>NC_092724.1:101380534-106180534 GCF_047496885.1 Scyliorhinus torazame
AGGGGAGGGGAGGGGAGGAGGGGGAGGGGAGGAGGGGAGGGGGAGGGGAGGAGGGGGAGGGGGAGGAGGGGAGGGGAGGGGGGGAGGGGAGGGGAGGGGGAGGGGAGAGGAGGGGGGAGGAGGGGGAGGGGGGAGGAGGGGAGGGGAGAGGAGGGGAGGGGAGAGGAGGGGGGAGGGGGAGGGGAGAGGAGGGGGGAGGGGGAGGGGAGAGGGGGAGAGGAGGGGGGAGGGGGAGGGGAGAGGAGGGGGAGGGGGAGGGGAGAGGAGGGAGGAGGGTGTGGGGGAGTGGGAGGAGGGCGTGGGGGTGGGGGAGGGGGGAAGGGGAAGGAGGGGGGAAGGAGGGGGGAAGGAGAAGGAGGGGGAAGGAGAAGGAGGGGGAGGGGGAAGGAGGGGGGAAGGGGAAGGAGGGGGAAGGGGAAGGAGGCGGGGAAGGGGAAGGGGAAGGAGGGGGGGAGGGAAGGAGGGGGGAGGGAAGGAGGGGGGGAGGGAAGGAGAGGGAGGAGGGGAGGGGAGGGGAGGAGGGGAGGGGAGGAGGGGAGGGGAGGGGAGGAGGGGAGGGGAGGGGAGGGGAGGGGAGGGGGGGGAGGGGAGGGGAGGGGGGAGGGGAGAGGAGGGGGGAGGGGGAGGAGGGGGAGGGGAGAGGAGGGGGAGGGGAGAGGAGGGGGGAGGGGAGGGGAGAGGAGGGGGGAGGGGGAGGGGAGAGGGGGAGAGGAGGGGGAGGGGGAGGGGAGAGGAGGGGGGAGGGGGAGGGGAGAGGAGGGAGGAGGGGGAGGGGAGAGGAGGGGGGAGGGGGAGGGGAGAGGAGGAGGAGGGGGGAGGGGAGAGGAGGGGGGGAGGGGAGGGGGGAGGGGGAGGGGGGAGGGGAGGGGGGGAGGGGGAGGGGGGAGGGGGTGGGGAGGGGGAGGGGGGAGGGGGGAGGGGGGTGGGGAGGGGGACGAGGGAGGAGGGGGTGGGGGGAGGGGGGACGATGGGGGAGGGGGGTGGGGGTGGGGGAGGGGGGTTGGGGGAGTGGGGTTGGGGAGGAGGGGGGAGGGGAGGAGAGGGAGGAGGAGAGAGGGGAGGGGAGGAGGGGAGGGGAGGAGGGGAGGAGAGGAGGGGGGGAGGGGAGGAGAGGGGGAGGGGGGAGGGGAGGGGGAGGGGGAGGAGGGTGTGGGGGAAGGGGAAGGAGGGGGAGGGGTGGGGGAAGGGGAAGGAGGGGGAGGGGGAAGGGGAAGGAGGGGGAGGGGAGGGGGAGGGGAGGGGAAGGGAAGGGGAGGGGGAGAGGAGGGGAAGGGAAGGGGAGGGGGAGGTGGGGGGAGGGGAGGGGGAGGGGAGGGGAGGGGGGATGGGGGAGGGGGAGGGGAGATGTGAGGAGGGAGGGGGGTTGGGAGGGAAGGGAGGTGGGGGGGAGGGGAGGGGAGGCGTGAGGAGGGAGGGGGGTTGGGAGGGAGGGGGGGAGGGGGGGAGGGGAGGGAGGGGAGGTGGGGGGGAGGAGGGGGTGGGGGGGGAGGGGGAGGAAGGGGGTGGGGGAGGGGGGGGTGGGGGGGGGTTGGGGGAGGGGAGGGGTTGGGGAGGGGGAGGGGGGGTTGGAGGAGGAGGAGGGGGAGGGGGAGGAGGGGGTGTGGGTGGGGGTGGGGGTGGGGGAGGGGGAGGAGGGCGTGGGGGAGGGGGGAAGGGGAAGGAGGGAGAGGGGAGGGGGGAGGGGTGGAGGAGGGGAGGGGGAGGGGTGGAGGAGGGGAGCGGGGAGGGGAGGGGGAGGCGTGAGGAGGGAGGGGGGGTTGGGAGGGAGGGGAGGTGGGAGGAGGGGGGTGGGGGGGGAGGGGGTGTAGGGGGGTGGGGGTGGGGGAGGGGGAGGGGGAGGAGGGGTTGGGGGTAGGGGGAGGGTAGGGGGGTGTTTTCGGGTATGTGATTATTATTGTTTCATGGTGGGGGTTGTAGGGGGAGGAGGGGGGAGGGGAGGGGGGAGGTGGAGGAGAGGGGGAGGGGAGGAGAGGGGGAGGGGAGGAGAGGAGGGGAGTGGAGGAGAGGGGGGGAGGGGAGGGGAGGAGAGGGAGGGAGGGAGGGGGAGGGGAGGAGAGGGAGGAGGGGAGGGGGAGGGGAGAGGGGGAGGGGGAGGGGAGGGGGAGGGGAGAGGGGGAGGGGGAGGGGAGAGGAGGAGGGGGAGGGGAGGAGAGGGGTGAGGGGAGGGGGGAGGGGAGGAGAGGGGGGAGGGGAGGAGAGGGGGAGGGGAGGAGAGGGGGGAGGGGAGGAGAGGGGGGAGGGGAGGAGAGGGGGTGGGGAGGGGAGGGGAGAGGGAGGGGAGGAGGGGAGGGGAGGGGGACGAGGGGGGGGTGGGGGAGGGGGAGGGGGGTTGGGGGTTGGGGGAGGAGGAGGGGGGAGGGGAAGGAGGGTGTGGGGGAGTGGGAGGAGGGCGTGGGGGTGGGAGAGGGGGGAAGGGGAAGGAGGGGGAGGGGAGGGGGGAAGGAGGGGGGAAGGGGGAGGGGAGGGGGGAAGGAGGGGAAGGGGAGGGGAGGGTAGGGGAGGGGTGGAGGAGGGGAGGGGTGGAGGAGGGGAGGGGGAGGGGAGGGGAGGCGTGAGGAGGGAGGGGGGTTGGAGGGAGGGGGGAGGGGAGGGGGGGAGGGGGGTGGGGGGGTGGTGGAGGGGGGTGGGGTGGTGGGGGAGGGGGAGGGGGGTTTGGGGGAGGGGGAGGGAAGGGGGGTGTTTTCGGGTATGTGTTTATTATTGTTTCATGGGGGGGTTGTAGGGGGAGGTGGGGGAGGAGGGGGGTGGGGAGCGGGAGGAGGAGGGGGGAGGGGGAGGAAGGGGAGGGGGGTGGGGGAGGGGGTGGGGAGGGGGGGTGGGGGAGGGGGTGGGGAGGGCGGGTGGGGGTGAGGGGGGGGGAGTGGAGGGGGAGGAGTGGGGGAGGGGGAGGGGGGAGGGGAGGGGAAGGGAAGGGAAGGGGAGGGGAGGGGAGGAGGGGGAGGAGAGGAGGAGGAGGGGGAGGGGGTGGGGGTGGGGGAGGGGGAGGAGGGGAGGGGAGGGGGAGGGGGAGGAGGGGGGTGGGGGAGGAGGGGGGAGGAGGGGGTGGGGGGAGGAGGGGGAGGAGGGGGAGGAGGGGGGAGGGGGTGAGGAGGAGGAGGGGGAGGAGGGAGGGGAGGGGGAGGGGGAGGGGGAGGGGGAGGGAAGGGGGGTGTTTTCGGGTATGTGTTTATTATTGTTTCATGGGGGGATTTGTACATTGGGGGAATTCACGATATAAGTGTACGATGTTGATCTGTGTGTTTTCTGCTTTTCTTTTTTCCTGTAAGGGGGTTTGTTGAAAATTTGTTAAAATTGTATAAAAATATATATATTTTTTAAATAGCATTATCCTGGACGAGCTCTCAATTATGTTGCAGCCCTAAACTTTCAGAGGTGTGTCTACAAGCAGACACAGACAGTTCTGAAGTTATTACTATCCATAGCCACAAAAAAAGAAAAATAAGAAAAACAGATGCACCCACCTTACTTTAAAAAGCCATGGGAAACATTCGTGAGCAGCTCAATGCAGCAACATCTGCTGCTTTTGCGCAGTGTCAGCGAGCAGAGAATATGTAAAGGAGTGTCCGTCAGTTGATAACCGTTATGCTCATCAAGAGACTTGTGAGAGGAAAAAAGTAGGTCAGGAGCCCAGACGGAGATTGGGCAGGTTAAGTAAAAAAACTTTGGCAAAGTTAAGAAAAAAACCCAAAAAGAGACAGACGAAAAATCCGGGCACATTGAACCAACCTCTACGAGGCTGTCAGACTTGGGTGCACCTGGCAAAACAACAACAAGGCAAAAAGAACCTGAAAAATATGCATCTCTGCCTCAATAGTGACGCCGTTCTCCAACAACAGAAAATAAACATAAACGACTGGATGAAAATATGGAGGTTGAGAGGAGAGACATGCCAATGAGGATCAGTGACAAAACGCCAAGCAGCGCACCTGCCGCTTTTTCTACACTTACACCTCTTCCTCATTCTCTCCCCTAAACTTGCAGCTTTATAATGCTACGATCCGACCCACTATAATCGTGTCATATCAAAACTCCAAAACCTGGGACTTGGGCTCCACCCTCTGCAACTGGATCCTCGACTTACTGACCCATACACTGTAATCTGTAAGGATAAACAACAACACCTCCTCCTCGATAGTCCTCAATACCTGGGCCCCGCAAGGCTGCGTACTTAGCCCCCTACCAAACTCCCTATACAAACATGACTGTGTGTCAAAATTTGGCTCAACTCCACCGACAGGTTTGCTGATGACACGACCGTATGGGTTGGATCTTGAACAATGATCAGTCAGACTACAAGAGGGAGATAGAGAACCTGGTGGAGTGGTGTAATGACAACAATCTCTCCCTCAATGTCAGCAAAACTAAGGAGCTGGCCATTGACTTCTGGAAGTGAAGTATCGTATCCCTGTCAGGATCAATGGTGCCGAGGTGGAGATGGTTATCAGCTGCAAATTCCTAGGTATGCACATCACGAACAATCTGTCCTGGCCCACCCACGTCGACGCTACGACCAAGAAAGAACAAGAGTGCCTATACTTCCTCAGGAAACCAGGAAATTTGGCATGTAAGCATTGAGTCATACCAACTTTTACAGATGCACCATAGAAAGCATCCTATCTGGCTGCATCACAGCCTGGTGTGGGAACTGCTCAGCCCAAGACTATAAGAAGCTACAAAGAGTCGTAAACACCGCCCAGTCCATCACGTGAACCCGCCTCCCATCCATTGACTCTGTTTACACCTTCCGCTGCCTTGGGGAAAGCGGGAAGCATAATCAAAGATCCCTGCCACCTGGGTTATTCTCTCTTCCAACTTCTCCCATCAGGCAGGAGATACCAAAGTCTGAGAGCACGCACTAACATGGTCAAAAACAGTTTCTTCCTCACCATTACCAGACTCGTGAATGGCTCTCTTATGGACTGAACTGGTCTCTTTACACATCTTCTCTACTGAGTAGCACTGCACTCTGTATGCTTCACCCGATGCCTGTGTCTATCCATTTACATTGTGTGTATTTATGTTTGACCTATGTTTTTTCATACATGGAACGTTCTGTCTGGACTGTAAGCAGAACAATGCTTTTCACTGTCCCTCCGTACATGTGATAATAACAAAATCCAAATCCAAGCCACCATTTAATCAATCAATCTTGAGGATTGCAATATTTGTGGAGCCTCCTCCCCCAGTGAGTTGTTTAGTTGTTTGCCACCATTCAAGGCTGGATGTAGCAGGCTAGCAGAGCTTAAATCTTTACCAACAGACTGCAATCTGTCAGGATAGGCAACAGCACCTCCTCCACAATAGTCCTCAACACCAGGGCCCCGCAACGAATAATGCTCAGTCCTCTACTGTATTCCATATACACACACAACTGTCTGGCAAGATTTGACTCCAACTCAATCTATAGGTTTGCGGATGATACAACTGTGTTGGGGCGTATCTCAAACAACAACGAATCAGACTGCAGAAGGGAGATAGATCACTTGGTTGCATGGTGTACTGAAAACAACCTCTCTCTTAATGTCAGAAAGACCAAGGAACTGTTCATCGACTTCAGGAAGCATAGCACGACACACGCTCCCCCCCCCGTCTGCATCAATGACTCTGAAGTGGAGATGATCAATAGCTTTAAATTCCTGGGGGTCACCATCAGCAACAGTCTGTCCTGGTCCAATGATCGTGATGCAACAGTCAGGAAAGCCCAACAACGTCTCTATGTTCTACGGAATCTAAAGAAACTCAGCATGTCTGCATCAACTCTCTCAAACCTGTACAGATGTCTGATAGAGAGCATCCTATCCAGCTGCATCACGGCTTTGTATGGGAACTGCTTGGATCAAGATCGCAAGAAACTGCAGAGTGTGGTGAACTCAGCCCAACTCATCACACAAGCTTGCCACCCTCACATTGATTCTGTCTACACCTCCCGCTGCCTCAGGAAGGCAGACAGCATTATCAGAGACCCCTCCCACCCAGGCTTTGCCTTCTTCCAGATCCTTCCATCGGGTAGAAGGTACAGAAGTCTGAAGTCCCACATCCACATCCACATCCAGACATAGGAACAGCTTCTTCCCCACAGCTACTGGGCTCCTCAATGACTCCCCCTTGGACTGATCTGTTCCCTGTAAGAACACTATTCAGGATGCCCTGTGCTACTCTTGCTCGTGTATTTGCTTTGTTTGGCCCCTTGTTCCGCACGGAATCCAATCACTGTTTGTCGATGTACCATTTGTCAATGTACTTTGTCGACTCTACTATGTATGTACTGTATACGTTCCCTCGGCCGCAGAAAAATACTTTCACTGTACTTCGGTACATGTGACAAAATGAAAATCGCTTATTGTCACAAGTAGGCTTCAATGAAGTTACTGTGAAAAACCCCTAGTCGCCACATTCCGGCGCCAGTTCGGGAAGGCTGGTACGGGAATTGAACCGTGTTGCTGGCCTGCCTTGGTCGTCTTTAAAAGCCAGCGATTTAGCCCAGTGAGCTAAACCAGCCCCAGATCAAATGTGTTTGTTGTGGAATCACTTATCTCTGTCTATTACTTACTTCTTATGCTGTTTGGCACACAAGTAGTCCTGTGTTGTAATTTTGCCAGGTTGACACCTCATTTTTAGGTATTCCTGGCATGCTCTCCTGCACTCTTCTTTGAACCAGGGTTGATCCCTTGGCTGTGTGGTAATGGTAGAGTGGGGGATATGCTGGGCCATGAGGTTGCAGTCTCAAGTATTGATCATAGGGTACCTACTTCTACAATGATTATTGTTGAGGTCGTGCTTATTCTATCAGAAGGAGATAGACATATTGAGCATAACTTTGCATGGGCTGAAAAATTGAGGCTATAATTTTATCAATCTCAAATTCCCTGAGCATATCTTCGCTATTGGGAGTGCAGGATCGCAGAATTAATCCTATTATGTATTATTCATGCATGGGAGGTCTTGTGGGACAGTAGTAGTGTCCCAGCCTCTGAGCCAGTAGCTCAAAGTTTAGATCCCACCCTCAGGACTTGATGGCCATGGAAGGTGCATTTGTGGCATAGCCAGACCGGTTGATTGTCAACCTGTGATTCCTCTGATATGTTTTTTGCAGGTGGTAAGAGTGGAAGAGTTTCCTGGTTAGCAAGAACCATGTGATAGCTGAATCGCAACATCTTCCCCATGTGAAAAGAGTCCATACACCAGTTTTTGCTACAGGCTCTTTGGTGAGAGAGATTAATTCTATGCTTTTGTATGTTGTAGCTGATGTTGTGTATGATACACGGTAGCACAGTGGGTGGCACTGTTGCTTCACAGCTCCAGGGTCCCAGGTTCGATTCCTGGCTTGGGTCACTGTCTGTGCGGTGTCTGCACGTTCTCCCTGTGTGTGCGTGGGCTTCCTCCGGGTGCTCCGGTTTCCTCCCACAAGTCCCGAAAGACGGTGCTGTTAGGTAATTTGGATATTCTGAATTCTCCCTCTGTGTACCTGAACAGGCGCCGGAATGTGGTGACTAGGGGCTTTTCACAGTAACTTCATTGTAGTGTTAATGTAAGCCTACTTGTGACAATAAAGATAATTATGTATTGACAATACCGTCCACACCTCCACTATCTTCCAAAGCATGATGCATTTAAACACCATCCCCTGCAATTTTCCCTCCAAGTCACACACCATCCTGACCTGGCAACACATCACCATTGCTTCCCTGGGTGAAAATGCTGGGACTCCCTCCTTGACAGCAGTGTAGGCGTAATTTCCATAACCTGTGCTGCAATTCAAGAAGGTGACTCACCACAGAAATTCGGGGTAGTCAAAAACCGCTGGCCTTGCTCACTATATTTAGCACAGGGCTAAAGAGCTGGCTTTTAAAGAAGACTAAGGCAGGCCAGCAGCACGGTTCAATTCCCGTACCAGCCTCCCCGAACAGGCGCCGGAATGTGGCGACTAGGGGCTTTTCACAGTAACTTCATTTGAAGCCTACTAGTGACAATAAGCGATTTTCATTTTCATTTCATACGCTCATCTTCAACTGAGTAACAAAGATCCAGTCCACACTTTGTATTGATCCATTCCATGTTTTGTGTTGATTCATTTTCATGTTTCAGCATAGCACAGTTTGATCAGCAGAGGTCAGAAGTGAGTGAGTGATGGGTTTGGTTAGAAGGGGAGTGCTGCCGAAGGTTGTTTTCAAGGTCACATTTGAACTGGTCTATATGAGTCTTCACTTATTATTTAGAAATGGAAATGCACAAGAAAGGTAGGACAATAGAATACTTCATTTGGGATACTTTGGCAGTGGTATTGTAACCTGCTAATATTACTTGAATTGCTTTCAAAGAGGAAAATAAAGTAAGATCATAATAACTAACACAAAAAGCAATTTAGTATTCTACATAGCAAGATAGGAACAATTCCAGGCACAGGACAGACAATGCTTGAGTGAAGCCTCCTAAAGTGTGTCGTCATTACAATGCTTCACTGTTCGAAATAGCAAATGATTTTAAAGGTCGACTCAAATGTGCCTCAATATTCTCAATAAAGAAATACCTTGATTAAAACTCTTTCTGAGTGTTAGAGGACACACAATTACCACACATTATTACTTTGTATACAGATTGACATAGACAGGAGTCACCATCATCGAAAATAACTTCTTTGCACTGTAAATTTAAAGAAGCATTCATTTCAATTTATTCCGACCAAACCCAGCTCTGATCTTAAACTCCTAACTCCTGTTGTCGCACAGCTTGTTCGATATCCAGTTTTGGACAAGTGGCAGTTTCCTCCATTTAGACATTGGGAAGTCTGAAAGAGTAGAGCCATAATTTTCAGCCCTGCCAAAATCTCCCTACCCTCACCATTAATTCCTTCTCTTTTCCTGACTATTATCTCAGGTTGAATCAGACTGTTTGTAATCTCAGCCTCCTATTTGACTCTGAGAGATGAAAGAGCTTTTGACCACATATACACATCACAAAAGATTTCTGCTTCTACAAGATTGTCCACCTTTGCCCCGGCCTCAGTCCATCTGAAGCTAATCCATAATTTTATCACATCCAGACTTGACTATTTTGATACTTTTTAAATCGATTTTCCATCCTCCAAATTCAGTAAATGACACCGAATCCAGAGCACAGTTCCCCTATTCCAGCCTGTAGGCTTACATTAACACTGCAATGAAGTTAGTGCACAACTCCCCTAGTCGCCACATTACAGCACCTGTTCGGGTATACCGAGGGAGATTCAGAATGTTAAACTCCCCTAACAAGCACGCCTTTCGGGACTTGTGGGAGGAAACCGGAGCACCCGGGGGAAACCCACGCAGCCACAGGGCGAGCATGCAGACTCCGCACAGACAGTGACTCAAGTTGGGATCGAACCCGGGTCTCTGGAGCTGTTAAGCAACAGTGCTAACCACGGTGCTACCGTACTGCAAGTTGCCACTAATCTATCCTTTGGGATGTACACCTGTGTATAATTTTCAGTTCCCAGTGGCTCCAATTTAAAATTCTTGCGTTTAAATCCCCTTGTGGACTTCCTCCCTCTCTATCAGTGTAAACCTCTACTGCTCCTCAATCCACCCCTCTATAATCCTTCTCTTTCTTTGACTTTGCTGTATTATGCATCCCCTCATCCCCACACTATTAATGGCTAACTATGTCCATGCACTCTGGTATATTAACTCCAAAAAGACTCCTATTTCCCTCTCCCAAACAAGGTTCTCCTTAACACCTACATCTTGACCAAGCCTTTGTCAATTCCCCTACTGACTCCTTTGTATGGCTGTTCATTTGATCTCATTCCATTCTTTTTGAAAGGCTTTAGGATGTTGGTTCCATATCAAGGAAGCTATATAAATGTAATTAGATGTTGATGCTTTTGAGTGTAATTTACATTGTTGATAATGTAAGCCCCAGACACAAAATCACTTTGGAGCTTGAGCTGGCGAATTGTGTGGGCAAAGTAAAGTTACCCATCACTGCTGTTGACTTATGACTCAGGTATTTTCATCCAAAGCCAAACTAGAAATATCTGCCTTCTCTGCAAAGAAATCTGAATAAATCCAACATCAAACCCATTAACGGATGTTTTGGGATGAATAATCTTTGGTCCTTTTACAGCTAACAGTTACCTGTGCCTTTCTGAGCAATGAGATCATTGAAAAATCCAGAGGTTGGAGGTGGTCTACGATGGTGTCCAAATCAGGATCTAGTGCCTAATGATTTGCGACCAGGGCCGGGATTCTCCATTATCGTGGCAAAGTGTTGACAGAGTGTTTCACGCCGGCGTCAACCGGCCTCTTGGCCCAGCGATTCTGTTGCCCACAGGGGACCAGCACGGCGCTGGAGTGCTCTGAGCCGCTCCAGTTGCCATACACTGCACTGCTCGCCGTGGGCCCGCGCATGCGTGCGGTAGCCGTTTTTGCGCAACATGGCGGAGCCACACAGCGGACCAGTGCGGAAGAAGACCAGCCCCCCTCCCGCGGATCGTGCGCGCCCGCCGATCGGTAGCCCCCGATCGTGGGTCTGTCCGTCGTGGAGACACCCACCCCCTTGGAATCTGCTCACCCCGTGCCCCCCCCCCCCCAACCAGGACGGCCAGCGTGGCCGCGAGTCCGAACTCCCACCGAGTGGAACCATACGGAAACCACGTCGGTGGGAACTCCGCCGGTCGATCGCAGAGAATCGGCGCGGGGGTCTCTTTCATCGGCCCAGAGACTCGGAGAATCCCGGCCCAGGTATTCCGAGCAGTGCTCCCCAGAGATGGTGATACTTAACAAAAGGCTAAACCTGTGCTGCATCATTTCAACAGCCCAACAGTAAAGACAAAAGCCCAATATTCCAAAATAAATTCAACATCTTGAGAAATAGGTTTTGAATTAACAGAACAGGTTGGTTCCCAAATCCTACATACACTGCACCGAATCTTTATCTGCACCAACATGGGGGTGCACAAGTAAATTTTTTGCAACCATTGGAATAACATAACAATTGGAACAATTGAAGACATGTTATTCATTGTGATCCAGTTGACTGAGAGGAGAAAGCCCTTGGTGCACAACTCCAAATTTTCCTGTGGCATTAAATCAATGGCGGGGGTTTTGTGTGTCCTTCCGTGGCGAGCCAGCCAGAAGTCCATTGACTTCAGCGGGACCTAAAGATTTCACCAGCAGACGTTCAGTCCATTTTTTGTTTTTCTGTGTCAGCTGTGGTTCAGGCCATAACACTCTCACCTCCGAGTCAGAAGCCCAACACCAGGACTTGAGCATAAAAACCAAAGGTTGACATTCCAGTGCAATACCGAACGTGTATCTTATACCTTGTTATATCTTTCAGATGAGAGGTTAAACCAAAGCCCCGTCTGCCCTTTCAGGTGAACATGAAAGATCACTATTTCAGAGCAGAGTGAGGGATTGTGCTGACTAATATTTATTCCTCAATCAGCGAGCAGCGCTTAAGCAAATTATCTGGTCATTATCTCTTTGTGGGAACTTGCTGTGATCAATTTGGCTGCTGCTTTTCCTATCGTGAGTACACTCTGTTGACTGTAAAATGCTTTGGGATATCCAGGAGTCATGAAAGTCGCTGTATAAATGTAAGTTTTTCCTGTTTTAGTGTGTGCATAATAAACACCAGCCTTTTTTGTGCCCATCAATTGCAAAAACCTTACACTGTACCAAAGACACACCTAGACCTTGGCCCAGAGACACTTGTGCAGGAATGCAGCCACAGAAAACAGGCACATGTGCCACATATGGTCATGTTTTTGGCATTAGTTTCAACCCATGTTATATGGCGGAATCGCTTCCACTTTACAAGTCTGGGTCATTTTCAAACATCTGCAAGTTGGCTACATTTGGAAAAGCTGATTGATGCCATTTATGGTATACGTTTTTTTTTGTTGTGTGCAATTTGCTAACATACTAAATTATGATGTGGCGATGCCGGCGTTGGACTGGGGTGAGCACAGTACGAAGTCTTACAACACCAGGTTAAAGTCCAACAGGTTTGTTTCGATGTCACTAGCTTTCGGAGCGCTGCTCCTTCCTCAGGTGAATGAAGAGGTATGTTCCAGAAACACATATATAGACAGATTCAAAGATGCCAAACAATGCTTGGAATGCGACCATTAGCAGGTGATTAAATCTTTACGGATCCAGAGATGGGGTAACCCCAGGTTAAAGAGGTGTGAATTGTGTCAAGCCAGGACAGTTGGTAGGATTTCGCAGGCCAGATGGTGGGGGATGAATGTAATGTGACATGAATCCCAGGTCCCAGTTGAGGCCGCACTCATGTGTGCTAATGGTCGCATTCCAAGCATTGTTTAGCATCTTTGAATCTGTCTATATATGTGTTTCTGGAACATACCTCTTCATTCACCTGAGGAAGGAGCAGCGCTCCGAAAGCTAGTGACATCGAAACAAACCTGTTGGATTTTAACCTGGTGTTGTAAGACTTCGTACTATACTAAATTATGTCATGGCAGAATTACAATTCTTCAAATTTAGGTGATCTGCTTTAATTTTTGTATACTGGGCAGCATGGTAGCACAGTGGTTAGCACAGTTGCTCCACCGCTCCAGGGTCCCAGGTTTGATTCCCGGCTTGGGTCACTGTCTGTGAGGAGTTTGCACGTTCTCCCGTGTCTGCGTGGGTTCCCTCCGGTTGCTCCAGTTTCCTCCCACAGTCCAAAGATGTGCAGGTTACGTGGATTGGCCATACTAAGTTGCCCACAGTGTCAGAAAGGTTAGTTGGGGTTACTGGGTTGTGGGAATAGGGTGCAGGTGTGGGCTTAGGTGGGTTGGTCTTTCCGGTGTGGACTCGATGGGCCCAATGGCCTCCTTCAATGGGCAGCACAGTAGCACAAGTGGCTAGTACTGTGGCTTCACAGCACCAGGGTCCCAGGTTTGATTCTCCGCTGGGTCACTGTCTGTGCAGGGTCTGCACGTTCTCCCTGTGTATGCGTGGGTTTCCTCTGGGTGCTCCAGTTTCCTCCCACAGTGCAAAGACGTGCAGGTTAGGTGGATTGGACAAGCTAAATTGCCCTTAGTGTCCAAAAAAGGTTAGGAGGGGATATTGGGTTACGGGGATAGGGTGGAAGTGAGGGCTTAAGTGGGTCGGTGCAGCCTCGATGGGCTGAATGGTCTCCTTCTGCACTGTATGTTCTATGTTATTTTCTATGAAGTATATTCTCTTTGCTGTACTCGACTACCAAGCAATCTTTCTTCTAAGTGGTCATTATTGAAGTGTGTCCCAAGAGGCCCACAAGGGAGAGACGCAGGTGGATTTTTATCTTGCTCATGGAGACAACCCTCTGATCATTCACTAATGGCTGAGAGCTCGAAGTCTGAACTTATTGTAATTGGAGGGATGGAAACCCTGGGCGGAATTCTCCACAATCGGCGCGATGTCCACCGACCGGCGCCAAAAACGGCGCGAATCAGTCCGGCATCGCACCGCCCCAAAGGTGCGGAATCCTCCGCATCTTGAGCGGCGAGCCCTAACCTTGAGGGGCTAGGCCCACGCGGGACTGATTTCCGCCCCGCCAGCTGGCGGGAAAGGCCTTTGGTGCCCCGCCAGCTGGCGCAGAAATGACTGCCAGGCTGCGCATGCGCGGGAGCGTTAGCGGCCACTCACTGCATCCCCGCGCATGCGCAGTGGAGGGGGTCTCTTCCGCCTCCGGCATGGTGGAGACCCGTGGTGAAGGAGGAAGGAAAAGAGTGCCCCCACGGCACAGGCCCACCCGCGGATCGGTGGGCCCAATCGCGGGCCAGGCCACCGTGGGGGCACCCCCGGGGCCAGATCGCCCCGCGCCCCCCCCCCCCCAGGACCCCGGAGCCCGCCCGCGCCGCCTTGTCCCGCCGGTAAGAGAGGTGGTTTAATCCATGCCAGCGGGACAGGCATTCCAGCAGTGGGACTTCGGCCCATCCAGGCCGGAGAATCAGCGGGGGGGCGCCCGCCAACCGGAACGGCGCGATTCCCGCCCCCGCTGAATATCCGGTGCTGGAGAATTTGTCAACCGGCGGGGACGGGATTCACGCCAGCCCCCGGCGATTCTCCGACCCAGCGGGGGGCCGGAGAATCCCGCCCCCTGGGCCTAATTCTTGAGCCTCCCAGCCGTGTGTTTCCAAAATCCGGAGGCGGCGGGCCATTCCCTGTTGGCAAGATTCTCAGTTCCCGCTGCTGTCAATGGGAATTTCCATTGAAGCCACCCCACGCCACCAGGAAACCCATGGGCGAGGGTACGCTGCCAGTGGGACCTGAGAATTCCACTGCTAGCGAACGGCTGGAGAATTCTGGCTCCTGTATTTTAACGCATGATCGAACCACATTGCCAGGTTGCTTTCTGATGTTTGTACATTCAATGGAATGAATTTACTACCAGAATGTTTCATTTTCAGCAAATTCCACTAATTCATACGAGGCCTTCGGCCATTATGGTTTGGTTTCCACTGAGGCCCCATTAGTTCCTTTTTTCTGTTAAGCCGGGCTGAATATATTCAGGTTGTTAAGTGTTTGCTGGAGGCGGAATCGCTTCCACTTTAAAAGTCTGGGTCATTTTCAAACATCTGCAAGTTGGCTACATTTGGAAAAGCTGATTGATGCCATTTATGGTCTACATTTTTTTTTTGTTGTGTGCAATTTGCTAACATACTAAATTATGTCATGGCAGAATTACAATTCCTCAAATTTAGGTAATCTGCTTTAATTTTTAGCAGTAGCATGGGTGGTATTTTCTCCGAATGCGAAAAGGATCATTTGCACATCTGTTTTTGTTCTTGTTCAGAGTTTGACTAGATACAGAAGGTAATTCGGACAACATGCCCTATAGAAAATCCAGCAGCAAATAATTGTAATTTTGAGTGTGTTAGTGTTAATACGAAGAGTGAGATTTTCCAGCCTTTCCTGCCAGCGGGATAGTCCATACAGTGGACAATGACAGTGTTATGGGCCAGGGTTTAGAGAAACCCAAAGTGTGTCATAGAGTTCCACTGACCCACAACTTTTAATAGATTGTGGTATGGGGAGCACACGGCCCACTCTACAGGCGTGGTACAGCAGAAATGGAAAAGTATTTTTTTTAAAAGCAAAACAATGTTTAATCTATGAACTCAAGATAACCTTTTTAAAACATACAGTGAATATCTTAGCGACCATCAATTCAAATACAACCCCCAAAGAATACAACACTAAGTAATCCTTTGAGCTTTTCTTTGAACATCCAAAAGACTTAAAACACCTTTCAACAGAAGCACATTAGGTTTACATTCACTACTGAGAACATTTATAATTCTGAATTTACCAAATGATCAAGAGATAATATTTTGATGGCAGAGATAACAGCAGTACACCTGCTCTGCCTGGCTTCAGCTCCAACACTGGAAATGAAACTAAAACACACCCTGCAGCAAACAGCCTAAAACAAAAGTAAAATGCTGACAGACAGCCCAGCTCCACCCACTCTCTGACATCACTGCAGTAGTAAACACCCATTTCTTAAAGGTACTCTCACTACAGATATTTATATACACACCCATTTATAAGCACCCATTTCTTAAAGGTACTCTCACATGACAACAGGACCTGCAATCCTAATGGTGGCCAGTAGTGAACTGTGTTCGCTGCTGGGCCACAGGGGGCTGGAAACCCAAGCCCAAAGTCTCCAAGGATAGTGCCCTTCCCATTAAAATTGCTTCATTTTGGTTTTCCACTCAGACATCTTTTCATCGTTCTCTATCTCTGCTTCATTATGCTGTTTCCAAGTGCTGGGCTTTGCAGCCTCCAGCTGGCATGTTTCAAGGCGGGTGGCTTATAAAATGAAACGGGTGGCCTGCCTGCCACCTTCATGCCTGCCCTGTCCTATCTTCCATTTTACAGGGGGTGACGGAGGTGTTGGATGTCCAGCCCATCCTTGGGCCTGCTGAGGCCCTTACGTGGCCACTTAATGAACAGTTAAGGGACTGATTCCACTCCCACCACTATTTGACCTGCAAAAGAGGGCCACACCAACCAAGTAACCTGACGGCTTTTACTGGACAAGCTCGCATCAAGCAAGAGGAGTGCGGCCTTCTTTGAGGGTCTCCTGCGACCATCGGAGGCATTCCTCCCATTTCTCCCACCCCCCCCTTTACCCAATCCCGGCCTCTAAAACCTAATCCCCAACTCTCCTCACTGGGGTCAGCCAGTCAGGTCCTGCTATTAGCCTGAACGTACATGAAATCTAGCTTCCAAACCTCATCTCCTTTGGGGACTGCCGGTAGTTGCCAATGCCTGAATCTGGTGCTGCTGGGTCAATTGACATCTGAATGATAGTGGTAGTTTCCCCCTTAGCAAATTAACACTTCACTGAACATAAAATGACTGTGAGGCAGCCATCTTTTGATGAACCTATAAGTCGCTGGAGGGGGGAGGGGGGCGGGGGGTGCAGGGGGGCACTTGGTATATGGTGCCCCATAAAGTCCAGCTCCATATTTCAGAGTCATACTCAAAACAAAATTTGTGAAGGTAATGAAAAGGGAAAAAATAGAATATTACAGTAATCAAGACAGGAATATAAAAGCAGATGGCAAGATCTTTTGCAAGTAAAGAAAAATGAGACTTGCTAAATGTTCTGATGTAAGGTTTCAAGGTATAAAACCCTTCTAACTAAAAAAATACTCTCAGGTTCGAATTCTTAATTTCTAACACTGGAGTCTCAGTTATACTTGACCTGCAAAGTACTAATATCTAGTAGTTATGACTCAAGTAGAATTTATTAAGCAAGATTTTACATACACTTAACAAGAAGCAGCGAATACAACATAGAAATTTCTCATCTCTCCGGATTCTTGGGGATCTTGGTGTTGCCAGCACAGCCAATGTCTCTCTCTCTTCTCTATCTTTGAACTGTGACCAGGAGAACAATACCACAGAAAACATGGTATCACAAAAACCACAATTTCTCAACTTTTATGCCACAGTCTCTCACTCCACCTCTTTTGTTTTTGGAGATGGTCCAAATTCACCTCTTCTATTGGCTTTACAAAGCAATTCATCTTGGGACACCCTACCTTTGTAACTAGAGCCATATAGACTAAAGCATTCATTGCTTTTCCCTGGACCCCCAGAACTTACATTACATTATGAACAAATAACACATTTCTTTCAAATGCAAATAATCCATAAATAAAGTCATATTCTCTAGTCAACATACTTTTAACCCAAGCCCCACAGATATTGGAAAATAAAGCTTTCCCTCAGATCGGACCAATTAAAGCAATACGTGGCTTGTTTACACATAATGGCTTCTTAAAATCAGACTATCAAACTCATTGCTGTTAACTATTCCTTCAAAGCAGAAAATTCTTGATCGCACACTTTGCGGCACCATTAAAATTATAAATTCATTAAGTATATTTTCTCACTCCTGAGCCAGTTGATTGCGTGGAATGTGTGGGGGTTGAATGGATCGGTTAAATGGTCACGTGTTTTTGCACACTTAAGGAGTCTGAAGGCAGACATTGTGTTTCTTCAGGAGATCCACTTGAAGCTGGGGGATCAGACGAAGCTGAGGAAGGGGTGTTTGGGGCAGGTGTTCCATTCAGGGTTGGACATGAAGACAACGGAGCTGGCGGTCGGTGCTGGTCAACACGAGCTGGCCTTTGAGGTGGGCAGTATTGTAGTCAACCCTGGGGGCAGGTATGTGATGGTTATATGAAAGTTGGAGGGGACATCTGGGGTGCTCATGAATGTTTATGCACCAAACTGGGATGACATTGATGTTTTGAGTTGAGTTTTAGCGAGGATTCCGGACCGGGACATGTATCGGCTGATTATGGGGGGGGGGGAGATTTCTGGATCCTAGGCTGGACCAGTTGTGTCCTTCGTCCCTGAAGGGGTTTGGGAGGCCAAATGTGAAGGGCTTTTTGTGCTTTTCACGTGCACCTGGTGTACTCCCAGATAGATTGCTTTGTACTGGATAAGGCACTGTTCACAGGGGTATATGGTTCAGAGTATTCAGCGATCGTAGTTTCTGACCACATACCACACTGGGTGGATTTGCGAGTTGTGTGGTGGGGGAAGGGGGATCAGCCGCAGTGGAGGCTGGATGTAGGATTGTCTATGAGAAGGTGAGGGTGGTCATTTGAAATTATGTGGAGCTGAATAATACAGGGAGGGTATGGACTCCAGGTTGTGGGAGGCATTGAAGGTGGTTGTAAGGAGGGAATTTATTTTGATTCGGGCACATAGGGAGAGAATGGGATAGGCGGAGAGCCTGAGGTTAGTTGAGGACATCCTGATGGTGGACCGGAGATACTCAATAATGCCGCAAGAGCGGTTGCTATAGGAGACTCCAGATGGAGCCTGGGCTGGTGTCCACGGGGAAAGACAGGAGGGCAGCTACGGAGGGCCAAAGGCATGGTTTATGAGTACGGGGGGAAAGCGAGCAGAATGCTGGCGCATCCACTGAGGAGGCAGGTGGCGGCGAGGGAGATTGGAAAGGTAAGCGATGAAAGAGGCACAGTGGTGTCGGAGCCAAAACGAGTGAATTGGTTGAGGCTTTCTATCAGAGGCTGGATGAATCAGATACTCCGACCGGGGAGGAGGGTATGAGGCAGTTCTTTCCACGCTGGAGTTCTCAAGAATGGAGAAGGAGAAGATGTAGGGATTGGGGGCCTCGATTGGGCTGAGGGAGGTGATGGACTGTGTGGTTCGATGCAGGTGGGGAAGGCACCGGGTCCAGATGGGTTTCCAGCCACGTTTTATGGGTGCTTTGTTTTGTTTGGGAGGGGAAGGAAAAAGAAGGAGACAAGTTTGGGGTTATGGGGGGCGGGGGGAGGAGGGTTGCGGGTAAGGAGGGGGCATTGTGAGGACTGTTACCTGTTGCCGGGAGTTGTGCTGTTGTAGTTTTAGATAGATGAAAAATGCCATCAATAAAAAGATTTCTAAAAAAAAAAGGTATATTTTCTCCAATTACAATGATTATTATTTGTTCAGCAGAAATTCAAATTCATTCATTTAATTTAAACTGTGGTTAGAGAAGAAAATCCAAATATGTTACAGATTCTAAAAATGAGTTGAATTATCAAAACCTCACACTTAGTTCCTGACAGGAATGTACCGATTACTCCCTTGTTAATACTCACCTGCATAAAACTAAACACAGAGAATTAACAAATTTGCTTCTGTCTTTTAAGGTACAACCAAAATGTCAAAATATTTAAAATCAAAACCTCTGTATTCTATGCAAGACATGGTATTGTGCTAATTCCTTCTTCTTTTTTTTTTTTTAAATAATATTTTATTGAAAATTTTTGGTCAACCAACACAGTACATTGTGCATCCTTTACACAACATTGTAACAATACAGATAATAATGACCTTTTTAAATTTAAACAAAAACAACAACAAATTAAATAAATATTAAATAACAAAAAATAAAAACTAGCCCTAATTGGCAACTGCCTTGTCTCAGGCCACACCCCCCCCCCATCCCCCCCCCCCATCCCTCCCCCCCCCCCCCCCCCCCCAAGTCCTGGGCCGCTGCTGCTGCCTTCTTTGTTCTCCCCTATCTATCTTTCCGCAAGATATTCGACGAACGGTTGCCACCGCCTAGTAAACCCTTGAGCCGACCCCCTTAGGACGAACTTAATCCGCTCTAACTTTATGAACCCCGCCATATCATTTATCCAGGTCTCCACCCCCGGGGGCTTGGCTTCTTTCCACATTAGCAATATTCTGCGCCGGGCTACTAGGGACGCAAAGGCCAAAACATCGGCCTCTTTCGCCTCCTGCACTCCCGGCTCTTGTGCAACCCCAAATATAGCCAACCCCCAGCTTGGTTCGACCCGGACTCCTACTACTTTCGAAAGCACCTTTGTCACCCCCATCCAAAACCCCTGTAGTGCCGGGCATGACCAAAACATATGGGTATGATTCGCTGGGCTTCTCGAGCACCTCGCACACCTATCCTCCACCCCAAAAAATTTACTGAGCCGTGTTCCAGTCATATGTGCCCTGTGTAATACCTTAAACTGAATCAGGCTTAGCCTGGCGCACGAGGACGACGAGTTTACCCTGTTTAGGGCATCTGCCCACATCCCCTCCTCAATCTCCTCCCCTAGCTCTTCTTCCCATTTCCCTTTTAGTTCGTCCATCATAGTCTCCCCTTCGTCTCTCATTTCCCTATATATATCCGACACCTTACCGTCCCCCACCCATTTCTTTGAGATGACTCTGTCCTGCACCTCTTGTGTCGGGAGCTGCGGGAATTCCCTCACCTGTTGCCTCGCAAAAGCCCTCAATTGCATGTACCTGAATGCATTCCCTTGGGGCAACCCATATTTCTCGGTCAGCGCTCCCAGACTCGCAAACTTCCCATCCACAAATAGATCTTTCAATTGCGTTATACCTGCTCTTTGCCACATTCCATATCCCCCATCCATTCCCCCCGGGGCAAACCTATGGTTGTTTCTTATCGGGGACCCCCCCAGTGATCCGGTCTTTCCCCTATGTCGTCTCCACTGTCCCCAAATCTTCAGTGTAGCTACCACCACCGGACTCGTGGTATAGTTCCTTGGTGAGAACGGCAATGGGGCTGTCACCATAGCCTGCAGGCTGGTCCCCCTACAGGACGCCCTCTCTAATCTCTTCCACGCCGCTCCTTCCTCCTCTCCCATCCACTTACTCACCATTGAAATATTAGCGGCCCAATAATACTCACTTAGGCTCGGTAGTGCCAGCCCCCCCCCTATCCCTACTACGCTGTAAGAATCCCTTCCTCACTCTCGGAGTCTTCCCGGCCCAAACAAAACCCATGATACTCTTTTCTATCCTTTTGAAAAAAGCCTTCGTGATCACCACCGGGGGACACTGAAACACAAAGAGGAATCTCGGGAGGACCACCATCTTAACCGCCTGCACCCTCCCTGCCATTGACAATGCTACCATATCCCATCTCTTGAAATCTTCCTCCATCTGTTCCACCAACCGCGTCAAATTTAGCCTGTGCAATGTGCCCCAATTCTTAGCTATCTGGATCCCCAGGTAACGAAAGTCTCTTGTTACCTTCCTCAACGGTAGGTCTTCTATTTCTCTACTCTGCTCCCCTGGATGCACCACAAACAGCTCACTCTTCCCCATGTTCAATTTATACCCTGAAAAATCCCCAAACTCCCCAAGTATCCGCATTATTTCTGGCATCCCCTCCGCTGGATCCGCCACATATAGTAGCAGATCATCCGCATATAAAGATACCCGGTGTTCTTCTCCTCCCCTAAGTATTCCCCTCCATCCCTTGGAACCTCTCAGCGCTATCGCCAGGGGCTCAATCGCCAGTGCAAACAGTAATGGGGACAGAGGACATCCCTGCCTTGTCCCTCTATGGAGCCGAAAATATGCCGATCCCCGTCCATTCGTGACCACACTCGCCACTGGGGCCCTATACAACAGCTGCACCCATCTAACATACCCCTCTCCGAACCCAAATCTCCTCAACACCTCCCACAGATAATCCCACTCCACTCTATCAAATGCTTTCTCGGCATCCATCGCCACTACTATCTCCGTTTCACCCTCTGGTGGGGCCATCATCATTACCCCTAACAACCTCCGTATGTTCGTGTTCAGCTGTCTCCCCTTCACAAACCCAGTTTGGTCCTCATGAACCACCCCCGGGACACATTCCTCTATTCTCATTGCCATTACCTTGGCCAAGACCTTGGCATCTACATTGAGGAGGGAGATTGGTCTGTAGGACCCGCATTGTAGCGGATCCTTTTCCTTCTTTAAAAGAAGCGATATCGTTGCTTCTGACATAGTCGGGGGCAGTTGTCCCCTTTCCTTTGCCTCGTTAAAGGTCCTCGTCAGTAGCGGGGCGAGCAAGTCCAAATATTTTCTGTAAAATTCAACTGGGAATCCGTCCGGTCCCGGGGCCTTTCCCGTCTGCATGTTCCTAATTCCTTTCACCACTTGTTCTACCGTGATCTGTTCTCCCAATCCCATCCTTTCCTGCTCTTCCACCTTGGGAATTTCCAGCCGATCCAAAAACTCCATCATTCTCTCCCTCCCATCCGGGGGTTGAGCTTCATACAATTTTTTATAAAATGTCTTAAACACTTCATTCACTCTCTCCGCTCCCCGCTCCGTCTCTCCATCTTCGTCTCTCACCCCCCCTATTTCCCTCGCTGCTCCCCTTTTCCTCAATTGGTGTGCCAGCAATCTGCTCGCCTTCTCGCCATATTCATACTGTACACCCTGCGCCTTCCTCCATTGTGCCTCTGCAGTGCCTGTGGTCAGCAAGTCAAATTCCACATGCAGCCTTTGCCTTTCCCTATACAGTCCCTCCTCCGGTGCTTCCGCATACTGTCTGTCCACCCTCAAAAGTTCTTGCAACAACCGCTCCCGTTCCTTACTCACCTGCTTCCCTTTATGTGTCCTTATTGATATCAGCTCCCCCCTAACCACCGCCTTCAACGCCTCCCAGACCACTCCCACCTGAACCTCCCCATTGTCATTGAGTTCCAAGTACTTTTCAATGCATCCCCTCACCCTTAAGCACACCCCCTCATCCGCCATTAGTCCCATGTCCATTCTCCAGGGTGGACGCCCTCTTGTTTCCTCCCCTATCTCCAAGTCTACCCAGTGTGGGGCATGATCCGAAATGGCTATAGCCGTATATTCCGTTCCCCTCACCCTCGGGATCAATGCCCTACCCAACACAAAAAAGTCTATGCGTGAATAGACTTTATGGACATAGGAGAAAAACGAGAACTCCTTACTCCTAGGTCTACTGAATCTCCACGGGTCCACCCCTCCCATCTGCTCCATAAAATCCTTAAGCACCTTGGCTGCTGCCGGCCTCCTACCAGTCCTGGACTTCGACCTATCCAGCCTTGGTTCCAACACCGTGTTAAAGTCTCCCCCCATTATCAGCTTTCCGGTCTCTAGGTCTGGGATGCGTCCTAGCATTCGCCTCATAAAATTGGCATTGTCCCAATTCGGGGCATACACGTTTACCAACACCACCATCTCTCCCTGTAATTTGCCACTCACCATCACGTATCTGCCCCCGTTATCAGCCACTATAGTCTTTGCCTCGAACATTACCCGCTTCCCCACTAATATAGCCACCCCCCTGTTTTTCGCATCCAGCCCTACCCATCCTTTGCGCAACCTAACCTGATCTATCAGTTTCAGGTGCGTTTCCTGTAACATGGCCACATCTGCTTTAAGTTTCTTAAGGTGTGCGAGTACTCGTGCCCTCTTTATCGGCCCGTTAAGCCCCCTCACGTTCCACGTGATCAGCCGAGTTGGGGGGCTTCCCACCCCCTTCCCACCCCCCCCCCCCTTTGCCGGTTAGCCATCATCTTTTTCCAGCTTCTCGCCCAGTTCCCACGCAGCTGTATTTCTCCCAGACGGTGCCCCCCCGCCCATCCTTTCCCGTACCCACTCCCCCTTTTCCCCAGCAGCAGCAACCCAGTAATTCCCCCCTCCATCCCCCCCCCCCCCCGCTAGACCCCCCGCTAGCGTAATTACTCCCCCCATGTTGCTCCCAGAAGTCAGCAAACTCTGGCTGACCTCGGCTTCCCCCCGTGATCACGGCTCGCCCCGTGCGGCGCCCCCTCCTTCCTGCTTCTCTATTCCCGCCATAATTATCATAGCGCGGGAACCAAGCCCGCGCCTCTCCCTCGGCCCCGCCTCCCATGGCCAACGCCCCATCTCCTCTCCCTCCCCACCTCCCCCATCACCACCTGTGGGAGAAAGAAAAGTTACCATACCGCAGGATTAATCATACAATCCCTCTTCGCCACCCCCCCCCCCCCACTCGTCCCACCACTTTGTCCAAACGTTCATTTTCGTAGCCCAATCATTCCAATTTTTCTTCTACAATAAAAGTCCACGCTTCATCCGCCGTCTCAAAGTAGTGGTGCCTCCCTTGATATGTGACCCACAGTCTTGCCGGTTGCAGCATTCCAAACTTTATCTTTTTTTTGTGAAGTACCGCTTTGGCCCGATTAAAGCTCGCCCTCCTTCTCGCCACCTCCGCACTCCAATCTTGATAGACGCGGATCACCGCGTTCTCCCATTTACTACACCGAGTTTTCTTCGCCCATCTAAGGACCATTTCTCTATCCTTAAAACGGAGAAATCTCACCACTATGGCTCTGGGAGCTTCTCCTGCTCTCGATCCTCGCACCATAACTCGGTATGCTCCCTCCACCTCCAACGGACCCGTCGGGGCCTCCACTCCCATTAACGAGTGCAGCATCGTGCTCACATATGCCCCGACGTCCGCCCCCTCCACACCTTCAGGAAGGCCAAGAATCCTCAAGTTGTTCCTCCTTGCGTTATTTTCCAGTGCCTCCAACCTCTCCACAGATCGTTTCTGGTGTGCCTCCTGTATCTCCGACTTCACCACCAGGCCCTGTATATCGTTTTCATTCTCTCCTGCTTTCGCCTTCACGACCCGAAGCTCCTGCTCCTGGGTCTTTTGTTCCTCTTTCAGCCCTTCAATCGCCTGTAATATCGGGGCCAACAACTCTTTCTTCATTTCCTTTTTTATCTCCTCCACGCAGCGTTTCAAAAACTCTTGTTGTTCAGGGCCCCATATGAAACTGCCACCTTCCGACGCCATCTTGGTTTCTGCTTGCCTTCCTTGCCGTTGTTCCAAAGGATCCGCTGCAATCCGGCCACTTTCCTCTCCTTTTTCCATCCGTGTCCAGGGGGAACACCCTTCTGGTTTACCGCACGGTGTTTTCAGCCGTTAAAATTGCCGTTGGGGCTCCTATCAAGAGCCCAAAAGTCCGTTTCACAGGGAGCTGCCGAAACGTGCGACTCAGCTGGTCATCGCCGCACCCAGAACCTAATTCCTTCTTCTAAGACATACATTAAAGAATTCATACCAATCAGTTGAATCCCTTTAATTTTAGAGATTTCCTTTCTCTCCAACCTTTGTTTAAAATCAGCAAAGTCAATCCATAACCTTTTTATACCGTGTACGTTATCCCACAACAAGCAGTTATCTCCAATACATTCAATGGGCATATTATCTCCAGTAGGCACCGGCCAGTCTCCAGGCCACCTAGAGCCTGGAACCCCAGAAGATCCCACCTCTTGGCCTTCTTGAAATAAAGGCTGGATTGCGATGGCAGGATTAGTTCAGTCTCCCGACTTCTGACTCCAGCAGGAAAATCTGGCCTGTTGTGTTGGTGGATGAGCAGTTGCATGCAGATGAGAAATAAGAGGGGGCAAAGAATAAATTCTCATAAAAATCTGGGAGCAACAAAACAAGAGTGAGAAGGGAAACATTGCAGATGATTCACTGGCTCTCATTAGATGGACAGGAATGGATCAAAACAAGGACATGTTTTTTGGATGCATTTACAGGATTCCAGCTGAGCCAGCATTTATTGCCCATCCATCACTGCCCTCCATTTCAGAGGACATTTGACAGTCAACCACATTGCTGTAGATCTGGGGCGGGATTCTCTCAGCCCGCGGCAGAGTGTCCACGCCATCGTAAACGCCGTCGCGTTTTACGACGGCGTGAACGGGCCGACCCCACGACTAATAGGGGCCAGCACTGCACTGGAGCGGTTCATGGCGCTCCAGCTGCTGATCCCGGTGTGAACTGGGTGCCGCGGGATAAGCGCATGCGGAGTAGCACCGGCGCCAACACGCACATGCGCAGTGCCTTCCTTCAACGTGCCGGCCCCGATGCAACATGGCGCAGGGCTACATGGGCCGGCGCGGATGAAACGAGGCCCCCAGCCAAAGAGGCTGGCCCGCCGATCGATGGGCCCCGATCATGGGCCAGGCCACATCGGAGGCACCCGCCCCCCCCCCCCCCCGGGTTGGATCACCCCCTTCCCCCTCACAGGCTGACCCTTCCACACCGAGTTCTCGGCCCGGAATGGGCCGAGCGGCTTGTGAAAACGTCAAGTCCCGCCGGCTGAGAGTAGGCGTGGACGGCGCCGGCGGGACTTGACGCTTTCACAAGCCGCTCGGCCCATTCCGGGCCGAGAATTGGTGGGCCGACCGTGTCGAGCAGCCCTGACCGGCGGCGTGCCAACCACACCAGCGCCAATGGCGGCGATTCTCCTCTCTGTGGAGAATCACGTGCTGGCGTCGGGGCAGCGTGGGGCGATTTGCGCTGGTCGCGGGGATTCTCTGGCCCTGCCGACCCGGTCTGAGAGAATCCCGTCCCTGGAGTCCCATTTACGCCAGGCCAGGTAAAGATGGCAGTATTCCTTCCCTAAAGAACATTAGGGAACCAGATGAGTTTTTACAACAATCGACATTGGCTTCACGGTCATCGCCATGAACTTTTAATTCCAGGTGTTTTATTTAATTCAAAGTTCACCAGCTGCCATGGTGGAATTTGACCCCAGGACCCAGATCTTGCCCTGGGTCTCTGGATTACTAGTCCAGGGTAAATACCAGTAGGCCACTGCCTCCGCCAGTCAGTTCCACTCAATCAGACAATGGAGGAGAGATGTTGGAGTAACTAAAGGTGACAAAGAATGTCCCACAAGTTCCGAAAGACATGCTTGTGAGGTGAATTGGACATCCTGAATTCTCCCTCTGTGTACTGGAACAGGTGCCGGAATGTGGCGACTAGGAGCTTTTCACAGTGACTTCATTGCAGTGTTAATATAAGCCTACTTGTGACAACAAAGATTATTATTATCATAAAATGAATAGAAATTTCTCTGAGGGGTCAAAAGCTTTCGTGAAAGATTTGTAAGCATTTATTTTCCTCAAGCTATTCAAAATATTTGATTGTTCATCACTGGCTCCAATTGTAAACTTAATTCACACATTTAACCCAAATGTAATACATGTTGTAGCCACGTAAAATGGCTGCTTCCCGATTAATTTGGCCAAAACCCGATTTTAAAATGGCTAACCGTAAAGGCTGATGGGAAAAGCAGGTAACAAGACACAAACGGACAGCTGCAGGCAGAATATCATATTCGGCTCTGGGGAAGTCGGCCCAGATCGATACTCGGGACTATTAACAGCCCATCAACCCAGACATCTGCAGTTATACTCAGGACTATTAACAGCCCATCAACCCAGACATCTGCAGTTTAATCGGCTATCCCCGGGAACAATTGCAACATATTAGCAATTGAATACCGGGCCAGACCTGTCGGCGCCTGCAGTGGCCGAAACAAAGGCAGGTGAACGACCACCCCCCGATCGGGGAATCGCCTCGCAATTGGACGTATCGAACCCAGTGATTGGGAACAAGTCCAATCACTTGGGACTCAGGGTCAAGGGCTGCCCCGAGAGGCGGGAAGCCCCTGGGCCCTATAAAGTGAGGGGCCAAGTTCAGATCTCGCTCTCTCGCTCCCTTCTTCACCTGCTCGAGACCTTCGCAAGAACATCAACCAGCAACTGTAAGTTTGAATCCAGCGATCGCTATCCAATAAAGACTCCTAGCCATCGACCTGTATCAGCCTTTTGAATCCCGTGGGCCAGATCCGATTCGATAAGCCATTTGTTTCCCTGACCTGGTGGGCTCTTCCTAAAGTTAAGTATTGGCCAGTAGTGATAGGTTTCTATATAGATAGTAGGATTATTGTGTAAACATTACTTGTTGTATATAATAAATGACCGTTGATTTCAATCTTACTGAGCGGTGTGCTGACTTATTAATCATAACTTGAGCTTGAACCACGTGGCGGTATCTGAAAGATACCTGGCGACTCATGAGCAAAGGTTACGTAATTAGGACTAAATAAACTAAGGCTAATAAGAGCAACAATGTTTGGTCAGGTTCCCAGGGTTTTGTAGCTGCTCCCATTTGACTTATTAAGCCAAATTATCTCATCCAAGCTCTATAAAGGCTTTTATGTTAATAGGCAAAGGAAAAGAAATATATCAGCCACAATTCCCTCCTAATTGTTTCACAGTTAATGTGTTGAAATTTTTTTTTAAAAATGTATTTACGTGATAAGGGTGTCACTGGTGAGGCCAGCATTTATTGCCCATCCCTAGTTGCCCTTCAGAAGGTGATGGTGAGTGTCGTGTTGGGTGCTCTGCTACACAGACGAACTAACACGGTTGCGGATTGTACAACTCAGTTTTATTACTGACAATATTTACAATGGTAGACTGGTTGCTGTGGTGCATTCATTACCCTTGAATCTGTGGACCTATTCCTCACACTATCTTGGAGTGGCACTCAGCACATGGTGGATGTCTGAGTGGCTTGCTGTGAGCTCTGTGCCCTGAGCTGTCTCCTGCTGGAATGCCCGGGAAGTGTCGTGTTCCCCGTTTTATAGTGTGTATGCTCTTGCCTGTGATTGGCTGTGGTGTTGTGTGTGTATTGATTGGTCCGTTGATCTGTCCATCAGTATGTATGTATGTTTGCACCATGATGTTTACCTGAATATCATGACATCCCCCTTTTTTACAAGAACATGTGCCTGTGTGGTTATAAATAGAGATGTGTACTGAGTGCAGCTGAATGTGTGCGTGTGCAATATCTACAGCATGTACATGAGGCTAAACTATATACATGGGGCGATGTCAGGTGCGACATAGCAACGAGGTTGTACCATAAACAAAACACGTGGAAATGTTAAATGTCAAAACAAACTCCTGTAACGGCAAGGAAAAAGAGAAACATATTAACACAGTGGTATGATACATCAGCGAGCTCAATGTTCAAACAGGCTCATAAGTCCAGCCTAGTAGGTGGGCGACGAATTTGGGTTGACCGCCTCAAGGGTGGGTCAGGATTCACCGGCTGAGGAATGGACCTGGCCACGGGCGACGATGGAATGAGCATGGTGGCAGGAAGCTCCACGAAGTCGACATCAGGAACAAAAGGAGGGCGTGGCACCGGTGTAAGTTCACGTAACGAGCGTGGAAGCAGGCGAAGATCCCGGCGAATGCTGCTGCGAATGGAGCCATCAGGCATGCGAACCAGGAACGAGCGGGGAGCCATGCATCGGAGAACTTCAGCAGGTGCTGACCAGCCACCTTCTGGGAGGTGGATGCGGACATCGTCCCCAGGCGCCACGGCGGGAAGATCAGTTGCCCGTGTGTCATGTGCCACCTTCTGGCGACCGCGCTGCTGTTGCCACCTGTGCAGTACTGGAGTATGGTTGGTTATGGGGACCAGAATGGACGGCACAGTGGTCCTGAGGGTCGTGAGAGCTGGGCTGGTGAGAGGCCAGTGGCTAGTGGGGCCAAGCGATAAGCTAGCAGGGCTAAGCAGAAATCCGATCCGGCAGCAGCAGCCTTGCAGAGGAGCCGCTTGACGATGTGAACGCCCTTCTCCGCCTTTCCATTGGACTGGGGATGCAGAGGGCTGGACGTCACGTGTGTGAAGCCATACGAAGCAGCAAAGGATGACCATTCCTGGCTGGCAAAACAGGGCCCATTGTCCGACATGACAGTCATCGGAATGCCGTGGCGTGCGAAGGTGTCTTTGCAGGCCCTTATGACAGCGGACGATGTCTAATCGTGCAGGCATATGACCTCTGGATAGTTTGAAAAGTAATATGACGATTACATAGTCCCTGCCAAGTGCGTGAAAATGGTCCACACCCACCTTCGCCCAGGGGGACGTCACCAGCTCATGGGGCTGAAGCGTCTCAGGAGGTTGCGCCGGCTGAAACCTTTGGCAGGTGGGGCTGTTGAGCACCATATTGGCAATGTTATCACTGATGCCCGGCCAGCATACTGCCTCTCGGCCCCTCATCTGCACTTCTCGAACCCCAGATGGCCTTCGTGTAGTTGGTCGAGGATCAGCTTGTGCATGCTGTGTGGAATCACAATCCGGTCCAGCTTTAGGAGGACACCGTCAATGATGGCCAAGTCGTCCCAGACATTGTAGAACTACGGGCACTGTCCTTTGAGCCACCCTCCCGTCATGTGGCGCATCACACGTTGTAGAAGGGGGTCAGCCGCAGTCTCCCGGCAAATACGGGCCAGACTGGAGTCATCGGCTGGCAGATTTGCCGATGTGAAGGCCACCTGCGCTTCAACCTGACAGACGAACCCCTCCGAGTCGGGCGGTGTGCTCACTGCTCTAGATAGGGCATCCGCAATGATAAGGTCCTTTCCCGGGGTGTAGACCAGTTGGAAGTCGTACCTCCTGAATTTGAGTAGGATGCGCTGGAGGCGAGGGGTCATCTCGTTCAGGTCCTTATGTATGATGCTGACCAGGGGGCGATGGTCAGTCTCAAGCGTAAACTGGGGGAGACCATACACGTAGTCATGGAACTTGTCTATTCCGGTTAGCAAACCCAGGCACTCCTTTTCAATCTGCGCGTAGCGCTGTTCTGTGGGGGTCATGGCCCGCGAGGCATAGGCGACCGGGGCCCATGACGCAGTGTCATCCCGCTGTAGGAGTACCGCCCCAATGCCGGACTGGCTGGCATCAGTCGAAACTTTAGTGTCACGAGATGTGTCGAAAAATGCCAATACTGGGGCTGTGGTGAGCTTAATTTTGAGCTCCTCCCATTCCTTCTGGTGTGCGGGCAGCCACTGGAACTCCGTGGACTTCTTGACTAGGTGGCGAAGAGCCATTGTGTGGGAGGCAAGGTTGGGAATGAACTTCCCCAGGAAGTTGACCATGCCTAGGAAGCGTAGCACTGCTTTCTTGTCTGCCGGCTGCAGCATGGCTGTAATGGCGCTCACCTTGTCTGCATCCGGCCCGACCCCTGACCGGGATATGTGGTGCCCCAGAAACTTCAGCTCGCTTTGGCCAAAAGAACACTTGGCTCGGTTGAGGCGCAGGCCGTTTTCCCGTATCCGCGCAAAGACGCGCTGGAGACGATTGATGTGCTCCTGTGGTGTGGTGGACCAGATGATGACGTCGTCAACGTAGACGCGCACCCCTTCGATGCCCTCCATCATCTGTTCCATGATCCTGTGAAAGACCTTGGATGCCGAGATGATACCAAACAGCATTCTGTTATAGCAGAACCTGCCGAAAGGAGTGTTGAAGGTGCACAGCTTCCTGCTGGACTGGTCCAGTTGGATCTGCCAAAAACCCTTCGAGGCATCCAGCTTTGTAAAGATTTTAGCCCGGCCCATTTCGCTCGTGATCTCTTCCCGTTTGGGTATGGGGTAGTGTTCCCTCATTATGTTGCTGTTCAGGTCTTTCGGGTCAATGCAGATCCGGAGTTAAGAAGCCAGAGGGCTTCTTAACACACACCATGGAGCTGACCCATGGCATGGGCTCCGTGACCCAGGATAGCACCCCTTGGTCCTGGAGATCCTGCAGCTGCTGCTTGAGGCGGTCTTTGAGTAGCGCTGGGACCCTGCGAGGTGTGTGAATGACCGGGGTGGCGTCCGGTTTGAGTCGTATTCTGTAGGTATAGGGCAGTGTGCCCATGCCCTCGAATGTCTCCTGGTTGTGGGCGAGGAGCGATTGAAGCTGTGCCCTGAATTCTGGATCCGGGAAGTCTGATGTGCCTTCTGGAGACAGAGCGTGGACCCGCTGCATGAGGTGGAGAATCTTGCATGCCTGTGCGCCTAGCAGGGAGTCCTTTGATGATCCGACTATTTTGAAGGACAGTGTGGCCGTGTATGTGTTGTGTGTCACCTGGAGCTGGCAGGATCCCATGGTCAGGATAACGTTTCCATTGTAGTCGACTATCTTGCAACGAGATGGCCGATTTGGTGGTCTGACCTTCAAGGCGTAGAAGGCTGACCATGCTATTAGGTTGGCGGAAGCACCAGTGTCCAGACGGAATGTGATCGGTCGACCGTTAGGGTGGCACACCATTCATCACCCGGATTGACACTGTTCACTGGCATCGGCTGGTGGATCCTGCCTGGAGACTTCCGGTTCCTATCAATGACCGCAACACGGAAGGCTTCCCGGTCGTCGGTGTCACTGGTTTGGATATCGTCTGGGCACGACTCGTAGTACGGAGGCTGAATGGTCCGCACGTCCCTGCGAGGTTGTCGGAATTGGGGAGCATTGGCAGGTTGAGTTGCTCGACAGCAGGCAGCGTAGTGGCCCATCTTGCCACAGTGGAGGCATTGTCGGTTTTTTGCCGGACATTGCCGCTTTAAATGTACGGATCTGCAGTTGCCGCACATCGTGATGTCATGGCGTTCGTTGCGCAACCGCGCATGCGCAGTTCGGTCTTGCGTCGAGCGCACCTGCGCATCACGTCCCTCTGCGTCGACGTCGTTTTTGGCGTGCACAAACGCGGGAGGCCGCGGAAAGCACGCAAAATGGCCGCCCTCGTCCGGGCCGCGGGCCGGGAGGAACTTGATCGCCTGGTCCCGTTCGGCCTCGTAGGACGCCTGCCTTGCCGATTTGGGCGCGTAGGACCCCTGCTGCGCCGATTCGGCCACTTGAAGTTGGTAGTAGCGGCTGGTCACATTTTCATGAAGGACACAGGCTTCGATTGCGGAGGCTAGGATGAGGCCATTAATTTTGAGGAACTGCTGGCATAGGATGCCCGAGGTGACCCCAAAAACAATCTGGTCCCGAATCATTGAATCGGAAGTGGTGTCGTAACAGCAGGACTGCGCGAGGATACGGAGGTGTGTAAGGAAAGATTGAAAGGGCTCATCCTTACCCTGCAGGCGCTGCTGGAAAAGATACCTCGCGAAACCCTCATTTACCTCGACGCTGAAGTGTTGCTCGAGTTTGCGAAGGACCGTCTTGTACTTGGTCTTGTCCTCACCTTCTGCGAACACCAGGGAGTTGTAGACATGGATGGCGTGTTGCCCTGCCGTGGAGAGGAGAAGGGCGATTTTTCTGGTGTCCGAAGCGCTCTCCCTTTCGGTGGCTTCCAGGAAGAATTGGAAGCGCTGTTTGAACAGCTTCCAATTGACGCCGAGGTTTCCAGCGATTTGTAATGGCTGCGGCGTGCTGACGGTGTCTATGGCGCAGGATGGCGGATTCCTGAGGATTCGTAGGTAGGTCACACAGTTACCGGGTTCCACACCTGGTACTATGTCGTGTTGGGTGCTCTGCTACACAGACGAACCAACATGGTTGCGGATGGTACAACTCAGTTTTATTACTAACAATGTTTACAATGGTAGACTGGTTGCTGTGGTTCGTTCATTACCCTTGAATCTGTGGACCTATCCCTAACATTATCTTGGAGTGGCACTCAGCACATGGTGGATGTCTGAGTGGCTTGCTGTGAGCTCTGTGCCCTGAGCTGTCTCCTGCTGGAATGCCCGGGAAGTGTCGTGTTCCCTGTTTTATAGTGTGTATGCTCTTGCCTGTGATTGGCTGTGGTGTTGTGTGTGTGTTGATTGGTCCGTTGATCTGTCCATCAGTATGTATGTATGTTTGCACCATGATGTTTACCTGAATATCATGACAGTGAGTTGCCTTCTTGAACCACTGCAATCCTTGAGGACAGTAGCATAGTGGTTAGCACTGTTACTTCACAGCACCAGGGAGCCGGGTTTGATTCCCAGGTTGGGTCACTGAACAATGCACGTTCTCCATGTGTCTGTGTGGTTTTCCTCCAAGTGCTCCAGTTTCCTCCTTCAAGTCCCGAAAGACATGCTTGTTAGGTGAATTGGACATTCTGAATTCTCCCTCCGAGGACCCGAACAGGAGCCGAAGTGTGGCGACAAGGGGATTTTTACAGTAACTTCATTGTAGTGTTAATGTAAGCCTACTTGTGATACCTAATAAAGATGATTATTATTAGGTATACCCACTGAACAGTTAAGGAGTGGGGGGGTGGCGGGGGGGGGGGGGGGCGGTGTGTAGGGAGTTCCAGGTTTCTGCCCCAGTGACAGTGAAGGAATGGTGATATATTTCCAAGTCAGAGTGATGAATGACTTGGAGAGGAACCTCCAGGTGGTGGGGTTCCCAGGTATCTGCTGCTCTTGTCCTTCTAGATGGTAGTTGTCCAAGGTTTGGAAGGCGCTGTCTAAGGAACATTGGTGAGTTACTGCAGTGCATCTTGTGGATTGGATCACGTGGCTTCCACTGTTCGACTGTTGTGAAAGGTTTTAATGTTTGTGGAAGTGGGAGCAATCAAGCCTGGCACTTGTGTGTGTGGCGCGAATGTAACTTGCCACTTGTCAGCCTAAGCCTGGATATTGCTGCATTTGGACCTGGACTGAGAATCTGAGTACATTGGGCGAAGATAGGATTGGGCTTCAGCAACATGTCCATGAAGGGAGGGGGAGTCTTTCCTGCCAATTTGCACCAAAAGACACATTTAATTGGGGTGTGAAGCAAATACCTAGCATAAAATATCAAGGAGACCTGAGTGAAACATAGTAGCCAAATTGTGGGGACAGCAGACCACCGCAAAGTGGGAGACCCCCCTGGGAGATTCAAGGCACTGCCAGAGCAGTCAAAGCATCGGAACCGCATCTTGAGCAGCCTGATGCACCGCTCAACCACAGCATGGGTGGCAACATGGGCCTCATTCTAACGGGTCTCAGCCTGGGTCTCAGGCCTCCGCACTGGTGTCATCAGCCATGACCCTTAAGTGAGTACCCCATGTCCCCCACGTGCCAACCCGTCATCCTGGGATGATCCTCGGAGGCCCACGGCTCTCCGAGTGCCCCAGGATGTAGTTGTCGTGCATGCTCCCACGATAGCGCAAACACACATGCATGATTCTGAGGCGGTGGTCGCATACAATCTAAACATTCAGGGAGTGTTAATATTGGGCCTCTTATTAATATAGGGTACTCCTTGATGTCCCCGGTGCTCGCAGGGCGACATGCATGTCATCGGTCGCCCCTGACCTGGGGCACCCTGGTGATGGCATCAAATCCTGCAACCCAAGCATCTTGGTGGGCCTGGTCCAGGTCAAAGGTGATATAGTCTGATGCCTGGGTAACAGAGCATCCCGTTACCTCTAGGACACACCTGTGGGTGAATGACTGTAATGTGCCTAAGTCTTCAGGATGTGTGACAGCCCCCTGAACATGTGGTGCTCCCTGCAGCCTGCATTGTCACTGCTACCTTCTACTGGAAGGAATTCGAGAAGGTGAGAGACCGACAATCAGTTAGGGCTTCCATCCCGGGATCTTCAAATCTCCCAAGCCTCCCCCACCCTTACCAAGACTGTCCCACCTTCTCTCACAGTGCCATCCAGTGAGCCAGTTGTGCTGGCAAACTTTGCTGTGCACATTCACCACTGGACACATCAGGAACCTCTAAATTCCAGACCTCTGCCAGGAACATTAGGTAGGCCGTGCGCAGCTGCCCTCCGCTCATCCACATACTTACCCTTTGGCGAGAGACCAAGTTAATAAAATTACAATCACTGGGGAAGCAGTATAGAGTAAACTGATGGAGCTGTCAGGTGACAGGTCTTTGCGTCCTGATGGACTTCATCCTGGAGTTTTAACAGAGGTGGCTAATGAGGTAGTAGATGCGTTGGTATTATTTTTCCAAAAGTTGCTAAATTCTGGGAAGATTCCATCAAACTGAAAAGTAGCAAATATAACACCTCTTTTCAGGAAGGGAGCGAGACACAACACAGGAAACCATCCATATGTCAGTTAGTTTGATGTCTGTCGTCGGGAATGTAAAGGGCAGAATATTTTCAATTTTTTTCCCAAGGGTTGCCTCTGTCAGAAAAAGCAGAGGACAGCCTGCCAGCTGCCTTGCTGGGATATCCCGCCATATTTTCAAACACTTAGGAAAAAAGGTTAAGGGGAGGGTCCCATGTCATCATGCTAGCGGGGCACTGAATGAGCCCACGCTGCCAGTAATCTTAGCTCCTGGAATATGGGAGGGGAGGCTCCCAGATTAAAAATTAGCACCCCCCCCCACCCCCATGGACAAGGAATCAGGCCCACTCCGCCCCCCCCCCCCCCCACGCCACCCCCCCAACCAGGGAACCTCCCCCACCCCTCCCAACCCCCATGGAAACGAGTCCGTGCCTAACACCCACAGATATAGCACCTCCAACCATAGACACGGGACTGACCCTTTGGAACCCCCATCCATGGACATCCTGAACATAAGCCCCTTCCCCGGAAGTAACCCCTTGGTAGTGTACTGCCCAGGCCTGATGCTCTCTTATCTGAGGGCAGTACTTACCTGTGCGTGCGGGGTGGGTTCTCTTCATCAGGTCCCTATTTGTCAGGACCTGTTGTAAACACCGCTGATTTGACATCACATTTGAATTCTTACATGGGGGGAATAATACAGCGGGGAGGTCCGCTAATGACCTGTAGATGTATGCTAATGTTGTCCCCGGCCTTTCATGGTGAAAACCCTGTTCTGTCATTGGCTAGGGTCTCCTCAGCAAAGCCGGTAGATCCCGGGCACTTGTTCAATCTGGCATTGGCTGAGTTAAGTGAGTTTTTAAACTCACTTAACTCTGTCGGTCTGGGTCCCACCGATTGTGGTTGGGATCCAAATTACAACGTCCTGCAAGATCTCTTTCGATCTCGCAAGGCGTAATGACCATCAGGAGAGGCCTTTCCCAGGATCTATCAGCTACGTCCCATCCAGAGTTTGGTGTGATGCGGCCCGTAAATCAGGCCCAAAGTATAATGTGGGAAAATGTGAAATTGTTCACTGGTGGGAAGAATAAAAGAGCAGAGCAGTATGAAAGCAGAATATGACTGCAGATTTCTGAAATGTAAAGGGATCTAGGCGTCTAATGGAATGCTACCTTTATTATGAGAGGAATTGAACATAAAAGTAAGGGTGTTATGCTTCAGTTATACAGGGCATTGGTGAGACTGCATCACGAATACTGTTAAAGGAATTTAAGGAAGGATGTAAAAGGAGGCAGTTCAGTGGAACTTTGGAACACTGCCCAAGATGATAGTGGAGACCAGGGGCGGGATTCTCTGATCCTGAGGCAAAGTTTTGACGCCGTCGTAAACACCGTTGCGTTTCTCGACGGCACCAACATGGCCTCAGGAGCAATGATTCTGCCCCCTACAGGGGGCCAGCACGGCACTGGAGCGACCCACGCCGCTCCAGCTGCCGATCAGAGCGTCAGATGGGCACCGCGGGTCTGTGCATGCGCAGTGGGACCGGCACCAATGTGCGCATGCGCAGTGGCTCCTTTCTCTGCGCCGGCCCCAATGCAACATGGCGTAGGGCTACAGGGCCCGGAGCGGAACATAAGAGGCCCCCAGCCTGAGAGGCCGGCCCTCCAATCGGTAGGCCCCGAATGCGGGCCAGGCCACAGCGGAGAACCCCCCCCCCCGGGGTCGGACCCCTCCTCCCACCCCACCAGGCCGACCCTGGATGCATGCACGCCGAGGTCCCGCCGGGTAAGACCAGGTGTGAACGCCGCCGGTAGGATGCGGATTTTTTGCGTGGCCCCTCGGCCCATCCCAGGCGGAGAATTGCCGGGGGTGGTCACATAGAGCGGCCCCCGACCGGCGGGGCGCCGACCATGCCGGCGCCATTGGCGCCGATTCTTCACTCTCCAGAGAATCGGTGGACCGGCATTGCGCGATTCGCGGCCGTCCCGGCGATTCTCCGGCCCGACCTGGGCTGAGAGAATCCCGCCCCTGGTCATTGAATGTTTTTAAGACAGAGGTAGATTCTTGGTGGGCAAGTGAATCAAAGGTTGTTGGGGGTAGATGGAAATGTGAAATTCGAAACACAAGTACATCAGCCATGATCTTATTGAATGACGGATCAAGCTCGAAGGGCCGAGTGCCCTACCTCTACTCCTATTTCGTAAGTTTGTATGATATAGGTTTTGACAGATGTTTGGATTTCTAATATGTCGTAAATGTGCCAACATAGATGAACCGGTATGAACTATATCTGAATAAATTCACTATATATTGGTCCATTTTTAAATATACCCCAGCATAATGTTACCTTGTTTGGCGAATTCAATGACATGAACAATTTGGAGACTTCAACATCATGTTTTTAGCCACTGATTTTCTGAATCTCCCTTCTAATTCCTAGTGCACTTGGCTTTTAAATACAAGGCCCAAAATGATGAAATTCCACTTTTAACTTGGCTTTAATTGGTGCGAATAAAATTGGAATGTTGCATCAGTAGCAAAGAGCCCAGGTAGATAACATTCTGCTGCTTTTCTCTGCAAATTTGTTCAAGGAATATTTTGCCTTTGAAGAAATACATCTTGGATCAAGTAAGCCGAAGTGGATCAAAAAATGTGGTTGTTGATCAGCAGAGATGACACATCAATTTCTATGCCTGAACAGGAGGTTTATTCAATGCTTTCAAATGTCTGAAGACCTGCTTACAACTTCTTGCTTCAGTTTAATTTCTCTTTCTCTCTGTAATCACACCCAGGCTTGACCAGTAGCACACAGCACAGAGTCAACAGATGCACATAATTAAACTCTAAATAATTAAATACAGCAGTGGTTCAACCAGCAGTGAATGCAGGTTTTTGAGACATAATTCGAATGCAAGTGATATGTATCTTCCTCACAAAAGCTCTTGAAGGATATTTGTACATCAAACTTTGGGGTGGTTGTGAAGAAAGACACCTGAATGAACAATTCGTAGAATGTGAATTTAAAAAACAGTTGATCCCAATTGATATCCAATAATGTTTTGTCAAGGAGCTGCAGTCAGTGCAATTGCAGAACCATTGGCCCCAAAATAGCTGTCAAAATAATGGTAACACTAACAGCATTTGGTATACGTTGAGCCGGATGACAGGTGAGTATGATGTGGTATTAAACAAGGAAATAGAAAAGTTACCGTCTGAAATGCACCACTCCGCTGATAGCTTCTTGCTGTCTGGTTCTCCATTGAAATGCGTCGAATGGTATAAAGTTGCTGTATTTGCGTGATGGTATGAGCTAAACCTGCTGTAAAAGGCTTATTTCATTTCCAGTTTATGTATCATAAGTAACACATTGGGGTTTCCATCTCATGAGTGAGACTGAAATTATGCTATTGCATTTAATTGGATTAGGATACCTCACTATGTGAAGTATTATATATTGTATATTTTAGGGGCTTGTTCAAGCCATTGCTGATAATATTGCTAAATTTACTTGTATGTCTGTATTGTTTTACCAACAATCTGCCTGTCATTGTTAAACAGCCCTCCAATTCTCTTCCCATACCTTCTGGTGCACTGAGGCAGATATTTGTCTCTTTCCATAGCTAGTAATTCCCAGAACAGGTTGCTAGCCTGTCACCACTATCCTGAATATGGATTGGCTTCATTGATTCACTCATTGTGTTTCCACAATTCTAATAAGTATTAATTAATACCAATCAAACTCTCCGGCACTGAAACTATTATGAGTTTAGAGTCTCATTCCTGTAGATTTTAATTATTGTTGGAGATACTTTAAATGGTAAAATGCAAAAAAAAATCTTTTTCTTTCAATATTGTTTTCTCTCTTTGAACCTCTCTTTTCCCTCTCTGTTTTTCCTTCCTACTGCACCATAATGGATGCTGAATTTGTCATGATATTCAAACACACACATCATGATAGATAGACCAACAGACCAATTAGCACACATAACACGACAGCCAATCACAGACAAGAGCAGACACAGTATAAGACAAGAAACACGACACCTGGTGGCCAGTCCATCTGGAGACAAGGACAAGGACAAGACCTGATTAACAAGACACTCACACAGTCACCACGTGCTGAGTACCAAGACAGATCTGTAAATAACAAGTTGGAATAAAACTGCGTTGTACCAATCGCAACCGTGTTGGTTCATCTGTACCTCAGAGCACCCAACACCACAGAATTCACCAATCTAATCAGTTTTCCTTGTTTTGTGGTGGCCATTTCACCATGCTGAGGTTAAGAACGTGCACAGATGCTTGCTGGGTACACTTAGATTCCAGTTGCCTGTAAAGGGTACATCATTTCCTTCTCACAATTCCTGCATCCTGCAGTGCAAAATAGTATGGAGATCAAATGGGAAAGGGCACATCTCACTAACTGCAAGCACCCTTCATTGGTACAAGAACTGCCAAGACAACACATTGCAGATCAGCTTAACTGTATTTCTTGAGATCAAATTATAAGTGTGAGGTGTATATATATCAGTAAGAGCCAATGTTAACCTAAGCCACCCTTCGCAAAATTGACAGGATTGGGTACAACACTGGCTTTACACCCCACCCCATTCTACTTCCCATTAAAGTCAATAGAGAATTATATTGGATGGGGTGTAAAACGGACGTTTCACTCAATCCCATTGAATTCTCACTCAGTGAGTGGGATTAAAATTAACTCTAGCATTTGATCTTGATGGTTGCCTCACTATGTGAACAATTAATTTTGTATCTCATTGACACATTTTTTTTTGTATCTAACATATTTTAAGGGGTGCGATAGTTCAAGCCATTAATGGTGACTGCGTGGGTTTCCTCCGTGTGCTCCGGTTTCCTTCCACAGCCCAAAGATGTGCAGGTTGGTTTGATTGGCCATGCTGGATTGTCCCTTAGTGTCCAAAAGGTTAGGTGGGGTTACTGGGTTGCGGGAATGGGGTGGGGTGCTCTTTCCGGGGGCCGGTGAAAACTCGATGGGCCGAATTACCTCCTTCTGCACTGTAAATTCTACGTACAATATCATCAAATTCACTCAGATTGTGGCTACTGTAGTTTTATTTTACCCAATAACTTTCACTTTCACAGTTAAACAGCCCTCTATTCTAAATGTGCATTGGCTTTATAGACTCACCAGCTATACTTCCACAATTGATTTCCAGCGTTGCAAGCTACCATTTTCTGTCATCTCATGTATGTTGTGTTGTCAGGGAAACCACGAAGACATCCGTCCCTGATGTGTTGCAGATGTCGATACGGTTTTGCACTAATTAGCCTGTAACTGAATTCTGAAGCGAGGAATTCTACCAGACAGCTTGAATGGTCAAAGTTCACAGTAGCTTGGTCGCCTTGTGTTACTTGAAGATTTTAGGACATTTGCAATAATAACCATAACAAGAGAAACATGCTGCAAAACCCGTTTGTTAATTTAAGGTTAACTTTATTTGGCTGCAATGAGTTAAGTTAAAACATTTGACCATCTGCTTAAAACAATGAGCAGGTAGGCAAATTGCTTCATAGGTTTTTTGAAAATCTCAACAACAGTCTGCAAATAGTTTATCTGGATCACAATCAGCTTGGGCGCACTCCCCCAGGGAAGTTATAGAGGAGGGCTGCCCGAGTCCTGCATTGCGATCACAATTAAAACTTGCCTGGTGCACAAGCAGCCACGGCACCTCAAAAGCTCTTTTGATATGTGCTGAGATCCAAAACCCGGATCCTTGGTGCCGTGACGCAGCAGAGCTGACCATTGCGTCACTGTGCCGCCTGTTGTTTTCAAATCCTTTCCTGCCCTTGCTGCTCTCCATTTTTTGTAACCTTCAGTCTTATAACTATGATTCCCCCAATTCTGGGCTCATGAACATCATCGATTCTAATTGCTCCACCACTGGCACCCATACCTTCAAGTGTCTCGGCCCTAAGCTCGGGCTTTCCCTCCCTAAATCTCTATAACTCCCTATCTCACTTTCTTCCTTTTAAAATGCTGCTTAAAACCTATCTCTGACCAAGCTTTTGACCACCTGCCCTCATATTTCCTTATGTAACTTGCTGTCAATTTTTGTTTAATAATACTCCTGTTAAAAACTGGGCGGTGTGGACAAGTTGGGCCGAAGGGCCTGATATCATGCTGTAAACCTCTATGACTCTATGAGGTGGTGAAGGCTTCCTCACAGGTTGTCCGAAGGCCCACTGTGTGGGTAATAGTCCTTCAATGTGATTCACCCTGGGATGACTAATTAATGATCAGGCAGGCATAGGGATCTTGGTTGTTATGCCATGTGAGAAGAGGTAAAAATTAATCCCCTATCCTACTGCTCCAAGTCTGACCTTAACAGAGCTTTATTTTCGTGAAGTAAGAGAGGATGAAGATATTTACTCAATGTCTGTGCTTAACAAAGTATGTGCTGAATGCAAAGAAAATAATCTGTCAGGCTTTCTTGAGGTTAAAACAAAAAGGTGATTCATTTTTATTGAGTTATAACTACCCAGGTAATGATACAGAAAATATTGAGTCATTCCTTCTGAAGATAGATTGAACAGGTCGGGCCTATACCCATTGGAGTTTAGAAGAATGAGAGATGATCTTACTGAAACATAATAATGTCCTGAGGGGATTTGATAGGGTGGATACTTTGAGGATGTTTCCACTTGTGGGTGAGACTAGAACCAGGGGACATAGTTTAAGAATATGAGATCTACCACTTAAGGTGAAGATGAGGTGATTTTTCTCCTCGCAAAGAACCATCAGTCTGTGGAATTTTCTTTCCCAGAAAGCAGTAGAGGCTGTGTCTTTGAATTTATTCAAGGCAGAGTTAGATAGATTTGATGGGCAAGGGATTCAGAGGATTTGGGAGGCAGACAGCAAATTGGAGCTGAGACCACAGCCAATCAGTCAAGATCTTATTGCATGGCGGGACAGGCTCGAAGGGCTAAGTGGCCTACTACCGCTCCTAAATCTTATGTTCCTATGTCCTATTTAAAAGGATAAATCCCTGCCCAACCTTCTCAACAGAAATATGCACACATAGGCATGTAAAAGTACAAGATATACAGTAGGAAGTTGCTTTCTCAGCCAAATTCAAGTTCAATGCTAAAAGGCAAAAAAAAGAGAGTTCACTATATATGAGTACTCTGCTGGTATCTGTGGTTGTGGTAAATTTATTACTGCATGGTGATCTTGAGATTCCAGGTGTTGAAGCCCATGTAAAGTATCAATTTTCCAGAACCAATTTATTTTTAAATATGGAGTCCGTCTTTTTCAGAAGTCGATCATTTCTGCACCTGAGATTCCTTTCAATGAAAAATTCTTTATCTCTGTGCTGGATTTTAAACTGGAATAGGGATCTGGCCATGCCTCGAGGGAAAAGGGAGAGGCAAATATATACTGCCTTGCTGGAAGATTCTTCTAGACTGTTGTTTTAGCAGCTTGCATGCTGGATGAAAAGATATTTTTAAAATAGTTACTCCTGTCACGTGATCTCTCTCCCCACCGTGATTAGTTGAAATCTGGCTTTTGTTTCAAGGCTGAGGTGATTAGATTTTGTTATGTCGCAGCCATTATCTTCCGAATATCCATTATCCAACTTGATGAGATAAGAAGAATACCTTTCCAAGTAGCTCTTGTCCTAGCCAACTTTTTGTCTCCTTTTGAGAGGTAGCCTGATAGAATTGCAAATATGAGGTCCAATACCATTTTTAGTTATTCCTTTTGAAGTAATTATTGACATCAGCAGGTGTTTAATTCCATCTGGGTGTATCTGAATTGTAATTCACATTGGGATTTTTCAGAATCTGGACAACTTGCAATACGAGACCTCAGGTGACCTATGGCAGCCATCTTAAGTTAGTGTTTTTTCTTGCTTTTTGAAAGTAATTTTTAAACAGTTCAATATATGTTTGATTAGCCAATTCAATTACACATTAATATCACTCATGCACAAGTAACATCACCGTGACACTGTCAATTAAAGGTGGTAGGCAGGCTCTTAAAACTGGATGCCCAATCAGAAACCCCAAGCTTGAAATCAGCAGCATTATGTCAAGACATGCAATTCAGGCAGAGGATGCTTCAAAATGCCAACCTTCTTTAAAGTTACAAAAAATATTTTGCAGTCAAGCCACCCTGTGAGGATGGACTCCCTCGACTGGGTGACCTGTGACTATTTCTGCATCCAGGAGGCCACCTATAAACGGCTAACCAGCCTTGTAGATGGTGGACAGGCTTTGGGAGTCAGGAGATGAGTTACTTGCTGTAGGATTCCCAGCAGATGAGTTACTTGCTGTAGGATTCCCAGCCATTAACCTGCCATGGTAGCCACAGTATTAATGTGGCTAGTCCAGTTCAGCTTCTGATCAATGGTAACCCCCAGGATGTTGATTGTGGGGGATTCAGCGATTGTAATGCCATTGAATGTCAAGGACGATGCTTAGATCCTCTCTTGTAGGAGATGGTCATTGACCGGTACTTCTGTGGTGTGCATGTAACTTTCCACTTGTCAGCACAGGCCTGGATATTGTCCAGGTCTTGCTGCATTTGGACATGGACTGCTGCTTTATCTGAGGCATCGTGAATGTGTGTAGTCATCCGCAAATATCCCTCTTCTGACCTTATGATGGAAGGGAGGTCATTGATGAAGTAGCTGAAGATGTTTAAGCATAGGACACTACACTGAGGAACTCCTGCAGTGATGTCCTGGAGCAGAGATGATTGAGCTCCAACGACCACAACCATCTTCCTTTGTGCCAGTTATGACTCCAAACAGCTGAGAGTTTTCCCCCTGATTCCCATTGACTCCAATTTAGCGAGGACTCCTTGATGCCATACTCGGTCAAATGTTGCCTTGATATCAAAGGCAGTCACTCTCTCGTCACCTCTGGCATTCAGCTCTTTTTGTCCATGTTTGAACCCAAGGCTGTAATGAGATCAGGAGCTGAGTGACCCTGGTGGAACCCAAACTTGGCTTCGTGAGCAGGTTATTGCTGAGTAAGTGCCACTTGATAGCACTGTTGATGATTCCTTCCATCGCTTTGCTGATGATGGAGAGTAGACTGACAGGGTAGTAATTGGCTGCGTTGGATTTGTCCTATTTCAAGAGTACATGACACACCTGGGCAATTTTCCACATTGCCGATTAGATGTCAGTGTTGTAGTTGTATTGGGGCAGCACGGTGGCGCAGTGGGTTAGCCCTGTTGCCTCACGGCGCCGAGGTCCCAGGTTCGATCCCGGCTCTGGATCACTGTCTGTGTGGAGTTTGCACATTCTTCCCGTGTTTGCGTAGATTTCGCCCCCACAACCCAAAGATGTGCAGGCTAGGTGAATTGGCCATGCTAAATTGCCCCTTAATTGGAAAAAGTGAATTGGGTATTCTAAATTTATTTTCTAAAAGTGTTGTAGTTGTACTGGAACAGCTTGGCTAGGGGTGCAGCAAGTTCTGGAACACAAGACTTCAGTAGTATTGCCGGAATAAAGAATAAAGGATAGGATCTATGGACAGAAAAGATGTTCAGGCCATATCGCTAGTTGTGTTAAATGTCTGCTACAAATGGCTTCCACCACAACAGGACAAAGAAGACTGACTGAATTTTGGCTCTGAGTCAAAACTCCACGAGATGTTTTGGGTCTGTGAGCAAGTTATTCTTTTGGCATCGTAAGCAAACCTGCAGCCTGGATGTGCAGTTCATCCTGAATTACAGTAACTGGTCGTAGCTTTTGTCAGCGTGAAATAGTTTCTTTTCAATAAGCTGCAGCAAAGTGCTTCATATGCTTAACAGCTAAGCTCCGTCCTCCCGAGGTTCAGAAGTTAAGCTCGGTGAGAGGGTTCGTTGAAACCAGTAAGAGTCGTCAGGAGTTTTTAGATGATCAAAGGACATGTGGAGTGTTTGCTGACATGCAATTCAAACACTCAAAAGGTCTGGATTGGAGAGGATATTGCACTTCGAGGATGTTTTGCTGCCACTTCTCTTTGAATAGCAGCCAGTATGCTGTTCAGCATTAGATGGAATACTTAACACTGAAGGCGGATGAGAAAATCTGGAAACCAGGGGGCGGAATTCTCCGATCCCCAGCCGCGTGTTTCTCGGTGGCGGGCCATTCACTGATGGCGGGATTCCCTCTTCTTGCTGCTTGTCATTGGGATTTCCCATTGAAGCCACCCCACACTGCTGGGAAACCTGTGGGAAAAGAGAATTCCAATGGCTGGGAATTTCAGGTTTCCAGCATCTGCAGGATTTTGCTTTTATTTGTTTTTTCTGGTGCTGTTTGGACCTGTGCTATGATCCCATTCCCACTTGCAACATATGTTATCATCAAATGCCCGGTTATATGGGAAACTCTTGGTACTTGGATTAGAGAGTGCACTTCAGAAAGTGAAGAGCTTTGGGATATCCTGAGGTTGTGAAAGGTGCTATGTGAATGCAAGCTCTTGTTTTCATTAGGACTAGCAGCTTATCACAAATGTGAATATTGTTTTTTCTTGTTTTTGCAGTAGCTGTCCAGTAATTGATAGGTGGAACTTAATAGGAACAAAGCATTTGGGGGGGGGGGGGGGGGGGGGGGAACCATTGACCATAGTGGCATCAATTAAATGGAGAGAAAGCATGAAGATTACAAGTATCCCAGCTCACCGCTGAGCCATATGAGTGAAAATTGATTTCTTAGATGCTGCTTTTATTTTGGACTCCGGTACTTTTTTATAGATGTGAGGAATGGTGATATTCAGTACTGGGAATCTTCCTGCATGAGTATTTCACATTGAATGGGATTGTCCTTCAGAACAATTGATCACACAGAGAACTGTCAGTTTAATTATGCACCTCACACAGAAAAACCCAGCATCCACTCCATCGGCCTTGGAACAAATAAAAATCTGAATAATGTTACAATTAGGATACATAGGATTACATAGAATTTACAGTGCAGGAGGTGGCCATTCAGCCCATCGAGTCTACATGGCCCTTGAAAGAACACCCTACTTAAGTCCAGTAACCCCACCTAGCCTTTGGACACTAAGGGGCAATTTAGCGTAGCCAACCTGTCATGATATTCAGGTAAACATCATAGCACATACATACGGATGGACAGATCAACGGACCAATCAACACACACACAACACCACAGCCAATCACAGGCAAGAGCATACACAGTACAAAACAGGGAACACGACACTTCCTGAGGATTCCAGCAGGAGACAGCTCAGGGCACAGAGCTCATAGCAAACCACTCAGACATCCACCATGTGCTGAGTGCCACTACAAGATAGTATTAGGAATACATCCACAGATTCTAGGGTTATGATCGAACCTCAGTAACCAGTTTACCACTGTAAATAAATGTTAGCAATAGAACTGAGTTGTACCATTCGCAACAGTGTTGGTTCGTCTGTGTAGCAGAGTATCCAACACATCACATAGAATTTACAGTGCAGGAGGTGGCCATTCAGCCCATCGAGTCTACATGGCCCTTGAAGAAACTCCCTACTTAAGTCCAGTAACCCCACCTAGCCTTTGGACACTAAGGGGCAATTTAGCGTAGCCAATCCACCTAACCTGCACATCTTTGGACTGTGGGAGGAAACCGAAGCAACCCGGGGGAAACCCGGGGAGAAAGTGCAAACTCCACACCGACAGTCACCCGAGGCCAGACTTGAACCAGGATCCCTGGAGCTGTGAGGCAGCAGTGCTAACCACTGTGCCACCCCAAGGAAGCTGCTGCTCACGTTGTTGCATGTCTAAGCAAGTGACTGCCAGTGGGAGAACTATCAGCTCTCAGTTTTGATTCTGACAAAAATAAAGGTTATTTATCAGAAAGGATGATGGATTCGATATTTTCCCCATTATCTGTTTGCTGATAAAACAACATCAAGAGTCTTCGGGCAGGTACAAAAATGGCCGTTAAAGTCAATGGGCATTTTGCTCCTTCGCAAAATGTCCCTGACTGCCCACGAAGGTCCCACCGTGGATGGGCGAGACTGTAAAATCACGGCTAGGGGACCGGAGAAATCTGCCCAGGGTGTATCATTTCATTAGTGCATCCGTCACAGAGCATCAAGGTGTTTGTTTGAAACTCAGTTGCTGCCCCCTATTGACTTTATGAGTTTACAACATGCCCTGCAGAATAGTTGGTCAGTTTCCAACAAATCCATTGTATTTATAATGACCCCCTGGTTTTGTTGGCAGTGGTTCTTCTGCCTAGTTATTCAGAATGGAACGGCATTGCAGAGGCTCCATTGGTCATACATATAATGCGGGTTTCTCATTGTTTAAATGAGATTGACACATTTCTCAGGGGGGAGAAGTGTTTAAAACAACTCCTGGGCCTATGAAAGCCTGGCAGATTTATCATCATCGGGCTCTAAACATTTCAGAATTTAACATCTGCATTGAATAGAATTTATCATCCAAAGCTAATCTTAGAGAGTACGAGTCCCAGTGGCTTTCTCAATGTTTTACATCTCTATTAAAAACATATTGCTTATCTGAATTATTAAATTCAGTAAAAGATCTGTTCCTGTCACTTAGGAGTGGATGAAGTAATAAATTTATACAAGAAGAGAAAGACTATGGGCCATGTTATATTTCTTTGTCGCAAAGTGAAAAGTTATGAAGATGCTCACGCTCTGGGTTCTTATAAAACGCAATGAGATGTTTATTAAGAGATGTTGGCAATCAGAGATAATGATCTACCCAGAACCTGTGTAAAGACTCTGCTAACGTCACTCAACGTCACGTGACACTTTACCAGCAGGAATTCCTTGATACATAACACCCCTTCTCCTTTACTTCATTAATGCCATGACAACTATTAACATTTATATAACAGATCCACTTATGAATTATTTCTATAAATATATAGAATTCAATCAGACAGTCTCTGTGGTGGACATCTATTCCTTCTTGGTAGAATCTGGCATTCAGGAATTTGGCTCCTTGAGCCCTTGGAACTGCCCTCATTCCTTTCCGTAAATGGTACTTCTTGGGTAGTGTTTCTGGTCTCTGTTCCGAAGTATCGCTCTCTAGATTTTCCAATGGATGAACCTCTTGAGAAGTTTCTGCAAAGTCACTTTTTGCAGCAAGAACTGGTCAGCACGACTTCACCAAACTCTTTCAACATCCGTCTGTACGGTGTATGATATAGGACCTGTCTTTGCTAGGATCACAGCAGATACCCATTTCTCATTGGTATATCTCCTAGCTAACACTCTCTCTCTCTGGTTGAATACTCTCTTTTTAGAGTTTTGCTCCCTTCTAGCAATTTGTGCTTGTTGGTGTCATTTGACAATCTCTGAAGTATCAGGTGGAGTTAACAAATTAAGCTGTGTTCGTTAATTCTTCTTGAACAACAGCATTGCTGGTGAACATTGCATGGTAGCAAGTACAGTGTTCTGATAAAACATTAGGGTTTGTTACTCATCTTGCCAATGTCCATTGGTCCTTCGATGCTTTGAAAGATGTTTTAACGATTGTACAAAACGTTTGGTCAATCCACCATTGCAGGATGATATGGAGCTGACTTGATATGGTGTATTCCGATTCCCTTCAAGTAGTCCTTCGAAGTAAACTGAGTACCATTGTCACTAACAATCTGCTCTGGTGTTCCACATTTTGTGAATACTTTGTCTAATTTCTCAATGGTCTGCTCAGTCTGTGACATTATGATAAATATATACAACTTTAAGGGTTAATGTCCTGTCCAAATCAATCACTAGAGGGAGCTAGATGCAGAACTATATAAAGCATTGATGCTTAGCCACCTGGAAAGTGTTGAGGAGAAGGGTGGAAGACAGAATGTAGTAAAGATCGTGTGAGTGAGAGCAGATCATAGTTATTGTATTAATGTAGAGATTAGTAGTAGAGGAGAGTAGATTGTATGTTTATTATCAACTGTTTATTATACAGGAGAAAGTGTTGAATCCAATTAAGTAGTGTAAATAAATCTTTAGCTTTGTTTAATATAAAAGCTAGTTGTGGTCTTTGTGAACACAACACCAACAATCCTCGGATCAGAACCACAAAGAACACCGCACAGTCGCTGTTCACTTGATTATTCCGACTTCTGGCCATTTTAAGTGTGTATCAACAATCACTAAGAATGTGTTAACCTCTAGTGGACCAGCCTAACCAATGTGTATTCTCTATCATGGCTGTGCCTGCCATTCTCACAGATGTAATAGTTGTAATGGTGGAGTGTTCCTTAGTTCTGCACAGGATCTGCATTGCCCTACGTTCTCTTCAATTTGAATCTCATGCTGTGTCCTATCATCTGCAACAGCTCTGGGAGAACCTTGTCCAGAGACTCGGCATCTGACTGGGACTCAGCTGAGTCCTGGAATCGAGCAGACGTCCAACTGCTGACTCCCTTGGATGTTCCTGCCTCCACCTGATGTGCATCAGCAACTGTGTGGTGCTCACCAGATTGTGCCCCAGAAACATGTCCACTAATGTCGCTCACCGAGCTGTGTGTCTCTGCGACGGTGGAAGGTGGGGGTGGGAGCTATGACCCCTCAATGATGCCGTCCTTCCCAGGGCTGCCGCCTCCGGTGCTGCAAGGTAAGCTGTTGTCTGAGGATGACATTGGGGAGGGGAGAGTGTCGGGCATTTATGGAGAGTTGATGGAGAGAGAGGGTGCTCCAGTGGAAGAGATCAAGCGCAAATGGGAGGAGGGGTTGGGGGGGAGGTGAGGGCTAGGACGTGGAAAGAAGCCCTGTGGAGGGTGAACACGTCCTCGCATGTGCAAGGTTACATCCAATTCAATGTGGTGCACAGGGCCCACATGACAGTTGTGAGAATGAGCCGCTTCTTTGCGGGATGGAGGATAGGTGTGGCTGGTGGGGGGGGCGGGGGGGGGGGGGGTAGGAGTCCCACAAATCACATCCACATGTTTCTGGGCACGTCCAAGACTGTTGGAGTTCTGGCAGGGGTTCTCGGATGTTATGTCCGAGATTCTGGGTGTATGGGTGGCCAAAGGTCCGGAGGTGGCGATATTTGGAGTGTCAGAAATCCGGGAGTCCAGGTGGGGAGAGAGGCCGATGTGTTGGTCTTTGCCTTCCCAATAGCCCGGAGTCGGATTTTGTTGAGCTGGCAGGACTCGGATATGGGTGAGCGACCTGGTAGAATTCCTGCACTTGGAGAAGGTCAAGTTCACCTTAAGGGGAGTGGAGGAGGGGTTCATCCGGAAGTGAGAATGTCGTAGATAGCATGTTTAGTGAGTTGGTCACACCGCAGGTGAAAATTACTGAGGGAGATAGAAAATGGGTGACGAAAAGACAGAACAAGAGTAGGAAGCAGTGCAGGTGTCCCCTGCGGTCATCTCCCTGCAAAACAGGTATACCATTTTGGATCCGATTGAGGGAGTTAGCTCACCAGGGGGAGGCAGCAGCAGCCAGGTTCAGGGCACCGTGGCTGGCTCTGTTGCACAGGAGGGCAGGAAGAAGAATGGCAGGGCTACAGTGATAGGGGACTCAATCGTAAGGGGAATAGACAGGCGGTTCTGCGGACGCAATTGAGACTCCAGGATGGTATGTTGCCTCCCTGGTGCAAGGGTCAAGGATGACTCGTTGCGGCTGCGGGACATTCTTGGGGGGGGGTACTGATTACAAAATCAGTAAGTGGGAAAGTGTAAGCCAGAGAAGCCATAGTCACAAATCAAAAATAGCCACAGTACAGGGTACAGTGACTGGGGAGAGTATGAAAAGGGAGGTGGCCAATGCAGGATTGAGGGTGTTGTACCTAAATGTGCGCAATATACGGAACAAGATAAATGAGCTTGTTGCACATATTGAAATTGGCCAATACGATGTTGTGGGCATCACAGAGATGTGGCTGCAAGAGGATCAGGGCTGGCATCTAAATATCCACGGATATATGTCCTGTAGGAAAGGACAGGCAGATGGGCAATGGGGGTGGGGTTGCATTGTCAGTAAGGAATGAAGTTAAATCGATAGCGTGGAGTGATATAGGATCAGAAGGCATAGAATCTCTGTGGGTAGAGTTGAGGAATCGCAAATGTAAAAAGATCCTGATGGGAGATATGTACAGGCCCCCTAGCAGTGCAGTAGTCAGGATGTGGGGCAGAAAATAAATCAGGAGATAGAGAAAGTCTGTAAAACAGGCAAAATCACAATAATCATGGGGGACTTCAAGATGCAGGTGGACTAGGAAAATGAGGTTGGTAGTGGATCCCAAGAAAAGGAATTTGTGGGATGTTTAAGAGATTTTTTTTGGAGCAGCTTGTGGTAGAGCCCGCTAGGGAACAGGCAATTCTGGATTTGGTGATGTGTAATGAGGCAGACTTGATTAGGGATCTTAAGGTGAAGGAACCCTTGGGGAGCAGTGACTGCAATATGATAGAATTTATCGTGCTGTTTGAGAGGGAGAAGCTGCAATCAGATGTAATGGTGTTACAATTAAATAAGGGTAACTACAAAGACATGAAGGAGGAGCTGGCCAGAGTTGATTGGAAAAGGAGCCTAGCAGGGAAGACGGTGGAACAGCAATAGCAGGAGTTTTGGGGGGTTATTAGGGAGGCACAATAGAAATTCATCCCAAGAAGGAGAAAACATGCTAAGGGGAGAACAAGGCATCCATGGCTGACGAGGGATGTCAAGGACAGCATAAAAGCTAAAGAAAAAGCATACAAAGTGGCGAGAATTAGTGGGAAGCCAGAGGATTGGGAGGCCTTTAACAGTGAGCAGAGGACAACTAAAAAAGCAATAAGGGGGGAGAAGATGAAGTATGAATGCTAGCTAGCTAGTAATATAAAGGAAGATAGGAAGAGTCTTTTTCAATATATAAAAGGTAAGAGAGAGGCGAAAATAGACATTGGACCACTGGAAAATGTGGCTGGAGAAGTAATAATAGGAACAAAGAAATGGCAGACGACCTGAATAGTTACTTTGCATCAGTCTTCACAGTGGAAGACACCAGTGGGATGCCAGAGCTCCAGGAGAACCAGGGGGCAGAGGTGAGTGCCGTGACCATTATTAAGGAGAAAGTTCTGGGGAAACTGAAAGTTCTGAAGGTAGATAAATCACCTGGACCGGATGGACTACAACCCAGCGTCCTAAAAGAGATAACTGAGGAAATTGTGGAGGCATTGGTGATGATCTTTCAGGTATCACTGGATGCAGAAAGGGTCCCAGAGGACTGGAAAGTGACTAATATAACACCACTGTTTTAGAAAGGAGGGAGGCAATGACGGGAAATTATAGGCCGGTTAGCCTGAATTCAGTCATTGGTAAGATTTTAGAGTCTGTTATTAAAGATGAGATCGCAAAGTACTTGGAAGTGCATGGTAAAATAGGACTGAGTCAGCACAGCTTTGTCAAAGGGAGGTTGTGTCTGACAAATTTGTTACAGTTCTTTGAGGAGGTAACAAGGAAGTTAGACAAAGGAGAACCAGTGGAGGTGATTCATTTAGATTTCCAGAAGGCCTTTGACAAGGTACCACATAGGAGACTGTTAAATAAATTAAAAGCCCATGGTGTTAAGGGTAAGATCCTGGCATGGATAGAGGATTGGCTGACTGGCAGAAGACAGAGAGTGAGGATAAAGGGGTCTTTTTCAGGATGGCAGCTGATGACTAGTGGTGTGACTCAGGGGTCTGTGCTGGGACCACAACTTTTCACAATATACATTAATGATCTGGAAGAAGGAATGGAAGGCACTGTTGCTAAGTTTGCAGATGATACAAAGATCTGTAGAGGGACAGGTAGTATTGAGGAAGCAAGGGGGCTGCAGAAGGATTTGGACAAGCTAGGAGAGTGGGCAATGAAGTGGCAAATGAAATACAATGTGGAAAAGTGTGAGGTTATGCACTTTGGAAGGAGGAATTTAGGCTTAGACTATCTTCTAAATAGGGAAATGCTTAGGAAATCAGAAGCACAAAGGGACTTGGGAGTCCTTGTTAGCGATTCTCTGAAGGCAAATGCAATGTTAGCATTCATGTCAAGAGGGCGGGAATACAAGACCAGGGATGTACTTCTGAGGCTGTATAAGGCTCTGATCAGACCCCATTTGGAGTATTGTGAGCAGTTTTGGGCCCCGTCTCTAAGGAAGGATGTGCTGGCCTTGGAAAGGGTCCAGAGGTGGTTCACAAGAATGATCCCTGGAATGAAGAACTTATCGTATGAGGAACGGTTGAGGACTCTAGGTCTGTACTCGTGGAGTTTTGAAGGATGAGGGTGGTAAATCTGTGGAACTCGTTGCCGCAGAAGGCTGTGGAGGCCAAATCACTGAGTGTCTTTAAGACAGAGATAGATAGGTTCTTGATTAATAAGGGGATCAGGGGTATGGGGAGAAGGCAGGAGAATGGGGATGAGAAAATATCAGCCATGATTGAATGACGGAGCAGACTCGATGGGCCAAGTCGCCTAATTCTGCTCCAATGTCTTATGGTCTAAGTGGAAGCCATTTATCGATTTCTTCATGGTGATTGAAGGTGTCAGCGGGGGGGGGGGGGGGGTTTAGAGATTTGTTTTTGTTGTTGGAGGGGAGATAAGGGAGGGGAACAAGTAAGGGGGGCAGGGTGAGTTTTGAATCAAGGGAGTTGTGGGCCTGTTTTCTTTTGTTACTGTGGACTGTTGGGTTATCTGGGGCGTCATTCTCCGACCCCCCGCCGGGTCGGAGAATGGCCGTTGGCCGCCGTGAATCCCGCCCCCGCCGAAGTCTCCGCTCCCGGAGATTGGGCGGGGGCGGGAATCCGGCCGCGCCGGTTGGCGGGACCCCCCGCTGGATTCTCCGGCGCAGATGGGCCGAAGTCCCGCCCAGGAATTGCCTGTCCCGCCGACGTAAATCAAACCTGGTATTTACCGGCGGGACCAGGCGGCGTGGGCGGGCTCCGAGTTCCTGGGGGGGGGGGGCGCGGGGCGATCTGACCCCGGGGGGTGCCCCCACGGTGGCCTGGCCCGCGATCGGGGCCCACCGATCCGCGGGCGGGCCTGTGCCGTGGGGGCACTCTTTCCCTTCCGCCTCCGCTACGGCCTCCACCATGGCGGAGGCGGAAGAGACTCTCCCCACTGCGCATGCGCGGGAAACTGACAGCGGCCGCTGACGCTCCCGCGCATGCGCTGGGAAACTGACAGCGGCCGCTGACGCTCCCGCGCATGCGCCGCATTTCCGCGCCAGCTGGCGGGGCAACAAACGCCATTTCCGCCAGCTGGCGGGGCGGAAATCCCTCCGGCGTCGGCCTAGCCCCTCAATGTTGGGGCTAGGCCGCCAAAGATGCGGAGACTTCCGCACCTTTTTGCCGGCGCGATGCCCGTCTGATTGGCGCCGTCTTTGGCGCCAGTCGGCGGGCATCCCGCCGTTGGGGGAGAATTTCGCCCCTGATATTTCTAAGTACATATGCAAAAAGCATTCAATAAAAATATTTTTTTAAAAATATATACAAGTGATCATAATTCAGAACATAATTATAGACAATCATTAAAATAAAATAAACTATAAAATACTTCATTTGTACTGCATTATTTTACCCATGTCCTGAAGAGTGCCACACAAAAAACATCAAAATGTTTTTTTCTAGTCATGCTGAAGTTCTGTACTATTACATAGCCCTTTATAAAATAATAAACCAAGTGCACAATTATGAACATTTCAGTATACTAATAATCAAAATACATTGCAAAATACAGAATAAATCTACAGAATAAAAATAAAATGTCTACCACACTGCATTTTGCATGAATAGATTGAACACGATCAGGTTAAATTCTCAGTCCTTTACATAGTATTTATGAGTTTGATAAAATGGTGGATTAGACTGCCTCGTAGTCACTTCCAATTGGCACAGAGACAAGTCTAAGTCATGTGAGAGGCTGGGATTTGAATTCCTGGATAGCGGCACTGGGGAAAGTGCAAACTCTTCTGTTTGGACAGACTTCAGATAAACTGGGACCAGTATGCTCGAATATCAAATAACTACACCAGGGTTTTCTACCAATAGTCTATCGAGAGGTTTCCGATAAGGATCATCTGGAAAGTAAAGATATAGTTGTGGAAATAAAGTTGGTTATGCCAGAAAGGCACAAAGGGTTTGTTCATGTTAATGGGGTATTAGCAACTAAAGCCACGTCAGACAAGAAACCAGTCGAAATATTCAAATTTGACACTGCGCCTGAATACATGAAGCATTCAAAACAAGGTAAATAAATTAGTGAGTTAGATTTAATATCCAATTCTGAGACTTAATTGTGGTGTGGCCAAGATTTGGAACTAAGGGCAAAATTTAATGCCCTCCCCCAAGACATATTTGGTGGTGGGAAGGGCATTTAATCGGGCGTGCTGACGGTATGTGAGGATCCAAGCCCCTTCTGACCTCTGCCCTGATTAATTCCAGGGTGAGGGTTCATGAATGGTCTTTCACCACACAACATATTGAGGCCCATAAGTAGGAAACTAAAATGCCCACCTCAGGACCTTAATCAATCAATAGGGGCAGGAAATTTGCCATGTTGGAAGCCTGAAATGCAAACCCTGTCAGGGTTCCTTGTGGATTGCTGGCAGGGATGGGGGTCCCTCATTCAAAGGTAGTCAGTGCTTCATCAATGAATCTGGCATCAGGAAGGATGGGGCCCGACTGAGCACCGCCCTCCTGGCCTTGCAGTCAACGAATCTCCAAACCCCTGCCATCCACATCCTGTGACACCCATCCTGCCATCACTCACCTGTGGCCTGAGTCCTTCAGTGATCCTGGGCCTCAGGTTGGTGCATTGTTGGCAGCAGCCACTGACTTTCCAATTTCTGCCCTGAGCATCTTTGATCCATGGGAAGGCCAGTTAAGTGCCTGATAAGTCAACAGGCCTTACTGAAAGGAGGCAAACTAGAGCTGTCGCTGCTTCTCCAGCCATTGGGTAAGATATCCATTGCCTCTGTTAAATACCTCCATAAGGTTACAAAATTCTGATCCATGGTGCCACTGGTGACAGCACTGTAGAAATTGAACACCCCCCACTTATCCATTCCCTCCTGTCCAAGGAGGTATGCACTGTGCTACCAGCCTCTTCCAATGTGGCCCATATGGGGCACTGTGTTGAGAAGGATAGCTATCGTGGTATCACTCAGTCTAAACGACTGATGTGATGCTCAGCTTCCAAATTTGGAACCACCCAGCTCCATTGGACAAATTCATTTGTCATTCATCAAAGATCAAGGGCTGGATTCTCCACTGGAGGGATTGCAGCGGCGCACCCACACTTGGGTATTTCCCGACGGCGTGGGGCTACTACAATGGGAAACTCCATTGGCCAGCTGGCAGGACGGAGAATCCCGCTGCCGGCAGGGACGCGCTGCACCAGAAAACTGGCAAGGCGGGACGGAGAATCCCGCCCCAAATGTTCAGCTGCAAGGCGAGGGGGTCCAGCGCTCGTATTACTTAAAGGGCCAGGCACTCGAATTGCAGTTTATGTTACTTTGAAGAACGTCTGCCATTGCAGAATCTCTGTGAATACTTTGGGGTGTTTTTGAAAGTGTTGTTCTCAGCTCCTGGAGTTCGTAGTGATTGTTGCTGCCACCTCACAGTGAAGGAAGAGTATTTGGTGACTTGTCCACTCAAAGCCCCCACCCGGTATGGGGATTGCAGTGGCATTGGATCTAGATCTGTGAACATCTGCAACATGCCCCTGTGCCAGCTTGGAGTAGGACTCCTCCATGTTCCTTGGCAGTGACAAATGTCTGGCAGGCTATCTATACACATCCGTCAATGTTTTCCTCCATGCCACTCCACTGAGGTCCTCATCTGAGTTCGCTGTAGTAGTCCCTTCATCCTCCTAGGAACAAATGAACCATCCTTTGGCCCACGAGTAGCCCAATAATGCCTGCAGACTCAGCACATGCTGATCCCTGCTGTCTACTTGCCTCTGAGGTACGAGTAGCATCAGTATCTGAGCGAGTGGCTTGAGCCTGAAATCAAGAGCTGGGTCCTCTTCATCAGTGCTGCGATGTTGCTCTCTGTCCTTCTCCTCAGTGTGATGTGACTGGCAGTTCTTGTGTGCCTGAAAGCAGGAAATCAGTAAGAAGGTTGATGTGAGGGAATGAGGTGGTGTGGAAAACATCCACGGTCACACCATTTACAGCTTGCCCATCATGCCAGAAAGCAGGAATTGGGTGAGGTGAGAGTTGAGAATGAACACAAGGCAGGAACATACCATTATTCTCAATGTTCTTAGCAAACAGTATCAATCCTCCAGCAAAAACCTAATTAAACATGAACATAAGTGAGGGTACCTCAAAGCCATTTATGGAATTCACACATCTCATTGCTGAAGGATGGGCCATGCCTGTCTCCATGTTTCATACTGGACTAAAGGGAAGATCAAAACTCAGTGGCCAGTATCGATGTCCCATTGTATCACAATGGCTTCCCTCATCCAAACCAGACTGGATGGACCTCAAAGTGTTAACTCAGCGATCAGGTGATTAAAGTTAGTTTCAGGGACTTCATTCTTATTATCCCAGGACACAGCAGATCCCTGAGAACCATCAGGTGTCAGTCAGTCTGTCCAGACTCTGGAACTAACTGCAAGTCATCAAGCAGCCAAAATATTTAAGCTGTTCCAGTTTCAAAGTTCACCCGGGAACCAACCTCCTAGTCTTTCGACAACAAGAAATCTTATAACCTGCTGCGTACACTTCATTTTACAAGATCCTCACTTCAGCTTTAAAACTTAAAATTTATTCAAGGCCAGCCACATGGGAGATTGGTATTGTAAATCAGACACTGAGTTAACTGTAATCGGAAAAAGCTCACTATTGTAACATGTATCCAACGTGTGTGAGTGTGTTTCTATGTGTGTGTGTGACATGTTAATTGGGGCTTAGTTTGTGAGAATAAATAACCTTAATTTTTGAACTCACAAAAGCTTGCTGCTAAATTTTTTAATTGGAATACATATCCCAAGGATAGGAAAAGACACACCTCTTTACATGCAAAACATACTGATTATGGGTAGGAAGAGGGGAAACTCAATTCTGTCTCTGTCATTATACTTTGGATTGAGTTCAGAGAAAACAAAGAAGTTTAATTGAGATGAAAGATTCACAGAATTTAATTGTTGGAGAAAAGGAGATGTAAGAGGGAATGTTCTTATAGTACAGGACTGGATAAATGGGAATCACGCATGCACTACAACATTTAAAGATGCTGTACTTCATCACTCTGAAGAAATAAGCTACCCATAGAGAACAAAGTTCCCTGACTCATTGCAGCTGACTTGGCAGAACAGTAATGAATGATGAATTCTGTCTGCACATATAGATTTCTGGCGAAGGTACAACACATGATTAACTAGTTTCAGTAAAGCTTTGTTTGATGACCCTTGTTGAGAATAGTCCCCTAGGCTGGTTGAGTTGGATTCTAAAATCTTCTTAAACTAAAGCAAATAAATAGAAAATGCAAAGATCGGTGCAGTGCCAGACAGCGGCTCCCACCTACATATTTGAAAATAGGTTTGACAGCAAGTTTGCTTTTAGAAACACAAATCCAAATACAATTATATTTGAAAGGAGCTTGTATGATAAAGGATAATATTTCTGGGTGGATGATTGGCAGCTTTTTCCATGTGTGGCCCTCCCTACAGATCTGCATGTACTTTTCTCATACTCATAACTTCATCAGGATTATTGGACTCAATTTGAACTCCCAAAATTGGATGGGCTGACATCCGGTCAAAGATTAATATTTTTTTTTAAATGAAAAAGAGAAGCATGTCGGTTTTAAGAGAGTTGAGTTGAGGGAGTAGGCAATCAATTAGTTGTGAAGCAGTGTGCTGTCAATTTGAATTAAAAAACGAGGTGGGGAAGAAATTCTTGTCCACCTCCCTATGAAATGTGCCTTTGCAAAGAAGGTCTGGAAAGAGATGGAATGGTTTTCGTCAAGGTCCATCCCGAGCAGCTCGATGATGCAGGACTGTGTCCTCTCCGGGCTTATCTCAATGAGATAAGCACCAGCTGGAGTCATTTCCATGGATTCTATGGAAAGATGCTCTTTGGTCTGCCCAGAATTTACAGTGCAGAAGGAGGCCATTCGGCCCATCGAGTCTGCACCGGCTCTTGGAAAGAGCACCCTACACAAGCCCACACCTCCACCCTATCCCCATAACCCAGTAACCACCCCCACCCCCCCCCGCAACACTAAGGGCAATTTTGGACACTAAGGGCAATTTAGCATGGCCAATCTACCTAACCTGCACATCTTTGGACTGTGGGAGGAAACCGGAGCACCCGGAGGAAACCCACGTACACATGGGGAGAACATGCAGACTCCGCACAGGCAGTGGCTCAAGCCGGGAATCGAACCTGGGACCCTGGAGCTGTGAAGCAATTGTGCTTACCACTATGCTACCGTGCTGCCCTAAACTTGCTCGTCTTCCGGTACAAAGTGTTGTCCACAACCAATTGTTGCAGACTGGCACATTCCAAGGTACAGGACTACGTGTGAGGGATGCGCGAAAGGTTGGGGCAACTGCCACAGAGGCACAATGGGGACAGGCTGTGTCTAAGGCTTTTCAGCCCTCTTGAACTGAGAGGTGGAAACTTTGTAGCACCTCTCAGGCTTTATGTTTGATGTAAAATATACTTTGTAAATATCAACAGTATTACAATTGTAGTCTGGCACTTCAGAGTGGAACCTGTGGTATGGAGAAAAGTTGAGGTTTATTTCACTTCCTGTAATACTCAATTTCATTTTTCAAATAATATATTTCAGCGTTTATGAGCAAGGTATAATTTGAGGGGGGGTGGAAATGAATGCTTATAATGACGCTGAACAATCATTCTACTTTTAACTCCTGCTGGTTGTGTTTTTCAGGCCTTGGGAAACTAGGCAGCTGAAAGGAGCCAAGAGGGACTAATCCATGAGGTAAATGGAACTAGAAGCTCTCATCCTTGGAAAAATGTGGATTGCTTGTGGGTCACAAGGAACAGGAGTGTTTCCCCTTGGCCTATCAAACTATCCAGTGAATCCCCAGCCAGCACCACCATCTCCCCACCCCCCCAACCAACTAATCTGTCTCTTTCCCAACCCGCTGATGCACTATCAATTACGACGAGACGAGGGTAGAATGTAATCGAGGCTTTATTACACAGAGATGTGTGGCCTCCTACAGCAGCTTACAAAATGGCTGCTGTTCGGAGAGCACACACATTTATACTCCGCCTACTGGGCGGAGCCAGCAGGAAAGGATCTACCCCCGTACCTGTAGTACCGGGGCCTTACCGTAATACCCATATATACAAAATAACACAACAGTGGTGACTACCACACCCGCTAATTATTAGAAAGCCTCCTGAAACCACCATCAAAGCACCCCCACATGCAAACAGAACGCAGCTCCAGGTGATAATCCATGCCACTGTGTGCAACACATAACCAACCTTCCAAAATGTGATTCAAGTAGGTGCAATGCCCCATCGAGTTGGCAGACTGAAAATTAACTCTTTGGTCTTTACTTTGAGTTTTCTACTATTAAAATGGCTTAGATTAGGAACACACTTTTATATAAACTGCAGCTACATAATTGCATATGCCATAACATAGGAGGTTCACAAGAATGATCCCTGGAATTAAGAGCTTGTCATACGGGGAGCGATTGCAGACTCGGTCTGTACGTGTTGGAGATTAAAAGGATGAGGGGGACCTCATTGAAACTTACAGGATATTGAGATGCATAGATAGAGTGGACATGGAGAAAATGTTTCCATTAGTAAGAAAAACACAGCCTCAGACTGAAGGGGCTATCCTTTAAAACAGAGATGAGGAGGAATTCCCTCAGCCAGAGCGTGGTGTACCTATGGAACTATTTGCTGCAGAAGGCTGTGGAGGCCAAATCACTGGGTGTCTTTAAGACAGAGACAGATAGGGTCTTGAGTAATAGGGGGATCAGGGGTTATGGGGAGAAGGCAGGAGAATGGGGATGAGAAACATATCAGCCATGGTTGAATGGTGGAGCACTCGATTGGCAGATTGGCCTAATTCTGATCCTATGTCTTAGGGTCTTAACATGACAAAGCACTTTAGAACCTCAATTTGCATTGTTACATTGGGCGGGATTTTCCATTTTCCGATACCGAAATCACAAAATGCGATCGGGCGGAGATTAGGTTCCAACACCAAAGTCATGTCGGGCGCTGATTTGACGCAAAATTGTGATTCTCCGTCATCTTGACAGTGGCGTCAATGCATACCGGAACGCATGTACAGTAAACACTTGTGGGCCCGGCCCGGTATTCTCCTGGGCCTCCTTAATTCTCCACCTCCGATGGGCCAAGTTCCCGACAGCGCATTTCACTTGTGCATTCAAATATCATGAAACTAGTGTGGTGGCTGCTGAGGGAGAGAGTGACTGCGGAGTGCTGGGCCAGATACTGACCGTGCTGGCTGGGGTGAGGGCTGGGGAAGGGGGTGAGCAGGGGGAACAGGCCGAGTGACCGGTGTGATCCCCCACGGGACTGGGGAGGGGCCCAGATTCGGACTGCCATTACGGTGGACACCTTGCTGCGCACCCACTGACCACCCACCTTGGCCTCTGCTATTGCAGAGTACCACCGACCGTATGAGTGCCCCAGCCCCGCGCCCCACCATCTATCCCCCCCACCCCCTCCTGACCACACACACGCTACCCAGCCACCACCCACTGTCGGCCCACCCAGGGCAACATCCAACACCCCCCTTAGGGGTCGAGGTGCTTACCCTTGTGAGGGCTGTGCTAGCCAACAGTACCCCTGGCATCAGAGACAAGCGCCAGGGCCAGAGACCCCCAAGGTGCTACCACCGACGGGGCCCAGGGTGCGGGGATGGGAGTCAGGGGGTAAGACATGCGGGGGCAGAGCCTGCGGTGCCAACTGGGGCCACCATGTAGCCCGTTGGACTATGTTAGGCACGGGGTGTACGCACCATGCTAACATGTCGGCCTTTTACCCCTGCAGACAATGGATATTGGAATTCAACCAGAAATCGTGGCCTTCCTGCTAGTCACCGCAGCACTGGGGGATGCCCTGTGGCTGTACGCACAGGAGCTGCTGGAGGAGGAGGTGGAGGAAGCTGCAGCAGCAAAGCGTGCAGCAGCGGAGTGGGCAGCAGCAGAGCGTGCCGCAGAGGGACAGGTGGCAGCGGCCCAGATTGGAGAACTGGCTGCTCAACAGGCCGAGGAGGAGGTGGTGCAAAGGAGGCCCCGCAGGATCTCACAGACCTCAGTGCATAGGTGCATCCGCACCATCACGGAGTCCCTATGTGCCCAGACGGCTCAATACATCCACTTCAATGTGGGTCAAGTCCACCAGGCTGCCCAGCCAGCGGATTTCGCCCCCATCCCCGGGTTGCCCAAGGTCCAGAGGGTGATCGAAAGGTTGCATCTCCCTCTACGAGCACCTTCAGATGACAGGCCGCTCTATACATACCTAAAGGGGTTCCACTCGATGAACGTGCTGCTGATATGTGACCATCAGATGCGTATCATGCACATCTGTGCCCGATATCCGGCAGTGTGCATGATGCTTTCATCCTGGCACACTCGATGATTCCTGACATGTTCGAGACACCGCCCCCCCATCTGGGGGGTTGTCTCCTGAGTGACAGCAATTATCCACTGCAGTCGTCGCTGATGACGTCTATCCGGAGGCCACAAACCGATGCAGAGACCCGCTAAAATGAAGCCCACGCAATGACCGGAAGCATGATCGAGTGGTGCTTCAGCCTCCTGAAGATGTGGTTCAGGTGCCTGAACTGCTCTGAAGGGACTCTCCAGTATGAAGCTGAGAGGGTGGCCTCTATTGTGGCGGCCTGCTGTGTCCTCCACAGCACCGTGCAGAGAGGGGCGATGTGTTGGAGGAGGAGGCGGAATGACACTGGCCTTGTCCGACGATGAAGATGCGGGGTAGAGTGAGGATGGGCAGGACATGGGGCCTAGGCAGACATGGGAGGCCGCACGATGTGTGCATCAGGGCCAATGTGCAGGGGACGCTCTGATCGCCTCCAGGTTCTCCGACTGGGGAGGGGGAGTTGGATGTCAGGGGCACGGACACCACATCCCAACCCCACACCTCCTCACTCTGCCCCCCGCCACCGTACGCCTGCAACTCCCTCCGTGATAAGTACCTGCAGCGTGCAGGCCCTGGGTTGGCAGTAACGGCGAGTCTGGTCCAGGGGATGGAGGATGATGGCAACCTGCTCTGCGACGAGCTCCGGCGTTCCACATCGTTTGACAACATCTGACTCCTGCCTACGGTAGCATTTTTGACCATCTACCTGGGTGCTCCCTGCTTGTGGATGGCCATTCTATCACACGGTCCTGTCAGATCCCATGGGTGGGGGAGGGTGGGGAGCCCAGCCCACCCACAGGGTCCGCCCATTCTCTCCTCCATCGTTCGCCCATTCCCCCACCCACCGGCCAGCCCAGACCAGCCCACCCTCACACCCATCTGAGAGAGCACTGAGACAGGGTGTAACAGGGTGAACAGGGGTTTAATATGAACGAATATTTACAGATTTGAGCCCTAGCCCCTATAACTAAACTGTGCCCTGCAACTGTGCCAACTTAACTGGTGTCTAACCTCCTGGCCTTATGGGCCCTAATGCTTCGTCTATGTGGTTCCCCAGACTGTACAGCAGGAGTGGAGGCAGCCTGCTGTGATTCCTGCCCTGCGACATGGGTCCCAGTTGGCGGACGTCTTCAGAGTGACCGGGCCCGGATGGGCCCGACTGCTGCTTGGGTGTCCCGGTTCGCATTGGTGCTGCCCCATTCTGCCTCAGCCCATCAGATGCATCAGGGACTGCAGGGGGAGTCCGAGGTGCTGCAGTGTTCAGCCATCTCCTTTTGGAGTCACGAGCATGGGACCCATCATCTCCTCCTCCCTCGGAGTTCCCTCAGGCCCTCAGGCCACTCCATGGGGTGGGAGTGCGAGGGGAGCTACTAATAATTATCTTTATTGTCGCAAGTAGGCTTACATTGCAATGAAGTGAAAAGCCCCTAGTCGCCACATTCCGGCGCCTGTTCGGGTACACGGAAGGAGAATTGAGAATGTCCAATTCACCTAACAGCATGACCTTTGGGACTTTTGGGAGTTAATTGGAGCACCCGGAGGAAACCCACGCAGACACAATGAGAACGTGCAGACTCTGCACAGACCAAGACCCAGCCGGGATTCGAACCTGAGATCATGGTGCTGTGAAGCCACAGTGCTAACCACCGTGCTACCATGCTGCTCCGCTCTCCACTGAGGCTCCCCCATCACCTGGTGCTGCCAGTCCTGGAGGCCCGCTCTTGTCTCGACCAGGATCACATGCTTGTGGTCATGGAGCATAGGGAGTGGACCATCTCTATCTGGGATTGTGCCACATCACACCACCTTTTGGGTTTGTGGCACATCAGCCAGTGACTGTGCCATCTTCCTCAGGGACAGGCCCACCTCCCGCTGCATCTGTGCCACGACGGCCAGCGCCTGGGCAATGCTGCCGACGTTCCCAGCCACGGCCTGCTGTGACTACCACGCTCAGGAGTGCCGCTGGAATTTCCAGGTGGCTCTGGGACATGGTCACCTGTGAGGTGGCAACCCTGTTCGGGGCCACAGCTAGCGCCTGCACAGAATGCCCCAGGCCTCGGACATGCTGATCCGTGGTCAAAACCGTCGCCTCCAATGCCTCCACCGTTGACACCACACTTGCGGTGTTGGCCGGCCTGGGTGGTATGCATCCTCGGCATCACCTCCTGCTGCTGCATGCAGTTGAGCTCTTCCGACTGCACCTGCAAGTACTTGATGCTCGCCGAAAGCCCCTCATGTAGTCCCTAATGCTGCAACTGCATCTCCACTACAGATGGGACTGTTTGTTCCAGAAGCTCAGGACCCATCTGGAGCAGTTATTTCTCGGGTCAGCCTGCCCTCCGACCGTCCATCCCCTTGGGTGTTCCTACTTCCACCTGATGTACCAGAGCAGCTGTGTGCTGCGCAGCAAATAGTGTCTTTGGAGCCTCTTCACTAACATGCCCAACCTAGGTGAGTGCCTCTGGGATGGTGGAGGGTGTTGGAGTCAGCTGTGATGGGAAATCACTCTCATCCTCCGACCTGGGCTCCTGAGTCTCGGGTGGAGGGCAGGTCCAAGCTACTCTCATAGTCGCTGCTCGGCTCATGGGGGAGCCCCGGCTGTGGCACCGGCTGGGGGCAGGGATGCCTGATGGACCCGCCCCATCCCAACAGGTCCTGTAAAACAGAAGACAAGATGCATGATTAGACTGGGGAGGATTGGGGGTGGTGTTGTGGGATAAGGGTGGGTGCAGGTGAGAGTTGTGTTGGCGTGAGGGTGGTGTGGAGTGAGGGTAGTATGGGGGTGAAGGTGGTGTGGGGGTTACGGTGATGGTGAGGGGGGGATGGTTGGAGACCATGTCACTGAACTACAACTCAGCAGGCACTCACTCCCTTGCCCGCGGCTGAGCTCCACCTCGGTGACCTCCCTTTTCTCTGGGCTGCCGTCCATTCCCAGGGCCCTCTGCTTGGCCATAGTGAGGGGCCATAGGGCCTGCGATCCCCCTCCTGTCTTCCACTCCTGGCGGTTGTGCGCACCCTTCTCCTGGGGGAGGGAAACAGAAAACGACAGTTGGACAATCCCACTCATGCAGTCCAGGAGGCCGGTAGCTGGTGGCCTCAGTGGCCAGGGCACCCGGCCGTATGGGTACCGGCATGTGGGGCAAGGTGGGGGTTCAGTCGCCCTCTGGTTTGGGGAGTTAGGGTTACAGGTGTGTGGGAGGCGGGTTATTGTCAGGGGGCAGAGTGCTGCCTACTCAACCCGGTCGCCCTGAGGAGGTTGTGCATCCCTCCAATTGTAGATTCACATACACATGTGCACTTTAAGACTTTAGAATGACAATTTTGCCTTGCTATGAATATCTTTTTACTTCAATAAATGTCAATGCGACCACATATGATCTGTTCACAGTCTTTATCCAATATTATATCAGTTAAATCTCTAAGTTGATCCAGGATAAAGCCAGTGAAAACGAAGTTGATAAGTGTCATGTTTTATAATGAAATAAAAGCACCAATCGCTCAGAAGGGATCGGGTTAAGATGTTATGGTTCATTTATTTAGATTAGGTACATTTGGACAGATATACATAGGTAATAAGTGGGAAGACATCAGCAGCAGAGCTGTGTGGGTATACTTTGCTCAAAAGCTAAGTCTGGATCACATGACACACTTCCTTTATAATGATGTTGCGATGCTATCCCTGAAAGGGATTTAAAACATTCACTTTTCTTTTTGAAGATACATTCCCCCCTTCCAAAGAAGTATAAATATTTCCAATATTTATTCATGTTTAGTTGCCATTCCCTAAGAGTATAGAATTGTGGAATTTATGAGTACCTAAAGCATAAAGGTAATCGACTGGTACACACAGATCTTGCAATGGTAACCTTGTCTAGAGGTGCTCTCTGTGATTTGTGGGATTGCCATTCTTGGATGTTGTTCCTGATTGCACTTGGGATCTTGTGCTTGATGCAATAGAACTGTACAGTAGTTGAGGAGCTGGAATGGATCTGATTTGTCCTTGGTTGTACCTCATTGTTATGCTGTTGTGTGTAATGATTTCATCGGCTGGCTCAGAACAAATCCTCGTCACCTTGGCTGGTTGCCATGTACCTTCTGTGGGATCCAGGATGCAAAATTGTTTGTCTCATTTGTAAACTTGGTAATTCTTTTTTTTTTGAAAATTTAGAGTACCCAATTCAATTTTTTTCCAATTAAGGGGCAATTTAGCATGGCCAGTCCACCTAGCTTGCACATAACATAGACATAACATAGAACATACAGTGCAGAAGGAGGCCATTCGGCCCATCGAGTCTGCACCGGCCCACTTAAGCCCTCACTTCCACCCTATCCCCGTAACCCAATAACCCCTCCTAACCTTTTTGGACACTAAGGGCAATTTAGCATGGCCAATCCACCTAATCTGCACGTCTTTGGACTGTGGGAGGAAACCGGAGCACCCGGAGGAAACCCACGCACACACGGGGAGAACGTGCAGACTCCGCACAGACAGTGACCCAGCGGGGAATTGAACCTGGGACCCTGGCGCTGTGAAGCGACAGTGCTACCCACTGTGCTACCGTGCTGCCCATAAAGGAGTCTTTTGGGCTGTGGGGGTGAAACCCACGCAAACACGGGGAGAATGTGCAAACTCCACACGGACAGTGACCCAGAGCCGGGATCGGACCTGGGACCTCGGCTCCGTGAGGCCGCAGTGCTAACTCACTACGCCACCATGCTGCTCTAACTTGGTAATTCTGTATCTGTGTTTGTGTTGTACACGTTGAGCATCTTCTCTTAAAGTTTTTAAAGTTTCTAGTTTCTGGCAGAGTAGAACGGATAAGATTAGTTAAATATGTATGCACTAGTCTGTCAAACATGACCTCTGTCAGTGATGGAGTAGTTGCACTTAAAGGTGTCTCTCTCAGATGTAACATTGCAATGTGTAGATCTTGCTTGGTCTGTCTACATTTGAGAATTAGGGATTTCATCATGTGAGTCATAGGCCATTAAATCTAGTACGAAGTCTTACAACACCAGGTTAAAGTCCAACAGGTTTGTTTCGATGTCACTAGCTTTCGGAGCGCTGCTCCTTCCTCAGGTGAATGAAGAGGTACCTCTTCATTCACCTGAGGAAGGAGCAGCGCTCCGAAAGCTAGTGACATCGAAACAAACCTGTTGGACTTTAACCTGGTGTTGTAAGACTTCGTACTGTGCTCACCCCAGTCCAACGCCGGCATCTCCTTATCATTAAATCTAGGGTAGTGAGGAGAAGAAGAAGTGCAATCAATATTCCACTTCCACACATACCCTGAAATGACATAACAATAAATTGTGGGTCTTTATCTGTAATGATCTCTCTAGGCGCTACAAATAAACTGAAAATATCACCTTAAAATCTGTTCAACAGTTGGGCTTGACATATTGTGGAATTGTAGAATAATCGGAGCTTGGTAAATTAGTCGACAATGGCACTAAAGTCAGTGCCATGGACATGAAAGAGGTTGGATGCAACTTCAGACCTAGCATGAGCAGGAACTGCATGTGGAATCGGTAGTTCTTTGTGCTGACCTGGCATATGCTCTTGAAATGGCTCGCACTTCTGACGATTATTTCAATGCTCATATCTAGTCGATATGATAAAATTTTGTGAATATTCTGATGGTAGCTCTTTGACCTTTTCCGAATGAGCTAAACCAGCGCTGGTCCTCTTAACACACTATCATGCTTATCACAAGGAATCCGTCTGCTTATCAACTCATTATTTTAGCACCAGCCTGGCACTGTGTCTTCAAAGCTTTTCTGTGGTCACCAGGTTGCGATTTCAACACTCTCCGAAACTGCAACTCCACTGCAGTTTGACAAGAATTTTGCGGGTCGTCGCATACATTTACCATGATGACTGTTCACCTTGTCATACCTATCAGGCAGGTTCATCATAGCTGAGCACCATGTTGTGCTTCTATAAAGATTTAAAGGCACTCATAAATATGTTGTGGGTTGATTTATTCAGACGAGGGCCTTGAGGACAGATATACATAAATAAAAGCTTGAACACATCAGCAACAGGGCTATGTGCCTGTGTGTGCTCTGCTCAAAAGTAGAACTCAAACTGAGACTGGATCGCATGACACACTTCCCTTCTAGTGATGTCATACTTTTATCCCTTAAAGGCATATTCCAACAGTTAGCAGCCACCAAAATGCTGCTGTCAGTAAACAATTTTGAAATCTCACTTACTTTATATTCCCTTTTAGTTAAATCAAAGATGAAAGTGAAACCTAAAAAAAAATCCCAGTAAGATTCATTGTTAAGCTTTACATTTGTTTTAAAGTACTAAGCAGCTGAAATTCTTTACAGGGTAAATTATTCATCTCAGATAGAAAGTGTTGTGACATGGCAGCATGGTGGCGTAGTGGTTAGCACTGCAGCCTCAATGTCCATGTGGAATTTGCACATTCTACCCGTGCTTGCGTGGTTTTCCCCCCACAACCCAAAGATGTGCATGGTAGGTGGATTGGCCACGCTAAATTGCCCCTTAATTGGAAAAAATTAATTGGGTACTCTAAATTGATTTTTTAAAAAGAGTGTTGTGACACAGGGAGTTGAGACTCCGCAGCGCGAGATGATTTTTAAAAAATGCAATGTGGGTAAAACAGAACAAAATCGATATGGGCCTCAAACATCGCTTCTTAAAAACCAATGCAATGTAATAGGACCTGAAATTAAACCTGACCCTTTGAACCTGCTGTTGCCTTTAGCTGAAATCAGTCAAAGACATTTTTTTGAAATTACCATAGTTACGGATGAAAATAGTAATGAGAATCTTATATCCCTGACCCCTCTTACGTTGCCTCTGGGCACTATTTATCATGCACCAGTTAATGTGTTCAAATTAAATTCCTGCCCGTGATGTGTTAATGCAGCCATTTAACATGTTTAATTAATGAACCAACAACTTCACCACAATGGCACAGAAAATGGTTAACAATCCATAAACCCGTCCACAATACCCAGAGGGAATGTGAAGTGAGTGCCTTTACAGTCATCTGCTCGATTATTTTTAAACCATACTTCTTTAACCCAGTGATATTTATTTGACAACCATCTAAAAATAACAATGTTTTCTACTTAGGGGAGCTCATTATCCAAATGGTGTTCATTCAGTGGACAACATAACCTTTAATGAAATAGCGTCCTTAACTATATTGGAAAATTGATCATGTGCACATTATTCTGAAGAGCTTTTTTCGCTGATGTTTTATGAAGGGATTACAGAGTTGAATAAGCGAGGGCCCCTGATCAATCGAAAATAACAATCACGTTTAGTGGTTAGACCAGGGCTTCCCAACCTATGGTTCGCAACCACCAGTGGAGCTGCAGGGAAGTGTTGGGGGTTGTAAATTCCCCACCTCTGAGGAATCAATGGTGACTGCGTTGTAGACCTGTCCCTAAGCTATCTGGGAAATATGGCCAAGTTACAGGAGACACTGTAGCCTGATGGGAAATGTGGGCAAGTAACAAAGATACTAAAGAAATCACAGAGATTTGCAGAATGCCTGGAAATGCAGTTTCTTCAACAGGATGCTGGCTAGCAGGAAGCTCCTAGCCTCAAAAAGAGATTATCAGCAGCTATGCGATAAGGCAAAAGATAGCAACTATGTGACAAAGAAACCTGGAGGACGATTGAACCCAGGCGACTGGAGACAGTTGAGCAAAGGGCCCACATAAACTTTGTCGTCACAGAAACTGTGCATAAATATTAATGGCTCTGTAAAGTGCTTTAAAATGCTAATTTTCATATTAAATGCTGTACCAGAAATGCTGTTCCTATACTGGCCTCCCTGAACAGGCGCCAGAATGTGGCGACTAGGGGCTTTTCACAGTAACCTCATTGAAGCCTACTTGTGACAATAAGTGATTATTATTATTGTATCATTATATGTTGATCTACAATTATGTGAACTTTAATAATTGTATTCTGACTGTTACCGGTCCATGCTGTTGCTGTTTTGCTTTTGCTGGCATCTGTGGTTTTCAAGCATTAAAACGAGGCCACGTTGGAAACAGTTTAAGAAGGACTGAGTTCGACAGTGCACTCGTAGATTTGTAAAGGTTAGCGACCTCGGGCATAAGTTCAATGTTTGTCAGTGGCAATTGGTGCCACTTTATTCCTACATCTTCAGGCCAAGAAGGAAGCAAAAATACACCATGAAACTGTGTTTGTATGGTATCTAATGCGTATCAAAAAATTCCAATCTTATTCTATGTAAATAAATGTTGATGTTATTATCCCAGGTAAGAGCTTGGATGAACATATATGGCAGACATTTTCAGGGAAACTATTAAATTTGTAACTCCATGTCATAACCCCCATAAGAACCAAGAGAAAATAATCATTGATCTCCCAATGGGGCTCACTATTGAGATACCCTCAATTACGACTTGAGAGAGAAGAAAGATAATTCAAAGGCTTTAATTAGCAGAGAACCAGACAGCTGCCGAGAAATGTGCTCACTGCACGCTGCCCACTGAACATCACCTTATATACAGTTCCCTGGGGAGGGTGGAGCCGGAGGCGGAGTCCCCCAGGGTTCCAAACCCAGTCTTAAAGGGATCATCACATTAAAGGTACAGTTATACAGTTATCATTCTTCACATTCACCCCCTGTTTAAAAAAATGCATAGTCCAGCGGGGGTGACATGGAATTACATGTTCAGACTTTTGGGCGGTCTCATTGTCCGTGTTGACCTTCTCAGCTCCGGCGGTGGTGTGGCGGAAACGGTCGTCCTCAGTGGGGGTATATCCGGGAGCACGGTTGTCTGAGCCTTTGCCCGTGTTGGAGCAGGGGGGGTATCCCGGGTGAGAGGGTAATTGGTGCCGGCGCCGGCTGGGGGGAAAGGGGGCTCTATGGGGGGGGCATTGTCGGAGTCGGCAGCCGGTGAGGGGAGGGGAGCATCGGTAGAAGGGGGGGGCGTCGGAGGGAGAGCCAGCGGGTGCCAGGTCTCGCAGGGAAACGATGTCCTGCCTGCCATTGAGGTGCTTGACGTAGGCGTATTGAGGGTTTGCGTGTAGCAGTTGGACCCTCTCGACTAGTGGGTCTGTCTTATGGCTCCTCACGTGCCTCCGGAGTAGAACTGGTCCCGGAGACGTCAGCCAACGTGGAAGCGAGACCCCAGAGGTGGACATCTGTGTCTGAGTGAACAAAGCTCTCCATGCTCCCGGCGTCAAATAGGCATGGGGTGTCGCGACTGTTGTTTTGGACCTGCATCATTGAATTCCACAGGTGATCGGCCGTGATTGATCGAGAGTGATCACTCCCAGTTGCGGGTAGTCCGAGTCCTCGGTTGAGTCGGACTCACAAAATGGCCACCAGGAGTCACAAAATGGCCACCGCCATCGGTCGCACGTGTCGGATTTTTAAGATGGCTGCCGCCAAGATGGCCACCCCAATGACTCGCACGAGGCCAATGATGCGTCAGATGTGGGCGTGTCTGGCCGTTGCGCAGCCGCGTTGTGGTGCCTGTGGGCCCGGGAGTTCGATTCCTGGGCCTGATGAGACTTTTGTTTCTGGCCTTTGGGCCCAGCCAGGCAGACCTTTGCGAAGTGCCCCTTCTTTCTGCAGTCGTTGCAGATAGCGGAGCAGGCTGGGCAACACAGGCGTGGGTGTTGGCCTTGCCCACAGGAATAGCACGGTGTGCCCTCGGTGTGAGCGGGTCGCCGCGCGGCGCAGGCCTGTAGCGTGGCCGAGTCTGGAGAGGAGTTCGCAAGGTCCGCAGAGTACGTACGGAGATTATGGTGGCCTGCTTCCCGAGAAGAGGCGAGCGTTACTGTGCCTTGGAGATCCTTTGCCCCGTCTTCTAGGAGCCGCTGCTGCCTGATGTACGTGGATCGGATACCGGTCACGAACGCATCACGAATATGTAAGTTCATATGGACTTCTGCCGTGACCTCTGTATGATCGCAGTTCCTGGCAAGCGCGGTGAGTCTCTCCAAGTATTCGTCCAACGTTTCCTCGGAACGCTGGCGGTAGTTCGAGAGCAAATGTCGGGCGTGTACCTCGTTTATCGGCTTAACGAAGTGCTTCTGTAGGATTTCGACCTCTGTTTCGTACGTCGTAGCCTTCTCGATCATGGAGGAGAGTCTGTGGCCCATCCGAGCATGTAGTAAGCTCAGCTTGCGAGGTCCGTCTACTGCAGTCTCTGAGGAGTTCAGATAGGCCTCAAAACACCGGACCCAGTATTTAAACATTTCAGTGGCTTCCGGCGACTGAGCGTCCAGATTGAGCTTCTCCGGCTTTAGTCCACTATCCATCTCGAAGTATTCTGCTAATTAAATTGAGATACCCTCAATTACGCCTCGAGAGAGAATATTGATAATTCAAAGGCTTTAATTAGCAGAGAACCAGACAGCTGCCGAGAAGTGTGCTAACTGCACACTGCCCACTGAACATTACCTTATATACAGTTCCCTGGGGGGGCGGTGCCGGAAGTGGAGTCCCCCAGGGTTCCAAACCTGGTCTTAAAGGGATCATCACATTAAAGATACAGTTATACAGTTGTCATTCATCACACCCCCATAAGAAACAAGAGAATATAATCATTGATCTCCCAATGGGGCTCATTGAATACGAGCTCCCCAGGTAGGGGGCAGAGACTCACCACCTGGGGCTGGTTAAGACATCGGGTAAAAGCAGACCCAAATCAGGCCCTGGTGAGACTTTTCCTCCCAGTAGGAGTGAGATGCTATGTAAAATTTAACTTGTTTATATGTAAATAAATTCAACTATGTTTATGACAGTTTCCTTGTGAGTTATCATACTGGATTTATGACTGCTTCTCTGTCAATAATTCAGCAAGGTTAGAATGATTTTTAACTCTACCAAACAAGTGCCCCAGATGATGGCATCAGCAATCTTTATTAAAAGAAAATATTAGCAACAGAAATGATTTCAACAAAGCAAAGACCAGTGAGGTTAACCACCATTCTAACCACTTGTTTTTAAACATGATCCCAATGAAGAGATTCCTGTTTAAATATTTAAACTGGCGCTTGTGCTTTCGTTACCATCAGTGTTTTCATTGTTTCTGTCCGCTCTGTAGCCTAGAATAAGCTGGCAGCTAATAACTGCCTGAAGGTTACTCCTGATTTGCTGCCTGCAGTTTTTGTGCATTAATCTTTGACTGATCTCTGTGAATTTCTCCCCATCTGCTAGCACTGAACATCATATTTCATTGATTTCCTCTCTTTACTGAAAGAATAAAGTCATGCCATTCGATTTGTTTTAACACCATGTGGTAAGAGAACAGTTCAACGTGCCGTTTAATTGCCCACCACATCGCCCCCACCCCATCCCCCGCCTTCCTTGTTTGGTTAGGCTGCTGCCTTTGAAATACAGATGAACTTAGATGCCGAGAGGTTATACCTGGTAAATTGTTGTGGAGATTTGTTTGTGTGTGTTAAAGTGTAGTGAAGTTGTCAGAGGAAATCAAGTTTATTATGTGGAGTTTTTATGCATAATCCAGTGAAACAGAAGCTGCCTGCTGTACAGTATTTCCCTGTAATGTGCTGCCAAATAATTCCAGTGGTCACATGGTATGGTTTTCCTTGAAGCTGCTGCTCTGATCTTCCAGAATCTGCCTTTTATCTAATTCATTGAAACATTCAGTTGCGATTGGCTGAAGCAGAAGTAGGAGTCTCTTTTGTTCCCTTGTGAATTTAATTCACATTTGATCTTTGAGAGAAATCCTTGAAAATAAACTCACTTTGTATTTTTTCTTTTGAAACGGGGCACACGATCTTCCTAAAACAATATTTGATAATTTTCTATTAAGGAGGACTGTGGTAACTTGACCATAAAAAGGTAGCTGAACACGTTGTGAAAGTCCAATCTTCTTTGCTTCTAAAAATATTGAAATAACAGTACAGCATGGATTCAGAAAATAGTAGCAGTTATACACAGAATATTGAAACCCTCGCTAGCCGGATGTCATCACTTGCGCATGCTCACACTTGCTAAAGATATCCATACATATAATCAAATAGAAAGATGCTTACTGTAACACTCTGTAACAAGGATGAAGAGCAATCGAGGATCCTTTTTACAGATCAATCTCACATGATCAGCAAAGGACACTTTGGTAGTCATTTGCATCATTGCAATGTGTACTATAGCCAAAGAAAAGTTGGAAAAGGGTTTCCATGAAGGTAATACCTCTGATACTTTGGTGCGAGCAGAAATTGACGATCAAATCCAGCATTGACTCCAATACGGCAGTGTAATCTTCGTTCACCTGAAAAACAAAGTGTTTCAAGATCAAGACCTAAATCCCGCAGCAAGCTCATGGTCCACAGAGCAGCCATGGTCCCCGCCCTCCTGTATGCATCAGAAACATAGACAATGTACAGCAAACATCTTAAATGCCTGGAGAGATATCACCAACGTTGCCTCCACAAAATCCTGCAAATCCACTGGCAGGATAGGATTACCAACGTGAACGTCCTCTCCCAGGTCGATAGCCCAGTCTCGAGGCACTGCTGACGTTTGTCCAGTTCCGATGGGTGGACCACATTATCCAACACAAGACTCCTGAAACAAGTGCTCTACTCCGAGCTCCACAATGGAAAACGATCACTAGGAGGGCAGATGAAGCGCTACACGGACACTCTGATAGTCTCCCTAAATAAATACAACATCCGCATTGACATGTGGGAAACACTTGCCTTAGAACACACAAACTGGAGAAAAAGCATCTGCAAAGGCGTCAATCACCTTGAGCGTCGTCTGGTGGAGGATGTGCAGATGCGAAGCGTAAATAGTAGAAGAATGGCACAGAATCTAGAGAGTCCCACCCATCTCATCAAACACCACCTGCCAAACCTGTGGCAGAGTCTATGAATCCAGGATTGGACTATTTAGCCACCGCAGAACCCACGTTCCCGGAGTGGAAGGAAGTCATCCTTGATGCTGAGGCACTGCCCAAGAGAGAAGTAGAGAAGCCTCTGATAGTTCGGAACCAACTATATAATAACTGCCTTTGGCTATTGTTCTTTGTGATTCTTGTTTTCTACTGTGGATTGGGATATGGGATGAAGTACTGTTAAGATACTGTCTAAATCAGCGAGTTAACAGCAACAGACAGCAGGAATGTTCTCATGCCTTTTTATGAAAATCTGGCTGAGATTGTCTGGAAAATCATAAGAAACCCCATTTATGTAACTAATAATCAGGCGAAGCCCCCACCAAATGTTATTGTTTTTTCATCTCATGGGACAAAAGCTGGGTGAAAGTGTGCAGGTGGGCAGGAAAACCATTTCTGAAACAGTTGTGACATGACAACAGAAACAATGATAGAAAAAGACTTGGTACATCGCATTTATATTGACACTTTTGTCGTGTTGGGTGTTCCGATACACAAACGAACCAACACGGTTGTAGATGGTACAGCTCTGTTTTATTATTCTGTACAATAATAACTATTAACTTCTGGCTGTGGTTCGTACTTTACCAGCTAGCCTGTGGACCCAGCCCTAGCACTATCTTAGTGAGGCACTCAGCACATGGTGTATGTCTGTGTGGCACGCTGTGAGCTCTGTGCTCTGAGCTAGCTCCTGGTAGAATGAGCGGGAACCGTGGTGTTCCCTGTTTTATAGTGCGTGTGCTCTCACTGGTGATTGGCTGTGATGTTGTGTGTGTATTGGTTGGTCCATCTACCTGTCCATCAGTGTGTATGTGTGATTGCAGCATGATATGTTAATGTAGATATCATGACATCCCCCCTTTTCGCAAAGATATGTGCCTACATGGTAATAAACATTGGTGTGTACTGAGTGCAGCTGAGTATGTGTGTGTAATATTTACAACATGTACATGAGGCTAAACTATATACATAGGAATGTGTCAGGTGCAACAGAGCAACGAGGTTGTACCACAAACAAAACAAATGCAATCATCAAAGATCGAAAGAGAACTCCTGGAATGACAAGAAAGAAACATGTTAACATATTGCACAACAATTTAGTGAGTCCAATGTGCAAACAGGCTCATAAGTCCAGTCTATTAGGTGGGCGACGAATTTGGGTTGACTGCCTGAAGGGTGGGTCAGGATCCACCGGCTGAGGAATGGGCCTGGCCACGGGCGAGAGAGGAATAGGCAGAGTGGCAGGAAGCGCCACAAAGTCAACATCAGGGACAACAGGAGGGCGTGGCACCGGTGCATGATCACATAGCGAGTGCGGAAATAGCCGAAGGGCCCGCCGATTACGTCGGCGAATGGAGCCATCAGGCATGAGAACCAGGAACGTACGGGGAGCCACGCGGCGGAGAACCTCGGCGGTTGCCGACCAGCCACCCTCCGGTAGGTGTATGCAGACGTTGTCTCCAGTTGCCAGGGCAGGAAGATCAGTTGCCTGAGCGTCATGTGCCACCTATTGCTGAGCACGCTGCTGTCGCATCCTTTGCAGTACTGGAGCATGGTCGGGTTTAGGAACATGAATGGATGGCTCAGTGGTCCTGAGGGTGCGACCCATCAACAACTGGGCTGGTGAGAGGCCTGTGGACAGTGGAGCCGAGTGATAGGCCAGCAGGGCTAAATAGAAGTCAGATCCGGTATCAGCAGCCTTGCAGAGGAGCCGCTTCACGATATGGATGCCCTTTTCCGCCTTGCCATTCGACTGGGGATGCAAAGGGCTGGACGTCATGTATGTGAAGCCGTATGAAGCGGCAAAAGAAGACCATTCCTGGCTCGCAAAGAAGGGCCTGTTGTCGGACATGACGGTGAGCGGAATTCCATGGCGAGCGAAGGTTTCTTTACATGCTCTGATGACAGATGATGATGTAAAGTCGTGCAGGCGTATGACCTCCGGTTAATTGGAAAAATAGTCAATTATTATGACGTAGTCCCTGCCGAGCGCATGAAAGAGGTCCACCCCCACCTTTGCCCAGGGGGACGTTACCAACTCATGGGGCTGAAGTGTCTCAGGGGGTTGTGCTGGCTGAAACCTTTGGCAGGTGGGGCAGTTGAGCACCATGTTGGCGATGTCGTCGCTGATGCCCGGTCAGTACACAACTTCTCGGGCCCTCCGCCTGCACTTTTCAACCCCGAGATGGCCTTCGTGCAATTGTTCGAGGACAAGCCAGTGCATGCTGTGTGGGATCACAATCCGGTCCAACTTTAGGAGGACACCATCAATGACGGCCAAGCCGTCCAGGACATTGTAGAATTGCGGGAACTGCCCCTTGAGCCACCCCTCCGTCATGTGGCGCACCACACGTTGTAGAAGGGGGTCAGCCGCAGTCTCACGGCGAATGTGGGCCAGACGTGCGTCAGTGGCCGGCAGATTGGCCGATGTGAAGGCTACGTGTGCGCTGACCTGACAAACGAACCCCTCCGATTCGGGCGGTGTGCTCACTGCTCTGGACAGGGCATCCGCGATGATGATGTCCTTTCCCGGGGTGTAGATAAGTTGGAACCCCGGAGCTTGAGCAGAATGCGCTGGAGGCGAGGGGTCATCTCGTTGAGGTCCTTCTGGATGATGCCAACCAGTCGGTCTCCACAGTAAACTGCGGAAGACCATACACATAGTCGTGGAATTTGTCAATGCCAGTCAACAAACCCAGGCACTCCTTTTCAATCTGCGCATAGCGCTGTTCTGTGGGAGTCATGGCCCGCAAGGCATAGGCGACCGGGGCCCATGATGCAGTGTCGTCCCGTTGCAGGAGTACCGCCCCAATGCCGGACTGGCTGGTATCAGTCGAGATCTTTGTGTCCCGAGTAGTGTCGAAGAATGCCAATACCGGGGCGGTGGTGAGCTTGATCTTGAGCTCTTCCCATTCCTTCTGGTGTGCGGGCAGCCACTGGAATTCCGTTGTCTTCTTGACTAGGTGGCGAAGAGCCGTTGCGTGCGAGGCAAGGTTGGGAATAAACCTCCCCAGGAAGTTGACCATCCAGAGAAAGCGTAACACTGCCTTCTTGTCTGCTGGCTGCAGCATGGCTGCGATAGCTGCCACTTTGTCGGCATCCGGACGCACCACTGACCGGGATATGTGGTCCCCCAAAACCTTTAACTCAGTTTGGCCAAAAGAGCACTTGGCTTGGTTGAGGCGCAGGCCGTGATTTCGTCTCCGTGCAAAAACATGTTGGAGACGACTGATGTGCTCCTGTGGTGTGGTGGACCAGATGATGACGTCATCAACATATACTCGTACACCTTCGATGCCCTCCATCATCTGTACTGTGATGCGATGAAACACCTCGGATGCCGAGATGATACCAAATGGCATCCTATTGTAGCAGTATCTGCCAAAGGGAGTGTTGACAGTGCACAGCTTCCTGCTGGACTGATCCAGTTGAATCTGCCAAAAACCCTTTGAGGCATCAAGCTTGGTGAAACTTTTAGCTCGGGCCATTTCACTCGTGATTTCTTCCCATTTGGGTATGGGGTAGTGTTCCCTCATGATGTTATTGTTCAGGTCTTTCGGGTCGATGCAGATCCGGAGCTCGCCGGACGGCTTTTTTACGGACACCATGGAGCTGACCCATGGGGTGGGCTCCGTGACCCGGGATAGCACTCCTTGATCCTGGAGATCCTGCAGCTGCTGTTTGAGACAGTCCCTAAGTGGTGCTGGGACTCTACGAGGTGCGTGAATGACCGGGGTGGCGTCCGGTTTGAGCCGTATTCTGTAAGTGTAGGGCAGTGTGCCCATGCCCTCGAAAGCCTCCTGGTTGTGGGCAAGGAGAGACCCAAAGTCCGCATCCGGGAAATCGGACGTGCCTTCTGGAGACAGAGTGCGTACCCGCTGAACGAGGTGGAGGATCTTGCACGCCTGTGCGCCTAACAGAGAGTCCTTCGAGGATCCAACTATCTCAAAGGACAGTGTGGCTGTGTATGAATTGTGTGAAACCTCGAGCTGGCAGGACCCCATGGCCGGGATAACGTTCTCGTTGTAAACAACCAGCTGACAGTGGGATGGCCGGATCGGTGGTTTAACCTGCAAGGTGTCGCAGGCTGATCATGCAATGAGATTGGCGGAGGCACCAGTGTCTAAGCGGAATGTGATTGGTGATCGGTTGACCATTAGGGTGGCACACCATTCCTCGCCCGTATTAATGCTGTGCACTGGCATCGGCTGGTGGGTCCTACTTGGGGACATCCGGTTCCTGTCTATTAACGTAACGCGGAAGGGTTCCCGGTTGTCGGTATCACCGGTCTGCAGGTCATCAGGGTATGACTCGGTGTATGGGGGCTGAATGGCCTGCACGTCACTGTGCGGCTGGCGGAATTGCGGAGAGTTGGCAGGTTGAGCTGCTCGACAGCAGGCAGCGTAGTGGCCCATCCTGCCACAGCGGAAGCATTGTCGCGTTTTGGCTGGACGTTGCCGCTTTAAGTGTGCAGATCCACAGTTGCCGCACGTCATGACGTCATGGCGTTCGTTGCGCCACCGTGCATGCGCGGTGCGGTCCTGCGTAAAGCACGCCTGCGCATCACATCCCTCTACGTCGACATCCCCTTTTCTGGCGCGTACAAGCGCGGGAGGCCTCGGAAAGCGCGCAAAATGGCCGCCCTCGTCCGGGCCACGGGCCGGAAGGAACTCGATCGACTGGACCCGCTCGGGCTCGTAGGACCCCTGCCGTGCCGATTCGGCCGCCTGGAATTGGGAGTACCGGCTGGTCGCGTTTTCGTGGAGGACGCAGGTTTCAATGGTGGTGGCTAGGGTGAGGTGCTTTATTTTGAGGAGCTGCTGGCGTAGGGTGTCCGAGGTGACCCCAAAAACTATCTGATCCAGAATCATGGAGCCGGAGGTGGCCTCATAGCCGCAGATCTGCGCAAGGATATGGAGGTGTGTTAGATAAGATTGAAAAGGCTCATCCTTACCCTGCAGGCGCTGCTGGAAGAGGTCCCTCTCGAAGCTCTCATTAACTTCCACGCTGAAGTGTTCCTCAAATTTTAGACGGATTGTCTTGTACTTCGTCTTGTCCTCGCCTTCCGCGAATGCCAAGGAGTTGTAGATGTGGATGGCATGTTGCCCCGCCGTGGAGAGGAGGAGGGCGATCTTCCTGGTGTCCGATGCATTCTCCATGTCTGTGTTTCTAGGAAGAGCTGGAAGCCCTGTTTAAACAGCTTCCAGTTGACGCCAGGATTTCCAGCGATTTGGAGCAGCTGCGGCGGGCTAATGGTGTCCATGGCGCAGGATGGCGGATCTCTGAAGAGGTGCAGGTAGTTCTCACAGTCACTGGTGAGTTTCCAGTCCTGGTATCATGTCGTGTTGGGTGTTCCGATACACAAACGAACCAACACGGTTGTAGATGGTACAACTCTGTTTTATTATTCTGTACAATAATAACTATTACCTTCTGGCTGTGGTTCGTACTTTACCAGCAAGCCTGTGGACCCAGCCCTAGCACTATCTTAGTGAGGCACTCAGCACATGGTGTATGTCTGAGTGGCACGCTGTGAGCTCTGTGCTCTGAGCTATCTACTGGTAGAATGAGCGGGAACTGTGGTGTTCCCTGTTTTATAGTGCGTGTACTCTCACTGGTGATTGGCTGTGATGTTGTGTGTGTATTGGTTGGTCCATTTACCTGTCCATCAGTGTGTGTGTGATTGCACCATGATATGTTAATGTGGATATCATGACAACTTTGTGTTCTATAATTAAGTAATTTACAAACTATTGGACTCAACAGTGAGTTCAGCAACAAAAACTGAAAGTGCTGGACAATCTCAGCAGGCCTAACAGCATCCATGGAGCGAGAACGGGGCTAATGTCTGGACGACTCTTTTGCCACCACAAAATACATCCTCCCCTCACTCCATCTGTCAGCATTCTGCAGGGACCATTCCCTCTGGGATACCCTGATCCACTTCTCCATCGCCCCCAATGCCTCTTCCCACGGCATCTTCCCATGCAATAGCAGAAGGTGTAACACCTGCCCCTTTACCTCCTCCCTGTACACCATCCAAGGGCCTAAACACTCTTTTCGGGTGAGGTCGTGCTTCACATGCACCTCCTTCAATCTGGTCTATAGCATTCGCTACTCCCAGTGCGGCCTACTCTGCATTGGAGAGACTAAGTGCAGACTAGGTAACTGCTTTGCAGAACACCTTTGATCTAGCCACAAACAGGACCCACACTTTCCTGCCACTTGCTGTTTCAACACACCATCTGTTATATTACCTTGTGTAATATAGTATATTACTCTTTGAACCAGCCGAGTTGATGAAATGAACAATAGTCTTCTTGTAAAGATAAACTAACTTATTGAGTAATATAAATAATATTTGTGAGTCCTTTGAACTTAATATTCAACTAGTCAAAGAAATAAAATGCAGTAAAGATAACTAACTAACTATACAATGTAATAATGAAATAATTTATAACTTCTCTCTTTCTAACTATTCTATGTCTTGTCTGTTTACTCTCCTGAAGCACACTCTCTCAGAAAGAGCGAGAAAGTCTTTCTTGTACCATTTGACAGTGAGACATCTAGTGTTGAATTGACTGTACTAGTTTTACATACATTAATCATGTATATTGCTAGACAGTGATCACAACACATCCTGCTCTCATGCCTGCAGACTGAACTGAACCAGCATGGGCTCAATCATTAGTCGGGTACAAAATGAGATGACATTTTAAGGAAAGGACAATGTTTTGCCAAAGCTTCGACTTATGTAAGTGAAAATCAGGATGAGTTTGTGGTTTGTCTGAATCGTACTGTCATGATTTATTAAGACCGATCTAATAATTGTGAGGGAAAATATAAACAAAGACTTTTATCCCCATCTGTGTACAGAGTCAGGAGCTTTCCCAGCTCGATGAACTCAACCTTTGCTATCAGATGCCTTGTGGCATTCAGGGAGATCGCCGCAGCTATGTGTATCTCCATTTCTCGTGAATAAGGGAAGAATAACAAATGATGTACGAACAGTTGGCCAAGGGGTTCCATTTAACATATTGCATGTCTCAAATTGCACCTGTCTCATTGAACGTTGGCACCTCAACCAACACATTTATCAATAGGCTTTTGATGTTGACATGAGGTACAGCTCAGGAATCCATCCTTAAGCATAAAGCTCAGAGCTAAGATGGCTGCTCTATATCAGGCCTCTCTTAAGCATATCACTTAAGCAGCAGCCATTTTGCATTATTTTTGAAGCTGGCCCTGCCATGTCAATGAACTAATAAGCTTGGCTGCGCAGTTGTCTGAATCCAATCTCATACGTTAGTGAACTGCGAAACACACTTTGTGAACAAATATATTAGGGAGAGTTCACCAGGACAACATGAGCCAAGCTACAAGTTCCCAATTCAACTCTTTTGGAATATACAGAGAATTGTGTTCATGTCAAATTATTCATTGTCCCTAATTGTTCTGGGAAATTGTAGGAATAAATGCCACCTCAGGTCTGACTGCACATTTGTGACTACCTCTAACTCTAGCTCCACGTGAGATTTTAACCCTTTTGGGGCTATTTTACTTGAAACCCAATCAATTCAATAATACTCATTCCCAAATCTTTCCCTTGAAAACAATCAGCAGTAACACACACATTGGAAATTAAAATTCATGGAAACAGAGGTGAGGTTGAAGTTGAGTTATCGCAGAAAATTGAAAGGGAGAGAAACAGGTCTGAAAGTGGATCGATGACGATGCAATAAAAGCAAGGTTATGATGGGGCCGTTGAGCTTAGATGGCCAGTGTGTGGTTCAGAATAACACCGACACGGGTTTGATTCCTGTCCTGCGACCTGCCTCCTTGCCCTGCCCCCGATTGAAAGGTAATGGCAAACCGTCAGTGCAAAGAAAAACAGCCAAGGAAACAGCTCAGTTTGAAGCATCAACAAGCAATAAGCCGAGGTACTGCCTGCAGACAAAACACACATAGAACCCCTACAGTGCAGAATGAGGCTCTTTGGCCCATCTGTTCTGCACTGACCCTCCGAAAGAGTACTCTACCTATGCCCACTCCCCCGCCCTATCCCCGTGACCCCGCACATTGATCATGGCCAATCCACCCAACCTGCCCATCTTTGGACTGTGGGAGGAAACTGGAGCACCCGGAGGAAACCAACGCTGACATGGGGAGAATGTATAAACTCCACACAGACAGTGACCCAGGGGCAGCAGTGCTAACCACTGTGTCACCATGCCGAATTAATGTATAGAAAATGTGCATATATATAGGAGTGAATGTATATAGAGGCACTAGTTTATTGCCGATCATTTTTTCTCTCTAATGATCAATAAAATCAACTATTTGAAATCAAAAACAAGAGAAAGTAATTGAAGCCAAGCTCAGCCCAATGAACTCATTTTCTTTCCAACTTCTCTACGATCAAAGTATCCACATTGGAAATTATTCAGAATATCATAAAATGGTGACAGACGATCCAGCCGACCATTTCCGTACTGGCTTTCTGCAAGAACAATTTCACTAGTTCCGCTATCCAGCCCTTTCCTGTAACCCTCCAGATTTTTCTCGTCAGGTACTTTATGCATTTCCCTTTTGAAAACAATGATCGAATCTGCCTCCAGCCCACACACACTCAGTGTCCTTCTCAATTTGACAACCTCCAACAACACACTAAATTACTCTCTTACCTGAAAACACTTCTTGGGGTTGCTCCCTATGCACAGCTGTCTTTAAACCTGGGCAGTGGTTTGTAACTGCTCCAAACCAATTTAACCCTATCTCTAAGTCAACCTCACAGTTTGAACTCACACTTACCAGCTCCTCTCTATATGATTAGGAACATCATTTCTGATCTCTGACATTTCTATGCAAGTTGATTTCCTCTGTGCCCATTGGTGTGCCCTTAATGGCTTCCACTTCAGACATTCCCTCTCTTTCTCCAAGCTGCCCTCAGAGGGCATGGTGGCCATGGACTCCATGGATTGGTCCACAATTATGCTTGTCAAAGTACTGCAGTTGTTTCCTGTTGCACGCTGCAGTATGATTGACCAGAAACTCTCTTACTGCCTGCTATCAGACATTGTAGAAGGATTTACAGGTCGACAATCAATGCTTTTTGCCTCATTATGAACGCACATTCTATGGTCATCAAGTCCTGAAGTGTGAGTTGAACCCACTGCTTCTGACTCAGAGGTAGAGACACTACCACTACACAACAAGACCTCCACTTCAGATCTTACATCTGCCATATTTCTCTTTGACCATTTCTCCTATCTTTCCTCCTCTTCCTGGCATGGCATTGAATTATTCCATCTATATTTACTCCCCTGTCGGGTATTTTGCCTGCCCATCATTCAGCCCTACTCCAATCTAACGTTACTTATCACTTATCCACCTTCCTACATGACTGCTTGGCTCAAGGTTTGAATCTTCTTTGGACAAACCCAATGCCGCCCTCTGTTTCTCTCTCAGAATGCTAGTGGACTCACCAAGGCAGCCATCACTACCTCCTTAAAAGAAGCAACCCCTGCTACCCAACTCTTTTCTTGTTGACCTTCCAATCTGGTAGGCCTGCTAGGAGTTAAACTCACAAAGCTTCCTCATCTTCACACAATCCATCTCTTACCTTCCCTTCTGTGAATTTTCTGCCTCCATTTCTGGGAATAAACTATTGACCAATGTCTACTGTAAGCCCACTGACTCCCACAGCTACCTTGACTACATTTCCTCTCACTCTGCTTCTTGCAAAGACTATATTCCAGTCCAGCAGTTCCTCTATCTGCTTCTTATCTGGTCTGATTGTGCTACCTTCTACTTCTGAATCCTCAACCGAGGATTCCCCCCATCCTGCCATGGTTGGCAGGGCTCTCGGCCACGTACATCCCATTTCCCACACTCTGATCTCATGGCTGGTTTAGCAAAGTGGGTCAAACAACTGGCTTGTAATGCAGAACAAGGCAGCAGTGCGGGTTCAATTCCCACAAGGGCCTCCCCAAACAGGCGCCAGAATGTGGCGACTAGGGGCTTTTCACAGTAATTTCATGGAAGCCTACTTGTGACAATAAGCGATTATTATTATCTCTTCCACCTCTCTCCCAGAACTACAATAGGTCTCCCAGTACCCCACTTACCATTGTGCCAGCCTCCAAGTTCAACAGATGTCCCTCTGTCATTTCTACCTCCTCCTTTTCATAGAATTTATAGAATTTACAGTGCCGAAGGAGACCATCCGACCCATCGAGTCTGCACCGGCTCTTGGAAAGAGCACCCTACCCAAGGTCAACACCGCCACCCTATCCCCATAACTCAGTAACCCCACCCAACACTAAGGGCAATTTTGGACACTAAGGGCAATTTATCATGGCCAATCCACCTAACCTGCACATCTTTGGACTGTGGGAGGACCTGCACATCTTTGGACTGTGGGAGGAAACCGGAGCACCCGGAGGAAACCCACACACACACGGGGAGGATGTGCAGACTCCGCACAGACAGTGATCCAAGCCGGAATCGAACCTGGGACCCTGGAACTGTGAAGCAATTGTGCTATCCACAATGCTACCGTGCTACCACAGTTGCACGATCCTGCATGATACAGTTCCCAAACACATCTTCCTCCCCCCTCCACCTTTTAGCTTTATGAAGGGGCCATTCTCTCAGCACAATCCTGGTTCACTCCATCATCACCCACCCACAAACCCCATTCCACCACACCCCATGGCATCTTCCCATGCAAGCAGAGGAGATGCAACACCTGCTGTTTTATAGCCCCTCGTCTCACTGTATATGCACCCATCCATGTCTTCCAGGTGAAACTGTGATCTACTTGCATTTGCTCAGTATACTACATTCGATCCAAGCATCGACTGGCTAATCACTCTGAAGAACGTATCCATTCAGGGACACCCTTAATACTGAGACCCCGCACAGGGACCCCTTAAATAGAGAGACCCCACAGGTACCATCTAAATAGGGAGAACCCCACAGGGATTGCCTTAAAAGGAAGAACCCCCACAGGGACCACCTAACCAAAGGGACACTCCACTGGGATTCTCTAACTAGAGGACCTCCACAGAGACCCCCTACCTAGGAATACCCCCTGGACCCACTGACTAGAAGGCTCCCCAGGGACCCCCCACCTTAGTAGGGAGACTCCCTGGGAACTCTTAATAGGGAGATTCCCCCACAGGTCGCCGAAACAAAGGAACACCTCAAGGGAGACCGCTCAACTAGGGAGGCACCCCCCAGGGATCCCCTAACCAGGGAGACCCCCCAGATACACCCTTAATAGGGAGAACCCACCAGGACCCCCTTAATAGAGAACCCCCCCCCTACATGAGCCCCCTTAATAGGGCGACCCCCCACAGGGATCCCCTAACTAAAGGAACCACAAGAGAACCTCTAACTAGAGGGACACCCCACAGAGACCCTCTAACTAGGGAGACCTCCCAGTGACCCCCTTAATAGGGAAACCTCCCTGGGACTCCCTTAATAGGGAAACCCCCACAGGGACCCTCTTCATAGGGAAACCCCTCACAGGGGCCCCTTAACTAAAGGCCCCCCAAAGGGATCCCCAAACTAAAGGAACCCTCTTAATGCTTGAGTGATGGTGAAGTGATTAGCTGGAAATTGAATGCACTTAACTCCCTTTAATGTGGTTGATGTTTGTAAACATTGTGCTTTCAGCACTTAAGAATTACTCATCCATGAAGAAGATGAATGGAGCAATGCTGGCAGTTGCTTTGTGAAAGCTGTCAATCACAGCCCACTACCAGAAATGAATGAATGTCTTGCAGCTAATGAATCTGAGGCCTTTAAACACAGGTCACACCTGATCACTTTCCAGGAATAGACACATGGTGCTTCCAGGTAAGTGTTACAACAGTATTTTTTTTCATTGCCCCTGTCTGGGCTGCTCTCCAGCTCCCAGGCAGGGGTCTTTTTTCTGTGGGGTCTGTGGGGTGGGTCCCTTTATTTAGGGGTGCCTTTAGTTAGCAGGTCCCTAGGGGGAGTCCCTTTTATTGAGGGGTCTCTTGGGGGGATCTCCCTAATTACGGGATCCCTGGGGTTCTCCCTATTAAGGTGGTTCCTGGGGGGGTCCGCCATTTTAGGGGGTCTCTGTGGAGATGGGTGTGGTGGGGAGGGCATCTGGTAGGGAAGGGGTAGGCAGGCTGTGCATTGTTGGGTGACAAGGGTGGCCCTCGGATGGAGTTTGGGGACAACCGCCTTCCAGGAGTTACTCCCTTGGCCCATCGCGAGGTCCACCACGTCAGGCTCACATTTGGTGAGACCTGTTGTAAATCGCCCACGTGGTTCCTGGTCTACAGGACCGGAGAATCACACAGGGTCAGAGAATATGGTGCCCGGCCCACCGAATGGATACCATTTGGTCTTAATGACCTATTGGTATCAATTAGCATCCTCCCACTGGCGCGAGGGTGCAGCCCTGATCCAGCCGCCAGTGGGAACTTCCGGGGCATAGCTGTCGGTTTGGCGTCTGGCACAAACCTCGATTTTGGCCGAACGTCCGATTCTCTGTCCAATCCCGGCGCCAAGGGCCAGAAAATTTAGCCCATCCTCTCAGCATCTACCCTGTCAAGTCCCTTCAGAATCTTTTCTGTTTCAATAAGACCACTTCTCATTCTTCCAATATGTTTAACTTTAGCTTTTCCTCATGCAAATCTTTCATCCCAGAAATTAGCCAAGTAAACATTCTCTGCAACTATATCCCTGCTTAAATTAGGTGACCAAAACATTTTGCCATTTAATCTTTCCTGTCTTAATTCCAGTATAGATCTTCCCTTTTGCTTTTTTCTCTCCTCCCTGCTTTTTCTGCGCTGCTTAGTGTCTAACCTTTTCCACCTCCGATGACAGGTTGTCAATCTGAAACACTGGCCGCGATTTTCCGTTTGGAAGACTAAGTGTTGCCGCTGGGATTGAATAGTGTTGTTTCGCGTTCCTGTGGGGGGTGCTTTTCAAAAGTGAGTCAGAAAACGGCCAGCACTCAGCCCACGTGAATCGGCAGCAATTCCCATTCCCCTGGCCTCTGATTCAGTGGGGTCGGAATTAGCACTGGAGAACCTGTTAAGCTGGAGCACCCCACTCCCCACACACTCTCGACCCAGCCAAGCAGATGGCACAATGTAGATCTGCCCCAGGTTTCACTGAGACTGAGCTGGAGAGAATGCTGGACACAGTGGAGGAGAGAATGGACACTCATTTCCCCAGGATGGGCAGGAGGCTGAAGCCCGGCATCGTAAACAGTGCCTGAGAGGAGGTGGCAGAAGCGGTCCTTGCTGCCAGTCTCACCAGGAGGACTGGAACTCAGTGCCAAAAGAAGATGAATGACTTCCTTAGGGGTGCTTGGGTGAGTCACCTCTGTTCCCCTGCCATCACTTCTATCTCTCACCCCACACATCACCCCCCACTCCCCGACAGGCCAACCAAAACCTTCTTGCCTACATCCCACCCTCCAACAAACCCCAACACCTGTACTGTCCTCTTTGACCAGGAGCCTTTCACACACATGCCACCAGCTATGGACTCCCCTATAGAACTCGCCTCCATGCATTTCACCATGTCCCCTAGGACAAGGTGGCCTGTATTCGCCAGGAGTTGTACAAAACCGGCGAGGTCCTCTGGACCTCAGAGTCCAAACCCCCACGGAGCAGAGGTCGGTGGAGCTAGTGGGTGAGGCTGATGAGAGAACAGTCTCGGAAGCGGAGGTCAGCAAAACAAGTGAGCCCACAATGCAAAATGATGTCCCACTAGCAAGTGAGTCACCCCTCCCATAGACCACTTCTTCACAAGATCTCACCAAGTCTCTTGTCTTTTGACTTACAGGATCACCATCAGGCATGTTCGGGCCATCCAGGCTACCTCTTCCCCAGCCAGATCCTCAGAACACCCCGGAGCACCAGTCCAAGGAGGATACCGACTTCTCGTCATTGCTGTCACCTCCACCCTCCACCATCGGAGAGGCTATCACCACTGTGGTGATCTTTGTGAGGGTAACTTCAAGATGGAAAGCATAATGATCACAAAGGCACTTGAAGTTCTTTTCATGAACTAAATTAATTTTATTTACACTACTTGATTTAGAGTTCGACACTTATTCTTATGGTAAACATATAGATTATTGAACTACACTCACTAACACTATCTCTATGTTCTAATTATAACTATATTCTGGATAAAAGCAAATTACTGGGATGCTGGAATCTGAAATCAAAGAGAAAATGCTGGAAAACCTCAGCAGGTCTGGCAGCATCTGTAGGAAGGGAAACAAGCTAAGGTTTCAAGTCCAGATGACCCTTTGTCAAAGCTAAAGACAGAGAAAGTGGGAAATATTTATACTGTGGAGTGAGAATGAAAGATGAGTCATAGCCACAGAACCCAGGGAAACAGGATGCTAATGGCCACAGAAGGTAAGGGGAAAGAGTGCTAATGGCAGTCCCCAGAGAGAACAAAAGGTGTGAAAGGCCAAACTGCAGAGAAACTAACATCAGAGGGTAAACTGTGACAGATGTAGATGTGGGGGAAGGGGAAGGGGGAAGCAAAAGGAAGAAAGTATAACGAAAGGTGGATAAGATGGGGGGCGGGAGGGGGAGTGAATATATATAAAGAAAGACAAGAGAGAAAGAAATGGTAAAAAAAAAGCAATTCAAATGAAATTGGATGAAAACAAATGGGTCGAGGTGGGGAGAGCTAATCATCTGAAGTTGTTGAAATCGATGTTGAGACTGGAAGGCTGTAGCGTGCCTAACCGGAAGATGAGATGTTGTTCCTCCAGTTTGCGTTGAGCTTCACTGGAACATTGCAGCAGGCCAAGAACAGACATGTGGGCATGGGAGCAGGGTCTTGTGTTAAGATGGCAAGCAACGGGAAGGTCAGGTTCCTGAATGCGCACAGACCGAAGGTGCTCAGCAAAGCTGATGTTAGTTTCTCTGCGGTTTGGCCTTTCACAGCTTTTGTTCTCTCTGGGGGCTTCCCTTAGCACTCTTTCCCCTTGCTTTCTGTGGCTATTAGCATTCCGTTTCTCTGGGTTTCTGTGGCTATGACTCATCTTTCATTCTTACTCCACAGAATAAATATTTCCCACTTTCTCTGTCTTTAGGTTTAACAAAGGGTCATCTGGACTCGAAACGTTAGCTCTTTTCTCTCCCTACAGATGCTGCCAGACCTGCTGAGACTTTCCAGCATTTCCTTTTTCGTATAACTATATTCTATCTTCTCTAGCTCTACAATGCACTTTACTCCAGTCTCTTCCACCTCCATTCCGCTCTCTCCAGGTCACTCTCCCAGAAATGTAAGAAACGTAAGAAATGTAAGAAAAAATTACACAATGACATCAATAAGTTGAAATGACTACACAATGACATCAATAAGTTCCATCCCATCATCAGACTCACCATGGACTACTCTCCAGAATCGGTTGCATTCTTGGACATGCTCATCTCCATCAAGGATGGTCCCCTCAGCATTTGCTTTACCGCAAGCCCACGGATAACCTCACGATGCTCTACTTCTCCAGCTTCCACCCTAAACACATTAAAGAAGCCATCCCCTATGGAGAAGCCCTCTCACTAGTTATTTCAACTTATTGATGTCATCGTGTAATTGTTTCTTACATTTCTTATGTTTCTTAGATTTCTGGGAGAGTGACCTGGAGAGAGTGGAATGGATGTGGAAGAGATAAGCCCTCCATATACACAGGATCTGCTCAGACAAGGAGGAGCGTAAGAGACATCTACAGATGCTGAAAGATGCCCTCGTATGAATGAGGTATGGCGCTCGACTCATCGATCGACAGTTACAACGTGCAACAGCAAAAAAACGCACCGACCTCCTCAGAAGACAAACACAGGACACAACCGACAGAGTAACCTTTGTCGTCCAATGCTTCCCCGGAGCGGAGAAACTATGACATCTTCTTTGCAACCTTCAGCACATCACTGATGAAGATGAACATCTTGCCAAGATCATCCCGACGCCCCCACTACTTGCCTTCAAACAACTGCGCAACCTCAAATAGACCATTTTTTGCAGCAAACAACCCAGCTTCAGAGCAGCGACCGTGACATCACACAACCCTGCCATGGCAATCTCAAGACGTGCCAGATCATCGCCATGGGGTATCACCATTACATGTGAGAACACCACCCACCAGGTACGTAGTACATACCTGTGCAACTCGGCCAACATTGTCTACCTCATACACTGCAGGAAAGGATGACCGAAGCGTGGTACATTGGCGGGACCATGCAAACGCTGCAACAACGCATGAACGGACATCGCACGACAATCGCCAGGCAGGAATGTTCCCTTCCAGTCGGTGAACTCTTCAGCAGTCAAGGGCATTCAGCCTCTGATCTTCAGGTAAGCGTTCTCCAAGGCGGCCTTCAGGACACGCGAAAACACAGAATCGTCGAGCAGAAACTTATAGACAAGTTCTGCACACATGAGTACGGCCTCAACCGGGACCTTGGATTCATGTCGCATTACATTCACCCCCCACCATCTGGCCTGGGCTTGTGAAATCCTACCAACTGTCCTGGCTTGAGACAATTCACACCTCTTTAATCTGTGATTACCCCTCTCTCCAGTCGCTCCGTCTGGACCTGTAAAGACTTAATTACCTGCAAAGACTCGCATTCAAAGCATCGTCTTGCATCTTTGATTTTGTCTATATAAATGTTTCTAGAACCTACCTCTTCATTCACCTGAGGAAGGAGCTGCGCTCCGAAAGCAAGTGATTCGAAACAAACCTGTTGGACTTTAACCTGGTGTTGTAAGACTTCTTACTGTGTTCACCTCAGTCCAACGCCGGCATCTCCACATCAGAAATCTAAGAGTAAGTTCAATTTATAGTACTGTCCCTTAGTTCCCTCTCGTGGCTAGTTTTAACATAACATTAACTCTTCACAGGCTGTACATTTGTGTAAAGTCACAACCTCGGTGGTGCATTTTAGTGAAGAGGCTCCTGGATCAACTTCTGGTGCACACTTCACACATGTTGCAGCACATCAGGTGAAGGCAGGGACACCCGAGGAAGCAGGTGGTTGGACATGGGCTTCCCAATCCCAGGAAGCTGCTGTAGTTCGTATAGGTATCACAATTCTGGGAAGTAGGTATCACAATTCTGGGAAGTACGATCCCATCACTGGTACAGATGCAGACACAGAGCCAGAATTTATAGGAATGGGTGTCAGAAACATTCCACTGCCTGCAGGTACAGTTGGAGGAGTCCAGCCGCCTTCAGGTGGGCATGTATTGGGCTCACATAGACATTGCTGCGGCACTCCAGAGCTTGACCATGGCTGAGGGCACTAAGAGCATTGGCTGGGCACTGACTGACCTTGGCCAGTCACAGAGAGACATGTCACAGTCACAGAGGGCCATGTGAGAGGTAGTGATGGTCATGACCGAGGCAGTGAGGGATATGTCTCATTGGCTGAGGGATGCGTCCCAGTCTCAATTCTCCATGGCTGAGGACATCGAGATCATGGGTCAGAAGAGAGCAGGCCCCCAGGACTGGAAGGATCAGGTGAGGGTGGACCCTCTGGAGCCCACTCTGGGCTCACCTCTGTCCCATGGGGTAGCCCAGGGGCCATCGAGCACTCAGAAGAAGTGAAGCGGCCCATGCCCGTGCCTCCCATAGGTGTGGCGCACCTCAGCACCTCCAAATCTCCCCCACCTGCCACTGGGACATCTAATGGGCAGTGGACAGAACAGTTTGGCACTTCCTCATCTGTGACACCTGAAAGTTGGCAGGTCCTATCCAGGTCCTGGTCCTCCAGAGGACGGCCACTAAAGGCATCTCAGGTGAGAGAGCGAGAAACGCAGCTGGCCACCTCCACGTATGATGTGCTATCTGGGGTCACACCTAGAGGGGATGGCAGGCCATGTAAAATTAAAAAGTTAGACACCACTTAAGTGGGCATGGATGCAGTACATAGTTGATAGTTAAGGGTCAGGGCACAACAATGTATATAGTCACCAGCAAACACTTCAACAACATTCTGACCTGCCTCAATCATCTGACTGAAGGGTGTTAGAGTTGGGCTGGGGCTGGGTGTAGAGGGTGTGCCAGGTAGGGGCGTGGGAGGGTGGAGGGAGTTTTGGGGCGGGGTGGAGGATGATATGGGTTAGGGCCCCAGTACATTTGAGTGTCCCACCTGGGGTCACCCCCAGAGAAAGGTGGCAAGCAACAGGGCCAGAAGTGTGAGGCCGCCAGTATGACAGCTTCCCTCGTGAGTGACCCGCCACCACTCACCATCTCCAGAATCCCCCACAAAGGATATCTGGGTCCATGAGATGGATTGGCCAATACACATGCAGGGAACATCCAGATGGACAGTGGAAGGTGATCCTGAAGGCAGGAATCAGACTTTGTCAAACGATAAAGAGCACCAGAACTCGTCTCATAGCGAATTGACACCATCCTCAGTCCCGTGGACTAGACCCGATGATACTGCCGATTCAGGGCCAACACCCTGTGGTGATCCTGATAGGACGATCGGCGGGGGGGTGGAAGGGGGGGGGGGGGGGCGGGGGTGGAGGGAGGGAGCTGGGATAGAGTGAAGGGCAGAAGGACAGTGAACGTGGAGTGAAAAGAGAAGGGACAGGGAAGGTGTGAGTGGCTATGGGGAAGGGAGCACTATTTGGAAGATGCCGGAGGTTGGGGGGGGGGGGGAATGGAGAGGTGGGACAGGGCAGCGGAGCTGCTGGTGACCAGGCCTATTACTTGGCAAATCGGGAGGCAATGAGGTTGTCCCCTGGAGCACACGTTGTGCTGCCTGCCTTGCTCAGAAAAGGAAACTCTGGACTCTGCTTCAGGGCACCTCCTCCAAACCCCCGTGCTGGTCCTACAGAGACAAGTGTGCTTCTGCTGGGAGCTTAATTACTGTGTGATGTGGGGCCTGGGTGTGACACACAAGTAGTGACAACCTATCTGGAGACAGGATGGATGGGAGCAAGGGTGCAGTCGGCAGGCAGAGCTAGGAGATCACTGGTGGTCCTGAGGGGTGGGCTGGCTGATCGTGTGTCACTGGTGAGGCCTCTCTCCTGATGGGAACAGTGTGCGAGGGAGGCTGCCAAATGCCATGGTGCATGTGTCCTTTGTTTGGCGTGGACTCTGCTATTCCCCTGCTCCCTCTGCAATGGGGCTGCGTTTCTGATGAGTGCACTGAGGGGTGCCAGCACCTTGTGGATCACCGATTCAGCTTGACCACACCCATCCCATTGATCTTTTTTTAATTTAGTGTACCCAATTATTTTTTCTCCAATTAAGGGGCAATTTAGCGTGGTCGATCCACCTAACCTGCACATCTTTTTTAGGTTGTGAGGGTGAAACCCACGCAGACATGGGGAGAATGTGCAAACTCCACACGGACAGTGACCGAGGGCTGGGATTCGAACCCGGGTCCTCAGTGCCACAGTCCCAGTGCTAACCACTGGCACCCATCCCATTGATGATGCAGCTGGGTTCTGAGGTTTCCAGAGGGATGGTTGTCAGAGAATCGGCGGAGAGAGCGCCTCCTAAGTCAGGCGATGAGGTCGCCGCAAGCCAGGGATTTTCACGAGGCCCCATCTGAGGAAGACAATATGATGCAGCTAAACTACATCATGACCCCGAAAGTGGCGCCGATTCGGGTCACACTATAGAACATAGAACATAGAACATACAGCACAGAACAGGCCCTTCGGCCCACGATGTTGTGCCGAACCTTTGTCCTAGATTAATCATAGATTATCATTGAATTTACAGTGCAGAAGGAGGCCATTCGGCCCTTTGAGTCTGCACCGGTTCCTGGAAAGAGCACCCTACCCAAACTCAACACCTCCACCCAACACCAAGGGCAATTTTGGACATTAAGGGCAATTTATCATTGGCCAATTCACCTAACCTGCACATCTTTGGACTGTGGGAGGAAACCGGAGCACCCGGAGGAAACCCACGCACACATGGGGAGGACATGCCGACTCCGCACAGACAGTGACCCAAGCCGGAATCGAACGTGGGACCCTGGAGCTGTGAAGCAATTGTGCTATCCACAATGCTACCGTGCTGCCCCAAGGTTAATTGCCACCCCCGATGATGGTGACGGACACACGAGCCATCGACTCCATCATTGGTCAACAAACCTTTTGCCAACTTCGTAAAGGGATCTTGCCACTATCCTTACATGACACCAAGGCCAGATTAGCGACTTACTCGGGTGAACCACTTAGCACTGTTGGGACCACCATGACCCTGGTGACCCATGGACAGCAAACAGTCAGGCTACCTTTGGTTGTGGTACAGGGGCCAGAACCTAACCTGCTGGGGTATGATTGGCTATGAGTCCCCCGTTTCGTTTGGCAGCAGACTTTCCAGATGGGCACTGGAAACCTGTAAGAGGTCCTTGACAAATATCCAGAAGTATGCCAGGAAAGCCTAGACTGGATAAAGGGAGCCAAGGCTTTCATCTGCCTCAACCTCAGCACAGGTGTTTTAGGGCACGGCCTGTTCCTTACACCTCACTCACCAAAATTGATGCAGAGTTGCAGCGTCTGGAAACTAGGAATCATACCCCCAGTACGTTTTGGGGAATGGGTCACACCTGTAGTGTTGGTTATGAAGCTTGAAAAAAATGTTCGCCGCTGTGGGGACTACAAAGTAACGGTGAATGGGGTATCCCACCTGGACCATTATCCTTTGCCGAGGGTAAAAGACTTATATGCGAAACTGGCTGGAGGGTACACCTTTACAACACTTGATATGAGCCATGCTTATCTGCAGTTGGAACTGGACTCCGCATCTCAAAAGTATCCAACTCTAAACACCGAAAGGGGATTATAATTCCCGCTCAGGGTCTCTTCAGCCCCTGCAGATCTTCCAAAGGCATACTTCAGGAACTGCCAAAGGTAGCAGTGTATTTAGATTATGTGCTCATTACGGGGACCACCGACAAAGAGCACATGGAAAACCTGGGGGAAGTGCTCCGATGATTCTCCCAGGTTGGTGCCCACCTGAAAATAAACAAATGCATTTTCAGAGCGAGAACAGTGACGTACTTGGGGTATAGGGTGGACAAAGGCAGCCTAGGCCATGTGGAGGAGAAGGTGCAGGCCATAGAATGGGCCCCAATTCCAAGAAATGCCACTGAACTGTGATCACATTTAGGTCTTGTGAATTACCATGGAAAGTTTATTTTGTACTTGGCCACCCTGTTGATACCCCTAAACATTTTGTTAAAAAAAGAACTAAAAGTGGGCCTGGGGTGCTCCACAAGAAGAATAATTTACCGGGGTGAAGAGATGTTTGTCATCCTCTCAACTACTCACCACTATGACCCACCTTTGTCACCCATTCTTATTACGATGCCTTCTCCTATGACATCGGGGCAGTGCAGGTCCATAGATGGGACAATGGCACGGAACCCCATTGCATTCGGATCCAGAACTCTGGCAGACGCGGGGCGACGCTATGCACAAATAGAAAAGGGAGGCTTGCAGTGGTGTTTGCTGTCAAGAAATTTCATCAATATGTTTGTGGGTGATATTTCTTCATCATTACTGACCTCAAACCTCCGCTGGGCTTCTTTAAAGAGGACAAGCGGATTCCCCTAATAGCATCAGCCCAGATTCAGCGCTGGGCACTCTTGCCCGCAGCATATGAGTATTACTTTCATCATCGCCCAGGGGCCCAGATAGCTGACTCCCACAGTTGTTTCCCGCTGCTCGTGAGTCCCCGTCTCCACCAGAGACGGATGAGGTCATGGCGACTCCGAATTGTTTTCTTATTATTGTCAACGCCCATGCCAAATGGCTTGATGTCTCTGCCACATCAAGGGCCACCATCGAGAAGTTGAGGTGCTCATTCAGCACTCAGGGGATCTCTGACGTCCTAGTAACCTACAACGGGACACTGTTCACAAGCAAAGAGTTTTCGATATTCGCGAAGGTGGATGGAATCAGACACATCAGAACTGCCCCATATCACCCATCTTCTAATGGCCTGGCTGAAAGGGCGGTTAAGACATTTCAAAGAGGCATGCGGAAGCAGACAGCGGGCTCACTGGGCACAAAACTGGCAAGATTCCTTTTTAATTGTAGGACTATGCTGCATGTTACATATGCATGTTACACCAGCGGAGCTGCTGATGGGCCGTTGCCTTGGGACCCAGTTAAGCCTGACTTTTCCAAATCAAGGCGGGAAAGTAGAGCTGCAGCAGGATTCACAGAGAAGGTGCCATGACCATGGTGGGGCACGTGGAGTACGAGCTTTCCCGGTAGTGGGTGGAGGATCACCCAGCTGGGGCTCGTAAAACTGAGCATAAAAGCCAGCACAAGCATGGACTGTTTTGTTTGTTGTCCCAATGGGGACTGTGTATTGTAAATTGTTACTGCTCAAGACTTCTGGTGGGCCCTAATTCCACTTGTCTGGGACTGTGACTGTCAGGCCATTACGGCCGCCGAACACGCAAATCTCCTCATGCGCGATGCATTCGTGACAGGGATTGTGTTGGACCGCATCCGAGAATGATTACTGGAAGGGTCTACGCTCGAACTGGCGGTGACGAAAACCTTGGCGCTCTCCATGACGGTTGCATCCCGAAACGTACAATCGTACCCCTTCCGCCTTGCTGCCCACCCTTCTACTCCTTCCTACCCCTCCTGGACCCAGCCGATGACCTCCTCAGCCGGGGCCCTGCCTTCCCAATACGCCTGCAGATCAGCGCACCCTGGGGGACCCCGCTGCTACATCTGCGGTCAGCAGAAGCACCCCCGCCAACACTGCCCGGCACCCACTGCAGTTTATAAAGCCTGCAGTAAGAAGGGCCACTTCGCAGCTGTGTGCCAGGCCCGCGCAATCGCTGCGATCGTGCCCACTATCGCCCCCTCCCCCACGTCTGACGCACAATGGAAACTGCCATCTTCTCCTCCCGGGTCCATATGCGACCAATGGGCGCCGCCATCATGTTCCCCTTCGGACCGCATCCGAGAACGATTACTGGAAGGGTCTACGCTCGAACTGGCGGCGACGAAAACCTTGGCGCTCTCCATGACGGTTGCATCCCGTAACATACAATCGTACCACTTCCACCTTGCTGCCCACCCTTCTACTCCTTCCTACCCCTCCTGGACCCAGCCGACGACCTCATCAGCCTGGGCCCTGCCTTCCCAATACGCCTGCAGACCAGCACACTCTGGGGGACCCCGCTGCTACATCAGCGGTCAGCAGAAGCACCCCTGCCAACACTGCCCGGCATCCACTGCAGTTTATAAAGCCTGCAGTAAGAAGGGCCACTTCGCGGCTGTGTGCCAGGCCCGCGCAATCGCTGCGATCGTGCCCACTATAGCCCCCTCCCCCAAGCCTGACGCACAATGGAAACCGCCATCTTCTCCTCCCGGGTCCATGTGCGACTAATGGACGCTGCCATCATGTTCCCCTTCGGCCACCTGCGTCCCATGGGTGCCGCCATCTTGTCCCGACCCCGCAATGTGCGAACCACGGGCGCTGCCATCTTGTCCCCCAAAGGGTCTCCAGACATCCCGACATCGGAACCACACCGCTCGCCACCCGAAGCATCCAATGGCTACCCGCAGCTCGCTTCGATGATGCTGGACCAATCTCACCCGCACAACCTGGCCACCGTGTCGGCAACGTTTAAAATCAACCCCCACGCGACCTCGTGCCTGCTGGGCTCTGGGAGCACCGAAAGCTTCGTTCACCCAGATACGGTAAGGCGCTGCTCCCTCGCTGTCCACCCTGCCAATCAAAGGATCTCCCTAGCCTCCGTATCCCACTCCGTCCCGATCGGAGGCTTTTGTACAGTCACCCTCACGGTCCAGGGTGTAGAATTTCGTAACTTCCGCTTCTAGGTTCCTCCTAATCTCTGCGCTGCACTCCTTTTAAGCCTGGACTTCCAGTGCAACCTCCAGAGCCTCACCCTCAAATTCAGTGGCCCCTTACCCCCCTTACCGTTTGCGGCCTCACGACCCTCAAGGTCGATCCCCCCTCCCTTTTTGCCAATCTAACTGCAGATTGCAAGCCCGTTGCCACTAGGAGCAGACGGTACAGCACCCAGGACAAGACTTTCATCAGGTCCGAAGTCCAGAAGCTGCTTAAGGAGGGTATTATCGAGGCCAGCAACAGCCCCTGAAGAGCCCAAGTGGTAGTGGTTAAAACTGGCGAGAAACACAGGATGGTCGTGGACTACAGCCAGACCATCAATAGGTACACGCAGCTCAACGCGTAACCCCTCCCATGCATATCTGATATGGTCAATCAGATTGCGCAGTACCTGTTCTTCTCAACAATTGACCTGAAATCCACCTACCACCAGCTCCCCATCCGGAAGTCGGACCGGCCATACACTGCCTTTGAGGCAGACGGTCGCCTCTACCACTTCCTTAGGATCCCTTTCGGTGTCACAATTGGGGTCTCGGTCTTCCAAAGAGAGATGGACCGAATGGTCGACCGGTACAGTTTGCGGGCCACCTCTCCGTACTTAGATAATGTCACCATCTGACCTGACCTATAACAAAGAGACGTGTGTGTTCAGCACGACCCAGTTAGCCATTCTCGGCTATATAGTCTGTGGTGTTGGGTGCTCTGGTGCACAGATGAGCCAACACAGTTGTATGTGGTACAACTCTATTTTATTTCAACTCTTATAATACAGTTCGTTCTGGATACTCTGCACGTGCTGTCTCCCTGAGTGTGTCTGGTAGCAGGTCTGTCCTGGTCTTCCTCTCCAGCTAATACTGACCACCGGGGGTCGTGTCTGTGCTTTTATATCTTTCTGTCATTGGTTGTGGTGTTGTGTGTTCTGATTTGTCTGTTGGTGTGTCTATCATGATGTGTGTGTTTGAATATCATGACATCCCCCCTTTTTATATCCCCCCTTTGAATATCATGACATCCCCACGTATGTGCCTACGTGGTTATAAATATAATCGTGTCGTAAGTGCATCTAAGAGTGTGTGCGTATGTTGTGTACAGCGTGTGTATATGACGTAACTATTTACATGGGGCGATGTCGGGTGCGTCACACTAACAAGGTTGTACCATAACAAAACATGGATGCGAGAGAAAAAAAAAACTTGAACAGTGGTCCGGTCAGACGATATCTGGAACAATAAACAACAACAGGTTATAATACAGAAGTCTTTGACTTTTTGAACGTATGAACAGCGTTATAAGTCCAGTCTAATGGGTGACCGCCTCAAGAATGGGCTGGTCCTCAAGCCGGTTCAGCTGTGGAGATTTGTGGTCACACTGGTTCACCTTGGACTGTTGGAGGTGATGCTGTTGCCGAAGTCTCTACTTTACCATTTGTTGTACTTCGTGCAGTGCTTGGTTTTTCATTCGTGCAAATATAACATTCAACATCTTTGTTAGTGTTGCCTTGGCTGTGGTTTGGTTCTGGTGGCGATGGAAGGGGCATGGTCCGTGGCATCTCCACGAAGTCATCCTTGGGAACCAGTGGAGGATCCGGCGTGTGCGGACGGTTCAGTTGCGAGCGTGGAAGGCGGCGCAAAGCTCGCTGATTGCGCCTACGCACCAATCCATCCGCCCTGCATGCCAGGAACAAGGTGGAGTCTTTTTTCTTTTTATGTTTGTGGTGGACGGCATCTTATAGCCGATGGGTCGTTGCCATCGAAGTAGCACCATCACTAATATCATGCAAGGCGATGACTGTGCCAGATGTGGAAGTTGGCCGAGACCGTGCACGCTGGTTCCGGCCACCTGCTGTGCCGGAAGGGCGACTCCGCAGAGAAACGTCGAAGCATGTCGCCTTGGAGAGAGAATTGTCGCTCGCATCAACGTCTGGCGATGGCGCGAATTGGTGTGTCCATCTTGGACCGCCGGTGCTGGTTGCCACTGCCGACCCAGTGGGACTGCCACGCGATCCATTCCCTGTCGCCGTGGCATCCGCCGTCACCCTGAGCGTGCCATCACCGAGGCCGCGACACCGCCCATCCGGAGCAAGGTCTGGCGTGCGCGAATCAGAGTCGGCGCTTGGCTGCTCCCCATCTGGAGTCCGGTCTGGCTTCCGTCGATGCCCCCCGTCCGGAGTCCCAACAGGTTCACTGGAGGCAGCCGAGATTCCCTGAAGCTGCACTTCTGGAGTCGGAACATGCAGGAATGCACCAACCAGTGGAGAGGCTTGAGCCATCGAGGGTGGAAGCGGTGCGCCGCCACCGCAGTCGTCAGTGGTCCCACCGTGATCATCGAGTGCCTCGGTACGCACTAGGCGAGGTCTGTCACCTTGCACCTTTTGCATGGGAAGTGGGATGCTGTCGTCACTCGTCTCACATCCCGTGGATAGATCCTCATTAGCAGCTTGCTGTTCACTAGGGTTGGGTAAATTGTCAGAGTTTTCATCTGGTGGTGCACACCATGTCGGTGGACTGTCATTGTCTTGCCGTTGTCCTTCATTTGGGCTTTTCTTCTTTGGAATTTTAAATCTTCCCCCAGACATTGCAGAACCTTGTTTATTATCCCCAAATTCTCCCATATGTATGGTCTCGAATATAGGATCCAATGTTTCTATCGACATTGTACTATTTTCCAAAGAACATTCCATTTCACTTTTCTTCTCAGGTGCCTCATATGTATCTTTGTCGAATGTACATGCCTTCATGGTCTCTGGGTCTGATTTTGCTGGGACTGGCATGGTCACAGTCTCTCTTTTACTGTTCTCAATTGCCCACATTATACTCCCCATACATAACTGCTTAATCACTGGGGTTAGTGTGGTACAATGGATAATCGGGTCGACCTTATCTGCATCTTCACCATTAGAGGAAAGCACACTTGGTTCACTTGAAACTGCTGTGGGTTTTAAATTCGTTATCTGGCTACTCGATGTCGGTGTCCTCAGGATTCTTGCTCCAATGTTCTGCTCATTTATCAGTGGAGTGTGTATAGGTTCAATGCAATTAATGTTCCCCTCAAGGTTTGAAGAGTCATTACTGACTAACTGCTGGTCTCCGAAGTTGGGACTTTGCGGCGTTGTGTTGAAGGGAGACATTTGTCCCTGCTGTAGATATGATTCAGGTTGTGTTATTTCCATTACCTGAGGATCAATGTCTTGTCCATTTTTTCGATCCGTACTAAAACACTGGCAATTCTCAGTCTGCTCCTTGCAAGTTAAACATTCAATTAATTTCTTTAGCAAATCCTCAGCATCCTTCTGTGGCCGTGCAGCATTATTAATCTCTGTTCGGCTATAATGATCCTGAAGGTCAGCGCATAAAACTTTTTTCCTCGGGCTTGGACGAGGCGATTCCTTTGGCTTGTCTTCAGTTGGGCTTGAACAGTCTTCAGCGCTGTGCCCTTCATTGAAGCATGAGAGACCGTCATGGTCATGCTGCTGTGTAGTGGAGCATGGTAGGCTGTTATAGCCTTCTTGCTGTTCACGTGAGCATGGCAGACTTGCATCGTCTGCCGCTGGTTGGTCAGGAGAGGTTGCTAGACCCTCAAGGTCTTGTTCCTGCAAGGACTGCACATTGGAGTCTTGCGTTGCTTCTATCGTGGAGGCTGTCCACGAGCTCTCTGTGGAGGCTTGTGACACTGGAGTCACTTCTTGTTCGTGCAAGGACTGCGCTCTGGAGTCTTGCGTTTCTGCAATTGTGGAGTCTGTCCACGAGCTTGCTGTGGAGGCTTGTGACACTGGAGTCACTTCTGGTTCATGCGAGGACTGCGCTCTGGAGTCTTGCATGTCTTCTTTCATAGAGTCGGGAACGTTGAGCGGGACGTGGACCACGCTCTGTGTGGCAGCAGGGCGCTCTCCGTGTGCTTGCAGCGCTCCCTGTCTGTTAATGTCAGGCTGCAGCATCATCCGGTACTGATAAGTTGGGACGTCATATCTGCTGGATTGAAGATCCTCAAATCCGAAAAATGAATCCGCATCTGCGTCGGATTCAATGTGGGGGCCGCCAATGTGCAACACGAAAGGTTCGTCCGAGTCATAGTCGTATAGGACCACGGAGCTATCATTGGGCTCGCGAGGTCCAGAAACACTGTAAAGATCGTCATCGAAGTATTCGAGGTCGGAATTATCGGCTTGTGCGTAGGTAACTGCTTGTCGGAGGGTTCTTCGGAGGTCAAATTCATCTCCTGGGTCAATTTGCGGCAATGTGCTGTCATTCCAGGTGAGGGAAGGTTGTTTTACAGCTTTAACAGATTTTTGTTTTTTTGATTTGGGACGTTTCCCTTTTAAATTGGATTTGGGACGTTTCCCCTTTAAATTGGTGCAGTCTGGGGCCTCTGACATCCTGACGCTCGGTATGTAGCACGTAGGAAGCGACTGCGCATGCTCAGATCGCTGTTCCTTTATCGATGGCCGTTTTCTTGACTGCGCATGCGCAGCATCTCGCGCATGCGCAAACGAAACTTTCGGTTCTGCGCACTGCTCGCGCAACTGTGCTAGCGTGATACCTTTAGCAAGATGGCCGCCGACCTCGACCCAGCCCTCTCTCAGGCCCGGGATTTCGGCCTCTGGGAATTCGGGCTCCGGGATCCCAGCCACGAGGTGAGTACTGCAGCTTTTCTTACCTTTACTTGCCGATTGGATTGCGTTTTCTTCACAGTACTTGGAGAATTTGTCCAGTACTGCCTGGTAATCGTACCTTTGCTGCCTCCTGAAGAACCTGAACCTTGTGAATATTTCTCTTGCCCTTGCACCGGCGATGGTGAGGAGAATTCAATTTTTTCGCTATCATCCAGGTCTTGGAGTTCAGCTGCCACCAGGAACAATTCGAACATTTGCCGGAATCGCCGCCAGTTTTCGCGGAGATCGCCGTAGCACTGGAGTGGCTGCGGAACCGGGAGCTCTATCATTTTGCCTGGGCACTGCTGGTTGTCTGTGTACACTGAGGTATGCCGGCAGGTATCGGTCCACTCCTGTACCATGTGGTGTTGGGTGCTCTGGTGCACAGATGAGCCAACACAGTTGTATGTGGTACAACTCTATTTTATTTTAACTCTTATAATGCAGTTCGTTCTGGATACTCTGCACGTGCTGTCTCCCTGAGTGTGTCTGGTAGCAGGTCTGTCCTGGTCTTCCTCTCCAGCTAATACTGACCACCGGGGGTCGTGTCTGTGCTTTTATATCTTTCTGTCATTGGTTGTGGTGTTGTGTGTTCTGATTTGTCTGTTGGTGTGTCTATCATGATGTGTGTGTTTGAATATCATGACATAGTCCAAAACTGACTTCTCGGGCCCGACCCCGAGCGCATGCGCCCCCTCATGGAACTTCCCCTCCCTCACTGCCCCAAGGCCCTCAAACGCTGCCTCGGGTTCTTTTCCTACTACGCTCAGTGGGTCCCAAACTATGCGGACAAGGCCCGCCCACTCATTCAGTCCGCCCAATTCCCCCTCGCGGCCGAGGCACAACACGCTTTCGCCCGCATCAGAGCAGATGTAACCAAGGCCGGGATGCGCGCAGTGGACGAGTCACTGCCTTTCCAAGTAGAAAGCGACGCTTCAGACGTCGCCTTTGCCGCCACTCTAAACCAGGCATGCAGACCTGTGGCATTCTTTTCCCGCACCCTTCATGCCTCTGAAATTCGACCCTCAGCCGTCAAAAAGAGGGCCCAAGCTATCTTTGAAGCTGTGCGGCATTGGAGGGATTACCTGGCCGGTAAGAGATTCATTCTCCATACGGACCAACGGTCGGTAGCCTTCATGTTCAATAACACACAGCGGGGCATGATCAAAAATGATAAAATTTTGCGGTGGAGAATCGAGCTCTCCACCTACAGTTACGAGATCTTGTATTGCCCCGGTAAACTCAACGAGCCCCCAGACGCCCTCTCCCAAGGTACATGTGCCAACGCACAAGTGGACCAATTCCGGGCCCTACACGACAGCCTTTGTCACCCGGGGGTCACTCGATTGTACCATCTGGTCAAAGCTCGCAATCTGCCCTACTCCGTCGAGGAAGTAAGGACAGTCACCAGGGACTGCCAGGTCTGTGCGGAGTGCAAGCCGTACTTCTACCGGCCAGACCGTGCGCGCCTGGTGAAGGCTTCCCGCCGTTTGAACGCCTCAGCGTGGATTTCAAAGGGCCCCTCTGCTCCATCGACCGTAACACGTACATTCTCAGTGTGGTGGATGAGTACTCCAGATTCCACTTCGCCATCCCATGCCCCGATATGACATCTGCCACCATCATCAAGGCCCTCAGCACCACCTTCACTCTGTTCGGTTTACCCGCCTACATCCACAGTGACAGGGAATCCTCATTCATGAGCGGTGAGCTGCATCAGTTCCTGCTCAGCAGGGATATAGCCTCCAGCAGGACGACCAGCTACAATCCCCGGGGAAACGGGCAAGTAGAACAGGAGAATGGGACGGTTTAGAGAGCCGTCTCGCTGGCCCTACGGTCCGGGAACCTCCCAGCCTCTCGCTGGCAGGAGGTCCTCCCTGATGCTCTTCACTCCATCCGGTCACCATTGTGCACCGCCACTAATAACACACCCCATGAACGTGTTTTTACCTTCCCCAGGAAGTCCACATCAAGGGTGTCGCTCCCGACTTGGCTCGTTGCTCCAGGATCCGGTCCTTCTCCGTCGGCACGTCTGACTCCACAAGGCGGACCCCTTGGTGGACAGGGTTCACATGCTCCACGCCAACCCTCAATATGCCTATGTTGAGTTCCCCGACTGCCGCCAAGATGCTGCCTCACTCAGAGACCTGGTACCGTCAGGTTCCACCCCAACACACACCGCGCCGCCAATATTGACCCCACTGCCGTGTTGTGTGCTCTGCTACACAGACGAACCAACACGGTTGCGGAAGGTACAACTCAGTTTTATTACTAACAATTATTAACATTTGTAAACTGGTTGCTGTGGTTCGTTCATTACCCTCTAACCTGTGGACCCAGCCCTAACAATATCTTGGAGAGGCACTCATAACATGGTGAATGTCTGAGTGGCACGCTGTGAGCTCTGTGCCCTGAGCTGTCTACTGCTGGAATGAATCGGAAGTGTCGTGTTCCCCGTTTTATAGTGTGTCTGCTCTTGCTTGTGATTGGCTGTGATGTTGCATGTTTATTGATTGGTCCGTTGATCTGTCCATCAGTGTGTGTGTGTGTTTGCACCATGATGTTTATCTGAATATCATGACATCCCTCCTTTTTTTACAAGAATATGTGCCCATGTGGTAATAAATATAGATGTGTACTGAGTGCAGCTGAATGTGTGTGTGTGCTTGCAATATCTACAACATGTACATGAGGCTAAATATACATAGGAAGGTGTCAGGTGCAACATAGCAACGAGGTTGTACCATCAACAAAACAAGTGTAAACATCAAGCATCAAAACAGACTCCTGTAACGACAAAAGAGAAACTTATTAACATAGTGGCATAAAACTTTTAGTGAGTCCAATGTTCAAACAGGCTCATAAGTCCAGCCTAGTAGGTGGGCGACGAATTCGGGTTGACCGCCTCAAAGGTGGGTCAGGAACCACCGGCTGAGGAATGGGCCTGGCCACAGGCAGCCGAGGAATGGGCATGGTGGCAGGAAGCTCCACTAATTCGACATAAGGAACAACAGGAGGGCGTGGCACCGGCGTATGACCACGTAGCGAGCGCGGAAGCAGGCGAAGAGCCCGGCGATTGCGCCGGCGAATGGAGCCATCAGGCAAGCGAACCAGGAATGAGCGGGGAGCCACGTGTTGGAGAACTTCGGCAGTTGCCGACCAGCCACCCTCTGGTAGGTGGATGCGGAAGTTGTCTCCAGGCGCCAAGGCAGGAAGATCAGTTGCCCGAGTGTCGTGTGCCACCTTCTGCTGAGCATACTGCTGTTGCATCCTTTGCAGTACTGGAATGTGGTCGAGTGTAGGGACAAGAATGGATGGCACAGTGGTCCTGAGGGCGTGACCCATCAACAGCTGGGCTGGTTAGTGGCTAGTGGAGCCGAGCGATAGGCCAGCAGGGCTAAGCAGAAATCCGATCCGGCATCAGCAGCCTTGCAGAGGAGCCGCTTGACGATGTGAACGCCCTTTTCCGCCTTGCCATTTGACTGGTGATGCAGAGGGCTGGACGTCACGTGTGTGAAGCCATACGAGGCAGCAAAAGAAGACCATTCTTGGCTTGCAAAACAGGGCCCATTGTCCGACATGACAGTAATCGGAATGCCATGTCAAGCGAAGGTGTCTTTGCATGCCCTTATGACAGTGGACAATGTTAAATCGTGCAGGCGTATGACCTCTGGATAATTTGAAAAGTAATCTATGATGATCACGTAGTCCCTGCCAAGCGCATGAGAGAGGTCCACACCCACCTTTGCCCAGGGGAACGTCACCAATTCATGGGGCTGAAGCGTCTCGGGGGTTGCGCCGGCTGAAACCTTTGGCAGGTGGGGCAGTTGAGCACCATGTTGGCAATGTCATTGCTGATGCCTGGCCAGTATATAGCTTCTCGGGACCTCCGTCTGCACTTCTCAACCCCGAGATGGCCTTCATGCAGTTGGTCGAGGACCAGCTTGTGCATGCTGTGTGGAATCACAATCCGGTCCAGCTTTAGGAGGACACAGTCAATGACGGCCAAGTCATCCCGGACATTGTAGAATTGTGGGCACTGTCCTTTGAGCCACCCTCCCGTCATGTGGCGCATCACACGTTGTAGAAGGGGGTCAGCCGCAGTCTCCCGGCGAATACGGGCCAGACTTGAATCGTCAGCTGGCAGATTGGCCGATGTGAAGGCCACATGCGCTTCGACTTGACAGACAAACCCCTCCGAATCGGGCGTGTGCTTACTGCTCTGGATAGGGCATCTGCAATGATGAGGTCCTTACCCGGGGTGTAGACCAGTTGGAAGTCGTACCTCCGGAGCTTGAACAGGATGCGCTGGAGGTGAGGGGTCATCTCGTTATGTATGATGCTGACCAGAGGACGATGGTCGGTTTCCACGGTAAACTGGGGGAGACCATACACGGAATCGTGGAACTTATCTATTCCGGCCAACAAACCCAGGCACTCCTTCTCGACCTGCGCATAGCGCTGTTCTGTGGGGGTCATGCGAGGCATAGGCGACCAGGACCCATGATGCAGTGTCGTCCCATTGCAGGAGTACCGCCCCAATGCCGGACTGGCTGGCATCAATCGAGATCTTCGTATCCCGAGAGGTGTCGAAGAACGCCAATACCGGGGCTGTGGTGAGCTTAATTTTGAGCTCCTCCCATTCCTTCTGGTAAGCGGGCAGCCACTGGAACTCCGTGGACTTCTTAACTAGGTGGCGAAGAGCCGTTGTGTGGGAGGCAAGGTTGGGAATGAACTTCCCCAGGAGGTTGACCATGCCTAGAAAGCTTGGCACTGCTTTCTTGTCTGCCGGCTGCGGCATGGGTGTAATGGCACTCACTTTGTCTGCATCCGGACGCACTCCCGACCGGGATATATGGTCCCCCAGGAACTTTAGCTCAGTTTGGCCAAAGGAGCACTTTGCCCAGTTGAGGTGCAGGCCGTGTTCCCGTATCCGAGCAAAGACGCGCTGGAGACGACTGATGTGCTCCTGCGGTGTGGTGGACCAGATGATGACGCCGTCAACATAGACGCGCACCCCTTCGATGCCCTCCATCATCTGTTCCATGATTCTGTGGAATACCTCGGATGCCGAGATGATGCCAAACGGCATTCTGTTATAGCAGAACCTGCCGAAAGGAGTGTTGAAGGTACACAGCCTTCAGCTGGACTGATCTCCAGTTGGATCTGCCAAAAACCCTTCGAGGCATCAAGCTTTGTGAAAATTTTAGCCCGGGCCATTTCACTCGTGATCTCCTCCCGTTTGGGTATGGGGTAGTGTTCCCTCATGATGTTGTTGTTCAGGTCTTTCGGGTCGATGAAGATCCGGAGTACGCCAGAGGGCTTTTTAACGCACACCATGGAGCTGACCCATGGCGTGGGCTCCGTGACCCGGGATAGCACTCCTTGATCCTGGAGATCCTGCAGCTGCTGTTTGAGGCGGTCCCTAAGTGGTGCTGGGACCCTGTGAGGTGTGTGAATGACCGGGGTGGCATCCAGTTTGAGCTGTATTCTGTAGCTATAGGGCAGTGTGCCCATGCCTTCGAATGCCTCCTGGTTGTGGGCGAGGAGTGAGTGGAGCTGTTCCCTAACTTCAGCATCCGGGAAGTCTGACGTGCCTTCTGGAGACAGAGCGTGTACCCGCTGAACGAGGTGGAGAACCTTGCACGCCTGTTCGCCTAGCAGGGAGTCCTTTGATGAACCAACAATCTCGAAGGACAGTGTGGCCTTATACACATTGTGCGTCACCTGGAGCTGGCAGGATCCCAAGGCCGGGATAACGTTTCCGTTATAGTCGACCATCTTACAACGGGATGGCCGAATTGGTGGTCTGACCTTCAAGGCGTAGAAGGCTGACCATGCTATCAGGTTGGCTGAGGCACCAGTGTCCAGACGGCATGTGATTGGTGATCGGCTGACCGTTAGGGTGGCACACCATTCATCACCCGGATTGACACTGTTCACTGGCATCAGCTGGTGGGTCCTGCTTGGAGACATCCGGTTCCTGTCGATGACCGCAATGCGGAAGGCTTCCCGGTCGTCTGTATCGCTGGTCTGTATATCGTCCGGGAATGATTCGGAGTATGGAGGCTGAATGGTCCGCAAGTCCCAGCGAGGCTGTTGGAATTGGGGAGCGTTGGCAGGTTGAGCTGCTCGGCAGCAGGCAGCGTAGTGGCCCATCTTGCCACAGCGGAGGCATTGTCGGTTCTTTGCTGGACATTGCCGCTTTAAACGTGCGGATCCACAGTTGCCGCACATCGTGACGTCATGGAGTTTGTTGCGCCATCGCGCATGCGCAGTTCGGTCCATCGGGAGGAACTCGATGGACTGGACCCGCTCGGCCTCGTAGGACCCCTGACCTGCCGATTCGGCAGCATAGGACCCCTGCCGTGCCGATTCGGCCGCTTGGAATTGGGAGTAGTGGCTGGTCGCGTTTTCATGGAGGGTGACGTAGGGTGCCCGAGGTGACCCCAAAAACTATCTGGTCCAGAATCATGGAATCGGAGGTGGCCTCGTTACCGCAGGACTGCGCGAGGATATGGAGGAGTGTAATGAAAGATTGAAAAGGCTCATCCTTACCTTGCAGGCACTGCTGGAAGAGATACCTCTCGAAACTCTCATTTACCTCGACGCTGAAGTGTTTGAGAAGGACTGTCTTGTACTTGGTCTGTCCTCACCTTCCGCGAACATCAGGGAGTTGTAAATGTAGATGGCGTGTTGCCCTGCCGTGGAGAGGAGGAGGGTGATTTTCCTGGTGTCCGAAGCATTCTCCCTTTCTGTGGCTTCTAGGAGGAACTGGAAGCGCTGTTTGAACAACTTCCAGTTAACGCCGAGGTTTCCAGCGATTTGGAGCGGCTGCGGTGGGCTGGTGGTGTCCATGGAGCAGGATGGTGGATTCCTGAGGATGCGTAGGTAGGTCTCACAGGTACTGGGTTCCAATCCAGGTACTATTGGGTTCCAAACCTGGTACTATGTCGTGTTGGGTGCTCTGCTACACAGACGAACCAACACGGTTGCGGAAGGTACAACTCAGTTTTATTACTAACAATTATTAACATTTGTAAACTGGTTGCTGTGGTTCGTTCATTACCCTCTAACCTGTGGACCCAGCCTTTACACTATCTTGGAGAGGCACTCAGCACATGGTAAATGTCTGAGTGGCTTGCTGTGAGCTCTGTGCCCTGAGCTGTCTCCTGCTGGAATGAATCGGAAGTGTCGTGTTCCCCGTTTTATAGTGTGTCTGCTCTTGCTTGTGATTGGCTGTGATGTTGCGTGTGTATTGATTGGTCCATTGATCTGTCCATCAGTGTGTATGTGTGTTTGCACCTTGATGTTTATCTGAATATCATGACACCCATCAGACCACCCCCCTCCCCTTTTCCGCACAAGAGGACGAAGAGGACTTCGGCACGCTCCCGGAGTTCCCCGATGACTGGCCAGCATCAGCACCGCCACCACCGCCATCGGTGCCACCTCCATCACCGCCAGCCCGACTTTGCCGCCACCGTTAAGCCGCTCCCAACAAAGCACCAAAGCACCGGAACGGCTGAACCTTTGACAGACTCCGGACCGTCAACATGGACTTTTCGTTCCCTACCACTGTACATAATTGCACTAATTGTATATAGTTTCACGTCACCCCCGCCGGACTCATTTTTAACAGGGGGTGAATGTGGTGAACCACTGTAATAGGAGATGTAAGGTAGGACCTGCTCTACAGGTTCGCCGGTAGCTCCTGCCGGCTGGCTCTGCCCACGGAGAACTGTATAAATATGCATGACCTCCAGTGCCCTGCCATTTCACCAGCTGCAGCAGGAGGCCACGCATCTGAGTGTAATAAAGCCACAGTTGTACCCAACTTTAGTCTTTGTGCAATTGATGGTGCATCAGTCACCATTGACCAGAAGCTGAACTGGTCCAGCCAAATAAATACCGTGGCTACAAGAGGAGGTCAGAGGTTCGGAATCCTGTGGCGAGTAACCCACCTCCTGACTCTACCAAAGCCTGTCCATCTACAAGTCACAAGTCAGGAGTGTGATGGAACATTCCCTACTTGTCTGGAGGAATATAGCTCCAAGAGCACTCAAGAAGCTTGACTCCACCCATGACAAAGCAGCCCGCTTGATTGCTACCCCTTCCACAAACATTCAATCCCTCCACCACTGACGAACAGAGGCAGCCGTGTGCACCATCTACAAGATGCACTGTAGGAACTCCACATGGTTCCTCAGGTAGCACCTTCCAAACCCATGATCACTACCATCGAGAAGGACAAGGGCAGCAGATACATGGGAACCCCACCACCTGGAAGTTCCCCTCCAAGTCACTCACCATCTTGACTTGAAAATATATTGCTGTTCCTTCATTGTCGCTGGTCAAAATCCTGGAACTCCCTCCCTAATAGCACTGTGGTTGTACCTGCACCATATGGCTGGTTTAGCACAGGGCTAAAGAGATGGCTTTTAAAGCAGACCAAGGCAGGCCAGCAGCACCGTTCAATTCCTGTACCAGCCTCCCCGAACAGGCGCTGGAATGTGGTGACTAGGGGCTTTTTATTTGAAGCCTACTTGTGACAATAAGGTCCTACCTTACATCTCCTATTACAGTGGTTCACCACATTCACCCCCTGTTAAAAATGAGTCCGGCGGGGGTGACGTGAAACTATATACAATTAGTGCAATTATGTACAGTGGTAGGAAACGAAAAGCCCATGTTGACGGTCCGGAGTCCGTCAAAGGTTCAGCCACTCCGGTGCTTTGGTGCTTTGTTGGGAGCGGCGTAACGGTGGCAGCGAAGTCGTTGCTGGCGGTGGTGGAGGTGGCACCGATGACTGTGGTGGCGGTGCTGATGCTGGCCAGTCATCGGGGAACTCCGGGAGCGTGCCAAAGTCCTCTTCATCCTCTTGTGCGTAAAAGGGATGGGGGGGGGGGGGGTGGTCTGGTGGGGTCAATATTGGCGGCGCGGTGGGAGGTGGGGGGGCTGTATTGGTGGGGGTGTGTGTTGGGGTGGAACCTGACGGTGCCAGGTCCCTGAGTGAGACAGTATCTTGGCGGCCGTCGGGGAACTTTTCATTTCATTTCATTTCATGGACTGCAGCGGTTCAAGAAGGCAGCTCACCACCACCTTATCAAGGGTAATTAGGGACGGGCAATAAGTGCTGATCTAGCCAGCGAAGCCCACAACCCATAAAAATGAATTTTTAAAATAATTTACACTATGGTTTATTGCCACTTTGAGCAGATAATTCAGGTTGACATTCCAGTGCAGTACCGAGAGAGCGTTGCGCTGTTACAGAGGGTGCCTCTTTTGAATGAAACATTAAACCGAGGTTGCATATGTGCTCTCAGCTGGCCGTAAAAGATCCCAGGGCATTATTTTGAAGAAGAACCAGGTGTCCTGAACCAAAACGTAAACATAGATTATTAGCAATTGTCAGATTTCTGTTTGTGACATCTTGCTGTGTGCAAATTGGCTGCTGAATTTCATACATTACAATCGGGATTATACTTCAATAGTACTCTGGGACTTCCTGGATTATGAAAGGTACTGCATAATTGCAAGTTCTTCTTTTCCGGAGATGAAATGATGGGTTTGAATGAATATGAAGGTAAATTGTAGATAGTTTGTGGGGAGGACAGGTTTAATGGGTGAACAGTTCTTTTCTCATTCCTTGTGCTCTTGTGCTTTGAAAGTTTCAATTTTCATAACAAACCACACGCTGTACACCCGCATATCCCTTACTCACGGGCCAGTTTTTACAAACAATTGAAATGGCTCTTGCTTTCCGCACATATAAAATTTAGAAGATTTTTTTGATTGGGCTTATTGCCACCCACTGAAGATAATATTCATCCTTCAAAAGGAGCTGCAGATGCAAGTTGTTATCTGGAAACGCACCCACCTCTTTTTCTTTTCCATTGAGGGAGTGTTCTGTTTAGAAGATGAAAATAGCAGTGGGAGAGGGTCAGCCACCTGTTTCCCAACTGGGTTCCTGCCAGTCAGCAGATGCTGCAGAACCTGACTGAAATCTTTGTTGGTTTAATGACAGCATCTGTCAGCGCCTGCTCAGAGATGGATCTATCTGCCTACACACTTCAGTATAGGAGAACCATCTGCGGCTGAGTACAGGCATGTTGTAAATACTTTGGCTCTCTGTTAAAATGGAATGGATGTGCGAATTGACAATTAATGGCTGACAGCCTCTACCCCTCCCCCATCATGAGTCATCAAGATTCTGTTTTCTCATCACTTTTCTAATTATTTGTGTCTTCTTCGATGTTTTCCATCCAAATTTATTTTCTTTCTCCTTTCAATCTTTCTATTTGCTTCTGGACCTAGGGCCGAGGAACACTGTACAAATCCGTTATGATCTCCTGTTAGTCCGGGGAAGGGAGGTCTATAGAATCCATGCAATCCCCACAGTGCAGAAGGAGACCATTCAGCCTATAGAATCTGCACCAACCCTCTGAAAGAACACTCTACCTAGGTCTACACCCCTGTCCTATCCCCATAACTCCCGCGCATTGATCATGGCCAATCTACCTAACCTGCACATCTTTGAACATTGAGGGGAAATCAAGCAGGGGCAATCCGCCTAACCTGTACATCTTTGGAGAATCTGGGCTTAGATGTTTTGTCACATGGTGCCTGTTTCAGAACTGACTGGTCTACTGAAACCCCAATATACTGGGAAGGATATACACACACATTTTCAGAATTTTCAAGAATGTAGTGTGCCATCAGACGACCTGAGGACTGGGAGGAGTTTAGAATTCAGCATAGGAGGACAAAGGGATTGATTAAGAAGGAGAAAATAGAGTATGAGAGTAAGCTTGTGGGCAATGTAAAAATTGACTGTAAAGGCTTCTGTAGATTTGTGAAGAGAGAAAGATTGGTGAAGACAAATGTTGGTCCCTTACACGCAATAACAGGGGAATTTCTAATCATAGAATTCCTACAGTGCAGAAGGAGGCTATTCAGCCCATCAAGTCTGCACTGCTGCTCCAAAAGAGCACCCTTCCTAGCCTATAATTCCTTCCAATATGCCTGATGGTCGAACAGGAGAGTTTCCTGGTCATCCATACTGCAGAAAACTACTGCAGTACTTTGCCAAGCATAATCCTGGACCAATTCAATAGAAGACCATGGTTGCCAATACCCTCTAAGGGCATGAAGGAGGAGGAGGAGGAATTAATGGACAGCTGTTTACAGAGCAGCTCAGACAGATTTGCCTGAGAGCCCAGAACAACCATTAAATTATGAGAACACCTGCGTCCCAGATTAAACTGTTTTAGTGACAACTCAGGTTCGCTGAACTCTGAGGTCAATTTCACAATGTTTGTTAATTTAAGTCAAGTGGTTCAAGTGTTTGTGATTTTTGGAACTTCTAAGGGCCTTGTTGAAAATTATCCTTATCTTGCCATCCAGATATTTTTTAATTGAAAAAATATATCAATGGAATACATTTTTTCAAAGCTTTTTTTTTAACGGACAGCACTATATATTATGGTGTTCATTGATTCTAGAAAGTGTATATTTGTTCAATGGTCATGGAGGTGAGAGCTTGGCATCGGGGCATTAGGGGTCAATGGAAGGGCAGAGCCTGGCATAGGGGAAATGAGGGGAATCTTTTGAACTTACTTATACAAAAGCTCCCCTCATGCAGACTAGGGTTCATGACTCCTCCAAGAGGTCATGAGCTATGACTCTTTAAAAATCTGGGTCAACTCCAGGAAAATTGTGGAGCAGTAGGAGATGTCTATCTCCACGTTGGAGTCAGCTAGGTCCAGTGTGCTGGTTGTGGACTTCCAACAAGAAGTATCCCGCACTCTTTAAAGGCAGTCCCGAACATTAAACAGCCCGGGAATGGGGTCAGGAATCCCGTTGTCAGCCTGCCTCAATGAAATTCCAGGCCATTAGGTCAAAAGCTTGATGAAAGAAGTGATTTTAAGAAGTGTCTTTAAGTGAGGAAGAGAGGCAGAGAGGTGTAGGGAAGGAATTCCAGAGTTGGAGCCAAGGCAACTAAAGCTTAAAAGTTGTGGGATGAGATTTAAATGTTTAGATGCCTTTGTGATTGGTTGTCTTGCACCCACACCCCCAAAGACTAATAACCTGCTGAAGCATATTCCCTTTGGCTCAGCACGGAATAGTCCCCAATGAGGGGACACACTAGAGGGCAGCAAGATTCCATAAAACTATCCCAGGGTGTGTCATTACCTTAAGGAGAGGGGGTATGGGTGGCACGGCAGCACAGTGGTTAGCACTGCTTCACAGCTCCAGGGTCCCAGGTTTGATTCCTGCTTGGGTCATTGTCTGTGCGGAGTCTGCATATTCTCTCCATATCTGCGTGGGTTTCCTCCGGGTGCTCCACAATTCCCGAAAGGCGTGCTGTTAGGTAATTTGGACATTCTGAATTCTCTCTGTGTACCCGAACAGGTGCCGGAATGGGGGCTTTTCGCATTAACTTCATTACAGTGCTAATGTAAGCCTACTTGTGACAATAATAAAGATTATTATTATTAAAATACAGGCCGAGATTTTCCTGCACACCTGTGGTGAGATTTCCAGTGGCAGATATGAGTCGCCATTGGCCGGTGGGCAATGCAAATGGGTATTGACTTGGGAAAGACAGGAAGATGCCGCCAACAGCCAATGGCAAGCCACTTCCACTGCCAGAAACCCACCATTGTGGAGGGGCTGGAGGCTGGAAAATCCCAGCCAAAGTAGAACACCAGGTATTACAAAGAACAAACAAAGAACAAAGAAATGTACAGCACAGGAACAGGCCCTTCGGCCCTCCAAGCCCGTGCCGACCATACTGCCCGACTAAACTACAATCTTCTACACTTCCTGGGTCCGTATCCTTCTATTCCCATCCTATTCATATATTTGTCAAGATGCCCCTTAAATGTCCCTATCGTCCCTGCCTCCACTACCTCCTCCGGTAGTGAGTTCCAGGCACCCACTACCCTCTGCGTAAAAAACTTGCCTCGTACATCTACTCTAAACTTTGCCCCTCTCACCTTAAACCTATGCCCCCTAGTAATTGACCCCTCTACCCTGGGGAAAAGCCTCTGACTATCCACTCTGTCTATGCCCCTCATAATTTTGTATACCTCTATCAGGTCGCCCCTCAACCTCCTTCGTTCCAGTGAGAACAAACCGAGTTTATTCAATCGCTCCTCATAGCTTATGCCCTCCATACCAGGCAACATTCTGGTAAATCTCTTCTGCACCCTCTCTAAAGCCTCCACATCCTTCTGGTAGTGTGGCGACCAGAATTGAACACTATACTCCAAGTGTGGCCTAACTAAGGTTCTATACAGCTGCAACATGACTTGCCAATTCTTATACTCAATGCCCCGGCCAATGAAGGCAAGCATGCCGTATGCCTTCTTGACTACCTTCTCCACCTGTGTAGCCCCTTTCAGTGATCTGTGGACCTGTACTCCTAGATCTCTTTGACTTTCAATACTCTTGAGGGTTCTACCATTCACTGTATATTCCCTACCTGCATTAGCCCTTCCAAAATGCATTACCTCACATTTGTCCAGGTTAAACTCCATCTGCCATCTCTCCGCCCAAGTCTCCAGACAATCTAAATCCTGCTGTATCCTCAGACAGTCCTCATCGCTATCCGCAATTCCACCAACCTTTGTGTCGTCTGCAAACTTACTAATCAGACCAGTTACATTTTCCTCCAAATCATTTATATATACTACAAAGAGCAAAGGTCCCAGCACTGATCCCTGTGGAACACCACTGGTCACAGCCCTCCAATTAGAAAATTACACTGAACGTAACAAAAATCTTCCTCTGGTGATACCATTGTTTATAAACTGGAAGATATGATTGTCTCTCTGATTCTGGATGAACTACTAATTCTTATAAAATTATGAATTCATACTTTGAGTTTCACTGTGCTTTTTGTTGGAGCTTGTAAAGCACTTCAAAGTATTTCCCTCTGTTGATGTGGAATTGCCTGCTCTGGTATTTACTTGCGGAGCATGGCACAAATGTGAATTTTGGAGACTGGATGAGGGGGATAAAAATAACAGCAGCTCCATATACAGCAGCGTTCAATACAGATGAGAATCTTTGGATTTGGAGTGGTTTTGGACTCTCGCCATTAGATGTGCTCCGGTTTGACATTTTTGGCAGACACTAACTTCAAGTTTGAGCTTTCCAAAGGAAGTCTTGTTCAAGGTGCACATCTGATTTACGTCAGGTTTTTTTCTGCTCCTATTTCATTTGTTCATATAAATTACTGTCATTCTGGCTCTGCTGTATTGTACTTCTGTTTGGGCATTTTGGACACACTGATGTGAAGCTAAATGAGCTGCAGCTACAACTGGTTCATCCTAACAACAACCCATAAATGACAAAGAGTTCATCTTGTGGGATTGTGTTCTCATTTAGAGTTGGGATAACGAGCATCCCCAAAGGAATAGTTGGGAAGTGGAGAAATGAATCAGATGTTGAAGATTTTTTTGTTGACTTAGCTGACCGTCTGGACTATTGTTCAATTATAGAATTTACAGTGCAGAAGGAGGCCATTCGGCCCATCGAGTCTGCACCGGCTCTTGGAAAGAGCACCCTACCCAAGCCCACACCTCCACCCCATCCCCATAACCCAGTAACCCCACCCAACACTAAGGGTAATTTATCATGGCCAATCCACTTAACCTGCACATATTTGGACTGTGGGAGGAAACCGGAGCACCCGGAGGAAACCCACGCACACACGGGGAGGATGTGCAGACTCCGCACAGACCAGTGACCCAAGCCGGAATCAAACCCGGGACCCTGGAGCTGTGAAGCAATTGTGCTATCCACAATGCTACCGTGCTACCGAGATTTTCCTTGTAAAGGTTGTCAGGAGCATGGGACCAAGAGAAGGCCATTCAGCCCCTTATACTTCTTTACATCACTCTTGAATGGCCTAGTTCTAATGTTAAGGTCATGCCCTTTTGGTTTGGATTCCCCAACCAAAAGAAAGTCTTTCAATCAACCACATAAAGTCCTTTGATTACCTGAAATACATCAATTAGACCATCCCTTAATCTTCTACACTGAATTGAGTACAAATTTAGTCGATGCAACTTGTCTTCATAATTTAACCATCCCTGGACTAGGAAGGAGAAAATTCACACATGCTTCTGATTCCTTGATAGCTGCCCAGTGACTCTTATTCCAAAGGGAGTGTCTATACCAGCGGTCGGCAACCTATGACCTGGGGATCACATGCGGTCCATCTGGGTTCTGAATGCAACCCACAAGATATTTTGTTGACCGTTGCCCACACGCAGGGTCGCCACATTCCTCTGATTCATGTCCATGTAGTTTCTTTCCAACTGGTATGATTGAAGTGATCCACACGTAAAGCAATGGGTAAAGTGATGTGCGGGCTGATTGCTCCCTCTGCACCCAAAGTGCAAATATTTATTTTGTTTTTAACAGTTTGAAGTAGATAGTTCTATTAATATATAAATAATTAGAGATCATGGACAGCATTAGCTCAATGCGGGGAAGGTGCCGGGACCAGACGGGTTCCCGGCGGACTTCTACAAACAATTTGCGACAGCACTGGCCTCGCACCTGCGGGAGATCTTCACAGACTCGCAAGCTAGGGGCACACTGCCACCTACGCTAGCACAGGCCTCAATCTCGCTGACACCTGAGAAAGACAAAGGCCCAACGGAATGTGGGTTATACAGACCCATCTCACTGCTAAACGCAGATGCCAAAATACTGGCCAAAATCCTCGCGAAAAGGCTAGAAGACTGAATACCTGAGGTAGTCGCAGAGGACAAGACGGGCTTTGTCAAAGGTAGACAGCTTACCTCGAACATCAGGCGCCTGCTGAACGTGATAATGACCCCCTCCGGGGAGAGAACACCAGAGGTGATTGTCTCCCTAGACGCAGAAAAGGCCTTCGACAGAGTCGAATGGAAATACCTCATAGAGGTACTGGAGCAGCTCGGGCTTGGAACAGGGTTCACCTCCTGGGTAAAGTTCCCATACAACGCTCCCATGGCGAGCGTACGGACCAACAACAATGACTCCCAATACTTCCAGCTGCACAGGGGCACCAGACAAGGATGTCCACTGTCCCCACTGCTGTTCGCTCTAGCGATCGAACCACTAGCAATCGCGCTCAGAGCAGCAAAAAGCTGGAGGGGATCCGAAGGGGCAGCAGAAAGCACAGAGTCTCACTCTATGCAGATGACCTGCTCCTCTACATTCCGGACCCACAAAGCAGCATGGACGGAATCATCGCGCTCCTGAAAGTGTTTGGCGCCTTCTCGGGCTACAAATTCAACATGAACAAAAGCGAGATCTTCCCGCTACACCCACAAGTAGGGGGGGCAGCACTGCCATTTAAACAAACCCGACACAAATTCCGCTACCTGGGGATCCAAATAGCCCATGACTGGAAAGGGATCCACAAATGGAATCTCACCAGTCTGACAGAGGAAGTAAAAAAGGACCTGCAAAGATGGAACACACTCCCACTCTCCCTCGCGGGGAGAGTCCAGACGATCAAAATGAACATGCTGCCCAGGTACCTCTTCCTACTTAGATTCATCCCTTCTACATCTCCAAGGCCTTTTTCAAAGCACTGGAAAAGCTAATTGTGGCATTCGTATAGGTGGGGGGAGGGGGGGGGGGGGGGGAAAGAATGCTAGGATCCCAAAGAAGGTCCTACAAAAAACAAAATCCAGGTGGGGGCTAGCCCTCCCAAACCTACAATTCTACCACTGGGCGGCGATGGCCTAGTGAATAAGGGGGAGTGAGTGCGCGCAGAAGAGGCCTCCTGCATGGGGAACTCCCTCCGGGCCCTCGCCACGGCAGCACTCCCATCCCCACCCAAAAAACACTCCAGCAGCCCGGTGGTGATAGCCACCCTCCAATCCTGGAACCAACTACGGCAGCAATTTGGTCTGACCAAAATGTCGGACAAAGCTCCCATCTGCAACAACCATAGGTTCATACCAGCACTGACTGACGCCATCTTCAAAAGGTGGGGGCAGGACGGAGGGACACTGACAGTCAGGGACCTATATATGGACGGCAGGATCACAACACTGGATGAACTGACAGAGAAATTCCAGCTAGCCAGGGGGAACAAACTAAGGTATCTACAACTCAAAAACATCCTACGAAAGGAGACAAGGACGTACCCACAACTGCCATGACAGACATTACTGGAAGAGTTACTGGATGCAAGCATACTAGATAAAGGAAACTGTAGCGACATGTGTGACCGACTGGTAGAGAGGACCGACACCGTACAGGACGCAACAAGAAAGAAATGGGAGGAGGATCTGGGGATTGAGATAGGGTGGGGACTCTGGAGCAAAGCACTACAGAGGGTCAACACCACCTCCACGTGCGCAAGGCTCAGCCTGACGCAGCTAAAAGTGGTACCTAGAGCCCACTTAACAAGAACCCGTATGAGTAGTTTCTTCCCGGAGGTGGAGGACAGATGTGAACGGTGCCAAGGAGGCATGGCCAACCATGCCAACATGTTCTGGTCTTGCCCCAGACTTGCGGGGTACTGGACAGCCTTCTTCGAGGCAATGTCCAAAGTGGTGGGGATGAGGGTGGAACCATGCCCGAAAGTGGCGGTCTTCGGGGTTTCAGACCAGCCAGATCTATTCCTGGGGAGGAGGGCGGACGCCCTTGCCTTTGCCTCCCTGATCGCCCACCGTAGAATCCTGTTCGGCTAGCGGTCAGCAGCACCACCCAAAGCTGCAGACTGCCTGTCCGACCTCTCAGAATCTCTCCAAATAGAGAAAATCAAATTCGCCATCCGAGGGTCAGACGACGGCTTCCACAGAACGTGGGAGCCATTCACCCAATTGTTCTGAGATCTGTTTATGGCCAACAAACAAGCAGAAGAATAGCCAGGTAGCCATGAATCAGGGGAAAGTCGCCAAAGCATGAGAGGGAGAGATAAATCGGGGGGGGGGGGGGGGGGGGGGGGGGAGACGGGGGAGGACAGCTAAACCTAAGAGGAAAGAAAGGCGAACCACAGGAGGGGGAGGGGGGGAGAGAGAAGGGACAGGGAACAAGAGAGGAGAACCAGGGAGGTCGGGGGGAGGCAGGGAAATGACAGCCGGAAGGAGGGCACAGGATACGATAACAAGCTTGGCATCTCCAGGAACAGAGAACAAGGAGAATAGGAGAGAACAAGAGGTGAACGCGAGACGACAACGGCAGCGAGATCCGTCCGGGAGAAGCCAGTGACAACACCAACACTAAACCCATTCGAGTATTGCCCACTGTAATTGTTTCTCCAGCACCCAAATGTATATTTACCTCCCCAGTCTCCACCCCCCCCCCCCTCCCTCCCCCCCACAAACAGTCTCCCACTTATGTGTTGTGAATAATTTTGCCAGTTGTACAGAGTTGCTGCTGTTGAGCTGGTGCACAATACCCTACCAGTTATTCTATTTTATTTTTTATTATTACTTTTTTTTGGTATGTTTGGGTGTGCCCTTCTCTTCTATACATGTATATATATATTTTTTATTCTGTGTACATAACGGTAAATATACTTTGTTCAAAAACCCAATAAAAACGTTTATTAAAAAAATATATATATATAAATAATTAAGCATTTCTGATAACTTGCTGTGAAATATTTGGCATGTATTAAATATATTTAATCTTATTTATGGGGTTATGGTTAGTAACCGAGCTGATTTCAATCTTGCGGCCCACTAAGATGAAGGAGGACACTCACGTCGCCATCTCATTAGCTTAAGCTGCTCATCACTGGCCTGTGAGGTTGAGGGTTTGGTTCTGCTTCTTCCTGCCACAGGAATTGAAAGCATCCACCTGAATTCATAGTTTGTTTTGACCAATGAATTTAAAAAAGCCAGATTGATGACTCACTCAAATACTTAATGGGTCAATAGTTTATTTACAATGATGGCAGAAACTTAAAATGGTTACTTGTTTAGTTGAGGAAGAATATGAGAAGAGAAAGTGATAGAGCTAGTTTGTTACTTTGCTCCCAGTAGATAGAGGCTGATTACGACATTAATGAAGTGTCATTGGGCTAGTAATCCAGAGGCCCAAGGTAATGCTCTGGGGACGTGGAGTTCAAACCCTGCCACTGCAGCAGGTTCAAGTTAAATTTAATTAATACATCTGGAATTAAAAGTTGGTCTCACCGAACCTAATATTGATCATTGTAAAAACCCATCTGGTTCACTAATGCCCTTTAAAGAAGAAAATTTGTCATCTTTACCTGGCCTGGATAAATGTCACTCTGGAATGATAACAATGTGGTGACTGTTAACTGCCTCTAAAATAGCCTAGCAAGCCACGCAGTTCCATTGAACTACTTCAGAAAGCAGATGGACTGCAGTGGTTCAAGAAGGGGATTGACCACCTCCCTCTCAAGGGCCAATTAGGGATGAACAACAAAAGCTGGCCCTGCCAGCAACACCCTCACCCTAAAAAACTAACTTTAGAATATGTTACCCAGTAGTTCTACAACCACTGAAAAGACCAGTTTCTGGTGATTGCAGGTACTGTAAATTGTAATGTATAAATCAACCCAGGTTATAAGACCGCTCCAAAAATCATCGGTTTGCATTTAAGACAATCCGCATTTTCAGCCACAACATGCTAACTCACATTCGTAATCAGCCTCAATTTTTGTCACCCACATATATATATGTTTTTCTTACAACTGCATGCAAGGGATTAAGCAGGTGTCACAGGCTGTGTTGCGAAGAGCAGAGGAATCTAAGACACGTCTGCAATTTTGCCACTTTTGAGCACATGCTTAAAGAACATCTTCAGTGCAATTGAAACATGGGCTAGAATGTTATGCTCTCCAGCGCGTTCCAGTGCTGGGGAGCATAAAACTATATGGACGGCATTTCCTCCGGGCTGCAGGGGAGGGGCGGCCTCCATGTTCAGACACCCTCTCATTCTCCCAACTGGGTTGTCAGCGGTGTGCCTACCGGCTACCCGCAACCACCAGTTGGTACTCCAGACTCAGGTGCCCGCCCTTTTTTTAAAAAAAATTTTTTATTCAAACTTTTTCACAGATTATCACAACAGAAATATAGATACCCCCCCTTTACGCAAATAATGAAATAACAAGAGCAAAAGTGCATAAATAAACAAATAAACGTTAAACAGTAAACAATAGTGCATCCCCTACCAGACACAAACTCACCCTCTTTCGCCTCCTGCACTCCCGGCTCGTCCGACACCCCAAATATTGCGAGCCCCCAGCTAGGCCTAACCCTGGAATTCACTACCCTTGACACCATCCTCGCTACGCCCCTCCAGAACTCCTCCAACGTTGGACATGCCCAGAACTTGTGGGTGTGGTTTGCCGGGCTCCCCGAGCACCTCGCACACCCGTCCGCACTGCCAAAAAACCGGCTTAGCCTTGCCCCGGTCATGTGTGCCCTGTGCAGCACCTTAAATTGTATCAGGCTGAGCCTCGCGCAAGAGGAGGAAGAGTTTACCCTTCCCAGGGCATCCACCCACATACCCTCGTCGATCTCCTCCCCCAGCTCCTCCTCCCACTTACCTTTCATCTCCGCCAAGGTCTCCTCCTCCTCCTCCTGCATCACCTGATAAGTTGCCGAGATCTTGCCCTCTCCAACCCACACCCCTGAAAGCATCCTGTCCTGGACCCTGCGCGCCGGCGGCAGCGGAAACTCCACCACCTGTCACCTAACGAACGCCCTTACCTGCATATATCTGAAAGCATTTCCAGGGGAGCTCCTCCAGCTCCCCAAGGCTCGCAAACTTCCCGTCTATGAACAGGTCCCCCATCCTCCTAATACCTGCCCTGTGCAACTCAGGAACCCCCATTCATTTTCCCCGGGACAAATCGATGGTTATCCCATATCGGGGACCACACCGAAGCCCCCACATCCCCCTGTGGCGTCTCCATTGCCCCAGATTTGGAGGGTTGCCGCTACCACCGGGTTCGTGGTGTACCTCGTCGGAGGAAGCGGCAACGGTGCCGTCACCAGTGCCCCCAGGCTCATGCCCACACAGGACACCATCGCCAGCCTCTTCCACGCCGCCCCCTCCCCCTCCATCACCCACTTACGTATCATCGCCACGTTGGCAGCCCAATAGTACCCACATAAGTTTGGCAACGCTAACCCCCCCTGTCCCTGCTCTGCTCCAAGAACACCCTTCTCACCCTCGGGTCTTCTTCGCCTATACGAACCCCATAATACCCCTGTTAACCCACTTAAAGAAGGGCTTAGGGATCAGGATGGGGAGGCACTGAAACAAAAACAAAAACCTTGGGAGCACCGTCATTTTAACCAACTGCACCTTACCCACCAGGGAGCGCGGCAGCATATCCCACCTTTTGAACTCCTCCTCCATTTGCCCCACCAGCCTTGTTAAGTTGAGCTTATGCAGGGTCCCCCAGCTCCTAGCCACCTGAACCCCAGGTATCTAAAACTTCTTTCTGCCGTTTTTAGCGGAAGTTCACCAAACCCCCCTTTTCCTGGTCTCCCCGGCTGCACCACGAACAGCTTGCCTTTCCCAATGTTGAGCTTATACCCGGAGAAATCCCCAAACTCTCTAAGGATCCGCATCACCTCCGGCATTCCCCCCACCGGGTCCGCCACATACAATAGCAGATCGTCCGCATACAACGATACCCGGTGTTCCCCCCACCCCCCCACCCCCCCACGCACCAACCCCTTCCAGTTCCTAGACTCACTCAAAGCTATGGCAGGGGCTCAATCGCCAGCGCAAAGAGCAGGGGGGGGGATAGAGGACACCCCTGCCTCGTCCCTTGGTATAGCCAGAAATATTCCGACCTCCTCCTGTTCGTGGCCACACTCGCCACTGGGGCCTTGTACAGCAACCTCATCCAGCTGATGAACCCCTCCCCGAACCCAAACCTCCTCAACACCTCCCACAGGTATCCCCACTCCACCCTATCAAAGGCCTTCTCCACGTCCTTAGCGCCCACTATCTCCGCCTCCCCCTCCATCGCCGGCATCATAATTACATCCAGGAGCCGACGTACGTTGGTATTCAACTGCCTCCCTTTCACAAAACCCATCTGATCCTCATGTATGACCCCCGGAACACAGTCCTCAATCCCCATGGCCAAAACCTTTGCTAGCAGTTTTGCATCCACATTAAGGAGTGAAATCGGCCTATATGATCCGCACTGTACAGGGTCCTTGTCCCCGCTTCAGAATTAGAGAAATCAGTGTCCAGACATCGTCGGGAGCAGGCCCCCCCCCCCCCCCCCCCCCCACCTCTCTTGCCTCATTGAAAGTCCTTACCAGCAGCGGGCCCAACAGGTCTACGTACTTCCTATAGAATTCCACCGGGAACCCATCAGGCCCCAGTGCCGTCCCCGCCTGCATACTCCCCAGTCCCTTGACCAGTTTCCTCCAACCCAACCGGCACCCCCAGCCCCGCCACCTGCCCCTCCTCTATCCTCGGGTACCTCAGCCGGTCCAGAAAGCGACCCATCCCCCCTTCCTCCGATGGGGCTCAGACTGATACTGCCCCTTGTAAAAGTCCCTGAAGATCCCATTAATACCCACCGCATTTCGCAACGTGCTCCCCCTCCATCCCTGACTCCCCCGATCTCCCTCGTTGTCTCCCGCTTCCGAAACTGGTGTGCCAGCATCCGGCTAGCCTTCTCTCTGTACCCGTACACAGCCCCTTGCGCCATCCTCCACTGCACCTCCGCCTTCCTGGTGGTCAACAGGTCAAACTGAGCCTGGGAGCTTCGTCGCTCCTTGAGTAGTCCCTCCTCGGGGGCCTCTGAATACCTCCTATCCACCCTTACCATCTTCCCACTATCTTGGTCTTCCTCCCTCGCACCTTTCCCTGCTCCAATTCCACTTTTTTCACCGCTCCACTCCTGGTCCAATTCATACAGTGCGGGGAATATTGCTGTCCCCGTCCCACACTGGGAATCTTCGAAAAAGTACCGTTTGAGGCCCTAAAATGAGCCCAAACGTCCGTTTCTAGCGGGAGCTGCCGAACGTGCGACTTAGCTCCGCATAGCCGCAACCGGAAGTCGGGGTGCCCGCCCCTTTGCCCCGAATTGGATTTTTCTCCCGGAGGCAGCCTCCTCCAAAATCTCCCTCAGGATCCCGCCGCTGACTTCCACTGATTCCTGACCCGCATCTGAAGCTGGAATTAGGGCACGGGAACAAAACTTCTGCCCAGAAACCCGGTAAAGCTTTTGTTATTGCAAGCACATGGGAATATGACCTGTGAGAACCTTGGTAACCCTGACAACTGACTGTTGCTCCAGTGTGACTGACACCAATGGGCATTAGGGATCAGTTCTATTTGCAGTACTTTTCTTTCAAGTGTTTTTTTGTTGGTGATTTATGTTTCTAATTGGACATTTTGTCCTGAGCTGTCTGGGCTGCAGTTCACGGTTGTCAATCATTTTTGTTTTAATTTTCTTAAAAGTTAATGGGTGTTTTTGGGATGGTGTTGCACATAAATGCTCTCTCGAAGGGATTGGGAAAGCACAGATGTATCTGGCGGCCTCCTTTTCCCCTTCTTACTCGTCTATGTTCGTTTTTGCATGGTTTCTTGAAAAATCAAATAAGATTATGCAGAATCTCTTATGGAGCCTGTGATTGGAAATGGCAGTAAAGTCAGTACCATATTCATTTACGTATAGGCCACATCCCTAACCTTCAGTCGTTTGGACCTCCAGATCAAATATTTTGAAAGTGCATGTTTCGCTCCACCCTAACTCCAAGCGTTTTGCTTTGTGAATGCTGGGTCTGTTTCACAACCAATTTAACACTAACTGTTTGAATTAGCTTGAAATGTTGTGAGCTTTTAAGAGAGGCTAATAGAAGGTATTGCAGGTTACAGGCAGCCATTCAGCCCATCATTTTTTATGCTGCCTCTTCTCTAGAGTTGTGCAGCAAGGAGGATATTGTGCTTTAAATGGCTCATTTGGGATCATTAGTGAGAACACAGTAAATAATGAAGGACAAGCAGGCAAGTTTCACAAAATGAATAGATTTATTTTTAAATGCTTAACTTGCTGCATAGATTTTTTCTTCTCTTAAAAAAAACTAGGTGAAGGGTCAAGCCTCATATTTTATCATGAGACGATGTTAGATTGAGTCTGAAAGCAAGTGAGGTAAATCAAGGTGTACAGGTTCAGGGGATGGCAAGGTTGGGCTGTAAGAGACTGCAGAATTTTGAATTTGTAGTTTATTAATATAAATTCCCTGTTTTTCATATCTTCATGGATATTACTAATCCTGCTGCAGTTGTATCTCATGTCATGTGTGCCCTATTTTATCTTTTTGAAAGTGCGCCCCAATTTCGTGGAGCCAGCCTTGATGGAGTGGTGGCGGAAGCCGTGCCCTCACATTTATTTTGCTGAGAATGGCTGAAGATCTGGTCTGAAAACTCAGCAGTGCACCTGGAGTGATACGCCTCAGTTTCCAGTCAGAACTTGACACTCTGACAAATGATGGGAAAATTCTGCCAAGTGGGCAGGAATTTCTGCGCCTCCCCCTCCCGCACCCAGAGTGTTTTGCAGCAGTGGAGGTGGTCAACCATTGGCCGGCAGTGGGAACTTCCGGTTTCCCATTGTTCACACATTCCGATGTCGGGGAACCCGTGCTAGGGAGTCATGTCGGCGGGACTGGAAGAACCCACCAGTGGGAACGGCTGGAAAATCCCGCTAGTTGTCAATTCAGATTATTGTATAAGTCCGCTGCTTCGCACTCTCCATTTTATTCAGTAGGGCGGCATGGGGAAACAATGGTTAATCGCGCCCATGGTCTCGTCAAATATACGGCTTTTATTCTAATAAGCAAATGATCATGAAAAAATATGGAAACGGGTGTGATTACTAAATGGAGCTTTGGCATCTGACCCAGTCCGCTATCCACTACAGAGCAACCGTGGCATTAGTGAGCAAAAACGCGGAATCCATAGATTCCCTACGATGTGGAAGGAATCCATTCAGCCCATCGGGTCTGCACCGACAGTCCGAAAGAGGACTCTACCTTGTCCCACTCCCCTGCCCTACTCCCGTAACCCCGCGCATTGATCATGGCCAATCCACCTATCCTGCACATCCTTGGACTGAGGGAGGAAACCGGAGCACCCGGAGGAAACCCACGCGGACACAGGGAGAAAGTGCAAACTCCACACAAACAGTCACCCTAGGCCGGAATCAAAACTAGGTCCCTGGCGCTGTGAGGTGACAGTGCTAACCATGCCGCTCCACCTGAGAAAAGTAAAGGAACAACGAGGAGGATGAAAATGTAAATTAAAATGGAAGACAGAAATGTCAGCAATTTGTTCTAGTGTGAAATGCACAGCCTGAAAGGGTTGTTCGGAGTAGCTTGAAGTGACTTCTGGAAGGAAATTGTATTAGTAGTTGAAAGGGAAGAATTGGCAGGGTTACAGGGGAAGAATGGAGTACAGGAGCAATGCATATTTTCTTGGATTTTTCAAAGGCATGATGGGCTAAATGGCCTTCTTCTGTGCTGTACAACTTCAGCACCAGAGGGATACAATTAAAGAAGAGTAAAGATGTGTTTGGATTATTTGGGTGCACACAAGATACTGAGTGATGCACGATCAATTGCACAAAGACTAAAGTTGGGTACAACTGAGGCTTTATTACACTCAGATGTGTGGCCTCCTGCTGCAGCTGGCGAAATGGCAGGGCACTGGAGGTCATGCATATTTATACAGTTCCCCGTGGGTGGAGCCAGCTGGCAGGAGCTACCGGCGAACCTGTAGTGCAGATCCTACCTTACATCTCCTATTACAGTGGTTCACCACCTTCACCCCCTGATGGTGCCAGGTCCCTGAGTGAGACAGTATCTTGGCGGCCGTCGAGGAACTCAACGTAGGCATATTGAGGGTTGGCGTGGAGCAGGTGAACCCTGTCCACCAAGGGGTCCGCCTTGTGGAATCGGACGTGCCTACGGAGAAGGACCGGTCCTGGAGCAGCGAGCCAAGTCGGGAGCGACACCCCAGATGTAGACTTCCTGGAGAAGGTAAAAACATGTTCATGGGGTGTGTTATTAGTGGTAGTGCACAATAGTGACCGGGTGGAGTGCAGAGCGTCAGGGAGGACCTCCTGGCAGCAAGAGGTTGGGAGGTTCCTGGACCGTAGGGCCAGCTGGACGGCCCTCAAAACCGTCCCATTCTCCCATTCTACTTGCCCGTTTCCCTGGGGGTTGCAGCTGGTCGTCCTGCTGGAGGCTATATCCCTGCTGAGCAGGAACTGACGCAGCTCATCGCTCATGAATGAGGATCCCCTGTCACTGTGGATGGAGGCGGGGAAACCGAAGAGAGCGAAGATGGTGCTGAGGGCCTTGATGACGGTGGCAGACGTCATATCGGGCATGGGATGGCGAAGGGGAATCTGGAGGGGAATACTGTCTGGGTAATCTATGTTTTTGTCATTTTGGTTGGTCAGGGTACCAGGAAGAACTTCCCACTATTTTAATATAGAACCATATGAAATATTTAATGTCCATTGAAGAGGGAAGGTAAGGTCTTGGTTCAACACTTTGACACGTTCTGCAATAGAGCACTTCCTCAGTATTGCACTGAGAATGTACGTGTTACGGTCGGTGGGGGGGGGAGTGGCCCTTTGAAATCCATGCTGAGGCGTTCAAAGGGGCGGGAAGCCTTCACCAGGCGCGCACGGTTCGGCCAGCAGAAGTGTGGCTTGCACTCCGCACAGACCTGGCAGTCCCTGGTGACTGTCCTTACTTCCTCGACGGAGTAGGGCAGATTGCAAGCTTTGACCAGATGGTACAATCGAGAGACCCCTGGGTGACAAAGGCTGTCGTGTAGGGCCCGGAGTTGGTCCACTTGTGCGCTGGCACATGTACCTCGGGATAGGGCGTCTGGTGGCTCGTTGAGTTTGCCAGGGAGATACAAGATCTCGTAATTATAGGTGGAGAGCTCGATTCTCCACCGCAAGATTTTATCATTTTTGATCTTGCCCCGCTGTGTGTTATTGAACTTGAAGGCTACCGACCGTTGGTCCGTAAGGAGAGTGAATCTCTTACCGGACAGGTAATGACTCCAATGCCGCACAGCTTCAACGATAACTTGGGCCTCCTTCTCGACGGATGAGTGTCGAATGTCAGAGGCATGAAGGGTGCGGGAAAAGAATGCCACGTGTCTGCCTGCCTGGTTTAGAGTGGCAGCAAGGGCGACGTCTGAAGCGGCGCTTTCTACTTGGAAAGGCAGTGACTGCACGCATCCCGGCCTTGGCGATGTCTGCTCTGATGCGGGCGAAAGCATGTTGTGCCTCGGCCGCAAGGAGGAATTGGGTGGACTGAATGAGTGGGCGGGCCTTGTCCGCATAGTTTGGGACCCACTGAGCGTAGTAGGAAAAGAACCCCGGGCAGCGTTTGAGGGCCTTGGGGCAGTGGGGGAGGGGAAGTTCCATGAGGTCGGAGTCGGGCCCGAGAAGTCCGTTTTGGACTACATAGCCGAGAATGGCTAACCGGGTCGTGCTGAACACACACTTCTCTATGTTGTAGGTCAGGTTGAGAAGAGCGGCAGTGCGGAGGAATTTATCGAGGTTGGCATCGTGGTCCTGCTGGTCATGGCCTCAGATGGTGACATTATCTAAGTACGGAAAGGTGGCCCACAAACCGTACTTGTCGACCGTTCGTTCCATCTCTCTTTGGAAGACCGAGACCCAATTTGTGACACCGAAAGGGACCCTAAGGAAGTGGCAGAGGCAACCGTCCGCCTCAAAGGCTGTGTATGGCCGGTCCGACTTCCGGATGGGGAGCTGGTGGTAGGCGGATTTCAGGTCAATTGTTGAGAAGACCCGGTACTGCGCAATTTGATTGACCATATCAGATATGCGTGGGAGGGGGTATGCGTCGAGCTGCGTGCACCGATTGATGGTCTGGCTGTAGCCCATGACCATCCTGTGTTTCTCCCCAGTTTTAACCACTACCACTTGGGCTCTCCAGGGGCTGTTGCTGGCCTCGATAATACCCTCCTTAAGCAGCCTGATGAAGGTCTTGTCCTGGGTGCTGTACCGTCTGCTCCTAGTGGCAACGGGCTTGCAATCCGCAGTTAGATTTGCAAAAAGGGAGGGGGGATCAAACTTGAGGGTCATGAGGCCGCAAACGGTAAGTGGGGGTAAGGGCCCGCCGAATTTGAGGGTGAGGCTCTGGAGGTTGCACTGGAAGTCCAGGCCCAACAGGAGTGCAGCGCAGAGATTAGGAAGACATAGAGGTGGAAGTTACTAAATTCTATGCCCTGGACCGTGAGGGTGACTGCACAAAAGCCTTGGATCAGGACGGAGTGGGATCCGGAGGCTAGGGAGACCCTTTGTTTGGCAGGGTGGACCGCGAGGGAGCAGCGCCTTACCGTATCTGGGTGAACGAAGCTTTCGGTGCTCCCGGGGTCCAGCAGGCACAAGATCGCATGGCCGTTCATTTTAACCGTCATCGACGCGGTGGCCAGGTTGTGCGGACGAGATTGGTCCAGCGTCATCGAAGCGAGCTGCGGGTAGCCATTGGATGCTTCGGGTGGCGAGCGTGTGCGGTTCCGACGTCGGGATGTCCGGAGACCCTGTGGGGGACAAGATGGCGGTGCCCATGGTGCGCACATTGCGGGGTCGTGACAAGAAGGAGGCGCCCATTGGTCACACACGGACCCGGGAGGAGAAGATGGCGGCTCCCATTGTGCGTCTGGCATGGGGGAGGGTGCGATAGCGGGCGTGATCGCAGCAACTGCGCGGACATGGCACACAGCCGCAAAGTGGCCCTTTTTACTGCAGGCTTTACAAACGGCAGTGCAGGCCGGGCAGTGTTGATGGGGGTGCTTCTGCTGACCGCAGAAGTAGCAGCGGGGACCCCCGGGGTGCGCGGATCAGCGTGCGGCGCAGGCGTATTGGGAAGGCAGGGCCCCGGCTGAGGAGGTCGTCGGCGGGGTCCAGGAGGGGTAGGAAGGAGTAGAAGGGTGTGCAGCGCAGCGGGAGAGGTACGATTGTACTTTACGGGATGCGACCGTCATGGAGAGCGCCAAGGTTTTTGTCTCTGCCAGTTCGAGCGTGGCCCCTTCCAGCAATCATTCTCGGATGCGGTCCAACGCAATCCCCGTCACGAAGGCATCGTGCATGAGGAGATTTGAGTGTTCGGCGGCCTTGACGGCCTGACAGTCACAGTCCCGGACGAGTGGAATTAGGGCCCGCCAGAAGTGTTTGATGAACTCACCAGGTAGTTGCGAGCGAATGGCGTGTACATGCCTGGCGAAGAGCGTGTTTGTCTCTTGCGCGTAGTGTTCTTTGAGGAGTTCCATTGCTTTTGTGTAATTCGTGGCGTCTTGGATCAACGGGAACACGCTGGAGCTCAGTCTGGAGTACAGAACACTTATCTTCTGAGCCTCCATTGGCACGGGGTCCGCCGCGTTGATGTAAGCCTCGAAACATGCTAGCCAGTGAGTAAAGACTTTCCTGACGTCAAGCGAGTGCGGATCCAGCTGCAGGTGATCGGGCTTAATTCGGATATCCATTCTATGGAAAATCTGAGTAATAAATTGATGCACGATCAATTGCACAAAGACTAAAGTTGGGTACAATTGTGGCTTTATTACAGTCAGATGCGTGGCCTCCTGCTGCAGCTGGCGAAATGGCAGGGCACTGGAGGTCATGCATATTTATACCGTTCTCCGTGGGCGGAGCCAGCCGGCAGGAGCTACCGGCGAACCTGTAGTGCAGGTCCTACCTTACATCTCCTATTACAGTGGTTCACCACACTGAGCTAATTTCTAGCACAGAAATCTGCCTCAGTAAAACCTTTGCGCACAGTGTGTGGCCTTATGCATTAAGTAAACTGAGATAGTGGGTTGTAGGATGAATGATGAACCCTTTTATTGTTTAGTTAGGCATTGATACCAATAATACACTCCTAGACCGCCAAAACTAATGTAAGATATGATTCTAATTTTAACTTTGACGCAGACGTAACTTTAAAGCAATGACAGTTTAATTGGTAGAACATGCAAAGTACTAGGATCTTTGATTTCTCATATTTGCTTTAAAACTAAAAGGATTCCAAAATCATATTAATTCTTGTAATTAATACTATCATCATCCTGGGGACTTACCATTGACCAGAAACTTATCTGGAGTAGCCACATAAATACTGTGCCTGCAAGAGTAGGTCAGAGGCTGTGAATTCTGCAACAATTAACGCAACGCCTGACTCCCCAAAATCTGTCCACCGTCTACATGTCACAAGTCAGGAGTGTGTTGGAATACTCTTCACTTGCCTGGATGAGTGCAACTCCAATGATATTCAAGAGGCTCGACCCCATCCAGAATGAAGCAAGCCACATGATTGGCATCTCATCCACCACATCCTCCACCACTGACACAGTGGCAGCATTGCGTACCATACACAAGGTGCACTGCATCAACTCAGCAAGACTACTTCAACAGTTTATTTCAAAGCCTACATCCAATGCTCATGGAACAAAAGTGCAGTGTGGTCAGGAGGGGGAATATAGAATTTGTGGCACAGAAACAGATAGTTTGCTCAATTGTCAATGCTGGTGTTGATGCACCATTCAAGTCACCTCCCACTTTAGTAATCCAACCAAATCTACTTATGATCGATTCCTGTTTTTAAATCAAGTTCTGATCTAACTTCTCCTTAAGAGTATCAAGATATTGGGCGAAATTCTCCGTTATCGGCGCAAAGTCCGCCGATCGGCGCAAAAAACGGCGTAAATCCGACTTGTGTCACGCCGGAAAAATGGGTCAAAAGTCTCCAGCCCGAAATGGGCTAGCAGCGACATGACGGGATCCGCGCTTGCGCACGTGGTTCACGCCGTGCAGCGTCATACATACCGCACGGCGTGACGGCTCATAAGGCCGCGCTGCTCCCCGCCCCACCCGACCGGAACACCCGACTGGATGGCTGGCCGCTGCTCAACCCCGAGGTTCCAGTCACGGGATGTGGAGGCCGCTCCTGGACGCTGTGGAGCAGAGGAGGGACGCCCTGTATCCCGGGCACGGCCGCAGAGTTGCCCCACGCCACAGTCGGCGTCTGTGGAGGGAGGTGGCAGAGGCCGTCACCACTGTGGCCCTGACACCACGGACAGGCACCCAGTGCCACAAGAAGGTGAACCACCTCGTCAGAGCAGACAGGGTGAACCTCCCCGTATCCCCCCTCCCCCATATCCCCCCTCCCCATACCCCTCTCCCCCATATCCCCCCTCCCCCATGTCCCCCCTCCCCATATCCCCCTCCCCATACCCCCCTCCCCATACTCCCCCTCCACCATATCCCCCCCTCCCCCATACCCCCCTCCCCCATATCCCCCTCCCCCATATACCCCCTCCCCCATATCCCCCTCCCCATATCCCCCCTCCCCCATATCCCATCTCCCCATATCCCCCCTCCCCATACCCCCCTCCCCCATATCCCCCATATCCCCCCTCCCACATATCCCCCCTACCCCATACCCCACTCCCCATATCCCCCCTCCCCCATATCCCCCCTCCCCCATATCCCCCATACCCCCCTCCCCCATATCCCCCTCCCCATATCCCCCTCCCCATATCCCCCCTCCCCCATATCCCCCCTCCCCCATATCCCCCATACCCCCCATATCCCCCGTCCCTCATATCCCCCCCATATACCCCCTCCCCATATCCCCATATACCCCTCCCCCATATCCCCCCTCCCCATACCCCCCTCCCCCATAGCCCCCCTCCCCCATATCCCCCCTCCCATACCCCCCTCCCCCATATCCCCCATATCCCCCCTCCCCCATATCCCCCATATCCCCAAGTGAATCCAGCCCTAACCTTAACCTCTGCAATGCACGCGCAACCGATGGCGTGCATTCATATACCTGCCTAACACTGTTGCCTTTTACCCCTGCCACCACCCCCCCCCCCCCCGCCCCCCCCCCCCCCCCCCCCCCGCTACAGGAGAAGCGCGCACACAACAAGAGGGAGCATGTGAGGACTGGAGGAGGCCCCGCTGATGAGAGTCCACTGACCGAACATGAGGAAAGGGCCCTGGAACTGGCTGGCGGACCTGACGACCGGGAGGTTGCTGATGCAGAGGTCGGGGGCGTACTAGCAAGTGAGCCACCGACAGCCCATCCCCATATCCCCCCTCCCCCATATCACTGCCTGCGTGTCTAACCATGCATGCTTCATTGTGTATCGCAGGACCAAACGTCCAGGCATCCATCCCCGCAGATGCAGACCGCCTGCAGGATGCCCCTCGGAGGCCACGGGAGACGGAGAGACCCGGACCCTCCGGCATGCGACGCCCGCAGGATGCCCCTCGCACACCACGGGAGACAGAGAGACCCGGACCCTCCGGCATGCGACGCCCGCAGGATGCCCCTCGGAGGCCACGGGAGATGGAGAGACCCGGACCCTCCGGCATGCGATGCCCGCAGGATGCCCCTCGCACACCACGGGAGATGGAGAGACCTGGAGCAACAGGGAGATGACACCCCCATCACGTGCGGGAGCGATCACCCAGCGACAAGGGGGGCAGCCACAGGCCCCCGTCACATCCGAGCCAGGACACCACTACCCAGGACACCACTACCCAGGTCACCACTACCCAGGACACCACCACACAGGACACCCCTACCCGGGACAGCACTACCCAGGACACCACCACCCAGGACACCCCTACCCGGGACAGCACTACCCAGGACACCCCTACCCGGGACAGCACTACCCAGGACACCCCTACCAGGGACAGCACTACCCAGGAAGACGAAATACCGGACAGTGACTCAGAGTGGATGGTTGGAGACGAACCCCCACCCCAAAGTGCCATGGACGCAGAGTAGGACGAAGAGCACGACACAACGCCACTGCTGTCACCAACACCCTCCACCATCGCAGAAACACTCACCTCGGTTGGGCACTTTAGTGGTGAGAAGTCTGGTACACTCACTGGTGCGCACAACACAGCCGTCCCGGTACAGCAGGTGGAGGTAGGAGCAGCAGAGGGACCGAGCGGCCGGAGGGCAGCCCAGCCCAAGCGAACATCTGCCGCCCAGATGGATCCCGGGTTCCTGGAGTTTCCACACCCACACTTAGATCCGATGCAACCACCGACCCGGAGATGAGCGAAGAGGGTGACGGCCGGCTTGTGGCGGCTGCAGTCGCAGGTGGAGGAGTCCACCCGCGTCCAGGAGCTGGAAGTGGTGCCGGTCATGCATGCCACCCAGGCCGACACCGCACGGGTGGCGTCCGCGGTGGAGGCAATGGGTGCGACGGTGTCAGACATGGGGAACGGTTTGCGAGACCTGGGGCTTTCCGTGCAGGCGGCGTCTGTGGCCCAGGACATGGCTTCCCTCTCACAGGAGGCCATGAGCCAGCGCCAGATGGCAGAGGCGCTCAACACCATGGCCCAGTCTCAGCAGGCCATGGCCCAGTCTCAGCAGGCCATGGCCCAGTCTCAGCAGGCCATAGCCCAGTCTCAGCAGACCATGGCCCAGTCTCTGCAGGCCATGGCCCAGTCTCAGCAGGCCATAGCCCAGTCTCAGCAGACCATGGCCCAGTCTCTGCAGGCCATGGCCCAGTCTCAGCAGGCTATCGCTGAGGGCATCGGCGCCAGTGGCCATGTGCGAGCCGGCGTCACAGACAGGGTTTGCCAACCCCCTGGGCTCCATGGCTGCAAACCTGCAGACCCCTGTCGATACCAGCACGGGCCTCCAGGACTGGCAGCGCCAGATGTCGGGGGGGCGTCTGATGGCCAGTCCGTTCGCATCCCCCACCCATGTAGAGGCCTGGGGGCTATCGGGCACCCCGAGGGAGGAGGAGGTGGTGTGGTCCGTCCCGGGTCCCCCTGTAGGGGAGGTCCCGGAACACCGCGACACCTCGGACTCCCCCCCTTCCGTCCTAGGTGCATCGGGTGGGCAACAGGCAGGACAGGCTAGCAGCTCGCCATCCCAGTCGCCCGGGCCGCAGCCTGGCCCATCTAGGCCAGGACGCCCCAGGAAACGGCCGCCAAAGGGATCCCGTGTCAGAGGGCAGGAATCACAGGAGTCCACCTCCAGTTCTGCTGTACCGTCTGGGGAACCACGTAGACGTAGTCAAAGGGCCCATAAGGCCAAACAATTAGACACTGAGTAAGTTGGCACGGGTGCAGGGCACAGATGAGTTTTAGGGGCTAGGGCACGTGCATGAATTCGTTTGGTTATTAAAGTCAATGTTACACCTACAGAAGCTGCCTTTGTGCTCTGTCCAAAGCGTGCGGGGGTGTCATGTACGTTGAGCGCAAGTGTGTGTGTGAGGGGTGGTCTTACCTCAGCCCCAGGTGAGTCTGCCACCTTCCCCCTGGGCCGCCATCAACATCCCCCCGGGCAGAGGACGGGACCGTGCGCTGCAGTGTCACAGCCGTATGCAGGGATGGTCCGGGTGGATGGTGGTACTGTGGCCATGGGTCAGACATAGTCCAACGATGTGGAGCCAGGAGCTCACCGCAGGGCAGGTTGTCATCATCCTCCATGGCCTGCAATAGACAGGCGTCCACCCGCAACTGTGTGAGCCTGGCCAGTGGTGCCGCAGGTGGATCGGCAATGGGGGGGGTGGTGGTGTGCATGCGGGTGGGGTGGGTGGGGTTGGGGAGGGGGCTGAGGGTGCTGGGTGGGTGGATGGGTGGGGGGGTGTGGGTGGTCGGCTGTTGCCATGGTGTGCGGTCTGTGGCCATACTACCCGATTCCCACGCCCATCTAGTCAGTGAAGCGGGCGGCTATCAGTCTGTCTCGTGCCAGCTGGGCCAGCTGGTAACGGTGGACAGCCACCCGCCTGTGTCTAGCCCGTCTGCCCTGACCATTGCCCCCATCCCCCTCATCTGGGGAGGACTGCACCTCTTCCTGCTGCTCCTCCACTCCGCCCTCCTCTGCCTGCGGCACATCGCCCCTCTGCTGGGCTATGTTGTGCAGGACGCAGCACACCACAATGATGCGGCCGACCCTATCTGACCGATACTGGAGGGCGCCCCCAGAGAGGTCCAGGCACCTGAAACGCATCTTCAGCACACCAAAGCACCTCTCTATCACTCCCCTTGTCGCTACATGGGCATCATTGTAGCGGTTCTCCGCCTCATTGCGTGGCCTCCGTACAGGCGTCATCAGCCACGATCGCAATGGGTAGCCCCTGTCGCCCAGCAACCAGCCCCTCAGCCGGGGATGGCGTCCCTCGTACATGCTGGGGATGGATGACCGCGACAACACGTATGAGTCGTGTACACTGCCTGGGTAACGGGCGCAGACTTGCAGGATCATCATGCGGTGGTCGCAGACCACCTGTACGTTCATCGAATAGGTCCCCTTCCTATTGGTGAACACGGCCCTGTTATCTGCAGTTGGCCGCACGGCGACGTGCATCCCATCGATCGCGCCCTGGACCATGGGGAACCCAGCCACGGCAGAGAAGCCCACGGCCCGGGCATCTTGGCTGGCCCGGTCCACAGGGAAGCGGATGTAGCGGTGCGCCATGGCATATAGGGCGTCCGTCACTGCCCGGATGCACCGGCGCACCGATGTCTGCGATATGCCGGACAGGTCCCCACTCGGTGCCTGGAATGACCCCGTTGCATAAAAGTTCAGGGCCACCGTAACCTTGACGGACACGGGGAGAGGGTGTCCCCTGCCAGTGCCATGCGGTGACAGGTGTGCCAGCAGGTGGCAGATGTGTGCCACGGTTTCCCCCCTCATCCGGAGTCTCCTCCTGCATTCCCGGTCCGTGAGGTCCTGGTATGACTGCCGGGGCCGGTACACACGGGGCGCCCTCGGGTGTCTCCGTTGCCGTGGGGCTGCGACGTCCTCTTCCCCCTCCTCGTCCTGCCGGTCAGGTGTCCCTCCAGCCTGGGCGGCTGCCGCCTGCCCCTCTGCGGCAGCCTGCGCCGCCTCTCTGGCACGCTCCTCCTCCTCCTCCTCATCCAGGGCAACATGGACATTAGCGGCTGCCGCCACGGCGGCCAACATTGCTGGATGATCGGAAACCATGACGGCCTGGTGGGGGGGGGGATGGGAACGACGACATGTCATCATTGCCCTCCCCGGCGCGGACCCCCATCCCCCTCCCCGGCACGGACCCCCCATCACCCTCCCCGGCAATACCCCCCCCCCATCGCCCATTCCCCCTCTCCGGCACGGACCCCCCATCCCCCTCTCCGGCACGGACCCCCCATCCCCCATCCCCCTCCCGAGCACGGACCCCCCCCCTCCACTGCATGGACCCCCCATCCTCCTCCCCGGCACGGACCCCCCCCCCATCGCCCATCCCCCTCCCCGGCACGGACCCCCCCATCCCCCTCCCCGGCACGGACCCCCCCATCCCCCTCCCCGGCACGGACCCCCCATCCCCCTCTCCGGCACGGACCCCCCATCCCCCTCCCCGGCACGGACCCCCATATCCTCCTCCCCGGCACGGACCCCCCCCCAATCGCCCATCCCCCTCCACGGCACGGACCCCCCATCCCCCTCCCCGGCACGGACCCCCCCATCCTCCTCCCCGGCACGGACCCCCCCCCCACCCCTCATCCCCCTCCCCGGCACGGACCCCCCCATCCCCCTCCCCGGCACGGACCCTCCCCATCCCCCTCCCCGGCATGGACCCCCCATCCCCCTCCCCGGCACGGACCCCCCATCCCCCTCCCCGGCACGGACCCCCCCATTCCCCTCCCCGGCACGGACCCCCCCCATCCTCCTCCCCGGCACGGACCCCCCATCGCCCATCCCCCTCCCCGGCACGGACCCCCCATCCCCCTCCCCGGCACAGAACCCCCATCACCCTTCCCGGCACGGACCCCCCCATCCTCCTCCCCGGCACGTACCCCCCATCCCCCTCCCCGGCACGGACCCCCCATCCCCCTCCCGGCACTCCCCCGGATCCCAGCCCACTCTAACCACCCCCCCCCCGCCGCACACACACACACACAACCCGAGACACACCTCTCCCCACACATTCAGACTGCGGCCACGCCATCGCCTGCCCAACGGCCAACCCCCCAGGCCGTCACTCACCTCCACACTGGTCGGCGTGAACCTGGAGCACAGGTTCACGCCGATGAAAAGGAGGTTTGATTTACGTCGACGTGAACGGTCATCACGTCGACTGGACTTCGGCCCATCCGGAAGGGAGAATATCGGCAGGCCAAACATCAGCTGCTTTGCGCAGACCCGTGCCATTCTCCAACGTCAGCGGCGCCATTAACGCCCCGCCGACTTTTCTCCCTTCGGAGACTTCGGCAACCGGCGGGGGCGGGATTCACGGCGGCCAACGGCCATTCTCCGACCCGCTGGGGGGTCGGAGAATCTCGCCCATTCTCTTCAACTACTCTATCTGGTAGCAGCGGTCATTGTTCTCACCATTCTCTAGGCCATTCCCTCAACTTTCACTTATTTAACAGAACAATATCATGGCATAATCACCCCGGCAATGTGAAAAGAAGAGGGTTCCCCATCAGTTCTCCAACTAATGCATGAGACCCCTGGTCAGGTTAATTACATATTTTCCAAGGTAGATAAAAAGGGAAAAAGCGGTGGTACGTACTTCCAGGACCCACACTACACAGGAAATAAATCTTACATTCTCCAGAGCTGTATCCTGCTTTGGGATCTCTTGTTTCCTCCATGGATTAATGGCCACTGCTCTAACAACCTCATGTGCCCTGCAGGGCTTACAGTGTAATTACTTATCTTCACACGTCAAAGCTTATATTCGGGGCCATTATTTTGTCGTTACGGTGGTTTTGTATGTTTTTGTTTCAGTTGCTGACTCCCGATGTTACTTTCACAACCCATACGATTTGAATTGCTCCACCATTGGTAGCGAAGTCATCTGTCGCCTAGGTCCCAGGTTCTGTAATTCACCATGATGCCTGTCTTTCGCAGGTAGGGTTTTGCGTGGTGGGGAAGCGGTTCAGCAAGGATAAGACTTGAAGTATGTTTATGAGTCTGGGAGGAGGATCAGTGTGACTCCAGGACACACAAATATAAGCTGGGCAGCTATCCCTCCAAGAACCCCATCCACCCGCATGCACAACTCACTCACCCTTCCCTGACACCTTCCTGGTGACACTTTTGGCCCAGTTTCCTTTGCTGAGACAACATGCCCATTTGACATCCTGCAGCTCTCCTGGAGAATATAAATGAGGCTGGGAGCCTCAAAACCATGTGAGCATGTTTCCTTATAGACGGGAGGTTGGTAAACAGAATCCACAGTTGATAAAACAAATTACTGTGGATACTGGAATCTGAAACCAAAAGAGAAAATGCTGGAAAATCTCAGCAGTTCTGGCAGCATCTGAAAGCAGAGAAAAGAGCTAACGTTTCGAGTCCAGATGACCTTTTGCCAAAGCTAAAAGGCATAGAAAGTGGAAGACATTTATACTGTGGGGTGAGAGAATGAAAGATAATTCATAGCCCCAGACACCAGGGAAGAGAGTTCTAATGGAAGTCCCCAGAGAGAATAAAAGGTGTGAAAGGTCAAACGGCAGAGAAAATAAAATCAGAGGGTAGGCTGTGACAGATGTAAATGTGGGCTGCATGTGGTCTCCCCTATATTGAAGAGACTAAACGTAGACTGGGTGATCACTTTGCTGAGCACCTTTGGTCTGTGCGTATTCAGGACCCTGACCTTCCTGTTGTTTGCCATTTTAACACAAGGCCCTGCTCCCATGTCTGTCCTTGGCCTGCTGCAATGTTCCAGTGAAGCTCAACGCAAACTGGAGGAACAACATCTCATCTTCCGGTTAGGCACGCTATAGCCTTCCGGTCTCGTCATCAAATTCAACAACTTCAGATGATTAGCTCTACCCCACCTCGACCCCATTGTTCTCATTCCATTTCATTTTAACTTTTTTACCTCTTCTTTCTTTCTTGTTTTTCTTTATATGTATATATTTCCTCCACTCTTTTCCCCTATCTTATCCCCCTTTCCTTACCTTTTCTCCCCTTTACTTCCCCCTCCTCCCCCTTTTCCTCAGTTTACCTCTCTCCCATCCATGCCCCCCCCCCCCCCCCCCCCCCCCACATCTACATCTGTCACAGCTTATCCTCTGATTCTCTGCCATTTAGCCTTTCACATCTTTTATTCTCTCTGGGGACTGCCATTAGCACTCTCTTCCCTTGGTTTCTGTGGCAATGACTCATCTTTCAGTCCCTCACCCTACAGTATAAATATCTCCCACTTTCTATGCCCTTTAGCTTTGTCAGAGGGACATCTGGAAACGTTAGCTCTTTTCTCTCCTTACAAATGTTTGCAGACCTGCTGAGATTTTCCAGCATTTTCTCGTTTGGTTCCAGATTCAAGTTGGCTTAAACAAAGAACAAAGAAAATTACAGCACAGGAACAGGCCCTTCAGCCCTCCCAGCCTGCGCTGATCCAGATCCTTTATCTAAACGTGTCACCTATTTTCAAAGGATCTACTTCCCTCTGTTCCCCGCCCATTCATATATCTGTCTAGATGCATCTTAAATGATGCTATCATGCCCACCTCTACCACCGCAGCTGGCAAAGAGTTCCAGGCACCCACCACCCTCTGCGTAAAAAACTTTCCATGCACATCTTCCTTAAACTTTCCCCCACTCACCTTGAAATCGTGACCCCTTGTAATTGACACCCCCACTCTTGGAGAAAGCTTGTTGCTATCCACCCTGTCCATACCTCTCATAATTTTGTAGACCTCAATCAGGTCCCCCCTCAACCTCTGTCTTTCCAACGAAAACAATCCTAATCTACTCAACCTTTCTTCATAGCTAGCACCCTCCATACCTGGTGAACCTCCTCTGCACCCACTCGAAAGCATCCACATCCTTTTGGTAATGTGGCGACCAGAACTGCACGCAGTATTCCAAATGTGGCCGAACCAAAGTCCTATACAACTGTAACATGACCTGCCGACTCTTGTACTCAATACCCCGTCCGATGAAGGCAAGCATGCTGTATGCCTTCTTGACCACTCTGTCGACCTGTGTTGCCACCTTCAGGGTATAATGGACCTGAACTCCCAGACCTCTCTGTACATCAATTTTCCCCAGGACTCTTCCATTGACCGTACAGTCCGCTCTTGAATTGAATCTTTCAAAATGCATCACCTCGCATTTGCCTGGATTGAACTCCATCTGCCATTTCTCTGCCCAACTCTCCAATCTATCTATATTTTGCTGTATTCTCTGACAGTCCCCCTCGCTATCTGCAACTCCACCAATCTTAATATCATCTGCAAACTTGCTAATCAGACCAGCTATACCTTCGTCCAGATCATTTATGTATATCACAAACAACAGTGGTCCGAGCACGGATCCTTGTGGAACACCACTAGTCATCTTTCTCCATTTTGAGACACTCCCTTCCACCACTACTCTCTGTCTCCTGTTGCCCAGCCACTTCTTTATCTATCTAGCTAGTACACCCTGAACCCCATGCGACTTCACTTTTTCCATCAACCTGCCATGGGAAACTTTATCAAACGCCTTACTGCAGTCCATGTATATGACATCTACAGCCCTTCCCTCATCAATTAACCTGACTATGAACAAAATGGACCCCAGAGATAAACACAGTAAGAAGTCTTACAACACCAGGTTAAAGTCCAACAGGTTTATTTAGAATCACTAGCTTTCGGTGCACAGCTCCTTCCTCAGGTGAATGAAGAGGTGGGTTCCAGAAACAAATATATAGACAAAGTCAATGATGCAGGACGATAGTTTGAATGCGAGTCTTTGCAGGTAATTAAGTCTTTACAGGCCCAGACGGAGCAACTGGAGAGAGGGATAATCACAGGTTCAAGAGGGGTGAATTGTCTCAAGCCAGAACAGTTGGTAGGATTTTGCAAGCCCAGACCACATGGTGGAGGGTGAATGTAATGCGACATGAATCCAAGGTCTCGGTTGAGGCCGTACTCATGTGTGCGGAACGTGGCTATATGTTTCTGCTCGGCAATTCTGCATTGTCGCGCATCCTGATAGCTGCCTTGGAGAACGTTTACCCGAAGATCAGAGGCTGGATGCCCTTGACTGCTGAAGTGTTCCCCGACTGGCAATTGTCGCGCGATGTCCGTTCATCCGTTGTCGCAGTGTCTGCATGGTCTCGCCAATACACCACGCTTCGGGACATCCTTTCCTGCAGTGTATGAGGTAAACAATGTTGACCGAGTCGCACGAGTATATACCACATACCTGGTGGGTGGTGTTCTCATGTGTACTGGTGATACCCAAGTCGATGAACTGGCACGTCATGCAGCCTAACATTTTGTTAAGCAGTGGGCACTGGCCCAGTAGCTGCTATGTTGTATTTGGGGAGGACACACGCTGCTTCATGGAGACACAGAATCTATGGAATTCTTAGAGACAATGGCTATGCTAAACCCAGATTGATACCAGAGAGCGGTCATGTGACCCAGTTGTTCAGTGTAAAAATACTGGATTTCAATTAACAATCAGGGAGACTGCCATGGGGCAACGGACTTACATAACATATAGTTAACATAGAACATACAGTGCAGAAGGAGGCCATTCGGCCCATCGAGTCTGCACCGACCCACTTAAGCCCTCACTTCCACCCTATCCCCATAACCCAATAACCCCTTCGAACCTTATTGGACACTAAGGGCAATTCATCATGGCCAATCCACCTAACCTGCACGTCTTTGGACTGTGGGAGGAAACAGGAGCACCCGGAGTAAACCCACGGGGAGAACGTGCAGACTCCGCACTGACAGTGACCCAGTAGGGAATCGAATCTGGGACCCTGGCGCTGTGAAGCCACAGTGCTAGCCACGTGTGCTACCGTGTTGCCATCACTCTTTTTCTCCGAAACCTCTCTCATCAAAGTTGAGCTATTTGTGAATTGAAAACCCACCAGAAGACTTAGTTGCTGCATACTGAAAGTTCTTAAAGGAGAATTTTGAATCAATGCCACTGTCTCCAGGAGAAAAAAGTATCAACCAGCCACAACTGCAGACTGACTGCTCCAGTGAGAAATCAAAGTTCAAGCAACCACTGTGGAAAGTGACCCTTCAGCTATAAACAAGCAGACAATCCATGAATATGTTTTTTTGACTTTACCCTGGGCACGATAGATCGGCCTCGTTGCCCCTGACTCTGGACATGGCAAGGCCGGTAAATTGCGCGAGAGGCCTCTCATGAGATTTACGACGTTTGTTGCGCCTTGCAAGACCAAACAAGATCTCAATGGCCAAGATCCAGATTTGCATATTCAAGTGAACATTTAGTCTCACTTGAATATGTCTACACCTGAGCTATCCAAGGTGCAGGGTCAAACAGCCTTGCCTCAGAGAGCTTGAGCAGGTGCCCTTCAGCACTGGTTTCCATAAATGTGGACCAGGCATATTGGTACTTGGGAGGGGTGGGGTCTCCCAGATGATCGGGGGGCCCTGGGTGGTCGGGCTCTGAGCAGGATGATACTCTGGCACGTTTGATGCCACCCAGACACCATGGCACTGCCAGACTGGCACCTTGGCAATTCCACCCAGGTGCCACCCTGGCAATGCCAGGGTGCCCAAGTGGCACTGCCAGGCTGACAGGGGCACTGTCAGGGTGCCACACTGGCACTGCCAAGGTGCCCAGATGGCATCTTTCCTGTGCTGGGAATTGAAGTCAGGGATGCCGTGCCCTTGTGTGGTGCGGGGGTCTTGAGAACCCCAATTTATAAGTTGGGCTTTGGGGGTGACCGGAGGCCAAGTTGGGGATTAAGTCATTTAAAATTGGCACTCCGTTCTCTTCCTGCACTGACAAGCTGAACTCGTTAGTGCATGAAATGAGTCGAAATGAAGCCTCGGTGGGTATTCCTCATTGAGACCTGGATAGGAAGCAGAGTCCCGTTTAACAGCGGGGTCATTCTTGGCTGCCCCAAGATCACATAGTGCACTGTAATTACTTTACTTAAGGACCTAACGTAACAAAATGAACCAAGGGCACTCACAGCAAGGTTCCCTGAAAAAAACAAAAATTATTTTTCATAGCTATTTTCACAGAATTTACAGTGCAGAAGGAGGCCATTCGGCCCATCAAGTCTGCACCAGCTCTTGGAAAGAGCACCCTACCCAAGGTCAACACCCCACCCTATCCCCATAACCCAGTAACCCCACCCAACACTAAGGGCAATTTTGGACACTAAGGGCAATTTATCATGGCCAATCCATCTAACCTGCACATCTTTGGACTGTGGGAGGAAACCGGAGCACCCGGAGGAAACCCACGCACACACGGGGAGGATGTGCAGACTCCGCACAGACAGTGACCAAAGCCGGAATCGAACCTGGGACCCTGGAGCTGTGAAGCAATTGTGCAATCCACAATGCTACCGTGCTGCCCAATGACTTATGAGTGTGATTTAGGTGGGGAACTGTCTGTAATCGATAGTGTAGGGTTGGCTGGGTCACCCATTGTAGTTTGGATTATTTTTTTAAGTCAGCCTTTTAAAGATAAGGAAAAACATTGGCAGAAAAAGACTTGCTCCTAATTCTACTCCTGCAGTTCTACACTTTTTGGCAGCCAGCTAACACCCCACAGCCAGTCAATGCTCTGAAAACTCCGAGCTCCTGCCTAGTTTTTAACCCTTTCAGCGAGGGCACCATGCAGGGAAATGGTTGTGAATTTCCCTGCCCCCTGCCCCAGTGACTGTTAGGGTTATAGTGAAAGGTGGCAATTGAAGAGATTACACTGGTTATTGTACAAAGCTTTACTCCTCCTCTGTTTGGAAGCATACAGTGCAATATGTATGGCTGCAAACGTCAGCCCTGCTGCAGAGCTAATACAACTGAGGTTTCTTGATCAGATAAGAGAGGAATTGAACGCCTGGGCTGGCTGGCTGCTTGCAGGCGGGGTTTCTTTAAGCTACAAAGCAGAGGGAGACTTTCTCCACACAATTCGGCTTTAGGGCTTGGCTGAAACTTTCTTGTTCACAGTAATTCTCCCCTCCCCCTTCTCTCTCTCTTTCTCTCTGTCTTGTGTTCACCAATTCTCTCTCTCTCTCTCTCTCTCAGTAGTTCTGAAGGGTCAGGTAACACCAAGTTGCCAGTGCTGGTCTTGCACGCTTCCTCTACATGCCAGAGTGATGGCGGGATGAGAGGCTGCTGTCTGGGAGGATGGAGAGGAAAGTTTGTGTGATTCAAACAGATTTTCATCAGTATCGTCCAACTATTAGTGTCCAAGTCAAGCCTCTAGCACATGTAAGACAGAAATGCCATCCTTAATCTCAATTCCGAAGCTGTCCTTGGTCTAGACATGGTTAAAGAGACAGTATATTATTTATGTTACAATTCAGCTTATACTGGCAATGTTTTGTGTTGATGTTAGTGTAACTCTGACTCCGTATATTATTATCTCTAGTAATGCATGTACTGTGGGCTGACTTCTGTCAATGGTGCTGGCAGCGTTATCAAGAGATATTGCAAACTATCACTTTAAAACATTGATTGAAAAAGTTGTGGTTTTTAATCATGTTTTTTATTTGCAGCAACTAAATCTTAATATTTGATTCATGCAAAATAATATCAGGATAATGATGCAGGTTTGGACTAAAATAGAAATTATCCTCATTGTGCTATTCATGAAGGGTGTTGGATAAGTTTGATGGTAACTGTCTTCAAAAGGTATAAATGTCCACAGTTCATATTATACAGAATATATCTTTAATATTTTGTACGAAAAAGAGTTTGAATTTGTATTTATACAATGCCTTGCAATGACTCAGGTTGGCGCGTTACAACCAATGAAGTTTGTTTGAAGTCACTGTTGTAATGTTGGAAACATGATTGTGTACAGATTCCACAAAAAGCAATGTGTGAACCTTTGATCTGTTTTAGCAGAATTGGTTGAGATAAATCTTGGCCAGGGGACTGGGCCAACTCTTTGCCTGCTCTTCCAATAGTGCCTTGAGGTAGTTTGCACCCTCCTCAGTGGGGCAGGTTAACACCTGATCCAAAAGATGGCACTTCTGACAGTGCAGTGCTCCCTCAGTATTACACTGGCATGCTAGTCATTGCGTGCTTAAGTCTCTGCAACAGAGTTTGAACCTTCTGCCTTTAGGACCAAACATGGAAGTGTTATCACTGAGCCAAATCTGACATCAATTTGCCAGCGCACGATAATAAATAAGTTTTGATAATTCCTGTATACATAATGACATGTCTTTTACATACACGCGGTTGAGTTGGTTTGCACGGTGAGTTTTTTAAAAAATAACCAGGTGACTCTTCTTGACATTCTTAATTCTAAAGTGCCAAATGGTGTTTGGACGTTGAACCTGACAGGTGAAAAACAAACAGAGTTTTCAAGTAAGATGGTGTTAGATAGTGAAGGATAACAGTAGCAAGGTTGTGCAGATGGAAATCAATCCCTCTTTTATATCTTAAATTGCATCCCTAATTTATAGATAATACTTCAACAAAACTTTCAACCATTTTGGAAGTCAAATTGAAAGGAACTTCTCTGCGAGAGCAAGATGATAAACTGAGGTGTTATATTGCCACTGCAGGTGGGAAGGTGTAATTAGTGTGACTGGTTTACATAGACTATTTCCCTTATAATGTGGTGGTAGGGTTTATAATAGGGAAAGCTGACACAGAAAGTACCTGTGGATATATGTTTGTTGAAATATTGTGGGTGCGATCTATGCCCATGCTGCCCCCAAAAAGCAGTGCACCACAGCGCAACATGGCTGGTAAATGTGAAGCCCGCCCATGGGCAGGACCATGTTTTGGAAAATCTGCATATTAGAGGGAGACAGCTAGTCTAACTCTAATATCTAGTTCCCTGAGGTAACCAAGACATTGGAATCTATCCCCTTTCCTTGGAGACCTCGAGCGAGAGTTGTTCCGTGCTTGTCTCCACAAACAGGGATCAGATGGAACGGCATTCACGGGGGTCTCCCAGGGGGTCAGAGGCCCACAAGTGCTTATGGGTGGTATCCTGACACTGACATCCTGGCACTCTGGCAGTGCCAGCTGTGTGCCAGCGTGGCATGCCAAGATGCCCAGGTAGCACTGGTGGGGGCACTGTCACAGTGCCAGGCTGTCACTGCCATGGTGCCAAGCTGGCATTTGTTGTCTGGTGGTGATCAGGCTCAGGGATGCCCTGTGCATGTGAGGTGGGGTGCGGGATGGAATTGGGGACCCTTTATAGGGGAGTTGTGGCTTTGGGGGGTTCGGGGGTCGTGTCCAGAGGCCGAGAGATCAGGACGCCATTTAAAAATGGCGCCTGATCTCTCTCTGCACTGAGGAGTTTCAGTGAGCGGAACTCCTTGGTGCAGGAAATGGGACTAAATGTGGCCTCAGCCGCGTGTACCCCACTGAGGCCCTGCGCTCACTTTGGGACCCTGTTCCCATTTGGTTCGATCATGCTGTATGTCTATGGCACTAGCTCCTCTTAGTTCCAAATAAGGAAGATAATTTCCCAGATTGAGAGGAAGCTGTGATTATTATTTGTAAGAGTGACTAAGGCAACAGCCAGTCTTGTGACTTGAACAGGGATCTACTATGGACATAGAAGAATTGAGAAATGTAGTTGGCACGGTAATAAAACAGAAAGCACAGCAAACAGAATCCACAGCAAGTCAGGGTCTTACAATTGGCCTTAGTGTTGCAATTGGCTTGATATCTAGGGTGGAACTTTCCGAAAAAAGTAGCAAACTGTCATTTGTAGCATAAAATTTGCTGTGAATCCCGCCGGCATGTTCCGGATCACAATCATTAGACACTTGGGATTTTTTTTTTTCAAACATCATGCCTGAGGCACAAAGCATCTGATTCATCTGCCCCAGGGGTCATCAAAGTACTTCAGTCAAGGGAGCGCTGAATTTAAACAGCTCCACAGCACGTGATCTCAATCAAACCAGGAGGATGGCAGCGAGAAGACCAGCACCCAGAGTTTCGGAGAAAGCCCTCACTCAATTTCTGGATGCCTTAGAGGAGAGGGAAGCCATAATTTACACATTGGGGTGGCAGGGCGCCCTTCAAGGTCACTACTCCTGCCTGGGAGACGGTGCCTGATCAAGATGATCGAGGTTCAATGTGGGAAAAAAAGTGAATGACCTACTACGATCTTCAAGGGTTTCCCTGTCTCGCCTTGGCACTCCTCATCAGAATCCCTCCCGGCTTAAGCGCAGTGCCCACACATGTCAGGTGTCATTGACCTCTGACCTGCCAGTCGTCTGGCTCACATTATCCACTTTTGTGTCTGCAGGAGAACCTGAGACTCCAACAAAGAAGCTCAACATCATCCAGGAAAACACAGCCCGCTTGGCCGCTCCTCCTTCCACACACATTCAAATCCTCCACCACCAATGAACAGTGGGAGCTGTGTGTACCATCCACAAGATGCACTGCAGTAACTCACCAACGTTCCTTAGTCAGCACCTTCCAAACCCACAACCACTACCATCTGGAAGGACAAGAGCTACAGATACCTGGGAACCCCACCACCTGGAAGTTCCCCTCCAAATCACTCACCACCCTGACTTGGAAATATATCGCCGTTCCTTCACTGTCGCTGGGGCAACATCCTGAAACTCCCTCCGTAACAGCACAGTGGGTTTACCTATACTTCAAGGACTGCAGCGGTTCAAGAAGGCAACACACCACCACCTTCTGAAGGGCAACTAGGGATGGGCAATAAATGCTGGCCTAACTAACGACGCCTTGAAGGGGTTATCGGGCGGGGACCGGAAGTAATCCCCGGATCCAAGATGGCGGCGTGCGCGGCGCGGCTGCGGCGATGGAGCCAAATGCGGAGGTGCGGCCTCCCCGCCTCGCGGCCCTTCAGCAGCTGCGGCTACCCCGCGGTGCCGCTCTCATCGCTGCTGCCCAACCTCCCCCGGCCCGTGTTCGCCAAGAGCAGCGGACACGACAAATACCAGACCCGCATCTCGCTGCTGGACAACGGGCTGCGGGTGGCCTCGCAGGACAAATTCGGCCAATTCTGCACAGTCGGAGTTTTAGTAAATGCTGGATCGAGGCACGAGGTCAAATATCCGAGCGGAATCTCCCACTTTCTGGAAAAGCTGGCGTTTTCTTCTACTGCACAGTTTGGCTCCAAGGATGAAATCCTCCTCACGCTGGAGAAACATGGAGGGATCTGTGACTGCCAATCTTCCAGGGACACCACAATGTTTGCAATTTCCGCGGAGGTGAAGGGTCTGGAGACAATGGTCAATCTCCTCGCTGATGTGGTTAGCATTGTGGATAGCACAAATGCTTCACAGCTCCAGGGTCCCAGGTTCGATTCCGGCTTGGGTCACTGTCTGTGCGGAGTCTGCACATCCTCCCCGTGTGTGCGTGGGTTTCCTCCGGGTGCTCCGGTTTCCTCCCACAGTCCAAAGATGTGCGGGTTAGGTGGATTGGCCATGCTAAATTGCCCATAGTGTCCAAAATTGCCCTTGGTGTAGGGTGGGGTTACTGGGTTGTGGGGATAGGGTGGAGGTGTGGACCTTGGGTAGGGTGCTCTTTCCAAGAGCCGGTGCAGACTCGATGGGCCGAATGGCCTCCTTCTGCACTGTAAATTCTATGATATCTATGATATGAAGTAAAAAGAACTCACAAATATAATTTATATTACTCAATAAATTAGTTTATCTTTAAAAAAAAAGTGTAGAAGATGGTAGTTTAGTCGGGCAGCATGATCGGCACGGGCTTGGAAGGCCGAAGGGCCTGTTCCTGTGCTGTACATTTCTTTGTTCTTTGTTGTTCTTGCCTACATCCCATAAATGATCTTTTTTAAAAAGGAGAAGATTGCAGAGAGAGAAAGAAGACAGGCAGTGTACTGAACAAACTAATGACCATGACTCCTCACAGGCGAGGACCAGGAGCGGGCCCACACAGATACCAAGGTTGCCCTTCGACGGAAAGGTGAGGAGCCTTTATCCAGCTGATCAGTCTCAAGTGAGTTTTTTGTTGTCCAACCACTTGGCCAGGACATGTACGAAAACCATGTCCGTTGCCTTGCAGGAGCATCAACTGAGGAGCCTTGGCCTTCAACTTGCAGTGACCACCCCAGGAACCCTCGACTGAACCTCGGAGGGAATGGCCGAGAAGGACATGGATGACGCATCAAAGCTATCAGCTGCACCATCCACCATCGCAGGGATAAGCACCTCGGTGGATGAACTTAGCAGACAGGCTTCTAGATCACTATCTGGTGAGCACCACACTACTTCTGATGCACATCAGGTGGAGACAGGAGCACCCAGGGATCAGACAGTCAGAGGTCTGCTGGATCCTAGCACTCAGCTGTGACCCAGACAGGTGCCGTGCCTCTGGACACATTCATCCCTCAGCTGGAGATGCAAAGGCAGAGTCGGGAATAACAGGAGGGATTGTCAGAGACATTCCTGTGACTGCAAGGCTGAATGGAAGAGCCGCAAAGCCTGTCACAGGTGATGTTGCCGGTGATGCATGGTACCCAGGCCAATACTGCAAGGTTGGCGTCTGCAGTGGAAAGCCTAGGGCAAGACATAACAAACAAACATGACTGGAGATCTCCAAAGCATGGTTCAATCCCTGAGGACCATGGCTGTGGGGGTTCAACACCATGGTACAGGCACAGGAGGACCTCCAGGACTGGTGCAACCAGATGGCATTGAGGCTTCTGGAGCTAACTCCAGCAGCCCCTCCATTCCATGGAGTAACCCAGGGGCCTACAATCACCTGGGGGAGGAGGAACTGCTGGAGCATCTCCCAGGGCCTTCCACCCGGGGGATGCTGGGAATGACCAGCCCTTCCGAATCCCCCCTCCCTGATACTGGTGCATCTCCGGGGCAGTGGGCAGAACACGGCAACATGGCATCAGTGCCACCTAAGGACAGGCTGGGGCCCTCCAGAAGACACCCACCAAGGGCATCTCAGGCAACAGGGAATGCAAGGCAGCCATCCACCTCCTCTTCTGATGTGCATCCTGGGAATACACTGAGACATAGTGGGAGGGTTCATAAGTGTGAGGAGTTGTTGGGGCACAGAGTAGGCACTGGTGAAGTTAGGCACAGATAGTTGGGGGTCAGAATGAAATGCTACAATTGCACTTGTCACATTATTAAAACCTCTTGTTCACAACCTTAAGGCCTCACTCTCTTCCCACTGGAATAGGTCTTCACCCCATCTGGACATAGTTTTTCTCACAGGCCCTCAATGTAAGGGAAACGGTTAGGCCCTCTCAAACCAAGAGTAACATACATCCTGGAAGGACTCTGGCATTAAGCAGTTGCCTATACCCCCCCGCCCCCAACTACCCCCCCCCCCCACCCCTCCCCACCCCCCCCCCCCCCCCCCACCCCCCCGCCAGGTTGGTCTTCTCTCTCGGGGTCTCATCCAACCAGCTTCTTTGGCCGGCATTGCACCTATCCCCCCCACCTTAGGAGCTCCGCACCCACAGATGCCCCATACCCCCAGGCCGCTAACAGCTGTGTAACTCAGTGCTTATTTTCATTTCTTGACAACACAACCTGAAGATTGCCACAACACTCTGAAAACTTCTGAAAGTACACAGCCTGCGGGCTTCTGGACAACTAACACCATCCACGACCCCCCCAATCCAACGTAAATTGCCCCTTTGTACACCCTGGTAGAAGCTGGAGATAGAGGTTCACCCCCTTCCTCCATTTCAAAGGTCATGGAGCCTGGTTCCTATTTTTAAAAAACAGTAGTCATTCACACCCATGTGACATCATGGTTGTGGTGTTGGGTGCTCTGAGGTACAGCCGAACCAACACGGTTGCGATTGGTACAACGCAGTTTTATTCCAACTAACTGTTTACACATCTGACTTGGTACTCAGCACGTTGTGACTGTGTGAGTGTCTTGCTAATGAGGTCCTGGTCCTGTGCTGTCTCCAGATGCTCTGGCCAGGAGGTGTCGTGTTTCTTGTCTTATACTGTGTCTGCTCTTGTCTGTGATTGGCTGTCGTGTTATGTGTGCTAATTGGTCTGTTGGTCTCTCTATCATTATGTATGTGTTATGATGTATGTTTGAATATCTTGACATCACCCCTTTTTATACAAGATTATGTGCCTACGTGGTTTTAAATATAAATGTGTCCTGAGTGCAGCTAAAGGTGTGTGTGCGTAATATTTACATCATGTACATGGGGCTTAACTATGTACAAGGGGGGGGTCAGGTGTGACATGCTAACGAGGATGTACCATAACAAAAGAAGAACAACGTTGAAATTTGGACCGATCAAACGAGGCCTGGAACGATAAAACAGTGACATGTTACAAAACAGTAGTTGCTAAAGTTTGACGTGTGAACAGTCTCATAAGTCCAGTCTAGTAGGTGGGCGACGAATTCGGGTTGACCGTCTCAAGGGTGGGTCGAGAACCACCGGCTGAGGTGCGAGCCTGGCCACGGACGGCGACAGGAGGGGCATGGTATATGGCAGCTCCACGAAGTCGCTATCAGGAACCAGTGGAGGACACGGCATCCGTGTAGGGTCCCGTTGCGAGCATGGAAGTAGGCGAAGGGCTCGGCGATTGCGCCTACGCACGGATCATCCGGCATGCGTACCAGGAACGAGCGGGGAGCCACGCGTCGGATAACTTCGGCAGGTGCTGACCAGCCACCGTCTGGTAGGTGGATGTGGACGTTGTCTCCAGGGGCCAGGGAGGGAAGATCAGTTGCCCTTGTGCCGTACGATCTCTTCTGGCGATCGCGCTGCAGTTGCATCCTATGCAGTACCGGAGCATGGTCTATTGTTGGTGCCAGGATGGAAGGCACAGTGGTTCTGAGGGCGCGACCCATCAGCAGCTGTGCTGGCGAGAGACCAGTGGCTAGTGCGGCCGAGCGATAGGCCAGCAGGGCGAGGTAGAAGTCCGACCCGGCAGCAGCAGCCTTGCAGAGGAGCCGCTTGGCAATGTGAACGCCCTTCTCCACCTTTCCATTGGACTGGGGATGCAGAGGGCTGGACGTAACGTGTGTGAAGCCATATGAGGCGGCAAAGGACAACCATTCATGGCTGGCAAAACAGGGCCCATTGTCTGACATGACAGTCATCGGAATGCCGTGGCGAGCAAAGGTGTCTTTGCAGGCCCTGATGACAGCAGACAACGTCAAATCGTGTAGGCGTATAACTTCTGGGTAGTTTGAGAAGTAGGCAACTATGATGACATAGTCCATGCCGAGCGCGTGAAATAGGTCGACACCCACCTTCGCCCAGGGGGACGTCACCAGCTCATGGGGCAGAAGCGTCTCAGGAGGTTGCGCCGGCTGAAACCTTTGGCAGGTTGTACAATTGAACACCATGTTGGCAATATCGTCACTGATACCCGGCCAGTATACCGCCTCTCGGGCCCTCCGTCTGCACTTCTCGACCCCCAAGTCGCCTTCGTGTAGTTGATCGAGAACCAGCTGGCGCATGCTGTGCGGAATCACAATCCGGTCCAGCTTCAGAAGGACACCATCAATGATGGCTAGGTCGTCTCGTACATTGTAGAACTGCGGGCACTGCTCTTTCTTTGAGCCATCCTACCGTCATGTGGCACATCACTCGCTGCAGAAGGGGGTCGGCTGCAGTCTCTCGGCGGATATGGGCCAGACTGGAGTCGTCAGCTGGCAGATTTGCCGCTGTCAAAGCCACCTGTGCCTCGACCTGACAGACGAACCCCTCCACATCTGGCGGCGTGCTCACTGCTCTGGATAGGGCATCCGCCACGATGAGGTCCTTCCCTGGAGTGTAGACCAGTTGGAAGTCGTACCTCCTGAGTTTAAGTAGGATGCGCTGGAGGCGAGGGGTCATCTCGTTCAGGTTCATGTTTATTATGGTCAGTTTCGACCGTGAACCGTGGAAGACCATAGATGTAATCGTGGAACTTGTCTAAACCGGTTAGCAAGCCCAGGCATTCTTTTTCGATTTGCGCGTAGCACTGCTCTGTGGGGGTCATGGCCCGCGATGCATAGGCCACTGGGGCCCATGATGCCGTGTCATCCCTCTGCAGGAGCACTGCTCCAATGCCGGATTGGCTGGCATCAGTTGAGATTTTGGTTGGACGAGACGTGTAGAAGAACGCCAACACTGGTGCAGTGGTGAGTTTGAGTTTGAGCTCCTCTCATTCCAGCTGGTATGTGTGTTGCCACTGGAACTCTGTGGATTTTCTGACGAGGTGGCGCAGAGTCGTCGTGTGGGAGGCAAGGTTGGGAATGAACTTCCCTAGGAAGTTGACCATGCCAAGGAAGCGTAGGACAGCCTTCTTGTCGGCCGGCTGCGGCATGGCTGTGATGGCGCTCACCTTGTCTGCATCCGGACGGACCCCTGACCGGGAGATATGGTCCCCCAGGAACTTCAACTCGGTCTGGCCAAAGGAGCACTTGGCTCGGTTGAGGCGCAGGCCGTTTTCCCGTATGCGGGCAAAAACGCGTTGGAGATGATGTATGTGCTCTTGCGGTGTGTTGGACCAGATGATGACATCGTCCACATATACGCGCACCCCTTTGATGCCTTCCATCATCTGCTCCATGATTCTATGGAAGACCTCGGATGCCAAGATGATACCAAATGGCATCCGGTTGTAGCAGAATCTGCCGAAAGGGGTGTTAAAGGTACATAGCTTTCGGCTGGACGGGTCCAGTTGGATCTGCCAAAATCCTTTAGAAGCATCCAGTTTCGTGAATATCTTCGCCTGGGCCATTTCACTGGTGATCTCCTCCCGTTTGGGTACGGGATAATGTTCCCTCATAGTATTATTATTGAGGTCTTTGGGGTCTTTTCAGATGCGGAGCTCGCCAGAGGGCTCTTGACACACACCATGGAGCTGACCCATGGCGTGGGCTCCGTGACCCTGGATAGGACCCCTTGGTCCTGGAGATCCTGCAGCTGCTGCTTGAGGCGGTCTTTAAGTGGCGCAGGAACCCTGCGAGGTGCGTGAACGACCGGGATGGAGTCCGGTTTGAGGCGAATTCGGTAGGTGTATGGCAGTGTTCCCATGCCTTCGAATGCTTCCTGGTTGTGGGCGAGGAGCGATTGGAGCTATGTATAGAACTCTGCATCTGGGAAGTCAGACGTGCCGTCTGGAGAGAGAGAGAGAATTTGTTGCACAAGGTGGAGAGCCTTACATGCCTGTGCGCCCAGCAGGGAGTCCTTCGATGAGCCAACTATCTCGAACGAGAGTGTGGCCGTGTGTGTTTTGTGTGTCACCTGGAGCTGGCAGGATCCCATGGCCGGGATAACAACGGGTTCCCGTTGAAGTCGACCGTCTTGCACCGGGATGGCTGGATTGGTGGTCTGACCTTCATGGCATAGAAGGCTGACCATGCTATGAGGTTGGCGGAGGCGCCAGTGTCCAGGCGGAAAGTGATCGGCGATCGGTTGACCATTAGGGTGGCACTCCATTCATCGCCCGGATTGATGGTGTTGACCCGGTTCGCATCAATGACCGCAACCCGGAAGGCGTCTTGGTCATCTGTGTCGTTGATTTAGATGTCATGATGTGGAGGCTGAATGGTCCGCATGTTCCTGCGAGGTTGTCGGAGATGTGGAAGATCAACAGGTTGAGCCGCTCGACAGTAGGCAGCGTAGTGACCCATCTTGCCACAGCGTAGGCATTGTCGGGTTTTTGCAGGACATTGCCCTTTTAGATGTTCAGCTCCACAGTTGCCGCACGTCATGACGTCATGGCGTTCGTTACGCCACTGCGCATGCGCAGTTTGGTCTTGCGTCGGGCGCACCTGCGCAGCACGTCCCTCAGTGTTGCCGTAGGTTTTGGTGCGCACAAACGCAGGAGGCCTCAAAAAGCGCGCGAAACGGCCGCCCTCGTCCGGGCCGCGGGCCGGGAGAAACCCGATTGCCTGGATGCGTTCGGCCTCGTGGGCGGCCTGGCTTGCCGATTCGATCGTGTGGGACACCCTCCATGCCGATTCGGTCGCCTGAAATTGGGCATAGTGGCTGGTCGCATTTTCATGCAGGACACAGGCTTCAACTGCAGATGCTAAGGTCAGGCCTTTAATTTTTAGAAGCTGCTGGCGTAGGCCACTGGAGGCAACGCCAAAAACGATCTGGTCCCGGATCATGGACCCTGAGGTGGTGCCGTAACCGCAGGACTGCGCGAATATGCGGAGGTGCGTCAGGAAGGACTGAAAGAGCTCATCCTTACCTTGCAGGCGCTGCTGAAAGACATACCTCTCAAAGCTTTAATTGACCTCAACGTTGAAGTGCTTGTCGAGCTTGAGGAGGACCGTGTCATACTTAGATTTGTTCTCGCCTTCCGCGAACACCAAGGAGTTGTATACATCAATGGCGTGCTGACCTGCGGTAGTGAGGAGCATGGAAATCTTTGTTTCGTCCGAGGCGCCCTCTTTTTCATTGGCTTGCATGAACAGTTCGAATCGCTGCTTGAAGAGCCTCCAATTTGTGCCCGGGTTCCCAGCGACTTGCAATGGCTGCGGTTTGTTGCGGGTGTCCATGGCTCAGGATGGCAGATTTGCCGGTAGGTATCGATTCACTCACTGGTACCATGAGGTGTTGGGTGCTCTGAGGTACAGACGAACCAACACGGTTGCGATTGGTACAACGCAGTTTTATTCCAACTAACTATTTACACATCTGACTTGGTACTCAGCACGTTGTGACTGTGTGAGTGTCTTGCTAATGAGGTCCTGGCCCTGTGCTGTCTCCAGATGCTCTGGCCAGGAGGTGTCGTGTTTCTTGTCTTATACTGTGTCTGCTCTTGTCTGTGATTGGCTGTCGTGTTATGTGTGCTAATTGGTATGTTGGTCTCTCTATCATTATATATGTGTTATGATGTATGTTTGAATATCATGACAATGGTGGTGGGTGTGAAGATTCAATGAGGTTCGGAGATTCAACTTCAACCTCACTATTAAATTGAAATGCATTCACATTCATTCAAATCAGGTTCTCCCCCTTCCTGGGCATGAACTTTGAACGTGTCATTGGCGAGGGCCTGGAGAGATCACGTTCAATGGTCTCATCGGCGCAAATCCAGTTTTTGGCCTCTCACAATATTTTGCACTAACGGACCCGCAAAATCGCACCCTTCGTCTGACCTGATGTAGATTGTGTTGTGTTTGCACATCTCCAAATTGAAATTACCTGGGGGGCTACTGACATGAATGGACACCAACATTTCAATATCCAAAAGGTCTGTGCCAAGTGTTATCAAATCCCCCCTCCGCCATCCTCACACCCTGGTCATATTTTCCTTTGGTTGTGCAGAATAGCACCCGAATCTCCCAGCAAGCAACTTGGGAGAACTTTGCACCGTGTTTTCTGCCACAGTAACTCTCCTTCCCCCGCACCCTCCTCCACCATGCTGCTAGCTGCTGCCATGGGGCCTCTGATTCAGGGAATAATATACCCCATCCCCTCCAGCCTCCATCTCCCGCATGCCCCCTGCCATCTCAGAGAGTGAGAGCCAACTTTGCAGCGACCAGGAAGCTGGGGAGCTGAGGAGGGAGAGAGGGAGAGAATGAGATGAAAGGCAGGTTCAATTAAGGCATTCAAGGAGAAATTAGATTATTATCTGTAAAAAGGAATAGCATGCAGGGTTATGAGAAGGAAGTGGAGAATTGAATTTCATTCTACATTCGGAGAACTGACACAGCTACAGTGGGCCCAATGGCCTTACTCTGTGCTGTAACAGTTCTGTAAATCTATGATTCTGTCATCCACAGATAGACTATTGGAGCATTATTACACTATCAGTGAGTTTTTGCATTATTGTTGGTCCTGAGCAGAATCTGACGGCGCGATTCTCCAGCCTCGTTACGCTCTCGCACAAGCGAAATGAGGCCGGTGAGAGGCACAAAACAAGAACTGCGCCATGCCCCAAATAGTTGCCAATGCAACCAGCTTGGTCCGGTCGCCAAAATCGGGATCTTGATGTAACGTGTGAGAAACCAATTATCACCACTAGCCCTATTTCCATGCAACTAATGAGAACCACTCCATATCCAAAGGCCTCCTGTCATTCAGCGGCCTCCTCAGCCGTTGGTTACATAGGCGCCAATTAGTACTTCTTTTGAAAAAAGTGATCCCCTGGCGGGAGGACTTCTCCGGGGAGGTGAGTAGCCATCTTTGCTCACAGGAAAAGAGCCAGGGATGCTGATACAGGGGTGGACCGCCATGGGAGGGTGTGGGGAGGGAGGCCCTGGGCGGGTGGGGGGGGGGGATGCTAGGGGAGGGGGGGGAAACAGTGGGCGATCCCACCATGCCAACTCCTTGATTGTGTGTACCCATTCTGGGGGAAACCCCTGTCCCTGACGGTCTGCCCCATTGATCACCCATAGCCCCCACCGACTGCCGAGGCCTCTGGCCGTATGGCTGAAGGCTATTGCTGATCGGGAACTGGCAATCGTGGTCAGGTGAGCACTTCACAGAACCCAAGTGGATCACCATGGTTGGGCGGGCCATGTAGCATGTGGGAATCAATGCCTAGCGTCCCAATCACACCCTGGTGTACGGACATCATGCTTGCACACTGCAGGAGGCAACGCCGCACACGCAACAGCCAGCATCCGAACACCCAGGGGTTGGGACACAGCTCTGAGGACATGTCCATGGTTGCAGGGTGGGTGAGTGCCATGGGGAGGGTGGAGATGCCTGGTGAGATGGGCCAAGGATTCGGAGTTCGGCTCACATTGCGGAGGAAAGTTATAGAGGCGTCATACTAGTTGTGTACAAATGTATAAATTGTGTTTTACAATCCCCCACACTCCCAATGGAGCTTTCCCCTCCCCAACCCCAGCCCCCTCACCCCCTACATACCCCCATCCCCTCCCCCGGTGCCCTCAGTAATCCTCCATGTGCTTTGCCTTCCTTGCCCTACCATTACGACTCGTTGTTCCCCCAGAGGTGGAAACAACCAGCTGCTTACCATATCCCATGGCCTTCAATGTCCCGGCTCACTTGTCAGCGGCACGTGCACAGCCGTGATGCCTTGTCCCGTGTGCTGACCTTGAGACGTGGCCTCATCAGAGGGTGGAACTCAGGGGTGCTGGTGACCACCATCGCCACTCCATGAGATGGGTCTGGGTTACCACACAGCGCCCCCTCCTCCCATTCAGTGCCCATAGGGCCCTGAGGTTCACCTTGGGATGGAGGGGCTGCTGGTTCGAGCCCCGGCTGCTCCTGCATCATCTGGCTCTGCCAGCCCTGGCAATGCTCCTCAGTGATTGGGGACATGCTCTGCAGCGCTTCAGCAATGTCCCACCGGTGACTGGGACAAGCTCCACAGCCCCACGGCCATGCCCATTTGAGAGCGGGACATTTCCCGCAGACCCTCATCAAGGTCAGCCTGGATGACATTCCCCCAGTGAAGCAGATATTCTGTCGAGACCTCAGCCAAGGCTGTCACCGACTGCGCTACACCTTGGGCACCTTCACAAATGGCGTCGACATTGTGCACCAGGCTCTCCACTGCGGTCGCCACCCTAGCCGTGTTGGTCTCGGTGCCACGAATTGATAGCGACACCTTCTGCTCCCATGGCCTCTGGAATTCCTCCAAGCGGTTATGGATCTGCTGGAGTGTCGCTAACATCTCCCCCAGAATGTCCTGGCTGCAACCTAATGCCGCCATCAGCTCCAGGACGACCTCTTCCACATGCTCTGCATCAGGCTGGGACCCAGCTGGGTCCTGGGATCCAGCAGACCGCCGACTGCTGTCTCATCTGGGAGTTCCTGCCTCCACTGATGTAAGTAATCAGCAGTGTGGTGCTCACCAGAAGCCTGACCACTAACATTTCCCACTGAGATGCCGAGGGTGGAGGGTGAGGATGACAGCTGTAACGCGATTATTGTGGTGACATCCTCAGAGCCCTCCTATGAGGTGGTCTCGTGGGAGGCCGGAGAGGGTGAGCCGGCGCCGTCGGCTGGAGGACCTGAGGGAGAATGGACATGTGGTCAGTGGGAGGGATGGGTCAGTCAGTAAGGCAGTAACAACTCACATTTGACAGGTTTTCCGGCTGGAGCCAGGTGGTTTCTCACCTCTGCGACGTCCGCCAGCCTCCGCGTTGGTGTCCACCCTGTCCTTGGCCACACCAGTCACCTCCAGGGCACGCTCCTCGAAGATGGTGAGGATTCTGATGTCCGGCACACCTCCACCCATCTAGGCCCTCTTCCGGCGATTGTGGGAGAGCTTTTCCTGAGGAGACACAGCTAGGGCATCGATAGCCACACGTGTGGTTCACACTGCTGGGAGGGGGGTGTGAAGGAAGGATTGGTGGAGTGGAGGGAAGGTTGGGGGTCGCATGGAGAGTTGGGGTTGGATGCTCCCGTGGCGGAAATGTCTCAGAGGGGGAAATGGGGGGTGTTTTGGTGTCTACTTATTCGTGCAGCCCAATGTAGGTCATTGACCTTTTTCCTGCACTGGAGGCCAGTCCTCCTGGTCACACTCCCAGTGCTCACAGCTGCCATCACCTCATTCCAGGCAGCACTGGCTGACCTATGGCTGACTCTCGTCGACGCTCGGGGGAACACGACATTCCTTCTGGCCTCCACAGCATCCAGGAGCCTCCTCAGGTCAGCGTCCCCGAATCTTGGGGGTGGTTTCCTGGGTGCCATTGTTGCGAGCTGCCTGGGGTTGGCTGAACAAGTGCAGCTTAAGTGCTGCTCGGCCTTGTTCACGAGGGGCTGGCGTGCGTGATGCTGGCGAATCAGCAGGCGAGCCTTCATATGCGGTCAGGCGCCCGTGAGGCTTCATTAAGTGGACCAATTAATGTTGAATAGCTTTACTGGCCTTGCTGGGCTGAGCGGCAGGAAGCTCGCGGCAATTCCCACTCGCTACAACACTTGGAAATCTTTCCGAAGAATCGCGCCCTGAATGTTGCCAGGTCATTATTTAATATCGGAGAAATTTCAGTGAATCAAATTTTCTCTCACTTCTGTTCTTAACCTCTCCCTCCACATCCCTGTTCACAAATTTAAATCTCTCCTCCATCTTCAGTTCCCATGCTGCTTCCCTATACTCAGTTTTGAATCTTTCTCTGATCATAGGCACTCACCTGGTTTTTAGAACTTGTTGCTCACCAACTGCGAGCGTAAAACCACAAGGAGAAATGCTCAAGGACACAATCTTCATAAGATAAATGCATGGATAGTTGCAGGTCTCACATGATCCAACCATCACATGATCCAATGTCACATGATCAAGCATCGCATGTTCAAAGCTTCCAACCAGAACTGACAGGGTGGGCGTGGAGACAGTGAGATTGTGGTGGCTTGTTGAAATGTTATTCATTCTTCCAACCCAAAGAGAAAATGTTGGAAAATCTCAGCAGGCCTGGCAGCATCTGTGGGGAGAGAAAAGAGCTGACGTTTCGAGTCCAGATGACCTTTTGTCAAAGCTGATCATCTGGACTCGAAACATTAGCTCGTTTCTTTGCCTACAGATGCTGCCAGACCTGCTGAGATTTTCCAGCGTTTTCTCTTTGGTTTCAGATTCCAGCATCCGCAGTGATTTGCTTTAATTCTTAGAATATGGGATCTCCAGCGAGTGGTCCATCTCTAGTTGTCCGTCAGGAGGCAGTAGTGGGGCGTCTCCAATTATTGCAGTCCATGTGGCCAAGGTGGAGCACAAGTGTTACCCACAGCAGCCAGGATGTTTGTCAAGACCAGTAGCTTTTGCTGTGCCTAGTGCACTTCCATTAAACCACCCATTTAATCTCCCTCCCTCCCACTTCCACACCCACCCAATTCCCACCTGGTGGGCTAGTTTAAAAGCAGGACTTCTTTGTCCAGACTCACATTCAAAGATTGGCCCCTTGGTGAAGTCATGCCTGGTAGCACATGTGGACTGTTAAGCACTACTCAGTTTGTTACAGAGAGAGGGAGGGGGAATAGCAGAAAAAGCGAGATATGGAGAACATTCTTTAGTCAAACAAAACAGGGAAGTCTGATTATTCATAAAATTCTGTTTGACATGATTTCTTCTACATCTTGGTATAATCCATTTCTGTTTTGATTGTCAACCTTCCAAAATGGGTAATGTTACAGTATTGGAAATGAGATCATGTATGAAGAATGTGAGGTCTTAAATCCAATTTGTATTTCTGCTTCTCAAAGCGATTCACATCTCATGCAAGTAGCAGGTCTGTGCTTGTCCTCACCTGTCCTTTAGCAAACAAAAGTTGTTTTTTAAAGGTGTTTTTACAGCACTACGGGGTTATTTGCTCCCAATATACAGGCTTTATGTACCAACATTAACCAGATAGCAATTGCCTTGACTAATGGGGTCAACAGTGGGATCTGCATCGCTGTCTTCTGAATGATCACTTCTGTAGATCCAATTGGTCTGGCAGACAAATGTAAGAATATGTTTTCATGCCACTCTCTCAGGACTTTAAATCCACTGAGTTATAGTGCAAAAACAACTTGAGCTTCAAGAATGTTCTTCAGACATTCTTTGGGAATATTTGTAGAAGTGCCATTTAAAGATTGAGCTGCTTACAATTTGTTTCATATTCTTGAATTGAGGAGTGTTGATTTGAGGCTTAGAACTTGGGCACTCGCTGTAGCACTGCAACAACTCTGCAAGCCTTCTTTGACAGAACCTTCCAAACCTGAGACCTCTAGCACCGAGAAGGATAAGGGCAGCAGATACAAGGGAGCGCCATCACCTGATTGTTCCTCTCCAAGCCATACACCACCCTAACACAGCTCTGAACCTATCTGCTGCTGAACTCCAAATCCATGCTTTTGTTACTTCTAGCCTTGACAATTCCAATGCTTTCCTGACTGACCTCCCACATTCCTCCACTCCTTCCCAATAAATTCAGCTCATTCAGAGGTTTGCAGCCTGTGTCCTAACAGAGTACATACTGGGAGGGTGGAGAATTCATCCAGGAGACTTGAACTAGGGGACACAGTTTACAAATAAGAGGTCTCCCTTTTAAGACTGAGATGAGGACAAATTTTTCCCTCAGACAGTGGTTAGTGTGTGGAATTCTCTTCCCGGGGAGCAGTGGAGGCTGTGTCATTGAATTTATTCATGGAAGAGTTAGACACATTTTTGATAGACAAGAGTTATGGAGTGGAGTTGAAACCAGAGTGAGATCAGCATGATCTTATTGACTGGCGGAGCAGGCTCAAGGGGGTGAGGGCCTACTCCTGCTCCCAAGTCCTATGTTCCTAAAAAAAAGGGAACACTCTTAAATTGCAGAAGATTAAGACAAAATGGAAAGAGTAACTTTCTTGCACCTGAAGGCCTTTTTTTTTCTTGTCATAAAAATCCTTATACTATTACAGATTCAAATTCAGTGGTTGGTACAGTCACATGATGATACAATTCTTTTAACTAACACAACTAACGCAACAGTCAGTAATTATACAGCAACATAACATTTCACTGTGCTGATTAATTGTTTGAGCTTGCGGTGATGGGTGGATATTTTGGTATTGACGCATTTATGGAAAGATTAAGCACATGAGGGAGAAAGGAACAAAATTATATGTTGATGGGTTGAGGAGAAGTAAATAGAGTAGAAGGCGGCTGATGTGGAGCATAAATGCAGGTTTCGGCCTGTTGGGCTGAAAAGTATGTTTCTGTGTGATAAGTTTGATATATTTATATTGATGTCAAATGCAGTATCAACAGAGAGTAGAATGTTGGTGCAATTGGTACCTCTTCCAAGTTTTAACTGCCACAGCTCAAGGTGAGATGATGGTCACAACAGTAAAAAGAAAATTGTAGGTAAACTAAAAGAAAGAAAGATTTGTGGTTTTATTACACCTTTCATGACCTCATGACATTCCCAATGCATTTCCGCAACCAACAAAATGTCTTACAAGTGCAGTCACTGGTGTAATGACAGAAATTCAGCAGCCAATTTGCACACAGCAAACTCTCACAAAGGGCGATGAAATGCATACTTGTTTTAGGTGTTGGTTGAGGGGGTGAATGTTGGCCAGGACGTGGAGAGAAGCTTCTCTGTTTTAAAACATATCCAGAAAATATTAGAAAAGCACATGTGATAGCAATGGAGAGATCAGATGTATCAATACTGGCACAGTACCGCAGATTTGGCTTTCCGAAAACCAGCAATGTCCAAATAATAGACCTTTTTTTAAGGGGATCATGCAAGAATTTTAAGTGTTATTAGTTAACTGAAAAAAATTACTGGTTTGTTTGAGGAGTTGCTGCTTCAGTGGGGTGACGTGGCAAGCAGTTACCAGCTACACGCGCCGATGATTTCCATGCTCCAAGTGGTCAGAGTGACCCTTGACCCTCCCTGACATCTCAGAAACATTTGGGGAGTTACAATTCTCAAGACAACTTCAATCTTGAGTGTTCCAGTGTACACAGTCCATAAGCTGTGGCTTTACCAAAGCGCTACCCAGCTTCAATAGGGCTGTTTTCGACTTAAACTTAATCACTGACAATATTTATCCAATTGGACTACAGATATTGTGAAATGCCTCAGGACCTTTTCCCGAGAGCTGGCAAGATCCGAACTCCGGCAGAGACTCAATCCCAAGGTTGCCGGTTTTGAGGCAATCTACCTGTATTTCATTGGAACCGAAAGATGTACTCCATTCAGAATGACATGGCATTTATTGAGGACAAATCCTTGTAAAAATTGAACAGCTGCGCGTTGCCTTGGCAATAAAGTTGCATCTGTTTTCTGTGATTGTTTCTTTGCTTGTTGCATGCTTTGAAATTTCCTTCATCATCCTTTCAGTGTACTTCTGTTAATGCCTCTCTCTCCTCTCCCACTCCTTTTCCCCACTCTGTTATGTATTTCTCTGATGTTAATTCTATCCTGTGGTAGTCGTCCCTCCATCACCTCTCTTGTCTTTTCCACAACTGTTCTACTTAATTTTTGTGTGTTAATAATAATTATCTTCATTGACCCAAGTAGGCTGACATTAACACTGCAATGAATTACTGTGAATAGCCCCGAGTCGCCACATTCCAGCGCCTGTTCAGGTACACAGAGGGAAAAGTCAGAATGTCCAATTCACCTAACAAAGCACTTTCGGGACTTGTGGGAGGAAACCGGAGCACCCGGAGAAAACCCTGAGACACTGAGAGAACGTAGGTGACGCTCATAGAAACCCTCAGAAACTGTGTTAACAGTCCTTTTTTATTCTTTCATGGAATGTGGGCCTCGCTGGCTAGGTCAGGATTTATTGCCCATTCTAAATTGCCCTTAAGAAGTTGCTGGTGAGCCGCCTTCTTGAACTGTTGCAGTCCACGTGATGTAGTCACACCCACAGTGTTGTTCGGGAGGGAGTTCCATTGATGCAGCAACAATGAAGGTACAGCGATATATTTTGAGTCAGGATAGTGAGTGGTTTGGAGGCAAACTCGCAGGTGCTGGCATTCCCATGCACCTACTGCTCTTGTCCGTCTAGGTGGTAGAGGTTGAGGGTTTGGAGGGTGCTGCCGAAAGAAAAAATTGTTCAAAATTGAAGGCTGTGCTGTAAGTTTCATTGGTAGATCTCTCGTGACTTTTGAGTTTCCTTGAAGTTGTGTTTGAAGATTTTTAACATAATGGGAATGTCTCCGTTTTGCTGGATACGTTGGCTTTTTCCTTTATTATTATACACTTTTCTTTTGGTTGCTTGTCGTTTTGCGCAATGTCACGATTCAGGAAGCGTATCAACCTCATTTTAAACAAGCGTGCGGATGGCACATTCTGCCCGGCCACTTGAGCATGCCAGAGGAGATATGGGCCCAACTTATGAGAGGCTTTTTGTCAAATCAGGATTGTGCGCTTCTGCTGGCAACATTATAAAACTAGCCTTGACAGAACACATGCTCAGCCTCAGTTTTGTAAATGGTTGATTTATTAATCAACCAGTTTGGTTTGCAGTGAAGTGAGATGAAATGTAATTGGAAGGTGTGAGTGCGTCAAAGCTTTCAATTCTTTAAAGTGAGTACTGCTGGAGTATTGGTATGCATGAACCGCAACAACAGCAATGTAAGGTTTTGCAAAGGCTTGGCATGGGCAAACATGAAGGTCAGAACAGATTGGTAGGCTGCACTTTATGTAATGCAGTCTTAGGGCTGGATTTGATAGTGCATTTCCGGCAGGGGAGCATGTAAACTATGATAGGTGAGTAACCCACTGCCTTCCTGCCTGTCATGATATGCAGACATGCAGATATTGATACACAGACAGGCAGCTAAAGAACACAGAGAACAGGACATGGCCAATCAGCAGGCAGGACACTCAGGGGTGTATCTCACTATAAAAGGCATGAGGCACTCACACTCCGCCTCTTTCCACTGATGAACATCTACAGAGTGAGTCAGGGTGTATTTACAGTATCACACCTCCAGCACGTGGCTAAGAGCTAGTCTGGTTCAGTCAGACTGAGTAACCACACTTAGATTAGCAGAGAGTCAAACTCATAGAGAACTGTGCTAACTGTGCTACTGGTTCAATAAATCAGATTGAACTAACTTCAAGGTCTGGAGTATCTTTTGGTTTAAGCTGCATCCAGTTGCAGCCTGTGTTATCCCAGAGTACATAACACATCACTGCTGTTGCTGATTTTCTCCTTGGTTCAATTGCTCTGTTTTATTACCTTTGCTCTCGAGTCGCCAGGTATCTTTATGATACCGCCATGAGGTTCAAGAACGAGTAATGATCAATAACCCAATACACCGATTAGTAAGATTTAAATCAAAGCACATTTATTATACACAGTAATCGCTACTCATGCACAAATTCTACGCCTAAGCTACTTCTACAACTAACAGGCCTATACTTAACTTCGGACTGGCCCATCAGGTCAGGGGAACAAATGGCCTTTCGTTCGGGTTCTGAGTCTGCGGGATTCGAAGTTGATATGGATTGGTAGCTACGAGCGCCTATGTCGTAGCGAGCGTTGAATTAAGACTTACGTCAGTCGACGATCACTGCACCGGTTACGGTCAATGTTGGTTTGTGATGCTGGGTGACCCGGGCAGAAAGAAGAGAGAGATTTGAATTTGGGGCTCAACTCTTATAGTCCCCAGGGGCTTCCCGCCTTTCGGGGCGGACCCTGTACCTGGTCCCAAGTGATTGGACTTTGTCCCAATCGCTTGGTTCGATTTTCTCCAATACTGGATCGGTTCCCTGATCGATGGGCGGTCTTGAGGTGCTCGTTCACCTCCTTTCTGTTGGCTCCTGCTGGCGCCAAGGAGTCTGGCTTTGCTCTGTGTGTCCAAAATGTTACTTATTGTTCCTGGAGATTGCTCATCAGTATGCAAATGGCTGCTACTTTGCTATGCTGAAGGCCGCTGGTATCGATGTTGTCTGGCCTTTGTAGAGGTAAATACACAGCAAACCTGCAGCTTCTGGGTTCTGTCTTGTTGGCTGACTTTCCCATCAGCCTTTGCCGTTCGCCATTTTAAATCGGGAGTTGGCCAATTTAGGTGGCTACATTCCCTCCTTGTGATCCTAACGCGAAGTGTGAAGGATCACATAACTATGTTGCTTTCCATTCCCTGACCTGGGGGGCCCTTCTTTCATGGCCTCGACACTGACCATAAGTGTGCAAAAAATTTTTTACTGACCATTCGAAGGGCGCTATGTCAAACAGGGACATGCATTACAAAACAATAAAAATGGGAACCTCTAACTATTCTTAATACACTACACTCACTTAAACATTTCATTATTCTAACTTCCTCAACCATCCAACAAAATCATAGCAGTTTATTCACATTTTTCCTGGCTTGGCAGTCAAGCTCAGGATCGTACAATTGCTCATGAACATTCTGAACATTTCCTTATTTACAATAACACCGCAAATGAATGCTCTTTATTATAGATCGCGGGGGTCGGGGGTCTGGTCATATCCAAAAATAGGGGATCTGATCCTATATACCGGGGTTCGAGCGCGGTAGGCTCTCCTTCTCCATTTTCTTAGACGCATAGTCTGCACGATGCAGCAGAGTATCGCCAATACTAGTAAGGTTTCTATTACATATGACAGAGAGTACCAGGTTATAAACCTGGCACACCAAGATGGTGTGGTGTCGCTGGTGACTGGGCTCTGGGTACTGTGGGGAAGTGAAACATTAACGGCTGGGGAGCATGAGGTCATGGGGTTCGTGTTCACTCGCAACCAAATATCCATTAGCATGATGATGACCCATGTGAAGGAAGTCCTCATGGCTCTTCTCTTTTCTTTTCTTCTCTTCTCCGGTCCTGGAGCTTCTGGAGTTCTGTGGAAACAAGCATAGTGTCTGTAATTATCTTGGTTTAACATCTTGTACGATAGTCTATCTGTCCTTTAGTGCCAATTACTCCCTTTATAATTGGTCACTATGTGTGACTCCCTCATTTTTTTTCAAAAACCGAATTTTAGGACAAGACACACTTTCAAATAATGAACCAGTGCGAGCCGTCTCGCAGACTGTGCGATTTACTATCCAAATGTTTCAGGATGTAAATAGCATGTAAATAACCTAAGGGTTACCTGAAACAAAACAAAACTTTTTGAACTAAAATTTCCAAAATGAGGTGCGTATGGGCCGTGACGGGTAAGAGTTGGATGGAGTCCCCGGGTGGGACGGCTACTAATGCCGTGTCTCCCCTACCCGAGCATAGTTGACCAGGGGGGTGGCTGTTCCCAGGCAGGGCGGGTCCCAAGCTGTTTCTCCACTGCCTGAGCAACCAACAAGAATGGGCAAGAAATGTAGTCATCGTGGTGGGGCTGCCGGACTGGTTCTTTCCTTCGAACCGGAAGAGCAGTTACGAACGAGCGTGTTGTATCTGTCGACAGACTAGTTCCGCTGAACTGCCGTTTGGGACCTTAACAAGTGTGCAGACAAACTATTTCCTCTGAACTAACGTCTGGGCAATAGTGAGACTCTGTGGGCAAGTCCTCAGAGGTTTCGGTCGAAAAGGCGTGGGGCCGTGAAAAGATTTTCCGTCTGACAAACAACATTTAACAAACTTACAAACAACATTAAACATTCTGCAGGTTCCATCAGAAAGGTCACCACTTCTCCCAAACGGTTCCTTTTAAAACATCATCTGGCCACCTCAGTTCTTGGTTGCGAACAGGGTCACAAAGGGGTTCTCGTTCTGGGAGTCGGACTCAAGGTCGTCCTCTTCTCCCGGGTGCCAAACTCTTGAGTGTATCAGGGCTGAAAGGGCTGCATGGTGTGAGGTGGGGTCGCTCTCGTCGTTGTGGACGAGTCGGAACAAGTTATCTCGGTGCCAATAGTTGGTGTCTAGTTGTGTGGGGACAGAATCGGGGTCGTCATGGTAGTTCGGTGGTCGGTGGTGGGGTTTGTTTAGGAAAGTGATAATGAAGGGATCACTCGGATTGTAGTCGGAATCGCTGGGTGTGGGTCCTGTTACATGGGGATAGTAGGCTATCGTCCGAGTCACAGTCGCTGTCTCTGCTGCTGCAGTCTGTGGGCGTTCCGGGGCGGAGTGTATATTTCGGGGTGGAGACGAGGTCGAGTCCGTGGCTGGGCTGGACGTGTTGGGGGATGGTAGGGTTACGTTGGCTGTGGGCGGGGTGTGGTGTGCTGCGTCGAGCATGACATGGTGTGCGTGGTTAGACTGTGTTCCATATGCCTTCAGCTGGTTGATATGGAACTACGCAGTCTTACCGTTGGGATACTTTATTTTATATACGGAAGGGCTTACTTTGTCCGCAATGGAGTACGGACCCGAGTATTTTGGTGACAGGAATGTGCTGGGGTTATATACGGAGAGCATGACTTGCTGTCCTATACTGTACTCAGTCGCATGCACTGTCTTGTCGAAACAAGCCTTGCTCTGTTTCTTTCGTGTGCCCAATTTCACCGCGGCTGCTAGCTGAGCCGTTTTAACATTCTCCACTAATTGCTCTACTGCATTCTCGTGTGTGAGGGCCGTCACCTCGGGGCTGGTCAAGTCTAAACCTCACAGAAATTCTGTGCCTTTCATGGGGCGTCCGGTCATGAGGGTGTGTGGGGTGTAACCTGTGGAAGTAGAAATTGTATTATGCAAAAACATCAGCGTAAAAGGGAGGACAGAGTCCCAAGTAGTGTTGTTTTGCTGGACCATTTTTCTGAGGGTGGATTTTAGGGTCCGATTCATGCGCTCCACGATACCACTCGACTGGGTGGTATGCAATGTGGAATTTTTGGGTGATGCCAAGATGGGTGAGGACATTCTGCATGACACGTCCCGTAAAATGGGAACCTTGGTCTGATTCAATGCTGCGGGGGAGTCCCCATCTTGTAAAGATGTGGTGGGTCAAAATCTTGGCTGTGGTTTCTGCAGTGTTTGTGCGGGCTGGGAATGCTTCCACCCATTTCGTAAATGTGTCAATCACCACGAGTACATATTTATAGCCATTCCTGCAAGGGGGCAATGGTCCTATAAAATCGATCTGGAGGTTAGTCCAGGGGCCATTAATGGGGCAAGTGTGGCTGAGTTGAGCCTTTTTGGCATATCTGTCCGGATTATTCTGGGCGCAGATAAGACAATTCTCGATGTAGTGATTTACGTCATCCTTTAAATTCGGCCACCAACAAAGCTGCTTGAGATGGGCTGTAGTGGGATCGATTCCCTGATGTCCATGACCGTCATGGAACAAACAAATCAGTTGGTTCCTGTCCTGTTCAGGAACCACATAAAGGGTGTCTTTTAACACCACACCGTCATGTGTGGTCAGTGCATTTTTGAACCTCTCATAGGGTGCTGGATATTTTCCTTTTGCAATCTCCCTGAGATTGCTGCCCTGCTTCTGGGCCTCCACTAGATCCTCGATCTTTGTCTGCGAGACCTGAACTGCACTCACTGGTGCACTTACGGGGGTTTCCAAAAGTACCCGTGTCTGGAATCTGCTATAGCCAGTGCGTTGGCTTTCACATTTCCAGGGGGGGTGGAACGATGGTGACTACGAACTTTGACTATCCCAAAAGTCCTGTTCTGTGCTCTCTCTAAAGTGTGACGGAATAATGGGGCTGAGGGGAGGGGTTTTCCGTCTGCGGAAACAAATCCTCTTGCTTTCCACAGGGGCAGGAATTCCGTGAGGCTGCTGCAGACATAGAGGCTGTCCGAGTATATGTCTGCTGGGCTGGGGAAGGAATCTGGGTGTTCCACTATATAAGCGATGGCCGCAAGCTCTGCTGCCTGCGTGCCTAGGTGGCCTGGAGGTTTTAACGATATTTCCTCAAGGGCGCGTCCCTGCGCATCCTCAACATATATACCGCAACCTGTTATGCGCTTCCCATCCAAGACTGTGGAAGATCCATCCACATAGATCTTTATGGGCTCACACGTGTCTGTGTGCTGGGGGCTTTGGGTTGAACTACCTATCTTTCTGGGGGGTGTCTTAGCAATAAAGAGGCCTGTGCCGTGGTGTGGAGAGATAATTTCACATTCATGGGGGGTTCCGGGCTACTGTAAATTGTCGGCTAAAAAGGTGTGCGTCTTTGTCCGTTTAACAGTGATGTCCCATCCCTGCAAAAGAAGGGTCCATCTCGCTGCTCTAATCTTGCTTACTGTACCGTCCTTGAGTCGTCCGTCCAGTAAAAGTTGGGTGGGGGTGTGTTTGGTGAGAATGGTGATGCGGTTCAGTCCGGTAATATACGAAAAATACTGAACTGCCCAAAATACTGCGAGCAGGTGCCTCTCACAGGCTGAAGATCCCTGCTCCACAGCATCTAAAATTCTGGAGGTGTAAGCTACGGGCCTTAACTGGTCGTGCCGTTCCTGGAGGAGCACGGCCGAAAGGGTGCGGTCTGTGGTCGCTACCTCTATGGCGTAAGGGGAAAGCGGGTCTGGAACTTGTAGTGCGGGGGCTGCTATGAGTGCCTGTTTTAAAGAGTCCACAGCACCGTCTGCTGCGGAAGCCATTCCCAGGGGGCTCCTTTCTTTAGGAGGTCTGAGCTGCCTTGCTGGCGAAACCGTCAATGTGGTTTCGGCAGTAGCCAGCCAGTCCTAAGAACGACCGGAGGGCTGAAACATTCTGGGGAAGGGGCAATTTTGCAATCGAGTCAATCCTTTTATACGCGATCTCGCATTTACCATGTGATAATTGTTCCCAAATATGTCGCCTTATCTTCCAAAATCTGGGCCTTTTTGGGGTTGACTTTACAACCGATTGAGTGTAAGAGTTCCAGGAGTTCGGACAGAAGCTCAATGTACTCTTCCTTGGTGTCTGTCTGCAGTAGTAGGTCGTCTACGTACTGAACGAGACATTCGGGACGAGAGAATTTGGCTAAACCATTTGCCAGCTGTCGGTGGAAAATGGAGGGGGCGTTGTGGAAGCCTTGTGGCAGGCATGTCCATGTGTACTGCTGATTTTTAAAGGTGAAGGCAAATTTGTACTGGCACGCCTTTGCCAATGGAATGGACCAGAATCCATTATTTACATCCAAAACCGTAAAGAATCGGGAATTGAGTCCGTGCTTGAGCATCGTCTCGGGACTTGTTGCTACTGTGGGGGCTGAAGTGGGGGTGATTTTGTTGAGTTCCCGATAATTGATGGTCAGTCGCCATGATCCATCGGGCTTTCTCACTGGCCAAATCGGGGCATTATTAGTGGAGGCTACTGATCTAAGTACGCCCTGCTCTAATAAGCTTTCTATTACCTTGGAGATTTCTCCCTCTGCCTCTTGGGGAAATCCATACTGTTTTGGGGGTCTAGGGTCAGGTCCTGTTACTTGTACAGAGCCAGTCATCCGTCCACAGTCGTGCTTGTGGGTCGCGAATGATGCCCTGTTCTTTTGCAGAACTGCCCTAATCTGCTTGTCCGTACCAAGCGTGGTCGGGTTGAACCAAAATTCGCCTACGGCGCTAATTTTGTTCATCTACTCTCCTATGTTGAGCAATGCGGGGGCTCTTGCGGATTCTTCCATCTTCCAGACACACTGATTGACTGGATCAAATGAAAGATTATGGAAATTCATGAAATCGATTCCCAGAATGTGTTCTGCTATGTGGGGCAGATCAACTAAAACTACAGGGTGCTTGGTGGTGATGGTACCGATTTGAATGGGTACAGGGGCTGTGATGTGTCCCTGCTGTGAGTGGCCTGTAAAGCCGCTGAGGGTGATAGTGGCTGTAGTGGCCCACGTGTCTTTTTGAAACATGGTGGAGGAATTTATTGTGGTGTGGGACCCTCCTGTGTCCCATAGAAATTCGATGGGCTGTCCCCGAATTTTCGCTGCAACTACCGGTCGTCGCAGACCCAACTGGGGGAGCCCGTACACTGTCAGTCCGTTCCGGTCAGGTCCGTCTGATCTGAACGAGTGCTAACATTATGAATGGGCTCTGTCTTCTTCTTACTCAGAGTGCCCGCCTGCTGGTCTCTGTGTGGCTTTCTAGGGGCATTGCACTCTCTTGCGAAGTGTCCCAACTGTCCGCAGTTGTAACACTCCTGTGACCTGGGTGGGGGGGCTGTTCGTTCCTTCATTCACCCATGCGGGGTTCTGGTGTGTTTTTACTGCCTGTATATCTGCGGCGGCCTGCTTTTCCGCGGGATTCTTGACTGCGGGTTTGCTTTGTATAGATTGCTCCCAAGCGCGGAACAATCTTTTCACTACCCACTTCTCGTTATGGGCCTCCTCTGAGGGAACATAACTCGCGCAAGCTTTCTGTCCTGTTTCTGTGGCACGGGAGATAAGGGTGCGGGTCCATTTGGCCATGTTGTCTGGGGACAAATGGGCACGGTCTAAGTCTCCAAAGACTGCTGCAAAGTGGATCCACTGTTGTCCAGCAAACGCTGTGGTGTGCTCGGATTTCTTTTGCCTGCATTTGTTGAGGCCATCTACGGGGTCACCCCGGTTATACCCGATCGCATCCAGGATCGCGGTATGCATTTCTGCAAGGGTGCCTCCTCCTACATTCTGTGGGTCGGGAAGGGCTGCTGCTACTGAAGGGCCTAAACTTAAAACTGTGAGCTTTACATGCTCTCGCTCATCCAGGCCGTACATGGTCGCCTGATGCTTAACGGTGGCAACGAAATGGTGGGGGTCTGAGGTGGGGAGGAACGGTGTGATCTTACCGCACGCGTCCCGTAATTGGGTCACTGTTAATGGGGTGGAGTATAGAAATTCCGTGTCATCTGTTGTGGCTGTGTGGTGGGTGGTTACTGGGTTCATTGGAGCCTGAACTATCTGCTCTGTGGGGGGTTGGGCTCTTTCCTCTTTTGTGGCTTTCCCTGCGCACATGTTCCCTGAACATATCTCTGCGCTGTTTCATTCAATTCTTCCCTATCAGGGCCGTCTTCCTGATCTAATTTCGCTCCAAAGGTTTCCTGGAAGCCTTTCTGAACTGAAAGCAGCGATTGCAGCTCTGCAATCTGCTTCCGGCACTTTGCGTGATCTAGCGTACTTTGTCTTTGTTCTGTGGTGGCAGCATGGAGTGCTCTTAATGCTGCCTTTAGGTCACTACACTGTCTCTGTAATGCTTCTACCTGCTTTCTGTTTCTTCATGTACCAGGACTGCACGTTGCCTGTCCTGATATGCCTTTTCATATTGAGACTGGAAGCTGCTTAAGTGCACCAGACAAGACTGGTGTGCCCTTTTGGCATCCTCCACCTCTCCATCGTTTGCTGCCAACTTCCTTCCCAATTCCAAATTCTCCTTTTCTACCTCGCTTACATCGACCTTACTCATTCGATGTATGCCCTCAACTTCTTTCTGGAGCGTCCTAACGAGCTCCTCTGTGCCTCGCAATTGTGCCAAGCAGGATATGATTGCCATCGGCTTGCGAGCCTTCCCGAAGCTCTTTTTGTGGATCTCGCTCAGGTTCTCCCACCAAGTATGTCCTATACTCCCGGGGCCTTATTCCTCGTCGTCACAGAATTCATTCCAAAGGGGCCATCCTTTCCCTTTGAGATATTTCCTGATCTCTTCCTCCCAAATGGGACATTGTCCCACTCTACTGCTGCTGGTCGCTGCGACCGCAAATTCCTCTGGGTTCATGAGGCGCTGCATTGCCTGCATTGCCATCTTTCCTATCCGAATGCTGCTCTTCAAATTTGGGACAGGGGTATTAAGGCGGTGCTGTAAATATGGGTACGGCTTTTGCTACTTTCCGATACACAGATATACAGTTTTATCTTATCGCCCTGTTAGTTACGCATGCATACACACACTTCCGAATTATGAGTATTGATCAGAACTGCTTGAACACTTGTGGTTTTCTGTTTCCAATTGGATCTCTAATTCAAATTCTGGGTTCTCCCGGAGTGGTTTTCCACTTCTAGATCGGGTCCCGTCAGATGTCGCCAAATAATGTTGCTGATTTTCTCCTTGGTTCAATTGCTCTGTTTTATTACCTTTGTTCTCGAGTCGCCAGGTATCTTTATGATACCGCCACGAGGTTCAAGTCCGAGTAATGATCAATAACCCAATACACCGATTAGTAAGATTTAAATCAAAGCACATTTATTATACACAGTAATCGCTACTCATTCACAAATTCTACGCCTAAGCTACTTCTACAACTAACAGGCCTATACTTAACTTCGGACTGGCTCACCAGGTCAGGGGAACAAATAGCCTTTCGTTCGGGTTCTGAGTCTGCGGGATTCGAAGTTGGTACAGATTGGTAGCTAGGAGCGCCTATCTCGTAGCGAGCTTTGAATTAAGACTTACTTCTGTCGGGAGTCACTGCACCGGTCACGGTCAATGTTGGTTTGTGTTGCTGGGTGACCCGGGCAGGAAGAAGAGAGAGATTTGAACTTGGGGCTCAACTCTTACAGTCCCCAGGGGCTTTCCACCTTTCGGGGCGGACCCTGTACCTGGTCCCAAGTGATTGGACTTTGTCCCAATCGCTTGGTTCGATTTTCTCCAATACTGGAGCGGTTCCCTGATCGATGGGCGGTCTTGAGGTGCTCATTCACCTCCTTTGTGTTGGCTCCTGCTGGCGCCGAGGAGTCTGGCTTTGCTTTGTGTGTCCAAAATGTTACTTATTGTTCCCGGGGATTGCTCATCAGTATGCAGGTGGCTGCTACTTTGTTATGCTGATGGCCGCTGGTATCGATTTTGTCTGGCCTTTGCAGAGGTAAATACACAGCAAACCTGCAGCTGCTGGGTTCTGTCTTGTTGGCTGACTTTCCCATCAGCCTTTGCCGTTCGCCATTTTAAATCAGGAGTTGGCCAATTTAGGTGGCTACACTGGCCACACTGCAATCCTGTCCCCATAATTCAGGGACTGGGGGGTGGCTAATTACCCTTCAGCCAATTGAGGCCCTGAAGTGGCTAATTAATGGCTATTGGCATACACTGGGCATTGGAAGACAGGTAGAGTGGGAAGCTTGTTATGTGGCCAAAGTTGGTGAATGGGCAGGAAGGAAGAATGGGTACATCCTTTGGGGGGTGCTCTCTGCACATTCAAGGCACCCCCCTTCCCCAAGATCATACTCCCGCTTTGTGCCCCCTGCCTCCAAAACCCATGCCCTCACCCTTTTCCCATCCTTCTTCGCTATAGTGCCCAGTGCCTCCCTACATTCTTAACATTATCCGCTTTCTTTCTCCTAGTTAAATGTGGAACTTTTCAAAGGGCTAAATTAAAACAATATTTTACCATGTTTAGCCCTTTTAAATATGCATACCCCTTTAAATTTACCCTGCTGACCCGATTGCCATTAAGTGTGAAATTGAGGCCCTGTGTTTTGCAGGTGTTAATACAATCAGATCACACACAAGCAGAACTACAGTTTTATTTACCAATCACAAAGGCAATTATCCAAATCTGCAGTCCCAATTACTCCAAGATGCAGTACATTAAGCATCTTGGAGTAATTGGGACTGCAGATTTGGATAATTGCCTTTGTGATTGGTAAATAAAACTGTAGTTCTGCTTGTGTGTGATCTGATTACAGCTTATGAATATGTGTTTTAATCTTTTTATACGTTTGTTAGTAAAATTGTAAAGGGAGAGTTTGTGAGCGTATCTTGATCATTCTGAGTGCTTTGTTTCCATGGTTACTGACTGGTGCTAGATATGTTTGTTAAGTAAATATGTCGGCGGATACATTTCCCTTATTCTTTGATGAAGCATGAACATCATTGGCAAGCCATCATTCCTTGCCCATCCTGAATTGTTCTTGCTCGCCCTTCTCAGAGGGCAATTATAACTTAACCACATTGTTGTGGGTTTGGAGTCACATGTAGGCCAGACTGGGTAAGAATGGCAGATTTCCTTCTCTAAAGGCAATAGTGAACCAGATGGGTTTTTACAGTAATTCATAATTTCATGATAGTTTCATACTCACTATTACTGAGACCAGCTTAGTTTTGCAGTTTATTTTTTTGTTCACTGAATTTAAATTCCGTCAGCTGTCATGATGGGATTTGAACCCACGTCCCCAGAACATCAGCCTGGGACTCTGGATTATTAGTCTGGTTAAATTACCACTACACCATCATCTCTTCCTACCTTTATTTGCGTGCACAAAGGGGGCCTTCTGCTAAAATTAATGCAAGTGACTAAAGTCAGATTGCCATAGGAACACTGCAGTTGGTCAACAATTTTCATTGGCCAACACTATTAACAGGATGGGAGTTGAAGGGTCAATAACAAGGGGGCATAATTTTAAGGTGATGGACAGGAGGTTTAGAGGGGATTTAAGGAAAGGTTTTTTCACTCAGAGGATGATGGGAGATTGGTAAGCACTACCTGGGAGGTTAGTAAAGGCATGAAACCTTACAACCTTTCAAAAGTATGTGGATGAGCACTTGAAATGTCATAACATTCAAGGCTATGGGCCAAGTGTTAGATTAGTGTAGATTTAGTGCAGTTTTGTTGGTGCAGACTCGATGGGCCAAAGTACCTCGTCTGTACTGTTTGACTTTATGACTCTATGACTATGAGTCTGTAAATTGCTCCCTGCCATTCAATGCAGAATCAGGAATAATATGGGTGAAATTAATCATCATAAATGAAAAGGAAAAATGCTGTAGAGTCATAATCATGTTAAAACTGAATAATGTAATGTGTAGGAGTAGCTGTGAACATATTTAAATCGTGTATAATTGGCTTCCTTTGGCCACTCGAGGAAGAAAGTGGGAAAATGTTGATGAAAATGTGATAATGCTGGAGTATTGCTTCACGGAACCACGGCTTGTGGAATTGATTGGTGAACTTGATGCTTTTAATTTGGTGTACTGTGGCATTCTTACTGAATTCAATGCCTGAGTTTCCCCTCAGAACATTGGTCAAGTGAGGCACTGTTGAGCATTGAGTCTCAGAGAATTCTCAGGGGGCTTGACAGGGTAGATGCTGAGAGGTTGCTTCCTCTTGTTGGAGAGTCTAGGAGCAGAATCTCAGAGTAAGGGGTCACCCATTTAAGACAGAGATTAGGAGGAATTTCTTCTCTCAGTGGGTAGTGAAGCTGTGGAATTCTTTATTACAGAGGGCTGTAGAGGCTGAATCGCTAACCATGTTCAAGGCTGAGATAAACAGATCACAGTTTCCCTGCAGTGCAGGAGGCCATTCAGCCCATTGAGTCTGGACAAAACTTTGGACAAAGACAAGATTTGATCAGGAATAGTCAGCATAGCTTTGTCGGGGGTGGGGGGACATGCCTAATGCCTAACAAATTTTATTGCATGTTCTGAGCATGTGACTGGTGTGTAGATGAGGGCACTGCAGTTGATGTCGTTTACATGAATTTCAGCAAAGTGACTGGAAGCCAGGGTCCAGTGGTGTACCACAGGGATCAGTGCTGGATCCGCTATTGTTTGTCATTTATATAAACAACATAGATGACTTTGTGGGAGTATGATCAGTAGGTTTGAGGATGACACAATGATTGGCCGGGTGGTTAACAGTGAGGTTGAGTGTCTTGGGTTACAGGAAGATATAGACGGGATCGTCAAATGGGCATAAAAGTGGCAAATGGAATTTAACCCTGAAATGTGTGAACTGATACACTTTGGAAGGAGCAATTTGACAAGGAAGGATGCAATGACTGGCCTGAACTGGTAAGTTCCAAGCAACAAAGGGACCTTGGGGTTTGTCCACAGATAGGACATTGACATCGAATTTATAGTGCAGAAGGAGGCCATTCAGCCCATTGAGTCTGCATCGGCCCTTGAAAAGAGCACCCCACACCTCCACCCTATCCCTGTAACCCCAGCTAACCTTTTTGAACACTCAGGGCAATTTAGCATGGCCAATCCACCGAACCTGCACATCTTTGGACTATTGGAGGAAACCGGAGCACCTGGGGGAAACCCACACAGACATGGGGAGAACGTGCAGACTCCGCACAGACAGTGACCCAAGCCGGGAATCAAATCTGGGACCCTGGAGCTGTGAAGCAATTGTGCTAACCACTGTGCTACCATGCTGCCCCAAATCTCTGATGGCAGAATGGCAGGTTAATAGGGTGGTGAAAATGTCATTTGGGAACCCTTGCCATTATCAATCAAGGCATAGATTACAAAAGCAGGGAGGTCATGTTGGAGTTTTATTAAACTTTGGGTGAGGCCACAGCTGCAGTATTGTATGCAGTTCTGGTCACCACATTATAGAAAGAATGCACAGGACGGGGTGCAGAGGCGTTTCTCCAGGATGTTGCCTGGGATGGAACATTAAGTCATGAAGAGAGGTTGGATAGGCTTGGGTTGTTTTTGTTGGAGCAGAGAAGACTGAGGGGCTACCTGATCGAGGTGTACAAGGTTGTGAGAGGCATGGATAGGGTGGATAGGGAGAAACTGTTCCCCTTAGTTGAAGGGTCAGTTACAAGGGGACACAAGTTCAAGTTGAGGGACAGGAGGTTTGGGGGGATTTGAGTAAAACTGTTTTACCCAGAGGGTGGTGACGGTCTGGAATACATTGTCTGGGAGGGTGGTAGAGGTGGGTTGTCTCACATCCTTTAAAAAGTCCCTGGATGAGCACTTGGCACATCATAATATTCAAGTCTATGGGCAAGTGTTGGATTAGGTAGGCAGGTCAGGTGTCTTTCATCCCTCAGTGCAGACTCAATGGGCTGAAGGGCTTCTTCTGCACTGTATTAATCTGTGATTCTGCACTGACCCTCTGAAAGTGCACTCTACCTAGGCCCACTCTCCTGCCGTGTCCCTACCTAACCTTTGGACACTAAGAGGTAATTTAGCATGGCCAATCCATCTAATCTGCACATCTTTTTAATCAGTAAGGGAACCAAGGGTTATAGGGATAAGGTGGGAAAGTGGAGTTGAAGATTATATCAGGTCAGTCATGATCTCATTGAATGGCAGAGCAGACTTGATGGGCCTAACATCTAACTTCTGCTCTTGCGTCTTTTAGTCTTATTACTTGGGTAGGTAAAGGTGGGGTTCATCGATAGTTACTGATGGATTTTGAAGGTTGTTCACAACCACAATAAAGAAGCTCAGTGTACATGAAAGTTACTGTTGGGATTAAATTCTGCTGCCAAGGGTGCAATAAGGCTGATCTGCTAAAGAATAATCCGTTAAAGTATTAACAGTTTAATGAAAATGGCAGGCGTGATTTAACGCCCAAAAAACATCCAAAAAACAGAGTGCTGGTTGGGTGCGCATCGTGGAGTATTTCTTGATGCATGCAGCGCTCAGAACTACCTCGCTATCAAATGGGGCTGTTTTTTATAGCTTCATCGTGGAATGCCCTGCTGAGGCCGCAATTAGCTGACATACTGGCAGTGCCTCTGCCAGCCTGGCAGTCTCCCCAAGGCACCATGGAAGTGCCAGGGTGGCACTGCCAGGGTGACCAGGTATCTTTGCCAAGGTGCCAGGCTGGCAGTGCCAAGGTGCCCTGGTGCAGCGGGAGTGCCAGGGTAGTACCCTGCCCAGAGCCTGACTACCATTACGCCTAGTCCACGTTTGTCATGGTGCCATGGAGAGGTTTCCTATGCGCGGGAATTAGCCCCCTGGCGCCGACAAATTTTAAGTGAGCCTAACTGCTCCCTTAAATATGTAAATCTGGGCAAGATCCAGAACTTAATGTCTTGCGAGATATCGTTAGATTTCACGAGGCGTTCCACGCATCGCAAATATCACGAGAGGCATCTTGCAAGATCTAACGGCCTCGCTGCATCACCGATTCAGTCGCAAGGAGGCCGTTCGATTGTGCCCATCATTTTAATATTTTGAAATTCTTCCTTTCTTGTCTGTTTGTTTTCTTACTTTGAAAAGAAGTAAAATGCATTCAATGGCATTAAAAAGTAACAGTTATCCAATCTCTTAGCCTCCCTTTTCCTTTCAGTCAATTAGATTGCACCCAAAAGGCAAGTAGTGGCCTTATACATGAAAACTCTTGCTAATTTTGAGTGTTTCAATCCATGTGTCAGCTTGCACCTCACAGAAAAAATTCAGTTCCGCCCCTCCAGCTCATCAACCTCCCTGGGACTACATCACCTATTGATGCCAATATTGTCAACCTCAATGTTATCTGGAGGTTATCAGAATCAGTCAGGTCTCCCATTGTTAGTTGCACACAAATTTAAGGCAGGATAAGTTTTAAGATGGTCAGTGTTTTCTGTGTGTCGTAAGTACTGATATACTCTTGAAATATTAGTTGCCAAAGTAGCTATTAATAACGAAGCTCAGAAATGCATTTTCAGTCTACTACAGTACTATTGGACCATTGTGGCATTGCTATTTGTGGGGATTTCCGAGCAGAAGTTGGCTCCTGCATTTCCTTCATAGCAACAGTGGCCACAATTCAGAAGTACCTTATTGATTGCAAAGAATTTTGGGACATCCTGAGGTTATGAAGGGTAGAAAAGAAAGGATTCATGTGTAAACATTGGCAATAAACTAAATTATTTGTTCGACATGAATCTGTTAATGGTGAGGCAGTCAAACGCTCAGATTCATCCAGAGGACTTCTGATTTGCAGTTAACTTCAAACTATACTTGGCCTACTTTTGAGGATATTTTTGACATACTTGCCGACAATTTTGGATGCCTCCTTTAAAATCCATTGATATAAGGAAGAAATATCTGTAAAGGGAAGCAGATCTGATCCCAGGGATCAGAGCATGTAGTTATGTAAAGAGATTGGAAGAATGGTATTGTTTATATTAGGGAGAAGGTGACAAAGAAGAAAGGTGATCCCAATCACCCAACTTTTATCAGCCTTTTCTAATTTAATGCTTTTAACTCAAAATTATGTCTTGTGGCAGATTGAGGTGCTTTTCTCTTTAAGATAGCACAGAAGAGGAGGGTCACCTGTCTCCGGGAACCAATGGGGACCGAGAGCAGTTGATTACCTCCGACGGTAGAGTCCTCTCCCAGGTAGATTACATATGGGAAACCATGCTGTAAAGATGTAAAGGCCGGAGCAGCAGCTCCTTGCAGCTCCCAGGCACCGAGGCCAGTGGCCTATGTACCACTGGTCCTTGTTAACAATAAATTCTATTTATTCACATGAAGAGCCTCCGTCTCATTGTTGCCAGGCCACCGCATTGGCGATGAAGATAAAATCAATTACAGGGACACAGCCAACCGGTGAGTATTCGGTTAAATTGAAGTCTGAAGGAAGGAAAGACTCACCTGAATGCCAGTTGGGTGCGTTGATAGTGCCAGGCCCTGGGCGACAGGTGCAGAGCAAACGTGAATTGGCTCGGTCAATCAGAAGTTTAGGAAAATGTAAAAAAAAGCCAACTAAGAGAAAATGACCCTCGGAAGCAAGAGCTGTGAACCCAAATTTAATAATAATAATATTTTTTATTATTGTCACAAGTAGGCTTACAGTAACACTGCAATAAAGTTACTGTGAAAATTCCCTAGTGACCACACTCCGACGCCTGTTCGGGTACAGTGAGGGATAATTCAGAATGTCGAATTCACCTAACAGCAGTCTTTTGGGACTTGCGGGAGGAAACTGGAGCACCCAGAGGAAGCCCACGCAGACACGGGGAGAACATGTAGATTCCGCACAGACAGTGACCCAAGCTGGGATTCGAACCTGGGGCCTGGCGCTGTGAAGCAATAGTACTAACCACTGTGCTACTGTGCCACCCTAGAAAAAGGGTACTAAAGTTAAAGAGAAAGACAAAGAAAGACGAGCCCAGGGAGCAGTGTCAAAAATAAAAAAGGGGAGGTTTTTGCAATCCAGGCAAGGGGGCAGGAGAGGAGACTGAGGGAGATGCCGTTCAAAGTGGTGGGAAGGAGTTTTAGGTACCTGGGGATTCAAGTGGCAAGGGTATGGGGTCAGCTTCATCAACTAAATTTGGGGAGGGTGATTGAGCAAATGAAAGGGGACTTCCATAGATGGGACGTGTCATAATATGCACCCGTGCACATCATGAGGTAAAAACAGGCACTGACAGACACCCAGGTTAGCCAATCAACATACAGGACAGAACACAACCAATCGCCAGACAGAACACCAGAGGGGGGCTTCCAACTATAAAACACACGAGGCATCAGCACTCCGCCTCTTTCCACTGGTGACAACTGTAGTGACAGTCAGGGTGTATATATCAGTCAGCACCTTCTACACGTGGATCAGAGCTAGCCTGGTCTAATAAGTTAGACTTAGTACACTTAGAGTAGTAGAGTGTCAACCCTACTGTGTGCATTGTTACAGAAGTTCAATAAATCGTATTGAACCAACGCCTACATGTGGTGTCTGCTTTACAGTTCATCTGCATCCTGTTGCAGTCCATGTTACCCCAGGGCGAATAACATGACGTGATACCAGGAGTCTACATCCTCGAAGTAATTTACCTTGAATAATTCAGTGATGACCAGCAAGTGCCTTCCAGCGGCATGGAGAAGGTCCAGGCCCCTCCACAGCTCTGGAAATCTTGGTGCCAACTGGCGGGTCTTCAAGCAGAAATTCAGTCTATACATTGAGGCCTCAGGCCTCGAGGATGCGTCCAATGCCAGAAAAATCACGCTGCTCCTATCGACTGCGGGGGACCAGGCCATCCAAATCTTCAATTCGCTCACTTTTGCCGATGGCGAGGACAAGACCAAGTTCCAGACCGTGTTAGTCAAATTCGACAGTCACTGTGAAGTCGAAACAAACGAGAGCTTTGAGCGCTATGTCTTCCAGCAACGCCTTTAGGGAAAGGATGAGCCTTTCCAATCCTTTCTAACTCATCTCTGCATATTAGCGCAATCCTGCAACTACGGTGACACTGCTGATTCCCTCATCAGCGATCAAATAGTGTTTGGGGTCCACTCCAACGCCCTGCGGAAGCAGCTCTTAAAAATAAGAAACATGACCCTGCCAGTAGCCATCGAGACGTGTAAAGTCCATGAACAGGCGAAAAATTGCTACTTCCGCCATAAATCAACAGAACAGGACCAACTTGCCTCCCACGAGGCAGAGAGTGTACAGGCCATCGCCCGAATGCGGCGCCTTAGCATTGATGAAGGCAGCCATTTTGCACACTTTTCCCGGGGTCCCACGTATGCGCACTACAGACGGGATAACGGAGTGGCCGAAGACCACACTGCGCAGATGCGAGCGGTGGCTGACCGTACTGCGCATGTGCGATGACGCGCGGAGCGATACGACGTCAACGTCATGATGTGCCCGAACTGCGGCACTGCCCACTTAAAGCAGCAATGCCCTGCAAGAGGCAGGCGATGTTTAAATTGAGGGAAGCCTGGCCATTATGTAGCCTTGTGCAGGTCTACACCTCAGATCGTGGGCCAGCGAACCCAATTCCAACGCAAATGCATTTGAAGTGTACAGCAAGGGCTGCTGGATTCGGAACCCGGTAACACCACGGATCCAGAAGACGACTGCCTGGAGTCCCCATATCCTGTGGGCATCGTTACCATGTATGACAAGGCCTCCTCAAATTCAGCAACATGCCTACCCATCCTCAACGTGGATTCTGCGGACGAATGGCGTGCTGTTGTACAAGTCAACCAGTGCAGCATCGGGTTCAAGCTGGACACTGGTGCTTCAGCCAATCTCATATCTCAAGCAGATCTTACTCGCATCCAAAGGCAGTCAGAAATTCTTCCGCCGGCCTGCCAGCTGCTTGATTATAATGGCAATGCCATTACTGCGTTAGGGTCCTGTCACCTGCATGTCTCCAACAAGGCCATCAAAGCCACACTGCGATTTGAAATCGTCAAGCCTGACGAGGCTTCCCCGTTTGGTGCCCATGCATGCAAGCTACTCAATCTCGTCCAGCGCGTACATGCCATGTCCTCTGCCAATATGAATCTTCAGGCTGACATTGACGAAATCCTGTCACAATACCCGGATAGGTTCAGTGGGATGGGCACGCTGCCGTACTGCTACAAAATCTTACTCAGGCCTGATGCCACGTCTGTGATCCATGCACCATGCCGGGTGCCGGCTCCTCTGAAGGACTGTTTAAAGGCGCAGCTGCAGGAGCTCCAAGACCAGGGTATAATCTCTAAAGTGACGGAACCGACTGACTGGCTCAGTTCGATGGTCTGTGTGACGAAGCCCTCTGGAGAACCGCGCATATGTATAGATCCCAAGGATCTTAACCGAAACATAATGCAGGAACACTACCCGATCCTGAAGCAAGAGGAGCTAACCAATTAGATGGCACATGCCAAATTCTTCACGAAGCTAGATGCATTGCGTGGCTTCTGGCAGATACAACTGGAGGAGTCCAGCAGGACGCTCTGCACGTTTAATACACCTTTCGGAAGGTACTGTTCCAACCGCATGCCGTTTGGTATTGTTTCAGCCTCTGAAATCTTTCACAGAATCATGGAACAGATGCTGGAGGGCATTCAGGGTGTGCGGGTTTATGTTGATGACGTCATTATATGGTCCACAACCCCAGAGGAACACATATCTCGTCTCCTACAAGTCTTTAGATGCATACATGCCAACGGCCTCAAGTTGAACAAGGCCAAATGCTCCTTTGGCATGTCATCAATTAAGTTTTTGGGTGATCAAATATCCCAGCAGGACGTGCAACCGGAATCGGACAAAGTCAAGGCCATCAACATCATGAAGACCCCGGAAGACAAAAAGTGAGTATTCCGCTTCCTGGGTATGGTTAACTTTTTGGGAAAGTTCATTCCCAACCTCTCATCACACAGCACAGCTCTCAGGAATCTGGTGAAGAAGTCCACTGCCTTTCAGTGGCTACCCACACATCAAGCAGAGTGGCTCGAGTTAAAGGCAAAGCTCACCACTGCTCCGGTACCAGTGTTTTCTGACCCAGAGACGCCAGCCAGGACAGCATTGGTGCAGTGCTCCTCCAGAAGGATGACTCCTCGTCCTGGGCTCCAGTGGCCTATGCGTCCAGGGCCATGACTCCCACTGAGCAGATGTCAAATAGATGCTCAAATAGAGAAAGAGTGCCTGGGCCTCCTCACCGGTATTGTAAAGTTCCATGATTACGTCTATGGTCTACCAACTTTCACAGTAGAGACTGACCACAGACCCCTAGTCCATATCATTCACAAGGATTTGAATGACATGACGCCCAGGCTTCAGCGCATTCTCCTTCGACTCTGCAGGTATGATTTCGAATTGGTTTACACACCGGGCAAGGAGCTAATCATTGCGGATGCCTTGTCTCGTGCCATCACCTCGGCCTGTGAACAGGTCGACTTCATCTGCCAAATTGAGGCACAGGTGCAACTGTGCGCCAGCAACCTCCCGGGCTCAGACGAACGAGGCGTTAACATTTGAGAAGAGACTGCCAAGGACCCTCTTCTGCAGCGGGTCATACATCACCTTGCAGATGGTTGGCAGAAAGGGCAATGCCCCCAGTTCTTTAATGTCAAGGATGACCTAACAGTTGTCGAGGGGATCCTCCTCAAGCTGGATCGTATCGTTAGTCCTCGCAGCCTCCAGAGCTTAGTGCTCAATCAGATCCACGAGGGACACCTCGGTATAGCGAAATGCAGGCACAGGGCCCGGCAGGCTGTCTATTGGCCTGGCATTAACGAGGACATATCCAACATGGTCCTCAATTGTGCGACTTTCCAGCGTTTCCAAACTGCTCAGCCCAAAGAAACACTCCAGCAACACAAAATCGTGACCTCTCCGTGGTCTAAGGTGGGAATCGACCTTTTTCACACCAATGGGCGTGACTGCGTGCTTATAACTGACTACTTCTCGAGTTATCACGCAGTGATGAGACTGTCCGACCTCACATCAAGGACTGTCATCAAGGCCTGCAAGGAGACCTTTGCCAGGCATGGTATTCTGCTCACGGTCATGAGTGACAACGGTCCCTGCTTCTACAGCCAAGAGTGGTCCAACTTCGCGAAGCTATACCAGTTCAAGCACATTACCTCGAGCCCGCATTACCCACAATCTAACGGGAAGGTCGAAAAAGGGGTCCATATCGTGAAGCAACTACTCTGCAAGGCTGCGGACTCAGCTTCTGGCTTTAACCTTGCGCTCCTGGCATACAGGGCAACCCCTCTGTCCACCGGTATGTCTCCGGCACAACTCCTTATGAATCGTGACCTGCGGATGACTGATCCGGCCATTCATTTACCTGACCTTGATCACCTCCCAGTGCTGCAAAAGGTGCAGCAACTCAGAAACCGCTAAAAGCTGACATACGATGCTCATGCTACTGATTTGCCTGTGCTCTCTCCGGAAGATGCCTGGTGGAGGCCGGTCAGCTCCAGCTGTTGTTGTTCGACAGGCTGCTCCCAGGTCGTTCGTGGTTCGCATGGCTGATGGATCCGTTGTCAGACGCAACAGAAGGGCACTACGCAAACTTGCCTGCCCATCACTGGATCTCACGTTCCCAGCTGTCGTTATGCCTTTTCCGGACACCTCGCTCCACGAGGCCACCAATCTGGCTGCAATCCCACCTGTCAAGGCGCCGTCGTCCCCACCTCCACCTCTCCGGCGGTCGACAAGGATCCGACGCCAGCCCCAGAGATTGGACTTATAAATATTTCCTTTGTACATATTGTTCTGTATCTGCACGCTGGACACCTTACATGTACATATGCATTCACTTGCCATTTGCTGTAAATAGTTATATCTGTAACTATGTCGTATATGCTCTAAGCAACCAACAATTTTTTTTTAAAAAGGGGGATGTCATAATATGCACCATGCACATCATGAGGTAAAAACAGGCAGTGAAAGACACCCAGGTTAGCCAATCAACATACAGGACAGAAAACAACCAATCACCAGACAGAACACCAGAGGGGGGCTTCCAACTATAAAACATACGAGGCATCAGCACTCCATCTCTATCCACTGGTGACAACTGTAGAGACAATCAGGGTGTATATATCAGTCAGCAATGGTCAGCACGGTAGCACTGTGGATAGGACAATTGCTTCAAAGCTCCAGGGTCCCAGGTTCGATTCCGACTTGGGTCACTGTCTGTGCGGAGTCTGCACATCCTCCCTGTGTGAGCGTGGGTTTCCTCCTGGTGCTCCGGTTTCCTCCCACAGTCCAAAGATGTGCAGGTTAGGTGGATTGGCCATGGTAAATTTCCCTTAGTGTCCAAAATTGCCCTTAGTGTTGGGTGGGGTTACTGGGTTATGGGGATAGGGTGGAGATGATCTTGGGTAGGGTGCTCTTTCCAAGAGCCGGTGCAGACTCTACGGACCGAATGGCCTCCTTCTGCACTGTAAATTCTATGATCTATGAGCACCTTCTACATGTGGATCAGAGCTAGCCTGGTCTAGTAAGTTAGAGTTAGTACACTTAAGAGTAGTAGAGTGTCAACCCACAGCCAGCTGTGTGCATTGTTAGAAGTTTAAAAATCATATTGAACCAATGCCTAGGTTTGGTGTATGTTTTACAGTTCATCTGCATCCTGTTGCAGTCCGTGTTACCCCAGGGTGAATAACATGACAGGACGTGCTCCAGCTGTCATTGGCAGGGAGGGTACAGACTGTGAAGATGACAGTCCTCCCGAGATTGCTGTTTGTGTTTCAGTGTCTCCCAATCTTCAACCCAAGGCATTTTTTAGGAAGATGAACACAGCGATCTCGAGTTTTATGTGGGCTGGGATAGCCCCGAGGGTGAAGAAGGTCCTTCTTGAGTGGGGGTGCAGTGTGTGGGGCTTGATCCTTCCGAAATTTATTAACTATTACTGGGCAGCCAATATTTCGATGATTAAGAAATGGGTAGTGGGGGAGGGGTCGGTGTGGGAGCGAGTGGAGGCGGCATCTTGCAAGGGCATGAGTCTGAAGGCTCTGTTAATGGCACCTCTGCTGTTCTTGCCAGTCCGTTACTCCACAAGTCCAATGGCAGTGGCAGCCCTGAGAGTGTGGGGACAATGGAGGCAACACATGAGACTGGAGGGGGCAGGTTTGCTCCGGGTGGTGCTGGGGGGGGGGGGGGGGGGGGGGGCTTACGGGTTGGGAGCGGGTAGGGATTGAGAGATTTGGGGATCTCTTCATTGAGGAGGGTTTCCTGAGCCTGGAGGAGCTAAAGGAGGAGTTAGAGTTACTGGGTGGGAGCGGATTCCGGTACCTGCATGTACAGGATTTTGTTCGGAGGCAAGTTCCAAGCTTCCCTCGCCTGCCTCTAAGCGGACTACAGAATAAGGTGATGTCTAAAACAGGGGTTGGGGAGAGGAGGGTCTCAGAAATATATAAGGAAGAGAAGGAGAGGGAAGGGGTCCCAATTGGGGAGGTGAAGAGGAAGTGGGAGGAAGAGTTGGGAGGGGAGCTGGAAGTCGGGCTATGGGAGAAGGCCCTGAGGAGATTCAATGCATCCTCGTTGTGTACCAGGCTCAGCCTGATCCAGTTCAAGGTGATCCGCAAGGCTCATATGCCTGTGGCCCGGATGAGCAGGTTTTTTGAAGAGGAGGAGGACAGATGTGGTCTTGCGAGCTCTGGATCCATTGGTGAAACCAATAAAAGAATTAAACAGCACAACGAGAGAAAACTGACTTTTTTTAGGCAGTGGAGAGGCTTAGAAGAAAACTGTGGAAATCATTCACAAAGGGATGGATTCCCCGCTGCTGATAGCGGGGTTCCTGATGCGGTGGAGAATGGCGCATCGGGCTACAAACGGACGGGGCACCCATTCTGTTCCGGTATTCCGGTCTCCCCTGGTGGCGGCAGTGAACTACACACCCTGGGCCGGTAGGGGGAATGCAAATGAGTCCATGACAGCTGGTGGAATTTAAATTCAATTAATAACTTGGAATTGAAAAGCTAATCTCAGTAATGGTGACCATGAAATGTTTATTAATTGTTGTAAAGACCCATCTGGTTCACTGTTGTCCTTTAGGGAGGGAAATCTGTCTGGCCTAAGTGTGACTCCAGACCCACAGTAATGGGGTTGACTCTAAACTATCCTCTGAAATTACACAGCAAGCCACTCAGTTCAAGGGCAATTCTGGATTGGCAACAAATGCTGGCCTGGTCAGCGACACCTACATCCCATGAAAGAATATTAAAAAGCCATAACATGTTTAAGGATCTTGAAGGAAAAAAAGAGGTTCAAGATGGGACAGAAGGTAGCGAGGAGAAGTCAAGGCTTTCTTTGAGAAAGAGGAGGAAATAATGCCAGCAGTTTTAGGGATCGAGGCTATAGGCGGGATTTTCCAGCCCTTCCCGCCCTCACAGTGGATTCCCCGGCAGCGGAATGGGCGAGCCATGCAAAATGTCATAGTCTTGGCAAGTCCGGGAGATACCACCGGCAGGCAATGGCGAGCCACCTCTGCCTCTGGAAAACATACTGCGAGGGGTTGTCCAGGAATCGAATCTGAGTGGTCAGAAATGTAGTAGGAATGAGTTTGAAAGAGTGGTAGCTGGGTTTCTCCATGGCAATACTTCAGCCAATCAGCATATTTTTCTCCTGAAGCTTAAATGGTTGTGAACATTTGAAATTTGGCATTTTTGAATTTTTCCTGATGAGTATAAGATGAGAAGCTTCAGCAACATACCTGTCTTTTCAACAATATTCAATTTCTGTACTAACTAGAGAGTTGGTGGCAAGGGTGGAGGGGGTTACAGGGTAGTGGGAGGATATAAATGAAAAGGACATGTGTTTTAATAAGCGAGGTGACAACACGTGAACTTGAGTGTGAAGGTAGGTGCTGTACCTAAGCAATGAAGAAGCAGGACATTTTTGCTGTGGATGAAGATATCAGAGGTGCAAGGGATACGTGATTAAGCAAATCAGTAACAGTGGAGATCTGGCGATAGAGGTTGTAAGCAACCCAAGACATATTTCTGCAGGGAAAGATGAACTGGGAAGAGTAGGGAGTGTGCACAGTGAGGGATGTAAAGAAATGATCAGAGATAGAGGCTACAGCAGTATGTTGCCAATTATGGTGACCTATAAACGAGCCCCAGTTCTTTTTAAATATTAAGTGTAGCAGTGCACCAAATCTGGACTATTGAATTTGTATCTCCTGAGGTAACTGTATGACAAAGCATGATATTTTGAAAACCAAGAGTGTTGAGTGACAACGTCCAGCTGGTCCCGGAAATGTGTGTATTTTGGGAATAGAACAAGTCTAGTCAAATTTGGTGCATGGATTTGCCATTTGACTGACTGCTTAAAACCACATTGACATGGACTGAACAATACGAGGATTGTTTAAGATGTTATATGAAGAGCCTGAAGAGAGATTCTCATTGCCTGTTCCGTTGCTGAGTCTGAACAGGATTTGCATTCATTCATTCAGCTGATGTCAGCTGCAGCAACATTTTGGGAGGCCTTATAATTTTCTGTAGGGGACACAGTCAGGTTGAAGTGAGAGGAACCGCCTCGAAAAATAAGAAAACGTAGAATGAGTAACGGCTATTTGTGTCAACGCAACCATTTCTTCCCCATTTCCTGCCCGTCTCTCCCTGTCCAAGTTATTTCCCCCGTCATCATCAGAGCCTTGCTCTGGTTCTGAGGAAAGAATCAACTTCCGTTTACACTGCGTGACCAGCAAAGGATTTAGCCCTATCCGCAGTCAGCCAAGTTTTAACTTAATACATGGTCATCTGCCAGAGATACCAACTGTATATATGCTCCCTATAGCTTGGGTAACTGCTGAGGGCCATTTAAATGAAGCCACCATCACCCCCCTTCCAGCCCACCCAACTTTAGACTTGGTGGAGGTCACCAGGAAGCATGGTCCCTCCACGAGTTCCACGATTGCTGGCATGTGAGTTGTCAATACCAATGTGCTAATTTGAGTCCAACAACTGCCATGCATCAGGCAGGCACACTATTATACACAGCGTACCGCCTGCACAAACTGACCCTCAGCTGATGAAGCAGCAACTCTCAACTTTGGGAGTTCCTGTCCCCCTTTGAATCCGGATACCAGTAGGCCATGGACTTCACAGAGGAGTACTGCATTTTAAGTGCACATCACAACTTCCATGGCACAATGAAGAAGGGATAGGAATTCTGCCAGCGTCCTGTTCCCCTTCAACCAGCACGACAAAAAAACAGAATGGAATGGCTCTTCACTCATCAGAAACTGAACTGGGTCAACCATATAAATACTGTGGCTACAAGAGCAGGCTGGAGATTGGGAAATCTGCAGCGAGTAACTCACCTCCCGACTCCCTGTCCATCACCTGCAAGGCAAGTCAGGAGTGATGGAACCTTCTTCACTTGCCCGGGTTAGTGATGCTCCACTAATACACAAGAAGCTCAACACCATTCAGGACAAAGCAGCCCACTTGATTGGCATCCCATCCACAAACATTCACTCACTCTACCGCCGATGCACAGTGGCAGCCATGTGTACCATCTACAAGATGCACTCCAGGAACTCACCAAGGCTCCTTAAACTGTACCTTCCAAAGTCGTGCCCTCTGTCACTTCGAGGGACAATTGCAGCAAATGCATGGGAAAAGCAACCACCTGCAAGTTCCCCTCCAAGCCGCACACCACTTTGACGCAGAAGCAAATCACAATTCCTTCACTGTCGCTGGTTCAAAATCTTGGAACTCTCTTCCTAACACTGTAAGTGTACCCGCACCACAGTGATTTACGAAACCTTTCCAAGGGCAATTAGGGATGGATAGTACTGGCTGTGCCAGCGATGATCACACCTTATGAATTTTATGAAAGAATGTTTTAAAATTCTGTTTAGACCTTTGCTGTGTACAGATGGATTTTCCCATATTATGATAACAATTTTCACTTATATAGCACTGTCAACATCCAGAGGCACTAAGAGTGATTGCATTTAAACAATAATTCATTGGTGATTCTCACTTCAGGACATCTTGAGCACGAGATGATATGCTACATGAATTTAAGTTTCTTTCTTCATGCCTCGTGTTTCCGAGTTTAACAATATAACAAAGTTGTGGTTTGTGAAAAGATAATGATACCAATCTTGTTCCTCTTAAGTGTGGAATTTGTGGTTTGCACATCAGAGGTGGAAAGTGTGAGTTACACTTGAAGTAATTTCCTCCAATTACTGTTGGGAAGAATGAGCAATTGAACTGTGATATATTAGTGCAAAGGGTATAAACTAACTGCTGGTGCCATGTTCTTTAAAGAAAGAGAATATATACGTATATTTTGTGAAGTAATTGTACAGCTTTATTGTATGAAATACAGGGGAATGCTTTGAGATTTCCACATAGTCATACAATTGTAGAAGCATGATGGCACAGAAGGAGGCTATTCAGCTATATGAGCCCAAACTGGCTCTCTGCAGAGCTATCCAGTCAGTCTGTTTATTTATAAGAAGAACTATCAGGAAATACAATTGGATAACAACAAGCTAATACCTACTACCCCCTTTAACTATCTTGCCCTCTACCCACACAGACAAACACGGGGGGGGTAGAGAGTCTTTGCTTTAGATGAAGTTTCTTTAGCACACTTTCTTCATGTTTGCTGATTAAAGTCTCTGGTTTACAGCCGGTAATGGTCTTCTTTGTAGAGTCATTCATTCAGGGTCCCCATAGGTTAGAAAATATTGTACTCACAGGGATCAGGCTTTCTGGAGAAACACCTTATTTCTCATCAAACTGGGCCTTCAGTTCGAGGTTTACCTTGATGCTTATATTGTTCTGCAGAGACAATTTATTTCACCATAAAACCTTGCTTTCAGGTTGTGGTTTGACTTCAGGCCTCTGCAGTCCCAAGAGAACAGTACCCAGACTTGCTGGAGAGAGAATCAGCCTCCACAATGGCCTTCCGGAGAGGATTAGTTATAGATATTTTTGGAGACTTAGATCTCTTCACCTAGGCTGCCAGGATTAAAAACTGAAACCAAACTGGAATCTCATGACTCTGAAAACATTCCATTGGGTTCAGATCCAATCAACACCTGTTGCTAGGCAGTGCACAGTCTTTTGGGCCAATTAATTGGCCATTAGCAAAATCAATCAAACTGAGTCATTACCGATTCCGGCCAATCTGCAATCACCAGACTAAATCAGCACAGCCTTCCGGATTCTTCTGTTTGAATTAAAGGCAGAGGCTGCCTTAAAGACACATGTCCGTAGTCATCCATGGATCAAAAATGTAATGGCAAAAATAAAAGAAAGGGGAAATAATAATAATCTTTATTGCCACAGGTAGGTTTACATTAACACTGCAATTCATTTTCCTATTGAAATTGTCGTGCATGAGTGCCTTTAAGAACTGGATGTTTAAGCAATGTACCTTTAAGAAAACAGTGATGTCATAGAGTGGGTGGAGCTCAGCTCAGGTCAGTCATTTTGCAGGTTTTTAGTTCCAGTTAAAAAAGCAGTGGGTGTGTGTCTGTGTGTCTCCAGAGAGCTGCAAGAAGAAAGCAAGGTACTGGAGCTGAAATCAACCAAGCTAATATATCTCTGCCATTCTACAGAAAATATATATATCCCTTAACCTGATGTGATTTTGTTTAAAGGTGTTAAGTCTCTTGGACGTTTGAAGGAACATTTTGAGGAATTATTTACTGTTGCAAAATTTTCTGAGTTATCTTTGAAGTAAGGGGTTGTAAGAGATCCAATGTTTATTTAAAATGTTAAGTTGAGTTCATGGAATAAACAGTGTTTTGTGTTTAAAAAACCCACGTGTCCATAATTGTAATCCCACACCTAGGGAAAAGCCGCGTGCTCGGAAAAGCAACAAATCCATTAAAGGGAGAGGTAGGTTGAACTCCATGATACATTTTGGGGCTCTGAAAACACCTCGCCCATAACAAAATCATTGAACATCTCCACTCCCACCACCTTAATATGCAGTGAGTTACAGCTCATTATGACTCCAAAGGCTGAAATCTTTGTCCCCAGCCCTTGTGCCATCAGCGAGTGGGAACAGCCTTTCTTTGCCAATTTTATCTAAACTTATCATAATCCTCTATGCCTCAATCGAATCTCACATCAATCTCCTTTGCTCCAAGGAGAGCAATCCCAGCTTCCCCAGTCTAACTTTGTAAAGTTCTTCACCATGTGGAATCATTCTGGTAAATCTCCTCTGCAGGAGGATCCTCGCATCCTTCCTTGCTTGGATGAATACAGCTCCAACAACACTCAAGAATCTCAACCCTATCCAGAACAGAGTAGCCTGCTTGATTGGCACCCCTTTCACAAACAATCACCAACGACATACAGTGGAAGCAGTGTGTACCATCTACAAGGTGCACTGCAGGAACTGACTCCTTAGGCAACACCTTCCAAACCCACGACCACTACCATTTTGAAGGACAAGAGCAGCAGAGACCTGGGAACACCATCACTTCAAGGTTCCCCTCCAGGTCACTCACCATCCTAATTTGGAAATATATTACCATTCCTTCACTGCCGCTCTGTCAAAATCCTGTAACTCCCTCCCTAATAGCACAGTGGGTATAACTACACCACATGTAATGTGGTGGTTCAAGAAGGCAGCTCCCCATCACCTTCTCAAGGGCAATTAGGGATGGGCAACAAATGCTGGCCTGGTCAGCAAACCCCCCATCCCAGAAAAATGAAATTTTAGAAAAGTGTGGGATCGACCTGCTGAGAACTGTGCATTATTTGGGAAGAAGCAGGATATCTAGGTGACAATTCCTGCACTTTGGCTGAGTCAGAGGAGCATCGAGGATTCTGCATACTTGCAAGATAGAGTTGTTGCCATGGTACCAGCGAGCATGGGAGTGTTAGTTTATGAACCCATTCTGCCCTTCAGGTTTGATGGTCTGGGTGTGCCTAAGGTCTGTAAGAGCTCAAAGCAGTTTTGCATCTTTTGATTTCCGAGTAGATTCCATTCATTCCTTACTCTGAATGGCAGATGTTTCACACAAACTTCATCCATATGTTTGCAACTTTCCGGTTGCGTTTCACCACATTTGGGAATGCACCTTCCCGCAATCAGCAGTGGCAGCTGCATTGACCGAGGTATTGCTAGATATCAGGATTCAATTTCCAATGGGAAGGCTCATCAGGCTGCATTCACAGTAGCCGGGCGGCTGGGATGGTGGGGGGGGGGGGGGGGGGGGAGTGGTGGCTGCCATACTCTTCACCATTTCCAGAACTTCTGCCCAGAATATTTCAATTGGATGTAAAGCTTTGAAATCTGATGAATATTGGACCTTGGAACCTTAAAACAAAAAAAAATGGATTATGTGTACCAGTGGAACACTTTGTAGTGAAAACTGGGTATGAGTTGGTTCAAAATATTTCGCACGCATCTTAAATTAACAATTGTGAAAATAGAGCATGGGATAATACCTTACAAACGTTAATGTCCTCTGAAATATCCCTCTGCTATTTTTGTAGAGAGTTTAGCCTTTGTGAACAAAATGGGTAAACTTCTCCACTCGAATAGCTGAGTCAAAATAACCTTTGTTGAAACACTTTAAGCATTTATTCATGAATGTCCCGCTGCACAATCTCAGGGACCATTTAATCACAAATGATTATCAGACGTTTGAAAAAGTTCTTCAATATTCCACATAGGTGACTGGTGTAGTATGTTATCTTCAATTTAAAAGATTAGTAATCGATGGAAGTAGGTTTAGTTAAGTCATCACAAGTCAAAATCTTAGGTTTAAAATTGCTTGGAAATTAGATTTGATTTTAACGCAGTTGGTTTTTGCAGTGGCAGGAACATCGGATCGATTTTATCAAATCTGCGGGTATGTGGGCTCTGTTCGTTAAAAGAATTTTATTTGCAAAATTTGCTGGAATAGTTCAGAAAGTCTTTATAATGAAAGGTTGGTTTGGCTCAAGCTTTCTGTTCAAGTCCTTGATTATTTCCCCTGAGGATCTGCAATGTACAGCACGTAGAAATTGACAGTCGACCTGGTACTACTGCCTTGTGGCACTGTAGGCAATGAACTCTGTCCAACCTCTTAATTATGGGTTGAGGTAGACTGTCAAATAAGTAAGCACATACCTTCCCTTTGCTTTATGTGTTTTGAATCCTGCCCATACACATGGCTGTTGGAAGATGAAGCATTTTGGACCACGTCCAGATTTAACTTGGTTGCTGAAAAAGAACTACCTTTGACAGCATACTTTAAGCTAAGGCATGATACTGCATGATATTGCCATTCAAATGCTTAATTTTTGTCCACTATTTTAAGAGTGATCTAATTCCATTTATTCTAAGGGATTAGCATAGTGGATGATTAATATGACACAAAATGCCAGGCTATTAATTGAAATTATTTTAAAGTGTAACTTTTTGCTTTTAGCATTATGACCACACAGTTATCATAGAATCATAGAATTTACAGTGCAGAAGGAGGCCATTCGGCCCAACAGGTCTGCTCCGGCCCTTGGAAAGAGCACCCCGCCTAAGCCCACACCTTCACCCCGTCCCCGTAACCCAGTAACACCACCTAACTTTTTTGGACACTGAGGGCAATTTAGCATGTCCAATCCACCTAACCTGCATATCTTTGACATGGGGAGAAAGTGCAATTTCCACACATTCCCAAGCCGGGAATCGAAACTGGGACCCTGGAGCTGTGAAACAACTGTGCTAACCACTGTGCTACCGTGACCCTCGTTGTTACTTAAACAATCTTTAGCACTGAGTTTCCTCCCCCTTCCCCTCTTCTCTTCCACCTTTTGATTTATGTTGGTGTTCAGTTACTCAATACCAGCCAGTTCCCGGAACGTCACCAGGTGACCTGGGTCCTGATCCTGTCCTCATGAGAGCTTTCCAGCAGAGGTTACAGTCTCAAAGTCATTGTAGGGAACTGTATAAACCCTAACACCAACTTGAATGTGATCAGCTACTCATCACAGACTGGGGCAATTGAACCTATGGGGTGCAATCTAACGGTCGCAACCGACTTAGGGCATGGCGCAGCCGGTAAATCTCTGTCGGGGCAGCAGGGTGACACAGTGGTTAGCACTGCTGCCTCACGGCGCCGAAGACCCGAGCTCGATCCCGGCTCTGGGTCAGTGTCTGTGTGGAGTTTGCACTTTCTCCCCGTGTCTGTGTGTGTTTTCTCCGGGTGCTCCAATTTCCTCAAAGTCCAAAGCTGTGTAGATTAGGTGGATTGGCCATGCTAAATTGCCCTTAGTGTCGAAAAAGGTTAGGTGGGGTTACTGGATTACGAAGATGGGGTGGGGTGCTCTTTCCAAGGGCTGGTGCAGACTCGATGGGCCGAATGGCCTCCTTCTGCACTGTAAATCTATGATTTTATGATAACTGTGTGACTAGTCTGGGTTGCCCATCATTGCTCTAAGCTCTAAATTTGCAGTACTGGAATCCAATAAGAAATGCAACAGCATAAATGCTGCATTCCTAAATGGATTTACTCAATAAGCTGTCAAACACAAGTTTTATTAAATTATTTTCAACAACCAATGTGCCCTTGAGTTTGAAATGATGAATTTGACATTTCTGCCCCCACCATGGGGAAAAGAATAATACAATTTGGGCGGTATTGAATGGGCTGTCCATCATCTGCGCAGTCACGATACAGCCACAATGCATCCAACCACAATGCATCTGAGTATCGGGCAGCTCCTTTAACGGATAGTGGATGCAATGCTGCCAGTTGGCCTCTGCACTAAAGTCAAGTGTCCCTGGACCATTAATAAATGCTCTGAGCAATGAGGGAGTCCATTGCCCCGCTCCCAGCAATGCTCGGCTGGTCTTGTGTTCATGAATTTTTCAAAATAAAGCCACAGGTTACTCTTCCAGAGGTGATTATTTTGCAGTGATAAGTTAAAATGGTCGGGTCACCGAATAACAAAGGCAACTGGTCGCAGATATATTTATTTTTCCTCAAGTAGAAATGGGAGGCATACTTTGATCAGATTAGATTCTCTAAGAATAAAGAGTTGGGTGTTTGCTTAAGCCTTACTATCTAATTAAATGTTAGAACCTAGGGATCAGGATCCTACATGTCTAAACATTGTCATTACTTACAATTCTTTCCTGTGATATTTGATATTCCTTGAGGTGCAGTCCACTCCTGTTCCGCCTTCTTCGAATTTCTGCAATGGAAATTCCAATAATTATGGCAATTATGGGTAATAAAGACGAAAAATATTTCATACTTCCAATATTTATGAAATTCAGCGAGCCAACTTGCCACATTCAGTAGGCATGCTGTTGGATTTTTCCAAATCCGCCTATGAATTTATTCAGCAGGGGGCAAGGGAGTACTTTATGGAACCCAAAATGTCAGAAAACGTAACATGCGGATTGACTTAATTAGGCAAGATAGAACATTTCTGTTGCCAGACGGCAGGTTGAGATGCAAAAGTTTAGACAGCGGCATTTCTGTGACATGTTGGGTCTCATGCCAGCCAGCGGAGGTTTCTATTCGTAATACATTTGCATGTCATGAATACTCATTCAAAACCTTTTACAATAACGTCCTACCTTCAAGATGGCGGCTTGGTGGCACAGTGGTTAGCACTGATTCCTTACAGCTCCAGGGACCTGGGTTCGATTCTTGCCGTGGATGACTGTCTGTGTAGAGTTTCTCATTGTGCCTGTGCAGGTTTCCTCCGGGTGCACCTGTTTCCTCCCACAGTCCAAACATGTGCAGGTTAGGTGGATTGGCCATGCGAAATTACCTCTTAGTGCCCAAAGATATGGGTTATGGGGTTACAGGGATAGGTCAGGGGGAATGGGCTGAGGTAGGCTGCTCTTTTGGAGGCTCGGTGCAGACTCGATGGGTCGAATGACCTCCTTCTGCACTGTAGGGATTCTATAAATTCAGCAGGAATCACATGGCATTCTATTCATGATTGTTTGAAGATGATGTGCACCTGTTGGTGTTGTGCAGTTGTGTGTAAGGTCAGTGGTTTTCCTTGCTTAAGTCTAAAGCATGAGGGAGGTGAGGAGGACAATGGCAGCTTGTATGAGGCTCAGGCTGGCAAGAGTGAGTCAGTGATGAGAGGGAATTTTGGTGGAATGGAAAAGAGTTTCAGGGGAGAACAGAGGGTAGGGTTGGGGATATGGAGGAGTGAAGTGAGAGGAGTGATGGCATCCTGGGTGTGGTAGGGAGGGGTGGTGGGGTTAGTCAGTCAAGGTAGGAAAATGAGGGGCCAGTACTGTCTAAATTTACTCCACCTTACAGATTTTGCTGGCAGAGACCCTGCAGAGCTTTATTTTCACCTACATTTCAATTATCCTCACTGAGAGTAATCTCAGACAATGTCCTTTACAATACAAAGAAGGGAGGGCCAGTTGAGCCTGCAAGTTCAGCCATGCCCCACTGGGTGATGAGTGCAATAGACACTAACGTGAACATTCAATAATGTGAACACAAAAACACAACATTGTTTCTTCCGCAATCAAGGAAATGTCCCTAAATCACCCCTGTAATCACCAATATTTGCCAACAATGAGGTGTGCCAGTACATTTAGCTCTCTGACTAAGTTAAGGCGGGATTCTCAGTTCACTCAGCTGCGTGTTTCTCAGCAGCGCCGTTCGCTGCCGATGGGATTCTCTGTTCCTGCCGCCTGTCAATGGGATTTCCCATTGAAGCTACCCCGCGTCACCAGGAAACCCAGCCTTAGTCTCAACAATAACAGTGATGCACACAAGGACAATGTAAAGTCAATTGACGTGGTCTCTCTGGACTCATGGTGCTCCTCTTCTGGAGTCAAAATCTTCAAGATTTCAATGTAATGTGAAATGGTTCATTTTTAAATTTAATTTAGGAAAACATCCATGCCAACTTTGTGCTCTCAGGACTTAGGTCAATGACAATGTGGTTGTCAGGAACGCCATGGTCACGATGCACAGCTTTGACCAGAAACTTTCTCAACCCGTCTAATAAAGTCACCCTGCATGCCACGTTTCCTGTTTAATCAAGAAGCTCTTTAATGGGCTGCCCATAGACCCATGACATCACGTTTCACCAATGAAAATCTTTACCTGTTGCTAAATCACACTGGTTTTCTATGCACGTTGTTGGCACTTTGAATTTTTAATTATAATCAATGGGAAACGGCAAAAAAAGAAAGAAGTGGTGTACAGTCCCAGTTATGACATCGGGAACAGCATGCTGTTGACAAAATCCCAGCCACAATTTCTCCCAAGTTTATAATTCAGAAACTTCATGCAGCTTATTTTACAGAACATCTGTCCAGACTTTGGATTGAACTCAGTAGCTGCTGTTGATACAAGTATAATTCTTTGTCCTTCAAACATCAGCTTCTTTTTCCTTTTTTAGCCAGACATCAGCTTTCATCTGTGTATTTATTTAATCAACTGCTTGCACGCAGCTGAAGTAGATTATATCAGTTTGTATTTGAGGCCCCTTCTTGACAGCAATTACCACAGGGGGAATCTCCGCTTTTCGCCACTAAGATTGGGAATCCCAATCGGGTGGAGAATCCCACGTCAGCCGAAAAACAGGATCGGCACCAGGCCTGTCCCTGGTCTCCGGTACCACCTTGGTGACCATAGCGGACTTCCCGCTTTGCACAAACAGCTGATATGCATTCATTTGAATGCGATTAACGGGCTGCAAACCCAAATCTCCCCTCCCCCCACCCCATTATGCTCCACTTCTCCCTGAGGGTATTCCACCAAGCAGACTTTGGTGTAAGTATTTACAAACGCTGTCCTGGTGTGCTGGAGCCAAAGGGGTTAGGGTTCCCTGCCACTGCCAGGTTGCAGAGAGAGTGGCCCCAAGGGTTCTATGGGATGGGTGGGCTCAGGTAAGGGGTTGACCCCGGTGTTTTGTTACCTGTGTGGTAGGTAACATGTGCTATTCAATCCTTGGCTAATGAACAGGTCTTCGCAATCTCGATGAAGAAGACTCAAACTCATCCAGTAGTAACAAAAGGTTTATTGAGTAACTATAACAATAATTGCATGAGTTCTTTACTTTAACTTTGATACTAGTGATAAGGTTAACAAGATCTAACGACAGTAACTATACGTAACTCCACTGGCCATCTGAACTACCCTGCTATTGCCCTGGTCACAGTGCACCCCCGAGAGAGCCAGAGACCCAATGTGGTTGCCTTTTATACCCCTGTTGGTCCAGCCCTCTAGTGATCATGTGGTGCTACTGATTACACATTAACCCCTTGTGTACATGCACATATAGAGATCACAACACCCAGGACCCTCCCCCAGGATGGTGGTCCTGTGTCTGGACTGCTTCTTCCAGCCCTGGGCAACCTGAAGATCACTCTTGGAATGACGATCTCAGGCAGCCCTTTGTTCAAAATCATCATCCTTGTTTGACATGGCCTTCTCACTCTGAACTGCCCTGCCCAGCAGCTGATGAGCAGATCAGACAGTTCATTGAAGATTCAAGCCAAGAAGACTTTCTCTTTCCTCACATCTGTTCCCTCATTCCAAAGATTTTAAAACTGCTGTTTTTGAAGTCTCAGAACCTTCCTAGAAGGCCCACAACTCTTGAAAAGCCTTGAAAAACCCCAAAGTTCTTTGAGATGCATAGCATTCATTCACTTTCACAGCACAGTACTTTTCACTAGCCTTTGATTGGCAGCTTAATGGTTTAAACACAGCTGCCAGGAGGTTTGTTTGTTTATCTTTCCCTTCACGCTTGAAAAATTTGCACTTTAATTTTAAATTTAACTGTAAAAGCTGTAACCACCTTTCAAAGATGGGATTCACAAAGAAGTTTTTTTTTAAACACAAAAGCATAGTGTGTCCTGCATTGATCCTAACCCCAATGTTTATCAAGATTCTGGTTCGGATTGACAGATGCTGGCCATTTCAAAGCAGCTAAGTGCTTTCACTTCCTCTTTTCTAACTGCAAAAAGTTCTTGGCTGGGATGTTACTGACAGGGTGAGAGTGCTATGGTACCGGGGAGCATTACACAGTTGGTAATGCCAAGGGTGGGGCCTGAAGGGGCCTTGGGAGGGGGGGGGCGGGGGTGGTGACCGCTTTGTTATTCCTGTGGTGCGGGAGGAAGCGCCTCTTTGATGAGGGGTTGGGGCTCCTCCCTCAGTCAGTGGAGTGGTTCAACATTTGCATTGTGGGGGAAGGGAGCCTGTTTCTGGACGTTGGGATCTGGGCACCTGTTCAAAATGACGGCCCGGCACCAATAAGTGCAGCACACAGTCTCGATTCTCCACTGGAACAGAGAATCGCACCACAAGACTCCAGATCTGACGCACCTATCCTATCGTTATGAAGCATTAAATACCTACTTCCTGTTTTCTGTCAACAATTAATGGGAAAGAAAATTCTAACAATTCAGATTACTCAATTTTCTTTTGTGCAATTTTCTCAATTGTAGCTTTATCTTCTGCAGGCCTCATACCAACTGTCTAGCATGCAACGTATAGTCTAATAAATGTAGCCAGACATTCCAGGTGTAAAGGTAGAAAACACTTCTCCACACAAAGCATGGTCAAAATTTTAAACTCTATTCAGCTGATGTCAGGTTAGTTTTTTAATTTTACCTGTGAGACTGATAAGATTTCTGTTAACCAAAGATACAGTATTAAGAGAAATGGGGAAAGGCAAATATAAGGAGTTAGGTCATCGATCAACAATGATCTCATTAAAGGCAGAACAGACTTGAGGGGCTAAATGACTCACTTCTCTTCCTAAATTCCAGCTATCTCAGCGTCACATACCAGCCACCTAATAAGACATACCAACTATCTAAAACGTTATAGATCAACTATCTAACAGGCCATATACCAGTTTTACATCTGTGCAGGGATATCTGACTTTTAATATTGTATTGTTTGAAAGTCAAAGGGCAGAGAGGTGGATAAGAATATCAAAGATTCAGCGGCTGTAGTATACTTACTGCGATCAAGTGAAAAGCAACAAACACAATCCCTGAGAATCAGCTGTTTATCATCCCTTTGCGATAGTTGTGACATGGGACAACCTAAAGACGAAGAGGAATGTTTATCCAACATGGAGAATCCGTGAAACATGATGAGGTTTCAGCACACAGGCGCCACAAAGGTTAAAAAAGCAGGGTTCCTTTATTCCCCCCGGCATCAAGGCTGTATCAAACTCTCAAGGGAAAGCTTAACTTCAAGGAACAAACCATTTACAGTAAATATTCGTGGCCGATGCTCCAGGCCTCTGCCCTATTCATGGCCTCGGCTCTTCCACACAGTGGCGCAGTAGTATTGAACTGCTGTTCCAGTTCCTTCTTGTTGCCCTGCTCTCATCTGTTCCCTCTATACAAGGCTTCTTGCACTCGGGGTGCTGCCAGTAATTCTGACTAAGTCTTCAATTACCTCTCCTGGTTCTTTGACCACCCTCAGGGGCTTCAAGCTCCCATATTCATGTTTTAAGATGCTTGCCACACTGACTTGTACTTGAGGCTTTTTTACTCGCTTCATGGCATCTGGCTCCGCCTCCTCATCTTGCCGAAGACACTGATCCCTGTAGGGAGGGGTCCACAGGGGCTGACTAGTTCACCTGCTCAGTGCTCTCCCCAACCATCGTCGCCTGCTGCCAAATTTTCCGCTACAATCAGCAGCTCTTATATAACTCACCAGAGATGCAAGCCCAACACATTATGGGATGCTGGTGTAGCCATCTGGGGTGGCCATTTACAATAAGGAACATGGACGGTCACAAAGCATAACTGGAAAAATGGACAATGCAAGGTTTAGGCAGGCTCAGAGCCTGAATGTATATTTGTGAGCGAAGAATCCAGACGGTATCGAAACCCCCAACCGATTCGCATTTTGATGGCCCATCTCCATCAGACAAAAGACTGATACTTGAGTAACCGATACAATCCCAGACATTTTGGCGCCACTCCCTGTACTCAGGAAGCAAAAACAATAGGGTCAATGACCGCTTCGGACACGCCCAGCCATCAAGGCACCCGCCCCTTTATTGGCTCAAAATTGAACACAGTGATCAAGAATTACCCAATTAGTGGGGTCCAAACCGAAGGACTGCCCAAAAGAGCGCAAAACCCCCCAAGGATAAAGAGAGAGACCACCATGTGTTTGGCCTCTCTTGGACCTGGCGCTCCGGCAATGTCTACTTCCAATTGCAGCACCACCAGAAGCAAGTTCAAGTTCAACGCCCGCTACCAGATGGATGAGCCCAGCTGAGCAGCAGTTACTTCTACAGACCCGATAGACCCAGATTCGAACAACGGCCACTGTTCCTCTGACCTAAGCTTGGTGCCTGAAGTTAAGTACAGGTCGTCATAGTTGATAGGTGTAGTTTAATTAGTAGTGTTTATGTTGCATGATTAATTGTGTGTGTCAATAAAGTACCCTTGGTCTTGAACTAACTAACTGGTGTTTGGCTCTTTGATCGATATCCGGTTGAACCTTGTGGTGGTATCATTTGATATCTGTCGACTCTGAGCAATATAATATTGATATCCAAAGAAAGAAGGGCAACCTCATTGATTGCCATATTTGCAGTTGGTAATAAAGGCAACGGTTATTGGCAACATCTGACGGGACTCGACCCAGAAGTGACTGAGAGAACCCACAAAACGGTTGAATTAGAAATCCAAATTGGCAAAGTAAAAGAAACCACAAGCGTAAAACCAGTATCGATCAAACCTCTAAAATTTGGAAGGGTGTAATTTGCATGCGTACTAACAAGGGATATAAGGTAACCTCGATAGATGTTGTCGCGTAAAACTTTCGGGAGTTACGTAAACCGGAAAATAGCTTGAGCCGTACCCGTGTTTGCACCACCACTTTATTCCCCCTTGTTCCAAATTGCCGGTAGAAACAGAAATAATCGTAGAGATGGCAATGAAGGCAATGGAACGCCTTATGCATCCACAAGAGCCCGAGGTCGCAGCGACCAAAAGAGCAGAACAGTGTCCCATATGGGAAGAAGAGATTAGGAAATACCAAAGGGGAAAGGATGGCCCTATGGTCTGAGTTTTGTGCGAATGAGGAAACAGGTCCTGGCAGCATAGGACAGACTTGATGGGACAGCCTGACCGAGATCCACAAGAAGAATTTGAGTAGAGTTTGTGGCCCGACTTAAAAACCGACGTAACCCATTACATTGAGAATAGTTTGATTTGCGCCCAGAACAACCCGGACAGATATGCAAAGAAAGGTCAGCTAAGGCACACCCGCCCTGTAAATGGCCCATGAATGAATTTGCAGTTAGACTATATTGGTCCCCTCCTCCCCTGCAGAAATGGATACAAATATGTGTTGGGCGTCATCGACACATTCACAAAATGGGTAGAAGCATTCCTTCAAGAACAAACACGGCCAAAGCCACGGCAAAAATTCTAACTGAGCACATTTTCACTAGTTGGGGACTCCCCCGTAGTATTGAGTTCGCACTTCACAGGCAGAGTCATGAAAAATGTCCTGACGATTTTTGGCATAAAACAGAAGTTTCACATTGCCTATCACCCGCAGTCCAGCAGCATTGTGGAACGCATGAATCGGACCCTAAAAGCAACACTTAAGAAGATGTTACAGCAACATAATACGACATGGGACACAGTGCTCCCATTCGCACTGATGTTTATTCGAAACACGGTGTCGAGTTCGACAGGATACACCCCCCATACCCTCATGACCGGACGACCCATGAAGGGTCCCGAGTATTTATTTGGACTTGATTTGGCCAATCCCGCAGTCACCGCCCTTACCTATGAAAAAGCGGTCCAAAACATAACGGAGAATATTAAAGTAGCACAGCTCGCTGCAGCTGTTCGTCGAGGCGCTAGAAAAAAGCAGAGTAAGGCCTGCTTTGATAAGACAGTACACCCGATAGAGTATACAGTCGGACAGCAAATCAGGATCTCCCTGTACAATACTAGTTCATTCCTCTCCCCCAAATTTGCAGGACCCCCTACTCAATTTCCGATAAAGTAAGCCCCTCAGTTTACAAGATCACATATCCTAATGGAAAATCAGGATAGTTCCATATGAACCAGCTTCAGGTTTATGGAACGCAGTGCAGCCACTCACACCACCTCTCACTGGCAATGGCAGACAACGGAGACCTGCCCACTGACAACCCAATCCAGTCCTCCCCCAGCCAGGACAGCACGTCCACAGACACGACCTTGACTCCGCCCCCAGAGTCCAATTTCACCCTTACACTTGATTCGACCACTAGCGCTAGCGATAGTGACAGCGAAAGCACAATGGATGCCCTTGATACTCCCGACCAATGGAAAAACAGACCAGGCCCCAGTCACTACAGCCCCAGTGACACGGACCACGATATGTTCGGCCCCTCAGACACAATTTATTTGCCGTTACCAGAACCTGACCCACCACCCGACGATAGCGACACCCCCCCTTGCCCGTACAGATTACGAAACAATAGCACCGCGACAATTCTTGTTGTCTGACAAGTAACGACGAGATGGACCCCACATCGGCCCACACCGCATTGGCACTGAAACTCCAGGCACGGGTTTGGCATCCGGGAAATGGTGATGACTCAGAGTCTGACTCCCACCATGCTAACCCATTTGAGACCCTTTTTGGAATGGAACCCTGAGGTGTCCAGATGATGAAAGAAAGGAACTGATTGAGATTTATGGTGTCCTACTCCCTGATGGAACATGCCCGCTTTCTTCTTTAGTTTATTTTTAATGTTGAATGTTCTCTCTCTTGTACGACTTTGTTTGTCGATCTCACGAAAATTTCTTGATCCAGTTATAACTACTTTTCTGACACCACATGGCAGTTAAAGGCACAAGTTTGCTGAAAGTCCATAAATATTCAAATTTTTACCGTTCTTGTAAGGTCACTCAGGCAGTGGAGTCATGGCACTTATCCCCACCCTGCCTGAGGACCCCCCATGTATTTGGTCAGCCAAGCATGGGTAGTGGAGCAATGGCATTGATCACTGCCCTCCCCGGGGATTCCACCCATTCTTGCCCTGCCGCGGCTCATACGCACCCCATTCGGAAAATTCATTTCGAAACTCTTTTGCTGTTCTTTTTTTAAAAATGTGGTTTAAAGAATGCACTTTGCCATAACATTTGTTCCCTTTCCAGCGACCCTTCAGTTGCTATTCCCCCCACCTGCTATTTACATGTCAAAACACTTGGTTGAAATGATTTTGCACTGGACGGAGAAGTTGTCCGCCCACTCAGCCCATCAAACACAGACTGCGAGACTGCTCGCACTGTGACAGAATTTTTTTTTTTGGGTGTCTGGTCTCCCAAATGGTCCTTTTAAAAAGAAAATGAGGGAGTCACATATGGTGACGATTCTAAATGGGAAATTGACGTTAAGAAGAAACAGACAGACAAACGAGATATTAAACAACAAGATAATAACAGATACTATGCTTGTACCCTCAGGAAGATACGGATATACCAGAAGACAGAGGAAGATACAGACAAGATGAAGACGAACCTGATGATCTGCATCATGATCGTCATTGGATCAATACAGTTGCGCGCGTAAGCCGCCCCTACACCCCTCACCACACTAGCCCTAAACATGACCACCCAACACGACACCCCTAGCCCGGACACTACACCACAAATAGACACAGCCACTGATACCCCCACATGGTGTGATAATATCATAAAATGGTACTCGCTTTCGTACACAGTAGAAGCCCTATTGGTTATAGCTATACTTTGCAGTGTCATCCAGACGATCAGACTTTGGAAATGGCGAAGGAGAGCCTCCCGCCCCCCAGTATACACACTCAGCCCCTTTCCTCGGACTCCAGCAAACCTCACACTCTTTCTAAACTTCTTTCCCCCCTAATAAATTCCGCGGTTTGTTTTTAATAAAGTTACTTTCTCTGTAAATTGACATGAGTGTTAAGTAGGAATGTGATGCTGCTATTGTTTATTTTGTATTGTAATATAAGTTCTTTGGTTATTAGATAGCAACATGAGTGTAGTTTAGTTGAGGACAGTTAGAGGTTCCCCTTTTTGTGTAGAGACTGAAATGTATGTTTGAATGTTATAGTGCTCCCTTAGAAGTTTTAGAGATATGTGTTGTATTAGGGAAAACTTAGGTAAATGTTTTGACCCATAGGACAGAGTAGGATAGAACCTGTCCTTGATTGAGGGTACCCGGCATGTCAGAGAACAGGAGAAGATTCAATAGTGTGATCCTTCACGCTTCGCGTTGAGGATCAAGAGGACGGACTGTAGCCATCTGGGGTGGCCACTTACAATAAGGAACATGGACGGTCGCAAAGCATAACTGGAAAAATGGACAATGCAAGGTTCAGGCAGGCTCAGAGCCTGAACGTATATTTGTGAGCGAAGAATCCAGACGGTCTCGAAACCCCCAACCGATTAGCATTTTGATGGCCCATCTCCGTCAGACAAAAGACTGATACTTGAGCAACCGATACAATCCCAGACATTTCGGCGCCACTCCCTGTACTCAGGAAGCGTAAACAACAGGGTCAATGACCGCTTAGGACACGCCCAGCCATCAAGGCACCCGCCCCTTTATTGGCTCAAAATTGAACACAGTGATCAAGAATTACCCAATTAGTGGGGTCCAAACCGAAGGACTGCCCAAAAGAGCGCAAAACCCCCCAAGGATAAAGAGAGAGACCACCATGTGTTTGGCCTCTCTTGGACCTGGCGCTCCGGCAACGTCTACTTCCAATTGCAGCACCACCAGAAGCAAGTTCAAGTTCAACGCCCGCTACCAGATGGATGAGCCCAGCTGAGCAGCAGTTACTTCTACAGATCCGATAGACCCAGATTCGAACAATGGACACTATTCCTCTGACCTAAGCCGGGTGCCTGAAGTTAAGTACAGGTTGTCATAGTTGATATGTGTAGTTTAACTAGTAGTGTCTATGTTGCATGATTAATTGTGTGTGTAAATAAAGTACCCTTGATCTTGAACTAATTAACTGGTGTTTGGCTCTTTGATCGACATCCGGTTGAACCTTGTGGTGGTATCATTTGATACCTGTTGACTCTGAACAATATGATATCGTTATCCAAAGAAAGAAGGGCAACCTTATTGATTGCCATATTTACAGTAGGTAAAAAAGGCAACACTGGGAACCAAACATCATGAGTACATGTCCCTAAGCCAACTTTATGGGGAAAAAAATGCTGCTCTCCCCCACCGCACATCCCAGCAATCACAAAGATTACCTTACCGATGACCTCCAGAGAGTTAGACGCCCCTGACTGTTTAAACCTTCCTGAGCACCCCACAGAATTATGGGAAACGTTGGCTCAAAATCAGACCAACATAAGCAGTAAAGAGAAATAGATTTCACCATTAACTCAATGGAACATCTTAAGGACAAACTCCTCTGGATTTAAAGCTATCTGAGTGATCATGTGTGCCTACGGTATGGGTATTAACCATCCAATGTTCATCCTAACCATTCATGCAGCCTTCCCTAACAACACTGCCAATTTGGTATGATTAATATTGAAACATTTGCTGTGGATGTGTGCCCACAAGGAACTAAATTAACATTGACCGTCTTCATTTTATTTTAGACCTTGGCAACAGTTTGAGAGAAGAGACTCTCTCCTCATCCAATCGGGTTAAATTTGAAGTCATATCTTGGAGATAAAGGGATTTTAGTCTAACTCACTGCAATGCCAAGTCTTCATTTTCTCTGATTTCATCCGTATCACCATCAAATATGAATGAGAATATGGTGATTTCCCACTGAATGTGCTCTTTGTACATATTCAACACATTTACATACTATTGGGTTAATCTATTGCATATCATTGCTGTTTAAAAATTATAAATTTAAGAACCTTACAATTGTCCATTGGGGACTGGCTTGTAAAAATTGTTAAATGGCTACAACCCATTTCTGATTCATTTCTTTTGTTACAACACAGGTGAACTGACCTGAAGAACTGTTGTATCATGATTAAAACATTCTTGGAAAATAAGTTTCATAAAACAAGAGAGGGGGCACTGCTGGGACAGTGCCAATGGGCAGTGCCATGAGACAGTACCAGGATCACTTTCAGGAAGCAGTGCCAAGGGATAGTGCCCGGAAATGACCGTTTCCCCCTGAATAATGCATTCACCTGAGATCTTCTGGGAGGTCTGCTTGGCAGGTGGGTGCCTTGGGAGACCAGTCAGGTTTCACTCCGTTCTGACCTCACGCCAATGTGAATGGATTTTCTGATGGGGTGGAAGGGATGATTCAGTTTTAGAGGCTGGATGATTAGGTGATGATGTATTCAAATGAAGTTCCCAACATTAAATGTTGGAAAACACACCTCGCCGCTGACGGGGGAAGAGGACAATCACGTTTATGTCGGCGTGAAACACGATTTGGGACTTCTCGCAGGATTCTCCTGAACCTGCCTGATGAAAACGGGTGTAGGAAGTCTCAGCCAAAGAAAATATTTCATTCGTCAAATGGGAATGTTAAAAAAGTCTGCTCGGCATAGAGAAAACTGAGAACTAATGTCAGATGTCTTCAATAATGAATTTCTAAAAGTAAATTGAAGATAAAAACCATGTCTAATCTCGTTCAATGCATTGATGTGGCACAGAAATGTTCCAGTTATAATGGAGGCTCTATTCAAAGATTTGGCCGTCCTGGCACTGTGCCTACTGTAAATTCTGTTTGGAAAGACTTAACATGAAATTACTGTTTGAAAGTGTTTTTATTTTGTACTAAAAGTGATTTACTGGTAAGTCTACACTGAGCTCTCTCACTTGATTCGGAAATTCTACAGATAACTGGGTTGCAAGTAAATTCACTTCTTTGGTGAATCTACAAATCTACCACTGACAGAATTCAAACTGACAACAATTCACAAAAGTTTCCTTTGTTCGGGCTGGTTTTCTTCTCCTCTACAGGGCTTGAAGTGCGGTTAAATTCTGAGTGCATTTCAATCAGCATATAGCTTTTTACTGATATGTATAATGTGCTTTTTTTATTTATTCCTGAGATGGGGTGTTTCTGGCCAGGCCAGCATTTGTGCCTATCCCTAATTGCCCTTGGCAAGGTGGCAGTGAGCCAGGTACACCCACAGTTTTGTTAGGAGGGGAGTTTCAGGGTTTTGACACAGCGACTGTGAGACCATGACAATATTGTTCCAAATACTGTGCCACTCACCACCCTGACTCGGAAATATATCATCGTTCCTTCACTGTCGCTGGGGCAAAATCCTGGAACTCCCTCCCACCAGCACACTGGGTGTACCTACACCTCAGGGTCTGCAGCGGTTCAAGAAGTCAACTCACCACCACCTTCTGAAGGGCAGCTAGGGATGGGCAATAAATGCTGGCCTCGCCAGCAACACCCACATCCCGTAAATGGACTTTTAAAAAAATGTTCCCAAGGACAATTAAGGATTGGCAATAAATGCTGCCCATTCCTTATCCAAGAATGGATAAAATGAGCCAAGATAAAAGGTATTGTTGCTCTGCTCTACTCTCCTCTCTCTCTACAAGATTCTTGCACTCCGGGATGCTGCCAGTAGATCTGCCTAAGTCTCCAATTACCCCTCCTGGCTCTTCCTAGGGGGCTTCCAGCTTATGTGCATATCAGAAAACAGGAGGGAACAATGTGAAGTGGATTGATACCCTCATGTTCTCATTGTTACCTTTGGGAGATTGAGGAAATGTTCACAAATAACTATCTCGCCTCAGATTTAATAGAAAAGTAGTCCACGTAATGGGCTTTGGAGAGACCAGGAGAAAAAGAAATCAGGTGGAAACGTTCCATCCTCTCTGATATTCTTATTAATGACTCCATAGATCTAGCTGGACAACAGTTCCTTCTGAAAACATGTGGTGCCCTTTCCAGCTTTGAGTTAGGCGTCCATCCATCTCAGGAAAGGATGGACTGCGTCCAGAGTGTTCATCCCTTCTACACTGAACATCGTCTGTTGTGACTGTGGAGGCTGATTCAGAAGTGTCTCTCACTTCCACAGTGACTTGAGGTCAGCTGATGTTTTTACTTCTCTTTTCCGCCATGTGGCCATTTCTTTTACCCTCTGATCCTTTTCCACACCCTCCGTGACCTCTTGACTCCAGGCCTTCGCGTCAGCTGTGAGAACTTCACATACATCAACTCTGAGTCTCGTCAACTTGAAGTCTCACCTGCAGCCATCTTTGTAATGCAGGTGTGGATGACCTATTGATTTTGCGCCGATAGCAAGCTCACCATAGAGCATGACTTTGGGGATGCGGTCGTCATCCATTTGGCTCACATGTCCCAGCCAACAGAGTCACTGCTAGCTCTAGAGAGCTACCATGCTGAGGATCTCTGCACATTGGTGTACTTCCACCTGACTTGCCAGGAGATGCCCAATATTCGTCTGAGGTGGTGGAGGTAGAAGCTGTTCAACAAGTTTCAATCTTGTAAAAGTTGTCAATGCCTTCCTACTAAAAATGCAGGTGCTGAACACATTCACATGAGCACACTCAGCAAGTTCACTGTTCTTGTAAAGTCGGATGTGCTTAGCTCGGACTGAAGTTATGTCTGGAGGTTTGAACCAATTGGATCTGAGTGAGAATGAGCCTGACCCCTCTAAAGAGTCTCACTGCATTTCATTCTTACATCATGTTGAGCTTTAGCATTGGGTTCTGGCTGCAATTAAACTATAATGTCAGTTTTGAAACCATTTCACGCATTGTCATAATTCCCATAGAAACTGGTAATGTTTAAAAAAGAAATTTGAACTTCCAATTGATAGCTGAAAGGATGACACAATAAGATTCAACATTTTAAGACTTTTACTGTAATAAGCAAGCAAAAAGCAACATTGGCTAAACCCTTTTATTGTGCAGGTAACTCGTACTTTAAACGAGCAAACAGACGTTCCTCTTTTAGTTTTAGCACAACTGAAAATCCAACTTCAGAATTACATTTTACACTGCCCTTTCGGGAGACAGTCAATTATCCTGGAGACAATCCAAAAAGATTCCAAGCTCTCAAGTGTTCCATTATTTTCCTTTCCTAGACTGGTAACTTTTAACCCCAGAACTATCTTTCAAGGTGAATGTTTTTTTTCGGTGGATTCTCCCTCTAACAAAGTTAGGTGAATCTTGGAGATTAATTTGAAATCCTCATGAATTTGGTCTTTTCAGTATGAGTGCAAACACTCCTGCATGGTGAACAATAAGGACATTTTACCTCCAGCTGTTGTCTCTCACCCGGATCCTGGCAGGTTGACTTGTCTGTGAGTTTCAGAAATATCTTACAGAAAGTCTATCCCCCAATCTCACAATGATGCCCTATGTATTCTCCCCTTTCAAAGCCTACCTCCAGGCCAATGTGAATCACATGGGCCTTGTGCCCAGGTAGAAATGCTGATTACCTATGCTTTAGACCCCCAACTGTCCTCCACCTTGGAAGTATATGTACAGTTTAAGCATAATCATTTGCAGACTGACATTCCCAGACTGAATTTGGAGACTACCAGTCTAACCACTTCTACTGCCATTGTTTCCAAGTGTGAACACCTGCGGCGGGATTCTCCACTCCCAGGCCGAAGTGGCCGCACCGTCGTGAACGGCGTCGAGGTTCACGACGGCGCGAAACGGCCCCGATCCCAACAGATTCAGGCCCTGACAATGGGCTAGGATCGGGGCCGCGTCATCTACAAGCGCCAGGCCTTGTCGCCCGCGTAAAGGCGGCGGCACATAGATGACGCGGCCGGCGCCGCATAACTGGCGTCATGCCTGGTTGCCGTCCTCTCTAAGTCTGCCCCGCAGAAGTTGGCGGACGGATCTTGCGGGGCCGCGGAAGGAAGGAGGTCCTCCTTCAGAGAGGACGGCCCGACGATCGGTGGGCACCGATCGCGGGCTACCCCACATTTAGGGTACCCCCCGGTGCAGGATCCCCCTCCCCCCCCCTGCAGGCCCCCCCCCCCCCCAGCGTTCACGCACCGTTCACGGCGGCAGCGACCAGGTGTGGACAGCGCCGGGGGGGAACCCGCCGTTTTGGCCTGGCCGCTCGGCCCATCCGGGCCTGAGAATAGCGGGGGGGGCCGGAGAATCGCCATTTTGGGTATCTCCGGCGATTCTCCGGCCTGCGGACCACGGAACTTGACGGGGCCATTCCCGCCACTTGGGAGAAGGGGCGTCGGACCGGAGTCCTGGGAAACTTTGGCGGCCCAGGCGATTCTCCCAGGCGATTCGGCGTGGGAGTGGATAATCTCGCCCCTTACACTTTCTTTCCAGCAAAACAACAGGGCTTCCCTTTCATGTTTAACACCAAGCTTATTATCAGGCAGACTTCAGAACAAGTCACATGAGTCTTCCCTTTGTTTTATTCCAAATTAAAGACACAGTTCCAAAACATAACAATCTTATAAACCTCAGCATGTGACTAAAGAAGTTAGTGTTTTCGGTAGAGATCCTTCAGTAGGTTTCCTGCTTCCTCACAAAGAACTTCTAGAGTAATGAGTATTTATGACACAGAAAGAGGTCATTCAACATTCCATGTTGCCTTTATAAAGATCAATCCAATCGTTCAGATTCCCCACCCTGTCCCAGAGTCTGTGGGCGCGATTCTCCACTCTCGCGCCGAAGTGCCCATGCCGTCGTGAACACCGTCGAGGTCCATGACGGCGCGAAACGGCCCCGATTCCGACCGATTCAGGGCCCGAAAATGGGCTAGGATTGGGGCTGCGAGAAACTCGGGGGGGAGTGTCGCGAAGGCCGCGTCGTCACCGCGCGACGCCTGAATGACGCGGCGCTGCGTCATAAATGGCGCGATCCGCGCACAGAGGACCCGGAGGAGAAGAGTGGAGATGGCTGAGCCCGAAGAGCCACACCGAGGTTCCGGGACACGGACCTGGATACCCTGCTGAATGAGGTCGAGCGTAGAAGGGACACCCTCTGCCCAAGATGTGGGCATCGCCAGCCATCCAGCGCGGTGAGGCGCTGTTGGCATGAGGTTGGCACCACAGTCAGTGCTGTGGGGCAGACCCCCCGGACGGGAGAGCAGTGTCGCAAGAAGCTGCACGACCTAACACGGGCTGCCAGGGTAAGTGCCATGAGGGAGCCCCCAGCCCCCCACCCCCCCCCCCCACCCCCCCCCCCCTCCGGCACGGGGGGGAGAAGTGGGGTGGGGGAGGGGGTCAGGGGGGGTTGGGAGTGTTGGGGGGGATTGGGGCATCAGGGGCGGTGGTGGGGGGGGGTCAGGGGTGTGGTGTTGGGTGCTCTGGTGCACAGATGAGCCAACACAGTTGTATGTGGTACAACTCTATTTTATTTTAACTCTTATAATGCAGTTCGTTCTGGATACTCTGCACGTGCTGTCTCCCTGAGTGTGTCTGGTAGCAGGTCTGTCCTGGTCTTCCTCTCCAGCTAATACTGACCACCGGGTGTCGTGTCTGTGCTTTTATATCTTTCTGTCATTGGTTGTGGTGTTGTGTGTTCTGATTTGTCTGTTGGTGTGTCTATCATGATGTGTGTGTTTGAATATCATGACATCCCACCTTTTTACAAAGATATGTGCCTACGTGGTTATAAATATAATCGTGTCGTGAGTGCATCTAAGAGTGTGTGTTGTGTACAGCGTGTGTATATGACGTAACTATTTACATGGGGCGATGTTGGGTGCGTCACACTAACAAGGTTGTACCATAACAAAACATGGATGCGAGAAAAAGAAAACTTGAACAGTGGTCCGGTCAGACGATATCTGGAACAATAAACAACAACAGGTTATAATACAGAAGTGTTTGACTTTTTGAACGTATGAACAGCGTTATAAGTCCAGTCTAATGGGTGACCGCCTCAAGAATGGGCTGGTCCTCAAGCCGGTTCAGCTGTGGAGATTTGTGGTCACACTGGTTCACCTTGGACTGTTGGAGGTGATGCTGTTGCCGAAGTCTCTACTTTTCCATTTGTTGTACTTCGTGCAGTGCTTGGTTTTTCATTCGTGCAAATATAACATTCAACATCTTTGTTAGTGTTGCCTTGGCTGTGGTTTGGTTCTGGTGGCGATGGAAGGGGCATGATCCGTGGCATCTCCACGAAGTCATCCTTGGGAACCAGTGGAGGATCCGGCGTGTGCGTACGGTTCAGTTGCGAGCGTGGAAGGCGGCGCAAAGCTCGCTGATTGCGCCTACGCACCAATCCATCCGCCCTGCATGCCAGGAACAAGGTGGAGTCTTTTTTCTTTTTATGTTTGTGGTGGACGGCATCTTGTAGCCAATGGTTCGTTGCCATCGAAGTAGCACCATCACTAATATCATGCAAGGCGATGACTGTGCCAGATGTGGAAGTTGGCCGAGACCGTGCACGCTGGTTCCGGCCACCTGCTGTGCCGGAAGGGCGACTCCGCAGAGAAACGTCAAAGCATGTCGCCTTGGAGAGAGAATTGTTGCTCACATCAACGTCTGGCGATGGCGCGAATTGGTGTGTCCATCTTGGACCGCCGGTGCTGGTTGCCACTGCCGACCCAGTGGGACTGCCACGCGATCCATTCCCTGTCGCCGTGGCATCCGCCGTCACCCTGAGCGTGCCATCACCGAGGCCGCGACACCGCCCGTCCGGAGCAAGGTCTGGCGTGCGCGAATCAGAGTCGGCGCTTGGCTGCTCCCCATCTGGAGTCCCAACAGGTTCACTGGAGGCAGCCGAGATTCCCTGACGCTGCACTTCTGGAGTCGGAACATGCAGGAATGCACCAACCAGTGGAGAGGCTCGAGCCATCGAGGGTGGAAGCGGTGCGCCGCCACCGCAGTCGTCAGTGGTCCCACCGTGATCGTCGAGTGCCTCGGTACGCACTAGGTGAGGTCTGTTACCTCGCACCTTTTGCATGGGAAGTGGGATGCTGTCGTCACTCGTCTCACATCCCGTGGATAGATCCTCATTAGCAGCTTGCTGTTCACTAGGGTTGGGTAAATTGTCAGAGTTTTCATCTGGTTGTGCATACCATGTCGGTGGACTGTCATTGTCTTGCCGTTGTCCTTCATTTGGGCTTTTCTTCTTTGGAATTTTAAATCTTCCCCCAGACATTGCAGAACCTTGTTTATTACCCCCAAATTCTCCCATATGTATGGTCTCGAATATAGGATCCAATGTTTCTATCGACATTGTACTATTTTCCAAAGAACATTCCGTTTCACTTTTCTTCTCAGGTACCTCATATGTATCTTTGTCTAATGTACATGCCTTCATGGTCTCTGGGTCTGATTTTGCTGGGACTGGCATGGTCACAGTCTCTCTTTTACTGTTCTCAATTGCCCACATTATACTCCCCATACATAACTGCTTAATCACTGGGGTTAGTGTGGTAAAATGGATAATCGGGTCGACCTTATCTGCATCTTCACCATTAGTGGAAAGCACACTTGGTTCACTTGAAACTGCTGCGGGTTTTAAATTCATTATCTGGCTACTCGATGTCGGTGTCCTCAGGATTCTTGCTCCAATGTTCTGCTCATTTATCAGTGGAGTGTGTATAGGTTCAATGCAATTAATGTTCCCCTCAAGGTTTGAAGAGTCATTACTGACTAACTGCTGGTCTCTGAAGTTGGGACTTTGCGGCATTGTGTTGAAGGGAAACATTTGTCCCTGCTGTAGATATGATTCAGGTTGTGTTATTTCCATTACCTGAGGATCAATGTCTTGTCCATTTTTTCGATCCGTACTAAAACACTGGCAATTCTCAGTCTGCTCCTTGCAAGTTAAACATTCAATTAATTTCTTTAGCAAATCCTCAGCATCCTTCTGTGGCCGTGCAGCATTATTAATCTCTGTTCGGCTATAATGATCCTGAAGGTCAGTGCATAAACCTTTTTTCTTCGTGCTTGGACGAGGCGATTCCTTTGGCTTGTCTTCAGTTGGGCTTGAACAGTCTTCAGCGCTGTGCCCTTCATTGTAGCATGAGAGACCGTCATGGTCATGCTGCTGTGTAGTGGAGCATGGTAGGCTGTTATAGCCTTCTTGCTGTTCACATGAGCATGGCAGACTTGCATCGTCTGCCGCTGGTTGGTCAGGAGAGGTTGCTAGACCCTCATGGTCTTGTTCCTGCAAGGACCGCGCTCTGGAGTCCTGCGTTTCTGCAATTGTGGAGTCTGCCCACGAGCTTGCTGTGGAGGCTTGTGACACTGGAGTCACTTCTGGTTCATGCGAGGACTGCGCTCTGGAGTCTTGCATGTCTTCTTTCATAGAGTTGGGAACGTTGAGCGGGACGTGGACCATGCTCTGTGTGGCAGCAGGGTGCTCGCCGTGTGCTTGCAGTGCTCCCTGTCTGTTAATGTCAGGCTGCAGCATCATCCGGTACTGATAAGTTGGGACGTCATATCTGCTGGATTGAAGATCCTCAAATCCGAAAAATGAATCCGCATCTGCGTCGGATTCAATGTGGGGGCCGCCAATGTGCAACACAAAAGGTTCGTCCGAGTCATAGTCGTATAGGACCACGGAGCTATCATCGGGCTCGCGAGGTCCGGAAACACTGTAAAGATCGTCATCGAAGTATTCGAGGTCGGAATCATCGGCTTGTGCGTAGGTAACTGCTTGTCGGAGGGTTCTTCGGAGGTCAAATTCATCTCCTGGGTCAATTTGCGGCAATGTGCTGTCATTCCAGGTGAGGGAAGGTTGTTTTACAGCTTTAACAGATTTTTGATTTGAGACGTTTCCCTTTTAAATTGGTGCAGTCTGGGGCCTCTGACATTCTGACGCTCGGTATGTAGCACGTAGGAAGCGTTCTGCGCACTGCTCGCGCAACTGTGCTAGCGTGATACCTTTAGCAAGATGGCCGCCGACCTCGACCCAGCCCTCTCTCAGGCCCGGGATTTCGGCCTCTGGGAATTCGGGCTCCGGTATCCCAGCCACGAGGTGAGTACTGCAGCTTTTCTTACCTTTACTTGCCGATTGGATTGCGTTTTCTTCACAGTACTTGGAGAATTTGTCCAGGACTGCCTGGTAATCGTACCTTTGCTGCCTCCTGAAGAACCTGAACCTTGTGAATATTTCTCTTGCCCTTGCACCGGCGATGGTGAGGAGAAATTCAATTTTTTCGCTATCATCCAGGTCCTGGAGTTCAGCTGCCACCAGGAACAATTCGAACCATTGCCGGAATCGCCGCCAGTTTTCGCAGAGATCGCCGTAGCACTGGAGCGGCTGCGGAACCGGGAGCTCTATCATTTTGCCTGGGCACTGCTGGTTGTCTGTGTACACTGAGGTATGCCGGCAGGTATCGATCCACTCCTGTACCATGTGGTGTTGGGTGCTCTGGTGCACAGATGAGCCAACACAGTTGTATGTGGTACAACTCTATTTTATTTTAACTCTTATAATACAGTTCGTTCTGGATACTCTGCACGTGCTGTCTCCCTGAGTGTGTCTGGTAACAGGTCTGTCCTGGTCTTCCTCTCCAGCTAATACTGACCACCGGGTGTCGTGTCTGTGCTTTTATATCTTTCTGTCATTGGTTGTGGTGTTGTGTGTTCTGATTTGTCTGTTGGTGTGTCTATCATGATGTGTGTGTTTGAATATCATGACAAGGGGGGGTTGGGAGTGTTGGGGGGGATTGGGGCATCAGGGGCGGTGGTGGGGGGGGCATCAGGGGCAGTGGTGGGGGGTCAGGGGGGGTTGGGGGAGGGTCACGGTGCCCAACTATCTACTCGACCCACATGACCCCCCCTGGAGCGATGCCACGACGTGCTGTCTCCTGAACCAGCAACAATGTAGTCTATATCTGCATGCACTGATGATACCCACTTAATAGTGATGCTTTATCCAACCCCCTCCCCCCCGCACCACCACCACCACCCCGAGGACAAGACAGCTCACAACCAGCGTGAGCACATGAGAACCGGAGGGGGTTCTCCTGTCCTGCACCCCCTAACCATTCACGAGCAGAGAGCTCTGGACCTCGCTGGGGGATCCGCCACCCGGGAGGTCGCGCCATGCCAAGTCGGAGGCGCAGAAGCAAGTGAGAGAACCCTGCATGTCCTCCCCACCCCCAACCCGTCATCACCCCCCCCCCCCTCACACTCTGGCCACTGCACTCTCGATCCCATCCCCCTCACACTCTGGCCATTGCAGATCCCCTCCCCCCTCACACTGTGCACCCACCACCACCATACACCCGGGCCACCGTTTCTAACGAACCCCAAATCTTTATGTTCCCCAGGGCCAGCCGCCGAACGTCCAGGGACGTCTCACCCAGGAAACAGCCTCTCAGTCTGGGACGCAGGACCGGGATGCTCAGACTACCGAGACAGACAATAGTGAGGGGCACAGGGTGGACATTCATGTCGAAGCGCACATTATGGCCACACACCCGCTGGATTCACTTGGAGGTCAAGACGACATGGCCCGCATGGAGCTTGCGCCGGGCCATGAGGGGGAACAATACACACCAGACTTCTTGACGGATGATGACCTCGAGCTTGCGGCACTGCTGTCTCCCACACCATTCACCATCACAGAGACACTCACCTCGGTTGGGCAGATAAGTAATGAGGCTCCCGGGTCACGGTCTGGTGCGCACCCCACAGCCGAGCCGGTACAGCAGGTGGAGTTTGGAGCAGCCGAGGGGCTGGACGGTCAGAGGGCAGCCCAGGCCCAGCAACCAGCTGCCACCCAGACGGTTCCCGGGTTCCTGGATGTAATTGACCCACCGGGACAACCGATGCATGCGGACACCCAGGGACTGAATAACGGGATGAGGACAATCTTCCAGGACCTGCACACGCAGTTGGAGGAGTCTATCCGCATCTAGGAGCAGGGAGTGGTGCCGCTCATCGCAGCCACCCAGGCCGACACCGCACGGGTGGCGGCCGCGGTGGAGGTAATGGGTGAAAGGGTTTCGGCCATGGGTCAGGTTCTGCAAGGCGTTGGGCTTCACGTGCACGCGTCACCCATGGCCCAGGAGAGGGCTGCCCTCTCACAGGCAGCCATCTCACAGAGCTAACAAGACATTGCCGCCGCTCTCGGGGCCCTGGCTGAGTCTCACCATGCCATGGCCCGGTTCCAGCAAGCGATGGCACAGTCCCAGAAGTTGGTCGCGGAGAGCATTGACCGCCTGGCGCACGTGATGGATGGCGTCGCGGACTCACAGGTCGAGATCGCACAGTCCTTGGCAGGAATGTGGCACTCCCTGTGCTCCGTCTCGGCGAACATTCGGACCGTGGTCGATACCGCTGCAGGCCTCCAGGACTGGCAGCGCCAGGTGTCGGTGGTGCGACGGGGCATGTCTCTGAGCGCATCTCCGTCCCACAGTGAGGCCCGGGGGCCACCGGGCTCCCCAAGGGAGGAAGAAGTTCTGGGGCCCATCCCGGTAGCTCCATCAAGGGACATCCCGGTACACTCGGCCTACCCCCGTTCCGTCCCTGGAGCATCTGGTGGGGAGCGGGCAGGTCAGGGTGGCACCACGCCATCCAGCACGCCCGCAGAGCAGCCTGGCCCATCGAAGCCGGGCCGCCCCAGGAAACGTGTGCCGACGGGGAGCCATGTCGAAGGGCGTGATTCTCAGCAGTCCGCCTCCACTCCTGCTGTACCATCTGGGAACACACCTAGACGTAGTGGTAGGGCTCGTAAGGCAAAGACGTTAGGCACGTAAGAAGTTGGCACGGGTGCAGGGCACAGTCTAGTTGTAGTGGGTAGGGCACCTATGATAAACACACGAATAAACTCAATGTTGAATTTGACTTGTAAGACTGTGTGCTATGTCCGGCGCCAGGGGGCTCGTGAGGGTGCCCGATTGGCGTCGTGGTATACGAGCCGTTCAAGGTCTGTTCCTGATGTGCTGACCCTTTCCCCCCTGCCTCCCATAATCGGACACCTTTGTCCTCGGTACACCGGCGCCAGCCACCCCACGGGAATGTGGTGAAATATCCGTCACGAAGGCTGTAACCACCGGAGTGCTTAGTTCAGCTATAGCCATGAGTCAGACCTCGGCTGGCGAATCTGAGCACACAGCTCATCGCAGAGCAGGCTGTCATCATTCAACATGGCACTGATCACACCCGCTTACCCAATCATCAATGTTGTGCAATCCCGTAGTGCCGCAGTGGTAAGGTGATTTGGAATTGGTGCCGTGAACGCGGTGCGGGGGTGCGGGGGGGGGGCGGTGGTAGTGGGTACTGTGTGATGCCCGTGTGCAGGACTGACGGTGCAAGTGGCAGTGGTCAGCGAATCCCACCCCCACAGTGCGTGAACCGTGCCACCAATGCGTCACGTGCCCGCTGTCCGCGGCGGTGCCGTCGCGCAGCCTCCTGGACGTAACGAGCAGCCGGGCAGTGTCTGTGTCCTGCGCCCCTCCCCCACCCTGATGCGTGCCATCATCCTCATCCTCCGCATCCTCCTCTTCCCCATCCCCCTCGTTTGCATTGGCTCCGGTGCCGTCGGGTCCTCCCTCCGGCTCCTCCACCAGGTCATCTCCCCTCTGCATGGCAATGTTGTGCAGCGCACAGCAGACCACAACCATGTGACCGACCCTGTCGGGCTGGTACTGCAGGGCCCCTCCTGATCGGTCCAGGCATCTGAAGCGCATCTTCAGCAGCCCGAAGCATCGCTCCACCTGGTTGCTGCATGTGCCTCGTTGTACAGGCTCTCTGCGTTGGTGTGAGGCCTCTGTATTGGCGTCAGCAGCCATGACCCTTGTCGCCCAGCAACCAGCCCCTCATCGAACATTGCGGGGATGAACGACTGTGCCAGAATGTAGGCGTCATGCACACTGCCGGGGTACTTTGCACACACGTGCATGATCTTCATGTGGGGGTCGCACACCACCTGAATGTTCATGGAGTATGCGCCCTTCCTGTTCATGAACACTTCCCTGTTGTCTGCAGGCGGGCGCATGGGGACGTGCACACCATCGATGACACCCTGGACCATCGGTATCCCGGCCACCTTGGCGAATCCACGTGCCCGTGCTTCCTGCTGTGCTCGGTCCTCGGGGAATTGAATGTACCTGTCCGCGATGGTGTACAGGGCGTCGGTGACGGCCCTGATGCACCTGTGGACCGATGCCTGTGTGATCTCAGATAGGTCCCAGCTCGGCGCCTGGAAGGAACCGGTCGCATAAAGGTTTAGGGCCACCGTCACCTTGACGGAGACTGGTATCGCGTGTCCTCTCCCATTCCATGTGGTGCGAGGTGTGCCACGAGCTGGCATATATGTGCGACCGTCTCCCTGCTGAACCGTAGTCTCCTCCTGCATGTGATGTCCTGTAGGGCATCGAACGACATTCTGTCACGGTACATTCTCGGCCTTGCTGGACGCCTGTGGCGCCCTGGCACCACCATCAGTGGATCCTCCTGCTCCACCTGCTCCTCCTCCTCCTCCTGCTCCCCCCCAAGCACTTCCTCTGCATTCCTCGCCATCTGGCGGTCAACGTTCCCCTCGGCATCCCCCTGTACATTCGGGTCCTGAGCGCCTGCGGCCTGCGCGGCGATGACGGGCCACTCCGCGGCCATCCCCTCTGCTGCACCGGCGACCGCTGCATCTGCAGCCTCTGTGGGCCATCCGACTCTATGCTGCCGGATGGCAAACTCCAGAACTGCGGCTCCAACCACGGCAGTGAACATCGCTGTCTGGTTGGCATATATGGTGACCTGCAGGAGGGTGGTGGGGGGCAGAGAAACGACATGTTACACCAAGGTTCTTCCACACCTCGCCAGCCGGGTTGCATGGGATACCTGTGTGCCCCGGTGGCCTGGTCGCGCTGCAGATACGCTGCCAGCCTAACACCTGGTCACTGTCTGCATCCAACGGTCAATTCACACCGTACTCCTTACCAGTGTGCCACTCGCCTGTGCCCATCAGCCACATGCAACCTGCGGCCGTGTCCTCGTCACCGTCCTGCCATATCAGGGCGGCTGACATGTGGCATCCGCGGATGGACAATACCATCCACACTCTCCCTCACCCTCCTCCTACCTGCACAATCTCCCTCATCCCCCTCCCACCTGCACACTCTCCCTCATCCCCCTCCCACCTGCACAATCTCCCTCATCCCCCCCTCCCACCTGCATACTCTCCCTCACCCCCCTCCCACCTGCACACTCTTCCTCACCCCCCCCCCCCCCCCCCCACTGTTGATTCCCAAATTTCTTTATCCGTCAGTCTGGCCTCAATAAAAGTCGAGATGGATTTGCAAGTAAAACAGAAGTTATTTTATTCAGCTTGCAAGCTACCTAGTCCACAGTGATACAGATAACATGTTGCCGTCTGCAGCCCCAGGAACTAAGTGAATGTCCCAGACAAAGAGATCAGTACTCATACATTCAAATGGCATCAAGTTTCACATACTCGACACCCATAGGTCATCCTATGTCCCTCCTGACTTGTTTGATCTATTCTGATTGGCTCACTTCCAATCCCTTTCTCCGGCCCCTATCAATGCAGCATCACTCTCATAGACACACCTCTTCCTGCTCTTTCCATGCGGTCTAAAATCCTTTGTCTCTATCTGCCAGAATCAAAGTGGCTTATTTCTACATTACATTAACTAATATCTCTAAAGTAACTATTTTATATCACATTCGTCACCACCTGCACACTCTCCCTCACCCCCCTCCCACCTGCACAATCTCCCTCATCCCCCTCCCACCTGCACACTCTCCCTCACCCCCCTCCCACCCCCACACTCTCCCTCATCCCCCTCCCAACTGCACACTCTCCCTCACCCCCCTCCCACCTGCACACTCTCCATCACCCCCTCCCACCTGCACCCTCTCCCTCATTCCCCTCCCACCTGCACACTCTCCCTCATCCCCCTCCCACCTGCACACTCTCCCTCATCCCGCCTCCCACCCCCACACTCTCCCTCATCCCCCCTCCAAACTGCACACTCTCCCTCACCCCCCTCCCACCTGCACACTCTCCCTCATCCCCCCTCCCACCTGCACACTCTCCCTCACCCCCTCCCACCTGCACACTCTCCCTCATCCCCCTCCCACCTGTACACTCTCGCTCATCCCCCTCCCACCTGTACACTCTCCCTCATCCCCCTCCCACCTGCACACTCTCCCTCACCCCCCACCTGCACACCCTCCCTCATCCCCCCTCCCACCCCCACACTCTCCCTCATCCCCCCTCCCAACTGCACACTCTCCCTCACCCCCCCTCCCACCTGCACACTCTCCCTCATTCCCCTCCCACCTGCACACTCTCCCTCATCCCCCTCCCACCTGCACACTCTCCCTCATCCCCCCTCCCACCTGCACACTCTCCCTCACCCCCCTCCCACCTGCACACTCTCCCTCATCCCCCTCCCACCTGTACGCTCTCGCTCATCCCCCCTCCCACCTGCACACTCTCCCTCATCCCCCTCCCACCTGCACACTCTCCTTCACCCCCCCCACCTGCACACCCTCCCTCATCCCCCCTCCCACCTGCACACTCTCCCTCAGCCCCCCTCCCACCTGTATACTCTCCCTCATCCCCCTCCCACCTGCACACTCTCCCACACACCCCCTTTGTCCGCAGCCTTCTCGGGTAAGCCGACCCGGTCTCTAGGAGCTGTGGAACAGTCCGCTAACCTCCTCCCTGCTCAGCGACAGCCAGCACGACTGGCTGACGACTTTAAATAGTAGGTGTGAACGGCGACGGCGTGAACTGGGGTCTTCGGCCCATCCGGCCCAAAGAATAGCGGGGGTGGCGGAGAATCACCATTTTGGGTGTCTCGGGCGATTCTGCGGCTTGCACAGCGCGGAACTCGGCGGGGCCGTTCTCGCCGCTTGGAAGAGTTGAGGGAGGGCATCGGACCAGCTTCGCGGAAAATTTTGGCGACCCAGGCGATTCTCCCAACCGGCGCGGGAGTGGAGAATCCCTGTATGTTTGATTTGTTCATGTGATCATCCAATTTCCTGTGTTATGGACCAGGGTTTAGAAAACTCCAAATTATATCATGGAGTTTACCTGACCGACAACTATTTATGTTGATTTTGGTTAGGATGAGCAGACGAGCCTGCATTTCAGATGTTATTCAACAGACTTCTCAGGCCCTTTTAATCAAAAAAACAAGCTTTATTCTAAAAATGTAGTTAAAATTTGTATAAACACACACAGTAAGAATTATTATCAACTACAAACATAAAGACCCCACACAGCTACAGTAATCTATGTATAACCCTTAATAAATTCCCCCTTAACTGTTCCAATTCAATAATAAGATCCCATAAACCAAATACCCCTTTTTGCCAAAATCAGCAGGTAACTATAATCATTGGGTTTCTTGCTTGGAATAACTCTTTAAAATTGAAAATAGAGAGACATGCCAAAATAGTTATCTGTCTGAGTCTACAGCAGCCAAATGTGAAAACGAAAGTAAAAACTCACAGAGCCACAAATCATCTCCAAAACTCAAAGCGAAAGTAAAAACTTACAGAGCCACAGCTCAGCTCCACCCACACAATGACATCACTGAAGCCATGTGATAAGACAAAAACATTTCTTAAAGGGACACTCCCATGACACCTGTTGAAATAATTCACCAGCTCAGCTTCTACCACCCTTGTAGACAGCACGATCCAACAGCGAGTTCCCAGTTATTACCACACTATGTGTAAAATAAGTTCTACCTCACCTCCTCCACAGCCACTGTCCCTCCACCCCCTCACCCCACAACTCTTGCCCAAAACCTTAAATCTGTCCCCTAATCCTTGTACCGTCAGCCAATGGAAACAACTTTTCTGTATCTACCTTACCAAACCTATCATAATCTTGTACACCTCTATCAAATCTCCCCTCAATCACCTAAAGTCCAAGGAGAACAACCCAAGCTTCTCCGACCTAGCCTAATAGCTAAAATCCCTCATAACAGTAACCATTCTGGAAAAATCTCCTCTCCACCTTACCAAGAGCCCTCACATCTTTCCTAAAGAATGATGACCAAACTGGATGGTATTCTAGTTGTGGTCTAACCAGAGCTTTACATAGACTCAGCATAACCTCCCTGCTTTTTGTACTCAATGGGCTGAATTTAAGGGCTGCAAACCGATTGACTAAAAAAGGCTGCCTCGCTGTGATGATTGGCTGGAAGCGGTCTTTACATGGCTGTGAGTGTGTGACCTGTGCCCCAATTTGATTGACTGGCAACTGAGTAGCCTCTGCAATGCCAGAACTCAGTAGTGGGCACTGCTGGGATTACGTTCAGTCCCTGTGAAGAAGGCAATATGGATGTGCTGAGGTAAGACCAGGCTTTCTGAGCGGGGAGAGATCGGGAGCACTAAGGAAAACAGAGAGGAGGAGTGATGGACAAATTTTGGAGACGGGAGTGATACAAGGGGGGGGGGTATCATCTTGGGTGGGGGGGTGCACAAGACACCCTCCTCGCATAAGGGAGGTACACCTCTTCCTTCTCAGCAGAGTTGATCAAAACAGGGCCTGTCCACTCTCCTCTGCCTTCCATTGGCCACCAGACTATGGCAGCTGAAGTAGAATTAGACCCTTAACCGGCCCTATATTGGCCAGTTAAGGGCCTCAATAGGCCTAAAGGTGAGCAGGCTGACAGATGCCTAACCTACGCATCGTAATATGCGGCAGATCTCAGGATTGGGTGGGAAAGTGCTGGGCTAGCCAATCCATCCTATTTTACATGTTTCCCCACCCTCCACCTCAAACCTAGCCCAATATCTCTATTTATTAAGCCCAAATCCTATATGCTTTGCTAACTGCCTTCTTAATAAATCATGTCAACCTCACAGATTTATGCATATGAACCCCAGGTCCCTCTCTTCCTGTACATTTTCTTGAATCTGTTTGAAGGCTGCTTAAACCATTAGTTGCTTCTGTTTTTCAGCGCCCTTGACTTGTACAATTTTTACCTATTCTCCTTTCTACTTCCAGCATCCCTTCATGTACATGCTGTGAATTTTCAACATTTCTTGCTTTTGTTTCAACTCCCTGTTGAATCCACAATAGGCAGAACACATAGATGAAATTAGAAATTACAGAACAAGGCTTATTTCAAAACAATTACAATAATCCTCCACTCCCCGAAGGATCTCCTTCCCCAACCTGCAGCTAGGCCGGAGTTTTTAAACAATGGGGTTCTCCTTGTAAATGGGAAACCCCGCCCCCTTAAAGAGGAAGGCCTGCCTGCCTTAACGGGGAATTTCATATTCCATGGGAAATTGTATGGTCTGGATCCCGGGACCTCTATTGGGGCTACAACACTCCTCCTCCACTAAGTCTTGTGCAGCGTCCACATCCATGGGTAATTTTCACCTGTGGATGACATCAGGCGCCAACCGCGCTGCATCAGGATGCGGATATCGGACTGGGGAGTGGCATTTATGTGACGAGCATCTGGGTGACGGTGACAATGGCAGCATGGCCACGAGATCTGGCACGGGCGCCTCCAGCGGTGTCAGAATGTCCATCTCGGTTTCCAAGTCGGAGCAAGGCAGTTCTTCTTCAGACATCTCGGTGTCCTCAAAGATTACGGCTGAATCCTCAGCAACTGGCGGTGTCAGGGACATTGGTGCTAACAGAGGTGGCCGGGGCAGTGGTGAAGACGAGATGGTTAAATCAACAGCTGGTATGGCAGGAGTATCACGCATGCGGCTTCGGAGATGGTCCATGTGACGATTAGACTTGTGGCTCTATACCCGTATTTGGTAAGGAATCGGATCTGTTTTTGCCAGCACGATGCCTGGGATCCAAGCGGCCCCTCCGACGAAGTTCCAGACATGTACTGTGTCTCCCAGTGCGAACCCACGCAGTGGCCTACGGCGACCTGTGTCTATCTTGTTTCAGTCCTGAGCTTGGTGGACTTTAGTGCCAATATCTGGAAGGACAAGACTCAAACAGGTGCGAAGGCGGCAACCCATCAACATCTCAGCTGGCGCAATATCTGTTGTGGCATGTGGGGTTGTCTCATAGCAGAATAAGAACCTTGCTAAGCGGGTCTCCCCGAATCCTGATGTTTGTTTTTTCATGCCGAGCTTAAAAGTTTGCACTGCCCGCTCGGCCAACCCATTCAAAACTGGGTGGTATGGGGCAGTCCTCATGTGACGGATCCTGTTGGCAGACATGAGTGCCGCAAATTCTGCACTTGTAAACGCCGTAGCATTGTCTGATACCAGCACCTCGGGTATGCCGTGCGTGCTGAAAATGTACCGGAGTTTCTCTATGGTGGCTTGGGCCGTTGTGCCTGTATCTTGAGAACCTCCATCTACTTGGAGTGGGCATTGATGAGGACGAGGAACATCGTCCCTTGAAAGGGTCCTGCAAAATCTATACGGAGGAGAGACTATAAACGACCTGGCCATTCCCATGGGTGGAGTGGGCTGCAGGAGGCCCATGGGAGCGGGCCACATCCACATTTTGGGACCACCACACGGGTCCCCCAAAGAAGCATGCCATCCTCTGTGCTAAGCTCCTGCATCAGTGTGGCATAGGTCTTTAGGTCCTGCGGTACAGCCCTGTGCTGAGCCCCATGCTGCACTATGTGGAGGGCACGGCACAACTGAGGGTCAGTCTGGGGCCAGTAGCGAGTCCATAAAATGGAGCGTGACAATGATCTCGCCAGCTTTCGCTGGTATAGTTGGCCTCGTCAGCAGGGGCAGATAGCTTAACATGTGGGGTATCTTGGTCCCAGAGCGGTGTTCCAAAACATATTCACACGCTGTGAGCATCAATGCCCTTCGCTGAATATGGGTGGAAGCAATGGGAGGGAATTGCTCGATCCTCCTTGAAGAGCAGACGTTGGGCACTTCACCCCGCGATTGCGAAAGCCGTGGCCGATCGCACTGTGACCCTCTCGACATCTGCCCACAACCCACCCGTGGGTTGTGACACTGAGTTTGAAAATGACTGAGCTAAAGCATGGGGGACAGTAGTTCCCTGATATATTCTCCGTGGCTTTATCTCAACCAATCAGAGTCAATTTGCCTACCAATCAACACCATTTTTCATGCAGTATCAATTGACATTTATGATGTATGATTGGCTGAGAGCCCATACATCCATGACCCTTGCTGAAAGAGCTTCACCTTAGAGGAAACATTTCTCGATTGACAGCTCAGTCTTCCTGGACAGAGCAATCCTCCTCTCATCCTCAGCGATATGTCTGACTCCTGCCTTTTGAAGACATCCTGCCAATGAATGAGCTTATCACGGGGTTGACAAATCTCAGCTACTACTGTCCCCTCCGAGCTCAGGGATCCCCGAGTTTGTCTCCACCTTACGTCCAAGGTGGGCTGGCTCTCAACATTTATCAGCCCTTGGCATGCACATCACTCCATAGGAGTGGCAGACATAAGAGGCATGAGCATTGCTATTGTGTGGGAGGGGTGTTATTTTCCATGGATGGGGAGTGTAGGGGGGACTGGGGGGGCCCATGTCAGCAGCAGCAAGTCTTTACTGCATCGTTAGTGTGGGAGGTGGGAGACACATAGCACTGCCATTCTCACACTCCATCGGGATGAAGCACTGAGTGTGCGCGGGGATTCGTGGAGCATGGCTCTATGAAATGACAGTATGGAGGACCTGTATGGGTGAGCCAAGTGATGTTTAATTAAAGTGTTATATCACAATGGTGACTTATCTCTGACAGTGCCTAGGGTCAAAGAACAAAGAACAAAGAACAAAGAAATGTACAGCACAGGAACAGGCCCTTCGGCCGTCCAAGCCCGTGCCGACCATACTGCCCGACTAAACTACAATCTTCTACACTTCCTGGGTCCGTATCCTTCTATTCCCATCCTATTCATATATTTGTCAAGATGCCCCTTAAATGTCCCTATCGTTCCTGCTTCCACTACCTCCTCCGGTAGCGAGTTCCAGGCACCCACTACCCTCTGCGTAAAAAACTTGCCTCGTACATCTACTCTAAACCTTGCCCCTCTCACCTTAAACCTATGCCCCCTAGTAATTGACCCCTCTACCCTGGGGAAAAGCCTCTGACTATCCACTCTGTCTATGCCCCTCATAATTTTGTATACCTCTATCAGGTCGCCCCTCAACCTCCTTCGTTCCAGCGAGAACAAACCGAGTTTATTCAATCGCTCCTCATAGCTTATGCCCTCCATACCAGGCAACATTCTGGTAAATCTCTTCTGCACCCTCTCTAAAGCCTCCACATCCTTCTGGTAGTGTGGCGACCAGAATTGAACACTATACTCCAAGTGTGGCCTAACTAAGGTTCTATACAGCTGCAACATGACTTGCCAATTCTTATACTCAATGCCCCGGCCAATGAAGGCAAGCATGCCGTATGCCTTCTTGACTACCTTCTCCACCTGTGTTGCCCCTTTCAATGACCTGTGGACCTGTGCTCCTAGATCTCTTTGACTTTCAATACTCTTGAGGGTTCTACCATTCACTGTATATTCCCTAACTGCATTAGACCTTCCAAAATGCATTACCTCACATTTGTCCGGATTAAACTCCATCTGCCATCTCTCCGCCCAAGTCTCCAGACAATCTAAATCCTGCTGTATCCTCAGACAGTCCTCATCGCTATCCGCAATTCCACCAACCTTTGTGTCGTCTGCAAACTTACTAATCAGACCAGTTACATTTTCCTCCAAATCATTTATATATACTACAAACAGCAAAGGTCCCAACACTGATCCCTGTGGAACACCACTGGTCACAGCCCTCCAATTAGAAAAGCATACCTCCATTGCTACCCTCTGCCTTCTATGGCCTAGCCAGTTCTGTATCCACCTTGCCAGTTCACCCCTGATCCCGTGTGACTTCACCTTTTGTACTAGTCTACCATGAGGGACCTTGTCAAAGGCCTTACTGAAGTCCATATAGACAACATCTACTGCCCTACCTGCATCAATCATCTTAGTGACCTCCTCGAAAAACTCTATCAAGTTAGTGAGACACGACCTCCCCTTCACAAAACCGTGCTGCCTCTCACTAATACGTCCATTTGCTTCCAAATGGGAGTAGATCCTGTCTCGAAGAATTCTCTCCAGTAATTTCCCTACCACTGAAGTAAGGCTCACCGGCCTGTAGTTCCCGGGATTATCCTTGCTACCCTTCTTAAACAGAGGAACAACATTGGCTATTCTCCAGTCCTCCAGGACATCCCCTGAAGACAGCGACGATCCAAAGACTTCTGTCAAGGCCACAGCAATTTCCTCTCCAGCCTCCTTCAGTATTCTGGGGTAGATCCCATCAGGCCCTGGGGACTTATCTACCTTAATATTTTTTAAGACACCCAACACCTCGTCTTTTTGGATCACAATGTGACCCAGGCTATCTACACCCCCTTCTCCAGACTCAACATCTACCAATTCCTTCTCTTTGGTGAATACTGATGCAAAGTATTCATTTAGTACCTCGCCCATTTCCTCTGGCTCCGCACATAGATTCCCTTGCCTATCCTTCAGTGGGCCAACCCTTTCCCTGGCTACCCTCTTGCTTTTTATGTACGTGTAAAAAGCCTTGGGATTTTCCTTAACCCTATTTGCCAATGACTTTTCATGACCCCTTCTAGCCCTCCTGACTCCTTGCTTAAGTTCCTTCCTACTTTCCTTATATGCCACACAGGCTTCGTCTGTTCCCAGCCTTTTAGCCCTGACAAATGCCTCCTTTTTCTTTTTGACGAGGCCTACAATATCACTCGTCATCCAAGGTTCCCGAAAATTGCCGTATTTATCTTTCTTCCTCACAGGAACATGCCTGTCCTGTATTCCTTTCAACTGACACTTGAAAGCCTCCCACATGTCAGATGTTGATTTGCCCTCAAACATCCGCCCCCAATCTATGTTCTTCAGTTCTCGCCTAATATTGTTATAATTAACCTTCCCCCAATTTAGCACATTCATCCTCGGACCACTCTTATCCTTGTCCACCAGTACTTTAAAACTTACTGAATTGTGGTCACTGTTACCAAAATGCTCCCCTACTGAAACATCTACCACCTGGCCGGGCTCATTCCCCAATACCAGGTCCAGTACCGCCCCTTCCCTAGTTGGACTGTTTACATATTGTTTTAAGAAGCCTTCCTGGATGCTCCTTACAAACTCCGCCCCGTCTAAGCCCCTGGCACTAAGTGAGTCCCAGTCAATATTGGGGAAGTTGAAGTCTCCCATCACCACAACCCTGTTGTTTTTACTCTTTTCCAAAATCTGTCTACCTATCTGCTCCTCTATCTCCCGCTGGCTGTTCGGAGGCCTGTAGTATACCCCCAACATTGTGACTGCACCCTTCTTATTCCTGATCTCTACCCATATAGCCTCACTGCCCTCTGAGGTGTCCTCTCGCAGTATAGCTGTGATATTCTCCCGAACAAGTAGCGCAACTCCGCCTCCCCTTTTACATCCCCCTCTATCCCGCCTGAAACATCTAAATCCTGGAACGTTTAGCTGCCAATCCTGCCCTTCCCTCAACCAGGTCTCTGTAATGGCAACAACATCATAGTTCCAAGTAGTAATCCAAGCTCTAAGTTCATCTGCCTTACCCGTAATGCTCCTTGCATTAAAACATATGCACTTCAGGCCACCAGACCCGCTGTGTTCAGCAACTTCTCCCCGTCTGCTCTGCCTCAGAGCCACACTGTCCCTATTCCCTAGTTCTCCCTCAATGCTCTCACCTTCTGACCTATTGCTCCCGTGCCCACCCCCCGCCATACTAGTTTAAACCCTCCCGTGTGACACTAGCAAACCTCGCGGCCAGGTCACCCATGACCACTAGGTACTGACAGTTTCTTACTTTTCCCCACCTCCCCGCTATGTCTAGGTGTATCCCAGAATCCACAGCTGAGGTTGAGGTGACCTACTGACTTTCACTGTTGCCGGAGACAATCTTAGCGGGCAACCCCGAGGAGTCTGGACCTTGAGGGTTCGGGCCTACGTTTGGGCTGCACGAGTGTTGTAAGGCTACCTCCCTCAGTATGCAGGGCTCGAGATGTGTCTCCCACTGGGAGGGGGATGGGGGTCAGATGGGCTGGACGGAAAGGTTACCCCCCTTTCAAAATGGTTGGATAAGCCTGCTTTAAGGGATATGGGAGATTGACACTTTTATTGTCTTCTCGTAGAATGACTTTTTTCAACATAGCAGAATGTTACGAATAAATTACATTTTTAAAAAGTTTTTTTTACACATCTTACTGCCATTATAGGGTTTATTGGTCCTGTACAGTGGGTCAATGGGCATGGAAGTGCCATGGCTTGGCATAGGAGGTATGAGGGACTCGGCATGAGGGTGAAAGGGCATAACTTGGCATTAGGCTCTTGGAAAGTCATAGGGTGTGGGTGGAATGGCATAGATTGGCATAGGGGATGTGAAAGGCCTATAGGAGGTGGGTGGAAGGACAGACCTTGGCATAGGGGTATGAAGCTTCATGGAGATGGGTGGGGGGCATAACTTGGCAGAGGGTATGAGAAGGACTTTTCAAACCCAACCTTTAAACGGTTCCCTCATGCAGGCTATGGTTCACAATTCCTCCTAGGGACTGAGAATCACGACTCTGGCTGGACTCAATGAAAATTGCGGAGCAAGAGAACATTGCTACGTCTGCAATAGGGCCAGCTAGGTCAGGAGTGCTGGTGGAGGCTTACATTCACCACACAGGCCTTGACAGAAATCAGCCCGCACCCTGTAAAGGCACTCCTGAAAATCAGGCTGCCCAGGAATAGGATCTGGCATCCCAGAACAGGATCCACCCGCCATTTTTAAAAAGCTTCTGAGTCAGTGAAAATCCAAGCATTTGTTTCTGTCTTCACTGTGGAAATAATGGGGAATTTAGGATATGTTGAAAATGAGGGAACGCAAAGAAATCAGTACAAGAAAAGAAACACAACTGGAGAAACAATAGGACCTCCGGTCCTGCATCCTCGGGTTTTAAAAGAGGTAATTGTAGGAATAATGGATTTGTTGGTTTTGTTGGTTTGCAGGATTTGTTCGATTCTAGAACCCTTTCCAAGGATTGAAGATGGCAAACATAGCCCCGCTATTTAAGAAAGAATGACAATGTGAGATGATGGGCCACTTGGCTGAACATGAGTAGTGAGCAAAATGCTCAAATCTATTATTAGGAATGTGGTGAAGGGGGATTGGAAAATCATAATACGATTAAGCAGAGTCAACACAGATGTATGAAAGGAAAATCATGTTTGATAAATCTATTCATTTTTTAAAGATATAGAGAATTGATAAAGGTGAACCAGATGATGTAATGCATTTGGTTTTTCCAAACAAAAAATTGATAAGATGGCATACAAGGGGGGAAAACATATCATTTGGAATCATGTGATTTGCATGGATTGAGGATTTATTAAAGGATAAGAAACAGGTATGGGGGAAGATGGTGGCGTCTTGGTAATATTGCTGGATTAGTAATCCAAAGGCCCAGACTAATTCTCTGGTTGGATTTAGGTTCAAATCCCACATGGCACTGGTGGAGTTTAAACTTAAATGACTACATCTGGAAAATAAAGTTAGTCTCAGTAATGGTGACCTTGAAACTATCATTGATTGTTATAAATGCCCATCTGGCTCACCAATGTCCTCTCGGAAAGGAAATCTGCCATCCTTACTTGGTCCGGCCTACATGTGACTCCAGACCCGTCAGCAAAGGGTTGACTCTTAACTGCCCTCTTAAATTTTCAGTCCAGTGCAATTCGGAATTGGCAACAAATGCTGGCTCTGCCAGGGACACTCAGATCTCATCAAACAATAAAGAGAATGAATGGGCCATTTTCAGGTTGACAGGCTGTAACGGTAGCACAAGAGGCTAGCACTGTTGCTTCACAGTCCCAGGTTCCATTCCCCGCTGGGTCACTGTCTGTGCAGAGTCTGCATGTTTTCCCCGTGTCAGCGTGGGTTTCCTCCGGGTGCTCCGGTTTCCTCCCACAGTGCAGATTAGGTGGATTGGCCATGGTAAATTGCCCTTAGTGACCAAAAAGGTTAGGGGGGGTTATTGGGTTACGGGGATAGGGTGGAAGTGAAGGCTTAAGTGGGTCGGTGCAGATTCGATGGGCCGAATGGCCTCCTTCTGCATTATATATTCTATGTTCTATGTAATGTACTGCAAGAATCAGTGCTAAGGTCTCAGCTATTTGCAATCTATATTGATGAGGGGACTCAGTGCAGTAAGTATACTGCATCCAGGTTTGCTGGCAGGATGAAGTTGGATGTGAACGTAAGCAATGGGGAGGATGAATAGTGATATTGTCGTGGTATTGTCGCTGGACTAGTAATCCAGAGATCCAGGGTCATGTTCTGGGGACCTGGCTTTGATTTCAATAAATATCTGGAATTAAAAGTCTAAAGGTGACCATGAAACTATTGTTGACTGTCATAAAAACCCATCTGGTTCACTAATGTCCTTCAGGGAGGGAAATCTGTTGTTCTTACCTGGTCTGGCCTACATGTGACTCCAGATCCACAGCAATGTGGTTGACTCTTAAATGATGTTGATTGTGGTGAAATATTGCCAGTGCACCAAGGTTAACTCACATGCCCGTCTTCAAATTAGTGCCTTTGGGATCTATTACAGCCACCTGTGAGGGCAGACAGGGCCTCAGTTTAATTTTTAATTTACAAGTCAGCACCTCCAACAGGGCAGCACTCCCTCAATAGTGCACTGAGGGTTAGTCTAGATTGCTGTTCTCAAGTCCTGAAATTATGTTTGAACCTATAACCTTGTGAGGTCCTCCAAACTGAGCCACAGCTGACTCTACTTATTTATGGCACAGTGTCAACCTTTGACCAATGAACCTTCACATACATTAGAGGTAGCACCAGTAGGGGATATGCGAATGGACCCCAGAGCGTGGTCAGCCCTGCCCCTTTGCAAGCCCCAGGCCCAGCCGGCCCGACTGGGTAGTGCCTGGAAGAATCCCGTGCTCAGGGTTATGCCAAAGTGGATCCAATGGTTTCTATAGCAGTGAGGGCAGAGGAGCTACGATTTCTGAGGACAACTGCTGGCTGGTGCCAGGTGGAGGAGGATCCTCTGGGAAGAGAGTTTCTGTTCCCTTCAAACATGTGAGAAAGGCAAGGGGGAAGCATCTCATGCTCTTTCACTTCGACATGTCGAGCAACGCAGGGCAAAAGCAGGGCCGGACATGGATTATGCAGGGAACAGACTTTATTTTCACAGGGGTAATTCATTTTGCTGAATCCGTTAAGTTGCCGTGGTGATAGTTCTTACATGGTCGATGAAATAATGCATTTCCATTTCAAAATTTGAAGTGTGCCAATTTGAGCCAGTGTAGACAGATGATCAGAAGGATCTCAGGGACTCAGTGAAGTCGCTGCTCAGAAAAGTCTGACTAAATCCCTTCTATTCCTCACACCTGTAGATGCAGTTCAGAATATTGAGATGTGAATGGAAAAGATAGGGCAATGTGCGATTCCAGATTTAATAACTTCCTGCGCTGAAGATATCAAGTGGCATTGTGAATCAGTTGGTGTGATTTGAAGCGCTTTCCAAACCAACATAGTAATTACTTTCTTCTGAAATGACAACATTGGAATTTATAAGGAAATATTCACCAGGCAATCTGTACACCTGGCATTCTATTGTCACGTAAAGCAGGGAATATGTTTCGACAAAGCAGAGTTTTGTGTTGGGTGGAATGTAATTAATGACAAGTGTTATAGTGATCAATCTATGCCTAATGAACAATAATCCATGATTTGCGGGTTATTGTTTCCCTACATTGGGCTAATATAAAAGTTGTCTTATATTTTGCAAATTTAGGATATATTGAATAATTATTTTTAAATGATTTAATTCTTTCCTGGTTAACCACTGTATACAGACTTTTAAAGGTAAGCTCAGTGGCCACGACTCTAGAGTGTTCAATCCAAGCTTCAAAATGCTTCTGAATTCCAAAAAGGCAAATAGCATTTTGCAACATGGTGACACAGTGGTTTGCATTGCTGCCTGACAGCACCAAGGACCTGGTTTTGATTCCAGCCTTAGGTGGCTGTCTGTGTGGAGTTTGCACGTTCTCCCCGTGCCTGCTTGGGTTTCTTCCAGGTGCTCCGTTTTCAGCCCACAGTCCAAAGATAGAGTCATAGAGTCATAGATGAAACAGGCCCTTTGTCCCAGCTTGTCCATGCCGCCCACTTTCTATCACTAAGCTAGTCCAACTTGCCCGCATTTGGCCCGTATCCCTCTATACCCACCCTGCCCACATAACTGTCTAACTGTTTTTTAAAGGAAAAAATTGTACCCGCCTCTACCACTGCCTCTGGCAGCTCATTCCAGATGCTCACCACCCTCTGTGTGAAGACATTTCCCCTCTGGTCTCTTTTTTGTATCTCTCCCCTCTCACCTTAAACCTATGTCCTCTAGTTCTAGACTCCTCTACCTTTGGGAAAAGATGTTACCTTATCTATGTCCCTCACTATTTTATAGACCTCTATAAGATCACCCCTAAGCCTCCTACGCTCCAGGGAAAAAAGTCCCAGCCTATCCAGCCTCTTCTTATAGCTCAGACAATCAAATCCAGGTAGCATCCTCATAAATCTCTTCTGCACTCTTTCTAGTTTAACAATATCCTTCCTATAATAGGGTGACCAGAACTGAACACAGTAGTCCATGTGTGGTCTTACTAATGTCTTGTACAACTTCAACAAGACGTCCCAACTCCTGTATTCAACATTCTGACCAATAAATCCTAGCATGCTGAAAGCCTTCTTCACCACCCTCTCCACCTACGACTCCACCTTCAAGGAGCTATGAACCTGTACCGCTAGATCGCTTTGTTCTGTAACATTCCCCAACTCTCTACCATTAACTGAGTAGGTCCTGCCCTGATTTGATCTACCAAAATGCATCGCCTCAGATTTATCCAAATTGAACTCCATCTGCCATTCATCGGCCCACTGGCCCAATTGGTCAAGATCCTATTGCAATCTGATATAACCTTCTTCACTATCCACTATGCCACCAATCTTGGTGTCATCTGCAAACTTACTAACCATGCCTCTGACATTCTCATCCAAATCATTAATATATATAACAAATAACAGTGGACCCAGCACCGATCCCTGAGGCACACCGCTGGTTACAGGCCTCCAGTTATTCTTAAACAAGGGCACAACATTCGCTACCGTCCAATCTTCAGGCAATCTCCTGTGGCTGTCGATGATTCCAATATCTCAGCTAGGGGTCCGGCAATTTCCTCCCTAGCCTCCCATAATGTTCTGGGATTCATTTCATCAGGTCACGGGGATTTATCTATCTTGATGCGCTTTAATACCTCCAGCACCTTCTTCTCTGTAATATGTACACTCCTCAAGACATCACTTTTTATTTCCCCAATTTCCCTAACATTTGTGCCTTTCTCAACATGTGCAGGTTAGGTAGATTGATAGTACTAAAATTGCCCCTCAGTGTCCAACAATGTGCAAGTTAGGTGGGGTTACAGGGATAGGGAGGAGGAGTGGGCCTAGGTAGAGAGTGCTCTTTCAGAGGGTCGACGCAAGGCCTCCTTTTGCACTGTAGGGATTGTATGGATTCAAATTGCTCTTGGGATGTGATCATCCCTGGCAAGACCCGCCTATTACCCTGATTGTCGTTGAGAAGGAATGTACATAGTACATAGAACATAGAACATAGAACAGTACAGGCCCTTCGGCCCACAATGTTGTGCTGACCATTTATCCTAATCTAAGATCAACCTAAACTACACCGCTTCAATTTACTGCTGTCCATGTGCCTGTCCAAGAGTTGCCTAAATGTGTCTAATGACTCTGACTCCACCAGCTCCACTGGCAGTGCATTCCACGCACCCACCACTCACTGTGTAAAGAACCTACCCCTGATATCTCCCTTATACCTTTCTCCAATTACCTTAAAATTATGTCCCCTCGTGACAGCCATTATTATTATTATTTCTGCCCTGGGGAAAAGTCTCTGGCTATCCATTCTATCCATGCCTCTCATCACCTTGTACACCTCTATCATGTCACCTCTCTTCCTTCTTTGCACCAGTGAGAAAAGCCCTAGCTCCTTCAACCTTTCTTCATACGACATGCCCTCCAATCCATGCAGCATCCTGGTAAATCTCCTCTGCACCCTCTCCAAAACATCCACATCCTTTTTATAATGAGGCGACCAGAACTGGACACAATATTCCAAGTATGGTCTAACCAGGGTTTTATAAAGCTGCAGCAAAACTTTGCGGCTCAAACTCAATCCCCCTGTTAATGAAAGCCAACACACCATACGCCTTCTCAACAACCCTATCAACCTGGGTGGCAACTTTGAGGATCTATGTACGTGGACCCCAAGATCCCTCTGTTCCTCCACACTTCCCAGAATCCTGCCTTTAACCCTGTATTCAACATTCAAATTCGACCTTCCAAAATGAATCACTTCACATTTATCTAGATTGAACTCCATCTTGCACTTCTCAGCCCAGCTCTGCATCTTGTCAATATCCTGTTGTATCCTGCAACAGCCTTCAACACTATCTACAACTCCACCAACATTTGTGTCATCGGCAAATTTACTAACCCACCCTTCCACTTCCTCATCCAAGTCATTTATAAAGAACACAAAGAGCAGAGGTCCCGGAACAGATCCCTGCGGGACACCACTAGTCACCGACCTCCAGGTGGAATATATTCCATCCACTACGACTCGCTGTCGTCTTTCGGCCAGCTAATTCTGTATCCAGACAGCCAAATTTCCCTGTATCCCATGCCCCCTGGCTTTCAGCCTACCATGGGGAACCTTATCAAATGCCATCCTGAAATCCATATACACCGCATTCACTGCCTGACCTTCATCAATGTGTCTCGTCACATCCTCAAAGAATTCAATGAGGATTGTGAGGCATGACCTGCCCCTTACAAAGCCATGCTGACTATCTTTAATCAAACTATGTTTTGCTAAATAATCATAAATCCTATCTTGCAGATCTTTTCCAGTATTTTGCTCACCACAGACGTAAGACTGACTGGTCTGTAATTCCCAGCGATTTCCCTATTCTCTTTCTTGAACAGGGGACAACATTTGCCTCTCTCCAATCATCCGGTACTACGCCAGTGGAGAGTGAGGACGAAAACATCATCGCCAACGGCGCAGCAATCTTCTCCCTCGCTTCCCGTAGTAACCTTGGGTATTTCCCGTCTGGCCCAGGGGACATATCTATCTGATGCTTTTCAAAATTTCCAGCATATCCTCCTTCTTAATATCAACCTGTTCGAGTCCATTAACCTGGTTCACTCCGTTCTCATGAGCAACGAGATCCCTCTCTCTAGTGAATACTGAAGCAAAATATTCATTTCGGGCCTCCACTACCTTCTCAGACTCCAGGCACAAGTTCCCTCCGCTATCCCTGATCGATCCTACTCTTACTCTGATCATCCTCTTATTTCTCACATAAGTGTAGAACGCCTTGGGGTTTTCCCTAATCTTTCCCGCCAGGGCTTTTTCATGCCCCCTTCTAGCTCTCCTAAGTCCATTTTTGAGTTCCTTCATGGCTACCTTGAAACCCACTAGAGCCGTGCCAGATCCTTGCTTCCTCAAACTTACGTAAGCTTCCTTCTTCCTCTTGACTAGAAGCTCCACTTCTCTTGTCATCCAAGGCTCCTTCACCTTACCATTGCTTCCTTGTCTCAGTGGGATAAAACTATCCAGCACTCGCAGCAAGTGCTCCTTAAACCCTCACATTACTGTTGTGCATTTCCCTGAGAACAATTGTTCCCAATTTATGCTCCACAGCTCCTGTCTAATAGCAGTATACAAACCCTCCTCAACTACTTCCTTTTCTGCAGCTGTGATGCACTCCCTAATTAACAGTGCCATTCCCCCTCCTCTTTTACCTCCCTCCCTATTCTTCTTAAAACATCTAAACCCAGGAACATCTGATAACCATTCCTGCCCCTGTGAAATCCATGTCTCCGTAATGGCCGCAACATCATAGTTCCAAGTACTGATCCATGCTCGAAGTTCATCTCCCTTATTCCTGACACTCCTTGCATTGAAACAGACACACTTTAATCTATCCCACTGAGTGCAACTTTGTCCTATCAACTGTCTATCCTTCTTCACAGACTTGCTGCATACTATTTCTGCCTGTTCAACAGCTACCCTATCCTCTGATCCGTAGCTCTGGTTCCCATCCCCTGCCAAACTAGTTTAATCCTTCCTGAAGAGCTCAAGCAAACCTCCCACCCAGGATATTGGTGCCCCTCCAGTTTAGATGCAATCCGTCCTTCATGTACAGGACCCACCTTCCCCAGAAGGTATCCCAATGATCCACATATCTGAAGCCTTCCCTCCTGCACCAGCCCTGTAGCCACGCGTTCAGCTGCACTCACTCTCTGTTGCTTGCCTCACTTGTACATGGCACCGGTAGCAATCCTGTGATTACTACCTTGCTCTTTAGCTTCCAACCTACCTACCTAAAATCACTTTTTAGATCCTCATCCCTTTTCCTAGCTATGTCGTTGGTGCCTATGTGCACCACGACTTCTGGTTGCTCCCCCTTAAGAATCCTGTAGACTGGATCCAAGACTTGACCCTGACCCTGGTACCTGGGAAGCAACATATCTTCTGGGAGTCTTGTTCGCGACCACAGAATCTCTTATCTGTTCCCCTAACCACAGAGTCTCCTATCACTATTGCTTTTCTATTCTCCCCCCTTCCCTTCTGAGCCACAGAGCCAGGCTCAGTGCCAGAGACCTGGCCGCTAGGGCCTTTCCCCTGTAGGTCTTCCCCACCAACAGCATTCATAAACGGTATACTTTTTGGTAGGGGAATGGCCACGGGGGATCCCTGCACTGACCACCCATTTACCCTCTAAAATTGGCAATTCTGCTGATTGATACAAATATAGATTGCTGCTCCCAGAAGAAAAAAAAAACAACTCTTGCCTTACAGAATGTGGCTGAGATTCTGCCCTGTGAACCAGCAGGAACTCTGCCCTCCGACTCTGCTCCCAGTCAGCTGCACACTTTGTAAACTCCCGGTTCCCCTCACGCTCTTTGAGGAAATGTAGGAAATGAAAGGAGCACCTTTCCCCCTCCTCACCAAACTCCCTCAGTCACTGAACTTTCACTTTAGCACTCTAATGCAGCCCAGTAATGCACTCCAGTGCTCATGTAGTGGTGCCTTCTTGCACCACTGACTTTTGTTTCCATTGAGTGGCTTGCTGGGCCATTCCAGAGGCAACCGCATTCCTGTTGATCTGGAGTCTGATGTAGGCCAGACCAGGTATCACTGTCAATGTGAACCACATGGGTCTTTATTACAATCTGATAGTTTGTTGATCATTATTAATTGAATTTAAATTCCCCCAATTTGAATGGGATTTGAACTCCCATCTCCAAGTCGTTAGTCCAGGCCCCTGGATTACTGGTCCACTGTGTAAGCACTCCTAGTATCTAGACAGATCGAAGTAGAGCAAAAGGTTAACATCAGAAGCACATATGAGCTGATGTAATCATGATGTCAGATCACATGATTGAGAAGTAAGCGCAATCTGGAAGAAACGAGAGAGGATTTGACACTAGTGAAAGCAATGCAGATTGAGCGACAAACGAAAATCAGGAAACATAGGCCGGGATTCTCCAACCACCCGCCGGGTCGGAGAATCCCTGGGGGAGGCACAAATCCCGCCCCGACGCCGGCTGCCCTATTCTCCGGCGCCGTTTTTCAGGCAGCGCGGGATTCCCGCCACGCCGGTCGGGGGCCGTTGACAGCGGCCTCCCGGCTATTCTCCAGGCCCCAAAGGGCCGAGCGGCCGTCCAGTTTAAGCCAGTCCCACCGGCGTGGATTACTCACCTCACGCATGGCGGGACCTGGCAGGTGAGTGGGCGGGGGCGGGCCCCGGGGGTGGGCTTGGGGGGATCCGACCCCGGGGGGGGGGGGTCCCCACGGTGGCCTGGCCCGCGATCAGGGCCTACCGATCTGCGGGCAGGCTTGTTCCGTGAGGGGACTTCTTTCCTCCGTGCCGGGCATGCGCGGAAATACGCCAGCTGGTCTGCACGTGCGTGGAAACATGCTGGCCAGTCTGCGCACACGCAAGATCATGCTGGCCTTTCCGCGCATGCACAAACTTGCGCAGGCTCTTTGGCGCGGCTGGAGCAGCGCTAACGCATCCTGTGTCCATCTAGCCCCCAAAAGTTCGGAGAATTCCTCACGTTCGGGGGCTGTTGTCGCCAGAGTGGTTGGTGCCGGTTTTCTCGCCAGCATGGGGACTTAGTCCCCAGAAGGGAGAATCGCGCCTATAGAGTCAGGTGTTTGTTCACAGGGAAGGAGAGGTCCCATGGAGAAGATCGAATGAGACTATTTAGTTTGTAGGCCATAAGAGAGCAAGCGCGCCATGCCTAAGCCCCCCAAAATGGGAAAAAGTGCGGGAACCGGCATTTTGCAATGTCTTTGATGTGGTGGGAACAAATTGCAAAAGTGAAATGAATGTCCAGCAGGTGGGGAGGGAGTAGGGGGTGGGACGCTAGGTGGTGCACACACGTGGGGCAGGGGCCACAACCGTGGAAAGATTCCTTGGGAAGGTCAACCAAGTTGGCAAGTTCCAACCAAATTTAGCAACGGTCAATGAGCCCTTGAGACAGCTGTTGAGACAGAGCCAACAGGGATCCTGGAATATGGACCAGCAAAATAATCTCATAAGAATTGTGATTGTACAACAATATTTTGAACAACACAAACACCTCACAGTCATTGACAACTTTCTGATCTTCAATGAGAGGATAGTCATACTGAGAACATGTCGGCTTTATACCCTTCAAAGACCACACCAAGGTCATCTTGGAATAACAAAATATTTTGCAACTGCAGAGCAGTCAGTCTGGCGGCCAGGCATTATTTGCTCAATAGAAGAAATGATTGTAAGCTGTCTTACTTGTGCTGTAAACACCAGTGACAAAAATTGGGGCTCTGCCTTCAACACCATAATCCCAGCCAATCTCATATCAACGCTCCAAAACCTAGGACTTGGTTCTCACTCTGCAACTGGATCCTCGACTTTCTAACCCACAGACCACAATCAATAAGAATAAACAACAACACTTCCTCCACGATAGTCTTCAATACCGGGGGCCCGCAAGGCTGCGTACTTAAGCCTCTGCTATACTCCCTGTACACACATGACTGCGTGGCAAATTTTGGTTCCAACTCTATCTACAAGTTTGCTGATGATACGACCATAATGGGCCGGATCTCGAATAACGACGAGTCAGAGTACAGGAGGGACGTTGAGAACATAGTGGAATGGTGCAGCGACAACAATCTATCCCTCAATGCCAGCAAAACTAAAGAGCGGGTCATTGACTTCAGGAGGCAAAGTACTGTTTATACCCCTGTCAGCATCAATGGGGCTGAGGTGGAGCTGGTTAGCAGTTTGAAATTCCGAGGGGTACACATCTCCAAAAATCTGCCCTGGTCCACCCACGTCGACGCTGCCACCAAGAAAGCACAACAACGCCTATACTTCCTCAGGAAACTAAGGAAATTCGGCATGTCCACATTAACCCTTACCAACTTTTACAGGCGCACCATAGAAAGCATCCTATCTGGCTGCATCACAGCCTGGTATGGCAACTGCTCGGCCCAGGACTGCAAGAAACTTCAGACAGTCGTGAACACAACCCGGTCCATCACACAAACCTGCCTCCCATCCATTGACTCCATCTACACCTCCCGCTGCCTGGGGAAAGCGGGCAGCATAATCAAAGACCCCTCCCACCCGGCTTACTCACTCTTCCAACTTCTTCCATCGGGCAGGAGATACAAAAGTCTGAGAAAACGCACGAACAGACTCAAAAAACAGCTTCTCCCCCGCTGTTACCTAAACTAAACGACCCTCTTATGGACTGACCTCATTAACACAACACCCCTTTACCCGATGCCGGTGTTATGTAGTTACATTGTGTACCTTGTGTTACCCTATTATGTATTTTCTTTTATTTCCTTTTCTTTTCATGCACATGCACTCAACAATGATTTGTTGAGAGGCTCGCAGAAAAATACTTTTCACTGTACCTTGGTACACGTGACAATAAACAAAATCCAAATCCAAATCCAAGAACCACTATTACTTGCATTTACATCATGGTCATGGGAGCTTCTGGGAACAGATTTATTTGAATTTAGTAGAAAACCTTTATTATCATTGATTACTACCTTTAATGGATTGAAGTAAACAGATTGCATAATATCACATGTCACGGCCAGGAAGAGGATTAATTTAAACAGCCCCAATTTCTCCACTCAAACCTTAAATTTGGAATGTTCCAATCCTTTATGAATAATTCGCACAGCAAATTTGAGATAAAATAAAGTGAAAGGGTTGGTTTATTTCCCCCCCACACACACACACACATAACGTGGGAAAAAGGTTTTGCAACATCAGCTCCTTTTTGCACTCAAACAATAAAAGAGCACAGTGTGCTCACCCCAGTCCAACACCGGCATCTCCACACAATAAAAGAGAGATAAGGGATGAAAAGGGGTTCAGGGCCAGTCCACAATAAAATGCAAGCTTTGTTATACATGAGGCCAGAATCCAGAATCAAAAGCCGAATGGAGTGTTTCTTTAGAGGGTAGATTGGTTGACTGTCGCAGGACGATCCGTCCTTCCAGAACTGAGGACTTGCATGAGGGTAGAAGGCACGCAGAGTTGGCCTAGCTTTGAAGGCACTAGTTCCAATGTTGCAGTAGTTCACAATTAAATGGGGGCCAGGCGACTGTACCTGGGCAGAGCTCCTTCTGCTGCTACCCATTCAACGGTAAGATGGTAGACAAGTGCAGATTTCTATCTGGAATACTGTTCTCTTTGGATGTCAAACAGTGAGTTAAGATAAGATCCAACAGCTTATTAATTAAAGGAATTCAGACAACTCATGTCTTGGGCATGTCAGAGTGTGGTTTTGGATTGTCTATCAAGGTCCCTAGTTGAAACCCATTGTGTTTGGGAGCAGGTAATGGTCATGCCATTAACACCACATTGGATATTCGGAATAACAAACAGCTTTCCTTGTCCTAAGAGACACAACGTCTCTTGTGGCCAGAAATCCTCTTCAGAAATGCAAAGAATCTTTGTACAGCTCCAGGAAGAGACAAGACTATACTGGTTAGTCTGAAGTTAAAAATTCCTCTGGTGTGAGTAATGGCTAGTCAGGACAAAGCATTACCCATTTAAAAAAATAATGTGGATAATTTTACAGAGCAGTCCAGTTGACATTGATCTGTATTTATATTTGCCTTCCCGTCTCAACTGGAACACATAGCAGAAACAGTCATCCAATCCCTCAAGAGAATTTATGCCGCACAAGGCATCCCAGATAGAGTCCAACAATGTGGCACAATTTGCTAATGAGCTGTTTCACAATTTCACAAGGGAATATGGCTTCATTCATGTAACCAGTTCACATTGCTATCCTCAAGTGAATGGAGAAGCATAGATACTAACTGTCAATGATTTATTGAAGAATAAGAAAGATCTCAATTTAGCTCTCCTGAGTTATCAGTCCTCACCACTCCAAAATGCCTTCTCATCATCAGAGTTACTAATGGGTACGGGATTGAGAAAACAGCTTTCATCACCAGAACAAAAACTCAAACTCAGTATCACCACAAACGACCACGATAGAGTAAATCAGCGTGAGGAAAACAGAGAAGAGTGCTGAAACCTGAGAGAAAGTACGGCACCAAGTTGAGCAGAAGGAAGGCGGAATCATTGAAATAAAACCACAATCAAGATTGTACAGGATTGAGACTGAACAGGGTATCATAAAAGAGAATCTGCACACCTTATTATCCTTGGAGAGAAAGACAATTGAAGCATGAACTTACTACCCAGGTCATGATGAAAAAGAAAAAATACAAGCTCTACAGCCACTCACTCACACCAACAGAAGGGAGAGTGAGGAATATAATCGACCTCAGAAGGAGATCAGAACAGGAAAAGGTGGTAGAGGTTTGGAACTCTCTCTCACAAACAGCAGTTGAAGCTTGATAAAGGTGAATTACTGCAGAAGCTGGAATCTGAAACCAAAGAGAAAATGCTAGAAAATCTCAGCAGGTCTGGCAGCATCTGTAGGGAGAGAAAAGAGCTAACGTTTCGAGTCCAGATGACCCAAGGGGGCGCACCGCACCACAAAACCGGTGCAGGGGGGAAGGGGAATCCGCCCACTATTTTTTCTTTCATCGACTTTAAAAACCTAATAAGCCTATCCTCTTACTCTGTTAACGTTATTTTTGTGTGTGGGCTTAGACAATGCATGTAACTGTATGAATAGTCACATTATTCTTTTTTTTACATCAGAAATAGTTTAAATAAACTGACCACATTCTTTGTTTAACCTGAGAAAACCTGCCTGAGTAATTCTCTACAAACTGGACACATAAATAGTTGGATACTTTCAGAACTGGCAAAGCACAGCCTAGCTAAATTCTTAGATAATAACTCTATTATGGTAAAATGAGACGTAGGAGAACAGGGAAGTCATTTCACCCCTCCTCACCTGGTTGTAACACATGGAGACTGAAGCCTGTTGGGAAGCCAGGAGGAGCCTGGAATTGAATCTTCATGGCTAAATTTCTGCTGGGAGCATAGGGTAAAGTATTTCAATTGTGTTAGTTAATAGAGAAATACCTCTTCTGTGATTTAGTGCATGTGTTGCCTATGAGGCAATAAATAGTCTGTGTTGATTTTAGTTGGTTAGTTACAGTAAAAGTCTTAAAACGTGAAATATTGGCATGTTACTCCTCCAGTTGGTCTTTGCGAAATTCATCTCTTTTCTTTAAAGTCATTGGTCTCGACAGGGATCGTAGAATTCTACTTTGATCTCTAATCACCTCCCGCTGCTCCAATGACATTCAGGTGCCCCATTTTTTAAACTGCTTCTCTGCAGCTGGTAATGCAGGGTCGTTTGATAAAGCAGGCTGTTTTGCGCAAACAATATCTTAATTGACTCATAGTACATTTGTTTATTGCGGACCAAAATGAGCTGTGTCTTTCACCCCCCACAGTGTGGAGCTGCAACTTATAAGTTCGCAATAGCAATTGAGTGCAGAGTGCCAGATTGCCCTGGAGTTAAAATCACTTACAGCAATTATTGCTGGTTTTAATGAAAAGCAAAGCCTTCTAATTCACCCACATTCCCTTCATTGCTCTTCTGTTTTCCTCCATATATCTAATTAGTTAGGAAATTGACTGTTGGGCCCATTGCTTACTAAGGTTCCAGATGCTGCATTGCCTTCATTGTCCCTTTATCAGTTTGTACTTCCAGCAGCTTTTACAGGGCAACGTATTTCTGTGCTGAATGGTGCTGGAAGAGATCTAACCAATAATTTACACTGCAAGATGTCCTACTCCCAAAACATCTGGCCCATGTATGACTTCACCCATGTCCTTGACATGTATGGCATGATAGAGTGTTAGCTGTGGCTCAGTGGGCAGTACCCTTGTCTTTGATTCACAAGATTCTGGGTTTAAGTTCCACTTCAAGACTTAAGCTCAAAAACCAAGGTTGACACTCCAGTGCAGCACTGAGAGAGAGTGCTGCACTGTTGATGTGCCATCTTTCAGATGGGGCATTAAACAGAGGCCCCCGATGCCTGCTCTGGTGTGTGCAAAAGTCCCCATCGCTCACTATTTTGAAAAAGAGCAGAGAAGTTATCCCTGATGTATTGGCCAATATGTGCTCCGGTGACTGTAATAGATCCTAGGGGACTATTTTGAATAAGTGCAAGGGAGTTAACCCTTGTGTCCTGGCCAATATTTATCTGTCAATCTCTATCACATAAACAAACTAACTGATCGTTTATCTCATTGCTAGAGTTTGCAGTGTGCAAAACTGGCTGCTGCATTACTTACATCAAAATAGTGACAAATTTCAAAAGTACTTTACGGGCTGTAAAGTGCTTTGAGATGTGCAGTGTTCATGAAAGGTGCTATATAAATGCAGCCTTTATTTTTCTTGCTTTAAATAAATTCCTCTGAACAAAATCCATGAAGGTTTTGAGGGTGTTCCTAGATTATGTCATTGAATGCTTTGAATTTGCTTAGTTAGTTTGACCTCACACCAGGGGAGGTTCGAGGATTTGAATGATTGCATTTTGTCAATACTCACTTTGTGAATTCTTCTTGCTTACTGACCACTGTTGCTGCTGAGATTGATTCATGTGAAACTAAAAATGAGATGATTACACATGCCCAAGATATTGGAAATTCGTGATTCACAAGATGAGCTCATGGTTTGGATTGAATATTCTTCAATATCAGTGTGTGTGTGTGATGGACTGAGGGGACCATATCTTATTTCAGTAAATGCAGTTTTCTCTCCACCCTACAACCTTCCTGATTCACATAGGGTTCAACAATTGCAAATTGCCGCTGCTCCCATTCTCTTCAGATAGCAGTTTCTGGTCATTGCCGTTGTCATTTGCAGCTCTTAAATCCACCTTTTGCTTCTTTAAATGTCCCATTACCTCTGATTCTCTTGTCTTGCCATTCCCTTTGCCATTTAATCTCTCCTGTCTTACACCCTGTGATAGCCCTCACGAGGACCACGAGGGATCCCTCATCGATCTTCCCATGGGGCTAGTGGACTATGAGTTCCCATGGTAACAGGTGGAAGCCTGTCCAGTTGGGACTCATTATCAAGCCTTTTAAATATTGTCCCAGTCCTGGACGGGAGTTCCTGTTAGTCCCGGACTTGGACACTGGTGCCATGTGCTGCGGGTGCAGCTTTACTTTGGAGTTAAAATAAATTTAGTTTAATCTTTATCTTCCTGTCTCCTGGATTACTACACACCCTATCCCAAATCTTCTCTTGTCTACTATCCTCTGATACTTGTCCTCTGATACTGAGGAAGGAGCTGTGCTCCGAAAGCTAGTGATTCGAAACAAACCTGTTGGACTTTAACTTGGTGTTGTAAGACTTCTTAATGAAATGAGGGATAGGTTTAACAACAGCTAATTGTATTTCAATGGCAACAGAAGAAAGGATATGCAAACTAAATTCAAACCTTGTAAAGACAATTCTGAACATTTCACAAATGATATTTTAAAAGAAAGAAAATACTTCAAATATTTCAGCTTAAATACGAGCTAAAGGAGGTTAATTAGACACTTGAATTTGCAGCGGTTTCCAAAATTGTGCAAGTTCTAACAAGATCGATAGTGAAAAATTTACCTACCTGTTAGTGACTTGACAACAGGTTGACACAAATATTAAAGAAGGGAGAGGGATAGAATATTTCTCCCCACATAGATGGTTATGTGGCCATTGTGCAAAAGACTAAGAGATAATCTAGAAGAGAATTACTTCCAAATTTAAATAGGAACAACATTTAAAAAGACATGGGGGAAGAGCATCGAAATGAGATTAGAACAGACATCTTCAATTAAGAGCAAGCAATGATACATGCATGATGGGTTGAATGATCCAGTTCACTGCTGTAAGTTCTATGACTCTATCTTGCTTTCTCTTGCCTTTTTTTAACCCTCCCTTTAACTGCCTTTATCTCTCACATACTTGCTCGTCTTCTCTATCATTTGTGTTCATTCATTTGGTTTCCATCCCACCTCTTTCTCTCACTCTTTCCACCATGCATTTCATACACGATACAGTAGCTTTCAGATGCATTCATGCTGCTCCTGTCCACTTTGCCCTTCAGAGATGGTTCTAGATTCTGCCTTTCCTTCATTGGTGGAGTCTTCCCTACTTCCTGGTAACCTAAGACAGCCAGTCAATAGATGATGATCCAATACAGGATTCGAAAACTCCTCACCAATCGCATCACAATTCAGTCTTCAGCTTCCCTTGCTGAGCAATTGCACACTATGTGAAATATCCTATTACACTGGTTCATTTATTTTCTTACTCTTAACCAACGCACTTGGGAAGTATTCTGTGCAGGCGGGAGGTTTTGCATTCCATCAATTGCTCTCTTGTTATGTCTGGAACTAAGCAATGATTACTTGCAGATGACAGTTCTAGATGACAGTTTCTTTGCTGAGTGGGGGAAATTACAGTGTTTCTGTAAATTGCGGCTGAAGTTTACATTATGATGTGGTTCTCCAAATACCAGTCATGTGTAAGGTAATAGAAGTGTTGCACTGGTCTGACCTGGGTCTTCCAGCGTAGTTTCAATTCACTCCCCTTGTTGTCATTACAGTACTCTTGGGGGAACCACAGCCCCAGTGAAAAGGATCTTGCCTGTTGAGTTAAGCTTCAAAAATTACCCACTGGTTTGACTTCAGCCTGGGTTGGGGGATGGGGGGGGGGGGGGTGGGGGGGGGGGGTGGGGGGAAGCATCAAATTGGATGCCAATCTGTAACTGCAGTCATCCATGGTATTTTCTTCTCTGAGACAACTGCCTGAGCCAAAGCAAGGTATGATTAAGTGTTAGACTTTGCATTTTTCATGCTGATTTGTTCCAGTTGGGTCAGATTTCCTCTGGTCGCTATGCGTAACCACATTGCGGACACAATTAAATTTGACACTATTCAGCATTTCTAACAAAACCATAAACACATTATTTTATAGCATTTCAATAGAAATACTAAGCAGAGACAACCTCATGAACACATGAAAGTTGGCCCTTAGCAACGAGAAGAATTCTTGCCCCGAAGGCTTTTGTTCCAGTTTTCTTTTCTCATTAAGCACTAGTTGGGTTGGGAGGTGGTGGAAGGATGCCTACATGATGCATTGAGATTTATATTAATATACTAATTTATACTCATGGTGATCTGGTTTGAGTAAAGCCTATAAATTGTAACATAAGTAAAGCTGGGGAATGGTGTGGAGATTCATTAATCTATGTATATTAAGAATGTTGAAATAAATTCTGCCTCAGACATTATCATAACCCTGTTGGAGCTGGTTTAGCACAGGGCTAAATCGTTGGCTTTGAAAGCAGACCAAGGCAGGCTAGCAGCACGGTTCAATTCCCGTACCAGCCTCCCTGAACAGGCGCCGGAATGTGGCGACTAGGGGCTTTTCACAGTAACTTCATTTGAAGCCTACTTGTGACAATAAGCGATTTTCATTTCATTTCTCATTGCTCACAGAATTTATGGGGAAGGGATGAGGCATTATTTATTCTGAAGACATTTTATTTCAATCTTCCGCTTTCTTGTTCTGCTCCTTTTGTTAAAATTGAATCTGTCTCTAACCATTTGTTAAAATAACATGAGCTAACAAATCTTTACTTCTTGCAGGTAAAGCCACTTCTGCACGTGTTAGGTCAGAACAACGAGATGAGAGCCAAAGACGAGGAACTCCAATTAGCCATTGCAGAAACAGATAAACTTGCTTTGCGGATTCAGGAACTTGAGCAGGAGAATGCTGAGTTGGTTCAGGAGAAAAGTGCTGTAAGTTCACCCTATGTCAAGCTTGCTGTGCTTGTTAAGTGTGTCGCTTGAAAAGAAACACAACTTTGTTTGCTATCTACCCTGTAAAGCAACAAAATATGTAAACCCTTTGAGCTCCTCCCTGTCTTCGTAATCTCCTCCACAATCCTCTGGGATGTCTGTGCACTTCTTATTCTGATCTCGCATCCTCCGTTTTAATCACTTCACCATTGGTGGCCGTGCCTTCAGCTACCTAGGTCCTGAGCTCTGGAATTCACTTTCCAATGTAAACACCTCCAGCTCTCTATCTCGCCTTCCTCCCTTTAAGGCACTTCCTAAAATCTATCTCTTTGACCAAGCTTCTAGTCATCTGACCGAGTATCTCTTTATGTGGCTCAGCGTCATTTTGTTTGTTTTATGATTCTCTTGTGAATCATCTTCGGGTGTTTTATTGTGATAAAGTCGTTATATAAAAATAAGTTGTTGCTGAGGTGACCTACATTGTCTTTTATGAATTCTGACAATTTATTGGACAGTCATTGTGCTCACAGTATTTTAACTCATCGTGCTTTCACAGGCCTGTTTAATTTTCTGCAAAGTGGCTCAGTAAGCCATCATTAAGTGTTTGGACATACATCCCAGACACTCATAAGTTCATACAGCAGCCTCGATTTGTATTTGTTTGCATTGTCATCCTCTCCCTCCATCCGCTTTCTTTTCTCCCCCTTTTCACTCTAGGGCACACCAGCAAACCTTTCTTTGGAAAGGGGCAATTCTTCAATGCCTGGCACCAAATATTGCTTCACTAGATTGTATCCAGGCTTTTCAACCCGGGAGGGCATCATGCACTGAGCCTGATCTCCCCTGATGCCCATACTATTTAACATTTTTGTCAGAGTAGTAACCCAGAATCCTTCTGACTTTTCATATCACTAGTCAGAGGCTAATTACTTCATGGCCAGTGGCTTTATTACTATCTCAACTGACACCAAAAAGTGCAGGAGAAGCCATAGTTCAAAACTCAGCCCATGTTGTATCGCATTTGTGTTGTATTACCACACTCAGCCATTGTGGGAACCAATGATACAAAGTTGGTTCAGTCTAGGTAGCAGCCTTGACTTGCTGGTAGAGGTCTCCAGCACAAAGTCAGATAGTTATGAATTTCAATTCCATTACAAAGATTTGATTGCAAAATCAAGCCAAACACTTCAGTGCAGCACTAACGCAGACTAGGTAAGGATGGCAGAATTCCTTCTCTAAAGGCAACAGTGAGCCGGATGGGTTTTTAACAACAATCTATGATCGATTCATGGTCACCATTACTGAGACTAGCTTCAATTCCAGATTGTTTTTATTAATTGAACTAAAATTCCATTAAATGCCATGGTGGGATTTGAACCAACACTGCCAGCACATTGGCCAGGACCTCTTGATTTATAATCCAGTAACATTACCACCATACCACCTTACCCGGTCTGAGGTACACCTGACTCCACACCCCCAAAACCATGTGGTTGACCCTTAATTGGTCTCTGAAAGAGCCGAGCAAACCATTCGGTTGTAACAATTTGAGAAGGGGAACAAATTTGTGTCAAATCAAGTCCTTGCCAGTGATACTCATGTCCTACGAAAGAATTAGAAAAGGTTTTCCAGATAATCAGAGGTAGAAAAAATAGCCCACAAGAAAATAATAACAATAATAATAAGAACCAGGGGCGAAATTCTCCCGAAACGGCGCGATGTCCGCCGACTGGCGCCCAAAACGGCGCCAATCAGATGGGCATCGCGCCGCCCCAAAGGTCCGGAATGATCCGCATCTTTGGGGGCCGAGCCCCAACATTGAGGGGCTAGGCCGACGCTGGAGGAATTTCCGCCCCGCCATCTGGCGGAAACGGCCTTTGTTGCGCCGCCAGCTGGCGCGGAAATGACATCTCGGGGCGGCGCATGCGCGGGAGCGTCAGCGGCCGCTGACAGTTTCCCCCGCATGCGCAGTGGAGGGAGTCTCTTGGCGGAGGCGGAAGGGAAAGAGTGCCCCCATGGCACAGGCCCGCCCGCGGATCGGTGGGCCCCGATCGCGGGCCAGGCCACCGTGGGGGCACCCCCCGGGGTCAGATCACCCCGCGCCCCCCCAGGACTCCGGAGCCCGCCCACGCCGCCTTGTCCCGCCGTTCAAAAGGTGGTTTAATCCACGCCGGCGGGACAGGCAATTTATCGGCGGGACTTCGGCCCATCCGGGCCGGAGAATCCAGCGGGGGGGGGGGCCCGCCTACCAGCGCGGCCCGATTCCCGCCCCCGCCGAATATCCGGTGCCGGAGACTTCGGCAACCGGCGGGGGCGGGATTCACGGCAGCCCCCGGCGATTCTCCATCCCGGCGGGGGGTCGGAGAATGACGCCCAAGATGTCGACCTTCATCCAAAGGGGTCAGAATATAAAGGGCAGGAAATTCTTTTGCGAGAGTAGTCTGCAGGTGAGATATATTGCGGACCGTGGCGCAGCATGTTTCGCAGTGGTGGAGGTGGCCCACCATTGGCTGGTGGACCGCCATTTTATCAGGGTTTCCTGTTGCGTAATACTGCATTGTATTATATTGACTGGGACCCTTTCTACAGTCAATTGATAAATACAGCAACGTTATCTTCAAATCAAATCACGTCTTTCGTGAACACAATACAAGATCCCAATGCTAAGAACTACTACAAAAGAGTTTCTATCCTACATGGCATCAAAAACACATAAATGATTCCACCTACTTTGCTACTGTTAATAGCTATCTAACTCCTTGTAGTGGACTTGTGGAGGACATCACTATCCAGTCGCACTTGGCCTGACACAAGTGGGAAATGGACTCTAAAGTTGGAGGCTTGAGGCTTCTCTCTTTTGCGATGTTGTTCCTGAAGGATTTGCTGATTAAATCTCTTTGTCTCTCCTTCTTATACAGATCCTGCTGGAAATGATCTCATGCTTCTAATAATGTGTTCACAGGACAGCAATAATAAATCAATGCCTTTTCTGGCCAAGAATGTTCAAAGTGTCATGACTCAGTCAGGGGTTTTATTTCTTCTCAGGAGCACGACACATAGGGGTCTGTGTTTAATCACTGTCTGTCCAAAGCATAGCAACAGCCATTGTCCAATCAGCATCTGTGCTCACTCCCTGACTGCACATCCCGGGGCTGGATTCTCCAAAAATGGGGCAATGTCCCCACGCCAGTGTAAAAACGCTGGCGGTTCACTCTGGACGTTCCCACCTGCAGGGGGTTGGCAGGGCGGCGGAGTGGTTCTCGCAGCTCTGGCTGTGGATACGGGGCCCCGCACTTCCGGCCGGGAGTCCGCGCATGCGAACGGCGGTGACCTGCAGCGACTGAGCCGCGCGACATGGCGGAACTCGCATTGCGGACCATCATCAAAAATGTAGGCCCCCCCAAGATCGCGCACGCCTGCTGGTCCGTGCCACCCGATCACTCCCCTGGACGTCTATGAGGCCCCCACCCCACCACGGTGAAGGATTCCCCCGCCCCCCACCAGAGCATCTGCGGACATAGTCCGCAGCCGCCACCCGATGTTCCCGACGGCTGATATGTGGTTAGAACCACGCCATCGGGAATTCGGCCGGTTTTACGTGAAGAATCGCGGGGAGGGCCTCTGTTAATGGCCCCCTACCCATGCCGCGTAGATCGCGCGCGAGCAACTCCCGAGCGATTCTTCGGGGACCGGAAAATCGCTTCAGCGGCGCCGGTCCCGATTTCTGGATAAACGGCCATTCTCCGCCCCTGAACGTGATTTTGTTGCGGAGAATCAGAGAATCCAGCCCCTGTTCTTCACTGCAGATTCCCATTGTTTATGCTGGTAATGCTGATACAGAGTTAGACTTTTTAACTATCAAGCTTTGCTGGTGCCTTCACTTGGTTGCGGCCTTTACAAATACCTATAAGGCTATAGAATCTCATTTAACTTGGTCAGATTTCCCATAGGCTTAGGACCAGGGCTACAAATGACATGTGGTTGGAAGGTTAAGAGTTGATCTAATTGGGGTGCATTTAATAATAGGGGGATTTCATTGAGCAGATGCAATTGCTGTGTCCCAAACAAGGCTAGCCTTAAAACTAGAACCAGGCCACTTAGGACTGTTGTGCAGTGGTAGCATCCCTAACTCTGAGCCAGAAATTCCATCCCAGGATTTGATAGCCAAGGAAGGTGCGTTCCCAACATGGTCAAACAGGTTGTGTGTCTTAACCAGCAAACCCTTCCAACACACCAATGGCTAATGGTAAGAGTGGCAGAGACTCCGGGGCAGCCACGCCTGATGTGGAGTGGCACCCCTCAAACTATTAGACCTTGTAACAGACTAGCGACCTGTTCTGGGAATTACTTGCCCTGGAAACCGATGGAAGTCTGCCTTAGTGCACCACTAGGTGTGAGAAGAGAATTGGGAAGCAGGCTCGTTAACATATTTTGATGATGCCTCCATGTTTGGAGAGGTTCGTCATCTATAAACCAATGAATCAAAATTAAAGGAGAGTGTGAGAGGAGCATCTAGAGGAGAGTGTGAGAGGAGGACAGCAGGATAGACAGTCAGCAGCACCTAGAAGACAGGGCAAGAGGAGGTCACTGGGACAGTGGGACAGACAGTCAGCACCACAGAGAGGAGAGTGTGAGAGGAGGACACTAGGACAGTAAGCAGCATATCGAGAAGGTGTGAGAAGGGGACTCCACTCCACACTCCACTCCGCGGGCCGCACGTGGCCCTGGAGTAGGAAGATGGTGGCACGGGAACTATGGAGAGGTTTGTGGTGACGGTCCGCATTCGCCGCCGGAGACCGCGGCGACCGCACAGGCCTAGCATACCACCACGAAGTGGCCCTTTTTACCGCATCCCTTGCAGATGGATGGGCAGCGCTGCCGGGGGTGCTTGGCCTGCCCGCAAAAGTAGCAGCGGGGGCCCTCGGGGTGCCAGACCACCTTGCAACACAAGCTTGTGGAGGGATGGGGGATGTCTCAGGGTCAGCTGCGGAGGGGTTCCACGCTGCCCAGGGGGCTGTAGCGCGGTCGGGAACATAAGCGCGGGCGTTTCTGGAGGCCACATCCAGGGAGCCTGCAAGGGCCCGTGCCTCCTTGAGGCCTACCGTGTCTTTTTCCAGCAATCGCTGGCGGATTTGGGAGGACAGCATACCTGCCACGAAAGCTTCCCAGAGCAAGAGTTCTGTGTGGTCGCTCGCCGAAACTTGCGGGGAGCTGCAGTTTCTCCCCAACACCAGGAGCGCACGGTAGAATTCTTCCAGCAATTCCCCAGGGATGTGTCGCCTCATTGCTAGCAGATGTCGGGCGTACACCTGGTTTACCGGGCGAATATAATGTCCTTTTAGCAGCTCTATTGCTGCATCGAAGTCTTCCGCATCCTCGATGAGGGTGTAAATTTCCGGGCTCACCCTCGAGTGCAGGACTTGCATTTTCTGATCTCCCGTGGGTGTGTTTTCGGCCATTCCGAGATATCCTTTAAAACACGCCAGCCAGTGCTTGAAGATTGCCGCTGGGTTCGCCGCGTGAGGGCTGAGTTGCAGACACTCCGGCTTGATTCGGAGCTCCATCCTTTTAAATCTAGCTTATTAAATTGATGCGCGCTCAATGACCACTAAAGCGAGGTTGTAGTCCAACTGAAGGCTTTAATAAGCTAGATGTTTCCCTCAGCAGCTCAGGTACAGAATGAAGGCTGCTGGGGCGGCACGGGCTCTTATACCCTGCCTTGCAGGGCGGAGCTACCGTACAGCTTGACCAATAGGAAACATACAATATCTACCAATGGTGTTCCAGCATTACCAGGTCCCGTAATACCTCTACACAGACTACCACATGGTGTATCTCTGAACCGAGGGCTGGAGGATAGAGGAAGAAAATGTCTCTACGAACTGGGGATGTGGAGGGATGGGAGGTGGCAAATAGGGGCGGTGTTGTTGATGTGCACTGATAAAGGAATTTCCACCATCACATTAACAATACCTGGGAATGACAGGACTGAGAACGTGCCAATGGAATAATCCTGACCCCGTCCCACCCCATTCGGCATGAGTATCCCGTAGAATGGGCAGCAAGTGGAAGCAAAAATCTCATCCAATGTTTTTTGTGGAGCGTGCTTTAATCTTATTGGTTTACAGAATAGAGATTAGCCTAAATGCTGCTTATTTTTCTAATAATTTAGGGTTAGTTAGCTTTGTTGTCTGGATGACAAGAGTTTTATGGAGAATAATGGGTCCAATCCCCGTAGCAGTTGTGGTTATTCACAGAGGCCCATCTCCTTACCTTGTCTCACGCTTGATGTGGAGTGATGCTCTTTAACCTGTGTGACTAATTGTCTCTCTCTAATGGAGGGAGATGGCCCTTCATGGATTATTTCCAATTACCACTTCTAAGATTAAACGTCTACCTATTGCAAAGCAGCGTTAAAATTAACCAGCTGATCTACTTTAATGTCAAAATGCAAAATGTCTGAAAGTATTATGTTCCTGGACTTTCTGCCCTGAGGACCTGGGAGTTTGGCAAGATGAATGTGGCACGTGGCAGGAGAGCATTCGATTTGAGAATTGCTGTCCGCACCTTGCCACATGATGCAATTTCTATTCCCAACTCAATCTTATGTTTTCTTTCAGGTCAGAAACAATTACAGAAATAAAGAGCTACATCGATTGCTATATGTGTTGGATCATTAACACTGATGGTGGAACTTTGTATTTAAGCCAAAGGTTGGGAATAAATCTTCAGTGTCAGTGTATGGTTTGGAATTTACAGGGGCCTCTGATTCAAGGCAGGGGGTTGATTAGTTCAGCCGTACAAATTAGACTTAGTCTTGGTAAATGTTTAGGATTCCTCCGTTTTACAACCTTGGTATCTGCGTGCTGGGGTGACCTCAGGTCAGCAAAGTTAGCACAAGTGAATTGCTAAAGGTTGTAGAAAAAGCTATTAAATCCAAGTAATGCTTTGCCTCCTTTATGACTTAAAGCTCAACTCCATAGGGAAGCCGCAATATGCTGCCTATTTTAGCAGCAAAGGCTCAGAATGACAGCAGGAGAAATTCAGAAGCTTGAAATATAAATCAGAATATTTTGTGCTTTTAATGAGTGCGGTGTTTTGGGACGAGGTGTCGTGCATTAGCCATGTACTTTGGGAGTTATATTTTTGCAGAATTTATTTTCCTAATATTTTGCTGCCCAAAGAACAAAAATAATTGTACAACACCTTTCATAACTTCAGAACATCCCAAAATCCTTTACAGCCATTCAAGTCCTTTTCGAAGTGTAGCCATTGATGTAATGTAGGGAACTGGTGCAATGTACTACAGTACTGAAAACAGAGACCAGTGCCTAGACATTTGATTGTAGTCATTGTTGTTCTGTAGACAAATGCAATTAGCAACTGTGAGTATCACTGACAGTTAAGGGTTTTCTGTGCTTTTCTCATTTGTTTCAGTTTTCTAACAATGTATTTGGAGCCATTTTCGCTTCCCTCACCTCACTTCATAAATTTAATCCACAATATCGCCAATGAGAGCAGTTTGGCTTAGTGTCTCCATAGCAACGATCTGTACTGCTATTGGATGAATTAAATATGACCAAAACATTATTTCCCATGCTGTCCTTCCTCCCTATCCCCCTCCTCATTGTGAACAACTTAACATTTTGAAAATACTTCCATGCTAAATCGGCATTAACATAATGGGTGATGAGTGAGGGGGTTGGTTAGTTCTGTTGGCTGGACGGTTGGTTTGTGATATGGAGAGATGCCAACAGAGCAGATTCAATTCCCGTACCAGCTTGGTTATCCATAAAAGCTCCGCTTTCTCAACCTTGCCCCTCATCTGAGGTGTGGTGATCCTCAGGCTAAATCCTTGCCAGTCAGCTCTTTCTCAAAAAGGGCCTGTGGTTCTTGGGGATTATGGCGATTTTCAGTGAGTAACTGGACTCTTCAAGCTGAAGTTCTCTGGAGGGTGAATAAAAACCTCTCCTCTTACTAAATTTATAAAAGGACTTAACAATACATGGTGGAATTTTTGTTTTTAAGTTTAGAGTTATTCTTTACTTCCCTTGCAGAGACCTACCATTTTGAGTCTCTGTTTTTAAAGGTTGTTCTTCAGTTGTCTTCAGTAACATGACCCATTAGAAATAGCCTCCAAAGAGAGTAATATGGATTAAAATTTGTTTCAGTCTTCGGTGCTGGCTAATCAGGAGGCTTCAGCATTGCTAAACCTTGGTAACAGTGTTATCCTGACTGGCATCCGTTCTGTTCCTGAATGCCAGCTGCTGAATCCATGATAAGTAGAATACATAGATGATAGTAGAAATTACAAACAAGGTTTATTTCAATACAATTCCAATAATCCTCCACTCCCCTAAGGGTCTCCTACCGCAACCTGCAACTAGACTGGGGCTTTTATACAGCCGTGCTCTACTTGTAGAGGGGAAACCCCGCCCCTGCCGCCTTAAAGGGGAAGTTCATATTCCGGGTAGGTCATGGAAAATTGTATTGTCCTGATCCCTAGACCTCCATTGGGGTGACAACACCAGCTGTTGGGTATTCTAGTTTTCCATTGAACGTGGAGTCGTCTCCTAATGGAGGCCAAGAACACAGAGGTAGAAATTTATCTTGGGTGGTAAGGCAAAGTAAATATTATTGAATCGGTCATCCATTCTACCCCCCTGATATTCAGCCCCACTGATTTAAATGCAAGGGGTCTATCAAGCCTCTGCACCAGTTTTAAGGTTGAGCCAAAGAAGAATTTCTACTCCACTAGTTGTTGATGTCTGACTATATGATGGGATATTTTTCATTAGCTCTTTTCCAGCGAGCATTTAACATTCCCTTCTGATCCCACCACACTGAAAAAAATGTGAGCCATTCTCACCTTGTACCTGATGCAGACAGAGATGGGCTTATGACCATAAGATCCTAATCAATGGCTTGTACCTGAGAGTGGATAGCCTCTTATAAGCCTGCAGAGGAGATTCTTCATCCAAGTTAGAACCTCTCATCTCAGATAATTGGTTGTTGCAGAACACCAGTTATCATCTGGATCTGTCACCATTACGATAACTACAGTTCTTATTATACATATGACAGAACCTACAGTGCAGATAATTGGGGGTAATTCAGAAAGCCCCTAAGAAGTTGTGATGGACACATAATGAGAAAATAAAATCTCAGTCTAATTTATAATAATAATCTTTATTGTCACAAGTAGGCTTACATTAACACTGCAATGAAGTTACTGTGAAAAGCCCCTAGTCGCCACATTCCGGCGCCTGTTCGGGTACACAGAGTGAGAATTCAGAATGTCCAAATTACCAAACAGCATATCTTTGGGATTGGTGGGAGGAAACCGGAGCACCCGGAGGAAACCCACGCAGACACGGGGAGAACGTGCAGACTCCACACAAACAGTGACCCAAGCCGGGAATCGAACCTGGGACCCTGGATCTGTGAAGCAACAGTGCTATCCACTGTGCTACCATGCTGCCCTAATGCACCAAATGCTGCACATGAGACAATGACAGCTGGGGTTCCTTAGGCATGTGAACTTTCTGATGGTTTACAATTGACCTGTGTAGACTTTGGGCAGAAAGAAGCAGCTTTTTGTCAGTAGCACACCAAGGAGATCTGATTCGACACTTCTCCGGCCGATTACAGTTCTCCATTACTGGAGAGTCTAACTCCACCCTGAAGCGAGAGAAGATCAGGTCTAATGGTCTGAATGTTCTGCTGTTCTCACAACCTACTGCCTCTTTAATAAATCAGCACTACTCAGAATCATCCTGGCTCTGGAAAAATCCCATCCAGCAAAATGTGCATATCTGCAGTGCCTTATTTTCCTTCAGCAGCATTTCACTCCCCCACTGGCTTTGTTATTCTGCAGCGTTTGATCCTCTTCCTCCAGTGGGGATTATTAATTCTGCCCCATCCCACTCACTGCAATGAGCTGTAACAAGAAGCATAAGAAATAGGAGTGGGAGTAGACATTCAACCCTTTGAGCCATCCATTATGATCATGGTGGATCATCCATCTGAATAGTCTGTTCCCGCCTTCCCCCATATCCTTTGATCCCTTTAGTCCCAAAAGCTGCATCTAACTCCTTCTTGAAAACATATACAACAGGATTCTCCGGTCCCCCAGCCGCATGTTTCTCGGCAGTGCCCACTTCGCTGGCGGCAGGATTTTCTACTCCCGCCATTTACTAATGGGATTTCCCATTGAAGCCACCCCACACCGCCGGGAAACCCGCCTTGGGGGTGCACTGCCAGCAGGACCAGAGATCCAAAACAGCCAGTAAATTCCGGCCATAATGTTTTGGCCTCAATTGCTTTCCATGGTAGCGAATTCCACAGGTTGACCATTTTCTGGGTGAAGACATTTCTCCTCATCCCAGTCCTAAATGGTTTACCTCATATCCTCAGACTGTGATGCTTGGTGCTGGACCTCCCCGCCATCAGGAACATCCTTCCTGCATCTACCCTGTCTAGTCCTGTTAGAATTTTATAAGTTTCTATGAGACCCCCTTCATTCTTCTAAACTCCAGCGAATTGAATCCTAACCTACTCAATCTCTCCTCATGTGTTCTGCAAACCCAGGAATCAGTCTGGTAAACCTTCGCTGCACTCCTTCCAGAGCAAGATCATCCTTCCTCAGATAAAGAGGCCAAAACTGCACACAGTACTCCAGGTGTGGTCTCACCAAGGCCCTCTATAATTGCAGCAGGACATCCCCGCTTCTGTACTCGAATCTCTCGCTATGAAGACCAATATACTATTTGCCAACTTCACCTCCTGTTGCATGCCTACTTTCAGCAAATGCTGTACAAGGACACCCAGGTCTTGTTGCACATGCCCCTCTCTTATTCTATAGCCATTCAGATAATAATCTGCCTTCCATTTCTTTGTACCAAAGTGGATAACCTCACATTTATCCACATTATACTGCATCTGCCATTCATTTGCCCACTCACTCAGCTTGTCTAAATCATGCTGATGGATCCTTGCATCCTCCTCACAGCTCACCCTCCCACCCAGCTTTGCGTTATCTGCAAATTTGGAGATATTCCATTTAATTCCCTCATCTAAATCATCAATATACATTGTGAAAGCTGGGGTCCGAGCACTGATCCCTGCAGTATCCCACTAATCACAGCCTGCCATCTGGGAAAGGACGCATTTGTTCCTACTCTTTGTTTCCTGTCTGCCAATTAGTTTTCTACCCTCCTCGACACACTACCACCTTTTGCCATGCACTTTAATTTTACACTCTAATCTCTGATGTGGGACCTTGCTGAAAACCTTCTGAAAGTCCAAATAAATTTATTACAGTGGCTTCCCTTCATCAATTCTCCTAGTTACATCCTCGCAGAATTCCAATAGATTTTTCAAGCATAATTTCCCTTTCGTAAATCTGTGCTGACTCTACCTGATCCTGTCACTGTTTTCAAACTGTTTAAATCATTTATTATAAACTCCAATATTTTCGCCACTACTGATGGCAGGCTGACTCGTCTATAATTCCCTGTTTAAAATAGTCTGGTTACATTAGCTAGTCCAATCTGTAGGAACTGTTGGAGAGTCTATAGAATCTTGGTAGATGACCACTATAACATCCGTATTTCTAGGACGACTTCCTTAAGTCTTCTGGGATGTAGATATTTAGGCCCTGGGAATTTATTGGTCTTCAATCCCATCAATTTTCCCAATACAATTTCTCTATTAATACAGATTTAGTTCAGTTCCTCCCTCTCACTAAATCTTGTGTTCCCCAATATTTCTGGTACGTTATCAGTGTCCTCCTTTACGAAGATAGAACAAAAGTATGTATTTAGTTGGTCAGCCATTTATTTGTTCCCCATTATAAATTCCCCTGTTTCTGACTGTAGGGGACCTACTTTTGTCTTCACTAATATGTTTCTCTTCACATACCTATAGAAATGTGTACAGTCCATTTTTATGTTTCCCGCACGCTAAATCTCAGATTCTACTTTCCCTTTCTTAATCAATATGTTTATCCTCCTTTGCTGAATTCTAAACTGCTCACTATCTTCAGGTCTGCTGTTTTTCTTGGCCAATTTTTATGCCTCTTCCTTGGATCTAATACTATCTCTAATTTCCCTTGTAAGTCATCGTTTGGCCACCTTTTCCATTTTACTTTTGCGCTAGATAGGAATAAGCAATTTTTGCAGTTCAACCATTGAATGTTTGCTTTTTGAATGTTTGCCATTGTCTATCCACCATCAGCCCTTTAAGTAGCATTCACCAATCCAGCATAGCGAACGTGAAATTCATACTATCCTAGTTTCTTTTATTTAGATTCAGGACCCTAGATTCAGAATGAATGACGTCACTCTCCATCTGATGAAGAATTCTATCATATTATGGTCACTCATCCCCAAGGGGTCTCACACAACTAGATTGCCATTTATTCCTTTCTCATTCCACATTACCAAGTCTAGGATGGCCTGTTCTCCAGTTGGTTCCTCACTTCTTGGCCCAAAAAACCATGTTTACTCCAGGAATTCCTCCTCTGTGGTATTGTTAATAATTTGATTTGCCCAATGTACATGCAGATTAAAGTCACCCATAGTTACAGATAATCCTTTCTCACATTCATATCTAATTTCCTGCCAATGCCATTTGCAACATCACCACTGCAGTTTGGAGTCTATACACAACAGCCAATAATGTTTTTTGCCACTTGGTGTTTCTCAGCTCCACCCATACACATTCCATATCATTGGAGCTAATATATTTCTCACTATTGCATTGATTACATAGAACATAGAACATACAGTGCAGAAGGAAGCCATTCGGCCCATCAAGTCTGCACCGACCCACTTAAGCCCTCACTTCCACCCTATCCCCATAACTCAATAATCCCTCCTAATGTTTTGGGACACTAAGGGCAATTTAACATGGCCAATCCATCTAACCTGCAGCTGGAGACACTTCCTGCACATTTTTCGGCTTCCCACATAGAGCGGGATGAGCACTCCACGGCTTTGAGCTCTCTTCCATGGCTTACCCCTTTAAATTACACCTTTTGGAAGATACTTAAAATCAAATAATAATAATTACTCTTGGTCCCTGCTTCCCTGGTCCTCGTTATTACGGCGTATAGCCCTTACAAACTATAAAGCACAAAATGCGAAAAGAATAGTGAAAGGTACCCAATCATACCCACCTAATCAGCTTCTTCCACTCGCTCTGTGTCACTCTTGAATCCTGATGTAACCTGAGGAACTCCAAACTCCAAGCTTGCACTCCACTATTAGTTTTGCTCGTCCTTGAATTCTTATTCCCCCATCTCCGCTCTCAGTCTCGCTCTTTCTCATGCTTTTTTATCTTCCCGGCTCTGCTCTCAGTCTCGCTCTTTCATATCCTGGTTCCACTCTCACTCTCACTCTTTCTCATCTTCTTTTATCTCCCCAGCTCTGAGGGTTTTCCTTTGATGTCACTCCTTGTTTTCTCAAAAATAACTGACTGCAGGACCTTGTTCCCAGACTGCTTCATTGTGATACTGACTGCAGGACACTGTTCCCAGCCTGCTTCTCTGCAATGTTTACTGCAGGACATTCTTCCCTGACTGCCTCACTATGGCTTTATTGCAATGCTAACTGCAAGACCCAGTTCCCTGTCATTTTCCCTGCAATGATGATTGCAGGACATGCTTCCCAGGCTGCTTCACTGGGATGCTTACTGAAGTACATTATTTGTAAACTCCTTCACTGTGAAGCTGACTGTGGGGCACACTTCCCAGGCTACTTCACTGTGATGATGCCTGCAGGACACACTTCCCAGGCTGCTTCACTGATGAGGTTTCAAATGAGGTTCACATGTCCTAAATGTTGAAAGGTCAAGGGGGTTTCTGGGGCCACGCATATTCCACAGTGAACACCATGCTTGAGAGAATTCTGCAACTCTCTGTTTTTATGACCTACTTGCACTATATTACATTTGTTTTATATTAACTTAAAATCGCAACATTTCCTGTAATGACAACAGCACTGTAATAATAATCTTTATTATTGTCAAGAGTAGGCTTACTTCCCCGTCGCCACATTCCAGCACTTGTTCAGGTACACTGAGAGAGAATTCAGAATGTCCAATCCACCTAACAGCATGTCTTTCAGAACATGTGGAAGGAAACCCACGCAGACATGGGGAGAACGTGCAGACTTCGTATAGACAGTGACCCAAGTGGGATTCGAACCTGGGACCCTGGCGCTGTGAAGCAACAGCGCTAACCACTGTGCTACTGTGCCGCCCATTTCTTTGATTTGCTGGCTGGTTGTCAGACATTTGTAAAAGGAATATCTCAGCCAGAGCAGGAATACCTCATGCTGTTGACGCTAATTCTGAACCGCATGCTAGTTGTCTAGCCAACTGAGCTAAACGGCCAGGCCACCTCCGTGTAGTCAAAGAGTTTGATATTGAAACGTGGCTATTTTGTATAATATCTTAACATTTTCATCTTATGTTACAAAATGTTTATATTGCCTTAAACAACACATTCCAAGTTAACAACTCATATTGCGCTAAAGAGTTACCTTCCAGGTGAAGAACCCTGCTTTGATATACTATCTACCACAATTATCTTCAAAAATCATTCTATGTATGTAAAGTTCCTGGTGAGACCAATCAGTACTTTGCAACCTCTGAGGTCTTGGTTTGTACACAACAGCAGTAAGAATTTACGGTGTAAATGTATTTCAGTTTCAAATGATATCACCAAAGACATCTGAATTGCCTCAATAAATTGCTTCAATAAACTTTCAACTTCCGTTCATATATTTTCAATATCTGTCTATAAATGCATTGAAACTCCAACATACTTCAATGAGTCACACCTGAAATTAACTAATGTAAATTTTATCATATTCTCAAATTACTCATATAATCTCAACATACCCACATCAGAAGAATCATTACAAAAATATAACACGGTAGGATAGGAATTTCAAAAGGGAACTAAATAAAAACCAGAACAGAATTATAATCAGGACGATGGGAAATGGATCTAATTAATGGATAACTCAAAGAACCACCTCAGCCATGATAAGCAAAATAGCCTTCTGAGGTGTATCATTCTGTGATTCTATGCTTTATGCGACCCTAATTAGCCTCAAATGACCCCAGGAAGTTTGTATTTAGAACACCTCTCAATGGAAGACATTGAATAGATAGAAGCTTCTCATTGCTGTCATTTAGTGATGATTTGGAAAAAGGAACCACGAGACAAGATTATATATCACATACTGTGCATTCTACTCAATAATGCTCTGGCCGAGTTAATCAATGGGATTAATTTGTTATAGCATGCCTCCAAATGAGGGCACAAAGGCAGGAAAATGGTGCTGAAGTGTGATCTCTTATTGCTCCATTGCCATTCCCTCAGGGACGAGGATAACTTGCTTCCACTCCTGAGGGGTGAGTTCTACGGTGGCTGAATAGACCAATCCTGGAGCCGCAAGCTCTGCCGCAGGTGGTGATCGATGAGACAGGTGGATGGGACGTGTTGGATTCTGCATGCTCTTTCCGTTGCTTGCGTTCGGCCTCCAGATGCTCCACTTGGTGATGATCGAGGGGTTGGTATCTTTGCGGATGCTTCTTCTCCAGTTTGTGCCTTCTAGGGCAAGTGACTCCCATGTGTCAGTGGGATGTTTAATTTGTTTAGGGAGGCTATTAGACTGTCTTACAGCATTTCCTCTGCCTTCCTAGTGATTGCTTCCATTGCAGAGCTCGGAGTAGAGCTCTTGTTTAGGGAGTCTTGTATTCTACATGCGGACAATGTGGCCCACCCATTGCAGTTGGTTGCGGCCAACTCATGCCTCAATATTGCCCTGGAGAAGATGCTCAGTTTGGTACGCCTATCCTGCCAATGGATTTGCACGATTTTATGGAGGCAATACTGGTAATATCTCTCCAGGGATTTGAAGTGTCTGCTCTACATTGTCCATTTTTCTGATGCATACAGGATTGCAGAGACCATCTTGTAAACCAAGATGCTGGATTTGACATCTCGGTCTTTAAATAAGGCATCCGAAGGCTGTGCTGACGCATTGGAGTTGATGTTAGATTTCATTGTCAATGTCTGCTTGTGCTGAAAGAGGCTCCCGAGGTGTGGGAAATGGTCCACGTGGTCCAGGGAACTCGCTGTGGATCTTGATGTTTGGGGGCAATTTTGTGTGACAAGAACAGGTTGGTAGAGAACCATTATTTTTTTGGAAGTTTATTCTGAGGTCCATTCTCTCATACATCGATGCATCGATGATGGTTTGTAGTTTGGCCTCTGAAAGTGCACACACGCATGCATCATCTGCATACTGCAGCTCGTTGACAGGGGTTGGGGTGGTCTTTGTTCTGGCCCGGAGGCGTCGGGGGTTGTACAGTTTCCCACTTGTCCTGTAGGTTAGTTCCACTCCTGGCTTCATGGTGATGGGGTGGAGTGTTTCAGTGAGGAAGATGGAGAAGAGTATTGGTGCAATGCCGCAGCCCTGCTTGACCCTAATTTGCACACATATTGGGTCTGTGGTGGATCTGTTGGTAGGATTGGACTTTCATGTCATTGTAGAGCAGGTAGAGAATGGTGACGAATTTCTGTGGGCAGCCGAATTTGAGGAGGATGTTCCACACACCCTCATCATTGACAGAGTCGAAGGCCTTTGCAAAATTGAAGGAGGCCATGTATAAGGGATGGTGCTGCTCCCTGCATTTTCCTGGATTTGCCATGCTTTGTGCCTCTGAATTTGTGCCTTTTGGCGGAATAAAGTTGCATTGAGACTCGGGGAGAGCTTTTCAGCCACTTGGAGGAGGTAGTTGAGGAGGATTCTCATGATGACCTTTCCCGTGGTGGTCAGCAAGCAAATCTCTCTGTAATTTCTGCAGTTGGACCTGTCTCCTTTCCTGAAGGTGGTCACAATTGCGGTATCTCTGAAAGCTCCCGGCATGCTCTCTTCCTTCCAGCCAAGTATGATGAAGTCATGCATTTGTGTCAATAGTACCTGTCTGCCGTGTTTTAGAATTTCAGAGGGGAATCTGTGCTAGAGGCCTTATTATTTTTCAGCTGTCGGGCAGCTTTTTTGATCTCACTACGGTCTGAGGTTTCCCAGGTTGGTGGCAGGTTGTGTGTTGTGCGATGGTATCGAGGGGTGCATCTTGGTTTGGGAGCTCTTCAAAAAACTCTCTCCAGCAGGTGTTGACAACCTCTCTGTCTTTGATGAATGCCCCTCTGCTTTTGACTCTCAGTAGGTTAGGTCCCTGGGTATTCGGACCGTAGATGATTTTAATTATGCTGAAGATGCTGTGCTCACTGTGGTTGCTGGAGAGTTGCTGAGTCTCCTGCGCTCTTTCCATCCACCATCTGTTCTTTAGGTCACATTTGTTTTGTTGCACCTCCGCCTTCAAATGCCTGTAGGCTTGTTTCCTCGCACTTGAGTTTTCATGGAGCTGCCAGTACAGGAATGCCTTGCATTTGGGGTCTAGAAGACCTGGGTCTTCTGATCATTCTCGTCAAACCAGTCTTGGTGTTTCCTGGTCAAGAGACCGAGTGTTTCCTCGCAGGTGCTGATTATTGTGGCTTTTAGGATGGACCAGGCTCTGTGGCCATTCTGCGGCTCAGTCTCATTGGTCATTGCCAGGTTGGCTGTGAGGTGTAGGCTGAGTAGGTCTTTCTGCTCAGGGTCTTTGAGTCCAGCAACATCAAGCCTCCTGCGGCAGAGTTTTTACTTCCTCTAATGCTTTGGAGCCAGGTTGATGGAGATGGTAGAGTGGATTAGTCGGTGGTCAGTGCAGCAGTCATCAGCTCTGGTTGTGGCACGGATTATGCGGACATCTTTGCGGACTCTCATTCAGACGATGATGTAGTCTAGTGCTTGGAGTGGGGGTGTTGCCATGGGGTCTTGAGCTTGTCTCTCTGGCAGAATAGGGGGCGTCATTCTCCGACCCCCCGCCGGGTCAGAGAATGGCCGTTGTCCGCCGTGAATCCCGCCCCTGCCCCCGCCGAAGTCTCCGGTACCGGAGCCTGGGCGGGGGCGGGAATCGGGCCGCGCCGGTTGGCGGGACCCCCCGCTGGATTCTCCGGCCCGAATGGGCCAAAGTCCCGCCCAGAAATTGCCTGTCCCGCCGGCGTAAGTCAAACCTGGTATTTACCGGCGGGACCAGGCGGCGTGGGCGGGCTCCGGGGTCCTGGGGGGGGGGCACGGGGCGATCTGACCCCGGGGGGTGCCCCCACGGTGGCCTGGCCCGCGATCGGGGCCCACCGATCCGCGGGCGGGCCTGTGCCGTGGGAGCACTCTTTCCCTTCCGCCTCCGCCACGGCCTCCACCATGGCGGAGGCGGAAGAGACTCTCCCCACTGCGCATGCGCGGGAAACTGACAGCGACCGCTGACGCTCCTGCGCATGCGCCGGGAAACTGACAGCGGCCGCTGACGCTCCCGCGCATGCGCCGCATTTCCGCGCCAGCTGGCGGGGCAACAAACGCCATTTCCGCCAGCTGGCGGGGCGGAAATCCCTCCGGCGTCGGCCTAGCCCCTCAATGTTGGGGCTAGGCCGCCAAAGATGCGAAGCATTCCGCACCTTTGGGCCGGCACGATGTCCGTCTGATTGGTGCCGTCTTTGGCGCCAGTCGGCGGACATCGCGCCGTTGGGGGAGAATTTCGCCCCTGGTGTTTGTGATGACAAGGTCATGTTCTAGGCCTTTTGTCATGAGGCGGAGTCGGGTGGAGTTTGTTTTCCCTATGCTATCCCTGTGTAACACGCCTTACCAAAGGTTTGCGTTCGTCACGACTCTAGCGTCGAAGTCCACGCAGAGAATCAATTTGTCTCCCTTTGGGATGTGGGACAGCGTTTGGTCAAAGCTGGAGTAGAATCCCTGCTTTGTCTCATCCATTGAGTCTCAGGTCAGGGCATAGGCACCAATAGCTGTGATCTGCTGCTTTGGCATCAACAAGGGCCATAAGATCATGAGGCGCTCACTTACACCGCAGGGGGATTTGCTTTTTTAAAATAAATTTAGAGTACTCAATTCATTTTTTCCAATTAAGGGGCAATTTAGTGTGGCCAATCCACCTAGCCTGCTCATCTTGTGGGTTGTGGGGCGAAACCCACGCAAACACTGGGAGAATGTGCAAATTTCACACGGACAGTGACCCAGAGCCAGGATCGAACCTGGAACCTCGGTGCCCTGAGACCCTCAGGAGGAATTGTTGAGATAACCGACTAATTTGTTTTTTGCAGCGAAGCTGACTGCGGTTTGCCTTTCCAGGAGAAGGTGTATCCACCACCTTGTTCTTTAAACTGGCATTCTCCTGCCAGTCTTGTCTGGCTCAGTGCGGTGATGTCAATGTTGCAGTGCCATGATTTCCGGGCAATGATGGCGGTGTCATGCTCAGTTCTGTTGTTGTTGGGATTAACAAGGTGCTGAAATTCATGTGGAAGGATGGGATGGTGTTGGTGTGGAAGATGCCTGTGCGTGAATTGTTTTAACATGGGTGATCATTGCACACCAACCACCACACAGTTTCAGCGGAGCGAGGTTTTGGCCCAACGACAGGGAATTCTGAGATGACTGGGGACCAGGCTGTGCTGTAGGACGGGAACTAATGGACCGCTTCGTCCACCAGTCATTTGCCTGCCTGTCAGTGCCGCCATCTTTGAAGTATGATGTCACACTCTTTGTCTCAGTTGGCGTTGGTGATCTCCTTGGCTATTGCCACTCCCTCGGTGCTCCAACTCCTCTCATTGGACCTTATCTGTGGGCCCCGAACTGTCTGGCCTGCTCAGATCACGTCTCCAATTCTCTTTTTTCTCCTTTGGTGCTCCCGCTCCTCTCATAGCTCCTTCTGGGCCTTTTGTAGGCTCCACGCTGTCTGGCCACCCCCAGGTCAGGTCGACAGTGCTCTCGTTGCTCCCTCGGCACACCCAACATATGGAGCAGTTGAGTAACCTTGCGCGCCAATCTAATTGAATGGTGCGGGTTGAATGGTCTCCTTGAGTGCAAAGCTTTTGAATCAGTTTCTCTTGTCTGGAGTACTGGATTTAGGTGCTGAAAGGGGAAGTAAGGTGCAGGGCAAGCACTCTTTACAAAGAAATTGTTTTTTCTATCAGTCGCTTCTTTGCAGTTTTCTAATTCAATCAATTGCAAACAGCATTGAATGTGCTTTCAATCCTGACTACTGGACACTGGGGCCGGGATTCTCTGAGCCCCAGGGCTGCAATCGCGCCCGGTGCGGGGGATGGGGAGGGGAGAAAGGGGCATCGGACCCGCGACACCTTTGCGCGATTCTCCAGCAGCCGGAGAATCGCCGCCAGCCGCGTGTGCGTGGTCAAAGCGGCGCTAGTCGGGGGTCGTTGAAAGAGGCCCCCACGGCAATTCTCCGCGGTCGACTGGCCGAGTTCCCGCTGTTGTGGTTCTAACATGGTCCCACCCAGCGGGAGCTCGGCGGGAGCTTGGTGTCGCGGCTGCGGTGGCCACCCTGGTGGGGAGGGGGGGATCAGTTTCCGGGGGGGCCTCCGTGACGGCCAAGCCCTCGGCCGGGGGCCACCGATCGGCAGGCGCACGCGATCTGGGGGGGCCCTACCTTCTTCTGCGTTGGCCCGCTGTGTGGGTCCGCCATGTTGCACCGAGCCGCCGCCACAGGCGGCCGCCGCGCGTATGCGCGGACCCGCGGCCAGAAGTGCAGGGCCCCATATCGGCAGCCGGAGCTGTGCACACCGGGGCCCTGCAAGCCCCCTTAAAAAGGGAGAATCGCCCCGGGCTTTTTAGAAAAAAGTCTGGAGTGATTCGCGCCCGTTTTCCTGCGGGTGTGGGGGCATAGCCCCATTATTGGAGAATCCCATCCCGGGTGTTTTTCCATGTTTTGTCTGGAGTTGCTCGCTACTTAGGATTTCAGGACTGTGTCCTCGCTCTTTGCAATCGAGTGGTTCTAGGGCTTGTGAGGACGTTTGTCGAGAGCAATTAAATGCTCAGTTTATTTTGTTTCCAAACACACAATAAGTAAGAAATGGGGCATGGTGGTGCACTTTCCATGGGCACATGAGTACCCTTAAGTTCCAAATTAGCATCCATGGTGCATATGTGCTGGTTGCCGATGCTCCGCCCCCTCCAAATCGGCATCATTACGGCAGCACGGTGGCGCAGTGGGTTAGCCCTGCTGCCTTACGGCGCCAAGGTCCCAGGTTCGATCCCGGCCCTGGGTCACTGTCCGTGTGGAGTTTGCACATTCTCCCCATGTTTGTGTGGGTTTCGCCCCCACAACCCAAAGATGTGCAGGCTAGGTGAATTGGCCACGCTAAATTGCCCCTTAATTGGAAAAAATGAATTGGGTACTCTAAATTTATTTTTTTTAAATGGAATGCACGCTGCGTCCAGTTGAAAAGCCATTGGCGCATCATCAGCCGGCCCACATGCGATGCTTCGCCCCCTGGGGGGAGTGGTGGGGCGGCCAGGGTTGGGCTGTGGGGTTGGGGTGGGCAGGTTAGGAATCCAGCACAGCCGGCGCCATGTTTTCCGGCGTGACCAGTGCTGCTCATCAGGCCTGCACATGTGCGGTACGGGACACGCCGATTCTGCAGCCGTTTTCCGTGCAATCCTCGGGTGTTCCATGCGCTGCCAGTGCTTACCCCTCACCAGTACCGGAATCGGTGAGGGGTTCACACCGATTTTCCCAATGTGAATCCCCCGAGGATTCTTCTTTGCCACCAGCACTTAGCCTCAGGAACGGGGAATTCCACCCAACATGCGCCATCTTGAGAAAGGGCAATTCTGATTACACATCAGTGCTGCTGTCTTCGGACTCCACAATGCAGCTGAAACCTCGCCTAAACTCAGATGAGTCTAGCATGGTGAGAAGGATCAACAGAGGCCGAGCAGGGCAGGACACGTCGCTAGAAGAGGGAGAAGGAAGGCAGGGGGTTGGGGAGGACTCTCAGCATGAGGCATATGCACCCATGGTGTTCAGGAAGCAATTCTCTTCCCTGAGCCTCAATACTATCAAGGTTTGAAATGTCACTGCTTCAATGAATGCCAACAGCAGCAATTATAATTCAAACCTCTGAGCAGGGCAAGAACCACATTAGTGCCACCAAAGGAGACCGTGGTGATGAACTTTATATGCCTGGCTCCTTCCAGACTGTGCCTGAAGATGTGAAGAACATCTTCCAATTTTCAGTCCACTGTTCCATAAGAAAGGTCGCAGAGGCACTTAATTCGAAGAGAGACAGCTTTATTACATTCTCTGTTGCCTGACTCAAGCAGATGGAGTATGCATGAGAATTGCAGGCTCCACCATGATATAGAGTGCCTTTGAATACACGCCCATTGTTTTGACAACTCTGCTTTCTACTGGAAGTGGAAAGATTCCACTCCCACTATGTCCACCTGGTCTATGACCAATGTGGTGTCAATAGGGAAGGACAGTCGTGGGTTGATACTTGACCCATTGACCCATTGTTTGGATGTCAAATTAGAACAAAACACAGCAACTTAATCATGGGATGGCCTGAACTCAATCTGCGCAAGATCTGCTAAATTTGGGGGGCTCGGCCATGCTTGGTGGCATGGTGGCTCAGTGGTGAGCAACGCTGCCTCACAATGCCAGGGACCTGGGTTCAATACTGGCCTTGGATGACTGTCTGTGTGGCGTTTGCACATTTTCCCCGTGTCTGCGCGGGTTTCCTCTGGGTGCTCCGGCTTTCTCCCACAGTCCAAGGTGTGCATGTTAGGTGGATTGGCCATGCTAAATTAACCCTTGATGTCCAAAGGTTAGGTGGGGTTACGGGGATACGGCGGGGTAGTGGATCCGGTTTGCTTTTCTTTCGGAAGGTTGATGCAGACTTGATGGACAGAATAGCCTCCTCCTGCACTGTAGGGATTCTATGGTTCTATGTTTCTTTCTAAGCATCCAGGGCTGATGCCCAAAACAGGTGTTAGCCCCCTTAGGTCTAAATTATGGGCTTAACATCTGTTGGAGGGTCTTCATGTTGACGGAATATATTTTGAAATTTATCAGGGGAGATGTTGGGCCTAATAAAATCATTCTGCAGTGGATAATTATTAATCCTTTCTGCAGAGGAACCATGAGTGTTTCCCCCGCTCTACTGGAGTTACAAACCTGAGGAAGGAGCAGCGCTCCGAAAGCTAGTGACATCAAAACAAACCTGTTGGACTTTAACCTGGTGTTGTAAGGCTTCTTACTGTGCTCACCCCAGTCCAACGCCGGCATCTCCACATCGGAGTTACAAATGTTCAACACCCCTATTGCCACCCTCTCCAACCTCAACATTTGCTCCAACCACACTCTCCTCCAACAAAGAACAAAGAACAAATAAATGTACAGCACAGGAACAGGCCCTTCGGCCCTCCAAGCCCGTGCCGACCATGCTGCCCCACTAAACTACAATCTTCTACACTTCCTGGGTCCGTATCCTTCTATTCCCATCCTATTCATACATTTGTCAAGATGCCCCTTAAATGTCCCTATCGTCCCTGCTTCCATTACCTCCTCCGGTAGCGGGTTCCAGGCACCCACTACCCTCTGCGTAAAAAACTTGCCTCGTACATCTACTCTAAACCTTGCCCCTCTCACCTTAAACCTATGCCCCCTAGTAATTGACCCCTCTACCCTGGGGAAAAGCCTCTGACTATCCACTCTGTCTATGCCCATCATAATTTTATATACCTCTATCAGGTCTCCCCTCAACCTCCTTTGTTCCAGTGAGAACAAACCGAGTTTATTCAATTGCTCCTCATAGCTAATGCCCTCCATACCAGGCAACATTCTGGTAAATCTCTTCTGCACCCTCTCTAAAGCCTCCACATCCTTCTGGTAGTGTGGCGACCAGAATTGAACACTGTACTCCAAGTGTGGCCGAACTAAGGTTCTATACAGCTGCAACATGACTTGCCAATTCTTATACTCAATGCCCCGGCCAATGAAGGCAAGCATGCCGTATGCCTTCTTGACTACCTTCTCCACTTGTGTTACCCCTTTCAATGACCTGTGGACCTGTACTCCTAGATCTCTTTGACTTTCAATACTCTTGAGGGTTCTACCATTCACTGTATATTCCCTACCTGCATTAGACCTTCCAAAATGCATTACCTCACATTTGTCCGGATTAAACTCCATCTGCCATCTCTCCACCCAAGTCTCCAGACAATCTAAATCCTGCTGTATCCTCCGACAGTCCTCATCGCTATCCGCAATTCCACCAACCTTTGTGTCGTCTGCAAACTTACTAATCAGACCAGTTACATTTTCCTCCAAATCATTTATATATACTACAAAGAGCAAAGGTCCCAGCACTGATCCCTGTGGAACACCACTGGTCACAGCCCTCCAATTAGAAAAGCATCCCTCCATTGCTACTCTCTGCCTTCTATGGCCTAGCCAGTTCTGTATCCACCTTTCCAGCTCACCCTTGATCCCGTGTGACTTCACCTTTTGTACTAGTCTACCATGAGGGACCTTGTCAAAGGCCTTACTGAAGTCCATATAGACAACATCTGCTGCCCTACCTGCATCAATCATCTTAGTGACCTCCTCGAAAAACTCTATCAAGTTAGTGAGACACGACCTCCCCTTCACAAAACCGTGCTGCCTCTCACTAATACGTCCATTTGCTTCCAAATGGGAGTAGATCCTGTCTCGAAGAATTCTCTCCAGTAATTTCCCTACCACTGAAGTAAGGCTCACCGGCCTGTAGTTCCCGGGATTATCCTTGCTACCCTTCTTAAACAGAGGAACAACATTGGCTATTCTCCAGTCCTCCGGGACATCCCCTGAAGACAGCGAGGATCCAAAGATTTCTGTCAAGGCCTCAGCAATTTCCTCTCCAGCCTCCTTCAGTATTCTGGGGTAGATCCCATCCGGCCCTGGGGACTTATCTACCTTAATAATTTTTAAGACACCCAACACCTCGTCTTTTTGGATCACAATGTGACCCAGGCTATCTACACCCCCTTCTCCAGACTCAACATCTACCAATTCCTTCTCTTTGGTGAATATGATGCAAAGTATTCATTTAGTACCTCGCCCATTTCCTCTGGCTCCACACATAGATTCCCTTGCCTATCCTTCAGTGGGCCAACCCTTTCCCTGGCTACCCTCTTGCTTTTTATGTACGTGTAAAAAGCCTTGGGATTTTCCTTAACCCTATTTGCCAATGACTTTTCGTGACCCCTTCTAGCCCTCCTGACTCCTTGCTTAAGTTCCTTCCTACTTTCCTTATATTCCACGCAGGCTTCGTCTGTTCCCAGCCTTTTAGCCCTGACAAATGCCTCCTTTTTCTTTTTGACGAGGCCTACAATATCACTCGTCATCCAAGGTTCCCGAAAATTGCCGTATTTATCTTTCTTCCTCACAGGAACATGCCGGTCCTGTATTCCTTTCAACTGCCACTTGAAAGCCTCCCACATGTCAGATGTTAATTTGCCCTCAAACATCCGCCCCCAATCTATGTTCTTCAGTTCCCGCCTAATATTGTTATAATTAACCTTCCCCCAATTTAGCTCATTCATCCTCGGACCACTCTTATCCTTGTCCACCAGTACTTTAAAACTTACTGAATTGTGGTCACTGATACTGAAATGCTCCCCAACTGAAACATCTACCACCTGGCCGGGCTCATTCCCCAATACCAGGTCCAGTACCGCCCCTTCCCTAGTTGGACTGTCTACATATTGTTTTAAGAAGCCCTCCTGGATGCTCCTTACAAACTCCGCCCCGTCTAAGCCCCTGGCACTAAGTGAGTCCCAGTTAATATTGGGGAAGTTGAAGTCTCCCATCACCACAACGCTGTTGTTTTTACTCTTTTCCAAAATCTGTCTACCTATCTGCTCCTCTATCTCCCGCTGGCTGTTAGGAGGCCTGTAGTATACCCCCAACATTGTGACTGCACCCTTCTTATTCCTGATCTCTACCCATATAGCCTCACTGCCCTCTGAGGTGTCCTCTCGCAGTACAGCTGTGATATTCTCCCGAACAAGTAGCGCAACTCCACCTCCCCTTTTACATCCACCTCTATCTCGCCTGAAACATCTAAATCCTGGAACGTTTAGCTGCCAACCCTGCCCTTCCCTCAACCAGGTCTCTGTAATGGCCACAACATCATAGTTCCAAGTACTAATCCAAGCTCTAAGTTCATCTGCCTTACCCGTAATGCTCCTTGCATTAAAACATATGCACTTCAGGCCACCAGACCCGCTGTGTTCAGCAACTTCTCCCCGTCTGCTCTGCCGCAGAGCCACACTGTCCCTATTCCCTAGTTCTCCCTCAATGCTCTCACCTTCTGACCTATTGTTCTCGTGCCCACCCCCCTGCCATACTAGTTTAAACCCTCCCGTGTGACACTAGCAAACCTCGCGGCCAGGATATTTAGGCCTCTCCGGTTTAGATGCAACCCGTCCTTCTTATACAGGTCACATCTGCCCCGGAAGTGCTCCCAGTGGTCCAGATAATGGAAACCCTCCCTCCTACACCAGCTGTTTAGCCACGTGTTTATCTGCTCTATCTTCCTATTTCTAGCCTCACTGGCACGTGGCACAGGGAGTAATCCCGAGATTACAACCCTCGAGGTCCTGTCTTTTAACTTTCTGCCTAGCTCCCTGAACTCCTGCTGCAGGACCTCATGCCCCTTCCTGCCTATCTCGTTAGTACCAATATGTACAACGACCTCTGCCTGTTTGCCCTCCCCCTTCAGGATGCCCTCTACCCGTTCGGAGACATCCTGGACCCTGGCACCAGGGAGGCAACATACCATCCTGGAGTCTCTTTCACGTCCACAGAAGCGCCTATCTGTGCCCCTGACTATAGAGTCCCCTATTACTATTGCTCTTCTGCGCTTTGACCCTCCCTTCTGAACATCAGAGCCAGCCGTGGTGCCACTGCTCTGGCTGCTGCTGTTTTCCCCTGATAGGCTATCCCCCCCGACAGTATCCAAAGGGGTATATCTGTTTGAGAGGGGGACAACCACAGGGGATTCCTGCACTGACTGCCTGCCCTTTCTGGTGGTCACCCATTCCTCTGCCTGCACCTTGGGTGTGACCACATTTACATAACTGCAATCTATGACGCTTTCCGCCACCTGCATGCTCCTAAGTGCATCCAATTGCTGCTCCAACCGAACCATGCGGTCTGTGAGGAGCTCCAGTTGGGTGCACTTTCTGCAGATGAAGCCATCCGGGACGCTGGAAGACTCCCGGACCTGCCACATCTCACAGTCAGAGCACAGCACCCCTCTAACTGACATTGCGTCAATTAATTAAAATTAAAATTTGTCTTTTTTTTTAAATATTTTTTTTTTAATTTCAAAGTTACTGTCAACTATCTGTTTCCTAGCACTAGATTTCTAATAGAAATGCGATAGCTAACTATAGTACTCTCCGATCTCTGGCTTAGATATCCCTCTAAATTATAATTAAGTTATTATGTTTAATTAGTTACCAAATACTCAAATTTTTTTTTAATTTAGGGTAGAATCCCAACCAGCCACTCTGGCCACAGCTTTTCTGTGATGTCACTTCAGTTTCCCCCCGACACGCACAATTTGAAAAAAGGTATAAAAGTAAAAATCAGTAAAAATCACTTACTTACCTTCTTACCTTCTGAGTGTCTTAGATGTTCTCAGGTTCTCTCGCTGACAGAGATACGGCACTTACCTTACTCCAATGGGTCTTATTATTAGGTTAGAGGAGGAGGGCGGGTGGGAGACACTACACGTGTAGTGTCTCGGGTTTCCTCTCCACCAGAATCTATTGGTTGGGGGGGCGGGGGGGGGGGGGGACGACTTCCCAGAGGTCCGCGGGTCGAACTTCCGGTTCCCGCCTTATATAAAAACAAATAAAACAGAAAAGAACAGACACGGGACCAGGTAAGGCTTTTTAAAGTAAGTACTCACCTCCCAGAAGGCCCCTGCGCACCGCTGCCGCCGAAATCCAAAGGGCTGCTCCTGTAAAGGTAAGTGGTTTTAAAGTAAGTACTCACCTCCCAGAGGGCCCCTGCGCACCGCTGCCGCCGAAATCCAAAGGGCTGCTCCTGTAAAGGTAAGTGGTTTTAAAGTAAGTACTCACCTCCCAGAGGGCCCCTGCGCACCGCTGCCGCCGAAATCCAAAGGGCTGCTCCTGTAAAGGTAAGTAGTTTTAAAATAAGTTATCACCTCCCAGAAGGCCCCTGCGCACCGCTGCCGCCGAAATCCAAAGGGCTGCTCCTGTAAAGGTAAGTGGTTTTAAAGTCGCTACTCACCTCCCAGAGGGCCCCTGCGCACCGCTGCCGCCGAAATCCAAAGGGCTGCTCCTGTAAAGGTAAGTGGTTTTAAAGTAAGTACTCACCTCCCAGAGGGCCCCTGCGCACCGCTGCCACCGAAATCCAAAGGGCTGCTCCTGTAAAGGTAAGTGGTTTTAAAGTAAGTACTCACCTCCCAGAAGGCCCCTGCGCACCGCTGCCGCCGAAATCCACTTTAATTTACCTGAGGTCCATTGTCAACTTGGAAGGTGACCTGATATTGATGTCTTCTAACATGCGAGCTGCCTGTAGAGGTGTGATCAATGCGAGGAGCACCTGCCAAGTATTATGATAAGACCACAGGCCTTCAGTCATAGAATCATAGAATCCCAACAGTGAAGAAGGAGGCCATTTGGTCCATTGTGTCTGCATCAACCTTGCGAAAGAACACCCTACCTGGGTCCACTCCCCAACCTGTCCCCATAACCCCACTTAACCTGCATATCTTTGGACACTAAGGGGCAATTTAGCATGGCCAAGCACCTAACCTGCTCATCTTTGGACTGTGAGAGGAAACCCACGTCGAAATGGGGAGAACGTGCAAACTCCACACAGTCACCCAAGGCCAGAGTCAAACCTCAAGTTCCTCTCACTGTGAGGCAGCAGTGTTGACCACTGTGTCACGGTGTCAGGATGCATGCTGGGTGCCTAGTGCCATGTCTGGGCACCCAGACTAAAATCAACCCCAATTACTGTGAGAAATGGTTTAATCTTAACCAGAGCAAATCTCAACTGAATCATCTTTCATTTTCACCTTTAAATAGACCAACAGCCAATTATAAACTAATTCAAGTCAATTTCGCTGAGCAGGGATGCTTGACACTGCTTTGTCCAATATGCATTAACCAGATTTCTTGCCTGGTTTGTGATCATTCACTGTCTCCTTGGAGAAGCAGGAAGCAATAAAATAAACAAGTATTTACAAGTCCAGGCTGAGGAAAAGCAGTTCTCTTAAAAATCTCTGAAGTGTGTATTGATCAAGACTTGGATTAAAGCCTAGAAGATTTTTCTACAGATTACACAATTATGAAATTTAATTTATCGCATTGGCAATTAGGTACTTTAGGTTGGGGGGGGCAATCAATGAACTCTAACTGATGTTCTCTTTTCAGCGCTCGGAATTTATAGCCCTCGTATTTTAAGTGTATATTTATATTACTTTGTATCCAACGTGCACACAACAGGGCATTGTCACTTTTATCTGCAGAACATGATTTGTGGAAGGCTCTTGATGTGGTTTGTCAGCCTATTTATTCAGTCCAGCAATTATGTTTTATATTTGTGGGTTATACTTGCTAAATCTTGCCTGACAGTTTATATGGATTTATTTTTCTGGCAGGGACTGATTGGCATTCCCATTGATTAATGGGTGATCTCTATGCTATGTTTTGACATGTTAGGTTGCACAAATACTTTGGTTCAGATTCTGAATGAGCATTCACCTTTAATTACCTTAACGATATGATATCTTTGAAGTGGGCGTTGATTGAGGTAGACTGGTGGTTGTCTGCAGTTAGAGATATCGAGGCAGATGTTTGACTGCACAACATTGGGCATTAAAAGTGGGTTCAGCAGACGGCAGAGACAAGAGTCTGCCAGGGAGAAGTCTACGTTCATAACAGTGAGGAAATTGGCTTGGCACTGTCATCGACCAAAACTCTGAACTTTTCCACTCTTAACGCCAAGGCGGCAAAGATAAAAATCAGCCCCAATGTCAGCATTACCTGAGGGATTGCTGCATTGTCGAAAATGTCATCTTTCAGAGAGATTAAATCAAGGCCCAGTCTCCCATCTTTTGTAAAAGATCCCATGCCACTCTTTGAAGAAGAGCAGAACAGTTCTCCCATGTCCTGGCTAATACTTATCAGGCGACCAGCATCACTAAGATGATTAATTTTGTATTATCGCATTGCAATTTGGGAGACTGCTTTGCGCAAATTAATTGCTGCATTTTCTACTTTGCAAACCACACTTCCTGGGCGGGATTCTCTGATCCTGAGGCTAAGTGTCGACGCCGTCGTAAACGACGTTGTGTTTTACATCGGCGTCAACAGGCCCCTAGGAGCAGTGATTCTGCACTGCACAGGGGGCCAGCATGGCAGAGCGACTCACGCAGCTCCAGCTGCCGATATCGGCATCAGAACGGACGTCACGGGTCTGCGCATGTGCGCCACGACTGACACAAGTTCTCGCATGCGCGCTACGGCCGGCGCGAATTCGCGCAGGTGCATGGGTTGCCTCCTCCGCGCCGGCCCCGACGCAACATGGTGGAGATCTACAGGAACCCAGCGCCCAGGAAGTGTGGTTTGCAAAGTAGAAAATGCAGCAATTAATTTGCGCAAAGCAGTCTCCCAAATTGCAATGCGATAATAAGAAAGTAACCCATCTTAGTGATGCTGGTCGCCTGATAAGTATTAGCCAGGACATGGGAGAACTGCTCTGCTCTTCTTCAAAGAGTGGCATGGGATCTTTTACAAAAGTTGAGATGGGAGACTGGGCCTTGATTTAATCTCTCTGAAAGATGACATTTCTGACAATGCAGCAATCCCTCAGGTAATGCTGACATTGGGGCTGATTTTTATCTTTGCCGCCTTGGCGTTAAGAGTGGAAAAGTTCAGAGTTTTGGTCGATGACAGTGCCAAGCCAATTTCCTCACTGTTATGAACGTAGACTTCTCCCTGGCAGATTCTTGTCTCTGCCGTCTGCTGAACCCACTTTTAATGCCCAATGTTGTGCAGTCAAACATCTGCCTCGATATCTGTAACTGCAGACAACCACCAGTCTACCTCAATCAACGCCCACTTCAAAGATATATCATTAAGGTAATTAAAGGAGAATGCTCATTCAGCCCCCACCAGGATAAACCCGCCCGCCGATCGGTAGGCCCAGATTGCGGGCCAGGCCACTCTGGAGGACCCCCTGGGGTCAGACCCCCTCCCCCCCACCAGGCCGCCCCCGCAGGATGAGCGGCGAGGTCCCGTCAGGTAGGACCACATGAGAACAGCGGCGGCGGGACTCGGCCTACCTCGGCGGCAACTCGGCCCATCGCGCGCGGAGAATCGCCGGTGACAGTGGCGCCGATTCTTCGTGACCGGAGAATTGGCGGACCGGCGTCGGAGCGGTGTCGCGTGAATCAACCCCCCCCCCCCTGCCGATTCTCCGACCTGGCCCGGGGTCGGAGAATCCCGCCCCCCGTTTTTTAAATATAATTAGAGTACCCAATTATTTTTTTTCCAATTAAGGGGCAATTTATTGTGGCCAATCCACCTAACCTGCACATCTTTGGGTTGTGGGGGTGAAACCCACACAGACACAGGGAGAATGTGCAAACGCCACACGGACAGTGATCCAGGGCCGGGATCAAACTCGAGTTCTCAGTGCCATAGGCAGCAGTGCTAACCACTGCGCCACTGTGTCGCCCTTGCAATCCACACTTCCAAAGTTCTTGATTATCTGTTAAGTACTGAGGTCATGAAAGGCATTAGATATAAATGGCTATCTTTCCGTCTTTTATAACATGCAATTTACTTCAGATGTTTGTTTGGGAAAAGGCTTGTCATTTCTTTAGAAATTAAGCAATGGAATCCACTACTGTTTTGTGAGGTGAATTCACTGATGAGTGTGTTGTAAATGTATCCATTTATGTCAATCTGCGTGAGTTCTTTTTACCATTAACTATCTTTGTTTCCTTTTCTCCTGGCTGTGCTTTCAAATAGGAGTGCAGGGTCAGTTTTACTGAATGCATTCGATTTCTAAAAGTTAGTGTCTTAGTTGTTGCTGACTGTACATGATGACCCCAGGGGATAATAGTTCCTCTGTCCAACTATAGTAATATATTATATAGTTATATCATGAGAGCCAAGGGTGTATAAGGTGTGTAGAAGGTTCAAACCCTTGTCTAGGGTGAGTTAGTTGACGTCAACTCAGGCATCAGCAAAGGTTTTCGAACACACGGATAAGGGAGAGGATAAGTCATCTGGAATAAGTCCCTCACCACTATTCTGTACTCTTGTAGAAATGTATATGTGAGGACATTAACAGGCATCTTCTCAGAGGCCTCATCAGACAGAATTTGACACCAAGTCACGTAAAGAGTTATTATTAACACCTTAAGGAGTATCTTAAAGAACTAGAGCAAACTAGAGAGATGGAAGGGTTTAGGGAAGGAATTCCAGAGTTTGGGGCCTAGGCAGGCATTGGAGGGGTGTGAGAGCACAAAGGAAGTAGGGGACACATAAAAGGTGAGAAATGGTGAAGCACAGAGATTCAAAGGGTTGTAGAGCTGGAAGAGGTTATAAAAGGTAGGGAGGGTGAAGCCTTGGAAAGATTTTAAAAGCAAGGATTTGTTGGGCTGGGAGCCAATTAGAACAGCCATTTGGATGATGTACCATTGCGGGGTAGCCAGGTAATAAACCTCACTCCGGCATGAGTCCCCACCTCTGGGAATGGAGTGGGGGCGCTACAATGGAGAGGAAAACTGATGAAAAACCATTGCGATAAAACTTGTATGCAGTGTGAAATTTCTTTGGAAAATCTGATTGCCTAATGGTTAAATGCATCTAAACCTGCATATGTCAATGCTGATCTAAAACAGTGCTCTGAAGTTTTTATCAGTTTTTCTTTCCTCCTCCAGCTTCCCATCAGATTTTCTCTCTCTCGTTATCTCAAAGGCAGTCACTCAAACTGGGACGTCCCATGTCCCTCTAGGTGATAGGAGGGATGTGATTAATTGAACCTGGTGGCCCTTAATGAACTGTACTTTAGCATCAAAAGCTTATTTTTCCATTCCCTGTTGAAAATGTTTTGCAGCTTGCCTGCAATTTTCAAATTTCTTATCTGATCCTCGGAAGTAAGTTGGCAATAGATGGAGTTTTCAGTTCTAATTGTTTCAATTGAGTAGAAAATTACACAGAAATGGCTTTGGAAGGTGTGTTTTCCACTACAAGTTATACTTTCTTCTTGCCAATTTTCTGCTCCATTCTCCAGAATAAGCTGGGGCTCGCTGGCATCTTGCTAGCCCATCAGTGGTTCATCATGTGAGCTGAGCAAACTACTCAACTGTGAAATAGGCATCACATTGAAACCAACACCTTCCCTTAATCCCGATATTTGCTGACAAGGGTTTCAAGCAGGGGATATAACAGGATACTGACCACGAGTGAGAATTGTGTCTGATATCCCCCTCTTCTTAAACACACAAAGCAAGTCTTGTGGTACAAAATGCGTACGTTCCTGCTTCAGAGCCAGAGGCTCTGGGTTCAAATCCCACTCCAGGACTTGATGACCAAGGAAGGCGTGTCTGTAATCTGGGCAAAGAGAAAAATCAAATCAATTTGGAACTCCTTCCAACATGTGCTAGGTCGTTGGGAGATATTCCTGTCAGCCAAGGAACGAGTGGATGGTACAGAGCTAGTTGCCTGCAGTAATGGTGCATCAGTAATGTGGGTGCAGAGAAGTATCACATGTAATGGTGCAGCAGGTCAAGGACTTGCATCAGCAAGAGCTATCGTCTTGGTAAAGAGTCGTAGAGTTTTACAGCATAGAAAGAGGTCCTATGGCCTACGTGTCATAATTCTGAGATGGTCTTATGTTTGTAATTCAGAAGAACAAAGACTCGTATTTCACAAATAGAACATTTAACGAGAAATTTAGCACCTAAATACGTCTGCGCAAATGTATAGCTGAGTCTTCTGGGAAAAAAAAGAATTCTTCTGAAATGAGGATCCCAAAGATTCGGTGGGTCAGTACACATGGTTCTGCTATGAGAAGGTGCCTTTTATCATCCTTGATCTGTGCTGAGATAGATAAAATGAGGAAAAAGAAACAAAAAATGAAGCGCTTACATTTAAATAGCACTCGGCAAAACCTCAGGAAATCCCCAAGCATATTACAGCCAATGATGTACTTCCTTAAATGTAGTCAGTGTTGTCATGTGGTGACTATGCAGTCAATTTGCACACAGCAAGATCCCACAAACAGCAGTGACATAATCATCTGTTTTAGGCATTGGTTTGGGGGTAAACATTGGCCGTGGCACCAGCGAGACCTCTCCTGCTGGTTTTTGAATAGGTCCCTGTGACCTTTTACATTCACCTGAGAGGGCAGGATTGGCCTCAAATTACCATCTCTTCCAAAAGGCAGCGCTTCCAACAGTGTCATCCTCCATTAGTGTGGGAATCATGGCAATTGGGTGAGGGCGGAAGATGCAGGGAATGTGGTGGTAATTGACTCCTTTGTGGAGTTGGGATGAGGACTCCCTGAGTGGTAACCAGTCTTGCAAAGGGCCTTAAGCCTGCTACTGGCATGGATAAAGTACTCCTATCTTGTGCCCTTAAAATGTGCAAGAGGCCCACTTCTAGTTGAAAATGCTTGCAAAACTTCCTGCCTGTCAAATTGAACCCTTAGTAAAATTGGTACTGTGCAGGACAATTTTGAGGAGATCATTTCTCAAATGCTCAAGTACTGTATCTTAAATCATTAGTTGAAAGGACCCGATCTGCTTCCTTCATCTATTTTCCCTTTCCCCTCCTAACGGCGCTTTCTCCATCCATGTTCTCTGTATTTAAGCCCAGTCCAGTTAGCCATCGCACCTTACAACACCGAATGAGGCTATTCCACACATCTTCCCTCTGTCGACTCTTTGAAAGAGCTGTCCAATCAATCCCACTCCTTTGCCCTTTCCCCTTTGCATTGAAATATACTTCCCTAGTCACAGGCTCATGGCCAAACCTCAGTCCTAATCACGTATGCCTGAGGACAGTGGGCCACTAGATAGCAATCAGGATCAGATTTATTTTCTCTTTCCCAGGACAAGGAAGCTAACACCAGTTGTAGCGCTTCAACAGGAACCCTTCTGTCTTCCTGAATTTATCCAATTTACATTCATAAAAACATAGTTTACAATACAGAAGGAGGGCATTCAGCCCATCGTGTCTGTGTCAACCAAAAGAGTAATCAAGATTAATCCCATTTTCCAGCTCTCAGTCTACAATCTTGTAGGCTATGGTACTGGAAATTGATATCCTTTGGTATCTTCCTAGTCTATAGATTTCTTCCTCACGTAGCCATATTTTGTCTATCACTTATAATCACGGTCCCTACATTTAAGTTTAAACCACTAATATATATAATGGGACCCAGTACCGAAATTTGCCGAACGGCAGTGTAAACGGCCCTCCAGCCATAGAAATGATCATTGTTCACTGCCCTTTGCTTTGATAGTAACACATTCACTATCACAAAGTACATTTTAATGAAGCTCAAAATTGAGAACACACAAAACCAGTGCGCGAGGAATGCTGGTCTCGATCCTAGACTGTTCTGAAACACATGAGGATTTGGTTTTAAAAACACAGGCTGTGAGAGTATAAAGTAGCTTTATATGTTGTCAGGTATTTGCTTCCAGGGAATATTGATTTATTTTCTGCTATGCTATAAATGCTGTTTCTTGAGAGGAAACAAAAACTATACATAGAAACGCACCAGAAATTTACTGGAATAACTGGTGTGGGCAGGGCAGGAGATATTGTGCTCTCTAGTTATCAATGAAGTGTGTAGTTAAGTTACCACCTATTGATTCATTAGGCCTCTAAACATTCAGTTGTTCTATTCTTAATACATAGCCTAAAGGCATCTGCGGTGGGGAATGGTTTATGAATAGAACACCTGTACCAAGCTGGAGGTTCATAGAGTGCAACAAAAAAGAAACTATGTAGAGTGGAGAGTGCTGGAGCTCATACTGATAACAATTACTTTCCTGAAGGCCAGTCTTATTTAGTGAGGTGCTGAGACAGCTTGCTGTGCCTCACTGTGGCAAGTGAAAGTGTCAAATAGCAGAGTGGTTGTTACACTCTGATGGCATATGTTCAAGGCAGTGAGCAAAGAGGTAACTGCGGGAAGAGATCATCCAAGAGAGAGGGGGGAAACACACACAGGAGGGTTGAGCTGTAATGTGTAACTGCAGGGCGAAGCTGGCCACCTTTCTTACCCAGGAGGCTTCCGACACAGTTGGCTCCCTACTCAGTAAATCAAGTTGAGCCTTGCCCTGTCTTTTCAGCACTCGGCAGCCAGGCAGGCAGGTGTGTACTTTGAAGTCGGGGGCTCAAAGCTAGGCAACCGAGAAATGTCAAGAATTCGCAGCTTGCAGAGATCACGGTCTCTGTCCGATGAGTCAGAAGCAGCAGACGGAGTGGAGCTGGAGACAGAAGAAGAAGATCTAGACTGGGATAACTACAGCGTGACGCTGGAGGAAAGGATAGCTGCTGTATGTATTTCCCTTTCGCTTGCGAATTCCCCCTCTGCAGCAACTTGCTTTCTTTCATCCCGTTCGCCTAGCCTGTGTGGAAGAATGAACGCACTGTTCAACCCCGCTGTAGCATTGGCCAATGAGAGAGCCTGTGGAGGAAAGGAAAAGTTGAAGCAGATTGCACTAAGCTGGCTAGCGAGGTACACTATAATTGAACACAGTTGGCTTGTTAATTGTTCTGTCGGTACAAGTTCAGCCTCCCATGAGCATTCAGAACTTAACACTTTCGGGTTTTGCATGACAAAATAGTTTCTTAGGAACTCTTAACTTCGTCCATTTAAATTAATGTCATCAAAAGTCCGAATGGTTCCAGTGTGCGATCGAAAAATCGAACATTACAGTCTGCTTTAGACAGAGGGTTGGAGTTGGCATTATCAAATCAAGGCTGAAACATTTCACTTGACTTTCGGGCAAGGTTGATTCCGACACTCATTTGAGAGTTGGTGCAGCAGCTCAAAGTTGTTGATGCTGATGGGGTTTATCGGAAATCATGATGAGGCGCTGTTTAACCCTTTAGTTGCCCTGTGAATGATCGGCAATGAATTTCAAACGAGCTGGGAGGCTGTAAATCATTTTTCAGTGAATGGATAATCTGTGGATGTTGCTAAGTTAGGTGTTTGAGACTCTTCCAGGATGCAGCCCACACAACAGAGAAGAAAGCCATAGTTTAAATGTGTGGTCTTAATGTTTGGTTTCCCTGAATCCGTTTGTCAATGCTTCTCAGCTCTCTGTGTCAGCTGTTTTCCCAGTGCATTTGCTTGATATTTCACTCCCCCTGTCGATCCCATGCAACACGTTTCTATAGATACTAAGGTTCCTGGTTCGAGTGCATCTCAGAGACTGAATAACCAGTTCCCCGTTGGTCTGCCTGTTCACGGTGTCTAATTTCTATGAATTTTTATGCATTTGAGCACCAATGATTTCCATGCTTCCCTCAGCCCAGTGCATCGGTTTCCCTGACAGTCAAATGTATGTCAGTGTGCTTCATGTTTGAGTTTCCCAGGCAATTCTTATGTTTCTATTTTTTATGGAAATCCTTGGACTTGCAAGTTCATTGCTGTTAATCTTTAGTATGACCCGTAAATGCAGTTTTAAGGAACATAAAATTTGATATTCACAATTAGTGTGAAATTCTGATTTTGTTTAATTATCAGTCTGGGTAGATTGAAACACGTGTTCTCCCAAGTTTTGAGAATAAAATTGTGTTGTGCTTTTGAACTCGATTTGATTCTTTGTTCTTAATGAAACTATTGTACAATATACTTCTGCATCTTAGTCGAGTGCTGTTCACAAAATGAACTTATTTGGCACAGCAAATTGTGATCCTCTAGAACACTCAAAAAAGGGGATTGAATATATTACTGAAAAAAGAATGTAAGGGCTAATAACCCTTTCAACACGGTGGAACAAATGGCCTCCTACTGTTCTGTCAGGCTTCGTGAAGAAGTTGTTTGAAGAGGGTTTTTTTGTTGTTGCAATAAGCACCTTTCTCTGTTTGCTCTTTCAAGTGGTATTAATGACAGAAGCCACATTGAACAAGATGTCTCTGAGATGCACCCCCAGCGAGGGTAACAGTTGGGAACTTATTGGAGCCTAGGGGGAAAAAAATCAGTGAGTTCCAACTCCTGATCGCTGTCTAAAACCACATTGGGCTGGAATACCCATATGGGTGTGTGGATGTCAAAGGAGATCCAGGATCAAGATTGGATGTGATGCCTTCCATGGTTGAATTATCCTGGAACTCGCTATCATAGGTCAAGTCAAGAGTGGCCACTTGTACAAAGGCACTGGGTGACCTATGGAAATTACCTGCAGAAATCTCTTCAGAAGAAGGAAAGGGGGGTAGTTTGTCAGGAATTAACGCAAGTAATATTCAGATTCTCCAACGCTGATGTTCCTTAAAACTAAAGGCAGCAGGAGGTGACGTATGCCAGAAAAGCAGCGGAGCCAAACAGTATAAAGAAACTAAAGTCACATCAATAGTGGTACGAGTCATTAAGTATGGACCCATGATTCAGTTGCTTCAGTACAAGTTCTTTGAGATCGCCCTCACTGCTGCCTTCAGTCCGTTACACAGGCCAATGACTTTACAAGAACATTAAAAAACAAATGTAGCAGTAATAAAAATAAAAAGCAACAGTACGCATTCGGAAATCTCGGTTGTAGAGGGCCTGGTAGCAGGAGTAGCACTTTTAGAAGCCCAATTGTCTTTTTTTTTATTCCCCCCAATAAATCTCAGTGGGACAAAGAAGGGAAATGGTTACAAAAATATATATTTTTAAAAATACATTCATTCATTTTCTTGGCAATACTTGCTATGGTTGAGAGGCAAGAGCAGGCTCTTTTCGATTGGCTATTTGCCAATTTTAGAGAGACAGAAGGCAAATGGTACATAACCATTGTTAACCAGCTACATGCACATTTACACAAAAAACGATGTGTTTGGATTCACTGTACAGTTGTGGAAACATCTAGTGTCCTGCAAAGACTGTATACAGTTATTTTCCACAGTCATCTACACTTGGTGCAGAATGAAACACTCCCCTGCAGATTGAGCTCTACCTTCTGCCGCCCTGTTAAACTAGGTTGGAAAGGCAGATACAGGATTCATTTTCCTTCGGAATTGAGCTATTTCGTGTGTTGATGTTGTAACCAGATCCGTCGGTGCAGGATAGAGGCTCGGCTCTCTTACACAGGCAACTCTCCTGTTCTGAAGTGGAACCTGGTCTTCATTTAGTGAGGAATGCTGACAGTGCTCTCTCTCTCTCTCTCACGCACACACACAGCCCCCGATTCTATGCAACACAGAGACAATGCAGACTGTAAATCATCGGAGTCCTGCCCTGAACCGCTGCCAATCATTTTCACAGGAACAGGAGAACCTCTCTGACATTGAGCGGCGTTGCACGCAGCTGCTGAAGGTGAAACTAGAACTGGAGTCGCAGGTCGCAGAGCTGAAGGAACGGCTGCTGGAGGAGGAGATCTGCACCACCCAGCTGAGCGCTCAGAAGTGCAAGCTGGAATCGGAATGTTGCGACCTCAGGACAGACATTGAAGAATTGGAGTCCACGCTCATCAAAGCGGAGACAGAGACGCAGGTGGGTGGCGTTCAGTCGAAACCTGATCAACGCATAACTAATTGGTCAAGGGGGAAATGCTATGCTTGGATTAAACCTCTTGTTAAACTGCAGGCAAGTGTGCGGCCAGATCGATAGCACAGCGCCCATTCATCATTTAATCAGCAGCCCAGTGAGAGCAGCTAGCGGAACAAGCCCATTCCAGACAGTGGTGAGCCTTCTGAAATGTGATGGATTGCGGGATGGGATGTCCCTGTTCATGAAAATAGTTATCTAGGGCACCCAAAGCCGAGGCTCTGACTTTATTCGAATTGAATCAGGGAAGTGTGTGCAGTGGGAGTCAGTACAAAGGTTTATTGAAATCTGTGCTGCAATCTTATGCATTTGTGAGAGGGGGGGATTTCAATCAATCTCCTGTCGAATTCAGAAATCCAAACTTGATCAATATTAGTTGAATATCCGTCAAAGAATGAACTTTGTTCGCAAAGCAATTTGTTTAACATTAATGCCTGATCCTATCGTCAGATCATCTCTCAATTGGCATCTTACATCGTTAGGAAGTGCACTGGTTCAGTAACCGGTTCAAAAACGATTTGCCTCTTTCGGCCTGTACAGGGGACTTGTCCATCTTTCTTTGTGCGTATGGGCCAAACCTGTTTTTCGTTGTTGTGGGTTGGAATGGAGATAAGGGTAGCAAGCAGTCTGAGTATGGTGGTGATGTGAGGATGTCTGGTGTAAGGGGTTCAGTGAAGGAGGTACACGGTCATTTTTTGAAAATTTTCCAATTCAGGAGCAATTTAGCCTGGCCAATCCACCTACCTTCTCCAGCTGCACATCTTTGGGTTGTGGGGGTGAGACCCACGCAGGCACGGGGGCGAATGTGCAAACTCCACATGGACAGTGACCCGGGGCCGGGATCAAACCCGGGTCCTCTGCACCGTGAGGCAGCAGTGCTAACCACTGCACCACCATGCCGCCCTGATGTACGCAGTAATGGCCGTCAGAAAATAGGCAGCACAGTAGCACAAGTGATTACCACTGTGGCTTCACAACGCCAGGGTCCCAGGTTTGATTCCCCGCTGGGTCACTGTCTGTGCGGAGTCTGCACGTTCTCCCCGTGTCTGCGTGGTTTCCTCCGGGTGCTCCAGTTTCCTCCCACAGTCCAAAGACGTGCAGGTTAGGTGGATTGGCCATGATAAATTGCCCTTAGTGACCAAAAAAGTTTAGGAGGGGTTGTTGAGTTATGGGGATAGGGTGGAAGTGAGGGCTTAAGTGGGTCGGTGCAGACTCGATGGGCTGAATGGTCTCCTTCTGCACTGTATGTTCTATTTTTAAAAAAATCATCGCAGCTTTAAGAGCAATGCTCCTTTCATTTCTTTATCATTTTTCGGCACAGTTTTCTTCTTGCTTCCCATTCATTTTGTTACTTTCCTCATCCCGTTTCTCTTCGTCTTCCCCCAACTTTGACCACATCACCCCTATCCGGAACTAAATCGGAAGTAGTGCTGGTCCATTAGGGAGGTGTGCAATGGGTGTGCCTGACCCTTCCATTGACCCCACTTCCTCTTCCTGCATTGTACATTCCACTTGGACCTGCCAATTCCTGTGGTTGGGAATGAGAAGCTCACTGCATAGGGAATCGCACACCCACAGCACTTTCACATCCAGCATGGCCATTCCTGCTGCACGAGCAGCCAATTCAACCACAGGGAACATTGTGCTTTTCCATATCGTATTTCCAGGAGGGAAATCTGAATGGCGGTCAGCAGCAGGAACCCCCTCCTTGATTTATTTTTCTTCCTTTCCCTTATTCTGGGGTGTTGGGACTAGGGTGCAACACCCCTCCTGCCACTGTGACTGACCTTAGCTCACTCAACATAAAGAAAAGATTGAATGTAAAGCGCATGGCTCAAGACCATAATTCACATCCTGGACTCATTTGGGGAATTAAAATAGTAATATGCAAGAGAACAGGACCATAGAACATTGTTGCAATGTTCTGTGTGGGAATATTGTTGAAAGTTTTCAATGTGCTAATTCTATAGCTATACAAAGGTAATTGAAACTCACTACAAAGATTGCAGTGATTTGAAGAGAAATACCTATGGCAGCTTCGGTGGGTAACTAGAGATGGTCAATCGATGTGACTTTCATCTTGGAATGTAACTTTGCATTTGAACATTTGGTTCTGCTTTATGTATCTTTATAGCAGCAGAGCTGAAAGTCCATGTGCTCCTATGTTTTCTGTTTGTGGTGCTTCTTTGCAGGATGCAACTTTTTGTCATACCACCCAACCTCATATGTGCCAACCGAGGAAATTAGCAAAGAAAACTTGGCTTCACGGGCAGAATGAGTCGGTATCATTGGAGCAAATCCTTGGAGCCACAAGCCGATGAAGGGACCCCACCCTAATGCACCCACTGCAGACATTGTTGTGGATGCTTCTTTGTTGAATACAGTTAAGGTTGGAATAGACACATTTTAGGTCTTAGGGAATTATGGGGGCGGGCGGCAGCAGGAGACAGGCTGATCGAGTTGAAGCCCAAGATCTACCACAATCATATTGTGGAGATGCCGACATTGGACTGGAGTGGGCACAGTAAGAAGTCTTACAACACCAGGTTAAAGTCCAACAGGTTTGTTTTGAATCACTAGCTTTCGGAGCGCTGCTCCTTCCTCAGGTGAAACAATCATATTGAGTAGTGGAGCAGGCTCGATGGGCCGTTTGGTCTATTCCTGCTCCAATTTCTTGTGTTCTTTTATTCCGCAGTCTTTATTTTTTATTAAGCGAGCACGAAGGTTGCAACAGAATGAGTGAGTGCAGCTTGAGCCAGACTGTGAATTTGGGAATTTGGTAAGTGCAGTGAGGGAGGGGTTGATGTTCTGACCATTGACCAAAAGGCAGTGGTCTGAGAGACGTTACCAGAGACCAGCAACGAGACCTGAGAGCAGAAACTTGGAAACATTAATGAGGTGGGCAGGTAGATGAGTTTTAAGTTTTTTTTGGTAACTCGACAAAGGGAGGAAATAATTTAAACTGGCACTGAGGAGATATTAATATTGCATTACATTTTTGGCTAACAAGGTAAACCACTTGATTTAACTACATAGAACAGTTGAGTGAAACCTAATTTGTCAAACAAAACACAATAAAAATGGCAGTGCGGTGATGTGTAGCAGCTGTAGTACGTGGGTTCTGGTGGATACTGGTGTCATCTAAATCAGCTACATCTGCAGCTTGAGGAAATTCAGCACAATGCTGTTGAGCTGGAGTCCAAGCTTTGGACACTGTGGACCAGCAGAGAGGGGGAAAGTTACCTGGACACTTTGTTCTAGGAAGCAGTCAACCAATTCAAATTTGGTCCACGGTCAGCAGCAAGAGCGTGTAACAGAGCCTGAGACAGAAAGTAGCACCGGAGGAACCTCAGCACTTGCAATTGCCCAACAGGTGCAGACGTGCGGTGTGTGGATGAGACCAGGGAGTGTACAGAAGATGCAGATGCAGGGGGCATTCAACTGGGGGAGTTAAAATGAATGTAGTTGTAGAAGTTGACAGTATGGTTAGGGGGATAGTTCCCCGTAACTAAGAGCGTTGGTCCAAAAGGCTGCATTGCCTGCCTGATGCCAAGGTTAAGGGCATCTCCATGTAGCTGAAAAGGAAATTGGAGTGAAAGAGGTTCCATGTTGTGATCCACATTGGTACCAATTACATAGATAGGACTAAGAAAGTGGTTTTGCTAGGGGATATGAACAGCAAGGAGTCAAATTTAAAACAACCACAAAGGTAATAAATCTCAAGATTGTAAGTGGAATTATCACTGTTCCCAGACTCCTAAACAACCCTCTTATGGACTGACCTGATTAATACTACACCCCTCTATGCTCCACTCGATGCCAGTGTCTAGGTATTTACATTGTGTACGTTGTGTTGCCCTGTTATGTATTTTCTTTTCTTTTCATGTACTAAATAATCTGTTTGAGCTGCACGCAGAAAAATATTTTCACTGTACCTCGGTACACGTGACAATAAACAAATCCAATCCAACTGTGATAGATGAAGGGAATTGATCTATTAAGTACCTTGAACTGCCCATTTGCTGTAACTTAGTCGATTAGTTTATTTGTTCAGTTGTTATTCAAGAAAGACTACTGGGACACTGGGTGGTGGCTAGGGAGGAGCCAGACATATGTAATGGTGCATTCTGTAAGTAAGGCTATTATTAAATAAAATCATTGGCATCTGGTTCCTTACTTCACCATCTAGCTTCAGAATGAATTCTCATGGATTACTAACTGAGCCATAAATAAATTGACACAGGATAAATAAGATTAGAGAATTGAATGCAATGGCCCAAAGATTGGCGCGGGTCAAATGGGTTTCACTGCATGCAGCACTGGCATCCAGACTGGGGAAAGAGAAAGCTGGACTGTGTGGATGGTCTTCAGCTGAGTTACGCTGGGACTAGTGTCCTGGCGAATCATATAACCAGAGCTATAGAGAGGGCTTTAAAATAAAAACGGGAAGGGTTTATCAAACGAGAGATTTGGAAAGTTAAAGCGAAATGACAAGAATTCATAGATTCATAGAGCATTCAGTGCAGAAGGAGGCCATTCAGCCCATCGAGTCTGCACCGACCCACTTAAGCTCTCACTTCCACCCTATCCCCGTAACCCAATAACCCCTCCTAACCTTTTTGGCCACTAAGGGCAATTTATCATGGCCAATCCACCTAACCTGCATGTCGTTGGACTGTGGGAGGAAACGGGAGCACCCGGAGGAAACCCACGCAGACATGAGGAGGATACGGGTAATGATAACCGAAGTGCGACAGGAAGGGACAGATCATACAAACACAAGGATGTAACAGCAAATAAGGCCAGAATAGGCATAAATTGTAAAAAAAAAGACGAATTAAGGTTCTTTACCTGGATGCTCACAACATTTGTAACAAGATAAATTAATTAATAGAACAAATAGAAATAAGTAAGTAATGATAGCCATTACAGAGATGAGATTGCATGGTGACCAAGGCTGGAACCTGACTGTCTAAGGGTATTTGACATTTCAGAAGGACATGAGCAAAGGAAAAGGAGGTGGGGTAGCTACATTTGCAATTGTGAGAAATGATCTTAGTTCAGAAGATGTAGAATCAGTTTGGTTGGAGATATGCATTTATATGCTCCCTAACAATAGCTACATTGCAGAGTAAAGTATATATCAAGAAGTAATGGGGGCTTCCATGAAAGGTACTGCAATGATTATGGGTGACTTTAATCTTCACATCGATTGGACACTTGAAATTGACAAAGGTAGCTGAGAGGGTGAGTTCATAAGAATGTATTCAGCACAGTTTCTCAGAGCAATATGTTCTAGAACCTACCAGGGATCAGGATATTTTAGACCTGATTAATGTGTAATAAACAAAATTAAACAAATACCTCATAATAAAAGATCCTCTCGGCAAGAGTGATTATAACATTTGGAATCTCATGATCAATTTGAGAATGAGAAATGTGAGTCCATAACTCATGTCTTAAACTTAAATGAAGGCAATCACAAGGATCTCAAGAAAAAGTTGCCTAAAGTGGAATGGAGAAGTAAGTTTAAAGGTAATACAGCAGAGAGGTGGTGGCATTGCGGTATTGTCACTGGACTAGTAAACCAGAGACCCAGAGTAATGCTCTGGGGACCCAGGCTCAAATCCTGCCACTGCAGATGGTGAAATTTGAATTTAGAAAATCTGGAAATAAAAGTATAATGATGACCATGAGACCATTGTCGATTGTATTAAAAAAACCATCTGGTTCACTGATGTCCTTTAGGGAAGGAAATCTGCCATCCTTACCTGGTCTAGCCTAAATGAGAATCCAGATCCACAGCAATGTGGTTGACTCTTAACGGCCCCCTCAAGGGTAATTAGGAATGAGCAAAAAAATGCTGGTCCAGCCTGCGAAGCCCATGCCCATGAATGAATTAACAAAAAGAAGCAGTAGCAGATATTTTAGGAGATATTTCACAACTCTCAATGGAGTTGTTCCATTGAGGAATGCAGCATTCATGGCTAACTAAGGAAGTTGAGGGTGGGATCAAATCAAAAGTAAAGAAGTATAATTCTGCAAAGATTCATGGTCGGCCTGAAGGTCGTGAATGTTTTAGGAATAAGCAACAGATTACTTAAAAGATGAAGTAATTTGAATAATAGGGAAGAGAAGCAAGACATATAAGAACACAGAGCGAGCTTCTTCAAGTGTGTAAAAAGGAAAAGAGTAGCTAAAGTGAGCATTGGTTCCTTTTGAGGGTGAGACTGAGGAATTAATAATGGGAAACAAGGAAACGGCAAAGGCTTTGAACATTTTTCTTATATCCGTCTTCACAGTAGAAGGTACAAAAAGCATCCTAAATAAGAGGCAAAAAGGAGGGAGGGACTTAAAACAATCACTGTCACTAGAGACAAGGTAATGGGACTTAAGACTGACAAGTCCCCTGGATCTGATGGTTGGCATCCTTGGGCCTTAAAACAAATGGCTATAGACATAGTGGATACATTGGTTATAATCTATGAAAATTTAATAGATTCTGAAACGGTCTGAGTGGATTTGAAAATAGCAAATGTAACACCTTTGTCCAAGAAAGGAGGAAGACAGAAAGCAGGAAACTATAAACCAATTAGCCCAATGTCTGTCATTAGGAAAATGCTCAAATCCATTATTAAAGAGATGGTACCAGGCCATTCAGAAAATCGATTATTGCTGAAAAGAGAAACATGTTCCCAAAGCTTTTTAATCCTTCCCTCATCAGGACAAATGCAAGAATGCCAAATTCTAAACAATCACAACAATTTATACCACAGGAGAAAAGGGTGTGGATTGGTTGGCAAGTCAACTATGATTGGCCGAGTCATTGCCATGGAAAAAGCCACAAGGAATGAGAGGCTCACAGGGTTCTGGGTAACTCAAAAAAAGTGCAAGGCTTGAACATGTTCCTTTTGTTTGCAGAGAATGGGTCCATGCAAATAAATGTATGTTGCTTCTAGCAAGTGTAAATGAGCCATGTTATGAGCTCAACTGATTATCTTAATTGGTTGATAGTGTAGCTATTAGTGCATTCAGGATTGTTTAGAAAGTGCTGCCAATCACGGAATTGCATCTAACGGTGGGTATTTTATTTTGGATTGCAAGTGCGGCTGGTTGAGTACAGAGTGTACTCTGCCCATTATGGCCAGGCAAATAAATTTATAAAGTCATAATGCAATCAATCAGGGTCTTATATGGTTTTATGAAAGGGATATTGTGCTTTGACAAATTTATTAAGAGTTCTTCTGAGGACCTACAAGCATGTTTGATAAAGGGAAACTGGTAGATATAGTGTATTTGGATTTCCAAAAGGCATTTGGTAAGTGTTATATATCTTTGTTGCCACAAAGAGAAAAAGGTATGGACGTTCTCACACTCTGGATTCTTGTAAAACACAATGAGAGATTTATTAAGAGATGTTGCTCACACAATCAGAGATCGATCTGCCCAAAGCCCACACAAACACTCTGCTAACTTCACTGCACATCACCTTATGTTTTACCAGCGGGAAAGTATTCCCGGATGCATAACACCCCACCCCCTTACTTCATTAGTGCAATGACAGCAATTAACATTTATACAACAGGTCCACTTATGCATTATTTCTATATATATATAGAACTCAATCAGACAGTCTCTGTGGTGGACATTTATTCCTTTTTGGTAGAATTTGGCATTCTGGAACTTGGTCACTTGAGACCTTGGAATTGTCCTCATTCCTTTCTGAATATGGTACTTCTTGAGTGGGTATTCCAGTATCTGTCACTATAGGCATTGTAAAGTCCTCAGAAACAGAATCTGAATTTGTTACTTTGTCTTGTCTCCATTCCGAAGTACCTCGCGCTAGATTTTCCAAGGATAGAACCTCTTAGGAGGTTTCTGCAGACTAACTCCTTGCAGCTGATCAGCATGATGTTACCAAACTCTTTCATCATCTGTCTGTGTGGTGTATGATATTGGACCCGTCTTTGCTAGGATCACAGCAGGTACCCATTTCTCGTTGGTGTAGCTCTTATCTAATACACTCTCTCTCTCTGGTTGAATACTTGCTTTCTTGAGTTTTGCTCCCTTCTAGCAATTTATGCTTGATGTTGTCATTTGACAATCTCTGAAGTATCAGGTGGAGTTAACAAATCAAACTGTGTTTGTATTTTCCACTTGAACAGCAGCATTGCTGGGGAACTTTGATGGTAGCAAGTACAGAGTTCCGGTAAGACATTAGGAATTTATTTACTCTTCTTGCCAATGTCCCCTGGTCCTTCGTCACTTTGAGAGAATGCTTTAATGATTGCATAAAAGGTTTGGCCAATCCATTCGTTGCAGGATGATATGGGCTGACTTGATATGGTGTAAACCATTTCTTCACAAGTAGTCCGCAAACTCCTTCGAAGTAAACTGAGTATCATTATCACTGACCGTCTGCTCCAGTGTTCCAAATCTTGTGAATATTCCATCTAGTTTCTCAATGGTCTGCTCAGTCATCGTTGACTTCATTATCGCGACTTCTGGCCATTTTGAGTGTGCATCCACGACCACTAAGAACTTGTGACCCTCCTTTGGACCTGCATAATCAATGTGTATTCTCTGCCATGGCCATGTTGGCCATTCCCATGGACGTAATGGCTGTACCGGTGGAGTGTTCCTTAGTTTTGCACAGGATTGACATTGTCCTACTTTCTCTTCCATTTGAGTATCGAAACCTGACCACCAAACATAACTGTGTACCAATTCCTTCATCCTCACCTCACCAGGATGTTTCTCATGCAGTTGGTCAAGGACTCAATTACACAAGCATGGAGGAGTAAAGAATAAAAAACGGATTTCCCATTATAGAACTCCATTTGCACTGTCAACTGTTCATGTGATACAGGGCTTGAGTCTGGATTTTTCCTGTGAATGTCTGACAGCGTTCCTTTTTCATAGAATCCTTACAGTGAAGATGGAGGCCATTTGGCACATCGAGTGCACCAATCCATTCCACCCTTCACCTGCAATCCCATAACTTATCTTGTAAATCCCTGGATACTAAGGGGCAATTATGGCCAATCCACCAATCCTGCACATCTTTGGACTGTGGGAGGAAACCGGAGCACCTTGAGGAAACCCACGCAGACATGGGGAGAGTGTACAAACTCCACACAGACAGTAACCCAAGGGCGGAGTTGAACCCGGGTCCCTGGCGCTGTGCCACCATGCGCCCCAAGTCCATCACCTTCCCCTTCACTGGATTGGTTCTTGCACATCTTTGAACTTGAGATGAAGTCACAGGTACACTAACCACGAGCAAGGAATACAAAATATTGACAAAATCTTCTTCAGGGTCATGCTTGACTTGTAATGGCAATCTTGACAAAGCATCAGCGCTTGACTGTTGGTCTGACTTGCGATATTGGGTATCATACCTGTGTGCTGACAATATCAATGACCATCCTTGCAATCTACTGGCAGCCAAAGATGTTGTCCCTTTATACAGCCCAAAGATTGTCGTCAAGGGTGATGGTCCAACAAAAGAGTAAAATGATACTCATGAAGGTAATGGTAGATCCTTAATATATTGGAAATGATGCTCAAAGTTTCTTTTTCTAGCTGAGCATCATTTATTTTTGCGCCAGTAAGAGTGTGTGAAGCAAATGGTATCAGTCGTTCCTCTCCTGAAGGCATAATGTGCAAGTCAAGTGTGCTGATCCCAGAGCGTGAGGCATGGTAAGCAAGTTGCAACTTCATCGTGGGATTATAACTAACCAACAGCTCTGACTTCTGTAAAACTTCTTTCACTTCATTGAATGCATGTTCACATTCTTCTGATCCATGCCATGCCTGTCTGACACATAGAAAAGTGAGTAAAGGCTTCAATCATGTTGCTAAATTCAGCATAAATTTACCATAATTGATTAATTCAAAAAACATTTTTTTAAAATAAATTTAGAACACCCAATTCATTTTTTCCAATTAAGGGGCAATTTAGCATGGCGAATCCACCTACCCTGCACATCTTTGGCTTGTTGGGGCGAAACCCACGCAAACACGGGGAGAATGTTCAAACCCCACACGGACAGTGACCCAGAGCCGGGATCGAACCTGGGACCTCGGCGCCGAGAGGCAGCAGTGCTGGCCAGTGTTAATGTAAGCCTACTTGAGACAATAAAGATTATTATTTATTATTTGGGTGCGCAGCATGGCTTGATTATATGTGTACCTCAACTCCAGTCAGAGACCCGAGTGAATCTTCGAACATCTTCCTGTACTTCATCAGAAGTTGTTGCAAGTTGCTCTTTGAATCCATTGGTTGACTGACTGTTTCCCAGTTAAATCTAATCTTAGCCAATCATGCTCTGCCAGTAACACATCCTTTTAATGGTACAGCCTCTTCAGGGTCCATCCTTGGGATCACATTTGAAGGTTGTAAAGGCAGGTGCTTCAGCTTTTGATGATGAATTGTCTCAGATATCAACGATACTGCTGCGCCCGTATCCACTTACATTTTCCATTCATTAGCTTCGAGTTTTGGATGTGCCTAAAAAGGTTGTTGGCCACCCTGCATTGACATGGCACCTAGCTTTAGCTCCTGCAGTAGCTCAGTTACATTGCCTTTTGCGTGATCTTGAGCTTCATCCACTAATTGGTAGACATGGCTGGTCTGTTTAGCTGAGCTGACAGTGATGCCTTGATTCCCGGGGAGAGGATTATATTCTATGGTTCGAAGGGAATCGAGGATTATTGGGGACAGGCAAGAATGTGGAGTTGAGGCCACAATCAGATAAGCATGAGCTGATTGAATGGCAGAGCAGGCATGAGGGGCTGAATGGCTTCCTCCTGCTCCTATTTCTAAAGTTCTTATGTTCTTTATGTTTTAAGATGTTGATCAACCTTTAGGACTGATGCACAATCAATTACTCGTGAGACAAGGAGAGTCATACTAATCGGCTTTAATCAGCTAGAACTGTACCAAGCAGCTCCGATACAGAAAGTGAGGGCGGGCTGCTGGGATGGCATGGGTTCTTGTACCCCACATCTCAGGGCGGAGCTACGTACGTTGGCCAATGGTAGACTCCTAGGTCTGGCCAATGGGCATCCACCTCTCAGGTACTGCAATACCTGGTATTACCACATTCACCCCCTGTTAAAAAAGAACCCAGCGGGGTGATGGCCAGTGTTACTGTCGCCTTTTGCATGGTAGGATCAGGTATTGCAGGTACCATAATGTCGAGGGTAACAGAGAAAGTTTTTATTGTTTTATGGTGCAGCAATCAGACGATCGGGTGGCCTGGTCGTCCTTCTGGAGCGTCTGGGCTTCGGCGGTGATCCTGGTGTAGGCCCCGGCGGTTGTGGCTCCGGGAACGGGAACATGGCGTCTTCCTCCCTGGCAGCTTTGTCACCCCTCGGCGGCATTGTTGGGGTGAAAAGTGGGCAGGGGGAGGGGCGCCTGTAGGGGGCATCGGTGCCTGTTCAGCGCTGAGTAGGGGCGGCGGCAGTACTGACCCTCAGGTCAGGTGCTGCGGGGAGGGTGGGGGCAATGGTGCGGGTGCGCGTGGGGCTCCGGCGGGCGCCAGGTCCCGAAGGGAGACCGTGTCTTGGCGGCTGTCAGCAATGCTACGTAGGCGTACTGGGGGTTGGCATGCAGCAGGTGGACCCTCTCAACCAACGGGTCCGACTTGTGCGCCCTCACATGTTTCCGCATCAGGACGGGTCCGGGTGTCGCTAGCCAGGTTGGGAGCGAGGTCCCGGAGGAGGACTTCCTGGGGAAGACAAGGAGACGTTCGTGAGGTGTCTGGTTTGTGGTCGTACAGAGCAGCGACCGAATGTAGTGAAGGGCCACTGGAAGGACTTCTTGCCAGCGGGAGACTGGGAGATTTCAGGACCGAAGGGCCAGCAGGACGGTCTACCAGACCGTTCCGTTCTCCCTCTCCACCTGCCCGTTTCCCCGGGGGTTGTAACTGGTCGTCCTGCTGGAGGCGATGCCTTTGCTGAGCAGGAATTGACGCAGTTCGTCGCTCATGAAGGAGGACCCCCTATCGCTGTGTATGTACGCGGGAAAACCGAACAGTGTAAAGATACCCTGGAGGGCCTTGATGACGGTGGTTGTGGTCATGTCTGGGCAGGGGATGGCGAATGGGAACCGGGAGTATTCGTCAATCACGTTAAGGAAGTACGTGTTGTGGTCGGTGGAGGGGAGGGGGCCTTTGAAATCCATACTGTGGCGTTCAAAGGGCCGGGAAGCCTTTATCAGGTGCGCCCTCTCTGGCCGGTAGAAGTGCGGTTTGCACTCCGCGCAGATTTGGCAGTCCCTGGTGACTGTCCTGACCTCCTCGATGGAGTAGGGCAGGTTGCGGGTCTTAACGAAATGAAAGAAACGAGTGACCCCCAGGTGGCAGAGGTCCTCGTGGAGGGATCGGAGGCAGTCCACTTGTGCTGTGGCACAAGTGCCGCGGGACAGGGCATCAGGAGGCTCATTTAGCTCCCCCGGACGGTACAAGATCTTGTAATTGAAGGTGGAGAGTTCTATCCTCCACCGCAAGATCTTGTCGTTCTTAATCTTGCCCCGCTGTGCATTGTCAAACATGAACGCCACCGACCGTTGGTCCGTGAGGAGAGTGAATCTCTTGCCGGCCAGGTAATGCCTCCAGTGTCGCACAGCTTCTACTATGGCCTGGGCCTCCTTTTCGACCGAGGAGTGGTGAATTTCGGAAGCATGGAGAGTGCGGGAGAAAAAAGCCACGGATCTGCCCGCTTGGTTGAGGGTGGCCGCCAGAGCTACGTCGGACGCGTCGCTCTCAACCTGGAAGGGGAGGGACTCGTCGATGGCGCGCATCGTGGCTTTTGCGATATCCGCTTTGATGCGGTAGAAGGCCTGGCGGGCCTCCGTCAACAGGGGGAAGGTTGCGGACTGGATCAGGGATCGAGCCTTGTCTGCGTAATTAGGGACCCATTGTGCATAATAGCTAAAGATGCCGAGGCAGCGCTTTAGGACCTTGGGGCAGTGAGGGAGGGGGAACTCCATGAGGGGGCGCATGTGTTCAGGGTCGGGGCCTATGACTCCATTTCGCACTACGTAGCCTCGGATGGCTGGACGGTCGGTGCTAAACACGCATTTCTCCTTATTGTAGGTCAGATTAAGGAGGTGCGCGGTCTGGAGAAGTTTTCGGAGGTTGGTGTCGTGGTCCTGCTGGTCATGGCCACAGATGGTGACGTTATCAAGATACGGGAACATTGTGCGTAAACCGTACCGGTCAACCATTTGGTCCATCTCACGCTGGACGACCGAGACCCCGTTCGTGACACCGAAGGGAACCCTTAAAAAGTGATAGAGCCGCCCATCTGCTTCAAAGGCAGTGTACTGGCGGTCCCCAAGACGGAGGGGCAGCTGGTGGTAGGCAGACTTGAGATCCACCGTGGAGAAGACCTTGTATTGCACAATCCTGTTTACCAGGTCGGCTATACGGGGGAGAGGGTACACGTCCAGCTGCGTAAACCGGTTGATGGTCTGGCTATAGTCGATGACCATCCTATGTTTCTCCCCGGTCTTTACCACCAATACTTGAGCCCTCCAGGGGCTGTTGCTAGCTTCGATGACCCCTTCATTCAGCAGCCTTTGGACCTCGGACCTGATGAAGGTCCGGTTTTGGGCACTGTATCGTTTGCTCCTGGTGGCGACGGGTTTGCAATCCGGGGTGAGGTTCGCAAACAGGGAAGGCGGATCGACCTTAAGGGTCGCGAGGCCGCAGACAGTAAGGGGGAGAATAGGGCCGCCAAATTTAAAAGTTAGGCTTTTCAGGTGGCACGGGAAATCCAGCCCAAGGAGAGTGGCTGCGCAGAGGTGCGGCAGAACGTACAGGTGGAAATTGCGGAATTCCCTGCCTTGGACAGTGAGGTTCGCTAGGCAGAACCCCTTTATCTCCACTGCGTGTGACCCGGAGGCCAGGGAGATCCATTGGTTTGCGGGATGGGTGTCAAGGGAACAGCGCCTTACCGTGTCGGGGTGGATGAAGCTTTCCGTGCTCCCGGAGTCGATCAGGCATGGCGTCACGTGGCCGTTGATAGCGATCATTGTGGTGGCTTTCGCTAGCGTCCGGGGCCGACTCTGGTCCAGGGTCACGGAGGCCAGCTGCAGCAAGGAGGAGTTCTGGTCAGGCAGCATGGAGTCGGCGGTGCTGGGGGCTTGAGGCCGGTTCAGGGTAACGGAGACCAGCTGTAGCAAGGGGGAGTTCCGGTCAGGCAGCGTGGAGTCAGCAGCGCTGGGGGCTTGAGGCCCCATCCAAGATGGCGTCAGCCACGGGTCGCACATGGAGTCCGGGGATACAGAAGATGCCGTCGGCGAGGGACAATTGGCGGCGCCCATCCACCCAGCGAGGTGGCCGGGGGGCAAAATGGCCGCGCCCGTGGGTCGCACATTGCCTGTGGGTAGGAGGACGGCGGTGGGCCTTGGACGGCCGGGACCTGGAACAAAGGCTGTTGATAGTCGCTGTCGACCGCTGCCACGGCGTGGGCCTGGCAGACCGCGACATAGTGGCCTTTCTTGCTGCACCCTTTGCAGGTGACGGTGCGGGCCGGGCAGCGCGCGTGCGGATGATTCGCCTGGCCACAGATGAAGCAGCGTTGGCCAGCGGTGAAAACGGGCCGTCTAGCGGCGCAGGCCTGCGGGGTTAGCGGGAAAGTCTGGGGGGCTGCTGCGACGGGGTGCCACGCAGCCCAGGGGGGTGCCGTGCGCCCGGGAGCAAAAGCCAGTGCGTTCTTGTACGCAACGTCCATGGACCCTGCCAGGGCCCGTGCCTCAGTGAGGCCCAGCGTGTCCATTTCAAGGAGCCTTCTGCGGACGTCGGGAGAAGACATACCTGCCACAAAAGCGTTCCGAATTAAAAGTTCCGTGTGCTCATTCCCCGTGACTGGCGGGCAGCCGCAGTTCCGGCCCAGCACTAGTAGGGCCCGATAGAAGTCCTCCAGTGTTTCGTCAGGGCTCTGCCTTCTAGTTGCCAACAGGTGACGGGCGTAGACCTGGTTCAGAGGACGGATGTAATGTCCTTCTAGCAGCGTGATAGCTGCAGCATAATTCTCCGCCTCCTCGATCAGAGGGTAGATTGCAGGGCTGACTCGGGAGCGTAGAAGGTGCATCTTCTGCCTTTCCGTGGGGGTGTCGGCGGCTGTGTCGATGAAGCTCTCAAAACACGCCAGCCAGTGCTTAAAAATACCAGCGGAGTTGTCTGCGTGGGGACTGAGCTGAAGGCACTCCGGCTTGTTGCGGAGGTCCATCCTTTCAGAAGTAATAGCCGATTAAATTGATGCACAATCAATTACTCGTGAGACAAGGAGAGTCATACTAATCGGCTTTAATCAGCTAGAACTGTATCAAGCAGCTCCGATACAGAAAGTGAGGGCCGCTGGGACGGCATGGGTTCTTATACCCCGCCTCTCAGGGCGGAGCTACGTACGTTGGCCAATGGTAGACTCCTAGGTCTGGCCAATGGGCATCCACCCCTCAGGTACTGCAATACCTGGTATTAGCACAAGGACATTGCCAATATGTTCTGTTTTTAAAACCTTAAAGCATAGGTGTGCAAGTTGCAGATGGTGACAATTGTGGATGAACAATTAACCTTTTGATCAAACATTCCTCATATTTTAAGAGGTGTTAATAAAAGTCATGCAATCTGCGCAGCAGCCACAGTTTATGTTTCAATAGCATCATGAATGTAAGAAATGTGCTTGCCTGCTGTGTTTGGCAGCAGGAAGTTTGAGCTTGTGTTTCAGTTTTGACTATCTTGTACTGAAAATAAAACTCCTCACACGTTGCCATCAGTGAGAAAGAAATTGACTGCTATCATGGTTTGGTTGACTCGTGCGTGATCTCTCTGCTGGGCGTCACACTCGAGCACAATGCCACCTGGATTCAACATCGGCATGTCTGCTCCTCCAGTAGATCACTAGGTAGTGACTGAAAGCAGCAACTCTGTCTGGTTTCTCCCCTTCCCAAGGGTGTGAGGCTACCGTACTATTCCAGTTACCAGCTCATGTCTGCACTGAAGCTGGGACAGTGATTCTTTTTCTGGCTCAGCTACTCAGCGCTTTGATGAGCTGAGTCATTGGGCAGCTCTGTTGCCTTTTTAAGCATTTCTGAAGTGTTGGTTAAAGTAGGCAGCATCTCTCACTTTAGGTACCTGGGGGTGCAGGTTACCCGGGATTGGGGGGGGGGGGGGCTCCGCAGGTACAACATTTCTAGTTTGGTGTGGAGAGTGAAAGTTGATCTGGCAAGGTGGGATGGTCTCCCTCTGTCACTGGCGTGTTGAACGTGTTGCCGCGATTTCTGTTTATTTTTCAGTGCCTACCGATTTTCCTGCCAAAGGCTTTTTTCAGAGAGATTGAGGGAAGGATTATGTTGTTCATATGGGGAGGGAAGGTGGCCAGAGTTAGAAAGGTGCTACTACAGAGGGGAAGGCAAGCAGGGGGTTTGCGTCTTCCGAACCTGATGTATTACTACTGGGCGGCGAATGCGGAGAAGGTGCAGAGCTGGGTAAGAGGGGTTGATTCCCGGTGGGTCAGAATGGAGGAGAATGGGGGTCGGGATTGAAAGCACTAGCAACAGCGCCGCTCCCGATAGCCCCGGGGAAGTACTCAGGGAGTCCGGTAATAATAGCTTCATTGAGAATTTGGAGGCAATTTCGCCAACACTTCGGGTTGGGGGCAGGGTCAAGGGAAATGCCGATTCGCGGGAACCACAGATTTGAGCCAGGGAGGTGCGATGGAAATTTTCGGAAATGGGAGGAGAAGGGGATTAAGACACTGAAAGATTTGTTTCTGAGGGGTCAGTTTGCAGGATTGAAGGAGCTGGAAGCGAAGTATGGGCTGGAGCGGGGGGAAATGTTTAGATACATGCAGGTTCGAGATTTTGCCAGAAAGTAGATACAGAACTTCCCGGAGGAGCCGGCCTCCACATTGCTGGAGGAGGTGCTGACGACAGGGGTACTGGAGAAGGGGGTAGTGTCAGCGGTTTACGGAGCTATTTTGGAAGAGGAGAAGGCACTACTGGAAGGGATCAAAGCAAAGTGGGAGGAAGAGTTGGGAGAGGATATGGAGGAGGGGTTCTGGTGTGAGGTGCTCCGGAGAGTGAATGCCTCCACCTCGTGCGCGAGTTTAGGGCTGATTCAGCTGAAGGTGATATACCGAGCACACCTCACGAGGGCAAGGATGAGCCGATTCTTTGAAGGAGTAGAAGATGTGTGTGAACGTTGCGGGGAGGGTCCCGCTAATCACGTTCATATGTTTTGGTCCTGTCCAAAGCTAGAGGATTCCTGGAAGGAGGTTTTTAGGGTAATTTCTAAAGTGGTGCACGTGAAACTGGACCCGGGCCCCCGGGAGGTCATATTCAGGGTGACCGACCAGCCAGGGTTGGAAACGGGTGCGGAGGCAGATGTTGTAGCCTTCGCCTCTTTGACCGCTTGGAGGCAGATCCTGATGGGTTGGAGGGAAACCTCTCCATCCTGTACCTTGGCATGGTGGGGGGACCTGTTGGAATTCTTGACTCTTGAGAAGGTTAGTTTGGACACGCACACATCTCCCCAACACACACATCTCCCCAACACACACACCTCCCCAACATACACACACCTCCCCAACACACACACACCTCCCCAACACACACACCTCCCCAACACACGCACACATCTCCCCAATACACACAACTCCCCCCCACACACACACCTCCCAACACACACATCTCCCCAACACACACATACCTCCCCAACACACACACACCTCCCCAACACACACACACCTCCCCAACACACACACACCTCCCCAACACACACACCTCCCCAACACACGCACACATCTCCCCAACACACACAACTCCCCCCCCACACACACACCTCCCAACACACACATCTCCCCAACACACACATACCTCCCCAACACACACACACCTCCCCAACACACACACACCTCCCCAACACACACACCTCCCCAACACACACACACCTCCCCAACACACATACACCTCCCCAACGCACACACCTCCCAAACACACACACCTCCCCAACACACACACACACACCTCCCCAACACCCCCCCACACACACACCTCCCCCCTCCCCAACCCCCCACCACCCCCCACACACACACACCTCCCCCACACACCCCTCCCCACACACACACTTCCCCCCACCCCACACCCACACACACACACCTCCCCCCACACACACCCCCACACACACCCCCACACACACACCTCCCCCCACACACAGACACACCTCCCCACACACACCTCCCCCACACACACACCTCCCCCACACACATCTCCCCCACCCCCACCCCCCCAAACACACACACACACCTCCCCCACACACACACCTCCCCACACACCCCCAAACACACACACCACCTCCCCCACACACACACACCTCCCCCCCACACATACACACCTCCCTCCCCACACACACACACCTCCTCCCCACACACACACACACCTCCCCCCACACACACGCACCTCCCCCAAACACACACACACACCTCCCCCAAACACACACACACGCCTCCCCCACACACACACCTCCCCCAAACACACACACACCTCCCCCACCCCGCACCCCCCCACACACACACACCTGCCCCCCCCACACACACACACCTCCCCCACCCCCCCAAACACACGCACATACCTCCACCCCCACACACACACCTCCACCACCCACCCCCCACACACACACCTCCCCCACACACACACCTCCCCCCACTCACACTCACCTCCCCCCCACACACTCACACCTCCCCACCCCCCACCCTACACACACACACTTCCCCCCTCACACACACACACCTCCCCCACCCCCCCAAACACACAGACACACACCTGCCCCCCACTCCCCACCCCACACACACACACCTCCCCCTCACACACACACACACCTCCCCCCCCCCAAACACACACATACCTCGCCCAAAACACACACACACGCCTCCCCACACACACACACCTCCCCAAACACACACACACACACCTCCCCCACCCCGCACCCCCCACACACACACACATCTGCCCCCCCCCACACACACACCTCCCCCACCCCCCAAAAACACACACATACCTCCCCCCACACACACACCTCCACCACCCACCCCACACACACACACCTCCCCCACACACACACACCTCCCCCACACACACCTCCCCACACACACACTTCCCCCCACCCCACCCCCACACACACACACCTCCCCCCACACACACACGCACCTCCCCCACACACAGACACACCTCCCCACACACACACCTCCCCCCACACACACACACACCTCCCCCCACACACACTCACCTCCCCCCACACACACACACCTCCCCACCCCCCACCCTACACACACACTTCCCCCCTCACACACACACACACCTCCCCCACCCCCCCCAAACACACACACACACCTGCCCCCCACTCCCCACCCCACACACCTCCATCTCACACACACACACCTCCCCCACCCCACCCCCCAAACACACACACACACACCTCCCCAAACACACACACACGCCTCCCCCACACACACACACCTCCCCCCAAACACACACACACACCTCCCCCACCCCGCACCCCCCACACACACACACACCTGCCCCCCAAACACACACACACCTCCCCACCCCCCAAACACATACACATACCTCCCCCCGCACACACACACCTCCACCACCCACCCCACACACACACACCTCCCCCACACACACACACCTCCCCAACACACCCCTCCCCACACACACACTTCCCCCCACCCCACCCCCACACACACACGAACCTCCCCCACACACAGACACACCTCCCCCCACACACACACCTCCCCCCACACACACACACACCTCCCCCCCACACACACACACCTCCCCACCCCCCAAACACACACACACACCTCCCCCCCACACACACACACCTCCCCCACATGCCCCCAAACGCACACACATCCCCCCCACACACACACACACCTCCCCACACACACACACCTCCTCCCCACACACACACCTCCCCCACACACACGCACCTCCCCCCAAACACACACACACACCTTCCCCAAAACACACACACACGCCTCCCCCCCACACACACACCTCCCCCAAACACACACACACCTCCCCCACCCCGCACCCCACACACACACACACCTGCCCCCCCCACACACACACCTCCCCACCCCCCCAAACACACACACATACCTCCCCCCCACACACACACCTCCACCACACACCCCACACACCTACCACCACACACACACCTCCCCCCACACACACTCACCTCCCTCCCCCCCCACACACACACCTCCCCACCCCACACACACACACTTCCCCCCTCACACACACACCTCCCCCCTCACACACACACCTCCCCCCACCCCCCCAAACACACACACACACCTGCCCCCCCACTCCCCACCCCACACACACACACCTCCCCCTCACACACACACACACAATTCCCCCCCCCCCACAAAAAAAAAGAGAAGGTTATTTTGAACTGAGGGGAAGGATAGAGGGGTTCTACAATTCATGGGCATTATTCATTATGCACTTTCAAGAACTGGATAACATCGAACATTAGTTGGGGGGGGGGGGGGGGGAGGGTTGGAGGGAGGGAGACGGCGTGTGTTAATGGTGACTATGGGTGATTCCTGATTCCTTTTTGTCATTTGTTTATGTGAACATGCGGGCGAATGTTTGGGGTTTGGTGGGAGGATGGGATTGTTGTTATTGATATGGGGATTGACATATTTGTTACTGATTATTGTTTATTGTTGGTGGGTGTAAATGTGGGAGAAAATGTGAAAAAGGAGGAGAATAAAGAAATATTTTTTTAGAAAGTAGGCAGCATCTGTACAATCAGGACCCTCACAGCCAGCACGCAGAAGAGACTTTCTCATCACTGTGGCGATCCTCCACCCACGTCACTGGTGCAGCCCTACTGCCTCACAAGGTTTTATTTTTTTGTCTTTCAGGGGGAACAATGTCAGTTTCTGCTGGTTCAAACCAAATCCTTTCCCACCAGTGGAAGATGTGCTTCATTCCCACGATTCCTGCTGAATCCAACTTTTTCCAGAGGTCCCGACCTGGGACTGTGTTGGGAGCAATCACTGGATATTTTGCCTGAATTAGCCAAATTAGTGGTGTGAGGATGTGCTCCCCATCCAAGTAAGGACAGTGAGCAGGCAGTCTCTTAAAGCTGGAGGAGCCAAGAGAATGCCCTCTGGCATGGAACGAGCTTCAGCCTGCCATAGCAGGGAAGGGCAAGAATCAGTTTTTTCACAACTTCTGAAGTTCAAAAATGGCAACAGCTGCAAGGGGAAACCTTTGGGCCTTTTTTGGCCTTTTAATAACCTTAACTAGCTACCCACCACTTATGGGCAGCAAGTCCTGCTGCACCCAAACTGGCCTTTGTAAAAACATCTCGGGTGTAGATAAACTGGTATAATAGCTCACAGTGCAAAATTATGTGTCCACCCGTCTCCACTCTAACCCCAGTTTGGGGCAAACTCCCTGTTTTGGTGATTGCCCCTGTGAAGGTGCTCCAGTCTCCGCAGTGACTGTTAATGCCTAACATCCACTTAATAGCCATGAGTGTTTTAGAAACCAGCCAGCCAGCACTGAGCTACCACGAGACTACTAACTTGCATTTATATAACACCTTTCACAATCTCAGAACATCCCAAAGTAATATGCAGCCAACCAAGTTGAGGTCTGGTCACTGTTTTTGCAATGCAGGAAACATGGCAGTTAAATTACAGGCAACAAGCTCCCAATAGCAACAATTTGATGATAACCAGATAATCTAAATGTTGATCAGGGCATCATAAGATTTACCCTACTCTGCTTCAAATAACAGCGTGGGATCTTTTACATTTGTTGCTAACTTTTGCCTTAGTTTAATTGCTCTGTTTTATCACCTTTGCTCTTGAGTCGCCAGGTATCTTTCTGATACCGCCACGTGGTTCAAGTCCGAGTAATGATCAATAATCCAATACACCACTTAGTAAGATTTAAATCAAAGCACATTTATTATACACAGTAATCACTACTCATGTATAAATTCTACGTCTAAGCTACGTCTACAGCTAACAGGCCAATACTTAACTTGGAACTGGCCCACCAGGTCAGGGAAACGAATGGCCTTTCGTTTGGGTTCTGAGCCTGCGGGATTCGAAGTTGGTACAGATTGGTAGCTAGGAGCGCCTATCTCGTAGCGAGCGTTGAAGTAAGACTTACTGGATATCGGCGGCGGCTGAACCGGTCACTGTCAAGGGTTGGTTCGCGTTGCTGAGTGACCCGGTCAAGAAGAACGATTTGAACTTGGGCTTGATTCTTAGAGTCTTCAGGGGCTTCTCGCCTTTCGGGGCGGACCCTGTACCTGGTTCCAAGTGATTGGACTTTGTCCCAATCACTTGGTTCGATTTTCTCCAATGCTGGAGCGGTTCCCTGATCGCTGGGCGGTCCTGAGGTGGTCGTTCACCTCCTTGTGTGTCGGCTTCGCTTGGCGCCGAAGAGTCTGGTTTTGCTTTATGTGTCTAAATGTTGCTCATTGTTCCCGGGGATTGCTCATTAATATGCAGATGGCTGGTGTTTTGTTATGCTGATGGTTGCTGGTATCAATCTTGTCTGGCCTTTCCAGAGGTAAATACACACTCAACCTGCAGCTGCTCGTTTGTGTCCTGTTGGCTGACTTTCCCATCAGCCTTTGCCGTTCGCCATTTTAAATCGGGAGTTAGCCATTTTACCTCAGGAGTTAGCCATTTTACCTGGCTACAACATCCACTTCACAGTGCATACAGAGCCTCACTTTAATATCTCACCTTAAAGGTTGGCTCCTCTGACAGCACTGAACTAAACAGTGTGGATTTTGTCTGTAGATTTTGTCCATGGAGGTACCAATGATATGGGTGGAATGAGGAAAGAAGTTCTGTGGAGAGAATACGAGCAGCTCGGTGCTAAATTAAAAAGCAGAACCACAAAGGTAAGTACCTGAGCCACGCGCTGATTGGCGTAAGGTCCATAAGGGTAAAGAGGTAAATGCATGCAAAATATAAAAATGTTTGGCAAAAGATTCTATAAATATATAAAAAGGAAGAGAGTAGCTAAAGTCAACATTGGTTGCTTAGAGGACAAGACTGGGGAGTTACTAATGGGGGACATAGAAATGGCAGTGACGCTAAATCAATATTTTGCCTCCGTTTTCATGGACACTAGAACCACCCCAAGAGTAACAGGTAATGCAGAGGTTGTTAAAACGGAGGAACTTAAAACAATTGCCATCACGAGGGAAAAGTACTGAGCAAACTATTGTGATTAAAGGCAAGCAAGTCCCCAGGCCCTGATGGCCTACACCCTAAGGTCTTAAAGGAAGTGGCAGCAGAGATAGTGGAGGCATTGGTTATAATACTCCAAAATTCCTTAGATTCTGGAAAGGTTCCAGTGGATTGGGGAAAAAAAGCTAAAGTAACTCCCCTGTCCAAAAAGGGAGAAAGGCAAAAAGTAGAAAACTAATGACCAGTTAGTTTAATGTCTGTCATTGGAAAATTGTTGGAATCCATTATTAAGGAAGTAGTAAAGGGACTTTTGGAAAGTCAGAACGCAATCCATTAGAGTCAACATGGTTTTATGAAGGGTAAATTGTGTTTCACTAATTTGCGAGAGTTCTTCAATGATATAACAACAAAAGTAGATAATGGGGGTCCTGTAGATGTAGTGTATCGGGACATCCAGAAGTCATTTGAAAAGGAGCCGTGCAAAAGGTTAATACACTAGGTAAGGTCCCACGGGGGATGGGGATAATAAATTAGCTTGGCTAGAGGTTTGGCTCACCAACAGAAAACAGAGAGTGGGCGTAAGTGGGTCGTTCTCTGGTTGGCAAGCTGTACTAGTCGTGTGCCACAGGGTTTGGTCCAGCTATTTACAATCTATATCAATGACTAGAATGTACTATAACTAAATTTTCAGATGACACTAAAATGGGTAGGAAAGCAAGTTGCAATGGAGAAATAAGAAATTTACAAATGGATAGGTTAGGAGAATGGGTCAAAATTTGGAAGATGGAGTTTAATGTGGATAAGTGTGACGTTATCCATTTTGATCAGGGGAATAAAAAGGAAACTTATTATCTAAATGGAGAGAAACATCAAAATGCTTTGGTGCAGAGGGATTGGGGTGTCCCCGTCCACAAGCCGCAGAAAGTTAGTATGCGGGTGCAGCAGATAATAAGGAAAGCAAATGGAATTTTGGCATTCATTGCTAATGGAGTAGAGTATAGAAGTGGGGAAGTACTGTTGCAACTGTATAGGGCATTATTGAGACCACATCTGGAGTATTGCACACTGTTTTGGTCCCTGTACTTGAGGAAGGATGTAAAGGCATTAGAGGTGGTTCAGGGAAGGTTCACTAGATTGATTCTAGGGATGAAGCACTTGTCTTATGAAGAGAGATTGATCGGTTTAGGCCTACACTCATTGGGGTTTAGAAGAATGAGCGGAGGTCTAATTGAGTTATATAAGATTGACAGGGTAGATGTAGAGCAGATGTTTCCCCTTATTGGATATTCTGGAATGAGAGGCCATAGTTTTAGTCTTAAGCGGTGGCAGATTTAAAGTAGAAATGAGGAGAAATTACATCACAAAAAGGGTTGTGAATTTGTGGAATTCTCTACCCCAGAATGCAGTGAACGCGGAATATTCAACAAATTTAAGGAGAACATAGATAGGTTTATAATAAATAGCAGGATGAAGAGTTATAGGGAGCTGGCAAGAAGGTGGAGATGAGGCCGAGGTGAGATCAGCCTTATCACATTGAATGGTGGAGCCTTTTCGAAGGGCTGAATTGCCCCCTGCTCCAATTTCTTATGTGCTTATTTCAAGTCTCGCTTTAGAAACAGAGAACAGAGTTTAAAGAGATAATGCCTAAAAATGAGACACTAGATTTGAGTGAAAAGCCATTTTGTTTGACTACTAAATTAACGCTTTTGGCCTCCCTCAGACTCTGTCCAGTATTCAGGTTTGGGCAACACCTCCAAGCACCTCTCCACATGTGGTCCAGTCCTTATTGTTTTTCAGCATTGCAAGAAACCAATGCCATAAAGGAACTCTCTGCAATCGATCTGTCCTCATCACATTTCTAGTTCGTTTGCAGCAATTCATGTAAACTTTATTTGGGCTCTGGGAGACTGAAACAAATCATGCTTTTGTGAAGATGTGAACTGTGAAGAGATGTCTGTGCAATGCTATGATACTTTGAAGTATTTCAATATGACTTTGATCCTTGTGCGGAATGACCGAACTATAGAACATAGAACATAGAAAATACAGCACAGAACAGGCCCTTCGGCCCACGATGTTGTGCCGAACCTTTGTCCTAGATTAATCATAGATTATCATTGAATTTACAGTGCAGAAGGAGGCCATTCGGCCCTTTGAGTCTGCACCGGCTCTTGGAAAGAGCACCATACCCAAACTCAACACCTCCACCCAACACCAAGGGCAATTTGGACATTAAGGGCAATTTATCATTGGCCAATTCACCTAACCCGCACATCTTTGGACTGTGGGAGGAAACCGGAGCACCCGGAGGAAACCCACGCAGACACGGGGAGGACGTGCAGACTCCGCACAGACAATGACCCAAGCCGGAATCGAACCTGGGACCATGGAGCTGTGAAGCAATTGCGCTATCCACAATGCTACCGTGCTGCCCTTAAGAACAAATAAATCTACACTATATAATTTTACCGTAATCCATGTACCTATCCAATAGCTGCTTGAAGGTCCCTAATGTTTCCGACTCAACTACTTCCACAGGCAGTGCATTCCATGCCCCCACTACTCTCTGGGTAAAGAACCTACCTCTGATATCCCTCCTATATCTTCCACCTTTCACCTTAAATTTATGTCCCCTTGTAATGGTGTGTTCCACCCGGGGAAAAAGTTTCTGACTGTCTACTCTATCTATTCCCCTGATCATCTTATAAACCTCTATCAAGTCGCCCCTCATCCTTCTCCGCTCTAATGAGAAAAGGCCTAGCACCCTCAACCTTTCCTCGTAAGACCTACTCTCCATTCCAGGCAACATCCTGGTAAATCTTCTTTGCACCTTTTCCAGAGCTTCCACATCCTTCCTAAAATGAGGCGACCAGAACTGTACACAGTACTCCAAATGTGGCCTTACCAAAGTTTTGTACAGCTGCATCATCACCTCACGGCTCTTAAATTCAATCCCTCTGTTAATGAACGCGAGCACACCATAGGCCTTCTTCACAGCTCTATCCACTTGAGTGGCAACTTTCAAAGATGTATGAACATAGACCCCAAGATCTCTCTGCTCCTCCACATTGCCAAGTACTCTACCGTTAACCCTATATTCCGCATTCATATTTGTCCTTCCAAAATGGACAACCTCACACTTTTCAGGGTTAAACTCCATCTGCCACTTCTCAGCCCAGCTCTGCATCCTATCTATGTCTCTTTGCAGCCGCCAACAGCCCTCCTTACTATCCACAACTCCACCAATCTTCGTATCGTCTGCAAATTTACTGACCCACCCTTCAACTCCCTCATCCAAGTCATTAATGAAAATCACAAACAGCAGAGGACCCAGAACTGATCCCTGCGGTACGCCACTGGTAACTGGGATCCAGGCTGAATATTTGCCATCCACCACCACTCTCTGACTTCTATCGGTTAGCCAGTTCGTTATCCAACTGGCCAAATTTCCCACTATCCCATGCCTCCTTACTTTCTGCATAAGCCTACCATGGGGAACTTTATCAAATGCCTTACTAAAATCCATGTACACTACATCCACTGCTTTACCTTCATCCACATGCTTGGTCACCTCCTCAAAGAATTCAATAAGATTTGTAAGGCAAGACCTACCCCTCACAAATCCGTGCTGACTATCCCTAATCAAGCAGTGTCTTTCCAGATGCTCAGAAATCCTATCCTTCAGTACCCTTTCCATTACTTTGCCTACCACCGAAGTAAGACTAACTGGCCTGTAATTCCCAGGGTTATCCCTAGTCCCTTTTTTGAACAGGGGCACGACATTCGCCACTCTCCAATCCCCTGGTACCACCCCTGTTGACAGTGAGGACGAAAAGATCCTTGCCAACGGCTCTGCAATTTCATCTCTTGCTTCCCATAGAATCCTTGGATATATCCCGTCAGGCCCGGGGGACTTGTCTATCCTCAAGTTTTTCAAAATGCCCAACACATCTTCCTTCCTGACAAGTATTTCCTCGAGCTTACCAATCTGTTTCACACTGTCCTCTCCAACAATATCGCCCCTCTCATTTGTAAATACAGAAGAAAAATACTCATTCAAGACCTCTCCTATCTCTTCAGACTCAATACACAATCTCCCGCTACTGTCCTTGATCAGACCTACCCTCGCTCTAGTCATTCTCATATTTCTCACATATGTGTAAAAGGCCTTGGGGTTTTCCTTGATCCTACCCGCCAAAGATTGTTCATGCCCTCTCTTAGCTCTCCTAATCCCTTTCTTCAGTTCCCTCCTGGCTATCTTGTATCCCTCCAATGCCCTGTCTGAACCTTGTTTCCTCAGCCTTACATAAGTCACCTTTTTCCTTTTAACAAGACATTCAACCTCTCTTGTCAACCATGGTTCCCTCACTCGACCATCTCTTCCCTGCCTGACAGGGACATATATATCAAGGACACGTAGCACCTGTTCCTTGAACAAGTTCCACATTTCACTTGTGTCCTTCCCTGACAGCCTATGTTCCCAACTTATGCACTTCAATTCTTGTCTGACAACATTGTATTTACCCTTCCCCCAATTGTAAACCTTGCCCTGTTGCACGTACCTATCCCTCTCCATTACTAAAGTGAAAGTCACAGAATTGTGGTCACTATCTCCAAAATGCTCCCCCACTAACAAATCTATCACTTGCCCTGGTTCATTACCCAGTACTAAATCCAATATTGCCCCTCCTCTGGTCGGACAATCTACATACTGTGTTAGAAAAGCTTCCTGGACACACTGCACAAACACCACCCCATCCAAACTATTTGATCTAAAGAGTTTCCACTCAATATTTGGGAAGTTAAAGTCGCCCATGACTACTACCCTATGACTTCTGCACCTTTCCAAAATCTGTTTCCCAATCTGTTCCTCCACATCTCTGTTACTATTGGGGGGCCTATAGAAAACTCCTAACAAGGTGACTGCTCCTTTCCTATTTCTGACTTCAACCCATACTACCTCAATAGGGTGATACTCCTCGAACTGCCTTTCTGCAGCTGTTATACTATCTCTAATTAATAATGCCACCCCCCCCACCTCTTTTACCACCCTCCCTAATCTTATTGAAACATCTATAACCAGGGACCTCCAACAACCATTTCTGCCCCTCTTCTATCCAAGTTTCCGTGATGGCCACCACATCGTAGTCCCAAGTACCGATCCATGCCTTAAGTTCACCCACCTTATTCCTGATGCTTCTTGCGTTGAAGTATACACACTTCAACCCATCTCCGTGCCTGCAAATACTCTCCTTTGTCAGTGTTCCCTTCCCCACTGCCTCATTACATGCTTTGGCGTCCTGAATATCGGACATCGTCCTGTAAAATGGCTGTTCTTTTTTTTAATATAAATTTAGAGTTCCCAATTTATTTTTTCCAATTAGCATGGCCAATCCATCTACCCTGCCCATCTTTGGGTTGTGGAGGCGAAATCCACGCAAACACGGGGAGAATGTGCAAACTCCATACGGACAGTGACCCAGAGCCGGGATCGAACTTGGGACCTCGGCACCGTGAGGCAGCAATGCTAACCACTGCACCACCGTGCTGCCCCATGGCTGCTCTTTTTAATGTAAACTTCAAGAGGGTGGGTAGCTCAGAGAAATTTTCAAAGTGATGATGACCATCTTTGTGTTTTATAGTCCTTCGAAATACTGCACCTCTGGGCTAAGTGAGTATTTAACTCATACACAAACCCTTCTGGATTCTACCTCTCTCTTCAGGTACCATGTCCTAAGAGAGCTTTGGCGACCATGAACCTTCATGTTAATCTTGTTCTGGAGGCTGCATTGGCCGTGCATCCATTCGATTTCATGGCTATTTGAAAAGAACATTATTTGTCTACCTTAATCTCTTTTACCATTGAGCTTTCCCATCAGCATCAGACTTTTAAAATCTTATGTTCTTATTATGTGCCCAAGAACTGCCTTTGGATGCTACAGGTATAGTTGTACTCCTGTCACAAACCATGCTGATGGTATCTGCGAGGGTATCCCAATTGAAACACCAGTTCATAAGAACATAAGAACTAGGAACAGGAGTAGGCCATCTGGCCCCTCGAGACTGCTCCGCCATTCAATGAGATCATGGCTGATCTTTGTGGACTCAGCTCCACTCTCCAGCCCACACACCATATCCCCGAACCCCTTTATTCTTTAGTTCGTGGGGATGTATTGTTTTATTTTTGGAATGGTGTGATGAGTCAAGTGAAACCCGAGTGAGAATAACCAGTCCAGTTATCATGTAATAATTCTTAAAGACTATTTGTTAAATGAAAGGAAAGACACGTACACACAGCCAGAACTATAATACTCTTGGACAATTAAAATATATGAATCACTAAGCATACACACAGTTTATGTAGAATGTACTCTACTCCTTATTCAAAAATATATCTACGATCCCTGAACTCCTCAAGATTTCCCTTTTCCACAATCTACATTCAAATTAAATCTATAAATCAAATCCAGCTTATAGTTACCACACAATACAGGGCAGATAGTCAAGTCTGCGTAACTTCTTTTCCTGGTCCAGCAAAGATATTTAAGATGCCTTTACAAAGGTTTCTGCACAACATTGGCTCTAAAACTTTCGAGCCTAGCCTCCTGGCTGTTAAATTGGGGACTAGCGTCACAGACTGTTAGATGTAAAACTGGCATCCCTGGCTATTAGGTGTAAACTGTCTTCTATGCTTCTCAGGGTGCTGGCAATTGTGTCATTTGTCCAGATACCTGCTAATCTCATTGCTGGGAAAATCACATCTCATAATGCCTTTTTACATTTGTGTTACTGCTGTTACTAGGCAGATTTCTTCCTGCTGCTGGCACACCTGCTGCTGGGCAGTTCCATGACATTCCTGTCTCAGAAGGAAACTGCATTTTCAACTCATACAGTAGCATTGGTTCTGTGGAAAGCAAACCACATCTGAATCCTTAAGGGGAAAATTTAGAAAGAGATGAATAACATCTGTGCAACTCATCTTTATTTAAATTATTGTGATGCTTAACTTTAAGTAAACCTCATATTACAACCCAAATATTGATCCTGATCCACTGGCACCCAAATAATAAAAATGGAGTTAGTTGTTGGCTGGTTTCTCATGTAATGTTGTCATCTAGTTTGTGGACCTTGCTGACCCTTGTCTAATTTATTGTCTGCAACAAGCTTTGTAAATAATCAGACTTAACTTCAGAATGTCTGGGTCACATAAAGGTTACGTCATGTTTAATAAACTCAAGGAAAATTATTTTCTCTTTGGGATAAATGGTTGCTAATCCCTTTCTTTTGGTGTTTAGTTTCTGAGACCCCAAATGATTGCTCCATTCTGATAAAGTGAAAGGAATTGTGGTGGTGCAGCTTTTATTCTGAACACCTCAATTCTAAACGAAAAGCTCTACACCTTAATGAAATAGAAAGAGAAAATGTTGGAAACACTCAACAGGTCAGGCAACATCAGCTGAGGGAGAAATGTTTAACATTTTGGGTCTGTGACCTTTAATCAGAACTGGGGAACATTAGAGATGTTGAGCAAATGAAAGGGGGACGGGTGGGAAGAAGAACAAAACAAGATGGGCTGAATGGCCTCATTGCACACTGTTATGTCTCTATAGTTTTATGGTTTTCTTGCATGCCTTCAATATGTCCAGTCCCCCTGTTCTCTCTCAGCCACTGCAATGTGCCCTTCCAATCTTTCGGACTCATTATCTCTTCCACTTCCTGAGCGCAGTCTGTGCTTAGTTCCCTGGGCTACGCTCTCTTATCCATCCTCTCTCTCTCTCTCTCCTGGCTCGGGCGACTGGGGTGGCGAGCTGCCAGCCTGTCCTGCCCGTTGCCCACCAGATGCACCTGGGACGGAAGGGTGTGGGGGGGGGGGTCCGAGGTGTTCCGGGACCGCCCCTGCAGGGGGACCCGGAACGGGTCCCAGCACCTCCGCCTCCCTTGGGGTGCCTGATGGCCCCCGGGCCTCTCCATGGTTCGGGGGTGCGAACGGATCCACCACCCGAGGCACCCCCAGCACCTGGCACTGCCAGTCCTGGAGGTCCGCCCTGGTATCACAAGGGTCTGCAAGTTTGCAGCCATGGAGCTCAGGGAGTTGGACATCCCTGTCTGTGTCTGGGCGATGCTGGCCAGCACCTGGGCAATGGCACCGATGCCCTCAGCGATGGCCTGCTATGACTGGGTCACAACATTGAGCGCCCTGCGATCTGCAGCTGGCTCTGGCTCATGGCTTCCTGTGAGAGGGCAGCCATGTCCTGGGTCACGGACGCCGCCTGCACGGAAAGTCCCAGGCTTTGCATACTGCTCCCATGTCTGGCACCGTCGCACCCATTGCCTCCACCGTGGACGCCACCTGGCGGTTTCTGCCTGGGTGGCACATATGGCCGGCACCACTCCCCGCTCCTGGACGTGGGTGGACTCCTCCACCTGCATCTGCAGCTGTTGCAAGCCGGCCGTCATCCCCTTCGATCGTCCCTGGGTCCGTGACTGCATCTGGTCTATGGATGGGTGTGGTAACTCCAGGAACCCGGCACCCATCTGGGCGGCAGATGGTTGCTGGGGTCGGGCTGCCCTCCGACCGTCCGGCCCCTCGGCTGCTCCTACCTCCACCTGCTGTACCGGGACGGCTGTGTTGTGCGCACTAGTTAGTGTACCAGAAGCCTCATCGCTAAAGTGCCCAACCGAGGTGAGTGTCTCTGCGATGGTGGAGGGTGTAGGAGATAGCAGTGGCGTAATGGCGAGGTCCTCATCAGCCCCGAAGTCCGGGGTCGCCTGGGGTGGTGTTTCCTGTCCGTCCCCTGAGTGTGGGTATCCAGGGTGGTTGTGTCCTGTGTGTGGGTGTCCTGGGTGGTTGTGTCCTGTGTGTCAGTGTCCTGGGTGCTTGTTTGCTGTGTGTCAGAGCCCTGTGTGGTTGTGTCCTGGGTGTCAGTGTCCTGGGTGGGTGTGTCCTGTATGTGGATGTCCTGGGTGGTTGTGTCCTGTGTGTCAGTGCCCTGGGTGGGTGTGTCTTGTGTGTCAGTGTCCTGGGTCGGTGTGTCCTGTATGTGGGTATCCTGGGTGGGTGTGTCTTGTGTGTCAGTGTCCTGGGTGGTTGTGTCCTGTATGTGGGTGTCCTGGGTGGTTGTGTCCTGTATGTGGGTGTCCAGGGTGGTTGTGTCCTGTGTGTCAGTGCCCTGGGTGCTTGTGTCCTGTGTGTCAGTGTCCTGTGTGGTTGTGACCTGTGTGTCAGTGCCCTGTGTGGTTGTGACCTGTGTGGTTGTGACCTGTGTGTCAGTGTCCTGGGTGGTTGTGACCTGTGTGTCAGTGTCCTGGGTCAACTGGAATGGGGGCCTGTTGGTGTGGCTGCCCTCCCCGTCGCTGGGTGTGGCCGTACGGCGTCGCCGCACTGGCACTAGATGGGGGCGGCGTACGCCTGACAGTCCGGGTTTATCCCTGGCTCGTGGGTGCCCAGGCACTGGGTGGGGGCGTTGTATGTCTGATGGTCCGGGTCTATCCCTGTGTTGTGGGCTTCTTGACACTGGGTGGGGGCATTGTATGCCTGACGGCCGGGTTCGTTCCATGTCCTGTGGGTGCCCTGGAATGTCCTGGGGGTGGTCGGCATCCGCAGGGACGGGTGGGTCGACGTTTGGTCCTGCAATATACAATACAGGATGCATAGTTAGACACAAATGTTATGAGCACGCTTCTCCAGTGGGGGGGGGGTGACAGGGATAAAGGGCAACAGTGTTAGGCGGACATATACTTTCAGACCAGCAGTCGTGTGTATGTTGGCATAGGTTCACAGCCCATCCTGCCACTGCAGCCTGCATGAGTGGGTGCAGCCATGTCGGTTTCAGCTAGAGCCTAGCCGTCCATCCTTTGGGTGGAGGGAGGGGGGAATAGAGGCGGGGGGGGGGGGGGGGGGGGGTTACTCACCCCGGCTGCCCTGACGAGGTCATTGACCTTCTTGTGACACTGGATGCCTGTCCTGGCTGTTACGGCCACGGCGACCACCCTCCCCTCCACAAGCGCCTGCTGAGGTTAAGTGCGACCCTGCAGCCGTGTCCAGTGTACAGCGCCTCCCTCCTCTGCTCCACTGTGTCCAGGAGTGCCTCGATGTCCCGCTCCTGGAACCTCGGCGTTGCGCGGTGGGCGGCCATTTTGCCGAGTCTCCGGCGGTGGCGTCTTTTGTGCTGTGACTCCGTCGCGATCGGCGTCACGCCGCTGCCAGCCCCTTCCGGGTCGGATGTTTCCAGAAGTTCCGGTTGGCCCGACGCCGGAGTGGTTCGCACCGTTCTTGGCGCCGGCATCGGGCCATCCAGCCGTTTGCGGGAAAATCCCGCCCCATGTCTTTACGATATTTGTATTCATGTTTTGGTAATTAATATGACCTTTTGTTGAAGAAAAGGACAGAACGTGCCGTATGCAGAGCCTTGAGGACATTCCGAAGTTGCACAGCCAACAAAATACTTTTGAAGTGTCGTGACTGTTGTAGGAAAGGTGACATCCAGTTTATGCACAACATAGCTCCCACAAACAGCAGTGTGATAATGATCAAATCATCTGTTTCAGTGATGTTGATTTGGGGATAATTATTAACCAGGGAGAACTCCCCTGCTGGCACATGCCACTGATCGTTTGCACTGACTTAAAGAGGACAAGGCCTAGGTTTAATGTATCATCCGAAAGATACATTCACCTGATGAAGGAGCTAGTGATTCCAAAAACACCTGTTGGACTTTAACCTGGTTGTGTAAGACGTCTTACTGTGCCTGACCCAGTCCAAAGCCGGAATCTCCGCATCATCCTAAAGATGGTAGCTCCGGCAGTGCAGGACTCCCTCAATATTACAATGATGTGCCTGTCTCGATTTTGTGCTTAACCCTTGGGACTTGGATTTGAACCCACCACTTTCTGGCTCAGTGGCGAGAGTGCTACCAACTGGGCCAAGGCTGACACTTTTTATAACAGTTGGAATAATTTGTGGGCTGTTTATTGACGTAAATGTTTATTTAATTTATTCAATCTAATCTTCCTTGGGATGGAAAGTAATCATGGTGGCACAGTGGTTAGTACGGCTGCCTCACAGCGCCAGGGTCCTGGGTTTGATTCTGACCTCGGGTGATTGTGTAGAGTTTGGACATTCTCCTCATGTCTGCGTGGGTTTCCTCCAAGTGCTCCGGTTTCCTCCCAGAATCCACAGATGTGCAGGTTAGGTGGATTGGCCATGCTAAATTGCCCATTAGAATCCAAAGATAAGGTGGGGTTGCAAGGAGGTTTAGGTAGGGTGCTGTTTCTGAGTGTCAGCATAAACTCGATGGGCCGAATAGCCTCCTTCTGCACAGAAGGGATTCTATGTATTTGTGGGTGATAAAATAACAGAACAGGAAAATGTTGCCCGGTCTCATTTAAAACTTGGACAGGTTTAAAACATGAGCAGAAATATGATTGTGTCACAGCACTGATGTTATTGTCACACAACTGCCCATGATTGTTACTCTCTGCTTTGCACAGAAGAACAAAAGGAATAGGAGTAGGAAGAGGACAATTGATCCCTCGAACCTCCTCCGCCAGTCCATAAAATCATTGTTGATTGGATTGTGGTCTTATCTGCACTTTCCTGCCTATCCCCCATAACCCCCAGACTCCCTTGTCAATCAGAAGTCTGTTAAACTCAGCCTTGAGTGTATTCAATGATGCAGCCTCTATTACTTGCTGGGGTAGAGAATTTCAAACACTAATGGTTCACCAAGAGAAGAAACACCTCCTCATTTCCATCTTAAATAGGAGGTCCCTTATTTTGGAGGCCCCTCATTTTGAAACTGTGCCCCCTAGTTCTTGATTCACCCAGGAGGGCGAATATCCCCTCAGCGCCAACCCTGTCAAGCCCTGTCAAAATCTTATATGTTTTAATAACATCACCTCTCTTTCTTCTAAACTGCAACGACTATAGGTCCAACCTGTTCAAGCTTTTTCATAAAACAACCTCTTCATCCCAGATATTAAGCCTGGTGAATCTTCTGTAAACTGCTTCCAATTCAAGTATGTCCGTCCTTAAGTAAGGCGACCAAAACTGAATACAGTACTCCAGCTGTGGTCTTACCAGTGCCCTTGTTATAAAAAGACTTAGAATCATAGAATCATAGTGCAGAAGGAGGCCTTTTGCCCATTGAGTCTGCACCAACCCTTTGAAAGAGCACCCTACCTTGACCCAATTCCCCGCCCTATCCCCATAACCCCACCTAATCTTTGGACATTAAGAAGCAATTTAGCATGGCCAATCCACCTAATCATTTTTTTATTCATTTACGGTGTGTGGGCGTCACTGGTTGAGCCAGCATTTATTGCCCATCCTTCGTAGCACATCTTTGGACTGTGGAAGGAAACTGGAGCACCTGGAGGAAACTCACGCAGACATGAGGAGAAAGTGCAAACTGTCACCTAAGGTCAGAATTAAACCTTGGTCCCTGGCAGTGTATGGCAGCAGTGCAAACAACTGTGCCACCCATTTTTATACTCTTTCCACCTTTGCAATAAATGCCAACATTCCATTTGTCTTCCTAATTATTTGTTATACTGCTATCTTTTTGTGATTCATGCACAAAGACACCGAGTTCTCTCTGTATCCCAGCATTCTGCAGTCTCTCTCCATTTAAACAATTCTCTGCATGAATGAATGAGAAGCTCCTAACGATCGACTTTATTCTGTTGTCTTTTCCCCTCTGCATTCCTCCTCGGGAAAGTATCGACTCTGCTGGACTGGGCTACAGATTGTCCAAGTGATCATTTTTACTTAAGTGCTGCAGGCTCTTCGATCGTGAGAAACCAGGCCGGATGCTGCCCTTCCCCAACAAGCAGATTTTCAGGAGAGTAATACTGGCTGCTCCTCTCCTCCCTAACACAGGGGCACTGAAGGCAATTGGGCCAGCCACACCTCCGCGTGAGTGAACAAGATCAGCCCCCGGGGATTGAACATTGGACCTTTGTGGCCTATCAGTCACTCAACAAATTTACTGAACCATCAAGGGACCCTCTTCTGAGTAATTTATACTCGGAATGCACTGGAATGCAAGAACTGGTTTTACTTGGGTCGCATTTTACACATCTACTTCCCTATTTCAGTAACTTGTGGAATTGAGATTGTTAGCCTGCAGTTTAATGCGCCAAAGGGAGAATGGACTCAAGTAGTGTTAGTGTCAGTAATGTTTTTCTGAACCTGGACAAAATTTCATCCGCGAGTGTTATTAAACTGCATTAATGTTAGTTCTGGGACATAGATCAGTTCTTACATTTGGAACGGAGGCGGCAGATGTGCTGCCCAGTGTTGGTTGGAAAAGTGTTCCATCAGCAAAGACTTCAAAGGTACAAACTTTGGCTCCTCAGATGTTAAAACAAATGTTCTTCAGGGTGAGGTTCAGGGTTCATTCTCCAGCAGGCCTGTGTAATTCAGTGACGGGCAAATGAGGTTAAGGCTCAGTAACATCAAAGACAGGTGCAATTGAAGTAAGTGAAATGAATATCAACTAAAATGAGAACTTATCTTGAAATTCTTCTCAACAGTTGTGTTGCATGCAAAATTACCACTTTATTGCACACCAAATAGTGTGAATTGCTTTGGAATTTCACACTGCTGCCAAAATGTCTTCTTGACCACTTTTGTGCATGTGCTTGTATATTTTATAAAAAGCAAACATTGCAATAAACCATGCAGGACCGCAAGATGTTTACTTAATTATGACCACTGTCTAAACTGTTTATATCTTTATGTTGGTTTGGAAAGCTAACTCAATCCACGGACAGTTAATGGAAAACCCAAAGGGCTTTATATGCATACATAATATGGATTGGCAGGCACAGACCCCTGTCTTTCGTTCCTGGGGTCGCGGTCTGAATCCTCACAGGAAGCAGATTGAAAAGTAATGAAATTTGAGTTTCCATCTGGCTGGCTCTTCGCCTCGACTATGGTGGGGGTGAAGTACTGTTTAGAAACTTTGTACGAGGTGAACATGAAAGGAGCCAGGTTTTTTTTTGTCGATACGTCGTTTCTTTTTGCTGCTGGTTTGAATTAGCTTTGCTTATTGAAAACATCGTGGCGGTGTTTTGTGGTTACTGTTGCATAGTTTGAAGCTGAAAGCTTGACCTTTATCGGTAAGCAATCCATTGTAGGCTCTTTTAGAGCTCGGAGCTCACTTTATTTGCTCTCAGTTAAAGTAGCAGTTATTGTAACATGAGTCATCTTGGAGTTCTAACCAGCTGAAACAAGTGGTCCATGCCACATATGCATTGCATTGCTGCTGGCTGTGGCAATTTTTTTGGGGGGGGCAGTACTTTAATGGTTGCTTCCTCCCAAGTGCCACCTCATGTAAGTCAGTGCAACAATACAGAAGGCTGGCACCAATGGTGCGTGTCACTACTGCCAACACATGGGTGACACAGTTGTTAGCACGGCTGCCTCACAGCACCAGGGACCCAGGTTCAAATTCAGCCTTGGGTGACTGTATGGAGCTTGTACGTTCCCCCTGTGTCTGCATAGGTTTCCTCCAGGTACTCTGGTTTCCTCCCACAGTCCAAATATGTGCAGAAAAGGTGGATTGGCCAAGTTAAATTGCCCCTTTGTGTCCAAAAGATTAGGTGGGGTTACTGGGTTATGGGGATTGAGTGGGGTCATTGGGCCTGGGTAGGGTGTTCTTTCAGAGGGTTGGTGCAGACTTCATGTGCCTAATGGCCTCCTTCTGCACTTTAGGGATTTAATGATTATACACTGCGCAATCGAGGCTGAACACTTATTATTTGTGCAGATCAACTTGCCCAGCTGAAGGATAACAGGGTAGCAAAACATGAATCTATGACTGTGTGGGTATGATTGTTTGTTTACTGATGCCGATGCGGTGCATTTACCTTTTATAATATTGATATTGGCTTGGGTTGGCTGCATTCTGGCGGCTTCATTATATAACCTCCCTTCTCTATCCATTCCCATTCTCCTCCCAACCCCCACCAATCCATTTCTAGTATTTCTGGTCACATTGTATGGCACAATAACACAGTGGTTAGCACTGTTGCTTCACAGCGCCAGGGACCCGGGTTCGATTCCCGGCTTGAGTCACTGTTGTGCAGAGTCTGCACGTTCTCCCCATGTCTGCGTGGGTTTCTTCCGGGTGCTCCAGTTTTCTCCCAGAAGCCCCGAAAGACATGATTGTTAGGTGGATTGGACATTCTGAATTCTCCATCAGTGTGCCCGAACAGGCGCCAGAGTGTGGCGACTAGGGGATTTTCACAGAAACTTCATTGCAGTGTACGTAAGCCTACTTGTGACACCAATAAAGATTATTATTATTGACAAAACATGTTCAGAGAAAGTGTAACGCACAATTATTTTGAACTCCCCTTTGACGTTTCTTCCACGCTGTCCAGGCAATGAGTCTTTCATTCCTGGATAATTCAGTACCCTCCTGGGAGATTGGTAAATCTAAATACATAGGCTAGAATTTTCCGGCTGTTCTCGTTAGTGGGATCTTCCACTCCTGCCACCGGCAAGCCCCAGCCATGCGTTTCCTGGCAGCGGGGGGGAAACCCACCGGTCAATGCCGGGCCGCCTCTGCCGCCATGAAGCATGCCATGGCGGTGGGTGGGGTGGGGGTGGGGGGGCAAATATCCTGCCCTGCATGTGAATATTGCAAGGGTCGGGGGGGGGGAGGGGGGCGGGGAGAGAGATTCCCGAGGGTCACAGCCAAGTCATAATACAGCGTAGTCCTGTGACATCTTGAGGCGCCATTAATGTTAATGATGACTTTTTGAATTGAATGTGCTCTTTGGGCATCGGGCTTGGCAGTCAACTTGTACTGCCAGCTCTCTTTGCGGTTGAAGTTTGGTTCAGTTCTACCACAGACTGATTTTGAAGGTCCTTCACAACATTAACCTAATGCCTGATGACCACAGTTCAAACTTATCAAGTTAGACCATCGTGGTCAGAGAGATCACATGTGTTTTAGTCAAAGAAAGAGATGATTGAGGGAGTGTGGAGGCAAAGTGCATCCTTTTAAAAGTTGGAAGTGAAAATATGTCATCAGGACTGTGCAGTACCCTCAATAACGACGCGAGAGAGTAGAACGGTAAAGAAGGTTTTAATAAGCTGAGAACTAGCCTGATGCCGAGACGGGTGCTTACTGGGTGCTGCCTACAGGGCGGCCCCTTATATACGACTCCCTGGTGGGCAGAGCCGGAGGCGGAGTCCCCCAGGGTCCAAGCCCAGTCTTAAAGGGGGCATCACCTTACATGGTGATAAGGGTACAGTAACACAGTAACCATTCATCACAGACAGTATCATGGGAGCTTTGCACTGTGCCCATACTATGCTGTTCTAACTTGGTAGTGGTTCATGCTGCAGCTATTTATTGAAAAGATTTAATTTTTCAATGCTGTCATTCTATGTGATGCTGGTAGAAATATTCAACCTGTTCCCGCTTCCCTGAAATCCATTACTAAAGCACACTGGTAATGGCTCTTTAAGAAACATAGAAATAACTTACATTTACTTAGCACCTTTCATGAACTTAAGGACATCCCAAAGCATTTAACAGCTAATGAAGCACTTTTGGAATGTGGTCACTGTTGTAATGTAGGTAGTGGTTTGTTTTTGGTCCAGTTGATTCACTGTTCGTGCCAGTTGCCCTTCTGAGCTCAGTGCTCTGATTGGCTGGCTGCCAAGGGGGAAGCCAGCAATGGTAGGAGGCCACAACATGGCACTATTGGGAGAGCCCCAAGCAAAATCGAGAGAGATCAGGGCGGGTTGGTGAGGGCAGGAATAGGGTGGGTAAGCAATAAACTCGGGCTTCCGGGAAAGGGAGAGTATCAACCGACAGCTACAAAAGACTGTTAGAGAGTCTGAAGAGGAGTATACCTTCGCCTGTCTCATAGACAGCATTGTAAAAAGCATTTACTTGCTTGCTCCATCTGTATCTCCATTTCAGGTCCTGCTTTTCTACCCTCTGCAAAACATGAGGAATTGTATTACTTTTAACCCAGGTACCTAATTGCAGCTTGGGAGCCCAATTTAAACATTGTATGTTTAAATGTATGCTGTAAAAATGGAGGCAAGTGCACATTGGCAGGTTGAGGTTGAGTTACATGAGGGGGAGTGGGGGTGTTAAAGTTTGCCCCGTCCCGAATGGAATGCCTGTGATACAAAGTATTCTACTCCCAAATATTAGTACCGTTCACCTGAGTATCAACATCATTAATTACAATGGGAAAAAGTCAAACTATGGGGCGAGATTCTCCGACCCCCCGCCGGGTCAGAGAATCGCCGGGGGCTGGTGTGGATCCCGCCCCCGCCGGTTGCCGAATTCTCCGGCACCGGATATTTGGAGGGGGCGGAAATCGCGCCAGCCCCCGGCGATTCTCCGACCTGGCTGGGCTAAAGTCCCGCAGCTAAAATGCCTGTCCCGCCGGCGTAGGTTAAACCACCTACCTTACCAGCGGGACAAGGCGGCATGGGCGGGCTCCGGGGTCCTGGGGGTGCGCGGGGTGATCTGGCCCCGGGGGGTGCCCCCACGGTGGCCTGGCCCGCGATCGGGCCCCACCGATCCGTGGGCGGGCCTGTGCCGTGGGGGCCTCTTTTCCTTCTGCCTTCGCCACGGTCTCCACCATGGTGGAGGCGGAAGAGACTCCCTCCACTGCGCATGCGCGGGAATGCCGTCAGCGGCCGCTAACGCTCCCACGCATGTGCCGCCTGGGGATGTCATTTCCGCGCCAGCTGGCGGGGCACCTAAGGCCTTTTCCACCAGCTGGCGGAGCGGAAATTAGTCCGGCGCGGGGCTAGCCCCTTAAGGTTGGGGCTCGGCCCCCCAAGATGCGGAGCATTCCGCACCTTTGGGGCTGCGCGATGCCCGACTGATTTGCACCGTTTTGGGCGCCAGTCAGCGGACATCGCGCCGATACCGGAGAATTTCGCCCCTTATGTGTGTTTTTCTGTTTCTCTTCTTGAGCCACTATTAGAATTCATATCAGTCCAATTCCATTACCTATTTTACCTTCAGTGCATACTGACTGTGGGTGTGCATTGAAACAAATGCTTTTCCCCCTTGTGGTATGCTATTGTTCATGCTCAATGTCCGAGTCGACTAATTTTGGTCACCACCAGACTTCCTTCTCCACTCTTGTGTTCAGTGACTTTGAATGATGAGTTCAGTATCTGGGAGGGTGTAGATTCACTTGGTAGAAATATTTGAATCCGCTGGGCCTCCTTCACAGGAACAGAAACCCACGTCAAAGCTTTCAGTGTGCTGTGTGACGAACCCATGCAGTCAGAAATGAGTGCCTACCATTATGGTAAAGGTGCCAATAGAGGCATGAGGATCACCAACATGGTGCTTTGGATGAATAGAGATCTTTTGTATGTCAAGCCTTGGGGAAGGTTGAGGGTTGTGAGGGATAGCGGGGGACGTTGCAGGAGTGTCCATATATTCTACAATAAAACCCTGGCCGACTACAAGTGACTACTCATCTGTCCCTTCCACATTGGCTCACTTGCTCTCAGGGGGCCGAAGTTCTAATTGCCTTCACTGGGGAGCTGATTGTGGACACCCAGAGGCACTTTCAGCTCTTGTGTAAATGAAGCCTGAGGTTCCACATTAAGTGAGCCTCAGGCCTACCCATTTGGAAGCTGGGATGATTAACCCATGTCCAACTGGGCCTAAGTGAAACAATTAGTAGCCCTTCGGGCTTCAGCAGACATTTGGCTGGAAAGAGATGATCAATGAATGCCATTTGAGGGGAGTAACCGTGCAGCACTACAGGGATGGGGGAGGGGGGATTGGGGCTGACTGGATTTCTCTACAGAGTGCTCGCATGGACTTGACAGGCCAAATGACATCCTCCTGTCCCATTCTGACTCTACTCTGGGACCTTCAGTGACCATTACATTCTTTTGATAGCCATGAAACAGATCTTTATTACATCATGTAATACTTGTGTGAAGTCATGTACACTGCATATCAGTGGGAAACAATTCCATAAAATTGAGATGTACATCTGCAGCTTTATGAGGAGCTTGATAGTAAAATTTATAATTTAGTCTCCAGGTGCAGAGTTTCACGCGATGCGTGCAGGTTTCAGGAACTTGGGTGAAAAGTGCAGTGATTTTCTATCCAGTCAAGTGAATTGGTCGAAGATGATCCTAACGAGTTCACACTTCTCACAAAAGTCTAAAATGTACCCCTTTCAGAGCATGACACAATTAATTAATCAGAGTATAACATGATTAGTTTGGACTGAAAAAAATGTTCGGATTAAGAGGGTGTGCAACTGCCAGAAATAAATTACGATTGTTTGTTTAATTGTTGTCAGTCAAGTTTGCCTTACCATGTAATTCGATTCTTTTACCTTGATTGGTCATTTTGAGTCCATCCAAGATTCGGGTGTTTGCTGGCCCAGTTGGGGGAGGATGAACAAGAGCAAATATCAGGGGCGAAATTCTCCCCCAACGGCGGGATGTCCGCCGACTGGCGCCAAAGCCGGCGCCAATCAGACGGGCATCGCGCCGTCCCAAAGGTGCGGAATGCTCCGCACCTTTGGCGGCCTAGCCCCAACATTGAGGGGCTAGGCCGACGCTGGAGGGATTTCCGCCCCGCCAGCTGGCGCGGAAATGCGGCGCATGCGCGGGAGCATCAGCGGCCGCTGTCAGTTTCCCGGCGCATGCACGGGAGCGTCAGCGGCCGCTGTCAGTTTCCCGGCGCATGCGCGGGAGCGTCAGCAGCCGCTGTCAGTTTCCCGCGCATGCGCAGTGGGGAGAGTCTCTTCCGCCTCCGCCATGGTGGAGGCCGTAGCGGTGGCAGAAGGGAAAGAGTGCCCCCACGGCACAGGCCCGCCCGCGGATCAGTGGGCCCCGATCGCGGGCCAGGCCACCGTGGGGGCACCCCCCGGGGTCAGATCGCCCCGTGCCCCCCCCCAGGAGCCCGCCCACACCGCCTGGTCCCGCCGGTAAATACCAGGTTTGATTTACGTCGGCGGGACAGGCAATTCCTGGGCGGGACTTCGGCCCATCCGGGCCGGAGAATCCAGCGGGGGGTCCCGCCAACCGGCGCGGCCCGATTCCCGCCCCCGCCCAATCTCCGGTACCGGAGACTTCGGCGGGGGTGGGGGCGGGATTCATGGCGGCCAACGCCATTCTCCGACCCGGCGGGTGGTCGGAGAATGACGCCCCAGAGCTCCAGTCACCATAACAGTACTTAGGAAAGAGAAATCAGGTTGGTTACAATACAGTCAGTGCAGTAAGAAGCTAGGGGTTCTTCTTGCTATTCATTCCAGTGGATGTTGTCGGAGAACCTTGTCATGATATGCAGACATGCAGATAATGATATACAGACAGGCATAGGCAGGCAGCTAATGAACACAGAGAACAGGACATGACCAATGAGCAGGCAAGACACTCAGGGGTGGTATCTCACTATAAAAGGCACGAGGCACTCACACTCCGGGTCTTTCCGCAGGCGACACTTAGAGAGTAGGACAGGGGCAGATCAGAAGCATCACACCCACCACGTGGCTTAGAGCAGACTGGTTAGTTAGACTGAGTTACCAAAGCAATATTAGCAGGAGAGTCGAACTCATAGAGAACTGTGCTAATGGTTTAATAAATCACATTGAACTTACTTCAAAGTCTGGAGTATATTTTGGTCAAAGCTGCATCGAGTTGGAGCCTGTGTTATCCCAGAGTACATACACATCAAACCTCTACACCACACGTACAGTAAATGCTGTTGGCTTACCAATAATTGGCCCAACCCGGTATTCTCCCGATATGCTCCACCTCCGCCAGGAGGAATTACCAACAGCGAAGTTCACTTGTGGTTTTAAAAATCGGGGAAAAGGCAAAGTGGTTGCTGAGGGAGAGAGCGGTGGTAGGTCATGTTCCCAGAGGCACGACTGTGGGCTGCCGGTACTGGCATGGCTGGCCGGTGGGCCGGGGGAGGGGGGGTACTTCTGCCAGGGCTGGGAGGAGTAGCGGAGGCTGACCAGGGAATGGGCGGTGGCATCGGGGTGACCCCAGTGAACTGGGGGGTCCAGGCACAGACCAACATTGCCGTGGCCTGCAAGGCCCAGCTTGCTGCGCATCGCACTGACCGCCCACCATAGCCGACACCGGCCGGATGGGTGCATCTAACCTGCCCCCACCCCCCCAACCCCTCCCTCCACACCACACACCCCTCCCTCCGGGACCACCATGTAGCCTGTTGGACCAGGTTGGGCACGAGTGTACACACCATGCTAACAGGTCTGCCTTTTACCCCATATAGACAATCGATTTTGGAATCCAAACAGGAATGGTTATCATCACCCTAGCTGTCCCAGCCCTGGGGGGTGCACTGAGGCTGTATGAGCAGGAGCTGCTCTGAGAAGACCCTGCACAGCCAGGCCTGTCCCAGAGTAACAGGAGCCAGCCTGTGAGGATAGAGAGCCAGCCACCCAACAAGCTGAATAGGTGGGAAGGAGGCACCGCATCAGGGCTTGTGTGTACCGGCAGCACCTGTCATTCGAGGACCTGTGGGAGGGCATGTATTTGAAGACTGCGGCTGAGCAAAGGGACTATACAGTATATCTGCCGCATCATGGAGCACCTGGAACTGTGGGGATATGGGGGGTGACACTCGTTCTTGGTGGCTGTCAAGGTAACTATCGCCCTGAGCCTTTTCAAAAAGGCTTCCAGGCGCCAAGTGGGGATCTGTCTGGGATTTCACACCATCGGTGCCTAGGTGCACCCGCGCCATCACGTATCTGGTTCAATGTGGACCCAGACCAGGATGCCCGGGCAGCAGGCTTCACTGCCATCAATGGGATGTCTCACATATGGGGGTGATCAACGGAATGCATGTCCCCTACAAGCACCAGCGGATGAGGGATGGTCTTCACAGACTGAAAGAGCATTCATTCCATAAATGTGTGTGACCACGAGATTCACATCATAGGCACGTCGGCGCCTGATACCCGGGTAGTGTGCACAACTCCTTCATTCTGGCACGCTCAACGGTTCCCGACACCGTTGAGGCTTTCCCCCGGGTGTGAGGTTGGCTCCTGGGCGACAGGGATTATCTGCTGCGGTTGTGGCTGATGACACCCATCCAGAGACCACAGACTGACACGGCCACCTGCTACAACGCCTGTGCCGTGACCAGCGCCGTGATTGAGTAGGGCCAGGATGGGCAGGGCATGGGCCTGGGGAGGCACAGGAAGCAGCACAAAGGGTCCGCCAGCGCCAGCGCGCACAGGATGGTCTAATCACTTCCAGGTTCGCTAACGAGGGGGCCTGGCCAACGGCGGCATAAACAGCCCATCCCACCCCCACAACCCCCCTATCCCGAACTGACCACCCCCTCACGCGGCCACCATGCCTACACCACCCTCCCCCACCCAACTACCCCTCACACTACAACCCACTCCGTGATTCCACCTGCGTCACTACAGGGCGTGGGCCCTGGTTTGGCAGTAACAACAGGTCTAGTCCATGGGATGGAGGATGATGATGACCTGCTATAGGATGAGCTCTGGTGCTCCACATCATTTGACAACATCTGACTCCTGCCCACAGTAGCACCTTCCACTGTCCACCTGGGTGATCCGGGCTTGCGAGCTGGCCATTCTATCACACGGTGCCATCAAATCCTTGGGGTGGCGGAGGTGGGGACAGGGTTCAGCGGGGGAGGATGTTGGGGGGTGGGGGGGGAAGGATGAGGGTAGAGACAGGTACCGGTGGCTGACCTGGGGACCCTGGCCAGTGCCTACCTCCAAAAGCCAACATCATCTCCTCCTCCCTCGGGGTGCCCGATGGCCCCAGGCTACTCCTTGGGATGGATTGTGGCCGAAGCAAGTTCCGGGAGCTCCCCTGCCGCTTGGCACTGCCAGTCCTGGAGGCCCACTCTCACTTCAACCACGGTCTCAATGCTTATTGACATGGAGCACAGGAACTGGGTCACCTCCCTCTGAGACAGTGCCACGTCCCTCTGTGACTGGGGAATGCTGTCAACGCCCACAGCCAAGACCCGTTGTGACTGGGACAAGCTCTGGAGTGCCGCTGCAATGTCCAAGTGGAACTGGTGCATAGCTGCCTGTGACAGGGCAGCCCTGACCTGTGCCTCAGCCACCACCTGCACAGAGTCCCCCAGGCCTTGGACATCTTGACCATGGCCAATACATTCACCCCCCCAAGGCCACCCCTGCTATGTTAGCCTGGGTGGCATGCATAGATGGCACCTCCTTCTGCCCATGCAGACAGTTGGGACTCCTCTAACTGCACTTGCAGTCGCTGGATGGTTGCTGACAACCCCTCATGAAGTCCCCAACTCTGTGTCTGCATCGATGGGACCGCTGTTTCCAGAAGCCTATGACACATCTAGACAGCAGCTAGTCCCTAGGGTTGGGCCACCCTCCGATCACTCACTCCCTCGGCGGTTCCTACCTCCACCTGATGTATTGCTCCACGTGTCTGGTGCGCACCAGATAGTGCCCCAGGCATCAGCACTTAGTCTCCGAAGCAGAGAATCCTGCCCATAGTGTCCGTTACAGTACAAGCATAGGAAAAACAAGGCAGCTGTTTTACCTTTAAGAGGGTTTGCTTGCAGCCTATGAGCCTCTTTAGTGGGAATTTTGACTCCTTGGTTAGCACGCAGGTTTAAATCATCAAAAGGACTAGATGTAAAAGCAGATATTTGAAGTGGAGATGAGCAAGGCTAGGGTGGGATACAAGTAAACAGCATGAATGGAATTTGTATGAGGAGATAAAGAAAGTTTGCTTTTGTTTACATGATAAATTTCAAAGAGAAATAAAAGGTTTACAACTGTCAAAGAACAAAAACAAATAAAGCAAAGTTATTCTGCGGGATTCTCCGTCTGGCCCCCGCCGGCACTGCACCCATGCCCACGTATTTGCCAACGGCCCACAATGGGAAACCCCATTGGCCGGCTGCGGGAACGGAGAATCCCGCTACCAGCGAGGGTGCACCATGCAGGAAAACAGAGCTGGCGGGATGGAGAATCCCACTCATTACGTTTAGCTGAAGATAGTGGTCAAAAAGACAACATGAAAGATTTTATATTCTGGAAAAGCTAATTTTCAAAGAACAATGAGTTTAAAGATGAAAGAGAAAACATGTATTTTAGGAAAGAGTGAAAGCTAAATTCAAGGAGAGGCCATGTGATATCCTGAAGAGTGTGCATTATGAGGACAGATGAGTGAAGTAAACAGCCTCTAGCCACCCCAGATATGGGTTTGTTCCGGAAAGCAAGGTTTTGTTACAGGCCTTGTATTTCCATTGTTGACCAAGGGGAAAAGAGAAGTCCTGCACGTCCCTTATAAAAGCAGTAGGTGCATTAATATTATTATAATTGTTGTAGATTAAGAATCTATAGGGACTGTTCCATGGTAAAGGAGGTTTATTTGTGAGTCTAGCTGAGTAGTAATCTTTTGGAAAATATAATATGACTAAATTTAACTGCAACTGTAATCTGGTATGTTTAGGTTTTCTTTTGTTTTGTTGAACATTTTAATTTAATATTTAAAATCTACAAAAGTGGTATTGGGATCTTCACTTCTGACTTCAATGCGTATATTTTCTTGCAGTATAAATATAAATTGCAAATGGTTGTGATAGCTTGCCCAAGTTTCCCTTTGGGATTTGGTCAGCCAGGCAATTACTACCTACCATATCATGGTGCCTCTTTTGAACTGCACAAGATAAGTTTTTAGCCCAGTTTAATTGCTGCTGTAAAACTATATCTTTCTGTCAGTTCTGAATCTCTCACCTCTGAATCAGAAAGATGTGAGTTCAAGCCCCACTTCAGAGACCTGAGCACAGACTCCAGACTGACACTTCAGTGCAGTATTGAGGGTGCCCTGCAATGCCTGAGATGCAGTATTCTGGATAAGACATTAAACTGCGACCTGATCAGCTCCCTCCGGGGTCGGAAAATTCCACGGCAATATTTGAAGTAGAGAGGTTCTCCTGGTTTCCTAGCCAAAATTCATCACGCAGCTAGCAGCACCAAAACAGCTTAATTGATTGTTTATTTCATTGTCCAATTTCACAAACCATTTACCAAAGCAACACTGTCAACACTGGTTGAGTTTCTCTCAGAAAAAGAACGTCCGATAAAAGTCGCAGAATAACATGCGGCGGAACACATTCTGATCAGTCACGTGACCGAAAGTAAATCTACCAACTACTGAGTAATTTAACTATAGCGGTATTTGTCAATTTTGTTTGGTGCACCAAATACAAGTTATTTCTACTTCCACTGTGAGTCTTCCTTCAGCACGAGCATCAACCTCTCCCATGTCAATTATATCAAGTTTTAAATGCAGAAGAAAGCTGTCTTTACTTTGGTCCAACCATCTACCTCAGCCTCAGCTGCGATAAGAGTGTTCTTTTTGGAAAAGTGCATACTTTTACCTAAACTTCATTCTGATACCCTGTTCGAATGACAGTGCCAATTCACCACAAAATTAAGTACAGGGAGTGATGAAGGTTTAGATTGTAATGGGTTTTATTTTTCACTCGTGGGATGTGGGCATCGCTGGCTAGGCCAGCATTCATTACCCATCCCTAATTGCACATGAGGTGGTGGTGAGTTTCCTTCTTGATCGACTGCCATCCATGTGGTGTCGGTACACCCACAGTTCTGTTAGGGAGAGAGTTCCAAGATTTTGATACTGCAACAGTGAAGGGAAATTAATATATTTCCAGTCAGGATGGTGACCTTTGTCCTGGATGGTGCCAAGCTTCTTCAATGTTGTTGGAGCTGCACTCATCCAGGCAAGCAGAAAGTATTCCATCACGCTCCTGACTTATGCCTTGTGGCTTTAACAAGTCAGTAGATAAGTTAATTGCTGCAGGATTCCTAGCCTCTGACCTGCTCTAGTAGCTACAGTATTTATATGGCTGGTCCAGTTCAGTTTCTGGTCAATGGTAATCCCCAGAGTGTTGATAGTGGAGGATGCAGTGATGGTAATGCCACTGAATATATCGAGGGGCGATGGTTAGATTCTCTCTGATAGGAGATGGTCATTGCCTGGCACTTGTGTGGTGCGAATGTTACTTGCCACTTTTCAGCCCAAGCCTGGATATTGTCCAGGTCTTGCTGCATTTGGACATGGATTGAGAGCTACAGCGGAATAGTACCCGTTTACAATCTGTCCCATTATAACCCCAGTTACAAACTAACCTGTGAACTCCAGTATCCAAATTATGTTATAAATCAATATTATTCCGAGTGCCTTTGTGTCAATGTTTTTCAAAGTTCCATGATGCACTACATCACTAAGTTTGGACATTATTTAATGATGCACATATATTTGGACCGCTAACTAATTGGTATTTCTGTGCAGTTTATTATTGCAGTAAGTATTGATTTCAAGATAGGAACTAGATTTTGTAGGATTAAAAAAACTTCAGTAGTATTTGTTCAGCCAACAATTAGGCTCCCCTTCTGCTTTTTACATCTGTATATAAAGAATTACAAAGTGCACCAGTGTCAATAGATAACTATCCTTCCACACATACATATGCTTGAAATGAATTTTCAGGTCAATAAATCATTATTACAGTTAGGGATAACATTGAACAGACCACTTAACATTTCTTTAACTAATTCGAACCATCAACTAAACTTCTCCTGGGTTCAACCAGCATTAGAAATACGTATATTATGGTTAACAGAGACCATTCAGGAATAGGTGGAAGGTGGAGAGATGGAAAGATTTCCGAGTGGTAATAGAAATAAGGGGCGAAATTCTCCCGAAACGGCGCGATGTCCGCCAACTGGCGCCCAAAACGGCGCCAATCAGACAGGCATCGTGCCGCCCCAAAGGTGCGGAATGCTCCACATCTTTGGGGGCCGAGCCCCAACATTGAGGGGCTAGGCCGACGCCGGAGGAATATCCGCCCCGCCAGCTGGCGGAAACGGCCTTTGGTGCCCTGCCAGCTGGCGCGGAAATGACATATCGGGGCGGCGCATGCGCGGGAGCGTCAGCGGCCGCTAACAGTTTCCCACGCATGCGCAGTGGAGGGAGTCTTTTCCGCCTCCGCCATGGTGGAGACCGTGGCGGAGGCGGAAGGGAAAGAGTGCCCCCACAGCACAGGCCCGCCCGCGGATCGGTGGGCCCCGATCGCGGGCCAGGCCACCGTGGGGGCACCCTCCGGGGTCAGATCGCCCCGCGCCCCCCCCAGGACCCCGGAGCCCACCCACGCCGCCTTGTCTCGCCGGTAAATAGGTGCTTTAATTTACGCCAGCGGGACAGGCAATTTATCGGCGGGACTTTGACCCATCCGGGCCGGAGAATCGAGCGGGGGGGGCCCGCCAACCGGCGCGGCGCGATTCCCGCCCCCGCTGAATCTCCGGTGCCGGAGACTTCGGCAACCGACGGGGGCGGGATTCACGGCAGCCCCTGGCGATTCTCCGACCCGGCGGGGGGTCGGAGAATGACGCCCAAGATCTGACAGAAGTAAGAATTTCTGCCTGAAGAAGGTGTCGTGAAATAAAAAGAAAAGAGGTGAATAATAGAGTTTTCACAGTAAATCTGGGTTTCGGGCATTTAACAGAAACAAACTGATAGTCAATCAATAACTCCTGAGACGAGATTGTAGACAATACAGGCTTTATTGCACTAGATGTTTCCCCCAGCAGCGCAGGTCCAGAATTCAGCAGCTGGGGAGACACAAGCTCTTATACTCCGCCTTACTGGGCGGAACCAGCAGGCAGGCTTCACCAATGAAAATAGCAGTCTCAGGTACCTCCCACACCAATGGTCTTACAGCATTATTCAGGTACCGTAATACCCCTAATACCGACTACCACACAAACAAATTGCAATTCAAATTTTTATGGAGCCCCAAGTACACTCACAGTTCAGGATAAGGGGAAAAGATGCTGTGTCTAGTCATTTGCAATCAGAAGGCGTGAGTTAACACTTGATAAAGGAGATTAACTTTGGTTAGACAGAAATGGAAAAGGTTACCGCAGAAAATAGATCCCAAGCATTCCAAAGGCTGTTACCAATGGAGAGATAAAAAGGAGACATTCAGGGAGGTTATAATTAAAGGAATGATCAGAGCAAATCTGTGAGAAAAAACTTGGCAGATGGAATATAATGTAGGAAAATGTGAAGTTGGGTGGCGGGATTCTCCTAGCCCGGGGCCGGGCCGGAGAATCCCCGCAACCGGGCCACGCCGCCGGCATGTGATTCTCCGCGGAGAATCAGCACCTTTGGCGCCGGCGCGTTTAGTGCGGCGCCGTTTCTCCGGCCCAGATGGGCCGAGCAGCCGCTCTAAAAAGGCAGAGTCCTGCCGCCACCGTCCACACCTGGTCGCAACCAGCGGGAACTCTGCGTGCAGGGTCTAAGGTGGAGGTTGAGTTATTCCCCATGTTAAGGTGGAGAAAATGAAGATTGGATTGGATTGGATTTGGATTTGTTTATTGTCACGTGTACCGAGGTACAGTGAAAAGTATTTTTCTGCGAGCAGCTCAACAGGTCATTAAATACATGGGAAGAAAAGGGAATAAAAGAAAATACATAATAGGGCAACACAACATATACAATGTAACTACATAAGCACTGGCATCGGATGAAGCATACAGGGTGTAGTGTTAATGAGGTCAGTCCATAAGAGGGTCATTTAGGAGTCTGGTAACAGCGGGGCCGAAGCTGTTTTTGAGTCTCTTCGTGCGTGTTCTCAGACTTCTGTATCTCCTGCCCGATGGAAGAAGTTGGAAGAGTGAGTAAGGCGGGTGGGAGGGATCTTTGATTATGCTGCCCCCTTTCCCCAGGCAGCGGGAGGTGTAGATGGAGTCAATGGATGGGAGGCAGGTTCGTGTGATGGACTGGGCGGTGTTCACGACTCTCTGAAGTTTCTTGCGGTCCTGGGCCGAGCAGTTGCCATACCAGGCTGTGATGCAGCCTGATAGGATGCTTTCTATGGTGCATCTGTAAAAGTTGGTAAGAGTCAATGTGGACATGCCGAACTTCCTTAGTTTCCTGAGGAAGTATAGGCGCTGTTGAGCTTTCTTGATGGTAGCGTCGATGTGGGTGGACCAGGACAGATTTTTGGAGATGTGCACCTCGAGGAATTTGAAACTGCTGACTGATCGAAAGACTAGAAATTGACAGGATGGAAGCAATGGGAGTAATGTAGTGGCATGGTAGACATTGATATCACTCAATTACAGGTTAAAATTTATCACACGTCCATTGAATTATTTTGCTGTGTGGCAGAAAATGCATAAAGAAGAAGAGAAGGATTAGACTAGGTTCATGTGGGACTCGCAAATAAATAAGAATACAAGAGACTGCAGATTTGCTGGCTATCTGATTCTATTATGTGAGCTAAAGTGTTTAACACAATAGGGCTTAAACCTGATTATGCTGTGCCAGTGTATGATTTCCAACCATTCCATTAACAAGGTGGTTGCATGATGACATGATGGTTAGCACTCCTGCCTCACAGCGCCAGGGACCCATATTCAATTCTGGCCTTGGGTAACAGTCTGCGTGGAGTTTACACATTCTCCCCGTGTCTGCATGGGTTTCCTCCAGGTGCTCCAGTTTCCTCCCACAGTTCAAAGGTTAGGTGGATTATACATGATAAAATTCATAGAATCAGAGAATCCCTGCAGTGCAGGTGGGGGCCATTCAGCCCATCGTGTCTGCACTGGTCCTTGGAAAGATCACCCTACTTAAGCCCACACCTCCACCCTATCCCCATAACCCAGTAACCCTACCTAACCTTTTGGACACTAAGGGGAAATTTAGCATGGCCAGTCCACCTAACCTGCACATCTTTGGACTGTGGGAGGAAAGCAGAGGGGTGCTAACCACTGTGCCACCGTGTCCCCTATTGTCCAGGGATGTACAGGTTGGGCAGGGTTGCAGGGGAATGAGCCTGGGTGGGGTGCTCTTTGAGGGTTGGTGCAGACTTGATGGGCCGAATGGCCTCCTTCTGCACTGTAGCAATTCTATTCTATGTGTGCTCTCTCTGTGTAATGTTCATAAGCTCTGCTATCCCCATAATGTACACAGTGTGTAATTAAAGGTACACAACTAGCTATTTACTCAACTAGTTGAGAGTTGGAGTGGAATTCATTTACAATACGCAGTAGGGTTAAATGTCCCATGTAAATCTAGGGTCAGTGTTGAACTGGATTTTTAAAAAATATATTAATTCATGGGATGTGGACATCGTTGATGGGGCCAGCATTTGTTGCCCATCCCTAATTGCCCTTGAACTTGAGTGACTTGCTAGCTTCCATTTCAGAGGGTAATCAAGAGTCAACCATAACACTGTGAATGCTGAGAGATTGTTTCCCTTGGTGGGAGAGTCTAAGACCAGAGGGTATAATCTCAGAGTAAGGGATCACCCATTTAAGACAGGAATGGGGAGGAATTTCTTCTCTGAGAGGATAGTGAAGCTGTGGAATTCTTTACCCCAGAGGCTGGATCATTAAGTATGTTCAAGGCTGAGATAGACAGGTTTTTAATTAATAAGAGAATCAACGGTTACGGGATAAGGTGCGAAAGTGGAGTTGAGGATTGTATCAGATTAGTCATGATCTCATCGATGGGCTGACTGGCTTACTTCTGCTCCTGCATCATACGATGTTTTGTGGATCTGGAGTCACATGTAGGCCAGACCAGGTAAGGGTGAAAGTACAAAGGACGGACATCAGTGAACCGGATGGATTTTTATGACAATCTGATAGTTTTGTGGTCACCATTAATGAAACCACCTTTCACTGAGTTGAAGTTGAATTCCACCATCTGACATGGTAGGATTTGAACCTGTGTCCGCAGATCATTAACCTGGGACTCTAGATTACTTGTCCAGTGGCGTTACCACTACCCCAAGGCTTCCTGCCTGGAAAGATCCAGAGTGACACTTCATGAAGGTGGGGTCTCGCACTGCTAGGTATATAAATGCAGTGCTTTGCCAAAGTAGTTTTACAAGGTGCACATGGTGTCCACTAGGTCTCTTGGGCACTTTTGAATCTGCCCAACCTGAATTTAAATGATCAGAATTCAAAGAATTTCACATTGTCAGTGCCTAAGCGTTTAGATTTCTAACTGATGGAAGGGAGTTCTACACAGAAATTGATCGAAGCAATGGAAAAAAGATGTGATAGTTCACATCTCCATCAGCCAAACCCCAGAAATTGATAGTTTGCTACCTTGTTATGTTGTGTCCTACGTGTTTCAGTAGTAGCACTCTTGCCTCTGAATCAGGAGGTTGTGGGTTGAAATCCCACTCTCTAGCCGTGCGTTCTAAATCTGTTGATTCGCCAGTTCAGTACTGAAGAAATGCCGCACTGACTGGGAGTTATTCTCTTTATGATGAGATGTTAAACTGAGATCTCCTATGTTTTCTCAGGGAGGTGCAAAAAGATCCTACGTCTCTGTTTTGAAGAAGGGTAGGAGAGTTCTTCTTGGTGTCCAGGCCAATATTTATTGTTCAACCAACAGATTATCTAGTCATTATCAAATTGCTACTTATGGTACCTTGCTGATAGCAAATTGGCTGCTGAGTTTTCTATGGCAGTGACTACACTTCAAAAGTTTGTAAAGTGCTTTGGGATGTCCTAAGGTACTGGAAAGCATGATCTAAATTTAAGCCTTTCTACCAGCGGTACTTCCAACAGAACAGATGAAAAATATAATACAACTTACCATGGAAACAGTGTATCATCTTAAAAGAGTGTTCATAGATATGAAAATTCTCATTATATTTTACATCTGTGCGCTTCTGATTTCTGCAACATTCAAAATCAATGTAATACTTTGACCCATGGAGCAACGGCGGAACTGGAACCTTGCACAAAATAATCCAACATTCATTCTTTCATTACTGTAATTTTAAATGATCGCTCCCATGTCTTGGCAAACCCTCAGACTGCTGTGCCAAGTTTTAAAAGGATTTTTACAAAAATGTAATCTTTCTCTTTAATAAGTCATGTGGCTAAAATAGACAACTTAATCAGCAATTTCTCAAAGCAATTTATCATCAGGTGAAAATTTCATAAGCTTGCACTTTTGTAGTATCAGGCTATTCCCGTACCAGCCTCCCCGAACAGGCGCCGGAATGTGGCGACTAGGGGCTTTTCACAGTAACTTCATTTGAAGCCTACATGTGACAATAAGCGATTTTCATTTCATTTTCATTTCATGTTTAGGTAAGCATTTGAAGAATGATTTATTTCCACAGCACATTTGACTGTCAGAATCCTCAATGCAGTTTGACATAAGGTGATGTTTCTATTGGGGTCACAGGTATGACCAGACATGCACAGATTTACTGGCACTAATGAGATATACAGCTGACCTGGTCTTCTTCCGATTTGTCTGTTATGCTCTGCCTCAATACAGAAGGAACCCAGGTCATGCTTGTAAGTAAGCAACTGTTAAAGAAATTGAACTTCTCAAAGGAAAGTAAGAAACCACAATGCAAATCAGCTCTAAAAGGAGCAACTATGAATAGTGCAAAATGACAAAGCTCCCTAGACACAGTGATGAGTGAATGATCCAAGCTCCTGTCACAGGTTGAAACAGATGATAAATTAGCCACTCAAATGTGACAAGATTATAAATGGTGAACAATTACATCCTCCAGCAAAGTCTGGGAATGGATTAAAGAGTCTGTGACAGCAATGTAAATCGCTGGGATAGGAATTAAAAATTAGGTGGAAATTTTGTTTTTCTTTGTAACTTTAGAGTACCCAATTATTTTTTCCAATTAAGGGGCAATTTAGCATGGCCAATCCACCTATCCTGCACATCGTTTGAGTTGTGGGGGCGCAACCCATGCAGACACAGGGAGAATGTGCAAACTCCACAGGGACAGTGACCCAGGGCCGGGATTCGAACCCGGGTCCTCAGCACCCGAGGCAACAATGCTAACCACTGTGCCACCATGCTGCCCAAATTAGGTGGAAAATTGAAGGCAAAAGTAAAGATTGAAGAAAAAAAGCATAAAGTTGACTGATGGATTCACATTATTTTAGAAATGTCAGAAATCGATGATAGCTGGGAATGGGTCCGAAGTACTTTGGGATCTGATGTGACATTGAATGATTGACATTCCAACTGGGCATCAAAGGAAGATTTCAGGTTATGGCAGTGATGAGTGCAGTATTGAAGCTCTGTCTTTCACCATCACTCAAATACTTATTACATTTTTTTTAAAGTTACATTATATTTCTTTAAGACTTTCTAAATGCTTTTCTGCAAATGAATTACCATTTGAAATGGTGTCACTTTTGTTTGTGTGATGAATGTAAGAAATCTTTCTATTTTATATTTTTGCAGTAATGTTATTAAAAAGAACCTGGGAAAGATAGAGATACATACAGCCAGTACATCTGCTAAAGCTGTGATTAAAGTGTCATAAAAGTGTGGTAATCCTTGATTTGATTTTGCAAGGGAAGTGTTCTGCTGATATATTTGAGAAGCATTTACTTGTTTACAGATAACTGGCTAATGGAATATTGTTTTAGTTTGGAGTTCCCTGGGGTGTAGGTAATTTATGAGGGATTGTGTTTGGTTCTGGCTACATAGGTCACGGGACATCTTGTGTGAGGAGATAGAAGAATGCCTTATGCTTTGGGTACAGATGATGTAGTTAAGTAGAGGAGCCAGGTCTGTCTGAAGTTTCAGTTTGCCATCGGATATTAGTCCGACAAGATGTGTCTTTCAGATTTCTCCTGAAAGGTTCCCCCAATGAGAGAAGATTAAAAGCAAGAAAACCAGATTGTTAGCTTTATTTATAAGTGGTATTTGAACAGTATTGGTTTGCTTAATTGGTACATTCAGTAGCAGATTTAGGAAGCAAGTTAAGAGTTCCATCTTTAAGGGGCTGGTTTAGCACAGTGGGCTAAACAGCTGGCTTGTAAAGCAGAACAAGGCAGCAGCGCTGGTTCAATTCCCGCACTGGCCTTCCCGAACAGGCGCTGGAATGTGGCGACTAGGGGCTTGTCACAGTAACTTCATTTGAAGCCTACTTGCGACAATAAGCGATTTTCATTTCATGTTATGTGCTTTAGGGAAGGCAAAATTAAGTGCCATTTTTTTTTTAAATATAAGGCGGGAACCGGAAGTTCGACCCACAGACCTCTGGGAAGGCCCCCCCCAAACCAATAAGTTCTGGTGGAGAGGAAACCCGAGATACTATGCGTGTAGAGTCTCCCACCCACCCTCCTCCTCTAACCTAATAATAAGATCCATTGGTGTGACGTAAGTGCCATATTATATTATTATTATTAGCATTATTATATTATATTATTAGCATTGCGCAGGTCAAGGAGACACAGCCTGAGTGAGAGAGATACAGACAGTGAGAATTTGGTAGTTTGGTGCAGTGAGGTAAACAGGGGAGGTAAGTGGTTAATCTAATTGTGCTGTTTTTCAGTTAAAAGTGCAGTGTAGATTAGTGTCTGATTGGCTGAAGCTGCCCCCACCATAAACTTAAATTAAACTAATTAATTAATTAGTGATGGCTGGTCAGGTGATGTGCTTGAGCTGCTTGATGTGGGATCTGGCAGATCCCATTGCGAGCTGCAGCGACCACATCTGCAGTAAGTGTTGGCTGCTCGAAGAGGTCCGGCTCAGAGTTGATGAGCTGGAGTCTGAGCTTCAAACACTGAGGCACATCCGGGAGGGGGAGACTTACCTGGACACTGTGTTTCAGGAGGCAGTCACATCTGTCAGAGTAAGTAGTTTAAATCCTGACAGTGGCCAGGGACAGCAGAGTGTGACTGCAAGTCTGGCAGGTAAAGGGAACCAGCAGTCAGGAACTCAGGAGCCTCAGTCCTTGACTCTGTCCAACAGGTATGAGGCACTTGCTCCCTGTGTGGATGGCGAACAGGGTTGCAGGATGGATGAGTCAGCTGACCAAGGCACCATGGTTCAGCAGGCCATTCAAGGGGAGGGAGTAAATAGGCAAGTTGTAGTTGTAGAGGATTCTATTATCAGGGGGATAGATAGTATCCTTTGTGAGCAGGATAAAGAGTCCCGCATGGTATGTTGCCTGCCCGGTGCTAGGGTGCAGGACATCTCTGACCGGCTTGAAAGGATACTGGAGAGGGAGGGGGAGGATTCAGTTGTTGAGGTCCATGTCGGTACCAACAACATAGGCAAGTCTAGGAAAGAGGACCTGTTTAGGGATTATAAAGAGCTAGGATTCAAATTAAAAAACAGGTTCTCAAGGGTCATAATCTCCGGATTACTGCCCGAGCCACGTGCAAATTGGCATAGGGAGGCTAGAATAAGGGAAGTTAACACGTGGCTGAAAGAGTGGTGTGGGAATGAGGGGTTCCTTTTCATGGGACACTGGCATCAGTTTTGGGACAGGGGGGACCTATACCGTTGGGATGGTCTCCACCTGAACCGAGCTGGGACCAGTGTTCTGGCGAAAAGAGTAAATAGGGTGGTCAATAGGACTTTAAACTAAAGATTGGGGGGGAAGGGAAAGTCAGGGAACCAAGAGGTGAAGTAATCAGCGGGGAGCGTAGCTGCTTAGGAATACAAAAAAACACGAACAGACAAAACTCAAGAGTGGTTACGATTGTCCCCATCCCACAAAATATGACACAGTGTATGGAAAGGCTCAGTAAACCAAGGTCCACCACACTCAGAAAACAAAAAGGGACGGTCAATAGAGAATTAAAGGTGCTATATTTAAATGCGCGCAGTGTACGGAACAAGGTAGATGAGCTTGTGGCCCAGATTGTGACTGGCAGGTATGATGTGGTAGGCATCACAGAGACATGGTTGCAGGGGGTTCAGGACTGGCATTTAAACATCCAGGGATTCACAACCTATCGAAGAGACAGAGAGGTGGGCAGAGGGGGCGGGGTTGCCTTGTTAATTAAGAATGAAATTAAATCAATAGCACTAAACGACATAGGGTCAGATGATGTGGAGTCTGTGTGGGTAGAGTTGAGGAACCACAAAGGCAAAAAAACCATAATGGGAGTTATGTACAGGCCTCCTAACAGTGGTCAGAACCGGGGGCACAAAATGCACCACGAAATAGAAAGTGCATGTCAGAAAGGCAAGGTCACAGTGATCATGGGGGACTTCAATATGCAGGTGGACTGGGTAAATAATGCTGCCAGTGGATCCAAGGAAAGGGAATTCATTGAATGTTTACAGGAGGGCTTTTTGGAACAGCTTGTGATGGAGCCCACGAGGGAACAGGCCATTCTGGACTTAGTGTTATGTAAGGAGCCAAACTTGATGAAAGATCTTAAAGTAAGGAAGCACTTAGGAGGCAGTGATCATAATATGGTCGAATTCAATCTCCAATTTGAAAGAAAGAAGGTAGAATCAGATGTAAAGGTGTTACAGTTAAATAAAGGTAACTACAGGGGCATGAGGGAGGAACTGACGAAAATCGACTGGGAGCAGAGCCTAGTGGGAAAGACAGTAGAACAGCAATGGCAGGAGTTTCTGGGAGTAATTGAGGACACAGTACAGAGGTTCATCCCAAAGAAAAGAAAGGTTATCAGAGGGGGGATTAGGTAGCCATGGCTGACAAAGGAAGTTAGGGAATGCATCATAGCAAAAGAGAAAGCCTATAATGTGGCAAATAGTAGTTGGAAGTCAGAAGATTGGGAAGACTACAAAAACAAACAGAGGATAACAAAGAGAGAAATAAGGAAAGAGAGGATCAAGTTTGAAGGTAGGCTAGCCAGTAACATTAGGAATGAGAGCAAAAGTTTCTTTAAATACATTAAAAACAAACGGGAGGCAAAATTTGACATTGGGCCGCTCCAAAATGACGCTGGTAATTTTGTGATGGGAGACAAGGAAATAGCTGAGGAACTAAATAAGTACTTTGCGGCAGTCTTCACAGTAGAAGACATGAGTAATATCCCAGCAATTCCGGAGAGTCAGGGGGCAGAGTTGAATATGGTAGCCATCACAAAGGAGAAAGTGCTAGAGAAACTACGAGGTCTAAAAATTGATAAATCTCCGGGCCCAGATGGGCTACATCCTAGAGTTCTAAAGGAGATAGCCGAAGAAATAGTGGAGGCGTTAGTTATGATCTTTCAAAAGTCACTGGAGTCAGGGAAAGTCCCAGAGGATTGGAAAATCGCTGTTGTAACCCCCCTGTTCAAGAAGGGAACAAGGAAAAAGATGGAAATTCATAGGCCAATTAGCCTAACCTCGGTTGTTGGCAAGATTCTAGAATCCATTGTTAAGGATGAGATTTCTAAATTCTTGGAAGTGCAGGGTCGGATTAGGACAAGTCAGCATGGGTTTAGTAAGGGGAGGTCATGCCTGATAAACCTGTTAGAGTTCTTTAAAGAGATAACAAATAGGTTAGACCAAGGAGAGCCAATGGATGTTATCTATCTTGACTTCCAAAAGGCCTTTGATAAGATGCCTCACGGGAGACTGCTGAGTAAAATAAGGGCCCATGGTATTCGAGGCAAGGTACTAACATGGATTGCCGATTGGCTGTCAGGCAGAAGGCAGAGAGTTGGGATAAAAGGTTATTTTTCGGAATGGCAACCGGTGACGAGTGGTGTCCCGCAGGCTTCAGTGTTGGGGCCACAGCTGTTCTCTTTATATATTAACGATCTAGATGACGGGACTGGGGGCATTCTGGCTAAGTTTGCCGATGATACAAAGATAGGTGGAGGGGCAGGTAGTATGCAGGAGGTGGGGAGGCTGCAGAAAGATTTAGACAGTTTAGGAGAGTGGTCCAAGAAATGGCTGATGAAATTCAACGTGGGCAAGTGCGAGGTCTTGCACTTTGGAAAAAAGAATAGAGGCATGGACTATTTTCTAAACGGTGACAAAGTTCATAATGCTGAAGTGCAAAGGGACTTGGGAGTCCTAGTCCAGGATTCTCTAAAAGTAAACCTGCAGGTTGAGTCCATAATTAAGAAAGCAAATGCAATGTTGTCCTTCATCTCAAGAGGCTTGGAATATAAAAGCAGGGATGTACTTCTGAAGCTTTATAAAGCATTAGTTAGGCCCCATTTAGAATACTGTGAGCAATTTTGGGCCCCACACCTCAGGAAGGACATACTGGCACTGGAGCGGGTCCAGCGGAGATTCACACGGATGATCCCAGGAATGGCAGGCCTAACATACGATGAACGTCTGATGATCCTGGGATTATATTCATTGGAGTACAAGATAATGAATGGCTCAGATAGGGTGGACGTAGGGAAGTTGTTTCCATTAGCAGGGGAGACTAGGACTCGGGGCCACAGCCTTGGAATAAAAGGGAGTCACTTTAGAACAGAGATGAGGAGAAATTTCTTCAGCCAGAGAGTGGTGGGTCTGTGGAATTCATTGCCACAGAGGGCGGTGGAGGCCGGGACGTTGAGTGTCTTTAAGACAGAAGTTGATAAATTCTTGATTTCCCGAGGAATTAAGGGCTATGGAGAGAGAGCGGGTAAATGGAGTTGAAATCAGCCATGATTGAATGGTGGAGTGGACTCGATGGGCCGAATGGCCTTATTTCCGCTCCTATGTCTTATGGTCTTATGGCCATTCAGACAATTAACTGGAGAGTAACAAAGACTACACCAATTGCCCATTTAAGGGCCTCAATTGGTGGGAAGGCTATTCATGAACCGTCCCACCATGGACTTGAAAGGGGGCCATAGTGAGCTTGTATCTTTACCGAGCTGGATGTAGAATAAACTTGAAGATCAAAGACACGCTGCTGTATTATTCCTTCATAATACACTAGCATTGATATTAACACTGTTCTCCCAGCAGGGGGCTGCACCTGTGTATGTTAGTGAGAAGGTAACGATAATGTAGTGCTAATTATTGCCTTGCTCTGCCTTTATGTACAGTTTTTCTCTGCAGCTTTACCCATTTGTGTGATGAGGAAATAAGTAGCAGTAAGATGATGATTTGTTTTATTATGAATGCTAATTATTCTTATTCCCTCCTCCCTCCCCCTGTGTCAGCCATAGCGCAGTGGTAGCATTCTTGCCTCTGGATCTAATGGTTATGTTTCCACTCCAAAAACCTGAGCACAGGCAGATACTTCAATGCAGTGTTGAGGGAGCGCTGCGCTGTTTGAGGTGTTAACATTCAGATGAGATGATGAGGCCTTTCCTACCCTCTGTTTTTAATGTGAAAAATCCTGATCCTATTCCACACAAAGCAGCGTCTTAACTCAGACTGATCACTCAACCAAAAATCACTCAATGGTTTTCTAGTCATCAGCTCATTGTTGTTTGTGTGCGTTTACTATGCCTAAATTAGCGACTGTTCCTTCAGCAGTACTGGCACTTGAATACTACTTCATTAGATGTAGAACATTTTGAGACATCTTGAGATTTTGATAGGTGCTACATAAATGCAAATCTTTTAAATTATTCTAGATTTATTTTGTGACCGCAAGCCTATTTTCTTAATCCATTCCCAATCTCCAGAAATCATCTTTAATTCTAGTTTCGATTGATATGCTTCCACTATTTAGTCGAAAGTAATAATCTGCTTTAAATTTCTATCTACATTGAACAATCTTGCATTTTCACCATTGAGACATTCACTATGCATCATGGTTCGCACTGCCCTTCCTCCCGTAGAACATGTTTTTGATGAGGTGGGGAGGGGCACATAATATATGTAAGGTGAGTAGCCGAAGGCATTCCTATCCTCCATGAACAAGTCCCCATAATTCATGGAGTGGATAAGGCGCTCAGTACCCACCCACCCTTCAGCTTGTTGAGAACCGTGCGTGGCCAATAAATGAACACTTACGAACCTCAAGCTACATCGATTACCACATTACGCTATGCACTGGAAGACTGCTGAGGCTGAGAAGGCTCTTTTTCACTAAAGTTGGTGAAAGGATCAGAAGGAGGGGAAGGGGGTACATCCTTGGTTGCACTATGCACATCAGGGCATCCAGCTGGGGGCGCTGGGAAACACACAGCTAAACGCGCTCAACACGGGACTCTTTCTCATTTCCATTAAATTCCGCCCTTTAGCTCTCTTTCTCTTTCCTCACATGCATCGAGCATTTTCAGCATAGAAACATAAAATAGGAGCAGGAATTGGATAGTCGGCCCGTCCAGCATCTTCACTATTCAGTATGATTATGGCTCATCCTCTATCTCAGTACCACACTCTCACACGCTCCCAATACCCCTTAATCCCTTTAGAGTCTAGAAATCTATCTATTTCTATCTTAAATATATTCAGTGATTTGGCCTCCACAGCCTTCTGTGGTAGAGAATTTCATAGGTTCACCACCCTCTCAATGAAGAGATTTCTCCTCATCTCTGACCTAAATGGCCTACCCTATATCCTGAGACTATGGCACCTTGTTCCAGAATCCCTTCTTTCCCAGCCAGAGGAAACAACATCCCTGAATCCAGTTGTCCAGTCCTGTAAAGAATTATATATGTTTCAATTGGAATCCCCTCTCATTCTTCTAAATTTCAGTGAATACAGGCCCAATCTCTCCTCCTGTGACAATCCTCTCATCACAGAAATCAGTCTGGTAAACCTATATTGCACTCTCTGTATGGCAATTATGTTCTTTTTTAGATAAGGAGGCCAAAGTTGCACACAATACTGCAGGTGGCCTCCCTAAGATCTTATACAGCTGCAGTAAGACGTCCTTGCTCATTTATTGAAGTTCTCTTGCAATAAAAGCCAACATACCATTTGCCTTCCTAACTGCTTGTTTTATCTGTGCACTTGCTTTCTTTTTTAAAAATCGTTATTGTCACAAGTAGGCTTACATTAACACTGCAATGAAGTTATGTGAAAAGCCCCTGGTCGCCACATTCTGGCACTTGTTCAGGTACACTGAGAATGTCCAAATTATCTAACAGCACATTTTTCGGGGCTTGTGGGAGGAAATTGGAGCAGACACAGGGAGAACGTGCAGACTCTGCTCAGACAGTGACCCAAGCCGGGAATTGAACCTGTGACCTTGGCGCTGTGAAACAACAGTGCTAGCCACTGTGCTACCATGCGTCCAGTGACTGGTGTACTCGGACACCCACGTCCCTTTTTATGAGAACATTTTCCAATCTGTCACCATTTGAATAATACTCTGCCATTCTGTTTCTCCATCCAAAGTGGATAACTTCACATTTTTCCATGTTCTACTGCATCTGCCATGTATTTGCCCACTCATTCAACTTGTCATAATCACCTTGAAGCCCCTTAACATCCTCCTCTCCACTCACATTCCCACTAAGTTTTGAGTCATCAGTACGGTAGCATGGTGGTTAGCACAATTGCTTCGCAGCTCCAGGGTCCCAAGCTTGATTCCCGGCTTGGGTCACTGTCTGTGCGGAGTCTGCACGTTCTCCCCGTGAGTGCGTGGGTTTACTCCGGGTGCTCCGGTTTCCTCCCACAGTCCAAAGATGTGCAGCTCAGGTGGATTGACCATGTTAAATTGCCCTTAGTGTCCAAAATTGCCCTTAGTGTTGGGTGGGGTTACTGGTTATGGGGATAGGGTGGAGGTGTGGGCTTGGGTAGGTTGCTCTTTCAAAGAGCTGGTGCAGACTCGATGGGCTGAATGGCCTCCTTCTGCACTGTAAATTCTATGATCAGCAAATCTGGAAATATAACATTTGATTTTCTGATCCAAATTATATTATGAATAGGTGGGACCAAAGCACTGTTCCCTCCAGGACTCCACTAGTCATCGCCTGCCTTTCCAAAAAAACACCCATTCCTTCTCTCTGTTTCCTGTCTGCTAACCAATTCTCAATCAAAGCCAATATACTATCCCCAATCCCATATGATTTAATTTTGCACACTCGCCTCTTATGTAGGACTTATCAAAAGTTGTGAGAAATTCAAATCCCAAATCCACTGGATCACCTATTCTACTAGTTACGTCCTCAAAAACTCCAGTAGGTTTGTCAAACATGATTTCCTTTTCATAAATCCATGTTGACTTTATCTAATCCTGTTGATATGTTCCAAGTATCAGATTATCACATACTTTACAATAGACTAACATTTTCCCTACTACTGATGTTAGGCTAACCGGTCTCTAATTCCCTGTTTTCTTCCTCCCTCCTTTTTTAAATTGTGGGGTTACATTTGCCACCCTCTATTCTACCGGGTCTGTTCCGGAATCTACAGAATTTTAGAAGATAGCGACCAACGCATCCACTATTTCCATGGCCACCTCCTTTCTTACCCTGGGATGTAAATTACAGACTTTGAGGATTTATCCCACACTATCATTTTAATAATACTTATTTCCTCTAATTCCTCTTTCTCACTAGACCTGTGGTTATTTAGCATTTCCAGCATTTGCAGAAATTTATTTTTGCGTTTGTGCTCCTTGAGCAATTTCAGGTGTACATTCTCTATGTGGTGAACATAGAGTTTACAGTCCACCATTATTATCTTGCATACTAACAAGAGACTTTAGCAAGTGAAAAATGTCTTTTGTTTTAAATATTCAGTATACTTTTGGCAGTGTATACCTTTTTGATGTGTTGGAAAGCATTTTAATTTTAAGATCAAGATTATATCAAGTTTCAGGCCAAGCAGTCATAAATTAATCCACTGCTCTTTAAAAATAAGACCTTTCAGCAAATGAAATTAAAGGGCATCTGTAATATCTCTCGGTTCCCTCTGGTGATCGTAGCGGTATTGTTTAAAGGCAATGGACCATAAAGACCTGGATGTCATTAATTTTAGGCTCAGCCCCTTCAGTTCACAATGCTGCTTTCAGCCATATTTAGATTGCACTTCATCATATCAATGCAGTCAGGAAGTCTGGTACCACGTCGTCAGATAATATGGCTTGGAATAAAAATCTGCCTTGACTCAGATTTATAGCAACTCACCCCCCAATTCTCAATGAGTTATTAGCAGAAGTGTTGTGTTCCATGCTTACCTGCATGAACTCACCCACCTGTCAAGATTTCTGTTGGTACCAAGGCCGCCGACACTGATTATGGTGCCTTTCCCGGTGTAACTAAGCTGTGGTTTTGAGCTGATCCGCATTTCACTGAGGGGAGGGATGTTAGTTTGTATCTGACTTAGCCCAGAGGAGGAGGTGCCAAGACTAGAGTAGAAATCAATATAAGACAACAAAATCGCGGTATGATGCAGTAGAGGAGCAGGCCATTTGGAATAATCTAGGCCTCCGGATTACTAGTCCAGTGACAGTACAGCTACGCCACCATCTTTCCCCACCATTCCGGAGAGAACAGTAATTTTTAACTAAAGGGAAAATGTACAAAGCAATTTGTGGGGGAAACAAATCCCCAAAACTAAAATAAAATATATGTTTAATTATATTTCACATTGATCTGATTGTTCCATGTTATAACACGTGAGACATGCATCAAATCTGAGATGCTATTGGTCCTTAGTTGGAGTGTCACATGGTTAACACAAAATTACAAACACAATAAGATGGAACAAATTCATTGTAAGCAGCAGCCAGTTCAAATGTTTTCTTTTGGCTTTTTATTACAGAATGAAACTGCAAACGTTACTTTAATCGCTATCGATTCCCTCTGTTTCGATTAAGACTTTCTTTGCTGAACTAAAAGATGGCTGAAAATACTTTAGCTTCTTGGATTGAAGCCTTGCATTCGAGATAAGATTTTAGTGATCTGGGGCCAAGCAGGTGGTCTATATCTTCTGTGCACATAAATTATATTTCAACATTAAATAATATGGTTCCTTGCAAGATTAGAGCCATACATTTTTGAATCTCTGCCAGGAGAAAATTACCAGTGCTCCTAGATAACTGGAGGGATGTCATCATTTATTATATCTTTATTGCATTTTAGGCATGCTGATAGCACGGGAGAAAGACATCAGAACAGTGAAGGAAACAAGTTGAGACTGGAGCGAGGAAGGCCTCATTGAAACAGTGAAGGAGGGGTTTTGAACTATAGGGCACAATGAGGGGAAGAGGTGAGAGAAACAAGGGACAATGAGCAATTGCAGAGAGGGCAGCGATAAGGTGAGGACATTGGAGAGGCACAGAGGGGGAGTGTGAAGAGGGGAAGAGAAACCTCGGCAACAAGTAAGGAAAGGGGTGAAACATAGATAGAGGAGTGAAGGAGCGAGACAGCGAGGGGGAACTTAAAGGGAAGAAGGACAGAGAGAAACGGTGAATGAGAGAAGAGTGAGGAACTAGACGAGCCCTGAGAAGAGGGAGTAGAATGATACGGCAGTGCCAAACGCCTGACAACAGTGGGAAAGGGAGAGAAAGGCACCAAGACAGAGAAAGAGTAAGTAGAGACATAAAGGGAGATAATAAGGGAGATAAGAAAAGCATTGGGGTCAGAGGGGCAAAAGACAATCTGGAAATAAAGAAAGAGAAGAGGAGAATTAGGAGGACTTGGGTAGAGATAGGCTGTGAAGTAAGAGAAATGAGCAGGCAGAAAATGTGAGGAAATAAGACAAAAAAGGAACATGATGCATTGACCAACATCATTTAATTTTCCTTTGTATGAAATAGACTAATTTGTTTTTTTCTCCAATCTCTTTAATACACTAATTTACACTGCATTAACTGGTATGTTTCTGTCAGTGTGGTTTTGGTAGCCGAAGAATGCCTCACATGCTTTACTTCAATGATATCTGCTCTCTGATTGGTTCAAGAGCCTTCTACCAAAGTATATGTGTGACAGATGGAGATCAGTGACCTGTATGGTGATTTCATTTCTGCATCATCTGGGTGAAGCCAAGTGTTTCTCAGGTGTAATGTAATCAGCCTCGAGATCTTGTTCTGCGAAGTGAAGTTGTTTGGAAGCATTTTTAAGAAGTACTTCAAGGGACTGCCGCAATACATGAGTGCAAGGCTTCCAACTCAGTGACACTTGTTTTGAATAGCAGCTTTGCCATTCAAGCGTGGAACATAAATTTCCATACTTCTTTTTCCAAAAACTGTGAAAGGGAAATTAATTGGAATTTTTGGACAGAAAGTGGCCATGGGTAAAGCAGGTATTGTAAACTGTGAAGAGGACAGTGCATATCTTCAAAAGGATGTAGACAAATTGGTTGAGTGGGCAGATAGGTGGCAGATGAAGTTCAATGTGGAAAAGTGCGAGATGATGCATTTTGGTAGGAAGATTATGAAGAGACAATATAAAGTAAAGGTTAACAGACTAAAAGGACCGCAGGAGCAGAGGGACTGTGCATAGATCACTGAAGGTGGCAGGACAGGTGGAGAGAGTAGTTAATAAAACATATAGGCTGGGATTCTCCATCCCGGGATGCCCGGAATAAGTTCTCGATGGGAAGGAGAATCGGGTGTTGGGAGAAAATCGGGATCAGCTCTGGGCGCCGTTCCAAACGTGATGCTCTGACCCCCGCTGGCTACGTGAACAAGCTCCACAATACGTGTCGGCAGGGGATATAAATAAATGCAAATGGCTCTAAATGACTCCTTTGCATCCATTTAGCGGGCCACACGCCCTATGATTCTCCGGTCCCCATGGTAGGGAATCAAGCGGATGCGGATCACTTGTGGTCTCAGCAATCGTGAGCCTGTCGTGGTGGTGACCACGCCAGAGCCAAGCTGGTAGAGACTATCCAAGACCATCCGAGGGCCATAACCCCCCGCCCAACAATGCATTGCCTGCCAAGCCTCTTCTTAAAAAAGCAGATCACTCCCCCACATGTACCCCAGGATCCCTGTAATAAGGGGACCCCCCAGAAACCTCTATAATCGGGAGATTCCCACTGGGACCCCTGTAATAGGGGGAGCCCCCTCTCCCACAGGGACTCCTGAAGGAGGGGGACTCCCCACAAGGACCGCTTTAATATGCCCCCCCCTCCCCCCGAGATCCCTGTAATAGGGGTATCTCCCCAGAAACTTATTTAATAGAGGCACACCCACAGGCACCCCTGTAATAGGGGGAACACCCCCACCAGGAACTCCTGTAATGGGGGACCCACCCCATATGGGGACCCTCCTGCCTAAAGGAATCCCATCCACTGACCTCCCCCCCCCCCCCCCCCCCCACACACAGATCCCCCCTCCTAGAAAACAGAGCCCTGTTTGGAAGCCAGAAAGCAGTCCAGACAGGGGCAGCGGGAAGCATCATAGCTGTAATACTTACCTTGCAGCTCCACATGTCCATTCCTCAAAAAATAGCAGCTGCGTCTAGTTCCCACAGATTTACCATCTGCAATCCATTCATAGCTTTGGAGTAGTGGTCTGTGATTAATGGCCAGTCAAAGCCCTCTGCAGCTTTGATCCATTCATATCTCTTCGCTTCTGTGGCTGAAGTGGTGAAACCCGAATGTGTGTAAACGCTGACCACATCAAAGAGATGCAAGTGCATTCCAATCACTCAGGCATGTGATTTCATTTCACTTACCTTTCCTTGACCCCCTGGGGGGTCATCCTATTACAGGGGTCCCTGTGGGAGTCCCACTATTACTGGGTCTCTGGGGGCTCCCTATTACAGGGGACTCTGGGGGGGTGTATGGCATGGAACACTGAATTGCATCCAACTTTACAACTGCAAGGAGATCGTAAAACAGGTGCAATTTGCTCCAGTGGGAGAACATAAGGCTGATTCTCCAATTGCCGATGCCGAAATCGCATTCGGCGATTGGCCGGGGAATCCATTTTGACGCCAAAATTGGGGGTGGCGCCTGTTTTTGCATGCTCTGCTCCCTCCAAAACGGCGTCATCGGTGACTATGCCACATGCCATTGGGACGCCCTCAGGATGTCACCTGAAGGCCCTCCCCCGATGGGCCGCATTCCCAACAGCGTGGATCACTCGTGGTCTGAGGTTTTGTCAAACCCGTGTGGCGGCTGCAGAATGTATCTAGCGCTGGGGGGAGCTTCGGCGGGGGCTGGGGGTACTTGTGGGGGATAATCTGGGAGTGGTGAGAGGGGTTACAGGGGGCACTATGTGGCAGGGCAGGTCCGCGTGCAGCTGGCACCATGTTGTACGGCGCAACCGCCACAGTTTGCCGCCGTGCACATGCGCAGCTACGGACCCAGCAATTCTCCGTCCGTATCTGCAGGGAAAGCCGGGGGCTTTATGTAGCACAGCTGCTAGCCCTCCAACTGGCGGAGCATCGGTGCGTGGGCGCCGCCGACTTTTTGGTCGTAATACTAGACACATGCTCCGGAGATCGCATCAAAATCGGAGAATCCAGCCTATAGTCTCCGAAACAGATAAGTACAAGAGCAAGGAAGTTCTGCTGAACTTGTACAAGACACTAGTTAAACATCAGCTGGAACACGATAGGGAGGATGTGAACGCATTGGAGAGAATGCAGAAGAGGTGTATGAGGATGGTTCCAGGAATGAGAAACTTCAGTTATGAGGATAGATTATAGAGCTTGGGACTGTTCTTCATGGAGTGAAGAAGGCGAATAGGAGATTTCATAGAGACGTTCAAAACCATGAGGAAGCTGGACAGAGTAGATAGAAACTATTCCCACTCATAAATATGATCAGATTTGAAGTAAAGAAAGCAAATTTGACATGAGAATAAGCTCTCTCACACAGCGAGTGGTTGGGGTCTGGAATGCGCTGCCTGGTAGTTGTGGTGGAGGCAGGCTCAATGAAGGCATTCAAAGAGACATTAGATGATTACTTGAATCGATCCAATCTGCAGATGTATGCGGAAAAAAACAGGCAATGGCACGGAGTCATGATGCTCATTTGAAGAGCTGGCGCACACACAATGGGCCAAATGGCCTCCTGCACCATAACAATTCCGTGATCCTGTCTCTGTGCCAGGAAGGGAGTACATCGATTTGGGGATGACATGAAGTAGCCTTCGGAAAGCACACATTTGCGAATATCCGTTCAAAATAAGTTCAGAATCTGTTCTATTCACCAGGACAGTCGAGTACCCTGCTGTTGGTGAAGAGAGGACTCTTGAATGAGGTTCTGATAGACACTTGAGACTCTAGAACTATACTTCAACATGAGGAGGAGGAAATAAAATAAGAAACAAAAGTTGATGAAGTTCAAAACCAAAGCTACCAGTGGGCAGCACCGTGACACAATGGCTAGCACTGCTGCCTCACATCACTAGGGACCCGGGTTCAATTCCGACCTTGGGTGACTGCTGTGTGGAGTTTGTATGTTCTCCCCGTGGGTTTCCCCTGGGCGCTCCGGTTTCCTCCCACAGTCCAAAGATGTGTAGTCAGGTGGATTGACTATGTTAAATTGTCCCTTAGTGTCCAAAAAAGTTAGGGCGGTTACAGGGATTGGCAGAGGTCTGGGTGGAGTGCTCCTTCAGAGGAATGGTACAGATTCGATGGGCCAAATTGCCTCCTTCTGCACTGTAGAGATTCTGTGAAAAATTATACAATTTTATTGATGTACCGTCAATTACCACGAGACGAGAGTGGTGAAACAATCGAGGCTTTATTGCACAAGATGTTGTGCCTCCTGCAGCTGGAACCAGAATGGAAGCAGCGCAGGAGAGCATACACTTTTATACGCCGCCTGCTGGGCGAAGCCAGCATGCAGGGATTTACCGTCATACCCGTAATATACGGGCAGTGCCGTAATACATAAGATATACCACTAGTGGTGTCTACCACATTCACCCCTTGTTAAAAAATGTCAGGCGGGGGTGACGAAAACATTACAAATTAAGTCTGTCGGGGGCTTTGACCCTCCGCCGCGATCGCCTCAGTCCTGGTGGTGATGTGGGCACCGACGTGGTCATCTGCGACTCCGGGAGCGTGTTGTCCTAGTCTTCGTCACCCCCGAGTGGATCCAGTGGGAGGACGGATCCCGATGGGGTGGGGGCTGCGGTGAGGTTTGCTGGTGGGAGGGTGGGTGGTGCAGGGGTGAATGAGGCAACCGGGGTGGGGGGGGGTGCGGTGTCAGGTCGGGGGTCGTGGGTGGGGACCCAGCGGGTGCAAGGTCCCGGAGGGAGACTGTGTCTTGGTGCCCGTCGGGGTGTGCCACGTAGGCGTACTGCGGGTTTGCATGTAGGAGGTGGACTTTCTCGACCAAGGGGTCCGATTATTGCTCCGCACATGCTTGCGGAGGAGGACGGGTCCAGGAACTGTCAGCCATATTGGGAGCGAGACCCCGGTGGACTTCCTGGGGAAGGCAAACACACGTTCGTGAGGGGTCTCATTAGTGGCGGTGCAGAGGAGCGATCGGATGGAGTGGAGCGCGTCGGGGAGGACCTCCTGCCAGCGGAAGACCGGGAGATTTTTCGACCGCAAGGCCAGCAGGGCAGCCTTCCAGACCGTCCCGTTCTCCCTCTCCACCTGCCTGTTTCCCCGGGGGTTGTAGCTGGTTGTCCTGCTCGAGGCGATTCCCTTGCTGAGCAGGAACTGACGCAGCTCATCGCTCATGAACGAGGGTCCCAGATCGCTGTGGATGTAGGTGGGGAAACCGAACAGAGTGACGATGCTGTGCAGGGATTTGATTACCGTGGCAGAAGTCATGTCGGGGCACGGGATGGCGAAAGGGAACCGGGAGTACTCATGAATTACGTTGAGGAAGTACACGTTGAGGTCGGCGGAGGGGGGGCCCTTTGAAGTCCATGCTGAGGCGTTCAAAGGGGCGGGAGGCCTTCACCAGATGCGCTCTATCTGGCCGGTAGAAGTGCGGCTTGCACTCTGCGCAGACTTGGCAGTCTCTGATGACGGTCCTGACCTCCTCAATGGAGTAGGGCAGGTTGCGGGCCTTGACAAAATAGAAGAACCGGGTGACCCCTGGGTGGCAGAGGTCATAGTGGAGAGCCCGGAGTTGGTCCACTTGTGCGCTGGCACATGTACCGCGGGATAGGGCATCAGGGAGCTCGTTGAGCTTACCCAGGCGATACAAGATCTCATAATTATAGGTGGAGAGCTCGATCCTCCACCTCAAGATCTTGTCATTTTTGATCTTGCACTGCTGAGATTATTAAACATGAAGGCAACCGACCATTGGTCAGTGAGGAGAGTGAATCTCTTGCCAGCCAGGTAATGCCTCCAATGTCGCACAGCTTCCACGATGGCTTGGGCTTCCTTTTCGACAGAGGAGTGCCGAATTTCGGAGGCATGGAGGGTGCGGGAGAAGAAGGCCATGGGTCTGCCCGCCCGGTTGAGGGTGCAGGCGAGAGCCACGTCCGAAGCATCGCTCTCCACCTGAAAGGGGAGGGACTGGTCGACCGCGTGCATCGTGGCCTTGGCAATGTCCGCCTTGATGTGGTTGAAGGCCTGGCGGGCCTCAGCCGTCAGGGGAAAAACTGTGGACTTGATGAGTGGGCGGGCCTTGACCACATAATTTGGGACCCACTGGGCGTAATATGAGAAAAACTCCAGGCATCGGTTCAGGACTTTGGGGCAGTGGGGGAGAGGGAGTTCCAGGAGGGGGCGCATGCGGTCGGGGTCGGGCCCTAGGACTTCATTTTCCACTACGTAGACAAGGATGGCTAAGCGGTTGGTGTGGAACATGCATTTCTCCTTATTGTATGTGAGGTTAAGGAGTTTGGCAGTATGGAGGAATTTTTGGAGGTTTGCGTCGTAGCCCTGCTGATCGTGGCCGCAGATGATGACGTTATCTAGGTACGGGAAGGTGGCTCGCAGTCCGTACTGGTGAACCATTCGGTCCATCTCGCGCTGAAAGACCGAGACCCCATTGGTGACACCGAAAGGAACTCTGAGGAAGTGATATAGTGGCCATCTGCTTCGAACGCAATGCATTGGCTCCTCCGGGTGGATGGAGAGCTGGTGGTAGGCGGACTTAAAGTCAACTGTAGAGAAGACTCGTACTGCGCAATCTGATTGACCATGTCAGATATGCGTGGGAGGGGGTACGCGTCGTGCTGCCTGTACCGGTTGATGGTCTGACTGTAGTCAATGACCATCCTGTGCTTCTCCCCAGTCTTCACCACCACTACTTGAGCTCTCCAGGGGCTGTTGCTGGCCTCAATGACCCCCTCCCGCAGAAGCCGTTGGACCTCCAACCTGATGAAGGTCCTGGCCTGGACACTGTACTGTCTGCTCCTAGTGGCGACGGGTTTGCAGTCCGGGGTGAGGTTCGCAAACAGTGAAGGTGGATCGACCTTAAGGGTCGTGTGGCCGCAGACGGTGAGGGGGAGCAGGGGCCCGCCAAATTTCAAAGTAAGGCTTTGGAGATGGCACTGAGAATCCAGGCCGAGCAACAGGACAGCGCAGAGGTGGGGGAGGACATAGAACCTGAAGTTGCTGCACTCTACACCCTGGGCGGTGAGGGTCGCGATACGGTATCCCCGGATTTCCACGGAATGGGATCCGGAGGCCAGGGATATTTTCTGGGTGATGGGGTGTACCGGGAGGGAGCAGTGCCTTACCAGAGTGGGGTGGATGAAACTCTCTGTGCTCCGGAGTCAAGAGGCAGGTCGTCTCGTGCCCGTTGATCTTCACCGTCGTCGTAGCGGTCACGAGGTTGCGGGGCCGAGACTGATCCAGGGTGATGGAGGTGAGCTGCGGAAGGTGTTGGGAGGTCCTGGGCTGATCAGCCGTGGCGGAGGTAGCAGTAGGCGGCGAACAGCCAGACGAGCCAGGGTCCTGAGGCACGGTCCAAAATGGTGCCAAAGATGGCGGCGCCCAAAGGGGCGCACATGGCGGGCGGCAAAGATGGCGGCGCCCATGGGCTGCACGTGGCTTGAGGAGGAGAAGATGGCGGTGCCCCTGGGTCACACGTGGGGGGTGTAGAAATGCCAGGCCTGGAAACAGCGGCGACCGACCGGGCCTGTCAAACAGAAACAAAGTGTCCTTTCTTCCCACACCCGTTGCTGGTCACGCTCCGCGCCGGGCAGTGCTGCCTTGGGTGTTTGCTTTGTCCACAAATATAACACTTGGGGGCCCCCCTGAGTTGGCTGGCTGCCCTGCGGCGCAGGCTTGCGGTGAGCTAGAGTCGGCAGCTGGTGGGGGCCGCGATGCCCACGGGGGTGCCGCACGGTCAAGGGTGTAGGACTCCAGGTTACGGGAGGCCACTTCTAGTGAATTTGCAAGCTGCCTAGTCTCCGCAAAATCGAGCTTACCCGCTCCCAGTAGTCGCTGGCGGACGTACGTAGACAGCATGCCCGTGACATAAGCATCTCTGATTGAAAGTTTGGTATGTTGGACTGCCGAAACTGCCTGCCAGTCACAGTTCCTACCGAGGATCTGTAGGGCCCGCAAGAAATCATCCAGAGTCGCCCGTGGAGTTGCCGTCTTGTGGCCAGGAGGTGCCTGGCGTACACTTGGTTCACCGGTTTAACGTAATGTCCCTTTCGGAGCGTCATCTCTTCTGAGTAGGTGAGCGCATCCCAGATGAGGGGGAAAATTTCAGGGCTCACCCGCGAGTAGAAGACTTGGAGCTTCTGCGCGTCGGAGGGTCTTCAGTGGCTGCTCTGAGGTAGCTTTCGAAGCAGGCTAGCCAGTGGTCGAAGGTAGACATGGCGTTGGCTGCGTGAGGGCTCAGCTGCAGGCGATCAGGCTTGATTAGGAGTTCCAACTTTTAAAATCTATTGCAATAAATTGATTTACCGTCAATTAACACTAGACGAGAATGGTGGAACAATCGAGGCTTTATTGCACAAGATGTTGTGCCTCCCACAGCTGGAACCAGAATGGAATCAGCGCAGGAGAGCATACACTTTTTACGCCGCCTGCTGGGCGGAGCCAGCTGGCAGGGATTTACCGTCGTACCTGTAATATACGGGCAGTGCCCTAATACATACAATATACCACTAGTGGTGTCTACCACATTGAGACAATGCATATCTGGGCTGGTTTAGCTCAGTGGGCTAGACAGCTGGTTTGTGATGTAGAACAAGGCCAGCAGCACGGGTTCAATTCCTGTACCAGCCTCCCCGACAGGCGCCGGAATGTGGCGAATAGGGACTTTTCACAGTAACTTAATACTTGTGACAATAAAAGGTTGTTGTTATTATTATTAATGTTGAAGGTGTTAGAGATGGTTAAATCACATTTAACTGTGTTGATGATAATTCATAGTAAACTCACTGCCACCTAGTCTAGTCTTTCAATGTTCACAGTGAAAGGTTTTAATTATAATTCACTCATAAATATTGAGGCTAAAAGGAAAACCTGTAAAATGCTGAAAGTCTCAAGGAGAAAGAGAGAAAGCTAGGAATGCACAGCAGGTCCATCTGTAAAGCATAGGGTCTCATTCGTAGGTCTTTTATGCGTACCCAAGTATTAGCCGGTCTTTTCTCATAATGAATGTTGATGGACCTGCTGTGCATTTCCAACATTTTCTGTCACTGGATCAAATCCATTGAGATCCTGCTGGGTCGAACAAAGTGGGGTCCTTCCCAATGAGTGATTGCACTTTCAGACTGCCTGTTAATAAGGTTTCTTCTGTACAGTCAAAAACACTAAAAAAGCAATGAAACTTTTATGGAGTAGGAGGTGGATTGAAGTGACATTCCCACACATGTTTTATCGTAAAATTAAACCACTCGTAACAACTAAATTGAAGTACTAGTTCCATTTAAAGGTTGGAGCATGTTAAAAAGGCCGCTTTTTGCTCCCCATTCATTGCACTTTTGAGACTTTTTAAAAATATGGAATTATATACCATGAGGCTTGGTGATCACGAACTTAAAACATTGGGGCAATTTTGCAAGGTATTGGAGAATCAAAGGAGGACATTGTCACCTTACTTCATCTATCAAGCTCGATGAACATGTGAATGGGGGGAAAAATGGAACAGATAATGACAGAAATATTCAATAGGAGGCGGCACCTTCCAACAGACCAGTTGAGATAAGGTGGAAGATATCACCACCAAACAGGATTTAACAAGGAGGAAATGGGCCATGCGCGCGCAAACAAATAAGCAAATTATTTAGTGGAGGACAAAAATTAATAATAATCTTTATTATTGTCACAAATAGGCTTACATTAGCACTGCAATGAAGTTATTGTGAAAATCCCCAGTTGCCACACTCCGGCGCCTGTTCGGGTACACGGAGGAAGAATTCAGAATGCCCAAATTACCTAATAGCACGTCTTTTGAGACTTGTGGGAGGAAACCAGAGCACCCGGAGGAAACCCACGCAGACACGGGGAGACCGTGCAGACTCTGCACAGACAGTGACCCTAGCAGGGAATCGAACCTGGGATCCTGGCGCTGTGAAGTAACAGTGCTAACCACTGTGCTACCGTGCCATCCAGGCACAGGTAGAATATAGTGCGTGTAAATCAGTGAATTTTTGCAATCTGGAATGTGTGAACAGTTTACAGAAGCTGGAGTGAAATCTGGTGCAAAGGAAAGAATGATACACTGGTAAGGCGGAGGAGATACCGGAGACCCAAGAGGCTAATAGAAAAAATAAACAAGTCAGCAAATGGTGAATTCCATCAATGGCTACAAACTGGAAAATAAAAGATAATTGGCTCACATTTGATCAGGGTAGCTAAGTGGTTGCATTTTAGGTGAAATCTTTTCCAGGTGTTACAATTGGCATTGTATCACATTCAGTGATAATTAATTCCAAGATGTGTGCAGGTCAAATTTTTCCCCATAACTTGATTATTTTGTCACAATGCAAACAAATGCATGCTACAAAATGTAATCAACATTTGTCAAGCTAAATCTTGCATAGAAACCCTACAGTGCAGAAGGCGGCCATTTGGTCCATTGAATCTGCACCAACTCTCCAAAAGAACACTCAAACTTTGCCCACTACCCCGTCCTATCCACATGCTTTGTTTGTGGCCAATCCACCTAACCTGCACTTCTTTTGACACGAAGGAGAAATTTAACATGGCCAATACACCTAACCTGCAGATCTTTGGACTGTGGGAGGAAACCAGAGCACGTGGATGAAACCCACACAGACATGGGCAGAATGTGCTAACTCCCCACTGACAGTCATCCAAGGCCAGAATTGAACCCCAGCCCCCTACGCTGTGAGGCAGCAGTGTTAACCACTGTGACACCATGCCGCTTAGTACCAAAACTTTCTTAACACATTTCAATGAAGTAAACAAGACTTGCTGATGGCTCTGTTATGAGCTGCACACAATTAGAAGGTTCCACCTTCAGGCACTGATCTATGTTTGAAATGAAACAGAAAATGCTCGAAATATTCAACAGGTCTGGCAACATCTATGGCGAAATAGAGTTCACATTTCTGATCTGTAATCTCCCATCAGAGCTGAAGAATGTTAGAAACGTAATAGGTTTAGAACAAGTGAAGGGAGAGGGGCACAGAGGAACAAAGAGGGCAGACCTGTGATGGGGTGGAGGGCAGGAGAGATTAAATGATAAAATATTTCCTGGTACCAAAAACAGATGGAGTGGCAATGGGATAAAGGAAGAGAGGATGTATCTAGATGAGCTGTGAGTGGCAGGATAGCTGTCCAAACGCAAAGTAAAGAAATGAAGAAACAGGAGAAACCAAACCGGCGCAAAACAGTCCCACACATAACAAAATAGAGGCAGAGGTTTTGATCTGTAAAATGCCAAGTCGATAGATGAAGTTCTGTTTTTCTCAGGCATTCATTGAGCTTCATTGGAACATTGCAACAGACCAAGCACAGAAAAGTCAGAGTGAGAGCAAGGAGGAGAAATTAAAGAACGGTCAACTGGAATCCCCATGCTGTGCTTTCAGACTTGCGCTTTGCAAAATAGTCATACAGTCTGCATTTGGTCTCCCCAGTGTACAGAAAATCACATTGTGAACAGCAAAGACAATATACTTAATTGCAAAAAGTACAAGACAGTTGCTGATTGACGTGGAGTGGGGGGGGGGGGGGGGGAAGAGGATGTTTGAGGCCTATTAGGGTAAGGAGGGAGGTGGTGAAAGAGCATGTATTGCATCTGAGTCACGTAGGACACTGAAGGAGGTAATTTAACCCATCGAGCCTGTAACGACTCTCCACGGAGAAGACCAGTCAGTCCCACTAGTCCTGCATGATCTTGTAGCCTTGTAGTTTTATTTCCTTCAAGAGCCCTCTAATTTTATTTTGAAATCATTGACTGTTTCTGAATCTACCACCTTCATGGGCAGCAAATTCCAAGATGTTACCCCTCGCTGCGTAAAAATGTTCTTCCTCACATTCTCTCCTGTATCTCAAAAACCTTAACTCTGTGTCTCCAAGATCTTGAGATGGTGGAAATAATGGATGATAATCTGTTGATTACAGAGAATGGTGGGGGTGGGAGGTGAGGACAAGTGAAACATTGTCATGGTTTAAGGAGGGAGGGGAAGGGATAAGGGCAGAATTGTGTGAAATACATTGGAGAATGTGGAGGGCCTTGTCAATCAGGCAGGGTTTGGATGTTGGGGGAAGAGGAGATCTGTGTTTTGACAATAGAAGGAAGACTTATCAGAAGTGCTGGGATGGAAGAATGAATTCAGTCATCAATCTATTGGAAAAAGGGGTGGGTTTGAGTTGGGTTGGCGGGGTGGGTACAGCAGATTGCTTCCCCTAAAAGACATTAGTGAACCAGGTAGATTTTTACAACAATTGGCAATGGATTCATAATTACTTAATTCAAATTTTGCCATCTACTGTGGTGGGATTCAAACCTGGGTCCCCAGAGTGTTACACTGGGTCTCTGAATTATGAATCCAGTGACAATACCTGTGCCACCATTCCCCATACTGCAACAGTTCAAGAAGGAAGCTCACCACCACCATCTTTTCAATGAGCAATAAATGCAGGCCGAGCCACATAATTTTAAAAAAAAATCTTTACTTTGTGGTTACATTGATGCTCCTTCTTTGGTTTGTGCTGTTGACAACATTCTATATCAACATCCTGTTTTCAGTTAAAATCTCAGGAAGATAGGAGATGTTGTTATTTTGTCCATTTGTTGACAACGAGAAAGGCAGCCAAGGACTTGAACAACTGGATAGAACGTGCACTATATCTCGACAGATGCAGAGAGTTGTGCTTTTTCCAAAACTTGTAATGGAATTGGCTAGCTGGGAGCCTCTGATCAATGAAGCAGATGTGGATGTTGCACGGCCTAACAGGCAGGTCAAAGATCTTTCCTTTCAGGTTCCTGCCAGACTGTGCAAGAAACTGAGCAGAAAATCAGAACCCACTCATCTCCTGTGTTGACAGATGTTGATCCCATTTAGATTCAAATAATAATTTAATAAAAAACAATTTGCTTGATAACATGCCAGAGAAGGTAGTGTACCATGAACCTTTAATCCACAAATAATTTCAGGATAAATTCACTCATCAAACCATTTACTCAATAAGATTCTTGCAATGGAGAGGAGAAAATCATTTCAAAAAACAAAGCTTATCAGAAAGATTATAGAACCATAAATGTAATAAATGTATAATAAATTCAATATTTATTGGGAGATTTTTCATACACCTTTCCGAAGATGAATTTATTAAAAGAGTTTAAGATTGTTGCCTGACTCCATTTGGTTTTCATTAGATTGGAATAAAAACCTCTTGGGCGGGCGGGCCGTGCCGGCGGCAAAGAGTGGCGTGAACAACTCCGGCGTCGGGCTGCCCGGAAGGTGTGGAAACCTCCGCACCTTCGGGGGCTAGGCCGGCGCTGGAGTGATTGGTGCCACGCCAACCGGCGTCAAAGGGCGTCCGGCGCAAGTTGGCACATGGGCAGGAGCGCCAGCGTGTTCCCAGACCCGCTGCCGTGATTCGTGCGCATACGCAGTGGGGTTGTTCTCCGCGCCGGCCTGTGTAAAGCTCTGCCATGGCCGGCGCGGACAGAAAGAGTGCCCCCACGGCACAGTCCCGCCCGCACATCGGTGGGCCCCGATCGCGGGCCAGGCCACCGGCGGCGGAGAATTTGGCAGCCGGCGTCAGAGCGGCGGGGCGGGATTCACGCCCCTCCCCCGGCAATTCTCTGACCCGGCGGGGGGGTCGGAGACCCCCGCCCTATGTGTCTGATTCTCTCTCTTATTGTTGCCTTAACATATCCACCCAGCTTTCATTATATCACCGTTGGCTGAAAAATCCTACGGAGACATCAGACGGAACGTTTAGGGACCTAGAAGGAACGGAGAGGCGGTACCAGGAGAGCGTAGCGTAGGCCCTCCCACACTGACTATTTGCAGTAGGATCCTGTACTGGTTGGACAATTAACGGTCGGTAGGTAGGGTTGGCCGATCACTCAACTGCTGCTGAAAGGAGGTTCTGGCGTAACGTTTAAAGGGCAATATCAAATCATTGATCCAAAGAATCTTCACCTCAGCGATCCATCCTGAAACTATCCAATATGTCGAAGACCCACCAGTAACCAGGAGCCAGCCACCCCTCACCCACCCTAGTCAGGCCCCCACCATGAGCACAATCTCCTCACAGGGACCTTAACATCAAATCATTGGCTGCTTGAGACCTTAAAAGTTCCACTGCAGAGCTGCTGAGTGCAAGAATAACAAGAACCACCAATCACTCTGTTGCTGTCCTTTGAAAGCTGCTGAGGTGGTGAGCCCCCATGTTCCGACTATCATAAGTGGAGAGACCTAGAAAACACGATTCGATTGCCTCCTTAACAAGTTCAGGTGCCTCACCATTGGCCATTTCGAAAACACAAGAGATCCCCTTTCAGTTTGCTCCCCACCGCTTGTAAAATTGGGGTCTGGATGTAGGGCGCCCAACCCAAACTCTAATAACGAGATCATCCACCATTGTTATGATCACTCGGCATGGCACTTTGATGACAACGATGATTGGACCAATATTTCTATTAAATGGTTATATTTTAACAGAGCCCTTTAACACGTTACATAGATGTTGTTTCCCAGTTTTTCATTATAGCCCCTTGTTTTATTCTCCCACGGAGAGTAGGGAAAGGATTAAAAACAGCACTAAAATCCAATTTCACCAACATCTCACTGTGGGGAAGGGGCACAGACTCAGGAGCAGAGAATCTGTTGAGGGATGCAGGTGAAGAGGAGGCCAACTGGAAAGGGCTTGGACACCTTTTTTATGGATGACACTAACTGTGAAAATATTATAATTCACATGGAAGCCATCAACACAAGATGGATCAGCATGAGCTCACATGCACCGATTCAGATGGTGTCAGTCGTATCACCAGAATATTTCCTTTAAACCTTGGGTAGCTCTGTGAAGAAGCTCAGTATCATTGAGAGAACAAGTAGACGAGGCTGGAACTTAACAAACCAGCGCATACTTTAATAATTCACTCATTATTTAATGATGAACAGATGCTGTTCTTTTGGTCTGGTACATACACCTCACGCTGTGATTTTTCTTATTTATTGAGAGACAATTACTTACAGATGGATTATGGAATATTTCCTTCCCTTTGAATATTAAAACTCAAACAGTGTTCAACAGGGTGCTTGTTTTCCATTATTTTCAGCCTTGTTTATCATTTTCATGATTCAAGGCTTTTGTACTTTTGCAGATGTTGGCATTTTTTGAACCGCAGCTAACAAATTTTCAAATTGTTTTGTCTGAATTGACAATTATCTTCGAAGTTGTTGGCTGCAATCAGTACTGAACAACTACCAGTTTCTAAACAAATGAAGCCAACCACAGCTTGGCCATATGGCTGTACCCACATTGCACTGTTAAGTGTTCGCAATATACCTTCTTTGGCTCAGAGAGATCTTGTTGGAATGTATAACCCTTACAGAATGTTTAAATTGCTAAAATAGTAAGGCGATTAAGTCGGCCGGTGCATCTTATGGAAAATGATTATTTTACACTGGCATAAAGGAACAAACCATTGAAAGGCAAATATGGGTAAAAATATCTTGCTGTTGGTGCACGGTTTCACATTATTGAATGTTTGTTTGATGCAGTTATTGCTTCTATAAGTTTAATTTGGATGAGAAGAAAGAAGCAAAAATGACCTTTAGGCTTGCATGTGATATTTTTCTCACCTGAAGCTTTCAGACCTCAAGGTAAACTGTATAGAGAAGAAAGATAGAACTTGCATTCATACAGTGCTTTGCACCCTGACTGTTGCATTTCCTACATTACAACAGTGACTACACTTCTAAAGTGCTCCATTAATGATAAAATGTTCTGAATTTTGAAAGGTCCTATATAAATGCAAGTCTGCCTGTCATTCTTGTCCTCTGTGCTTCCATTCTTTCCCAAGTCCTGCACCTTGTGGAATTATGTATCTCTCTTCTTCCTTTCCATCTTACAATTCACCTCAGGAAGGAGCTGTGCTCCGAAAGCTAGTGATTCAAATCAAACTGTTGGACTTTAACCTGGTGTTGTAAGACTTCTTACTGTGCCCACCCCTGTCCAATGCCGGCATCTCCACATCATGGCTTCCATCTTACAAGTGCGTAGACAAAGGGTGGAGTCCTCCCGCGCCCCTGCCAGTGGGTTCAATGGGGGGGGGGGGGGGGGGGGGAATTTGACAGGCAGACGTAAAATTGGTTACACACCAACGTCAATTTCCCATAGGATCTTCTGTTAATGTCCACCACGGCAGATTGGGAATCCCGCTGGAGGCCAGCGCGAAACCGATTTGCATCACGCTAATGGGATGCAGATGAAAGCCCAACTAGAATCTTCCCCCTCCCCTCGCCGCAACGTCCTGATTCTCCATTATGGCAGTGGGGAAACATGCCGGTCCATAACACCTGGAACAACGTGGTGAGCAGAAGGCAGGACTTATCTTTAGGGCCTTGCTCACCTCATGGACATCTGGGGAGAAACAACCAGGCCTGTAGCTATCTGGCCCTTGAGAAACATTTTGTTTGGAATGATGGGTGGATCCTCATGTCCATGGCGCCTCTTGGAAGGTGGGACGTGTCCACGCAGCAGCTTCAGCTGCACTGATGTCGGACATGCTTCAGAATGCCAGGGTCTTTGCCAAGCACTGCTAGAGCTCAACAGGGAGGGGGGGGGGCAGAAAGTTTAGGTGTAGGTGGGAAAGGAAGGTCTTGGGTGGGAGGAAGGAAGGAGTAAGAGAGGGAGTTGGAAGGGGTGAAGTAGTATGGGTGGAGGTAGGTGTCACGGGACAGTAGGAGCTGGGAAGGGAGTTTTGGAGGGGAGAAGGTATCCGGGGGAGGAAGGAGTAAGGAGCGCCGAATGAGGATAAAGGAGTACGGGATGATGAAGGAGTGAGGGAGGATGAAGGAGTGAGGGATGATAAAGGAGTGAGGGAGGATAAGAGAGTACGGGATGATGAAGGAGTGAGGGAGGATAAAGGAGTGAGGGAGGATAAAGGAGTACGGGATGATGAAGGAGTGAGGGAGAATAAAGGAGTACAGGATGAGGGAGGATAAAGGAGTACGGGATGATGAAGGAGTATGGGAGGATGAAGGAGTGAGGGAGGATAAAGGAGTACAGGATGATGAAGGAGTGAGGGAGGATAAAGGAGTATAGGATGAGGGTGGATAAAGGAGTATGGGATGATGAAGGAGTGGGAGGATAAAGGAATACAGGATGAGGGAGGATAAAGGAGTGAGGGAGGATGAAGGAGTGAGGGAGGATGAAGGAGTATGGGAGGATGAAGGAGTACAGGAGGATGAAGGAGTGAGGGAGGATAAAGGAGTAATGGACGATGAAGGAGTGAGGGAGGATAAAGGAGCACGGGGATGATGAAGGAGTGAGGGAGGATAAAGGAGTATGGGATGATGAAGGAGTGGGAGGATAAAGGAGTAAGGATGAGGGAGGATAAAGGAGTACGGGATGATGATGGAGGAGTGAGGGAGGAGAAAGGAGTATGGGATAATGAAGGAGTGAGGGAGGATGAAGACGTGAGGGAGGATAAAAGAGTATGGGATGATGAAGGAGGGAGGAAAGATAAAGGTGTGAGGGAGGATAAAGGAGTACGGGATGGTGATGAAGGAGGGAGGGAGGTTAAAGGAGTAAAGAGGAAGGAATGAGCAAGGTGAAGGAATAAAGGGGAGAAGGGAAAGCTTGGGGTCGGGGGAATGGCTAGAAGAACACGCAAAGGAGGGGCTTGTGGAGTTGATGTCCTCCTTCTGGGGAACAAACTGAGGGTGGGTGTGGAATGAAGATGAGTGTGAGGGGGAGCCTGTAGGATGGGAGGGTGCATCAGTCACCATGGAATGGATGACAGAGGTGGTTGGTGAGGACCCAGAGCCAGACATAGACCCTGGAGGTGGGAAAGTCAATGTGGTGGTGTATGTGGGGTGTTCAGGGGGGTAGGGTGCGTGCAAGTTCACCTAGTCGTCATTGTTGAAGGAGAAGGGTCGGACTGAAAGGTAACAGAGTGAAAGTTGGAGGGGATGGGTATGGGCGACAGCGGGTAGGGGAAAAGAGGGTGGAGCTGATCCAAGACAGAACGATCACTATCTTTCCAAAAGCGCAAGTAATCGGAGCCACAAGTTGGATGGACAGGGTGTTGCTCGGGTTCAGGTGATGATCTGTGTGAGCGAGGAGAGTGCTTGTACCAGTCTGTGAAAGGCCCCACCACAGACCCTTCTCCCTCCAGAAACGCACATCGTGCTGCTGCGGGCACCTGAACTGCGTTTTGGGTGCAGGCAGATGACGGGGGATTGGGTGGGGATGCCGCGCGTCCGAATGGTGCTGGAAGGTCACAGTTGACATTATTTAGTGCAAATGTGAATATATTCAGATGTATAGTGACAACGTTCACCTGTGTAACCATGTGGCCACAATTTCTTGATTTTCCTGGGCCACAGCGTTGCCCTGACATCGGAAGCAGGGGGTGGAGGCAGCCTGTGGAGCTGTCGGCCCTGTTGCCTTTGATGACTTGGCGGCAGTCCTATGGAGAGCCGAGGCCTGGAGGTTGATGTTGGCCTTCCACCAGTGGGCCAGAGGATGAGGATGAAGGGGATACAGACTGAGGGGATTCAGAGGGGGCAGACAACCTCCGAGTGACCCATGGGTGTCTTGCTGCACCTTCTGGGTGCCCGAGGGCCCTGGCCTGACTCTTTGTTGGGAAGGGGCACCTGGAGAGATGTCAAAGTTCCCTGTACCCCTCTCGTGTTGTCACTGCATTACCTCACCCAACCCATGGCAACGGTGATGGAGTGCAGGTCCTGATGCTTCTTCAGGTTCTGTTGGACAAGGATCTCCTTACCATCCGCCACCTTCCCCATAGAGACCCCAATGCGTGCACGTGTGGACCACTTCATAGAGCAGGCCCCGGGGAACTCCTCTGACTCCCGTTCCACTTTGTTGATGGCATCCAACAGCTGTTCCTGATGTTCCGCTGCCTCCTGCTAATGCTCCACCATAAGTTGGGAGTCTGATTCCAGAGGCTTGTCATCTGACTTGGACCTCACAAATGCCTCTTGCACAGCTGTCCTCCAGAGTCCTCCAGAGCTTGGCTGAACTTGCCCCCTCCTGCTGTGGACAAATATCCATGCGGTTTGTGGAAGCCTAAACTTGACCATCTGAAGCATCATGGGATACATGACATAAAGTCTGAAAGAGTCTCACTTTAAATTGCTTTCTGTACCTCATTAATTCAGTTCGCAGACAGATGGTCCCCTGTAACGTGATTACATTGTCTTGAGTTTAATCGATTTCCTGACGAGATCAATTCAGTTTGTATGGTGACACACGCACCATTGTTTAAACAGTACCATCGGAGCCAGTGACGTCAATCGAGTAGCACGACCTTTGTAATGCTAATATATATTCATCTCTGTAGAATTACTGCAGTAGACATTGACGTCATCTGATCTTTTGTATCGGAATGGTAACCTTGTCTCTGTGGAACCAACTGAAAGGCTCATCAATTATCAATGTATCACCTGTGGGGGGGGGAAGGTGGGGTTATTTTGTGTATAAAGATCTCTACGTCCCTCAGGTTCCTCAGAGTGTGCCTGCTGCGACCCTGGATTCCAGTGGCCTGTCTCTGTCATGATATCCACATCAGCATATCATGCTGCAATCACACACACACTGATGGACAGGCAGTTGGACCAACCAGAACACACATAACATCGCAGTCAATCACCAGTGAGAGCACACGCACTATAAAACAGGGAACACCACAGTTCCCGCTCATTCTACCAGGAGATAGCTCAAGAGCACAGAGCTCACAGCGTGCCACTCAGACATACACCATGTGCTGAGTGCCTCACCAACACAGTGATAGGGCTGGGTCCACAGGTTAGCTGGTGAAGCACGTACCCAAGCCAGCAGTTAGTTGTTACCGTTGTTGAGACAATAAAACAGAGTTGTACCATCTACAGCCGTGTTGGATCATTTGTGTATCAGAACACCCAACGCAACATGATACCAGTAGTGGAAGCTAACCAGCGACTGAGACCTACTTGCACCCTTTCAGAAATCCGCAATCCTGCGCCGTGGACACCATCAGCCCGCCGCAGCCGTTCCGAATCGCTGGAAATTTTGGCGTAAACTGGAAGCTGTTTAAACAGCGCTTCCAGCTCTTCTTAGAAGCCACAGACAGGGAGGATGCATCGGACACCAGGAAGATCGCCCTCCTCCTCTCCACGGCGGGGCAACACGCCATCCACATCTATAATTTCCTAGCATTCGAGGAAGGCGAGGACAAAACAAAATATAAGACGGTGCTTCTGAAGTTCGAGGAACACTTCAGCGTGGAAGCCATAGAGAGCTTTGAGAGGTACCTCTTCCAGTAGCACCTGCAGGGGAAGGATGAGCCTTTCCAATCTTTCTTGACACACCTCCGTATCCTTGCGCAGTCCTGCAGCTATGAGGCCACCTCCGACTCCATGATACAGGATCAGATAGTTTTTAGGGTCATCTCGGACACCCTACGCCAGCAGCTCCTTAAAATAAAGCGCCTCACCCTAGCGACTGCCATCGAGACCTGCGTCCTCCACGAGAACGCGACCAGCCGGTACTCCCAAATCCAGGCGGCAGAAACGGCACGGCCCGGGTCCTACAAGGCGGAGCGGGTCCTGTCGATCGGGTTCCTCCTGGCCCGCGGCCCGGACGAGGGCGGCCATTTTGCGCGCTTTCCGAGGCCTCCCGCACTTGTACGCGCCAAAAGAGGGGGCATTGACGCAGAGGGACGTGATGCGCAGGCGCGCTCTACGCAGGACCGCACCGTGCATGCACAGTGGTGCAACGAACGGCATGACGTCACGACGTGCGGCAACTGTGGCTCCGCCCACTTAAAGCGGCAATGTCCGGCCAAAGCGCGACAATGCCTCCGCTGTGGCAGGATGGGCCACTACGCTGCCTGCTGTCGAGCAGCTCAACCTGCCAACTCCCAACAATACCACCAACCTCGCAGGGAAGTGCGGGCGATTCAGCCCCCCTACACCGAGTCATATCCAGATAGTATGCAGATCAGCGATACCGAAAACAGGGAGCCCTTCCGCATTGCGGTAATCCACAAGAACCGGATGTCCCCAAGTCGGAACCACCATCCGCTCTGCCAGTGCACAGCATTGATCCGGGCGATGAGTGGTGTGCCACCCGAACAGTTAACCAATCACAGATCACATTTCGCCTGGACACTGGTGCCTCCGCCAATCTCCTAGTATGGTCAGCCTTCCAGACCTTGAAGGTTAAACCACCGATTCTGCCATCCCACTGTCAGCTGGTTGACTACAATGGAAACGTCATCCCGGCCACGGGGTCCTGCCAGCTCGATGTTACACACAACTCACACAAAGCCACATTATCATTTGAAATTGTTGGATCCTCGAAGGACTCTGTTAGGCGCACAGGCGTGCAAGATCCTCCACCTCGTTCAGCGGGTTCACACTCAGGCACGTCCGATTTCCCAGATGCAGACTTTAGGGCGCAGCTCCACTCACTCCTCGCGCACAACCAGGAGGTTTTCGAGGGCATGGGCACACTGCCCTACACGTACAAAATACGGCTCAAACCGGACGCCACCCCGGTCGTTCACGCACCTCGTTGGGTCCCAGCACCACTTAAGGACCGCCTCAAGCAGCAGCTGCAGGACCTGCAGGACCAAGGAGTGCTTTCCCGGGTCACGGAGCCAACGCCATGGGTCAGCTCCATGGTGTGTGTCAAGAAGCCCTCCGGCGAGCTCCGGATCTGTATCGACTCAAAAGATTTGAATCACAACATTATGAGGGAACACTACCCCATACCCAAACGACAAGAAATCACGAGCGAAATGGCTCGGGCAAAAATATTCACCAAGCTTGATGCCTCAAAGGGCTTTTGGCAGATTCAATTGGATCAGTCCAGCAGGAAGCTGTGCACTTTCAACACTCCATTTGGCAGATACTGCTACAATAGGATGCCATTCGGCATCATCTCGGCCTCCGAGGTGTTCCATCGCATCATGGAACAGATGATGGAGGGCATCGAAGGGGTACGCATCTACGTAGATGACGTTATCGTCTGGTCCACCACACCACAGGAGCACAATCAGTCATCTCCAGCGTGTCTTTGCACGGATACGAGATCAGGGCCTGCGCCTCAACCGAGCCAAGTGCTCTTTTGGCCAGACTGAACTGAAGTTTTTTGGGGACCACATCTCCCGGTCGGGTGTGCGGCCGGATGCCGACAAAGTGGCAGCCATCGCAGCCATGCAGCAGCCGTCAGACAAGAAGGCAGTGCTGCACTTTCTTGGGATGGTCAACTTCCTGGGGAAGTTCATTCCTAACCTTGCTTCGCACACGACTGCTCTTCGCCACCTGGTCAGAAAGACAACGGAGTTCCAGTGGCTGCCCGCACACCAGAGTGAATGGGAGGAGCTCAAGGTCAAGCTCACCACTACCCCGGTACTGGCGTTTTTCGATACCACACGGGAAACAAAGATCTCAACTGACGCCAGCCAGTCCGGCATTGGAGCGGTACTCCTGCAACGGGACAACACCACATCATGGGCCCCGGTCGTTTATGCGTCGCGGGCCATTACCCTCACAGAACAGCCCTATGCGCAGATTGAGAAGGGGTGCCTAGGCCTGTTGACTGGCATCAACAAGTTTCACGACTATGTATATGGTCTTCCGCAGTTCACTGTGGAGACCGACCATTGCCCCCTGGTCGGCATCATTCAGAAGGACCTCAACGATATGACCCCTCGCCTCCAGCGCATTCTGCTCAAGCTCCGGAGGTACGACTTCCAAAGGAAGGATCTCATCATCGCAGATGCTCTGTCCAGGGCGGTCAACACACCGCCCGACTCGGAGAGGTTTGCTTGTCAGGTCGACGCACAAATAGCCTTCACATCGGCCAATCTGCCAGCCACTGATGCACGTCTGGCCCACATTCGCCGTGAGACTGCGGCTGTCCCCCTTCTACAGCGTGTGATGCACCACATGACGGAAGGGTGGCTCAAGGGGTAGTGCCCACAATTTTACAACGTCTGGGACGACTTGGCCGTCATTGATGGTGTCCTCTTGAAGTTGGACCGGATCGTGATCCCACACAGCATGCATCGGCTTGTCCTCGAACAACTGCACGAAGGCCATCTCGGAGTTGAAAAGTGTAGGCGGAGGGCCCCAAGAGGCTGCGTACTGGCCGGGCATCAGCGGCAACATCGCCAACATGGTGCTCAACTGCCCCACCTGCCAAAGGTTTCAGCCGGCGCAACCCCCTGAGACCCTTCAGCCCCTTGAGTTGGTCACGTCCCCCTGGGCGAAGGTGGGTGTGGACATCTTTCATGCGCTCGGCAGGGACTACATTATTCTGATTGACTACTTCTCAAGTTATCTGGAGGTCATACGCCTGCACGACACAACGTCATCAGCTGTCATCCGGGCATGCAAAGAAACCTTTGCTCGCCATGGAATTCCGCTCATCGTCATGTCTGACAACGGGCCTTGCTTTGCGAGCCAAGAATGGTCTTCCTTTGCCACTTCATACAACTTCACACACGTGACGTCCAGTCCCTTGCATCCTCAGTCGAATGGCAAGGCGGAAAAGGGCATCCACATTGTAAAGCGGCTCCTCTGCAAGGCTGTTGATGCTGGATCTGACTTCTGTTTAGCCCTGCTGGCCTATCGCTCGGCCCCACTGTCCACGGGCCTCTCGCCAGCCCAGCTGTTGATGGGTCGCACCTTCAGGACCACTGTGCCGTCCATTCATGTTCCTGAACCCGACTATACTCCAGTACTGCGAAGGATGCAACAACAGCGTGCTCAGCAGAAGGTGGCACATGACGCTCGGGCGACTGATCTTCCTGCCCTGGCGCCTGGAGACAACGTCCACATACACCTACCGGAGGGTGGCTGGTCGGCATATCGCCGAGGTTCTCCGCCACGTGGCTCCCCGCTCATTCCTGGTTCGTATGCCTGATGGCTCCATTCGCCGCCGTAATCGGCGGGCCCTTCGTCTGGTTCCGTGCTCGCTACGAGGTCATGCACCGGTGCCACGCCTCCTGTTGTCCCTGATGTCGACTTCGTTGAGCTTCCTGCCACTCTTCCTGCCTCTTCCTCTCTCGCCCGTGGCCAGGCCCATTCCTCAGCCGGTGGATCCTGACCCACCCTTGAGGCGGTCAACCCGAATTCGTCGCCCACTTGAGAGACTTGACTTATGAGCCTGTTAGCACATTTGACTCACTGAATTATTTTACAGCACTGTTAACGAGTTTCTTTTCTTGTCGTTCATTGTTCCAGAAGTTCTCTCTCGTCGTTGTTGATTGCATTTGTTCTGTTATTGGTACAACCTCGTTGTTCTGTTGCACCTGACACCTTCCTCTGTATATAGTTTAGCCTCATGTACATGTTGTAAATATTGCACACACATACTCAGATGCACTCAGTACACATTTCTTATGTATTAGCATATCGGCACATATCCTTTGTGAAAGGGGAAGATGTCATGATATCCACATTAACATATCATGGTGCAATCACACACACACACTGATGGACAGGTAGTTGGACCAACCAACACACACACAAGATCACAGCCAATCACCAGTGAGAGCACATGCACTATAAAACAGGGAACACCACAGTTCCCGCTCATTCTACCAGGAGATAGCTCAAGAGCACAGAGCTCACAGCGTGCCACTCAGACAAAGACCATGTGCTGAGTGCCTAACTAAGATAGTGATAGGGCTGCGTTCACAGGTTACCTGGTGAAGCACGTACCCAAGCCAACAGTTAGTTGTTACCGTTGTTTAGACAATAAAACAGAATTGTACCATCTACAGCCGTGTTGGATCATTTGTGTATCAGAACACCCAACACGACAGTCTCCTTGTTGCAAGTAAAATCATTTAACTTTAACTGTGTTGTTATCTGTTACGCTTCTTTCAGATGTTAAAGATTTCAACAGTTTACCACCGGGTTTTGCGACTCCTCCTGAACCAGCACTAAAACCCACCGTGATGGGTGTGCACCTGAGCTGGTGGAGGATGCAAGTCAGTGCTGTGATGGTTGTATTGGCGTGGAGTTCTTGTTTTCCACTCCCTCCTGCCTCCTTTCAGGGCTGTGGCTTGAAAATGTCTCTCCTCCACATCTCCTCTTCGTTTTCTCTTCCTTTCCTCTTTCATTTCTCCTCCTCTTTTCTCTGTTTCTCCTCCTGACTCTCCCCCCCCTCTCCTCTCCCCCCCTCTCCTCTCCCCCCCTCTCCTCTCCCCCCCTCTCCTCTCCCCCCCTCTCCTCTCCCCCCCTCTCCTCTCCCCCCCTCTCCTCTCCCCCCCTCTCCTCTCCCCCCCTCTCCTCTCCCCCCCTCTCCTCTCCCCCCCTCTCCTCTCCCCCCACATCTGTTCCTGGAGGCACCTGCAATTGATAAGGAAAGTGCAAGTGACAGCATCAGCTGCCTCCAAGCCAGAGGCTCATTCAAACCCAAGATTTCCATTGAATGGAAGAATCTTTACTGGGTGGATGTCCAACGCCATGCTCTTTCCAGCTTGATTTCTATGAGCTCTGAAGTCCGCTTCGCAAAATTGGTTAGAGCCCTCGGGTGTGGTCCACCCCTTCTGGTCTTTTGTTCCATTCTTTCCAGCTGTGGCAAAACTTCTGCCCAAGGAAGAGAATGCTTGAGAGGGCTTGCATGTTACATTGGTTGGAACGTTAGATTTTGGATCATTCCTCGGTCCTCCCCTTTGTAAGATATCCCAATTCTCTGCGGCAAGTTGTCACTGGTGCAAATTGGGCAGAAGGATTGTGGATTAGGGGAAGACTCATTCCTGCATGTGATGTGGAAGCTGCTTGTTCCCTCTGTTTGGAGTCCAGGTTCCCCCACCCCCACTCTGTGCAGTGTTGTATGTGTGCTGAAGAGTGAAGGAGACAGTGGTCACTCCACCACAGCAAGGGTGCACTGAAGTGGGGCTGTGATGCAGGAAATGCCATTTCCATTGCCACTGGCCCTAGGACCTTGACATTTTAGAGTCTTTGTAGATTGTGCAACCATGGATGAGAGTGACACTGGCAGCACAAGTAAGATCATCCATCCTCTTGCGGCACAGGGTTACCGACCTCCCGTGCACTTATGAAATCGGCCAACTAGGCCCATGCTGAAATCGGCCAACTAGGCCCATGCTGTGTTAGTGTCCCTGCTGGGCTGCCTCCTACTATCAGCCAGGTACAGTACATCCTTCCTGACCTACACATGATCGAGGAGAACATGCAGAGAGGTGTCGTTAAACTTAGGTGCCTGGCCTCCTCCTTCCCTTCTGGACATCTCCATTGGTAGGTGCTTACAGATGGATTCTGGGCGGCATCAAACACCCAGGTGCATCATTAATGAGGTCGGGGATGGAAGCTATGGCCTGGTTTCCTATCGGCCTCTGCAGCGAGAAACACAACACGTCTCCGCCCCGGGACTTAGTCTGAGTTGGGACAATTACACCCAAGGTTTCTACAATTCTCAATGGGTCGTCAGGCAAAGTGAAGGGCCTCACAGATTGGTGATGCACAATAATGCAGGACGTAGCGCAGAAAATGCTCTCCCAGAAATTGCATTTGAATGCAATCCATCAAAGTATAGATAAAAATGTCAAATTCTGCTGAAAATTAATCATATGTATATTGATCTACTGCAATAAATGCAATCAATGTTTATCTCAATTTATTAAAATGTGCAGTGATGTTGAAGCAATAATTTACTGTGGCCCTGGTTTTACTGTTGAGTAGACCACTAGATGGAGGTCCCATTGACTCTGTGTTCAAGACTTTAATCTCTTCTTCAGCACAGACTGGAAGACCTACAAGTTGAGGAAGACAAAGTAAACCATCTCATCAAATCCAACACTAAACTACAAGCACAGAGGGAAGAGGTGAGGCCAGGACCCATGGATAAGTGTGACTTACTTTGACTCCCAGTTAGAGATGACGTTGTAAAATCATTTCTTAAATGGACAGGAAAATCCTCAGCACGTCTGGCAACATCCGTGGAGAGAGAAGCAGAGTTAAGATTCCAAGTCAAGTGACTAGTCTTCAAAACGTTATTGAACCCGAAATCCTGACTCCAGTTTCCTTTTTGCAGTGCGGAAGGAGGCCATTCGGTCCATCGAGTCTGCACCGGCTCTTGGAAAGAGCACCCTACCCAACACCACACCTCCACCTTATCCCCATAACCCAGTAACCCCACTCAACACTAAGGGCAATTTTGGACACGAAGGGCAATTTAGCATGGCCAATCCACCTAACCTGCACATCTTTGGATATTGCCAGACCTGCCAAGTTTTTCCAGCACTTACTGGGTGGAATTTTATACTGGTGGGATTTTACAGTGCTGCCGAAGTTACTGAATTTTTGAGCGGCTTCCTGCATTTTATGACCCCCCCCCCCCCTTCACAACAAGACTGTAAAATTCCACCCTCTCTTTCTATTTCAGATTCCAAGGAACTGCAGTATTTTGCTTTTATCTTAAATGGATCGCCTTGCTTTCTGGTCAAGGGGGTGGGCAAATGTATTTCCCCCAACCGGTGTTAAGATTTACAAATGCTCCCTCCTGCTTCAGCATATATTTGATTTCAGAGTGGACACAAGGGGCGTAATTTTCCAAAAGAATGGCATAGTGCCAGTCTCGGTGCAAAAACCAGTGCGATTCCCGTCTGCCCCAGCAGCGCGATTCGGACTGCAATTTTTCGGCACTTTGAGAAAAAATAATTTCCCCACGTGAACAATGTCATGCCTGAGGTGCGAAGCATCTGATTCGCCTGCCTTGGGGTGTCACCTGAGCACTATAATCAAAGGAGCACTGCAATGAAACAGCTCCACCGCACTTGCTTTCATTCAAGCTGGGAAGATGGCAGCGAGGAAACCAGTTTCATGGAGGACCCTCACCCGTGTGCTAGTTGCCATGGAGGAGAGATGGGCAACAATATATTCTTCGAGCAGTCAGGAGACCTCCTGCAATATAACAAACCCTGCCTGGGAGACCGTCGCAACACTGGTCAGTGCTTGCACAAGATGACTGCAATGCAGCAAGAAGGTGAATGACTGTTTTGCCAGGCTACGTGTAGTCACCCCTCAGAATGTCACCTTGATCTGACATGCTGCCAACTAGCTGGGCCCCATCACCTGACCTCCCACAAGCTTCCTCACACCCCACTGCTGCTCCTCTTCATGCAGTGCCCACACATACCAGGTATCATCGACATTTAACCTGCCAGGCAGCCAGGTCACATCATCCCCATTTGTGTTTCTGCAGGAGAAGCTTGCTCAGAACCAACGTGAGAAAGGGAAGATGGGCACTGCGATGCCCGGGCTGAGGATCCTGACTCTTTTTGAGGAGAGAACCTTGGAGCTAGCAAGGGAGGCCTGTGCTGAGAGTGAGGTGGGCCTATGAGAGAAAAGTGAAAAACTACTGCATGTTCATTCAAATGACCAATATCTCAAATGAGCTCTGTGTAACCCAGACCATTGACCTGGGTGTGTACTAATATCATATTCTGTTCCTTGCAGGAACAATACCTGATCAGCCTGGTCCACCCACCAGTGTTCCACCGCCCACCCTCAGCACAGTAGCACAGTGGTTAACATAAGCTTCACAGCTCCTGGGTCCTAGGTTCGATTCCGGCTTGGGTCACCGTCTGTGCGGAGTCTGCACGTTCTCCCCATATCTGCGTGGGTTTCCTCCAGGTGCTCCGGTTTCCTCCCACAGTCCAAAGATGAGCAGGTTAAGTGGATTGGCCATGCTAAATTGCCCTTAGTGTCCAAAAAGGTGAAGTGGGGTTCCTGGGTTCCAGGGATAGGGTGGAGGTGTGGGATTAAGTAGGGTGCTCTTTCCAAGAGCTGGTGCAGATTCTATGGGCCGAATGGCCTCACTCTGCACTGTAACATCTATGAACACTACCTTGAGGCTACACGGCAGTCAACCACATCCTCCACCTGTGCAGAAACACACACCTTGGTGGGCGACCCGAGCGGGCAGGCTTCTGGGTCACTATCTGGTGAGCGTCACACTGCATCGCATGCACACTAGGTGGAGACAGGAACATCGCAAGGATCGGACAGTCAGAAGACTGCAAGATCCCAGGACTCTGCTGTGCCCCAGCCAGGATTCGTACCTCGGGACAAGCCTCAGCTGCTGGAGATGCAAAGGCAGGGCGGGAATACCAGGAGGGGTTGTCAGCGACACTTCTGCAACTGCAAGACTGAAAGGGGGAGTCCGAAAGCCTTCTGCCACAGGAGATAATGCCGGCAATGTGTGGCATCCAGGCCAACACGGTAAGGGTGGCATCCACAGTGGAAAATCTGGAGCTGGAGGCCAGATCCACGGTCGGAGACCTCCGAAGCATGGCTCAGTTCCTAAGATCTGTGGCTTGAGTACTTCAACTTCATGGCACAGACAATAGTGGACCTCCTGGACTGACAGCCCCAGATGATGTTGAGGTTTCTGGACCTCACTCCAGGTGCCCAATTACTCCATGTGTACCCGGAGGCAAGATGATCCACGAGACCCAGGGAGTGCCCAGCAAATCTGAATCCCTCCTTCCCGAGACCTGTGCAACTTAGGCTCCGTGGACAGACCATAGTGATGCCACAACACCAGTGCCACCTGAATGTAGGCCGGTCCTCTAGCACTCAGCACATCAGTGGACGGCTGCTAAGGGCTTCTCCGGCAACATGGTGTGGAAGGCAACAGGCCGCTGCCAGCTTTGATGTGGCTTTGAGAACACACCGAGACATAGTGGGAGTGTTTGCAAGATTCAGGGATTGTAGGGGCACAGCGTGGGCATCGATGAGGCACTAGTAGTTCGGGGACATTGTCACTTAACACATTTTGATACATCTCCACATTAAATATTATTGTTACCCACCATTTTAACGCCTCGGATTTAACCCACCTTTCAGCGGCACAACGCTTCACCGGATTGGTGCACAGCCATTCTCAATGGGTCTCCCTTTGCACCAAACGATTAGGCCCTCTCAGAACAAATATTTCAATCGCAGTGACAGGACTCAGGCATGATTCAGTGAACCCTGGACCCTCATCCCATGCCCTCTCTAGAGCAAAGGGACAGAGGAATATAGTGCAGACTCTCACTCAGACCTGACCCAGGGGGCCAGCATGCTGGCAGCAGACAGACAGAAGTCAGATACAAGCAGAAGCGGAGGAGCATCACAGACAATTCCTCACTGCAAATCTTCATCATCCTCCTGCTTTGACCGGGCAACAGGCACTCAAGAACACCCCAACCCCAGCACCCTGATGATTGATATCTCCGCCATCTTCATCCACTGGTCATAGAGGGGTCACAATGTCCTGGGGGATCATGTTAGTGAGCTCACCTTCCTCTATCAAGAGGGAGGGGATGAGGACGTCTCTAGCCTTTCTGCTCAGGTGCATTCTCACCCCCACCCAACCTCAAGTCTTCTCAGTGGGCTCTTACTTGGGAGCCCTCAGGCATGTCCTTCTCACCCGAGGGTGCTCATCCTCAGGAATCTCCTCGCCCAATTGCAGAGCCAGGTTGTGGAGGACACAACAGACCATGTGGAGGATCCTCTGAGGGCTGTACGGAGGGCTCCTCCAAACCTGTCAAGGTAGCGGAACTGCATCTTCAATAGGCCGATGCACTGCTCGATGGCAGCTTGGGTCGCTCTGTGTGCCACATTACACCTGGTCTCCGCGGCGGTTTGTGGCCTCCACTCTGGCATCATAAACCACAACCTGATGGTATATCCCTTGTCCCCAAGGAGCCACCCCTGTAGCCTGGGGTGTCCTTCAAAAGATTCCAGGGATCTGTGACTGGCCGAGGATATATCTGTCATGCACGCTCCCTGGAAAATGAGCACACGTTTGGTGGTTACTGAGGGAGCGGGGGCCCCTCCAGTTGATGAAGGGAACTCCCTGGTCCCATGGGGCGCAGAGAGCGACAAGGGTGCAGTCTATCGCCCCCTACACCTGTGGCAGACAAGCTATGTGCCCAAACCCCGTAGCCCTTACATCCTGCTGGGCCTGGTCCAAGTCAAAGTGAATCTAGCCCAGAGCCTGTGCATACAGTGCATCTATTACCTCACGGGTGCACTAATGGGCGGTTGCCTATGAAATATCATGGAGGTCCCTTGTGAAGCCTTGGAATGACCCTGCAGCATAGATGTTGAATGCGGCCATGACCTTGATGGTCACAGGGAGTGGATGTCCTCTGCTAACACGTGGTGCCAAGTCTGCGAGGACATGGCACATGTGCCACACAGCCTCCTTCGTAAGGCAGAATTTTCGACGGCAGATGATGTTGGACAGCTCCATGAAGGACACACGCGTCCTGTAGACCTTGGTCTTCTTCTGCACCTTCGTGCCCCCTGCATGGCTGGTGCGGCCATCGGTCCTTGATCCTGCCCTGCAAGGATCTTGTTCTGCAAGGCCTTCCTTTGGATTCGCCGCACGTTGCTGCTGGAGTCTGTGCTCCTCCAGCATAATGATTAATGAGATAGTCAACTCCACTGTCTCCATCCTGATATTGATCGGAATGCTGCAAGGGGTGAGAGAGAAAGAGGGAATCAGGTTGGTGTCGCAATTGCTGACCATCATTATCTCCCCTGACCCATTGGCCTTCCTGACCTGTAATCAGCCAGTTCTAAAGCTTCGCCAGCAGGAATTGCACACTCCCAGCTCAGGTGCCTTCCCGTCTCCAGAACATGACTGGCCCCAGCCTAAGCCCTCACCCACTTGAACTCGCCTGTAACCTTCCATCTGGGTTTCCCCTCCCATAAGCTCACTACCACTTGGTGTTCTTACAGGAGGGTGATGTACTCCCTCATCCCAACTGGTCAAGATCAACCACACGGTTATGTCCACCTGGTGGATGTTGCTGGATCCTGAAGGGCAGACATTGGGTTCCTGCCACAGAAGTGACCTGATTGCCGCTTCATTCCATGCCACCAAAGTTTGAACCTTGAGGCTTGACACTGTGGGAGCTGACTTTGCCAAGGGTTGACCCTTGATGGCTAATTAGTGTCACAAACATGAGTCTCGGGACTATTAGAGGGCACAATTGCTTTCTGCTTCAGAGGGAGCCAGCCGTAATCTTACTCAGGCTGCATAATTCAGAAACATCATTGCTGTCATGGCTCAACACTTAAGTCTCCTAAACAGCTAATCCATAGGTTGAGCTCCCCCCATTGGGTGTGCACTTTGTTGCTGTTGCTTTCTCTTTCAGGATCTCATCCACCCAGCCCATTAGGCCTGGCTCCATGACTCACATTACATCCCACCCCTTACCTATGTGCCCTGCAGCCGCCCCCCACCCCAGACTCCCATGCCACAGACTGCATCCGCACACAACACAGACAGCAGACTTACACAGCATTGAAGGTAGACTCAAGGACCGGCATCAACTGCGACCCCACCCTGCTACGCAGATACAGCTTTGTGCCCCCAATAACTACCCTCCTCTTTCTCTGACCCCCCTCCAGACACCCCCGAATCCAAGCACCCCCGACCACCCCCAGACGGAGTTGTCCGTTAGTGTCTTTCCCCTTGGACTCCCTGGTACTTAGTGGAGACAGTGGTGCTCCCCTCCTTCCTCCCTCTCAGAGATCATGGCACCTGCTTTCCATTTTTAAAAGTCAGTAGTAGTTTGTGCACAACATTGGGTGGGATTCTCTGGCCTCCCCGTGGGAGGCAGCCTGCCATTGGCCAGCGGCAGGATCTTCTGATCCCACCTCCGTCAATGAGATTTCTCATTGAATCCACCCTACACCATCGGGAAACCCGTGGAGGGGTTGCACCGTCAGTGGGACTGGAAGACCCTGGCAGAGTGAACAGCTGGAAGATGGTGGCCATTCTCTGATAAACAACATAATCGACGGGTTTCTCCGACCCCACGGCAGGGGGGGGGGGGCGCAAATCATGCGACGCCACTCCGCTGCCGGTCCGCCGATTCTCTGGCGACCAGAGAATCGGCGGCAATGGCGCGGTCGGCACGGTGCCAGGCGCTCAAAGCGCCCCCCCCCCCCCAGCGATTCTCCGCGCTCGAAGCTGAATGCCGGCACCGTACGCGTGTGGTCCTACCCGGCGGGACCGCGCCGTTCATGCTGCGGGGGCCATCCTGGCGTGGGGGAGGGGGGAATCCGACTCCGACTCCAGGGAGGGCCTCCACGGTGGCCTGGCCCACGATCGGGGCCTACCGATCAACGGGCGGGCTTATCCCAGGGGGGCCTATGTTCCTCCGCGCCAGGACCCTGTAGGGCTCCGCCATGTTGCGCGGGGGGGGGGGGGGGCTGCGCAGAGAAGGCAACCCACGCGCAAACTCGAACCGGCTGTGGCGCACATGCGCGAACTTGCGCCAGCCGTGCTGGTGCCCCTATTGGCATCGGAGCTGCGCGAGGCACTCCAGTGCCGTGCTGGCCTCCTGTGCGGCCAGATTACGCCATCGTAAAAAGCTCCCGCCCAATGTTCCTGGTTACCTCTATAATAAATAAATAACTCTGAATGCCAAAAGAATGTTAATTAAAAGTTTGTCCCCCACTCTTGGTGTATTTTCACCCACTGTTTAACCTATTTGAAAAGATATATTACTGGACATTTCCTCCAGCCTTCCTTGAGTTTGCTCAATGATTGAACTTGCCAATAAGCACTTTTAGAACCTTTTACAATGTTGTTATCGATAGAAAACATGAGAAAGTAGAGGTACAGATTAGTTTTACAGTGAAGGCGAGGTTGAAGATATAATGAGGCACAAGTAATTTATATAGCAAGATAGGTGTTAATTATGTGCTCAGAGACAAGTTTATTACGTGGTGAAATAAAAGATAATTATGGAGCAAGGATCACATTATGTATAGTGCATACAGGTTAGCTATGTGGTGAAATACAAATTAGTTATGTGGTGAGATACAGCCTAATTATCTCATTAATTGCACGTGATTTATGTAGTTCTGCACATTAAATTTGTTGCGAAGGATGAACAGAGGGACAATTGTTTAATTAATTTCATCAAGACACAATATATTCCAACAGTTTTTGCTGCTGAATTTGGCACTGTAAACATTGAAGAACAATGGCCAAAGTGCCATTTAATGATCTCAGTGGAGGTGGTCATAAATTGCCCTCCTGTAAGTGAATTCTGGAAAGTGTAAGGTACTGGCCACTGTCCTGAGAGTGAGCTGTGATTGAAAGAAAGTCTTCAAAGTGAATGGTCTCACTGAGTTGTGGTGGTTTTACAATTAACTTGAAGTCAATCAGATGGAATTGAGAAAACCTGCATGAGTCTCACTCAGAGGGCTCCATTCACCCAAACTTTCTAAGTGTAATCTTTAGTAGTGGGAAATGCGGAGAGATTCCAGCCAGATGGGTCAGCGCAATCCACATCGTAATCAGTCCACACCTCAGCATTTTTCTGGGGTGATTGGTGTGGTTTTTGGAGAGCAGTAGTGAGTCTCACTTGCTTCACGTTGAGCCAGCGGGTGAGAGATCTGAAAGGGCCCGAGGAATTCAACTTAAAGCCGAATCTGAATATGTTCATGAAGTTTTAAGTATGCTAATCTGGTTCGGGCCCTCACCAGATCACGTCACCAACCTGGGGTGGGGAAAGTCTCAAAATGAGTTCTCACCGGCACAAATAGTGTTATGGCCCTTTCGCAAGAGTCTCCAGGTATAACCCAATTTGAGGCAGAGCAAGTGGGGCTGGAGAACGACCCCAAAACAAAAGGGCCTGAAAAATGGCAATACCACATAGCTACTACTGGTAGCAGTGGGCATTTAAGATTCAAGCACATTGTTCTGGGCCAGTCATATGTAGGCCAAACCAGGTAAGGATGACAGATTTTCTTCTTAATGAACCAGATTGTTTTTTTTTTTTTTTTTAAATGACAGTTGTGTTTCAAGGTCACAGTTTCTGAGGCTAGTATGTAATTCCAGATTTTATTAATTGAAGTTAAATTCCACCAGCTGCCAGTGCAATTTGAACCCACATCCCCAGAGCATTTATCTGTGGATTGTTCGTCAAGTGGCATTACCACAATTTCCTCCGAAGACACTGTAAGAGACACACCCCAGACCCAGAACAATGTGGTTGACTCTGGAATGCCCTCTGCAATAAAGTTCAAAGCCACTTCGTTTAGGGATGGGCCTTCCAGTGAGATCCCATGAAACAATAAGTTTTTTTAAAAATTGGTGGTTTGAGGAAAAAATATTAGCCAAGACAGCATGACAAGCTCTTCTTCAAAATGTGGCATAAGTTTACCATCTCACCTGAAAGCCAGCATACCTGACAGCGCAGCAACCTGCATTGGAGCCATTGTTCAGTGTGAACACAAAGCCACGACCCTCTTATTTGGAGACAAGAGTACAGCCAATTTAATCACTTGACTTGGAAAGGGGGCTTGCACATTAATGGCATTATCCCAGTGTGACTGGTATACGATTGCACTTTGAAATTAGTGGCTAATTATGGTTTTAAAGTCTGTGAGATTCTTTGCCCTGTGCAGATTGCAGCTGACCTTGCTTTGAGTAATTTGTACCATGTGCAGAAATAATAGGCAATGAACTGAGGTAAAATACCACTAAACTGACCTCTGCAACCAATTAGCATAGATCATTATAAAAATAAACTACCACACAGAGATTATGTTTTTAGCCAATAAACTATGACTAGAGCAATAATCATTAAACCTGTTCCATGGCATTTATAATTGAATTGCTGGACCAATGCTGATTAAAACTGTGGCAAGTAAATAGGGCTGTTTAGTTTAAAATTAGGTCTTCATCCCAATTCTGTTTATGCAACAAAAGCATTGGTTGAGTTTCTAGAAAGAGCGCACTGTTATAAATGAGAGCCTAAATTTTGAACGGGACTCCTTTTGTGTTGCGGTGATCAATTTAATTCAGCTTCATTGTTGCAGTTCACTGGAGCTCCAGTCTGCTGTCCAGGGGAAGAGAAAGAAATCAGGTTCCTCATTGAATGAAAAGAATTGAATCATTTATTAAATCTGAACTAAAACAAATAAATACTGGAGCTAGACAATAGATTCAGCATTAACTTTAAAGAGAGAAGACATTTTATTGTTCTCTCTCGATATCTCTACATTAGAGCGCAGAGCTGAAAATATGTTTTGTCAGCTGACAAGTGTGCTCTATTCTAAATTGGGGATTGCTGTTTCTAGAATGAGTGGAACCACCGTACAGGTGACCACTTTCCCAAACATCAGTGTTATGTCTGCAAGTATGGTTTCAACATGACCTTTCAATATAAATATTGGACAGGACACCAGGAAGAATTGTTTGAAATGGTGCTGTGGAATGTTTTCTTGGACCATTCTCTGATGGCAGAATCTGTTTGTATAGGCCACAAGTTAGAGTAAGACTTGCATTTATATGGTGCTTTTTACTGCCCTCCAATGTAGTGGTGGGCAATCTGCCTGGGGCCACATGCTCATTTCTCATACTGGCCATCAGGATTCTGAGTATGGTCCACAAGACATTTTGTTGACTGTTGTCCACGTCACATTCTGCTGGTTTTCATCACTGGAGTTTTTTTCTGCTGGTATGTCTGAAGTGATGCACACTCAAAGCAAGGGTAAGTGAAGTGAGGTGCATGCTGATTGCTCACATTGACTGTGAGAGCTGTGCATCCAACCAAAGCATAGATATTTCTTTGTTTTTACGACTTGAAGTTGATGACTGGTCTATTAATGTATGAACAATTAAACATTTCCTCGAACTTGTTATGAAATATTTAGTGTGTATTAAATGTATTTAAACTTATTCAAGGGTCATAGTTAGTGAACAAACCAGATTTCAATCTTGTGTCCACTGAGATGAAGGAGGGCCACTCATGTGGCCCACTCACTAGCCTAGGTTGCCCATCACTGCTCTGAAGTACAGTAATTTTGAAGTGTATTCGCTGTTTAAAATGTAGCAGTCAAGTAACAAGCTCTTTAGTTTAAAATGAGGCTTCCATCTCTTGTTCAATATATTAGTTTTTGGACAATAATATGTAATGAAAAGTTTAAAAAAAAGTGATTCTATGCAAATCAATGGCTGGAGTTCATAAAGCAGTTTGCAGACAATCATCACCTGATTAGAATATTTGTGGTGTTAGTTTCATGTCACTTAAATTTGCAACGATATGAATGGGTTGAAAGAGCCAGTTATTTGTTTCTGTAATGCACAGTAATTGAAGTTGGAGGGTAACACTGTTTAATGATCTACCAGTAAGTTTGGCTGAATGGTACCATTTTTATTTCTCTCTTTCCCTAACCACCCTCACACTTTCTCAATGTTCGCCGCCCAGTAAGAGAACATCAGATTTGGTACCATCAGCCCTCCCAATTGCTGCTCTCTCTGCAGGGAGGCACCATTTTCACTGTACCTTGTACACATGACTGATTTGTTATGTTGTAGGTGTAGCATAAGCGGCTTCCATGTGGTGCACTTGACAAAGGAAGGTTCAGACATGGAGATAACTTCAACACGTTTATTAAACTGTTTACACTTCTATTACTCGGGTTCGACACTACTGCTAATCCTACTATAGCTACCCAGACTGACTAACCAGCCTGCTACAATACACGTGGTGGGAGTGATATTGAATCAACCCTGTGTCTGTACTCACTGACTGTCTCCACTGGAAAGAGGCAGATCATGTGTGTAGTGTCTTTTATATATGGGTTGGTGTAATGCCCTCCTGTGGTCGTGTCACCTCTGTGTATATCGTGAATGTCCATTGGTCGTGTCCTATCTAACTGATCTATTGGTTTGAGTGTGTGTGTGTGATGTCTCTGGTGCTCCCTCTAGTGTCCAGCTAGCCTACATGCATTTCCATTAACCCCTTGTGTATTTACAGTGATGCACATTACCACAGTGACAATAAACAAAACCCATCAAGCCTGCACTGGCCCTCCGAAAGAGCACTCCTCCGCCCTATCCCCTCAACCCCAGTTAACCTGAACATCTTGGGACACTGTGGGACAATTTAACATAGTCAATTCCCCTAACCTGGACATCTTGGACTGTAGGAGGAAATCCGAGCACCCGGAGGAAACCGGCGCAGAAATTGGGGGGGGGGGGGGGGGGGGACGGGGGACCCCGGGGGGGGGGGGAGAACGGGGGACCCCGGGGGGGGGGGGAGAACGGGGGACCCCGGGGGGGGGGGGGGAACGGGGGACCCCGGGGGGGGGGGGGGGGGAACGGGGGACCCCGGGGGGGGGGGGGGGGGGAGTGCAAATTCCACACAACAGTCACCCAAGGTCAGAAGGTTGCTGGCGTTGTGGGGCAGCAGTGCTAACCACTAGGTTCTATTGTGCATAATGGACTGAAGGTGAGATGCATTGTCATCTGGTGCAAGTTTTAAACTGGAATAAGGATTCAAACACTGTCATAAGCTCAGTGAAGTTCCATCTGTCCTCCTTATGCATGCTTTGCTGAGAGCCCTGAACGATAAAATCGTTGGCAGGGAATCAACTTTGACAAATCAAGAGCATTTTTGACTCTGCTTGAATTATATCTTTAAGTGGATATAATGGACAGAATGTCCTGCCCCCTCTCTGCACACATGGCTGGGGGTGGGGGAAAGGATTAATGTTTAATGGTGGGGCTTCCCTCCAGGATCCCACCTGTGCAACTCGGGCACAATTTCACCATTGGACAGACAGAGCTTCAGATGTGAAGCCCATCCATGCCCCTATTAAGACCTTTATGTAGCTACATACGGACCTTTTCCCTCGTTGTCTCAATTGTTTGGCTGCTGAGCACCGGTTGGATCAGGGTGCTGAATAGAAAAGTGAACTTTCTCGATCCCGGGTGCAAATGTTGGGGGAGTGCTTCTCAATCTGAAGGTTCCTTCAGATTTGAGGTGTCCTCCCTTCTGGGACCTGGGAGTGCTGGCCCTCCCTCCCAACACTGAGATCAGCCCCTCCCAAACCCTCCAGGACACCTCCAAACCTCTCTTTCCCCTTCCCCCATGGACCCCTGGTATATATCAGAATTGCGGTCCTGGGACTTGGGCTCAGGCACGGTGCTGCAGTACCTCTTCTGACCACTGAAGCACTGTGTCTGGAAGGGCTGAAGAATTGTCGACCAATCAGATTATCTGACAGCTCTGCAAGATGTGTCTTCCATGCATAGGTGGACGGAAGCCTCGTCTGCTGCCATCAATGCTTTATTGAGTGCAACATGACAGTGGACCTGTCAGAGTCGGTGTGGATACATTCCATGCTGACTCTCAGGATGGTGAATGCTGGGCGCACGCCATCGTAAAATTCAGGCCGATGGGTTGTTCTTTCTGTGATCCCTTTTGTCAATGTCTCGATGTTTATTTGGATGTGTGACATGTTTGAAGTCTCTGTTTTTGCCACTTTCACAGTCTGTCTGATTGGCACTTTTTATAGGGTTGTAGCTACAGCAGTGTTTTTTCAAAGAACATTTCTGAATGGGTGGTTAAACCCCCCCTCCCTCCCCCCCCCCACCCCCCCCCCCCCCCCCACCCCCCATGGCTCCACACTTCCCATTGTTAACTGTATGGCTCATTGGTTATGTGCATGGGAGGGACAAGAGTTGGCATTGAATTGGCATGGATATTATGAGGTGTCTTGGGGAGTGGCTGGAGTGGGGTTGGGGAGTGGTTTGAGTGGTAAGTGCTGAAGGGCCTAGATGCATTCGTTGCACCTGTGTCAAAGTCCCAGAGAACTGAGGTGGGCTTTTTAGCCAGCCGGGCTTGGCACTCGCCCAACTTTGTGGCCACCTACGTTCCGCTTCCAGGGTTGGCAGGCCTGACTGCTATCCCGATTGTGTGTGACCGGCTGCTTTGAAGTAAGGTGGCTCTGGAAGTTGTGAAACTTCCAAACTCGAGGTGCCTGCTTCAGTAGCAAAATTCCCATCCTTCATGCCTGCATTTAGCTGCATTCCCATTGAACGTAAATATCCCTTTTAAATGACGCAAAAGCTGAATGGCGACCTACGTGCTTAGATATTGCCCTTTCATTTCTTAAAAGTAAAAATAATTTCAAATCAACGGTTTGATCTGAATGCGGGATATAACCACTGGCTTAGATGATTAAACATCAAAACCCTGTTGTGGCTCTCAAGGGAATGCTTGGTTGCTCCTTTACCAGCAACCTAATTAAGGAAGTGAAGCGGAGATCCTTGGCCCTCAGATCTTAGGTATTGTATGAATACTGTCTGTACCGTAAATTGGCAGGAGACCGCTAACCTGTGAGAGCTTGATTTGGCCTTGACCATTTCTGATAAACTTTTTATTCAATCATGCTGTGTGTATAAGCAAAGTATTTGCACAATGGGGCAATTCTGTCTGTGTTGCTGACTCTGAGCTTCACTGGCAGTGAGTCAAGCTTGGAAAAACTGGGTCTATCGTGTTGCATCTCCATCCCATGCTTCTGTCTGATGAGGTTTTCCAATGGAGAATGAAATGTTTTGAACTTAGCCATAAATTATCTCTCTTTTAATCTAATATTTTAGCCACACGGTCTGTAAGTACACCCACATAGCTTCCTTATATCTTGCTTGTTTATTTTCCACCCTTCTGTCCTCTCCTTGGCTGGGCCGTTGTCCCATGGGTGTCGATTCAATATTTCCGACAACTGGACATTCTTGATGCTTATTTCTTGCTGTTTGGTACTGGTGTGATAGTCAACTGCAAGGAGCATTACAGGTGTGCCCAAATTTTATTCTCAACCAAAATTCAAATATAGAATTTCTACAGTGCAGAAAGAGGCCATTTGGCCCATGAGTCTGCACCGACCCTCTGAAAAAGCACCCTACCTAGGTCCACTACCACCCTATTATCCCTGCAACCCCACCCTACCTGCACATCTTTGGACAATGGGAGGAAACTGGAGCGCCCGGGGGAAACCCGTGCAGGCGCGGAGAATGTGCAGACTCCACATGGACGGTGACCTGAGGCCGGAACCGAACCCAATGCTAACCACTGTACCATCACGCTGCCCTCTTGTGCCCTCAGGCAGGGCAGCTTCTTTTCCCTCTCCCAAACTCAAGGGCACGAAGGCCAATTTCAGCACCCAGTTTTGCTGCCCCAGCTTAGATCAGTTCATGTAACACAAACCAGGGTTTGAATCCATCTTCATCGTACAGTGCTTTACAGGAGCCTCAAAGGGGATGCGAGCAGATGGATCAACCCCTGAGGGGACTTGACAGGGTAAAAGCTGAAAGGATGTTTCCCCTTCAGAGACTAGAACGAGGGAATGCATTTTTTAAAAATAAGGGGCGGGATTCTCTGCCGGTGTGATTTTCCGTTTTGCCGGCGCCCGGGGGTTTCCTGACGACGTGGGGCTGCCCCACAATGGGAAACCCCATTGACCGGCTGGCATAACGGGGAATCCCGCCGGTGGGTCAGGGCAGAAATGTGGCATGGCGGGGCGGAGAATCCCGCCCAAGGGGTCTCTCAATTAAGGGGGAGGCGAGAAGAAGTATTTTCTCTCAAGAGGGCTGTGAGTCTTTGGAACTCTTTCCCAGAGAGCGGTGGAGGCAGGGTCACTGAACATTTTTAAGGCAGAGGCAGATAGATTATTGACTGACAAGGGGGGTCAAAGGTCATTGGGGGATTGTGGAAGATGGAATTGGAGCCACAATCCCATCAGCTATGATCATATTGAATGGAGGTGCAGGTTTGAGGGGCACAATGGCCTATTCCTGCTCTCAATTCATAAGACTGGTGCCTCATGATAGGAGAGCGCAGGCAGGAGCATCTCTCCCAGAAACACTCCCTGCCAAGTTATCAAATTGGCCGGCAGCTTCAGTAGGCCACCTGCACACATTCACCATGTGGCTTTGGAACATCCTGGAGTAATACTGTTGCAGTGTCAGAGCACTTGTTTTTTAATGAGCTTTTGTGTCAGATCAGTGGTTGCTGGGGAATTGGGTGAGGCAGGGGAGTGATGGGATGTTCAAACACTTCCTGGAATTTGAGTAATTTGTTTTTATTTTAATCCGACCATCCTTCTTTCTGAAAAAAATGAGCCTGGGGTCACCTGGTGGAACAAGTAACGGATATTCTGCAATTCAACTAGTAAAGACCATTTAGCTGGGCCTGTTCAGCAGGGTATTGCAGTGAATGGTACAGTACGAAGTCTTACAACACCAGGTTAAAGTCCAACAGGTTTGTTTCGATGTCACTAGCTTTCGGGGCGCTGCTCCTTCCTCAGGTGAATGAAGAGGTATGTTCCAGAAACACATATATAGACAAATTCAAAGATGCCAAACAATGCTTGGAACGCGAGCATTAGCAGGTGATTAAATCTTTACAGATCCAGAGATGGGGTAACCCCAGGTTAAAGAGGTGTGAATTGTACCAAGCCAGGACAGTTGGTAGGATTTTGCAGGCCAGATGGTGGGGGAGGAATGTAATGCGACATGAATCCCAGGTCCCGGTTGAGGCCGTACTCATGTGTGCGGAACTTGGCTATAAGTTTCTGCTCGGCGATTCTGCGTTGTCGCGGGTCCTGAAGGCCGCCTTGGAGAACGCTTACCCGGAGATCAGAGGCTGAATGCCCTTGACTGCTGAAGTGTTCCCCGACTGGAAGGGAACATTCCTGCCTGGTGATTGTTGCGCGATGTCTGTTCATTCGTTGTCGCAGCGTCTGCATGGTCTCGCCAATGTACCACGCTTCGGGACATCTTTTCCTGCAGCGTATGAGGTAGACAACGTTGGCCGAGTCGCACGAGTATGTACCGCGCACCTGGTGGGTGGTGTTCTCACGTGTAATAGTGGTATCCATGTCGATGATCTGGCACGTCTTGCAGAGATTGCCATGACAGGGTTGTGTGGTGTCGTGGTCACTGTTCTGAAGACTGGGTAGTTTGCTGCAAACAATGGTTCGTTTGAGGTTGCGCGGTTGTTTGAAGGCAAGTAGTGGGGATGACCTTGGCAAGATGTTCATCGTCATCAATGACGTGTTGAAGGCTGTGAAGAAGATGACGTAGTTTCTCCGATCCGGGGAAGTACTGGACGACGAAGGGTATTCTGTTGGTTGTGTCCCATGTTTGTCTTCTGAGAGGTCGGTCCGGTTTGCCGGTAGCCATTGTCAGAGCTGGGCCTGCATTTCATGGTTTGGGATTTTTGTTCGACAATTTGTTAGATTAATGGAGTTCATAATGGGGGCGATTTTCAGCCCACGTTCGTCGATGAACGATGATGCGGGCGGAAAATCCAGAGAGAAACGTGATTCTCTCCGGTAAGATCGCGTTACACGGTTTTGCCCCTTGACAGTGACGTCACAAGGTTCATGCCTCCAATGGACTGGAACCTCATTTTAATGGATTTGAATAAATTTAAGTGTTATTACCCAGCCCACATCCCACCACATGATTCTCCCCCCCCCCCCCCGCCCCCACTGAATATTGAACCTCACCGACATGATGTCACATCAGTGAAGTTTACAATACCTTTTTAAAATACAGATTTGGTCGAGGGGATCCCTCCGGGGCACTGTCCTTGGCACTGTGCCCTGGTACAGGTTAGTTTTGGCAAGTTCCCACTCCCTGTGCCAAGAGGCAATGCCAATGGGAAATATCAGGGGCAAGCCTTTTGTGGGAGCCCCATGGGGAGGTGTGGTTCCAGTTATCTCTGGGGTGGGGGGGGAGAGCGCAAGCAGTGAGGAGGATCTTGCAGGTACATGCGGAGTGGGCACTGAGGGGGTGGGGGAGAATGTTGGCAATACTTCCCAGGTGGCAGGGGGATCCACTCTAGTGTTGATTGGGGCGGCCATTAAAGATGCTGCCCCAATCTCTGTGGAGCCGGGTACTGGCTCTATCAGACCCCTGCCCGCCAGAGTGACGGCGTAAACTACACACACTCATTTTTTTCCCCTCTCAGAGAGGCTCAGGATCCGGAGAGAACTGTTCTGTTCAGCTGGAGAGCTACACACAGGTTTTCAGTTTGAGCCTGATACTTACGTTTCTGTTTGAAACTTATAATGAAATTCCTATTTGGAAAAATAGCCTTTATGAAATAAATTTGTATGGTCAAGCAAGCGCTTATCAAAAACCCCTACAAAAATACTCCACTTATACCTGATACTCAAATTATAGTTTAGCTGCACTCTTGGATTTTGAAATCTGAATTGCACCATGAGTGCAGGGCACTTTTGTTCTAACTGTTAAACAGTGGAGACACTGTACAGAGATACTGGAGGAGGCATAAGGGAAGAAGGTAGGCAATTAGTAACTTTAATCCGAACTGTTAGCCTCAACTTGCCTTTAGGTTTGAACAAAATGTAAACTAATCGACATTCATCATGGGCGGCCTGGTAGCACAGTGGTTAGCACAGTTGCTTCACAGCTCCAGGGTCCCAGGTTCGATTCCCGGCTTGGGTCACTGTCTGTGCGGAGTCTGCACGTTCTCCCCGTGTCTGCATGGGTTTCCTCCAGGTGCTCCGGTTTCCTCCCACAGTCCAAAGGGGTGCAGGTTAGGTGGATTGGCCATGCTAAATTGCCCTTGGGTTAGGTGGGATTACTGGATTATGGGGATGGGGTGGTGGTGTGGCCTTAAATGGGTGCTCTTTCCAAGGGCCGGTGCAGACTCGATGGGCCAAATGGCCTCCTTCTGCATTGTAAATTCTATGATCAGTGCATTCAATTGCCCTTGATACCTTCATAAAGTAAAAACTTACACCAGTCTCTTTTTAAACCTTGAGTGGTTCACGAGCTCACAAAAGCTTTGCCGGGAAGCATATTGGAAGGAAAACCTGTTTCTTGGAGGCTACCCCTCTGCCCTGGGACAGCTGATGTGAGTTCCTCTCACTCTAAACCTGTAGCTCTTCCTGATGTTCCCTCCTGTGATTTCTGTCAGCTGTTGCCAGTGCCCTTTGACGTAGATTCTTGGTTATCTGCCAACTTGCATTGACCTTTGGAGTTGCCTTATAGTCAAGCCCTCACAACCCTTCTGTCAGCTTGATAATGACTCACTTAAAAACTGGAAAAACTTCACTGATCGGTTATACTAATGCCTCTTATTTAAACAGGCTAGTGCCGGCATTCAGATGATATTGATTAGGAAATCGAAGTGACTGTGCAAAGAGAGCATGTCGAAGATGCTGCAGTACTATCTAGATATCCTGCTCTTCCAGCAATTCTTGCTCCTAAGCAATAATGGCACTAAATTGGATCACGGGAAATGGGAGTTCAACTTTGGAGAGGAAACTAAAGAAACGAGGACCGATCTTGTGTATGAAAGGGTTAAGCTCGAAAAAAGAGGAGTAGGGATGTTAAGAAAGGATCATGTGGGTTTACCAAATCTTAAATCTGAAGCACAAAGAGTCCTAGTACAAGATTCTCTTAAGGTTAACGTGCAGGTTCAGTCGGCAGTTAGGAAGGCAAATGCAATGTGAGCATTCATCTGGAGCGGGCTAGAATACATGAGCAGGGATGTACTGTCGAGGCTGTATAAATCAGACCCCATTTGGAATAGTGTTAACAGCTTTGGGTCCCGTATCGAAGGGATGATGTGCTGGTCTTGGAGGGGGTCCAGAGGAGGTTGGCAAGAATGATCCCGGAAATGAAGGGGTTGTCATATGAAGAGCGGTTGAGGACTTGGTTCTGTACTCGATGGAGTTTAAAATGATGAAGGAGGATCTCATTGAAAGAGGCAGAACACTGAAAGCCTAGATAGAGTGGCTGTGGAGAAGATGTTTCCACTATTAGGAGAGCCTAGAACCCGAGGTCACAGCCTCAGACTGAAGAGCCGATCGTTTAAAACTGAGTTGAGGTGTTTTTTTCAGCCAAACAAGTGGTGAATCTGTGGAACGCATTGCCCCAGAATGCTGTGGAGGCCAAATCATTGAGTGGCTTTAAGACCGAGAAAGATAAGTTTAGAAGAATGAGAGGTGATCTTATTGTAACATCACTTGATAGGTTAGTTACCAGGAGGATACTTCCCCTTGTGGAAAAGACTAGAACTAAAAGGACAGTGTTTAGGAATAAGAAGCCTACCACTAAGATGTAGATAAGGAGAATTTTATTTTTGAAAAGTTGCTAGTTTGAATCATAGAATCCCTACAGTGTAAAAGGAGGCCATTCAGCCCAATGAGTCTGCACTAACCCTCGCATGTGCAACGACGCACGGCGCGCCAGGACGCCGATGGCATGACATGTTCGAACTGTGGCACCGCCCATTTAAAGAAACACTGCCCTGCAAGAGGCAGACGCTGTTTAAACTGCGTGAAGCCAGACCACTATGCAGCCCTGTGCAGATCTGCACCACCAGTCAGGAGCCAGCACTCCCAATTCCGACGACGGCGCATCCGGAGTGTGCAACAACGCCGACAGGATTCTGATCTCGGCAGTGCAACGGATCCAGATGATGAATGCCTGGACAACGCCTACCGTGTGGGCATTATTACACCATGTGACTGTGCCACACCAGACACATCGCAAGTCCAATCCATCCCAGCTGTGGATTCCGAGGACGAATGGCGAGCAGTGATGAAGGTCAACCACTGCCCCATCCAGTTCAAGCTGGACACAGGTGCCTCTTCCAACCTCCTCTCACAGGCAGACTTCAGGTGCATTAAGAAGCCTCCCATGGTTCTTCCAGCTGCCTGCAAGCTCCTGGATTACAACGGGAATGCCATCAGGGCACTGGGATCCTGCCATCTGCACGTATCCAACTGACACACACAAGCACGGTTACGCTTCGAAATTGTTAAGCCGGACAGGGCAACCCTACTAGATGCGCATGCCTGCAAGCAGCTGAACCTCATTCAAAGGGTTTACACCTCCCAACAACCTCCCATGTGGATCTTCAGGCCGGCATCGACCACATCCTCGCCCAGTATCCAGATGTGTTCAATGGGATGGGCACGCTGCCTTATTGATACTAGATTCTGCTGCGGCCTGATGCCAATTCGTGGTCTACGCACCACGACGTGTCCCTGCTCCACTGGGAGAGCGCCTGAAGGCACAGCTCAAGGATCTTAAGCAAAAAGGCATCATATCCAAGGTCACCGAACCGACTGACTGGGTCAGCTTGATGATGTGCGTAAAGAAGCCTTCGGGGGACCTGCGCATCTGCATTGATCCCAAGGATCTCAATAAGAATATCATGCGGGAACAGTACCCCATCCCGGAGCGGAACTCACGAGTGAGATGGCACACGCGTGCTTCTTCACCAAATTGGATGCATCACTGGGATTTTGGCAAATCCAGCTGGAAGAGTCCAGTGGAAGGCTCTGCACTTTCAATACGTCTTTTGGCAGATACTGCTACAATCGCATGCCATTTGGCATCATCTTGGCATCGGACATATTCCATCTCATCATGGAGCGGATGATGGAAGGCATTGAAGGGGTTCCTGTGTACGTGGACGGCATCATCATATGATCCACGACCCTGAAGAACATGTGTCCCGTCTCCAGAAGATATTCCGCAGTGTACATGCCAACGGCCTAAAGTTAAGCCGGTCCAAATGTTGTTTTGGCACATCGACGCTCAAGTTCCTAGGCGACCAGATCTAACAGCATGATGTGTGCCTGGACAAGGACAAAATCAAGCCCATCAAGATGAAGGTCCCTGAGGACAAAAAGGCAGTGCTGCGCTTGGGTATGGTCAATTTTCTGGGGAAGTTCACTCCAAACGTGGCCACACACACCACGGCCCTACGCAACCTTGTGAAAAAGTCAACTGCCTTTGAATGGAAGGCGGCACATCAGACAGAGTGGCTGGAGCTGAAAGCCAAGCTCACCACTGCACCAGTCCTGGCATTCTTTGACGCGGACCAGGAGACCCACAGATGCGAGTCAGGATGGCATTGGTACGGTGTTGCTTCAACGAGATGACACATCATCCTGGGCACCGGTAGCCTACGCATCAAGGGCAATGATGCCCACTGAAACCAGATATGCTCAGATTGAGAAGGAGTGCTTGGGTCTTCTCACCGGCATCCTCAGATTTCATGATATGTCTACGGTCTGCCGACATTCACTGTCGAGACGGATCATAGACCTCTGGTCCACATCATCCACAAGGACCTGAACGACATGATGCCTCGGTTGCAGAGAATCCTGCTTAAACTTCAACTTGGTGTACACACCTGGCAAGGAGCTCACCATCGCTGATGCACTATCCCGCTCCGTCACCTCGCCCAGTGAGCCGCTGGAGATCATCCAGCTCATCGAATCACAGGTGCAGCTGTGTGCTAGCACTCTCCTGGCGACAGATGAGAAGGTATTTCTCATCCGTGATGAGACAGCCAAGGACCCCCTCTTGCAGCGCGTCATCCACAACCTCACCAATGGCTGGCAGAAAGGGCAGTGCCCACAATTTTACAATGTGAAGGACGACCTGACAGTGATTGAAGGTATCCTCCTCAAGCTGGGCAGGATTGTCATTCCGTTCAGTCTCCAGAGCTTGGTGCTGTGCCAGATTCATGAAGGACACCTGGGCACCGAGAAGTGCAGACGCAGAGCCCGGCAAGCTGTCTACTGGCCCTGCACCAGCCAGGACATCACGAACATGGTCCTGAACTGTGCTACCTGTCAGCGGTTCCAGCCAGCGCAGAGCAAGGAGACGCTCCAACAGCATGGCATAGGGGCCTCTCCGTGGTCCAAGGTTGGCATTGACCTTTTTCATGCGAATGGTCATGACTACGTATTGATCATCGACTATTTCTCGAATTACCCTGAGGTGCTGAAGCTCCCGGACCTCACCTCTCCGACCGTCATCAAAGCCTGTAAGGAGACGTTTTCGAGGCATGGCATCCCAATCACCGTCATGAGCGACAATGGCCCGTGCTTTAGCAGTCGAGAATGGACCACGTTTGCCAGGTCATACAATTTCCAGCATGTCACCTCCAGTCCGCACTATCCACAGTCCAATGGAAAAGTCGAGAAAGGGGTGCACATTGTGAAATAGCTCATCTGCAAGGCTCTGCTTCCGACATACACTTTGCACTGCTCGCATACAGGGCGATTCCATTGTCCGCTGGCATGTCGCCAGCTCAACTCCTGATGAACAGGGACCTGCGGACGACGCTTCCAGCCGTATACCTGCCCAGCCTGGATCACCTCCTGGTGCTGCAGAAGATGCAGCAGCTCGGAGACCATCAAAAGCAAGGCTATGATGCCCATGCCACCGATCTGGCTGTGCTATCCCCGGCAGACACTGTCATGATCAAGATACCAGGTGGTGTGTGGTCATTCCCGGCTGTCGTTGTTCCGACAGGCTGCACCCCGCTCTTACGTTGTACATATGGCTGATGGCTCCATCGTGCAAAGGAATCGACTGGCACTGCGCAAAGTTGCCTGCCCGCAACCACTTTCTCCTCCATTTCCATATGTTGAATTGCCACCTCCTGATACCTCGCTCCACAAGGCCACCAGTCAGGCTTCCATCCCGCCTGTCAAGGCGCCGTCATCCCCTCTGCCACCCCTCTGATCCTCTCTCTGACCAGGATCGGACGCAAGCCTCAGAGACTGGACTTGTGAACGTTTGTTTTGGTTGCTCTGGTCTGTTATCCTCAGTCAGTTACATTAGACAGACTCATTCACATGTAAATACATTCACATACGCCACAAAACATAAAAAAGGGGGAGATGTCATGATATGCAAACATGCAGCTAATGAACACATAGAATAGGACATGAGCAATGAACAGTCAGGACACAGGGGGGTGGTATCTCACTATAAAAGGGATGAGGAACTCATACCCCGCCTCTTTCCACAGACCAACATCTACAGAGTGAGACCGGGTGTATCCTCAGCATCACACCCCAGCACGTGGCTTAGAGCAGGGCTGGTTCAGTTAGATTTGAGTTACTACATTTAGATTAGCAGAGAGTAAAACTCATTGAGAACTGTGCTAATAGTTCAATAAAACACATTGAACTCACTTCAAAGTCTGAAGCATCTTTTACTCAAAACTGCATCAAGTGGCAGCTTGTATTATTCCAAATTACATAACACAACAAAAACAAAAGGAGGAGGGGTCCCGGGGAAACCGGAGAGCGAAACCGAACCCAACGGGAGAGATGGGGGCAGCAGGGAAGGGGGGTCATTAAGGAGAAAAGAATTCAACACATCCTGCCCGCTCCTTATCATCCTGCAGATGGGCTGGCAGAACGCTTTTTACAGACGATGAAACATTTGTTAAAGGTGACCAGAGAACAAAGTTCTTTGTCTAAACATTTGAGTCAATTTCTGCTCATGTACAGGAGTACTGCGCACTTGGCAACCCAAGTAACTCCAGCATTGCTATTGGTTAAACGTCAACTATGCACAACTTTCGATATGCTAAAACCACCGAAGACAAAATAAATTGTTGAGGAAAAAGAAGCAGGATCAGGTCATATGACAGGAGAACAAGGCGAAACATTGTCTTTTTCATCAGGGTCAAGATGTTCTGGCAATAAATTATACCACAAGCTAAAGTGGATTCCTGCCCCCATCTTGGCGGAGTCAACCTCCGATCACTTTGCCAACACCAGGTCAAAAATACCAGAAGTTGCAGCAAGCACTAAAAAGCAGATGGTTGAGGTTTGCCAACAAACACACTGAGAACAACGAGCTCTGAAACATCTGATGTGACTGTTGCTGTTAAATGATTATGCATGTTGCTAATTTGTTGTACTGTTTATTCTGTCGGGGACATTTGACTTAAAGGGGCAGGAAATATTGTGTCGTGTTTTAAGTGTTTCCTCGTAAGTAGTCTTGTAGCCGAACAGGAGCACTTTAAGAGAACAGTTCCATGACATTATCTGTCCAACATCGCAGCCTGTAGTATTAACATTTTCTAAATAAAGCCCACATTTTGGTTGAACCTACAAGGCCATGAGACTCGATCTTGAATCTACCACACTGGGATTAATCAATAAAATTCCTTATTCATTTCCATTGGCATGTGATATGCTTTGGCTGAAGTTATATGACAGGATCCGTTTATTCCTGCTGTGGCCTCGCGTCATTTGGAGCAGACAGATGTCCGCTTAAACCTGTTGGACTGCACAGAGACCTCAAGACTCTTCGTGCAAACAATATTTAACATTGTAGTTCAAACGGTGCAGTCTTGTTAAACTGGGGTATTGCTATTATTTAGTCACAAGTTACTTCACTGCAGTTACTTGATAAAGGGGAGATGGTGACATAATGGTCCTGTAACTGAATCTGTGATCGATTGTTGTAAAACCTCATTCGTGAACCAAATGTCCTTTCGGGAAGGAAATCTGACATTTTTACTTGGTCTGGCCTACATATGACCCCGTAATGCGATTGATTCTTCACTGCCCTCAGAATTGGCCAAGGAGGCCACTCAATTCAAGGACAGTTAGGAATGGGCAACAAATGCTGGCCTTGCCAGCGACACCCACATCCTGTGAAAGAATAAGAAAAAAGAAGTGAAAGTCTCTGATAGCTCAATTGGCAAATTCACAGCCTGGTGAACTACTAAGCCACACACTGCAGGAAGATCCAGCTTTGATCTGCTCTAAGAGTTAATGACCAACAAGTATTGGCTGGGGACAAAATTGGTCTGATCTCTGACCCCGCCTTCCTGTTCCAACCCACCACAAAGGATTAATGTGCTTCTTAACTGAGGAGACAAAGGATGGCCACCCTGTTAACATGGCTGTCACCAATTGTGGAACCGCCCAAAAGCATGAACCAAGAAAATGGTGGAGAAAAGTAAGGGAAGACAACCTCGTGTTATGGCATACGAGTTTTTTTCCCCCATCAATTCTTTGAACAAACCCTCTTTGGCTGACTCACTGATACAGCTGGTTTGTACACTGACCACTGAGGCTCACATCAAATGAAGCCCAGACTGGTGGGTTTAAACGCTTTGCCATCTGGCAGTTGTAAAGGTTCTCCTTTTGAACGAGTTTGGCGATTGTCACAGCTAGATTCCTTGTGGCCAACTGACTACAGAAAAAAATTCCCCATGTGATTCCATACAATGTGTGGCCAGAATGGCAATTTTAGGCAGGGATACCTCAAAGACTGGTGTGGTGAGTGGGGAAAATCTCCTTGTTACACCTCGTGAGATTTAACATAATGGTATTAAGCAAGGCATTCTTCACTGCGGTCCAGTAACGAAGCAGAGTCCTCTTTGATAAATGATCGTTCTTGATGCTGTCAACACCAGGAAACACCGAGTAAATGCACCTGACACAGGAACTGTTTAATTCCTGTTAAATCGCGTTTCATTTCTGTTAAATCTCGTCCATTGTATTTCTTTCTATGTTCTATGTTCTATGTTCCAGGGTACTGACCTTTCTCTCGTTAAGAGTAAAATAACAGCATCCCTCAGAAGGTTCCATGCGGTATGAATGGTGTACTTCTGTTATCACATATATATATATATATATTGTTCTGTTATATTACAACTACTGGTATCATGTTATATCCCTTATCTTGGGCGAAATTCTCCCCAAACGGCGCGATGTCTGCCGACTGGCGCCCAAAACGGCGCCAATCAGACGGGCATCGCGCCGCCCCAAAGGTGCGGAATGCTCCGCATCTTTGGGGGCCGAGCCCCAACATTGAGGGGCTAGGCCGGCGCCGGAGGGATTTCCGCCCCGCCAGCTGGCGGAAACGGCCTTTGTTGCCCCGCCAGCTGGCGCGGAAATGACATTCGGGGCGACCGCTGACAGTTTCACGCGCATGCACAGTGGGGAGAGTCTCTTCCACCTCCGCCATGGTGGAGACCATGGCGGAGGCGGAAGGGAAAGAGTGCCTCCACGGCACAGGCCCGCCCGCGGATCGGTGGGCCCTGATCGCGGGCCAGGCCATCGTGGGGGCACCCCCCCGGGGCCAGATCGCCCCGCGACCCCCCAGGACCCCGGAGCCTGCCCACGCCGCCTGGTCCCACCGGTAAATAGGTACTCTAATTTACGCGGGCGGGACAGGCAATTTATCGGCGGGACTTCGGCCCATTCGGGCCGGAGAATCGAGCGGGGGGGGCCCGCCAACTGGCGCGGCCCAATTGCTGCCCCCACCGAATAACCGGTACCGGAGACTTCGGCAACCGGCGGGGGCGGGATTCACGGTGGCCAACGGCCATTCTCCAACCTGGCGGGGGGGCCGGAGAATGACGCCCATGTTCTCCAAGATAGCCAGATATGTAGTGTTGACAAAGAATATAAAACTAAGAAGTTTAAATCAAAACAAATTGGTAGCATAGTGGTTAACACAGTTGCTTCACAGCTCCAGGATGCCAGGTTCGATTCCCAGCTGGGTCACTGGGAGTCTGCACGTTCTCCCCGTGTCTGCGTAGGTTTCCTCCGGGTGCTCCGGTTTCCTCCCACAGTCCAAAGATGTGTGGGTTAGGTGGATTGGCCATGCTAAATTGCCCTTGGTGTCTAAAAATTTAAATATCAAGTGGGGGTTACTGGGATAGGGTAGATGCGTGAGTTTCAGTAGGGTGCTCTTTGTAAGGGCCGGTGCAGACTTGATGGGCCGAATGGCCTCCTTCTGCACAGTAAATTCCATGAAATTATACACTACTAAACTTGATCAGGTTCGCACACTTTATTACGTAACAGATAATACTGAATCCGTTGTACAGTAATCAATATTCTCTCTAACTATTAAACTACACTAGAACTCCACCTCATGCTATATTTCCACAATGAAATCTCCCTCCGCTTTCTCTCTCTTTCTCATCAGCTTCTCCCAGAATTCCTAGAGATGCAGCCTTATATGCAAATCACTTAGTAATGCCATCTATTGCTGAGTTACACATAGTCTCTGTTGTTAACCCTTTACTATTCTTGTACTCTACATATTATTACACATTTTTCTTCAGTCCTCTTTGAGTTAACATAATGATGGTCAAAAACTGAAAATAAAACTGATTTTTTTCAACCTGTGTTTCCTCAACAGTTTGAGTTCAACTTTGAGCAGGAGAAGCAACTGCGGACAGAGCTAGAAAGGGGAAGACGGAAACTTGAAGGAGATCTCAAGATGACCATTGATAGCCTGAACGAAATGGAGAAACTGAAGGTTGACCTGGAAGAAGTCATCAAGAAGTGAGTGCTTTCTGATTTTTTTTTTTCCAAATTATGAATTTATAATTAATGTATGCGGGCTGCTAATTCGAATGGCTATGCTAAATTAGATTGTCTATTGGTCACACACTGCTGCTCCATTATGTTGAATTTTGCTATCCACCAGATCAATCATGTAGCTCAAACCTGTGAAACATGTTGATTCTTTTTGCCATTCCTCCAGTCCTCCTCTGTTCCTTAAACCCCCAGTTTCTGATGCAATGTTCTACTATTTATCTCCACCTCTTCTGGACCTTGGTGAAGTCCTACACTTGAGGGTTGGTCTGTTTCCTAAGTTTATCAATTTGAAAAATAAGAGTCCTAATCACTAAATAAAACAGTGGCCGCAATTCTCGCAAAAGATTCCGAACTGTGGTCCCCAGCAGGGAATGCGACCAGGATTTCCGCCGGGTGGGTTGGCGGGATCCCAATTGCAATCCACTCACACTTCAAAGGGTTTTTTTGGGGGTGGGGTGGGGGGGGGGGGGGGGAGGGAGGTTCTGCACCGGCATTGAGAGGGACGGGGCCTAAACACAATGGCAAGCCCGGCTTCACAGAAATGGGATTTAATGATCGCTACGATCTCAATGTGGAGGCCTATCCCATCAGTGGCAATGGAGCTTCAGGGCCCGCACCCCATCCTTGCCAGCATCAGTCCCCTCTTTCCACCCATCAATCCCCTCTTTCCACCCCACCCCCTCCCAAAGATTGCAGACATTGGGTTCCTTCAGGCCTTGCCCTTGACAAGGCGCCATGTGCTTGAACGCCCGGGGGCTACAATGGCCTCTTGAGTCCCCGGTGTCGTAATCACATCTGGTGTCCATTAGTAGAGACCGGCAGTGTTTTCTGCCAGTTGCCGGAGCTGGGAGAATTCAGCTTGCAACCGATTTTGAATTCTTAATGATGTACCGTCAATTACCACGAGACGAGAATGGTGAAACAATCAAGGCTTTATTGAACAAGATATTGTGCCGCCTGTAGTTGGAACCAGAATGGCTGCAGTGCAGGAGAGCACACACTTTTATACGCCGCCTACTGGGCGGAGCCAGCAGGCAGCGATTTACCGTTGTACCTATAATACAGTGCCGTAATACATACAATATACCACTAGTGGTGTTTATCACACTTAAATACTTACTTTTAATATGCTAATCTGGTCCACAACCAGTGAGGGTGTGAACCAGATTAGGTCAGCTGCAGCAGGCCTGGAGCATCAGAAACTGATTGGCGCCTGACACCAATCCCGTTTCGGGCCTCTCCAGGAATTGTCCTGGCATAGCGGGATTTGTGCCGGGCGCAATGTGGCCAGAGAATCGCCGCCAGTGTAAATGAGAGCTACCGATCTGATGAAAGTACATCTATGAAAGTTCCTATTCAGAAGCTGCCTGGTAAATGGATTGCATTTAATTCTCTCTCAAGTAATTTTCAATTCTAATACTTCCTCCTGTATGAAAACTATATTGTTTATGTTTAATGCAGATTAAGTCACAACCAGAGTTACTGTTAACTCAGGCCCTTGGGCTTTTTTTGGCCAGAAGTTGAGTGCTTCTCGCTGTGAGTTTTATCCTTTGAAAAATGAGTAATTGCCTGTAACTGACTGTAAGCAGTTCTGGGTGGTCTGATATCCATGGGTTTCACAGCTTTGCTGAAGAAAGTTGTCATGTAGCTGATAAAAAGAAAATCAAGATATGGATGCAAATGCAGGAAGAGTTGAAACAGGTTAGTGCAAGCACCACACTAAGCTCCTGAGAGTCTTTGAGTACATTCATCACTCCGAGAATCCTCCTCTTGGTGTTTTATTGTGAAACTCTCAGAAAGATGTAGGGGGCCTAATGCAATGGGACACCTTAACACTTCAGTGTATATCAACATCCTCTTCTTCTTCCTTTCAAGCACTTTGCCCTGAAGGCAGATCCAACCTATAGTGCCTCAACCTCCTCCATGGGTAGGGAAAGGAGGGCCCCGGAATCTAACCCTGTGCTGTTAGCACCAATCTATCCACGCCGGCCATCAAGTCAACTAAGCAAACTGTACACCGCGCCCCCCCTCCACCAAACCCAACAGCATGCAAAAGCGGCATTTCCTTGCATTTAAATGTGATTAGCGGGTTGGATACTTCATGCTCCAAGCTTCGCGATGCTCCGCTCCCCTCGGCGAATGTCTTGCAGGCACGGAATACTGCAAGTATTTATGAACATGGACACGGCGCCATGGCTGTGGAGCAAGAGGCTAAAAAATGACTGAAAAATGGTGGGCTTGCTGGGGGTTGGCTGCCCGGGCTGGGAACAGTAGTGGGGAATGACTTAACGCCAAGTTTGTGGATTCAGGTGTGCCCCTTAGGATTGGGGTGGCATGGCTCAGACTGCCATTGTTTCAGTCTGACTTTTAAACGCACCTCTTTGGTTCTACTTGTAGGTTCCTGGCTGCTCATCCTGCTGAGTGCTGCCTGTGGCCTTTGAATGCTCAGAAGGCCTTTGGGCATCTGTGAGCCCTCCCGGGCCACCTCCCTACCCCAGCTGTTGCATCAAGGGGATGGGTGTGGCCAAGCTCAACCAGGGGCCCACCAAGTGTGGGCACTCAGAAGCACTCAGGGGTATGTTTGGGTTAGCGACATGGCCGGGTTTCTCAGGCTTGAGAAAATTAAGTTCGCCCTGAGACGATCGATGTTGGGGTTCGTTTGGAGGTGGCAGCCGTTTATCGACTTCTTCGTGGAAAACTAAACTGTTTGCAGATACAATAGGAGGGGTGGGGGGGGAGTTAGTTTAGTTTAGGTAGGATCAGTGAGAGGAGATTGAGGTATTGGGGAATTGTGTATAAACCATGTTGGCTGGGGATGGTTGTTGGTTGGGGGTGGGGGATGTACTGAATAATGTTTACAATTTGTATTGGTATTTTTTGTTATTATAAAATCATAAATGCCGTAATCAAATGTTTTTTTAAAAAGAAACACAAGTCCAGCTGCCAGATTCTTCAGCGCTGACTCCAGCCCCAGCGGTTAGAACACCCACTGGGCTAAGAATTGCTTGGAATTTATGGCGGCAGAGTGCTGGCCATTTTGCGTGTCCCGACTCTCTATCAAATAGTGACCCCAACGGGAACATGAACCATGTGCAATACAGTCCCGGCGTCAACACCTACGGTGCGATCTACCCAAATGGGAACTGAATCTCATAACAAGTGCGTTTAGACGGGGTGTTTCTCGGCCCTCGCCATGGACCAAATACCACACCAATGAATGCCAATTCGGGTAGACGCAGGGCCACAACGGGGAACACCCCAACGAGGCACACCTTAGTTCCATTTTATGCACTGAGGAGCTCTGCTCGCCGGAACCCTCCAGTGCAGATGTAGATCGGCCGCCATTTTTTAATTTCTCTTCCCCCCCCCCCCCCCCCCCCCCAGTCTCAACTCGCCTATAAAGGGGTCCTCAGGCCTCCCCACACCCATGCAGGGAACCCCACAGGCCCAATCCACAACACAGGAAAAATGCCTGCTTGGCAGTGCCAGCCTGGCACCCTGCCCAGAGGGCAAGCACTTGGGAGCCTCCGATCCCCTGGGAGACCCCCATGAGATAGGATCCATCTGGCCCCTGTTTGTGGAGACCAACACTGAACGTCATTCGCCCGAGATCTCCAAAGCAAGGGGGTTAGATCCCATCACCTTGAGTAGATTGTGATAATGCGTATTAGCTGTCTTTGGGATTCATCCCCTTCACCTCTGAGTCCTTGGATGCACTCGTGGGGGTCTCCAAGGGATCTGAGGCCCCCAGCTGCATGCCCTTTGGGCAGGGTGGTGTCCTGTCACTGCCAGTGCACCCGGGCACTACTAGTCTGGCACCTTGGCTGTCAGCCTGGTACCTTGCCAGTGCCACCTTGGTGCCAGATGGCTTTGCCAAGGTGCCAGGCTAGCAAGCCCACAATTGGGCCAGGTGTGCCCTGCATGAGAGTTGGAGGGATGCAGGAGGGTGCTCGATCTCCAGTGTGCAAACAAGGCTATGTGCGGTCTTGGCCTTCTTGAGGCTTTTTGAGATGGTGCAGGGTTGAGAAGAAAAATCATTGATAAAAATGCATCAGAAAGAGCAGACCCAGTGAGGGCAGTCTTGTTAAACCGGGCACCAGTAGAGAGGTATTTGAAGACAGTGTTGCTGACTGGGTCAAAGACGAGAAGAATGAGTAAAAGAGGGGACTGTCGCCATGTTCATTGACGATATTGTTTGGACTTCAAATACTATAGTACTAAACTTATAACATTGACTTAAGGTTCAAAATAATGGCGTAAAAGGGCATGATTGTTTGGTTTTGAGACTAATGCTCCTGTCAGCAAATAAACCAGAATGGTTCCCGCTGGCACTAGGAGCATCGCCGAGGTGGGATTCTTGTAGCTTTAGTATGGTCTATTATTCAGTGCGGGAAACACGCCGGCCAGCCTGCAGTTACCGATCTCGGGCGCCATTCTGAACGGGCAACCCAATCCCAGCATCCAGAGACAGGCCCTCCTCACCGTGCTCCCCCCCCCCCCCCCCCCCCCCCCACTCCCAAACAATGCAAATGTTCACCCCTCCTGCTGACAAGCGGAGCACCATCAACCCGTCAGCAAAGACGGGCATCTTCTCTTTCCCCCCCCCTCCCCCCCACCCACCACAGAATTAATGAGTCACCCCCACAATGCATTCATGAGGGAGACCCCAACCCCCATTTTCAGGTCCCACCCCTTAGCACTGACAGCCTGGCCTTGCGTGTTGAACACTGATGCTTTTGGTCCCATGTCTGCAATGCCCCTTCTAGCCCTGGGCAACCCGAATATTCTCATGGACGGATTCACCGCTCGATCAGGATTCCCTATTTCAGTAGGTGGGAGTAGAGAGTCCCCCTCCTAACGTTGGCAGTTTTTAATAAACAAAACTGGTGATAAAATGTATTGATCTCACACATTGGACCTAATGTGAATTTTTGCAAACATTCTACCGTACAGAAAGAATATTCTCCTAATTGCTGGTTAGTTGTCAGTAGAATCTTCTGCAGTGTAGTATTTTCAGATTGCAAGATCCCATGGAAGACTAATGGCCTGGCTTTTCCGTTTCAGCGGCTAAGTGCCGATGCTAGCAGAGCATGTGTGGTCTTTTACGACCAAAATATCGGCGTGAAATCCTCACCGATTCAAGGACTGGTGAGGGGTTTGCACCAGCGCTGGGTAAAACTCCTGCCTCCCGCACGGAGAATGGCCAGGTCCCGGTGTAGCCATCTGGGATGGCCACTTCCCAAAATCAAAATGGATACTTTGCAAAGATTGCAGGGAAAATGGACAATGCTGAGAAAACAAGCCGGTTCAGAGCTTGTCTGTATATTGGAGCCGCAGCTCCCAGACAAGACCAAAACTGTAGGCCCATTAGCATACTAATGGCCCATCTCCGGGAAAAAAAGAGTAACATTTGAGTAACCGATACCAAGGCAGACACCTCGGCGCCAGAGGAGACCAAAACAAAGCAGGCCAGCGCCCACCTAGGACACGCCCAGCCATCAGGACACCCACCCCTTTATTGGATGAAATCAATAGGAATGATCAAGAAACGGCCCAATTGATTTGGGCCAAGTTCAAGGCCTGCCCAAAAGAGTGCAAAGCCCCTTTGGGTATAAGAAGGAGCCCCCAAGAGATAATCGTTCTCTTGGACCCCTGTTCTCACAGCGGAGAGACCCGTCCACCAGCTGCACCAGAAGCAAGTAAGTCCAAGGTCAACGCTCGCTACCAGACGGACGACCTTAGCTGTTTCCCCTCTACCACTTCGACCCCAGCAGCCTCAGATCCGAACAACGGCCATTGTTCCTCTGACTGAGTGGGTGCCCGAAGCTAAGTATAGGCTTTAGCAGTAGTGATAGTTTAGTCTGTAGTATTTGTGCATGAGTAGATTTAACTGTACTGTGTGTGTAAATAAATAAGCATTTGACTTTGAACTAACTAACTGGTGTACCGAGTCTTTGATCAGTATTCGGTTTGAACCTTGTGGCGGTGTCGAAAGATACCTGGCGACTCTAGAGTAAACGTAATTAGAATTAAGGAAGGCGACCATATTGACCGCCATATTCAGAGCCAACCAAAGAGAGCAACACCGGGCCGCGCATGCGCACGGCTGATGATTTGCAGTGGCTGTGCCGTACAACATGATGCCAGCCGTGCCATCCACGACCCCACAGGCCACCCCCACCAGTCCCGCAAGCCCTTTCAGAAGGCCCCCGGCCAGCAACATGGATCCGGGACGAGTTTGGCGGCGCTAGACACAGTCAACAGCCGCTACGCCACGTTCCCTGCACAGCTGAGACCACACGTCTCCCATGCCGTTGGGAACTCACCCCATTGGGAGCGGAGCATCACGGGTTGACCGGCCGGTGACACGCCAACTCCTTTGCAGCGGCGGGCGACATGATGATGCCAGTTTGGAGGGGGCGGAGCATGGCTGGCCGGCGTCAAACCGGCACTAGCCCCAATTTCGGTGTCTGAGCCCATTCTCTGCCTGATCGACAAACACGATTTCAGCATCGGGCAACGGCGAATCCCGCCCAATGGGTGTGAAAAGTTCTTTCATTTTGACTTTTGCAACTGTAACAAGCCACAAGCATTCAACCTCCAAGATCACCTCATTTCTTAAATTTCAACATATCAAATGTCAGACACAATGGCAAAATTAGAACACTATCTATTTGTTACTTCACTGGACCATATTTCACATTTATTGAGTTGTTAATGACCTCTCCCCTTAAAGGTTTAGCTCTAGTAAATGCATCTTTAAGGACTGAATTCTCTGTTTCATTTATGAATGAAGATGTGATTGCCAGATGTTCTTCCTTGTGACAAGCTTGAGGGACTTTGCCTTCCGTGTATAATGTGCTTTTTTCTGATTTAAGGAAGGAGCTGGAGATAAACACAGTGAGCACTAAACTGGAAGATGAACAATCGCTAACTGCTACTCTTCAGAGGAAGATCAAGGAATACCAGGTAAATTTCCCCAAACTGGGCGCTGCATGATGTTTACTTTATCCATGTGGAAACCACCCATCCCGCCCCAGGACCTGAAGACCCAGGACTTGAATAATCGGCAGAAAAACTGAAGGCTAAATGTGACTTTTGCTCACAATGGGTGCAAAGCCCGTGGAGCCTTGGCTCTGTGCGCCTATCGGAACCCAACCCAAATTCAGCTTAAGGCAGCAACTAAATGGTACCTTTTGATCCCCAAATGAATGCCCCACTGTAGCTTTGGTTAACAAGTATGGGATATGCCATCTCCCGTACTTTGCTTCAAACTTTGGTTACAAAAGGCGCATACCTGCTTCTCCTGGACCCACCAGAGTAACAACTGCATTTGCTGAGCCTTTGTTTTCAACTGCCTCCAGTGGGTAATTTAAGGATCGTTGTTAAGGCCATGTAGGGTGGAGCGAGGGTGGGGTGGAGAGATGGTGGTATAGTCACAATGTCACTGAACCTGACAAATGCTCTGGGGACAGGGGTTCAAATCCCACCATGGTAGCTGTTGGAATTTGAATTCAATTAATAAAATCTGGAATTAAAAGCTAACCTCGGTAACAGTGATATGCCCTTTTAGGGGAGGAAATCCACCAACCTTAACTGGTCTGGCTTACGTGTGACACCAGACCCACAGCAATGTGGTTGACAACAATAGGCCCTCTGAAATGGCTTAGCTGGTCACTCAGTTCAGTTAGGGCTGGGCAACAAATGTTGGCCGTGCCAGCTACGCCCATATCCCATGAAAGAATAAAGAGAAAAAAAATCAGGGGGGGTGATGAGGTACACTGAAGTTGCATTATCTTAACTGCAGTCTGCATCTGGGATCCAATAGTAGGCAGTGAGATAACTGAAATGCTTGTGTTTCACATTGTAACTGAGATGGTATTTGATTTTACAACACCCAGTTATAGGAGAATACTGCACCCTTTATGTTACATTCATTGGTTTACACAAACATAAGGAACTAGTTACATTAAACTGGTCACTGATCTACTGTATCAGCAAGCAGAATAATGGGGAAATAGGGTGACATTATGCCATGCCCATGTCTGTATGAATTCTCGGAAATAAAGTGCTCCATTGTTATCAAACTCACCTTGAGTTATGGGTGTAGTGAAGTTACCCAACAATGTGCCACTTGACTGGAATATGATCACAGATGAACAGCACTGGAATTTCCTTTTAACCTGCAAATTACTTTCTTGTAAACCGATAGTTTATAGTGCCAACAACAAATTCTTTGCATATCATCTTGTACTCCATTGTGAGTCTGCAATACTTCTGAAATTATAAAAACAGGTCGAACTGCGTATTCTATAAAGTTAGCAGTTGCCAAGGATCAAGAGCCAAATTTATATTTATGAAGAACATCGGAAACATTGAAACCTATCACCTCTGGTATCCTCTCTTCCCTTTATAAAGTCTAACCACATTTTGAATATCACTAAGGTAACCTACCTGACAAATTGGATCAAACATTTGTCCCTCGTTCAGTACAGATGTTCTTCCAGATAATTGCTTCAACATTATTTCTCATTACTTAAAATTTATGCCTGCACATTCTGCCTTTTGTTTTAATTTGAAGGCATGTTCTGGTCGACCTTAGCTGTACAACGACACAATGGGTGCGATTCAATGGGGAAAAAATGAATCCCATTTAGGGCGCATTGAGCAGTGTCTCTCGGCGTCTGGAGGGGCGAGAAACACCCGTTGTGCAACTGTACTTTGTCGTTTCTTTTGTTTGCACTTACATCATTTCTTTCACTGATGAGCTAAGCTCGCCAGTGCAGCAAGAGTACTTGTGGAACAGGGTGCCATTTTTAAAGGTTACCCCAATCTTTTGACCCTCCTCAGCGTCCCCACCATGGCCTCTGGAGTCCCCCACTGCACTCTACGTACCAGTTGCGGGGTCCTCGAGCCACCGTCACCCCACCTCTTATGAGCAAGGCACCCTGGGCCTCACCCTGAGCATGGGCATCTTGGCACTGCCAGCCTGGCACCATGGCATCATGGGAGACCCCACCAGGTGACATTACGCCTGATCCATGTTTGTGTGGATCAGTGCTAAATGGTACCATGACGAGGCCTCTCACGCATGGCCATTATGTCCTGGGCTCCAAGAGAATCCGTTGCAGACATATTTGAATGAGCCTAATGGCTCTCTTAAATATGGTAATCTGGAACTTGCCCAATGAGGGCGAGATCTCTAGATCGCGATGTCTCGCGCGATTCTGTTGAATCTCAAGAGACATTTTGAGCATCAGAAATCTCGCGAGAGGTCTCATGAGATTCAACAGCCTCGTCGCGTCACGGTAGCACAGTGGATAGCATTGTTGCTTCACAGTGCCAGGGTCCCAGGTTCGATTCCCCACTGGGTCACTGTCTGTGCGGAGTCTGCGCATTCTCCCCGTGTCTGCGGGGGTTTCCTCCGGGTGTTCCGGTTTCCTCCCACAGTCCAAAGACGTACAGGTTAGTTGGTTTGGCCATGCTAAATTGCCCTTGGTATACAAAACGTTTGGATGGGGTTATTGGGTTATGGGGATAGGGTGGAAGGGAGGGCTTAAGTGGGTCGGTGCAGACTCGATGGGCCAAATGGCCTCCTTCTACATTGTATGTTCTATAACAACAAACATTTCATTTCATTTCATAATCCCTTATTAAAAACAAGCATTGAAATTCATTGTCCCGTTTCAAAGAGCCCCTTATCACAAGGAACTGTCAGTCAAACTGACATAGCAGGGACAGACTGTGATAATGAACTGTTACAAAATCAGTCATGCAGCAGCAATCCCAGAATGGTAATCCTAAGGCTTATGTCAATAAACAGCAAAATAGGAAATGTTTTTTTTTTAAACACTCCAGTTTTATAGAGAGTTAAAATGCGAGGGTTTTACAGCTGGCTTGCAATGCAGAACAATGCCAACAGCGTGGGTTCAATTCCCATACTGGCCTCCCCGAACAGGCGCCGGAATGTGGCGACTAGGGGCTTTTCACAGTAACTTCATTGAAGCCTACTTGTGACAATAAGCTATTATTATTATTTTAAATGCCCTCATAGCCCCATTTGACAGTTAACCTTTGATAATTCTGACAGTTTGTTTTTGAGAATTCCAATGACTGTAGCAGTTCCAATTAATTTATACATTTTTAACGTACGTTCATGCCTATCTTTAGAAATCCCATAGGACACCCAACTTCTCCCAAAAGGCACCTGCCATGACCCAAAAGTGTATGGTGGGAAAGCAGGCTAAATCACGCGATGCTCATTAATTATGCAGCTGGGGGTTTCTGAAATGGCCGCATAAAATACTGGGCAGAATATTAGCGCCCCACCATCGTATCCAGATGCCATATTTAAAATATTTAATTTGAATCTGAACAGTGGGCTAGGAGATGAGCTGGGGACAGCAAGCTGCAATAGCACCCTGATATAGTGTGGTGCATCTCGGGAGGTACTGCTGGGTGAAGTAGTGGATGGACGTTGTGTGCCACAGGAATGGAAGGAAGAGGCTGAACTGACTCACTAGCCCTGATGGTGAGTGCAAACAGCACAGAGGACAGCCCTGCAGTGCAGGAAAAGAAGGAACAACCTCATCCGTGCTGCCAAGGTAAGTGAACACTCTCCTGCACCAACTTACCTCCGAGTGGGAACAGGATAACGGGCCTCCGTTGACAGGCTATCGCAGATGCTACCCATGCACAAAGTGTTTCTCAACATGCCTCATAGTCATCCTGCAGTCCATCCACTCTACAGACAAAGGAAACTGCAGATCACTGACCCTGCCAGAGATATATAAGGTCTTCCTGGAAACACTAATTTGCACATCTCAATTTTATCAGAACCTAATTGTATTCTTTTCAAACAGCTAGTCTCTAATTACTCATAGGTCAGGGGGTTTATACAGAGTCTATGTGTAGTTTTATTCTGGTGATAAAGTGAAGGTTTAGACAATGGTGGAAAAACCAGAAGAAAAAATGTCTCCATACTGCCCTTTGTGACACATTGTTATGATCCCACAATACAGCCAGTGGGGTCAAGCAGACATTGGGTGGGTGTGGGGAGCGAAACAATGGCCGGGATTATCCACTCACGTACGTGGCGGGAATCGTTGTGGGCAAGATGGAAAATGTGATGGACTAGCCAAACACCTGTTGACTTCGGGCCGGAATTTCCAGTCCCACAGCTGGCAGGGCCGGAGAATCCCGGCTAATGACGCAGCCCATCCAATCACATCTTAGATTGGATTGGATTGGATTTGTTTATTGTCACGTGTACCGAGATACAGTGAAAAGTATTTTTCTACGAGCAGCTCAACCGATCATTAAGTACATGAGAAGAAAAGGGAATAAAAGAAAATACATCATAGGGCAACACAACATATACAATGTAACTACATAAGCACTGGCATCGGATGAAGCATACAGGGTGTAGTGTTAATGAAGTCAGTCCATAAGAGGGTCATTTAGGAGTCTGGTAACAGTAGGGAAGAAGCTGTTTTTGAGTCTGTTCGTGCGTGTTCTCGGACTTCTGTATCTCCTGCCCGATGGAAGAAGTTGGAAGAGTGAGTAAGCCGGGTGGGAGAGATCTTTTGATTATACTGCCCGCTTTCCCCAAGCAGCGGGAGGTGTAGATGGAGTCATGGGTTTGGGAGGCAGGTTCGTGTGATGGACTGGGCAGTGTTCACGACTCTCTGAAGTTTCTTGCGGTCCTGGGCCGAGCAGTTGCCATACCAGGCTGTGATGCAGCCCGATAGGATGCTTTCTATGGTGCATCTGTAAAAGTTGGTAAGAGTCAATGTGGACATGCCGAATTTCCTTAGTTTCCTGAGGAAGTATAGGCGCTGTTGTGCTTTCTTGGTGGTAGCATCGACGTGGGTGGACCAGGACAGATTGTTGGAGATGTGCACCCCGAGGAATTTGAAACTGCTAACCATCTCCACCTCGGCCCCGTTGATGCTGACAGGGGTGTGTACAGTACTTTGCTTCCTGAAGTCAATTACCAGATCTTTAGTTTTGCTGGCATTGAGGGAGAGATTGTTGTCGCTACACCACTCCACTAGGTTCTCTATCTCCCTCCTGTATTCGGACACATCGTTATTCGAGATCCGGCCCACTATGGTCGTATCGTCAGCTAACGTGTAGATGGAGTTGGAACCAAGTTTTGCCACGCAGTCGTGTGTGTACAGGGAGTAGAGTAGGGGGCTAAGTACGCAGCCTTGCGGGGCGCCAGTGTTGAGGACTATTGTGGAGGAGGTGTTGTTGTTCATTCTTACTGATTGTGGTCTGTTGGTCAGAAATTCGAGGATCCAGTTGCAGAGTGGGGAGCCAAGTCCTAGGTTTTGGAGCTTTGATATGAGCTTGGCTGGGATTATGGTGTTGAAGGCGGAGCTGTAGTCAATAAATAAGAGTCTAATGTAGGAGTCCTTGTTTTCGAGATGCTCTAGGGATGAGTGTAGGGCCAGGGAAATGGTGTCTGATGTGGACCGGTTGCAGCGGTATGCGAATTGCAGTGGATCAAGGCGTTCTGGGAGGATGGAGGTGATGCGCTTCATGATCAACCTCTCGAAGCACTTCATTACGACTGAAGTCAGGGCCACTGGTCGGTAGTCATTGAGGCACGTTGCCTGGTTCTTCTTTGGTACCGGTATGATGGTGGTCTTCTTGAAGCAGGTGGGGACCTCGGAGGGGAGTAGGGACAGGTTAAAGATGTCCGTGAATACCTCTGCCAGCTGGTCCACGCAGGCTCTGTGTGCACGACCCGGGATCCCGTCTGGGCCTGTCGCCTTCCGAGGGTTCACTTTCAGGAAGGGCAATCTGACTTCGGAAGCTGTGATGGGGGGTATGGGTGAATTATGGGCTGCTGGGGCACTCGCCAGCGGATTGTTGGTTACCTGCTCGAACCGAGCCTAGAATGCATTGAGTTCATCGGGGAGGGATGCATTGCTGCCAGAGATACTGTTCGGCTTCGGTTTGTAGCCCGTTATGTTGTTTAGTCCTTGCCACAACCGCCGAGAGTCTGTCTGTGACTCTAGCTTGGTTTGATATTCTCTCTTGGCATTCCGGATGGCTTTGCGAAGGTCGTACCTGGATTTCTTATATAGGTCAGGGTCGTCTGCCTTGAACGCCTTGAACGGAGTCAATCTCGCGATTGAGCCATGGTTTCCGGTTGGGGAACGCATGTACTGCTTTCTTTTGCACGCAGTCGTCCACACATTTGCTGATGAAGTCTGTGACGGTGGTGGCATACTCATTTAAGTTGGTCGCTGAGTTCTTAAATATGGACCACTCCACTGTCTCTAAGCAGTCACGTAAGACATCTATGAGAGATCCAGATAATTCTTGCCTTTGGGGTTCATTTGATAGGAATTTGCAGGTAGCTCATCAGTCGGGCGGGGTTTAGAACATAAGAACTAGAAACAGGAGGAGGCCATATGACCCATCCAGCCTGCTCCGCCATTCAATAAAATCATGGTTGATCTTCTGCACCCACTCCATTTTGCTGCCTGCTCCCCAAATCCATTAATTCCCTGAGAGACCCAAAATCTGTCTATCCCAGCCTAAAATGTATTCAACAATGGAATGGCGCTTGGACAACCCTCTGGGATAAAGAATTTCAAAGATTCACAACCCTTTAAGTGAAGCCATTTCTCCTCATTCCAGTCCTAAACAATCGGCCTCCTTGTCCTGAGGACCCCGTGTTTTAGATTCCTTGACCAACCAATCTCTGTATCCACCCCATCAAGCCCCTTCAGAATTTTGACGGTTTCAGTAAGATTGCCGCTAATTCTTCTGAACTCCAGAGAATGAGGCCAATTTACTCAGCCTCTTTTTTTTTTTAAAATAAATTTAGAATAGCCAATTCTTTTTTCCAATTAAGGGCAATATTAGTGTGGCCAATTCACCTACTCTGCACATCTTTTTGGGTTGTGGGGGTAAAACCCACACCGACATGGGCAGAAGTAAGATTAAAAAAGAGTATCTCATCCCATTTTCCAGGAAACATGTAGTTGTGACATGGGTGGGTGGGGGTATTGCGCAGAATGGGGAGGGTGGGGGTGTTGCGCAGAGTGGAGAGTGTGGGGATGTTGCGCAGAGTGAGGAGGGTGGGGGTGTTGCGCAGAGTGGGGAGGGTGGGGGTGTTGCGCAGAGTGGGATGTGGTGTAGACAAACAAAAATCATCCTTCTTATGTCATAAATTAAAGAAAATGTTTAGAATCAGTGATCTGGAGCTGTAGAGTTTACAGCACAAAAAGAGGCCCTTCGGCCCATTGTGTTTGTGCCGGCCATTAAACACCTATCGGGTTTTTTTTTAGTTCAATTTTCCAGCACTTGGTCCATAACCTTGTATGCTGAAGTGCACGCAGAACTACCTGCAGGTCAACGACACAGGGGAAGTCTCAGCAGTGGTGGTCTGGGAGGCGCTGAAGGCAGTGGGGAGAGGGGAGCTGATCTCAATCCGAGCTCATAGGGACATGACGGATAGGGCAGAGACGGACTGACTGATCAAGGAGATCTTACGGATAGAGAGGAGGTATGCAGTGACCCCGGGAGTAGAACTGTTAAGGGAACGCCAGAGGCTGCAGGCTGAGTTTGGGGTGTGTGGTGATGTGCATCACTGTAAATACATGTAAGCTAGACAGACACTAGAGGGAGCACCAGAAACATCACACACACACTCTCAACCAATAGATAAGTTAGATGGGAGGCGACCAATGAACATTCACGATACACAAGGAGGTGACACGACCACAGGGGGTGCATTACACCAACCCATACATAAAGGACACCACACACATGATCAGCCTTTGGCCAGTGGAGACAGTCAGTGAGGAGGGGCACAGGGTTGATTCATTATCACACCCACCACGTGGAAGACAGCAGCTGGTTAGTCAGTTTAGGTAGCTACAATAGGATTAGCAGTAGTGTCAAACTCAAGTTATAAAAGTGTACATAGTGTAAATAAATGAGTTGAAGTTATTTACTCGTCTCGACCTTCCTTGACAAATGCAACACAAGGAAGCCGCTTATGTTACAAAGGAAACATAACAAAACAGGGTGTTGTCCACGGGCAAGGCAGTGGAGCAGCTTAGAAAGGCGAGAGGGACGTTGTATGAACATGGGGAGAAGGCCAGCAGAATGCTGGCACAGCAGTTGAGGAAGAGGGAGGCAGCCAGGGGAATTGATAAGGTGGTCGACGGAGATGGGAACCTGGTAGGGGATTCGGCTGGGCTAAACAACGCGTTCAGGGACTTTTACAGCGGACTCTATCACTCGGAACCCCCCACGGGGCCTGAGGAGATGAGACGCTTTCTCGACGGGCTGGCTTTCCCAAGGGTGGGCAGGGAGCTGGTGGATGGGTTGGGGGCTCCGATTAGGGCCGAAGAAATATCTGAGGGCTTGAAGGCAATGCAGTTGGGTAAAGCCCCGGGGCCAGCCGGGTTCCCGGTGGAATTTTACAAGAAATGTTCGGGGATATTAGGGCCGTTGCTGGTCAAGGTTCTTAACGAGGCGAGGGACAGAGGGGTGCTGCCCCCGACGATGTCACAGGCCACCATTTCATTAATATTGAAGCGGGACAAGAACCCGGAGCTGTGTGGGTCTTACAGGCTGATCTTGTTGCTTAATGTGGACGCTAAGCTGCTGGCCAAAGTGTTGGCCTCCAGGATTGAAAATTGTGTGCCGGAGATTATTATGGAGAAACAAACTGGATTTGTCAAGGGTAGGCAGTTGGTGGCCAATATAAGAAGGCTGCTTAATGTGATTATGATGCCCCCGGAGAGAAGTGAAGTTGAGATAGTTATGGCCATGGATGCGGAGAAGGCGTTCGACCGGGTAGAGTGGGACTATATATGGGAGGTGCTAGGACGGTTTGGGTTTGGTAGGGGCTTTATCGAATGGGTCAGGTTGTTGTACCAGGCCCCGGAGGCTAGTGTAAGGACGAACAGGACGACCTTTTGACTATTTGAGGCTGCACTGGGGGACAAGACAGGGATGTTTGCGTTAACCATAGAGCCGCTGGCAATTGCTCTGAGAGCTTCAAGGGGTTGGAAAGGGCTGGTTAGGGGGATGGAGTATTGGGTATTGCTGTACGTGGATGACCTATTCCTATATGTAGCAGATCCAGGGGCAGGGATGGGGGAGATTATGGCGATTCTGGGGGGATTTGGCCGGTTTTCAGGATACAAACTGAATATGACAAAGAGTGAGATGTTTGTAGTCCAGGCAAGAGGTCAGGAGGGTCGGCTGAGGGAGTTACTGTTCAGGTTAGTGGGGGACAATTTTAGATATCTGGGGATACAAATGGTGCGCGACTGGGGCCGGTTACACAAGTTGAACTTGTCCCGGTTGGTTGAGCAGATGAGGGGCGAGTTTCGGAGATGGGATGCGCATCCGCTGTCATTGGTGGGGAGGGTGCAGAGTGTTAAGATGATGGTATTGCCGAGATCTTTATTTGCGTTCCAATGCCTCCTGATTTTCATCCCGCAGTCCTTTTTTAAGAGGATCAACAAAATAATTTTGGGGTTTGTCTGGGCGGGTAAGTCCCCACGGGTGAAAAAGGTGATGCTCGAGAGGAATCGGGGGGAGGGGGGGCTTGCCCTGCCAAATGTTAGTAATTATTACTGGGCGGCCAATATTGCGATGATAAGGGAGTGGGTGGTGGGGACGGGGGTGGTTTGGGAGCGGATGGAGGCAGCTTCATGCAGGGGCACCAGCACCTTTGCCATTCCCGCCGGCGAGATATTCCACCAGACCCATGGTGGTGGCGGCCCTGAGGATCTGGGGTCAGTCGAGGAGGTACGTTGGTGCAGTGGGTGCATCGGTTTGGTCCCCAATTAGCGACAACCATCGGTTTACTCCGGGGAGTTTAGATGGGGGGTTTCGGGTATGGCAAAGGGCGGGAATTGAGAAGATGGGGGACCTGTTTCTGGAAGGGAGCTTCCCAAGCTTGAGGGCGCTGGAGGAGAAGTTTGGGCTGGCAGCAGGGAATGACTTCAGATATCTACAGGTGGGGACTTTCTGCCCAGGCAGGTATCATCCTTCCCACTCCTGCCACTAAGAGCGATTCAAGATTGGGTAATGTCTAGGGGTTGAGTGGGGGAGGGGAGCATCTCGAAAATCTACAAAGAATTAATGGGGGCGGAGGAGATGCATATAGAGGAGCTGAAGCATAAGTGGGAGGAGGGATGGGGGGTGAGATGGAGGACGGCCTATGGGCAGAGGCGTTGAGCAGGGTCGACTCGACCGCTACATGCGCAAGGCTTAGCTTGGTCCAATTTAAGGTGGTGCACTGGGCGCACATGACAGTGGCCCAGATGAGCAGATTTTTTTGGGTGGAAGACAAGTGTGTCAGATTTGCGGGTGGACCAGTGAACCATGTCCACATGTTCTGGGCATGCCCAAAACTTAGGGATTACTGGCAGGGGTTTGCGGATGTCATGTCCAGATTATTGAAGACCAGGGTGGAAATTAGTTCAGGGATTTTTGGGATGTTGGATGACCCGAGTGTCCAGGAGGAGAAAGAGGCAGATGTTCTGACCTTGGCCTCCATGGTAGCCCGGCGGCAGATATTACTCGCTTGGAGGGATTCTAGGCCTCCGAAGCCGGACGCCTGGTTAACCGACATGGCGAGCTTTCTCGGCCTGGAAAAGATCAAGTTCGCCTTGAGAGGGTCGGTGTCAGGGTTCGCCCGGAGGTGGCAACCATTCATTGACTTTGTTGCGGAGAATTAATCATCAGCGGGGGGGGGGGGTTAGGGTCGCATAGAGTAGGGGGTTAAATAGGCAGGCCTTGGAGGGACGAATGTCGGCGGTTGCGTTATGACTATTGTTCTTTGTGCCCTATTTTTAATACTGTGGTTGTTTGTTATGCCAAAAATACCTCATTAAAATTGTTTGTTTAAAAAAAAAAATAGGCCCAGATCAGGACCTGGAGAGATGCGTCTTCCCAGCTAGGATTGCACTCGGAGTGAGATGCTGTGCTATGCAGACCATTGCAAATAATTGTAAATAAATCTATCTTGCATTTACCATCAGCCTCCTCTGGATCTTTTGAACCTTCCACCATGACTCAGTTGGTAGCATTTTCGTCCTTGAATCATGAGGTCCTGGGTTCAATCCCCGCTCCAGGGCCTGAGCACACAAATCAAAAATCTGTCTTCCCGATGCCATACTGAGGGAAGGCGGCACTGTCAGAGATTCCAGCATTTGGGTGAGATGTTAAATTGTGGCCCCAGCTGGCTGCTCAGCTGGATGGAGAATATTCTATGGCACTATCTGAAGAAGAGCAGGGGAGTTGTCCTGGCATCCTGGTCAAAATTTACCCTTCAACCAAAGCCACAAAATCAGAATGTTTGGACATGGTCTCATTGCTATTTGTCGAAGTTTGCTGAGGGCAAAAATTCCCTAATTTGAAGAGTTTTAAGACATCCAATTGTTTCCAAAACCATTATGTAAGTGCCAGTCCTTTTAAAAGTGTTCCACTATTTTTTTTACTGAATTTATGCTTGAACACTCATTTTTGGGGATGACAGATCCAGGACGTACTTTTTAAATCAATGAATGGCCTGGGAAAGGTCTTTAATTTTCACCATAAATTTACTCAAAATAGCAGTGGCTAAATAGTTAACACCAGGCAACCAATAAGTAAAGAACTTCCTGTTAATAGCTTGCCACTTAGTAAACAGTCTAATAAGCAACAAAACCTAAGAATAGAACATAAGAACATCAGAAATAGAAGTGGGAATAGACCATCAAGCCTGAGAATTTTAAATTCGACTTTTATCTTTCACTATTATGACTAATGTGCAGCAAATATCTCAATAAAACAGTCATTTCAGTGAAATAAAGAAGTTTCTGGTTTTGGTGCTGGGGGTTAAAATTGATCCAGCTGTGTTAAATCATGATCTGTTTTCTGCACTTTAAATGGAGATAATGAAGTCTTCTTTGCACTGTCACTATCAGGTTGCACAGTTGATATTTAGCTGAGTGTCGATGAACACACACAATATACTGAATTCATCAAACAGGCAGATGATGACATCAGGGTACAACCTGGCCAAGAGGTGTTGGGGATGAGAGAGTTCCTGAAAAAAAGTGTGGTGGTATGTATTAGGGGTATTAAAGTACCCTGTGATGCCGAAAGGCTATTGGTGGATAGACACTGGGTTCCGATTGGATCAGCCACCTGCTGGCTCCACCCAGTAAGGCGGAGTATAAGAGCCCGGGTTCTCCCAGCAGCCGCATTCTGTAACTGTGCTGCTGGGGAACAAGTCTGCGTATTAAAGCCATCGTTTGACTCCTTCTCATCTCGTCTCGTGAGTGATTGATTGTGCTACAATTTATTGCGCAAACTTTTAAGGACATTGAGCTCCAAATCATTCCGGAGTGTCTGTGAATCAGCCCCCGCGGCAAACTCAGCGGCCACATTTAAACATTGGTTAGCGTGTTTTCAGGGAGACCTCCGAACGTCCCCCGGCATACCTACAGAAGAACAGAAAATCCAGGTCCTGCATGCCAGGGTGAGCCCTGAAATCTACACGCTCATAGAGGATGCGGACGATTTCCCGACGCCGATCGCCATGCTGATAGGAATCTACGTTCGGCCAGTCAACCAGGTCTATGCACGCCACCAGCTCGCGATGAGACGGCAAATCCCCGGGGAATCGCTGGACAAATTCTACAATGCGCTGTTAATACTGGGGAGAAACTGCAACTGCCCATCGGTTTCGGCTAATGAACACACAGAGCTGCTGGTCCAAGATGCGTTCGTGGCAGATATGCTTTCATCCCAAATTCGCCAGCGATTGCTGGAAAGAGACACACTAGGCCTCAAAGAGGCACGGGCCCTTGCGGCCTCGTTTGATGTGGCGTCACAGAAAGCCCGCGCCGACGCCCCCGACCGTGCGGCAGCCCCTTGGGCACCGTGGATCCCCGCCGCGACCGAAACCCCGGGACCCCCCCCCCCCCGCAGGCCTGCGCTGCCAGAGGCGGCAGATCACCCAGGGGTGCCCCGCTGCTACTTTTGCGGGCAGGGGAAACATCCCCGTATGCGCTCCCCGGCCCGCTCGGCCCTCTGCAAAGGGTGCGGCAAAAAGGGACACTTTTTAGCAGTGTGCTATGCCCGGGGGGTAGCCGCAATCTCCGGGGGAGAACCCCAAACTCAAGCCCCCCCAGCGATCCATGTGCGGCCAACGGGCGCCGCCATCTTGGGTCCCGGACTCCATGCGGGAGGGATGGGCACCGCTATTTTGTGCACCCCTGGCAACGTGCAATCCATGGGCGGCGCCATCTTGTCCACCCCCGACCGTGTGCGACCCGTGGACACCGCCATCTTGGCTGATGACGAAGGACCCCGGGATGGACGGCCACACGGGGCCTGAAGAAAACCCCCCAATTCAGCAACTACGTCTGGCTTCTGTGACCCTGGACCAGTCACGGCCCTGAATGCTCCAAACTGCATCAACGACTATTTATAAACGGGTACGAGATGCCCTGCCAGATTGACTCAGGGAGCACGGAGAGTTTTATACACCCCGATTCGGTAAGACGCTGTTCCCTTCCGATCGACCCGAGTAATCAAAAAAAAATTCTGGCGGCAGGGTCCCATTCGGTAGAGATAAAAGGGTTCTGCATCGCGAACCTCACGGTGCAGGGGAGGGAGTTCAAGAACTACCGGCTTTACGTCCTTCCCCACCTTTGCGCTGCCACACTCCTGGGATTGGATTTTCAGTGTAATCTCCAGAGTTTAATGTTTACATTCGGCGGCCCTATACCCCCACTCACTATCTGCAGCCTCGCGACCCTCAAGGTCGATCCGCCTTCCCTGTTCGCGAACCTCACCCCGGATTGCAAACCAGTCGCCACTAGGAGCAGATGGTACAGCGCCCAGGACCGATTTTCTATGAGGTCAGAAGTCCAGCGGCTGCTGAGGGAAGGCATAATTCAGGCCAGCAATAGTCCCTGGAGAGCCCAGGTGGTAGTTGTAAAGATCGGGGAGAAGCAGAGGATGGTCGTAGACTATAGTCAAACCATCAATAGGTACACGCAGCTGGATGCGTACCCTCTCCCCCGCATATCCAACATGGTCAACCGGATTGCACAGTACAAGGCCTTTTCCACGGTGGACCTTCAGTCCGCCTACCACCAGCTCCCCATCCGCCCGAGCGACCGAAAATACACTGCTTTCGAAGCAGATGGGCTGCTCTATCATTTTCTAAGGGTTCCATTCGGCGTCACTAACGGGGTCTCGGTCTTCCAACGGGAGATGGACCGAATGGTTGATCAGTACGGTTTGCGGGCCACGTTCCCGTACCTCGACAACGTTACCATCTGCGGCCACAACCAGGACGACGACGCCAACCTCCACAAATTCCTCCAGACCGTGAACGCCCTGAATCTCTCATGCAACAGGGAAAAATGCGTGTTTAGCACCGACCGTCTAGCCATCCTCGGCTACGTCGTGCAAAATGGAGTGATAGGCCCAGACCCCGAAAACATACTCATGGAGTTTCCCCCTCCCCCACTGCTCCAAGGCCCTGAAACGCTGCACACAATCGACGAGTCCCTCCCCTTCCAAGTCGAGAGTGACGCGTCTGAAGTAGCTCTGGCGGCTACTCTCAACCAAGCGGGCAGACCCGTGGCCTTTTTTCACGCAACCTCCACGCTTCAGAAATCCGCCACTCCTCAGTGGAAAAGGAGGCCCAGGCCATAGTGGAAGCTGTGCGACATTGGAGGCATTACCTGGCTGGTAGGAGATTCACTCTCCTCACTGACCAACGGTCGGTTCCCTTCATGTTCGATAATGCACAGCGGGCAAGATCAAGAATGACAAGATCTTGCGGTGGACGATCGAACTCTCCACTTATAACTATGAGATCTTGTATCGTCCCGAAAAGCTGAATGAGCCTTCCGATGCCCTATCCCGCGGCACTTGTGCCAACGCACAATTGGACCATCTCCGAACCCTCCACGAGGACCTCTGCCACCCGGGGGTCACTCGGTTCTATCACTTCGTAAAGACCCGCAACCTGCCCTACTCCATCGAGGAGGTCAGGACAGTCACCAGGGACTGCCAAATCTGCGCAGAGCGCAAGCCGCATTTCTACCGGCCAGATAAAGCGCACCTGATAAAGGCTTCCCGTCCCTTTGAACGCCTCAGTCTGGACTTCAAAGGCCCACTCCCCTCCACCGATCGCAACACGTACTTCCTGAACATGATTGACGAATACTCCTGGTTCTCATTCGCCATCCCCTGTCCCGACATGACCGCGGCCACGGTCATTAGAGCCCTCGGCACCATCTTTACACTGTTCGGTTTCCCCGCCTACATACATAGCGATAGGGGGTCCTCCTTCATGAGCGACGAACTGCGTCAATTCCTGCTCAGCAAGGGCATCGCCTCGAGCAGGATGACCAGTCACAACCCCTGGGGGAACGGTCAGGTAGAGAGGGAGAACGGAACGGTCTGGAAGCCCTACGGTCCAGAAGTCTCCCAGTTTCCCGCTGGCAGGAAGTCCTCCCGGATGCCCTCCACTCCATCCGGTCGCTGCTGTGTACAACAACGAATCAAACACCTCACGAACGCCTCCTTGTCTTCCCTAGGAAGTCCTCCTCCGGAACGTCACTTCCGACCTGGCTGGCAGCCCCGGGACCCATCCTGCTCCGAAAGCATGTGCGGACGCACAAATCGGACCCGTTGGCGTACCCCGACGGCTGACAGGACACGGTCTCCCTGCGGGACCTGGCACCCGCCGGAGCTCCACCCCCCCCCCCCCTCAACACCAGTGACCCCCTCTGGAGCCACACACACACACCCCCAACACCAATCAGCCCCTCCCTCCCACCGGCGCACCCCACAGCCGCCCCCTTCCCGGGTGGATCTGTCCTTCCCCGGCCCCGATTAGGGGTATTGGAACGGGAAGAGGCATCGCGACGCTCCTAGAGACGACGGGGCCCGAACCAGCGCCTGCATCACCACCGGGGCTAAGACGATCGGCGAGGACGACCAGGGCACCCATTTGACTCATCGAATCAGTATAGTTAAGCAAGAAATGCCTCTGTAAAAAATTTTTTGGGGTTACCCAGTAAAAGCGGCATTGTAAGTAGTTGATATCGGAGCATAGCCGCCGTGTTAGCGGCATCCTAGGTACCGACTCTGGAAACCCCTACCACCATACGGCCCACTACCCCGCCGGGTTCCTATTCAACAAGGGGTGAATGTGGTGGTATGTATTAGGGGTATTAAGGTACCCTGTGATGCCAAGAGGCTATTGGTGGATAGACACTGGGTTCCGATTGGATCAGCCACCTGCTGGCTCCACCCAGTAAGGTGGAGTATAAGAGCCCAGTTTCTCCCAGCAGCCGCATTCTGTAACTGTGCTGCTGGGGAACAAGTTTGCGTAATAAAGCCATCCTACGACTCCTTCTCATCTCGTCTCATGAGTGATTGATTGTGCTACAAACAGGGACAGTGATTGCGATGCACATTTATCCCAGCCCCATTGGTCGCAATGCAGACAGCGGGTCACCTTCATGTTGCTGACTCAATTCTGTGATCTCCGCATCCAGCCAGCCCTGACAGCACTGCTCATTGGCTGAACACGTTAACAAGGGGTCAATCTCGTGAGTGGCTACTTCTGCTTAAAGTTACCCAGTGCTGCTTAAGGGTAGCCTACACTGTTTAACGGTGAGATGCATTGTGGCTGGAACAGTAACCCCAGCAACACTCAAATTAACCCGTCACTCCTCTACTGTCCATCAGGCCTCATAACCCATTCCAATGCTTTACTGCTCTAAATTCACATTCCCATCTCCCATGTTGTGCACCCTTCAGCTATTAAATCTTGACACTGGACCATGTACGGCGACATTAGATCAAATGACCAAAGGTTTGGGTTTTAGGTAGGTTTTAAGGAAGCAAACTGAGGTAGAGAGGCAGTGAGGTGCATGGCACCCCCGTCGCTTCCATTAAATACCGCCCTAGGATCCGGTGAGTAAAACCTTGATCAAGAAGGTTGTTGAGGAGCATCTCAAAAAAATAGGCGAGTGAGTTTTGGGGCAGAAGTCCAGAGTTTGGCATTTAGGCAATTGGAGGCACAGATGTCAATAGTGGTGTCATTAAATCAGGGATATGCCTGAGGCCAGAGTTGGAGGAGTGCTGAGATCTTGGACGATTGTAGGGCTTAGGGGAGGTAGATGGGGAGGGTGAGGCTTGGAGGGATTTGAAAACCAGGATGAGAATTTTAAAACTGAGGTGACTTTAAACTTCAGGTGATTGATGATTGGCTTGGTGACTGGGGTTAAGTGCCGAAAATTCATGAGGAGCCCAATCGACAGCTGTAAAAGAATGAGCAATTTCACCACTTGCATACAAGTGATACCTTTAAAATGAGCTTTGACAGAGAGTCATCCAGACCTAAAACATTAGTTCCCCTCTCTCTCCACATATGCGGTCAGACCTTTTTTTAAAAAATGTATTTTCTTACAAAAAATGGATCAAAACAGGTTACAGCAAATAAACACCCCGGGAAACATGCTTCACAACAATCAACTAGACAGTCTGCTAGATTTTTTTTCCCTCTTTTTCACCCCCCCCCCCCCCCCCCCCCCCCAACCACAATGACGAACAGCCCCTCAAACACACTCTCAAACTTTCCCCACCTTTCCTCAAACCCCGCTGAAGAGCCCCTTAACTCATTCTTTATCTTCTCTAACCAAAGGAAGTCGTACAGGTCACCCAACCAAGCCGCTACCCCCAGTGGCGATGCCGACTGCCACTCCAGCAAAATTAGCCACCATGCAATCAGAGGCTATGGCCAATCAGAGGCCAGCAGCTCTGGTGCTCAGCAGCATCACAGAGGAGGCTATGGCTGCTGCGAGAAGAACACCTCGGCCTGGAAGGGGAGGGGACTTGCAGGAAGAAGGGAGGCAGGGGGTTCATCAGTAAGGACTGCGGGGTGTCTTTCAGCCAGCCTCCTCCTTCCCAATATCCAGTCCCTCGATCAGAGGGCTCCTGAGTCCCCACCCCTCCCCCCCCCCCCCCCCCCACCCTTTTTTCTGTGAAGCCCAAACAATGGAAATCTGGATCTGAAATAGGGAATCCCAACATCTGTACTAATTTCAAATTGCAACTTCAACTCACACTTACTATAGATGGGAATTGATCATGGCACTTTTCAAATGCAGAAACTGCAATAGAGCAACCCCAAACATACCGGGAAAAACAAATTAACTTGTTCTCCTTTGGAACTTTTTGTACTGAATCTCAACACTTCGATGTATCTGATTTATGCATCTTCATTCACATGCATACATAGATACACGGACATTCAGCAAGGGTGCATTGTCCTTAAAACAAAGGACAATGAACAATACAGCCCAGGAACAGGCCCTTTGGCCCTCCAAGCCTGTACCGGTCATGATACCAACCTTTGCCGAAAACCATCAGCACTTGGCCTTGTGCCGTCTATACCCATTCTATCCATGTGTTTGTCAAGATGCTTTTTGCATGTTGTTAATGTATCTGCTTCAACAACCTCCCTTTACAACGCATTTCAGGCACTCACCACCCTCTGCGTAAAAAACCTGTCTCGCACATCTCATCTAAACTTTGCCCCACGGACCTTAAACCTATGCCCCCTGGTGATTGACCTCTCCACCCTGGGAAAGAGTGCCTGCCCATGCACTCGAACCATGCCCCTCATAATCTTGTAGACTTCTATCAGGTCACCCCTCAACCTCTGGGCGCGATTCTCCGAAATGGAGACAAAGTCCCGACACCGGAGTGAAAACCGGAGTGTTTCACTCCGGCGTCGGAGCCCGCTCCCAGCTCCCTATTCTCCCGCCCCCGGGGGGCTAGGAGCGGTATCACGTAAAAAGCGGCGCCACGTCAATAATGCGGCCGGCATCGCGTAAATGACGTCACCCGCGCATGCGTGGTTGCCGTCCTCCCCGAGTCCGCCCTGCAAGAAGATGACCGATGGATCTTGCGGGGCGGCAAGATCCCGCCCACAGCCCCCCCCCCCCCCACAGCCACTCCTCCAGCATTCCTGCGCAGTTCCCGCCGGCAGCGACCAGGTGTGAACGGCGCCGGCGGGAACCTGTCGTGTTGGGGCGGCCGCTCGAACCATCCGGGCCGGAGAATCGCCGCTCGCCTTTTGCAAACGGCGAGCGGCGATTCTCCGAGCGTCCAGGCGTGGTTCTCACGCCGCTGGTTTGGGGGGGGGAGAATCGCATGCGGGTGTCAGGGCGGCGTGGCGGGACTCGCGCGGCTCCCCAGCTATTCTCCCACCCGGCGTGGAGGGGGGAGAATTCCACCCTCTGTCTTTCTAAAGAAAACAGTCAGAGTCTATTCAGCCTCTCCACATAGCTAACACCCTCCAGACCAGGCAAAATCCTGGTAAGCCTCCTCTGCACCCTCTCCAAAGCCTCCACATCCTTCTGATAGTGTGGCGACCAGAATTGTGGTTTCCTTTCTCAAGTAAGACACTTCATACAAAGCCAAGTGGTGAAAATCACAACCATTCCTTTGCTTATTTGCTTAAAGTGCTTTATTGCATCAATAATTTTATAGATAACCCGCATAGCGGATTTGAAAGAAAAACTAACTTCATGGAGAACTTTCAGCTCCCCCTTTTCCGTGAAGGTTTCTTCACCAGCTTTGTAATTCTGGGTATCTTAGCTTGAAGTGCTTATCTTCTCAAACAGGAACATTCCTTTGCGCTAAGGAGAGTGTTTGAAGCCTGTGGTCTGTGTTGCTGTCTGTGTTATCTGTCCCTCCCCATCAAGTACACTACTACAGAATGTTGAGGCTGCAACAGCTAATGGATTAATCAGCCTGAGATAGAGAGGTGAAGCTCGATGTTTAACTGTTGAATGTGACATGTGAATGGCATGGATTTCTCCAAACACAAATTTAGTGAATGATGCATGAGCAACTTTATTCATTTGGGTTTTGAATGTTGCGGAGAAAATAACAGAAAATGTTTGTTAATTCAAAGGGAGGTGGGACACAGGATACTGCCTGCTCAAAATGTAACAATAGCTTGCATTTATATAGCACCGTTAATGTAGTAAAACATCCCATTGCCCTTCACTGAATTGTAGTCAAATAGATTTTTACACCCAGCCACTTTAGGAGATTTATGGGACAGGCTAACCAAAAGCTCAGTCAAAGAGGTATGTTTTAAGTATCGTACCAAAAGGAAGAAAGGCAGAAAGGTTTAGGGAGAGAATTCCAGAGCTTAGGGTTTGAGCAGTTAAATGCACGGCCATTAACGGGAGGGGAAGGGAGGGGAGGGGGGGGGGAGGGGGGGAAGGGGATGGAGGGGGAGGGAGGGAGGGGAGGGAGGGAGGGGGGGGGAGGGGGAGGGGGGGAGGGGGAGGGGGGAGGGGGGGGGACAGAGACAGTATAAGACAAGAAACACGACACCTGGTGGCCAGTCCATCCAGAGACCAGGACAAGGACAGGAGCTGATTAACAACACACTCAGGGAGTCACCACGTGCAGAGTATCAAGACAAATCTGTAAATAGCAAGTTGGAATAAAACAGCGTTGTACCAATTGCAACCGTGTTGGTTCATCTGTACCTCGGAGCACCCAACACCAAATGGTGCCAAGTGAGTGGATCGATACCTGCCGGCAATCTGCCATTCTGAGCCATGGACATCAACAACAAACCGCAGCAGTTGCAAGTCGCTGGGAACCTGGGCACCAACTGGAAGCTCTTCAAGCAGCGATTTGAACTGTACATGCGAGCCAACGAAAAACAGGGTGCCTCGGACAAAACAAAGATTGCCATGCTCCTCACTACCGCAGGTCAGCACGCCATCGATGTATACAACTCCTTGGTGTTCGTGGAAGGCGAGAACCAATCCAAATATGACACGGTCCTCCTCAAGCTCGACCAGCACTTCAACGTTGAGGTAAATGAAAGCTTTGAGAGGTATATCTTTCAGCAACGCCTGCAAGGTAAGGATGAGCTCTTTCAGTCCTTCCTGACGCACCTCCGCATACTCGCGCAGTCCTGCAGTTACGGCAACACCTCAGAGTCCATGATCTGGGACCAGATCGTTTTTGGCGTTGCCTCCAGTGGCCTACGCCAGCAGCTTCTTAAAATTAAAGGCCTGACCTTAACATCTGCGGTGGAAGCCTGTGTCCTCCATGAAAATGCGACCAGCCGCTTTGCCCAATTTCAGGCGACCGAATCGGCACGGAGGGGGTCCCTAGCGATCGAATCGGCAAGCCAGGCCGCCCACGAGGCCGAACGCATCCAGGCAATCGAGTACCTCCCGGCCCGCGGCCCGGACGAGGGCGGCCGTTTCGCCCGCTTTTCGAGGTCTCCCGCGCTTGTGCGCGCTAAAACCAACGGCAACATCGAGGGACGCACTGCGCAGGCGCGCCCGATGCAAGACCGAACTGCGCATGCGCAGTGGCGTAACGAACGCCGTGACGTCATGACGTGCGGCTACTGTGGAGCTGCACATTTAAAAGGGCAATGTCCTGAAAAAAACCGACACTGCCTACGCTGTGGCAAGATGGGCCACTACGCTGCCTACTGTCGAGCGGTTCAACCGATGGATCCTACACATCTCCGACAACCTCGCAGACACGTCAGGGCCGTCCAGCCCACACATGAGGACATCCAACCCAACGACACAGATGACCAAGATGCCTTCTGGGTTGCGGTCATTGATGTGAACCGCGTCAACATCATCAATCCGGCCGATGAATGGAGTGCCACCCTGACGGTCAACCGATCGCAGATCACTTTCCGCCTGGACACTGGCGCATCCGCCAACCTCATAGCGTATTCAAGCATTCCATGCCATGAAGGTCAAACCACCTATCCAACCATCCCGGTGCAAGATGGTCGACTACAACGGGAACGTTATCCCGGCCATGGGATCCTGCCAGCTCCAGGTGACACACAAAACGCACACGGCCACACTCTCGTTTGAAATAGTTGGCTCATCGAAGGATTCCTTGCTGGGCGCACAGGCATGTAAGGCTCTCCACCTTGTACATCGAATTCAGTCTCTCTCTCCAGACGACACATCTGACTTCCCGGATGCTGAGTTCAACGCAAATCTACAATCGCTCCTCGCTCACAACCAGGAGGCATTTGAAGGCATGGGAACACTGCCATACACATACAAAATTTGCCTCAAACCGGACGCCATCCCGGTCGTTCACGCACCTCGCAGGGTTCCTGCGCCACTTAAAGACCACCTCAAGCTGCAGCTGCAGGATCTCCAGGACCAAGGGGTCTTATCCAGGGTCACGGAGCCCACGCCATGGGCCAGCTCCATGGTGTGTGTCAAGAAGCCCTCTGGCGAGCTCTGCATCTGTATAGACCCTAAAGACCTAAATAATAACATTATGCGGGAACATTATCCCATACCTAAACGGGAGGAAATCACCAGTGAAATGGCCCAAGCCAAGATATTCACCAAACTGGATGCTTCTAAAGGATTTTGGCAGATCCAACTGGACCCGTCCAGCCGAAAGCTATGCACCTTTAACACCCCTTTCGGCAGATTCTGCTATAACCGGATGCCATTTGGCATCATCTCGGCATCCGAGGTCTTCCACAGAATCATGGAGCAGACGATGGAAGGCATCGAAGGGGGGCGCGTATATGTGGACGATGTCATCATCTGGTCCACCACATCGCAGGAGCACATACATCGTCTCCAACGCGTTTTTGCCCGCATACGGTAAAATGGCCTGCGCCTCAACCGAGCCAAGTGTGCTTTTGGCCAGACCGAATTGAAGTTCCTGGGGAACCACATCTCCCGGTCAGGGGTCCGTCCGGATGCAGACAAGGTGAGCGCCATCACAGCCATGCCGCGGCCGGCCGACAAGAAGGCTGTACTACGATTCCTGGGCATGGTCAACTTCCTCGGGAAATTCATTCCCAACCTTGCCTCCCACACAACGGCTCTGCGCCATCTCGTAAAAAAGGTCCACAGACTTCCAGTGGCAACATACACACCAGCTGGAATGGGAGAAGCTCAAACACAAACTTGCCACGGCACCAGTGTTGGCGTTCTTCGCCACGTCTCGTCCCACCAAAATCTCAACTGATGCCAGCCAATCCGGCATTGGAGCAGTGCTCCTGCAGAGGGATGTCACGTCGTCATGGGCCCCGGTTGCCTATGCATCACGGGCTATGACCCCCACAGAGCAGCGCTACGCGCAAATCGAAAAAGAATGCCTGGGCTTGCTAACTGGTTTGGACAAGTTCCACGATTATGTGTATGGTCTTCTACGATTCACGGTCGAAACTGACCACCGCCCCCTGGTCAACATAATAAACAAGGACCTGAACAACATGACCCCTCGCCTCCAGCGCATCCTACTTAAACTCAGGAGGTATGATTTCCAACTGATCTACACTCCAGGGAAGGACCTCATCGTGGCGGATGCCCTATCCTGAGCAGTGTGTACACCACCAGATGCGGAGGGGTTCGTATGTCAAGTCAAGGCACAAGTGGCCTTGACAGCGGCAAATCTGCCGGCTAACGACTCCAGTCTGGCCCGCATACACAGAGAGACAGCGGCCAACCCCCTTTTACAGCGAGTGATGCACCACATGACAGAAGGTTGGCTCAAAGGGCAGTGCCCGCAGTTCTATAATGTACGGGACGACCTAGCCACCATTGATGGGATCCTTCTGAAGCTAGACATGATCGTCATTCTGCACAGTATGCGCCAGCTGGTTCTCAATCAAATACACGAAGGCCACTTGGGGGTCGAGAAGTGCAGACGGAGGGCCCGAGAGGCAGTATACTGGCCGGGCATCAGTGACGATATTGCCAACATGGTGCTCAACTGCACAACCTGCCAAAGGTTTCAGCCGGCGCAACCTCCTGAGACGCTTCTGCCCCATGAGCTGGTGACGTCCCCCTGGGCGAAGGTGGGTGTCGACCTATTTCACGCGCTTGGCATGGACTATGTTGTCATCATGGACTACTTCTCCAATTACCCAGAAGTCATACGCCTACACGATCTGACGTCGTCTGCGGTCATCAGGGCCTGCAAAGACACCTTTGCTCGCCACGGCATTCCGATGACTGTCATGTCGGACAATGGGCCCTGTTTTGCCAGCCATGAATGGTCGTCCTTTGCCGCCTCATGTGGCTTCACACACGTGACGTCCAGCCCTCTGCATCCCCAGTCCAATGGAAAAGCGGAGAAGGGCGTTCACATTGCCAAGCGGCTCCTCTGCAAGGCTGCTGCTGCCGGATCGGACTTTCACCTCGCCCTGCTGGCCTATCGCTCGGCCCCGCTAGCCACGGGTCTCTCGCCAGCACAGCTGCTGATGGGTCGCACCCTCAGAACAACTGTGCCTTCCATCCTGGCACCAACAACAGACCATGCTACGGTACTGCAAAAGATGCAACTGCAGCGTGATCGCCAGAAGAGTTTGTACGACACAAGGGCAACTGATCTTCCCCCCTGGCCCCTGGAGACAAAATCTGCATTCATCTACCAGATGGTGGCTGGTCAGCACCTGCCGAAGTTCTCCGACGTGTGGCTCCCCGCTCATTCCTAGTACGCATGCCGGATGAATCCGTGCGTAGGCGCAATCGGCGAGCCCTTCGCCTCCTTCCACGCTCACAACGGAACAGTACACAGACGCCGGGTCCTCCACTGGTTCCTGATAGTGACTTCGTGGAGCTGCCATATACCATGCCCCTTCCATCGCCACCCGTGGCCAGGCTCGCACCTCAGCCAGTGGTTCTCGACCCACCCTTGAGGCGGTCAACCCGAATTCGTCGCCCACCTACTAGACTGGACTTATGAGACTGTTCACACGTCAAAGTTTAGCAACTATTGTATTGTAACATGTTACTGTTTTATCGTTCCAATCTCGTTTGACCGGACCACACTTCAAAGTTTTTTTCTTGTTTTGTTATGGTACAACCTCGGTAGCAATGCACACCCGACATCGCCCCATGTATATAGTTACGACACATGTACATGCTGTAAATATCACGCGCACACACACTTTTAGCTGCACTCAGGACACATTCATATTTATAACCACGTAGGCACATAATCTTGTAAAAAAAGGGGGGGATGTCATGATATTCAAACACACACATCATGATAGACAGACCAACAGACAAATTAGCACACATAACACGACAGCCAATCACAGACAAGGACAGAGACAGTAAAAGACAAGAAACACGACACCTGGTGGCCAGTCCATCTAGAGACCAGGACAAGGACAGGACCTGATTAACAACACACTCAGGGAGTCACCACGTGCAGAGTATCAAGACAAATCTGTAAATAGCAAGTTGGAATAAAACAGCGTTGTACCAATTGCAACTGTGTTGGTTCATCTGTACCTCAGAGCACCCAACTCCACAGGTATAAGACCATGGGGGATTTGAAAACAATGTTTGGATTGATTCCTCACAAAACTGAAAATGGATGCTCCTATTTTGGACAATAAGAACATAAGAACTAGGAGCCATCTGGCCCCTCGAGCCTGCTCTGCCATTTAATGAGAACATGGCTGATCTTTTGTGAACTCCGCTCCACCTTCCCGCCCGAACACCATAACCCTTTATTCCTTTATTCTTCAAAAAACTATCTATCTTTATCTTGAAAACATTTAATGAAGGAACCTCAACTGCTTCACTGGGCAGGGAATTCCATAGATTCACAATCTTTTGGGTGAAGAAGGTCCTCCTAAACTCAGTCCTAAATCTACTTCCCCTTATTTTGCGTCTATGCCCCCTAGTTCTGCTTTCACCCACCAGTGGAAACAACCTGCCCACATCTATCCTATCTATTCCCTTCATAATTTTATATGTTTGTATAAGATCCCACCGCATCCTTATAAATTCCAACGAGTACAGTCCCAGTCTAGTCAATCTCTCCTTGTAAGCCAGTCCCAGTCTACTCAACTTCTCCTCGTAAGACAATAAAGCTCCTGTGGGGTAGAAGCTGTCATAATATACACCAGTATATTATGGTGCAGACACACACACACACACTGATGGACATGTAGTGGGACCAATCAGCATACACAACACCACAGCCAATCAGCAGTGAGAGCACACGCACTATAAAGACAGGGGACAGGAGAGTTCCCGTTTATTCTAGCAGCAGCCAGCTCGGAGCACAGAGCACACAGCCTGCAACACAGACATTCACCATGTGCTGAGTGCATCACCTGGTTAGGACGAGGCAAGGGTCAACAGTTAAAGCTGGTATTGCGTTAACCCACAGTCAAGTATGTTAATATAGTTAACCTTATAATAAAATATAGTTGCACCACTTCAAGTGTTGGTGACCTGTTTGTTATCCAGAACACCCAACACACCATGATACCAGGAGTGAACTGGTTCAGTCCAGATAGCCATACCTCAGCGTACAGTGACAACCAGCAATGATACCCAGGCAAGATGTTCAAGATTCGGGTTCCGCAGCAGCTCCAGTGCCACGGCGATCTCCGTGAAAACTGGCGGGCATTCCGGCAAAAGTTTGAAATCTTCCTGCTGGCAGCCAAACTAGAAGACTTGGCCGATCCTGAAAAGACAGAGCTTCTCCTCACCATCGCCGGTGCCAGGGCAGAAGAAATCTTTTAAAAATTCAAGTTCTCCAAGGGGCAAAACAGGAGCGGCTTCCAGGTAGTCCTGGACAAATTCGGCAAATACTGTCAGGAAAACACACTCCAACCAGCAAGGAAAGGTAAGAGAAGCGCCAGTACTCACCTCGAGGCCGAAATCCCGGAGCAGAGAACGATTTTGGTCGGCGGCCATCTTTCTAAAGGGACTGCACTTGCGCAGTTGCGCGACGCCGCGCATGCGCAATCACGAAAATGGCCATCAGTAAAGGAACCACGATCTGCGCATGTGCAAACGCCTCCTACGTGCTACGCTTGACGCGTGTCATGACGCCAGAGGCCCCAGACCACGCCAATTTAAAGTGGAAACGTCCCAAATCAAAGAAAAAATCATTTAAAGCTGTAAAACAACCTTCCTTCACCTGAAATGACAGCACAATGCCTCAAATTGAACCAGGAAATTAAATAAACCTCCGAAGAACCCTGCAACAGGCAGTTACCTATGCCCAAACCGAGTCCGATTCCGACTTCCCGCAGACCAGTGACACCGAGGACCCGAGGGAGCCTTTTCGAGTCGCTGTTATAACAAAGAACAGGTTGTCCCCGAATCAAAACCACCAGCCGCTGACGGTGCCCACCATTGATCCAGACGACGAGTGGTGTGCCACCCTGACGGTCAACCGATCCCAGATACGATTCCGCCTGGACACTGGTGCTTTCGCTAATCTCCTAGCCTGGTCAGCCTTTCAGACCCTTGGGGTTAAACCAACCATTCTTCCGTCGACCTGCCAACTAGTGGACTACAATGGCAACGTCATTCCTGCTACCGGTTCATGCCAACTCGAAGTGACGCACAACTCGCGAAAAGCCATCCTTCCCTTTGAGATTGTGGGCTCCTCAAAGGACTCTCTGCTAGGCGCACAGGCGTGCAAACTCCTAAACCTCGTTGAATGAGTACACTCTCTCTCTCCAGAGGACACGTCTGCCTTCCAGGATACAGGCTACAGGGAGCAGCTCGATGCCATCATCGACCAGCACCACGACGTTTTCGAAGGCATGGGCACGCTTCCATACACTTACAAGATCCTGCTCAAACAAGACGTCACGCCTGTGGTTCATGCACCTCGCAGAGTCCCAGCACCCCTCAAGGACCACCTCAAGCAGCAGCTGCAGGACCTCCAGGACCAAGGAGTGCTCTCCAGAGTGACGGAACCAACCGACTGGGTCAGTTCCATGGTGTGCATAAAGAAGCCTTCCGGCGAGATCCGGATCTGCATTGACCCAAAGGATCTGAATCGCAACATAATGAGGGAGCATTACCCTATCCCCAAGTGCGAGGAGATCACGTGCGAGATGGCTCGGGCCAGCATCTTCACCAAACTTGACGCCTCGAAAGGATTCTGGCAAATTCAACTAGACAGGTCCAGCAGAAAGCTGTGTACCTTTAATACCCCGTTTGGCAGATACTGCTACAACAGGATGCTGTTTAGGATTATATCGGCATCAGGAGTATTCCACCGGATCATGGAGCAAATGATGGAGGGCATTGAGGGTGTGCGCGTCGATGTTGACGACATCATCATTTGGTCCATCATAGGAGCATATCAGTCGCCTCCAGCGCATTTTCAAATGAATACGGGACCAAGGCCTTCGCCTCAACAGAGCCAAATGTTCCTTCGGCCAGACGGAACTCAAGTTCCTAGGGGACCACATCTCCCGGTTGGGTGTGCGGCCGGATGCGGACAAGGTGGCAGCCATCATGGCCATGCAGAAGCCAGCGGATAAGACGGCGGTCCTCCGATTTTTGGGCATGGTCAACCTCCTGGGGAAGTTCATGCCCAACCTTGCCTCCCGTACCACAGCTCTCCGGAACCTGGTCAGGAAGACGACAGACTTCCAATGACTTCCCGCCCGCGAGCGCGAATGGGAGGAGCTTAAGACCAAGTTTACCACGGCCCCGGTATTGGCATTTTTTAATCCCACGAAGGAAACAATTTCAACGGATGCCAGCCAATCCGGCATTGGGACGGTGCTCCTGCAACGCGATGAGGCCTCATCATGGGCCCCCGTTGTATATGCGTCACGTGCCATGACCCCCACGGAACAGCGCTACGCGCAGATTGAAAAGGAGTGCCTGGGCCTGTTAACTGGGATCGACAAATTTCATGATTACGTGTACGGCCTCCCCCAATTCACTGTCGAGACCGACCATCACCCGCTGGTCAACATTATACAAAAGGACCTGAATGATATGACTCCTTGCCTCAAGCGCATTCTGCTTAAACTCCGGCGGTACGATTTCCGGCTCCGATGCACCCCGGGCAAGGACCTGATCATAGCCGACGCTCTGTCCAGGGCAGTCAACACCCCGTGTGACCCAGAGGGGTTCGTCTGCCAGGTTGACGCCCATGTGGCCTTCACGGCCTCCAATCTGCCGGCCACGGATGAACGCCTTATCCACATTCGCCGCGAGACTGCGGCTGACCCCCTACTACAGCGTGTCTTGCGCCACGTGACGGACGGGTGGCTCAAGGGCCAATGCCCGCAGTTCTACAATATCAGAGACGATCTGGCAGTAGTTGATGGTGTCCTCCTGAAGCTGGACCACATCGTGATCCCGCACAGCATGCGCCAACTCATTTTGGAACAGCTACACGAGGGCCATCTTGGCGTGCAGAAGTGCCGACGGAGGGCCTGAGAGGCTGTGTACTCGCCCGGGATCAATGAGGACATCGCCAACACAGTGCTCAACTGCCCCACCTGCCAGCGGTTCCATCCGGCCCAACCACGTGAGACCCTACAGCCCCATGTGTTGGTCACGTCCCCTTGGTCTAAGGCAGGCGTTGACCTGTTCCATGCGCTCGGCAGGAACTATGTTCTGATTGTAGACTATTTTTCGAACTACCCGGAGGTCGTACACCTGCACGACATCACATCATCAGCGGTCATCCGTGCCTGCCAGGAGACCTTTGCTCGTCACGGCATCCCACTCACTGTGATGTCGGACAATGGCCCCTGCTTTGCGAGCCAGGAATGGTCCAACTTTGCCAGCAGGTACAACTTTGTGCATGTGACATCCAGTCCCCTGCACCCCGAATCCAATGGCAAAGTGGAAAAGGGCGTCCACATCATCAAACGGCTCCTCTGCAATGCTGCCGATGCAGGATCCGACTTCTACCTCGCCTTGCTGGCCTATCGTTCGGCCCCACTCTCCACGGACCTGTCGTCAGCCCAGCTGCTCATCGGTCGCACCCTCAGGACCATGGTGACGTCCATTCACGTCCCAGACCTCAACCACGTTTCGGTCCTTCAGCGGATGCAACAGTCTCGTGCACAATACAAGGCGGTGCATGACGCTCGGGCGACTGATCTCCCTGCTCTGGCGCCAGATGACAACGTCCGCATCCAGCTTCCGGAGGGTGGCTGGTCTGCAACTGCTGTGGTTCTTCGGCAGGTGTCTCCCCGCTCGTTCCTGGTTCGTCTGCCAGATGGTTCCATTCGCCGCCGCAATGGGCGTGCCCTTCGTCTCGTTCCACGCTCGCTACGTGATCCTCCACCGGTGTCACGCCCTCCTGTTGTCCCCAACCTGGACTATGTGGAGATTCCGAATACTCTACATCCTCCTCACTCAGCCGTGGTCCAGCCCGTTCCTCAGCCGGTGGCTCCAGACCCACCCTTGAGGTGGTGAACCAAAATTCGTCGCCCACCTCAGAGACTTGACTTATGAGTTTTAAAATGTTGGACTCTTTGATCTGTTCTGTTATCCTGTTTCATCGTTCCAGTAGTTTGTATATAATGTTCATATCGTTGTTGGTGTGACACCCTATTTCTCTGCACTAGGCACCTTCCCATGTAAATAGATTAGCCTCATGTATATAGTCATGTAAATAACATGCACACACATAGTCAGGCATATTCAATCTATGATATTTATTGTCACGTAGGCACCTGTTCTTTATATAAAAGGGGGGATGTCATAATATACACCAGTATATTATGGTGCAGACACACACACACACACACTGATGGACATGCAGTGGGACCAATCAGCATACACAACACCGCAGCCAATCACCAGTGAGAGCACACGCACTATAAAGGCAGGGGACAGGAGAGTTCCCGCTCATTCTAGTAGCAGCCAGCTCGGAGCTCAGAGCTCACAGCCTGCAACACAGACATTCACCATGTGCTGAGTGCATCACCTGGTTAGGACGAGGCAAGGGTCAACAGTTGAAGCTGGTATTGCATTTACCCACAGTTCAAGTATGTTAATATAGTTAACCTTATAATAAAATAGAGTTGCACCACTTCAAGTGTTGGTGGCCTGTTTGTGATCCAGAACACCCAACACACCAATTAAGACTCTTAAATTCGCTCAGCTAACCATTGCATGCGGGCATGTTGTCCTGTCGACCCTCAATTCTGCCTCGGCAACAATGGCCCGGAGACCAGCATGGAACCGGGGATTCAGCACTCCAGAATTCTCGTCCATACTGGAGCAGAGGTTAGATTTAGTATTTGTTTTCTCCACTTCCAGTTGATTATGGGGAGGTGCAGCAATGCAGGTCAAGTCAGTTAAACTTTGTTGATAGATGGGCAGGCTAATAATGAGAGACAGGAGAGATGACTAACAGCTATTTGTTTTGAGCTAAATCAGCTATATTTCTCCCTTCCTTATTTCTGAAACTTGGATGCTAAATAATGTCATAATCTTTGTAAACAGCTAGGAACTGGACCCAATTACGTGGATGTATGTCTGAGGTACCACATTTTACTGCTGCACTGCAGTCATGTACCAAGCAACAATGCATCAGTCCACCAGTCACCTGGAGAAATAGACTCGATGAACCTCCAGCATTTTGAATTTAAACTGTGACCAACCTCTAACCTATGGGAAACGTAAGACAGGACATGGGGAATGGTACAAATAAGGCCTGTAAATACTCAAAATTCCAACCCAGTCGACATCTGGGAGAAATAAGGTATGAAATCCATCTCCGTGTGATTCCAATATCGTAAAGTGACATTGGAATGAAGTTACCAGTGCAGGAGACCTCTCAATACAGTGTGAAAATCCGACCAATTATTCACCACAGGCTTAATTTTAATACAGGAAATATATATGTGTTTCTTCCTGGGGCTGAGCACGTCATAAAATACACGACAGCCATTAAATGTGAAGAAGTCACAAATTTCTTTTGATGATGGATAAAATAAATTTTGTAAGCGACGGAATGGGACTTCGCTTCCCAATTCTCAGACGACACCTGAAACACGAGACCAAGATTCCATTGGTTTATGACTATAATCTCAGCGTAAGATGACATTTCAACATCTCAGGTTTTTGCCCGCCGTCCTGTGGAGTTCGGACGAGGATTTTTATTGGCTGATTTAGTTGGCAGGGCCAAAATGGAAGATCAGCTGTTGCTCTCTTTGGTGTTGTCTCTTAATTTGGCTCTGTTTAATTATGTTTGCTCAAGAATCGCCAGGTATCTTTCGACACTGCCACAAGGTTCAGAACCGAATACTGATCAAAGACTCGATACACCAGTTAGTAAGTTCAAAAGCAATGCTCATTTATTTACACACAGTCAAATCTACTCATGCATAAAACTCTACAACCTAAACTATCACTATTACTAAAGCCTATACTTAGCTTCGGGTGCCCACTCAGTCAGAGGAACAATGACCATTGCTCGGTTCTGAGGCTGCTGGGTTGAGCTGTTTACAGGATAGCAACTAGGAGCGTCTATCTCGTAGCGTGCGTTGACTTGGAACTTACTTGGTCTGGCGTAGCTGCTAGGCTGGTCTCTCTTCGCTGAGAGCCAAGGACAAAGAAGAAAGACTCTCTCTTGGGGAATACTTTTTATACCCGAAAGGGCTTCGCGCGTTTTTGGGCGGGCCTTGAACTTGGCCTCAATTAATTGGGCCTTTCCCAATCACTCTTATCGATCTTCCTCCAATAGAGGGGTGGGTTCCCTGGTTGCTGAGCATGCCCTAGGTGGCCGTTGGTTTGCTTTGTTTGAGTCTCCTCTGGTGCCGGGGTGTCTGCCTTAACATTGTTTATCTAAATGTTTCCCTTTTGTACCCGGAGATGGCTCATTAGTATGTAGATGGCTTAGCAGTTTCTGTCCTGTCTGAGAAACAAGGCGCTAATCAACAGACAGACCTTGCACCTGCTTGCTTTTCAGTATTGTCCAATTTTCCCTGCATTCTTTGCAAGTGTCCATTTTGTAATCAGGACGTGGCCATCCCAGATGGCTACACAGCTCAGAGTCTCCAAACTCATTTATCCCTTTGTTATCAGTTCTTGGTTACAAGCGGACAATATTGAGAATAACTGACAAGCGGCAGGAGGAATTAGAACAAAATTTGCCCAGATGATCCATAGGCTGAACATACTGGAGCCTGCCTGAGCTGGGGTGATGGCAGGGCGGGGTGGGGGAGGGGCAGCAGGAGAATCGGGTAGGGGCAACATCGTCCGATTCCCAGCATCAGAAAAACTGTGATAAAAGCAAATTACTGTGGATGCTGGAACTTGCTTTTATCAGGAAAACTGTCTTTGATTAAGTTGGTGGTGGGAAGGTACTGATTCAGACTGCCGACAGGATGTCAATTAAGCTCACAAATGAGCCACTTAAAGCCAATTATCCCAGAGGCCACCAGAATTTAGTGGTGGCTCTGGGATTTAATGGGGCTTGCAAGAGTCTCCTGTGGTCCCGAGGGTGGCCTTGCAAACCGGGAGGGTTGGGAGATGGGGTCGTTGGGGGGTGGGGGGAGGGGGGGGTGGTGACTTCCCTCTTTGACAGACACTCACCATTGCCACTGCCCTTGTCTCTATTACTATGTCCCCCCCACCCCCATTCCAGGTACCAGCCTCTCTGCAACCCACATCCTGGCCCACTTGCCTCTCTCCAGGATCCAGCATCAACGATCAGGGTACATTTTGGAGCATTACCGGCAGCAGCCGTCATTCGGCGTGGTGATGCCGGCAATGAAGAGTTGCCAGCTTCTGATTGATCAGCAGCTCTCTACGGGCTTCTTGCCGCATGGAGTCCTTGGTTGCATAGGATGCACGATGATGGCCCTAAGGGCAGCACGGTGGCACAGTGGTTAATCCGTCCCAAGGGGTTCGGGGGTCTGGTGAATTCCGAAAATAGGGTACCTAAACCTGTATACCGGGATGCGAGAGCGGTAGGCTCTCTTTCGCCATTTCCTAACTCTAAACGTTTGCACGACACTGCAAAGTATCGCCAGCACTAAGAGTGCTTCGACTACATATGAGAGTGAGTACCAGGTGATAAACTTATCACACCAGGTCAGGGTATTGCTGGCTGTCGCTGGGCTAGTTATCTCGGGGTTCCGTGTATTACAGGGGTGAGAATCATTTACGGTTTGTGTGGTAGGTGTCAGGGGGGTAGCGTCCGCGCGCAACTGAAGGGATCCCGCTAAGATCCATGTGAACACGAAGGCTGTCTTCATCTTTGTCAGTCTTCTTCTTTGTCTTCCTCTGGGGTTCCTGAGGTTCTGGAGTTCTGTGAACACAAGCATAATTTCTGTTATTATCTTGCTTAAGATCTCGTATCTCTGTCTGTCTGTCCTTTACTGCCAATTTCCATTTATAATTGGTCATCATCTTTGACTCCCTCATTTTTTTTTAAACCAAATATTTGGGACAAGACATCCGCGAAAATACTGCCAGACTGGGAGCCATCTCGCAGCCTGTGTGATTTACCATCCCAGTGTTTGAGGATGTAAATAGGATACGGAAGCAACTCCAAGCAAAAGAATTTTGAACGTAACGAGCCAAAATGGGGTGCGTATGGGGCACTTAATATTAGCACTAATGAACAAACATACAACAGAAATGGTGCTGGTTCCATCAGAAAGGACACCGTTGACGGGATTCTCCTATATCGGCGCGATGTCCGCCGACCGGCGCCAAAATCGGCGGGAATCAGTCCGGCATCGCGGGTACGAAATGGGTGGTATCTCTGGGTAGGACGGTGATCAATGCCGTATGTGCTCTACCTGAGCGTAGCTGACCAGAGGGGGGTCCTCAGGCAGGGCGGGGACCAATGCCATTTCTCCACTGCCTGAGCAACCGGCAAGAACGGGTAACAATGTGGTCATCGTGGGGGCTTCCTCTCGAATCAGGAGAGTAGCTATGAGTAGTGTTCTGTCGACAAACTAGTTACTCTGAACGGTTGTCTGGCGACAAACTTGTACCTCTAAACTGGTTTCTGTTGACAAACTAGTTCCTCTGAACTATTGTCTGGGGACAAACTTGTTAACAGCCTGGGGTCGTTAAAGGTGTGGTGACGTGGGGCCGCGAAAACCTTCGAGTTTACGAACAACACTTAATATTAGCACTAATGAACAAACATACAACAGAAATGGTGCAGGTTTCATCAGAAAGGACACCGTGGGCGGGATTCTCCGATATCGGCGCGATGTCTGCCGACCGGCGCCAAAAACGGCGCGAATCAGTCCGGCATCGCGCCGCCCTAAAGGTCCGAATATCCGGTGCCGGAGAATTTGGCAACCGACGGGGGTGGGATTCACGCCAGCCCCCGGCGATTCTTCGACCCCACGGTGGCCTGGCCCTGCGGGGGGTCGGAGAATCCCGCCCCGTATCTCCACATCGGTTCCTTTTTTTTTTTCCTCCATCATCTGGACACCTCACTGCTCAATGGCGAACAGGGTCGCAAAGGGATTTGTTTGGTGGGAGTCAGACGCTATGTCATCATCTTCTCCCGGCTGCCGCACTCTTGACTGTAGTAACCGTGCTAAAGCTGCTTGGGGCGAATTGCGGTCCATCTCATCATTCCGGATGAGTCTGAACGAATTGTCTCAGTGCCAGAATCGTGTGTCGAGGTTGGAGCTACTAGGTTTCAATCCATAATCATCGGGCGGTGGGTCTGGGTCAGGGGCTTTGATATATGTAATCTCAGAGGGGTCAGTGGGATTCACTGGGAGTGGGGCCTGGTACAGGGGTATAGTCATAAAGTGGTGTGCTGTGGCTATCGTCATTGTGATCGCTACCACTGTCGCTGCTGGTTGAAGGAAGGGAAAGGCGGAGTCGTGCCTCTGGGGGTGGAGTTGAAATCGTGTCTGAGGGCGGGCTGGACTGGGTGGGGGAGGGTAGGAATACGTCATCTGTGGGCCGGGCGTGCTCGTCTGCTGCTGCGAGCAGGATGTGGTTATTCTTTGGGGTTATTCTGTGAGCCATAAGCCTTGGGTTGGTTTATATGAAACTACGCAGACCTAGCATTGGGATATGTTATTTTGTATACTGAGGGGCTGACTTTGTCCGAAATGGAGTACGGTCCGGAAAATTTAGGGGAAAGGAATTGCGCTGGTCAAGGAGACACAGCCTGAGTGAGTGAGACACAGACAGAGTGAGAATTTGGTAATTTGGTGCAGTGAGGTAACCAGGAAAGGTAAGTGGTTAATCTAATTGTGCTGTTTTTCAGTTAAAAGTGCAGTGTAGATTAGTGTCTGATTGGCTGAAGCTGCCCCCACCCTAATTGCTGAGAGGCAGTTATCTGGCAGTCACCTGAGGCCTGTTAAGGGGCACAAAGGTACACATTGTATTCTTCTCTTTGAAGTTTTAGTGTGAGTCATCCTAAAGTCTGTATAAAAGACAGACAGAACGCGCACTTAGTAAGCATTGCGCTGGTCAAGGAGACACAGCCTGAGTGAGTGAGACACAGACAGAGTGAGAATTTGGTAATTTGGTGCAATGAGGTAATTCGGTGAAGAGTGGGAGAAGGTGCTTTTTCCCGACTGTTTTGTTCTCTCTCTTTCTTCGGGCCTAATTTTGGGAGCCGTTCGGAAGAGCAGGAGCAGTCTCTGTGAGTATAAAAACCTAACGGTAACTTCCTGTTTTCCAGTTTTTTTTCTCCAAAAGTGACGTCAGAGGGAAGCTGTGATCTGATTGGTTGATAGCAAATCTGCCCCAAATTTTTTTAAAAATACTGCTAAACTCGTAAACTTAAATTAAACTAATTAATTAATTAGTGATGGCTGGTCAGGTGATGTGCTTGAGCTGCTTGATGTGGGAGCTGGCAGATCCCATTGCGAGCTGCAGCGACCACATCTGCAGTAAGTGTTGGCTGCTCGAAGAGCTCCGGCTCAGAGTTGATGAGCTGGAGTCTGAGCTTCAAACACTGAGGCACATCCGGGAGGGGGAGACTTACCTGGACACTGTATTTCAGGAGGCAGTCACACCTGTCAGAGTAAGTAGTTTAAATCCTGCCAGTGGCCAGGGACAGCAGGGTGTGACTGCAAGTCAGGCTGGTAAAGGGAACCAGCAGTCAGGAACTCGGGAGCATCAGCCCTTGACCCTGTCCAACAGGTATGAGGCACTTGCTCCCTGTGCGGATGGCGAACAGGGCTGCAGGAAGGATGAGTCAGCTGACCAAGGCACCATGGTTCAGCAGGCCATTCAAGGGGAGGGAGTAAATAGGCAAGTTGTAGTTGTAGGGGATTCTATTATCAGGGGGATAGATAGTATCCTTTGTGAGCAGGATAAAGAGTCCCGCATGGTATGTTGCCTGCCCGGTGCTAGGGTGCGGGACATCTCTGACCGGCTTGCAAGGATACTGGAGAGGGAGGGGGAGGATCCAGTTGTTGTGGTCCATGTCGATACCAACAACATAGGCAAGTCTAGAAAAGAGGACCTGTTTAGAGATTATAAAGAGCTAGGATTCAAATTAAAAACAGGTCCTCAAGGGTCATAATCTCCGGATTACTGCCCGAGCCACGTGCAAATTGGCATAGGGAGGCAAGAATAAGGGAAGTTAACACGTGGCTGAAAGAGTGGTGTGGGAAAGAGGGGTTCCTTTTCATGGGACACTGGCATCAGTTTTGGGACAGGGGGGACCTATACCATTGGGATGGTCTCCACCTGAACCGAGCTGGGACCAGTGTTCTGGCGAAAAGAGTAAATAGGGTGGTCAATAGGACTTTAAACTAGAGATTGGGGGGGGGGGGAAGGGAAAGTCAGGGAACCAAGAGGTGAAGTAATCAGTGGGAAGCGTAGCTGCTTAGGAATACAAAAAAGCACGAAAAGACAGAACTCAGGAGAGATTACGACAGCCCCCATCCCACAAAATATGACACAGTGTATGGAAAGGCTCAGTAAACCAAGGTCCACCACACTAAGAAAACAAAAAGGGACGGTCAATCGAGAATTAAAGGTGCTATATTTAAATGCGCGCAGTGTACAGAACAAGGTAGATGAGCCTGTGGCCCAGATTGTGACTGGCAGGTATGATGTGGTAGGCATCACAGAGACGTGGTTGCAGGGGGTTCAGGACTGGCATTTAAACATCCAGGGATTCACAACCTATCGAAAAGACAGAGAGGTGGGCAGAGGGGGCGGGGTTGCCTTGTTAATTAGGAATTAAATTAAATCAATAGCACTAAACGACATAGGGTCAGATCATGTGGAGTCTGTGTGGGTAGAGTTGAGGAACCACAAAGGCAAAAAAACCATAATCGGAGTTATGTACAGGCCTCCTAACAGTGGTCAGGACCAGGGGCACAAAATGCACCACGAAATAGAAAGTGCATGTCAGAAAGGCAAGGTCACAGTGATCATGGGGGACTTCAATATGCAGGTGGACTGGGTAAATAATGCTGCCAGTGGACCCAAGGAAAGGGAATTCATTGAATGTTTACAGGAGGGCTTTTTGGAACAGCTTGTGATGGAGCCCATGAGGGGACAGGCCATTCTGGACTTAGTGTTATGTAATGAGCCAGACTTGATTAAAGATCTTAAAGTAAGGGAACACTTAGGAGGCAGTGATCATAATATGGTAGAATTCAATCTCCAAATTGAAATAAAGAAGGTAGAATCAGATGTAAAGGTGTTACAGTTAAATAAAGGTAACTACAGGGGCATGAGGGAGGAACTGACGGAAATCGACTGGGAGCAGAGCCCAGTGGGAAAGACAGTAGAACAGCAATGGCAGGAGTTTCTGGGAGTAATTGAGGACACAGTACAGAGGTTCATCCCAAAGAAAAGAAAGGTTATCAGAGGGGGGATTAGGCAGCCATGGCTGACAAAGGAAGTTAGGGAATGCATCAAAGCAAAAGAGAAAGCCTATAATGTGGCAAATAGTAGTGGGAAGTCAGAAGATTGGGAAGGCTACAAAAACAAACAGAGGATAACTAAGAGAGAAATAAGGAAAGAGAGGATCAATTATGAAGGTAGGCTAGCCAGTAACATTAGGAATGACAGTAAAAGTTTATTTAAATACATTAAAAACAAACGGGAGGCAAAAGTAGACATTGTGCCACTCCAAAATGACGCTGGTAATCTAGTGATGCGAGACAAGGAAATAGCTGAGGAACTAAATAAGTACTTTGCGTCAGTCTTCACAGTAGAAGACATGAGTAATATCCCAACAATTCCGGCGAGTCAGGGGGCAGAGTTGAATATGGTAGCCATCACAAAGGAGAAAGTGCTTGAGAAACTAAGAGGTCTAAAAATTGATAAATCTCCGGGCCCAGATGGGCTACATCCTAGAGTTCTAAAGGAGATAGCTGAAGAAATAGTGGAGGCGTTAGTTATGATCTTTCAAAAGTCACTGGAGTCAGGGAAAGTCCCAGAGGATTGGAAAATCGCTGTTGTAACCCCCCTGTTCAAGAAGGGAACAAGGAAAAAGATGGAAAATTATAGGCCAATTAGCCTAACCTCGGTTGTTGGCAAGATTCTAGAATCCATTGTTCAGGATGAGATTTCTAAATTCTTGGAAGTGCAGGGTCGGATTAGGACAAGTCAGCATGGATTTAGTAAGGGGAGGTCATGCCTGACAAACCTGTTCGAGTTCTTTGAAGAGATAACAAATAGGTTAGACCAAGGAGAGCCAATGGATGTTATCTATCTTGACTTCCAAAAGGCCTTTGATAAGGTGCCTCACGGGAGACTGCTGAGTAAAATAAGGGCCCATGGTATTCGAGGCAAGGTACTAACACGGATTGACGATCGCTGTCAGGCAGAAGGCAGAGAGTTGGGATAAAAGGTTCTTTTTTGGAATGGCAACCGGTGACGAGTGGTGTCCCGCAGGGTTCAGTGTTGGGGCCACAGCTGTTCTCTTTATATATTAACGATCTAGATGACGGGACTGGGGGCATTCTGGCTAAGTTTGCCAATGATACAAAGATAGGTGGAGGGGCAGGTAGTATGGAGGAGGTGGGGAGGCTGCAGAAAGATTTAGACAGTTTAGGAGAGTGGTCCAAGAAATGGCTGATGAAATTCAATGTGGGCAAGTGCGAGGTCTTGCACTTTGGAAAAAAGAATAGAGGCATGGACTATTTTCTAAACGGTGACAAAATTCATAATGCTGAAGTGCAAAGGGACTTGGGAGTCCTAGTCCAGGATTCTCTAAAGGTAAACTTGCAGGTTGAGTCCGTAATTAAGAAAGCAAATGCAATGTTGTCATTTATCTCAAGAGGCTTGGAATATATAAGCAGGGATGTACTTCTGAAGCTTTATAAAGCATTAGTTAGGCCCCATTTAGAATACTGTGAACAATTTTGGGCCCCACACCTCAGGAAGGACATACTGGCACTGGAGCGGGTCCAGCGGAGATTCACACGGATGATCCCAGGAATGATAGGCCTAACATACGATGAACGTCTGAGGATCCTGGGATTATATTCATTGGAGTTTAGGAGGTTGAGGGGAGATCTAATAGAAACTTACAAGATAATGAATGGCTTAGATAGCGTGGACGTAGGGAGGTTGTTTCCATTAGCAGGGGAGACTAGGACCCTGGGGCACAGCCTTAGAATAAAAGGGAGTCACTTTAGAACAGAGATGAGGAGAAAATTCTTCAGCCAGAGAGTGGTGGGTCTGTGGAATTCATTGCCACAGAGGGCGGTGGAGGCCGGGACGTTGAGTGTCTTTAAGGCAGAAGTTGATAAATTCTTGATTTCTTGAGGAATTAAGGGCTATGGAGAGAGAGCGGTAAATGGAGTTGAAATCAGCCATGATTGAATGGTGGAGTGGACTCGATGGGCCGAATAGCCTTACTTCCGCTCCTATGTCTTATGGTCTTATGGAATGAACTGGGGTTGTAAAGGGAAAACATAACTTATTGCCCTACTATAAACTCAGTGGCACGTACTGTTTTGTCGAAACAGGCCTTGCTCTGTTTCTTCCTGGTTCCAAGTGTCACAGCTACTGCGAGTTGGGCTGCCTTTATGTTCTCTACCAACTGTTTAACCGCATTTTCATGCATGATGGCTGTGACTGCGGGGCTGGCCAAATCCAGTCCTAATAAATACTCAGTGCCTTTCATGGGGCATCCAGTCATGAGAAAATGAAATGAAAATGAAAATCGCTTATTGTCACAAGTAAGCTTCAAATGAAATTACTTTGAAAAGCCCCTAGTCGCCACATTCCGGCGCCTGTTCGGGGAGGCTGATACGGGAATTGAACCGTGCTGCTGGCCTGCTTTGGTCTGCTTTCAAAGCCAGCGATTTAGCCCTGTGCTAAACAGCCTCATTTTGTGGGTGTGGGGGTTGTATCCTGTGGACGTGGATACCGTGTTTCTTATAAACATTAAAGCAAATGGGAGAACTGAATCTCAGGTGCTGTTATTCTGCTGAACCATTTTCCTGAGGGTGGCTTTTAATGTCCTGTTCATCCTCTCTACAATACCACTTGACTGGGGGTGGTATGGTATGTAAAACTTTTGTCGAATGCCGAAAATCGTGAGGACGTTTATCATTACACGTCCTGTGAAATGGGAGCCTTGATCGGATTCTATACTGCGAAGGAGTCCCCATCTTGTGAAGATGCGGTGTGTTAATATTTTAGCCATTGTCCTGGCCGTATTAGTTCACGATGGAAAAGCTTCCACCCATTTTGTGAAGGTGTCTCTGACCACCAACACATACTTATAACCATTTCTGCAAGGGGTTAGGGGTCCTATATAATCTATCTGGAGATTTGTCCAGGGTCCAATAACGGGGCGGGTATGACTAAGTTGAGCCTTTTTAGCATATCTGTCCGGATTGTTCTGGGCACAGATTAAGCAATTCTCTATGTAGTGCGTTATATCGGTTTTTAAATCAGGCCACCAGCAGAGCGGTCTGAGGTGGGCTAGGGTGGGTTCAATTCCCTGGTGTCCATGATTGTCATGGAACTGACAAATAATCTGGTTCCTGTCCTGGCTGGGAACTATATAAATGCCATCCTTTAAAATCACACCGCCGTGTGTGGTGATTGCGTTTTTGTATTTATCATACGGGGCTGGGAAGGTTCCCTTTGAAACTTCCCTAAGTTTCTAGTCCTCTTTCTGTGCCTTCGCTAAATCCTGAATGTTGGTCTGTGAGCCCTGAACTGCGTGTACTGGGGTGCTTTCGGGGGGGGATTCCAAAAATAACCATGCCTGGAGCCTGCCTTCGCTAGGGCATCTGCTTTAATGTTACCAGGGGGAGAAGTGTGAACCTTAATTATTCCGTATTTTTGTCCTTCGCTGTCTCTAAGACATGGCGGAGTAATGGGGCTGAGGGTAGGGGTTTATCGTCCGCGGAAACAAATCCTATCATTTCCCACAGGGGTAGGAATTCTGTCAAACTATTACAGACATACAAGCTGTCCGAATAGATGTCTGCTGGGGTCGGGAACGGGTCGGGGTGGTCTACAATGTATACAATCGCTGCCAGTCCTGCTGCCTGCGAGCCTAAGTGTCCTGGCAACTTTAATGCAATCTCATCGAGGGTGCATCCCTGCGCATCCTCTACGTAAATAACGCAACCGGTAATTCTCTTCCCATTTAACACTGTGGAGGAGCCATCCACATAAATCTTGAGGGGTGCGCACGTGTCTGTGGTCTGGGGTGTACTACCTGTTTTCCTGAGACGTGTTTTGGGTATAAATGGGCCTGTGTTGTGTTTTGTGGTGATGATCTCACACTCATGAAGGGTGCCTGCATACTGCAAATTATCGGCAAGGAAGGTGTGGGTCTTGGTTCATTTTACTGTGATGTCCCGTCCCTATAAAAGAAGGGTCCAACGGGCTGCACGGATTTGGCTGACTGTGCCATCCTTAAATCGGCCGTCTAACAATAGCTGTGTGGGGGGATGTTCTGTGAGGATGGTAATGGGGTTGAGTCCTGTAATGTAGGCGAAGTATTGTACTGCCCAAAAAACTGTGAGCAGGTGCCTTTCACAGGCAGAGAATCCTTGCTCTACGGGGGTCTAACACGCGTGAGGCGTATGCTACGGGGCGTAATTGGTCATGGCATTCCTGGAGGAGTACAGCCGAAAGGGTTCGGTCGGTGCTTGCAACTTCGATTGCGTATGGGGATAGTGGACCTGGGACCTGTAGTGCAGGGGCTGTGCTGAGTGCTCTTTTTAAAGCATCCACGGCATCCGTATGCTGTGGAAGCCATTCCCAAGGTGCCTGCTTCTTGAAAAGTTTGGAAAGGGGCGCTGCTTTAGTGGCGAAAACGTCAATATGGTTTCGGCAGTAGCCAACCAGTCCTAAAAATGACCGGAGGGCTGAGACATTGTGGGGAAGGGGCAATTTGACGATCGATTCAATTCTCTTTTGCTCAATCTTGCGTTTACCATGAGTGATCACTGTTCCCAAGTAAATCACTTTCTCTTTCAAAATTTGGGCCTTATTGGGGTTGACTTTATAACCAATTTCTTTTAGGAGTGCTAGGAGTTCGGCGAGAAGCGAAATGCGCTCTCTCTTTGTGTCTGACTGTCGTAACAAGTCGTCTACATACTGGACCAGACAATCGGGGCAGGAAAATATTGCTAATCCATTTGCCAGCTGTCGGTGGAAAATGGAGGGGGAGTTGTGGAAGCCTTGTAGAAGGCACGTCCACGTGTACTGTTGCTTTGGAATGTAAAGGCAAAGTTGTACTGGCACGCTTTAGCCAATGGAATGGACCAAAAGCTGTTACTAATGTCCAAAACCGAAATACATTTTGACTGGTGTCCCTGTTTGAGCATGGTCTCGGGACTCGTGGCTATGGTGGGGGCTGCTGCTGGGGTTACTTTGTTCAGTTCCTGGTAATCAATGGTCAGTCACCATGATTCATCGGGTTTCCTGACGGGTTAAATTGGTGCGTTGTTTGTGGAGGCTACTGATCTGAGTACACCTTGATCCAACAAACTCTCTATTACTTTGGCGATTTCTCCCTCTGCTTCCTGGGGAAATCCGTACTGCTTCTTGGGTTTAGGGTCGGGACCTGTAATGTTCACAAAGCCAGTCAAACTGCCACAGTTGTGCTTGTGCTGTGCAAATGCTGCTTTATGTTCCTGCAGGACTGCCCTAACTTGTTTGTCTGCACTAATGGCCCGAGGGTCGAACCAGAAGTCTCCTGCTGAGCTAATACTGTTTATGTACTCTCCTACTGTGAGCGTGGCGGGGGCGGGTGCTGCCTTTGCCATTTTCCAAACACACTTGTTAACTGGGTCAAAAGAAAGGTTATGGGAGCTCATGAAATCGATCCCAAGGATATGTTCTGCTGCCTGTGGCAGATCAACCAAAACTACGGGGTGCTCAGTTGTGATGTTCCCTATTTGTATTGCTACAGGGGCTGTGATGTATCCCTGTTGTAAATGGCCTGTGAAGCCGCTGAGTGTGATGGTGTCTGTTGTGGGCCACGTGTCTCGCTGGAATATCGTGGAGGAATTGAGTGTGGTGCGGGACCCTCCTGTGTCCCAAGGAAATTCTAAGGGGTGTCCCCGAACTTTGCCTGCCATTACCGGTCTACCGGACATGTCCCAAAGGGTGTCGCAGACCCAAGTTGGGGAGGCCGAACACCATCAGTCGGTGCCGTTCATGTCTGCATTCTCTGAACGGGCGCTAACGCTGTGGATTGGCTTTGCCCTATTCTTATTTAGGGTGCCTGTCTGTTGGTTTCTCTGCTGCTTTTGGGGTGCTTGACACTCTCGTGCAAAGTGTCCTAACAGTCCACTGTTGTAACATTCCTGAGCTTTGGGCTGGGGTGGGCTGTTCCTGCCCTCATTTACCCATGCGGGGTTCTGGTGTGCTTTAACTGGGTTCATCTCTGCCTGCTCTTCATCGGGTGTTATAAATGCGGTTTTGCCTGCACTTGATTGCTCCCAGGCGCGGGACAATCTCTTCAAAACCCATTTTTCATTGTGGGCCTCATCTGAGGGGGTCATAATTTGCGCAAGCTTTTCATCCTGCATATGTGGCATGGGAGACTAGGATTCGGGTCCATTTGGCCATATTATCTGGGGACAAATGGGCGCGGGCTAACTCTCCAAAAACTGCTATGAAGTGTATCCACAAGAGTCCAGCAAACACTGTGGGGTGCTCTGTCTTCTTTTGCCTTATTTAGGTCTTCTACGGGGTCTCCTCTGTTAAAGCCGATCGCATCAAGGATCGCTGTGTGCATCTCTTGGAGTGTACCTCCTCCTACATTCTGTGGGTCGGGAAGGGCTGCCACGACTGAAGGGTCGCGACTCAAAACTGTGAGCTTCACTTGCTCCTTTTCGTCCAGGCCGAACATGGTAGCCTGCTATTTGACTTTCGCGAAAAATTGGTGGGGGTCTGATGTCGGAAGGAACGGTGTAATTTTTCCACATGCGTCCCATAATTGGGTCACGGTTAACAGGGTTGTGTAAAGAAAATCTGCTTCTCCTTCTGCTGTGGCCCTGCGGTGTGTGGTTACAGGGTTCATGGGAGTGTGTTCTGCCTGTTCGGTTGGCGGTTGGAGCGCTTTCCTTTTCTGGGGTTTTTCCTGCGTACATGTCCCATGTACATACCTGTGGCAGCCTCGTTCAATTCCTGCCAGTCGGGGCCGTTTTCCTGATCTAATTGTGGTCCAAATGTGCTTTGAAACCCATTTTGAACGGAAAGCAGAGATTGCAATTCTGCAATTTGCTTCCGGCACTTTGCGTGGTCTACGGAGCTCTGCCTTTGTTCCGTCATGGAAGTATGGAGTGCTCGTAGGGCTGCTTTCAGATCATTGCACTGTTTCTGCAATTTCTCCACTTGCTGTTCTGTCTCTTGTCTTACCAAGACCGCACGTTGCGTGTCCTTATCATATTACGTCTGAAAACTGTTCAAATGCGTGAGACAAGACTGATGTGCCCACTTGGCATCATCCACCTCTCTGTCCCTTGCTGCTAACTGCTCTTTTAAATCTCTATTCTCCTTCTCTACCTCGCTCACTACTTCTGTCTCTCTCCTCTATCTCTCTATGGAGCGTCCTAACGACCTACTCTGTGCCTCGCAATTGTGCCAAACAGGACACGATTGTCATCAGCTTGCGAGCTTTCCCTAAGCTCTTCTTGTGTTTCTCTGACAGGTTCTCCCACCAAGTATGTACTGTACTCCTTGGTCCTGCTTCCTCATTATCGCAGAATTCACTCCAAAGGGGCCATCCTTTCCCTTTGAGATATTTCCTGATCTCATCTTCCCAAACGGGACACTCTCCTACTCTACTGGTCGCTACGACCTCAAATTCCTGGGGGTTCATAATGCGTTCCATTGCCATTTTCTCTATCTAGGTTCTCTACTGAATTTGGAACAGGGGATGATAAAGTGGTGATGTAAACACGGGTACGTCTTACGCTAATTTCCGGCCTACAAAACTCCAAACTGTTTTACGCAACAAAATCTCTCCGGTTTACTATATATCCCTGTTAGTACGCATGCATTAACACACTTCCGAATCTCAGAGGCGTGATCAGTACTGTTCTTACGCTTGTGGTTTTTCTGTTTCCAATTGGATTCTCAATTCAAAGTTTGGGTTCTCTTGGAGTGGTTAGGCCACTTCTAAATCGAGTCCCGTCAGATATCGCCAGTAAATGTTGCTCTCTTTGGTGTTGTCTCATAATTTGGCTCTGTTTAATTACGATTGCTCAAGAGTTGCCAGGTATCTTTCGATACCGCCACAAGGTTCAGAACCGAATACTGATCAAAGACTCGATACACCAGTTAGTAAGTTCAAAAGCAATGCTCATTTATTTACACACAGTCAAATCTACTCATGCATAAAACTCTACAACCTAAACTATCACTATTACTAAAGCCTATACTTAGCTTCAGGTGCCCACTCAGTCATTGGAACAATGGCCGTTGCTCGGTTCTGAGGCTGCTGGGTTGAGCTGTTCACAGGATAGCAACTAGGAGCGTCTATCTCGTAGCATGCGTTGACTTGGAACTTACTTGGTCTGGTGTAGCTACTAGGCTGGTCTCTCTTCGCGGAGAGCCAATGCCAAAGAAGAAAGATTCTCTCTCTTGGGGAATACTTTTTATACCCGAAAGGGCTTCGTGCGCTTGAGGCCTTGAACTTGGCCTCAATTAATTGGGCCTTTCCCAATCATTCTTATTGATCTTCCTCCAATAGAGGGATGGGTTCCCTAGTTGCTGGGCGTGTCATGGTGGCCGTTGGTTTGCTTTGTTTGAATCTAAATGTTTCCCTTTTGTCCCCGGAGATGGCTCATTAGTATGTAGATGGCTTAGCAGTTTCTGTCCTGTCTGAGAGCCAAGGCTCCAATCAACAGACAGACCTTGCATCTGCTTGCTTTTCAGTATTGTCCAATTTTCCCTGCATTCTCTGCAAGTGTCCATTTTGTAATTGGGATGTGGCCATCCCAGATGGCTACACAGCTCAGAGTCTCCAAACTCGTTTATCCCTTCGTTATCAGTTCTTGGTTACAAGCGGACTATATTGAGAATAACTGACAAGCGGCAGAAGGAATTAGAACAAAATTTGCCCAGATGATCCATAGGCTGAATATACTGGAGCCTGCCTGAGCTGGGGTGATGGCAGGGCGGGGTGGGGGAGGGGCAGCAGGAGAATCGGGTAGGGGCAACCTCGTCCGATTCCCAGCATCAGAAAAACTGTGATAAAAGCAAATTACTGTGGATGCTGGAACTTGCTTTTATCAGGAAAACTGTCTTTGATTAAGTTGGTGGTGGGAAGGTACTGATTCAGACTGCCGACAGGATGTCAATTAAGCTCACAAATGAGCCACTTAAAGCCAATTATCCCGGAGGGCACCAGAATTTAGTGGTGGCTCTGGGATTTAATGGGGCTTGCAAGAGTCTCCTGTGAGCCTCGAGGTTGGCAGTGCAAATTAGGAAGGTTGGGAAATGGGGGTCGTTGGGGGGTGGGGTGACTTCCCTCTTTGACAGACACTCAATGCCCTATTGAGTGACCCAGCATCAGGATGTTAGGTGGCAGGGGGTGATGTATGTGGGTATGTCATGGTAGGTAGGCAGTGCTGCTGATAACCATTGCCACTGCCCTTGTCTCTATTACCATGTCCCCCCCACCCCATTTCAGGTACCAGCCTCTCTGTAACCCACATCCTGGCCCACTTGCCTCTCTCCAGGACCCAGCGTCAACGATCAGGGTACATTTTGGAGCATTACCGGCAGCAGCCGTCATCATAGAATTTACAGTGCAGAAGGAGGCCATTCGGCCCATTGAGTCTGCACCGGCTCTTGGAAAGAGCACCCCACCCAAGGTCAACACCTCCACCCAACACGAAGGGCAATTTTGGACACTAAGGGCAATTTATCATGGCCAATCTACCTAACCTGCACATCTTTGGACTGTGGGAGGAAACCGGAGCACCCGGAGGAAACCCACGCACACACGGGGAGGATGTGCAGACTCCGCACAGACAATGATCCAAGCCGGAATCGAACCTGGGACCCTGGAGCTGTGAAGCAATTGTGCTATCCACAATGCTACCATGCTGCCCGTCATTCGACGTGGTGATGCTGGCAATGAATGGTTCCCAGCTTCTGATTGATCAGCAGCTGTATACGGGCTTCCTGCCCTATGGAGTCCTTGGTCACATAGGATGCACGATGATAGCCCTAAGGGCAGCACGGTGGCACAGTGGTTAGCACGTCTGCCTCACAGTGCCAGGGACTGGGGTTCGATTCTGGCCTTGGGTGTGTGCAGTTTACATGTTCTCCCCGTGCCTGTGTGGGTTTCCTCCGGGTGCTCCAGTTTCTTCCCACTGTTCAAAGAATGTGCAGGTTAGATGACTGACTCTGCTAAAGTGCCCGTTGGTGTCTAAAAAGGTTCGGTGAGGTTATGGGGATGGGGTGGGGAAGTGGGCCAGGATAGGGTGCTCTTTCAGAGGGTCGGTGTAGACTCGATGGGCCGAATGGCCTCATGCACTGTAAGTATTCAGTGATTCTATTGTAATATCGTAAACTTGCCCACAGAAGTGACATGGGCCTCCCACCATTTCTCCAACTGGTGGGGGGAATCCATGTCACTGGAACTTAATTCTGTCCCATTTCCTTTTTTCTGTACTTTTAAAGCCAGGCTGCATCAGCTCAGATCTTGAATTCAATCAGAGCAAGTCAGGTATATAATCCTCTCCTTCAGTGTCTAAGGCTTAATTCATACCTGATATTTGCAAAGTTGGATTCCAAGCTGGGGCAGCACGGTGGCGCAGTAGCTAGCACTGCTGCCTCACAGCACCGAGGACCCGATTCGATTCCCGGCCCCGGGTCACTGTCCGTGTGGAGTTTGCACATTCTCCCCGTGTCTGCATGGGTCTCACCCCCACAACCCAAAAAGGTGTGCAGGGTAGGTGAATTGGCCGTGCTAAATTGCCCCTTAAATGGAAAAAATTAATTGGGTACTCTAAATTTTTTTTTTAATTGGAGAAAAAAAAGCATTGGGTACCTGGTTTATATTTCAAAAAAGGATTCCAAGCTGCCCCTGGTCTTTTGCTTAAAGATGAGCACCTGATTACTGCTCAGCCATACAGACTAGAGGATTGCCAAACTGTGGTCACTCAGCTCCATTCGATAGGAACTTGGGGAGTGGTGGATCCATTTGACCTTACAAAATGAAAATCACTTATTGTCACAAGTAGGCTTCAATGAAGTTACTGTGAAAAGCCCCTAGTCGCCACATTTCCAGCGCCTGTTCGGGAAGGCTGGTACAGGAATTGAACCGTGTTGCTGGCTTGTCTTGGTCTCTTTAAAAGCCAGCGATTTAGCCCAGTGTGCTAAACCAGCCCCAGTTTACTACACTTAACATTAAGGGAGGAACCTTCAGCCATTTCCTCACTTTCAATGAAATTTGACCACCTCTTCTGCAAGATCCAAATGTGTGCACCTTAAGTGAAGACATGATTGAACTTAGCTCTGAAGCCCCCACAGTCTCCCAACAATCCATTTGTCTCGGAGTCATCCATGAAAAGTGGCTGCTCAAGTGCAGGACAAATAGTTTTTCCTGCGATCAAGGGAAGGAACCTTAGATTGACCAGCACCTTTAGGGGAGGGGTTAAAAAATGATAAAGTAATTTTGAAAGGTTTCACAACATTTGAAATGTCACAGCTGCATTTCTGCAGTCCAGAAAAGGTTAAATTTCACTACCTTCAGTGCATTCTGTTGGTTAATCCAGTTATTAAAGGCTCCTGTGACAGGGAGGATCCTATTGGTTGTAAACATGCGCAGCTTGAGAACTTCTTTTTAACAGAGACAAGAGTTCTTCGTGAAGGGGTGCGTGTGATAAACTACTCCCAAGTACTTAAAGGCCAGATATGCAATTCCTGATAGTGTTGGTTGACACAGCAACATACTAGTTGGCCAGGATTTGTTTAGTCTGCCTGCTGCGTATGTTTGCACTGTCTGGATGCTGCCTTAATAGCTTTGGAGCTGGCTACTGAGGCACTGACATGGGCCGTGAGTTACTCCTTCAAATTATTTGTGTCCTGAGACATTATCACTCTATTAATAATAAAGGCCACTTTAATACAGGGCTCCCAAGAACTAGCAAAAAGGATAAAATTACTGTTTCTATTTCTGAATAATCGGAAGCGACTGCTTGGGATTTGTGGTAAAAGTTTTTTTTTTCAACATTTTTACATGACCTGAACGTAGCCAATGAAGAAAGGACCTGGTGAACTACACCTCATGGGGTTAAGAAGCTGGGCTCACTTTTTTGGCATTGCAGACACTTGCATATGGGGTTCCTTAATTGATAGAGGCAAGTGGTGTATTTAAGGGGAAGCTGGTTAAGTACATCAGGGAGAAAGGAATCAAAGAGGAATCACAGCAGATGATTTGGAATTAAAGTCAGCATAAGCAATCTAGTAAACTCTGTTACCCATCGTTAGTTGGTGAACATTAGACTTGAGGCCAAAACATTGTGGGAGATATTCTCTGGTCCGCCAGCCGCATTTTCCTACGCTGCACCCCCTCACCAGCAGCGGGATTTTCCATTCCGGCAGCCGGCCAATGGGATTTCCCATTGTGGCCACCCCACGCCGTCGGGAAAGCCACGGGCGTGGATACGCTGCCGGCGGAGCAGAGAATCCACCGACTGAGAATTCCGCAGCGTATGTTTTCAAGAAGCAGTTAGAAATAGTACTTGGGTGAAGGGGATCAAAGGAAATGGGGGGGAAAGCAAATCAGGAAGAGTTCGATGATCAGCCATGAGCATTTTTTTTTCCTTTTTTAAATTTAGAGTACCCAATTCATTTTTTCCAATTAAGGGGCAATTTAGCATGGCCAATCCACCTAGCCTGCACATCCTTTGGGTTGTGGGGGCGAAACCCACGCAAACACGGGGAGAATGTGCAGACTCCACGCGGACAGTGACCCAGAGCCGGGATCGAACCTGGGACCTCAGTGCCGTGAGGCTGCAGGGCTAACCCACTGCCCCACCGTACTGCCCTCTCAGCCATGATCATAATGGTGGATGGCGTAGCAGGCTCAAAGGGCCAAATGGCCTGTTCCTGCTCCTATTTTCTATGTTACTATGAGTTACGCGAGGGCGATATTAGGAAATCGGTCCAGAAATGATATTGAAGGGTGGCACGATGGTGCACTGGTTAGCACTGCTGCCTATGGCGCTAAGGACCCTGGTTCGATCCGGCCCCGAGGCACTGTCTGTGTGGAGTTTGTCCATTTTCTCTGTGTCCGCGTGGGTCTCACCCCCACAACCCAAAGATGTACAGGTAAGGTGGATTGGCCGCGCTAAATTCCCCCTTAATTGGAAAAAAATAATTGGGTACTCTAAATTTTTAAAAAATAGAAATGATATCGAAGAGATAGGCAATTTAGGGGTAAACCAACTCGGGGAAAATGCTGCTCGCATCGAGTCAAAGTTATACACCAACACATGGCCGAGTTACATTGTCCCAGTCAGACTTGAACTCATTGGTAGAAATACACAGGATGCCCCAGATTCAGTGTCCTTTGAGACACTCCTGTGTGACCAGCTATTAGCCCATTACAGAGTCTATTTACCTCTTTTTCCATTAATTGGAGGTTAGTTGCATATCAATAGCATGACTCTATTCTTTCAGAAAAATGGGAGTGGGCAATCGGACAGCTGAGATAACGATGCTATGTTCAATCTGGAAACCCCAGAGAATCTTTGTTTGAGGGCCTGGATGGATCTTAGAGAGAGAAGGAAGAAAAGTCCTGTTTTGAACAGATAGAAGAGAAGGCTTTGGACATCAACTGAGAGAGATTAGGAAAGTTACAGAGGAGAAGGCTTTGGAAATCAACTGAGAAAGGTCATGGAAGTTGCCACCAAAATAGGCTTTGGAAAAGGATTCTGAACAAATGTCTCTAACAGAAGAAAAACTGCTTCGTAAATGCAAGTATTGCCTTTGTCTGCCCGTGTAAGTGGCATGAGAGCTGCATGTTCTGTTAAAGTAATGGGAACTAGTGTGTTAAGGTTAAGAAACTGCATGCAATCTATTGTTGTTAGGGTTGAAGTTTAAATATTGTTTTCTTGTGTTTTAATAAAGTTTGTTTATAAAATAACCAAGCCCTATCACTCCTGGAACCGTCTTAAGACTTTAAAAACGGAATGACCTTAGCCACTGTTGAGAGAAAAGACTGAGGGGAGACTTGATAGAGGTATTCAATATCCTGAGGGGTATACACAGGGTAAATAGGGAGAAACTGTCACCACTCAAGAGCATCAAGAGCTGGAAGGTACAGATTAAAAATAATGGGAAAAAGGAGTAGAAGTGATCTGCGGAAAAATATTTTCAGTCAGAAGGTGGTTGGGAGTCTGGAACAAATTTCCTGAGAGGGTGGCGGCGGCAGGTTCAATTGAGTTAATCAAAAGGGAATTGGATTGCTATCTTAAAAGAAAGAATGTGCAAGTTATGGGGACAACGCAAGCAACAGGTAGAATGCTCTTTCAGTGAGCCAGTGCAGACTTGATATTCAAACATAATCCCTGCTCCCCTCAAAAGGTATTAACAGACTGTCTGCAGTGTCTACATGGCCTTCATAATAACCCAAGGGTGCGCGAGTACTGGAAGGACCATGTGACAACACTATACAGTTACCAATGAATGTAATGTCATCTTCTCTAAAGTCAAATAAGAAGATGGGAGATTGATTCTGATTAACTTAATTTATGTGGTTTTAGATGGTTTCTCAATCCAAGAAGCACAACCATGACTAAAACGTGATAGTTAAAATCTTATTCTTATTTCTAGTCTTTGAAGCAGATAAAGAGTAAGACAAAATATGTGTCAAAAAATAGGGGGGGATAACTCTTGCTCTTCCTCACTCTCTTCCTCTGCATCTCCACATTGTTTGTACCCTTGATTTATTTTGCTCTATTAATTTTGCAGGCCCGTGTTGAGGAGCTGGAGGAGGAGCTGGAGGCCGAACGAGCCATGAGAGCCAAGGTGGGTGATAACATGAACTTCAAGGATCTTTTGAATTTGAAGTAATCCGAGATAATGATCTGTAAGTTGACTTCCATTTAACAGTGGGTAACAGTGGATATTCGCTCCCCTGAAAACCAAACTTCCACCAATGATATTTATATAGCAGTAGAACCTCTTGCTTCAAATGGTGTCACTTGAAACCAAAAATATTTCTGGTTTTAGGTCCCAATAGAAAAACCTTGCCAAATGTCCTACTGACAGAATCAAACTGTTTGGTACAGCATTGGGTTACACTGACCAGAAAGGCCCCAGCCCACAATCAGTTTGCCTTAAGCCAACTGTTATCGTTGGAGGTAACAGTAGAGAGAATACAATTGGCTTCCACAGGAGAGATTAGGGGCTGGATTCTCTGGTCCCCCTGCCAAGTGATTCTTGGTGGCGCACCGCTCGCTAGTGAGGGGAATTCTCGACTCCTGCCGCTTGTCAATGGGATTTCCCATTGAAGCCACCCCACACCGCTGTGAAACCCGCGAGCGGGGGTGCGCTGCCGGCGGGAACAGAGAATCCCAACGATCGGAGAATTCCATCCTAGATCTATCTTTCTTTCTGCTATTGGTGGTTTGTCTCTATAATATTGCAATATCTTTTCATTCAGATGCTTAACCTTATCTTCTGAAAGCCACAGTAGAACCTGCGTCCACTGCAATCTCAGGCATTGCATTCCAGGTCCCAATCGCTCGCTGAGGAAATTAATTTTTACCCCATGCCACTTTTGATTCTTTGGCCAAACATTTTAAAAACCTCTGTCCTCTGATTTGTGACTCTCCCGCCAATGGAACCCTACTCTGTCGAGACCACTCTTGATTTTGAATGCCTGTATCAAATATCCTCTCAACTGTCTTTTCTGAAAGGAGAATAACGCAAGCCTCTTCAATCTATCCCAAGTAATTGAAGTCCGTCCTCCCTGGGAACGCCCTAAGTTAAACTATCTTACCTCTGAGCGAGAGGTTGTGGGTTCAATTCCCATTCCAAAGATTTGAACATTTAATCCAGGTTAATACCAGTGCACTGCCGAAGGAATACTGCACTGTCAAGGCTGCTGCCCTTTGGAGTCGAGGCTAAATCAAAGATCTATCTGCCCTGGCAGATGGGCATAAAATATCTGAGGCACTATTTGACTAAGAGATGGCACTTCTCTCTCCTGGCTAATATTTCTCCCTTAATCAACGTCATGAAAATAGATGATGGGCGGGATTCTCTCGCCCCGGGGCCAGGCCGGAGAATCACCGCGACCGCTGCGAATCGCGCCCCGACGACGGGACGTGATTCTCCGGAGAATTTGTGCCGGCATGGCTGACGTGACGCCGGTCAGGGGCCGCTCTACGGGCCCCCCCCCCCCCCCGACGATCCTCCCCCCAGGATGGACCGCGAGGCCATACAAAAGAACCCGAATCCCGCTGGCCCCATTCTAACCTGGTCTTACCTGGCGGGACCTCAGCGTGGAAGGATCCGGGGGCAGCCTGTGGGAGGGAGGGGGGGTCCGACCCCGAGGGGGCCCTCCGCTGTGGCCTGGCCCACGATCGGGACCCACCGATCGGCGGGCTGGAGGCCTCCTTTGTTCCGCGCAGGCCCCTGTAGCCCTCCGCCACGTTGCACGGAGAAGGGAGACACCGCGCATGCGCGGCCATCGTGCCAGTCCCACTGCGCATGCACAGACCCGTGGCACCCATCTGATGCCAGGATCGGCAATTGGAGCGGCATGGGTCACTCCAGTGACGTGCTGGCTCCCTGTAGGGGTCAGAATTGTTGCTCCTGAGGCCATGTTGGCACCGTCGGGAAATGCGACGGCATTTACGACGGCGTCAACACTTAGCCTCAGCCTCAGGATCAGAGAATCCTGCCCAATGGTCTCTACCTCATTGTCATTTGCGGGACCTTGCTCTGTGTAAATTGGCTGCAATTTTTCTCACATTACAAGTGTGAGTACACATCAAAAATAGCACTTACTTGGCTGTTAAAGTGCTTTGAGCCGACCTGAGGTTGTGAAAGGCATATAACTGGAAATGCTTTTCTTTCTATGATGGAATGACTTGCTGTTATGTTGTTGCACACCTTGTGGTGTTGTTCTAACCTGAATGACTGTGACTGGGAGATTTTTCATGTTCTTGGGCCACTCTTGTGTGCACATGAGGAAAAGTGAAACCAACAATTTGTTTTGCAAAAGGTGATCATTATTTTCCTACATTGCATGAGTTAACTGCATTGCAAAAGTACATAATTGGCTTTGAAGCGCTTTGGGACACCCTGTGGTTGTGAAACATGCCGTATAAATAGTAGTTCTCTCTTTGGCAACATTTCAGTAGCTGAGACCAGTTTCTGGCCTCTGGCAAATACTCTGTTGAAGTGCGCCCAGCTGAATTTGGCAATCCAAAATATAAGCTGTTTAAAGATATGTTTTTGCTGTTGGAAATGCTTTCACTGGAAACGTTTACTCAATGTCCTCAATAATTCTACTGTTGGGATTTCTTCCTGTTTACATGGTATGGCAAGATTTAGATCACAAGTGGGATAATTGGAGCAATCACTTGAGCTCACCCACAATCAAGTCGCTCAAATGTCACCTTTGGGACAAATTCCATACAGGTGAGTGATGTGGAAAACAGTCCCCGAGGGCTTAGCCAGACTTCAGGACCTCCATCACTGCTTCCAGCTCCAGTTAGATTTGCCACAGTTGATGCATCACTTCCACAAACGCTGGGAGGAATCATTCCATGTTGATGTGGGTGGGAGAAGCACTTTGCCCCCAAGCTGCCTTTGGAGGCAGTGCTGTAATTTAATTCCTGCAGAACACCACAAACTGCAATTATATCAACATCCTGGGAGTTACCATTGACCGGAAACTGAACTGAACCCACCATATAAATACTTTGGGTTTAAGGGCAGATCAGGGGCTGGACTCCTGCGTGAGTAACACTCCACCTGACTCCTCTGACGCCACCAAAACCTGTCCATTATCAAAAAAGCAGAAGTCAGGAGTGTAATGGAATACTCTCTATTTGCTTGGATAAGTATAGCTCCAACAACACTTTAGAAGCTTGACACCATCCAGAACAAAGCAGCCCACTTGATTGGCACCCCTTCCACAAACATTCACTCCCTCCACCACTGATGAACAAGGGCCTCAGTGTGTACCATCTACAAGATGCACTACAGGAGCTTATCAAAGCTCCTTTGGCAGCACCTTTCAAACCCACGACCCCACACTGCCACCATCTAGAAGGGTAAGGTCTGTAGACACATTGGAACACTACCACCTGCAAGTTCCCCTTCCAAGTCACGCACCATCCTGACTTGGAAATATATCAGCCGTTCCTTCACTGTCGGTGGGTCAAAATCCTGGAACTCGCTCTCTAACAGTAGTGTCAGTGAACCTAAGCCACAGGTACTGCAGCAACTCAAGAAGGTAGCTCAACACCACGGGGTCGATTCTCCAAAATGGAGACTTAGTGTTCGCGCCGTCATGAACGCCGTCGCGTTTCAGGATGACGCAAAACGGGCACGGGGACGAATGATTCTGTCCCCCACAGGGGGCCAGCATGGTGCTGGAGCAGTTCACGCCACCCCAGCCTCCTTTCCCGGCGCCAAATGGGTGCCACGCCAACCCGCACATGCGCAGTTGGGCCGTGCCAACATGCGCATGCGCGGGGGACTCCTTCAGCACACCGGCCCCTATGCAACATGGCGTGGGGGTCTAGGGTCCGGCCGCGCAACAAAGTAGGCCCGGGGGGGAGAGGACGGCCCGCCGATCGGTGGGCCCGATCGCGGGCCAGACCCCATCGGAGGCTCCCCCCCCACCCCTCCCCCTGGTGAAGGAGCGCTTTTCCCTGCCCCACAGGCCGCACCTCGACCCTTCGCGCAGAGTTCCTGGCGGCAGCGACCAGGGCTGAACGGCGCTGGCGGGACTCTGCTTTTTCCGCGCAGCTGCTCGGCCCATCCGTGCCGGAGAATCGGCAGCCCTGCCGATTCCAGCGGCCCGCAGTCGGCGCCGCGTCATACTCGCCGGCGCAAATGGCGCCGATTCTCCGCACCTCGGAGAATTGTGCGCCGGCGTCGGGGCATCGTGGCGCGGTTGCAGCGATTCTCTGGCCCGGCGCGGGGGCTTGGAGAATCGCGCCCCACCTTCTCGGGGGCAATTAGCAAAAGGCAATAAAAGCTAGCCTAGCCAGCGAAGCCCATATCCCTTGAATGAATTTTAAAAAGCTGATGATTCTGAATGAAAACAGAATACGTTTGCATATAAGGTGCAAGAAAAATTTTGTTTGATTTATTTGATATGCATAGAATTTACAGCACATCAAAAGTCCCAAATAGCATGTGTCAAGTGTTTGTGCTCCACACAATCCTCCTTCCACCCTACTTCATCCAACCCTGTCAGTGCATCCTTCCACTCCTTTTTCCCTCATGCACTTATTCTCCCTCATAAAATACTGTGGAAAATAAATGAATGCTCATTGAAGGCAATTCTAACTTGACACATGCATTTAGCATATCAAAACATCTCAAAGTACTCCACTGTCAATTCTTTTGGCAGTATGTTAACTGTTATGAAAGCAAGATAGCAACATTTAACAAGTCATAAAACAAGTTTACAGTAGAGAATTCACAAGGCATACATTGAATTCCATCATCCATACATTTCTGGCTTTGGAGGAGTTATGCAGCTGTTGCTTTCAAGATTTAATTGCTTTGCACTTGTTAAACTGCAGAGGTTTGTTTGACTCAAGATTTAACCTGACTTGGGAACACGTGTGGCATGTTTTATGTCGCGGAGCAGCTCCCATCTCAAGGAGTCCCAGAATATGACGATGCCACTGCCTTGCAGATTTGCTCCATTTGCAGTGTTAGGGTGGATCCAGTGCACTGGCGGCACTGGAACTGTTGTGCATGCTGGAGATTTGGACATGCGGGGTGCTCCAAAACTTGTATATTTAAAATAGTCACGTGTGCAGTTGTTCAGAAGCCACTTTTGTGGCGTGATCATTTGGCCACAGATTTTCCCAGGTGTTGGGTGGAGGTTTGGGGTGGTGGTTTGCAGTAGTCAGATATCTGAGGCTTGAAAATGGAATTATAGAATCCTTGTAGTGCAGAAGGAGGTTATTCGGCATGTCAAATTGGCACTGAACCTGCAAAAGAACACCCGACCTAGGCCCACTCCCTGCCCTATCCCTGTAGCCACACCTAACCTGCACATCTTTGAACACTAAAGGGTAATTTAGTATGGCCAATCCATCTAGCCTGCACATCCTTGGACTGTGGAAGGAAATGCAGCTTGTTTGCATCCCCAGGCCTAACCATTGGCTTTTGGCGGCAGTTTTGCTGCATCCAATGAGACATACCAAACCTGTAGTAGAAAGGATGAACAGGTTGACCTATACCCACTGGAATTTAGAAGAATGAGAGGCCATCTTATTGAAACGTTAAAAATCCTGAGGTGACTTGAGAGGGTGGATATCGAGAAGATGTTTTCTCATGTGGAGGAAACTAAAACTAGGGGGAATAATTTAAAAATAAGAGGACATCCTTTTAAAACAGAGATGAGGAGAATTTTCTTTCTCCCAGAGGGTTGCTGGTGTGTGGCATCCTCTGCCACAGCGAGTGGTGGAGGTTAGCTCACTGACTGTATTTAGGGCAGAGTGACAGATTTATGTGAGGTAAGCAAATCAAGGGTTAAGTGCGGGGGGGGGGGGGGGGGGGTTGCAGACACAAAACTGGAGCTGAGACCAGAACCAGATCAGGCATGGTCTTATTGAATGGTGGAGTAGGCTGGAAGGCCGAATGGCCCACTCCTGGTCCTATGTTCAAATGGACGTACGGTAATGTGTATGTCTGTGCGGATGTTTCTGAATGAGCACAGTAGGAGTTATTTTGTACTGTGGCTGGTTGAATTGTTGCAGTTGTTTATGGAAAATGGTTATGGTTATGGTTATGGTATTCGGGCCGGAAAGTGGAGCTGAGTCCACAAAAGATCAGCCATGATCTCATTGAATGGTGGAGCAGGCTCGAGAGGCCAGATGGCCTACTCCTGCTCCTAGTTCTTATGTTCTTAAAAGCCGGAGTTCTGAATCTGAATTCCACTTCTAGCCTCAACAATGTTGGATAGCTGCTTTGACAGAAACAAAAAAAAAAGGACACTTCTCCAAAAGGTGGTTGTTAGATGTGAAATTCAAGCAGATTGTAGTTGATCCATTCTTCAGAATGTGGGGTTAATTGGAATAGAATTCCTCATTATCTCATCTGGATCCTTTGCCTTTGATTTCTGGCAAGCAGCAACTCCAGCACATTCCACAGTATGATTACAACGATCGATCAATGCTTCTGACAGAACGGGCCACTGAAGTAGGTTGGGCATGGACAGGAAATATTTATCACCTTGTGTGCAACTTGAAAAGGTGCCCTCGGGCCAGCTGTGTCCTGGAGCTAAAATCCAGGCCTCTTTCATGTTACTCAATTTGTCACGAGTACAAGTGATCTTCATTAATCTGCTGTCGTGGTGCTGAGGTGTGAAACATTGTCTTTGACAGGAGAGAAACCATCTATGATACATTTGTTACAGTTCTAACAGGTGTTTGTAGAAGAGATGGAATTTCTGTTCCTCCTGCCCTGAATTGCCTAAAGTTTACGATGGCTTTAAGTCATAAATTACTTTCCTGTAAGGATTCCATTTTTAAAGAAAAGTTTCATCCAACTCTCTCCTCTTCCCAGCAATATTACTAGCTTATTGCCTAATCTGAAGTCAAGCAGTTCTGCCAATATGTATTTCGACTGACTGAACCATAGTCAGAGCCAACTTTAAAAGTGAACACATTCCAAATAATATTGCAAAGTGGATGAAAGTCACAAGTTTGTTATATTGTGCCAAGAGCCTTCTCTGATGAACAAATGTGAAATGTATATTCATTGCATACAATAAGTTGGTAGGCTCAAGACGGTAGCTTATAGAATCATAAGAACTTACATGCAGAAGGAGGCTACTCAGCCCATCTAGTCTGCATGGCCCCTGAAAAGAGCACCCCACACAAGCCCACGCCTCCACCCTATCCCCATAACCCAGTAACCCCACCTAATCCTTTTGGACACCATGGGCAATTTATCATGGCCAATCCACCTAACCAGCACATCTTTGGACTGTGGGAGGAAACTGGAGCACCTGGAGGAAACCCACGGAGACACGGGGAGAACATGCATATTTCACACAGACAGTGACCCAAGCCGGGAATTGAACCTGGGACCCTGGAGCTGTGAAGCAACTGTGCTAACCACTGTGCTACCGTGCTGCCCAAATCATTACCCCAACCTTTCATGGGAATTAAAGATGTGCAACAAAATGTTCACATCCCATGAAAGAATCAAAAAAATAGTGGGGGGAAATTCTCAGGGCCTTACCTTAATCTGGCAACAGGGTATCTGTTCTAACCCTGCATGGGACTCGTTCAGCTGGGGATGATTGTTCCCTCATGCTGATTGGGTTGTGAGTTAACCAGCACTAGTATAACTGCCAGCTGCTGTAGCAGCTGAGAGAATGCAGTGAGGACCTTGAGATATGTAACTGGGTCCTGCGTAAATGCTGCTGTTATTCTGAATAAATGTCTTTCTTATGGACTCTTCAGACTCCTCTTTGCCATTTACTTCAGTTTCCTTTTCCTTCCCTGAGGTAAGTGCCACAAGCTGCGTGTAATGAGGGATTTGTGCAAAATTGCATCATCCAATAGATAGGGTGAGCATTGCTGAGCCCAGTGACAACGTTTTGTCTTCATGTAAGAAAGATTTGCATTTATATAGCAACCGCCATGTTCATCAGACATGGAAAAGATCATGAAATGTGTGCATCAAACCTTACTTCCTGCTTATTTAAAAATGGACTTAGCTGGACCAAAAACATGGCTGCCACATGATTTGTAACTTGGCAAATTTCTAACAGTAATTACAGGATAAAGCTCAAGGCTCATCCTTGTGGAACCTCACACCGACCATTGTATGGTGATGTTGCTGTCAAAGAAACAAGGGGACGGCTGCTTGTCTGTCTCCCCAGCCTGGACTTATAATGAAGAGATACCCACCAAAACATGTTATACTTGTGGAGATGCTAATAGCCAACATCTAGCTACTGTGGTGAACGATATAGTTTGACTAAAGACATAAAAACTGATTACCTGCCTGAAACTAACTCATCAATGAGCAACATCAAATGACCCAAGCTCCTCTGGCTTTGAAAAGTTATAATGCTACATTCGTGGACCCACGAGGCCGTCTGCTGTTCAACATGCAGTTTGTCAACACCAAAGCTGGATCCAGACTAACAACAAAGCCTGTCGCAAGTCTATATCTCCTCAAAGTCTGGTTCACTAAGATTTCTGCCATTGTCAGTAGAGTGGAAGAAGTGTCTGGAAACCGACCTCATGTTGTTGCATCGTCACCAACTTTAAAGGAATTCTGAAACTCCGGCTTTCAGCTGGCTGAACACATCTGAACTTTAACTCCGAGATGAAGGAATCCTCTTTGGACTCTGACATTCATACAAATTTATATACAGATCTTCCGTTTTCTATCTGTGTGTGTGTGTGTACACAATATTCTGACTTAACTTGAAAGAGGGTAGTAGAGTGTTTGGGAAATCTACTACAGCATATTCCAAAAGTTAAAACTTCTCTACTTGAGGTCGGATGGCGGGAAAAATAAAAGGATTTGCCTTTCCCCTCTCCCTTGTCTATAACACAATTTCCCCAAAGAACTGTACAACCTAAAAAGGACTTGCATGAAGTGCAGTCACTATTGTAATGGAGGGCAGCACGGTGGCGCAGTGGGTTAGTCCTGCTGCCTCACGGCGTCGAGGTCCCAGGTTCAATCCCGGCTCGGGGTCACTGTCTGTGTGGAGTTTGCACATTCTCCCTGTGTTTGCATGGGTTTCACCCCCAAACTCAAAGATGTGCAGGGTAGGTGGATTGGCCATGCTAAATTGCCCCTTAATTGGAAAAAATTAGTTGGGTACTCTAAATTTATAAAGAAAAAAAACAAAACTATTGTAATGGAGGACTCTCCCCTGTCTATAACACAATTACCCCAGAGAACTGTACAACCTATAAAGTACTTGTGTGAAGTGCTGTCACAATTGTAATGGAGGAATTAAACGCAGCAATGTTCCACAAATAAAGCAATGGACTAATGGCGAGACAAACTGCTTTTAGTGGTTTGGTTGATGGATAAATATGTGTCGGGACACCAGGGATAACTATAACTCGATTGAAGTTCTTTGAATGAGACTCTATGGACAAGACCCAGACATCATTCGGGCTTAGGCTGATAAGTGACAAATAACTTTAATGCCACACAAGTGCCAGGCAATGACCATCTCCAGCAAGAGCGAATCCAACCATCGCCCCTTCACTTTCAATGGCATAACCATCACTAAATTTCCCATTACTAACATCCTGGGCTTACCATTGACCAGAAAATGAACTGACCCAGTCACATAAATAACATGGCCACTCGTGCAGATCAGAATCTGGGAATTTTGAAGCAAAAAAATCATCTCCTGGCTTCCTAAAGCATGCCTGTCGTCTACCAAGCACATGTCAGAAGTGTAATGGAACACTTCCAAATTGCCTGGATGAGTGCAGCTCCAACAACACAAACTCCATACCATCCAGTAAAAAGCAGTCTGCTTGATTGACACCCCCACCCATCACCTCAAACATTTATTCCCTCCACCACTGACACACAGTGGCAGCAGTGCATACCATCTCCAAGATGCACTGCAAGAACTCCGCAATTCTCTTTTGACAGCACCTTCCAAACCCACTGACTCTACCACCTCTGAGGACCAGGTCTGCAGGCACATGGAAACATTACCACTGGAGGTCCCCTCCAAGCCACTCACCATCCTAGCTTGGAAATATATCACTGTCACTGGGTCAAAATTCTGGAATGCCCCTCCTTAACAGCTCTGTGGGTGTACCTACACCACATGAACTGCAGCAGTTCAAGAAGGTAGTTCACTACCATCTTCTATGGGGAATTAGGGATGGACAACAAATGCTGGGCCTTGCCAACGACGCCCACATCCCGTGGAAGAATTAAAGTTGGAAAAGTTTCCACTTTAGATCCCATTCCAATCTTTGGTTATGGGTTATTTGAATAATCTTAAACAAAGAAGATTAAGGGATTATTTGATTGAGGTCTTTACAATGATGGAAAAGGTTTGATGGGGTAAATGAGAAGAAGCTATAAACTCTGCTGGGTTGGATCTGAACAATGGCAATAAACTTTAGCACCGAGATAGTTCATTCAGAGGAGGTGATGTCAGGCAGCACTTCTTCATACAAAGGGGAGTGGAAATCTGGACTGTTTTCCCAAAAATCTTATGTGGTCTGGGGTCAATGAAAAATTTCAAAATTAATATTGATAGACGAGGCCAGTAAGGATCACATTGCATGGTCGTTGGAGTTCAGATACAGAGCAGCTATGATCTAATTGAATGTTGGGTCAGGCATGTAGGGTTGAATGGCTTACCCTTGTTTCTGTGTTGATTCACTTGGTGGTGGGGGGGGCGGGGGGGGAGGTGGAACTTGCTATTATTAGCATCACTGAAACCATGCAGTATTTTACAAATAGCTTGTGTGTAACTGTCTTTTCAGTGTTCCAATTTATGGCCTTAAAAGGGTTCCCTGGTACACTTACTGCCACGTCTGGGAGTGTATGTCAAAATGATTTGCGTCTGAGGGAAACAAGTATCTGAAACTCTGAGCAGACAGGCCATTAGCTGATTGACAGTGCCATACTTTGTTTGCAGTAAGAAAGGTGAGACTACTTTTGACAGGGTCAGGCGTCACACTGCATGAGAAGTACCATTCACCTTCTGTGACTTCCAATAAGAAGTGACATGTGCTTATAAACAAGCTAAATGGCACCAAGCACTGCTGCTTAAGTCTGAATACAAAGAGAGGTCAGTTTGTTGAGGCTATTTTCAAAATCTGACCTGGATCCCAGGAATACCTCAGCTGTGTCTTCTCCCATGTGAGAAATTGCTAAGAGACATCTATCAGTCGTATGTGAAGTCTATTGAATGGAGAGGAAGGAAAGGTGCAGTCATCAACATTTATTAAATTGAAGAGTACTCCCAGACCGCGCTTCCCCATTCTCCTCCTGTATCGATCTTTAGTCATGATGAGGCAGTTAGAATTCTTCTTTTTGGGGGTTGTCACTATAATTCAAAAGGTGGGGGGGATGGGTGGCTGTGGGAGTGGGCTAGGATGAAGAGTGGGGGTAGTTAGGATGTGGTTACTGTGTGCTGATTATTAGAGTTGTTGCTTTCTCTTTTTTCCTGTATATACTTGAAAATACCTCTAATAAAAATGTATATATTTTTAATCGAGGAGGCACAAGAAGGTAGAACTCGAGCACATAGTATCTCAGAGGATTGTGGGGCTGGAGGAGACTTCAGAGACAGGCCATGGAGGGATTGAAAACAAGGATGGAAATTTTAAAAGCAAGATGTTTCATCAGCCAGGAGTCCGCATAGATCAGCGAGGACAGGAATGATAGGGGAACTGGACTTGCTGCAAGCTAAGACATGGGCAGCAAAGTTTTTGATGACATCAAATTTACAGATGGTAGAATGTAGGAGACCAGCCAGGAGTGCATTGGAATAATCCAATCTAGAGGTACTGAAGTCTTGAGTGAGGGTTTCTGCAGCAGATGAACTGAGCCAAGTGATGCTATGGAAGTGGAAATAGATGGCCTTATTCATGACGTGAAAATTAGGTCGGAAGCTCATTTGGGGATTAAATGTTGTCATAATATACATCTATGTATACAATGGAGAGCAGACAGGCAGTGATTGACACGCAGGATGACCAGTAAGCACACAGAACAGAGCAGCCAAACACCAGACAGGACACGACCACGATAAAGCCAGAGGGCACCAGTTTTCCCGCTCTCTCTCAGGACCCAGCCTCTGAGACAGTCAGAGCTCATGAGCTAGCCAGTGTCTACACCATGTGGTAGCTAGGTTAGTCTGGTCAGGCTAGTGTCAGGTCTCCAGTCAAGTCAGCATAGTGTCAACCCACAGTTGAACATGTATCATAGTTTGGATGTTGAATATAATGGTGTTGCATTTTATCCAGTGTTGGAGGTCTGTCTCTCGCTACACTGCATCAAATGCAGTTCACCTCGACCCAGCCTACCCAACACATCAAATGTGACACCATGGTTGCAAACACACTGGCGTAATTTGAGACTGTTGTCAGAGAGGGCATTGGCGTTTGTGGTGGAGACGGAAGACAGTGGCTTCAGTCTTCCAAATATTTAAAAGTGAAAAAGATAAAAGATTCTTTATAATGCCTCTGATTTGATTTTTCCCAGTTGCATCAATTGACTAACCTGTAATTTGAGGAATTTATACTGTACCCCATAATAAGCATTGGGCAGTTAAAAGTTATCCTAAAAGCTCACATAAAAAGAAACCGTTTGCAATTATATAATGTCTTTCACAGCCTTGGGATGTCCCAAAGAAAGGAAAATGGTGTTTCTTTCTCCACTAGTCACTGTTTAGTTGTACATGTTGCTTTTATGCAGTCATTATTCCTTGTGGTGGCGATGTAGTGTTAATTTAATCCCTCCCTCTTCAGAGTTTGAGTTCATCCACTGCAGGGTGCCCTGTGGTGCACCACCCGAACAATGAGTGTTGGCAGAGTGTCCAACTCTTGGATGGCATCAAAGTAGATCCTGCACTTTCCAGTGTGGGTGACTGGTCAATGGTCAGGACCAAAACACAAGTTGAAATGTTATCTCTTGTTGCCCAGCAGTGCCACCCCAAATGCCATTCTGGAAGAACAGCAACCAGCTTTTCCCAGGCAGATGATTGCTCCTGAGACCTCACTGGTCAGCAAGGCATCTCACTATGTAGTACTTTAATTCACTGAGCAATCTGGGAATCTGATCACAACCAATTAAAGAAACCCTATTTTTGACAGGAACATGATGTTCACTAAAGGGAAATTACAATCTGAGGAATGCATAAAAATGCAGCACAAGGAAAGTGGTGCCTCAGGATTTGTTCTGGTTGTATTTTTTCTTGCTGAAAATGTTTCAACAATCTACTTAAATCCCTTAAGATTTATGAGTCCTTTGTCAAAGAAATATGTTTAGTGAGTTAGCCTAAGGGAACATCAGGAAGTGTTCTGTTTCTGCAATTATTCAGCAGCAACAACCCATCATTCATCAGATAATTGTAGCATAACGTGTTAGCTAATGTCTGATCATGACTTGGGAGGTAAGTTTCTAAGTGCTCATTGGTGGTGGGGAATCTTGAGATTCTTTCCTTCCCTCCTACCTCCCTACGTACATCTGATGATTACAAAGACACATTTTCCTCCATTTTCTAATAGTGCATTTGAGATGGTAATGTTCCTCATTGTCACTGGGAAATTGGGAGTCTGGTGATTGAGGCTTGTGCATTAGGAATGAGGGAGGTCAGGGACTGGTATGTTGGGGGTCAGGATGGAAGAGGCCATGAGATCTGAGGGTGGTCAAGGCTGGGAGATCGGAGTTCTAAGAGTTGGGGGGAGGGGCTGGGGATGAGTGCTGCCAAATTGAGGTCATGGATCAGGAACCAGAAATGTTGGCAGCCATGAAATCGGGGGTTATGGTTTAGGAGCGATTGAAATCAGATGCCAGTAGATAGGGAGGTTGTGGGTTGGGAACAGAGATATCGGGAGTCTGGAACATAGCAGGCCGGTTTGGGAGAGGAAGCCATGGTCACGTTCCTTTTAATGTGGAGTCTAAACTCCTACCTTTTGGGTGGCATTTTCTAGTGGTCCCTTTAAGAAAGGTTGGTTTACCTTCTGTGTGCCAGAGAAAACTGCAGTGTGTGCTGTCGTAATTCAGCAGCCAATTTGACAGAGGCCAAAAAGAGACATTAGGTCCTCTATTTGTATAAGCAGCTGGTCTTATGACAGTTTCAGGTAAACACCCTTGATGACTAAAGGCCCATGTAACCAGTGTGGTGTGTACACACACCCACAATCCCCCCCCCCTCCCCCACCCCCTTCCCCCACACACACACACAGACCACCACACACACTTGAGTTGATGCTCCAGGTACTAACAATATACGTCATACATTAATGTTATAAAAGTCCGTTTCTAAACAGTTTAAAGTTAACATTAAATAAAGGGCAAAACATATTAGTTGCTTTTAAAATACCACGTGGCACTCTTTGAGTTGCAACACTACGTTTTCAATTCGAGATTATATTTGCAATATGCCTTTCACATCAAACATATGTAGCTCGGGGCTTTCTTATTGTTTTCAATTTCTCTGTGTACAATGGTTGATGGACCTCAGACAGTGGCCTTTTTCCCAATGCACCTTTGTGGCAGATGCTTCAAACTTAGTGCGTCCCTCATCACATAGTCCTGTACCTTGGAATGTACCAGTCTGCAATACTCAGATGTCAACAGCTCTTTGCACTGGGAGATCAGCAGGTTTTTGGGCAGGTGATTTCACTCAGTTGATGGTCCTCCAGCAGCAGGTGGTGCATGCGTCTCAGGGAACAGTGCGTAAAAACAGTGAGTCCCACGTACTGGAACCACTTGGGATGAACTTTGCCAAAAAACACTGCAACGTTTTCCAGATCGGCTTTGCAAAGACATATTGCTGAAGGACTGGGCAATGGTCTCTTATCCATGGTAGCTGCCTCGTGGTCAACTTGGGGAGGGGGTGAAACTTTGGGCATGATGGAAAGACTGATTTGGAGGGCTTTTCTCACTATCATCCAAACCTTGTCTTGTGCTTGTCTGAAAGTTCTGGTGATGAGGCATTCTGCCAAATGACTTTGACAATTCACTCCGAGAACCAGCAGTTCATATTGCATGAATATTGAGCTGTTCCTTCTACAATTGGCATACTTTTGAATGCTATCCTGATGAGTGCAAGACAAAAAGCTTTGACAGCATGTCTTTTTTTTTCAGTGTGGGCCTTGTTGTGAGCCTGTATGATCAGTTTGTGGGAAATCCATTAGGTTTCAGCAAGATCCTCATACTGAGTTACTGTAAAGTGGCATTCAGTGCACAACTACACCAATATCAGAATAATTCCAAGGTCAGATCTTTTAGAACTCCCTTCCTCACAAGGCAGCTGAAAAAGAGGTCTTTGAATATTTTTAAGACAAAGCTAGATAAATTCTTGATAAATAAAGGGGTGAAAGGTCATCTGGAGCAGGCGGGTCAGTGAAGGTGACGTTACCATCAGATCAGCGAATGATGACCTGACAACCATGTTATTCAATGGTCACTTAGCATTTCAAAACAAAGTCCGATGGACCAAATTAAAAACATATATAACTTATGCTAAAGCATTTCATCGTGACATGTGAAGTTTGGAGCACCTTTGTACTTACCTTTCATACGCTGCCTGACTTCCATACCATGGTTTATAGCACCTCTGTGCTGGTGTGAATTTTTCCTTCCAAAACATGCCCGACTCCATCAATATTGCAGGAAGGTCTGAAATTCCCACTTCCACAATACTGCTGGCAATGTGCGGCCCCTTTATCCCACCCCTCTGGAAATAGCCAGCATCGGGACATAGGGGATGGGAATCCCAGAGGTGGTCCTGCCCAGCATTTTTAAAACCAGCCTGACGCTCTTTGGCCTTGCGTTGGGGTGGGAAAATCAGCCCAAAGTACAGTATCATTGGAAGAAGTCAGTGACATTGTATCCATTGTACTTGTTGTCACTGTGAGATTTACCTTGTCTTGCCCTCTGTCACCCTATCTTTCCTCTCTACAAGGAAGTGGAGGATATGTTCCCTCCAGTGTACCAGCAACGCAAACAGGCCTTAACAATAGGCCCTATGCCCTCGCAATGCAAAACAAAATGCCACACTGCTCAGTTCACCTGCTTAAATCAGTCATTTTAACGGTGTCTTATTTTATTCAGTTACTGCGTAAAATGCTATCACAGGAAACATTTTATACCAGTGAAATAAAGTAGCTGGGGTTTAAGAAAATTTGTTCTCTGATTAGGAGTGTAATGGTGCATAACAGGCCACAGGCCAGTGAGTTCCTGACCACATATGAATTTTCAACAGCTTTGCTGTAACAACGTAATCCTCACTTTATAGAAATGAAAACTCATCGCCTTCTGTCTGGGCCTCAAACACATGCACCTCCTCCCTCCCTTAGTCCACTCTCCTTCAACTGACAGGCAGAATAAATCTAAGCTTTTCACCAAGTGATCACTCATTTCAGATCTGCCTGCATCAAGTCCTTTCATCCCTGACTTCCAAACCCTTCTTCCTTAACCTGGGTTTTTCAACTTGGAAACAAAGAGGCATCTCATCACAAATGCACAGAAAATCCCTGACCTATGAAATCTAAAAGAATCAAATGTGGCATAAAGCTAAAATTTCCACCATGCTCGATTTTCCATATTTAAGGAAGGATATTGGAGGCAGGAGAGTGAAATTTAACTGAATGGGTCCATGGGATGAGGGCGTTGTCCTGTGATGAGAGGTTGAGTTACACTCTGGAGTTTAGGAGAATGAGAGGTGATCACATGGAAACGTACAGGATTCGGAAGGGCCTTGCCAGGGTAGACACTGAGAGATTGTTTCCTCTGGTTGGCGAATCAAAACCACGGGCACACTTTCAGGATCAGAGACTTAGAACTGAGATGAAATGACTTCACCTAAAAGGTTGCGGATCTTTGGTATTCTCTACCCCTGAGGGTTGTGGATGCTCCATCATTGAATACTTTTAAGACTGGGATAGACACTTTTGGTTTCTCGGGGAATCAAGGGATTTGGGGAATGGGGAGAAAAGTGGACTTGAAGCCTACGATAAGCCCTGATCGGATTGTAAGGCAGCGCAGGCTCGCTGGACGACATGGTGTACTCCTGATCCTATTTCTTGTGTTCTTATGAAGTGCACTTCCCATGTTCACAGGTTGAGAAGCAGCGAGCTGATCTTACCAGGGAACTGGAGGATCTGACTGATAAACTGGAGGAAGCAGGTGGAGTAACTGCATCCCAGGTAATAATTCAGAGCTACTTTTCACTGGCTGCTCACAATATTATTTAATGCTGACTTTTATTCACATTGGAGTATTCAGATACAGGCACTTATAGGGGCCTTTCCCAATTCCTGTGAGGGCAGGATTACTAGACAGAGACAGCTTAAATCTGCAATGTAGTTGACTCTTAAATGCCTCTGAAATAGCCGAGCAAGCCACTCAGTTGTACTCAACTGCTACAAAAACATAAAAAAGAAATTAAACCGGCCGGACTACCCAGCATCGAACCAGGCACAGGAAATGATATCGGCAAACTCAACCCTTTCAACCCTGCAAAGTCCTCCTGACTAACAGCTGGGGGCTTGTGCCAAAGATGGGAGAGCTGTCTCACAGACGTGTTAAGCAACAGCCTGACGCAGTCATACCCACAGAACCATACCTTACAGACAATATCCCAGACAGCAGTATCTCCATTCCTGGGTATGTCCTGCCTCACCGGCAGGACAGACCCAGCAGAGGTGGCGGCAAAATGGGATGCAGTTGAGAGGGAGTTGCCCTGGGACTCCTCAACATCGACTCTGGACCCCATGAAGTCTCATGGCTTCAGGTTAAACATGGGCAAGGAAACCTCCTGCTGATTACCACGTACCAGCCACCATCAGCTGATGAATCAGTACCCCTCCGTGTTGAACACCACTTGGAGGAAGCACTGAGGGTGTTAAGGACGCAGAATATGCTCTGGGCGGGGGACTTCAATGTCCATCATCAAGAGAGGCTTGGCAGTAGCACCACAGACCAAGTTGGCATGGTCCTAAAAGGACATATCTGCTAGACTGGGACTGCAGTGGGTGGAGAGGGAACCAACAAGAGGGAAAAACATACCTGATCTCATCCGCACCAATCTGCTTGCTGTAGATGCATCTGTCTATGACAGTATGGGTAGAAGTGACCACCGCACAGTCCATGTGGAGACAAAGTCCCGTCTTCATGTTGAAGATACCCTCCATCGTGTTGTGTGGCACTACCACCGTGCAAAATAGGATAGACTTTGAACAGATCCAGCAACTCAATTGGGCATCCATGAGGCGTGTGGGCCATCAGCAGCAGCAGAATTGTATTCAACCACAATCTGCAGCCTCACGGCCTGGCATATCCCCCACTCTACCATTATCACCAAGCCAGAGGATCAACCCTGGTTCAATGAAGGGTGCAGGAGAGCATGCCAGGAGCAACATCAGGCATACCGAAAAATGAGGTGTCAACCTGGTGAAGCTACAACACAGGACTACCTGCATGCCAAACAGCATAAGCAGCAAGTAATAGACAAACCTAAGTGATTCCACAACCAGTGCATCAGATCTAAGCTTTGCAGTCCTGCCAGATCCAGCTGTGAATGGTGGTGGACTATTAAACAACTCACTGGAGGAGGCGGCACCACAAATATCCCCATCCTCATTGATGGAGGACCCAGCACATATGTGCAAAAGACAAGGCTGAGGCATTTGCAACGATCTTCAGCCAGAAGTGCTGAGTGGATGATCCTTCTCGGCTTCCTCCAGAGATCCCCAGCATCACAGGTGTCAGTCTTCAGCCAATATGATTCGCTCCAAGTAATATCAAGAAACGACTGAAGGCGCTGGATACTGCAAAGGCAATGGGTCCTGATAATATTCCGGCAATAGTACTAAAGACCTGTGCTCCATAACTTGCCACACCCCTAGACTAGGTGTTCCATTACAGCTACAACACTGGCATCTACCCGGCAATGTGGAAAATTGCCCAGGTGTGTCCTGTATACAAGAAAGAGGACAAATTCAACCCAGCCAAATACCGCCCTATCCGTCTACTCTCCGTCATCAGCAAAGTGATGGAAGGAATCATCAACATTGCTATCCAGCGGCATTTACTCGGTAATAACCTGCTCACGGACGCTCAGTTTTGGTTCTGCCAAGGTCACTCAGCTCCTGACCTCATTACAGCCTTGGTTCAAACATGGACAAAAGAGCTGAACACCAGAGGTGAGGTGAGAGTCATTGCCCTTGACAGCAAGGCAGCATTTGACCGAGTGTGGCATCAAGAAGCCCCAGCTAAACTGGAGTCAATGAGAATCAGGGGGGAAACTCTCCGCTGGTTGGAGTCATACATGGCACAAAGGAAAATGGTTGTGGTGGTCGGAGGCTAATCATCTCAGCTCCAGGACATCGCTGCACGAGTTCCTCAGCATATGTCCTAGGCCCAACCATCTCCAGTTGCTTCATCAATGACCTGCCTTCCATCATAAGGTCAGAAGTGGGGATGTTTGCAGATGACTGCACAATGTTCAGCACCGTTCGTAACTCCTCTGATAATGAAGCAGCCCATGTCCAAATGCAGCAAGACCTGGACAATATCCAGGCTTGGGCTGACAAGTGGCAAGTTACATTCGCACCACACAAGTGTCAGGCTATGCCCATCTCCTACAGGAGAGGATCTAACCATCGCCCCTTGACATTCAATGGCATTACCATCGCTGAATACCCCACAATCAACATCCTGGGGGTTACCATTGATCAGAAACTGAACTGGACTAGCCACATTAATGCTGTGGCTACCAGGGCAGGTCAAAGGCTTTAGGAGGGTCAGGAGGTGAATTACTCTCCTACGGCGAGTAATTCACCCCCTGAACCCCCCCCCCCCCTCCCCCAAAAGCTTGTCCACCATCTACAAGGCACAAGTCAGGAGTGTAATGGAATACTCTCCACTCGTCTGGATGAGTGTAGCTCCAACAACACAAGAAGCTCAACACCATCCAGGACAAAGCAGCCCACTTGATTGCTCCTCCTTCCACAAACATTCAAACCCTCCGCCACCGACGAACAGTGGCAGCCGTGTGTACCATCTACATGATGCACTGCAGGAACTTTACAAGGTTCCTTAGACAACTCCTTCCAAGCCCACGGCCACTACCATCTAGAGCAGCAGATACCTGGGAACCCCCCCACCTGGAGGTTCCCCTCCAAGTCACTCACCACCCTGACTTGGAAATATATCGCCGTTCCTTCGCTGTTGCTGGGGCAAAATCCTGGAACTCCCTCCCTAACAAGCATTGTAGGTGTACCGATACACCTGAAGGACTACAGAGGTTCAAGAAGGCAACTCACCATCAACTTCTGAAGGGCAACTAGGGATGGGCAATAAATGCTGGCCTCACCAGTGGTGCCCACATCCCGTAAATTAATTTAAAAAAATGTTTGTATAGATTTGCATTTGCTTGCAAAATTGTGGACAGTATCTTTGAAATGGATTCATGACCTTCTAGAGGAGACATCTTTGTACCGCTTACCAAGTCACAGATACATTGCATCTGGACAAGACCTCCACTCATTTATTATATCATGGTTCCGATAGCACTGATTTTCCCATTGCCAGAAAAAACAAATCCCAAACCCTTCTTTGAAATCCATTCCATCACCATTATCATCTTCTCATATGCTTCCTGAAAACCCACGTTTTTCAGCAAAATGTGCCATTCTTCTCGGAAAGTGGAATAACTTCTTAGGGTCAAAGGTAAAGGAATGTTGTCGTGTGTAGAATGAAATGAAACACCTGACTATGTTTGTGGCGTTATAACTGATCCTCGCTGGCCAATCTGCCTTCTTGTTGGGAATAGGGAGCATTCAGCAAACATTTCTTCCAGTAGAGCATTAAGCGTAGGTCAAACAAAATTCCTTCAGCTTGTGGTAAATCAGTGGTCAGCAGCTTTACATATTTGCATTCTTGTCCGTAATGTTTCACTAAACTCCCAGGTGGCTGAGGAAGTAAATGCACACAAACATGTGGTAACAAATCATCCTAACATGAAGGGTTCCTGCTTCATTCCTCGATTTTGTTGTTGGTGAATTGGTTGATTCCATTCACTGGCTGGGATTTTCTGGCCCCAGCTGTGTGTTTTCTGGCGATGGAGATGGCTCACCATTGGCCGCCAGCGGAATCTTCCCACCCCGCTGAAGTCACAACGTTTTGCGTGGCTCGCCTGTCCTGCCGCCAGGGATCACCTTGGGCCGGACTGGAAGGTCCCACTGCTGGGAAGAGCTGGAAAATCCCGCCCCATTGTATCACCCTCTGTGCCCTGGGGCTGGGAAAAAGGGAAAAAGTTCAACCCAACCTCTTGCTCCTGGATGTTTAAGCAATGTACCTTTAAGAAAACAGTGATGTCAGAGAGTGGGTGGGGCTGAGCTCAGGTCAGCCATTTTGCAGTTTAGTTTTGCAGTTTGGAGGAAAAGAGCTGTGTGTGTGTCTGTGTTTTGCAGGGAGCTGGATCTCTGCCATGAAAGACTATCTCTGGATCATTTGGGTGATTTAAACTTATAATAGTGAAGCCTTTAACCTGATGTGATTTTGTTTAAAGGTATTAAGTCTCTTGGAAGTTTGAAGGAACATTTTAAGGAATTATTTACTGTTGCAATATTTTCTGAGTTATCTTTGAAGTAAGGGGTGTTAAGAGATCCAATGTTGATTTAAGATGTTAAGTTGAGTTCTTGGAATAAACAGTGTTTTGTGTTTAAAAATCCACGTGTCCATAATTGTAATCCCACACCTAAGGAAAAAGCCATGTGCTAGGAAAAGCAACAAATCCATTAAAGGGAGAGGTTGGTTGAACTCCATGATACATTTTGGGGTTCTGAAAATGCCTCGCCCATAACACTCCTGATGTTATCTCTGTCGAGAGGTGGATATCGGTGATTCAGTTGTGATCCTTGATCAGGTAGCCTCCAGGCATTCCCTGTCTGGCTGTAAAGACTGGCTACAGGGTCATGGGGCCAGGACGCTTGTGGAACCAACCCAACCAAGCTTCTACTCCCATCAAGGATCTACACCTTCAGAATAGAAGAGGAGGAAATTGTGGGAGGAGGACGGGCGTTATGGGTGCCATTGAGGATCCTTGGATAAAAGTAAGGATTAGTATGGAGATCCTGAGACATTCCTAAAAATCGAGAAATGCTAAAATTCCTGATGGACTGTGAGTTTGAGACACTTTGAGACGGTTCCATTAATCTAGTGGGAGCGGAGGTAATATCGTAACTTAAATTTTAATTGCCTCCCATTACATGGATAGTGAAGATGTTTTAAGTTAGGTAATTTTTTTTAATTGCTTTGGTGTCTGGATAATGAGATATAATAATGTAATATAATAGTGAAGGGAAGAAGATTGTTTCTCTGGTCCATTTGAGTAATATTTCTCTTGTCAATAATGTAAAATAGAGATTAGAAAATCAGCAGATATCTTGGGGTGGATTCTCCGCCATTGGAATTTTGCTGGCAGCCCGGGGGTTTCCCGATGGCGTGGGGCTGCCCCACAATGGAAAACCCCATTGACCAGCCAGCGAAATGGAGCATCCCACCGGCATGCTGAACCAGAAATCTGGCACGGCGGGACGTAGAATCCAGCGCCTTGTGTCTTTTTTGAAAAAGTGTTGTGATAAAATCTTCTTCTCTCGGCAACCCAGAAGACACAAGTTTAAGATGATTGGCAAAAGAGCCAGAGGGGAGAACGCAGATATTTTTAACACAGTGTGCTGTTATGATGTGGAATGCACTGGCTAACGGGGTGTTCGAAGCAGATTCAATGGTAATTTTCAGAAGAAAATGTGATGTATAATTGAAAAGCAAAATTTGCAGGGCAAGTGAGAAAATGCATTAGAGTGGGACTAACTGGATCATCTTTCGAAGGGCAGACACAGGCATAATGGACTGAATGGCCTCCATCTGTTTTGTGAGATTCTCTGATCAACAAAACATCTAGGTCTGTAACATGTAAGAATCCTTCCTGTCTGTTTCTTTTGTTCCCATTTCTTTTATTTTATTGTTTCGGTCTGTGGATCAATAATTGGGATGTGCCTTTAAGTAGAGAGAAGAAAGCTGAAGACTCAAGTCCTTCCTGTTTACTGCTTGTTACCCCCTTATCTCCACGTTCTTTTATTTTTGCCGTTACATTTTTTATCGATGGATAATTTGTGGACATGTGCCTTTAAGGCAGCCTATATCTTTAATTCAAGCAGAAGAAAGCAGAGGCCTGTGCCTTTGATTCAAACAGAAGGTTCCAGAAGGCTATGCTACTTTAAACAGGTAGTTGCAGACTGGCCAGTGTCAGTGATGACTCAATTTGATTGATTTGGCTGGTGGCCAATGAATGGACCTAAAAGGTTATGATCTGCCCAATAACAGGTGGTGATTGGATATTATCCCACTTGAATGTTTTCAGAGTAACGGGGTTCCAGTTTGGATTCACTTTTGATCCTGGCAGCCTGGATTAAGAGGTCTAACTAACTCTCTCCAAAAACATCTAACTAATTATCTGCGTAAGGCCACTGTCAGAGCTGACTCTCTGTCCAGCAATTCTGGGTGTCATTCTCTTGAGACTGCAGAAGTTTGAAGTTAAACCACGAGCTGAAAGCAAGGTTTGATGAGGAATAAAGTGTCTATACAGAAAGATATAAGCCTGAATGTGAACCACTAGCTGAAGGCCCAGTCTGGTCAGAAACAAAGCGTCTCTCCAGAAAGCCTGTTGCCAGTGAGTATTATTTTCTAACCTGTGTGGATCCTGAATGAATGACTCTGCAGGGAACATAATTACCAGCTGTAAACCAGAGACTTGATCAACCAGCATGCTGTGGTGAACTTCATATGGTGTGCTAAAGAACCACCATATGAAGCAAAGACTCTTATCTTTTGACCTTCAACCTTATTATTTTTACCCGCCTACGTGTTTGTCTGTATTGTGTGTGTGGGTAAAGGGTGGGACAGTTTTAAGTTAGTAGTAGATATTAGCTTGTCATTAACCAGTTGTATTTACTGTATATTTCATGATTGTTTATACAGTGATTGTGTTTTAACTTACAAACCTGGTGATTGTAATTATTGAGCAGCCAAGGGCCAAAGACTTAGGGAATTTTTATTATAAGATTAATTGGTTGGGACGGCATAGTGGCATAATGGTTAGCACTGCTGCCTCACGGTGCTGCAGACCTATGTTCGATCTTGGCCACTGTCCATGTGGAGTTTGCACATTCTCCCCGTGTCTGCATGGGTCTCACCCCCACAACCCAAAGATGTGCAGGATAGGTGGATTGGCCACACTAAATTGACCCTTAATTAGGAAAATTTAAAAATTCACTTGTGTTGTGACTCTGGGGCACTGCGTGGGGCTGGAATTGACCGCACACTTGCCCAAGGTGGCGTAACAGTTTAAAATCGCCTACTTGCCAGGATACTGTATTCTCAGGCTTTGTTTTTGGGAGAAGGGGAAGCCAGACTCTTCGGCAATAAGGAGATGGAAGGAACCAGTTTGAAGGAATCAGTTTGATTTGTTAACAGGCAACCAACGGTTGACCAGGGATAATGTTCCGCCTGACAACAGTCAGTGATTGGTTCCTGCTGGGTTACATTTCTGAGAGAACCTTCCAGAACTGATCAGACCTCAGAAGTGAAGGGAACTGTATTCTCTCTCTGCTGTCTATTGGTGGGAGCTGTTAAGTGTATCAAAACCAGCAGCTTGTTGCTGAAGTAATAGAACTGATCAATTGTTTTAAAAGCAGTGAGTGTCTAGCATATCCTTTGCTGTGAACCTGGACTGATGCTGAGTCTGCAGGGAATATGTGCTACATTGTGCTGTCTGTTCGATTAACTATACTGTTCATAATAAATGGTCCTCGTGTTGTGCTGTGACAGACCTGGGGCGGGATTCTCCGACCCCGCGCCGGGGGGGGGGGGGGGGTCCGACCTCGGGGGGGGGGGGGAGGGGGCCTCCAATGTGGCCTGGCCCGCGATCGGGACCCACTGATCGGCGGGCCGGCCTTTCTGCCTCCTTTCTTCTGCGTCGGCGTCTCTACTCCTGCGCCATGTTGGGTCGGGGCCACGCGGACAAGGGAGACACCGCATGCGTGCAAATCGTGCCGGTGGGACTGCGCATGCGCGGGTTCGCGCCGAGCCCACTGCGCATGCGCGCATCCCCCGGCGCCCATTCCACGGCCGGATCAGCAGCTGGAGTGGCGTGAACCTTTCCAGCACACTGCTGGCCCCCTGTAGGGGCCAGAATTGCTGATCCTGGGTCCTCGGTGACGCCGTCGAGAAACGCGACGACGTTTCCGGCGGCGTCATCACTTAGTCTCAGGATCAGAGAATCCCACCTCAGGTGACTGTAATCTATTTGACTCGACCAAAAACCTTGGGTCTTTAAGTGAATCTAATTTAACTGGTATTAAGACTTTAGGTCAAGTGGGGCTATAATTGACCGCGCACTAGCCCAGGGTGTCGTAACGACCAGGAGGCTCCAGCAACTATGGGGCTTACAGACCTGTACAGATACAAAATGATTTAGAATGCTGGTGCAATAGCAGAAACTGTTGTGTGGGTTTCCCATCCAGCTAGTTAAATTAAAGTTAGCCCCATAGATCACTAAGTGAAAAACCAAGAGATTTGTAAAACATGCTGGTGACACATTAACAGTTCATTTACACTACTGTGCAAATTCAGGATTCCTCCTTTCAAGTCCTATAATGGCCATCACCATTGGAAAACAGACCCATGGCTTGTCTTCTGACAAGCTTTTAACAACTGCTTCTACTTGTATCGTGCTTTAAATGTAATAAAAAATCCCAAGATGCTTCACATCAGCATTGTCGAACAATAGAATATTTAGCGATGATTTTAAAGGAGTCCTTGATGTACCATCAATGACCACGAGACGAGAATGGAGAAACTATCGAGGCTTTATTGCACAAGATGTTGAGCCTCCTGCAGCTGGAACCAGAATGGCTGCAGCGCAGGAGAGCATACACTTTTATACATTGCCTGCTGGGAGGAGTCAGCAGGCTGGGATTTACCGTGTTACCTGTAGTACAGTGGCAGTTCCGTAATACGCGTAGTGTGTTACCAGTGGTGTTTACCACTGTCCTCGCAAGCACAAAGAGTGAGTAATTTTTCACACTGTTTACACTTGCAGATTGAATCTATCCACTTTAACATAATCCTGAGTTGCAACCTGAACTTTAGCAGAAACTGCTGACAATCGAATATTTGCCAAACGGGATATTCCTGAAGGGAGCACCCCTTTAAGGGCAAGCCGTGATTCCTCACACTTAGATTCTTTTTAAATCTTTCTCTTGGAGATTGAGATGAATAAGAAGAGGGAGTCGGAGCTGCTGCGACTGAGACGAGAGCTGGAGGAGGCCACCCTGCAGTCGGAGTCCACAGCTGCAGCCCTTCGCAAGAAGCACGGGGATACGGTGGTGGAAATAACCGAGCAGTACGAGAACCTGCAGAGGATACGGTTGAAAACAGAGAAAGAAAAGCAAAGCATGAAGCTGGAGTTAGATAACATGGCCCTCACCATCGACAGCCTCCAAAAAGCCAAGGTATTGCTATTGCAGATTTTAAAATTATTAAACCGTGTAACTCCAAATATATTTCTTTGGGGTAGGAAACAGTATGTCTGACCTGCATTGAGCACTCTGGATTAGTCAAAGTTTTTTTCAGAGTGAACACTGGCACCACTGTGTCAATCAGTGAGGTAGAGGTGGGGTTTAACTTGCGGCACTATTCAGTGGTGGCACGGTAGCACAATTGTTAGCACTGTTGCTTCACAGCGCCAGGGTTCCAGGTTCGATTCCCGGCATGGGTCACTGTCTGTGCAGAGTCTGCACGATCTCCCTGTGTCTGCATGGGTTTCCTCTGGGTGCTCCATTTTCCTCCCACAAGTCCTGAAAGACACGTTGTTAGGTGAATTGGACATTCTGAATTCTTCCTCTGTGCACCCAAACAGGCGCCGGACTGTGTCGAAGAGGGGCTTTTCATAGTAGCTTTATTGCAGTGTTAACGTAAGCCTACTTGTAACAATAAAGATTACTTTATTAAATTAAAAGTAAACAGAGTCTCTGCAAACTACAGCAAACAGTTTATTTAAACTTTTCTACAACTACAGCAGTTTATGACCCGAGATGGCACCCAGCATCATCTAAACCCGTCATAAACATAAGAACATAAGAACTAGGAGCAGGAGTAGGCCATCTGGCCCCTCGAGCCTGCTCCGCCATTCAATGAGATCATGGCTGATCTTTTGTGGACTCAGCTCCACTTTCCGGCCCGAACACCATAACCCTTAATCCCTTTATTCTTCAAAAAACTATCTAACTTTATCTTAAAAACATTTATTGAAGGAGCCTCTACTGCTTCACTGGGCAAGGAATTCCATAGATTCACAACCCTTTGGGTGAAGAAGTTCCTCCTAAACTCAGTCCTAAATCTACTTCCCCTTATTTTGAGGCTATGCCCCCTAGTTCTGCTTTCACCCGCCAGTGGAAACAACCTGCCCGCATCTATGCTATCTATTCCCTTCATAATCTTATATGTTTCTATAAGATCCCCCCTCATCCTTCTAAATTCCAACGAGTACAGTCCCAGTCTACTCAACCTCTCCTCGTAACCCAACCCCTTCAGCTCTGGGATTAACCTAGTGAATCTCCTCTGCACACCCTCCAGTGCCAGTACGTCCTTTCTCAAGTAAGGAGACCAAAACTGAACACAATACTCCAGGTGTGGCCTCACTAACACCTTATACAATTGCAGCATAACCTCCCTAGTCTTAAACTCCATCCCTCTAACAATGAAGGACAAAATTCCATTTGCCTTCTTAATCACCTGTTGCACCTGAAAACCAACTTTCTGCGACTCATGCACTAGCACACCCAGATCTCTCTGCACAGCAGCATGTTTTAATTTTTTATCATTTAAATAATAATCCCTTTTGCCGTTATTCTTACCAAAATGGACAACCTCACATTTGTCAACATTGTATTCCATCTGCCAGACCCTAGCCCATTCACTTAGCCTGTCCAAATCCCTCTGCAGACTTCCAGTATCCTCTGCACTTTTTGCTTTACCACTCATCTTAGTGTCGTCTGCAAACTTGGACACATTGCCCTTGGTCCCCAACTCCAAATCATCTATGTAAATTGTGAACAGTTGTGGGCCCAACACTGATCCCTGAGGGACACCACTAGCTACTGATTGCCAGCCAGAGAAACACCCATTAATCCCCACTCTTTGCTTTCTATTAATTAACCAATCCTCTATCCATGCTCCTACTTTCCCCTTAATGCCATGCATCTTTATCTTATGCAACAACCTTTTGTGTGGCACCTTGTCAAAGGCTTTCTGGAAATCCAGATATACCACATCCATTGGCTCCCCGTTATCTACCGCACTGTTAATGTCCTCAAAAAATTCCACTAAATTAGTTAGGCACGACCTGCCCTTTATGAACCCATGCTGCATGTCCAATGGGACAATTTCCATCCAGATGCCTTGCTATTTCTTCCTTGATGACAGATTCCAGCATCTTCCCTACTACCGAGGTTAAGCTCACTGGCCTATAATTAACCACTTTCTGCCTACCTCCTTTTTTAAACAGTGGTGTCACGTTTGCTAATTTCCAATCCGCCGGGACCACCCCAGAGTCTAGTGAATTTTGGTAAATTATCACTAGTGCATTTGCAATTTCCCTAGCCATCTCTTTTAGCACTCTGGGATGCATTCCATCAGGGCCAGGAGACTTGTCTACCTTTACCCCATTAGCTTGCCCATCACTACCTCCTTGGTGATATCAATCCTCTCAAGGTCCTCACCTGTCATAGCCTCATTTCCATCAGTCACTGGCATGTTATTTGTGTCTTCCACTGTGAAGACCGACCCAAAAAACCTGTTCAGTTCCTCAGCCGTTTCCTCATCTCCCATTATTAAATCTCCCTTCTCATCCTCTAAAGGACCAATATTTACCTTAGCCACTCTTTTTTGTTTTATGTATTTGTAGAAACTTTTACTATCTGTTTTTATATTCTGAGCAAACACCTCGCCTCCTCAATTTGAAAGCACATGTTTGCTCTCAGCTTTAACATCTTTCACCTCCGTGTTAGATTTGGCAGAAATTTACCTTTGTTCTTCTCTCAAATATCATGTGGTACACGTGTAACGGTATCAGCCATTAAAGCTGCCACATGCTAATTAAAGCCGGTCCCTGAGAATTTGTTATTTGTACTGTGACCAGGTGACCAATGAGGCACAGATCCGCAAGCTGGAAGATTTGTTGTCAGAAGCCACTTCCAAGAATGAAGAGATGCAACGGTCGCTCACTGAGCAGAGCATTGGCAAAACAAGACTCTCAGGTATGGGAGAAAAACAGCACTACAAGGTTATTTCCATTTGGGCCATATTCAGAGGACCTGTTAATACCTACTGTTTGAACACAGTAGAAAGATTAGAGGGGACATGAGGAAAAGTGTCTTTCCCCAGAGGATTGGTGGGGACGGGGGGGTGGGGGGTGCAGGGGTTGGAACTCGCTATCTGGTTTGATGGTGGAGGCTGAAACTCTTATCTCATTTAAAGGATTCCTGGATCTGCACCTGAAGTGCCGTAACCTGCAAGGGTACAGACCGGATGCCGGAAGGTGTGATTAAAATGGTCAGCTGGATTTTTTTTTTTTTGGAATGGCCCTCTGTGCGTAGCTTTCCTATAGTTTAAGTCCATAAAAAGGTGACGGAAAGGTAAAGGCCCTCTGGTCTACCCAACCTGGCCTACACAATATTGATACCCTTTCTGGCACAATATAGCCATTCTCCACCTCACCTGAAACCAGGTGATCACCTGGGAGCAGTGAGAAACCAGTTAAAAAACCCAAGTCTGGTCCGTGTGGGAGGGGAGCTGGGTTTCTTGCACTATAACGATTTTTTTTTGCACACTGTTTTTTATTATTGTTGTTTATTGTGCCAAAATGTCTTAATATAATTGTTTATATTTCTCAAAAAAAAAAACAGGTTAGGGAAAACATTCTTGGGAATTCCTCTCCAACCAATTCTAGGTAATCAAAGCTAATACAGGTGGTCACCTTAACCCTGAAGGTTAGCTGGAACAATGGGTGGGATTCTCTCGGCCCTGGGCCGGGCCGGAGAATCCCCGTGACTCGCGTAATTGTGCCACGCCGCCCCGACGCCGGCATGCGATTCTCCGCAGAGTGGAGAATTGGGGCTGGCGTGGTTGGCGCGGTGCTGGTCGGGGGGCGCTCTACGCGGCTGGCCCACCGATTCTCGGTCCGGAATGGGCCGAGCGGCCATCGTAAAAATGCCGTGTCCCGCCGGCGCCGTCCACACCTGCTCTCAGCCGGCGGGAACTCAGTGTGGAAGGGTCGGGGGGCAGCCAACGGGGAGGAGGGGCGATCCGACCCCGGGGAGGGGCCTCCAATGTGGCCTGGCCCGCGATCGGTGCCCACCGATCGGCGGGCCAGCCTTTCTGGCTGGGTCCCTCCTGTCTTCTGCGCCGGCCCCTGTAGTCCTGCGCCATGTTGTGTCGGGGCCGGCGCGTTGAAGGAAGCCACTGCGCATGCGCGCGTTGGCGCCAGTGCCACTGCGCATGCATGGATCCCGCGGCACCCAGTTGACGCCGGGATCAGCAGCTGGAGCGGCGTGAACCGCTCCAGTGCCATGCTGGCCCCCTGTAGGGGCCTGAATTGCTGATCCTGAGGCCGTGTTGACGCCATCGAGAAATGCGACAGCGTTTCCGATGTCGCCAACACTTAGCCTCAGGATCACAGAATCCCGCTCAATGTGTCCAGTTCTGAGTGTCACACTGTGAAAGAATTAGGGAGATTGGAGAAAAGATTCACAAGAATGGTTCCAGATATAAGGAACTTGAGTTTCAGGATAGATTAGAGAAGTTGCGACTGATTCCCTTGGTGAAGAGATGGTTGAGAGGAAAGTTGATTGAGGGGGCTGGCTGGACAGGACAGAGTAGATAAGTGAAAACGGTTCCCATTGGGGGAAGGATCAGGAGAAAGAGGGCATATTTTAAGATAATTAGCAAAAGAAGCAATGAAGAGATCAGATCAGAAGTGGTTATGATCAGTGGAGGCAGGTTCAGCCGTGGCATTCAAGGGGGAATTGGGTTGCTATCTGAAAATGAGGAACGTGCCGGGCTAATGCAGAGAAGGCAGGGGAATGGCACTCAGTGATTTACTCACTCAGATAGCAATGGCCTGCATGGCAGCTTTCTGTGCAGTTATAATTATATGAATTCCCTCCAGTACTGACCTCTTGTAAGAGGGCGATGTCTACCATAGCCTGAAACAGCTCAGGTTCTTTCTTGATGACGCCTTTTAAACAGTTTGGGGTGGATTGCGACTTTGTGTGTGCTCAGGATAGTGCTCGAAATTGGAGCAATTCCAATTTCTGATTTTTTTTGCATCAACACAAAAGTAAAATCTTTCATGAACCAGTGCAAACAAGGCAACGCAATGAATAACTTTGGAATTGAAAAGCTAATCTCAGTAATGGTGACCATGAAACTATTGTTAATTATTGTAAAAACCCATCTGGTTCACTAATGTGCCTTTGGGAAGAAAACCTGTCATCCTTACTTGGTATATGGTCTATATGTGACTCCAGATCCACAGCAATCTGGTTGACTCTTTACTGCCCTCTGACATGGCCTAGCAAGTCACTCAGTTCATGGCAATTAGGGTTGGGGAACAAATGCAGGCCCAGCCAGGCATGCCCACAACCCACAAAAGAATAATACATTTGTGTCTGCTACCTTCACTGTCTTACAATGCCAAAGAGCTGGTGGGTTACGGAACTGTGAATCTGACTGCTCATTTTATACCATGAACATTTGTATGTCTATTGTATTAAAATTTACTCAGCTGGCTGTGTTAACTAGTTGGCCCATCTCCGTCAGGATTCCCATCAGTTGAGTCCTGGGCTAGAATTATTGGATTTGGGATCAAGTTTTCAACATGTACTTTGTTTCATTTGGCATTGATTCTTGGCCTGGGCAGGCATTTGCTACTGGTGCTCACCTGGAAACAGGGAACTGCAACGGTCAAAATTATTATTTTTTTCTTTGGGGAGTAATTTTAATCGTTGAAGTTCTTATGCCAGAAATGAAACTACAAATCACAGACACATAAATATTGGCTGTACCTTGTTCCATGTTACATTGTTTTATGAGCTTGGGTGTAATATGCAGCTACAGTTGTTCTTGGCTCCAATGTAAGGTGAGTGAGCAATTTAGTACAGTTGGAAAAAATAACAGTAAGAAGTCTTACAACACCAGGTTAAAGTCCAACAGGTTTGTTTCGATGTCACTAGCTTTCGGAGCGCTGCTCCTTCCTCAGGTGAATGAAGAGGTATGTTCCAGAAACATATATATAGACAGATTCAAAGATGCCAGACAATGCTTGGAATGCGAGCATTAGCAGGTGATTAAATCTTTACAGATCCAGAGATGGGGTAACCCCAGGTTAAAGAGGTGTGAATTGTGTCAAGCCAGGACAGTTGGTAGGATTTTGCAGGCCAGATGGTGGGGGATGAATGTAATGCAACATGAATCCCAGGTCCCGGTTGAGGCCGCACTCATGTGTGCGGAACTTGGCTATAAGCTTCTGCTCGGCGATTCTGCGTGTTGCGCGTCCTGAAGGCCGCCTTGGAGAACGCTTACCCGGAGATCAGAGGCTGAATGCCCTTGACTGCTGAAGTGTTCCCCGACTGGAAGGGAACATTCCTGCCTGGTGATTGTTGCGCGATGTCCGTTCATTCGTTCTCGCAGTGTCTGCATGGTCTCGCCAATGTACCACGCTTCGGGACATCCTTTCCTGCAGCGTATGAGGTAGACAACGTTGGCCGAGTCGCACGAGTATGTACCGCGTACCTGGCGGGTGGTGTTCTCACGTGTAATGGTGGTATCCATCTCTGGATCTGTAAAGCTTTAATCACCTGGGGGGGGGGGTTGACCCGGTGAATGGTGGGGGAAGTTGGCTTCCCGTATCAGTGGGGAGTGGAGGGGAATCTTTTTTTAAAACGGCACCCTGATCTTTCTGGAGCCAGCACTACTATCAAGCCCCACCAGTGTGCTGGCGTGAATCAAGCCTCCATATTTATTTGTACAGACTGTCAGATTATCTGGAGAGAAAACCCAATTGTGTCGCTGGAGAGCTGCATGCCAGTTTTCTCGCCTCAGCCAGCATTCCGTAAAGAAAATGGAAAACCATGCCCAATGTGTCAATAGTTCAGGTGGTATATAACATAGTAGAGGTCCAGACAAAACTTACAAAGGTGAGAAGATAGAGGAAACTCAAAAAGAAGAAGGAAAAAAGCATACTTCTGCCAAGGGAAGTTCATTAGCTGAGTTCATGTTCTACTTGATTGTAATTCTGGATAAAATTTATTGTTTCAGCTGAAAATAATGACTTGAATCGCCAGCTGGACGAGGCGGAGAGTAAAATAGGTCAACTTACCAGGTCAAAGATCATTCTGACATCACAAGTTGAAGACTTGAAAAAGCAAACTGATGAAGAATCAAAGGTAATTTATGAATTATGGATAATGTATAGCCATGAGGTGTTTGAAAACCATTGATCTTTCCTATATCTCCGCTCCTCATAAAATTATTGCTCACAAGCAACTTTTCCTGTACTTTGGGTGAGCTTTCTTTTGTTTTCTTTCACACTTTTGCTGGCAGTGTGTGCTTGAAAATAGACAAGCAGAGAAGCAGTGACATTTGCCTGAGATTCTGCTCAGTATTAAAAGTAGGCAATAGTTCTCGAGTTAATATCATTGCTCCTCCCTAATCCCCAAGCGCTACTTCAACTTAATGCCCTAATGTTCAAAGTTACTACTTTGTTAAGGACTAGTTGAGGAAGCAGGTATTGCTGCTTGAGGGTCAGTATAACCAGCTTGACTTGTGTTACTAATAAGGTAAGTTTAGTGAGTTTTTTCAGTCCAAAATCATCACTGGTGGGACGGAAAATTTGAAGGACCACCAAACTTCAGTTGACTTCAGGCAGGAATTTCCAGTCCCATGGTGGGCAAGTGCAGAGAATCCTGTTTTTGTAATGCACTTTTTGAGCATCAATAGTTTTCCATGTAAAAGATAGCATTTTCACAGCAAGCATGGTAATCTTCAACAGGAACCTTATGGCATTTTCAAGGAAATCTTGCCCGGTTAGTGTTAACCGGTAGATAAGAATTGAGGATGTCTAAAGCTATGTTGTCTGAGACCTGCATAGTATTGTATAGTATATATAATATTTAGTATAGATATATAGTATAGAGCAACTTTGGAAAATGGTTGTGATTGGAGGATCATGGATTTCCAATGAACAATTAGCTAGAAGAGTTGGATGTTCGCTCATATCTGAAATGGTCTTTGCACATTGAGGTTTGTCTCAGTGCTATGAAATCATTTTCTTCGCATTCTATATTGCATTTATTAGGATACTGGAGCAGACCCCACCTTTTGTTAGGATACCGGACAAGAACCTCAAATAATTATCTTTTAATTTGTAAAACTGTGAGGAAAGGATATTTCACCCCAGGAGTGATGACCCTGACCAATAGGTATCTTTATGTTAAAACAAACAGACCATCAACCATATTAACATCAAAGATATAGCTTTACAGTTAACAGTTCAACAGTTCTTAAACAAAAGGCAGCACGGTAGCATAGTGGTTAGCACAGTCGATTCACAGCTCCAGGGACCCAGGTTCGATTCCAGGCTTGGGTCACTGTCTGTGCTGAGTCTGCGTGGGTTTCCTCCGGGTGCTCCGGTTTCCTCCCACAACACAAAGATGTGCAGGTTAGGTGGATTGTCCATGCTAAATTGCCCTTAGTGTCCAAAAAGGTTGGGTGGGTTCCGGGGATAGGTTGGAAGTGTGGGCTTAAGTGGGGTGCTCTTTCCAAGGGCCGATGCAGACCCGCTGGGCCCAATGGCCTCCTTCTGCACTGTAAATTCTATAATCTATGAAAAGCTTGAACTTACTATCTATTCCAGTTACTAACTCACTCAATACTGTTCAACTGTCACGTATAATAAAGTTACCTCAAAAGGTTTACTTGCTTAGCTATGTAGAGATTTTTGGATAGGATTCCTTTCAAGAGCAGATCTAGTCCATGTCTGCTCAACCTAACAGCATTTGGTCAATCCTACAAGACTGCAAAACTACAGACAGACCTGGCTTCTATTAATTACATCATCTTAACCCACTAAGTTCCTTGATCTACTTCACTAGGACTAAATAGCATTCCCTCACAAATTATCTGCACTCCAGGGAATCTCCATCAACCAAAACACAATTCCATCAATCGTTTTTCTGTAGCCAACTAATCGATCATTTGGTTGGAATCGATTATTACCTCACCTTTCACCACTCTTTAATTACAATTTTAGTAGATACCTTTCCTGCATGTATTTTAAACAAGGGTTTTTAAGAACATTACTGCCACTAATATAAAATAAAATATTTATCAAATTCTACATTCATCACACATTAAACGTGAGTGGCACGGTAACATAGTGGTTAGCACTGTTGCTTCACAGAGCCAGGGTCCCAAGTTTGATTCCCGGCTTGGGTCACTGTCTGTGAGGAGCCGGTACATTCTCCCTATGTTCGCGTGGGTTTCACCCCCACAACCTAAAGATGTGCAGGGTAGGTGGATTTGCCACGCTAAATTGCCCCTTAATTGTAAAAAATGAATTGGGTACTTTAAAAAACATTTTTAAAGAATAAAAACATGCCCAAAGGGATAACATTGTGACCCATACCCCTTTGGCTTTTGCTGTGGATGTGGTTCATCCCAGGACTGCTCACACTTTCGATTCTACTAACTACCCATTACTTTGTGTACTGCACTTGACCCTCAGAGGCCAATTCCACAATCATTACACCCCATTCCAGTCAGATACCATGTAAACATTCATACGAGCATACAGATTAGGAATACTAGGCCATTTGACCCCTCGAGCCTGCTCTGCCTTTCAATAAGATCAATTGCTGATTAATTTTAGCCTCAGCTTCTCATTTCTGACTACTCCAAATAACCTTTCACACCTATGCGCAGTAGGAATCGACCTTAAAGTTATTCAAAGACTCTGCCTCAACCACCTTTTGAGGAAGAGAGTTCCAAAGTCTCTCAGCCCTCTGAGAGATAGATTTTCTCCTCATCCCTGTCCTAAATTGGTGACCCCTAGCTTCAGATCCTCCCACAAGAGGAGGGGATTTCAAAGGTGCAAATAGCGAGGTGGGCGCAAACTCCTGTGAGACTCAAAAAATGGGGGTGGGGATTTCCCGATTTTTCCCTGTTTCTCCACCGGTGACATCACAAAGTTCACACCCACAAAGGGCGAGAACCTCATAATAGATTTGCATGTATTTCAATATTATTGGCCGGCCCTGCCGTATGATCCCCCTCATTAATTATTCATATCTCACTGACATCACGTCATGTCAGCGAGGTTTACAACAGCTTTGGCTAAACAGGAAGCAGTCGAGGGGATCCCTCCGGCGGCAAAGAGTTAAGTATAGCCTCCAGGGAGGTTAGAGGTACATTCCTGGGCAGTGCCCTGGCACTGGCCCCTGGCACAGGTTGGCGCTGCGCCAGGGAGGGCCTTAGTTGTAGCCACATGGAGGGGGCAAGGGGTGCATTGATGTGTGGTGGGGAGGGGGAGAGCGGATACTGAGGTCCAGAGTTTAGGAACACTACCACTGTGTCAAAAGTCATCCCTGACTTTACACCTCAGAAACACTTTAAAGACCCAGAGGCCAGAGAATTGACAGATCTGTCGGACACTAATGTCACTATCAACATTCTGAGTTAGGGTTACCATTGACCATGGCTAGAAACTGAATTGAACGAGCCAATTAAATACTGTATACGAGAGCAGGTCAAAGGCTAGGAATCCTGCAACGAGTAACTCGCCTCCTGACCCCCACAAAGCCTGTCTACCATCTACAAGGCACAAGTCAAGAGTGTAATGGAATACTGTCCACCTGCCTGGATGAGTGCAGCTCCAAAAACACTCAAGAAGCTCAACACCATCCAGCACAAAGCAGCCTGCTTATTTGCTACTTCCTCCACATATATTCAATCCTTCCACACCGACGTACATTAGCAACAGTGTGTACCATTCTACAAGATGCACTGCAAAAACTCACCAGGGTTCCTGATGCAGAACTTTCCAATTACACTGCCATAAAGAAGGACAAGAACAGCCGATACCTGGGAACACTACCACCTGGAGGTTCCCCTCCAAACCACTCACCGTCCTGCCTTGGAAATGTATCACCGTTCCTTCACTGTCACTGGGTCAAAATCCTGGAATTCTCTCCCGAACAGCACTGTGGGTGAACCTACACCTCAGGGACTGCGGCGGTTCAAGAAGTCCGCTTACCACCACCTTCTGAAAGGCAACTAGGGATGGGAAATAAATGCTGGCTTACCCAGCATGCCCACACCCCGTAAATGAATAAATAAAATGTTAGTGCTTCTGAAAAGTTCCCTGGCCTCGAAATAGGAGTCCACCAGCATGGGAGGGTGATGGGGTGACTGAGGGCAGAAAGTTGCTGTGGCAAGTGTCTGAAACTTGAAACAATACGTTGATGCCTTAAGGTTGTAGCACAGCATTGAATACGATTGGTCAGGCTTATCAGCTTTAAGAATTTAAACCCCCTTCCATCATCATGTCTGCTAAAAATGACCATGTATCTCCGGTGTTGACCATTGAAAGATATAGCTCCGAAGCACTTGTAATATATATCTTCTTGAATTGTTTATCACTTGTCAACCCCAATGGAAAACCCAATAGATGTGACAGGAGGGAGGGACATGGTGGAATGTAGCCCTATCCTAATTTTGTGCCTTTTCCTGGCCCAGCTCTAGCCGAAATGAGTAAAAGGCATAATGTTTTACAGGAATTGTTTTATAAATGAGCTGGGGGACTTGAATTTGATAGTTGCCTCAACCCAGGCATGATTCCAGCAGGAGGCAGCAATGGCGTGTCAAAACAGCGAGACCTGAGGACTGAACCAAATTTGTCCTCAGGCGTTGCAAGTCAGTAATTTTGGTGAGCTATGGGCACCAGGGCACAGTTACCCAGTCATTCATGGGATATGGGTATTGCTGGCTGGGCTCAGCATTTTTTGCCCATCCCCAATCGCCCTTGAACTGAGTGGCTTGCTTGGCCATTTCAGAGAGCATTTAAGAGTCAACCACATGTAGACCAGACCAGGTAAGGACAGCGGATTTCCTTCCCCAAAGGACATGAGTGAACCAAATGGGTTTTTACAACAATCTGTAATGGTTTCATGGTCGTCATTAGGCTTCTACCTTTTTATTGAATTCAAATTTCAACATATGCCATGGTGTGATTCGAACATGGGTTCATAGAGCATTTCCCTGGGTCTCTGGAGTACTAGTTCAGTGACAATACCACTATGCCACTGCCTCACCCTTTTTAGATTTTAGAGTGCAGAAGGAGGCCATTTGGCCCATCGAGTCTGCACCGGCCCATGGAAAGTTCACCCTACCTAAGCCCACACCTCCACCCTATCCCTGTAACCCAGTAACCCCATCTAACCTTTTTGGATAAGGGCAATTTAACATGACCAATCCACCTAACCTGCACATCTGTGGACTGTGAGAGGAAACCGGAGCACCTGGAGGAAACCCAAGCAGACGCGTGGAGAACGTGCAGACTCCGCACAGGACAGTGACCCAAGCCAGGAATCGGACCTGGGACCCTGGAGCTGTGAAGCAACTGTGCAACCGTGCCACCCTAACAAACTTTATTTCCATGTTAAAATTAGGCTTATGCTTAATTGTGGCATCTGTCAGGGCTGCCCAAAAATAGAACAAGACCGATTTCACGAGCTTCTGCAGCTCTGGCGTAGGGCTGTCTTCTCTGCTAAATTGCTTATGTTTTGCCGCTTAAGTATGGAAAATAGGTACAAAAAGTTAAATTTACCCACCCACCATGGTTAATGGTTGGAAAGCAAAGTCAGGATTATGTAGTCTACTGCTGATACTTTGATTAAAGACACGTTGAGGTAAATGTTCATTCTTAAGTGCTCTGGTACAGTGCTTTGCATGCCAGGAATGTGTTTAAGGAATTGAGGCATGCTCCCCATATTCTTTTTCCATCGTTATTTTTAATGAATGGAAAATAAAGAGCAAGTGAGCGGATAAGCGTGTCAAAATTCTCAACGTGTGCTCCAGTTCCTGAAGGTCTGTGTTTGACAACTTCCTCGCAATGTTTATTGCAGCAAATTGGAGCCAAATGTCATGTTGGTTACGACTCGTTTCTTTTTAATAACAAAGAGAGTCAAACTTGTATTCCATGTGCCTGGTCCAAGTTTAAATCCAATTCCCATAAATGAAAGGACAGCATTTCAACGTACTTTACTGAGTGGCTTAACAGGTTAGAGGTAAAAGAATAAAAGAGTTGGATTTACCACGTGGAACCTATGGAGATGATACTTAAAAGAACAGTAATTGCAAGCCTCTGCCTTGGTACAGGCTCAGACCCACACTCTAGACTTGTAACTCCTCCGCTTAACTTATCACAAGCTCTTATTGCTTGATGCTGTGGTGTTCATTTTCACATGGAACAATTTTTAAGCACTGACGACCATTCCGTTCAAGTAATAAATGTTGTTTAGTCAGTATGGTTATTCGATTAAGACTAAAACAATGGAATTTAACTTCTGATTATGTTTCATTCTCATAAGTGTGTCTAAATTTCAAAAAAGCTACATTGTAGTGGATTGTGATTGTGATACAGAGCATTGTGAAAATATAATGTTGGCCTTCTCTATCCAAGCATTTGATCTTAATACTGTTGCTCATTTTTCAGTTGAAGAGCACAATGGCTCTCAGTCTCTCTAGTGCCAAGCATGACAATGAGCTGCTGAAGGAGCAAGTCGAGGAGGAGCAGGAGAGTAAATCTGAACTGCAGAGGCTCATTTCCAAACTAAACAGTGAAGTGACCCACTGGCGGACACGCTATGAAACTGATGCTATTCAGAGGACAGATGAGCTCGAAGAGTCCAAGTAAGCAGTGTGGTCTGTTATCAGATATGCTGAAACCAGCTCAGCCTAAGTGGCTGATTTTGCAAAGTTTTGTGGTATAGAGTAATAAAACTTGTGCAGTAAAATTAAATGTTATTTAATTCTAAACATACATCCTGAAGTGACACAGCAAGAATCATCCGTCTTTGAATCTTAAGATACATGAGGTGGCATTTAAGAATTGAGTAGCAACAGTTAATGCCACTCATTGATATTTGGTTTCCCTCAGTTTACAGTACAGCATTATAAAGTACACACTTCAATCTGAACATTACAAATTCCTGAGGTTTCAGCAAGAGGGTGTTTTTTTTAAGATCAGTAGTTAATCCTATTGAGCTTTGTACTGTTTCACTAGAGCTTTAGCCAAAACTGGGGGTAATATTGTCCTCATGAGTGCTTTGATGAATTTAGAGTTATAGCGTTTTGCGGCACTGAATGAGGCTCTTTGGCCCATTGTGTCTGTGCCAGCCATCAAACACCAATTTATGGGGCAGCACGGTGCGGCAGTGGGTTAGCCCTGCAGCCTCAATGCGCTGAGGTCCCAGGTTCGATCCCGGCTCTGGGTCACTGTCCGTGTGGAGTTTGCACATTCTCCCCGTGTTTGCATGGGTTTCACCCCCACAACCCAAAAATGTGCAGGCTAGGTGGATTGGCCACGCTAAGTTGCCCCTTAATTGGAAAAAATGAATTGGGTACTCTAAATTTAAAAAAAACACCAATTTATTCTTTGTAAGAGTTGACAACATATACAGCAATACAGGAAAATAATGAGTTCATACCCCTCGATGTAAAACAGTCTACATGAAATTTAATGGTAACTTTCATATGGAGGCACTTCAGAGAGCTTAATGCCATGAATTAATGCCGCTGAGATATAAATCCTTATCCCAATGTCTATGAAGATTGAGATAAATGTGCATTGATCTTTGTGTAGTTGTACATTAAAGGAGCTTTGATTAAAGTTATGATTTTAAGGTTGACTGCTGTTCTGAGGGTTTGAAGATCTAAGAAAGGTTCAAATGACATGGGTATGGATGCTCGGGCCTACGGTATTTGAATATTGCTTAGTTTGAAGAGTTAGAGATCTACCTAGAGACATATGGCATGACACAAAGATACACAGGATGAAACCAGGGCACGTTTATTATTAGCTGTCAGATTAATACATTCAGCATTGAGAAGCATGGAACATGTTGGGATAAATATAATTTTGATTACCCAGTCTTCAGTTTAAAGGTTGGCTGGAGATGACAGGGTTGGGCCAAAAGACAGGGAAGCAGAAAGCACTTTAAGAGGTGTCATTTGTCAGAGCCATAGACTTGCAATGCAATGGTACATGCTTAATTTGACAAACAGTGGATGAGACTTAAGTGTATCAATTTATCAAATTCATCATTAGCATAGCCACTTTCCTTGAATTATTGGAAGTTAGAGAAAACTCAAAGTACTGGCATATTAATGGGAGATCAGAACTGGGAGGCATTAAATCTGAACTATTAATTGCTCAGGAGCAGTGTGGGATTAACTGCTTTGCATCAAACTGACTTTCGTGGATCAGTAACTCATGACTACACCCTTTGCTAAGCTTTCTTTTGGACATAGTTTGACGAAAATTAAAAGCAAAATGTTTAAAGAAATCTCAAAGTTCTATGTTCATTTGATTGGTGGTTTAGCACAGGGCTAAATCGCTGGCTTTGAAAGCAGATCAAGGCAAGCCAGCAGCACGGTTCGATTCCCGTAACAGCCTCCCCGAACAGGCGCCGGAATGTGGCGACTAGGGGCGTTTCATAGTAACTTCATTTTGAAGCCTACTTGTGACAATAAGCGGTTTTCATTTCATGTGTTGGGTGTTCTGGATCACAAACAGGTCACCAACACTTGAAGTGGTGCAACTCTATTTTATTATAAGGTTAACTATGTTAACATACTTGAACTGTGGGTAAATGCAATACAGCTTTAACTGTTGACCCTTGCCTAGTCCTAACCAGGTGATGCACTCAGCACATGGTGAATGTCTGTGTTGCAGGCTGTGAGCTCTGAGCTCCGAGCTGGCTGCTACTAGAATGAGCGGGAACTCTCCTGTCCCCTGCATTTATAGTGCGTGTGCTCTCACTGGTGATTGGCTGCGGTGTTGTGTATGCTGATTGGTCCCACTGCATGTCCATCAGTGTGTGTGTGTGTGTGTGTCTGCCCCATAATATACTGGTGTATATTATGACAGGTGGTATCTCTTTAAACAAAATGACATCATCTGTGTTCCATTTTCGGTCATTTTTGCCCCCCAACTGAAATGAGAACAAAGGATTTCAAAGCAATTTTCTGAAACATTTATTTTATGTCACAAGCCAAATTAAATCTGAAAGAAAACATTTTGAAATATGGCTGTGCATATGCCATAGATGGCATCATATCCCACCTCCACAACCTTTTTACCAGCCTTCCACACACCCCAACCCCCGCATCATTTCAAAACAGTCCAGTACTGATTTTGTAAATTAAACCCTTCCTCTTCTTCACTCACTAACAAATGTGATTGTCCACTTAAGAAACTTTGTGTTACTGGCCTTAAGTTCTGTGGGTCCTTGCTGATAAGCCTGATCCTAGAGTTGTATCTTCCACCACACACTTTCCGGGAGGTGGGGTTGTTCCTTGGACTCTAGATGGTTGGTATTCCTTTCTCGGGCTCCTTTTTATGGCTTGCTCGCAAATAGTGTCCCTTCAAATCAGGAGGTTCCTTTGAGTCAGGGTCTCCCAGGTTTTGACATCTATGTTGCATTTCTTGAGGTAAGCCTTCAGGGTGTCTTTGAAGCACTTCCTTTGTCCTCCTCTTGTCCAGGAGCCTTCCTTGAGCTGGGTGAAGATTTGCTTGCATCCTTAATAAATGCCAGATGCTTGGAAGCACAGCAATTCTTTGAAGACAGGAGTTTTCAGGAATTACCTTTATTGAAGTTTGCAAAGGCTGGCAACTGCCAACTCTTGCAAAGGGCCGAGTTTCAGGGCCTCCCTAACAACAACGATTCAACACTTTCCTCTCCTAAAGAGGGCATTGAAATTTCAGGTCTTTTGAGTGGTAATCAGGAGATTCCAAATGCCCTTCCCCCAAAAGTTGATGCCATAATGATGTCTAATATGTTAGATCTTCCTCCAACCCAATTGTTGTGCAGCTGATTGTTCCATTCCACCATCTGCGCCCAGTCATGTCTTTCAGATTTATGTTGTGTGCATCACCAAGAGATCAAAGGGGTTGATTGTACTGACTGTTAGCAATTGGAATCAGACATCTCGCAGATTGTTCTGGCTTTCCTGATCAAAGTAAAATTTAGAATTAAAGCTGGCTGCTTTCCACAACGTACTGGAGAAATCCTCCCGAGTGACATTTTTGCACAATGCATTATATGTCCTTTTTCTTAGTGTACTACATTTTACAATGTAGACTTTTATGGTTTTGGATTACTTTGTTGTTTTTTTTAAGTAGATCCATCACATAAGGAATATTAGGCATTTTGATTCGTTTTAGTTGCTCCCTTCAGGTAGATGTACAGCAAGAAACTGGTGTTCTGTGCATCAGGGTTTTTCAAGATGCGGTTGGCAACCCGTGGGTGTGTCGTGGGCGGATGTCAGAAGGGTCATGGAGCTGAGGGTTGCGCCGTTTGGGTATCCGGTCTCAGCATCAGATTTACGTGTCCTTGTGTAAATCACATGATTTTCCTGTCATAGGATTGCACTTCTCTCCTCAGGCGTGAAGAGATAATTTAAGGTGAAGTTTTAGGCAGTTTCAGAATTTCGGTCAATAAACAGAGGCTAAGTCAGCACTCGATTGAGTGAGCGCAATCAATGCAGCAAAGAAACATGGTTTAAATTGAAATGGCTGCCCCCCCCTCCCAACAGGCTGCTGCATGCCGAGGTCCCGCCGGGTAAGACCAGACGTGGACAGCGGCGGCGGAACTCAGATTTTTTTTGCGGCCACTCGGCCCATCCCGGGCAGAGAATCGCGGGGGGGGGGGGCGAATAGAGCGGCCCCTGACCAGTGCCTCGCCAACTGCGCCAGCGTCAAAAGCGCCGATTCTCTGCTCTCCGGTGATTCTCCTGCCTGGTGTGGGCTGAGAGAATCCCGCCCCATGTATGGGGCCTGATTTTAACCCTACTCAAATGGATAGGCTTTTATTGAGTTAAAATTTCACCTGTGTCTTGTCTTCTTTAACTTCTTCAGCCTACCATTGAGCACCTGATCTGAAATTTGATAGCTCTCCCAACTCTGAACCTCCCTGCAGACAGCCCCAGTGAGTGGAGACCGAAGTTCCAGCCCTGAATTCTTGCTTCACATTCAGCAGGACTCTCCCACCTCCAACCCACAATCGTATAGATTATGGGAGCGGGGTCAGAACTCTGCACCTTCTAACTTTGAGGTGAGAGTGCCATCGTTAATCAGAAATAAATCTGAGACACTTGTATATTTGTGTCCACTCAAAGACTCGACGGGTGTGATCGAGTGGCCCTGTTTGCTGCGGGCACATATCATGTTATGACCGCTCAATCTCACAAGCAGTAAATCTCACAAGCAGCCAAACACAGGATTTGAGCCAGCATGATCTCAGTTTGAGATCTCTCGTGCTCCGCCCCCCCCGGGTGACGTGATCAGCTTTCCCCCCCCCCCACCCCTCTTAATCCTACACAAGTTTAAATACATTTTAATATAATTAAAGGACTTGACGTAGTCACTTCTGCCCAAAATGTATCCGCCGACCCCCAGCAGCGTGATCCCGGCTCAAATCACTATCACTGTTGCTTTTCAAAAGTGAAAACCAGTGGATATGCCTGGAGGCACTAGGGGTTGAGGGACGAGGCTGGGCATTGCCTCCTGGCACCTTAGCAGTGCCACCTTGCAGTAGCCTGAGCAGTGCTCTTTCAGGGCATACATGAAGGGACAGTGCCAAATGGGCACATGAAGGCAGCAGTGCCGTGGGGGCACTGGCGGGAGGTAACCCTCTTCCATTGGGGCAGGTTCCCCTTGTATGTGATGGGAGAGAAACGTGGGTGGGGGGGTGGTGATGGTTGTGAAGTTGGAGAGTGCTCAAGATACTGCTGTGGTGGAGGTGGGGAAGAATGCCCCCTGATACTTTTGTGGTGGAAGCGGGGGTTGCTCCAATGCTTGTGGGAGTGGTCATCTATGTCCATGGGGGGGATTGGGGAAACTAGATTTTAAACTCAGATCGGAGTGCCTTTTCAAGATGGTGCCACGATCTCTGCGGAGCTGGTCTGGCCAGCTCTACCCAGTCCTGCGCTGCCAGAGTGATGGTGCAAACCGGGCCTCTAGGCCCCAGAAAATCTAATCTGAAAATCTGGCTGTGTTTCTGGAGAGAAACATGATGGTTTTCAGTTGGAGCTTGTCACTGAAAAATTGGGGGGGAAATTCTGTGCTGGAGACTCCCCTCCTTGAATTTAGGAAAATATGTTCTGTAGATTTGTTGTCACTTTGTTAGTTGATACCATGTCACCTTCTGGATCTTTCATTGCTTATCATAGAATTTTTCATAGAATTTACAGTGCAGAAGAAGGCCATTCGGCCCATCGAGTCTGCACCGGTTCTTTGAAAGAGCACCCTACCCAAGCTCACACCTCCACCCTATCCCCATAACCCAATAACCCCACCCAACACTAAGGGAAATTTTGGACACTCAGGGTAATTTAGCATGGCCAATCCACCTAACCTGCACATCTTTGGACTGTGGGAGGAAACCGGAGCACCTGGAGGAAACCCACGCACACACGGGGAGAACGTGCAGACTCCGCACAGACAGTGACCCAAGCCGGGAATTGAACCTGGGACCCTGGAGCTGTGAAGCAATTATGCTAGCCACAATGCTACCGTGCTGCCCGCTGCCTTGCTCTGGTGAAGACTCTTATATTTTGTTAAAACCAAAAGCCATTTACAGATTACGTTTCTCTTACTCGCGTTTTGATTAAAGGAAGTGGAGCATTCGATCACAAGCTAGCAGTACCTGTTCAGGAGCTCGATAACGAGGCTGCTGTTGGGAGCAGGGGCTGTTTAAAGTTAAGGCACTGAGCCTCTTACAAAGAACGAGAAAGAGAATGCGGTTGTGTTAAGTTAACATTTTCCAGAGGACATGTCAATGAAGAGCCGTACTCACAGATTGTCTTGGCCAGCCTTGTTTTTTTAACATCTTTTTCCCCTAATTTCTTTTCATGACTTTGATTCTTTGGTCAGAAACGTGGAGTTTCCAGGCCCCAGACGTTTCTGTAAGATAAATATAACACTTCTGTGGAGCCACGATGGCTTCTGCCAGTTATTATTTTCTCTCTGTTCCTCCAGCACCACCCCTGGATATCAGTCAAGGCCAGGATGCCGACTCTTTAAAGTAGAGCAGTTACTGGCTGAATGGATTGAGATTTACATTTTCTAAAGTTTAGCCTGTGATTATTACTTTGTGCTGTACCTGAACTTTGGAGTTACATCAAGGTTGCATCAAAGAAAGTACTTGCATTTATCTGGCATATTTCACATCCTCAAGATGATTCAGAATGCTCACAGTTAATCAGTTACTTTGGATATCTAAACTCGACTAATTGGAACGTTGCACAGTTCGGCAACGTGAATGACCAGTCAATCTGTTTTAATGGTAGTGTAGGCGGAAGATTAATTGTTGGCCAGAATGCTATTGTCTTCACAAAATGCCGCAGGACCTTTCACAAAATAATACAGGCAGAAGGACCGTCAGTTCACTGACAGTCACTCTTTCCACAATGCAGTGAATATCTGCTTAGCTCATGTGCTGAAGCTGCATGAAATAAATGTGTTCTTGTTTTCATATCTTCAAACTCTTATCTGAGAGACAGGTAAGGAGTAGAAAGTAGAGTAAAGACAGGTAAGGAGTATAAAGCAGAGTAAAGCCTTCACAGTGCCAGATGACCAAAGGCTGAATTCCCATTTGAGAGCTGACTGGTGGCTATTTAACCTGAGGGTCACCACACATCAGGCGAGGGGCAAGGTTGAGAAGGCAGGGCCTTTATGGGTAACCTTAGCTGGTACGGGAATTGAACCCAATCAGTCATTAGCTCAAAAGAGGAGTGGCATTCACAAGTTCTTTTCTGCGCCTGGGTGGGGGTTGATATTTGATTTAAACTATGAGCACTGACAACGTAAATAAGCAAGTAGCTTGAAACTTCGCTGAGCCTCCATTGAGCACAGGAACAGAATTTACATCAGAAAAGCCAGAATGGTGTAGCCTTCAAGGGCGCATGCTTGTACCGCTTCTGGCAGTGTTAGCTAGTGTTGACTAGCCTACTGCGGATAATTCCCCCAATTGTGCAGTCCCCATCATCAAATTATTGAGGATAGCAGCAAATACGCAGGTTATTGATAATTGTTGATGCTTTTTTGAAATTCTTATCTTTATGGAGATATTCTTTAAGCCAGCCTGCCTTACTGATATATAATAGCGAAGACTTTTCTCAGACATTTAGCTGCTGGGTTCCTGCTGGCTGCAATTATACAGACTCCAAAATGTTAGTACCATGTTTGACAAATTGTGATAAACTATGTTCTAGATTAACATTCCCATATGTGGCAATAGAGTCGATTTTACGAACACCATTTACAGACCTCTTGAATGAAAATGCTTTCCAGCAGCATGTTTAATGTGCGCATTTAGTTAAATTATTTCACTAACCTGCTAAAGAAAAAAAACCTCAGGGAAAAAAATGAACTTCAAGGGTTGACTAAGGCCTCCATTTTCAGCTATTTTAATAAGCTGCAGTACTTGAAGGATTCCAGCAAAATATTCCCATAATTCAGATGTTTAATGTGGATGAAATCCATTTTGAAGATTCACTTGAAATTTATTAAGTTGTGCCATGCCATTCTTCTCAGTGAGAATGGTCAAGGACCAAGACCGGGAACAACAGTGAGGCAAAACCAAGTTTGGCCTTTAACAGACTGCAGATTGTAAGACAAAGGCAAGGCCGGGTGCATTTAATGGTCCTATGAAAGAATTAATTAGAATTGGAGGTTTCCCCATCTGATCCCAACATTGGTGTTTCCGAATAATAAATTTGTTCATGATAGCACAAGCATTCTGAAGAATGTGTGGGACATGTTGGGTTTCTGGAGCCCACATAAAATAATGCTCGAGGCTATGTTCCTTGTCTACTGCCAAGAGTAGTGTAGTGTACATAAAAAGATGCAGGTTTTACAACAGATGGAGCTGCTTCGGGAATCTACAATAAGAGGAGTTATTGGCTCTTACAGCATAATAAATCACCTTCCCTGGAAAGAGATAATAATCTGTGGATTTCTTTTCCAGCACAATCAATCCCAAAGACACAATGCTCGTTGTTTCCATGAGTACGGTCAAATGGATGTTTCCTCCCAATGTTCAAGGCTTTTATATTCTTTATCAGCTCATGCTTTGTCAGATAGCGGTGTCTTTGCACAAGATCAACCACTGTGGTTGCCTTAAATCATCCATCTAAACACCAGCATTCTGAGCTGAGGCAGAAGAGGGGAAAGGGTATGTGCCAGAATGGGGGGTTCTCATTTCTGATTGGACAGAGCTGGGCATCCAGGAAAGGAGGCTCGTCCCCTTTGATTCCAAAGGGCACCGTTACAAATTCGGGTTTACTCCAGTTCGCATCTTGGATTGAATGGTGTCAGTCATTCCTGTGAGCAGTTAGGACATCTTTAATGACTCCTGTTGCCCTATATTCATATGCATAATCGTGTAACTGGGTGGAGGGGAACATTAATACCCTCTCGTGTGTGCGACAGAATATTTGTGTCCTTTTGCCCATGCTAATCTTCAGTCTGTCCAAAGATTGGCTTGGGTTCATCTTTGACTTTGCACAATCATGTGAAATGAGTGACCGGGAATGACAATTAATTTTGCACCAATGCAAGTAAAAATCTGAAGAGATATGAAATGATTTGTTCTGACCAGTTTGACACTACCATGTAATTGAACAGCTGCCTCTACTGCGTGATGAAGCGAGGCTTGATACAAATTGTCAGTCAGATTCACTTTCTTCAATCTCTGCCACGTGTCTTTGATAGCCATGATACAAATTTAGGGGGGGCGATTTTGAGCCCTCTCTGTCCGTGCAGAAACTCGGCGCAGGCTCAAAATCTGGAGAGAATCGAAAAACATGAGGGATTTGCAATTTTCACGCCCGCTCCCTCTAGCGTCAGTGGAATAGTGCGATTCATGCTGCAGAAGCCCGGGAACCTCATCAGCATGTGATTACTACAGGCGGCACTGTAGCACAGTGGTTAGCACTGTTGCTTCACGGCGCCAGGGTCCAAGGTTCGATTCCCGGCTGGGTCACTGTCTGTGCGGAGTCTGCACGTTCTCCCTGTGTCTGCGTGGGTTTTCTTCGGGTGCTCCGGTTTCCTCCCACTGGTCCCAAAAGTCGTGCCTGTTCGGTGAATTGGACATTCTGAATTCTCCCTCAGTGTACCCGAACAGGCGCCGGAATGTGGCGACTAGGGGCTTGTCGCAGTAACTTCATTGCAGTGTTAATGTAAGCCTATATGTGACAATAATAATAATAATTATTATTATTATTAATGAGCACTCACTTCAGACCTTTCCCTCTCACGGGATATTTGCCGGGCACCAGCAGGTCTGCATAAATGTAAACTTGGCAGCCTCCCCTCCAACGGGGCTACCGGAGGTGAGCATTCAGGCAGCCACGATTTCCCCAGGCTCTTCATGCTCAGGGTGCACTGGAGAGGACATGGGGGAAACCGATAAATTCAACTTGAGGCGGGGGCTGTGAGTCAGTCTCTCAATCTCAGGGGTAGGGGTCCCTAGCAGGCCTTACACCTTCCATTCACTTCAGGGTGCCCCTTGCTTTAATAGGGTCTGGTGGCTGGCACACAGGCATCGCTTACTGTGTCCTCCTTGCTGGGCTTATGACCACATCACTGCTGAGGGTGTGCCCATCCTTACACAGAGCTGAAAAGTGGGTGAGAGGAGGTGAATACTGAGGTTCAGCAATGAGCTTCTTGGGTGGGGTCCCATGAGAGGCCAGGCAACAAGAGCAGAGTGGGGTTCTCAGGAATGAGTTTCATCCTTGTCTCATGAGAATGAAAATCCTCTTACTTGGGAAAGCACAAATGAACTGTTGAACTGAACCCTATACTCCAGGCAGAACTCGGAGGACCAAGGGGTTAAGCTCTATTCAATATCAATTCCACTTGTCTCTCAGCAATAAGGGTTGTGAAACGGGAGAATGAAGGTGCCCTCTAGATAAGTGCTCGTCGTGCTAATTGCAGGCACAAGAGGCATTCAATTGCATGGAATGTTATTGCACCCAGCAACAACTGTCTTCACTGAGTCATTAGTGCTGAGTGTGCGTGGGGTTCGCAAATCTTGGTCCTATGAAATAACAAAGTGGAAGGTCAGGTGGTGAACAAATTGATATTTATTACAAGTGCTATATTACAATAGTGGCCTATCTTAACTAGTGCCTACTTTCACCCGTACCCACTAGATACCTACGGTTTCTTACTCTTCCTCTGCTTCTGCTATATTTAGGTGTATGCCCAGGATCCACAGCTAATGTTGAGGCAACCTGCTGACATCCACACACTATGTCATGCGATGACTTTGACGGATGTCCCCTGCAGGGCCTGGACCTTGAGGGTCCTGGCATACTTTTGTGCAGCAGTGCCGTCTTCCTCAGTGTGCAGGGCTGGAGCTGTGTTGCTTACAGGGAGGGAGGTGTCAGATGGGCTGGACACCCTTGGGGTCACCTGGATGGAGAGCCCTGGGCTACACTCTTGCCAATCATCTTCCCTTTGCTCCTCCATGGGATAGAGGGGCAGCTGGTGTGAGATCCAGAAGCCCTGCCGTCCTCTGGCACAGACATTCATGGATTCCCACCAGTGCCTGCAGACATTCATGGATTCCCACCAGTGCCTGCACTATGCAGTTGAAACCCTGCACCATGGGAGTCCTGAGCTGAACCATGGAGGGGACATCCCCCGCCATGGAGTGCAGTCCTGCACTAAAGTCTACACTGTGGACACCACCCTTTCAGTATTTGCCTTGTTGCATAGATACATAGAAGATCGGAGCAGGAGGAGGCCTTTTGGCCCTTCGAGCCTGCTCCGCCATTCATCACGATCATGGCTGATCATCCAACTCAATAGCCTAATCCTGCTTTCTCCATAGATACATAGAGCATTGTGTGATGGGACGTCTTGTCAGCCTGGCAGTCTCATGAGGGATGCTGCCATCTCTTCCTGATGCCCGTGACTCTATCTTTGCAGTTCCATTCACAACTGTTTCTTGTTTTTTTTAAAAAACAGACTGCCCTCGAAGCCTTTTTATTTCATAAATGCAGGGCACGATCTATTGGTTGCGTCCCGCCGGAATCGGAGAGGGACGCCGGCGGTAGATTCCAGGCGAGGCCACTAATGCGGGATTCCCGATAGTCCTTGTGCCTCACGAGATCTAATCAGATGGGACAGGACCCAGACTCGCATAGTTAAAAGAGCTTGCAAGCTCTTTTAACTTACTCGCGCCAGAACTAAAGGACACCCGGAATCGATTGGCCACGCCACACACCACAATGGGGACCAGGCAGAGTGGCACTTTGGGGGAGTTTTCCAGGTGATCGGCGGTCCAGGGTGGTTGGACTCCGGGCAGGATGCCTCGTACTGCTGGTGCCACCCAGGAACCTTGGAACTGCCAGCCTGGCACCCTGACAGTGGCAACCAGATGCCTCTCTGACATTGCCAGGGTGCCCAGGTGGCACTACCAGGCTGGCAGAGGCACTACCAAGGTGCCAGGCTGGCATTTTGCCCACGCCAAGTTCAGGTCCGTGGGGGTGCCCTGCCCGTGAGAGGTGGAGAAGTTGCACTTATTTTATTTCTGTGGATAAAAGTGAAATGTGAATGGCATCTTTTGCAGTAATGATTGGTGCAGCATCTAACATAGGAGCAGCTTTAGGTCATTTATCCCCTCAAGCAAATGTGTTGTGAGAAAAAACCTTTTCACACGGCAAGTGTTTCGGGTCTGGAATGCACTGTCTCGAAATGTGGTGGAAGCAGATTCAAACGAGGTGTTCAAGAGGGCATTTGTTGTGCGAGGTTATGGGGAAAAGGCAGGAGAGGGGCACTAAGTCGCAATGCTCATTCGAAGAACTGGTGCTGGCAGGATGGGCCAAATGGCTTCCTTCTGCAGCTTAACAAGTCACAGATTTTTGTGAAACCTGCTCCACCATCCCATAAGATCTACGCTGATCTGACTGTGGCCTTTACTCCGCTTTTCTATCAGCCCATGCCCTTGACTTCCTTGTAGATCATAATCTGTCTAGCTGAAGCTAATTAAGGGAGTCAGAAGGCTGAATGTACAGGCGCAAGAAGGTGGAAGGCCAAAAAGGAAGCTGCTGATGTGAAAGAGTTTGATATGTTGTCCCATTAGAGATGAGCCATGAGGAATAATGCATCATTAGGATATATAGTGCATAAACTGGCTATTTAGCCCAGTGACTCCGTGCTGGTGATGATGTCTCCAAATTGTTCTTATCTAACTCTGTCATTGTATTCCTTATCCCTTGTATTCCTTATCCCTCCAAGTCTATCTTTCCCTTAAATCATGACCCCATTTTAACATTTGACAATTAACACCAACTAAAGCAAAACAGCAATAAAGCAATGCAGTATCATTCAGTATATAGTCCTTAAAAGTTTGAGATTACCATATAATAAATACATCATAGAAATATGAAAATCTATGGTTTTAGAGGACTTTGTACAAACTTTGTTAGATCCCGATCTATTACTTCATCTGAACTGCTTCAGCAGTGGATTCTGTTGAAGCTCACAGTTTCATTCATCATTACTGAACTAGACCAACAACACACTGAGGATTCCGAAAGGCTATCTTGACATCATTGATTTCAATGTGAGATGAGTCACATTGAGTTGGTGGCCAGGCACCCGGGTTCAATTCCAACCTTGGGTGACTGTCTGTGTGGAGCTTGCATGTTCTCCCTGTGTCTGCGTAACACACTTGCACACAGGTCAGAGAGTCGTTTGGAGGCTCTGACAACCCGAGCTGGCGTACAGCTGCGGCCCTGAGGGCGACATTTTTAAATGGTCAAGGAGAAGGAAAGAAATCCGGAATCAGAGAGACGAGGAGGATGATGTCAGGGCCGGATGCTGCCTGACCATTATGTTGGGGCGGGGGAGAGCTTGTGACCCCCACACACTATTTGTGTGACCACATTTGAGATCATGACCCATAGTTTACAAACCCCTGCCTCAAACTCATCTATAATATATTCACGTTGACCAGTCCCTGTGGTTGCAAGTTCCACATTCTTTGTAATCTTTGGTAAAGGAAGCTTCTCCTGAATTCCCTATTGAATTCCCTATTCTATCTATTGGCTATCTTATATTGACGGCCTCTAGTTATGTTCTTTCCCACAAGAGATAATATTTTCTTTGTATTCTCTCCCATCAAAATCTTTAAGATTTCTATTAGGTCACCCCTCGGCCTTGTTTTCTCGATCCTTTCCAGATATGTACGCCCACACATTTCTCATATCATCCTTGCAAGCCTTGTAGTACCCTCTCCAGTATCCTTCTGTATCCTTTTTATTATATGTGACAGGGAGTTCACGCACAATTCTGCATGGTCCAACCAAGGTTTGATATCGATGAAGCACTAACCTCCTGACTTGGCCATTCTATCCTTTTAGAAAGGAAGGCTGGTTAACCCGTGTCACAACTTTTCATGATCGGTGTTTTCCTCTAGCGAAACTTGCACCTTCCCACTCACAAGTGACATCCCCATTCTTCACACCGACGTGTACCACCTCACATTTATCTGTGTTCGTACCATCATTTGCCAATTACTTGCCTATTCTGCCGGCTCATTAATGTGCTCCTGTGATTTGTTGCACCCCTTCTCGGTATTGATGATAATCCCTTCCCACGCACCCCCAATTTCCGCAAATTTAAGAATTGCATTTTTGATTCCAAAGTCGAAATCATGAGTAGTTGTCCCAGCACTGTGCCTCATGGAACAGCACTTCCCACCTTCTGGCATTCTGGATAACTACACATTACTCCCACTCTCTCTGCTTTCTGTCTTGAAGCCAGCTAGTGATCGATTCCCCTGACTCCATTTCAAAGGCCCTTTTAAAATCCAGATAGATCACATGCACCAGTAACTGGTAGCTACCAAGAATAGAGGAATTGTTGGTGGTAGACGGTTGTCTATTTTTAAATACTGAATGTGTGCGAGGATATTTTTGATTCACATTTCGCCGCACGATTCAGACCCGGGCACAAGAGGAATATCTATTTATACTTTCTGATGGCAAAATGGGAGCAAGAGTTCAGGAGGACAAAGGAATGGGCAAATAAAAGATGCATTCAGTGCAGAGACTTAGAAGTAATAGGTTTTGATGAATGGAACAATAAAAGGAATGTCCTAACGGTACGGGTTCTTAACCACCTGGATGGACAGAGAGATCTAGGAAATCAAATATGTTGGCGCAGTTAGAAAAGGCCAGAAAACGGCAATTGGGATTCTGGGTTCTATATGTGGGACATTGAGTATAAGCAGGACGTTGTTTAAGTGTTGCTTGCTGAGCTCGGCACTCCGTCATCGGAAGGATGTAAAAACTGTGGAAGCATTCATAAAAATGGTCTAAGGAATAAAAGGTTATAAAGAAAGGCTCAAAAATTTGAATCTTTTTTTACTTTTGAGGATGAAGTTGGAAGCTGAGGGAGGTTTGCGAAATTATGAAAGCTTTAGTGAGAATAAATGGGGCAAAGCTTATAGTTGGTAATCAGTGGTAAAGGAGCAAGACACTCAAGTTTGTTATTAAAGTGCAATGAGGCCAGGTTGGGAGAAATGTTTGCACAGAGCTGGGTATGAGCACGTGGAAGCTTTACTACAAGTATCTATTGAGACAACAGATTAAAACATCATTTAAAAGGGAATTATGTAAATATTTGAAAATATACATATAAAAGGCACTTGGAGAAATGACAGAGGAATGCGATTAAGGTAAATAGTTCAATTTGAAGAGCTAACACGGTCACAGATGAGATGTCCTAGATATACATTCATCTGCTGTGCAATAATTTCTGCGATTGAAAAGCTGTAGAAACATTTTCTGTACAAAAAAAGCCAGCCCAATGCGAGCCTTATTAAACAGATCCAAGCCAGATGGTGAAATATGAAACTAGACAGAGATCCTTTTCTTGATATTGGGTTAATTCACGGAATGCAGTATTACATATCTCTGCCTCCTACCTGCCAACTCCCCAGTGTACCAGCAGTCCATTTTTAATGATCATTTGAATATAACAGTTAAACAAATTAATTAATTAATAATCCATTAAAGGGGTACTGTAACAAAAATCAAAAACTTTGACAAAGGGGTGGCGCAGTGGTTAGCACTGCTGCCTATAGCGCTGAGGGCCCGGGTTCAATCACGGCCCCGGCTCACTGTCCAGGTGGAGACTGCACATTCTTCCCATGTCTACATGGATCTCACCCCCACAACCCAAAGATGTGCCTGGTAGGTGGATTGGCCATGCTAAATTGCCCCTTAATTGGAAAAAGAATAATTGGGTACTCTAAATTTTTTTTTTTTAACTTTGACAGAAACTTAGCAAATTAAATTAAAATAACACTCCCAGGACTGATGATGCACTCCCAGCCCCTGTGATGCCTGCCAGTTGGGATAGGTCCCAAGAGTACCAATGGACCCGGCATAATCCATTCTGTTGACACCAATCTGATCCACACCAGTCATTCAGCCCCAAAGAGTCTGAGTTGCTGTGGCAACCTACACTGTAATCTGTATATTGTAATCTGGAACTATGAATAGTGATGGAAGAGGCTACAAATTATTTTCAGCACTTGGCTCACCAGGGATCTCCCCTGTTCTTACCACCTGCCATTAGTGCATGTTGGCAGGATTTGCAGTTTATGTGTTTGGCTACATTATAAATACATCTTCCTTGACCATGAAGTGATGGAGGTGGTGGCATAGTGGTATTGTGATTAGACGAGTAATCCAGAAAGCCAAGGTAATGCTCTGGGGACCTGTCTTCATATCCCACTCCGGCGGAATTCAATAAAAAATCTGGAATTTAAATTGTAATGATAACCGAGAAAGCATTGTCGATTGTCGTACAAATGCAGAGGAGAAAGCCTTGTTGATTGTCGTAAAAATGCATCTGTTCCACAATGTCCTTCAGGGAAAGAAATCTGCCATCGTTACCTGGCCTAGCCTACACCTGTCTCCAGACCCACCGCGATGTGGTTACCAATGAACTGCCTCTGAAATGGCCTAGGAAGCCACTCAGTTGTATTCAGAACTGCTAAATCGAAGTCAATAAGGAAGGAAACTGGATGGCACACCCGGCATTGACCTAGGCACCGGAAATGACAGCAGTAAAATCAACCTTGGCAATATCACCGTTCCTTCATTCGCAAAATCCTGGAATTCCCTCCCTAAGAGCACTATGGGTGTGCACCTCCTCAGGGGTAATTAAGATGTGCAATAAATGCTCACTTAGCCATGTCCCCATCACATGAATGGATAAAAATAAAGTTCTGAAGATGGACTTGAACCCAGATCGTCTAGCTCAGAAGCAGGTATGCTACCTATTATGCCCCAAGACCTCCATTCAGCCCCTGCTAGACCATAAGACCATAAGATATAGGAGCGGAAGTAAGGCCATTCGGCCCATCGAGTCCACTCCACCATTCAATCATGGCTGATTTCAACTCCATTTACCCGCTCTCTCTCCATAGCCCTTAATTGCTCGAGAAATCAAGAATTTATCAACTTATGTCTTAAAGACACTCAACGTCCCGGCCTCCACCGCCCTCTGTGGCAATGAATTCCACAGACCCACCACTCTCTGGCTGAAGAAATTTCTCCTCATCTCTGTTCTAAAGTGACTCCCTTTTATTCTAAGGCTGTGCCCCCGGGTCCTAGTCTCCCCTGTTCTTAATGTTTTAAGTGCCATTAAAAAAAATAAACTAATGAACAAATTAACTGACCCTTAAAGGGGCAAAACTAAACTAAACTTTAAAGAAAACCTATTAAATTCAAGTAAATTTATGTTCTCAGGGCTGACTACACAGTCCAGCCCCTATGGTGCCCACTGCGTACGGAAGGCCTCAAGTGTGATCCTTTCGAGATGAACCTAGGCATGTACAAAGCTACAGAATGGGGAAAGTCGGCATGGTCTGATGTCCCACTGTCTGAAACTGCCAGGAGCAGATGTATGAAGAGGTCCTCATGCAATGTACAGTTACAATTGTCACTCTGCAATCTTAAAGTCGAGTGACAGATCTTCAAACACATCTTGTAGATGCATTTACTGGCATACAAAATGAGCAGGTTGGCACATAACTTAGGCTGCTTGTGTTCCTTACACTTGAAACATGCCCAGGCTTAGATAACATAGAGCAAGTGAGCAGCGCTGGATGGAGGATGTGCTCAATGACCCTCTTCTGAACCCATGGCTTCCATTGAGGAGACCATATTGGATGTCAAAGCCTGCAGCATTATTAATAAATCATGGGACGGGTGAAGGAAAAGCTCATTCCAAGCTCAGAGCTGGTATCACATGACCTCATTGAGCATTGCCCTTCCTGCTCCCACCCCAATCTCACACACCCCTGTATTGATGTTGTAATGAAAATCTAAGAGTCTGAGCAGACTTGACAGGATGGATGCTGAAAGGATGTTTCTCTTTGTGGGAAGTCTAGAACAGTTTAGAAATGTGGGCTCTCCCATTTAAGACTGAGCTGACAAGAATTATTTCTCTCTGAGGCACATTACTCTGTGGAATTCTCTTTCCATGAGAGCAGTGGAGGCTGGACCATTGAATATATTCAAGGCTGAATTTAATGGACTTTTAATCGACAGGGAGTCCAGGGTTAAGGTGCCAAACACCAGTGGGCTAAATAGCTGGCTTGCAATGCAGAACAATGCCAGCAGCGCGGGTTCAATTCCCGTACTGGCCTCTCCGAACAGGTGCCGGAATGTGGCGACTAGGGGCTTTTCACAGTAACGTCATTGAAGCCTAATTGTGACAATAAACAATCATTATTATTAAACAGGGAAGCAGTGCTGAGGCCAATGTCAGATCAGCCATGATTGTATCAAATGACAGAGAAGGCTGGAGAGGCAGAATAGCATTGTTCTGCTCCTGATTCTTGTGCTCTTAGAATCATAGAATCCCTACAGTACAGAAGGAGCCATTCGACCCATCAAGTCTGCACCGATCCTCTGAAAGAGCACTCCATCCAAGTCCACTCCCCCTCCCTATCCCAACAACCGATTAACCTAACATACACATCTTTAGAAGCTGACGGGTAATTTATTATGGCCAATCCTCCTAACCTGCTAATCTTTGGACTGTGGGATGAAACTGAAGCTCCCCCACACAGATACAAAGAGAGCATGCAAATTCCACACTGGCAGTCACCCAAGGCTAGAAGAGAACCCAAGACCCTGGTGCCACTATGAAAATGCTGTGAACTTTATGGCCTGAATTTTTCATTGTTAGGATCCTGGATGAGAACCCAACAATTTGTAACACTGTGAGGAAAGGGTACTTAGCCCCAGGAGTAATGACTCTGATCAATAATCTTTTATGTTAAACAAACTTTAATTTAAACACAGAATCAATCACTTGAGCAACAAAGTACAGTTAACAGTTGAAACACGTCTTCAATAAAACGATAAACTTTAACTTACTCCCAATACCTGCAACTATATATATATTCCAATTAAGCAAACCAATATAATTCAGAAGCCACTCATAAATAAAGTTAATACTCGGGTTTACTTTCTTTTCTCTGTGCAAAGACATTGGAGAGAACCTGTCAGGAGTCAGCTGAAGACCTGTCTTGTCAGATTAAAATCCTATAACAAATTGCAAACTACAGACAGACCTGGCTCCACCTCTTAATTACATCATAAGGCATTCTTTGGTCTCCTCCCAGTATGATGTCCCATAACCTGTTTATCAAGGACTAAGCACCATCCCTCATAAATTACATGCATCCCAGGGAACCTCCAAAGTCCAAACAATGTTTCATTAGATAAATTTCAAACAAGTAAATGGTTAAAATCAATGATTACCTCACTTTTACATCCCCTTAATCACAGCATTAGCAGATATACATACGCCTGTATGTATCTTAAATCAGGATTTTTAATAGCAATACTAAAACAAATATAAAATATAATAGATAACAATTTTTTACATTTATCACACCATCCATTGGGTGGGTGCACTCAGCGGGCATGGAAGTGGGTGCAAAACGTGTTTCTGGATGGGGTTGGCCCAGGAACATGTTTCCATGCTGGCTAACCAATTAACCCGCATTGGGAAAAGGAGGGCGGGCACCGAGAAAAGTGAGGGTGTGGACTGGCGCTTCTAATGTGCTCTCTCAGGGGACTGCAGACCTGATACAAACTATGCAAAAATATGCCTGGCCAGCGCGTTCAAACACAAACTACAGTCTCCAGGCGCCTTTTAAAATTTTATTTCAACCCGGGCAGCTTGTCCCACCTTGGAGCGAGGTTGAAGCTAAAACATAAAGGCTGACTGGCCAATCGACTGGGCTAAATTGGCTGTTTGATTGTTGGCGGCTGCACTTCTGTCTCTCGTGCATGCCCACTGACTGAACTATTGCACCAGTTCGCGATGACGTCAGATGTGCACTGGCAACTTTATATGCGATTTAACATGCTTTCGGATCAGGTGCACGACCACCTGAGCAACGTTAAATTCTGCCCTAGGTTTTTGAATCATAGATTGGCCTCAAATGGACCAAACATCCCATTCAAGCAGGACTGATACGTTTTGCTCGGGTCCACGAGCAAAGTCTAATTGCAGTCCTGCGCTCTCCTGAAACATCTTTAATTATTGCTCGTTTTGAAGCACCTAGCTAATTCCCATTTTAAAGAATTTAGTTGGAGATTTGATAAGCGGTATTCAAAATCTTGAAGGTTCTGGACAGAGGAAATGAAGAGATATTGTTCCCACTCGTAAAAGGACCGAGAACGATGAGGGCACGGACTTAAAGACATTAGTAAAAGAAGAAAAATAGTGAGTGAGTGGTTGGGGTCTGGAAAGTTCTGCCAGGCAGTGTGGTGAAACAGGTTCAATTGAGGCAGTCAAACGGGTGCTAGACCGATATCTGAAGAGGGAGGTAGTGCAGGGTCATGACGAGAAGGCGGAAGAATGGAACTAGGTGAGTTGCTCGTTTGTAGAGCCGGTGCAGACACAATAGATCGAATGACCTCCTTCCGCAGCATAATAATTCTGTAATTTTGAATTTAGCATCTCTTTTGACAGTGGTTTGGGGCAGGGATATTAACCATGCTCCATTTTAATCAATTTTTCATTTAATCGATTTGCAATCACCTCATATTTCTGCCTCTGTGTCACTGTCTTGCCCACTGAAGGAAATGATCTATCATTATTTTCCTCTGTGTAATCACAAAGGCCTCTGCAGCCAAGCCTGAATCTGCTTGGGACCCAGCTTCTCATTTTCTTTTCATAACTGCAACCTTTCACCCGTGGTAACGCTGAAGTGAGCCTGTTCTGCTTCCCTTTCTAATGCTTCTGCATCCTTCGTATAATGGGAAGCGTAAAGTCATGTGCAGCACCACAGGAGCATGTGGGCTTAAGATCTTGCACAAGTTCAACATCAGTCTCATCCTTTTGTATTCTGCACCACTAGATAAGCCACTGTTAGCTTTATCTATGTGCCCTATGGAGAAACAGCGTCGGAATAGTGGTAGGAATTGGATGGCTTTTGCAAAGAGCCATCACAGGGACAATACGCCTGAATGGCCTCCTTCTGTGCTGCCTGGTTTTATCTGTGAGCAGCAGATTCCACCTAGCTTACGACAGTGTAGGTCTAAGGTCTTGCGCAAGCTCACCATTCAGAATTCAATGCTGCTGTTTTGGGAGATCGGTTCCTGGCACAGGAGAGCCTGACGAGGCTTTTGTTACCTATTTAGTGCCTCATACACAGGGTGCCTGGGGACAGAGACATTACAGGCTCCTCTGTTAAGTGAAGCTGTATTAGCAGATTTTCATTGATAATGAGACAAACTGCACATTTTATTTAATAATAGGGGAAGCATTGCAGGAATTTACAGCGGTGTATATTACAGCTGGCAGGAAGCAAACACGTTCAACGACATTCAAAATCCTGCACAATTGTGACTGCTGAAACCACATACCCTCTCGAGAATTGCCAGACTATTTTGTTCCTTAAGTTATTGAGTTATTAATTAAATTCCTTTCCTCCTTTTATCTCCTGTGTGGTACAATATAGGAATGAATACATCCATGGGCTATGATACAGTTAGAAAATGTCACTCTTTATAGATATGAAGGATGTGAGCAATGTAACATCTTTGTTTGGATCATTTGGAGCCGAGGAAGTCTCGGTGAACAAAGCAGTAATCCTGCAGTTTGGTCTTGGCTGGTTTTAATCAAATTCTTCACGCAATCAGTGGCCTGTGGGCACCATCTAGTGGTATAATGTGGAACTCTTTGGTGATTTGGAAATGCCGAAAATCCCCCTGTGAAGGGAGAGATCAGTCAGTGTAGCTGAATGAGAATGCGCTCTGCTCCATCCCCTACTGCAGAGGGGCTATGAGATAGACAGTTACCACAACACTTAGTGACTGCCAGTGAAAGATACCCATGTGCCCTGGTTAGATTTGTGCTCTGAACAATGACTTGAATTTACGTAGCACCTTTGATGCAATAGAATGTCCCAAGCTACTTCACCAGAACGTTATAAAGCAAAATATGGCACTGAGCCACTGAAGGGAATGTTTGATCAGATGACCAAAAGCTTGGTCAAAGAGAGAAAACTTTAAGCAGCTTTGTAAAGGAGGAAAGTGAGGTCGAGAGGCAGACAGGTCCAAGAAGGATATTCCAGAGTTTAGGGCCCAAGCACGTGAAGTGTTTGGACTTCATATTTCCTTTGCAACCAACAGATTTTTAATTAGTAACAGGTTGAAGGGTTATGGAGAACGGGCAAGCCGGTAGAATTGAGGCCATGATGAGATCAGCCATGATCATATTGAACGGTGGAGCAGGCTCGAGAGGCTAAATTGCCCACTTCTGCTCCTCGGTCTTTTGTTCTTAGAAAGAACTATTCTGCCTAATTCCACCTTCCAGCTCTTGGCCTGTAGCCCTGTAGGTAAAAGCACCTCAAGCACAAATCTGGTGTTCTTAAATTAATCAGGGGTTACGGGGGGAAGGCAAGAGATTGGGGGTGAGGAACATATCAGCCATGATCGAATGGCGGAGCAGGCTAGATGGACCGAATGGCCTAATTCAGCTCCGTATGCTTCTAACACAGGCCATACATTAGCAATGTGCTGGATCTTTATCAGCCACTCCCTTATCATCCAGAGCGCAGGCTTCTAATTATACCGTTCAGGGCTCAAGCTTCAAAGAATGGGGGCCATGCAAGTTTAGTCAGCCACAAATTCTTTTTTAACCCGTTTCCCCAGTCTCTTCCTGTGTGGCAGGGCCTTGCCAGTAAGCACCTCCCAGTGTGACTGGGGCCCGATCAGGATCCCCGAGGGAGAAAGGGGGAGGGCTGAGAATCTGGGCAGTATGGAACAGTTCACGGGTGCATATTCTTCTCATACTGTTAACACAAACAAAATTTGGATTGACTTGGAAGAGTTTTGAAAATGTTTTTAGATTAACCTCTGTTTGCTAACAGGAAGAAGCTGAGCTCTCGTTTGCAGGAGGCCGAGGAAGCAGTTGAGGCGGCGCAGGCCAAATGTTCCAGCCTGGAGAAGACCAAACAGCGGCTGCAAGTCGAGGTGGAGGAGCTGAGCATTGACCTGGAGAAGGTGTGTGTCCTGTCTACGTCTTGTATTGTTATGCTCTCGACGTCGCATAAGCTGCTTCCTTGATGTGCACATTGACAAAGGAATGTTCAGACTTGGAGATAGCTTTAACACGTTTATTAAACTATTAACAATTCTCCTATTTGGATTCGACGCTACTGTTAATCCTTCTGTAGCTCTGCTCCATCAGACTGACTAACCAGTCTGCTACAATCCATGTGGCGGGAGTGATGTTCAATCAACCCTGTGTCTGTACTCACTGAGAGTCTCCACTGGAAAGAGACTGAGCATGTGTGATGTGTCCTTATATATGGGTTGGTGTAATACCCCCCTGTGGTAGTGTCACATCTGTGTGTATCGTGAATGCCCATTGGTCGTGTCCTATCTTACTGACCTATTGGTTGACTGTCTGTGTGTCACGTCTCTGGTGTTCCCTCTAGTGTCTAGCTAGGTGTAGTGTATGTACATTAACCCTTTGTCTACTTAGTGATGTATATCACCACATCCCCCCTTTTTTCGTGTTATGTATTTTCTGTACAGTGTTAAAAAAAATTGAACAAACTAGGTAGATGAGTGTTACTCTGTACAAGTTATGATAACAGTGATCATTAAACAATAAGTCCAAATCATATGCATGAGTCCAAAGTTCATTAATTATTATAGTCGAGTGGCTTTCTTGTTTGGTTGGTGAGTTGGTGATGTTGATGGTGACATTGCATTGTAAACGCCATCAGTGTCCCTGTGCTGGAGGAACCAAGAAGTGGTCAAGTCACTTCGTTGTCTGATTTGGACTCTTTTTTTCCGATGCTTGTGGTGGTAATTCTTGATGACATCTGTCCTGAAAGCCAGGTTGCCTGTTGGTAGTGCAGCAAACGTGAATTGGTAAGATGCATCGTCCTGCCATGACATGTCATTGTATTGAGCTGAGCAGTAACAGTGTCTCTCATGGGCAGAGTTGTACCAAGTTGTACCAGTCGTAGTTCCATTGGTGTTGTTTTTGGCGTGCTTGTTGTCAACGTTGTTGCCTTTGGTACGCTTCTTGCCATTGTTTCTGATGTTGTTGTTGTGTTGGTTTGTTTTGTTGGCGTGTTTGCTGCGCTCAAGGACCACACTCTGTGGATAACACGAGTCCTTCACACAGTTATTCGTGTCAGCGTCCTTTGTGCCATCTGCTGTCTCCTTGAGCGTGCCGTCACTGGGTTTGCAGCGCTCCCCGTCTGGAGTCATGTCCGGCTTACTTGAATCAGCTTTGGCTTGTCGATGCTCCCCGTCTGGAGTCTGGTCTGTTTCACCTGAGTCAGTTTTGGCTTCCTGATGCACCCCGTCTGGAGCCCTTTCTGGTTTACCTGCATCTTCTGAGGTCTATTGATGCTCCACGTCCGGAGTCATTTTAGGTTCCCTTGAATCTTCTGAAGTTTCGTGATGCTCCCCATCCGGAGTCAAAACAGTCAGGAATGCATTTGCTTGCGGAGATGCTCGAGCGAGTGAGGTTTGAAGTAATATGGTGTCACTGGAGTCACCAGTAGTCTCACTGTGATTGTCGAGTGCCTCTGTACATTCTAGCTGAGGTCTGTCACGTTGCACATCTGGTATGGGAAGTGGGATGCCGTCGTCACTTGTCTCACATACAGTGGGTAGAGCCTCAGTATCTTCTTGTCGTTCACTTGAGCTGGGTAGACCGTCAGAGTCTTCTTATGGTGGCTCAAATAATCTGAGTGGACTGTCATAGTCTGCTCGCTGTACACTTGAACGTGGTAGACTGTCAGAGTCTTCTTCTTGTTCACTGGAGCGTGGTAGACTGTCATAGTCTGCCTGCTGTACACTTGAGCATGGCAGACTGTCATAGTCTTTCTGTTGTTCACTTGAGCATGGCAGACTTGCATCGTCTGCTGCTGGTTGCTCAGAGGAGGTTGCTAGACCCTCATGGTCTTGTTCATGCAAGGACTGCTCTTTGGAGTCTTGCATTGCTTCTATCATGGAGGCTGTCCACGAGCTCACTGTGGAGGCTTGTGTCACTCCTCTGTGGAGTCTTGCAGCATTCCTTATGTGGAATCGTGCATTGGTCTCTCTGTGGAAACTGTCATCACTTCTTGTCCATGCAAGGACTGCGCTCTGGAGTCTTGCATTGCTTCTATCGTGGAGTCTGTCCATGAGTTCGCTGTGGAGTCTTTCATCGCTTTCTGTGTGGAAGCTGGGACCCTTTGTGGTGCGTGGACCACTCTCTGTGTGGAGTCAGGGACCCTTCGTGGTGCGTGGACCACTCTCTGTGTGGCAGCAGGCCGCTCTCTGTGGGCTTGTATCACTCCTTGTCTCTTGGTGTCAGGCTGCAGCATAATCTTGCACTTACGAGTCGGGATGTCGTATATGCTGGGCTGAAGATTCCCGAATCTGAAGAACTCGTCGTCGGGGTCGTCAATGTGCAACACGTCTAGTTGCAGTTCGGGTTTGGTACTGGGGTAGCCTCCCAAGGTGACAGCTTCGTCTGAGTCGTTGTGTTCCAAGTCCATATCATCACGTTTTGTGTTGGAGCTGGCATTGGGCTTGCGATGTCCAAAGAAGAATTCAAGGTCTGAATCATCTCTTTGAGCGGTGCTAACTGCTTGTTGCACGGTTCTGTGGAGGTTACTTTCAGCTACTGGTCGAATTTCAGGCATTGTGCTGTTGTTCCAGGTGAAAGAACCTGGTTTTGAGGCTTCAAATTGTTTTTTCCGTGTTTTGGGACATTTCCCCTTTAAGTGGGCGTGGTCCGGGGCCTCTGACGTCATGACGCTTGTGACGTAGAGCGTAGGAAGCGATTGCGCATGCGCAGATCGCTGTTCCTTTACTTGGGGCCTTTTTCACAATTGCACATGTGCGACTTCTCGCGCATGCGCAAATGGACCTTCCTGTTCTGTGCGCTCTTCGCGCACCTGCGCATGTGCAGCACCTTTTCCAAGATGGCTGCAATTCAAAACTGCCGTTCGTTGCTGCAAGCCTACCTCGCGGTGAGTTTTGGCGCCTCTTTTACCTTTTCTTCTTGTATGTTCCTCGTGGAATTCTTGGAATTTGTCCAGGACTGCCTGGAAATCACTCTTGTTTTGCCCTTTTGAGTATTTGAAGGTCTGGAAGATTTCAGCTGCTTCTGAACCCGCGATGGTAAGTAGAAGCTTTATTTTCTCTGCATCCTCCACGCCATCTAGGTTGCACGCTACCAGGTAGACCCCGAATCTCTGCCGGAACCATCGCCAGTTTCACTGAGATTGCCTTGGTACTGGAGCGGTTATGGAACCGGAATCCCGACAATCATCTTGCCTGGCTGTTGTTGCTGATTGTCACTGTTTTTAATATGGATTGAAACAGTTAATTCCTGGAATCATGTTTTGTTATGCTCTCGACGTAGCATAAGCTGCTTCCTTGATGTGCACGCTGACAAAGGAAGGTTCAGACTTGGAGATAGCTTTAACACGTTTATTAAACTATTAACAATTCTCCTACTTAGATTTGACGCTACTGTTAATCCTTCTATAGCGACTTCCGGGTGCGGCGATGACCAGCTGAGTCGCACGTTTCGGCAGCTCCCGGTGAAACGGACTTTTGGGCTCTTGATAGGAGCCCCAATGGCAATTTTGACGGCTAAAAACACTGTGCGGTAAACCAGAAGGGAATCCCCCCTGGATACGGATGAAAAAAGGAGGAGAAAGTAGCCGGATTGCAGTGGATCCTTTAGAACAGCGGCAAGGAAGGCAAGCAAAAACCAAGATGGCGTCGGAAGGTGGCAGTTTAACATGGGGCCCTGAACAACAAGAGTTCTTGAAATGCTGTGTGGAAGAGCTCAAAAAGGAAATGAAGAAAGAGCTGTTGGCCCCGATACTACAGGTGATCGAAGGGCTAAAGGAGGAACAAAAGACCCAGGAGCGGGAGCTTCGGGTCGTGAAGGCAAAGGCAGCCGAGAATGAGGACGACATACAGGGCCTGGTGGTGAAGACGGAGATGCATGAGGCACATCAGAAACGATGTGTGGAAAGGTTGGAGGCACTGGAGAACAACGCAAGGAGGAACAACTTGAGGATTCTTGGTCTTCCTGAAGGTGCGGAGGGAGCGGACCTCGGGGCATATGTGAGCACGATGCTGCACTCATTAATGGGAGCGGAGGACCCGGCGGGTCCGTTGGAGGTGGAGGGAGCATACCGAGTGATGGCGCGAGGACCGAGAGCAGGAGAAATTCCCAGAGCCATAGTGGTGAGATTCCTCCGTTTTAAGGATAGAGAAATGGTCCTTAGATGGGCAAAGAAAACTCGGAGCAGTAAATGGGAGAACGCGGTGATCCGCGTTTATCAAGACTGGAGTGCGGAGGTGGCGAGAAGGAGGACGAGCTTTAATCGGGCCAAGGCGGTGCTTCATAAAAAGAAGATAAAATTTGGAATGCTGCAACCGGCAAGACTGTGGGTCACATATCGAGGGAGGCACCACTGCTTTGAGACGGCGGATGAAGCGTGGACTTTTATTGTGGAAGAAAAACTGGAATGAGCGGGTTATTAAAAAGAACGTTTGAACAAAGTGGTGGGGCGAATGTGGGGGGCGAAGAGGGGGGTTAAAAAAGGGGGAAAGAGGAGTTTTATGTACTAATCCTGCGATGTGGTAACTTTTCTCTCTTCCACAGGTGGTGATGGGGGGGGGGAGGGGAGGTGGAGGAGATGGGGCGTTGGCCATTGGGGGCGGGGCCAAGGGAGAAGTGCGGGCTTGGTTCCCGCGCTATGATAATCATGGCGGGAATAGAGAAGCAGGAAGGAGGGGGCGTCGCACGGTGCGAGCCGAGGTCACGGGGGGAAGCCGAGGTCGGCCAGAGTTTGCTGACTTCTGGGAGCAACATGGGGGGAGTAATTACGCTAGCGGGGGATCTAGCGGGGGGGGTGGGAGGGGGGAATTACTGGGTTGTTGCTGCTGGGGAGAGGGGGGAGCTGGTATGGGAGGGGATGGGCGGGGGGGCACCGCCTGGGGGAGATACAGCTGCGTGGGAACCGGGTGAGGAGCTGGAAAAAGGGGATGGCTAATCGACAAGGGGGGGGGTAGGAAGCCCCCCAACCCGGCTGATCACGTGGAACGTGAGAGGGCTGAACGGGCCGATAAAGAGGGCACGGGTACTCGCACACCTTAAGAAACTTAAGGCAGATGTGGTTATGTTACAGGAAACGCACCTGAAACTGATAGACCAGGTTAGGCTACGCAAAGGATGGGTGGGGCAGGTGTTCCATTCGGGGCTAGATGCGAAAAACAGGGGGGTGGCTATATTAGTGGGGAAGCGGGTAATGTTCGAGGCAAAGACTATAGTGGCGGATAACGGGGGCAGATACGTGATGGTGAGTGGCAAACTACAGGGGGAGACGGTGGTTTTGGTAAACGTATATGCCCCGAACTGGGATGATGCCAATTTTATGAGGCGGATGCTAGGACGCATTCCGGACCTAGAGATGGGAAAGCTGATAATGGGGGGAGATTTTAATAGGGTGTTGGAACCAGGGCTGGATAGGTCGAAGTCCAGGACTGGAAGGAGGCCGGCAGCAGCCAAGGTACTTAAAGATTTTATGGAGCAGATGGGAGGTGTAGACCCGTGGAGATTTAGCAGACCTAGGAGTAAGGAGTTCTCGTTTTTCTCCTATGTCCATAAAGTCCACTCGCGAATAGACTTTTTTGTGCTGGGAAGGGTGTTGATCCCGAAGGTGAGGGGAACGGAGTATACGGCTATAGCCATTTCGGATCACGCTCCACACTGGGTGGACTTGGAGATAGGGGAGGAAACAGGAGGGCGCCCACCCTGGAGAATGGACATGGGACTAATGGCAGATGAGGGGGTGTGTCTAAGGGTGAGGGGGTGCATTGAAAAGTACTTAAAAACTCAATGATAATGGGGAGGTCCAGGTGGGAGTGGTCTGGGAGGCGCTGAAGGCGGTGGTTAGAGGGGAGCTGATATCAATAAGGGCACATAAAGGGAAGCAGGAGAGTAAGGAACGGGAGCGGTTGCTGCAAGAACTTTTGAGGGTGGACAGACAATATGCGGAAGCACCGGAGGAGGGACTGTACAGGGAAAGGCAAAGGCTACATGTAGAATTTGACTTGCTGACTACGGGCACTGCAGAGGCACAATGGAGGAAGGCACAGGGTGTACAGTACGAATATGGGGAGAAGGCGAGCAGGTTGCTGGCACACCAATTGAGGAAAAGGGGAGCAGCGAGGGAAATAGGGGGAGTGAGGGATGAGGAAGGAGAGATGGAGCGGGGAGCGGAGAGAGTGAATGGAGTGTTCAAGACATTTTATAAAAAATTATATGAAGCTCAACCCCCGGATGGGAGGGAGAGAATGATGGGCTTTTTGGATCGGCTGGAATTTCCCAAGGTGGAAGAGCAGGAAAGGGTGGGACTGGGAGCACAGATCGAGGTAGAAGAAGTGGTGAAAGGAATTAGGAGCATGCAGGCGGGAAAGGCCTCGGGACCGGATGGATTCCCAGTCGAATTCTATAGAAAATATGTGGACTTGCTCGCCCCGGTATTGACGAGGACCTTTAATGAGGGAAAGGAAAGGGGACAACTGCCCCCGAATATGTCTGAAGCAACGATATCGCTTCTCCTAAAGAAGGAAAAGGACCCGCTACAATGCGGGTCCTATAGACCTATTTCCCTCCTAAATGTAGATGCCAAGATCCTGGCCAAGGTAATGGCAATGAGAATAGAGGAATGTGTCCCGGGGGTGGTCCACGAGGACCAAACTGGGTTTGTGAAGGGGAGACAGCTGAACACGAATATACGGAGGCTGTTAGGGGTAATGATGATGCCCCCACCAGAGGGGGAAACGGAGATAGTCGTGGCGATGGATGCCGAGAAAGCATTTGATAGAGTGGAGTGGGATTATTTGTGGGAGGTGTTGAGGAGATTTGGTTTAGGAGAGGAGTATGTTAGATGGGTGCAGCTGTTGTATAGGGCCCCGATGGCGAGCGTGGTCACGAATGGACGGGGATCTGCATATTTTCGGCTCCGTAGAGGGACAAGGCAGGGATGCCCTCTGTCCCCATTATTGTTTGCACTGGCGATTGAGCCCCTGGCGATAGCGTTGAGGGGTTCCAAGAAGTGGAGGGGAGTACTTAGAGGAGGAGAAGAACACCGGGTATCTTTGTATGCGGACGATTTGTTACTATATGTGGCAGACCCGGCGGAGGGGATGCCAGAAATAATGCGGATACTTGGGGAGTTTGGGGATTTTTCAGGGTATAAATTGAACATGGGGAAAAGTGAGTTGTTTGTGGTGCATCCAGGGGAGCAGAGTAGAGAAATAGAGGACCTACCGTTGAGGAAGGTAACAAGGGACTTTCGTTACCTGGGGATCCAGATAGCCAAGAATTGGGGCACATTGCATCGGTTAAATTTAACGCGGTTGGTGGAACAAATGGAGGAGGATTTCAAGAGATGGGATATGGTATCCCTGTCACTGGCAGGGAGGGTGCAGGCGGTTAAGATGGTGGTCCTCCCGAGATTCCTCTTTGTGTTTCAGTGCCTCCCGGTGGTGATCACGAAGGCTTTTGTTGAAAGGATTGAAAAGAGCATCATGGGTTTTGTGTGGGCCGGGAAGACCCCGAGAGTGAGGAAGGGATTCTTACAGCGTAGCAGGGATGGGGGGGGGCTGGCACTACCGAGCCTAGGTGAGTATTATTGGGCCGCTAATATTTCAATGGTGAGTAAGTGGATGGGAGAGGAGGAGGGAGCGGCGTGGAAGAGATTAGAGAGGGCGTCCTGTAGGGGGACTAGCCTACAGGCTATGGTGACAGCCCCATTGCCGTTCTCACCGAGGAACTACACCACAAGCCCGGTGGTGGTGGCTACACTGAAGATTTGGGGACAGTGGAGACGGCATAGGGGAAAGACTGGAGCCTTGGGGGGTCCCCGATAAGAAACAACCATAGGTTTGCCCCGGGGAGAATGGATGGGGGATATGGAATGTGGCAAAGAGCAGGAATAACGCAACTGAAAGATCTGTTTGTGGATGGGAAGTTCGCGAGTCTGGGAGCGCTGACCGAGAAATATGGGTTGCCCAAGGGAATGCATTCAGGTATATGCAACTGAGGGCTTTTGCGAGGCAACAGGTGAGGGAATTCCCACAGCTCCCGACACAAGAGGTGCAGGACAGAGTGATCTCAAAGACATGGGTGGGGGATGGTAAGGTGTCAGATATATATAGGGAAATGAGGGACGAAGGGGAGACTATGGTAGATGAACTAAAAGGGAAATGGGAAGAAGAGCTGGGGGAGGAGATTGAGGAGGGGCTGCGGGCAGATGCCCTAAGCAGGGTAAACTCGTCGTCCTCGTGTGCCAGGCTAAGCCTGATTCAGTTTAACAGGGCACATATGACTTGAGCACGGCTCAGTAAATTTTTTGGGGTGGAGGATAGGTGTGTGAGGTGCTCGAGAAGCCCAGCGAATCATACCCATATGTTTTGGTCATGCCCGGCACTACAGGGGTTTTGGATGGGGGTGACAAAGGTGCTTTCAAAAGTAGTGGGGGTCCGGGTCGAACCAAGCTGGGGGTTGGCTATATTTGGGGTTGCACAAGAGCCGGGAGTGCAGGAGGCGAGAGAGGCCGATGTTTTGGCCTTTGCGTCCCTAGTAGCCCGGCGCAGGATATTGCTAATGTGGAAAGAAGCCAAGCCCCCGGGGGTGGAGACCTGGATAAATGACATGGCAGGGTTTATAAAGCTAGAGCGGATTAAGTTCATTCTAAGGGGGTCTGCTCAAGGGTTCACCAGGTGGTGGCAACCATTCGTCGAATACCTCGCAGAAAGATAGATGGAATGGAAAAAAGAAGGCAGCAGCAGCCCAGGATGGGGGGGAGGGGGGGGGGGGGCGGGGGGGGGGGGGGAGGGGGGGGGAGGAGGAACCAGAAGGACTCTCAGGTTGTTAATATATACTGTATAATATGTATAGGTCGTTGCTACAGATAATTATATATTGGGACTGTTAAATTATATTTTTGGAGAGTGTTATTTGTGATAAGGCAGTTGCCAATTAGGGTTAGTTTTCATTTTTGTTATTTATTATTTATTCATTTTCTGTTTATAAAATAGGTAATTGTTATTTGTGTTGTTATAATATTGTGTAAAGGATGCACAATGTACTGTGTTGGTTGACCAAAAATTTTCAATAAAATATTTTATAAAAAAAAAAATACCTTCTATAGCTACTCAGACTGACTAACCAGTCTGCGACAATCCATGTGGTGGGAGTGATGTTCAATCAACCAGTCTGTACTCACTGAGAGTCTCCACTGGAAAGAGACTGAGCATGTGTGATGTGTCCTTTTATATGGGTTGGTGTAATGCCCCCCTGTGGTAGTGTCACCTCTGTGTGTATCGTGAATGCCCATTGGTCGTGCCCTATCTTACTGACCTATTGGTTGACTGTGTGTCATGTCTCTGGTGTTCCGTCTAGTGTCTAGCTAGGTGTAGTGTATGTACATTAACCCTTTGTCTACTTACAGTGATGTATATCACCACACGTCTCTCCTGTCTTAACCTGAGAATGGGGGTATGAGGGGCGGGGGTGGATGGTAGGAAGGGGAGGGGGGGGGTGCAGTGAAAACTTCGCCTGGGGGGTTGCCCTGTTCTGGAAAGCATCTGAAAATTTGATTTAAATTGCAACTTCTGACAGCTCTGATGGGGCTTCATCACGAGTTACCAAGTAAAGGTTAGTCGGATTAACATCACTTCTAACTTCTGGGTAACTATTGTACAGACTCGAGGGCTGACACTACCCCCCCCCCGCCCCCCCCCCCCCCCCCCCCCCACCCAACCCTCCCCTGACCTCCGATCCCCTGACCTAGGCCAACACATCCGACCATCCCCACTTCCGACTCCCTCCTGACTTCCGACCCCGCCCCCCCCCGTACCTTCAGCACCCCCATCTCTGCCTCCACACCTCTGACCCCACCTCCAACATTGACCTCTCCGCCCACCTCCGCCCCATCACCTCCAATTACTTCCCCCCACTTCCGGCCTCAGTCTCTGACCCCTTGTAACCTCTTCCCGTCCCATCCCCACCCCCCCCCACCCCCCCCCCCTCCCCCCACTCCCTCCCAATATCCTGCCCACATACCTGAGACACTTACCTTCTCCATGGCCTGTCAAGGGACCTTTACGTGGTTTAACGGCAGCTAATGCTGTAAAAAGGGGGCATGTCCTCCTCCACCTTCACTCAGCAGCACTTCAGCACTAGCCTCCTTTAACAGGTGGGTAGCCCACCTGCCTGCAGTGTGGGCTGGAGGTAGTCTGAGACTTTGAGCGGGATTATCCGTCCGTTTATGGCAGTGGGATTCTCCTGTCCTGCTGCAGTGGCAAGTTACATTCGCGCCACACAAGTGCCAGGCAATAGCCGTCTCCGACAAGAGAAGATCTAACCAAATGCCCCTTGACATTCAATGGCATAACCATCACTGAATCCCCCACTGTCAACATCATGTGGTTACCTTTGATCAGAAACTGAACTGGACTAGCCATAGTAATACTGTGACTACCAGGGCAGGTCAAAGGCTAGGAATCCTACCACGGGCAACTCACCTCCTGAACCCCCCCCCCAAAGCCTGTCCACCATCTACAAGGCAAAAGTCAGGAGTGTAATGGAACACTCTCCATTTCCCTGGATGACAGCAGCTCCAACAACACTCAAGAAGTTCAACACCACCCAATGCAAAGCAGCCCGCTTGATTGCTCTTCCTTCCACAAACATTCAAACCCTGCATCACCGACGAACAGTGGCAGCCATGTGTACCATCTGCAAGATGCACTACTGTAGTTTGACCAAGGTTCCTCAGACAGCATGTTCCAAAACCCATGACCACTACCATCTAGAAAGACAAGAGCAGCAGATACCTGGGAACCCCCACCACCTGGAGGTTCCCCTCCAAGTCACTCACCACCCTGACTTGTAAATAATATTGCTGTTCCTTCACTGTCGCTGGGGCTACATCCTGGAACTCCCTCCCTAAAAGCACAGTGGACGTACCTAAAACATCAAGGTCTGCAGCAGTTCAAGAAGGCAACTCACTACCACCTTCTGAAGGGCAACTAGGGATGGGCAATAAATGCTTGGCCTAACCAGTGATGCCCACATCCCGTAAATGGAATTTTAAAAATGGTGGATTTGGTAGTTGGCCAAATCCTCCGTCCTCATGAGCAGCAGTCGTGGGGCGGACTTGCAACAAAGAATCCCTGCCCTTATCTCCTCTCCCACCTCACCTAGATCTGTTTTCCCTTTAGTTAAAATTCAGCCTTATAACTCCATCGAGAAGTAACACTTTTCAAGATCCCCAAAAATTAATAAATATTTTTTGGGTGAATTTCAAAGCCAAGCAAATTTTAAGCATTTAGGATGTAGCTGACTTCAAAATCTTTGTTAAAATTCATTACACAGGAGGATTCATTTACCAGGTTTTTTTTTTGGGGGGGGGGGGGGGGGGGGGGGGGCGGTGGCGAGGGGGATTTTTTATTTTCGGCAATTTACAGAAAATAGGCTTGAGCAGAAATGTGGGGGAAAAAGACGATCACTAATTGTGCCCAAGGTATAAACTGTCACTGTCTGAGCAAAAATAGCTAACTAATTTCTTTAACCTGATCATGTAACCTGAATAATAAGAACAGGTGCTGAACAGGTTCAATAAACAAAACCACCCTCATGCCAAGCTCTCGCCCAGGGCATTTATCTGAATATGAAATTTATTTGAATTCCTCACACCGTCTTCCTTTTTTGTTGGCATTCCCATCCCCCCCCCCCACCCTTCACCATCCACCTCAAAGGCTAATGCAGCAGGTGCAACTCTGGACAAGAAGCAGCGAATGATTGATAAGCAGATCTCAGACTGGCGTCAAAAGTGTGAGGAGATCCAGACAGAACTGGAATCCTCTCAGAAAGAGTGCCGACAATACGCCACCGAACTCTTCAAGCTGAAGACATCCTATGAAGAGCTGATTGAGCAACTGGATTCGCTTAAGCGGGAGAACAAAACACTCCAAGGTAATTTCCTGAAAAATTAGGCGGCGGCATTCGGGAATGCATATAAAATGCTCAGGTTTGAGTTCGCATAAATATCAGGCAGGGCTAACAATAAAGGAATAGTTGGGAAAGGGATCAAGGAAACAAAGGCAATGGGTGCAATCTGCCGGCCATGTTGCGCCCGAGTGGGGGGTGGCACGGCTGGTAGATGACAGTAGATCCCTCTTCCAGGATCTACTCGGCTCTCCACACCTCGCGAGATCTAAAGGGATCTCATTGTGGGCTGGATCAGTATTTGGCAAATCTACATATTAGAATGAGACAGGTAGTCTCACTCTAATATGCAATCGCCTGGACTTCCGGTTGCGGCTATGCCTAGGTAGGTCGCACGTTCGGCAGCTCCCACCGGGAACGGACTTTTGGGCTCTTCAGAGGGGCCCCAACGGAAATTGTTCGGCGGCTTCCAGTGTGGGAAGGTGACAGCAAGTTCCCCCGACATTATATGGATTGGACCAGGAGTGGAGCGGTTAAAAAAGTGATCCTGGTGCAGCGGAAAGTGCGAGGGAGGAAAAGCAAGATGACGGCAGGTGGAGACCAAGCAGCGTGGGCGCAGTGGTCGCAGGAGCAGCAGGAGTTTCTTAAACGCTGCTTTGAGGAGCTGAGGACAGAAATGCTGGCGCCAATGAAGGCAGCGATTGAGAAGCTTGTGGAGACCCAGAAGGCCCAAGGGGCGGCGATCCGGGAGGTGCGGCAAAAAGCCTCGGAGAACGAGGACGAGATATTGGGCCTGGCGGTGAAGGTGGAGGCGCACGAGGCGCTGCACAAGAGGTGGGCGGAAAAATTTGAGGACCTGGAGAACAGGTCGAGGAAGAAGAATCTTCGGATTCTGGGTCTCCCTGAAGGAGTGGAGGGGCCCGATGCCGGGGCATATATGAGTACGATGCTCAATTCGCTGATGGGCGCGGGAGCTTTCCCGAGGCCCCTGGAGCTGGATGGGGCTCATCGGGTCCTGGCAAGGAGACCCAAAGCCAACGAGCTGCCAAGGGCTGTAGTGGTGAGGTTCCACCGCTTTATGGACAGAGAGTGTGTCCTGAGATCGGCCAAAAAAGAGCGGAGCAGCAGGTGGGAAAACACGGAGATCCAAATTTACCAGGACTGGAGTGCGGAGGTGGCTAAGAACAGGGCTGGTTTTAACCGGGTTAAGGCGGTGCTCCATCGGAAGGGGGTGAAGTTCGGGATGCTGCAGCCAGCGCAATTGTGGGTCACGTTCCAAGATCGGCACCACTATTTTGAAACGCCTGATGAGGCATGGAACTTTATCCAGACTGAAACGTTGGACTCAAACTGAGGGTTTGTCATGGGGCGATGTTTACTGTGTTTACTGCGTTTGGGGAATGTTCTTTTTGTTTTGGTGCTGGGTGGGGATGGGTGAATGGATTTGATGTGGGGGCTGTGGGCGAGTATGGGCGTCGGTGTTGGAGGGGCAGGGCCCCGCAGAGAAAAAGGGGCGGTGGAGGCCCGGGGATGGGGAGTTGGGGTAAGATCCGCAAAAAGGAGCTGCGCCAGAGGAGGGGAGGGGGGGCGAGTAGACCCCTCGATCCGGCTGATATCTTGGAATGTGAGGGGCCTGAACGGGCCGGTCAAGAGGGCCCGGGTGTTCACGGCACTTAAAGGGACTGAAGGCAGACGTGGTTATACTCCAGGAGACACATCTGAAGGAGGCAGATCAGGTTAGGCTGAGAAAGGGATGGGTAGGGCAGGTCTTTCATTCAGGGCTGGTGCGAAGAACAGAGGGGCTGCAATACTGGTGGGGAAGCGGGTGTCGTTCGAGGCACTGAATATTGTAGTGGATAATGGAGGTCGATATGTAATGGTGAGTGGTAGGTTGCAGGGGGTGCGGGTGGTACTGGTGAACGTATATGCCCCGAATTGGGATGATGCCGGATTTATGAAACGCATGTTGGGTCGGAATCCAGATCTGGAGGTAGGAAGCTTGATAATGGGGGGGGACTTCAACACGGTGCTGGACCCAGCACTGGACCGTTCTAGGTCCAGGACGGGTAAGAGGCCGGCTGCGGCCAAGGTGCTCAGGGGGTTTGTGGACCAGATGGGGGAGTGGATCCATGGAAGTTTGCCAGGCCGCTGGCCAGGGAATTTTCCTTCTTTTCCCATGACCATAGAGCCTACTCCCGGATAGACTTTTTCATTTTGAGTAGGACGCTAATCCCGAAAGTGGAGGGAACGGAATATTCGGCCATAGCCATCTTGGACCACGCCCCACATTGGGTGGAGCTAGAGTTGGGGTGGGGGGGGAGGGGCCAGCGCCCACAGTGGCACCTCGATGTGGGACTGTTGGCGGGTGAGGGGGGTATGCGGGCGGGTGCGGGGGTGTATTGCAAGATACTTGGAGGCCAACGACAACGGGGAGGTGCAGGTTGGGGTAGTCTGGGAGGCGTTGAAGGCGGTGGTCTGGGGAGAGCTAATCTCCATTAGGGCCCACAGGGAGAAGAGAGAGGGGAGGGAGAGGTTGGTGGGGGAGATTCTAAGGGTAGTCAGGAGGTATGCAGAGGCCCCCGAGGAGGGGCTACTTAGGGTGCGACGGAACCTCCAGACGGAATTCGACCTGTTGACCACGGGAAAAGCAGAGGCACAGTGAAGGAAAGCGCAGGGGCGGCGTATGAATATGGGGAGAAGGCGAGTCCAGTCCCGGCGAAGTCAATGGAGTTTTGAACGGCTCGCCAGACCTTCCGGCTTGCCCCCTGCCACAATGGGATCATTAAATTCCACCCTAGGTTAATGAACCAACATAGGAAGGGTAGATTTGGGTGCAAATATCACACTTCCACTGTCTAAAACCTACCAGCAAAGGATTACATTGCATCCAGTACTGGGTCACATTTGCAACTATCACTACAAAGAGAGGAGCTGGAAAGTACAAGGGAGGTTAAGATCTGGAATTCCTGGGCACTTTCCTATTTTCAACTGGTATTCCCAGGTCAGTTATGTCGTGCTGTACCCCAAAGATTCGTGTTGACAGACGGCTGGGATTTTACATTCCTGCTCGTGTCGGGCAGGGCTGGCGATAGGAGCAGAAAACGCCGTGAGAAGTGCAAAGTCGTGTTTCACGCGACAAGGAAGCATGAAGCGAGTGTCTCTCTTCCAGTAAGTGGTGGGCCACGTTTCCCAACGTTCAATGTCAGGAACATCATCATGATAAATTTACATATGGTTATTAGGCTTGTTCACCAGAATCATCCCTTCCCGGTGATTTGGGAACTTTTATTTCCCCAAAGTGCTGCACTGTATGGCGGAGAATGCCTCCATTGCCGGCGCGGCATCAATGGAGCTTTGCCTGCCCAAAATCAGCCTTTGCCGATATCGGGGGAAATCCCGACCTGGGGCCTTTGCTCCTGTTACGTTGCTGGGGAAGATCTCACTGAAGCGGTTCTGTTTTCACTCCTTTCCCCATTTGCTTTCACAGAGGAGATCACTGATTTGACAGACCAGCTGGGGGAGGGTGGAAAGAGTGTCCACGAGCTGCAGAAATCCAAGAAGAAACTGGAGATGGAGAAAGAGGAATTGCAGGCGACGCTTGAGGAGTCAGAGGCTGCACTGGAGGTAAACATGAGCAAAACTCACCAGTCACACCCTCCTCGTACCAAAAACACACTAGCCCCTTTTATAATAAGGGAATATCAACTGGTCAGTAGTTGGCCTTTCTTGTCCCATCACATGTACAGAAAATGCTCGGCTGAAATCTGTTTTGTTGTGTTTGATAAGGGACAGGCTGGTGGTCTACTGCTCCTAAGTCGTATGTTCCTGTTTAAATTCCAGAATATTCTCATTCCTCTTCCTGCTGCACTAAATTGTGCAATATTAGAGACACGTGAATAGAAAGACGCAGAACTCAATTTTTACTTGCTCCATGCGGCTGTTTATTTCAAATTGGCTTCCTATTATTATCTTATTACATAGAGACTTGCTAAATGTTGATAGCTGGGACTCGGGGTGCAATTTTACAGCCCTTCCTGCCAACCAGACCTTCCAGTCCCGCCAAAGTTCCCTAGCAGTGGGGCTGGGTAAGCCACGCAAATGGTCATTGACTTCAGCGGGAGTGGAAAATCCTGTCAGCAGCCAATGGCTCGCTGCTGGCACCATGGGGAAACGCTCAGCTAGAGTACCTGTAGATAGTTACATTGTAAGTAAAGGAAGCATCCGCTCTACCAAGACTTTTTTCCTCATTAATCCGTGTGATTTGAATACACAGGGAGAAGCTGCTTTAGGCTAGATTAGGCCGAGGAATTGAAATGTTGCATTCATTTAATTTGTGGTTACTTCAGCAGGCTGTGGGTCTTTCTGAAGATGATTGAGGTTCTCTAGGCCTTTGTAACCAGTACAGTTAGTTGCAGGTGGCGATTTTGTGCCCATGTTTGCCGTCAGCGAGATTAGCGAGGAGGGCACACAATCCCACGAGAATCAGGAAATGCAATTTTCGTTGACGAGATCGCGTTGCCTGATTTTCCATGCCCCTCTCTGATGACATAATGAGGTTCCCACCCACAAAGGGTGAGAATCTCATTGTAATCAATGTTAATATAATTAACAAAACCCTTGCCACATGATATCCCCCACCCCCCCAAAAATTAGCAACAGGGATATAATGGCAGGAATCAACCAAGGGCTTCTTCCGGGGCTACAAAGGTAATTATAGCTGTGTGGGGGAGAGGGACATGGAGAACACTGCCCCCTGGCACAGGTTTCTATTGCCCCCTGGCTGTGCCAACATAGCATCAACCTATGCCAGTGAAGGGAACTCTTAGGAGTCAAATTTGGGGAGGGGGTTTCCAGTTATGTGTGGTCAGGGGGGAGAGCGCTGAGGTCTTTGAAGGACAGACTTTGCAGTGTCTGGGGAGTGGTCATTGAAGAGGGGCTTGCAGTCACAGGGCCAGAGGGGAATGGGCATTGATGGGCAGAACGGGCATTGAGAGGCCAGCACTAGAGATATTGCCGCGTTGGTTTTTGGCTTTGGGAAGATGGGGAGCCCCTAATAGTTGTGCCAGTGGCGGGGGTCAGGCGGGCGATACCTTCATGGTGGCAGAGGGGGGGTGCTGCTGGGGGAAGTTTTAACTCTCTGCTGATTGGGGCAACCCTTAAAGATGGCGCCCCAATCGCTGTGGAGCTGGTCTTGAAGGCTCTATCAAGCCCCGCCCTGCCAGACTGAAGACGTAAGCCATGCCCCCAGATTTTTTTTTCCCAGAGCGCCAGAAAATCTATCTGAAAACCCAACTGTCAACAGGAGAGATACACGGCGGTTTTCAGTCAGAGCCTGACTGACACATTATGGGAAAGTATAGCCACTATTATAATGTAGCATTCAATTTTCACACAGCAAGCTCCCACACATAATGCGGAGGAATTTTATTTTCGGGATACAACCTATGAATCTATGATTCTAACCTGAGGGATAAATATCTGCCAGGACACCAGGCCAAACTCCTTTGCTCGCATTTGAATGTCATCGTGGATCTTTACTGTTCACCATTGACACTCCATCCTGTGGTTTAAATGTTTTCTTTAATTCATTCATGGGACGTGGGTGTTGCTGGCTGGGCCAGTATTTATTGTCCATCCCTAATACCCTTGTACTGAGTGGCTTGCGAGGCCAGTTGAGAGGACTTTTTTTTTTTGAACAGTCGACCACATTGCTGTGGACCTGGAGTTACATGTAGGCCAGACAGGGTAAGGGTGGCAGATTTCCATCCTTAAAGGACACATTAGTGAACTAGATGGGTATTCACAACAATCGTCAATAGTTTCATCATGAGATTTTTAAATTCCAGATTTTGTTTCATTTGAATATCACCATCTGCCATGGTGGGATTCGAACCTATCTCTCATAGAATCATAGAATTCCTACATTGAAGAAGGAGGCCCTACGGCCCACCGAGTCTGCACCCAGCCCTCTGATAGAGCACCCTACCTAGGCCCACTGTCCAGCCCTATCCCTGTAACCCCACCAACCTGCGTAAATGGACTGACAAGTGGCAAGTTACATTCGTGCTGCACAAATGTCAGGCAATGACCATCTCCTACAAGAGAGGATCTAACCATCGCCCTTGCATTCAATGGCATTACCATCACTGAATCCCCACAATTAATATTCTGGGGTTACCATTGATCAGAAACTGAACTGGATTAGCCATAGTAATAATGTGGCTACCAGGGCAGGTAAAAGGCGAGGAATCCTACCACGAGTAACTCACCTCCTGACCCCAAAAACCTGTCCACCACCTACAAGGCACAAGTCAGGAGTGTAATGGAATACTCTCCAGTTACTTGGATGAGTGCAGCTCCAACAGCACTCAAGAAGCTGAACACCATCCAAGACAAAGCAACCCAGCTTATTTGCTACCCCTTCCACAAACATTCAATCCCTCCACCACCGACGAACAGTGGCAGCCGTGTGTACCATCTACAAGGTGCACTGCAGGAACTCACCAAGGTTACTTACACAGCACCTTCCAAACCCACGACCACTACCATCTAGAAGGACAAAAGCAGCAGGTATCTGTGAATCCCACCACCTGAAGGTTCCCCTCCAAATCTCTCACTGCCCAACTTGGAAATATATCACCATTCCTTCACTGTCACTAGGCCAGAGATCCTGGTACTCCCTCCCTAACAGCACTGTAGATGTACCTTCATCTCGGACTGCAGCAATTCAAGAAGGTAACTCACTACCACCTTCTGAAGGTTGAATGGATGGATTGGTTTATTGTCACGTGTACCGAGGTACAGTGAAAAGTATTTTTGTGTGAGCAGCTCAACAGATCTTTAAGTACATGAAAAGAAAAGAAAATGAAAATACATAATAGGGCAACACAAGGTACGCAATGTAACTACATAAATACCGACATCGGGTGAAGCATACAGGGGTGTAGTGTTAATCAGGTCAGTGGATAAGAGAGTCTTTTAGGAGTCTGGTAACAGTGGGGAAGAAGCTGTTTTTGAGTCTGTTCGTGCGTGTTCTCAGACTTTTGTATCTCCTGCCCAATGGAAGAAGTTGGAAGAGTGAGTAAGCCGGGTGGGAAGGGTCTTTGATTATGCCGACCGCTTTCCCCAGGCAGCGGGAGGTGTAGGTAAAGTCAATCGATGAGAGGCAAGTTTGTGTGATGGACTGAGCTGTGTTCACGACTCTCTGAAGCTTCTTGCGGTCTTGGGCCGAGCAGTTTCCATACCAGGCTGTGATCCAGCCAGATAAGATACTTTCTATTGTGCATCTGTAACAGTTGGTAAGAGTTAATGTGGAGATGCCGAATTTCCTTACTTTCCTGAGGAAGTATAGGCGCTGTTGTGCTTTCTTGGTGGTCGCGACGATATAGGTGGAGCAGGACAGATTTTTGGAGATGTGTACCCCTAGGAATTTGAAGCTGCTAATCATCTCCACCTCGGCCCCGTTGATGCTGACAGGGGAGTGTACAGTACTTTGCTTCCTGAAGTCAATGACCAGATCTTTAGTTTTGCTGGCATTGAGGGAGAGATTGTTGGGCAACTAATGATGGGCATAAATGCTGGCCTAACCAGTGATGCCCACATTCAGTAAAGTAACAATTTGTTTAATTCCTGGACACTAAGGGGCAATTTATCATGTCCAATCCACCTACACATCTTTGGATAGTGGGAGGAAACCGGAGCAGCTGGAGGAAACCTACGCATAAACCGGGAGAGAGTGCAAACTCCACGCAGACAGTCACTTATGGCTGGAATTCAACCTGGGTCCCTGACGTTGTGAAGCAGCAGTTCTATCCACTGCGCCACCCCCGAATCTCTAGAGCATTACCCCAGGTCTATGGGTTACTAGTTGAGTGATGACACCACTACGCCACCACCTCCCAGAGACGCTATGTAGTCTGTGTGGTGATATGCATCACTGTAAATACACAAGGGGTTAATGTAAATACACTACTACTAAGTAAACACTAGAGGGAGCACCAGAGACGTCATGACATGCAGACATACAGCTAATGAACACATAGAATAGGACACGACCAATGGGCAATCAAGCCACCCAGGGGTGACACTACCACAAGGGCACTGACACAAGTAACTTTGTGAAGGACTCAAATTCTCCACTCGGTGTGGTCATTGAGCGCAACAAACACAACAAACACGTCAATAACAACAATGACAACAACAATAGAACAACAACTGGTACGACATGATACAACTCTGCCCATGAAGGACAATGTTACTGCTCAGCTCAGAACAACGGCGAGAGTGGAAACATACCATGGCATGTCAACGCATCTTACCAATTCACATTTGCTACACTACGGACAAGCAAACCAGCTTTCAGGAACGATGTCATCAAGAATTGCTACCACAAGCATAAACAAAAAGAGCGCACCTCAGACAATGAAGTGATTTAACCATTTGAACACCTCCTGATGACTTCTTGGTTACGTAAACACCAGTAAACTGACGGCGTTCACAAGGGAATGACAACATCGACACTTCCATAACAGCACAAGAAAGCCCCTCCACCGTGTAAATTCATGAACTTTGGACTCATAACTATTATTTGGCATTGTATAGCAGCACGGTAGCATGGTGGTTAGTACAATTGCTTCACAGCTCCAGGGTCCCAGGTTCGATTCCCGGCTTGGGTCACTGTCTGTGCAGAGTCTGCACATCCTCCCCGTGTGTGCGTGGGTTTCCTCCGGGTGCTCCGGTTTCCTCCTTGGGTGGGGTTACTGGGTTATGGGGTAGAGGTGTGGGCTTTGGTGGGGTGCTCTTTCAAAGAGCCGGTGCAGACTCGATGGGCCGAATGTCCCCCTTCTGCACTGTAAATTCTGTGATTCTATGATTCAACGTCATCATAACTATTATTTGGTATTGTATAATCCTCAATGTCATCATAACTATTCTTTGATCTTGTATCGTCATCACAGTCATCATAACTTGTACATGTCATCACTTATTTACCTGCTTTTGTTCAATTTTTCTTGAACACTGTACAGAAAATATGTAACACGAAAAAGGGGATGTGGTGGAATGCATCACTGTAAATACACAAGGGGTTAATGTAAATATACTATGACTAAGTAAACACTAGAGGGAGCACCAGAGACGTCCTGACATGCAGACATACAGCTAATGAACACATAGAATAGGACACGACTAATGGGCAGTCAAGACACCCAGAGGTGATACTACCACAAGGGGACATTACACAACCCATATATAAGGACAGGGCTCACATGCTCTGTCTCTTTCCACAGGTGACATTTAGAGAATAGGACAGGGGCAGATCAGAAGCATCATACCCACCACGTAGCTTGGAGCAGACTGGTTAGTTAGACTGAGTTACCAAAGCAAGATTAGCAGGACAGTCAAACTCATAGAGAACTGTGCTAATGGTTCAATAAATCACATTGAACTAACTTCAAAGTCTGGAGTCTCTTTTGGTCAAAGCTGCATCGAGTTGCAGCCTGTGTTATCCCAGAGTACATAACACAACAGTCTGCACCTCATTCTTTGTGCTTCAAGTAACATGACCTCATGTGTTGTACCTCCACAATTGCCCGGCAATAGGACAGATACGGAAGGTCATGCAGCACTGCCTACGATTCAGCAGCCAGTAGATAAGGCATCAGGTGGCAAACTGCGCATATTGATCTCTAAATCTTGCTTCCCTTTCCCTTTATACTTTAAACAATATATATATTGATTCAAATTTTTCAACAAATTGTCAACAAACCCCCCCCCCCAACAAAAAGAAAGAAACAAGAACACAACAATCAGAAATTATACATTGGATTTCCCCCATATACAATAACCCCCCATTTAACATTTAAAAACACAAATAGGGAAACCTCCCCACCTTCACCCAAACGCCACCCCAAGAGAACCCCCCCCCCACCGCCCTTGGGCTGCTGCTGCTGCTGACCTCCTCGCAAGGCAAACTTTATCCTCTCCAGCTTGATGAACCCTGCCATGTCATTATCCAAGCTTCCACACTCGGGGGGGGCTTCGCATCTTTCCATAGTAGCAAAATCCTCCGCCGGGCTACCAGGGACGCAAAGGCCAGAATACCGGCCTCTTTCGCCTCCTGCACTCCCGGCTCGTCCGATACCCCAAATAATGCCAATCCCCAGCTCGGCTTGACCCGGGCGTTCACCACCTTGGAAATAGTCCTCGCAAAACCCCTCCAAAACCCATCCAGCGCCGGGCACGACCAGAACATATGGATGTGATTTGCCGGGCTCCCCGAGCACCTGTCCTCCACCCCAAAGAACCTACTCAACCTCACCCCTGTCATATGCGCTCTGTGAGTAACTTTGAACTGTATTAGGCTGAGCCTGGCGCAAGAGTAGGAAGAATTAACCCTACTCAGGGCATCAGCCCACAGACCCTCATCTATCTCCTCCCCAAGCTATTCCTCCCACTTGCCCTTTAACTCCTCCACCGAGGCCACCTCCTCTTCCTTCAGCTCCTGGTAAATTGCCGAAACCTTGCCTTCTCCAATCCATACACCCAAAATCACCCTGTCCTGGATCCCACTTGCTGGAAGCAGCGGGAATTCCCTCACCTGCCGCCTCACAAACGCCCTCACTTGCATGTACCTGAAAGCGTTTCCCGGGGGTAGCCCAAACTTCTCCTCCAGCGCCCCTAGGGTCGCAAACGTCCCATCGATGAACAGGTCCCTCATTCTTCTAATCCCTGCCCGATGTCAGCTCCGAAACCCCCCATCCATCCTTCCCGGGACGAACCGATGATTCTCCCGAATCGGGGACCAAACTGAGGCTCCCACCTCGCCCCTGTGTCGTCTCCACTGCCCCCAGATCTTCAGTGTCGCCCCCACCACTGGACTCGTGGTGTACCTTGTCGGCGAGAGCGACAGCGGTGCCGTCACCAGCGCCCTCAGGCTCGTGCCCACACAGGACGCCATCTCTAGCCTCTTCCACGCCACCCCCTCTCCCTCCATTACCCACTTATGGATCATCGCCACATTGGCTGCCCAATAATAGCCACACAAATTCGGCAGCGCTAGCCCCCCCCCCCTGTCCCTGCTATGCTCCAGAAACACTCTCTTCACCCTCGGGGTCTTATTCGCCCACACAAATCCCATGATGCTCCTGCTTACCCGTTTGAAAAAGGCCTTGGGGATCATAATGGGAAGGTACTGGAACACAAAGAGAAACCTCGGGAGGACCGTCATTTTGACCGACTGCACCATACCCGCTAGTGAGAGTGGCAGCACATCCCATCTTTTAAAGTCCTCCTCCATCTGCTCCACCAACCGCGTCAAATTGAGCTTGTGCAGGGCCCCCCAACTCCTAGCTACTTGGATCCCTAGGTACCAAAAGCTCCTTTCCGCCCTCTTCAGCGGCAGCTCGTCTATCCCCCTTCCCTGGTCCCCTGAATGCACCACAAAGAGCTCACTCTTCCCTACGTTGAGTTTATACCCCGAAAAGTCCCCAAACTCCCTGAGGATCCACATGACCTCCGCCATCCCCTCCACTGGATCCGCAACATACAACAACAGGTCGTCGGCATACAACGACACCCGGTGTTCTTCATCCCCCCCCCCGGACCAGTCCCCTCCATTTCCTGGACTCCCTCAGTGCCATGGCCAACGGCTCAATTGCCAGTGCAAACAACACGGGGGATAATGGGCACCCCTGGCTCGTCCCCCAGTACAGCCGAAAGTACTCCGACCTCCGCCGGTTTGTAGCCGCACTCGCCACTGGGGCTCTATATAGCAGCCTGACCCAACTGACGAACCCCTCCCCGAGCCCAAACCTCCACTTCCCCCTCCACCGAGGGCATCATAATCACATTGAGGAGCCTCCGCACATTTGTGTTTGGCTGCCTACCCTTCACAAATCCCGTCTGGTCCTCATGAATCACCCCCGGGACACAGTCCTCAATTCTCGTAGCCAGCACCTTCGCCAGCAACTTAGCGTTAACATTGAGGAGCGAGATCGGTCTATACAACCCACATTGCAATGGATCCTTGTCCCGCTTCAAGATCAAAGAAATCAGTGCCCTGGATATTGTCGGGGGCAAAGTCCCCTCCTCCCTCGCCTTATTAAAAGTCCTCACTAGCAATGGGCCCAGCAGGTCCACGTATTTCCTGTAGAATTCATCCGGGAACCCATCCGGCCCCGGGGCCTTCCCCGCCTGCATGCTTCTCAATCCTTTAACCAGCTCCTCCAACCCAATCGGCGCCCCCAAACCAGCTACCTCCTCCTCCTCCACCCTCGGGAACCTCAGCTGATCTAGGAATCGTCACATCCCCTCCTCCCCCACTGGGGGCTCAAACCTGTACAGATCCCCAAAGAAGTCCCTAAATACCTTGTTTATTCTCACCGTACTCCGCACCGTATTCACCCCTCTATCCTTAACTCCACCAATCTCCCTCGCTGCCTCCCTCTTACGAAGCTGATGTGCCAGCATCCGACTCGCCTTCTCCCCATATTCATACGTCGCCCCCTGCGCTTTCCTCCACTGTGCCTCTGCTTTTCCCGTGGTCAACAGGTCGAATTCCGTCTGGAGGTTCCGTCGCTCCCCAAGTAGCCCCTCCTCGGGGGCATCTGCATATCTCCTGTCTACCCTTAGAATCTCCCCCACCATCCTCTCCCTCTCACTCCCCTCTCTCTTATCCCTGTGGGCCCTAATGGAAATTAACTCTCCCCTGACCACCACCTTCAACGCCTCCCAGACTACCCCCACCTGCACCTCCCCGTTGTCGTTAGCCACCAAATATCTTTCAATACACCCCCGCACCCGCCCGCACACCCCCTCATCCGCCAACAGTCCCACATCGAGGCGCCACAGCGGGCGCTGGGCCCTCTCCTTCCCCAACTCCAGCTCCACCCAATGCGGGGCATGGTCCGAGATGGCTATGGCCGAATATTCCGTTCCCTCCACATTCGGGATTAACGCCCTACTCAAAATGAAAAAATCTATCCGGGAGTAGGCTCTATGGACGTGGAAAAGGAAGGAAAATTCCCTGGCCAGCGGCCTGGCAAACCTCCATGGATCCACTCCCTCCATCTGGCCCATAAACCCCCTGAACACCTTGGCCGCAGCCGGCCTCTTACCCGTCCTGGACCTAGAACTGTCCAGTGCTGGGTCCAGCAACGTGTTGAAGTCCGCCCCCATTATCAAGCTTCCTACCTCCAGATCCGGAATCCGACCCAGCATGCGTTTCATAAATCCGGCATCATCCCAATTCGGGGCACATACGTTCACCAGTACCACCCGCACCCCCTGCAACCTACCACTCACCATCACATATCGACCTACATTATCCACTACAATATTCAGTGCCTCGAACGACACCCGCTTCCCCACCAGTATTGCAACCCCTCTGTTCTTCGCATCCAGTCCTGAATGAAAGACCTGCCCTACCCTTTCCCTTTGTTAGCCTAACCTGATCTGCCACCTTCAAATGTGTCTCCTGGAGCATAACCACGTCTGCCTTCAGTCCCTTTAAGTGCGCGAGCACCCGGCCCTCTTGACCGGCCTGTTCAGGCTCCTCACATTCCATTCCAATTTATCAGCTGGATCGGGGGGCTACTCGCCCTGACGACTAGCCATCTCCTTTTCTAGGCCAGCCACACGCCCACGCCTCCCGCACCCTCCAGTCCCCCAGGCGGCGGACCCACACCCCGACTACCTCTCCTACTTCCAGCTCCCTTTTGGCCAATGCAGCAGCAACCCAGTTCCCACTCCTCCCCCCCCTCCCCCACGCTAGATCCTCATCTAGCCATTTTGCTCCCCCCATGACACTCCCGTAAGTCAGCTGACTCCTGCTGACCCCGGCCTCTCCCGCCATTCCATTGACCCCCCAGTGTGAGAATCCCCCCACCCCTTGGCAGTCACTGTGCACTCCTCTCCAGCACCGCCGTTCCCCCCCCGGCCCCGCCCCCATCCTTCCCTAACACGGGAAAAAGCCCGCGCTTTCCTGAGCCGGCCCCGCCTCCTCTGACACAGCTCCTTTTTGCGGCCTTACCCCAACTCCCCATCCCTGGCCTCCACCACACCCCCCTCTTCCTCCATGGGGCCCTGCCCCTCCAACACCGACGCCCATACTCTCCTACAGCCCCCACATCAAATCCATTCACCCATCCCCACCCAGCACTCAAACAAAAAGAACATTCCCCAAACGCGGTAAACACAGTAAACATCCCCCCATGACAAACCCTCAATTTGTGTCCAACTTTTCAGTCTGTATAAAGTTCCATGCCTCATCAGGCGTTTCAAAATAGTGGTGCTGATCTTGGAACGTGACCCACAATCGCGCTGGCTGCAGCATCCCGAACTTCACCCCCTTCCGATGGAGCACCACCTTAGACCGGTTGAAACCAACCCTCTTCTTAGCCATCTCCGCACTCCAGTCCTGATAAATTCGGAGCTCCGTCTTCTCCCACCTGCTGCTCCGCTCTTTTTTGGCCCATCTCAGGACACACTCTCTGTCCATAAAGTGGTGGAACCTCACCACTACAGCCCTTGGTGGCTCGTTGGCTTTGGGTCTCCTTGCCAGGACCCGATGAGCCCCATCCAGCTCCAGGGGCCTCGGGAAAGCCCCCGCGCCCATCAGCGAATTGAGCATCGTGCTCATATATGCCCCGGCATCGGGCCCCTCCACTCCTTCAGGGAGACCCAGAATCCGAAGATTCTTCCTCCTCGACCTATTCTCCAGGTCCTCGAATTTTTCCGCCCACCTCTTGTGCAGCGCCTCGTGTGCTCCACCTTCACTGCCAGGCCCAATATCTCGTCCTCGTTCTCCGAAGCTTTTTGCCGCACCTCCCGGATCGCCGCCCCTTGGGCCTTCTGGGTCTCCACAAGCTTCTCAATCGCCGCCTTCATTGGCGCCAGCATTTCTGTCTTCAGCTCCTCAAAGCAGCGTTTAAGAAACTCCTGCTGCTCCTGCGACCACTGCGCCCACGCTGCTTGGTCTCCACCCGCCGCCATCTTTCTTTTTCTCCCTTCGCACTTTTTGCTGCACCAGGATCACATTTTTAGCCGCTCCACTCCTGGTCCAAACAATATAATGTCGGGGGGACCCTGCTGTCACCTTCCCACACTGGAAGCCGTCGAACAATTGCCATTGGGGCCCCTCTGAAGACCCCAAAAGTCCGTTCACGGCGGGAGCTGCCGAACGTGCAACCTACCTAGGCATAGCCGCAACCGGAAGTCCCTTTCCCTTTATACTTGTCGATCGCCTCTTTGCTCTCTCCTTCTTGAGCCTTGACAATAGATGCTAATTGGTGGAAATGTCTTTATAAGCCTTTCAAAGGCTTTCAGATATTCGATAGCTCAGTAACGATGCTCCCATTTAATTTCCAACATCCCTTCGAATTTACCCACACACAGTTTTCCTTTCCACTGCTAGTGTTCTTCCTATGTTCAGCGAAATCCCCATCTGGAACTATGTACAATTCTGATAATGAGTTGAATTAAGAAAATTGGATGTGATTCACAAACTTCCCTTTGTTCGAGAGAGAGCGATGCCCAATTTTATTCATTGGATGTCAACTGTCAACAACAGAAAATCATGAGCGAGTATCATGCATTTTCAGATCAGGTAGGGTTGCTAGATGAAGAGTAAATACACTTTTTTCTTTGTTAAAGTCTGCATGGATACAACGGACAAATTCGATAAGAGTGCACATTTATATGATCATGTTCAAAAGTACACGCGCAGTTGGAGTCATACTTGACACAAAGGAAGATGGTTGTGGTGGTTCGAGGTCAATCATCTCAGTCCCAGAACATCACTGCAGGTGCTCCTAGGGTAGTGTCCTAGGCCCAACCATCTTCAACTGCTTCTTCAATTACCTTCTCTCCATCGCAAGGCTAGAAGTGGGGATGTTTAGTGATTGCACGATGTTCAGTTCCATTCGCAACTCCACAGATACTGAAGCAGTGTGTGTGCATAGGCAGCAAGACCTGGACAATATCCAGGCTTGGGCTGATATTTGGCAAGTAAAATTTGCACCACACAAGCCAGACAATGGCCATCTCCACCAAGAGTGAATCTAACTATTTCCCCTTGACATTCAATGGCATTACCATCACTGAATCCCCCACTATCAATATCCTGGGGATTACCATTGACCAGAAACTGAACTGGATCAGCCAACTGTGGCTACAAGACCAGGTCAGAGATGGGGGGTTCTGAGGAAAGTAACTCATTTCCACCATCCAGAAGGCACAAGTCAGGAGTGTAATTAAATACTCTCCCTTTGCCTGAATAATTGCAGCTCCACCAACACTACAGAAGCTATACATCATCCAACAAAGAAGTGTACTTGATTGGAAACCCCCCCCCCCCCCCCCCCCCCCCCCACCCCCTCAACTGCTGGTGCACTGTGGCAGCAATGTGTACCATATACACTCGATTGTCACTGGACCAAAATCCTGAATCTCCTTTCCTAACAGCACTGTGAATGCACATATACCAGATAGACTGTAGTAGTTCACGGTGGCAGCTCACCACCACCTTCTCAAGGGCATTTAGCCATGGGCAATAAATGTTGGCTTTTCCATCGGCATAACGTCCCATGAAAGAATAAAAAATATCTTACCTCGGAATATTATGGTTACTCTTTGGTATAAGCACATGGGCTGTTGTGACTGAGTATTATGTTACAATTGTGGGTGTGATACATTGGCGGGGCTGATTTTCCAGAGTCAATGACACCTTTATAGTGTAGTTTTTCGGATTATTACGGTACATTTATATGGGTCACGGTATCTGAATATTACAGTACATGTACTGGGGGGTGTTTTCTGATTATTACATATGTTTACTTGATAGCTTTTTCTGAGTTTTACTGGACATTTAGAGGTTTTTTTTGATTATTATGGTACATTTACAAGGATAGTATTTTTCTGAAAATTATGGTGCATTTTTCTGAGCCGTTTTTCTGAATGTTGCGGTACATTGCAGGAATTATTATTCAGAAAATTAGGGTACATTTATGGGTCAGTATTTCTGCGTATTATGATACATTTAGAGAGTAGTTTTTCTGAGTTTTACAGTACATTTACTGAGGTTTTTTGGAAAATAATTATCCATTTACAGGATAGTTTTTCTGATTATTACAGTGCATTTACAGGACAGTTTTTCTGAATATTACAGTACATTTACAGGCTAGTTTTTCTGAATATTACAGTACATTTACAGGCTAGCTTTGCTGAGCATTACGGTATATTTACAGGATAGTTTTTTCTGAATATTGCAGTACATTTACATGATCATTTTTCTGAATATTACGGTACATTTACAGGCTAGTTTTTCTGAATATTATGTTATACTTACAGGTTAGTTTTTCTGAATATTACAGTACATCTACAAGCTAGTTTTTCTGAATATTACGGTGCATTTACAGGTTCGTTTTTCTGAATATTATGGTACACTTACAGGTTAGTTTTTCTGAATATTATGGTACACTTACAGGCAAATCTTTCTGAACATTATGGTACATTCACAGGCTATTTGTTCTGAGTATTTTGGCACATTTATGTTTTTTTTCGAGATATTACTGTTCCATGCACTGAGCCATTATTTGCTAATTACTGACTGTGGATTGTTATCTATTTAGCTGACTGCTGTTCTCCTGGTTTTAGGCTGAAGAGAGTAAAGTGGTTCGATTGCAGCTTGAGCTGACCCAAGTGAAGGCAGAGATTGACCGTAGAATCCAGGAGAAGGAAGAGGAGTTTGAGGCAACGCGGTAATCTCATTTTCTTTCCACAATATTTAATCGGCATTAGTGTACTGAGTTCAAACACTGTTTCAATTCAACACAGATTGGGGTAACAGGAACATCAAAACAGATAGTTTCATGTCACTCATGAGTTGGCAGAGCCTGGAGGAGCACCCCCTTGTCCTAATGTAATCAGGGACGGAATTCTCCCATTGGCGGAACTGGAAAATTAACAGACCTTTGAACAGCTCTGCCCCTTTCGTGACGGACTGCTAAAATTCCACCCTAGGTCTGGCCATGTGCCTGAAATCATGTGACCTCCAGGGCTACGAACGAAGTGCTACAAAACGGGAGTAGCCTGGAGGGCATGTTTCTCCACTGGCACAAACTAAATGGGCAGAATGGCCTCCTTGTGTGCTGTCAATGTGTCTAAACTTTCAGAATTTTCTAACTATCTGAAAAGGAGGAAAGCGCAGGGATGTAGGAAGAGGGCGGGGAAATGACAACGCATGGATTGCTCAATCAGTGTTGGGTGGGGGAGGCACTGGCAAAATTACCTTCTCATGGCCCAAGAGGATGGAGGGAGGCTATAATAACTCTATGACTGAACTGAGATCAGCTAAATCAACACAGACTGGAGTTAAAACCAGGGGCCTTTTCCAACCTGTGTTGGTCAACTCTGCACCACAAAATGTTTTGTGTAGGAAACTATACGGTAGGTAAATGTGGGCTTGAATTAAGGAGAAAAATACAGAACAAATAGACCACTCGACAGCCCAATGCTTTCATTTATGAAGTTTGTAAAAAGTATATAACCAATGTTGAAAATTCAAGGAACTGAACATGACAGCATACGATCTATGGACTTTCAGTAGTCCTTTAATTTTTAAAATATATTATTCTTTCATGATATGTGGGCGTCGCTGGATAGCCCAGCACATGTCGTTCATCCCTAATTCCCCTTCAGAAGGTGGTGATGATCTGCCTTCTTGGACCTCTGCAGTCCCTGTGGTGTAGATGCACCCACTTTGCTGTTCGGGAGGGAGTTCCAGGATTTTGTCCCAGTGACAGTGAAAGAACGGCAGGGATATATTTCCAAGTCGGGATGGTGCGTGACTTGGAGGGGAACTTGCAAGCGGTGGTGCTCCCATGCGTCTGCGGCCCTAGTCCTTCCAGATTGGGGTTTGGAAGGTGCCATCGAAGAAATTAAGGAGAGCTGCATTTTGCAATGTATTGTAACTATTTGATGTTTAAATATTCATAACTGTAAACATTTGATTATTTTATACTTTATATTATTGATCGTCCTTAGCTATGCTCAAAATTATGATTACTTATTTTATTTGTATCGACATCAGAATTCAGCCCCATGCTGCCATCCTCAGTTTGATTCAGTACGTCTTTCTATGGTGGGCAGTAGTGTGCGTTTTCTCGGATCAATGTTTTGCCCTCAAAGCTTCAGCAGCTCATCCGAAATGAATTGCCACCTGCCTCTCATGCCTGATAAAGTATCTGTTTCTAGCCTTTGCTCACTTTTCTCTTCTTCCCTTCTGTCTTCCATAACTCCTGCTTGGATACCTCCCTCCCTCCTGCGGTAAGTCTGAAGCATGCACTTTATTCTTTGCAGTTTTCCCCATTTAGAAGCTTTCTGACCCCGCAGCAGCTTCAGAGGCTGTCATGTGTTCCTGTCTTTGCGATTCGGGTGATGAGGATCCATTTATTGTTGAGAGTTCACGAGGCGAGACAAAGCCGAGGTCCAGGATAGGAGCAGAGTAGAGAAGAGGAGGAAGATCGAGGAACATGAGCTCGATTGGTCACCAAGAATTGGCTTTTAAAATCTTTAGATTGCATTACGAAGGGAATTCAAAAGTGAAGAGACAAAAGTGCAATTCGAGAGCCCCAGGAAGGAATACGTTGGAGCAGCAGCAGCTTATAATCCCAGGTCACCTTTAACAGGACGTTATCGAACAACATTTGTCACTGATCCACAAAATAAGATGTCAGGACAGATGCCCAGAAGCCTGATCTGATAACCGTTTTAAGGATTGTCTAAAAGCAGAAGCGATGGAGGGCGGGGAGGTTTAGGAAGGGAATTGCTGAGTTAGGGACCTCCGTCAGCATGGCCACCCAATGGTGGAATGATAAAAATCAGGGATGCACAAGAGACCAGAACTGGAAGAGTGAAGAGAGCTTGGAGGGTTGGATCAGATTACTGAGATGGGGAGGAGCGAGGGTTTCAAAAGAAGGATACAATTTTAAAATCAAGGTGTCGCTGGACTGGGAACCAATATGGGTCAGCGAGTGCGGGGTGGATAGGACTTGGTGCAAGTTAAAGTGTGGGCAGCAGAGTTTTGAGCGAGCTTGAGTTTGCCTGTTGACACTCATTGATGGCTTTGTTGCCTGGGGTCATGGGCGGCCATTTCCTCCACTTTGCTTTGCTGCTTGAAAGGGTTTTCCCATTGCCTCAGGCCTTTCCAATGACTGGACTATGTTTTACCCATCAAGGAAAAACCACCAGCGAGCTCTGGATTCGTTGCAAGCCAGTCTTGATGCGGAGGTGAAAGGACGCGGGGAGGCACTGAGAGTAAAGAAGAAGCTGGAGAGTGACCTGAATGAGCTGGAAATCCAACTGGACCAGGGGAACAAGAACAACAGCGAGCTCATGAAGTTATTGAAGAAGATGCAACAACAGACAAAGGTGAGGCAAGAGCTGAACGCTGCAGGAGTAACAGCGTCCAATATCGAATGGGGATAGTTTAAGATGGAGAACAGCTAACAATATCAGTGGGGGGGGGGGGGGGGGGGGGGGAGGGGGGGGGGGGGAACTGGTCCACCTTATCTCATCCATTTGGAACTTCAAAAAATGAAGATGAATTGTAGGCTTGTGTGGTAACTGTCACGGGACCCAATTGATCTCCCCATGGGACTCAATGGAATACCAGCTTCCCCGCTATTGGGGGGAGGCCCATCAGCTGGGGCTCATAGAATCAACCCTTAAAAGCCGGCCCGGATTGGGACCGGCATGATCGGTCGTCCTGGTTGGTGCTGTATGCCACATTGCACCCTTTTCTTTTGGCTGAAAATAAACCACCATTTTGATCCACCTTCCCGGGTCTCCTGAGCTTTTATGGTTCGTATATAACACCAGACAAAGGACTTGCAATTGCAGTTCTGAGACCGTTTACCGGACTAATGCCCTGCATGAGTGGGCTGCCTTATGAGGAAGGGTTGGGAAGGCTAGGCTTGTATCCACTGGGGTTTAGAAGATTAAGAGGCAAATTGATTGTAATATAAAAGATCCTGAGGAGATCTTGATAGGATGGATGTGGAGAGGATGCTTCCTCTTGTGGGAGAATCTAAAACTAGGGGGTCATTGGTGGAAACTCCAGGGTAACCTTATCTAGAACTTGCATTTATGTAGCACCTCTCATAACTTCAGTACATCTGAGGAAGGGGAAAAAAGGAAGTGAACCCTGCATCGGGATCCCACTACCTCGAAGCAGAAGCTCACAGCCCAAAGCCGACATCACCCACAAATTGAGGGAGAGCTGTTGTCGAGACATGCAAGTGCTTTTAAGCTAATGAAGTATTTTACAAACACAGTCGCTGTTGTAATATAAGACTGTTGTTTAATATCTTGAATATTTTTGTACGTGCCTCATTCCGTCGTCTCCTCTCAAGATCAGAGACCCCTTTTCTCCAGCTTATCAGCAGAACTTTGGTGCTAGGGACCTTCCAGGTATTTTCTGCATGGTCTGAAGATGTTTCCGACCTTTTAGTGTTCATTGTGGGAACAGTCTTGACAAGACGCGATTGAGGACATTTTGTCCAGAAATTACCGTTGCACACTCTCCTTTATAGTTTCCATTTTTTTCCCATCCTGCTTTTAAAACGCTTTCTTTTCTGAGCCCTTCCCAGAATCTAGCTGAGAGGCTGAGCAAAATGATGAACCTCCTGCCGGGTAGTCTGGAAACCAGTCAGTGAAGGGAGCACAGAGCCCACCCTGAGGATTTTCTGCTGTCAGTGCTTGACCTCTGCTCAAACTCTGCCCCTGACATGAGCGAGTGAGATTCACAGTGTCAGTCTGTTTGAAACCATGGGCATAAGTTCCTGCTTCACCAATCTCTGCATTCAATGTGGGGTGTCAAAAGGAAATGCCGCCCATCTTTTTCATTTTCTCTGTTGCTGGAAGCTAAGGGAGCCCATATGTTTCTATTTTCCCTCTTACCCATTTGGCCAATTTTTCATTTGTATGACAACTTGTTATTGAAGCAGTCTTTATCATATTTCATCCACATTATATCAACGGTTTCCTATCAAACGGGTTCATTTGGTTTTCCTGAAAAAATGGCGTGCTGGGAATGTTACATTTCTTCAAATACTTCTGAAATTTTGAGGGTTTTAGACTCTTGTTTGCCGGTACTTCCCTGCATATAACAATAAATGGGCTTTGAATCCTGATTTGCGTTGGCACAATTAACAAAGCCATACCTCAAGAAATCATCTTTATTCTGTATTGTTCATGATTTCATTTTTCCTTTGTTAAAAACGATCTATCTTCACTTCTTCACAATCCTGTTGCCTTGCTCGCTCGCAGTTAGAAAATGGAGGATTGCGTGATTTTGCGCCAAAGGCACGGACATACAAGGCACATGACCTGCACTCTTCCACTGCTTTTGGCCTCAAGACTGCGCCATTCAAGTTAAAAGCTGGTCATGGCCGACATTCTTAATTTAAAAGCCAGTTGTGGCCATTGGGCGCTTCTCCGGCGATCGGGAACACCGAGATTGATCGCTCCGTGACCCTCCTGTCACCCGCCGGTGACCCACCTGCAGGTCGTAACCTACAGTTTGAAAAACCTTATCCTTCATTACAACAGTGACTGCACTTGGAAAATACTTAATTTGCTGTAAAGTGCTTTGGGAACATCCTAAGTTGTGAAAGTCGCGATATAAATGTGAGTTATTTTTAACAAATACATGTTGTACCGTTTGTTTACTAGAGAGAGCTAGGAGGAGTTTCAGCGGAAATCACAACCACTGGGAACTTCCTTCCCCTTAAATACCTCCGCAAACAATGGCCTCAATATTTACAAAACATTAGGGAGCCAAAAATGGCCAAAGATCGCCAACGGAGTTCCTTTTTTAGAGTACCCAATTCTTTTTTTTTCAATTAAGAGGCAATTTAGCGTGGGCAACCCACCTATCCTGTACATCTTTGAGTTGTGGGGGTGGGACCCACGCAGACTCTGGGTGAATCTGCAAACTGCACACGGACAGTGACCCAGGGCTGGGATCGAACCATGGTCCTCGGTGCTGTCAGGCAGCAATGCTAACCACTGTGCCACCGTGCTGCCCTCTGACGGAATTCCAATTGATTTGAACAGCAGGACCTCTTCAAAATGTTTAGCATGATCTCCATTTTCCTGACAACCAACAAATGATGAACCCGGCTGGTGAACTGGAGGGAACAACCCAGTTTACCACACCTTGCGAGATCTAACGCGATCCTGCGAGACGTCGTGATATGAATCCCACCCATTGTGGACGGGATCACTTTCTAGAAAATCTGCATATTAGAGTGAGACAGCTAGTCTCACTGTAATATGCTCTCCCACAATCTAACCAAGGCATGGGATCTAACCCCCTCGCCTTGGAGAACTCGGGCATGCGTCATTCAGAGCTGGTCTCCACAAACGGGTGCCAGACTGAATGGCGCTCGTGGGGGTCCCTCAGGTGTTTGGAGGCCACCAGGTGCTTACCTTCTGGGCAGGGTGACACCCTGGCACTGTTTGTGCCACCTGGGCACCCTGGCAGTTCCACTAGGGTGTCAGCCTGGCACTGCAACGGTGACCTGGTGGCAGGGGCACTGCCAGGCATGGCGGAGATCAGGCCCAGGTGAGACCTGCGCAGGTGTGGGGGCAGAACCCAGGACCCCCATAGAGGTGAGTTGGCCTTAGGGGGGTTTGTGGGTTGCACATGGGGTTTAAAAATGGTGTCCCAATCTTCTCCCTGCATTGAGGAGTTCCGGCGACCGGAGCTCTTCAGTGGAGAAAACAGAACCAAGAGCGGCCTCGGCCGCGCGTTCCCCACTGAAGCCCCCAATCTACCCAAATGGCAGTCCGATAATGTCATCTTTCACGGTGCTCCAAGCGCTAATCGCGCGCTATGGGACTTTGTTCCCATTCGGGTAGATCTGGCCCAATGTCTCCAAGAGGCCAGGAGACCTGCCCAATGCTGCTGAAGTTCTCACTTTCAAGAAGCCTCCACTTCACTTTCTTGACATATTCCTTGTTTTTTTCAAAAGCGCATTCCCATTTTCCTCATCACCCACAGCGGGAAATGTCCTTCTAGATTAGCACTCACCCACTTGCAAACAGACCGCACCTTAATTTCAATTTCATTTGTCATTCTTAAATAATGTGTTGCAGGCATTGGCATGAGTTCTCAGCCAGAGTTACGAATAGGCCTTGCCTGTTGTGAGTGTGCAGACAGTCTGGGGTCAGCCGATGCAGGCTGGGTTTGCTACTGGGAGATATGACTGCACAGTAACAGGCACACTCCCTTCAGACCTGGCACCTCAATTCAGCAGTAAAGCACAATGTGACGGAGTAATCGCATGTTTATCCTCCGTCTCTCTCCCCACTGCAAAGCACATATTTAAAATATGCTCCTTCACATCGTCTCTGTTTTAATTCCTCATGACTGCAACACGCCTGTCGGCATCAATGCAACTTTACCTGACTCGGTCATGTTGACAATCTGCAGCTCCGAAGGTGCAATGCAATAATTGTGGTTAAACTGCAGGCGCATCCTGAGAATGGACAGTGTGTTTTATGGGCATGTGTGTCACATGGTTAAGAATAACTAAACCGTTCTCTGCACAGGGGTAGCGATAAGATCATAGAATCCCTACAGTGTAGAAGACGGCCATTCAGCCCATCGAGTCTGCACCAACCCTCCGAAACAGCACCATACCTAAGCCCAGTCGCCCGCCCTATCCCCTTCACCCCACCTAACCTGCACACCTTTGGACTGGGAGGAAACTGGAACACCCCGAGGAAACCCACGAAGACACGGAGAATGTGCAAACTTGACGCGGGCAGTAACCCGAGGTTGGAATCGAACCCCTGGTGCTGTGAGGCAGCAGTGCTAACCACTGTGCCACCGTGACATCCTGATAAACAGTGCGTCACTGTAAAATGTGTAAACGTCAGTATCCCGGGAATCTGGAACATTAGAAGTCATATTATTAGTCTTCCAACGTAGTAAAGCTTCAACCAGAAGCAGAATTCCCAAAACTACAACTACAAGTGAATTTGCTTTGAAGTTTGCCCTCTAAGTAAGACTCTAACCATAGTAAATACGATGTTCTGGAGCAATCGATTCAGCTGAAAAAAATGGGTGGGCCATGGAATTGTTTGTCTCATTGAAATGTGTGCCGTGTTACTGAAAAGATTGGGACCACTGGTCTCGGCCAATCCCCAATTTACACATCCACCAGGTGGTGCTGTGCACCAGCTCCTGCTCTCGCATTAAAATATGACAGTCTGTTTAAAATGTCAGGGTGCTCCCATCCCTCAGTTCCTGAGACTCCCGCATTATTTTTCCAGGGCAGACCAGTTGTTCTCCGCATTTTCCTTCCCATGTTGTTCAAGCTCATCGTTGTTACCGAGGTGATAATAGAACTGGCCACGACATGAAAAACCATAGAAAAGATCTCAGAACGTTATTGCCGTCCTGCCTTTACGTTCTACAGAATATTGTGAAGTGTTGGAAGGGGTTCTCAGACTGATTAACAGCGTGACCGGTCCCCCCAATGCGAATGCTCCTTCCTTTGACTGTAATCATGTAACCAGCCCATAGGGTGGTCAGTCCTATTATACCGCGGCACATTCCTTGGGGGTGCCATTGACCCATGTGATTACGAAGGAGTGGACAGTCACCAGACAGAAGCGCCCCGTAAGATTTTAATCCATCTCCACCCGCCGGTCCTTTTGCGAGTGAGCTCTGAAGGGTACATCTTCTTCGATATTGCTGAAAAGAGAGACGCATTGCTGGAGTTTTTGTTTTGTCTTCCAGGACAAGTATAAGAATGCCAAATTTCAATCACAACAATTTATACTAGAGGAGAAAGGATGCTGATTGGTTTCCAATTTGACCCTGATTGGCTGAGGTGTTGCCATAGAGAAAATGTTGGGGAATGATTCGCTCCCCAAGGTCCCGGGTAATTAAAAAATGGTGTTGGGGGGGGGGGGGGGGGGGGGGAGCGGCGGCTTGACCACATTCCTTTTTCTCACAGAGGAAGGGCCACTGTGTATGACTGACTTCATCTTCTCTCCCAAAGGTCAAAGGGCCAGTTCCAGCTCCCAGTACTGACTCTCAGCCAAACCCTCAGAACAGACGATCATTTAATATAACATTTTGGTTAATGTTTGCGGGAACTTCCCGTGCACAGATTGGTTGCCCTGTACGTTACGGCAAGGATCCAAAGATGTGTGGGTTAGGTTAAGGGTTTTTTGGGATAGGGCGTGGGTTTGGGTAGGGTGCTCTTACAGGGGGCCAGTACAAACTCGATGGGCCAAATGGCCTTCTTCTGCACTGAAGGGATTCTATGATCGCACTACAAAACGAAGCACGTCAATGGCTGCAAAGCGGTTGGGACACCCTGCGGTGCTGAAGGGCGCTACACAAATGCAAGCTCTTTCGTTTCTGTAAACCCTGGCAGACGGTTGGCATGGCAGCTGCTTCCTTGAGCAGCTGGGTGGTTGGTGTTGAAAGAACTGTGTTACTGTGTTACCCAGGATGTGCAGACCCAGATGGAGGATGACGCCCGACAGCATGAGGAACTCCGAGAGCAGTACAGCCTGATGGAGCGACGCTGCAGCGTGTTATCCACGGAGCTGGAGGAAACCCGCAGCGCCCTGGACATGACTGACCGGGCACGCAAAATCCTGGAGCAAGAACTAATGGAGATGACCGATAAATACAACGAGATTAACACACAGGTAAGGAGAGCAGGTCTAGAATGGCAGACTGGGACAGGGAAAGCTGTATCGAAAGCTGAGCACTTGAAACCATTTGAATTCCTCAAAATAGGTTTTGGAAGTGACAACTTGGTTTATTGAAAATAATCACCATAGCGGCAGGTAACAAATTCATGAACCTAATAAAACATAATCATAATTTATAATAACATAGCTATAGGCAATTATCGTTAAAGTAAAAACAAGTTAGGGTGGAGCACTGAGGACCCGGGTTCGATCCTAGCCCTGAGTCACTGTCCGTGTGGAGTTTGCACATTCTCCCCGATCTGCGTGGGTCTCACCCGCACAACCTAAAGATGTGCAGGGTAGGTGGATTGGCCACGCTAAATTGCCCCTTAATTGGACAAATTTTTAAAAACAAATCATAAAATAATAAAGGGATTACATGATTATGCATATTTTGTACATAAATAATTGCGATACAGTGCAAAATGCATCTCTCATTAATACATAGAATAAATATGAACGATCTACTGCACACTGCATTTTGTGTGACAGTCCGCCGTGCTAATTGGATCCTCGCCATTTGATGACGTTAAAACAAAGACCTCCTTTGCTGGAGAAAGTTGATTGGCTTAGTTCACTGTTCACATTATTCTAACATCCCAGTGTCCCAGTCGTCCCCATTTATAGGTGTACAAATACCTGTCACCGGTCCAACAAGGTAATTGCCGGAAACCGTAACAGTGTAATTAGTAAGACATCAACATGTAGATCATAAGTTGTCAGGTTGAAATCATTAAATTCCCAATCATTTACACATAAGTTGTGAGTTTTATAAAGTAGAGGGTTGGGCTGCCTGATAGTTTGTGAGCTCCAAATTTTATTTGTGGACTGTTTTTTTTCCCCCAGCTTCAATTCCATTGCACATTTATCTTTTTGTGGTTGTGGCAAGAAATAGTGACAGTGGGAGGTGGGATTCTGTGGTGTAATACAGCCCCTCCAGCCTGTTCAGGCATTCACACGATGGTCGATCTGTATCCTAAGTCTATTTATCCACCTTGATTCCATAACTCTTTAATACCCCTGCCTAACAAAACTCATTGAACTCAGTTTTGACATTTTCAGTTGTTGTCCCCCCCCCCCCCCCCCCCTCAACAACTGCAATGTGGTTGGCTCATAAAAGTGCCCTCTGGCCGAGCAAGCCAATCAGTTCAAGGGCAATTAGGGATGGGCAATAAATGCTGGCCCAGCCTGCGACGCCCACATCCCATCAAATAATCTTTTTAAACTTAAGCCTACTCTGTGCACCCTATCCTTGTAATTTACCCCTCTATATCACATGGTATATTGCAAGTACCACATGAGGAAGATAGGGGAGGGTTGGGGGGGTGGGGGGGTTTGGGGGGGGGGGGTTATAAACTAGGGGAAAGTGGGACTGCAGGGTGTCCAAGAAATGAAAGGCGCAGCGATTTCGGTATCCAACTATGAGTAAACCTAGTGACTGTCTTCAGCTGCAATTCTTCTATTGACATAACTGAACCAGGGTGAGATTGCAACCAGGATTCTTGGGAAAGTCCCATCAGAAATTCCAAGATTTTCCATGGAAACCTGACTAATTTGCCCTTTTGTTTCCTTTCCCAGTTTCAAGGAGCTACTGTCCTCAAACGTAAACTGGAATCAGACCTGCAGCAGCTGAGGGCTGAGTATGAGGAGTTGACGAGTGAATTGAGAGGCACAGACGATAAGGCAAAGAAGATGGTTTGTGAGGTCAGTGCTTCTCCCTGGGGAATGCTGCACGGGGATCTTATTCATTGGATTGGGGGATTTTCTGCAAGAATTTTGCCCCCCCCCCCCTCCCGTTGATGTGAATGATGACACTGCTGGCGAAAGGCAATGCTTTAAGTTTGGGGAAATTTAGTGCCCATATGGAGCAGATATGAAGAGGAGCTGATGTGCCCCCCATCTACCACCTCCCAACCCACTCAGTCATTTGCCCATAATTCCCACAGCCATGAACCCTCATTGTCTTCTACTGAGGGAGCGCTGCACTATTGGAGGACCAGTACTGAGGAAGTGCTGCTCAGTCAGAGGGTCAATAATGAGTGAATACTACACTGTCAGAGGGTCAATACTGAGGGAATACTGCAGTCAGAGGGTTAGTACTGTAGGAGTGCTGCACAGTCAGAAGGTCAATACTGAGAAAGTGCTGTACAGTCAGAGGGTCAATACTGAGGGAGGGCTGCACAGTCAGAGGGTCAGTACTGAGGAAGTGCTGCACAGTCAGAGGGTCAATAATGAGGGAATTCTACACAGAGGGTCAATACTGAGGGAATACTGCAGTCAGAGGGTAAGTACTGTAGGAGTGCTGCACAGTCGGAGGGTCAATACTGAGGGAGGGCTGCACAGTCAGAGGGTAAGTACTGAGGGAGGGCTGCACGGTGGGGCAATACTGAGAAGTACTGCACAATCAGAAGGTCAGTCTGAAGGTATGCTGCACTATCACAGGATCAGTACTAAGGGAGTGCTGCACTGTCAGAAGGTCAGTACTGAGGGAGCGCTAAGAGGGTCAGTACTGAGGGAGTGCTGTACTGTCAGAGGGTCAGTACTGCCCTGTCAGAGGGTCAGTACTGATGGAGTGCTGCCCTGTCAGAGGATCAGCACTGAGGGAGTGCTTGTACTGTCAGAGGGTCAGTACTGCTCTGTCAGAGGGTCAGTACTGATGGAGTGCTGCCCTGTCAGAGGATCAGCACTGAGGGAGTGCTGCCCTGTCAGAGGGTCAGTACTGAGGAATGCTGCCCTGTCAGAGGATCAGCACTGAGGGAGTGCTGTACTGTCAGAGGGTCAGTACTGCTCTGTCAGAGAATCAGCATTGAGGGAATGCTGCCCTGTCAGAGGGTCAGTACTGAGGGAGTGCTGCCCTGTCAGAGGGTCAGTACTGAGGGAAAGCTGCACTGTCCTGGTAGATCTTGATCCTTGAAGACTGGCTCTTCATTGCCACTGAGAGATTCAGAGGTCAGATATCTGCTAGACAAACATTCAGTGCTCCATAAGCTCACCGAGATCTGGGAAGGAAAATAACAAGCAGAAATTAACCCTAAATTTAGCGGGAAGGTACAGGAATGTGCAATACCATAGATAGTGTACCCAAAATCTCCAGGCTTGTGGAAACAATGGGTCACCTATCGCCCCACCATTTACCCAGCAGCAGTGCAGGTCAGCATGCGGTTGCTGTTCATGCCCAGAATCAGGTTTTGTGTTTCAGTTCACTCTAAATAGTGCAGAATATAATGAGTCTGCCAGCTGGCTCTGATGGTAAATTGTTTGTGCATCTTTTGCGGCTCTGCGTGTCATCGGAGCTGCCTCGATTGAATGACTGCCCTTGATCCATCCCTTCCAGCAATTGAATGTGCTGCATGGAATCCTGAGCTGGCCAGCAGGTGGCAGTGCCGCTCCATGCTGCAGGAGGATGGCAGCAGCTGCCAGCAGCAGTGGCCTGTCTTGGGGGTTTAGCTGGATGGCACTTTGCTGCTGGGTGATGTGTCCACAGAACAGAACCTTTATTATGTCCGTGCGGGTTGTATTTTAATGATAAGGAGCCGAAGGGCATTTTGTTTTTACAAAAAAGGCACGTGCAAACATTTACTGCTTTAAACACAGCTAGAGATAGTTTTGAAACTTGTTCTGTCACAAGGTAAAACTGTTAATTATGAGCAATGGGGCAGGTGCCTCCCCGGTGCATGAGGGTGCGGGTCTGTACCCAGTGCCAATCACACTGAGACCAGTGCGGAGTGCAAACTGTCAGTTCGAGAGTAAGACATCCTGGGGTCTTGATTTCCAGTGGGGGAGGGGTGCTGGGTGCGGTGGAGTTAAATTGGGAACCGAGAGGGAGTGACCACAGGCTGCTCCCAAACGGCTCCCAGATCCGTGTGTGTTCTGAGGAGATGCATGAACGTGTGCACCTGTCCCTCCCTCCCTCTCTCTCTCCCTCCCTCCCTCTCTCTCTCCCAGACTGGGTGTCTCGGGAGCAATTTGAGTTCACAGCTGAAAGCCTCATTGGTCCCGGTGGGAATTGCCGATCGCTGCAACATGATCCCCGGCACTCGGATTGCATTCCAATTTCGAGCCAAAGCCCATTTCAGCAAATCCCTTGATCCTGACACCGCCCCCCGCCCCCCCCCCCCCGAGCGCTCTCGATATCCTTCCCATTCCCTGGGAATTCGAGCTGGCAGTGCCTCGAATGGGTGTGAATAAACGGGTCACATATGAAGTCAGGGATCTGTGACTGGCCTCCAGCATCTGCAAGGAAGGGGAAATGAAGAGGCTCCAGCATCAGCCCTCAACCCCCCCCCCCCCCCCCACCCTGTGCACCTGGTTTTCCCCATTTACCCCCTCCCCCTCCAACAACACATTCTGTCTAGTTGCCCCCTCGCTGTCAAACCATTGCCCCCACCCACCCACCCCACCCCACAGTGATTGCCCCTTTTTTTAATGTGAAGGTGAAACCTAAAATTAAAATCCACTCGAGGAGTTTCAGTGTTCGGCCCTGGTGTCAGCCCCCTTGTTTTGTGGCCTTTTCTCTAACCTCCCTATTTAACTTGTTTTTTATTTCCAAATTTTTAGTATTCCATTTGGGAGCTGGGTGCAACTTTTTTTTTAAAAAGAGGTCATCATTTTTTTTCATTCATTCATGGGACCTGGGATGTGGGCTCCGCTGGCAAGGGCAGCATTTATTGCCTATCTCTAGTTGCCCTTCAGAAGGTGGTGGTGAGCTGCCTTCTTGAAGCGCTGCAGTCCCTCAGGTGTAGGTCCACCCACTGTGCTGTTAGGGAGGGGGTTCCAGAGTTTTGACACAGCGACAGTGAAGGAATGGCTAATATATTTCCAAGTCAGGATGGTGAGTGACTTGGAGGGGAGCCTCCAGGTGGTGGGGATCCCAGGTATCTGCTGCTCTTATCTTTCCAGATGGTAGTGGTTATGGGGTTGGAAGGTGCTGTCTGAGGAGCTGCTTGCAGGTTCACCAGTGAAGAAAATGGCCGATTCACATTGAGCTGATGCAGGTACAGGCTGACTGGAGATATGGGCACTGTCAGCCAGCTATTAACATTGTATCAGCAGTGTCACAATGGGTGGCATTCCTGCCTCTTGAGTCAGTAGGTTGCGGGTTCAAATCCCCCTCCAGGGTCATGATTAATTAATCTAAGCCAGTGAAGAACTATTGGAGGAGTCATCCTTCAGATAAAACCCTAAACCCAAAAAAATGTTCCTGGGTGCTTTGGGCAATGTTTATCTCTCGACTGACATCGCTAAAAATACATGCAGCGGAATTCTCCGTCGGCGGGATGCTGCGGTAAGCCGGCAGCGCACCCACGCCCGCAGGTTTCCCGACGGCGCGAGGTGGCCACAATGGGGAACAGAGAATCCCACGTGGGAAAAGTGCGGCTGGCGGACCAGAGAATCCGGCCCATCCATGATCTGTCTCATTCAAAAGTAAAATTCCGGTGGATGCTTGAACTCTGAATTAAAACCAGTTGTTAATATTCCAGTAAATGGGAGTTAATTCTCTTTCTCTCCGCTGTTCGACCTGCTGAGCATTTCCAGCTCCTGGTTCATCTCACTGTTGCTGTGCAAATTGGCTGCTGTCACAACGGTGCTTCATTGGCTTTCGAGCACTTTGAGGCCATCCTGAAGCAGCAGATGTCTCTCCTCTGCTGTGGGGAAGGAATTCCTGAGCGCCACCTCTGTTCAGAAATCATGAAAGTGTTGTAAACTCTCAAACGAAACGTACCTTGGGCTGATCAGTCTCTAAGAGAGAGGAGGGGAGGGGGGGCGGGGAGAGAAAGGTGGCTGACTATTTCGGATGGGACGAACATTCTGAGCATGGGTTCATGCCCATTCACAGATCAATCACCAGGGGGCAGTGTTGGCCTGCGTGTGGCGCTGCGAGAGGTTTTAAAGTGACCTGCCTGTGTTGTGTTTTAGGTTGTCAGGCTAGCCGAGGAGCTGCATCACGAGCAGGAGCACACCCTGCACCTGGAGAGGGTAAAGAAGGGACTGGAGGCACAGGTCAAGGACTTAAACGTGAAACTGGAAGAGGCCGACCACTTGGCCCTGAAAGGAGGGAAGAAAATCATTCAGAAACTGGAAGGTCGGGTAAGAACACGGGAGTCGGATAAACCCTAGAACTCGTCGGGAGTTATTGACTTAACATGGGTAAGAGGGGTCAGCCCGTCGAGAGGTACGGTCGGTTCCCACCTGGAAGAAGCTGAGCGGACACTGGGGTAGTGTAAAGGTTAAGCTGGCGGACATTATGAATCAGCAAACCTTTCGCGACAGGCGGCAAGTTTCGATTTGCGTGAAAAATAAAATGCTTCCCTGATTTCACTCCTAAAATGAGGGCCACTTCGATCATCAGTTTTTATCTTTAAGAAGCCACGTGTCGCTTGACACAGTGATGGGGTTGCAGCTGCTCGAGGCTGTGGTTTCTGACGGTGAAGTTGGGTGGGTTGGAGACTGTACGCTGCTGACTGCTGCCTCGCTCTTTGTAACAGGTGAAAGAACTGGAGGTGGAACTGGACGCAGAACAAAAGCGTCATGGGGAGACGGTGAAGACTCTCCGCAAGAATGAGCGCCGGCTGAAGGAACTGGTGTTCCAGGCAGAGGAGGATCAGAAAAACCAGCACCGTATGCAAGAGCTGGTCGAGAGGCTCCAGAACAAGCTCAAGGCCTACAAGAGGCAGCTGGAGGAAGCAGTAAGTGTGGATCGCCTCTTACCCTGGCAGCTTCAGCTGCTGAACTGGGCAATTCGGAGGTTCTGATGCAAGCCTTTTCCACTCAGAAAACTCATTTATTATTGTCCCTTTGTGTGGCCTCATTGGCAAGGCCAGTAGTTAAAGGCCAGTAGTTATTGCCCTTGAAGTTGGTGGGTGAGCTGCCTTCTTGAATTGCTGCAGTCCGTGTGGTGTAGATACACCTACTGCTGTTACCGGGGGCGGGGGGGGGGGGGGGGGGGGGCGGGCGGTGCATGTCAGGACTTTGACCCCGCGACAGTGAAGGAAGAGTGATATAGTTCCAAGTCAGGATGATGTGTGTGTTGTAGCTGATGGTGTTCCCGCGCATCCACTGCCCTTGTCCTTCTAGGAGGTAGAACGTGTGTGTTTGGAAGATGCTGTCTGTAAGGAGGCTTGGCAAATTGCTGCAGTGCATCTTGTAGATGGTACACCCGCTGCTGCCACTCAACAGGAGGGAGTGAATGTTGTAGTTGGCAGGTGGGGTGCCAATCAAACAGGCTGCTTTGTCCGAAATGTTTTCAAGCTTCTTGTGAGCTGAAGCGCCCGTCCAGACAAGTGGAGAGTATTCCATGATCCTCTGGCTTGGGCCTTGTAGATGGTGGACAGGCTTTGGGGAGTCAGGAGGCGAGTGACTTGCTGCAGGATTCCCAACCTTTGACCTGCTCTGGCAGCCACAATAGTTAGATGGCTGGTCCAGTTCAGTTTCTGCTTCATGGCAACCCCCAGGATGGTGATAGTGGGGGATTCCTGCAATGCCATTGAACGTCAGCTGGGAGATGGTTAGATTCTCTCGTGCTAATGCATCTCTGAATCAAACTGAACCACTCACACCATGTAGGGGTCGATTTTGACTTTTTGGCAACTGACTGGGTTGGTTGTCCATTCTGATGGCAAATTAAATCCAATCCAAAAGATGTGAAGTGACAAACAGGCCTCTCGGTGCAGCTGACAGGGTTGTGCTGGACAGCCACCAGTGAAGAATGTTGTGGGGGTCACGATCGCAGAGGGTGGGGCTGACAGAGCTACATTAGCTTGGGTTACTTAAATGGGACTCCTACTCCTCCAGGCCCCCAAAACTAATGTGAGGCTTGAACACACCCCTTTGGGTTTCATTATGGTGGAGATGCCACCATGGTGCTTTCAGGGCAGACTCTGAGCAAGTTCCTGTTTCTGTGGTGAGAGGTCCTGATCTGTGTCACCTGAAGCAGGCGGCCATTTTGAACCTGGCAGTGATCCCCTTTCAAAATGGAGTCGGCCACTTCTGTTAACAGGGACGGTCCCACTCTGAGGCTATTACCACTCATTAATGCCAGGCGAGGGCGTTCAAAATGGATTCTATAGAGCGGCGCCTCCCAAACCTTTCCTCACTTTCATCAGCCCACTTTAACCTCAGACCAAGAGCGGGTCAGACTAAGAGCGGGCGGGTGGGGGGACTGTGACAGCAGGGTTGGAGGGGAAACAACAATGTTTTTTTTCACCTGCCACTCAATTCCTGCTCCCCCAGCTTGACTGAGAAGAGGGGGAGGGGGGGGGTGCTGCGGTTGGTGATGGGGCAAGGTTCTACAAAGAAAACCAATGGCTACCTATTCACAGGATTTTTTTCTCTTTAGTAACAACAATTTGGTCTCAGAGTGCAATCTGTTAGGCCCCTCCCGGCAATCGAAAGAACCCTGAAGAGACCTCGCAGCTGCCTGCCGTTCAGTTCAAACTCCACAGCAGCCATGACGGGTGAATCCCGTCACCCTCGGTTTGGGAAGCCCTGCCGGAGAGTTTCTGTTACAGGGTCACATCCCACTTACTAACTCCATACGACTGAGGTGGTGAAGAAGCATTAACCCCACCCCCAGATCACCCCTTGCGGAAAATGTGTGCAAGGATTAAGTTCAGGCGCAACTGTTGGTGCTGCTAGTACTGCCTCATCCATTTGTTCACGACCAGGAACCATGTAACAGAACCTGTTGGCACTAATGGGCCATGTGGCCATTTGATTATCAACTGTGGGCCTATCAGGGCCAGGTACTCTGTGTGCCCATGGTAGTGTCGGCCTTGAGGGTGTGGGGGCAATGGAGGCAACATTTGGGGCTGGAGGGTGCATTGGTGTGGGTGCCGATCTGCAACAACCATAGGTTTGCGCCACGGGGCTGGATGCAAAGTTAAGGGGTGGCGGCAGGTGGGGATTGAGCACTTTGGGGCCTTGTTTATAGGGGGCTGGAGGACTTGGAGGAAGTGTATGAGTTGTCCTGGCTTTAGGGACCTGCAGGTTCAGAATTTGTGAGGAGAGAGGTGCTGTCCTTTCCTGGGTTACCTGAGGACAAGGTGCTGTCGAAAGATGAAATAGGGGAGGGGAAGGTGTCAGATATCTATAAGGAATTGATGGAGTGGGAGGGAGCCCTGATGGGGAACATCAAATGTAGATGGGAGGAGGTGCTGGGAGGAAGCTGGGAGCCAGGATGTGGGTAGAGCCTTACGAAGGGTGAAACATGTCCTTGTCATGTGCGAGGCTAAGCCTCATCCAGTTCAAGGTGGTACATAGAGCCCAGATGACGGTGGCGAGGAGGAGTAGGGTCTTTGCGAGAGTAGTTAGGTGCGTGGGGGTCGCAAACCACATCCACATGTTCCGGACGTATCCAAGATTGAGGGGGTTCTGGCAGGGGTTTTCCGATATGATGTCCGAGGTGTTAGATGTGGGGGTGGTTCTGAGTCCGGAGGTGGCGATATTTGAGACGTCGGAAGACCCAGGAGTCAAGGGGTGAGAGAGGCCGACATTTTGGCCTTTGCCTCCCTGATAGCATGGAGACAGATTTTGCTCGATGCCGGGACTCAGAGCCGCCGAAAGCGGGAGTGTGGGTGAGCGTCCTTGAAGAATTCCTGAGGTTGGGAAAGGTCAGGTTCGCCCTGCGGGGCGTTGGTAAAGGGTGTCGCCCGGAGGTGGAAACGGGTCATCTAATTCTTTAAAGAGGATTGAGGGGTCAGCAAGGACTGGGGGGAGGAGGGGGGGGTGGGGGTAAAGGGGTTGAAATGGGGAAATCGAGATGTGACAGGGTGTTGGTGTCGGGGGTGCAGGAGGGTGGTGTTGTTTATTGAGGTGATGTGTTGTTCTGATATTTTGTGTACATATGTGAAAATGCCTAGAATAAATATGCTGAAAAATATTTTTTGGCACGGTGGCACAATGGTTAGCACTGCTGCCTCACAGCTCCTGGGTCCCAGGTTCAACGCCGGCCTCGGGTGAATGTCTGTGTGGAGTTTGAACTTTCTCCCCGTGTCTGCGTGGGTTTCCTCCGGGTGCTCCAGTTTCCTCCCACAGTCCAAAGAAATGCAGGTTGGGTGGATTGGCCATGACAAATTGCCCCTTAGTGTCAAAAGGTTAGGTGGGGTTACTGGGTTCCGTGGATAGGGTGGAAGCCTGTGCTTAAGTAAGGTGCTCTTTCCAAGGGCCGGTGCAGACTTGATGGGTGAATGGCCTCCTGCACTGTAAATTCTATGATTTTATGAAACTGTGGGCTATCACCCGAGTCGGTGAAAGCTGGAGGATGTGGGTTCAATGTTCTCATTTCTCCATGTTGAGCTTTCTAATTTTAAGCATCAAACTGGTGGGGTGAAGACACAAGGGAGGGGTGGTGGAGGAGAGGTAGGGATATGGAACTGGATGACAAGTCATCCAGCCATTCTCGGGCACGATTACAAGCTTACATTAGGGAAGTGACTCTGTGGTGTGACTGCTCAGTGAGGGCAGGCTTGAGGCAGTGAAGAAAATATCTCAAATTGTTTCCTGTCAAATGGCCACGTTTATTTTAACATCATGCAGCTCTTTGCAAAAAAAAAATATATTAATCACATGGACTGCAGCGGTTCGAGAAGGCAGCTCACCATCATCTTCTCAAGAGTAATTAGGGATGGGCAATAAATGGTGACATAGCCAGCGACCCGCACATCCCATGAAATAATTTCAAAAATTATAATAGCAGAAATAATTTATGATTCTTCTGTAATCTCCATCACCTCAGGCAGTCCCTCAGGATTGAGGATGATTTGTTTCCTGTCCAGTTCAATGGGTTCTGAGATATGTGTAATGTGCAATCTGCAGATCCTGTCACATGTGGGGCAGATGTTGCTCAAAGGTTGGGCAGTTGGGTTGTTTGGATGTTTCAGCACTCACTCTTATGCTTTGACTTTGAAAATTCCTGAAGTCTCGGGAAGTCTCCTGATGTGTTTGGTGCCCTCCCCCGATTGAGCCATCTCGATTTTGGTCCCACACATGACCCATGAGTCGGCCCAGATATTTGACCTCTTTCCGGATGCTTTAAGATCATTACTAAAGTGTCTCCACAGTCCCCTGGGAGTCTCCTGTTGCCACTGAGCACCGAGGAGAACAGTTGCTTTGGGAGTCTGGTGTCAGGCATACAAAGGGCTCGGTATGTAACAGCCCCATCAGATTTACTACATCCAAACAGAGAAATTGGACCACTTTCGGCGCACAATTTTTCTTTCCCGTTCATTTTCTTCCTGGAGGTCATAGAATCATAGATTTTACAGTGCAGAAGGAAGCCATTCGGCCCATCGAGTCTGCACCAGCCTTTGGAACGAGCACCCTACTTAAGCCCACGCCTCCACCTTATCCCTGTAACCTCACCCAACCTTTTTGGACACTAAGGGCAATTTAGCATGGCCAATCCACCTAACAGCACATCTTTGGTTGTGGGAGGAAACCGGAGCACCCGAAGGAAACCCACGCAGACACGGGGAAAACGTGCAGCCTCCGCACAGACAGTGACCCAAGCCGGGAATTGAACCTGGGACCCTGGAGCTGTGAAGCAACTGTGCTAACCACTGTGCTACCGTGCTGCACAAGGCCACAGGTCACTGGGGATACTTTAGAAATTCCTGTTGGTTGCGGATCAGAGAGATTCCAAATGATGCTCAAAGGTCCTGTCAGACACGGTGACAAACCTGAAAGTTTCTCTTGATGCTTGACAAGGATAGACTAATTAAGAGAGAGTGATTCTGTCCTGCGTGCCATTGTTGATTGTCCTCCGTGAAACCCGATGAAGTGGTAGCTGGAACTGATGCACAGGACTACCTGAGATCCAACATCCTGAGATCCAGTTTTATTTTGGTGAGGGAAGGAGAGCATTGAGAGACAAAGTCAATTCAGGCACAGTGTCCATTTCCAAGAGCAGGGTGATTTCCCAATTCGACAGGGAGACGGAGGTTTGGAAAGAGCTTGCACAAGTTCCCATCTTTGGAATTCTTGATCACCTTTTTTTTTTTGTTTTGTTTCCCCCCTACCCCCACCAGGAAGAACAGGCCAACATGAATCTGGCAAAATACCGGAAAACGGTCCATGAGTTAGATGATGCGGAGGAGCGCGCTGACATTGCCGAGGCAGCATTGACCAAAATACGCACGAAGAACCGGGCCAGCTTTGGCAAAGGCTACTCCTCGGTAAAGGTTTCCACTGGCTGGTTTTGTCTTGTGCAGAGGCACATTTTGTGTTGTGAATGTGACTGGGTGTTTGACTCTGCTGTGGTCACACTTTAATGCTCCTCCTGCTAATGTGATCTCCATGCAAATCAGCAGAAAATGTATTTCCACACATCTAAAGGAAGACTTGCATTTATGTAGCACCTGTCCCAACCTCAGGATACCCCCAATGTATTTTATAATCAATGAAGCACTTTATTGAAACCTGGACACTGCAGTAATATAGGAAACACCCAATCCAGTTTTTAGGCAGCGAGTTCCAACAAACAACTAGTGGATCATGGCCATTGCTTTTAGTGATGTTGAAGGGAGATTATTGACCAGGACACTGGGGAATATCTACCCTGCTTTGCTTTAAGCCCGATTGTGGAGTCATTTGTATCTACTTGATCAGAAAATCTGCACCTTCAACAGTGCAGCACTCCCTCATTTTAACAGTTTACCATTAGTACTCGCTATAAACTCAGGTCGTAACTTCCCTGCTGTTCACTCTGGCAGGATCTTCCAGTCTCACAGAAGGAACACCCTCCTGGTGACGAGGGATGCATTCAACGATAAACCCCGTTGACAATGGTGGGACCAGAAGATCCCACCGCCAGCTAATGGCGACAAAATTGCGCGGAAAATCCCTCCCTATGGATTTACTGAGGAATAGTGTCAAAGTGAGAATGTCACTGGACTTGGCAATCCAGAGAACCAAGCTGATCATCTGGCGGCATAGGGTCAAATCCCAATGTTAAACACCATTTAAATTCAATTAATTTTCAATTACATTTTAATTTTCAAATTCTAAATCTGAAAATCCAATTTTAATTTTCAAATTCTAAATCTGAAAATTCAATTTTAATTTTCAACTAAATTGGAAAAACTAGTCTGTCTTCAGTAACTGTGACCATGAAATGATCATTGATTATCATACAAGCCCATCTGGTTCACCAGGGAAGGAATTCTGCCGTCCTTATCCAGTCTGGCCTCCATGTGACTCCAAAACCACAGCAATGTGGCTGACACTTAACCGAAATGACACAAGCAAGGGATCATAGAATTTACAGTGCAGAAGGAGGCCATTCGGCCCATCAAGTCTGCACCGGCCCTTACAAAGTGCACCCTATCCCCATAACCCAGCAACCCCACTTAACCTTTTTTTGGACACGAAGGGCAATTTAGCATGTCCAATCCCCCTAACCTGCCCATCTTTGGACTGTGGGAGGAAACCGGAGAACCCGGAGGAAACCCACGCACACACGGGGAGAAAGTGCAGACTCCGCACAGACAGTGACCCAAGCCGGGAATCGAACCGGGGACCCTGGAGCTGTGAAGCAACTGTGCTATCCACAATGCTATCATGATGCCACTGGATGGATAACAAATACTGGCTATGCCAGTGACACCCACATCCCATGAATAAATTTAAAATAAATTTAGATTAAAAGGTACAACTTGAAAAATTGTCCCTCTCTGGTACACTCACTGGCTCAGAGTGACTGTCCTTCTCTGGTACACTCACTGACTCAGAGTGATTGTCCCTCTCTGGTACACTCACTCTCTCAGAGTGATTGTCTTTCTCTGGTACACTCACTCGCTCAGAGTGATTGTCCCTCTCTGGTACACTCACTGGCTCAGAGTGATTGTCCCTCTCTGGTACACTCACTGGCTCAGAGTGATTGTCCCTTTCTGGTACACTCACTGGCTCAGAGTGATTGTCCCTCTCTGGTACACTCACTGGCTCAGAGTGATTGTCGCTCTCTGGCCCACTCTGGCTCAGCGATTGTCGCTCTCTGGTACACTCACTGGCTCAGAGTGATTGTCCCTCTCTGGTACACTCACTCTCTCAGAGTGATTGTCTTTCTCTGGTACACTCACTCGCTCAGAGTGAATGTCCCTCTCTGGTACACTCACTGGCTCAGAGTGATTGTCCCTCTCTGGTACACTCACTGGCTCAGAGTGATTGTCCCTTTCTGGTACACTCACTGATTCAGAGTGATTGTCCCTCTCTGGTACACTCACTGGCTCAGAGTGATTGTCGCTCTCTGGCCCACTCTGGCTCAGCGATTGTCGCTCTCTGGTACACTCACTGGCTCAGAGTGATTGTTGTTCTCTGGTACACTCACTCTCTCAGAGTGATTGTCCCTCTCTGGTACACTCACTGGCTCAGAGTGATTGTCCCTCTCTGGTACACTCACTCGCTCAGAGTGATTGTCCCTCTCTGGTACACTCACTGGCTCAGAGTGATTGTCCCTCTCTGGTACACTCACTGGCTCAGAGTGATTGTCCCTCTCTGGTACACTCACTGGCTCAGAGTGATTGTCCCTCTCTGGTACACTCACTGGCTCAGAGTGATTGTCCCTTTCTGGTACACTCCCTAGCTCAGAGTGATTGTCCCTCTCTGGTACACTCACTGACTCAGAGTGATTGTCCCTCTCTGGTACACTCACTCTCTCAGAGTGATTGTCCCTCTCTGGTACACTCACTGGCTCAGAGTGATTGTCCGTTTTTGGTACACTCACTAGCTCAGAGTGATTGTCCCTCTCTGGTACACTCACTGGCTCAGAGTGATTGTCCCTCTCTGGTACACTCACTGGCTCAGAGTGATTATCCCTCTCTGGTACACTCACTGGCTCAGAGTGATTGTCCCTTTCTGGTACACTCACTAGCTCAGAGTGATTGTCCCTCTCTGGTACACTCACTGGCTCAGAGTGATTGTCCCTCTCTGGTACACTCACTCTCTCAGAGTGATTGTCCCTCTCTGGTACACTCACTGGCTCAGAGTGATTGTCCGTTTTTGGTACACTCACTAGCTCAGAGTGATTGTCTTTCTCTGGTACACTCACTCTCTCAGAGTGATTGTCTTTCTCTGGTACACTCACTGGCTCAGAGTGATTGTCCCTCTCTGGTACACTCACTGGCTCAGAGTGATTGTCCCTCTCTGGTACACTCACTGGCTCAGAGTGATTGTCCCTTTCTGGTACACTCACTGGCTCAGAGTGATTGTCCCTCTCTGGTACACTCACTGGCTCAGAGTGATTGTCCCTCTCTGGTACACTCACTGGCTCAGAGTGATTGTCGCTCTCTGTCCCACTCTGGCTCAGCGATTGTCGCTCTCTGGTACACTCACTGGCTCAGAGTGATTGTCCCTCTCTGGTACACTCACTCTCTCTGAGTGATGGTCTTTCTCTGGTACACTCACTCGCTCAGAGTGAATGTCCCTCTCTGGTACACTCACTGGCTCAGAGTGATTGTCCCTCTCTGGTACACTCACTGGCTCAGAGTGATTGTCCCTTTCTGGTACACTCACTGGCTCAGAGTGATTGTCCCTCTCTGGTACACTCACTGGCTCAGAGTGATTGTCGCTCTCTGGCCCACTCTGGCTCAGCGATTGTCGCTCTCTGGTACACTCACTGGCTCAGAGTGATTGTTGTTCTCTGGTACACTCACTCTCTCAGAGTGATTGTCCCTTTCTGGTACACTCACTGGCTCAGAGTGATTGTCCCTCTCTGGTACACTCACTCGCTCAGAGTGATTGTCCCTCTCTGGTACACTCACTGGCTCAGAGTGATTGTCCCTCTCTGGTACACTCACTGGCTCAGAGTGATTGTCCCTCTCTGGTACACTCACTGGCTCAGAGTGATTGTCCCTCTCTGGTACACTCACTGGCTCAGAGTGATTGTCCCTTTCTGGTATACTCACTGGCTCAGAGTGATTGTCCCTCTCTGGTACACTCACTGGCTCAGAGTGATTGTCCCTCTCTGGTACACTCACTCTCTCAGAGTGATTGTCCCTCTCTGGTACACTCACTCGCTCAGAGTGATTGTCCTTCTCTGCTGCTCTTGCTGGTTCAGTGTGATCATCACTCTCTGGTATCTTCACTGGCTCTGAATGATGATTGCTCTCCAGTAACCAGGCCCACAGGGTTGAGGAAAGCCATTGTTGTCTTTTCAAGCCTTCTAACGATGCCTTGACTCTTGGGTTCTTTTTAATGATTCAGCGGTTGATGTGGCCTACATACCAGGTGTTACATGTGCTACATGTCAGTTCTTTACCTGGCCCTGTTGGAGGGCTTTATAAGGAGCGAAGTGCTGCATGAGTAACACTGCTTCCTGTATATTCAAGTGTCATCTGATGCCTGTGGCCTAAATAGTTCCAGTCTCCCAGCTAAATCGAGAGCGAGCAGACACGAAGAGCTGGATATCAAATGTGGTTAAAATTACAACAGGGTAGGTGGTTCTCCCATGGAATGTTGATCTTTTGCTGTCTATTTCTCCCTTGACAAAACACTGGAAAGATTTGTGTGATGTGAACGATTGGATCTCTTTAATCACATGTTTCATGAGAAATAATGAACCTGCAGTTACCATTTTTGTGACAAAGTTATTGTGAAAAGCCCTTCGTCGCCACGCTCCGGAACCTGCTCGGGTACACAGAGGGAGAATTCAGAATGTCCAATTTGCCTTACAGCACGTCTTTCGGGACTTGTTTTATGCGTTTTTAACTGCAAATCCTTTAACTGCACAGGATGAAAGCCAGATGACCCAGTGCTAAATTGAATTAAAAAAAAAAAAATCCTGGTTCACTGCCTATGATAACAGCCAGTGGGCACTGATTTCAACCTTTACTCGTAGTCTTCAGCTCATCCAGCTGTCATTCCGCAGCTGAATTTACTACCACAGCAGGCCTACCAAACTCCTCACAACAAGCAGCTCCCAACAAAACCTTTACCCATGTCAGATCTCCTTTACCCATGTCAGATCTCAATGAGACCATTAAAGGTAGGCCATGCGCTGGGTTTGTCTGTAACTTTGTTTGTGTCTGTCTGTCCGTTCTCTATATATCTGCGTGTTTGGGACTCGGAGATTGCACCAATAATTTTGTCTTGTCCCCAACACAGTCCTTCCCAAGCTTCCCCTCCCCCCCCCCCCCACTGTGACCCCATTTAATGCTTTTAACCCCCCCCCCCCGCTGCCGCACACAGACCCCACCCTGCTGCCTTCTGTTTCCCTCCGCGACCCTGCCACTCCCGCTTCCCTCACCGACCCTGCCTCTCACACACACCCCACGCTGCCAACCCTGCTTTCCTCCCTGACCCTGCCTTCCCCCCTGACCCTGCCTTCCTCCCTGACCCTGCCACCTGCCTCTCTATGTCAAACGGGAGCTGGCTCCAGTGGATGCCGTGATAAACAGCCAGACACTCGCCTCAGAACATTGTTGGGAAGTTGTACTTCTCTCAAAGTTACCCATTGCAAGAATTGCACTTGGCTGCCCCACAGCTGCCCTTGCAGTCCATGACCTCGCACCGCCCCACCTCCAATATTTCATCCCATGACCCCTAACAGGTATTGCGACACGGTTTGCAAACCTGTGCCGTAAAGCCTATTTTGGGCTGACAGCTTTCACGGAGATGCGCAGTGCTGATGTGTGTGGGGGGGGGGGGGGGTTTGAGATGAACAGCGGTACAGAGTTGGCCAATGGCTGTCGAGTCACGGCTGCCGCAGTGTTTGCTGCATCTTTTTCCGTTTTCCACTGAGTGACTGAAAGGGAGATTCATCATCATTCAGACACAACGGTCCAGAATTAGCTTTCCTCAAGGGCCATGAGCAAAATTCTGGCCTCAAATGTTTTCTCCTGTTCTCTCCATTTGTTTCCTTTGGAGGAATCTGCAAATATCACTTTTAAAATTTTCACAAAAATTAATGTGTAATAACCTTCCCAGGAGCCCCAGTATAGCGACAACAATATGGACCTTGCTCTGTGTCCCATGACCCACATTACCTATAGGGTCAGGAGTTAACAGCTGCTGTCAGATGATAATTCAATTGCATCTTACTGCACAGCTAATAAAAGCAGACAGGCATCTGGATCAAAGGCCTCTGAGATATCATAAATGATGACCTATTATCCGCTGATTCACCAATAAACACGTCACCGGGAGCTAGAAGCCGACTTCAACGTTTGGTTCGCTGCCCCAGTTATTGGTGCTGCATTATGTCGGTGTGAGGTCTAAAACATAGAACATAACAACGCAGAACTGGCCCTTCGGCCCTCGATGTTGCGCCGACCTGTGAAACCAATCTAAAGCCCATCTACACAATTCCCTTATCATCCATATGTTTATCCAATGACCATTTAAATGCCCTTAATGTTGGCGAGTCCACTACTGTTGCATGCAGGGCATTCCACGCCCTTACTACTCTCTGAGTAAAGAACCTACCTCTGACATCTGTCCTCTATCTATCGCCCCTCAATTTAAAGCGATGTCTCCCTTGTGCTAGCCATCACCATCCGAGGAAAAAGGCTCTATATGTCCACCCTATATAATCCTCTGATCATCTTGTATGCCTCAATTAAGTCACCTCTTAAGACTGTTTTCGTTAGAGAGAAGAAGGTTAAGTCCCTCAGCCTTCCCTCATAAGATCTTCCCTCCATACCAGGCAACATCCTGGTAAATCTCCTCTGCACCTTTCCAATGCTTCCACATCATTCCTATAATGCGGCGACCAGAACTGCACGCAATACTCCAAATGCGGCCGCACCAGAGTTTTGTACAGCTGCAACATGACCTCATCGCTCCGAAACTCAATCCCTCTACCAATAAAAGCTAACACACCGTACGCCTTCTTAACAACCCTCTCAGCCGGAGTGGCAACTTTCAGGGATCTATGTACATGGACAGCGCGATCTCTGCTCATCCACACTGCCAAGAATATTACCATTAGCCCAGTACTCTGTATTCCTGTTATTCCTTCCAAAATGAATCACCTCACACCTTTCTGCATTAAACTTCATTTGCCACCTCTCAGCCCAGCGCTGCAGCGTATCTATGTCCCTCTGTAACTTGCATTCCACGCCCTTACTACTCTCTGAGTAAAGAACCTACCTCTGACATCTGTCCTCTATCTATCGCCCCTCAATTTAAAGCGATGTCTCCCTTGTGCTAGCCATCACCATCCGAGGAAAAAGGCTCTATATGTCCACCCTATATAATCCTCTGATCATCTTGTATGCCTCAATTAAGTCACCTCTTAAGACTGTTTTCGTTAGAGAGAAGAAGGTTAAGTCCCTCAGCCTTCCCTCATAAGATCTTCCCTCCATACCAGGCAACATCCTGGTAAATCTCCTCTGCACCTTTCCAATGCTTCCACATCATTCCTATAATGCGGCGACCAGAACTGCACGCAATACTCCAAATGCGGCCGCACCAGAGTTTTGTACAGCTGCAACATGACCTCATCGCTCCGAAACTCAACCCCTCTACCAATAAAAGCTAACACACCGTACGCCTTCTTAACAACCCTCTCAGCCGGAGTGGCAACTTTCAGGGATCTATGTACATGGACAGCGCGATCTCTGCTCATCCACACTGCCAAGAATATTACCATTAGCCCAGTACTCTGTATTCCTGTTATTCCTTCCAAAATGAATCACCTCACACCTTTCTGCATTAAACTTCATTTGCCACCTCTCAGCCCAGCGCTGCAGCGTATCTATGTCCCTCTGTAACTTGTAACATCCTTCCGCACTGTCCACAACTCCACCGACTTTAGTGTCATCTGCAAATTTACTCACCCATCCTTCTACGCCCTCCTCCAGGTTATTTATAAAAATGACAAACAGCAGTGGCCCCACAACAGATCCTTGTGGTACACCAGTAGTAACTGAACTCCAGGCTGAACATTTCCCATCAACCGCCACCCTCTGTCTTCTTCCAGCTAGCCAATTTTTGATCCAAACTGCTAAATCACCCTGAATCCCATGCCTCCATATTTTCTGCAATAGCCTACCATGGGGAACCTTGGGCGCGATTCTCCGCTCCCGCGCCGGTTTGGAGAATCGCCTGCCGTGCCATTTTTCCATGCTACGCCGGTCCGACGCCCTCCCGCGATTCACCCAAGCGGCGAGAACGGCCCCGTCGAGTTCTGCGCGTCGCAGGCCGGAGAATCGCCCGTGACACCCAAAATGCCGATTCTCCGCTACCCCCGCTATTCTCCAGCCCAGATGGGCCGAAGTCCCGACGGTGTGACCCCAGTTCACGCTGTCGCCATTCACACCTGGTAAATAAAGTCGTCAGCCAGTCGTGCTGGCTGTTGCTGAGCAGTGAGGAGGTGAGCGGACTGTCCCGGAGCTCCTGCAGACCGGGTCGGCTTCTCCGAGAACGCTGCGGCCAACGGGGGTGGGGGAGAGTGTGGAGGTGGGAGGGGGGTGAGGGAGGGAGTGGAGGTGGGTGAAGGAGGGAGTGGAGGTGGGAGGGAGGGGGGGGGGGAAAGAGTGTGGAGGTGGGATGAGGGTGAGTTGAGAGTAGAGGTGGGAGGGGGAGGGAGGGAGTGGAGGTGGGAGGGGGAGAGGGAGGGAGTGGAGGTGGGAGAGGGGAGGGAGTGTGTGGAGGTGGGAGGGGTTGAGGGAGAGTGTGGAGGTGGGTGAGGGAGGGAGTGGAGGTGGGAGGGGGGGTGAGGGATGGAGTGGAGGTGGGAGGGGGTGAGGGAGGGAGGGAGTGGTGGGAGGGGGGAGGGAGGGAGTGGAGGTGGGAGGGGGAGGGAGAGTGTGGAGGTGGGAGAGGGGGGAGGGAGCGTGTGGAGGTGGGAGAGGGGGAGGGAGGGAGGGAGTGGAGGTGGGAGGGGGTGAGGGAGGGAGTGGAGGTGGGAGGGGGAGGGAGAGTGTGGAGGTGGGGGAGGGAGAGTGTGGAGGTGGGAGGGAGGGAGTGGAGGTGGGAGGGAGGGTGTGGAGGTGGGGGAGGGAGAGTGTGGAGGTGGGAGGGAGGGAGTGGAGGTGGGAGGGAGGGAGTGGAGGTGGGAGGGAGTGGAGGTGGGAGGGGGAGGGAGAGTGTGGATGTGGGAGGGGGGTGGGAGAGTGTGGAGGGGGGTGGGAGAGTGTGGAGGGGGGTGGGAGAGTGTGGAGGGGGGTGGGAGAGTGTGGAGGGGGGTGGGAGAGTGTGGAGGGGGGTGGGAGAGTGTGGAGGTGGGAGGGGGTGAGGGAGGGAGTGGAGGTGGGAGGGGGTGAGGGAGGGAGTGGAGGTGGGAGGGGGTGAGGGAGGGAGTGGAGGTGGGAGTGGGTGAGGGATGGAGTGGAGGGGGGAGGGAGAGTGTGGAGGTGGGAGGGGCATGCGGGAGGGAATGGAGGTGGGAGGGGGATGAGGGAGGGAGTGGAGGTGGGAGGGGGATGAGGGAGGGAGTGGAGGTGGGAGGGGGTGAGGGAGGGAGTGGAGGTGGGAGGGGGGTGAGGGAGGGAGTGGAGGTGGGAGGGGGGTGAGGGAGGGAGTGGAGGTGGGAGGGGGGTGAGGGAGAGTGTGGAGGGTGGCGTCCATTCGCGGATGCCACATGTCAGCCGCCCTGATATGGCAGGACGGCGACGAGGACACGGACACAGGTTGTCGTGTGTCTGATGGGCACAGGCAACTGGCACACTGGTGAGGAGGACGGTGTGAACTGACCGTTGGACGCAGACAGTGAGCAGGTGTTAGGCTGGCTGCGTATCTGCAGCGCGACCAGGCCACTGGGGCACACAGGCATCCCATGCAACCCGGCTGGCGAGGTGTGGAAGAACCTCCGTGTAACATGTTGTTTCTCTGCCCCCCACCACCCTCCTGCAGGTCACCATGTATGCCAACCAGAGAGCGATGTTCACTGCCGTGGTTGGAGCCGCAGCTCTGCAGGTGGCCATCCGGCAGCGTAGACTGCGACGGCCCACAATGGCTGCAGATGCAGCGGCTGCTGCTGCTGCAGCAGAGAGGATGGTCACGGAGTGGCCCGTTGTCGCATAGCGGGCCGCAGGCGCACAGGCCCGGAATGTCCAGGGAGTTGCCGAGGGGAACATTGACCCCCGACGGCGAGGAATGCACAGGAAGTGGGCACTGATATCAAAGTGCTGGGGGGGGTGGGGGGGGAGGAGGAGCCACTGATGGTGGTGCCAGGGCGCCACAGGCGTCCAGCAAGGCCGAGGTTGTACCGTGACAGAATGTCGTTCGAGGCCCTACCGGACATCACATGCAGGAGGAGACTACGGTTCAGCAGGGAGACGGTCGCACATATATGCCACCTCGTGGCGCACCTCGCACCACTTAGAATGGGTGGAGGACACACTATACCAGTCTCCGTTAAGGTGACGGTGGCCCTAAACTTTTACGCTACCGGTTCCTTCCAGGAGCCGAGCGGGGACCTATCTGGGATCCCACAGGCATTTGTCCACAGGTGCATCAGGGCCATGACCGACGCCTTGTACGACATCGCGGGCAGGTACATTAAATTCTCGGTGCGGCTCATCGGGGCTCAGCCATCTCTCCTCCTCCTCCTCCTGGGTTCTTCCGTGCGTGGATCGCGCCATTTATGGCGCAGCGCCGTGTCATTCGGGCATCACGTGCTTACGATGCTGCTTTCGAGCCACGCCCCCAGAGTTCCTCGCGGCCCCGCTCCTATCCCATTTTTGGGCATTGAATCCATCACGATCGGGGCCGTTTCGCGCCGTCGTGAAACTCGACGGCGTTCACGATGGCGTGGGCACTTAGTCACGGAAGTGGAGAATCGCGCCCCTTATCAAACGCTTTACTGATATCCAAATACACCACATCAACTGCTTTACCCTCGTCCACTTGTTTGGTCAACTTCCCAAAGAATTCAATAAGGTTTGTGAGGCACATCCTAACCTTCACTAAACCGTGTTGACTATCCCTAATCAAATTAATCCTTTCTAGATGATTATAAATCCTATCTCGTATAAACCTTTCCAAGACTTTGCCCACAACAGAAGTATGGCTCACTGGTCTATAGTTACTGGGGTTGTCTCTACTCCCCTTCTTGAACATGGGGACAACATTTGCTATCTTCCAGTCTTCTGGCCCTATTCCTGTAGACAATGACGACATAAAGATCAAAGCCAAAGGCTCAGCAATCTCATCCATAGCTTCCCAGAGAATCCGAGGATAAATCCCATCTGGCCCAGGGGACTTATCTATTTTCACACTTTCCAGAATTGCTAACACCTCCTCCTTATGAACCTCAAGCCCTTCTAGTCTAGTAGCCTGTATCTCCACGTTCTCTTCGGCAACATAGTATTTTTCCTGTGCGAATACTCACGAAAAATATTCATTTAGCACCTCTCCTATCTCCTCGGACTCCAAGCACAACTTCCCACTACTGTCCTTGACTGGCCCTACTCTTACCCTAGTCATTCTTTTATTCCTGACATGCCTAATGAAAGCTTTAGGGTTATCCTTAATCCTACCTGCCAAAGTCTGTTTCCAACATTGCAGCAATGTTCAGTATATGAACGATGCCACAATTACTCCAGAGTCAAAGTGCAGCTGATGATGCCTCCAAAATGGGTTTGGTCAACATGCCTCGATCAAAAAGGTTTTTCAGGCTCGATCGAGTCATGTGAAGGACTCATTTGTTTTAAACAAATGCCCCTGATCAGCGTCAGTTAAAAAGATGGAATTCCCACGTTCAGGCATGTGGCGGTGGTACTGCATGGATGCACACTGAACCTGGTGTGTGGATCCAGCCTGACAAAGTGGGGTGAAGGTTCCTGGCATCTGAGGTTTCAGAGTGTGGGTGATGGGGGTGGGGGTTAGCTGGTGGAGTGCGAATGTGTCATCGGGCAAACAGGGACTGCTTAAACCTTAAACCGCGCAGCTGAGATCGTGACCGCTATTGATAAAGTGATCATTTAAAATGCTGTGTCATTTTTTTAAAAAAAGTTATTCTTCTCCACAAATTCTTGGGTTCCACCACAAGCCTGTCAAGTTCACAACTTTCTCTTCCCTCCCTACCCGACAGGTGAACAGTTCCGAAAGTACGAGCAGCTTGCTGACAGAGTGGAAGCAAGGCCTAACGTTAGTTCAGGCCTCCATAAGCTGCTTCCTTTTAGTGGACAGCGGACCTCCTCTGCCTGCTGCTGTCAATGAAAGCATTTGCTTGAAACGTGACCCTGGTATTTCAAAATTTCACACTTCCATCAATCCATGAGTTTTTAAACCCGAATTGCCACTTCATCATTTAATTTGACTTCTCTCCTGCACTTTTCAAACCTTCGCTTTGGAAAAGAACGTGGGGATTATTGAGTTCTTCCCAGTATCAGGATCACCATAGAGACCATTAACTTCTAAAAATAAATTCAAACATCCACTTAAAAATAGCTGAAAGAGGGCAGCATGGTGGTGCACTGTGTAGCACTGCTGCCTCACAGCGCCGATGTCCCAGGTTCGATCCTGGCTCTAGGTCACTGTCAGTGTGGAGTTTGCACATTCTCCCAGTGTTTGCGTGGGTTTCGCCCCCACAACCCAAAGATGTACAGGGTAGGTGGATTGGCCACACGGAATTGCCCCTTAATTGGTAAAAATGAATTGGGTACTCTAAATTTATATTTTAAAAAATCTGAAAGGATGGCACAACATGATTTCATGTTTTAAGACTAACTGTAGTAAGGAAACTAGGAGAAACTATTCTTGTGTAGGCAACTTATACTTTAAACTACCAAACAGAAGTTTCCCCTTTTACTTTCAACACAACCGAAAATCCCACTTCACAATTGTACTTTACATTGTTCGTTAACTGATTTTTGATTTTTCTGCACCCGATCCAAAGTGATTCTTAGCTGCTGAGGATTTATCTCTGATCTTTTCCTTTCCCAACATGCTAACCTTTCACCCCAAAGCTATCTTTCTTGTTGAGGGTTTTTCGTAGAGGTTCTTCCCCCAGCACCCAGGCTACCTGAATCTCATTCAAATCCAAAAATATTTGGTCTTTTCAATCTGAGTGCAAGCACCCATCCACATTCCTATTTGGTGAACTGTAGCAGCTCCACCCTCCAGCTGCTACCTTTCTCCTGGATCTTAGCAAACTGTTGATGTGAATTTTCAGAAAAATACATGACTCTTCCCCTCTCAAGGCCCTTCTACATGAATCACATGGGCCTTGTATCCAGGTACAGTTGCTTATTATCCATCCTTGGGACACCAACTCTCTTTTATCTTGGAAGGGGCAGTTTTTAAAGCACAACTGTTTACAACATAACATTTTAAACTCTTTTCTGGGACTTTCGAGACTGACAGTCTATGCTCTGTTGGTACACATAGGCTGCTGTCATTGCCTCCATGCGTAAACAGCTTGCACCTACTTCCCAGTCAAACAATCTGGGCCCCATTCAATCTCTTAACAATCAACCCACCCAGACTTGGGATGGCACGGTGGCATAGTGGTTAGCACTGCTGCCTCATGGCGCCGAGGATCCAGGTTCGATCCCGGCCCTGGGTCACTGTCCGTGTGGAGTTTGCATATTCTCCTCATGTCTGCGTGGGTCTCACATCCACAACCCAAAGATGTGCAGGGTAGGTGGATTAGCCACGCTAAATTGCCCCTTAATTGGAAAGAAATAATTGGGTGCTCTAAATTTATTTTTAAAAAACACACAGACTGGTTGTCAGGCTGATTTTGGGATCGGTCAGATAACCCCCTTCATTGTATTTTAAACCCCCTTCATTGTATTTTAAATTAAAGAGAGTCCCAAAACCACACAATATTACAAACCTCATAATATAACAAAAGCAAATCATTGAGGTTAAATGCAATCAAAACCATTAGAAAGAATGAGTGAAGTACATTCAGTCATGTTTCCATTCGAGTAGCTGCTTTTTTTAAAAAACCTTCCTCAGTGTCATTTCATCTGGAATATTGGAGATAACATTTGGATTAAGAAATTCTTAGAATTGTTTAGAAGCTGTTTCCATTCAATCAAATTTAAACCTTTTGTTCAATTTTTGTTACTTAATCTGAACTTTACTCATCCTAACCATTTGTTATTTTTTCAACGCATTAGATTTGGGATCAGTCTTATTGCTCGGTCTCATTTTGGCCACATATCCAACTGAGGACATTGTAAATGATGTCCGCAGGGTTATTACTGCACAGTTCTGGCTATTTTTATCAATGTGCTATTTGCTTTCACTAATTGCTTCACCAGATTGTCCAGACATTGGACATGATAAGTCAGTGGTGGCACCCTGGACTAAATCTCCTTTTAATTAAATTCAATTCTTGTATACTTAATGCAGCACAATTTTTTAACCAAGAAATTTAACATTTATGAGTCGCCATCCTTCTGCAATTTGTCTGATACATTGCTTGACTACATCATCCTGTAAACTTAGACAACACCACAGACATACATTGAAACACACACAGGATACAACCAAATTAATTTTATGACTCTCTCTTAATCCATAGGGTTACAATTCTCCCTTTGCCACCCTAGTGAGGTCCCCCAGCTCAGCTGGGTCAGAAGGACGCGGCGAGAAAATCCTGAATGATGATGATTCCACCTCTCTGATTCCCACTTACCTTAATTCTCTGAAGAAGCTGATTGTAGACTGACACACGGAAGAAAGGGCCGTATCTCATGTACTAACTGTTCCTGGGAAGAACAAATCAGGGGAACTTTTTCCACTGGAGTCCCGTAAAACAAAATGATGTGGACAGCTTGATGCCTTTGCTGCCTGCGTGTTGTAAATGGACATCCAGACTGGTAGGAGCATCAAAACAAACTGTCTTACCAAGTGGCATTTCATCCTTTTAAAACAAAAAATGTATTTTCCGCATTTAATTGCTTGTGTTCAATGTGACTTTATGCACTCTGCTTGCGTGAGAGATCAGTTAGTTGGGAGCAGTGGGTCATGGATACTGTTGCATGGTACCAGTAGATCAGGCATTCTTCCCCATCCACTGATAGCAATCACATTGATGGTTAAATAACGTAGCATTTATTTCGTCAGATCGGTTAACAATATAACATGGTTAAACCTGGTCAGCTATCCTAGATTCAAATTGTAGTTTGCCATGCTTTGACTCAACATTTCAGAGATTAGTTCTTGCGTTCCAAGGTTGTCATTAAAGTTCCCTTCAGTAACTTACAAGCTCAAAGTGCTGATCCATGTTTTGAAGCCACGCCAAAGTTAAATGTTGGAATTTTAAACCAATGCATTTTTGTATCACTGAGAATTGCATTGTATTTATATATATATATATTATATATATATTGAGGACTGCTTGGTCGAATCTATAATGTAGTAGCCCCATAATTGCAGATGAAATTCTCCGCAGCGAGTCCTTGCTTTACCTTATAATGTCTTATAACCTTTATGTAATCTATGATGATTGTGAATATTATGCTGTGCATTTTAAAATATAATAAATCAATGTAATCTTCTTATAACTGAACTTTTCTTTTGGAGGAAGGAAGATGCAACTTGTTGGGATGTAGTTATAATGACCAGTCCTCACCTTCAATGAAAGCTTTCATTAACTTTCACTGCCTTGGCTCACAAATAGAGCAAGACATTTGGAGTAAGTACTGAAAGGAAATCAACTGAGGGAGAATATCCTAGCCATCAGCCAGCCAGTGCCTTTAAGAGATTAGGAGCATCAAGTCTAACAAAAGTCTCAACTTGTTTTTTTTTAAAATTATTTTTATTAAAATCTTTTGACAAAAACATAATTTTTGCATAACCGTGCGCAACCATTAACATAACAAAATAAAATAAAAGTTAACCATATGTACAAAGAAAAGAACAATACAACGTAACGATTCCCCCCCCCCCCCCGCCCCCCGGGATGCTGCTGCTGCTGAGCTTTACTGCTCTCCTAGAAAGTCGAGGACGTCCGCCACCTCCGAGAGAACCCCGCCATGGACCCTCTCAAGGCAAACTTTATTTTCTCGAGACTGAGAAACCCAGCCATGTCACTAACCCAAGTCTCTACACTCAAGGGGTTCGAGTCCCTCCACATTAAAAGGATCAGTCTCCATCATCTGAAAGCATTTCCAGGGGGCAAACTGAATTTCTCCTCCAGCGCTTTCAGGATGGGAAAGGTTCCGTCTATGAACAGGTCCCCCATCCTTTTAATGCCTGCCCTATGCCAGCTTTGAAACCCTCCGTCTATCTTGCCTGGGACAAATCTGTGATTGTTGCGTATCAGAGTCCTGACTGAGGCTGCCTCCACCCCACTGTGCCTTCTCCACTGACCCCAGATCTTTAATGCCGCCACCACCACCGGACTGGAGAGAACGGCAGAGGTGCCATTACAAGTGCCCCTAGGCTGGTACCTTTGCATGTGGCCGCCTCTAACCGCTCCCACGTCGATCCCTCCCCCAATACCCATTTCCTGATCAAGGCTATATTAGCCGCCCGATAGTAGCTGCAAAGGTTCGGCAGCGCCAGCCCACCCCCTCCCCGACTGCGCTCTAGATACCGTCTCTTTACTTGCGGGGTCTTATCTGCCTATATGAATCCCGAGATGATCTTGTTCACCTGCTTAAAGAAGGACTTAGGGATGAAGATGGGAAGGCACTGGAAGACGAATAGGAATCTGGGGAGAACCGTCATCTTAACGGTCTGCACCCTCCCCGCTAAAGATAGCGGGAGCATGTCCCACCTTTTGAAGTCCCCCTCCATCTGCTCTACCAGCCGAGATAGATTAAGTTTGTGGAGCCACCTGTATCCCTAGGTACCGAAAGTTCTTCTCGACCATATTCAGTGGAAGCTCTCCCAGCCTCTTTTCCTGCCCTTTAGCTTGGATCACAAACATCTTGCATTTCTTCTTGTTTAACTTGTACCTCGAGAAATTGCCAAAGTCCCTCAGAATCTACATGACCTCCCCCATCCCCTCTAGTGGGTCCGAGATGTACAGGAGCAGATCATCCGCATAAAGCGAGACCCGATGCTCCCCCCCCGCCCCTGCGAACCAGCCCCCGCCAGTTCCTTGAAGTCCGCAGCGCTCTATTGCAAGAGCAAATAGTAATGATGAGAGGGGACACCCCTGACTCGTCCCCCGGTGGAGCCTAAAGCACCCTGTTCGTGCACACACTTGCCACGGGGGCCTGGTAGAGTAGCTGGACCCAACCTATGAACCCCTCACCAAACCCGAACCTCCTTAGCGCCTCCCACAAGTATTCCCATTCCACCCGGTCAAAGGCTTTCTCTGCGTCCATCGCCGTCACTACTTCTGCCTCCCCTTTCTCTGAGGGCATCATGATGATGTTTAGGAGCCTCTATACATTAGAGTTCAATTGCCTGCCCTTGACGAAGCCTGGCTGATCCTCCCCTATCACCCCAGGGACACAGTCCTCAATTCTAGCAGCCAAGATCTTGGCCAGCAGTTTGACGTCTACGTTTAGGAGCGATATTGGTCTATAAGATCCACACTGTAGCGGGTCTTTCTCTCGTTTGAGGAGGAGTAAAATCGAAGCCTGTGACATTGTTGGGGGGAGGGTCCCTCTCTCTTTGGCCTCATTAAAGGTCCTTAGTAGGAGTGGGCACAGCAGTTCTAAAAATTCCTTGTAGAATCCAGCCCTGGGGCCTTGCCCGACTGCATGTTCCCTAGCCCCTTTACCATCTCCTCCAGCTCTATTGGGGCCCCCAGTCCTTCCACCAGATCCTCTTCCACCTTTGGAAACCTCAGTTGGTCCATGAATTGCTTCATCCCCTCCCCTCCCGACGGGGGCTCTGACTCATACAGTTTACCGTAGAACGCCCTAAAGACTTTGTTCACCCCTCTGGGTCTATGACTGTTTGGCCCTCCGTATCCCGTATTTCCCCAATTTCCTTGGGCGCCTCCTTCTTGCGAAGTTGGTGCACCAGCATTTTACTCGCTTTCTCCCCGTACTTGTAGACAGCCCTTTTCGAATTCCGCCTGCAGCCTCCTGCGTTCTTTCAGTAGCCCCGTCACGGGGGTCTCCACGTAACTCCTGTCTGCTCTGAGTATCTCCTCGACTAGCCTTTCTCTCTCCGCTCTTTCTTTCTTCTTTCTATGGGATCTGATAGAGATCAACTCCCCTCTGACAACTGTCTTCAGGGCCTCCCACACCGTGGACGCCGCTACCTCCCTGCTATCATTAGTTTCCAGGTAGTTTTTAATGTTTCTCCTTATCTGCCCACAAACCTTGTCGTCTGCCAGCAGCCCTCATCTAGCCTCCGTAGTGGGGACTGACTTCTCTCCACCCCAAGACGCAAATCCACCCAGTGTGGAGCATGATTGGAGACTGCAACGGCCGAATATTCTGTCCCCTCCACCCTAGGAATTAACGCCCTGCTCATCACAAAGAAATCTATACGGGAGTAAACCTTGTGGACATGGGAAAAGAAAGAGAACTCCTTCGCCCTCAGTCGGGTGAATCTCCACGGGTCTACGCCCCCCACCTGTTCCATGAATCCCCTCAGTTCTTTAGCCGCCGCTGGTCACTTCCCCGACCTGGGGTTTGACCGGTCCAATACAGGGTCTATGACTGTGTTGAAATAACCCCCCATAATCAGATTATGGGAGTCTAAGTCCGGCATTTTACCCAGCGTCGTCTCATAAATTCCACGTCGTCCCAGTTCGGGGCGTAAACGTTCACTAGCACCACCTGAGTCCCCTGCAGCATCCCGCTAACCATTATGTATCTGGCCCCCTTGTCAGCCACAATATTCCTTGCCTCAAAAGCCACCCGTTTGCCAACCAGGATTGCTACTCCTCTGGTCTTTGACTCCAGCCCTGAATGGAACACCTGGCTCACCCACCCTTTTCTCAATCTTGTTCGGTCTACAAGTTTTAGGTGCGTCTCCTGTAGCATGGCTACGTCTGCCTTTAACCCCTTTAGGTGCGAGAACACGCGAACCCTCTTGACCGGCCCATTTAGGCCCAGCACATTCCACGTGATCAGCCTGGATGGGGGGCTAACCCCCTTCACTGCCTATTAGCCATCTCCCTTTTTCGGCCAACCACGAGCCCACATCTCCCGCTTACTTGAGCCCTCCCATTGGGGCCCTCCTCCCCCCCCCCCCCCCCCCCCCTCCCTCCCTCCCGACTCTCCCTCTGTTCCCCCATGTTGGCTCCTTTTCTGTCAGCAAAGCAGCATCTCATCTCCCCCCCACCCCCCAGCAGCGCCGTGATCCCAAACCCCAGGTCAAGCACTCACTTGACACTGGCTCTCCCCCCATTACGCTTCCGTGAGTCAGCTGACCCATGCTGACCCCGGCTGCTCCCGCCTCTGTCTCCGATTATTCAGATGCCTCATTTTTTCGTGCCCCTCCCTCCCTGTGGAAAGCCCAGCTTATCTGCTTCAACGGCCCCCAAAGAACATTTCCCGCCCCCCCTCTCCCCACGAAACAACCAACAAACCCCGGGCACAAACCCGGCCCCACAAAAGAAACGGCTCCAGCTGTCAGAAGAGCAGCCCTATGTGTAGGGCCCCTCTCCTCCCTCTGCAGCCGAGCTCTACAAAAGCCGAAAACATAGCCGAAGACACAGGGAACAAACAAAAATAAGAGGGAACAACATAATGTCGCTCCTCCGTCCCAATGTGGCTGTCCTTTAGGTTGAGTCCAACGTTTCTTGCTTGATAAAATTCCACGCCTTGTCCGGTGTATCAAAGTAATGGTGGCGATCTTGATATGTGACCCACAGCCCCGCCGGATGCAACAGCCTGAACTTCACTCCTTTGCTGTGGAGGGCCGCCTTCGCCCGGTTGAATTCAGCGCGCCTCTTGGCCAGTTCTGCTCCCAGGTCCTGGTAGATGCCGATTACGCTGTTCTCCCACCTGCTGCTCCGCTCCTTTTTAGCCCATCGCAGGACTCGTTCCTTATCCGAGAAGCGGTGGAACCGTACCACCATGGCCCTCGGCGGTTCATTCATTTTGGGCTTCCTTGCAAGGACTCTGTGCGCCCCATCTAGTTCTCGAGGCCGAGGGAATGTTCCTGACCCCATCAGGGTCCCCAGTAACGTGGTCACGAATGCGCTTGCGTCCGACCCCTCCGCACCCTCAGGTAGGCCCAGAATGCGCAGGTTTTGCCTCCTGGACCTGTTTTCAACGTCTTCCAGCCTCTCCTGCCACGTCTTATGTAGGCGTCGTGCGCCTCCACCCTGACGGCCAGGCCCAGTATCTCGCCCTCATTATCCGAGACCTTTTTCGCAATCTCCTTGATCGCCGTTTCCTGCATTTTCTGGGTCTCAACCATTTTCTCCATTTAGGCCTTCATTGGGGCCAGCATCTCGGTTTTCAGGTCAGCAAAGCAAACTCCTGCTGTTCCCGCGACCACTGGGCCCACGCTGCCTGATCCGAGCTGGCTGTCATTTTCTGTTCCTGTGCCCGCTCTTGCCGCTTCTTGTTGCTCGTTTGTTTGGCCATCCTGCTCCTGGTCCCCTCCATAAACTACTGTGGGGAGCCTTCTAGCGCTATTTGCCTGCCGATTTATGCCAAAAAGGGGGTCGTCAAAGCTCCTTAAAAGGGCCCATTGGTCCGTTAGCGGCGGGAGCTGCCGAAAACCTGACCTACCCGCGCATGGCTGTCACTGGAAGTGAAGGCTCAACTTTAATGTTATGGAGTAGGGGCAGCAGCTGTATAAGGAATCATTGTGATGTATTCTGAACTAGATGACTGTTAATTGTCCTGTTTTTGACTCAAACAGGGTGGGTTTTGAATTAGTTAAAAATCACAGCCCAGGAGTTGGCAAATGGACCATCAGGAAACACAGACTGTCAAAATTGTTTCAGAGCAGAAAGAGGCCATTCGGCCCATTGTGTTTGCACCAGCTCTCGGAATGAGCAGCTCCCATGCTGCCATTCTCCCCTTAACCCTGCATCCTTCCTTTCCCAATCACAAATCTAATTCTTTTATGAATGCTTCACTTGCACCCGCCTCCCCACACTCTCAAGCAGCGCATTCCAGGCCGTAGCCACCCACCCAGTGAAAATGCTTTTTCTCGAATCGCTTTTACTCTTTTGCCAATCTGTGCCCTCTCGTTCTCGACCCTCACACGAGTGGGAACAATTTCTCCCTATCTGCTCTGTCTGGATCCCTCATGATTTTGAACACCTCTGGTCAAATCTCCTCTCAGCTTTTGCTCCTGTGAGAAAAACAGCCCCAACTTCTCCTGTCTACACCTCTAAAAGCTTGAAGTTCCTCATCCCTGGAATGTCTGGTGAATCTTTTTCTGCACTCTCTCTCCAATGCCTTCACATCTTTCCCACAGTGCAAATGTCTCGAGTCTCCATTTCTGAAATTCCCCCAGCTCTGATCACTCTGGCAATCTGTCAACATTTTACTGTAAAACATTTTCACACAGATCCTCTTGATAAATGAAATTCACAATGGTTCCCACTCATGCTAACAAGATGCATTATTGAGGGGACAAAGGTATCTCAACTAGCTGCACCTGTGATTGAGATGATTTTTTGGCAACAAGGTGGAGGGATTGTGTATTGATTTGCAAAATTGTACTGCAGTTCAGTAAACTTCTGTGATAGCACCCCCACGTAACTGCTACCATTTAAAGATGCTTGATGGCATTCGCAGTTTAAATTACCATGAAACCCATGCGTACGTAATGAGATCCAGAGCTATTTAAAACCGAGATTGCAAGCAGCTTCTGCAGCACACTTAAAACGCAGTGTTTCAACAAGATGTCATTTATTATATGGAAAACATTCAGATTTTAGCAGCTACAGCCTTTTGATGAAATAAAATGCTTTTATGCTGTGAATGTTTTAATAACTATCAATTTAACTAGAGAGAACATGTATCACAACTTGCACAATATTCAAAGCAACATACACAGAGTGTTAAATAGGAATCATTGTATTGCTGCAAATACAGCTTGGTCAAATTCACTTTCGGAGACTTTCACATGAAAACATTGTGGATCGTAAACCTTATTTTCTCCAATGATTGAAGCTGTTTTATGGAATATTATGGAACCTTTATACAGTATATTGTAGTATTTCAAAATATTGTATATACAGAGAAACTGTGCTGTTATAACAATGTCACTGGTTTTATGAAACCCAATGGCACTTAAGATATGCAAATAGTATTCATGTTTAAAGTCGTAAGTGGACATGTTATTATCACCCCAATCAATATAGACCTATTTTCCTGTAAACTGTTAATTGTATTATTCTTTCATCGAGTTTGCATTATTTTAAAGAAAAGCATAAAATAGCAGCAGTGCCAGATTCCCCCCCTTCCATAAGCTAATAAACATTAATGTGCAAAGGATTGGATTGTCATTCGACATGGCGCCTCACCTATCTACTACAAAGGTTGCAAATCTTACTAATGATTTGCATTAGTGAGTTTGAGAGTAGTGCGACTAACATTTCCAACAGGAAGTTTGCTTCTCACACCCAGATTGTAAGTAGGTTTCTTCTGTCAGCCCACCCTTCTCAGAGCGTTCAGGCAGTGGCAAGAGAGTAAAGCGCTGCTTAATTTCTCCATGATCCACCTTTCCAGTCTGATCCACGTCTTTACACTAGTTGGCGTACCAGGGAAGCAGTCTGAGGACCTATCCCTCTCCACCCCGAGGTATTTGTCCTTAGTTTTAAAAGGGCCACTTGAACTTCACAAAAAGATACAAATCATTGCTCCATACCGCTTATCTCTTTCAATTTTCAAGGGGCCTCTGATTTGACATTGGTGTGTGTGTCAGTTTGAGTAGTCAGTTCGATAGGAGAGCTGCAAAACCCAATAAAAATCTAGATTTTGTTGTGATAGCTTTGAAGGTTGGATCATTCACATTTGAGATTCCTTTGGCAGCAGAAGAGCCTCTGCCTTTGACTGAACTCGCTGAACAACACTTCCCAGTAGAAAACACTGGGCCAGATTCTCTGGGCCCCCAGCCACATGTTTCTTGGGGGCATGCCGTTTGGTGGCAGGGGGGGGGGAAGAATATCTCTTCCTACAGCTTGTCAATGGGATTTCCCATTGAAGCCACCCCACACCGCCTGTTAACCTCCGGGCAGGGGTGCTCTGCCAGTGGGAACAGAGAATCCCAGCCAGAGAATTCCAGCCACCTTCTCCATATTCACACAGCTTTGAGAAGTTAACTCCTCGCAGCACGTTATGTACTGAGCTGCACAATTGTACTTTAACATGAGGCTCAGCCCAAACAAGCTGATAAATCCAGTGCAGTCAAATGGGACCTAGAATCTTCTCTAATCACTTGCTCGAAATGAAAGGATAAGCTCCTGAAACCCAGAAGAAAGGGACATCTTTTATAAGCTAATGCAGAGAGAAATATTAAACAAAATTGCCTCAAAACATTGATTAGTGTACACAAGCACACACTGGACAAAGTGAATAGGTCTGACTAGAAAGTTATAGGAATTAAGTGAATTGGGCACAGAATCGAAGCTAATCCCAGGCACTCCAGAGTGACCTAGCAGTATAATAATAATCTTTATTAGTGTCACATGTAGGCTTACATTAACGCTGCAATGAAGTTACTGAAGGTACCCTCGTCGCCACACTACAGCGCCTGTTTGGGTACACTGAGGGAGAATTCAGAATGTCCAATTCACCTAACAAGCACATCTTTCAGGATTTGTGGGAGGACACCGGAGCACCAGGAAGAAATCCAGGAAGACATGGGGAGAACGTGCAGATTCTGCACAGTGAACCAACCCAGGAATCGAACCTGGGTCCCTGGCGCCGTGTAGCGACAGTACTAACCACAGGTTCTACACTTATCAGATGCAAAGTGAAGAGGACAGAGTAGCATTACTGAAAAAGAGACAAGGGACACCTATCTAGAAAGCTTTCCAATCACACAAAAAGTAAAAAAGCAATCACTTTGCAAGTCCGCCCTGTGACTCTGCCAGCGAGAACGGAGAATTTGGCGCTTAGCCAAAACTCCATTTCACTGCAGCGCCAACGGAGGATCCCACCGATCAGCACCAACCAAAACAGGGTGAAGGCTAATTTACAACTTCAACACCTGATGTGCCACTCTGCCATTAAGAATTTATTTGGGTGTTTTTAACCTCACCAATGGTCCTTCTAGAAATCAACTTGATAGTCAGATATCTAAAACTAGAGGCGGCCAGATTTAAAGATTGGACGTGGAATTCAAATCTCATTCATTGCTCCTTCAGAAAAGGAGTGTAACAAATAATTCATCATGCATTGCACACCCGCACACCTATCTGCAGAAACTTTCCCCCATCTATCTGCCTTTTACCCGGGGCTAGTCTGGGTCCAGGTTGCAACAACTCTCAATTGTGGTCAGCTACTAGATATATTGATTTGCTAACTTGCGTGTGAGGAGTTGAAACCCTGTACTCAGTAACCAAAGTGAGAACTGGTTTTCATGTGAAAGTGCCCAATTTGATCAAGGGACAACCACATTGCACTGTTTGTTGGAATGTAAGGAGTGTGGGGGAAAGGGGTGTTGGAATCAATGACAGCCGAAGCACTCTTTATATATACATGCTTAGCATGCAAAAGAAAGCTTTTCCACCATTACTGGCGAACAGGCAGTTTGATTGGCAAAAAAACTCCTATTAGCACAAAAAACAAACTGCTTATTAAAGTTGACACAGATGGCTAAATATTTAAACATTTTTTTTTGTTCCATGAACACCAAAGGCACTGGGTTATGAGCTTGTACTGTAACTTCCATTGCACTTCATCTCCTTGACTCAATCCATTCATCTGAAGACCAGCAACCATTAACTGCTCAGTCAATGCCTGTGGAAAAAATATGTATTGCCGCTAAGGGCTTGCTCTCTATAATTCCATGTCCACAGGCCGGATATGGCCCGTCTTGTGCTCTTTTACCCATAATTCTCTGTCATTGCTGGGTTCAACCTTCTGGAGTAGCTTGTCCACTGGTTCAATAGTCTAGAAGGGGAAAAAAACAAAATATAAAACGCTGCTAGACTTTCATTTCAAAGTGGCAAGCATTCACAGAATCGCTACAATGAAGGAGGCGGCGATTTGGCCCATCTCCTGGCTTCTTCCCCTAACCCTGCCCATTCTTCCTTTTCAGGTATAATAGGCAAATGCTGTTCTGAATGCTTTGAATGAACCTGCCTCCACAACACTTAACCACTCGCTGTTTGAAAACGTTTTATCTCATATACCTTTTGCTTCTTTTTTTTAAGATAATATTTTATTGAGGCATTTATAAATTTATCAATTTTCAAGAACAACATCCAACAGAGACAGAACCCACAACAAAATAACCATCATCCCCCCGCCCCCCCCCCCCCCCCCCCGCGGAACACAAACCCCAACCAACAAGGATTATAAAACACACCGCCAGCCCTTTCCAGCCCTCCTGCCATTGGTTTTCCTACCCTTATTCATCACTTCCATGCCTCCCCTTTCCCCCCGCCCCTGTAATGAACCGCTCAAGGCAAATTTAATTTTCTCAAGCCTGAGAAACCCCGCCATGTCGCTAACCCCAAACCTCCGACTTTGGGGGCTCCAGGTCCCTCCCATCCCAGTACAATCCATCTCCGGGCCACCAGAGAAGCAAAGGCCAAAACGTTGGCCTCTCTCCCCCGGGCTCCCAGGTCTTCCAACACGCCAAAGATGGCCACCTCTGGACTCGGGCCACCCTCCCTTGCAGGATCTCCGACATGACATCCGGAAATCCCTGCCAAAAGCCCCTCAGCCTCGGGCATGCCCAGAACATGTGTACATGACTCGCAGGACTTCCCTCATATCGCTCACACCTGTCCCCCACCTCCTCAAAGAACTTGCTCATCTGGGCCAGTCATGTGTGCCCTGTGGACCACCTTGAATTGGATCAGACTGGCACACGACGAGGACGCGTTGACTCTCCGCAGGGCCTGCTTCCATAACCCAGCCTCCAACTCCCCCCCCCCCCCCCCCACCCCCCCCCTGTAATTCTTCTTCCCACTTTCTCTTCACCTCCCCTATTGGGGCTCCCTCCCACTCCATCAGCTCCTTATAGATCTCCAACACCTTCCCCTCCCCAACTCCTGTTCTCGTCATCACCTTATCCTGTAACCCCATTTGCGGGAGACGTGGAAAGTTCGAGACCTGCCTCCGTACAAAATCCCTCACTTGCAGGTAGCAGAACCCATTCCCACCTGGCAACTACTCCTCTTCCAGCTCCTCCAAACTCAGAAAACCCTCATCAAGAAGGAGATCCCCAAATCTCTTGATCCCTGCCTGCTGCCACCTCCGAAATCCCCCGTCCAGCCTCCCCGGAGCGAACCAATGGTTATCGCTAATCAGTGCCAACACCGACACCCCCTCCAAACCCATGTGCTGCCGCCACTGTCTGCACACCCTCAGGGTTACCACTACTTCCAGGCTTGTGGAGTACCGAGCTGGCGAGAACGGAAGAGGTGCCATTAACAATGCCATCAAACTCGTGCCCTTACAGGATGCCGCCTCTCCTCTTTTGCTTCTCTTGTCAATTACTTTAAATCTCTGGCCTCTGGTTCTTGATTCTTTCACTCTGACCAGAGGTCATCGACCGTAAACATTAAGTAAATTTTGTGGTTTGAAGAGGAGTCATATTGGACTCAAAACATCAACTTTGTTTCTCCCTCTGTAGAGATACTGCTCAGTCTGCTGAGCATTTCCAGCATCTGCAGTATTTTGCTTTTGTATTAGGTATGCAGAACTATAAACATCCATTAATGCATCACCCCAGGTCTGCCTTGGCCTACCTTTATCTTTGTTGTTCACCTGGAACATAGTCAATGTTGAAAAGAGTAGGAGAGTTCAAGAAGGATCGATAGAAGCTGGAGGCAACTCTACAGGTTTGTTGAGATGACGCCGAGTTTGAAAAGCTTGTAGGTGGTTGGAGGAAATGAGGATCGGAGGAGGTAAGGAGTTCCACTGCTTTGTGACCAAGAGCATGGGAGGGGTTAAAGTAGATGTGCTTTGAATCTTTAAAAATTCATTTTCCAGGATGTGGACATCACAGGTCGTGTTGGGTGTTCTGATATACAAACGATCCAACATGGCTGGAGATAGTGTAACTCAATTTTATTAACTACTCAACTGTAACAGCACACTGCTAACTTGGGTACGTGCATTACCAGCTAATCTGTGGACCCTGTCCTATCACTATCTGGGTGATGCACTCAGCACATGGTAAATGTCTGAGTGGCAGGCTCTGAGCTCAGTGCTCTGAGCTGGCTGCTGCTGGAATGAGCGGGAACTGTAGTGTCCCCTGTTTATATAGTGCGTGTGCTCTCACTGGTGATTGGCTGCGATGTTGTGTGTGTGTTGGTTGGTCCATCTACCTGTCCATCAGTGTGTGTGTGTGATTACACCATGATATGCTGATCTAAATATCATGACAGTTGCCTCTGCGAAAGTGATGGTGAGCTGCCTTCTTGAACTGCTGCAGTCACAGCGCTATTAGGGGAGGGAGCACCAGGATTTTGACTCAGTGACAGTGAAGGAGCGATGATATATTTCCAAGTCAGGATGGTGAGTGGCTTGAAGGAGAACCTCCGGGTGGTGGTGATTGTTATGAATTAAGGAAGAGAGACTGAATCGCTTCTTGGCCTTTTGGCTAAGATAAAGCGTAAGATCAAGCCGGAGATTGGGTGTAATGTCTGTTCTTGTCAGCCTGGATCCAATATGTCCCCTTTGTGGGGACCATGAATTGTATTGAATTTGAACACCCTGTCCACTTTGCACATTGGCTTTGTAACTCGAAGAAAGGAATAAAACTAATTTTTAAAAAAATCTTGTATATTCAGAAGGCTCCTCTGACAAACCTAATTGAACAGAAATGGCCAATTAATTGGTCATCTTCTCCCAAGTCTCTCCCCTGGGTCTCACTCCTAGTTTACATCAGCTGCTGAGCCACATTTCATCGGAGTGATGTAATTGAGAACTGGGAATGAGAAATCTGCCTATTCATTCCTCAGTAATCACTCACTGGTCTACCTTTCTAACGGTCTGCATTGGTCACCTTTCATTATTCCAATACTGGAGTGAGCAAAGACTAAACAAGTTACGCTATAGAAACGCCAGCACCTGTAATTTCTCCGTCACGTCGCACAGCATCCTGACTTGGAAATAAATGTCTTGCTGAGCTGGAGGATATTTAGTGGTTTCCCATAATGGTGAAACGAATATTGTCAGTTTAAGTTGAAAGATAAAGATGCTGCTTCGATTACATGAACTCACCAAAATAAAAGCTAGATCAAAACGGCACGAAACAAAATTGGACCAATATAATCTGAAATTTGTTGAGTATTAATGAGTCAAGATCCAACACTCTGGCACAATTTTCATATTGTGATAATCCCGGATAGCAAGGCACAGGGTGAAAGTACTGGGAAATTTGGCACCCGTCTAAGAGGCTGGGTGAGTATTTGCTTTTGAAAACACTAGCTCCATAAACCCTTAAACAAGGGCAACAGGAAGTTTTTCAACAGTTCAGAGAAGGTAAATATTATCAATGCCTTAGCCTGAAATAATATTTTCTCTTATTGCCTATGAGTAGTAGGCTCCGGTAAATATCGGAAAGATCTGGAAAATTTGTGCCTCTTGGTAAACAAAGGGAAGTCCCATTCAATCTAAACTGTGGTTCAACATGCATAAGGCAGTCTCAGATAGTACAAAAGCCATACTTTGGGTGTGAACAATGTTAAAGGTGGTAATGTATAAAGTAGGTTGCATCTGCAACAGAAGGACAGTGATCCACAACTGTCCACGGTCAACAATAAACATCCTCTGCAATCTCTAACAATACAAATTTCCTCAGGCTGGTGGCTATGCCTCAAACATAAACACACAATTTCAAACATATTATGCCAGGCTAGAGAATAAATGTGGGTGCATGGTCTTCCCTCATATATACCCACCCTCACAGTTTTCAGGTCCTATGTTGATGTTTCCTGTGTGAGAGAATCGCCTTTCAAAGAGTAAAACTTTACAGTTTTTGGGGCCCAGCCAGTTTACGCTTAAAATGTAGCTTCAAATTGAGTTCTGAGTGTTGCACGACCCTGTAGCATCCGGGAAATAGAGCCAATATAGAATAATTTGCCCTGAGGAACATACACAAAGGTAATAAAATCCTTCAGTCTTTGTTAGACTCCTTTTTTCCACAATCCCCGCTGGCCCAAGATAGACACATTTTGTTATGGAGACTTGTAGATCATGCAAAGGAGAGCCGATTTGGTCCACACTTAAAGGGACAATGCCTCTTATGGATTTGCGCTTATTGCATGTTGGGCTACTTTGTTCAAAGAACAAGGTAGGGCACGTAAAAGAGTATTTCCTCTGGTCGCTGTGGTTGGCAGAACTGGAGATAGATATGGTAACCACATTTGTCTTGAATGAAAATCCATCAGGGCCAATAATAGTACTGATGAATCACAGCACAGAATGTATTTTCTTTTAATTTAAGACTGGCCTTGCTGAATTAGTGAGGTCAGTCATTTAAATAAAGAATTCAGAGCCCCTTGCAAGAATCTCACTGTATTCATGGAACCCAGCTCATGGTGGTATTTTGAGGAAGGAGATGATTTGTGCTTAAAGAACCTTAAATTGTCCTTTCGGAATCCAATAGAAAGTTAGAGGCGCAATAGCCTAAAGGCAAGTGGTCATATATTCAGAACTTGCTTTGACGCTTAAGCAGCAGCATTGGAAAACCTTGTATAAAGGTTTGCAGACCAGGCTTGTCCATCTAAAAATGGGGGGGGGGGGGGGGGGGGGGGAGGTCTGGAACTCAGGGTGGGAGAGGTCTGGAACTAGAGATCGGGATGCCATTTAAAACGGGACTGAATGTGGCCTCAGTGGGTCGTTTCTTGACTAGGACCAGAAATTAAGCCAAGTCCCATTTAATAGCAGGGTCGTTGGCGGCACTGCCGGTGCTGGGGAACACCCGGCTAAACACACCCAACCCGGGGACTCTGTTTAATTTCCTTTAAGTCGTCCCGAGTTTGTGTGAGAGAGGGGGAGACAAAGTTTGTATGTGAGAGAGAGGGAGACTATGAGTGTGTGAGAGGGAGGAAGACAGTGAGTGTGTGTGTGAGAGAGAGAAGGTGACAGTGTGTGTGACAGAGATGGGGATATTGAGTTTGTGTGTGTGTGTGAGAGAGAGGGAGGCAATGAGTTTGTGTGTGTGTATGAGGGGGAGAGGGATTGTGTGTGTGAGGGAGGAAGAGTGAGTGTGTGTGAGAGAAGAGAGAGAGAGTGTACGAGTGAGAGTGTGTGTGTCTACGCGGAAGGAGAGAGCAAGTGTGGGTGAGAGAGAAAGACAGAGTGTGCATGTGTCTCTCACTCAATATCATTAATTGAGTCACCCTCACCTTCCACAAACCCAAGCATACTCTCATCCATTCTCACACCCGGAGACAGGGTGTGAGCTGGACACACTCCCTCTTACAATCCTAATGGTAATTTTTATTAATTACTCTTTTTTTTTTAAAAGCTTTATTTATTGCTTTGACATTGCTTTATTTTTGTTCAGCAAGACATTTATTTTCTTCAGTTAACTTTCCGAAATCTGCTCATTGGCTCCTTGAATGAGAAAAAAAAATGACACTGGCATTTCCTCCCTAAAAGCGCCATGGGTGTACCGACACCTCAAGGACTGCAGCAGTTCAAGGAGACAGCTTATCTCCACCTTTTCAAGGGCATCTAGAAACGGCCAATAAATGCTGGCCTACCAGTGACATCCACATCCCGTAAATTAAGTTTAAGAAATTGTGCTGTTAGGCCTATACGGCAGAAAGATTTCATGTGCTTCCACAAGAGATGTCTCCTATACCAGTGTTCTGTTTTTCAAACTTCTGGCGACCCATTTTTGCAAAATAGCCGCCTCTCACGACCCACACCACGTTATGGATTCAATAGACAATAGATTATCCACAGTTACTTTTTAAAACTTCACGTTCATTGTTGGCACTTCTGTATTATTAAATATAAAAAATTCTAAATGAAAATATATTTTCTATTTTTGTTGTTATTTGGAGATCTAATTAACTTGTAGGAAAAATCTCTGCACAGATCAGTGAGCCAGATCTTTGATTGCAGACTCCTGACCTGTTTGAAGGGGTAATTAGGCAATTGTTGGAAACACGCCTGCATTTTGGACCAATGGGGAAGGAAGGAGACTCATCATTGATCACAAAGTCAGTCTCACTGAGAGAGCGACTGATCTCAGAAACTGAACGGAGAGCGGCTCCCCATTTTAAATATACATCAAACCCCTTATGCACACACAGCGCAACTTTAAACATAGATCTAATTGACAAGGTTAAGGGTAACTGAAACAGACATCAACAAGATTAACTGTCGCTGAAATTGAACCAACACTGACAACGTTAACAGTAACCGGAATTCAAGATTCATTGACAATGGTAACAATGGCAGACATTAATCCTGCATCCGATTCAGAACGTTAACCCTGAAAACGGTCTCTTTGTGTGATCATTGACTCTGTGCTTCCTATGATCTGCACTTGAACAGATGTATCTTCCCCTTGACTGGGATGGTTAGAGTTCACAAACACACACCCATCGCCCCAGAGCGGGTTCAGAATGGGGCAAATATAAATCAGCTTTGTGAAAATGGACCAATTGAAAGGTGGGGAGAACCCCACAGGAGACACAGGAATTATCTGCTAGAGCTAGATCCAGTATAAGGAAGTACTCCAGCTAGGAGTTACTGACTGGGGTACTTGTGGATAGCTATTCCAGTCGGCAGTCAGTTGTTCTTGGGTGGGGGTGCAGGCCTGGAAAAAGAAGAATGTGAAGCACTGCTGGAAACTAAGATTGTGCAGAAGTATCTGCAGGAAATAAATTTACCGATAATAGATTTTTTTATTTTAAACTCTTCAGTTGTATGTGCAGGTGCTGACTAACCTGGATGATCAGCTGCTGCAGAAACGGGAGTGGCTGCTGGAGGCTGTGTCGGTGGCGGTGACTGGAAAATGACCCAAGGAGGCAGAATGTCCACGGCACCAGTCTCCACCTCAGCCTAATGTGGCCACACACTGCACTGTAGTCAGAATTCACCGAGGGAGAAAATGGGGAAACAGGTCAGGCGAACCCCGGGGATCATTTTTGGAGACCTTTTGGCGACCCATTTTACATCATTCCGGCGGGTCGTGACCCCCACTTTGAAAAACATTGTCCTATACCCACAACTGTGAGCCAATCTAGAATTCAGATGTTTCCAGGTCTGTGTGGAGCAGGGCTGAATCCTTCCAATTTTTCATTCAGTTGCGCTCTTTCACTCAATACGAACATATGAAATCGGGACAGAAGTGGGCCATTTGGTCCATTGAGCCTGCTGCGCTATTCAATAAGATCATGACTGATCTGTTTGGGTTTTGAGTTCTACATTTCCATCTACTCCCATAACTTTTGATTCCCTTGCTTAACATGGATTTATCTACCTCTACCTTAAAAAAATTCAGTGGCCCCACTTTCACTATGTTCTGAGGCAGAGAGTTCCAAAGTCGCACAAACCTCAGGGAAAAAGATTTCTCCCCATCCCATAAGGGTGACCCCTAATTTTAAAACAGTGCTCCCTGGTTCTGGACTCAGTTACAAGAGGAAACATCCTATACACGTCCACCTTGTCAAGACCATTCACGATCATATAGACTTCAATCAAGTCACCCCTCACTCTTCTAAACTCCAGTGTAAACAAGCCCAGTCCGTTCAGCCAATCCTCATAAAATAACCCGTGCATTCCAGGTATCAATCTAGTAATCCTGCTCTGAACCACCTTCCATACATTTACATCCTTCCTTAAATATGGAGACCAAAACTGCACATACTATTCGAGATATGATCTTAACAATGGCCAGTTTAACTGAAGCATAACATCCTTAATTTTATGTTCAATTCCTCTCGTAATAAAGGGTAGCATCCCATTAGCCTTCTTGATTACACGCATACTCACTTTTTATGAGAGGTGGCGCAGTGGTTAGCACTGCTGCCTTGGGTGACAATCTGTGTGGAGTCTGGGTAGATGCTCTTTCAGAGGATTGGTGCAGACTCAATGGACTGAATGGCCTCCTTCTGCACTGTAGGGATTCTATGACTGATGCATGAGAACAGATAGATCTCTCTGAATCCTAGAGGTCTTCAGCTGTTCTGCCTTTAAGTAATACATTGCCTTTTTATTCTTCCTGCCAAAATGAATGCTTTCACATTTTCCCACATTCTTCTCCATCAGCCATATTCTTGCCCATTCATTCAACTTATCCATATCCATCTGGAAACTCCTTACAACATACTTTCCTACCTACCTTTGTGTCGTCTGCAAATTTAGCTACCATGCCTTCGTTTCCTCATCTAATTCTAAATTGTAAAAAGTTGAGGTCCCAGCACAAACCCCTGTGGGACTCCACTAGTTACGCTTTTTCCTTGTCAAGTGACAAGGAAAAAATACTCAATATCATAATACAGGCAGTTTGCATGTAATAAAATGTTTTCCATTTACTGCTCACCAATGTCAACCCCTCACATAATTTCTTTTATAAAGTCCTATTCATACCTAAATGTCAGCAGGTCACACATTAAGGGAGCAGCTTTGAACTGAATGCCTTACTATATTCCTGCTCTCCAGTATCAAACACATCAAACCATTCTAACAAAGTTATGATCAATTACTAATGAGCTACAGAATGGACATGTGTCTGTGCTTACATATGTGTCCTTCAACTTGGAATATATCTCTGCCTAATACAAGGAACAGACCAGAGACTGGAAAACATAGGGAATTCTTTGAGTTCCTTGAAAGGAGGTCACCCTGGACAATGTGACATACGAGAGTCAAAAGGGATTAAGGAAAAGGGAAGCAGTGTTCGTTTGTATCTTCCACACGTACTTTTTTCCCTTTGGGGATTAGTTGGGAATCATTCGCAGGATTAACAGGCTGATTATCAACTTGTTGAATCACGTCATGAATGTTCCTTCTGTGGCCAACAGGGCTTGGAGTATGACTTGAACTCGGAGCTTGAGGCTCAGAGGGAGGCATGCTGCCCACTGAGCCACAAGACCTCCCAAACGGTGAAATAGTGAACCTCCCACAAGGTAATGCCACCCTGCCACACATGACTCTACTCCACACAGTCATACACAAAACCACATAAGATATCATATACACACAGTCTGGAAATATAAACTAGCTACCGTTTTGTTTTTACTGTAGACCTCAAAAAAGCTTCCAGTGGTCCAGACTAACACAAAAGCAACTCCGAAATGTGCTCCATTGCTCAAGGAAGTAAGTAACATGTACTTTGGTCTCCATATGCTAAGGTAAGTGAGCCGAGGAGGAACAGGAGTAGGCAATTCAGCCGGCCAAGCCTGCTCCGCCATTCAATATGATTATGACGGATCTCATCTCGGCTTCATCGCCACCGTCCTGTCCGCTCCACATAATCCTTCATCCTGCGACTAATTAAAAACCTATCTATCGCCTCCTTAAATTTGTTTAGTGTTCCGGTTCCCACTGCGCTCTGGGGCAGAGAATTCCATAGATTCACGACCCTTTGAGAGAAGTAATTCCTCCTCATTTCCGTTTTAAATATGCCACCCCTGAGCCTAAAACTATGGGGCTGGATTCTCCCGTCGGCGATGCCGAACTCGCGTTCGGTGATTGGCCAGAGAATCACAGTACCCGACCAAATCGAGGGCCGCGCCACTTTCGCGATGCTCCGCCCCCTCCAACGCGGCCTGTTGCTCCGCCCCCCGACCGGCCGAGTTCCCGACAGCGTCGGTCGCGTGTGGTCTCGTCTGTCGGGAACTCGGCGTGGCGGCTGCGGACTCAGTCGGGAGAGGGCTGACTCGTCCTCTCCCGACTGGAGCTTGCGAGCTGGCCAAAGGGCGGGGCACAATATCATGGGCTGTGTCCGCGAGCAGCCCACGGACCCGGCAATTCTCCGGGCCATATTGGCAGCTACAGCCGGGGTGCTCTATGCTGCCGGCATGCTAGCCCCCAGCAAAACGGGGAATTGGTGGCCGTTTTACGCCCTTTTTTCTGGTGTAAAATACCACCATTACCACACCGGCGTGGGGACATAGCCCTAGAATTGGAGAATCCAGCCCATGGCCTCTCGTTCTAGAAAGTTCAACAAGGGGAAGCATCTGCTCTACGTCTACTCTGTCAATCCCTTTGGCATCTTATGTACCTCAATTAGATTTCCTCTCATCCTTCTAAACTCCATCGAGTATAGGCCTAAACTGCTCAACCTCTCTTCTAAGACATGTCCTTCATCCCTGGAATCAGTCTGATGAACTTTCTCTGAACCATAGAATATGCACTGGTGAAGAGAAGCACGGTCAAGTGAAATGATGGGATGAGAACACATTGACTGGATGACCATGTGAATCCTACTGGTGGTCATCCTGTCCTTCATGAAATGCAGTGAAGTTAGACATTGTCAGGTCCCAATGAAACTATTAGTGTTCATTACAGCATCAAACACCCATGTGATATGTGCAGCCATCACATTTGTTCATTCAGCGTTCAAACCTAGAATGTCCCATGACTCAAAAACAACATGCAGTTATATAACGCCCAAACCATTCATTGGAACATTATTGGGCAAAATTTGCCGCTGAGCTACATAAGGATATATTAAGTCAGAATCACAGAAAAATACAGTGCAGATGAGGCCTTTGGCCCATCGAATCTGCACTGACACGAGAAAAACACCTGACCTGCCTACCTAATCTCATTTGCTGGCTCTTGGCCCATAGCCTTGAATCTTATGACGTGCCAAGTACTCATCCAGGTACTTTGTAACGGGTGTGAGGCAACCCGCTTCTACCACTCTCCTAGGCAGTGCTTTCCAGACCATCACCATCCTCTGGATAAAAAGGTTTTTCCTCAAATCCCCTAAACCTCCTGCCCCTCAGCTTGAACTTGTGTCCCTTTGAGACTGACCCTTCAACTAAGGGAACAGTCGCTCCCTATCCACCCTCACAGACAGATGACCAAAAGCATGGCCACAGCAGCATTTTAACAGAGGAAAACAAGGTAGAGAGGTTTAGGAAGGGAATTCCAGACCTGAGGGCCTAGGCAGCTGAAAGTATGGTAACCAGTGGTGGAATAATTAAAATCAGGGATAAGTAAAAGGCCAAGATGAGGAGCAGACAGATTCCCGGAGGGTTATGGGGTTGCAGGAGATTGCAAAGTAATGGGGAGGGTCTTGAAAATAAGGATCAGAATTTTAACATGGACACCTTTCCAGACCTGGAGCCAATGTAGGTCAGTGAACACAGGGTAAGGGTTGACGGATACAATGTGCTTTGGAAATGGGTAGCAAAGTTTTGGAGGAGTACAGATTTACAGAGGGTGAATTTGGCTCATTGAGAACAACCTTTTTCTGTGACATTTTATCTTCCATTCCTTTTCTGCTTCAACCTGTAGTTGCTTCACTTACAGTTTCTCCCTCATGACAGCCTGGTCCAAAAGGTAAAGTCGCATGGGATTCGGGGTGTGCTAGCTAGATGGGTAAAGAACTGGCTTGGCAACAGGAGACAGAGTAACAGTGGAAGGGAGTTTTTCAGAATGGAGATCTGTAACTAGTGGTGTTCCACAGAAATCAGCGCTGGGATCACTGTTTGTAATACATATAAATGATCTGGAGGAAAATTTAGTCTGATTAGCAAGTTTGCAGGTGACACTAAGAGCGGTGGAGTTGCAGATAATGAAGGGGACTGTCAGAGAATACAGCAGAATATAGATAAATTGGAGAGTTGGGCAGAGAAATGGCAGATGGAGTTCAATCCAGACAAATGTGAGGTGATGCATTTTGGAAGATCAAATTCAGGTGTGAATTATACAGTAAATGGCAAAATCCATTGACATACAGAGGGATCTGGGCGTTCAGGTCCATAGTTGCATGAAAGTGATAATGCAGGTAGATAAGGTGGTCAAGAAGGCATACGGCATGCTTGCCTTCATTGGCAGGGACATTGGGTACAAGAGTTGGCAGGTCATGTTACAGTTGTATAAAACTTTAGTTAGGCCACATTTGGAGATTGCATGCAGTTCTGGTCGCCACACTACCAGGAGGACGTGGATGCTTTGGAGAGAGTGCAAAGAAGGTTTAATAGAATGTTGCCTAGCCTGCGCGGTGTTAGCTATGAGGAGAATAAACTCGTATTGTTTTCTTTGGAAAGACGGAGGCGGAGGGGAGACCTGATTAAAGTGTACAAAATTACGTGAGGTATAGACAGGTTGAATAGTCAGAAGCTTTTTCTCAGAGTGGAAGACTCAATTACAACCCAGGTTCAAAGTGAAGGGGAAAAGTTCAGGTGAGATGTGCAGGGAAAGTTTTTCACGCAGAGGGTGCTGGGTGCCTGGAAAGTGTTGCCAGTGGAGGCAGGCACGATAGCCACATTTAAGATGCATCTTGATAGACGGGCAGGGAATTGAGGGATACAGATCGTTTGGGCTAACAAGTGGTAGGTTTAAATAAGCAATCTGGATTGATGCAGGCTTGGTGGGCCGAATCTGCTGTTCCTGTGCTGTAATGTTCTTTGTTCTTAGGTGACTTAGCGTAAAATAATGGTCATTAAAACATTTTTTTTTTAGAAAATCCAATTCGTTTTTCCAATTAAGGGGCAATTTAGCGTGGCCAATCCATCTACCCTGCACATCTTTGGGTTGTGGGGGCGAAACCCACGCAAACACGGGGAGAATGTGCAAACTCCACACAGACAGTGACTCAGAGCCGGGATCGAACCTGGGACCTCGGCATCGTGAGGCAGCAATGCTACCCACTGCGCTACCGTGCTGCCCTCCAAATAATGGTCATTTTTAGGACTTTAAAACTATTAGTTGTTGTTTGGGTAAATAAAAATTGTTACTCTAAAATAATATATTGATAAATTTGCATATTATATTCATATAATATGCACTCGCTGGATCTACCCAAGGCGTTCGGAACGAATTCCTTCACCTCGGAGACCCCAGATAAGCGCCGTTTAACAATGGTCTCCATAAATGGGGACCAGGCGAAACGGCACTTGTGGAGACGGGGGTCTCCCAGGCGAATGGAGGAACTGGAATGGCTTGGTTCTGGGCATCGTGGTACCCTGGCAGGTGCCTGGATGACATTAGGGGTGTGGGTGGGGGGGGGGACTCAAAGACCCTCTTATAGGTGAGTTGGGGAGGATCTGGGGATTGCATTGGGGGGTCTTGAGATTGGGGTGCCATTTAAATATGGTGTCCTGATCTCTTCCTGCACTGGCGAGCGGAGTTCATTAGTGTAGGAAACGGGACTAATTGCAGCTTCAGCCGAGCGTTCCCCACTGAGGCCCCAAAATAAAACAGAGTCCCGTTAGAAACACCTGCTAAACACGCTCAACACGGGTATCCATTTCATTTTCATTAAATCATACCTCTGATGTTTTTTTGCATGCATTCAGGGTCGTTAAAGAGGCACCAGCACAAAATGGGATTTGCCTCTACCTTGATGGTGGCTTAAAACTGATGATATCAGATCAGTCACAATTACACTTCTGTCCTGTTTGAAGTGAAAACTAGGAGAGATGTTAATAATAGACAGTCGATCTTTTGGCTTACCCAGAGTTAATGCAACTCCCACAGCGTGATCAAGTGTTCTCGTAGACAAAGGGCAGATGATCAGAATGGCCCAGTGAGGGGAATCGGGCGCAAAACCACATGTGGGATTTTTCAGTCTCACCCACTGATGGGCTCATCCAGTCCAATGAAAGTCAATGGAATTTTTGGCTAGGCCACCGAATTTCCGGAGGGAGGCAGGTCCCGCCAGGACGGGGCAGGAAAATCATGGCCTACATTCAGAAGCAATTGGTCACCTTCTGATTCCCCCCTGCACCTGTACAGTGGGGCTGGTCAGAAAACTTAACCCGTGACCTACAGAGTATTGGATTTTTTTTTGGCACCCTGCAATCCTATTTTCGACTGCATCTAAATTTTGCTCGCCACTGAAGAATCTTGCACGCTGAAGTAAACTGGCCCTAATGCAAGTGGCCACCTGCTGCACTTAAGTAAGTTTGGCAGCTGCCAGGGAAAAATTTAAAAAAGGCCTTAACACTTGTCGAACTGCAAGGCGGTTTCAGAAACTGACACCTAAATGTTAATAGCCAGATATAGATCTAACATCTATCTGTGTGGGATTGACTCCAGAGACTAAACTAATTTGCTACAAGAAGCTTGAACACATGTAAAATAAAACTATCCAGTTAAGCATTTGCAAAACACGCAATATAAAACCAGCAAGCTACTTGTAACCGTATGGCAGTGGGAGCAGTAGATGCAGTTAACTTCACCAAGCATCGCTGAGTAAATGAACAGTTCTGCATCCTTGATAATGAATTTAGAAGGCTAATTGTCTGATTTGTTGACTAGATTAAATGTCAGAGACGAATTGAGCCAACGCAATCTTTTCTTCTAAAACCTTTCATTGCTGATTAGGTGGCAAACCAGCAGACATATAAAAGGAGTTATCATTGTAAAGGCCTGTTGTTCTACCTTCTGCACTGGGCTCCTGCCACAGCATTAAAAAGGAAGCATTTCTATTGGAAACAGCTTGGGCTTTGCCAATGTCACACCATCAACAAGCTAGTTACTCTCTGTATTACTGACAACAGCAGCCAATTAACCCAAGCAGCCAACCGCTCGGGATGCCAATGTGTAACGTTCAAAAATGAATGCTTCAAACACCACAAGTAATGAGACAATGGCGTATGGCATAACTCATTTGGATCATTTTGAAATACACACTGGGGAAAACTAACAGGGAAGTGAGTTTTTCTTTAAAAGATTGCATTAAAATATAATCTAAGCTATCAGTGGAAGGAAAATAGCACAGACAGAATTGTAGAGCTCTTTGATGAAGTGGACACAAATAAGAACTGGTGAGATGGACCATTCCAGTCCAGTACTTTACTCTTTCTATGTCACCAATACATTTTAAAACTGCACAAAACATTGTAATTAAAACTTTCCTATAAATGTGATCCCCCCCCCCCCATCTTAAAGTTTCCAAAACAATTGCAGACGAAAGGCAGCAGCTTTTTTATTGTGTGAATGCTCTCCAGTGATTCCATAAGATCAAGATTTTCTTACACTTTGGTTGAACATGTCTGTCTCATGGCGGAGCTGTGTGTACTGACAGAGGTGTTGCCGAATCATTTCGATCCTTTCAACCTCCAGCCTCTCGAGTTCCTAGATCGTTAAAAATAAACAGAATTATTAGCAACACGAGCTTCCCTAATATTTGTAGATTTCTGTTGACTTATTCAAGTTTAACATAGCCCCTATCCACTTGAGCAACTGGTTTGAGCCAAAGCTTTGAAATTGCCTTTGCTCAATGGAAAATGAGGCTGCATGTCCAGCTCTGTCAGTTCAAAATCGGACCATGCACCATAATCCAGCCAAAAGTGCAGCCAGTTCTAACAATAGGCGGACCTCATAAGAACTTCATTTGCAGAGTTAGCCAACAATTCGGAAATTAAGGTTATTACACAGAACAGAAACTGGCTATTTGTAAGGCAGCACGGTGGCGCAGTGGTTAGCACTGCTGCCTCACGGCACCAAGGACTCGGGTTCGGCCCTGGCCCCGGATCACTATCCCTAGTGGAGTTTGCACATTCTTCCCATGCTTGCTTGTGTCTCACCCCCACAACACAAAAAGACGTGCAGGTTAAGTGGATTGACCACGCGAAATTGCCCCTTAATTGGAAAAAGAATATTAAAAAAGAATATTTAAATTTATATTAAAATAAATAAACTGGCTATTTGGTCCAACAGCTCTGTACTAGTGTTTTCATGCTTTGCATAAGGCACTTTTCATCTAATTCTACTTGCATGTGTTTCTATTCCTTTATCCTGCAAATAATTATCTAGCTTCCCCTCAACTGCATCTATGCACCTCACATTAACTACTCCCTGTCCCCATTCTATCTTCTATGTTCCTCACCACTCTCTGGGTAAAAATGTTATTAGACTCTGGGAAATTAATACTGTTGTATTATAACCCATTTTCATCTTTATTCAGTGACAAAAGGCACTTAAAAAGATCATGCGAATATGGGGTGTCAGTTACCTGTTGGATCATTTTCTCCTCATGAGAAAATCTCAAGAGCTACAGCTGAAGTCAGTAACATGCAGGGTTTGGGAGTTTGGGGCGGGGAGAGGGGGAAGCTGGGGTGGGGGTGGCATAGGCCTGAACCTAATTCCTGATTAGGGTTGCCGTGTCTGTTCAATCCTGAACTGACATAAGCAATTAATGGCAGGGTTGGAGTAGAATCACTGCTCCCTTTAATGCCTGGCTTACACCTGATAACTCTCCAAACAACCAATTAGAGTTCAAAACTAGAGAGCTGGTATCACTATTATTGGATCTCACTCTGTCTTATTCAACGTTTCTGGGATACATTTTCCAATTTTCATTTCGCAGAGGCTGGGGGGGGGGGGGGGGGGGGGGGGCACGGCGGTGGGGGGCGGGGGGCAGTGGCCACATCCAAGTTATAGTGGACATTTGCTGATAATCTATCATCACAGCTAGAAATAAATAACAGAATCTGATGGATGCAAAGCAACTTGTTACACTCTGGTGGGACAATGAATGCTGACTTGGAAAGGCCTGCCTGGCACATCCCCTTGCTAAAGCTCAGTGTGTTTAACAATAGACACAGGTTTTAATTTATTACCGGTGTAACATTTCCAGCCACTGCAGGATCTGCTCTGTGAGTTCACCACTTTCCTAATAGGAAACAGATGTGAAACTCGCACCGTTAGCTGTTCTCCCGAACACACCAAAACAGGAACTGATAAAACAGATTCTTTTAATGTGATCACTACGTTGTGCCTAAACTGGATCACCAAATACCTGTGGTACATGGGTGGAAAGCAGACAGCTCGTGCTGGATGCAGCAGGGTAGGTTGGCCATAGTGGTTAGCACTGCTGCCTCGCAACGTTAAGGACCCAAGTTTGATTCCGGCCTTGGATGACTGTCTGTATAGGTTTCCTCTGGGTGCTCCAGTTCCCTCCCACGGTCCAAAGATGTGCAGGTTAGATGGATTGGCCAATCTAGATTTCCCCTTGGTGTCCAAAGAGGTGGTTAGGTGGGGTTATGGGGATAGGGCGAGGGTGTGGGCTTAGGTAGGTAGGATGCTATTTCAGAGGGTCGGTGCAGACTCGATGGGCTAAGTGGCCTCCTTCTGCATTGTAGGGATTCTATTCTTTGGATATAGATTGCAGAGAGGGGTGGGGGTCGGTGGGAAATGATGGCATTGTGGTAATGTCACTGGACTAGTAATCCAGAGGCCTAGACTAATACTATTAGGAACAAGGGTTCAAATCTCACTGTGGCAGCTGGTGATATTTAAATTAATTTAATGAAACCCTGGAATTATAAAGCTAGTTTCAGCTCTGTGATGGTGAAACTGGCATCATTATTTGTAAAACCCATTTAGGGAGGGGTGGGGTGCACTTTCAGAGGGTCAGTGCAGACTTTTTATAAAATAAATTGAGAGTGGCCATTAATTTTTTTTCCAATTAAGGGGCGATTTAACGTATCCAATTCACCTACCCCACACATCTTTTCAGGTTGTGGGGGTGAGACCCACGCAGACACGGGGGGAATGTGCAAAGGGTCAATGCTGACTTGACAGACCAAATGGCCTCCTTCTGCATCGTAGAGATTCTATAATGCTGACTGCCCTCTGAAACTTACCTAGTAAGCCACTCCGTTCAAGGGCAATTCAGAGGGGGCAACAGATACCGGCCTTGCAAGCAACGCCAACATGCCATGCAAAAGTTTCAAAACATGCTTCTGGATCTGTGCACTACAGTCTGAAAAAGGCAGGAACAAACTTATACAACAACTTTTGCAACCTAAAGAATGCCCTAGAGCAGTGGTGGGCAACCTGCGGCCTGGTGGCCACATCAGGTTTCTGAGTGCAGCCCACGAGTCATTTGTTGAGCATTGCCCACAAGCAGAGTTGCCACATTCCGCAGGTTTCTAGTTGCATAGTTTTGCCTCCCACGGCATGACTAAAATGATACGCACGTAAAGCAAGGACAAGTGAAGTGAAGTGCATGCTGATTGCACACAACATTGACTGTGAGAGCCGTGTACTGCCCGTGTCCAAAGTGCAAATATTTATTTTCGTTTAAATCACTTGAAGTTGATGACAGTTCTGTTAATATACAAATGATTAAGCATTTGCTTTACCTTTTAACAAAATATTTAGCATGTATTAAATGTATTCAATCTTATTCGATGGTCAAGATTTCAATCTTGCGGACCAATAAGATGAAGGAGGGCCATCCCAGAGTCCATCCACTGACCTCAGTTGCCCAGCGCTGCCCTCGAGTACATTTTGAAACGTAGTCACTATTGTAATGTAGGAAACACAGCACCCATAATGTGCAATCCCACAAACAGCAATGAGATAATGACTAGAAACTTTCTTTTAGAATAAAGTGATCTCGGTTGAGTAATAAATATTGACCCTAATATCAGGAAAAGCCACATACCCATCTTCAAAATAGTGTGTGGAATCTTTTAGACTCATCCAAGGAGTTTTGGTCTCCCTCATCTGAAGACCAGCACCTCCCACAGTGTCAGCACTCCCCAAGCACAGTGCTGACAGATTGAAATAGGAAATCTTGTTGAATTCCAAGCAGTTTTGTTCAGGGTTTAGGCACTTTAGGCTGCAGGTTTGCAAATTCTCTCAAAAAAAAAAACCACACCGAGCAACATCCTTTACGCTGAATAATGCAGTATATAACACGTTATCTGATTAAATACCAAGAGTCATGGGTTCAAAATGTAGGAGTCATGGATAAGAAAGGAAGCCGGTGGAGATTTTTCACCCAAAGAGCAGCATGGCTCTGGAATAAATTGCCAAGAGGGCCACTGAGGCGGGGTGGAGAGATAATTAATGTTTCTGAAGAGGAAGCTTTCGGAAGATGCGATTCAATCAGCATGTTGAGTCAAAAGGCCTTGCACATTTCTTGATAACCCTTGCATTATTTGAAGCGAGTTTTCTGTTTTTTGCTCATCACAGCAGATCATTCACAGCAAGTCCAGTTAATGTCCTGACGATTACTGTTTCATTCCCACCTCCCTGACACAGCCCATAAAGTTTGCAGTCAAGGTTACACCCCACCGCTATATAACTGTCACATTCAGAGGCAGCACTGGGTCCTTTATCCACAGATTTGGCCCAAATGTGGTACAAAAAGGCATTGTGCAAGAGGAAGTGAAAACAGTTACAGTAAACATTTACTGTGCAATCAGTTGGTGTTATGAATACGGTCATGTAGGGCAGCACGGTGGCCTAGTGGTTAGCAGTGTTGCCTCACGGCGCCGAGGTCCCAGGTTTGATCCCGGCCCTGGGTCACTGTCCGTGTGGAGTTTGCACATTCTCCCTGTGTTTGCGTGGGTTTCGTCCCCACAACCCAAAGGTGTGCATGGTAGATGGATTGGCCACGCTAAATTGCCCCTTAATTGGAAAAAATGAATTGGGTACTCTAAAAAAAATTTTTAACAATTTGTTTTATGAATACGGTCATGTATTCCATAAAGGCCCTGAACAATGTCAACTGCTGGGATCCTGTGTTATATCCCATATAAATAAATAAATAAATAAATAATCACTTATTGTCACATGTAGGCTTCAATGAAGTTACTGTGAAAAGCCCCTAGTCGCCACATTCCGGCGCCTGTTCGGGGAGGCTGGTACGGGAATTGAACCCGCGCTGCTGGCATTATTCTGCATGACAAGCCAGCTGTTTAGCCCACTGTGCTAAACCAGCCCCTCATAATGCTTGGATGTCTTCATATCTGATCGTGTCATTTTTACATCAGACTGGATAACTTGAGGTTAAAAGTGAAGAAGCACTGGTCTATTTGTGTATTTTCTTGGTTTCACATCCTGAGGGGTGAGGAGGGGGCAAAAATGAAGCTGCGCACCAAATCCGCCACTGACCACTGTCTTACAACACTGTTAAATCGGTATCACTTGACCGTACCAATCCACTGAGTCGGTCATCTTATTCCAGTTCTGCGATATTGAAGAACCACAAATTGCAGTAACGATAACTTTGCACTTCTCCGATGTTCAATTTTCTGCTCTGCCCGGTCGCAATTCATGGAATTTGGTCAACAAAATGGATTATTTTGAAGACACGAGGTCCAATCGGAATATATGGAGATCTCAAGTAAATACGTTCAGTAAGTTCAGTGACTTGTACTGACTGAACGTTTCTAGCTTTAATTCAGAGGTTGGTCACCTGGGTCCCTTACTTTCTGGAGGAAACTCCTCGCCACCTCTCGGCTTCCTCCCACAGTCCAAATATGTGCAGGTTAGTTAGGTGGATTGGCCAAACGTGTTCAGAGAGGGGTTAGCACTGCTGCCTCACAGCGCGAGGTCCCAAGTTCGGTCCCGGACCTGGGTCACTATCCGTGTGAAGTTTGCACATTCTCCCCGTGTTTGCGCAGATTTCACCCCCAAAACCCAAAGATGTGCAGGGTAGATGGATTGCCCATGCTAAGTTACCCCTTAATTGGAAAAAATGAATTGTGTACTCTAAATTTATTTTTAAAAATATAAGTGTCCAGGGAGGTGTAGGTTAGGTTATGGGGGTACAGGGATAGGGTGGGGTGAACAGGGGAGTGGACATGAGAAGAGCGCTCATTCGATGGGTCGGTGGAGACTCGATGGGCTGAATGGCCTCCTTCTGCACTGTAGGAATTCTATGATCTATGGTATCTTCACATTTAACACCTTTTCCAAACCATGTCCTGCACAGCTCATGTTCAGGATTTAATTTAAATAACCTAACGAAGGACTTGACCATTCAAAATGCTTCAAGATGCATAGCCACATCATTTTCACTTCCTTATGAATCATAAAAAGCACATGTGAGATAAACTGTGAAAGAAAATCGCCATTCCCGCGGTAATGGTTTTTCTGTAAAGATTTGGTCTTGAAGCTATTTCTGTTGCACAGATGTCATTGGCTGATTCTTCCATCTAGTCAGCAAGTTTCCATGTTTGCTTACCTCGCAATATTTACCATCTTGCATTCAGGCAAAGAGGCAAGCTTGGATTTCAGCAAAGCAATTATACACATAGGCATGATTTTACAAGCGAAGAAGCACTAATCCATTGTGCATTTTCTTGGCATGTGTCCTAAGGGAAGTTGCGCACAGGGCCCCACTAACTCAAAATCCGCCACCAGCCATTGTCTTCCAACACGGAAGCATCATAGAATCCATCGAATCCGTACAGTGCAGAAAGAGGCCATTTGGCCAATTGAGTCTGCATTGACCCTCTGAAGGAGCACCCTAACTAGGCCCACTCCCTCACCCTATCCCCATAACCCCACGTAACCTATACAACTTTGGACACAAAGGGAAAATTTTAGCATGGCCAATCCAGCTAACCTGCATATCTTTAGACTGAGAGAGGAAACCGGAACACCCGGAGGAAACATAGGTAGACACGAGGAAAATGTGCAAACTCCAGACAGACAGTCACCCAAGGCCGGAATCGAACCCAGGTCTCTGACGCCATGAGGCAGTAGTGCTAACCATGCAGTCAGATCAGCCTTGTTAAATTCTGCTGTGACTGATGGCCAGAGAAGAAATAGGCCATCCAGACACAAGCTTCAGTAAATCTGCCAAACCATCTGTGTGGTTGCTACTGGGCTTACAAGACATACGTTTCAGGAACTGGCAGCATTACCAAGGCACTAAGTGGAGTCTAATTCACAGTAGAAGAAAGGTTCCAATAGCAAATATTCCTGAAAATCATGATAAAGCTAAAGGATGCAAATCAAAAATCTCAGAGGTAGGATGCGACCTATCTAGTCAAAGTGAATTACAGCCTAACTAAGTAGCAGCAGGGCTCTGAGATAACTCTCTGTATCCTAAATAAGGCATGTTCCATAGGGAAGCCTAGAGCTGCCTGCTGTTAGCTCAGACCTAAAATTCCAGTTTGGCTCAGTTGGCAAGACACTTGCTCCAGCACCAAGTGGTCGTGGGTTCAAGTCTACACTCCAGTGCACCATCGAAGAGGGGTTGCGTTGTCAGAGGCCAGTCAAATGAAATCCTATACTGAGACCATGCCTGACGAGTGCAAGTCCACTGCACTATTTAATGAAGAGCTAGCTCCCAGTCCAGCCAACATTGCCAGAAACTGATTAATTAGTCATGTGTTATTTGTGGCACCTTGCAGTTCACAACTTGGCTGCTGTGTTTATTTACATGATAATCGTGCTTCAAAAGTACTTCTTTCAACGGATATGTTAGCACTAGTGCCTCACAGCTCCAGGGTTCAATTCCGGCCTCGGGTGACTGTCTGTGTGGAGTTTGCACTTTCTCCCCGGGTGCTCCGGTTTCCTCCCACAGTCCAAAGATGTGCAGGTTAGGTGGATTGGCTATGCCAAATTTCCTCTTAGTATCTAAAAGGTTAGGTGGGGTTACTGGGATGGGGTGGAGGAGTGGCCTTAAGTAGTGTGGCTCTTTCCAAGGGCTGATGCAGACTCGATGGGCTGAATGGCCTCCTTCTGCACTTTAAATTCTATGATTCTAAGTTCAGCTTGGGAGCCAATTATGACACTAAGTGCACGATCTACCGGCTGCATTGCGCCCGAAAAACAGTGCGGCGTGGCCGGTAGATGCCAGAAGATCCATCTTCCGCGATCTACCCAGTTCACCACGCCTCGCGAGATCCAAATCCACCTTGCCATGTGAATCCCGCCTATTGTGGGCAGGATCACTTTTTAACAAATCTGCATATTAAAGTGAGACAGCTGATTGGGAGCAACCGAACATGTTCTTGGTCTTCCGAATGAATGGAAATTTCTGCTCATTCCAGTACTGGATGAGGCCGAAGGACATGTCACAGGATCTGCCCTAGTGGGTCGAGCTTCAGGAAGCAAATGTAACAATCTGCTGAGCAGGAAATACGTTTCAAAAATCACTTTACAGAACGGGCCTGTTGAGTGGTCTGAAATTATAAACCTCACAGTTATCAGGGCCTTGCCCCATCTGGGTTGTCAACAGCAAGGACAATCATGTACAAATGCATCAAAGTTTACTGCTGTTTTTATTGAAGTGTTTTGGGATGTTATGAGAGGGTGGTGGGTGTGGGCTGTGTTTGCAAGCAGGTTTTCGGTGATGACATTTCAGAGCTCTGGATATAGATTATGTGGAAATTAAAGTGTTTAAAACCAATTGTTGCCGCCTCAAGTGAGACAGGAAGGGAAGAAGACAACTGTAGCTGTATTCATATGCCTGGATTTCCTCCTTCGAATCTGCTATTAATTTATCTCCCTCGTTTTCTCTCCAGCGGGCATCATGCTCCATATTGCAGTGTTGTTTCACAGGTGCTAACTGCTTTGGGGCCATTATTCACATCTATGAGATTGCTAATTAGTCTCAAGCACCAAGTCTGATCTGAAGAAGAGTCACACAGATTCGAAACGCTAACACTGTTTCTCTCTCCACAGATGCTGCCAGACCTGCTGAGTTTATCCAGCATTTTCTGTTTTTATTTCAGATTTCCAACACCCGTAGTATTTTGCTCTTATTAAACCTGATCCATGGCCTCACTCATCATTCACATGTACACATATTGGACTGAAATCAAAATGGCGGTTTGACAGAGCTCAGAGGCCAAGTTTACACTAAACTTGCATTATCGTGGCTAAGACGCGGGAATTGTTGCACAATTCACTCGCCCGATATATGATTCAATCGCAACTCAACAAGATTATTATCTAAAAATTGTGTATTACCTTTGTATCAATGACTTTCTTTGGGGGGGATAACCTTGGGAAACAAGAGAGTAGTGCAGGATCTTTCTTCAGAAAGGTCAATGGTAGGGTAACTTTAACATAACCTAGGAAAGGTCTGCTTTCTGACATTCTGACCAAATCCCATACCATTTAAAATTGCAGTGTTACTCCAAAGAAAGTGTCCCACAGAGATGTTTGAAGAATATGAATTTGTCTGTTGCTCACCAGAGTTGTTGTGACCATCTCCTCGAACCATTTGGATTGGCTTTGATTGTAGAGATCTACACAGCGTGTCAGATCATCACCTGGAATCACAGATGCCACTTATTAAAGGCTGGGTTATGTCAACACTGCGTCATAACCCCAGAATTCTGCTCAGTGCTTTCTGGCACCCAACAAACATTTATCATGAAATAACTCTTGTTTTTTTTAATCACATGGGCACACAAACATACACATTACTCCAACCAACCAGATTGGGTGTTCCCTTGGAATTTGTTCCACAACAGGGAAATGTGGAACATAATAAAATGTTCCAAGGAACTTCACAGGAGTGATATCAAACAAAATATGATGACAAGCTACATACAGGGATATTAGGACAAGTGTGTTAATGTTTGGTCAAAGAGTTAAGTTTTACAAAGCGAGGGCAGCACGGTGGCGCAGTGGTCAGCACTGCTGTCTCATGGCACCGAGGACTCGGGTTTGATCCCGGCCCCGGGTCACTGCCCGTGTGGAGTTTGCACATCCTCCCAGTATCTGCATGGGTCTCACCCTAACAACCTAAAAAGATGTGTAGGGTAGGTGGATTGGCCACTCTAAATCGCCCCTTAATTGAAAAAAAACCCATTTATTTAAAAAAGGTTTTACAAAGCGTCTGAAAGGAGGCCATAAGACATAGGAATAGAATCAGGCCATTTGGCCCATCGAGTCTGATCTGCCTGTCAATCATGGCTGATATGTTTCTCATCCCCAGTCTCCGGTCTTCTCCCATAACCCCTGGTCCCTCTATTAATCAAGAGACGAGGGAGGGGGAGAGAAGGAATTGTTTGATGAGGGAATTTCAGAGCTTCAGGTCTAGGATACTGAGAGAAAGGCCGCCAATGGCACAACAATTAAAATCAGGGATGCGTAAGAGGCCAAAATTGGCGGATTTCAGAAATTTCAAAAGGTTATGGAGATGATGGAGGATTCAGAGATAGGGCAAGGCCATGAACAGATTTGAAATCAGGATAAGCATTTCATAACCAGGCATTGCTCTGCCAGGACCTGATGATCATCAAAAGCACAAGGTTACAGGTGAAGAGGATTGGTATGAGCGCAGAGTTAAGCTATTGTTTACATAGAATGAAAGATGGGAGGCAATCCCAAGAAAATAATGGAGCCTAGAGGCATGCAGGAGGGATTCCACAGCAGGGATAAAATCAGATGATGTTATGGCAGTTAATCATAGTGATGTCGTGGGCATGTGGTCGGAAGCTAACCTCGGGGTCTAATATGACCCCAAGTTTTCAAACTGGTTCAGTCTCCAACAATTGCTCGGAAGAGGGATGTGTTGTGGCAGGGGCCAAAGAAAATGGCCTTGGGCTTCCTTTTAAAATAAATTTAATTGGCAAATCTTTTTTATTCCAATTAAGGGGAAATTTTAGCCAATCCATCTACCCTGCACATCTTTTTGGGTTGTGGGCGTGAGACCTACACAAACACGGGGAGAATGTGCAAACTCCACACGGACAGTGGCCTGGGGCCGGGATCGAACTAGGATCTTCAGCGCTGAGGCACCACCATGCTGCCCTTGCCTTGGTCTTCCTAACAGGTGGAGATTTCTGCTCATCGAGCACTGGATGAGACGGAAGGAGGTGACACAGCATCTGCCTCAATGGGCCGAGCTACAGGAAGCAAATTTAGTTTTGCTGGTTAGGAAATAAATTTGAAAAATAACCTTGCAGAACTGGCCTGTTACCTGGTCTGCATTCATAAACCTCACAGTTATTGGGGCTTTGGTCAATCTGGGTTGTCAACAGCAAGGACAATCTCGCACAAATGCTTCAACACTTACTGCTGTCTGAGCATGTGCACTGGACAGAGTTTACAATACAGTTGTGGTTTTAACGCTCAGTCATATTATTATCCAGGAGGTGGCAGTGTGGATTTGAAACCTTGCAGATGAATGAATTAAAATGCTGGGACCTAAGCACATCGTTCAATAATTTATATTGCGAATCAAACTTTCCTAAGGTAGCTTTTCTTCGCATCTGTATACATTATTGCTGTTCTACATGATAATGGAAGTGGCATGCATCAGACACCAAGTAGTTTTTTCTAAATATCTCTGACCGTCTTTGTTCCTCCATATCCCCTTTTATCTCACAAAGGTGCTTGTCTTAATCATTTTTGGCAGCATCTGTTGTAGACCAATTGATCATGTGACAGAAGCGTGGAAAATTCTCGTTGGAGCGCTGTCAGAGTAAAAGCTTGTAGAGCTGCTCAGACTAGTGAATGACCTGTTGTTGTTCCAAGTCCTTGGTCGCCAGTTATTGGAAGCCAGCACTTCCTCCCTTCCCTCGTTCCTTGTTCACATGGTTTTTCGCCACAGGCATACTTAGACAGCAATTATCATAGAGGTCTACAGTACAGAAAAGACACTTTGGTACATCGCGTCTGCGCCAGTCAAAAACAGCCACCTAAGTATTCTAATCCCATTTTCCAGCACTTGGCCCATAGCCTTGGATGCCTTGGCATCGTAAGTGCACATCTAAATACTTCCTAAATGTTATGAGGGCCTCTGCCTCCACCACCCTTTCATGCAGTGAGTTCCAGATACCCACCACCCTCTGGGTGAAGAGATTTCCCCTCACATCCCCTCTAAACCTCCTGTCCCTTACCTTAAATTTAAGCCCCCTGGTCATTGATCCCTCCACCAAGGAGAAAGGTTTCTTCCTGTCCACTCTATCTGTGCCCCTTATGATTTTATACATCTCAATCATGTGCCCCCTCAATGTCCTCAGTCTATCCAATCTCTCTTCATAACTAAAATTTTCCAGCCCAGGCAACATCCTGGTAAATCTCCTCTGCACTCTTTCAAGTGCTGTACAGTTCTATACAGTTCCAGCATAACGTCCCTGCTCGTAAACTGTATGCCTTGGCTAATAAAGGCAAGTATACCATATGCCTTCTTGGCCACCACATCCACCTGCCCTGTACCTTAAGGGGACAGTGTACATTCAATCTCAAAAGGCATCCTACCCATGACTGATTGCAATCTTACTAGATGGCCAACCAAGAATCGAGCAAGAATCTCAAGTTGGAGAACTGTTTAAATTAAACTCTTCCAGCCAAGTAGTCCTGAGCTAAAACCTGATTGATTTATATGGCTGTTTCTCTCGTCGGGCAGCATACTTGATAACTGCGCCTTCTAAGGAACATTTAGATTGTGATTTAACTTCATTAATATTTGTCCATCCAAACCTTCCTGCTTTCTAAACTACCATTGACTGACCAGGAGAGAGAGAAAGGAAAGGTGGTAAGGTAGCTTAATGATCATCTCCCAGATGATCCCACGGACTTGAAAGTTGTCCAGTTTCTATTTTGATTATTCCCTGCAAAGAAACCTTGACATTCATTTGGTCATCCCCCTCTCTCGGTGCTGCAAACAAGATCAGGAATTTGCCACATGAGGAAACTTTGGGAAAAACTCCACCCAATACCACACTATTGTTAAAATAAATCTCACACCAAATGTAAATGAGTCTCGAGCTAGGATTATTCCTTTTTCAACACAGACACTTTTTTAAACCGTCTTTTTTTAAGCTTCAGAATTGGTTACACTAGTTTCCTCTTCACAAGTATTTCTGCTCTGACTAATCACAGTTTTCCAACTGCAACTACGTCAAGAACGTGAATGTTTTGAATTGCCAATGTCGGTGTATAAACCAACCTCTGTATAAACCAACCTCTGAAGCTTCGGAAAATTCCCCGCACAATCCAGGGTTGACTTCTACAGGGGAGGCTCATCCTATATGCTGAGTGGATGCAAAAAAAAGGGGCGGGATGCTCCGCCCCACCACGCCACATCTGCCTCAGCACGCCGGCGGGATGCTCCGTTACACCGGCCGGTCAATGGGGTTTCCCATTGTGGGGTAGCCCCACGCCGTCGGGAAACCCCCAAGCGCCGGCAAAATGGAGCATCCCGCCAGGACAAACAGCCATGTCTCCAAAGACTCTACCAATATTCCAAAGTTAAATGGGAAATTGAGAAAACTTTGTGGATGTTCTACCATTATATGAGCTGGATTATGTGCTCTCCGGTCACCTAGTGTGACGGCACAGCATATGTGTGTGTGTTGGGGGGTCATATAAGTCCAGTAGGTGGCCTGCCACTTGCCTTTGTCCCTGCCCCCACTCCAACTTTACCAGTGACAGGCCTGCCTGCCAGTAGGCCAATTGAGGCCCTTAAGTGAGCAATTAATGCTGACTTAAAGGCTCGTCCAGCCACCACTGGGATTTAACAGGCAGTGAACAAAAAGATAATAGAGCACAGGAACAGGCCTTTCGGCTCTCCAGGCCTGCGCCAATCACGTGTCCTATCTAGACCAACCGCCCGTATCCTTCTATACCAGTCTGTTCATGTGCCATCTAAATAAGTCTTAACAGTCGCTAACGTATCTGCCTCAACCACCTTGCTTGGCAGTGCATTCCAGGCCACCACCACCCTCTGTATAAAAATCTTCCCCCGCACATCTCCACTGAACCTTCCGCCCCTCACCTTGAACTTGTGCCCCCTTCTAATAGTAATTTCCGCCCTGGGAAAAAGCCTCCAACTGTTCTCCCTATTATACCCCTCATAATTTTATAAACTTCTATCAGGTCGCCCTTCAACCTCCGTTTCTCCAGGGAAAACAATCCCAGTTTATTCAATCTCTCCTCATAGCCAATACCCTCCATACCAGCAACATTCTGGTAAACCTTTTCTGTACTCTCTCCAAAGCCTCTACATACTTCTGGTAGTGCGGTGATTAGAATTGGACATAGTATTCCAAATATGGCTTAACCAACGTTCTGTATAACTATAACATGATTTTCAAGTCTTTATACTCGATACCCCGCCCTATGACAGCAAGCATGCCATATGCTCTCTTTACCACCCTTTCCACCTGTGCTACCACTTTTAGGGATCTGTGGACCTGCATGCCCAGATCTCTCTGTGTCTTGATGCTCCTGATGGTCCTGCCATTTATTTTATAGCTCCCACCTGAATTGGATCTACCAAAATGCATCACCTCGCATTTGTCCGGGTTAAATTTCATCTGCCATTTCTCTGCCCAATTTTGCTGCCTATCTATATCCTGTTGTAATCTCTGACAATCTTCATCACTATCCACAACTCCTGCAATCTTAGTATCATCCGCAAACTTGCTAATCATACCCGCTACATTCTCTTTCTCAGTGGGAGAGGTCTATGGCAAGTAACATGTTTCCCTTCATGGTGGGAGGAGGGTTCCGCAGTCATGGGCTGCTTGTGCCCATTGGAAGCTACAGCACCCTCCCCCCAAAAAATTGTATCACTCTCCGGTCCCCCTCCCATTGTTTTCTCAAACCTTGGTTCCCCAGCCTCCTTGTCAGGGCCTGCCAGCTTGGCACCCAGAAAGACCTTGACTCACCTGCGGAGCTGGATCCAGCATGGAACAGCTCCTCGGACCTAACTGCAGTACCAGCAGTGGCCACCACTCCAGTTGGCACTGCCGGCACTGGAGAGCTCTCTGTATCGCGTTATATACTCTGGGATAACACAGGCTGCAACTGGATGCAGCTTTAACCAAAAGATACTCCAGACCTTGAAGTTAGTTCAATCTGATTTATTGAACCAGTAGCACAGTTCTCTATGAGTTTGACTCTCTGCTAACCTAAGTGTGGTTACTCAGTCTGACTGAACCAGACTAGCTCTTAGCCACGTGCTGGAGTGTGATACTGTAAATACACCCTGACTCACTCTGTAGATGTTCATCAGTGGAAAGAGGCAGAGTGTGGTAGCCTCGTGCCTTTTATAGTGAGATACCACCCCTGAGTGTCCTGCCTGCTCATTGGTCATGTCCTGTTCTCTGTGTTGGTTAGCTGCCTGTCTGTATATCATTATCTGCAGGTCTGCATATCATGACTCTCTGGTCCAGGGATTCCTGTCCCAGAGGGGTGGAAATCCCTCCTCCAGTTTATTAAATGGTTGCAGGACAGTCATTCTGCTCCTGGGCAAAATACCTTTGCCACCAACTTGTTATCTGGGCAGGAAGGTGGGGTGGGACGTGCAGGGTCCACAGTGCTCCATTAGATCCAGCCCAAAAATGGGGAACAGCAGTGAAAAAGGGGAGAAAGGAGAGGGGGGGGGGGTCAAGGAGGGAGGAGCTTGGGTGGGGGGGGGGGGGAAGAGGGGGGAGTTAGCGAGGATTGTAGGCTGAGCCACCCAGATGGCAACAGACTGTAAATAGAGAAACCTAAGTGTGAGGTGAGTGTGAGCGCCTCATGCCTTTTATAGTGAGATACCACCCGAGTGCCCTGCCTGCTCATTGGTCATGTCCTGTTCTCTGTGTTCATCAGCTGCCTGTCCGTGCCTGTCTGTATATCATTGTCTGCATGTCTGCATATCATGACATCTCCCTTTTTAAAAAATGTTTTGTTGGCATATGGGAACGTACTTACATGTGGTGGCATATATTAACATAATTACAAGCGGTGGCATATGTGAACGTATTTACATGTGAAGACAGCTGTCTAATGTGAGAAAACAGAACATGGCAAACAAAACAAATGTTCATAAGTCCAGTCTCTGGGGCTTGCGTCGGATCCTTGTCGACCGCCGGAGAGGTGGTGGTGGGGTCGACGGCGCCTTGACAGGCGGGATGGAAGCCTGACTGGTAGCCTCGTAGTTCGAGGTATCAGGAGGTGGCAAAACAATGGACGGAAACGGAGCGGGCAGGCAACTTTGTGCAGTGCCCGTCTGTTTCGTCGCACAACAGAACCATCAGCCATACATACAACATGCGAGCGAGGCACAGCCTTTCAAACAACGACAGCTGGTGCAGACCAGCCACCATCCGGTATCTTGATCCTGACAGTGTCTGCCGAGGATAACACGGGCAAATCGGTGGCATGAGCATCATAGCCCTGCTTTTGCTGGTTTCGGAGCTGCTGCACCTTCTGCAGCACCGGGAGGTGATCCAGGTTGGGCAAGTGTATGACGGGAAGTGTCGTCCGCAGGGCCCTGTTCATCAGGAGTTGAGCCGGCGACATGCCAGTGGACAGTGGGGTCACCCTGTACTCAAGCAGCGCGAGGTAGATGTCAGAAGCAGAATCCGCGGCCTTGCAGATGAGCTGTTTCACAATGTGCATCCCTTTTTCCACCTTCCCATTGGACTGTGGATAGTGTGGGCTGGAAGTGACATGTTTGAAATGGTATGACTTGGCAAACATAGACCACTCGTGGCTGTTGAAGCACAGGCCATTGTCACGCATGACAGTGAGTGGGATACCATGCCTGGAGAATGTCTCCTTACACGCCTTGATGACGGTTAGTGATGTGAGGTTTGAGAGCTTCACGACTTCAGGGTAATTGGAGAAATAGTCAATAATCAACACGTAGTCACGACCATTCGCACGAAAGAGGTCGATGCCAACCTTGGACCACGGGGAGGTCTCGATTTCGTGCTGCTGGAGCGTCTCCTTGCTCTGCGCTGGCTGGAAGCATTGACAGGTCGCACAGTTGAGGACCATGTTCGAGATGTCCTGGCTAATACCGGGCCAGTAGACAGCCTGCCTGGCTCTGCGTCTGCACTTCTTGACGCCCAGGTGTCCCTCATGGATTTGGCGGAGCACCAAGCTCTGGAGACTGAGTGGAATGACAATCCGGTCCAGCTTGAGGAGGATACCATCAATCACCGTCAGGTCATCCTTTACATTGTAAAGTTGAGGGCACTGCCCTTTCTGACAGTCATTGGCAAGGTGGTGCATGACATGCTGCAAGAGGGGGTCTTTGGCTGTCGCCTCGCGGATACGAACCATCTTCTCATCAGACGCTGGGAGGATGCTAGCACAGAGCTGCACCTGTGATTCAATCTGCCGGATGATTTCCAGCGGTTCACTAGGCAATGTGATGGAGCGAGACAATGCATCAGCGATGATGAGCTCCTTGCCTGGCGTGTACACTAAGTCAAAGTCGTACCTTCTGAGTTTGAGGAGGATGCGCTGCAACCGAGGCATCATGTCGTTCAGGTTTTTGTGGATAATGTGGACCAGAGGACTATGATCCGTCTCGACAGTGAATGTCGGCAGGCGGTCGACATAGTCGGGAAACTTGAGAATGCCAGTGAGAAGACCCAGGCATTCCTTCTCTATTTGCGCATACCTTGTTTTGGTGGGCGTCATGGCCCTCGATGCATAGGCTACCGGTGCCCAGGGTGAAGTGTCATCGAGTTGAAGCCACACCGCACCGATGCCATCCTGGCTCACATCTGTCGAGATCTTTGTCTCCCTGTCTGGGTCGAAAAATGCCAAGACGGGTGCAGTGGTGAGCTTGGCTTTCAGCTCCAACCACTCTGCCTGATGTGCTGCCTTCCACTCAAAGGCAGTGGACTTTTTCACCTAATTTTGTAGTGCCGTGGTGTGTGAGCCAGGTTTGTGATGAACTTGCCCAGAAAATTGACCATGCCCAGGAAGCGCAACACCGCCTTCTTGTCTTCAGGGACCTTCATGGCTTTGATGGCCTTGACCTTGTCTGTGTCCGGGAGCACGCCCTGCTGAGAGATCTGGTCACCGAGGAACCTGAGTGTCAACATGCCAAAGCAACATTTAACCTTTTCAGCTTCAGGCCATTGGCATGGTCATGGTGGAACACCTGCTGGAGATGGGAAACATGCTCTTCAGGGGTTGTGGACCATATGATGATGTTGTCCACATACACACAAACCCCTTCAATGCCCTCCATCATCTGCTCCATGATGCGATGGAAGATCTCCGATGCCGAGAAAATGCCAAACGGCATGCGATTATAGCAGTATCTGCCAAACAGTGTGTTGAAGGTGCAGAGCCTTCTGCTGGACTCATCCAGCTGGATTTGCCAAAATCCATGTGACGCATCTAACTTGGTGAAAAAACGTGCGTGTGCCATCTCACAGGTGAGTTCCTCCTGCTGCTCGATGGGGTAGTGTTCACGCATTATATTCTTATTGAGATCTTTGGGATCAATGCAGATGCGCAGGTCTCCTGAAGGCTTTCTAACACATACCATCGAGCTGACCCAGTCAGTCGGTTCGGTTACCTTGGAAATGATGCCCTGTTGCTGAGGATCCTTGAACTGTGCCTTCAGGCGCTCTCTCAGCGGAGCCGGGACATGATGAGTGGACCACTGGCTTGGCATCAGATCATAGCAGAATCTTGTATCGATATGGCAGCGTGCCCATCCCGTCGAACACATCCGGATACTGAGCGAGGATGTCGACAATGCCGGCCTGAAGATCCACATTGGAGGATGTCGTTGGGTAAACCCGCTGCACGAGGTTCAGCTGCTTGCCGGCATGCGCGCCAAGTAGGGATGCCCTGTCTGGCTTGACAATTTCAAAACGTAACCCGTGCATGGGTGCTCCGGTTGGAGACGAGTAGATGGCAGGATCCCAGTGTCGTGATGGCATTTCCGTTTTAGTCCAGGAGCCTGCGGGCTGCTGGATGGACCTTGGGGGGCTTCTTGATGCGTTTGAAATCTGCCTGTGAGAGGAGGTTGTCAGAAGCACCTGTGTCCAGTTTAAACTGGATGGAGCAGTGGTTGACCTGCATCACCGCAGAATCCACAGCGAGGATGGATTGAATTTGTGATGAGTTGGATGTGGCATATTCACATTTGGTAATGATGCCCACACAGTAGGCGGAGTCCAGGCATTCTTCCTCTGGATCCGTTGTGCTGCCAGGATCAGAATCCTGTAATCGTTGTTGCACACTCTGAACGCGCCGTCGTCGGAATTGGGAGCGCTGGCCCCTGACTGGTGGTGCAGACCTGCACAAGGCTGCATAGTGTCCAGGCTTCCCGCAGTTTAAACATCGCCTGCCTCTTGCAGGGCAGTGTTTCTTTAAGTGGGCGTTGCCGCAGTTCGAGCATGTCATGACGTCGGCGTCCTGACGCTCCGCGCGTTGTCGCACATGCGCAGTGCGGGTGTCGGCCACTTCGTTATCTTGTTCGCATCGCGCATGTGTGGGGCCCCGGGAAAAGCGTACAAAATGGCCGCTTTCATCACTGCTGAGGCGCTGCATCCGGGAGATGGCCTGCACACTCTCTGCCTCGTGGGAGGCAAGTTTCTCATTTTCAGCCGATTTGTACTGGGCATAGCGATTTTTGGCGTGCTCATGCACTGTGCATGTTTCAATTGCGACTGGCAGGGTCATATGCTTGATTTTCAGTAGCTGCTCTCTCTGAGGATCAGAGTGAACTCCAAAAATGATTTGATCTCTGATCATGGAGTCAGCAATATCAGCAAAGTTGCAGGACAGCGCTAGCAGGCGGAGGTTAGTTAAGAAGGAGTTGAAAGATTCATCTTTACCTTGTAGACGATGTTTGAATATGTAGCGCTCGAAGATTTCATTGGTGTCCACTTCACAGTGACTGTCAAACGTGTCCAGTATGGTCTGAAACTTTGTCTTGTCCTGGCCTTCGGTGAAGTGAAAAGAGTTGAAGAGTTTGATGGCTTGATCACCCGCTGCTGAGAGGAGAAGCACGACCTTCCTTGCATCAGATGCACCCACGAGGTCTGAAGCTTCGATGTACAGCAGAAACTTTTGTTTGAATGTCCACCAGTTGGCACTGAGTTTGCCGAAGGTCCTGAGCTGGTGAGGAGCCTGAATCTTCTCCATGATGCTGGGATACATTCGCTGGTTATCACGGAATGAACGGAGGTAAACCACGTAGATTAAGCAGTCTCCTGGTAGCATGTCGTGTGATATACTCTGGGATAACACAGGCTGCAACTGGATGCAGCTTTAACCAAAAGATACTCCAGACCTTGAAGTTAGTTCAATCTGATTTATTGAAACAGTAGCACAGTTAGCACAGTTCTCTATGAGTTTGACTCTCTGCTAACCTAAGTGTGGTTACTCAGTCTGACTGAACCAGACTAGCTCTTAGCCACGTGCTGGAGTGTGATACTGTAAATACACCCTGACTCACTCTGTAGATGTTCATCAGTGGAAAGAGGCAGAGTGTGGTAGCCTCGTGCCTTTTATAGTGAGATACCACCCCTGAGTGTCCTGCCTGCTCATTGGTCATTTCCTGTTCTCTGTGTTGGTTAGCTGCCTGTCTGTATATCATTATCTGCAGGTCTGCATATCATGACTCTCTGGTCCAGGGATTCCTGTCCCAGAGGGGTGGAAATCCCTCCTCCAGTTTATTAAATTGTTGCAGGACAGTCATTCTGCTCCTGGGCAAAATACCTTTGCCACCAACTTGTTATCTGGGCAGGAAGGTGGGGTGGGACGTGCAGGGTCCACAGTGCTCCATTAGATCCAGCCCAAAAATGGGGAACAGCAGTGAAAAAGGGGAGAAAGGAGAGGGGGGGGGGGTCAAGGAGGGAGGAGCTTGGGGGGGGGGGGAAGAGGGGGGAGTTAGGGAGGATTGTAGGCTGAGCCACCCAGACGGCAACAGACTGTAAATAGAGAAACCTAAGAAGGACCCTTTGTGACTGTACAATAAATAAAAACGAACAGCAATGCATATAATTTTGAAAATGCCAATAAAAAGATTTTTAAAAATAAATAAAATCCAGCCCTATATTCCTGCATCTTTAAAGATCTATCGACATTGTGCAAGGCTCATCAGCAGTTCAAACAGAAGATTCACTCCCACTTCTCAGGGCAAGTAGGAATGGACAATATAATATGGGCTTGCCCACATCCTGAGAACAAAGAGAAGGGAATATCAGAACAGTACGTCAAGTGAGCTTTCTGGAGCGAGTCAACTTGAGGAAACCATCCCAAGATGGAGATCTCACAGCCGACTACCGTGCTAAATGGGATAGACTGCGATCAGATCTAGCAACTTAGCACTGGGCATCTATGAGGTGCTGTGGGCCATCAGCAGAAGTAGAATTGTACTCAACCATAATCTGTAACCTCAAGACCTGGCATACCCTCCTGGTACCATTACCACCAAGTCAGGGGATCAACCCTGATTCAACAAAGAGTGCAGGAGGGCATGCCAGGAGCAACACCAGGCACACTTAAAAATGAAGCCTCAACCCAGTGAAGCTACAACACAGGGCTACTTTCATGCCAAACAGCAGAAGTAACAAATAATACACAAACCTAAGCGATTCCACAATGAACGCATCAGTTCTAAGCTCTGCAGTCCTGCCACACCCACGTGAATGGTGGTGGGCAATTAAACAGCTCACTGGAGGGGGCGGCTCCACAAATAACCCCATCCTCAATGATGGAGGAGTCCAGCACATCTGTGCAAAAGATAAGGCTGAAACATTTGCACCAATCTTCAGCCAGAAGTGCCAAGTGCATGATTCATCTCGGTCTCTTCCGGAGGTCGCCAGCATCACAGATGAAGCCTTCAGTCAATTTGATCCACTCAATATGATATCAAGAAAGGGCTGAAGGCACTGGATACTGCAAAGACTATATTCCGGCAAGAGTCCTGAAGATTGGACTCAATGGGAATCAGGGGGGAAACTCCCCACTGATTGGAGTCATGGCACAAAGGAAGATGGTTGTGTTGGTTGGAGGTTGTTTGAACATTTGTGCTTCTGAAGTCATTTTTGCTAAGCTGAGAGTCTGTCTGTGTGATAATTCAGGTCCAAGTCCTTTGTCCCAAAAATATAATATTACTGGTGTGGAGTCTCATTCCTCCACGACTTAATTGCTGCTGGAGATTTCAAGGCAAAACTGAAATTACACTTTGTGAAACTTTTTCTTCATATTTTATCTCTCTCTATCTCTTTTAAAAAAAATTTAGAGTACCCAATTAATTTTTTCCAATTAAGGGGCAATTTAGCGTGTTCAATCCACCTACCTTGCACATCTTTGAGTTTGGGGGCGAAACCCACGCAAACACGGGGAGAATGTGCAAACTCCACACGGACGGTGACCCAGAGCCGGGATCGAATCTGGGACCTCGGCGCAGTGAGACTGCAGTGCTACCACTGCGCCACCTTGCTGCCCCTCTCTCTCTATCTCTTAATCCCATCTTCCTTCTCTTCAGTTAGCATCTGTATATGATGTTACAATGAATTAAATATTTCAATTCATACTTCCCGAGTTAAACTTTGCATGTCTCAATGAGGGTTCTTCAGTTTGTTTGGTTCAGGAGATACAATTTTGGTTGCCCTGCTCACAATGCCACAGATTCCCTGTCGAGCACACCAGGCTGAAAAACATCTCAAGTAACTATAAGCTGCTGTGCAAAAGTGCATGAAAAGGTTGCAGACAGCTGGAAACTTAAATGAACGGCGACAGCAATTCCTTTGCCAGTGACCGAGAAAACCGGGCCAATATGTTTACATAACTTTCTTCTCCAGTACATGGGAGGTAGTGTGCTGAACTCTCTAGTTAATGCTTGGTTTGGTTTTAGGGGCCAAAGGACCATCTCTGACCGTTTCAAATGGTTGCTTTGTTTTTGAACCAGAGGAATTTATGTAGAACAGCAGTAATCTGCTTTTCGAATCATCAGATTGAGAGACAATACTCATTGCAAAGGTTTGACGCCGCACAATCGGGGGAAGTCTCAAGGGAATAAAGAGACCTCTCAGCAAACATGGCAAAATGATAGCAGTTACTAATAGATGAATGGCTATGAGCAATGAAAGAAAGAACATTTGGCAAGGTGTTTGAAATTCTTTGCTTTTGTTTTAGTAGGTTGTTTAATGTGAGCATGGCAAATTCCTGTGCGCTATTTCAACAAAGCCATTATTAGGTTTAAGTTATAATAATGCTCACTTTTATACCAGGAGACAAAAAGAAACCCTAACTTTTCGGTTTGCATTTTTGGGCAGAGGACCTTTCATACAATAGCACCCACAACGGGTTCTGCACTTCCAAAATAGTCATTTGATTTTGTTTCATGTTACTTGCTTGTAACTGGAAAAAAAAGTATTCCCGACACATTTGCCAAGGTCAATAGACTGCAGAAAGGCTTCAAACCCCTTGCAGTCTGGGGCTGATTTGATTCAGAGATTGTGTGTATATGTTCCACATTTCCTGTACTCAGTATGGCTGACCTCAACATTGCAAATCATTGTCTGTTTCTTTTTTATTTAAAATCGTCCACAAGGGAGAGTGATGGCACCCTTCGTCCATGTGTTCGTTGGCACAATCAGAGTCAGCATGTGTTCTCAAGGCGTTTTGGATGCACTTAAGTCCCGTTTACATAACTGCAGTTATTCCCCTGGCCCTTTTCACCCTTGACCTCCCAAGTTTAGTCAAATTTGTGATATTTGGGCAACTGGACTTTTCACAGAATCGAGTGCGACCCTTCGAACTTCTGGATTGGCCAAAGCTTGGAAGGAATTCTTTAAAAGTCTTAAGTTCCAAATAGTCTTTAGTTATCAATCCAAACGTCCTTCTGAATTGCAGTCTTGTTCTGAGGGGAGCGTTCAGGGCAGACAAACAGGGATCCGTAATTCGGTTCCCTGCATGTTCTACCATTCAAAGAGATCGTGACTGATCTGAGACCTAACTTGATATGCCAGCCTTCACCCCATATTCTTCATAACTTTGGTTACCAGAAACCTATCAAAGAATCTCAGATTTAAAAAGAACAACATTTGGGGAAGAGAGTCCCAAACTTCATCCACCCTTTGTGTGTAAATTGTTTTCTAATTTCACCCCTAACAGGGCTGGCTTTAATTTTCAGGGATTTTCCCATGGCTTGAGATTCCGCTTATGATATGGTTTCTCTCTATCTGCCTTTTTAATACCTCCTAACATCTTGAATACTTGGATTAAATCATCCCTTAGTCTTCTAAACTCCAGGGAGCACAAGCAAAGCGTGCGTGATCTCTCCTCATAATTTAATCCTTAGAGAGTGCAGATTTCATTCAGATAAACTAAACATATGCTGTGCTTTCTCCAAGGCTAATATATCCTTCCCAAGACATGGCACCCAGAACTGAACACAGTACACCATGGTCCTGCCAGTCCCATATTCCCCATTTTTACTACAATCTGGCACAGTTCTCCACGAGTTGCTGGGCAAAACCAGACTGTGCTAATTGGCTCCAGGTCAAAGAAAAGCCAAAGATGCCAAACTTCCACAGGTTTACGCTGAGGTAATTATCACAAGTAATCTCCATCATAACCATGCCAGAGAATGCAGCATTCTCAAGAGCTCATCCTATCATCAGGTTACTGTAGCACTTGTCTGCCCAAAGAGCAGCAAAATGTGGAGAAGAAGGTTGGAAAAGGCGGTCCAGAAGATGAACCTCATAATCAGGAATCCAGGCCATGACCACCAACTGGTGACACAAATCTACCTCATCAAAAGGCGAGAGCATCTTTTCTTCCGCTGCAAACATCGCTACTTGGGTGTTCCTGTTAGGTTGTGAATGCGAGAACTCCCAACAGCAGGGATCATCAACATCAGCCCCAGCCTCGGTCTGGTTGTGTGCCTACTTTGGGGTGGGTCATGTCTTCTTCCCCATCCCAAACACTGCCACAAGTAACTCTAGGGAAAGCCAGGATCCCACCATATTCCTGTCCTGTCAGAGTTTGAGACCAATCTGAAACAGCAAGAAATTGTGGCTCCTGCAGTCAATGCATGCCAGGTCACAACAACTCACTGTCTGGAAAAAATCTCATCTTCCTCTCTCTGCTTCGTTTGCCAATTCTCCTAAGCCTGTTTCCTCTGGGCACTGGCTCTCCTACCTGTGGAAACAGTTTCTCCTTATTTATTCTATCGAAGCTCTCCTTGGAGTTTTGTTCACCTCTATCAAATTGCCCCTTAATCTTCTCGAAGAACAACCCCAGCTTTCTGGTCTTTCTATTTAATTGGCCTTCATTCCCGGTGTCATTCTCTCCAAGACTGAGAGCGTTAACAACTGAATGCATAGATTTGGAAACATTACATTGACATGGATACAGAATTGGTGAGAAGGCAGAAAGTAGGGTCAATGGTTAACTTCTCAAATTGACAAGTTGTGGCTCGGGATCTGGACAGTGAGATCTCAGCTTTTCATTATGTTTATAAATATCCTGCCTCACGGTGCCAAAGACCCGGGTTTGATTCCGGCTCCGGGTCACTGTCTGTGTGGAGTTTGTACAAGCTAAGTTGCCCCTTAATTGGAAACAAAATGAAATGGTGACTTTAAATTAAAAAATATAGAAATTTATAGATGTCAAGAGTCAAGAGAAACATATATCCTGTACTGCTAATGGAACCATGTTAGGTGGCATAGTAAATAGCATAGATAGGAACATAAAGTTGCAAAGGGACATTGATAGATAAAAGGACGGCATGGTAGCACAGTGGTTAGTATTGTTGCCTCACAGTACCAAAGACCCGGGTTTGATTCCGACTTGGGTGACTGTGTGGAGTTTTCACATTCTCCCCATATCTGCGTTAGTTTCCTCCAGGTGCTCTGGTTTCCTCCCACAGTCCCAAACTGTGCAGGTTAGGTGGTTTGGTTATGCTAAATTGACCTGGTTGGGTCACAGGGATAGGGTGGGGGATTGGGTCTAGTTAGAGTGCTCTTTCAGAGGGCCGGTGCAGACTCGATAGGCTGAATGGCCTCTTTCTACACTATAAGAATTCTACAATTCTCTAAACCTTCCAAAAGAAAATAGCCATCAGAGCTCAGTACATGATGATGAGTTCAGTGGTGCAGGATAGGCAGGCTAAAAATAGAGATTAGACCCATAAACTGAGAATACCAAGTATATGATTGCTATGACTGTTTGTGGGTCTTGAAGATGACACGAGTGGATCTACGCCATCCAGATTGCCATAAGCAGAGTTGAGGGGGTTCTGCAGACCCTGCCCATGGGACTTGGTTTGGCTGCACACTACTGTCGGCTGAGGATCAGGTTAATACTTCAAAGAAGAGTAGCTGAAATTCTTCATGAGGAACACAGAGATTTGAAGGATTTTCATTGAGATTGATGACATAAAGGCTGGTTAGACTGCTGAGTCAATTTATAAGATCTGTCTTTGTTCTGTCTGCCACTTGATGTACAATTTATATTTTATTATTATCTCCAATGTGCCCCTTAATTCAGGGTTGACTTAAGTTGATACTGGGTTTTAGAGTATAAGTGGTTAGTTGAGATATTATGTAGTGATTGTTTTTGACTGACTCTTGTATAGTAAACATATTTTGCTTATATCATGGAATCTTGTGGCTTCATTCGCTCGATAAATAACTTTCAGATTTTTTCTTTAAATAAAAGTTACTTGGCTCGACTGAGATGATATAAACAGGTGCAAACAATAACTTAAATGGCTAATAGAATGTTGACCTTTAAGTCAAGAGGAGTAAATACAAAAGGACTGAGACTAAATACGTTACCTAAAATTCAGGTTAGATCCCAAGCACTGTGGTCAGTTTTGGACACTGCACCTCAGGAAAGGTATAGTGATCTTGGAAGCGATGCAACATAGATTTACTGGAAGAATTTTTTAAAAAATTTAGAGTGTCCAATTATTTGTTTCCAATTAAGGGGCAATTTAGCGTGGCCAGTCCACCTAACCTGCACATCTTTGGATTGTGGGGGTGAAACCCATGCAAACACAGGGAGAATGTGCAAACTCCACATGGCCAGTGACTTAGACCTGGGATCGAACCTGGGACCTGAACACCATGGGGCAGCAGTGCTAACCACTGCGCCACCATGCTGCCCAAATCTACCGGAAGTATGCAAGGAGATTTTTATTTTTTTAAATCATTCATGGGATGTGACCATCGCCGGATGGACTAGAATATATTGCCCATCCCTAATTGTATCGAGAAGGTGTTGGTGAGCCGCCATTTTAAATCTCTGCAGTCCATATCGTGCAGATACACCCATAGTGCATAGTGCTATAAGGAAGGGAGTTCCAGGATTTTGACTTAGTGATTTAAAAGGGTTAAATTATGAGACAGGCTAGGCTTATATTCCCTTAAGTGCAAAAGATTAGCGGGTGATCTAATTGAGGTAATTAAGATGATTAAAGGATTGGATATGGTGGATGGAGCATAATAATTTCCTCTCGTTGGCAAGTCCATGTCGAAATTAACTTAAAATTAAAGCATAGCTGTTTAAAGGCCATATCAGAAGCCACTTCTTCACAGAAAAGGTAGAAGAATTCTGAAACTTTCTCCCCCAAAAAACGTTGTGGCTGAGTCAACTGAAAAAATAATTAAAAATGGATTGATACAGCATTGTTGTGCAGGGGTTTTGAGCATTACAGAACCAGGAGAACCAAGAGCCAAAATGAAGAAGCAATTCTCCCGGTTATCATGCACAGGCCAGCAAAGTGGTTAGCACTGCTGCCTCACAGCGCCAGGGACCCAGGTTCAAATCTGGCCTCGGGTGACTGCATGGGTTTCCTCTGGGTGCACCAGTCTCCTCCCACAGTCCCAAAGATGTGCAGGCTAGGTAGGTTGGCCATGATAAAATTGCCCCTAAGTGTCCCAAGATGTGCAGTTAGGTGGGATTATGGGGATAGGGCAGGGGAATAGGTCTAGATAGTGTGTTTTTTCAGATAGTCGGTGCAGACTCGTGGGCCAAATGGCCTCCTTATGCACTGTAGGAATTTTATGTTATAAAGAATCCAAGGATGGATAGATGGAGTTAAGATGGAGATCAGCCATGATGCAATTGAATAGTGGAATATGCTCAAGTAGCTGAATGGCCTCCAGATCCTCTTAAGTAACATTCCTCATTATTATTTCCATTTAAAGATTGCACTTTTCCCGTGGTTAACATTTTGAAAGAACCAAGTTCCTTTTAGTTATTAATGGCTGAGAAATTGGAGATTATGGGTGGGATCTTATGGTCCCACCGACAGCCCACCTCCACTGTGGGTTTCCCGGCGGCGAGGGGTGGGTTCAGCAGGACACCCCGTTGACAACGATGGAACCAGAAGATCCCGCCATTGGCCACTAGTGAGCTGCCCTCCGCCGTGGAGGGTGAGGAAAATCACCCCCTTCTCTCTCAAAATGATCAAAAAGTTTTAATATAAGTTATTATTGTAAATATAGGGGTGGGGGGAGCAAGTTAAGCAGCAGTAAACAAACTGTCAGAAGGATAAATCAAACCACGCATTTTTGTGCTTATTTTTGTCCATGATTTTATCTTTCTCCATATGTTGTTACTTGTACTTTAATGACTGCCTGTCAGGAGATCGGCCCATTAAGGCAGATGCAGGGCTGGTGTTAAATTACAGTCAAACGCATGCGCTGTGTGCAGTGTGTATAATATGTTGGCCAGGAAGCGAGTGGGCATTCTAAACTGCTTTATTTACATTGGCTTAACCAAGCCCAGTTACTGCAGCATTTTGTTCCCAAACAGCAACAGAGGAGGATTTTTTTGCCTTCAATTGTAATTCACAACAGCTGTAAATTTTCACCAAGAGTGGAAACATTGGCCAAGGCAGTCTGCTAAGTATACAGTCATTGGAAATGGAAAGGAAGCAAAATATATGTATATTTTTTTATAAATCAAGACACTGCTTTGTGACTACAGATGTTTAGAATTCCCAGATTCCCACATCCACTCTGAGAAAAGCAAAGCTTTAACCGCAGATAGTCCCCTGTTTTCGGGGAGTATTGTGCATCACTCCCATCGGTTGCTTGGTGATGTGCATAACAGTGACAATGAATTGCAACGCAAAACAGTTTTTCACAAAGACTGTGTGCCAAAAGTTTTAAAGGAGTCTTTTGCTGTGTCGATGTGGTCAAGCAGCCTCTCCACTGAAGGTGCTTCTGGGACTCCATTAGATTGAGCCCTGTTTCCAAAGCAGATTGGGCTTCAGAGTAACCAGAGAAATTCTGAAATAAATTCAACTTCATTCAACAGTAAAAGTAGCATCATCTTGTAACTGTATAGTGCTTGAAGGTAAAAACTCCCAATACATTTATTTCACAGGATCAAACTCAGCCAAAACTCTGATACCAAGCTATATGAGGAGACAAGTCAACCAAAAGCCTGGCCAAGGGTAGTTTTTATGGGGTGTGGTAAACAAAGAAAGATCACGAGGGTTACATTATTTGCACTCAACAGCATTCATTTGCACTTGTTTTGTTACCAATTGTGCTCAAAAACAATCAATGAGCTCTCATTTAACATCAATTGAATTCAAAGGCAATAGTTTAGCTCTCATTTGACATCAATTAGACTCAAAAGCAATTATATAGCCATTATTTCACACCAATTGCACTCAAAACAAATCATTTAACGATCATTTATTATTACACGTACAGTCCCTGACATCAATGTCATCAAATCACATCACTCAAAATATTTACGATTAGCAACATCACTTAAGCATTCCGAGACCAAATTTCAATAGTTTCAAACATCATAAAACTGAGCTAACTTTGGAATCCCCCCCCAAGATTGTAACTGTTCTCGTACTCCCTCCCTATCTCTCTCTTTCTCTCTCTCCCTCCTCCCACCCCCGTATTCTTCTACTACACTCCCTAATTCCAAGGGGCTGGTTTAGCACAGGGCTAAATCGCTGGCTATGAAAGCAGACCAAGGCAGGCCAGCAGCACGGTTCAGTTCCCATACCAGCCTCCCTGAACAGCCGCTGGAATGTGGCGACTAGGGGCTTTTCACAGTAACTTCATTTTAAGCGTACTTGTGACAATAAGCGATTTTCATTTTTTTCATTTCAATTCCTCTCCATCAGCTCCCTTCCCCTCTTTCTCGCATCCTCTTTTTACCCTCTTCCTCTTTCCACCCTCCCTCTCCCTCCCCTTCCCGTCTCCACTCCCCTCTTCTCCACACTCAAAGCTTCGAGCATAGCTTTGAGAGCACTGGGATAGCTTTGAGCACACAACATATCTTTGATTGTGCTGGCTAACTTTTTTTTTTCGGGGCAATTCACCTACCCTGCACATCTTTGGGTTGTGGGGTTGAGACCAACGCAGACACGGGAGAATGTGCAAACTCCACACGGACAGTGACCCGGGTCTTCAGCGCCGTGGGGCAGCAGTGCAAACCACTGCGCCACCTTGCTGGATAGCTTTTGAGATATCGCATGTACGTTTGAGTGCATTTGATCATTTTGAGCACACAATCAAATCTGATGTCAGTACTCATTCTAAATTAGAACTTTTGTTGTCAAATTGTAATTGAGCATATTGCACACACTTGAATGCAAAAATTACCTTATAGTTTTCGGGTAGGGTAGGTAGGAAATTTCAGGACATAAGGCCTAGCGAAATGAAGGCATAGGAGCTAATGTGGAATGCAATAGATATGCAGTTATAGTTGCACCTCGGCAATATTCAAATGTTGCATTTGTGACTTTAGGTTTCTGGCTGAAGTTAGGGGAAAATAATAGTATAAAAGCTGTGTTTCTGAAATGGTAGGGAATCAAGCTCATGCTGCCCACAGTCAGCAGCATTCAGTATTGCCATCAGTGAGCTTTTGTGTTTTCTGCTGGCAACCCCTGTGAAATTAGTTTATGTGCCCTTCTCGTCTTTTATTTTGCTATAGCACTGGATATGTAGTTAAGGCTATTCTCAGAATCCCTAACATGGTGAAGTGGGCTGATGGATTTTGACTGAAGTACATGACTGTAGATGCCATGCTGGGTCAAGTCACCCATCATTTCAAGGAGGCAAGTGCTTTAAAAGACAAAATAATAATGTGGATAGACACGAAACCTCAACTATTTCCATTGTGACAGCTAATAACGACCTGTCAAGTGACAATCTTATCAGAACTTGTGGCCTTATTTCACCATTACTGCTTAAAAGTGCAAGGGAGAGAAATTTTTGTTAAGTATCCTCCACTTGCTAATAGATTGAAAACGCTAAACTTGAAGAGATGTGGAGACCAAGGGCGAAACATCCGAGAACAGTTTCATTCATCACAGTGGCTGACTCAGATCACAGAAATCTCCACATGACATATTTCAATAGGAATGTTTAACTGTGCCAGGATTGTAGCGACTTTTAACTATGACTGGAAGAGATTTGCTGCTGTCTTTATATCTCTGCATTGGGAGGAAATAAAGAATTTGCAATTCCATCTATGCAGCTTGAGGCCCAGTTCAAAGCCGCTTTGTTGTTGACATAAAGTTCACCAAGAACAAAGAAACAATTGGTGTGTGAGAAAGACATTTGGAAGGGATCCGAGGATGGGGGGCTGCAAGAGAGAACATGCCCACCTACTGCAGAGTGTTGCTTTGTTCTAAAGGTATCAAACAGTTACTCAAATAATCCAAATGTCTGCCTTTGGAGCCTGAGAAAAACCTATTTTGGTTGCTAAATTTATTTCCAGAAGTGATTTAATGTACAAAAGATTTGATTATGTAGGAAATCCTGAGCTTATACATCCAAGAGGGCGGGGGCCATGTAGACAGGCTAGTGCCCTTATCTTTCAATGTATTGGCTCACCACTCTTCTTGAATGCAAGTTTTTTTAGAGTACCCAATGATTTTTCTTTCCAATTAAAGGGCAATTTAGCATGGCCAACCCACCTAACCTGCACATCTTTGGGTTGTGGGGGTGAAAACCACGCAGACATGGGGAGAATGTGCAAACTCCAGACGGCCAGGTACCCAGGGCCGGGATTCAAACCCGGATCCTTAGCACCACATGCCACCCTTTGAATACAAGTTGAGAACTGAGAGAATTCTCCACAAGAGTTCAGTCCCATGAAGTATGCAAAATAAGGAGTAAATTCATAGCACCCAAACCTCCAATGGTAGCCACTCTGGGAAGCTTGCTATTCATGATATCAAGGAATGGGCAAAAGAATACAAGATAAACCCAACCCCGCAAATCTACCTTGCAGTCAGACTGATTTTGTTTTAAAAGTATCATTCGCTAAATATACATCGTTTCCTCATGTAAAATGGGAACAATGGGTATTCCATTTTTAAATAACTTCTCTTTAAATAACTGTCTTTGTTTCATGCATTTGTGCAATCAGTATCATCTCTTTCTCTTACCGAGTGCTGAATTCATTTTGCAGGTGTGTCAACCAATTTAAGAATAAGGCGAGGAAATCAATTGATTGAAGATCCATTTTCCCCCCAATCAAAAGCAAAGAATAAGCCAAGGCAAGGGAACTCGGCAATAAAATGAGGATAGGACAACAGAACAAATGTGAGAGGCAGCTTAGACCCACCATAGCACCTCATATACTTAATATCCCAGACACAATGTCCTACCCCACCTGCTTGTGTTGATTTCCGTCTGGCTTTCTTGATGTCTTCCTCTGTTTTGTTAGTGGATTTATTCTCCACTTGTTGAATTTTGAATTCCAGATCTTTCTGCCTCTCTGCCAGAGCTTTTCGAGCCTAGAGAAAGGGTGACATCAGTCATCACAGATCCAAAGAGAAGTCAGCCTTTCCTTCTTGAGATCCATCTAAACAACAATAGCTTACATTTATATAATGCCTGACGCATAACTGAACCCAGCAAAGTGCTTTACAGCATGAGCGGCGGACACTGAAGACAAAGTCAGGCCCAATACACAATTAATAATCAAATAAAAACAGAAAATGCTGGAAAACTCAGTAGGTCTGACGGCATCTGTGGAGAAACAGGGCTAACTTTTTGAGTCTTCTTCAGAGCACAATCAACAGGTGTTTCAAAGGAAGCGCGGAAACAAAGACTGGTAAAGTAGGGAAGAGAGCTCTAGAATGCAGGTGCCCAGTGCCTGAAGCTGCTACTGCAGATAGTGTGATGGGCGAGGAACAATAAAACAATGATAACAGGACTGCAGCCATGCTAAGAGAGCTATTATTACACCATCTAATATTTGAGGCAACTGATGTGGCTTCTGTGATCAGCAAAGGACCAGATATACTGCGTGATCAGCAAAACTTGTGTGGAAAAATTTGGCTCTTCCGTTAACAGAAGATTCAACCCTTTGAAACGGCAGTGGCTATTAAGTGCATTTAAAATGATTGTAGCTAATTACATTAACGAACAAAACAAAATAGTTTGCAGACTTGACTGAAGATTTATTTAAAGGTTGATAGCTGTTATACACATTGAAGCACCAATGCACAGCACCACTAGAATGGGGTCAAAGGTTCAGTGCCTCCCTGTTCCTGAGCTCAGCTGTGCTGCTGTTGAGTGGCCAGGCCATTCTCATGACTTTGTGGAGGCAAATCAAGGTTTAGGAGTGCAGTAATCCAGGAGACACAAAGATAAAGGTTTAACTAAATGTATTTTAAACTCAAAACTAAAGCCACACCCGTGGCACACAACATAAGTGTCCTAGCCCGCGACTAATAGGATCTCCCAGTCCGGATCTGGGACAGTATTTAAAGGAATCGATAAGAGCCTCCGCCCGTTACCATGGGAATTCGTACTTCACGAGCCACATGGGGAGATTGGGGAGTGATCCCACATGGTCCTCCTGAGGGTTATCAGATAGAGGGGGAAATCGCTTTAAACTTGGATCACAACATATTGAAATAACATGAGACACATATTCAAGTGGAAACTTAGTGCTAAAATAACTTTGCTTGTCTGTTATTGTTGCAATGGAGCACAAAGGGACATTTACGAGTGGCCTCTGAGGGCAGCACATAAGAAATGGTGGCCTAAATGTTTAAGTATCAAATCTTTGGACACATAGCTAGTGCAAGGCAAGGTCCCTGCACCCCAATGCTGAGAGCCCACGCACTGCCAAAGTTGGAGCTCAGGCCTCATTTCAATGAACCAGGTACATAACAGCGAATAAGAGATGGGCATGCTGAGCAGCATGGTGCTAAGGTTGGGAATTGGGAAGGGGAAACTGGTTGCAGGACTGTTCCCGGAAAGGTGGGGGGGGGGGTTGGGGAAGAGGAGTCTTCCACATTTGTTTTTAACACAGGAGCACTCCTGTTGACCGTGCCTCCCCATTCATATTATTCATGCCTTCTTGGCAGCATAACCACCTTATCTAATATGGCCAGCAGCACAACTCCAGTCATAATTGTGCTTGCGTTTCCTGTCCGCGATCGCGACAGATTTGGAGGCTGTTTAGCATCTGAAAAGCAGTCAAATCTCTGGGCCTTTTTACTTCAGGGCCTTATATTAAAAAAATGAAAACTCCAAATCCGTCAGTGATCACTGTACAAATGAATTGCACATGCTCTGCATTTGGCAGCTGGTCCAGGATTGTTTGGTTTTAACTCCAGATGCAAGTGAGCCAAGGCAGTGATCCACACACCCACACCATTGAATTTCACATCTGGACATTTTTAGCTGTTAACTAATCACATGTGAGGATTTCCTGTCAAATCATCACTTGGACTGGGGTCTGCATTAATGACCGCAGACCACGGGCAAAATCTTACCCCCACTAGGTCCATTTCTGGGTTGCAACTCTGATGTTGTGATTCCCGGGCCTACCGGTTGCTATTTCCAAGAGCAGAACAAAAAGCAGCTCATCTCTGGGTTAGGAGAGAGTAGAAACAGCATTGAAGGATCTCTACTGAAAGGGACGCTGGCAGCACTCTCAATGGCAGCACTGTGTACAGTTATTCCTCTCACTGAATGAAGAGGAGAGGAAAATGGATGGAAGATGTGGGGAGGCTGAACCTCCCACCCAATACCTGTATGGGCAGCACGGTAGCATTGTGGATAGCACAATTGCTTCACAGCTCCAGGGTCCCAGGTTCGATTCCGGCTTGGGGCACTGTCTGTGCGGAGTCTGCACATCCTCCCCGTGTGTGCGTGGGTTTCCTCCGGGTGTTCCGGTTTCCTCCCACAGTCCAAAGATGTGCAGGTTAGGTGGATTGGCCATGATAAATTGCCCTTAGTGTCCAAAATTGCCCTTAGTGTTGGGTGGGGTTACTGGGTTATGGGGATAGGGTGGAGGTGTTAACCTTGGGTAGGGTGCTCTTTCCAAGAGCTGGTGCAGACTCGATGGGCCGAATGGCCTCCTTCTGCACTGTAAATTCTATCACAGTCACTCCTCTGGAAGTAATGCTGGAAGCAATCACTACAACACAAAAAGCTCACTTTCCAGGGGAGATCAGCCAGCCTAACCAAACAGGCTTAGCTTGAGGTTGAGGAGGAAATGGGCAGACGGATTTTACTGAGGAGATGGATCCAGTGTCGCAAATGACCACCGAGGATCTTGTACAGTAAGTACCCCATGACTCCTAAATCTCTTACCGCCTTAACCATCATCTGGATAGCAGTCATTTTCATCACAATCTTTCCTATCAGATACATTAATTTATCCCCAGGATTCCCCCTCAATATCCATCTTTTTAAAAAAAATTAAGATACCCAATTATTTTTTTTCCAATTAAGGGGCAATTTAGTGTGGCCAATCCACCTAACCTGCACATCTTTAGGTTGTGGGGGTGAGACCCACGCAGAAAAGGGGAGAATGTGCAAACTCCACACAGACAGTGACCCGGTGCCGGGATCGAACCTGGGTCCTCAGCGCTGTAGGCAGCAGTGCTAACCACTGCGCCACCGTGCTGCCCCTCAAATGTCCATCTTAACAGACAGCCTGGCGTCCTCTGATATGTATGAATTGGGAGCAGAAGTACGCCATTCAGACTGCTCTGCCATTTAATAATATCATAGCGGACCTGTTTATGTTGTGAATTCCATATTCCCATCTACCCCCAAAAACCTTTGATTCCTTTGCCGAACAAGAATCTGTCTACTTCAGCCTTAAAAATATTCAATGCCGTCTCAACCAAAGTCACCTCTAGCTATTGCGCCGATGCCATCCTTGTTTATCAGCGCTACCCCTCCACCTAACTCCCTTTCTTCTTAAATGTCAACTATCCCCCAATATTCAGGACCCAATTCTTGTAATCCTGCAGCCATGTCTCTGTAATGGCTATCAGATCATATTTATTTACTTCAATGTGTGCTATCAATTAATTTACTTTGTTATGAATGCTACACCGATTTCGATACAGACCCTTTAGTTTTGTTTTGTTGTCATCTTTGTGACATCTAGTCATGGTTGTTGGTGTCTTCTCCGGTTTTTTTCTCTGTCCCTTCCTACCATTCTCTCACCTTCATTTCCTATTTTACTACTTTGCTCTCCTACCATGACCCTTGATTTGTTGCTTCAACCAAAGTCCGTTCCCTCAACCCTCCTGTTCAGTTTAAAGCCCTCTCTATTTCCATAGTTACATAATTTGGTAGAACATTGGTCCCAGCATTGTTCCGGTGCAGACAATCCCAATGGAACAGATCCCGCTTTTCCCAGTTGTACATGAACCAAAACCCATTCCCCCACATCTGTCTCTTGCGCCTTATCTCTCAACCACTCCTCCACCCCCTCCATACTTACAATATTTTACATCCATCCTTAGCAATCACTTAACTCCTCACAGTCCTCAACCTTGCCTCATTGCACAAGACGACTCAGAACTGCCAGGAAAGAGGAGGATTTACTAACGGGAACTTCAAACCAAACATTACATCATCCTCTGACTGAGTTACTTGATTCATCAGGACCTGAAAATCATTGGGAGGTAAAATAGTTAGTAAATCCTCCTCTTTCGAAAGAAGTTTCCAAAGGAATTTCACTCTCAGTCCAGGAGAGAAATTCACAAGATTCTCTCTTCCAGCTTGCGGGTCAATGATGGCCGCACCCGCGCATGCGCCCTGCTACACCTGAGAAAGATGGCGGCTGTGCAGGCGTCCTGCTGCATATCGCCTCCTAAACAGATGATAGCCGTTAACAGGGGCCAATCAGAGAGAAAAACACCGATGCGGCCGCCCCATTCGGTGCAAATACCGAACTGTATCAAAAGTGCCGGGACCAATTTATCACCCTGAGGAACTTAATGGAATAATGGCGGATTAGACTACCCGGAATGCCAGGCGCGGATGAATACCGGGGTTGTCTCTACTCCCCTTCTTGAACAAGGGGACAGCATTTGCTATTCTCCAGTCTTCTGGCACTATTCCTGTAGGCAAAGATGACTTAAAGATCAAAGCCAAAGGCTCAGCAATCTCGTCCCTAGCTTCCCAGAGAATCCTAGGATAAATCCCATCCGGCCCAGGGGACTTATCTATTTTCACACTTTCCAGAATGGCTAACACCTCCTCCTTATGAACCTCAAGCCCTTCTAGTCTAGTAGCCTGAATCTCAGTATTCTCCTCGACAACATTGTCTTTTTCCTGTGTGAATACTGACGAAAAATATTCATTTAGCACCTCTCCTATCTCCTCGGACTCCAAGCACAACTTCCTACTACTGTCCTTGACTGGCCCTACTCTTACCCTAGTCATTTGTTTATTCCTTATGGATGAAAAGATAGGGGAGGTGACACAGAGACCTGCTAAAACATTAGATATCACACTGCCATTTGGCAGTTAACTGTCACTCATGTTGAATCGATGATGCTTGTACCTAAACTTCATGATCTGTACAAGGCTCAGTTGGATCTCTGTCACCCATGTGCAGCACTAACAAATTATTTCCCGCAGGTGTATTACTGGTCTAGGAGGTGAGAAAGGAGGCAATGGAGTCCGATCACGAGAGAGGCATCACGTCGAGAAAGCATCATACGTTTCATCCGCTCCCTCCACCAGCGCCAAAATGCTCCCCTCAGTGACTCCGATGTCACAGATAGGAAGAGTGGCGCAAGTTGAGAAACACCTCACATGTGAGCAGGTGTGGAGGGCAGAGAGAGCTGAGGAAAGATCCCACCCCAGAGGAGCCCCAGGCTTTGCTGAGCCAGAGGTGGATTCTGAGCCTTGATGGGGGTCATCCTCTATTTGTGAGGTAGCAAAGGGAAATGTTTGGACATCTGTCAGAATGTCCAGAAGCAGTTCGATCCCTAGGTCTGACGATGGAGGAGTCCATCTTTGCTTTTATTCTTACATGGGATCTGGGTGTCGCTGGGAATGCCAGCACATGTTGCCGATTCCAAATGGTCCTTTGAGTGCAATGAAGAGTCAACCATATTGCTGTGGGTCTGAAGTCATACATAGGCCAGTCTGGGTAAGAATGGCAGATTTCCTTCCCCTAAAGACTTTAGTGAACCCAATGGATTTATGTAACAATCAACGATGGTTTCAAGATCACAATTAATGCGATTAACTTTCATTCTAAATGTTTTTTGTTGTTGGATTAATTGGCTGAATTTATTCATTGAATTTAAATTTTGCCCGCTGCCCTGGTGGGATTTGAATCACTGTTCCATAGCATTGGCCTGTGCTTCCAAATTACTCAGCAAGTTACACTACCAATGTGCCTTATCGTTATCATGAGCGCGAAGAGGTCTCAGGCATTTAAACACACAACCACCTCCAACATCAGAGTGTCAGAGGCAGTGGGAGGTCTTCTGAAGTTGCCCTTACTTCGCTGCCCGCAGACAAAGCCACACACATTGCCTACTGCCCCCATGACCAAGTCTTCCCCGTGGAACAGTTTTTGGCAGGGTCCTCAAGCTCCACAACCCAGAGGATATCCATCATGGACATCTTAAGTGTCAGACCAGGGGAGCAAGCAATTATCTGCAGCTCTGCTGAAGAGACAGAGGTAGCACCATATTAGAAACAATGGATGTGGAAAGGGTCCAAGCTGCATTAAGGGGTTTATTATTCCAGTTACTGTCACATGGATGATGTTTATTTTAATGAAGGCAGCACATCACCATTATTGAGATGCCAGGCCACAAGAAAGGTCACCCTCCACAGAGCAGTCATGGTAACAGGACCTCTATTTTGAGAAAATCAATGGTTCGTTCCTTGGTGGCCCTAATGGTAAGACGGCTCCTCTTACACTTGTCCTATGTCTCCGTGGCAGGAAATGCTGGTGTTGGAGGGGTGGAGTGGTGGTTTGTTTTTCCCTGGTGTGAACAATAAGTATTGAATGGGGCATCTGGTATCCCACAGGAGCCAATTTCGGAGGTTGTCTGGTGGAAAAAAGGATTGATGAATCAGAGACTGCTGAAGGTTGAACGCATCATGGCCACTCTATCCAGTGGTCACAAACCAACTGCACATTAAAAAGTGAAATCCCTTCAGATGAATAAAAAAAAGTCTGGCTGCTTCAATGGTGCATTGATCGCCATCTTGGTGCAGTCTACAACATGCTGGACCTTTGGAAATCCTGTGAGCCAGGCGAAGCGGACAGCCTTCTCGGCTTGGCTGGTTACAACTGTCACAAGATTCATCCAGTCAGGTGCCCTTACAGTCAAAGCTTCCACGATGCGGATTGTGAAATGTTGCAGATGTCAACTGTTGTGCCCTGGAATGAACAGGTGACAGAAACTAAGTCCTGTGGTCACCTGGGTCATCACAGGCAATGGGTGGCCACCTTCTCCTATCAACATTGGGTCTTCCTCCAAGCGTGTAGACAGGCCTGCCACTGTCTCCCCCTCAAGAGTCACAACTTTTGGAGACAGTGTCGCTCAGAGAGGTTGAGGAAGCTGATCCTTGGCCCATACTCAGGGTGTCGTCTTCTTCAAGGTGGCCATTCTGCCCAACTGCACGTGACTGGAGAATGATACAGCTGCTGGCCGTCTTGCACTTGCCTCCTCTATCACTGTAGCTGCCGAGCTGCAGGATGCTGTAACTCTGCATCAGTACACCAGCCAGCTGATGAACATGTGGACCTCATAGAACTGTAATGTCACAGGTGATATGGTATCAAGTTCCTCAGACATATCGAAGGGACTTAAACAAATTAGCATGAAGTTGGTGCCCACACACTAAAGCACTTAGCTTAACATGAAGAAGTTGCTGCTGTTAGCACAAATCTTTGCATGTGACTAACCTCAAGCTCGTCTGTTGAAACCTTTACAATGCTGTCAATGGTCGTCTTCAATGCCTCGCAACTGTGCAGTCACCTTCTCCAAGCAACTATGTTTTGAACAAGCATGAGATCTGTTTATTGAGAAGAAACAGCCACTGCATCCTTAAAATGTAGGCAAGTATGAGGTCATCCATTTTTGACCAAAAAATGATTAGCGCTTTCTCAAAACAGTTAGGTCCAAAAAGACTTAGACAAGCAGGTACCTAGATCATTAAAATGTCAAGAACAGGTACAGAAAATGATCATAAAGGTCAGTGAACACTGGATTTATAGCCAGAGGATTAGAGTACAAGAGGTAATCTTTCATCCATACTAAGAGCTGGTTAGACCGCGCCTGGAGTACTGAGAGTGACTCTGGGTCTCACACCTTAGGAAGGATACATTTAAGCAGCATGGTGGAGCAGTGGTTAGCACTGCTGTCTCACGGCACCGAGGTCCCAGGTTCGATCCTGGCTCTGGGTCACTGTCCATGTGGAGTTTGCACATTCTCCCCGTGTTTGTGTGGATTTCGCCCCCACAACCCAAAGATGTGCAGATTAGGTGGATCGGCCAAGCTAAATTGCCCCTTGATTGGGAAAAATGAATTGGCACAAAGAAAGGATATATTTGCCTCGGAGGGAGTGCAGCATCGATTTACCAGCATGACTTCTAGACTTAAATTAAGAAGAGGGGTTACACAAATGAGGGCCCCATTCCCTGGAATTTGGTAGATTAAGGAGCGATCGGATCAAAGATTTCAAGAGATGGAGGGGAACTGATAGGGTGGAGAGACAAAACTACTTCCACTGGTTGGGGATTCAGGTGAGGAGGTACAGCATGAAAATTAGACAAGCATTTCAGGGGCAGTGTTAAGAAACACTTCTAATGTACATAGTGTGGTAGACGTTTGGAACTCTTGTCTACAGATATCAGTTAATGCTTGGTCAATTGCTAATTTTAAATCTGAGATGAGTAGATTTTTATTAACCAAATATACTAAAGGTTGGGTATATTGAACTAGGTCCCGGATCAGTCATGATCTCTTTGAATGACTGAACGGGTTTGAGGGGTTTAAAGGCTTATCCTTGTTCCATATGTATGATTCTACCAGTCCCTGATTTGGCAAATGCACCATCGATTATGGTTTTGAGCCACATGGACCAGTAGAATCCAAGGTAAATCCATCCTGAGTTAATTAACCTCAAATTAAATTTAAGGACACCACAACCCTAAACTATTCAGGGGAAAAAATAAATAAACCAAGAGCAACTCATGGACAATTCAGACTGACAACCTACGGAATAAATCTTGACATTGTGTGATAGTGTGCAAGAGCTGTAAACAGGTTGCATGCTCATTTGCATCTCTCGTGCACTGCCAACTGTCAGCTGATCTACGTAATCGCACAAAGTCAAAATTTACCCAGATGTGAACATACTATGTGGGCAGGCTGATGTAAAGAATGACCATTCACAGAGCTCACATCTGTTGACTGGTGACTTAACATGAGTGAGCACAGCAAGAAGAGAATGGGAGAAAATGAGGGTGGTGTTTGAAAAAGCCTACTTTTATGTGATTCGATGGGTAGCAGTTTTCAAAGCTACTGACCATACCAACCGTACTTGTGTGCCCAATTCTGTTAACTTTTTATTCTGACAGCAAGAAACCTTTGTTTTGTTTAGCCAAACTTCATTGTCATTACTACTCTGACAGGATTAACCCAAGATTCATCCAATAATATTGTAACTGCTAATTTGCCACCTGCATTTTGAAAGAATGTTCTGCATGGTCAACGAGCAGCTTTATCCACAATGGGCATACACTAATCTTCGGTAACATCAAGAATGAGAGAGACAGCTGCTTGCAATGAAATGTAGAACATCTTCCTCTGGTATGTTGAAAAGAAGTTTATCTGATCACTGGACAAGCTCCAGACAATCTCAGTGATTTATCATTAGCTCCTGGGTGAATTGGCATTCCAATGTAGAGACAAAGATTTCCCCACCATTTTTGACATGCTGCTAATGACTATTTATCTGAGCTGCTTTATTTCAATTTTTGGGATGGTTAGATGTGACAAAATTTGACCAGGATTTCAGCAATATTTCATTACATTCCTGCTAACTTATGTTTCATCTTCCAGTTGACAGGCTATGGTGCTTGGTTGAGGTTTGCTTTGTAGTTCATATTTTCTGTTGTGTTATTTGTCCAGTATTTGGGAAGGGTTTGGCATCAAACCTCATGTTGTAGTCAAGAGAGCCCATCTATATTTTAACTACTGATAAATGACTCAAAAATAATGTTAAAGCTGATTAAAATCAATGGGGTGATTTTAACCTGGTACAATAGTGTAGAATGAGTAATGGCATACCAGCAGCCTTCTTTGCACCTTTCCTGAATTTTATTTCCACTGACTATGCACCTTTTGGTGCTGAGAAAGAACAAGGTCTAACAGCCCTGAAATTAGCCATTTCTCAAAAGGAAATCAGTGGGAACCTCCCCAGAAAAATGACTGAAAGTAGTAATCCACTCGAGGGCAGTACTGAGGAGTGCTGCAGTCAGATGTGCCATCTTTCAGAAGAGACGTTACACCAAGACGTCAAACCTGCTCTCGCATGACATAATGGTCATGCTACACACTTTCGCAGAAAAGGAGATTTTTCCTGGTATCCTGTACTATATTTATCGCTCAAGTAAACCCCAAAACCTGGTCATTATCACATTTTGTTTGCAGGCTCCCTATTGTACGCAAATTGGTTGCTGGGTGGGCGGCACGGTGGCGCGGTGGTTAGCACTGCTGCCGAAGGCGCTGCGGATATGGGTTCAATCCCGGCCCCGCATCACTATCTGTGTGGAGTTTGCACATTCTCCCCGCGTCTGCGTGGGTTTCACCCCCACAACCCAAAGATGTGCAGGTTAGGTGGATTTGCCACACTAAATTGCCCATTTATTGGAAATAAAAAATAATTGGGTAAATTTATAGAAAAAATAATTGGTTGCTAGGTTTCCCACATTACAACGAGGAAGGTGAAGCGATTTCATTGCTCTGAACACTTCCTGTAGGGAGATTCTATTCATCTCTCATGGAGTTACAAGAGGTTGGTCAAGCTCTCAAGGTATTTCAAGGAATAATGAAATTACAGAAAATAAAAGAGGAGAAATACTCTCCATTACATAATTTTTACGTCAAGAATGAAATATTTTTGGAAACGGTAAGGTTTCTTCTTTCTTCCCAAGTATCTCATACCTTCTCCACGGCAACATAGCGAGCACTTAGTTGTTTACGGAGGTCAGATATATGATGGTCAAACTTCTTCATATCCTTCTTGAGGTTTTCTCGAAATGATAACAGTGGCTTCTCCACTTCGCTCTGCAGCTAAGAAAAGAGAACAAAAATAATATCTCATCGAGTCGGGAGTTCTTCTGGTAATTTCTGAGGGTGCTCTCCAAATGTTTACGGTCTGACAATAAAATATGTCTACTCCTTTTGTGACCATTTCACGGCGCAAAGGATGTTCTTTAATAAATCTACATTTTACAAGATAATGAACATCAGCAACTTTCAAATATAGATACACAGTGCGCAATTCTCCCAGCCCCGCTCCGGGCCGGAGAATCGCCGCAACCACACCACGCCGTCCTGCCGCCGGCACGCGATTCTCCGAAGTGCGGAGAATCGGCGCCATTTGCGCCGGCACGTTTGGTGCAGCTCCGGTCGCGGGTCATTATACGAGTACGAGGCCAGGCCGCCGATTCTCCAGCCCGGTAGGGCCGAGCGGCCGTACGGAAAAAGCAGAGTCCTGCTGGCGCCGTCCACACCTGGTCGCTGTCAGTGGGAACTCTGCGCAAAGGGTTGGGGGGGGGGCTCCATCCCCAGGGAGGTCCTCCGATGGGGTCTGGCCCGCGATTGGGGTCCACCGATCGGCGGGCCAGCCTCTCTCCCCTGGGCCTACATTGTTGCGCGTCTGGCCCCAGTACCCCCGCGCCATGTTGCGTCGGGGCCGGCGCCAGGAAGTGAGGCTGGAGCGGCATGAACCGCTCCAGCGCCGTGCTGGCCCCCTATGGGGGCCAGAATTGCTAGTTCCCGCGCCCGGTTCATGCCGTCGTGAAATGCGATGGCGTTCGCGACGGCACAGACACTCTGTTCCGCGATCGGAGAATCGCACCCAGGGACTATGAATTAGGATTTCCTGTATTTGAAGTAAATGGAGGAATTGTGCTGTTGCAAAGACGTTGGCATGGTTTTTCAGTTGTGTTTATCAACTCCAGAGCTTCTTCACTGGTGGCTGAGTTGGCAGCTATATGTGGAGGTCAGAGATAGAAATCTACCTCTGGACTTCTCCAAATTATCTGATTTCTGCTGGGGTGGTAATGAGGATGCTTGCAGTTGGCATCAGACCTTCCAGGCTTGTGAGTTGGAGTGGAAGAATGAGCCAGCATTCCCACTCCTGATCACTGCCCAATAATTACTCTTGGAAAGTTTTGTTTTGCTCTTGTCATAGCATAAGCTGCTTCCTTGATGTGCACTTTGACAAAGGAAGGTTCAGACTTGGAGATAGCTTTAACACGTTTATTAAACTATTAACAATTCTCCTACTTGGATTCAATGCTAATGTTAATCCTTCTATAGCTACTCAGACTGACTAACCAGTCTGCGACACTCCACGTGGTGGGAGTGATGTTCAATCAACCCTGTGTCTGTACTCACTGAGAGTCTCCACTGGAAAGAGACTGAGCATGTGTGATGTGTCCTTTTATGTGGGTTGGTGTAATGCCCTCCTGTGGTGGTGTCCCTCTATGTGTATCGTAAATGCCCATTGGTCGTGTCCTATCTTACTGACCTATTGGTTGACTGTCTGTGTGTCATGTCTCTGGTGTTCCCTCTAGTGTCTAGCTAGGTGTAGTGTATGGACATTAACCCTTTGTGTACTTAGTGATGTATATCACCACATCCCCCCTTTTTTCGTGTTACATATTTTCTGTCCAGTGTTAAAAAAAATTGAACAAACTAGGTAGATGAGTGTTACTCTGTACAAGCTATGATAACAGTGATCATTAAACAATAAGTCCAAATCATATGCATGAGTCCAAATTTCATTAATTATCATGGTTGAGCGGCTTTCTTGTTTGGTTGGTGAGTTGGTGATGTTGATGGTGGCATTGCATTGTAAACGCCATCAGTGTCCCTGTGCTGAAGGAACCAAGTGGTCAAATCACTTCGTTGTCGGATTTGGACTCTTTTGTTTTTCTTTCGATGCTTGTGGTGGTAATTCTTGATGGCATCTGTCCTGAAAGCCAGGTTTCCTGTTGGTAGTGCAGCAAACGTAAATTGGTAAGATGCATCATCCTGCCATGGTATGTCATTGTACTGACCTGAGCAGTAACAGTGTCCCTCATTTGCAGAGTTGTACCAAGTTGTACCAGTCGTAGTTCCATTGTTGTCGTCTTTGTCGTGCTTGTAGTTGACGTTATTGCCTTTGGCACGCTTCCTGTTATTGTTTTTGATGTTGTTTGGGGTGGTTGGTTTTGTTGTCGTGTTTGCTGCGCTCAATGACCACACTCTGTGGATAATACGAGTCCTTCACACAGTTACTCGTGATAGCATGCTTTGTGACATCTGCTGTCTCCTTGAGCGTGCCGTCACTGAGTTTGCGGCACTCCCCATCTGGAGTCATGTCCGGCTTACTTGAATCAGCTTTGGCTTGTCGATGCTCCCCGTCTGGAGTCTGGTCTGGTTCACCTGAGTCTATTTTGGCTTGTCAATGCTCCCCATCTGGAGCCCTTTCTGGGTCACCTGAATCAGCTTTGGTTTCTTGATGCTCCCCGTCCGGAGACACTGCAGGTTCACTTGAGTCAGCTGAGATTTCTTGATGCTCCCCATCCGGAGTCATTTCAGGTTCACTTGCATCTTCTGAGGTTTCTTGATGCTCCACGTCCGGAGTCAAAACATTCAGGAATGCATTTGCTTGCGGAGATGCTCGAGCGAGTGAGGTTTGAAGTAATATGGTGTCACCGGAGTCACCAGTAGTCTCACTGTGATTGTCGAGTGCCTCTGTACATTCTAGCTGAGGTCTGTCACGTTGCACATCTGGTATGGGAAGTGCGATGCCGTCGTCACTTGTCTCACATACAGTGGGTAGAGCCGTCAGTGTCTTCTTGTAGGGGCTGTTTAGCACAGGGCTACTTCGCTGGCTTTGAAAGCAGACCGAGGCAGGCCAGCAGCATGGTTCGATTCCTGAATCAGCCTCCCCAAACAGGCGCCAGAATGTGGCGACTAGGGGCTTTTCACAGTAACTTCATTTGAAGCGTACTTGTGACAATAAGCGATTTTCATTTCATTTCATTGTCCTTCACTTGAGCTGGGTAGACTGTCAGTCTTCTTCTGGTTCACTGGAGCGCAGTAGACTGTCATAGTCTGCCTGCTGTACACTTGAGTGTGGCAGACTGTCATAGTCTTTCTGTTGTTCACTTGAGCGTGGCAGGCTTGCATTGTCTGCCGCTGGTTGCTCAGAGGTTGCTAGACCCTCATGGTCTTGTTCACGCAAGGACTGCGCTTTGGAGTCTTGCATTGTTTCTATCATGGAGGCTGTCCACGAGCTCGCTGTGGATGCTTGTGTCACTCCCTCTCTGGAGTCTTGCAGCGTTCCTTGTGTGGAATCGTGCATTGGTCTCTCTGTGGAAACTGTCATCACTTCTTGTTCATGCAAGGACTGCGCTCTGGGGTCTTGTGTTGCTTCTATCATGGAGTCTGTCCACGAGCTCTCTGTGGAGGCTTGTGTCACTCGAGGCACTTCTTGTTCATGCAAGGACTGCGCTGTGGAGTCTTGCGTTGCTTCTATCGTGGAGTCTGTCCACGAGCTCGCTGTGGAGTCTTTCATCGCTTTCTGTGTGGAGTCTGGGACCCTTTGTGGTGCGTGGACCACTCTCTGTGTGGCAGCAGGCTGCTCTCTGTGGGCTTGTATCGCTCCCTGTCTCTTGGTGTCAGGCCGCAGCATAATCCTGCACTCACGAGTCGGGATGTCGTATGTGCTGGGCTGAAGATCCTCAAATCCGAAGAATTCGTCGTCGGGGTTGTCAATGTGCAACACGCCTAGTTGCGGATCGGATTTGGTACTGGGGTAGCCTCCCAAGGTTAAAACTTTGTCTTAGTCGTTGTCTTCCAAGACCATATCATCACGTTTTGTGACGGAGCTGGCATTGGGCTCGCGATGTCCAAAGAAGAATTCAAGGTCTGAGTCATAGTCTTCAAGGACTGTATCATCTCTTTGGGTGGTGCTAACTGCTTGTTGCAGGGTTCTGCGGAGGTTACTTTCAGCTACGGGTCGAATTTCAGGCATTGTGCTGTCGTTCCAGGTGAAAGAATCGGATTTTACGGCTTAAATTTTATTTTCTCGTAGTTTGGGACATTTCCCCTTTAAGTGGGCATGGTCCGGGGCCTCTGACGCCATGACGCTTGTGACGTAGAGCGTAGGAAGCGATTGCGCATGCGCAGATCGCTGTTCCTTTACTTGGGGCCTTTTTTGCAATTGCGCATACGCGGTTTCTCGCGCATGCGCAAACAGACCTTCCCGTTTGTGCGCTCTTTGCGCAACTGCGCATGTGCAGCACCTTTTCCAAGATGGCTGCAATTCAAAACTGCCATTCATTGCTGCAAGCCTACTTCGCGGTGAGTTTTGACGTCTCTTTTACCTTTTCGTCTCGCAGAATTCTTGGAATCTTTCCAGGACTGCCTGGAATTCGCTGTTGTTTTGCCCCTTTGAGTATTTGAAGGTCTGGAAGATTTCAGCTGCTTCTGGACCCGCGATGGTAAGTAGAAGCTTTATTTTCTCTGCATCCGCATCACCATCTATGTCGGACGCTACCAGGTAGATCTCGAATCTCTACCGGAACCAACACCAGTTTTCATTGAGATTGCCTTGGTACTGGAGCTGCTGTGGAATCGGAACCCCGAACATCATCTTGCCTGGCTTTTGTTGCTGGTTGTCACTGTTCGCTGAGTTGAAACTATATGGATTTAACACTCCTGGAACCATGTTTTGTTTTGCTCTTGTCATAGCATAAGCTGCTTCCTTGATGTGCACTTTGACAAAGGAAGGTTCAGACTTGGAGATAGCTTTAACACGTTTATTAAACTATTAACAATTCTCCTACTTGGATTTGACGCTAATGTTAATCCTTCTACAGCTACTCAGACTGACTAACCAGTCTGCTACACTCCACGTGGTGGGAGTGATGTTCAATCAACCCTGTGCCTGTACTCACTGAGAGTCTCCACTGGAAAGAGACTGAGCATGTGTGATGTGTCCTTTTATACGGGTTGGTGTAATGCCCTCCTGTGGTGGTGTCACCTCTGTGTGTATCGTGAATGCCCATTGGTCGTGTCCTATCTTACTGACCTATTGGTTGACTGTCTGTGTGTCATGTCTCTGGTGTTCCCTTTAGTGTCTAGCTAGGTGTAGTGTATGTACATTAACCCTTTGTGTACTTACAGTGATGTATATCACCACAGAAAGCACCTATTTTATCAGCTGTGATTACATCCCCCACCACGGCCCAATAATCAAGCTCTCCCCTGCCTGGACCTGAACGGTCACTTAGATCATTGAAGACACAATGAAATTGTATGCCAAGTATGGAATGACAGTGGGGTTGATAAGTTTATCTTGAGTTAATTGATAGAAGAAAATGGGCAGTCCTAATACAAACACATATATGTAACACGCACACACAAGTACACACATCTGCCCAGTTGAAAACCTTCCAAATATTCATGTCTCTAAATCTTTACCTGATCACGTTCCTTAGTACAATAGCACAAACATAGTAATTATAGAAAAGTTTGCAGGCTATGCTTTTTGTATGTTATTAACAAGCTGTAATCTTGGCTTGCAGGTCACTTCCCACATTGACTGGCAATCCCTAGCTCAGCAGAGTGTTTTGTATATTATATAGAGAGTACAAAGTAAGGGAACATTTGCTGAACTGTTGAGACAGGGGAGCAGGAGAGGAAAACTGCAGCCCCAGGAATCATTGTCCTCACAGACCCATTTAACAGGCTAACAGATTTAGCCCACTTGTGCAACTGAGTTGGGTTTGAATTTATCTTTTTGCCGCAGAAGTGGGTCAATCGGTAAAGTGATTTATTACCTTTGACGAAAACTTCAGATGAACATCGGCCTCGTCTGCCAGGCTTTTCTTCACCTGTGTCCAAGACTCTCCCAGGGTGCTGCCAGGGACAGGCAAAATAAAGAAAATAAGGATTTTTAGGAATTGGAACGGCCATAGGCCCAACAACAAGGCAGCCATCTTGATATTGTTTCCAATTACCCCCTTCACTGTATTCTGCAAACTGTGCTGTATTTTAAACCATTGTATTTCTCTTGGGCATGGATCTCTCCACTCACTGCATATAACAACATTATAAACACACTGAACTAAAACCTGCTGATAAATTTGTTTCATAGCTACCAAGTCAATTTTTCATCTCCATAATGTCTGATCCAATAATTTCCTTGGTAAATTGTTCTACATGTCTATTACCATTAGTACAAATCTCCTGCCCATCTACCATTCTTAAAAATACAAATTCGAGCGAGCATTGTATTGATATGATGTTTTAACATGCATATATCACCTCTTCTTTGCATTCTCTCAGAATAATACGCATGTTGAAACAGCATTTCTTTTATCCAGTACATACAGGAAGTGTTGATCACAATTTCTAACTTTTGAACACATATCTCCAATATTTAAACCCTCCCCCATAATGAGTAACTTTCTTATTTCCCTTTACAGGAGTCCTCAAAGTCACTCTTTTTTCAAAAAAAAATGGCTCAGCTTGCTTAACCTATACCTAAAAGTTAAATCCTGGATGGTCAATCGGCACTGACATTCAAGGGAAATCAAATTATCTCTAAAATTAAGTGCCCGACACTTAGATGGACTCTTTGTTAAACTCTTGACAGGTTTAACAGCAGTGAGAGGTCAAGCCACTTTGCATTGACATTAAAATTGGGTGCCAAGGCTGGAACAGTCTCTTACGTGAAACAGTGTTACCATCTCCTCCAATGTCAAACCACACCTAACGCTGCATACATATTGAAACTGCATTGCCCTTTATTGAATTGAGCGCTCATTCATTGGAGGAAAACTGGGATACAAAAAATGTTCTTTTATTTCACACCAAGGTAAATATGAATTGGATACACACCCAAGGCTTCCTCTGTAAATTGCTGGTAATCCATCAGCCCCTGTGGATCTCCATGTCTCGTTTCTCCTTTTCGCCCCTTCATAAAAGTCATATTTCTGATGCAAGTTTTCGATCACCCCTTCCAAATCTATCCTCCTCTGATTCAACATCCAAGTTCCTTACACCTATGAAGGACCTGGAGATGTTTTTCTACATGAAAAGCATTTTATAAATGCAAGTTGTTTGTTTTTGCAGTTCCAGCATAGGACAGTTAGCTGGCTCTGTACGATGTAACCAAGCAGGAGGCATTTTGATTGAGGGTTGCAGTGAAACATGAAACATGTGCCTGACATCCCTCACGTCGACAGGATTTATATCTGGCACCAAGCAACCCTTACAGCCACATGTAATCTTCTTTAATGATAGGTCTGCCTAGCAGTGGCAAAATATTTCATGCTGTTAATATATAGATAAAGAGCCACTTTAGAAATGATAAATTCCTATTTTAAAATAAGCTATGCATTGATGAATGACAGAAATATTGCTTTATACTGATTAATGGTAGGTGTCATTCTGATTAAATTCTGCTAAAATTCTCAACAGCCAGCCTGTTTTGACATCAGCCATAATCCATTTAGCACATTCCTACATCTTTGCCATGTTACGATTAATTGTAATGAATGAAATCGGGAGATTAGCCCTTTCCTGACGAGTGTGCCTTTCGAATGAGTATCCACAATGAGGAAAGGTCCTGTGCCAGGAGTATGTAAACAGAAAGGGTAAGTTTTGTCAGGCTACATTCCCACTGGGAAGCATGACTTGGCAGGAACCTAAATCAGAAAGTTAGGCTTGGAGGTCTGCATGGCTAATTTATAGTCATCCCAATTTTCCGATGATTAAAACGAATGACCAGAAATTGAGCATATCTTGAATCAAATGCACTGACCTGTCCCACCCCCATGAATGAATACTTGGCACTGGGAGCAGTTGGTTCTCTGTTCTCTGCTCCTGTCAAGTAACAGCCCATTCGAAGAGTGGAGTCCTGCAACCTTGTCTCTCAAATTCATTTATTACTTTACATTTTCCCAGGACCACAACACTCAGACATTCTTTTTTTTCCCCTGCAATCTTCACTCTTTAAAAGCCTGGATCATCTAACCATAACTTCCTGCTCGCTCTCACCATCTCTCCTACTCACGGTTACTGTACAACACATTACAGGCCCTTCAGCCCACGATGTTGTGCTGACCACTTATCCTAATCTAAGATCAACCTAACCTACACCCCTTCAATTTACTGCTGTTCATGTGCCTGTCCAAGAGTCGCTTAAATGTCCCTGTTGACTCTGACTCCACCACCTCCGCTGGCAGTGCATTCCACGCAACCACCACTTTCTTTGTAAAGAGAATCAATTGGTGTGTGTAAAGAACTGACCTCTGACAGCTCCCCTATACCTTTCTCCAATCCCCTTAAAATTATGTCCACTCCTGACAGTCATTTCCACCCTGGGGAAAAGTCTCTGGCTATCCACTCTATCCATGCCCCTCATCACCTTCTACACCTCTATCAAGTTACCTCTCTTCCTTCTTCTCTCCAGTGAGAAAAGTCCTAGCTCCCTCACTAATACTATTAACCTTAACATATCACAGCATGAAGAAAATGTCCCAATATAAAATTAAATTTCTAAAGAAAAGCTGATCGTATTTTCAAGATTTTTAAAAATCTATTTCTGGGATATTGGTTAAAATCCAGCCAATACAGGTGCGATGAAATGTTTCTCCCTGGCTGGTTTTAAAAGGTTCATATAGTTAAAATGAGTTTGCCGAGTCTCAACCTAGGTCAGAACTGACATGTGCCCACATTGACCATAATGTAACAACAACTGAACCTACATTGGCAATCTTAGTCAAACTAAAAATTAAGAATGGTTGGTTTAAGAATTGGAAACAGACCCGAGTGAGGTCTAAGAGTTTAGACACAGTATTGGACCACACACAGCAGAAACAAACTTTCCTTTGCCATAGGCAACTTGTCAGAAAATCATGGCTGCATTGCATGCAAATTAAAACAAAGGGCAAAACAGTGACAGGTTTATGATCGAACAGCCATTACAGACAAGGGCTTAGCATTTTGGAAAGTTCCATATTACATCCTTAATGGCTGATATTTCTGGAAATAAGGGACGGGATTCTCCAGGTGCCGAGGCCGAAATCGCGTTCGACGATCGGTCTAAGAATACCCGATTCCGACCAAATCGGGGGCGGTGCTGCTTTTGCGATGCTCCGCCCCCTCCAATGAATAATGTCCCCCCCCCCCGCCACGTATCGACGGCCTCAGGATATTGCCTGAGGACCCCACCCCCCCACCCCCCCCCAATACTCCGCCCACGACCGGCCGAGTTCCGAACGGCATGGGACACATGTGGTCTCACCCGTCGGGAACTCGGTGTGGAGGCTGCGGACTCAGTCCAGCGCCGCCATAGACGGGAGAGGGCCGGTCCGCGGGCGGGGGGGGGGGGGGGGACATTATTCAGGGCTGGGGTCATTGCGGCGATGTGGTTGGGGGCGCACGCACCGGCCGATGGGGGGGGGGGGGGGGCACTATTTCCCAGGCCGGGTCCACAAACGGCCTCCACCATATAGCCCGGTGCACGCAAGGCCACGGACCAGGCATTTCTTTAGGACGTATCGGCAGCTGGAGCCGGGTACTCTACACTGCCGTCCTGCTAGCCCCCAGCAAAACGGGGAATCGGTGGGCATTTTGCGCCATTGTTTCTGGCATAAAACACCACCGTTCCATGCCGGCGCATGGGGACATAGCCCCAGAATCAGAGAACCCTGCCCAAGATATTTCAAAGATCCATATCTTTCAGTCACCAGAATGTCGGAGGCCGAACGCATGACCCAAGATGTGCGCCAGGACCCCATGGAAGCTCAATGTGCTGACCTCCGTGGGAATTGCCTGGGAAGTTTGAACTCCCAATGGGCAATTTACCTGCTCCTCAGGACCCTCTGCAAAAGTCTTCATCTCTATGTTTGAGTTGGAGAGGACAGTTCAGATTTACTTATCTAAATGGTTACACAGACAAATCATTGTCTAACTCCTGAGTAACTACAGAAATAATCCCCAATCTCTCACACTGATGTCCTCCCCCCCACCCCCCGCAACCACCTCACTGATCCCCTGACTACTCCCCTAACCAACCCCCCAAAAGGCCTGAAGTATCCCACTTGACCAAGCTAACCGCTAACCACCCAACTATTCCTAATATCCAACCCACCTACTCATTCACGCACATACCCACCTCACCCACTCTGCCACCTTTTACATGAAAGACTTCTCTTGATTTAAGGACACTATGATAGCTGCTTCATGTTAATTTAAATTCAATCCAATTGACAGCTTCCCCCCCATGAATCAGCAGAAATGTCATCCATTTCTACGCAATTGTATCATTAACATCTTGTTGTGTATTGCTGCTACTGTACAACTGTCTTACTGCTAACCAAACCTTACTGTTAGTTTATAATCTGAATATAAATGTTTGTTGTTTTACATTGTCATCAGTCCAGAGATTGACGTCTGCCAGGCTTCACATTTTGTGTGTCCTCAGGTAACTCAGCAGGCCAATTCTGGAGCCATGTGTTTTGGACAGAGATGGTAAGAATGGGGAGAAGGCGTTTTTTTCAAGCCAGTGTTTTGCTCTCTTTCCTTCCCTCTTCGTCGTTCATATGCAGCGGAGTATATGCAATCAGTTTCTGACTGTGGTACAGCTTGTTAGACGAGGCTTCACTACATAGAACATACAGTGCAGAAGGAGGCCATTCAGCCCATCGAGTCTGCACCGACCCACTTAAGCCCGCACTTCCACCCTATCCCCGTAACCCAATAATCCCTCCTCACCGTTTTGGTCACTAAGGGCAATTTAGCATGGCCAATCCACCTAACCTGCACGTCTTTGGACTGTAGGAGGAAACCGGAGCACCCGGAGGAAACCCACGCAGACACGGGGAGAACGTGCAGACTCCGCACAGACAATGACCCAGCGGGGAATCGAACCTTGGACCTGGCGCTGTGAAGCCACAGTGCTATCCACTTGTGCTACCGTGCTGCCCTAAACTAAGTGCTAAGGTTTGTGGCAACTTCTTCCGATGCACCAATATCAATTTGTCCCCTTTCAATCAAGCCTTCTGAGTGCTCTTAGGACGTTTTCACAGCCCCCCTTGAGATTCAATGTCATCCTTAAGTTTGAAAAGAGGATCGACTTTGGAAACTGATGTTTTGGTATGTGCATATGCTCACAGTGGTCTTTGGTGTGTCATACTGTAATATGATGCGAGTTTGATTCATAAGGAGACACACCTCTGCTTGTGCAACGTTTCTTTGTGCTGTGAATGAGTTAGAGATGCTGGAAGAAAGTCTACGTTCCAATTTTGTAGTCAGATACAGAGGTCATTTACAAAAATTGCATGGTTTAGAAATAAGTCTCAAAGTCAAATGATAATGTAGTCGGTGTGGTGCGAAGTCTATATTAAGATTTAAAGCCACTGTCTAGTGTGGCATTGTGTGATACCAACCAGAGCAACCCTTCAGGTGCCAAAACTGACCGAATGCCCCTGAGCTGGACCAGAGGTTAGAAAACAAGCAGCCGTCCAGTTTCTGAATGCTACCCAGCGCCGCCATCAGAAGTGTGTAAGTTTGACAATCTGACAAGGACAGGATTGTGCTTATCTGTAATGTCCTTTGTGACTGATTAGCCCACCAACATTTACATCTGGACTCAAAGAATGGAGGGTTGGTTGCGGTACTGGAGGGCTGCCAACAATATTGGTCCCATTTCAAAGGAAGGGTCAGGGCCTTCATCGGAGAGTAAACTGTAAGATGGTAAGACTAAAAGGATTTCAGTGAGGCGGAGTTACTAACATCATCTTTTAATCTGTGCTGAGTTTAAAATTTATGTAAATATATCATGATTCTTATTTGGAAGCAAATCTGCATTGCTTTCAGAGTTTAATAAGTTGAATAAAATTCCAGCAAAATGTTGGTGTTGAAGATTTTTTCCATTTCCCAGAGAAGTTGCAATATGGTGTGGATTAATGGGTGTACTTTCAAAGTTATTCAGGGGATAATCATCCTCATTTTAATTTGTGGCAGCCAAAAGCTAAAGGCCTGCTCAAAGTATGAAGGTAGGTGCTGCCAAATCACAGGACATGTTACTGCCAAGATTTCAGCTAATGAAATCCAACGGGGTTCTGCAGAATCGAGGCAAGTTGTTAGCACAGATGTCAGTGTAGCACGATGAACATAACTTCTCTGAAACATTGGCCTCGATATTAAGCACCCCTTCCCCCACCACCACATGACAAGCAAGAGGAAGAGTTTATGTGTGTGTGCACAAATGTGTGTGTGTGTATGCCTGGGATGAGGGTAGGGAAGCCCAAAGAAGAAATGAAGCACGTCTCCACATGTTGGATTTTTAAACATATATTTTTATTCCAAACATTGCCAAATTCGCACATACAAAAGTGTTTCAATATAATGAAAACAATGTCATATTTATTTTAACAAAGTAAAAATAGCAACCTCCCACTGCCCCCAAGCCCAGTTCCTCTTTCCACTTCCCTTTACCTCCTCTAATGATGCTTTCCCCGCCTCCAGCAACCACCTATATATAAATCTTCCCTTCCCTTATCACATCCTGAGATAGCATCTGGTCCATCAATGTGGGCCTTGGCAATTTGGGGAACAAAGGCAGTTCTTTACAAACAAAGTTCCTCACCTGCAGATACCTAAACACACTCCCCCATGGAAAATGAAATTTCTCCACCATCTCCTCCAGTCCCACAAACCTACCTTCCACAAACATACCGCTGAAGCTCTCGACACCCTCCCTCCTCCAAATCTTGTACATTGCATCCATCTCTAACGGTGCAAACCCATGAATCCCACAAATTGGTGACAATATGACATGGCTCCAAGTCTAAAATGCTGCCTAAATTGGTTCCAGACTCTTAGAGCTGCCACCACACCAGGTTCGTTGGGAACCTTGTAGCCACCTGGGTTGGCCACTTCTCAACTTAAAATGGAGAACTGCAAAGACTGAAGGGAAGTTCAGCCAACACAGGCAAAGACTAGCAAGTGCAGAAATCATGTGTATTGAAACCTGCAAAACAACCAGACAGCACTGAAACCAGCAGCCATCTGCATAGTAATGAGCGATCCCAAGGCACAATGGCAACAGTTAAGGTGAATAAAGCCAAGCTAGACTCCTCGGCGCCAGCAGGAGCCAAGCCAAAGGATGGCCAACGGACACTTAGGGACCGCCCAGCGATCAGGGAACCGCTCCAGCATTGGAGAAATCGATCCAAGTGATCGGAAAGTAGTCCAATCACTTGGAACCAGGTACGGGGTCTGCGCCGAAGGGCGGGAAGCTCCTGGGGACTATAAAGTAAAGCCCCCAAGTTCAAATCGTCCTTCTTTGGCAGGGTCACTCAGCAACTTGAATCAACCCGTGAGAGTGGCCTGTCCCAGCGACCGCCAACCAAGTAAGTCTCAAGTCAACGCACGCTACGAGATAGGTGCTCCTAGCTACCAGTCCATACCAGCTTTTGAATCCTGCAGACTCAGGACCTGAACGAAAGGCCATTTGTTCCCCTGACCTGGTGGGCCAGTCCGAAACTAAGTATAGGCCTTTTAGTGATAGGAATAGTCTAGAAAGTAGAGTTTATGCATGAGTAGTGAGTTACTGTGTATAATAAATGTGTTTTGATTTGAATCTTACTAATTGGTGTGTTGAGTTATTGATCATTACTTGAACTTGAACCTCATGGTGGTATCATAAAGATACCTGGCGACTCTAGAAAAAGGCTAAACAAACAGAGCAAACTACGAATTAAGAGCCAACCAAAAGTTAGCAACATATTACTGGCGACTCGGCCGGGACCCGAATTGAAGCGGCTTAACCACTCCAGGAGAACCCAAAATTTGAATTAGAAATCCAATTGGGAACAGAAAAAAACCACAAGTGTTCAAGCAGTTCTGATCAATCCTCGTAATTCGGAAGTGTGTTATTGCATGCGTAACTAACAGGGTTATAAGGTAACACTGATGGACTTTAATTCCGGAAAATAGCGAAAGCCGTACCAGGAATTACAGCACCGCCTTAATACCCCTCGTTCCAAATTTTAAGAGAAGTATTCAGAGAGGAAAGATGGCAATGCAGGCAATGCAACGCCTCATGAACCCCGAAGCATTCGTGGTCGCAGTACCAGCAGTAGAGTAGGACAGTGTCCCATTTAGGAAGAGGAAATCAGAAAGTACCTCAAAGGGAAAGGATGGCCCCTTTGGAGCGAATTGCGTGACAATGAGGAAACAGGACCCGGGAGTATAGGACATACTTGGTGGGCAAACCTGTCAGAAATTTGTAAGAAAAGCTTGGGAAAAGCTCGCAAGCTGATGGCAATCGTGTCCTGTTTGGCACAATTGCAAGGCACAGAGGAGGTCGTTTGGACGCTCCGTAAAGAGATAGAAGGAGTACATCGAATGAGTAAGGTCGATGTAAGTGAGGTTGAGAAAGAGAACATAGAGTTGAGAAGGAAGTTAGCAGCAAAGGACGGAGAGGTGGATGATGCCAAGTGGGTACACCAGTCTTGTCTGGCGCATTTAAGCAGCTTCCAGACACAGTAAGAAAAGGCCTATCAGGACACGCAATGTGCAGTCCTGTTGAGAGAGAAAACAGAGAAACAGGTAGAGACATTGCAAAGGCAGTGTAGCGACCTGAAAGCAGCATTACGAGCACTCCATGCTACCATCACGGAGCACAGACAGAGCTCACTAGATCATGCAAAGTGCTGGAAGCAGATTGCAGAACTGCAGTCTTTGCTTTCAGTTCAGAATGGATTCCAGAGCACCTTTGGATCCCAGTTAGATACAGAAGACGGCCCGGATTGGGAAGAATTAAATGAGACCGCGCATAGATATGCTCAGGGAACATGTGCGCAAGGAAAGCACCAGAAGAGAAAAGCACCCCAACCCCCCACATCGCAGGTAGTTCAGGCATCAATGAATCCAGTAACCACCCACCGCACAGTCACATCGGACGGAGATACAGAATTTCTTTATACCACCCCCTTAACCGTGACCCAATTACGGGATGTGTGCGAGAAAATCTCACCGTTCCTCCCCACCTCAGAACCCCACCACTTCTTTGCCAGAGTAAAGCAGCAGGCGACCATGTACGGCCTGGACGTGCGTGAGCATGTGAAGCTCACAATTTTGAGTTTAGACCCTTCGGTCATAGCAGCCCTTCCTGACCCACAGAATGTAGGAGGAGGCACCCTTGCAGAAATGCACGCAGCGATCCTAGATGCGATCGGCTACAACAGAGGGGACCCCGTAGAAGGCCTGAATAAGTGTAGGCAGAAAAAGACAGAACACCCCACAGCGTTTGTTGGACGCCTGTGGATTCATTTCACAGCAGTTTTCGGCAATTTGGAACGCCCCCATTTGTCCCAAGACGGTATGGCCACATGGACCCGCACCCTTATCTACCATGCCACAGAGGCAGGACAAAAAGCCTGTACGAATTATGACCCCTCAGAGGAAGCCCACAATGAGAAATGGGTTTTAAAAAGATTGTCCCGCTCCTGGGAGCAATCTGTACAAAACAAACCCACAGTTAGGAAACCCGAGGAACAGCAAGCAGAAGCAGACAAATGGATTATCGAAATTTTCTCGCCCCGAATGTCTGGTCCAGTATGTGGACGACCTATTACTGCAGACAGACACCAAAGCAGATCACATCGAGCTTCTGTCCGAACTCCTGGAACTCCTACATTCAATTGGATGTAAAGTAAACCCAAAAAAGGCCCAGGTTTTGGAAAACAAAGCGATATATTTGGGTACGATTATCACGCACGGTAAACGCGAGATCGAGCACAAAAGAATTGACTCGATTGCCAAATTGCCCCTTCCCCAGAATGTTTCAGCCCTCCGGTCGTTTTTAGGACTGGTTGGCTACTGCCGAAACCACATGGACGGTTTCGCCAGCAAGGCAGCACCCCTCTCGGAACTCCTAAAGAAAGGAGCCCCTTGGGAATTGCTTCCGCAGCATACGGATGCTGTGGATGCTTTGAAAAGAGCCCTCATTGCAGCCCCCGCACTACAGGTTCCAGACCTGCTTTCCCCCTATGCTATAGAGATAGCTAGCACAGACTGCACCATTTCGGCCGTGCTCCTCCAGGAACGGCACGAACAGTTAAGACCCGTGGCATACGCATCCAGACTTTTAGATCCTGTGGAGCGGGGATTTTCGGCCTGTGAAAGGCACCTGCTCGCAGTTTTCTGGGTAGTTTTTCCTACATTACCGTACTAAACCCCATCACAATTCTCACAGAACACACCCCCACCCAACTTTTACTGGACGGACGACTCAAGGACGGTACAGTTAGTCAGATTAGAGCAGCAAGATGGACCCTTCTTTTGCAGGGACGGGACATCACTGTTAAAAGGACCAAGACCCACACTTTCTTAGCCGATAACCTTCAGTACCCAGGCACCCCCCACGAATGTGAAATCATCTCACCGCACCACAACACAGGCCCCTTTATTACGAAAACTCCCCCCAGAAAGATAGGTAGTTCACCCCAGAGCCCCCAGCCCACAGACACGTGCGTACCTTTAAGGATATATGTGGACGGTTCTTCAACAATATTAGAAGGGAAGCGAATTACAGGATGCAGCACATATGTCGATGACGCGCAGAGAAGCGCCCTAGAAGAGATCTCCTTAAAGCTACCAGGCCACTTAGGCGCGCAGGCAGCAGAACTAGCAGCCGTGGCGTACATTGTGGATCACCCACATTCCTTCTCCAGCCTACTAGACATATACTTGGACAGCCTCTATGTCTGCAATAGCCTTATGGAATTCCTACCCCTGTGGAAAGCAAGAGGATTTGTTTCCGCAGACGGAAAACCCCTCCCTTCAACCCCATTGCTCCGCCACATTTTAGAGAAAGCACAGGACAGGACATTCGGAATTGTTAAAGTTCGAAGTCATCACCGTTCGTCCCCCCCGGAAATGTGAATTCCGACGCACTGGCCAGGCATGGATATTTTTGGACACCCCCCGAAAGCGCACCAGTGAATGCAGTTCAGGTCTCGCAGACTAATATCGAGGATTTAGTGCAGGCCCAGAAGCAGGATAGCAATCTCAGGGAGATTTTGAAAGGAAAATTTACGGCACCTTACGATAGATTTTAAAATGCACATGACGGTGTGGTGTTAAAAGACACCCTTTATTGTGGTTCCTGAACAGGACAGGAATCAACTTATTTGTTTATTCCATGACAGTCATGGACATCAGGGAATTGATCCCACTACAGCCCACCTCAGGCAGCTCTGTTGGTGGCCAAGTTTAAAGTGGACGTAACGCACCAAGTTGAGAATTGCCTTATCTGTGCCCAGAACAATCCGGACAGATACGCAAAGAAAGCGCAACTTAGTCACACCCGCCCCGTTAACGGCCCCTGGACTAACCTCCAGATTGATTTTATAGGATCATTGCCCCCTTGCAGGAATGGTTACAAGTACGTATTAGTCGTCATAGACACCTTTACGAAATGGGTAGAGGCATTCCCATCCAGAACGAACACGGCAAAGACCACCGCAAAGATCTTAACCCACCACATCTTTACGAGATGGGGACTGCCCCGCAGCATTGAATCCAACCAAGATTCCCATTTTACGGGACGTGTCATGAAGAACGTCCTCACGATATTTGGCATTACCCAAAAATTCCACATCGCATACCACCCCCAGTCAAGTGGTATCATGGAGCACATGAATCGGACCCTAATATCAACCCTCAGAAAAATGGTCCAACGAAACAACACCACTTGGGATTCAGTCCTCCCCTTTGCGCTGATGATTTTGAGAAACACTATTTCAACATCCACAGGTTACACCCCCACACTCTCATGACCGGACGCCCCATGAAAGGCACAGAATTTTTATTAGGATTGGACTTGACCAGTCCCGAAGTGACGGCCCTCACACACGAGAACGCAGTCAAACAGTTAGTGGAGAATGTGAAAACGGCTAGCAGCCGCAGTAAGATTAGGCACTAGGAATAAACAGTGCAAGGCCTGTTTCGACAAGACAGTGCATGCAACTGAGTTTGAGGTAGGACAGCAGGTCATGCTCTCAATTTACAAACCCAGCACATTCCTGTCACCGAAGTATTCGGGTCCGTACTCCATTGCGGACAAAGTAAGCCCCTCCGCCTTTAAAATTAAGTACCCCAACGGAAAGACTGCGTGGTCCATATTAACCAGCTAAAGGTATATGGCCCACAGTCCAACCACGCACACCACAGCCAACGTATCCCTACCCTCCCCCAACACGCCCACCACATCCACGGACTCGCCCTCGACTCCACCCCCGACCTCTAGACTCCGCCCCGGAATGCCCACAGACAGCAGCAGCAGCAGCAGTGACACTTACTGTAACTCAGACAATAGCCACAGTACGCCTCCCTACTATCCCAATGCAACAGGACCCACACCCAGCGAATCTGACCACGATTTGAGTGATCCCTTCCTCATCACATTTCTCAACAAACCCCACCGCCCTACGATGACGATTCCGTCCCCACAGAACTAGTCACCATCTTTTGGCACCGCGACAACTCATACAGGCTCGTCCGGAACGACGAGATGGACCCCAAATCGCACCATGCAGCCCTATCAGCCCTTATACATTCGAGAGTATGGCATCCGGGAGAAGATGACGACTTTGAGTCTGGCTCCCAAAGCGAGAACCCCTTTGCGACCCTGTTCGCAACTGATAACTGAGGTGTCCAGATGATGTTTTAAAAGGAACCGCTTGGGAGAAACGGTGTCCTTTCTGATGGAACCTGCAGCATGTTGTTTAATGTTTTTTTTTACTGTTATGGTTATGTGTTGTTCGGAAGATCGGAAATATTTTTTTCCATGGCCCCACGCCATATTTGTCTGCAGAAACCGCTGAGAGCTTGCCAGACCCCCGTTCATAACTGCTCTTCTGGTTCGAAGGTAGAACCTTTACGGCAACCCCCCCACGATCACTACATTTTTGCCTGTTCTTGTCGGTTGTTCAGGCAGTGAAGAAACGGCATTGGTCTCCGCCCTGCCTGAGGATCCCCCCCCCTCTGGTCAACTACGCTCGGGTAGAGCACACACGGCATTGGTCGCCGTCCTACCCGGGGATTCCATCCAATTCTTGCCCTTCGCGGCCCATACGTACCTCATTTCGGCACTTTTGGTTCTACAAGTTTTGTTTTGTTTTCAGGCGATCCTTAGGTTGCCATCCCCATGCTATTTACATCCTCAAACATTTGGATGGTAAATCGCACAGCCTGCGAGATGGCTCGCACTGTTTCAGTATTTTTAAGTGTGTCTTGTCCTGAATATTCGGTTTTTTTAAAAAATGAGGGAGTCACACATGGTGACAAATTATAAAGGGAGAATTGACACTAAAGGACAGACATACTAACAGACGAGATATTAACCAAGATAGTAACAGACACTATGCTTGATCCATAGAACCCCAGACGCTCCAGGAAAAGAGACGAAACGGAAAGGAAGAGACAAAAAGGAAAGAAGAGAACAATGAAGACGTCATACGTGTATTCTGTCGTTATTGCAATGTGTACCCGGTTGCGTGTGAACGCGAACCCCTTGACCCCAACTCCCCCCCAGCCGCTAATGATTCACTTCCCCATAGCACCCAGAACTCAGGAACAGGCAACACCACACCATCATGGTGTGATAAGCTCATAACGTGGTACTTCCTTTCCTATGTAGTCAAATCCCTATTAGTGTTGGTGATACTCTGCAGCATCGTACAGACTATCCGCATGAGGAAATGGAGAAGGAGAGCCTACCGCGCTCGCACCCCGGTATACAGGATAAGATCCCCTATGTTCAGTTATCCCCAGGACCCCGAACCCGTCGATCTATAATAAAGGACATTCATTTGCGTTCTTCTGTAAATAAAGAAATGGAAAGATTGTACAACCCTGTGCTTGACTGCCAAGCCAGGAAAAATGTAAATGCTGTTATTATTTTTGTATTGTTTAGGAAGTTAATATGACTGAATGTTTTAGTGAGTGTAGTGTATTGAGGACAGTTAGAGGTACCTTTTTTAAATTTTGTAATGCATGTCCCTGTTTTGACATAGCGCCACTTAGAATGTTGGTTATAATATTTCTTGCATAGTTATGGTCAGTGTAGAGGCCATAGAGGAGTGCTCACCGGGTCAGGGAATGAAGACAACGCAGTTATGTGATCCTTCACGCTTCGCGTTAGGGATCACAAGGAGGGTCTGTAGCCACCTGGGTTGGCCACTTCCTGACTTAAAATGGAGAACCGCAAAGACTGAAGGGAAATTCAGCCAACACAGGCAAAGACTAGCAAATGCAGAAACGATGTATATTGAAACCTGAAAAACAACCAGACAGCACTGAAACCAGCAGCCATCTGCATAGTAATGCAGGAGCCATCTGCACAGTAATGAGCGATTCCAAGGCACAATGGCAACAGTTAAGACCATAAGACATAGGAGCGGAAGTAAGGCCATTCGGCCCATCGAGTCCACTCCACCATTCAATCATGGCTGATTTCAACTCCATTTACCCGCTCTCTCTCCATAGCCCTTAATTCCTCGAGAAATCAAGAATTTATCAACTTCTGTCTTAAAGACACTCAACGTCCCGGCCTCCACCGCCCTCTGTGGCAATGAATTCCACAGACCCACCACTCTCTGGCTGAAGAAATTTCTCCTCATCTCTGTTCTAAAGTGACTCCCTTTTATTCTAAGGCTGTGCCCCCGGGTCCTAGTCTCCCCTGCTAATGGAAACAACTTCCCTACATCCACCCTATCTAAGCCATTCATTATCTTGTAAGTTTCTATTAGATCTCCCCTCAACCTCCTAAACTCCAATGAATATAATCCCAGGATCCTCAGACGTTCATCGTATGTTAGGCCTACCATTCCTGGGATCATCCATGTGAATCTCCGCTGGACCCGCTCCAGTGCCAGTATGTCCTTCCTGAGGTGTGGGGCCCAAAATTGCTCACAGTATTCTAAATGGGGCCTAACTAATGCTTTATAAAGCTTCAGAAGTACATCCCTGCTTTTATATTCCAAGCCTCTTGAGATGAATGACAACATTGCATTTGCTTTCTTAATTACGGACTCAACCTGCAAGTTTACCTTCAGAGAATCCTGGACTAGGACTCCCAAGTCCCTTTGCACTTCAGCATTATGAATTTTGTCACCGTTTAGAAAATAGTCCATGCCTCTATTCTTTTTGCCAAAGTGCAAGACCTCGCACTTGCCCACGTTGAATTTCATCAGCCATTTCTTGGACCACTCTCCTAAACTGTCTAAATCTTTCTGCAGCCTCCCCACCTCCTCCATACTACCTGCCCCTCCACCTATCTTTGTATCATCGGCAAACTTAGCCAGAATGCCCCCAGTCCCGTCATCTAGATCGTTAATATATAAAGAGAACAGCTGTGGCCCCAACACTGAACCCTGCGGGACACCACTCGTCACCGGTTGCCATTCCGAAAAAGAACCTTTTATCCCAACTCTCTGCCTTCTGCCTGACAGCCAATCGTCAATCCATGTTAGTACCTTGCCTCGAATACCATGGGCCCTTATTTTACTCAGCAGTCTCCCGTGAGGCACCTTATCAAAGGCCTTTTGGAAGTCAAGATAGATAACATCCATTGGCTCTCCTTGGTCTAACCTATTTGTTATCTCTTCAAAGAACTCTAACATGTTTGTCAGGCACAACCTCCCCTTACTAAATCCATGCTGACTTGTCCTAATCCGACCCTGCACTTCCAAGAATTTAGAAATCTCATCCTTAACAATGGATTCTAGAATCTTGCCAACAACCGAGGTTAGGCTAATTGGCCTATAATTTTCCATCTTTTTCCTTGTTCCCTTCTTGAACAGGGGGGTTACAACAGCGATTTTCCAATCCTCTGGGACTTTCCCGGACTCCAGTGACTTTTGCAAGATCATAACTAACGCCTCCACTATTTCTTCAGCTATCTCCTTTAGAACTCTAGGATGTAGCCCATCTGGGCCCGGAGATTTATCAATTTTTAGACCTCTTAGTTTCTCTAGCACTTTCTCCTTTGTGATGGCTACCATATTTAACTCTGCCCCCTGACTCTCCGGAATTGTTGGGATATTACTCATGTCTTCTACTGTGATGACTGACGCAAAGTACTTATTTAGCTCCTCAGCTATTTCCTTGTCTCCCATCACTAGATTACCAGCGTCATTTTGGAGCGGCCCAATGTCAACTTTTGCCTCCCGTTTGTTTTTAATGTACTTAAAGAAACTTTTACTATCATTCCTAATGTTACTGGCTAACCTACCTTCATATTTGATCCTCTCTTTCCTTATTTCTCTCTTTGTTATCCTCTGTTTGTTTTTGTAGCCTTCCCAATCTTCTGACTTCCCACTACTCTTTGCCACATTATAGGCTTTCTCTTTTGCTTTGATGCATTCCCTAACTTCCTTTGTCAGCCATGGCTGTCTAATCCCCCCCTCTGATAACCTTTATTTTCTTTCGGATGAACCTCTGTACTGTGTCCTCAATTACTCCCAGAAACTCCTGCCATTGCTGTTCTACTGTCTTTCCCACTAGGCTCTGCTCCCAGTCGATTTTCGTCAGTTCCTCCCTCATGCCCCTGTAGTTACCTTTATTTAACTGTAACACCTTTACATCTGATTCTACCTTCTTTCTTTCATATTGCAGATTGAATTCTACCATATTATGATCACTGCCTCCTAAGTGCTTCCTTACTTTAAGATCTTTCATCAAGTCTGGCTCATTACATAACACTAAGTCCAGAATGGCCTGTTCCCTCGTGGGCTCCATCACAAGCTGTTCCAAAAAGCCCTCCTGTAAACATTCAATGAATTCCCTTTCCTTGGGTCCACTGGCAGCATTATTTACCCAGTCCACCTGCATATTGAAGTCCCCCATGATCACTGTGGCCTTGCCTTTCTGACATGCACTTTCTATTTTGTGGTGCATTTTGTGCCCCCGGTCCTGACCACTGTTAGGAGGCCTGTACATAACTCCCATTATGGTTTTTTTGCCTTTGTGGTTCCTCAACTCTACCCACACAGACTCCACATCATCTGACCTTATGTCGTTTAGTGCTATTGATTTAATTTAATTCCTAATTAACAAGGCAACCCCGCCCCCTCTGCCCACCTCTCTGTCTTTTCGATAGGTTGTGAATCCCTGGATGTTTAAATGCCAGTCCTGAACCCCCTGCAACCATGTCTCTGTGATGCCTACCACATCATACCTGCCAGTCACAATCTGGGCCACAAACTCATCTACCTTGTTCCGTACCTTGTTAAGGTGAATAAAGCCAAGCCAGACTCCTCGGCGCCAGCAGGAGCCAAGACAAAGGAAGGCCAACGGACACTTAGGGACGGCCCAGCGATCAGGGAACCGCTCCAGCATTGGAGAAATCGATCCAAGTGATCGGAAAGTAGTCCAATCACTTGGAACCAGGTACGGGGTCTTCCCCGAAGGGCGGGAAGCCCCTGGAGACTATAAAGTAAAGCCCCCAAGTTCAAATCGTCCTTCTTTGGCAGGGTCACTCAGCAACTTGAATCAACCCGTGAGAGTGACCTGTTCCAGCGGCCGCCAACCAAGTAAGTCTCAAGTCAACGCTCGCTATGAGATAGGCGCTCCTAGCTACCAGTCCATACCAGCTTTTGAATCCTGCAGACTCAGGACCTGAACGAAAGGCCATTTGTTCCCCTGACCTGGTGCGCCAGTCCGAAGCTAAGTATAGGCCTTTTAGTGATAGGAATAGTCTAGAAAGTAGAGTCTATGCATGAGTAGTGAGTTACTGTGTATAATAAATGTGTTTTGATTTGAATCTTACTAATTGGTGTGTTGAGTTATTGATCATTACTTGAACTTGAACCTCGTGGCGGTATCATAAAGATACCTGGCGACTCTAGAGCAAAGGTTAAACAAACAGAGCAAATTACGAATGAAGAGCCAACCAAAAGTTAGCAATAGCCTGGCCGGAGAAAATGGAAGGGGGCATAACCAATGCCCTTAGACGTGACCTTACACAAGAGGCCTCCTCCATCCGCCCCCACTTTAGCCCCGGCTCCTCAAACCACCCTCACTATTTCCTGGTGTTTGCTGCCCAGTAATAAAACATTATATTTGGTAGCGGCAGCCCGCCCAACTGCCACCCTCTTTGCAGGAAGGTTAATAATAATTGCTTATTGTCACAAGTAGGCTTCAATGATGTTACTGTGAAAAGCCCTTAGTCGCCACATTCCGGCGCCTGTTCGGGGAAGCCGATACAGGAATTGAACCCGCGCTGCTGGCATTGTTCTGCATTACAAGCCAGCTGTCTTAGCCCACTGTGCTAAACCAGCCCCCTAAATTCTTCAAATCCTGGGAGTCTTACCCGCCCAAACAAAGGCTGAGATTAACTTATCAACCCTAATGAAACGATTTAGGGAGGAAGATCGGGAGACACTGGAACACAAATAAGAACCTTGGCAGAATGCTCATTTTGACCGTCTACACTCTGCCCACCAAGGAAAGCGGAAGGGCATCCCACCTTTTCACGTTCCCTTCACCCCCTCTACCAGACTGGCAAAGTTCAGTTTATGTAACAGAGCTCAGTCATGTGCAATCTGAATCTCTAAATATCTAAACTTTGTCTTGGCCAGCTTAACGGCACCCTTCCCAAATCTGCCCTCCTTCCCAGGGGATTCACAGGGAAGATTTTGTTCCTGCTCACATTCAACTTGTACCACAAGAAGGGTCCAAACAGCTCCATTATCCCAGGCCGGCACGGTGGTGCAGTGGTTAGCACTGCTGCCTCACACCGCCGAGGACCCGGGTTGAATCCCGGCCCCGGGTCACTGTCTGCTGTGGAGTTTGCACATTCTCCCCGTGTCTGCATGGGTCTCACCCCCACAATCCAAAGATGGCAGGGTAGATGGATTGGCCAGTTAAATTGCCCCTTAATTGGAAAAAAAGAATTGGGTACTTTCAAATTATTTATTTTTTAAAATCTCCATTATCCCTCCCACACTAACGAGCGGATCGGAAATTTACGGCAACAATACCTCTCCACTCGCCTGATGATGTAAGCGCGATGGCCAATGGCTCAACCATTAGGGCATTCATCAACAGTGGGCATCCCTGCCTCATGCCCCGATATAACCGGAAATATCCTGAGCTCATCGCTTTGGTCCGGACTCCAGCCATGAGGGGTACTATACAGTAGTCTCACCCAGGAGATAAATGTTGACCCAAATCCAAATTGCCCCAAGTGCTCGAAGAGGTACCTCCACTCAAGTGCAAACTCCATTTGTAGCCTACTTCTCTCCACTAACAACTCCGCCGTAGGGGCATTGTGTACTGCCGATACACCTCCAAAATTGAGTCAACCAACCTGTGCCTTTCCGCCCTGCCAACTTTATCCCTCTGGCCCCGTAGGAGGTTACCTCCCTCTGATCACTGCCTTCAACACTTCCCAGAAGGTGGAAGGCGAAACCTCCCATTCTGATTAAAACTCCCCTTTCACAAAACCCCTTATCTGTAAGGAGCGGAGTGTCTTACCTCCACGGGGTCGCCCATCTCCAATTGCACATAATGTGGAGCATGGTCTGATATTACAATCTTTGAGGACCAACACCTTCTTGATAAAGTCCATGTTGTCCCAGTTTGGTGCACACATGTTCACTAAAACCAGTGGACACCCCCGCTAACACCCCCACTCATTATCACGTAACCCTCCAGGTTATGTAAAAATACTGGCTGCTGTAAAAGCCATCCTCCATTAATTAAAATCTCTCGATCTTGAATCAAAATTTGAGTGGAACGCCTACACCACTCATTTCTTCCTCAGACTAGTCTAATCCCGAACCCTCAAATGCCTCCCCTGCAAGACTATCTCTGCCCTCAAACTCTTCATGTGGGCAACACCCGGGACCTTTTAACCGGATCATTTAACCCCCTAATGTTCCACACAACCAGCCTGACGAGGGGGCCTCTAAACCTCCCCACCCGTGTGGAACTCCAACTGGGCCCGAACCTACCTTGAATCCAGGCCCACCCAAGGTGGCCGCTGTCCTCACCCTCACACTGATCCATTAAAAAAGAAACCTTCATCGCCAGCATTCTTTCCTCCCCCCTGCACCTCCTCGCCCCCCTTGGCTTCCTACCAAAAACTCCTCCCACTCCACCCCCCACTCTCTCCCCTCTGAATAACAGCCAACCAGCCCTCCCAGTTCAGCCAATCAGCCTCCCCACCCCCCACCTCAAACAAAGGTGTTTGGGGCAGCAAGGTAGCACAGTGGTTAGCACAGTTGCTTCCCAGCTCCAGGGTCCCAGGTTCGATTCCCAGCTTGGATCACTGTCTGTGCGGAGTTGCACATTCTCTCCGTGTCTGTGTAGGTTTCCTCCGGGTGCTCCGGTTTCCTCCCACAGTCCAAAGATGTGCAAGTTAGGTGGATTGGCCTTGATAAATTGCCCTTAGTGTCCAACTAAAAGATTAGCTGGGATTACTGGGTTACAGGGATAGGGTGGAGGCATGGGCTTATGTAGGGTGCTCTTTCAAAGAGCCGGTGCGGACACGATGGACCGAATGCCCTCCTTCTGCACTGTACATTTAATGATTCTAAGATAACCCAGCCCACCTAGGCTCATTGCCTTATCCCACAAACAAAACAGAAACCCCCACCGCCACCACCCCCCCCCCCCCCCCCCCCCCCGCGCCCCCACCCACCCCACTTCGCTTTTGTTAACTAGCATAACCACTAGACAGGTGGCTCACATTCGGGAACTAGAAAAAGAAAACAAGAAGAAACCAAACCCCCCCCCCCCCCATTATCCTAATCCCTCATCTAAAATACTACGTACCGGGTAAAAAGAGCCCGCACCCATCTTCGACAAATCAAACTACCCCATCCTAATATGTGCAAGAAAAAGCGGAACACAGAATAGCAAAACAGGCAAGAGCCATAAACATGAACCTATAAAATCCAAAACCCCAAAACGTCCCATAATGACAGGCAGATCGCTCCCAATCCACTCTTCCTCACAAAGTCATTCGCCTCCTCCGGCGTATTGAAATAATGTTTTTTGTCTCTAAACGTGATCCACAATTGAACTGCAGCTTGTTTGTGTAGAGCACCGCCTTGGCCTTGTTAAACCCAGCTCGTCACTTTGCCAGTTCTGCCCAATATCTTGGTAGATTCGAATGTAGTGAACCTCCCAATAACTTTCTCACGTGGCCTTCACCAACTTTAAGATCCGCTCTTTCTCCAGATATCCAAGGAGATGGATTATGACTGCCCGTGGTGGATTCCAGGATTTTGGGTTCTGTCGCAGTGACCGGGGGGGGGGCCTGTCCACCTCGGGACGGTTCGCAAAGCCCCCTTCCCCCACCAACCTCCCAAACATTTTTCCACATATTCCGTGGCACTCATACCTTCAATACACTCCGGCAGCCCGACAATCCTCAGGTTCTGGCACCTGGTCCTGGTTGTCTACCTTGGCCTTCAAAACGTTTTGGGCCTCCGCCATTTACATAACCTCAGCCTCTAAAGAGGCAATGCGGTCACTGTGGTTCGAGACCGCCTTCTCCACCTCCTGGATCGTCATGCTCTGCAACTCTTGAACTGCTCTCCAAAGTTACTCAAAGGGGTGCCACTACCACCTCAATCGTTGGTTGGAGAAATCCTCGAACATCAACTGCCTTTGTTTCTGGAATTCCCCACAAGGAATTCCACCAATTTCTCTGTTGGCCATTGGGAGGTCGTCGACAACACGGGGGACTCCACCATGTTTCCTTCCACTTCACCACGAGGGACTGCTGAATCTGGTGCGGCACCTTTACTCAACCTCTGCTTGGTGTTATAGCCTGCAGACAACCCACACCGGAGGAGAAACCAACAAGCTTCAATTACTTTCCCTTGCTTCCCACAAATAGGCCCATTAACTGGGTAACAAGGGCCAAAAACCATGTCGCCAAGCAAGAGTCACCTTGCGTGCGACCTCTCACCTCATCACCGCCACAGGAGGACCACATGGTGAATTTTTACAGTGATGAGCAGTGAGGGGGTGAGGGAAACCAGTCTTCCAGAGGAAGGGCACTTCATTAACATATGCTAAACCAGGCTCCCACTGTGCAGTTGGGATAAGACTTAAGTGCAACTTATCGGCTGGGTTTACCAAAGATCAGTAAACCTGTCAGTTCCAGAATGCATGTACTTTTTTTTTTAAAGACACTTCTGGTGGCCAATCCTCCTGGCCCCTCAAGGAAGCCTTTGGCCTTTCCATTGCTTCCCTCCCACTCCAAAATTCTCAATCTCTCCCATCTCCATAAACCAAAATACTTGCCCCACCAATACCAATTCGCAACCTAACATGGCCCGACCTGCAAGTGTGCCCTAGCCAATGTTCAACATAAATTTAACATTACCTCCTCGTCTTTTCCAAACGAAATACTGCGGAGTTTCACGGGTGACTCTCGAATATTGTGAAACGTTGCAAAACCAGTTAGCTGAAATTCAAGATCTTACTGCTACTGGAGAATACCGTTTACTAAAAACACTGACAAATAGATCTTACTGTCGCTGCCAAAAAATTGACCCTTTTTAATAAAATTCTTAATAACAATTATTCATCGCGATGTCCACTAAGCTGCCTCAAAACAAATGTTAAAGCATAATGTCAGCTGTGGCTCAGATGGGTAACACTCTCACATCCATCACAGAAAATTATAGATTCAATTCTAGGACTTGAGTGAAGAAACTAAGACTAACATTCCAGTGTAGTACCATTGTAGGTGTTGCCTTTGTATGTGACTGAGGCCCCAGCTGCCTCATTGTAAAAGATGCCATGGCACTATTTTGAAGCATAAGAGAGGTGTCATTCCCCATTTCCTGGTTAATATTCATCCTTCAATCAACATTATTATCTGGCTATTTTGTTCATAATTACTATGTGCAAATTGGGTGCCACATTTCCTACATTACAACAAACAATATTTTGAAGATATTTCATTGGCCGGCCTGATGTTGTGAAAGGCGCTATATAAATGCAAGTCTCTCTTTCTAATAGAAATTGGCAATTAACACAATGCCCTTTGGACAAAGACAAAGGGCGGGATGGAGTGGCGTGAACCACTCCGGCGTCGGGTCGCCCCAAAGGTGTGGATTTCTCCGCACCTTTAGGGGCCAAGCCCTCACCTTTAGGGGCTAGGCCAGCGCCGAAGTGGTTGCCGTCCCGCCGGCTGGCGTGGAAGGCCTTTGGCGCCACACCAGCCGGGGCCGAAGGGACTCGACCGGCCAGCGGCTGCTGACGTCATCCCCGCGCATGCGCATGGGTGGGTCACCTATGCATCGGCCGTCGCGGAGGCCTACACGGCCGACGCTTAGTAAAAGAGTGCCCCCACGGCACAGGCCCGCCCGCGGATCGGTGGGCCCCGATCGTGGGCCAGGCCACCGTGGGGGCATCCCCCGGGGTCAGATCACCCCGTGCTCCCCCCCTCCCCAGGACCCCGGAGCGCGCTTGCGCCACCTCATCCCGCCGGTAAGGAAGGTGGTTTAATTCACGCCAGCGGGGCCGGCATTACAACAGCGGGACTTCGGTCCATCGCGGGCCGGAGAATCGCTGGGGGGGGGGGGGGGGGCGCCGACCAGCGTGGCGCGAGTCCCGCCCCCGCCAACTTTCCGGTGCCGGAGAATTCGACAGCCGGCGGGGACGGGATTCACGCCGCCCCCCGGCGATTCTCTGACCTGGCGGGGGGTCGGAGAATCCCGCCCAAAATTACAATTCAATCATATGGAAATTTGCATTTAGACCAAATGACCAATCCTGGCATCTGATTACGGTACTACTCTCTCATGAAGGCTAACTTTTTTTTTTTCAATTTAGTGTCCCCAATTCTTTTTTTTCCAATTAAGCGGGCAATTTAGTGTGGCCAATCCACCTACCCTGCACATCTTTGGGTTGTGGGGGCGAGACCCACGCAGATATGGGGAGAATCAAACTCCACACGGACAGTGGCCCAGGGCTGGGACCTAACCCGGGTCCTCAGCGACGTGAGGCAGCAGTGCTAACCACTGCGCAACCGTGCCGCCTTAGAATAACTTCTCTTATGTCCTCACGTCTAGTGGAGATGGTCAGGAGGTATCCAAAATTGGTCTTCTCAGGCTTTTTCTATTCTGCCTTCTCCTTTTAGTTTATGGATCGTGGTTAGATTGATCTGTTTAATTCGACCCACAGACAATTGCCCTCACAAATTATTAACAAAGACATCCCAAAGACGAGGACAGAATGTCAATCACTGCTTCGTTCCTGATTAATTCAAATACAAGAAGAATATATAAAATGTCTTATTCGATCACAGTGCACCTGATGGAATTCTTCTTGTTTGGAAATGTGCACCTTATCATGCGGACACGCAAATCCCTCCTGCATGTTTGACTGCGAGAAGGGACTGCCTGACTGAACTGTGGCCACGTCCTAATTTTACGGTAGCCAGCTCGGCTTGAAATCTCTACTTACAGAAACACAAATCATCTCATGACTGCAGTTCCCGTAACAGCCTCCCCGAACAGGCGCCGGAATGTGGCGACTAGGGGCTTTTCACAGTAACTTAATTTGAAGAATACTTGTGACAATAAGCGATTTTCATTTCATTTCATTTTCATTTCATTTCATTCCAATTAAAAACATGTTCACTTCAAACTGACAATAAAGTTCAGCAACAAAAAAATGACTATGAAATGTTGAACTCACCCTTCCTCCATGCCTGCCAGTGGGCTCTGGGCGAGCTTTGCTAGGTTTTTGGCATAATCCTCTTCAATTTTAATCCTTTGAACAGAACAAAAATACGATATTGCTCTGATTAGCTATCTCTTACAGCACAAAGGATAACTTCCCATTCCCATGCCCCTGGTCAAAGCACTGTCCTGTCGGCACATTGCAGAATATTGTATAAATATAAAACATATTCTGTAAATGCAGCTTTACCCTGATCATTTGTGCTCAAGGGCGATGGTACATAGTACATACAGTGAAGAAGGAGGCCTTTCGGCCCATCAAGTCTGCACCGACTCACTTCCGCCCTATCCCCGTAACCCAATAACCCCTCCTAACCTTTTTGGGCACTAAGGGAAATTTATCATGGCCAATTGACCTAACCTGCACGTCTTTGGACTGTGGGAGGAAACCGGAGCAACCGAAGGAAACCCACGCAAACACGGGGAGAACGCGCAGACTCTGCACAGACAGTGACCCAGCAGGGAATTGAACCTGGGACCCTGGCACTGTGAAGCCACAGTGCTATCCACTTGTGCTACCGTGCTGCCCTTAAGTAAGTGCACCCTTTAAGTAAGCTGCCTGATTTTCTTTCCGCTTGAACAAAAACACATAAAAGAGCAGGAAACTTGGATCAATTTAATAGCTTTGCCAAAGAGGGCAGCACAGGCATAATGGACTGAATGGCCTGCACCATTTTATATTATTCTCTGATTCTAAAAGCAGGTGAGATGATTGACTGGATCAATATTCTCCGCACCCAATATCACAATATCTACTCCAGGTCTGACAGGGAAACACACAAATGAAATCAGCCTTCAATCCTATGATTTTGGTCTAAAAACGAAGTACGTCTGTTAATAAAACCACAACTATATTGAAATCCCACAGAATCCCTACATTGTAGAAGGAGGTAATTTGGCCCATCGAGTCTGCATCAACCTTCTGAAAGAGCACACTACCTATGCCCACTCCCCTGCCCTCTCCCCGTTACCCCACCTAACCTGCACATCTTTGGACAGTAAGGGGCACATTTAGCATGCCAATCCACCTAACCTGTACATCTTTGGATAGTCAGAGGCTTTTCCCCAGGGTAGAGGGGTCAATTACTAGGGGGCATAGGTTTAAGGTGGGAGGGGCAAGGTTTAGAGGAGATGTACAAGGCAAGTTTTTTTACACAGCGGGTAGTGGGTGCCTGGAACTCGCTACCGGAGGAGGTGGTGGAAGCAGGGACGATAGTGACATTTAAGGGGCATTCTGACAAATACATGAATAGGATGGGAATAGAGGTATACGGACCCAGGAAGTGTAGAAGATTGTAGTTTAGTCGGGCAGCATGGTCGGCACGGGCTTGGAGGGTCGAAGGGCCTGTTCCTGTGCTGTACTTTTCTTTGTTCTTTGTTCTTTGGACAGTAAGGGTCAATTTTAGCATGGACAATCCACCTAACCTGTACATCTTTGGACTGTGGGAGGAAACCAGAGCACCTGGAGGAAATCTACAAAGACACAGGGAGAACATGCAAGCTCCACACAGACAGTCACCCAAGGCCTGAATTGAACCCGGATCTCTGGCGCCATGAGGCAGCACTTCTAACTACTGTGCCGCACAAAACATGAACATGTTTAACTTCCAGAACAAAAATCAGCAATCTGAAACATTATGATCATTGTGTGCATATATAGGTGCGTTTGTATGTGTGCATGTGTGAAACATGTGTCACATATCTATCACCCAATATACGTTCAATATTCTTGTGTCCAAGAAATTTCCAAGGAAACATATGGAAAATAATGCTCTGTTTACATTTCAAACAATACTGTATTCACACAGTTTTAAAATTCTCAAATGATCGCTGGTTAATGTGCTATTGAAATTTGCTCTTCCAGAAGATGTTAAACAAGAAACAATTTGTTAGCTCATCTTCTCAATCAATAAACACCTGACAACAATGGTGTTGGGAGGATCTTTGTCTTGGGAGCTCAGCAGGGGCAATCTGGCAAAATGTTCCTTTTGGCTATGAACAGAGGATAGCAAACAGAGACACAGGGATTCAGTCCAAATTTTAAAAAAGAAAACTGTGAAAGTCCATCAAAGGCTAAAAGATTAGAATGGAGTGGTTATTTAGGAATTATTCTGCTCCAGTCAAGCAGGACGATCCACGATAACGTGGCACAGTGAAGCATGTTTCTTGATTATTCCGCATTATTGCATAAAGCAAACTTACAACGATAGAAATGTGAAATTGATGATAACTAGATTTTTTTAAATTAATTTAGAGTATCCAATTCTTTTTTCAATTAAGGGGCTATTTAGTGTGGCCAATTCACCTACCCTGCACATCTTTTTGGGTTGTGTGGGTGAGACTCATGCAGACAGAGGGAGAATGTGCTAACTGTAGATTTCTACGGTCACATGCTGTGAAACAAAGTAAGTTACTGCTTCGTACCTGGCCACGGCTCACCAAGCATTTGCCTTTGGAAAGGAGAGAGACTCACATATCCTGTCCCAATCACAAAAGAATACCACTGTTGCACTCCTGGGTTAAACTATCATATTGTTAGATATTGGGCAGTACGCAAACTGAATGGAAGGTGTTCAGACTTCTTACAGTATTAGCTAACACCACTTATTTGTAAATTTGTAAATGCAAAGCGCACCCACCAAGTTGCTGCGGATGAATGTCCAAAATCGAGTGAGTGGATTCAAGCCATGCAATCTAAAAGACCCAATATCCAAGACAGTTGTAAAGCCTTCTGAAATTTCTATACTGAATTTGCTACAGGTTGAATTACAGGGACATTCCTGAGTTTGGGATTTTCTGCCCTTGCGATGGCATCGAACTAGCTCTGTATCCAGTTATGCTTATGTTTTTCTTGGGAGCACTGACTGTTGGTTATGCAGGGGACGACTGCTTTTGACTAGCAAGACATTTAATCTTACTGGGCTGGCAGGAAGTGGCTGTAGCGCATAACATGCAGAAACACAGATATTCTTGCTGGATAAAAGAAGCGACAAACAAAGCAGTCGTCCTGATCTATTTACAATTCAGGAAGTGACTATGGGGTGTCCAACAGTGGAAAGAGTGAAATCAAAACCAACTGAAATAAATACGGATTAATCCAAAAATGTGGATGGTCCAAAACAGTTGTGGATTTCTCTAAATGTGTTGATAGGGAATAACTGTACAGAATTTATCCATTAATGAAGTATAGAAAGTGTCGCCCACAACTGATAATTGACAGAGTTCATTTTAATCATTCCCACTGGGAGGGAGACTGATTGCAGTTGGCCTGCTGCCTGCATTACATCTTACCCCATCATGGAAAGACAAATTGGGTGGAACATACTGGATTCCAACCATTTTGGAACTTAAAACCAACCCCTATATATAATTACCTGAAACACACTGTGCCAGTGATGCTCATAATATGGTTACAGCTCATCTCCCCTAACCTATGGCACACAGCAAATGTACTGTTCTACGCGCCCCTGCACTTCATTCTCAGCCATCCAGCCCGGAGAAAAGGATTGCAGGAGGCAGACATAAGCAGAGAGATGGATGACTGGATATTGGATTTGAACCGAGCAGGCAGTCTAGGCCTATGCATTTGCATCAGGAAGTGTCTGGCGACAACTAGGACTGATTGTCAAAATGAGCTTTCCTGTTACAAAAACTTTGCCGAGAGAAGAGCATGGATCAGGAAATGGTTAGTACGCTGCCCACTGTTACAATCTGCACTCCCAGCGGGTAAGCCAGGAAAGTACATTTAGAAAGTCTGCCACAATTCAGTGATTTACTCACGCCTCAAATCAGCAAGTTGTGAGTTCAAGCGCTCTTCCTGGGGCTTGAACAAAAATATGAGGGAGTCCTGAATGGTCAGAGGTGAGCAAAACATTAGATCAAGGCCCTGTCTTCCCTCGCAGATGGGTGCAAGAGATTCCATGGCACAGGAGTTCCCCAGTGGCCTGGCTAGTGTTTATCTCTCAGCCAACCTCACTACATAAAGAGATTACAAGCTATTATCACATTGGCATTTATGGGCCCTCACTGTGTGCATATTAGCAGCTGCAATCAGAGCTGCAACAGAGACTGTCTTCAAAAGCTTGGATGCCCTGTTGTAGCAAAAGGCTCTCTATAAATATAAGGGTGGGATTTTACAAAGTGGGGGGTATGGTTTCTGGCAGCAGAGGTGCCATTGGCTGACACAGAATCTTCCGGTCCAACCCATGTCGACAGCGCTTTGCTTGGCTCGCCCGTCCCGCCGCCGGGGATCCCACCACAGGAAGTTGCCTTCAGCGGGACCGGAAGATCCCAGCTGGCATGAAGGACTGGAAAATCCCGCCCCAGGTCTTTCTCTTCTCTCAATGGAATGCAGAAGGAAAATGGGACTGCGCACCAATCAGAAGCTCCACTTATCTTGTTATTGTTCATGCATGTGCCTTAGATCGAACACTCAGTCATCACATTGTCTCAGGAAAGAATATTTCATACAAACCATACACCAGGCTGTCTGTATATTTCTCAAAGGCTGTAAAGTTAATGCCAAACTGCCATTATAAGCTCTCCCTGTCATACAAAGGAAGCAGGCATGCTGCAAATTCACAGCAACAGAAGCAAAAGAAAGGCAACTAAGTTGAACAAGTTTAATATTCAATGTACAGTATTATATAGCTTCTTGTCAATTCCCTCTGCAATGTATGAAAGAGGATAAATGATAATATATCATCTTAATACGTATGGCCAATCCTTTCATTGCTGCATCGCTCACAAAGTGGGCTCATCCCCAAGGAAAGGCATGGTTTGATTATGTATTGGAAAAAAAACAAATAGTGACATATTCATGTGATTACCTTTCCCGAATAAATTCTGCCATTTCTTTCTGCATTTGTTTGCCCTTGAGCTGTTTCACAAGGATAATCTCAAATCCAGTAATTGTGCTATTGCTCTGGGTCTCCTTTCTGTCTGCCTGTTGAGAAATAAGGAAAAAGAATGTTTAGAATGCCTATGTTAGTTTTCATTTATTTCGGTAAGAGAGCTTTGTTTGCGTTGCATGGTGTGCAGCCCGAAAGCTGACACGTTCAAAAGTTGAAACCGCTAACGGTTCAGTTTATATGATGCTTCCTTTTAAGGTCCAAGTTTCACATCCCATTCTTGTTCTGTTCAACCTGCCTCGCTGGTCATTGGGAGTTCTGTTTGCATATTCGCTTAGCCACAAAGTGATATGACCAGTCAGACAGTGCAGAGTGGCACTGGAGAATTTAAAATGCTACAAAAACAGCCATGATCAGATTGAACAGTGGAGAAGGCTTGAAGGGCCAAATGGCCTACTCCTGCTCCTAGTTTCTTTGTTTTCATGTTCCTACTCATTCATTAACGTTAGCTATATTTCAATGGATGCACTCTTGCCTATGAGCAAGAGGTTTGTCGGTTCAAGTCTCATTCTAGGTCCATGAACACAAAATCTAGGATACACAAGTGCAGTACTGAGACAAACATAGAAACGTAGAAAATAGGAAGGGCAGTAAGCCACTCGGCCCTTTGAGCCTGCTCTGCCAGTCAACGTGATCATATCTGATCCTCAACTGTATACAGTACCCCACGCTCTCCCCATACCCCTTGACACCTTTAAAGTCTAGAAATCTATCTATTTCCTTCTTAAATATATTCAGTTATTTGGCCTCCACAGCCTTCTGTGGTAGAGAATTTCACAGGTTCACTACCCTCTGAGTGAAGAGATTTCTCCTCATCTCAGTCCAAAGTGGCCTACCCTGTAAGGGGATCAGGGGTTATGGGGAGAAGGCAGGAGAATGGGGATGAGAAAAATATCAGCCATGATTGAATGGCGGAGCAGACTCGATGGGCCAAGTGGCCAAATTTTGCTCCTATGTCTTATGGTCTTATGATATCCTGAGACTGTGATCCCTTGTGCAAGACTAGAGGAAACTACACCCCTACATCCAGTCTGACCAGCCCTCTCAAAACACTATACGTTTCAATTAGATCCCCGTCATTCTTCTAAATTCCAGCGAACGGCGCGCCAAACCCTCCGTCCTCACTTGTAGCGGTAGCAGGACGGGCTCGCAACGGAGAACCCGGCCAGAGTCTTTCGGGTAAGACATTAAATGGAGACCCTGTCTGACATCTCAAGTGGAGGCACAAGGTCCAAAACAGCAGCTTCTACCCGTCACAGACAATATTTATCCCTCGAAAATATCGCTAAAAACTGGCTGCTGCATTTCCTGACCTATATTACAGCAGAGACTACACATCAAATTACTTCATTCACTGAGTGATATCCTGAGATAATGAAAGGCGCTATGTAATTGCACATCTCTCTTCATTTCAATGAGCACCTTCACACACACCACCTCATTACATTCAGCTCGAGAGCAGGACGTATAGAGGGCTGGGGTCATGTCTGCATAGTCAGGGGCACGGGGAAGGGCGACCTAAAGATAACAGAAAACAACTTGAGACAAAACGAACAAATCAAAAGACAGCAAGAATGAGAGAAAAAAAACACAAAGAAGGATACAAAAAAAAGTGAGGCAGATTGGATCAAGCTGAAATATTTGGTTCAAGCTTTGATAGTGAGAACTTAAGAGAATCATGACACTGGCCGGAGAATTTCTGTCCTCATGTTCCTAGCCTCTTTCACTAAGTCAGCTCCTTGCTTTATTTATTACAATAAAATCAAATATTAAGGTTCACAAAGCATTCATTTTGGAGACAACTTTAATTGTCTATAATTTCTTGATTCTTTCACCTAAATTTGTGTCCGAGCCAGTTACATAATGACACAATTCTGAAGGTAAAATGCACGCAGAACCAGCCATCGCTGGGTTATAGCTGGAATTGCTGCAAATGAATGTCTAGTGTTCCCTGCTAGCCCAGATTCTAGTTACAAGCAAGGTGACAAAACTTTCCTTACCCAGAAGTAGTCACAGTAGCTCCAATCATCCCGTTTGAGCAACTGCTGTTCAGGCATCGTGTCTGGGTGCGGGAAGGTAACACAGTTTATCTGTTTTTAAAAAAACAAACATTTTCTTTTAAATCAGGATACAAATTGATCAGAAAACATAAACCGAAATACATTCTTTGCATTTCTTACACTGTTTGCATTTTAGGCATAATTTGCTTTGAGACAAACGATAGTAATTTTTTACTCAGTCATATGATGCCATTAATTATAATGTTAGTCTTGCATAAATTCTTTAACGCTGCAATATCTCTTCTAAGAACTTTGTCATTCCTGAAAGCTGTGCTGAGAGGATGCACTGCATCCAAATAGTCAATCTTCATATGTCAGCCAATGCAATGTGGTTACAATCAATTCAACTGCAGAGAGGAAGGCTCCAGCTGTGTGTAGCAAGCGGCTCACCTTCCATCTCTGTAAATTTTCTCCACGATCTGCAAGGCTCAACTTGGAGAATGATTAAATAACTCCCCACGTGTCCATGTCATTAACATGGTGCAATTTAAACAACATACAGGAAGCTCATCAGCATCTGGGCAAAATGACCCAGTGTATTGGTTTCCTTGGCATTTGGCTCAGTACTTCCCCCACCACCATCCCTACCCCTCTTCCACACCATTGGCAACACCCACCCACCTACCCCCAACCATCGCCACCAATGTGCCTGCAGTGTGGAATATCAACAATACACCAAGGTAGGGCAGCACGGTGGCCTAGTGGTTAGCACAGCTGCCTCACGGCACTGAGGTCCCAGGTTCGATCCCGGCTCTGTTTATTTTTTTTTCCAATTAAGGGGCAATTTAGCATGGCCAATCCACCTAACCTGCACATCTTTGGATTGTCGCGGTGAAACCCACGCAGACATGGGAAGAATGTGCAAACTCCACACAGACAGTGACCCAGGGCCGGGATTCGAACCCGGGTCCTCAGCACCACAGTCCCAGTGCTAACCACTGCACCACATGCCGCCCTGAGGTAATAACCTTTATTGTCACAAGTAGGCTTGATCATTGAATCAGATCACTATGGGTCAATAACTCCAACATATGCTGCAGTTCATTCCACATAGACTAAACAAGTACTTATTCCTTCTCTCTTACTGCTTCAGCTACATATAGTGCTAATTAATGGTTAGTTAAAAATGTTGAGAACCAAATGAGTTTTAAGGGCAACATTAGTGCTGGCATAAATGTGATGAGCTAAAGTATTTACCACTGGAGATATACTCCCATTTACAAATGGAGTAATTGCCACACAGTCCAAGGCAGCACGGTGGTACAGTGGTTAGCACTGCTGCCTCACGGCGCCAAGGCCCCAAGTTCGATCCAGGCTCTGGGTCACAGTCCGTGTGGAGTTTGCACGTTCTCCCCGTGTTTGCATGGGTTTCGCCCCCACAACCCAAAGGTGTGTCTGGTAGGTGGGTTGGCCATGCCAAATTGCCCCTTAATTGAAAAAAATTAATTGGGTACTCTAAATTTATTTAAAAAAAGAAAAACAATTCCCACAAAATCCACTTATCAATAAATCTCCCATCATTTCAAAAGTTAATTACTTTTGAGGTGTTAATGTTCTCATCAATGTCCCATGAACATCAACACAATGAATGGCCTTTGAATGTAACTTTTGATGACATTAACTGAGGAGAGAAAGCGGTCTTGGATACTTGAGGGAACCCCCAGTTCTTCAAAGGATACTCGGGCATGTAATGGTCACCTGAACAGAGCAAAGTGTCAGTTTAAAATCTCAGTAAAAATTCATGGATAACCATTTCAGGAGTGAAGGTGGCAAATGCAGCTTCAACCCAACCCTGAAGCAGAAGGCCCAAGGTGAGCTTGAAAATGAGCTCTGGGTCTCATTAGTATAAATTTACCAAGCTGCCATCACCTGCCGAATCTCCAGAGGAAACTCATTTGAAGAAAATGACCTTGTTTCCAAATCCTTCTATGGTTTTGCCACGCCCCCCCCCCCTCCACCCCCCCATCTCTGTATCTCCTCCAGCCTCACAACCCTCTGTGATATGTACACTCCTCTAATTCTAACCTCTTATTAACCCAAGATTTGTGTATACCAAGGGGTCATGCCATCCTCTACCTCAGAGGGTTCAGTTAATGACATAGAAACATAGAAAAGAGAAGCAGGAGAAAGCCTTTCGGCCCTTCGAGCCTGCTCCACCATTCATTATGATCATGGCTGATCATCGTTCAATACCCTGATGCCGTCTTCCCCCCATATCCCTTGAGCCTTTCAGCCCCAAGACCTGTGTCTTTAATTCCTTCTTGAAATTACGCAACGTTTTGGCCTCAACTCTTTCTGTGGTAGCGAATTCCATAGATACACCACTTCCTGGGTGAAGGAATTTCGCCTCACCGCAATCCTAAAAGGTTTACCCCTCATCCTCAACCAATGACCCCTTATTCTGGACACCCCAACATGGGAACATTCTTTCTGAATCGACCCTGTTTAATACTGTTAGAATTTTGTAAATTTCTATGGGATCCCCTCTCACTCCAATGAATATAATCCTAACCGACATAGTCTCTCCACATCCCACCATCCCAGGAATCAGCCTGGTAAACCTTCACTGCACTCCCTCCATTGTAAGAACTAAGATCAGGATGGAGATTTTTGGATGCTAACAGAATCTAGGAGCACGAGGTATAGCCATCAAAGATGGCCACCTGCAAAGGACCATGGGAATTATGGCCAACCCAGGACTCAGACAGATTCACAGCCTATGTGTATCAAAAACACAGGTAACCAGACCTGATTGAAACTCCTGCTCGTTTGCATTTTAATGGCCCATTTTCCCAGGACAATAGAACTCCAATCAAGCAACCGGTACAGCCACAGACTGATCGGCGCCACTCCCTTGCTCAGAAAGCACAACTGCAAAGGTCAATGACCGCTAAGGACCTGCCCAGCTACCAAAGCATCCGCCCCTTTAATGGCCGAAATCGAAGAGAGTGATCAGAGCCCTGTCGAATTATTGGGTTCAAGGTTAAGGACCGCCCAAAGAGCGTGAAATCCCAGAAGGATAAAAGAGGACACAGCCATGTGTTCTGTCTCTTTTGGATCCTGCCTGTGCCAACCCAATTGTAGCAGGAACAGCCAGCCAAGTTCAAGACCAACGATCGCTACCTAACGGATGCGCCCAGCAGAGACAGAGCCACTTTCTTCGAACCAGCCAAGTGAAATCCAGATAAAGGCCTTATCCATTTGCACAGTGCCGGTCGCCCTGAAGTTAAGTATAGGTTATTGTAGCTGATAGGTGTAGTTTAACTCGTAGTATATATTGTGTTTGCATGTTGAGATAACTCTTATGTAAATAAACCATCTTTTGAACTGACTAACTGATTGTGTGGTAATTTGATCGATATAAGGGAAGACTTGTGGTTCACTAATATAAATAGAAATCCCCACAGTATTGGCGACGCTGTTGCGACCGAAACAGAGCTACATTATTGGCGTCACTGGGCGAGAAAAACACCAACAGAGGATAGGGTGTGAAAATGGAGGTGGTGGGAGGAGTTTAGCCATGGTTTTATTGAATGGGAGAGCAGGCTCAAGGGGCCATAATGCCAACAGCCGCTCCCAATTCTTATGTTCCTAATCAAAGAGACGTTTTCTGACACTAACTAAATTACAACTTTCAAAATTACAAAGTTCTATTATATTACTGACCTCAGAGCTAAGGTCATAAATACGGCAATTTTCGGGAACCTTGGATAACGAGAGATTAACATAGAATTTACAGTGCAGAAGGAGGCCATTCGGCCTATCGAGACTGCACCAGCACTTGGAAAGAGCACCCTACCCAAGGTCAACACCTCCACCCGATCCACATAACCCAGTAACCCCACCCAACACTATGGGCAATTTTGGACACGAAGGGCAATTTATCATGGCCAATCCACCTAACCTGCACATCTTTGGACTGTGGGAGGAAACCGGAGCACCCAGAGGAAACCCACGCAAACACGGGGAGGGTGTGCAGACTCCACACAGATAGTGACCCAAGCCAGAATCGAACCTGGGACCCTGGAGCTGTGAAGCAATTGTGCGATCCATAATGCTACCGTGCTGCCCCAAGAGATATTGTAGGCCTCGTCAAAAAGCAAAAGGTGTCATTTGTCAGGGCTAAAAGGCTGGGAACAGATGAAGCCTGTGTGGAATATAAGGAAAGTAGGAAGGAACTTAAGCAAGGAGTCAGGAGGGCTAGAAGGGGTCACGAAAAGTCATTGGCAAATAGGGTTAAGGAAAATCCCAAGGCTATTTACACGTACATAAAAAGCAAGAGGGTAGCCAGGGAAAGGGTTGGCCCACTGAAGGATAGGCAAGGGAATCTATGTGTGGAGCCAGGGGAAATGGGCGAGGTACTAAATGAATACTTTGCATCAATATTCACCAAAGAGAAGGAATTGGTAGATGATGAGTCTGGAGAAGGGTGTGTAGATAGCTTGGGTCACATTGAGATCCAAAAAGACGAGGTGTTGGGCGTCTTGAAAAATATTAAGGGAGCTAAGTTCCCAGGGCCTGATGGGATCTACCCCAGAATACTGAAGGAGGCTAGAGAGGAAATTGCTGAGGCCAAGACAGAAATCTTTGGATCCTCACAGTCTTCAGGTGATGTCCCAGAGGACTGGAGAATAGCCAATGTTGTTCCTCTGTTTAAGAAGGGTAGCAAGGATAATCTAGGGAACTACAGGCCGGTGAGCCTTACATCAGTGGTAGGGAAATTACTGGAGAGAATTCTTCGAGACAGGATCTACTCCCATTTGGAAGCAAATAGACGTATTAGTGAGAGGCAGCATGGTTTTGTGAAGGTGAGGTTGTGTCTCACTAACTTGAGTGCTGGGACCTTTGCTGTTTATAGTATGTATAAATGATTTGGAGGAAAATGTAACTGGTCTGATTAGTAAGTATGCAGACGACACAAAGGTTGGTGGAATTGCGGATAGTGATGAGGACTGTCAGAGGATACAGCAGGATTTAGATTGTTTGGCGACTTGGGTGGAGAGATGGCAGATGGAGTTTAATCCGGACAAATGTGAGGTAATGCATTTTGGAAGGTCTAATGCAGGTAGGGAATATACAGTGAATGGTAGAACCCTCAAGGGTATTGAAAGTCAGAGAGATCTAGGTGTACAGGTCCACAGGTCACTGAAAGGGGCAACACAGGTGGAGAAGGTAGTCAAGAAGGCATACGGCATGCTTGCGATCATTGGCCGGGGCATTGAGTATAAGAATTGGCAAGTCATGTTGCAGCTATATAGAACCTTAGTTCGGCCACACTTGGAGTATAGTGTTCAATTCTGGTCGCCACACTACCAGAAGGATGTGGAGACTTTAGAGAGGGTGCAGAAGAGATTTACCAGAATGTTGCCTGGTATGGAGGGCATTAGCTATGAGGAGCGGTTGAATAAACTCGGTTTGTTCTCACTGGAACGAAGGAGGTTGAGGGGCGACCTGATAGAGATCTACAAAATTATGAGGGGCATAGACAGAGTGGATAGTCAGAGGCTTTTCCCCAGGGTAGAGGGGTCAATTACTAGGGGGCATAGGTTTAAGGTGCGAGGGGCAAGGTTTAGAGTAGATGTACGAGGCAAGTTTTTTTTACACAGAAGGTAGTGGGTGCCTGGAACTCGCTGCCGGAGGAGGTGGTGGAAGCAGGGACGATAGTGACATTTAAGGGGCATCTTGACAAATACATGAATAGGATGGGAATAGAGGGATACGGACCCAGGAAGTGTAGAAGATTGTAGTTTAGTCGGGCAGCATGGTCGGCACGAGCTTAGAGGGCCGAAGGGCCTGTTTCTGTGCTGTACTTTTCTTTGTTCTTTGTTTTGTCATCTCAGACAGAAATTCAGCTTCAACTTCTGCTGTACTTCAAAACCTGCACAAGCTTCATCACACACCTGGTCACATTATTTTTTTAAAATATATATTTTATTAAAGTTTTCAAACGCAATTTTTCCACCTTACAAATCAACAAAAAAGATAATACAATAACTAATAAATAACATAATTTAAATAAAATAGTGATATAACAAAGTAACAAAAAATAGTGCTCCCCCCCCTCCACCCCAACCAGAACAAAACAGGTGCAACCCCCCCTTCCCTTCCCTCCCCTTCCCCCCCATTTCCCTTCTCCCCCCCTTCCCTTCCCCCCCCCCCCCCCCATTTCCCTCCCCCCCCTTCCCTCCCCCCCCCCCCCCCCCCCGCCCCGGGCTGCTGCTGCTGACGATCTATTTTCCCTTAACGTTCCGCGAGATAGTCAAGGAACGGTTGCCACCGCCTGGAGAATCCCTGAACCGATCCTCTCAACACAAACTTCATCCGTTCCAGTTTTATGAACCCTGCCATATCGTTTATCCAGGCCTCCACGCCGGGGGGTTTCGCTTCCTTCCACATGAGTAAGATCCTTTGCCGGGCTACCAGGGATGCAAAGGCCAGAATATTGGCCTCTTTCGCCTCCTGCACTCCCGGCTCATCCGCTACCCCAAATATAGCTAACCCCCAACCTGGCTTGACCCGGACCTTCACCACCTTTGAAATCACTCTTGCCACTCCCCTCCAGTACTCATCCAGTGCCGGACATGACCAAAACATACGTGTGTGGTTCGCCGGGCTTCCCAAGCACCTCCTGCACCTGTCCTCCACCCCGAAGAACCTGCTCAGCCTCGCTCCCGTCATGTGTGCTCTGGGTAGAACCTTGAATTGTATCAGTCTAAGGCTGGCACACGAGGAAGAGGAATTTACCCTACTTAGGGCATCAGCCCACAGACCCTCCTCAATCTCCTCCCCCAGCTCTTCTTCCCATTTTCCCTTCAGCTCCTCTACCAGCGCCTCCCCCTCGTCTCTCATCTCCTGATATGTTTCGGACACTTTGCCCTCCCCGACCCATACCCCCAAAATCACTCTATCCTGGATCCCCTGTGTCGGGAGCAGCGGAAATTCCCTCACCTGTTGCCTCGTAAACGCCCTCACTTGCATGTATCTAAAGATATTCCCCGGGAGCAACTCATACTTTTCATCCAGCGCTCCCAAGCTGGCAAACGTCCCGTCAATAAACAAATCTCTCAATCTCCTAATTCCTGCCCAATGCCAGCTCTGGAACCCTCCGTCCATCCTTCCTGGGACAAACCTATGGTTATTCCTGATCGGGGACCACACCGAGGCACCCGTCACACCCCTATGTCGCCTCCATTGCCCCCAGATCCTTAAGATTGCCGCCACCACTGGGTTCGTGGTATACCTTTTCGGGGAGAGCGGTAGCAGCGCTGTCACCAGCGCCTTTAGGCTCGTTCCTTTACAGGACGCCATCTCCAACCTCTGCCACGCCGCCCTCTCTCCCTCCCTCATCCACTTGCGAACCATCGGCACATTGGCGGCCCAGCAATAATCATCCAGATTCGGCAACGCCAGTCCCCCTCTGTCCCTGCTGCGCTGCAGGAACCCCCTCCTTACCCTCAGGGTCTTCCCTGCCCACACGAAACTCATAACACTCCTATCTATTTTCTTAAAAAAGGCCTTAGTGATCAAAACGGGGAGACACTGAAACACAAAAAGAAACCTTGGGAGGACCATCATCTTGACCGCCTGCACTCTGCCCGCCAATGAGAGCGGCAGCATATCTCACCTCTTGAAATCCTCCTCCATCTGCTCCACCAGCCGCATCAGATTGAGTTTGTGTAAAGCTCCCCAGCTCCTGGCTACCTGAATCCCCAAATATCGGAAGCTCCTTTCCGCTCTCCTCAACGGCAGGTCGTCTATCCCTCTTCCCTGATCCCCGGGGTGTACTACGAAAAGCTCACTCTTCCCCATATTAAGCCTATATCCCGAAAAGTCTCCAAACTCCCTCAATATCTGCATAACCTCTGTCATCCCCTCCACAGGATCCGCCACATACAGCAGTAGGTCACCTGCGTCGAGTGACACTCGGTGTTCCTCTCCCCCTCTAACCACCCCCCTCCATTTCCTAGAGTCTCTCAACGCTATGGCCAGTGGTTCAATTGCCAGCACGAACATTGTCGGGGGTAGAGTCCCCCCTTATCTGGCCTCGTTAAAGGTTCTTGCCAACAGCGGGGCCAACAAGTCGACGTACTTCCTATAAAATTCCACTGGGAACCCGTCTGGTCCCAGGGCCTTCCCTGCCTGCATGTTCCCCAGCCCTTTAGTCACCGATTGGCGCCCCCAGACCTGCCACCTCCTGCTCCTCCACCTTCGGGAACCTTAGTTGGTCCAAAAACTGTTGCATCCCCTCTTTTCCCTCCGGGGGTTGAGACCTATATAGCCTCTCATTAAAGGTCTTAAACACCTCATTTACCTTCCCTGCGCTCCGCACCGTAGTTCCCGTTCCATCCCTAACTCCCCCTATTTCCCTCGCCACTATCCTCTTACGAAGCTGGTGGACCAACAGCTGACTCGCCTTTTCCCCATATTCGTATCTCATCCCCTGTGCCTTCCTCCACTGTGCCTCTGCCTTCCCTGTGGTCAGCTGGTCAAACTCCGTCTGAAGTCTTCGCCTCTCCCTATATAGTCCTTCGTCCGGGGCCTCCGCATATCTTTTATCCACTCTCAAAATCTCCCCCACTAATCTCTCCCTTTCTTTGCCCTTTGTTTTCTCCTTGTAAGCCCTAATGGAGATCAACTCTCCCCTAACCACCGCCTTCAGCGCTTCCCATACTACCCCCACCTGGACCTCACCATCATCATTGGCCTCCAGGTACCTTTCAATACATCCCCACACCCTTCCACAGACTCCCTCATCCGCCAATAGTCCCGCATCCAGTCGCCACAGTGGGCGCTGTTCCCTCTCCTCTCCTAGTTCCAGATCCACCCAGTGCGGGGCATGATCTGAAACGGCTATGGCCGAGTACTCCATTCCTTCCACCCTCGGAATCAGTGCCCTACTCAAAACAAAGAAATCTATCCGGGAGTAAGCCTTATGAACATGGGAGAAAAAGGAAAACTCTTTGGCCAATGGCCTAGAAAATCTCCACGGATCCACTCCCCCATTTGCTCCATAAACCCCCTTATCACCATGGTTGCTGCCGGCTTTCTTCCGGTCCTGGATCTAGACCGATCTAACCCTGGATCCAGCACAGTATTGAAATCCGCCCCCCATTACCAGGCTTCCTACCTCCAGGTCCGGGATATGTCCTAGCATCCGCTTCATAAATCCCGCATCATCCCAGTTCGGGGCATATACATGTACCAGCACGACCTCCATTCTCTGCAGTCTACCACTCACCATCACATATCAGCCACCGTTGTCCACTACTATATTCCTAGCCTCGAACGGCACCCGTTTCCCCACCAATATAGCCACCCCTCTATTTTTTGCGTCCAACCCCGAGTGGAACACCTGTCCCACCCATCCTTTCCTTAACCTAACCTGATCCGCCACCTTCAGATGCGTCTCCTGAAGCATGACCACGTCTGCCTTCAGTCCTTTTAAGTGCGCGAACACTCAGGCCCTCTTAATCGGCCCATTTAGGCCTCTCACATTCCACGTGATCAGCCGGATTGGGGGGCTGCCCCCCCTCCCGACTACCCTCCACCTACTCTAGGCCAGTCCCACGCCCAGGTCCCGCGCACCCACCAGTCTCCCAGGCGGCGCACACCCGTCCCGACCACCTCTTCCCTTGCCATCTCCCTCTCGATCCCAGCAGCAGCAACCCAGTTACCCCCTCTCCCCCCGCTAGATCCCCATCTAGCATGGTTACTCCCCCTATAATGCTTCCGAAAGTCAGCTGACTCCAGCTGACCCCGCTCTCTCCTTGACCCCCCCGTGTGTGGAACTCTCCTCCTCCTTGCACCTATCTTCCCGCCATCATCTCCCTAGCGCAGGAAAAAACCCACGCTTTCCTAGATTAGCTCCGCCCCCTATGACGCAACTCCCACTACCGCCCCATTCCCATTCCCCATCCCCCAGCTATGTCCCTTTTTCCACCGTCGCTCACATTTCTCAGTGTCCCCCCGTCAAAGAAAAAAGGAATTCTTCTCTTCCCTTTCCCCTCCCCATCTATCGTCCCGATACGGTGAACCTCCCATTCCCCAATTTACATTTCTGTACATCAACATTGTCATCTCCCCTACAGCATCAGTCCCTCAGTTCTAGTCCAACTTTTCTTTTTGGATGAAGGTCCATGCCTCTTCCGACGTTTCAAAATAATAGTGTCTATCTTGGTACGTGACCCACAATCGCGCCGGCTGCAGCATCCCAAACTTTACTTTCTTCTTGTGACGCGCCGCCTTGGCCCAATTAAAACTCACTCTCCTTCTCGCCTCCTCTGCGCTCCAGTCCTGAACTCGTATCACCGCATTCTCCCATCTGCTACTCCGTACCTTCTTGGCCCAGCTCAAAACAGCCTCCCTGTCCGTGAAGCGGTGAAATCTCACCACTATCGCCCTTGGTGGTTCTCCAGCCTTGGGTCTCCTCGCAAGGGCCCGGTGAGCCCCTTCCACCTCCAGGGGGCCCGAGGGGGCCTCAGCTCCCATTAGCGAATGGAGCATCGTGCTCACATAAGCCCCAACGTCAGCTCCCTCCACTCCCTCGGGGAGACCCAGAATCCGGAGGTTCTTTCTCCTCGGTCTGTTCTCCAGGACTTCAAGTCTTTCGATACACCTGTTGTGTAGCGCCTTGTGAGTCTCCATTTTTACTGCTAGGCCTAGAATCTCATCCTCGTTCTCAGCTGCCTTCTCCTTCACCCCACGGAGCTCTATCGCCTGGGCCTTTTGCGTTTCTTTTAGCCCTTCGATTGCCAACAACATCGGCGCCAGCACCTCCTTCTTTAATTCCTCCACACAATGTCTAAGGAATTCCTGCTGGTCCGGCCCCCATGTCGTCTGGTCTCCATCCGTCGCCATCTTGCTTCTTCCTTCTCTTCTCTGCCGCTGCTCCAGAGGATCCTTCGCAATCGGGCCACTGCCACCAATCTTTTCCATACACACTAGGGGGGTCTCCTTACTTCGTTACCCCACACTGGGTTTGGTCCGAAAAAATTTCCGTTGGGGGCTCCCAAAAAGAGCCCAAAAGTCCGTTAGAGCGGGAGCTGCCGAAACGTGCAACTTAGCAGTGCATCGCCGCAACCGGAAGTCCCTGGTCGCATTATTGACAATTAGTTAAGTCGGCATTGTTCTGATTTGAATGACTGAATGTGCATGATTTGGGACATTTATCTGTTGCACCTTATTACCATCAACGTGCTTCTATAATATAAGATTGAGTTTTTATTGTTAGACATGTGGTGTTCTGTCTGACACCAATAGGTGGCAGGTACATTCAACATAAGCTGCTCTATTTACACTTAACTCCATCAGAAAAGAGTATTCAGATCATACTGGCGGGGTCTCTCCTTAGCTCCGACCTATCTCTGACCTTCCATTCTGTCTCACACCTTCCTCTCTGATTACATAATTCAATGAATTTCTACCCCTCTTCAGTTCAGTAGAAGAGGCGCTGCCAGGCCTGCTGAGTTTATACCGTATTTTCTGTTTTTATTTGGGGTGAGGTTGGTCTCGGCCAATCGTGAATTGATTGTTTTGTTCTATGGCCGAAGACCAATTTAACACCAATTTTCCCCTTCACCAACGGAACCGGAGAGTAGATTAAACTTTAAATATTCGATCAAGATCCGTGTTGAACCAAGCACCTTTGGAAACTTTAAAAAGGTGGAAAATTCACAATGGAAGTGCAATTATTCTGAATTACAAAAGCATTAACATTACCTTTGGAGTTAAAACATTCTGATCCAAGTGTCCTGAACATGCCATGTGGTATAAAAACTACTTGATTCAATGATCGTTCAACAATCGATTTCTATTCTGTCCACGTAGGTCCACCCAGAATGTACAATCCAGATGGTGTACTACTGGTTCTGTGGCAGAGTGGAACTACTGCCTGCCAATCACCATACCATATGCCAAGACTGTGCTCATCAAGTGTTAGAGGTGGACACCCATGATTTTGATGGGACAATTTTGCCCAGGGGCATTTGCCATTGAGAAGCCTAGCTGGTAGCCACTCCGAGTTTGGAGGGAGGCTTTTGGAGACTTTTTGTGGGACAAGACAGATCATTGCTGCTCTTCTTGCCTCAGAAAATTAAACTCCTGTCTACCCCAGGTCTCAACCCTTTGTGGACTTCCCCAAGGGATCAACTCATCATCTGGGGACTTTATTTCCTCCAGTTCTGAGGAAGTACCAAGTTTATCACCCCCCTTTTTCCTTGCCCTTCGAATATCCTTCTTCTCATTGGCGTTAACAGCCTGCTGTTTAAATTAAACTGAGACTCAAACCTAAATGGTGCTGCCAACCACTTTCATCGGGCCAAGAAATTGTAATCTCATGAAAACCTACTGCACCTGGTCTGTACTGCACTATGCTGTGCCATGTAAAGCAATTATCCACTGATAATTGCACATTGTGCTTCATTTTACGCACGTGGCAGCCATTAACAGTGCATGCAAGGTCAAAGGGAAGTTGAATCATTGCAATATAAATTGAACACCACCACATCACTTGAGCTGCAATTATGCCATTGAGGGAGGCTGATAGTTCTGGGGAAGATACCTCCCTTCATAGAAACATTGTTAAATATTGCAAATACGATTCTTGTGTTCCCTTCCCGAAGGCGTATCCAACCCACGGCGCCACAACTCCATGATGGGTTGGGCACGAACACAGGTACGTAACCCACCCCAGCTGGAACAGGGAATGAACCCCCATGGTGTTGGCACCAATCAAATCCATACTGGCCTTTTAGCCAACTGAGCCAACCAGCACCCCAGTTAGAGTTGCTGTGGTAAGGTGCACTTTTTTACATTGTTATAGTCTGGAGCCATGGGTAGTACTAGTAGTGGCTTCAAGGTTCTTGCCATCTCATGGCTGACCAGGAATCTCTGCTGCTCTAACCACCTGTCACTGGTATGTGTTGAAACGATTCACAAATTGATACTCAACCTGTTTGGCTGCATGAAGAAATCAGCTTTCCTTGGCCATCCAGTCATGGAGTGAGACTTGGTTGTAAATATTAAGGTGGCCAAAAGCTATGCACCCAGGCCATAACCCAGATTAGTCTCATTCTTGCCAGATGACTAGATATTTGGCCTCCACCACTCCGTTCAGCAACATGGTTGGGAGTGCCCTCTACAAACATAACCCATTTCTTTTTTTCTTTATTCTTTCATGAGTTGGGGATGCCGCTGTGCCCCAATTGTCCTTGAACTGAATGGCTTGCTCAATCAATTCAGAGGCCAATTAAGTGTCAACGACAATGTTGTTGTGGGTCTGAAGTCACATGTAGGCCAGACTGGGTAAGGGAGGCAAATTTCCTTCCCTAAAGCGTATTTGCGAACAACTATCAATGATAGTTTCATGGTCACCATAATCAAGAACAGCTTTATATTCCAGATTTATTAACTGAATTCAAATTGAACCAGCTGCCAAGTTGGGATTTGAACCCATATCCCCAGTGGATTAGTCTGGGCCTCTTGATTACTAGTTTAGTGACATTCCCACCACGCCACCATCTCCCCAATTTCAAGAGTGGAGCATGTCCAGTTTTCAGTGCAAAATAAAAGTAAATTAAACCCAGAACATTTAATTAGCCCTTCATTTTATTCATCTGCAGTTGGTTATATTTAATGTGTCTCATTTCTAAGGTTTGCACTTTGAGCAACTATTATGTTCAACACTGCAGTCGATGATCTCTATTTGTGCATATATCGGTGCTCCTGAGGTGCTGTTCCTAAACCATTATTTAGCTCGTTCTTTCTGACGGCATTAGTCAACACAGCAATAATTACCTTGGCACAATATCTAGCGAGTGGCAGGGGAAACCCCACTTGAATTCTTGTTGTTTTCACTACCGCTACAGAGATTCTTTGCCAGAAAATATCAAGAGAGAGGTTATATCAAATTGTGTCATTGCTCATAGTATTTCTTAACCTTCTCCATAGTGCTAACCTTGATGTTATTCATGAACTTCAATGTTCAATGAGATTTAATAAGGTTCATCCTGAACTAACCAACAGAGTCAACTTAAGGCAAAATTGCATACTTTGTATTATTTGTTCATTTGAAATGCCAGTATTTATCAAAGCCCTGCACTCTGAAAAACGTTGTTTAATATACATCATTAGATAACTAAGATTTTTCTTTTATTGTTAAGACCAGATGAGAAGGGATGCATTACTCCCCTCTTTTCCCACTCCCCAGTTAGTTCTAACAAAAGGTTTGAATTTTTAAAAAGTGTAACTTTGTCAATTTAGTTTGTTTGTACACGACTGTGTGCTGTCTTGTAAGTAACAAACCAGACAGATATTCTTGAGTTAAACATGCAAAGGATTGATTTTATTGCGAAAACCCATCCAAGTAAAAATATTAAATCTGTGACATTCTGCCCATGGAAGTGAAAGAACAGAAAAATGTGCGATAACAAACAGGAGTGGAAAGCAAAACCTGTGCATCTGTGCAAGATGGACTGCGAGAAACAGCACTGTTTCTTCAAAGATAAAAAATCTTTTTACTTCCCCAAATTACCACCCCCTAGTCTTCTGAAGACACTGTCTCAAGTTGTTGTATATAGGACTCTGCAATGTCCAGGCAGCGTGTGATCAAACTGTGAGAAATCAAGTCTAAGTCAGCCCTCACTGAGGCTCACACGCATGCAGCACCTTCTAGGAAGGTCTCTTTGGAATGGACAAACTGGTTGATTTCCTCCTGAATCTAGGTTGTCATGATATTCAAACACACACATCATGATGGACACACTAACAGGCAAATCAGAGTACACAACACCACAACCAATCACAGACAAGAACACCAACCACATAAAAAGCACGAGCACGACACCTGGAGGTCAGTAGGTCTGGGGAGAAGGGAACAGAAAGAGCTGATGAAACACCACAAGCAGGGAGCCCCCCACGTGCAGAGTGCAAAGACCAAGTTGTAAATAGTGAGTTTAAATAAAGAAGTGTTGTACCATATGCAACTGTGTTGGCTCATCTGTGTGTCAGAACACCCAACACCACATAGGTCAGAGGCCCTAAAGCCAACTACAGAACCCAAACACCATTCCAGCTATGGTCAGCCCAGACTGAAATTCAAACCCAGCATTATCCAAGTCGCTGTGTCTAATATCTGCAAGCTCTCTAACAACGCAGCCATCTTGTAAACAAAGCTTAAATTCTTTTTTTTTAAAACAGTACTTGGGTAATTGGATGAGTGAGTTAGTACTTAAACAAATAGGACACAAATTCAAGTCAACAATTCTCCATAGGTTGAGCTTTCAATCAACTGGAACAGTATGCCAGTACAAAGCAAAAACCCAATGGACAAGACAGCATTCAGTCAAAAGTTCAGAAGCAGCAGCAGTTCAGGCCTGGTAATTATATAAAAAAACTGGAAATGCTGGAAATACTTAGCAGATCAGATAGCCTATATGGAGAGACAGAGTTAACATTTCACATCAATGTCAGCTCACATTCTATTCCATTAGAGGTGCAAGTTCTTCTACTCATTGTGTCCAGCATGCCATTCTGCCTGTCTCACATACATTACACACAGAATCCATAAAATCCCGACAGTGCAGAAGGAGGCCATTCAGCACATTGAATCTGCACCGACCCTCTGAAAGAGCACCCTATCTAGGTCCATTCCCACGCCCAATTCCCATTACCCCACCAAACCTGCACATCTTTGGACTGATATTAATTTAAAACATTGTGTATCCATTTAAGGCTTAATCTTTTAGTGTAAGGTTTTATGGCTACATTTGGAATAGACAGTGTTTTACCCACACTTTGTGTTAGAATACCAGTGTGCAGTAGGCACGTACCACCAATTTGAAGTAAATTGGACAGCCGCTTCCGGTTCCTGTGCTTGTCCATTTAAAGGTGAAAATCTGGAAGTTTCTGTCCTTCACAAACAATGCTAGACCAGGACCTTATGAGGCGCAACATTAAGGACAAAGTTGTGTTATTCAGTCACTAAACACAGCAGAAACTGGTGTATTCAGATGCAAATGAATTTTAAACAGCTTGCGTCAAACTCATTGCCAAACAACCTAATTGACACAAGAAACTTAATTTTACAAATGCGGACTCTCATTTCTTCAGAAAGTCGTTATTGCTGCAGGATTTAACACAAGATATTTCAAATACTTCTTCTTTCTGTTTCTTATCACGACTTTTTTTATCTCAATTGCCCTTTATGTTCCCTGGTTTGGACTGGGTGTTTCAGTGGGATTTCTTCAGTCTAATTGGTTGAAAAGTACTCTGTTGCTTGCCCTGGTCACACATTCCACAAATCCCCTTTAGACTGTGCCCCGCTGTAAACATGCAAACATACCAATTAGGAGCAGAGGTTGGCCTGCTCCGGCATTCAGTCAGGTCATTCAAGATCTCTGGGAGCCAGGAATTGCTGCTCAAATGCCTACTCGAAGTCTGTGAGCGACTGTAAGCAGAATGAACAAGAAGCACCACTTCTTCATTGTAAAATCTGAACCGTTACAGAAACTGAACACTGCAATTTCACATTTCCTCCAGTGGAGGCATTGCAGTTTTGCCTATAATACAAAGGAACACTGGCCGCTATTCTCCGCTCCCGCGCCGGTTGGGAGAATCGCCTGGGTCGCCAAATTTTCCCGCGACACAGGTCAGACGCCCTCCCACGATTCTCCCAAGCGGCGAGAACGGCCCCGTCGAGTTCTGCGCGGCGCAGGCCGGAGAATCGCTCGAGACACCCAAAATGGTGATTCTCCGGCACCCCTGCTATTCTCAGGCCCGGATGGGCCGAGCGGCCAGCCCAAAACGGCGGATTCCCCCCGGCGCCGTCCACACCTGGTCGCTGCCGGCGGGAACAGTGCGGGAACGCTGGGGGGGGGGGGGGGGGGGGCCCTGCGGGGGAGGGGGGGAGGGAGGATCCCGCACTGGGGGGGGGGGGGGCGCAAATGGGGTGTGGCCCACGATCGGTGCCCACCGATCGTCGGCCCGTCCTCTCTGAAGGAGGACCTCCTTTCTTCCGCAGCCCCGCCAGATCCGTCTGACATCTTCTTGCGGGGCGGACTCGGAGAGGGCTGCAACCATGCATGCGCGGGTTGGCGCCGGCCAACCTGCGCATGCGCGGGTGATGCCAGTTATGCGGCGCCGGCCGCATCATGTATGCGGCATCGCCTTTACGCGGCACCAAGGCCTGGCGCGCGTAAATGACACGGTGCCGCTCCTAGCCCATTATCGGGCCCTGAATCGGTCGGGATAGGGGCCGTTTCGCGCCGTCGTGAACCTCGACGGCGTTCACGACAGTGCGAACACTCTGCCTCCATTTCGGAGAATCCTGCCCAATGTGTTGTGTACCAAGCTACTTTCATGCTTGCCGAATTGCAGTATGTTTCCTATTTATCAGTAAAAATCATTGTAAAATCAAAGCATTAGATAAACAGAAAATGACTTTAAAATGGTGACCTGTGGACTAACTTACTCTTTCAACATTTCAGCTGAAGCTTACACTTGATTTTGAATGCGAGTGTAGTGCCACTGGAGATCAATAACTAGGATTAAAATTCAAAGTGAAAGATAGAGCAGTACTGATAATGGGAGTCAGACAGAATTGTAGCTATTGCCTGCAGTCATTTTTACGATACAGTAAAAGGTCAGTGAGCTTTAATATCACCTTATTCCATGTCTCTAATCTCATCATTGTATTCAGCAATTTGATCATACGAGTGTCACTTGGTGCCCAAGACAAATTAAAGATTTAATGTAACATTTGTGCGATTTGCTTGGATTTGTTTCATTCAAACAACACTCTCCTGCCAGAAATCCTGGATGATCTGTTTTAATAGTACTGATAAGATGCTGAAGTAAAGATACTGGCTGACTTGCTGCGTGCTGCTAGCATTTTCTCTTTGCTTCTAGAAATAGTATATGAGATGGTATAATAACTTGACAGCCATGTTATGAAATAAACCTCTCGAGGGCTAAATAGAACATGAAAGACTCAAAGAATTCCTTTTGGGTACTGTAAGTCAGAACTTAGGCATGCTGAACAACACTGCATTCAGTGAGTTTTGAACTTCCCAATATCAAAAAGTTGTAGAGACATCAGAAACATTTAAAACATAATCACCTGTCAGACTGATTTGTGGCCCTACAGAAATGACAAGTCAACTTTAATTTAATTTAGAGTACCCAATTCTTTTTGTCAATTAAGGGGCAATTTAGCGTGGCCAATTCATCTACCACACACATCTTTTTGGTTTGGGGGGTGAGGCCCACACAGACATGGGGAGAATGTGCAAACTCCACACAGACAGTAACCAGGGTCCAGGATCGAACACGGATCCTCAGCGCCGTGAGGAAGCAGTGCTAACCACTTCACCAATATAAAGGGACACAAACTTCAAAAGGTGGTTCTCCGTAAACATATCCCTCAGTTCACTTCTATTGCAGGAGGGAAATGGACTTGCACATTTTCCAGTTTCCCAGGGTCTGAATAAAGAGAAGGGAAGGAGAATTACTTCACTTTCGGTCGGCACTTTTGCCAAGTCTGACATTAATGATATACCCATCAGCAATTACAGATGTTCCCTTACATCTGTAAGTAATCGGTGGTTTCAAATCAGTTTAAGTGTGTCATTTGGGGATGTTCCCGTAACAATCAGTATCTCGCCAAGTTGCAATTAGGTTTGATTTAGACTGAGTAGCCAAGAAGTCTGGAAGATTATATTTAGAGTTGTTTCAAACTTTTACTCTTTCATTTAGTCTTAAGATTACAGGACAATGGGTGAATAAGACATTTATTCAGGGGAAAGAGGGGACCAGTACATAGGGTGGGGACGTGGATTTTATTGTGATGCATACTTGCAACTATTAAAAAGATCTTGAAAAAATGGTTATCATGTGGGACGTAGAAAACAAATTGGCCCCTATATTTAAGAAGTCTGAATTTTACAGTCTGGTTCGCATCTCAGAAACCTCTGAAAAACTGTTCTAAACTCAGACTATTGGCCTTCCATTAAAATGGATCATTATCCTACACTAACATGTACTTGGCAGCTTTCCAGTAGGCCTGATCAGGAGTACCCTGTATGTGAATTAAATCCTCACAAAGGTTATTTTTCAACAGCCCACTTCCAACAAGTCTCTTCTGGGTTGAGCTGGGATTTGCACCAGTCGTGTGGAGCAAAGCCTCCCTTGTTCATACTCATCACCTTGATGCAAGTAAAGCAAACCCTTTACAGCTATGCAGAGAATAGTTTCAGAATCAGTGTGCAAAGGTAGAAATAAAAGTAAGAGGAAGTCAGCTTCTTCTGCACGTGACACAAGCATTGTGCCAAAGAAAATAAATAATCTACATGGATAGCTTGCTGTGCATGCAATGTGGTAGGTCAGTGTAGTTTTACATGGAGATCTTTTTGCACTATACACCACTAAACTATCATAGGCTTCACCTGCTGTTCATTAAACAGGGAATCAGGCTTTTGGCCATTCCAGGAGCGGCTGCTCCAGGAAATGACAGCATTGGATGACCAAACGCATCTTTTGGACATGTGAATCACAGGATCATAGAATCTATAGCATGGGGACAGGCCCTTCAGCCCAAACTGGTCCATGCCAACCAAAAAGCCCATCTAAGCTAACCCCATTTGCCTGCATTTGGCCCATATCCCTCGAAACCTTTCCTATCGTGGATCTGTCAAAATGCCTTTTAAATGTTGTCAATGTCCCTGCCTCAACCACTTCCTCCAGTGGCTCATTCCACATACATACAACCCTCTATGTAGAAAGGTTGCTCCTCAGGTTCCCATTAAGTATTTCCCCTCTTAACTTAAACCTATGCCCTCTAGTTCACGATTCCCCAACCCTGGGAAAAAGACTGAGTGCATTCACCTTATCCAATCCTCTTGTGATCTTATACACCTCTATAAGATCACCCCTCAGTCTCCTACACTCCAAAGAAAAAAGTCTTAGCCTGTTCAGTATCTCCCTATAACTCAGTCCCTTGAATCCTGGCAACATCCTTGCAAATTTCTTCTGCACTCTCTCCAGTTTAATAACATCTTTCCTATAGCAAGCAACCAAAGCTGAACACAATACTCCAGATACGGCCTCACTAACGTCCTGTACAACTGCAACATAACTTCTCAACTTCTATACTCAATGCCCTGGCTCATGAAGGCCAGCATGCCAAAAGCCTTCTTCACTGCCCTATCTACCTGTGACTCCACCTTTAGAGAACCATACACCTGAACTCCAAGGTCCCTCTGTTCCACGATACTCCCCAAGGTCCTACCATTAAAAGTGAAAGTCCTACCTTGATTTGACTTTCTAAATGCAACACCTCACATTTATCTGTACTGAACTCCATTTGCCATTTTTTGGCCCACTTCCCCAGCTGGTCAAGATCCTGCTGCAATTTTTGATAACCTTCTTCACTGTCTACAATACCACCTATTTCAGTGTCATCTGCAAACTTACTGATCATGCCTTGTATATTCTCATCCAAATTGTTGATATAGATAACAAACATCAATGGGCCCAGCACTGACCCCTGAGGCACACCACTAGTTACAGGCCTCCAGTCCAACAAGTATCCTTCCACCATTACCCGCTGCTTCCGACCATCAAGCCAATTGTATATCCAATTTGCCAGCCTTCTATGTGGAACTTTGTCAAAGGCCTTACTGAAGTCCATATAGACTACGTCTACCGCTCTGCCCTCATCAACCTTCCTGGTCGCTTCATCAAGTTGTTCTATATATTCCAGAATACAACACTGGACATGCAGAACACTAGATGTGTATAATGATGTATCCAAGCTTCTGTCCACATCTGCTAGCACGGCTGTAGACCAGTGGTGGGCAACCTGTGGTCCATCAGAATTCCAGTTGTGGCTCACGAGGCATTTTGTTGACCGTTGCCCACATGCAATGTTGCCAGATTCTGCTTATTTCCATCGGCATAGTTTTTTTCCTACAGTATGACTAAAGTGATATGCACATAAAGCCAGGGCAAGCCAAGTGAGGTGCATGCTGATTGCACACAACATTGACTGTCAGAGCCGTGCACTCCCTCTGCATCTAATTAAAGCATAGATATTTCTTGTGTTTACCATTTGAAGTTGATGACAATTCTATGAATATATTAATGATTAAATATTTTCTATAACTAGTTCTGAAATATTCGGCATATATTTTTTAAAATATAAATTTAGAGTACCCAATTCATTTTTTCCAATTAAGGGGCAATCTAGCGTGTTCAATCCACCTACCCTGCACATCTTTGGATTGTGGGGGCGAAACCCACGCAAAGACGGGGAGAATGTGCAAACTCTACTGTAGCCATGTAAAATGGCTGACTCCCGATTAGAATGGCCAAACCCCGATTTAAAATGGCGAACGGAAGAGGCTGATGGGAAAATCAGCCAACAGGACTCAAACAGACAGCTGCAGTTAAAACAGTGTATTCGTCTCTGGGGAAGCCAGACCAAATTGATACCTGCAGCCATCAGCATAACAACACCCCAGTCATCTGCATATTAATCAGCAATCCCTGGCACAATTGATACAAAATAGACACACAAAGCCAACCCAGACCTTTCGGCGCCAGCAGGAGCTGACACAAAGAGAGGTAAACGACCACCCCTCGATCAAGGAATCGCTCCAGCATTGGAGAATATCGAACCAAGTGATTGGGACCAAGTCCAATCACTTGGAACCAGGTACAAGGTCCGCCCCGAGAGGCGGGAAGCCCCTGGGGACTATAAGAATAGGGGCCAAGTTCAAATCAACCCTTCTTCTCCTCTCCGCGCCCTTCGAGACCCTTCTGCAAGAGAACGTAAGTTTTCCTCCAACGATCGCTACCAGATAAGCACTCCTGACTATCGACTTGTACCAGCTTTTGAATCCCGCAGGCTCAGAACCCATCCGAAAGGCCATTCATTTCCCTGACCTGGTGGGCCATTTCCAAAGTTAAGTATTGGCCTGTTAGTTGTAGGAAGTAGCTTAGAGGTAGAATTAATGTATAAGTATTAATTGCCGTATATAATAAATGAGCGTTGATTTAACTCTTACTAAGCGGTGTGTTGGATTATTAATCGTTACTCGGACTTGAACCACGTGGCGGTATCAGAAAGATACCTGGCGACTCAAGAGCAAAGGTGACAGAATTAGAGCAATTAAACTAAGGCTAAAACGAGCAACACCACACGGACAGTGACCCAGAGCCGGGATCGAACCTGGGACCTCAGCGGCGTGAGGCAGCTGTGCTAACTACTAGGCCACCGTACTGCCCTTCAGCATGTATTAAATGTATAAAATCTTATTCATGGATCATAGTTAATGAAAATGCCCAATTGCAATCTTGCGGCCTACTGAGATGAAGGAGCCTAGGTTGCCCATCACTGCTGTTGACCATTAAAGTCCTTGAACAAATAATGCAGATGTCCCCAGGAGATTTGCCTGGGCCTCTGGATTATTAGTTTAGTGGCAATTAACACCATGACACTATCTCCCCTAAATGCGAATATCCTGTCATTCTCCCTTCTTCCAACCCATTTTGTCACCATTTCCTGTCAACTATTGCTTCTGCCCATCTTACTCTTCACCCCCTCCTAAGTTTCTCATACACCAAGTTGCCACCGTTTGCTACATTCCACAGTCACTCTGTATCCTCTGCCTCTTTGACTCCCCAGGAGATCCCCAAACGAATGCACAAAAAGATTTTATCATCTGCCTAAGGACATAAGAACTAGAAGTAGACCATATACCTTGTTGAGCCTGTTCCACTATTCAATATGATCAAAGCTGATCTTCGGCTTCATTACTTTAAAAAAAAAAAAATTTAGAGTGCCCAATTCCTCTTTTTTCCAATTAAGGGGCAATTGAGCATGACCAACCCACCTACCCTGCACATCTTTGGGTTATGCGGACCAAACCCACGCAAACAGGGGGAAAATGTGCAAACTCCACATGGACAATGACCCCAAGCCAGGATCGAACCTGGGACCTCAGCGCTGTGAGGCAGCAGTGCTAACCACTGTGCCACCGTGCTGCCCCTCTTAGGCTTCAATTCTGCTTTCCTGCCTCCATATCCCTTTTATTCCCTGAGAAAAATATGTTTGTCGAAGCCATAAGTAGTCAACAATTGAACACTTACAGCCCGCTGTAGTAAAGAATTCCACAGATTTACAACCCTTTGAGCAAAGAAATTTCTCCTCACCTCAGTTTGAAATGATTAATCTCTTGTCAATCATTTCAAACTGAAGCTTGTCAAGCTCCTTCAAAATTTTCTATGTTTCAATGAGATTACCTCCCATTTTTCTAAACACCAGATAAGAGATACTCAACCTCTCGTCATAGAACAACTATCTCAATCCAGGAACTAATCTAACGAACCTTCACAGGATTGCCTCGAATGCAAGTATATCCTTCCTAAGTATTGAGACCAGAACCATAGAAAGCATTCCAGGTGTGATCTCACCACAGCCATGTACAATTGCAGCCAAGCGGCACTCCAATCCCCTTGCAATAAAAGCCAATGTACTATTTGCCTTCCTAAATGTTTCCCAATCCTGCATGCTAACTTTGTGTTATCCATACAAGTACAACAATGGCTCACTGAATGCCAACATTTGTAAGGTGACGCCTTTTAAAAATGTTCTGATTTCCTAGACTTACTCCCAAAGTAAATAGCTTCACACTTCCCAGCAATATGCTCCATCTGCCCCCTTGTTGCTCACTCGTTTAACCTATCTATCTCCTTGTGGCATATTCAGTCCTTCTCAAAGCTTGTCCTCCAACCTAGCTTTATATCTAAACCAAACTTAAATACATTTCTCTCAGTCTTTTTGTTTAAATCATTAATATGGATTGTAAATAGCTGAGGTTTCAGCACTGAACCTTGTGGCACTCCAAGCATCACAACCTGCCAACTTGAATATGTCCCATTTACCCCTACTTTCTGCTTCCTTTTCCTTACCGCACTTCTATCCATGCTAATATATGACCCTCAACTCCACAAGCCCTTATCTGGTGTTTTAGCTTCTGGTTACCCTCTACTTCCAGTATGTAATTTGTGTCTTCTACTGTGAAGACAGAGATAAATTATTTGTTCAATATCTCAGTCATTTCCTCATTCCCCATCATAATTTCTCCTGTCACTGCTTCTAAAGGACCAAAGTTTACTTCAGCTGCTCCCTTCCCTTTTTATATACTTGCAAACGCTGGGGCGGCATGATGGTGGAATGGTTAGCACTGCTGCCTCACGCCACTGAGGACCCGGTTTGGATCCCAGTCCCGGGTCACTGTCCATGTGAAGTTTGCACATTATCCTCATGTCTGCGTAGGTCTCACTCCCACAATCCAAAGATGGGCAGGGTAGGTGGATTGGCCATTCTAAATTGCCCTTTAATTGGAATTTTTTTTTTTTTAAATCCCCATAACCTGCACATTGTTTCTATTCAAGTAATCATCTAATGTCCTCTTGAAATGCCTCAATTGTCTCCACCACACTTAAAGACAGTGCATACCAGACATGAACCACTCGTGTGAAAAGGTTTGTTCTCACATCATATTTGCTTCTTTTGCAAATCACTTGCCCTCTCTTTCTTGATCCTTTTATGAGCAGGAACAATTTCTCCCTATCTACTCTGTCCAGCCCCATCGTGATTTTGAACTATTCTATCAAATATCCTCTTAGTCTTCTACTCTCCAAGAAGAACAGTCCCAATACAGACCCCTAGGGAACACCACTACACACCTTCCTCCATCCTGAAAATTACCCGTTCACTATTGTCATGATATTCAAACACACACATCATGATGGACACACTAACAGGCAAATCAGAGTACACAACACCACAACCAATCACAGACAAGAACACCAACCACATAAAAAGCACGAGCACGACACCTGGAGGTCAGTAGGTCTGGGGAGAAGGAAACAAGAAAGAGCTGTTGAAACACCACAAGCAGGGAGCCCCCCACGTGCAGAGTGCAAAGACCAAGTTGTAAATAGTGAGTTTAAATAAAGAAGCGTTGTACCATATGCAACTGTGTTGGCTCTTCTGTGTGTCAGAACACCCAACACCACAACTATTACTCTCTGCTGCCTATTATTCAGCCAATAATAAGTGAAGAGTATTCCATCACATTCCTGACTTATGGCATGTGGCTGGTGGATGGGCTTCGGGGTGTCGGGAGGTGAGATACTTGCCGCAGAATTCCCAGTGTCTGACCTACTCTTGTAACCACAGTATCTGCATGCCTGGTCGAGCTCAGTTCCTGGTCAATGGCAACATCCCGGATTTTGATTCAGTGATAGTAATGCCAGGGGGTGATAGTGTCAGGGGGTGATGGTTGGATCCTCTCTTGTTGGAGGGGTCACTACATGGCACAAGTGTTAGTGGTCGCTTGTCAGCCCAGGCTTAGGTGTTGCCCTGGCCTTGCTGCATACGCTCTCAGACTGCTTTGGTGTTTGAAGAGACGTGGGTGATGCTGAACAGCAGTCATCGGTAGGCATCCCCACTTATTATCTCATGATGGGGGAGGGTCAGTGGTGGAGCAGTTGAGGATGCTTTGAACTAGGACACAGTCCTGAGGAACTCCTGAATTTGTCTCCTAGGACTCGTGATGGACCTCCAGGGACCACGTCTTCCTTTGTGCCGGGTATGTCTCCAACCAGTGGAGAGATTCCCCCTCCCGATTTTCCTTCACTTCAGTAAATACTCGCATTCCAACCATTCTTCACATTCCAATCTGTAATTATCTTGCAATTATGCCTCTGCTATATATGCTGTGTTTGTGAACCTGCCTCCACTTCACCCAATGAAAGGGCAGCGCTCCGAAAGCTTGCGATTTCAAATAAACCCATTAGACTTTAACCTTGTGTTGTTAGGCTTCTTATTGTGCCCAACCCAGTTCAGCACCGGCATCTCCAGTTTTAAAATTAGCAGGGCAAAGGGGAATACTTGCTAAATAATGCAGATTTGGTCCCGGTTGGAAACCCTTCAGTCTCTGGCTGAATGTCTTCAATAGCTGTTTCAACTGTGTTGTTTCAGCCCCTTCCTCGTCTTCAGGCAAGACTGCTCTGCTTTTAAAATATTACTTTTTTAAAAAATATCCTGCTTGGAAAATATTGTGGACTCAGTCAGCCAGATCAGAAGTCAGCTCCTCTCTCTTTCAAAGCTTCTCCAAACTCACTGCCTTGCTGTCTTTCTGAGCTCCACCCAGAAATGACCTCACCTCCCCAAGCTGAAAGCACATTATCTCCTCAGGCTGCAAAAGCACATCAACTCTCCAGGGACTTCCCCAGGCAAACCACTATGCATTAGCCCAAACTGATAAACACATTCCTTGTCAATTTTGCCTACTGTTTCCTGGAAAAAAACAAAATCCTTCTTAAACAAACACATTATAACCGTAGGCTTTTAACCCTTAAATTATCTACCACATTTATAATCCAATTTTCCGAACATCTTCCAATTGTCACACCACCCACTTAAAACAAAAATGAACCAGCAATGGAAACAGATTGCTTCCTTTTTCTAAAACCCTTTAACATGAAATATTTCTTAAGAATATATACAACTTATACTCGATACAATGTATCATTTTACATTTTTTAATCAGCAAACATCAACATGAAGAGAGTCCATTTTAGTCTTCTCCACTTGTAACAGTCGTGACAAAGCATCAGCAATCACATTTTCTCTTCCTGCCACATGGAGAATTTATACATTAAACAGTATTAATAATGAAGTCCCCAAAAAAACTATTCACAAAATGTGAAGATACCACCTGAACAGTGCACTGATTCAGTCCCCAAGCATATCAAACTGGGATTTGAATTACAGAATTTTACAGCACGATCCCTCACATACATGATGGCTCGTTAATCGAATCTCATTCTCACATGACCATTTCTGTTTTTAATGGGATTAAACAGAAACAAACTGAACTCTTCTGGTTGGAGGGTTGCACCCCCTTCCCCTCCCCATTTTTCAATTTTCGTTATATCTAATTTGTCAATTTCCAATGTACACCCATACAACTCGATAATGTTTCACCCTTCGTATGAACATACAATCGTCATTTCTTTGGCATTAAGCCATCAGATATGAAGATTTGGTGGTTTACCTCTGCACTATAATATTGCTACCCTCTGAGAAAGCAGAAATAACTGTCAAAATATTTGTACTGAGTGTCGATTTCTCTTTCCAATGGTCTGGGCCCAGGGGTATGTTGGGGTGGTCTACATCCTGGTAGTGTGCCTGGTTGGCAGTGTGCTTAAACTCATATGGGGAAAAAGATAAAACTGGGATAAATGTCAAATATATCTTGGCAAAAATTCAGGGCAGCTACCTGACATACTTGAAATGCAGAGGTTAAAACATGTGGCATAAATATTAACAAATAGTCATTTGGTAGTGCAGAACTTGAGTTTTGCTGAAAAAAAGCAACCCTGATGCGTTAAGAATACATTAACAAATTTAAGATTATTAGTCGGGCTTGCCGTTTGGCTCATGCTAGAAGCCACATATATTCATACACAGGACCCTGTGCTTTGCAGACCGAAGGAACATTTGGACACATACGCCTGTAAAGTTGCTGGGTTATGTAAGAATGATGACAAAGGACTACAAATTAAATGGTTTACTGCAAGATCTTCAGCAGCTCTTACATGCCATTCCTATAGCCACACTGGTGAGAACACCTGCACTACCGACATGTCACTTCTTATGTACTGGTCATGGCAATATATACAAGAATACACATTTTACAACACCTTTTCCTGCTAAACAAAAGCTTGGGAAACAGCCACTCCCTGGTGCATCCCCCATTGCAGTTGCCAACAAATCAGCACTCTCTTCTCATGCAATATAAATTGTTGTTCCCTTTACTGTTGGTTTAACTTGCGTTGCTTGATGAGTGCAAGACAAAAAGGTTTTTATATCACGTCTTTTATCAGCAATAATACATTAACTGCAGCTACACACACAGTTAATGCATATTCTACTGAAGTAAATAAATGGTCACATTGGTCATAGCTAGATATGAACTCGAGCCGTGTGGATATCTATTTCCAATTTCCAGTAGGAGATCCAAATCTGCTACTAACCTTCTTCCTCCATGGTCCATACACCAGCCCATATTGCACCTGCACTATCTTGCCTATTACAGACCTGTCAAGTTGAATTTTTTCAGAATGCCACTGACTTAATGCAGCTTTAAGTCTAACACTGGTCCCATTCACTTCTCAAGTATGAAAGCACCAAGTTTTTAGCCAGCTGTCGAGTAATGTTAACAATTGTAGAGAAAACAAGAACTATGCATTATTTTGGAGCAGAAAAGTTCAAGGATAAACCCGATAGATAGGTGTTCGTAATTATAAAACGTTTTTTTTACATTTAAAGTGCCCAATTATGTTTTTTCCAATTAAGGGGCAATTTAGTGTGGTCAATCCACCTACCCTGCACATCTTTGGGCCGTGGGGGTGAGACCCACGCAAGCACGGGGAGAATGTGCAAACTCCACACAGATAGTGACGCGGGGCTGGGATCACACCCGAGTCCTCGATGCTGTGAAGCAGCAGTGCTAACCACTGTGTCACCGTGCCGCCCATATTATGAAAGGTTTGATAGAGTAGAAAAGGCGAAACTGTTTCATTTGCAGAAGGCTTGACAACCAGAAGCACCAATCCAGTGCACACCTATCTACGGTAATTGCAAAATCTAGAAGTGACTTGAGGGATAATTGCAGGCGTGAATTTGCACACAGGGAGCTCAAACAGTAACGTGATAATGACTGGATAATTTGTTTTTGTGCTGTTGATTGAGGGATAAATACTGGACAGGACACTCAGGCTAACTCCTCTGCTCTTCTTTAAAATAATGCCACAGAGTCGCAGAATTGTTACAGCGCAGAAGGAAACCATTTGGCCCACCATGTTCACACCAACTCTCCGAATGAACAATTCACTTTGTGTGATTTTCCCACCTTCCTCCCATAACCCTGCACATTCATCCTCTTCAGATAACAATCTAATTCCGTCTGAAATCTTTGATTGAACCTGCCTTCACCATACTCTCAGGCAGTGCATTCTGGACCTTAACCACTTGCTGCGTGAAAACGTTTAAAAAAAAATTGTTTTATGCTACTTTTGCCAATTACTTTTAATCTCACACTTTTGATTCTTTCATGAGTGGGAGCAGTTTCTCCCTATCTACTCCATCCAGACCCTCATGATTTTGAATACCTTTATCAAATCTCCTCTCAGCCCTCGTTGCTCCAAGGAAAACAATCCTAATATATCTAATCCATCATATCTATAAATTCCTCATCCCTAGAACCATTCCTATGAATCACTCCAATGCCGTCACATCCTTCCCAAAGTGTCACCCAGAATTAGACACAATATTCCACCCGAGGTGAACTAATGCCTGATAGAAGTTTGACATAATTCTCTCCTTACCCTTGTACTGTGTGCTCCTATGACTAATGGGTGGCAAGGTGGCACAGTGGTTAGCACTATTGTGTCATAGCACCAGGGACCTGGGTTTGATTCCAACCTTGGGTGACTGTGGAGTGTGCACATTCTCCCTGTGCCTGCGTGAATTTCATCTGAGTGCTCAGGTTTCTTCCCACAATCTAACGATGTGCAGCTTAGGTGGATTGACCATGTTAAATTGCCCCTAAGTCTCCAAAGGTTAGGTGGGGTTACGGGGAATAGGGTGGGGGATTGGGCCGGAGTGGGGTGCTCTTTCGGAGGGTCGGTGCAGACGCGATGGGCCGAAATGCATTCTACTGCACTGTAGGAATATGTTCTATGTTAATGCCTGGGATACAATATGCTTTATTAAAAACCACGCTCTCAAACTATCCTGCTACCTTCAATGACTTATGCGCATATATACCCAGGTCCGTCTGCTCCTGCACCCCTCTAAAGAGCTGTACACTCTAATTTATATTGTCTCTCCATGTTCTTCATGTCAAAATGAGCCACTTCACATTTCTCTGCATTGAACTTCATCGACCATTTGTCTCTGTCCTTTTGAAATTCTACACTCTCCTCCTCACAGTTCGCAATGTTTCAAAGTTTTGTATAATCTGCCAATTTTTAAATTGTGCCCTGTACACCAAGGTCTAAGTCATAAATATGTTTCAGGAAAAGCAAGGGTCCCAACACTGACCCCTGCAGAACTCCACTGCGAAGCTTCCTCCAGCCCGAAAAATGTCCATTAACCACTACTCTTGGTTTCTTATTACTCAATCAATTTCATATCCATTTCACCCCTTTCATTCCATGAGCTAAAGCTCTGCTCACAAGCCTGTTGTGCGGCACTTCAGGTGCCATGGGTTCTTTTACATTTAGCCACAAAGCTGTAGTGATCTCCACGTTTCATGTTAATTTCATTCTGCCGCCAGTAGCCGGGATCCCTATCATTAAGCAGCAGTGATACCATCAAGAAGGCTAAACAGCCAATCACATTCAAGAACTCTCAGGACATCAAACCAGAAAGTGACCAGCAGGATTTATCATTTTCTTTTTAGAATTGAAGCAAAAGTGAAATAAAGATTGGGACATACATATTGCATTATGGTAGAGGCTGATATATTGTATAAACTTTTTTTTTTTTTAAAGTCTTTCAGGGCCATAGAGGTTGGTCAACAACAATTATGAATAAGCTTACCATTAAAGCATAGCACGGGCAGCACGGTAGCATAGTGGTTAGCACAACTGCTTCACAGCTCCAGGGTCCCAGGTTCGATTCCTGGCTTGGGTCACTGTCTGTGCGGAGTCAGCACATTCTCCCCGTGTGTGCGTGGGTTTCCTCCGGGTGCTCCGGTTTCCTCCCACAGTCCAAAGATGTGCAGGTTAGGTGGATTGGCCATTGTAAATTGCCTTGAGTGTCCAAAATTGCCCTTAGTGTTGGGTGGGGTTACTGGGTTATGGGGATAGGGTGGAGGTGTGGGCTTGGGTAGGGTGCTCTTTCCAAGAGCCGGTGCAGACTCGATGGGCCGAATGGCCTCCTTCTGCACTGTAAATTCTATGATTCTAAACCTTGTTACACATCAGTCAACAAGACGCCTTTTTTCCAAGGCTTTTTTGCAGCAACAATGATAGTTCTTAAGTGGAATATAATGTCATGTCAGTGATTTCTAATTGATTTTCATCTGTGAAGTCTTCAAAAGTGGTCCCCGAGGATAACTGGGGAATCACTGACAGCAACTTCTGAGTTTCTGTTTTCAACCATGCAGGTGTGGACACCAGAATTTGCTGTCAGTTTCACAGTACTCCTCCTCCTTTTCAGAGTCTGTGTTACTCTCTCCCTCCCTCTTCTATTCTGTCTTTTTCTTTCATACCATCCTCTCAAGCAGCAATGAAGCTGTATTTCCATACATCAGAGATAGGGCACAGACATCATAACAGCAAGGATACTGCACAAGGACTATTTCTCATTGGCAGCAGCAGGGTTAGGGAGACCAATTGCCAAGGAAACTCCTGCCCAAATCAATTACCTTGCAAGATTGAATGAGGTGGTAGGATAAAGGTCTGACACATGTGGGCTAATGTGAGACTGGAGTACAGTATCACCCACAGAGTGACGGAAGAGAGCACATGACCCATACCCAGGGGCAGCTGGGAGTTAGACTGAGCTGTGTACACCAGCAAGCATGGGGACGAATAATTTGTACCCTTTCCTGTATATTTACAAATAGTTCTAAGAGTCAATAAGAGACTTACAGTAAACTTACATATGACTACAAAGAGTTCTTCAGACCTACCAAACTGTAACCAACACCCTACAGCAGACGTCATCGCATTCTGCTCAGTGTGAAGAGATCTAGCGGGCAGCATGGTAGCAGAAGTGGATAGCACTGTGGCTTCACAGCGCCAGGGTCCCAGGTTCGATTCCCCACTGGGTCAATGTCTGCACATTCTCCCCGTGTCTGCCTGGGTTTCCTCCGGGTGCTCCGGTTTCCTCCCAAGACGTCCAAAGACATGCAGGTTAGGTGGATTGGCCATGATAAATTGCCCTTAGTGACCAAAAAGGATAGGAAGGGTTATTGGGTTATGGGTATAGGATGGAAATGTGGAGTTACGTGGGTCGGTGCAGCCTCGATGGGCTGAATAGCCTCCTTCTGCACTGTATGTTCCATGTTCTATCAGCGCTCAGCAGTTTTCAGCTCAACAGCACTATTGAAATTATGGTTCCATGTGGTGCATGTTCCCCCAACCGGGCAACTTGAAGTTTCCCAGCCACAACTTCTTAGAATCTATTCAATGCCCCAGTACCATTTTATGCAGTCCATCTTAATGTAATCATCACATTATCATCTGTTTTACTCTGCTGAAACAAGAGGAGAAACTTGGATTTTCTCCTTCGAGCTATAATTATCAAATTTATTTGAATGAGATAATTGTCTTTGTAATATTCAAGACGAGCGCAACGAAAAATGATGGTGAAAAGACACAATGAAGCAGAGACAACAAAGAAGCCCTTGGCCCTGGAATGAAAATATTAACGAATTGCCTTGACGATAAGGTATAAAATGCAAATCGAAATAAAGGGCTCAAAAAGATCAAGGCAAAAAGAAAATAGACAGGACTGAAATGTTAAAAAGGAATCCATCCAGATTGTAAAGAAATAAAACAGGACCTGCCCTCAAACATTATGCCATGTAAATCTTGTGTTCAATGATTCAAGCCATCAAGCACTGCCTTACAAGGTTTATAATCATGACTATCAAAATAAACATTTCAACTTGTGTGTTACTTTTAACCATGATTCAACTTTCAACGATAGCCATTACTATAGACGGTACTAAGTAGTAACCAGCAATAAACCATTACAGGTCCTTGGTTATTAGTGACAGAACTGCCATTTGCAAACTTTTTCTGGTGGCTCAAATAAGCTGGGTAGACTGTCATAGTCTTCTTCAGGTGGCTCAAATAAGCTTGATAGATCTTCATGGTCTTGTTCATGCATGGCGTTCGCTATGGAGTGTTTGCTTAATTCCATTTTTGAGTCTGTCACTGAGCTGTCTGTGGAGGCTTGCGTCACTCTCTTTGTGGAGGCTTGTGTCGCTCTCTCTGTGGAGGCTTGTGTCGCTTTCTTTGTGGAGGCTTGTGTCGCTCTCTCTGTGGAGGCTTGTGTCGCTTTCTTTGTGGAGGCTTGTGTCGCTCTCTTTGTAGAGTGCTTCATTGCTCTCTCTGTGGAGTCTGTCATCGCTCTCTTTGTGGAGTCGTGCAGTGTTCTCACTGTAGAGTCGAACTGTGCTCTCTCAATGGAGTCGTTCTGTGCTGTCTGTGTGGCGTCGTCTTCGTCTTGGGTATTGCTGTCATCCAATGTATCGACGATCTGCCATGGCACCATGGTATTGGATGCATCTACCATGAGACGAGTCGTGTTGAGCTTTTCAACCGTGTTGCTGATGCTGTGATCAGGATCTCCCAATAACTCAGCCATGTCTGAGCAGTATTGTGTGTATTGTTCGAAAGACAAATCATCGCTTTTTGTTTCGGAGTTGTGATCGTTCTCTTCATGTTCAATGAACAAATCATCTTGTGTGGAGGCTGGGACCCTTCGTGGTGCGTGGACAACTCTCTGTTTCTTGTCGTCAGGCCACAGCATAATCCTGCACTCACTAGTCGGGGTGTCATATATGCTGGGCTGAAGATTCCCCAATCCGAAAAACTCATTGTCGGGGTCTTTATGGTACAACACCTCTAGTTGCGGTTCGGATTTGGTACTGGGGTAGCCATCTCCCAAGGTGAAATCTTCGTCTGAGTCTTCAAAGACCATATCATCTTCTAGTGCGGTGCTTACTGCATGTTGCAGGTGTCTGCGGAGGTTACTTTCAGCTACTGGTCGAAATTCAGACATTGCGCTGTCATTTCAGGTGAAAGAATCTTGTTTTACGGTTTTAAATTTTTTTCCCCGTGTTTTGGGACATTTCCCCTTTAAGTGGGCGTGGTCCGGGGCCTCTGACGTCACAAAGCTTGTGACGTAGTGCATAGGAAGCGATTGCGCATGCGCAGATTGCTGTTCCTGTACATGGTGCCCTTTTTGCAACTGCGCATGTGCGGCTCCTTTTCCAAGATGGCTGCACATCAAAACTGCCGTTTTCTGCAATGGCAGGCTGACCTTCGCCTCGAGGTCAGTATTGGCGTCCTTGTATCTTCCTCGCAGAATTCTTGGAATTTGTCCAGGACTGCCTGGAAGTCGCTCTTGTTTTGCCCCTTTGAGTATTTGAAGGTCTCGAAGATTTCTGCTGCTTTTTCACCTGGTATGGTAAGTAGAAGCTTTATTTTCGCTGCATCTGCCATGCCATCTAGGTCGGGCGCTACCAGGTAGATCTCGAATCTCTGCCTGAATGCACGCCAGTTTGCACTGAGATTGCCTTGGTACCTGAGCTGCTGTGGAACCGGAATCTCGAGCATTTTGCCTGGGTGCTGTTGATGGTTGTCACGGATTTCTTTAGTTGAACTATAGGGATTAATAAGCACTCCCTGTATCATGTCGTGTTATGCTTCTTGACGTAGCATAAGCTGCTTCCTTGATGTACACTCTGACAAAGGTTCAGACTTGGAGATAGTTTGAACACATTTATTGAACAGTTAGCAATTCTCCTACTTGAGTTTGATTCTCTTGCTAATCTAACTATAGTAACTATATCTAACTAACCAGTCTGCTCTAATCCATGCAATGGGTGTGATGCTTCCCTGATCTGCTCCTGTGTCTCTGAGTGTCGCCTATGGAAAGAGAAAGAGCATGTGTGCCCTGTCCTTTTATATGGGTAGCCCCCTTGTGGTAGTGTCACCTCTTGGTGTGTCTTGATTGCCCATTGGTTGAATGTGTGTGTGTCATGATGTCTCTGTTGCTCCCTCTAGTGTTTATCGAGTCTAAGTGTATTCACATTAACCCCTTGTGTATTTACAGTGTCCTCGTGTATCTACATTAACCCCCTGTGTATTTACAGTGATGCATATCACCACACCCTCCAGTTGAGCTGCACTATCTCGGAACCCACCCACCATTCTTAATTGAATGGTGGGTTCATGGGTGGCTAATTAGAAGGCAGCCCAGGGTAAACTCACTGAGCCAGTCCTCAAGTGCAGACTCAGGATTCAGCTTCTGGACCGCCACTGGTTCAGCAACTAATACAAAATTCAGCCTGCAGAGTTAACATACATAATACTTAGCTGGGTTTATTTTTTTGTTAGGTTTTGACCAAGCAGGGTTTGGTATTTTGTACATGTGGCTTACATTTAACAAAAGAATGTACAAGATTTAAACATCACCAGAATGGGCACAATGTACAGAAAGCAAAAGAAGCTTATCCTCAGGCAAGCAGCCTGATGCAGTTTGTGCCACGGTGCAGATGCTATGAACTACTTCGCTTCGAAGATTTCTCTAGGATTTAAGTTAAAAACAGCACTGGCTTCCACTGATAAGCAATGAAGTCAAATCGAAAACACCAAATACGGGGTAAATTTTAAGTAAACCTTGTTTTCTTCAAAGAAAAGTGCAATGATTCAGCCTTTGAGCGCATTGATTGGGATTTGAGGCAGTTTAGGAGGAAGCCACTCACCTATCATATCCTGCTGACTCTCTAAATGAGCATTTCTATGGATACCATTCCCATATGCGATATGTTGTTTTTTAATTTTAAACGGGGTTATCCAAGTACAAAACACCTCATTTCAGGCCACCTTTTCGGAATGAAATGAAATGAAAATCGCTTATTGTCACAAGTAGGCTTCGAATGAAGTTACTGTGAAAAGCCCCTAGTCGCCACATTCCGGCACCTGTTCGGGGAGGCTGGTATGGAAATTGAACCGTGCTGCTGGCCTGCTTGGTCTGCTTTAAAAAACAGCGATTTAGCCCAGTGTGCTAAACCAGCCCCTTTAGACACCGGAATGGTGTCTAAATTACCATTTTTCAATCAGCGCAGTAGATGCACAACATAATAAGAGTTACTAACTTACTCTGATACAGAAGCAACATATTTAATTCACCTGAACAGTTTAAAGGACGGGTTGTGTATTTAAAAAATATATATTTTTATTCTCCTTTTTCACATTTTCTCCCAAATTTATACCCAACAATAAACAACAATCAGTAACAAATGTAATGTCAATCCCCATATCAATAACAACGATCCCATCCTCCCACCAAATCCCCAAATATTAGCCCGCATGTTAACATAAACAAATGACAAAGAGGAATCAGGAATCACCCATAGTCACCATCAACACATACAGTCCCCCTCCCCCCAACCCTCCCAGCCCCCACCCCCTCCAAATGTTCGATATAATCCAATTCTCGAAAGTGCATAATGAGTAACGCCCATGAATTGTAGAACACCTCCATCCTTCCCCTCAGTTCAAATTTCACCTTCTCAAGAGTCAAGAATTCCAGCAAGTCCCCCCACCACGCCAGGGCACAGGGTGGAGAGGTTGGTCTTCACCCTAACAGGGTCCACCTTTGCACGATCAATGAGCGAAGGCTACAACATCTGCCTCCGCACCAGTTTCCAACCCTGGCTGGTCCGATCCCGAATATGGCCTCCCGAGGGCCCGGGTCCAGTTTCACGTGCACCACTTTAGAGATTACCCTAAAAATCTCCTGCCAGTAATCTTCCAGCTTTGGACAGGACAAAACATATGAATGTGGTTTGCAGCCCCCCCCACCCCCCTCCCCCACACACAACGTTCACACACATCTTCTACCCCCTCAAAGAACCGGCTCATCCTCGTCCTTGTGAGGTGTGCTCTATACACCACCTTCACCTGCATCAGCCCAAACCGGCAACACGGTCGCACAAGTAGATAGCACTGTGGCTTCACAGCGCCAGGGTTCCAGGTTCGATCCCCCGCTGGGTCACTGTCAGTGCGGAGTCTACACGTTCTTCCCATGTCTGCGTGGGTTTCCTCCAGGTGCTCCGGTTTCCTCCCACAGTCCAAAGACGTGCAGGTTAGGTGGATTGGCCATGATAAATTGCCCTTAGTGACCCGAAAATGTTAGGAGGGGTTATTGGGTTACGGGGATAGGGTGGAAGTGAGGGCTTAAGTGGGTCGGTGCAGTCTCGATGGCCGAATGGCCTCCTTCTTCACTGTATGTTCTATGTCCTATGTTAACCTCGCACACGAGGTGGAGGCTTTCACCCTCTAGAGCACCTCACACCAGAGCCCCTCCTCTATACCCTCTCCCAACTCTTCCTCGCACTTTGCTTTGATCCCTTCCAGCGGTGCCTTCTCCTCTTCCAAAATAGCCCGTAAACCGCCGATACTACCCCCTTCTCCAGTCCCCCTGTCGCCAGCACCTCCAGCAATGTGGAAGCCGGCTCTACTGGGAAGCTCTGTATCTCCTTTCAGGCAAAGTCTCGAACCTGCATGTATCTAAATATTTCCCCCTGCTCCAGCCCATACTTCGCTCCCAGCTCGTTCAATCCTGCAAACCAACCCCCAAGAAACAAATCTTTTAGTGTCCTAATTCCTTTCTCCTCCCATCTCCGAAAATTTCCATCCCACTTCCCTGGCTCAAATCTATGGTTCCTCCGAATCGGCATTTCCCTTGACCCTGCCACCAACCTAAAGTGCTGGCGAAATTACCTCCAAATTCTCAACCACGCTATTGCTACCAGACTGCCTGAATATCTCCCTGGGGCCGTCGGAAGTAGCGCTGTTGCTAGCGCCTTCAATCCCGACCCCCTATAAAAACTCTCCTCCATTCTGACCTATTGGGAGTCAACACCTCTGACCCAGCTCCGTACCTTCTCCACATTCGCCGCCCAGTAATAATACATCCGGTTCGGAAGACCCAAACCCCCTGCCTGCCTTCCTCTCTGTAGTAGCACCTTTCTTATTCAGGCCACCTTCCCTCCTCATATGAGGTAATCATCCCTTCAATCTCTCTAAAAAATGACAGGTTTTGTATTTTAATAAAATAAACCTTTTTGGCATCCACAAATTGACAAGGTTCATATTTCTGGCCTGATAGTCAACAACAGTTCACATTGTTCCGGCATTATGGGGATAAAGTGCAAAATAAAATCGCGTACCAGCTGTGCGAGTCTAGATCTCTTCCTGCCACTGCTTAGCGCGTGGTGAGGATCGCAGTCAAGGGAAAATCCAGGGATCAGTGCAATGCAATGGTTCATCAGTGAAACAATGGCCAAAGGTACTTAAAATAATGGGTAGAAGTCTAGAAATTATCGTTAAATAGTTGGGAGTAAGTGAAATAGTATTATTTTTAAATAAATTTAGGGTATCCAATTTTGTTTTTCCAATTAAGGGACAATTTAGAGTGGCCAATCCACCTACCCAGCACATCTTTGGGTTCTGGAGGTGAAACCCATGCAGACACGGGGAGAAGGAGCAAACTCCACATGGACAGTGACCCGGGGCCGGGATCGAACCCGGGTCCTCAGCGCCGTAGGCAGCAGTGCTAACCAAGGCACCACTGTGCCGCCCTAAAGTGAAATATTAAAGTGTTGACTTCTTACTATGTGTGTTTCTGTGTAATTATATCACTCAAGTAAATTTGACTATTAGTTTAGCCTGGCATAACAGTACGGCATTATTATCTCAAAAAGTTCAGAAGTATCTAGCGGGCGATTCTCCAAGCCCCGCACCGGGCCGGAGAATCGGCGCAACCCGCCACGACACCCCGACGTGGCGCGTGATTCTCCGAGGTGCGGAGAATCGGCGCCATTTGCGCCGCCGCATTTGACGCGCCGCTGGCTACGGGACGCTGGAATCGGTGGGGCCGCCGATTCTCCGGCCCAGACAGGCTGTGCTGCCGCACGATACGACAGCGTCCCGCCGGTGCCGTTCACCCCTAGTCGCGGCCGGCGGGAACTCTGCGTGAAGGTTCGGGGGGTGGCCTGTAGGAGGCTCCGTCCCCGGGGGGGCCTCCGGTGGGGTCTGGCCCGCAATTGGGGCCCACCGATCGGCGGGCCGGCCTCTCTTCCCCCCCTCCCCCAGGCCTACTTTCCTGCGTGGCCAGCCCCTGTACACCGACGCCATGTTGAGTCGGGGCCGCCGCGCTGAAGAAGTCCCCCACGCATGCGCAGGTTGGCGCGGCCCAACTGCGCATGCGTGGGTTGGGAGGAAGGGAGGCTGGAGCAGCGTGAACCGCTCCAGCGCCGTGCTGGCCCACTATGGGGGACAGAATCGGTCATCCCCGTGCCCGTTTCGCACCGTTGTGAAACGCGACGCCGTTCACGTCGGCGCGAACACTTTGTCTCCATTTTGGAGAATCGCCCCCTTAGTAGTCTTCAATGCTTAAAATGATGGAAAACAGTCACCATGAATCCTGTAACATGCTGCTCATTCAAATAATGCAATTCCATTCAAGTTTAAATTCATTGCATAAGAACTGCACTTTGCTCTGAATATGAGTCAAAGGCAGTAGAAAAGATCCAAAAATCTTACAACGCTATATGATACAGCACTTCCCCCTGCCAGACACCATTACCTAGCTCAGCTCTCCCTTATGACATTGGCATTCTTTTCCCTCGAGACCATTCAGCTCCAATGACTAATCCTTCCTTCTGCACAGTCCATTCCACCTCATTCTTGACTGATTCCACCCTCTTCACAGTCATATGCAAAAGCTCCTCACTTGTTCAGTGCAACTACACTCCAGTCCTCACATACAGTGAATTCTTTAGGTACTAGGTGACTGAGAGCAGCTTGCCCAGATCAGATAAACAGGGGCTGCTATCCATGGAGAAGTAAAGGTTAAGAGGCAATTTGACAGAGGACATTCAAATTCATGAGGAGTCTGAATACAGCAGAGGGGGATAAACTTTTCCAATTTATGGAAGGGTTAGAACCAGACACCAATTTAAAGAGAATGACAGAAAAAAAAAACAATGACCAGAGGGGGGATTTTGTCTTTAATGCAGCACACGGTTAGGATCTGGAATGCACTGCCCAAGAGTCCTATTATGGCTTTTATTTTTAATTTAGAGTACCCAATTCTTATTTTTTGCCAATTAAGGGGCAATTTAGCATGGCCAATTCAACTACCCTGCACGTATTTCGGTTGTGGGTGCGAGACCCACGCAGACATGGGGAGAATGTGCAAACTCCACATCAAACCCGAGTCCTTGGCGGCGTGGGTATTATGACGTTCGAAAGGAAATTGGGCAAGTATCTGAAGTGAGAAAATATACCAGGCTACATAGAACGGGTGTAGGAGTGCGGCTAACCAATTTGCCCTTGCAGATAACTGCCACAAACATGATGGGCTGAATGGTTCCCTTCTGGCTGTGATCATTCTATGATTCCAACCTGCAGTCCTCATTGTTTTACAATATGTGGAGTATTTAATCAACATCCTGGAGATTATCATTGATCAGAAACCGAACTGGACTAGCCATATCAATACTGTGGCTACAAAGGCAGATCAAAGGCTAAGAATTCTACGATGAGTAATTCACCTTCTGACCCCCCCCCCCAAAGCATGTCCACTATCGGCGCTTTGCATGGTTCACCCGTCCCTCCTCCGAGGAACCCGCCGCAGGTGAGGGAAGTCCCAATCCTGCCAAGGAGAAAGGCCTGAAAATCCCACTGTTTGTTTCCCTGTTCCTACTGTTGTGTTATGTAATTTGGAATAACACAAGCTTCACAACAATCGGCATGTATCTCTGGCCTCGCTGGTAGGAAACATCTCTGACCAATGGTAATCCCCAGGCTGACTTGACAAGGCACAAGTCAGGAGTGGAATGGAATATTTTCCACTGGACTGGATGAGTGCAGCTCCAACAACACTCAAGAAGCTCAACACCATCCAGGACAAAGCAGCCCACTTGTTTGCTCCTCCTTCCACAAACATTCAAAATCTCCACCACCGAAGAACAGTGGCAGCAGTGTGTACCATCTACATGATGCATTGCAGTAACTCGCCAAGGTTCCTTTGGCAGCACCTTCCAAACCCACGACCACTACCATCCAAAAGGACAAGGGCAACAGATACCTGGGAAGCCCACCACCTGGAGATTCCCCTCCAAGTCACTCACCACCCTGACTTGGAAATATATCGCCATTCCTTCACTGTCACTGTCAACATCCTGGAACTTCCTCCCTAACATAGTGGATGTGCCTCCACCTCAAGGACTGCAGCTGTTCAAGAAGGCAACTCACCACCACCTTCTGAAGGGCAACTAGGGATGGGTAATAAATGCTGGCCTAACCAGCGGTGCCCACATCCAGTAAATGAATTTTTTTTTTGAATGTCATTGTGAACAGATCATTGTAATGACAGTGATACTTATTAAGATAAGGTGCTGGCAAGTAGTTTCTGCATAAATATTTATGTGCAAAAAAGTGAAGGTACCTTATTTTTTAAAAAGAGAAATACCTGTGGCTCTGATAGCAAGGTGAGATCTGGGATTTTTAAAAATGACAATCAGCCTGTCTCAGAGCTGCTGAGGCTGCCAGAACGCCAAGGAACTCTGTAGTAGGAATATCCAAAAGATGACTTCCAACAGACAGCAGTAAATGCTCTGTTCTATCCTGATACAGAAGCCAATATGTGGCACGTCCTTCATATTTTCACCACTGCCAGCTTGGGATGTTACGTTAACAGTATATTCTGCACTGCTTTCAGAGTGAGAGATGTTTCCTACCAGCGAGGCCAGGGAGACATGCTGCTTGCTGTGAAGTAGGAACAGAGAAACAAACAGTGGGATTTTCAGCCCCTTCTCCTCGGCAGGATTGGGACTTCCCTCACCGACGGCAGGTTCCTCGGAGGGACGGGTGAACCATGCAAAGCGCCGCAGACATCGGCGGGATTGGAAGACCCTGCCAGTGGCCATTGGCTAGCCGCCTCCCCTACCGGAAAATCCTGCCCAAAGAATTACAGGATATCTATTAGTTCACAATGTCGGATTAAACAAATTGCTGCTTTTACTCCATCGTTTGAACACCTCGAAACTGGATCCTGTCTTGACCTCACTTGCATAAATTAAGAGAAACTGTGCGTCTTTCCTCTGATTCACTCATAGTGACCAGCGTCTCAGTACAGATAGCTCGTACAGAGTACAAGTCAACTGGAGTTTGGAAAACAACCATCATCAGAGAAATCTTAGGCAAAACGTACGTGGTTGACATGACTGCAATATACAGTCACCCAAGGCCAGAATTGAACCCGGGTCCCTGGCGCTGAGAGACAACAGTGCTCACCACTGTGCCACCCAATGTGGAGTTGGTCTTAAGTAATTCCCGGGGTGGGGAGGTTTGAGTGAGTATGAGTCACCATCTGGTCTCTGCCAAATATGCATTGACTGCCAACTTATCAGGTGTCAATTTGTCAATGGGGCCCTAGAACTGGCGTTGCGGCTTACAATAAGGGCCCAATGCCTATTCGAGGCAGGCTTCCTGAGCATTTGGCAGCCAATGCACTTCTGGAGTAGACTGGGCATGGGGCACACATCTCTCACCAAATAACAAGGGGTGACGCAGCTCAATTTCCCCCCTCCCCCGATAGTTGCCTAAAATTCAATTTTGTTACCAGGTCATTAACTATGCAGAAATCAGCAGAAACTTTTCTTTCTATTTTTTGGTTTGGAAGACAAATTTCACCCCCGCAGTGTCATGCTCCAGTTAAACTGAAAAGCAGTATTGAGGAACTGCCAACAACTAATCCAAACTTCTGCAAGTGCCTTCTAATGGGTTCAGGAAAACAAAAGTCTCTTTGAAAGGCAATGTCTTTTCTAAATAACAAGATGATTAATTTATAAAAAGTGAAACCACACTCAATGCAGTGTCGGGCAAAACCTTAATTTTTAAACATGGAAATAAGTCTTTGGCATGCCAGTAAAGTGGATGATATTAAATTGTAAATTAGTAGTATTAAAAGTAACACTGATCTGTACACCACAGTGGCCCCAGCAAAATTTGCAGAAGGAAGTAACACATAGTATGTGGCAATGGGCAAATATCAAATGCGGGTCATATCTTTTACGTTGCTTTTCATATATGGGACGCAAATCTCCTGCCACTTTGGGCTCTCGCTTGAGCGCAATGTAGCCAGAGAATGCCAGGAAAGGTCGACAGTGAGCCTCCTGACAGGCTCTGCACCAGGGCAGGTAAGTAGGGGCCTCTGGGAAGGTGGGTGGGTGATGGTGGGGTTCCTACAAGGAAGGGGGTGCTGTCAGGGGGCTTTGGTGTCCTTACATTGGAGGTGTGGGTAGTGTCCATGTGCGTGGGGGCGACATCGCTTATGTTATAACCTGCCTACTTACCATTGGTTGGGGACTAATGACTATCCCACAATCCTGTGGGAGTATGAGCTTCCCCAATGAGGGGGGCGGAGAAACCACTAGTAAACTCCTAGTATAAATAAGCTGGCCAGTTCAGGAACCAACAGGAAGGAGTATGTAGCAAGGGAAGTTACTGCTACTGTTATGTATATATGTTATAGTAAATAAATGTTATTACTTTGTATCCTTAAAACTCGTGCTGGATTCTTCGTGGTCCTTACAAAAGCTTATAGATTGGGGGGGGGGGGGGGGGGGGGGTATAAGCTCACTTAGAGATCAGAGCACCCTTTCAAAATGGCGGCCCGATCTCAGAGTTCAGCTCTCCAGTGCTCAAAAAAATTCCAAGTGTGGGTTAAACCGGTGAAAAACTCCCCAGGGCCCAAAAAAGTGACTACGTGTCATTGAACAGTGATGGGGAACTTGCCGGTAAACTCCCTGAAAAACCTGCCACAAATTAACTTTTGGGAGAATCGGGCCCATAAACTCTTTAAAATGGCAAAGGGAAAACTGCTCCCTGAGCAGGTGTTCAAGAACAGCAGAAGCCGGATCCAGTCATCAATGATGCACCTTGCACACTTTTGGGATGAGAAGGAACGTAAAGAAAAATTTCAAATGACTTCTAACCACTCAGGTCTCCTTGGAATATGTTGTTGTTGACACCACAGGTCATGCATAATTCAATTCTCTTCACAGAACAGCTTCAAAAAGTAATGTAATCCAGATAGACACAGATAAACAATCATGTCAATGTTGTACAAAACTACATAATGTATCCTAGACATAGCCATGATACGTACTTATGCAAGACATTCCTGACATTATTGCCTATTTTTAAGAAGGTCTAAACACTCCTGAAGCACACTACATACAAACATGGTACTTTGCAAACAGGCCTCAAAAATACACTCTCAATCACGCCATGGCTTGCACAGGCCTCAAACACTCTGGGCGGGATTCTACGACCCCCCCGCTGGGCTGGAGAATCGGTGGGGCGGCGGCATGAATCCCGCACCACCGCTGGCTGCCGAAATGTCTGGCGCAAGTTTTTGGGCGGGGGCGGGAATCGCGCCGCGCCGATCGGGGGCCTTTGGAAGCGCCCCCCCCCCGCCGATTCTTCACTCCGCGATGGGCTGAGCAGCCGTCCGTCTTCGGCCAGTCCCGCCGGCGTAAATTACACAAGGTTTGTACCGGCGTGATCTGGCTCTGCGGGCGGCCTGCGGAGTCCTCGGGGGGGGGAGCAGGGGGGATCTGGCCCCGGGGTTGCCGCCACGGTGGCCTGGCTCACGATCGGGGCCCACCGATCTGCGGGCCTGTGCCGTGGAGGTACTCTTTCCCTCCACGCCGGCCGCTGTAAAGCTCCGCCATGGCCGGCGCGGGGAAGAAACCCACTGCGCATTCGCAGGAATCACGGCAGCGGTTCTGGGAACATGCCTGCGCTACTGCGCATGCGCCAACTCGCGCCGGCCGGCGAAGGCCCTTCGGCGCCGAATGGCGCAACGCCAATCACTCCAGCGCCGGAATAGCCCCCGAAAGTGCAGAGGATTCCGCACCTTCCGGGCGGCCCGATGCCGGAGTGGTTCACGCCACTCTTGGGCGCCGGTACGGCCTGCCCGCCAGACACCAGAGAATCCCGCCCTCTGTGTCTCACACAGGCCACAACACTTTGCACAAGCTTCAAACACGCCACATCTCGAGCAGGCCACAAATACGCCGCATCTCACGCAGGCACAAATACGCTGTGCCTCGCACAGGCCTCAAAAACCCTGCACCTCGCACAGGCCTCAGACACCCAGTGCCTTGCACAGGCCTCAAACACCTTGTGCCTCACACAGGCCTCAAACTCCCTGGTCATAATTCTCCCCCTCCTCGCCGGGTGGGGGAATCGCCTGGGCGCCGCAAGTGTCCCGCCACGCCGCCCCGACACCCACACGCGATTCTCCCACCCCCACCCCCCAAACCGGCGTGGCGAGAACCACAGCTGGCCGCTGGGAGAATCGCCACTCGCCATTTGCAACGGGCGAGCGACGATTCTCCGGCCCGGATGGGCCGAGCGGCCTGCCCAATACGACGGGTTCCCGCCGGCGCCGTCCACACCTGGTCGCTGCCTGCGGGAACAGCGTGGGAACGCTGGGGGGGGCGGCCTGTGTGAGGAGGAGTGGGGTTCCTGCACCTGGGAGGGCCTCAAATGGGGTCTGGCCCGCGATCGGTGCCCACCGATCGGCGGGCTGGCCTCTCTGAAGGAGGACCTCCTTTCCACCGTCGCCCCGCAAGATCCATCCGACATCTTGGGCAGGTCGGCAACCGCGCATGCGCGGGTTGACGCCGGCCAACCCGCGTAGGCGCGGGTGACATCATTTACGTGGCGCCAGCCGCCTCTTTTACGCGGCGCCAAGGCCTGGCACGCGTAAATGACGTGACGCCGCTCCTAGCCCCCCGGGGGCGTGAGAATAGGGGGCTGGGAGCGGGCTCCGACGCCGGAGTGAAATACTCCCATTTTCACTCCGGCGTCGGCACTTAAGACTCCCGATGGGAGAATTGCATCAGGCACCGAACACCCTGAGCCTCGCACAGTCCTCAAACATGCCGCATCTCGCACAGGCCACAAACTCGTTGCCCCTTACACAAAAACAGGTTACAAAAACACATTAAATCCCACAAAGGTCTCAAAAACATTTTGGGTGGGGTTCTCCATTGGCAGGATTCTCCGTTCTACCAGTAGCATACTCATGGCCGTGAGTTCCCCGGCGGCCACAATGGGAAATCCCATTGTCAGACGGCCAGAACGGAGAATCCCGCGGGCGGTGAAGATGTGCCACTGAGGAATATACGGCTGGCGAACCGGAGAATCCCATAGACTGTATTTCACACAGGTCTCAAAAACATACTGCGTCTCACACAGGTCTAAAACACACTGCATCTCACAGGCAGCACGGTGGCGCAGCGGCTTGCACTGCTGCCTCACGGCACCGACGCCCTAGGTTCGATCCCAGCCCCAGGTCACTGTCCATGTGGGGTTTGCACATTCTCCCCGTGTCTGCGTGGGTCTCACCACCACAACCCAAAGATGTGTAGGGTCAGTGGATTGTCTGAGCTAAATTGCCCCTTACTTGGAAAAAAAAATTGGGTACTCCAAATTTGTTCAAAAAAATAAAAAACACATTGGGCAGGATTCTCCGTAATCGGTGATCAGGCAGAGTATCCATTCCGATGCCGGAATCGGGCCCGGCACCAGTTTGTCGGCGGTTTGGATTTGGATTTTTGTTTATTGTCACATGTACGGAGGTATATGGAAAAGTATTTTTCTGCGAGCAGCTCAACAGATCATTAATTACATGATAAGAAAAAGAAAAGAAAGTACATAATAGGGCAACACAGGGTACACAATGTAACTACATAACACCGGCATCAGGTGAAGCATACAGGGGTGTAGTGTTAATCAGGTCATTCCATAAGAGGGTCGTTTAGGACTCTGGTAACAACGGGGAAGAAGCAGTTTTTGAGTCTGTACTCAGACTTTTGTATCTCCTGCCCAATGGAAGAAGTTTGCGAGTCTCCGCCCCCTCCAATCCGGCATCATCTTGACACGCACTGCGCACAGTTGCAATGCCATTGGCGCCTCATCGGCTGCCCACTCCCGATTCTTTGCCACCGATGGTCCGAGTTCCTTTTTTAAAAAATATGTTTATTCAAAATTTTTCAATAAATTTTTACAAAACGCTCCAGAAAGGAAAGAAATATCCAAAAGAGAAATAAAAAGGGCATTACGCCAACACACAAAGCAACTTAATCCTCTAACCATTAAACTATCGAACAAACTAAGAACAAAAATGGGGCAAATGCCCCTTACATAAACCAAAACAAGACCCCCGCACCCCCCCCGGGTTGCTGCTGCTATTGACCTCCATTTAACGATCCGCGAGAAAGTCTAGCAACGGTTGCCACCGCCTGGAGAACCCCTGCACAGACCCTCTCAAGACAAACTTTATCTTCTCCAACCTGAGAAACCCCACCATGCCATTGATCTAAGCCTCCACACTTGGGGGCTTTGTGTCCCTCCACATTAGTAAGATCCTTCTCCGGGCTACCAAAGAGACAAAGGCCAGAACTCCGGCCTCTTTTGGCTCCTGCACTCCCAGCTTGTCTGATACCCCAAATATTGCTATCCCCCAGCTCGGTTTTACCCGAGTATCCAAGACTCTGGACATAGCCCTTGCGAAGCCCCTCCAAAACCCCTCAAGCGCCGGACGCGCCCAGAACATATGGGCGTGATTTGCGGGGCTCCCCGAATACCTCACACACCTGCCCTCTACCCCAAAGAACTTACACATCCTCGCCCCTGTCATACGCGCCCTATGTACCACTTTAAACTGGATCAGGCTGAGTCTGGCGCAAGACGAGGAGGAATTAACCTTGCCCAGGGCATTCGCCCACAGGCCCTCATCCAACTCCTCACCCAGCTCCTCCGCCCACTTGCCCTTCAGCCACGGAGTCTTCCTCCGCCTCCTGCAACTCCTGGTAAATCACCGAGACCTTACCCTCTCTGACCCACACGCCCAAAACCACCCTGTCCTGTATCCTCCAGGCAGGCAGCAGCGGGAATTCCCCCACCTGCTTTCTCACAAACGCCCTAACATAAGAACATAAGAACTAGGAACAGGATTAGGCCATCTGGCCCCTCGAGCCTGCTCCGCCATTTAATGAGATCATGGCTGATCTTTGTGGACTCAGCTCCACTCTCCGGCCCGTACACCATATCCCCGAATCCCTTTATTCTTTAGAAAGGCATCTATCTTTTTCTTTAAAACGTTTAAAGAAGGAGCCTCAACTGCTTCACTGGGCAAGGAATTCCAGAGATTCACAACCCTTTGGATGAAGAAGTTCCTCCTACACTCCGTCCTAAATCTGCTTCCCCTTATTTTGGGGCTATGCCCCCTAATTCTGCTTTCCCCGACCAGTGGAAACAACCTGCCCGCATTTATCCTATCTATTCCCTTCATAATTTTATATGTCTCAATAAGATCACCCCGCATCCTTCTAAACTCCAATGAGTACAGTCCCAATCTACTCAACCTCTCGTCATAATCTAATCCCCTCCACTCTCGGATCAACCTAGTGAATCTCCTCTGCACTCCCTCCAGTGCCAATATGGCCTTTCTCAGGTAAGGAGACCAAAACTGAACACAATACTCCAGATGCGGCCTCACCAACACCCTATACAATTGCAGCATAACCTCCCTAGTCTTGAACTCCATCCCTCTAGCAATGAAAGACAAAACTCGATTAGCCTTCTTAATCACCTGTTGCACCTGCACACCAACTTTTTGCGACTAGTGCACCAGCACACCCAGGTTCCTCTGCACAGCAGCATGTTTTAACATCTTACCGTTTAAATAATAATCCATTCTGCTGTTATTCCTCCCAAAATGGATAGCCTAACACTTGGCAACATTGAATTCCATCTGCCAGACCCTAGCCCATTCACCTAACCTAACCAAATCCCTCTGCAGACTTCCGGTATCCTCTGCCCTTTTTGCTTTACCACTCATCTTAGTGTCGTCTGCAAACTTTGACACATTGCACTTGGTCCGCAACTCCAAATCGTCAATGTAAATTGTGAACAACTGCGGGCCCAACTCTGATCCTTGAGGAACCCCACTAGTTACAGGTTGCCAACCAGAGAAACACCCATTTATCCCCACTCTCTGCTTTCTGTTAGTTAACCAATCCTCTACCCATGCTACCACTTTACCCTCAATGCCATGCATCTTTAGTTTATGCAGCAACCTTTTGTGTGGCACCTTGTCAAAAGCTTTCTGGAAATCCAGATATACCACATCCATTGGCTCCCCGTTATCTACTGCACTGGTAACGTCCTCAAAAAATTCTACCAAATTAGTCAGACACAACCTACCCTTTGTGAACCCATGCTGCGTCTGCTCAATGGGACAATTTCCCTCCAGTTGCCCCGCTATTTCCTCCTTAATGATAGATTCCAGCATTTTCCCTACAACCGAAGTTAAGCTTACCGGCCTATAATTACCCGCTTTCTGCCGACCTCCTTTTTTAAACAGTGGTGTCACGTTTGCTACTTTCCAATCCTCTGGGACCACCCCAGAGTCTAGTGAATTTTGATAAATTAGCACTAGTGCGTTTACAATTTCCCTAGCCATCTCTTTTAACACTCTGGGACGCATCCCATCAGGGCCAGGAGACTTGTCTACCTTTAGCCCCATTAGCTTGCCCAATACTGCCTCCTTAGTGATTACAATCATCTCAAGGTCCTCACCTATCATATCTTTATTTCCATCAGTCACTGGCATGTTATTTGTGTCCTCCACTTTGAAGACTGACCCAAAAAACCTGTTCAGCTCCTCAGCCATTTCCCCGTCTCCTATTATTAAATCTCCCTTCTCATCTTCCAAAGGACCAATATTTACCTTAGCCACTCTTTCTGGTCTTATATATTTGTAGAAGCTTTTACTATCTGCTTTTATGCTCTGAGCCAGTTTACTTTCATAGTCTACCTTACTCTTCTTTATGGCTTTTTTTTAGTAGCTTTCTGTTGTCCCCTAAAGACTTCCCAGTCCTCTAGTCTCCCACTAATTTTTACCACTTTGTATGTTTTTTCCTTCAATTTGATACTTTCCCTCACCTCCTTAGATATCCACGGTCAATTTTTTCCCTTTCTACCGTCTTTCTTTTTTGTCGGTATGAACCTTTTCTGAACACTGTGAAAGATAGCTCGGAAGGTTCTCCACTGTTCCTCAACTGCTTCACCATGAAGTCTTTGCTCCCTGTCTACCTTAGCTAGTTCTTCTCTCATCCCATTGTAATCACCTTTGTTTAAGCACAAAACACTAGTGTTTGATTTTACCTTGTCATCCTCCAACTCTATTTTAAATTCCACCATGTTGTGGTCGCTCCTTCCAAGAGGATTCCAAACTATGAGATCATTAATCAATCCTGCCTCATTACACAGGACCAGATCTAGGACCGCTTATTCCCTTGTAGGTTCCATTACATACTGTTCCAGGAAATTATCCCGGGCACATTCTATAAACTCCTCCTCAAGGCTGCCTTTACCAACCTGGTTAAACCAACCGATATGCAGATTAAAATCTCCCATGATAACCGCTGTACCATTTCTACATGCATCCGTTATTTCTTTGCTTATTGCCTGCCCTACCATCCTGTTACTATTTGGTGGCCTATAGACTACTCCTATCAGTGACCTTTTCGCCTTACTATTCCTGATTTCCACCCAAATTGATTCAACCTTGTCCTCCATAGCACCAATATCATCCCTTACTATTGCCCGGATGCCATCCTTAAACAACAAAGCTACACCACCGCCCCTACCGTCCATTCTATCCTTTCATATAGTCCAATACCCTTGGATATTTAACTCCCAGTCGTGACTATCTTTTAACCATGTTTCAGTAATGGCCACTAAATCATAGTCATTCACGATGATTTGCGCCATCAACTCATTTACCTTATTTCGTATACTACGAGCATTCAGGTAAAGTATACTTATGCTGTTTTTTTATGTCTTTGTTATGAATCCTAACACCTTGATCAGTAACTTTTCGCAATTTATTTTTCCTCTTACCCTTTCTCCTAATTTTCCTTGTCTTTGAACCCATATCTCTACATAATAACCTGTCACGTAACCTGCTGCCTTGATCTCCATTAACCATTATACTGTCCATAGCTTTACACTTCCCTTACCCCCAACTTGCTAGTTTAAAGGCCTTAACCTGTTTAACCTGCATATACCTAAAGGCATTTCCCGGAGGTCACCCAAATTTCTCCTCCAGTGCCATCAGACTGACAAAAGTCCCGTCAATGAATAGGTCCCCCATCCTTTTAATTCCCGCCCAATGCCAACTTAGGAATCCGCCATCCATCCTGCCCGGTGCAAACCTATGGTTGTTCCATATTGGGGACCAAATAGAGGCCCCCACCTCCCCCACCCACCCCGGGCCGTCTCCACTGCCCCCAGATCCTCAGTGTCACGCCACCACCGGGCTCGTGGTGTACCGCGTCGGCAGTAGCGGCACTGTCACTAGTGCCCCCAGGCTAGTACCTGCACATGACGCCGCCTCCAGTCTTTTCCACGCCACCCCCTCTCCCTCCATTACCCATTTCTAAATCATTGCCACATTAGCTGCCCAGTAGTAGCTACACAAATTCGGCAGCGCCAACAGCCACCCCCCCCCCCCCCCCCCACACACATACACACACGCCTCCCGAATGCTTTCCAAGAACGGTCTCCTAAACCTCGGGGTCTTACTTGCCCATACGAACCCCATAATGCTCTTGCTCACTCGCTTGAAAAAGGCCTTAGGGATGAGAATAGGCAGGCACTGGAATACGAACAAGAACCTAGGGAGGACCGTCATCTTAACGGACTGCACCCTACACGCCAGGGAGAGTGGCAACACATCCCATCTCCTAAAGTCCTCCTCCATCTGGTCTACCAACCGCGCCAAGTTGAGCTTGTGCAGGACCCCTCAACTCCTGGCCACCTGGATACCCAAATACCGGAAACTCCTCTCCACCCTCTTGAGCAGCAGCTCCTCCAGCCTCCTCTCCTGACCCCTCCCATGCACCACAAAGAGCTCACTCTTCCCAACATTGAGCTTGTATCCTGAGAAGTCTCCAAACTCCCTAAGGGTCTGCATGACCTCTGCCATCCCCTCCACTGGATCTGCAATATACAAAAGCAGGTCATCTGCATATAACAAGACCCGATGCTCCTCCCCTCCCCAGACCAACCCCCTCCAGTTTCTAGACTCCCTTAGTGCCATAGCCAGTGGCTTAATTGCCAGGGCAAACAGCAGGGGGGACAGGGGTCACCCTTGTCTCGTCCCACGGCACAACCTGAAGTACTCTGACCTCAGCCGATTCTTCGATACGCTCACCACCGGGGCCTGGTATAACAATTTGACCCACACTCTGAACCCCTCCCCAAACCCAAACCTGCCCAGCACTTCCCACAGGTACTCCCACTCTACCCGATCAAAGGCCTTCTCCGCGTCCATTGCCGCCACCACTTCCGCCTGCCCCCCCTCCGAGGGCATCATGATCACATTCAGGAGCCTCCGCACGTTTGCATTCAACTGCCTGCCCTTCACAAACCAAGTCTGATCCTCATGTATCACTCCCGGGACACAATCCTCAATCCTAGTGGCCAGGACCTTCGCCAACAACGTGGCATCCACATTAAGGAGCTGAAGTAGGCCATTTTCCAAGACCATATTTTTATCTCATCTCATCAAACATTCTTCATTTATGAAACTGTTTTATTGGACTGATTGGCACAGTTTATAATTATTGGACTGATTGGCACCGTTTAACATTTATTGGTCTGTTTTATTGGACTGATAGGCACCGTTTATAATGTGCCCACAATGCAGAAGGGGACACTCGGATAGACATTAGTTTAAATCCCCTTCTGCACAGATGGAAGACCCTTGTTCTGCCCAGCAACAGCACGAAGCTGCATCTTAATGATGGAAGCCACTTGTTCTGCCCAGCAACAGCACGAAGCTGCACCTTAATGATGGAAGACACTTGTTCTGCCCAGCAACAGCACGAAGCTGCATCTTAAAACGGCCCCATGGCCAGGAGATCGGGATATCTGCGAGTCAAGACCCTGGCAGTGGGATATATGGCACAACTGTATTGCAAAGACTTATGAAAGAATGAAATAAAATATTAATGAAATGGCCAAGGCAGGCAAAGAAACCAGAATAGAAGGAATAAAAGAAATGTATAGATTACGTCCCCTACACACACAGCAGGACAAAGATGACATTAACACCTCATCTAGCAAACACAGAAACAAAAGCATAGCACAGCCACAGACACCGGAGCGAGCACAGATAATCTCATCAACATGAACACACACCATACAGATGCAAATTGACAAGGGAGGGACACCGGAGCGAGCACAGATAATCTCATCAACATGGACACACACCATACAGATGCAAATTGACAAAGGTGCATATTCTCAGTTTAAACCTGTCTGAGAAATCTAAATCAAAACTACCCTTTAACTATTATGTATGAGCAAATGTTCCCGCTCGAATTTGGATTCCTATAAAAATCCAGAGCGAATGTGTTATTGTTGAGATCATCGTGGACCAAGCCACTGTTTCTGAGCTGGCTGCGTGGGTCTCCCTGAAGGTTTCAGTAATTGTACAATAAAGAACAATGCTTTGAACCTTGCCTTGAGACTCGGCCTCTTGACTGCATTGGTACAAGGGATTTTTCCCTACAACAGAGTGAAATCGGCCTAGATGGGCCACACTGAAGCGGGTCCTTGTCCCGCTTGAGGATAAGCGAGATCAGCGCCCGAGACATCGTCGGGGGGAGAATCCCTTCCTCTTTCGGCTCGTTGAAGGTTCTCACCAACAACGGACCCAACAGTTCCACAAACTTCCTGTAGAATTCGACAGGGAACCCATCCGGCCCCGGGGCCTTGCCCGCCTGCATACTCCCCAACCCCTTAACCAGCTCCTCCATCCCGATCGGGGCCCCCAAACCTTCAACCTGTCCCTCCTCCACCCTCGGGAACCTCAATTGGTCCAGGAACCGCCGCAACCCCTCCCCCCCTCCGGGGGTTCTGACTTGTACAGTTTCCCGTAGAAATCCCTGAAGACCTCATTTATTTTGGCCGGACTCCGCACCGTGTTCTCCCCTCTATCCCTGATTCCGCCAATTTCCCTCACCGCCTCCCTCCTCCGTAGCTGATGCGCCAGCATCTGGCTCGCCTTCTCCCCATACTCGTACGCTGTCCCCTGCACCTTCCCCCACTGGGCCTCGGCTTTCCCCGTAGTCAGCAAATCAAGCTCCGTTTGGAGGCTCCGGCGCTCCTTTAGCAGCCCTATTCAGGGGAATCCGTGTATCTCCCCCACCAATCTCTCCCTCTCCATCTTCTCCCTGATTGAGATTAGCTCTCCCCTGACCACCGCCTCCCAAACCACACTAACCGGTACCTCCCCATTATCATTGGCCTCTATGTACCTTTGAATGCACCCCCTGGACCCGCCCACAGACCTCCTCATCCACCAGCAGTCCCACATCCATGCGCCACAGCGGGCGCTGGCCCCTCTCCTCCCCCAACTCCAGCTCCACCCAGCGCGGAGCGTGGTCCGAAATCGCTATGGCCGAGTACTCCGTCCCCTCCTCTCGTGGGATCAACGCCCTACTCACCACGAAAATGTCTATCCCTGAATAGGCCTTGTGCACATGGGAAAAGGAGAACTCTCTAGCCGCTGGCCTGGCAAACCTCCACGGATCCACTCCCCCATCTGATCCATAAACCCCCTCAGAACCTTGGCCGATGGGCCGAGTTCCTGACGGCGCGGGACAGGTGTCCTCACAAAAGCGTGAACCCGTGTTGCCACACTTGGCCGGGATCTGTGCCGCTGGTCAGGGGGGGCGGGGGTGTGTGGCTTCAGTAAATGCTGGAGGAACTGGTGGGGAGTGGGCTGTGGGGTCTCAGTTTGCAGGTCGGGTGAGCACACAGCAGGCACCATGTTGCATGGCGTGACCACTGCAGGTCGTCAGCCGTGCTCATGCGCGGCCCGGGACCCGGTCATTTGCTGCACGATCCGCGGGTGTTTCATGCGGCGCTGATGCTAGCCCTTCACCAGTGTCGGAATTGGTGAGGGGTTCGCGCCGATTTGCTGGTCGTGAAACACCACAGGTCCCATGCCGGCGTCAGCACGTAGCAACAAAAACAGAGAGTTTCACCCCTTGCATCTCATAATGGTCTAAAACACATCGCATCTCGCACACACCTCAAAGATACTGCACTGCATATAGCTCTCAAACACACTGCGTCGCGCAAAGTCTTCAAACATGCTGCACCACACACACAAGCCTATGACCAGTACCAGAGGCGACCAAAATCAAACACCTTCGCAAAGCATGTCGAGTAATGGTATCACGCACGAGCATGATGTTCGCATGTATGCAATTCCATGCGGTTGGGAGGGAGAGCAGGAGGTAAGCTGTAAAAATAAACCTGTTTTTTGCATTCCCATCAAATAGAGGCTGCTGCAGACGGGGAAAGGAACCAACAGAGGGACCTGCCAGTGCTTTAAAGTGAGTGGACTAACGGTCAAAATAGAGGATGCCAAGCCACATTAGTGGTCACAGACGGGCTAAAAACCAGACTATCCAGTACAAAACAGATATTTGGCAAACCCTATGAAAGCCTCAAACATCTTGCATTGTAAACATGCTGCGCTGTAATGACATCTCAAACACAAAGTTGCACACATAATCATTTAGGACTGAGGGGAGGATAAATTACTTCACAGAACATAAAACAATAAAAACTGGAAAATAATACTGGTCCAAACTGTGTTTTCCTACTGGGTCAAAGGCTTGGGAATCTTTGTGATTCTCTACGCCAAAGGGACGTGGATGCTCCATTGCTGAATACGGTTAAGGCTGGGATAGACGAACCGTTGGTTTCTCAGGGAATTAAGGGATATGGGAAGCGGGCACAGGAAATGGAGTGAATCACAAGATCAGTGATACTTGTCTTGAATTGCGGTGTAGGCTCAACGGGTCCCGCAGTGTCCTCCGCTTCTATTTCTTACATTCCTTTGTTCACAGTGCCCTCAAAATTAACGGCCTCATGATAGATGGAAGAGGTTCGGGGAGAGGTAAAATTTTAAACTCAACCCGCCACTTTTATGGCAGTGGGATATGAGGTGTACAGTCTTGCTGAGAGGACCCTGCAATGACGTTTCCACCAGCTTCAGGCAGGAGTCAGAGGCGGAATATTTCCATGAATCTTTAGACAAGATAAGGAATAGGTTTGCCCACAGCATTCTCTGCTTACAGATTGCACATTCCGCAGGGGATGAAGGAAGGGCAACAGAATCAAAGAGAGAAAAATCGGAAAAAAATAATCCGCCATCCAGCACAGTTGAGGAAGAATTATGGTGAGCTCTGATATTTTTTAACCTGCAGATCTGCCTTGCTGTGGCTCATCGCTGATGACAGGAATAGATGGAGGTCATTTAACTCCCGTTAGCCTGCTCTACCATTCAGTGAAATCCTGACTATCTGTAACCTAACCACATATCCACATTTCCTTCAATACCTCCAGTTCACAAAAAATGATCAATCTCAGTTTTAAATTTAACAATTGATCGAGCATCAACTATCGTGTGTGGAAGAAAGTTCCAAATTTCTCTCACCCTTTGCATGTGTTTCCAAATGTCATTCCAGGAAGGCCAGGCTATAATTTCGGACTATGTCCCCTTGTCTTAGATATCCCAACCAGTGAAAATAGTTACCCTTTATCCACCCCGATCATTAGACCTCCATATCTTGAAACCAGCCATCAATTCACCTCTTAACCTTCTAAGTTCCAGGGAAAACAACCTTAGTTTGTGCAATCTCTCCATTTGATTTAGTCCAGGTATTCTGCTCAATAGCCGCTCAACTCCCTCCAAGGCAATAACATGTTCGAAACGGCTTACAGTAACCAGGGCTGTGGGTAGCTGAAGCACAACTTTTACTCTCTGCTTTCTAGTCCTCCAGATATTATTGGCACGATTGAACAGCCTCGCCGTGCTCGACTGGTGATGCAACGAGGCCATTAATTGTGACACTCGGAACACTTTGCTTTGCGATCTGAATCTCGCCTCACTGGTCATGACACAGATTTACATATTTAAATGAGCAGTTAGGCTCACTTATGCCGCCGCCAGATTCTCCCAAGGTCTGGGATCGAGTGCCCACACTGGGAGACCATAGAGCCGTTTAGCTCTGGTCCACACAAACATGGACAAGGCGTAACAGCATCTGAGGGGGTGAGGGGGGGGATCTACCAGACTATCGGAGGCCCCTGGGTGGTTAGGCTCTGGGCAGGGTGGTACCCTGGCATGCACACTGCCACCCCAGCACCCTGGCAGTGTCACGCAGTAACCCTGGCATTTCCTCAAAAAAAAGGAGCCCCGTTTGATAGTGGGATTGTTCTCAGTGCAAAACACATCGTTAAACGTGCCCAAAATGGCCCCTGTTCTTTCCCATTAAATTGTGCCCAAAGGCTAGCATTCCAAAAACCTTTTTGATTATTTCCTGTTACTGTTCATGACATTTAAAAATCCATGGATGTAACTGGACCTGCAAGTGTCCCTAGATCACCCCTGTTTCTAGCTTTCTACCTGCCCCAAATCGCAGCAATCAACTCAACTCACTTCTGACCACCCTGAAAATGGGGCCACCTTTCTGATATGGTGACCGTATCTAACAAGGGTGGCATGGTGGCTAGCTTTGCTGCCACACAGCATGCCTATGTGGAGTTTGCACATTTTCATGTCTCTGTTGGTTACTTCTGGGTGCTCCAGATTCCTCCCAAGTCCAAGGATGTGCAGGTTAGGTGGAATGGTCATGATCAATGCGGGGGGATACAGGGATTGGGGCGGGGGAATGGGCCTAGGTAGAGGGCTCTTGTGGAGGGCCGGTGCAGGCTCGATGGGCCGAATGGCCACCTTCTCCAGTGCAGGGATTCTATGGATTCAAAGATAAATATTGGTCAGATACTGGGAGAGCACCCCATCTCTTCTTCAACATAAAGCAGTGGAATGTTTCACATCCACCAGAGGAGGTGGGGATTTTGGTTTAACGTTTCATCTAAAATACGAGTGATTTAACATGATCTTCACAATGTTGGTGCTTTGCAGACATAGTGTGTGTGGAAGACGTCCTCTGGGATGTCCAAAAGTGGTGTTTATCAAATGGGACAAAGTTTACAATTGCAGGAGTTGCCAGACCTGCGTGCACAATTACATTAGGGGATTGAAGATGGCGTAGTTACACAACTGACTGGCAAAACTTGCACCAAAATGTTCATTCAGTTCACTTCTGGAAATAGTGATGTCACTTTTAAGATCAGAATGTCAATAATAAATATGGCTAAAATAAAGCTCTCATTGGCCCTGAGATTGGAAAACTTTAGCCCAAACATTTAAATGTAGTGTAGATAAGCCTAAAGCAATATTTCATATTCAATACATTGGTCGAAAAATGCAATTGGAAACTAGAACTGCCCTTAACACAGATCAGTGTGTATTTATCCATTCAGGAACAGTAACTGAACCTCAAGGTTATTCATGGTACAGGAAATACTTTGGTGCATTTCAGAGAACATTTATGAATATGAATTCTTAATTTCAAAGAGTCACACTTCATTATATATCCTCTTAAATTACTTGTTGATGCTAGAGGACTTGTTGGCTTACAGGTTTTATATATATCTACTTCAATTGAGAGCACCTGTGGTAGTAGGGACACTCGTTGGGAGGGGGTGCCATGACTGACATGTAATTGGGGAGAAAATTAAAGACTCCAGTTATTTTTTTTCATTCTTTCATGAGACGTGGGTGCCGTTGACATGGTCAGCAGTTGTTGCCCACCCCTAATTGCCCTTGAACTGAGTGGCAGCTAAGAGCCAACCACATTGTTGTGTGGGATGGGGGGATGGGGGCTCCCCAAAGGATTTCAGTGAATCAGATGTATTTTTAAAACAATTGACAATGGTTGATATGGTTAGCTTTAGATTCCAGATTTTATTTACTGAAATTTAAATTGAATTTAAATTTCACCTCTGCCTTGGTGGGAATTGAACCCAAGGCATCAGAATTATCAACCCAGTGACATTTCATTAGGCTGGGTTAGTAACTGGATGTCTTACTGGAGGCTCACTAACACCTTCTGGACTGTTGTCAAGATGATGGCATTAGACCAACTGCTATAATTAATAGGTTGTCCCACCATCGCCAAATTGTTCAAAGATGGCCGATATGATGTTAAAAGCACAGCCTTTCATGACAATGGCCTGAATTTGCAGTCACCAGCAAAGCAATGGTACTTGCCTTTTCGAAGGCCAGCCAAAATGATCCGGCTTCCTCTGTGGCCTGCATTTTCCTACTTTGCTAGCTGCAGTTTAAATCTGGCGCCAGGTCGAGGGGGTGCCTTGGCACTGAAGCAACAGCAGTGATCTCAGCAAGGAGACTGATAGCCATTAGTATTCACACACAGAAATCACTTAATGTCCTAACAATTTCAATTTACATTATTAGAAAGCAAAATAAAGTGACAAAATTAAGATGGAAGCTCAAATAAAGATGAACAGACATTTTTAGGCTGTGTTTTTAAAAAAAGGGACTTTTAAATCATTGCGAAGTGATTTGACAAACATAGGGCATGATCTGCCAGGTGCATCCAGCCGGAATCGAAGGGGGACGCAGCCAGTAAATGCCGGGAGAGGCTTCGCCCGGGATTCCCGACGGCCACAACGCCTCGCAAGATCTAACCAGATCTCGCGAAATGTCATGATCTGGTTCCTGCCCATTAGTCTTGCGCGGTTATGAGGGTTTAAGAACCCACTTAACCGTGCTGATGTCGGATCTAACCGGCTCCCGGTATCTTTCGGCCTCCCCAAGGAGACCCCAGTCGGGTGTCAATTAGCACTGGTCTACAGAAATGTGGACCAGGCAGAACGGCACCTGATGGGCCTTCCAGGCCATTGGACCCCCCTGGGTGGGCAGGGTCAGGATAGGATGGCAAACTGGCCTCCCCCAGGCACCTTGGCACAGCCATGGTGCCTGGGTGGCACAGTCACGCTGGGGGGAGCAGTGCCAGGGTGCCAGAATTGCACTGCCAAGGGTCAGAGTCTAAGGGAGCCAAGCCCATGAGGGAGGTTATGAAGGGTGGGGTCCTGAAAGGTGGGACCCGTAAGGAGGCTTGGGAAAGCCTAAAATAGGGGGACCTCAGTGACCCCATAGCGGGATGGCCTCACTTGGGGCAGTGTGGGGTAAAGCCCATGTGTGTAGGGGGGGTGACATTGCCTGTGGAAGGGGGTATTGGGGATCCTCAAGCTCACTCAGAGATGAGGGCATGCTTTCAAAACGGTGGCCTGATCTCTGAGGAGTTGGTCTGGCCAGGGAGTTCAGCTCTATTCTAAGAGTAGACTAATTGGGAGAGAAACTCCCCAGGGCCTGAAAAAGAGGCTAAGTGTGATTGGATAGAGGTGGGGAATTCGCTGACAGAGCCGGGGTTGAACTCCCAGACTAACACGCCTGAAATGACACTGAGAAACTCGTCCATTAAATCACGCCCATTGTATTTGCTGTTCAGGATCAGCGAGGCTGTTGCACAGTAATCATCAGGTTAGTGCACTATTGTAAACTCAATTCACCTGATTCAACAAGGTGCAACTTTTTGCAGGGTTTTCATAGCAATAGAAACAACTATAGATTGGAAGTTTTCATCATATTTGCAATGGAGTTAGTAGTCTGTGCGAACATCAACAGCATATCACAAGCAGGAGGAGACACTGACAGCAACCTCTGAATTTTCATGTTATTTTGCGCATGTTGCTGCCAGTTTCAGTGGAGCAATGACGGTGAACATTGACAGTTTTGTCATGATATTCAAACATACATCATAACACATACTTAAAGGATAGACAGACCAACGGACCAATTAGCACACATAACACAACAGCCAATCACAGACAAGAGCAGACATAGTATAAGACAAGAAACACAACACTTCCTGGGCAGTCCATCTGGAAACAGCACCAAGGGCCAGGACCTCATAGCAAGACACTCACACCGTCACAACGTGCTGAGTACCAAGTCTGATGTATAAATAGTTAAATGGAATAAAACTGCGTTGTACCAATCGCAACCGTGTTGGTTCGTCTGTACCTCAGAGCACCCAACACTTCATGATACCAGGAGTGAATCGATACCTACCGGCAAATCTGCCATCCTGAGCCATGGACACCCGCAACAAATCGCAGCCGTTGCAAGTCGCTGGGAACCTGGGCACAAATTGGAAGCTCTTCAAGCAGCGCTTCGAACTCTTCATGCAAGCCAATGAAAAACAGGGCGCCTCGGGCGAAACAAAGATTGCCATGCTCCTCACTACCGCAGGTCAGTAGGCCATCGATGTATACAACTCCTTGGTGTTCGCGGAAGGTGAGAACAAAGCTAAGTATGACACGGCCCTCCTCAAGCTTGACAAGCACTTCAACGTTGAGGTCAACGAAAGCTTTGAGAGGTATGTCTTTCAGCAGCGCCTGCAAGGCAAAGATGAGCTCTTTCAGTCTTTCCTGACACACCTCCGCATACTCGCGCAGTCCTGAGGGTACGACACCACCTCAGAGTCCATTATCCGGGACCAGATCGTTTTTGGCGTTGCCTCCAGTGGCCTACGCCAGCAGCTTCTAAAAATTAAAGGCCTGACCTTAGCATCTGCAGTTGAAGCCTGTGTCCTGCATGAGAATGCGACCAGCCGCTATGCCCAATTTCAGGCGACCGAATCGGCACGGAGGGGGTCCCACGTGATCGAATCAGCAAGCCAGGCCGCCCACGAGGCCGAACGCGTCCAGGCAATCGGGTTTCTCCCGGCCCACGGCCTGGACGACGACGGCCGTTTCGCGTGCTTTTTAAGGCCTCCCGCATTTGTGCGCGCCAAAACCTACGGCAACACTGAGGGACGTGCTGCGCAGGCGCGCCAGACGCAAGACCGAACTGCGCATGCGCAGTGGCGTAACGAACGCCATGACGTGCGGCAACTGTGGAGCTGCACATTTAAAAGGGCATTGCCCTGCAAAAGCCCGACAATGCGTAGGCTGTGGCAAGATGGGCCACTACGCTGCCTACTGTCGAGCGGCTCAACCTGTTGATCTTCCACATCTCCGACAACCTCGCAGGAACGTGCGGACCATTCAGCCTCCACATCACGCAATCCAAACTGACGACACAGATGTCCAAGGCGCCTTCCGGGTTGCGGTCATTGATGCGAACCGGGTCAACACCATCAATCCGGGCGATGAATGGAGTGCCACCCTAACGGTCAACCGATCGCCGATCACTTTCCGCCTGGACACTGGCGCCTCCGCCAACCTCATAGCATGGTCAGCCTTCTACGCCATGAAGGTCAGACCACCAATCCAGCCATCCCGGTGCAAGATGGTCAACTACAACGGGAACGTTATCCCGGCCATGGGTTCCTGACAGCTCCAGGTGACACACAAAAAACACACGGTCACACTCTCGTTCGAGATAGTTGGCTCATTGAAGGACTCCCTGCTGGGCGCACAGGCATGTAAGGCTCTCTACCTTGTGCAACAAATTCTCTCTCTCTCTCCAGACGGCACGTCTGACTTCCCGGATGCAGAGTTCTACGCACAGCTCCAATCGCTCCTCGCCCACAACCAGGAGGCATTCGAAGGCATGGGAACACTGCCATACACCTACCGAATTCGCCTCAAACCGGACGCCATCCCGGTCGTTCACGCACCTCGCAGGGTTCCTGCGCCACTTAAAGGCCGCCTCAAGTAGCAGCTGCAGGATCTCCAGGACCAATGGGTCCTATCCAGGGTCACGGAGCCCACGCCATGGGTCAGCTCCATGGTGTGCTCAAGAAGCCCTCTGGCGAGCTCCGCATCTGTATTGACCCCAAAGACCTCAATAATAATATTATGAGGGAACATTATCCCATACCCAAACGGGAGGAGATCGCCAGTGAAATGGCCCAGGCGAAGATATTCACGAAACTGGATGCTTCTAAAGGATTTTGGCAGATCCAACTGGACCCGTCCAGCCGAAAGCTATGTACCTTCAACACCCCTTTCGGCAGGTTCTGCTACAACCGGATGCCATTTGGCATCATCTCGGCATCCGAGGTCTTCCACAGAATCATGGAGCAGATGATGGAAGGCATCGAAGGGGTGCGCGTATATGTGGACGATGTCATCATCTGGTCCACCGCACACCAGGAGCACATACATCGTCTCCAACGCGTTTTTGCCCGCGTACGGGAAAACGGCCTGCGCCTCAACCGAGCCAAGTGCGCCTTTGGCCAGACCGAATTGAAGTTCCTGGGGGACCATATCTCCCGGTCAGGGGTCCGTCCGGATGCAGACAAGGTGAGCGCCATCACAGCCATGCCGCAGCCGGCCGACAAGAAGGCTGTCCTACGCTTCCTTGGCATGGTCAACTTCCTGGGGAAGTTCATTCCCAACCTTGCCTCCCACACGACGACTCAGCGCCACCTCGTCAGAAAATCCACAGAGTTCCAGTGGCAACACACGCACCAGCTGGAATGGGAGAAGCTCAAACGCAAACTCACTACGGCAACAGTGTTGGCGTTTTTTGACACGTCTCGTGCCACCAAAATCTCAACTAATGCCAGCCAATCCGGCATTAGATCAGTGCTCCTGCAGAGGGATGACACGGCATCATGGGCTCCAGTGGCCTATGCATCGCGGGCCATGACACCCACAGAGCAGCGCTACGCGCAAATCGAAAGATAATGCCTGGGCTTGCTAACCGGTTTAGTCAAGCTCCACGATTACGTCTATGGTCTTCCACGGTTCACGGTCAAAACTGACCACCGCCCCCTGGTCAGCATAATAAACAAGGACCTGAACGAGATGACCCCTCGCCTCCAGCGCATCCTACTTAAACTCAGGAGGTAAGACTTCCAACTGGTCTACACTCCAGGGAAGGACCTCATCGTGGCGGATGCCCTATCCAGAGCAGTGAGCACGCCGCCAGATGCGGAGGGTTTTGTATATCAGGTCGAGGCACAGGTGGCTTTTACAGCGGCAAATCTGCCGGCTGACGACTCCAGTCTGGCCCGTATCCGCCGAGGGACTGCGGCCAACCCCCTTCTGCAGCGAGTGATGCGCCACATGACGGGAGGATGGCTCAAAGGGCAGTGCCGCAGTTCTACAATGTACGAGGCGACCTAGCCATCATTGATGGTGTCCTTCTGAAGCTGGACCGGATTGTGATTCCACACAGCATGCGCCAGCTGGTTCTAGACCAACTACACGAAGGCCACTTGGGGGTCGAGAAGTGCAGACGGAGGGCTCGAACTGTTTTATCGTTACAGGCCTCGTTTGATCGTTCCATAGTTCAACGTTGTTCTTCTTTTATGGTACAACCTCGTTAGCATGTCACACCTGACATCGCCCCTTGTATATAGTTAAGCCCCATGTACATGATGTAAATATTACACACACACCTTTAGCTGCACTCAGGACACATTTATATTTATAACCACGTAGGCACATAATCTTGTAAAAAAGGGGGAATGTCATGATATTCAAACATACATCATAACACATACATAATGATAGACAGACCAACGGACCAATTAGCACACATAACACGACAGCCAAACACAGACAAGAGCAGACACAGTATAAGACAAGGAACACGACACTTCCTGGGCAGTCCATCTGGAGACAGCACAGGGCCAGGACCTCATAGCAAGACACTCACACCGTCACAACGTGCTGAGTACCAAGTCTGATGTATAAATAGTTTAATGGAATAAAACTGCGTTGTACCAATCGCAACCGTGTTGGTTCGTCTGTATCTCAGAGCACCCAACACTTCAAGTTTCACTGTCATGACCACTAGAAAATCTAGGGCACTGTTTCAGACAGGGCTACCAAATGTGCTGTTTGTCTTTTTGAGCTCTCCTCAGGCTACATGTGGGCAGGACTTTCAACTTTGGCAGTAATGCAAAACAAGCAAAATCAGCTTAACTGTCTTGACAATCCTACCCCTCATACTACACTCCCCATTATAAACCCCCACTCATTATACGCTCCACTGCCATTGCGAACTCTCCACACATTTTACTGCACCCACTAAGTATACCTTCCCCGAAGCAATTTCATGGTCCATTACCTTTAACAAACCCCTTGATTGATTGGTCCAGTCTATTTCAAAGGAGGGCTGCTTTGTTCGTTTTGACACAATCCGTTAACTCTTAAGTGCTTCCTCTTTTGAGCAGGTGATGTTTCTAACTGCAGTATTTTTTAAAAAAAGACTGCTTCTTTGTTCTGCAGAGCTTCCTATGAGGACCAGTTGCGGCTCACATGTGTGTGTGTGGGGGGGGGTGGCTTGCTCACAATTGGTGGGCCTGCAGCGCTATTCTGCGATCAGGATGTCCTCTAAAGCGGGCGCCCATATCTCTTTAAGGAGCAGATCCTGCTTCTCAAAGAGATCAGGGCGCTCTTCTCAAAGCTAGTACAATACCCGCCCCTCTCCAAAAAGTTTCAAGGTGCTGTTGAATCCCACCTCAGCAGCGCTGCCAGCACGAATCGGAAATACACCAGATTTCCCTGTGGCAGCACCATTAGGTTTTAATCGGTTGAATCATGGCCAAGTGTCGGAGGGAGAACACATAACCCCCTTCAAATCACCACCTGCCCCATATGTGGCAGAGCCTGCAGATCGCGGATTGGATTTATCAGCCATCTCAGAACTCAAAAAACTGGAGGGGAAGCAAGTCATCGTTGATCCCGAGGAACTGCCTAAAAAGATTACCACATAGGCTCAAATTCAACACAGATTTTTAATTCCTTGGACATTTAATATTTACAGTGGGAAAACTCAAAAACAGCCTCAATATCTATATCAACAGAAGGGTAACTAAAACGTTACTATTTGGTAAAGGAGCTAGAAGGATGTTGTGAAAATAAAGTGCATGGAATAATTTTTTAAAAATAAAACTTTGGGACACTGGCGTCAAATGTGAAAAATAATGTTAATGAAAATCCACTCAATGTTTCTGCTGATAGCTGACAAAACATCAGTGTTTAGTCAGTGTGGAGACTGAAGCCTGAGGTTACCAACAACACTGCCACATTGACTCTACCACCTAGAGCGCCTGTTCCCATGGAAACCAATAGTTTGCTTTCACAGAAATGGAGCATGACATTTGAAACACAAATGACAGATGTTGCCATTATGGAATTAAGATCCACGCGCTACTCAGTGACACAGAAACGCTTGATAATTCTGATTCGCAGCTACTCAGCTTCTCTGATGCCACAAACATTGCCAGGTCGCTGTTGCCAGACTTGCTGAAATCAGCGGTAACCCGGCAGCGTGAACGAGATGGCTCTTGTGCTGCTGCAAGCCGTGCACATCAGCCAACGGGAGCACATTTGGCCCGTGATCCTCATTGCTAAAGAATTTCAAAGCGACTTCCCATCAGAGCTAGTGACCAGCCTTGCTGAGTGGACGAAGCATTCAGGGCCCACACTCCACAGCAGAAGGCATAATTTCACACCTTCCAATCTGTATGGACCTTCCCCTGTCATTGAGTGAGATGGTGTAGCCCAGGAAGCAGGCACCCTTTGTAAGCAGGTCATGCACACAATCCCTTAACACACAGACTGCTTCTGCAGAAACCATTCCACGAAACAGACTCGTTTCTAATGAGTTGAGCAGTGCTGTAAAGTCACTGGTCAAACGTGTCTAGGGTGGCCACTTGTCCAGTTTTAGATCGAACAGTCCAAGAGATGCAGGTCAGGTGGATTGGTCATGCCACTTGCAAATTGCCACTTAGTGTCCAAAGATGTGCTTAGATGGGATTAGGGAATAGGGCAGAGGAGTGTGCGACGGTAGGGTGCTCTTTCAAAGGGTCAGTGCGACATTATGGGCCGAATGGCCTCCTTCTGCACTGTAGGAGATTCTATGGAACAGGTACTGACTATCCGTCTGCTGGACCTGAAACATTAACTCTTGGGCTGGATTCTCTGCAGCCCCGCTCCGAAATCGCGTTTGGCGTGGGGGCGGAGAATCCAATTTGGCGCTGAAATCGGGTCCGGCGCCGGTTCGGCAATTCTCCCCGCCGCGAAAATCAGTGTGTGCGCGGAGTAGTCTGCGCGGCTGGGGGCCATTGCCAGAGGCCCGCCCACCAATCCTCCCCTCCCGACCGGCCGAGTTCCCGGCAGCGTGGAACTAACATGCTGTGGCCGGTCAGGATGCTCGGGACTCAGTCAGCGGCCGCGTTGGTGGGGGGGCGGAGGGATCGGCACCGAGGGGGAGGCCTTATGGGTGGCCGGTGGAGAGATCGGGCCGGGGGAAGAGATCGGGCTGGATGGATCCTCGGGCGCGCGGTCGATCGGGGGGAGGGGGTGGGGGGCGGCTACATTTCTAAGCTGCCTCCGGGCTCCCTGTCTGCCATGGAGCTCTGCGTGGCTGTTGGAGGCCGGCACCATGTGTGGACTCCGGACCGGAAATGCAGGGGCCGTATCTGCAGCTAAAGCGTGAATCACTCTGGGTCCCTTCTAGCCCCCTGCAGGTGAGTGAATCAACTGTTCTTTTCTATTAGAAACTCGGGAGTGAAACGCCAGCGTTTTTACACAGGCGTGGGGACATAGCCCCATTTTGGGAGTATCCAGACCCTTGTTTTTCTCTCTCCACAGATGCTGCCTGACCTGCAGCATATGTCCAGCTGTTTTTTTTTAGATTTCCTGTATCCACAATAATCTGTTTTGTGATTGGTTTCTCCCAAAGTTCATTGCAAACTGGAAGTGTATGAGCACCCCAAGTTTAGTTAGCCTTAAGCCTGAAGGTTCATGACATGCAATATTTTCCATTAACAATAAAAATTGTGCACACGGGGTTTGGCAGACGTGTCCAGCCTTCCCGAGGTCCCTGACTAGCCACCCACTACCTGTCTGTGGAGCCTCAATGTCAGCAAGGAGGATATTTTTCCAAAATAAAAGTCCACCTCACGGCTGTGGAATAATTAATCTAAACACAGAAACTGGTCCCTCGATTTGAGAAAGAATTTCTGTCAAACTGCCTCACTCCACTGAACCTCACTTCTCACCGTGGCGGTAAAAAATTAATTTTCCTGCAGTACACAAAACACAGGTAGAAATGAATTACTGAGCAGTGACACATCTGAGTGTTCAGTGGATGTTGATAGATGCTTTGAGCTTTGCTTTTATGATTTACGACTGCCTTAACGCACTTCTAATTATTTCATACAATCTTATAGCACTATGAAAACTCACCAATGACTGCTCCCTTTATGCTTTAGTTAGTCCCCGTACTGTCTAGTCTGGTACGGTTCCATACAACCCCAAATGCTATTTATCATACAGAAACAGGCAACACGGTAGTGCAGTGGGTTAGCCCTGCTGCCTCACGGCGCCGAGGTCCCAGGTTCGATCCCAGCTCTGGGTCACTGTTCGTGTGGAGTTTGCACATTCTCCCCGTGTTTGCGTAGGTTTTGCCCCCACAACCCAAAGATGTGCAGGATAGGTGGATTGAACACGCTAAATTGCCTCTTAATTGGAAAAAAATGAATTCGGCACACTAAATTTAAATTTAAAAAATCATACAGAAACAGGCAAGAGGCCCATACTAGTGTTTATGCCTCACACTAGCCTCCTCACACACTTTTTCCTCAAGCTTCATCAACACATCAATCTATTCCTTTCTCCCACATGTCCTGTTCCCTCAGCCTTATTCCCACTCAACTGCTGATTGTTCACCTTCCCCGTCTCCTTTGGAGGTGTTGTCATCACCCCTCTCAGAATCACAGAATTGTTACAGCGCAAAAGGAGGCCATTTGGCCCATTGTCTGTCCACTGACTTAGTGCTATCCCCATGCCTTTTCTCTGTAGCCCTAAACATCCATTTCTATTCAAGTAATATCAAGCACTGTCAGTGGGGTTAGGCGGTGCAGTTTGAGGTTGTCAGGTCCGTTTCAAAATCGTGTAAGTCAACGAACTGAAGACAGACCTTAAAGAGCATGTCGTCAGTTCATGACGAATAAAGGGGGCGTGGCTGTGGTGGAATTACACAAGACAATTTGCCTCCCAACTCTGTCTGTCCCTGCATCCCTGCTCGAGCTAGCATTTGAGTGTGCAAAGGCTCCAGTGCGAAACGGTAAAGGGGCAGATTAAATCGTGGTTAGTGTCGGATGCACCCTCTGACACTGACTGAAAGACCTGGAATATTCTCGCTCTATGATGTTGCCAAACCTCCCGGGTATTTCCAGCGTTTTCTGTTTTTAATCTTAGTTTACCAGCATCTGCAAGTTTTGCTTTTGTAAACTTTCGCACTCATCCTTCTTGACCTGTCTGAGGCCTTTGATGCAATTGGCCGCACTATTCTCCTCCACTGTTGTCATGTTGGATGGGGCTGCTCTTACCTGGTTCCATTCTTATCTACTCTTAGCCAGAGAATTCACTTGTAATGGCTTTTCTGTCTGCTCCGGGGCTGGTATTTGTAATGTCCTCCCACCCCTCTTATTTCTCATCGACACTCTGCCCCTTGGTGACATCATTCAAAAGTACAGTGTAGTTTTCACAATGAGCTAACCCGGCTCCAGCTCAGCACCACTTCTCTCGATTCCTCCATTGTTGCTAGATTGATAGCGAGATTTGGACAGGCTGAGTGGATGGGCATATGCATAGCAGATGCAGTATAATGTGAATAAATGGCAGGTTATCTGCTTTGGTAGCAAAAATAGGAAGGCAGATTATTATTTGAATGGGTGTAAATTGAGAAAGGTGAATGCTGAGACCTTGATGTTGTCGTGCATTAGTCACTGAAAGTAAACACAGGCAGTAAAAGCGGCAAATGGTATGTTGGCCTTCATAGCGAGAGGATTTGAGTATAGAATGGAGATGTTTTACTGCAATTGTATAGGGCATTGGTGAGTCCACACCTGGTGTATTAGTTGCAGTTTTGGTGTCCTTATCTGAAGAAGGATAGTCTTGCTAGGGACAGCAGTGGCAGGACTGTCAGATGAGGCTAGGATTCTATTCATTGCAGTTTAGAAGACTTATTTTTAAATTCATTCATGGGTTGCGGGCGTCACTGGTTGGGCCAGCATTTATTGCCCATTTAAGAATCAACCACATTGCTGTGGGTCTGGTGTCACATGTAAGCCAGACCAGGTAAGGATGACAGACTTCCTTCCCTAAAGGACATTAGTGAACCAGATGTTTTTTTTTCGACAATCGACAATGGCTTCATCATTAAACTTTTTAATTCCAGATTATTTTTAAAATTCAAATTCATCATTGCCCTGGTGTGATTCGAACTTGGGTCCCCAGAGTATTACTCTGGGTTTCTGGATTATTAGTCCAGTGATAATACCACTGCGTCACTGGGGATCTCATAGAAACTTATAAATTCTAACAGGATTAGACGGGGTAGATTCAGAAAGAATGTTCACGATGGTGGGGGTTTCCAAAACTAGGGTCATAGTTTGAGGATAAGGGCTAAACCTTTTAGGACTGAGGTGAGGAGAAATTTCTTCAACCAGAGAGTGATGAATCTGTGGCATTCACTACTACAGAAAGTAGTTAAGGCCAAAACATTATGGAATTTCAAAAAGGAGTTAGATATAGCTCTTGGGGCTAAAGGGATCAAGAAATCTGGGGAGAAGGTGGGATCAGAGTATTGAACTTGATGATCAGCCATGATCATAATGAATGGCGATGTAGGCTCGAAGGGCCAAATGACCAGAGAATCTCTACAGTGCAGAAAGAAGCCATACAGCCCATCGAATAAACACCAGCCCTTGGAAAGAGCACCCTACCCAAGCCCACCCCTCCAGTATATCCCTGTAACCTAACCTAACATTTTTTTGAACACCAAGGGGCAATTTATCATGGCCAATCCACCTAACCTGCAGTTCTTTGGACTGTGGGAGGAAACCAGAGCACCCGGAGAAAACCCACGCAGACACAGGGAGAAATTGCAAACTCCACACAGTCAGTCACGCAAAGCTGGAATTGAACCCGGGTCACTGGAGCCGTGAGGTGGCAGTGCTAACCACTGTACCACCGTGCTGCCCATCAAATGGCCCACTCCTGGTTCTATTTTCGATGTATGTTTCAATATACGATCAGACTGTTTATCTGACATCTGAGATTGAAACAGCAGAAATTTCCACCAATTAAATATTGGGAAGACTGAACACATTGTTTTTGGCCCCTGCTCCAAACTCCCTTTCCTAATTATCACCTCTAATCCTCTCCCAGGCAGCAGTGAGCTTATACCAGTCTGCTGTAACCTTGGTGTCCCGCTCGATCCTAAGATGAGCTTCCGACCTCCGCTTATGCCAACTTCAGACCTCCAGGACTGCCAACTTCCACCTTCATAACACCCCTCGACTTCTCAGTTCACATGCTGTTGAAATACTCATCCATGCTTTCGCCGTCTCTTGACAATTCCAATTTCTGTCTGGTCTCGCACATTCCACCCTTTGTGAACTTGAGGTATTGCTGCCCCTGACTTAGCTCTCAGCGAATCCCAATCCCCTTCCACCCCTATGCTTGCTGACCTTATATTGGATTTTGGTCAAACAGCATCTTAATTTTGAAAATATCATCCTTGTTTTCAAATTAGTCCATGGTCTTTCCCCTCTGATCTTCTCCAAGCGCCCCCCACCCATGGAGATATCACATTCTGGCTTCTTGCGCATGTTCAATTATAATTACCCCACTATTTGTAGCCATACCATCAGTTGCCTCGACCCCAAGACCTGGAATTCCCTCCTCACCCCTCCCTGTCTCCCTATCTCAATTACCTTCCTTTGCAACACTTCTTAAAACCTACCTCTTTGACTAATATTTGATCTTCTGACTCACTATCCCCTTATGTGGCTCTGTGTCGGAATTTGTTTTGCAATGCTCCTGTGAAACACCTTAGCATGTCTCATTATATTAAAGGGGCTACATAAATAAGTTGATGCTGCACCTATGCCATTTGCCTCAGCTACTCTTTCTGGTGAAACTGTATTCCAAATGCTAGCCACTCCCTGGATAAGGACGTTTACTAAATTTACTACTGGCTTTATTATCACCATTTTCTTAATGGTGTGAGATTAGTAAATTTGAGGAGAAAAGGTTCAGGTGTCCAGGTGGACAAATCACGAAATACAAAAGACAGGTGCAAAAGATAAATCATAAAGATGAATAGTATGTTGGACTTCATCTCAAGGGAACTAAACTATGAAAGTGCAAAGTTGCGCCTCAATTGTACATGACACTGGACTAAGCCAGGGGTTCCCAAACTGGGGTAGCCTTCCAGGGAGTCCGCCGGAGCCTCCCAGGGAGTCCGCCGGAGCCTCCCAGGGAGTCCGCGGGAGCCTTCCACGGGGTCCGGGGGAGCCTCCAACAGAGTCCGCGGGAGCCTTCCACGGAGTCCGCGGGAGCCTTCCACGGAGTCCGCGGGAGCCTTCCACGGAGTCCGCGGGAGCCTTCCACGGAGTCCGCGGGAGCCTTCCACGGAGTCCGCGGGAGCCTTCCACGGAGTCCGCGGGAGCTTGCCACGGAGTCCGCGGGAGCCTTCCGCAGAGTCCGCGGGAGCCTTCCGCAGAGTCCGCGGGAGCCTTCCGCAGAGTCCGCGGGAGCCTTCCGCAGAGTCCGCGGGAGCCTTCCACAGAGTCCGCGGGAGCCTTCCACAGAGTCCGCGAGAGCCTTCCTCAGAGTCCGCGGGAGCCTTCCACAGAGTCCGCGGGAGCCTTCCACGGGGTCCGGGGGAGCCTTCCACGGGTCCGGGAGAGCCTTCCACAGAGTCCGCGGGAGACTTCCACGGAGTCCGGGGAAGCCTTCCACGGAGTCTGGGGGAGCCTTCCACAGAGTCCGGGGGAGCCTTCCACAGAGTCCGCGGGAGCCTTCCACAGAGTCCGCGGGAGCCTTCCACGGGGTCCGGGGGAGCCTTCCACGGAGTCCGCCGGAGTTTTCCAGGGAGTCCGCCGGAGCCTTCCAGGTTAGGCACAGTTTTTAAATTTTAAAAATGCTGCAGAACTGCTTGCCCAATCAGAGGCTGGCTTCTCCATGGAATTGAACTTGGAGAGGGTGCCAGAGTGTGTAAGTGTAGGCGTGGGGGGGGGGGGGGGGGGGGGGGGGGCGGTGGGCAGAGCATGCAGGAGTGCTGGAGTGTGGGGAGAGAGGTGAAGTGGGAGGTGGGATGGAGCAGGCATCAGAGTAGTCCTCAGAATAGGCGGTCGGACCAGGCTTCAGAGCAGGAGCCAGAGAGTACTTTGGAGCATGAGAAAGAGACATGAGTGCATGTGAGTGAGAGAAGGTGACTGTCTGATAGAGGGGTGAGTATGTGAGGGGGATGTGAGTTTGTGTGAGAAAGCGGGCAGGGTGAGTGTATGTAAGAGGGGGGTGATTGCAAGAGAGGAGGGTGAATGTGTGTTAGAGAAGAGGTTGTGTGAGAGAAAGAGAAGGATGTGTGTGAGAGAAAGAGAAGGATGTGTGTGAGAGAGAGTGTACGTGTGTGGGAGAGAGTGTGTGTGTGTGTGTGAGAAAGAGAGAGTGTGTGTGAGAGAGAGAGAGAGGGTGAGTGTGTGTGTGTGAGAGGGAGAGCGAGACGTGAGGGAGACGTGAAGGAGAGGGAGATTTGTATGCAAGGGAGAGAGAGACGTGTATGCGAGGGAGAGGGAGACGTGTGCGCGGGGGAGACATGCACATGAGGGAAACATGCACGCGAGGGAGACTTGTACGGGGAAGAGGGAGACATTTGAGAGGGAGGGAGATGTGTGTGTGAGAGAGAGACAGAGAGATCTGTGTGTGTGAGAGAGGAGACGTGTGAGTGTCAAACAGAGATGCGAGTGTCCGATATGAGTACAAGCTTTCCAGCATTACTCCTCACATTAAAAATGATAAAAGGAAGACTTTATTTTTTTAAAATTAGAATCATTTTAGTTGGCCCACTCCTAAATGGGCACTTGTTTCAAGGAATTATGTTAAGGGGCCATGGGAAGGTGGCTTGGCCAGGGCTTTATGTGAGTGGGCCATGTAGCTGGCAAATGTATTTGCGACTGTGCGCCTCTTCCTAATTCCTAATATATCCATAGAATTCCTGCAATATAGAAGGAAGTCATTCAGCCCATTGAGTCTGCACTGACCCTCCAAAAGAGATCCTCACCTAGGCCCACACCCCTGCCCTACCCCCACAAACCTGCGCACTGGCCAGAGCCAATCCACCTAACCTGCAGAACTTTGGACTGTGGGACAAAATCCACGCAGATAAACTCCAAACCGGCAGTCACCAAAGGCTGGAATCGAACCTTCCTGGATTCCTGGTATTGTGAGGTAGCAATGGTAACCACTGTGCCACCGTTCCTCTATATGCACAGATATAGCTAGATTTCTGTGCTTGTACCTATCGCACAGTACAAAATGAGGTATTGGCATTATGAGAATGTTTGAGGGTCCCTGATCCACTTGGCAGGTCACAAGGAGTTCCACAGCTCAAAATATTTGGATAATCCTCGTCTAATCCCAACTGGAGTGCTGTGTTCAGTTTTGCGCATCAATCTTAGGAATGATACAAAGAACAAAGAAAAGTACAGCACAGGAACATGCCCTTCGGCCCTCCAAGCCTGTGCCGATCATGCTGCCCGACTAAACTACAATCTTTTACACTTCCTGGGTCCGTATCCCTCTATTCCCATCCTATTCATGTATTTGTCAAGATGCCCCTTAAATGTCACTATCGTCCCTGCTTCCACCACCTCCTCCGGCAGCGGGTTCCAGGCACCCACTACCCTCTGTGTAAAAAATTTGCCTTGTACAAATTCTATTATACCCTTCTAAACCTTACCTCTCGCACCTTAAACCAATGCCCCCTAGTAATTGACACTTCTACCCTGGGAAAAAGCCTCTGACTATCCACTCTGTCTATGCCCCTCATAATTTTGTAGACCTCTATCAGGTCGCCCCTCAACCTCCGTCGTTCCAGTGAGAACAAACCGAGTTTATTCAACGGCTCCTCATAGCTAATGCCCTCCATACCAGGCAACATTCTGATAAATCTCTTCTGCACCCTCTTTAAAGTCTCCACATCCTTCTGGTAGTGTGGCGACCAGAATTGAACACTATACTCCCAAGCGTGGCTGGGGACTAATGACAATCCCACAATCCTGTGGGAGTATGAGCTTCCCCAATGAGGGAGGCGGAGAAACCATTAGTAAACTCCTAGTATAAATAAAGCTGGCTAGTTTAGGAACCAGCAGGAAGGAGTGTGCAGCAAGGGAAGTTGCTGCTGTTGTATATATATATATATACTAATATATATATATGTTATTGTAAATAAATGTTATTACTTTGTATCCTTAAAACCCGTGCTGGATTCTTCGTGGCCCTCACAAAACTGGCGGCGAAGGTTAAAGTGAATAGCTGTCTACACTGCTGAAGCCACCTCCCTGGATTTTTGTTGGATACAGGTTGGAAGTTGTTTTCTGTTATACCATGCCTCTGTACGGACGTTTGGATGTTTTGATGTTGCGCTGGAAAGCTGGAACCAGCACACACAACGGATGCGTTACTATTTCCGGGCAAACAATATCACCGAAAACGAGCGCCAGGTGGTCATATTGCTCACCGCCTGCGGCCCGCATACGTTTGGGGTGATTGGGAGCCTTACGTACCCAGCTGCGCCGGACACCAAAACATTTGATGAACTTGTGAATATAGTGGGGCAACATTTTAACCCAACCCCGTCCATGATAGTCCAGCGTTACCGGTTTAATACCGCTGAGAGGACCCCTGGAGAATCCCTTGCCGATTTTCTATCCAGGCTACGCAGGATTGCGGAGTACTGTGATATATGTTATTGTAAATAAATGTTATTACTTTGTATCCTTAAAACTCGTGCTGGATTCTTCGTGGCCCTCACAAAACTAAGGTTCTATACAGCTGCAACATTACTTGCCAATTGTTATACTCAATGCCCCGGCCAATGAAGGCAAGCATGCCGTATGCCTTCTTGACTTCCTTCCGGATTAAACTCCATCTGCAATCTCTCCGCCCAAGTCTCCAAACAATTTAAATCCTGCTGTATTCTCTGACAATGCTCATCGCTATCCGCAATTCCACCAACCTTTGTGTCGTCTGCAAACTTACTAATCAGACCAGTTACATTTTCCTCCAAATCATTTATATATACTACGAGCAGCAAAGGTCCCAGCAAGCAGAACACCACTAGTCACAGCCCTCCAATCAGAAAAGCACCCTTCCATTGCTACTCTCTGCCTTCTATGACCTAGCCAGTTCTGTATCCATCTTGCCAGCTCACCCTGATCCCGTGTGACTTCACCTTTTGTACCAGTCTGCCATGAGGGACCTTGTCAAAGGCCTTACTGATGTCCATACAGACAACATCCACTGCCCTACCTGCATCAATCATCTTTGTGACCTCTTCGAAAACCTCTATCAAGCTAGTGAGACACAACCTCCCCTTCACAAAACCATGCTGCCTCTCGCTAATACATCCATTTGCTTCCATATGGGAGTAGATCCTATCTCGAAGAATTCTCTCCAGTAATTTCCCTATCACAGACGTAAGGCTTACCGGCCTGTAGTTCCCTGGATTATCCTTGCTACCCGTCTTAAACAAAGGAACAACATTGGTTAATCTCCAGTCCTCTGGGACATCACCTGAAGACAGTGAGGATCCAAAGATTTCTGTCAAGGCCTCAGCAATTTCCTCTCCAGCCTCCTTCAGTATTCTGGGGTAGATCCCATCAGGTCCTGGGGACTTATCTACCTTAATATTTTTCAAGACGCCTAACAACAATGAGACATGCTATCTACACACCCTTCTCCAGACTCAACATCCACTTATTCCTTCTCTTTGGTGAATACTGATGCAACATATTCATTTAGTACCTCGCCCATTTCCTCTAGCTCCACACACAGATTCCCTTGCCTATCCTTCAGTGGGCCAACCCTTTCCCTGGCTACCCTCTTGCTATTTATGTACGTGTAAAAAGCCTTGGGATTTTCCTTAACCCTATTTGCCAATGACTTTTCGTGACCCCTTTTAGCCTTCCTAACTCCTTGCTTAAGTTCCTTCCTACTTTCCTTATATTCCACACAGGCTTCGTCTGTTCCCAGCCTTCTAGCCCTGACAAATGCCTCCTTTTTCTTTTTGACGAGGCCTACAATATCTCTCGTTATCCAAGGTTCCCGAAATTTGCCGTATTTATCCTTCTTCCTCACAGGAACATGTCAGTCCTGAGTTCCTTTCAACTGACATTTGAAAGCCTCCCACATGTCAGATGTTGATTTACCCTCAAACATCTGCCCCCAATCTAGGTTCTTCAGTTCCCGCCTAATATTGTTATAATTAGCCTTCCTCCAGTTTAGCACATTCACCCGAGGACCACTCTTATCCTTGTCCACCAGCACTTTAAAACATACTGAATTGTGGTCACTGTTCCCGAAATGCTCCCCTACTGAAACGTCTACCACCTGGTCGGGCTAATTCCCCAATACCAGGTCCAGTACAGCCCCTTCCCTAGTTGGACTATCTACATATTGTTTTAAGAAGCCCTCCTGGATGCTCCTTACAAAGTCTGCCCCATCCAAGCCCCTAGCACTAAGTGAGTCCCAGTCAAATTGGGGAGGTTGAAGTCTCCCATCACAACAACCCTGTTGTTTTTACTCCTTTCCAAAATCTGTCTACCTATCTGCTCCTCTATCTCCCGCTGGCTGTTGGGAGGCCTCTAGTAAACCCCCAACATTGTCACTGCACCCATCTTATTCCTGATCTCTACCCATATAGCCTCGCTGACCTCTGAGGTGTCGTCTCATAGTACAGCTGTGATATTCTCCGTAACCAGTAATGTAACTCTGCCACCCCTTTTATATCCCCCACTATCCCGCCTGAAACATCGAAATCCTGGAACGTTTAGCTGCCAATCCTGTCCTTCCCTCAATCAGGTCTCTGTAAGGGCAACAACATCATAGTTCCAAGTACTAATCCAAGCTCTAAGTTCATCTGCCTTACCCGTTATACTTCTTGCATTAAAACATATGCACTTCAGGCCACCAGACCCGCTGTTTTCAGCAACATCTTCCGCAGAGCCATACTGGCCCTGTTCCCTAGTTCTCCCTCAATGCTTTCACCTTCTGACCTATTGCTCCGGTACCCACCCCCCTGCCATACTAGTTTAAACCCACCCGTGTGACACTAGGATACCTTGCGACCAGGATGTTCATGCCTCTCCAGTTTAGATGCAACCCGTCCTCCTTATACAGGTCACACCTGCCCCGGAAGAGCTCCCAGTGGTCCAGATAGCAGAAACCCTCCCTCCTACACCATCAGTTTAGCCACGTGTTTAGCTGCTCTATCTTCCTATTTCTAGAGTCAGTGCCACGTGGCACAGGGAGTAATCCCGAGATTACAACCCTAGAGGTCCTGTCTTTTAACTTTCTGCTTAGCTCCCTGAACTCCTGCTGCAGGACCTCATGCCCCTTCCTGCCTATGTCGTTAGTACCAATGTGTACAACGACCTCTGCCTGTTTGCCCTCCTCCTTCAGGATGCCTGCTACCCGTTCTGAGACATCCTGGACACTGGCACCAGGGAGGCAACATACCATCCTGGAGTCTCTTTCACGTCCACAGAAGCGCCTATCTGTGCCCCTGACTATCGAGTCCCCTATGACTATTGCTCTTCTGTGCTTTGACCCTCCCTGCTGAACATCAGAGCCAGCCGTGGTGCCACTGCTCTGGCTGCTGCTGTTTTCCCCTGATAGGCTATTCCCCCCAACAGCATCCAAAGTGGTATACCTGTTTGAGAGGGGGACAACCACAGCGGATTCCTGCACTGACTGCCTGCCCCTTCTGCTGGTCACCCATCTCTCTGTTTGCACCTTGATTGTGACCACGTCTCTATAACTCCTATCCATGACGCTTTCCACCACCTTCATGCTCCTAAGTGCATCCAATTGCTGCTCCAACCGAACCACGCGGTCTGTGAGGAGCTGCCATTGGTTACACTTGCTGCAAATGTAGTCGACGGGAACGCTGGAAGCGTCACATATCTGCCACATCTCACAGTTGGAGAGAGCACTAATTCATTAATTTAAAATAAACACTTGAATTATTGTTAGATTGAGTTACAATTAACTATATGGCCCTGACGCTAGATAATTTTTACTGTATCACTGCCCTCAGGTTTAGTTACTCCACTATCTAGTTGATCAATTAGATTTGTTTCGCAATATTTTTTTTTTCCAAATTTAACAGATTCCCAACCAGCCAATCAGGTCACAGCTTTACTGTGATGTCACTTCATTTTTTCCCCCACACAGTTTGAAAAAGTAATAAAAATAAAAATAAAAATCACTTACCTTCCCATGATGCTCTCTGGTTCTCTCCCTGCAGATTAACAGTTACAGGCCAGAAGAAAGAGAACAAAACGGTAGGGAAAAAGCACCTTCTCCCACTCTGCACCGAATTACCTCACTGAACCAAATTACCAAGTTCCAATTCCCACTCTGGATGTGTCTCACTCAGGCTTCGTTGGCCTTAGAAGGGGTGATCAAATTTGACTCCATAGGCACTATCATTGCTATTAATTTCCAAATGCTGCTTAGGCTTCTTCATCAAATGAAGATCTGCCACTTGATCTCTTTTTGGGTACTGAATTGGGATGAAGAATAAGACTCACATCATTAAATCAAATTAATCACAAACACGTTCACAGGGGCTACTACCTGTCTTTGCTAATGTGCTTGTGAATGTAGGATAGAGAGATGAGGAGAAACAGATCTATTGATATGCATGGGAGGTGAGGTAGAGCAAGAGAGTTCTGTAGTGCCAGGCTACCAAGAGGTCATAATGGCAGCAGTCTTCGAATAGAACTAGTAAAGGATTGATGGTAGTTTAAGGTGGTGCACAGGGTGCATATGACTCGGGCGAGAATGAGTGGGTTCTTTCACTGGGATAGCAGATGAGTGTGAGAGGTGTGGGCGGGGGCCAGCGAATCATGCACACATGTTTAGGGGTTGTGAAAAATTGGGAAGATTCTGGGCGGGAGTGTTCGCTGTCTTAGCCAGGACAGTGGAGGAGGAGGTGGACCCGGACCCTTTGGTGGCGATATTTGGGGTTTCAGAGAAGCCGGAGCTCATGGAGAGGAGGAAGGTCGATGTCATGGCCTTCGCCTCTCTGATTGCACAACGACAAATTTTGCTGGAGTGGCGGTCGGCATTGCCACCGGGGATAGCAGCATGGTTGGGTGACCTGTACGACTTCCTGCGGTTAGAGAAGATAAAGTATGAGTTAAAGGGCTCAGCAGGGGAGTTTGAGAAAAGGTGGGGGGATGTTTGTGACTGTGTTTGAGGAGTTGTTCGTCGCAAGGGGGGGGGTGAAAAAGGAGGAAAATCTGTACAAACTGTATAGTTGATTGTTGGGAAGAATGTTTCCCGGGGTGTTTCTTTACAAGTTTGAATAAAATGAGTTTATAAAAAAAGAATTGATGGTGACTACGATGGAGGCAATCCATGTTAAACAGCAGGACCCTGGGAAGCACCGAGGATCAGAGGAACCTTGGTGTGCATATACACTGGTCCTGTAAGGTAGCAGGGTAGGTGGATATAAAGTGGTTAAGAAGGCATATGGTATACTCGTCTTTATTCGCCGAGGCATAGAGTTTAAGAGCAGGGAGGTTATGCTGAAACTGTATAAAATATTGGTTAGGCCGCAGCTAGAGTATTGTGTGCCATTCTGGAAGCCACATTATAGGAGGGATGTGATAGCACTTAGCATGCAGAGGAGATTCCCGGGGCATTGCCTGAACTGGAGAGTTTTAGTTATGAAGAGAGATTGGATAGACTGGGGTTGTTTTACTTGGAGCAGAGGGGACTGAGAGGAGACATGATAGAGGTGTAAAAATTATGAGGGGCATAGATAGAGTAGACAGGAAGAAACAATTTCCCTTGGTGGAGAGATCAATGATCAGAAGGCGTAGATTTAAGATAAGGGGAAGAAGGTTCAGAGGGAATGTGGGAAAATAGTTTTTCACCCAGAGGGTGGTGGGAGTTTGTAACTCACTGCCTGAAAGCGTGGTGGACCCTCATAAAATTTAGGAAGTACTTAGGTGTGCATTTGCGATGCCAAGGCTTACAAGGCTGTGGGCCAAGTTCTGGAAAATGGGATTAGAATAGGTTGGTGGTTTTTTTTGACTGGCGCAGCCACGATGAGCCAAAGTGCCTTTTCTGTGTTGTAGACCTCTATGACTCCATAGCAATCATATGAGAACGTGAGACAATGCTCCTCTTGTCTGTGTTATGTAGGATGGCTCGGTGGCGCAGTGGTTAGCACTGCTGCCTCACAGCGCTGAGGACCTGGGTCACTGTCCGTGTGGAGTTTGCACATTCTCCTTGTGTCTACATAGATCTCACTCCCAAACCCCCAAAAAATGTGCAGGGTAGGTGGATTAGCCACACTAAATTGCCCCTTAATTGGATAAAAATTACCTGTGTTATGTATGCTTTTCATAACTTAATCTTCCATAATTTAATCTTAGCAGAATGATATTGGGCTTAAATTATAGGACAGGTTGCATAATGTTGGCTTGCATTCCCTTGCATTTTAATGTTTGAGGTATGATCTGATTGCGATATTTAGATAGAGACAAATGTTTGATAAGTTAGATACAGAGAAACTTATTGCTCTCTAGGTGAGCCTTAAACAAGGGGCCATAATCTTAAAATCAGAATCAACTTGTTCAGGGAACGAGAGCACCACTTCACACATCGAAATCTGGAACTGTATCTTCCAAAAGGCTGCAGATGCTGATCAATTGAAATTTTCATTACTTAAGATCAGTAGAATAAAAGGTACATACATCTAGGGATATGGACCAACGGCAGGTAAATCGAAGTTAAGTGCAGATCAGCCACAACCTAACTGAATGGTAAAGCATGCTTGATTGAATGATGGGTTTTGCTACTGTTTAAATACTCACCATGCTGCTGAGTTCGATGATCTCAGTTGAACAGCAGTAGGGCTGTGGTACCAACAAAAACAGAAAATGCTGGACGATCTCAGCAGGTCTGACAGCATCTGTGGAGAGAGAAGAGAGCTAGCGTTTCGAGTCTGGATGACTCTTTGTCAAAGCTGTCAGACCTGCTGAGATTGTCCAGTATTTTCCATTTTTGTTTCAGATTCCAGCATCCGCAGTAATTTGCTTTTATCTTCCTAAGTGTGGATATTGGTTGAGCAGATGATCAAGCTCAGTGGTAATGCATCTTACAATTAAATAACCGAGGAACAACCATACATATAAGTGTAATATATCAAAATAAACATGAACAATTATAATACATATAGTATAAATATTTGGATTTAGATTATCTTCTCTTTTATATATATAAAATTTAAGAATTTCTGTTCCTCTCAGCTAAGATAAATAAAACTTTGATCACCTGGGGCTACAGAGGAACATGCCACTTTCCCTATCCCTGAATGCATCCAAAAATTTACCAGCAACTTGGATGACAAGCCCAAAGGATAAGGATAAACAATGACAAATGTATATGTTATATATCGAATATGTTTGCCAGCTTGTTCAATGGAACACACCAGAGTTCAAATGAATATAGAAGTTTTCAAGCTATATAACACTTCAAGTTATATAACACTGAAGTTTATGCCTGTGAAATTTATATTTCATCCATGGGTTTTAACTCTCACTCCACCTGCACCTCTCATGCATATGAAGAGACCTATTGCTCCTCGTCTCTCTATCCTACCTCCCAAGCGCATTAGCAAAGACAGTCAGGTAGCAACCCATGTTAACAAGCTTTTGAGAAATTTGATTTTTAAAAAAAATTTAGAGTACCCAATTATTTATTTCCAATTAAGGGGCAATTCACCTACTGCTGCACATCTTTGGGTTGTAGGGGTGAGACCCACTCAAACATGGGGAGAATGTGCAAACTCCATGCGGACAGTGACCCGGGGTCAAATCCGGGTCCTCAACAGCGTGAGGCAACAGTGCTAACCACTGCGCCACTGTGCCGCCTCGGGAAATTTGATTTAGTGGGGAGAGCCTTGTCCTTCATCCCAAGGCAGTACTTAAAAGAGAGATCAAGCGGCACAGTTCCATTTGCATCTGATTGAAAAGTCTAAGCAGCATTTGGAAATTAACAGCAATAGTAATACAACAAGCACAAAATTTGATGAATGCCCCCTCAGATTAGCAAGTCTTTCCAGCAAAGAGTCCTCGTCCTGATCATTTCAGGCAGAAGGGAAACAAAAATTGCTCAACTTTGAATTCTGATTCTGAAAGTTATTTGATTTTTGATCATTGGAACAATGACAATATACGGACAAATTAATAAAGAACAAAATCCGGTTTACAACATTGATTCCCGAATGATATGATTCTTTGGGCATATCCAACAAATCACAACATAAAGACGATTTATGTATGCAATGGGCGTTCACAGAAAAGATGTCATAATTTGTGGACTTGCTCCATCAGACAAGTAGCAGATAGACAACAGCTGAACTTGCAGACTGTATGAAAGAGAGCAGTAATGCCAGACTAACACAACGCCTTAATTGACAGCAGTCTTAGAATAAAAACAGTAAAGGATTGATGGTGACTATGATGTTATCAACCACATGTGAACGTGAGATAATGAATGCTCTTCTTCTCTGTGGGACTTCAGCTTGATTTTTTTAATGTTTACAATGAGTTTAATTTATCATACTTTTGTTGGTGCTCAAGTGAATACTTGATGATTGCTCAACCTGATTGAGTGCCTGATTGCCAATTATTCTGCACACTTAGAAAGCTAGGGGGACACTTAGTGAATTCATACACACACAAAATTCATTAGTTAAGATATAATTTTTCTTATCCACTGGGTTCGCACGTTGAATCTCATGTATTCCATGAGCACTATTTAATTGGTCTGCAGGTAACAAGTATAGAAAACTAAGCGTTCCAGAACAGAATATAGAAAGCTACTGGCCTATGTGTGCAGGAACTATTAATTTTGCCAAGCATACAGAGCAAAAGCTGTAATGAATGTAAGGCAGCTTCACCTATACTAATTAGATCATTTTACAAAGCTTACCATTTGGATAAGCTGCTACAAACAATGATGTCCACATTAATTATGGAGACCAAACCATTAGGTACACGTGATGTAAATAATTTATAAATAACGCCAAAGTGTGTTAACTTTCTGATAAAGAACAAGACATAGAAGCAGCAATTCAACCTCAGAGCTCTGCTCAAACTCTGCTCCTGAGATTTATGGCATCAATAGAACTGTTTGATTGAATGACTGCCTTTTAACTTACTGCCAGCCATATTATTCATCATGTATTGTGGTAAAATTGACTGTTCTGTAATTACAATATAACAGTTATTAGGGATGAAGGTTTGGGTTCTTTCCGAGCTTTTGTGAATCAGAAAGGCTCAGTGCCAGAGTCATGCCTACAACATCAGGCAGGAGAACACAGAAGACATCTTCTTTCACTGCCAAACTGGATAGTCACTGGACACAAAGATGCTTAACACTGCCAAAAGTTGTGGATTGTTACATCCCCCACTCTCTCCCAACCAAACTGCAAGTAACCATTAGAGATGCTGATCATTAGATTTGCAGAAATGAATTCTTCCCAACAGAACTCCAAGGTGTGAATTTCTTTTTGATTTAAAGAAAGGCTGTCATATTTGAGCTCCCCTAAAGGCGTCACTGGTTACACCAGTGAACAACCGACAAAGATGTTAAAACATTTTATTTTTACAAATTTAGAATACCCAATTCAATTTTTCCAATTAAGGGGCAATTTAGCTTGGCCAATCCACCTAGACTGCACATCTTTTGGTTGTGGGGGTGAAACCCACGCAAACACGGGGAGATTGTGCAACTCCACACGGACAGTGACCCAGAGCCGGGATTGAACCTGGGACCTCGGCGCCGTGAGGCAGCAGTGCTAACTACTATGCCACCGAGCTGCCCGACAATGCAGATTCATTAGTTCTGTACAGCAAGGCGATGGGGCCTCAAAAGCAGTGGCGGTAGTAGAAGTACCTTCGGTTTCACTGGGCTGGGGTGGCAGGTGGTGGGTGGTATGTAGGGCAAGATTGGCTGAGTATCTGCCCTGAAAGCGACTACTTCTGCTACAAGTATATGTGTCTGACTAACTGGGATGAGAACAAAGTCTGGACTTAGATAGATGCCTTCAGAGTTAAATATCATGGCAGCACTTAATGAGACTCCCACATTCAGAACATTCAACACAGGCGAGGTACTGGAGTGTGCTTGATGACAAAGTGCAAGAGATTGCCACCATTTGGAGGGGAGACAGTAGTGTGGTGATAATGCTACCAGGGACGTGTTTAGTTCAGTTGGTTAGACAGCTGGGCTAGTTCGTGATGCTGATCAAGGCGTGGGTTCAATTCCCGTACTAGCTGAGGTTATCCATGAAGGTCCACCTTCTCAACCTTGCCCCTCATCCGAGGTGTGGTGATTCTCAGGTTAAATCACCATCAGTCAGCTCTCCCCCTCAAAAGGGGAAAACAGCCTATGGTCATTTGGGACTATAGCGAATTTACACTTAGACTTGATAATGTCACTGGACTAGTAACCCAGAGGCCCAAGGTAATGCTCAGCAGATAAAGGTTCAAATCCCACCATGGCATTTGGTGGAATATAAATTCAATCAATAATCATAGAATCTCTACAGTACAGAAGGAGGCCATTGGCCCATCGAATCTGCAATGGACTTCCAAAAGAGCACCTTGCCCAGGCCCACTGCCTCGCCCTTTCCCCGTAACTCCACCTAACCTACACATGTTTAGACACTAAGGGGCAATTTAGCATGGCCAGTCCACCTAACCTGTACATATTTGGATCCAGATGAAACCCACATAGGCAGGGGGGGAACATGTAAATTCCACACAAGCAGCCACCCAAGGCGTTGTGAAGCCGTGCTAACCACTGTGCCACCGTGCCATCCAATCTGGAATTGAAAAGCTTATCTCAATAATGATGACCGTAAAATCATTGTCAATTGTCTTAAAACCCCATCTGGTTCACTATTGTCCCCTGGAGAAAGAAATCTGCCATCCTTACCTGGTCTGGCCTACATGAAGCTCCAGACCCACAGCAATGGGGTTGATTTACAACAAGCTCTATGAAGTGTTGGGGCCAGCCACATAGTTCAAGGGCAATTAGGGATGGGCACAAAATGCTGGTCTTGCCAGCCACACCCATATCCCATGAAAGAATAAATGTTAACAAAATGTACCCCACTACGAAGTAAACACTTCTGCAGAAAAATAACTTTCATTAAAGCACCTTTGTCAATCTCTAAATGTCCCAAAGCAATTTGGAAACAATGAACTACTTTTGAAGTGCAGTCACTGTTGTAACAAAGACCACATAGCAACCTGTTTGCGCACAGCAAGGTTCCAAAATCAGCAGTATGATAAATGAGAGTTCTTCTGTCATTAGTTACAGAGTATGCTGGAAATATTCAGTAGGTCAGGCAGCATCTAAGAAGATATAAAATCAATGTTTCAAGGGCAGCATAGTGGTGCAGTGGCTAGCACTGCTACCTACGGCACCGAAGACCCGGATTCGGGCCTGGCCCTGGGACACTGTCCATGTGGAGTTTGCACATTCTCCCCATGTCTGCATTGGTTTCACTCCCACAACCCAAAGATGTGCAGATTAGATGGATTAGCCACACTAAATTGGAAAAAGGGTTCTCTAAATTTATTTTTAAAAAATCAATGTTTCAAGTTGATAACCTATTCGCAGAAACATCAACATTATTTTGCTCTCTCCACAGGTGCTGCCTGACCTGAACATTTCCAGCATCTTCGATTTTTATTTCAGAAACTGCCTCCGCAGTATTTTTTTTTTGTGCTTCTGTTTTAAGTGTTGTTCAAGGGATGAATGCTGGCTAAGACACAAGGGGTACTTCATTGCCCTTCTTTGAATAGTGCCATGGATCTTTTAAATCCACCCAAGGGGGCAGACATGACTTTGGTTTAACGCCTCATCCGAAAGACACTATGCAGAAAATTTAAGCCCTGCCAAGGTTGAGAACAGAGGTGGACAAGGCCCAAAAGCATCAGTGCCCACTGCCATTCTGGTTTCCTAGCATCGTTCCTGCCAGCTTTGCAATTGGTCTCCAAATGTATAGCACAGTGAGGTCGGTTCAACTCAGCAGCGAGCCAGGGAGGATGGGCAGGGTGAGTGCAGGGTGCGGGCAGTGATACAGGAAGGCCAAAAGACCCTTCAACCTGCCAGTGTAGCCAAGGGTCACTCTTTGGATGGATTCCCTCCCTCCTCCCTACCAGGGTGACCAACACTCACAGAGAAATTTAAGGGACAGTGTGTTCATACAACAGGGTGGAGCTGCCAGACCTGGGAAAGTGGGTGAGAGAAAACAGGACAGTGGACTCAGATACAAGGTGATCCTCGAAAGACTGGAGGGTTGAACACCCTGCTCCCACTCCCCCACTATCCCACTCATATCCTTCCCACCTCCGCCCCCCCCAACCCCCCACTCCTCCCGACAGTGATGTCCTGCTGATTTCACTATTTTTTTTTTAAAGTTAAATTTTTGTAATTGTTGCCAAATAGGCACCTTCATATTGAAGTGCCCTTTGAATTACGTACCATTCATTGCAACCAGCTGTTTCTTCTTTGCAGCTGGAAAGCAATTAATAAGCCCTCCAGTTGAGGGAGGGACGCCTTTGTCCTTCTCAGTCAATCCTTCGGTATTGAAGGTAAATTGAAGAGTTCTGAGATGGCCGAGAAGTCCAATTGCAGACTGCCATGCACAGAACAGTAAGAAGTCTTACAACATCAGGTTAAAGTCCAACAGGTTTATTCGGAGCGTTGCTCCTTCATCAGGTCCATTCACCTGATGAAGGAGCTACGCTCCGAAAGCTCGTGATTCCAAATAAACCTGTTGGACTTTAACCTGGTGTTGTAAGACCTCTTACTGTGCCCACCCCAATTCAATGCTGGCATCTCCACCTCATGTGCAGAACAGGCAGGGCATGAAGGATTGGGTAGATGGGCTGTTTGGAGTCTCTCAGATGTTTCGGTTTTGCCTCTGTATGCTTCTGCTGAAGTCGCTTGATGGGTTCGGTGCCTTCCTGAATTTTCTCTATTGTGGTTGGTCATCAGCCAGTGACTCCCATGAGTCAGTTGATGCCTGACCTCTTCAGGGATGCTTCGGGGACATCCGCTTCCACCGTTCTCCTGTTGCACAAGAGTAGAACAGTTGCTTAGGGAGTCTGGTGTCAGGCACATATATCCCACACATTGGAGTCAGTTTTGAGTGATTTGTGCCTTGATGCTGGGCAGGTTGAGATAGCAGAGAGGACGCTGCTATCAGACTGCTTTTCTTGCTATCGGATTTGGAGAATCTTGTGAAGGGACCTCTGGTGGTTCTTCTCCAGTGCTTTGTGGTGCCTGCTGTAGGTTGTCCAAGTCTCCGAAGTAGACAGGGTTAAGGGGATCACTGCTGCCTCATCTAGGATTTGAGAGCCAAGCAATGAGAACTTACCCCGATGGAACTACCACAGACCGTATTTCTCTGAAGACTTGGTCGAACTGTGTCATTGCATCAACTCTCGCCTCCATTTTTCTTGCTGCAATAGTGCACTTTACCAAGAGCACATTACCCACTGTTATGAGGATAACCTACTGAACAGGTGGAAAACTGCACAAACTACACACCTTTCCAATCCAGTCAGTGAGCTTCAGGATTCAGGCGACGCTTACATGTACACTCGAAACTGAGCTCCAGGTTCGTTGTCGACTCCTTCTCGGAATCATGTGAGAAAACTAAACACCCATTAAGCTGCCACCCTGAATCGGATGGGTTCCAGTTCCCATCTCAAAATAAAATTACTTCCCAGCATCTCAAACTGTGTGGAATTCCTTCATTACTGCACTGAAGTGACAGCCTGGAATATGTGCTTAAGTCACTGAGTGGAACATAAACCAGGATAAAATGAGGGGAAGCAAGAACCAGCACCATATGACATGACTACTTAATACCTTAAACAGCTGAGCTATGGGAGAACTGCAGCTATAATTTTTACTGAGCAATATATTATGGAATTCAAAGGTTAATGCTACAAGTTCATGCTCTGAGCATACAACGTCATCTGCCAAGAACACATATCAGGAATGTTGCTGTACACTCTCTGAGATTTACTATCCAAGGACTGATGAAATAATTAACTCACAAGAATATCCTATAATGAACAATTTGTGCTGTTAAGTGGGAATCAATACCGCGTAACAATTTGTACATTTACTGATGACACTCAGAGATAAAATGTGACTAATAGGAAGGTTTTGTGGAAATCAATTTGGTCAGTAATTGGAACAGCGCAATAAGTTCTCACCTAGTTAGCAGAGCTACATAGATCTGCAAAGTTTATACAGAACTTGTGCTCTAATGGTACATGACATTTCTCTTCTAATTCGGAAAGAGACAGACAAGCTTACTTTGTCCTTATTTTTGATCTCGAAGACATCCTTCAACGAAGTGCATGCAGGAGTATTCGTGACATTCAATATAGCAGGGGGACCTAATCAGAGACCCTCATACTTGCACTCATATTCATTATTTTTCCCATTTGAACGACAGACGGTTTGGAAAGGACTGTCCTTATTGATGTTGTCTCAGTGTTGGGTAAATCATAATTATAACACCAAGTGTCAGCAACTTGAAATATATGCAACTTAACAGGACCACAAATTCAAACATCATCATATGACCTCAGAGATTTCACGGTGCACAGTCGACGAAGACAAAATGATAGACATCCTTGCAATGTAGCATCCCGCAATGCTCGTGTTTTTCCTTTGCACATAATTGAGGCTAACACTCCAGAACAGTGAGGAGGGAGTGCTCCACTGTTGGAGGCGGCGTTTTTCAGATGTGAATCTGATGCCCGGTCTACACTCTTGGGTGATGTAAAATATTCCATGACAGTCTCTCTCCTGTGATGAGTACCACAGTAACAGACTTATCTGGTCATCTTCAACATGGCTGACTGGAAAATCTTGCTGTGCGCAAGTTGTGTGCTGTATTTCATAAATGACTATGTTGCCTGGGACTGCAAAAATAAAGCACATCATTGGCAGTGATGCTGTTGGAGCCAGCTTGAGGACGGATATATACATCCGGTCTTTTTTTTTTTGCTTTTCGCGCTGTATCAATGTTTGAAATGGAAACTTGTGAGCTGACAAGTGCCTAATGAAAAATAGCGTAGGCACTGGAGAGCTTTCCCTACACATGTAGGTGCCCAGAGAAAGATGGCAAATCACGTTGTGGTTGTCGGTTGAAAGAGCAAGGCAGCCTCAATGCACAGCACCTCAAAATCCCCAACACAAGAGATTTTGCAGGAGTTGGTCCCTAATGTGGAGCTTCACTCAACTGGAGTGCGGATTGTAAAATTGCTGAATCACATGCCCAAATTGGGGGTAACGTGCCATTTTGCACTGGTCCACTTACGGGAGTCTCAAACTGTGAGAAAAGGTACTTTTATGGGAACAAACGCTGGCACAAAAGTCACAGAACCAAAATCTGCAAGACAGCTTGGAAAACATACGGTTAATTCACTACAAATAGAATAGAGCACAGCTGCTAGCTGCAGGATTTTGCGTCCCACCGTTCACAGACCGTGTAACACTGAATCAACCCTCTCTCCAGCTCTCTCTCTCTCATCAGCTCTCTAGATGCACATATTTCTTCTAGCTTCAATGTACAATACATCACCATAATTATTAGGTTATTCAGAGATGGAAGAAAAATGAGTTCTGAAATAAAATATTTGTCTCTCGGCACTTGTAAATAATTCTGAGTTTCCGCTCGTCCCACTCTATTCAGCTCTCGTCACCATAGCAACAGCAAACTGCTGAGATTATTTTAATAACAAGCTTTGCTGTTGATTTCTTTTGGGGGTGGGCTCCCCCCCCCCCCCCCCCCCCACCCCCACCCCCGTTGTGTCCTCAAAGCAGCTTACTCACCGTAATGGTGCTCTCTTTACTTTGTCTTCGGGTGGGTGAACCTACTCCGGGACTCTGAGGGAAAGAGAATGAAGCGTCAGTAGTCATCCTGTTCCAAGGGAAGTAAAACAAAAAAAAAGTCAGGCCTGAACTCTTTATCACTTCAGCTCACTCGAAGCCTGTTCTGACCCAGCTTTTTCCCCCCCCCAAGTCGCTCGCCCTCCAGGCTGGTGACTTGTGACTCAAATTCGTCGGATCTGGTTGGTGAGACAAACAAGAGCGTCCAGAGCTTTCAGTGACCGCCCGAGGCGGCCATAGCAAAGGCGAGTGAATCAGTGCATGAATGCCTGTGGGAAGTGGGAAATCATCTCGGGATTCGATACACAGGAACTTCCAACAAGACTCACCCCCCCCAAAACCACCTCCCCCAGTGTGTGCACCCTTCAACAATGCCTGCTTCTTTTCATTAACTGCTTCACTGCCAAACCCACACTTGTTCGAAACATTACAGCTTTGTTACATACAGTCACACTCAGTGCTCTCCCACCTCTCCAATCACAACAGATGTTAATGGACTATACTGATCAGCCCCCTCGCCCACTCAAATAATTTAGTGGATCTGTCAAGCGACTAATGCTCCAATAATGTGGCAGCACGCTGACTCCATTTGATCTGAGTTTGGAGAATGGATTCTGGGCAGAAACAAGCACACCAGACATGAATCTCACACAAAGCAACGCACAAGCAGCACCCAGTGCTTCCAGCTCCACAGGTTATCTTTTTCTTTTGTTATTTTCAACCCTTCGCGATAACAGATGATCACACTTGGATCACATTGGCCAGCCCCCATTATTTCCTTCTTTCACCGCAAGTGGTCAGTTTACGTTGGGCTGCAGTTATGCTGGAAGCATCATCTTCCAGGAGTGATGTTCCACACACACACATATGGGGCATCAGCTAGATAGGATTCTCACACCTGAACACTTTTGATTCCCGACCCTTCCAGGCTGATGCCACCAGGACACGCTGCCACATCACACTGTCACACTTGGTTACATCAATTTCTGAAGCACTGATCAGAAATCAGCAAGGAGTTTCCTGTTTTATATAGGTTCGTATTACACCACGCAGTCTACACATCCAGCGAGCCCCAGAATTTTCTCACCATCTATAAGGAGAATAAATTATCACTCCTCAGAAATATAACAAATTAGGAGAATATTGCTGAAAATAGAGACGTGTTGCCGAAGCTTTTCACTTGCCCTCATCAGGACAAATGCAAGAATGCAAAATACACAACTATCACAACAATTTATACTACAGGAGAAAAGGGTGTTGACTGGTTGACAAGTCAACTCTGATTGGCCAAGGCCAATTTTCATGGGGAAAGCAACAGGAAACTAGGCTCTCCAAGTTCCTGGGTAACTCAAAAATACAGAATGGGTCTCTGTGTATGAATGTAAATTGCTTCTATGTCCATTATTAGATATGATTCCACGATTGGAAAGAACTTAGTGAACAAGCCTGAATGCGCTAATAGCTACACTAATAACCAATTTAAGATAATCAGTGGGGCTCATTTACACTTGCTGGAAATGACATACATTTATATGCAGGGGCTCAATCTATGCAAACAAAAGTAATATTTTCAAGCTCTCAATTTATCTAAATTACCCAGCAGCTCAGGGGAAACTATAATTACCCACTGTTGTCTCTATGGCAATACCTCATCCAGAGGCAACTTGCCAACCAACCAGTAACCTTTTCTCCTTTAGTACAAATTGCTGTGATCATTTGAAATTTTGTATTCTTGTGTTTGTCCTGATGAGTGCAAGACGAAAAGCTTCAGTAACATGTCTTTCTTTTCAGCAGTATTCAAACACTACTAAATAACTGTATGAGAATATTGGTCGGGTGAATAGGGCAAAGCTGTTCCACTGGCGGGAGGATCAGTAGCTGAAAGACACTGATTTAAGATAACCATGTCAAGAGCCAGAGGGGAAATGAGCAGATGTTTTTAATGCAGTGAGTTATGATGCAAGAAGGGATTGCCTGAAAGATGGTGGAGAAAATTCAGTAATAACTTTCAAAAAAGAATTTAATAATGCTGAGAAGTGGGGTGGGGGGGGGGGGGGGGGGGGGAGGATTGTGAGGAGCAGGGGTGGGATTAATTGAATGTCTTTTGAAATGGGATAGCATAGGCACAATGGGCCAAATGATGCAACAGAGAAGGAAGCCATTCAATGATGTAAAGAAGCTGAAGCAGTTTTAAAACTTTAATAAATAGTGTGACAGATGCTATCGAGGGATACCACTTGGGAAACTAAAGTGCGCAGGCAATGGACAAAGGGTTTCTGAGTGACCTAAAACACTAGGATCATGGAGGAAATTACTCTGTCAGCTCAGGTGGAATTATATGGAGTGTATTTCACCACTTTTAGAACAAAGAAATGAAATGAAAAATGAAATGAAAATCGCTTGTCACAAGTAGGCTTCAATGAAGTTACTGTGAAAAGCTCCTAGTCGCCACATTCCGGCGCCTGTTCGGGGAGGCTGATACGGGAAGAAGAAGGTGGTGGAGATGTTGAGAAGAGGAGGAGGAAAAATGTCTTTATTTTTGTATTTTATAGAGAGAAACAGGTTTTCCCTCCCTTTTACAAAACTCAATACAATCTTTGGCCAGGCCCTGGTCTTGAGGCGAGGTCCACTTAGGGACCAATGTTAATGTTTAAGATTCAAGATGCATACAAAGTGAATAAAGCCACACGATTCCATGGATTTGGAACAAACAAAAATTAACTTTACTATAAAAGTTCAGAAAAATAAAATAATTTACGATATTTATCTTATGCTCTAACATTCAGGGAAAGTATGAGGTACTTGTGAATCAACAGGCAAACTGTGGTCGGACACAGCACACTGTACAATAGATGCAACCAAAAAAGATTCCATGGATTTATCAACGGCACACCCAGAGATTTATCACATTGTGAGCCAACTAATCTCACCAAAACTTTTGTATTCTTACAAGGGTTCCAATCTCCACCTTTGATGGTCTTGCCTTGGTTTTCTCTCCAACCTGGACAACTTCAATGATGGTCCACCCACAGGGTTTCAATCTTGCTTTCTGAGATTATATTCTCTGCATTACGAAGTATACTCAAGTATAAGATCAGAAGCACAAATTATACTCTTCGGACATGCCAAGCAGAACTCCACTTCTCCAAAGGGGTCCTGCTGTCCAATTGACCCACAGCACAGAGTCACCTACCTTTGGTTGCCTTCATGGATCTTCTGGACTTTTCTCGGGAACATTTCACTTGAAGTCTGCGAATTGCAGCCCTTATCATGTTTTTTTAAAAAACTTAATTGGGACCTCTTCATATGCCTGATTTTGTCCTTTGCCTCTGGGACATTTCCTGGTTGACTAAAAAATTGACTCCAATTGACTATGCTGTTCACTGACTCTTGATCTGACCTGGTGACCTATTAAAACATTTCAAGAGGGCCCCACCCTTGTTACTAATACAGGAACAAATGTAAGAAGCATTGGGCCATCCTGTACTTTAAATGAATGGATTTTATAACAAGCTGGTGTGGTGACATCCTTCATGTTACAGCTGAAGTACCTGTACCGTACCTGAAGTGCGGCTATTTGACACCCGGCAATGCCTGAAAACCATTTTGAAATGCTGCACTGGTCTAGGTCCAGTGTCTGTTTTAGGTTTAGGGTCTTGACTACTGGTTATCCTTCTACTCAGTTATGCCTCCGTCTTCTTCCTTCACATCTTGTATCTGGATTGAGTTTCTCAGAAAGAGGAGCTTCCACAATTTGTTCCTGTTGTGGAGCCATTCTCCCAGTCGAACCGGGAAAATCTTTCCTCTGGCTTTCCTTGGTCTTGGTTCTTCTCCAGCAGGCACTAATCAAATGCAGGTGAACAGATGGCGTTGGGATCTGAGAAGCACATGACTGCTGGAGAATGCAACATGGTTCCACAGCCTCAGGGTCGCTCCCAGTATCTGTGGCAGTACCCATGGAGGGTAAACAAGCTCGTGATTACTGCTTAGTTCGCAGTTCGGCACTTCAGACAAGGTAGGATTCAGGGTCCAAGGCAGCATTGGACGGAAACAGTTGCCTTCGGGTTAATCTGAATCCTGATCTTTTTAGTTTAGTATTTGCTCATGGTTTTTAATACATTCAGGGTCGTCAGGCAGAGTGCAGGTTAGTCGTCAAAAATTGAGGAAAATCTGAAATCAGGCACAGTCACGGTTCCAAAGATGCCAGGCTTGGAACACGACAACAACATCATTCTGGGCTCTTTCTTGCTTTAAATGTGGGCTCATGTTCCTTTAAAAATTAAATTTATATAAATTTAGAGTACCCAATTCATTTTTTACAATTAAGGGGCAATTTAATGTGGCCAATCCACCTACCCTGCACATCATGGGGGCGAAACCCACGCAAACACGGGGAGAATGTGCATACTCCACACGGACAGTAACCCAGAGCCGGGATCGAACCTGGGGCCTCGGTGCCGAGAGACAGCAGTGCTAACCACTGCGCCACCATGCTGCCTTAAAAAATAAATAAATCAATAAAATCAATGACTCAACACAAGCAGTTTGTAAATAAGGGTAAGCATTCCTCTCAATAGGCCCATTTAACAGATTATCATATGAATAGGCAAAGGGGAACCATTATTCTGCTTCTTTAGTGCCTGCCTTGAGTAAATAAAATTACACGGGCTTGACAAAAACTGTTGTTTTGTTACGGGCCTAATTTTGGTTTTAAGTTCCGATTCAGGCATCGGAAGAGCACACCAGCTCTTTCTGGCAGTGCAGTCCTACAGCTTATCTTTCAGAAGCCGAAAATGAACATTGTTGCACTACCTCAAGGTCTATTGAAATACAGATTGAAGATGCTGTTTTGAATGCAGTCTTCAAATAATTTGCACTGTAATAAGGTTTTAGTACAACAGTAGTACACTTCCATAGTCAGAGATCAATTGTACAATATTCTGTTGCTAGATATTCAGTACCAGAATGGTGCTGCTATGATTACAGCCCATCATTGGTGGCACGGCAGTTTAAGAACTAAGTTTCATGATTCTTTCCAGAAGGTCCACGATCCATTAGAGAACATGGAGCTGGATTTTACACTCCATCTCTTCCCCTCCACCCCTTCCCCTCTGCTCCTTTCACAGTCATTTTCTAATGAATCAGAATTTCCCTGCATTACACAAGCTGTGGGCATACTCCACAGACAACGTCACATAACAAACTCTCCTCTGGTCACCTTGGACTCTGGTTTGGACTCAGCTTCTTCCAGGAGGGACGACTCTTGCATGGGAAGCTCATTCTGAACCATTATGTACTTCGATGGCACACACTGAAAATCATCAAGCATAGATTCAGCTGAACCAGACTGAGGTCACAATCAGTGAGCAGGAGGCTCAATGATTGCTGCAACTTTTAAAATTCAGTCATGGGATGTGGGCTTCGCTGGCTAGGCCAACATTTATTGCCCAGCTCTAACTGCCCTTGTGAAGGTGGTGGCGAGCAGCCTTCTTGAACCACTGCAGTCCCAGAGGTATAGGTCTGGCCACAGAAGTGTTAAAAAGGGAGTTCCTGATTTTGACCCAGCAACAGTGAAGGGATGCAGGTATATTTTCAAGTCAGGACGGTGTGTGGCTTGGAGGGAAACTTCCAGGTGGTGGTGTTCCCATGTGTCTGCTGCCCTTGTTGTTTTCAGTGGTACAAGTCATGGGTTTGGAAGCTGCTATCTAAGAAGCCTTGATGAATTCCTGCAGTGCATCTTGTAAATTGTAAACACTGCTGCTGCTGTGCATCGGCGGTGGAGAGAGTGAATGTTTGTGGATGGGGTGCCGCTCAAGCGGGTTGCTTTGACTTGATTGGTGCCAAGCTTCTCGAGTGTTGTTGGTGCTGCACTCATCCAGGCAAAGGGAGAGCATTCTGTCACACTCCTGACTTGTGCCTTGAGGTGGCAAACAGGCTTTGGAGAGTTGGGAGGTGAATTACTCACCACAGGATTCCATGCCTCTGGCCCGCACTTCCGCACTTGATTTTTTAAAATTTAAAGTACCCAATTCTTTTTTTTTTTTAATTAAGGGGCAATTTAGCATGGACAATCCACGTACTCAGCATATCTTTGGGTTGTGGGGGTGAGACCCACGCAGGCACGGGTGAATGTGCAAACTCCACATGGACAGCATTGAACCCGGGTTCTTGGTGCTGTGAACCCACACTTGTATGGGCGGCAGGGTGGCACAATGGTTAGCACTGCTGCCTCACAGCACCAGGGACTGAGGTTCGATTTTGACCTTGTGTGATTGTCTGTGTGGAGTTTGCACTTTCGCCCAGTGTCTGCGTGCAGTTCCACCTGGTGCTCCAGTTTCCTCCCACAATCCAAAGATGTGCAGGTTAGGTATATTGCTAAATTGGCCCTAGGTGTGTTTATGGGGATAGTGTGGGGTTTTAGACTCTTTCAGAGGGTTGGTGTAGACCCTATGGGCCAAAAGGCCTCCTTCTGCATTGTGATTCTATGATTGTAGCCACGGTATTTATATGGCTGGGCCAGTTCAGTTTCTGGTCAACAATAATACCTAGGGTGTTGGTAGTTGTCCTAAACTCTGCTCAGCTCCGACAATTCCAAACAATTCCATGGCTTGGACTCAATAAAGGAGGGAATTATAAAAGAAAACAGCAAAGGAGATGGTTTCCAACTCCACTGTGCATATGTCAATGCAATGAATTCTGTGTTCATAGGAGGAAGAGCCAACCCATAGTCCCTCTAGTTTTTCATCAATATAGTGCAACAAGAAAAGTGAGTGAAAAGTGATTCCATATACACAACATACACATGCTTTAAGCAAATTACTTTGAGGACAAGGACTGCATAAAATGTGTATTGTAGAGTCTCACAAGAATTTAAATCAATATTCTCATTAATTTTCATAAATCTCAATCAAGCAGGCAATATAACAAATCTTGCCCTTACAATTTAGGACCCAGCCACCAACTGAATAAAAATAAAAAAACAATGCATTTCTAGACAGCCAAATTTGAACAGAGCAAAGTAATGAGCAGAACATAAAAGCATAAGTCTGCAACTGAATTGCCTGGGTTTGAGAAGGTGAGGGGGGGAATGGTTGCACCTTCGACACACGTGTTGAGGGTTAATCTGTAGCCCGGGCTGGGAATTACACACTTTAGGATTTTGGTACTTTGTCCCTGAGCTGTGGTGGAGGGTGAGGAACATACCTGTGGATCACTGTTGGTCTTTCTCAAAGCCATGTGCGAGGTCTCCAAATGATGCGACAGGCTCCCTGAAGAGTGGAAGCCATTCACTGTAATACAAACATAAACAACCCTAATTAATAAAAGACAGATCTGATCTAGTCCAGACGAGATCTGATTTTCAATATGGTCCAAAAAAAAGTTTCTATTTGTAATCCACTCACTTAAAGACATTGAACAGCTCCCATCCTTTGCCTAAGAAAATACCCAAAGTGCTGCCTCCTAATAAAGTGCAGCACTTGTTTTCGTATGGCTTTTCACTGGTGAATCGCACAGTAAACAAGCTGGTGTCTGTAGGTCCAAGAGAAGTGATGGTTTCCAAGGTATCTCTGGAGATGGCATATTTTCCCGACAGACTCGGACAGTTAGTCAAAAGGTAAAAGGAGCTGGGTCTAGCCAATACTCGCTGCAGTTATAATTTGCTGAAAGTCATAAAATGTGTGCCTGGTTGGAAAAGGGGTGGCTGTTAATTCCAGTTACGAATTCAACCTTCTGCTATCAATCCATTATGTGATATCCACAGTTCCAATCACACAAGCCAGTCAACAAATCGCGACAGGAAGGATCGAACCAGTTGATGGAAACAGTACCAGTGAGTCATAATGAAGGAGATATTTTGTTTCCTTTAGCTTTTTCTACCTTTCTCATTCGAAGAAATTTTCCAGGTGGACCATAAGATAATGGAGTAGAATTAGGCCATTCGGCCCATCGAGTCATCTCCGCCATTCGATCATGGCTGAGATGTTTCTCATCCTCATGTTCCTGCTTTCTCCCCATAATCACTGATTTCTTTATAATCAAGAACCTCTCTATCTCTGTCCTCAAGACAGGCAGTGATTTGGTCTCCGCAGCCTTCTGCGGCAATGAGTTCCACAGATTTACCATCCTCTGGCTCCAGAAATTCCTCCTCATTGCAGTTTTAAAGGATCTTCAATCTGAGGCTGTGCCCTCAGGTTCTAGTCTCTCCTACCAGTGGGAACAGCCACGTCCACTCTATCTAGGCTTTACTTACTCTGTTACAGCAAAAGGAGCTAGCTGTTTGGTGTGTCAGTTCTAAGGGTTAAAATAGTATACAAACTGGCAGTAAAGTTAATAAAATTCTGAAAAAAAAATCAGTGCTTGGCCCTTGACTCTTTACAATTAATATAAATGATTTGATTGAAGGTGATTTGTTATGTTCTAGGTGAAACATAAACGGCTTCCTTGTGATGCACTTGACAAAGGAAGGTTCAGACGTGGAGATAACTTCAACACATTTATTAAACTATTTACACTTCTATTACTCGGGCTCGACACAACTGCTAATCCTACTATAGCTACCCAGACTGATTAACCAGTTGCTGCAATCCACGTGGTGGGTGTAATATTGAATCAACCCTGTGTCTGTACTCACTGACCGTCTCCACTGGAAAGAGGCAGATCATGTGTGTGGTGTCCTTTATATATGGGTTGGTGTAATGCCCCCCTGTGGTCGTGTCACCTCCGTGTGTATCTTGAATGTCCATTGGTCATGTCCTATCTAACTGATCTATTGGTTGAGTGTGTGTGTGTGTGTGTGGTGTTTCCTGTGCTCCCTCTAGTGGCTAGCTAGCCTACATGTATTTACATTGATACACATCACCACATCCCCCCCTTTTTATATTTTACATATTTTCTGCACACTTTGAGGAAATTGAACAAAGAACAGGTAGATAAGGTAAGGTATACAAGTCATGGGAACAGTGATTAAAGAATAAGTCCAAATCATTCGTGTGAGTCCAAAAATCATCAATCATCATGGTCAAATGTCTCTCTTGGTTCTGAATGCCATCAACGTCCCTGTGCCACAGGAACCAAGAAGTGGTCAAATTACTTCGCTGTCTGATTTGGAGTCCCTTTCTTTTTTCGATGTTTGTGATGGTGCTGTTGGACGGCATCTTGTAGCTGATAAGGTGTTGACGTTGAAGAGGTACCATCAACAGTATCATTTGTGGTCATGGATGTGCCATATGTTGAAGTTGGATAAATACCTAGTGATGGTGTGAAACCTGAACCTTGCATCTGATAGGAATATGCCGTCTGGCCAGGCTGGGGTGCAGCAAATCCTGGGCTGTAACTAAGGCATCCAGTCTGTAGTACAGATTGCGCTTGCGGTAGTTCTCCTTCGGTCTTGATTCCATTAGTGGGCAATCCGTAGTGCTGGCCTGTTTGAGAATATGCTGCATAGACTGCTGGCTGCTGCATGCCTGAATACTGGGTTTGTCCAGCATGAGCTGTCATTGGCTGCACTGCTGGTGTGGAAAAAATGTGTGGATATAGCTGTGGTGAATAGTGGTGTATTCCTCTTGGACTGTAGCCGCTGGTTGTTATTACTGACCCAGTGTAATTGGTAAGTGATCCATCTCCTGTCGTTGTGGCATCTGCTGTCACCCTGAGCGTGCCATCACTGAGGTTGCGGCACTCCCTGTCTGGAGTAAAGTCCGGCTTATGTGAATCAGAGTCGGCGTTTGGTTGCTCTCCATCTGGAGTCTGGTCTGTTTTAAATGAGTCAGTGTTGGTTTGTTGATGCTCCCCATCCGGAGTCTTAGCAAGTTCACTGGAGTCAGCTGAGATTTCTTGAGGCTGCACGTCTGGAGTCGGAACATGCAGGAAAGCATTGACTTGTGGAGAGGTTCAAGCGAATGAGGGTGGAAGTATCGTGGTGTCACCGGAGTCACCAGTGGTCTCACAGTGATCGTCGAGTGCCTCTGTACATATTAGCTGAGGTCTGTCACTTTGCACATCTTGCATGGGAAGTGGGATGATGTCGTCACTCGTCTCACATACCGTGGGTAGAGCCTCAGTAGCTGCTCATTGTTCACTTGGGTTGGGTAAATTGTCAGAGTCTTCATCTGGTGGCGTAAACAATGTGGGTGGACTGTCATTGTCTTGTTGTTGTACCTTCATTTGGGCTTGGACTGTCATCATTGCTTTGTTCTTCACTGTAGCATGATAGACCATCATGGTCGTCCTGCTGTTCACTGGAGCGTGGTAGACTGTCATAGTCTCCTTGCTGTTTGCTTAAGCATGGCAGACTTGCATTGTCTGCCGCTAGTTGGTCAGAGGAGGTTGCTAGACCCTCATGGTCTTGTTCCTGCAAGGACTGCGCGTCAGAGTCTTGCATTGCTTCTATCATGGAGGCTGTCCACGAGCTTGCTGCGGAGGCTTGTGACACTGGAGTCACGTCTCGTGTGTGCAAGGACTGCGCTCTGGAGTCTTGCGTTTCTTCTATCGTGGAGTCTGTCCACGAGCTCGCTGTGGAGGCTTGTGACACTGGAGTCACGTCTTGTGTGTGCAAGGACTGCGCTCTGGAGTCTTGCGTTTCTTCTATCGTGGAGTCTGTCCACGAGCTCGCTGTGGAGGCTTGTGACACTGGAGTCACTTCTTGTTCGTGCAAGGACTGTGCTCTGGAGACTTGCGCTTCTGCAATTATGGTGTCTGTCCACGAGCTCGCTGTGGAGGCTTGTGACACTTGAGTCACTTCTTGTTGATGCAAGGACTGCGGTGTGGAGTCTTGCCGGTCTTCTTTCGTAGAGTCGGGAACCCTGAGCGGTGCGTGGACCATGCTCTGTGTGGCAGCAGGCCACGCTCTGTGGGCTTGTACCGCTCTCTGTCTCTTGGTTTCAGGCTGCAGCATAATCCTGCACTCACGAGTCGGGATGTCGTATATGCTGGGCTGAAGATCCTCAAATCCGAAGAACGAATCCGCGTCTGCGTCGGATTCAGTACAGGGCTCGCCAATGTGCAACACGTCTAGTTGCGGTTCGGATTTGGTACTGGGGTAGCCTCCCAAGGTGAAAGGTTCATCTGAGTCATTGCCTTCTAGGACCATATCATCACTGTTTGCGTCAGAGCTGGCATTGGGCTCGCGAGGTCCAGAGAAAATGTAAAGGTCCGTTTCGAAGTATTCAAGGTCGGAATCATCGGTTTGGGCATAGGTAACTGCTTGTTGCAGGGTACTTCAGAGGTTAATTTCATTTCCTGGTTCAATTTGAGGCATTGTGCTGTCATCCCAGGTGAAGGAAGGTTGTTTTACGGCTTTTAAAGATTCTTTCTTTGATTTTGGACGTTTTCCCTTTAAATGGTTGTGGTCCGGGGCCTCTGACGTCATGACGCATGTGACATCATATGTAGGAAGCATCGCTGTTCCTGTACTGATGGCCGTTTTCGCGATTGCGCATGCGCGGCGTCTCGCGCATGCTCAAACCGACCTTCCCGTTCTGTGCGCTTCTCGCGCAACTGCACAAGTGCAGTCCCTTTAGAAAGATGGCCGCCAATCAAAATTGTTCTCTGTTCCGGGATCTCGGCCTCGTGGTGTGTACTGGCGCTTCTCTTACCTTTTCTTGCTGGTTGGAGTGTGTTTTCCTCACAGAATGTGTCGAATTTGTCCAGGACTGCCTGGAAGTCGCTCCTGTTTTGCCCTTTGGAGAACTGAATTTTAAAAAGATTTATTCTGCTCTGCCACTGGCGATGGTGAGCAGAAGCTCTGTCCTTTCAGCATTGGCCAGGTCTTCTAGTTCGGCTGCTACCAGGAAGATTTCAAACATTTGTCGGAATACCCGCCAGTTTCCGCGGAGATCACCGTGGCACTGGAGCTGCTGCGGAACCCGGATCTCGAACATCTTGCCTGGGTATCATTGCTGGTTGTCACTGTACACTGAGGTATGGCTATATGGATTGAAACAGTTCAGTCCTGGTACCATGATTTGTTATGTTGTAGGTGTAACATAAGCGGCTTCCTTGTGCTGCACTTGACAAAGGAAGGTTCAGACGTGGAGATAACTTCAACACATTTATTAAACTATTTATACTTCTATTACTCGGGTTCGACACTACTGCTAATCCTACTGTAGCTACCCAGACTGACTAACCAGCTGCTGCAATCCACGTGGTGGGTGTAATATTGAATCAACCCTGTGTCTGTACTCACTGACTGTCTCCACTGGAAAGAGGCAGATCATGTGTGTGGTGTCCTTTATATATGGGTTGGTGTAATGCCCCCCTGTGGTTGTGTCACCTCCGTGTGTATCGTGAATGTCCATTGGTCGTGTCCTATCTAACTGATCTATTGTTTGAGTGTGTGTGTGTGTGTGATGTCTCCTGTGCTCCCTCTAGTGTCTAGCTAGCCTACATGTATTTACACTGATGCACATCACCACAGAAGGGACTGATAAAATGGTCGTTAAATTTGCAGATGACACCGATATCAGTAGTAAAGTAAGTTCTGGAAAAGGATATAGATCAGTAGGTGACTGAGCAAAGATCTGGAAAATGGAGTATAATGTGGGAAAATGTGAGGTTGACCATTTTGGCAGAACAAATAAAAAAAGCAGCATATCTAAATGGTGAGAGATTGGGGTGCTGGGATGCAATGGGATCTGGGTGCCGTAGTGCATGTGATTGTATGCAGGCCCAGCAAGTAATTGACCAAGCTAATACAATGTTATCAATTATTGGAAGGGGAATGGAATACAAAAGGAGAGAGGTTATGTTTCAATTATATAGGGCATTGGTGAGACCACATCTGGGGTGCTGTGTACAGTACTGGCCTCCTTATTCAAAGAAAGATGTAAACGCATTGGAAGTAGTTCAGAGAGGTTTATTAGATTAATAGCTGGAATTGGCAGACTGTCTCCGGAGGAAAGGTTGGACAGGCTAGGCCTGAGTAAGAGGCAACTTGATTGAAACATGTAAGATCCTGAGGAGTCTTGACAGGGTGGATGTGGAGAGGATGTTTCCTCTTGTGGGAGAATCTAGAACTAGGACTCACTGTGTAAAAATAAGAGATCGCTCATTTATGACAGAGGTGAGGAAAAAAAATTCTCAAGAGGGTTGAGAGACATTGGAACTCTTCCTCAAAAGGTGGTTGAGTTAGAGTCTTTAAATATCTTTATAGCTGAAGTAGATGGAATCTTGATAAACAAGGGGCTGAAAGGTTATCGGGGGTAGGCAGGAATATGAAGTTGAGGTTAAAATGAGATCAGATGTGATCTAATTGAACGACAGCAGGCTCGAGGGGCCGAGTTGCCTACTCCTGCTCTTAATTCATATGTCGTATAACTGGAGTTAAATATTGACAACATACTCGCAATCTTTTATCTGGGATTTCTGGAATTAGATTGCATTTTAAATTGTATCAAGAGTATTTTTAAGTTATAAAAATTCTATGAAGTAAGCACTCGTCAGCATTACAAATTTCAAAGACTCTACCATAAAGCATCAATTCTTTTGTTAGTCATAACTAGTAAAGAGAATGCAGAACTGCTATTTTGTTACATTCACTTCTTTGTTCCATTTACAAACTTTTAAATTCTCAGAAATGTATCTTTCAAGTCATGCTGTTAGATGATCTCAGCCTTTCTAAAGAAACACTTCAATTGTCTACAACCACTCTGCAATCAGCCCCAATGTGTTTGGGCTGAAGTTTTAAAGAGATGTTTACAATGAGTCATCTGTCTTAATTGGCACCTTTACAATTATTTTATTATTTTTTTATCTACTTGATTTTTTTCCCCTTCTCTCCTGAAGACACTAATTTGTGCAGAGTGTGACTCCATGGTCTGGGAGGAGCAGTCATTTGAAGCCAGTATTCTGAAAGATTGCTTTCTGTTGTTCCTGATGTTTCCATATATCTGGCTAAAATCCTTTTTTTTTTTACGGAGGGGAGGGGGTGGTGAGTTCACAAATTCTCTGTAAAACTGTATGATATTTTGGCCTGCATTACAGCTCCAAAGTTAGCCCAGTATTGCAGGCGTTAGAGCACAGGGTCCTTTCTCCCCCATTCACAATATTGTTTAGGTAACCATTCAGTGCTCTCTAGCCATGGAGTAATCCCAGTTGAGTGTGTGAGAAACTGAGCTGTCCAGACCCCTGACATTGTTGCTCTTCAAGAAAAAAAATAGAAGGGCAGTTCTCCTTACAGAAGGAAATGAAAAGATACAGAGTTTGGCAGCCAGTAATTGTAGGCTTGAAGAATCGGGCCACATGATACAGTGACAGACACAATGAGCTCTCTATAGCGCTAACTCCAACTGGCCTGCAGTAATGGTTAGGATGATGAGGTACAACAAGATGGATGAGGGAAAATTATTTTAGTACTTTCAACACAATGTTCAGCAGTTTGCAAATCAAGCATATTCGCTGAAATATAGTAACATCAGTTTTTCATAAATTTGCAAAAAATCCCTATTTATAATTGAGAGCAAGAATAGTTCTGACGAAGAGTCCTCAACTTGAAACGTTGGGTGTAATTTTCCCAAATTTTGTCAGATGTCAAGGCTCTGACTGAAAACCGTGCGTTTCTCTCCAGAAACACAACTACGTTTTCAGGCCAGATTTAGTGCACTGAAAATCTGGGTGTGTGGTTTACACAGTCACTCTGGCAAGGCGCCACCTTTAAAGGGTGCCTCGTTCTGCATTTTAAATTTAGTTCCCCCAACTCCAATCACACTCCCCCTCACCCATGGAGGACCACTTGTACAAGCATTGGGGCGACCCCTACCTCCCCCATCCAGCAGACAGGTATCGGGGCACACACATCCCCAACCTCTCAGGTGTCAGGGCTCTCCCCTCCCACCATACATAAGGGTAACCGAAACTCCCGCCCAATGGAAGAGGCTTAACCCCCATCCGAGCTTCCTTGGCATAGACACCATTGTGTGACACCTTGACATTGTTCCCCAGCAGCACCCCTAGGGCATTGACCCCTGCGCAGCGCACTGCCCCCTGGCAGTATCTCGAGCGCCGGGGACACTGCCAGTGGACATGGAGGGTGCCAGGGGGCAGTGCCCAACCTTATCCCTCAAAGTCCAGGCTTCTCCACGCCCCCAGTGTGGTCATCACGACTGTTTTTCGCTTTTGAAAAACAGTCGTAATTTGCACTGGTGTTACGTCATGCCTGGTGGGTGGAAAGATTTGATGAACACTGATGATACAACATTGACCACGATAAATATATGGCAAAGGCTTCAAATTCATTCAAATTAGGTGAGCGCCCTTCCTGGGTGTGAACCTGATTGCATCATCGGGGAAGGCTTGAGGAGATTGCGATTGGAAATTTTGCCGTCACAAACCTCATTTTTGGCCTCTCTCAAGATTTAGTGGCCATGACGGGATTTGGGTCCACGCCTAATGCGGCCAAAAAATCCCACCCTTAACTTGATTTCCCGCTCTGCAGACCTGCTAGTTTCAGTCGGTTCTCATGCATGGAAAAACATATGCACACAAACTGGATCTGACTCAGCCTGATTGATTCCAATTTCGAGACAGTTCCATTCAGTCAGTTGGTTACCAGAACTACAAATGTCTAGCTATACGTATTCAACGTTGAGAAAAATTAAGAATCTGAGTCAAGAGAATTAAGAATGCATGAGCACACTAGGCCGACAACATTTTTAATTTGTTTTTATTTCCCTTCCTAAACTTGTTTACTTCATTCAATGGCATCTAATAATAATAATAATCGCTTATTGTCACAAGTAGGCTTCAATGAAGTTACTGTGAAAAGCCCCTAGTCGCCACATTGCAGCACCTGTTTGGGAAGGCTGGTACAGGAATTGAACCCGCACTGCTGGTCTTGTTCTGCATTACAAGTTAGCTGTTTAGCCCACTGTGCTAAATCAGCCCCTCTAGGCGGCTCAAGATAGAAACTGGGCTGGATTCTCCAATTTGAAGACTAAGTGCTGATGCCGGCATGGGAACAGTGGCGTTATGCGCCTGAAAAACGGTGCAAAAGCTGCACCGATCCTCTGTCTGGTGGGGGGGCTAGCAGGCACGCAGCATAAAACCCCCGGCTTTAGCTGCAGATATGGCCGGTGAAATGGTGGGTCAGTGGCCGCGTCGTGCAACGTACCGCCGGCCGTGCACGTACCCAGCCTCCCAAATAATGCCCCCCTTTGGCCAGGTTCGCCACCCACCAGTGTCCCCAGCCCCTGCCAAAGCCCTCCCTGCCCGCAGAAAGGCTCCACCCGACTGTGGCGGTGCTGGACTCAGTCCGCCACGCCGGGTTCACGACAATAAATAGCATGAATGACCCACGGCATCAAGAACTCGGCCCATCGGGGGCGGAGCATCGGGGGAGAGCCACAGATGGCGTCCCGAGGCTGTCCATACGGCGTGCGGCATGCACCGTTTTTGAGGGGGCAGAGCATTGCAAAGCAGCGCCGCCCTGGATTTCGGTGCAAACGGGGATTCTCCGGCCGATCAGCGGACACGATATCGGCGTCGGAAACCGGAGAATCCCACCCACTGTGTCTGACTAGGACATCTTCGCGGTCTCGTTGAGCTCCACATATTCCAAACACGATGCTGACCGGGCTTCAAGACCAATGGACCTTAGATTGATCCCACCCACCCAGTCTGCAGGAATCAGCTTCACATGCCAGGGTAGGCAAATCCAGAGGGTGGGAGACCCAATAGCTATCCTCTTCCGGTTTGGTCCATCTGTAGAAGCAGTTTACTGGGCGGTGGCCGTGGTCACATGCTAATTACTTGCCATTGAATCAAGATAGCTCAAGGCAGGAGAATGAGGCTGATGATGCATAACTCTCCCTCACTACAATCCAATTCACGCGCAAGTTGTGTTCTTGATCATCTTTATATCATCTGATATCCGTAGGTCATGTGACGATTGGCGAATTACATAGCATTCATACGTGTAGATTCACTGGAAGTTGCAACTATGAACCTGTACACAGGTGGCTCAGGCTATAGGATGATTTATCACTGGAAGGAAGCAGAAGCAGAACTCAGCAGCCGCTTGAGTGACCCAGCAGTCCTGTTCAAGACCACACACTCACCTCCCAGGTACAAGACGGGCTAGGAGCCATTGCCCGAATCATTGACTTCACATCCCTGGACAGCAAAGCCAGAGCTGGCAGGGATCCCATTAATATAGCTGCAAGTACTTTCAAAAAAGAAAGCAAAGGCGTCATTGGTCACCATTGGTGCACGAACATGCGCACCCTCATGGACAACTCCACAGCCAACAGCCCACGAGAAGCTCTTGTCGGAAGAGAGCTGACTAGACACAACAGCCAGACCATTACTCTCAGATAGACCCGTCTACCTAAGGAGGGGCAGATCAAGGAAATCAGTGCAGGTTACACGTTCTTTCTGAGTGGCTATGGAATAGAAGAACGACAGGAAGCCAGTGTAGGCTTTGCTGTCATGAACCATCTTGTAAGTGGACTTGCTTTCCAAAGAGTATTAATGATTGTCTGATGACACTTGAACCACTCTGCTCCCTGCATGGCAACAGACAAGGAATTCACATCAAGGTGTGCGCCCCAACCAGAACTAACCCTGATAAAATCAAGGATGGCGTCTGGATTGGCAGCAATACCGAGGCACCCTCCAGCCCGAAATGTTGCCTCCACTACCCCCACACACTTAGCGCCAATGCCACCACTGGGTTCGCGGAGCACCTGGTCAGCGGGAACGGTAAAGGCGCCAACAACAAAGCCCTCAAACACATACCCTTACACAATCTCGCCTCCACCCGCCCCCACACCGACCCCTCCCTCACGGCCCATTTCCTCACCATAGCAATGTTCGCCGCCCAGTAATAATTCACCATGTTCGGCAACGCCAGCCCCACTCCAAAAAAGCCCCCACATACGCGGGATCTTCCCCACCCACACAAACCTGGAGATCAGCCTACTGACCTTCCAAAAAAACGACTTGGGAACAAAGATTGGGAGATTCTGAAATACAAATAAAAACCTCGGCAGCACCGTCATCTTCACTCTGCACCCACCCTGCCAGCGACAGCGGCTGCACATCTCACCTCTTAAAATCCGCTTTCGACTGCTCCACCAGCCGAGCCAAGTTCAGTTTGTGTAACTGCGCCCAACTCCGCCTCACCTGGATACCCAAATACTTGAAACACGCCCACACCACCCTAAACGGCAACACCCCAAGTCTCCTTTCCTGCCCTCTGGCATCAATCGGGAGAACCTCATTCTTTCCCGTATTCAATTTGTATCCTGAAAACTGGTCAAATTCCTCCAAGATCTGCATAATGCCTCCAATGCTGCCCACCGGGTCAGAAATATATAACAGGTCGACCCTGATGAGGGTCCGTGAGACCCCGTGTTCCACGCCGCCCCCCCCTCCCCCCCCCAACCTGCTCAATCCCTCTCCAGTCCCTCAATGCCTAAGCGCCATTGCCAGCGGTTCTATCACCAAGGTGAAAAGCAATAGGGAGAGCAGGCACACCTGCCACGTCCCACGGTGTAGCCCGAAGTACCCCAAACTCACTCGGTTCATCCGCACGCTTGCAATCGGAGCCCTATATAGCGACCAGACCCAATCCACAAACCCCTGCCCGAACCCGAACCGCCCCAGCACCTCCAACAAATATGCTCATTCCACCCGATCAAATGCCTTCTCCATGTCCATCACCACCAATACTTCCACCTCCTGAGCCTCCGAAGGCAACATAATTACATTGAGTAGCCTCTGCACATTCGCCAACGATTGCCTTCCCTTCACAAACCCATCTGATCCTCGCCTATCACCCCCCCCCGGCACACAGTTCTCAATTCACAATGCGTTGCAAACAACTTGGCTTCCACATTAAATAATGATATCGGGCAGTACGACCCACACTGCTCTGGATCCTTATCCTTCTTCAAAATCAGGGAGATGGAAGCCTGCGACGACGTAGAAGGGAGTTCCCCCCTCTCCCTCGCTTCATTATACATAATCAACAGGTTGGCACAGGTTGCCATCAACTGCTCATTTGTTAGCCTTCCCACACAGGTAGAAAGAACAAATGCAATCAAACTCCTGTCTGGAAGAAAGGCTCAGTGAGTAGATGCTATCCCAGCTAAGGGCTACAAGATTGGAGGTCAATGCCCAGTTAAGAAGCTCAATAAACTCTTTCAGTGTATTTGGGAGCAATGGACCATCCCACAAGAATATAAAGATGCATCCATCGTTCACCTGTACAAGCAGAAAGGAACTCGCCAATCTTCCAACAATCATTGAGAAATCTCACCCTTGTCCATCGCTGGCAAAAAACTTCACCAGAATTCTTAACAACTTATTGCTAGATCTCAATTAAAGTCTGCTGCCACAGTCAATATGGTTACACACGAGGCCGAGGAACCACTGGTCTGACATTTGCAGTTCAACGGCTCCAGAAAGAAAGCCAAAAACGAAACATGGAACTCTACGCCATTTTTGTTGATCTAACCAAGGCCTTTGACACAGTCAGCCATTCGGGGCCTTGGAAGGTAAATTGGCTGCCCTGAGAAATTCATTACAATAGTTCAATAGCTCCATGACAGCATGCTCACAGCTGTCCTGGATGATGGTGAATCTGCGGACCCATTCCCAGTCACTAATGGAGTTGATAGGTCTGCGTGCGAGCACTAACCCTCTTCAGCGTGTTTTTCTCCACAATGCTCTCCGATGCCTTCCATGATTGTGATCTGACAGCAAAATCAGATATTGCATGAACAGGAGGCTGTTCAATCTGAGGCGACACCAGGCAAAGACTCAGGTCTCCAAGGGATTTCCTGTTCGCTGCTGATTGTATACGAGCTGCCGGGTCAGAGCGGGACTTGTTCTATAAAGCTTCCAACAACTTCAGCCTTACAATGAGCGTGAAGAAAACTGAAGTAATGTACCATCAGTCTGCTTCAAGAAAGCCCTATATTGAGCCCAAAGTTTCAGTCCATGATCGAACATTCCAGCAGTGGATAAGTTCACTTACCTCAGCAGCACACCCGCTTGGGCTATCTATATTGACAAAGAAACACAGGCAAGAATTGCAAAGCATTTTTCGAACATCAGTCTGGGAACAAAAAGGAGTAAGCCTGCCTACCAAGCTGGATGTTGATAGAGCAATAGTCTGCCCACTCTGCTCTCAGCATGTGAGACGTAGACTGTGTACCAGCATCATGCCAAGAAGCTCAACCATTTTCACTTGAGATGACTTCTGAAGATCAGATGGCATGAACAAATACCAAACACTGAGGCACTCATGCGAGCTGGCATGCCAAGCATCCACACCATATTGAGAGTCACAATTGAGTTGAACTGGTCATGTAGCCAGAATACCTGAAACTCGCTAACCAAAGCAAATCTTTTATGGGGATCTCGAGTCTGGGGTGCGCTCTCATGACAATCAAAGGAAGAGCTACAAGGACACTCAGAAGGCTTCACTTAGGAGTTCTGATAACGACCTTTGAGTCCTTGCAGGAGCTTGTCCAGAGTTGTTGCATTTGGTGCAACCAAATAAAAACAGTGCGGCATCCTTCAAACGCAAGCGCACATCAGAGGTAGAGGCAGAGAGAAAAAGCAAGACTAAATTCCCAAGCCAACAATGCATCCAAAATGTAATTGTCTGATTTATCCTGTCCCTATTTGCAACAGAAACTCCTGGGCACAGGTAGGCCATAACATGCACCAGAAACCTACCAAATAGCGTTGATGAAGAATATGGTCATCTTCACCAGAAAGGGGCAGCACGGTGGCACAGTGGTTAGCATTGCTGTCTCACACCAGGTTTGATCCCGGCCCAGGTTACGGTCAGTGTGGAGTTTGCACATTCTGCGTGGGTCTCACCCCCAGAACAAAATGTGCAGGGTAGATCAATTGGCCAAGCTAAATTACCCCTTATTTGGAGAAAAAAAGAATTGGGTACTCTAAATTTATAAAGAAAAAACAATCTTCACCTTAAAGGATAAATAAGGGCTTAATTTAAAGAAATTAGGTGCAATCCACACTTTTCAAATACTATACTAAATTACAAGATTGTTCCATTAACATGATTGTTTATCCCATCTTCCTTTTCCCGATTCTATTAAGATGCTCATCTTTTCATTTTTTTTGTCTGGAAGGAAGATCTTGCTTAACATGTCATTCTTTTCTCCCCTTAGGGGTCCACTGGCCTGTTGTGTCATCTCAGTATTTCTGTTTTTCTTTAAGAGTGCTCCATTGCTCTTTTACCCAAAGTGTGAAAAAGTTCAAGCAAAAGAAAATGCAAGGTTATTTCTGAAGCTTATTTCAGCAGTCAATAGTTATTCAAAGCTCAGTTACCTGTAGGCAAGGAATTCATCTGTGATATTGGACTCTTTGGTGTCCCTGGTGCGCTAGTCGGCCTTTCCCAGGTTGTTTCTATAATAAATGAAAAAGACTTCAGTCTACAAAACGAATTGTGAAGTGTAAATCAGTTCATACAAAACTGGCACAAGGGATCAGCGCAAGAGTGTCAGAGATAACTAAAAAAATAACAAAAAGAGAGACCCAGGAAGTCGGATGTTTTGTGGCTTCACTTCTCTCTTGTTTATTCTGACTAAACCGGCAGAGATTTGTAGAAATAACATTTAATTTTGCACAGGACATCATTTGAAATGCATTAATTTGGACAAAAACACCTCTAACAAATAAAAACCTTGGGAACCTTCATGGCGTTTCTTACGAAACAGTATGTCAGGAGGGACACACTCACATTGGAAAAGGTTCAGAGATGGTTCGCTTAGGCTGATTCCTAGGAATCGGAGTTTGTCTTATGAGGAAAGATAAGCAGGGTGGGCCTGTACTCATTGGAGTTTAGAAGAACGAGAGATGATCTTATTGAAACATATAACATTTGGAAGGGGTTTGACAGGGTAAATGCTGAGACGATGTTTCCATTCACGAGGAATCTAGAACTAGGGGGCACAGTTCAAAAATAAGAGGCCTCCCATTTATGATGGAGATGAGGAGAAACTTCTTCTTTCAGAGGGTTGTTAAGTGTTTGGAATTCTCTTCCCCAGCAAACAGTGGATGCTGGGTTATTGTATAGATGTGAGGCTGTTAGGCAGATTTTTGATCAACAAGGGAGTAAAGAGAGGCAGGAAAGTGGAGTTAAGGTCATAATCAGATCTTATTGAATGGTGGAACAGAATCGAGTGGTTGAATGACCTACTCCTGTTCCGAGGACATCTGCCTTAATCTCTTGCAGTTTAATGCCTCTTTTCCCTGCTCAACTTTCCTTCCTCTCTCCCAAAGGCTCCCTCTTATAGTTGGATATGGTGCCATGGCAATGCTAACCTAGCAGTATCATGCCAACGATACCATCTTTCATATATGACCTATTCTCCACAAAAGGACATATCTTTTCATTAGCGCGAGGCAACAGCTTTTTAAAAATAAATTTTGAGTACCCAATTATATTTTTCCAATTAAGGGTCAATTTAGTGCAGCCAATCCACCTACCCTGCATATCTTTGGGTTGTGGGGGTGAGACCCACGCAGACACAGGGAGAATGTGCAAACTCCACACAGACAGTGACTCGGGGCCGGGATCGAACCGGAGTCCTTGGCGCCGTGAGGCAGCAGTGCATCACTGCACCACCATGCTGCCCTAGGCAACTGCTTATATATAGCATGAGAAGTACCACTCCACAAGCATGGGGCAAATTGAGAAGGTAGGCTGCCATGAACTATCACATCTTGTATGGGGATCAAACCCATGCCAGTGGTGTTGTTCTGCATCACATTCTACCCATCTATCCAACTGAGCTCGCTGCCCACTGCCCTGCCCGAATGGCCTATCCTCTACAGGATCATCACATGCTCGGCCAGCCCTGATTTCACACTTACGCTATTCCTGATCTACAAAGACGGATAATCAGGAAAGCTGGCATTTGCTTAGGAATAGCAAGGTCGATCATATTGACCTCGCTTTTACCCTGATTGTGATTAGCTAGTGGGTGGACTGAACCTATCATGAGGGCACGCCTACCTACGTAACACATTCTGTCATTCCTACCCCAGTGTTTACATTGACTGTATGCCATGTTACATGCTTTTGAGTTGCATTTACTGTACTGCAATGCTACCGTGAGATTCCTCACCTGGAGAAGTGCAAACTCAAAATTTGCACTTTACTATAATAAAATCTATTCTAGCATCACGAGCTTCGTGTGGGCAGGGAAAGTTCCGAGAGTAAGGAGGGGGTTCCTTCAGCGTAGTAGGGACAGAGGAGGATTGGCACTACCGAACTTGGGCGATTACTATTGGGCCGCCAATGTGGCAATGATACGTAAATGGATGATGGAGGGTGAGGGAGCGGCGTGGGAAAGACTGGAGAGAAAGTCCTGTAAAGGGACGAGTTTAGAGGCGCTGGTGACGGCGCCGCTACCGATCTCACCTAAAAAGTTTACCACAAACCCGGTGGTGGCGGCAACATTGAATATCTGGGGACAGTGGAGGCGACAGAGAGGGGTGCGGGGAGCCCTGGTGGGGTCCCCAATCAGGAACAACCATAGGTTCGCCCCAGGAAGAATGGATGGAGGATTTCAGATCTGGTTCCAGTTGGGAATTAGGAGGGTGGGAGATTTATTTATAGATGGGACTTTTGCGAGCTTGGGAGCATTGGAGGAAAAGTATAAGTTTACCCGGGGAAATTTCTTGAGATATATGCAGGTGAGGGCATTTACTAGACAACAGGTGAGGGAATTTCCGTTGCTCCCGACACAGGGGATACAGGACAGGGTGCTTTCAGGGGTGTGGGTCGGAGAGGGCAAGGTGTCAGAGATTTACCGAGAGATGAGGGAAGAGGGGGAGGAGTCGGTGGGCGAACTAAAAGGAAAGTGGGAAGAAGAACTAGGGGAGGAGATAGAGGAGGGTATGTGGGCTGATGCCCTACGCAGGGTAAATTCCTCTTCCTCATGCGCCAGGCTTAGCCTGATTCAATTTAAGGTGCTACATAGAGCACACATAACGGGAGCAAGATTGAGCAGGTTATTTGGAGTGGAGGACAAATGTGGGAGGTGTGGTGGGAGCCCGGCAAACCACGCACATATGTTTTGGGCATGCCCGGCACTGGAAGGGTATTGGAAGGGAGTGACGGGAGTGATTTCGCGGGTGGTGAAGGCCCGGGTCAAACCAGGCTGGGGGTTAGCTCTATTTGGAGTTGCGGAAGAGCCGGGGGTGCAGGAGGCGAAAGAGGCCGACGTTGTGGCCTTTGCGTCCCTAGTAGCCCGGCGCAGGATCCTACTCATGTGGAAGGAGGCGAAACCCCCCGGACTGGAGGCCTGGGTAAATGATATGGCGGGGTTCATTAAACTGGAGCAGATAAAGTTTGCCCTGAGAGGATCGGCTCAAGGGTTCACCAGGCGGTGGCAGCCATTTCTCGACTACCTAGGGGAACGTTAGAGGGAAGACAGATGACCAGCAGCAGCAACCCAGGGGGGGGGGGGGGGGGGGGGGGGGGGGGTTAGTTTAGGTCAAAGATAAAGGGGTTTTGTTACTTGTGTATTGTTTAAAATTTCTGTATTGTTATTGTTGCGTTTGCTTTGTAAGAGGGGAAAAATTGTTGTTTGGGAAAAAAATTTCAATAAAACATTTATAAAAAAAAAAAATTTAAAAAAAAAAATTTTTAAAAAAAATAAAATCTATTCTATTTTCCTAAATGATAGTTTGAAGGAAATAAATATTCTGGCAGTTTTCATTATTGAAAAACTTAAATAGGGAGAGGGTGTGTTGCTCAGCTTTATTTTAAGGTAAAACTAGTGTAATGAAGCTTTCCAGCAAAGGCTTACACTACCAAGTACATGCTTTAATTTGTCAAATTTATGCCAGTATATATTAGAACATGTTGAAGTATTTCCCCTTCAACCAGGCTACATTTATTTAGTGTCAAACTATCACATCATCCCCAGCAGCAAAATTGTGAAATATTGACACTCATTGAGTTAATGAAACAGATTTTTTTTTAAAATAGATGTTTGCATTGCAAAGATTAGTGCTTGCGTATTCCTGTAGCAAAGCTCTGAACTAACAAGAATTAAAATGGAAGCAGCCTAATTATCAAATTGCAAAATAGAGAAATGGAAATCAATTCAACAGAATCTACCAGCTGGGAAGTCCAGAGAGAACTGGGTGGAGTGTTGGTTTTATACCCCGCCCACAATAAATCTTCACCGTCTTTTATAAAGGGTAAAAGCAGACATGATGTAAAACTAGGGCTGGAACGAGTAACTCGACTTTCCCAACAGCAGGTGGGTTAGGTTCAAAGTGTCCCCAATTTAATCATCAATGGAAATTAGGTCAGACAGTTTAATCTGGCAACAAGTCAAGCTACAGGGGCTTTATTGTAGGTGTTTATCGGATTATACATTGTAGCCACCTAAATTGGCCAACTCCCGATTTTAAATGGCGAACGGCAAAGGCTGATGGGAAAGTCAGCCAACACAGACAGAAACCATCAGGTGCAGGTTTGCTGTGTATTTAACTCTGCAAAAGCCCACACAGCATCGATACCAGCGACCATCAGCAGAACAATGTAGCAGCCATCTACATACTGATGAGCAATCCCCAGGAACAATGGCAACATTTGGGACACTCAAAACTAAGCCAGACTCCCCTGCGCCAGCAGAAGCCAACACAAAAGAGGTTAACGAACACCTCAAGACCGCCCATCGATCAGGGAACCGCTCCAGTATTGGAGAAATCGAACGAAGCGATTGGAACGAAGTCCAATCACCTAGAACCAGGTACAGGGTCCGCCCCGAAAGGCGGGAAGCCCCTGGGGACTACAAGAGTGAAGCCCCAAATTCAAATCGCTCTCTTCGTCCTGCCCAGGTCACCCAGCAACGCAAACCAACCTTGACCGTGACCGGTGCAGTGACCACTGAAAGAAGTAAGTCTTAATTCAACTCTCGCTACGAGATAGGCGCTCCTAGCTACCAATCCGTACCAACTTTGAATCCCGCAGACTCAGAACCCGAACGAAAGGTCATTTGTTCCCCTGACCTGGTGGGCCAGTCCGAAGTTAAGTATAGGCCTGTTAGTTGTAGAAGTAGCTTAAACGTAGAATTTGTGCATGAGTAGCGATTACTGTGTATAATAAATGTGCTTTGATTTGAATCATACTAATTGAGTTATTGATCATTACTTGGACTTGAACCTCGTGGCAGTATCATAAAGATACCTGGCGACTCGAGAGCAAAGGTAATCAAACAGAGCAATTGAACCAACCGGAAAGTTAGCAACAACATGGCCCAAATATTTGAAACTATGCATGACCAGGAATAGTTGGAAACACCTGCTCATCAGCATCCTTATGATATTGTTAAGCAAGAATGATGAAACAAATGGGATTCCTAGCCCTTTGAATTATATACTTAACTAGGGGAGAATTTTCATGGATTATCGATTTAATTATGGGAGAATTTTAAGGATTATACATTTAACTAGGGGAGAATTCTCTCTCGTCTTTTGCTCTGACCAATGATTGGAGCTTATAGATAGAATCATAGAACTTCCAGTGCAGAAGGAGGCCATTTAGCCCATCGAGTCTGCACTGGCCCTTGGAAAGAGCACCCTACATAAGCCCAATGCCTCCACCCAATGCCCTTTATCCCAGTAACCCAGTAATCCCACCTAACCTTTTTGGACTGTAATGGTAATTTAGCATGGCCAATCCACCGAACCTGCACATCTTTGGACTGTGGGAAGAAATCGGAGCCCCCGGAGGAAACCCACGTACACATGGGGAGAACGTGCAGACTCTACACAGACAGTGACCCAAGCTGGGAATCGAACCTGGGACCTATAAGCTGTGAAGCAACTGTGCTAACCACTCTGCTACCATGCTGCCCATACGGTAGCATAATTTCATGACGGTAAAGGATTGCTTCACCGAATCACAAAATTGTTACGGTGCAGGAGGAAGCCATTCAACCCATTGTGTCTGTTCCAGCTCCGAATGAGCAATTCACTTCATGCCATTCCCTCGCCTTCTCCGCATAACTCTGTACATTCTTCCTTTTCAGATTACTCTCCCTTTCGAATGCTTCAATTGAATCTTCCTCCACCATACGCTCAGGCAGTGCATTCCAGACCCCAGCTGGTTTAGCTCAGTGGGCTAAATAGCTGGCTTGTAATGCAGAACAATGCCAGCAGCGCGGGTTCAATTCCCGTACCAGCCTCCCCGAACAGGCGACGGAATGTGGCGACCAGGTGCTTTTCACAGTAACTTCATTGAAGCCTACTTGTGACAATAAGCGATTATTATTATTGTTATTAGCTACTTGTGAATGAAAATGTTATTTCTCGAGTCATTTTTGCTTCCTTTACCAACTGTGTCCTTATCCTTTCACAAGTGGGAACAATTCCTTCCCATCTACCCTGTCTATACCCCTCGTGATTTTGAACACCTGTATCAAATCTCTCTGCCTTCTCGTCTTAAAAGAAAACACTCCCAACTTCTCAAATCTACCTTCATAACTGAAGTTCCCCATCTCTTGAACCATTCGTGTGAATCTTTTCTAAGTGCGTCACTCAGAACTGGGCACAATATTCCACCTGAAGCAGAACTAGTGTCTTATACAAGTTCAACACCTCCTTGCTCTATGTCCCTAGTAATAAAATCTAGGATAGTGTATGCTTTATTAACCACTCTCTCAACCTGTCCTGGCACCTTCAATGACTTATGCACATTTATACTCTGGTCCCCCTGCTCTTCTTTCCCTGCAGAGATGTATCCTTTCATTTACATTGCCTCTCTATGTTCTTCCGACCAACATGAATCACTTCTCATGCCCTTTTGAGGTTCTGCTCTAAAATCTCACAATTCATCAGCAAATTTTGAAATTGTGCCCTGTATATGAAGGTCTAGATCATAAATATATATCAGGAAGAGCAAGGGTCTCAACAATAACCCGAGGAACTCCTCTACAAACCTTCCTCTCGTCCAAAATACATTCATGAATCTCTACCCCGTCTCCTGTAACAAAATCAATTTCATATTAAATGATGTTTTGGAGTACATGTACACCACATCAACAGCATTGTCCTCATCAACCCTCTCTGTTACCTCCTCACAAAATTCAAGAGAGTTAGTTGAACACAATTTTCCCTTAATAAGTTCATGCTTATCTTAATTAACCCGCCTTTGTCCATGTGACATTAATTTTGTCCAAAATTATTGTTTCCAAAGGTTTCCTCACCACTGACGTTAAAGGCGTGTAGTTGCTATGCTTATCTTTGCAACCTTTTTGAATCAGGGTGTAACATTTACAATTCACCAGTCTTCTGGAATCACCCCCCAGTCTAAAAAAGACTGGAAAATGTTAGCGAGTCCCTCCTCAACTACTGCTCTTATGTCTCTTAATATCCTCAGATGCATCTGAACCTGCTTCAAGTATAAGCAGCCTATCTAATATATCCCTCTTATCAATGTTAAATTACCTCCTCTTTCACCATGGCTTGGGTAACATTTTCTTCCATGGTAAAGACAGATGCAAAGTATTCATTTAATACCTCAGCTATTCTCCCTGCCTGCATGCGTAAATTCCCTTTTTGGGCACCAATTGGCGCTACTTCTCCTTTTACCATTTATATACATATATTTTATTAATTTACGGCATGTGAACGTCACTGGTAATGCCAGCATTTATTGCTAATATCCCTAGTTGCCCCTCAGAAGGTTGTAGTGAGCTGCCTTTTTGAACCGCTGCAGTCTTTCAAGTGTAAGTACACCCACTGTGCTGTTAGGAAGGAAGTTCCAGGATGTTGCCCCAGCGACAGTGATGGAACACCGGTATATTTCCAAGTCAGAGTGACTTGGAGGGGAACCTCCAGGTGGTGGAGGTCCCAGGTATCTGCTGCTTTTGTCCTTCCAGATGGTAGTGGTCGTGGTTTTGGAGGCTGCTGTCTAAGGAACCTTGGTGAGTTAATACAGTGCATCTTGTAGATGGTACACATGGCTGCCACAGTTCTTCGGTGGTGGAAGTTTTGAATGTTTGTGGAACGCGGAGTAATAAAGTGGGCTGCTTTGCTCTGGATGGTATTGAGCTTCTTGAGTGTTGTTGGCGCTGCACTCATCCAGGAAATTGTAGAGTATTCCATTACACTCCTAACTTGTGCCTTGTAGATGGTAGACAGGCTTTGGGTGGGTCAGGAGGTGAGTTACTTGCCATAGGATTCCTAGCCTTTGACCTGCCTTTGTAGCCACAGTGTTAATCTGGCTAGTCCAATTCAGTTTCTTATCAATGGTAACCCCCAGGATGTTGACTGTGGGGGATTCAGCAATGGTAATGTCATTGAATGTCATGGGGCAATGGTTAGATCCTCGCTTGTAGGAGATGATCATTGCCTGGCACTTGTGTGGCACGAATATAACTTGCCACTTGTCAGCCCAAGCCTTGATATTGTCCAGGTCTCACTGCATTTGGACATGGACTGCTTCATTATCGAAAGAGTCGCGAATGATGCTGAGCATTGTGCAGTCATCTGCAAACATCCCCACTTCTGACCTTATGATGGAAGGGAGGTCATTGATGAAGCAGCTGAAGATGGTTGGGCCTAGAACACTACCCTGAGGAACTCCTCCAGTGATGTCCAGGAGCTGAGATGATTGCTCTCCAACTACCACAACCATCTTCCTTCGTGTCAGGTATGACTCCATCTTTCTTTGTGCCAGGTATGACTCCAACAAGCAGAGTGTTTTCCCTCTGATTCCCATTGACTCCAGTTTAGATAGGGCTCCTTGATGCCATATTCAGTCAAATGCTGCCTTGATATCAAGGGCAATCACTCTCACCTCACCTCTGACATTCAGCTCTTTTTTCCATGTTTCAACCAAGGCTATAATGAGGTCAGGAGCTGAGTGACCCTGGCGGAACCCAAACGGATCATCCATGAGCAGGTTATTGCCGAGTAAGTGCCGCTTGATAGCACTGCATATGCATATAGAATATGTTAGCTGCCAGTCTCTCTTCATACTCCCTCTTTGCTTCTCGTATTTACTTTTTCACTTCCCCTCTGAATCTTCTATATTCAGCCTGGTTCTCCATTGTATTATCCATCTGACATCTGTCATAAGCACATTTCTTCTTCATCATCTTAATCTTTATCTTTTTTGTCATCCAGAGAGCTCTGGATTGGTTTACCCTACATTTTCCATTTGAGGCAATTTAGTGTTGGAAGGGTAGTGGTTACAGAACAGTGTGTCTTAAATAAGACTTCATAGAGTACAGTAGGTTAACTGTAAGTCTTTATTCATGGAATTTACAGTGCAGGAGGCCATTCGGCCCATCGAGTCTGCACCGGCTCTTGGAAAGAGCACCCTACTTAAGCCCACACCTCCACCCTATCCCCATAACCCAGTAACCCCAGCTAGCCTTTTTTGGATACTAAGGGCAATTTACCAAGGCCAATCCACCTAACCTGCATATCTTTGGGCTGTGGGAGGAAACCAGAGCACCTGGAGGAAACCCACGCAGACACAGGGAGAATGTGCAGACTCCGCACAGACAGTAACCCAAGCCGGGAATCGAACCTGGGACCCTGGAGCTGTGAAGCAAATGTGCTACTGCGCTGCCCTATTAACAAAGAGAACTATGCAAATATGCTATTATGACCCCAAGCCAGTGGCTAGTGCACTGGACCAAAACTCCAATATTTTAGTTTACTTTTAAGACTGTGCGGAAAGAATAATTCGCTCTAGGAGCAATTGCATGAAGAAATAGGGATTGGGGATTTTTTAATACAAAACTTTATTTTGAATACAATATTAAACTTTTTAACTTCACACCCAAAACGAACTTACAATTACCCCTTAAACACTACTACTCAATTTCCCATCAAACAACAAGAAAAGAAACATACAGCTCTCAATGTATCTTACAATGGGAGAATTGTGGACTCAGCATCAGGCAGATCAGAATTCAACTCCTCGCTCCATGATTTCTCCATAAAAACTGCCTCTCTAAAGCTTTTCAAAATGTCCCTCTAAAGCTTTTCAAAATGTCTCTCTGCATTCCTTGACTCCACCCAGCAATGGTCTCATCTCCCCAAGCTGTAAAACACACAATCTCTGCAGGCTGCAAAGCAATCAACTCCCCAGGGGCTTCCCAGTCAAACCACAGTCCATTAATTAAGACTGAAAAACACATTTCTTTGTCAATTTCACTTTCTGGCTGCTAAAATTACTCATGCCCTGCAAAACAGAATTATTTTTTAAAAAAATACTTAACCACTAAGTCAAACTCTAACCCCAGGCTTTTAACACTTAAATTGAACAATACCTAAAATCCAATATTCCTAAAGTCTTCCAGTCGTCGCAGTGCACAGTAAAGGTCTTAACAAATCCCTGTTCAACACCACACTGACCCCTGGGTCTGGGCCATGTGTCATTTTACTCCACACTATATTCAATAGCACATTACCCCTGTATGTGCCAGACTCTTATACCGCGACTGTGCCCAAACTCTGTCTTCTTCAAGAGTCGCCCCCAAGTTAATTTGCAGTTTTTCCTACCAACCTCAGATTCCAATTTATTCGGCCCAGATTAATTCTTACTCCATTGAAGTTGGCATTTTCCCACTTAATTATTTTTACGCTAGATTGTTTTGTCCTTTTCCATAGCCAACCTAAATCTTATGATACAATGATCACTGTCCCCTAAAGGTTTTCAGTACTATTGCCAGAATAGGTTGTTGGGGCCTATAGCATTTGTGGTATCCAGTGCCTTCAGTCGTTTCTTGATGTCATGTTGATTGGTTGATTGATTCATTTGATTTATTGCCTCATGTACCGAAGTACAGTGAAAAGTATTTTTCTGCGGCCGAGGGAACGTACACAGTCCGTACATCGTAGACAAAATGAATAATCAACAGAGTACATTGACAAATGGATCAAATTGGCTGCAAATTGGCATCGGAGATACTGGGAACCTCAGGAGGAGGGCGAGATGGATCATACACCTGACACTTATGGCTGAAAAGATGGTTGAAAATGCTTCAGTCTTGACTTTTGCGCTCATATGCTACGCTTCCCCAACATTGAGGGTGGGAATATTTGTGGAGCCTCCTCCTGCAGTTAGTTGTTTCATTGTCCAACACCATTTACAACTGGGTGTGACAGGACTGCAGGCCCTTAGATCTGATCTGTTGGACGTGAGCCCATTTAATTCTGTCTGCTGCATGCTGCTTCCGTGTTTGGCATGCAAGTAGTCCTGTGTTGTAGCTTCACCAGATTGAAACTTCATTTTTAGGTACACCAGGTGTTTCTCCTTGCATGCCCTCCTGTTCTATTAATTGAACAAGGTTGATCCCCCTGGCTTGATGGTAATCGTAGACTGGGGAATATGTCAGGACATCAGGTTACAGATTGTGGTTTGAGTTCAATTCTGCTGCTGCTAATGGCGCACAGTGCCTCATGGATGCTCACAGATGCCCAGTTTTGAGTTGCTAGACCTGTTCGTAGTCTATCTCATCTAGCAAATTGGTAGTGCCACACAAGACAATAGATAATATCCTCAATGTGAAGGAGGGGCTTCATCTCCACAAGGCTTGTGCTGTGGTCACTCCTACCAATACTGTCATGGACAGATGCACAGGCACTGTCACGACAAAGATTTGCGACGACGAGATCAAATAGATTTTTCTCTTGTTGGTTCCTTCACTTCTTGCCACAAACCCAATCTAATTATACCCTTCAGGGCTCAGCCAGCTTGGTCAGTAGTGGTGCCACAGACCATGCTTGGGTGATGGACATTGAAGTCCCTTGTGCTCTTGCCATTCGCAATGCTTCTTCCAATTGTTGTTCAACATGGAGGAGTACTGCTTCATCAGTAGGGAGAGAGGGATGATGATCAGCAGGACCATGTTTCCCCTCATCCCACAAGGCTCAATGGGGTCCGCAATCAATGCTGAGGACTCCCAAAATAACTCCTTCCTGACTGTATATCACTGTGCCACCACCTACGCTGGGTCTATTTTGCCAGTGGGACATGGCATACCACAGGATGGTGATTGTCTATAAGGTATGATTCCATGAATATAACTATGTCAGGTCCTTGCTTGACTAGTGTGTGGGACAGCTCTTCCAATTTAGGCACCAGCCCCCCAGATGTTAGTAAGGATGACTTTACATGGTCGACAGGGCTGGGTCTGTTGTTGTTTCTATTTTTTCTCCAATTAAGGGGAAATTTAGCATGGCCAATCCACCTACCCTGCACATCTTTGAGTTGTGGGGTTGAGACCCCCACAAACAGGGGGAGAATATGCAACCCCACACGGAGAATGACCCAGGACGGGGATCGAACCCTGATATACTTAGCACGTGAGGCAGCAGTGCTAACCACTGTGACACCCTCTGTTTTGTCTGGTGCTTCGGTCAATGCCAGGTGGTCTGTCCGGTTTCAGTTCTTTTAGATTTTAGAGTCAACTACATTGCTGTGGGCCTAGAGTCACCCTGACAGACATTAGGTGACCCAGTTGGGCTTTTATGACAATCGACATTTGCTGTATTCAATGTGATTATTTTCCACCTTCATCTGCTATTGATTTGCTTGCTTTCCTCTACATGAAGCATATTTAAAAAATCTTTCTTTCCTCAGTTCATTTATGGTGCCCTCTCTATTGTTTTGCTTGCCAGCAGCTTGATGTGTAGGGCTGGAAATCACATTGCCTAGTGGTAGATATTTACTATGAGGTGATCACAGAGCCTTTAGGCGCCCATGTTTACACGGTTCTGTCTCCATGGCAACAACTGAATCTGCGGCTTTAATCACATTTTCCCTTTGCCTTTCTAGCACTATAAGCGCTTTTGACAACTCAAACTTCTGACAAGATCACTGTTCAAAAACACTGCAGATGCAAACTATATGTCTATCCTAAGGATCCGTAAATTCTACATGTGGCATTATTTGAATCAGAAACCAATGTTGCTTTGCTTCTGTACTACTGGCATTTGGGTTAAATATCGCTACTGCACAGGTTTCTATGGCAACGTGATGGGACACAGGTAGTAGTTAGTTTCCTAGGTTACTTAACAGCTATTAAAAGAGCACAACATGAACCGTAAAGAATTTTCTGAGTTGCACTCGTCCTTCTCTAATACTAGGATTGCAAGCTCTAACTGGACATGTCCCTGGAGGTTTGATCTCATGATCTATGACCCCCCCCCCCCCCCACAATTCCAAGTATCCCATCATTTTTACAACTAATAAATTGAAGTGTTCAAATAAATTGACAAAAAAATGCTTCAAAAAACTCCAACGACATTTCTCCAGTTTTACTTGCAGGGATATTACTCCTCAATTCCCAGAGAATTCAGAATAAATCTGGAAGCAACCCTAGCTAATATTTATACAAATTGCACAAAAAGCTTTTCCAGAATATGCAACTGGAATTATTCACCATCAATTTCTTAAATGTGCTGACCCATGTTCAGGTACAATTATACTGATGCTAATTGGAGAGTTCCGCTGTTCTGTTTCCCATCCTTGATGTCATTTATTGCCTATTTTTTGGGAACAATTAATTGGGAACAAAGTCCCATAGCGAGCGCATTTAGCCACGTGTTTCCCGGTGCTCATGGCGTCAAGAATTTCATGGCTATATAACGCGACTCGTGTTATAGAAGGGGCCACAGCGGGGAACACTTGGCCGAGGTCACACATAGCCTCGCTATTTTTCACAGTAACTTCATTGCGCTGTCAATATAAGCCTACTTGTGACACTATTAAAGATCATTATCATTACTTTGTTCACAGAGGAGATCCTCTCACCGGAACTCCCCAGTGTAGCGAATGAACCCCAAAGCAATACCCATTCCTCCGGTCTCCCTGCACCCCCCTAACACCCAAGTAGGGCATCCCAAGCCCGATCAGCGTGCGTGCAAAAAATATCACGTTGGCAGTGCCCCTGCCAGCTGTCAGCGCCAGCTGGACATTTGGCAGTGCCAAGTGTTATATTACCTTTGGTGGTAATATGTCGTTGTTCTTTGCCTTTTGATCCAGAATAGCCCGTTGAGTTGATGACAAAGAAACCACCAATCATTAGATTGAACCAAAACTTTATTGGATAACAATTAATTAAATTCGCACACACCACTGAACTATCACTAGTAATAAAGTAATAAAGTAATGTTGAATCTGTCTAGCAATAGTCAATAATTTAGAAGTCACTAATGATATCCTGCCTCGTGTTAACTCTCTCTAATCTACTCCTTGTGCTGTTCTCAGGCTTTCTCCTTTGCTAATTAGCAAGCATTCCCTGAGGTCTGATATTATACTGAGAACTGGTGGTTCCCTCTAGTGTTTGAATTATACTGAGATGTAATAATTAACCCTTCACAAACTTGTCCAACTACATATCATTACATCCCCTTTTTTTTGGACATTTCTTTTTTGTTTACAAAGACAAAGGAATGGATAATATTTGTACAATACATGATATGAAGATGACTTTAACATTTAGTGAAAAATCAATAACGAAAAAAAAGTTCAACAGGAACGATTCACAAATCGAGTCTGTCCAGTTTCCTTCTTCTCCTGGTTGACCTTCTTAAGCCACAAAAAGGAGACTCAGAAGTTTTTACTGTCCTCTGTGAAGCTTCATGAACTTTCAAAGTTCTCATTGTATCATTGAAAATATTTTCATGGAGTTGTAGATCTGGGAAGATGTTACTGTGTTGTTTGAGTTTCAATAGAGCTCAGAGATGACGTTGAATTATTGTTCCTTCAGCTGTTTGAATGTCATAGGAGTGTGGTGCTGCTCGTCTAATAACGTTTGCAGGAGCAGACCAACCTCCATCAGGACTTTTGATCTTGACTGTCACCTGGAAGCAGTGAGTCCAGTGTATTAGCATGTTAACCATAATACATCCTTTGTTTTTCTTGTTGATGCATTACGGGTAGATGATCTGGATTGGGTAGAGATATGGACGGTAGAGTAGTCCTTAATTCCCTGTTCATCAACAGTTGCGCAGGTGATATATCCGTGGAAAGCGACGGTGCTCAATCGATAAGCAATGCTACATTCATGTCTGCATGAGAATCCAAAGCTTTGTAAAGAAGTTGTTTGATGATATGAACTCCTTTTTGCACCATTTGATTGAGGATAGTGCGGACTCAAAGCGATGTGAGCGAAGTTGTAGACGCAACAGAATTCAGCCGATTCATGACTATCAAAGCACAGCCCATTACAAGACATGACAGCGGTTGGAATACCGGGCGGGATTCTCCAAGCAGAGTGTCCACGCCATCGTAAACGCCATCGCGTTTTACGACGGCGTGAACGGGCCGCTCCTACGTCTAATTCTGGCCCCTACAGGAGGCCAGCATGGCGCTGGAGCGGTTCGCCAGCTGCAGATCCTGGCGCGAACTGTGCGCCACTGGATCCGCGCATGCGCAGTTGCGCTGGCGCCAACGAGGACATGAGCAGTTGCGCCGGTGCCAACGCACGAATGCGCAGTAGCCTCCTTCAACGTGCCGGCCCCCGATGCAACATGGCGCAGGGCTACAGGGGCCGACGCTTAGGAAAGGAGGCCCCCAGCCACAGAGGTCGGCCCGCCAATCGGTAGGTCCTGATCACGGTCCAGGCCACATCGGAGGCCGACGCCGGGGTTGGATCCCCCCTCCTCCCCCACAGGCCTCCTACCGATCCTTACACGCCAAGGTCCCGCCGGCCCAGAGCAGTATTAAATGATCATGGATCAAATAGTCTTCGGTATAATTGATGAAAAGCTCAGGGAACGAGAGGTGGCACGTGGTGCAGTGGTTAGCACTGGGACCCGCGTTTGAATCCCGGCTCTGGGTCACTGTCCGTGTGGAGTTTGCACATTCTCCTCATGCCTGCGTGGGTTTCACCCCCACAACCCAAAGATGTGCAGGTTAGGTGGATTGGCCACGCTAAATTGCCCCTTAATTGGAAAAAATATATTATAATAATTGGGTACTCTCAATTTTTTTAAAAAAGCTCAGGAATGCTTGCTGAGACAGAAAGATCTCACGCTTGAAAACGCGATTGAAAGGTGCCATTTAGATCAACTATCCAAAAGTCAGGAATTTTTTCTCCCAGAAAAGGGCGCAAAAACGAGCCTCGAGGTAGATTGCCTTTTTGTCCTCTGGGACTTTCAATCGTTGTATGGCAGCAATCTTGTTATTGTCAGGTCACACACCATGTTCAGAAATCTGGTCGCCAAGGAATTTAACAGTCTAAATACCAAAACTACATTTGATTCTATTCAGTTTCAAACCAAACTTATGTACTCTTTGAAATACTTGTAATAATCTTGAGTTGTGTTCCTCTCTTGTAGATGACCAAATGATATCAACATATCCACGTACACCTTCAGTTCCTTCAGACATCTGTTCCATCACATGATGAAAAATCTCAGATACTGAGATAATCCCAAATGGCATCCTGTTAAAACAGAACCTACCAAAAGGTGTGTTGAAAGTACATAACTTTCTACTGGATTCATCAAGTTGCATTTGCCAAAATCGTCTGGAGGCATCCAATTTGGAAAAGATTCTAGTGTTAGCCATTTCGCTAGTGACTTCTTCCATCTTGGGAACATTGAGCTAGCAGTCTGAGATCAGTCACATAGCAATCAATTCATTCACCTTTGTTTTGCCTTCTTCTATTGAAAATAAAACACTCAAAAGTTTAATTTGTCTGAATTTTGCACTTGTTATGGGCGAGGCGTTTTCAGAACCCCAAAATGTATCATGAAGTTCAACCAACCTCTCCCTTTAATGGATTTGTTGCTTTTCCTAGCACACGGCTTTTTCCCTAGGTGTGGGATTACAATTATGGACACGTGGGTTTTTAAACACAAAACACTGTTTATTCCATGAACTCAACTTAACATCTTAAATAAACATTGAATCTCTTAACACCCCTTACTTCAAAGATAACTCAGAAAATATTGCAACAGTAAATAATTCCTTAAAATGTTCCTTCAAACTGCCAAGAGACTTAACAGCTTTAAACAAAATCACATCAGGTTAAAGGCTTCACTATTATATGCTTAAATCACCCAAATGATCCAGAGATGGTCTTTTATGTCAGAAATCCAGCTCCCTGCAAACACAGACACTCCCAAGCTCTTTTCAAACTTGCAGCTCTCTGGAAACGCACACACACACACAAGCTGCTTTTTAAACTGCAAAACTAAACTGCAAAATGGTTGACCTGACGTCAGCTCCACCCACTCTCTGACATCACTGTTTTCTTAAAGGTACATTGCTTAAACATCCATGTCTTAAAGGTACTCTCACATGACACAATGCTGATCGAACTTTGCTATGATTACTTCAAATTTGGTTTTATCCTGATCCGCCGCAAATTGAAATGAGTTAAAGATTTTGATGGCTTGTCGGTCAGCCATTGTTAGAAGCAGAGCTATTTTACATGCATCACTCACATTATTTAAATATCAAGCATCTAAATACAATTGAAACTGCTGCCTGAACACTCTCTAGTTAACATCAAGTTTACCAGTGATCCGGAGTGGAGCTTGAGCTGTGTCCATCACTCCTGGATTCGTCGATGTTCCACAGTAACAGGTTGGTGCTTCGAAATTCGAATTGTGTCTTAGTTTTTCTTACTAAATCCTCACTAAACTATCTAATTAGCTACAGTAGACACCCCTGGTACCATGTTATATTACCTTTGGTGATAATATGTCGTTGTTCTTTGCCTTTTGATCCAGAATGGTCCATTGAGTTGATGACAAAGAAGCCACCGATCATTAGATTGAATCAATTTATTGGATAACGATGAATTAAATGAAATTTGCACACACTACTGAGCTATAACTAGTAGTAAAGTAATGTTGGATCTGCCTAGCAGTAATCAATAATCTAGAAGTCACTAATGATATCCTGTCTCTAATCTAAACTACTCCTTGTGCTTTTCTCAGGCTTTCTCCTTTGCTAACTACCCAGCATTCCCTGAGGTCTGATATTATACTGAGAACTGGTGGTACCCTCTAGTGTTTGAATAATTAACCCTTCACTAACGTGTCTATCCACATATCGTTACACCAGGCTGGTGCCCAAAGAGCACTGCCAGGATGCCCAGGTGGCACCAGCAGTGCCAAGGCACCACCCTTCCCAATGGGCATGCAGCTGGGGGGCCTCTGATCCCCTGGGAAATCCCACCAGTGCCATTTCGCTTGGTCTCCATTTGTGGAAACGAGTACCAAACTCTCGCCCGAGGTCTCCAAGGTGAAGGGGATCGATCCCAAAGCCTCAGGTACCTCAGGATTCTGCACATTAAAGTGAGACTAACTGCCTCACTCTAATATGCAGATTTAACAAAAAGTGATTCCGCCCACAAATGAGCGGGATTTACTTTACAACGTCTCACAAGATCACGTTATATCTCACATGCGCTGCGAACCGGGTAGATCCCGGGAGCGGAGTCTCCAGGCTTTTATTGGCCACTCTGCGCCATGGCAAGCTGACTTTCAGGCGCAGTGTGGCAATTGGATCAAATCAATGCAGAGATGGAACTGGTTCCTATGTGTGCAGGAACTTTATTTAAATGCTTTATTTATGTCTTCTCTATGTTCCGCTGCAGCTTCCAGTTCTTTCTACAGCCTTGATTACTTTTCTCAAAGTTCACAGCCTGGCTTAAACAATCGAGCACAACAGTCAACAGATATGCATTCAAACACGGATTAATTGGACACTGCTACCTCATGTTTGAAGATTGGTCATACTTGAGTCCAGGCAGTAAGGATGGGTGATGGAGCAGGGATTGGAGTACTGAGGAGCCACACGCAACGCTCCAGTCAGCATCTGGATGGGGATGCTCCATCTGTACCCAGTGCATAGTCATCAAAAGCGCATGTCCGGATTGGATCTCTCAATAGCTTGAAGGCACAGAGGATAATTGCAGTGTTCCTCCCTGGTCCATCACCTTGCTCAAGACAAGCACAAACCAGGGATATCACTTCTTTAATGCTGGGGAGCGCAACTAACAGCCCTACACAAAAGCAACATGAAGTTTTTGACAGAGACTGTGACTATAAAAAATACTCCATTGCTTTGATGAAGGGCTCCATAATAGAGTAGAGCTCTACAGGTGTCAGCAAAAATTAAAGATACTCAAATGTTGGATGAATACAATATCAGCAATGTGCACATGTCATGGAGGGAAATTAGAGAAACAACTGAATCTCAACGATTAGATTACAAACTGCAATGCCCTGCCAAACCAAGTTACCCAAACCCCTTGATGAGATGGGCAAGGTTAGCCAAGATTGCAAAGTGGCTGAACGGCTTCCGTCTCCACTATCTCAGATTAATACTTGGCATCTCACGGCAAGACAGAGTGCCATACATGGAAGCACACCAACGTGCAGGGATCTATTTGCCCATTTTAATCAACGGTAACTCCGTTGGCTGAGCCATGTGAGCCTACTGGATGGCAGCCACATCCCCCAAAACATGCCCTATGGAGAGCTGGATATCAGCACAAAGTCAACAGGTTGCTCACGTTTGCGACTCTAGGATATCTATGAGCGAGACTTCCAGTTAATCGGCTTTGGGGTTGATCCATGGGAAGGCTTCGCTGCTGACCAGCGTGCCTGCAGACATGGAATCAGGAAAGGCATAGAAAAAACAGAGAACAAAAGAAATGACCAGATGGCAGAAACGAGAGCCTGCCAGAAAGAAAAGCATCAGTCGAATGCACAAACATACAAAATAGGAGAAGTAGGCCATTCGACTCCTTGAGCCTGTTCCACCATTCAATAAGATCACGGCTGACCAGTTTGTGTTTCCAATTCCACGTTCCCGTCTACCCGCGATAACCTTTGATTCCCTTGCCAAACAAAAATCCATCTACCTCTGCCTTAAAAATATTCAATGATCCCACTTTCACCACCTTCTGAAGCAGTGAGTTGCAAAGTAGCACAACCCTCAGATAAAAAATCTTCTCATCTCTGCCCTAAAGGGGCGACCCATAATTTTAAAACCGTGCCCCCCCCAAATTCTGGACTCACCCACAACAGGAAACATTCTTTCCACATCCACCTTGTCAAGATCATTCAGGATCTTATACACTTCAAGCAAGCCACCCCTCACTAACTCCAGTGGAAACAAGCCCACTCTGATGAACCTTTCCTCATAAGAGAATCCACTCATTCCAGGTGTCAACCCAGTAAATTTCCTCTGAACCGCCTCCAACGCATTTACATCCTCGTTAAATAAGGAGCTCGCAGGCCAACTCTATTCCTCTTACCAGCTATGTAAGGGACTCATGAATCAACCTCTATATCCACAACAGGCGATGTTCAATACAGAAGTGACCGTGTGTGCAGTCCATCATCTTAGTGATGGATGGATGGCAATAATAATAAAAATATCAATTAGATTACTGGCCACTAATAAATACATATCCAAGACAATGTTCCCAGTATCATGAAATTAAATAAAGCCTACAATGAAAATCTACATATATGCAAAACAATGGCACAATAATGTGGTGAACTGTAGGAGCCTGGCATCCACCACCTGCTGAATAAAAAACCCACTAGAAATAGAATAACGTGGCTTCCCCAAATATATTATACACATGTGTGTGCAGAGATAGATACAGATAAAAGAACACTAGGGGTTTAAGAATTGTGTATATATATATATCAGGACCCTCATAAACTGTACAGGTTTCTCTCGTGGGAAATGTGCATTTTGATATCAATATAACATGATTCTGCCTTCTCATTATTGCAAAAATTATTGTACAGCTCAAATTTAATTAGGCAGTATGATACCACCTTCCATAGAAAGGTTTACAGTTCTGTTCTGGCTTCACACCAGTTGCAGTATAAATGCAGCTGATGTGACACAATGTTTGCAGAGTTTATACGGAGCTCACTGCCATAATATACACCAGTATATCATGGTGCAGACACACACTGATGGACACACACTGGGACCAATCAACACACACAACACCGCAGCCAATCACCAGTGAGAGCACGCGCACTATAAAGACAGGGGGCATCAGAGTTCCCGCTCATTCGAGTTGCAGCTAGCTAGGAGGACAGAGCTCACAGCCTGCAACACAGACATTGACCATGTGCTGAGTGCATCGACTGGTTAGGACAAGGCAAAGGTCTTTAGTTAAAAGCTAGTATCGTATTAACCCACAGTCTAAGTAAGTTTAAACAGTTAATGATTCAATAAAATAGTGTTGTACTATTTCAAGTGTTGGTGACTTGTATGTGATCCAGAACACCCAACACATCACTCAGTATTCCATTTGGCTGATTGAAATTATATTTAAATGTTGACGATGTAATTACTGATGAGAATTACTTTTAAGCTCCACTCAAGCTGGCCAGAAGACTTTGAGGATTTACTGGGTAAATCAGTTTAGCATCGGCTCAAGCAAATATTGGTCTCAAACTGGCATCTCTATGAGAACAGCAGCCACAAGGTAATTAAAGCACTAAGATATAGAACCATTGAACACCTACGGTGCAGGAGGAGGCCATTTGGCCCATCGAATCTGCACCGAACCTCTGAAAGAGCACCCTACTTAGACCCACTCTCCATCCCTATTCCCATAATCCCACATAAGCTACATATCTTTGGACAGTCAGAAGAAACTGGAGCACCCAGAAGAAACCCACACAGAAACGAGGAGAAAGTGCAAACTCCACACAGACAGTCACCCAAGGCCAGAATTGAACCTGGGTCCCTGACGCTGTGAGGCAGCAGTGCTAGCCACCATGCCACAAGTCATTGGCTGACTTATGTCATTCAACATATAAGCAAAGGGCAGCACAGTGGCGCAGTGGTTAGCGCTGCTGCCTCACTGCACCGAGGACATTGGTTCGATTCCGTCCCCGGGTCACTGACTGTTCACATTCTCCCCATGTCTGCCTGGGTCTCACCCCCACAACCCAAAACGATGTGCAGGGTAGGTGAATTGGCCACGCTAAATTGCCCCTTAATTGGAAAAAAGAATCAGGTCCTCTAAATTTAAAAAAAATTCAACATATATAAGCACTGCCTCAATTTATTACTGTTTGTTTAGTAAAAGGGGGAAAGTCTAGAGGGAGCATATTTGCAAGGTTGCAGGAATACAATCTTCTCTGAACTGCTCAAACCACACTGTAATAGCCAGACACAGTAATAGCAAGACTGGAGAAGTACTGTGGTGTACGCCCATTGAGAAAATGGGGCCACGATTTGCAACAAGTCTGAAAGTTAAACCTTGCAAACATATTGCATCAACTGGGCATGCAAAGCTCTTGGCACGAGACTGCTTCAGGTGGACTTGCTGGCCAACCGGAAATCATGGACCCGGGGTCAAGTGAGTTACACCGAGATACATTGGATGGTTTTCTGTTGTTGTAGTGAGGGAACAGCAACCCTGACGGTTGAATACTGACACTTCTCAAAAACTCCAAATTAATTTCTTGCATGTAAATTATTTTTTTGTACATAAAATAAATATATTAAACAAATAGTCTCTCTCAACATCCCTTCCCAATTAAGGCATTGATAGAAGAATCATAATTTCATTTTCATTGACTAAAATCTTGCCCACATTTCTTGGTTCCCAGTACAGCTGACACATACACTTCCTTACGTCCAAGGGCACATACTTGCACCGATATGGAGACAATAGGGTTAACGTAATCATTGTCAGAAACAGCTGGACCACGACAAGGACACTGCTTTTCTTACCTTTGACTCTATTTCGAGCAGGCAGTGTTTTTGCTCAAGGTCAATGCCTGGATGAGGGGTATTGTTCCAAAGAGTTCCAAATTTTCCAAGATCTTTGCCATTTCAAGCTATCGTGGTACTTCTAGCTATCTTGATACTACGGATGTGATCCAGCGGCAGGGTTAGCAAATCCCGTTAAACCCCATGAGTGGCCAAAAAACAGATTTGCACCGGCATGATCTCAGTTTAAGATCTTCCCGGCCCCCTGCCGTTGACATGATCAGGTTCATGCCCAAAAAGGCCTGAACATGATTTCCATGAATTTAAATTCATTTTAATATAATTTTAAAAGGGCATTACGCCATAGTGTCCGCCCACAACGTACGCTCCCCTCCTCTCCTGGTGGTTTGACGTCATGCTGCCACGAATCACTATTAGTTTTCAAAAGTGAAAATCAGTCATGATGACCAGGTGGGGGCGTGGAGGTGCCAGGAGGCTCCAGGGCTTGAGGGTCAAGGCTGGGAATTGGCATTGCTAAGGGGGCACATGAAGGGGCAATGCCAAGGAGGCTCTGGCGGGGGAGCAACTCTCCTCCATTGAGGGGCCTCCCCTTATGTGGTGGGGGAGGGGGATGAGGGGAGAGCGCCATGCCTGCGAGGGGTGGGGGGGGGGGGGGTCTCCGACGTTGGCATCGTGGTGGTAGTGAGTCCTGATCTCCGTAGGGGGATCAGGGTGGAGTATGATCAGGGCGGAGCCATCCTTTCCAGCTCTATCAGGCCCCGTCCCACCAGAGTATGGTAGAGGCAAACCGCACGCCAGACTTTCTGTGCACTGGGTGCCAGAGAGTGAAAACTTGGCCGAACATCTGGAGAGATCATCGCCAGTTTTCAGTCTGAACCTGACACACTACCAGTTTTTGGAAAAATTATGTCCTACAGCTGCTAATCGGCCATTACCAGTATCTGTGGAAAGATCAAATATAACCACATGCACTGAGACTGGAATAGAAGGCATGGGCATGGACTTTAAGTTAAGCTATTGCATCGGATTTATTTTTAAACCAAAGTCATAGTCCAGAACAACCTAGGAATTTTTCAAAGTTTGACTGAATGACAATTCCAGTTACCTGCTATAGATAAGATGGTCAAGAAGGCACATAGAATACTTGTCTTAATTCGCTGACGTACAGAATGTAAGAGCAGGGAGATTATGTTATGTTGGAGCTGTATAAAACACTTGTTAGGATACAGCGAGAGTAGTGTGTGCAGATCTGGTCCCCACACTATAGGGAGGATGTGATTGCATGAGAAGAAATGCAGAGGAGATTCAGCAGGATGTTGCCTGGCCTGGAGCATGTCAACTGTAGAATTCCTATAGTGCAGGAGGCCATTCGGCCCTCAGAGAGTACTCTACCTCGGCCCACTCCCCATCCTATCCCCATAGCCCCACACATTTATCATGGCTGATTCATGTAACCTGAACATCTTTGGACTGTGAGAGGAAACCTGAGTAGCCCAGGGGAAACCTACGCAGACATGGGAGAAGGTGCAAACTCCAGACAAGTCAGTCACCCAAGGCCGGTATCAAACCCAGGTTCCTGGTGCTGTGAATCAGCAGTGCTAACCTCTGTGCCACTAAGAGAGGTTGGTTAGGCTGGGGTTGTGCTCCTTAGAGCAGAGGAGGCTGATGGGGGACCTGATTGAGGTGTACAAAATTATGGAGGACATAGATAGGGTAGATAAGAAGAATCTGTTCACCAGAGTTGAGGGGTCAATAACCAGGCGGCATTGATTTAAAGCAATGCAGGAGACTTTGAGGGGAGTGGAGGACATTTTCTTTCACTCAGAGGGCGGTGGGGATCTGGAACTCACTGCCTGTAAGTATGGTAGAGGCGGGAACCCTAACGACATTTAAGAAGGATTTAGATGAGCATTTAAAACACCATAGCATAGATCAAGTGCTGGGAAACAGGGCTAGAATATATCAGTGCTTGATGGTCGGCACAGATATGATGGGCCAAAACGCCTCTTCTTGTGCTGTAAAGTTCATTGACTCTATACTTGGTCAAGAAGGTTTTTGAGGCTTCACACCCAAGTTATACCATGCATTTTGTGTTGATGCGAAGTTGAATCATTTCATGTAATTGCATAAAGGTACACTAATAATATTCTTTCCCGTATCGACCCACCTACACCTCATGGATTGCAGCCGTTCAAGGCAATAGCACACCACCACCATCTCAAGGGCAATTAAGGATGGGCAACAAATGCTAGTCTAGCCAGTGAGGCCCACATCCCCTGAAAGAATTGAAAGCAGATAGGTCAAAGCCCTAAACTCTCAGCATCATCCCTTTCCCGAGTGAGCTATTTGCCCATAGCAGCAAATCTATGGTTCATCTCGGCTAGTTTAGCAATTTTAGGCAGTCTTGCACCATTGGAAAATGCCCACTAGGAATAAATTAAACCTCATGTAATGCCTGCTTTCATGGCAAAACCGGAAGAAGCACCTATGACATAATTAGATTCTAAAATTATATTGTTGAATTGGTTAATCTCTTCCACAGGTTTCCTGACATTGTGTAATCCTGCACATGCAGCATCTGAGTTATGGTTCAGTTGGTTTGGAAGCAAATGAAACAAATCCTAACAAAAATATTTGTTTACTTTTGCAGACATAAATGACAAATTGAGTCTCCAGCTAAAACTCATTTCTTGAGGAATCAGTGACTATTCCCAGTGAAACCACCTAGAGTTATTTGCAAGATCAACATAAAAGGTTATTACAACAATGTAAAGCCATGGCTGTCATATTGTTCACTACCTTCCCAAACTCCTGATTGCACAGAACAATGGTGATTAATGCTGCAAAGAGGTTAGTTGTGAAAACATGAAAATAGCCACTTGTAATTGGATGCAGTGGTGATACATATTATGTTTCTCATTTGAAAGCATTGGTTGATGCTTGCTTAAAGATTTATTGCCACAATTGCCCAAATGTAGCTGAGCAAAGAGGTCACTCATCACGTGTGAATGTTACAATGCAAGCATGGCGGGGAAAGAAAGCATCACAGTTAACCTCCATCTTGTGCTCACGTAACTTCAGGTCACTTGATCCTGATCAAAATCATTCAATCTTATTTGATTTTTTTTCTGCTGTTTATCCCAGAGGCACTATGGCCAATTATGGCAGCTGCATTGACGATCTTTGCTGAGATCAACTAAGTCAGCAAAGATGGTCCAAACCGATTCCTCTTGGATTGTATAGCTGGTTACTTGAATTTCCATCACAGCAATGTACTCATCAATTTAGAAGCATGCTTCAAATTCATGTTGTGGGGATCTAGGAAACCAATTACTCTCGCATTCATAACATGCAGTATATTCTACTGATACTTATAAAACACCATTTGAAATATAACCTGACAGACTGAAGCCAGATTTAGAATGGAAGTAGTTTTATAAGAGAACTTCTAACAGCGGGCTGAATGGTTATTAATAACTTCATTTATGTACTGCCACCTGACTTAGCTGCCAAGGATAATTTAAACACTGGTAGATTATTTTTCTGGACAACAACATTGGAGGCTCCAGCATTTCATTTGAAATCACTAGTTTGTTTTATAATGATGGAGTACGGTTGCTTGAGTTTCGAATATCATGCTGGAATGCTCCTAAAGCACAATAAGAAACAGCTCCAAAAGAAAGACTTGCATTTATGTAGCATTTTTGTTTTACAACCGCCAGACAGCTCAAAGAACATTACAGCCAATTAAAGTATTTTTGAAATGTAGTTGCGAAAATGCAACAGTCAGCACACACAGAGCAATATCTCACAAACAGCAGTGTGATCATGATCAGATAATCTGTTTCTGTGATACCGGTTGAGGGATAGGGCACCAGTGATAACCCCCCTGTTCTTTGAAATAGTGTTTTTGAATCTTCTACATCCACCCAAGCAGGCACATTTGAGACGTTGGTTTGATGTCCGAGCCAAATTACAGCACCTTTGACAGTGCAGTGCTCCCTCAGCAATTAGCTAGTATTTAAAGAAAGCAAATCCTTGAAGCCAAGCACTAACCTTTGCGTTTGCTGAGTTTAAGGTGCTTAGTCTGCCACTTAGTCCGCAGAAGGGGCAATACTTGATAATATACAGCATTGTTTGTACCTTTCCACATGTGCATAAGAGGTTGTACTGCGGCCCCAGTGGTGATGGTTGGCTACACAGAGGCCCGGGCATGTCCTGAATCTATTTAGCAAGGACCACTGTCGCCATGACAGTTCAAAGTTTGTCTTTTGTCAGATGGGAGTTTGTCACAAGGAACTTGCTTGTGCCATCCTGTGTTTCCCATTCCTAGTTCCAAAGGATGTCTGCTGATAGATCTTGTTTAGGAAGGGCGCTCCATATGGGATCCTGAGATAGAAGGAATGGTGTGTTCTGTCGGTCATCACCGTATGGATGGTTTCAACCAACTTGTGAGTTTTTGTCAGTTGGCGATGTGTGGCAGAATAAGGTTTGTGAGGACAAGAAGCCAATTGAGAAGTGTGGAACGGAGAGTTCCAGTTATGCTGCACATTGTTGCATTCAACAATGGGAAGCATGGTAGCATAGTGGTTAGCACAGTTGCTTCACAGCTCGAGGGTCCCAGATTCGATTCCCTGCTTGGGTGACTGACTGTGTGGAGTCTGCACGTTCTCCCCGTGTCAGCCTGGGTTTGTTTCCTTCAGGTGCTGCAGTTTCCTCCCACAGTCCAAAGATGTGCAGGTTAGGTGGATTGGCCATACTAAATTGCCCTTAGTGTCCAAAAAGATTGGGTGGGGTTGCTGGGTTATGGGGGTAGGGTGGAGGCGTAGGCTTAGGTCGGGTGCTCTTTCCAAGGGCCAGTGCAGACTCGATGGGCCGAATGGCCTCCTTCTGCACTGTAAATTCTATGATTCAATTGAGTGTCAACAAGATGTGTGTGTGTGATGATCTTTGCCAAACAGATGCATAGTACTCTGCTGTGGTTGCTGATAGGGCAGGTGCCGAGGCCTGGTGCGTTGTGGCAGCAGCGCCCCATGTAAACTTCATGTAATAAGTTTGGTTCATCAGACTTTTCCTGGTTCGGTCCTTACTAATGTTGTTCCTAGTTCTGACCTTTGCTAATGTTTCCACAAGATGTTCTTGGAAGGACCAGGTCCTATCTAAAGTCACTCCCAAGAGCAGTGGGTTCAGATCGTACTTTAGTCTCTGACCATCCATGTAGATAAGCAATTAATTTTTGTCAAGGCATTGTGGATATGGAATACACTGGATGTGGTTTTACAGAGGGATTCAATGTGAGCTGCCATGTGCTGCAATCATCCATGAACTCTATAGCAGCTCAGCTAAGGATCTGGTCCAGACAGCAGAACAATGGAGCTTTGGTGGCACATCAGATGTCATCGGCATAGATAAACCTGTTGGCGGGTCATTTGTATATATGTTGAAAAGAGTTGGAGCTAGCACCGTGCCCTGTGGTCGTCAACTGGCCTGAAATCTCCATGTATTTCCCTCTTGTCCAAGGTGAACTCTGAATCATCTGTTGCGAAGGAGTGTTTTAACAACTTTTCCAACCCAGGTTGGAAGCACTCTGGACAGCTTTAGGAACAGGCTAATGTTCTACACTGTACTGCAGACAGCTGTGAGGTCCAGTATGTCTGTCTTCAGCTTCTTCTATAAACCATTCTTGATGTAGCTGTTGAGTGCCCGTATTTGATCGTATACCCCTTATAGAAACCAACTGAGTCGGCATTAAGGGTAGTGCCTATATCCGGAGCTATGTGTTACAGGATAAGATGTTCTTCCATCGGGCACGAGATACAAAAGTCTGAGAACAGGGCAGCACAGTGGCGCAGTGGGTTAGCCCTGCTGCCTCACGGCGCCGAGGTCCCAGGTTCGATCCCGGCTCTGGGTCACTGTCCGTGTGGAGTTTGCACATTTTCCCTGTGTTTGTGTGGGTTCCGCCCCCACAACCCAAAGATGTGCAGGGAAGGTGAATTGGCCACGCTAAATTGCCCCTTAATTGGAAAAAAATTAATTGGGTATTCTAAATTTTTTTTTTAAAGTCTGAGAACACGCACAAACAGATTCAAAAATGGCTGCTTCCCCGCTGTTACAGACTCCTAAACGACCCTCTTATGAACTGACCTGATTAATACTACGCTCCTGTATGCTTCACCCAATGCCGGTGTCTATGTATTTACATTGTGTACCTTGTGTTCTAAGGCTGTGCCCCCGGGTCCTAGTCTCCCCTGCTAATGGAAACAACTTCCCTACATCCACCCTATCTAAGCCATTCATTATCTTGTAAGTTTCTATTAGATCTCCCCTCAACCTCCCAAACTCCAATGAATATAATCCCAGGATCCTCAGACGTTCGTCGTATGTTAGGCCTACCATTCCTGGGATCATCCGTGTGAATCTCCGCTGGACCCGCTCCAGTGCCAGTATGTCCTTCCTGAGGTGTGGGGCCCAAAATTGCTCACAGTATTCTAAATGGGGCCTAACTAATGCTTTATAAAGCTTCAGAAGTACATCCCTGCTTTTATATTCCAAGCCTCTTGAGATGAATTACAACATTACATTTGCTTTCTTAATTACGGACTCAACCTGCAAGTTTACCTTTAGAGAATCCTGGACTAGGACTCCCAAGTCCCTTTGCACTTCAGCATTATGAATTTTGTCACCATTTAGAAAATAGTCCACGCCTCTATTCTTTTTGCCAAAGTGCAAGACCTCGCACTTGCCCACGTTGAATTTCATCAGCCATTTCTTGGACCACTCTCCTAAACTCTCTAAATCTTTTTGCAGCCTCCCCACCTCCTCCATACTACCTGCCCCTCCACCTATCTTTGTATCATCGGCAAACTTAGCCAGAATGCCCCCAGTCCCGTCATCTAGATCCTTAATATATAAAGAGAACAGCTGTGGCCCCAACACTGAACCCTGCGGGACACCACTCGTCACCGGTTGCCATACTGAAAAAGAACCTTTTATCCCAACTCTCTGCCTTCTGCCTGACAGCCAATCGTCAATCCATGTTAGTACCTTGCCTCGAATACCATGGGCCCTTATTTTACTCAGCAGTCTCCCGTGAGGCACCTTATCAAAGGCCTTTTGGAAGTCAAGATAGATTACTGAGCCTTTCCATACACTGTCATATTTTGTGGGATGGGGAGTATTGTAACCTCTCCTGAGTTTTGTCTTTTTGTGCTTTTTTGTATTCCTAAGCAGCTACGCTTCCCACTGATTAGTTCACCTCTTGGTTCCCTGACTTTCCCTTCCGCCCCAATCTTTAGTTTAAAGTCCCTTATGTATGGGTTGGTGTAATGCCCCCCTGTGGTCGTGTCACCTCCTTGTGTATCGTGAATGTCCATTGGTCGCCTCCCATCTAACTTATCTATCGGTTGAGTGTGTGTGTGTGTGTGTGTGTGTGTGTGTGTGTGTGTGTGTGTGATGTTTCTGGTGCTCCCTCTAGTGTCTGTCTAGCTTACATGTATTTACAGTGATGCACATCACCACAAGCTGCACCAAGTCCTGTTCACTCATCCATCACCCATGTTCGCTGGCCCACATTGGTTCACTTTTAAAATTCTCATCCTTGTTTTCAAATTCCCCCAGGGTCTCACTCCTCACAAACCTCTGCCAACCTTACAGCCCTCCAAGATCTCGGCATATCTTCAATCTGGCCTCTCGTGTGTCCTTATTTCCTCCTTAAACCTCTCTGCCATTCTCCCCTCCTTAAAAGCCCCCTCCTTCGCCAAGTTGTTGGTCAGCTGTCCTAATATCCTCCCAGCAGCTTGGTGTCAAATTTTGTTTTATAACATCCCTGTGAAGTGCCTTGACATTTTTTAAACTGTTAACGGTGCTGTATAAATACAAGTTAATGTTGTTGTAGTGTCCAGTACATGCAACGAGAGATCTATTTGTGATAACCTCAAGGTTATATTATTATCTTAAGTAGATATTGGGCAGTAAAGTATGCTCACCAGACCTTAAGGAACGTAAGTTCTGCTTGTGGGATTGACTGACTGTGCTGAACCAAGATTATGGGTTGGATTCTCCAGTCCCCCAGCTGTGTGTTTTCTGGCCACGTGCCGTTTGCTGGGATTCTCTACTCTCGCTACTTGTCAATGGATTTCTCACTGAATCTATCCTATGTCGCCGGAAAACCCGCGGGCAGGGGTACGCTGCCGACGGGAACAGGGAATCCCAACAACCAGTGAATTCCAGCCAATGCCTCATAGATCAGTAAATAGTAACACAGAACCACATCAAATTACAAAAGGGGTTACTTGTTGCACTGAAGAGTTGGACAGTTGGAGATATAAAGCCTGACCCACTGGGGTGACAGCAAGAGTTGGTGTACAGCAAGTGTTTGACAGAAAATCCGTACATCTCTAAACAAAAAATGTTCAGACTAATATTGAGGGTTAACTTCCCTATCCTGATGATCAGTCGTATTGTAGGATTCAAAGCTATCATGATGTCAGAATACATAACGACAAAGATGACCGAGGTGATGGTGGTGGAGCTGGAAAAACGTTTGGTGAGGCACATGGAGATCCTGAGGAAAGAGATGGTGGTCGTGGTGAGGTCATTGTTGGAGGAGGCAATCGGCCCGATCAGGGTGGAGGTGGCAAAGGCATTGGCCGAGGTGAGAGAGCAGGGCGAGAAGGTGAAGGAGGTGGAGGAGGCCGTGACACGACACAGCGACCAGGTCACCTCGATGGGGGACGAGCTGCGGAGGGTGCTGGAGGTTAACAGAGGGCTCCGAGCAAAGCTGGAAGACTTGGAAAACCACTCAAGGCGGCACAATTTGAAAATTGTGGGCTTGCCAGAAGGGACAGAGGGCTCAAGGCCAATGCAATACTTCGCTAAGACGTTGGCGGAGCCGATGGGGGAGGGTGAGAACCCCACCCTGTACGAGCTAGACCGAGCTCATCGGTCATTAAGGCCGAAGCCCAAAGTGAACCAAGTTAAAATTTTCATCCTTGTTTTCAAATTCCCCCAGGGTCTCACTCCTCACAAACCTCTGCCAACCCTACAGCCCTCCAAGATCTCGGCATGAAAGTGCCCAAAGTGGGGCAGCACGGTAGCCTTGCGGATAGCACAATTGCTTCACAGCTCCAGGGTCCCAGGTTCGATTCCGGCTTGGGTCACTGTCTGTGCAGAGTCTGCACATCCTCCCCGTGTGTGCGTGGGTTTCCTCTGGGTGCTCCGGTTTCCTCCCACGGTCCAAAGATGTGCAGGTTAGGTGGATTGGCCATGATAAATTGCCCTTAGTGTCCAAAATTGCCCTTAGTGTTGGGTGGGGTTACTGGGTTATGGGGATAGGGTGGCGGTGTTGACCTTGGGTAGGGTGCTCTTTCCAAGAGCCGGTGCAGACTCGATGGGCCGAATGGCCTCCTTCTGCACTGTAAATTCTATGATTAACTATGAACGAGCCGCCAAGGGCAGTAATTATCTGCTTCCATAAGTTTTGCATGAAGGAAAAAGTATTAAGCTGGGCGAAGCAGAAGCGTGAGGTGCTGTGGGATGGTACTGCGGTTCGGATCTACCAGGATAGACGGTGGAGTTGGCAAAAAGACGAGCGGCGTTTGGGCGAGTGAAGACGGCTTTGTACAAGAAGGGGGTGCGATTTGGTGTGGTGTACCCGGCGAAGTTGAGAGTAACATATAAAGCCAAAGACTTTTATTTTGAGATAGCGGAGGCGGCTGAGGCGTTCGTGAGGGCAGAAGGCTTGGGACAGATGTGAAGAGCGGAACTGGAAGAAAGACTGTGGACTGTGTTTGAGCGGCTTGAAAATGTACAAATGTTACAACTTTCTTTTTACTGATTTTTATTGAAATTTGAAATTTACTTCTCTTTGCATTGTTATAGAGTTCAAGTTAATGGCGTTCTGTGTTGCGATGGTTAAATGTTATGTTAGTGAATTGTAGGGGTTGGATTGTTGGGTTTGTTTTGGTGTTTCTTTCTCTGGGACTGGGCGGAAGGGGGCGAGAGGTATTGGTGGGGTGAAGCCACCCGCGCTAGCTAACTAGAGTCAGTTAGTGAACGGGGGTGAGGTGAGAGGAGGACTGCGGACTTTGGAGCCTGGATAGCAGGCTTCAATGGGCCTACGAGGCGAGCAAGAGGGGTGGAGGGAGGGATGTTGGGGGATGTTTTTGTAGGGGGGGTTCTTGGGAGGGGGGGGGAAGGGGTTCGATGTTAACAATGGACAGGGGCGGGTCAGTCTTATGGGGCAGGGCCTGGTGGTATGGTGATGGTGGATAAGAAAGGTTGGGGGGGGGGGGGTTAGAGACCCCCAGTAAGGATAATCACGTGGAACGTGAGAGGGCTCGGAGGTCCGGTCAAGAGGTCAAGGGTGCTTGCACATCTTAAAAGTTTGAAAGCCGATGTAGCAATGCTGCAGGAGACTCACTTGAGGGTGAAGGACCAGGTGAGACTTAAAAAGGGCTGAGTTAGCCAAGTGTTTCATTCCGGATTTGATGGAAGGGCTCGGGGGGTAGCGGTGCTGGTCAGCAAAAGGGTACGGTTCCAGATGGAGAAGGTGGTGGCAGATCAGGGGGGTAGATATGTGATTGTGACAGGGGCATTGGAGGGGAGATTAGTGGCGCTGTTAAGTGTATACGGTCCCAATTGGGACGATGTGGGATTCACGAGGAAGGTGGTAGGGGCTATTCCCGACTTAGACACGCATGAGCTGATTGTGGGGGGGGGACTGGAACCTGGTGCAGGAGCCAAGATTGGACAGATCACGGCCGTGCTCGCTGGTCCCATCAGGGGGAGCGAAGGCGCTGGCTGGGCTAATGGTGGAAATGGGAGGGGTGGACCCTTGGAGGTTCCTGCACCCAAGGGAATGGGAGTATTCGTTTTTCTCAGCAGTCCATAAGGTATACTCGCGGATCGACCTTTTTGTGGTGGGGAAGGCTTTGCTGGCTGGAGTCAAGGGGTCGGAATACTCTGCAATTGCAGTGTCAGATCACGTTCCACATTGGGTGGATATGGTGCTAAGAAGGGGGCAGCGCAGAGACCGGGGTGGAAACTGGATGTGGGCTTTTGGGGAACCAAGTATTCTGTGAGAAAATTGAAAAGGTAATTAAGGAATATGTAGGCTTCAATTGTACGGGTGAGGTGTCGAAGACAGTCGTCTGGGAGGCTCTAAAAGCGGTGGTGAGAGGTGAGGTAATTTTGTTTAAGGCTAGGGTGGATAAGGAGGAGAGGTTGGAGCGGCAGAGGGTAATAGATGAGATGTTGGAGGTAGATAGGAGGTATGCAGAGGATGGGGACCTGGCGAAGCTGGAAAAGAGGAAGGAACTACAGGCGAGCTTCGACCGACTGTCCAACAGGAAGGCGGTGCGCCAACTGAGACGAGCAAGGGGTGCAGTTTATGAACATGGAGATAAGGCGGGGCGGGTATGTTAGCAGGTCAGCTCCGGAGGGAGGCAGCGGCAAGGGAAATTCTTCAGGTGAGGGATAGGGCAGGGAAGTTGGTGGTGGCCCCAGTGCTGATTAACAAGGTTTTTGAGGAGTTTTATGAGAGGTTGTACAAGTCAGAGCCACTCGGAGGAGACCGTGAGATGCAGGAATTTCTCGATGGGTTGGAGTACCCGAGGCTAGGGGAGGGGGACAGGGCTACATTAGAAGGAGCAATAGTGGAGCAGGAGATAAAGGATGCGATTGGGAGGACGCAGTCGGGGAAGGTGGCAGGGCCGGATGGGTTTCCGTTGGAATATTATAAAAAATTTAAGGATAGGTTGGCACCCCTGATGGTGGGGCTGTTTGAGGAGGTGATAGGGAAGGGGGTGTTGCCGCAAACCTTGAGGCAGGCATCGATTTCCCTGTTACTTAAATAAGATAAGGATCCGACGGAGTGTGGGTCGTATCGGCCCATATCACTTCTGAATGTGGACGTAAAAGTGTTGGCCAAGGTACTGGCGGGTAGGCTGGAGGAGTGCCTCCCGAAGGTAATAGGGGAGGATCAGACGGGGTTCGTGAAAGGGAGGCAGCTGTTTTCGAACATTAAGAGGGTTTTGAACGTTGTTATGGCACCGGCGGAAAGAAAGGAAACAGAGGTAGTTGTGGCATTGGACGCCGAGAAGGCGTTTGATCGGGTAGAATGGGGGTACCTGATGGCAGTGCTGGAGCGGTTTGGGATTGGACCAAGGTTTGTGAACTGGGTAAAGCTATTATATAAGGAACCGAAGGCAAGTGTCCGCACAAATAATATCAGTTTGAGATATTTCTCTCTCCACCATGGGACGAGACAGGGATGTCCTATGTCCCCCCTGCTGTTTGCACTTGCGATTGAGCCGTTGGCCATCGCATTGAGACGTTCGGGAGCATGGAAAGGAATAGTGCGGGGGGGGGGATAGAGCATAGGGTGTCCTTATATGCCGCCGACTTGCTGCTGTATGTGTCGGAGCCGAGTGCGTCGATAGGAGGAATATTGGAGCTACTGCGGGTATTTGGGTCTTTCTTGGGGTACAAGTTGAACCTGGACAAGAGTGAGTACTTTGTGGTGTCTCGGCCGGGGTGGGGGCAGGTGTGGGGGGGCTGCCATTCCGTAGAGCAGGGACTCATTTTAGGTATCTGGGGGTGCAGGTTGCCCGGGAGTGGGGGAGGCTTCACAGGTACATCATCACTAGTTTAGTGGGGAGAGTGAAAGCCGATCTGGCAAGGTGGGACGGCCTTCCTCTGTCACTGGTAGGTCGGGTACAGGCGGTTAAAATGAATGTGTTGCCGCGATTCCTGTTTATTTTTCAATGCCTACCGATTTTCCTGCCAAAGTCTTTTTTCAGGGAGATTGAGGGAAGGATTACCTCATTCATATGGGGAGGGAAGGTGGCCAGAGTGAGAAAGGTGCTGCTCGAGAGGGGAAGGCAGGCAGGGGGTTTGGGTCTCCCGAACCTGTTGTACTACTACTGGGTGGCGAATGTGGAGAAAGTGCGGAGCTGGGTCAGAGGGGTGGATTCTCAGTGGGTCAGAATGGAGGAGAGTTTGTGCAGGGGGTCGGGGCTGAAGGCACTTGCAACAGCGCTGCTCCCGATAGCTCCGGGGAAATATTCAGGGAGTCCGATAATAATAGCTTCATTGAAAATCTGGAGGCAGTTTCGCCAACACTTCGGGTTGGGTTTAGGGTCAAGGGAAATGCCGATTCGGGGGAACCACAGATTTGAGTCAGGGAGGTGGGATGGAAGTTTTCGGAAATGGGAAGAGAAGGGGATTAAGACGCTAAAAGATTTGTTTCTTCGGGGTCGGTTTGCAGGATTGAGGGAGCTGGAAGCGAAGTATGGGCTCGAGCAGGGAGAAGAGTTTAGGTACATGCAGGTTCGGGATTTTGCCAGGAAGGAGATACAGAGCTTCTCAGAGGAACCGGCCTCCACAATGCTGGAGGAGGTGTTGACGACAAGGGGACTGGAGAAGGGGGCAGTGTCAGTGGTGTACGGAGCTATTCTGGAAGAGGATAAGGCACCACTGGAAGGGATCAAAGCAAAGTGGGAGGAAGAGCTGGGAGAGGCTATAGAGGAGGGGGTCTGGTGTGAGGTGCTCCGGAGAGTGAATGCCTCCACCTCATGTGCGAGGTTGGGGCTGATACAGCTGAAGGTGGTATATAGAGCGCACCTCACGAGGGCGAGGATGAGCCGATTTTTTGAAGGAGTAGAGGATGTGTGTGAGCATTGCGGGGGGGGGGGGACCCGCAAATCACGTTCATATGTTTTGGTCCTGTCCAAAGCTAGGGGAGTACTGGAAGGAGGTGTTTAGGGTAATTTCCAAGGTGGTGCGTGTGAAACTGGACCCGGGTCCCCAGGAGGCCATATTCGGGGTGTCGGACCAGCCAGGGTTGGAAACGGGAGCGGAGGCAGATATCATAGCCTTCGCCTCGTTGATCGCCCGAAGGCGGATCCTGCTGGGATGGAGAGCAGCCTCTCCACCCAGTGCCCTGGCGTGGCGGGGGGACCTGTTGGAATACTTGACCCTTGAGAAGGTTAAGTTCGAACTGAGGGGAAGCTCGGAGGGGTTCTACAAGTCATGGGCACTATCTATTATGCACTTTCAAGAACTGGATAACATCGAACATTAGTTGGGGTGGGGGGGGGGGTGGAGGGGGGCTGTGTAGATGAAGGGTGACTATGGGTAATCCCCGATTCCTTTTTGTCATTTGTGGGTTGAGGTTTGGGGGTTGGTGGGCGGATGGGATCGTTGTTACTATGGGGATTGACATATCTTGCTGATTATGGTTTATTGTTGACGGGTGTAAATGTGGGAGAAAATGCGAAAAAGGAGAATAAAAATTTTTTTTAGAATACATAACAACAGTAAAATAGTTTGTAGAATGCAAGAGATCTAAATGATCTGTGTTTACCTTTCTATTTTCTCCACAGTGCATCTGTTTTTTTTTGGTGTTACAACGTTTTTCCATATTATCAGCTAAAACAGTCTCATGACCCATAAAAAAAAAACCTTTCTGGTCGCACATGGTTTTCATCTTCTTGGACATATGTGAAGGCACCACAGCCAAACTTTCAGCACCAGTTATACGTTTCAAACTAGATTACTGCAATATGTATAATAATGAAACAGAACAAATGGGCTGGATTTGCAGTAGTTTTCCCAATTGTGGTCTCGTCCACCAGTGGAAGAACTGGCGGAGAGCCCCCATCATTCCATAGTGGGGGGGGGGGGGGGGTCGGTGGCAATGGTATTGAGTATCCTTCAGGCACTCAAGGGGTCACCATCAGGATCCTGGCGACAGAAGACCCGGCCAGTGAGAGTTCCTGGCCAATCAAAGACTGGCAGGTCTCTTTTGCTCATTGCCACAGGGTGGTGGCAGCTGCTGCCAATACATAGCTAAGGGACACCAGGCCAAAGGTGAGTGAAGGCGGAGTTAGGATCAGGAGGAGGCCCTGTCAAGAGAATGGAAATGGTTCTCAGTGACCCTCCCCCCCCTCCCTCATTTTCTGCTATAGGTTCACTTGAGCAGGCACCAGACTGGATTGGATTGGATTTGTTTATTGTCACGTGTGCCGAGGTACAGTGAAAAGTATTTTTCCGCGAGCAGCTCAACAGATCATTTGCCACATGAAAAGAAAATAAAAGGAAAAGAAAATACATAATAGGGCAAGGCCTGACAAGCCTAGCTTGGAGATGATTTGTTATGTTGTAGGTGTAACATAAGTGGCTTGTTTGTGGTGCACTTGACAAAGGAAGGTTCAGACGTAGAGATAACTTCAACACGTTTATTAAACTATTTACACTTCTATTACTCGGGTTCGACTACTGGTAATCCTACTATAGCTACCCAGACTGACTAACCAGCTGCTGCAATCCATGTGGTGGGTGTAATATTGAATCAACCCTGTGTCTCTACTCACTGACTGTCTCCACTGGAAAGAGGCAGATCATGTGTGTGGTGTCCTTTATATATGGGTTGGTGTAATGCCCTCCTGTGGTGGTGTCACCTCTGTGTGTACCGTGAATGTCCATTGGTCATTTCCTATCTACTTGATCTACTGGTTGAGTGTGTGTGTGTGATGTCTTTGGTGCTCCCTCTAGTGTCTAGCTAGCCTACATGTATTCACATTGATGCACATCACCACATCCCCCCCTTTTTATATGTTACACATTTTCTGCACACTTTGAGAAAATTGAACAAAGAACAGGTCGATACGTTAAGGTGTATACAAGTCATGGGAACAGTGATTAAACAATAAGTCCAAATCATTTGCGTGAGTCCAAAAACCATCAATCATCATGGTCAAATGTCTCTCTTGGTTATGAACGCCATCAACGTCCCTGGGCCACAGGAACCAAGAAGTGGTCAAATTACTTCGCTGTCTGATTTGGAGTCCCTTTCTTTTTTCGATGTTTGTGATGGTGCTGTCGGATGGCATTTTGTAGCTGATAAGGTGTTGACGTTGAAGAGGTACCATCAACAGTATCATTCGAGGTCATGGATGTGCCATATGTTGAAGTTGGATAAACTGTACATACTGGTTCTGGCCACGTTCTGTGCTGGAAGGGTGATCTTGCTGAGAACCGTTGAAGCTTGTCGAATTGAAAACAGAATTGCTGCTCGCATAAATACCTGGTGATGGTGTGAAACTAGAACTTTGCATCTGATAGGAATATGTCGTCTGGCCAGGCTGGGGTGCAGCAAATTCTGGGCTGTAACTAAGGCATCCAGTCTGTAGTGCAGATTGCACTTGCGGGAGTCCTCCTTCGGTCTTGATTCCATTAGTAGGCAATCTGTGGTGCTGGCCTGTTTGAGAATATGCTGCATAGACTGCTGGCTGCTGCATGCCTGAATACTGGATTTGTCCAGAATGAGCTGTCATTGGCTGCACTACTGGTCTTGTGGAAAAAATGTGTGGATATAGCTGTGGTGAATATTGATGTATTCCTCTTGGACTGTAGCCGCTGCTTGTTATTACTGACCCAGTGTAATTGTTAAGTGATCCATCTCCTGTCGTTGTGGCATCTGCTGTCACTCTGAGCGTGCCATCACTGAGATTGTGGCACTCCCTATCTGGAGTAAAGTCCGGCTTACGTGAATCAGAGTCGGCGTTTGGTTGCTCCCCATCTGGAGTCTGGTCATTTTTAACTGAGTCAGTGTCGGTTTGTTGATGCTCCCCATCCGGAGTCTTAGCAGGTTCACTGGAGTCAGCTGAGATTTCTTGAAGCTGCACGTCTGGAGTCGGAACATGCAGGAATTCATTGACTTGTGGAGAGGTTCGAGCGAATGAGGGTGGAATTATCGTGATGTCACCGGAGTCACCAGTGGTCTCACAGTGATCGCCGAGTGCCTCTGTACACACTAGCTGAGGTCTGTCACTTTGCACATCTTGCATGGGAAGTGAGATGCTGTCATCACGTGTCTCACATACCGTGGGTAGATCCTCAGTAGCTGCTTGTTGTTCACTTGGGTCGGGTAAATTGTCAGAGTCTTCATCTGGTGGTGCAAACAATGTGGGTGGACTGTCATTGTCTTGCTGTTGTCCTTCATTTGGCTTGGACTGTCATCGTCAATTTGTTCTTCACTGTAGCATGATAGACCGTCATGGTCGTCCTGCTGTGCACTGGAGCGTGGTAGACTGTCATAGTCTTCTTGCTGTTTACGTGAGCATGGCAGACTTGCATCGTCTGCCGCTAGTTAGTCAGAGGAGGTTGCTAGACCCTCATTGTCTTGTTCCTGCAAGGACTGCGCGTCGGAGTCTTGCGTTGCTTCTATCATGGAGGCTGTCCACGTGCTCGCTGGGGAGGTTTGTGACACTGGAGTCACGTCTTGTGTGTGCAAGGACTGCGGTGTGGAGTCTTGCGTGTCTTCTTTCTTAGGAGTCGGGAACCCTGAGCGGTTCGCGGACCACGCTCTGTGTGACAGCAGGCCGCTCATTCTGGGCTTGTACCGCTCTCTGTCTCTTGGATTCAGGCTTCAGCATCATCCTGCACTCACAAGTTGGGATGTCCTATCTGCTGGGCTGAAGATCCTCAAATCCGAACAACAAATCCACGTCTGCATCGGATTCAATACGGGGGTCTTCAATGTGCAACACGTCTAGTTGCGGTTCGGATTTGGTACTGGGGTAGCCTCCCAAGGTGAAAGGTTTGTCTGTGTCGCTGTCTTCTAGGACCATATCATCACTGTTTGCGTCGGAGCTGGCATTGGGCTCGTGAGGTCCAGAGAAAATGTTAAGGTCATGTTGTGTAGAAGATTGTAGTTTAGTCGGGCAGTATGGTCGGCACGGGCTTGGAGGGCCGAAGGGCCTGTTCCTGTGCTGTACATTTCTTTGGTTCTTTGTTTGTTGTCAGTATCAAAGTATTCAAGGTCGGAATCATCAGTTTGAGCGTAGGTAACTGCTTGTTGCAGGTTTCTTCGGAGGTTAATTTCATTCCCTGGTTCAATTTGAGGCATTGTGCTGGCATTCCAGGTGAAAGAAGGTTGTTTTGCAGCTTTAAAATAATTTTTCTTTAATTTGGGACGTTTCCCCTTTAAAGGGGCGTGGTCCGGGGCTTCTGACGTCATGACGAGCGTGACGTAGCACGTAGGAAACGATTGCGCATGCGCAGATCGCTGTTCCTTTACCGATGACCGATTGCGCATGCGCAAATGGACCTTCCCGTTCTGTGTGCTTCTCACGCAACTGCGCAAGTGCAGTCCCTGTGGAAAGATGGCCGCCGACCAAAATCATTCTCTGCTCCGGGATCTCGGCCTCGAGGTGAGTACTGGCACTTCTCTTACCTTTTCTTGCTGGTTTCTTGCTGGTTGGAGTGTGGTTTCCTCACAGAATGTGTCGAATTTGTCCAGGACTGCCTGGAAGTCGCTCCTGTTTTGCCCTTTGGAGAACTGAATTTTAAAAAGATTTCTTCTGCTCTGGCACCGGCGATGGTGAGCAGAAGCTCTGTCCTTTTAGCATTGGCCAGGTCTTCTAGTTCGGCTGCTACCAGGAAGATTTCAAACATTTGTCGGAATACCCGCCAGTTTCCGCGGAGATCACCGTGGCACTGGAGCTGCTGCGGAACCCGGATCTCGAACATCTTGCCTGGGTATCATTGCTGGTTGTCACTGTACACTGAGGTATGGCTATATGGATTGAAACAGTTCAGTCCTGGTACCATGATTTGTTATGTTGTAGGTGTAACATAAGCGGCTTCCTTGTGGTACACTTGACAAAGGAAGGTTCAGATGTGGAGATAACTTCAACACGTTTATTAAACTATTTACACTTCTATTACTCGGGTTCAACACTACCGCTAATCCTACTATAGCTACCCAGACTGACTAACCAGCTGCTGCAATCCACATGGTGGGTGTAATATTGAATCAACACTGTGTCTGTTCTCACTGACTGTCTCCACTGGAAAGAGGCAGATCATGTGTGTGGTGTCCTTTATATATGGGTTGGTGTAATGCCCCCCTGTGGTTGTGTCACCTCCGTGTGCATCGTGAATGTCCATTGGTCGCGTCCTATCTAACTGATCTATTGGTTGAGTGTGTGAGATGTTTCTGGTGCTCCCTCTAGTGTCTAGCTAGCCTACATGTATTTACATTGATGCACATCACCACAGGAGATATCCTTGCTCCTCTAAATCTTGGTTTCTTAAGCATCCGTGTTTTAAACTGCTTCATCACTGACAGCTGTCCTCCAGCCGCCTGGGCCCCAAGTTCTAAATTGTAAACCTCGCCGCCTCTCTACCATGCTATGCTTCTTTTGAGATAATCCTATAAGCATAGCTCTTTAACCAAGTTTTTGATCAAATGTCAACATGTGTGGCTCAGTGCCATATCCTGTTTTTACATAATATCTCTGTTACAGTGTATTACTATAAATACAGGTGGTTGTTGAACAGCAAGATTCTTCAAAGTGAAGGAACAGAAATGCCAAGGAGTCCAGGTAGAACTGGATAGTGCAGTGAAATAGCACTGGCCTTCTAACCTCTGAGGTTAGGCTTAAAATCCAATCCAGAACCACTATTTCAACCAATTTCACACAGAATATCTGGCTAGTGACCTTAAAAGACAGGTTAGTAGTTAGAAATGACAATTGTGTTTAAATCCCCTAAATACCATCAGCAACACCACAGAAAACTAGCTGGCCCTGTAAAATGTTACTTTTCCAACATTCTCACTGTAGGCAGGATTGCGTTTTGGCAAATCTGCATATTAGAGCGCGACAGCTTGACTTATTTTAATATGTAGTTTCCCGAGGCACCCGAGGCATTGGGATCTATCTCCTTTGCCACGGAGCCCTCGGGGGAGCACTGTTCCATACTGGCCTCCACAATCGGGGACCAGACAGAATGGCACTTGTTGCGATCTCCCAGAGGATCGGCAGCACCTGGAAGCATGCCCTTTGGGCAGGGAGATACCCTGGCACTGCTGGTGCCACCCAGGCAGTGCTGTCTGGGCACTTTTGCAGTGCCACCCTGGCATCCTGACAAGGCCACCAGGGTGCCGACCTGGCACTGCCAAGATGCCCAGGCAGCACTGGCAAGGGCACTGCCAGGGTACCAGGTTGGCACTGCCAAGGTGCAAAGCTGGCATTTTTCACGTGGTGGCGATCGGGCCAGGGTGCCCTGCAAAGGAGCTGGGGGGCCTTGGGGGGGGGGGGGGTCGTCCAGGTCCCCTCATAGTGAATTAGGGCTTTGGGGAGTCGCACCATAGATTTAGAAATGGCGTCCCTATCTCTCATTACACTGAGGAGTTCTGGCGAGCAGAGCTTCTCAAGTGTAGAAAATAGGGCTATGTGCGGCTTTGGCCACGAGCTCCCCATTAACCCGAGTGTCATTCGATAGTGCCGGGAAACATGCTAAACACACTCGCCATGAGACTTTTGTTCCCATTTCGTTAAATCTCGCCCATAGTTTACCGTATTAAAAAGACTTGAGCAGGGTTTACTGAGCAACCAGACCTGGGTTTTTCAGTGGCACAGGTGGCCCACAAGCGAGATTGTCTGGTTCCGCTGGTGTCAACGAGATTTCCCGTCGAATGCACCGCTTGTCGCCGGGAAACCTGAGGCGGGACTGCGCAATTGGTGGGATCAGAATATCCTGCTGGCATGAACAGCCGGTAAATTCCACCCAACATTAACTCCTTCTTCAAGTGTTTTTTAAAAAATATTTCTATTCTCTTCCTTTTTCATCCTTTCATGAAATTTACACCCACCAACAAATAATCAACAGTAACAAATACAATGACAATCCCTTGGCCAGCCATCCCTTCATCCCACCCACCCCCAAACAACCCTCAACATTTTCAATACAAACACCAAAGAAAAAGAATCAGGAATCCACCATCACTCCATACATAATCACCAACAACATATATGTGGTGATATACATCACTGCAAATACAGAAGGGGTTAATGTAGATACACTAAGACACTGTAAATACACAAGGGGTTAATGTAAATACACTTAGACTAGATAAACACTAAAGGGAGCATCAGAGACATCATGACATACAGACATTCAACCAATAGGTCAGTAAGATAGGACATGACCAATGGGCAGTCAAGACACACACAGAGGTGACACTACCACAAGGGGGCTACCCATATAACCGAACAGGGCACACATGCTCTTTCTCTTTCCATAGGCGACACTCAGAGACACAGGAGCAGATCAGGGAAGCATCACACCCATTGCATGGATCAGAGCAGACTGGTTAGTTAGTTGAGTTACTATAGCTAGATTAGCAATACAATCCAACTCAAGTAGTAGAATTGTTAACGGTTCAATAAATCTTACATTCAACCAACGCCTTCGTTTGGTGTATACTTGCTCAGTTAATTGCATTGTGTGCAATCCGTGTTACCCCAGGGTGAACAACACGACATGATACCAGGAGTGCTTGTTAATCCCTATAGTTCAACTAAACAAATCGGTGACAACCAGCAACAGCACCCAGGCAAGATGTTTGTGATTCCGGTTCCACAGCAGCTCAGGTACCAAGGCAATCTCAGTGAAAATTGGCATGCGTTCAGGCAGAGATTCGAGATCTACCTGGTAGCATCCGACCTAGATGGCGTGGCGGATGCAGAGAAAATAAAGCTTCTACTCACCATCGCGGGTGAAAAAGCAGCAGAAATCTTCGAGACATTCACATACTCGAAGGGGCAAAACAAGAGCAGCTTCCAGGCAGTCCTGGACAAATTTCAACAATTCTGCGAGGAAGACACAAGAAAAAACAGTGAAAGAGGGGCCAATCCAGACCACGAGGCGAACGTAGGCCTGCAAATGACAGAAAAAGCAGTTTTGATTTGTAGCCATCTTGGAAAAGGAGCTGCACATGCGCAGTTGCGCAAAGAGCGCACAGAACAGAAAGGTCCGTTTGCACATGCGCGAGAAGCCGCGCATGCGCAGTTGCAAAAAGACACCAAGTAAAGGAACAGCGATCAGCGCATGCGCAATCGCTTCCTATGCTCTACGTCACTAGCGTTGTGAAGTCAGATGCCACGGACCACGCCCATTTAAAGGGGAAATGTCCCAAAACAAGAAAAAACATTTTTAAAGCCGTAAAATACCATTCTTTCTCCTGGAATGACAGCACAATGCCTGAATTTCGACCAGTAGCTGAAAGTAACCTCCGCAGACCCCTGCAACATGCAGTAAGCACCGCCCTAGCAGATAATATGGTCTTTTAAGTCACCGACTCAGACGAAGATTTCATCTTGGGAGATGGCTACCCCAGTATCAAATCCGAACCGCAACTAGAGGTGTTACACTGTGAAGACCCCGACGATGAGTTCTTCGGATTGGGGAATCTTCAGCCCAGCATATATGACACCCCGACTAGTGAGTGCAGGATTATGCTGCGGCCTGACGACAAGAAACAGAGAGTGGTCCACGCACCACAAAAGGTCCCAGTCTCCACACAAGAAGATGATTTGTTCATTGAACATGAAGAGAATGATCACAACTCCTAAACAAAAAGCGATGATTTGTCTATTGAACAATACACACAATACTGCTCAGACTTGGCTGAGTTATTCGGATATGCTGATCACAGCATCAGCAACACGGTTGAAAAGCTCAACACTACACTTCTCATGGTAGATGAATCAAATACCATGGTGCCATGGCAGGTCGTCGATACACTGGATGACAGCAATACCCAAGAAGAAGACGACGCCACAGAGAGACCAATGCACGATTCCACACAGGGAACACTGCAAGACTCCGCAGACAGAGTGACACAAGCCTCCACAGTGAGCTCAGTGACAAGACTCCACGGTGGTAACAATGCAAGACTCCAGAGCGCAGTCATTGCATGCACAAGACCATGAAGGCCAAGCAACACTAACTCAGCAGCCAACAGCAGACAATGCAAGTCTACTACGCCCAAGTGAACAACAGAAAGACCATGACAGTCCACCCACATTATTGAACCACCAGAAGAAGACTCTGACAGTCTACCCAGCTCAAGTGAACGAGAAAAGCAAGCAGCAGATACCATCATCAAAAACATGGCAGAAGACAATCAAGCCAGATATATGAAAATAAAAGCAATTAATGAACGTTTGTTGCAGGAATTGGATGCTCGACAGCAAGAGCTGGATATATTAAACACGAAGAAGGAAACCCTGGGAGCTGAGATAGCACATTCCCAGGTGAAGCAAGAAGCTGTGGTGCTGGAAACTCACCGCAGTCAGATGGTTGCAGAGGATAAGAGTATGGGATCACCACGGGAGGAGAGGGAATGGCTCCAAAAACAGGTTAAAAAAGACAATCATAGTGAGACTACTGGTGACTCCGGTGACACCACGGTAGTGCAAACCTCATCCGCTCGAGCCTCTCCACAAGCAAATGAATTCCTGCATGCAATGACTCCGGACGGGGAGCATCAAGAAACCTCAGCCGATACAGGTGAACCAGAAATTACTCCAGACTGAGAGCATCGACAAGCCAAAGCTGATTCAAGGAAGCCGGACATGATTCCAGACAGTGACGGCACGCTCACGGAAACAGCAGATTCCACAAAGCACGCTGACACGAGTAACTGTGTGAAGGACTCGTATTATCCACAGAGTGTGGTCCTTGAGCGCAGCAAACGACAACAAAACCAACCAACACAGTAACACAACCTATGAAAACCACATCAAAGACAGTAACAAGAAGGGTACCAATGGCAACAACGTCGACAAAAAGCATGACAAAAACAACAATGGAACTACGACTGGTATGACATGGTACAACTCTGCCAATGCGGGACACTGTTACTGCTGAGCTCAGTACAATGACATACCATGGCAGGATGACACAGATTGCATACATCGCCTCCACAAGCATCGAAAGAAAAAAAGTCCAAATCAGACAACAAAGCGATTTGACTACTTCTTGGCTCCTTACGCACAGGGACACTGGCGGCGTTTACAAAGCAATACCACCATCAACACCAAACAAGAAAGCCACTCGACCATAATAATTAATGAATTTTGGACTCATACATATTATTTGGACTTATTGTATGATAATCACTGTCATCATGATTTGTACATATCGTCATTTATCTATCTATGTTGTTCAATTTTCTTTCATCATGTACAGAAAATATGTAACACGAAAAAAGGGGGGATATGGTGATATACATCACTGTAAATCCAGAAGGGGTTAATGTAGATACACTAGGACACTGTAACTACACAAGGGGTTCATGTAAATACACTTAGACTAGATAAACACTAGAGGGAGCACCAGAGACATCATGACATACAGACATTCAACCAATAGGTCAGTAAGATAGGACACGACCAATGGGCAGTCAAGACACACCAAGAGGTGACACTACCACAAGGGGGCTACCCATATAAAAGGACAGGGCACACATGCTCTTTCTCTTTCCATAGGCGACACTCAGAGACACAGGAGCAGATCAGGGAAGCATCAGACCCATCGCATGGATTAGAGCAGACTGGTTAGTTAGTTGAGTTACTATAGTTAGATTAGCAATAGAGTCAAACTCAAGTACTAGAATTGTTAATGGTTCAATAAATCTTACATTGAACCAACGCCTTCGTTTGGTGTATACTTGATCAGTTAATTGCATTGTGTGCAATCCGTGTTACCCCAGGGTGAACACAACAATACACACTCCAACACCCCCCGCCCAAAATGTTCGATGTCATCAAATCATTGAAAATGCAGAATAAACAAAGCCCAGAGTGCAGCACGGTGGTGCAGTGGTTAGCACTGCTGCCTCACGGCGCCGAGTTCCCAGGCTCGATCCTGGCTCTGGGTCACAGTCTGTATGAAGTTTGCACATTCTCCCAGTGTTTGCACGGGTTTCACCCCCACAACCCAAAGATGTGCAGGGTAGGTTGATTGGCCACGCTAAATCGCCCCTTCATTGATAAAAATGAATTGGGTACGCTAAATTAAAAAGAAAATAAACAAAGCCCATGAATTGTAGAACACTTCCACCCTTCCCCTCAACTCGAACTTCACTTTCTCGAGTGTTAAGAACTCCAGCAGATCCCCTCGCCAAGCCTGGGCTTAGGGTGAAACTGACCTCCATCCTAACAGGACCCGCCTTCGGGCAATCAAAGAGGCATCGGCTAAGACATCTGCCTCCACATCCGCTTCCAACCCCGGCTGATCCGACACCCCGAATATGGCTTCCAGGGGATCTGGTTCGCATTTCACATGCACCATCTTCGAGATTACCCTGAAAACCTCCCTACAATACCCTTCCAGTTTTGGACAGGCCCAAAACATATGAACGTGATTTGCGCCACCACCGCCCCCCCCATAATGTTCACAAACATCCTCTACCCCCTCAAAAGAGTCAGCTCATCCTCGTCTTTGTGAGGTGCACCCTATACACCACATTCAGCTGTATCAGCCTCAACCTCGCGCACGCATGTGAAGCATTCACCCTCCGGAGCACCTCACACCACAACCCCTCCTCCATGCCCTCCCCCAGCTCTTCCTCCCACTTTGTCTTAATCCCCTCCAGCGACACCTTATCTTCTCCCAGAATCACCCCATTGATCGCCGACACCACCTCCTTCTCCATTCCCCCTGTTGTCAGAACCTCTTCCAACAGTGTGGGAGCCGGCACCAGCAGAAAGCCCTGTACCTCCTTCCTGGCAAAATCCCAAACCTGCATATACCGAAACATCTCCGCATGCCCCAACCCATATGAAAAATGAAATGAAAATCACTTATTGTCACAAGTAGGCTTCAAATGAAGTTACTGTGAAAAGCCCCTAGTCGCCACATTCCAGCACCTGTTCGGGGAGGCTGGTAGGGGAATTGAACCGTGCTGCTGGCCTGCCTTGGTCTGCTTTAAAAGCCAGCTCTTTAGCCCGGTGCTAAACCAGCCCTATATTTCACCCCTAGCTCCTCCAGTCCCGCAAACTGACCCCCCCAAAACAATCCTCTAGTGCCCTAACTCCCCTCTCTTGCCATTTCCGAAAATTCCCATCCCACTTCCCTGGCTCAAATCTATGATTCCCGCGAATTGGCATTTCCCTTGGCCCCGCCCACAACCTAAAGTGTTGGCGCAATTGCCTCCAGATATTCAACATCACCACTACCATTGGATTCCCCGAATATTTCCTCGGGGCCATCGGGAACAGCACCTTCCTAATCCTGGCCACCTCCATGCCACCTCCACACCCTTCCCTTCCCCCCCCCCCCCCCCCATATATAAACGAGGTAATCATCCTTTCAAATTCCTTTAAAAATGCCCTTGGCAGGAAGATCGGCAGGCACTGAAAAATAAACAAAAACCGGGGCAACACATTCATCTTAATTGCCTGTACCCGACCTGCCAGCGATAGAGGAAGACCATCCCACTGTGCCAAATCCGCTCTCACCCTCCCCACCAGACTAGTTATATTATATCTACGGAGCCCCCACACAATCCCATACTACCAGCACCCAGAAATATCGCCGCCCTATGGAATGGCAGCCCCCCCCCCACCCCTGCCCCCATCCCCAAAATATTCATTCGTCTAAATTTATCTTATACCCCGAAAAAGACCCAAACACCCAAAGCAGCTCCAGTATACCACCCATCGACCCGGTCGGTTCCGATACATGCAATAGCAAGTCGTCCGCGTACAAAGAAACCCTAGGCTCCACACACCCCTCTCCCGCCCTAACCCCCTCCACACCTCCGAAACCCTCAAGCGCAAACAACAGGAGGGTGCATAGGACATCCCTGCCTGGTCCATCGGTGCAGAGCAAAATACCCTGAATTCATGTGCGGACACTCGCCCTCGGCTCCCTAAACAGCAGTCTTACCCCCACCAACAAATCATGGCCCAATCCCAAACCGCTCCAAAACTGCCAAATACCCCCACTCTACCTGGTCAAATGCCTTCTCGACATCCAACGCCATTACCAACATTGCTCCCTCCCCATCCGCCAGAGCCATAACTACGTTCAATGCCCTCCTAATGTTCGAAAAGAGCTTCTTCCCCCATCACCTTCGGGAGGCACTCCTCCAACCTACCCACCAATACCTTCACCAACACCTTTGCATCCACTTTCAAGAATGATATGGGCCTATACGACCGACACTCTTGTTGGATCCTTATCCTTCTTGAGCAACAGGGAAATCGATGCCTACCCCAATGTCTGTGTCAACACCCACTTCCCTATTGCTTCCTCAAAACTCCCCACCATCAGCGGCGTAAACGTATCTCTAAATTTCATGAACAGGGATTGCACATGGGACCATCACTCAGCACAGTGGACAATATGGGCAAGATTTGTCCTGTGGGTTTCTGATCCTCCCTGTCAGGGGCAAATAGGGGTCAGAAACCAGCAGAAACAATTACTCACCTGTGATTTTCCCCAAATTGGCCAATTCATAACCAGAAGGCTGGTTCACCGAACAATTAAAGATGGCAGACGGTCTCGACCTTGAAAATGGAAGGCTAATAGGAGGACAGCAGCAAATTGCCATAGCAGGTAACTGAGGGAGGAGGGCAGGACCTCGCGATCTCTCTAACCTTTTCCAAAGTTAAAACAAAACGTCTTTGCACTGGGCCGCCATTGTGCAGGGGAGCCCCATCCACAGGACTGCCTGCAACGCTAACTGAACCCAGGCATTCAGGGAGGGCCAGTAAGCCCGCCTGGAGTGTTGGAAAATCCCAGTCTCCCTCAGACAGTAGTTGTCAAAAGGCCTTTAATCAGTGAAATTGCAGATAGCCCTGCCGTCACCCAGCCCGCCCCTAGGAAAATGGCAGGAAAATGGAGCTCGGGAACTAGCCAGTGGTACTATTTTAGCTGCCTGCCTGCTTCTATGTCCACCTCAAGCAGCGTCGAAAAATTCTGCCTGATGTTTTCATTGCCTCCCTTCACACCCATCTCAAGTAATCACAATCTCGACAATATCTTTTAGATAATTTAATCCAATTTAAAAATTGTATTCACTAAAGATCACAGCAGGACTTCGAGAGTAGCCACAATAACATCTTTGCCTCCAACACTTCAACACAGCAAAATATCCCCAAGAACTTAAAATAGTTTCCTGTTCGCTTGCTTAAAGTGCTTAGAGAAGAGATAAATTGATTTAGTTTATTACTGAAATAGACTGGAGGTATTTTAAACAATTGAATTGTTTGTCTCTTGCCTTGATGCAACGTATCATGGGAGAACAAGTTCCAAGACTGAAATTTAAATAAGAAGCTAGCTCTCTATCACATTTAATATCATTTTCTTTAATTTTCCATTTGACAGACTTTGCATCATGTCAGTGCTGCTCATCAATGCTGTACTCTGTTAGAAACGGGTGTCACATTTCATTGCTGACTATATGTTCTTCTCATGACTTGTCCAATTAAAATCTGATGTTACTTGTGGAAGTAGCATTAACTGAATCCATCTGGTTGCCTTTGCAGATTGCGTTCCAAGTATATCCCTGGTCAAAAGATTCATGGAAACATTGATGAGTGTGGATAACACGCCCTTTCTATCTCATTGTTTAAACATCTTTCTCCAGGGCAACCATAACCCACAGGCCACAACTCATCTGAAACAATCTCAGTAAAAATATTACCATAAATTGAGAAAAAAAACAGCTTCGCAGGGGAAGATTTATCATTCCCAATGACATTGAGAGAATTGAGATCATATTATAAATGATTCGCCCATGGGAAAATGGATGTATTTGTAACACATTGACAAATACTGTTGGTTCAGTAATAAACGAGACCACTTCAGAAGAAAAGTACCTGAGAAAATGATCAAACTGTGCATTAGAAGTGACCTAATGTGTTAACAGAATGAATGTGACAGATGATGGATCTAGGCTGGTGATATGTGCATTGTTGGAATGTTGAAAGGCAAGGCTTTTGACCAGTTTTGTAGCAACATGACCATCCCATGTTTATGAAGTACAGACAGACAAAACATCTGCACTCGCACAACAGGCCCCGAATTGTAACACTGCTGTTCTCCATTACATTCTATGGAAAACAGATCATTTAATGTTGTCTTACCTTATTCATTGATAAAGAAAAACTTGGACACTTTGCAAAAAAAGATCTGCAAATTTTAACTATTAGGCTCCCGGAAGCTTCATGAAGTCCAAATCCACCTTTATTAAAAAAACAAGATTCGGGTTCGATCCCGGCCCCGGTCAGTGTGGAGTTTGCACATTTTCCCCGTGTCTGCTTGGGTTTCATCACCACAACCCAAAGATGTGCAGCTTAGGTGGATTGGCCACACTAAATTTCCCCTTAATTGGAAAGAAAATAATTGGGTACTCTAAATTTATTTCAAAAAACAAGATTCAAGCTTACGTGGAATGAGGCCATGAATCACGTGTCAACGTGAAAACAATAATGGTGAAGGGTAAAGTCAGAGGATACAGCCAGAATTCAATAGGGTGATGCCAAGGATTGGAAACTATTTTATGGGGAGAGAGAATTCAGAGACTGAGACTGAGACCATTTCCACTGGGACAAAAGAGACTTGCATTTTTATAGCAACTTTGACACCCACCAGCCAACCCAAAGCTCTTTATAATCACTGTTTGACATGTAGTGAGTGTTGGAAACATGGCAGCTAATACGCACAGCGAAACCCTACAAATGAGTGTATTAATGACCAGAATATCTAGTTTTGGTGATGTTGCTCAAGCATTAACTATTGGTCAGGGCACTGGAGAGAAGTCCCCTGCTCTCCTTCAAAATATTAACACACAGATGGGGCTGTAGTTTAACATCTTATCTGAAAGATGTCACCGACAGGGTATCAATCCCTCACTGCTACATTGGAGGGTCAGCCTTGATATTTGTGCCCAAGCTCTAGAGTGGGACTTGAACCTGGAACCTTGTGGCTCAGAGGCAAATGCGCTACCAAAAGAGCCATGGCTCGGCAGTAAAAGGAAGAGGGAATTGAAAGAGATTTTTAAAATATGGGGTCTTTGCAGAATGAAAGAATCTGTAATGAAAAGGCCATTAACCAAACATTGCTCCGAAGAGAGGGAAGAGTTAGCAGTATTCTCACTACACAGAAGATAGCTGGAGCATGCAATACTTGAGTTGAGGCAGAGGCCACCACATCATTTAAAATGGATATGTATTTAAAGCAGAGGTATGGGGGGGGATATAGCAAGACTAGTTGAAGGATAAACTTTTGGATTTCACCGGCAGAGAGATGGCAAAGGCATGAAGGGTCAAAATGCTTTCCATTTGTGCAGTAAGTTATCTTTCTGTGCATTCACTGGGATACATATAAGAAGGTACAGAAACATATGGAAATGGTGGTTGGAGTGTCAATGTGAAATTCAGAAAAGAACATAGCTGCAGATGCAAAGCATATTCAAAAGAGATTATCTTGTTACTTTAAGGGTGAAAAAGCAGTCAAAAAAGAAATGAGAACCATAAAAGATACAAATGGGGTTAAGCATAAGGTAATGTAGAAATTAGATCATGAGCACCCATTTTTCAGGCAAGCAGTCGGTGCAGTCAAGCCCAATGTGCTGTTTGTATTCGCATTCTAGCCCAGTTATGTACCACATCATATTGGTTAGGGCGCCCAAGTTGTTATGTGCCTGCCTGGAACATGAGCTACGCCTGTCGTCTGAACAAATTAAGGGCTCAATGTCCAATTTGAGGCCCCTTCTTGAAATTGGTTGGTGCCTGAGCACAGCATGTACGCTGCAGTAGCAGCCAAGCGAGTGGTCCTAAGGTACCTCTGAAGGCTGACAACAAAAAGGTGACACTTGAAAAAAATAAAGTGAAGCAGACCGAAGATTATTCAATGGTGTAACCTGAACAGACAATCAATTCAATTTCTCGTATGCACATTGTTAATTGAAAAGCGACGGAGATCAGAGGGTGTAGTTACATGCCAATTACATCAGGAAACTGGGGCCATGAACAAAGCTCTCTCTGCACTTATTCCCCAGGCACTTGCATCATATCACATTAGGTTTGTTTGTATAGTGTTCATTCTCTTGCTACATTAGCTAAAATGAAGGGCGGTGTGTTGTGAATACAAAATGAATGAAAATAAATGAATTCCTAAATCTAGAGTGACACAATGTAGGAAATGGATTTGGATTTATATACCTTTCAGATATAGTACTTCAAAAGCTCATTGCCTATATCTACTTTGGTGGACTGCAGGTGCTAAATACATTTATTTTACTGCCCTCGAGTACCTACAAATCAATTTTGATCGGCTTTGCCTGACACAGCCGGCTGCCTTGTAAGAGAAGGACCAACTATAAATGCTGTTAAAGTATAGGAGAGTGAGGACCAATAACCTCTGAATTCTCCCCTTGACGTGCCATCAATTATAACAAAGACGAGTTGTGGAACAAAACTGTGGCTTTAATAAGCTAAACGAGAACCTGCTGGCAACTGATCCCGAACTGGGGCAGGGCCAGAGGTTGGCCACCTTAATACAGAGCCTGAGGGGAGGAGCCACCGGCGGAGCCAGCAGAGACAACAAATAATATATACAATATAATAACAGTGGTTTACCACAATATATATAGATTGTCATAGAATTTACAGTGCCGAAGGAGGCCATTCTGCCCATCAAGTCTGCACCGGCTCTTGGAAAGAGCACCCTACCCAAGGTCAACACCGCCACCCTATCCCCATAACCCAGTAACCCCACCCAACACTAAGGGCAATTTTGAACACTAAGGGCAATTTTGAACACTAAGGGCAATTTATCATGGCCAATCCACCTAACCTGCACATCTTTGGACTGTGGGAGGAAACCGGAGCACCCGGAGGAAACCCACGCACACACGGGGAGGATGTGCAGACTCCGCACAGACAGTGACCCAAGCTGGAATCGAACCTGGGACCCTGGAGCTGTGAAGCAATTGCGCTATCCACAAGGCTACCGTGTTGCCCGTTATATACAGTAACAGTGGTTTACCACATTCACCCCGTTTAAAAAAAAAAGTCCGGCGGGGGTGAAGTGGTCTTAAAGATCGAGTCTGTCGGGGGCTTTGACCTTCCGCCGCGAACGCCTCAGTCCCGGCTGTGGTGTGGGCACTGGTGTCGAGACCTGCGTGTCCGGGAGCGTGTCGTCTTCTTCTTCGTCCAGTAGTTGAGTCGATGGAGAGGGAGACGGTGTAGGGGCGGGGGTGGTGGTAATGGTCACTGGGGGGGCCTGCGGGTGCCAAATTCCGAAGTAGCCGAGTAGCGGTGGAGGGAGACAGTGTAGGGTCGGGGGTGGTGGTGATGGTCACTGGGGAACCAGCGGGTGCCAAATCCTGGAGGGAGACTGTGTCCTGCCGCCCGTCATGATGTGCGACGTAGGCACATTGTGGGTTGGCATGGAAGAGAAGACCCCTTTCGATCAGGGGATCTAATTAATGACTCCTCGCATGCTTCCGGAGGAGGACGGTCCCTGGGACTGTCAGCCAGGAGGGGAGTGAGACCCCCAAGGTGGACTTCCTGGGGAAGACAAACATTCGTTCGTGAGGGGTCTCATTGGTGGCAGTGCACAGGAGTGACCGGATGGAGTGGAGCGCACGGGAAGGACCTCCTGCCAGTGGTAGGCTTCTAGACTGTAGGACAAGAAGGACGGCCTTCCAGACCGTCGAGTTCTCCCTCTCCACCTGTCCGTTTCCCCGGGGATTGTAGCTGGTAGTCCTGCTTGAGGCGATGCCCTTGCTAAGCAGGAACTGATGCACTCGTCACTCATGAAAGAGGAACCCCGATCGCTATGGATGTAGGTGGGGAAACCGAATAAGGTGAAGGGACTGTGTAGGGCCTTGATGACAGTGGCAGAGGTCATGTCAGGACATGGGATGGCGAAAGGGAAACATGAATACTCGTCAATAATGTTGAGGAAGTACACGTTACGGTCAGTGGAGGGGAGGGGCCCTTTGAAGTCTATGCTAAGGCGCTCAATGGGGCGGGAAGCCTTTACCAGGTGCGCTCTGTCTGGCCGATAGAAGTGTGGTTTGCACTCCGTGCAGACCTGGCAGTCCCTGGTCATGGTTCTGACCTCCTCGATGGAGTAAGCAGGTTGCGGGCCTTGACGAAATGAAAAAAACGGGTGACCCCCGGGTGACAGAGGTCATTGTGGAGGGCCCGAAGTCAGTCTACTTGTGCGCTGGCACATGTACCGCGGGATAGGGTATCTGGGGGCTCATTGAGCTTCCCAGGTCGATACAAGGTATCGTAATTGTAGGTGAAGAGTTTGATCCTCCACCTCAGGATCTTGTCATTCTTGATCTTGCCCCGCTGTGTGTTGTTAAACATGAAGGCAACCGACCGTTGGTCAGTGAGGGGAGTGAATCGCCTGCCGGCCAGGTAATGCCTCCAGTGTCGCACAGCTTCCACAATGGCTTGGGCTTCCTTTTCGACGGAGGAGAGTTGAATTTCGGAGGCCTGGAGGGCACGGGAGAAGAAAGCCACGACCCTGCCCGCCTGGTTGAGGGTAGCGGCCAGGGCAAAGTCTGACGCATCGCTCTCCACCTGGAATGGGATGGACTCGTCTACTACGTGCATTGCAGCTTTGGCAATATCTGCCTTGATGCGGTTGAAGGCCAGGCAGGCCTCAGCCGTCAGAGGAAAAATGGTAGATTTAATGAGTGGGCGGGCCTTGTCCGCATAATTGGGGACCCACTGGGCATACTAGGAGAAGAACCCCAGGCATCTCTTCAGGGACTTGGGGCAGGGGGGGAGGGGAAGTTCCAGGAGGGGGCGCATGCGGTCGGGGTCAGTCCCTAGGACTCTGTTTTCCACCACGTAGCCAAGGATGGCTAGGCAGGTTGTGCGGAAAACGCATTTCTCCTTATTATATGTGAGGTTAAGGAGCTTAGCGGTGTGGAGGAAATGCCGGAGGTTTGCGTCATGGTCCTGCTGGTCATGGCCGCAGATGGTGACATTGTCCAGATAGGGGAACGTGGCCCGCAGCCCGTACTGGTCAACCATTTGGTCCATCACACGTTGGAAGACCGAGACCCCCATTGGTGACGCCGAAGGGGACCCTGAGTGGTAGAGGCAGCCAACTGCGTCGATGGCAGTGTATTGGCGGTCCTACGGGCGGATAGGAAGCTGGTGGTACGCGGACTTAAAGTCAACAATGCAGAAGACTCGATACTGCGCAATCTGATTGACCATATCAGATATGCAGGGAACGGGGTACGCATCGAGCTGCGTGTACCAGTTGATCGTCTGACTGTAGTCGATGACCATCCGGTGCTTCTCCCCAGTCTTGACGCCCACCACTTGGGCTCTCCAGGGGCTGCTACTGGCCTCTATGATCCCTTCCCGCAGGAGTCGCTGGACCTCTGACCTGATAAAGGCCTTGTCCCGAGCACTGTATCGTCTGCTCCTAGTGGCGACGGGCTTACAGTCCGGGGTGAGGTTAGCGAAGAGCGAGGTGGGAGCGACCTTAAGGGTCAAGAGGCTACAGACAGTTAGGGGGGCAGGGGTCCACCGAACTTCAAGGTAAAGCTTCGGAGGTGGCACTGAAAATCAAGACCCAGTAATAGGGCAGCGCAGAGATAAGGGAGGACCTAGAGGTTAAAATTAGCATACTCTACGCCCTGTACCGAAAGGGTTGCGACACAGTACCCCCGGATCTCCAGGGAATGTGATCCGGAAGCCAGGGAGATTTTCTGGGTCGCGGGCACAATTAGGAGGGAGCAGCGCCTTACCGTATCTGGGTGGATGAAAGCGGTCAGTGCTCCCGGAGTCGAAGAGGCAGGTCATCTCGTGCACGTTGATCCGGACGGCCATCATGGATTTAGTGAGGTAATGAGGTCGAGACTGGTCGAGGGTGACGGAGGCGAGCTTCAGAAGGTGGGTGGGCTGGTCGAGAGTAGTGGAGGCCAGCGCACGACTGGGTGAGCAGGGGTTCCGGGAGGCGGTGGGGTGATTCCAAGGTGGCGGTCCCCACGGGTCGCATGTAGCGGGTGGCGTTGAAGATGGAGGCCCCCACGGATCGCACGTGGCAGATGGGGGCAGTCCCAACAGGCAACACGCAGCGCTGCTGCTACTGGGTCTGGAAACTTTAGGAACAGGTCGGGTAGGCAGATTTTGGCGAAGTGGCCCTTCTTTCCGCACCCGTTGCAGATCCTGCCTCGTGCTGGGCAGCGTTGCCTGGGGTGCTTACCTGGCCACAGAAGTAGTATCTCGGGCCTCCGGAGTTGGTGGGCACAGGCTTGCGACGCACCCAGTTTGGGTGATGGCGGCACCCACGACGTCCACGAGGGTGCCGCGTGGTCGGAGGTGAAGGCATCCATGTTATGGAAGGCCACTTTCAGCGAATTCGAGAGCTGCACTGTCTCTTGGAGGCCTATGTCACTGGCATAAAATCTAACTACATCCGCCAGTGACATAGGCATCCCTGACCAGCAGCTCCATGTGCTGGACAGCCGATATCACCTGACAAATACAGTTCCGGCAGAGTACCCGCAAAGTGCGCAGGAATTCGGCCTGAGATTCTCCGGGGCGTTGACGCCTCGTGGCAAGGAGATGCCTAGTGTACACCTCTTTTACTGCCTTTACATACTGCCCCTTCAGCAGCGTTATCGCCTCCGCGTACGAGGCAGCGTCCCTGATAAGGAGGAAAACCTGCGGGCTTACCTGGGCATTGAGGACCCAAGGATTGTGGATGTCGGCGACGGCGTCGGTGGCAGATTCGAGGTAAGCTTTGAAGCAGCTTAGCCAGTGCTCGAATGTCGCAGTGGCGTCGGCTGCTTGGGGGTCCAGTTCCAGGCGATCTGGCTTGAATGATGCATCCATCTTAAGTGTTTAGCTTATTAAATTGATTTGCCATCAATTATAACAAAGACGAGTTGTGGAACAAAACTGTGGCTTTAATAAGCTAAACGAGAACCTGCTGCCAACTGATCCCGAACTGGGGCAAGGCCAGAGGTTGGCTACCTTTATACAGAGCCCGAGGGGAGGAGCCACAGGCGGAGCCAGCAGAGACAACAAACAATATATATAATACAGTAACAGTGGTTTACCACAATATATATAATACAGTAAGTGGTTTGCGACACCCCTCCTTCTTTACTGTATCTGCAATCTTCTCACTCTAGTTCTCGGGCTAACAGAAAGATGCCTGCTGGCCAATACCTGACCCACTGAATATTAGCCTTCATCCATCCAACTTCAGAGGCTTTTTTGCCTTCACTTAAAGTATAAAATATCAGCCAGTCTAAACCATAGGGATATGAAGTGGATTAATTTGAGCATGGACCAATTTACAATGTTGGCAGTCAGCTTTAGATGTATTTGTAGCACTAGCCAACACATTGGTTTTACTGTAGTATATCCCAGTAAGGATTAAACAGCCATTTGGTTCACTTCTAATCGACAGCAGAGTCTTGCTCCAAGTTGTAACCAAACCATTCATTCTGTCCATGGTATAATCAATATTATTGAATTTACAGACACCGAGACCATGGGCAAATTATGAATTGCTCGGTGTCTGAAGTGTTGGGGTATGGAACCAATTTTTTTTTTTAAACTGTAAGTGGAAGATTGATTATGACCAGGCCTCTAATTTATGGTAACTGACCAAGTCCCAAAGCTCCAAGGTGATTTACGATTCCCTAACATTTTCCAGGCTGTGATCTGTGTACCCAACAGAAACTTCAGTGAAAGAACTCTCTCTCGATCTGTATGTCTCTGATCCACACTGGGTTTGAAATTTACAGATTGAACCAGAGATTATAATTAACGTAATCTGGGAACATGCAAACCTTCTTTTATTAGTGTTCTTTTTCCAAGCGTTTTAGATTATTTTGTATGTCTTTGTCCACATTGATTGGGTCAATATTAAACCAAGTTTAAATATTATAGGATTATCCTTCATGTAAAAATTGAAAGATAGGCTGCCAATTAAATGCACTAATTGTGACCAATGCCAATTTAGCCTTTTGATTACCCAAGTGGCCAACTTTTAACCATTCTTCCTATACAAGAGCAGATTAATCCTAATACCCCAACTATGACCTTTGTAAAATAGGCCTGAACAGATCAAGTAAAATGTATGAATCAATTAACAAAAAAGGTCATTTCTATAATACAACTGTTAACTTGGATTATTGTATGTCTTTCAGGAGCTCTCCATGTCCCAAAGCGTTTTACAGCTAAATAAAAACATTTGACACATATTCACTGTTACATGTAAAATGATATTAATGGTCTAGAATTTGTTGGAGCAAGGCATCTCATGGCATGCCCTTGCTGGACATACTTGTTCCTGCACCCTTTTGCACTGTTTTGTTCAGTGTCAATGGAACTGAGAGTTGACAATGGCACAGGAAGAACAACAGGGCATCTGGAACCTTGGTGAACAAGGAGTAAACATTCATTTTCACTTAGATTGAAGAACTGAATAAACAGAGTAAAAATTAAGAAGCTGAGTGAACTCAATGTCAAATCAGATAATAGAAAGAAAAAGTGAATGGTTAGAATGAGAGGAGTAAATATGGCATCCTTTAAACAGTTTTGGACTTCCGGTGGTGACATGAAGGTGGATGTCACACATTAGATGGCTGCTGCTGGAGTCTCTGGTTTTTGGACTTTAATGTCGGTCTCAGGAGTAGTTTTTGGATGCATTAGTGTGGGAAATCAAAAGGAGTTTGGGGAACATCGAAGTCCCAGAAGAAAGGTTCTGGTAAGAAAGGGACAAGTGGGTGCTGCTGTGAGTCCTGCAGGCAGAAAGATGGCAGGGACCGAATCGTTGGGTGGGGCCGCTCCCCTCATGGTGGACACTCGGACCCAGGTGATGTTGGTGGAGTTTGAAGGGTTGTTTGCCAAGCATTTGGAGGTGCTTCAGAGGGAGATGACGACTATGCTCAATGAGTGGGTGAGGAGGTCATTGCCCCAGTAAAGATTGCAGTGATGAAGATGTTATTCGAGGTGCAGGAGCAAGGTAAGAATTTGATACGGATGGAAGAGGCATTGTCGCAGCAGAGTGACCAGCAGAGTGACCAGTCCATCGTGATGGTTGAGGAACTGCCAAAGTGAAATGAAAATGAAATGAAATGAAATGAAAAGAAAATGAAAAAATAAAAATCGCTTATTGTCACAAGTAGGCTTCAAATGAAGTTACTGTGAAAAGCCCCTCGTCGCCACATTCCGGCGCCTGTTCGGGGAGACTAATACGGGAATCGAACCGTGCTGCTGGCCTGCCTTGGTCTGCTTTCAAAGCCAGCAATTTAGTCCTGTGCTAAACAGCAAAGTGGTGGTCAACAAGGGGCTCGTGTCCATGGTGGAGGACCTGGAGAACAGGTTGAGCATGCAAAATTTTGATTTGAGGATCGCAGTCTGCCCAAGGGGGTGGAGGACCCGAGGCTGACCGAGTAGCGGAGTTGATGGAGGAAGGTGAAGAATCCTCCTGTTACGTGTTGGACAGGGCACATCGGTCATTCAGGCTGAAGTCTAAAGAGAATGAGCCACCAATGGCAGTCGTAGTCTGCTTCCACATGCTACCATGTGAACGAGAAGGTTTTGAGCTGAGCCAAGCAGAGATGCAATGTGAAGTGGGAAGGCATTGGTATATGCATATACCAAGATCTGATGGCGGAATTGGCGAGAAGGATCGGAGTGGTCTACCCAGCGAAGCTGAGAGTGACTCAACTCGATGAACTTTTGTTTTGAGACGGTGGAGGCGTTCATTAAGGCTGAAAGACTTGGACTGAGGTGAGAGTTGAGATTTGGACTTGGGTGGTGGGGATGGGGATTGTCTTTCTTACTGAGGGTTTTCTATTTGAGTTGGGGTTTTGATTCTGTCTCTTAAATAGGGGGGGGGCGTTATTTATATATTTACATCGATTCTTGTTTTTCCTTATGGGTGTGGTTCCTTTTTATTTCTTGGTTCCAAGGAGATGGGTTTTGGGCATGTGAGGCCAGGTTACTGAGGAGGGGGTGAGGAGGCTCTGGCAAGTGTCACCACACTAGCAAACAAAGGTTGGCTAGTGAACGGGAGTGTGGTGGCAGAGAGGCCACAGTCGTTGGAGCCTGGTTGAACAGGTTTCAGTGGACCTGGGAGGTGTGAATGGTGGGGGACCTGGGAGGTGTGAATGAGTGCAAACTCCACACAGACAGTGACCCGGGGCCGGGATCGAGCCCGGGTACTCAGTGCCGTGAGGTAGCAGTGCTAACCACTGAGCCGCCATGCCGCCCTCTACTCCTACTTAAACAACAAGGAAAAAACACCATCTCAGCTCTCAATTCACAGTTAGCTCATTAGCACCCAAGGCAGTGCAGTGGTTAGCACAGGTGCCTCACAGCGCTGAGGACCATGGTTTGATCCCGACCCCAGGTCACTATCCATGTGGAGTTTGCACATTCTCCCCGTGTCTGTGTGGATCTCACCCCCACAATCCAAAAAGATGTGCAGGGTAGATGAATCGGTCACGCTAAATTGCCCCTGAATCGAAAAAAAAGTGAGTACTCTAAATTTAAAAAAAAACATCAGCACCCAGGAATACCGGTTTTACAGAGATGTATGAGAAAAAAATATATTTGGACACTCTTTTAAAGAAAAGATCGGACTCCTCTCAGAGCCATGCAGAAACTTTGGCTGTATTTCTTCAGAAGCTGTTCATCTGCTTTGTTCACCTTTCTCACCACACTGCTGTTCTGCCTGCAGACATATCTTGTAACTGAACTGCAGAGAGCAAACTGCTTGACTTGTGGTCACAGCTTCAGCTAGAACTCCACTGACCTGCTTTCCCCACACAATGCCTAATAACGCAGCTCCACCCAGTAAGGATCTTATCATGCTGAAATCTAATTAACTCCACAGGGAATCCCCTTAATCCAAGCAAAATTGTATTAGCCCAAGCCTTTTATGATAGTTTAATTACACCCCGGCTCCCATAAATACTTGCCTTTCAAACTAGGATTTATTTTAAAACATGATTGCAGGAGCTGCACATATTAAACCAGGCTTTCAACCCTGACTGCATCAAATACTTAGAATACAATACATCTGATTTCCCTACATTCATCACAAATCAAAAATGATGAAAATGCAGCAACTTCACGAAAATCACAGGAGGTTGAGGTGAAATGCTGTTTTTGTGAAGCCATCAGCAGACCTGTGTAAACGTGCCAACAGGTTCTCGTATTTCACAGGGTGAATCACAAGTTGCTGGCTGATTTGCACATTCATAATCCCGCGTAGCATTTGCACACTTATTTTGCCACCAGATTCTGTGCCAGTGTTAGTCTGTTATTTAACCACTCAGGATTAATCTGGTATGCAACCACTCTGAAATGCTGCAGAGAGCCAATGATACGACCTGTTCTTTTAAGTCTTAGTCTTGATCAGATCTCTTTTCAAAATAAGGTGGACTTTTGTCAAGAAAAATAACCTCAGAATGAAAACAAATAATTAACCTTAGCATTACCAGCTGAGATTTGGACTAGTAAGGGGTGAAATATGAATACCTCTGCTGTGGAGGGCTTAATGCCATATGTTCTAATTTAGTGCACAGATCCAGAGCTATCAAGAGAGAATATCCCTGGAGTTTTACAAATCTTTTCATCTCGGAAGTTCAAGAAACGTTAAACTTATTAATGCCAAATGGAATTCAATAAATCTCAATTTGTCAGCAGGCATCAGAAAATAATCACGAAACCTGTTGGGATTGTCACAAGTAATGAAAACTGGTTCACAAATGCCCTTTCGAGAGAAGGAGCCATTCCTTCTTCATTGGGCATAGAACATAGAACATACAGTGCAGCAGGCCATTCGGCCCATCGAGTCTGGACCGACCCACTGAAGTGCTCACTTCCACCTTATCCCCGTAACCCAATAACCCCTCCTAACCTTTTTTGGTCACTAAGGGGAATTTAGCATGGCCAATCCATCTAACCTGCATGTCTTTGGACTGTAGGGAAAAACCGGAACACCCGAAGGAAACCCACGGGGAGAACGTGCAGACTCCGCACAGACAGTGACCCAGCGGGGAAATCAAACCTGGGACCCTGGCGCTGTGAAGCCACAGTGCTAATCACTTGTACTACCGTGCTGTGAGTATCCAGTTTTGTACCACGTGGTTGTCTCTTAATGCTTGTAGGGCAAATGAAAAGGATAATAAACGCTGCCGTTTAAAGGACCATCCAGACCCCAAGGAAATATCTTTTCAGAATGCCCAGTTTAGATAGCAAATACTATGTGTGGCAGTAATAATGCATTGCACAACGGACAGTCTCTCATGTTTCTATTTTTCTGGTCCTCCCCCTTTCCTTTCACGGGACCTAATCTATACTTAGATTAATTAGAGCATAGACTTCTGAATGGGCAATGTCGTGATGATCCATTCCATCCAATTTTCTTTTTTTCTTTGTCCATTTGGTACACATGTATTATTGCTTATAATAAGAGTGGATACAGAGTTTCCTCTTGTGGGGAAGAACACAAATATAAGATAGTCGCCAAGAATTCCAACAGGGACTTTAGAAGAAGCTTCTTCACCTAAAGAGTGATGAGAATGGGGAACTCAGTAACGCAGGGAGAGGTTGAAGCGAAACATGTAGGTTGATGTATTTAAGGGAACTCTAGACAGGCATATGAGGGAGAAGAGGATCAAGGGTTAGATTTAGGATGAGGAAAGATAGAAAGAGGTTTTAGTACAGCTGAAAACACAGGCCAGGACAACTTGGTATGAATGACTTGTTGCTGTGCCATCTATCCTAGATAAATAAATAAATATCTTTACAGCACTATGCTCAGTTGAGGAGTTGTTATTGCATTACAGACATCAGTGCAGAAGGCCACCGAGAGAGCTTTCATATTTGCAGAGATTGTCCCCATAGGAAGGTTGGGAAACAATACAGTACCAGTTAGAAAAGCAAGTACACATGTTTACAATTTATTTTGTTTAGCTGAAAATGGAATTGTCTCTTTGCTATGGCTGGGTAAACTATTTTTGAATGGATAGCAAGGTACAAAATGATTTATTTGCTGACAGCTTACAGAAATTTTCAGATTTACAGAAATTTACAACAGAGCTGCTATTTGAAACTTGGCACTTCTATTCACATGAGCATGTGTCTGGTGTGGTTGAATTGGAGAGCAAAGTACCACAGCTGGACGCATCATCACTATCCTTGCTACAATCAATCATTGTTTTTTTTCCTTCCCTTATTTCCGTTCCTAATGTAGTGTCAAGTTCAAATCTCTTTCATTTTACTTACGAGAAAACTGATTTTGACTGAAGATGAAAAGGCACACAGGCCAATGTGCGCAAAAAAAGAGATCCTCAAGTAAGGTTAAAGCTCAGTAAAATAATTGGGTACTCCAAATTTATTTTTTTTAAAGATTTTAGTTAACCATAAAGTGCTTTGTATGGTTGAAATCTAAAGGAATACAGCATTTGAAGTCCCATTAGTAAATATAATCTATATAAACCCTCCTGAATTGAAGGTATATTTCCACTGGTGTGTCTGTTAAATTGTTTAGGGCCCAGATACTGAGAGTCAACAGAATAAGTGCAATTAATGTTTTTGCATGAAGGTAATTAATTATTCAAATATTGTGAATGGTAATAGGGTAGCACAGTGGCACAGTGATTAGCACTGCTGCCTCTCAGCGCCAGGGACCTGGTTCAATTCCGGCCTTGTGTGACTGTCTGTGTGGAGTTTGCACGATCTCCCTGTGTCTGTGCGGGTTTTCTCCGGATGCTCCTTTTTCCTTCTGCAATCCAAATGAAGTGCAGATTAGGTGGAATGGCCATGGTTTTGCTTTATAAACTGTACCAAATTCTTTTTTTCCCCCAATTAAGGAGCAATTTAGTGTGGCCAATCCACCTACCCTGCACAGCTTTAGGTTGTGGAGGTGAAACCCACTCAGACATGGGGAGAATGTGCAAACTCCACACAGACAGTGACCAGGGCCGGGATTGAACCCGGGTCCTCAGCGCCTTAGGCAGCAGTGCTAATCTCTGCACCACCGTGCCGCCCGAGGATTGGCCATGTTAATTTGCCCTTTAGTGTCCAAAAGGTTAGGTGGGGTTACTGGGTCATGAGGATCAGTTGGGGGAGTGGGCCTAGGTAGGGTGCGTTTTCAGAGCGTCGGTGCAGACTCGATGAGCTGAATGGCCTCATTCTGCACACCAGGGATGCTATGATTCTATGATATCTAATTATAGTCCAAAGCTTTAGTTTCCTTTCTTTGCTGGTCTCTGCTGAAGGCTGTGACTCAAGTTGGTGTATGGTTATACGTTTGTGTTCCATGGGCAAAGATACTGCCTGTGTCCCTTCTTTATATATAAACCTGAGACATGGATGTTAGTGGGCCAATTGACCTTGATGGAATGACCCTGCCTTCGTCAGTTGTCCACATTCAGCAGAGAACCGCTTAGCAACATTTAGAAAGAAAAAGACTAGCTTTTCTTTGGGACTTGTCATGACCACAGGATATTTCAAAGCACTTTACAGCCAATTAAATACTTTTTCCAAATGTAGTCATTGTTGGGATATAGGAAATGCAGCAGCTAATTTGCGCTCAGAAAGCTCCCAAAGTGACCAATTGTTTTGTGCCTATCTGTGTGTGTGTGATGTTGATTAAGGTTTCAAATATCGGCCAGAACACCAGGGATAACACCATGTTTTTTTTTCAACCATCCAAGGCAGAATGTGCCTCCATTTCTTTTTATAAATTTAGACTACCCAATTCTGTTTTTGCAATTAAGGGGCAATTTAGCATAGCCAATCCACCTACCCTGCACATCTTTTTGGGTTGTGGGAGTGAGACCCATGCAAACACGGGGAGAATGTACAAACTCCGCACGGACAGTGACCCAGGGCCAGGATAAAACCCGGGTCCTCGGTGCCGTGAAACAGCAGTGCTAACCACTGCGCCACCATGCTGCCCTTCATTGGGCCTCCATTTGATGTCTGAAAGACAGCACCTCAGATACAGCAGTGCAACCTCATCACTGCACTGGTCTTGATGTTTGTGTTCAGGCCTTGGAGTGGGCCATGAATACTGTTGAGTCAGAAGCAAGTGTGCTACCAGCTAAGCCATGGTTGACTCACTAATGGGATACCCTGACTATTTCTCTGAAATTCCCTCTAAGAATTGAGGTCAACTACCAAGGCCCACAAATCAGCTTGTAAACTTGTTTAATTCAGCACAGAACAGAAACTTCCCAAGGACCTACTTAGCAAAGACATCACATGGCTGGGCTAGACGTGACCATTTTCTAAAATTCCACCTGTGGGGGAGTTTGGAGTTGGGTTGGTTGCCACTGTTGGAGGGTGAACATGTGGTGGGTGTTGCGCAAAGGAAGAACCTGACTCAGCTGGAGTGCTTTTTTATATGGTCTCACAGTCTTGCAACCTTTACAGGAAGGACACAAATTGTTTAACAAAGTGTTGCCGAGCACCTTATGCCTCCAAAACCAACAAACCTCAGTGCAATTCGAATGGGTCAGGAATGGGATGCAGGAATAAAAAGTGAGGAAAAAAATGTAATGTCCACTGTGCTTAAAAAATGTGCAAGGTGAACAACCTTGCCCTCCTACAGTATACACTTGTGAGTGCAGTGTATGTTAGTTAAACGAAAATAAATTAGACCACTGACTCAACCATTCAGCTCTCCACTTTCTCCATTAATTAGAACCAGTACAAATTATAGGAAATTGTATGTAATATAACTTCAATTCACAGGATGATTCTGATCCTTTTTAAAATTAATAAACCAGGCGGAATCGCATGCTTCCGTATTTGTGTTCGTCTCCATCTGCCAGTCAACTATCCATGCCATTTAAAGCTTTAATTGCAATTTTGGCTTTTTTAAGTAAATCTTTCCATCATTCCACTTATGTCTGGTGTTGTCACTGTACTCCGTATCTGTAGGATCTACAATGAACAAGTCCCGAAAAACGTGCTTGTTAGGTGAATTCGACATTCTGAATTCTCCCTCTGTGTACTCAATCAGGCACCATAGTGTGGCGACTGGGGGATTTTCATAGTAACTTCACTACAGTGTTAATGTAAGCCCACTTGTGATATTAATAAAGATTATCAAAGGTATACAACGTAAAAGCGTACACAAATGTCCAGAAAACCTGCTGTTATATTTTAGCATGGAAGTACTGGGAGATCAGACAGAAAACTCAGTTTTAAACAGATACTGCTGGCTTTGTATATATTTTGGCAGTTTGAAACAAAAATACAATGGATTGAAATAGTAGGAGGTTTGGTAGAAACATTCCGCATATATTTAATTTGCAATTCTTGAGGGGTGCGTCATGATATATCTTTGTGACATTCTAACAAAGAGGCACAATTTCACCAATTCTTAAGGTTTGATGCACTCTCTTGTCTTGACATACACACTTGTATGTAAGTATATCTGATTCCCAATGCCCTGAGCAAATTATTCTACCTGAAATAAGTGTTTCACTCTTTAAATTATTAACTATTTACTTTTGGTTTTAGGCTTCTGCACCTTTAATGTTTTGAGCTCACTCTCAATTAAAGTTCTTTCTTCAATAACTGTTGAAGGCAAGAAGCTACTATCTCTATTCAATTGTTTGCTTGATGGATCATTGACATTGAAGACAGCCAAATTATCTTCTCACTTTCTGCAGTAAGTTCTTGGGTGGCTAATGAGACTTGTTTCTGCTGGGAATGAGCTTCCACAGATTGAACAATCGATGCTGGACACAAGGTTGAAGATCGTGATTCTTCCTTTGGTTAAGATTCTCTCAGTCGATCTATTCAAACATCATCAATAATTTGACAAGACTTCTCATAGTAGGAGATGCTTTTGTGGATTTCTTTTGCCAAGTTGTCTATATTTTGAGCAAGTTACTCCTTCTTAGGGGCAATAAATTTGCACTATTTCAGAGCTGCTTTTAAACCATCTTTATATCTTTTTAGCAAGAAACAAAGGTGATATTTTAAAGGTGAATCACCGCCCTCTGCTCTCGTGTCAGTAATGATTATTCTTCCTTAGCTTACGTGGGTGTTTAACTGCACGCTGCATAATACAAATTGCTGGAACTGGAATAGATTCAATACAATGGGAGGAATTTTACCAGACCTATGGAGGGGGTGGGGTGGGGGAGGAAGAGAACAACATTAGAGAAGAATCACATTGTACAGGTTCCCCAATGTGTTCCTGCCTCCTTCTGCTTTTTGTGGAGGCAGCTTCTGTGCATGATAACCAACTGTTCGACAGTGGCAGGAAGCCAATTAATGGTGTCTGTCAAATGTGCAATTGGGAGTAAAATTCCAAGGGTAATGCAATTTTGTTAGCTTCACACAGGTCCCATGTTGTGTCCAAACCTTGGTTACCCAGAGGAGGTGTCTACACTATGGGAGACTAAGTGGCATGAAAATAAGATGCATGCAATCTGACTATTTAACAGTGCAAAAGACAAGCCCGAGGGCATCCGCAGGAAGAGGCCTACCATTGCAAGGTCAGCTTCTGGACACTGGTCTCACAGACGATGCTCGGATTGTCGAGGTGTTTGCCGATTCCCTCAGCCTTTTCTCCACAGTAATTTTGATCCTCCCTCCTGCCGTGTTGGGTGTCCTGATACACAAATGAGCCAACACGGCTGTAGATGGTACAACTTGATTTTGTGTTAACTAACAGGTGCAACAAACTATAGACTAGGGTACGTTCGCTACCAGCTAACCTATGGACCTAGCCCTAACACTAATGTTGGTGAGGCACTCAGCACATGGTCTATGTCTGAGTGTCACACTGCAAGCTCTGTGTCCCGAACTGTCTCCTACCAGAATGAACGGGAACTCTCGTGTACCCCCTTTTATAGTGCGTGTGCTCTCACTAGTGATTGGCTGTGATGTTGTGTGTGTGCTGGTTGGTCCAAATGCCTGTCCATCAGTGTGTGTGTGATTGCACCATGATATGCTGATCTGGATATCATGACATCCCCCCCTTTTTACATGAAATATGTGCCTGCATGATAATAAATAAGATTGTGTACTGGGTGCAACTAAATGTGTGTGTGTGAGATTAACTACAAAATGTACAGGAGGCTAACTATATACATAGGAAGATGTCAGGTGCAACATAAGAACAAAAGTGTACCAAGAACAGAACAAATGCAAACTCTCAAACACAGAACGATAATAGAAACATGTCAACAGTACTGTAAACCAGTTCAGTAAGTCCAATGGAACAAAAGAAACCAAAACAGGCTCATAAGTTCAGTCTCTCAGGTGGGCAACGGATTTGGGTTGATCGCCTCAAGGGTGTGGCAGGAGCCACCGGCTGAGGAATGGGCCTATCGACGGGCGAGAGAGGAAAATGCATCATGGCAGGAAGCTCAACAAAGTCGACATCAGGGGCAACAGGAGGGCATGGCACCGGTGCAGAGTGTCGTAGCGAGCGTGGAGTCAAACGAAGGGCCCGCCGATTGCGGTGGCGAACGGAGCCATCGGGCATGCAAACAACGAATGATCGGGGAGCCACCTGGCGGAGAACCTCAGCAGTTGCTGACCAGCCACCATCCTGAAGGTGTATGCGGACATTGTCGCCAGGCTCCAGGGCAGGAAGATCAGTCGCCCGAGCATCATGTGCCACCTTCTGCTGATCGCGCTGTTGTTGCATCTTCCGCAAGACCGGGGCATGATCGAGGTCAGGAACATGAATGGACGGAACAGTTGTCCTGATGGTGCGACCCATCAACAGCCGAGCCGGCGACAGGCCCGTGGACAGTGGGGCCAAGCGATAAGCCAGCAAGGCTAGACAGAAGTCAGACCCGGCATCAGCAGCCTTGCAGAGAAGCCTCTTAACAATATGGACGCCCTTCTCCGCCTTGCCATTCGATTGAGGATACAACGGACTGGACGTCACACGTGTGAAGTTGTAGGCAGTGGCAAAGGAAGACCATTCCTGACTCGCAAAGCAAGGTCCGTTGTCAGACATGACGGTGAGCGGAATGCCATGGCGAGCAAATGTCTCCTTGCATGCCCGGATGACAGCAGATGATTAAGTGTCATGGAGGCGTATGACCTCCGGGTAACTCGAGAAATAGTCAATGAGAATAACGTAGTCCCTGCCGAGCGCGTGAAAGAGGTCGACACCGACCTTCGACCAGGGGGAAGTGACCAACTCGTGGGGCTGAAGGGTCTCCCGGGGTTGCGCCGGGTGAAACCTCTGGCAGGTGGGGCAGTTGAGCACCATGTTGGCGATGTCGTCACTGATACCCGATCAGTACACAGCCTCTCGGGTCCTCCGTCTGCACTTCTCGACTCCGAGATAGCCTTTGTGCAGTTGCTCGAGGACAAGCCAGTGCATACTGTGTGGGATCACAATCCGATCCAATTTTAAGAGGATACCATCAATGACGGCCAGGTCGTCCCGGACATTGTAAAATTGTGGGCACTGCCCCTTTAGCCACACTTCTGTCATGTGGCGCATCACACATTGTAGCATGGGGTCAGCTGCAGTCTCATGTCGAATGTGGGCCAGACATGCATCAGTGGCCGGCAGATTGGCCGATGTGAAGGCTACTTGTGCCTCGACCTGGCACACGAACCCCTCGGGGTCGGACGGTGTGTTGACCGCCTTAGACAGAGCATCTGCGATGATAAGCTCCTTCCCCGGGGTGTAGACAAGCTGAAAGTCGTACTTCCGGAGCTGGAGCAGAATGTGCTGGAGGCGAGGGGTCATGTTGTTTAGATCCTTCTGAATAATGCCGACCAGGGGGTGATGGTCGGTCTCTACAGTGAACTGCGGAAGACCATAGACATAGTCGTTAAACTTGTCAATGCCCGTCAACAATCCTAGGCACTCCTTCTCGATCTGCGCAAAGCGCTGTTCTGTGGGGGTCATGGCCCGCGAGGCATAGGCGACCGGAGCCCATGATGAGGTGTCACCCCGTTGCAGGAGGACCGCACCAATACCAGATTAGCTGGCATCTGTGGAGATCTTTGTCTCCCGTGTGGTGTCGAAAAACGCCAGCACCGGGGCGGTGCTGAGCTTGACCTTGAGCTCCTCCCATTCACTCTGGTGTGCGGGCAGCCACTGGAACTCCGTGGTCTTCTTGACCAGGTGGCGAAGAGCAGTCGTGTGTGAAGCAAGGTTAGGAATGAACTTCCCCAGGAAGTTGACCATCCCGTGAAAGCGTAGCACTGCCTTCTTGTCTGACGGCCGCTGCATGGCCGTGATGGCTGCCACCTTGTCGGCATCCGGCCGCACAGCCGACCGGGAGATGTGGTCCCCCAAAAACTTCAGTTCAGTCTGGCCAAAAGAGCATTTAGCTCGGTTAAAGCGTAGGCCCTGATCTCGGATACGTGCAAAGACACGCTGGAGACGACCGATGTGCTCCTGTGGTGTTGTTGACCAGATGATAATATCGTCTACGTAGACTCGTACCCCTTCGATGCCCTCCATCATCTGTTCCATGATGCGATGGAACACTTCGGAAGCAGAAATGATGCCGAATGGCATTCTGTTGTAGCAGAACCTGCCAAATGGAGTGTTGAAAGTGCAGAGCTTCCGGCTGGACGGATCCAGTTGAATCTGCCAAAAGCCTTTTGAGGCATCAAGCTTGGTAAATATTTTTGCCCGAGCCATTTCGCTCGTGATCTCTTCCCGCTGAGGTATACGGTAGTGCTCCCTCATGATGTTGGAATTCAAGTCTTTCGGGTCAATGCAGATCCGGAGCTCGCCGGATGGCTTCTTCACACACACCATGGAGCTGACCCATGGCGTTGGTTCCGTGACCCAGGAAAGCACTCCTTGGTCCTGCAAATCCTGCAGCTGTTGCTTGAGGCAGTCCTTGAGGGATGCTGGGACCCTACGAGGGGCGTGAATGACTGGGGTGGCATTCGGTTTGAGCCGTATTTTGTACGTGTAGGGCAGTGTGCCCATGCCCTCGAAAATCTCCTGATTGTGCGCGAGGAGTGAGTGGAGCTGTGCCCTAAAGTCTACATCTGGAAAGTCAGATGTGCCTTCAGGAGACAAAGTGTGGACTCGCTGAACGAGGTGGAGAATCTTGCATGCCTGTGCGCCTAACAGAGAGTCCATCGAGGATGCTACGATCTCAAATGACAGCTTGGCCGTGCGCGAGTTGTGGGTGACTACCAGCTGGCAGGATCCCGTGGCCGAGATGACGTTCCCGTTGTAATCCACCAATTGACAGTGGGAAGGTAGAATGGGTGGTTTGACCTTTAATGCCTGGAAAGCTGACCATGCGAGCAGATTGGCGGAGGCACCAGTGTCCAGGCGAAATGTGACTTGGGATCGGTTGATCGTCAGGCTGGCACACCACTCGGATCAATGGTGTGGACTGGCAGCCGCTGGTGGTGCCTACTTGGTGACAGCCTGTTCTTATGGATGACCACAACGCGGAAGGGCTCGCTGTCTTCGGTGTCGCCGGTCTGCATGGTGTCTGGAGGTGAGCCAGTGTATGTAGGCTGAATGGCCCGCAGGGTCCTGCGAGACTGGCGGAATTGTTGCGAGTTGGCAGGTTGAGGTGCTCGACAACAGGCAGCCTAGTGGCCCAACCTGCCACAGCGTAGGCACTGTCGGGTTCTAGCAGGTCATTGCCGCTTTAACTGTGCAGATCCACAGTTGCTGCACGTCGTGACGTCATTACGTTTGTAGCGCCACCGCGCATGCGCGGTGCGGTCCTGCGTAGTGTGCACCTGCGCATCGCGTTCCTCTGCCTCAGCGTCCCCTCTTTTGGCGAGTCCAAGCACGGGAGGTCTGGGAAAGCGCGCAAAATGGCCGCCCTCATCTGGGCCGCGGGCCGGGAGGTACTCGATCGACTGGAACCGCTCCGCCTCGGGGGTCCCGTGCCGCGCCGTTTCGGCCGCCTGGATACGGGAGTACCAGCTGGTCGCGTTTTCATGGAGGACCCAGGTCTCGATTGCAGTCGCCAGGGTGAGTTGTTTCACTTTAAGGAGCTGCTGGCGTAGGGTGTCTGACACAACCCCAAAAACTATCTGATCCCTTATCATGGAGTCGGAGGTGGCCCTGTAGCCGTTGCGCAAGGATGCAGAGGCGTGTTAGGTATAATTGAAAAGGTTCGTCCTTACCCTGCAGGCGCTGCTGAAAGAGGTACCGTTTGAAGCACTGAAGTGTTCATCGAACTTGAGCAGCACCGTTTTGTATTTTGTTCTGTCCTCGCCTTCCGCAAATGCCAGGGAGTTAAAGATGTGGATGGCGTGTTGCCCTGCCGTGGAGAGGGGAAGGGCTATCTTCCTGGTGTCAGATGCATTCTCCCCGACTGCGGCCTCGTGGAATAGCTGGAAGCGCTGTTTGAAAAACTTCCACTTTACACCTAGATTGCCAGCTATTCGGTGCGGCTGCGGCGGGCTGATGCTTTCCATGGATCAGGATGGTGGATTGCTGAAATGGTGCAGGTAGGTCTCACAGTCGCTGGTCTGCGTCCACTCGTGGTATCATGTCGTGTTGGGTGTCCTGATACACAAATGTGCCAACACGGCTGTAGATGGTACAACTTGATTTTATTGTGTTAACTAACAGATGCAACTAACTATAGACTTGGGTCGTTCGCTACCAGCTAATCTAGGGACCTAGCCCTATCACTAATGTTGGTGAGGCACTCAGCACATGGTCTATGTCTGAGTGTCACATTGCAAGCTCTGTGTCCCGAACTGTCTCCCACCAGAATGAACGGGAACTCTCGTGTACCCCCTTTTATAGTGCGTGTGCTCTTACTACTGATTGGCTGCGATGTTGTGTGTGTGCTGGTTGGTCCAAATGCCTATCCGTCAGTGTGTGTGTGATTGCACCATGATATGCTGATCTGGATATCATGACACCTCCTTCCTCCTCAGTAGCACACTGGCATTCCAGCCACTGTGAAGACCGTCAGCCTGTTGATTGGCCCTCCTCCCCTTCTCAAACTGCCACCCTCCCGAACTGGACAGCCAACCTAGAGACAGCCAGCTAATTGGTTAGCCTCCTGGAAAATTGACAACAGTCCGGTTACTGATCCGCAAAAGGCCCTAGCGGATTAAAATATTCAATGTTCAGAAAGTTCATCCTAACAACACTGTGATAAACCTCACAAGGACCATGGTGGAAAGCGCTGATTGGTCTCCCCATGGGCTTAGTACAGTAAGAGTTGCCGTGGTGAGCTCCCAGACCGGCAGTTCCTGATGGCCCTGGGTTGTGAGGTTTGTTTTGTGTGCCATGGTAGCGCCTTTATTTTCGGTTTAAAATAAACCAGCTTGGTCTTTCACTCTGCGTCTCCTGGATTATTACAAACACCTATTTCTAAAAGTTACTTTCCCCCTCTTAATTGATCTCATTCCTTGCAAAATGTCTACCTGAAGCAACCAAAAGCCCTTTTAAAATCAAATGTCACTGCATCATTCCTTCAGCACTGAAAAATATGTGAAGCTACACCACGTGCTAAAGTTATCTGGCTCGGAGAGGAGAGTCGTATTTTGGTTTATTAACAACTCAACAGTGACATATCAAAAGCATTCACAAGATACAAAAATATTCAGCACAAGCACACAACCACCCCCTGTCCCCAATGGCAGCCCCACATCCGCAGAAAGGTGCTCCAACAAGCAGCACGGACCACCGGGAACGGACACACCAACGTAGGGCACAGTGTGAGAGAGAGAGAGTGGGAAAACCCCTCCTCTTCCACAAAGGGGCCCAGTTCAATTCAAAACAACACTCCGTAAACAGAACCGGCTACAAAGCCAGCACACTGCCCCCAAGACGGACACCAATCACTGCAACTGTACTGAAACTGCATGCAAATTAGTTGCTGGGACATTTTGCCACCCTAGCTTCCACAATTATTGAAATTTGGATTGAACTGGATTGGATTTGTTTATTGCCACGTGTACCGAGGTACAGTGAAAAGTATTTTTCTGCGACCAGCTCAAACAGATCATTTAGTACATGAAAAAAACAACATAATAGGATTTGAGAGAATTGGCTACATCCATGTTGGCTTCCAACTCCCTGGCCTTCTCTGGATATCAAGACTATGCTTTTCTGTTGGATTATCCGAAAAGTCTCAGCTGCTGTGTCTCTGATCGGCGGCTCAACTGGTTAAATTTTAGAATAACTTTGTTTATCCTACAGCCTATCTACTGCCACTGCTGTACCTGCTGAGCCTTTCATTGGTCCCAATTCCTTTTCAGCTGCAGGTACAGTTTATTCTTGGCTCGGGTTTAATTTTCCCAAGTCAAGGCTACATTTCGCTACCAACTCTGGGTCTTATGATGGCTTCTGAATTCACCATTTTATTTCTGCCCATGAACTTTTCTACACACTACTTGGCCTTTGACTAATATGAAGCAATCTCCAGCAGTATGTCCTCAAATGCTATAACCTTCATCAAATAGTTTCTGGCTCACTCAAAACTGCCTCTGACCCTTCCCCAGCCCAGTCCCATAACTTTAAGTTACCACGTCAGTTTGTCGATACTGCACGCTGACTCCATCCTGCCCAATGCAAAATCTCTGACTAATTCTAGACTCCGATCAAATCGAACCTGGGATCCTGGCGCTGTGAAGGCACAGTGCTAACCATTGTGATACCATGATGCCAACGGCCCTCTGCCCACTTCCCTTGAGAATGTCTATTCACTAGTGAACATGGCCCTTGATATCCGTGAACATACCGTGGATCATTGAATTAACACCATGGTCTTAACGGACCATGCAAACTAAATGATCTGTTTGAGCTGGTCGCAGAAAAATACTTTTCACTGTACCTCGGTACGTGTGACAATAAACAAATCCAATCCAATTCAATTCAATCCAAATTCATTTGCACTAAATGAAGCCGCCCCCATCTGGTTATACCTTCCACCACTTACCCCACTCAAAACTGCCAGGGTGGCACTTTGGCTCCAATTACTGAATTACACCTTGGTCAGTCCTCCGACTCCTCTGGTACCTTCTCGGCTATGAACGTTTCACAGCACTTGATCCGATTTGCTTCTCATTTAAAATGCTTGGCCTGTACCACACACTCAAGTTTATCACCAAGATACCACTGTTCTTCTCCCTCAGAATTTAGCGTCTTCTCATAGAATCAGAGGATGTACAGTGCAGAAGGAGGCCATTCGGCCCATCGAGTCTGCACCGGCTCTTGGAAAGAGCACCCTACCCAAGGTCCACACTTCCACCCTATAACCCAGTAACCCCACCCAACACCAAGGGCAATTTTGGACACTAAGGGCAATTTAGCTTGGCCAATCCACCTAACCTGCACATCTTTTGACTGTGGGAGGAAACCGGAGCACCCGGAGGAAACCCACACACACACGGGGAGAACGTGCAGACTCCGCACAGACAGTGACCCAAGCCAGGAATCGAACCTGGGATCCTGGAGCTGTGAAACAATTGTGCTAACCACAATGCTACCGTGCTGCCCACAATGCTACCGTGCTGCCCATTCTTGGCAATTTCTGCCCCCATCTCAACTCAAACTGCTCTCTCTTTCAGACTTCCCTATATATGACTAAAAGCTCCCTTCTATTCTCCCTCAATATCTTGCTCCATATAAACTCCCTATTCATATTTACAGTTACTCCCTTAACCTTCCCATCTAACCTGGGCTTTCTACTCCCAACGTGCCAATCACTATAAGGTCATCCTAATTACTTCCTTCTATTAGGCTTCACTTAAATCTACTTCAGTCCTCCCAAACCTACGTTCTTCTGTGACAGCCCTTGAAGGGAAAACTTCCCCCAATTCACTGACAACTACACTTTCAAAATCGCAACCTTTACCTTTCTCTACTACTAATCTCATCGACCACATAGTCACTTGATTTGATATGATTTCCACCTTTGATAACCTGGTCCCTATTAATCCATTACTCTGTCTCATCCTAGTCACTCCCAGATGCACAGCTCTTTTCTCTGCTCCCTCAAGAGACATCAGGTTGAATGGTAATGGCAGACACCCAGTTTAGCCATTCATCATCGGGTCTGGTTGGACCACCAGTGGGTCCTACTTTCTTCTGGCAATGCTGCTCAGCATTCCAAGTTCATCCTGGAATGCAAAGTTCATCCACGGCTTCATTTCTCAACTGCAAACATTCATCTCAAACCCCTCTCCCCTGCCTACTCCACTCTCATTTCCAACAAGAAATTTGAGGACCTTATGGGCTCAAAATTTAAGGACCTCATAGGGTCCTTTGACACTAAGAATGAGAACTTCTGCTCAGCTGTCTCTGCTGCTTCCCTCCATGCCCTTTGCTGACCTGGCCAAAATTCCTCTAAAGGATCCCCCTGCCCCCACTCCATCCTAAACCTGAACTCACATCTTTCTGTTGTTTTGCCAACTCCCTTCACACTCTCTCCAAGCTCATCTTGTCCATATGGCCCAACTCCTTCAACCTTATTTTCATTAAACTGCGGACTACCCAACTTCCCCGCTTGGTTGTCAAGTTAGCTGATATTGTTAACCGTTCCCCCTCCTCAAGTGCTGTCACCACACCTCCCACTAAGGGATATGGTACCATAGTGGTTATGTTTCTGACCTAGTGACCCTGCGATCTAGATTAATGATCCAGAGACACGAGTTCAAATCCCACCACAGGAGATGGAAATTTAAATTCAATCAAGTAAATCTAGACTTATAAAGCCAATATCAAGGGCGTCATATTGGCGCAATGGTTAGCACTGCTGCCTCACAGGACCCCCATATCTGCCTGAGTCTCACCCGCGCAACCCAAAGATGTGTAGGGTAGGTGGATTGGCCATGCTAAATTGCCCCTTAATTGAAAAAAGAAGAATTGGATAATAAAAATTTATGAAATAAATAAATAACTGAATAAATTTGGGGGTAGTGTTTTGAGCCAGGGTTTAGAGAACCCCAAAGTGTATCATGGAGTTCACCTGACCCACAACTTTGAATAGATTGCGGTATGGGGAGCACACGGCCCACTCTACAGGTGTGGTACAGCAGAAATGGAAAAGTATTTTTTAAAGCAAAACAACGTTTATTCTATGAACTCAAGTTAACCTTTTTAAAACATAGTGAACATCTTAGCAACCATTAATTCAAATACAACCCCAAAGACTACAGCACTAAGTAATCCTTTAAGCTTTCATTTTAACATTCATACAACTTAAAACACCTTTTATCAGAAGCACATCAGGTTAAAGTCATTACTGTTAATGGTTTTAAATCACCAGAATCGATTTACAGTCTTTAGATTAGAGAGAGAGATTCATACACCTTCTGGCTGTGACTGCAGCTATCCAGCTCTGAAAACGAAACTAAAACACAACCTGTAGCAAACAGCCTAAAACAAAAGTAAAAAGCTGACAGACAGCCCAGCTCCACCCACTCTCTGATATCACTGCAGTGGTAAACATCCATTTCTTAAAGGTACTCTCACTACAGATATTTACATACATACCCATTTATAAACACCCATTTCTTAAAGGTACTCTCACATGACACCTCCCCCCAAGATAAAAAAATAAACCATCAACATCAAGATGGTTTCATTTTTCAACTTTTCACTATCCTTTAACAAATGCACACAGTAAATATACTTTTTCGTTTCAAAAAACAACACACGCAAACAAGTATAATAATAGTCAATTTTGTTTTGTTCTTCTTCCTCCAACTGAAACTGCTTCCGTTGATCACATTCGTAACAAAGCATCGGCTATCACGTTTTCTCGTCCCGCCACATGTACTATTTTTAAATGAAATGGCTGCAACAGTAAACTCCAGCAAAACAACCTTGCATTGTTATTCCGGAATCGCTCCAAAAACGTCAACGGATTATGATCAGTATATATAACGGTGTCAGATGGATTACTGGTCACATAAATATGAAAATGTTGCGAAGTCAGCACCAAACTCAAAGCCGCCTTCTCAATCGTGGAATACATTTTCTGGTGAGAATTCAATTTCTTTGAAAAATAACCAATAGGCCGCCATAGCCATTCGTCTTGTACAAGCACTGCACCTACACCCACATCACTTGCATCAACCACCAGTTTGAATGGTTTCGTATAATTTGGGATGGCTAACACCAGAGCAGTGGTTAACACAGCCTTCAGGCCGTCAAATGCCTGTTGACACTCAGCTGTCCACTGGAATTTGTTACGCTTCTTGAGCAAGTCCGTCAGTGGAGCGACCGCACTACTAAAATTTGGTACAAATTTCCGGTAAAATCCACTCATACCAAGAAATCGCATTATTTCCCGTCATGTCGAGGGTATCGGAATCTCCCCAATAACTTTTGTTTTCAAATCCCGTGGGACCATTCGACCCTGTCCGAGTGTATAGCCAAGGAAAGTGACTTGGGCCTTTCCAAATTCACCTTCAGCTGGGTTTATCACCAAACCCACCTCCTGAAATCGATCGAATAACTCCATCAAATGTTTTAAATGTTCTTTCCATGTCTGGCGGAAAATTACCAGATCGTCGCTGTTTCCCTTTATACCTGCCAATTTTAACTGACTGTTATGTTTCATGGCCATTTTCTGAAGTTCAAACTCTCTCTCGTTATCTTTTTCCCTGATCTGTATCTCCCTTTCTCTTTCTTTTTCCTCTCCATCTCTTTTGTATTCAAGCTGCTTTAATTCTTTCTCATATTCCATTTGTTTAATTTGCAACTGAATTTTTGCCATTTCCAATGAGTCAAACTGTATCTCAGGCAACTTTAAATGCTTAGCCACTGCCATTATTACCTCACCTTTCCACATTTTGTCAGGTAATGTTAACTGCAATGTTTTTGCCTAATCTAACAGTCTGGTTTTAGTCTCTGTCCATAAGGTACTGCGTGTGACCGTCTCCACCCCCAAAAACTTCAGAGCCTCTGAAAGAGCCATTGTCCACAACACACTCCCTACTTAAACTAAAATACCACACCTGAAAAGCAACCACAATATGCTCACCCCTCACTGTCTTTAAGTTCACTAAGCCAATCCAATAGATAGACTTTTATCCCCCTCGAGCCCCCAATTTGTTATGATCCAGGCTTTAGAGAACACTAAAGTGTAGCATGGAGTTCACCTGACCGACAACTTTTAATAGATTGTGGTATGGGGAGCACACGGCCTACTCTACAGATATGGTACAGCAGAAATGGAAAAGTATTTTTTAAAGCAAAACAATGTTTGTTCTTTGAACTCAAGTTAACCTTTTTCAAACATAGTGAATATCTTAGCAACCATTAATTCAAATACAAACCCCAAAGACTACAACACTAAGTAACCCTTTAAGCTTTCCTTTTAACATCCATACGACTTAAAACACCTTTTACCAGAAGCACATTGTGCACATCAAAGAGACACAGCCGGAGTGAGTGAGACACATCCAGAGTGGCAATTTGGAACTTGGTAATTTGGTGCAGTGAGGTAATTCGGTGCAGAGTGGGAGAAGGTGCTTTTTCCCTACTGTTTTGTTCTCTCTCTTTCTTCAGGCCTGTAACTTTTAATCAGCAGGGAGAGAACCTGAGAGCATCTGAGACCCTCAGAAGGTAAGTAAGTGATTTTTACTCATTTTTACTTGTATTACCTTTTCAAATTGTGTGTGTGTGTGTGGGGGGGGGGGGGGGGGGGGGAGGAAACGGAAGTGACATCACAGAAAAGCTGTGACCTGATTGGCTGGTTGGGGATCTACACTAAATTTAAAAAATTAAGCATTGGTAAACTAATTAAACATAATTACTTAATTATAATTTAGAGGGTATCTAAGCCAAAGCTCGGAGAGTACTGTATATACCTTTCACATTTATAGTAGAAATCTAGTGCTAGGAAACATATAGTTAACAGTAACTTTAAAAAAAAACTTTTAATATAATTTACTAATTAATTGACGCAATGTCAGTTAGAGGGGTGCAGTGCTCTGACTGTCAGATGTGGCAGGTCCGGGAGGCTTCCAGCGTCCCGGGTGGCTTCATCTGCAGAAAGTGCACCCAACTAGAGCTCCTCACAGACCGCATGGTTCGGTTGGAGCAGCAGTTGGATGCACTTAGGAGCATGCAGGTGGCGGAAAGCGTCATAGATAGCAGATATATAAATGTGGTCACACCCAAGGTGCAGGCAGATAAATGGGTGACCACCAGAAAGGGCAGGCAGTCAGTGCAGGAATCCCCTGTGGTTGCCCCCCTCTCGAACAGGTATACCCCTTTGGATACTGTCGGGGGGATAGCCTATCAGGGGAAAACAGCAGAAGCCAGAGCAGTGGCACCACGGCTGGCTCTGATGTTCAGAAGGGAGGGTCAAAGCGCAGAAGAGCAATAGTCATAGGGGACTCTATAATCAGGGGCACAGATAGGCGCTTCTGTGGACGTGAAAGAAACTCCAGGATGGTATGTTTCCTCCCTGGTGCCAGGATCCAGATGTCTACGAACGGGTAGAGGGCACCCTGAAGGGGGAGGGCAAACAGGCAGAGGTCATTGTATATATTGGTACTAACGACATAGGCAGGAAGGGGCATGAGGTCCTGCAGCAGGAGGTCAGGGAGCTAGGCAGAAAGTTAAAAGACAGGACCTCTAGGATTGTAATCTCAGGATTACTCCCTGTGCCACATGCCAGTGAGGCTAGAAATAGGAAGATAGAGCAGCTAAACACGTGGCTAAACAGCTGGTGTAGGAGGGAGGATTTCCGTTATCTGGACCACTGGGAGCTCTTCCGGGGCAGGTGTGACCTGTATAAGGAGGACGGGTTGCATCTAAACTGGAGGCGCAAAAATATCCTGGCCGCGAGGTTTGCTAGTGTCACACGGGAGGGTTTAACATAGTATGGCAGGGGGGTGGGCACGGGAGCAATAGGTCAGAAGGTGAGAGCGTTGAGGGAGAACTAGGGAATAGGGACAGTATGGCTCTGAGGCAGAGCAGAGAGAGTGAAGTTACTGAACACAGCGGGTCTGGTGGCCTGAAGTGCATATATTTTAATGCAAGAAGTATTACAGGTAAGGCAGGTGAACTTAGAGCTTGGATTAGTACTTGGAACTATGATGTTGTTGCCATTACAGAGACCTGGTTGAGGGAAGGGCAGGATTGGCAGCTAAACGTTCCAGGATTTAGATGTTTCAGGCGGGATAGAGGGGGATGTAAAAAGGGTGGCGGAGTTGCGCTACTGGTTAGGGAGAATATCATAGCTGTACTATGGATTGGATTGGATTGGATTTGTTTATTGTCACGTGTACAGAGGTACAGTGAAAAGTATTTTTCTGCGAGCAGCTCAACAGATCATTAAGTACATGAGAAGAAAAGGGAATAAAAGAAAATACATCATAGGGCAACACAACATATACAATGTAACTACATAAGCACTGGCATCGGATGAAGCATACAGGGTGTAGTGTTAATGAAGTCAGTCCATAAGAGGGTCATTTAGGAGTCTGGTAACAGTGGGGAAGAAGCTGTTTTTGAGTCTGTTCGTGCATGTTCTCAGACTTCTGTATCTCTTGCCCGATGGAAGAAGTTGGAAGAGTGAGTAAGCCGGGTGGGAGGGATCTTTGATTATACTGCCCGCTTTCTCCAGGCAGCGGGAGGTGTAGATAGAGTCAATGGATGGGAGGCAGGTTCGTGTGATGGACTGGGCGATGTTCACGACTCTATGAAGTTTCTTGCGGTCCTGGGCCGAGCAGTTGCCATACCAGGCTGCGATGCAGCCTGATAGGAAGCTTTCTATGGTGTATCTGTAAAAGTTGGTAAGAGTCAATGTGGACATGCCGAATTTCCTTAGTTTCCTGAGGAAGTATAGGTGCTGTTGTGCTTTCTTGGTGGTAGCGTCAACATGGGTGGACCAGGACAGATTTTTGGAGATGTGCACCCCGAGGAATTTGAAACTGCTAACCATCTCCACCTCGGCCCCGTTGATGCTGACAGGGGTGTGTACAGTACTTTGCTTCCTGAAGTCAATTACCAGCTCTTTAGTTTTGCTGGCATTGAGGGAGAGATTGTTGTCGCTACACGACTCCACTAGGTTCTCTATCTCCCTCCTATATTCGGACTCATCGTTATTCGAGATCCGGCCCACTATGGTCGTATCGTCAGCAAACCTGTAGATGGAGTTGGAACCATGTTTTGCCACGCAGTCGTGTGTGTACAGGGAGTAGAGTAGGGGGCTAAGTATGCAGCCTTGCGGGGCGCCGGTGTTGAGGACTATTGTGGAGGAGGTGTTGTTGTTCATTCTTACTGATTGTGGTCTGTTGGTCAGAAAATCGAGGATCCAGTTGTAGAGTGGGGAGCCAAGTCCTAGGTTTTGGAGCTTTGATATGAGCTTGGCTGGGATGATGGTGTTGAAGGCGGAGCTGTAGTCAATCAATAGGAGTCTAATGTAGGAGTCCTTGTTTTCGAGATGCTCTAGGGATGAGTGTAGGGCCAGGGAAATGGTGTCTGATGTGGACCGGTTGCAGCGGTATGCGAATTGCAGTGGATCAAGGCGTTCTGGGAGTATGGAGGTGATGCGCTTCATGATCAACCTCTCGAAGCATTTCATTACGACTGAAGTCAGGGCCACTGGTCGGTAGTCATTGAGGCACGTTGCCTGGTTCTTCTTTGGTACCGGTATGATGGTGGTCTTCTTGAACCAGGTGGGGACCTCGGAGCGGAGTAGGGACAGGTTAAAGATGTCCGCGAATACCTCTGCCAGCTGGTCCGCGCAGGCTCTGAGTGCACGACCAGGGATCCCGTCTGGGCCCGTCGCCTTCCGAGGGTTTACTTTCAGGAAGGCCAATCTGACATCAGAAGCTGTGATGGTGGGTATGGGTGAATTATGGGCTGCTGGGGCACTCGCCAGCGGATTGTTGGTTAGGAAACCTCAGAGGGCAGTGAGGCTATGTGGGTAGAGATCAGGAATAAGAAGGGTGCAGACACAATGTTGGGGATTTACTACAGGCCTCCCAACAGCCAGCGGGAGATAGAGGAGCAGATATGTAGACAGATTTTGGAAAAGAGTAAAAGCAACAGCGTTGTTGTGATGGGAGACTTCAACTTACCCAATATTGACTGGGACTCACTTAGTGCCAGGGGCTTAGACGGGGCAGAGTTTGTAAGGAGTGTCCAGGAGGGCTTCTTAAAACAATATGTAGACAGTCCAACTAGGGAAGGGGTGGTACTGGACCTGGTATTGGGGAATGAGCCCGGCCAGGTGGTAGAAGTTTCAGTAGGGGAGCATTTCGGGAACAGTGACCACAATTCAGTAAGTTTTAAAGTGCTGGTGGACAAGGATAAGAGCGGTTCTAGGGTGAATGTGCTAAATTGGGGGAAGGCTAATTATAACAATATTAGGCGGGAACTGAAGAACCTAGATTGCGGGCGGATGTTTGAGGGTAAATCAATATCTGACATGTGGGAGGCTTTCAAGTGTCAGTTGAAAGGAATTCAGGACCGGCATGTTCCTGTGAAAAAGAAGGATAAATACGGCAATTTTCAGGAACCTTGGATAACGAGAGATATTGTAGGCCTCGTCAAAAAGAAAAAGGAGGCATTTGTGAGGGCTAAAACGCTGGGAACAGACAAAGCATGTGTGGAATATAAGGAAAGTAGGAAGGAACTTAAGCAAGGAGTCAGGAGGGCTAGAAGGGGTCACGAAAAGCCATTGGCAAATAGGGTTGAGGAAAATCCCAAGTCTTTTTACATGTACATAAAAAGCAAGAGCGTAGCCAGGGAAAGGGTTGGCCCACTGAAGGATAGGCAAGGGAAACTATGTGTGGAGCCAGAGGAAATGGGTGAGGTACTAAATGAATACTTTGCATCAGTATTCACCAAAGAGAAGGAATTGGTAGATGTTGATTCTGGAGAAGGGTGTGTCGATAGCCTGGGTCACATTGAGATCCAAAAAGACGAGTTGTTAGGCGTCTTGAAAAATATTAAGGTAGATAAGTCCCCAGGACCTGATGGGATCTACCCCAGAATACTGAAGGAGGCTAGAGAGGAAATTGCTGAGGCCTTGACAGAAATCTTTGGATCCTCACTGTCTTCAGGTGATGTCCCAGAGGACTGGAGATTAACCAATGTTGTTCCTTTGTTTAAGAACGGTAGCAAGGATAATCCAGGAAACTACAGGCCGGTGAACCTTACGTCAGTGATAGGGAAATTACTGAAGAGAATTCTTCGAGATAGGATCTACTCCCATATGGAAGCAAATGGATGTATTAGCGAGAGGCAGCATGGTTTTGTGAAGGGGAGGTCGTGTCTCACTAACTTAGAGTTTTTCGAGGAGGTCACAAAGATGATTGATGCAGGTAGGGCAGTGGATGTTGTCTATATGGACTTCAGTAAGACCTTTGACAAGGTCCCTCATGGTAGACTAGTACAAAAGGTGAAGTCACACGGGATCAGGGGTGAGCTGGCAAGGTGGATACAGAACTGGCTAGGTCATAGAAGGCAGAGAGTAGCAATGGAAGGGCTTTTCTAATTGGAGGGTTGTGACTAGTGGTGTTCCGCAGGGATCAGTGCTGGGACCTTTGCTGTTTGTAGTATATGTAAATGATTTGGAGGAAAATGTAACTGGTCTGATTAGTAAGTTTGCAGACGACACAAAGGTTGGTGGAATTGCAGATAGCACTGAGGACTGTCAGAGGATACAGCAGGATTTAGATTGTTTGGAGACTTGGGTGGAGAGATGGCAGATGGAGTTTAATCCGGACAAATGTGAGGTAATGCATTTTGGAAGGTCTAATGCAGGTAGGGGATATACAGTGAATGGTAGAACCCTCAAGAGTATTGAGAGTCAGAGAGATCTAGGTGTACAGGTCCGCAGGTCACTGAAAGGGGCAACACAGGTGGAGAAGGTAGTCAAGAAAGCATACAGCATGCTTGCCATCATTGCCTGGGGCATTGAGTATAAGAATTGGCAAGTCATGTTGCAGCTGCATAGAACCTTAGTTAGGCCATACTTGGAGTATAGAGTTCAATTCTGGTCGCCACACTACCAGAAGGATGTGGAGGATTTAGAGAGGGTGCAGAAGAGATTTACCAGAATGTTGCCTGGTATGGAGGGTATTAGCTATGAGGAGCGGTTGAATAAACTCGGCTTGTTCTCACTGGAACGACGGAGGTTGAGAGGCGACCTGATAGAGGTCTACAAAATTATGAGGTGCATAGACAGAGTGGATAGTCAGAGGCTATTCCCCAGGGTAGAGGGGTCAATTACTAGGGGGCATAGGTTTAAGGTGCGAGGGGCAAGGTTTAGAGTAGATGTACGAGGCAAGTTTCTTTACGCAGAGGGTAGTGGGTGCCTGGAACTCGCTACCGGAGGAGATAGTGGAAGCAGGGACGATAGTGACATTTAAGGGGCATCTTGACAAATCTTTGAATAGGATGCGAATAGAGGGATACGGACCCAGGAAGTGTAGAAGATTGTAGTTTAGTCGGGCAGTATGGTCAGCACGGGCTTGGAGGGCCGAAGGACCTGTTCCTGACCTGTACTTGTCTTTGTTCTTTGTAAAGTCACTACTGTTATTAGTTTTAAATCACCAGGATCGATTTACAGTCTTTAGATTAGAGAGAGAGATTCATACACCTTCTGGCTGTGATTGCAGCTATCCAGCTCTGAAAACGAAACTAAAACACACCCTGCAGCAAACAGCCTAAAACAAAAGTAAAAAGCTGACAGACAGCCCAGCTCCACTCACTCTCTGACATCACTGCAGTAGTAAACACCCATTTCTTAAAGGTACTCTCATTACAGATATTTATATACACACACATTTATAAACACCCATTTCTTAAAGGTACTCTCACATGACAGTAGGAGCAGGGTGGAGTGTCAGACCAGGACAGCATGATAGCACAGTGGTTAGCACAGTTGCTTCACAGCTCCAGGGTCCCAGGTTCAATTACCGGTTTGGGTCACTGTCTGTGCGGAGTCTGCACGTTCTCCCGTGTCTGAGTGGGTTTCCTCTGGGTGCTCCGGTTTCCTCCCACAGTCCAAAGAAATGGAGGTTAGGTAGATTGGCCATGATAAATTGCCCTTAGTGTCCAAAAACGTTAGGTGGGGTTACTGTGTTAGGGATAGGGATGGAGAAGTGGGCTTAAATAGAGTGCTCTTTCCAATGGTCGGTGCAGACTCGATGGGCCTCCTTCTGCACTGTAAATTCTATGATTCTATGAAACAGGGAAGAGGCAGTTGTGGACCTGATCAATCAAATGGAGGGGAAATCCTTGGTGGAGGAACATGAAAGACATGCAAGAAGAACTGAAACGGAAGATGACACTATTACTGCAAAAGCTGCGACAGAGATGGAGAAACTGCTGGAATGGAATAAAATTTCAGTGGATCACTGTCAGTGAGCTTACAATGGACAGTGGTCAATAAGGTATCTGCAAAAATGGAGATATAGAGAAATCGAGGGAGGGAAGAGAAGGCTTGAAGATGGGTTATATGAAAGGTAGAAAATGGGAAGCAATGTTGATGAAATGTTCATGTAGGGCAAGAACAGAAAACTACGCTGATATCGAGCCACAACAACTGATCTTTAATCTCATTGCTGTTCAATATATATTTTGGCACAAAACGGTGCCGCATCCTGTAACAACCATCATTGAACATGAAATTGTGTCTGAAGTATTTCCAGAGACTTGATAATGAGCTATACACGTAGAAATATGTCTTCCTTTAAAGGCTTAACCTAATGCAGTGACTATCGCTTTCAGAGGAACACAGAGGAACAGAGGAACGCCAAATCTATGAGCAAGCCCTGCATACAAAGTTTGAAAATTGTGATTTATAGCGCATGCTATTTTCAGGCAAATGTTTGATCCCACACTCTTTCCCCAGTGAGTGAATGTTCCATTGACGAAGCCGCATAATAAAGGCACATTTTACATGCTTATCCTTTTGAAGTGAAACACAACCATAAAGCAAAACATTTGCCCAGTAGCAAGCTGAAGATTGTAACGTTTTAACATTTGCAGCAAACACTATGCAAGCCAGAGTGAGGTATTCTGTTAGCTGTCGGCGAGTGCGAATGAATGAATATGAATAGAAATGTTGGTAAATCTGCAGATCCATCGGATGTACCAATGGAGAGGGATTTGTTCTGAATATAGTTTTAAAAAATAAATTAGAGTACCCAAGTATTTTTTTTTCCAATTAAGGGACAATTTAGCTTGGCCAATCCACCTAACCTGCACCTCTTTGGTTGTGAAGGTGAAGCCCACGAAGACACGGGGAGAATGTGCAAACTCCACACGGACCCAGTGACCCAGGGCCGGGATTCAAACCCGGGTCCTCATCGTCGCAGTCCCAATGCTAACCACAGCACCACCATGCTGCCCTTGTTCTGAATATAATTGGCAGGTAAATTCAGTTCTGCCTGTAGTTTTCTTGGTTCAGTGTAACTTGACTGCTTAATAATCATATATAATGCAGAACTTAATCATCCGTAATCGTTCAATGTGACACATCATCTAATTTCACTCTCCATTTTGATAATTTAGACTTAGTATACGGAAAAGATGAGTTGATGCAAAGAATTTGCATTTCTGCATTTAACATAAAAAAATTGACATCAAGCCAAAGACGGCGACCAAAAGGTTGATCAACAGGGTAGGTTTTCAGGAGCACCATATAACGGGCAAGAGAGGTTTAGGGAGGGAATCCCAGAGCTGCAGAACTAGGCAGCTGAAGGCCTGCCTTGCAGTGATATGGTGAAAGTAGTTGAGGACGCACAAGAAGCTAGAGAAGAACACACTTCACAGTAGGGCTGCAGGTCTCAAAAGGGGCATCCAGCCACATGCATTGCAACAATATTTAACGATATCCTATCCCACTGCTTACCTAAATTAAACTTTAATGACTTCACTTCTGATTCATGCTGCATGCAATTTCTATTCGTGTGCTCTGGTTTCCTTCCACAGAACTAAAATGTTCATGTCAGGTAGATAGGCCACGATCAATGCGAGGGGCTACAGGAATAGGACGGGCAAGTGGGCCTAGGTAGAGTGCTCTTTCGGAGTGTCGGTGCAGACATGGTGGGTCGAATGGCAACCTTCTGCACTGTAAGGATTCTATAATTGGATTATACGAAAAGGTCTCCAAAATTGTTAAAACTACTTTGCATCTTGAATAATTCAGCATTTAGATTCTTAAAAAAATTTTTTTAGAGTACCCAATTATTTTTTCCAATTAAGGGGCAATTTAGCGTGGCCAATCCACCTACCCTGCACATCTTTTGGGTTGTGGGGGCAAAACCCACTCAGACACGGGGAGAATATGCAAACTCCACACGGACAGTGACCCAGAGCCGTGATTCGAACCCGGGTCCTCAGCGCCGTAGGCAACAATGCTAACCACTGTGCTACCGTGCTGCCCTAGCATTTAGATTCTTGCACGAGCCCTCAGCCTCTTCACGGTTTTGAAAGCAATTCACTCAAACTGAATAAAATGAACAGATAAAAAATGTTCCATTTCACTGTGAGGCAAAAAGCTCCTCCCTCGAGGAGGGGGTTTCGGTTGGAAGCTGATCTTTTCTATATCCGGAGAGGTTTCTTCTCTAGGCATTTAGAAATTATGTAATGCAGCTGTGGGCCTGGGTCATGACCTCTTTCATTTGGCTCGTCAGGAAGCCGTGCCTTGAGAGCTGCCCAAAATCCCAACAATGGCTTAAAGTCAGCTTTTCCAATGAAAATTGTTTTTCTCAGGATTGAGAGCGTTTTGCAATTGCGTTGGGCAGTGAGCCGCAGAGCAGCAGAGAGAACATTTTGTTTTATGTTCTGGAATTTATTATGCATTGATATTCTGTCACTACTCAGCTAGCTGTGTACTTTACTCCTTTGGTCGGTACAGGAATTTCCTGAGGAATTACAAGAAAGCTTCTTTGGTGTGTGCTTATTCCAGCCTCTTCCGGATGGCCTGCTTATGGTGCTGTAGCTGCAGAGAGCCCTCCCATGCCTCACACCTGGCCACAAGTCCACACAGTAAACTGTCAGCAGGGCTTTTGGCTACAGCGGGCATCATTGGTTAAGTTCACATAATGTTCACTAAGGAGCAGTTTTGTGCAGGTGTATCTAGCGATAACAGCAGCATTCCGGGCCGAGTCATCCCACTCTCTTGCGGTTACTCGTAGCACCATGACCTTTGCCCGAGATCAGATTCACTAATTTATTCCAGACTCTGAGCTGAATTTGGATCTTTCCCGGTCCACACAAGCCTCTCAGTATTGCTCAGAATGGTATATCTACCCTATGTACCGTCAGGAAGCTGGCAAAAGGTTTACATTTATCTCCCGTTTCCAGGTACAGGCAGATTATTTTCTAAAAATGTTTTTGATTAACAAGCCGACGGATATCAGTACAGTGGAATGGAACCTCTCCCATTTTCATTGTGTGCCATCAGCATGAAGCATTCTTTGGCTGGATATATCACGTGTCAGCTACAGAATAAAGCTTGCTCTATTCTGCTTCTTTGAAATCTGGATAACTTAATCATACCCTCAGAGAACATTTCTCTATTGTGCCGATGCAAACTGCTTTACTTCCCACACGAGAAATTTTAATGCCTGGAGTCATCCAGCCAACTTTAGTGTTAAGTTTGTGCTGAAATGTGGACAGTTTTGTGCAGCATAACTCCCTGGCAGGTAACAGGACAGAGAAGGGCCCAATCTAATCTTATGTGAAGTCAGATCAGATAAAGAGCTGGGTTTTAATTCAGAGCCTTTTAAAAAGATTGGTTCTTATGGGTAATACTGAAAAGGCATCATTTATTACCCAACCCAAGTTGCCCAGAGAAGACTGTGGTAGTGAACTGCGGTAGTGATGCTTCTACCATTCGCTCAGGAATTTCAGGATATTAAGCCAGTGACACTGAAATAGCAGTGGTATATTTCCCAGTCTGTATGGTTTGTGATTTGGAAGATGGTTTTGGAATGTTGGTGTCCCCACAGTGTCATGATATTGAGATAAACATCATGGTGCAAACACACATACACACTGATGGACAGACCAATGGACCAATCAATACACACGCAACATCACAGCCAATCACAAGCAAGAGCAGACACACTATAAAACGGGGAACACGACACTTCCGATTCATTCCAGCAGGAGACGACTCAGGGCACAGAGCTCACAGCAAGCCACTCAGACATTCACCATGTGCTGAGTCCCTCTCCAAGATAGTGTTAGGGCTGGGTCCACAGGTTAGAGGGTAATGAACGAACCACAGTAACCAGTTTACAAATGTTAATACTGTTAGTAATAAAACTGAGTTGTACCTTCCGCAACCGTGTTGGCTCGTCTGTGTAGCAGAGCACCCAACACAACAGCAAATCTTGTCCTTCTTGGTGGTAGAGACGGCAGTGAAGGCAAATGCTTTCAAAGTACTCTCAGAAAATTGCTGCACTACGTTCTTGCAGATTGTACCAACCACTGGGTTGAGGGTAGGGGATGGTTGCCGATGGAGTGTGGTATAGTATTGCATTATATTTCAGATTGACCCCTGTCTATGGTGGACAGGCTTCATAGGGTCAATTGGTCCACTCATCATTGCAATGTACTGGCATCTATCCAAAGTGCTGACATAGCTGATCCAGCTGTCAACTTCATAGAATCCCGACAGTGCAGGTGGCCATTCGGTCCATTGAGTCTGCCCTCTGAAAGAACACCCTACCCAGGCCCACTCCCCACCTTACCCCTCAACCTCGGAGCCCCACCTAACTTGCACATCTTTGGACCGTGCGAGGAAACTGGTACACCCGGAGGAATCCACACAAACTTGGGGAGAAGGTGCAAACCCCATACAGACAGTCACCCAAAGCCGGAAACAAACCCGGGTCCCTGGCACTGAGGCACCGGTGCTAACCACTGTGCCACCATGCTGCCATGGTGTTGATGACGGGGGACTCTTGGTGGTGCATTCTCCTGCCAGTTATCTTTGACACAAATGTTATTTGCCACCTGCCAGTTCAGCCTGGATATTATCCTTTTATAAGTTACATAGACTGCTTTATTTTTGCAGGAGTTGTGACTGAAGCTGAATACTGTGGAACTGCCAGAAAACTGCCACACTCATGAGATTATGAGGGGTGGGAAAGCAGCTGAAGCTAGCTAAGTCATCTTAGTTGGATGGGTTCCTGAGGGACACTGGCATTGATGTCTGAGGTCGAGATAAAACAGCAAGCTCCCTGTGCACCCATGACTCCAGACACTTCAAGGTTTACCCCTTTTTACCCCCCCCCCCCCCAGTGGCTTCAGCTTTACGAGGAGGAGTCGATGAATCGGGGAGTTTGGTTTGACCGAATGGTGAGGCATTCAAACTTAACATTTGGCTGACTCGACAGATGGGGGACTGAGTTGGGAGCCAGGGAATGTTGATTTGCCTAGTGTGAGAGCCAAGCCAGGAGCCAGATGGACTTGCAGGCTGGACATGGAGGCTAAAGACGAGTGACAGAGGCGTTCCTGGGAGCGAAATAGAGGCTAATTTCTCAATGGTCAGGAAAGTTTTAACCCCTGACTGAATGGTGTCCCTGTTGCCACATCCCACCAGATCCTGCTTTGGTACGGAGACAAAAAGATCACCCAGTATCTGATTCTTCCTAAAAAAAAATAGTTCATGATCATGTACAACATTGGTTTCAGAATGCCTGGTAACAGCATTCTAAGGCAGCAAAGCTGTCAGGGATCGGCTTTGTGGGCTTGTCAGGCCAAATAACCCAGACCTGTTCCTAGTTTCCATGTTTCAGCCTGTTCTGTCCTAAATGCTGAAAAGAATCAGCAGCGAAACACAGATAGATTTTAGCCTAACTGATAACACACTGAAATGTTGTAAAAATGTATATTTTACAGATGGTCAGTGCAGCATTATATGGGCACAGTATACAGCAAGGTTAAAGAAATTACCCCTGCCCTCCAAATGCATCCAACTCCAATACTTCTGTTTGAAAATGTCAACAGCAATAACTTCTAATACCTACATGACATTCTATTCAATAGAAACCCAGCTCCCAACCCCCCCCCGCCCCCCCAACACAGGTGCCGCAACACCCAGCTGACGGAGACCATCTCTGGGAAGGGTCAATGCGACACACGTGCCAGCCCCCGTGAGGGCATGACCAGCCCATGGTGGCGCAATGAGGAGGGAAGGGCAAAACTGGGCGGTGGACGGATACTGTGGGCAGGGGTCAGGGTGCCTGCGTGTCTGTTGTGACACCAGCCAAGCGGGGCACACATGTATCCCATGGCACCTGGCTGTCGAGGTGTCATGCGCCATTGTTAAACATGTTGTATCTCCCCCCACTCCCACAGATCATAATGTTTGGGCACCAGCCAGCGATGTTTACCATCGTGGCGGGAGCCGCTGCCCGGGCATGTGGCCCTTTGGCAGCGTCGAAGCAGGCGGCTCAGAGCAGCTGCGGCAGCGGCGGCTGCAGCAGTGGGACTGGCTGCAGAGGGCTCAATGCCACTCACTCAGGCTGCAGGCCTGCCCGCCAGGTGCAGGAGGCGGCGGGGCGGATGGCCACCACATTGTTGGGGATACACAGGACGAGGATACCGATCTTGATGGGGCACAGGGGGAGGAGGAGGAGCAGGTGGTGGTGCCAAGGCGACGGAGGCGCCCTATCAGGTCTCGAGTGTACCGTCACCGCATGTCCTTCGAGGACCTGCCGGACAGGACATGCAAGAGATGACTCCGGATGAATAGGGAGACCGTCGCACATATATGCCACCTCATGGCACACCTGGCACCGCGCGGAACGGGGGGAGGACACGCTATCCCGGTGGCGTCAAGGTGACAGTTGCCCTCAACTTCTACATGACGGGCGGCGAGCGGGGACCTGTCCGGTATCTCCCAGGCATCGGTGCACCGGTGCATCCGAGCAGTCACTGACGCCCTGTATGCCATCGCCGACCGGTACATCCAGTTTCCAGAGGACCGCGCACATCAGGATGTTCGGGCAGCGGGAATTGACTCCATGGCCAGGATACCAATGGTCCAGGGGGTGATTGATGGGGTGCACGTCGCCATGCGTCCACCATCGGAGAACAGGGACGTGTTCATGAACAGAAAGGGGACCTACTCCATGAACATTCAGATGGTCTGCAACCACCGCATGAAGATCATGCACTTGTGCGCCCAGTATCCCGGCAGTGTGCATGATGGCTTTATACTGGTTCAATCCTCCATCCCCGCCATGTTCAAGGGACACCCCCCCCCCCCTGGCTGAGGGGCTGGTTGCTGGGCGACAGGGTTTACCCATTGCGGTCGTGGCTGATGACGCCAAGACGGAGGCCACGGACCAACGCGGAGCCCCGCTACAATGAGGCCCATGCAGCAACCAGGGGTGTTGGCGAGAGGTGCTTTGGCCTCTTGAAAATGCGTTTCAGGTGCCTGGACCGCTCTGGAGGGGCCCCTAGTACCGCATAGTTGTTGTCTACTGCGTCCTGCACAACATAGCCTAGCAGAGGGGCGATGTCCTGGAGGAGGAGGCACAGGGGCGACGCAACTGTACATGAAGAGGAGGAGGAGGATGGGGGGGGAGGGGGGGGGGTGGCACTGACGCGACATGTGGGCGGGATATGGCCGGGAGGCTGCACGACGCCACCGGCTTGGCAAGCGAGCACGCGAGGCGTTGATTGCCACACGTTTCACCAGCTAGGGGGAGGACATCGCCGAGCAAGGTACTTGCACCACCATTCAGCCCAAACACACCACCCAGCAGCCCCCACCTCCCGCACCATCCGACAACCCTAGCTCACACACCACCACTTTCACAGCACCTCACACCTGCGGCACAACGGGATGGTCTCACACAATTGCTTGTGCAAGCTGGTGTGATCAATGCCATGTTGAATGATGATAACCCGCTCTGCGGTGAGCTGTGAGCTCCGGATCGTTAGACAATGTCTGATTCATGGCCACAGCTACACCCTCCACCTGGGTGGTCCCTGTATGCGTCATGGAAACTCCATCACGGGGGCCTTGAGGTGACTTCCGGTTGCGGCTATGCGGAGCTAAGTCACACGTTCGGCAGCTCCCGCTAAAAACGGACTTTTGGGCTCTTTTTAGGGCCCGTAGCGGCGCTTGTTCGACGTTTCCCGGTGTGGGAAGGGGACAGCAACATTCCCCCGATAGTGTATGGAAAGGACCAGGAGTGGGACGATTAAAAAAGTGGCATTGAAGCAAAGAAAGGTGCGAGGGAGGAGGACCAAGATGGCGGCGGGTGGAGAGCAGGCAGCGTGGAGGCAGTGGGCGCAAGAGCAGCAGGAGCTTCTCCAGCGCTGTTTTAAGGAACTGAAAGCAGACCTGCTAGAGCCAACGAAGGCTTCAATTGATAAGCTGCTGGAGACCCAGGCGGCCCAAGGAGCGGCGATCCGGGAGGTCCGGCAGAAGGTCTCGGAGAATGAGGACGAGATCCTGGGCCTGGCGGTGAAGGTGGAGACGCACGAGGCGCTCCGCAAGAAATGGCAGGCGTTGTTCGAGGAGATGGAGAACCGGTCGAGGCGGAAGAACCTGCGGATCCTGGGTCTCCCAGAAGGACTGGAGGGATCGGACGTGGGGGTCTACGTGGTCACCATGCTGAATTCGCTGATGGGAGCGGGGGCCTTTCAGGGACCCATGGAGCTGGAGGGGGCCCACCGAGTGCTGGCCAGGAGGCCCAAGCCCAGCGAGCCGCTGCGGGTGGTGCTGGTGCGGTTCCACCGGTTTGCTGATCGAGAGTGTGTGTTAAGGTGGGCCAAGAAGGAGTGAAGCAGCAGGTGGGAGAACGCGGAGGTCCGGATCTACCAGGATTGGAGCGCGGAGGTGGCGAAGAAGAGGGCCGGTTACAACCGGCAAAGGCACAGGAAAGGGGTGCAGTTCGGTATGCTGCGTCTGTGGGTCACCTATAAGGGCCAACACCATTATTTTGTGTCCCCGGAGGAGGCGTGGGCCTTTGTTCAGGCCGAAAAACTGGACTCGGAATAAGGGTCAGGGTCGGAGATGAGGGGTTGCGGTGGAGGGATGATTGGCGATTGTTGGGTTGTGTTTTTAGGGGGGGTTCTTTGTTTTTTGGGGGTTGAATGGGCATTGTTTTGATTAGGTCCGCCGGGCGGGCTCGTGGGGGAGGAAGGTAAACTGCTTGGGGGGTTGATGGTCAGTAGGGGAGATGGGGCCCCGCCCAGAGGGGGGGGGGCCTGAGTTGGGGGTAGTGGGACCGGAAATGGAGCTGCGCCAGGGGAGGCTGGGCCGGGCGAGTGGAAAGCGCGGGCTTATTCCCGTGTTTAGGGCTGAAGGGGCGGGGCCGGAGCTGGGAAGCACAGGCTTTTTCTCCTGCGCTGGGAGTGGAATGGATGTGATCCCGCTGGTGGATAAGGGGGGGGGGGGGGGGGGTGATGTTCCACACTTGGGGGGGGGGGGGAGCAGTGGGAGTGGCCGGGGTCAGAAGGAGTCAGCTGACTTACGGGAATGCAATGGGGGGAGCAATGCAGCTGGGGGGGGGGGGTCTGCCGCTGTGGGGAAGGGGCCATGCGGGGTTCGCTGGCACGTGGCTGGCCTAGGAAGAGCTATGGCTAGTCGGCGGGGGAGAGAGGCGAGTAGCCCCCTGATCCGGTTGTTAACCTGTCAAGCGGGCCCGGGTGTTCGCGCACCTGAAGGGGCTGAAGGCGGATGTGGCCCTGCTTCAGGAGACGCACCTGAGGGTGGCGGATCAGGTAAGGTTGAGAAAGGGGTGGGTAGGGCAGGTGTTTCACTCTGGTTTGGATGCAAAAAATCGGGGGGTGGCAATCTTGGTGGGGAAGAGAGTGTCGTTCGAGGCATCGAGCATTGTGGCAGACAATGACGGTAGGTATGTGGTGGTAAGTGGCAAGCTGCAGGGGGAGCGGGTGGTGTTGGTCAATGTATATGCCCCGAATTGGGACGATGCGGGGTTCATGCGGCGTATGATGGGCCTGTTTCTGGACCTGGAGACAGGGGGCCTGATAATGGGGGGAGATTTCAACACTGTGCTGGACCCGGCATTTGATCGCTCTAGGTCTAGAACGGGCAGGAGGCCGGTGGCGGCCAAGGGGCTGAGGGGGTTCATGGACCAGATGGGAGGGGTGGATCCATGGAGGTTTGCGAGGCCGGGGGCCAGGGAATTTTCATTCTTCTCCCATGTCCACAAGGCCTACTCCTGGATTGACTTTTTTGTCATGAGCAGGGCGCTGATTCCGAGGGTGGAGGATACGGAGTACTCGGCGATAGCTATTTCTGATCATGCTCCGCACTGGGTGGACCTCGAGTTGGGGGAGGAGAGGGACCAGCGCCCGCTGGGGCGCCTAGAGGTGGGGTTGCTGGCGGACGAGGAGGTGAGCGGGCGGGTCCGGGGGCGTATAGAGAGGTACCTGGAGGCTAATGACAATGGGGAGGTGTAAGTAGGGGTGGTCTGGGAGGCGCTGAAGGCGGTGGTAGAGGAGAGCTGATCTCCGTTAGGGCACACAAGAAGAGGGGGGAGAGGAGAGAGAGGGAGAGGTTGGTGGGGGAGATGGTGAGGGTGGATAGGAGGTACGCGGAGGCCCCGGAGGAGGGATTGCTCAGGGAGCGGCGTAGCCTCCAGGTTGAGTTTGATTTGTTGACCACCAGGAAGGCGGAGGCGCAGTGGAAAAGGGCGCAGGGGGCGGTATATGAATACGGAGAAAGGGCGAGCGGATGCTGGCGCACCAGCTTCATAGGTGAGAGGCAGCTAGGGAGATCGGGGGAGTTAGGGATGGAGGAGGGAACACGGTGTGAAGTGCGGTGGGTATCAATGGGGTCTTCAGGGACTTCTATGAGGAACTGTACCGGTCTGAGCCCTCACTGGAAGAGGGAGGGATGGGTCGCTTCCTGGACCGGCTGAGATTTCCGAGGGTGGAGGAGGGGCAGGTGGTGGGGTTGGGGGCGCCGGTTGGGTTGGAGGAGTTGGTCAAAGGGATAGGGAACATGCAGGTGGGGAAGGCACTGGGGCCGGATGGGTTCCCGGTTGAATTTTACAAGAAGTATGCGGACCTGCTGGGCCCACTGTTGGGAAGGTCCTTCACCGAGGCAAGGGAAGGGGGGGCTCTGCCCCCGACGATGTCTAGAGCGCTGATTTCCCTGATCCTGAAGCAGGACAAGGATCCCCTACAGTGTGGGTCACATTGGCCGATCTCACTCTTAAATGTAGATGCAAAGTTGCTGGCAAAGATTTTGGCCATGAGGATAGAGGACTGTGTGCCGCAGGTCATACACCAGGATCAGATGGAGTTCGTGAAAGGGAGGCAGTTGAATACTAATGTACGGAGGCTCTTGAATGTTATAACGATGCCGGCGATGGAAGGGGAGGCGGAGATAGTGGTGGCGATGGATGCGGAGAAGGCCTTTGATAGGGTGGAGTGGGGGTAACTGTGGGAGGTGTTGAAAAGGTTTGGGTTCGGGGAGGGCTTCGTCAGGTGGATGAGGCTGCTCTATGAGTCCCCGGTGGCGAGTGTGGCCATGAAGAGAAGGAGGTCAGAGTATTTCCAGCTATACCGGGGAACGAGGCAGGGGTATCCCCTGTCCTCCCTGCTCTTTGCACTGGCGATTCAACCCCTGGCCATGGCGTTGAGGGAGTCGAGGAACTGGAGGGGGCTGGTGCGGGGTGGGGAGGAGCATCGGGTGTCGCTCTATGCGGATGATTTGCTGCTATATGTGGCAGACCCGGTGGGGGGAATGCCGGAAGTGATGAGGATTCTTAGGAAGTTTGGAGATTTCTCTGGGTACAAGCTTAATATGGAGTTATTCGTAGTGCACCCGGGGGACCAGGAGAGGGGGATTGGTGAACTCCCGCTAAAAAGAGCGGAGAGGAGTTTCAGGTACCTGGGGGTCCAGGTGGCTAGGAGCTGGGGGGCCCTACATAAGCTTAACTTCACGAGGCTAGTGGCGCAGATGGAGGAGGAGTTTAAGAGGTGGGACGTGCTGCCACTCTCCCTGGCGGGTAGAGTGCAGTCAGTTAAAATGACGGTGTTCCCGAGGTTTTTGTTCCTATTCCAATGCCTCTCATCCTGATCCCTAGGTCCTTCTTTAGGCGGGTTAACAGGAGCGTTATGGGGTTTGTGTGGGCGCAGAAGACCCCGAAGGTGAGAAGTGTGTTTCTGGAGTGGTGCAGGGATGGGGAGGGGTTGGCACTGCCTAACCTCTGTGGGTATTATTGGCCGCCAACGTGGCGATGCTGCGTAAGTGGGTGGAGGGGGATGAGGCGGCATGGAAGAGGCTGGAGATGGCGTCCTGTGTGGGCACGAGCCTGGAGGCGCTGGTGACGGCGCCGCTGCCGCTTCCTCCGAGGTATACCATGAGCCCGGTGGTGGCGGCTACCCTCAAAGTTTGGGGGCAATGGAGGCGGCATAGGGGGGACGTGGGGGCCTCGGTGTGGTCCCCGATTTGGGGGAACCAGCGGTTTGTCCCGGGGAGGATGGACGGAGCGTTTCTGAGCTGGCACAGGGTAGGTATTAGAAGGATGGGGGACCTGTTTGTGGACGGGAAGTTCGCGAGCCTGGGTGAGCTGGAGGAGAAGTTTGGGCTCCCCCCGGGGAACACCTTCTGATATATGCAGGTAAGGGCGTTTGTTCAGTGCCAGGTGGTGGAGTTCCCACTGTTGCCGCCATGCAGGGTCCAGGACAGGGTGCTGTCGGGGGTGTGGGTTGGAGAGGGAAGGATCTCGGCAACGTATCAGGTGATGCAGGAGGAGGAGGAGGCCTCGGTGGAGGGGCTGAAGGGTAAGTGGGAGGAGGAGTTGGGTGAGGAGATTGGCGAGGAGATGTGGGCGGATGCCCTGGGGAGGGTGAACTCTTCCTCCTCTTGCCTCGCTGTTGTACCGAACTTCGACCCCAGCGCCACTCGGTCCCCTTCACGACCCCTCAGCCACCGGACATAGCACAGAGGCATCTAGGTGTGGTGTAACAGTGACTTTAATCGTGACATTCACATACAAGTGCCCTAGCCCCAATAACTCGGCTGTGCCCTGCACCCGTGCCAACTTACGTGTCGAACTTCTTTGCCTTACGAATTGGTGTTTCCCCAGACGGTACAGCACGAGTGGAAGCAGACTGCCGAGACCCCTGCCCTGCGACCTGGCTCCCCGTCGGCGCGCGTTTCCTGAGGCGGCCCGGCTTGGATGGGCCAGGCTGCTCGACAGGTGTGCTGGATGGAGTGGGGCCGCCCTGTTCTGCCCGCTGCCCACCAGATGCACCAGGGACAGAACGGGGGCAGTCCGAGTGTTCCGGGACCTCCCTTGCAGGAGTCACCGGGGCAGGCCCTAGAACCTCCTCCTCCCTCGGGGAGCCCGGTGGCCCCTGGGCCTCACTATGGGACGGTGGTGCGAGCGGAGACTAGCACCGTGGCACCACCAACACCATACGCTGCCAGTCCTGGAGGCCCGCAGTGGCATCGGCCAGGGTCTGAACGTTCGCAGCGATGGAGCTCAGGGAGTGCGCCATCCCTGTCAGGGACTGTGCAACCTTCCTCTGGGCTTGTGCGACGCCATCCAGCACGTGCGCAAAGCCGCCGATGCTCTTAGTGATGGCCTACTGAGACTGGGCCATGGCCTGCTGAGACTGGGCCATGGCCTGCTGAGACTGGGCCATGGCCTGCTGAGACTGGGCCAGACCCCGGAGCACCGCGGCAATGTCCAGCTGGCTCTGGGACATGGCTGCCTGTGGGAGGGCAGCCCTGTCCTGGGCCACGGGTGACGCGTGCACATGAAGCCTCACGCCTTGCAGAATCTGACCCATGGCCGAAACCGTTGCCCCCATTGACTCCACCACGGACGCCACCCGTACAGTGTTGGCCTGGGTGGCAGCCATGACCGGCACCACTCCCTGCTCGTGGACTCGGATGGACTCCTCCAACTGCGTCTGCAGATGCTGGAAGGCGACCGTCATCCCTTTGTCCACTCCCTGGGTTTCCAAATGCATCGGGTCTGTGGGTGGGTCTGCTAAGTCCAGGAACCCGGGAACCGTCTGGGCGGCAGCTGGGTGCTGGGGCTGGGCTGCCCTCCGACCATCCGGCCCCTCGGCTGCTCCTACCTCCACCTGTTGTACCGGTTCGACTGTGTGGTGCGCAACAGTCAGTGTCCCAGAAATCTCATCACTAATGTGCCCAACCGAGGTGAGTGTATCTACGATGGTGGAGGGTGTGGGTGACAGCTGTGACGCAAGGTCCATGTCCTCATTGGTCCCCAGGTCTGGGGTCTCCTGGGTTGAGTGTTGGACCGATGGACGTTGCCCCCGGCTCATGTGAGGGGCCGTGTCCGATCTGTCCATCATCTGTTTGGCCATCCTCTGTGTGTCACTGTCCAGAGACCCAGTCCTCTGTCGGTCACTGTCCTGGCTCTCCGTCTGTCAGTGTCCTGACTGTCCATCCTGTGTTCGTCAGTGTCATTTGTGTTGGTCCTCTGTGCGGAAAAGGGCCCTCCTGTCCGTCTTCCTTCCCCTCCCTGGCGTGCGTCCCTGTGGGCGGATGGACGTGGACCTGGAAGGCAGTGGCTTGTCTGAGACATTCCGGGACGATCGACAGCTGGCCCTGGAATACACAATAAAGCATGTATCACGTGGAATCGGGTGCGAGGGGGTGGACGGGGCAGTGTGAGGGGGTGGAGTGTGAGGGGAGGGTTAGGGGGTGGTGGGAGCAGTGTGAGGGGGTGCAGTGTGAGGGGGGGGGTTAGGGAGTGGAGGGGTCAGTGTGAGCGGGTGGAGCGTGAGGGGGGTTAGGGGGTGGAGGGGGCAGTGGTCAGGGGTGCAGTGTGAAGGGGGGGGGGGAGAAGAGAGGGGAGGTGAGGAGCTGAGGGAGTGTAGCCAGGCAGGGAAGTCTCACTTGGTACCGTGGCTCCGATCTGGCATTGCGCTACCTCCCGGGTGGCAGCTCCCCCAGCGAGGTCCCGAGCCCTCTGCTCATGGACGGTGAGGGGGTGCCGAACAGGTGATCCCCCTCCGGTTCCTGCCCACTCACGATGGTTGTGGGCTGTCTTATCCTGCGGCGGGGGGGGGGGGGGGGGGGGGGGGGGGGACCACGCAAGACGCGCAGATGTTGGCAACATTATGGCTCGGGGGGCACCGGGCACCACGCGCCATGGCAGCTCGCAAGGGCGGTGTGGTGCCCATGTGTTACGTGGTGCCCCCCTCCTGCATGGACGCGTGGGAGGGCAAATGGCACGTTGGGGGGGGGGGGGGGGGGGGAACTCTCGGAGTACTTACCTTGGCTACCCTTGTGCGTTCATGGAGCTTCTTGCAGCACTGCTCTCCCGAGTGTGGGGGTTGCCCCACAGCGCTAACAGCGATGCCCACATCACGCCAGCTGCGCCTGACTGCGCTGGCCGGGTCCAGTGGCCACGTCTTAGGCACAGGATCGCCCTCCGCTCCTCCACTGCGTCCAGTAGTGTCTCCAGGTCACTGTCCCGGTACCTGGGAGCAGCACGGCGGGGCGCTGCCATCTCTCTGTGTCGGGGTCTGTGCGCGGATTGCACATATAAAGTGACGCATCGCCGCATCATCCGGGCGTCGCGCGATGACGGCGCCGCTCTGGCGCCACACCCACCGTGTTTCTCGCGGCCCCGCTGCTGGCCCTTTTCGGTGCCTGAATCGATGCTGCCGGCCGCCCGTTAGCGCCGTTGCGTTTCCTCTGACTCGCCATCGGAGAATCCCGCCCATAATACCTCACGGATAGCTGGCCAGAGAAGTGCATTACCCAAGTGTGAAAACGTTCCTTGCAGACCAGGAAAATCTTGCGATAAACCCCCAGACTCTGCTCAGTAAACTGACATCAGCTAGAATGACAGCAAGGATACCATTGCCTGGCCTCTGACCTCTGGGAGCTAAACAGAAGAAACAGCCAACTTGTGACCTGTGCTGGGAGGCAGAAAGACAGAATGAGGCTCCAAACAATCCATCATTCTGGCTCACATAGGAATGTTGGCCGTGAGGGCAGCACGATGGTTAACACTGCTGCCTCACAGCGCCAGGGACCCAGGTTCAATTCCAGCCTTGGGCCACTGTCTGTGTGGAGTTTGCACTTTCTCCCCGTGTCAGCATGGGTTTCGTCCGGGTGCTCCGGTTTCCTCCCCCAGTCCAAAGTGGTGCAGGTTGGGTGGATTGGCTACGTTAAATTGCCCCTTAGTGTCCACTAAGATGTGTAGGTTATGTTAAGGGGTTAATGGGTTCGGGTGGGGTAGTGAGATTGGGTGGAATATTCTTTCAGAGGGTCAGTGCACACTCGAATAGCCAAATGGGCCTCCTTCTGCACTGTGCAAATTCTATGATCATACCATGCAAAATGATGAACAAAATTACCACCTTATAAATCTACATTTCGTCAAAAGATGGCCGACACCTGTTGAACTGCAGCCAACTGTCATTCAGAGGCAGGAAGGGAAACTCTGAAGTAGGGGAAGAGTGATTAGCAGACAATATTGTTGGTGAGAAGACCAGGGTTGCTTTTGGCCAGCAGTCACAGAACAAAACTTTAAAAATAAAACTCTGTGAATTTAGTCAAAACATTAGTCATACAAAATACACACCCCAATCTAATCAGAACTGCCGAGTGTTCCTTCAACAAGATATCCCAGACATTCTGTTCTCAGAATAAAATAGATCAAGAGCCAAGTATTTTGAGTGGGAACATCCATCATTATTACCATATCACCCTGTACTGAAGCAGAGTTCATCGTGTGGAAGGGGGAAAGGTAAGCAGACTCAAATTAGAAATAGGAACTAGAGCAGGCATTTACTTTCTCACCTGCCATTTAATGGCACCATGGCTAACCTGTATCCCAACTCCAATTACCCACCTTGATTCCACATCTCTTAATACCTTTGACAAACAAAAATCTATCAATCTTGGTTTCGAATTTTCCAATAGATCGAACTCAACAGTTTTCTGCTAGCCTTTGTGTGGATCATCGTCTCTGAACGACCTAGTTCTAATTCAATCGGTATGCCCCTTGTTCTGACATCCCATCAGAGAAAACAGTTTCTCTCCATTTCCCCTTCCAAAATTTTTACTCTTTAACCTTCTATTTCAGTTGTGCAGCAGACATGATTTTGTGAACTGTACCTTTTGTTGCAGGTGTTTTTGAACCGCGGTTCCCAGAAGCCCAAAGGTTCCGCGAGCATCCCGTAAGAGTTCTGCGCAATTTTTGGGTCATTTGAAGATTGCACAAATTTTTCCATTTTCCCAGATATGTTCGGTTGGATTCTCCAGTCGCCGACGACGAAATCGCGTTCGACGATCGGCTGGAGAATCAGAGATGGCAACCAAATCGGGGGCGGTGCCGCTTTGGTGATGCACCGCCCCCTCCAAAGCGCCACGTATCGATGACCTCAGGATGATGCCTGAGGCCCGCCCCCGATGCTCCGCCTCCGACCGGCCATGTTCCCAGCAGCGTGGGTCGCGTGTGGTCCCATCCTGTCGGGAACTCGGCGTGGCGGCTGCGGACTCAGTCCAGCACCGCACAGTCGGGAGAGGGCCGATCCACGGGCAGGGGGGGTGGGAAATTAGGGGTTGGGGGCACTGTGAGGGGTGATCCAGAGCGCACGTGCCGGCCAAACATTTTGGCACTATTTTTGCGGGCTGGGTCTGCCAGCAGCCTCCGCCATGTAGCACGGCGCAGCCACTGCAGGCCGCTGCCGTGCGCATGCGCGGCCATGGACCCGGGAATTCTCCAGGGCGTACTGGCAGCTAGAGCATGGTGCTCTACAGTGCTGGCACGCTAACCCCAAGCGAAACGCACCATTCTTTCTGGCTTAAAACATCACCGTTCCCACGCTGGCATGGTGACATAGCCCAGTGTTCTTACATTTCAAGAAGAATAATCCTCGTGAGTACGAGTTTTCGCTCGTTTGTTAAATAGTATTTATTTTGCTTTCATCTATGTTTTATATTATATATAATTATTTGTGCACTGTTGCTTCACACCGACAGGGTCCCAGGTTCGATTCCAGGCTTGGGTCTGAGTCGGCACGTTTTCCCTGTGTCTGCGTGGGTTTCCTCCGGGTTCTGCGCTTTCCTCGTACAAGTCCTGAAAGACGTGCTTGTTAAGTAATTTGGACATTCTGAATTCTCCTTCCGTGTACCCAAACAGGCGTCGTCAGAGTGTGCCGACTAGGGGGTTTTCACAGTAACTTCATTGCAGTGTTAATGTAAGACTACATGTGACAATAAAGATTCTAAAAAAATATATATATATACGCACAATGGGAGGGTAGGAGGGTGAGAGGGTTGGAGTTCCATAGGATTTCACAATATAAAGATTGGAAACCACTGTTCTAGTACGTCAATATAACTGGACACACAGTTATGGTGGGCAGGAAAAAAACGGTTCTGTTCATATCTCCATGTAGAACTCTGCTTACTCATCAGTGACTGCCAATTCCATTTTTAATGGGAGAACTGGCTCTTTTCTAATGTGAGAACTATCGAGTTGGCAGGCATCCTGGGATCTTTTACATACTCAAACCAGCCCCTGTAGACAGCTTTTCACTCCCTGTAAACTAAGGAATTTGACTTCTGGGTCAGCTGCCATGTTACTGCTCATCATGCCTCACTTTATAGTGGCAGACAGTCCACAAATTCTGGGGGAAAAGGTTTAAAATATTTCCTGTTGATAAAAAGGAGTGTGCAGGTTAGGTGGATTGGCCATGCTAAATTTCCCCTGAATTGGAATAAAAAAGAATTGGGTACTCTAAATTCAATTTTTAAAAGAGTGTGGGGGACAAGGGCAAAAATGGCCAATTTCAAAGTACCCAGCACCCCACAGATACCAGAAATATGCGAATGTTATACCGGCAGGGGACTTTGTATATGCTAACGATAGCGGAGTTCCAGTTTTACTTCCCCCATTCCCACTATTCCGCAACTCCATGAACATGGACTACTCTGACCAGAAGGGGAGTTGGACCTGCTTCACTCACGTTTCTGGGCATCAATGGAACCCATGAACTGGCTTTCATTAACGATTTTTGTAATATTCCTCTGGAACTAGAAGCAGCAGTGTTTCTATGTTATCAAACTGCTACATGGAGAGTTATTTTGTCTTGCCTCTAAACCCCTGTGCAGCAAACATCATTTTGTAACTTGAAGAGTTAGTGTAGAACTGTCACCCCATCCCACCCATCAGCAGCAGCCCCCTCAACGTGCACTAACCCCTCCCCCCCCCAATCCCCCCAAACCCCAGGCTTTAATTAGCCAGTTTAACCTGACTGCTGTTTTGCAAATCTGACCCACTGCTGCAAGAACATAAGGGGCTGGATTCTCTGGTTCCCCAGCCACGTGTTTTTCGACAGCATGCCATTTGCTGGCAGTGGGATTCTATCTCCTGCCACTTGTCAATGGGATTTCCCATTGAAGCCACCCCATGTCGCCAGGAAACCCACAGGTAGGTGTGTGCTGCCAGCGGCAAAAGAGAATCCCAACGGCTAGAGAATCACGGCCAAGAAATAAAAGGAAACTTTTCAGCCCCTCAATCTTGCTCCACCATTTCACATCATGGCTGATCTTTTATCTCAACTCCACTTTGTTGTCTGCTCCCCATATCACTTCAGTAATCAGAATTCCATCAATCTCAGTCTTGAACATACTCAATAAGAAGTCTCATAACACCAGGTTAAAGTCCAACAGGTTTATTTGAAATCACAAGCTTTCAGAGTGCTGCTCCTTCATCAGGTGAAGTAAATATATTCAACACTGGATCATCCACAACCCTCTGTGCCAGACAATTCCAAAGACTCAGAATCTCGGAGTGAAGCCCTTTCTCAACTCAGTCCTGAATAATTGATCCCTCATCGTGAAACTGCGCCCATGTTCAATATTATTCAGCCAAGAAAAACAGCGTCTACCCAGTCACACCCCTTCAGAATTTTGAATGTTTCAATGAGGTCACCACTCATTCTTCTAAATTTCAGGCTATAGGCCCAATTTAAATAGCCTCTCATCCTAGGAACCAATGATGAACCACTGCTGGACCGCTTCCAAGGTGAATACATCTTTCCTTTCATATGGAGACTAAAACTGTTGCCCTTGGGTCTGTTTAACAGAGACTGTTGGAAAAAAAGCTTCCAAACATTTATTAACTAAACATCGCTCTCTGAACCGTGTTCCCAGCTCTCTGAGCACGTGTAGGATGTACTTTCTCCGTATTCTTCCTGGGAGGCACTTAAATCAGTAGACGGAGGTTTCTGGTTCTGGTGTACAGTATAAAGGTGATGAACAGACACTTTTTTGTTACGGTTTTGCTGCCAACTGCTCTTTCTCAAAGGAACGAGATTTGCCTCTGTTAAAGTTTGTATAGCTGGGTCTGCAAACTCCTGGCTAGAGTATCCATTGCTGAAGTACACCCAATGATTCCTGTGCCTCAGTGAATGGATGTGTAATCCGAATGTCACATTCAAGAATGAATCGATGGACAAACAGAAGAATGAAGATTATTCTCAAGTTGAGTTGATGTGACCTTTATTAATACTGTGGGGTTTTACCTTTCTGCTTGTAGTTGTTCGGCATGCACACTCTCTGCTTTCACATCATGATTTCACATCAGTCGTGATCTCGTTGAATGGCGGGCAGACTCGATGGGCTGAATGGCCTACTTCTGTTCCTATGACTTGTGGTCTTATCAGTGGGTGTTTGCTGTTCATTAGGTATTGGCATTTTAAGAGCTTCAGCAGTCAAGGCAACATCCAGAATAGATGCTGTCCTGCAGTTGTCTCACTGGCCAGTGTCAAAGTTTTGGTTCCTGGTTTTTCTTTGTGAACGTCAGTGCCTACGTCGGGTTGTTCAATGTCATTGGTGTCATAACCAAAATGAAGAGGTTGATTGGCATCCTGGACACATTCAAACGGCCAAGGTGACATCACATGATAAGTCTCTTAAAGTGCTGCTGTTCCACTGCAAGGCTGCTAATGAGGAAACACGGGAAATACCATGAATAGACAACATTTTCTTCCCCTTTTAAATCAAAGGTCCATGTCATAATAAATAGTATAACATTATCAATTAGCAACATGAACAATCGATCAGCAGCAACAGTTAATATGTCAGACGATTCGGAGCTCTCGTTCTCGGTATGGTTGTCAGCGAACGTCCAGCGTCTGGCTTTTAGTGCTTGCTGCAACCTCTGGTGTCTCTGGCTTGGTTTGGACCTTGTCCATGGTCGTCTTAACCGGTGTCGGATTCGATGTCGTGTTCTGAGCGTGACTTGGCATAGATTCTCAACTGCGGTGCTCCTTTCCCCAATCGGTTCAATTAGTGTCAGGTTCTCGGGAAAATCCAGGCCGTCTCTTGGCACAGCTTGATTTGGACTCTGTTGGTTCGGTCTCTGGCAGAAGTTGCTAAACGTTGATCCGCATATCTCCTCCATAGCGGGGAAACACTAGAAATACCATGAATAGACAACATTTTCTTCCCCTTTTAAATCTTGGGATTGTATGGAGTAGGAGACTGGTCCCGTTTGTGCTAAAATGGTGGCAGGTATCCACTTTTCACAAGTGATATTGTTCCTTGTCAGAATTCTTGACTCTGACGAAAAACATAACATTTTGCCTTGTTCTCCTGCCGAATAACCTGATCCTGCTACTTTCTCACGACAATATCTTTTGTCTTGGTCCTGTTGTTGACATCTGACCATTTGCAACATTGTACTTGAGTGCACAGTATTCCTGTCCGTGAGCAGGAATTGGCTCAAACGTTTTGACAATGAATCTTGTTCTCTAGTTACCTTTAACAAATGTTTCATCATCCTTACAAAACATTCTGCCAGCCCATTTGTGGCAGAATGATCAGGAGCGGATTGGATGTGTTTAATTCCGTTCTCCTTTAAATAGTTTACAAACTCTTGCAAAACAAACTGCAGCCCATTATTGTCCACAAGTTGTTCAGGGTAACGGAAACTGCTGCAGGTTTTGCCCAATCTCTCAATTGTTTTCTCCGCTGACGTTGGGTGGCACAGTGGTTAGCACTGCTGCATCACAGCGCCAGGGACCAGGGTTCCATTCTGGCCTTGGGTGACTCTCTGTGTGGAGTTTGCACTTCCTTCCTGTGTCTGTGAGGATTTCCTCCGGGTGCTCCGGTTCCTTCCCACAGTCCAAAGATGTGCAGGTTAGGTGTACTGGGCGTGCTAAATTGCCCCTTAGTGTTGAAATATACGCAGGTTAGGTGGTTTAGGTAAGATTACGGGGATATGGCGGGGGAGCGGGCCTAGGTAGGGTGTTTTTTCAGAGGGTCGGTGCAGTATCGATGGGCCGAATGGCCTCCTGCACTGTAGGAATTCGATGGTGGCAACATCAGATCATTTCAAGTGAGCAATGACTCAAATGAGAAGCATACGCCCTTTAAACAGTCTGGTATAACCAACATGTATCTGTTGCCAGGCCTCTTCAGGTGCTTCCCACGGGTGTAATGGGGCTAATGGCAGCAGGTTCAATACTTTGGCGCAAGGCAAACACATTCCTGCCTTCTCTTCGATTTTGGCATCTAGCCCCAGCCACCAACATAGCTTTTGGCTATCTCCTTCAAACCAATTGGGGAAACCAGTATCTTAGTTAAGAACCAGACACCGAGTCAATCTCAGAACACTATGTCGACTCTGGGTAAGACGTCCATGGACAATGTTCAAACCAAACCAAACCAAAGGCACCAGGGGTTGCAGCAAGCACAGTGGGATTCACTTAATTGATTTAATGCACATTTTCTTATTAGTGGTGGAATGTTGACACTCATTTCCCAGGAGAGACAACCTGCCTGTGTGTTAAATTAAGTCTTCAAGTAGAATATGGCTTTAACTTGGGTTTGCTCCTGAAGTCTTTGCTTTAAAAACCATGTTCACGATCTTTGACAGTACTGGATCATTTCTCGTATGCTTCTTATCCACTTGCTCAATGTAGAAAATGCCGATCTGCATCCCCATGAAGGTCTGATTGACAATATTTGACCGTGTATGTGTGCAATGCGCACCTCTGCAGCCTGCTTGCTGCCATTGTTGTAATGCTGATATGAGGTCCAAGGTCCACCTCTGCATCCTGTTAACTGCCATTGTTGTAATGCTGATATGAGGTCCAAGGTCCACATCTGCATCCTGTTCGCTGCCATTGTTGTAATCTTGATATGAGGTCCAAGGTCCACGTCTGCATCCTGTTCGCTGCCATTGTTGTAATGCTGATATGAGGTCCAAGGTCCACGTCTGCATCCTGTTCGCTGCCATTGTTGTAATCTTGATATGAGGTCCAAGGTCCACGTCTGCATCCTGTTCGCTGCCATTGTTGTAATGCTGATATGAGGTCCAAGGTCCACCTCTGCATCCTGTTCACTGCCATTGTTGTAATGCTGATATGAGGTCCAAGGTCCACCTCTGCATCCTGTTCGCTGCCATTGTTGTAATCCTGATATGAGGTCCAAGGTCCACGTTTGCATCCTGTTCGCTGCCATTGTTGTAATCCTGATATGAGGTCCAAGGTCCACCTCTGCATCCTGCTTGCTGCCATTGTTGTAATGCTGATATGAGGTCCAAGGTCCACCTCTGCAGCCTGCTTGCTGCCATTGTTGTAATGCTGATATGAGGTCCAAGGTCCACCTCTTCATCCTGCTTGCTGCCATTGTTGTAATGCTGATATGAGGTCCAAGGTCCACGTCTGCATCCTGTTCGCTGCCATTGTTGTAATCCTGATATGAGGTCCAAGGTCCATTGTTAGCGGACAATAGTCCGTCAATAAAGTGAATTTCCATCTACAAAGGAATTGATCGAATCGTTTTATGCCAAAAATAATTGCCAGGTTTTTGTCCCTCTGTCTGCGCGCAATTGCTTTTATTCTTGGCTTTCGCACCTTGGACCTTAACTATCAGCTTCCCTTCACCTGTGGGCATTATGTGGGAAACCACCACACGACCTCCAGGAGCTGATGTGTCACATGATAGTTGCAGGGGTAAATTTAGGTCAAAATGTGTCAGGACTTCTGACTTCAGTAGCGCCTCTTTGGCTTGCACATATGCCCTCATGTATTTTTTAAGGTAACTTATGGAGTCCCTTGGGATTGGTGACATTTCCCAGATATTCAATTGAAGATTGGAAAAATTTGCACTTTATTTTCAGACTCAAAGAACAAAGAAAAGTACAGCACAGAAACAGGCCCTTCGGCCCTCTAAGCTCGTGCCGACCATGCTGCCCGACTAAACTAAAATCTTCCACACTTCCTGGGTCCGTATCCCTCTATTCCCATCCTATTCATGTATTTGTCAAGATGCCCCTTAATGTCACTATCGTCCCTGCTTCCACCACCACCTCCGGCAGCGTGTTCCAGGCACCCACTATCCTCGGTGTAAAAAACTTGCCTCGTACATCCCTTCTAAACCTATGCCCCCTAGTAATTGACCCCTCTACCCTGGGGAAAAGCCTCTGATTTTCCACTCTGTCTATGCCCCTCATAATTTTGTAGACCTCTATCAGGTCGCCCCTCAACCTCCTTCGTTCCAGTGAGAACAAACAGAGTTTATTCAACCGCTCCTCTTAGCTAATGCCGTCCATACCACGCAACATCCTGGTAAATCTCTTCTGTACTCTCTCTAAAGCCTCCACATCCTTCTGGTAGTGTGGCGACCAGAATTGAACACTATACTCCAAGTGTGGCCTAACTAAGGTTTCTATACAGCTGCAACATGACTTGCCAATTCTTATACTCAATACCCCGGCCAATGAAGGCATGCACTCTTAATCCATAATTTTCTAATCTCTGGATTGCGGCATCTAGGTTGCATAGCTGTTTTTCCTCATTCTTTCTAGTAACCAAGATGTAATATAAGTAACACTGGGCTCTGTCTAATCCACTTAAAATTTAATCTATAACTCGTTGGAACAATGCTAGTGCGGAAGTGATGCCAAATGGTAATCTTTTGCATCAAAATAACCCTTTGCGTGTCACAATCGTCAAGAACTGTTGTGAATCTGGATCCACATTTGAAAAAATGAAATGAAAATCACTTATTGTCACAAGTAGGCTTCAATGAAGTTACAGTGAAAAGCCCCTAGTCGCCACATTCCGGCACCTGTTCGGGGAGGCTGGTACGGGAATTGAACCGTGCTGCTGGCCTGCCTTGGTCTGCTTTCAAAGCCAGCGATTTAGCCCAGTGTGCTAAACCAGCCCCATTTATTTGAAGATGTGCTTGATTGAGGTCAATTTTACTGAAGTGTTGACATCCACCCAACCCTGAAAACATGTCATCAGTCAAGGGCAGAGAGTACAGCACTGCATACAGTACAAGATTAATAGTAACTTTAAAATTGCTACAAACGTGTACAAATCCACTTTTTTTCATCATAGGTACAATCAGCATGGTCCAATTACTCATATTAATGGTAAGAAGTCTTACAACACCAGGTTAAAGTCCAACAGGTTTGTTTCGATGTCACTAGCTTTCGGAGCGCTGCTCCTTCCTCAGGTGAATGAAGAGGTATGTTCCAGAAACATATATATATATATATAGACAGATTCAAAGATGCCAGACAATGCTTGGAATGCGAGCATTAGCAGGTGATTAAATCTTTACAGATCCAGAGATGGGGTAACCTCAGGTTAAAGAGGTGTGAATTGTGTCAAGCCAGGACAGTTGGTAGGATTTCGCAGGCCAGATGGTGGGGGATGAATGTAATGCGACATGAATCTCAGGTCCCGGGATTCATGTGTGCAGAACTTGGCTATAAGCTTCTGCTCGGCGATTCTGCGTTATTGCACGTCCTGAAGGCCTGGAACATACCTCTTCATTCACCTGAGCAAGGAGCAGCGCTCCGAAAGCTAGTGATATCAAAACAAACCTGTTGGACTTTAACCTGGTGTTGTAAGACTTCTTACTGTGCTCACCCCAGTCCAACGCCGGCATCTCCACATCATATCAATGGATTCAAGGACTCCTGTTCTGACCAGATGCTCTAACTCTGCCTCTACTTTAGGTCTGATTGCGTACAGCACTGGCCTGACTTTCTACCTTGATCGTCAGCTTTACTGAGATATCCTTCAGCCTGCCCAGCTCACCGTTGAAGACAATGGCACGTTTCTTCAAGATTTTGGTAGGCCTGATTCGGAGTCTAATCTTTTCCAGCAAGGTCTTCCCATTAATGCTGCATAATTCCCCTTGACTACATGCAAGGACAATTCCCCTTGACTACATGCAAGGACAAATTTGCCGTCTATTCCTTTAATTGCACTGTTGCTGGGCAGCAAGGTGGCACAATGGTTAGCATTGCTGCCTCACGGCGCAGAGGTTCCAGGTTCGATCCCGGCTCTGGGTCACTGTGTGGAGTTTGCATATTCTCTCTGTGTTTGCGTGAGTTTCGCCCCCACAACCCAAAGATGTGCAGGGTAGGTGGATTGGCCATGCTAAATTGTCCCTTAATTGGAAAAAATTAATTGGGTACACTAAATTTTTTTTTAAATTAATTGCACTGTTAGATCAATACGTCCCCTCAACGGAACCACTTCTCCAGTGTAGGTTTTTAACACTATCTTCGAGGGTTGCAGCTTTTCTTAACAGTTTTTGGTACCAGCAAGACGGCTGCCCAGTGTCACCATCATCTTCACCGACTGACCATCCAGTAATGAAGTAACCCAATATCGTTTTGTTGCACCAGCAATAGTTTTTATCTTTAATGACCGTTCATCTTCGGACTGTGAATAGACTTTCACTTTGCGTCCTTTTTGTACCACATGCACACTTTTTCTTTTATTCAGTTTCCCATTTGATTTATTCGGCTCTTTTTCCAAGTTTTGACTGAAGCTGGCTTCTTTTTCTGACAAGCATGTTCAATGTTGGCCTTTCGGCACATGATGTCTGCATCAACAATCTGCTGCTGAGTGCGAGCCTGTGGCTGTGTTCGAGTTTGGGCTGACCTCTTGTCAATTCCTGTTCTCAAACTCAACTTTTGAGCTTCTTTGGCTGCTAATTCCATCGATACGCAACTTCCGAAGCTTTTTTTAAAGTCAGGTTGCTTTTGGTTAACAACAGCTTTTGAATAGCCTCACTCCTTAAACCACAAACTAATTTATCTCTGATGGTAACGTTTAACACATCCTCAAACACGCAGTGTTCAGCTAGTCTTTTCAGGATAGCAACAAACTGTGCAATCGATTCACCATCTTTTTGGTTGTGCTTATGAAACCTAAACCTTTCTGCGATGACTAAACCTTTCTGCGATGACCAAAGCTTTCAGTGAATAGTGGCCCTGCAATATTTCCACTATTTCAACGTGGGTTTTCGTGACTGGCTGTTCTGGCTGCACCAGATTCCTCGGGCGGTTAAATATCCCTCCCCCCCATAATGCTCAGGAAACTTGGGACTACTATATCTGCTGTTATCCTGTTCGCTTGGTCAAAATAGTTGAATCTCTCTGTACATGAGCTCCACCTCTCTGCATTCATCAAATGATCCCTCAGCACCAAAATCTCCTGCATTTTTCACGATATCTTTTCACTATATCTTGCTTCCTTTTACCCAAAACAAGGCAAACCTAAGCTCATCCTGTTTGCCTTTCATGTTTGACAACAGCGCCAGCTCTAAATTTGCTATCGCAGAGTACATACTACCCATGATGCTCCTGGTGCTGTTATGGATCGCTTATCACTTCCAACAGAGCACGTGGCAAACACCTTTCCAAAGTTTTCTTCGAATTCATCAATGATTTTCTGGTTTCTCCGGCGGCTGGAAGGTCGTTTGGCTCTCCGTCGCCGGATTTCATGGATGATATTAATTATTATATTTTAGGTGCCTACAAACAAAGTTCTCCTATCCCGTCGCCAGTTTTTATATGGTGGTTTTAAAATTGGTCTGAGTGCTCAAAGATTCACATAAATGGAGAGCTTTATCTTTTTTTAAATAAATTTAGAGTACCCAATTCATTTTTTCCAATTAGGGGGCAATTTAGCATGGCCAATCTACCTAGCCTGCACATCTTTGGGTTGTGGGGGCGAAACCCACACAATCACGGGGAGAATGTTCACATGGGGAGAATGTCAATCCACCTAGCCTGCACATCTTTGGGTTGTGAGGGCGAAACCCACACAAACACAGAGAGAATGTGCACAAGGGGAGAATGGCTCCACACGGACAGTTACCCAGAGCCAGGATCGAACCCGGGAGGCAGCAGGCTAACCCACTGCGCCATCGTGCTGCCCTCATGAAGAGCTTTATCAGAAGATGTTGGCATTACAGACTGCTATGTTAAGGCCCGTTTGCATGCACTGCCCGTTTTCCCGCACTAATGGCAGATGACGTCTCGTGATTGGTCTCTTAAAGTGCCCCTGTTGCACTGCAAGGCTGCTAGTGAGAAAAGACTAGAAATACCATAAATACACAACATTCAGGAAGCAGCATTAAAAATAATTCTGTTGCTGTGTTTTAATATTTTTGTTTATTAATTATAAAAATATTCGAGATGGGAAGAAAAAGGTTTTCTCGACTCGATATGTGGTAGAAGACTAGATGGCAGGCGGCGAAACACAAGGAGGCAGCATGCGGGCACAGTGGTCAGCACAGCTGCCTCACAGCGCTGAGGACCCAGGTTCGATCCGGCCCTGGGTCACTGCCCAAGTGGAGTTTGCAAAATCTCCCAGTGTCTATGTGGTCTCAGCCCCACAACCAAAGATGTGCAGAGTAGGTGGATTGGCCATGCTAAATTGGCCCTTAATTGGGGAAAGAAAATTGGGTACCAAAAGAACAAGGAACAGGAGTGAGCCATTCAGCCACTGTGGGTTGCTTCACACTGGGGTTTCAACATGGCAATGCAATTGCAGCATTTCACGTGCACCGGCATCCAGTTAAACCTCTGTAAAAACAGTTTGCACCAGAGACTAAATACACTTGGTACAGACGCAACACTGAGTCACAATGCATATGTCAAACTGGCTCTTGTTAAGACATCTACCCATTTCCTGCCACAAGGATAGGAAAAAAAGAGCATGTATTGAACTAGCTAGCCGGCGACTATGGAAACACTCATACATGCATTCAAATGGTCATCTCAATAATTAATGTACAGGCAGTTCATACCAATGTGTACATATTTCATGTCACCATCAAATCAAACATACTTTTTTTAATAAGGCATATTACTTCCTCCATTAAAATTAATGATTTTAGAAAAACTAACATTTGGAAAGGAACAGGAGAGAAAATCAATGAGCGATCGTAGCTTTTAGATATGTCTAAGCACAGCAGGTTGTTACCTACCATGTATTATACGATTGTAGCCATCTCAGATGGCCACCTACAAAGGACCATGTGAATTATGGTCAACCCAGGACTCAGACACACTCAGAGCTTGTGTGTGTATTTGCAACCCAGATAGCTAGACGCGATCGAAACCCCGGCTCATTTGCATTCTAATGGCCCATTTCCCCAGAACAAAAGGACTGTACTCAGGTAACCGATACAGATACAGACTAACCGGCACCACTCCCTTTTCTGAGAACGCCCAAACAACCAAGGTCAATGACCGCTCAGGACACGCCCAGCCATCAAGGCACCCGCCCCATTATTGGCCAAATTCGAAAGCACTAAACGAAGCCTGTCGAATTATTGGGTCCAAAGCTAAGGACCGCCCCAAAGAGTGCAAAATCCCAGTGGGATAAAAAGAGACACAGCCATGTGTTCGGTCTCTCTTGGCCCCGGCCTATGCCTAAAACCAAGTGTAGCATTACGACCAGAAGACAAGTTCAAGACAAACGATCTCTACCAGATGGATGAACCCAGCAGAAACGAAGCCACTTCTTCTACCCAGCCACGCAAGGTTCGAACAAAGGCCTTGTTCATCTGCAAGTTGCCCTGAAGTTAAGTATAGGTTATTGTAGTTGTTAGGTGTAGTTTTATGTTGTATGTCAAAATAATCCGTGTGTGTAAATAAACTATCTTTGAACGTGAACTGACTAACTGGGTGTTTGGTCTTTGATCGATATCCGGTAAAGCCTTGTGGTGGGATACCTGGCGACTCTGAAAAGCAATATTATCATTAATAACTGCCATATCTAGTTAATTTGGCAACATTATTGCCGACTCTGGTGGGATAGTATTCCACTCATTAAAAAGAGCAACACTATAGACTATTAGACGTTTTAGTTGCTGTGAAATGAAGAGTCTAAGTTCTTGTTCCTTTTCACCAAACACCATTTATTTCACTTCCACAGCCTCTGCACAAAACTCTTAACAACACACCACCTGGCAGAGGCCACCTGAAGACCCTTTACATATCAGTGTCAATTAATGGATACTTAACATAAATGAGACAACTAATTGCAATGTCTCTTAACCCATTACTTAACATAGACCTTTCACGCTTCAGCAACGTAGCTTAAAAGCTGCAAAGTACAGAGTACAGTGATGCACTTTCCCAGACCACTGACAGCAGGAGCCCTTAGAAAGAAAGAACGTGTCACGCAAATTTACTTAGCGCCTCTTATAAACTTGGAAAGTCTCAAAAAATACTTTATGCCAATAATGTACTTCAGCAGTATTGCGTTTCTGGAAGAGAGGGGTCCTGAGCCAACACGAGATGTCGCTTTCACAGGAGGCAGTGCAACAAAGAAAAATAACTTGAGAGTTGAAGGCCGATGCAAGCATGTGTTTTGACCACTGGCAGCCAAAGCGATTTTGCCTACTTGTGGATAGCGACTGCACGTCGCACGTTCGCTGATCCTTCACCAGCTGTGGAAAGGTACACTGGAGAGGAACAAAATCCGAAATCACAGTTTTAAAACTGCATCGGTGTGAACTGCTACAGGGAACATTTTTTTTGTTCTTCCAGATGTTGCGGAATCTATTCCTTAAAATAAAATTAGCTTATACTGCACCAATAGATACAGAGGGAATATTGTAAAACAGCTTCTCAAGGTCATTCTGCAAGATAAACAGGGCAAAACTTGCTCAAGAAACTCAACGGCTGTTTTTAGTACTGTTATGTTATACGCAACATGTGAAAGTAATCTCTCCCCTGCCATTCTCTCTGTTGTAACTTATTTGAATGCAGGATGATGGCTACAAATGATTAGTATGTTATTGATAAATTGGCTCATACAGCTCCTGGAAATCATAATTAGTCAAAGGATTTTTACACCAGTGATTTAGGAACACTTCCACATGTTCTGAACAACAACATGTTATATTAAGCATTCTAAATGTGCCATGCTCTGCTTTGGGGACTTGTTTGATAAGGCGAGATCCATTTAGTGAGCAGTAATCAGCCTTGTTTCAAACTGAAGCCATCATTCACAGTTTCTCATTACACAGCCACACAGGGATATACAATCTGATATGGCCCAAGGGTTGTTTTTAGTAAACCAGAGAAACCACAACCACAAGTGCAGGTTATGAGAAGAACAGATCAGGTTCATCCCACATTTCTTCAAATGCAACATTATCTTCTTAGGTGGGATTTTAACATTTGTTTATGATTTTGACTATATTAAGCTTGTTTTGTTTTTTGTTTATCAATGTCATCTTTAAGCCATTATTACCTCATTTGATTTTTTTTCAGTAACAACATTCCACAAGCTAACTGGTCCATACCCATTGGCTTGGCAAGAGTGTGGATGCACTGTTTTATAGGTTGTGCATTCTGCTATTAGAATGTCCGACTTCTCCTGTTGCATCTTAGATATACAGAGTCACATTCCCATGTGCCGATCGACGTGCGACAGAACACACAGCCTCATAGCACGGGTGGGTTGACAAAAAATTAGACACTCTAAATTTTTTCTTTAAGTACTCTATAAATCTTTCTGAACAGACCTTCAGACCTTTTTCCTACCTGTACGACTTATTCATGTAAAGCAAAGGCAAGTGAAGTGCGCTGCATGCTGATTGCTCACAACACTGACTGCGAGAGCTCTGTGTTCAAAGTGTAAATATTTATTTTGTTTTTACCATTTGAAGTTGATGATAGTTCTATTAATATATAAATAATTAAGCACTTTTTATAACTCTGAAATTTTTGGCGTGCATTTAATCTTATTCATGATATATCTATTTTTGTTCTTTGTTATATATATATATATAAAAAACTTGCAACACCTTTTACACATATACACACACACTTTGTATATGCGCACACACATACCTATAGTTATAGCTTCCTACCAATATATCCATCTTTATGTACACCTGCCAAAATGCTTGATAGTGACAGACAAATTTTAGAGGGACTTCTGGATGATTCACTTTACTGACAACTCTGTCAGATCTAAGAGGTTGATTATTCAAATGAGTAAAAGTTTCCAGTCTATCCATGTCCAAGTATAAAAAGCCAAACATCCTGTGAGGAGGTTGGCTGTGTGCCTCTTTCTGGGGAACATAAGTGCATATTTTCATGATGAAGGAATGTTAACAACTTCTCTCAGGTTGGAGCAATCTTGAGAAGTTTCAGGTGGGAGAAAGAACGTATAATGGTTTAGACTTGCAGGTCAATCACAAGTTAAAGACAAAATAATAAACTATTAGAGATGCAAACATTTTAGAAGAAGTTTAGACAATAGCCCAGTTGTCATTCCCACAATGAGAGTTTAATTTGAAATCTCTTTACTAACAACATTTTGGAAATAATAAGCTGTTATCAAGAGAAGTGAGCATGAAGGTGTTGGATTGTTGTAAACACCCAGCTAGTTTACTAATGTCTTTGAGAGAATGTATCCATTTTGCGGTTACCCTTTTATATGATATCAGCAGAGGCTAGGTGCCAAGTGGATCACATTCTAAACTTGTAAAGCAACTCAACCAGCAAGGCTTAAAAGGAATGTAATGAAATACTCATTCCTGGCCTAGAATGCAGCTGTAACAATGTAGAAGAAGGTCCTTACCACCACCCAAAACAGAATTGTTTTATTTTTTATTATTCATTCATGGGATGTGGGCGTCACTGGCTGGGCATTTATTGTCCATCCATTTCACACATTTAAGAGTCAACCACACAGCAATGTGGATCTGGAATCACATGTAGGCCAAACCAGGTAAGTACAGCAGATTTCCTTCTCTAAAGGACATTAGTGCCAATCGTTAGAATTTGTTTCAGTCCAGATTTTTATTGAATTCAAATTTGAAGAGGTGGCATGGTGGCGCAGTGGTTAGCACTGCTGCCTCAAGGCGCCTAGGACCCGGGTTCGATCACAGCTCCGGGTCACTGTCTGTTTGTAGTTTGTACATTCTGCGTGGGTGTCAACTCCACAAACCAAAGATGTACAAAGAAGGTTGATTGGCCATGCGAATTTACCCCTTAATTGGAAAAAAAAAATTGGAAAATCTAAATTTATATATTTTTTAAATGATAGAATTTGAACCAGGGTCCCCATATCTCTGGACTACCAGATCTGTGACAATGCCACTATCTCATCGCCTCCCCTCGTCCAATACTCTTGATCGGTGCCCTTGATACTCGGCTTAATATCCATCTTATCTACCCCCAGCACTATGTCTGCAGGGGGGCGGCACGGTAGCACAGTAGTTAGCACTGTTGCTTCACAGCACTAGGAACCCGGGCTTGATTTGTGGCTTGGGTCCTGTCTGTGCAGAGTCTGCATGTTCTCCCCATGTCTGCGTGGGTTTCTCCGGGTGCTCCGGTTTCCTCCCACAAGTCTGGAAAGACATGGGCCGGGATTCACCAATCCTATGGCCAAGTTCTGGCGCCGGCGTGAAAAGTGGCACGAGCCACTCCGACGTCAATGGGCCTCACCTGGCAGCTATCCACCCCTTCCCAGGGGGCTAGTACGGCGCTGGAGTTGTCTCCGCAGCTCTGGCGCCTGAAAGCCGGGGCGCCAGCACGAGTTTGCGCATGCGCGTGGGTTCCCATCTCCGCACCGGCCCCCGGCAATATGGCAGAGCCCTACAGGGGCCCGGCGCGGAGAACACAGGCCCCCACAGAACCAGCCCGCCCACCGATCAGTAGGCCCCGATCGCAGGCCAGGCCTCCGTGGAAGGCCTCCCCCGGGGTCGGATCCCCCCATCCCCCCACCAGGACAGCCCCCGCAGTCAGAACTCTGAGGTCCCGGCGGGTTGGACCATATGTGACCCACGCCGGCTGGACTCGGCCGAACTCGGAGGGCACTCGGCCCATCAAGGCCCAGAAAATCTCCAATGTCATGGGAACACCTGCACCTCCAGGTCAGCAACCATCATTGACAGTATTTCTCTTTTAATGTCAGAATATCTTTGAATTTCCTACTGTAAGATTATCATGGATGGATCTACTTATGAATCATCTTTTTACTCATTCACTTGCGTTTGTTTTATTTTTCAGAGTTGTCTGCGACAATGCAGTGGTTTGAGCAATGTTAAAATACAAACAGGCCAGAGCTTGTACTTGGTGAGTGACTGAAGTTTCTCAGTTACATTGGTAAGCATTGTCTGGAAAGCATTGATAAGATAAACTGGCAAATGTAATAACAAGCAAATGTTGCATCAGACCTCAGGGATGGAAAGAAGGGACTACTCCCTAGTTGTGGACAGAGATGACTAGATATGTGAAAGCAGATAAATTTAAGCAAAGCACGGATGGGAATGCTTTGATGGCTGGAGTCAGATGATTGATGCTTTGGGGCATAACAAAGGGAGGTTGTCAATAGTCAGTTTGTAGAGGACAAGAGGTCGTCGGACTTGTGCAAGTAGATGCAAATACTTGCAGGAGCCAAACACTTGCCTCGATAAAAGAACGGAGACACTACGAGGACATAGCACATTATTCTGCCCAATAACCAAGTGCATAATGATCAATCAGGGCTGCAATACATTGCTATGATATAGTCTGTTGCACATCTAATAAAAGGTCTTCTGTCACCAATTGGTATGAAGTTGACTCTTTAATGAAAAATCTTACACTATTTAGTGCCATTATGTAAGAAGCACCACATCAAAGATTAGAGCAGTTTGAGAAGGGCCACAAATACACCCATGGATACTAGACATGGCAAATACATGTGGTCTTGCCAGCATATCCAGTCCAAATAACAAATTATTGAAAGTTGCATTACACAGATTTATTCGCTTATTCACACTTTAAAAGATTTTCTTCATATTTTAAACTTTCGCCAACATAAATTGTCTCTATTTGCTTTTGAAGTCCAATTGGACATCATCTGATGGCAAGATACCCCAAACCATTACTAAGCAGACTGTTGCTGTGAGTGAACTCTGGTCAATCATGCACATCCTTCCCTGGTGATCGATGTAAAATCAATCAATCTCAAAGGCTTGAAGGATTGGGATTTACTAATAGCAAGAGATATAAAATGCAATAGCAGGACAATCTAGGATAATTTTTTTTTTTTTAAAGTGCTTGGAAAGGCTCAAATTCCGCAGCACGAGATCATTTCATCAGTGTAGTATTCTCTTGGGGCAATGAGAAATAATACAGCAGGAATATCAGTCATGCTTTCAAAATGTAAAGTAGAAAATAAAGTCCTGCATTTATATCACATCTTTCCTACAGGACAATAATGACGACACTGGAACATCTGGAGGTTGTGCAAGGCACTATATAAATGCAAGAATTTCTTTACACCACCCAGTATATCATCAAGAGCTTCACAATCATTGAGTATACATCATAAGTGTGGTTGCTGTTGCCTTGTAATTTTTAATGACAACTAACGTAGAGGTCGTACAAACAGTTTCATAAATGAGCATTTAATCGGGCGTCACGGTAGCACAGTGGTTAGCACTGTTGCTTCACAGAGCCAGGCTCCCAGGTTTGATTCCTGGCTTGGATCACTGTCTGTGCGGAGTCTGCACGTTCTCCCTGTGTCTGCGTGGGTTTCCTCCGGGTGCTCCGGTTTCCTCCCACAAGTCCTGAAAGACGTGCTGTTAGGTAATTTGGACATTCTGAATTCTCCCTCCGTGTACCTGAACAGGCGCCGGAATGTGGCAACTATGGGCTTTTCACAGTAACTTCCTTGCAGTGTTAATGTAAGCCTATTTGTGACAATAAAGATTATTGTTATTAATCTAGTGCTTGCTGTCTGAGGAATAAATGTTGGTCAGGAAGCTGGGAGAACTCACTGAACTTCTTCCCAATAGTACTATGTGCAAATTCACACTCTGAACAGGGAGATAAGGCACGATCTACTCTCTCTTCTGAAAAAAGGCACCTCTTACAGGATCGGTCCTTTGTGGGCCATTTTGAGGTGAGAAGGAAGGTCTTCACTCAGAGGGTTGTGAATCTTTGGTATGCTCTATCCCAGGGGGCTGTGGAAGCTCAATCATTGAACCTGTTCAAGACAAAAACCGATAGGTTGTGGCGTTGTGATGGATGGTCAGCCATCTAATCGAATGGAGGTGCAGACCCAGCGGGCTGAATGGCCTATTCTTGTTCCTATGCACTGCTCTGACGTGTAGATTATGCATTCATCCACATCACGGCCTTTTAACATGAAGGTAATGGGAATGCAGAATTATTATTTTTTCAATGCAATACCTTCTTATGGCTATTGCAAATGGTTAAAGCAATTTTAACTAATATAAATTCCCACTCTTGCTGAGTATTTGCCAGGATTTCAGTTGCTGTCTTTCTTCCTGCTTTTGAAAGCAACGTTTGACACAACTAATCACCATCCTGGACTTAACCCATCTCTCTCTCTATTTCCCCCTATCCCTCTCTCCAACATTGCTTCCACTTTGTTACTATCCTTCATTATGGGCTAGTTAAAATGAAAAAAATACCAAGAAAAATCAGCATGGACTTCTTGAGCTGAAGGATCTGATTCTGAGCTGTACATCCTAAGAAATTCTATGCATTGGAGCATCACGATTCCCTCTCCCTGCTTAGCTGTCTCATCACCCTCCTCCCCCACCCCCCACTCCAAGTACACAAATTGTTTCCAATAGAGACCAAACAAGATGATTCATGACCCAAAACAGCTCTGCAGTCATTGGGAGTTTGCATGAGCTAACTAAGTTACATCTTAAATGCATCTGGCAACTTCTGTAATTATGCAGGTGATATTTTGTTAAAAAGTGTGAACATTTTGCTGAAACAGCATGCTTTATTGATGAGAAATGTCTGAATGAAAAAAAATCACAATCTGTGCCCTGAAGGGGATGACGGAGCCTGTTTAACACTCCATATAAACTCATCTGCAGCATGCGACAAGAAAATTAAAGTAGCAGCTGTTTCACTCAAACATTGCAGGTTGCTAAATAGATGAATGTGATAACAATGAATTGTGCAAATAATTATTGCATCTGTGGTAACCTGACCACAAAAAGGTAGTCGGAGCACGTTGTTAATAAAGTTAATAATAAATAGGGTGGCACAGTGATGCAGTGGTTAGCACTGCTGCCTCATGGCGCTGAGGACACAAGTTCTATCCCGGCCCTGGGTCACTGTCCGTGTGGAGATTTCACCCACACAATCCAAAAAAGATGTGCAGGATAGGTAGATTGGCGACACTTAAATTGCCCCTTAATTGGGAAAAAAATTGGGTACTCTAAATTTTAAAAAAGTTCATAAATAAAATTAATCTTTTTAATATCTGACAATAACAAAGTTATTAAAAATGGGCAGCACGCTGGCGCAGTGGATTAGCCCTGTTGCCTCACGGCGCTGAGGTCCCAGGTTCGATCCCGGCTCTGGGTCACTGTCCGCGTGGAGTTTGCACATTCTCCCTGTGTTTGCGTGGGTTTCACCCCCACAACCCAAAAGATATGCAGGGTAGGTGAATTGCCCCTGAATTGGAAAAAATGAATTGGGTACTCTAAATTTAAAATAGAACCAAGTTATTCAAATATAGTATGGACTCAAAAGCGAAAGCAGTTATTTAAACACTGAAATAACAGTAGGGCGGCACAGTGGCGCAGTGGTTAGCACAGCGCCGAGGTCCCAGGTTCGATTCCGGCTCACTGTCTGTGTGGAGTTTGCATATTCTCCCCTTGTTTGCGTGGGTTTCGCCCCCACAACCAAAGATGTGCTGGGTAGGTGGATTGGCTACGCTAAATTGCTCGTTAATTGGATAACATTAATTGGGTACTCTAAATTTTAAAAAAAACAAAATAACAGTAACGGAATAGAATTAGAAAAAAACAGTTCAATACGAATATATATAGGTAACAACTAATGATGTTGCAGCACTTCAACAATGGATTCAAATAAGAAGATGCATAATAGCAACTGCATCAAAGTCACTCAGAGAGAGTTAAACCCGATCTTACAGATTACTCATTTAAAAATCCATTTCAATCATTTATTGCTGAGTGAATAGGAGAATAAAAGGTTCTGAGAACTTCTGAATTTCTCCACTATTTGTTCTTATTTAAAGTATTGTAGGATACTGGAAATAATGAGAACAGTCCTTCTAAATTTAAAGTGCCCTAGGGCATTTTACAGCATTTGAAAAGCTGAAATACAAGTTGTGATTGTTGTAAATTCGACCCTCAAGTTAGTAGTTTACTTTTTATTACCACAGCACAAGCCCGATTCCGGAGGCCGAGCTCAATTGGATAATCTCAACTGGGGTTTCAGCAGTGACACCATAATTGGCTCAGTGAAGCCTCATCCAGGGAACTTGTGGTGGCGTATGGGGGATAATAAAAGAGAAAAACAGTCAGCAGTTCCTTCTCCTGATGGCAGTAAGGTGGCCAACCATCACATTTTTTAAACAGGATCATCCATAATTTCACTGATTGTCCCACTTCCCAAATTTATTTTTCCCAGGACAGCATTTGTTCTATATTTCAAAAGCTTTGATTGGTCAGCAAACTGAAAGGTTGCCTGGTATGGAGGGCATTAGCTATGAGGAGCGGTTGAATAAACTCGGTTTGTTCTCACTGGAACGAAGGAGGTTGAGGGGAGACCTGATAGAGGTATACAAAATTATGAGGGGCATAGACAGAGTGGATAGTCAGAGGCTTTTCCCCAGGGTAGAGGGGTCAATTACTAGGGGGCATAGGTTTAAGGTGAGAGGGGCAAGGTTTAGAGTAGATGTACGAGGCAAGTTTTTTACGCAGAGGGTAATGGGTGCCTGGAACTCGCTACCAGAGGAGGTGGTGGAAGCAGGGACGATAGTGACATTTAAGGGGCATCTTGACAAATACATGAATAGGATGGGAATAGAGGGATACGGACCCAGGAAGTGTAGAAGATTGTAGTTTAGTCGGGCAGCATGGTCGGCACGGGCTTGGAGGGCCGAAGGGCCTGTTCCTGTGCTGTAAATTTCTTTGTTCACTGCCACTTTGCGCCGTTTGTTCCATCTTGCGCTCCCACTGCTGGGCACATGGTGGCGTTGGAGCTCCCAGAGATCAGTCGAGCTTAAAGATGGTCAGGTTTGAATCCAACTTCCTTTTCCACTCCCCTCTCACAGCCAACAACAGCGTCCCACCCCCTCCCCACCCATCTCAAAATAAAAGTGTCCCTTATTGTGTTTCATAATTCCAGCAGGACTCACTTGGAACCAAAGAGTGTTTGTGCGGACACTGCAAAAGAGCAGAACAGGTCCCAGGTGACCTCCCTCCACACAGTGAGTATCTTGCTCACACAGCCTTCGAACCTCCCACACATGGCGACTTGGGTGACACAGGACCAACTGACACTGGGAAAGCACTATCCTGCATGAAACCGTAACTTCAAGAGGGGTAAAACAAACTGGTGAGATAAAACAATTCTGCAGCTCACTGGGTTCACTCTACTCGTCCCTGGGATGAGAGGTTATCTAATGAAGAAAGGATGAACAGGTTGGAGTTTAGAAGAATGAGACTTGACCTTATTGAGACATAGAAGATACTGAGGGGCTTTGATCAGACACCGAGAGGATGCTTCCTCTTGTGGGAGAGACTAGAATGAAGGGGCACAGTTTGGGACAGAGGTGAAGATGTTTTTTTCTTTCTCAAGAGGACAGTTAGTCTGTGGAACACTCTTCCCCAGAAAGCATTGGAAGCTGAATCAATGAATTTATTCAAGGCAGAGTAAGACAGATTTTGGATATACAAAGAAGTCGAGGGTTATGGGCTGAGGGGATTGGGGAGGTGGAGATGGCAAAGTGGAGCAACAATCTTATACAATATTGGAGCGGGCTCGAAGGGCTGAATGGCCTACTCCTGCTGTCATAATATACACCAGTATATCATGGTGCAGCCACACACTGATGGACACACAGTGGGTCCAATCAACACACACAACATCGCAGCCGATCACCAGTGAGAGCACATGCACTATAAAGACAGGGGGCATCAGAGTTCCCGCTCATTCGAGTAGCAGCTAGCTAGGAGCTCACAGCCTGCAACACAGACATTCACCATGTGCTGAGTGCATCGACTGGTTAGGACAAGGCAAAGGTCTTTAGTTAAAGCTAGTATCGTATTTACCCACAGTTCAAGTATGTTTAAATAGTTAATCTTTTGATGAAATAGTGTTGCACTACTTCAAGTGTTGGTGACCTGTATGTGATCCAGAACACCCAACACATCACCTGCTCCTATGTCTCATTTCCTCGGTGGAACAGTGGTGCCTCACAGCGCCAGGGACCCTGGTGACTGTCTGTGTGGAGTTTGCACGTTCTCCCCGTGTCTGCATGGGTTTCTTCCGGGTGCTCCAATTTCCTCTCACAGTCCAGAGATTATTTGGATTGGCCATGCTAAATTGCCCCTTATTGTCAAAGGATGTGCAGGTTTGGTGGAGTTATGGGATGACAGGAGTAAGGCAGGTGAGTGAGCTGAGGTAGGGTGTTCTTTCAGAGTTAGTGTAGACCTGAATGGCCTCCTTCTGCATTGTAGCGATTCTATGATTGAGAGTTAGCAGTTGGTCAAGGGCTTTTGGCTGAAATCACCGAGGTTCCGGTGGTATATGCTGCAGATGAAAGACTCAATTGGCTCAACATCTAACAATCCATTGTGATGTCGCTGGCATTACATGTAACTTCATTGGGAGCCATGGAGACAAGAGGGGCGGATTGACATTCTTCCTCAGCACCCACTTTTAAAAGCCTTTTTTAAAAAGAAAAGTGCTGCACAGCATTACATCTTCAACATTTGTGGAAAAGAAATTCAAATTATTTAATTTATTTAATGAACCAGGCACCAGCAAGAGCTGATTGATACCTTCACGGAGATGAGAAAATGTGGAAAAGAAAGTAGTTAGGCCAAGAGCCAACTGAAAACGGTTTCAGTCTGGAAAATGCTAGAAATCTCAATTTCAAAACTGAATCTGTGGCCGATTCAGATGTTTTGGGCACAATTATGCAATTTTCTGCAGTCATCATTGAAAAAAATATCAACCACTATTGGAAAAAAATCAAATCCTCAAACAGGACAGCAGCATACCTCACGTTACTGTAGTGATCTCTGTATATGTTAATACATGATTAGTTAATGTGCAGTCAGTACAGTCAGATGATCACTAGATGGCAACATGAACAGGAACTATATCAGGAGTTTCCCACTCTTTCTTAGTGTTAGTGTGTGTGTATTGCAGCTGGAGGATAGACTTGGCCAGCTCAGAGTGTAGTGTCTTATATTAATTGTTAATTTAATCTATTCTTAGTTAATTCTAATACCAATCAAAATATTAAAGTAAAAAAACTCACAAGTATATTATTTTGTTACTCAATAAATATTGTCATCAACTGGAAGACTTCAACTGTTTATCATCAGGTTAAATACAACTCGGCAAAACAAAGGAGTAATGTATCTATTACATCTCTGTAATATCTGTTATGTAACAGTTACCATCTCTTTCGTGGGATTAGAAGCACATAAACAGTTAGATATAAAGTAAAGTCGCCATAGTACCAGGTGACCATAGGCTGCTTTCTCCTTTTGAGGAAGAATTGAACACGTGTTGTTGGCCTCGATCTGCATCATGAACCAGCTGTCCAGCTAACTGAGCTGGTGGATGTATCCCCTAATCTGACACAAAAAGCCCAAAATTGTCCATTCTGCGAGCAATGGAGTTTTTTTGCAAAGCCCATCATCTTTTGGATAATTAGAATTCTGAAAGTCACGGAGCTCCCCACTGTGGCTCGGCTGTTGCCCAATACATTTCTCTTCGTGCCATGAATTGTCGAACAGCACGGTAATAGCAACTGTTCAAAATGGCATCAACCTTTTGCAAATCACACTGAAAATAAGACGATCAGTGCCTGTTACCATGGTAACAACCATTTGTATCCGAGATTTAGAAGTCCCCATCCAGTGGTGGCAAGACGTCGTGCCGTGTTTGAGCTACTGGGATGTTGACTACCATTCTTTATGGGAGGCTGAACACTGCAGGGTCAGAGCAAAATCAAGAGAGCTTGACTGTCAAAGATATACAAGATCAGAGCAAACTAATCCTTGACCTGGTTCTAGTGTGGTTATCCTTAAAGACCTTGGCAGGAACTAATATGGCAGACATTTTTTCTGCCTGGATTCATTATATTGCGAGCACATATTTGAATGGTACATTTCTTTTTAAAAAGGGTCAAGTTCAAAGCATAATTTAGAACAATGTTCTCATTGAATGGCCATCAAAAATAATTAATTTTTTTCGAAATTGATGGAATGACAGTTTTCTGGAAAGCTTAGCTCTGTGCCGATCTACTGCAATGTTGCTGATTGACCTTTTATTGAGGTGACAATATCAGACAGGTCTCGCTCAACACACTGTAACACAAAGCAATATGGACCTGTATCCCCAGTTGGGCATATGAAGGCCCTGGACTTTCCGGGAACAGAAAAACTGCAAGAGAAATTGTTGTATTAAAATTAAGCTTTTCATAGTTTAATAAAGCGTTTCTGTTGGTCCTTGGACACAGATCTAGATACTTAGCAATGATGATCCTTTGCCTCCACTCACTGGGTGACAAATGAAGATGGTGGGGGGGGGGGGGGGGTCACAATACAAGAGGAGGCCAATTATCCATAAAAATAAGTGTAAATGTTCACCATTCCACATCTTGTTGTATATCAATTGTATTTAGCTGTAAGCCATCCTGAGTGAACAGTGGCTGTTGTTCATGTGAGTGAAACTGGCCTCTGATACTGAAATTCGTTATTATCCCTCAAATGATCAATTGAAGAGCAGCTAAGCCTACAGTTATGATGGAGATGTGCAACATGAAGGATGCTACCTTTCAGCTGCAAAGTGCAATGTCACCAGTACTGAAGTGATGGGTAGCAACTACCATGCAACCATACTATTTGAGTACTTGTTGGAGAATGGAAGCCATTTACAAACAGGATTGTTTCAGACCATGATCAAATCAGAAGTGAGCAACTAATCTTTTGTGGGACAAAGTATCAGTATTTTTCTGTTTTCATGTTATGAAATTGGGAATTATATGATCGCAATGCAATGGTTCTAAAGTGACTGGAGAGTTCCCAGATGTCTTCCAAAGACAGATGTATGGAGTTACGAAGAACACTGCACTTCAGGGAGGAAGGAATTTGCAACACTGGAATCAAATATTTTTGAAAATGAAATTGCTGACCGCCAAAGGATGAGAATGTAAACATAAATCGACCATCTTCCACAAAGCACATCAACTCTGATCCTTTGACCATGTCCAATAGACGCCACCAGAGACGGCATCTCAGCTACTGAACCACTTGAAAGTTCTGCATATACACATCCACATCCCCAAAAGATAACTGAGTGGATCTCCCAAACATCTTTGACAATGAGTCATCCAGACGCGAAACGTTAGCTCCTTTTCTCTCCACAGATGCTGTCAGACGTGCTGAGATTGTCCAGCATTTTCTGTTTTTGTCTCCCAAATATCTGTCCATCCTCAGGGACGGCATGGTGGCGCAGTGGTTAGCATTGCTGCCTCACAGCGCTGAGGACCCATGTTCGATCCATGCTCGGGTTATTGTCCGTGCAGAGTTTGCGCATTCTCCCCGTGGCTGCCTGGGTCTCACCCCGACAACCAGAAGATGTGCAGGGTAAGTGGATTGGCCATGCTAAGTTGACCCTTAATTGGAAAAAAAATGATATATGTAAAAAAAGATGAAAATATCTGTCCCTCCTCAGATCTCCACTTGTTAGCTCTGCCCAGCTTTGATCTACAGGCATTTCTGAAGTGCCTGCACAGACATCCTTTAGCCAGCAAGTCTAATGTAAACTGGGTAACCAGTGTCTTTGTAACATTTCACATTCTGGGGAGATAGATCTCTTTAACCTCCATGTTATGTCCAGATAAGGTATTTCCTATTCAGAACTACAAACATGGACAGTGATCCTGTGGAGGTCCTGGAAATGTATTTTATATTTTAAAATGGACACTTACAAGGTGGCTAGGATGGCTGCTGAAGTCAGGTAACTTTTGCACATTCAACACAGGCTATTTCAAGCTTCTGGAAAGTTCTAACTGAATCACCTTGCTTTGGAATGGACATATCACGACAAATGTTATCTGTGAGATTTACATTTGATGCTATCTGTGACTTACCCAAACCAAGGCTGGAATTTTCCTTCACAATGCCGGGATCTTCCAGTCCCGCCAATATGAATGGAAATTTCAATGGCTCAGCAGCCCCACCGTGTTTTGGGGGTAGGAAATTCCAGCCCTAGTGTCAATAGGTCTCTAGACATCTCATCTTCAAGATCAATGTTTCCCAAAGAGAGTTGAAAAGATAATTTCAACACAAACTAAGTTTGAAAGGCCACCATAAATCTCTTATTGTATACATTAGTGTTTTAGCTTTATGCCATTCTAGGTGGACGATGGCCATTTATTATGTGAATGAAACTGACCTCTGATACTGAAATTCCTGAATGTTCCAAGATCCAGGCAAAAGCTTAGGCAGTTTGCAGCAGGCATTGAAAGAGGCAGCAGCAGGGCAGCAGGTGGTTAGCACTGCTGCCTCACGGCGCTGAGGTCCCAGGTTTGATCCCGGCTCTGGGTCACTGTCCGTGTGGAGTTTGCACATTCTCCCCATGTCTGCGTGGGTCTTACCCCCACAAGTCAAAGATATAAAGGGTAGATGGATTGACCACGCTAAATTGCCCCTTAATTGGAAAAAATGAATTGGGCACTACAAATTTATTTTAAAAAAGTAAGAGGCAGCAGCTGCAATAAAAGACTGAGGCTGTAATGTGTTTAAAGTCTCCCAGCCTGATTTCTAAATTCAAATTCACCTCGAAGGATATTGGACCTGCTGATACAAAAGCCACAAGTGCCTAACTTCATGACCTGTTGAACATTCAACACTTTGAGGGAATCCTACAATGATGCCGATATCCTACTCCAGCTAATCTACAATTCAAGAGACGGAAAAACTTTCTTCTTCACCAGACCCGCAAAGGCTGTTTTTCTACAATGAACTAGATCCGTGACCTATGAATTATTTTTTTGTTTACATTTGACAAAAGTGCTGTATGATCTTTAACTATGTTTTTGTATGTGTGAAAGAGAGTTGGTGTGCGGGTTTGCGAGTGTATGAATACTGAGTTACCGTCACAGTTTGAATATGTTAATAAATAACGTTCTTTATTTTTAAACTTTCCAAAGTCTGCTGCTGGTTCTTTAAAGTAAACACACAATAAGGGAGGAGGGGGGTTAGAATAACATATATCTATCTTCCCAAATCAACGACATTGAATTGTGGACCGTAGGGAAGGGAATTGGGGTTTCCATTTACTTCTCCTCCTGTCCGTCACACATTTTAACGGGGATTAAAATGAACAAGATTCATCCATATTTCCTCTGTCCTACTCTTACCAGCACTCCATATAGGTGAAATAAGAAGTTGATGAAAGATATTGGAAGCAATTGAAACTGATAAATACCAAATAGATTTATTAGATATTGCTAATTTAATAACTGCCATCATTAGGAAACAAAGGTAGTGTTAAGGGATTTATATTTTCATTGGTAAATATTAAGAATAAGGTAGAGTTTTAAGTTGGTTTAATTTAATGTTTCTGTGCCTGAATGGGTAAAACCTATAGTTAGATTCATGCTGGATAAAGGTGTTTGTATGTGTGGGGGTTGGTTAAGTTCCAACTGTGTTTTATTATGCTTAGAGAGGGCTGCTGAGTGAAGAAAACTAAAAGATATAAGCATTGGTTCCTTAGCAACTGGGGCCTTGTAAGCTAGAGAAGCCTTTAACTTTTAGTTTAGCCAATTTGATTGCAGTTGGAGATAGGTAGTAAGTGAGAAAGCAGCTCTCACAGCTCTGCTGGAAGCAGTTGGTTTAGAAGGCTAGGGTAATAATTGTTTCTGGATGCAAGACTTGCTTTATACAGATCACTGTGATTATTCTGGGACTTGCAACACTGCTGGCCCAGGAAGCTACTCATTATTATGCTCCACACCTACCATTGGGTTTTAACCATGCTATGATGTTATGATCCCAGTGATGTTATAACTGGGTGGGAAGTTCGCAGAATGGAACCCTGTCTCAAAAGACCCTAATTTTCATTTTTTCTAAATCAAATATAGAGGAACAGAGTCACAGGACCACTTATTAGTTTTAGCAATAAAAAAAATTGACATGACATACTTCGTCCCTTAGCTTAACAATTACATACAGATTTTAAGATTAACATAGGTTACAAAGCACATTTTAAGATATAATGGACTCATTCACAAAAGTCCGTTTTAAGCACACATGACTCCGGTCAAACACACACACTCTGCTCTGAACCCAAGTTAGTGTCTGTGAATTTCTAATCAGAATATCCCCCAGATGATGATCTCATGAGAGTTTCCAAACTCCAGTCCCAAATACACACTTGAAAATCTTCTCATGATAATGCATTCCCTTAGTAGTTTGACAGAGGGAACATTTCTCTCAACTGCTAGAAGAAATGCCATACAATTGAGTAATTGTTAAGAAAACAAGTGCCGAGATCTGGGGCGTCATTCTCCGATCCCCCGCCGGGTCGGAGAATGGCTGTTGGCCACCGTGAATCCCGCCCCCCGCCGGTTGCCGAAGTCTCCGGTACCGGAGATTGGGCGGGGGCGGGAATCGGGCCACGCCGGTTGGCGGGCCCCCCCGCTCAATTCTCCAGCCCGGATGGGCCGAAGTCCTGCCGAGTAATTGCCTGTCCCGCCGGCGTAAATTAATGTAGGTATTTACCGGCGGCGTGGGCGGGCTCCGGGGTCCTGGGGGGGGCGCGGGGCGATCTGACCCTGGGGGGTGCCCGCACGGTGGCCTGGTCCACGATCGGGGCACACCAATCCGCGGGCGTGCCTGTGCCGTGGGGGCACTCTTTCCCTTCCGCCTCCGCAACGGCCTCCACCATGGCGGAGGCGGAAGAGACTCTCCCCACTGTGCATGCGCGGGAAACTGTCAGCGGCCGATGACACTCCCGCGCATGCGCCGCCCGGGGATGTCATTTCCGCGCCAGCTGGCAACAAACGCCGTTTCCGCCAGCTGGCGGGGCAGAAATCCCTCCGCGCCGGCCTAGCCCCTCAATGTCGGAGCTTGGCCCCCAAAGATGCGGAGCATTCCGCACCTTTGGGGCGGCGCGATGCCCGTCTGATTGGCGCCGATTTGGGTGCCAGTCGGCGGACATCGCGCCGTTGGGGGAGAATTTCGCCCCTGAAGAGCAGCCAGTTTAGGAAACTAAAGAAATTAAGAGAGGTTTCTGAAAAGTCTGATGTTAAAGATACTAGAACAGGGAACTTTTCAGTAAAGATATGGAACTGAGAAGAGAAGGTTCCAGAAAGATATCTAAAGTGATTTTTTTGCGATTTTACTACAGCCTGTGGAACGTTAGTTGGAATTACTATGGAAATAGCTGGCTGGATATTGGGAGTTGTGTAAAACAGGTAAGTCAAAGGAAACTAAAAGGTGGCGTTATAAAATACTGGACTGTATTCACTATTAAAAGTGGAGTGGAAGCTTTGCTTAAAAGTGCCACTTGTAAAAGTAAGACCGGATTTTGAAATGCAAACCGCGAAGGGAAAACATTATTACAAGAGAAGATTTTAAAGTGTGTTTTTGGGAGTGGAGTTTGGAAGCTCGCATGTTAATTAAATCATTACAAACTAATTAGCGGTCCTAAGTAAAATTTACTGCCTTTTGAGCCAGGGTTCCATTCTGGGATTTCCCCGTTCAATTACAATATTAACTGGAATCACAGCACCTTATAGTGATTAAAAACTGACGTTAGCTATGGAGCTTAATAATGTGTAATTAGCTGCCTGGCCCAAGAGTGTTACAAGTCCCAGAATGATTACAGTGTTCTGCATAAAAACGAGTCTTGCATTCAGAAACAATTATTAACCTAGTTGTCGAAAGTTTACTTCAATTCTTTGCAGAAGGCCCCAGATCAAGTTTGCAAGACATACAGTCCTCAGACATACGAGACAATTGGCTCCGGAAACCTTTGTAAGTCGGAACCAATTTTCCTGTAGGACCAATGTTATAAACGAGGGATAAGTTCCTGAACAGAAGCCGGAAATCACTCTTGGGGCATCCACCACTGTTAAGTGCTATTGCCCTGTGAAGTTACTGAGGCGACTGTGGATGTCTGCGCACCTTAGCACAGGTTCCTCGGTTAGCATGGGGATATAGTGACGTCATCGATCACTGACAGTTGCTATTTACCCTTGAATGTCTGTGAGCCTGAGCGCATATTAAATACAATGCAAGTGTATAAAAGCATTAGAATGGTAATGATTGTGCCAGAAAATTAGGAATAAAAAATTCATTTACAAACGAATAAAGATGGTTCAACCTATCAATGAATGAACATGCTGGCATGACGTCAAAACCAACATTCTAAAGTCAAAATGGAATGTCAATTTCTAACCATCGTAACTCGAATACTGCAAAGTCAAGGACTGCAAGTAACTGGACATAGATAGTAAACTACAGCCTCTTTACACATCAAGACTGTGACTTATTTTACAGTGGGGCCACATTAGAACAAAACTACTTTGAGTAATATTTGAGTACACTGTGTAATCAAGATTGATAGGAAGGCTTAAATAAAGATAGTCATGTGGAGGTGTTGCATATCCCCAGCCCCGTATTCAAAATGTCGGTGGGGCCATTAAAATGATTTGATTTCAATTTTGACGGGTATTGCTGTTGCCATAATGTGGAAGGAAAATAGAACTTCCAATCTTCCAAGCAGTCCCGGAGTGTCTCGGAGTCCCGGAGTGTCTCGGAATTAAAAGTTAATCTCTTGGATATTGCTGTGACCGACTTTGGGGAATGAGATTCTCAGAACATTAAACATCAGCTGGAGTTTCCACTTGGTCGCACCTTTAGTGCTGAAGGCATCAAATATTCCAGAATTTTACCCCCACGGTGAGCTTCTGTACTACTGTGCTAATTTTTTTTCAAATTACACGAGAAGTGGACCCTGCCCACAAGACTGGCCACACCATTAGGATGAAGCCAATCAGTTTTAGGTGTTTCCACTAATTACATCCATGCTCAGTCCTGCAATACATGCTCTGGGCACAAAGAAGGAATATTTTTTTAATTTTTGAAACATGTTACGACGCTCTGGGCTAGTGCATGGTCAATTCCAGCCCCACTTGACCCAGAGTCATAACATAATTGAAATTGACAAATAGTTCTTAGAAAAACACCCAAAGTCTTTGGCCCCTGGCTGCCCAATAACTACAGTCACCAGGTTTGTAAATTAAAACACAATTAATTTTTATTTTATTTATTTTTACATTTAGAGTAGCCAATTCATATTTTCCCCAATTAAGGGGCAATTTAGCATGGCCAATCCACCTACCCTCCACATCTTGGGTTGTGGGGCGAATCCATGCAAACATGGCAGAGAATGTGCAATCTGGGACAAAACTCATCCCGGGAGATCTGAGAAAATCCAGAAGGATTGGGTAGCCTGACTCAATGTAATCTTCAGGAGCAGCACCTCATCTTTTGATTTGGCACTCAATAGCCTTCTCGACCCAATATTAAGTTCAACCATATCAGGCTGTAATCTCCTGCCCCAATCTTGTTTGCTTTATCTTTGCAGGTTTCGGTTTTGCTCTGCCATTTATTTGCTTCTGCACAGCAGCTGTTCAACATTCTGCCATTCATAACTCCTCTAGACGCATCTTTTTTGAAAATTTGTTCCAATTTATCCAGAGACCGCACCACCAACTCTTCTTTTTAATTTAAAGTACCCAATACTATTTTTTTAAAAACAAAATTCCAATTAAGGGTCAATTTAGCACGGCTAATCCACCTACCCTGCACATCTTTGGCTGTGGGGGCTAGACCCACGCAGACATGGGTAGAATGTGCAAATGCCACATGGACAGTGACCCGGGGCCGGGATCGAACCCGGGTCTTCGCGCCATGAGGCAGCAGTGCTAACCACGGCGCCACCGTGCCGTCCACCACTAACACTTTTGTTATTTAATCTCTCCTGCCTTTCACCCTACCACAGACCTTCCATTTTGTTCTTTTTCCAACCTCCCAGTCCTTCTTCACTTGCTTAAAAGCGATTAGATTTCTTGCTTTTTACAATGAAAGGATGGTTAGCCATTATATTTATCAACAGATGCTGTTTGACCTGCTGAGTATTTGCAGAATTTGTTGCTTTTTCTTTTACTGCAGGTTTCAATCATGCTTGGAAACCAGCATGGCTATCACAGGAAAGACCGAGCAAAATCAATACTAAAGTTGATGATTTATAAACAAGAATTCTTAACAATGCAACAGTTGTTATTTGCAGTGAACACATTGTAACCTTTATCTACAGGGTGCAAACTGACATTTAAATTGGTTTGCATCACTGCCCCTATTCATCACAACAGAAAATGCAGGTCAGCGACTCTGAGGAATTCCTCTCAAGATGATTCACAGGTACAGCGTTAAACCAAAACACAAATTAATAACGTAGCTTTTCATCAATAGCAGTCTGTTGAAATTAATCTTTTTGATTTAAAAAAAAGTCTACTACAGGACCAGTCCCAGAGTTCAACTTAGCAAACACGACCATATGTGCAGAAAGTACAGGATCAGCAGGCTCAGGAAGGAGTTAACAAGTATTAACAGGCTATTCGACCATGCAATGTGTTCCAGCCAGCTCCCAACAGTGATTGTGTCAAGCGTTGCATGAATGCAAATGGGAGGTGCAATGGAATCGTTCACATCCACCCAGGCAAGTAGATGGGGGCACGGTTTAAGGCAGTGGTGGACAATGCGCAGCTCTTGGGCTACATGCCGCCCACCAGGGTACTGAATAGGGCCCATGAGGCATTTTGTTGACCATTAACCTCACGCAGGGTTGCCAGATTGTGTTGGTTTCTGTCCACAGGCTTTCTTTTCTTACGGGCATGACCAAAGTGATACGCATGTAAAGCAAGGGCACGTGAAGTGAGGTGTGCGCTGAGTTCACACAACGCAGACTGTGAAAGCCATGTGTTCCCTCTGCGTCCAATCACGTGTAAATCATTTTGGCCGCAATTTTCCCGATTAGACACCAAGTGCTCCCACGAGCGGGAAAACCAGCGTGATTCCCACTGGCGCGCTGGGAGCAAACCCGAAGTGCCGTTGATTGGCACTTAGATCATTTTGTTTTACACAGGATCAGGATTTTGGTGCCATTCTATGGGACATCAGCATGGGACACCACCCTAATTGCTGGCAAGGCACCCCCTAATCCTCTCCTCAGTAGCCACCCCCCCCCCAAATTCCCCCATTCAGGCCCCATCCCTTGGCAGTGCCAACTTGACGTCCTGCATTCCAAGGGGCAGCAAGGGGATAAGTACTCTCTCTACAATTGCCTCCAGTGTGCCAAGGGGTGGGTCTTTCACAGCAAGTGGGGGTCAGGGGGGCCTTTCCTGGGATGGGGTTCATTTGGTGGTCTTCCCTTGTGCAGCCTTTAAACTCTTCAAAAGGTTTCAGTATCCAACAATAAAGTTAAAGTGTTCCATCTTCCTCCCTTAAACCCTTTAAGCTATCTGTCGGAATGCCAAGTTCAAAGATCTGTGAGATGATGGTAAAAATATTACCTTAAATTGTTTTTTAAGTGCTTTTTGATTGACAGGCCCAGGCACTTTCAAAGGGAGGATTAAGATTTTCTTATTTATTTATATAGCTTTACGTGGGCCCATTAGCTCTTTTAAGTACAAGCTTGTAAAAGGCTATGGTCTGTGAAATTGAATGTAAACAATGCAGTTCAAAGTGTTTCATCATCTATGCATTCAACCAGGTTTGAAAAAGTTAAAGGGCAATGAAATTGACTGTGAAAAAAGCACTTCAAAGGTTTTCACATTAAAGGGAATACTTTTACCTACATCTCACAGATCTTGGAACTTGGCATGCTGACAGACGGTTTAAAGGTTGCAGATGGGAAGAACAGCCAAAAGTCCCCACATCCCAGGAAAGACCCCCCTGACCTCCACTTGCTGTGAAAGACTCCTTCAGCCCAACACAAGTCCAGCTGACTCCCACCTGCCATGAATGATCTCCCTCGGCATCATGGAGGCAATTGTAGGGAAGGTAATCACCCCCTTGCCACCCCTTGGACTGCAAGCTGCCAGTTCCCCATTTCTCAGGATTTGCACCAATGTACGCCAGTGGGACTCCCAGCTGAGTGGGTTTGAGCATCTCAGGAGACAGGTGAATCATCATCTTCCATATAAATGGCATTCAAATTAGGGTTAAGGACCACCTTGCATGTTCCCGTTGGATCTGAGCTGGAACATCAGGACCGTCGGGAACCTTGACGGAGCCAGTGGGGCGGGCTGGGAGACTCACAATGGGTTTCATACCGTTTGTGGCCCGATCTCCAATACACCGTCTATTGCGATTCCCTCCACTGCTGTGCGGGCCTGGAGAATCCCTCCCTTTGTTTTCACCATTTGGAGTTGACAACAGTTCTATTGATGTATGAATGATTAAGCATTTTCTATAACTTGACATTTTTTAGCATACATTAAATCTATTTCATCTTACTCGTAGGGCTTTTGAACCAGCCTGATTTCAATCTTGCGGCACACTGAGATGAAGGAAAGCCACTCATGTGGCCCACTCACTAGCCAAGATTGCCGATCACTGGTTTAACATCTTATCTGAAAGACAGCACCTCCTGGAGTGTACCACTCCCTCAGTACTGCACTGGGTGTCACTTTTGATAAGGGACATTGCAGCTAATTTTTACACCCCAAGTAAAGTTAGGTGACAGGCCATTCCCAGGGATCACACGTTAAAACTTTGCGTAACTGCATTAACCAGTGTCTCACTGTTGAGAATTGTGAGCAAAAATAAATTTTGTCACAGTTCTCGCCAAACTTTCAACCTCCTCTCCCAATTCGCCTGCAGTCCCCAATAGATTCCAAAGCTACAATAGTCAGTACGGGTAACTGCAAAGTCCCATCAATATACATCGAATGTTAATTTCTGGCAAGCCTTTTCTGAATACGATTCAGATCATTATAGTTTTTCAAATGTTAAACAATCAATTGGCATGAGCTTTGCCATTTGCTGTTTGACCTCTACTAGTTGAATATTTTAAGATTGTCATGGAGTTTCAAGATGTTTTGCGAATTATTTTATTGCGGACATAGATTTAACTAATCGCGAGTTTGAAAAGACCAAAGCCATTGTTGGTTTGATGTCAAGTGCCCTGTACGTTGTGAAACAACCACACAGACCAGTGGAGCCAGTTCAGCTCTTTTCCTTAATCTCTACCAAAGTGAATCCCTGGGTTAGGGAGGTGTAAAAGAAACCTCAGCCAAAATCACATTTTAAAATTTTGATCATCAGTACATTGTTTTTATGGCACCTTGCTGTCGGTAAATTGGCTGCTGTATTTCCTACATTGCAAAAGTGATTACAAAGCCCTTCATTGACTGCAGCAATGACTGCCCTTCATTGGCTGCAGCAGCAATGTTATCAACAATGCAGCAACAATCTTGTCTCATGTTTCCGTGGAGAAATGTTAAAGCTGTAATTTGGATGATTACTCATACTTTTCTGGGATGGAGGTCCTCAGTTTCAGGAACCCGCACCTTTCACTCGGTTCCTATCTCCCTGATATTTTGCCCACCATAATAATACAAACAAGCTGGGGCTCAGCGATCAAAAGGAATTCATCCTTTTGAAGTTGCTAGTCACGCATACAGAGACAAATTGCCTTTCACCCAGAGTGAGCGGCCAGCAAAGAGAATAAACAACATTGAGACAAGAAGCATAGTGAACACAGGCAAGTGCAATTCATCAAAGGCAGGAAGCAATTCTGAAACAAGCATTTGCAGCAAGGCATTGCCTTTAAATTTGGGTATTACTGCATTGTGCAGAGGCTGAGGTGGGGGATGGGCGGGTGGGGATGAAAGAGAGAGGAGGCCCACGGCAACTGTCGGATTGAAGTCTCGGCTATTTTAATCATCTCCACCTATGGCCCAGGTGAGAGGGAGGAGGATGTGGGATTTCACAGTAAGCCACCATCAGAGATGGATGGGAACACGACTCGTGAAAATCTGGTCCATAAAGTCCCAGCAGAGATAAGTGACTAGATAATCTGTTTAGGTACAGAATATAAAACGCCCCTCGAGCCTGTTCCACCATTTAATGAGATCATGACTGGTCTGTGACCCAACTCCATATACTTGCCTTTGCCACATATCCCTTTAATACATTTGGCTAACAAAGATCTATCAATCTTAATTTTAAAATTAAAAAAGTGATCTAGCCTCAATTGCTATTTGCAGAACAGAGTTCCAAACTTCCACCAGCCTTTTGTGTACCGAAGCATTTCCTAATTTCACTCCCGAAAGGTCTGGATTTAATTTTTAGACAATTCCTCGTTGACCTACGCTTCCCAAGCTGTGAAAATTATTTCTCTCTACCTACCATCTGTCCTCCTGAAAACTTCAATCCAGTCACCCTAGTGGTGTTGGTTGAGGGATAATTATTGACCAGGCCACGAGGAGAAATTCCATGTTCCTTTTCGAATAGTACCATCAGATTGTTTTACACAATGAAAGGCCAGACATTTCGCCTTCAATGTAACATTGGGCATGGTATACGATTAGCAGCTAATTCAATAATCATCCATTTTACACTAATGTCCAAAGTTACAATTACCCACTCTGTGCATTGAAAAATCAGAAAATCCAATGCTTCAATTCCTTTTTTTGGAAATTTAGAGTACCCAGGGGCCAGGATCGAACCCCGGTCCTCGGCGCCGTGAAAACTTCAATTCTAATGAGGAGTTTGACTCAAAAGTTTACTTGGTCTCTTTGAGAAGCTGGTGAACTCCCTGGGTGGGATTTTCCGACCCCCCCCCCCTCCCCGCCGGGTCGGAGAATCGCCGGGGGGCAGCGTGTATCCCGCCCCGCCGTCAGCTGCCGAATTCTCCGGCGCCTGTTTTTGGTCGGGGCGGGGATCACGCCACGCCGTTGGCAGCAGACCCCCCCGGCAATTCTCCGGTCCCCGATGGGCCGAGCGGCCACCCGTTTTCGGCTAGTCCCGCCGGCATGAAATGGACATGGTCCAACCCAGCGGGACCTGGCTTGCAGGGCGGCTACCGGAGTCCTCTGGGGTGTGCGGGGGGATCCAGCCCCGAGGGGGGGGGTGCCCCCACGGGGGCCTGGCCCGCGATGGGGACACACCGTTCTGCGGGCGGGCCTGTGCCATGGGCGCACTCTTTCCCTCCACGTCAGCCTCTGTATGGCTCCGCCACGGCCGGCGTGGATAAGAAACACCATGCGCCAAATCGCGCCAGCCCGCGGCGGCCCTTCAGCGCCGGTTGGCACGGAGCCAACCCCTCCGGCGCTGGCCTAGCCCCCAGAACTGCGTAGGATTCCGCAACTTCCATGCGGCCCGACGCCGGAGTGGTTTGCTGCGCTCTTGGAGCCAGCGTCGGGTCCCACCAAGTGCAGGAAAATCCCGCCCCCTGTGTTTGTCTGGCATGGCCTATGTTAAGACGAAAAGTGTTCAATGAATTTCTGAACCCGGTAGTGTTATTTGGTACAGCAAACATTCGCTGATGTTTAACCAGGGGCAGAATTTTTTTGTGGGCTAAATTGGGTTAGAACAGAGACTGGCAACCAAAAAGATTGATGCCAATGGCTTGCGTGAGGGAATGCTGCCTCTGTTCCCAGCCAGGTGACTTTTCTTTTTTTTCTTTATAAATTTAGAGTACCCAGTTATTTATTTTCCAATTAAGGGGCAATTTAGCGTGGCCAATCCACCTATCCTGCACATCTTTGGGTTGTGGGGGTGAAACCCACGCAGACACGGGGAGAATGTGCAAACTCCACACGGACAGTGACCCAGGGCCAGGATTCGAACCCGGGTCCTCAGTGCCGCAGTCCCAGTGCTAACCACAGCACCACGTGGCGCCCCGAGGTGACTTTTCTTGAGGCAGGACGAGAGTGAGCTGGTGGGGAATGTCCAACGCAGATTGGCTCAAGATTAGTGAAGGCAGTGTTGGGTGCATTTTGTGTGTAGAAGGTTGGCTTATAATAATAATAATACAATAATAATCTTTATTGTAACAAGTAGGCTTACATTAACACTGCAATTAAGTTGCTGTGAAAAGCCCAGAGTCGCAACACTCCGGTGCCTGTTCGGGTACACAGAGGGAGAATTCAGAATGTCCAAATTACCTAACAGCATGTTTTTCTGGACTTGTGGGAGTAAACCGGAGCACCCGGAGGAAACCCACGCAGACACAGGGAGAACATGCCGACACCGCACAGACGGTGAGCCAAGCCAGGAATCGAAGTATGGGCTGGTTTAGCTTACTGGGCTAAATCGCTGGCTTTTAAAGCAGCCCAAGGCAGGTCAGCAGCACGGTTCAATTCCCGTACAAGCCTCCCCGAACAGGCGCCAGAATGTGGCGACTAGGGGCATTTCACAGTAACTTCATTGAAGCCTACTCGTGACAATAAGCGATTTTCATTTTCACCTGGGACCCTGGAGCTGTGAAGCAACAGTGCTAATCATTGTACTACCTTGCCGCCCACACAAGTCAGAGTGGTGAGCTTTAGTAGAGCAGATGAGGCCTACTCCATCCAAGGATACGCTGAATAGCAAATTCTCACTTTCCCACCCTATCTGGGTTCCTTGTCACCATCTGCCCACCAAAATATGAACAGCCTGCGTATTCAATTTTTCCTTTCAGAAGATACTGTCCAAATGGAAACCACTGCAAGGGCAGCCAAATCAAGTCAAGATGTGGCCCACATTTCCACAGTATTACCTCCGTTCCCACTTAACCCAGCCTCAAATTGCCAGCAGATCCATCCCTGACCCAACTGACACCTTGCCTCGACCAAAATGCTGGAAAGCTTCTGCTTCCTGTCGGGAGCCGGAACTAACCCATCACCCAATTCCCATCTCCACCACAACAGTCTGGCCCCAACTTGATTCAAACCCATTTGCCAAGGATTGCAAAACCTAATCCATCCAATTAACTCTTCAAAAGAAAATGAAGAGGAAGTTACTCCAGCAAGTCAGTCTTATCTTGTGCAGGAAGTGCTTCCAACAGGAATTTCACATCAACATCATCATCGTTGAGCTTTCAAACTGGGATGAGCCTGAGGTCAAACAGATTGTTTCCAGAAAATATATTCCGATAGGTGAATGGTGAATGGAGAAAAAAATAAAATCGTCATAAGTGGCCTTTCATCAGCATTGCAAATGAAGTATAACAAATGGTTCAAAAGGGCTTTGCTGACAGACGTTCAGATTAAAAGGTCCCCCTCCCTTTCTCAAACTTCCCAACAATCCTCACACAAATGAGAATAACATGACCAGGTTATACTTAACTACCGCTTAGCATTGTCTAGCCGCAGGAGTCAACAGCACTTTGTATTAGCTGTTAAGTGCAGACCAGAAGCAAAAAAGTGAAGACACTTGGCAGGATCGATTTCCAGCTACTTTGGCTGTTGCTATAATTTAGAATGGTATTCTGCATGCACATTTACATCCAATTCCTAATGTTACAATTGCCATCAGTCCAAAACCGATTGCAAATCAGGAGCCATTTTATACTTAGCATAATTTCCCTCTCCATTGACTTTAACAGCAGGGACCAATTTCACACCCACGACAGGTCATATGAAAATCCAATTTCTTAAGCCAAATATGTTGGGGAGGAGGAATTCTCTGGGGCCGCTAGGTGGCAGCGGGAAGCATGCACCAGGGGAAAAAACAGATTTCACACCAGGTTGTGTCTCCCGGTCCGCTCCGCCGGCCCCGGTGAGGTTTCTGCTGGCGGGAACATGCAAATACCCAAATTCAGTACCATCAGGCAGGGAACCCTATTTACCTGCCTCCTGGGAAGCTCCACCCCCCCCCCCCCCCACCAAAAACAAATACAGGAGTCCTGCTGGCAGTAATTGGTACAAATCCTAAGAAACTGGGACTTAGCACCGGGTGGCTACTTGCCTCCAGGGTGCCGAAGGAGGTCCTTCATGGGAGTTGAGGCTCCGAGGGGGGGGGGAGCTTGGGGTGCACTGGAGGGACTCAGGTCGGTGGTCTTTCCTGAGATGAGTGTCATTTGGCTGGTCTTTACATCTGCAGCCTTTCAATCTGTCTGTGAACATGTCAAAATGAAAGATGAAGGGGGAAACATTTGAAGTGTTTTTGTGCAGTCAATTTCATTAACCTTAATCTTTGCCTGTGTGCATACTTGGATGCCTGAAAGCTTTGAATTGCATCGTTTACATTCAATTTCACGGACCGTTGCCTTTTAAAAGCCTCTTGAATGACAGGTCCAAGCACTTTCAAAGGAAGGATCACAGTTGTGTATTTATATAGCTCGACAGGGGTTTATTCATTCTGAAGTACTTCCTCCTTTAAGCTGTTGTTTTACGATCTGCAGTTTTTTTTTTCACAGCGCCAGGGTCCCAGGTTCGATTCCCCGCTGGGTCACTGTCTGTGTGGAGTCTGCACATTCTCCCCGTGTCTGCGTGGGTTTCCTCCGGGTGCTCCGGTTTCCTCCCACTGTCCAAAGACGTGCAGTTAGGTGGATTGGTCATGCTAAATTGCCCTTAGTGTCCAAAAAGGTTAGGAGGGGTTATTGGGTTCCAGGGATAGGGTGGAAGTGAGGGCTTAAGTGGGTTGGTGCATACTCGATTGGCACTGTATGTTCTATGTTATTCATTCTCTTACTCCCTCAGAGTGCAAGATGCCAGGTTAGTACTGCCAAGGGTGGGGCCTGAAGGGGCGAATCGCAGCCATTGCGTTTTCAGAGCCACACTTGTCTATATGTAAACCAGGGCCTAAGTTCCTTCTGCCTTGTCTAGGTAGGTGGGGTAAGTCAAAATAAAAAGACATGAGGTAGAAATAGGTCGACAATATCTACCCCAGGTAATGTTGACCCTGTATTTGTTGGTCTTTCAGTTACTTGCCTTCCTTTCAGAGCTCCTCGCCGCATTGTATGGCAGCAACAACCAATTAGGAGTGAAGGTAATTGCCAAGTAAAATAAAACCCTTAGACCATTGGTTAAAGAAAAGATGGGCAATGTAGGAAAACCAATTGACACATGAAGCAAAAGGTAGTAAAAGGTAACAAAACCTGAAAACTCAAATAACTGTTACATTAAACTAGGTTTAAGTGACCAAGTGGGGCAGACCAGCATTTTATCCTCAAGACACACAGGAACGACTCTCGCTTGAAGTTAGGAAATTTGGTGTGGGGCGTAATTCTAATGAAAATTAATTTGTGCTTTCCGGTATCACCATTTTCTTTGCTCCCCCAAACTATGGGAAATTGGACTCATTGCAATTCAAGCCTGATTTTTCAACCCATCCCATTACCAGTGAGACTTTGCGCCACCAACAGAGGCTCAGAAAATCAAGACTCTGATGCAGTCTTTCATCAGCCGTGGCAAAGTATTCATGAGTTTTAAATATTTACATCAGCATTTGCTGAAGAACTCCTTGCTCTGCCAATTATTGCTCATTAACATCTTTATTCACTTTGTAATTCATGATAGTGTTGGCTTCAAAAAGCCAGAACATCTGTCAAATAACTTCATAAGATTCTTGAAAGATAATTTAACTTATGGACTGCTTTCCGAAATTGCATTCTAAACAGAACACTCTTGTTCTGGCTGGATGATGACACTGGCATGTCTATCAGAGATAAATCTACTCAGCCAGTTTCGTGTTAGGAGTAGTATTCCAGCGACAGCGAGATGTACAACATCTCTTTCTCCAATGAATGAAGGCAAGAACAGGTTTTTTTGAATGCCCACACAAGGGATTCACTGATCTACACATATTATAGTTGTACAAAAACGTACAAGCGTCATTAATTACAGAACTAACATTTCACACTTGGAATAACCATTGATGTGAATGTTTGCAGGGGTCAGGACTTTCTTTTTGTATATGTGAGATGAAGAGCATGAGGAATTGAGAAGACCTGATGGGCGTGACTATGATTAATCACTGATATTGACACCTTTTCCAGTATATTGTTGCAATTGGGTTTGAAGGATTCATATCTGAAATATTAAACAGTTGAACAAATAGGAATTCTCTCTGAAGATTCAAAATGCACCTTTGCTCAGCTGTAGCACAGTGCTTCTTAGACTCATAGCAGAGAATAATGGCGAACAAATAAAAGACCCAGCTTCCAGCTCAAACCATGTACAGTCAGAGCGTTATAATTTATTTAATAAAATCTCATTGTCCAATTTGACCTTCTCATTATTTTAAGTACAGGACACAGTGCTGCAAGTCAGATTGAAATGGCCAAGAACTGGGGTAATTCTTGCTTGAATAGGCATTTGCTGGGGGCCCAAGGCATTTGATAATTAATTTGAAGTCCCTGGTACAGTTGTTGACCAAGGTTACCACACCCCAAGCATTAGAGATTAGTTCCTAGAGAACAGGTAAACTGTCCCTCCTCATCTTTCTTAACCCATCTGCAGGCTTTGAGACAGTTGACCGCAACATCCCCTCCATTCCCTTTCCACTGTTGTCCAGTTAGTTAACTGGGACTGCACTCACCTGGTTCTCAATAATTTTAATTGTAGCCAGAGAGTGTCACCTTTAATTACTTATCTTCCTGCTCCCACATCATTACCTCTATCCAACACGCTCTCCTATTTTTCATCTACATGCTGCCCCTCAGTATCATATGAAAACACAGCATCTGTTTGTGCCTCCCAACTCCACCTCACCATGACCCATCTCAAATACTTCACTGATGCTAAATGATCAGACTGCCATAGCACATCCAGTGCTAGATGACAAGCTCCTGACAAGTAAATATCGGGAAGACCAAAACCATTGTCTTTCGCTGCTGCCGCAAGATCTGCCCTCTATCCACCGACTCCATCCCTCTACCTGGCAACTGCCCGAGACTGAACAAGACTGTTTGCAACATTGGCATTGTATTTCACCCAAAGATAAGCTTCCAATCACATATTCATGCCATCGCTGATACCACCTAGCTCCAATTCCATGACATCGCCAGACTCTTGCTGTGCCTCAACGCACCTGCTACCAAATATCTCATCATCCTGTTGCCATTTCTGGACTTGGCTATTCCAGCACACACTGGCCGGCCTTCAACATTCTACCCTCCATCAACGTACGGTCATCAAAAACTCTACTGCCCATGTCATTATTCACAGAAAAACGTGTTCACCCATCACCCATTTGCACTGGCCAACACTGACTCCCCGTTAACCAATGCCTCAATTTAAAAAAATCTCTTCCTTGTATGAAAGTCCCATCATGGCCTCATCCTTCCATATCTCTCATCTCCTGCAGACCCAAAAGCCTCAGAACCGTGCTCCTCTCATTCTGGTCTTCTGACCCAACTATGTGCCCCACTTCCGTGGCTATGTTCGTGGCAAGGTGTCCACCCACATGACCGGTGTTCCATGGACGGTGGGCACTGCGGGAACTGGGGTGCATTGTCACCCCCAAAAATTATGTTTGTTTTTGTTCTTCAAGCTTATGATGTTTTGATTTCCATTACAGTGCCCCACCAAGTGGGACATTGCAATGTCACCCCCATGCACTTATCATTTGGTTTAATCATTTTTTTTTTTTTGCTTTTACATATCCAAATATAATTCTTGTCCAATGAGAATATCCAAGTTATATTTCTCCAACCATTGTGGCAGTGTCTTCAGTTCCCTTGGTGCAAAGATCTGGAATTCCCTCCTTAAACTTTTCTACCTCTCTTTCCTCCTCTAAGACGCTCCTTAAAACCAAGCTTTAGGCCATTGCCCTAGTATCGCCTTACGTGGGTCGCAAGTTTAAAGGGAGATAAAGCAAAGAAGTGAAAGGCATGAAAGAAAAGAAAAGGAAACCTGAAGTATTTATAATCTGGAGGCAAGGAGTGGTACTTGCAAGCTCTGAAGCTTCTTTTTGATGGTTGCTGAGTTGCACTTTTTGCTGTCCTCGTCAACATTGCAGCACACCCACGAGATGATGAGAACAGCATTGAGGCCCAGTTGACCAATACTGTGATGGCAGTACCATCTTTTTCGAGCATTGTAAATGTGAGTGCCCTTGCAGCAGATGGCATGACCTGGGTTCTACGAAAACAGTTCCTCCCAACATCCTTGCCTGGTAGGTGCACCAGATTCTGCTGTTAGTGCAGCAGTTTGGCGGTTGTAGCCAGTTAAGAATATTTTGCTCTTTGGTTGCTCTGAAGAGATAAATTCTCAGTGCTTTCAGAAAGGCCCCTTCCTCTGGGTCAGATGAAAGAAAGAGCATTGCTACTAAAAGCGTGTTGAAATGTGATTTGTGGGGGAGGCAGCACGGCAGTATAATGGTTAGCACTGCTGCCTCAAAGCACCGAGGACCCAGGTTTGATCCCGGCCACAGGTCACTGTCCATGTGGAGTTTGCACATTCTCCTCCTGTCTGCATGGGTTTCATCCCCACAACCCAAAAAGATGGGCAGGATTCTGTGATCCTGAGGCTTAGTGCTGACGACGTCGGAAACACCGTCCCGTTTCTCGACGGCATCAATACGGCCTCAGGATCAGCAATTCTGGCCCCTACAGGGGGCCAGCACGGCACTGGAGCGATCCACGCCGCTCCAGCTGCTGATCCTGGCGTGAATTGGGCGCCGCAGGGTCCGCGCATGCCCAGTAGCTCCAGCGCCAACATGCGCATGTGCAGTGGCACCGGTGCCAACACGCGCATGCGCAGTGGCTCTCTTCTCCGCTCCGGCCCCGATGAAACATGGCGCAGGACTATAGGGGTCAGTGCGGAAGGAAGGAGGCCCCCAGCCAGAGAGGCCAGCCCACCGATTGGTGGGTCCCGATCGCGGGTCAGGCCACATCGGAGGGCTCCCCCCCCCACCCCCGGGATTGGATTCCCCCCCCCCCACCACAGGCCACCCCCGGACCCTTCCACGCCGTGGTCCCGCTGGCTGAGAGCAGGTGTGAATGGCGCGACTCGGATTTTTTTACGACGGCCGCTCGGCCCATCCCAGGCGAGAATCGGCGGGGGGGGGGGGGGGGGGGGGCGCTCACCAACTACCCCAGCGCCAATTCTCCGCTCTGCATTGGGGCGGTGTGGCACGATTCGCGCCGGTCGCGGGGATTGTCCGGCTCGGCACCGGGCTGAGAGTATCCCGCCCGATGTGCACGGTAGGTGAATTGGACATGCTAAATTGTTGGGGGGAAAAAAAGGAATTGGGTACTCTATTTATTTTTTAAAAGAAATGTGATTTGTGTACGGTCAAAGAAACATCCCAAAATCAGTCTGGGATGAACAGATCAGTGGCGCTAAAGCGTCCGTTATCCCATGTTTAATTGGGATTAGAAACCTACCAAAGCAATAATTGCCTCACAAATAAATTCTAGTTTTCAGTTCCAGCCTGCAGGTACATGGGGGTATGGATGGGTGAGGGGGGGGGGGGGGGGGAAATATCTATTGTGCAATATGACTCAATATTCTCAGATATCTCCTCCCCCTCTCCATGGCAACTACTCAAGCAGGGCACTCTCAAAGGCTACAGTAATGATTGTTTTTAAGAACATTTAGGACAAAGGCTCACAGGCTTTTCACAGTAACTGCATTGCAGTGTTAATATAAGCCTACTTGTGACAATAAAGATTATTATTATATAGACTAGCAGGAAAACAAATATGGTCTAGAAATTGGCCGAAAATCATGATATTGCTATGAACTTCCATGCGTAGAACAGTCCTTGGTACTGAGTCTTTCAATATTGATTATGCTGGACTTGGGTAGGACATGCCTAGATGTCCTCACCCTCCATTTCAATATTTAAATGCAGCTCACCCTTGCTTTGTTCAATGCTTGCCCCAAACCCAACACAAAACAGAATCTCTACTGTGCAGAAGGAGGCCATTCAGCCTATCATGTCTGCACCGGCCCTTGGAAAGAGCCCCCTACACCTCCACCCTATCCTCGTAACCCAGTAACCCTATCTAACCTTTTGGACACCAAGGAGCAATTTATCATGGCCAATCCACCTAACCTGCACATCTTCTGACTATGGGAGGAAACTGGAGCTCCCGGAGGAAACCCACACAGACGCTGGGAGAGAGTGCAAACTCCACACAGATAGTCACCCGCGGCCGGAATCCAGGGGTCTCTGGAGCTATGAGGCAGCAGTGCTACCTCATAGCTCCTCATTTGACTACTGTGCCACCCAAAACATAAGATAAAATGGGTGATCAACCAGGAATTAATCATGTTTTAACTAAATTTTTCACACTCATGCTTTGATGGTGCCCATTTCTAAGGCAAAATAGAGAGAAAAATTTTGTTTATTGTGCTTTAGGTTTTATTTCCTTTATCTTGCTGCTGTTAATGCACATTTTTGCTATAAACAAGAAACAGAAAAAGGAGCAGGAAGAGGCTATTCGACCATTTGAGCCTGCTCCACTATTTATTATGATCATGGCTGATCATCTAACTCAAAAGCCTAATCCCTCCTTTCCCCCATATCCTTAGATCCCCTTCACCCAAGTGCTATATCTAACTGCTTCTCAAAAACATATGGGGCCGAATTCTCTGTCGGCAGGATCCTCCACTTCGCCAGCAGCGCACTCATGCCCGTGGATTTCTCAACGGCATTCTGGTGCCCACAATGAAAAACCCCATTGGCTGGCTGCCCGGATGGAGTATCCCACTGCCGGCGGGGGAACGCCGCACCAGAAAAACAGGAGAATCCAGCTCCTAATGTTTTAGTCTCATAGATATTTACAGCATGGAAACAGGCCCTTCGGCCCAGCTTGTCCATGCCGCCCAGTTTCTATCACTAAGCTTGTCGCACTTGCCTGCATTTGGCCCATATGTTTTCTTACAGGTTTGAGGATCCTACGAACCTCGCACGACATGGCACGACTCCATACTCTCCCTTGGACTGATCTGTTCCCTGTAAGAACACTATTCACGATGCCCTATGCTGCTCGTTTGGCCCTTGCTTCGCACTGTAACCAATCACTATTTGTTGATGTATCATTGCCTATTGATTATTCTTATTATTTTGTCTACTATGTATGTTCTGTGTACGTTCCCTTGGCCACAGAAAAATACTTTTCACTGTATTTCGGTGCATATGACAATAAATATCAATCAATTGGGTGGTTAGGTGGATTGGCCATGCTAAATTGCCCTTAGTGTCCAAAAGGGCTAGGAGGGGTTATTGGGTTATGGGGATAGGGTAGAAGTGAGGGCTTAAGTGGGTTGGTGCAGACTCGATGGGCCAAATGGCCTCCTTCTGCACTGTATGTTCTATGTATGTTCAATCAGTCAATCCTTCTATACCCATGCAACTGTCAAACTGCTTTATGAAGGACAAAATTGTACCCACTCTACCACTGTTCTGGCAGCCCATTCCAGATGCTCACCACCCTGTTTGTGAAAAAATTTCCCCTCTGGTCTCTTTTGTATCTCTCTCCTCTCACTTTAAATCTATAATGGTTTCCCCCCTATCCTCAGATGTGACCCCCGCTTTGGACACACCCACCAGCGGAAGATCCTTCTTGCATCTACTCTGTCTAGTCCTGTTAGAATTGTATATGTTTCGAAGAGATCCCCTCTCATTATTCTGAACTCCAGTGACAGCGAAGACAATCAGTTTGGTAAATCTTCACTGCGCTCCCTTTAGAGCAAGAATATCCTTCCGCAGACAAGGAGACCAAAACTGCACACAATATTCCAGGTGTGGCCTCACCAAAGCACTGTAGATTTGCAGCATGACTTCCCTGGTCCTGTATGTGACTCCTCTCGCAATGAAGGGCAACATACCATTTGCCTTCTTTACTGCCTGCTATACCTTCACGCTTACTTTCAGTGACTGGTGTACGAGGACACCCAGGTCTCATTGCACATTCCCTTCTTCTAATTTATGGCCATTCAGATAATAGCCTGTCTTCTGTTTTTGCTACTGAAGTGGATAACCTCACATTTATCCCAATTAAACTGCATCTGTCATTCATTTGTTCACTCAGTCAACCTGTCCAAATCACACTGAAGGATCTCTGCATCCTCCTCACAGTACACCCTCCCACCTAACTTTGCATCACCAGCCAATTTCGGGATATAACATTTTGTTCCCTCATCTGAATCATTAATATATATTGTGAATAGCTGGGGTCCCAGCACCGATCCCTACAGTACTACACTGGTCACTGCCTGCCAATTTGAAAAAGACCCATTAATTCCTACTTTTGTTTTCTGTCTGCCAACCAGTTTTTGATCCATCTCAATACACTACCCCTAATCCCAGCGTACATGTCTTCAGAAACCCAGAATATTGCCTGAGGTTATTTGTATTTCCTGCACTCGGAAACATCCACTGGTTGCTATTTGTGTGAGCTTCAGTACAGATAAACAACTCATGTTTTTTTGTGGATTTACTGGCTCATGGGGATTTTCTCCCAAACACAGACCGTTAGGCCCACGAGCATGAACTGAAAGTTGTAACTTTCGAAGGGTTAGCTATGCACAAACCTCATTCTTGCACAGCCGCTTCAGTGCAGCTTTGACTCCATGTCGCAATGTTAACAGGACAAATCAGGAGCACCATCAGATTGTGGAACCACTTCCTCTGGACAGAGTTTGGCAAAGCAAAGGGTGGAGGGGTTTGCCTCCTCATCAACTCTTCCTGGCGCGTGGATCTGGTGACCCACTGCTCCCCGGACCTGGAGTACCTGACCGTGAAGTGCCGCCCATACTCTCTTCCACCTGAGTTCACTTCAGCCATTATCACAGCGGTCTACATCCCACCCCAGACAGAAGCGAAGAAGGCGTTGGATGAACTGTACCCAGTTATGAACAACTACAAAACAGAACACCCAGAGGCCTTGTTCATGGTGGCCGGGGACTTCAACAAGACCAACCTCAAGAGTGTACTGCCAAAATTCCACCAGCACATCTCCTGTCCCACCAGGGGCGACAACACTCTTGACCACTGCTATTCAAAAATCAAGGGCGCCTACCGTTCCATCCCCCGACCGCACTTTGGGAAATCAGACCAGAAGACGGTGCTCCTTCTCCCGGCATACAAGCAGAAACTCAAGCGGGAGAATCCAGCTAAGAAGGTCATGCAGTGCTGGTCCGAGGAAACAGAAGAGCTCTTACTGCTTAGAGACAGTGGACTGGTCCATATTTAAGAACACTGCGGCCAACTTAAATAAGTATGCCACCACCGTCACAGACTTCACCAGCAAATGTGTGGACGACTGCGTGCCAAAGAAAGCAGTACGTACGTTCCCCAACCGGAAACCATGGCTCAATCACGAGATTGACTCCCTACTGAAGGACAGGTCGGAGGTATTCAAGTCAAATGACCCTGACCTACAAGAAATCCAGGTACGACCTCCGCAAAACCATCTGAGATGCCAAGAGAGAATATCAGACCAAGCTAGAGTCACAGACAGACTGTTGGTGATTGTGGCAAGGCCTAAACAACATAACGTGCTACAAAGTGAAGCCAAGCAGCATCTCCAGCAGCAGCGCCCCCCTCCCCGATGAACTCAATGCATTCTATGCTCGGTTCGAGCAGGAAACGAACAATCCGCTGTCGAGTGCCCCAGCAGCCCATAACTCACCCATACCCACCATCACAGCTTCCGAAGTCAGATCGACCTTCCTGAAAGTGAACCCTCGGAAGGCGACGGGATCCAGACAGAATCCCTGGTCATGCACTCAGAGCCTGTGCGGACCAGCTGGCAGATGTGTTCGCGGACATTTTTAACCTGTCCCTACTCCACTTCGAGGTCCCCAACTGCTTCAAGAAGGCCACCATCAAACCGGTGCCAAAGAAGAACCAGGCAACGTGCCTCAATTGCTACCATCCGGTGGCCCTGTCTTCAGTAGTAATGCAGTGCTTCGAGAGGTTGGTCATGAAGCACATCACCTCCATACTCCCAGAACGCCTTGATCCACTGCAATTCGCATACCATCGCAACCGGTCCACAGCAGGTGCCTTTTCCCTGGCCCCACACTCATCCCTCGAGCATCTTGACAACAAGGACTTCTACATCAGATTCCTATTTATTGACTACAGCTCCGCCTTCAACACCATAATCCCAGTCAAGCTCATATCAAAGCTCTAAAACCTAGGACTTGGCTCCTCACTCTGCAACTGGATTCTCGACTCCCTGACCCACAGACCACAATCAGTAAGAATAAACACCTCCTCCATAATAGTCCTCAATACCGGGGCCCCGCATGGATGCGTACTTAGCCCCCTACTCTACTCCCTGTACACACACGACTGCGTGGCAAAATTTGGTTCCAACTCCATCTACAAGTTTGCTGACGATACGGCCATAGTGGGCCGGATCTCGAATAACGACGAGTCCGAATACAGGAGAGAGATAGAGAACCTAGTGGAGTGGTGTCGCGACAACAATCTCTCCCTCAATGCCAGCAAAACTAAAGAGCTGGTCATTGACTTCAGGAAGCAAAGTACGATATATACCCCTGTCCGCATCAACGGGGCCGAGGTGGAGATGGTTAGCAGTTTTAAATTCCGAGGGGTACACATCACCAAAAATCTGTCCCACATCGACGCTACCACCAAGAAAGCACAACAGCGCCTATACTTCCTCAGGAAACTTCGAAAATTTGGCATGTCCATATTAACTCTTACCAAGTTTTACAGATGCACCATAGAAAGCATTCTATCTGGCTGCATCACAGCCTGGTATGGCAACTGCTCTGCCCAGGACCGCAAGAAACTTCAGAGTCGCGAACACAGCCCAGTCCATCACACAAACCTGCCTCCCATCCACTGACTCCACCTACACCTCCCGCTGCCTGGGGAAAGCGGACAGCATAACCAAAGACCCCTCCCACCCGGCCTACTCACTCTTCCAACTTCTTCCATCGGGGAGGAGATACAGAAGTCTGAGAATACGCACGAACAGACTCAAAAACAGCTTCGTCGCCACTGTTACTAGACTCCTAAACGACCCTCTTATGGACTGACCTCATTGATACTATACTCCTGTATACTTCATCCGATGCTGGTGCTGCGTAGTTACATTGTGTACCTTGTGTTGCCCTATTCTGTATTTTCTTTTATTTCCTTTTCTTTTCATGTACTTAATGACCTGTTGAGCTGCTCGCAGAAAAATACTTTTCACAGTACCTCGGTTCACGTGACAATAAACAAATCCAATCCAATCCAATGTAAAACATGCCGTCATAATTCACCAGGTTCTCGGAATCCATTGAAAAAACAGCACCCCACAATTCATAAGCGATATTATTCAGTTTAGAATTACCAGCACAGTACTCAAAAAAGCTATGCAGTTATCTTTAGGTAAAATAAGATACAGAAAACTCCACAGAAAATAAAATTTGAATTCCACAGCATGTTTCCTGGTAGAATTTCTCTGCAGGGTCCCTTCTGCACAGCTGACTGGTTGACTGAATGTAATGTTATTGCAAAGGATTAGAATTACCCAATGGAAAATGGAGAAGGGACCACTTTCTCGGAGAATTATTATCACTGGATCACAGGCTGCCAGTGTTTGGAAAAGAACAAAAGACCAAACAAAATAAAACTATCAGCATCTTTAAAGGCAAAGGGCCAGAATTATTTGTGTGCTTAGCTTCAGAGGTGATGGTGGTACAGCAGTACCATGAACAGCTGACTGCACCTAACAAATAGAGCAATTCAAAGAAACAAAGGCCCATTAAAGTATTGTCATCAGGCTGGATACAAGCCAGGATCTAGAACCAAGTGCAAGAGGAACAATTAGCAATGTAGAGCTGAGCGATCGCAGTTAATGCACCAGAAAAAACACAAATGGAAAGTAATCATGGTGTTCATCACAAATTTGACCTTTAAGAATTGTCATTGAATTAAAAGGCAGGGTCAAGATTAATAATTAAACTGAAAACAGTGAAGAGCTGATAGTCACATGACCTGCCTGGCCACTATGGAAAAGGGTAGGTACAACTATATTGTAATATTATACAATAACCTTTCAAAACAGACCCAACAACGAGATTACGATATGAAACCTTTGTGATCTGGAGATTTAAGTGTTTCCTTTCATTGAAATCAAAGAGAAAGAACTCTTCTTTCCTGAAACTTAGCCAAGACAAGGCCAGATAAAAGACTAAATGAAGCCATTGTTAATATATCGCACACAATTATTTGCAGCAAGTGACAAGTTGGTGCGCCTTCTAGGGCCCAGAAGAGCATTCAAACTATTGAACAAAAATATTGTGCTTGCATCATATTTTGTAGGATCATAATTTCACAGCACTAGAGGAGGTTTGTTTGGTCCAGGAGATCTTCAATAACATTTAATTTAAAAAAAAAACTATATTTGAAGATAGTTTTCACACAACCCATCCAAACATTCCCTATTAGCAGTTCAACATATGGACTTTTCGAACACAATCATTTCTGTGCAGATTTCTCAAGATGCTTATCAAACATGCACACTTTCTATTGCATTGGTCTATGAAGAGTTTTGAAATATAATTTTAAAAGAAAACTAATGATCTAAATCAATGCAGTCAAAGTGATTGCACAAGAATGAAAGGAGAAGCAAAGAGTAGAAACATATTCAAATTCTCTCCGCTACCTGCTATTTGGATACAAATCAGGTCCAACTTGAGGGCTAGCACCAGCTGGATGAGATTCAATAAAAAATTTGGAGGTGGGAGGGGGGAGAATAAATTCGAAGAAAACGATCCAAATGGATGCTTGCCTCAAATCTGCACAAGCTTGTTGTCAGAGGTATTCTGTAACAATTTGTTCATTGCTGGACTGGCTCATTGCCTAGCGAGGAAGATTTGCTGACTATTGTATGGCACTTCTTTAGTGCGAGATGATTCTTATGAAAATCTATAAACAATGATTATTATCACAAGCTACGGGAATAAGATGACAAGTGAAACATTTCTTTCATCACAAAAAGTAATGGAATTTTCAAACAGATTATCAGGACAACCACTTAAGAGGGAAGTGCAAATGGATTGGAGGGATGATTAGATGTGTTTATTCAGCCATTCAGAATTACATAAAGATGTAAAAAGAAATAGGAGGAGTAGGCCATTCAGCCCCTCAAGCCTGCTCCCCATTCCAGAAGATCACAGCAGTTCTAATTGTGACCTCAACAGCATTTCCCTGCATGGTCCAAATAAGTTTTGACTCCCTTATAGATCAAAAATCTATCGAGCTCAGTTCTGGATATGGCCCAGCTTCCAGTCCTTTGTGGCCAAAGGATTCAATATTTCTGCCCGGTTTGAGCTGGGGATCTTTTCATATGTTAGGCAAATGTGATAACCACTGCACGACAGAAACCCTTTGGGGCCACAATTATTCACAATATATATATATATATATATTTTAAAAAATAAATTTAGAGTACCCAATTCATTTTTTCCAATTAAGGGGCAATTTAGCATGGCCAATCCACCTACCCTGCACATTTTTGGGTTGTGGGGCCAGAACCCACGCAAACACGGGGAGAATGTGCAAACTCCACACAGACAGTGACCCAGAGCCGGGATCGAACAGGGGACCTCGGCGCTGTGAGGCTGCAGGGCTAACCCACTGCGCCACCGTGCTGTCCTTTTCCCAATATATATTAATGATTTGGACGAGGGAAGTCAAAGTTGCCAAATTTGCAGATCACACGGAAATAGAACATAGAACATACAGTGCAGAAGGAGCCCGTTTGGCCCATCGAGTCTGCACTGACCCACTTAAGCCCTCACTTCCCCCCTATCCCCGTAACCCCTCCTAACCTTTTTTGGACACCAAGGGCAATTTAGCATGGCCAATCTACCTAACCTGCACGTCTTTGGACTGTGGGAGGAAACCAGAGCACCCGGAGGAAACCCAGACACGGGGAGGACGTGCAGACTCCGCACAGACAGTGACCCAGCGGGGAATCGAATCTGGGATCCTGGCGCTGTGAAGCCACAGTGCTAGCCACTTGTGCTACCATGCTGCCCTAAGGCAAGGTGGGAAGGCAAGTGGTGAGGGTGACACAAAGAGTCTCCAGGGGGACATAGACAGGTTAGGTGAGTGGGCAAAAACTTGGCAGATGGAATATAATGTTGGAAAATGTGAAGTTATGCACTTTGGTAGGAAGAATAAAGGAGCTGAATATTAGTTAAATAGAGAAAGACAGGAGAAAATTGCAGCACAGGGGGATTTGGGGATCCTCGTGCATAAATCACAAAAAGCTAGCATGCAAGTTCAGCAGGTAATTAGGAAGGCAAATGGAATGTTGGCATTTATTTCAAAGGGAATGGAGTAGAAAAATAGACAAGGCACAATAATACTATGAACTGTTTTTGTCCCTTTATCTAAGGAAAGATATACTGGCAGTAGAGACAGTCCAGAGAAGGTTCACTAGATTGAGCTTGGCTATGGAGGGCTTTATTTACGAGGAGAGGTTGAGTTGATTGGGCCTGTACTCATTGGAGTTTAGAAGAATGAAAGGCGACCTTCTCGAAACATACAGGATTCTCAGAGAGCTTGACAGTGTAGATGCTGAGAGGACGTTTCCTCCTGTGGGAGAGTCTAGGACCAGAGGGCGTAATCAAAGAGTAAGGGGTCACCCATTTAAGACAGAGGCGAAGAGAAATTTCTTCTGTCAGAGGTTAGTGAATCTGGAATTCTTTACCACAGAGGGCTGTAGACTCTGGGTCGTTAAATACGTTCAAGGCCGAGATAGACAGATTTTTAATCAAAAAGGGAATCGTGTTATGGGGATACGGTGGGATAGTGGAGTTGAGGATTATTATCAGATTAGCCATGATCTCATTGAATTGCAGACCTTCCTCTGCTCCTATGTTTTATCAAAACAAGGGCTTGCCTGTGATTTGAACATGGGACTTCTCATGTTTCAACCTATATGTCCATAGCGAAGATCATACCCCAGACCAACATGCTAAATTCTGTAAACAGGATGAATCTATTAGACCTAGGCCTTTCCAGTTCCTAAAACATCTTCTGTTCCTATGACGAATGATCCATCATTAATGGGACTTACCATTTGTGTAAGTATTGACATAGTACTTCCGACCCTGTGGTGACATGTAGCATTGCCAACCCTGTGGCAGAGGAGTGTGAGACATTTCCTCAATGGTCTGTGGACTTATTGATGCAGGTTTCTGTCAAAGACAAGCACAAATATGCAATTATTTCCAAGACTGTTGTGCCTAAGCAATGCATAGATTCCAGCATAGTAAGCTAATAAAATTTGTCAAAATACAGTAATGCCATCTGATTCTATGTTCATGCACATGTAAAAGCTCATTGAAGACCCAAGTGTGCTATAGTTGAAGGTTAGTGGAACTTATACCAAAGTAAGTTTAACAGTTACACTATTCGAAGAATCACAGAATTGTTACAGTGCAGAGAGGCCATTCGGCCCATTGTCTCTGCACTGGCTCTTTTCCCCATACCCCTGCACACTGTTTCTATTCAAGTAATCTATTCAAGTAATCATCTAATGCCTCGACTGGACCCGTCTCCACCAGTGCATTCCAGACCCAAGCCACTTGTGTGAAAATGTGTTTCCTCACATCACATTTGTTCTTTTCCAAATCATTTTAAATCTGTGCCCACTCATTCTTGGTCCTTTTGCGGGTGGGACAGTTTCAACTCTGACTAGCCCCCCTCATGATTTTGAGCATTTCTAACAAATTCCCTATTAGCCTTCTTCTCTCCAAGGAGGGCAGTCCCAACCTCTCCAACCATCCTGTAAACCTCTCTCCAATCCTTAATGCAGTGTGGGACACTAAACTAGTTTTGTATTGATTAATCACCAAATATTTTGTAAGCAAACAAAGAAAAAAAGATTTGACTTTGCCAAGTGGGTATCAGTGACTATATCATTTTGTTCTGATCTTTGCTTGTGCTCCATCGTTCTAAGTGATGGCTTTGATTTTATTGTCCAGCAATCCTCTGTTGTAATGTTGCCTGAGCCACATCAATTGTTTCAGTCAGAATTATTTGTGTTCACCGTTAGATTCTCCTCAGTTGTCATGTCATAAATTTCTATTCTACAAATGAACATGTACAGCGACTACACTTCAAGAAATACATTATTGGCTTTTCAGTGCTTTGGAATAGCCTGATGATGTATAATTTGCTATTTAAACACAAGCCTTTCATGTACATACAATGAAACTAATTCTTCATTACTCCTGTATGAATCCTGTCCAAAATGCCAGTTTCATTGATGAGACTGTAAAATGTTGAGGAGTCAGCACATGAACTTATGTGTTAACATTCATTCCGCAACTTATAACAGGACAAACTAAAGATCAAGATATTGCCCAATGACCCAAGTAAGTGATGGCGAGAGTAGTAACAGTGAAAAGGGAATTGGGGGGAAAGAAACCTGTTATTAAAAAAAATTGCTGGGCTAATGAGACTCGTTTGGATAGATCTTTCAAACAGCTTGCACAGACACGATGGGCTGAATGGCCTGCTTATGTTCTGTATTCATGCTGCGATTCCCTAACATGCTCATTGGATACAGCATAAACATTGAAATCCGTTACCATAACCTTTTCTCGGGAGCTTCTGAAAAGGAGAAGGGTTGCTGAATTCCCACTCCAGAGAGTAAAGCACAGAATCAATGCAGTACTCCAGTGCAGTATCGAAGGAAAGCTACATTACTGAAGACAGTGTCTTTTGCGTGAGATTTGAAAGCGGGTGCCCTATCTGTCCTCTCAGGCAAAGGATTCCATGACACTCTGCCAGAGAAGAGCAGTGGTGTTCTCGCCATTTTCCTGGACAATATTTACCTTTCAAGTATCACCACAAAGACTGATCAGGTAGTTAACAGTGAGGTCGAGTGTCTTGGGTGATGGGAAGATATAGACGGGGTGGTAAAATGGGCAGAAAAGTGGTAGATGGAATTTAACGCTGAAAAGCAAGAGATGATACACTTTGGAAGGAGTAATGTGACAAGGAAGTAGTATTCAATGAATAGCCTAACACTGGGAGGTTCCGAGGAATAAAGGGACCTTGGAGTGTTTGTCCGTAGATCTCGGAAGGCAGAAGGGCAGGTTAATAGGCTGATGGAAAAGGCTTATGGGACACTTGCCTTTATCATAGATTACAAAAGCAAGGTCATGTTGGTGTTGTATAGAACTTTGGTGAGGCCACAGCTGGAGTACTGTGTGCAGAAAGGTTAAGTAGACTTGGGTTTTCATTGGAACAGAGAAGACTGAGGGGCAACCTAATCGAGGTGTACAAGATTATGAGGGGCATGGACAGGGTGGATAGAGAGGACCTGTTCCCCTTGGTTGAAAGTTCAGTTATGAGGGGACGCAAGTTCAAGGTGAGGGGCTGGAGGTTTAAGGGGGATTTGAAGAAAAACTGTTTTACCCAGAGCGTGATGATGGTCTGGAATGCACTGCCTAGTAGGGTGGTACAGGGGGTTGCCTCACATCCTTTAAAAAGTACCTGGATGAGCACTTGGCACGTCATAACATTCAAGGCTTTGGGCCAAGTGCTGGCAAATGGGATAAGGTAGACAAGTCAGGTATTTTTCATGCATCGGTGCAGACTCAATGGGCCAAAGGGCCTCTTCTGCACTGTATTATCCTACGATTGTGGTCAAAGTCACATTGCCGTGACAACTTGCTATGTGCAAGGTGGTCCTGAATGTCAGACATTATAACAATGATTAGACTTCAAAAATACTTCATTAGCTATAAAATACAGATATTTAGAGACTGAAATACATTGTGGGCGATTCTCTCTTCATCATGATAACAAAGTGATGAATCCAAAATTAAACATCTCATCTCCTGATACCACTTTAGCAAACCTATTCCCTGCCTACAGCATGCACTCACATTACTTTAAATCAGTGAGCATCTGTTTCCCATTTCAACGTGGTCAATGTTTTCCATATTACTTCTCAACCCACTGTTAGCAAACAATCTTGTTAGAGCCAGTTTTTGCATCATATTGACATAGAGAACAGTGTTGGTTTGAAGCTGTTGATCTTGGGGCCAGTAATGTGAGAGCTCCTCAACACAGGCCAATTTGGTCAAACAGGTTTGTGTTCCACGTGATCTTCCTCTCCCACCCCTCTCCAACTAACCTCAACAGAACATCCTTCTATTGCTTTCTCCTTCATGTATTTATCTATTTGTAAAACATTGCCAAGCTTCGCACTGAACAATACTGCCCAGGAGATCAGAGTTTTCATTTCTGATTCAGTTTGCAACTCACTGTCAATTCAGTACTACAGTTCTCATAGTGATTAAGATCAAAGAGGGATTCCACTTCTGAGTGTGCCCTGCTGGGAAATGTACCTGTGTGAACCTAAGATGAAGAGAGAATGAGGATAAATTGTCCTGCCACAGTGGCAATTGATGAACTCAAACACACTAGTGATCATAATGACTTTGGTCTCTTCAGTCAAACATTTCACATCTCTCCTGATATTCAATTGTCAGGAGAAATAGCTAACAGCTATTTGGGAGGGTGGCACGGTAACAAAGTGGTTAGCACTGTTGCTTCACAGCGCCAGGGTCCCAGGTTCGATTCCTGGCTTAGATCACTGTGCGGAATCTACACGTTCTCCCCATGTCTGCGTGGGTTTCCTCCGGGTGCTCCGGTTTTCTCCCACAAGTCCCGAAAGATTTGCTGTTAGGTGAATTGGACATTCTGAATTCTCTCTTTGTGTACCAGCACAGGCGCCGGAATGTAACAACCAGGGACTTTTCACAGTAACTTCATTGCAGTGTTAATGTAAGCCTACTTGTGACAATAAAGATTATTATAACAGGCAGCTGAATTGGCAATTCACATTTTACACTATCTACCAAAGTCAAAGTTATCCCCATTGCTTGTGCACGTGTCAGCAAGGGCCACTTAGTTAAGGTACAAGATTGGGGTTGGACCTGCAAGAATTGGTTCCATCGATGACAATTATGTCACATAATGTAACAAACATTCCAAAGCACTCCACATACAAGTAAACAGACACAAATTGACACGGTGGAAAAAAAAGATTTGGGACAGGGTGACCATAACAGAGAAATGGATATCGAGCGGGTCTTTAAAGGAAGATGGAGATACAGCAGTGTTTAAGGATGAGTTCCAGAGCCTGGGGCTTGGCAACTGAAGGCATAGAACCAATTTGGAGGGTGGATGGGAGGGGTAAGAAGAGGGGGGTCACATATGGCTTCAGGAGCAAAGGAAATCAGAAAAATCACAAATGAAAGGTCAAGTTACAAGTATTGTTAATTAAGTTAACAACCGTGATACGATAAAATACAATTTTTTCCAAGTTTGTTCTTGAGTGATAATACGGTGGGTTTTAATTGCTTTCAAAATGCGTTATTTGACTCAATACAATTGACAGCAAGAGAATGTTTATTGGTGATATCAGGCATGTCACAAAAGTGTAGCATTGCATCTCTCATACCATGGTAAAAGGGTGTTAACAACGAAGTTAGACATTACATGATTTAAAATGCAACAATGAAGTCTAGCAGAGTATTTGTTGATTTTGCAACGCTGGTTCAAGAAAGCTGATTTTTATTTAATGGCACTTGAGTTCCAAAATTTATACTGCAGCTTCAAGATTGAAGTGAACCATAAATCATGATAAATTGCCTTCTTTTCACATTGATCATCACTGCAGAATATTGGAACAAAAGGGAGCATTAAGCCATGTCAGATTTAACAGTTACATTTAGTCCAGCAAAGACAACATCAACAATTCATGCCTCAATAATAATAGTGAAGTACTTTAAGTAAAAGATGCTAAATGAAATGCAATCTCTCTTTTAGTCACTGAAATAGGAATACCATCTTTTAGATTCATCCATCTAACCATTTCCCTTCTCAACATCGCACACATAATTTTGTACATCACTCTATTGTTCACAATTAGAAGCTTAAGGGCAATCCAATTCTATTAAATCTGGAACAGGTTTGTTACTTGACCAATCAGAACTTTAGTGCAGGGCCAAGGCTCATGGAAACAGTGATTAAGGGGAAATCAAACAAATGATACTCCTAAATGTATTTTAGATGGACTTTCCTTTGAAAGCAGAGGACAGACTATTTAGCGACATGCATTCAAACACAAGCTCGTCTATAGGCGGCACGGTAGTGTTTTGTTACCAGTGTGGGAGGTAACATGTGCTACTCAATCCTTGGTTAGTGATGAGGTATTCGGAATCCCGATGAAGAAAATTCAAACTCTTCCAGTAGTAACAAAAGGTTTATTGAGTAACTACAACAATATTTACACGAGTTCTTTACTTTAACTTTGATACTAGTGATAAGGTTAACAAGATCGAACTATGGTAACTATACGTAACCTCACTGGCCATTTAAACTAGTCTGTTGTTGCTTTGATCACAGTGCACCCAAGAGAGAATGAGAGAGACAATGTGGCTGCCTTTTATACCCCTGTTGGTCCAGCCCTCTAGTGATCATGTAGTGCTACTGATTACACATTAGCCCCTTGTGTACATGCACGCATAGAGATCACTTCAGGTAGCATAGTGGTTAGCACTGTTGCTTCACAGTGCCAGGGACCCAGGTTCGATTCCTGGCTTGAGTCACTGGCTGTGCATAATCTGCACGTTCACACCATATCTGCATGGGCTTCCTCCGGGTGCTCCAGTTTCCTCCCACAAGTCCAGAAAGACTACTTGTGCCACTAATAAAGATTACTATTATTATATTTGAAAATGTAACTGGACTTCAGAGCCTGGAGGTTGTGCAGCACAAAGTCCATGGGCGGGATTCTCCATCCCGCCAGACCCGTTTATTGGCGCGGCACGCCCCCACGTGCAACGGGATTCTCCGCCCCGGTAGCAGGCCATGGGTTTCCCATTGTGGCCATCCCCACGCCTTGAGAAATCCGCAGGCGTGCGTGCGCTGCCGGCGAAGCGGAGAATTCCGCCCCATGAATTTTGCAGTACTCAGGTGCACAATGCGATAATAATGGCATTTTGAGAGCCAGGCACCAGCAAAGGACTTAAATACATTCATACAGCTAAATGGGAAGCAAAGAGGAACCTTTTCAAAATTACCTTTAAGAAATAGAACCTAGGTTTGCTGACACTGGAGCAGGTAAGGAAGACTTAGCAGTCCATAAACTCCAATCTACTGGAAGAGTTTGACATTATTGTCGCAATTTGCACAGGAAGTTGGTGAATGTTTCATCTAACTCGCAATCAAACACTTGCTGACAGCTGCTTTTCAGTACTTTGCTCAACATGTGAACTGACTTTTTAATATGCATATTTTTAAAACATTTGATGCTGCAATATACTGAACCAAGAAACTTTTATTGTAAACAGTTATATTTAGAAGTACCCAGATGTCTGCGTTTGTGCATTCGTTCTGCATTTGGATTAGTTAAACTAAAATGCAGTTCTAAAACTTAAACAGGCATTAAAGTACATCAAAATATATAGTGTGTGTATCAGTCACATCATGCACAGCAAGCATCATGTCTCAAAAATTATGTATTCATCAATTTCTTAGTCTATTATGTGTTGTGGTGGGTGAATAAATATAGAGTATCGGTGAAAAAAGAGACAAGCTATCAAAGCAGTGTGTCTCACATATGCTTGTTAGAAGCCACACATATTCACACACAAAGCCCTGTCCTTTGCAGACAGAATGTACATGTTCGCACATTGTTTTTTTTTCCAACTTTAAAGCTTGGGGAACAGTCATTCCCTGGTTCATTCCCCAGGGCAATGCCTTGACCAGAGTTGACCTCCATGATTTGAATTTGATCAAAGCTAGGCAGTTAAGTGTTCCATGCTGCATTCTCCATGGCAACACCTTCGCCAATTGAGTCCACTTGCCAACCAATCAGCAATCACATCTCATATATAAATTGTTGCTCCCCTATACTGTTGGTGACATTGACCTGATGAGTGCAAGAAAAAAAGCTTTGACAGAATGCCTCTTTTTTTGTCAGCAATACTCAAGTTCTGAACTACCAAATAACTAGAATTCTATTTTTGTGATGATAACACCATTTTTCTTCGGAGAGTTGACAATGACTTTGAAAGACAGGACTTGGGAGCCCAGCAGAAGGTCATCAATATTCGTTGGGAATCCAAACACACAAGCGAAAACCAGCAGTAGTTAGTTTGTCCAATGTGCACAAATGCTGCTTGCAATTGGATGAAAATGTGTAAGAGGTTGAATAACAGCAGATCGTAAAAGCCAAATTGCTTTTAAAATTAATGATGGGTATTGGATCATTTTGTTTCATTAGCAGAAGTCAATCATATGGGTAAAGATTTATTGGCTTACGAATTTAATTAAGCGTAAAGATCTAAACAAATGCCTGGCTAATCCCATTCATGCAAGCAATCCCACATTTGTTGTGAATTGTGATATTTCCTGAACTAATGCAACAATTATTAAGAGCACATATTTAAGTAAACCAGCCTGTGGATCATCCTGCTTTTTAGATAGAAGTGCTAAATAAAATTAGAAATTATTTGTCATACTTCATTATCTTATACTGCCTTTGGTCACATATCTATTCTTCCATACGCATGAATTTGCTCATCCTTCGAACATCAGACGCCTGTTGAACGTAATCATGACCCCATCTGGGGAGAGAATACCTGAGGTGATCATCTCCCTGGATGCAGAAAAGGCCTTCGACAAATTCGAATGGAAGTACCTCATAGAAGTACTGGAGCGGTTCACCGCTTGGGTGAAAATCCTGTTCAATGCTCCCACAGCGAGCGTACAGACAAATACCACCAGCTCCAAGTTCTTCTAGCTATACAGAGGCACAAGGCAGGGGTGCCCATTGTCCCCGCTGCTGTTCGCCATAGCGACCAAACCACTGGCGATTGCGCTCGTGGTGGTAAAGAACTGGGAGGTGATCAGCAGAGGAGGCAGAGAGCACAGAGTCTCGCTCTATGCGAATGACCTGCTCCTCGACATCTCGGATCCACAAAGCAGCATGGAAGGAACCATGGCCTCTTGAGAGTGTTTGGAGCGTTCTTGGGCTACAAACTCAACCTGGGCAAAACCGAGATCTTCCCAGTGAACCCGCAAGGAGGAGTGGCACAGCTGGAGGAAATGCCTTTTAAACAGACCCGGCACACGTTTTGCTACCTGGGGATCCAAATCGCTCATAAGTGGACAGGGATCCACAACTAGTCTGACGGAGGAAGTTAAAAAGGGACCTGCAGAGATGGGAGATATTCCCACGCTCCCTGGCAGGGAGAGTGCATACAATCAAGATGAACATACTGTCCAGGTTCCTCTTCCTGTTCAAATCCATTCCGATCTACATCACAAGGCTTTTTTCAATTCATTAGAAAAACTGATCATGGAAGGGGGTAGTGTCAGCGGTTTACGGACCTACTTTGGAAGAGGAGAAGGCACCTCTGGAAGGGATCAAAGCAAATTGAAAGGAAGAGTTGGGAGAGGTTATGGAGGAAGAGTTCTGGTGTGAGGTGCTCTGGAGAATAAATGCCTCCACCTCGTGCGCGAGGTTGGGGCTGATACAGCTGAAGGTGGTATACAGAGCACACCACACGAGGGCGAGGATGAGCCGATTCTTTGCAGGAGTAGATGATGTGTGTGAGCATTGCGGGGAGGCGGGGGGGTGGTGGTGGTGGTGGTGGGGGGGGGGGGGGGGAGGGGGTAATCACGTTCATATGTTTTGGTCCTGTCCAAAGCTAGAGGATTACTGGAAGGAGGTTTTTAGGGTAATTTCCAAAGTGGTGCACGTGAAACTGAACCCGGGTCCCCAGGAGGCCATATTCAGGGTGTCGGACCAGCCAGGGTTGGAAACAGGTGCAGAGGCAAACATCATAGCCTTCGCCTCGTTGATTGCCCGAAGGCGGATCCTGTTTGGATGGAGAGCAGCCTCTCCACCCTGTGCCCTGGCGTGGCAGGGGGACCTGTTGGAATTCTTGACTCTTGAAAAGGTTAAGTTTGAACTGAAGAGAAGGAAGGAGGGTTCTACAATTCATGGGCATTATTCATTATGCACTTTCAAGAACTAGATAACATTGAAAATTACTTGGGGGGGCTGGGTGGGAGGGTTGGGGGAGGGGAGCTGTGTGTATTAAAGGTGACTATGGATGATTCCTGATACCTTTTTGTCAATTGTATATGTAAACATGCGGGCTGATGTTTGGGGTTTGGTGGGAGGATGGGATCGTTGTTATTCATATGGGGATTGACATATTTGTTGCTGATTATTGTTTATTGTTGGTGGGTGTAAATTTGGGAGCACGGTGGCAACCTCACGGCACCGAGGTCCCAGGTTTGATCCCGGCTCTGAATCACTGTCCGTTTGTGTGTGGAGTTTGCACATTCGCCCCGTGGGGTTTGCCCCCACAGCCCAAAAGATGTGCAGGTTAGGTTGATTGGCCATGCTAAATTGCCCCTTAATTGAAAAAAAAAAAAAGGATTGGGTACACTAAATTTAAAATAAAATAAGCCCAGTAATGAGCGTCATGGTAGCAGAGTGGTTAGAACTGCTGCCTCACAGCACCAGGGACCGAGGTTAGATTCCGACCTTGGGTAACTGTCTGGGTGGAGTTTGCACGTTCTGTCTGTGTCTGTGTGGGTTTCCTCCGGGTGCTCCGGTTTCCGCCTACCAGTCCAAAGATGTGCAGGTTAGGTGGATTGAATATGCTATATTGTCCCTTCGTGTCCAACGGTTGGGTTGGTTTACAGGAATGGAGGAGGTGAGTAGGCCCTTTCTGAGGGATGGTGCAGACTTGATGGGCCGAATGGTCTCCTTCTGAACTGTAGGGATTCTATAATTGACAACGCACTGTGAGTATGCAGGTTCTCCTCCCTCCCACCCCCACCCCCTTCCATTGGACTCATGCCCACCTCCAACCTAATCGCGGGAGGTATTCCCATCGCCAGGAAACTGACTAGCGGCATCTCTCATAATTAAGTGCGTCCCGCCACCAACTTTCCTGCCATGGTGGGAACCATTAAATTCAGCCACAGATGCCAGGAAATTATGTTGTTGTTATAAATGGACTAACAATGGGAAAGCACGTTGGCACAGTGATTAGCATTGCTGCCTCACGGCGCCGGGGTCCCAGGTTCGATCCCGGCTCTGGGTCACTGTCAGTGTGGAGTTTGCACATTCTCCCCGTGTTTGCGTGGGTTTCGCCCGCACAACCCAAAGATGTGCAGGGAAGGTCAATTGGCCACGCTAATTTGCACCTTAATTGGAAAAAATGAATTGGGTACTCTCAATTTATTTTTTTTAAAGATAAATGGACCATCAAGGTTATTCATGAAGGTCCCACCTTTCAACCTTGCACCTCGCCTAGGGTGTAGAGATCCTCAGGATTAAACACCACCACCAGTCAGCCCTCCACAACAAAAGGGGAAAGCAGCCTATGGTCATCTGGGACTATGGTGGCTTTACCTATCTTTACAAACGTCTCTGGTAATGTTGTGGACAGAAGAATTTCATATGATTATGCTGAATGCACGTATACCGCACGCTGCAGTCACAATTCAGCAAAAAGACCTGAAGTAGCTGGTCAGCCCCCAATTTGCATAAGCAAAGTAGCCAACACCATTTTCAAGCACCGTAATCAATATGGTATACGCTGCACATCAGATGCAGCCTCCGCTCACACGCGTTGCACGCGTTGGATCTGCAGTGTTTACCCCTGTAGCCACCTAAAATGGCTGATTCCCGAGTAAAATGGTCAAACCCCGATCTAAAATGGCGAACGAAAAAGGCTGATGGGAAAATCAGCCAACAGGACTCAAACGGACAGCTGCAGGCAAAACAGTGTATTCGGCTCTGGGGAAGTCGGCCCAGACCGATACCTGCAACCATTAACAGCACATCAACCCAGCCATCTGAATATTAAGCAGCCATCCCCGGGAACAATTGCTACACATTAGCAACATAAAGCCGATCCAGACTTTTCGGAGCCAGCAGTGGCTGAGACAAAGAAAGGTGGACGATCACTCCCCGATCAAGGAATTGCCCCATTATTGGAGCATATCGAACCAAGTGATTGGGACCAAGTCCAATCACTTGGAACCAGGGTCAAGGTCCGCCCCGAGAGGCGGGAAGCCCCTCGGAACTATAAAATTAGGGGCCAAGTTCAGATCAACCCTTCTTCTCCTGCTCGCAACCTTTGAGACCCTTTGACGAAGAAACAAGTAAGTGTTACTCCAGCGATCGCTACCAGAAAGGTGTTCCAAACTATCGACTCGTACCAGCCTTTTTGAAACCCGCAGGACAGACCCAATTCGATAGACCATTTGTTTCCCTGACCTGGTGGGAACCAAAGTTAAGTATTGGCCTTCAGTGGTAGGTAATAGTCTAGAAGTAGGATTATTGTATAAGTATTTATTGCTGTATATAATAAATGATCGTTGATTTAACATTACTAAGCGGTGTGCTGCATTATTAATCATTACTTGAGCTTGAATCACGTGGCGGTATCAGAAAGATACCTGGCGACTCGTGAGCAAAGGTGACAGAATTAGAGCTAATAAAACTAAGGCTAATAAGAGCAACACCCCTCACACAAATATGTAATTTCTGGATCAAGCATTCTTTCATACAGTTATAATATTTGTAAGGACATTTTAAATCGGTCCATTAAAAAAGAGAGTGTGTTAAAAAATAAGAAACTTTCTTTGAAGGGGAATGAATTGGCAGTGTGCTCAATGTTGAGATCACTTTCTGGAGGTACCCTTTGCACGAAGGTCGAAATTAAAGTTAGATATTTTACTCTTACTGAATTATAATATGATATTACCGAGTTTAGTCAGAGTTTTATTGCGGATCAAACTATAAACTGCTGTTTGCAGAGTGACCATCAGCAACCAAGATTAACTTACATTAAACTAACAGGATCTATTGCTATACAGACACTCTCACTGTGCATTATATATACAAATCAAAATAGAAGTTCCAACTCCTTTAATAATCTATTGAGTGGCATAAACATTCATCTTCTGAATATTGTCATGCAGGTATCATGATGCGCAATTATATAGAGCTGTAATTCTTAAGTTATCTCATATAGAATCCATAGAATCCCTACTGTGCCGGAGGCCATTTGGTCCATTGAATCTGCACAAGAACCCTCCAAAGGAACACCCTACATCGGCCGACTTCACCGCCTTGTCCCCGTAACCCCACGCATTGATCATGGCCAATCCACCTAACCTACACACCTTTGGACGTGGGAGGAAACCAGAGCACCTGGAGGAAACCCACGCAGACACGGGGAGTACGTACAAAGTCTACACACACAGTCACCTAAGGCCAGAATCGAGCCTGGGTCCCTGGTGCTGTGATGCAGCAGTGCTGACCACTGTGTGGCTCATCGCTGATATCATCTCTGATCTCGCAGATCTTCCATATTCAAATGTTCAAAGTTATCAACATTAATGTCAAACCATAATGAATAATAATAATAATCTTTATTGTCACAAGTAGGCATACATTAACACTGCAATAAAGTTACTGTGAAAAGCCCCTAGTCGCCATATTCCGGCGCCTGTTCGGGGACACAGAGGGAGAATTCAGAATGTCCAAATTACCTAATAGCACATCTTTCATGACTTGTGGGAGGAAACCGGAGCACCCGGGGGAAACCCACGCAGACACGGGGAGAACGAGCAGACTCCGCACAGACAGTTACCCAAGCTGGGAATCGAACCTGGGACCCTGGTGCTGTTATGCCATAATGCTAACCACTATGCTACCGTGCTGCCCATGACTGGCCACGAGAGGCGAATTCATGGGGAGAAGGGATATATTGTAACGATGAATTAGATGATCAAGGGAAAATTTATACTAGTTTCAGGTTTATTGACATGAGGTACAATTGAATCTCGTGTCACTGCAAATTGAAATTCCAAACAGGTATCCACATCTGCCATATCATTAAAAGGACCCTAGTTACAACTGAGACTCTATGCAATTTGGCTCATTAACGCTCTTCACCCACCCTACAGCAATCTACATGCAAAATCACACCATTTTCCCTTAATAACCCCTTATTCTTCTGCTCCATGGGATTGTCTTTATCTGGTTGTACTCTTACCCATTTGAATACAGCCAATGTAAAGCTTGATGGTTTCACTTCCCACTGCTGTGTCAACCAAGGATTAATCTCTGATCCTGTCATTTTTCTCAGACATCTACACAACACCTCTTGGGTGACATCTGCACGTGAAGCCTCAAATTTAAAAATCTGATCCTAGTGTTTAAAATGGTCTATATTATCTTTCCTCAGTTCCAGTCTCCGTGACGTCCACCAGCCCTGAAGTCCCTTTCCCAGAAACGCTGCAGTCCTCTGACACTAGCTCTGGGAAATCCACCCCTACTTTTGCCTTAATCTTACTGGCATTGTCTTGAACAACCTAAGACCCACCCTTTGGAATTCACTCCCTGAACCCTCTCCTCCATTGTATTCCATAAAACAGATTTATCTAATCATACCTTTGTTACCTTCTCCTAAACAAGTCTTCTTTGGGTTAGTGTCCGTTTCTTTTCCCTCACAGATATTTCTCGACATGGAAAAAAGTGCTGTTTCTGCCATTTTCACAATAGTGCAAGAAGAGAGTGCACAGTTATAACTTTGTTAACATTTAATGCTTTGAGGTGGATGAAAGAGTTTCACATGTTTTGTGCTAATGCGCATCAATATTCTAAGGTGTCAATTTTTATAGCTTTGTGATGCAAATCAATTCACGGTGCAGATAAAAATTGCAGAATGTAACAACAGAATATGGGCTGAAATGGATATTTTTAGGACATAATAATAATTGTAATAATAAGGCAATAGGGGATCAGTAGCTTGTTTTACACTGTATGATATTTTCTTTTCCGTGTAGTTCAATGACAAAGAGAATTGGATGGAATGTAAAATAGCCAGCTGATTCACCATCACCCAAAGCTAATTTCACACTTTTATGCCTGCGCATTCACTGATAGATGGACACACCATGAAATAAGAGACTGATAAAAGGATGTGAGAGGCTGCCAGAGGAAATAGCAAACACACAAATTCTATTGAAGAATTCTAGGAAGCCTGGAAAGGTATTTCCTGTATAGGGGGTCTCCTGCTGTAAGCATGGAACAAACCCTTCAGCATTTAATATGGCAAATCCAAGATTAAAGAATTAACCCCTCTAATTCTGTTTTTGTAGCTGTCTGACAATAATGCAGCTATTGTTGTAAATGGTAACTCTTTGCACTTACTTCCTCCCTTTTGTTTTTTTTTAATCTTGTACAGTTGTAAATCATGAGCACCAATAATTCTCTGATATTTTGCATCTGTGGCTATTCCACACCGTTAAGCCTGGATCGAATCAGCAGGCTACTAAAAGCATGAAGTGTATTACTACTAACTCCAATCCTCTCACATTCACAGATGGCCTATTTTTAAACTAAGGGTGACTAGATATTTTATATTGTGGTTTTATCTCAGAACTTGTTAGCTTCTTACTCTTGAAGAGATGAGATCTTGCTGGAGGCAATGGTATTTTGTTGAAAACACATTTATTTACATGCTAACTATTTTACAACGGTGAAGCAAGACTGAGACATAATTAGATGGGGGTTTGGTTTTGCTCAAATGGCTGAACAGCTGCTTCACGATGCAGACCGAGGCCAACAGCATGGATTTAATTCCCGTACTGGCTCAGGGTTATTCATGAAGGCCCTGCTCCTCGTCTGAGGTGTGGTGATCTTCAGGTTAAATCGCCACCAGTCAGCTCTCCCCCTCAAAGGAAAATTCCGTACCGGCTGAGGGTTATTCATTAAGGCCCTGCCTTCTCAACCTGCTTCTTGTCTGAGGTGTGGTGATCTTCAGGTTAAATCGCCACCAGTCAGCTCTCCCCAGCTCTCCACTCAAAGGGAAGTCAACTCTCCCCCTCAAAGAGAAAAGCAGCCTATCGTTATCTGAGACTATGGCGATTTTACTCTCTAAGATGCCTCTCAGCGAGTAACCTCGCTTTGTCATAGCTCTTCACGCACATGCTCAGCAGGTGGAACGTGCTCAGAAGCTGTAGCCCTGCCTGATTATTCATCCCTCCATAACGCCAGTGGGGTGTTCAGATTAATGGCATCACCGTAATGCACGCCCCGCTTGGATATTCAGTGCAGACCATGGACTGACTTGACTTGAGACCTCAATCTCTATGGATTAGTACAGGGGGAAACAATATCAGGTGGGACCTTTATCTCTCAACCCAATGGAAGAATGCTTCCTTCACTTAGTTTTAGAAAGCATATGCTCTCTTTCAAAAAATCTGTAAGACAATTATTCTTCCTTCTGAAGCCTCTTAATTTACTCTGATTAAGGTACACATTTAATGGAAGAGTTTATTTGTTTTGACAGACAAAGTCTTCCATAGTTTACTCTGTTGGAAAGCAAAAATGGACCAATAAATTCTGCTGACACAAATATTAACACCAATGTTAGTCATGTTACTATTCTCCACCGACTCCACATTAAATGCAATCCTAATTATGTTTTGCCTCCTCGACGAATAATATTACCCTCCCACTATCCTGCCATTGAGTAGCTGAACAACACAGCCACTGATGCACAAACAATGAGGGCCTGATGACATTTCTAGATTACCAGCTTCATAACACTTCGATCAGCAGTTTGTCTGGAGTGCGGAATTGAATGCGAGGCTATTTTCTGCACGCTGCTAGAAATAAAACGCCCACTCAGAATATCTTCATGAAATATTCTGGTAAATTAATCCAAGAATAATGGGAACATTCAGTAGCTTGGGGTAAAAGTAAAAATATTGCAGTTTGACTCAATGTAATAAGGCCTACCAGTCAGTTAATTGATTCTTATTCTACTCTGCAGAACTAAGTTGATATCCTTTGAGAAGACGATAGGGTCACATAGAAAGGAATTGTAGTGTTCAGCATATTTTCAGGGTTGATAAGGAAGTAAATGATCACCAGGTGGTACTAGGGTACAGGTCCACACCACGATAGGACATTCACATGTGGCTATCAGGAAAGTTATGCTGAATGTTATAAAGCTCAGGCTAGGCCCCAACTAGAGTATTGCCTCCAAATCTGTCACCACACTTTAGGAACGTCTGAGGATCCTTGCGAGGGTGCAGAAGGGACTTTACCAGAATGGTTCCATGAATGTGGAATTTTCTACAAGATCAGATTGATGAAGTTGGGTTGTTCCCCGGAGAATGAGGAGAGATGAGATTGGATGGAGATGTACAAAGTCCTGGTGGACGTCTTGTGGCACAGTGAGTAGCATCACTGCCTCCCAGCCAGAAACTCCGAGTTCAAACTACCAAATCCATCTTTCTGCTTGGCAACAGTCAGAGATTAAGTCGATCGATTTTAAACCTGGATGTCATGTTTGATCCCAAGATCAGCTTCTGACCTCATATTCGTGACATCGTTAAGACTGTCTATTTCCACCTCCATAACATCGGCCCCTGTCACAGCTCATTGACTGCTGAAACCCTCATTCATGCTTTTGTTTCCTCTAGGCTGGACTATTCTGACACACTAAATAATAATAATAACTTATTGTCACAAGTAAGCTTCAATGAAGTTACTGTGAAAAGCCGCTAGTCGCCATATTCCAGTGCCTGGTCGGGGAGGCCGGTACGGAAATTGAACCCGCGCTGCTGGCATTGCTCTGCATTGCAAGCCAGCTATTTAGCCCACTGTGCTAAACCTGGCTGGCCTCCCACATTCGACTCTCTATAAATTTGAGGTAATTCAAAACTCCACAGCCCAAATCCGAACTCTCAGCAAGTCCCATTCCCCAGTCACCCCCGAGCTCACTGACTTCAATTGTCTCCCTGGTTGACTTTAAAATTCTCATACTGATTCTCAAAACCATTGCGGGGCCTTGCCCCTCCTTCTCCTAAGGCAGCACCTTTCAAACTCACAACCACTACCATCTAGAAGGACAAGGGCAGCAGACATATGGAAACACAACCACCTGGAAGTTCCTTTCCAAGTCACTCACCATCCTGACTTGAAAATATATCACTGTTCCTTCACTGTAGCTGTGTCAAAATCACAGACTCTGTCCCTAACAGCACTGTGGGTGGTAGCAACTACCACCTTCTCAAGGGCAATTAGGGATGTGCAATAAATGCTGGCATAGCCAGCGCCACACATCCCATGAATTAATTTTTTTAAAATCTCTGTAAACCCCTCCAGTTCAGAGATATCTTCAGTCCTCTAATTCTGGCCACTTGTGCATTTTCAATTCTTATTGCTCCACTATTGATCGCTGTTCTTTCTGTTAACTGGGTTCCAAGCTCTGGAATTTCATCCCTACCATTCTATCTGCTTTCCTCCTTTCGGACGCTCCTTCTAAACTACCTCATTGATCACATTTTTGGTCACCTTACCTAATATTTCCTTTTGTGGCTTGGTCTTCTGCTCAGTTTTAAAATGCTCCTGCAAGTACTTTGCAATGTTTCATTACATTAAAGACAAAATAAGTAGAAGTTGATTTTTGTTATTAACATTCCCAGCTAACTCCACACAGGTTCTGTACAACTGCAGCCCGATTTGAGTCATGAACAGAATCACAATTGTTACAGTACAGGAGGAGGCCATTTGGTCCACCATGTCTGCACCAGCTTTCTGGACGCTCAAATCACCGAGTACCATTCTCCACCTTCTCCCCATAATCGTGAACATAGGTTTGTAACAAAGATGTAATTAAAAATGCGAATGGAATCTTAGCGTTTATTGCAAAAGGACTGGAGTATAAAAGTAGAGAAGCGTTGTGGCAGTTGTATAGGCTGTTGGTGAGGTCACATCTGGAGTATTGTGTCCAGCTTTCATCTCCTTATTTGAGGATGTGGTGGCATTGGAGGCAGTTCAGAGGAGGTTCACTAGATTGATTACAGGGATGAAAGAGCTGACCGATGAGGTGAGATTAAACAGTTTGGGCTTACACTCGCTGGAGTTTAGAAGGATGAGCGGCATCTGATCGAGGTATATAAAATATTAAAAAGGATCAATAAAGTAAACGTCAGGGCGGCATGTGGCATAGTGGTTAGGACTGGGACTGCGGCGCTGAGGACCCGGGTTTGAATCCCGGCCCTGGGTCACTGTCCGTGTGGAGTTGCACATTCTCCCTATGTCTGCGTTGGTTTCACCCCCACAACCCAAACATGTGCACGTTAGGTGGATTGGCCATGCTAAATTGCCCCTTAATTGGAGAAAAAAATAATTGGATACTCTAAATTTATTAAAATAATGTACACGTAGACCATATGTTCCACCTTGTGGCACAATCTAGAACGAGAGGTCACGGATATAGGTTGAGAGGCGGTAGATTTAGTACTAGAATTAGATCAGGGGGTTGGATAGGGTGGACAGTGAGAGCCTTCTCCCGTGGATGGATATGGCTGGCACGAGGGGACATAACTTTAAACTGAGGGGTAATAGATATAGGACAGAGGTCAGAGGTAGGTTCTTTACGCAAAGAGTAGTGAGGCCGTGGAATGCCCTACCTGCTACAGTAGTGAACTCGCCAACATTGAGGGCATTTAAAAGTTTATTGGATAAACATATGGATGATAATGGCATAGTGTAGGTTAAATGGCTTTTGTTTCGGTGCAACATCGTGGGCCGAAGGGCCTGTACTGCGCTGTATTGTTCTATGTTCTATGTACTGAGCTAAGGAGGAACTACTTTTCGCAGAGGGTGGTGAATTTGTGGAACTTGCTGCCCCTCAATGTGATGGAATCAGAGTCAATAAATGGTTTCAAGATGGAGATAGATACATTTCTGATTTTAAAAATGGGTTAAAGGGATATGGGATACAGGTAGGGAGGTGGATATGAGACCAGGAGGAGATCAGCCATGATTTGATTGAATGGCAGAGTAGGCTCAAAGGCCGAACTGCCTACGTCTGCCCCTAATTCCGATGAACAATATAGTTCCCTGTTGAATGCCTCGATTGAACCTGTTGCAATACTCACAGGCAGTGCATTCCAGGTGCTAACCATTCACTACGGGGGGAAAAATATTCTCTCAACATTTCTGCTCCTTTGGCCAATACTTGAAATCTGTGCCGCCATTCTTGGTCCTTTCATGAGACAGAATAGTTTTGCCCAATCTACTTTGTTACCCTCAGGATTCAGTATACCTCTATGAAATCTCTTCCCAATCTTCTTTTTTCCCCCCAAGGAAAACAGTCCCAACCTCTCCAAACTTTCTTCATTTTTTTCCTATATTTTCCCCCATTTAAAAAAATATATATTAAGAGTACCCAATTCGTTAATTTTCCCAATTAATGAGCAATTTAGCGTGGCCAATCCACCTACCCTGCATATCTTTGGGTTGTGGGGGTGAGACCCACACTGTGCAAACTCCAAACTCTACAAACTTTCTTCACAACTGAAGTTCCGCATCCCTAGACCGGTTCTTGTGAATCTTTTCTGCATTCTCTCCAATGCCTTCACATCCAGTGTGGCGTGCTCAGACCAGAGGCTGAACAAATGTCTTCTACAAATCAAACCACCTTTCTCTTATAATCTATGCTCCTACTAATAAAGCCTAGGATATTGCATATTTTATTTTTTTGTTTTTTTAACAAACCATTTTGAGGTATTTTAGGCATATAGAAAAAATGACATTGTACAAACAAAAAAAGTCAAGACACAAATTCCACATTAAACATAATGCAAACCATGGCTCTGTTCTCGTAATGATTCTTCAGCCAGACCCTCTTTGGGTTTCCTTTCCCTTTCCCACTCTACATATGTGTCAAACAGACTTGGCGAAGCCTCATCCTCGCTGTAGTTTGTTAGATCGGGACCTATCGCCTCAATATCCCCCTACTCTGCTCTACTCTACCCTAGCCATACACCCCTCCCCCCCCCCCACCCCCTTGCTGACGCTTACTCCTCTGCGAAGAAGTCAATAAATATCTGCCACCTTCGGGCGAACCCTAGAAGCGAACCTCTCAAGGCGAACTTGACTTTCTCGAGGCCAAGAAAGCTCGCCATGTCCGATAGCCATACCTCAGCCCTCGAGGGCTTTGAATCCCTTCAAGCTAACAGTATTAGTCGGCAGGCTACCAGGGAAGCAAAGGCCAGAACATAGGCCGCCCTCTCTTCCTGGACTCCCGGGACCTCCAAAACCCCAAAGATTGCCACCTCCGGGCTCATTACCACCCCAGTTTTCAACACCCGGAACATGACATCTGCAAATCCCTGCCAATACCCCCTGAGTTTAGGGCACGACCAGAACATGTGTACATGGTTAGCCGGCCTTCCGGCGCATCTAGCACACTAGTCCTCCAGCCCGAAGAATTTACTCATCCGGGCCACCGTCATGTGGGCCCAGTGCATAAATTTAGATATTGAATACTTTATTAACCACACATTCACCTTCAATATTACAAGGTCTCACACGACAAAGGTAATTTTAACTTTCACCAATATTAAAACAAGTGGCGCCAACGGTAGCCCACTCAATATCACCCTCTTTAGTCCTTTTGACTTTCAGTGATTCGTGCAATTTCCAGAAAGTACAAGATTCAGGGTCGGGATTATCTCAGCCCGGGGCCGGGCCAGAGAATCCTCGCAACCGCCGCGAATCACGCCATGCCGCCGGCATGCGATTCTCCGCAGAGCAGAGAATCGGTACCATTGGCGCTGGCGTGGTTGGCACTGCGCTCTACGCGGGCCGCTCTAAGCGGCCAGCCCGCCGATTCTCAGCCCCGGATGGGCCGAGCGGCCGTTGTGAAAACGCCGACTCCCACCGGCGCCGTCCACACCTGCTCTCAGCCGGTGGGACCTCGGCGTGGAAGGGTCAGGGGTTGGCCTGTGGGGGGGGGGGGGCCTCCGATGTGGCCTAGCCCACGATTGGGGCCCATCGATCGGCGGGCCAGGCTCTCTGGTTGGGGGCCTCCTTTCCTACGCGCCGGCCCGTGTAGTCCTGTGCCATGTTGCGTCGGGGCCAGCTTGTTGAAGGAAGCCAAAGCGCATGCGCATGCGCCCATTGACGCCGGTGCCACTGCGCATGTGCACGCTGGTGCCGGTGCCACTGCGCATGCGCGGATCCCACAGCGCCCAGTTCGCACCGGGATCAGCAGCTGGAGCGCCGTTAACCGCTCCAGTGCCGTGCTGGCCCCCTGTAGGGGCCAGAATTAGTCATAGGGTCGGCCCGTTCACGCCCCTGATCTCAGCTAGTATCCTCCTGGTGACGCATCAAGGAAAGCTTCACTGTAGCACTGGGAAATTAACCAATCTCCTTCCTTCAAAAAAATTCAACCTCAAATTTAGTCTTGTATTCGAGATCTTATTTAAGCTTAGATGTCTGGCAGAACATTTTCACCGAAAAGGGCAATATTCTTTGTGAAGTAAATGATCAGGAAAGGTCATCGAACAGACATTGGTTAAGAAGCTGTTAAGAAGCTATTTGATACACTCCGGGGAAAAAGCAATTGCTAGATATGAGAAAGTGTTTGTTTGGGTGAGGGCAATATTAAAAAGGAATGATTGTGGGGCTCTACTGACCTCCTTGCTTTCTCATTTTCTTTTTGTATCCCATAGCAGTCAGTGAACAGCTTTTGATTGATAGCCTGCTTTCATCTGAATTAAAGCAACCATTTAATTTGAGCTGGACTGGATCAGAACAGAGGCTTTTTAGACCACATGGTTCATATTCATGGCAGCCCCATCTTTTATTCTGCTGAGAAAGTAAACTAAAATTCGAGTTGAAGAATTTGGGTTCAGCTTCACCAAAACAGCCAAATTTGGGCAGATTTGGGATTTTTTTAACGAATAATCCTGAACCTATGAGTCAGGATCACTTCATAAAACTGCCACCTAAAAGATTCAGAATATACTGGCTGGGAATGTTACAAGGGCACAGAATAAGCAGAGCGGCTCAAAATATTCTCTAGCTGTCGTGTACAAATATCATTTTGTACTCAAGGTTGTGTTTCAACCTTTTAGCACACTTGCAAACATCTGTCACTTTCATATTTAATGATAAACCACAGCGAACTCACAGTTAACACCGTTCTACACTTGATCCAATTACTTTATCAGATTATTAAATACCTCAACCCTAACCTTATATTCCTAGTTCCTGGATTTAAGGACAACAACAATTCACCCAGTACATTGAATTGGTAATTGGAGAATCCATGCACAAGCTTAACATAGCAAATAGAAGGGCAGCACGGTGGCACAGTGGTTAGCACTGCTGTCTCACGGCGCCGAGATCCCAGGTTCGATCCCGGCTCTGGGTCACTGGCCGTGTGGAGTTTGAACATCTCCCCGTGTTTACGTGGGTTTCGCCCCCACAACCCAAAGATGTGCAGGATAGGTGGATTGGCCACGCTAAATTGCCCCTTAATTGGAAAAAATGAATTGGGTACTCTTTAAAAAAAAAATTTAAAATTTAAAAAACATAGTAAATATAAAAATCATGAACATTATGCATTGACTGAAAAGGTGACTGGTAATATTACAGTAGCACAATCCCAATCACATCTTACTACAAACTCTCCCTTCTCCATGGCATTCTGTCCACATTAAAAACTCAAGTTAGTCAATTTATACCGCCCATGAAGCAATGATGTCCACCACATGTGAAACGCTCCAGGCAAACCTATATGCATCATTTGATCCTAGCCCACGATCACCTGGATGCATATTAAAGATCAAACATCAATAAGCCGGTCCTTTCTTGCTCCCATTTAGAAACTGCACGCCTGCACTCCCCAGCACAGGTCATCAGATAAATCCTGGCCAATTCCTGACTTCATCTGAGAGCACCAAGGTCAGTTTTATTGTCCCAACTGCTCCCGCTGACTGACACCACACCAACTAATTTCTGAATATTTATCAAAACGAAAATTTCAACCATTTTCAACATAATTCCCCCATTCACTCTATCTAGGCCCCCTCATCCTTCTAAACTCCATCGAGTATAGACCCAGAGTCCTCAAGAGCTCCTCATATGACAAGTCCTTCATTCGGGCATCATTCTTGTGAACCTCCTCTGGGCCCCATCCAATGCCAACACATTTTTCCTTGGATACAGGGCCCAAAACTGCTCATGATATTCCAAATGGGGCCGGACCAGTGCCTTATACAGCCTCAGCAGTGTATCCTGTATTCTAGCCCTCTCAAAATGATGCTAACATTGCATTTGCCTTCCTAACTACCAACTGAATCTGCATTTTAACCTTAAGAGAATCCTGAACTTGAACTCCTGAGTCCCTTTGTGTTTCTAATTTCCGAAGCCTTCTCCCATTTACAAAATAGTCTATGCCTCTATTCCTCTGACCGAAGTGCACAACCTCACTTTTTCTACATTGTATTCCATCTGCCACTTGTTTGCCCACTCCCCTAGCCTCACAGTTGAGTTCAGCAACTTTAGATTCTCCTACATCTTAAACATCATTTCTTCTATTTTCTTCTTTTAAATATTCCATCCATGTATTGCTTCAATGCAAAACACCCCTCCCACTCTCACACCTAACCATCTGTCTTTTGTTCTTAAAGCAGCTACTTTTTGTTGTAATTTCTTTTGCTCTAACATTCTCCCTCCTTTCAGTTCCGATGAAGGGTCCATGACTCGAAACATTGGGCACGATTCAACGGACAAAAACAGAGTCCTGTTTCGGATGTGCTGAGCAGGGTGTTTCTCAGCGTTGCAGCACCGAGAAAGACCCCACTATGCAACAGCACTTTGTAGTTTTTTAATGCCTCGGCAGGGAACGCCCCATCGAGGCCACACTGACATCGTGGATCAGGGCACCATCGAGGACTCGTGGATCAGGGCACCATTTTTTCTTAAAGTGCCAAATTCTTTTTTCCAATTAAGGGGCAATTTAGCGTGGCCAATCCACCTACCCTGCACATCTTTGGGTTGTGGGGCTGAGAACCACAGACACAGGGAGAATGTGCAATCTCCACACGGACAGTGACCGAGGGCTGGGATTGAACCCAGGTCCTTGTGCTGTGAGGCAGCAGTGCTAACCACTGTGCCACCCACCTGGGTGCCATTTTGAAAGGTTTCCCTGATCTTTCAACCCCCCTCAGAACCCCACTGCAGCCTCCAGACCACACCACTGCAGCCATGTACCACTTTATGGGGTCTTTGACCCCCCCCCCCCCCCCACACCACCCCCACCCCATCACCCCACTTCTTATGGACAAGGCATCCCGGGCCCAACCCCTGGCATGGCAAACCTGTCAAATAGGCACCTTGGCACTGCCATCCTGGCAGTTCCCCTGCCTAAGTAATCGTGCCAAGGTGCCTGGCTGGCAGTGGGAGTGCCCAGAGCCCAACCACCAGGAGATCTCTAATTGTCTGGGAGACCCTTCCCAGGTGCCCTTATGCCTGATCTACGTTTATCTGGACCAATGCTAAACAGGGCCCTGACGATGTCTCGCAGGCGCGACCGTTAGGTCCCGTATGCTGGGGGAATCCGGCCTAGGCGCAGATATATTTAAATGAGCCTAATGGCTGATTCAGAGGGTTCGTTGTGGGCTAAATAACTGTAGAATTAGAAATATGAAAAGAACTACTTTAGGAATTCAAGCAGCTAAATCCTTACAGTTTAACATAGAAAATAGTAGCAGGTGTAGGCCATTTGGCCCTGCATGTCTGCTCTGACATTGAAAATGATCACGACTGACCCTTTATCTCAACACCATACTCCAGCGCTCCACTCGTACCCCTTAACACCTTTAGAGTCTGGAAATCTATTTATTTCCTTTCACAGATGACGTCTGGCAAGATATTCCTGCTTGTGCATCCAGGATTACCCTGAATATTACAGCTTTGACCCGAAGGGTTAGCTAGAGCCAATTGATCAAGTGCCCATGCCTTACTTACAGCCTTCCAAATTCCACCAGTCACCCTAGATGTTTGATCAATGTCCAGCAATATACTCTGCACCTATCTGGTTTACATAATGGAGCAAGTCTGCTGGGTAGGATTGACCTTGTTCCAACTCTCTAGCTCCAGGTGTGTCATATTATTGCGCTCACTTTCAAAGAGGCTTTGCCTGTCTCTCTCCCCTGGTCATTAGATAATTGACAAGAATAGGTTTCAGCCCTCACTATGAACTCCTTATAACCAGCATGATAAGTAACACAGCTAACTTTAAGACGTTGAAGAATTCTTCAAAGATTGTTTCAAGTCCTGTGTATAAAAACAATGGAACATTTTTTGTTGTGGTTTCCAGGTGTAAGTCAGTGCTAAATGATTATGAACAGGTGTAAAGCCTGCCAGAAAAGTTAAAAGCTAATAGCATTCATTTTACTGGTGAAGCTCATTTGTACAATTAATTGAATAATCATTCACAGCACCAGGTGCAGAGTCACATGCAGAAGCGAACACAAAAAATGGCGGGTTAAAAAAATACCAGGGCAAATCAAATGGGTGCAGCACAACAAAAGTTCAGAACAAAATTCTAAAGAAGACTTGGAGAGTCAAAAGGAATCAAACCACCAAGGCAGGAAAGTAGTAAGACCTGAAGGAATGCATAGAATCCCTACAAAGAAGAAGGAGGCCATTTGGCCCATCGAGTCTGCACCGACCTCTGGAAGAGCACCCTATCGAGGCCCACTCCCCTGCCCTATCCCCATAACCCCAATTAACCTTCACATCTTCGTAACACTCGGGGACAATTTGTCATGGCCAATCCACCTTATCTGCACATCTATGGACTGTGGGAGGAAACTGCAGGTTGAAACCCACGCAGACACGGGAGAAAGTGCAAACTCCACACAGTCACCCAAGGCCGGAATTCAACCCGGGTCCCTGGCACTGTGAGGCAGCAGTGCTAACCACTGTGCCACCGTGCTGCGAGCAAATTGAAAATAGAAGCCGCAGTCTACAGACAACCGTATAAGCTGCCCAGCACTCAGCTGGTCTCTACTGAAATTAAGGTGATGCTGCTTGAACCATTTGTTCTGACACAGCCAAACGCGATATCAGGTGCAATGCCTATTCTTGTCATCTTGGATCTTGTATGTCTCCTTTGTGAATTGAATTCAATTTAAATTGTTTTTGGGCCAAGCAAGACGATGGATTAAAGGTTTGCCCTGCCCACTCTGAGCATTAACTTTGTAATATTTTAAAAATTAGTTCTTCCAAAATGAGGAATTACACTTCTACACAGATAGAAGTGTAGATAGAGGTGTAGATGGAGGTGCATGAGTCACATCAGGAGGACATGGGGCTTCCCTTGGACAATCTGACATCCTCTGTGGATTCTCCTTTTTATGAGTACATTCTTTCAGAAAATTCTCAATTGGAAATCCACTGCTACCTATAATAAACCTTGTGGCAAATAAACATGAAGAAAAGCAGCACCAAAGCTCATTGGAGGCCAAAATAGTCAGTAGATTTTAAAAAAGAAAATGCAGCAGAAGAGGCATTAACATCACACGCCGTCACGTAAACACCAGAATAAATGTCCAATCCAATGCAATTAATGTTCCATACAACCTTGCACATTCTCCCTATGACTGTGTGGATCTCACCCCCACAACCCAAAAAAGATGTTAGGTGGATTGGCCATGCTAAATTGCCCTTAGTGTCCAAAATTGCCTGTGTGTTGGGTGGGGTTACTGGGTTATGGAGATAGGGTGGAGGTATGGGCTTAGGTAGGATGCTCTTTCAAAGAGCCGGTGCAGACTCAATGGGCCGAATGGCCTCCTTCTGCACTGTAAATACTATGATTCTATGTGCAAGGTAGGTGAATTGGTCACACTAAATTGTCCCTTAACTGGAAAAAAAAGAATTGGGTAATCTAAATTAATTTTTAAAAACGTTCCGTAGAACCATAGAATCCCTCTAGTGCAGAAAAAGGCCATTCAGCCCATCGAGTCTGCACCGACCCTTTGAAAGAGCACCCATGAGACCATAAGACATAGGAGCAGAATTAGGCCACTCGGCCCATCAAGTCTGCTCCGCAACCAGGGGTAGCACAACGGCGCAGTGATTAGCACTGCTGCCTCACGGCGCCGAGGTTCCAGGTTCAATCCCAACTCTGGGTCACTGTCTGTATGGAGTTTGCATATTCTCCCCGTGTTTCCATGGGTTTCACCCCCACAACCCAAAAGATGTGCAGGGTAGGTGGATTGGCCACACTAAATTGCCCCTTAATTGGAAAAAATGAATTGGGCACTCTAAAAAATGGTTTAAAATATTTTTTAAAGTTTGATCCGCAACCTAGTCCCACTCCCCTGCCCTATCCCTGTAACTCCATTAAACCTACACATCTTTGAACACCTAAAGGGCTATTTAGCATGGTCAGTTCACCTTACCTGCACATCTTTGGACTGCGAGAGCAAACCGGAGAACCCGGAGGAAACCCACGCAGACACCGGGAGAAAGTGCAAACTCCACCCAAGGCAGGAATTGAACCCGGGTCCCTGGCACTGTGAAGCAGCAGTGCTAACCACTGTGCCACCATGTCGCCCTTGATCTTGGGTTTGATTTTGTGTTTTGCATGTCTGCCTGCCGCGCAAGATATACTGGTCTTTTTTACGTGACTTGATGTAGTTTTGTTGTTGTAGTCAGCAGCTTCTAGTATCTGTCCAAGATCCACATGGAAAATTTAATTGGCCTGAAATCAGATTGACATCAGGTGGCGATATGCTCTTCTCAACTCAGCACTCCAATAGACCCCAATCTTTTTTTATTCCTCCATGGCATGTTGGCGTCACACTGGCAAGGCCAGTGTTTGTTCCCCATCCTATCTGCCCTTGAACTGAATGGCTTGGCCATTTAAGAGAGTAAAGGGTTAACCAGATGACTGTGAATTTTGAGTCACATGTTGATAAGAGTGGCAAATTTCCGGGGCAGCAAGGTGGCGCAGTGGTTAGCACAGCTGTCTCGTGGCGCCGAGGTCCCAAGTCCGATCCCGGCTCTGGGTCACTGTGGAGTTTGCACATTCTCCCCATGTCTGCGTGGGTTTCGTCCACACAACCCAAAGATGTGCAGGTTAGGTGGATTGGCCTTGCTAAATTGCCCCTTAATTGGAAAAAAATTAATTGGGTACACAATTTTTAAAAAAAGAATGGCAAATTTCCTTCCCAAATCGAAGGACACTTGTGAACCAGGTGGACTTTTATGATAATCAGCAGCCATTTGATGATCACTATTACTGAGTCTAGCTTTCAATTCCAGAATTATTAATTAACTTAAATTAAATTCCACCAGCTGCCATAGTGGGAATTGAACCCTTGTCCTCAGGGTATTATTCTGGGCCTCTGAATTACTAGTCCAGTGACAATACCACTACGCTACCATATCCCACATATGTGCCCATTTTAGGGCTGGATGGAGACAAAAATTTGTCCCAGTGCTCTTGTTTTCTGATTTCTATTGGTAAAGATGACAGCAGTGAGGCATTTACTGAACTGGATTTCACTTGTAACCCAAGGCAGAGATGCTGCAAAACGCAAAGTCAGTGGTTTGTTCTAATTTGTCAATACTGACTTTCCAACCAGCCTGAGGCTGGGTAATTATTCTCTGGCCATACCTATGAATAGAATTTACATACTGTTCGAGTGTTCTATTCATGCAAACAGGACCAAGCTAAGGGTATTGTTTTCTTCATGCTTGTACACTGTTTTATGGAGGAGGGCTTAACAGTTCAGGAAATCCCTGCTGCCTTCAAGCAAAAGCTTTTAGTAATAAGATACAAGCATCTTGTGAATTAAAATTTCCAGCAGGCATCAGAATATTTACCTGAAAGATGCAAACCAAGACAAGATGTGCTATGGCTGCTTGCAATAGTCAAAAGTAGGGTTACCAACTGTGAGTAAATGTATTGCTGGAGACTTCATCACAGGACTTGCCCGCATGCTCCAATTTTAGTCAGCCCACAAACACATCCATCCTTCCTTCACCAATTGGAAAGTAACAAGACTAATTACTCAATTGACCAGTGCTCGACTGTCAGCAAACAGCCTCCCCCCCACCCCTCAATGTTTTTATATCTGGTAAAGATAAGTGTTCAAAAGAAAATAGCAATCCCTTTTAATGTCCGAATGATTTTCCTGCAGGGTTGCACACAACAGTGTCCTGAAGATTGATCTTTAATTCCTGGTGACTTCAGGCCAATCCTGGAGGGTTGCCAACCTTAATAAAATGCAATTTAAAGAACATTATTTATGGAAGAGTTCACAATAGCTGAAGCAGGTTAGTGTAAAAAGCGGGAAAGATGATCACTTCTCAGTCTTTTGGCTAAGATCAAGAGTGAGATCAGGTGTAATAGAGTCATCAAGGTTAACAGCCTGGATCTGGTATTTCTCTCTTGTGGGGACCATGAATTGAATTCAATTTGAATTTGAATTGTTTTTTGGAGCAGGCAAGGAGATGGATTAGAGGGTTTGCCCCTGTCCACTGCGCTTTGGCTTTGTAACTCTGATAAAGGAATAAAATGAAAGTTGGAAAGATGTCCATAAGAAATAACTTCTGTAAATATATTGAACTAGATATTTGTACACATTGTGCTTGTTTTTGTGGGGGGTGGGGGTAGTATAAAGTTAGGGCAAAGCGTCTCAAATTAGCATGGAATAACCTGCGTGCAAATGACATAGGCCATGGCCTCATTGCTAAATGTGGAGGGGGTGGGAGAGGCGGCCCTATACTTTAGCCATCCCAAAACAGATACGAGGCTCTTTTAATATGTTAATGCAGCACCTAATCCTGTTGATTAACCATTTCACAAAATTAACTGCTGAGGAGTAAACAGTTGTCAGGCCAGCCATTCTTAGGATTTGTAATCTGTCCCGATGATGGCTATCCAAATGTAATTTTCAAAAAAATCTTCTGTGGAGTGAAGAGGAGCAGACATAGATCTCTGACTCCACAGTCCTTCCAACTGTTCCTTACATCCCTGTCCTGGAATTTACCTGAGGCAGCTAAACCAAGATGGACTTGTCATGCGGCAAACTTCATCTGGAGATATGTCAAAAACTAGTCCGAATTTGTGAATGAGGCCTGAGAATCAACTCCGATCAAAATAAATGTCCATCCCATTGTATTTTCATAAGTCTCAGCTGTTTGAGCTGATAGACGATGCAAGGCCATCTGAGCCAATCGGTGTTTTAATAGAAAGATGGTACATCCAACAATGTAATATTCTTCTACTGCAATAAACTGACAACCCAAATTATGGGGGCGATTCTCCAAAATGGAGACTAAGTGTTTGCGCCGTCGTGAAAGCCGTCGCGTTTCACGACGGCGTGAAACGGGCATGGGGACGACCGATTCTGTCCACTACAGGGGGCCAGCACGACCCTTCGTGCAGAGTACCCACCGGCAGCAACCAGGGGTGATCAGCGCCAGCCGGTGGGACGCTGCTTTTTCCGCGTGGCCGCTCAGCCCATCCGGGCCGGAGAATCGGTGGCCCCGCCGATTCCAGCGGCTGGCGCCGTGTAAAACGCGCCGCCCCAAATGGCACCGATTCTCCGCACCTCGGAGAATTGCGTGCCGGCGTCGGGGCGCGGTTGCGGCGATTCTCCGGCCCGGCGCAGGGCTCGGTGAATCGCGCCCTATATGTTCAAATCTGGGAGATGAACTTTAACTACCACTCAAAAGGAGGAATGTTAGCACTGATCAAGTTGGGGATTATGATTGTGACAGTTGAGCAGAAGAGATCGAGGCAGGCAATTTTTGGTGCTAAAATAAAGTGATCTTGATTATGCATCAAAGGTAAAGGAGGATTTGAACTTGGGAACAATAGGACTTCTTCTTGTTTAACAGCACTGGGTTTAACCTAAAGAAGCCATCAGGGTGGTTGATGACGACTAAGCTGAAAAATGCATAGATGTTTGTGAGGGGACTCTTACAGGCCCGTCTTCAGCTCCTGACATTTAGCTGAAAAAAAACTTTCATTGCAACGATTGGTGGGAATTTTCCAATCCAGCCAGTGGCAGGCATCATTGCAGACGGGGCCAGAAAACCCCACCACAAATCTTAGTCCCTGGAGGGCAATTGAACAACAAGCTGAGGCTCAATAGAGCAGAACATAATATTGTTTTTGGAGTATTAATTTGCAAAAATACACTGTTCATGTGAACCAATTAATTTGTTCATTGCTGCCTTCTGAAAATAAAAGTACTAATTTTCTGGCGATTTATTTTAATCCAGAATAGATCAAAGGAATAAGAGATCATATACTCAGCCATTAATTATTTCAGTCGAAAATAAGGCTACCTTGGATTCATTCTGACATAGTCTCATTAAATTGACTTGTATTGCATAATTTACTGGCATTTCAGTGCAGTACTGAGGAAGTGCCGTACTGGTGAAGGTGCTGTCTTTCAGATCTGTTTCTCTCAGTATAATTTTAAAGATCCCATGACACTCTTCCTAGAAGAACAGAGGAGGTCTGGTTCTCAACCAATAGCACTGAAACAGATTATTTGGTTATGCATCTCATTGTTGCTTACGTGGCAAATTAGCTGCAACAATTCCCAACATTGCGATGGTGACTATTTCAGAAAGTACTCCTTTGAATACAAAGTACAGAAAATACTTCTTTGATTAAAATGTCCTGAAGCACTATTTAACTGCTGTTGATTTCCTTTCCTTCCTGCAAGTAATGTAAAACTCCAGCCATTATCCATGCATTGATAATTAATCAACCAGGGCAGATAATTAATTTTATTCTTTCGTGGGATGTGGGCATCACTGGCAAAACCAGCATTTGTTCAGCATCCCCAATTACCCTTGAATTGAGTGGCTTGCTCGGCCATTTCAGAGGGTGGTCAAGAGTCAACCACATTGCCGACGGTCACATGTAGGCCAGACCGGGTAAGGATGGCAGATTTCTTTCTCAGGAGCGACAATCGTTAATAGCTCTCAGCTGCCATGCTTTATATTCCAGATTATTTAATTGAACTTAAATTCCACCAGCTGCCATAGTAGGATTCAAACCATTGTCCCCAAAACATTAGCCCTGGCCTCTGGATTACTTGTTCAGTGACATTACCACTACACCACCATCTCTCAGAGGATTGCATGACAATCAATTCAGATGAGAGTGAGAAAAGACCAGATTAACAGTAGGGGATTACTGGCCCAGGTCTTCCTGGCAGCAGTGATGCAGAGAAGATGGCCGCTGATTGCGAAGAAATTGCAGCCCTGCCTTTTTGTATCCTTGCAGTCAACAATGCTTCAGTGTAGCCATCTACAGAGAAGACTGTAAGGAGGGGCAGCGGAGGGAAAAAGCCCCCCCCCCCTTTTTTTTTGAACATCAGACGTCACTGGAGCCCGATTTACATATTTCCAGAAGGATCCTGGTGATGATTGGCAGTTGATCTATGCCCCAGCTCTCAATCTACATCCGGCAGGAAGACAGCAGGATTTGAGCAGTAAGTCTCTGCCTCTGATTTTAACCACCTCTCCGGCTTCTGTCATGCGGACAGGGTTAAAATCGGGCTGGAAGAATTGCGGCAGGCTTGTTCAAACAGCAAACATTTTGTGAGGTATAAAAGGAGGAAGGGGAGGAGGGTGATAGTGGAGTGACATTTAGCTTGGGAGGCCAGATGGCTAACATATGGATCAGATCCATGCCAACAACAGTGGGTTTGATCCTTTACCGACAGAGTTAGACTCGGGGCCTGCCCCCTCACCCTACGTGGTAAAAAGTGTGGCACTTTCGGCGAATGATCGCCCAGGGCTTACCTTCAGGCAGAGAACAAGATAAAAAAGGAGGCCAATTTCATTAATCTGGGCCAGGCACCTACCAAAGTTTAAAATTTGAAAGGATAGTGTGCAAACTGACTGCACTGATCTGACCTTGAATGTTGTGCATTAAAATGTTTCTGTGTTGCTCCTGCTCTCCTACAAACCACAGCTTCACCCAAGAGAATCTGAGAGCAACTTAAGCTAAGGAACAGCTTAGCTTAAGTCCAGGTCTGCCAATATTAAATCTATTTTTAGAACGAAAAAGGACATTTAAACTTATAAAATCCCTTTGTTTCTTTGTTTGAGAATCTAAAGTACGTTTGGCCACATCCCTCTCTTTAATTAGCTGTGCTATTAGCTACAAATTCAATTGAAACAGACCACTTGAAATTATCCAGCATATATTTAAGACATACCGGGATTTTGATGAAGCTCAAAATATCAAATACTTGTTCAATCTGGTAAATGTCTGTTATTTTATTACCTTGTGACAAAAGGATATTCATTTTGTAAAACTAACTTCCAAAACTGAACAGGAATACTCTGGTCCTATGGTTAAAATTTGGTGATAATCGAGAATTTGTTAGTTTAAAAATCAGCAATTTTACAAGTTTTATAATAGTTTGGGATCACAGGATTGTTACAGTACTGAAGGAGGCCATTCGACCCATCGTGTCTGCACTGACTCTCTGAATGGGCAATTCACTTGGTGCCATTTCCCCGCCTTCTCCTCATAACCCTGCACATTTTTCAATTTCAGATAACAATCGGATTTCCTTTTGGGTGCCTTGATTGAAACTACCTCTACCACACTATCGGGTAGTGCATTCTAGACCAGTGTTCTTCAAACTTTTTTTCCGGGGAACCATTTTTACCAATCGGCCAACCTTCGGGACCCAACCCGGCCGACCTTCGGGACCCAACCCAGCCGACCTTCATGACCCACGCCGGCCGGCCTTCGCGACCCACGCCGGCCGACCTGAGCGACCCACCATTTTCTCTTGCCTTGTTTGCTGCTGATAAAAATGGAGGAAATGGTTTTGGGTCCCTTTGGCCCTCGTACACGCTCCTCCAATGGAACCTGTTGGATGAAGGTGAAGCCTTCCAGTGTCGGAAAGTATGGAGTCTCCATCTGTCCAAAGTTCTGCATTTTCTTCCGTATAAGTTTATTAAATAAACCCCCCCCGAACTAGTAAAATAATAAAATAAATGAAAAAAAAATTATATGAATAAAATAAATGAATACAATGACTAAACCCCCCCCCCCGAACTTGTAAAAAAAAAATGAATAAAATAAATGAAAAAAATAAAAATTAAATGAATAAAATAAATGAATAAAACTCCCCCAAACTTGTAAAACAAAAAGCTGCGAATGTTTAAAAAAATAGCGGCCGCACTGCGCACGCGCGCCCGATCATCGCGCGCATAGTTTTGCGCATGGTCGCCGATGATCGGCATGCGCACGGCAGATGAATTTTTTTAACATGTTCGCGGCCATTTTAAAGGTGCGATCGGGAGCGCCGCGAAAAACGGCTCTGTGACCCTCCCGACACCCGCCCGTGACCCACTCGTCCCGCCCCCGAGTTTGAAGAACACTGTTCTAGACCTTAACCACTCCCTGCGTAAAAAATTCTTTTCTTCATGTCACATTTTTGCTTCTTTTACCAATTACTTAAAATCTGTGCCTCTCGTTCTCAATTTTTTCACGAGTGGGATCAGTTTTTCTCCATCTACTCTGTCCAGATTCTTCATGATTTTGAATACCACAATCAAACCTTCTCTCCACCTCCCTTTCTCCAAGGAGAATTGTCCTAACTTCTCCGATTTATCTCACAACTGAAATTCTTCATCTAGAGAACCATGCTCGTGAATCTTCGCTGCAGAATGCCTTCTGCCGTGTTAGGATTTCTGGAGCTGGCTTGTATGAATTGTCACAAAGTTAATTTTAAAACCACAAGTGATAGGATCAAGCTCCACGATTCCAAACTGCCATGGGATATTTTTGAGCTGTAGTGGTAGCTTACTCACCACGGAGTCAGAATGTTTTGGGTTCGAGTCCCACCCCAGAACAGATATCTCAGCTGACCCGAGCAGTAACAAGGGGTGAAAGGTTATCGATTGGCAGGAATGTGGGGTTATATTTACAAGCAGATAAGCTATGCCAAGTTGAAAATGTCCATTCCCCTTTCTCTACTGCTCAGAGCTGTTGGCAGGGGCCCAGGAGATGAGTAGCTCAGCAAACTGCTTCCAATATGAGATATTTAAGTTGTTGAGGAGACACAAACTCAAAATTGAAGGCTATAGAATCAAGGCTACCCTCACTCAGGGGGAAATTCAACACCAACAACACAAAAGCCCAGAAGTAAGCGGTCTAATTCCAAAGAATGTTGAATGATTCTTTGGAGAACAAATAATTAAAATGACAGGGTGATTTCTTGATGTTCTGTCAGTCAGATATAGAATTATGAAGCTCAATGCCACGGGACATATTTTCTGCTTAGTCATCATTTCTGCACACAAAGTTCCAAAGTTCGAGGACCATTTCAGAGAAGTTCTGTACACATTGCCTCTCAGCAATTTTGTTCTGAAGCAGAGACACAAATCTTCCAGTCGCAAATTATTTCTCAGATTAAAGACATACCATCCTATTATTAGAACATTGTTTTTTTTTGTCCTATGAATTCCTTGTCCTATGAATTCCTCTTCTAATTAAATTCGTCTCATTTTTAACTGTCAGCCTCAACAGGCCTGAGAGAGACTTCAAGGATAAGCAAGCGATTGGGGGCAAAATCGAAGTCGAAATGCACCAGCTCATTCAGTGCTATAGTGTTTTGATAAAGCAATAATACGAGGATGATGTTCAGCAGGTTAAAGCTTTGAAGCAAAACAAAAATAAATTTTTGATTTATACACATGGTAACAACTGCCCACACTCATTCCAATGTGGAAGTTTAATTTATTTGAAACAACAGGGAGCATTTCAACGCTTAGTTGTTGGAGGAGTTTGGTAAAATTATACCGAAATAGTTCCATTCTGATAACAAGGTAGATTTTCTGGCTTTGATGTCTGAACCGCAATTAGAAAGGGAAGTATAAAGAACAGATTTAGGAATAACAAGGGGTATTCACTGCTCATTTGAAAGAGTAAAACTATGAGAACATTTTTTTTTTTTTTTACAAACAGCCATGGATTCAAATTTGACTATCTACCATCATGGGATTCGAGCCAGGGACCCCAGGAGAATTGCCCTAGGCTTGTGGACTACCAGTTCAGTGACCTTGACCATGAGGCCACAACTGTGGATTCAATTCTTAAAATGTTTGAATAAATCATTCTGGAGGTGAAGCCCTATCTTGATAATATGTTTCTCACAACCAGATCTGCCAACAGTTAGTTTGATTACCAATGATTAGTTTCTTAATTGCAGGTTATTCCCTATTACATTCAGTGACTCATCTGTGATCTACATTCTGTTCAATTGCCACTGACTACCCTTGCAGATAACATCAGCGTGCTTCGTGACAAATACATGTCAGACAAATACAGAAGTTGGTTGTTCATGCCCAATATGTTTCTGTCCCAGTAAAATACAGTTAACACTGATTGAACTTACACTGATTGGCAAGACATGGGCCGGGACTTTCTGGCTTCCTCGGGGCGCGTTGTCCAGTGGGTTGTCCGGCGGAGGTGGGTTGCCATTGGCCAGCATGCTCCCTAGTGGCGTGCAGCCAACGAGCAACACAAATTGCCATTGACTTCCGCGGAACTGGAAGATCTCACAGGCAGCCAATCGTGAGCCGCCTCCACCACTTGTAGATTTTTCTACAAGTTTCACCCCTCCCTGCAATGGTTACTATGGTTACTTAAGCATAGGTGACATGCAGATGAACCCCAATTCTATCCTTCATTCAAAATGGAGACATGTATACTTTTCTCTAAAGGTCAGTCTGTAACACCCAGTAGTGGGATCTTGGCTTATTTTACACTCCATCCTGAGCTCAGTTGCTTGACTTCTAATTCCACGTTGATGAGACCACTTAACCCAACTTGAAGCCTGAAACCTTCTGATCCATATTGCTGTCTCCTCAAAGCAGTGCCTTGAACCCATCAGGCAAGGAGATGCCATAGCAGCAAAACATTAAACTGCACTGAGTACTTTGGAGTTCATGGTCCAGAGGATAAAAATTGACATGTAAAGCAGCGAGGAAGAAAGAACGTTAATTTTGTTAGAACCTTTCATGAACTCAATGTCTTAAAGGGCTTTACAACTCAATTTAGAGCATGATCACTGTTGTATGGCAGGAAACGTGACACATCTTACACTATCTGCAGACCAAGCTAGTTTTGACATTGAGAGTCAGCAGTGACAACTCTACAGCAGCCGTCACAGATGTAAATCCTTAGTGGCAAAAAAGAAGTGCAATAAAGCACACATGTCCCTGAAATGACGGGGGATATAACTGGAAGTTTCATCATAACACTGCATTTTCTGATAAAGATGCCTCCCTCCATTCCAAAAAATCCAATTTAAATTAAAATAGAACAAAATCTAAATTGTTTAAGCATGTTCCAAATCTCCACATTAATCACAAAAATAACATAATTCCCAGATATTGCCATGTGCTTCTGGAATGCAGCATTACTGCTCGAGCTATTCATGCTCTGAAACTGTGTATCTTAAAGAAACAATTACATCACCAAAGACTGATAGCTGAAGCTCAGACATGCTTGCATTGATAAAAATGATTTGTTTCACACACAGATACACACACACCACACAGAGTGTTGGCTATTATTCATTTTTCTTACTGTTAGAATCCCATTATTACAGTCTAATAAAGATCGTGTAAATACTTTGGCTTTTCGAAGACACCAATATTTCACGAACAATCTGTGACATTTTGAAGCCCGTGTTGTCCTTTACATAAATATATATTGTAAGTCTGCTTCCAGCAACGATCATCTCAACCCAGAGGGAAATGCTAAATTTCTGTCTTCATGTCATCAGTTTTGTTTTAAATTTGCCGGTGGAATGTGGACATTGTTGACACGACCAGCATTTGTTGCCCATCCTCATGTGCCCTTGAGAGCATTTAAAAATCAATCATTTTGCTGTGGGTCTGGAGTCACGAGTCGACCAGACTGGGTAAGGATGGCAGATTTCCTTCACAAAAATACATCAGTGAACCAATGGGTTTTTATAACAGAATCTTTACAGTGCAGAAAGAGAGAATTTGATCCAGGGGGCCTACACTGGCTCACTGAAGGAGCATTCTACCTAGTGCCACTTCCCCACCTTATCCCTATAACGTTGCACATTCTTTCTTTCCAGATAGCAATTCAATTCCTTTTGAATACCTCAGTCGAGCCTGCCTCCACCACCCTCTCGGGAAGTTCGTTCCAGACTCGATCTCCCTCTGGGTGAAACTTTTTTGTCCTATCATTTTTACTCCTTTCCCCATTATTTTGAATCTGTACCCTTCAGCTCTTGATGCTGGTTTGAGTTGGAACAGTTTCTCACGATTTATCCTGCCCATATCCCTCAGAATCTTGAATACCTTTATCAAATCTCCTCTCAATCTTTTCTCCAAGGAAAACAGTCCCAACCCCTCCAATATATCCTCATAGCTACAGTTCTTCATCCCTGGAATCATTCCTGTGAACCTCCTCTGTACTCTCGCCAATGCCTTCACATCCTTTCTCAAGTATGGTGCTAGAACTGGACACATTACTTCAGATGAGGCCTGACTAATGTCTTATACAAGGTCAACATGACCTCCTTACTCTTGTACTCAATGTCATGATATGCAAACATGCAGCTAATGAACACATAGAATAGGACATGACCAATGAGCAGTCAGGACACTCAGGGGTGGTATCTCACTATGAAAGGGAGGAGGCACTCACCCCCCGCCTCTTTCCACAGACTAACATTTACAGAGTGAGACAGGGTGTATCCTCAGCATCACAGGCTGGTTCAGTTAGACTGAGTTACTATATTTAGATTAGCAGAGAGTCAAACTCATTGAGAATTGTGCTAATAGTTCAATAAAACACATTGAACTCACTTCAAAGTCTGGAGCATCTTTTACTCAAAACTGCATCAAGTGGCAGCTTGTATTATTCCAAATTACATAACACAACATGATACCAGGAATCTGTTCAATCTAGTTAGTTCAACTCAGCAAGAACCGTGACGACCAGCGAATGTATACCGGCACAATGGAAAAGATTCCTGCTCCTCACCAGCTCAGGACCTCCGGCAATCTCAGTGCCAACTGGCGGACATTCAAGCCGAAATTTCAGCTTTACGTCGAAGCATCAGACCTCAATGGTGCATCTGATGCACGGAAGAAAGCTCTTTTCCTCACCACAGCAGGTGATCACGCCTTGGAAATATTCAACTCCTTTCACTTTGACGAAGACCAGGCCAAGACAAAGTTTCAGACCATCCTGGACACGATTGACAGCCACTGTGAGGTGGCACCAACAAAATCTTCGAGCGCTACATATTCCAGCAACGATTGCAAGGTAAAGACGAATCCTTCAACTCATATTGTTATGGGCCAGGGTTTAGAGAACCCCAAAGTGTATCTTGGAGTTCCCCTGACCCACAACTTTTAATAGATTGTGGTTTGGGGAGCACACGGCTCACTCTACAGGTGTGGTACAGCAGAAGTGGAAAAGTATTTTTTAAAAGCAAAACAATGTTTATTCTATGAACTCAAGTTAACCTTTTTAAAACAGAGTGAACATCTTAGCAACCACTAATTCAAATACAACCCCCAAAAACTACAACACTAAGTAATCCTTTAAGCTTTCCTTTTAACAGCCATACGACTTAAAAAAAAGAACTTTAACAGAAGCACATCAGGTAAAAGTCACTACTGAAAACATTTATAATTCTGAATTCACCAAATGATCAAGAGATAGTTTTTTGATGGCAGAGAGAACAGCAGTATACCTGCTTGGCCTTTCTTCAGCTACAACACTGAAAACAAAACGAGAACACACCCTGCAGCCTGCTCAAAAACGAAACTAAAAAGCTGACAGACAGCCCAGGTCCACCCACTCTCTGACATCACTGCAGTAATAAACACCCATTTCTTAAAGGTACTCTCACTACAGATATTTCTATACACACCCATTTATAAACATCCATTTCTTAAAGGTACTCTCACATGACATATTTAACGAAACTTAGATTGCTACCGCAATCCTGCAACTTCTTTTTTTTTTTGAATAATTTTTATTAAAGGTTTTCATAAAATATCAATAACAAAATGAGAAAGAAAAAAGAACCCAACAGGGTTAAGTACAAAACACAATCTAAAAAAGCAACCCCCCAAACCCCTCCCACCCTGTACATAAATAATAAATTAACATTAACACCCCGACTTAACACAACAGGTGTATTCACCCCCTCAAACCCTCTAGTGTAAATAACATAAACAAAAATAAAGTATACCCCCCCCCTCCCCCGAGCTGCTGCTGCCATTGACCAATGTCTATCGTTCTGCCAGAAAGTCGAAGAACGGTTGCCACCGCCTCTTGTACCGACCCTCTCAAGGCGAATTTCACCCTCTCCAATTTAATGAACCCTGCCATATCGCTGATCCAGGATTCCACGCTTGGGGGCCTCGCATCTTTCCACTGAAGGAGAATCCTTCGCCGGGCTACCAGGGACGCAAAGGCCAGAATTCCGGCCTCTTTCGCCTCCTGCACTCCCGGCTCCTCTGCCACCCCAAATATTGCGAGCCCCCAGCCCGGTCTGACCCTGGATACAATCCTGCAACTTCGGTGATATCACTACCTCCATGATCAGAGACCAAATCGTTTTTGGAGTTCACTCTGATCCTCTGAGAGAGCAGTTACTGAAGATCAAGCATATGACCCTGCCAGCTGCGAGTGAAACATGCACAGTGCATGAGCATGCTGAAAATCACTATTCCCAGTACAAAACGGCAGAAAATGATAAACTAGCCTCCCACGAGGCGGAGAGTGTGCAGGCCATCTCCCGGATGCAGTGCCTCAACATTGACAAAAGTGGCCATTTTGTGTGGTCTTCCCGGGGCCCGACACATGCGATGCAAACGGGATAACGAAGCGGCCGAAACCCGCACTGCGTAGGTGCAGACGTCTGAGAACCGCACTGCGCATGCGCAACAATGCATGGAGCATCAGGACGCCATGACGTGTTCGAACTGTGGCACCGACCATTTAAAGGAACACTGCCCTGCAAGCGAGAAGCCAGGCCACTATGCAGCCGTGTGCAGATCTGCACCGCCAGTCAGGAGCCAGCGGTCCAAATTCTGACGACGGCGCATCCGGAGTGTGCAACGACGCCTACAGGATTCTGATCCCGGCGGTGCAACGGATCCAGATGATGAATGCCTGGACAACGCCTACCGTGTGGGCATTATTACAACATGTGAATATGCCACACCAGACTCATCGCAAGTCCAGTCAATCCTAGCTGTGGATTCAGAGGACGAATGGGGAGCAGTGATGAAGGTCAACCACTGACCCATCCAGTTCAAGCTGGACACAGGTGCCTTTGCCAACCTCCTCTCACAGGCAGACTTCAGACGCATTCAGAAGCCCCCCATGGTCCTTCGGGCTGCCTGCAAGCTCCTGGATTACAACGGGAATGCCATCAGGGCACTGGGATCCTGCCATCTGCACGTATCCAACCGACAAACACAAGCACGGTTACGCTTTGAAATTGTTACGCCGAACAGGGCATCCCTACTAGGTGCACACGCCTGCAAGCAGCTGAACCTCATTCAAAGGGTTTATTACACAACATCCTCCCATGTGAATCTTCAGGCCGGCATCAACGACATCCTCGCCTAGTATCCAGATGTGTTCAACGGGATGGGCACGCTGCCGTATCGATACAAGATTCTGCTGCGCCTGATGCCAAGCCCGTGGTCCACGCACCACGATGTGTCCCTGCTCCACTGAGAGAGTGCCTGAAGGCACAGCTCAAGGATCTTCAGCAAAAAGGCATCATATCCAAGGTCACCGAACCGACTGACTGGGTCAGCTCGATGGTGTGCGTAAAGAAGCCTTCGGTGGACCTGCGCATCTGCATTGATCCCAAGTATCTCTATAAGAATATGATGCGGGAAAGCTACCCCATCCCAAAGCGGGAGGAACTCACGAATGAGATGGCACACGTGCGCATCTTCACCAAATTGGATGCATCACAGGGATTTTGGCAAATCCAGCTGGAAGAGTCCAGCAGAAGGCTTTGCACCTTCAACACGCCTTTTGGCAGATACTGCTACAATCGCATGCCATTTGGCATCATCTCGGCATCGGAGATATTCCATCACATCATGGAGCGGATGATGGAAGGCATTGAAGGAGTTTGTGTGTACATGGACGACATCATCACATGGTCCACGACCCCTGAAGAACATATGTCCCGTCTCCAGAAGGTATTCCGCCATGTACATTCCAACGGCCTAAAGTTAATCAGGTCCAAATGTCCATCGACGCTCAAGTTCCGAGGCGACCAGATCTCACAGCATGGTGTGCGCCCAGACACAGACAAAATCAAGGCCATCGAGGCGATGAAAGTCCCCAAGGACAAAAAGGCGGTGCTGCGCTTCTTGGGTATGGTCAATTTTCTGGGCAAGTTCATTCCAAACATGGCCAGACACACCACGGCCCTAATCAAGCTGGTTAAAAAGTCAACTGCCTTTGACTGGAAGGCGGCACACCAGACAGAGTGGCTGGAGCTGAAAGCCAAGCTCACCACTGCACCAGTTCTGGCATTCTTCGACACGGACCGGGAGACAAAGATATCCACAGATGCGAGTCAGGATCAGTGCGGTGTTGCTTCAACGAGATGACACATCATCCTGGACACCAGTAGCCTACGCATCAAGGGCGATGACACCCACTGAAACCAGATATGCTCAGATTGAGAAGGAGTGCTTGGGTCTTCTCAATGACATCCTCAAATTTCATGATTATGTCTACGGCCTGCCAACATTCACTGTCGAGACGGATCACAGGCCTTTGGTCCACATCATCCACAAGGACCTGAACGACATGACGCCTCGGTTGCAGAGAATCCTGCTTAAACTTAGGAGGTATGACTTCAACTTGGTGTACACACCTGGCAAGGAGCTCATCATCGCTGATGCACTGTCCCGCTCCGTCACCTCGCCCAGTGAGCCGCTGGAGATCATCCACCACATCAAATCGCAGGTGCAGCTGTGTGCTATTCTCATCTGTGATTAGACAGCCAAAGACCCCCTCTTGCAGCACGTCATCCACACCCTCACCAATGGCTGGCAGAAAGGGCAGTGCCCACAATCTTACAATGTGAAGGATGACTTGACGGTGATTGATGGTATCCTCCTCAAGCTGGACAGGATTGTCATTCCGCTCAGTCTCCAGAGCTTGGTGCTGCGCCAGATTCATGAGGGACACCTGGACGTCAGGAAGTGCAGATGCAGAGCCCGGAAAGCTGTCTACTGGCCCGGCATCAGCCAGTACATCGCGAACATGGTCCTGAACTGTGCTACCTGTCAGCAGTTCCAGCCAGGGCAGAGCAAGGAGACGCTCCAACAGCATGACATAGTGACCTCTCCGTGGTCCAAGGTTGGCATCGACCTCTTTCATGCGAATGGCCGCTACTACGTATTGATCATCTACTATTTCTCGAATTACCCTGAGGTGCTGAAGCACCTGGACCTCACCTCTCCGACCGTCATCAAAGTCTGTAAGAAGACATTATCAAGGCATGGCATTCCAATCACCGTCATGAGCGACAATGGCCTGTGCTTTACCAGTCGAGAATGGTCCTGGCCATACAATTTCCAGCATGTCACCTCCAGTCCGTACTATCCGCTGTCCAATGGAAAAGTCGAGAAAGTGGTGCACATTGTGAAACAGCTCATCTGCAAGGCCGGGGACTTTGCTTCCGACATACACCTTGCACTGCTCGCGTCCAGGGCGACTCCATTGTCCACTGGCATGTCGCCAGCTCAACTCCTAATGAACAGAGACCTGCGGACAATGCTTCCAGACATACACCTGCCCAACCTGGATCACCTCCCGGTGCTGCAGAAGATGCAGCAACTCAGAGACCGTCAAAAGCAGGGCTATGATGCCCATGCCACTGATCTGGCCGTGCTATCAGCGGCGGACACTATCAGGATCAAGATACCGGATGGTGGGTGGTCTGCCCCGGCTGTCGTTGTTCGACAGGCTGCACCCCGCTCTTATGTTGTACGTATGGCTGATGGCTCCACCGTGCGAAGGAATCGACGGGCACTGCGCAAAGTTGCCTGCCCACAACCACTTTCTCCTCCATTTCCATATGTTGAATTGCCACCTCCTGATACCTCGCACCACGAGGTCACTAGTCAGGCTTCCATCCCGCCTGTCAAGGCGCCATCGTCCCCTCCGCCACCTCTCCGGCGGTCGACCAGGATCAGACACACGCCTCAGAGACTGGACTTGTGAACGTTTGTTTTGTTTGCTCTGTTCTGTTGTCCTCCATCAGTTACGTTAGACAGACTCATTCACATGTAAATACATTCACATACGCCAACAAAACATTTTTAAAAGGGGGAGATGTCATGATATGCAAACATGCAGCTAATGAACACATAGAATAGGACACAACCAATGAGCAGTCAGGACACTCAGGGGTGGTATCTCACTATAAAAGGGATGCGGCACTCACACCCCTCCTCTTTCCACAGACCAACATCTACAGTGAGACAGGGTGTAACCTCAGCATCACACCCCAGCACGTGGCTTAGAGCAAGACTGGTTCAGTTAGACTGAGTTACTACATTTAGATTAGCAGAGAGTCAAACTCATTGAGAACGGTGTTAATAGTTCAATAAAACACACTGAACTTACTTCAAAGTCTGGAGCATCTTTTATTCAAAATTGCATCCAGTGGCAGCTGGTGTTATTCCAAATTACATAACACAACACTCAATATCCCTAGTAATAAAGCCTAAGGTACTATATACATTATGAATTTCTCTTTCAACATGCCATCTTCAATGATTTATGTACATATACACCAATGTCCCACTGTTCCTGCACCTCCTTCAGAGTTTCACTCTTTATTTTATACAGTCTCTCCATATTCTTCCTGCCAAAAGACATCAGGTCATACTTCTCTGCATTGAACATCACCTGCCAGTTGTCTGTCTGCCCAATCTGCCCACATGTCTAAGGCCTTTTGAAGTTCAAGGCTATCCTCAGCACATTTGACAATGAGCGCGATTCAGAAGACTTGAGTTAAAGTCCATTGAACAGCACAGTTAGCGGGGGAGTTTGTCGTGCCGACTTCAACAGGACTTTGCCTTTTGTTGACCTCAGGGAGATACCCTCCGTCGAGGCTGTACTCAGAGCTGAAGCTCGCCAGCAGGAAAGGCTGCACATCTTTAGACTGTGGAAGGAAACCGGAGCACCTGGAGAAAACCCATGCAGACACGAGGAGAACATGCAGACTCCGTACAGACAATGGCTCAAGCGGGAATCGAACCTGGGGCCCTGGCGGTGTGAAACGACCATGCTAATCACTGTTCTTCCGTGCCATGAGGCTGGGGCCTCAACTATTTATAATCTAGATCAATAATTTGGATGAAGGAACTGAATGTATGGTAGTTAATTTTGCAGATGACACCAAGATAGATAGGAAAGTATGTTGTCAAAACTAGGTAAAGAGTTCACAAAGGGATAAAGACAGGTTAAGTGAATGGGCAAACCTTGGATGGATTATATGCAGAAAATGTGAACTTCTCCACTTTGGCAGGAGGAACAGAAAAGCAGAATACTATTTAAGTGAAGAGCGATTGCAGAACTTGGTGGTATAGTGGTTACTGATAAACAAATCACACAAAATTAGTATGTAGGTGCAGCAAGTGATTAGGAAAGCAAATGGGATGTTGGTGTTTTCTGCAAGGGGAATGGAATATTTAAGGTTTACATGGGGTAGGCAGGAGTGTGAGGTGGAGACTTCGATCAGATCCGTCACAATTGTACTCAATGGCGGAGCAAGCCTGAGGAGCCAAGTGGCCTACTCCTAATTTGTATTTTGTATCTTTGCATAAAAGATAAGTTTTACCAGAGCTGTACCAGTCCTTTATGAGACCCTATCTGGAGTTCTGTGCATAGTTTTAGTTGGTCTGCTCAGTAGAAGGATATAACTGTTTTGAAAGAAGCTCAGAGAAGGTGCACTCAACTCGTTCCTAAGAAGAGAGGAGCTTGTCTTATGAGGAAAGGTTCACAAAGTTGGGCCTGTACTCATTGAAGTTCAGAAGGATGAGAAGTGGTCTTATTGAAATACAAGATCCTCGAGAGGACTTGATGGGGCAGTTACCGGGAGTATCTTTCCTCGTGGGAATGGCTAGAATTAGGGGAAATGTACAGTTTAAGAATAAGAGGTTTTCCTTTTAAACAGAGATTAGGAAAGCAGGAGACTGGGTCATTGAATTCTTTTCCAGGCTGAGTTTGATAGATGTTGGATAGAGCAGGAAGTAGAGTGTTATAAGGGAGCAGACAGGAAAATGGAGTTGAGACCACAACCAAATCAGCCACGATCCTACGGAATGGTGAAGCAGATTCAAAGGGCCCAACCTTTCCGCTTCCCACTATTGAGCTGAATGAATGTATGTTCTGTGCTGCTTAATTTATGTAACTTGGTAAAACCCTCCGACTTCTATAGGATAAATTAATTCATCCCTCTCTCTCAGCAGGGAGGTATATTCAAAGCAAGCACAGGTTGTAGAGGAAGCGTTGCAATATCTGTGCTCCATTGTTTTCTGGGAACATGGAACTGCTTAACTAACATGGGAGTGCTTGTATCCTTCCTTTTTATTTCTTCCAGTTTTCTTCCCTTCCCTTTTGGACACTGAAAGACTGATGTTGAGATACAATTTCACGCAACCTCCTTCTGTTCTCAGCTAACATCTGGACACATGTGGTTTACTTCAGGGTCAGGACCATGACCAGGAATGGGATATTGTTGCCTACTTTCCATTTTTCAGCCGTAGGGTTTTAGGGCAATTGCACCAAAGTCAACTAACTGAGTAGACATCAGAGGTTGGATTTTGGGATTTTCCTGGTGTGATGGACACACAAAATGTTTTAATATACTATATTATATCTGTTGTAGTAATGTTATTAAGGGACCTTAGTTTAAGGTATCCAGATTATATGTCTGCGAAAGCTGTGATTAAAGAGTTAACAGCTAGGCATGCTGTGATGTCACTCATGGGAGGGGCTGGGTCTGTTTTTAGTTTCATTTTCAGCCCTGCCCTGTATCTGTTTTTAGTTTTATTTTAGAGTACTGTCTTGATTCTGAGGAAAGGAGCTGTGTTTTTCAGAGGGATTTCTGAAAGCTTCTCTGCAAAGACTTTGTGAATACATCTGTAAACCATTCAGTGTTAACTTTATTAATAAGTGACTTTTTCCTTGTGTGTGGATTTTGCTTAATTGGAATTTTAGAAGTAGATGGGAAAGTAAGCTCAAAGACCTTCCTTTATTTTTGTTTAAAAGAACCTTTTAACTGTAAATTGAAAAGCTGTGTTTTCCTTGAATGTTAATGGGGTGAGTCCTGTGTTTATAATAAAGATTGTTGTAACACAAAAATCCCAATTTGTCAGTGGAATCACTTCTGGGGTGAAGTATCCTTTCCTCAGTTTATAAATTGAAACATTGTTGGGGTTTCTCATCCGGGTCCTAATATAAATTGGCGGTCTGGTCCGGTTTCGTAACACTGCGATCTACGCTAGTTGGTGTATTCATGAACTGAGCTAGGAAGAGAATCACAAGACAAAGCAAATCAATACTTTGCCTCAGTTTTCACGGTGGAGGACACAAGTACCATTCCCACAGTAACGGGCAATTCAGAGGTAGAGAAAGGGAGGAACTTGGAACAATCAACATAAATAGGGAAACAGTACACAACAAATGATGGGGATTGAGGGCAGACAAGTTCCCCAGGCCTGATGGCCTACATCCTAAGGTGTTAAAGGAAGTGGCAGCAGAGATAGTGGATCCATTGGTTATAATATTCCAAAATTCTATGGACACGGGAAAGGTTCTAGTGGATTAGAAAAATGCTAACACAACATCCTTATTCAAAAAGGGAATGTGGGAAATTACAAACCAGTTTGTTGAACATCTGTTGTTGGGAAATTGTAAGAATCAATCATCAAGGAAGTAATATTATTACACGGTAGCCTTGTGGATAGCACAATTGCTTCACAGCTCCAGGGTCCCAGGTTCGATTCTGGCTTGGGTCACTGTCTGTGCGGAGTCTGCACATCCTCCCCGTGTGTGCATGGGTTTCGTCCGGGTGCTCCGGTTTCCTCCCACAGTCCAAAGATGTGCGGGTTAGGTGGATTGGCCATGATAAATTGTCCTTAGTGTCCAAAATTGCCCTTAGTGTTGGGTGGGGTTACTGGGTTGTGGGGATGGGGTGGCGGTGTTGACCTTGGGTAGGGTGCTCTTTCCAAGAGCCGGTGCAGACTCGATGGGCTGAATGGCCTCCTTCTGCACTGTATAATCTATAATCTATGATAATATCAGGACATTTGGAAAGTCAAAACGCTTTTCATCAGAGTCAGCATGATTTTATGAAGGGCAAATCATGTTTGACTAATTTGCTGGAGTTCTTCGAAGATGTAACAAGCAACGTGGATAATGGGGATCCTGTAGACGTAGTATATCTGGACTTCCGGAAAGCATTTAAGAAGGTAAATTCACAAGATTAGATCACATGGGATTAGGGATAATTTATTAGCTTGGTAGAAGACTGGCTGATGGTCATAAGATAGAGAGTCAGGATATATGGGTCTTTTTCTGGATGGCAAGATGTAACTAGTGGGGTGTCACAGGGTTCGGTCATTGGGCCCCAGCTATTTACAACCTACAGATACGACCTGGATACAGGGATTGAAGGTTCTGTCGCCAAATTTGGAGACAACACAAAAATAGGTAGGACAGTAAGTTGCAATGAGGAAATAAGACTCTTACAAATGGATATAGATAGGTTAGGAGAGTGGGCCAAAATGTGGTAGATGGGAGTTCAACATGGGTAAGTGTGAGGTCATGCATTTTGGTCAGAAAAATGGGAATGCAAATTATCTAAACGGGGAGAGACCTGTGGATGCTCCGTTGCAGAGGGATCTGGGGGTCATCGTTCATGAGTCACAGAAAACTAGCATGCAGGGACAATAGGTAATAAAGTAAGCCAATGGAATGTTGGCATTTATAGCTAAAGGAATAGAATTTAAAGGTAAGGAATTGGTGAGATCACACCTGGAGTATTGTGCATAGTTTTGGTCCACTTATTTGAGGCAAGATATAGTGGCATTGGAGGCAGTTCAGAAGAGGTTCACTAGGTTGATTCCAGACATGAGGGGTGTGTCGTATGAAGAGAGATTGAACAGTTTAGACCTATACTCTCGAGAGTTTAGAAGAATGAGGGAAGATCAAATTGAGGTATACAAGATGATAAAAGGTATGGATAAAGTGGACTTGGAGCGGATACTTCCTCTTGTGGAACATTCTAGAATGAGAGGTCATAGCCTGAGGATAAGAGGTAGCAAATTTAAAATAGGGTTGAGGAGAAACTACTTCTCCCAAAGGGTTGTGAATCTGTGGAATTCGTTACCCCAGAGTGCAGTGGATGCTGGGACAAAGAGTAAATTTAAGGTGGAGTTAGACAGATTTTTAAATTGGTAATGGGTTGAAGGGTAATGGAGAATGAGCAGTGAAGTGGAGTTAAGGCCAGGATGAGATCAGCCATGATGTAATGGCAGAGCAGACTCGATGGACCAAATGGCCTAATTCTGCTCCTATATCTTATGATTTACTTATGAATCATCATATAAATTATTTCATCTCAGGTTCAAGCATGCCTCCCACTGGCAGAAACCTGCTTTCAGACTAATATTAGGCCAGGGTTTTATTGCTTCTGTGATAAGCAGAGTGCACAGCTTCTTTCTGTGACTGCGACGAGGGCTGCTCAATGAATTTTCAGAACAACTTTGATGTGCGTGTGTAGTAAAATATTAAAGAGTTGAATGAAATGAAAATCGCTTATTGTCACAAGTAGGCTTCAATGAAGTTACTGTGAAAAGCCCCTAGTCGCCACATTCCGGCACCTGTTCGGGGAGGCTGGTACGGGAATCGAACCGTGCTGCTGGCCTTCCTTGGTCTGCTTTAAAAGCCAGCAATTTAGCCCAGTGAGCTAAACCAGCCCCAGTTCAACTTGACCTCCAAGTCAACCAGCCAAAGCTCTTGTGATAGATCCGCAACTTTCCAGGAACACTGCACCTCAGTGAGCATAGGCCCATCGCCATTGTCACAAGACAGCATAATTTAAAAAAGTTCATTCGAGAGCTGAACAGAATGCATGGTAACTTTACTAAAAACCCAAGCTGATTGACGACTGCTCGTTAAAACATACGTTTGTTTCTTCACCAAGCATAATGAGCCTCTTGTGACTTATTAACCTAAATGGGGGAGGGCTGGGGGTTTGTGATTCTGCTCCCAGCAATTGCTTCTCGGGAAGTCAAGAACGGTGCATCCTGTGATTTCCTGCACTGAGTGTCAGATCATGTAATCACTCTTTGTAGGTGGTCCTAAAGTTTAAAAAAAAGAGAAAAATTAAAAACAAACCTAGAAATTATAACTTACTGGGCTTAGCAGGCAAATTAAGTGACTGAGATAGCTGCTTGATTATGATTCAGAGAAGTGCAGAATTAAACTAAAAAGAATGGAAAATAAAGGTGAATGATTGATTTATCACTGAAGTCATAGGCTAATTACCCAGAAAATTGCATTTCTCACTTCAAACAAGGATGGGAAAAGATGAGGAAAGATCAATTTCCTGTTTAAGATGGTAGTCCTTTCTTACTAGAAATATTACAATTAGGGTGAAACTTTTATCACTTTTTGGGAGATTCAATCAGTCTGTGGAATGGTGAAAAAATCATAGGTTATTGCTTGGCAAAGAATTGTCAACTGGCCTCTTGCTTCATGACAGAGTGCTGTATTCCACAAAGGAGCATGTAATTAGCCTATAGCTCCCATTATGTGTGTGATTAATTCTTTCAATTTCAGTTCACAGTCTGTAGTGCCTAAAACAATCATATTTAAATAAATATCACCCCCCCTTGCTTCACTGGGGACTGATTAATGTACTATGCCTGGCAAGTTTCCAGAAACATTGTTTCCCACTGAAATCAAATACAATACAATTACTACAATATGGTGGTGGTGGGGGAAGGCAGAACATTGTAGCAAATTTGAATGACTAGTTGATCATGGGTTTAATACTGGGTTAGCACTGCTTTTCCCCAATGCTTACGTATAGTTTAACCAGTGGGTCACTCCCAATCAACTTACTGGTCACCAGGAAACTTCATTTTCTACAGAAATAGTTTAATTGTATCAGATTTCCAAGTTTTGTAGTTATATGATTTGGAAGCCATGGTGAAGCTAACAGCAGTTGCATTGACATCTTGGAATCCATTGTTCCCATTGAGCAGGCTGTAGGGAACCGTGGAATGGGCTCACAAATTAATGTATGCCTCCAATCATAAAGTGTACAACCTCTGCCCGCACGTTAACTCTCTCTCCTCATTGAAGTCAGTCAGGTTCAGTGACAGGAAATATTCTCAGAATCAGCCCTTTCTTTTTTGTAAAATTTAGAATACCCAATTAATTTTTTCCAATTAAGGGGCAATTTAGATTGGCCAATCCACCTACTCTGGGTTGTGGGGGCGAATCCCACGCAGACATGGGGAGAATGTGCAAACTCCACACGGACAGTGACCCAGAGCCGGGATTGAACCTGGGACCTCGACGCTGTGAGGCAGCAGGGCTAACCCACTACCCATTGAAAGACATTATGTAAAAGCAAATCTTTCTTTTATTACAATCCAAACTCCAATGTCCCACTGTTTTCTTAAAATTAAAAAGCAAATAGTTATGTTTGCATAGGCATATTTATCCCATTGCAAGTGGATGTAATGCAAGTGTCAATTGGGATGTAGGGCAGTACAATTTCCTCCCAAGCCAAGCCAAGCAGAGGAATTTCTTCACAGAGTCAAAACGTCCTTTCTCTCACCCACTGGAGCCACATGCAACATGTTCAATACTGTGCGAGCAAATGCGGTAAATCCATGCTTTCAGATTCATTTTCTCTACACAGATTTCAGAATCGTCAAACCACTATGTATATGAGTGCAGTAGATTGTTTTCATAGTCCTGAAAGGTAATGTTTCCTGCATTGTTAAGCTGTTCATTTGAATAATCAGACGACCTGTTCCAGAGACTCTGCCAATGCCATGGGTTAATTTATCTTCCGTCTGTATGAGGAATTGTTTTCCTTTGATTCTTGCCCAGAGCAAGTGATCTTACAATCTCCTCTATTTAAACACCCAGCGGAACAGCAAAAGGTTTAATATGAAGTCTGTCTTGTATCCATGGGATCCATACAGTGCAGAAGGCCATTCAACCCATCGGGTCTGCACTGACCCTCTGAAAGAGGGCACCCATCTAGGCTCAATCACTGACCCATCCCCCTAACTCCACCTAACCTGCACATCTTTGGTCACTAAAGGGGCAATGTAGCCTGGCCAATCCACCTAACATACACATCTTTGGACTGTGGGAGGAAACTGGAGCACCCAGAGGAAGCCCACACAGACAAGGAGAGAACATTCAAACTCCACACAGATAGTCACCCAAGGTCAGAATTTAACCTTGGTGCCTGGCACTGTGAGGAAGCAGTGCTAACCACTGTGCTGACCTGGCACTTGTGAAAGGATTCTGAGCACTTCAACGTCTACCTACATCTTCATGATAACTAACCTATGACCCAGCATTATATTTAGCATCTCTTAGCACTATTTGATCTATTTTCATTAAAGATATTTTACCTCAATAAAATAAGATCACTTTAAATGTTGGAGAAACAAAATCTGAATATGTCTGAAATAAATTACATAAAAACAATTTAACTCTATACACTGACAGTAAATAGATTGCTTTACAAATCTAAAATTTAGAATGGAATCATTTAAATTAAAAGGATGTGGTAAGATCTCCTCAGAGACCAACTTTCAAAATGAAATTAAACTTTCAGTTATATGATGTGACAAGATAAGGGCGGCACAGTGGTTAGCACTGCTGCCTCACAGCGCCAGGGACCTGTGTTATGACACCCTAGGCATGTGCACAGTCATTTCCAGCCCCACTGGTCCCAAACTCACAACACAAGTGAATTAACCAATAATTCTTACAAAAATACCCGAAGTCTTTGGCCCTTGGCTGCCCATTAAAATACAATCACCAGTTTGTATGTTTAAACACAATTAATGTTTATTTATAACAAGAACAATAGTGAATTATGCAACTATGCAGCAAATACAATGGGTTAGCTATTAACTAATTCCTAACTCACACTTTAACTTGCGCCCCCCCACCTCCCCACACACAAAAACAAGATAGACAAACACAGAGGGGTGGAAAGGAGTAAAAAATAATATGCGAAAGGAAAAATAATCTTTGTTTCAGATTATGGTTTTTAGCGCACCTTTCTTCACAGCAAGCTTCAAAACGTTCAAAAACCTTTCTGGGGCTTTGGGGGGCTCCGAGTCCAGAACCATGAACTGCTACTGGGGCATAATCGCCCCAGTAACACAAACTGGACCTCCCTTTAATCTTAAACTGTCCCAGCCCTGTTTGTCAAGCAGTCTTCAAAACGGATCACTTGACCGCCTCTGTTTTACCTTCAATTAAAGTCACAGTTCCAAAACATAACAATATTAAAAATCTCATAATTGTAACAGATGTCACATTTTGTCAATCTTACCATGAGCAGTGTCTTACAGTGTGGGCAGCGGGGGGGGGTGGGGGGAGCATTGGCTCACAACCTCAGATGTTAAGTTAGCGTGGAGTTTACTCACTCCATGCCAGCCTGCCCTGCAGCCATAATTCATTGAAATGAAAATCGCTTATTGTCACAAGTAGGCTTCAAATGAAGTTACTGTGAAAAGTCGACACATTCTGGCACATGTTCAGGGAGGCTGGTACGGGAATTGAACAGTGCTCCTGGCCTGCCTTGGTCTGGTTTCAAAGCCAGCGATTTAGCCCTGTGCTAAACCAGCCCCTGATGGTAGAGGTTTGCAGGTGGGCTAAATTGGTGCAGTGTGGGACCTCCACCCCGCACTACAGAGGAAGTCCCGCCCCTCGAATTGGCTGGCATCATCAGCAGTCCTGTCACTGAGAAGATTGCATTAGTAGATGCTGCTGGGGCTGAAGGTCAGCCCAAGAGGGTGGCCCAGGGGACCTGGAGTCAAGGGTATTGGACGTGGAGTGCTTGGACAGTTTAGAGGGGCATGGTGGGTTTTACAGAGCAGACGGGTAGGAAGAAAGTGGGTGTACTATCTTATGGGGGCTGCCCTCTGAAGTGCCAACGGGCACCCCTCCCCCACCAAAGGTAACAGACCCCTCCCTTCCTGCCCTTGGTTTGATGTCACGCATGAGACAATTTTTAAAACATCTTATAAGGGCAGGAAGGGAGGGGTTGATTTGCACAATTGCTGGCAAATACTGGCAAAGTCAATGTTGGAGGGATGGCTGGAGACACTGGGCTCACTTGCCCTGAAGACATCGGGCTCGGTTCTCCACAAATGTCTGTGTTTTAAATTTAATTCATAATCTGTTAAGAAAATCTCAAATCTTGTAATCTGATGGATGAATTAATCTAAGAATTCATCAGAGTGGTGTTCAGCATCCAATTTACTGATGTGATGTAAATCAAATGGTATCTAGGGACCTTTTTTTTTAATGCAAGCCACATGCAGCTCATTTGATGCTGGTCTCCAACCTCACAATGTTATGGTACATAGATGTAATAACGACTTTGCATTTCCTTTTAAAAACATAAGAAGCGGGGCAGCACGGTGGCACAATAGATAGCACTGCTGCCTCACGGTGCCGGGGTGCCAGGTTCGATCCCGGCTCCGGGTCACTGTCCATGTGGAGTTTACACATTCTCCCCGTGTTCGCTTGGGTTTCACCCTACAATCCAAAAAGATGTGCAGGCTAAGTGGATTGGCCATGCTAAATTGCCCATTAATTGGAAAAAATTAATTGGGTACTCTAAACTTATTTTTAAAAAACATAAGGAGCAAAGTTGCTGTAACGGTCTACAGCGCCCAGGTTTCCACAGGCAATGTGAAAAGGGGTGTGTCGGGGGGGGGATAACGGGAAGAGGAGAAAAGAAATGAGCTTGGCTTTTCACATCTCACCTGCAGCACTCAACTGGACACTCTATCAAATGAGCACATTATCAGGTTCAGTGTTCACGCCGTCCACAATTGAATAACCTGCAAACAATCAGAGTCTAGACTCAGACATGGAGCAAGGCCACTTGGATGAGGTACGAGGGAGTTGCTGGCACCTCTGGAACTGGAGCTCAATAAGAAACCAGCACTTTCAGAAGAGAAGTTAATGTTGGGTTGGTGGTAAAACTATTTAAGCAGACAAGATTTTGGATTTAATTTGTAAATCAAATGTTCAAAAAGAAATAATATCACAGAAGAATACACTTGTCCAGTAATCGTGAGGAAATACATTGTTACACTGCACAATCTATGAGAGGGATCAAATGCTTCATGCAATGTGTGCAATGGAACGACTGACTAAGCAAACACAAACCAGCCGCACCCACTTATAAAATGATTCCAAACTAAAAACATGTTTTATCCAAACAAGCTACATTTGACATTCAAGATGGAAACATTTGCTCTGATTCTGTGATTAGCTAATATATAAAAACACACGAGGTCATTCAACTTTAGAAGTGTTGGACTTCCTTTTACATGATTGCTAAATTAATGTTTAAAAAGCAGTGTTAACTATGAAAATGTAAAACCAAATATATGCTCACATAAAAGAGAGCCCAGTTCAGGGTATTACTGCCGATTGGACAGCGCCTCTGCATTGAAGCGTCTTCTCATTAAGACAAACTGCTCTCTTTTTATATCAGACTTTAAAGTCTGGTTTGCCATTATATAATTCAACTCTTTTGTCTTCATAACGACACCAATTGTGCTGAGCAGTCCAGGTGTGAAATTGCCTGAAGCGCATTTAGCCAAAAGGTGTCAGATGATCTCAGGAGGTTGTGTTCCTTTCTCTGGTGAGATGGCATTGTTGAATAAGCAAAGTATGGAGCAAACTTTGGGTTTAGAACATAGAACATAGAACAATACAGCGCAGTACAGGCCCTTCGGCCCACGATGTTGCACCGAAACAAAAGCCATCCAACCTACACTATGCCATTATCATCCATATGTTTATCCAATAAACTTTTAAATGCCCTCAATGTTGGCGAGTTCACCACTGTAGCAGGTAGGGCATTCCACGGCCTCACTACTCTTTGCGTAAAGAACCTACCTCTGACCTCTGTCCTATATCTATTACCCCTCAGTTTAAAGTTATGTCCCCTCGTGCCAGCCATATCCATCCGCGGGAGAAGGCTCTCACTGTCCACCCAATCCAACCCCATGATCATTTTGTATGCCTCTATTAAGTCTCCTCTTAACCTTCTTCTCTCCAACGAAAACAACCTCAAGTCCATCAGCCTTTCCTCATAAGATTTTCCCTCCATACCAGGCAACATCCTGGTAAATCTCCTCTGCACCCGCTCCAAAGCCTCCACGTCCTTCCTATAATGCGGTGACCAGAACTGTACGCAATACTCCAAATGCGGCCGTACCAGAGTTCTGTACAGCTGCAACATGACCTCCCGACTCCGGAACTCAATCCCTCTACCAATAAAGGCCAACACTCCATAGGCCTTCTTCACAACCCTATCAACCTGGGTGGCAACTTTCAGGGATCTATGTACATGGACACCTAGATCCCTCTGCTCATCCACACTTTCAAGAACTTTACCATTAGCCAAATATTCCGCATTCCTGTTATTCCTTCCAAAGTGAATCACCTCACACTTCTCTACATTAAACTCCATTGCCACCTCTCGGCCCAGCTCTGCAGCTTATCTATATCCCTCTGTAATCTGCTACATCCTTCCACACTATCGACAACACCACCGACTTTAGTATCGTCTGCAAATTTACTCACCCACCCTTCTGCGCCTTCCTCTAGGTCATTGATAAAAATGACAAACAGCAACGGCCCCAGAACAGATCCTTGTGGTACTCCACTTGTGACTGTACTCCATTCTGAACATTTCCCATCAACCACCACCCTCTGTCTTCTTTCAGCTAGCCAATTTCTGATCCACATCTCTAAATCACCCTCAATCCCCAGCCTCCGTATTTTTTGCAATAGCCTACCGTGGGGAACCTTATCAAACGCTTTGCTGAAATCCATATACACCACATCAACTGCTCTACCCTCGTCTACCTGTTCAGTCACCTTCTCAAAGAACTGGGTTTAATGGAGTGTTAGTTCTACTGAATGCCTTGCATGGTTTCCAATAATTCCAGAGAGCATTTGCCAGACATGCTAAGACCACTGCCAGACACATTTCTTCTTGCTAAAGACCCAGTTGAAAAGCAGCTTTTAAGAAGTTCCCAGCTGGTAAACTCCATTTTAAAGAAATGGTAGCGGTGGCGGCATGGTGGCGCAGTGGTGAGCACTGCTGCTTCACGGCTCCGAGGACCCGGGTTCGATCCTGGACCTGGGTCACTGTCCACATAGAGTTTGCACAGTCTCATGGGTGTTCATATGATTGTGGTACCCTCAATAATGACGCTTAGAGTGTGAACAGTAAAGAAGGCTTTAATAAACTAAGAACTAGACTAGAGCTGAGACGTGTGCTAACTGCTGCACTGCCACAAGGTGGCTCCTTATATACAGCTCCCAGATGGGTGGAGCCGGAGGCGGAGTTCCCCAGGGTTCCAAGCCCGGTCTTAAAGGGGACATCACCTCACATGATGACAAGGGTACAGTGTAACAGTAACTGTTCATCACATGATGTAAACTGTTACTGCCGCAGGTCACCCATGCGTTCAGAAGGGAGCAGTCCAGGGCTGCCACCAGCCAGAAACTGAGGCAGCTGTTTGTCAGCACCCGGTGTGCATGTCTTTGGGGAATTGTCTTTCAGGAGGCCTGGGTTTGGGGGTCACAAGTGACCGGGGTCTGGACTGTGGAGGGGACAAGGATTCAGGAGCGGCTGCTTTAAAGGGCCACCTGATCGCAGTTTCAGTGGATGCCCGGGTGCAGCAGTGCATGAACAAGCCAATTCTTTGTTAAAAAATTTAGAGTCCCCAAATCTTTATTTTCACTTAAGGGGCAATTTAGCATGGCCAATCCACCTGCCCTGCACATCTTTGGGTTGTGGGCGTGAGACCCACGCAGACACGGGGAGAATGTGCGAACTCCACACAGACAGTGACCCAGGGCTGGGATTGAACTCGGGTCCTCAGCAGTATGAGACAGCAGATCTGACCACTGCACCACCATGCTGCCCCCTGAATAGGCCAATTCTAAACAAGGATAGTGACACAAAGTATTTTTGCTCATTTATGTGCATCAAGGAAACCCATTCTCTCACACATAGTGTCTGGGGCATTGGACTCTTCCCCCTCCCATTGAATGGGCTCATCCACTCACATGACACTGCCGGAATTCCATGATGTCACTTCTGCTGGCATATCCGGGAATATTCCAGCCGGAGCTGGCAACTTGGACGCTCATCTAATCCTGGCCTCTTGGGCAGCGACAACTTTATTGGCTCCATTGTTGTTGGCTATGCCTTTGGCTGCCTGGGCCCCAACCTCGAATACTCTCCATACACCTCTCTGCCTCTCTTAACTCACTTTCCCCCTTTCAGACACCCCTTAAAACCTCTCTCTTTGACAAAGCTTTTGGCCCTCTGCCCCAGTATCAACTCATTGGGGAATGAGCCCGGCCAGGTGGTAGATGTGTCAGTAGGGGAGCATTTCGGTAACAGTGACCACAATTCAGTAAGTTTTAAAGTACTGGTGGACAAGGATAAGAGTGGTCCGAGGATGAATGTGCTAAATTGGGGGAAGGCTAATTATAACAATATTAGGCGGGAACTGAAGAACATAGATTGGGGGCGGATGTTTGAGGGCAAATCAACATCTGACATGTGGGAGGCTTTCAAGTGTCAGTTGAAAGGAATACAGGACAGGCATGTTCCTGTGAGGAAGAAAGATAAATACGGCAATTTTCGGGAACCTTGGATGACGAGTGATATTGTAGGCCTCGTCAAAAAGAAAAAGGAGGCATTTGTCAGGGCTAAAAGGCTGGGAACAGACGAAGCCTGTGTGGCATATAAGGAAAGTAGGAAGGAACTTAAGCAAGGAGTCAGGAGGGCTAGAAGGGGTCATGAAAAGTCATTGGCAAATAGGGTTAAGGAAAATCCCAAGGCTTTTTACACGTACATAAAAAGCAAGAGGGTAGCCAGGGAAAGGGTTGGCCCACTGAAGGATAGGCAAGGGAATCTATGTGTGGAGCCAGAGGAAATGGGCGAGGTACTAAATGAATACTTTGCATCAGTATTCACCAAAGAGAAGGAATTGGTAGATGTTGAGTCTGGAGAAGGGGGTGTAGATAGCCTGGGTCACATTGTGATCCAAAAAGACGAGGTGTTGGGTGTCTTAAAAAATATTAAGGTAGATAAGTCCCCAGGGCCGGATGGGATCTACCCCAGAATACTGAAGGAGGCTGGAGAAGAAATTGCTGAGGCCTTGACAGAAATCTTTGGATCCTCGCTGTCTTCAGGGGATGTCCCGGAGGACTGGAGAATAGCCAATGTTGTTCCTCTGTTTAAGAAGGGTGGCAGGGATAATCCCGGGAACTACAGGCCGGTGAGCCTTACTTCAGTGGTAGGGAAATTACTGGAGAGAATTCTTCGAGACAGGATCTACTCCCATTTGGAAGCAAATGGACGTATTAGTGAGAGGCAGCACGGTTTTGTGAAGGGGAGGTCGTGTCTCACTAACTTGATAGAGTTTTTCGAGGAGGTCACTAAGATGATTGATGCAGGTAGGGCAGTAGATGTTGTCTATATGGACTTCAGTAAGGCCTTTGACAAGGTCCCTCATGGTAGACTAGTACAAAAGGTGAAGTCACACGGGATCAGGGGTGAACTGGCAAGGTGGATACAGAACTGGCTAGGCCATAGAAGGCAGAGGGTAGCAATGGAGGGATGCTTTTCTAATTGGAGGGCTGTGACCAGTGGTGTTCCACAGGGATCAGTGCTGGGACCTTTGCTCTTTGTAGTATATATAAATGATTTGGAGGAAAATGTAACTGGTCTGATTAGTAAGTTTGCAGACGACACAAAGGTTGGTGGAATTGCGGATAGCGATGAGGACTGTCTGAGGATACAGCAGGATTTAGATTGTCTGGAGACTTGGGCGGAGAGATGGCAGATGGAGTTTAACCTGGACAAATGTGAGGTAATGCATTTTGGAAGGGCTAATGCAGGTAGGGAATATACAGTGAATGGTAGAACCCTCAAGAGTATTGAAAGTCAAAGAGATCTAGGAGTACAGGTCCACAGATCACTGAAAGGGGCTACACAGGTGGAGAAGGTAGTCAAGAAGGCATACGGCATGCTTGCCTTCATTGGCCGGGCCATTTAGTATAAGAATTGGCAAGTCATGTTGCAGCTGTATAGAACCTTAGTTAGGCCACACTTGGAGTATAGTGTTCAATTCTGGTCGCCACACTACCAGAAGGATGTGGAGGCTTTAGAGAGGGTGCAGAAGAGATTTACCAGAATGTTGCCTGGTATGGAGGGCATAAGCTATGAGGAGCGATTGAATAAACTCGGTTTGTTCTCACTGGAACGAAGGAGGTTGAGGGGCGACCTGATAGAGGTATACAAAATTATGAGGGGCATAGACAGAGTGGATAGTCAGAGGCTTTTCCCCAGGGTAGAGGGGTCAATTACTAGGGGGCATAGGTTTAAGGTGAGAGGGGCAAAGTTTAGAGTAGATGTACGAGGCAAGTTTTTTACGCAGAGGGTAGTGGGTGCCTGGAACACACTACCGGAGGAGGTAGTGGAAGCAGGGACGATAGGGACATTTAAGGGGCATCTTGACAAATATATGAATAGGATGGGAATAGAAGGATATGGACCCAGGAAGTGTAGAAGATTGTAGTTTAGACGGGCAGTATGGTCGGCACGGGCTTGGAGGGCCGAAGGGCCTGTTCCTGTGCTGTACATTTCTTTGTTCTTTGTTCTTTGTGACATCTTGTCAAATTTAGCTTCATCACGCGACTGTGAATCCCCTCAGGATATTTCATTACTTTAAAGGTGCTGCATAAATATGTTGTTGTTTAAATATTATCTGTATACTTAGATAGGTTTTGATTGCTAAACAAATCATCAATTAGTAGGTATAATCTAAATCATAGGAGGCAGTAGCATGGATGACACTTGCTTCTGGGAGAGCTGGGCCTACTGTTCTGGCATCTCTCCTATTCTGGATATCCCTTTGCTCCAGTTAAGGGCCCCATCTGTCACAAACAGTGAAGACAGCAAAGCTCAACCAACGAGAGTGAATACATTTAAAAAAACAATTTAGAGTACCCAATTATTTTTATTTTCCCCAATTAAGGGGCAATTTAGTGTGGCCAATCCACCTACCCTGCACATCTTTGGGTACACAGACACAGGGAGAATGTGTGAAGCAGCAGTGCTAACATTGCCTTACTGGGCTGCCCATCACAGATTTTCTTTAGGCCCTACTGACCGACCTAGATAGAAATTGAAATGGAGCTTAGCGGACCTTACGTTAGATCCATGAAACATAGACAACAGGAGCAGGAGCAGGCCTGGACTACATAGGCTTTTGTGCAGGGAGTTTTAAAATTGATGCATAATGGGACTCTGAATTCCTGGGTCATTGGGCGGGATTTACCGACCAACTCGCTGAGTGACTGCACCCTAGTCACCGGGAAAACCACGTGCTGGTGTAGGACCGGAATATCCCGCCGGTGTGAACAGCCTATGGTAGATTGTGCCCACTGTTTCAAGTTCAACACTGGGTACTGAATATTTTCGTCAAATGTTTATAATTGATTTATCAAATAATTGTCCTTAAACTAATTATTACAATCAATTCTCCACATTGGAAGGCAAAAGAGTTTCCTGCTTATATTTTTATATCCTGGGTTGTGACAACACTTCAGGCGGAGAGACCCTCCCGACCTGTGGGGTGTGAGAGCAGCCACAGGTTTTTATATGGTAGCCAAGGAGGAGTTCGGAAAGGAGAGTCAAAAAAGATTTATTTCCAACCCTCGGTTTAAGAAAAATATATCTAAGTAACAGTCCAAGTCCCAGCTGGAACTATTCTGGAACGCCGGAAGACCCTACCTGGGCTGGGTTTTATTCTGTGGAATTAACGAGCTCGAGGATGGGCCTCCGCCCCTCAACAGGGGGGGGCCCATACTCTATGAGGCTCATGGAGAGATGAATCTCCCCCATCATACCCAAGTTGTGTCCTGGCCACTGAATCGTTATGTCAATTAAAGATTTTAATAAGTGAGGCAGCACGGTGGTGCAGTGGTTAGCATTGCTGCCTCACGGCGCTGAGGTCCCAGGTTCGATCCCGGCCCTGGGTCACTGTCCGTGTGGAGTTTGCACATTCTCCCCATGTTTGCGTGGGTTTCACCCCCACAACCCAAAAGATATGCAGGGTAGGTGGATTGGCCATGCTAAATTGCCCCTTAATTGGAAAAAATGAATTGGTACTCTAAACTTATTTTTTTTAAAAAGATTTTAATAAGTTGGAGAGGACACCTTCATGTTGAAACACCCCCCTTGGTTACTTACCTTCTAATGCAGTCTACTGCTCCTCAGAAACTGGAAGGCCACTGATTGGCGCTGTGATTTTGAAAGCCTGCCCACCAACTGCCTTCATATCAATTATAGGGGTGAAGCCATGAACATTTCAATGGGTGACTGTTTTGCCCCTTGAGGGTGTTTGCGTTTCAGAAACAGTCCCAACACCTCTTCCTGCCCCCAGAAGGAAGATCCGGCTCTATAATTGATCAGTTCGGAAAAATGGTCTATATTTACAATCTTATTTTGATGAAACTGTCCACAAGCGGAACTTAAAATGAACTCAAATTGTACGTCTAAATTGCCGAACTCCTCACCAGGCCATGAAGCATTCAAGATTTACACTTGGGAGCAAATAGCAAATATTATTTTTTAATCATGTCATAATTCTCAATCATTCTTAAACTCTCCAGGAGGAATGCAGAACAAATCTAGAACAATGCAAAAGGAAATTAGAATTAAAAATCATGTGATGTGATTCAAAATCTGCAGTGTTATACTTACTGAAATTTTTTTCTTTTAAATTTAGAGTGCCCAATTCAATTTTTCCAATTAAGGGGCAATTTAGCGTGGCCAATCCACCTAGCCTACACATCTTTAGATTGTGGGGGCGAAGCCCACACAAACACGGGGAGAATGTGCAAACTCCACACGGACAGTGACCCAGAGCCGGGATCGAACCTGGGACCTTGGCGCCGTGAGGCAACAGGGCTAACCCACTGCGCCACCGTGCTGCCCTACTTCCTGAAAATGTAACCCCCAATGCAAGGCAATGTAGAGTCAGGTCAAATTCTACCACAGAAGTGAGAGGAAAGTCCAAGCTCTGTTAATGTCAAGGCTTTGCTTTTTTTTGGAAAATATATTTATTAAAGTTTTTTAACAAAACAAAACAATTTTTTCCCCTTACAAACAATGAACCCCCCCCCCTCCCCCAGTAACAAAATAACGCAAAATCGCCCTGAGCAAGATATATACATGGTAAGATGATATATTTACAGAGCTTTATACACTGGCTCTCGCCCGTTCCTGCCAGTTTCCCCCACCCTCTCCATGTTATCCCCCGCTCGTCCGTCCTCTCAAACAATCTCTCGTTCCCCCCACCCACCCCCCCCCCCCCCCCCCAGGGTTGCTGCTGCTGACCGACCTTCCTCTAACGCTCCGCGAGGTAGTCTAGGAACGGTTGCCACCGCCTGTAGAACCCCTGCGCAGACCCCCTTAAGGCAAACTTAATCCTTTCCAACTTTATGAACCCAGCCATGTCGTTTGTCCAGGCCTCCAGGCTAGGGGGCTTTGCCTCCTTCCACATTAGCAAGATCCATCGCCGGGCTACTAGGGACGCAAAGGCCAGAATGTCCGCCTCTTTCGCCTCCTGCTCTCCCGGCTCGTCCACTACTCCAAATATTGCTAGCCCCCAGCTTGGCTTGATCCGGACTTTCACCACCTGAGATATTGCTCCCGCCACTCCTCTCCAGAACCCCTCCAGTGCCAGGCATGACCAAAACATATGGACATGGTTCGCCGGGCTCCCTGAGCACCTTACACATCTGTCCTCTACCCCAAAGAACACCTACTCAACCTCGCCCCCGTCAAGTGCGCTCTGTGAACCACCTTAAATTGTATCAGGCTGAGCCTGGCACACGAGGAGGAGGAATTGACCCTACCCAGGGCATCAGCCCACAAACCTTCCTCGATCTCCTCCCCCAACTCCTCCTCCCATTTACCCTTCAACTCTTCTGCTAGCGCTTCCCCCTCTTCTTTCATCTCTTGGTGTATTGCCAAAACCTTGCCCTCCCCGACCCATACACCCGAGATCACCCTGTCTTGAATTTCCTGTGTCGGGAGCAGCGGGAATTCCCTGACCTGTCGCCTCACAAAATATATCTGAATGCATTTCCCGGGGGTAGCTCAAACTTCTCCAGTGCCCCTAGGCTCGCAAATGTCCCGTCGATGAACAGGTCCCCCATTCTTCTAATCCCCGCCCGGTGCCAGCCCTGGAACCCCCCGTCCATCTTCCCCGGGACAAACCGGTGGTTACCCCTGATCGGGGACCACACCGAGGCTCCCACTGCACCCCTAGGCCATCTCCACTGGCCCCAGATCCTTAACGTTGCCGCCACCACCGGGCTCGTGGTGTACTTTGATGGCGAGAGCGGCAACGGCGCCGTCACCAGCGCCCCCAAGCTCGTTCCTTTGCAGGACGCCATCTCTATCCTCTTCCATGCCGCCCCCTCCCCCTCCATAACCCTCTTACGGATCATCGCCACGTTTGCTGCCCAGTAGTAGCTCCCTAGGTTTGGCAGCGCCAGCCCTCCTCGGTCCCTACTGCGCTCCAAGTACCCTCTCCTTACCCTCGGGGTTTTGTTTGCCCACACAAACCCCATAATACTCCTACCTACTCTCTTGAAAAAGCCTTTGGTGATCACGATGGGGAGGCACTGGAACACAAACAAAAACCTCGGAAGGACCACCATTTTTACCGACTGCACTCTACCCGCCAACGAGAGCGGCAACATGTCCCATCTTTTGAAGTCCACCTCCATTTGGTCCACCAACCTCGTCAGATTCAGTTTGTGTAGGGCCCCCCAGCTCCTGGCCACCTGGATCCCTAGATACCGAAAACTCCCCTCCGCCGTCCTCAGCGGTAGGTCCCCTATCCCTCTTGCTTGGTCCCCTGCCTGTAGTACAAAAAGCTCGCTCTTCCCTACATTGAGCTTATAGCCCGAGAACTCCCCAAACTCCCTCAAAGTCTGCATGACCTCCACCATCCCCTCCATTGGGTCCGCCACATACAGCAGCAGGTCGTCCACGTATAGCGACACCCGATGCTCTTCCCCCCCCGCGGACCACCCCCCTCCATTTATTAGACTCCCTCAGTGATATTGCCAAGGGTTTGATCGCCAATGCAAACAACAGGGGGGACAAAGGGCACCCCTGCCTCGTTCCTCGGTACAGCCGAAAGTACTCCGACCTTCGCCGGTTCGTCACCACACTCGCCACCGGGGCGCTGTAAAGGAGCTTAACCCAGCTAATAAACCCTCCCCCGAACCCAAACCTACGCAACACCTCCCAGAGGTACTCCCACTCAACTCGGTCAAAGGCCTTTTCCGCGTCCATGGCTGCCACTATCTCCACCTCTCCCTCCTCCGATGGCATCATTATCACGTTTAAGAGACGCCGCACATTCGTATTTAATTGCCTGCCCTTTACAAATCCCGTCTGGTCCTCATGTATCACCCCCGGGACACAGTCCTCAATCCTCGTGGCCAGCACTTTTGCCAATAGCTTAGCGTCCACATTTAGGAGCGAAATAGGCCTGTACGATCCACATTGCAGTGGGTCCTTGTCTCGCTTCAGGATCAAGGAAATTGTCGCCTCCGACATTGTCGGGGGCAGGGACCCCTCCTCTCTTGCCTCGTTAAAGGTCCTCACTAGTAACGGGGCCAACAGGTCTGCATACTTTCTATAAAACTCCACCGGGAACCCGTCCGGCCCCGGGGCCTTCCCCGCCTGCATGCTCCCCAAACCCTTACTCAGCTCCTTCAACCCGATTGGTGCCCCCAAACCAGCCACCTCTTGGTCCTCCACCCTCGGGAACCGCAGTTGGTCCAGGAATCTTCCCATCCCCTCTTCTCCCCCTGGGGGCTGGAATCTGTACAGCTCTTCGTAGAAGGCCTTAAATACCTTATTTATTTCCGTTGCACTCTGGACCATAGCTCCCCCACCATCTTTGACTCCCCCTATTTCCCTCTCTGCCGCCCTCTTACGGAGCTGGTGTGCCAGCATCCGACTGGCCTTTTCCCCGTACTCGTAGGTCGTCCCCTGCGCCTTCCTCCACTGTGCCTCCGCCGTCCCCGTGGTCAACAGGTCAAACTCCGTCTGGAGCCATCGCCTTTCCCCAAGTAATCTTTCCTCCGGGGCCTCTGCGTATCTCCTGTCCACTCGCAAAAGGCTTTGCTTTTAAACAAACAAATTCCCCGCTCTGCATCCAGCTTTTAATCATATTGTGTATGGTGTTATGTTCCTTGTATTGTTCTCCAAGATAGCCAAAATCAAAGTGTTTACAAAGAACATAGAACTATATGTTTAAACCAAGGCTAGTTTATTTTACACTACTTGAAATGGTTTGCACACTCTACTGAGTAACAGCTAACAAAATAATACTATTGAATCTATGTTACAGTAATTAATTATCTCTCTCTAATACAACCTACACTCTAACTCAACCTCACACTATCCTTCATCAGCTTCTCCCACAGCTTCTCCCAGAATGCTTAGAGATGCAGCCTTTTATAAGACTACTCAGTGATGCCATCTCGTGTGGATGTACATGAACATCATCTTGTTAACCCTTTATTCTCCTTAGATTATACATATCATTACATATGGTACCAATGACACTCCCCATCTTTGGTATTTCCGCACTGTTTAAATGATCTCATTCTGATGCAACAATTATATTGTCGGTGATTCTCGGCTGCATTTTTGCTTGCAAGTCGGGTGCTCAGAGTCAGCACAATTCTTGACTTCCCAAAGCAACTTGGGAGAAACTTTTCCAGATGTTTGCTTTCTGTTCTGGTTTGGGGTGGACAGGGTTCTAATTGCAGTCAGGCCCAGCATCCCCGGAAAGGTGCAGAGGCAACCATGGGCTGCCGAGTCCCGAGGCGGGCTGGTTAATAGGCTCGCCTCATTGCCCGAGGGCTTGGCCACAGTTGTTTATACAAACATTAAAATGAAAGCCAGCCTTCTAGTCCTCAGCTCCACCTCCCCCCATCTATGCCAATTTATGCCACTTAATGCCCTCCACCAACCCCGATGGTTCCTTGTACCTTCCATGCCAGCTTATGACTCCAACTCATCGCTATGGTCCTTTATAGCCCCGATGACAATTCAGGGCTCGCGTAGGCCAATCCATGCACCCTCCCACCCACCAATCTCGATCCTTACACCCTCTATGCCAATCACCCAGAATCACAGAATAGAATCATAGAATACCTGCAGTGCAGGAGGGGGCCATTCAGCCCATCGGGTCTGCACCGGACCTTCTAAAGAGTACTCCACCCAAGCCCACTCCCCCCCCCCGACCCATCCCCATAATCCTGTAACCCCATCTAACCTTTGAACACTAAGGGGCAATTTAAGATGGCCAATCCACCTAACCTGCACATCTTTGGACTGCGGGAGGAAACCGGAGCACCCGGAGGAAACCCACGCAGACACGGGGAACTCCACACGGACAGTTACCCGAGGTCAGAATCGAACTCGGGTCCCTGGAGCTGTGAGGCTGCAGTGCTAATCATTGTGCCGCCGTGCTGCCCCCAAATCCATGGACAGAACTCAAGAGCCATGCTGATATGGAACAAAATAAAGTTCTAAGTATCTCTTACAGACTTCACTATATGTGAAAAAAATATTTTCATTGATAAGTGCCATTTCAATATATTTAAATCCCTTCAAATACTTAAAATCTTTGTAAAATCAAACATTTGTATTCACAGCCCACAAAGACTGCTAACTCCTTTCTAACAACTTGGAGCAGTCAATCAAACTGTGAACTTACTTACCCACTTATTCTTTTCAAATTTTAGACTATCCAATTCTTTTTTTTCCCAATTAAGTGGCAATTTAGCGTGGCAATTCACCTACCCTGCACATCTTTTTAGGTTGTGGGGGTGAGACCCACGCAGGTACGGGGAGAATGTGCAAACGCCACACGGACAGTGACCCGTATCCGGCATCGAACCCAAGTCCTCGGTGCTGCCCCACCCACTTACATTACATATAAATAGGTTGTGGAAGCAGTCAACCAGCACTATTACCATAATGATAACCCTCTGGCTTTTGTAAACAAAAATCTATTGAAATTTCAAGCACTGATTTTTTTTTTCATGGCTGTTTTTTGCTTTCAATGACTTCACAGCTTGACAGTTCACAGACCTGATCCACTCATTATGCACACTCATGTCTATTCATGAAAATTCCAAAGGGTACCCGAACCACTCCAAAAGGGAATCTAACTTCACCAAAGAACTCTATCAGGTCTCAGATTTTCCTCAAATTCACAAATCCCACGAATTGCTTCTAATTGATGCCATATTTATGGGTGGCACGGTAGCACAATGGATAGCACTGTTGCTTCACAGTTCCAGGGTCCCAGGTTCGATTCCTGGCTTGGGTCACTGCCTGTGCGGAGTCTGCATGTTCTCCCCATGTCAGCATGCATTTCCTTTGGGTGATCCGGTTTCCTCCCACAGTCCAAAGATGTGCAGGTTGGGTGGATTGGCCATTCTAAATTGCCCGTAGGTTAGGTGGGGTTACGGGGATAGGGTGGAGGTGTGGGCATAGGTGGGGTGCTCTTTCCAAGAGCCGGTGCATGTATGTATGTATATATGTGTATGTGTGTATATATGTATGTATGTATATATGAGCTGCTGCCTCCATTACCGTGGATGTGTAAAATAATTCCCCACTTTATCCAACCACTCCCAATCCTGCCTGAGCAAAGGGCAGATCTCAGAGGTGTGACTTTAAAATTCAAGGCTCCAGCTCTATTTTGGCTCAGATACAGTGCCATTCTGCATTCGTGAAAATCCAGGCCCGTGATTTTCTTTCCCCCTTCACCTTCTTCAACATTTGAAGCATCGATTATACACTTCATCCAAGGTCTGCCTGTCTTGTTCAACTCAATGTGTCCATCCTCATATGTTTCCATGCTTTCCAATCCAATCACAGCCAGAACATCTTTGGCAAAGGCTTCTCTTCCCATCTATACAATTGCATCTGGAAGCTCCAAGATTCCATTCCTTCTTCCTCTGCTCCTCACACACATGCTATACCTTAGTGACTTCACCCAAAGAATAGAATTACTTTAGACAGCCGGGCCTGCCTCTTTGCTGCCTCTCTCGAGCTTCACTTTCCTCTGTACCAGAAAACACCATGCTCAATATTCAATCTCGGATCATATCATCCTGCTAAACGTTGGGAAGAATTTGGCCCAAACTTAATATTCTTGCCACAGAGTTCATTCCTCTCACAAACCACTGGTTCAGTCTCCACAAGGCCGGTTGCAATCTTGGCATCTCTTTTATGCCACTGCTAACCTTCCAATCCTACATTCTCAGCTTGACAAAGAACCTTGGGACCATCGCCCATAGTTGCCTCCAGCTCAGCCTCTTCCTAGACAGTTACTGCAGTACTCAAGAGTACTCTTATGGCCATCCTCTCACTTTACACTCTCCATACACTTCAGCTCTTCAAAAAAGTTTCTCTTTGCTCCCTATCATGTGCCAAATCTTACTCCCTGTCACTTCTATCCGGGCTGATCGCCATGCCTCCAATGTGAAATCAATTTAAATCTAAATTTATCAGTGGTGCCCTTTCCTATCTCCAGCAATTGTATGGAGCCTTGGTGAAACTGCACCTGGAGTAATGTGCAGGTTCGCCAGACTAATCTTTGGGACTGTCTGAAGAAATGAAAATGAAAAATGAAATGAAAATTGCTTATTGTCACAAGTAGGCTTCAAATGAAGCCCCTAGTCGCCACATTCAGGTGCCTGTTTGGGGAGGCTGGTATTTCATTGGAATTTGCAAATTTCTTACAGGGCATGGCCTGCATGGCAGGGTAGGTGTAGCTCGGATATCTTCCCTGGCTGTTGAGTCTAGAACCAGAGAACACAGTCTCAGAATAAGGGGCAGGGCATTTTAGACTGAAATGAGGAAGAATTGCTCGACTCTGGGGATACCTTTGGAATCCTCTACCCCAGAGGACTGTGGAAGTTCACTCATTGAGCATGTTCAAAATCAATAGTTTTCTGAACATCATTGATATGAAAGGATATGGCAATAGTGGAAAAAAAGTGGCATAGAGGTAGATGTTCATCCATGATACGTTTGAATAACAGAGCAGACTCAACAGACCAAATGGCCTGCTTCTGCTCCTAATATTCCTATCTCTATCACCTCATCAAGCTCTGCACTATGAGAAGCATAGGCAGACAGTAAGAAACCTTTCCCTTGGTGGAGGGATCAACGGCCAGGGGGCATAGATTTAAGGTAAGAGGCAGGAGGTTTAGAGGGGATATGAGGAAATGTTTTTACACCCTGAAAAGGTGGTGAAAACAGATATCCTCATAACAGTTAAGAAGTATTTAGATGTGCATTTGCAATACCAAGGCAGACAAAGCCAAGTGCTGAAAAATGGGATTAGAATAGTTAAGTAATTGTTTTTACCAACACACACATGATGGGCCGAAGTGACTTTTCTGTGCTGTTGACCTCTGTGACTTGCCCAATTCTAAACTCTTACTCATAGACCCATAAAGTCATATAATCATACAGCACAGAAAGAGAACATTCATTTTTGTCATGCCCGTGTTACTCTTTGAAAAAGCTTACAATTTATTTCCACACCCCTTCATATAATGAATTTCCTCCCTCGCCCTACCAATGGTATCTAAGCCCTATGCTTTTGGTCCCTCAACACCTTTCTGACTCCTTAGTCTCCTCTGAAATCCTCAACAAAACCAATCTATTTGATTAAGCTTTTGGTCACCCTTGTAAACCTCTCTTCTTTAACTCAGTGTTCTTTTTTATCCATAGACCCCTATGAAACTACCTGGGGCGTTTCATACATTCATAGTGCTCCATAATCCACAGAATCCTCACTATGCAGAAGGAGGTCATTCGGCCCATTAAGTCTGCACTGATCCTCCGAAAGAGGACTCTATCTAGGCCCGCTCCTGGGGCCTAGCTATGTAACCCCACCTAACCTACACATCTTTGGATTGTGGGAAGAAACCAAAACCCACACAGACACAAGGAGAAAGTGCAAACTCCACACAGTCACCCAAGGTCAGAATTGAACCCTGGTGCTGTGAATCAGCAATGCTAACCAGTGTGCTACTCCAATGCATGTTATAGTTGGCATCGTGCTTGTGAGACCATTGTGACCCAGAATCGATGAGTACTGGCTTATTATTAAAGCAGTAGAGGACATCACAGCCAAGCCAGATGGTTTAAGTTTAATTCTTTCCTTTCAAAATGGTGTACCTCCTTTAGTCTTTGCAGGGTTCACAGGTATCCAAGTGTTGCATCTGCATTACTCAATTTCTGGTTGTATTTCTTTTGTTTAGGATTTACATCAGAGTCCAATTTATTAAAGAAAGACACCTATTAGTTATTTGCAAAAGAGGAACAAAGGGGGAACCAGTCCAGAGATGTGCAGATTAGATGGATTGGCCAAGCTAAATTGCCATTAGTGTCCAAAAGGTTTGATGGAGTTAAGAGGATAGGATGGGGGCATGGGCTTTGGTGAGGTACTCTGTCAGAGGGTTGGTGTAGACTCAACGGGCCGAATGGCCTCCTTCTGCACTGTAAGGATTCTATGATTAAAAGGTGTGGGAAGCCAAACAGAAAGATGGATCAGACTGATGGGTCATGTGGAAGAAAACAATGGCAAAGATTTTCTGATGAAAGGTCACTGATCTGAAATTTTGGGTTGGATATTTGTTTTGCCTTCAGGGCCCCAACGTCAGGTGAATTTCTGGATCCCAACAAAAATCAAAACTTCCACCATTTTGAACATTTGTGCGATTGTGTTTCCGGCATAAACTTGATGGCCTGAGTGACCAGTTCTGTGGTATCATATACTGAAGTCCACAAAGGGAAGGCAATGGTTTCATGGTATTGTCACTGGACTAGTAATCCAGGGACCCAAGGTATTGCTCTGGGGACCCAGATTTGAATCCCAAAACAGCAGATGGTGAAACATGAATTCAATTTTTAAAGTCTGGAATTAAATGTCTAATGATCACCATGAAACCATTGTCGACTGTTGTAAAAACGCAGCTGGTTCATTAAAGAGGAAATCGGCCACCCTTACCTGGTCTGGGCTGATTGGACTCCAGATCCACAGCAATATGGTTGACTCTTAAATGTCATGGAATCCCTACAGTGGAGAAGCAGACCATCCGGCTCTTGAGTCCACAATGACCCTTCGAAAGAGCACCCTACACATTCTCCCTGTGTTTGCATGCGTGTCGACCCCACAACCCAAAGATGTACAGAGTAGGTAGATTGACCACGCTAAATTGCCCCTTAAGGAAAAAATGAATTTGGTACTCTAAAATTAACAAAAAGAATGAGCACCCAACAGAAGCCCGCTCCCCGTCCAACCGCCCTTCCCTCCTAATCCCGTAACCTAACCTGCGGATTCCTAGACACCAAGGGGCAATTTAGCATGGCCAATTCACCCAACCTGTACATTTTTGGACTGTGGGAGGAACCGGAGCACCCGGAGGAAACACACACAGACATGGGGAGAACGTGCAAACTCCATACAGATAGTCGCCCACGGTCAGAATAAAACCTGGGTTCCTGGTGCCACTGTGCCACCGTACTGCCTGATCCACAGTGGTGAAAGCGCCAAATAATAACCATGAGACCACCAGAGAGTAGCCTCTGATATGGCCTAGTAAACCACTTTGTTCAAGCTGGCCTAGCCAGCAAAGCCCACATCCCCATAACAAATTAAAAAAAGAAGGAAGCAATGGTGCAAATAAATCACCAAGTTCAAACAGGTTCAATTGAGGAACAGAAAAAAAATACAACTGACAAATTAAACTTTTGATCTGAAGGACAAACCAAGGAGCTGGCTTCCCAGGGCCTATGAACTGTGGATCTTTTAAAAAATAACTTTGCTTCAACAAAGAAGTTCTTTTTGATTTACCCCTTTTTCTCTCATACTTTTCAACTTTGACATTGTGCTATAATATGGCCCTTCACCCTTTCCTTGGATTTCTTCAATTAAGAATTAAGAGGTAAAGGCAGCACAGTGGCACAATGGTTCGCATTCCTGCCTCTCGGCGCCGAGGTCCCAGGTTCGATCCCGGCTCTGGGTCACTGTTTGTGTGGAGGTTGCACATTCTCCCCGTGTTTGCGTGGCTTTTGCCCCACAACCCAAAGATGTGCTGGGCAGGTGAATTGGCCATGCCAAATTGCCCCTTAATTGGAAACAATGAATTAGGTACTGTACTTTAAAAAAAAAAGAATTAAGAGGTAAAATAAGGGTACAAAATGATGGCAGCATCGATGGATGGGGGGGGGGGGGGGGGGGGGGGGTGAAGGGATGCGTGATTTCCCAGGGGGAAATAAAATCGTGAGTGAAGTTAGCATGCTCGCAAATAGTCAAATGGAAACATTTTTAAAGTACCATCCTATGATTGAAATGTAACCATTTACCCGATTGTCAAAGAAAAGGATTTTATTGTGGTAGAATGGATGATTTATCCTTTCAGTTCACCTAATGGTAACATCAAGCATCGTTACTTTTAAGATGGCACAGCTAAATGCAGAGAAACGTCTTCTCTACTTCATCTAACCATGTACCAAACTTCAAAAATATTATTCCCTACCATGTCAGTGTGCCAGTTCCAATTCTTGTATTTCCTCTCTCTCTGAGCTTGACTGGCAACCTCAGTCAAATTGTGGGCAGTTTTACGTGGTAAACAGACAGCCATACATAACTGATTTGATACTGGTCAAACAGGTTTAAGGGTGCACATCTAAGGCTGGCAACAAAATGAGACTCAGTTTAACTGAATGTAAAAGTATGTCAGAGTGTAACATTGGAACCCACCATCAAAGTCCCCCTGCAGGGCATCACTCAATCTTCTCATTTTGTGAAATATTGTTTTTCCAGATCTTTTAAATTTCCAGGTTTGTTTTTCCAAGCACAAAATATATCAAAGCACAACTTCAAATAACAGGTTCTGTTTCTCATAAATACAAGTGTGCGGGGAATGCCTGCCGAGGCCACATTTAGCTGCATATCCTGCACTGAATGGAGCTCCCGGCCTGATCCCTGGTATGGGCCAAATGCCAACCTGGCACTGCCAGTCTGGCAATGTTCCTGCCAGCCTGGCAGTGCCACCTGGATGATTCCCACAGGGCGCAACTGGTAAATCGTGCCCTAAATCACAGCTGGAATTACTCTTCAAACAAAATCTCTTTGAAGGACTTTGAGCTGTTTCTGAGAAGCAGGATTAAGCACGATATTAATGCACGATTTTCATTCAAGTTTACATATCTAGTTACACATGGAGACAATCAATTGCCAACAAGGTTAGCATCAGTATTCTGAGTATGTGTAATACTGCAGGTTGGACTTTAAAGAGTTGTGCGGCACTGTATAATGTAGGGCCCAGGAGATTGTAAATCTCAGGTTTCATCTGGTAAGTCTTCCTTCCAAGACCAGAGGGGATCCCAAGCTAGTGGTTGAAGGTACCAGGAACCAGGTTACCGATGTTTAGCGGATTGAGCAGCCCAGGGCAAAGAAGTCCCAAGGTTTCCCTACGGATCCTGGTGGGGCACTCCATTGCACCCTACCCACAAGAAATAGACTGTTTTTAAAAATGTATATCATCCCGAGGCTGTGAAGGCACCACATGTTTCCCCACACAGACCTCAGGTGAAAATTGCACTCCGGTCCCAATGACATAATTGGAGTATGGTGGTATTCCGGTATTAATAGAGAAAGGGGCGGTGGGGGAAATTCATTTTCACCTTTACAAGTTGGGTGGAAAACAAATGATGGCAGAAACAAATAGTCCGAGATGTGTGGAATGGGCCGATAATCTACTACCGTCTACTTAGCCCTGCACTTCAAGTGAAAATTCATTCTAAGGGGACAGAATTTGCCTCACAGAAACTTCAATTGTTGCCATTAAATGTTGACTGACAAAGATATTTTTTCAGCTTATCTCAATGGCTCAGCAGTAAAAGAGTGAGTAACTGAGCCAAACATTGGGCAGCACGGTAGCACAGTGGTTAGCACAGTTGCTTCACAGCTCCAGGGTCCCAGGTTCAATTCCCAGCTTGGGTCACTATCTGTGCGGAGTCTGCACGTTCTCCCCGTGTTTGCGTGGGTTTCCTCCGGGTGCTCCGGTTTCCTCCCACAGTCCAAAGATGTGCAGGTCAGGTGGATTGGCTATGCTAAATTGCCCTTCGTATCCAAAAAAGGTTAGGTGGGGTTACGGGGATAGGGTGGAGGTGTAGGGATAGGGTGGAGGTATGCGCTTAGGTTGGATGCTCCTTTCCAGGGCCGGTGCAGACTCAATGGGCCGAATGGCTCCCTTCTGCACTGTAAAAATTCTATGTCAGTAAGTTCGCAGCTCAGGGTGAGTGAAATGGTGGCAGTCAGGGGCTAATGAGGATGTAACAGTTGGCTGTAGCATTCCTGAATTAGGGAGAGAAAAATCAGCGAGATAACCAGTAACCATATCCTGACAGGATATTTTGTGTGGAAATTGGGTGGGAACATAATTGAAACACATATGCCATATTCCGTGGGGTCAAAATATCAGCCAGCATTCAGCATCTGGACGCAGGCATTGATCATAATTACTTACACAAGGATCCAGAGGACAAGCAACGCCCTAGATGCATAACTCAACAATGAATCAATGCCTTCAGAATGGAGGAAAACATTAATCCTCCACCATTCCAGCTTCGTATTGTATTCTGCTGGATCACAGGACGTCTGCATACCTGAGCTATTAAATGTCTGATTGGAGGCTGATGAACAATTAGAAGAACATTGCAACATCAGTTAAAAGAGCTCGGTAAGGCTTAAATAATTCTAATAAATAACAGTGGCTCATTATCTTTAACTCCCACAAAACTGCACAATGTCATGGAGATTTAAGATTATAGCTTCACCACAGTCCAAGAAGATTCCAAACATGCCACCTCCCGGAAATAGTGATGCAGGACAGTGAAATGTAGCATATTCAGAGGATGCAAATTGTTCTGACGTTTAATGTTATGAGACGACATTTGGCAAATATTTTTAGGAGGGGGGGTGGTATTAGGACACAGATTGTACCTTTGCCATTTTTAACATTATTTAGTCATCACGATTATAAACTAACGAATAATAAGTTGACCAAACCTGTAGCTTGAAATGTTTTTTTTCTCCCTCTCAAAGCTGCACACGGAAGAGTATAGCAAACCCTGCCATACCACAAGAGTCTCCTGTCACTGGCTTGAGCTCAATCTTGAGAAGCATCTCTGAAGCAGATCGTGATCACACCAAAATTATATTATTTGGGATAAGGACAGTGGTTCTTACCTTGCTACAAGGAGTTCCTGAGAACTGAATGCGATAAAATGCCAGCCATTGGCAAATTAATCAAAACCACAAGCAGATGAGCGAGAATGAGAAGGCAGATCTGACCAAAACTGCTGTTATTGCTAAGTATAATTATCATGCTCAAATCCTACACAACATATTTCATCAAGGACTCATCTCATGTGTACCTGCTGTTAGAGTCAGGGCATGAATACGTTTAACACAGCATGCAGCATGTGGATCGGCTTGCAATTATTCTTTTTTAAAAATACTTAATTGATTCCGACTACATGGAACAAAACAGCACAAGATATTAGCAACAAGGCAATTAACAGAAATCCCTTTCAGGCACTGTTGAGTGGACCCCAAAGGGGGCCACATTGAACATTTACCAACCCAATAAGCATGTTCACAATTGTTTGGATATAACAAGCGTGAGAATACTACTTTCATTTGCAAGAGATAGAATATGAATATGCACTGTGCCAGGCTTGAAGAAAGAAAATTGGCAGATGTTTCTGGACCATTATCTGTTTGCAAACAAGGTTTGAAGCAGCTTCCAAGTCTAACCTGTGCCAAATTGGCTTTATTGCAACTCTAGCAATTAAACTAATCTGGACAGATTTGATATTCAAAATATCTGAGCACCTGCACACTTAGCTAACTGTTGTGTATGCACCCTATCGGGCACTGACAGACAGTTTTCAAGTCATGCTGATAGCATTCTTTGTGCCAATTATGTCATATAAAACGCCTGAGGAGAGGGAACCATCACATCTACTTTGCAGTTCATGTTTTCTTTTGTAATTATCTTATTTGCTGATGGAGCTGACCGTTGCTGAAGTAGGATTATGCGGGTGCCAGCCATCCTTTGGCACCTCTTCCAAGAGTCCATTCTGTGTGTGTCCACCTTGACCGTTAGCTTTAATGTGCGCTATCTGAAAAAGGGGCACATTATAACCAGGCCCAATTCTGTCACCTAACGTGACCTGACATGCACTTTCCAACAGCAGTCATTGGAAAGCAATTAGAGGTCAGGAACAGAGCTGATGGATTCATTTCCTCAATACTAAACTAAGAGAAGAACCAAGGATGTATCACATTTTTTGGAGAGCGAAACATCAAGATAGGGACACTAACAGACAGAATATGTCGATGGTATCTGATGGAAATGAGGTCAAATGGTATTTATCAGAAGAGGTAAACTGCCCTCAGTTCACAAGATGGACACAAGTTTGTTCTCACTGAAGTACATATATTATTGTTTATGTATGATTTAATGTTTTTCCTTCCTTCATAGTAGTTTCATTTGTCAATACATACTACCACACAGTTAGCTCAACGCATCCCCCCCAAGAAGAGTTATTATTCATTATGGCAGGAGTCAGCTATCATGTGTGACAGCAGAGAATGTTGTGGAACCATTTTACTTGTTGTAAGATTCTGAACAAATTTGTTTTACATACATCTAAACAATGGCTTGTGTTGTAATAAAAGGCAGGTTTGTGTGAGCTAATGGCTATGAAATACTGGCAAACAGATGCAGCGGACTTGTACAATGTCATTCATCAGAGCCAAATAACAGATCCCCTGAGTAACAACTGGGGCACCTGATAGCTGCAAATTTCTACAACTTAGTTGAAAAAAGCCCAGGCAGAACTGTCTTCCCACATACCAAGCAGTCTTGCACTTGCTCTAGTTCTTGGTAAACACTGCTGGTAACCATGGAAACTCCCTTGCCATGCATGCCCCTAAGCAATCTGGAGTGCAAGCAGTACAAAAAAAAATCACTTCAGCTACACAGCTGCCACATAAAAAGGCTTGTACAACCTAAAGCAAACCTATCCAAGCAACCATAAAACAGAATCGAACGAAGCACCATGATGAGACTGCCTGTCAGGATTCTGGGACATTACTGCAGCTGCTATGTGCATGACAGCAAAGAAGCATCCAGCAATAACACAATTGAATTTGAAATTCAAAAGCCATACAAGCATGCAACTATTATACTTCACTATATATAATGTTCCCCAGTACCATATTAATTCAATTTATATCAAGACTTCCATGTCTGACTGATAACTTTCAATGCTTCTGAGGCACACAATTTCCTTCTGTCATTGAATAGGCTGCATATTGTTTTGCTATTCAGAAGACGTGAAGGGAAGCCAAAGTTAAAACGTTGGCGATTATAAGATGGAGATTTGTTAAAGTTATGAACTTCCACACTTCTGTGATGCCAGATGAGTGATATAATTTTATTACGACAATATGTTTACAACAAATATATAAATTAGCACAGTGCCAAGCTTGAGACCCTGATAGTAATTATTTTGGTAGGCAGGAATGAACAGAACCAATGAAAATTTGATGCCATTTTTGGTCCCCAATTACAGATCCTTGTATATGAAACAAATGCCTTCACTGACGTTTCTTTCATCTTTGATGCAACATAAAGCTGTAGTGAAGCACAGAGATGCTATGACTTTTTTCAAATCAATTAACTGTATGCTAGCATTGAGGCTTGACGCATTACTCAGAGCAGTTTTACTGCATTGCACTGGCAGTATTTAATAATTATCTAAAATCCTTCTAGTTGAATAATCTTCAATCACACATACATTAATGTTTAACAAGGATTTTTTTCAAAATAATTTTGGGTCCGTGTGGAGTTTGCACATTCTCCCCGTGTTTGCATGGGTCTCACCCCCACAGCCCAAAGATGTGCAGTCTAGGTGGATTGGCCATGCTAAACTGCCCCTTAATTGGAGAAAAAAAGAATTGGGTACTCCAAATTTATTTTTTAAATCTTGCTGGCCACAATGTTTCACCATCTATTTCTCACAGACAAGCCAAAGACTAACTCATATCTTGTTAACTTCTATTTTTGGACTAACTCCATCTTCTAATTAGTGTGTATGTGTGTTTTTTATTATTTTCTTTTCCCCTTTTAGTAACTAATAAGCTCACTGTTTCTTTAACCCAAGAAAGCCTGGTTAAATTGGCTCCTTTTAAAATATAAATACATCTGGACTGGGAAAAGGTATCCCTGAAAGAAGGGATCCTTCTTCAATTAACATTGTTGGCATCAACTGAGGGGGTTGAATAAAGAGAAGGTAAGCCAGTTTAATTGGGGGACCAGTCGTAACAACTTTGATAAGGGCAAGACGGTATATTTTGGCAGAAAGAACAAGGAGGCAACATACTTCTTGGAAAACAAGTGTCTAAATGGTGCCAAGGTGCAGAGGAGTCTGGGAGTACAAGCACATCAAATAGCAATGTTGGTTTATATGGTCATTTTTTTAAAAAGGTGAACTTTGTTGCCCAGAGAGTAGTCAGAATGGAGAATTTACCACACGAGGAGTAGTTGAAGCAACTAGCAGATCAGAGATTATAGCAAGCTTAAAAATATAGGTGAAAAAGAAAGGAATAGAAAGGTATGATGATTGAGTTAGATGAAGAAGAAATGAAGGAGGCTTATGTGAAGCATAAAGCGCAGCATGCTCTTGTTGAGCAAAATGACCCATTTCTCTTCCCTTCCCATCCTTCCATGCCCAACTGTATGCCCCTTTCCCCTCATATTCCCCATACCCCCTCATATCGCACAATGGGCCCCATATCTCCATGCCTGTTCCATGCTCTCGTACACCCCCATTGTCTCCATATCTCCATTCCCCATCCAGAACCCCAATCCATCCCCTTCTCCCCAAATATCCCCTAAAGCCAGTCGCCTAGTATCCACTATGGAGACAACTCAGAAGCCATGTAATAGCATTGGGAAGTCGTTGAAACGGATGTGAACAAAAAATTCAACCTCTAACCATCTGACAGAGCTGTCACACAAACACAAAACCATTCAGATTGGAAAAAACACTTCAGACCAACTGGAAAAAAATTAACCCCCTGAAGTGGTCATTCAATTACAAAAACAAATGTCAATTCAGAAACCACAAAGCCAAATAATCGTTCAATAACCTCTAGCGGCTTCAATAGAACAGCGTACACAACTCCCCACTAAGCAAAAAAACCCAGAAAATGCTCAAAATACTCAGCTGCAGATACTCTCCTTACTCTATTTTGTTTCATTTTTGTTGCTTCTTTTCATTCTTTCAGACTGCAACACAATTGCTTTTGGCACACCTGTTGGGTTTTTTTCTTGCCTCATCATAATAATAATAATCGCTTATTGTCACAAGTAGGCTCCAATGAAGTTACTGTGATTACCTGTATCATTCCCTTTGGCCCTGTAAGACCAACTCTTCTGTCATTCAATCTCTATCCCTTTCACAGATCTTCCTGTTGATATTTGCCCCATCCCTTGCTCAAACCAATTACATCTCTAACTTTTCAATGTTCTGTTGAAAGGTCACAGATCTCAAATGTTAACTCAATTTGTCTCTTCATAGATACTGCCATGGCCTGTTGAGTATTTCCAGCATTTTGTTTTTCAGATTACTAGCATCCTTAGTATTCTGTTTTTTCTCTACTGAGCTAATTGTTTCACCAAATTTAGAAACTCAGCCAATAATCCATAATGGGCTCAGTTGTTAAAACAAACCATTTAAGCTCCAGGCAATGGATCTATTGGAAATTGAAGCAACAGAGGGGTAGGTGTTTTCTTAGCCCCCTCATTCCAAAAATTCCAGGAACAAGTGTCTTTTTTACTGAGTTAAAGCTGCAGGTGACATTTTGAAATGTAAAGCACTGTGGACATTTAATTACCTTCAGAACATGGACCTAGAGATCCCAAGCACTGCTGTCAATCATTTTGAATGTGTTACAGCACTTTTTCCGACAGGAAAGAATCTCAACTTTTACAAAATGCTGGCCTATGTAACAGTCAACGTACCATTTCAAGACAGTTCCCTATGATTAATCTACAGTAAAAATACATCTAAGTTATAATATAACATTTAATAATGTCACTTAAAGTTAAAAGATTTAATACTTAACTGTCAGAATGTTCCTGCCACCTCAGCTTCCTTCTCCAAAGCTTCTAGAACTCTCTTACCTACAATTACCTCACTCACACCCACATTAAACTCTATTTACCAGAGTTTTCCCCACTTGCTTAATGTTTCGATATCTCTGTGCAACTTCCTGCTCCCATCTGCCCTACTTACTGTCCCTCGTACTTCAATGTAATCTACAAACTTGGCCCTGAAACTCTCTACTTCTTCATCCAAGTTGTTAATAAGTAGAAGAGGAGTTAAGGTTGTGGAATAGATCTGCAAGGCTATCAAGTGCCTCAGTGGCACAGGATGTGGAGGGCCTTCCCAAAATGAGGCACAAAGGAGGAGTTCTGCCAGCTCTCCAGCTGCAGAAAAGACCACCCATCACCTCCACATGATTCTGTCCCACATGCTAGTTCCTTTCAAACTGAATACAAACTCCTTACTGCCGCCTCCTGCCTCTGAAACCATTTCAAACCCAAGTCAAAACCCTCTTATTCCATGCGTTATCATTTTTGTCACTGAGCTTTTGTGTGATGCAATGTCAACTTGCAATTATATAGCACTTTTCTCACTGTAAAACATCTCAAGGTGCTTCATAGCAGTGTTATCAAAGAATTCACACTCAACCGCATCAGAACAGATATCAAAAAGCTTGATCAAGGAAAAAGGTTTTACGGGCACCTTAAGACCAAGAGAGAGGTGGAGGTATAATAATAATAACCTTTATTATTGTCATAAGTAGACTTACATCAACACTGCATTGAAGTTACTGTAGGGAGGTATTTAGAGTTTAGGACCAAGGTGGCTGAAGGCACAGCTGCATACCTGACTATCAGGGAAGAGGTACCATGAATTTGACTGACAATTGACAGAATCCCAGCATAAAGAACTGATTCAGCACAATGCAAATCATTCACCTTGTGGCATATTGAAACCTTTTTGAATGCCTTCAAGAAATCCATATTGAATAGCATGCATAGAGAGTCCTTTTTCTTTGTCATTAGAGATCGCCTCAAAAATGTAACTAGTTTCATCAGACAGGAGTTACCTTTATTTAACATTAAGCCACATCATGCTGTCTCTCTAATCAGCAGATATTTGCTGAAGTGTCCAGTCACAAGTCTTAATGACAGATACTAGTAGCTTCCCCAGGCATGACCTTAAATTGTAATCTGTAGTTACCTGATTTCTCTTTTCACCTGTCCTAAATAATGGAAGTGACATTGGCAATTTTCCAATCTAATAGAACAATTCCCAGAAATTGAACTGGACCAACCATATTTAGATTTAAATTTATTGTCACGTGTATTGAGGTTCAGTGAGAAGAATTGTTCTGCATACAATCCAGGCAGATCATTCCATACATGAAAAACATAGGACATACGATAAATACATAATGTAAATACATAGACATCGGGTGAAGCATACAGATATACCATATAAACACTATGGCTACAGAGCAGGTCAAAGGCTGGGGATTCTGCAGTGAGTAACTCACTTCCTCACTCCCCAAAGCCTGTCCACCATCTAAAAGGCACAGGTCAGGAGCGTGACTGAATACACTCCATTTTCCTGGCTGAGTGCAGCTCTAACAACACTCATGAAGCTCAACACCATTCAGGAAAAAGCAGCCCACTTGATTGGCACCATATGCATCATATTAAATATCCACTCGCTCTACCACCGATGCACAGTAGCAGCAGTGTGCACCATCTACAAGATACACTGCAGCAACTCACCAATATCCTTCAACAGCACCTTTCAAACCACATGGATGGACAAGGGCAGCAAATGTATAGGAACACCTTCAAATTCACCTCCAAGCGACACACCAATTTGACTTTGAACTATATCGCTATTCCTTCACTGTTGTTGGATCAAAATCCTGGAACTTCCTTCTTAACAGCACTATGGGTGTGCCTACATCAAATGAACTGCAATTGTTCAAGAAGGTGACTCAACACAATGTTTTCAAGGGTAATTAGGGGCAGGCAATAAATGCTGGTCTAGCCAGTAACGCCCACAACCCATGAACAAACAAATTTTCAAAATGAACTTGAAAAGTTATAACTTATACAAAGTGTAACTTCAGTCCTTAAAAATATTACGCAAAACTAATCATTGGCCATATACAAGGACTAAAAAAGAGATTCACTCAAAATTGAGAGTTACTTATGTTTTGTTACCTGTGTGGTAGGTAACATGTGCTACTCAATCCTTGGCTAATGAAGAGGTCTTCTGAATCTCGATGAAGACAACTCAAACTCATCCAGTAGTAACAAAAGGTGTATTGAGTAACTATCACAATAATTGCATGAGTTCTTTACTTTAACTTTGATACTAGTGATAAGGTTAACAAGATCTAACTGCAGTAACTATACGTAACTCCACTAGCCATCTGAACTACTCTGCTATTGCCCTGGTCACAGTGCACCCCCGAGAGAGCCAGAGACCCAATGTGGTTGTATTTTATACCCCTGTTGGTCCGACCCTCTAGTGATCATGTGGTGCTGATTACACATTAACCCCTTGTGTACATGCACATATAGAGATCACTACATCCCCTTTTTTTCGTGTTACATATTTTCTGTATGTTGTAAAGAAAATTGAACAAACAAAATGGATGCAGTTTGCAAATGCATTTCATAAAATCAATGAGTTAGTCCGTCAAATGTGAATACATTTAGTCTCTGTTTTTTCGCTTCCGTGAAATAGGTAGACAAATGATGTTATGTACAAGTTGTGATGATCTTGATGAGTATACAAAGCCAATTAATATGTACGAGTCCAATCTTAATAAAAAAATCTGTGAGTCCAAACTTTATGAATTTGTTCGGTTGAGTTGCTTTTGTCTTCTGTTGTTGAAGTGGTGATGTTGTTATTTCTTTGTGAACGTCGTCAGTGTTCTTGTGTTTAAGTGACCATCAAGTCATCATGAGGTGTTCGAATGGTCGAGTCACTTTGTTGTCTGATTTATACTTTTTAAAATCTATACTTGTCGTAGCGATTCTGTGTTACCCCATTGTCTGACCTGGACTTTTTTCTGTGCTTGCGGTATTGATCTAGTGTGTCATCTGCCTTGAAAGCTGGCTGCTTGCTCGTTCTGGAGCAGATGTGAATGTGAGATTCTTTGTCATGCCTTGGCATGTTTGTAGTCTTGCCATTGTTTTGCAGTGTTCTGTGGCATTGTCCTTCATGTACAGAGTTGTACCATGTTGTACAGGTCGTTGTTTCACCGCATTATAGGAAGGACGTGGAGGCTTTGGAGAGGGTGCAGAGGAGATTTACCAGGATGTTGCCTGGTATGGAGGGAAAATCTTATGAGGAAAGGCTGATGGACTTGAGGTGGTTTTCGTTGGAGAGAAGAAGGTTAAGAGACTTAATAGAGGCATACAAAATGATCAGGGGATTAGATAGGGTGGACAGTGAGAGCCTTCTCCCGCGGATGGAAATGGCTGGCACGAGGGGACATAGCTTTAAACTGAGGGGTAATAGATATAGGACAGAGGTCAGAGGTAGGTTCTTTACGCAAAGAGTAGTGAGGCCGTGGATTGCCCTACCCGCAACAGTCGTGAACCCGCCAACATTGAGGGCATTTAAAAGTTTATTGGATAAACATATGGATGATAATGGCATAGTGTAGGTTAGATGGCTTTTGTTTCGGTGCAACATCGTGGGCCGAAGGGCCTGTACTGCGCTGTATCGTTTTATGTTCTATTGTTGTTGTTTCTGTGTTTGTTGTTTTCATTGTCGTTCTTGTTGTTGTCGTTCTTGTTGTTGTTTTTGTTGTGCTTGTTGTTTCTGTGTTTGTTGTTTTTGCTGTTGTTCTTGGTGTTTTTCTTGTCGCGCTTATTGTTTCTGTTTTTGTTGTTTTTGTCACTGTTCATGTCGTTTTTCTTGTCGTGCTTATTGTTTCTGTTATGCTTCTTGTTGTCTTTGTTTGTTCTTGTTTCTGCTGTGCGTCTTGCGGTGTTTGTTGTTCTTGTTGCGCTCAATGAGTGTTCCGTGTGGATGATTTGAGTCATTGTCACAGTTATTGGTGTCAGTGTCCGTTGTGGTATCTGTTACACTGAGCGTTTCTTCTTGGGAATTATGGGAATGATCTGATGTTGCACTGATGTTGGTGACATCAGTCATTTGTGGTAGATTTGATTCCTCTTCTTTGCTTCCTTGGTACTCCTCTTCTAGAGTCATTTCTGGTTCACTTGAATCATCATTGATTTCTTTGTGCTCCTCTTCTGGAGTTATTTCTGGTGCATTTGAATCACTTTTGGTTTCTTGGTGCTCCTCTTCTGGAGTCAAAATCTTCAAGATTTCAATTGACTTGGTGTCTCTGGACTCATGAGTAGCCCTCCTCTGATTCTTGAGTGCTTCTGTGCAGACGAGCTGAGATCTGTCAGCCTCGCTGTGATCCTGCATATCCTGTATGGGAATTGTTATTTCTTCGTCACTTGTCTCACATACAGTGGGTAGACATTCAGTGTCTTCTTGTTGGTTAAATGAGCTGGGTGGACTTTCATAGTCTTCTTCTGGTGGCTCAAATAAGCTGGGTAGACTGTCATCTTATTGGTTAAATGAGCTGTGTTCTGGTGGCTCAAATAAGCTGGGTAAACTGTCATAGTCTTTTTGGTGTTCATGTGAGCTTGGTAGACTTTCATAGTCTGCTGCTGGTTGCGCAGAGAAGGTGGATAGACCTTGATAGTCTTGTTCATGCACGGCATTCGCGATGGAGTGTTTGCTTGCTTCCATTTTTGAGTCTGTCACCGAGCTCTCTGTGGAGGCTTGCGTCACTCTCTCGGTGGAGGCTTGCGTCGCTCTCTCTGTGGAGTCTTTCATCGCTCTCTCCGTGGAGTCTTTCATCGCTCGCTCTGTGGAGTCGTGCAGTGTTCACGCTGTAGAGTCTATCTGTGCTCTCTGTGTGGCATTGTCTTCTTCTTGGGCATTGCTGTCATCCAATGTATCGACGATCTGTCATGGCTTCATGGTATTGGATTCATCTACCATGAGAAGAGTTGTGTTGAGCGTTTCAACCGTGTTGCTGATGCAATGATCATCAATTCCAAATAACTTATCCATGTCTGAGCTGTAGTCTTCAGTGAACAAATCATCTCTGTTTGTTTTGGATTTGTCATTGTTCTTTCTATGTCCAATGAAGAAATCATCTTCTGAGTAGTATTCTTCAATGAACGAATCACTGTGCTCTCCACTTTTGGTGGTTCAAACTGCTTGTGCCAGGGTGCTGCGGAGGTTATTTTTAACTGCTGGTGTAAGTTCGGGCATTGTTCTGTCTTTTGATTTAAGAAAATTTGGTTTTGCAGCATTAAATGTCTTTTTGTTCATTTTCGTGCATTTCCCTTTTAAGTGGGCGTGGTCTGGGTTCTCTGACGTCATGACGCTCGTGACGTCATGCGTAGGAATTGATTGCGAATGCACAATTCGAGTTTTTTACTGTGCGCTCTTTTCACAACTGCGCATGCACGTCTTCTCGAGTGTATTTTGCCGTTTTCCTTCTTTTTGAGAAGTGCGCATGTACGTACTGGCCGGAACGCTCTCGCTCGAGATGGCTGCCAATCAAAAAGCGGTGTTGCATCGAGTGAGATCCTGCCTCTGCCTCGTGGTGAGTGTTCGCGCCATGTTTACCTATTTTGTTTTCTAGATATTGATTCTGTGTTTGTAAAGACTCACAATATTGATTGTGTTTTTGTTCATAAACAAGGCATTTTTGTATAGCAGTTTCTCGAGTTAGATCCTTATCATGTGAAAGTTCTTCCTTCAAATTTTTGTCAGATAGTCCAGAAATTAATTGATCCGTTATCTTAGTGTCTCTGAAATCAGCATAATCACAGCCTTGTGGTATTAAACTGAGATTTGTGATAAAATCAGTGATGGGCCCTCCATTTCTCTGGCATTTATGACAAGAGTTAAATCTTTCCAGCATCTCTCCAGACTGACACTTAGTGTTTATCAAATTTTTCAAGTATTACTTCTATTTTGGTGTTGTCTTCACCTTCTAAGTAATTAAAGCAATTATAGATTTCTCTAGCTTGATGCCCTCCTATTGAGACTAGTAGTGCTATTTCCGTTGCATCAGAGACCGTGATTAAATCATTAGCTGCGATAAATATTTGGAATATCTGTTCAAATCTTTTCCAGTTATAACTTAAATTACCGGTTGTTTCCAGCTGCCCTAGAGGTCCAATGAGTTCCATTGTTAGTCGTCGAGGATCCATTTGCTGCAAAGTCAAATATCCAGTCTGAATTTCCTTCTCTTTTTGTCTAACCTAATCTAACTAGTTCTGTTAAAGCCAACATGCCTGGTACCATGTTTTGTTACCTGTGTGGTAGGTAACATGTGCTACTCAATCCTTGGCTAATGAAGAGGTCTTCAGAATCTCGATGAAGAAGACTCGAACTCATCCAGTAGTAACAAAAGGTGTATTGAGTAACTATCGTAATAATTGCATGAGTTCTTCACTTTAACTTTGATACTAGTGATAAGGTTAACAAGATCTAACTGCAGTAACTATACGTAACTCCACTAGCCATCTCAACTACTCTGCTATTGCCCTGGTCACAGTGCACCCCCGAGAGAGCCAGAGACCCAATGTGGTTGTATTTTATACCCCTGTTGGTCCGACCCTCTAGTGATCATGTGGTGCTACTGATTACACATTAACCCCTTGTGTACATGCACATATAGAGATCACTACAACTTAAATTTGTCTGATCATGATCATTTTATGGAATTTATTTTTCAACTTCTCTGGTTCAAATTGGAAAATCCACCTGAAGTTGAACTGTCATATAAGAATGCATTTAGTTTCAGAAATCCACAGTGTCATTGCAATAATTAATTATTTTATTGTTTAATGAATTTATTTGGCAGTACAAGTCCAAGTCGCGGTCTAGTGATGTGTTCATTCTGCCAGGCAGCCAAGTCAAGGAAGGTCACATGAGAGCAGTGGCAGAATCAACAAGACAAAACAAAGTGAAGTTGTTTGGCCACGGTTAGACATCCGGGCAAGTGGGAGCATCTCAGGGAGATCATGTAAAAGAATGGTTCACTGCTCCTAGACCCCTCAACCTCTCCCAAAAACCTAAAGCAGAATAAAATAAATCCACCAAAACAAAACAGAAACAATATGCAACTTTTACACCAAGGCAAGATGATGAAATGCAAATACCAAAAGAAACATGAGCAACCTTAGTGGTGAGGTTATGATTTGCGCAACGCCCCACAAAACTTCCAAATAGCTCATTGTGAATTCTGATAACTGGATGACCGAGATTCCATTGTCATCATCATGTGGCAAACAGGTTCTTCATTGAGCACTTGTTTTTGACAAAATTCTCAAACCGTGATATTCTGGTCCATGTGAATTGCATCACTTTAGAACCAATGTCTTACACATTATTCTCACATCCAGATAATAACATCCAGATAAAAGAGGGAGCGACCATTTCCTCGCAGTTTCTTTTAAATCTGCTGCCAAAATATCTGCATAAAGTAGTTATTTGTCCAGAGATTTTCCTCTCTCCAGATGTAACACCTCGCTCAATTCACAAAGATTCCTGCATTTAAAAAAACTCATCAAATGCAGAGTTATCAAGGGGAAAGAGGACAGATAGGTCGTTGTCGTTTTTAAAAATTGTTTTTTAGTTTTTCCAATTAAAGGGCAATTTAGCATGGCCAACCCTCCTACCCTGTAACATCTTTGGTTGTGGGGGTGAGACCCACGCAGACACGGAGAGAATGTGCAGATTCCGAACAGACAGTGACCAGGGCGGGCATCGAGCCCAGGTTCTCCATGCCATGATGCAGCAGTGTTAACCACTGTGCCAACACTCCCTTGCCTCTGTATTCTGTGGCATAGTGTGCTAATGGACAATACGTTCTCCACTAGGTTACCCAGTCAAAATCTCCAATAGCTGATTTGCACTATTTTCTTATCTAGCATTGATACAGAGTCATGCAAGTTAGCAGCCAAAAGAGAATCAATTAAATGGTGAATGGGAAAGGCAAAGTAAGTCTTGAAATTAGTGGTATTCAGTTGATTTTGAACCTACAATCACATTACTGCCTTTGTTGACATGCTTATAAAGAAGTCCATCAAACCAGTTCCTTCTATAAGATTGTTCTTTCAACAAACTATGAATAATCCAGTCTGTCCTGAATTTGACCTTTCCCACTAAATTTCCCCAGGAATGGTGCTTCAAAGTTTCTCCAAACAACCACCGTCACCCCCTAACCCCAACTTTGAAGACTGAGAGAGAGCACATGCAATTATACATTCTAATCAGCCTTAGCGCAGGAGTGGCCGTCTTGCCTCAAGAGTCTGAAGGTAGTGGGACCCATTCCAGAGATTTAGGAATGTAATCTAGGCTGGCATTTTATTGTCAGTACTGAAGGAGCCCTGCACTCTCGGTAATGTAGCCTTTCAGATGAGACATAAAATCAAGACCCCTCTGCCCTCAGATATATTAAGGGTCACACAGCACTATTCAAAGAAGAGCACGGGACTTTACTCAATGCCCTGGCCAATGTTTATCCCTTAGAAAACACCTAAAATTGATACGTGTATATGGTTTTGATCATGTGCTGAAGTCCCTGATGGGATCCCAACAACTTCAGCTTCCTGTACATATGACGCGGGCAAGAATAAGTGGATTCTTTCAGGGGGTGGCAGACAAGTGTGAGAAGTGTGGGTGGGGACCAGCCAATCATGCACATATTTTCTGGGGCTGCGGAAAGTTGGAGATTCTTGGCAGGAGTGTTTGCAGCACTAGCAAGGATTAGTGGGGGAGGAGGTTGTGTCGGACCCTTTGGTGGCTTTATTTGGGATATCGGAGAAACCGGAGCTGATGGAGGGGAGAAAGGCCGATGTTGTGACCTTCGCCTCTCGGATTGCCCGGCGACTAATCTTATTGGAGTGGTAGTCAGCAACGCCACTGGGGGTAGCGGCCTGGCTGGGTGACTTATATGACTTTCTTCGGCTGGAAAAGGGGTTCACCGGAGGGTTTTGAGGCAAAGTGAGGAATATTCCTGACAGTGTTTGAGGAGTTGTTCGTTGAGGGTGGGGTGAGAGGAGGACGGCGAAAAAGGGGTCAAATTTGTACAGACTATATAGTCACGTGTTGGGAAGTTTGTTTCCCGAATTGTTTATGTGTCGTAACTTTTCATATATGTTTGGAATAAAATATATTTTGGAAAAGAAACTTCAGATTCCAAGGTAAGACTACACACTGAGCCAAAACAACCTTCAGATTCCAAGATAAGACTACACACTGAGCCCAAAAAAACTTCAGATTCCAAGGTAAGACGACAATGCAAAATTACATATGCATTCTAGACCTTGAAAGGTAGTGCAAATTTTGAAGAATCTTTCATTGAAACAGGTCATATTTAATTGCTGTTTGTGAGACCTTGCTGTATACAAACTGGCTACCGTGTTTCCTACATCACAACAGTAACGACACTCACTACTTCATATAGTTACAAAGTGCTTTGCAATGTCCTACGGTTGTGAAAGGTGAGAAATAAATGTAAGTTATTTTCTTTCTACATTATACATCCTAGGCCATAGAATTTCTAAAGTATCAGCAGCTCCACATATTCAATTTTCTCTCTCTGTGAATAACTATGTACTGAATTCTCAATCCCACTTTCAGCCAGGTGTTCACGAATAATAAAAAAATTAAAAAAGAGAAAGCTGGAAATACTCAGAAAGTTTGGCGCCATCTGTGGAGTGAGAAACAGGGTTAACCTTTCATCAGTTCTCCACAGGTAGTACCTGGCCTGTTAAGTATTTCCAGTGTTTTCTGTTTTTGCTTCAGATTTCAAAGCATCCACAGGTTTTGCTTTAGGTATACACCAAGATCGTTTTCAAGTGTGTTAGTCAACATATTATCAACTGCTTCACTTGGGAGTCTTTGCTACGCTTTCATGTCTCTGAAAGAGAAAAATCTTTCTAATATAATTCTGTTTGAGGCATGCATATTTTACTCAACCTTCTAGTTCTGTGATCAATGCCCAAATTAATTAGCTTGCTAATGCCAACAATATTTATTCTCCTCCGAAAACATAAATAACATCTGCTAACAAATGCCTCCTCATAAAAATATATTCACATATATATTCAGAAAGCACAAGCTTGAGTTCTGGAATATTCCTTGCTGATCTTCAATGAACACTCTCTAGCATATCAACACAGACATGCTTGTGCCTCAGTTAGATTCATCATTGTTCAAGAAAAAAAATGCACGAAAACAAACACATTAAACTGACACACGTTGCAGCTGTAAATACCTTCTTGACATGTGAGAAAAACAACTTTTTAAAACAGCAGAATCATCTCCTGTTCACAATCTGAAACAGGGCCAATAGCCACACTGTTGCCGAGGCCAGAAATGGAGTTCATTCCACGGGTGCGTCGGGAGAACAAAACTAACAGTGAAACATCTAGACTGTAAATAAAGCAGCTGTACCTGCCACAGACACTTTCAAGGTTAATCAATTTTACCAATTACTCGACTGTGTATTTAGGTCTTTATTTGTGCAATTTATTTCTACAAAGCCAGCTTTTGATATTTTGAATTTAAGAATACTTCTATTGAGAAGAATTTATCGTACCTTATCAATGAGCCATTTGAAGAATTTGATACAAAATATACTGATGGCTAATACAGAATGTTATTCAGTAGAAAGGTTAAATTATGCTGATGGAACATTGAAATGATAAAATGCACAAAGCTCATTTTTATTACATTCAGAGAGAAGCCGAGGAATGGAAGACTGCAAATGTATTTGTTCTGCTTCGCAAGCTCCTGAAGAAACCATTGACATTGCTGTTGTATTTACCTTTGTAACTTTGTTGCACCAATCAACACACAATTACAAATATATGTTTTAAACCATTCATAAAACATCAAGTGAAGTCGATCATGCACCATCGGACAGATCTGCCATTTTGCATGTAAATCAGCTGATTTTGGTTCCAACTCCCCAGCAGCCAGCTCGCTCATTCACTCTTGCCATTCCAGTTAGAGGGAAAGACAGGATCCGTGTAATTGGAAGAATAACAACAACAGCAACAACTTGCATTTATTATCGCACCTTCAACAATGTAAAATATACAAAGGGACTTCACATAAGCGTTATTAACTAATATTTGTTTTTGAGCCACAAAGGAGAAAGCAAGACTACCTCCTTATATGTAAAGATGCTTACTCAGAGACGCAAGCAATATGCAGCGTCTTAGGTGGAGGAGAAAGAGGGTGGTGGAGAGGTTTAAGCAGGGAATCCCAGAATTGAGGGCCAAGATAACTGAGGGCATGGTCGCCAATGGTGAAGTAATTAAAATCAGGGGTGATCAAGAGGCCTGAACTTGAGGAATGCTTGTATCTCAAAGGATTGTAGGAATGAGGAGATTACAGGAGTGGGTGAGGCCATGAAGGGATTTGGAAACAAGGATAATAAGACTTTTCAAAATCGAGCAGTTGTTTCAACGAGAGCCAAGTTACATTATGGGCAGAAGTGTTTTGGATCACCTCAATTTTACAGGAGGGTAAGGCATGGAGGGTTGTAGAGTCAAGTCTAAAGATGATGAAAGCATGGCTGAGGGATTGAGCAGAAGGAAGGGTAGAGTCAGGTGATGTTGCAGAAGTGGAACTCAGTGGTCTTAGAAATGGTGCAGCTTTTAATATAGTGAGGAGCTGAGTATTGCAAACCAAGGTTGAATCCTAACCTGAACTGTGACAGCTGATCTCAGACTGGATAAGGGGGACACTATAATTGGCCTAGCATCCTCAGTCAGGGAATGATGTATCAGTCAGTTTCAACTCTTGATCACTACTTAGCAATCCTCCTAGGTTTGTGTAAGGTCAGTGGGTTTGAGCTCTGGTTAACCGATGATAACCCACCCTTGCATTTGCACCACCTGTTGAGACTCATCATCCAGGCTGAAACATGATGAATGACCACTTGGGCAAAGGGGATAGGACATATACTAAAGCCTCATAACCTAATGCATCAATACCTTTATGAGCAGAGCAATATGAGAGTTTAAAAAAAACTATCAAACTTCTTATATATTATTTGACCTAAGGCCAAACTGTTAAAAATTGCAAACAGATTTCATCCCAGAAAAACAGACAAATTTAATAGGAATGTCAAAATGATGTTCATTGGGTTATTAAAAAAATCTGTTACAAGCCATCATATCCATGGTAGATTCAAAAGGGTTCTACTAATCATGAGGCCGATTCCTGCTTTAGATACAAGACTGTGCCCAGCCTCCCTCAGCACCCAATTCCCATTCTTCAAGTTATTGTCCAGTGTTCTTAGCCGCAGGTAGGCCCATTCCACCCTTTCTTTGCCAGCTTGCTAAAAACAGAAACCACAGGGAGGCTTTGTTTCCATTCGATGCAATGAAGCATAAACTTTCTTTTAGGTCCATATCAGCGCCGTTTAAAAATAAAACAAAGTCTTATTGCCAAAATAGCCACTTCTGCACTTCCTTCTCTTTTCAGAGAAGTGACCTCACTGCCCATCTGGACAGTGCTTGATGATACATAATCATACCCCTCTGAATATCTATCTTAATAAAATGTTCTTAGCATTGATACAATTTTATAAAAATATTCCCACTGATAGTTCCCAGCAAAGACGAGATGGGGACTTCCCAGATTTTACACCAGTCTGAAACAACTGTACCAGAGAAAAACAGGTGGTTGCATATCTCAGGAGTATGTTCGCAATCTGATGTGTGACCACCTTAAGGGGCATAACTCCAGTGAAACATCAAATCAGGCTTGAGTGAGTGTTTGGGGGTATGTTTAATTTCTCGGCAATTTTACAAACTGAAGCAGTGAATTCTCATTGTCCCCCACCACACATCTGCACTGCCCTGCACCCATCTGTTTCTAGAGTGTGAAAGATGCTGCCTCCACTCCCAAACCATTATCAATTTGCCAGATATGACCATAATTCTGTGTATGGGTGCAAACACAGATGGCCACAGATCATCCTTGGCACACCCAATATGATTTATACCCATGAGCAGTCCACAGTAATGATTGGCTGTTGTTAGCTCGGCAATATGGTACGGAGTTATTAGTCACAGACTGGCAGTGGGGTTTAACCTCAGCCTCTGTAATTGTAGCCGTTGCCCCTCTGGCAAGGAGCAGGCTCATTTTTGCAAAATATCTTTGGAATTAAATTTGATGACCCCGAAAAATGAGGAGAGGTGGTGGCATATTCATAGAATTTACAGTGCAGATGGAGGCCATTCGGCCCATCGAGCCTGCACTGGCCCTTGGAAAGAGCACCCTATCCAAGCCCACACCTCCACCCTATACCCGTAACCCAGTAACCCCCACCCCACCTTTTTGAACACTAAGGACAATTTAGCATGGCCAATCCACCTAGCTTGCACATCTTTTGAGTTGTGGGGGCGAAACCCACGCAAACATGGGGAGAATGTGCAAACTCCACACGGACAGTGACCCAGAGCCGGCATCTCCCTATGTATGCTAACCCACTGCGCCATCATGCTGCTCTTACTGTTTCACTCATGACCTTTAGAGAAGGACTTACCTGCCATCGTTACCTAATCTGGCCGACATGTGATACCAGAGCCACATCAACGTGGTTAACTCTGAAGTGGGCTAGCAAGCCACTCAGGTATATCAAACCACAGAATCCAAACCAACAATTGTACTGAAGACTTGTGCTCCAGAATTAACCGTCCCCATGCCAAGTAATGTGGAACATTGCCCAGGTATGTCCTGGACACAAAAAAAAGACATATCTGATCCGGCCAATTACTGTCCCACTAGTCTACTTTCGATCATTAACAAAGTGATGGAAGGGGTTGTCGACAGTTCTATCAGGTGGCACCTACTCAGCAATAGCCTACTCATTAATGCTCAGTTTGGGTTCCGCTAGGGTCTCTCAGCTCCTGAATGATTAGTCTTGTTTCAAACATGGATAAATTAGCCGAACTCCAGAGGTGAGATGGGAGTGACTGCCCTTGGCATCAAGGTCACTTTGACCAAGTGTGACTTCTCGGAGCCTTAGTAAAATTGGAATCAATGGGAATCAGGGGGAAAACTCTCAGCTGGCTAGAGTCATACCTGGCACAAAGGAAGGTGGTTGCGGTTGTTGGATGTCAAATTTCTCAGTCCCAGGACATTGTCACAGGAGTTCCTCAGGGTACTGTATTAGGCCCAATCACCGTCAACTGCTCCATCAATGACTATTTTTCATCATAAGGTCAGAAACAGGGATATTCACTGATGATTGCACAATGTTCACCATTCCTCTTATAGTTAAGCATTATGTCCATACGCAACAAGACCTGGACAATATCCAGGCTTGGGCTGACAAGTGGCAAGTAGCATTCGTGCCACACAAGTTCCAGGCAATGATCATCTCCAACAGGAGAGAATCTGATCATCTTCCCTTGACATTCAATTACATTCTGGTCGTTAAAGCCCCAACGATCAACATGCTGAGGGTCTGGCTATTGACCAGAAACTGAACTGGACCAGCCATATAAATACCGTGGCTACAAGAACAGATCGAGGCTAGAAATCCTGTGGCAAGTAGCTCACCTCCCGACTCCCCAAAGCCTATCCACCATCTACAAGGCACAAGTCAAGTGTGGTGGAATACTCTCCACTTGCCTGGATGAGTGCAGCTCCAACAACACTCGAGACGCTGGACATCTCCAGCACAAAGCATCCAGTTTTATTGACACCCCATCCACCATCTTAAACATTCACTCCCTCCACCACCAATGCACAGAGCAGCAACATGTATGCTCCACAAGATTCACTGCAGAAATTCACCAACTCTTGTTTGACAGCATTTTCCAAACACACAGGGTCTACCCCCTAGATGGAGTAGGGCAACACATGCATGAGAACACCTCCACCTGCAAGTTTCTAGCCAAGCCACGCACCATCCTGATTTGGAATTATATCACTGTTCCTTCATTGTCATTGGTTCAAAATCCTGAAACTCCCTCCCTGACAGCACTATGGGTGTACCAACACCAGATGGACCGCAGTGCTCCAAGGAGGCAGCTCACCACACCAGGGATAGGCAATAAATACAGCCTGGCCAGAGAAACCCACATCCTTTGACTTAATATTTTTCTCAAACACAATAACCTATGGCTATTGTTTGAAATTCAGGCAGTATGCTATCAGTTCATTTGCATGCAACAGCTAGGACCACAAAATCATAACTTCCTGGTATTTCTTAAAGTTTGTCTTAGCCTCTTAAAGAGGAGGTGTTAAGAGTTGTTCGGCAAATGAATCTGACCTGGGAAACAGTGAAACAAGGCAGAACTTGTATGATTGTGAGCACCAGAATTTCGCAACACGGCACTGGTGTTGGAAAGGAAGAGAGAAATGCTTCATCTGGAGACACATAATTAAAAGATAGTAAAACAAATAGCAATGGGGGTCAATGCCAGGATTCTAGAACTGAGGCCCTGGATACATTACCACAAGTTCAATTGCCGCATATGAGTCATCAAGTTCAGTGAATGCATCTTCAAATGACATATCCTTACCAACTCACCATTAGTTTCAGTATTGCTCAAATCACCATACCTATCACTCACCTACTGACAATCTCGGTCAGTCAGGACTCAAACCAAATATTTGTGAGCTTCCCCTCACCTTCATACACTTAGCATTGCTGTAAGCCTCACACCCATATCGCACAGATTGCCCACACTGCCAGCTCTTCATTTGCCAGATTTGGGAGGAAAAGGAATTCCCCCACCCCCAAATTCTAGAATGCTACAATTGTAACTACCTTCAAGAGCCAGTCTTTTGTTCCTGACAATCTCTGTGCCCGCCTGCTCTTGCCTTTCCCAATCTCTTACACAGCTCAATCTCCTGCTGCCGTCAAAGATCCCCACCTTAGATTTAGACTGCTGCATCTCTCTGACACCAATTAGCAGCTTCAACTACACCCACACCAGGCTAATCTTCATCATACTGTTCCCACGTAATAATGGGTCCACATTCCCCATGCTCCTTCCGCACCTGCAGCTTCTGGGTCTGATTCAGCTTTTTCCTATCTGATGCAAGCATGTTTCTATTTTTCATTACCTGTTAGCTGCTTTCTTATTGTGCATAAAGTGAATTTAGTGAAAAAAGTGTATGCGAGAGGGAGAGAGAGATTGAGAACAGATTTGTAAAATATAGGCGATGAAGTGACATTAAGAATTGGACATGTTGTGGAGATGCCGGCGTTGGACTGGGGTGAGCATAGTAAGACGTCTTACAACACCAGGTTAAAGTCCAACAGGTTTGTTTCAAATCACTAGCTTTCGGAGCACTGCTCCTTCCTCAGGTGAATAAAGAGGTAGGTTAGAGAAACATATATATAGACAAAGTCAAAGGTGCAAGACAATGCTTTGAATGCAAGCATTAGCAGGTGATTAAATCTTTACAGATCCAGAGATAGGGGTAACCCCAGGTTAAAGAGGTGTGAATTGTCTCAAGCCAGGACAGTTGGTAGGATTTTGCAAGCCCAGGCCAGATGGTGGGGGTTGAATGTAATGCGACATGAATCCAATGTCCCGATTGAGGCCGTACTCATGTGTGCGGAACTTGGCTATAAGTTTCTGCTCGGCGATTTTGCGTTGTCACGCGTCCTGGAGGCCGCCTTGTAGAACGCATACCCGGAGATCAGAGGCTGAATGCCCTTGACTGCTGAAGTGTTCCCCGACTGGAAGGGAACATTCCTGCCTGGCGATTGTCGCGCGATGTCCATTCATCCATTGTTGCAGCGTCTGCATGGTCTTGCCAATGTACCACGCTTCGGGACATCCTTTCCTGCAGCGTATGAGGTAGATAATGTTGGTTGAGTCGCACGAGTATATACCACGTACCTGGTGGGTGGTATTCTCACGTGTAATGGTGGTACCCATGTCGATGACCTGGCACGTCTTGCAGAGATTGCCATGGCAGGGTAGTGTGGTGTCGTGGTCGCTGTTCTGAAGGCTGGGTAGCTTGCTGCAAACAAAGGTTTATTTGAGGTTGCATGGTTGTTTGAACAAACCTGTTGGACTTTAACCTGGTGTTGTAAGACTACTTATTTAAGAAGTGGAGACAGCAGAGAGATACAGAAATTACAATGAGAAATAATGTGAGGAAGCAACATAGAGTGGTGGATGGAACCCATAAAGAAAGACAAACAAAGATTGAAGCAAAACTGAAAGACACTTCTAGGAAAGTGGAGGACCCGGGTTCGATCCCTGCCCCAGATCACTATCCGTGTGGAGTTTGCACATTCTCCCGTGCCTGTGTGGGTCTCACCCCACAACCCAAAGATGTGCAGTGTAGGTGGATTGGCCATGCTAAATTGTCCTTTAATTGGAAAGCAAATGAATTGGGTGCTATAAAGGGGCGGCACGGTGGCACAGTGGTTAGCACTGTTGCCTCACATGCGAGGGACCTGGGTTTGATTCTGACCTTGGGTGACTGTGTGGAGTTTGCACTTTCTCCCGTGTCTGTGTGGATTTCCTCCTGGTGCTCCGGTTTCCTCTCAAAGTCCAAATATGGGCAGGTTATGTGGATTGGCTATGCGACATTGCCCCTTAGAGTGGAGTTTCAGGAATAGGGTGGCGGAGTGGGCCTAGGTAGGATGGTCTTTCCAAGGGTTAGTGTAGACTCGATGGGACGACTGGCCTCCTTCTGCACTGGAGGGATTCCATAATTCCATGCAATGACAATTTCTATCTGTCCTTGAGCGACACCATGGGAAGACAACTAATATGATAAAAACCATGACAGTGTAAATATTTTAAACTTATAAATATGCACAGGACAGATCCAAGACTGGAGATCGAGAGGACAAAATTCAACATAAACATTACTTTCAAGGAACAATATACATTTCAAATGGAAATACATTTGACTGAAAGTAACCTCTCTCTGAACTGAGAGGCTGAAGCTTCTAACGGACAGTTTTTGATTTTTCCAGGAATGTTGCAGTCGTAACGCTCATCTCATAAATACTGGCTGCAAGTGGAGATCCAATGCTGTGCAGCTAAGTACACCACAGGGGCAGCATGGTGGCGCAGTAGTTAGCACTGTTGCATCACGGTGCCGAGGACCCGGGTTCGATCCTGGCCCCAGGTCTGTGTGGAGTTTGCACATTCTCCCTATGTTTGCAAGGGTCCCACTCCCACAACCCAAAGATGTGCAGGATAGATGGACTGGCCATGCTAAATTGCCGCTTAATTGGAAAAAAAGAATTGGGTACTCTAAATTTATTTTTAAAAAGCTAAGTACGCCACAGTGGAAGGCATCCCACCATTTTCAGTAGGACTGCAGAGATAAACAATAGTTCCGCTTTTCTTGAGATGGGCGGCATCTCTCATTGACAGAAATGTATCACCATTGTGAGATTCATCTTGATATTTCTGAGCAATAAGTCTATTCTATTAGTGGTAGCATTGTGCAGTGATGACAGTTCAGACGCTTGATGGAAAAAAGAAAGGAATCCAGGAAGCCTCAGCATTAGATTTGAAAACTACTAAAAATATTAACCTCCCCCAGCAGACGTGATAAGGATCAGATAAACAAGTTAATCATTTGTGTGCATTGGCTGGTTTACTGCTGTTAGTTTTGGAGGCCCTCCATCTCAAATGAACTGTGGCAGCTTAAATATTTAAAATACCTGTCACAGTATTTGTTTTGACAACTATTTGCAGTTTCCATTTATTTAACATGGTAAAAGGTTTATTTCTGAAAGTTTACGGAATAAAAGGTCACTTGGCATTTTTATTACAAAAATTACATTTTTATTGACCAAATTCTGAACGCTATTCACTTTTTATTCCAGGCACAAACACACGCGCGCACACATACTCAAGAACACGGTTGGAAGGCTTACAACTGATCAACTGCCAATGCTCATCCTCCCACTGCAAAAATGCTGTTCAGCTTCAAATAATCCAATTCAATTCTGTTCATATTAATTCAATGATGGGGATTTTTCTGTATGCTATGTAAACAACTTCACAATTTCATTACACAGCAGCACTGTAGCACAGTGGTTAGCACCGTTGCTTCACAGCTCCAGGATCGATTCCTGGCTTGGGTGACTGTCTGTGTGGAGTCTGCACGTTCTCCCCGTGTATGCGGGGTTTCCTTCTGGTGCTCCGGTTTCCTCCCATAGTCCAAAGATGTGCAGGTTAGGTGGATTGCCCATGAGAAATTGCCCCTAGTATCCAAAAGGTTAGGTGGGGTTACTGGGTTACGGGGATAGGGTGGCGGCATGGGCTTCAGTAGAGTGCTCTTTCCAAGGGCCGGTGTAGACTCGATAGACCGAATGGCCTCCTTCTGCACTGTAAATTCTAGGATTTTATGAACACAATCTTCCCCAATATTAGTTCTGATTGAAACATTGTCAATAACAAACTTGCATTTGGCCACGGTTCTTCATTTAGGAAAAAGTGAACAAGTAGCAGTAAAGGAGTTAAGGATGATTATCAAAATCAGTAGTGACCAACAACATTTTTCATTTATGCCGCACATTTCAACATGGTAAAACCTTGACAGGATGGTTATCAAACGAGATTGAGACTGTGGGGCGATTGAGCGTCCGCATCCGCCATCAGTGAGGACAGTGACGCAGGCGCAAAATCACACGAGCATTGGGAAATGAGATTCTCACCGGCAAGATCTCATTTCCTGATTTTGCATGTCCTTCACTAGTAACATAACGAGGTTCAGGCCCACATAGAGAACCTCATTTTAATAGGTTTACACACATTTTAGTCTCATTACCGAAGCTCCCGCCACTTAATTCCCCCCCTCACTGAACACTGAACTCTCGCTGACACAACCCCACCCCCCCCAGAGATCTCAAAATCTGGACTAAAAACTCGGCTGTGCAACTGGAGATCTACACACCGGGTTTCTGTCAGAGCCTGACACTGAAAGAAATGAGACAATTCCGCCCCAATTTACAGAAGATGACATTGGGAAAGGTCCTGAAAAGCCTCTGACAGGAGAAGAGGAAAGATAAGATGTAGAGGTTTAACGAGGGGATTCAAGAGTTTAGGGTGAAGGCAGCTCAAGAGACGAATGAGCAGTATCATAAAAAGGAACAAAGTTAAATCAGACTATTTTTCAAACTGCTACTTAAAATGTTAATCCAAGTTGGTGGAATGAACATCAAAGCCCAAGTACAGCGTTGAGCCGAGAATCTCTGGCATTCCTATCAGTACAATATGCTCTATTCACAAATATTTAGTGGTTTTCCACAAATTTTCTGCAAACATAGTTCGTCTTTCAGGAAATGTGTGGAATACTACAAAAGAACTTTTCACAAAGTTTTAGCTCAAAGTGCACAGTCCTACAGAGAGTACTTGATTGCAACTTTAATTGCTCAATGCAAGAACATATAAATGATGATTCTGTGGATATTTCAAACTATGTGGCACAACTAAGTTGAAAAAATTGGCAAAACTCCTGGCAGGCAAGAAACAGGAAGAAACAAATTTTCTAGATGCTTTAATTTGAAGTTAATGTTAGTTTTAACATGAATAGTTTCCAAACCAAAAGTCTACAACTAATGATGATTTTCTTTTTCCAACCAAATTCAATGGCCACCAAGTGTTGATGCCGGCGTAAACACCGGAGTGGCGCACGCCGGCGTCAACGGGCCTCCTGGCCCAGCAATTCAGCAGCCCTCAGGGGGCCAGCACGGTGCCGCAGTGCTGCGCGCTGCTTCGGCGCCGAAACGCGGCCATGCACTGCCTGCGCGGGTCCGCACATGCGCGCGATGGCCATCTCCGCTCCAGTGCATGCGCGTGGTGGCCGTTTCCGCGCCTGCGTCGAGCAACATGGCGTAGCCCTACAGCGGGCCCATGCGGAAGGAAGTAAGCCCCCTCCAGATCGCGATCGCCCGCCGATCGGTAGCCCTCGATTGCGGGCCTGGATGCCGTGGAGGACCCCCGAAGTCTGATCCACCCGCCCCCCCCTCCCCCCCACCAGGACGGCCACCGCGGTCGCGGTTCCGAGCTCCCACCGGGTGGTACCAGGTTGGAACCCTGCTGGCGGAACTCGGCGGGAATTCGGCCGGTCGACCGTAGAGAATCTCCGCGGGGGCCTCTTTCGGTGATTGGCGCCGATTTTCCGGTCACGGGAGAATCGATTCCCGGCATCGGAGCGGCGTGGCGGGAATTTTTCACGTCACTGGCGATTCTCTGGCCTGGCGCGGACTCGGAGAATCCCAGCCAACAACCATTACAGATCAAAGTCACAGTGACCAATATAGCCAGCGATAAGTACAGGAATGTTAACCTGGGTGAATAATTCCTTGATTATCTGATTGTTCTCAGAATGTTGATGTCATTGGCACAGGCAGCATTTAATGCCCGGCCCTGTACAACTGGGTCACTTGAGGGGCCATTTCAGGTGGCATGTTAAGAATCAGCAACATCAGTGTGGCACGTTGGCACAGGGGTTAGAACTGCTGCCTCACACAAAAGAAAGAAAAAAAAGAACTGCTGCCTCACGGCACCGAAGACCCATGTTGAATCCCGGCCCCAGATCACTGTCCATGTGGAGTTTGCACATCCTCCCCATGTCTGCATGGGTCTCGTCCCCATAAGCAAAAGATGTGCAGGGTAGGTGGATCGACCATGCTAAATTTCCCCTTAATTGGAAAAAAAATTGGGCACTCTAAATTTATTTTAAAAATGAATCAGCAACATTGCTCTGGAACTAGGGTTGCGTATAAGTCAGTCTGGGCAGCCAATTTCCTTCTTAAGACATTTGTGATCTAGTTGGGCTTTTACAATGATGCAACAGCTTCAAGGTGACTTTTACATGATGCCAACTTTTGATTTCCAGATTTAAGATGAACTCAGATTCTCAAACTGCCATGGTGGTATTTCAATTCATGTTTTCTGGATTATGAATCCAGGCCCCCAGATTACAATTCCAGTTAAATAATAATTAAATTATCATAATTTGATCCACTAACATATTCATATTGCCACTAGAAGAGGTGATGGTTTAGTGCTATTGTCATTAACCTGGCAATCCAGAGACCCAGGGTAATGGTCTGGGGACCTGGGTCTGAAATTTGAATTCAATTAAAAGTCTAATTACCATGAAACCATCATCAATTGTCCCATCTGGTTCATTAATGTCCTTTGGGGAAGGAAATCAGCTGCCTTTACCTTACTCAGTCTGAAATTAAACAAAATGAAAGTCGTCATAGTCCAAGATGACCATTGGTTACCCTCCCCTGATGGTGATTTAATCAGAGAATCACCACACCTCAGGGGAGGGGCAAGGTATGGGAATTGAACCCATGTTGTTGACGTAGCTCTGCATCACAAACCCACCGCCCAACCAACTGAGCTATCCGACTTCCCAGCCTGGCCTACATGTGACTCCAGATCCACAGCAATGTTAATCTTAATTAACAATCTTAAGTGCCCTCTGAAATGGGGGGGGGGGGGGGGGGGGGGGGTGGCAGCAAGCCACTCAGTTCAAGGGCAATTAGGGATGGACAATCAATATGTCCACATCCCATAACTCTTTGATGTTCCTTTCCTCCCAATAAAAAGATTTACATCCTTCTAGTATAGCCAGGCATCCTATTTGAAGAATTGTAATTCACACTGGTCAATTATACTTCACATTTTGCACCGATCAGAAGTAGTTTCAACTTAATGTAAATACAAACTGTATCTCAGGTATGAAGTTGTATCCATAAGCAGACAATATCACACTTCCCCTTTGCACTGGTGGCAATGCAGTGCAAGGTAAACTTTAAAATGTATTGAAATTTACCCATGATCTTTGCAAACTTAATTTTTTAAAAAAGAAATTAAGAGTACCCAATTATTTTTTACCAATTGAGGGGCAATTTAGAGCAGCCAATCCACCTACCCTGCACATCTTTTTGGGTTGTGGGGTAAGACCCACACAGACACATGGAAAATGTGCAAACTCCACACTGACAGTGGCCCAGGGCCGGGATCAAACACAGGTCCTCGGCGCCTTGATGCAGCAGTACCAATCACTGTGCCATCGTGTCACATTCTTGCAATTTTGGTGTTATGTGCTGTCTTTCTTTTTTTTTTAAATTTAGAGTACCAATTCATTTTTTCCAATTAAGGGGCAATTTAGCAAGTTCAATCCGCCTACCTTGCACATCTTTGGGTTGTGGGGGCGAAACCCACGCAAACATGGGGAGAATGTGCAAACTCCACACGGACAGTGACCCAGAGCCGGGATCGAACCTGGGACCTCGGCACCGTGAGACTGCAGTGCTACCACTGCGCCACCGTGCTGCCCGATGTGCTGTCTTTCTAATCAACCCTAGCTTTCTCCTTTCTCTTGTCCCCTACTGAAGGCTTTCTGGACGTGGTTCTAAAGGAATCAGCGTTTTCCAGTAAACTTCTCAAGGACCAGTTAATCACATGGAAGACAGGTGGTGGTAGATTTAAAACGGAGGTGAAGAGGCACTACTTCTCGCAGAGGGTGGTGAATTTGTGGAATTCACTGCCCCACAGTGCAGTGGAGTCTGAATCATTAAATAGATTCAAGAGGGAGATAGATATATTTCTGATTTTAAAAATGGGTTAAAGGGATATGAAGAACAGGTAGGGAGGTGGCTTTGAGTCTAGGAAGAGATCAGCCATGATCTGATTGAATGGCGAAGCAGGCTCAAAGGGCTGAATTGTCTACCTCTGCTCCCAATTCTTATGTTCCTATGTGTCATGATATTCAAACACACACATCATGATGGACACACTAACAGGCAAATCAGAGTACACAACACCACAACCAATCACAGACAAGAACACCAACCACATAAAAAGCACGAGCACGACACCTGGAGGTCAGTAGGTCTGGGGAGAAGGAAGCATGAAAGAGCTGTTGAAACACCACAAGCAGGGAGCCCCCCACGTGCAGAGTGCAAAGACCAAGTTGTAAATAGTGAGTTTAAATAAACAAGTGTTGTGCCATATGCAACTGTGTTGGCTCTTCTGTGTGTTAGAACACCCAACACCACATGGTACAGGAGTGGATCGATACCTGCCTACCAACCTGCCATTCTGGACATGGACCACACCGGCAAACCGCAGCCGATGCAAGTCACGGGGAACCTAGGCACCAACTGGAAGCTCTACAGGCAGCGATTTGACCTGTACATCCGTGCCACCGAAAAACAGAATGTCTCGGATGATTCGAAGATTGCAATGCTCCTCTTCTACGCAGGCCCCCACCCAAATGATGTCTTTAATTCACTGGTGTTCGAGGAAGGCGAAAACCAGGCCAAATATGACACGGTCATCCTCAAAATGGACCAGCACTTTCAAACTGAAGTAAACGAAACTTTCGAAAGATACATCTTTCAGCAACGCCTGCAAGGTAAGGAGGAGCTTTTTCAACCCTTTTTGACGCACCTCCGGATTCTAGCGCAGTCCTGCGGTTACGGCACCACCACAGAGTCCATGATCAGGGACCAGATTGTTTTTGGCGTTGCCTCCAGTGGCCTACGCCAGCAGCTTCTTAAAATAAAGAGCCTCACCTTAGCGTCTGCTGTGGAAGCCTGTGTCCTCCATGAAAATGCGACCTGCCGTTTTGCCCGATTCCAGGCGTCCGAGTTGGCACGGAGGGGGTCCCCAGCCGTCGAATCGGCAAGCCAGGCCGCCCACGACGTTGAACGCATCCAGGCCGTCGATTTCTTCCCGCCCCACGGCCCGGACGACAGCGGCCGCTTCCCGCGCTTTTCGCGGTCTCCCGCGCAGGTGCGCGCCAAGAATAACGGCCACAACGAGGGACGCACTGCGCAGGCGCGCCCACCGCAAGATCGCACTGCGCATGCGCAGTGGCGCAACGAACGCCGTGACGTCATGACGTGCAGCAAGTGTGGAGGTCTACACTTAAAAGGGCAATGTCCTGCAAAATACCAACAGTGCAACAGATGTGCCATGATAGGCCACTACGCAGCCCGCTGTCGTGCGGCTCAACCCATGGATCCGGCGCATCCTCGACAACCTCGCACACGAGTCAGGACCGTCCAGCCCACGCATCAAGACTTCCAGTTAAGTGATGCAGATGACCAGGATGACTTCAGAGTTGCCGTCATTGATGTCAACAAGGTCAATGCCATCAATCCAGACGATGAGTGGTGTGCCACCCTGACGGTCAACCGATCGCGCGTCGCCTTCCGTCTGGACACCGGCGCATCCGCCAACCTGATTGCTTACTCTGCAGTCCAGGCCATGAAGGTCAAACCACTCATCACACCATCCCGGCTTAAGATGGTTGACTATAACGGGAACGTTATCCCGTCCGTAGGATCTTGCCAGCTACAGGTGACTCACAAGGGGTACACGGCCACACTCCCCTTCGAAGTTGTGGGCTCATCAAAGGACTCGTTACTGGGCGCACAAGCGTGTAAGGTCCTTCACCTGGTACAGCGCATCATGTCTCTCTCTCCAGATGAGATATCCGACTTCCCGGATGCTGAGTTCCACGCGAATCTCCATTCCCTCCTCGCTCACAACCAGGAGGTTTTTGAAGGCATGGGGACATTGCCACACACGTACAAGATTCGACTCAGACCGGACGCCATCCCTGTCGTTCACGCACCTCGCAGGGTTCCTGCGCCTCTCAAAGACCGCCTCAAGGCACAACTGCAGATTCTTCAGGACCAAGGGGTCCTATCCAAGGTCACGGAGCCCACGCCATGGGTCAGCTCCATGGTCTGTGTAAAGAAGCCCTCTGGCGAGCTCCGTATATGTATAGATCCAAAAGATCTGAACAACAACATCATGCGGGAACACTATCCCATCCCAAAACGAGAAGACCTCACCAGCGAGATGGCGCGAGCCAACATATTCACTAAATTGGATGCGTCCAAAGGATTCTGGCAGATCCAACTGGACCCGGCCAGCCGAAGACTATGCACATTCAACACCCCTTTTGGCAGATTCTGCTACAACCGGATGCCATTCGGCATCATTTCGGCATCTGAAGTATTCCACCGCATTATGGAGCAGATGATGGAAGGCATCGAAGGGGTACGTGTATATGTGGACGATATCATCATTTGGTCCACCACTCCGCAGGAACACATGCATCGTCTTCGACGTGTCTTCACCCGCATACGGCAAAATGGCCTGCGTCTCAACCGTGCGAAGTGTGCTTTCGGCCAGACGGAGCTGAAATTCCTCGGGGACCACATCTCAAGGTCCGGGGTCCGTCCCGATGCAGACAAGGTTAGCGCCATCACAGCCATGCCACGACCGGCTGACAAGAAGGCTGTCTTAAGATTCCTGGGCATGGTCAACTTCCTTGGGAAGTTCATTCCCAACCTGGCTTCTCATACAACAAACATGCGCCATCTCGTAAAAAAATCGACGGAATTCAACTGGCACCAGTCGCATCAGCAGGAATGGGAGGAGCTCAAGCACAAACTGGTCACGGCACCAGTGCTGGCCTTCTTTGACGCGACTCGCCCTACAAAGATCTCAACAGACGCCAGCCAATCTGGTATTGGAGCGGTACTCCTGCAAAAAGACAGCACGTCATCATGGGCCCCGGTTGCGTATGCCTCACGAGCCATGACCCCTACCGAACAGCGCTACGCGCAAATCGAAAAAGAATGCCTGGGCTTGTTAACTGGACTGGACAAGTTCCACGACTATGTGTATGGCCTGCCACGATTCACGGTCGAAACTGACCACCGCCCCCTGGTCAACATCATTAACAAAGACCTGAACGACATGACTCCTCGCCTCCAGCGCATCTTACTCAAACTCAGGAGGTACGATTTTGAACTGATCTACACTCCGGGGAAGGAACTCATAGTGGCGGACACTCTTTCCCGAGCAGTGAGCACACCACCAGATGCGGAGGGGTTCGTGCGTCAAATTGAGGCACACGTGACTCTGACAGCAGCAAATATGCCAGCTGATGATCCTTGTCTGGCCCACATACGCGCAGAGACGGCGACTGACCCTCTGCTGCAGCGAGTGATGCGCCACATGACGGAAGGGTGGCTAAAAGGGCAGTGCCCCCAGTTTTACAATGTGCGAGATGATCTCACCAATATAGACGGGGTCCTTATGAAATCGCATAGGATCGTCATTCCACACAGTGTGCGCCAGATGATTCTTCGTCAACTACACGAAGGCCACTTGGGTGTCGAAAAATGCAGACGAAGGGCCCGGGCGGCGGTATATTGGCCGGGTATTAATGAAGACATAGCCAACATGGTGCTCAACTGCACAACCTGTCAGAGGTTTCAGCCGGCGCAACCTCCGGAAACACTTCTACCACACGAGATGGTGACGTCCCCCTGGGCGAAGGTGGGTGTTGACCTATTTCACGCGCTCGGCAGAGATTACATTGTTATTATAGACTACTTCTCAAACTACCCGGAAGTCATGCCTCTCCATGATCTGACGTCGTCCGCAGTCATTGGGGCCTGCAAGGAAACGTTTGCTCGCCATGGCATTCCAAGGACTGTCATGTCAGACAATGGACCTTGTTTTGCCAGCCGTGAATGGTCGTCCTTTGCCGCAGCATATGGTTTCACTCATGTGACATCCAGCCCTCTGCATCCACAATCGAACGGGAAGGCTGAAAAGGGTGTCCACATCGCAAAGCGGCTCCTGTGCAAGGCGGCTGATGCCGGATCGGACTTTAACCTTGCCTTGCTGGCCTATCGATCGGCCCCGTTATCCACGGGCCTCTCGCCAGCGCAGCTACTAATGGGTCGCTCCCTCAGGACGACGGTACCTTCCGTCCTGGCACCGACAACAGACCATGAGGCGGTTCTTCGGGACATGCAACTGCAGCGTGATCGCCAGAAAGGTCGGTACGACACACGAGCGACGGACCTGCCCCCCCTGTCCTCCGGAGACAAAGTACGCGTCCATCAACCGTATGGTGGCTGGTCAGCACCGGCCGAAGTCCTCCGACAAGTGGCTCCCCGCTCGTTCCTGGTTCGCATGCCGGATGGTTCCATGCGTCGCCGCAATCGGCGCGCCCTTCGCCGACTTCCACGTTCACAGCCACACAACACGCCAGATCCTCAACAGGCTTCCGAGGATGACTTTGTGGAGCTGCCGCACATCACGCCCTTTCCATCGCCACCCATGGCCATGCCTGCACAGCAGCCGGTGGTTCTTGATCCACCCTTAAGGCGGTCAACCCGAATTCGTCGCAAACCCATTAGAATGGACTTATAATACAGTTCATATGTTTAATAAGTTGGACAATTTTACATGATAACCTGTTGTTGTTTATCGTTCCAGATGTCGTCTGACTGGACAACTGTTCAAAATTTTTTTTCTTCTTCTCTCGTTCGCATTTCTGTTATGTTATGGTACAACTGGATTCATGTGACGCACTCGACATCGCCCCATGTACATAGTTCCGTCATAGACACATGCTGCACACGACACACACACACTCTTAGATGCACTCACGTCACGATCATATTTATTACCACGTAGGCACATATCTTTGTAAAAAGGGGGGATGTCATGATATTCAAACACACACATCATGATGGACACACTAACAGGCAAATCAGAGTACACAACACCACAACCAATCACAGACAAGAACACCAACCACATAAAAAGCACGAGCACGACACCTGGAGGTCAGTAGGTCTGGGGAGAAGGAAGCATGAAAGAGCTGTTGAAACACCACAAGCAGGGAGCCCCCCACGTGCAGAGTGCAAAGACCAAGTTGTAAATAGTGAGTTTAAATAAACAAGTGTTGTGCCATATGCAACTGTGTTGGCTCTTCTGTGTGTTAGAACACCCAACACCACACTATGAGGAAATGTTTCCCCTGGCTGGGGGATCTAGAACACAGGTCAGAGCAAGAGCTTGGCCATTTAGTGCTAAGATGAGAGGTTTCTTCGCTCAAAGGGTGGTGAATCTTTTCAATTCTCTACCCCAGAGAGAGAGTGATATGGATGCCTTGTTGTTGAGAACATTCAAGACAGAGGTTGATAGGTCTTTCAGTACTTAGGGGACTTGGATAATATGGGGATACTGCAAGAAAGAGTTAAGGTAGAAGATCAACCAAGTGGCCTTCTCCAGTCCTTAATATTCTGAATAGCAATCTGTCAAATTAGAATCAGACAGATCAAAACGCAACAACTTGATTTTGGAGATATAGCATTGACTTCAATATGTTAAAAGTCCAGATTTTGTAAAACAGAATACCACCACAAATAGCAGTAGGTATTCAGCATTCATGGAGAGGAACAGACCACAGAAATGTTTTAACAGGCTCCTACATATACCAGGAGTTAGCCAAATTCTAAAGGATAAACTAGCTCTCTAGGCTCTGATTTATATCTCTAGATATGAATTACCTTCTTATTGAAGTCCTCTCCATGTCAAAAGAAAACAAGCTATTAATCAATTATTCTTTTTCAGTGAATGTATTATGTGGGAGCTTTAATTAATTATCAACCACAGATCTCTGTGAGAGGAACACTGAAACATCAAAACACTGCAGTACAGTACAAGGGGAATACTGCATTGTAAGAGATGCTGTCTTTTGAATGAGGCAGAAACAAATGTACTTTCTCAGGTTAACATTAAAGATCCTTTGGTGCGACAACGGGGAGGTGTAGGTGGGGGTAGTCTGGGAGGCGTTGAAGGCGGTGGTCAGGGGAGAGGTAATCTCCATTAGGGCCAACAGGGAGGGGAGAGAGAGGGAGAGATTGGTGAGGGAGATTTTAAGGGTGGACAGGAGATATGCAGAGGCCCCCGAAGAGGGGCTACTTAGGGAGCGACGGAACCTCCAGATGGAATTCGACCTGTTGACCACGGGGGAAACAGAGGCACAGTGGAGGAAAGTGCAGGGGGCGACGTTAGGCTATGGGGAGAAGGCGAGTCGGATGCTGGCACATCAGCTTCGTAAGAGGGAGGCAGTGAAGGAGATTGGTGGAGTTAAGGATAGAGGGGGGAATACGGTACGGAGTGCGGTGAGAATAAATGAGGTATTTAGGGACTTCTAGGGGGATCTGCACAGGTCTGAGCCCCAGCGGGGAGGAGGGGATGCGACGATTCCTAGATCAGCTGAGGTTCCCGAGGGTGGAGGAGGAGGTGGTGACTGGTTTGGGGGCACCGATTGGGCTGGAGGAGCTGGTTAAAGAGTTGGGGAGCATGCAGGCTGGGAAGGCCCCGGGGCCGGATGGGTTCCCGGTTGAATTCTACAGGAAATACGTGGACCTGCTGGGCCCGTTGCTAGTGAGGACTTTTAATAAGGCGAGGGAGGAGGGGACCTTGCCCCCGACAATGTCCAGGGCGCTGATTTCTTTGATCTTGAAGCGGGACAAGGATCCATTGCAATGTGGGTCGTATAGACCGATCTCGCTCCTCAATGTTGATGCTAAGTTGCTGGCGAAGGTGCTGGCTACGAGAATTGAGGACTGTGTCCCGGGGGTGATTCATGAGGAACAGACGGGATTTGTGAAGGGTAGGAAGCTAAATACAAATGTGCGGAGGCTCCTCAATGTGATTATGATGCCCCCGGTGGAGGGGGAAGCGGAGGTAGTGGCAGCTGTGGACACGGAGAAGGCCTTTGATCGGGTGGAGTGGGAGTATCTTTGGGAAGTGTTGCGGAGGTTTGGGTTCGGGGAGGGGTTCATCAGTTGGGTCAGGCTGCTATATGAAGCCCCAGTGGCGAGTGTGGCTCCGAACCGGCGGATGTCGGAGTACTTTCAGCTGTACCGGGGGACGAGGCAGGGGTGCCCCTTATCCCCGTTGTTGTTTGCACTGGCAATTGAGCCGCTGGCCATGGCACTAAGGGAGTCCAGGAAATGGTGGGGACTGGTCCGGGGGGGGGGGGGGGGGGGGGGGAGGAGGAGGAGGAACACCGGGTGTTGTTGTATGCCGACGACCTGTTGTTGTATGTGACGGATCCAGTGGAGGGGATGGCAGAGGTCCTGCAGATCCTTAGGGAGTTTGGTGACTTTTCGGGGTATAAACGCAACATAGGGAAGAGTGAGCTCTTTGTGGTGCATTCAAGGGACCAGGGAAGGGGGATAGACGAGCTTCCGCTGAAGAGGGCGGAAAGGATCTTCTCGGGATCCAAGTAGCTACGAGTTGGGGGGCGCTGCACAAGCTCAATTTGACACGGTTGGTGGAGCAGATGGAGGAGGATTTTAAAAGATGGGATATGCTGCCACTCTCACTAGCGGGTAGGGTGCAGTCGGTCAAAATGACGGTCCTCCCGAGGTTTCTCTTTGTGTTCCAGTGCCTTCCCATTATGATCCCCAAGGCCTTTTTCAAACCGGTAAGCAGGAGCATCATGGGATTCGTATGGGTGAATAAGACCCCGAGGGTGAAGAGAGTGTTTCTGGAGCGTAGCAGGGACAGGGGGGGGCTGGCGCTGCCGAATTTGTGTGGCTATTATTGGGCAGCCAATGTGGCGATGATCCGTAAGTGGGTAAGGGAGGGATAGGTGGCGGCGTGGAAGAGGCTAGAGATGGCGCCCTGTGCGGGCACGAGCCTGAGGGTTAGGCACCGCTGCTGCTCTCGCCGACAAGGTACACCACGAGTCCAGTGGTGGCGGCGACGCTGAAGATCTGGGGGCAGTGGAGACGACACAGGGGCGAGGTGGGAGCCTCGGTTTGGTCCCCGATTCGGGAGAATCATCGGTTCAACCCGGGAAGGATGGATGGGGGGGTTTCGGAGCTGGCATCAGGCAGGGATTAGAAGAATGGGGGACCTGTTCATCGATGGGACGTTTGTGAGCCTAGGGGCACTGGAGAAGTTTGGGCTACCCCCGGGAAATGCTTTCAGGTACATGCAAGTTTGTGAGGCGGCAGGTGAGGGAATTCCCGCTGCTTCCGGCACGTGGGATTAAGGACAGGGTGATTTCGGGTGTGTGGGTTGGAGAAGGCAAGGTTTCTGCGATTTACCAGGAGCTGAAGAAAGAGGAGGCCTCAGTGGAGGAGTTAGATGAGGGTCTGTGGGCTGATGCCCTGAGTAGGGTTTAATTCTTCCTCCTCTTGCCCCAGGCTCAGCCTAATACAGTTCAAAGTTACTCACAGAGCGCATATGACAGGGGCGAGGTTGAGTAGGTTCTTTGGGGTGGAGGACAGATGTGGGAGGTGCTCGGGGAGCCCGGCAAATCACATCCATATGTTCTGGTCGTGCCCGGCGCTGGATGGGTTTTGCGAGGACTATGTCCAAGGTGGTGAACGCCCGGGTCAAGCCGAGCTGGGGATTGGCATTATTTGGGGTATCGGAAGAGCCGGGAGTGCAGGAGGCAAAAGAGGCCGGTATTCTGGCCTTTGCGTCCCTGGTAGCCCGGCGGAGGATTTTGCTACTATGGAAAGATGCAAAGCCCCCTAGTGTGGAAGCTTGGATCAATGACATGGCAGGGTTCATCAAGCTGGAGAGGATAAAGTTTGCCTTGCGAGGGTCTGTGCAAGGGTTCCTCAGGCGGTGGGAACCGTTCCTAGACTATCTCGCGGAGCGTTAGGAGGAGGTCAGCAGCAGAAGCTGCCCAAGGGCGGGGGGGGGGGGGGGTCTCTTTCGGGGTGGCGTTTGGGTGAAGGTGTTTTTTTTCCCCCTATTTGTGTTTTTAAATGTTATATAGGGGGTTATTGTATATGGGGGAAATCCAATGTATAATTTCTGATTGTTGTGTTCTTGTTTCTTTCTTTTTGTTGGGGGAGGGGGGGGTTTTGTTGAAAATTTGTTGAAAAATTTGAATAAATATATATATTTTTTTAAAAGGTCCTTTGGTGCTACATTTATCCCTCAAGACTTATACTTCATTACCGGTATATACATAGAAGCATGACATTGTTTCATCTTGTTCCTCATGTGATATAATTGTGTAAAATAATACCCAGTTATAATTACATTTGTACATGGGTACATTGTTTGTTTAGTATTTGTTGAACTAAATCTCATGCACTGTAAATGCACTGCATAGATTTCACAAGATGTGAGAGAACCGAGAATCAAAAGAGTTTAAAATCTCACCGAAGTCCTTATTTGTGTTGAAGCTTGAAGCGGAGAAAAAACTACCAGTCCCAGCCACAGACAGATCCACTATCCTTTACTTTACTCCAGCGCGATCCACCTCGATTCATACAGAACATGGAGTCGCTCACATTTGATTTCCCTGTATTGTGAGTCACTTTGGGAGGCCGTCAGTTTATAAGACCTTGTTCTAAAAATGGTTAAGTGTGTTTCCTCTTTTTCCAACTCCCCCCCCCCCCCCCCCCCCCCCCCCCCCCACCCCATTTTCTTTCAGCTGAGGAACATGGGCAACCAGTGTGGTAAGGGCACTAAAACATTCTGACATCTGTATTCGCAGAACAGGGTTAACTTTGGAGACCAGAAGAATATTTATAATAATCAAACTTTATTTCCTTCGAGGGCAAGAGTTCATCCCCATGAAGCCACACAGTGAGTTTACCAACTGAACTAGTAAAAGGCAGTTAAATATGCAGTCTTGTTGAATGAAGGATTGGAGTGGCATTTGCTAAATTCCACTATTCTAAGCAATCTCCAACCACGAACCATAACAGGAAAGATGGCAAGCTCATCATGTTCATCCTTATTCCACCTCTTGTCTGGAGGAATTGATTCACATTGCAACAGAGCCACAGTACAAATGTCAGCCTGACCATTTGATATCATTGGAAGAGGGAGAAGAGGGGTGTTAGGAGGAAATATTAAGTGATTTCAGCAAACTTTCGTCTAACTGTCCTCTCATCCCCAAACTTCTTTCAAATAGATAAAGTAAATAAAATCTTGTTCCTTTCACTTAAAAGGACCTCTTATCTAAGCTGTTCTTGACACTGTGATATATTATGAAGATAAGGCAGCCACACCCTCCACAGTGATAGTTGAACGGGAATAGATTGTATTTGCATAAGCAGATAGAACAAACTAAAATACAATTTATTTGGAGTTTTATGAAGCTTTTGACAAAGTCACAACTAAAGGGCACCAAGGTAGAACAGGGGAATTGAAAAGAAGTGGTTGAAAATTAAGAATCTTTCCTATACTCTCCCTAATACCTCTACACCCTTCCTACAGTTTGGTACTCAGAACTGGACACAATAATTAGTTGTATGTGGAGCAGACCAGAGGACATTGCAGTAAATAAATTTAAACAGATTAACACAAATAATTTCTTTACCAAATAAAAAGTAGGCGGTCAGGCATGGTAGGGGAACAAAAATTATTAGTGATGTTAAAAATTCTGCTGGGTGCTATATTGGGAATCTAGAATAAAGATTAACTTTGAAGGGCCAAATAGCAATTTTCATACTTGACACCTGTATGCAAATCATCAATGTTTCACATCACCACCAACTGAGACAAGTGAATGCATCAGTTGTCCCTTTACACTCCCATGATGCTCCCCCTCTGTTCAGTGACGAATGCCCAAATATACGATTGCAGTCAATAGGTAAGAATCCCCATGCAGCAACAGAAAATTTACCTTTCAAGTATCTACAGTTCATAATTTTTTCTATTAATTGAAAAATGCGGGCATAGGCTTAAAAACAATGAAAGGATGGTTAGACGAAAAGTTGTCGAAAACACTTAATATTCCCTCCTAATACTCCACTCTTCTCTCTTCCTTGGAATTGTATCAAATGGTCAGGCTGACATTTCTACTGTGGCTGTGTGTTCCCATTACCTGCAATGCAAAACCATTCCTCCAGACAAGAAGAGTGAGGATAACTATGACAAGCTTGCCATCATTCCTGTTATGGCACCAGAGTTGGCGCTTTGTTGGATAATAAGAATGGTCCTGAGCTTGTTTACTGGTAGCCACAAATTAATTCAAGAGCTGGATACAGTGTATCCGAGCCTATCCTAGCACTAGATATGGCACCCTCCTTGGGATAAAGCATCCAAAGAGCAGTGGGGTGGGAACCACACAATTCTAGGCTCCAGCATTGAGGGACATTGGCAAGCCAGCACACCACAGGAGAGCAGGTACAATAGCCCACCAATTGAAGTTGAAACCAGAGCCCTTTGGCCTGCATTGAGCTCTACTGGGTCCCCAATGATTGGAAAAAAAAAATGGCAATATATTTCGCCTCCTTATCAGGTTGTAAATTGAATTGTTTTGTGGCAAGGGGGCATGTACAATATGCCCCTAGAGTGTGGTTGCCCTCTACCATCATTTAAGTTTAATGACCTCCCTCCAGGCTCTCAATACTTTGACAGAATGAGGGTCAGAAGTCACCTGCAGGAGAATTTTTCCACTTATACTGGGGATGGCCTGAATCTGTCCCGAGGCCTTGTCTGAACTGAATTGGCAGTCTAATGCTTCAGAACTTGCCATACCCCTAGCCAAGCAGTTTCAGTACAGCTACAATACTGGCATCTACCCGGCAATGTGGGAATTTACCCAGGTGAGCCCTGTAGACAAGAAACGAGACAAATCCAACCCAGCCAATTAGCACCCTATCAGTCTACTCTCCATCATCAGCAAAGTGATGGAAGGAGTCATCAACATTGCTATCAAATGGCACTTAATCAGCAATAACCAGCTCACGGATACTCAGTTTGGGTTCCGCCAGGGTCACTCAGCTCCTGACCCCAGTAAGCCTTGGTTCAAACATGGAAAAAAGAGTTGAATGCCAGAGGTGAAGTGAGAGTGACTGCCCTTAACATCAAGGCAGCTTTTCAACAAATATGACATGAAGGAGCCCCAGCACAACTCTAGTCAATGAGAATCAGAGAGATAACTCTATGCTGGTTGGAGTCATACTTCGTACAAAGGAAGATGGTAGTGGTGGTTGGAGGTCAATCATCTCAGCTCCAGGACATCACTGCAGGAGTTCCTTAGGCTAGTGTCCTCGGCCCAACTATCTTCAGCTGCATCATCAATGACCTCCCTTCCATCATAAGGTCAGAAGTGGGGATGTTCGCAGATGACTGCACAATGTTCAGCACCATTCGTGACTCCTCAGATAATGAATTGGTCCATGTCCAAATGCAGCAAGACCTGGACAATATCCAGGCTTGGCTGACAAGCGGCAAGTTACATTCGCACCTCACAAATGCCAGGCAATGACCATCTCACACAAGAGAGGATCTAACCATCGCCCCTTGACATTCTTTAATTTTAATCTTCATTATTGTCACAAGTAGGCTTACATAACACTGCAATGAAGTTACGATGAAAATCTCCTAGTCGCCACACTTTGGCCCCTGTTAGGGTTCACAGAAGGAGAATTCAGAATGTTCAATTCAACGAACAAGCACGTCTTTTGGGACTTGTGGGAGGAAACCGGAGCACCCTGAGGAAACACACGCATACATAGGGAGAATGTGCAGACTCCGCACAGACAGTGACCCAAGCGGGAATAGAACCTAGGACCCTAATGCAGTGAAGCAAATTCCTGGAACTCCCTCCCTAACAGCACTGTGGGTGTAACTACACCTCAGGAACTGAAGCAGTTCAAAAAGGCAACTGACCACCACCTTCTGAAGGGAAACTAGTGATGGATAATAAATGCCGGCCTAACCAACGACGTCCACATCCCGTAATTGAATTTAAAAACACACTTAAGCATCCAACACATAGCACCACAGCATACTAAAATTTTGGTTTGATTACACAGCTCTTATCAGCAAGCTCTCCAATTTCAAACATCACACTGGGGAAAGCACCAGAGATGAGATGTTTCTTGCGGAGGGATTAGGTTTGCCCTGGTAAAAGCATAGGAGCTAGCTACTGGGAGGTCTGGAGAAGGAACTAAGAGGGGAGAAAATAAAGATACCACCATAACAAAAAAAAGGAAATCCTGTTGTAGACTACAGTTGAAAGATAGCTAAATAATCTGAACAGACCCGTTGCTGCTCAAAGTGTTGTTGTGCAGATAATTTTCAGTTGAAAGACTTCCTATCTTTTGTCTTATGTATGTCAGCTGTAATATTTTGTTTGCATGGCCAAGATTTTAGGACAAAAGACACAACAAATTAAACATTCTGTTCCATGAATGCAGATGCAGCTCTGCAACGAGGTCACTTGTACTATTTAACAGCACATGTACAACTGTAATCTTTTCATAAACTGAGCCTCATTTTAAAAATGTTTATCTTTTCCCTTCCAGTTCTTTTACCCTCAAACGAACTGTGCGACAGAATTTAATAAGAGTGACTGCAAGAAAGCGGTTGGGTAAAGCTTAACCTTGTTTTGACCCAGACAGGCTAAGTTTACGGAGGCTCGTTATCCAGATATTTCTTGAACTATGAAAACAAATGAAAACAATCACTGCGGTCTAAATATTGGACGATATTGAATCCAACGATTCACAAACATGGGGAAATTTGCTACCTGTAGCCACAGTTGTACAATTTGTACAGAGCGCTTAAATTCTTCAAAAGAGGCAAAATGTATATACCTTGCTTTGAGAAGCAATAAAAACCTTCTAAACCCCAGGTCAGTAATAGTTCTTTGTTTATCTTGTTACCAGGTTTGGATCTGCTGTTTCTACTGCAGAATTGTATCCAATCTCTAACCCCTCCTTGGCAAATGTTCACATTCAATAACCCCTGTGGTGAGCCCTGTATGGCTGCATAAGGCTGTTGTATATATGTTCACTATTGTTCTACTGTTCTAGTACTATCATTGCACGCTGTGGATGAATCCCTTCCATTCCAGGTGGAGAGTGATGCGTCTGACTTTGCCCTGGTCGCTACCCTCAACCAGGCCTGTCGCCTTTTTTCCCCGTACCCTCCATGCCTCCGAGATTCGACACTCCTCCGTCGAGAAGGAGGCACAAGCCATTGTGGAACACTGGAGGCATTACCTGGCCGGCAGGAGATTCACTCTCCTCACAGACCAACGGTCAGTTGCCTTCATGTTTAGTAACACGCAGAGGGGCAAGATTAAGAATGACAAGATTTTGCGGTGGAGAATCAAACTCTACACCTATAACTACGACATGTTGTATCGCCCTGGGAAGCTCAACGAGACCCCAAATGCCCTGTCCCGCGATATATGCGCCAGCGCGCAAACAGACCGGTTACGGGCCATTCACAACGACCTCTGTCCCCCGGAGGTCACCCGGCTTCTTCACTTCGTCAAGGCCCGCAACCTGCCTACTCCACTGACGATGTCAGGGCTGTGACCCGGGATTGCCAAATCTGTGCAGAGTGCAAACCGCACTTCTATCGGCCGGACAAGGCTCACCTGGTGAAGACCTCCCGCCCTTTTGAACGCCTCAGCATGGACTTCAAAGGGCCACTCCCCTCCAGTGACCGTAATGTGTACTTTCTCAACGTTGTTGATGAGTACTCCCGCTTCCCGTTTGCAATCCCTTGTCCTGATATGGCCTCTGCCACTGTCATCAAGGCCCTGCGCAGCATTTTCTCCCTGTTTGGTTTCCCCGCCTATAAACATAGCGATCGGGGCTCATCTTTTATGAGTTGAGGAGCTGCGACAATACCTGCTCAGTAAGGGCGTCGCCTCGAGCAGGACTACCAGCTACAACCCCCGGGGGAACGGGCAGGTGGAGAGGGAGAATGCTACGGTCTGGAAGGCCGACCTTCTGGCCCTACGGTCTAGAAGTCTCCCAGTCTCCTGCTGGCAAGAGGTCCTCCCTGACGTGCTCCACTCCATCCGGTTGCTTCTGTGTACTGCCACAAACTAGACCCCTCACAACCGTCTATTAGTCTTTCCCAAGATGTCGATCTCCGGGGTCTCGCTCCCGGCCTGGTTAACGAAACCTGGGCCGGTCCTCCTACGGAAACACACGAGGAGCCATGAGGCCGATCCCATGGTCGAGCGGGTTCAGCTTCTCCACGCGAACACTCAGTACGCGTATGTGGCACACGGCGATGGACGACAGGACACAGTCTCCCTCTGGGACCTGACTCCCGCGGGCCCCCCCCCCACGCCCATTATCACCGCGCCCCTCCCAGCCACCTCCCCACACACTTCCCCACCTACACCTTCACCAACATCTCCCACAGGGTCCTTTAGCCCTGCCTCTGCGTCGTCACCCTATCCGGGACCCTGTTGTGCGGGCGATGTGCTCCCGGAGCCAAAGGTTTCGACGCCAGTGTCCACGCCGCAGCCGGAGCGGAGGAGTTCGCAGCAAACAATTTTTCCTCCTGTGAGACTGAACTTATGAGTCTCTTTCATCCCTGCCTGACTTTTTTTAACGGGGGGGTGAATGTGGTGAGCCATGTATGGCTGTGTAAGGCTGTTGTATATATGTTCACTATTGTTCTACTGTTCTAGTACTATCATTATCTCCACTGTTGCATATACTTATTGTTATTGCTGTTATGTTATTGGTTGTTCCTGTTGTACTGGTGGAATGTTATTATTGGTGCTGCTGTAGGCTCCACCTGTGGCTCCGCCCAGCTGTGGAGGTATAAAGCCTGTTGATCTGGGGCAGTCTTGCAGTGTGGGAGGAGCTACAGGTCGGCACATATTTAGTTTATTAAAGCATCGGTCACTGCTTCTCAGCGTCTCGTCTGAATTGATGTCTATCACCCCCGTTATACAAAATACCGGAACAAACTTTTCATTTGCAAAGAACCTCTCTCAACCTCAGGATGTTCCTTAGCACTTTACAGTTAATTAAGTATGCTTGAAGTGTATTCACTGTTGCAATGTGGGAAATGCAGAAGTCAATTTGTACACAGCAAGGTCCCAAAAACGCAATTTGATAATGACTAGTTCTTTTGTTTTAGTCAGATCAGTTGAGAAATAAATATTAAACTATTAAGGAAGAAGAACTGTCCACCTGTTCCTCTAGAGAATATTTTATATCCAACGGAGAGGGCGGAAAGGACCTTAGTTTAATGTCCCATCAAAAAGACAGCACCCCTGACACCTTAGGTCTATAATGGACTATCAAACCGGATTCTTCTGTGCTCCAATACCTGGAGTAGGATTTGAATCCACAATCTTCTGACTGAGAGGCAAGAGTGCTCCAGGCAGCCAGCTTGTGAATGCAGGAACAGGAAGACTGCACACTCAATTTGTGGCCAAGTGTCCACTTTGGCAGAAAGAGAACATTTTTTATTCATTAGAGACTGGGAAACATGTGCATTAAGTTTGGGTGCCCTTGTACATGATCACAGAAAGCTAACATGCAGATACAGCATGTAATTAAGAAAACAAATAGTGTGTTAGTTACCAAATAGTTAAAATAGAAGAGTGAAGACCTATTTTTACTATTGTACAGGTCATTGGTGAGGAAACACCTGGAGAACTGTATGCAGTTTCGGTTTCGTACCTGAGGAAGGACATATTTGCCATAGAAGGGAGTTCAATAAAGGTTCACTCGATTGCTTCTTGGGATGAGATACTTTCCTCTGGGGAGAGATCTCATTGAAATATATAAAATTCTTAAAAGGCTTGAAAGACTTGAAAGGCAAAAAAAAGTGTTTCCCCTGGCTGAGTAATCTGGAACAGGTGGTCACAGTTTCAGAATAAGGGGTTGGCCGTTAAGAACTGGTGACAAGGAGAAACTTAATTCCTCAACGGGTTGTGAGCCTTTGCGATTCTCTACCCCAGCTGCCAATGCTCGGCCATTGAGTATATTCACGCTAGAGTTCAAAACAATGTCTGGGTACTAATGTAATTAAGGGATATGGGGATAGTGCGAGAATGTGTAGCTGAGGTAGAGGATCAGCCATGATCTTGCTGAATGGTGGAGCAGGCTCAAAGTGCCAACTCCTATTTTCTTATGTTAATACACCAGGAAAATCCTACAAGCCACATATAGGGTGCACAGACCTCTGGGCCCAAATTGCCAAGATGCTTTCCCTGTCATGCAAAACTCTACATTTGGAATCATAGAATCATAGAATTTACAGTGCAGAAGGAGGCCATTCGGCCCATCGAGTCTGCACTGGCTCTTGGAAAGAGCACCCTACCCAAGGTTAACAGCTCCACCCTATCCCCATAACCCAGTAACCCCACCCGACACTAAGGGCAATTTTGGACACCAAGGGCAATTTAGCATGGCCAATCCACCTAACCTGCACATCTTTGGACTGTGGGAGGAAACCGGAGCACCCGGAGGAAACCCACGAACACACGGGGAGGATGTGCAGACTCCGCACAGACAGTGACCCAAGCCGGAATCGAACCTGGGACCCTGGAGCTGTGAAGCAATTGTGCTATCCACAATGCTACCGTGCTGCCCCCGTTACAGAATGCTGTATCACTTTTAAAAATGCACGTCCCCATTTCAAAAACCAAAACGTGATTGTAATGTTACTTGAAATTCGCTTTTCCCAGCCCGGGTCACTGTCTATGTGGAGTTTGCACATTCTCCCCATGTCTGCGTGGGTCTCACCGACACAAAGCGAAGATGAGAAGGGTAGGTGAATTGGCCACGCTAAATTGCTACTCAATTGGGGGGTTAAAAAGAATTGGGTACTCTTAAATTTATATATTTTTTAAAAATTGTTTTAATTGCTTTGATGGTGAAATTATAGAGAAGAGGAGAATCAAAAAGAACGTGGTCAGAATTCAGTAGTAGCTGCAAGCGATTTATCTGGAAAAAAATCCTCCAATCGAGACACAGAAAATTATTCTAAATAACCTTAAATGGCTTAAAAAGTGACAATTTCAGCTGCAATCAAAACCTTCAGATTCGTTGGATCAGTTGAAACTGGGCATCGTCAGATCAGTTGATCAGTTGAAACTGGGCACTGTTTTAAACAGAATATATTATCTTACAGTTGGTGAAAACTGAAGAGGATAATGAGGCTGGATCAGTTACACTAATAATGAAAATTCACTCCCATCAACCGAAACTCTAGAATCTTTTCACTTACCAATCCTGATCTCTTAAGATTTTCTGAGATAGTCACCTACCTAGCTCTGTAGACTACAATATGTGGTGATGCTTCCCCTCACTATTGCTCCATGACTTTAATGTCTGTCAATACATTCTGGCACATTTGAGGCTGGCCCTCTTCGACCGACAACAATCCAGACACATTTCCCTGTGTTGGGGTGGAAAGGACGGTCATTAAATATGCACCCCATCACAAGAGAGAACCCACTAGTGCTAACAGTGGAAGGTTCTCGTGCTGCTGCAGCTAATGGGCTGCTTAAACATCAATAGAGGTGGCCGAGAATTTAAAGGGGCAGAGGGCCTTGAAGAAAACAAGGGGAAGCCTTTTCCAAGACCGAGGCCGAAAGGCGCAAGTTCTCGGAATCAAAATGGAAGCTGGAGAACGGCATCATCTGGCCCTTCATTCTCTGTTTCAGCACATCATTTATCCCTTAACGTAAGTGACGTGACACTGGTGCACACAAAGGTGACAAAACCCTCCTGGGGAGGTGTTATCTATCTGTGACTTGGAGGCAGCGTCTTAGCTGCTCAGCAGTTTGATTCGAATTGTCAAAAGAGTGATTTCTTAGAAGCAAGGCAAGTTTGTCAATCCTGTCTAACACAAACCTCTCCATCTCAGCAGTTTTATATAAAATTATAAAGTGGCATACAATTGGAGATGCTCACTCATGCAAATAGTATTTTGTTTTTTTTCCAAACGCTCACATAACTTCTATGTATCTTGTGCATTCTGACAGAGGGGCTGCTGCTGTGGAATGTGCATACACTGAAGAAACGTGTATTTTAAAGTTGAGGCAGCCTTGCTGTCTAGGATTTGACAAAAAGGGCATTTATTGAAGATGGTTAGGGTCATTTTAATATCATTTGTGCAGCTGGAAACTGTGGTGATGTGCATCAGTGTGAATGCATGTAAGCTAGCTAGACACTAGAGGGAGCACCAAAGACATCACACACACACACACTCAACCAATAGATCAAGTAGATAGGACATGGCCAATGGACATTCATGATACACAAGGAGGTGACATGACCACAGGGGGGCATTACAACCCATATATAAAGGACACCACACACATGATCTGCCTCTTTCCAGTGGAGGCAGTCAGTGAGTACAGAGACAGGGTTGATTCAATATTACACCCACCACGTAGATTGCAGCAGCTGGTTAGTCTGTCTGGGTAGCTATAGTAGGATTAGCGGTAGTGTTGAACCCGAGTAATAGAAGTGTAAATAGTTTAATAAACGTGTTGAAGTTCTCTCCACGTCTGAACCTTCCTTTGTCAAGTGCACCACAAGGAAGCCGCTTATGTTACACCTACAACATAACAAATCAGAAACTAATAGAATACGATTGGCTACCCTTCATACATCCAGCGTAACTTTACTTTCCATTGACTTGTTGATGCATTTAAATTTCATTTCTTTACTACAACTGATAATAGTCATCTGAAACAACAAAAGTGGAAAAATTAGGCGGCACAGTGGTCAGCACTGCTGCCTCACGGCGCCGAGGACCCGGGTTCGATCTCGGCTCCGGGTCACTGTCCGTGTCGAGTTTGCACATTCTCCCTGTGTCTGCGTGTGTCTCACACCCACAACCCAAAGAATCGCAGGGTAGGTGGATTGGCCACACTAAATTGCCCCTTAATTTGAAAAAAATAATTGGGTACTCTAAATTTTTTTTTTTTAAGTGGAAAGATTATCCCAACTAACAAACCCAGATTATGTTCATGCCTAAACTGGGAAGCAAAGGGGCCAGTAGCATTACATTACAGGGATTAGATTATCAATTCACACCCTGCTAGGTTATTAGAATTCTCCTGTTCGTTCCAACATTTCTCTCTCATTCTTTCCTCCCTGGTGATGCTGATGCTCAGTTCGTAGCTCCCATGCCTCCGAGGCAAAATGTTGTGAGTTCAAATCCCACTCCAGAGAGTTGAGTTTATAATCCAAAATGATACTTTGGTGCAGTGCTGTGGAAATGCTGCACTGTTGGAGGTTGTACCTTTCTCTGTCCTCACAGGTGGATGCAAAAGATCCTATGGCATCACCTTAAAGAAGGGCTGGGAAAATTCTGCCAGCATTTCAACCAGCAATATCAGAGAAATTAGTTATCTGGTCAAGATTGTGGTTGGTTGGACCTCTGTGCTCAAAATGGCTCCGACCTTTCTGACGTTATAAGAGTGACTACACTTCAAAAGTATTCCATTGGCTGTAAAGTGCTTTGTACCATTTTGAGATTTGAGGTCACTTTCATATCACTAGATATTGATTGGCAGTGGGAACCTTGGACTATTTCCTCCTTCGGAATCCAGGAGTATGGAGGTGAATTGTAGCACCCTAAAAGCTGCTTCATCTGGAACCAGTTAGCTCAGGATCAGTCGCGGATTGACGAGGGGACTATGCTGATTTGTACAGTTCACGATTCAGCCAATTGAGCCGCCCTAATCCGGACATTAGGGAGGCCCTGTGGCATAGTGGGCAGTGTTTGTACCACTAAACTAGAAGTTCCAGGTTTGGATCCCACCCAGAACGTGATGGTCAAGGAAGGTGCCTGCATAATGCAGCCAAACATGGTGAATATCAACCTGCAAATTCAGCCAACACAGGCCAATGGCAGGCAGGAAGAGCAGAAGAATTCTTGATCAGCCATGCGATGGAAAGAAAGTTGTAGCCTTTACTGTCACTATCCAGGCTACAACATGCATGTTGCCACAGCAACTCCAGTGCCCTGAGCGAACAGGACGCGACACCCCACCACCAATCTAGATATTAATAAGAACTTAAAAGCTGTGGTCAAAATCAACTTTTGTGAATGAAAAACACAGCAGCAAAGGGGGAAACCCACAAGGTATCAATATCAGCAAACAATGACAACAGCCCCAGGTACAGAACAAAAATGTAGTGACATTATGCGCATGAGATGTGAAGCAGAGGACAGGTTTCAAACTCATTCCAAAATGAGCACAATTCATAGGTCTTTCTGTGCTAAGATCATAAGACGACCAGAATACCCAAATAGGCTGAGAAGTGATGACTCTAACCAAGATCAACCCTCAAGTGCCTTTCTGGTTATGAATACACAGTAAATAACATGTTTGATTAAAAATCCCCAGGCAGGACATTAGGCAATGATCTGCAGAAAGATGTAACAAATTCAAAGGCCTTTAATCCAATCAATATATCAATTAAATAGGTTGTTCTTAAAGCGAAGATAAGAATGATAACAGACTAGGACAATAATTATTTTAATTAAAATTAAATAAATTAAAAAGTCACAAGGGAAATAATGGAGGGCTATTTTATCCAGAAGATGCAGAGCTAATAAGATTAAGCCATTTGAAAGTCTGGAATTAACACACAATTTTGGTCCTAATTACCAAGTACACAATTTGAACTTGCTTGGAGGAGCTAAAATAGAAACCTGAAGGATTATAAGACATAATTTTTATGGAGCAGTATATGTGGGTTCCACTCATACACTGCCTCCAAAGAGTGCGCTGGCTGGCACACAGAAGGTTGATACAGGGAGATGATGGAGATGAATACACAGATTTGCAGATGTGGTACTGAAAATCCTGGGAGAGGAGGTCCACAAGAGCAAAGGATGTCTTATAGGGGAGGACCATAGCATCCTGTCTCCCTCTCTCCTGCAGTAGTTGCCGTTACTTTGATCTAATATCATCCCTCTTATTTCTTGTCCAAGCCAAAGTACTTGGTCCACAACCAAGTACTCCTTTTCTCCTCTTGACTCCGACAAAGCATCCAATAAGGTGGAGTAGGCACTGATTTAAGTGAATCCTTTAGCGTATTTCCAAAATAAATGTTTCTTGCATCTTGGTGAAGTCTGGACAAAGCATCCCAGAAAGTCTGCTGATGTGTTTCAGAGTTCCTCTTCATAGCTTCAGCAACAAGTGAACATGAAATGTTGAGTAAATTGCTATCAATAAAGCATGAAATTGATATCAATGTCATGTTTACTCCCAAACAGCTGGTTGCTGTTAGGAGTGGGTGTTAGTTGATGTGTTAATCACCAAAATGCCATGAAGCCTCTTTAACATGTACTCGCTGGAATTTTAAGTGACAATCAGTTGCTTAATGATCCTCCAATACAATTTCTAATACAAGCTCAACTTTTTAACCAAGGTGTGGGTTGTGCCAAACCAGCTTTACTGCTTTGACCCCAACTGGTCACCTTTTTACCTCCCGAAGTATTTACAGAAAATGTCCTGTATTCTATCCTCATACACCCCGATACAGAATAGCTGAAATACCTGCCTTCCTTCATCATCCAGACCTCCACATGAACAATGACCAATTGGGTAAGGTACCAAGGGAACTGGTGGTACTTGACAAAATATACCACAGTACAAACCACATCCGTGGCATTAGGAGTCCAATAAAATGGAGCCTTAATTATCCCCTTAGCAATCATCCCAGCATCACGTAAACTCCTTTTTCGATTGGCACCTTGTACAAAAGGCAAGGGAACCAAATGTTGCAGGTCAAACCACCAACCCGACCATCTCAGAATGCCTAAAGTATCTGGAGAAAATAGCCGCTGATTATTTGAATGGCTAATAAACTACAATGAGCATGTACAAAAGCTCTGCTGCCTGTATTATAATAAGTATCAGATTCATATGTGCCTACACAAGTCACACGGTTACATTCCTCAACTTTTTCATCAGGCTTCCCATAGATTTTAATGAATACAATGGACACATTAAAGAAGAAAGCTTTGCTGGAAACTCAAAATGAATCCAGAAAACCATTTAAAAAATTTAATTGTTATGTACATACTATGTAGGCACTGTATTGCTACATGCACACACATTCCACATAGTTAATGGCCCATAATCCCAGTAGGAGCACTGCACATTCTAATTTGAAAAGCTAAAAGTCTGAACTATGAGTAGTTCTTGATATGGGGCCACTTTTGAGCTGCAATGAAATTATATTATAGCAAGAGCAAACCCAAGGCTGACTGGATCTGTCAGTTCTCATTTTCACCAGGAAAGATGCACATCACTGAAAACATTTCAATTATTTTGTTCCTTTCAGAGAAAGCAGGGAATAATTGAAAAGTAAGATCTCCGACATCAATAGCTTTAAAACATGACTTATGAGTTCAAAGGAATGATTTACATTCAAATACATTTTATAAACCTATTGTGATGGTTGAAATATGAAAAAAAAAATTACGCTTGGGTTATTCCTTGTTGCTCTGCGGTGGACCTTGGATGGAGTGTGAGTGGACTCAGGTGAGTGGATCGCTGGTAAGAATAGGATTGGCCTCAGCAGCGATGCCCTCTATGGTTCAACAGCTTACCGACACACACTGCCAAAGCTGCCACACAATGAATGGAGAAATACTGGAGAGGTCAAGGAATTTTTGAAAGCATGGCCCAGAGTGTTTGAGTGCCTGTAGCATTGAATACAGCCTGTATTAAACAAATGTACTGATGGAATATCAGGCTTGTAAACAAGCCAACATTGGTATCTCAGCTCCCCACACTTTAATTGGGAGCACTATCTCACCACTCCCTAGTAATTAGCTCTCTACACGGTTGTCACACAGCGGCCTGTCAAAGCACTAATAGCAAAACATCTTCTGCACACTGTTAGTCAAAGACCACAGAAGGAAGAACAAAGGCAGCAAACAGGGATTTTGCTGTCCTTTCATACACTGAAAGATCTCCTGTGGATAATTTGATAGAGGCACATTGGAGTGGGTGTATTTGACATTTTAACATCCAAGAAATCTCACCAACAGGAGTTGTTTGAAAAAAGACTGGACTACTTTTGGAAAAAGTCTCCTTGCACTTGCTGGATCGTTTAGTATAAGTCATCAAGTAACCGGAATGTAATGCCTCGTAAGATACATTGAGACTTGGTGGTGAGAACTACACAAGTTTTCATTCCCTTCTAAAGGTCCTTCCTGTTTATTCACTTATTTACCCTTTCTTTTATTTGTAGTTAGCATTTTTGATCCATGGGTGATTACTGAACATGTATCTTTAAGCCAAGCAGCAGAGAGAATGCAGAATTCAGAAGTTACAGGAGAAACCACTGCTAATCTGAACAGGGACTTCAGACATTTTGGCACCAGAGAGAGAAAGAGAGAGAGATGGGGTGGGGTTTGGTTTGATTGATTGGCTGGTGGTCAAGAATCAGCCAAAAGGCCATACTCTGCCCGGTAACAGGTGATGTTTGGATCCTATTCCAGTGGGATGATTCTCAGAGACCTGAGAGAGCAGTTGAGTCCCAGACACAGAAAGACAAGGACAAGGACCTACTCTCTCTCCCTCTCCAGGCAGGCTGAGAGTGCTGTATTCCTGAAGCTGCAGAGAACCGAGAGGAATTAATCCACAGGGGAACCATTACAGGCTGAATAGAATGGCAAGAACCTGCTCTTTCTCTCTCCAGAAAAGCTGTGAGTATTTCTGAAACTACAGAGACCTGAATGAATCCACAGTAAAACCTCAAATTGAAAGCAATGTTTGAAGAGTAGTACGGTGCTAAAGACCACCATCTGAAACAAATACTCTTTTTTCCCTTTACTTATGATTTTTACGCCTTTCTTCTCCTCTGTGTTTGTCTGTCTTGAATGTGTGTGTATGCGTATAGATGGTGGGAAGCAAGGTAAAGCAGGGAATTACAAATTAGATAATAGTTAACCAGTTGTATTTCATGCCTATTTCATTACAGTTCTTGTTATAAACAAACAGTAATTGTTTAAAACTTACAAACCTGATGACTGTAATTATTGGTCGGCCAAGGGCCAAAGACTTTGGGTATTTTTGTCAGAATTATTGGTTAATTCACTTGTGTTGTGACTTCGGGACCAGTGGGGCTGTAATTGACTGTGCACTAGCCCAGGGCATCGTAACACCCAACAAAACTAGTGCTCCAAATTCAAGGCACAGTGCTCAGTGGGTTAAAATGGCAGCAGCCTGGGCCTCACCACAACCACACTCATTTTGTGCCGTTTGATGCTTTAATTTTTGACGGTTTCCTTGAAGACTGACAAGAGGTGTTTTCTCTCTACTGGGTCCCACAACAAGGCAACATCTAGACTATTCTGCCTCAAGCTTCTGGCCTCTTGAACATCCCGATTGATGGCCATGCCTTCAGCTGCTCAAACGCTAAGCTTTGGAATTCCCTCACTACATCTCTCGGCCTCTCCTCCTCACCTTCCTCCTTTAAAACACTGTTAAAACCTGGGGGCAGACCTTTTTTTATGGTTTCACCAAAGTCAATGGACTTTTGAACGGCTCGCTACATTTCATAGCCCCATTCTCACCATAACGGGGCAGCCCCTACCTCTTTGGCGATGCTTTTTCCTTAAATGGTATGGTCTCATGTTTTGTTGTGTATTGCCTCTATGAAGTACTGTGGATGTCTCGTTTGGTTAAGGGTGCTATAATAAATGCAAGTTGTAGTTGTTGAAAATCGTGGCTTATGGATCTACCATCAGGTTAAGATCAACATTTGTAAGATAACTGTGAAGAGTTGGTCCCTTGTACTTGCAATCACATCTTGGGACAACGCCCAGACTGACCAGAAGCTGATTGAAAGGTGATATGGGGACATTGGAGCACAAAGGGTGCACACAAAAAATTGGGATCCATGCATATCAGCAATTCCTCCTGATGTTCAGAACCCATACATCTGAAGCCCGTGGCCCCAATGCAACATGAAAGTTGTTTGTGCCAACTCTTCATCCTGGCTAACAGTCCTGATTCCAATGGTGAGATTGCAGTTACCCACTTTACATTATAAACTCTCAGTAGGGTACCTCTGTACTGTTTTTGATGTTTCACAATGGGGCTTTTCCTCACTCAGTCTTTCATGTTTTCCTTATACTGTGTCCTAATAGGTCTCAACCTAATTATTTGCAACACACATTACATACAATATCGGCACTCTTCATTGTGCACGTTACAGTTACTAATTTAACACTGAAGCTGCTGAGAGGTGATTCAGTTAGTCCCCGAGAGTATCGCTACCACAATAATGACTTCTTGTGGTAGGTTTGATTCAGCACAGGATTTGAGATTTGCATCATTCTTTTTTTAAAAACTGGATACTTGGTCTGTGCAGATCCGTAGATAAGCTAGATCCCAGTGTACAAAGGCAGGATGTGATGTAGCACTCTAACAACAACTCTTTGACATTATGCAAGAGAATGTTTGGTATTGAACACAGCAACAGCCAAACTTGATTAAGAAATGCACAGCCGTGACAACACCGAAGCTCTGAAATAAAAATAGAATATTCTCCTGTTATATCAATATTAAAATACCTCTCAACTATCACACACTACATCCTCTGAATGGTCCACAAGGGCCTAATCTCAGCTGGCACAATGTGAATTGAAACATTTCCTGAAATTACAGAACATGCAGTGTGTTACAGATCAATTGTGGAGTCGAGTTACTTTGGCACCATGTGCTTTTACAAGCGTGTTGCAGTCCGGAACTATGGATGGTAATGGTGAGACTCCAACTATATTTACATCACATGGCAGACCAGGAATCTCTCCCGCTCTTACCAACGCACCTTCCTTGGTCACAAGCCCTGGGATGAGACTCAAATCCGGAACTTCTAGGGGCGGCAGGTTGTGCAGTGGTTAGCACTGCTGTCTCATGGCGCCGAGGACCCGGGTTTGATCCCGGCCCCGGTGCACTGTCGATGTGGAGTTTGCACATTCTCCCCTTGTTGGCGTGGGTCTCACCCCGCAACCCAAAGATGTGCGGGACTTCCGGTGACGGCGGGTGGGAGGCAGCCACATGGTGGGCTCCCGTTCTGGAACGGCATTTTTCGGGGCTTTAAGCCCAGTCCCAGGGTCCACGGAGGCGGCAAAAGCAGGGAGAAGGCACAGAGGAAGCACAGTGAAGGCACAGTAAAGGAGAATGTTGAGGGTGAGCAAAAAAACGGCCGTAAAAAAACAGCTGAAGATCCGGCAGGGATTGGAAAGATCACCGTGGGGTCACCAAGGAAAATGGAGGCTGGAGCACCAGGGGAGGCCGCATTGCATACGGCTGAAGAAATAACTAAGGTGATGGCTACGGAATTCGAAAGGCAGTTTACAAAATACATGGAGACAATGAGGGAGGAGACAAGGGAGATTTCGAGTGTGCTCATGGAGGAGGCGATTTCCCCGGTGACGACAGCGGTGGCGAGCGCAGTGGCGGAGGCGCGGGAGCAAAGGGAGGTGCTGAAGGAAGTGGAGGAGACATTATTGCAGCACGGTGATCAACTTACCTCGATGGGGAAGGAGATGCGGAAGGTGATGGAGATTAACAAGGATCTATGAGGAAAAATGGAAGACCTGGAAAACAGATCCAGGCAACAGAATTTGAGGATTGTGGGGCTGCCCGAAGGAATTGAATGACCGAGGCCGATTGAGTATTTTGCCGCGATGCTGGCGAAACTAGTGAGGGAGGGGGAGGTTCCCTCCCGATATGAACTGGATCAGGCTCATCGGTTGTGGAGGCCTGTACCAAAGGCGAGTGAGCCGCCAAAGATAGTGACTCTGTGCTTCCGTAGGTAATGTGGGAAGAAGAAGGTCCTGTGCTGGGCCAAGCAGAAGCGGGTGGTGCAGTGGGCTGGAGCTGGTATACGTGTATACCAGGACTTTACGGTGGAGCTGGCGAGGAGGCGGGCTGCCTTCAACCGGGTGAAGAGGGCACTGTACATTAGCAAGGTGCGGTGTGGCATTGTATATCCAGCGAAGCTGAGGGTGACTTACAAGCTCAAGGACTTTTATTTTGGAACGGCGGAAGCAGCGGAGGAGTTTGCGAAGGCAGAAGGACTGTGGCAGAACTGAGAAATTGAGAAAAGGCCATGTGCCGATGTAACCTCACGACTCTATTTTCTTATTTTTTGTTTCACTGCGTGCGGGTGTATGGGCTAAAGGAGCCAATATTGTATATATTTGGACAAGGGAAGAGATGGGACTTTCACTCTAAATGAGGGCTCTTTGCGGTGTAGGTGGATATGCGGGGTTTGTGTGCTAAAAGGGGATTTCTGGGCTTTCCTAGGGCCGGGCAAGGGGGAAAGGGACCCGGGTGGGGCCTCCATGCTGGCCAGTTTAAGCCGGCCAGTGAACGGGAATGAGGTGGGGGGAGGGGCTGTGGCCATCGGAGCCTGGCAGAACAGGGTCCGAGTGGTCTAGCCAGGGTGGAAAGTTGGGGGGAAGGAACTGAAGTTGGGGGGAGGATTTTTACAAGAGGCAGCGGACGGGAGGAGTTGGAGTGAGTGGGGGGGGGGGGGGGGGGTTACAACTCTTGGGTATCATGTACAGTACTCTTTCAGAGGTTGGATGGCATTGAGTGTTTGGGGGGGGGGGGGGGGGGGGAGTGGACTCTATAGGTTAATGGTGACAATGGGCGGTCCTGGACTTCTTTTTCTCCTTTGTTTTTTGTTTCCACCGTGGGAGGGTTTGTTTTATTGGATGCATATATTGACAGGTGGGCCGTTGTTTGGGGTGATGGGAGGATGGGATCGTTGGTATTGTTAAGCGGATTGATTTTGTATTTGTTACCGTTTACTGTCTGTGGGTGGGGTGTAAATTTTGAAGGAAAATGTGAAAATGGAAAATAAAAACATTTTAAAAAAAAAACCAAAGATGTGCAGGGTAGGTGAATTGGCCGCGTTAAATTGCTCTTTAATTGGAAAAAAAATGAATTGGGTACCTTAAATTTAAAATAAAATCTGGAGCTTCTGGTTCAGAGATGCTACCCACGGTGCCACAGACCTCTGATACAGAATGTAGGTCAATTTATTTCCTTGCCCTGCAAAAATTTCCAGGAGAAATTCCTGGTCAGCCATGTGATGGAAAAGAAGCTGGAGCCTCCACCATCATTATCCATTGCTCCAGACTGAAACATGCATGTAAAAGTGCACATTGCCATAGTAATGTGGACTCCACAAGTGACCCTTGCCTCTGCTCAAGTATCGCCCTTCTTCCTTTAAAAGCATCGTCTCTTGCTGAATTACAGATCCATGCCCTCGAACAGATAGATCCACGCACTCCATCCAAGTGTTCATTGTTACCCTAGACAGTGAATGTCTTCAGATAATTTTATTGCAGGGGTATCACAGCTGATTATCTTATCACTGAACTGGCATCCACTATGAATAAGAGTGACCATTTTCTCTTCCCGAGCAGAGGCTCAAAACAGCATTGCAACTGGTAACGTGGCCGGGATCAGCACAGACAAGCAATTAGAACTGGGACCTTTTGTCCATAGGATTTAGCACTTTGCCACGTACTGCCTCTCATGACTGAGGAACAGATCTCATTTTAAATAATATTATCAGCAATTAGCCATTGCAGAAACACAGAGAGAACATGATTCCTTACACAACCCCTCACATGCAACCGACTGTGTATATTTCCCTGATACACACACGTATCCTGGATGCCATTCGTTGCATCACGTATATGGAATGCACAGAATCACAGGTTATTAACATGTGTATTCTCTACTTATTAACCACCTGTAAGCAAATGGTGAATGAATCAGCCCCAAGGTAATAATTTGGCCTTCTCCCTAAAATATTCGGAATGATGATGTTTTATAAAAATGGTTCTATGTTTATAGTGAATGTTTTTGGAGAGGTTCAAACTGCGAATCTGAAAACTGGCAGCCTTGTTTACAATCATTTCTTTGGGTTTTCACTGAAATAGCCTGAGTACCAGATACAAACAGTGATTAAATCCATTCGAATTGGTTGTGAAAAGGCCACAAAGAATGATTGGCATGCTCGTTCCAATTGTGCAATCATAAGTAGAATGGGAGTTCCTCAGTTTGCACTCCTGTCATTTTACTGCTGCAAAAATTACAGCCTGGGGCCAAAGGCAGACGAAGATTCTTGTCAGTCAGTTGTTCTTGCTGATAGGATCTCTCGAGACAAGAGAAATCCACACAAAGCAAACACTTGGAGCTTTCTCAGTTTTATCTTATTCTGATCTTTTCTTCTGCCGCAGTCACTCGGAATAGAGCAGGACTTGTGTCGAGGATTGCCAAGCCTCCTGGTTCAGCTATGAGTCTGACGGAATCAACATCTATCATAAGACCATAAGGCATAGGAGCAGAATTAGGCCACTCGGCCCATCGAACCTGCTCCTCCATTCAATCATGGCTGATATTTTTCTCATCCCCATTCTCCTGCCTTTTCCCCATAACACCTGATCCGCTTGTTAATCAAGAACCTATCTATCACTGTCTCAAACACACTCAGTGATTTGGCCTCCACAGCCTTCTACGGCAATGGGTTCCACAGATTCACCACCCTCTGGCTGAAGAAATTCCTCCTCATCTCCGTTTTAAAGGATTGTCCCTTTAGTCTGAGATTGTGCCTTCTGGTTCTAGCTTTTCCTACAAGTCGAAACATCCTCTCCATGTCCACTCTATCCAGGATTCGCAGAATCCTGTAAGTTTCAATAAGATCCCCCCTCATCCTGCTAAACTTCAACGAGTACAGACCCAGAGTCCACAACCATTCCTCATACGACAAGTTGTTCATTCCAGGGATGATTCTTGTGAATCTCCTCTGGTCCCTTTCCAAGGCCAGCACATCCTTCCTTAGATATGGGGCCCAAAAGTGCTCACAATACTCGAAATGGGGTCTGACCAGAGCCTAATACAGCCTCAGAAGTGAACGGTGGCTCCTGAAAGCAAGTAGCGAAGATCTTAAAAAGGATGTTTTGCACAAATAAATTAATAGTGCACATAATTTGTACAGAAGCTGATCGTTAATTGACAAATGGTGACCTGATCGCAGACTTGACAGCGTGATGTCATAAAATACACTTTGGCGCAGAGGTTAGCACTGCTGCCTCACGGCGCCGACGTCCCAGGTTCGATCCCGGCCCTGGGTCACTGTCCGTGTGGAGTTTGCACATTCTCCCCATGTTTGCGTGGGTTTCACCCCCTGTAGCCATCTGGGATGGCCACGTCCCGATTACAAAATGGACACCTGCAAAGAATGCAGGGAAAATTGGACAATGCTAAGAAACAAGCAGGTGCAAGCTCTGTCTGTTGATTAGAACCTTAAACTCTCAGACAGGACAGAGACTACTAAACAATCTACATACTAATGAGCCATCTCCGGGGACAAAAGGGAAAATTTAGATACACAATGTTAAGGCAGACTCCCCGGCGCCAGAAGAAGTTAAGACAAAGCAGATTGACAGTCACCAGGACATGCCCAGCGATCAGGGAACCACCCCTCTATTGGAGGAAAATCGATACAGATGATTGGCTAAGACCCAATTAGTTGAGGCCAAGTTCAAGGCCCGCCCAAAAGGGCGCAAAGCCCTTTTCCCGTATAAAGGTATCCCCCAAGGGAGAAACGCTCTCCTTTGGCTTTGGCTCTCAGCGAAGAGAGAGACCAGCCTAGCAGCTGCATCAGACCAAGTAACTCCCAAGTCAACACACGCTACGAGATAGACGCTCCTAGTTGCTACCCTGTAAACAGCTCAACCCAGCAGCCTCAGAACTGAGCAACGGCTATTGTTCCTCTGACTGAGTGGGCACCCAAAGCTAAGTATAGGCTTTAATAACAGTGGTAGTTTAGTTTGTAGAGTTTATGCATGAGCAGATTTGACTGTGTGTAAATAAATGAGCATTGCTTTTGAACTTACTAACTGGTGTATCGAGTCATAGATCAGTATTCGGTTCTGAACCTTGTGGCGGTGTCGAAAGATACCTGGTGACTCTTGAGCAAACGTGATTAAACAGAACCAAATTAAGAGCCAACCAAAAGTTAGCAACAACCCACAACCCAAAGATGTGCAGGGTAGGTGGATTGGCCACGCTAAATTGTCCCTTAATTGGAAAAAATGAATTGGGGACTCAGAATTAAAAAACAAATATATATACTTCTGAGCCACAGCAGGTCCAACCAGTCATCAGTAGCAACCACTAAGAAGGGGAACAAACTACTATTCCCCATTATGAGGGACTGCCATGTGGCGACATCACATCTGGTGCAGCGTCCCCCATCAATTTCAAACTCTATATCAAAAGAAATCCTGGAGGACCCCAATTGGCTGGGAATTTGGTGGGCTGAGGTGGGAATGATGAGGTTTGAATTTCATTGAAGGAATCGGGCACTAGCAGTGAGCATCAGTGTGAGTGGGGGGTCCGGATCACTTCACCTCAAACATCTTCAAGAAAAAAAGATTGATTTTCTCCTCCCTTTTAGCAATGTTTAATATCCCTGTTTGAAACCATGGTGTTGGATTTTGCAGCAAGCCCTTTTAAGAGTTAGCAAAGCCTTCTTTTCCTCCAGACCTGAATCGTTATTCACTCTCACTGCAAATTCCTTCTCGTTGCCCAATCAAGGCTTGTGCTCCCTGAGAACACGTTCGCACCACACCATTGGCTTTCAATGATCTCACTTCTGCCGGTTGTCCACGGTGTCACTTCTGCCAGAGTTGGCAACACGACTTGCTACCAGTCTGATTCAATGGGTTTGAGAAGGCTAGCAAGCCCAGTGCGTGATCTGCAGACTCTGCCGCATGGGCAGGTGGTGCTCGAAGAGGGTGGGTAGATGGGTTGTTTGGAGGTTTGTGCGCCGCCTCCGAAGCAGAGATTCCGCCTCTGCACATTCCCGACAAAGTCTCTCGATGTGTCCAGTGCCACCCCAGTTGAGCCTTCTCCATTTTAGTCAGCCACAAGCCAGGGATTACCATCAGTCGGCGCGGATGTTTGCTCCCTTCAGGGATCTTTGAAGATGTCCCTTTATTTCCATCGGATTTGAAGGATCTTGCAAAGACACCACTGATGGTGCTTCTCCGGTTCTTTTAAAGTGCCTGCTGTGGGTGCCTGCTAGGGCGACTTGGTGACAGTGGTTGGCGCTGTGAGACACCAGTGCTAACCACTGTCACCAAGTCGCCCTAGCAGGCACCCACAGCAGGCACTATAAAAGAACCGGAGAAGCACCAGTTTAAATTCCAACTTTGGGTAACTGTCGGTGTGGAGTTTGCATATTCTCCCCATGTGTGCGTGGGTTTCCTCCAGATGCTCCGGTTTTCTTCCACAGTCCAAAGATGTGCAGGTTAGGTGGATTGGCCATCTTAAATTACCCTTTAATGTCCAGGGATGTGCAGGTTAGAAGGGGTTATGGAGATAGGGCGGCAGAGTGGGCCTAGGTGGGGTGCGGATTCAGAGGGCCGTAGTTTGATGGGCCGAATTACCTCCTTCATTTCAGGAACTCTATGGTCCAAGTTTCCAAAGCATATAGAACAGCCTGGTTTAACTTTAAGTACATTACATTTTCACCTACAATGCAAGACTAACTGTTTTTTTCACATTGTAAACAGTTACACAATAGTCCATAAGAAGCTCATTGTCAGCTTTAGGGTGCCATTCGCTAGCCGTTAACTCACTATCATTGTACAAGGAATTTAAATTAATAGGGGCATTGTTGTCTTAAATGGGAAGTATTCCTTTGAAGGTGGGTGGGTAAGTAATGATTGATGGAGTGCTCTGGGAGTTGAATTCCAGAATGCAAAATGTAATAGCTTGAGGCAACATCACTGATGCTGGAAATTGTAGGCACCAGTCAAGGAACTCGATTTAATTAAATGGGAACAAAGTTCCATAGCGAGGGAGTTTAGCCGCGTTTTTCCCAGTGCTCGCAGCGCCGAGAAACACCCCGCTATTTAACATCCCTGGTTAGATTCAGTGGGGAATGCACAGCCTCGGCCACGCATGGCCCCATTTCTACACTGAGGAGTTCTGCTCGCTGGACTCAGTGTAGCGAGAGATCGGGACACCATTTGAAAATGGCATCCCAACCTCTGGAGCCTCCAACACAATCCTCAACCCTCCTGACCCAAGCCTAAACCCACAATGAGGGGGCCCTGCCCTGCCCCCCCCTCCCCCACTCCTTAACACCTACGCAGGACACTCCCGGCCCACTCACCACCGTGCTAAAAATGCCCGCATGGCACCAGCAGTGTCAGGGTGCCACTCTGCCCAGAGGGCAAGCACCTGGGGGCCTCTGAACCCCTGGGAGACACCCACGAGTGCCATTCCACCTGGTTCCCATTTGTGGAGATCAGTACTGAATGGTGCTCGGCCAAAGTCTCCGAGGCGAAGGGAATAGATCCCTACACCTCCGGCGCCGCAAGAATCTGCATATTATAGTGAGATTATCTGTCTCGCTCTAATATACAGATTTGACAAAAAGTGATCCCAGCCACAATGGACAGGATTCACCTCACAACGTCGCGTGTGTGGTCGTCGGTATTAGAGATATTATGGTACCCTGTAATGCTGGAAGACCATTGGTGTAGGAGGTAGTGTTTTCATTGGTTAAGCCTGCCTGCTGGTTCCGCCCAGTAAGGCGGAGTATAAGAGCCCGTGTCTCCCCACCATCTGCCTTCTGTTCCTGTGCTGCTGGGGGAAACATCTAATGGTTCATTATGCTTGGTGAAGAAACAAACGTATGTTTTAACGAGCAGTCGCCAATCAGCTTGGGTTTTTAGTAAAGTTACCATGCATTCTGTTCAGCTCTCGAATGAACTTTATTAAATTATGCTGTCTTGTGACAATAGCGATGGGCCTATGCTCACTGAGGTGCAGTGTTCCTGGAAAGTTGCTGATCTATCACAAGAGCTTTGGCTGGTTGACTTGGAGGTCAAGTTGAACTGGGGCTGGTTTAGCTCACTGGGCTAAATCGCTGGCTTTTAAAGCAGACCAAGGCAGGCCAGCAGCACGGTTCAATTCCCGTACCAGCCTCCCCGAACAGGCGCCGGAATGTGGCGACTAGGGGCTTTTCACAGTAACTTCATTTGAAGCCTACTTATGACAATAAGCGATTTTCATTTCATTTCATGTAATAAAGCCTTCAATTGTCTCCAATCTCGCTTCTGGAGTTATTGATCGAGCATCAGAGGCATTGCGAGCCAGGTAGATCCCAGGAGCAGGGGGTCTCAACTTCCATCAGCCATGGTGTGCTGGGCTTTCAGGTGCAATGTGGCCGTTCAATCCTACCCAAGGTGTGGAAAATGCAGCTGGAACAAAATGTAGGAGGGAGTTGCCACAGTAAGGATGGAATGATGCTGAACCCGCAGGAGAGTTAGGTAAAAAAAAGTTTAAGATTTTGTAATCATTGTGCTGCAGACGGGGAGCCAGTGGAGGCCAGAAAAGAGCGGGTTGATGGGTGACTGTGACTTAAAAACATCAACTTTGGCAAAAGGAAATGGGAAGGCCTCGGTTGAAAACAGGGCGTTTATACTTATCTTAAAATAATGTCCTGCTTGGAAGTGTGACGTTTGTACACTATTTTTTCTCTGAGACATTTCCATTGGGTGCCATAGACTCTGCTGTTGGCTCCAATGCAAAATAAAAAGCCTGCCCTCTCTGCCACACAAACATGTGGGATTGTTTTTTCTTTCATTCACTTTGTTGGAACAGAGAATCTCAGTTCAATAGCTGAGTAATCCACCCACAATTTCATGGGCCAGTGACACCATCTGTTTCATAAATGTTGGATCATTTACGCTACAGAGCGCAGTTAATGACAAGAGATCCACAAGTCTCTCGTTGGCTGGCATAGTGTAAATACACAATTTGTTTAAAATGGAGTGCATTGGGTCATTCAGGTAAACAGCTAGCGTCTTGAAAGGTGTATTTCGAATGTGTCGCATCCCCTGTCTCAAAAAGAATTTCAAAAAAAAAATTTAGAGTACCCAATTCATTTTTTTTCCTATTAAGGAGCAATTTAGCCTGGCCAATTCACCGAGCCTGCACATCATTGGGTTGTGGGGGTAAGACCCACGCAGACATGGGGAGACTCATAGAATTTACAGTGCAGAAGGAGGCCATTCGGCCCATCGAGTCTGCATCAGCCCTTGGAAAGTGCACCCTAATAAAGCCAATGCCTCCACCCTATCCCGTAAACCAGTAACCCCACCTAATCTTTAGGATATCACGGCCAATCCACCCAACCTGCACATCTTTGGACTGTGGGAGGATAGCGCGGCACCCGGAGGGAATCCACGCAGAGAAAGTGAAAACCCATACAGATAGTCACCCGAGGCGGGAATTGATTTCGCGACCCGAGCTATGAGGCACCAGTGCTAACCTCTGTGCCACCCCCCCCCCACCGTCTCAAAAAGAAACCAAAAATACCATGTTTGGGGGGGTGGGAGGAGGTGGGGTGGAAAAGAATGGGCATATCTCTTCCTGGAGGGGTAGTTTGTTAGCTTAGAGGAACTGTTGGGGATGTTTGGGCTCTAGTGATCCAATTTGTTTTCAAATTTGCGAAACAAATCATCCTGGCATTCTCCGTGGTGCCTTCAACCTCGCTAATGGAGAGGGTAATTTCATTCGCAGGGGCAGAGAAAGGGAGCATTTCTGGTATCCGTGGATGGATAATGTTGGAGGACTCAGTTTCAATGGAGGAGGTGAAGGCCAAGTGGGAGGAGGAGTTGGGGCTGGTGTTGGATGATGAGCTGTGGAGTGAGGCTCTGCGGAGGGTAAACTGCACATCCTTGTGTGCGAGGCTTGGCTTATTACAACTTAAAGTGGTGTATAGGGCTGACCTGACTAGGTCAAGGATGAGTCGGTTCTTTCCGGGGTGAAGGACCAATGAGGCGCTGTGCAGCTGTCTGGCCAACCATGTGCATGTTTTGGTCGTGCCCCAAGCTTGTGGGGTTCTGGGTCTCCTTCTTTCGCACCATGTTGACGATTTTGAAAACTGAGCAGAGGCCCTGTCCCTTAGTGGCAATATTTCAGGTGTCAGACTGGCTGGAACTGCAGCTGGACGCAGGGGCCAATGTCCTGGCTTTCACCTTGCTGATTGCCTGAAGGCGAGCACTGATGGGTTGAAGGTCAGCTTCTCCACCCAGTACCTCAATGTGGCTGGGAGATCTAATAGAGTTCCTATATCTCAAGAAAGTCAAGTACACCATGAGGGAAGCAATTGAAGGGTTTTATTGAAGATGGCAGCCGTTTATTGTTATTTCTGTTCATCATTAGTTGCTAAAGGAGGAGGTCGGGATAAAGGGAATGAGGAGGGGCTAGATGTTTTTGGAGGGGTGTGGCTAGGGTCTGGGGGGTTGTAGGTATAATTGGGGTCTTTTATTCTGATTAATTATGTTGTTTTGATTTAGTATTATGTGTAAAATGAAAATAGTTTAATAAAATTTTTTTAAAAAGAAACCCAAAAGCCAATGAAAGGATTTGAAAGTTAGGGGTTGGAATTCTCCCCCCCCCCCCCATGCGGGTGGGAGAATCGCTGTGGCACCGCGCGAGTCCCGCCATGCCGCCCCGGCACCCACTCGCGATTCTCCCACACCCCCCAAACCGGCACGGCGAGAATCAAGGCTGGCCGCTGGGAGAATCGCCGTTCGCCGTTTGTAACAGGCGAGTGACGATTCTCCGGCCCGGATGGGCCGAGCAGCCTGCCCAACACGACGGCTTCCCGCCGGCGCCGTCCACACCTGGTCTCTGCCGGCGGGAACAGCGCGGGAACGCTGGGGGGGCGCGGCCTGTGGGGGGCGGGGTGGGGGGGGGGTATTCCTGCACCGGGGGCGGCCTCAAAAGGGGTCTGGCCCGCGTTCGGTGCCCACCGATCGGCGGGCCGGCCTCTCTGAAGGAGGACCTCCTTTCCTCCACCGCCCTGCAAGATCCATCCGACATCTTCTTGCGGGGGGCCTCGGGGAGGACGGCAACCACGCATGTGTGGGTTAGCACCGGCCAACCCGCGCATGCGCGGTTGACGTCATTTATGCGGCGCCGGCCGCGTCATTTACACGGCGCGACTTTTACGCGGCGCCAAGGCCCGGCACGCGTAAATGACGCGGCGCTGCTACTAGGTCCACTGGGGGTGGGAGAATAGGGGGCTGGGAGCGGCCTCTGACGTCGGAGTGAAACACTCCAGTTTTCACTCCGGCGTCGGGAATTGGTCTCCCGATGGGAGAATTGCGCCCATGGTATATTATTGACAACCCGTAGCCATTTCAACTAAACGTCACATGGGGTAAAAACTTATTGTTGCGCTTAGGTACATCACACCAAATTTCCCCACAACCAAATATTGCCTCAAACAGTTTTGTGGTGTGCCATCAATAAGATATGTGCTCTGGTAGATTCATAAAGAAAAGGTAAAAACAAAAAGTTGCAGCAGCCTTTAAAGTTAACTGTTCAATGCAAAAAGTTTCAGTTAACACAAAAAAAGCCCTCTTTGTTTTCCATTCAAAACTCTCCTCAATACAAAGGGTCTTCCTCCTCTCATTCAAATATATTTTGTTACATCTTTTTAAATTTCTCAGGCCTTGCATGAGCCAATGGGCAAGAGATTTATTCGAGACATTTGCAATGTAGGTTTTGAACTTACCGTTAAAGAGATTTGCAGCATTGGCAGAGCTTGGTTTGGGGCCTCACTAAGGCACTCTACAACTGCAGCAAGGCATATTTACTCCTGTGCTCAGCATACCACACTTCCCAACCTCTCACCATTTAAGAAATATCCTGCTTTCCTATCAAAGTTAATCATTTCACATTTCTTCACATTACATTTGCCATGTTCTATCTAGCCCAATCACTTAGCCTGTCCAAGTCCTCTTGAAGCCACTTTGCATCCTCCTCAAACATACATTCCCACCTAATTTTGTGCCATCTGCAAATTTGGAAATATTATAATTAGTCCTCATATCCAAATCATTTATATAGGCTGTGAGCAGGTGTGAATCTAGCAATTATCCTTACGTTACTCCAGTAGTAACAACCTGCCATCCTGAGAATGATCCATTTATTCCTACTCTGGTTTCTCTCTGCTAGCTAATTCTCAATCCACACTAGTATATTGCCACCAATCCCATGTACTCCTCCCCTCTTAAATAGTGGGATTACATTTGCTAATTTCCAGGCTGCAGGAAACTTCCCAGAATCTATTGAATTTCGAAAGATAGTAACCAATGCATCCACTATCTCTCTAGCCACCTCTTTCAACACTCTGCGATGAAGCCCATCTGGTCCAGGGGATTTATCAATGTTCAACCCAGCTAACTTTTCAAGTCCTACCTCTTTACTGATACTAATTTCTCTTAGTTCCTCAGTTTCACGTGTTAATTTTGACATTGAATGTTGGCAAGTTATTTCACTGCAGAGGTTGGGACAGATTCTCTTCCCATTCAGTGCTCTCAAACATGCAAACCTGCACCTTGCAGCAAGATTCTCAGATTACAATCAGGCATAGTTACCCTTCCACCTCAAGAGTGCTGTGGTCAATTGTAGAAGCCTTACTTCCACCCTGGTCAAAGTCTGTTAAAAGGGCACAGAGCACAGTTGGAACCTATCACACCGTTCACACGAGAATCAAGCAAGAGGGTGACCTAAATACATCAGTCATCAATACATTAATTAGAATCAGAATTGTAATGGTGCAGAAGGAGGCCATTCAGCCTATCGTGTCTGCACCAGCTCTCCAAATGAGTAATTCACCTCGTACCATTCCCCATGACCACTGCACATTCCTCATTTTCAGATAACACTCTAATACCCTTTTGAATGCTTCAATTGAACCGGCCTCCACCACACTCTAAAGCAGTGCACACCAGACGCTAACCATTCGCTGCGTAAACAAGTTTCTCCTCATATCACTTTGTTTCTTTTAATAATTACTTTCAATCTGCCTTCTAGTTCTCGATCAAAAAATAAATAAATAAAAACTTCTCAAAGCTGCTATGAGAAACTTAGCAACTTTACATTATCAATGGAACCTCTCCGGGATCAAAGGAAAATAGTGCTCACCATTGCAAAAATAAGCCAAACTATTAATATTTAGCACTGTACCAAATGCCATTTCATGATGAGGCCTGGAAATTAATACCACAAGCACAGAATCACAACCACTTCATCCTCTCAAGGTCAGGAGAAAGCCTTCAAAATTATTAAGGAAATTTTTTTTACATGCAAGTATAAAAATACCAGCTTTTCCAAAACACAAGATCCAAGAAAACTCCTCAAAGTTTTCTGAGTGTTTTAACAACTCTTGGAGCATGAAGGAAATAACTGTGCCAAGAAAAATGTTGCCACAAAAAAGCCTTACCATCTCAAGGGAATTGAGATTTCTAAGTTATTTGAAGCTTAAGTATTAATTAAAATGCATATAAAAATGTACTTATAACCTCGTAACGGCTGATGGAACACAAACAGGACACTGCGGCTGAGATGGTAAATGTGCAGCAGATGAACAGAGTTAAAAGGAATCGTAATCTGTGAACTGTGGGAGGGAGTGTGAAACATTCCTATATCCTTACAAGGGAGTTAATCAGAATTGAGAGACCGAACAACACAAGGTTGAAGCCAATGGGCTGTAAACAAGTGGGAATTGGTAACCTTTTGCTGAGCTTTTCAAGTTCAAAATACCCTGAGAACTACTTGTTCCATTAATTTTTTAAAAAATATTCAGAAAGCACAAATTAACTTCACTCATTTCTCCCAACTCCCCCAGATGTTTAATTTCATAAGTTCACAAACAGCTTCCAGAATCAGGTCATGAAATGCACAATGCCAGACACTGTAAACTTCCAGCAGACAGGAATTGCATCACATTTCTCAGCAACAAGGACCATTTTGTAAAGCTGCCTTTAAAAAAATCAAGTTAATCACTTTGACCTTAGATCAGTCTCTGGGTCCCAACGGGTGACTTGCTCATTAATGCTTTGACTGTCACATGACCTCAAGTTGTCCTTTCCTTGTTTTTCTTATCGTTAAACAAGGGGACACAAGGTGAACAAGAAATTTCATTTTGCTGTAACATTGTGTATTCTGAAGTATCCGTTAATACCTCGTAATTGTTTCAAAAAAAATTCCTGTCAACTAAACGGATATTGTCCCTTTCAACATTAGACATTACTAAATCAGCAGGGCATTTCAGTGACCTCAATTAAAATAGCTCACGTTTAAAAAAGGTTCAAAACAGCAATCAATGGAGGTCAAGCTGAACTGTTACTCTTCCAGAGGGATAAACTTTAATATGTTTTAAGCTCACATTTGAACAGGACTAGGCCATTCAGACCTTTTGAGCCTGAATCACCATTCAATTAGATCATGGGTTGATCTGTACCTCAAGATATATTTACACAGCTTGGTTACATATCCCCTAATACTATCCTTACCAAACAAAAGTCTATCCATCACAGTTTTGAAATTTTCAATTAACCTACCTGCAGTAGCATTTTGGGGAGGGAAGAGAGTTCGGGGGCAGAATCTTCGGTTCCTGCTGGTGGTGGCGAGCTTGGAGGCAATAAGGGCAGGTAATCGGGGGAGTGGGGGGGAAATAGTGGCATACTGGAAGCCCGCCACTAACAGAATTAAGTTCTGGATGGGACAATCCATTGTCAAACTGCCGCCTGTCACCTATTGAAGCCCTTCAGCAACCGATTAACGACCAGTCCTGGGCCTCTTCCATAAACATGGGGTGGGATTCTCCAGCCTCCCCAAGGGCCTGGGTGCATTGCTGGCGGGTCCAGAGAACGGCCAGGGAATTCCGGCCATGACTGTTGCTTCAATTACGCTCAGGGTACTTTGGGCCAAGCGCACAGGCAAAATGGTTTGGAATACTAGACCTCATATATTATTTATTTTATAGGTTCTCCAGATATCTTGCTTCAGAAATCTCTGTCCATATATTACATTATATACATTATATATTACATTGCAGTCCAAAGGATGTGCAGGTGAGGTGGATTGGCTATTCTAAATTGCCCTTACTGTCCAAAAAAAAGGTTAGATGGGGTTACGGGGACAGGTGGAAGTGTGGGCTTAGGTAGTGTGCTCTATCCAAAGGCCGGTGCAGACTCGATGAGCCGAATGGCCTCCTTCTGCATCGTAAATTCTATGATTATACTTGGCTGAGGGATCAAGTGAGCATCAGGCACCCAAAGCTCCTCATGCTGGACTACAAGCTACAACTGACAGATGGTTGGGAGTGGCTCAAGACATCACCTCCATTTGGAGAATTGCCTGGAAATACCATTTCTCAAAATGTACCACTGATGTCTTCGAAAGATCCAGGGCGCGATTCAGCGGACTTGAGTTACAATTCCACTGAGCGGCACGTTTAACGGGGTGTTTCTTGGCGGCTGCAGCGCCGAGATACATCCCACTATCCAATGGCACTTCGTATTTTTTTTTGGCCTTGGGGAGCTTCTCCTGCTGAAGCCATACTTAGAGGGATCTCCTGCTGGGAAGGTGAAGCTCGCCAGCAGGAAAGCCTCTTCGCAGATCGGGGCACCATTTTACCCAGCAGCTCCGATCTTTTCTTTCCCCACCCTCCCCCTTTCAGGACCCCCCCCCCCTCATTGTCAGTGCCAGGGTGCTACCCTGCCCTGCCCCAACCACCCAGGGGTCTCCAATGGCCTGGGAGACCCCTCCTGGTGCCGTTACGACTGGGCCACGTTGGTGTGAACCAGTACTAAACAACACCCTGACAAGGTCTCCTAGGCATGCCCAGTGAGTCCCAGGCACTGGGTGAATCCGGCATATGGTATTTAAATGAGCAATTAGGCTGATTTAAATATTTAGATCTGGATCTTTCCCAGCAAGGGCTTGCACGCAATTCATCCGTTGCGGCTGGATCTGTGCCGGGCGCAAGGGGTCGCTGAAATGAGCCCCTATTGTCTACTGCCATATTCAACAAATGCCAAGCACTTGCTTCAAGGTCCACCCATACAAAAACATGGCACACGATATTTAATCAGCATATATTACCTCAAAATGAATTCTATGGATAATCAACAAATTACGATTGGTAGCTGTTTGGTCAAATATTTTCAAGTTTAATCTAAATGTATTTCCCACTGTCCATAAAACCTTCTGGAATGAAACTAATTTCTAAAATGCCTTCAACTAAACCTTTGAGGAAATGACAGTTTTATTAGAAAAACGGCATGAGCAAAAAATAAGGTATTCATGCCCTGTGTAATGGGGCACACCAGGATTTATTGTGTAACACATCAAATGTTCTGAGATCGTGCAAGAGCAAAAGAAAATGAACCTCAACTGATTTTGGTCTTAATGAGGAAACAGGGGACTGTGCCGAGCTAAACTAAGCAGCAGCAGCCCTCAGAGATGACTGAAAGATGCCCAACCCAATGTTGTGTTGAACATCTTTTTTATTTTGACAAGCATTTCAAATTTAAGAAATTTGTCATGTAAGAGCAAGACGCACCAAAGTGGCTCCCACAGGATCTTTGCTATTGATCCAATTTACCCGGTTTTCCAGGAGAGTTTTGGTGTCCAAGCTAGTGTTGTTGAGCGGGAGGAGTCTTTCCCAACAGTGATATGTCGAAATTGTCGACTAAAAAGTCGCATGCTAAGAAGGTAAGAAGGTTCAGCAGGGTAGCCCATCGAAGGACAGTGGAGGAGTATAGATGGTCGCATTGCCCATTACACTAGACATGTTGGTCATGGTAATGGCACAGGAGCTGGAGAAATTGGGCAAACAGATGGTGAAGCAGTTCGAACGGCAGTGTCTGGAGATTAAGGAATCCATTAAAGCCACTGTCGAGGGGGCTTTGGGTCTGATCTGTGAACAGCTGGTGAGAATCTCGAACGTGGTGCGAGCACAAGGTGAGACGTTGAAGTGGGTGGAGGAGGCCTTGTCACGGCACGAGGACCAGTTTGCCTCCCTAGAAGCAGAGTTGCTACTGGTGGTTGATAGCAATGAAGGCCAGAGATCCAAGGTGGAGGACCTGTAGAACAGATCATGGCAGCTAAACCTCAGGTTGGTGGAGCTGCCGGAGGGAGTGGAGGGCTCAAAGCCAACCCAGTAGTTTGTCAAAATGTATTTCTCGATTGGTGGGAGGGGATGAAGTATTTGCGCCTCCGGAGCTGGATAGAGTGCTTCGGGTGCTCAAGCAAAAGCCCAAATGAGCCACCGCGAGTGGTGCTAATCCGCTTCCACAGTTATCAAAGGAAGGAGAGGGTCTTGGAGTGGAGGAGGAAGATTCAGAATATCGACTGGGACAGGAACATATATACCAAGACATTGGGACTGAGCTGGCGAAGAGACATGTGCCTTCAACAGGGTGAAGGCAGTGTTCTATAATAATGGTGTGCGATTTGTGTGGTGTACCCCGCGTGACTGCAGATCACCACATTTCAACACACCGGAGGCCTTCATCAGGGAGGAGAAGTTGGGACGGCTCAGAGGAGAACTCTGTGGGATTCATGAAGGAGGGTTCGTAATTTGTACCAATGCAGGTGTGTGTATTGTTGTGTTAATTTTTCTCTGTTGGTGGTGTGGGGGGGGGGGGGGCAGCGGTAATAAAAAAGAGGATTGTTGCGTTTCATTTGGAGGGGAGAGAGGATTGTTGATTTGGGGGGGGGGGGGGGGACTTGGGCACAGTGGTGGGAGAAGGGACGTGTTTGCTATTCCTTCCGAGGACATTGGCAGAGAACTCTGGGCAGGGCCTCTTTGTGGGCAAGAGATGGAGGGGTGGCTAGCAAACTGGAATGGAGTAGGGGGAAGAGGCTGCAGTCTGTTGGGTCAGGTTGAGTGGCCCACCATACACCTAGCTTGGGGGCTGGGTGAAGAGGGCAAGGGTTTTTTCCCATTAGAAGTGTTTGGGGGCCGAGGTGGCGTTCCTGGAAGAAACTCACCTGCGGGACCAGATCAGGTGTGGGACTTCTATTGGATTTTGGGTTTTGTGCAAGGGCCATAGGGGACTATGTGGAATGGAACGGGAATGGGATGGTCCCACTGTCGACAATGTGGGAAGTATTAAAAGCAGTAATATGGGGATAGATCATCATGTGCATGGATAGGGAGACCAGGATGGAATGTCAGGAGGTGGTGGATGGGATTTTGGGCATAGATAGGGAGCATGTGAACGACCCAAATCCCCGAGAAAATACATTGAGGTGTTTCAGTTCTTCTGCGAGGTGCTCTATGGATCGGACCCACCAGAAGACAAGCAGAGGATAGTGGAGTTCTTGGAGGGATTGGAGTTTCCCCAGGTGTGGGAGGAGCTGCGGGAAGAATTGAAGGCACCGCTGAGGTTCGACGAGCTCTGCAAGGCATTGGGAAGGATGCAGACAGGAAAGGCATCAGGACCAAATGGATTCCCAGTAGAATTCTATCAGACGTTTGCGGAAAAGTTGGCCCCGTTGTGTTGTGTTATTCACCCAGGGGTAACACGGACTGCAACAGGATGCAGATGAACGGTAAAGCAGACACCAAACGTAGGCGTTGGTTCAATACGATTTATTGAACTTCTGTAACAATGCACACAGCTGGCTGTGGGTTGACACTCTACTACTCTAAGTGTACTAACTCTAACTTACTAGACCAGGCTAGCTCTGATCCACGTGTAGAAGGTGCTGACTGATATGTACACCCTGACTGTCACACCAGTTGTCACCAATGGAAAGAGGCGGAGTGCTGATGCCTTCTGCGTTTTATAGTTGGAAGCCCCCCTCTGGTGTTCTGTCTGGTGATTGGTTGTGTTCTTTCCTGTATGTTGATTGGCTAACCGGAGTGTCTGTCACTGCCTGTTTTTAACCTCCTGATGTGCATGGGTGCATATTATGAAAAGTTGGTGCTAGGGATGTCTCCCAAAGATGCTGGGCAGGCATCCATCTCCCTCCTTCTGAAGAAGTTTGGACAAGCACCCCACAGAGTTTGGCTCGTACTGCCCAATTTCTTTACTTAACGTAGATGCAAAACTTTTGGTCAAGGTCTTGGTGTTGAGGTTGGAATCTTGCCTCTTGGAGGTAATGGGGTAAGACCAGACAGGATTTAGAAGGGTAGAAAGTTGTTGATTAATCTGAGGCGGTTACTTAATCTGGTTCTAACACTGGCGTTGGGGCCAGATTCAGAAGTAATCGTGTCTCTGGATGCAGAAAAGGGGTTCAAAAGGGTTGAATGGAACTACCGGTTTGCGGTGCGAAAGAAGTTTGGGATTGGTCACGGGTTAGGCTATTGTACGATGCACTGTCTGTGTGTGTGTGCGAATGAGCAACTGGAGTTTGGCATCGTTTAGGCGGTACATGGAAAGATGTGTCATTTGAAACATGGAAGTCTGGCAATATCTGGTCTGAGAGAAACATGAGAGGATACAGGGAAAGATCCCAAGAAGGGTTAGGATTGTAAAATGCAGATAGCCTTAGTCAAGCAGGCTTAGCAAACACACAGGATTTTTGTAAGAAGCTAAAAACAATGGTTCACACCTTCATTGAAATTAACTATCTTAGTAAGCATCTGGAAAAGCATGGATGAGGGTTTCAGTTGAGCTGGGTGATAAATGTAAACCTTTCAAGTTATAACCAAGTGGATTTTTAGCATTACGCTAAAAGCAATGATTCACCCTTCATTGAAGTAAAATCAGCAGATAGAAAAGAATGACTAGGGGGGCAAATATATAGGTGTGAAATTCTGCTAACACCAAGCAAATTAAAGAAAACTGGAGACTATCAGTCTACGAGAAACATAATTTAGAGCCAAAATCAAAGTCAAAATTATGAGCTGGGGACACAATTGGAAAACAAAACTATAGAAATGACAGGAACCAAAATTCACACCCCTATTGAAACCAAAGCATTTTTGAATATCACAAAGGAATTTTGAACATCAAAAAGGAAACAATGTAATCAGAGACCTGAGAAGTGAGGCCATGCCCAAAATGAATACTTAGTCGTGTTAGAAAAATTTTAATTAACGGTACCTTTTACAATCCAAGTGAAATAAAAGTTACTTTACAATAAAGTCATAAAAACTTAATAACTGTTAGAAAGAGAATATAAACCCAGGGACCAGAGCAGGAACTACCAGAACCAGAGGGAGAGAGAGGCAGAGAAGGAACAAGAGAAGCAAACAGAGTCAGCTTACAGTCAGCTCAGTCATGGGAAAGGGACAGAGCCAAGTAGCCGAGCTAAAACAGCTAATACAGGAAGACCAGAATTTAAAGAGGAGGCAGTCAGCTCAGAGAAAGTCAGCAGAGTCAGCTCTCATAGCTCAGTACATGGGATCGACAAGACATAGCAACCGAGCTAACCAGCGAATACATCTAAAGAAGACCAGACTTTAAAGAAGATTGATTGTCAAGGTGTGCCTGAAGGTCCCTTCAACCAACCAGAAGGATCCAGAAGCAAGGTCTTTTTACTTTTCTGTAAAGACATTGATTGCAGCTTTTAAAAGAAAAAATATAATAATAAAATAACTTAAAAGTTTTAACCTGAAACAGTGGTTATTCCAAAGTCTACTTGACTTACTTAGCAATGCGGGACCCAGGATCGATGCTACTAAGTGGTAAGTGGATGAAATCTTCTGTGAAGGTATGGGTTATACCGGGGATAACTTGAAAACATAGTTTGACCTGAATAGCACCCACCAAAGCCTGCATAGGAGTCGGGGAGTGAGAATCCCTGATCACCATTTAGAATGTCGGCCCTTTTTGGTATAGGGGGAGTTCTAAGAATAATGGTGAGTTTTCAGCAACAATGGGGAGGGATGTCCCATGTCCCTGGTAGCTGTATTTGGGGGTTTTGGACCAGCTGGAGCAGAGGATGTCGGTGGAGGTGGATGCTTTGGCATTTGCATCTTTGCTGGTCCGAACATAGATTTTGTTGCGTTTGAGGCAGGCGACACTGCCTAACGCCACAGTCTGGCTGGGTGATTTGATGGAGTCCTTGTACCTTGAGAAGGTCAGGTTTACGCTGAAAGGGATGATCAATTGGGTTCTATCGTAGATGGCGGCTGTTTATATTGCACTTTAAGGAGCTGGTCACTGCGGTGGGGGAGGCCGGGGGGGGGGGGGGGGGGGCGGGGGCGGGGATAAGGGGTGGGTAGTTCCAGGTTGGAGTGGAGATGGAGGGGGGCTGTTGTTTTACTTTTCTTTTTTGTTTTTACGTTGCTATTTTTGTTATATGTGTTATTGAGGTTGTGGTTTGTATAAAATGATAAAAGTTCAGGAAAAATATATACTTTTTAAAAAGAATGTTGAATATGAAACTCCCCCACGTTAATCGTCTAAATGTAAATATTTGCCAAGTTTCATTTATCACCTTGTCAACTTTTTTTTTCCTCAGATATTTAGAGTACCCAATTATTTTTTCCAATTAAGGGGCAATTTAGCATGGCCAATCCACCTATCCTGCCCATCTTTTGGGTTGTGGGGGCGAAACCCACGCAGACACGGGGAGAATGTGCAAACTCCACACGGACAGTGACCCAGGGCCGGGATTCGAACCCGGGTCCTCATAATATAAAATCAGAAGGTGATCCAAACGTTGAATACACTAATGGACATTCAGTAAAAGAGAACATTTTCTTTTCCATATTTCAATTGATATTCCATCCTGGAAGCCAATACACAAGGAAAACAAATTCCTGAGTTAATGGAAAAACAGAGTGCACTGCACGCAATTTACAGATATTCAATTTCTCCATTGTGAGAGGATACTGTAAGTTGCTGTCATCATCTGCATCTATCCAGCAGGCATGGTAGCACAGTAGTTAGCACTGCTGCCTCACAGCGCCAGAGACCAGAGTTTGATTCCGACATTGGGTGACTGTGTGGAGTTTGCATATTTCCCAGTGTCTGTGTGGGTTTCCTCCGGGTGCTCCTGTTTCCTCCGGTTTTCTTCCACAGTCCAAAGATGTACAGGTTAGGTGGATTGGCCATGCTAAATTGTCCCTTAGTATCCAAAATGATAGGTGGGGTCACTGGGTTACAGGGATTGAGTGGGGATGTGGGTGTAGGTAGGGTGCTCTTTCCAAGGGTCAGTGCAAACACAATGGGCCGAATGGCCTCCTTCTGCACTATAGGAATTCTATGATTATATTTTTTTCCAATTAAGGGCAATTTAGCGTGGCCAATACACCTACCCTGCATATCTTTGGGTTGTGGGGGTGAGATCCGTGCAGACTTGGGGAGAATGTGCAAACTCCACATGGACAGTGATTCAGGGCTGGGATCGAACCCAGGTCCTTGGCATTGAGTCAGCAGTGCTGACCACTGCCACAGTGCCGCCCAGATTCAATGGTTCTAGGTTGGAGTGTCTAACATAATTACAATTACCCAGTATTGATGGGAAATAGGGTCTTTGGGTCTGCAAGTTTTAGAGGGAGTGTTGAAGGGACTTCAATTTAATGGTTTCTATGTCTGCTTCCAAGTCACCTCAGCTGAGGTTCAACATACACCAGTGACCTAACTCCATCCTCCAAAATGCCCTCATCAGTAGCAGCATTTCACTGTGCAGACACCTTGACTAATTCCTGAATAAGATCACCAATTCATGTTGCAACGTGAATGAATGTGCGTTGTTGCACCCACTACCTATTGGACCCACCACCACTCTATCTGCAGTTCAAAGCACTGCTAAGAATTGTGCAAAGACAGTGCACATTCAAGTCAGATTCAGTCTGAATGAACACGGTTTTAATTAATACTGCAATAAATACAATTTATCCTGGTTGCAAGATATTGCTGTGGAATGCTTCCATGTGTCACTAAAATTAAAAGGTGAAGTGATTTTAAAGATGTTAAATCTCTATCCTTTTGGGCGACATGGTGGCACAGTGGTTAGCACTGTTGCTTCACGGCGCTGGGGATCTGGTTCGATCCCGGCCCCGGGTCACTTTCAGTGTGGTGTTTGCAAATTCTCCCCATGTCTGCGTGGGTCTTACCCCCACAAGGCAAAGATGTGCAGGGTAGGTGGAATGGCCACGCTAAAGTGCCCCTTAATTGTGAAAAAAAAAATGAATTGGGTACTCTAAATTTACAAAATAAATTTAGCCCTTCCAAGAATATGGATGGATAGTCTGAGCAATGATCCTATGATTGATGGACTATATATAAGCCTATTAAGCCAAAGCTCATAGCCAAAATGCGAAGGGTTACATTGGCTGTTTCAATGTCAAAGACCACCAGCTCTTCCTAATTATTCATAACTATTTTCAACCTTTAGGATTAGTTGTTATTTTCACCTAGGCTAGGATTAAATAAGTGATAAAGGGAAATTCTATCAATGCTAATTGTATTACACATGAATTGAAATGAGTACACAATTAACATATATTGATGTCTGGTGCCAATAAAATACATAAATTTATTTTCCAGACTACATAGATAATAATACATCAGGGTCCAGAATATATCTGTATAAATATAAAAGCAAATTACTGTGGTTCCAGACTCAAAATGTTAGCTCCGTTCTCTCTTCACAGATACTGTCAGGCCTGCTGAGATTGTCCAGTATTTTCTGTTTTCGATCCAGAATTTACCAGTTAGCCTTCAATTTAATTCTACCTGTTACAGGCAGCACGATGGTGCAGTGGTTAGTATTGCTGCCTCACGGTTCCAGGTTCAATCCCGGCTCTGGGTCACTGTCCGCGTGGAGTTTGCACATTCTCCCCGTGTTTGCGTGGGTTTCGCCCCAACAAGCTAAAGATGTGCAGGGTAAGTGGATTGGACATGCTAAATTGCCCCTTAATTGGAAAAAAAAATGAATTCCGTACTCAAAAAAAATTCTACCGGTTACCTTTAATTATTACCATGAAGATGAACTAAATACTGAAGAAGATAAAAAAAATTGAAGTAGCACACTTTCCAGTTAATCGGTAACCAAACTCTTGATAGCTCAATGGTTGCAGTCTTCCCATCGAATCAAAAGGTATGGATTACAGCCCCACTTCACAGACTTAAGCACATAATCTAGGTTGACTAAGGAGGCTGCACTGTCACAGAAGACTGAAGCCCCATCTGCCCTGTCAGGTGGCCAGGAAAGGTCCCATGGCACTATCCAAAGAAGAGCAAGGGAGCTTGTGTGGTGCCCTGGCCATACCTGCTCCTCAGCCATCACCACTAAAACAGACTATGTCATTATCACATTACTACTTACGAGGACTCGCTGTGAGAAAATTGTTGCTTTGCCCATATTAAAACTGACCACACCTAAACTTACTTCGTTGGCTGTAAAGCACATTATGACATCCGATGAGTGTTTTTTCCTCTTTAATGTTTTAAATTATGCTGCACTGTTCAGTTTCAAAGAACAGTAGTGCGGTCAGTGACCAAAATAAATGCAACAAGACAGATTTAAATTAATAATTGGAGTAGTCATGTCAAAAGGTGCTGCAAAGAAAGTCATCCCTCTGGGTCTGTTTAACACAATGGGCACCTCAATTCATGGAGAACTGTATCACGGATGTCCAATACTATAGATTCCGGATAGTACCATCTGCGGTGTCAGATGTTTCTTTCTTCATCCTTGGAATGTGGGTATTGCCAACAAGGCCATCATTTATTGCCCATTCTTAGTTGCCCTTGAGAGGATGATGGCAGGTCATCTTCCTGAACTGCTCCAGAGTATGTGTGGTGAAGGTGCTATTTAAGGTGTTAAGCACTGTAAGAAAAGGAATTCCAGGATTTTCATGCAATACTGATGGGAAATAGTGGCATACTTTTTCTTGTTGTCTCACTTGAAAGGAAACTTGAGGTAGTGGTGGTCCAATGCCCCTGCTATCCTCGTCCTTCTGGGGGAGGGGGGACATAGAACATATAACATTACAGTGCAGTACAGGCCCTTCGGCCCTCGATGTTGCGCCGACCTGTGAAACCACGCTAAAGCCCATCTACACTATTCCCTTATCGTCCAGATGTCTATCCAATGACCAGTTGAATGCCCTTAGTGTTGGCGAGTCCACTACTGTTGCAGGCAGGGCATTCCACGCCCTTACTACTCTCCGAGTAAAGAACCTACCTCTGGTATCTGTCCTATATCTATCTCCCCTCAATTTAAAGCTATGTCCCCTCATGCTAGACATCACCATCCGAGGAAAAAGGCTCTCACTGTCCACCCTATCTAATCCTCTGATCATCTTGTATGCCTCAATTAAGTCACCGCTTAACCTTCTTCTCTCTAATGAAAACAGCCTCAAGTCCCTCAGCCTTCCCTCAAAAGATCTTCCCTCCATACCAGGCAACATTCTGGTAAATCTCCTCTGCACCTTTTCCAATGCTTCCACATCCTTCCTATAATGCGGCGACCAGAATTGCACGCAATACTCCAAATGCGGCCGCACCAGAGTTTTGTACAGCTGCAACATGACCTCCTGGCTCCGAAACTCAATCCCTCTACCAATAAAAGCTAACACACCGTACGCCTTCTTAACAACCCTCTCAACCTGGGTGGCAACTTTCAGGGATCTTTGTACAATGACACCAAGATCTCTCTGCTCATCCACACTACCAAGAATCTTACCATTAGCCCAGTACTCTGTCTTCCTGTTATTCCTTCCAAAATGAATCACCTCACACTTTTCTGCATTAAACTCCATTTGCCACCTCTCAGCCCAGCTCTGCAGTTTATCTGTGTCCCTCTGTAACTTGTAACATCCTTCCGCACTGTCCACAACTCCACCGACTTTAGTGTTCAATTCTGGTCGCCACACTACCAGAAGGATGTGGAGGCTTTAGAGAGGGTGCAGAAGAGATTTACCAGAATGTTGCCTGGTATGGAGGGCATAAGCTATGAGGAGCGATTGAATAAACTTGGTTTGTTCTCACTGGAACGAAGGAGGTTGAGGGGCGACCTGATAGAGGTATACAAAATTATGAGGGGCATAGACAGAGTGGATAGTCAGAGGCTTTTCCCCAGGGTAGAGGGGTCAATTACTAGGGGGCATAGGTTTAAGGTGAGAGGGGCAAGGTTTAAAGTAGATGTACGAGGCAAGTTTTTTACGCAGAGGGTAGTGGGTGCCTGGAACTCGCTACCGGAGGAGGTAGTGGAAGCAGGGACGATAGGGACATTTAAGGGGCATCTTGACAAATATATGAATAGGATGGGAATAGAAGGATACGGACCCAGGAAGTGTAGAAGATTGTAGTTTAGTCGGGCAGTATGGTCGGCACGGGCTTGGAGGGCCGAAGGGCCTGTTCCTGTGCTGTACATTTCTTTGTTCTTTGTTCTTTTGTCATCTGCAAATTTACTCACCCATCCTTCTACGTCCTCTTCCATGTCATTTATAAAAATGACAAACAGCAGTGGCCCCAAAACAGATCCTTGTGGTACACCACTCATAACTGGACTCCAGTCTGAACATTTCCCATCAACCACCACCCTTTGTCTTCTTCCAGCTAGCCAATTCTGATCCAAACTGCTAAAACTCCTTGAATCCCATGCCTCCATATTTTCTGCAATAGCCTACCGTGGGGAACCTTATCAAACGCTTTACTGAAATCCATACACACCACATCAACTGCTTTACCCTCATCCCCCTGTTTGGTCACCTTCTCAAAGAACTCAATAAGGTTTGTGAGGCATGACATACCCTTCACAAAACTGTGTTGACTATCTTTAATCAAATTATTTCTTTCCGGATGATTATACATCCTATCTCTTATAAACCTTTCCAAGACTTTGCCCACAACAGAATTAAGGCTCACTGGCCTATAGTTACCAGGGTCACCCACCTTCTTGAACAAGGGGACAGCATTTGCTATCCTCCAGTCTTCTGGCACTATTCCTGTAGACAAAGATGACTTAAAGATCAAAGCCAAAGGCTCAGCAATCTCCTCCCTAGCTTCCCAGAGAACCCTGGGATAAATCCCATCCAGCCCAGGGGACTTATCTATTTTCACACTTTCCAGAATTGCTAACACCTCCTCCTTATGAACCTCAAGCCCTTCTAGTCTAGTAGCCTGTATCTCCGTGTTCTCTTCGGCAACATAGTATTTTTCCTGTGCGAATACTCACGAAAAATATTCATTTAGCACCTCTCCTATCTCCTTGGACTCCAAGCACAACTTCCCACTACTGTCCTGGACTGGCCCTACTCTTACCCGAGTCAATCTTTTATTCCTGACATATCTATAGAAAGTTTTAGGGTTATCCTTGATCCTACCTGCCAAAGACTTCTCATGTCCCCTCCTGGCTCTTCTTAGCTCTCTCTTTAGGTCCTTCCTAGCTAACTTGTAACTCTCGAGCTCCCTAACTGAACCTTCACGCCTCATCTTTACATAAGCCTCCTTCTTCCTCTTGACAAATGTTTCAACTGCTTAGTAAACCACTGTTCCCTCGCTCGACCACCTCCTCCCTGCCTGACAGGTACATACTTATCAAGGACACGCAGTCACTGTTCCTTGAACAAGCTCCATATTTCCATTGTGCCCCTCCCCCGCAGTTTTCCTCTCCATCCAATGCATCCTAAGTCTTGCCTCATCGCACCATAATTGCCTTTCCCCCAGATATAACTCTTGGCCTGCGGTATATACCTATCCCTTTCCATCACTAAAGTAAACGTAATCGAATTGTGGTCACTATCACCAAAGTGCTTACCTACCTCAAAATCTACCACCTGTCCTGATTCATTACCCAGTACCAAATCCAATATGGCCTCGCCTCTCGTTGGCCTATCTACATAATGCGTCAGGAAACCCTCCTGCACACATTGGACAAAATCGGACCCATCTAAAGTACTTGAACTATAGCATTTCCAGTCAATATTTGGAAAGTTAAAGTCCCCCATAACAACTACCCTGCTACTTTCGCTCCTATCCGTACATCTCTGGAACTTTTCAGAGGCCGATAGAAAACCCCTAACAGGGTGACTTCACCTTTCCTGTTTCTAACTTCAGCCCATACTACCTCAGCAGACGAGTCCTCATCAATCATCCTTTCTGCCACCGTAATACTGTCCTTGACTAACAATGCCACCCCTCCCCCTCTTTTACCACCTTCCCTGAGCTGACTGAGATATCTAAGCCCCGGCACATGCAACAACCATTCCTTTCCCTGCTCTATCTATGTCTCCGAGATGGTCACAACATCGAAGTCCCAGGTACCAACCCACCTTGCAGGCGAGTGGTGGCAAGTTCACCCACCTTATTCCGGATGCTCCTGGCATTGAAGCAGACACACTTTAAACCACCTTCCTGTCTGCCGGTACACTCCTGCAACTTTGAAACATTACTCATGACTGCACTGTATACTGGAGCTACAATTCAGGTTCCCAATCCCCTGGAGGTCATAGATACAGCTCCCCCTATAGTTTCTTGGTACTGGGCAAGCTACAAACTCCCTTGAGCATGACGTACTTGTCTATGGCCAGTTTATGTTTTAAAAGTCACTGATATTTCACAAGGTTACAAGTGGCCTGTTTATTTCAATGGGTGGTGCCATTCTAGATTCCTGCAGCCTTGCACACGTGCCCCTTGGAGGAGACAGTGGTCTCCTCCCACTGTCACTGCTTTGGAAGGTACTGTTAAAGGAGCCTTGTCAACTTGCTACAGTGCATTGTGTGCTGCCATGTTGTGCTGGTGTTGCAGGGAAATGTTTAACTTGGTGGGTGGCGGGCTGAGATTCGGGAGTGTTGCTGCAGCCAAGTGGGGAATACGCCATCACAATCCTGATTTGTGCATTGTAGATGGTGGAAAGGCTTTGGGAGTCAGGTGAGTAATTTGGCACAAAATGCCCAACTTTCGACATGCTCTTGTAGTCACAGGTTTTATGTGCCGAATTCAGTTAGGTTTATCGTAATTTCTGATTGTGATCGATGCTCCAGTTTCACTGCAATATGCAGCACACTACAAAGGTTTAATTTCTTAATTTTCCCTGTCCTGTAATGGTTGTGGAGACGTGTCTCGGGTTTGGCAGGTGTCAAACACACTCCAAATACTTCACCCCAAATTTTTAAATCCTATTCCACCACTGGAAGTGCGTTAGAGGCCACCTGCCCTGGCATTGAACCAGTCCCAAATCCCTGGTATAGGGTAATTAGTGAGGAGAAAGGACACATGTAATAACAGCATTTCCCGAACATCTGTCCGTTGGAGGGTGAATAGCCTTTGATCCCAGCAACAAGAAGAATACAAAAGCTGGGATCTGGGATCAATTGCCATTAGGAAAACATATTTGAGGGGGCCCAGCATTCACATGCTGTGCTGGAAAGTGAAATTTTAGGAGCTACCAGGCGAAGGCAAGTTCAGCTCCCAGAATTATTTAAGAATCTATTTTTAACACATCTTTATGTCAGTTTCTGAATTTGCTGTATGGGCTACAAACAGGCTACTGCAATAAAACATATTTTGGAACAATCGAGTGCGAAAAGATAATTTGTTAATCACATCTGCTCCCTCCATAGTCTCTGCATTAATTGTCTTTTTAAGCTCCTTCTCGAGATGGGAGTGTCGCTGACAAGGCCAGCAATTATTGTCAAGGTCCCGACAACACCAGGGGGTTGGTAGGCCGCTTCAGAGATAAGAGTCAACCACATTTGTGACAGGCTGGAGTCACGCATTGGCTGGAATTTTCCAGAGCCGCATCGTGTTCGGACCCACCTCAGGAGATCCAGCCGCCCAGCCAAAAGTCTATTGACGTTTGCGGGACTGGACGATCCCCAGAGCAGTGGTGAAAAACCCCACCTTTAGCCAAAATAAGTAAAAGCAGCAAGTTTCCTCCCCTGTAGGGCATGAGTGAACCTGGTGGGGTTTAATCAAACAGCTTTCTGGTCACTTTTACTGACACCAGTAAAAATAAATGAATTTACTTTTTTTTTTAAAAATCGAATTCAAATTCTCAAATTCCATGGTGGATTTTAAAGTTATTTTCCCTGCAACAGAATCCAGTAATAACTACTGTACTGTCATGCTCCTGTGTTAACAATTAGTATTTTTTGAAGCTGACAGTAATCTTGGGAAACAACTGAACATTCATCTATCCTTACAATCTACTATTGAACTCTAATATCCGTGAACAATATTCAACCCTCCCGCTCCTGGCCTCAGCTGCAGTTAGACGGATTATTTAACCGTCTCTTATATCTGCAGTCACAAATCCCATACCAAGATTATCCAACGCATTTACTGATGCATTAAATAGCTAGCTTTAGTGCCACGACTGGAAATCTGCTCCACATAACCCAATAACCTATGGGAAACATATATTTGTAATCTCTAATTCCACTGGAGGCTTGTTAACGTTAAACAAAAAAAAAAGAAACAAAAATCACCACACACCCCATCACTAATGTTATTCTGACCTCTGCGATTAATGCAAGTCAAACCTCTTAAATCTAGCAGCAAGGCAAAAGGCAGAGAGAAATTAGTGCATCTTTACTGAACTGTAAATCCTACAGAATGTTGAGACGGTTCTCTCGGGCACTGTTAAATCTGCCTATATTCACCCCACTAACATCTGCCAAGTGTACTCACATCCCAGGCTATTTAATCCTGCACTAGATATAGTATCCCCACCAATCAACTGCACATTTCTCAACAGACATGTAGTAATGTCATCACAATTGTTAATACTTTCACAAAATCTGTGGGGACAGTCAATAAAATCTGCAAGATGTTTCCCACACTAAATTAACAATGTCATTATGCTACAGTTTATCAATAATATGAATCATATATGAGCACATTGAAATATAGATTGGACTAATGTATTAAACAAGCAATGGAATGAACTTTTTAAATAAACCTGCATTAGTTTATTCAATTATTTATTGGACCCCTGCTCAACCTCCACTTGACTGGCTTATATGCTGGTATATATTTTGGTGTTTTACGCTTTACTGACAGTGTAAAGATTTAATTTGCAACTAACCGGACTTGGATGTGAGAATATCTGGGTTTCTCCAAAAAGTAAAATCAGTTTCAATTCAAGGACAATATAATTGTATTTGACCAGAATCTGCTTTGAAATAACACTAATACCAAGGGCAATTCTCATTATTTATATTTAAATAGTACAGCAATCTCAGACAAGGAGCACATGTGTAGCCAAATAAGAATGCCCAAACGTTGTTGCCAGAGTTGTGCCATTCCACTGTTAGCTTCACAAACAAAATAGAGGGCATGATTCAGCAGACAAAGGTTAAAGGCCGCTTTTGGGCATGTTTGGCTGGGTGTTTCCTGGTGGCTGCAGCGCCGAGATTCACTCGCCATTCACCAGCACTTGTCAGTTTTTGGGGCCTCGGGACGTTTCTCCCCACTGAGGCCACTTTTTCCAATTGCCAAGGACCTCCTGGGCCCAACCCCTGGCAGTGCCACCCAGGCAGTGTCAGGGTGGTACTGCCAAGATGTCGGGATGGTGGTGCCCACTTGCCCGGGGGATTGCCAGGGTCCTACTCTGCTCTGTCCCCGACCACCTGAGCCCAGGGGTCTCTAACGGCTTGAGACCAACCCCGCCCCCCCGACCCAGGGGTCATAAAAGGCCGGCGACCTCCACACCCCCGCCCCAAGGTGCCGTCATATTTCTTATTTGTGGAAACAAGTACGAAACAGCACCCAGTCGAGGTTTCACAGGCGAGGTTATTGACTCCCAGGCGCCGGGTGAAAGTGGGGTCCAGCTATTTAAATGAGACCCATGTCAGGATCTCACCCAGTTGAGGGAGAGATCCAGATTGCGCTGGGCAGAGCGAGTCAGGTGACTCTCCCGGTGGGGAGCCCGATTTGGGCCTCTCCTGGGCTTACCCAACATGCCTGGATCCACTCCGGGCACAACGCGATCGCCAAATTATGCCCAATATCCCACTGTCTACCTCGCCACTGAAATGTATTGAATATCAAGAAATTGCTGTCTTTACACAAGAACAGGCAGCACAGTGGCACAATGGCTAGCACTACTGCCTCACGGCACCACGGACCCGGGTTCAATTGCAGCCTCGGGTAACTCTCTGGGTAGAGTTTGCACTTTCTCCCCGTGTCTGCATAGGTTTCCTCCGGGTGCTCCTGTTTCCTCCCACAGTACAAAGATGTGGATGGCTATGCTAAATTGTCCTTTAGTGTCCAGGGATGTGTAGGTTAGGTTAAAGGGTTATAGGAATAGGGCGGGGAAGTGGGCTTGGGTGGAGTATTCTTTCAGAGGATCGGTGCAGATTCGATGGGCTGAATGGCCTCCTGCTGCGCTGTAGGGATTCTATTCTATTCTATGGAGTACAAACTATGAACCCATGTTGCATACTTCCAACTAGTAATTAGAAGCACAAGTAGCATTTTAACATTTTGACCTCGGCCATCTTACTGCTGACCTAATTGGGGCCAGTCAGGAAAGCAGCAGATTCTCCACCCCAAGCCTCCTCATCTAGCAGCATGCTCCAGACTGGGGAGAATTAAATTCAACCCTTTGTATGCAAAATTATTATGTGCTGAAAGGGGCAGGGACAATTCAAACTCATGACAGATGCAGTCAGATGCACTCCCACAGCAAACTTTGTCTCATTGTCATTTTTTCTGTAGATTCCTGGTTATTCTTCTATAATCATTCCTTGAAACCAGAGAGCTAAACTGCAGGCCTTGTGAAAAATTCAGAGCAGGTGACTGGGCAACCGTGACTGGGCAACAAAGTACAGGCATTGAACACAAGACAACAGTCAATATTGTAAATTCTATAAATTATCGATGCAATGACAATTAAATATAGTTACAGGGGTGGTAATTGTGAACCCCCATTAGCCATGCGTGAGATCAGTGACGCAGGCAGAAAATCCAGTGTGAATCGGGAAACGTGATTCTTTCCCGATTTTCCCCGCCACTCACGAGCGACATCACGAGGTTCACGCCCACAATGCGCAAAACCTTATTTAAATATATGTTAATACATTGAAATATGATTAAAAGGCCCCTCCGCAACATGACCCTCCCTTACTGAATATTTATTACCTCACTGACGTCACGTTATACCAGCGAGATTTAAAACAGGTTTGTACTAACAAAATCATTTGAGGGGATCCCTCCGGGAGCGTAGAAGCATAGCACCCCACCCCCGTCCACCCCAGGGGGGCTGGGTCATGCCCCAGCACATGTTGACACTCTTAAGATTAGCACTGCTGGGTTGTCACAGTGCCAACCTGGCAGTGCTAACCTGTGCCAGGGCACAGTGCCAGGGCGCGCCCATGGGGATGGTTCATTTAGGTTTAGTGGTTGGGGTGGGGGGGGGGGGTGAACAGGCACTGAGGAGGGGGTGGGAATGCTGGCAAGATTGTGAAAAGGGGGTGGGGGAGAGCTTCTGATATCTCCCATGGTAGGGGCTGGGGGCAATTAGGTTTCCTGATTAGGGTGCCCTTTAAAGATGGCGCTCCAATGTCTGTGGAGCTGCATGCCGGCTCCATCAGGCTCCAACCCACCAGGGTGACAGCGTAAACCACGCCTGCCCATTTTTTTAATTAAAAAAAGAGGGTCAAGATCTGGAGAGAAAATGGGCCTGTGCAACTGGAGAGTTACACGCCACTTTTCAATCTGAACCGGACACTTTGCCAAATCTGGTAAGATTCCGCCCAATGGCGTTCTACAAATGTTTTGTCAATTAATTTTAAAATTAACTCAAATTTTTGAAATAAGAGGAATATAAGCAACATCATCAAAAGAATTACTAATATCAGGTTTTAAAATCTTGGAGTGTTAGAATACTCAAAAGCAGAAATCCAATAGTGCTTTTTTCCATATAATGTATCTTGTAAGATGATTATGTTTCATTAGGTGATGTACAAAGTATGAAATCCCATTTGCCTCTTCTATTTCAAATTTAGGTCTTGCTTCAGGAATTGATCTTTCCCTCTTTTGTCATAGTCCGAGCCTATATCCTACAGAATCAAGCATCAATGTTCGTCAGTAATCACTAATCACCTTTTCAACGAATCAGAGTCAATATTCAGTGCATTTTGTTTTATTCTTTAATTGGCATCGCTGGCAAGGTCAGTATTATTGCCCATCTGTTATTGCTCGGTTTGCTGGGCCCCCTCAGAGGGCAGTTCAGAGTCAATGGTGTTGCGGTGGGTTTGGAGTTACATGTAGTTCAGACCAGATGAGGATCACCGGAATCATCCTCCCATACCTGATTCTCTGAGACCAGCAGGAAAACACGCCGGTCCAGAACTCGGCTGGAAGAACGTGTCATGCACAAGTCGGGACTTACCTGAAGAATGCTTGGGGCTATCTCCAGAGTTCAGGAGGTGGCTGCCAGTGACCCTGGAGCACCATAGTACTGGGTGGGGGTTCATCTATCCAGTGGACCCTCCAGTTTGTCATTGAGCAGGTCCATCTTCCTAAACTCAGCATCTTTCAGGAGGTCCATCTTCCTTCTTCAGAGATTCATCTTCCTTTGTCAATGGTAGATCAGTGTTGTTGGGCGCTTTTTAAATATAACACCCAGATATGATGGCGAGACACATGCAGTCAAGCCTTCCCCACCACGGAACGTGGCGTTAAACCCCCAGATGCATAATTAATGAGGTTGGGGTCGGACGATATGGTGTGGTTTCCAGTCAGCTTTCACAACAGAAAACACCCTCTGCCCCCACCACTGGACTAATTCCCAGATGGGAGAATTCCACCCACCATCTCCTACTGGGTGCCAACCTCTTCCATATTCTGATCGTCAAAAATGGAGATGTCACTTTTAAAATTTACCTTGTGACTTCTTAAGATTATTATTATATCTTTCTAATTTTGCAATCTTGAATTGCACAAAACCTCAAACACCCTCCTCAGTAATGCTCCTTCCTATTTTACGGAATTGGACAACATCTCATATCCAACTATCTTTTCTTCTTGTGGCAGCATAATGAATAGTGAAGAGTAATTTAATATTTTACAATCTGCAAAGGTTATCCATTACATAGAAATAATTATTGGCACAGTGGTTAGCACTGCTGCCCCACAGTGCCAGGGACCCGGGTTCAATTCCGGCCTTGGGCGACTGTGTGTGGATTTTGCACGTTCTCCCCGTTTACGTGGGTTACTCAGATTCAAGCCAATTACCCAGCCCGCAGCTGCACCCTGAGCCTCTGCACAAATGGTGGGCCTGACTTACCTGCAGGCTGTTGTTTTTAAAAGGTCAGATTCGGAGAGACGGAAATCTCCCATTCCTTTGCACCAAATCCAGGAGCGAAATTCTTTTTTTAAAGTTTAGAGTACCCAATTATTTTTTTCCAATTAAGGGGCAATTTAACCTGGCCAATCTACCTGGCCAATCTTTTGGGTTGTGGGGGTGAGACCCATGCAAACATAGGGAGAATGTGCAAACTCCACATGAACAGTGACCCGGGGCCGGGATCGAACCTGGGACCTTCGCACCGTGAGGCAGCAGTGCTAACCAGTACGCCATCATGCCAACCCTCGGGAGTGAAATTCTGAACTAAAATGTTTCCTTGGATCTTGTCAGGATATATAAAATAGGATATATAAAATATATGGAAAAAGATATACCTGAACTTGTAGTTTAAATTGAGCTGCAGAGGGTGACACGGGTAATATGCTAGAGTGACTTTGAGATGGACTGACTGAGGCAAAAATTGAAGAGACATTTAAAAAAAATAAATTCAGAGTACCCGAGGGCAGCACGGTGGCGCAGTGGTTAGCACTGCTGCCTTACGGTGCCAAGGTCTCCGTTTCGATCCTGGCTCTAGGTCACTGTCCGTGTGGAGTTTGCACATTCTCCCAGTGTTTGTGTGGGTTTCGCCCCCACAATCCAAAAATGTGCAGGCTAGGTGGATTGGCCATGCTAAGTTGCCTCTTAATTGGAAAAAAATAATTGGGTACTCTAAATTTATTTTAGAAAAAGAAAAGATATTTTTAAAAAATAAATAAATTTAGAGTACCCAATTATTCTTGCCCTCAATTGAGGGGCAATTTAGCATTGCCAATCCACCTACCCTGCGCATCTTTAGGTTGCGGGGTGAGATTTAAAGAATTTAAGAACCGTACAGACACGATTAGAGAAGACGATAGGCATTGATTTCCACCACAACTGACAGCTTCCAAACACGGCACTTCCCATGTACGTGGGAACGGGAGTTGGGCCGATTCACGGCTGCTTCCACTCAAGTCAGATTTTGACAGCCCAAGAGTGTGAAACCCAAAGTTTGCAACCTGGTATGGGCATATCTGAACATTTGTGCATTTCTTTTAATAGCCAGCCTTTGGAGAGGAAAGGTAGCCCTTTGCATATGGTTTAGGGATACATTTGGGGGACGTTGGGTGCTCTTTGGGGGAGGTGGGTACGGTGCTCTTTGGAACTGTTAGAAGTAAGCATAAGTGTGTAAAAAGTCCATAAATTAATTAACTGTCAATCTTATTAGAACTGTCAATGAACTTGTCAAAGTCAACCATCACAACTGATAGGAGGATCTGTCAAGAATGTCAATGGCTGAGGCTTCCGATTGCAACTATGCTGAGCTAAGTCGCACGTTCAGCAGCTCCTGCCAGAAACGGACGTTTGGGCTCTTTTTAGGGGCTCCAGCGGCATTTGTTCGACGGTTCCCAGTGTGGGAAGGTGACAGTACGATTTCCCCGGCACTGTATGGATTGGACCAGGAGTGGAGTGATGAAAAAAGTAATTTTGGTGCAGCGAAAAGTGCGAGGGAGGAAAACCAAGATGGCGGCAGGTGGAGACCAAGCAGCGTGGGCGCAGTGATCGCAGGAGCAGCAGGAGTTTCTCAAGCGCTTTTTCACGGAATTGAAAGCAGAACTGCTGGAGCCGATCGACAAACTGTTCGAGACTCAGAAGGCCCAAGGGGCGGCGATCCGGGAGGTGCGGTAGAAGGCCTCGGAGAATCAGAACGAGATATTGGGCCTGGCGGTGAAGGTGGAGGCGCAGCATATGAAATGGCAGGAGAAGTTTGAGGACATGGAGAATCGGTCGAGGAGGAAGAACCTGCGGATTCTGGGTCTCCCGGAGGGAGTGGAGGGGTCGGATGCTGGAGCATATGTGGTCACGATGCTGAACACGTTGATGGGCACGGGTGCCTTCCCGAGGCCCCTGGAGCTGGATGGGGCCCACCGAGTCCTGGCGAGGAGGCCCAAGTCTAACGAGCCGCCGCGGGCGGTATTGGTGCGGTTCCACCGCTTGGTGGATAGAGAGTGTGTCCTAAGATGGGCAAAAAAGGAGAGGAGCAGCAGGTGGGAGAATGCAGAGGTCCGTATATACCAGGACTGGAGCGCGGAGGTGGCCAAGGAGAGGGCCGGGTACAATGCTGCTGCTGTTGGGTGAGTATTGAAGTTTAAAGTAACTTACCTTACAGGAGCATCTCTTGGAGTTTCAGCGGGAGCGGAGTGCGGGGGCTGCTGCTGGGTGAGTATTTAAGTAAACACTTACCTGGTCCCGTTTCTGTTCCTCTTTGCTGATGTTGTATTTTTTTTAAATTTTATATTTTTTAAGGCGGGAACAGGAAGTTCGACCCGCGGACTTCTGGGAAGTCCCTCACCAATAAATTCTGGTGGAGAGAAAACCCGAGACACTACACATGTAGTGTCTCCCACCCGCCCTCCTCCTCTAACCTAATAATAAAACCCTTTGGTGTGAGGTAAGTACCATATTGTATGATTATTATTATTTTTTTTTTTAAAAATTTAGTTGTTAGCCAGATCTTGGTTGAAAGTTAGAGGGATGGCAGGGAAGGGAGTGCAATGTTCCTCCTGCAGGATGTTTGAGGTGAGGGATGCCGTTAGTGTCCCTGCTGATTTTACCTGCAGGAAGTGCTGCCATCTCCAGCTCCTCCAAGACCGAGTTAGGGAACTGGAGCTGGAGTTGGAAGAACTTCGGATCATTCGGGAGGCAGAGGGGGTCATAGATAGCAGCTTCAGGGAATTAGTTACACCAAAGATTGGAGATAGATGGGTAACTGTAAGAGGGACTGGGAAGAAGCAGTCAGTGCAGGGATCCCCTGCGGTCGTTCCCCTGAGTAACAAGTATACCGCTTTGGATACTTGTGGGGGGGGGGGGGGGGGGGGGGACTTACCAGAGGTAAACCATGGGGTACGGGCCTCTGGCACGGAGTCTGTCCCTATTGCTCAGAAGGGAAGGGGGGAGAGGAGCAGAGCATTAGTAATTGGGGACTCGATAATCAGGGGCACAGATAGGAGATTTTGTGGGAGCGTGAGAGACTCACGTTTGGTATGTTGCCTCCCAGGTGCAAGGGTACGTGATGTCTCGGATCGTGTTTTCCGGGTCCTTAAGGGGGAGGGGGAGCTTCCCCAAGTTGTGGTCCACATTGGCACTAACGACATAAGTAGGAAAGGGGACAAGGATGTCAGGCAGGCTTTCAGGGAGCTAGGATGGAAGCTCAGAACTAGAACAAACAGAGTTGTCATCTTTGGGTTGTTGCCCGTGCCACATGATAATGAGATGAGGAATAGGGAGAGAGAGCAATTAAACACGTGGCTACAGGGGTGGTGCAGGCGGGAGGGATTCAGATTTCTGGATAACTGGGGCTCTTTCTGGGGAAGGGGGGACCTCTACAGACAGGATGGTCTACATCTGAACCTGAGGGGCACAAATATCCTGGGGGGGAGATTTGTTAGTGCTCTCTTGGGGGGGGGGGGGGGGTTTAAACTAATGCAGCAGGGGCATGGGAACCTGGATTGTAGTTTTAGGGTACGGGAGAATGAGAGTATAGAGGTCAGGAGCACAGATTTGACGTCGCAGGAGGGGGCCAGTGTTCAGGTAGGTGGTTTGAAGTGTGTCTACTTCAATGCCAGGAGTGTAAGAAATAAGGTAGGGGAACTGGCAGCATGGGTTGGTACCTGGGACTTCGATGTTGTGGCCATTTCGGAGACATGGATAGAGCAGGGACAGGAATGGATGTTGCAGGTTCCGGGGTTTAGGTGTTTTAGTAAACTCAGAGAAGGAGGCAAAAGAGGGGGAGGTGTGGCGCTGCTAGTCAAGAGCAGTATTACGGTGGCGGAGAGTATGCTAGATGGGGACTCATCTTCCGAGGTAGTATGGGCTGAGGTTAGAAACAGGAAAGGAGAGGTCACCCTGTTGGGAGTTTTCTATAGGCCTCCAAATAGTTCTAGGGATGTAGATGAAAGGATGGCGAGGATGATCCTGGATAAGAGCGAAAGTAACAGGGTATTTATTATGGGAGACTTTAACTTTCCAAATATTGACTGGAAAAGATATAGTTCGAGTACATTAGATGGGTCGTTTTTTGTACAGTGTGTGCAGGAGGGTTTCCTGACACAATATGTTGACAGGCCAACAAGAGGCGAGGCCACGTTGGATTTGGTTTTGGGTAATGAACCTGGCCAGGTGTTGGATTTGGAGGTAGGAGAGCACTTTGGGGACAGTGACCACAATTCGGTGACGTTTACGTTAGTGATGGAAAGGGATAAGTATACACCGCAGGGCAAGAGTTATAGCTGGGGGAAGGGCAATTATGATGCCATTAGACGTGACTTGGGGGGGGATAGGCTGGAGAAGTAGGCTGCAAGTGTTGGGCACACTGGATAAGTGGAGCTTGTTCAAGGATCAGCTACTGCGTGTTCTTGATAAGTACGTACCGGTCAGACAGGGAGGAAGGCTTAGAGCGAGGGAACCGTGGTTTACCAAAGAAGTGGAATCTCTTGTTAAGAGGAAGAAGGAGGCCTATGTGAAGATGAGGTGTGAAGTTTCAGTTGGGGCAATGGGTAGTTACAAGGTAGCGAGGAAGGATCTAAAGAGAGAGCTAAGACGAGCAAGGAGGGGACATGAGAAGTATTTGGCAGGTAGGATCAAGGTGGGGCAGCACGGTAGCATTGTGAATAGCACAATTGCTTCACAGCTCCAGGGTCCCAGGTCTCAGACCGTGCCCCACAGTGGGTGGAGCTGGAGCTAGGGGAGGAGAGGGACCAGCGGCCACTGTGGCGCCTGGATGTGGGCTTGCTGGCGGATGAGGAAGTGAGCGAGCGGATCCGGGGGTGTATTGAAAGCTATCTAGAGGCTAACGATAATGGGGAGGTGCAGGTGGGGTGGTCTGGGAGGCGCTGAAGGCGGTGATTAGGGGAGAGCTAATCTCCACCAGGGCCCACAAGGAGAAGGAGAGGAGAGAGGGGGAGAGATTGGTGGTGGAGATTTTAAGGGTGGATAGGAGGTATGCAGAGGTCCCCGAGGAGGGACTACTCAAGGAGCGACGAAGCCTCCAGGCCGAGTTCGACCTGTTGACCACCAAGAAGGCAGAGGTGCAGTGGAGGAAAGCGCAAGGGGCGGTGTAAGAGTACGGGGAGAAGGCCAGTCGGATGTTGGCACACCAGCTTCGGAAGCGGGAGGCAGCGAGGGAGACTGGGGGAGTTAGGGATAAAGAGGGGAACACGGTGCGGAGTGCGGTGGGAATAAATGGGGCATTTAGAGACTTTTATGAGGGGCTGTATAGGTCTGAGCCCCCGACGGAGTGGGGGGGGGGCATGCGTTGATTTTTGGATCGGCTGAGGTTCCCGAGGGTGGAGGAGAAGCAGGTGGCTGGGCTTGGGGCACCGGTAGGGATGGAGGGGCTGGGGAGTATGCAGGCGGGGAAGGATCCGGGGCCAGATGGGTTCCCGGTGGAATTTTACCGGAAGTACATGGACCTGCTGGGTGAGGACTTTCAATGAGGCGAGGGAGGGGGGGGGGGGGGCCCTACACCCGATAATGTCCAGGGCGCTGATCTCGCTGATCTTGAAGCAGGACAAGGAACCATTACAGTGTGGGTCGTATAGGCCAATCTCTCTCCTCAACGTGGATGCGAAGCTGTTAGCGAAGGTGTTGGCTACCAGAATTGAGGACTGTGTCCCAGGGGTGATTCACGAGGACCAGATGGGTTTTGTGAAGGGAAGGCAGCTGAATACCAATGTGCGGAGGAGGCTCCTTAACGTAATCATGATGCCTGCAGTGGAGGGGGAAGCGGAGATAGTGGCGGCGAATGGACGCGGAGAAGGCCGGGTATCGTTTATGCCGATGACCTATTACTGTATGTGGTGGACCCAGTGGGGTTGATGCCGGAGATGATGCGGATCCTCAGGGAGTTTGGAGACTTTTCCGGGTATAAGCTCAACGTGGGAAGAGTGAGCTCTTCGTGGTACACCCAGGGGACCAGGGAAGGGGGATAGACGAGCTTCCATTTAAGAGGGCGGAAAGGAGTTTTCGGTACCTGGGGATCCAGGTGGCCAGGAGCTGGGAGGCCCTACACAAGCTCAACTTGACGTGATTGGTGGAACAGGTGGAGGAAGATTTTAAAAGGTGGGATATGCTGCCACTCTCCCTGGCGGTAGGGTGCAGTCGGTGAAAGTTACGGTGCTCCCGAGGTTCCTTTTTGTATTCCAGTGCCTCCCCATCCTGATCCCCAAGGCCTTTTTTAAGCGGGTCAGCAGGAGCATCATGGGATTCGTGTCGGCGAAAAAGACCCCGAGGGTGAGAAGGGTGTTTCTGGAGTGGAGTAGGGACAGAGGAGGGTTAGCGTTACCTAATCTGTGTGGGTACTACTGGGCTGCCAATGTGGCGATGATACGCAAGTGGGTAATGGAGGGGGAGGGGGCAGCATGGAAGAGGTTGGAGATGGTGTCCTGTGTGGGCACGAGTCTGGGAGCGCTGGTGACAGTACCGCTGCCACTTCCGCCGACTAGGTACACCACGAGTCTGGTGGTGGCGGTGACTTTGAAAATTTGGGGGCAGTGGAGACGCCACAGGGGTGAGGTAGAGGCCTCGGGTTGGTCCCCGATCCGGGAGAACCACCAGTTCGTCCCGGGGAGAATGGATGGAGGGTTCCTAAGCTGGCATAGGGCAGGAATTAGAAGGATGGGGGACCTGTTTTTAGATGGGACGTTTGTGAGCCTTGGGGCACTGGAGGAAAAATTTGGGCTTCCCTCCCGGAAATGCCTTCAGGTACATGCAGGTAAGGGCGTTTGTAAGACGGCAGGTAAGGGAGTTCCCGCTGCTTCCAGCACGTAGGATCCAGGATAGGGTGCTCTCGGGGGGGGTGGGTTGGAGAAGGCAGGGTCTTGACGATCTACCAGGAGATGCAGGAGGAGGAGGAGACCTTGGTGGAGGGGCTAAAGGGTAAATGGGAGGAGGGGCTTGGGGAGGAGATAGACGAGGGTGCGTGGGAGGATGCCCTGGGTAGGGTTAACTCTTCTTCCTCTTAGCCTGATACAATTTAAGGTTCTTCACAGAGCGCATATGGCAGGGGCGAGGCTAAGCAGGTTCTTTGGGGTGGAAGACAGGTGTGTGAGGTGCTCGGGGAGCCCAGCAAATCACACCCACATGTTCTGGGCGTGCCCGGCGCTGGATGGGTTCTGGAGGGGCATTGCGAGGATGGTGTCTAAGGTGGTAAACACCCGGGTTAAGCCGAGCTGGGGGTTAGCACAATTTGGGTATCGGACGAGCCGGGAGTGCAGGAGGCGAAAGAGGCCGGTATTCTGGCCTTTGCGTCCCTGGTAGCCCGGCGGAGGATTCTGCTACAGTGAAAAGATGCGAGGCCCCCCTGGATCAGTGACATGGCAGGATTCATTAAATTGGAGAGGGTAAAATTTGCCTTGAGAGGGTCTGTGCAAGGGTTCTTCAGGCAGTGGCAACCGTTCCTTGACTTTCTAGCGGAGCATTAGGAGGTGGTCAGCAGCAGCAACACAGAGGTTGGGGGGCGGGGGGGGGGAAGAGTGTACTGTGTGTTTTCTACTGTGTTTATTATTGCTTAATGGGGGGGTTTGTATATTGGGGGATTTTGTGATGTAGTTGGAAGATGTTTATTTATGCGTTCTCTGTTTTTCTTTTTTCTGTGGGGTTTGTTGAAAATATGTAAAAATTTGAACAAAAATACCTTTGAAAAAAAAGTCAATGGCTGGAATTTTGGAACTTTCTGGCATCGCCTGCCCAGACCGGTATCTTCCAATTCGACTGAAAGTCAATGGACTTTTGGCTGGCCTGCCACATCAGCTATGGCAGGTCATGTCATGGTTGGACTGAAAAATCCCAGCCAAAACCAACTGTCAAAGGGAGCTGTCAACTCATTTAAAAATCCTGTCCTTCAAACGTTAAAATAAATCTGTGGGGCGATTCTCCAATATGGAGCCCAAGTGTTCGCGCCGTCGTGAACAGCGTCGCGTTTCACGACGGCGCAAACCGGGCCCGGGTACGACCGATTCTGGCCCCCCACAGAGGGCCAGCACGTCGCTGGAGCGGTCCACGCCGCTCCAGCCTCCTTTCACGGCGCCAACCCGCGCATGCCAGAAAGTAGGCCCGGTGGGGGGGAAAGAGGCCGGCCCGCCGATTGGTGGGCCCCGATCGCGGGTCAGACCCCATCGGAGGCCCCCCCCCGATGAAGGGGCCCCCCTCCCTCCCCTCCCCTCTCTCCCCCCCCCCCAAACCCCCCGGCGCCCCCCGACCACTCCCGCAGAGTTCCCGCCGGCAACGACCAGGGATGAACGGCGCCGGCGGAACTCTGTCGTATCAGCGCGGCCGCTCAGCCCATCCGGGCCGGAGAATCGGCAGCCCCACCGGGTATTCCAGCGGCCTGCGCCGCGTGAAATGCGCCAGCGCAAATGGCGGAGATTCTCTGCACATCGGAGAATCGCGCGCCAGCTCGGGGCGCGATTGCGGCGATTCTCCGGCCCGGCACGGGGCTCGGAGTATCACCCCCCTAGTGTTTAAAAAGATGCTTGCTATTTCACTTTGACTTTTGATGTAAGCCTGAAGGGTTCATCATTAGATTACTGTTGCATGACTGTTTTCACAACCATCTTTTATCACAGCAGGGTGCCTGCCATTTTGCAGTTTGATTGGCAGTTGTAAGTGGTCATAGATTCTTTGAAATAGAACTATGAATTCCAATGCTTGCTGTTGTAAAGGAATGTGCACATGCTCGCTTTGGCAGCACATATACTAAAATTGGAACTATACAGAGAAGATTAGCATGGCCCCAGTGCAAGGATGACACGCAAATTCGCGAAGCGTTCCGTAAAGGATTGTGCTCTTGAATGAAATGGCTGTTGTGATAAAGCTTTATTTAGTTGAAGGAGTAAATGCATAAATTGACTGTTATGAATAAGAGTGTTTTTTCAATATAGTGAAGTCTCCAATAGAAACCTAGAACTTCATTTAATAAACTTTTATTTATCTCATCTCTGCATGGGCCCTGAGTTCTGCCCATGGTGCGTACTTGAAGGTGCAAGAACAAAAGGGTTAGTGTTTTTAATGAGTTGACACTAAGCTGGAACAGGAGCGATAAAGAGCCTTGAAGGGGTACAGGGTTATAGGTTGCATGGATGGCATAAGGGATCAGAGGTTGAGTACAGGGGCATAGATAGGAATGGAAGATATGAAGGGCCAGAGTGAGTTTGTACAGGAGTAGACATTGTCTTGAAGAGTATGAGAGACCATGGGAGATGGGTACAGGGGCATAAGTTGGGATAGAAGATATGAGGGTTTTGTGTGTTAGGAACAGAGGTGGCATAGGATGGCATGGATGGGTAATGGAGAATCTGTGGGGCAATTAGGGCAAGAGGGATGTTTCATGTTGTACTCCTTTTTTAATCTTGAACACCGTGCCAGAGCTCAGAAAGAGGCCTTCCACCTGGCCAAACACCCACTACTTAGGAGTTCACCTCCCTGGACTTCTAGTATAGCTTGCACCCCCACTCCCTCCGCACCCCACCACCAAGCTGGGACCGAAGATCTGATGTGCGGCAGCCATTTTTTAAAGATCTAATTCGTAGAGCTGGGTATTATCCCGACTCCACGGTAGCACAAGTGATTAGCACTGTGGCTTCACAGCGCCAGGGTCCCAGGTTCGATTCCCCGCTGGGTCACTGTCTGTGCGGAGTTTGCACGTTCTCCCCGTGTCCACGTGGGTTTCCTCCGGGTGCTCCGGTTTCCTCCCACAGTCCAAAGACGTGCAGGTTAGGTGGATTGGCCATGATAAATTACCCGTAGTGTCCATAAGGGTTGGGAGGGGTTATTGGGTTGCGGGGATAAGGTGGAAGTGAGGGATTAATGTGGGTCGGTGCAGACTCGATGGGCCGAATGGCCTCCTTCTGCACTGTATGTTCTATGTAATTCTATGTAATCCACACATCCACCTCGCAGACAGGAATCCATCCCATGGCATTAATGTAGCTGAACCCCTCACCAAGCACTACATGCACTTTAAAGTCAATCTTATGAGCTTGCAAGTTAACAGATGTTGCGGAGATTGGTGTTAGGGTAAATTAATCAGACCTTCGTCTAATCTGCTTCAATTGTACAGCTCAGTCCTTTGCTGTGAAGTGTAATCAATAGCCAACTTAATGGATAAGATTTACAAATGGAATACACTGGTAAAGCCAAATATGCTGAAAAACACAACACATCTAAGCTACATTGAGTAAACCTGCAGGTAAGGGATGCTCTATTTTTCTCCAACTGTTCACATTTAATTGAATGTTAAATAGCATTTTTGCACAGCAGATCGGTTTTCATGTCTGATATGACTGACTGAAGATGATGGCAGCAATTATGAAATAAATAATGAGCCGAGTTGAGTGCAGTAAAAAAAGACTATTATCTCTGTTCATTATACATTCTTCTCCATATTATTTATAGTATTTCTACCTAGAATATGAAATTTAGAATCCAAAGCAGTAAATATGGACATTCTACACAGCAACACAAGTCGTTTTGTTATAAACTGCAGCTGGTCAACAAATATATATGATGCCGAACCCCAGTGTTAAACATCAATGGTGTTGAGCTTACTAATTTTATTTTCCATTAATTTTATTTTGCATTCATTCATATGTTAGGTCTTTGTTGAATACATAGCTGCATGTGCCCTGATGAAAGTCATACACCATAGTTTAGAACTGAGATGATTCTCAATACTTGGGCGGGATGTTCTGCTTGCATCTGCTCAGAGACCAGAAATTCCCATCCGAGGTCATCGTATCTTTTTTTTTTAGAAAATATTTTATTTGAGGCATTTATAATTTTAACACTTTTCAAAAACAGCATCTATTCAAACAGAACTCACAACAAAAATAACCATCACCCCCCCACCCAAACACAAACCCCAACCAACTTGGCTTATAACACACCGCCAATCATTCCCAGCCCTCCCGAGAGGTCATTGTACTGTTAAATAGTCTGCCAAATTTTCTATCCCACCTGCGAAGTGGGAAAATGTATCCCCTTGTTACAGTTAGATCAATTAAAAGAATGTCACTTACACCTGCATGCTCTCAATTAACACAATACTGCATTTTACTCATTTTGCCTTCTATATTTCTTCTCTTTTACTAAGTCTCGCCAATCCTACCTAATACCATCCACTCTATTTTCTTCTTTTTTTAAAAACGATGTATTTTATTACAAACATGGATCAAAACAGGTTACAGCGAACAAATACCCCGGGAAACATGCTTCCCAACAATCAACTATACAGTCTGTACAGATTTTTCCCCTTTTTCACCCCCCCCCCTCCCCCGCGACGAACAGCCCCTCAAAGCATCTTTATTGTCACATGGCAGGTTGAGTAGTGTACAAAGTGCCAATTCCCATTTCGTCTTTTGACTCCTTATAAGAAGCACTAACTTTGTAATTTTGATCTACTAGAAATATGACAAAAATATACACACCAGAAACATTACAAAGGCTAACCACCTGTGAAAAAATGACAGAGATTAAAAAATAAGAAAGGAAATAATTCACAACTTAAGACCACTTTCCACTCCTGGGATACAACTTTAGAATTCCTACAGTGCAGAAGGAGGCCATTCGGCCTATTGAGTCTGCACCAACCCTCTGAAAGAGCACCCGACCTAGGCCCACTTCCCCGTCCTATCCCCCCCTAACCTACTTAATTTAGCATAGCCTAATCAGCTAACCTGCACATCTTTCGACTATGGGAGGAAACTGGAGCATCCAGAGGAAACCCACCCTGTCACGGAGAAAAAGTGCAAACTCCATGTAGATAGTCACTCAAGGCCAGAATTGAACCCGGGTCCCTGGCGTCGTGAGGCAGCAGTGCTAACCACAGTGCCACTAAAAACATTCCGGTTCCGCTACGGCGGGAGTGGAAATTCCCAGACGAGGTCTCTGGCAGGTGAAAAAAATGAATTAAAATGGATTGAGCACTTCAAGCTATATTTTCATGTTATTCGCATATGTCAATCAGTGCGATATTGGACTATTTTTGGGCACAAGGATTATCTTTGGGCAGTTGGGTCAGACTGGGCTAGCACGGTAGCAACGGGCAGCATGGTAGCATTGTGGATAGCACAATTGCTTCACAGCTCCAGGGTCCCAGGTTCGATTCCGACTTGGGTCACTGTCTGTGCGGAGTCTGCACATCCTCCCAGTGTGTGCGTGGGTTTCCTCCGGGTGCTCCGGTTTCCTCCCACAGTCCAAAGATGTGCAGGTTAGGTGGATTGGCCATGATAAATTGCCCTTAGTAACCACAATTGCCCTTAATGTTGGGTGAGGTCACTGGGTTATGGGGATAGGTTGGAGGTGTTGACCTTGGGTAGGGTGCTCTTTCCAAGAGCCGGTGCAGACTCGATGGGCCCAATGGCCTCCTTCTGCACTGTAAATTCTATGAAAACTATGAAAACTTTACATAGATCACACAAAAAAGGAAGTTGAGAATCCAATTTCTGTGATGCTCTTCTCTACTCCCTACTTTCTCTTCTGCACAATTACTCACTCTCTTTCATCACAGTGGTTCATTCACAGATTACTGTAAACCTTGATGAAATGAGTACGTCCATTTTTCAGTTAGAGTAAAACGTGGCAGATTGTGTAATTTATTCACATCTAGTTAATGCACCGCGACAGACTGTGTTTATGCCTCAGCAATCATAACTGTAACACAGGTTTGCCCTATAATTTACTGGTCTTAATATGCATTGGTGAACACCAGAGCCATTGGAATAAAGTGGCATAAGAACCTGCAGTCAATTCATAACCAGAAACACCACTGCAGCACTCATGTAATTGAAAATGCTTTCTTACTTTCGTCTGGGTTTTGACCTTGTACTACAGTGAAAATATGTCCCAAAATATTTTTCGAAACCCGAGGGGAAATGGATATGTCATGCTTTTGAGTGTGTAACTTTATATACCATGCAGCAAATTTATATGAATTAATTGTTAACGTTGCTAAATTTGATTTTCTATGCAAATTGCCACAACACATTTGGTCTGCTAAATATTTTCAGCATTTTGTTTTTATTTCTGATTTTGAGCATCTGCCATATTTTGCATTTGTATTCCTGTGGTTTCTTGGTGCTCCTCTTTTGGAGTCATTTCAGGTTCACTTGAATCATCATTGATTTCTTGGTGCTCCTCTTTTGGAGTCATTTCAGGTTCACTTGAATCATCTTTGGTTTCTTGATGCTCTCTTATGGAGACAAAATCTTCAAGATTTCATTTTCTTGTGGATAGGTTAGAGTAGATGAGGTTTTAATTGACGTGGTCTCACTGGACTCAAGAGTAGTTTCACTTTGATTGTTGAGTGCTTCTGGACATACGAGCTGGGATCTGTCAGTCTCGCTGTGATCTTGCACATCTTGTATGGGAATTGTGATTTCTTCGTCACTTGTCGCACATGCAGTGGGTAGACATTCATTCAGTGTCTTCTTGTTGGTTAAATGAGCTGGGTGGACTTTCATAGTCTTCTTCTGGTGGCTCAAATAAGCTGGGTAGACTTTCATAGTCTTCTTGTTGTTCACGTGAGCTTGGTAGGCTTTCATAGTCTGCTGCTGGTTGCGCAGATAAGGTTGATAGACTTTCATAATCCTGTTCATGCATGGACTTCGCTATTGAGTCTTGAGTTGCTTCCATTGTGGAGTCTGTCAACGAGCTCTCTGTGGAGGCTTGTATCGCTCTCTCTGTGGAGTCTTTCATCGCTCTGTGTGTGGAGTCGTGCAGTGATTTTGCTGTGGAGTCGATCTGTGCGCTCTCAACGGAGTTGTTCAGTACTCACTGTGTGGCATCATTTTTTTCTTGGATATTTGACAGGTTGCTATCATCCAATGTATCGACGATCTGCCATTGCATCATGGTATTGGATTAATCTACCAGGAGTAGAGTCGTGTTCAGCTTTTCAACCGTGGCGCTGATGCTTTTATGATCATCATATCCAAATAACTCAGCCATGTCGGAGTAGTATTCTTCGATAAACAAATCATCTTCTTTTGTTTCGGATTTGTCATTATGCTCTTCACTTCAGGTGGTGCAAACTGCTTGTTCCAGGGTGCTGCGGAGGTTATTTTCAACTGCTGGTACAAGTTCAGGCATTGTTCTGTCTTTCGAGGTGAAAAGATTGTGTTTTGTAGCTTTAAAACTCTTTTTTTCCAATTTTCGGACCTTTCCCCTTTAATTGGGTGTGGTCCGGGGCCTCTGACACCATGACAGTCATGACGTAATGCGTAGGAATGGATTGCGCATGCGCAAATCGCTTTTCCTTTACTGTGCGCTTTTTCGTAAACTGCGCATGCGCGGCTTGCGCAGGACGATCTGCGCCCAAATCTTCTTTTTTTAATTGCGCATGCGCAGAACGATCTGAATCGAAAACGTCTTTTTTCAATTGTACGTACGCGGCTGCCGTTTCCTGAGCATGCAGGCAATCCCAGATTTGCGTCATTTGTTCCCCGGGAGTTTAAAATGTGCTCAGACCCCATTTTAACTTCTTCAGACCCGTGGAAAAGAACTTTTTCACCGTTTTTCCTTGTTAAAAAAAAGTTATTTTTTTCTTGCGATCTGCACTTGTCAATAGCGATTTCTAGCATTAACCCTTTCTGTTCTGATGATTGTTTGAGTTTTGCAACACTCATTTCCTGTGCAATTTGGTCTCTGAGCATGGAATGTCCTAAAGCAGTATTGTTACTGGTGTTACAGTAATCTTCACATTTTTTAAGTATTCTAATTATTCTTAAATTTCTAATTTGGTGTTGTTTTCACCTTTCAAATAATTAAAGTAGTTATAAATTTCTCTAGCTTCATGCCCTGCTAGGAGAAGTGCTATTTTCATTTCTTCTGAGGCCGCGCTCAACTCATTTGCTACAATATACAGTTCGAACGTTTGTTTAAAGAGTTTCCATGTATGACTTAAATTACCGGTTGTTTTCAGCTGCGGTGGAGTTCCAAAGAGTTGCATCGACTCAGCAAAGTCTCCCCACGTCCGAGTTTTCTTCTGTTTTCGATCGTGCTTTGGCTGCATCTTGTGTAACTTTTCTAGTAAGCGTTCTGAAGTCACCCCACTCCTGATACCATGTATTATTCCTTGTGTCTGAATAAAGCTCGTAGTCTTACAGTTGAAGAAAATGCTTTATTTCTATGAGTTCATTCTCTCTCCAGTGTTTAGACTATGTTACATCTGAGCTGCCTGTTTGTGGCCTGCTCACCAGCTGCCGTTCCTGTGAAGAGAGTGAGAGACTACTTCCTGTTTGTCTATGTATTTATGCATCTCTGGTGCTCCCTCTAGTGGTTACTTAGTTGTAGTGTATTTACCTTAACCCCTTGTGTATATACAGTGATGTGTATATACAGTGATGCATATCACTACAAATTCTATGATTCTATGAAACCCTCTACTGTAAAGTTTAAAATCACATTGTATTTAAACAGTAGCTCGATCTACTTCGCTGTTTAAGAATGCAACAATTGTTGGAAATAGAGCTGGCTGAAGACATTCGTCAAAGGAAATTATTGTCCAGTTTCAAATAGCAAATAAGAGTTTGCACTACAGTGGCATTCAGTGATATTCTCACCACTGTATAATTTACATGTAAGTTGTGCAATGTATTCAGCATCATTCCCTATTTGTATGGGAGTATATATATATATATATATATATATCTCAGGTTACACTTAACCAGTTGATTGTACACTGACTGACTTTCTTGCTTCTCTGATGATCAAATAGCGTTTAGACATAACACATGGCAGAAAAGAACCCGCAGCCAACTGATCATCTTAGCATTTGACAAGGCAATGTGACAATGTAAATTATTATATTGTTGTGCACCAATGATATTAATATATTACATAGCCTCCCCTTCTTTGCCATGAGCAATAATTTGAACATAGATTGGATGAAAATGGGCCTTACAGTGGAGTGATTATTAGTTGTCAAAACACATTTGATGCCTTTGGAAGACATGCTATAAGTAAATATTTTCTTTTAACTATACATTTGTTTTAGAATATTGACCAAACTTTTGCATTGTTTTAGTAAAACTAACCACAGAACATAAAAAACATTTTGATTTATAATAACTTTGTTCTCTTTGGCAGTAGCCTTCTCCATATGTTACCATCGCCTGCCAAAGTCCTGACCTTCGTATAACCAAATCCCTATGTGTTAGCATCTTGAAACATGGAGTTTATCTATTTCTTCTGGTGCATCTTTCAGTTTTATTTTTTTGCTGTACTCATTCCCACTGGATGTGAAGCCAAAGGATTGTTCTGTTAGTTGAACCAAATCATTCTATCCTTCTTCAGGTTTTAATCATGCCCATGAAGTCATCCTGTTGATGGATCTGAACCAACCAAAGCTGCTTAATCCTACATATACAAGAAACTGGTCTGAGGGTTCAGCCAGAATGGAAGGACTTCTACTTCAGTTTTGTTACATATCAGAGAGTACATCCTTGCTGATGAAGCGTCAATTGATCTGTACTGACGTCAGCAGTGAGTGTTTCAGTTCTTCATCTTGGATTGTATGAGCAACATCCCTAATAAAACCTCTCATCAGGTTGTCAGAATCCAGAGTGTGGACACCTCCATACCTTTTCTCTTTGTGGCAAACTCAGACATGTAACGAGCAGGACTTTCCGTTTGGGAGACTATGTTTTCCTGCTGGAGGAGAATTGCTACTGATATGCTCTCGCACAGGAAATAACTCAGTATTCCTCGCCATTCAAATTTATGCATGGTGAGGAATACGAGGGAATCCCGCTATCGAGCCACCAATTTAAGCGGGCAGCCCGATAGCGAAGATCTGTGGCCGGCCAAGCCCCGCCCCAAAATCAACCCGCACCCCTGGATTTTCGGATTGCCCTCCACTTCCCCCTAGTACGGAGGTGACCCAACCAGCGCCCCCACCACCCCCCAAAGGGGCCACCTAAACAGGGAGACCTCCCAGAGGGGCCCCTAATTAAAAGGGACCACCTCCAGAAAAGAGAGCCCCGTCTGAAAGGTAGAGAGCAGTCTAGACAGGTGCAGTGAAAAAAAGTCACAGGTGTAAAACACTGAATCCCCCCCACCCCTTCCCAACACCCACAATGACTGTATAAACACACTCTGCAGCCTGCCTTCTGTCTTCATTTTTGCCGCTGTGTGTGTAAGTGCAAAAGAGAAACAAAATATTGTATGGTTCAGTAATGGTATCAAGTGTTCCTCATAGCATTAGCATGAGAAGTAATGTGCATTTATCATAGAATCCTTACAGTGCAGAAGGAGGCCATTGAGTATGGACCGTCCCCCCAAAAGAGCGCTCTACCCAAGCCCATACCTTTTCCCTATCCCTGTAACCCCGGAATTGATTGCGGCCAACCCAAATAAACTGCACATCTTTGTATTGTTGGAGGAAACCGGAGCACCTGGAGGAACTCACACAAACATGGGGAGAACGTACAAACTCCACATAGTCAGTCAGCCGGAATCAAACCCGAGCCCCTGGAACTGTGTCAGCAGTGCTAACCACTGTGCCACTGTGCATTTCATCCTCCAAGATCAAAACTTATTGTTCAACCCAACAAAAACGCGGAAACCACAAAGAAATCATTTGGAATGCACCAGTTAAATAATAAGGATGTGAAAGTACTGTAACGTTGTTACACAATCAAAGGCATTGTATAATTTCTATCATCAGCTCATTAGAGATAATCTAATGCTGTTCATTTTCACAACAATTTAAATAGGAGCGGAACAAGTTTAAAATGATGGGGGTGGGGGTTTAAAATGCTATTTAAGTTGCTTAACTGCACATAACTACATTTCAATTTGTATTCAGAATCAATCATTTATCGAACTTTGATTCTCTGCAATGTTCACAGATCGAGTACCAACCATGCCCAGTAGAACTTGTGGCAACTTAAAGTTGTATGTAACTGACCCCCATCAAATACTTTGGGGGTTGGGACTAATTTCATCCATGTAATGAACTGATGTATTTTAATTGGGGGAGGGTTTTGCAACGTTGTTACACAGACATTTCTGTTACACAAGAAAGGCAAGCTCATCCTCTGTAGGAACTGAAACATAGTCCATGAAAAAATTACCTGGTACAGTGGGCCATAGGTTGGACAACACACCGTTTAATATTAAGAAATGAATTTGAAGGAGTGGTACTTGGGAGATGTTCTTGATCTCAGCCTAATTGACAAATAACACTGACAGACATTATGGGACCATGGAAGCTCACAAAAAACAGCTATTTGACTCAATCTAGCGATGCTGGTTCTTTGATAGAGCAATCCAAAATGAAGGAATTCTCCTTCCCGGATCTTGACTCAGAGCATTGTATCTTCCTCTGCTCTAACGATTTATCCAAAATAGTCCCTTAAAAGCAGCGATGGTCTCTAGCTCAGCTACTTTCAGTGCCAAGTACTGCAAACACCAATCATACCCTGCTAAAGAAATGTATCCTAATCTCTTGAGGAGGACTGTAAACTAATGAATCCTCATTTCTAATTGAAAATAGGGAACTGGGGAGGTATTTTTGGTGAAAGGGGGAAAAATAGCTGCTAAATGGAGGCTATCCTAATAAGGCACGTCAGTTTGAAAGTCTGGTTTTCCCATGCAATTCTGATCCTAATTACAGATTGCTATAATTTAATCTATTCTCGATTGGCTAAAACATGGAAGTCTGCGGGTTGAACACCAAGCACCGACGAGGCACAATTTTCATGGATTCGTACATGGAACACTGGATTGTGGAATAGACTGTTTGGAGCCGTTCCACGGTCAAAGGTGCCAAAAAAGAGGCACAGAGATGAAAATTTGAATTTATTTTGGAAGAGGACGGGGAACCTGTGCAGTCAAACATTCTTCTCCCCAAATACTGGGCTGGCCTGATGTTGGGAGGCAACAATTTTGCACACTGTACTGGCCTGCTGCTTGGCGCACTGCAACCTGCCTGCCTGATGTTAATGACACCCGTGCCTCAAAACTGTTGCACCCTCTTCTCTGTGGGTACAGCGAGAATGACCAGCACACTCCATCTGTCAGTTGGCCAAAGACTAAAATCTTTGCATCACCCAATCCTTTAATTCTGAAGCAGTCTTCATTAGAATTTTTTTTAATTCAGCGGATTGTTGCGATCAGGAATGCACTGCCTGACAGGATGGTGGCGTCGGATTCATTGGGAGCTTTCAAAAGGAGACTGGATGAAGACTTGCAGGGACACAGATTACAGAGCCACGGGTGAAAGAACTGGGTGGTGGGACTAATAGGAAAGCTTTACTAAAGAGACAGCTCAGATACGACGGGCTGAATGGGCTCCTTCTGTTCTTTGTCATGCTGCAATGTTACTATGGTAACGTTTTGGTACAGCACAAACACAAAATTATCTTATGCTCATGAAAGAGTCATTACAGCAAGATGGAGTGAAATTCTCAAATGTTGTTGTTTTTAATGTTAGCCACCCATAACAGAAGGTGTACTATCAAATCAAATTCCCAAAGCTGCACATTGTAAAAATAAACTTTTACTGCACCTTCCTACCATTGGAAATAAAGGGATATAATGGTTTGTCATTTATTTTGTTTCCTTAACCCTGTAAAAAATATTCAACAGAAACGTTCAGGCCAACAACAACGGAGCCTCCAACATTGTAAAACATTCCAAAGGTGCTTCACAGGAGCATTATCAAACTATAAGGAGATAATTGGATAAAAAATTAAAAGCTCAGTCCTGCCCCACGCCGCCGAGGACCCAGGTTCGATTCAGCCCCTGGGTCGCTGTCCGAGTGGAGTTTGCACATTCCCCATCTGGCTGCATGGGTTTCATCCCCACAACCCAAAGATGTGCAGGGTAGGTGGATTGGTCATGCTAAATTGTCCCTTAATTGGAAAAAAGCTTAGTCAAGTGATAGGTTTTAGAGAGTGTCTTATGGCGGACCAATCCAAATTCGGGATACGCAAGAAGCCAGAATTGGAGGAGCGCAGAGTTGCAGGGCTAGAGAAGATTTTCTTTAATTTAAAGTACACAATTCCTTTTTTTTCCAATTAAGAGGCAATTTAGCGTGGTCAATCCACCTACCCTGTACATCTTTGGGTTGTCGGGGCGAGACCCACGCAGGCAGGGGGATAATGTGCAAACTCCACAAAGTTCAGTGATACAGGGTCGAACCAGGTCCTCAGCACTATGAGGTAGCAGTGCTAACCACTGTGCCACCATGCCGCCCAGGGTTGAATAAGATTAGAGACATAGGGAGGGGCGTGGTCATGAAAGGTCTTGAAAGCAAGACTGATAATTTTAAAATCGAGGTATTTCCAGACAGTAAGCCAACATAGGTCAATGGGTACAGCAGTGACAGGCAATGGGCGGGACTTCCGTCCACCTTTGGAAGGAAATCTTGGAGATCTGTCAGCCAATCTGGGTGCTGCAGTGGCCAAAAGAGGTACTTTACTGCCCGTCTGGATCTAAGTCCTGAAACTGTTGGTAAGGTTAAATCCTGGGGGCAGGTAGGTAAGGGGTGCCCTGGGAGGTTGGGAGAGGGGTACTGCAACATCGAGGGTAGGCCATGGGAAGGAAGGAGGACGAGAGCTCCCACCACCCAAAGGGGCCTTCAGATTGAGGTGACTCACGCCCCCAACCTGAGATGGAGAATAGTTCATTTTGCTGTTTCTCACCCAGCTCGGATCTGCTCCCGCCAGTCTAAAAATTGGGGCTGACTGGAAAAAGATTCCTTAAGTGGCCTTAAGTGGTAATAGACCAATTTCCTACCCGAGGCCACCCCGTCACACCGTGAAATTGTTCCAGGATTTAGGCAGGTGGGATCCCGGGTGGAATCCTATCCACCCAATTTTGCGCTCCCTCTCTCCCGCCTCAGAACCCACCTGGGAGGGGGGAAGCCAGTTATATTCCGCTGAAAGGCAATATTAATAAACATATTTAAAATATTTGAACCTTAAAAAGCTTTATGTCACTTTCTTTACACATCTTAAAGTGAAAATATATATTGCCATGACAATTCAGAAAAAAACTATTGCTTACATCAGCTAGTTAAGGATTAACTAATGTTACAATTTTAAGGAAGTCGAGAATCGGGTAACATTTAGCTTACATCTGTTCTCCATTACAATGCAACTGTGAGGGTGTCCAATTCCATTGCTATTACTAGGACTGCGGTGACAAAGTCACATACTGCCAGTGACTTGCCAGTGGATGAGCTCAGAGCTGCACATTTACCAGATTTGCAGCACATTTGCCAGATGTGCAGATGTGGTTCTGTTCTGTGAGGAGGGAGGGAACAAATGGGAGCAAAAATAAGTGTTACCGTTCAAGGAAGTACTAACACACCAATCAGGAGCTGGAGGTGGCCATTCAGCCCCTTGAACATCCTCCATCATTCAATAAGATCATGGCTGATCGGATTGTTGGCTATCGCCGATAACCTTCGACACCCTGATTCGTCAAGAATCTATCCATCTCAGTCGCAAAAATATTCAACGACCCTGCTTCCACCGCTGTCTGGGGAGGAGGGTCCCAAAACCTCACCACTCGCTAAGAAAAAATAACTATCCTAATCTTCATCATAAATGGGAGACCCTTATTTTTAAACTTGTGTCCTCTGGTTCTTGTCTCTCTCACAAGAAGAAAACATCCCTTCAGTACCCACCCTCCGAATTTCTCTCAGTTGACTTAGTAAACACATGGGTCAGAATTTTCCGTTGCTTGTGCGGGCATGTGCCAGACTCTGATGTGTGTGAAATTGCACAAGACGATGTTGGGTGTAGGTCCTGACATCATTGCGCAATTGTGCAATATTTCAGTCAGTGGACGCACGCAAGAGTTTGAAATGTGCCCACTGTCAATCACAAAGGCAAATTAGTCCATTAAGGTGACAATTAAACGCAATTTTACTTGGCCTGTCTATTTATGCGGTGGGTCAACTGGCCAGGCAGGCTTTGTGTTTTAGCTTCGACCTTGACCCAAGGCGGGTTGAAATGTCAGGGCTGAAATAAAAATTACATTGTAGTCTGGGGACTGAGCTTTGTGTTTGAATATGCTGGATGATCTTTGCATAGCTTTTCCGTTGTTATTTATTTTTCACATGTCCGCAGCTGCTGTCCCCAAGGGAGCACATTAGATGCACCAGCCTGCACCTACTCTTTCCTCTGTGCCCGCCCTCTTTGGCAGCGGTCAGCCTTTCCCAGCACGTGTTTCATGCTCGCTACCTGTTAATTGACCAGCCAGCGTGACATCACGTTCTGGGGCTGATCATGGCCAGAACCGCATTCCGTGCCCCCTTCCCAGTCCGTCAAACGCATACGTCCGATGAGTGAATAATTCAGGCCAACTTCATCTCCAGCACCTTCCTCTTTTCTGAAGGGCCCTTCCCTCTGCAACATCCCAATCCACTCATCCACCATCCCTACCTTCTAGTCTAGTTGTCCTTGCCTGACACAGGGAGGGCAGGAGTGGGGGGGGGGGGGGGGTGCATGCCAAGCCTGCCACTCCAGACACAAATTGGGAGCGGCCATAAGGGCTGCTGAATGCCAAGAAGGGTTGGTTGAAAGGTTTGCCTCAGTTCTCTGGGATTTTGTCCTAGTTGGTGTCAGTAAATATGCGGCCTTAACACCCTCACCTCTCCTCCAACCCTTCAGAATACCCCATTCAAGCCAAATCATTCCAAACCATGCTCCATTCATCCCCAATAGCGCCCCATAAACGCCATGCCTACCTATGTCACCTCATAACCCCTATGCCAAGTAACTACCGACTAAAGCCCCCAGCTACCCACCTCCAATGGCTTCTGATCGCCTCCACTCATCCATATGGCCACTATGCCAACTCATGCTTCCTACCCACTTCCCTTTGCCATTACATTCCCCATGCCAACTCACCATATCCACCAGAGGCAGACCTCAAAAACCATGCTGAGATGTGATTAAACAGAGATCTATGTATTTATTACAGAATTCATTACATATAAGCTTCCATTAAAGCCCATTCTATGCATTCGTACTTAATCCCTTAAAAAGACAAACATTCGTAATCATGATCCCATATCAAAGATAGCTAATCGTTTATTCTTGGAATGGTCAATCAACTCTGAACCTACATGGTGGTGCAATGGTTAGCACTGCTGGCTATGAAAGTCTTACAAAAAATAAAATTGGATTGCCTCAGCCAAATTCACCATTAGTGAAGGTGCACAATACAAAATTGTCCATCATTCGATGTAAATTGACAATGTTATTTACTAAGGTTCTAAAGATGAACAAGTCTTAAAATAATCCCATTGGTGTAGTGTGGATCGTTGCTTTAAATTTGGGATTAAGGCAGATTAGAGAGAGCTGGCCAGTGCCAAATCTGACCCAGGAATGCTCAAAATAGACAATTGGACTCGAAAAGTCGAAAAATAATCCATCCTGAGCATTGACTGCGTTCATTTTACTGAGGACAAATATTAAACGGAGTGTGGAGCAATCATTGACAACAAGGCACTGGGACTAAAACTGTATGACATTCTTTAATTTACTATGACAAAAGATGTGGACATATGCAAATTTAGGGTGCTTTTCCATACAGCAATGCACATTTGAAAGTCAAATTTGACTTAATCAAGATGGCGCCATTTATGAAGCCAAATGTTCATTCATTATGTTCATTCAGCAACCAACACATTCCATGAAATCAAATCCATAAAGCTCCCTTTAATTATCCAATGGTCCCTGCAAAATATTTTCCTACCATTTTCTTCCCTAATTTCTTCAAAAGAGATTACAGTATCATATATCCTATCCTTCGTTCTCATGGCGTAAGAAATACTCAACCATGAGTATTTCTTTCACCTATGGCAGTTTAAAAAAAATTATTGAACACAATGTAGAAGTATTTGATAGGTTTAAGTCTTAGTTATCCATCAAATTGATAATGGCTTTATTTCTGGTACCCTGGGGTGGAGTGAGAGAGGATATAATTTGATGTCAAGGATTGTGTCTGAAAGACTTCCAGTTGCCGCTATGCCTAGGTAGGTCGCACGTTCGGCAGCTCCCACCGGGAACGGACTTTTGGGCTCTCTAGAGGGGCCCCAACAGCAATTGTTCGACGGCTTCCAGTGTGGGAAGGTGACAGCAAGGTCCCCCCGACATTATATGGATTGGACCAGAAGTGGAGCGGTGAAAAAAGTGATCTTGGAGCAGCGAAACGTGAGAGGGAGAAAAAAAACAAGATGGCGGCGGGTGGAGACCAAGCAGCATGGGCGCAGTGGTCGCAGGAGCAGCAGGAGTTTCTTAAACGCTGCTTTGAGGAGCTGAAAACCGAAATGCTTGCGCCAATGAAGGCGGCGATTGAGAAGCTCGTGGAGACCCAGAAGGCCCAAGGGGCGACGATCCGGGAGGTGCGGCAAAAAGCCTTGTAGAACGAGGACGTTGTTAAAAATTGTTGGAAAATTTGAATAAACATTTTTTTTTAAAAAAAGGATTGTGTCTGAAAGTACTACTTTCACAAAAAGGAGTATCAAAAAAAGCTGGTTGGATTTGACTCTTTTCTTTTGGAGTTGCAGACAAAATGAGGGGCATGGTATTAAGTTAATTTATCTTATCAATGTAATTTTTTTTTTTCCTCTGGCAAACATGGGTGAGTTTCAAACTAGCTTGATCCAATTAAATCAATTTCACTACTAAGCCTGCTTTTCCTTTGTGTTACTATTAAAACCAGAACATAAGAACATAAGAACTAGGAACAGGAGTAGGCCATCTGGCCCCTCGAGCCTGCTCCGCCATTTAATGAGATCATGGCTGATCTTTGTGGACTCAGCTCCATTTTCCGGCCCGTACACCATATCCCTGAATCCCTTTATTCTTTAGAAAGGTATCTATCTTTTTCTTAAAAACTTTTAAAGAAGGAGCCTCAACTGCTTCACTGGGCAAGGAATTCCAGAGATTCACAACCCTTTGGGTGAAGAAGTTCCTCCTACACTCCGTCCTAAATCTACTTCCCCTTATTTTGAGGCTATGCCCCCTAGTTCTGCTTTCCCCGACCAGTGGAAACAACCTGCCCGCATCTATCCTATCTATTCCCTTCATAATTTTATATGTTTCAATAAGATCCCCCCGCATCCTTCTAAACTCCAATGAGTACAGTCCCAGTCTACTCAACCTCTCGTCATAATCTAATCCCATCAACTCTGGGATCAACCTAATGAATCTCCTCTGCACTCCCTCCAGTGCCAATATGGCCTTTCTCAGGTAAGGAGACCAAAACTGAACACAATACTCCAGATGCGGCCTCACCAACACCCTTTACAATTGCAGCATAACCTCCCTAGTCTTGAACTCCATCCCTCTAGCAATGAAAGACAAAACTCGATTAGCCTTCTTAATCACCTGTTGCACCTGCACACCAACTTTTTGCGACTCGTGCACCAGCACACCCAGGTCCCTCTGCACAGCAGAAGTGAAAATATCTCCCATGTCATGCAATCTAAGAAATGACACAGGAAAACAGATGGGTCTCGAACAAACTTGACAAACCCATGCAAGTAAAAACATCTATTTTGTGGCAAAAAAGGCCAGACACCTTGGGCGCGATTCTCCACTCCTGCGACAAAGTGCCCACGCCGTCGTGAACGCCGTCGACGTTCACGACGGCACGAAACGGTCCCGATCTCGACCGATTCAGGGCCCGAAAATCGGTTGGGATCGGGGCCGTGAAAGATTTGGGGGGCGTGTCGCGAAAGCAGCGTCGTCAGCGCGCCGGAATGACGCGGCCGGCGCCGCATAACTGGTGTCACCCGCGCATGCGCCAGTGGGCGCCAACCCACGTATGCGTGGTTGCTGTCCTCCCCGAGGCCGCCCCGCAAGAAGATGTCGGATGGATCTTGCGGGGCGCGGAGGAAAGGAGGTCCTCCTTCAGAGAGGCCGTCCCGCCAATCGGTGGGCACCGATCGCGGGCCAGACCCCTTTTGAGTCCTACCCCGGCGGAAGAACCCCTCTCGTTCCCCCACAGGCCACCCCCCCCCCCAAGCGTTCCCGCACTGTTCCCACCGGCAGCGACCAGGTGTGGATGGTGACGGCGGGAAGCCGTCGTTTTGGGCAGGCCGCTCGGCCCATCCGGGCCGGAGAATAGCGGGTGTAGCGGAGAATCGCCATTTTGGATGTCCCGGGCGATTCTCCGGCCTGCGCCGCGCAGAACTCGACGGGGCCGTTCTTGCCGCTTGGGTGAATCGCGGGAGGGCGTCGGACCGGCGTCGCGGGGAAAAATGGCGTGCCAGGCGATTCTCCCAACCGGTGCCGAGCGGAGAATCGCGGCCCTTGTCACAATTTAAACCGACTTTAATTTTCTTCAGTAATATATAAAAAGATTAGTATTTATGCACCAAGACAAAATGTTGGTATTTTTGTCATTTAAAATGGTGTATCACTCTCCGAGTCTGCATGGGTTTCACTCCCACAACCCAAAGATTTGCAGATTAGGTGGATTGGCCACGTTAAATTGCCCCTTAATTGGAAAAAAATAATTGGGTACTCTAAAATTATTTTTTTTAAAGAAACAAAAACTGTGCATCACTGCGATGTCCTGATACAAAAACGGTCGAGCTATGATTCCATTCAATTCCAATCTGAATTTTGCCCTTTAAATATTTTGTTCACATATTAATAACTAAAAGACACATAAAAGAGTCTCTTAAAGCATTAATATGTTCAAATAGTTTTTAAAATAAATTTCGAGCACCCAATTTTTTTTTTCCAATTAAGGGCCAATTTAGCGTGGCCAATCCACCTACCCTGCACATCTTTGGGTTGTGGGGGTGAAACCCACGCAGACACGGGGAGAATGTGCAAACTCCACACGGACAGTGACCCAGGGCCAGGATTCAAACCCGGGTCCTCAGCACCGTAGGCAGCAGTGCTAACTACCGTGCCATGTGCCGTCCTTGTTCAAATAGTTTTAATAAGTCACTCTACGTTCAGATACAAGCTGCGCAGTGATTTTGGAATAAATGCACGTTACCTATAAATAAATAATAATCTTTATTAGTGTCACAAGTAGGCTTACATTAACACTGCAATGAAGTTACTGTGAAAAGCCCCTAGCCGCCACATTCCGCCACCTGTTTGGGTACACCGAGGGAGAATTCAGAATGTCCAATTTATCTAATATCACATCTTTCGGAACTTATGGGAGGAAACCGGAGCACCCGGATGAAACGCCCGCAGACACGGGGTGAACATGCAGACTCCGCACGCAGACACGGGGAGAACGTGCAGACTCCGCACAGACAGTGAACCAAGCCGCGGTGTGAAGCATCAGTGCTAACCACTGAGCTATCGTGCCACCCTAGTCTCATACAGAATACTTGCATCCTTTATGAAACTAATCATCAGGATTGATTATGGTTGTCAAGACCAATATCAGTTAGATATTCATGCTTGGTGTTGACGCAAAATGAAAACATTAGCTGTGTTTGTTTGACTTCAATGGAACTAAACATGGGAAAGTCGTCTGTCAGGCAGCTAATCTGTACACCCATTATGTGCAAATTCCCAAAATAAATTTCTACCCCCTTTATTGGTATTTTCTAATAACTTCCTTGTATTTTGGTAACCACTTTCCAATTCTAGATTTGGGTTATATTTGCTGAGATCGTGTAAGGCAGCAGCTGTGCTGCACGTGCATTACTGAACATGGAAACGAAAGTAATAGTTACACTTGTTCTGACTTGCAGGTTTCCTATGCCTAAGAACAGTGTGATTAGCTCAACATCACATTGACGTTAGGAAGCATCTGACACTCTGGCAAAGCTCATACAAAATAAGTCTGTCCCTATTTGCTTAAACTCTATGGGCGGAATTCTCTGATCCTGAGGCTAAGTGTTTCCCGACGGCGTCAACATGGCCTCCGGATCAGCAATTCTGGCCCCTACAGGGGGCCAGCATGGGACTGGAGCAACCCACGATCCGATCCCGGCGTCAACTGGGTGTCGCGGTGTCCGGGCATGCACAGCGGCACTAAACGTGCACAAGCGTAGTGGGATCGGCGCGACCTTTGCGCATGCACGGTGTCTCCCTCCTCCGCGCCGGCCCCAACGCAACATGGCGTAGGGCTACAGGGGCCGGCGCAGAACAAAGGAGGCCCCCAGCCCGAGAGGCCGGCCCGCCGATCAGTGGGCCCCGATCGCGGGCCAGGCCACAGCAGAGGGCCCCCCCTGGAGTCGGACCCCCCTTCCCCTCTCCCACAAGCCGCCCCCGGACTCTTCCACGCCGAGGTCCCGCCGGGTAAGACCAGGTTAGAACGGTGCCTGCGGGACTCGGGTTTTTCAGTATGGTCGTTCGGCCCATCCCTGGCGGAGAATCGCCGGGGGGGGGGGGTCCGTAGAGTGGCCTCCGGCCGGTGCTGCGCTGGCGCCAATTACGTCCCGGTGGCGGGGCGCGATTCGTGCCGGTCGCGACGATTCTCTGGCCCGTTCCCCAGGCTCAGAGAATCCCGCTCTATGCCCCCATTTCCTCGCTGCTTGTATTAATGCTCCATTTCACGTTATGTCCCCATCTCCTCGCTGCTTGTACCAATGCTTCTTTTCTCTTTATCCTTAGCATGATTGAACAGGGTTTCCACAAGAATTGATGTAAAAAAGTCTGTGAAAGCAAATTTAAAAAGAACTTATTCCAGGCACAAAGATCTCTATGTGGAATGGTGCTCTCTGTATTCTGTATTCACCCATGTGCTAATTTGTAAACATTGTCAAAATGTATAATTTGTCATGATGACAATTAACCTCATCAATCGTCCTAATAAACTTGAAAATAACTAGGTCACTCCGAAACCGTTGCTTTCCAACGAGCAGCAGAGAAAGTAGAATTTCAGTAGCCAGATTTACATTACAGTAAATGGTGGACAGCTTCGATTGAAGCCACTGTGGAAAACATATGTGCCTGTGGGAGAAGATGAAATAAAGCTTTGATTAAAAATAACCTCAGAGATGCTAATTGGTATGCAGCAATGCAGAAATATTTTTTTGTTGAAAAGGCAATGGGGTGGATCTTGGCTTTGTGATGGTGTAAAATGAGTAAACTGGCAAACAGTTTTACATCTCTTTCAATGTTTGTTTCCAGTATCTTCAATGGAAATGAAATCAAAAGGTAAAACGGGCTGCTGACTTGCACTGTTGCACAAAGTCAAGATCGACCCAAATATGTGGCAAGAGCAGGATCAGATGGAGATAATGTCGCAAGATGTGAATTGCAAATCATTTGGGTAGCGTACCAGAGTGTGATCAACACCTTTGGAATGGTACAGCCCAGGAAAAAAAAACTTTTCTGTAGCACTTTTCACAACCACAAGACATTTCAAAGTGCTTTGCAGCCAATTAAAGACTTCTGAAGTGTGGTCACCGCTGTAATGTAGAAAACATGGCAGGCAACGTACACGCGCAGCAAGATCCCACAAACAATTTGTTAATGACCAGATCACCTACTTTTGCGATGTCGATCGAGGGACAGATATTGACCAAGACACAAAGGGAGGAGACATTTTTTAAATGGAAAAGAATATTGGTGAAGAAAAAGTTAGCCTGCCGGTGCATCCTGCAACTCCCAAAGAGCGAGTAGGTTTATTACAGGCAACAAGAAAATAAGCATTTTCATTTACATAATAACAATCTGTATTTACCTCACTCTTTTAATGTAGCAAAATATTCCAAAGTGCTTCACAGCTTTATCAAATAAAATTGGTCATTCAGCCAAATAAGGGGATATGACGGCAGACCCGACAATCAAAGGTTTGGCCCAAAGGGACATCATAAAGGAAGAAAGAGAGAATGAAGCGTGGAGTGCTTTGGGGAGTGGTGGCGGTGGTGGTGGGGGGGGGCAGTTCCAGAGCTTACAGCTTTGGCAGCTGATGGCAGAGCCACCAGCAATAGTGAAGCTAATAACATGGCAGATGGCCAGCAGTGGAGAAGATCACAAAGAGATACTGGGGATATTATTGAGATAGGCAGCAGCCAGGCCATGGCGGGATTTGGAAAGGATGAAAAATTTCAAACGGGTGTAATGTGTAACCAGGGGCTAAGGTAGGTTAGCGAGCAAAGGGGTGATATTGGATCTCGGTGCAATTTACGACAGCAGAGCTTTGGAAGCATTTATGATTATATGGTATCGTCTCACATTTTTTAAATGCTTTATAAAGCCCCTCCTCTATCATCAGGCACCTGGAAGTGCACCCATTGCTGACAGTAGAGCAATTATGGTGCCTATTTTGCACACAGCAAGACTACAATGAATAATCTTATTAATGGCCTGTTGAGACACTGTCACATTGGCACCTTGCTGTACATGATTACGGCTCACCAAAAGATAAAGCAGACAAGCTCTGTGTTTTTAATTAGCTCTCAACAAAACCTTTAAATGTGCCCCACTTAATGACTGTTAGGGTATGGTAAATGATTTTACATTGACCCTTCAGTGTAGAACTGGCAGCATACAGCAACAGTAAGGAAACTCCTTCAGCTATGTACGAGTCAGATGTCTGTTGTTTAAGGAAATAAGATCATCCAAGGTACCAGCTAGCAGCCAATTCCAAAGGGCTCCATGGAGGGCATCCACCCAAACTGCCTGATGAAGCAGGAAATGTTATCAGGAAGTAGAGGAGGGGAGAATGGAAATAGAATATTTTCCTTTCAACCTATGACAAGGAAGATTCCTGAACATAAAATCACTTACACTGGAAAAACTGATGATAGAAAAAAACAAAGAATATTAAATTAGGAGGGAAACAGCTAGAATTATTAGCTAATACCACTAGTGCCAGAACAGGCCAACGCAGCTGCCAACATCTATGCTAGGTGCTTTGAATTCTCCAATGGAACAATAACTTAATTGCAGTGTTAATGTGAGCCTACTTGTGACAGTAAAGGTTATAAAAAATAGTAATAATTGCAGGACCAGCAAACCCTAAATGATGTCTTCTCCTGCAGATCGTTGCCCCAGGGCAAGTCCGCTTCACAGTGTCGCAACTCACACCATGGGTAGGGCAAGGGGTAGGTCCTGAATCTGCCCTAGCCAGAATGGGGATTACACCCAGGGCTGTTGGTACCAATCTGATCTATACTCGACATCCAGCCAACTGAGCCAAACAGCTCTCCACCCCATACCCAACATCCCACCGCCCTAAAGGGTCCAACTTGCTGTGGTAATATCCACTTTTACATGCATATTGTAGTCTGGAGCTATGGATAGTGATGGGAGAGACTCCAATATTCTTTCCGTCACATGGTTGTCCAGGAATGTCTCCCGCTCTTACTATCTGCCATTGGCATCCGTTGGAAAGATTTGCAGGTTAATACTCAACTCGCTTGGCCATTTTATGAAACATACCTTCTGCCATCGTTAAGTCTTGGAGAGGGATTAAAACCCAGAGCATCTGGCTAAGAAACAGGGGCGCTACTCACTCTGCCACAAGGCCTCCACCCAAGCAGTGTACACTGCACTAAAGTAAATCGACAATGCATTGGCCGAGGCCCCCAGACTCATACCTGATTTCCACATTTTCCATATTCTCTTTGTGTTTTGTTTTTAGCTAGGATTGCCACCCATCTGGTTTGGCACTAATGTTTGAAGCACAAACTAAATTTTCAAAATTAAAGTCAATTGACTTTTTTTGTGCCTTATGAGGTTGAGGCAGCTTTTAAGCTTACAAATGTTTTCAAAGCAAGCATCAGAGGTCCTGATTCCGACTTGCCTCGTACTTTGAAATTTAGGGCTAAACTTGGTAGATTCCATGTAGTGTGGTTTTGAATCTGTTGTACCCCCCTTAATCCAGGTTTTCCAGCGCATCAATTTTTGAATTTACATGTGAGTGAATCCAAATGTCCTTCGCTTTTGCAACTCTTCCTGAGCCCTAATATTCAGGTAAGCTTTAGGTGATGTGCACCGTATAACAAATAGTATCACCTTATTGTTAATTGTTCATAACTATTGAAATTAGCGACATCCACCTCCCCAGGCTCTCTCAACGTTCTTTAATAAATAAAACTTCAGGATGTCGAACCCTCAAATTCAAACCATCAAACAAATTTACTTTACAAAAGCCAAATTATCTTTCTTCTTTAACATTTACAACAGAAGAAGCTACTACGGGTTTAGCACACAAAAACAATTCCAAGATTCAGGTTAATGCAGTGATGGGCAACCTCGGCTAGTGAGTGGGCCGCACAAGTGGTCCTTCTTCATCTCAGTGGGCCGCAAGATTGAAATTGTGCAAATTCACTAACCATAGTCCCATGAATAAGATGAAAAAAACTATGCAGGCGGAAATCAGCGAAATTTGGCAACCCTGCGCATGTGTGGGCAACAGTCAACAAAGTGTCTCGTGGGCCGCACTCAGAACCCAGGTGGGCACGTGTGGACCCCAGGCCACAGGTGGCCCAGCACAGGATTAAGGACTCTGAAACATAACCAAAAATAGTAATTGGGATTTCCTTTTTTAAAAGAAATTTAGAGTGCCCAATTCATTTTTCCCAATTAAGGACCAATTTAGCTTGGCCAATTGGGATTCCTTGGTATTTGATTTTGTGGTACCCTTGTTTAGAAACAACTCCCTAAGCATACATAATAATGAAACAAAAGTGCTAATATTAGTTTGAAAAGGAGTAGCTGCTCCTCAAATCTTTTCAGGCAACCGAACAAAACCTTTAAGATTAATATCAGACTAATCTTGACACAAGGTTCTCACTGAATTAAAAAAGTCAGCAACCAAACCAAAATGAGGTAAAAAAAAACTGTCATTTTCATCATATCTTTGAATTTTTTTTAAAAATGAGATATCGCAGATCCTTCCCACTGATATCACAATCGTATAATGTAGAAAAGTCTTTATTTGTATCACCGTTCCATTCACCGAAGGTGGATTTGACAGCAACATTAAAAAATTCTGAAAAGGGATGTAAAATATAGAAAAGGAAAACATTCCCTCCTTATTAAAAAAAACATGTGAACGTATGATAACATTTGAGAACTTATTCAAAACACTACACTTAGAAAGACGTGCCACTGAAGATAAATCATAGAACAATTAAATATGGATCGTGCATACCAAAATCATTACACACATGATAGAAAGCCAACCTACTTTATAAAGTTCAGCTTCTTAACTACAGAGAGGAGCAACGTTTCCTGATAAAGGGCACAGCTCATCATTGGCTATGATTTGTTGGCACACTCAAGACAGAAAATATCTGCAGCATCATCAGTCAGTTGTCATAATAACAGAACATAAGGGAAGCACAGTGGCGCAGTGGGTTAGCCCTGCTGCCTCACGGCACCGAGGTCCCAGGTTCGATCCCGGCCCCAGGTCACTGTCCGTGTGGAATTTGCACATTCTCCCCGTGTTTGCGTGGGTTTCCCCCCCACAGCCCAAAGATGTGCAGACTAAGTGGATTGGCCACGCTACATTGCCCCTTAATTGGAAAAATGAATTGGATACTCTAAATTTATAAAAATAAATAATGACAGAACATAGTTAGTGGGTTAAATACTCTCTTATTTTCAAGAATCCGAGGAATGTCAATAAAATTAATATCAACAACTTGCAATGTCCGCAGCACTTGAGAATGCTCCAAGATGCTTGACAGAAGAGAAACAGACAATGACCAATATAAGGAAAAGCGGTGGGAAGGGAAGACCGAAGACAAAATTGAAATGTAGATTTTAAGGAGATCACTGAAAGTGGGAGAGAAATAGCTGTGAGAAAGGATTTATATAATAAGTCTAAAGAATGAAAGGATTTGGGATTGCACAAGAGTATAAAATTGGATGAGCCACATTTTGCTGCATAATTGAGTGTGCAACAACGAAAATAAGGGGAAAATGGAAGGTTCATGAGTTTAAGTAGATTGTACTCTAGAATGTTAGCATTTTGTCGTTTGGCTAATTCACAAAATATGCTGAGAAAATAATGACAGGAGTTTCCCACCTATGACTTCTGCCCTCTAGCAATCAACAGATCGAACGCACAAAGTTGATTAAAGAGGAGAAACCTAAAGGTGACTTTGGTCCCCAAGGTGGGTGGGTGGGTGGGGAGAGAGAAGAGGTGAGGAGAGGCAGAAAGATAAATGACATAGATGACAGAGCAATTTATAATCTTCAATTTAAACATTGCTGTTTCTTTTTTATTTATTCAAGTGCATTGCAGACCAGGCCCACCCCTAATTGCCTTTGAACAACTAATAATAATCTTTACTGTCACAAGTAGGCTTACATTAACACTGCAGCTGTTTCTTTTTTATTTATTCAAGTGCATTGCAGACCAGGTTCATCCCTAATTGCCTTTGAACAACTAATAATAATCTTTATTGTCACAAGTAGGCTTACATTGACACTACAATGAAGTTACTGTGAAAAGCCCCCAGTCGCCACATTCCGGCGCCTGTTCGGGTACATGGAGGGAGAATTCAGAATGTTCAAATTACCTAACAAGCACCACTTTCAGGACTCATAGGACGACACCGGAGCACCTGGAGGAAACCCACGTAGACAGAGGGAGAATGTGCAGACTCCGCACAGTGACCCAAGCGGGAATCGAACCTGCGACCCTGGCGCTGTGAAGCAACAGTGCTAACCACTGTGCTAGCATGCACACTGTGAACTAAATGGCTTTCAAGGCCATTTCAGAGTCAAGAGTCAACAACATTGCTGTGGGTCTGGGTTACATGTAGGCCAGAATAGGTAAGGATGGCAGATTTTCTTCTCTAAAAGGACATTAGTCAACCAAATGGGTTTAATGACAATCTGTCATGGTTTCACGGTGGGATTCGAAGTCAAGTCCCCAGGGCTCTACCCTGGGTCTCTGGATGATTAGTCCAGTTACTATACCAACACCAGCCAATTTTGATGTGAAGCTTCTATTATAATATCGCATTTCCAAACGGATTTTGTTTTGTGCTGTCCTGTTTCTGACACAAATGCTAAAATATGAGGCCATTCACCTTCCACCTGAGAAAGAGAGATCAGAATATTTTCTTGGTGTGCTAAGGTATTTAGGAACCCAGTTACAAAAATTTCAAAGCAAATACACAAGTTCAAAAAGTAATTCCTGATTCCTTTCTGTCATTTGTTTACGTGAACATGCGGGCTAATGTTTGGGGTTTGGTGGGAGGATGGGATTGTTGTTATTGATATGGGGATTGACATATTTGTTACTGATTATCGTTTGTTGTTGGTGGGTGTAAATTTGGGAGAAAATGTGAAAAAGGAGAATAAAAAATATTTTGAAAAAGTACAAAAAGTAATCAATGATGACTTTATCCCAAAGGAAGTTATGCTTCAGTTGTAGAGCCTGGGTCAGAGTCTACCTGGAAGATTGCAGTTTGAGAAGTGAACCTTGATCAGGGATGATTAATAGGTCATGGAGTGGAACGCAAATTCACCAGAATGACAACCTTTTGAAAGGTTGTGGGGTAATCTAATCGAAGTATTTAGAATGATTAAGGGATTCCAATACTGGAAAACTAAAATCTTGGTGGGTAATAGTGGAGATGGTGACAAAGTGGTTAAGTCATTGAGCCAGTAATCCAGAGAGCCAGGGTATTGGTCTGGGGACTTGGCTTCAAATGGCACCATGGCAGCTGGTGGAATTTAAATTCAGCCAATAACAAATCTGGAACTGAAAGCTAGTCCTAGTAATTGCGACCATGAAACTATCATGGTTAAAAACACATCTTGTGACTTCCGGTGGCGGCCATGCGCGGGTAGGTCGGGTTTTCGGCAGCTCCCGCCGCTTACGGACTAACGGGCCCTTTGAAGGAGCTTTGACGGCCCCTTTTTGGCACAAATCGGCAGGCAAACGGCGCTAGAAGGCTCCCCACAGCAGTTTATGGAGGGGACCAGGAGCAGGACGGCCACACAAACGACCAGTGAGAAGCGGCAAGAACGGGCGCGGGAACAGAAAATGGCGGCTGGCTTAGATCAGGCAGCGTGGGCCCAGTGGTTGCGGGAACAGCAGGAGTTCCTTAGAAGTAGCTTTGCTGACCTGAAAACAGAGATGCTGGCCCCAATGAAGGCCTCAATGGAGAAAATGGTTGAGACCCAGAAAATACAAGAGAAAACAGTCAAGGAGATTGAGAAAAATGTCTTGGATAATGAAGACGAGATACTGGGCCTGGCCGTCAGGGTGGAGGCACACGACGCCCTACATAAGAGGTGGCAGGAGAGGCTGGAAGACCTTGAAAATAGGTCCAGGAGGCAAAACATGTGCATTCTGGGCCTACCTGAGGGTGCGGAGGGTTCGGACGCGAGCGCATTCGTGACCACGTTACTGGGGACCCTGATGGGGTCAGGAGTATTCTCTCGGCCTCTGGAACTGGATGGGGCGCACAGAGTCCTTGCAAGGAAGCCCAAAACGAATGAATCGCCGAGGGCCATGGTGGTACGGTTCCACCGCTTCTCAGATAAGGAACGAGTCCTGCGATGGGCTAAAAAGGAGCGTAGCGGCAGGTGGGAGAACAGCGTAATCAGCATCTACCAGGACCTGGGCGCAGAACTGGCCAAGAGGCGCACCGGATTCAACCGGGCGAAGGTGGCCCTCCACAGCAAAAGGGTGAAGTTCGGGCTGTTGCATCCGGCGAGGCTGTGGGTCACGTATCAAGATTGCCGCCATTATTTTGATACACTGGACGAGGCGTGGAATTTTATCAAGCAAGAAACGTTGGACTCAACCTAAAGGACAGCCACACTGGGACGTTACTCTGGTGGGGATGTTAATTGCCGAGTAGCCGGAGGGAGCGACATTATGTGGTTCCCTCTTTTGTTCCCTGTTTCTTCGGCCATGTTTTCGGCTTTTGCAGAGCTCGGCCGTAGAGGGAGGAGAGGGGCCCTACACGTAGGGCTGCTCTTCTGACAGCTGGAGCCGTTTCCTTTGTGACAGAAAAGGGGCCAACATGGGGGAACAGAGGGAGAGTCGGGGGGGGGGGGAGGCCTCCAATGGGAGGGCCCGAGTAAGCGAGGAATGCGGCCTTGTGGCTGGCCGAAAAAGGGAGATGGCTAATCGGCAGGGGGGGGGGGTTTGCCCCCCCCCATCCAGGCTGATCACGTGGAATGTGCGGGGCCTGAATGGGCCGGTCAAGAGGGCTCGCGTGTTCTCGCACCTAAAGGGGTTAAAGGCAGACGTAGCCATGCTCCAGGAGACGCACCTAAAACTTGCGGACCAAACAAGATTGAGGAAAGGGTGGGTGGGACAGATGTTCCATTCGGGGCTGGATTCAAAGACCAGAGGAGTAGCAATCCTGGTCAGCAAACGGGTGGCTTTTCAGGCAGGGAATATTGTGGCTGACAAGGGGGGCAGATACATAATGGTTAGCGGGAAGATGCAGGGGACTCAGGTGGTGCTAGTGAACGTTTACGCCCCGAACTGGGACGACGTGGAATTTATGAGACGCACGCTGGGTAAAATTCAGGACGTAGACTCACACAATCTGATTATGGGGGGTGACTTTAACACAGTCATAGACTCTGTTTTGGACCGGTCAAACCCCAGGTTGGGGAAGCGACCAGCTGTGGCCAAAGAACTGAGGGGATTCATGGAACAGGTGGGGGGCGTAGACCCTGGAGATTCACCCAACCGGGGCGAAGGAGTTCTCTTTCTTTTCCCATGTCCACAAAGTTTACTCCCGTATAGAATTCTTTGTGATGAGCAGGGCGTTAATCCCTAGGGTGGAGGGGACAGAATACTCGGCCATTGCAGCCTCCGACCATGCTCCACACTGGGTGGATTTGCGTCTTGGGGAGGAGAGAGGTCAGCCCTATGGAGGCTAGATGTGGGGCTGCTGGCAGACGACGAGGTTTGTGGGGGGAGAAGGAGGAACATTAAAAATTACCTGGAAACTAATGATACGCGGGAGGTAGCGGCGTCCACGGTGTGGGAGGCCCTGAAGGCAGTTATTAGAGGGGAGTTAATCTCTTTCAGATCCCATAGAGAGAAGAAAGAAAGAGCAGAGAGAGAGAGGCTAGTCGAGGAGATACGCAGAGTAGACAGGAGTTACGCGGAGACCCCCGAGACGGGGCTACTGAAAGAGCGCCGGAGGCTGCAGGCGGAATTCGACCTGCTGACCAGAATGAAAGTGGTAGCACAGCTGAGGAAGGCCAAAGGGGCGGTCTACGAATACGGGGAGAAAGCGAGTAGAATGCTGGCGCACCAACTTCGCAAGAGGGAGGCGGCCAGGGAAATTGGGGAAGTACGGGATAAGGAGGGCAACACGGTCATAGACCCAGAGAGGGGGAACAAAGTCTTTAGGGCATTCTATGGTAAATTGTATGAGTCAGAGCCCCCGTCGGGAGGGGAGGGGATGAAGCAATTCATGGACCAACTGAGGTTTCCAAAGGTGGAAGAGGATCTCGTGGAGGGACTGGGGGCCCCGATAGAGCTGGAGAAGATGGTAAAGGGGCTAGGGAACATGCAGTGGGGCAAGGCCCCGGACCGCTATCCTGTAGAATTCTACAAGAAATGTTCGGAGCTGCTGAGCCCACTCCTGCTCAGGACCTTTAATGAGGCAAAGGAGCGAGGAACCCTCTCCCCGACGATGTCGCAGGCTTTGATTTCACTCATCCTCAAACAAGAGAAAGATCCACTACAGTGTGGCCGATATCGCTCCTGAATGTAGACGCCAAACTGCTGGCCAAGATCTTGGCAGCTACAATGGAGGACTGTATCCCTGGGGTGATAGGCGAGGATCAGACAGGCTTCGTCAAGGGCAAGCAATTGAACTTCAATGTACGGAAGCTCCTAAACATCATCATGATGCCCTCAGAGAAAGGGGAGGCAGAAGTAGTGACAGCGATGGACGCAGAGAAAGCCTTTGACCGGGTGGAATGGTAGTACCTGTGGGAAGCACTAAGAAGGTTCAGATTCGGTGAGGGGTTCATAGGTTGGGTCCAGCTACTCTACCAGGCCCCGTGGCAAGTGTGTGCACGAACAGGGTGACTTTGGAATACTTAGGCTCCACCGGGGGACGTGGCAGGGGTGCCCACTCGCCCCATTATTATTTGCCCTTGCGAAAGAACTGCTGGCTATAGCGCTGCAAACTTCAAAGAGCTGGCAGGGGTTGGTTCGGGGGGGGGGAGCATCAGGTCTCGCTTTACGTGGATGATCTGCTCCTGCTGAACTTTTGCAGCTACTACTAGGCGGCTAATATAGCCATGATTAGGAAATGGGTATTGGGGGAGGGATCGACGTGGGAGCGGTTAGGGGCGGCCTCATGCTAAGGTACCAGCCTAGGGGCACTTGTAACGGCACCTCTGCTGTTCTCGCCGGCCCGCTACTCCTCCAGTCCGGTGGTGGTGGAGGCATTAAAGATCTGGGGTCAGTGGAGAAGGCACGGGGGGTGGAGGGAGCCTCAGTTTGGACCCCGATACGCAACAATCACAGATTTGTCCCGGGCAAGATAGACGGAGGGTTTCAAAGCTGCCACAGGGCCTGGATGGACTAACCATCTCAAAAGTAGGCAGGGGACTAGTGGACGGGCTGGGGGCCCCAATTAGAGCGGAGGAGGTATTGGGGGGCCTAAATGCCATGCAGTCGGGAAAAGCCCCGGGGCCGGGTGGATACCCAGTTGAGTTTTACAAGAAGTTCTCGGAGATAGTGGGACCGGTCCTGACAAGGGTTTTTAATGAGGCAAGGGACAGAGGGACCCTGCCGCCGCCGATGTCGCAAGCCACCATCTCGCTGATATTGAAGCGGGACAAGGACCCGGAATCCTGCGGGTCATACAGGCCAATCTCCCTCATCAATGTGGATGGCCAGCTCCTGGCCAAGGTCCTGGCGATTAGAATTGAGGACTGCGTACCGGAGGTGATTGGAGACGATCAGACAGGGTTTGTGAAAGGCAGGCAGCTGACAGCTAACTTGAGAAGATTGCTTCGTGTGATCATGATGCCCCCGACGGGCAAGGAGGTGGAGGTAGTGGTGGCAATGGACGCTGAGAAGGCCTTCGACCGGGTGGAGTGGGGCTATTTGTGGGAGGAGCTTGGACGGTTTGGGCTCGGGGAGGGACTGGTTAATTGGGTCAGACTATTGTACCAGGCCCCAAAAGCTAGCATTAGGACGAACAGGATAATGTCAGACTATTTCAGACTACATCGCGGGACCAGACAGGGGTGCCCACTCTCCCCGTTGCTGTTCGCGCTGGCCATAGAGCCGTTGGCGATGGCGCTGAGAGCTGTGAACGGGTGGAAGGGAATGACATGGGGAGGGGGGGGGGGGGGGGGGGCGGTGGAACATAGGGTCTCCATACGGACGACCTGCTCCTGGACGTGTCGGACCCACTGGCCGGGATGAAAAATATACTGGAAACATTGAGGAAGGTCGGCCAGTTTTCAGGGTACAAATTAAATATGGCCAAGAGTGGGATGTTTCTGGTGCAGGCAAGGGGCCAGGAGAATAGACTGAAGGAGCTGCCATTTAGGCTGGTGGAGTAAAGTTTCCGGGACTTGGGGATAGAGGTGGCACGAGACTGGGGCAGGTTGCATAAGTTAAATTTGACTAGGGTGGTGGAACAAATGAAGAGGGAGTTTCGGAGATGGGATGCACTCCCGCTGTCACTGGCGGGGAGGGTGCAGACTGTAAAGATGACAATCCTCCCTAGATTTCTGTTCACCTTCCAGTGCCTCCCGATCTTTATCCCATGGTCCTTCTTCAAAAGGACTGGCAAAATCATCATGAGCTTTGTCTGGGCGGGAAAATCCCCGCGGGTGAAGAAGGCGATGCTTGAAAGGAGCTGCAGTGAGGGGGGACTGGCATTGCCGAGTCTGATCAACTACTACTGGGCGGCTAACATAGCCATGATAAGGAAGTGGATGGTGGGTACAGGGTCTATCTGGGAGCGAGTAGAGGGGGCTTCATGCAGGGGCACCAGTTTAGCAGCCCTGGTCACGGCTCCCCTACCGCTCTCGCCGGCCAGGTACTCCACCAGCACGGTAGTGGGGGCGGCCCTGTGGATATGGGGCCAGTGGAGGAGGCATGTAGGGGGGTGGGTGCGTCTGTCTGGGCTCCAATATGTGATAACCATCGATTCGCCCCCGGGAACATGGATGGAGGGTTTCGAACATGGCGGCGGGCGGGGGTGGGGAGGGTGGGCGATATGTTCCTGGAGGGAGCTTTGTGAGTTTGAGGGACTTGGAGGAGAAATTTGGGCTGGTAAGGGGAAATGACTTTAGGTACCTACAGATGCGGGACTTTGTACGCAGACAGGTCCCATCCTTCCCACGCCTCCCGCCAATAGGGATCCAGGACAGAATAGTCTCTAGAGGAGAAGGAGGAGAGGGTAGAGTCTCGGATATCTACAAGGTGCTCATGAAGGGGGAAGAGTCCCAGACGCAGGAACTGAAACTCAAATGGGAGGAGGAGTTTGGCAGGGAGATGGAGGACGGGCTGTGGGCGGAAGCTCTGAGTAGGGTAAACTCAACCGCAACATGTGCCAGGCTCAGCCTGATTCAATATAAGGTCGTTCACCGGGCCCACATGACGGTAGCTCGGATGAGCAAATTCTTTGGGGTAGAGGACAAGTGCGCTAGATGCGCAGGAGGACCAGCGAACCACGTTCACATGTTTTGGGCATGTCCTAAGCTTAGGGGGTACTGGGAGGGATTTGCGGGGATCATGTCCCGGATGCTGAAAACAAGGGTGGTGATGAGTCCAGGGGTGGCAGTTTTTGGGGTTTCGGAAGACCCAGGAGTCCAGGGGGAGAAAGAGGCAGATGTTCTGGCCTTTGCTTCCCTAATAGCCCGGCGGCGAATACTGCTGGCATGGAGGGACTCAAAACCCCCAAAGACCAAACTATGGCTTTCGGACATGTCAAGTTTTCTGGGTATGGAAAAAATTAAGTTCGCCTTGAGGGAATCTGTATTGGGGTTCGCCCGAAGGTGGCAACCATTCATCGACTTCTTCGTGGGAGAGTGAACGTCAGCAGGGGGAGGGAGATTAGAGTAGAGTAGGAGGGATAAATAGGCGGGTAGTGTCTAGGGGAGAGGAGCGGGTATGTGCAGTATGGTTTGATTGAAGTATTTGTTTTATATTGATGTTTGCACATTTCTGTTATCTGTAACTGTTTACAATGCCAAAAACTACCTCAATAAAATTGTTTGTTAAAAAGAAAAGCTGGCACAGGGCAGGCATTAAAAGGATGAGGGACCTGTTCATAGACGGGACCTTTCCCAGCCTGAAAGTGCTGGAGGAGAAATTCAGTTTGCCCCCTGGAAATGCTTTCAGATACCTTCAGGTACGCGCCTTTCTCAAAAACAGGTGGTATCATTTCCGCTGCTACCCCCATGCAGGATACAGAATAGGATGGTCTCCAGCACCTGGGTAGGGGAGGGGAAGGTGTCGGACGTCTACCAGGAACTTCAGGAGGTGGAGGAAGCCCCAGTGGAGGAACTTAAGGGCAAATGGGAGGGGGAGCTAGATGCAGGCCTGTGGGCGGATGCCCTAAACAGGGTCAATTCCTCCTTATCATGTGCCAGCCTTAGCTTAATCCATTTTAAGGTGGTCCACCGGACCCACATGACGGCAACCAGGCTGAGCAAGCTATTTGGGGTTGAGGATAAATGTGCGAGGTGTGCGGGAAGCCCTGAAAATCATGTCCATATGTTCTGGGCATGCCCAGCTCTTAAGGGATTCTGGCAGGGATTTGCTTAGGCAATGTCCAAGATCTTGACACTCGGGTGGTGCCGGGTTCAGTGATAGCGATCTTTGGTGTGTCAGATGATCCGGGAGTTCAGGAAGCGAAAGAGGTCAACGTATTGACCTTTGCCTACCTGGTAGGCCGGAGGCGGATCCTTTTAATGTGGAGGGACTCGAAGCCCGAGTGTAGAGACCTGGGTTAGTGACATGGCTGGGTTTCTCAGTCTCAAGAAAATAAAGTTTGCCTTGAAAGGGTCCATGGCGGGGTTCTCTCGGAGGTGGCAGCCGTTCCTCGACTTTCTAGGAGAGCAGTAAAGGTCAGCAGCAGCAGCACCCGGATTTTTTTTGGGGGGGGGGGATTGTTACGTAGTATTGTTCTTTTCTCTGTATATATGGTTAACATCTATTTTGTTATGTTAATTGTTGCGTAGGGTTATGCAAAAATTGTGTTTTTGACAAAAATTTGACTAAAAATAATTTTAAAAAAAAAACACATCTTGTTCAGTAGGGAAGGAAATCTGCCCTCCTTACCCGGTCTCGCCTGCATGTGACACCAGACCCAGATGAATGTGGTTGACTCTTAATGACTTCCAAAATGGTCTAGTCAGCCACTCAGTTCAAGGGCAATTAGAGATGGGCAAAGAATGCTGGCCTCACCAGCAACGCCCACATCCCATGAGCGAATTTAAACTAGAAAATTGGAGAAAGCAAGTGCAAGGATCTGATTACTCTCCAATGCACTGGAGATTAATCTTTCACTAAAGCTGACCTGTTAAATTCCTATGAGACACAGTCAGAATTTGATAGAGGTTTGTAAAACAAATGGCCGTTCCAAGGAAGAATGAATACATCATGGGGTTTAACAGGCCGGTATACAATAAGCTCTTTGCTCATTCTTTATCTAATTAAAAGGATGGAACAGTTTGCACGATGAAAGGTAGCCTGAAATCTGGTGAAATTTCAAGAATTAAGAGCATGTGTCTAAACACCTACTTTACACAAGATTTTAAAGATTTGTCCATGAGGCCACTCCCGGCAATAGTAAAAAAAATACTAAGGTTCAAAGGTGCCTCACAGCTGTTAGCATTCAGTCTGAGGGCAGCACGGTGGCGCAGTGGTTAGCACTGTGGCCTCAGGGCACCGAGGTCCCAGGTTCGATCCCGGCTCTGGGTCACTGTCCGTGTGGAGTTTGCACATTCTCCCAGTGTTTGCATGGGCTTAGCCTCCACAACCCAAAAGATATGCAGGGTAGGTGGATTGGCCACGCTAAATTGCCCCTTAATTGGAAAAAATGAATTGGGTTTTCTAAAAAAATTTTTTAAGCATTCAGTCCGAGCTCCACGGTAGCCATCGCAGCTCGTGACCTCAAAATCCAGTCTCACAACCCCACTGGGGTCGCAAGCAAATGTTTGGGAAGCCTGTATACCAACCACGGTATCTGGCTAAGAGGTTTGGTTTTGAAATTAAATATTGGCGCTGTATGCCAAATGTGCAGAATTACGTTTGCAACCCCTAATACAGTGCAGCTGATATTTTATTCAATTGAAGTCAATGAGAATGATTTTATTGGGCAGAATCTATAACTGGCTGCAATCGCAACCTCAACTGTTTTGTGTCCCTCACTCCTGCTCAATTTTTCCACATGAACTAAAAACATCCGGGGCTGGATTCGCTGTTTGGGAGACTAAGTCCCCACGCCGGCGTAAAATTGGCGCAAAATGGCCACCGATTCGCCATTTTGCTGGGGGTTAGCAGCGAGGTAGCGCAGATCTCCCAGCTCAAGCTGCTGATATGGCCCTGAGCATTTCCGGATCCATGGCCGCGCATGCGCATGGCGGCGGCCTGCAGTGGCCGCCCCATGATTCATGGCGGACTCAGGCCTGGACAGCAAAAACAGCCCCCCCCGCTTCAGTCGGTCACACAGACCGCCCGCTCACCCACAGTGCCTCCAGCTCCAAATGAAGGCCCCTCTGCCCACGGATCGGCCCTCCCCCGACTGAGTCCGCAGCCGTCACGCTGAGTTCACGACAGGTGAGACCACACGTGTCCCACGACATTGGTAACTCGGCCGGCCGGTTTGAAGCATCGCGGGGCGGACCTCAGGCAATGGCCTGAGGCCGTGGATACGTGGAGCATACTCATAGAGAATGCCGCTTTTCAGGGGGCGGAGCATCGCAAAGCAGCGCCGCCCCCGATTTTGCCATAATAAGGGATTCTCTGCCCCCTCGCCGAACACGATTTCGGAGTTGGGGAATGGAGAATCCAGGCACCTGTGTTTAAAAAAAACATATTTCATAAGTTCAGAAGACATAGGAGCAGAATTAGGCCATTTGGCCCATCGCGTCTGCTCCACCAATTCGATCACGCCTGATCTGTTCCTCATCCCCATTCTCCTGCCTTCTCGCCATAAGCCCCGATCTTCATATTAATCAAGAAATCCACTTATTGATCATGAGCACCATTTTTGTGCTTGGGAGGCTGTTACCTACAGTGCTGCAGACCAAGAGCCGGATGGCGAAATCTTCCTTGGAACACATGAACGAGGAGCAGGAATACGCAATTTAGTCTCTTGAGCCTGCTCCATCGTTCAATACGATCAATAGGATGCAACCTTCCCAAAAATTGGCAGAGTGCTCTATCAGGCTAGAAAACCTCGCAGGTTACACTGCCAGCTTTTCTCACTAGATCTAACAGCACCCAATTTTAATCAAGGATCAGCCATGATCATATGAAATAGTGGTGCAAGCTCTAAGGGCCAAATGGCCTACTCGCGCTCTTATTTTCTATATTTCTAAAGGTCTGACGCAGTTCACACAGCCAGCTCGAAGGACAGTGCCTAGAAAAACCGGCAGCACCCTGATCTCAAGTATAATTGAAGGACCCCCCCCCCTTCTCCAACCCCACATAGGGGCCCACCAGCGGATAAGGGGAACAACCCCACCAATCCCCCCATGAATAGACAGGAACCCCTACCACTCCTCCTCCTCCTCCCCGCCCCCGGCCAGGGGGCAACGCCCAGACATGTCTGACAGCCCTCCGGGGCTACAGGAAGATATTCACACCAGCGTGGTCATCACGACTGGTTTTCGTTCTTGAAAACTTTTAGTGATGTGCTCCGACGTGACATCATACCGCTGGGGGTAGTGAGGAGGGGGGGGGGGGGGGGGGGGGGGGGGGGGAGAGAGAGAGAAGAGAGAAGGAGGGGTAGAGAGATGCATTGTGGATGGACACTATGGCATCAAGCCCTTTAATAATATTGTAATTTATTTAAAAGTGTGTATATCAGGTTTAGGTCCACCTGATCACGTCATGGGCGGAGGAGGGGAACTGAGAAACTCAAATCTCGCCATCAAGATTTGCGTTTCTGAGTTCATACGCGATTTAACGACCATTTGTTGATAGTCTGATATATGTGGGCTCTGGTTCCCAACTCATTAAAAAAAAAGGATTATGGTGGCTGGGATTCCTCAGAGAGTAACACATCTCCTGACTCCTCAACTGCCAACATCTACGACGCACAAATCAGGAGTGTGAGGGAATATCTCCCCTTGCCTGAATGAGTGCAGTTCCAAAAACACTACCAGGGCAGCACGGTGGTGCAGTGGTTAGCACTGCTGCTTAATGGCGCCGAGGTCCCGGTTCAAACCCGGCCCTGAGGCACGGTCAGTGTGGAGTTTGCACATTCTCCCCATGTCTGCATGTGGGTCTCACCTCCACAACCCAAAGATGTGCAGGTAGGTGGATTGGCCATGCTAAATTGTCCTTTAATTGGTCAAATAAAAAATTGGGTACTCTAAATTTATTTTAAAAAGCTCAACACCATCCAGGAGAAAACAGCCCACTTGACTGACACCCCATCCACCACCTTAAACATTCACTCGCTCCACCACTTGTACCATCTACAAGTTACGCTGCAGCAACTCACAAAGGGTCCTCTGCAGTACCTTCCAAACCTTCAACCTCTACCACCTAGATAAATGAGGGCATCACCTTCTCAAAGGCAAATAAGAGTGGGCAATAGTGCTGGCCTAGCCACTGATATCCATATCCGTGAACAAACAATAAAAAAAAAACTTGTGTTTATTCTGTCTTCCATGATGGTTAGCTGTCCCCAAGTGCTTTATGGACAATTAATTAATTAATTTGAAATGCGGTCACTGTTCTACTGTAAGGAATGCTACACCAGCTAGGGGCTGGTTTAGCACTGGGCTAAATAGCTGGCTTTTAAAGCAGACCAAGGCAGGCTAGCAGCGCGGGTTTAATTCCCGTACCAGTCTCCCCGAACAGGCGCCGGTATGTGGCGACTCGGGAGCTTTTCACAGTAACTTAATTTGAAACCTACTTGTGGCAATAAGCGATTTTAATTTCATTTCAAATTTAAGATGACAAAAGCTAGAAGAATAATAAAGGGTCCAATATCAAAATAGCAAACGCTTAATGCTGGAATCCAAGACCAATGAGTGGTAAGTAGTGTACTGGTCAGCCTGTCACAACAGCACGAGTTGAATTTAAACTCGAAAGTCCAATGAGATTCAGATACTTCAATTGCAGAGAGAGTTCTGCCAGTAATTAGGATATACTTTGGTTTGTAAAATGATTGCACTCCATGGCATCCTATCCTGTCTGTAGAAGGGCAGTATGCTCACAGGAAGGATATAAACTAATAATTGGGTTGAAAACTTGGTGTAAACTGTTCTGAAAGAAACTTGGATGAAAAGGTTTCATTTGCAGAATGGTTAGATAAAAGGAAACTTTCGACAAACTCTCATTACTGTAACTACATCAACATGCTCTTGGTATCCGAGCAAGTCTTCAAAACAGTTAGTGTAGCTTCAAGCGGTCAAAAAGTGGTTTGTCAAAATAGCTGACACCAGTTGAATTCAATAAAACATATGGCGTAATTCATTTCAAAGGAGTATCAAGAATTATGTTCTCAACAATTAGACATGGGAGAAAGAAAGGTTAAACATCTCGTGAGGGTGGTGGTGGTGGTGGGGGGGGGGTGAATTTCAGCTTTGTTAGACTGGCTTTTTCAGCACAATTCATCAGAGATTAATGCAACCGGCACAAAGATTGCTAAATTCTTTTGCACAAACCATGTGCGACACAAATCAAATTTCCAAGACCCTTTGTGCTTAAAAAGCATGGTTCTAAAAGCCAGCCCTGCCCACAGACCCTTCGACACCCCAGGGTGAATTAATCACCATTGCATGTTTCTGCTAATTGCTCTCATTTGTAAGCCTTTGAGCAGACTCCATAAATTAAACTGGTTCTTTTGGGTGCAAGGACATTAATGAGCATGTTTCAAAACATTTTGAATGTAACTTTTCAAAAAAATACTAAGAAACTGACTGAAAAATCGGAATAAAACTGGCAAATTGTTCTGTATAGTTAGTAAAAAGCGGTTATCAGAAATTTTAAATGGTTCTACTTGTAAGCGATGGATCGACCCTCGCTAAAATGCTTAAGTTTCGTGACAGACTCATTTGCAGCGGTGTTACCCAAACGGCACCAAATTAAATACTTCAAGGTTTTGTTTTAAAAAGCAAATTTTCATCGAATTAGGTATTAAAATGCTGAAAATTTTCGTTCACAGTAGGTTTTACAATCTGCAAATTAACTTGAGTGAAAAATAATTTCTCAAAATTGGCATAGTTGTGGGCAGAACTTACGCGGTGCATTTGCACCAAAGCAGACACTCTATTAAATCTTCTGTTCTCTCTGGTGGCGAATTTGGAAGCGGGAAGGACATGTAATTAAGCAGGATGGTGCTGTACCGAAGCCAAGTTACCTTCCCGCCTGTTAGAATTAGGTTCTGGATGTGAAGGCCCATGGTCAACCTTCCCATGATTGATCACTTGAGGACCTCAACCTGTTATCGCCGGTATTAACACAATGGTGGGAGGGCCTCTTGACATGCGATATGCACAATTGTGCGGCCAACTTATCATCTATGGTGTGTGTGTGTGTGTGGGGGGGGGGGGGGGGGGGGGGGAACGGACGACGACACCTTGATCACAGTCACTCGGTACATGATCGGGGAACTCAACATCAGGATTGGTGGGGGGGGGGGGGGCAGTGGGTCTGCTTTGAGTACCCCGCCCCATCTATTAGGTTGCCCTTGGACTTGTCCACAATTGCCTATCTGTAGTATAGGTCACTCCAGGACCCTAAGATACAGTAGGTATCTTTCGTGCAACAGCCACCACATCCCCTGTGGTACTGCTCAGCACATGAGCTGACAGCCTCTGATTGGCCAGCAGCACTTGGTAGGCGAGACATTTGCCGCTGGTGTCTTGATTCCAGGGGAAGGCCCACAGCTGACCTCGTCATTACATGACTGACTTGTGATTCGGGCAATCCTTCCAGAAAAGAGGCAGCACGAGACCACCAATACTGCAACAATATCCTTCCTTCTGTTCCTAATCTTCACAATATATCATCTTACCGTGGGGCAGCCCGGTGGCACATTGGTTAGCACTGCTGCCTCACAGCTCCAGGGACACAAGTTCAATTTCGGCCTTGGGTGACTGACTGTGTGGAGTTCGCACATTCTCCCCGTGTCTGCGTGGGTTTCCTCCAAGTGCTCCAGTTTCCTCCCACAGTCCAAAGATGTGCAGGTTAGGTGGATTGGCCATGATCAATTGACCCTAGTGTCCAAAAAGGTTAGGCGGGGTTACTGGGCTACGGGGATAGGGTGGAGGCATGGGCTTCAGTAGGGTGCCATGATCAATTGACCCTTAGTTTCCAAAAGGTTAGGTTGGGTTACTAGGTTAAGGTGGTAGGGTGGGGCCCTGACCCTAGGTAGGGTACCCTCTCAGAGGTTCGGTGCACACTTGATGGGCCAAATGGCCTCCTTCTGCACAGTAGTGATTCTATTCTATTCTACTCTAATCCACATATAATAAATCATTACTGTGGTTCATTAGTATCTAATAAGGAATTGAATTATACAAATGAGGAATGTCAGGGTTCAAGCCCTGGCTGCAACACAGTGAACTGACCTGAGGGAGGCAATGGGGCACTGCAATAGAAATCTAAATTAAACCAAGTTCCCTTGCTTGATCATTATACAGTGACTGTTGCTGAAATTCTTAAACTATGACGAAGCCAGGGAAAAACAGGAATAGGCTTGTGTATGCTGCCTTTACAGATGGAGATGAGCAGAACAAGCAATTGCATGGATCTATAGCATAGCCAGAAATTGAGGTATACAAGATGATAAAAGGTATGGATAAAGTAGACATGGAGTGGGTATTTCCTCTTGTGGGGCATTCTAGAACTAGATCATAGTCTTAAGATAAGAGGTAGCAAATTTAAAAACGCATTGAAGAGAAACTACTTCTCCCAAAAAGTTGCGAATCTGTGGAATACGCTACCCCAGAGTGCGGTGGATGCTGTAAACAGCGAGTAAATTTAAGGAGGAGTTAGACAGATTTTTCATTGGTAATGGGTCGAAGGGTTATGGAGAATCGGCAGGAAGGTGGAGTTAAGGCCAGGATGAGATCAGTCATGATTGAATGGCGGATCAGACTCGATGGGCCAAATGGCACTATATATCTTATGAATTTATGAATCAATAAAAGTAGGAGTACAGTGGAAAATATTACACCTATGACAAAAAGAATTTAGCACTTTAAAATTTTTGTTTGGTAGCTTAGAACTGGAGTACTGCTGAAAAAAGTGTCAGTCAAAGCTTTTCATCTTGCACTCATCAAACCAGATCACAAGAATACCCATATAAGAGGAAGGCATCAATTTATATTGTATGAGAAGAGTGCAGACGGTTGGCAAGTGGACTCTGTGCCCAACATTTGATGTGATTCCGTGATTGGAAAATATGCTAAATACGCCTCAGTGTGCCAAGAATTACACAAACAATCAATTTAAGATGGTTAATTGGGCTCGCAGTGTGATGCATGTGTGTACTGGAAGCCACATATATCAAGACACTTTGGAGACAGAAATAAAGTGTACTAACATTGCACCTGTTTCGGCTAACAAATTTACCTGTTCAGAGTCAAGGCCTTGATCATCTTCAGAGAGAGATTTCCAGCTTCTGAGGCCTATTGGCCAACACTCAGTAGTGGCAATGCCACCAGACTGGAGGATCACCGCCAGAACCAGGAGTGAAGGCAAGTGAGGTGGGCTCCCCAGGGTCAATCAGGGAACTCCAGTGAGGGTGGGAGGGTTCTTAGTTTTAAGGGCAGGCAGGATTCTGCACTGGTGAGTATCAATGTCTCCAGTGGGTATTTCCAGTGGAAATGGAATGTCCAAGTAGAAGGGTCTCTCCACCCCCCCCCCCCAAATGTCCAAGTAGAAGGGTCTCTCTCTCCTCCTCCCTCTTCCCCCCCCCCCCCTCCCCCCAACCACACACATCCAAACTGGCCTCAGGCACGTCTCAGACACAATCGCTAGGGTTTATCTGGCAGGTTGCCCACATGGCGGGGCCTTCACCAACACTGACCAAATGCTAGTAACAGTGGGATGAGGTGCTTAAGTGGTCACTTATGGACCTCAGTTGACTTCCAGGTGGTAAAACCATTCTCAGGCTTTCCTGTTCCCATTTACTCAGATGGAGTAAGGAAGCAGCATCTTCCTGCTGATTAAATAGGCCAAATATAGAAGAAAAAAAATTAGATATAACTTGATAAACAATGAAAATTCTTTCACATTATGTTTCAGATTTTAATTCAAATTCAGCATTAGAAAGGGTGTAAATTAAATATCTGATCTCTTCCCTCACTCTAGTTACATAATTTCTAAACTTATAATTTTTCACAAAATTGTGAAACCTCAAAACTGTTATTTTCTGAATCTGGGTCACTTCCTTTCATTTACTTGAAGCCGTAAAACTTTTTTCCCCATAGGAGAAAAAGAACAACTTATGCCACTTCCTGGTCTTTCAGCACAAGATGCTGTTTTACAATCAGGTCACTTTCCTTTGTTCCTTCCCATTAGCAGGTGGAGATCAGGCTTAGCAGTCACCTACATATTCACTGGAAGCCTCCCAAAGATCCCAGATGATGATGTCTCAAAGAACGAACAAAAGGTGGTGTAAGGGAGGTAGCCCCTGTGCTACTAAAATCATTGTTTTGGCTTCTAATTTTATACAATAAGCAATACTCCAGTGACAATGGGATAGATGTGGGATTATAATGGCAACCAGGGTACTGGCTTCATTCCTGCCCACTAGCATCCACATCATTTTCTTTGGATTTGGGTTAAGAGGGAACGGTACATCAATTAAATAATAAGGATTTAAATGGCATGGGTCTCATCTCACTTGTCACCATCCCGGATTCTTCATGCTACGCTCGTCCCTCGAGTTAAAACAAGGGCTTTAATTTGTGTTACTCATTGAACAAGCGCTTTTCACAGATTCAAAAATATCAAATTTTCACACTTACTTTTGAATGTTGTGTCCATCAAGAATTTAGATGACTGGATTTTTTTCATCCTACACCCAGAGCTTGGCATCAACATTCCAAAGATGTACCTGGTAAGAGAATTGGCCACGCTAAATTGCCCTTAATTGGGAAAAAAAAATGGGTACTCGAAATTTTTTTTAAAAATTATCATGCATTTTTAAAAAAATATAAATTTAGAGTATCAAATTCTTTTTTTTCCTAATTAAGGGGCAATTTAGCATGGCCAATTCATTTATCCTGCACATGGCCAATTCATTTATCCTGCACATCTTTTTTGGCTTGTGGTGCGAGACCCACACAGACATGGGGAGAATGTACAAACCCCACACAGACAGTGACCCAAGATCGAATCCGGGTCCTCGATGCTGCTGTGAGGCAGCAGTGCTAACCACTAAGTCACTATCATGCAGTTTAATGAAGCCTTTTTATCAGCTCAATTAATGTCAGGGTAGCTCCATCTTTAACAGCACAGTTTTATCAGCATAGGAAGATCAAAAGTGCTCCAAAGACATCCACAAAGCCAATGGGTCACCATTGCTGTGTCCCAGGTAAAAGGACGATATCACAAGCGACAGTCAGCCAGATTAGGAGTACCACTGCTGTACAGTATAATTTTTTTCGAATGGCCACATTTAAAAAGACAAGATTTCACAAAGGTGATCCCAAAGATAAATCTCTGAATTCTCCAGATGTTTGGAATTCCTGTCCAGAAGCACACTATTAAAACAGTGTTATTTTAGAACTGCGGATCACAGTTAAAGGCAACAGCAGAAAATGTAATTTAAAAATTGCATCTCGAGTGCAAATTAGAACCAGTTACCACCTATTTACTCAGATAATCCCCATGGATACAAGAGAGTGATGTACAGGTGGGCAACTGCTGGTTACCTAATGTAGTATCAAGCATTGATAAGTTCACTACAATTTATGTATAAGGCTACCTTCTGAATACAAATCAAATTTTTCTTCACGGGATAAGAAATGTATTTTTTCGGACATTGGGTCATCATTACCGAACACGATCTACAGGAACCCAAATTTGTGAGATGTAACATTCTGGAAGAATATCCAGCAGGAACATAATGATGTCTGATGATTTTGCAATTTGACACTCTCCAGGTAGTTTTACTCATTTTCTAGTACAAAGAATTGCTTCTGCAGGTGTGCATGCAAAGGAGCGACAGAATCCCTACAATGTGGAAGGCGGCCATTCGGCCCATTGAGTCTGCAACGACTCTCCAAAAGAGCACTCCGATCTAGTCCCATCAATGTAACCCATGCACATTTTTAGACACAAGGGGCAATTTTTAACATGGCCAATCCACCTAACCTGCACATCTTTGAACTGTGGGAGGAAACCAGAGCACCCGGAGGAAACATACACAGACACAGGGAGAACTTATAAACTCCACACAGTCACCCAAGGCCAGAATTGCATCCAAGTCCCTTGTGCTGGCAGGCAGAATGGCTAACCACTGTGCCACCATGCCACCCCTTCTTACAAATTGCACTTCTTAAAAATCACATAGTGACTTTCTGAATAAACTAACCGGGGTTAGTTAACACTAGGGTTTTAAACACTTGCTTTCCTGGAATGTGCGATTGGTCCCCGTGTTCTACTGTTTGAATACAAGTGTTGGTGGAGGGAGCTGGATGGCTACATCATTAATAATGTCAAATGTTTGAAATGCTCACATGGCACCCAATGGAACCTGATAATTTTTACAATATGTTTTTACACTGGATTAAAAGTTTTATAAATACTGCAAACTCAAACCATTGCAAGATAATTTCCTAGCAATCTGTAGGACTGCTTAGCGTTTAGTGCACTCAAGCATCTGACACCCGAGTTATACTTTTACTTAAGTTTTCCCTGCACACACAAAATTACTTTCACATTGCTGAAGAAGCGGCAATAAACATTCCCACCTGGCATGGACTAATTCGGGTACAGCCTAGCCACCGTGCTTCATTTTCTTAAATTTGGCACTCTCTCTCGCTTTTTGCACAGAGATAGTGTCAGTGTGAACAGTAGTATTTCCCTGCCTCCATTAGATGATCAGGAGTGAGGGCATTTGGATGCATCTAAATATATATATATTCAATCTTTTTTTTCCTTTTAAAAAAGAAGGCAGGTATCAAAAGCTTTTGATGACACTTAATCAAGTTTCATCCTGAAAATGTAACATTTATTTCTCAAAATCCTTTGTCTGGATTAAAATAATGTTTTTATAAAATGGAAGTATCCATGAAAAATATAAAAATAAAAATAAGGGATGATTTGTATTTAAAATATTTGACAAAGAGGCAGTTAGAAAATCTTTGAAAATATATATATTTGCATGATGTTCTTTGCTAGCACCAGCTGTAATATATTAACCAATCTACTATGGAACTAACCTTCGTAGTAGGTTGTAAATCAAAGCTTTTTGATCATAATCTGCACGAGTGGAACCACATACCCAAGTCCCTTGTAACTGGAGTGATAGGGTTGATAAACTGGCGCAAAGAACAATAGCAGGTAGACAAACAGAGAAAAATAAGAGGAGAGAAACTGTTTTTGAGATAAATGGGGGGAGGAGGAAATAAACTGGAACTGCTGGTTTCAGGAATTCCTTCTGATCTTCTTTCATGTTTCCAAATCGTTTTGTTTCTAACGTTAACATATCTTTATGGGCCTTGCGACATCTTTGTTTCACAAAATCATTCATTGTTCCTTTTCTCGTCTTTTCTCCTTTGAATCCAAACATTGTACCATACATACTCAAGAAGTAGCCAATCTCAGGTAAAAGTCAATCCCTGGCTTTTAGCGAAAAAACATAATTTTTCATATACCCTGTGTGTAAGTCAGCACTAATTTTTGAGGGATAGTATATATTTTTTGCTGTATAATGCTACACGGAAATAGTGCAAACAGGAGTCAAGACCAGTAATTAGAATTTCCTGCTATTATACAGCCAATACTATTAGATTGTTTACACTTCACACAATATCTTCTGGAAACATGCTCCATTTTATATCTTATGAAGCTAGCCGAGATGAGAAATACTGTTAGTTACGAATCCATTCAGAGACGGGCTGCCAGCAAAGCAACAAACATGAGCAATATTGTTGCCTGTGTTCCGCCAATCCTTTTTCTAAAATATAAATTTAGAGTGCCCAATTCATTTTTTCCAATTAAGGGGCAATTTAGCATGGCCAATCCACCTACCTTGCACATCTTTGGGTAGTGGGGGCGTGATCCGCCAATCCTGCTCTCTAAACCAGCCAACGCTAAACTCCGTTACAACTAGTAATTTTGATTCCATGATATTATGGTTATATCTGCTAATTCTTTTGGATGGTGTACATTTTCCTCTCCTACAAGAGACAATGGGGGAGTATAGCACCATAATTAACAACTTGGAGTGAGATAAATCTCTATGGAAACCCCCACCTTTGTCCTAAAAATTTGGTCTCAGAAAAAAACTTGACTTTTACACGGGTTTATGTGGTATTTTATTGTTTAAAACCAATGTAAAAAGTGGTGAGGAAATGAATTCGCCTTTGGCTGATCATTCACAATCTGAATCATATTTTTTAGGTGATGATTTTAGATTTAGATTTATTGTCACGTATACCTAGGTGTAAACATCACCAACAATCTGTCCTGATCCACCCACATCGACGCTACAACCAAAAAAGCACAACAGCGCCTATACTTCATCAGGAAATTAGCCATGCCCCCAAGACCCTTACCAATTTTTACAGATGTACCATAGAAAGCATCCTATATGGATACATGATAGCTTGGTAAGGCAACTGCTCGGCCCAACACCGTAAGAAACTACAGAGTCGCGAGCACAGTCCAGTCCATCATGTGAGACCGCCTCCCATCCATTGACTCTGTCTACATCTCCCACTACGTTGGGAAAGCAGGCAGCATAAACAAAGACCCCTCTCACCCAGGTTATTCTCTCCTCTAACCTCTTCCATTCGGCAGAAGATGCAGAAGTTTGAGAACAAGCACCAATAGATTCAAAAACAGTTTCTTCCCCGCTATTACGAGACTCCTGAATAGCCCTCTTATGGACTGAACTGATCTTTCTACGCATCATATCTGCAGTTGTAGCACTATAGTCCGTGCACCTGAGGCGGAATTCTCTGAAAGTGGGGCTATGTCCACACGTCGGCAGGAAAACCGGCACCAACGACTTTGTCGTCAACGGCACCCCCCCCCCCCCCCCCCCCAAGGTGAAGAATTCTCACCTTTCTAGGGGGCTAGGTTGCCGCCAGAGTCGTCCCCACTGCTCCAGCCGGCGCCGAAGGTCCAGCGCGAGTTCGCGCATCCGCGGAATGGCTGGCATGATCTCCCGCATGAGTGGACTGGCCGCTTTATTTCTGCGCATGCGCGGGGGGTTATTTTCTCCGCGCCGGCCCCCGAGCAATATGGCGGAGCCTTGCAGGGGCCCAACGCGGAGGAAAGCAGTCCCCCCACGGGCGACCCTCTGAAAGCAGATCGGTAGGCCCCGATCGCGGGCCAGGCCACCGTGAGGCCACTGTCACAGATTGATTTTTAAGAAGCATATATTTACCTATGGAAAGAATTCTTTCTACTGGACAATGAGGGAAAGCATCCAGAGAGTGGTCAAATTGTAAAATCACCAGACCTCATTATCTTGCTACTTGAATGTTTGCATTCTCACAGTTTAAAGAATTAAAAGAAAACTTAAAATCTGCATTCTTGCAAGCACTAGAGGTTATTTGTCAATTACTACTCAATGTTCCTAAATATAAATTGAGTTACACGTGACAAAAGCCTATTGCTATTCAGAACAAAGCAAGTGTTTGGATGTCTGTGTGTGTGAAATTCTTACACATAAATTGCAGTTATAGAATCATAGAACCCCTACAGTGCAGGAGGCAATTCAGCCCATTGGGTCTTCACCAACCTTCTGAAAGCGCACCCTACCTAGGCCCACCCCTGCCCTAGCCCCATACCCCACCTAACCTGCCTATCTTTGGACTGTGGGAGGAAATCGGAGCACCCGGAAGAAACTCAGACATGGGTTGAACCCTGTTCCCTGGTGCTGTAAGGCAGCAGTGCTAACCACTTGTGAGTAGGTTAACTAATTGTTAGCATCACATTCTGAGTATTTCCAATGTTTTATTGTTTTTATTTTAGGTACACAACTTGTCTAGCTCACAGGTGCAAAAGCACCCAAATGAAAAGACAAGAGGAATATTAGCCTTTATATCTCTTTCAAAACGTCATGTGGCAGAATTTTCCCTTCAGGTTAGATGGATTCGTCATGATCAATGTATGGGGTTACGGGGGTATAGAGAGGGAGTGGACCTCGGTAGAGAGCTCTTTGAGAGGGTAGGTACAGACTCTATGAGCTGAATGGCCTCCTTCCGCATTGTACGAATCCCATCAGTGAAACTGGCAGGCTGGGTAGGCTTTGATGAGTTACACTGAAGAACTTCAACCATGCCCAGGTCAGAGATTGTTGTTTATAACACCTCTTCTCTCCAAGAGTATTTTCACAATTTGACTGATGATCATCAACTCGTTGGGAGGCACTTCACCTCTCCAACAATTCACTCGCCTTCAGCTGCACTCCCTGCTGCCAGCCTTCACCTTGGCTTATGCAACTCTACCTGACACCTCTCTTGATGGGCAACAGCAGAAGCCATACAATTGCCCATTGCTCCAGCAATAGCAACATCTGCTGCAGCACCTGCTGCCTTACCCACAGCTTCATGCTCCTCCCACAGTACAGGAGATAGACACTGAAATCCAGTTTGAAGGAGGTGAAAGCAACACAGGTCTACAGACCAAAGATCAGCTCTATCAGTATGTCTGAACACCAGTGCCTCAGGAGGCTCAGGTTCTCACTGCAGGTCATTGCTGATGTCTGCAATATCCTGAAAAAAGACCTCCTTCCTAGTATACCAGGTGGGCACACATTGCCAATGGCTGACAAGGAGTCTGTCACTGGAGAGGCAGCCCAACACTAATTTACTGCATCTCTGCATCTTGCCAAATTGTGTACTTTCTCCGCAAAGAGAGAAAGCAGAGAGGTCTGAGCGTTCGTAATGGCTTAGATAGAGAAAAAGGATAGGATAGAATTTGTGGAAGGGGCATAGGTGAGAGACGACAATAGGCTGTGTAGCCATCTGGGACGGCCACTTACAACTAGGGACAGAGAAACTCTCAAAGCCTAGCGGGTAAAGCGGACAAAGCAAGACTCAGGCAGGCTCAGAGCCTGAAATGTATATTTGCAAGCAAGAAGTCCAGACAGTATCGAAACTCCGACCAATTAGCATTTTGATGGGCCGATTAGCATTTGATGGCCCATCTTCACCAAAACAAAGGACTGGTACTCGAGCGACCGGTACAGTCCCAGACATTTCGGCGCCACTCCCTGTTCAAGGGAAGCGTAAACAACGGGGTCAGTGAACGCTTGGGACACGCCCAGCCATCCAGATCCCCACCCACTTATTGGTTAGGAATCGAACAGAGTGATCAGGGATCACCCAAATAGTGGGGTCCAAACTGAAGGACCGCCCGAAAGGGCGCGAAAACCCCCAAGTATAAGGGGCGCGATTCACCGAAATGGAGACAAAGTCCCGACTCCGGAGTGAAAACCGGAGTGTTTCACTCTGGTGTCGGAGCCCACTCCCAGCCCCCTATTCTCCCTCCCCCGGGGGGCTAGGAGCAGCGTCGCGTATTTTACTTGCGCCGCGTAAAAGGCGGCGCCGTGTCAATGACGTGGCCGGCAACGCGTAAATGATGTCGCCCGCGCATGCACGGTTGCTGTCCTCCCCGAGGCCGCCCCGCAAGAAGATGGATCTTACGGGGCGGCGGAGGAAAGGAGGTCCTCCTTTAGAGAGGCCGGCCCGCCGATCGGTGGCCACTGATCGCTGGCCAGACCCCATCGGAGGCACCCCCCGGTGCAGGAACCCCCCTCCCCCAGGCCGCCCCCCCAGCGTTCCCGTGCAGTTCCCGGCGGCAGCAACCAGGTGTGGACGGCGCCGGCGGGAACCTGTCGTGTTGGGGCGGCCGCTCGGCCCATGCGTGCCGGAGAATCGCCGCTCACCTTTTGCAAACGGCGAGCGTCGATTCTCCGAGCAGCCAGGCGTGATTCTCGTGGCGCTGGTTTGGGGTGGTGGGAAAGAGAGAATCGCGTGTGGGTGTCGGACGGCATGGCGGGACTCGCGCGGCGCCCTGGTGATTCTCCCACCCAGCGTGGGGGGAGAATTCCGCCCGAGTGAGTTCGCCATATGTTCATCCTCTTTTGGTCCTGGCGTCCCGGCAACGTCCATCTCCGATTGTAGCACCACCAGAAGCAAGTCCAAGTTCAACGCTCGCTACCAGATGGGCGAGCCTAGCTGAGCAGCAGTTATTTCTCCAGACTCGATAGATCCAGAATCGGACAGCGGCCACTGTTCCTCTGACCTAAGCCGGGTGCCTGAAGTTAAGTACAGGTTGTCTTAGTTGATAGGTGTAATTAACTAGTAGTGTTTATGTTGCATGACTAATTGTGTGTAAATAAAGTACCATTGACCTTGAACTAACAAACTGGTGTTTGGCTCTTTGATCGATAGCCGGTTGAACCTTGTGGTGGTATCATTCGATACCTGGCAGCTCTGTGCATTAGAACATAGATATCAAAAGAAAGGAGGGCAAACTCACGGAATGCCATAATTGGAACAGAGCCACCGAAAAAGACAGAAGAAAGAAGCACAACAGCTGATAGCACCCGTGAGTATTGGCTGTTCAAATGGGGGTGCGAGCTGTCTGTGGGGAAAGGAATGACTGCAGCTGCAAAGTGTGTTAACCTGAGGCGTGATGCGTAGAATTCTGCATAAATCAGAGTGTGGATCTTGGCATCTGAAAGCATTATGCCATCACCCCCCTTTCCTGTACTCTGAAGTCCTGGATCCTCTCAGTGCAGTTGGAGTGACCACACTCTTGCTGTAGACTTCCGAAGGCACTTCCATTTGTCCTGTGTCCCCTCTTCCCAAATCACTGCAACCCTTCAGATCTTTCCCAGGTCACCTCTCCATTCCTGTGGGCGCTGCATCCTGAAAATTCCAAGAGCTGGTGAGCTTTTCTGAAACATGCAATGGTCCCGTTAAGTAGAAATCATTTAACTAACAAAATGGATGCAGCACCTGCCTCCTTACGTATTGGTCAGGAAGTCCCAAGGTGGATTATTAATTGATTTACTTTGGAAAAGAGCAACCAAAAGCACATACATCACTGAGTTGGGGAGTTGGGATGGGCTCCAAATCCAAAAATGATCCCACCATTTCTCTCGGGATTTAAGCAGTAAGTGGTCTATTGTATTCGCTGATCCCATTCCGGTCTCCTCTAGACTGGGGAGAATATAAGCAGACTGGGTGACTGCGTAGGCACGAGCCCAACCTCCCTGTTGCTTGACATTTTAACTCAGCACCTTGCTCTCATGCCCACATGTCCATCCTTGGCTTGCAGCAATGCTCCAGTGAAGCTTAATGCAAGGTGGATGAGCAGCATCACATCTTCTGATTCAGCACGTTACAGCCCTTGGGACATGTTGAATTCAACAACTTTAGACGGTGACCTTTCTCCTCCATCATAAATCCCTTTGTTTCAAAATCCCACACATATGCTGACTCAATGCAAACCCCACCCTCCCCCTCCCACACAGGCCATCTATTTTTCTTAAAGTTGCTACATCTTGTTGCAATCTCTCCTGGTCAGTTTAATCTCTAACACATTTCTCCCTCTCTTCAGTTCTGACCAGCCAAATGGACTCAAAACGTTTACTCTGTTTTTCTCTCCGTACAGATGCTGCTAGACCTGCTGCGTTTTTCCATCATCCTTGTTCTTATACAAATTTCACTCATGTTTATTAAGAATTGAAATTACCAAAAGCAAGAGTAAATACGACAAGTTATATTAGATTACAAAACTGTACTTAACTTTTCAGTTCCTGTACCAATGTAATAAAAAGTTTCAAACTTGTCTGTGTAATAAAACAACAACTATGACCAGCATAGTTTTACCATACAAAGTTTACAAATGAAATTAGTTTATAAATTAAATTGAATATCAATGGCTTAGTAGGCATCAGCATGAAAATCAATCTGATCCAAATAGAACCTCTTCTGACAAACCTATTTTACTTCATACATGTTTTAGCACATATCGAAAAGAAACAAGTCTTCGCTTTTACATGCACAATGTCATTTTGTCCCTCTTTCTCACAACATTATCCATATATGGAAGGAGGGGACTTTCTTCTGCACATGCCCAGGCATTCCATTGTCCCACTCTGATCACAGTACAATAAGTATGTGGATCCTTACGTGAAAAGTTTTCTTGCCCAATAATTGGCAGTCTACTGAGCATCATATGTTGATCCAGAGCTGGAAAATTCTAATTGCCAACTTGCTGGGTAGCGGGGAATGAGAGTGAGAAAGATGTAACTGAACAAGTTTAACTAAATCTCAGATAATCTGAAAAAACAAAGCAATTTGGCATCTTGAGAGGTGTGCCCTGAATTTAATCCCTCCTTTAAAATGTGTTTATCCGTTGTCTCCAAATATTGTTTTGCTGGTTTTGTGGTGTGTTTGTGCCATCAGCTACCAAGGTGCAATTCCCACAGAGCAGAGAAAAAATATATAGATCTCATGCTGCCTCTGGTGGGTTCAATGGCAGGCATGGAAGGAGAATTCGGCAGGGAGCCTTTAAAAAACATTTTTTAAATTTTTTTTATAAAATCGGTTTTATGCTTGCATCAATTTCCCTGGGGATCTTCCGTCCCATCGGGAAACCCGCCAGAGCCAGATTGTACCAGATCTGCATCCCACAAATGGGTCCAACCACCCACGCCCATGTGACGCTAACGGGAAAACACCCCGCTGCAAAACATATCTGGATGAACGTAGCGGGCAGATATCAGGACTCACATGACCAATGACTGTGGCTGCATCCAGAGTTTGGGATGGAGGCTGCCAGCAACCCTGGAACCCGGAACACCACAGCAGTGGCTGAGGGTGGAGCATCTCCAGGTGGATCTCCCAGATTCAGCGCCCTGGAGAAGGTCCACATTCAAGCTTCAGAGTGTTCCTGGAGATCCAGATTCATTTTTGGGAAATCCATCCTTTTTCAATCGTGGGTCGGTTATGCTGGGTCTTTTCTAATGTGGCGTCCAGATAGGACCGTGGACTACACGCTATTATGCCTACCCCACCAGCAAATATGCTGCAGAATACCTAGTTGCATAATAAAAGAGCTCGGAGTGGAAAGTTTGGTGTGTTTTCTCACCAGCCTCCACAACAGGAAATACTCCATGTTCCCACCTCCCCCCACCATAGGACCTAGTCTCAGATGGGAGAATTTTGCTACACCTCTTTCCTGCAGTTCACTTTAACAAATCCAGCAACTTACTTTAGTGGGTGTGCTGCCAACTGCACAAGGCCCATGCGCTGGCAGCACTAGTGTGTCATAAATCCACCTTTGGGTGAGACCCACACAGACACGGGGAGACTGTGCAAACTCCACACGGACAGTGACCGGGGCCGGAATCGAACCCGGGCCCTCGGCGCTGTGAAGCAGCAGTGCTAGCTACTGCATCACCCTAATTTAAGGAGGATTTAGACAGATTTTATTTGGTAATGGGTTGAAGGCTTACGGAGAACGGGCAGGATTGTGGAGTTAAGGCCAGGGCCAGCCATGATCAAATGGTGAAGCAGACTCCATGGGCCAAATGGGCTAATTCTGTTCCTATATCTTAAGAACTAAATTAGAGTTTCCAAAACAGAAGATTGAAAATCCAAACTCACAAGGTAATTGTTTAAAGCAAAATTTGTCTTAAAGCGCTGTTTCTGGAGGCAGTCCCAACTCTTGACAGCAATACTGCATAGTACAATCAAAGTTTCACGCAACATAGGGTTGGATGAAAAAGGCACTTTAAACCCATTTTGTCTCATCCATCCAGAATATCAGCATGACCCTCCTCAACTGTTGCCTAACTGAATCCTGTTTCATAGCCTCAAATCTTTGTGGCAATTCTTCCAACTTTTGGTCAATGCATGTGTCGAGTAAAACTTTCTGGCCTGTGCCCAAAGCTTACTCATGACAATGGTGAACCTGTGCTGACTTCTCTTGCTACCCTGGTGTACCCGTTACAGAATATCAGTATCCTGTTCCAAAATTGGCTTTCCCATGGTGCCAGAGATACCGTTACTGACAATGGATGCCAAATGCTGCAATTTTCTGTAACCATTGGCATACAAGTCAGTAATACAAAAATGTGGAGACTTACAGTAGTGACAAAAGATACTTCCGTGTGTCTGCCATTGTCCGAAATACAAATGAGGCCAAGTCAGTTGACCAGCAGCCTCATCACATTTGGAAACTACTTCCAATGGGAGCAGTTCAATATGACATATACAAGTCATTCATTTTTTTAAATTACTTTAGCAGAGTTACAAAGCCTGAGCTCAAGAGTGTGGACATGGACAAATCTCAAATCCAGCTTCTTGCCTGCACCAAAAAACAATTCAAAATTGAATCCAATTCATGGTCCCCACAGGAGAGATATACCAGATCCAGGCATTACACCTGACCTCATGCTCATCTTAGCCAAAAGGTCGAGAGGCGATATACAAGTCATTCATACAGATTCCAACAGGCTAAACGCTGACCTGCTACTTGATGGCAGCTATGTTAACTGCAGCTTAGTTGGTAGCACTCATCTCTAAGCTGAAGGTTCGAGGTTCAAGTCCCACTCAAGAGCCATGAGCACATAATCTAGAATCTGGGTGGTACTGATATTTGGATGGGACATCATGCTAATGCTCTAGTAACCTTTTCAGGTGTATTTAACTAATCCGTGATGTTATTTCAAAACTGCCTTGGTCATTATTTATCCCTCAGCCAACATCACTAAAAATAGATTATCTGGTCATTATCATGTGCCGTGTGTGCGCCTTTGGCATTATAACCTCAAAAATATTTAACTGGTGTCAAAGCACATTGTAACACCCTGAGGTAACAAAGGCTTTACTTAGTTTTACTATATGCACAGGCCTGGTAGATTAAAAAGTCAATTGGTTCTTGGACTGACATTCACAAGTACATGACATGGAATGAGCATTTCAACCACAGAGTAGGATTTGGAGAGTTTTACATTGTCAAGGTAGTCATGAATATGGGACTTAATTTAGAGTACAGCAGCACAAACTATTATTGCAGGCAATGCCCCAGGACACAATATTCCTATTTGTAATTATTATTATACAGAACCACAAAATACAAAGTGCTACCAAAAGCTCTTTACTTCACAGCAGGAGATTCCAAACCAGTTTATTCATCTTCATTACTGTCAGGTCTAAAATGATCTTTGTCAGACCATGGTGATTAGGTATTATGCAGATGTTTACCTCTGGGAATTTTGCATCTCTGCAAAGTAAAAGAATTAGAAAGTCATTACCTATTAGGGATGAGAGCCGGGATTCTGTGAGAAAGTATTTAATCTTTACACACATGAAGAAAGACGTGGCCCAACTTCTTTGCTTGTTCTTTATCTGAAATCTTGTGCTTCATCCTGACATCCTTTAGATTGATTTGATGGGAAACATTGCAAGTCAATAGTGCTTGACAAAAGAAATTGACCGAGTAGGGATAGTATAAAACAAACCTGCATCACACAGCTGGTGATGTTTTTTTAAAAATATATTTTTATTCTCCTCCTTTTTCATATTTTCTCCCAAATTTACATCCACCAACAATAAACAATAATCAGCATCAAATATGTCAATCCCCATAACAATAACAACGATCCCATCCTCCCACCAAACCCCAAACATTAGCCCGCATGTTTACATAAACAAATGGCAAAAAGGAATCAGGGATCACCCATAGTCACCCTCCCCCCAACCCTCCCACCCAGCCCCCCAACCAATGTTCGATGTTATCCAGTTCTTGAAAGTGCAGAATGAATAATGCCCATGAATTGTAGAACCCCTCTGTCCTTCCCCTCAGTTCAAACTTAATCTTCTCAAGTGTCAAGAATTCCAACAGGTCCCCCCCGCCACGCCAGGGCACAGGGTGGAGAGGCTGCTCTCCATCCCAACAGGATCCGCCTTTGGGCGATCAATGAGGCGAAGGCTACGATATCTGCCTCTGGCCCCGTTTCCAACCCTGGCTGGTCCGACACCCCGAATATGGCCTTCCGGGGACCCGGGTCCAGTTTCACGTGCACCACCTTGGAAATTACCCTAAAAAAACCCTTCCAGTAATCCTCTAGCTTTGGACAGGACCAAAACATATGAACGTGATTAACCCCCCCCCCGCCCCAACCCAACGCTCCCACACATCTTCTTCCCCCTCAAAGAATCGGCTCATCCTCGCCCTCGTAAGGTGTGCTCTGTATACCACCTTCAGCTGTATCAGCGCCAACCTCGCACACGAGGTGGAGGCATTTACTCTCCGGAGCACCTCATACCAGAACCCCTCCTCTAGAACCTCTCCCAACTCTTCCTCCCACTTTGCTTTGATCCCTTCCAGTGATGCCTTATCCTCTTCCGAAATAGCTCCGTAAACCGCTGACACTACCCTGTTCTCCAGTCCCCCTGTCATCAGCACCTCCTCCAGCAATGTGGAGGCCGGTTCCTCTGGGAAGTTCTGTATCTCTTTTCTGGCAAAATCTCGAACCTGCATGTACTAAACATCACACAGCTGGTAATGTTAACAGCTGTTTAAAATATTGCACTGCTGTATTTGCTTTAAATCTACTTTGTAATAATTTAATTATATACAGTGATTTCTTGAAACACAAGCAGTAATTTTATCTGAGAAAATGAGGGGATAATGATCAATATGAATTGACTACACTTATGCACAACTTCAGTGTAAAAGGAAACTGGCTGTGGTGTGCAATGGACGGCAAATTAGTTATTTTGTATTTTACACTCTCACCCTAAGTTAACATTACACATTATCTGCAGCACTGTATGCAGAAATCCTCAGCAAATACTAACTGAACAAAAGTAGGATTAGGTAACTTTCTCTCTCTAGTTTTACTATGATGATTGTAAGGGTAAATCCTGCTCAAATAGATGCTAATGACTGCCTTTGCAATCTTTTAGTCTTTTTATGTTATGTAATTTTACTACTAATTTATCAGTTGGTGAAATGCCCAAGAAGATCACAATTGTATTTGAAAGGAAATGATTAAAACGATTGCAATAATGCAAATCCTTCCCAATAACTATACACTGTTTAGTTTCTGGAGGCCAGATTGATGTTTTGAAATCTAAATGTATTACATCAATAAAACACAATCATCAATTTATAGTCACTGAATACAAGATAAATTCTGGGGGCTCAAAATGGTTATGTGTGAGAACATTTTCTTTTCAGCCAGAGAATCACATTGAGATCACTCACAGCTTTAATGACACAAGGAAGGATGTGAAACAATAAAATGTCATCAAAATCTCTTCAAATAAATTAAAAACAGTTTCTCCAAACACTTGTGTCACATATTCAAAACTGCAGCAGGTACATTCCTGGGTTTGGTGGTCGTTCCCTTGCTCGCTCTGACTGTTTTACTTGCTCACTTACTCTTTACTACTGTACTGATCATGTAGTCTTCAGATGTGACCTGATCAGGATATTTAAGGGCAACATGATGGCACAATGGTTCGCGTTGCTGCCTCACAGCGTCAGGGACGTAGGCTTGATTCCTGGCTTGGGTGACTGTGTGAAGTTTGCACTTTCTCCCTGTGTCAGCATGGGTTTCCTCCGGGTGCTCGGGTTTCCTCCTACAGTCCAAAGGTGTGTAGGTTAGGTGGGGTTACGGGCAGGGCGTGGGAGTGGGCCTCGGTGACGTGCTCTTTCAGAGGGTTGGTGCAGACTCAATGGCTTCCTCTGTACTGTAGGGACTCTATGGACTATGTTTTTCAGCTGTCAACTTGTTCCATCTCCTCAAAAATGGTCAAGACTTATATTTGGCAAAGCAAGTTCACATACCAATCGTTATAAGGTACAAATCGTTATGCTGATTTATTTTACAGCATACGAACATATAGAGTGACAAATGTAATCAGAACTTTTTATGTCACTTGGCTTCACTTAATTTCTGCACATTTAAAAAAAATTAACTCTGTAACTTTGGATTGTCTTCCTCGCATCCTCAGAATTATCTAGCTTTCTGAAACAATTTTTGGTACAAGAAATAAGCCATTCATTTTCGCCCAAAGTATTTCCTGTGGTCTGTTGTCCTCAAACTGGACTCTGGCCTCAGTCGGAAATGCCCCGCCGAGGACGCACTTGCCTCATTTCCTGCACTGACAAGCTCAGCTCAGTGCAGGAAGAGATCAAAGTGCCATTCTTAAATGCAACCCTGATCTCTCGACCCCCCCTCAGACTCCACACTGCAGCCACCAGATCCTCGCCCACCCCCCTATCCCAACAGCCCCAGTCTCCCTCTTAGGGGGACCTCAATCCCCCCCCACCCCCAACCCCACCTCTTGAGGGCAGTGCATTCCATGGCCTGACCCCTGGCACAGGCAACCCTGACACCTTGGCATTGCCAAGGCACCCAGGTGGTACTGCCAAAGATCCAGGCTGCAAGTGCCAAGGTGCCCGGGTGTCTGCGGGAGTGCCAGGGTACCACCCTGCCCAGAGCCCAACCAGCTGGGGTCCCCAATGGCCTGGGAGACCCCTCCCCCCTCAGCTGCCGACACATCTGGTCCACGTTTGTGTGGATCAGTGCTAAATGGCGCCATGGCCATTGATCTCTTCACCATGAGTCTTCCTCTCTTCTGTGAGTCTTCCTCTCTACTGTATCTATGCCACCCATAATTTTAAACATCTCAATCATGTCCCACCCCTCCCCCCATCCCCCTCAGCCTCCTCTGTTCCAAAGAAAACAAGCCCAGACTATCCAATCTTATTTCATAACTAAAACTCTCCAGTCCCGGCAACATCCTGGTAAATCACTTCTGCACTCTTTCCAGTACGATCACCTCCCTCGCATAATGTAGATTCCAGAACTACTCTAGCTGTGGCCTAACCAACATTTTGTACAGTGTTATGCCACCCTGGGCAAATACATACTCAATTCCAGTCCCATGTGCCCCACAGTCGCAACACAAGTGAATTCACCTATAATTCGCATTGGCTGCCCAATAATTACAGTCACCAGGTTTGTAAATGTAAGCACAATTACTGTTTATTTACAACTAGAACAAATATGAAATATACAGTAAACACAGCTGTTTAATATCAAGTTAAAACCCGACTCCCCTTTAACTGCCCCACCCCCTACTCACACACACAAGACAGACAAACACAGAGGGGTGGAAAGGGGTAAATATAATAAGGATTAAAGTCAAAAGATAAGAGTCCTTGCTTCAGATGATGAGTTCTTCAATGTGCTTTCTTCACAGCAGGAGTATGGTTTGAAGTCTCTTGCATAGAGCATGTAATGATCTTCTTTGCAGTTCAACTGTATATCTTACTCACAGCTTTTCCAAAAGAGACCTCTGGCTTCACATGAGCCTGTTCTGCAGAGAGAGATTATCAGAAGCTGGATTATGCTTCACATCACCGTCCTTCTGTCGAGAAAGTTATCAGATTCTCACAGTGGCCTTTTGGTGAGAATTAACTGTATATCTTTGGAGAGAGTTGGTTAGATTCCTCCAGCCAGCTTGCTGGATCAAAAGTGAAATGAAAATAAGCCTTGTGACACTGAAAAACATCTCTGAGAAATAATATCCAATCACCGCCTGTTCCCAGCAAGAGCACAGCTTCTGGGTCAATTTATTGGCAACCAGCCAAGCCAATCAAAGTGAGTCATCACTAATGCCTTCTGGATTCTTTCTGCCTGGATTAAAGGCATAGGCGATTGCTTCTGCTTGAGTTAAAGATCCAGGCTGCATTAAAGTCACAGGTCCATTCCTCATCCATGGATCAAAATGGTAATAGTAAAAATAAAAGGGGAAATAAAGGAATGAACAGGAACAAACAGGAGAGGCCTTTACAACAGCTCCAGCATAACCTTCCTGCTCTTAAATTCTATACCATATACCTCCTTAATCACTTTATCCGCATGCCCTGCTACCTTAAGGAACAAATGTACATGCACACCAAGGTCAGTCTGATCACAGGTGCTTTCCACGGTCCTCTGTTCATGTATTCCCTTGCTTTGTTTGTCCTGCCTAAGTGCATCACCTCACACTTATCCGGATTGAATTCCATTTTCCACTGACCAGCCCATCTATATCCTGCTGTAATCGAAGGCTATCCTCCTCACTATTTACCACCCCACCAATTTTCATATCATCCACAAACTTACTGATCAGCCCTCCGACATTCAAGTTAAAATCATTTATATAAACCACAAACAGCAAAGGTCCCAGCACTGATCCATTCAGGACCCCAATGGACACGAGCTTCCAGGCAGAAAAACACCTCTCTACCTCATCTCCTGCTCCCACCATTCAACCAATTCCGGATCCAATTTGCCAAATTGCCTTGGATCCCATTGGCTCTTAACATTGCTATCAGTCTCCCATGTTGGACCTTATCAAATGCCTTGCTGACATCCAAGTAAACTACATCAAATGCATTGCCCACATCTACACACCTGGTCTCCTCTTCGGAAAATTCAATCAAGTGGGTCAGGCATGACCTCCCCTTAACAAAACCATGCTAGGGCAGCACGGTGGCGCAGTGGGTTAGCCCTGCTGCCTCACGGCGCCGAAGGTCCCAGGTTCGATCCCGACTCTGGGTCACTGTCCGTGTGGAGTTTGCACATTCTCCCCGTGTTTGCGCGGGTTTCGCCCCCACAACCCAAAAAGATGTGCAGGCTCGGTGGATTGGCCACGCTAAATTGTCCCTTAATTGGAAAGAATGAATTGGGTACTCCAAATTTATTTATTTTTAAACCATGCTGATTGTTCTTGATTAATCCGCTCCTCTCCAAATGCAGATTCATTCTGTGTCTTAGAATTGCTTCCAATTTTATGCTGTGCATGGTGACCAGGACGATTCTTCCATAGAATCTCTACAATGCACAAGGAGGCCATTCAGTCTATCAATTCAGCACCAACCCGCCCTAAGAACACTCTACCTAGGCTCACTGCCCCGCTCTATCCATGTAACCCTGCTCATTGATCATGGCTAATCCACCCAATCTGTACATCTTTGGACTGTGAGAGGAAACCAGAGCACCCAGAGGAGATCCACGCAGACAACCCACAGAGACACAGGGAGAACGTGCAAACTCCACACAGGCAGTCACCCAAGAATTCCGTTCGCTCTAAACGTTTCACACTATGACTGTCCCAGTTAATGTTGGGGAAGCTGAAATTCCCCACTATCACGACCTTATTACTTTTACACTGCTCTGAAATTTGCCTACATATCTGCTCTTCTTTTTCTCTCAGGCTATTAGAGGGCCTATAGAACATACCCAGCAATGTGGTTGCTCCTTTTTTTTCATTCCTCATTGGAGAAATGGCCTAATATTAATTTGCACCATAAATGCAATTGAAAAGAATAGCTTTATGGTATTGCTCTGAACATAGAATTCCTATAGTGCAGAAGGAGGCCATTCGGCCCATCAGATCTGCACCAACCCTCTGAAAGAACACCCTACCTAGGCTTATTATCCTGCCCTATGCCCGTAACCCCATCTAACTGCACGGCTTGGGACAATTAGAGGTAATTTTATCATGGCCAACCCACCTAATCTGCACATCTTTGGGACTGTTGGAGGAAACCAGAGCACCCAGAAAAAACCCATGCAGACATGGGGAGAAAGTGCAAACTCCACACAGTTTACCAAAGGCCGGAATTGAACCTGGGTGGCTGGCGCTGTGAGGCAGCAGTGCTGATCACTTGCAGTCCTGTCCAGGAGAATTCCTTCCCCCTTTTGGCTCAGGTTGTAAAATGTTTAAGGACTCACCAAATATTAGAAATTAATGAATAAATAAAACCAACAAGTCCTTTTATTGAACATCACTTTGTCCAGGATAATTTGCAAACATATGTGGACTCACTCTGCACGGTTTTACACGCCCCAGTTTTTAAAAAATGTCTCCTATTCTCCAACTTTCTGCTGTTCAATTCTTCCTCATTTGCTGAGGTATAAATCTATGGAAGAAGAAAATCAACCAATATCTCACAACGGTAGCTTTGTGAATTCAGAATGAGCGTATCACCATACAATTGTGATGTGGAGCCCATCACAGCAGTATCTAGTCCTGCCATTAACTGACCATCACATCTGTACTTCTCAGTGGAAATTCACTGCATGTCTATGTCAGGAGTGAGAACCCTGGCTCAAATTTGCTTCACTACACTTGGGGCACTAAGGCCAACAGAAATCAGCTAACCAACCTGAAAATCAACCTGTGTGCTTTTAAGTTACACAAATTAGCTATTCCCAAAGCCACCAGGCTAACTAGGCATGCCCTAAAGGTTTATTCTATTTTTACCAGTACAGAATTAGCATTTCGGACCAAAGTTATAAAAACAAACTACAGTGGTATTTTGGTGGGTTAGGTGCATAGACATCGGGCGGCATGGTGGCACAGTGGTTAGCACTGCTGCCTCACAGCGTCGAAGTTCGGTCCCGGTGCAGGGTCTCTGTCCGTGTGGAGTTTGCACATTCTCCCAGTGTCTGCATAGATTTCTAGGCCACAATCCAAAAGATTTGCAGGGCAGGTGGATTGGCCATGCTAAATCGCCCCTTAATTGGGGAAAAAAGAATTGGGTACTCTAAATTTAGAGGAAAAAAGTACAAAGACATCATGCAACTACAGTCCACACCGGATAAAGCAAAACAAAAAGACAATTAATTCCATCTACATCGGGTACTAAATGGATTGTGCATGATTCCTGTACACGTGTGCTGTAAAGTCAATGAATATATGCCCATTACAGCAGAATATTTGATGCCGCAAAATAGGATAAGCTGTGTTGATAAAGGCAGGGCTCCACACTCACTTGTCTATCAATCGATATAACAAAAACTGGCAGAACACTGACATACACCAAAAACATTATCATACATATACACATCAGACAAGGACATATATCTGTCATATGTGTGCACTTTCTCTCTCTCCGATGTTGCTTTTCCAATGCAAAATAATGTATTGCAGTTTGAGGTGAATCAAGAAACTAATGATGCATAGCAATTTTTCAGCACTGTTTAAGACTATGATTAATGCCGTCTGGGATTTGGGACCAGAAAATGTTCTCAGTGAAGATGAAATGCTCTGCAGAAATTCTTTTGCCTTGAAGACAACGATGCACAGATGAGGTCCAGTCATTTCCTATGTGATGGCACAGGTTTAAAATAGGGTAAAGTTATTTATGAGGGAGCGAGCCAAGCATCCGATTTCAAATAGGACAAAAGAGATGTGTTGCCATTTCATTTAAAGGGCAAAGAACTCGAGGTTGGCCAAAAAAGGGCGATGGCTAGTCGGCAGGGGAGCGATGTTGGCCAAAAAAGGGCGATGGCTAGTCAGGACGGGGGGGGGGGGTTTAGCCCCCGCCCAGGCTGATCACGTGGAATGCGAGAGGTTTGAATGGGCCGGTCAAAAGAGCGTGCGTGTTCGCGCATCTAAAGGGGTTAAAGGCAGACGTCGCAATGCTTCAGGAGACACATTTAAAACTCGCAGATCATACGAGATTGAGAAAGGGATGGGTAGGCCAGGTGTTCCATTCAGGGCTGGATTCGAAGACTAGGGGGTAGCAATTCTGATCAGTAAGGGTGTGGCATTCGAGGCTGGGAGAATTGTGGCAGATAAGGGGGGCAGGCATATAATGGTGAGTGGAAAGTGGGAGGGAGGCCGTGTTGTGTTTGTGAACGTCTACGCTCCGAATTGGGATGATGTGGAATTTATGAGACATATGCTAGGCAAAATCCCGGACTTAGAGTCACACAACCTGATCATGGGGAGAGACTTTAACACAGTCATTGACCCCGAGCTGGACCAGTCGAAGTCCAGGGAAGCGACCGGCAGTGGCTAAGGAACTGAAGGGTTTAATGGGGCAGATGGGGAGGGGAGATCCCTGGAGGTTCGCGCAGCCGAGAGCGAAGGAGTTCTCTTTTTTCTACCAAGTTCATAAGGTTTATTCCCGCATAGACTTCTTTGTCTTGGGCAGGGCGTTAATCCCAAAGGTGGCGGAGACAAAACACTCAGCAATCACAGTCTTGGACCATGCCCCGCACTGGGTGGATCTGTGGCTTAGTGAGGAGAGAGGGCAGCGCCTACTCTGGAGACTGGATGTGGGGCTGCTGACGGACGAAGAGATTTGCGGGCAGATTAGCAGGAACATCCAGGATTACCTGGAAACAAACAATACGGGTGAGGCAGCAGCGGCAAGGGTCTGGGAGGCTCTGAAAGCAGTTGTCAGAGGGGAGCTCATCTCAATTTGATCCCGTAGGGAAAAGAGAGAAAGAGCAGAGAGGGAGAGACTGGTGGAGGAGATACTCCAAGTGGACAGGAGATACGCAGAGGCCCCCGAGGCGGGGCTACTGAGGGAGCGGCGGAGTCTGCAGGTGGAGTTTGAACTGCTTACCACAGGGAAAGCGGTAGCACAGCTGAGGAAGGCAAGGGGGACAGTCTGTGAGTACGGGGAGAAAGCGAGTAGAATGCTGGCACACCAACTGCGAAAGAGAGAGGCGGCCAGGGAAATCGGGAGAGTAAAGAATAAGGAGGGGAACATGGTCTTGGATCCAGGAGAGGGGTGAACGCAGTCTTTAAGGAGTTCTATAGTAAACTATACGAGTCGGAGCCCCCGACGGGAGCGGAAGGGATGAGGCAATTTTTGGACCAGTTGAGGTTTCCAAAGGTGGAAGAGGACCTGGTGGAGGGGCTGGGGGCCCCGATTGAATTGGAGGGGATTGTCAAGGGTATAGAGGGCATGCAATTGGGTAAAGCCCCGGGGCCGGACGGTTACCAGGTAGAATTCTATAAGACATTTTTGGAAATATTGAGCCCACGCCTGATGAGGACCTTCAAGAGGCTAGAGAGAAAGGAACCCTCCCCCCAACAATGTCACAGGCCTTGATCTCACTCATTCTTAAAAGAGGGAAGGACCCGGAACATTGCGAGTCATGGAGGCCGATTTCACTTTTAAACGTGGATGCCAAATTGCTGGCTAAGATTCTGGCCACAAGAATTGAGGATTGCGTCCCACGGGTGATAGAGAAAGGCCAGACTGGGTTTGTTAAAGGCAGACAACTCAATATCAATGTCCGGAGACTTTTGAATATTATGATGCCCTCAGAGGGAGGGGAGGCGGAGGTGGGAACAGCGATGGACGCAGAGAAAGCCTTTAACCGGGTGGAGTGGGAGTACCTGTGGGAAATGCTGGGGAGGATCAGGTTTAGTGAGGGCTTTATTGGCTGGGTGAAATTGCTGTATAAGGCGCCTGTAGCAAGTGTATTACAAACCGGCTGAGGTCGGTGTACTTCAAGCTTCACCGGGGAACGAGGCAGGGGTGTCCCCTCTCCCCGTTACTATTTGCCCTAGCTATAGAACCGCTAACTATGGCGCTGAGAGCCTCGAGGAACTGGCGGGGACAGGTTCGGGGGAGGGGGGTTGGAACATCGGGTCTCGCTACACGCGGATGATTTGCTCCTGTCCATTTCGGACCCTGTGGAGGGGCTGGGGAGGTTCTGCGGATCCGGAGGGATTTTGGTAGTTTTTCAGGGTACAAACTGAACATGGGAAAGAACAAAGAACAAAGAACAAAGAAATGTACAGCACAGGAACAGGCCCTTCGGCCCTCCAAGCCCGTGCCGAACATACTGCCCGACTAAACTACAATCTTCTACACTTAGAGCGAGTTGTTTGTGATCCAGGCCAAGGGACAGGAGGAGAGACTGAAAGAGCTGCCGCTCAGCATGGTAGAGACAGGTTTTTGTTACCTGGGTATACAGGTGGCCAGGAAATGGGATGCCCTGCACAGGCTCAACCTGACCCGGTTAGTGGAGCAAATGGAAGGGGAATTTAAAAGGTGGGACATGCTCCCGCTGTCACTGGCAGGGAGGGTGCAGACCGTGAAAATGACTGTCCTCCCCAAATTTTTGTTTGTCTTTCAGTGCCTCCCCATCTTCATCCCTAAGGCCTTTTTTTAAGCGGGGGAGTAGGATCATTTTGGGCTTTGTGTGGGCGAATAAGACCCCGCAAGTAAGGAGATCGCTGTTGGAGCGCAGTCGGGGGGGGGGGGGGGGGGGGGGGGGGGGGGGGTTGCGCTGCCGAACTTTTGCAACCGCTACTGGGTGGCCAATATAGCTATGATTAGGAAGTGGGCGATGAGGGGGAGGGGGGGGGGAAACAGCTGGAGGTGGCGTCATGTAAAGGTACTAGTCTGGGAGCTTTGATAACGGCTCCTTTGCCGTTCTCACCGACCCGTTACTCCACAGGTCTGGTGGTGATGGCGCCACTGCGGATCTGGGGACAGTGGAGGAGGTACAAGAAGATGGAGGGAGCGTCGGTCTGGACCCCGATTTGTAACAACCACAGGTTTGTCCCGGGTAGGATGGATGGTGGGTTCCAGAGCTGGCTGAGGGCAGGCATCAGAAGGATGGGAGATCTGTTCATAGACGGAAGCATTCACAGTTTGAAGGCACTAGAGGACAAATTTAATCTGCCGCCAGGAAACGCCTTTACATATCTGCAAGTACGAGCCTTCCTGAAAAACAGGTAGTGGCCTTTCCGACGCTGCCTAACTGAGGATACAGAACAGGGTGGTCTCCGGCACCTGGTGGGGGTGGGAAAGGTGTCGGATATCTACCAAGAACGACAGGAGGCAGAGGAAACCCCGGTGGAGGAGCTCAAGGGCAAGTGGGAGGAGGATCTAGGTAAGAAGTTGGAAGCGGGTCTGTGGGCAGAGGTCCTGGGCAGGGTTAATTCCTCATGTGCCAGGCTCAGTCTAATTCAATTTAAGGTGGTCCACCAGGCACACATGACGGCAGCGAGAATGAGCAGGTTTTTTTGGGTAGAAGACAGTTGTATGAGGTACAAGGGCAGCCCTGCAAACCATGTCCACATGGTTTGGGCATGCCCAGAGCTTAGAGAGTTCTGGCAAGGGTTCGCGAGGGCAATGTCCAAGGTGCTTAACACACGGGTGGTGCCGAGTCCAGAGATAGCGATCTTTGGAGTGTCAGAAGACCCGGGAGTTCAGGGGGCCGAAAGAGGCCGACGTCTTGGCCTTTGCCTCCCTAGTAGCCCGGAGATGGATTTTATTAATGTGGAGGGACTTGAAGCCCCAGAGTATAGAGACTTGGGTTAACGACATGGCTGGGTTCCTCAGCCTCGCGAAAATAAAATTTGCCTTAAGAGGGTCTACGCTAGGGTTCTCTCGGAGGTGGCAGCCATTCGTCGACTTTCTAGGGGAAAATTAAAATGTCAGCAGCAGCAATCCGTAGGGGTGGGGTGGGGTGAGTGCTTCATTGGGATGGTGTGGGAAGATTGAATCACGTGGTTTAATGTTTATTTAATTGTTATTGTATATTCTCTTTTTGCACTATGTTCACTCTAGCTTGTTTTGTTATTATTGTTACTACTGTTTTTTGCAAAACCTTAATAAAAATACTTTTTTAAAAAAGGGCAAAGAAAACATTGGAATGGGTACTAATCTTAAAAGGGACAAACATCTCTTCATATGTGGGGGTAAGAAACAGTTCTGGGTTGGCTTCAACTGGTGGAGTCATCAGTGGGATTTAGGTTGCTTCAGCCATCTAGTGTTTGGGCCTGGGTTGAGGCTAGTCTGCACAAACCAATTCCAGATATCTGTGAAGGTCGTGACCAGATGATCAATGTTGCACATCCAAACATTGTGCTTCCCATGCACACCTGAGATTCATCCAATTGCTTTAAAGCTATTACATGTAGTAAAGATCATCATTGCGAAGGATGGTATTTGCAGCTTCTGTTGAAAATTTCAGACTCTTGGATTTGACCATAGTTTGTGAAAGGAGATGACTGAACATGTTGCAGCATGTAATAGAGTAAAAAAAACACTTAATGCCTCGGTTTAAATAATGGATAGAGGAATCTTGTGCAACATGTTAAATGTTTACCAACTAATACCATTAGAATCCATAGAATCGCGACAATGCAAAAGGAGTCTATTCGGTCCAACGAGTCTGCACCAATCCTCTGAAAGAACACCACACACAGGCCCACTACATCACCCTCTCCCCGTAATCCCACCTAACCTACACATCTTGGGACACGAAGGGGCAATTTAGCATGGCCAATCCACCTAACCAGAACATCGTTGGACTGTGAGAGGAAACCAGAGCATCCTGAGGAAACCCACGCAGACATGGAGAGAACGTGCAAACTTTACACAGACAGTCACCCAAGGCTGGAATTGAACCCAGGTCCCTGGTGTTGTGAGGCAGCAGTGCTAACCCCTGTGCCCTTAGTTGCACAGGAGAATGTTATCCATAGGACACTAGGCCAGAGTTAATTAGCGGCGATGAAAAAAATTAATATTCAGCAGTTTAGCCTAATTTCCTCTGGGTTTACAGATTATTTATGCATGATTCCTCCTCAAAGGATTAAATGTGTGAGACAGAATCCATGATTGGTGCAAAGTATGATCAATGTCAATGGCCAAATTCATGGTTTCTTATTTTATGCTATCATGTGCATAGCTATACGTAGATACTCACATACAAGCAACAGTGCAAGTACATTATTGAATTATGCAAAGTACCAGCAAATGTGACTCAAAATCACTTGTCGACAAGGAAAGTTACTGCGGATGCTCTGACAAAGAGTCATCCAGACTCAAAATGTTAGCGCTGTTTTCTCTCCAGATGCTGTCAGACCGGAGATTTTCCAGCATTTTCTGTTTTGTGTCACTCTTTGACAAATTGTGTTTTGACCCCCTGGCTCCCAAGGGCAAATGTACCTAGATCCACTTCTCATTTGGAGCACATCAATAATCCGGAAGCAATGCGATCTCTTGGAACCACATTATGATTATATTTGATATCATCATTCATTCAGCACCATGAGAACCAGTGCAAAAGAACAATTTTAGAAAGATAATTTTAATTGGACAACAAAATTAATCTTAGCTAATGAAAAACGTAAAGCTTTCAAACTTCATTCATACACAGGATTAAGAAAATGTGCTTGAACTAAATAAGCATCACTTGATGTACACAAATGACTTGAACATTGAAATACAGAGGCAGCTTTCAAAATTTGATGCCAAACTTGGAGCTATGACAAACAGTCAGGTGACACAAATCGACTGCAGCAGGACACACATAGGCTAGCAGATTGGGTAGACAAGTGGCAGATGGAGTTATATACAGAAAAGTGAGAGAAAGTGCATTTTGGCAGCAGAAGTAGGAAGAGGCAATATCAACTGAAATGGCATAGTTCTAAAAAGTGTGCAGGGCAAAAGGTCCTGGGGTGACTTGTGCATAGATATTTGAAGGTGGCAAGAAGGTAGCTAACAAAGCAAATAGTATCTTGGGATTCATAAATAAACAGTGGCATTGAGTACAAAGGCATGGAAATTATGCTGAGCCTGTATAAGATCCTTGTTACGATACAACAAGAGTATTTATTCCAACTGCGGGGGGGGGGTTAGCTCAGTTGGCTTGGCAGCTGGTTTGTGATGCAAAGTGACATCAACAGTGCGGATTATTCATGAATGCCCCACCTTCTCAATGTTGCCCCTTGCCTGAGATATGGTGACACTCAGTGACCTGGAACCCGCTGCCTATGTAAAGGATGCAGAAACAATCAATGCTCTGAAAGGAAATTAGATGGACACTTGAAGGAAATAAACTTGCAGAACCAAGAAGATAGAGCAGGAGCATGGGACACACTTGCTTGAAGGAGAGCCAGCATAGAACTGATGGGCCAAATTACCCCTATTCTGCTATAATAGTTATGTGACTCAAAAATAAATGAATAAGTCATTAAAATTAAAATAAGGGAAAAGATATATGCATATTTTAGAGAGAATTGGGTGGTTGAATAAATTTAGAGTACAGGCAAATGCAAAGGCAGTATAAAGGGTGAAAAACAGACCCTTGAGTTGATAATGTTGAAGAATGCTAAATAGAATACATTAAAAAAAACATTATCCGAGTATATTATAGCAGTAAAAGAGAAGTTCAAGAGGAGACTACAATTATAAATAAAAAGTGATGATGAAATTGAAGATTAATGCAAAACAAGTTTCCTGAAATAATTTATTACAGAGGAAAATATTATCCTTGCATCCAGTTATTGTAACACAGTGAATCGCCAAGTGGATTTTGGAATGCGTGTTGCAGGAGAATGCAATAGATTAAATGGACAGGAAACAAATAGCTCCCTTGGCAAATATTCCAAGATGCGGAAGGAGATACTTAGGAGAAAATAATCATTAGATACTGTAAACTGTACGCAGAATTGGGAGCAAGTAAACATAGTACCTGTACCGGAATCATATTTTGTAGACAAATATGATTGAGCCAATCTTAAGCATTTAAGCCTATAGCAGCTGTAATATTTATGGTAGTAATGAAAACCACTCTAAACTGCAGGCAGGTGTTCTGTAGGGCACTCATTTAACAATAAAGGAGAGAATGGAATAATAAATTAGTCACCAATTCGGAAACTGAGTACTGATGAGAGGTATAATGCCAAACTGGGATAAATGTTGAGTGGCGCATCATTGAAAGGGGTGAAATTGGTCTTTGATCACATTGCAAAATGAGGAATAGTGAATTGCCAGCTTGCTTGACACTTTATTTTTGGCTTGGATGGAAATGAACATCTAACAAGGAATTAATTGGAGCACTATTACTCAATTTGTGCCACCACCAATTTCAATCCCATCAATTCTAACCTAAATAAATGAGCAAGCTGTGGAAAACCATTGTATGGTGACTGCAAAGGGATTGTAGCGTCCTAGTTTCTCTGTCATTCCTAGTGTAGATCATTGTGTCATTTGGAACAGAGATTAACACAGATATTACATATGTCCAAAGGAAAGGGGCTTAGGAACGACTTTACTTTTGCACGATTGTACCACAAATAAGCACAAAAGAATGAAACTCAGCTATCTTGCATGGCATTCAAACCGAAAACCAGTTTAGGCAGTGTTAAAATCAGTATGTTAGTGTCAGCTGGACACAGTTAGCAAAAACCAGCTCCAAAATAGAACATAGAACTGTACAGCACAGTACAGGCCCTTAGGCCCACGATGTTGTGCTGAACTAGTCTGAAACTAAGATCAAATCAACCTACTCCCAATATTTCTAGTGCACTCTATATGCCTATCCAATAACCGCTTGAAAGTTCCTAAAGTGTCCGACTCCACTACCATAGCTGGGAGTGCGTTCCACGCCCCAACCACTCTCTCAGTAAAGAATCTACCTCTGACATCCCTCCTGCATCTTGCACCATGAACCTTATAGTTATGCCCCCTTAACAGCTATATCCATCTGAGGAAAAAGTCGCTGAACGTCCACTCTATCTATCCCTATCATAGTGTAGATTTATTTGTTTTTAAGGGCAGCACGGTAGCATTGTGGATAGCACAATTGCTTCACAGCTCCAGGGTCCCAGGTTCGATTCCGGCTTGGGTCACTGTCTGTGCGGAGTCTGCACGTCCTCCCAGTGTCTGCGTGGGTTTCCTCCGGGTGCTCCGGTTTCCTCCCACAGTCCAAAGATGTGCAGGGTAGGTGCATTGGCCATGATAAATTGCCCTTAGTGTCCAAAATTGCCCTTGGTGTTGGGTGGAAGTGTTGAGTTTGGGTAGGGTGCTCTTTCCAAGAGCCGGAGCAGACTCAGGGGGCCGAATGGCCTCCTTCTGCACTGTAAATTCAATGATAATCTAGAATTAATCTAGGACAAAGGTTCGGCACAACATCGTGGGCTGAAGGGCCTGTTCTGTGCTGTATTTTCTATGTTCTATACACCTCAATTAATTCTCCTTCGCTCCAATGAGAAAAGCCCTAGCTCCCTCAACCTTTCCTCATAAGACCTACCCTCCAATCCAGGCAGCATCCTGGTAAATTTCCTTTGCACCCTTTCCAATGCTTCCACATCCTTCCTGTAATGAGGTGACCAGAACTGCACACAATACTCCAAATGTGGTCTAACCAAGGTCTTGTACAGTTGCAGCATAGCCTCACGGCTCTTAAACCTAATCCCCCTGTTAATAAATGCTAACACAGAGTTAACACACAGGCTTTCTTCACGGCTCTATCCACTTGGGTGGCAACTTTCAGTGGGCAGCACGGTAGCATTGTGGATAGCACAATTGCTTCACAGCACCAGGGTCCCAGGTTCGATTCCGGCTTGGGTCACTGTCTGTGCGGAGTCTGCACATCCTCCCCGTGTGTGCGTGGGTTTTCTCCGGGTGCTCCGATTTCCTCCCACAGTCAAAGATGTGCAGGTTAGGTGGATTGGCCATGATAAATTGCCCTTAGTGTTGGGTGGGGTTACTGGGTTATGGGGATAGGGTGGAGGTGTTGACCTTGGGTAGGTGCTCTTTCCAAGAGCCGGTGCAGACTCGATGGGCCGAATGGCCTCCTTCTGCACTGTAAATTCTATGATTATTAGATCTATGGACATGAACTCCGAGATCTCTTTGCTCCTCCATATTCTTCAGAATCCTGCTGTTAACCCTGTAATCCGCATTCAGATTTGTCCCACCAAATTGAATCACCTCACACTTATCAGGGTTAAATTCCATCTGCCACTTTTCAGCCCAGCTCTGCATCCTATCAATGTCACTTTGCAGCCTATAACAGCCCTCCACATTATCCACTACTCCACCAATCTTGGTGTCATCATCAAATTTACTAACCCAACATTCAACTCCATCATCCAAGTCATTGATAAAAATCACAAATAGCAGAGGACGCGGCACTGATCCCAGTGGTACACCACTGGTGACTGGTCTCCAGGATGAAAATTTACCATCTACCACCACCCTCTGTCTTCTATGTGATAGCCAGTTACTGATCTAATCGGCCAAATTTCCCTCTATGCCATGCCTCCTTACTTTCTGCATGAGCCGACCATGGGGCACCTTATCCAAACGCCTTACCAAAATCCATGTATATGACATCAACTGCTCTACCTTCATCTATGTACTTAGTTACCTCCTCAAAGAATACAATCAAACTTGTGAGGCAAGACTTACCCCTCACAAATCCGTGCTGACTATCCTGGATTATAGAACATTCGGCCCACGATGTTGTGCCAAACCTTAGTCCGAGATTAAGAACAAATTAATCTACACCCCATCATTCTACCTTAATCCATGTACCTATCCAATAGCTGCTTGAAGGTCCCGAATGTTTCCGACTCAACAACTTCCACAGGCAGTGCATTCCATGCCCCCACTACTCTCTGGGTAAAGAACCTACCTCTGACATCCCCCCCTATATCTTCCACAATTCACCGTAAATTTATGTCCCCTTGTAATGGTTTGTTCTACCCGGGGGAAAAGTCTGACTGTCTACTCTATCTATTCCCCTGATCATTTTATAAACCTCTATCAAGTCTCCCCTCATCCTTCTCCGTTCTAATGAGAAAAGGCCTAGCACCCTCAACCTTTCCTCTGAGACCTACTCTCCATTCCAGGCAACATCCTGGTAAATCTCCTTTACACCTTTTCAAAAGCTTCCACATCCTTCCTAAAATGAGGTGACCAGAACTGCACACACTACTCCAAATGTGGCCGTACCAAGGTTTTGTACAGTTGCATCATCACCTCACGGCTCTGAAATTCAATCCCTCTGCTAATGAACGCTAGCACACATAGTTTTGGAAGGATAGCACGTGATGCACAATTGCTAATATTTTTGTGCAGGGGCTATGCTATAGGGGATTAATCTGCCTGACTGCAGAGGTTGGCTTTCCCAATTGCTCTAGGATTGTCGTGGAGTTTCCAAGAATAAAGATTAGTGAACCTGGACAATGTTGCAAGCAACCCAAGGGAGAAACGATGGGCGCTATCCCCCCCCCCACGCCAGGTGGGAGAATCGCTGGGGCACCGCGCGAATCGTGCCACGCCGCCCCGACCCCCGCACGTGATTCTCCCACCCCCCGGAAACCAGCGGTGCGCGATTCGCACTGGGCCGCTCGGATAACCGGTGATTCTCCGGCCAGGTGGGCCTAGCGGCCGCTACGATACGACAGGTTCCCCTGGTCGCTGCCAGCAGGAACTCTGCGGGTACGCTGGGGGGGGGGCTCCTTTACCGGGGTGCACTCCGATGGGGTATGGCCCGCGATCGGGGCCCACCGATTGGCGGGCCGACCTCCTTCCACGCGCGGCCCCAGAACAACGGCCCCATGTTGGCGAGGGGCCGGCGTGCGCAAGACGTTCCCTGCGCATGCGCAGGATGGCTCGGCCCAACTGCGCATGATTGGGCTGCCCCAACTGCGCATGCGCGGGGCCCATTTGGCACCGCGTAAGGATGCTGGAGCAGCGTGAACCGCTCCAGCGCCCTGCTGGTTCCCTGGGCCCTGTTCGCGCCATCGTGAAACGCGACGGTATTCACGACGGCACGAACACTTGGCATCCATATCGGAGAATCACCCCCAGTGTTTCTGTTTTCCATTTGAACACTATTGCAAATTTGAAAAAGAGGGGGATATTGGAGGTGAAGGAGAAAGTGGTCATGTGAGTAAAATCACCACTCCAATGAACATCTGTGGTGTTACCATTGACTAGAAACTGAACTGGACCAGCAACAGATACTGTTGCCACAAGAGCAGGTCAGGAGGCTGAGAATTTTGTGTCGAGTAACTCAACTCCTCATTCCCCAAAGCGTGTCCACAATCTACAAGGCACAAGTCAGGAATGTGATGAATTACACTCCACCTGCCTGGATGATTGCAGCTCCAACAACACAAGTTCAATACCATCCAGGACAAAACATCCAACTTGATTAGCACCCATCCGCCACCTTAAACATTCACTTCTTGCACTACCAATGCACAGTAGCAGCAGTATGTACCAACTACAAGATGTACCACAGCAATTCACCAAGGCTCCTTTCAAAACCACGACTTCTACTACCTAGAAGGAGAACAGCAACAGACACGTGGGAACACCATCACACCTGCAAGTTCCCCTCCAAGCCACACAACATCCTGATTTGGAAATATATCCCTGCCCGCTGTTGGGTGAAAATCCAGCAACTCCCTCTCTAACAGCATTGTGGGGGTACCTTCACCACATGGACTGCAGCTGTTCAAGGAGGCAGCTCACCGCCACCATCGGCAAGGGTGATTAGGGATGGGCAATAAATGCTGGTCTGGCCAACGATGCCCACATCTCAAAAGAATAAAACAATAAATGAAACCAGTTGCCAACCCTCGTAAAGGCCCAGTATTAAAACAGTACAGGCACTTTTTAAATTTTGAAAAAGTTCATGGTAATATGTGTATCTCACACCATCAAACCACAGCTTTGCAGCGGAAATACATTTTTCATCCAGGCACATGAAGATCTAAATTTTTAGTGTGTGCTGCAAACTTACATTTTAAGGTCACGTTTTTAATAGCATGGTTGACTATTAAGGAGAGGGTCTAATCGGACAGCCCCCTTAGATTAAATGCAAACGAGTTTTCAACCTGTGTTGATTCAGTTAACGTGGGAATTAAAGGGTTCGAGGTGGGGATTTCGTGATTTCGAAATCGGATTTAATCAGGCATCAGTATAAAATGGCGTTTACATTAAAAATAACAAAATTAAAGTCTTACAATTCCCCACTCTTCCTTTTTCCTCCTCTCTATATTTTAACCACATTTTTGTTTCCATATGTGCCCCCTAGCGGAATGTGAAATGTTAAATTTCCGGTGTGGAAAGCAGAAAGAAATTCGATCATCGGATTTCACAACAACTGCTGAATTCGGACCGCTACAGGAACAATTTACAAAACAGGGCGAAAAGCTGCCAAAGAAAAAAACACCTTAATCTGCCTTGGGAAGCAAAACACCCTGTGGCAGCTTCATTTCGTGGAACTTTTCAATCAATCAGGCATCTAATTCCATTGCCCGAGTATCTCCCCACACCCCCCAAACAAAAAACAAAGTCAGTTTCCAAAGATTGTATCAGAATTTCCGGACCGTTTACTCATTCCCCTTCAATGAAATTAACCTGAGTCGCTCCAGTCTTTGATTCCTATCACCGACATAACGCACCCCTCTCCCACTAATTAAATTACGCCCAAATTTCCCGTGACCAGCCATGAGGACACATCTGGCGAGTCTGAAATTTCAAGCTTTGCCAACGTGTAACGAGATTGAGCCTGCCGAGTGGTTAAAAACACACAAAAAGACGAGAGCCGTAATAAATTCCACACAGTTTGGTCGAGTTAACAAGAATGTCAATTCCCCCCCCCCCCCCCCCCCCCTTTTCGCGAGTGGCTCACCTCTAAAATCTCCACATAACTTGAGGGGAACCACCCCCTGGCCCCATCCTTCTCTCCTTCCCACCATCCACCGTTCAGCACCTGTAAAACCTTGACGATCTCCCCAGCCTCGAACTTGAGCCCTTGCTGATGCTGGTCCCCGGTAAACGCGTACAAAGTTTTGCACAGAACTCCGGCCATCGCAGATCCCTCGCTGTTCTGCGAAGCGGGGGAGAAGAGCTCGCCTGGCGAAAGGTCCAAAAGTGTTTTTTCTCCCACAACACCACCACCACTCTTCCTTTCCCCTTCCTCCTCCCTCCCGCCGTGGATCTGAAGCTACGCTCAGGACTCCTTCATTGTTTGCTCCAAGTCACGATATGACTCAGGGCTGAGGTCATGACGAATTGGGTAGGATTGGCAAGAGAGAGAGGGGAAAGTGTAACCGTTCCGACGAATTTCAGCGCTGAGGCTGCTTGTGCTGAAGGCTGTTGCAATTCTGAATGGTGGCGCTTTGACGGGAAGGAAACGAATTGATAACTCTCCCATTGTAATTCATTTGAATATGTCCAGTGATGGGGATCGGAGTTTGCTATTGTCCTGAGTAAACACAGCGACAACAAAATAACATTGAGCAGAAGTAACATAGTTGCCTTGTATTTATGTTGAACACGATCCACGCATTTTTAAACATCACGCCCTTGGGGAATCCCAGTGTATCTATCTCTTTGGTAATCATCATATCCATATTTGATAACCATTATCTATGGGGTTTTATTGTTTTGTTTCCTCAATAACCTCAACCAGACCCGACCCCTCCCGTTTCTCCACACAGATGGTGAGTTTATCCTTCTTCATAAACAATCCTAGTTGTATAGATTCTAGTCTTTAAATAATTGAATTCCTGCTCTATGGCTGTGGCAATACTGCTCCTGCTGTCCGATTGCAGATTCCTCCCATTCCTCAATCCTCATTTTGAGGCTCGCTCTGCAGGTACACATGGGTGTCAGTCTCCCTGTTACCAGCTCCCCCCACCCCGGGGTGTTGCTTAACACTAATATATAAACTGAGATCAGCTCCCCCTGATGTACGGTGCCTGTCCGGCAGGATTTCTGTTTTTCTTATGTGGAGTTTCCAGTGTGGCATTTAGAAAAATAGTTTCTTCTTCTGAATTCTTCGCACCTTTGTAGTGGGTGTCAGGAAACTGGCTTTTCCTGCCTTGTGTTTTTTTGTTCTCTTTCTCGATGCTTTTACTAACAAGTCTCATGTTTTCCAAATTACATGGACACATTTAACCTGTAACAATGTGATAACTGGGCTTGTATTTGCAAGCATCTTAAATACATCAAGGCCAACTACTCCAACCTTCCACATGGCTGCAAGATGCACATTCTCACTGATCTGTGAAAATAAATTTCTCATAAATAAATGATTTAACCTGACAGTCGTTACATTATATTTAGGTCCCCTCGTTTGACACATTCACCAGCGGAAACAATTTCCCCATATAGAATCATAGAATTTCTACCGTACAGAAGAAGGTCATTCAGCCCATCGAGTCTGCACTGACCCACTGAGAGAGCACCCTACTCTAGCCCAATCACCACCCTACACCGTAACCCTACCTAACCACATCTTTGAAAGCTACGGGGCAATTCCGTATGGCTAATCCGAAGCGGGCATTCAGTGCAGACCCTGGAGTTGTCGAGTTGTTGCTGTGGTGGAGCGTGGCTGCTGCTGCTCCCTCTCTCTGTTGATGCTGCTGCTCATCTGTTTGCTGCCTGTTCACAGTGCTTGTTTGCTACTGACCTGACTGCCTGACTGGAGAAAGGAGGGAAGGAAGAAGAGAAGGACAAGAGGGCAACTTTCGAGACCAGGGTGGGAGCGGAGACCTCTGGACTGCTTATTTGCTGAGCGCATCCCAGGCTGAGGGGCCTGCTTGGCCCGGTCCTCCCACCCACCAACAACTACCTTTCAGCGAGGGCAAAGCCTTTCTTCCATGGGATGTAAGCATCGCTGGCTTGGCCAGCATTTATTAACCATCCTTAATTGCCCTTGAGAAGATGGTGGTGAATTGCTTTCTTGAAAGGCCGCATCCATGTGGTGTAGGTACACTCACAGTGCTGTTAGGGAGGGACCCAAGTCTCTATCTGCAATATATATATGTGGTTATCATAAATCTGTCTCTCCATCATTTTAAACTAATATTACTTAGAAATCGATTTTCCACGTTGTAGAAATCATAGCCTAGCCCCCAACAGGGGTGGGAATCAGGGCAGGTTGACATGGAATTTTGAATTCCAACTTCAGGTCATTTTCTCAGGATTGGTGGCAGGACAGAGGGTGGGGTTTGATTCACTTAAAGGCCTATATTAAGGCCAATATTTCTAGTCAGCCTCTCGATCCCTGCAGATGGTGGGACCTGGAGACATTCTCCAGGTGACAGATTGGAGGCAGCACTTCAGCAGGTTTAGAGGCCCTCCCTGCCTGTCTAGGTTCAGCCGTAGCTGCAACCACCACTGCCAAGGGTCAGCAACCATCCCCCACCACCACCATACCACCACCTGGCCAGGTTGCTGAATCTATTTTGTTTATTTGTTCAAGGGGAGGCATGGTGGCACAGTGGTTAGCGCCAGCCTATGGGTGACTATCTGCGTGGTCTGCATGGAGTTTGCACTTTCTCCCCATGTCTGCATGGGTTTCCTCTAGCTGCTCCAGTTTCCTCCCACAGTTCAAAAATGTGCAGGTTAAGTGGATTAGCCATGCTAAATTGCCTCTTCGTGTCCAAAGGTGCGCAGGTTAGGTGGGGTTGCGGGGATGAGGCGGGGAGTGGGCCTGAGTGGCTCTTTCAGAGGGTCAGTGCAGACTCAATGAACCCAATGGCCTCCTGCATTGTAGGAATTCTACGGTTCTAAGGATGTGGGCGTCACTGGCCAGGCTAGCATTTATTGCCTATCCCTCATTGCCCTTGATATGGTGGTGGTGAGCTGCCTTCTTGAACCACCACAGTCCATGTGTTGCAGGAACTCCCACAATGCAGGTAGGAAGAGAGTTCCAGGATTTGACTTAAGGACAGTGAATTTGAATTTGGAAATGTTGGAGTTAGGACACCTCAATTTTGGGGTGCCTTCACTTGCCAGCCATTGGATTCAGCTGCTGCTTTCAAACTGAAATCCACCAGCTTTGAGAGCTCACCCACCTATCCTTAATTGGACAGGGAGTGTTCCGTTTGGCCATTAACTGGCCGAGCTGGGGAAAAACATGCATTAATGATTATTTCACACACAGTGCCGGCCTGTGACCCTAGTTTGTGTTTGGGGAAAATAGATGGACGGCGCCTTGATTTGACATCTCATCCAAAAGACAACATCTCTGACAATACAGAACATCCGTGCCTTGCATTGTTACACTGCAGGCATGAGAGGTACAGGAGAGAAATATGTTGCTAATAATACATAGTTTTCTGTCCTGTGGGTAAGTGAAGCACAGAGCAAAGATGACCCCAAGTTTAATTTATGTGATGAGTAAGAAAATTTTGGCTGGGGCAGAAATTAGCGAAGAATCTTTTTAAAAATATTTTTTATTCTCCTCATTTTCTACATTTTCATCAAATACACAACAAAAGATACCAACAATAACAAATACAGTGTCAATCCCCCAACCAGCATCTCCTTAAACATACAAACCCAAACATCACCCATACATTCTAACAAAACAAAAAGACCAAAAGAATCCACGGTCATCCCATAAACAACGTGCTCAACCCCCCCCCCCCCCCCCAATAGCCCCCCCCCACTCCCCCCCAATGTTCGATGGCATCCGATTCTTGAAAGTGCATGATAAACAATGCCCATGAATTGTAGAACCCTTCCACCTCCCTCTCAGCTCAAACTTCACCTTCTCAAGCATCAAAAATTCCAGCAGGTCCCCCCGCCAAGCCGTGGCACAGGACAGAGAAGCAGACCTCCACCCGAGCAGGAGCACCACCGAGCCATCCGAAATGAGCAAAGAATAACTGACCTCAGTATTCTTTGTTATGGAGGCAAAATCAGGCAAGATTTCTCCTCCTGACAGCTGCAGCGCTAACTTAGGTTCTGTGCTAGAGCCCCGATGGCGAGTGTGGTTACGAATCGGCGGAGGTCGGGGTATTTTCGGCTGTATCGAGGGACGAGGCAGGGGTGCCCCCTGTCCCCCCTGTTGTTTGCAGTAGCAATTGAACCTTTGGCCATGGCATTAAGGGAGTCCAGGAAATGGAGGGGGGTGGTCCGAGGGGGAGAGGAGCATCGAGTGTCGCTGTATGCAGACGACCTGTTGCTGTATGTGGCGGATCCAGTGGAGGGGATGGTAGAGGTCATGCAGATCCTCAGGGAGTTTGGGGACTTCTCGGGCTATAAGCTCAATGTAGGGAAAAGTGAGCTCTTCGTGGTGCATCCAGGGGACCAGGGAAAAGGGATAGACGACCTACCGTTGAGGAGGGCGGAAAGGAGCTTTCGGTACTTGGGGATCCAAGTAGCTAGGAGTTGGGGGGCCCTGCATAAACTTAATTTGACGCGGTTGGTGGAGCAGATGGAGGAGGACTTCAAACGCTGGGATATGTTGCCACTCTCGCCAGCGGGCAGGGTACAGTCGATTAAAATGTTGGTCCTCCTGAGGTTTCTTTTTGTGTTCCAGTGCCTTCCCATTATGATCATCAAGGCCTTTTTGAAGAGGGTAGGCAGCAGTATCGTGGGTTTTGTGTGGGCAAACAAGACCCCGAGGGTAAGGAGGGGGTTTCTGGAGCGTAGTAGGGACAGAGGAGGGCTGGGGATGCCGAATCTGGGTGGCTACTATTGGGCAGCTAACGTGGCGATGATCCGTAAGTGGGTGATGGAGGGAGAGGGGGCGGCATGGAAGAAGTTGGAGATGGCGTCCTGCAAAGGAACGAGCCTGGGGGCGCTGGTGACGGCACCGCTGCCGCTCTCGCCGACAAGGTACACCACGAATCCGGTGGTGGCGGCAACGCTAATGTTCTGGGGGCAGTGGAGACGACACAGGGGTGCGATGGGAGCCTCGGTGTGGTCCCCGATCAGAGGTAACCATCGGTTTATCCCGGGGGGTTTCAGAGCTGGTATCGGGCAGGGATTAGAAGAATGGGGGACCTGTTCATCGATGGCACGTTTGCGAGCCTAGGGGCGCTGGAGGAGAAGTTTCGGCTACCCCCGGGAAAGGCTTTCAGGTACATGCAAGTGAGGGCATTTGTGAGGCGACAGGTGAGGGAATTCCCGTTGCTCCCGGCACAGGGGATTCAGGACAGGGTGATTTCGGGAGTATGGGTCAGAGAGGGCAAGGTGTCGGCGATATTTCAGGAGATGAAAGAAGAGGAGGAGGCTTAGGTAGAGGAGCTGAAGGGCAAATGGGAGGAGGAGTTGGGGGAGGAGATTGAAGAGGGTCTGTGGGCTGATGCCCTAAGTAGGGTTAATTCCTCTTCCTCGTGTGCCTGATACAGTTTAAGGTTATTCACAGAGTGCATATGACAGGGGCGAGGCTGAGTAGGTTCTTTGGGGTGGAGGACAGATGTGGGAGGTGCTCAGGAAGCCTGGCGAATCACGCCCATATGTCCTGGTCATGCCCGGCACTGGATGGGTTCTGGAGGGGTGTTGCGAGGACTATGTCTAAGGTGGTGAAAGTCCAGGTCAAGCCAAGTTGGGGGCTAGCACTATTTGGGGTGGCGGACGAGCCGGGAGTGCAGGAGGCGAAAGAGGCCGGTATCCTGGCATTTGCATCCCTGGTAGCCTGGCGGAGGATCTTGCTATTGTGGAAAGACGCAAAGCCCCCAGTGTGGAAGCCTGGATAAATGACATGGCAGGGTTCATTAAGCTGGAGAGGATAAAGTTTGTCTTGAGAGGGTCTGCGCAGGGGTTCTTCAGGCGGTGGCAACTGTTCCTAGACTATCTCGCGGAGCGTTAGCTGGAGGTCGGTCAGCAGCAACAACCCGGGGGGGGGGGGGGGGGGGGGGGGAAGGTGGGGGGTTCTCCTTCGGTGGAGGGGGTATATGGGTGGGTGGGGAAAGGGGGTTTCCGAGGGGCACTTGTAAAGGGAAAAACATAAACATATGGAAAGTCAATATGTGCGGGAGGAACCCATTGTACAAGTTCTGTATTATGTTAGATTGATATGTTTATGTCTTGTTCTGTTAATTTTCTTTTCTTTTTTGTTACGGGGGGGGGGGGGGGTGGTTTGAATGGTTGAAAATTTTTGTTGAAAAATTCTGAATAAACATATTTTTAAAAAAACTTAGGTTCTGTGCTTGAGTTAGGAGATTGAGTAGTGATCTTATTGAAATATACAAGATCCCGAGGGGACTTGACAGGGTGGATACTGAAAGGGTGTTTCCCTTGGTGGGAGAGACTAGAACTAGGGGACACAGTTTAAAAATAAGGAATCTCCCTTTTGGTGTGAGGGGGGGTGGGGGGGAGAATATGGTTCTTTTTGCTGCGAGGTGGGAGGTGGGGGGGAGACTATGGCTATTTTGTTCCCTTTTCCTGTTTTGTAACTGTTAGCAATGTTTGTAATAATTGCTTCCTCTTCAATCTCTCTCTCTCTCTCTCTCCCCTCCTTCCCTCTCTCCCAGTCCACCCAACTCATGACTTCATTTTGGAGGGCTGCTTCTAAGAAAAATACCCAAAGTCTTTGGCCCTTGGCTGCCCAATACTTCAGTCACCAGGTTTGTAAATGTAAACGCAATTACTTTCCATTAATAACAAGAACTTCCAGTGGCAGCATGCAGGTGGAAGTCATACGTTAGGTAGCTTCTACCTGAGGCTCTGGTTTTTGGATTTTAATGCCTGGTTTCAGAGACCGTTCTCAAACAAGCTGTTGCAGGAAGGCATAAGGAAGGTGGGGAATGTCTAAGATCCAGAAAAAAGCCGCTGGGAAGAAGGGGGCAAGTGAACGTTCACTGCTGAGTGAATGGGTCAGTCCGGCAGCAGGAAAGATGGAGGAGGCTAGGTCGCTGGGTGGGGTCGCGCCCCTCACAGTGGAAACCCTGACTGAGGTGGTGGCTGTAGCCACCTAAAATGGCGGATTCCCTATTAATTTGGCCAAACCCGATTTAAAATGGCTAACCGAAAAGGCTGATGGGAAAAGCAGCCAACAGGACACAAACGGACAGCTGCAGACAGAATAGCGTATTCGGCTCTGGGGAAGTCGGCCCAGATCGATACTCAAGACTATTAGCAGCACATCAACCCAGACATCTGCAGTTTAATCGGCTATCCCCGGGAACAATTGCAACATATTAGCAATTGAATGCCGGGCCAGACCTGTCGGCGCCTGCAGTGGCTGAAACAAAGACAGGTGAACGACCACCCCCCGATCGCGGAATCGCCCCATTATTGGAGCATATCGAACCCAGTGATTGGGAACAAGTCCAATCACTTGGGACTCAAGGTCAAGGGCCGCCCCAAGAGGCGGGAAGCCCCTGGGCCCTATAAAGTGAGGGGCCAAGTTCAGATCTCTCTCTCTCTCCCTTCTTCTCCTGCTCGCGACCTTCGCAAGAACATCGACCAGAAACTGTAAGTTTGACTCCAGCGATCGCTACCCGATAAAGACTCCTAGCCATCGACCCGTATCAGCCTTTTGAATCCCGCGGGCCAGATCTGACTCGATATGCCATTCGTTTCCCTGACCTGGTGGGCCCTTCCTAAAGTTAAGTATTGGCCAGTAGTGGGAGGTTTCGATATAGATAGTAGGATTATTGTGTAAGCATTAATTGTATATAATAAATGACCGTTGATTTCAATCTTACTAAGCGGTGTGCTGACTTATTAATCATAACTCGAGCTTGAACCACGTGGCAGTATCAGAAAGATACCTGGCGACCCGTGAGCAAAGGTGACATAATCAGAGGTAATAAAACTAAGGCTAAAAAGAGCAACATGGCTAGAGAATTTAGAGCCAGTTCACCCAGCACATGGCGGTGCTGCAAAATGAGATGATGGATGCGATGAAGGAGTGGGTGGAGGAAGCGATTGCCCCGGTGAAGGCGGAACGTCGAAGACATCAGCTGAGGTATGGGAGCAAGTAGAGAAGTTGAAGGGGGTGGAGGAGCTCGGATGCAGCACAATGACCAGTTCACCTCGATGGGTGAGGACCGCAGAGGGTGGTGGAGGCCAACGCAGGACTCCCAGCCAAGGTGGTGGACCTGGAGTACAGACCAAGGCAGCAGAATTTCCGAATTGTGCGATTACCTGAGGGGGTGGAGGGCCCGCGGCCGATTGAGAATTCTGCGAAAATGCTGGCGGAGTTGTTGGGGGAGGGGGAAGAACCCTCCTCATTTGATGTGGACAGGGCTCAACAGTCTCTCAGGCCCAAGCCGAAGGCAAATGAGCCGCCAAGGGCGGTTATAATTTGCTTTCACTGTTTCAAGTCAAGGAGAAGGTCCTGAGTTGGCAAAGCAAAGGTGTGAGGAGAAGTGGGAAGGAGTTGGTATTCGAATATACCAGGACTTGACCATGAGGCTGGCGAGAAGGTGGGCTTTTGGTCGGGTGAAGGCGGCACGCTACAGTAATGTGCGACGTTTTGCGTGGTCTGCCCGGCAAAGCTGAGGGTGACCTGCAACTCAAGGGACTTCTACTTCCAGGCGGTGGAGGTGTTCGTGAAGGCCAAAGGCCTGGGGCTGAAATGAGAGATGGGACTGGGATTGGGACTTGGACTGAGGGGAGGGGAGCCGTGCTCCGCCTTTATTTCTCATTTTGGGTTGTTATTTTCTTTCTATTTCTGGGGCGAACAGTTGGGTTTTGGGTTGGTTGATGGGAAATGGGAGTTTATCTTTATTATAGGCTCCAGTTGGTTACAATTATATTGGGTTTTGGGGTTATGCTGGTTTTCTGGGGCACGGCTTTTGCACTGGTTTTGTTTGCCTTTATTTTCAGGGACTGGGTCATGGGGGAGAGGATTGGGAGGAGGGGGAGCTGAGAAGGGGCCTCCATACTAGCAAGTGAAGGTTGTCTGGTGAATGGGAGTGTTGTGGGGGAGGGGCCACGGTAGTTGGAACCTGTTCGAACAGGTCCTGATGCACCTGGGAGATGTGTAAGGTGGGGGGATGGGATCGATACTGGGAGAGGTGTTTTCAAGAGGAAGTGGATGGGGGATTCTGGGAGGGGAGGGAGGGATTTGATGACAACAAAGGGAATGGGAAGCTCAGGCCTGAACGGCAGGGCCCTGTGTTATGGTGATAGGAGGGGTGGGGGGGAGATGAGAGACCCCTAGTCAGAATAGTAGCGGAGAGCGTGAGAGGGTTGGGGGGTCTGGTGAAGAGGTCGAGGGTTTTTACACATTTAAAGAGCTTAAAGGCCAATGTGGTGATGCTGCAGGAGACCCATCTGAGGGTGAAGGATCAGGTAGGGTTGGGTGAGTAAGGTTTCCCATTCGGGATTCGGTTGCAGGGCTCGGGGGCTAGCGGTATTGGTGGGCAAGAGGGTGAGGTTTCAGATGGCTGACCCGGGGGGGCAGGGACGTGATGGTGATGGGGGCGTTAGAGGAGAGGTCAGTGGTTCTGGCGAGCTTATATGGCCCAACTGGGATGATGCGGGCTTTGTGAAGAGGGTGCTGGGTGCCATTCCGAATTTGGAAATCCACAGGTTCATAGTGGGAGGGGATTGGAATTGGTGCAGGATCCGAAGGTGGTAGGCCTCAGCCCCGCTCGGTGGCCTAGTCGGGGTGGTGGGGTTGGGGGAGGGGGGGGGGTGGGGGGGAGCCGCTGGCTGGGCTCAGGAGAGACATGCGAGGAGTGGACCCGTAGAGGGTCTTACACCTGAGGGAACAGTAGAATTTGTTTTTCTCCCTGGTACATAGAATGGTACTCGAGGTGCTATTGGCTGGGGTTAAGAGGTTGGAGTATTCAGCAATAGTGATTTTGGACCGCGCTCCACTTTGGGTGGACGTGGTTTTGGAGAAGGGAATGGCCCAGAGGCTGGGGTGGAGAATGGATGTGGGGTTCTTGGCGGACTGGAGTTTTTGCAATAAGATTGGGAAGGTGATCAAGGAATATGCGGGGTTTAATTGCACTGGGAAGTTTTGCAGTTGGTGATTTGGGAGGCTCTGAAGGCAGTAGTGAGTGGAGAGGTGATTTTGTTCAAGGCTAAGGTGGACACAAGGAGGAGAGAGAAGAGCACCAAAAATTGATAGAGGATATTCTGGAGATGGGTGGGAGGTAAGCGGGGGACCCGTACCTGGCCCACTTGGCCAGGAGGATGGAGCTTCAGGCGAGGTTCAAACAGTTATCCACAGGAAAGATGGTGCGCCAGTTGAGAAGGGTGAGCGTGGCGGTCTATGAGTTTAGGGAGAAGGTAGGGTGTATGTTGGCTGGCCAGCTCCAGAGGGAGTTGGCAGAGAGGGAAATAGTTAAGATGCAGGATAAGATGGGGCAATTGGTGCTGACCCCGGAGCAGATCAATAAAGTATTTGAAGAGTATAATAAGAAGCTGTATAGGTTGTGCCACCGGGGGAGGAGTGGAGGATGAGTGAATTCCTGGACGGGTTGGAGTATTCGAGGCTGGGAGAAGAGGATAGAACAGGGTTGGAGGGGCCAGTGGGGGAGCAGGAGGTGAAGGAGGCGATTGGGAGGATGCAATTGGCAGGGAAGGTAGTGGGGCCTGATGGGTTCCCGGTTGAATTCTATAAGAAATTTAAGGATAAGTTGCTGCCGTTGATGGTGGGAATGTTTGATGATGCGATGGGCAGGAGTGTCTTGCCACAGGTTCGATCCCGGCTCTGGGTCATTGTCCGTGTGGAGTTTGCACATTCTCCCCGTGTTTGTGTGGGTTTTGTAGCGCACAAAGACTCCGTGAGACGAATAGAGTGAAGTCGATGAGGCTTTATTAAGCGTGTCTGTTCCCCCGCAGCTCGATAGTAGAATGGCCTGCGGGGGAGGACTCCGGCTTCTTATACTCCACCTTCAGGGTGGAGCTAGAGGTCAACGGCCAACCAGGACCTGGGATCTGTCAGCCAATGACATTAGGGCTTCCAGTCCCACATGACCCCCAATACATACTACCACATTCACCCCTTGTCAAAAATGAACCCGGCGGGGTGATGCTTCGTATGGTGGTAAGGGTTTACAGGGCTGGTCCTGGGAGGAAAAAAAACATTCACATGGCAATACAGTATTGTACAATTTTGTCCTGTTTCGACTATTTACAGAGGGTATAGGGAGAAAAGCAAAATGTTCTTGTGAAAAGTCCATATTTTGATTTAGATCGACGCCACGAGTCGGTCGGGCGGTCTGGTCATCCGTGTCGATCGCCTCGGCCCCGGTGGTGGTGGTGGTGGTGCTTGTACCGGTGTTGTCGTCTCTGGGAGCCTTACGGTTTCAGCTTGGGCTTTATTCTTGGTCAGCCCTGAGGGGAGGGGAACCGATCCTCCTGGGAAGGGGGCGGTCGCGGGGTGCGGCGGTGGCAGGAAGGGGGGGGGTTGGGTGAATGGTGTCGGGGGTGTGTGTGTGTTGCCGGCGGGCGCCAGATCCCGCAGGGAGACCGTGTCCTGTCGGCCGTCGGGGTACTCCACGTAAGCGTACTGCGGGTTCGCGTGGAGGAGGTGAACCCTTTCGATCAACGGGTCCGCCTTATGTGCCCGCACATGCTTTCGGAGCAAGATGGGTCCTGGGCCCGCCAGCCAGGTCGGCAGCAACGTTCCAGAGGAGGACCTCCAAGGGAAGATAAGCACATGAGGCGTTTGATTAGTGCTCGTACATAATAACGACCGGATGGAGTGGAGAGCGTCCGGGAGGACCTCCTGCCACCGTGAAACTGGGAGATCCCTGGACCGTAGGGCCAGTAGGACGGCCTTCCAGACAGTGCCGTTCTCCCTCTCTACTTGCCCGTTCCCCCGGGGGTTGTAGCTGGTCGTCCTGCTTGAGGCTATGCCCTTACTGAGCAGGAACTGGCGCAGCTCGTCACTCATGAAAGAGGACCCCCTGTCGCTGTGGATGTATGCGGGGCAACCGAACAGTGTGAAGATGCTGTTCAGGGCTTTAATGACTGTGGCCGCGGTCATGTCAGAGCAGGGAATGGCAAATGGGAAGCGGGAGTATTCGTCCACCACATTAAGAAAATATGCGTTGCGATCGGTGGAGGGGAGGGGCCCTTTGAAATCGAGACTAAGGCGTTCAAAGGGGCGGGAAGCCTAAATCAGGTGCGCACCCTCCGGCCTGAAAAATTGCGGTTTGCATTCCGCGCAGATGTGGCAGTCCCTTGTGACTGTACGGACCTCCTCTAAAGAGTATGGGAGATTGCGGGACTTGATGAAGTGGAAAAACCGAGTGACCCCCGGGTGGCAGAGGTCCTCGTGGAGGGTTTGGAGGCGGTTAATTTGTGCGTTGGCACATGTGCCGCGGGATAGGGCATCGGACGGCTCGTTCAGCTTTCCGGGACGATACAAAATCTTGTAGTTGAAGGTGGAGAGCTCGATCCTCCACCTTAAGATCTTGTCGTTTTTGATTTTGCCCCGCAGTGCATTATCGAACATGAAGGCTACCGACCGTTGGTCAGTGAGGAGAGTGAATCTCCTGCCGGCCAGGTAATGCCTCCAATGTCGCACAGCTTCCACTATGGCTTGGGCTTCCTTTTCCACTGAGGAGTGGCGGATTTCTGAGGCGTGGAGGGTCCGGGAGAAAAAGGCCACGGGTCTGCCCGCTTGGTTAAGGGTGGCCGCTAGAGCTACGTCGGAGGCGTCGCTCTCGACCTGGAAGGGGAGGGACTCGTCGATGGCACGCATCGTGGCCTTTGCGATATCCGCTTTGATGCGGCTGAAGGCCTGGCAAGCCTCTGTTGACAGAGGGAAGGTCGTGGTCTGTATTAGGGGGCGGGCCTTGTATGCGTACTGGGGGACCCACTGGGCGTAGTATGAAAAGAACCCCAGGCAGCGTTTCAGGGCTTTTGGGCAGTGCGGGAGGGGGAATTCCATGAGGGCGCGCATACGTTCGGGGTCGGGGCCTATTATCCCATTGCGCACTACGTAGCCCAGAATGGCTAGCCGATTGGTGCTAAAAACGCACTTGTCCTCGTTGTACGTGAGGTTCAAGGCTTTGGCGGTCTGGACGAATTTTTGGAGGTTGGCGTCGTGGTCCTGCTGGTCGTGGCCGCAGATGGTTACATTGTCGAGATACAGGAAAGTGGCCCGCAACCCATGTTGACCAACCATTCGGTCCATCTCCCTTTGGAAGACCGAGACCCCGTTTGTGACGCCAAATGGGACCCTTAGGAAGTGGTATAATCGCCCGTCTGCCTCGAAGGCTGTGTACTTGCGGTCACTTGGGCGGATGGGGAGCTGATGGTAGGCGGACCTGAGGTCCACGGTGGAGAAGACTTTATATTGGGCAATCCGATTGACCATATCGGATATGCGGGGGAGAGGGTACGCGTCTAGTTGTGTGTACCTGTTGATGGTCTGGCTATAGTCTATGACCATCCTTTGTTTCTCCCCTGTCTTCACTACTACCACCTGCGCTCTCCAGGGACTATTGCTGGCCTTCTGTTTTTGGTCTTCTGTGACCCGGCCGGTGGCCGTTCTGAGGTAGGCCTCGAAGCAAGTCTGCCAGTGCTTGAAGGCTGCTGCCGCGTTCACTGCGTGGGGGCTGATCCTCAGGCATTCCGGAATGATCCTGAGCTCCATAGTCCTTTTTAGGCACGCTTAATAAATTGTAGCGCACAAAGACTCCGTGAGACGAATAGAGTGAAGTCGATGAGGCTTTATTAAGCGTGTCTGTTCCCCCGCAGCTCGATAGTAGAATGGCCTGCGGGGGAGGACTCCGGCTTCTTATACTCCCCCTTCAGGGCGGAGCTAGAGGTCAACGGCCAACCAGGACCCGGGATCTGTCAGCCAATGACATTAGGGCTTCCAGTCCCACATGACCCCCAATACATACTACCAAAGGTTTCATCCCCACAACCTAAAGATGTGCAAGATAGGTGGATTGGCCACGCTAAATTGCCCCTTAATCGGAAAAAATGAATTGGATATTCTAAATTTATTTTAAAAAAAGAAAAAAAACAACAAAAGGAGTGTCTTGCCACAGACGAATTGACAGGCTTCGATTTTGGTGCTTCTAAAGAAGAATAAGGACCTAGTGGAGTGTGTATCCTATAGGCCCATATCCCTATTGAATGTAGATGCCAAGATATTGGCAAAGGTTCTGGTGGTAAGGTTGGAGGGATGTCTCCCAAAGGTGTTTGGGGAGAATCAGATGGGGTACGTGAAGGGAAGGCAGCTGTTCTCAAACGTGAGGGGGTTGCTGAATGTAATCCTGTCTCCGGTGGAAGGAAAGGAGATGGAGGTGGGGGTGGCACTGGACGTAGAGAAGACGTTTGATCGGGTAAGGTGGGTACTTGATGGCGGTATTGAAGCATTTTGGAATTGGGCCGAGATTCGCGGCTTGGGTGCGACTGTTGTATAAGGAGCCAATGGTTAGCGTTCGCACTAATAGTATGAATTTGGGGTACTTTGCGCTGCACAGGGTATCGAGGCAGTGGTTCCCTATGTCCCCCTGTTGTTCACATTGGCCATAGAGCCCTTCGCACTAAGGAGCTCAGGCTGTGGAAGGGGATAGTGAGGGCGGGGGGGGGGGGGGGTGTGGAGCATTGGGTATCCAGATATGCCGATGGCCGATGATCTGTTATTGTACGTTTTGTAACCAAGCACATCGGTGGGGAGTTTAATCGAGCTGCTTCAAAGATTCTGGGCGTTCTAGGGGTATAAATTGAACTTTGGCAAGAGCGAGTATTTCATGGTCTCCCAGCCGGGAGTCGGGGCGGGGGTGGGGGTGCTGCCCACCCCACTTTAGGTAATTGGGGGTGCATGTGGCCCGGGATTGGGGTGGGCTCCAAAAATACAATTTGATTAGTTAGTTGGGGAGGGTGAAAGCCGATTTGTAAAAGTGGGACGACCTCCCTCTGATGTTGGCGGGCCGGTTGCAGGCAGTTAAAATGAGTGTTTTACAGCAATCCCTGTACTTATTCTAGTGCCTGCTGGTCTTTTTACCAAAATTCTTCTTCAAGGGGGTGGACAAATTGATCTCCTCGTTTATCTGGGGAGGGGGAAGGTGGCCAGGATTAGGAGGGTGGCCTTGCAGAGAGGGCGATAGCCAGGGTGGGGGAAGGGGGGGATGCTAGGCCTCCCAAACTTACTATACTACTGTTGGGCGGCGAATGCGGAGAGGGTAGGCTAAGATGGAGGAGGGCTCGTGTAGGGGGTCGGAGTTGCGGGCGTTGGCAACGGCGCCGCTCCCGATGGCTCCAGGATAGTATCTGATGAGTCCTGTGGTGGTGACCATGTTGAAGGTCTGCAGGCAGTTTAGGCAACATTTTAAGCTGGTGGCCAGGTCGGGGGATTTCAATTTGGGGGAATCATGGGTTTGAGCCGGGGAGGAAGTACATGAGGTTTCGAAGGTGGGACGAGAGGGGGATAAAGGAAATGAAGGATCTATTTCTTGGGGGGCGGTGGGTGGGCGATTTGCGAGTCTGGAGGAGTTGGGAGAGAAGTATGGATTGATGCAGGGGGAACGATTTCGGTACCTGCAGGCTCAGGATTTTGCATGGAAGTCTTTCCCGACTTTCCTGATAGCATCAAACTCCTCGTTGCTGGAGGTGGTGCTGTCAGCGGGAAGGCTGGGGAGGGCGGTTGTTTTGGTGATCTATGGGAATATCCTGGAGGAGGTCAGGGTGACTATGGAGGGGATTAAGGCAAAGTGGGAGGAGGAGCTGGAGGGGTGCGATGGAAGAGGGATTGTGGTGTGAGGTGCTGTGGAGGGTAAATGCCTCGGCCTCGTGTGTGAGGCTGGGGCTGATACAGCTGGAAGTCAAGGATGAGCTGACTATTTGAGGGGTGGAGGATGTCTGTGAATGATGTGGAAGGGGACCCGTAAACCACGTTCATATGTTTTGGTCCTGGCCGAAGCTGGAAGGGTTTTGGAAGATGGTATTTTATTTAGCACAATCTCGGGGTCTTGCACATGGATGTGGAACCCAGCCCTCTAGAAGCCATTTTTGGGGTGTCGGACCGGACCTAGTTACAGGTGAGAGTGGGGCAGATGTTTTAGCCTTTGCCTTCATAGAATTTACAGTGCAGAAGGAGGCCATTCGGCCCATCGAGTCTGCACCGGCTCTTGGAAAGAGCACCCTACCCAAGGTCAACACCTCCACCCTACCCCATAACCCAGTAACCCCAGCCAACACTAAGGGCAATTTTGGACACTAAGGGCAATTTATCATGGCCAATCCACCTAACCTGCACATCTTTGGACTGTGGGAGGGAACCGGCGCACCCGGAGGAAACCCACGCACACACGGGGAGGATGTGCAGACTCCGCACAGACAGTGACCCAAGCTGGAATCGAACCTGGGACCCTGGAGCTGTGAAGCAATTGTGCTATCCACAATGCTGCCGTGCTGCCTTGCTGATCACTCTTAGGTGGGTCCTGCTGGGGTGAAGGTCAGTCTCACCACCCTGTGCCTCAGCGTGACAGGGGACCTGCTGGAGTTTTTCACCCTGGAGAAGGTGAAGTTTGAGCTGAGGGGGGCGAAGGAGGGGTTCTACAATTTTTTTTGTTTATAAATTTAGAGTACCCAATTCATTTTTTTCCAATTAAGGGACAATTTAGTGTGGCCAATCTACCTAGCATGCAGATCTTTGGATTGTAAGGGCGAAACCCACGCAAACACGGGGAGAATGTGCAAACTCCACACAGACAGTGACCCAGAGCTGGTATCAAACCTGGAACCTCGGCGCCATGAGGCAGCAGTGCTATCTACTGCGCCACCGTGCTGCCCAGGGGGCTTCTGCCCAGGGGGCTTTTACAATTCTTGGATGTTTGTTTATTTTGCACTTTCGGGATTTGGTTGCCATTGACTGTTGAGGGGGAGGGATATTGATTTGGGGGGGGTTTGTTTTCTTCTTTATATTGATGGGGTCGTTTTTGTTTCTGTTTCTCCTCTGTATGGTGAAAATGCTGAAAATATGCGAATGAAAATATTTTTTTAAATAACAAAAACTATGATGAAATATGTCTCAAATTCAACTGGTTAACTATCGTCTAATTCCTAATTCCCCACCTTAACGTGCCCCCCCCCCCCCCATCTACACATGTACACGCAAGACAGACAAACACAGTGGGCGGAGAGAAAAGAGATTAAAAATCATATTAAAAGGAAAAGAGCCTTGGTTTCAGATGGTTGTTTCCAGCACCTTACTCCTTTAAAAAAATTTGCGCTCAGTTTGAGGTTTTACTGTAGATTCCTTCAGTTTCTCTATAGTTTTAAGAATACAGCACTCACAGCCTTTCTGGAGAGAGGGAGCAGGTCTTCGTCTTTATTTGCCGACTGTAATTGTTTCCCTGTAGATTCAATCATTCAGGTTCTCTGCAGCTTTAGAAATATAGCACTCACAGTCTTTCTGGAGAAAACACAGAAGAGAAAGAGTAGGCCCTTGTCCTTATGCTTCCTGGAATCAATCTGAGCTCCTCTGAAGTCATTCCCATGGGATCGGATCCAATAACCACCTGTTACCAGGCACAGTACAGCTTTTTGGTCAATTCATTGGCCACCAGTAAATCAATCAAACTGAGTCCAACCCTATCTCTCTGTCTGGTGCCAAAATGTCTGAGGCCTCCTGTTCAAAGTAGTAGAGTGTTCCTTCCTTAACTTCTGAATTCTTCACCCCACTTTGCGGTTTGATTTAATGATACATGTCCATTAATCATCCATGGATCAAAAATTATAACAGTGCAATAAAAGAAAGGGGAAATAATAATCACTTATTGTCACAAGTAGGCTTGTGAAGTTACTGTGAAAAGCCCCTAGTCGCCACATTCCGGCGCCTGTTCGGGGAGGCTGGTACGGGAATTGGACCGTGCTGCTGGTCTTGTTCTGCATTACGAGCCAGGCGTCTTAGCCCACTGTGCTAAACCAGCCCCTGGTTTAATAAGGGAATAAACAGGAAGGACCCTTACAACGTAGATTTTTTAAAAATAATTTACGGGATGTAGGCGTCACTGATTCAGCCAGTATTTATTGCCCATCCCTCGTTGCCCTTCAGAAGTGGTAGTGAGCTTCCTTCTTGAGCCCCTGCAGTCCCTGAAGTGTAGGTACATCCACAGTGCTATTAGGGAGGGAGTTTCAGGATTTTGCCCAGCAACAGTGACGTAAAGGCAATATATTTCCAAGTCAGGGTGGTGAGTGACTTGGAGGGGAACCTCCAGGTGGTGGTGTCCCAGTTATCTGCTGCCCTTGTCCTTCTAGATGGTAGCTGTCGTGGGTTTAGAAGGAACCTTGGCAAGTTACTGCAGTGCATCTTGTAGATGGTACACACAGCTGTCACAGTTCATCACTGCTGGAGGGTTTGAATGTTTGTGTAAGTGGGGACAATCAAGCGGGCTGCTTTGTTCTGGATGGTGTGGAGCTTCTTGAGTGTTGTTGGAGCCGCACTCATCCAGGCAAGTGGAGAGTATTCCATTTCACACCTGACTTGTGCCTTGTAGATGGGGGTCAGGAAGTGAATTACTCGCTGTAGGATTCCTAGTCTTTGACCTGCTCTGGTAGCCACAGTATCTATATGACTAGATATGACCAGTTTCTGATCAATGGTAACCCCCCAGGATTGATGGGGATTCAGCGATGGTAATGCCATTGAATGTCATGGGGCGATGGTTAGATCCATTCTTGTAGGAGATGGTTATTGCCTGGCACTTGTGTGGCGTGAATGTAACTTGCCACTTGTCAGCCCAAGCCTGGATATTGTCCAGGTCTTAATGCATTTGGACATGGACAGTTTCATTAACTGAGGAGTCACGGATGGTGCTGAACATACCCGCAAACACCCCCACTTCTGACCTCATGATGGAAGGGAGGTCATTGATGGAGCAGCTGAAGGTGGTTCAGCCTAGGAGACTACCCTGATGAACTCCTGCAGTGATGTCCTAGAGCTGAGATGATTGACCTACCACCACCTTCCTTTGTGCCGGGTATGACTCCAACCAGCGGAGAGTTTTCACCCTGATTCCCATTAGAATGTAGAACAAAGAACATAGAACATACAGGGCAGAAGGAGGCCATTCGGCCCATCGAATCTGCACTGACCCACTTAAGCCCTCACTTCAACCCTCTACCCGCAACCCAATTATCCCTCCTAACCTTTTTGGACACTAAGGGCAATTTATCATGGCCGATCCACCTAACCTGCACGTCTTTGGACTGTGGGAGGAAACCGGAGCACCTGAAGGAAACCCACGCAGACACGGGGAGAACGTGCAGACTCTGCACAGACAGTGACCCAAGCCGGGAATCGAACCTGGGACCCTGGCGCTGTGAAGCCACAGTGCTATCCACTTGTGCTACCGTGCTGCCCGTAACCCATTGACCCCAGTTTGGCTAGAGCTCCGTGATGTCATACCCGGTCAAATGCTGTCGTTTCTTGATATCACGAGGAGTGAATTGTATTGGCTGAAGGCAGACGTCTGTGATGCTGGGGCCCTCTGGGGGAGACCGAGATGCATCATCCACTTGGCACTTCTGGCTGAACATTGTTGCAAATGCCTCAGCCTTGTCTTTTGCACATATGTGCTGGGCTCCTCCATCTTTAGGATGGGGATATTTCTGGAGTCTCCTCCTCCAATGAGTTGTTTAATTGTCCACCATCATTCACGGCTGGATGTAGCAGGACTGCAGAGCTTAGAGCTTAGATCTGATGTGTTTGTTGTGGAATCGCTTAGCTCTGTCTACTACTTGCTGCTTCTGCTGTTAGGCACACAAGAAGTCCTGTTTTGTAGCTTTACCAGGTTGACACCTCATTTTCGGTATGTCTGGTGTTGCTCTGAGCATGCTATCCTGCACTCTTCATTGAACCAGAGTTTAAAAAAAATTTAAAGTGCCCAATTCTTTTTTTCCAATGAAGGAGCAATTGTGGCAGGGTACTTACCTGGGCAATCTCTTTGGTTTCATCCCTTTTTTGTGTTTTTGTGGGTTTGAATATAACTGAGTAGCTTGCTAGGCCATTTCAGAGGGGATTTAAGGGGTCAATCACATTGCTGTGGGTCTGGAGTCACATGTAAACAAGACCAGGTAAGGATGGCAGATTTCCTTCCCGAAAGGAAGAACATTATTATTTTTTTCTTTAAAAAAAAATTTCAAGCACCCAATTTTTTTTCCCCCAATTAAGGGGTAATTTAACGTGGCCAATCCACCGACACTGCACATCTTTGGGTTGTGGGGATGAGACCCACACAGACACAGGGTGAATGTGTAAACTCCACACAAACAGAGACTCGAGGCCTGGATCGAATCCGGGTCCTCGGCGCCGTGCCACCGTGCCGTCCTGAAGGAAGGAAATTAAAGGGCATTAATGAACCAGGTGGTTTTTTCAACAATCGACAATGGTTTCATGGTCATTAATTCCAGATATTTTATTGAGTTTAAATTCCACGACCTGCCGTGGTGGAATTAGAATCCTGGTCCCCGGATAATGATAATGTTCAAAGGTAAAGCAAGTTACTGAGGATGCTGGAATCTGAAACAAGAACAGAAAATGCTGGACAATCTCAGCAGGGCTGACAGCATCTGTGGAGAGAAAAGGGAGCTAATGTTCCAAAGCAATGATAATGATCTCTGGAATGCTAGTCCAATGCCAATACCACTCGGCCACTACCTCCCTCTTGATTTGTGATTAACAAGGGGAGTCAAATGGTATCAGAGGTCAGGAGAATATGGAGTTGAGTCCGGAATCTGATCAGACATGATCTTATTGAATCGTGGAGCAAGCTTGAGGGTCCAAATTGCCTACTCCTGCTCCTAGCTCATATATTTGTCACAAAATAGAACTTGAACTCTTACCATCCTATTAGCTAGCACTAAACTAAGCTGGCATGTTAGATTTAAAGGATGGTGTCACTGTCTTCTTTTTAAAGGAGAAGGAGAGATTATATAACCTATCAAGTCCTTTTCTTCTGTGGAGTATGCTCAACTTATTCAATGTAGGACTCTCTCCATCCATTTGATTTCCTATTCTGGCCCCTTCTCCAAAGCCAAATCAAGAAAAATGCCAAAATACCTAGCTAACCTTATATCCTACATTACACAAAAAAAGGCTGATTCGTTATGTTCTAGGTGTAACATAAGTGGCTTCTTTGTGGTGCACTTGACAACAGAAGGTTCAGACGTGGAGATAACTTCAACACGTTTATTCTACTATTTACACTTCTATTACTTGGGTTCGACACTACTGCTAATCCTACTATAGCTACCCAGACTGCAATCCACGTGGTGGGTGTAATATTGAATCAACCCTGTGTCTCTACTCACTGACTGTCTCCACTGGAAAGAGACAGATCATGTGTGTGGTGTCCTTTATATATGGGTTGGTGTAATGCCCTCCTGTGGTGGTGTCACCTCTGTGTGTATCGTGAATGTCCATTGGTCATGTCCTATCTAACTGATCTATTGGTTGTGTGTGTGTGTGTGATGTTTCTGGTGCTCCCTCTAGTGTCTAGCTAGTGTCATGTATTTACATTGATGCACATCACCACATCCCCCCCTTTTTTATATGTTACATATTTTCTGCACACTTTGAGAAAATTGAACAAAGAACAGGGAGATAAGGTAAGGTATATACAAGGCATGGGAACAGTGATTAAACAATAAGTCCAAATCATTCGTGTGAGACCAAAAACCATCAATCATCATGGTCAAATGTCTCTCTTGGTTATGAACTCCATCAACATCCCTGTGCCACAGGAACCAAGAAGTGGTCAAATCACTTTGCTGTCTGATTTGGAGTCCCTTTCCTTTTTGATGTTTGTGATGGTGCTGTCGGATGGCATCTTGTAGCTGATAAGGTGTTGACGTTGAAGACGTACCATCAACAGTATCATTCGAGGTCATGGATGTGCCATATGTTGAAGTTGGATAAGACTGTACATACTGGTTCTGGCCACATGTTGTGCTGGAAGGGTGATCTTGCTGAGAACCGTTGAAGCTTGTCGAATTGGAAACAGAATTGCTGCTCGCATAAATACCTGGTGATGGTGTAAAACTAGAACCTTGCATCTGATAGGAATATGCCGTCTGGCCAGGCTGTGGTGCAGCAAATCCTGGGCTGTAACTAAGGCATCCGGTCTGTAGTGCAGATTGTGCTTGCGGTAGTCCTCCTTCGGTCTTGATTCCATTAGTGGGCAATCCGTAGTGCTGGCTTGTTTGAGAATATGCTACATAGACTGCTGGCTGCTGCATGCCTGAATACTGGGTTTGTCCAGCTTGAGCTGTCATTGACTGCACTGCTGGTGTGGAAAAAATGTGTGGATATAGCTGTGGTGAATATTGGTGTATTCCTCTTGGACTGTAGCCGCTGCTTGTTATTACTGACCCAGTGTAATTGTTAAGTGATCCATCTCCTGTTGTTGTGGCATCTGCTGTCACCCTGAGCGTGCCATCACTGAGCTTGCAGCACTCCCTGTCTGAAGTAAAGTCCGGCTTACGTGAATCAGAGTCGGCGTTTGGTTGCTCCCCATCTGGAGTCTGGTTTGTTTTAGCTGAGTCAGTGTTGGTTTGTTGATGCTCCCCGTCCAGAGTCTTAGCAGGTTCACTGGAGTCAGCTGAGATTTCTTGATGCTGCATGTCTGGTGTCGGAACATGCAGGAATGCATTGACTTGTGGAGAGGTTTGAGCGAATGAGGGTGGAAGTATCATGGTGTCACCGGAGTCACCAGTGGTCTTACAGTGATCGTCGAGTGCCTCTGTACACACTAGCTGAGGTCTGTCACTTTGTACATCTTGCATGGGAAGTGGGATGCTGTCATCACTCGTCTCACATACCATGGGTAGATCCTCAGTAGCTGCATGTTGTTCACTTGGGTTGGGTAAATTGTCAGAGACTTCATCTGGTGGCACAAACAATGTGGGTGGACTGTCATTGTCTTGCTGTTGTCCTTCATTGGGCTTGGACTGTCATCGTTGCTTTGTTCTTCACTGTAGCATGATAGACCATCATGGTCATACAGCTGTGCACTGGAGCGTGGTAGACAGTCATAGTCTTCTTGCTGTTTACTTGAGCATGGCAGACTTGCATCACCTGCCGCTAGTTGGACAGAGGAGGTTGCTAGACCCTCATGGTCTTTTTCCTGCAAGGACTGCGTGTCAGAGTCTTGCGTTGCTTCTATCGTGGAGGCTGTCCACGAGCTCGCTGCGGAGGCTTGTGACACTGGAGTCGCGTCTTGTGTGTGCAAGGACTGCGCTCTGGAGTCTTGAGTTTCTTTTATCGTGGAGTCTGTCCACGAGCTCACTGTGGAGGCTTGTGACACTGGAGTCACTTCTTGTTCGTGCAAGGACTACGCTCTGGAGTCTTGCGTTTCTGCAATTGTGGAGACTATCCACGAGCTCGCTGTGGAGGCTTGTGACACTGGAGTCACTTCTTGTTCATGCAAGGACTGCGGTGTGGAGTCTTGCATGTCTTCTTTCGTGGAGTCGGGAACCCTGAGCGGCGCGCGGACCACGCTCGTGTGGCAGCAGGCCGCTCTCTGTGGGCTTGTACTGCTCTCTGTCTCTTGGTGTCAGGCCGCACTCACGAGTCGGGATGTCGTGTATGCTGGGCTGAAGATCCTCAAATCCGAAGAACGAATCCGCGTCTGCGTCGGATTCAGTACAGGGGTCGCCAATGTGCAACACGTCTAGTTGCGGCTCGGATTTGGTCCTGGGGTAGCCTTCCAAGGTGAAAGGTTCGTCTGAGTCGTTGTCTTCTAGGACCATATAATCACTGTTTGCATCGGAGCTGGCATTGGGCCCGCGAGGTCCAGAGAAAATGTAAAGGTCGGTATTGAAGTATTCAAGGTCGGAATCATCGGTATGGGCGTAGGTAACTGCTTGTTGCAGGGTTCTTCGGAGGTTAATTTCATTTCCTGGTTCAATTTGAGGCATTGTGCTGTCATTCCAGATGAAGGAAGGTTGTTTTACGGCTTTAAAAGATTTTTTCTTTGATTTGGGACGTTTCCCCTTTAAATGGGCGTGGTCGGGGGCCTCTGACGTCATGATGCATGTGACGTCATCAGTAGGAAACATTTGTCCATGCGCAAATCGCTGTTCCTGTTCCGGGGGCCGTTTTCGTGAGTGCGCTTGCGCGGCGTCTCGCAACTGCGCAAGTGCAGTCCCTTTAGAAAGATAGCCGCCGATCAAAATTATTCTCTGCTCCGGGATCTCGGCCTCGAGGTGAGCACTGGCACTTCTCTTACCTTTTCTTGCTGGTTGGAGTGTGTTTTCCGTACAGTATTTGCCGAATTTGTCCAGGACTGCCTGGAAGTCGCTCCTGTTTTGCCCCTTGGAGAACTTGAATTTTTTAAAGATTTCTTCTGCTCTGGCACCGGCGATGGTGAGGAGAAGCTTTGTCTTTTCAGCTTTGGCCACGTCTTCTAGTGCGGCTGCTATCAGGAAGTTTCAAACATCTGCCGGAATACCCGCCAGTTTTCGTGGAGATCGCCGTGGCACCGGAGCTGCTGCGGAACCCGTATCTTGCCTGGGTATTGTTGCTGGTTGTCACTGTAGGCTGAGGTACGGCTATATGGATTGAAACAGTTCAGTCCTGGTACCATGATTTGTTATGTTCTAGATGTAACATAAGCGGCTTCCTTGTGCACTTGCCAAAGGAAGGTTCAGACATGGAGATAACTTCAATACATTTATTAAACTACTTACACTTCTATTACTCGGGTTCGACACGACTGCTAATCCTACTATAGCTACCCAGACTGACTAACCAGTTGCTGCAATCCACGTGGTAGGTGTAATATTGAATCAACCCTGTGTCTCTCTTCACTGACTGTCTCCACTGGAAAGAGACAGATCATGTGTGTGGTGTCCTTTATATATGGGTTGGTGTAATGCCCTCCTGTGGTGGTGTCACCTCTGTGTGTATCGTGAATGTCCATTGGTCATGTCCTATCTATCTAATCTATTGGTTGAGTGTGTGTGTGTGTGATGTTTCTGGTGCTCCCTCTAGTGTCTAGCTAGCCTACATGCATTTACATTGATGCACATCACCACAAAGGCCAATGTATTTCCAGGATTGCCTAGCTTTGAAACCACACCCTACATTACATAATCAACGGCAATAGATTTACAGGTACACCTTGCGTTGAAACCACAGCTGTAAATTTTAGCTATTTCTCATTCATTATATTTTAACATGTTGATTTTTTTCACAGTTTTTATAGTACTTTGAATGAAGCCAGACCATTAAAAAAAACATATGATCAACAATCAATTAACATTGTGCTATTTGTGTAAAAATAACATCAACATCAACAACAACTTGCATTTATATAATGCCTTTAACACAGCAAAACATCCTGTGGCAAATCACAAGAGTGATAGCAAACTAAATTTGGCATCAAATCAGATATGGAGATATGACATATCACCAAAACCTTGGGCAAAGCTTTTGAGGAGTATCTTGGAGGAGGAGAAATGGATGGAGAGGTGGAGAGGATTTGAGGGTGCAATTCCTGAGTTTAGATCCATGGCCATCAATGCTGGACTAACTAAAACAGGCCTGTGCAAGAGGCCAGAATTGGAGGAGCACAAAATTCTCAAAGGGTTGTTGGTCTGGAGAACGTCAACGTTTCTTTGATTCTTGTGGGCTTCGTTGACTGGGCAAAAATTTATTGCCTATGAATTGCTCTTGAACTGAGTGGCTTTCTCGGTCATTTCATTTTTTTTTTAACAGTGAGGGAGAATAACAATCCCAATACCCTTTAATTACTCTGTAGCCAATTCACTTCCAAAATGTTAACCTGAATGATCTCTATGCAGTTTTTAAAATATAAATATTTTTATTCTCCATTTTCACATTTTCTTCAGAATTTACACCCCACCAACAAACAGTAAACGGTAACGAATACAATGTCAATTTCCTTATTAACTACAACGATCCCGACGACTTCCAGTTGCGGCGATGCACTGCTAGGCCGCACGTTTCGGCAGCTCCCGTTCTAACAGACTTTTGGGCTCTTTTCGGGAGCCCCAACGGAAATTTTTTCAGACCAAACCCAGTGTGGGGTGACGAAGGAAGGTGCCCCCCCCGGGTGTGTATGGAAAAGACCAATGGCAGTCGCCAGATTGCGAAGGATCCTTTGGAGCAGCGGCAGAGAAGAGAAGGAAGAAGCAAGATGGCGGCGGATGGAGCCCAGACGACATGGGACCCGGACCAGCAGAAATTCCTCCGACGGTGTGTGGAGGAACTAAAGAAGGAGGTGCTGGTGCCGATGTTATTGGCAATCGATGGGCTGAAGGAAACACAAAAGGCCCAGGCGATAGAGCTCCGTGGAGTGAAGGCAAAGGCAGCTGAGAACGAGGATGAGATTCTGGGCCTAGCGGTAAAAATGGAGACGCACAAGGTGCTACATAAGAGGTGTATCGAAAGGCTCGAAGTCCTGGAGAACAGCTCGAGGAGGAAGAACCTCCGGATTCTAGGTCTCCCCGAAGGAACGGAGGGAGCTGACGTTGGGGCTTATGTGAGCACGATGCTCCATACGCTAATGGGAGCTGAGGCCCCATCGGGCCCCCTGGAGGTGAAAGGGGCTCACCGGGTCCTTGTGAGATGACCAAAGACGGGAGAACTACCAAGGGCGATAGTGGTGAGATTTTACCGCTTCACGGACAGAGAGGCTGTTTTGAGCTGGGCCAAGAAGGTACGGAGTAGCAGGTGGGAGAATGCGGTGATACGAGTGTATCAGGACTGGAGCGCGGAGGTGGCGAGAAGGAGGGCGAGCTTCAATCGGGCCAAGGCAGTGCTTCACAGGAAGAAAATAAAATTTGGGATGCTGCAGCCTGCGCGATTCTTGGTCACGCATCAGGGCAAGCACTACTACTTCGAAACGGCGGATGAGGCATGGACCTTCATCCAAGAAGAGAAACTGGACTAGAACTGAGAGACTGATGTTGGGGGGAAACAACGAGGTAGTGGTACAGAAGTGTAAATTGGGGAATGGGAGGTTTATAATATTGAAACGATAGATGGGGAATTTCTCTCCTCTAGATGGGGGACACGGAGAAATATGGACGCCGGTGGAAAAAGGGACTGAGATGGGGGATGAGGAATGAGGGAGCTGCGCCATAGGGGGCGGGGCTGATAGGAAAGCATGGGGTTTTTCCTGCGCTATGGAGAGGATGGCGGGAAGATAGGTGCAGGAAGAAAGAGAGTTCCACACACAGGGGGGTCAAAGAGAGAACGGGGGAAGCCGGGGTCAGCTAGAGTTAGCTGACTTTCAGAAGCATCATGGGGGGAGTAACCATGCTAGATGGGGATCTAGCTGGGGGGGGGGGACTAACTGGGTTGCTGCTGCTGAGTGCAAGGGGGAGCTGGCAAGAGAAGAGGTGGTCGGGACGGGAAGGCGCCGCCTGGGGGATGGGTGGGTGCGCGGAACACGGACGGGGGGAGGGGGAGGGGGGGAGGGGGAGGGGGAGGGGAGGGGGAGGGGGAGGGGAGGGGGGAGGGGGGAGGGGGCAGGGGAGGGAGGGGGAGAGGAGGGAGGGGGTGGTGGGGTGGTGGTGGCCCCCCAATCCGGCTGATCACGTGGAATGTGAGAGGCCTGAATGGGCCGATTAAGAGGGCCCAGGTGTTCGCGCACTTAAAAAGACTGAAGGCGGACGTAGTCATGCTTCAGGAGACGCATCTGAAGGTTGCGGATCAGGTTAGGTTAAGGAAAGGATGGGTGGGACAGGTGTTCCACTCAGGGTTGGACGCGAAAGATAGGGGGGTGGCAATACTGGTGGGGAAACGGGTGCCGTTCGAGGCTAGGAATATAGTAGTGGACAACGGTGGTAGATATGTGATGGTGAGTGGTAGATTGCAGGGAAAGGAGGTCGTACTGGTAAATGTATATGCCCCGAACTGGGATGACGCGGGATTTATGAAGCGAATGCTGGGACGTATCCCGGACCTGGAGGTGGGAAGCCTGGTAATGGGGGGGGGGATTTCAATACTGTGCTGGATCCAGGGTTAGACCGGTCTAGATCCAGGACCGGAAGAAGGCTGGCAGCGGCCAAGGTGCTCAGGGGGTTCGTGGAACAAATGGGGAGAGTGGATCCATGGAGATTTGCTAGGCCGTTGGCCAAAGAGTTTTCCTTTTTCTCCCATGTTCATAGGGTTTACTCCCGGATAGATTTCTTTGTTTTGAGTAGGGCACTGATTTCGAGGGTGGAAGGAATGGAGTACTCTGCCATAGCCGTTTCAGATCATGCCCCGCACTGGGTGGATCTGGAATTAGGAGAGGAGAGGGAGCAGCGCTCACTCTGGCGACTGGATGTGGGAATATTGGCGGATGAGGGGTCTGTGGAAGGGTGCGGGGATGTATTGTGAGATACCTGGAGGTCAATGACGATGGCGAGGTCCAGGTGGGGGTAGTATGGGAAGCGCTGAAGGTGGTGGTTAGGGGAGAGTTGATCTCCATTAGAGCTCACAAGGAGAAACAAGAGGGCAAAGAAAGGGAGAGATTAGTGGGGGAGATTTTGAGGGTGGATAAAAGATATGCGGAGGCCCCGGACGAAGGACTGTATAGAGAGAGGCGAAGACTTCAGACGGAGTTTGACCTGCTGACCACAGGAAAGGCAGAGGCACAGTGGAGGAAGGCACAGGGGATGAGATATGAGTATGGGGAAAAGGCGAGCCGGCTGCTGGCTCACCAACTTCGCAAGAGGATAGCGGCGAGGGAGATTGGGGGAGTTAGGGATGAAACGGGAACTACGGAGCGGAGAGCAGGGAAGGTAAATGAGGTGTTTAAGACCTTCTATGAGAGGCTATATAAGTCCCAACCCCCGGAGGGAAAAGAGGGAATGCAACAGTTTCTGGACCAACTAAGGTTCCCGAGGGTGGAGGAGCAGGAGGTGGCAGGTCTGGGGGTGCCAATTGAGGTGGATGAGGTGACTAAAGGACTGGGGAACATGCAAGCAGGGAAGGCCCCGGGACCAGACGGGTTCCCGGTGGAATTCTACAGGAGATAGTGGTAGCGATGGATGCGGAGAAGGCATTCGAGTGGGAGTATTTATGGGAGGTGTTGAGGAGGTTTGGGTTCGGGGAGGGGTTTGTCAGATGGGTTAGACTCCTATATGTGGCCCCAGTGGCAAGTGTCGTCACAAACCGGCAAAGATCGGAGTATTTTCGGCTACACAGGGGAACAAGGCAGGGGTGTCCCCTGTCCCCATTACGGTTCGCGTTGGCAATTGAACTACTGGCCGTAGCGTTGAGAGACTCTAAGAAATGGAGGGGGGTGGTTAGAGGGGGAGAGGAACATCGAGTGTCACTCTACGCAGATGACTTACTGCTATATGTTGCGGACCCTGTAGAGGGGATGACAGAGGTTATGCAGATATTGAGGGAGTTTGGAGATTTTTCGGGATACAGGCTAAATATGGGGAAGAGCGAGCTTTTTGTAATACACCCCGGGGACCAGGGAAGAGGAATAGATGCCCTGCCATTAAGAAGAGTGGAAAGGAGCTTCCGATACTTGGGGATCCAGGTAGCTAGGAGCTGGGGAACTCTACACAGACTTAATCTGACGTGGCTGGTGGAGCAGATGGAGGAAGATTTCAAGAGGTGGGATATGCTGCCGCTCTCATTGGCGGGCAGAGTGCAGGTGGTAAAAATGATGGTTCTCCCGAGGTTTCGTTTCGTGTTTCAATGTCTCCCCATTCTAATCACAAAGGCCTTTTTCAAGAAAATAGACAGGAGCATTATGAGCTTTGTATGGGCAGGGAAGACCCCGAGGGTAAGGAGGGGGTTCCTGCAGCGTAGCAGGGACAGAGGGGGACTGGCGTTGCCGAGCCTGGACGACTACTACTGGGCCGCCAATGTGGCGATGGTTTGTAAGTGGATAAGGGAGGGAGAGGGGGCGGCGTGGAAGAGGCTGGAGATGGCGTCCTGTAAAGGAACGAGCCTAAAGGCGCTGGTGACGGCGCCGCTGCCGCTTTCCCCGAAAAGGTATACCACAAACCCAGTGGTGGTGGCAACCCTAAGGATCTGGGGGCAATGGAGGCGACACAGGGGGGTGACGGGTGCCTCTGTGTGGTCCCCGATCAGGAACAACCATCGGTTTGTCCCAGGAAGGATGGATGGAGGGTTCCAGAGCTGGCAACGAGCAGGAATTAGGAAACTGAGAGATTTGATTATAGACGGGACGTTTGCGAGCCTGGGAGCGCTGGAGGAAAAGTATGAGTTGCCCCCGGGGAACAATTTCAGATACATGCAAGTGAGGGCGTTTACGAGGCAACAGGTGAGGGAATTTCCGCTGCTCCCGACACAGGGGATCCAAGATAGAGTGATTTCCGGGGTATGAGTCGGGTATATATCAGGAGATGAGAGACGAGGGGGAGGTGATGGTAGAGGAGCTGAAGAGAAAATGGGAAGAAGAGCTGGGAGAGGAGATTGAGGAGGGTCTGTGGGCTGATGCCCTAAGCAGGGTAAACTCCTCGTCTTCGTGTGCCAGGCTCAGCCTGATTCAATTTAAGGTTCTACACAGAGCACATATGACGGGAGCAAGACTGAGCAGGTTCTTCGGAATGGAGGACAAGTGCGAGAGGTGCTTGGGAAGCCCGGCGAACCACAGACACATGTTCTGGTCGTGTCCGGCACTGGATGAGTACTGGAGGGGAGTGGCAAAGGTGATCTCAAAGGTGGTGAAGGTCCGGGTCAAGCCAGGCTGGGGGTTAGTGATATTTGGGGTAGCGGAAGAGCCGGGAGTGCAGGAGGCGAAAGAGGCCGGTATTTTGGCCTTTGCGTCCCTGATAGCCCGGCGAAGGATCTTACTCATGTGGAAGGATACAAAACCCCCCGGCGTGGAGGCCTGGATAAACGATATGGCAGGGTTTATAAAACTAGAATGAATAAAATTTGCACTGAGAGGACCGGCTCAGGGGTTCTCCAGGCGGTGGCAACCGTTCCTTGACTATCTCACGGAACGTTAAGGGAAAATAGATCGTCAGCAGCAGCCGGGGGGGGGGGGGGGGGGGGGGGGGAGCACTATTTTTTGTTACTTTGTTAGTTCACTATATTATTTAAATAATGTTATTTATCAGTTACTGTATTTTTTTATGTTGATTTGTAAAATGGAAAAATTCTGTTTGAAAACTTTAATAAAATATATTTAAAAAATGTTTTTAAACTGCAACGATCCCAAACCTCCCACCACCCTCAAACAACGACCCACGTGACAGTATAAGCATCAAATAAGACAAACTCTCCTGTAGCGCACAAAGACTCCGAGAGACGAATAGAGTGAAGTCGATGAGGCTTTATTAAGCGTGACTGTTCCCCCGCAGTTCAGTAGTAGACTGCCTGCGGGGGAGGACTCCAGGTACTTATACTCCGCCTTCAGGGCGGAGCTAGAGGTCAACGTCCAACCAGGAGCCGGGATCTGTCAGCCAATGACATCATGGCTTCACAGTCCCACATGACCCCTAATGCATACTACCACATTCACCCCTTGTTAAAAACGAACCCGGCGGGGTGATGCTTCGCATGGTGGTAAGGGTTTACAAGGCTGGTCCTGGGAGGAAAACTTTCGCATGTTATTACAGTATGTACAAGGTTTTTTTTTGTTTCAAACTACAGTAATCGTCAGGAAAAGACAAAATGTTCTCGTTAAAAGTCCACATATTGTACTGTTAGATCGACGCCACGAGTCGGTCGGGCGGTCTGGTCGGCCGTGTCGATCGCCTCGGCCCCGGTGGTGGTGGTGGTGCTTGTTCCGGTGTTGTCGTCTCCGGGAGCCTTACGGTTTCAGCTTGGGCTTCATTCCTGGTCGGGCCTGGGAGGAGGACTGATCCTCCTGGGAAGGGGGCGGTCGTGGGGTGCGGCGGTGGCAGGAAGTGGGGGGGGTTGGGTGATTGGTGTCGGGGGGGGGGTGTGTGTTGCCGGCGGGCGCCAGATCTCGCAGGGAGACCGTGTCCTATTGGCCGTCGGGGTACTCCATGTAAGCGTACTGCGGGTTCGCGTGGAGGAGGTGAACCCTTTCGACCAATGGGTCCGACTTGTGCAAGATGGGTCCTGGGCTGCCAGCCAGGTCGGCAGCGACGTTCCAGAGGAGGACTTCCTGGGGAAGACAAGGAGGCGCTCATGAGGCGTTTGGTTAGTGCTAGTACACAGTAGTGACCGGATGGAGTGGAGGGGGTCCGGGAGGACCTCCTGCCACCGTGAAACTGGGAGGTCCCTGGACCGTAGGGCCAATAGGACGGTCTTCCAGACCGTGCCGTTCTCCCTCTCTACTTGCCCGTTCCCCCGGGGGTTGTAGCTGGTCGTCCTGCTCGAGGCTATACCGTTGCTGAGCAGGAACTGGCGCAGCTCGTCACTCATGAAGGAGGACCCCCTGTCGCTGTGGACGTATGCGGGGCAACCGAACATTGTGAATATGGTGTTCAGGGCTTTAATGACTGTTGCCGCGGTCATGTCAGAACAGGGGATGGCGAATGGGAAGCGGGAGTACTCGTCCACCACATTAAGGAAGTATATGTTGCGGTCGGTGGAGGGGAGGGGTCCTTTGAAATCCAGACTAAGGCGTTCAAAGGGGCGGGAAGCCTTAATCAGGTGCGCACCATCCGGCCTGAAAAAATGCGGTTTGCACTCTGCGCAGATGTGGCAGTTCCTTGTGACTGTATGGACCTCCTCTAAAGAGTATGGGAGGTTGCGGGACTTGATAAAGTGGTAAAACCGAGTGACCCCCGGGTGGCAGAGGTCCTCGTGGAGGGTTTGGAGGCGGTTAATTTGTGCGTTGGCACATGTGCCGCGGGATAGGGCATCGGACGGCTCGTTCAGCTTTCCGGGACGATACAAGATCTAGTAGTTGAAGGTGAAGAGCTCGATCCTCCACCTTAAGATCTTGTCGTTTTTGATTTTGCCCCACTGTGCATTATCGAACATGAAGGCTACCGACCGTTGGTCAGTGAGGAGAGTGAATCTCCTGCCGGCCAGGTAATGCCTCCAATGTCGCACAGCTTCCACTATGGCTTGGGCTTCCTTTTCCACTGAGGAGTGGCGGATTTCTGAAGCGTGGAGGGTTCGGGAGAAAAAGGCCACGGGTCTGCCCGCTTGGTTCAGGGTGGCCGCTAGAGCTACGTCGGAGGCGTCGCTCTCGACCTGGAAGGGGAGGGACTCGTCGATGGCGCGCATCGTGGCCTTTGCGATATCCGCTTTGATGCGGCTGAAGGCCTGGCAAGCCTCTGTCGACAGAGGGAAGGTCGTGGTCTGTATTAGGGGGCGGGCCTTGTCTGCGTACTGGGGGACCCACTGGGCGTAGTATGAAAAGAACCCCAGGCAGCGTTTTAGGGCTTTTGAGCAGTGCGGGACGGGAAATTCCATGAGGGCGCGAATACGTTCGGGGTCGGGGCCTATTATCCCATTGCGCACTACGTAGCCCAGGATGGCTAGCCGGTTGGTGCTAAAAACGCACTTGTCCTTGTTGTACGTGAGGTTCAAGGCTTTAGCGGTCTGGAGGAATTTTTGGAGGTTGGCGTCGTGGTCCTGCTGATCGTGGCCGCAGATGGTTACATTGTCGAGATACGGGAACGTGGCCCGCAACCCGTGTTGATCAACCATTCGGTCCATCTCTCGTTGGAAGACCGAGACCCCGTTTGTGACGCCAAATGGGACCCTTAGGAAATGGTATAATCGCCCGTCTGCCTCGAAGGCTGTGTACTTGCGGTCACTTGGGCGGATGGGGAGCTGATGGTAGGCGGACTTGAGGTCCACGGTGGAGAAGACCTTATATTGGGCAATCCGATTGACCAGGTCGGATATGCGGGGGAGAGGGTACGCGTCTAGTTGTGTGTACCTGTTGATGGTCTGGCTATAGTCTATGACCATCCTTTGCTTATCCCCTGTCTTTACTACTACCACCTGTGCTCTCCAGGGACTATTGCTGGCCTGGATTATGCCTTCCTTTAGTAGCCGCTGGACTTCGGACCGAATGAAGGTCCGGTCCTGGGCGCTGTACCGTCTGCTCCTAGTGGCGACGGGTTTGCAATCCGGGGTGAGGTTTGCAAACAACGACGGGGGTTGCACCTTGAGGATTGCGAGGCCGCAGATAGTGAGTGGGGGTATGGGGCCGCCGAATTTGAAGGTTAGGCTCTGTAGATTGCACTGGAAGTCTAATCCCAGTAATGTGGGGGCGCAGAGTTGGGGAAGGACGTAGAGCCTGTAGTTTTTGAACTCCCTCCCTTGCACCTTTAGGGTAACTATGCAGAAGCCTTTGATCTGTACGGAGTGGGATCCTGCAGCTAGGGAAATCTTTTGTGCGCTAGGATGGATGGTCAAAGAACAGCGTCTTACCGTGTCGGGGTGGATAAAGCTCTCCGTGCTCCCGGAGTCGACTAGGCATGGTGTCTCGTGCCCGTTTATCAGCACCGTTGTCGTCGTCGTCTGGAGTGTCCGGGGCCGAGCTTGGTCCAGCGTCATTGAAGCGAGACGTGGTTGTAGTGGTTGAGCGTCTTCTTCGAACCCCGTGGAGCCGTCGACACTGGGGCCCGTTGTTGCCGTCCAAGATGGCGTCGGGGGTGAACAGGATGGCTGCCCCCATGCATCGCACATGGCTGGGGGGTCACAAGATGGCGGCGGGGGTGGACAAAATGGCCACCCCCATGCGTCGTACAGGTCTGGGGTGGTCCAAGATGGCGGCGCCCTTCCTCCCCTCGTGGTGGCCGGGACCCAAAATGGCGGCGTCTGCGGGTCGCACATGGGGCGCTGGGGGGGTTGGGGAGCGTTAGGAACGCGCGGGGCTCCCTCTTCTCTGGGGACAGCGGTGGTCGGGACCCAAATTGGTAGCGCTGGCGGGTCATACGTGGGGCGCGGGGGGGGTTTGGGGGCGTTAGAGACGCGCAGAACTCCCTCTTCTCCGGGGAGAGCGGTGGTCGGGGCCCAAAGTGGTAGCGCCGGCGGGTCATACATGGGGCGCGGGGGGGGGGGTTGGGGAGCGTAAGCGGCGTGCAGGGCTCCCTGTTCTCCCGGGACAGCGGTGGTCGGGACCCAGAGTGGCTGCGCCTGCGGGTCGTACATGGGGCGCTGGGGGGGTTGGGGAGCGTAAACGGCGTGCAGGGCTCCCTGTTCTCCCGGGACAGCGGCGACCTCGCGGGACCGGCACACAGCCGCGAAATGGCCCTTTTTTCCGCAGCTCTTACAGATCGCTGCGCAGGCCGGGCAGCGTTGCCGGGGGTGTTTCGCCTGGCCGCAGAAATAGCAGCGGGCGCCCCCGGTGCGACTTGGCGTTTGGACCGCGCAAGCCTGTGGGGTGTCCGGGGGGGTGGGGGGGTGGGTTTGTCGCGACGGGTACGTACGGAGCCCAATGGGCTGCCGCGCGGTCGGGGCCGTAGGCCACGTCTAGGGAGGCTGCTAGGGCCCGTGCCTCTAAGAGTCCTCGCGACTCTTTTTCTAGAAGTCTTTGGCGGATTTGGGAGGAGTTCATACCTGCCACAAAAGCATCGCGCATTAACATGTCCGTGTGTTCATTTGCGTTCACCGACGGGCAGCTGCAGGCTCTTCCCAAAATTAGTAGTGCGGCGTAGAATTCATCTATCGATTCTCCGGGACTTTGCCGTCTCGTTGCGAGTTGATAGTGAGCGTAGATCTGGTTTACTGGGCGGACATAGAGACTTTTTAGTGCTGCGAACGCCGTCTGGAAATCCTCTGCATCTTCGATGAGAGAGAAAATCTCCGTGCTTAACCTCGAGTGCAGGACCTGTAGTTTTTGGTCTTCTGTGACCCGGCCGGGGGCCGTTCTGAGGTAGGCCTCGAAACAAGTCTGCCAGTGCTTGAAAGCTGCTGCCGCGTTCACTGCGTGGGGGCTGATCCTCAGGCATTCCGGGATGATCCTGAGCTCCATAGTCCTTTAGTCACGCTTAATAAATTGTAGCGCACAAAGACTCCGAGAGACGAATAGAGTGAAGTCGATGAGGCTTTATTAAGCGTGACTGTTCCCCCGCAGTTCAGTAGTAGACTGCCTGCGGGGGAGGACTCCAGGTACTTATACTCCGCCTTCAGGGGGGAGCTAGAGGTCAACGTCCAACCAGGACCCGGGATCTGTCAGCCAGTGACATCATGGCTTCACAGTCCCACATGACCCCTAATGCATACTACCACATCTCCCAAGGAGGAATAAAAAGGAAAAAAGAAAAAGGAATCAGCAATCGTCTATGGTCACCATTGACATATACAGTCCACCCCCCAACGCCCCCCCCCTAATATTCAATGCCATCCAATCCCCGAAAGAGTACCGTGAATGACACCCATGAATTGTAGGCACCCCCCCACCCATCCCCCTCACAGGCTCCTCCCCTCCACTTCCTCTTGTAAACTCCTCCCCCCAACCTCGGTTCCTTCCCCCAACTTTTCACCCCGGCTAGACTCACCGAAACCTGTTCTATCAGGCTCCGATGGCCGCAGCCCCTCCCCCCAGCTCACTCCCGTTCACTGGCCGGCTTAAACCGGCCAGCGTGGAGGCCCCCGCCCGGGTCTCCTTCCCCTTTACCCGGTCCCAGGAAAATGAAGAAATCCCTTTTAGCACACAACCCCCGCATACACACCCAAGCCCCAAAGAACCATCATTGCAAATGAAAGTCCCATCTCTTCCCTTGTCCAAATATATACAGCGTTGACTCATTCAGTACATACACCAACACGCAGTGAAAAAATAAAGTTACATGAGGCTACATTTGTACACAACCATTTCTCAATTCTGCCACAGTCCTTCTGCCTTCGCAAACTCCTCCGCTGCTTCCGCCGTCCCCAAATAAATGTCCTTGGATTTGTAAGTCACCCTCAACTTAGCTGGATACACTATGCCGCACTGCACCTTGCTGATGTACAGTGCCTTCTTCACCCGGCTGAAGGCAGCCCGCCTCCTCACCAGCTCCACCATAAGTCCTGGTTTATGCGTATACCAGCTCCAGCCCACTGCACCACCCGCTTCTGCTTTGCCCAGCACAGGACTTTCTCCTTCACGCTATACCTATGGAAACACAGAGTTACTACTCTTGGTGGTACACTCACCTTTGGTATAGGCCTCCACGACCGATGAGCCCGATCCAGCTCATATTGGGAGGGATCGTCCCCCTCCCCCAATAGCTTCGCCAACATCGTGGCAAAATATTCCGTTTGCCTCAGGACTTCCACCCCTCAGGCAGACCCACAATCCTCAGATTCTGTCACCCGGATCTGTTTTCCAGGTCTTCCATTTTGGCTCGCAGGCCCTTGTTGGTCTCTATCACCCTCCGCAATTCCTTCCCCATCGAGGTGAGTTGATCACTGTGCTGCGATAATGCCTCTTCCACTTCCTTCAGTGTCCCACCTTACTCCCGCACCTCCGCCGCTGCGCTTGATACCCGCCGCCCTCACCAGTGCAAACGCCTCCTCCCCCAGAACTTTCAAAAACTCCCCCATCTCCTTCTTCATCGCTTCCATGTGCTTTGTGAACTGTTTTTCAAGTTGCACAGCCATCACCTTCTTCTGCTGTGAGCGATGGGGCCTCCCGTGGTGCTCCAGCCTCCGCTTTCCTTCCAGTTCCTCCGCTGACCTTTTCACGCCCCGGCAGACTTCCGTTAACCCCCTTTTTCACGGCCGTTTTTCTCCCACACTTGGACATTTCTCCTCCCTGTGGCTTCTTAATGCCTTTTCTGCCTCCGTTGCCCCCAGGACCGGCCGTTAAAACTCCGAAATTCCTATTCCCGAGCGGGAGCCCTCCGGTGTGTGGCTGCCTCCCACCTGCCGTCACCGGAAGTCCCTTTCTCGGTCATTTCAGAGGGAATTTTTTGCAGAGTCAACCATATTGCTGTAGGTCTGGGGTCACGTATAGGCCAGACCAGGTAAGGACAGCAGATGTCCTTCCCTAATAAAATGGGTTGAAGCCACAAAGGGATGCAAAAATAAGGATAAGAATTGAGATGTTGTTGGAAGTGTTTATGGGAGGGAGGAGGGGTGTGCAACGTAGGTCAGCCAGAGCAGGTTAATGGTGTTAGTTGATGGTAAGTTACTGGGCAACAGTATTTCAACTCAAATTTCCCTAGATTACAATTGGAATAGTCAAGCCTATAGCGAACAAAGATGTGATGAAGGTTTCAGCAGCGGTAAGCTGGCACCGTAGCAGAGTAGGTCAATGTTATGGAGGTTGATGCAGGCGGTCTAGGTAATGGAGTGGATATGTGGTTGTGACCTCATCCTGGGATCAAATATATTTTTTTTAATTTTCTTTTTAAATTTAAAATACTGAAGGAGTTTATGGCGAAATATGGGTTGGGACAGGTGGAAATGTTTAGGTATATGCAGGTTCGGGATTTTGCTAAGAAGGAGATACAGAACTTTCCGGTGGTGCTTGCCTCCACATTGTTGGAGAGGTGCTGTCGTCAGGGGGAATGGAGAAGGGAGTGGTGTCGGTGATTTATTTATTTAATTATTTTTATAAATTTAGTGTACCCAATTCATTTTTTTTCCAATTAAGGGGCAATTTAGTGTGGCCGATTCACCTAGCCTGCACATTTTTGGGTTATGGGGGCGAAACCCACGCAAACACGGGGAGAATGTGCAAACTCCACACGGACAGTGACCCAGAGCCGGGATCGAACCTGGGACTTCAGCGCCGTGAGAGTGCAAGGCTAACCCACTGCGCCACCGTGCTGCCCAGTGTCAGTGATTTATGGGGTGATTCTGGGAGAAGAGAAGGCACCCCTGGAGGGGATTGAGAAAAGTGGGAGGAGAAGTTGGGAGAGGGCATGGAGGAGGGGTTGTGGTATGAGGCGATCTGGAGGGTGAATGCCTCAACTTTGTGCGCGAGGCTGGGGCTGATGCAACTGAAGGTGGTGTATAGGGCGCATCTGACAAAGGCGAGGATGAGCCGACTCTTTGAGGGGGTAGAGGATGTTGGTAGCGTTGCGGGTGGTGGGGGGGGGGGGGAGGGGGGATGCTGCAAACCACGTTCATATGTTTTAGTCCTGTCCAAAGCTGGAAGGGTACTGGAGGGAGGTTGTCAGGGTAACTTCAAAGGTGGTACATGTGAGACTTGAGCCAGGTCCTCTGGAAGCCAATTTCGGGGTATCGGATCAGCCGGTGTTGGAAGCGGGCGCGGAGGCAGATGTTTTAGCCTTCGCCTCGCTGATCGCCCGAAGGGGATACTGTTGGGGTGGAGGTCAGTCTCTCCACCCTGTACCCTGGCGTGGCAGGGGGATTTGTTGGAGCTTTTAACACTCGAGAAGGTGAAGTTTGAGTTGAGGGAATAATGGAAGGGTTCTACAATTCATAGGCTATGTTCATTATGCACTTTCAAGAATTGGATGACATTGAATATTACAGGGGGAGGGTTGATTGTGTATGTTGTTGATGACTATGTATGGGTGGATGGTGGATTCCTGATTCCTTTTGTTTGATGTTTGTATTTAAAATGTTGGGGCTGTTTGGGGGTTGGTGGGAGGAGGGGATTGTTTTTTTAAAAATAATAATTTTTATTAAAGGTTTTCATAAAATATCAATAACAAGATGAGAAAGAAAAAAGAACCCAACAGGGTTAAGTACAAAACACAATCTAAAAAAGCAATCCCCCAAACCCCTCCCCCCCCGGACATAAATAATAAATTAACATTAACACCCCGACTTAACACAACAGGTGTATACACCCCCTCAGATCCTCCAGTGTAAATAACATAAACAAAAATAAAGTAACCCCCCCCTCCCCCCCCCCGAGCTGCTGCTGCCATTGACCAATGTCTATCGTTCTGCCAGAAAATCTAAGAACAGTTGCCACCGCCTAAAGAACCCTTGTACCGACCGCCTAAAGAACCCTTGTACCGACCCTCTCAAGGCGAATTTCACCCTCTCCAATTTAATGAACCCTGCCATATCGCTGATCCAGGATTCCACGCTTGGGGGGCCTCGCATCCTTCCACTGAAGAAGAATCCTTCGCCGGGCTACCAGGGACGCAAAGGCCAGAATTCCGGCCTCTTTCGCCTCCTGCACTCCCGGCTCCTCTGCCATCCCAAATATTGCGAGCCCCCAGCCCGGTCTGACCCTGGATCCTAACACCCTCGACACCGTCCTCCCTACGCCCTTCCAAAATTCCTCCAGCGCTGGGCATGCCCAGAACATATGGGTGTGATTTGCTGGGCTCCCTGAGCACCTAACACACCTGTCCTCACCCCCAAAGAACCGGCTCATCCTTGTCCCGGTCATGTGTGCCCTGTGCAGCACCTTAAACTGTATGAGGCTGAGCCTCGCGCACGAAGAGGAAGAATTCACCCTCTCTAGGGCATCTGCCCACGTCCCCTCTTCGATCTCCTCTCTCAACTCCTCCTCCCACTTACCTTTCAACTCCACCACCGAAGCCTCCTCCTCCTCCTGCATCAGCTGGTAAGTTTCCTAGATCTTCCCCACTCCCACCCACCCCCCCGAGAGCACCCTGTCCTGTACTGTGTGTGGCAGTAGACGCGGGAATTCCACCACCTGCCGTCTGGCAAACGCCCTTGCCTGTAAGTACCTGAAGGTGTTCCCCGGGGGGGAGCCTGTACTTCTCCTCCAGCTCACCCAAGCTCGCGAACTTACCGTCCACAAACAAGTCCCCCAACTTTCGTATCCCTGCCCTGTGCCACCCCGAAAACCCTCCACCTGTTCTTCCTGGGGCGAACCGGTGGTTTCCCCGTAATGGGGTCCACACCGAGGCCCCAACTTCCCCCCTATGCCGCCTCCACTGCCCCCAAATTTTGAGGGCTGCCACCACCACCGGGCTCGTGGTATACCTCCTTGGAGGGAGCGGCAGCGGCGCCGTTGCCAGTGCCCCCAGATTCGTACCCACACAGGACACCGTCTCAAGCCTCTTCCATGCAGCCCCCACCCCCTCCATTACCCACTTGCGCACCATCGTCGCATTAGCGGCCCAGTAGTACCCACAGAGGTTGGGCAGCGCCAGCCCCCCCTATCTCTACTCCGCTCCAGGAACACCCTTCTCACCCTCGGAGTCCATCGCGCCCACACAAACCACATTATACTCCTGTTAACCCGCCTGAAAAAAGCCTTCAGGATAAACACGGGGAGGCACTGGAACAGGAACAAAAACCTTGGGAGCACCGTCATTTTGATTGACTGCACCCTACCCGCCAAGGACAGCGGCAACGCGTCCCACCTCTTGAACTCCTCCTCCATTTGCTCCACCAGCCTTGTAAAGTTAAGCCTATGCAGGGCCCCCCAGCCCCTGGCCACCTGGACCCCCAAATATCTGAAGCTCCTATCCGCCCTTTTTAGTGGGAGCTCGCCAATCCCCCTCTCCTGGTCCCCGAGCTGAACTACGAACAGCTCGCTCTTCCCCATATTGAGCTTGTACCCTGAAAAGTCCTCGAATTCCCTCAGGATCCTCATTACCTCCGGCATTCCCCCCACCGGGTCCGCCACAAAAAGCAGCAAGTCGTCCGCATAGAGCAACACCCTATGCTCCTCCCCACCCCGCACCAACCCCCTCCAGTTCCTCAACTCTCTCAGTGCCATAGCCAGGGGTTCAATCGCCAGTGCGAAGAGCAGGGGGGACAGGGGACACCCCTGCCTCGTCCCTCGGTGCAACCGAAAGTACTCGGACCTCCTCCTATTTGTGGCCACATTTGCCATCGGGACCTCATACAACAGCCTAACCCACCTGACAAACCCCTCCCCAAACCCGAACCTCTTCAGCACCTCCCACAGGTACCCCCACTCTACCCTATCGAAGGCTTTCTCAGCGTCCATCGCCACCGCTATCTCCACCTCCCCCTCCCTCGCCGGCATCATGATAACGTTCAAAAGCCTCCGCACATTCGGGTTCAACTGTCTCCCCTTCACAAACCCCGTCTGGTCTTCATGGATGATCTGCGGCACACAATCCTCAATCCTCGTGGCTAAGACCTTCGCCAGCACCTTGGCATCTACATTTAGCAAGGAAATCGGTCTGTAAGACCCACATTGCAGGGGATCCTTGTCCCGCTTCAGGATCAAGGAGATCAGTGCCCGGGACATCGTCGGGGGTAAAGCCCCCCCCCCCCCCTTCGCCTCATTAAAGGTCCTAACTAACAGCGGGCCCAACAGGTCCAAATAGTTTTTAGAGAACTCGACCGGGGAACCGTCCGGCCCCGGTGCCTTCCCCGCCTGCATGCTTCCTATCCCTTTGATCAGCTCCTCCAGCCCAATCGGGGACCCCAGTCCCACCACCAGTCCCTCTTCCACCTTTGGAAACCTCAATTAGTCCAGGAAATGGCCCATTCCTCCCTCCTCCCCTGGGGGCTCGGATCGGTACAATTCCTCGTAGAAGTCCCTGAAGACCCCATTGATGCCAGCCCCACTCCGCACCACGCTCCCTCCCCTGTCCTTACCTCCCCCGATCTCCCTAGCTGCGTCCCGCTTCCGAAGCTGATGCGCCAGCATCCGGCTTGTATTTTCCCCATACTCGTAGACCGCCCCTGGGCCTTCCTCCACTGCACCTCTGCATTCCTGGTGGTCACCAGGTTGAATTCGGCCTGGAGGCTGCGCCTCTTCCTCAACAATCCTTCCTCAGGCTCTTCCGCATACCTCCTGGCTACCCTCACCATCTCCCCCACCAGCCTCTCCCTCTCCCCCCCGCTCCCTCCGCTCCTTGTGGGCCCTAATGGAGATCAGCTCTCCCCTCACCACCGCCTTCAGTGCCTCCCATACCATCCCCACTCGGACCTCTCCGTTGTCAGACCTACCCACCCTTTCCTCAGTCTTACCTGGTCTGCCACCTTCAAGTGTGTCTCCTGGAGCATAACCACATCCGCCTTGAGCCCCTTCAGGTGCGCGAACACGCGGGCCCGCTTAACCGGCTCATTCAGTCCCCTTACATTCCAGGTTATCAGCCGGATCAGGGGGGCTACCCACCCCCCTCCACCGCCGACTAGCCATGACCCCTACGTCTCCAAGTACCTCTCTATACTTCCTCAGACCCGCTCGCTCACCTCATCGTCCGCCAACAGCCCCACCTCCAAGCGCCACAGCGGGCGCTGGTCCCTCTCCTCCCCCATCTCCAAGTCCACCCAATGCGGGGCGTGGTCCGAAACGGCTATTGCCGAATACTCGATATCCTCTACTCTCGCTATCAGCGCCCTACTCAAAATGAAAAAGTCGATTCGAGAATAAGTCTTATGGACATGTGAGAAGAATGAAAGTTCCCTAGCCCCCGGCCTTGCAAATCTCCAAGGGTCCACCCCTCCCATTTGGTCCATAAATCCCCTCAACACTCTAGCCGCCGCCGGCTTCCTACCCGTCCTAGACCTGGAGCGATCCAGTGCCGGATCCAACACCGTGTTAAAGTCTCCCCCCATTATCAGGCACCCCACTTGCAAGTCTGGGATCCGACCCAACATACGCCGCATAAAACCCGCATCGTCCCAGTTCGGAGCATACACATTGACCAGTACCACCCTCTCTCCCTGCAACTTACCACTTACCATTATGTACCTACCTCCATTATCTGCCACAATGCTCGACGCCTCGAATGACACCTTCTTTCCCACCAAGATCGCCACCCCTCGATTTTTGGCATCCAGCCCCGAGTGAAACACCTGACCTACCCACCCTTTCCTCAATCTTACCTGGTCTGCCACCTTCAAGTGTGTCTCCTGGAGCATAACCACATCCGCCTTGAGCCCCTTCAGGTGCGCGAACACGCGGGCCCGCTTAACCGGCCCATTCAGTCCCCTTGCATTCCAGGTTATCAGCCGGATCAGAGGGCTACCCGCCCCCCTCCCCCGCCGACTAGCCATGACCCCTCTTCGGCCAGCCACGCACCCGCACCACACACCCGGCCCGTTCCCCACAGCGGCATACCCCCGTCTCGACCCCCCCCCCCCCCCCCCACTCGCTCCAATTCCTTGACCTTAGCAACAGCAACTCTCCCCCCCGGCCCCCCCCCCCTGGGCAAGGACCCATCCTAGCTGGTTTACTCCCCCCATTGCACTTCCGCATGTCTGCTGACCCCGGCCACTCCCGCCTCCCCTTCGACTCCTCCCATTGTGTGGCACACCCTCCTCTCCCGCTCCCCATCCAAGGCTCTCCCCCTCCCCCCTCCGTTCTAAGCGCGGGAAACAATCCTCGCTTCCGTGCCCCCCCCCCCCCCCACAGTCTTCGGCGCGGGAAAAAAGCCCGCGCTCTCCACTTACCAGGCCCTGCCACCAACCAAAACAGTGCCCAACCCGCCCCAGCCACCCTCCCCAACCCGAAAGAGAAAAACACAGAGAACCAAAAATAGGCATAACATATCCACCGCAGTCCCCAATCGCCCATCCCGACCCTCAGTCTGTGTCCAGCTTCTCGGCCTGAACAAAGGCCCATGCCTCCTCCGGAGACTCAAAATAATGGTGCCGGTTCTTGTAGGTAACCCACAGTCGCGCCGGCTGCAACATGCCAAACTTCACCCCCTTCCTGTGCAGCACCACCTTCGCTCGATTGTACCCGGCCCTCCTCTTCGCCACCTCTGCACTCCAATCCTGATATATCCAAACCTCCGCATTCTCCCACCTGCTGCTCCTCTCCTTCTTGGCCCACCTGAGCACACACTCCCGATCGACTAACCGATGGAACCTCACCAGCACCGCCCGCGGAGGCTCGTTAGCCTTGGGCCTCCTCGCCAACACTCTATGGGCCCCTTCCAGTTCCAGGGGCCCCTGGAAGGACCCCGCTCCCATCAGCGAGTTCAACATGGTGACCATATAGGCCCCCACGTCTGGCCCCTCCAGCCCCTCCGGGAGGCGGGAATCCGCAGATTCTTCCACCTCGACCGATTCTCCATCTCCTCGAACCGCTCCTGACATTTCTTGTGGTGCGCCTCCACCTTCACCGCCAGGCCTAAGATCTCGTCCTCATTGTCAGAGATCTTTTGTCGAGCCTCTCGGATCGCCACCCCCTGGGCCGTCTGTGTCTCCAGCAGCTTATCAATAGAAGCCTTCATCGGCTCCAGCAGGTCCGTTTTAATCTCTCTGAGGCAGCGCTGGATACCCTCCTGTTGCTCCTCCGCCCACTGCCTCCACGCTGCCTGGTCTCCGCCCGCCGCCATTTTGTCCTTCTTCCCTCCCTTCTTCTGCTCCACCACCACCTTTTTTGTCGCCCCGCTCCTAGTTAAAGCCATATACTGATGGGGAGCTATTATTAACTCCTTCCCACACCAGGAAACGTCAAAAAAGTGCCCTTGGGGGCCCTGTAAAGAGCCCAAAAGTCCGTTTTTGCGGGAGCCGCCGAATGTGCGACTTAGCTCCGCATAGCCGCAACCGGAAGTCTCTAGAGAGAGAGAGAGAGAGAATCCTTTTGGCAGTGTTCGCTTCACCAATCTGCCCCCAAAAGTCTATGGAAACTCCTGAAAAAGGTCTGAGAGTCCGTTCCAGATGGGAGCTGCCGAATGCGCGACCTACTCCATGGCCCCCACCGGAAGCCTCGTCCCCGCTTCTTCAATGGCCTTGGTAGATCTGTTCACAGTTGTTCCCTCTGCTGCTAGAATTCACCTTTAATAGAGGCCCTCAAGTCAGCTTGCAGCTTTAAGCTTGCCCTTCCCCCGCCTGCATGCTGGAAGAGGCCCCTCTCTCCCCTGCAGTTCAGCCAAATCTTTTACTGTTTCTGCCGGGTCAGGTAACCAAAAGACATACCATTCCTGGGGGACACTGTCAGGGGAATGCTGCAGTCTTCTTCCCACACCGGGAAATGTCAAACAAATGCCGTGGGGGCCCTGTAAAAGAGCCCAAAAGTCCGTTCCAAGCGGGAGCTACCGAATATGCGACCTAGCTCTGCATAGCCGCACCCGGAAGTCAGGAGGGGATTGTTGACCAGGGGTTTGACATTGTATTTGTTATTGTTGATTGTTTGTTGGTGGATTTAAATTTTGATGAAAATGTGAAAAAGGAGGAGAATAATAATATTTTTTTTTAAAATTCCACACGGATGGTTTTCAGGGGCTAGGATCAAACCCGGGCATCGGCGCTGTGAAGCTTTTTACACAGTTAACCATACTATCCTCATTCACCACCTTTCCATTGTCATCCAGCTGGGTGGGACTGCTCTTGTCTGGTTTCTTTCCTATCTAATCATCGTCAAAGAATCACATGCAATGGCTTCTCGCCCTGCTAACACACCATTACCACTGGTGTCCTCCAAGGATCTATTCTTAGTCCCTCCTATTATGCACCTACATGCTGCCTCAGTGACATCACCCAAAGGCAACAATTAGTTATTGCAAGTACGCTAATGACACCAAGCTCTACCTCACCTCCACCTCACTTGACTTGTCTACTGTTTCAAAATTATCAGACAGCTTATCTGGCATCCAATACTGGATGAGCAGAAATTTCAGGCAATTAAATATGGGAAGAGGGAAAATATTGTTTTTGGTCCTGGCTCCCCGGCAGCAGCTGAAATCAAGCCAGTCTGTACACAACCATGGGCCTGGATTTTCCGGCATTTCCCGTCAGCGGAATCTTCCTGTGCCCGCGAGGCGACCTCCGTGGTGGGTTTCCCGATGGCATGGCCAGTGAGCAATGCATGACTAGAAGACGCCCAAGTCGAAGGGGAGCAAAAATCCCAGCCTTGGTGTCACATCTGATGGCAATATGAGCTTCTGCCTTTATATTCATGCCACCTATTAGGATACCAGACCAAGGACGGCACGGTGGTGCAGTGGTTAGCATAGCTGCCTTACGGCGCTGAGGACCCGGGTTCGATCCTGGCCCCGGGTCACTGTCTGTGTGGAGTTTGCACAATCTCCCTGTGTTTGCGTGGGTCTCACCTCCACAGCTAAAGAAGTGCAGGGTAGGTGGATTTGCCATGCTAAACTGTTCCTTAATTGGAAAAAAAAAGTAATTGGGTACTTAAAATTTATTTTAAAAAAGGATACCGGACCAGGCCCCAATTTATGCCAGGAGACCAGATGGGAAATCCCAACAATTTGCAATTCTGCGAGGAAACGATACTTCACCCCAGGACTGATGACTCTGACCAATAAGTATCTTTTATGCTGAAACAAACTTTAATTTAAACACAGAATTAACCACATTAACGTCAAATAAATAGTTTTACAATTAACAGTTAAACACTTCTTAAATAAACTTATGCCCGACACCTTCACTGTAAATACAAATTATCAGCTTTTTAAAATTAGCGTCAGTGACATCTTTGGAAGTATGCAATAAGAAAAGGCTTACTGTGGGGTTTCACTTTTGCTAAGAAGCATTAGTTTCTTTTTTTATAAATTTAGCATACCCAATTCATTTTTTTTCCAATTGAGGGGCAATTTAGCGTGTTCAATCCACCTACCTTGCACATCTTTTTAGGTTGTGGGGGCGAAACCCATGCAAACAAGGAGAGAATGTGCAAACACCACATGGACAGTTACCTAGAGCCGGGATCGAACCTGGGACCTCAGCACCGTGAGGCAACAGGGCTAACTCACTGCGCCACCATGTTGCCCACTAAGAAGCATTAGTAACCACCACTATTTGAAGTTGTGCATTGTGTGCTCTTTATTGTTGGTCAGTCGTGGAAAATTTCTTTACCCCAGCCACCAGAATGTTTCCTTTTCAGTCAGTGTATGCTGACCATACGTGTTGTGTTCAGTTGATGACTGATCCTGATGCAGAGTGTTACAGTGTCATGTGTGTTTGTCTTATGCTTTAAAAGAAGCTGACATTTTTCTTTAATTTATTTTTCCTTTTCTTTGACTTTCAACGTCTCCCTTCTTATCTTTTTCTTTTGCCTCTCATATTGACAGTGCTGGAATAGTTAGGCATTCACTTATGTAGTGGCATGGACAATGAATGTGGAACTATAAGAGTGCTTGAACTTCATGCCTAAGTGCTCCAATGTAACAGATTTTGTTTCCCCACTTATCTACAATATAATTTCTCTTCTACCATTCACATTATTCCACATAGAATCACAGAAACAATACAGTACAGAAAAGGCCCTTCAGCCCATTGAGTCTGCAATGCCGCATGAAATGCATCTGATCTCATTTAATAATAATAATCTTTATTGTCACAAGTAGGCTGACGTTAACACTGCAATGAAGTTACTGTGAAAATCCCCTAGTCGCCACATTCCGGCACTTGTTCGGGTACACAGAGGGAGAATTCAGAATGTCCAATTCACCTAACAGCACGTCTTTCGGGACATGTGGGAGGAAACTGGAGCACCTGGAGTTAAGCCCACACAGACACAGGGAGAACATGCAGACTCTGCACAGTCAGTAAACCAAGCTGGGAATCGAACCTGGGGCCCTGGCGCTGTGAAGCAAAATGCTAACCACTGTGCTCCCGATTTGCCAGCACTTGACCCATAGGCTCAAATGTTAAGACATGCTAAGTGCTCATCCAGGTAACTTTGAAAGGATGTGAGGCAACCTGCCTCTGCTGCCCTCCCAAGCAGTGAATTCCAGATGGTCGGCACCCTCTGGGTAAAGAAGTATTTCCTCAAAACCCTCCTAAACCTCCTGCCTCTCACCTTGAACTAGTGTCCTCTCTGAACCGACCCTTCCAACTAAGGGGAAAAGCTGTTCCCTATCCACCCTATCCATGCCCCTCATAATCTTGTACAACGCGATCTGGTCACCCCTCAGTCTTCTGTGCTCCAGTGAAAATAACCCAAGCCTATCCAACCTCTCTTCATAACTAAAATGTTCCATCCCAGGCAACATCCTGGAAAAACACCTCTGCACCAGCTCCAGTGCAATCACATCCTTCCTATAATATGGCGACCAGAACTGCACACAATATTCCAGCTGTGGCCTCACCAATGTTCTATATAATTCCAACATGACTTTTGTAATCTATGCCACGATTGATAAAGATAAGTGTGCCATATGTCTTTTTCACCACCCTATTTACCTGCCCTTCTGCCTTCAGAGATCGATTTACAAAGACACTAAGGTCTCTTTGTTCCTCAGGACTTCTCAGTGTGGTGCTATTCATTGAATATTTCCTTGTCAAATTGCTCCTTCCAAAGAGCAACACCTCACACTTTTCAGGCTTAAATTCCATTTGCCACTTTTCTGCCCATTTGACCATCCCGTCTACATCTTTCTGTAACCCAAGACTCTCAGCCTCACTGTTAACCATCCGAGCTATCTTTGTGTAATCTGTAAATTTACTGATCCTACACCCCACCCCACATCGTAAGTCATTTATATAAATAACGACTAATAGGGGACCCAGCACAAATCCCTGTGGTACGCCACTGGACACTGGCTTCCAATCACTAAAGCAGCCGCCTGTCATCACCCTCTGTATCCTGCAGCTCAGCCAGCTTTGAATCCACCTTAAAACGTTCCCCTGTATACCATGTGCATTTGCCTTCTTTATAAGTCTCCCTTGTGGGACCTTGTCAAATGCTTTGTTGGAAGTCCATGTAAACTACATCAACTGCACTACCCTCATCTACACACTTAGTCACATGCTCAAAACATTCAATCAAATTTGTTAGGCACGACATCTGACAAAACCATGCTGACTATTCCTGATCAAACCTAGCCTCTCCAAGTGGAAATATATTCTCTCCTTCAGAATTTTCTCCATTCGCTTCCCCACCACTGACGTGAGACTCACTGGCCTGTAGTTTCCTGGCTTATCCCTACAGCCTTTCTTAAAAGTGGGATCACATTCGCGGTTCTCCAGTCCTCTAGCACCTCTCCCGTGGCCAGAGAAGAATTACAAATTTGGATCAGGGCCCCCGCAATCTCCTCCTGTGTCTCCCACATCAACCTGGGACACAATTCGTCCGGACCTGGAAGATTTCTCCACTTTTAAGCCTGCCAACATCTCCAACATCTTGTCCCTCCCTATGACAACTTGCTCAATAACCTCACAATCTCTCTCCCTGAGTTCCATATCTGCGTCCTCATTCTTTTGTGTGAAGACAGATGTGAAATATTCATTTAGCACCCTACCAGTGTCCTCTGGCTCCACTCACAAATTCCCCCCTGGTCCCTAATGGACCCTACTTTTTCCCTAGTTATCCCACATCATTCAGGACATGCTAAACACATGCGTGAACGCGCTTTTTCAAAAATAGCTGAAAAATGCAAGTGAGTTGGAAGGTCTGAAAAGATATTGAGTACAATGTATTAATAAGTTGTATTTCCTACTGATTCAGAAGAATTGAACTATCAATCGGCTGTACAATAAATCCTAGAGATTTAAAAATTAGGTGAATAAAAAATGGGCATTGTGCCACCTGCACAGTTGCTGCTACCAAGGCATACACAATGGGATACCAGTACTTGGATGTGGTCACAGTAATCTTTGTAAAGCAGAAATTCAGAACAGCAGCAGCAGCAAATTTGGTATTTGTACACGGAAAATCCTGTCACAATATTAGCTGTGCAATGAAAAATCTTTTGTTCCTTATTTTTCCTTTCTATTTCTCTCTTGCCCGGTTATATTTCTGTGCTTTGTGATGATTCTTTGCTCATACTGATACTCCAAGTGAAACAAGCCATAGCCTAGTGCACCATAACGAGTGACTATCTGCCCCCCTACTTTCACTACATCTGGTGTCACCAGTTTCCACTCACACTGTTGAATGCTTTAATTCCCTATTGCAATAGCTTGTAATATATTTGCTGCAAAATGTGTGGGTTCTCTTTCTGAACTTATTTATTGCTCCTAATGGACAACATTTTTTTTAAATTAAAGAGTTAGTGAAAATATATTTTGCCAGCATTAAATTATTCATTTGCTTATTACTATTCACAAAACAAAATTAATCATTACATTGTGGCATAAGTAATGCTATCTTAGCTGATTTGTCTGCATCTCGAATAGAATTCAATAGCATGTTTACTTTACTCTTGAGGTTCTTTTTGCTTTACAGTATATCTGATAAAATTACTTCAATAGATCAAGGGTTATTGTGGAAAGAATGTGTGAAATAGAGACTGAGAAAGAGGTAAAATGTGTTGAAAAGTGGTACAGAGACTGCCATGTATCTGGAGAACAAACCTGAGCATTCTGGACAAAAAACTGCAAAACAGCATGTATAATGAATAACCTGTCCACGATACCTACTGATAAAGACAATAAAGCAGAACCGATGAAATCTCTTTAAAGTTTCCAATATTTTGGGGCGGCATGGTGGCGCAGTGGTTAGCACTGCTGCCTCATGGCGCCGAGGGCCCAGGTTTGATACTGGCCCTGGCTCACTGTCCATGTGGAGTTTGGTCATTCTCCCCTTGTCTGCGTGGGTCTCACCCACACAACGCAAAACGTTGTGCAAGCTCGGTGGATTGGCCACGCTAAATTGCCCCTTAATTGGAAAAAAAAAGAGACTAGGTTCTCTGAAAAATGTTTTTACGTTTCCAATATTTGCTGAGATCATTTTACTTAACAAGCAATTTGACCAACTATACGTCAGGGTTATTTATCTAATAAATACAACATACTTCATGTCTGTCAAATGGAACTTTACACTTTGCAATTGTCATTGTTTTGTTTATATTTTGCATTATACACTAACTGGTGGAGGCAGCTGACAACCAACCAAACCCTTAAAAATGCCTTGTCCTCTAAAGTAGCATTTGAGGAGAGAAGGGAGTGGGGAAAGACAGATTTACACTTTTTATTTTGTCAACTGATATGTCTAACAAACGTAAAAAAAATATATTTTGCAATTATTTGAAAATACAAGGTTTTCGTGCTGGATTACGCTGGGATGTGGTCTTAAAGTTAGTAGTATGTCTTTGTTACCTGAAGAATTGAAATCAGAAGGCAATTTGATTTCAAAGAGTATCACAGTCAAACACCACTCAGTTCACATATCGGGTAGAAATCAGGATTAAAAGCCCTGACTGATTTTCCCTTTCTGATCCAATGCTGCTAAGGCCAGTTGATGTTCTCTGAGCTTTTGTCATCAACTCATTTCGCTCAGGCTGACATTCACCTGAAAAAATAAGTGGGAAAGGAAAACCCACATGCAGAGAAATAGAATGACCTGTAGAGTGACCAAGTGGGAGACATGAGATGGTTAAGTGGCAGCAATGATATTAGCACCAGGCAATGGTGATTACTTTCTGTTGCTGCAGCTTTTTAGAAATGAATTTAGAGTGCCCAATTCTTTTTTTTCCAATTAAGGGGCAAGTTAGCATGGCCAATCCACCTACCCTGCACAACTTTGGGTTGGAGGGTGAGGCCCACACAGACACGGGGAGAATGTGCAAACTCCACATGGACAGTGACCTGGGGCCAGGATCGAACCCTGTTCCTGGGCGCAGTGAGACAGCAGCGCTAACCACTGCACTACTGTGCCACCCTGCTGCAGCTTTTAGTTTTAATCTTAATCTTTTTTTATTATTGTCACAAGTAGCCTTACGTTAACACTGCAATGAAGTTACTGTGAAAATCCCCTAGTCGCCACACTCCGGCGCCTGTTTGGGTACACGGATGTACTTAATGATCTGTTGAGCTGCTCGCAGAAAAATACTTTTCATTGTACCCCGGTACACGTGACAATAAACAAAATCCAATTCAATCCAGATAATGCATTTAGGGGCCAGAATAGCCCCAGTTTTACATTGATAAAGTCAATGGTAAAGGCATCTCTATCTGCTACCATGAAAAGGGAATGCAACTCTTCATTTCATAAAGATAGAGTTTAATTAAATGATATTCAGAAGCATTGCTATCTGAAACAAGTCAAACTGCTCTCAAAATAAATTGGTTCAGAGCGCATGGACAATAGGGTAGACCGCTCCCTATCGCAGGCCCTGATAAAAGTATATAAGAGATCAGGATACCAATGTCAACAAATAAAACTGGTTGCCCAAGCATGTGTAAGATAGGAAATCACATTTAGTATGTAAGAAACTATCTAAATTTCCACGATTCGCTCTATATGGAGTTGGCAGTTGGCTATATGGCAGATGGAGTTTAATCCGGACAAATGTGAGGTAATGCATTTTGGAAGGTCTAATGCAGGTAGGGAATATACAGTGAATGGTAGAACCCTCAAGAGTATTGAAAGTCAAAGAGATCTAGGAGTACAGGTCCACAGGTCATTGAAAGGGGCAACACAGGTGGAGAAGGTAGTCAAGAAGGCATACGGCATGCTTGCCTTCATTGGCCGGGGCATTGAGTATAAGAATTTGCAAGTCATGTTGCAGCTGGATAGAACCTTAGTTAGGCCACACTTGGAGTATAGTGTCCAATTCTGGTCGCCACACTACCAGAAGGATGTGGAGGCTTTAGAGAGGGTGCAGAAGAGATTTACCAGAATGTTGCCTGGTATGGAGGGCATTGGCTATGAGGAGTGGTTGAATAAACTCGGTTTGTTCTCACTGGAACGAAGGAGGTTGAGGGGAGACCTGATAGAGGTATACAAAACTATGAGGGGCATAGACAGAGTGGATAGTCAGAGGCTTTTCCCCAGGGTAGAGGGGTCAATTACTAGGGGGCATAGGTTTAAGGTGAGAGGGGCAAGGTTTAGAGTAGATGTACGAGGCAAGTTTTTTACGCAGAGGGTATTGGGTGCCTGGAACCCGCTACCGGAGGAGGTGGTGGAAGCAGGGACGATAGTGACATTTAAGGGGCATCTTGACAAATACATGAATAGGATGGGAATAGAGGGATACGGACCCAGGAAGTGTAGAAGATTGTAGCTTAGTCGGGCAGCATGGTCGGCACGGGCTTGGAGGGCCGAAGGGCCTGTTCCCGTGCTGTACATTTCTTTGTTCTTTGTTGTTCTATATGTTAAAGAGTATCAGACCAATCTTTGCCATGTACACATCCAATTAGAGTCAATCATTCATGGGATGTCAGCTGAGGTACAAATCCAATGTATAGCACATTGTGATAGTTGTGCATCAATCAGATCACCACACAATTACTATATAAGGTTGAGAATAATGAATTAATTTCTTGCTGTAGCCAAAGACAGACATACATATACACTATATATATAACTCACAAGAATAAGCATGGAGAATTGTCATAAGTAATGAAATGCATACTTTAATTGACAGAATCTCATTCAGTACAGACATAAATGTATGTTAACTGAATTACAGCATCTAACATCTTGTTGGGGTTTGCTTCATAACAGTGTTTGTAAAAATTTCTTTCTATGCAACAAATTTTCACCATGGAAAAGAAAAACAAAAAGAACAACCCAACAATTTAGAAAACAATCCCACACAAGCCAAACCCAGGAAACCCCCCCAGCCCCCCCCCCCAATTCCCCTCCTCAACATTCAACGGTAACCAACTCCCGAAAGTGCATGATGAACAAACTCCAACAACTGTAGAATCCCTCCTTCGCCACCTCAGCTTGAACTTCACCTTCTCCAGAGTCAAAAACTCCAGCAGGTCCCCCTGCCACACCGAGGCACAGGGCGGAGAGACTGACCCCCAACTAGAGCCGCCTACGAGCGATCAGCGAGGTAAAGGTTAAACAGCTGCTCCCGCTCCTGCCTCCAACTTGGGCCGGACCGACAACCCGAATATAACTTCTAGGGAACCCAGCTCCACATCCAATACCCCTCCAGCTTCGGGCAGGACCAAAACATATGAACATGGTTCGCGGGGCCCCTCCCACATCACTCACAGACTCCTATACCCCCTCAAACAGCCGGCTCATCCTTGATTTTGAGAGGTGCGCCCTATATATTACCTTCAGCTGTATCAGCCCCAACCTCGCACGCGAAGTTGAGGCATTCACTCTCTGCAGCACCTCACACCAAAGTCCCTCTTCCAGCGCCCCCCACCCAGCTCCTCCCCCTACGTTGCCCTAATCCCCTCCATGGAAACCCCATCCTCCTCCAGGATCCTTCCATAGATCGCCGAGACAGTCCCCCTCTTCAGCCATCTGGGATGGTCACGTCCCGATTACAAAATGGACACCTGCAAAGAATGCAGGGAAAATTGGACAATGCTAAGAAACAAGCAGGTGCAAGCTCTGTCTGTTGATTAGAACCTTAAATGCTCAGACAGGACAGAAACTACCAAACGATCTACATACCAATGAGCCATCTCCGGGGACAAAAGGGAAACATTTAGGTACACAATGTTAGGACAGACTCCCCGGCGCCAGAAGAAGCTAAGACAAAGCAGATTGACAGTCACCAGGACATGCCCAGCGATCAGGGAACCACCCCTCTATTGGAGGAAAATCGATACAACTGATTGAGAAAGACCCAATAAGCTGAGGCCAAGTTCAAGGCCCGCCCAAAAGAGCGCAAAGCCCTTTTCAGTATAAGAGGTATCACCCAAGGGAGAATTTTTATCCTTTGGCTTTGGCTCTCACCGAAGAGAGAGACCAGCCTAGCAGCTGCACCAGACCAAGTAAGTTCCAAGTCAACGCACGCTACAAGATAGACGATCCTAGTTGCTACCCTGTCAACAGCTCAACCCAGCAACCTCAGAACCGAGCAACGGCCATTGTTCCTCTGACTGAGTGGGCACCCGAAGCTAAGTATAGGCTTTAGTAATACTGGTAGTTTAGTTTGTAGAGTTTATGCATGAGTAGATTTGACTGTGTGTAAATAAATGAGCATTGCTTTTGAACTTACTAACTGGTGTATCGAGTCATTGATCAGTATCCGGTTCTGAATCTTGTGGCGGTGTTGAAAGATACCTGGCGATTCTTGAGCAAACGTGATTAAACAGAGCCAAATTAAGAGCCAACCAAAAGTTAGCAACACCTCCCACAGACAGCACCGCCTCCAGCAAGGCCGGCGCTATCAGGAAGGTCGGGAAAACCTTTCTTGCGAAGTCCCGAACCTGCATGTACCTAAATCCTACCCCCTGCGCCAAACCATACTTCTCTCCCAACTCATCTTGGCTCGCGAATTGCCCTCCCCACCCCAAGGAACAAATCCTTCATTTCCTTAATCCCCCTCTCACCTCATCTCCGAAACCTCACCCCCATCCTCCCCAGCACAAACCCATGATTTCCCCTAATCAGCATCTCCCCCTGACCAGGCCCCATCTTAAAATGCTGCCTAAACTGCCTCTAGATCTTCAATCTGGTCACCACCACCAGGCTCACCGAAAACTTTCTTGGAGTCATCGGATGCGGCACGGCTGCCAGCGTCTGCAACCCTGACTACCTACAGGAGCCCACCTCCATCTTTACCCACACAGCCTTCCCCTACTTGCTCCAACCCCGCACCTACTCCGCATTCACCTCCCAATTATAATACTGCAAGTTTGGGAGGCCTAACATCGCACCTGTCGTCCTCTCTGCAGAACCACCCTCCTAACCCTGGCCACCTCCTCCCCCCTTGCAAATGAACGAGGAGATGAACTTGTCCTCCCTCCTGAGAAGGACTTAGATAAAAAGACTGGCAGGCACGGAAATAAAAAAAAGAATTGCGGCAAAACAATCATTTTAACTGCCTGCACCCGCCCCGCCAACGACAGAGGGAGGTTATCGCACCTCGACAAATTGGCTATCACCCTCCCCACCAAACTGCTGAAATTATATTTTCGGAGCCCTCCCCAATCTTCCCAACCTCAGGCCAGCTGCACCCCCAAGTACCTAAAGTGGGTTGCCGCCAAACAGAATGGCAGTCCCCTACCCCCGCCCCAAGTCCTAGCAAGGAGGCTATAAAATACTCGCTCTTGCCTAAATTCAATTTATACACTGAAAACGTCCGAAATCTCTGGAGAAGCTCCATTTTTTTTTCTTTTAATATTTTTATTGAGGTATTTGAACATTTTAATAAAAATAACATAGACAATGACATCAACATGGTATAATAAACATTTCCCCTCCCTCTCAATCTTCACACACCCCAACTGAACAACAACAATCCGGCCCTCCCTCACCCCTTGGAATACTACATCTGCTGACATTTTAATTTTCCCCGAGAAAGTCGACGAACGGCTGCCACCTCCGGGTGAACCCGACCATTGACCCTCTTAAGGCGAACTTTATTTTCTCGACACTGAGAAACCCAGCCATGTCACTAACCCAGGTCTCTACACTCGGGGGCTTCGAGTCCCTCCACATTAACAAGATCCATCTTCAGGCTACCAGGGAGGCAAAGGCCAAGACGTCAGCCTCTTTCGCCCCCTGGACTCCCAGCTCTTCTGACACTCCAAAGATCGCTACCTCCGGACTCGGCACCACCTGCGTTTTTAGCACCGTGGACATTGCCTGAGCAAAACCCTGCCAAAGCCCTCTAAGCTTCGGGCATGCCCAAAACATGTGGACATGATTTGCTGGGCTTCCCGCGCACTTCGCACACCTATCTTCTACCCTGCTCACCCTAGCCGCTGTCATGTGTGTCCGGTGGACTACCTTAAATTGTATCAGGCTGAGCCTGGCACATGATGAGGAGGTATTAACCCAGCTTAGGGCATCCGCCCAGAGACCCGCCTCTATCTCTCCTCCTAGCTCGTCCTCCCACTTGCCCTTAAGCTCCTCCACCGGAGTTTCCTCCACCTCCGAAAGCTCCTGGTAAATATCTGAAACCTTCCCCTCTCCAACCCAGGTACTGGAGACTTCTCTATCCTGTATCCCCCGTGGCGGCAGCAGCGGAAAGGCAGCACCTGTTTTCTCAGGAAGTCTCGCACCTGCAAATACCTAAACCCGATCCCTGTTGGCAATTCAAATTTATCCTCCAAGGCTTTCAAGCTGGGGAAGTTCCCATCTATAAATAGATCCCCCATCCTTCTAATTCCTGCCCTTTGCCAACTCCAGACCCCACCATCTAGCCTACCCGGTACAAACCAATGATTATTATAAATCGGGGTCCAAACCGATGCTCCCTCTACTCTCATATCTCCTCCATTGCCCCCAGATTCTCAGAGCCGCCACCACCACCGGACTTGTGGAGTATTGGGCCGGCGAGAACGGAAGAGGTGCCATTATCAGTGCTCCCAAACTGGTGTCTGCATGACGCCGCCTCCATCCGCTCCCATACCGATCCCTCCCCCACCACCCACTTCCTAATCATGTCTATATTAGCCGCCGAGTAGTAATTGGAGAGGTTCGGCAGCGCCAACCCACTCTCCCCCCAACTGCGCTCCAGCAACACTTTCTTCACTCGTGGGGTTTTACTCACCCACCCAAAGCTCCAAATAACCTTATTCACCCGCTTGAAAAAGGCCTTTGGGATGAAGATGGGGAGGCACTGAAAGACTAACAGAAATCTGGGGAGGACCGTCATTTTCACCGTCTGTACCATGCCCGCCAGTGATAGCGGGAGCATGTCCCATCTTTTAAAGTCCCCTTCCATTTGTTCTACCAACCGGGATAGGTTTAACTTGTGCAGTGCCTCCCATTCTCGGGCCACCTGGATTCCCAGATATCAAAAGCTCTTCCCTACCATTCTAAGCGGCAGCTCTCCCAGTCTCTTCTCCTGCCCTCTTGCCTGGATCACGAACATCTCGCTTTTCCCCGTGTTCAATTTATACCCCAACAAATTGCCAAATTCCCCCAAGATTCGCATTACTTACCCCATCCCCTCCAACGGGTCTGAAATATACAAGAGCAAGTCATCTGCATAAAGCGAGATCCAGGGCTCCACCCCCCCCCCCCCCCCCCCCGAACCATCCCTTTCCAGTGCCTAGAGGCTCTTAACGCCATGGCCAATGGCTCTATGGCCAGAGCAAACAGTAATGGGGAGAGGGTGCACCCTTGCCTCGTCCCTCGGTGTAGTTTAAAGTACTCCGAACTCAGCCGGTTCGTACGCACGCTCGCTACTGGTGCCTGATAGAGCAACTGCACCCAGTCAATAAAGCCCTCACCAAACCCAAACCTTCCCAGCGCCTCCAACAGGTAATTCCACTCCATCCGATCAAAAGCCTTCTCCGCATCCATCACTACCACCACCTCCACCTCCTCTCCTTCTGAGGGCATCATAATAACATTTAAAAGCCTTTGAACATTGGCCTTGAGTTGCCTGCCCTTTACAAATCCCGTCTGGTCTTCCCTATCACCCCAGGGACACAGTCCTCTATCCTTGTGGCCAGTATCTTAGCCAGCAGTTTGGCGTCCACATTCAGTAGAGAAATTGGCCTGTATGACCCGCATTGCTCCGGATCCTTCTCCCGTTTCAGGATCAATAAAATCGAGGCCTGCGACATTGTTAGGGGGAGGACTCCATTCTCTCTTGCTTCGTTAAATGTCCTCACCAGCAGTGGGCTCAATATCTCTGAAAACTTCATATAGAATTCCACCGGGGCCCGGGGCCTTGCCTGACTGCATGCACTCCAGCCCCTTGACTATTTCCTCAATCACAATTGGGGCTCCCAGCCCTTCCACCAGATCCTCATCAACCCTCAGGAACCTCAACTGATCCAAAAGCTGCCTCATCCCCTCCTTCCCAGCTGGGGGTTCCAACTCATATAATTTACTATAGAAGTCCTTAAACACCTTTACCCCCACTGGGTCCAGAACAGTATTCCCGCCTCTACTCTTTACTTTACCTATCACCCTGGCCGCCTCCCTTTTCCTGAGCTGGTGCACCAACATTCTGCTTGCCTTTTCCCTGTACTCATAAATCTCCCCCCTGGCCTTCCTCAACTGTTCCACTACTTTCCATGTGGTCAACAGATCAAACACCGCCTGTAACCTCCGCCGCTCCCTCAGTAGCCCCGTGTCCGGTGCCTCCGAGTATCTCCTGTCCACCTGGAGTATTTCCTCCACTAATCCATCCCTCTCCGTTCGTTACGCCTTTTCTCTGTGGGTCCGTATCGAGATTAATTCCCCTCTGACCACTGCCTTCAGATCTTCCCAAACCGTCGCTGCAGAGACCTCCCCTGTATCATTTGTTTCCAGGTAGTTCTGGATGGACTTGTTAATGTGCCCACAGATCGCTTTGTCCGCTAGCAACCCCACATCCAGTCTCAACAGCAGGCGTTGCCCTCTCTCCACACTAACCCGTAGATCCACCCAATGCGGGGCATGATCTGACACTGCGATTGCCGAGTACTCAGTATCCACCACCTCTGGTATTAGCGCCCTGCTCAGAACAAAAAAGTCGATGCGAGAGTATACCTTGTGGACACGTGAGAAAAAGGAAAACTCCTTCGCCCTTGGCCGTGCAAACCTCCATGGGTCTACTCCCCCCATCTGTTCCATAAACCCCTTAAATTCCTTTGCCGCAACCGGCCTCCTCCTTGTCCTGGATTTTGACTGGTCCAATTCCGGATTAATGTCTGTGTTAGGTTATGTGACTCTAAGTCTGGAATCTTACCTAAAACCCGCCTCATAAATTCCACATTGTCCCAATTCAGAGCATATATGTTCACGAGTACTACCCGCACCCCCTCCAGCTTCCCACTCACCATTATGTACCTACCCCCCTTGTCTGACACGATTCTCTCTGCCTTGAATGCCACTTGTTTGGTGATCAAGATCGCTACCCCCTGGTCTTTGAGTCCAGCCCGGAGTGGAATACTTGGCTGACCAACCCCATTCTCAATCTCGTCTGGTCTGTAACCTTTAGGTGTGTCTCTTGTAGCATTGCCATATCTGCCTTCAAACATGCCTCTTGACCGGCCCATTCAGCCCTCTGACGTTCCATGTAATCAGCCTGGTCGGGGGGCTTCCAGCAACCCTCCCCCTGCCGACTAGCCATCATCCTTTTTAGGCCAGCCTCTAGCTCGCGCCCTCTGCCTCCTCGAGCCGCCTCTCGGGCAGTCGCCGTTCCCGACCTCCCATTTGTCCCCTAGTAACAGTTCCTCCCCTGTCAGCAAAACAGCTTCCCCTTTTCCCCCTCTCCCTCCCCCCCCCCCCCATCAGCAACAACACTAGAAACCCAACTCCCAGGTCAAGCTCCAGCTTAACACCTGCTCACCCCCCACTGTGCTTCCGAGAGTCAGCTGACTCATGCTGACTTCATAGCGCCCGCCCCTGGCACCAAGCAGTCTGTCTCTCCATTGTTCTCTCCCTTCTCCCCCCACATGGATAAACATTTGAAAAGCATCACATTCCCCAGTAAATAAACATCAGAAAAAACAGTGAAGAAACAGCCACTTTAGAAAAATAATCACCCAAAAAGCAGAACCAACCCCACAGCCCATCCCCCCTCTAACCAGCTCCCTGCAAGGCAAAATTACCTTTAGCCATCCAAACAGCCCCTTATTACACATAGCACTACTTATATTTATACAGCCCAGCACAACAAATCGGTGCCACAGTCCTTCCCCAAGGCTTCATTGTCTTTTAATTCGCCTCCAGCCTCTTTTCTTTAAAAAAGTCCATACTTCGTCAGGTATTTTAAAGTAGAAGTCCCGTTCCTCATGTATGACCCACAGACAGGCTGGGTACAGCATTCCAAACTTCACCCCCTTCTTAAAGAGGGCCGTTTTTGCCCGATTAAACCCAGCTCGTCTCTTGGTCAGATTCACGCCCAGGTCCTGATAAATGCGCAGCTCACAGTTCTCCCATTTGCTGCTCCGTTCCTTCTTGGCCCACCGCAGAACGTGTTCCTTGTCCAGAAAACGGTGAAAGCATACCACCATGACCCTCGGAGGCTCATTCGCGAGGGGCTTCTTCGCGAGGGCTCTGTGCCCTCTATCCACTTCCAGGGGCCGAGGGAACGCCTCAGCCCCCATCAACGTCTCCAGTATGTCTGTCACATAAGCCCGCGCATCCGATCCCTCACTGCCTTCAGGGAGGCCGACAATTCTAAGATTCTGCCTCCTGGACCTGTTCTCCAGGTCCTCCAGCTTCTCCTGCATTCTTTTCTGGCGGTAGCTCATCATCTCCACTTTGGTCTCCAGCATGGTTATGTACTCCTCGTGCTCGGACACCTTTTTCTCCACCTCCTGGATCGCTCTTCCGTGGGTCTCTTGATTCTGCACAACTCGATCAATCAAAGCCTTAATCGGGTCCAGCGTGTCCTTCTTCAGCTTGGTGAAGCAATCTTCAAAAAACTTCACCAGCTGCTCTATCGACCACTGTGCCATCTCCCCGCGGCCCTGCTTCTCCATCATGCTTTCCTGCGTTGCCAGCTCTGCTTGCGTCTTCCTTATAGGACTTTGTCTTCTCACACGGCCACTTCTGGCCCAATTCTCCATACACCGGAGAGGAACTTCTCCTTACTGACTCACTCTTCACTGATTTATCCCATAAAATCCAGAAAAAAACAGGGGAAAAAGGTCCAAAAGTCCGTCACAGGTGGGAGCAATCAAATGTGTGACCTACTCCTCCATGGCCGCCACCGGAAGTCCTGGAGAAGCTCCATTATACTTCCCACTGACATGCTTGGTTCCGAGAGCAGATCATCGGCATATAAGGACACCCTCTCTTCCACCACCCACCCGTCACCATCCCTTCCACAGCCCCGATCACCTTAGCGCAATGGCCAAGGGCTCTATAGCTAATGCAAGCAGCAGGGGGGATATGGGGCACCCTATCTCATACCCCGTGCAGTGCAAAGTACCGCATGTTCATGCTGTTAGTGCAAACATTCGCCATCGGCTCCTAATACAGCAGTCGCACCCACGCCACAAACCTCAGTTCAATTCCAAATCTCTCCAATACCATCATCAAGTAACTCCACTCTACCTGATCAGATGCCTTCTCTGCGTCCAGTGCCACCACCACCTCTGTCTTCTTTCCCTCTGCCGGAGACAGGACCACATTCAACAACCTTCTCACATTCAAGAACATTCATGAACCCCACCTGATCCTCCCCAATCACCTTCGGGAGATATCCCTACAACCTGGACGCCAACACCTTTGCCAATATCTTGGCATCTACATTCAGTAGAGATATGGGCCTATACAACCCACACTCCACCAGGGGCCTTGTCCTTTGATACACAATCAATAAACACACGATGAGTGATGAACGTAACTGAGGCTTTAATACACTAAACAGCAAGCCTCCTGCCTCTGGACCCGAACTGGGTCAGAGGTGGAGACTTTCCACCTTTATACATAAGCCCGAGGGGAGGAGCCACAGGCGGACCCAACCTGGACAAGCCCAGGCATGCACCAGCATGTACAATACAATACAGTACAATACAATACAATACAGTGGTTTACCACATTCACCCCCTGTTTTTAAAAAAAGAGTCCGGCGGGGGTAAAGTGGTCTTAAAGGTCAAGTCTGTCGGGGGCCTTGACCTTCCGCCGTGATCGCCTCAGTCCCGGCTGTGGTGCGGGCACCGGCGTCGAGACATGTGCGTTTGGGAGCATGCTGTCTTCTTCTTCACCCAGATGTTGAGTCGGCGAAGGGGGGGGGGGGCGGTGTATGGGTGGAGGTGATGCTGCTTGTCGCCCGGGGGCCTGTGCGTGTCAGCTCGTGAGGGTGGTGGGCAGGGGTGGGGGAAGATGGTGTAGGGTGGGGAGTGGTGGTGATGGCCGCCGGGGAACCTGCAGGTGCCAAATCCCGAAGGGAGACCGTGTCCTGCCGCCCGTCCTGGTGTGCCACGTAGGCATATTGGGGGTTTGCATGGAGAAGCAGGACCTTCTCGAAGAGGGGGTCGGTTTTATGGCTCCTCGCATGCTTCCGGAGAAGGATGGGCCGCGGGACTGTCAGCCAGGACGGAAGCGAGACCTAGTTTGGGTCCAGAGGCAGGAGTCAACCATTCGGTCCATTTCCCTTTGGAAGACCGAGACCCCATTGGTGACGCCGAAGGGGACCCTGAGGAAGTGGTAGAGGCAGCCATCTGCCTCGAAGGCAGTGTATTGGCGGTCCTCCCGGCGGATAGGGAGCTGGTGGTACACAGACGTCAAGTCGACTGTAGAGAAGACTCGATACTGCACAATCTGATTGACCATGTCAGATATGCGGGGGAGGGGATACGCATCGAGCTGTGTGTACCGGTTAATGATCTGGCTGTAATCGATGACCAGGAATTCTGCGAGTTATTCACCAGGGCGTTGCCGCCTCGTGGCGAGGAGGTGCCAAGCATATACCTGGTTAACGGATTTCATGTATTGTCCTTTTAGCAGCATTACTGCTTCCGCGTACGAGGGGGCGTCCCTGATGAGGGTAAGGACTCTTGGGCTCACCCGTGCGTGGAGGACCTGCTTCTTCTGGAGGTCTGTGAGGTCTTCGTTGAAGGATGCGAGGTACACCTCGAAGCAGCTTAGCCAGTGTTCAAACGTTTCTGTAGCGTCGGCTGCCTGTGGGTCCAGCTAAAAGCGATCAGGCTTGAGTGATGAGTTCATCTTTAGGAGTTTAGTGTATTAAATTGATACACCATCAATAATAGACGACGAATGATGAACATAACTGAGGCTTTAATACAATAAATAGCAAGCCTCCTGCCTCTGGACCCGAACTGGGTCGGAGGTGGAGACTTGCCACCTTTATACATAAGCCCGAGGGGAGGAGCCACAGGCGGAGCCAGCCTGGACAAGCCCAGACATGCACAAGCATGCACAATACAATATAATACATATAATGCAATAACGTGGTTCACCACATCCTTCTTAAGCAGCAACAAAATAGAAGCTTGCCCCATCATTTGCGGCAAAACCCCCTACCTATCGCCTCCTCAAACATTCCCACCATCAGCGGCACCAACTTGGCTTTACATTTCTTGTAACATTCCAACTGGGAACCTGTCAGGTCCTGCCACCTTCCGGCCTGCATCCTCCCAATCGCCTCCTTCACCTCCTGCTCCCCCACTGGCCCCTCCAACCCTGCTCTAACCCAGCCTCAAATACTCCAATCCGTCCAGGAACTCCCTCATCCCCAGCTTCACCCTGGTGGCTCCGACCTATATAGATCTGTATAAAACTCCTCAAATACTTCATTAATCTGCTCCGGGACAACCACCAGCTTTCCCGTTCTATCTCATACCCAAACCATCTCCCTCGCCGCAGCCTGCCTTAGGAGCAGGCCAGCCAGCATTCGCCGTGCCTTCTCTCTGTACTTGTAGACAGTCCACTTCACCCTTCTCAACTGGTGCACCGTCTTCCCTGTGGATAACTGGACAAACTCACCTGCAACTCCTTCCTCGTGGTAAAGGAACCCGTGTCCAATTCCCCCACATACTTCCCATCCACCTTCAGAATCTCCTCTATTAGTTTTTGGCGCTCCTCTGTCTCCTCCTTGTTCATATTAGCTGTGAACAAGATTACTTCCTCCCTCACTATAAGAACATAAGAACTAGGAACAGGAGTAGGCCATCTGGCCCCTTGAGCCTGCTCAGCCATTTAATGAGATCATGGCTGATCTTTGTGGACTCAGCTCCACTCTCCGGCCCGAACACCATATCCCCGAATCCCTTTATTCTTTAGAAAGGTATCTATCTTTTTCTTAAAAACGTTTAAAGAAGGAGCCTCAACTGCTTCACTGGGCAAGGAATTCCAGAGATTCACAACCCTTTGGGTGAAGAAGTTCCTCCTACACTCCGTCCAAAATCTACTTCCCCTTATTTTGAGGCTATGCCCCCTAGTTCTGCTTTCCCCGACCAGTGGAAACAATCTGCCCGCATCTATCCTATCTATTCCCTTCATAATTTTATATGTTTCAATAAGATCCCCCCCCGCATCCTTCTAAACTCCAATGAGTACAGTCCCAGTCTACTCAACCTCTCGTCATAATCTAATCCCCTCAACTCTGGGATCAACCTAGTGAATCTCCTCTGCACTCCCTCCAGTGCCAATATGTCCTTTCTCAGGTAAGGAGACCAAAACTGAACACAATACTCCAGATGCGGCCTCATCAACACCCTATACAATTGCAGCATAACCTCCCTAGTCTTGAACTCCATCCCTCTAGCAACGAAAGACAAAACTCGATTAGCCTTCTTAATCACCTGTTGCACCTGCACACCAACTTTTTGCGACTCGTGCACCAGCACACCCAGGTCCCTCTGCACAGCAGCATGTTTTAACATCTTACCGTTTAAATAATAATCCATTCTGCTGTTATTCCTCCCAAAATGGATAGCCTCACACTTGGCAACATTGAATTCCATCTGCCGGTCTGGCAAACCTATTCAAATCCTTCTGGAGACTTCTGGTATCCTCTGCATTTTTTGCTTCACCACTCATCTTAGTGTCGTCTGCAAACTTTGACATATTGCACTTGGTCCCCAACTCTAAATCGTCTATGTAAATTGTGAACAACTGCGGGCCCAACACTGATCCTTGAGGGACCCCACTAGTTACAGGTTGCCAACCAGAGAAACACCCATTTATCCCCACTCTCTGCTTTCTGTTAGTTTTTAAAAAATATTTAATTGAAAATTTCTGGTCAACCATCACAGTACATTGTGTATCCTTTACACAATAATATAACAGTATAAATAACAATGACCTGTTTTATAAACAAAGAATAAATAATATATAACAAAAACAAAAACTACAACTAAATGGCAACTGCCTTGTCTCAGATAAACACTCTCCAAAAATATGATTTAACAGTCCAATATACAATTATTTATAGCAACGACCTATACATATTATACATATATATTAACAACCCTGAGAGTCCTTCTGGTTCCTCCCCCCCACCCCCCCCCCCCCCCCCCCCCGGGCTGCTGCTGCTGTCTTCTTCTTTTCCATTCCCTCTATCTCTCTGTGAGGTATTCGACGAACAGTTGCCACCGCCTGGTGAACCCTTGAGCCGATCCCCTTAGGATGAACTTAATCCGTTCCAGCTTTATAAACCCTGCCATGTCAGCTTTCTGTTAGTTAACCAATCCTCTACCCATGCTACCACTTTACCCTCAATGCCATGCATCTTTAGTTTATGCAGCAACCTTTTGTGTGGCAGCTTGTCAAAAGCTTTCTGGAAATCCAGATATACCACATCCATTGGCTCCCCGTTATCTACTGCACTGGTAACGTCCTCAAAAAATTCTACTAAATTAGTCAGACACGACCTACCCTTTGTGAACCCATGCTGCGTCTGCCCAATGGGACAATTTCCCTCCAGGTGCCCTGCTCTTTCCTCCTTAATGATAGATTCCAGCATTTTTCCTACAACCAAAGTTAAGCTTACCGGCCTATAATTACCCGCTTTCTGCCGACCTCCTTTTTTGAACAGTGGTGTCACGTTTGCTACTTTCCAATCCTCTGGGACCACCCCAGAGTCTAGTGAATTTTGATAAATTATCACTAGTGCGTTTACAATTTCCCTAGCCATCTCTTTTAACACTCTGGGATGCATCCCATCAGGGCCAGGAGACTTGTCTACCTTTAGCCCCATTAGCTTGCCCAATACTGCCTCCTTACTACTGTCTTCAAAGCCTCCCAAACCACCGACTGCTTCCTCACTGGCCATTCTAACCCCTTCCCACTTCATCTCATGCCTTTGCTTCACCCAACCTTGTGAAACTTATGGAAGCAAATTACAACTGCCGTTGTTGGCTCATTTGCTTTCGGCTTGGGGTTGAGTGTCCGATGTGCCCTGTTCAGCTAATATGGAGAGGGTTCTTCCCCCTCCCCAATAGCTCTCCCAACATCTGCGCAAAGTACTCAGTCCTGCTGGGCCCACCCGTCACTCGACGGCGAACGTTCGTTTACTCTCTTCTTTCCAGTGACTTTTCTCAACATACTCCACCTTCCTTATACCTTCCTGCACCAGCTTGTTCAAAAGCTACCCCTGAAACCGGGCATTAAAATCCCAAAACCAGAGCCTTGAGCAGGGGCCACCCAACGTGTGACCTCAACCTACACGCCGTCACCGGAAGTCCCCCCACTTCATGACAATGTGACAGCTATGTTCAATGTTTGAGATTAGTGTATTACTCATCATGGTTGTTTCCATGTTTAGCTTTTCTTTTACCAGTTTTCCCACAATAAGTTTTCGTGCTGTGTTTCGAAGCATATTGACCAGATTTTGCTGTGAGCAGCAAATGAGCTGCACTCGCCATTGCTTAGTGCTACACTTGGGCTTAGGCTTCCTCTGGAGCTTTGCACAGCGCAATGCTGTCAGCAGACAGCCAAAGGGTGTGGTGCCCTCTGCAGGGACCTGTGTGAACAGGCCAGGAGGCTGTGCTCATTCACTGAACAGAATCAAGCAGCCCACTGCGCATGACGGCAGAAAAATTCCCATATGTAGGTTTTCTCTAAATGTAGCTGCATATCCTCACAGCCAAGCACTTTGAAGGTTTGAGGAAATGCCTAAGAAAATTGCATCATCTAACATGACTTCTGCTGGTGCAGGCACATGTCATGATCTCCCACTTGAAGCAGAAAGTCACAGTCTGCTTAAGAAGGAGGACAAGCACCCTTTACGAGGTTATAACGATCAGGTGAGTTGTGTGCCCTAAACAAATATAAAATGGTCACCATAAATCCAATAAAAAATTCAGGAGACACTTTTTTACCCAGAGAATGAACAGAATTTAACAGTTAGAGAGCCGGCTCCAAAGCTGGAAGAGGAAACAAGCTTTATCTACTCCCGCCCATTCCCAACCACTGCACCACCATGCTGCCCTGCTCCTCCTCATTCTTGATGCAAACACCCCATCTTATTCCTTCAGCCGGTCACTCAGTGGTCTCAACAAATTTCGACCCCAAGTGTTCAGTGTTGACCTCTGAGGAAAAGAAGGGGACCTCATAGGATGTACCATCCCACCCTTTCTCCACACATGTCTAAAGTAAGCATGAGTGCTGGTAGCACCTCACCAGGTACCCTCTCCTGTCGGTAGGTTCATAGAAACACAGAAAATAAGTGCAGGAGTAGGCTATTCGGCCCTTCGAGCCTGCACGACCATTCAATATGATCATAGGTTTTTTTAGAACACCCAATTTATTTTTTGCAATTAAGGGTCAATTTAGCATGGCCAATCCACCTAGCCTGCACATCCTTGGGTTGTGGGGACGAAACCCACGCAAACATGGGGAGAATGTGCAAACTCCACACGGACAGTGACCCAGAGCCGGGATTGAACCTGATGCTAACCACTGTGCCACCGTGCTGCCCATGATCATAGCTGATCATGCAAATTCAGTATCCCACTCAAGCTTTCTCTACATATCCCTTGATCCCTTTAACCGCAAGGGCCATGTCCTGCTTCCTCTTGAATATATCCAATGAACTGGACCCAACAGCTTTGTGTGGTAGAGAATTCCACAAGGTCACAACTCTCTGAGAGAAGAAGTTCTTCCTCATCTCAGTCCTGAATGGCTTACCTCTTATTCCTAGGCTGTGACCCCTAGTTCTGGATGTCCCCAACATCGGGACACAAGGGGTGGGATTCTCTGATCCTGAGGCTCAGTGTTGATGCCGTCGGAAACGCCATCGTGTTTCTCGATGGCGTCAACACATCCTCAGGATCAGCAATTCCGGCCCCTACAGAGGCCTCCCCCGGCGTCGATCCCCCCCCCCCCCTCCTCCCGCACAGGCCGCCCCTTCCACGCCGAGGTCCTGCCAGATGAAAGCAGATACGAACGGCGCCGGTGGGACTCATATTTTTTGTAACGGCCGCTCGGACCATCCTGGGCCGAGAATCGGTGGGGGGGCCGCGTAGAGTGGCCCCCGACTGTCGCTGCACCGACCATGCTGGCGCCATTGGCGCCTGATTCTCCGCTCTGAGGAGAATCGCGTCCCGGCGTCGGAGTGGCGTGGCACGATTTGCGCCAGTCGCGGGGATTCACCGGTCCAGCCCCGGGCTGAGAGAATCCCACCCCAGAGTGTCCAGACACTGTCCATGTCTCACCCCCACAACCCAAAGATGTGCAGGGTAGGTTATCCATTTTGGTAGGAATAACAGCCAAAGGGATTATTATTTAAATGATAAAATATTAAAACATGCTGCTGTGCAGAGAGACCTGTGTGTGCTAGTGCATGAGTCGCAAAAATTTGGTTTACAGGTGCAACAGGTGATTAAGAAGGCAAATGGAATTTTGTCCTTCATTGTCAGAGGGATGGAGTTTAAGACTAGGGAGGTTATGCTGCAATTGTATAAGGTGTTAGTGATGCCACACCTGGAGTATTGTGTTCAGTTTTGGTCTCCTTACCTGAGAAAGGACGTACTGGCGCTGGAGGGTGGGCGAAGGAGATTCACTAGGTTAAACCCAGAGCTGAAGGGGTTGGATTATGAGGAGTGGTTGAGTAGACTGGGATTGTACTCGTTGGAATTTAGAAGGATGCGGGGGGATCTTATAGAAACATATAAATTATGAAGGGAATAGATAGGATAGATGCGGGCAGGTTGTTTCCACTGGTGGGTGAAAGCAGAACTAGGGGGCATAGCCTCAAAATAAAGGGAAGTAGATTTAGGACTGCATTTAGGAGGAACTTCTTCACCCAAAGGGTTGTGAATCTATGGAATTCCTTGCCCAGTGAAGCAGTTGAGGCTCCTTCATTAAATGTTTTTAAGATAAAGATAGATAGTTTTTTGAAGAATAAAGGGATTAAGGGTTATGGTGTTCAGGCCGGAAAGTGGAGCTGAGTCCAAAAAAGATCAGCCATGATCTAATTGAATGGCAGAGCAGGCTCGAGGGGCCAGATGGCCTACTCCTACTCCTTGTTCTTATAAATTGACACTTAGACCATAAGACCATAAGACATAGGAGCGGAAGTAAGGCCATTCGGCCCATCGAGTCCACTCTACCATTCAATCATGGCTGATTTCAACTCCATTTACCCGCTCTCTCTCCATAGCCCTTAATTCCTCGAGAAATCAAGAATTTATCAACTTCTGTCTTAAAGACACTCATCGTCCCGGCCTCCACCGCCCTCTGTGGCAATGAATTCCACAGACCCACCACTCTCTGGCTGAAGAAATTTCTCCTCATCTCTGTTCTAAAGTGACTCCCTTTTATTCTAAGGCTGTGCCCCCGGGTCCTAGTCTCCCCTGCTAATGGAAGCAACTTCCCTACATCCACCCTATCTAAGCCATTCATTATCTTGTAAGTTTCTATTAGATCTCCCCTCAACCTCCTAAACTCCAATGAATATAATCCCAGGATCCTCAGACGTTCATCGTATGTTAGGCCTACCATTCCTGGGATCATCCGTGTGAATCTCCGCTGGACCCGCTCCAGTGCCAGTATGTCCTTCCTGAGGTGTGGGGCCCAAAATTGCTCACAGTATTCTAAATGGGGCCTAACTAATGCTTTATAAAGCTTCAGAAGAACATCCCTGCTTTTATATTCCAAGCCTCTTGAGATGAATGACAACATTGCATTTGCTTTCTTAATTATGGACTCAACCTGCAAGTTTACCTTTAGAGAATCCTGGACTAGGACTCCCAAGTCTCTTTGCACTTCAGCATTATGAATTTTGTCACCGTTTAGAAAATAGTCCACGCCTCTATTCTTTTTTCCAAAGTGCAAGACCTCGCACTTACCCATGTTGAATTTCATCAGCCATTTCTTAGACCACTCTCCGAAACTGTCTAAATCTTTCTGCAGCCTCCCCACCTCCTCCATACTACCTGCCCCTCCACCTATCTTTGTATCATCGGCAAACTTAGCCAGAATGCCCTCAGTCCCGTCATCTAGATCGTTAATATATAAAGAGAACAGCTGTGGCCCCAACACTGAACCCTGCGGGACACCACTCGTCACCGGTTGCCATTCCGAAAAAGAACCTTTTATCCCAATTCTCTGCCTTCTGCCTGACAGCCACTTAATTGGATTTTTAAAAAAAATAACACACAGCGATGGTTAGGGAAATGTGGCCTGGTGCATCTGCACTGCATTGTATCTAGGCAACAAGTCTGATTTTGAGCAGACCTATGGTTCTCTCTATTGTTGTGCTGGGGGAGGCATGGTTGGGCATTGTACCTCTCTCCCACCAGACACAGTGGATGCCTGGTGGGTGTCATAAACCACCTCTTTAATGGATGAACTCAGGGCATGATGGGTACATGGGACTGGGATATTATAGCCATAACTGAAACATGGCTAAAGGAGGGGTAGGACTGGCAGCTCAATGTTCCAGGCTACAGATGCAAAAGGAAAGATAAAACTGGAGGTAAGAGAGGAGGGGGGCCCGCATTTTTGATTTGGTAGAATATCAGGGCAATATAGCCCACTGAGACTGTATGGGTAGAACTGAAAAATAAGGAAGGAGAGATCACTTTGATAGGATTGTACTCCAGGCCCCCAAATAAGTGAGGAGCAAATATGTAAGGAGATTACAGATAGCTGCAAGAAAAACAGGGTGCTAATAGTTGCGGATTTTAACTGTCCCAAGATTGACTGGGACAGTCATGGTATTAGGCGCTTGGATGGAGAGAAATTTGTTGAGTGTATTCAGGAGGAATTTCTCATTCAGTATGTAGATGGCCTGACTAGAGATGGGGCAAAACTTGACTTCCTTTTGGGAAATAAGGAAGGGCAGATGACAGAAATGTTAGTGAGGGGTCACTTTGGGGCCAGTGACCATAATTCCACTAGTTTTTTAAAATACATTTAGAGTATCCAATTCTTTTTTTCCAATTAAGGGGCAGTTTGAGCATGGCCAATTCACCTACTCTGCACATCTTTGGGTTGTGGTGGTGAGACCCGCGCAGACACAGGGAGAATGTGCAACCTCCACACAGACAATGGCCCAGAGCCGGGATCGAACCAGGTCCTCAGTGCCGAAAGATAATTCCATTAGTCTTAAGATAACTATGAAGAATGATAGGGCTGGCCCAAAAGCTGAAATTCTAAATTTGGGCAAGGCCAATTTTGATGGTATTAGACAGGAACTTTCAAAAGTTGATTGGGGGAGTCTGATGGCAGGCATAGGGATGGCTGGTAAGTGTTGACCAGGGTTCAGGATAAGCACATTCATTTTAGAGTGAAGGGCAAGGCTGGTAGAAGCAGGGAACCCTGGATGACTCGGGATATTGAGGCCCTGGTCTAAAAGAAGGAGGAGGCATATGATGTGAATAGGCAGCTTGGATCATGTGGAGCCCTTGAAGAGTATAGAGGTTGTCGAAGTACAGTTATGAGAAATCAAAAGGGAAAAAAGGTGACATGAGATTGCTTTGGTAGATAAGGTAAAGGAGAATCCAAAGAGCTTCTACAAATACATAAAGGGCAAAAGAGTAACTAGGGAGAGAGTAGGGCCTCTTAAGGATCTACAAAGTCATCTATGTGCGGATCCACAAGAGATGGGTGTGATCTTAAATGAATATTTCTCATAAACATTTACTGTTGAGAAAGGCATGGATTTTAGGGAACTTGGGGAAATAAATAGTGATGTCTTGAGGAGTGTACATATTAGAGAGAAGGAGGTGCTGAATGTCTTAAAGCGAATTAAGGAAGATAAATCCTTGGGACCTGAAGAAATGTAACCCAGGACCTTGTGGGAGGCTAAGGAGGAAATTGCGGGTCCCCTAGCAGAGATATTTGAATCGTCGGCAGCCACAGCTGAGGTGCCTGAAGATGGGAGGGTAGCAAATGCTACCCTGTCTGTGGTGGGTAAGTTGTTAGAAGGTATTCTTTTAAAAAAAATTTAGAGTACCCAATTATTTTTTTCCGATTAAGGAGCAATTTAGCGTGGCCAATCCACCTAACGTGCACATCTTTGGGTTGTGGGGGTGAAACCCACACAGACATGGGGAGAATGTGCAAACTCCACATGGACAGTGACCCAGGGCCGGGATTCGAACCTGTGTCCTTAGAGCCGCAGTCCCAATGCTAACCACTGCGCCACATGCCGCCCAGTTAGGCGGTATTCTGAGAGACAGGATCTACAGACATTTAGAGAGGCAAGGGTTGATTAGGGTCTTTGTGGCTTTGTGGCTTTGTGAGTGGAAAGCCATGTCTCATCAATTTGATTGGGTTTCTTGAAGGGGTAACCAAGAAAGTAGATGAGGGCAGTACAGTCGACATTGTTTACATGGACTTTAGCAAGGCCTTTGACAAGGTACCACATGGTAGGTTGTTGCATAAGGTCAAATTTCACGGGATCCAGGGTGAGGTAGCCAACTGGATACAAAATTGACATGATGACAGAAGACTGGAGGCCTGTGACCAGCGGTGAGCATCAGGGATCAGTGCTGGGTCCACTGTTATTTATATTAATGATTTGGATGAGAATTTAGGAGGCATGGTTAGTAAATTTGCAGATTACACCAAGATTGGTAACATAGTGGACAGTGAAGAAGGTTACCTAGGATTGCAACGGGATGTTTACAAATTGGGCCAGAGGGCCGATGAATGGCAGATGGAGTTTAATTTAGATAAATGTGAGGTGATGCATTTTGGTGGATTAAATCGGGGCAGGACTGACTCAGTTAATGGTAGGGTGTTAGGGAGAGTTATACAACAAGAGGATCCAGGCATACAGGTTCACAGCTCCTTGAAAGTGGAGTCACAGATGGACAAGGTGGTGAAGAAGGTATTCAGCATGCTAGGTTTCATTGGTCAGAAAATTGAATACAGGAGTTGGCACATCTTGTTGAAGTTGTACAAGACATTAGTAAGGCATCACTTAAAATACATGTACAGTTCTGGTCACCATATTATAGAAAGGATATTATTAAACTAGTGCGGAAAAGATTTACTTGGATGCTACCAGGACTTGATGATTTGAGATATAAGGAGAGGCTGGAACGACTGGGACTTTCTTCCCTGGAGCGCAGGAGGCTTAGGGATGATCTTATAGAGGTCTGTAAAATAATGAGGGGCATAGATAAGGTAGATAGTCAACATTTTTTCCCAAAGGTAGGGGAGTCTAAAACTAGAGGGCATAGGTTTAAGGTGAGAGGAGAGAGATACAAAAGGGTCCAGAAGGGCAATTTTTTCACACAGAGGATGGTGAATGTCTGAAACGAGCTGCCAGAGGCAGTAGTAGAGGCATGTACAATTTTGTCTTTTAAAAAGCATTTAGACAGTTATATGGATTAGATGGGTATAGAGGGATATGGGCCAAATGCGGACAATTGGGACTAACATAGTGGTAAAAACTGGGCGTCATGACAAGTTGGGCCGAAGGGCCTGTTTCCATGCTGTAAACCTCTATGACTCTATATCCTTTGTCACCTATCAACCAGCCACCCAGCTGAGCAGAGGCTGAAAAGAGTCATGGCACCCATAGGTGCCTGAAGATGTGGGCATCATGACTGTTTCCAGGATTCCATGGGCACATCTTCAGGAGTCATAGACAATGATCACAGCTAATCTGCACATTCATAGAATGAAAATCTTTCCAGTTACTGAAAACCCCTGACTGGCCCACAGATCCCCTAATTGCCAAGGTATTTGGATGATGGTCCTTCATGGTTTAGGAAAACCGGCCATCGCCCCAGAACTGCTCAGTCTCTCAGTCTGGCTCTCACCATCAGTGCTGAAGTATTTGAAGGTTTTCAATCTCCTTCAATACAATGGTGGGCTGCTGAATGCGAAATGCCACCTAGATCCCCGACGGATATATGTATGTTTAGGGGCACGATTACCTTATTTATCTCCATATCTTTGTATGGACCTCTACCGTTGGAACTAATCACTGCATCAGCAATGTTGCATATGGTTGTCACCACATCCCTGGAGCCTACTGTGTGACACTGGCACTCACTCACCTGAAGGTAGTTATAGCATTGCCTGTATACCCTTACTTCAGTGTCTTCTCCTGGGGCGTACCTGCTCACACTGCTTGTGCTGGGCTAGTTGGCCTTCAACATCATCATGATACTTGTGTAACAACCCTCTCCCTCCTTTTCCTTCTCTTTTCCTCACTGGAGGATACTCGATCTCTGTGGACTATTCCCATGGCTGCAGACTCTCCTGTACTCCCCTCTTCCAAGTAAATTCCTCAGCAGCAAAACCTGTTGTGTTCGGTCCATTGCACTTTATGAAGGAATCCAGCAAACACTTCGACTTGTCCAAACCAGAATCTTTTATTGAGTCTCTTGTGATAAGATAGAATCTGATACAGTGCATGTTATCATGGAGTCTGCTAACTACTCCTCTGGAACTTGCACCTAGCACTTGTTTTGTTATGCTCTTGACGTAGCATAAACTGCTTCCTTGATGGAAGGTTCAGACTTGGAGATAGCTTGAACATATTTATTACTGTTAACGATTCTCCTACATGGATTCGACTCTCCTGTTAATCCTTCTGTAGCTACTCAGACTGACGAACCAGTCTGCTACAATCCACGTGGTGGGAGTGATGTGTTTCAAATCAACCCTGTGTACTCACTGAGTGTCTCCACTGGAAAGAGACTGAGCATGTGTGCTGTGTCCTTTTATATGGGTTGGTGTAATGCCCCCCTGTGGTAGTGTCACCTCTGTGTGTATCTTGAATGCCCATTGGTCGTGTCCTATCTTACTGACCTATTGGTTGACTGTCTGGGTGTCATGTCTCTGGTGCTCCCTCTAGTGTCTAGCTAGGTGTAGCGTATGTACATTAACCCTTTGTGTACTTACAATGATGTATATCACCACAGCACTGACCATTCACTTTTATGTCTTATTTTTTTAAAAATATATATATTTATTAAAGTTTTTTAACACAATTTTTCTCCCTTACAAACAATAACCCCCCCCCCCCCATAGCAAAAATAAAACGAGAAATCGCGCAGAGCAAGATATATACATGGCAAAATGATATATTTACACAGCTTTGTACACTGGCCCTCACCCGTACGTGCCAGTTTCCCCAACCCTTCATGTTATCTCTTGCTCATCCACCCTCCCAGGCAGTCTCCCCTCCCCCCCCCCCCCCCCCCCCAGGATGTCCCCCCCCCCAAGGTTGCTGCTGCTGCTGACCGACCTTCCTCTAACGCTCCGCGAGATAGTCTAGGAACGGTTGCCACCGCCTGTAAAACCCCTGCGCAGACCCTCTCAAGGCGAACTTAATCCTCTCCAACTTTATGAACCCAGCCATATCATTTATCCAGGCCTCCAGGCTGGGGGGCTTTGCCTCCTTCCACATTAGCAAGATCCTTCGCCGGGCTACTAGGGACGCAAAGGCCAGAATGCCGGCCTCTTTCGCCTCCTGCACTCCCGGTTCGTCCACTACTCCAAATATTGCTAGCCCCCAGCTTGGCTTGACCCGGACTTTCACCACCTGAGATATTGCTCCCGCCACTCCTCTCCAGAACCCCTCCAGTGCCGGGCATGACCAAAGCATATGGACATGGTTCGCCGGGCTCCCTGAGCACCTTCCACATCTGTCCTCTACCCCAAAGAACCTACTCAACCTCGCCCCCGTCAAGTGCGCTCTGTGGACCACCTTAAATTGTATCAGGCTGAGCCTGGCACATGAGGAGGAGGAATTAACCCTACTTAGGGCATCAGCCCACAGACCTTCCTCGATCTCCTCCCCCAGCTCCCCCTCCCATTTACCCTTCAACTCTTCTACCAGCGCTTCCACCTCTTCTTTCAACTCCTGGTGTATTTCCGACACCTTGCCCTCCCCGACCCATACACTCGAGATCACCCTATCTTGAACTTCTTGTGCCGGGAGCAACGGGAATTCCCTCACCTGTCGCCTCACAAAAGCCCTCACCTGCATATATCTAAAGGCATTTCCCGGGGGTAACTCAAACTTCTCCTCCAGTGCCCCTAGGCTCGCAAACGTCCCGTCGATGAACAGGTCCCCCATTCTTCCAATCCCCACCCAATGCCAGCTCTGGAACCCCCCGTCCATCTTCCCCGGGACAAACCGGTGGTTACCCCTGATCGGGGACCACACCGATGCTCCCATTGCACCCCGGTGCCGTCTCCACTGGCCCCAGTTCCTTAGCGTTGCGGCCACCACCGGGCTTGTGGTATACTTTGTCGGCGAGAGCGGCAGCGGTGCCGTCACCAACGCCCCCAGGCTCGTTCCTTTACAGGATGCCATCTCCATCCTCTTCCATGCCGCCCCCTCTCCCTCCATAACCCACTTGCGGATCATCGCCACATTTGCTGCCCAGTAGTAGCTCCCCAGGTTTGGCAGCGCCAACCCTCCTCGGTCCCTACTGCATTCCAGGAACCCTCTCCTTACTCTCGGGGTCTTATTCGCCCACACAAACCCCATAATACTCCTGCCTTAAAAAAGGCCTTAGTGATCATGATGGGAAGGCACTGAAACACAAACAGAAACCTCGGAAGGACCACCATTTTGACCGACTGCACTCTACCCGCCAGCGAGAGCGGTAACATGTCCCATCTTTTGAAATCCTCCTCCATTTGCTCCACCAACCTCGTCAGATTCAGTTTATGTAGGGTCCCCCAACTCCTGGCTATCTGGATCCCCAGATACCGAAAGCTCCCCTCCGTCCTCCTCAGCGGTAGGTCCCCTATCCCTCTTTCTTGGTCCCCCACCTGTAATACAAAGAGCTCACTCTTCCCTACATTGAGCTTATAGCCCGAAAACTCCCCAAACTCCCTTAGAGTCTGCATGACCTCCACCATCCCCTCCATTGGATCCGCCACGTACAGCAACAGGTCATCCGCATATAGCGACACCCAATGCTCTTCTCCCCCTCGGACCACCCCCTTCCATTTATTAGACTCCCTCAATGACATGGCCAATGGTTCGATCGCCAATGCGAACAACAGGGGGGACAGGGGGCACCCCTGCCTCGTCCCTCGGTACAGTCGAAAGTACTCCGACCTCCGCCGGTTCGTCACTACACTTGCCATCGGGGCTCTGTAAAGGAGCTTAACCCAATTGATAAACCCTACCCCGAACCCAAACCTGCGCAGCACCTCCCAGAGGTACTCCCACTCTACTCGGTCAAAGGCCTTCTCCGCGTCCATAGCTGCCACTATCTCTGCCTCTCCCTCCTCCGATGGCATCATTATCACGTTTAAGAGCCTCCGCACATTGGTGTTTAGTTGCCTGCCCTTTACAAATCCCGTCTGGTCCTCGTGGATTACCCCCGGGACACAGTCCTCGATCCTCGTGGCCAGCACTTTTGCCAGCAACTTTGCATCCACATTGAGGAGCGAGATCGGCCTGTACGATCCACATTGCAGTGGGTCCTTGTCCCGCTTTAGGATCAAAGAAATTGTCGCTTCTGACATTGTCGGGGGCAGGGTCCCCTCCTCTCTTGCCTCATTAAAGGTCCTCACCAGTAGCGGGGCCAACAGGTCTGCGTACATTATGTAGAACTCCACCGGGAATCCGTCCGGTCCCGGGGCCTTCCCCGCCTGCATGCTCCCCAAACCCTTGCTCAGCTCCTCCAACCCAATTGGTGCCCCCAAACCAGCCACCTCTTGCTCCTCCACCCTCGGGAATCTCAGCTGATCTAGGAATCGTCTTATCCCCTCTTCCCCCGCTGGGGGCTGGGATCTGTACAGCTCTTCATAAAAGGCCTTGAATACCTTGTTTATTTTCGTCGCACTCCGAACCGTGGCTCCCCTTCCATCTTTGACTCCCCCTATTTCCCTCGCTGCCATCCTCTTACGGAGCTGGTGTGCCAGCATCCGACTAGCCTTTTCCCCATACTCGTAGGTCGCCCCCTGCGCTTTCCTCCACTGTGCCTCCACCTTCCCTGTGGTCAACAGGTCAAACTCCGCCTGGAGCCGTCGTCTTTCTCCAAGTAATTTGTATGTCTTATTACCCTTTCAATCTTCTTCTGAAGATGGCCGGATATGTCTCCCCTTATATCGAAGTCACAGGTCACATGATCTTGGTCTAGAGACCGCATGGTGTGTCTGCACGGCCACCTGCTGGTTGGAGGTCGCACACTTTCCAACTATGATATAGCCCATAGGCATATCACCACATCCTTCTTCCTCACAAAGCATTGCGATAATTTTTTTTACAGGTAACATCAAACATTAAATTTTATACATTCATTATATGTAGCTGGTAAAGTGAACGAGTTTTACTAAAGTGTCCATAAACATGCTGTGCCTGACAAGTGTCCATTTCCTTTGTATAGGTCTCATTTTTTCGAGTTGTTGCCCACCTCGTCGAAGACTGGTTTACTTGTCGGTGTCTTGCTTCTCTTGCGCTTCGCCCAGTGCCTTTGAAAGGCCTGTGTCCAAGTCTGCCATACTTGTGTTGTCAGTCGCTTTCTTTTCCGCTTTCTTGCATGATGTTGCTTGCAACTTGTGACTGTTTTCATTGCTGGTTGGTTGGTGGGATGAGGTAGTTCGCCCAGTCTTCTCTTTTTTCTCGTAATCTTTAGGACAAGGTGATGTATTTTGTTATTTTTTCAAAACTGTATTTTATTACCAGCATGTATCAAAACAGGTTACTACACATAAACACCCCGGAAGACTTCCTGGTGCGGCTATGCAGAGCTAGGTCGCATATTCGGCAGCTCCTGCTTGGAACGGACTTTTGGGCTCTTTTACAGGGCCCCCACGGCATTTGTTTGACATTTCCCGGTGTGGGAAGAAGGCTGCAATATTTCCCCGACAGTGTCCCCCAGGAAGGGTATGTCTCTGGGTTGCCAGACACGGCAGAAACAGTAAAAGATTTGGCTGCAACTGCAGGATAAACAGGGCCTCTTCCAGCATGCAGGCGGGGGAAGGGCAAGCTTAAAGCTGCAAGCTGACCTGAGGGCCTGTATCAAAGGTGAATTCTAGCAGCAGAGGGAACAGCTGTGAAAAGACCTCATCAAGGCCACTGAAGGGAGTTCCGGTTGCGGTGATGCCTAGCTAGCCGCATGCTTCGGCGGCTCCAGCTCCGACGGACCTTCGGGCTCTTTTAAGAGCCCCAACGGGGAATTTTTCGATGACGCAACCCGGTGTGGGGTGTGTGAGAAGGGAGTCCCCCCCAAACGAAGGAGGAAAAAAACGGCGGTGGTGGCTGCAGCGCGAGGAATCGTCGACCAACGGGTCAGAAAGAGAGAAGTACAAGATAGCGGCGGAGAAAGCGCAGGCGACATGGGGGCCTGAGCAGGATGAAATTGTGAGACGGTGCGTGGAGCTGCTGAAGAGGGAGGTGCTGACCCCATTGCTACAGGCAATTGAGGGGCTCAAGGAGACATTAAAGACCCAGGAGACAGAGCTCCACGTGGTGGAGCAGAAGGTGACAGATATTGAGGACGAGATCCTGGGCCTGGCGGTTAAGACACAGACGCACGAGGCACTTCATAAAAAGTGTACTGAAAGGATCGAAGCCCTAGAAAATGGAGCGCGAAGGAAGAACCTTTGGATACTGGGTCTCCCTGAGGGTGTGGAAGGAGTGGACTGTGGAGCGTACGCAAGTACGATGCTGAGCTCACTGATGGGTGCTGAGGCCCCTACGGGCCCCTTGGAGGTGGAGTGGGCAAATCGGATTCCGGCGAGAAGACCAAAAGCGGGAGAACCACCCAGGGCGATAATCGTGCGATTTTACAGCCTTAAGGATAGAGAAGAGGTCCTGAGATGGGCTAAAAAGGTGCGGAGTAGCAGATGGGAGAATGCAGTGGTACGGGTATACCAGGATTGGAGTGCGGAGGTGGCGAGAAGGAGGGCGAGCTTCAACCGAGCCAAAGAGGTGTTGCATAAAAGGAAGGTGAAGTTCGGGATGCTGCAGCCGGCAAGACTATGGGTCACGTATCAGGAGAGACACCATTATTTCGAGACGGCGGAGGAAGCATGGACCTTCATCAAAGAAGAGAAATTGGATCGGAACTGAGGGACTGATGCTGCAGGAAATGTTATTGTTAATGTTATGGTTGAAGTTAATTGAGAAGTAAATTGGGAAGGGGGTGTATTGAGAGATACCTGGAGGTCAATGACAACGGTGAGGTCCCTGTGGGAGTGGTATGGGAAGCACTAAAAGCGGTGGTCAGAGGAGAGCTGATCTCCATTGGGGCCCACAAAAGGAAAACAGAGGCCAAGGAAAGGGAAAGATTACTGGGGGAGACATTGGGGAAATGTGGGCGCCGGTGAGGGGGGAAAGACGGGACATAGTTGGAGAAGGGGAGGGGGAGGGGAAAGGGAGCTGCGCCATAAGAGGCGGGTCAGGTAGAGGGATGTTCCCGCGCCAGAAAGAATAAGGCGGGAAGACAGGCGCAAGGCGGATGGGAGTTCCCCACATGGGGGGGTCTAGGAGTGAGCAGGAGTAGCCGGGGTCAGTTGAAGTCAGCTGACTTACGGAAGTAATATGAGGGGAGCAATCATGCTAGAAAGAGATCTAGCGGGGAGGGGGGGGAGGGAGGGGGAGGGGGGGGGGACAACTGGGTTGCTGCTGCGGAAATCCAAAAGGAAATGGCTAAAGAGTGGGTGGGCGGGGATGGTGTGCGACGCTGGGGTAGCGAGCGGGAGCGCGGAGGCGGGATATGGGACTGGCCTAGAGAAGGTAATGGCTAGTCGACACGGGAGGGGGGCAGGTAGCCCCCTAGTGAGGCTGATCACGTGGAACGTGAGAGGCCTGAACGGACCGATAAAAAGGGCCCGAGTGCTCGCGCATTTGAAAGGACTAAGGGCAGACGTGGTTATGCTCCAAGAGACGCACCTAAAGGTGGCGGACCAAGTTAGGCTAAGGAAAGGATCGGTGGGATAGGTGTTCCACTCAGGACTGGACGCAAAGAATAGAGGGGTGGCCATTTTGGTGGGGAAACGGGTAGCATTTGAAGCAAAGAACATCGTAGCAGATAGCGGAGGTAGATATGTAATGGTGAGTGGCAGGCTGGAGGGAATGGAGGTCGTGTTGGTTAATGTGTATGCCCCAAACTGGGACGATGCGGGATTTATGAGACGGATGCTGGGGCGTATACCGGACCTGGAGGCAGGAAACTTGATTTTAGGAGGGGACTTTAATACGGTGCTGGACCCGGGGCTAGATAGACCCAGCTCAAGGACCGGAAGAAGGCCGGCAGCGGCCAAGGTACTTAAGGGGTTTATGGACCAAATGGGGGGAGTGGATCCATGGCGATTTCTTAGACCTAGGGCTAGGGAGTTTTCCTTCTTCTCCCATGTCCATAAAGTGTACTCCCGGATAGATTTTTTTGTTTTGGGAAGGTCGTTGATCTCTAGGGTGGAAGAAGCTGAGTACTCAGCCATAGCAGTTTCGGATCATGCCCCACATTGGGTGGACCTGGAATTAGGAGAGGAAAGGGAGCAGAGAACACTCTGGCGATTAGATGTGGGACTGATGGCGGATGAGGGAATGTGTGCAAGAGTGCGGGGGTGTATTGAGAGATACCTGGAGGTCAATGACAACGGCGAGGTCCCTGTGGGAGTGGTATGGGAAGCACTAAAAGTGGTGGTCAGAGGAGAGCTGATCTCCTTTGGGGCCCACAAAAGGAAAACAGAGGCCAAGGAAAGGGAAAGATTACTGGGGGAGATTTTAAGGGTGGATAGGGAATTTGCAGAGACCCCGGAGGAGGAATTGTACAGGGAGAGGAGACGACTCCAGACGGAATTTGACCTTCTGACCACCAGAAAGGCGGAGGTACTGTGGAGGAAGGCACAGGGGAGGAGGTATGAATATGGGGAAAAGGCTAGTCGCCTGTTGGCTCATCAATTGCGAAAGAGGGCAGCAGCGAGGGAGATAGGAGGAATTAGAGACGAAAGGGGAGACACGGTGCGAAGGGCAGGAAAGATAAATGAGGTGTTCAAGACCTTCTATGAGGAACTGTATAGGTCTCAACCCCCAGAGGGAGAGGAGGGGATGCGGCAGTTCCTGGACCAATTGATGTTCCCGAAAGTGGAGGAGCGGGGGGTGGTAGGCCTGGGGGCACTGATTGGGGTGGACGAGGTTATTAAGGGACTGGGAAGCATGCAAGCAGGGAAGGCCCCAGGACCAGACGGGTTCCCGGTGGAGTATTACAGAAAATATGTGGACTTGTTGGCTCCGTTGATGGTGAGGACGTTCAATGAGGCCAGGAAAGGGGGGACTCTACCCCCGACGATGTCGGAGGCGACGATATCGTTAATTTTGAAGAGGGATAAAGATCCGTTGCAGTGCGGGTCCTATAGACCCATTTCATTATTGAACGTGGACGCCAAATTGTTGGCAAAGGTACTGGCATTGAGGATAGAGGACTGTGTCCCGGGGGTGGTGCACGAAGACCAGACAGGGTTCGTAAAAGGGAGACAACTGAATGTTAACGTGCGACGACTATTAGGGGTGATAATGATGCCCCCAGTGGAGGGGGAGGCAGAGATAGTGGCGGCAATGGACGCAGAGAAGGCATTTGATAGGGTGGAGTGGGAGTATTTATGGGAAGTGTTAAGGAGGTTTGGGTTTGGGAACGGGTTTATTAGCTGGGTTAGACTTCTCTATGGGGCTCCAACGGCAAGCGTAGTTACAGGTCGACATAGATCGGAGTATTTCCGACTATATAGTGGAACAAGACAGGGATGCCCGCTGTCTCCAACTATGGTCACTATCCATAACTCCACTGGCCATCTAAACTAGTCTGCTGTTGCTATGATCCTGGTGCACCCAAGAGAGAGAGAGAGAGACTCAATGTGGCTGACTTTTATACCCCTGTTGGTCCGGCCCTCTAGTGATTATGTGGTGCTACTGATTACACATTAACCCCTTGTTTACATGCACATATAGAGATCACCACATCCCCCTTTTGTCATATTACATATTTTCTGTATGTTGTAGAGAATATTGAACAAACATAATGGGTGCAGTTTGCAAATGCATTACATAAAATCAATGAGTAAGTCCGGCAAATGTTACTACATTTAGCCTCGTTGGTTTTTTTTTTGCTTGCGTGAAATAGGTAGACAAATGATGTTATGTACAAGTTGTGATGATCTTGACGATTATACAAAGCCAATTAATAGTTATGAGTCCAATCTTAATAAAAAAATTAAAACATTTGTGAGTCCATGAGTTTGTTCGGTCGAGTTGCTCTCTTCTTCTGTTGTTGAAGTGGTGATGTTGTTATTTCTTTGTGACAGTCATCAGTGTTCCTGTGTTTAAGTAACCAAGAAGTCATCAATGAGGTTTTTGAATGGTCGAATCACTTTGTTGTCTGATTTATGCTTTTTTTTCTATATGCTTGTGGTAGCGATTCTGTGTTACACCTTTGTTGTCTGACATGGACTTTTTCCTGTGTTTGTGGTGTTGATTCTGTATGTCATCTTTGTTGTCTGACCTGGACTTTTTCTTGTGTTTGTGGTATAGATTCTGCATGTCATCTTTCTTGACAGCTGGTTTGCTTGTTTATTGTGGAGTAAATGTGAATTTGTGAGATTTATTGCCATGCCATGGCATGTTTGTACACTTGCCATTGTTTTGCAGTGTGCTATGGCATTGTCCTTCATGTGCAGAGTTGTACCATGCTGTACAGGTTGTTGTTTCATTGTTGTCGTTTCGGTCTTGGTCGTTTTCGTTGTCGTTCTTATTGTTGTCGTTCTTGTTGCTGTTTTCGCCATGCTTGTTGTTTCTCTTTTTGTTGTTTTCACTGTTGTTCTTGTTGTTTTTCTCGTCATGCTCGTTGTTTCTTTTTTTGTTTTGCTTCTTGTTATGTTTGTTGTTGTTCTTGTAGTTTTTATTGTTGTGCTTGTAGTTTTTGATGTTGCTGTCGATGTTCTTGTTTCTGTAGCTCTTCGTGTTGTTGTTGTTGCTCTTGTTGCGCTGCATGTTGTTTTCGTTGTTGCTGTTGCGCTCAAGAGTGTTCCGTTTGGATGATGTGAGTTATTGTCACAGATATTGGTGTCAGTGTTCTTTGTGGTATCTGTTACATTGAGCGTTTCTTCTTGAGAATTGTGAGAATGATCTGATGTTGCATTGATGTTGGTGACATCAGTCATTTGTGGTGGATTTGATTCCTCTGCTTTGCTTCCTTGGTACTCCTCTTCTATAGTCATTTCTGGTTCACTTGAATCATCTGTGATCTCTTTGTGCTCCTCTTCTGGAGTTATTTCTGATTCATTTGAATCACCTTTGGTTTCTTGGTGCTCTTCTGGAGTCAAAATCTTCAAGATTTCTATTGACGTGGTCTCTCTGGACTCTTGGTGCTCCTCTTTTGGAGTCAAAATCTTCACAATTTCATTTGACGTGGTCTCTCTGGACTCATGAGTAGCCGTCCTCTGATTATTGAGTGCTTCTGTGCAGACGAGCTGAGATATGTCAGTCTCGCTGTGATCCTACACATCCTGTATGGGAATTGTGCTTTCTTCATCACTTATCTCACATACAGTGGGTAGACAGTCAATGACTTCTTGTTGGTTAAGTGAGCTGGGTAGACTTTCATAGTCTTCTTGTTGTGGCTCAAATAAGCTTGATAGATCTTCATGGTCTTGTTCTTGCACGGCATTCGCTATGGAGTGTTTGCTTGCTTCCATTTTTGAGTCTGTCACCGAGCTGTTTGTGGAGGCTTGCATCACGCTCTTTGTGGAGTCTTTCATCGCTTGCTCTGTGGAGTCCTTCATCGCTCTCTCTGTGGAGTCTGCCATTGCTCAATCTGTGGAGTCTGTCATCGCTCTCTTTGTGGAGTTGTGCAGTGTTCTCACTGTAGAGTCGATCTGTGTTCTCTCTCAACTGAGTCGTTCTGTGCTGTCTGTGTGGCGTCGTCTTCGTCTTGGTTATTGCTGTCATCCAATGTATCGACGATCTGCCATGGCACCATGGTATTGGATTCATCTACCATGAGAAGAGTCGTGTTGAGCTTTTCAACCGTGTTGCTGATGCTGTGATCAAGATCTCCGAATAACTCAGCCATGCCTGAGTAGTATTGTGTGTATTGTTCGATAGACAATCATCTATTTCTTTTTCGGAGTTGTTATCGTTCTCTTCATGGTCAATGAACAAATCATCTTCTTTGGTTTCTGATTTTTCGTGGTGCTCTTCTCTTTGGGTGGTGTAGACTGCTTGTTCCAGGGTGCTGTGAAAGTTATTTTCAACTGCTGGTGTAAGGTCGGCATTGTTCTGTCTTTTGAGGCAAGAAAATTGGGTTTTGCAGCTTTAAATTTCTTTTCGTTCATTTTCGTGCATTTCCCTTTTAAGTGGGCGTGGTCCTGGTCCTCTGACGTCATGACGCTCATGACGTAATGCGTAGGACTTGAATGCGCATGCACAATTCGAGTTTCCTTTACTGTGCGCTTTTTGCACAACTGCGCATGTGCGGCTCCTTTCTTAAGATGGCTGCCGCTCAGAACTTCCGTCTTCTTCTGTTTCAACATTGCCTCTGCCTCGTGGTAAGTTTTGGCGCCTCTTTTACTGATTTTGTTTTCTAAATAATGATTCTGTGTTTGTAGAGACTCAAAGTATTGATTTTGTTTTTGTTCATAAGCAAGGCATTTTTGTATAGCAATTTCTAGAGTTAGATGCTTATTTTGTGATAGTTCTTCCCTCAAATTATTATCAGATAGTCCAGAAATTAATTGATCCATTATCATAGTGTCCCTGAAAGCAGCATAATCACAGCCTTGTGGTATTAACTTGAGATTTGTAATAAAATCAGTGATGGGCCCTCCGTTTCTCTGGCATTTATGACAATTGTTAAATCTTTCCAGCATCTCACCAGAGTGACTCTTACAGTGTTCATCACATTTTTTGAGTATTACTTCTATTTTGGTGTCGTCTTCACCTTCTAAGTAATTAAAGCAATTATAGATTTCTCTAGCTTCATGCCATCCTATTGAGAGTAGTAGTGCTATTTTCGTTGCGTTAGAGACCGTGCTTAAACCATTAGCTGCGATAAATATTTGGAATATCTATTCAAATCGTTTACAGTCATAACTTAAATTACCGGTTGTTTCCAGCTGCCCTAGAGGTCCAATGAGTCCCATAGTTAGTCGTCGAGGATCCATTTGCTGCGAAGTCTTCCACAGTCGAATGCCCAGTCTTCTCTTTTTCTTCTCTTTTTGTCTAACTTAATCTAACTAGTTCTGTTAAAGCAACTCAACTGGTACCATGTTTTGTTACCTCTCTGGTAGGTAACATGTGCTACTCAAACCTTGGTCAATGATGAGGTATTCTGAATTCCGATGAAGACGATTCGAACTCTTCCAGCAGTAACAATAGGTTTATTGAGTAACTACAACAATATTTATATGAGTTCTCTACTTTAACTTTGATACTAGTGATAAGGTTAACAAGATCTAACTATGGTAACTATACGTAACTCCACTGGCCATCTAAACTAGTCTGCTGTTGCTATGATTCCAGTGCACCCAAGAGAGAGAGACAGAGACAATGTGGCTGCCTTTTATACCCCTGTTGGTCCGGCCCTCTAGTGATCATGTGGTGCTACCGATTACACATTAACCCCTTGTGTACATGCACATATAGAGATTACCACACACCCTTGGCTTAACATTCCAACCTGTTGAATTTCGGGAGGACTGAAGAAGTTAAAAAATGATTCATTTGGTACAGCAGGCGTAACCATTCTGCAAGTGCCTCGACCTTTGTGCTTCGGTTTGGTTTTAATTGTTCTCATCGGTACATCTTTTTCTTCCACCAATCCATTTTGCAGCCTGCGCATGCTATGATCTGTGTTTCATCAACCGATGATGTGAGCGGCTGCAAGTCCAATCGACATCCTTTTGTGATCACCTCATTTGTGAAATATTCATTAGACCCGAACTTAAACTCCAGAGTGCAGCTCGACGGCTTCCCTTGCTCTGTCCATTTAACACTCACATCTCGCAGATGATTTGATATGGGTTCATCATGATCTCGTGTCATGACAATCGTGTCACACGATTTATGTTCACAATGGAGAACGTGACAACATGTCTTTTACTATGCACCCAGGCTTCTAGGTCACATTCCCCCATAGTTTCAAACTCATTTCCACTGTCATCAAGTAGTGGACGATTTACAATTGTCGGCATCTGTGACAGAGCTTGCAGATCATGTACGCTAAGGAGGTTTGCCTTCGCTCCCATGTCAAGTTTACACTTCACCATCGACTCATTCAACTGCACTGGAATGGTCCATCTGTTTTCAATGGTATCAGTAGGGGCATGACCGTCATTGCAGTCAGTCACCAAAATGTCCGTCTCGCCCAGTATTGGACTCACCGTGTCGGTGGTCAATATCAAATCCACGAAGAACAAGTCATCTCATCAGCTGCAATTATTGACCTCGACCAGTCGAGTGATTGACTGTGGACCTCAGGAATACGGACGGAGCACTGTTTCTTCAAATGACCAGCAGGACTGCCCCTGACGCAGACTTTTTCAAAGGCTGGACATTTCTGTGAGACAAGTCGAGTGCCACACTTCTGGCACAAAATGGCGGAGGGGGCTTATTGCCTAAAATGGCCACCCACGTTCAGAACATGTGTCTTTTGCTGTCTCATATCGGTGCACTCAAGATGGCCGCCCGCACTGAGACCACGTTTCTTAATGACGTGTGGCACAGCATTAATGGTGCTGGCATCTTACTCTGAGTTGGCGCCAAGATTGATTAAGCGAGGTGTGCTGTTTTGCTGTGCAGGCACCTCGTCCGCAAGACACATTTCACTGTGATGGACTGATTGAAGCCCTTCTTTCTGGGCACATGTACTCACATGCATGGTCACATGCTTTGCCACCTTTCATGGAACAATATAGTCTGAAGTATTGTAACGCATCATCATAGCTTCTGTTCTGCTCTTCAGCCCCAAACGCAGAGGTACTATATAGCTCTGCTGCCTTCGGACCTACTGCCTTTAACAGCAACGTGAGAAGCCTGTCTTTCGGCTGTGCCTGCATGCCTATGGCTAAAAGCTGGAATTGCTGCTTAAAGAAGCGCCAATTTTGTTCCACATTACCCGTGAACTGGAGGCGACGGGGTCCCCTGACCTCTTGAATCTGTACCTCCCAGATCTTTTAGTGTGTTGGGTCACCTCAGGCTGCAGTTCATCACATCTGTCTTCAAGCCGGATGTCTAACGCTGTTACTGCCATCGCTATCTTTAAATCGTCAGCACTCATGGTACCATGTTGTGTTTAGTCCTTTGTACTTTACAAAGGAATCCACCAGATACTTTGACTTGTCCAAACCAGAATCTTTTATTGAGTGTCGTGTGGTAAGAGAGCAATCTGATACAGAATATGTTATCATGGAGTCTGCTAACTATTCCTCTGGAACTTGCACCAAGCACTGCTCATTCACATGTATGTGTTATTATCCTCTCAATCTTCTTCTGAAGATGGCTGGATGTGGTTCCCTGCATGGTGTATCTGTATCGCCACCTGCTGGTTGGAGGTCGCATACCTTCCAACTATGATATAGCCCATAGGCATATCACCACAAAGCCAATCACTAGTTAAACACTGGACAACCTCACTGAGGTTGCAGCTTCCTACATCCCCATGTTCTCTCAAATGTGCTGGCTTTTATCCTGTCTGGCAATACTTTGAGGCACCCTTCTACAATTCCTACCTGTCCATACAACTACCGTTAAATCACACGGGCTATGTTAAATCTCAGTGGATTGCCTGGTTAATTGAACAAACTGTTCTTGAATTGGTCTTCAATGGAAGATGGGCTGGCTTTTGGGCTTGTTCACCTTCAGTAATTTAAGAAATGGTTGTTAAGACATCAGGGACCTAGGTCATGGACTCAATGAACTCAATGGGCCAAATGACATCCGTCCGTGCCGTAATGACTCTGTGACTCTAAGTGCATATATCTACTCCGCGATAAATACAATTTGTGTGCAAGTAACTGGGAATTCTGTCCGCCTCATCATTATTCTACAGCTATATTTAGGCCTTTATATGCACGCAAGTTAAAAATAAAATCAGCTCTGAGATGAAAGTTAATGTGCTAATTTTGATGTTGCTTTTCTAGAGGCTATGTAAACAATAATAAATTCAGAAGGTTGCTTTGTAGTTGTGTTGGACAGTCTTTAACCCTGGACAGTCTGGCAAGTCTTCCCTGTCTAGCTGTGGAGAACAGCAGATGAAACACAGAGATGTGTGTGCGGGGCGGGGAGGGGGCGATAGGTGGGTTTGCAAGCAGGTGTCTGGTTTAAAGGGCTGAAATTACCGGCATGTTGGGAATTTAGTGGCAACCTGCCAATTTCTTAATTTAACCTCAGTGAGATCTGCAGCATGCAGGAAACCCCTGTGGACTGACAATTTGGAAGCACTAATGTGAAATGGGCTCTTTATGAAATGTTTTAACTAGGATTCTTTATTTAACTACCATAGATTTCTGCATGTAGGTTGACCAATGTATAAGACTATTTCGGTACAAAGATCCTGGGCTAGATTCTCCACAGTCACGCGCCAAAGTCGTGTTCGGCGCGGGGGCAGAGAATGGCCATTTACGAGGAACCGGCGCTGCTGAAGCGATTCTCCGGGATCCGGAGAATCGCTCGGGAATTGCTCACACGCGCACACGGCGCAGCTAGAGGGCCATTGACAGAGGCCCCGTGATTCTCCGCTCAAAACTGGCCGAGGTCCCGACGGCGTGATCCTCGCCACGTATCAGCCGTGGCTGCCCTGGTGGGGGGCAGGGGGATCGGTCACCGGGGGGGGGGGGGGCCCTCATGGACGACCAGGGGAGCGATCGGGCAGCACGGATCTGCGGGTGCATGCGATCTCAGGGGGGCCTACATTTTGGATGACGGGCCGAGTCTTCCATCGAGTCAGGCCGCCACCGTGCGCATGCGCAGACTCCCAACTGGACGTGCGGGGCCACGTATCCGCAGCCAGAGCTGTGAGGAGCACTCAGGGGCCCTGCCAGCCCCCTGTAGGTAGGAGAATCACTCAGGACTTTCTTAAGGAAAGTCAATAGTGAAATGCCAGCGTCTTTATGCTGGCGTGGGGACATAGCCCTTTTTTTGGAGAATCCAGCCCCCTGTTCTTGCATCTACTGTTAAAGCTCATATTGAATTGTAAGCTGAATTCTGAACACAGCATGATCAATCATAAAGGCACTGCTCTTAGTCAAAACAACATACTTGCCACATGTATTAAGGATGAGGCCGTTTTTGTCTCCCTTTCAAGATTTCCTCTGATGACACAGTGGTTAGCACTTCTGCCTTACAGCGCCAGGGACCTAGGTTCGATCCCGGCATTGGGTGACTGTGTAGCATTTACATGTTCTCCCTGTGCCTGTGTGGGTTTCCTCCGGGTCCTCCGGATTCCTCCCACAGTCCAAAGATGTGCAGGCTACATGTATTGGCCATACTCAAATTGCCACTTAGTGTCCAAAGATGTGCCGGTTAAGTTAGGTTACATGGATAGGGCGGGGGAGTGGATCTAGGTAGAGTGCTCTTTCGGAGGATCGATGCAGACTCAATGAGCCAAATCGGTTCCTGCTGTATTTTAGGGATTCTATGGATTCTAATTTATCTTCAAACATTTCATACATTGCCACCTCAAAAAAGACTGATACAGGCACCAAGTAATCTTCTGACACCATTCATATGAAAATAGGGGAAAGCAACCTCAATGAGAATCCACTAGGACAGATGCCTCTTACTGAATCAAAAGTATTTTTAAGGGCAGCATGGTGGACCAGTGGTTAGCACAGCTGTCTCACGGCGCCCTGGTCCCGGGTTCAATCCTGGCTCTGGGTCACTGTCCATGTGGAGTTTGCACATTCTCCCTGTGTTTGCGTGGGTTGCGCCCCACAAACCAAAGATGTGCAAGCTAGGTGGATTGGTCATAATAACTTGCCCCTGAATTGGAAAAAATGAATTGGGTACTCTAAATTTATTTTAAAAAAAGAAAAAATATATATTTTTAGTATTTGGTTGTAAACATTTCTTTAATTTAATGCGAATCTTTGATTTAAATTATTATAATTTTAAATCATATGTAAAAGATAGAATGTGGATATTTACCCTTTTTGCCACATGATCATGGTCATGTTCTATTTTTTTTAATAAACATTTTATTGAGGTATTTCTTTGGCATTTTAACAGCAACAAAATCAACAATATACATAACAAGAAAAATATATACATACTGCAAATTCCACCACCCTCTCCTGCAGGTCTTGCCATTACTTACCCCCGGAACCTACGCTAACCTAAACCCCCTCCCGCCACCCCCCCCTTCTGCTGACGATTAATTTTCTGCGAGGAAGTCGACGAATGGTTGCCACCTCCGGGCGAACCCCAGCAGAGACCCTCTCATGGCTAACTTAATTTTCTCCAGACAGAGGAAGCCTGCCATGCCTGAAAGCCAGGTCTCCGATTTCGGGGGCTTTGAGCCCCTCCATGCCAGCAGTATATGCCTCCGGGCTACCAGGGAAGCAAAGGCCAGAGCATCCGCCTCTCTCTCCTCCTGGATTCCCGGGTCCTGCGATACCCCAAAAACCGCCACCTCTGGACTCATTGCCACCCTCATATTTAATACCGTGGACATGGTGTCGGCAAACCCCTGCCAAAACCCCCTCAGTTTTGGACATGCCCAGAACATGTGAACATGGTTCGCTGGCCCCACACTTCGCACAGCTATCCTCCACCCCAAAGAACCTGTTCATCCGGGCCACTGTCATGTGAGCCCGGTGAACAACCTTAAATTGGATCAGGCTGAGCCTGGCATATGTTGCGGTAGCCTTGACCCTTCCTAACGCGTCTGCCCAGAGGCCCTTCTCTATCTCTCCCCCCAGCTCCTCCTCCCACTTTCGCTTCAGCTCCTCGGTCTGCGTCTCCTCCGAGCCCATAAGCTCTTTATATGTGTCCGAGACGCTCCCCTCTCCTATCCATCCACCCTGAGGCAAACCGATGGTTGTCGCAGATTGGGGATCATAAGATGCCCCCTCTGCTCCCACATGTCTCCTCCACTGCCCCCAAACTCTCAGGGCCGCCACCACCACTGGACTGGTCGAGTACCGCGCCGGCAGGAACGGCAAGGGCGCCATCACCAGTGCCCCTAAACTTGTGCCCTTACACAAAGCCACCTCCATGCACACCCACGCCGGCTCGCCCCCCACCAGCCACCTCCTAACCATGGCTATGTTAGCCGCCCAGTAGTAATTACTGAAATTCGGTAGCACCAGCCCACCATCTACCCGATTCTGCTCGAGCATTGCCCTCTTCACCCGTGGGGGCTTGCCCCCCCCCCCACACAAAGCCCACGATTATCTTATTGATTAGTTTAAAAAAGGACCGCGGAATGAAGATGGGGAGGCACTGGAAAACGAAAAGGAACCTCGGGAGGACCATCATTTTTACCGACCACCCTACCCACCAGAGACAACGGGAGCGCATCTCAACTCCGGAAATCCTCCTTCATCTGGTCCACCAACCGGGCCAGGTTCAATTTGTGTAGCCTGTCCCAATCCCTCGCCACCTGAATACCCAAGTACCTAAAACTGTCCCCTACCACTCTGAACGGCAGTTCCCCCAGTCGCCTCTCCTGACCTCTCGCCTGAACCACAAACAACTTGCTCTTCCCCATATTAAGTTTGTACCCCGAAAACCGGCCGAATTCCCCTAAAATTCCCATAATTTCCCCCATCCCCTCCATTGGCTCTGAGACGTACAGCAGTAAGTCATCCGCATCCAGCGAGACTCTGTGCTCCACCGCCCCCCGGACCAACCCCTTCCAGCCCCTTGAGGCCCTCAGAGCAATTGTCAGCGGCTCTATCGCTAGCGCAAACTGAGTGGGGAGAGGGGACATCCCTGTCTCGTCCCCCGGTGTAGTCTGAAATATTCCGAAGTCGTCTTATTTGTTCGTACACTAGCTACCAGAGCCCGGTACAGCAACCTAACCCAGTCAATAAAGCCCCTTCCAAACCCTAACTGCTCTAGCACCTCCCATAAGTAATCCCACTCGACCCGGTCAAAGGCTATTTCCGCGTCCATCGCAGCCACCACTTCAACTTCCCTACCTTCCGGGCATCATGATCACGTTTAGCAACCTTTTTACATTGGCCCCTGCTGCCTACCCTTAACAGAACCTGTCTGGTCCTCCCCTCTAACGTCCGGTACACAGTCCTCAATCCTAGAGGCCAGAAGTTTGGCATCCACGTTCAACAAGGATATCGGTCGATACAGCTCCGGGTCCTTGTCCCTTTTCAAGATGAGTGAGATCATGGCCTGTGACATCATCTGGGGTAAAACCCCTCTTTCCTTGGCCTCGTTAAAGACCTTCAACAGTACCGGCCCCAATATTCCAGAGAACTTTTTATAGAACTCGACTGGGTACCCGACCGGTCCCAGGGCCTCACCCGACTGCATGGCCTTCAAACCCTCCACTATCTCCTCCAGCCCGATCGGGACTCCCAGATCTTCTACCAGATCCCCATCCACCTTCGAGAAAGTCAAACCATCCAGAAAGTGCCTCATCCCCTCCGGCCCCACAGGGGGTTCCGACCTGTACAACCTGCAATAAAAGTCCCGAAAGGTCTTGCTCGCCCCCGCCGAGTCCCCAACTAAGTTCCCATCCCCGTCAACAACTTTCCCTATTTCCCTAGCTGCCTCCCTCTTTCTGAGCTGCTGTGCAAGCAGCCTACTGGCCTTTTCCCCGTGCTCGTAAATGTCCCCCTTCGCCTTTCTGAGCTGCTCCACTGCCCTTCCTGTAGTTACCAAACCAAATTCCACCTGCAGCCTCCGGCGTTCCCTTAACAGCCCTGCCTCTGGAGCCTCTGCATACCTCCTATCCACTCGTAGAATCTCTTATACCAGTCGGTCCGTTTCTGCCCTATCCGTCCTGTCCCTGTGAGCCCAGATCGTGATCAGCTCTCCTCTCACCACTGACTTCAGCGCTTCCCAGACCACCGCTGCTGAGACCTCCCCCATGCCGTTTACCTGCAGGTAGTTCAGCATGCACTTCCTCAGCCTCTCGCACACCGCTTCGTCCGCCAACGGCCCCACATCCAACCTCCATTGCGGGCGCTGCTTGCTATCCATACTGACCTGCAGGTCCACCCAGTGCGGAACATGGTCCGAGATCGTAATCGCCGAAGAACCCGTGTCCACCGCCCCTGCCAACAGGGCCCTGCCCATACAAAGAAATGTTCCCGGGAATACACCTTGTGAACGTGGGAGAAAAATGAAAATTCCTTGGCCCTTGGCTGCCTAAATCTCCATGGATCCACCCATCCCCATCTGCTCCATGAACCCTTTCAGCTCCTTTGCCATTGCTGGCACTTTGCCCGTTCTCGGGCATGACCGGTCCAGACCTGGATCAATAACCGTGTTGAAATCCCCACCCATGATCAGCCTGTGCGAATCCAGGTCCGGAATCTTCCCCAGCACCCTCTTTATAAAATCCCCATCGTCCCAATTTGGCGCATATACGTTGACCAGCACTACCTTCATCCCCTGCAGCTTGCCACTAACCATGATATATCGACCTCCCACATCCGAGACTATCCTCCCCACCTCAAACGTCACCCGCTTGTTAATCAAAATCGCAGCCCCTCTTGTCTTTGAATCCAGCCCCGAGTGGAAAACCTGACTAACCCAACCTTTCCTCAACCTAACCTGATCCACTACTTTAAGATGTGTCTCCTGCAGCATCACCACATCCGCCTTCAGTCTCCTCAGGTGCGCAAACACACGTGCCCTCTCTACCGGCCCATTTAGCCCCCATACATTCCAGGTGACCAGCCTAGTTGGGGGCACTTTGCCGGTCAGCCATCCCCTTTCTTGGGCCCGTCTCTAGCCCATGCGCCGCACCTCCTCCAGCCCGTACCGGGGCGGCCCCCACCCCCGACCCCCTCAGTGACCTTCCATCGAAGTCCCTCCCATGTCAGCAGAACCCATCCTGTCCCTCCCTCCCCTAGCAACACTACTCTAAATCCCAACCCAGCTAATAAACTAAGCACACCCCCCACTGTGCTTCCGTGAGCTAGCCCACCCAGCTAGCTTTGTGAATCCGTCTCGGGCGCCAAGAAGTCTCCCACCCATTGTTCCCTCGCTCCCCTCCCCACGCTCCTGTAAACAAGTTCCCTCATCCAACAATCCCCAAACAAATACCCCGCAGCAAGAAAACACAAAGAACAAAAGCACCACCCACCAAAACCCAGATAGGCATGTCTCCATCCAGCAAAGTGCACAACAGTATAAACACACAAGATAAAACACAAAAGGAACATTACCAACATCTACCCTAAAAAGGAACCAAAGACGAAACGGAAAATCGACTTTTCCCCCCCTCTTTCCTTTTCCCCTAAACAGAGCTCCAAAAAGGACTGATACAAACCAATACGAGAAGGCATAGCCAATTTTAACAACAAAAATAAAAAGCCAACCGAAACCCCACCAACAAACCAGGGGGGAGAAGAGAAAAACAAACAAAACCCCCCAGATAAAAACAGAAAAGGAAAAAGGGCCCAATATAGGCCAACATATTGCCACTGAGTCCAAAGGTTCTCAAACTCCTACCAGTCTTTTTCTTTTTGCAAAGTCCAACGCCTCGTCGGGCGACTCAAAATATTGATGTTGGTCTTCATGCGTAACCCACAGACGCGCCGGGTACAGCAGACCAAACTTCACCTGTTTCTTAAAGAAAATCGCCTTGATTTAAGCCTGCCCTCTTCCTCGCCACCTCCACGCTCAGGTCCTGGTCCACCCGCAAGGTGCTGTTATCCCTCTTGCAACTCTGCCTGCACTTGGCCCACCGCAGACTACATTCCTTGTCCAGGAACCTGTGGAATCTCACTACCATCGCCCTCGGAGGGTCCCCCGCCCGTGGCTTCCTGGCAAGAGCCCGGTATGCCCTGTCCACCTCCAGCGGTCGTGGGAATTCCCCCTTCCCCAGCAGCTTTTCGAACATACCCGCCACGTATGCTCCAGCATCTGCTCCCTCAGCCCCCTCTGGGAGCCCGACAATTCTTAGGTTCTGCCACTGGGACCGGTTCTCAAGGTCCTCCACCTTCTCCAAGAGCCTTTTCTGCTGTTCCCAAAGCATCCCCACCTCCAGTTCCACTGCTGTTTGGTGCTCCTCTTGTTCCAGCAGCGCCTTCTCCACCTTCTGAATCGCCCAGTCCTGGGCGTCCAGTCTGCTCTCTAGGCGATCAATCGATTCTTTGATCGGGTCCAGGCATTCCCGCTTCTGTCTGCCGAAACCATCCTGAATGGCCTGCACCACTGGGTCCGTTGAACGCTGCGCTGCCACCATAGGGGTCTGTACCCATACTGTCTTCCGTTGCAGCTTCAACACAGCTTGCTACTGGCTTCTTGTTTCTGCCCTTTCGCACACTTCTGATACTTTTTTCCATAAACCAATGCGAGGAAACAGTGCCCAGCTGCCTCAACCTACAAATTTTCTGTTTAAAAACGGAAAAAAGTCCGGGGGAAAGGTCCAAAAGACTGACTAGAGTGGGAGGCACCAAATGTGCGACTTACTCCTACATAGCCGCCACCGGAAGTCCTATGATCACGGGCTTTTCCGCACACCCATCCGAGTGTGTTTTCCCAGTGGTGGAGGTGGTCCATACGCACCCCCTGAGACCAGGAAATCTGGGGTGGGGTTTCAACAGAAGATCCCGCTATCGGGAATAACCAGAAATATCCTGCCAATATGTCCAATATTAAAGCAAATTCCTGCAGATGTTGGAGACTGAAATAAAACAGAAAGTTCTGGAAGAACTGCTCGTTTTCCAGTAAGGGCAGGAGGACTCCAGCCCACGAAGGGACGATGGCACCAGTCTGAAGGGGCCTTCTGATAGAGTCCCCCCACACCCTCAACCTTCCCCCACCTGAGATTGAGGGTGAGAAGTATTTCTGTCTCTGAGCTCAAATAACAGCTGCTCCTCAGTCTTAAAATTGAGGCTGGGCGAGAATTTAATTGGAGCATGGATGGGCTTTCCATCCAAGGCCCTGTGCATCCTACTGTAAAAGAGAATATGCAACTCCACACAGACAGTGACCCAGAGCCAGGATCGAACCGGGGCCTCGGCGCTGTGAGGCAGCAAGAACTTCATCAAAGTTTTAATCAAATATGAACTATGTTTCTCTCTCCACAGATGCTGCCAGACCTGCTGAGTTTATCTAGCGTTATTCTGTTTTTTATTCGGTCCAATGATCAATTGGGCTATGAAAGCAAGATTTAAACGGGACCTAAGAATGATGGAAGACTCACAAGTTTCAGAGTTTAGAAAGTATAACCAAGCAATTAAAAGGGAAATAGAAAATTGCCATTATGTAGTCAAAACAGTACACATTTCCAGTGGTTATGTGTGAGACTTGCAGTGTGCCAGTCAAAATACATTATAAACATGAGGTAGTATTCGACAGCCGTGGCACAAAAACCTGTACAAGCATCAGAGAGATGCAAATAATCCTACAAGGTTAATCCAAAATGTAAAGAGAGTGAAACATAAGGAATTATGCAATCTTTATAATAGGAAAAGGTGCTTAAGAGGTAGTCTCACAGAAGTAAGCAAAATATTAACCGATCATGATCAGGTGAGATCTTACTGTAGTAATACTGTAAGTAATAAGTAATACTGGTCCCAGGTTCGATTTCGGCTTGGGTCATTGTCTGTGTGGAGTCTGCACGTCCTCCCCGTGTCTGCGTGGGTTTCCTCCGGGTGCTCTGGTTTCCTCCCACAGTCCAAAGATGTGCGGGTTAGGTGAATTGGCCAATGATAAATTGCCCTTAATGTCCAAATTGCCCTTGGTGTTGGGTGGAGGTGTTGAGTTTGGGTAGCGTGCTCTTTCCAAGAGCTGGTGCAGACTCAGGGGGCCGAATGGCCTCCTTCTGCACTGTAGATTCAATGATAATCTATGATTAATCTAGGACAAAGGTTCGGCACAACATCGTGGGCCGAAGGGCCTGTTCTGTGCTGTATTTTCTATGTTCTATGTTCTATGTTAATACATTAAATGCTTACATTTGTCATGCTGCTGTTAGCTGCACTACTGTTAGTCACACCTAAAGCTGCAACATCATGATTATGGAGCTTTGTTCTTGTGGGTTTTGCGAGAGCTAATTATATTTACAACCTCACAGGGTCATAACATTCCACATATAAGTTGTATTGTAATGTATATTGTCTTGAGCTCTTGATTTATCCAAAATCAAACAAGAGCTAACTCATGAATCTTGCAATGGCATTTTCAGGATGGTGAGCTGTGGTGTATCTCACCTGTTTGATTTCTTTCCAAGCAGGCTAATTCACAATTGAAATATATAATTTATCACAAAAAGGTACTCTGAATATAAATCCTGGAGCAATTATATAATATATTTCAGGCACGCCCTGGATTTCCAGTAATTCCAGTGAAAGGTTCAGATTTCGTAATTTCTTGCTATTGAAATAACAGCTTCTTTGTTGCTTGTCTAGGAAAAAGTAATTAAAACAGAAATTCTATGAAGTGTAAAGGGAAACAAGAACTCTGTATCCAAGATAAAGAATTAAAGTGCATGTGCCCTTGTGAAAAATGAAAACATTACATTATCATAGATTATCATAGAATTTACAGTGCAGAAGGAGGACATTCAGCCCATCGAGTCTGCACTGGCTCTTGGAAAGAGCACCCTACCCAAGGTCAACAACTCCACCCTATCCCCATAACCCAGTAACCCCACCCAACACTAAGGGAAACTTTGGACACTAAGGGCAATTTATCATGGCCAATCCACCTAACCCGCACATCTTTGGAGTACTACCAGGGACTTTGAGGCGGACCTGGGAGGAGAGGAGGGGGGCATCGGGCAGTTTGTGGACAAGCTGGAATTTCCCTAGGTGGAGGAAGCAAAGAGGCAGGCGTTGGAGGAGACCCTGGGGCTGAAGGAGGTGCTGGACAGTATCAGGGGTATGAAGTCGGGGAAGCCCCTGGGCCGGATGGGTACCCGGCGGAATTCTACAAGGAATTTGCGATGGACCTGGCACCACATCTGTTGGGGGCATTTAATGAAGCACTGGAAAAGGAGTTGCAGGAAACGATGACGTGGGCAGTAATCAAACTAATTCTGAAAAATGTGGGTTGTGTAGGCCCATATCACTATTGAACACGGATGTGAAAGTATTGGCTAAGTTATTGGTGGGGAGGATGGAGGAGTATGTCCCCGGAGTGGTGGCAGACGATCAAACAGGCTTTGTGAAGGGCAGGCAGCTCGCGAGTAATACAAGACGGCTGTTGAATGTGATGATGAATCCATCGGGGGCTCTGGTACCGGAGGATGGATGAGGAGAAGGCATTTGATCGGGTGGAGTTGCGGTACTTGTTCGAGGTTTTGGGAAGGTTTGGGTTTGGGCCGAGATTTGTGGCATGGAGACACTGCCAGCCATATCCTGGCACACCAGCTAAGAAAGCAAGCAACCGCAAAAGCAACCGCAAGTTAGGGACAGAAATCGTGGAATGGTGGTAGACCCAAACGAGATTAACTTTTACTGAGGGGGTCTCAGTGATGGAACAGTTCCTCGACAGACTGGATATACCGATGGTGGGGGAGGAGAGAAAACAAGGGCTAGAAGCACCGGTCGAGCTGAATGAAATCATGGAATACATTAATTCCATGCAGTCAGGGAAAGCGCCAGGTCCGGATGGGTTACTGGTAGACGTTTACAAAAAATCTGCAGCAGCGCCAGCCCCACACTTATGGGAGATGTTCAATGACTCACTGTCAAACGGGATCCTGCCGTCCACACTGGCACCGGCCTCGATCTCATTGATCATCCCCAAAAAGACCCGACAGAGTGTGGATCATAGAGACCCATCTCTCTCTCTTAAACACTGAGGCAAAAGTCCTAGTGAAAGCGCTGGTGAGGCGTCTGGAGAGCTGCCTGCCAGAAGTGATTGTGGATGATCAGACCGGGTTTGTCAAGGGCAGACAACTAACAGCGAACATCACATGACTGAAGAATGTAATAATTACCCCATCGGGAGAGAAGACACCAGAGGCGATCGTCTCCCGGGACGCTGAGAAAGCCTTCGATGGGGTAGAATGGAGGTACCGCATGGAGATGCTTGAAAAGTTTGGGTTTGGAGCAGGGTGAAGCTCTGGTACAGCGCTGCTACGGCGAGCGTGCAGACGAACGCCGCCAGCTCCAAATACTTTCAGGGGAAGGAGGCATGAGCGTCCGTTATCCCTGCTCCTGTTCATACTGGCAATCGAACCACAGGCCATTGCCCTTAGGCGGAATGGTGGATGGGCATTTGAGAGGGGCATAAAGTCTTGCTCTGTGCGGATGACCTGCTCCTCGACATGTCGAACCCCCTAGCCAGCATAGGAAAGAAAACAGAACTCTTCGGGAGTTTGATGCCTTCTCAGGTTACAAACTCAACCTGGGAAAGAGCAAAATCTTCCAGGTAAACCCCCAAAAGGGAAGAGGGGAGCTGGAAGAACTACCGTTTAAAGTGATCCAAACCAAGTTCAGGTACCTGGGGATACAAGTGGCGCACAACTGAAAGAGGCACCACAAATGGAATCTCTCCAGCCTGGTGGAAGATGTGGAAAGGGACCTGCAAAGATAGGATTCACTGCCTCTTTCGCTAGCAGGAAGGGTACAGGTGGTCAAAATGAATGTGCCTGCCTAGGTTCCTCCTTGGATTCAGATGTCCCCCGATCTTCATCCCCAAATCCTTATTCACCAGGGTTTACAAGTTAATCATGGCCTTCGGCAGGGGGATAAGAATCCCTAGGATACGCAAGACCATCTTAAGCGAGGACGAGAGGGGGTGGCCTTGCTGTACCAAACCTCCTATTCTACCACTGAGCAGCAAACGTGGAGAGGATGAGGCAGTGGCTCAGGGAACCGGAGGCAGACTGTGTCTAAATGGAGGAGGCCTCCTGCACGGGGAAGTCGCTCCTCATGCTTGCACCACTCCAGTCCCGGTCTCCCCACAGACACACTCCAGAAACCCAGTTGCAGTGGCCGTACTGTAGCCATCTCAGATGGCCACCTGCAAAGGACCATGGGAATTATGGTCAACCCAGGACTCAGACACACTCAGAGCTTGAGTGTGTATTTGCAGCCCAGATAGCTAGACGCGATTGAAATCCCCACTCGTTTGCATTCTAATGGCCCATTTCCCCAGAACAAAAGGACTGTACTCAGGTAACCGATACAGATGCAGACTAACCGGTGCCACTCCCTTTGCTAGGAAAGCCCAAACAGCCAAGGACCACTGAGGACACGCCCAGCCATCAAGGCACCCGCCCCTTTATTGGCCAAAATCGAAGGCAGTGATCGAAGCCTGTCGAATTATTGGGTCCAAAGCTAAGGACCGCCCCAAAGAGCGCAAAATCCCAGAGGGATAAAAAGAGACACAGCCATGTGTTCGGTCTCTCTTGGCCCAGGCCTACGCCTAAAACCAAGTGTAGCATTACGACCAAAGAACAAAGAACAAAGAAAAGTACAGCACAGGAAGACCAGAAGACAAGTTCAAGACAAACGATTGCTACCAGACAGATGAACCCAGCAGAAATGAAGCCACTTCTTCTACCCAGCCACGCAAGATCCGAAAAAAGGCCTTGTTCATCTGCAAAGAGCCGGTTGCCCTGAAGTTAAGTATAGGTTATTGTAGGTGTTAAGTGTAGTTTAACTTGTAATGTTTTATGTTGCAGGTCAAAGTAATCCTTGTGTGTAAATAAACTATCTTTGAACTTGAACTGACTAACTGGTTGTTTGGTCTTTGATCGATATCCTGTAAAGCCTTGTGGTGGTATCATTTGATACCTGGCGACTCTGAAAAGCAATATTATCATTAATAACTGCCATATCTAGTTAATTTGGCAACATTATTGGTGCCGATTGGTGGGATAGTATTCCACTCATTAAAAAGAACAACATTACTGGGGTCTCCGGTGTTGATTGGTAACATTATTGACGACTTCTGACGGGACTCGATTTAGAAGTGATTTTGTCACTCCGAGAGAACCCACAAAACTTTGCATTTGAAATCCATTTGAAGAAAAGTGAAAGAAACCACAAGTGTAAGGACCGTATCGATCAAATCACCAAGGTTCGGAAGTGTGTATTAACCTGCATGCGTATTAACAGGGATATAAGGTAAACTCATTAGATTTTGCGTAAAACTATCGGGAGTATTGTGAACCGGAAAATAGCCTAGGCCATACCCGCTGTTCGAATCACTGCCTTATTCCCCCTGTCCCAAATTGACGTCAGGAAAAGAGAAGTTAGAAGCAGAGCAAAAGAGAACTTAAAGGTAGGAAGGCAGAAAACTTAACGGCAGGAAAACAGAGATAATGGTAGCAATGGCCACAAAAGCGATGGAAAGCCTAATGAACCCACAGGAACCCGAGGTTGCAGCGACCAACAGAGCAGAGCAGTGCCCCATATGGGAAGAGGATTTTTCCTTAATCAATTTAAGTGGTCCTCTTACCTCATGACCAAAAATTAGTTTAAAAGGACTGAATTTGGTTGACTCATTCGGTGCATCCCTAATTGCAAACAATACGAATGGAATTCCTTTATCCCAATTCTCTGGATAATCTTTTTTTTATAAATGATTTTTATTGCGTTTTTGAACAAAGCATATTTACCGTTATGTACACAGGATAAGAGACATATATATACATATATATATATACATACACATATATAGAAGAGAAGGGCACACCCAAACATACCAAAGAAAAAAAAATAGTAAATAATTTAAAAATTGTAAAAATAAAAATAGGACAACTGGTAGGGTATTGTGCACCAGCTCAACAGCAGAAACTCTGTACACCTGGCAAAATTATTTACAACACATAAGTGGGCGACTGTTGGTGGGGGGGAAGGGGGGGGGGGGTTGGGGGGTGGAGACTGGGGAGGTAAATATACATTCGGGTGCCGGAGAAACAATTACAGTGGGCAATACTCAAATGGGTTTGGTGTTGGTGTTGTCGCTTGCTTCTCCCGGACGGATCTTGCTGCCGTCCTCCCGTCTTTCGTCTTTATTCCCCTCGTTCCCTGCTCCTGGAGATGCCATGTTCGTTATTGTATCCCGTGCCTTCCTTCCGGCTCTCATTTCCCTGCCTCCCCCCCACCTCCCTGGTTCTCCTCTCTTGTTCCCTGTCCCTTCTCTCTCCCCCCCTCCCCCTCCTGTGGTTTGCCTTTCTTTCTTCTTAGGTTTAGCTGCCTCCCCCCGCCCCCCTTCCTGGTCTATCTCTCCCTCTCATGCTTTGGCGACTTTCCCCTGATTCTTGGTTACCTGGCTATTCTTCCACTTGTTCGTTGGCCACAAACAGGTCCCGGAACAATTGGGTGAATGTCTCCCACGTTCTGTGGAAGCCGTCGTCTGACCCTCGGATGGCGAATTTGATTTTCTCCATTTGGAGAGATTCTGAGAGGTCGGACAGGCAGTCTGCAACTTTGGGTGGTGCTGCTGACCACCAGCCGAGCAGGATTCTACGGTGGGCAATCAGGGAGGCAAAGGCAAGGGCGTCCGCCCTCCTCCCCAGGAATAGATCTGGCTGGTCTGAAACCCCGAAGACCGCCACTTTTGGGCATGACTCCACCCTCATCCCCACCACTTTGGACATTGCCTTGAAGAAGGCTGTCCAGTACCCTGCAAGTCAGGGGCAAGACCAGAACATGTTGGTGTGGTTGGCTGGGACTACTTGGCACCATTCACATCTGTCCTCCACCTCCGGGAAGAACCTACTCATACGGGTTCTTGTTAAGTGGGCTCTATGTACCACTTTCAGCTGCGTCAGGCTGAGCCTTGCGCACGTGGAGGTGGAGTTGGCCCTATGCAGTGTTTCGCTCCAGAGTCCCCACCCTATCTCAATCCCCAGGTCCTCCTCCCATTTCTTTCTTGTTGCGTCCAGTACAGTGTCGGCCTTTTCTATCAGTCGGTCATACATGTCACTACAGTTTCCTTTATCTAGTATGCTTGCGTCCAGTAGTTCTTCCAGTTGTGTCCGTCGTGGCGGTTGTGGGTACGTCCTTGTCTCCTTTCGTAGGAATTTTTTGAGCTGTAGATACCTTAGCTCGTTCCCCCTAGCTAGCTGGAATTTCTCTGTCAGTTCGTCCAGTGTTGCGATCCTGCCGTCCGTGTATAGGTCCCTGACTGTCAGTGTCCCTCCATCCTGCCCCCACCTTTTGAAAGTGGCGTCAGTCAGTGCTGGTGTGAACCAATGGTTGTTGCAGATGGGAGCTTTGTCCGACGCTTTGGTCAGGCCAAATTGCTGCCGTAGTTGGTTCCAGGACTGGAGGGTGGCTATCACCACCGGACTGCTGGAGTGTTTTTTGGGTGGGGATGGGAGTGCTGCCGCAGCGAGGGCCTGGAGGGAGGTCCCCGTGCAGGAGACCTCTTCCGCGCGCACCCACTCGGCTTCTGGCTCCTTGATCCATCCCTTATTCGCTCGGCCGTCGCCGCCCAGTGGTGGAATTGTAAGTTTGGGAGGGCTAGCTGCACCCCCCCCCCCCCCCACCCTGGATTTTGTTTTTTGTAGGACTTCTTTGGGATCCTTGCACTATTCCCCCCCCGCTCCCCCATACGAACGCCATGATTAGTTTGTCCCGCGCTTTGAAAAAGGCCTTGGGGGATGTAGATCGGGTTGGATCTGAATAGGAAGAGGTACTTGGGCAGCACGTTCATTTTGATCGTCTGGACTCTCCCCGCGCGGGAGAGTGTGAGTGTGTTCCATCTTTGCAGGTCCTTTATTACATCCTCCGTCAGACTGGTGAGGTTCCATTTGTGGATCCCTTTCCAGTCATGGGCTATTTGGATGTCCAGGTAGCGGAATTTGTGTCGGGTTTGTTTAAATTGCAATCCTGTTAGTGCTGCCCCATCTCCTTGTGGGTGTACTGGGAAGATCTCGCTTTTGCTCATGTTGAGTTTGTAGCCCGAGAAGACGCCAAACTCTTTTAGGAGCGCGATGATTCCGTCCATGCTGCTCTGTGGGTCCGAAATGTAGAGGAGCAGGTCATGAGGACAGAGTGAGACTCTGTGCTCTCTGCTGCCCCTTCGGGTCCCCCTCCAGCTTTTTGCTGCTCTGAGCGCAATTGCTAGTGGTTCGATGGCTAGAGCGAACAGCAGTGGGGACAGTGGGCATCCTTGTCTGGTGCCCCGGTGCAGCTGGAAGTATCGGGAGTTGGTATTGTTGGTCCGTACGCTCGCCATGGGAGCGTTGTATAGGAGCTTTACCCAGGAGGTGAACCCTGTTCCAAGCCCGAACCGCTTCAGTACCTCTATGAGGTATTTCCATTCGACTCTGTTGAAGGCCTTTTCTGTGTCTAGGGAGACAATCACCTCTGGTGTTCTCTCCCCGGAGGGGATCATTGTCATGTTCAGCAGGCGCCAGATGTTCGAGATAAGCTGTCTACCTTTGACAAAGCCCATCTGGTCCTCTGCGACCACCTCAGGTACACAGTCTTCTAGCCTTTTGGCGAGGATTTTGGCCAGTATTTTGGCATCGCGTTCAGCAGTGAGATGGGTCTGTATGACCCACATTCCGTTGGGTCTTTGTCTTTCTCAGGTACCAGCGAGATTGAGGCCTGTGCTAGCGTGGGTGGCAGTGTGCCCCTAGCTAGCGCTTCTGTGAACATCTCCCGCAGGTGCGGTGCCAGTGCTGTCGCAAATCTTTTGTAGAAGTCCGCTGAGAACCCGTCTGGTCCCGGCGCCTTCCCCGCCTGCATGGAGCTAATACTGTCCATGATCTCTCCCAGTGCTAGTGGTGTTTCCAAGCCCCGTTTTTTGCCCTCCCCACAACTGGAATGTCCAGTCCATCAAGGACCCGTTTCATCCCGGACTTCCCCATTGGGGGCTCTGAGGTCCACAGCCCTTGGTAGAAGACCATGAAGGTTTTGTTGATCTTTTCTGGTTCTGTTTCTAACGTGCCTCTGGTATCCCTGATTTGTGCAATTTGTCTGGTGGCTGCCTGCTTTCTCAGCTGGTGTGCCAACAGGCGGCTGGCTTTGTCTTCGTGTTCGTATAGGGTCCCACGTGCCTGGCGGAGATGGTGCACTGTTTTCCTGGTGTAGAGCAGGTTAAAGTTCCTTTGTAACTCTTTCCTCTCCGCCAGCAGCTCTAGGGTTGGGGCCTCGGAGTATTTACGGTCTACCTCCAGTATGGAGTCGACCAGCTGCTGCCTAGCCGCCCTTTCCTCCCTATATCTTCGCGCTTTGAAAGCGATGATTTCCCCTTAGTACGGCCTTTAGCGCTTCCCAGAACGTGGCGGGTGAGACCTCCCCGTTCTGGTTGTTCTCTGTGTACTCTGCTATGGCCCACGATATCCTTTCGTTGAAGGCCTTGTCAGCTAGTAGGGCAACGTCCAACCTCCATGTTGGGTGTTGGGCCCTGCCCGTCTCCAGCCTCACATCCATATGGAGCGTGGTCCGATATCACAATTGCGGAGTATTCCACTTTGTCTATCCCCGGAAGCACCGTTTTCCCCACCACAAAGAAGTCAATTCTGGTGTATACGTTGTGTACTGGGGAGAAGAAGGAGAATTCCTTCTCCCCTGGATGGGTGAACCTCCAGGGGTCCACCGCTCCCATCTGCTCCTTAAAGTGACTGACTTCCATTGCCATGCTTGAGGTTTTCCCCGTTTTAGGGTTTGATCTGTCTGTCTTTGGATCCTGTATACAGTTGAAGTCCCCCCCCATTGATTAGTCGATGCGTCGCTATGTCAGGGATTTCTGCCATGGTCTTCTTGATGAAGCTTGTGTCGTCCCAGTTGGGTGCGTACACGTTAACTAGTACTACCGGTGCCCCATCCAGGGCCCCGCTGACCATGACGTACCGTCCCCCCGGGTCCATAACCGTCTTTGTCGCCCTAAACATCGTCCTGTTGCTGATCAGTATCGCCACCCCCCTGACCCTTGTTCCATAGCAGGAATGGTAGGTTTGTCCCACCCAGCCCTTTCTTACCCGCAGTCGGTCCTGCTCTCTCAGGTGTTTCTCTTGGAGGAAGACTATGTCGGCCCTCATATTTCTTCGGTGGGCGAGGACTCTGGATCTCTTCACTGGGCCGTTGAGTCCCCTTACATTCCAGGTGACTATCCTGGTGGGGGCTTCCGCCCCCTCGCTCCTGTGGGATTAACAATACTTACCTGGTGGACGCGCCCCTGCCCTCCGGGGTTTCCCTTTGTTAGGGGGCCGTCCAGGATGGCCGCTGTCACAGGTCTCTCCATGCGGTCGGGCCCCTGCCGTCCGGGGTTTCCCTTTGCCCTGGGGGCACCCGACATGGCCGCCCACTGTGCGTCCGTCACGCGGGTAGTCCCTTGCACTCTGGGGTCTCCCTTCGCCCAGAGACCGTACTGGGTGGGTGCTTGCAGCGATTCCTTGTTTCGAGCCCTTGGTTGTGGCACTTTGTAGCCCTATTCCTTTTCTAGCCTTGTATGTCCCTCCTTCCCTTTGTCTCCCCTCCCCGGTCTCTCCCTCCCTGTGCCCCCCCCCCCCCCCCGTCCCGTCCCCCCGGTCTCTTCCTTTCCCCCCCTCTCCCGTATACCCCTCCTTTGTCCCTCTTTCCCCTGTTCCTATCCCCGTTTGCTCTCCAGCCTCTGTTCAGTGGTCCCCCCCACCCCCTGCCTGGTGTCTTCCCCCCGGTTGGGGGGGCGCTGCTGCCCTGCTTTGTTGCATGCCCTCGGCGCTAGCTTTCCCATTAGTATGGTGGCCCCCTTCTCGGGAGTTACTGTCTCGCTTCTCCCCTGCCCGGCCTCTACGGTTTTCTGCCTGCTCTTCCCCCATCCTACCCTTCACTCCTCTTGCTTGCTCTCCCTTCTCCACTACTCTCGTTCCCTCGTGCTGGGGCCTGGTCTCCCACCTGAAGCGGTCCCTCGGGCAGTGGTTTGCTCTTTGTTCAGGGTGCGCTCGCTGTGGCGGGGGTGGGGGGGCCTGGCATTGCCTCCCCCCTCCCCTCCCCCCGTCGGCGTGATGTTGACCCTTGCCAGGGGTCCCTCGTTCCTACCCTCACTGCTGGTTTTCCGGCCCGTGTTCCTCGACAAACTTGTTTGCTTCGGCGGGGACTGTAAAGAAGTATTCTCTTTCTTGGTATGTGACCCAGAGTTTTGCTGGGTACAGCATACCAAAACGCACGTTGCTCTTGTGAAGAGCTGCTTTCGCTCTATTGAACTCGGCCCGTCTCCTGGCTCGGTCTGCCCCAATGCCCTTGTAAATTCTAGTTTGCAGGTTCTGTTTTTCCTGGCCCAGCGCAGGACTGTTTCCCGATCTTGGTACCGGTGCAGTTTAGCTATAACTGCTCTCGGGTGTTCCCCTGCCTTGGGCTTCGGGCGCAGCGACCGGTGTGCTCTGTCCATTTCTGGTGGGTTGGGAAAGGTTTCCCTCCCCACTAAGTTGCCCAGCATCTCGGCCACGTGGGGTTTCTACCCTCGATCTCCTCTGGTAGGCCCACTATCCTGACATTTTGTCTTCTCGGGCGGTTTTCCTGGTCGTCCACTCTGCACTTCAGGCTCACTGTGTTGTGCCCAGTCTCGCCACCTCCCTCTCCAGGGCCGTGATCCGGTCGCTCATGTCTGTCGCTGCTTTCTCCAGCTCCTTGATGGTCGCCTCTTGGGCTTCCAGCTTCTTCCCTTGGGCCTCCAGTTTCTCCTCTGCTCTGCCCAGGGCCTGCTGCACCTCCGTCAGGGCCTTGGCCATTGCTGCCTGCACTGCGGCCTCTATGTCTGCCCGAGCCTCTGCCTTGTTTACCTGCTGATGTTCCCTCAGCGCGTCGGCAAAGGCTGCCTTCCAGTTCCAGTTCCCCCTGGCCCCAGGGGAGAATGCACCTGTCTGCCCAGCTCTTTTTGATGCGGCGATACTTCCGTTCCGCCGCTTCGTGCGCTGATTAGCTCGTCTGAACTGGCTCGCCCATTGCCCCGTCTGCCTTTGGTGTCTCTTCTCCCTCTGCTTTGGCTCCCTTCTGGCATTTCACCCCACCCCCCCTTCCCTTTTTTTTTTTCTTTTTTTTCCTTTCCCCCCCCTTTTTTTTGTTTGTTTGTTTCTTCCCTTTTTCTTTTCCCCTCCCTTCTCTCCTTTACCACTTTATTTTTCCTCTTTTATAAAATTCTTTTCAGGAGAACTTGTTTTGGGTGAGAAAAAAAAAAGTGCAAAAATAATTTTTTTCCCCCGCCTCTCTTTAAAAGTTTTGTTTTTGCAAAAGTTATTTTTTCCTTTCTTTTCCCTCGCTCACCCAGGGTCTCGAGAGAGAGAGAGAGAGAGCGAGAGGCTTCTGGTCGGGAGTCCCTCTTTGTTCCTGCCTCGTGGTGATCGCCGGGGGGGGGGGGGGGGGGGGGCGGTCGGGTTGGTACCCGCTTTGGTCCCCGCTGCTTGGTTGGCCCGCCGCTCGTCGCACCCTGTGCTCTCCTGCTGGGGCGGGGGGGGGGTGCGCCTGTAGCTCCTCCGTTGCTTTCTCCCTGCAGTTTCGGCCCCCGCTTTGGTCTGGGCCGCCGCTTGCTTGCCCTGCGCTCTGCTACCGTGCGTAGGGGAGGGGGGGTGCCCCAGATCGCTCCGCTCCCGAAGGCCAAGTTCTCCTGCTCCCGATTTCGCGGGACTTTAATTTTATTTTACGGAGACCCCCTGAAAAAGCCCCGCCTTTGTGGACCTGTGGGAGCCTTTTTGCTGCGACTGCTCCGCTCACAAATGCCACTGGACGTCTCCTCTGGATAATCTTGACAATAAGCCCTCAACATTGTCTTTAATGTCTGATGCCACGTTTCTAATGCTCTCTGCGATTCTGGATGTTATTAAGTTGATTTAAATTGTTTTATTCCTGAGCTATCCATAACTTCTTTGAATAACCTTGAGGTAAAATTTGATCCTTGATCCGATTGTATTACTGTGGGTCGTCCATATCTAGTAAAGAATTTAAGTAACTCCTCCACAATCTTTTTAGCTGTAATATTACGTACTGGAATGACCTCTGGAAACCTAGTAGACACATCCATTATAGTCAAAAGATTGTGATTCCCACTTTTTGTTTTAGGAAGCGGTCCTACGCAATCAATTTGGACCCTTGTAAAAGGTTCCTCAAATGCTGGAATGGATATGAAGGGCGCTGGTTTTACCACTGCTTGAGGTTTCCCTATCACTTGACATGTGTGCCATGATTGACAAAGTTTGACTATATCTTTATGTAGTCCATCTTTATGTTTCTGGATTTTAGCTTGAGTTTTCCTTATTCCCAAATGACCTCCCATACCCTACCGGCACTACTATACACTACTTGATGAACTTCTGCCCACTTTGCATCTGCCTGCATATGTAAAGGTCTCCATTTTCTCATCAAGGCATCGCTTTTACGGTAATAACACTCTGGTATACACGCAGATTACTCTTCCGTGTATGCTTTCTGATATATCCATTTTATTTCTACATCTTTCTGTTGTAACTCCGCCAATTTTCCTGAACCAAAAATATCCGCCTCATCCTCTGTCATAATATCCACGCATGTATATAATGAAGTGCAGACAGGCAGTGATTGACACACAGGATGACCAGTAAGCACACAGCACAGTGCAGCCAATCACCAGACAGGACACCACCACTATATAGCAGAGGGCACTAGGTTGCCCACTCTCTGGACCCAGCCACTGAGATAGTCAGAGTCCACGAGCTAGCACAGTACAAACACCATGCGGTAGCTAGTAAGTCTGGTCAGGCTAGTACAAGGTCTCCAGTCAGTTCAATATAGTGTCGACCCACAGTTAAATATGTATGTTAGTTCTATCGTTCAATAAAACCGTGTTGGATCTTCTACAGTGTTATAGGTTTGTTTCTTGCATCGCTGCATCAAGTGCAGTCCACACCGAACCGATCTGCCTAACATATCATCCTCCACCTGTTCTTGTTCTTTTTCAGCCATCTGATCAAAAATCGTTTCTCATAATTGCACTTCAACTTCATCTTCACTCTTTGATTTCTCCTCTTGTCTTAACCTGTGACTTTGCAACCTTGTTACTACACAATCCAGAAAAATCCCAGGATATTCGTCCTTCAACACTTCAGTTGTCTGATTTTCCACTGGCTTATCAACCACAGTAGGAATCACTCCCACCTGCGATCCAGCTATGTCATTACCCAAGATAAACTGTATTCCTGGACAAGATAGTTTCTCTATTACTCCAACTACCACTTCACCACTCTTCACTGGACTTTCCAACCTTACCTTATATAATTGAACACTACTCCTCTCACCCTGAATTCCACATATTACCACCTTTTCTGGCAACATTCTTCCCAGACTACATAACTCCTCATCTCTTACCATTAAAGATTGACTAGCTTCCGTATCTCTTAAAATTGTGACTTCTTTACCTGCTCCTCCTGATACACATGAGTAAACTTTACCCACACAAGTAAATTCTTTAAAGAGATCTGGCACCTTCTTATCAATCACCTTTTGATCAGGCTGTACAATCTTTTGCACCTCCTTCGCTTCACTTGGGCTTTCCTTTACCACTGTAACAAACCTCACTGTCTTATCCTGTTTTACCATATCAGCCTTCCCAGTGCTTTTCTTCCACCACCAACACTGTGACTTTACATGGCCTAGTTTATTACAGTGGAAACATTTGAAACTTTTCATGGCTCTTCCACCCTCCTGGATTTCTTTTTGAGTCAGAGGTACACTCCCCTTTATTATCTCCCATCAGATCACCTTTACCTTTACCACTTGAGTATTTCTCATGTCCCCAAGTTTCTATCCCTCACAGGCTGAAACCAAGCTTTGATTTATGAACTAATTCATAATCATCTGCCATTTCTGTTGCTAATCTCGCAGTTTTAACCCTCTGCTCTTCCACACGAGTTCTCACTACATCAGGAATTGAACTTTTAAACTCCTCCAAAAGTATAATTTTTCTGAGAGCTTCATACGTTTGGTCTATTTTCAAAGCCCTTGTCCACCTATCAAAATTACTCTGTTTGATCCTTTCAAACTCCATGTATGTTTGACCAAATTCTTTCCTTAAATTTCTAAACCTTTGTCTGTAGGCTTCAGGCACTAGTTCATCTGCACCTAAGGTGGATTTTTTCACCTCCTCATACGTCCCAGATACCTCCTCCGGTAGTGATGCAAACACTTCACCGGCCCTACCTACCACTTCCTTCCCGTCAAACTTTGGCAATGGTTGGACATATTTAAATAGATCCCCACCAAGCCTTCGACTATGATGCTCTTTCTCACTATCCTCATCACTATCATTCAACTGTACATTTCCCTTTATGCCTGCTAAATTAAACTGACTGTCATGTTTCATGGCCATTTTCTGAAGTTCAAACTGTCTCTCTTTATCTTTTTCCCTGATCTGTATCTCCCTTTCTCTTTCTTTTTCCTCTCTATCTCTTTCGTATTCAAGCTGCTTTAATTCTTTCTCATGTTCCATTTGTTTAATTTGAAACTGAATTTTTGCCATTTCCAATGAGTCAAGCTGTATCTCAGGCAACTTTAAATGCTTAGCCACTGCCATAATTACCTCATCTTTTCGCATTTTGTCAGGTAATGTTAACTGCAGTGTTTTTCCAAATCTAACAGTCTGCTTTTAGTCTCTGTCCATAAGGTACTGCGTGTGACTGTCTCCACCCCCAAAAACTTCAGAACCTCTGAGAGAGCCATTGTCCACAACACACTCCCCACTTAAACTAGAATACCACGCCTGAAAAGCAACCACAGTATGCTCACCCCTCACTGTCTTTAAGTTCACTGAGCCAATCCAATAGATTGACTTTTATCCCCCTCGAGCCCCCAATTTGTTGTGGGCCAGGGTTTAGAGAACCCCAAAGTGTATCATGGAGTTCACCTGACCCACAACTTTTAATAGATTGTGGTATGGTGAGCCCACGGCCCACTCTACAGGTGTGGTACAGCAGAAATGGAAAAGTATTTTTTAAAGCAAAACAATGTTTATTCTATGAATTCAAGTTAACCTTTTTGAAACATACAGTGAACATCTTAGCAACCATTAATTCAAATACAACCCGCAAAGACTACAACACTAAGTAATCCTTTAAGCGTTCCTTTTAACATCCATACACTTAAAACACCTTTTACCAGAAGCACATCAGGTTAAAGTCGTTACTGTTATTAGTTTTAAATCACCAGGATCGAAGTTGCAGTCACTGCTGTCAATGCAAAATGGATTCAGAGATACCTTTGGACAAGATTTAGATGAGGAGAAGGGCCCCAATTGGCAAGAACTAAATGAAACCGCCCATAGATATGCGGAGAATACCAAAAATCACAATAGAGCCTCCCAGGCCCCGAAAAGGAAAGCACCCACACCAGCGACTGCACAGGCAGCACACAGCCCCATGAATCCAGTCACCACACAGCGCAAGTCATCGGATCGGGGTGAACCTGATTTTGTTTACACCACCCCACTAACCATCACCCAATTGAGAGATGCCTGCGCCAAAATTGAACCATTCGAACCCACCGCAGACCCTCATAATTTCTTTGAGAGAGTACGACAGTAAACGGTTGTGTACAGTTTAGACAAAAGGGAGGAAGTTAAGCTTATAGTCATGAGCCTTGAGCCGTCCGTTCGCTCAGCTTTGCCAGAACCCCAGAATGTAGGAGGAGGAAGCCTACAAGAAATGAAAACGGCCATTTTAGATGCGATCGGGTACAACAAGGGAGACCCAGTAGAAGGTTTGAACCGTTGTAGGCAAAAGAAGGGAGAGCATCCGACTGCATTTGCAGGTCGCCTTTGGATCCATTTTAAAGCAATTTCGGGGGATTTGAACCGTGCACACATAGATAATGACGACACAACTGAATGGGCTCGTACTTTAGTCTCTCACGCCACAGAAGCAGGTCAAAAAGCCTGTGTAAATTATGACCCCGCAGACGCCACACATAATGAAGTTTGGGTTTTAAAGAGACTCCCCAGAGCTTGGGAACAATCCCTACATAGGAAGGAAGATCAGGAACAGGCAGAGGCGAATATGCACCCAGTCAGGACTAATCAGGACCCAGCATGGGTAAATGAGGGCAGACATGAAGGACAGCATCCCAGAGCACAGGCACCACGAGGTAGCTATAATTGTGGACACATGGGACATTACGCCCGCGAATGCAGACAAAACCCCCCGAACCAGCAACGGCACCAGCAAACGAACGCCCCACCTAGGAACAACGTTAGGCCCATACATAGCATTAGCGCCCGAACAGATAATGCAGTAATCAACACCACAGATTGACGGTGTTCGGACTCTCCAACTTGGGCCTGCGACACACTCTGGGCAAAATGAGATAGACCAGTAGTCACAGGCACAGTCCGGGGACATCCAGTAGAGTTCTTTTGGGACACAGGAGGGTCGCGCACCACTTTAAACTCCTCCACAATGTTTCAGCACGACAAATGGCCCACCACAGACACCATCACCCTTAGTGGATTTACAGGACATGTACAGCAGGGATACATTACAGCCCCCGCAGATATTCAGATAGGAACTATCATAGATTATCATAGAATTTACAGTGCAGAAGGAGGCCATTCAGCCCATCGAGTCTGCACCGGCTCTTGGAAAGAGCACCATACCCAAGGTCAACACCTCCACCCTATCCCCACAACCCAGTAACCCCACCCAACACTAAGGGCAATTTTGGACACTAAGGGCAATTTATCATGGCCAATCCACCTAACCTGCACATCTTTGGACTGTGGGAGGAAACCGGAGGAATCCCCTCCAGCTTCCCACTAATCACCACATACCTACCCCCCGGATTGTCCACATTTCTCCCCACCTCAAACATCACCCTCTTATTAATCAACACCGCCATCTCCCTCATCTTCATATGCAGCCCCGAGTGAAGTACCTGCCACACCCATCCCTTCCTCAGTCTCGACTGATCACCCAACTTCAGGTGCAACTCCTACAGAAACACCACGTCCGCCTTCAGACTCCTCAGAGCGTGGCCCATTCAAACCTCACACATTCCATGTGACCAGCCTGGTCGGAGAGAACCCCACCCCCCCTCCCCTGCTGGTCAGCCATACTACATGATAGGCCAGCCCCCCAGCCTGCATTATGCGCCCCTCCAGGCCCACCCTCGGTCCACCGCCATCTGTCACTTCCTGACTGTGCCACACCAACCACACCCCTGTCAGCAACCCATCCACCCCCTCCGTGCCCAAATAAAGATCTAACCCAATCCCCCTATGCCTTCCACCTGACAACCCCAAAACTTCACCACATTAACTAGCCAGCCTAGCTAGCATGGTGATCCCAGTCCAAGGCCTGTAACCACCCCATCACTCTCCAATTCCCCCCCCAACAACCACCAAGAAACAAAGAAGAACAAAAAAAAACACTCACCATCGCCACTTTCCCATCGAAACCCACCCCTGACACTTCACCATAAACATAAAGCACCTCTCCAGAGTTCAAGTGTCCTCACAAAGTCCATGGTCTTTCATAAATTTGATCGCGCCCTCTGGCGAGTCAAAATAAAACTCTTGCTTCTGATACGTCACCCCACAAGCGGGCAGGGTACAACCTCTTCACTCCCTTCTTGAAGAGGACAGCCTTTACCCGGTTGAACCCGCTCTCCTCTTTGCCAACTCTGCACCCAGGACCTGATAGATCCGCAGATTACTCCCTTCCCAGGTGCAACTCCTGGTCTGCCTTAACCATTGCAAAATCTTCTCCTTGCCCAAGGAGAAACTGCACCATCATCGCCCTCGGCATGCCCTCCACCTGCGGCCACCTCTTCAGCACCTGATCCACCTCAAGGGGTCAGTCAACGGCCCCTTCCCCCATCAACTGCTCCAACATCCTTGCCACATACTAGGCGGCATCTGCTCCATCGATACCCTCGGGCATCACGACTATCCTTAAATTCTGTCGCCTGGAGCAATTCTCCAGGTCCTACAACTGCTCTCTCAGCCTCTTCTGGCTATCCAACACCATCCCCAATTCCACCGCCAGCGAGGCCATCTGCTCCTCATGCTCCCCCACCATCTCCTCCACCTTCTGTATCACCAGGCCCTGAGCCTCCAGCCTCTACCCCACTTCCTCAATGCCGCCCTCAGCGGCTCCACCAATTTAGCCAGGTCTTCCGAGGCCTCCTTCATCTGCTGCTGGAAATTATTTTAAAACTCCACCAGCTGCTCTGTCGACCACTGGCCCTCTGCGTCTTGTGAAGCACCACAAGAATGGCCCTGTTCCAACTGCTCTGTGTTTCTTGTGGCACTTCTCATCCTCTGATCCATGCACCAGACTCACCAGAGAAGTGCTCCCTTCCCTGGGCACTCACACAGCTTTCGCCCTCAAAAAGACCTCCATATGGGTGTGGAAGGACCAACAAAATCTACCTTGAGCAGGAGCCACCAAATGTGCGACCACACATTCCATGGCCACCACTGGAAGTCCATACTTCCTTTTTCAACAAATAAAATGGAATTTCAAATGTCCCTGCAATGAAATGCTGGCTACGACTGTGCTCCTCACCAAATAAAGATTGAAAATTGCATTCCTGACCACATATGACACTTAACAAGCTTCTTGAGTTGCTTAATCGCCTGGTAATTAATGAAGAGCCGGGTGCCCATTCCTCCGTTACCCACCACCACCAGTCTTTCAAAAATGTGGCATCGGGATTGTGATTGGGTCTGAACCACACAGGCATTTGAAAATCCGATCCTGGATGTCTAAACTTGGGAGTTAACTTTTACGCTACTCGTATGTATAATTGTATTAGCACGGTATTCACTGTTCAAGGATCTTCAAATACTTCAGCAGTGTAACAGTGAGTCAGGGTTTCAGAAGCTAGTGTGGCATACTGGGCTGCCAAGCACAAATATTGTGGTGATTCTGTGCAATCAGCAATGACTAAAGTTGGTTTCATGAACCATCTCTTATTGCTCCAGCTGTTTCCAGCTGCACTTCTCTGTTGTGTGTCTCAAAGTACAAAGCAAAATTGACAGTGGTGATATTGGATAGATTAAAAATAGAAAAATGGGATGTACTTAAAAGGTTGGCAGCCCTCAAAGTTGAAAAGTCATCAGGTCTGGATGGGATGCATCTTAGGTTATTGAAAATTTCAGACACTGTTCACAATCTTCCACTTTTCTTTGTAAATGGTGGTGGTGCCAGAGGCCTGGAGGTTTGTAAATATTACACCATTGTTTAACATTGTTGACTGATAAACCCAGCAAGTACAGGCAAATGTGGAAACTTTTAGAGACAATGATATGGAACAAAATTGGTGATATTTGGGAACATATGGGCGAATTAATGAAAATTATACAATATATTAAGGATAAGTGAATTTTGGCTAACGTGGTTGAATTCTTTGCCAAAGTAATGGAGAGGATTAATGAGGGTGATGCATTGATCTTGTGTATATGGATTTTCAAAGGTGTTTGATAAAGTCCCACATAACAGATTTGTTAACAGAATTTAACCTGGTGGGATTAAGGAACAGTGGCAGCACAACTACAACATTGGATAAAGGACCAAACCTAAAGAGTAATGATGAATAGTTGTTCAGAGAGAAGTATACAGTGGTGTTCTCTCAGATTTGGTGTTAGGACCATTATTTTTTTTATATACATTAATGACCTACACTTAGAAATAGAGGGCAGAAATTGTACGTAAGATAAACTTGGAAATGTAGAAAACAATGAAGAGGATAGTAACAGACTTCAAGAGGATATGGATTGGTAAAACGGGCAGATCTCGGAGATGAAATTTACTGTAGATAATTGTCACATGCTGCACTTTGGTAGGAAGAATGAGAAAAGACAATGTCAACTAAATGTTGCAATTTTAGTGGAGATGAAAGAACACAGATCTGCGGGGTATTTACATAAATCTTTGAAGGCGTCATGACAAGTTGAGAAAGCTATTAGAAAGCATATGTAATGACGAGCTTTATTTATAGAATACAAAAGCAAGGAAGTTAGGCTAAAATGGCATAAAACACTGGTTTGACTTCAACTGGAGTATTGTGTTCTATTCTGGGAACCATACTTAGGGAAGATGGCCAAGGCCTTAGAGAGGGGCAGAAGAGATTTACTAGGACACAACCAGGGATGAGAAATTTCAGTTATGTGAAGAGACTGGAAAAGTGGAGTAGTTTTCCTTAGAGCAGAGAAGGCTAGGGAGAGATTTGTTACAGGTTCTTAAAATCAGGAACGAGACTGATAGAGTAAGTGAGAAGAAACTGTTTCAGTGGCAGAAGTTTCACAAATTTAAGATGATTCACAAAGAACCAAAGGTGACATAACATAGCATTATTTTTACACAAGTGAGCTGTGGTAATTTGGAATGCATTGCCGAAAGCAGACTCAACAGCAAAACTCAAAAGGGATTTGGATAAATACTTGAAGATGAGAAAATTATAGGACAACGAGGAAAGAGCAGTGCGATTAATTGGGTACTCTACTAAAGAGCTAGCATAGTTATGATGGGCCAAAGGGCCTTGTTCTGAGATATATCATTCCATGTTCCAAAACAATGCATGCACAGAAGTAGCTGAACACAGAAAATGTGCCAATACAACAGAGTTGACAGGATATAATAGGGAAAGACCCACAGTTCCCACAAATGAAGGAGAATCAGCATCTAACCTTGTCACGGAATAACGGTACCAAAATCTTGTATTATTAGTTAAACGAGCGAGCTGGAAGTGGATAAAATAGATCAGTGGCAAGAGGCGAAAACAAAAAAAAATTAATGTATAATTAATTTCTTACATCTCAGCACATAGAATTATGCTGAAGTGACAGCTACCCTCAGGATAATTCTCAAAATTATGACCTCAAGTGAAACTTTATTTATTAAGCCATCTGAATTTGATGATGATAAAATGTAAGCCATGCTGCGCATTGGTATTCACAGCAAAGTGAACATTATTTATCACATTCTTCCCCCCAATGTAATTTACTGGGTTTATTCAAACTCTTTCCCCCCCTCCTACTGTTTCTGTATTTCTCTCCTCATGCTTCTAGTAGTTCTCATTCAAAACCATCAGGACAAACAACCTGGTCCTAGCTATTTATCTATTAGGAAACATTTGAGAAAGGTCTGGGTGACGAGAATTGTGATTTTTCACTCTCTTTGACTGTGGGAAATGTTTGCTTTCTGCTTGAAGTGACACGATCAAGACTGGGAATTTATCTTGCAGTGAATTATGGCTCATGCCAGTGACATTCTATTCTATGCCAAGCTGTTTTTAATTGAGCAACCAAGGTAAAACACCAACATGCAGATTGCATTTCAAGATCAATGTGAAAAGCAAGAAATAAAGATGGCACAAGGAATAATAATTAGGTGACAGCAACTTGTCACAGCTTCAGTGTAGTGTGCCGACATCATTTAGAATTCAGATCTCCATTTTTACTTTCTAAATGAATAAAACATTAAAAAATGAAAAACTTGCCTTTGTACAGCAGCTCTCGTGTCCTCAAGATGAGCCATAGCACTTTACAGCCAATGAAGTACTTTTGAAGTGTGGTCACTATTGTAATACAGGAAATGCAGCAGTCAATTTACCCACATCAAGATCACACAAACAGCAATATGATGATGGCCACTTAAAAAAAATGTTTTAAACAGATTAACTCCATTCTTAAAGTTTCAAGGCCAACGTGCAGAGTGTACAGCGCAAGCCCTGAATCCATCTCATTGCTTATTGCAAAAAACTATTTCAAATTGAATCCAATTCATGGTCTCCACAAGAGACACACACGATCCAAGCTTACAAGAAAAGGTTTGTACCTCAAATTGGGCTTGATCTGATGCTTGATGTTAGCCAAAAAACCGAGTGATGTTAATTGGGAACTCATTATTGGCCAGGACAACTACCCATTTTTTCTTTAAAATTATATCATAGGCTTTTTTATGTCCACCTTAGAGAGTAGTTGGCCTCAGTTTAATGTCCCATTCAAAAGACAGTACCTCCAACAGGGCCACACTCCCTCAGTTATGCACTGAGGTTTTTGAGCTCAAATCTCTCGAAGGGGATCTGACTCACAAACTTTTCACATAAAGGTATCCTTAATCTGTAGGTTTTAAGAATCATTAATAAAAATGGTTGCTGTGTGCACCTATCTTTGGCTTGTTTTGAAACAAGGGTGCTACTGCTATTGTCTGGCGTACTGATCTCTACCGAGTAGAGGCTGAATGTCAACTCTCTGACATTTCCCCCTATCTCCCCCGGAATATGACCCACTGTGTTCAGGACTGTCACTCACCTCATATCCTCTGCAGATCTTCCCTCCACTGCCTCCCACCTCATAGTTCCCCAAAATTGAAGAGCCCACTTCTGGATAGGCTCAGAATATAAAAACAGATAGTAAAAGTTTCTACAAATATATAAAACAAAAAAGAGTGGCTAAGGTAAATATTGATCCTTTAGAGGATGAGAAGGGAGATTTAATAATGGGAGATGAGGAAATGGCTGAGGAACTGAACAGGTTTTTTGGGTCGACCTTCACAGTGGAAGACAGAAATAACATGCCAGTGACTGATGGAAATGAGGCTATGACAGGTGAGGGCCTTGAGAGGATTGTTATCACCAAGGAGCTAGTGATGGGCAAGCTAATGGACTAAAGGTCGACAAGTCTCCTGGACCTGATGGAATTCATCCCAGAGTGCTAAAAGAGATGGCTAGGGAAATTGCAAATGCACGAGTGATAATTTACCAAAATTGACTAGACTCTGGGGTGGTCCCGGCGGATTGGAAATTAGCAAACGTGACACCACTGTTTAAAAAAGGAGGTAGGCAGAAAGCGGGTAATTATAGACCAGTGAGCTTAACTTCAGTAGTAGGGAAGATGCTGGAATCTATCATCAAGGAAGAAATAGCGAGGTATCTGGATGGAAATTGTCCCATTGGGCAGACGCAGCATGGATTCATAAAGGGCAGGTTGTGCCTAACTAATTTAGTGGAATTTTTTGAGGCCATTAACAGTGCGGTAGATAATGGGGAGCCAATGGATGTGGTATATCTGGATTTCCAGAAAGCCTTTGACAAGGTGCCACACAAAAGGTTGCTGCATAAGATAAAGATGCATGGCATTAAGGGGGAAGTAGTAGCATGGATAGAGGATTGGTTAATTCATCGAAAGCAAAGAGTGGGGATTAATGGGTGTTTCTCTGGTTGGCAATCAGTAGTTAGTGGTGTCCCTCAGGGATCAGTGTTGGGCCCACAACTGTTCACAATTTACATAGATGATTTGGAGTTGGGGACCAAGGGCAATGTGTCCAAGTTTGCAGACGATGCTAAGATAAGTGGTAAAGCAAAAAGTGCAGAAGATACTGGAAGTCTGCAGAGGGATTTGGATAGGCTAAGTGAATGGGCTAGGGTCTGGCAGATGGAATACAATGTTGACAAATGTGAGGTTATCCATTTTGGTAGGAATAACAGCAAAAGGGATTATTATTTAAATGATAAAATATTAAAACATGCTGCTGTGCAGAGAGACCTGGGGGTGCTAGTGCATGAGTCGCAAAACGTTGGTTTTCAGGTGCAACAGGTGATTGAGAAGGCAAATGGAATGTTGTCCTTCATTGCTAGAGGGATGGAGTTTAAGACTAGGGAGGTTATGCTGCAATTGTATAAGGTGTTAGTGAGGCCACCACTGGAGTATTGTGTTCAGTTTTGGTCTCCTTACTTGAGAAAGGACATACTGGCACTGGAGGGTGTGCAGAGGAGATTCACTAGGTTAATCCCAGAGCTAAAGGGGCTGGATTACGAGGAGAGGTTGAGTAGACTGGGACTGTACTCGTTGGAATTTAGAAGGATGAGGGGGGATCTTATAGAAACATATAAGATTATGAAGGGAATAGATAGGATAGATGCGGGCAGGTTGTTTCCACTGGCGGGTGAAAGCAGACTAGGGGGCACAGCCTCAAAATAAGGGGAAGTAGATTTAGGACTGAGTTTAGGAGGAACTTCTTTACCCAAAGGGTTGTGAATCTATGGAATTCCTTGCCCAGTGAAGCAGTAGAGGCTCCTTCATTAAATGTTTTTAAGATAAAGATAGACAGTTTTTTGAAGAATAAAGGGATTAAGGGTTATGGTGTTCTGGCCGGAAAGTGGAGCTGAGTCCACAAAAGATCAGCCATGATCTCATTGAATGGTGGAGCAGACTCGAGGGGCCAGATGGCCTACTCCTGCTCCTAGTTCTTTTGTACCACTTCCCAAGATCCATGAACGAGATGGTCCCACTTGACTCATTGTTTTGGCCTGTTCCCACACCACTGAACTTATTTCTTATCTCCACTCCATTTTTTCTCCCTTTTACAATCTCTTCCTACCTACACTCATGACTCTTCTGATGGCCTATGTCATTTCAACAGTTTCCAGGTTTTTGGTGCTATCTAGCTCACTATCGAAGCCCAATCCCACCATACGTCCATCCCCCATGGAGATGGTATCAGAGCTCTGCACTTCTTCCTTGTACAAAAAGTCCACATCTACTCTCCTCCTGATGACTGCACTTGTTGTCATTCTGAACAACTTCTCCTTCAACTCTACTCACTTCCTTAAAGTAAAAGGTGTTTCTATGGATAACCACATGGGTCTGAATTATACCTGCCGTTTTGTGGGATATGCAGGATATTCATTATTTCAGCCCTACTCTTTTATCTCTTTTTCTGGCACATTGATGACTGAATTAGTGCCAACTCCCGCTCTTGCCAACTTCCCAATTTTCGGCCGCACGGTGACGCAATGGTTAACACTGCTGCCTCACGCCGTTGAGGACCCGGGTTCGATAATGACTCGGGTCATTGTCCGTGTGGAGTTTGCACATTCTTCCCATGTCTGCGTGGGTCTCACAACCCAATGATGTGAATTGGCCACACTAAAATTGCCCCTTAATTGGAAAAAACAATTGGGTACTCTAAATTTTTTTTAAATAGAGGAAAAAAAAACTTTCAATTTTCAGCCTTCTCCTGCCTTCCTCTGGCCCATCTCTCACTCTTCCCTTCTTTTCTTCATTTCTCTGTCTCTATTTCTGGAGATGGACTATGTACTAATGTTCACCACAAACTCATGGACTCCCACAGCTACCTTGACTCCACTTCCTCACACCGTGCTTCCTGCAAAAGCCCTATTCCATTCTCACAGTTTCTTCACCCCATTGCATCTGTTCCATTGATGTCACCTTCCACAGCAGCACATCCGACATGTATAGGGCCCCGTGATTAGCACTGCTGTCTCATAGCGCCAGGGACCCGTGTTCAAATCCGATCTTGGGTGACTGTCTGTGTGGAACTTGCACTTTCTCCCTGCGTCTGCGTGGGTTTCCTCCAGGTGCTCCAGTTTCCTCCCACAGTCCAAAGATGTGCAGGTTAGGTGGATTGGTCATGCTAAATTGCCCCTAGATGGGGGTACAGGGATAGGGTGGGGGATTGGGCCTAGGTAGGCTACTCTTTCAGAGGGCCGGTGCTGACTCGATAGACTAAATAGCCTCCTCTGCACGGATGGCTGTAGGGATTCTATTCCTTTTTCCTCAACTGAGGATTTCCACCCAGCGTGATTGACAGTGGTCTGCGTGCCCAATCCAGTTTTTGCAACTCTGCTCTCACCTCTTCCCCTCCTTCCTGGACCAAGATAGGAACCAGGAATCAGCTGCCGTCCAGACGTGTCCCAGGCTTCTGGAACATCCACTCCCAGCCACAGTGCAGCTGCAGTCAGAGACCCAGGGACTATAAGAGGGGATGACGATGGGCATCCAGCACCTGCAGGTGCAGGTGGAGGAGTCCATCCGTGTGCAGGAGCAGAGGATGATACCGGTCATGCGTGCCACCCAGGCCGACACTGCATGGGGGGTGTCCACGGCGGAGGCATTGGCAGCAACTGTTTTGGCTTGGATTAGCGTGTTCAAGGCCTGCAGCATTTTGTGCAGGCGATGGCCGAGGCTCAGGACATGGCTGCCCTCTCACAGGCAGCCATGAGCCAGAGCCACCTGGACATTGCTGTGGCGCACCTCAGCATGACCCAGTCACAGCAGGCCATGGCTGGGTACGTCAGGGCTGGCCCTGGCCGGCGTTGTGCAGACACTGGGCGGGGTGGCCCAGTCCCAGAGGGAGCTGGACCAGTCACTGCCTGATGTGGTGCAGTCACAGACAGAGATGGTCCACTCCCAGTGCTCCATGGCTGTGAACGTGCAGACCCTGGTCGAGACCAGAGGTGGCCTCCAGGACTGGCAGCGTCAGGTGGTGTGGAGCCTCAGGGGATGGCTCCGCACGCACCCCTATCCAATGGAGTAGCCCGGGGACCATTGGGCACCCTGAAGGAGGAGGAGGTGCTGGGGCCCATGCCGGTGACTCCTGCAGGGGAGGTTTTGGAACACTGTAGCACCTCAGACTCCCCCCTCCTGTCCCTGGTGCATCTGGTGGGCAATGGGCAGAGCAGAGTGGCACCATGCCACCTGGGACACCAGAACAGCGGCCGAGCCCATCCAGGCCAGGTTGCTCAAGAAGACGAGCGCCAATGGGGATCCTTGTCGCAGGGCAGTTAGTCACAGCAGGCCGCCTCCACCCTTGTACCGCCTGGAGAACCACCTAGGCATAGTGTTAGGGCCCGTAAAGCCAGGATGTTAGACACCAGTTAAGTTGGCATGGGTGCAGGGCACAGTTTAGTTATAGAAGATCAGGCACAGACTGTGTATATATTTCCGCACAATAAACACCTGTTAACACCGTTAACGAGTCGGATGTTGTCGTACCATGTGGAGCACCAGAGCTCATCGCAGAGCAGGTTGTCATCATCCTCTATCCCATGGATCAGACCCGCTACCACTGCCAACCCAGGGCCCCCAGCTCGTAGCGCCGCAGGTATGTTTAACAGAGGGGGAGAGGGTAGAGCTGCCGCGGGTAAGTGAGTTCAGGTATCTGCAGGTTAGGGACTTTGCGCAAAAGGTTTGGAGGGGGTTCCCTAGGTTGCCGGATACACCCTGCTGGAGCGACTGCTGCTTCCGGATGTGGAAGGGAGGGAAGAAGTGGGGATATATACAAATGGCTGGAGGAGCAAGGAGGTGAAGATTAAGGAGAAATGGGAAGCGGAGATGGGAATGGAAATCAATTGGGGAGTATGGAGTGAGGCACTGCGAAGGGTAAATTGGACCTCCTCTTGTACAAGGATGAGCCTGATACAGTTTAAGGTGGTGCACAGGGTGCATATGACTCGGGCAAGAATGAGTGTGAGAGGTGTGGGCGGGGCCAGTGAATCACGCGCACATGTTTTGGGATTGTGAAAAACTGGGAAGTATCTGGGCGGAGGTGTCTCAGCCAGGGTAGTGGAGCGTGGTCTTTGACAGGGTAGTGAAGGAGGAGGTGGACCCGGTCCCTTTGGTGATGTTATTTGGGGTTTCAGAGAAGCCGGAGCTCATGGAGAGGAGGAAATTCGATGTCTTGGCCTTGGCCTCTCTGATTGCACAGCGCCGAATTTTGCTGGAATGGCGGTCGGCATCGCCGCCGGGGGTAGCAGCATGGTTGGGTGACCTTTACGACTTCCTGCTGGAGAAGATAAAGTATTAGTTAAGGGGCTCAGCAGTTTGAGAAAAGATGGGATGTTTGTGACCGTGTTTGAGGAGCTTTTCATCGCATGGGGGTGGGGAGTGGGTGGTGGGGGAGGGGGGAGGGTGACAAAGGGGAAAAATCTGTACAGCCTGTACAGTTGATTGTTGGGAAGTATGTTTCCCGGGGTGTTTATTGGCTGTAACCTGCTTTGATACATGTTCGTAATAAAATACATTTGAAAGAAAATGTATAACGGAGAGGTGTGCAAGTGGGCAGTTTTGCGGTGTGGGAGGTGAGGGGTTGTGGGTCTGGGATGTAATGTCCGTGCCTCTGGCTAGCATTCACCCCTAGTCAGTGAACTTGGAGGCGATCAGAGCATTCCGCGTGCGTTGGTCCTGGTGATGACATTGTGCGGCCTGCCCTGCCTGCCCAGGGCCCATGTCCTACTCATCGTCCCCCTCCCCCGCATCCTCTTCGTTGGACGAGGCCTGTCCTTCCTCCTCATCCTCCCCCTTCAGCACATCGGCCCTCTGCTGCACGCTGTTGTGGAGGGTGCAGCAGGCCATCACAATGCGAGCGGCCCTCTCACACTGGAGAGCCCCTGCAGAGTGGTCAGGCACCTGAAGCATACCTTCAGGATGCCGAAGCACCGCTTGGTCACACTCCTGGTTGCTGTATGGGCGTCGTTGAAGCAGGTCTCTGCGTCCATCTGTGGCCTCCAGATAGATGTCATCAGCACGGCCGCAGCAGGTAACCCCTGTCGCCCAGGAGCCAACCCCTCAGCTGGGGGTGGAGGGGAGGAGGGTGGAGGGAGCGTGCCCCTCGAACATGTCAGAAATCACTGAGAGTGCCAGGATGCAGGAGTCATGCACACTGCTTGGGTATCGGCCGCAGAGGTGCACGAATACGCAGCTGATGGTCACAGACCAGCTGGATGGTCATCAAGTGGTACCCCCTTCGGTTAGTGTAGAGCGGTCTGTTATCCGCAGGTGCCCGTAGGGCGACATGCATCCTGTCTGTCGCCTCTTGGACCCGGGGCATCCTGGGATGGCAGCGAACACCGCTGCCCAGGCATCCTGGTGGGTTCAGTCCACATGGAAATGGATGTAATGATTCGCCTGGGCATAGAGGACCTCCGTGACGGCGCAGATGCACCTGTGCGTCGAGGTCTGTGAGATCCCGGACAGGTCCCCACTCGGCGACTGGAAGGACCTCGTCGTGTAAAGGTTCAGGGCGACCATGGGCTACACGATGGCCCCGGGTGGCACTGCGGGCTCCACCCACGCAGGTCCCTCTCCCACCCCTGCACCCCTGCTCTGTCAGTATCCAGCACCGTCGGTGCCCCCAGTCCTGGCGCCCGTCCCTGCTGCCAGGGGTACCATTGGCTGGCACTGCCTCACTGGGGGCTGCCATGGGTGTGGCCCTGGGTGGTCTGCTGGTGGGTGGCCGTCGGTTGGGCGGGGTGTTCGGGGGTGGGGTGCGCACTGTGGGGGGGGGGGGGGGTTGCGGGGGTGGGTGTACCCATAGGCCAGTGTCACTGTGTAGAACCAAGGCCGAGGTCTGTGGTCAGTCGGTCCACAGCAAGATGGCCGCCCCAATCCTGTGGGGGACACCACAGTTGCTTGGCCTGTCCCCCCTCCCCATCCCATCCCCCGGATCTGGCAGGGGGCCACCCACCGCAGCCAGCATGGCCAGTGTCCGGGCCGGCAGCCAGCAGTCACTCCACGCCATTTCCTACCTCCTCTCTCTCGCTCAGCAGCCATGATGCCAGGTTCACGACTTTTGAGACCGCAAGTAAACCACACCGTCGGGTACTCAGCCCATTAGAGGCCCCAGAGAATAGGGTGTCAGGCCCGCTAATGATATGCCTACTGTACTTTAACCCCGCGCAGCGAGCAATGCATTCACACCATTTCGGGACGCCGGAGCATTCCGATTTGGAGTCAAACTGGCGCCTGCCTCGATTTTGGTGTTGGAAGCTATTCTCTGCCCAATCGTGTTTCGTGATTTCGGTGTCAGCAAACGGAGAATCCCACCCATGCTCTTCAGCTCTCGGTCTCATTCTTTCTCACGTTCTTTTATTATCCCGGCTCCGCTCGCAGTCTTGCTCTTACTCGTGCTCTTTTATCCTCCCAGCTCATCTCGCTCTTTCTCATGCTCTTCTATCCTCCCGGCTCCACTCTCAGTCTTGCTCCTTCTCACGCTCTTTTTTCTTCCACGCTCCACTCTTGGTCTCACTCTTTCTCACGCTCTTTGATCCTCCTGGCTCTTCTCTCAATCTCACTCTTTTTCATGCTCTTTTATCCTCCCAGCTCCACCCTCAGTCTTGTTCTTTCTTGCACTCTTTTATTTAGATGTTAAACTGAGGGCTCATCTGCCTGCTTGGGAAAATATAAAAGATCAAATGGCACTGTTTTTGACAAGTGAGAGTTATCCCAGGAGTCGCGACCAATATTTATTCCTCAATCAACATCACTAAAAACAAGGGGCGGCATGATGGTGCAGTGGTTAGCACTGCTGCCTCACAGCGGTGAGGACCTGGATTCGATCCTGGTCACTGTCCTTGTGGAGTTTGCACATTCTCCCCGAGTCTGCATGGGTCTCAGTCCCACAGCCCAAAGATGTGCAGGCAGGTGAATTGGCCAATCTAAACTGTCCTTTAGAATCATAGAATTTACAGTGCAGAAGGAGGACATTCGACCCATCGAGTCTGCACCAGCCTTTGGAAAGAGCATCCTACCTAAGCCCACACCTCCACCCTATCCCCATAACCCAGTAATCCCACCCAACCTTTTTGGACATGAAGTGCAATTTAGCATGGCCAATCCACCTAATTCTTTAATTGGGAAAAGAAAGAATTGGTGTCTCGAAAAAAAAATTTAAATCCCTAAAAATACGTTATTTACTCCTTATCACATTGCTGTTTGTGGAAGCTTGGTGTGTATATTGACTGCTGTATCTCCTATATTATGACAGTTACTATATTTTAGAAGTTCCACTGAGGTCTTTTCTCGACAAAGTTGTTGAAAATATTATGTTTTTAACCTGTACACATCTTTCCCACAATACCTATCTCCAATCAAATTTCTGTTCCTGAAACAGCCACGAAATGGCTCTAACCAAAGTTTCAAAATGTGATGCATTATTCCTGAATATCCTCAACCTCTCTGTAGCCTTTTGATATGGTAAGGAACACAATCTTCCTCCATTGTCTTGCCAAATGAGATTTCCCTTGCTTGGTTTCACTATCCATCCAATCATAGGATAAGCATTCCCCGCAATGTCTTTTCTCTACCCCCACATCATTACCTCCATGGTCCTCCAATAAATCTACTCTTGACCTCCTCCTCTTCAGGATAGCCCTGAGTGACATCACTGCATACAAAGGGTCACCCTTCATGTCAGTGATACACAGTTCTATTTCTCCTCTGTCACTCTTGGCACATCCAGTGACTGACAATGCTGTCAGGCTGCTTGTCCATTAGCCAGTCACTGATGAGCCAGGGAAACCGTGGGGAGACTGAAGCAACATTGTCACTTCATCATTGGTTCCATCCCTTTGTCCAGCATTGAATCAGGTTGCAAAGACAGTTTGCAAACTCAACATTCTATTGCAGCCAAAGCTGAGTTTCTAACTATATTTAAACTCTGTGACAAGATCCTCTACTTCCATTTCCTTAACAGTGGCTGTTTGGGCCCCTTCTTTAGCTTATCTATCACTGAAACTCCAATCCATGTCTTCGTAATCTTCTGATTTAATCACTCCAATGATCCATTGACTGGCCTCCTATTCCCCATCTTCTGTCAACTTCAGCTCACCCCGGAGCGACATGGTGGTGCAGTGGTTAGCACTGCTGCCTCATAGCGCCGAGGTGACGGGTTCAGCGAGCAGATCCAACTCTGCCCCTAGTCACTGTCAACCAGCTACGCCTCCCCCTTCCTAGAACACCCCCCCCCCCCCCCAGCCAGTTCCTCTCAAAACCACTTGTCTCTGCATTCTCTGCATCTCCCCCTCCCCCCCCCCATTCACACCTCTCAGGCCCATCAAAATCTGTCCCCTCCCCACACCTCGCTCCCGTTCACCAGCCAACATGTGTTTGCTAGTGGGGTGGCCCCTGCCAGAGCCCTTTCCCCCATATGCCAATACCAAAAACACACCATAAACGCCCCCCACACCCAGTCCTTCCATACAGCCCCACACAATAGACCCAAAACAAAGGGACGCAAACCCGCAAATATTACCCCAGCGTCCTAAAACCATCCCCTCCCAACCACAACATGAACAAAAAACAAAGTCCAAACTCAGTTCAGTCCCAGTCCTTCAGCCTTCATAAACGCCTCTGTCTCCACCACCATCTCAAATAAATAGTCCTTGGAAGGGCAGCACGGTGGTGCAGTGGTTAGCACTGCTGCCTTAAGGCGCTGAGGTCCCAGGTTCGATCCCGGCCCTGGGTCACTGTCCATGTGGAGTTTGCACATTCACCCCGTGTCTGCGTGGATCTCACCATCTCAACCCGAAGATGTGCACGTAGGTGGATTGGTCACACTAAATTGCCCCTTAATTGGGAAAAAAAAAATTTGATAATCTAAATTTTAAAAAAACTTCAGCTCATCCCAAATTCTGCGACATGACATCCTGCACACCTATTGTCCCAATTCTTCCTGATGTACTTTGACCATCAGTCCCTCAACTCTTTCAATTTAAAAGCAGTCTCTTGTATTTGATTCCCCATAGCCATTGTTGTGCCCTCCCCCATCTTGCTGAACTCTCCATTACTCCGATTCTAGACTTTAGTTGCATTCACCTCATCCCTCACGAGTTGTAGTTTGTACCTTCAGCCATCTGAGTTTCGATCTCTGGAATTCACTTTGGGGCAGCACGGTAGCACAAGTGGATAGCACTGTGACTTCACAGTGCCAGGGTCCCAGGTTCGATTCCCCGCTGGGTCACTGTCTGTGTGGAGTTTGCATCTCCTCCACGTGTCTGCGTGGGTTTCCTCTGGGTGCTCCAGTTTCCTCCCACAGTCCAAAGACGTGCAGGTTCGGTGGATTGGCCATGATAAATTGCTCTTAGTGACCAAAAACGTTAGGAGGGGTTATTAGGTTACGGGTATAGGGTGGAAGTGACGGCTTAAGTGGGTCGGTGCAGGCTCGATGGGCCGGACGGCCTCCTTCTGCACTGTATGTTCTATGTTCTAAACTTCTCTGACTCTACCCCTTCCTCTCTTTGTTGAGACCGTACTTTTAATTCTCTAAGTGACTGAGTAGCACTTACTGTTAGTTATCTAGTGATAGTCACAGGGCATTTAGCAAGTTTGCTGCCTGTACCTGTGGCCAAGACTGATGCTTCTACGTCAGTGCCAGAAATCTTTGCTTTAATTACTGTGCTTTCTTAGAAAGCAATTACATTGCTTTCTAAGGCCATGCCAACTGTCATTTGGAAAGAGCTAAATCATGGCACAGAATTGCTGCTTCCATAATATTGTTGGGCCCTGCCCTGCCTCAACCCTCTCATCCACTGCTATTGTTTTTCGAGGCTCAACATTTCCAATGCTCCCCTGGCTGATGTCCCAACCTTCATCCTCCTTAAACTTGAGCTTATCTAAAACTGCTACCAATATTCTAACTCTCACCAGATCTAAATGCCCATCATTCATGTACTTGCTTACCTACATTGGTTCCTACATTAGGGGCTGATTTAGATTAGGGCTAAACCGCTGGCTTTGAAAGCAGACCAAGGCAGGCCAGCAGCACGGTTCAATTCCCGTACCAGCCTCCCCGAACAGGCGCCGGAATGTGGCGACTAGGGACTTTACACAGTAACTTCATTTGAAGCCTACTTGTGACAATAAGCGATTTTCATTTCATTTCCTGATCCACAAACACATTCGCCTGTCCTCCAAAACCCATTCCCTCCCACAAGCCAGGTTCCTGCCAGAATCAGATAGGAACTCACATTTGAGGTGAAAAGGAAGCATAGAAGTTAAAATGGCACCAATCATGCCCAAGCAAGCTCATTGTTCACCTGACCATCCAAATGCCTAAAATATTGTTTTTCAGTTTTGAGCTCTCCATTTTGCTTACTTATAACTGTTCTCCAATTGTTTTGAAGCTGCTGTATGAAGTTTGGACCTTACAGCAATGGGACCATTTGAAAATGATACCATGTATATTGCTTGTATTCTTAATATCTCCACTATGGACACTACTATTATTGTGAAGTTCTCAATTCAAGTGACCGTACCGTCTTTCACAGCTGATGTGCATTTTGGCAAATGACACAGATCAATGCAGTTCATTGATTTCAAAGTAATTTGTTGTCGAACAGGCTCACTGAAATGTGTGTCCTCAGACTAGTGAGCTGTAACACATTCTGAGAGCTTGCTTTGTACCAGATGATCCCTCAACAACTGTCATCACTACAATTACTTTATTATCCACAATTGTATTGTACTGAGGCACCTCAGAGTGCAACATGCTATATGGAAAAAAAAAAATTTTCTTGCACATTCTTTAATGTCCACTTTGAAATGCTATGAAACATCCTTTCATAAATGTTATGAATAAAGTTTATTTTGGGGGAAAAAATAACTTCATCATCTCTCTTACTTCATCAAAGCCCTGTGGAAAACACGATGGTGGATCCTGTTGGATGGTTCCCTGCAGCAGATTGTCAAAGTCATTTGGCAGAATGCCTCATGGCCAGAACATTCAAACAAGCACCAGCTGGTGGTGAGAAGTGTCCTCATCGTCAGATCCTCCCTGCCGCCAGGAATCACATGCACATACATTGCTTTTGAGGCAACTGTGGTGGGAAAGAAACTTTTGGAAAGAAGGTCTGGAAAAAGATGCAGTAGTTTTGTCAAGGTTCTTCTCGAGGAGATCCATGATGCAGTATTCTTGTGATCTCAGGGCTGCTCCCAAGGATGCACACTAAGATAAACATCAACTGCATCTGGCAGGCCAACAACTCTTTGGCCTGCCCAATAACTCTTGGTCTGCCAGTGCAAAGAGTTGTCAACGATTAATTGCCCATTCCAAGATCTAAGACTATCTAAGGCCCTTTCAGCCATAGTGCACCAAGGGGCTAGAAACTGGGTAAAATCCTTGAGGCTGTATGTTTGATATGCAATGAAACTGTACATATTAAATGTAATTACAAATGTAGTGAGTAACATACAGTATTGGAAGACATTGATTTGTTTTGCACTTTACATATCTGTTCAAAGTTGAAATGATAGAATGTACTTCTATAAATGTTAAAAATAATGTATATTTTTGGAAAAAAAAATTACTTCATCATCATTGGCACCCTGTGTCTCACTCAGTTTTCCTGATGAACCTTGCTATGATTTTATTCCGCAAATGCGTGGTTTTATGTTAGTGTCAATTTCAATTAAGGTGTGGATGATGGCTGGTGCTCCGATGAAAGTTGCTCAGGATGTGTCTTGAAGATCACAGAGTTCTCGTTATTCTAGGAAGAAAGCAGAGGGAGAATTATGGGCTCCGAAGCATGTTTATCAATTTCAGTACTGCATTGTCATTGGAAGGGTATTACATACTTTAATAAACTTTTGCATGGTGTTATGGGTCCGGGCTTACAGAACCCCAAAGTGTTTCATGGAGTTCAACCGACCCACAACTTTTAATAGGTTGTGGTGTGGGAAGCACACGGCGTACTCCCCAGGTGTGATACAGCAATTATGGACAAATGGTTTTTAAAACAAAACAATGTTTATTCTATGAACTCAAGTTAACCTTTTAAAAACAAACATTGAATATCTTAACACCCATTACTTCAAAGATAACCCCAAAAGACTACAACACTAAATAATTCTTCAAACTGTTTCTTTAAACATCCAAAAGACTTCAAGCCTTCAAAAACAGACATGAGGTTACATTCAATATACTTATAGTCTTTGGATTTGCAGGCATCAACAGACCAGCTCTGTGTTTTCTTCCTGCAGCTCTCAGCAAAACACACAGACACTTCCAGCTGCCTCCTCAAAACTGAAACCAAAAGCAGAAGTGAGCTCAGCTCACCCCACCCTCTGACATCACTTCAGTAATATGATCAGCTCCATTTCTTAAAGGTACATTGCTTAAACATCCATTTCTTAAAGGTACTCTCACATGACAATGGACCCATTAGTCGAACATTACACTGTTGAATATATTATCAATATGGAACATACCAGCTGGTCTCTGCAGACATCAACCTATCTCATGAATGAATTCTGCAGTCTCCCTTCTGAATATATCTGTTCATATATGTAATGAGTTGTTTGTTCACACATCCACCATCTAACCATCTATTCCATGATATGCCCTATTGTTATATCTTACAATTGCTTTCAAACAAAGAGCAGTGTGGATTAACATAGGTTGATTTAGCCACAGAAATACTTTTTACGATATATTTTCTTTGCCATCCAGGCATATTTAGTATTTGTTATGTTCACTTTTCAACCTTTGTTGTTTTATCTTTGTTAATAATGCGCTGCCAGCGCAGTATATTTTGTATTTTTTAATGGTTTTCATTTATATTGTGCCATTTGAATTGTGCAGCAGCTGCATCATAATATTGATAATTTATTGTTGTGTCCTTATATCATGCAGCTTTTTAAAAAAAAGTCCAGAAAGGCATCCAGAGATGTTCGCGCAGAATTCACATACGATCTATTGCTTTGCAACTGGCCATATATCATACTTGCATCCTGTCTTCCTGCAGTAAGAATGTCACTGCTAGTTTTTTCTCTCATGTAGTTCAGAAGCTTGTCTGCAGCCTGGTTACTAGGTCTGAGTTTCGATTGGACTTTTTAAAAAAAAATGTTGCACACTCCATGAAGAATTGATGCATTTAATTATATATACAGGGTAAGCAGCTACGAGAGCAATGTTAAGGATTATTACTGCAGATGTGCCATAATTGGTTGTTTTTCTCAATATCACTGATGAAATCACACTTTCAAGATTGCACATTTCAAAGCTCCTGTGATTCCACTTTTAGGTCAAAAGTAACACCAGAACAGTATTTAACATCGAAACGACAAAATGTAAAAATAGAATGACATAGAATATAAAGCACCAAAACTGGCCAGGCCATTTATCCCAGCCAGCCCTTGACAACATTTATGTTGTGCTTAGGCCTCCTCCCATCCTTTCTCATCAAATTCTGTCAGCATAACCTCTATTCCCTTCTACCTCATATGCTGTATTAGCTTTGTCTTAATTGCATCTATACTTATTAATCTCAACTATTCCCCGTAGCAGCAAGTTCCATGTTTTTGTCACTTTCTGGGTGAAGAAAATTCTTCTAAAATTGCTACTTGAGTTCTTACTTCTAATATTGCTCTTCCCCACAAGTGGAAACACTTAGTGTGTTTATTCTATCACTATCTTTAATAATTTTTTAAACCTCTGTTAGGTCACCCTGGAGCCTTATCTTATTAAGAGAAAAGAGCTCCAGCCTGTTGATCCTCCCTTGATATGTATAATCTCTCAGTTCTGGGATCATCCTTGTAAATTCCCTTTGCATCCCCTTCAGTGTAACAACATCCATTTAATAATATGGTGAACAGAATTGTATTCAGTATGCCAAGTCTGGCCTAATCACAAGTATACTTACGTGTGAAATAGATTATGTTTTACATGCACTGAATAAGGGAAATTCCTATCACCCATCCACATTGATGGAAGTTGCCAATTGTTTGACATAAATTTTCCACCAGTGTTTAGCCAAGCAAGACCTGTGCATGTTTGGCCAGAGAGGTGCAGGGTAGCCAGCATAAAGGGTGATAGCGAGTGAAATGCTTGATCTAAATTTCACGGTGGAACATTGCGGTTACAAGGCTAAATCATGGGTACGTACCATACATCCGTTCCCATCAAGCAAAATGAGCTGGTGCCAACTAGAAAAATATTACTTGTAGATAGTATTGAAATTTCAGGATTCAGTTTACATGAAAACGTGCGGACACAAGTACCAAAACCAAAAGATTTGGACATCTGCCAGAACGCTGATGAGGACAAAAGGCAAGGATGCAGCTTTACGCACCGACTTCAGTCATTGTGTGTGTTAGCTGTGGCTCAGTTAGTAGCACTCTGAATCACGTCTCAGTGTTGCAGACTGGCACACTGGAATGTCCAGGGCTAAGGGCTGAAGGAAGCACTAGAGCTTGGGGCAGCAGATCCATGGAGAACTGCCTATGTCTAAGGCCCTCCTGCCGTACTACACGGAGGGTCTGGAAACCTTGTAAAAACTTCTTTGACTGTCTGCGATAGAATAAATGTTGTAAATATGACCTGAGATTGTAAGTGTAGTGAGGCACCGCAGGGTGCCAGTGTAATGAAAGGAATTGATCTGTTTTGCACTTTATGTAACTCAAATTTGAACTGTTATGGCATGTGCTTTTATAAATTTTATGAATGAAATATAATTTTGGAACATAAAAGCACTTTTGCCTCTGAGTCACAAGGGTCCAAGTTCAAGTTGTACTCCAGGGATGGGATTCTCCGTCGGTGGGATCCAGGCTGGCACTGCCAAGGTGCCAGGCTGTAAGTACCAAGTTGCCCAGGTGACAAGGGGAGTGCCAGGATACTTACTCTACCCTGTCGCCAACCATCAGGGAGGCCTGAGAGACCCCCAAGGTGCCATCACGCCTGGTCCACAATTGTGGAAACCAGAGCTAAACGACGCCTGGTGGAAGCCTCATAGGCGCAGCCACTGACTCCCAGGTACCTGATTGAGGCCTCGATAGCACAGCTGTTGACTCCCGAGCTCCGGATGAATATGGCACCTGGACATTTAAATGAGCCTAATGTCTCATTTAAATATCATTATCTGGATCACGCCCAGCGAGTGCACAACCCAGATCACACCTGGAGTCGCTGGTTGGATGACTCATGCGTGGTTTCCTGCATGGTACAGAACCCGATTTGGGGCTCTCGCGGGATTCGCCCATCGCACCTTGCTCGTGGTGGGAAAATCATGCCCCAGATCTTCTGACACTTTGTCAAAAAGAAGTAGGGGGAGGGGGCCAGCAGGGTGGCACAGTGGTTAGCACGGCTGCCTCACGGCACAGAGGTCCCAAGTTCGATCCCGGCTCTGGGTCACTGTCTGTGTGGAGTTTGCACATTCTCCCCGTGTCTGTGTGGGTTTCACCCCCACAACCCAAAAATGTGCAGGTTAGGTGGATTGGCCACGCTAAATTGCCCCTTAATTGAAAAAAAGGAAAATCGCTCATTGTCACAAGTAGGCTAAAATGAAGTTACTGTGAAATGCCCCGAGTCACCACATTCCGGCGCCTGTTCGGGGAGGCTGGTACGGGAATGAATTGGGTACTCTAAATTTATTTTTAAAATTTTTTTTAAAAGACGTATGCATGTTTTGTGCCATTGCTCTGGTGTGGCTCTGGTGTGGCTGAGCCTCATAGAGTTAGCGAGCACAGCTCTACTGAGATCAGGGCGTCATTTTAAAAGGGTGTTGGATCACAAAGTTCAAATACTGCCCCACCTACTCACTCCACCACCATTGCTGGCATTGGGCGTTAGTGGTAATCCCCCCACCCTGAACAACATCCCCGGACCTGTCCCTGCTATCTTGGCATTACCAATGTGTCATGCCAGGGCACTGCCCTGCCATATCCCTGACAACTCGGGGCTATACTGGCCTCGCACCTCCAACGTATTCATCTCGATTGCTGGAGCGCAGTGGTGATTCATGCCAGCAGGGGGACAGAAGATATGGCATTATTTAAATGAATGCAAATTGATGGGCAGCACGATGACAAAGTGGTTAGCACTGCTACCTCACAGCGCCAGAGTGACTGCGGAATTTGTACATTCTCCCTGTGTCTGCTTGGGTTTCTTCCGGTGTGGTGATATGTCTGTGTGCTATATCATAGTTGGATGGCGTGTGAACTCCAAACAATTTTCCTATTTGTATTCAAATCTTTAGGTTTTTTTCTTTTTTTTAAATAGATTTAGCGTACCCAATTCATTTTTTCCAATTAAGGGGCAATTTAGCGTGGCCAATCTACCAACCCTGCACATCTTTGGGTTGTGGGGGCGAAACCCATGCAAACACAGAGAACGTGCAAACTCCACAGGTACAGTGACCCAGGGCGGGACCTGGGACCTCGGCGCCATGAGACAGCGATGCTCACCACTGAGCCACCATTCTGCCCCAAATCTTTAGTAAATATAAAAGAGAATCAGAAATCTCGTGTGAAGCAAAAAGTGTTTTTTTGCAATGACTGGAGTGGCGTTGAAATTTGAGCACCAGCTCCCTCTAGGATTTTTTGTTGAAACTGATGAGCTAACATAGAATATTATCGCCTTAGAAGAGGTGGGCATTTTCCAATAATCTGCAAATGATACGTATAAAATAGGCAACATTATTGTCATCATTTGTAGCAAAGTAACTCGGAGCACTTGCAAATTCCACACATGCACATTCTCCCCGTGTCTGCGTGGATCTCACCTCCACAACCCAAAGATGTGCAGCGCAGGTGGATTGGCCAGGCTAAAAAACTTCCCCTTAATTGGAAAAAAGTAATTGGGCTCTTAAAATTTATTTTAAAATAGCAAATTCCATTCGTTTCTGATGTACACTGTTGCTGTGGTATTTGGAGAGTGCGAATTTAATACCCTGGGGATCATTGTATCAATCAAGGTCAACATCTTGTACAGGATTTTCTGGCCTCCCAGCCACATGTTTCTTGACAGTGGGAGAAGGCACTCTGTTAGCTGGTGGCGGGATTCTCTGCTCCAGCCGCTGTCAATGGAAATTCCCATTGAAGCCACCCAACGCCATTAGGAAACTGTGGGTGGGGGGTGCGCTAATGGCATTACTAGAGAATCCTGCCACCAACAAACAGCCAGATAATTCCAGCCCTTGTGTTTATGTAGTACCTATAACATCATAAAATGTCCTACTGCACTTCAGCCAAGTGTTATCAAAGAAAATTTGAAGATGAACCACATAAGAAGATATCAAGACAGACTTCATCAAAGAGGTATGTTTTAAGGGAAGTCTGAAAGGTGGAGACACAAAAAGATTTAGGAACGGAATTCTAGAATTTAGGGCGATGGCAGCTGAAGGCACAGCCATTAGTGGTGGAGGGATTAAAATCTGGAACCCTCAAGAGGCCAGAACCAGAGGAGAACAAATATCTTGGAGTGAATTAGGGTTGACAAGGTTAATAGGGAAGAGATAGGGAAGGGCAAGACCGTGGAGCGATTTAAAAACAAGAATGAAAATTTTAAAATCCAAGGGCTACTTATAACCAGGAGCCTATATAGGTAGCGAGCACAGTTTTGATTGGTGAATGGAACTTGCTATGAGCTAACTTATGAAGCCTATGGTTTTTCACAAAGGGATGAATTGACTTTAGTTGCCCCTGAGGCAACTGGCAGAGTGAATAAGGCAGATTTTCTTTCCTGCTAGGGAAAAAAATGGGAATCCTGTCAGCAGCCCACTAAATTCAACCTCAGAAGATCAGCCAAATTTTTCACACAGGCGGTTTACTCCGCACCTCCACCCCTCCCCACATCGCTCACTGACAGATCAGGGGTGAGTCGTCTCCATAATGCTGGGAAGCAGCAGCCTGATTTAATGGCTGGCGTGCCGTTTTGTGACTAAGTTCCTGGCTTCTGCCCCCATATGGAAGGATGTCCCACTTTCCCACTTCCGAGAGCTGTTGTCCCGAACAGGGCACTCGGAGCTCTGCACTTCCAGCAGCACCCTTGGAAGAAGTGGTCATTGCTGGAACTGCAGCAGTCCTCCACGAAGTCAGACAGTATTTTATTTGTACACTCAATTATAAAATGTATGCCATCGATTTACAGGCTCCACTGACTTCCTTCATCTTCTCTTCAGCATTCCTGCTGAAAAACTTTGCCTTGATGATAACTGGCTGCTTTGGCATTCTTCCTTTGCCTAGGACTTTATAGTAACCAACATGCACATCATCAATAACATGCTCTGGCAACTGTTTCTCTGAAATCGCGTAGCGGGGGAGGGGACAAGCGGGAGCAGTACACAACAGTGACCGGATGGCGTGGAGCGCGTCAGGGAGGACCTTCTGCCAGCGGGCGACTGGGAGACTTCTAGACCGTAGGGCCAGAAGGACGGCCTTCCAGACCGTAGCATTCTCCCTCTCCACCTGCTCGTTTCCCCTGGGGTTGTAGCTGGTAGTCCTGCTCGAGGCGATGCCCTTACTGAGCAGGTACTGACGCAGCTCATCGCTCATGAATGAGGATCCCCGATCGCTGTGAATATAAGTGAGGAAATCGAACAGGGTGAAGATGCTGCGCAGGGCCTTGATGACTGTGGCAGAGGTCATGTCAGGGCAAAGGCCAAAGGAAAACGTGAGTACTCATCAACAACGTTGAGAAAGTACACGTTACGATCAGTGGAGGGGAGTGGCACTTTGAAATCCATACTGAGGCGTTCAAAAGGGCGGGAAGCCTTCACCAGGTGGTCCTTGTCTGGCCGATAGAAGTGCGGCTTGCACTCCACACAGACTTGGCAGTCCCTGGTCATGGCCTTGACCTCCTCTGTGGAGTAGGGCAGGTTGAAGCCGGGTGACCTCCGGGTGACAGAGGTCGTTGTGGCGTTGTGGATAGCCCATAACCGGTCAGCCTGCGCGTTGGTGCAGGTGCCACGGGACAGGGCATCTGGGGGCTCATTGAGCTTCCCAGGACGATACAAGATGTCGTAGTTATAGGTGGAAAGCTCGATCCTCCACCGCAAAATCTTGTCATTCTTAATTTTGCCCCACTGCGTGTTGTTGAACACGAAGGCAACCGCCCGTTGGTTTGTGAGGGGAGTAAATCTCCTGCCGGCCAGGTAATGCCTCCAGTGCCGCACAGCTTCCACAACGGCTTGCGCCTCCTTTTCAACAGAGGAGTGTCGAATTTCGGAGGCATGGAGGGTACGGGAAAAAAAGCCAAAGGCCTCCCTGCCTGGTTAAGAGTGGCTGCCAGGGCAAAGTCAGACGCATCGCTTTCCACCTGGAACGGGATGGATTTGTCCACGGCGTGCAGCGTGGCCTTGGCAATTCCAGATCTAATGCTGTTGAAGGCCAGGCGGGCCTCAGCCGTCAGGGGAAAAGTGGTGGACTTAATGAGTGGGCGGGCTTTGTCTGCGTAGTTGGGGACCCACTGGGTATAGTAGGAGAAGAACCCCAATCACCTTTTTAGGGCCTTGGGGCAGTGGGGGAGGGAGAGTTGCAGGAGGGGGCGCATGCGTTCGGGGTCAGGCCCTCGGACTCCGTTTTCCACGACATAGCCGAGGATGGCTAGCCGGGTTGTGCGGAAAACGCATTTCTCCTTATTATATGTCAAATTAAGGAGTCGGGCGGTGCGGAGGAATTTTTGAAGGTTGGCGTTCTGGTCCTGCAGGTCATGGCCGCAGATGGTAACATTATCCAAGTATGGGAATGTGGCCTGCAGCCCGTACTGGTCGAACATTCGGTCCATCGTTCGTTGGAAGAACGAAACCCCGTTGGTGACGCTGAAGGGGGACCCTGAGGAAATGGAAGAGACGGCCATCTGCCTCAAAGGCAGTGTATTGGTGGCCCTCCCGTCGGATAGGGAGCTGGTGGTACGTGGACTTCAAGTCCACCGTAGAGAAGACTCAATACTGCACAATCTGATTGACCATGTCAGATATGCGCGGGAGGGGGTATGCAACGAGCTGCATGTACCGGTTGATCGTCTGACTGTAGTCGATGACAATCCGGTGTTTCTCCCCGGTCCTGACGACCACCACTTGTGCTCTCCAGGGGCTATTACTGGCCTAAATGATCCCTTCCCTCAGGACTCGCTGGACTTCTGACCTGACGAAGGCCTAGTCATGAGCACTGTACCGTCTGCTCCGGGTGGCAACGGGCTTACAGTCGGGGTGAGTTTTGCGAAGAGCGAGGGAGGGGCGATCTTCAGGGTCGCAAGGCCTTGGCTACAGACGGTGAGAGGGGGCAGGGGTGCCCCGAACTTCAGGGTTAGACTACGGAGGTTGCACTGAAAGTCTAAACCCAGTAGGAGAGGGGCGCAGAGATGGGGGAGGATGTAGAGTTTGAAATTGGCGTATCTGACGCCCTGTATTGCCAGGTTGGCGGTGCAGTACCCTGGATCTGCATGGAGTGTGATCCGGAAGCTAGGGATATGACTTGTGAGACGGGGAGGACCCGGAGGGAACAGCGCCTTACCATGTCCGGGTGGACAAAGCTATCGTGCTCCCGGAGTCGAAGGGGCAGGACCTCTCCTGCCCGTTGAGGCTGATGGCCATCGTCGAGCTTTGAAGATGGCAAGGCCGGAACTAGTCGAGTTGAATGGAGCTGAGTTGATGAGTGTCGTTCTGGTCGCAAAATGGCGGCGTCGATGAAGTTGGACAAAATGGCTGCCCCATGGATTGCACACAGCGTTTGACGTCGATGATGTCAAACAAGATGGCTGCCCCCATGGATTGCACATAGCGAGTGACGCGTCAGCAGAGGGCACTCCGGGCAGGCACGATGCCACGCTATGGGGTCTGTGAGTCTCAGACTGGGCTTGACAGGCTTTAGGTATTTGATTTTCATTTCTAGGCTTAGCTAGGCATACTTTAGCGTAGTGCCCCTTCTTGCCACACTCATTACACGTGGAGTTGCGAGCCGGGCAATGCTGCCTGGGGTGCTGGCCCTGAGCGCAGAAGTAACAGCATGGTCCTCCGTAGCTGGATGGCTGCCGCGCGGCGCAGGAATGAGGCACGCCTGGGTCGGGCGATGGCTGCGCCTCCGACGTCCCCGAGGATGCCGCTTGGTCGGATGGGAAGGCACCCAGGCTCTGGAAAGCCACTTCCAGTGAGGTAGCCAGCTTCACAGTCTCCTCGAGGTCGAGGGTCCTCTTTTCTAGAAGCCGCTGCCGGGTGTAGCTGGACCGGACACCTGCCACATAGGACCATCAGCTCCGTGTGCTCGACCGCTGTGACAGTCCTGCAGTTACAACTGCGGACGAGTACTCTCAGTTCACGTAGGTATTCAGCCAGTGACTCACCCTGGCGCTGTCGCCGCGTGGTCAGGAGGTGTCGAGCGAGTACCTCGTTCACTGGCCTCATGAACTGTCGTTTGAGGAGCTCCACAGTCTCTGTGTATGAGGCTGCGTCTCCGATGAGCTGGAAAATCCTGTGGCTCACCCGGGTGTTGAGGAGACACTGTTTAAATTCCGGGGAGACCTCGGCGGTGAAGGAGCTGAGGTAGTCAAAGCAATTGAGCCAATGCTCAAATATTGCCGTAGCCTCCGGCGCCTGCAGGTCAAGATCGAGGCGTTCTGGTTTTAAAACTGCTTCCATGTTAAAACAAATTCTAGCTGATTAAATTGATACCAATCAATCCAGTCGAAACAGTAGTTAACAAGAACTGTGGTTTTAATCAGCTAGAATGTGCCACCAGTAGCTTCTCCCGCTGAGAGGCTGTCCCGGCTCGATGGGTTATATACCTTCTCAGAGGATCGGAGCCACAGGGGTGGAGTCAACAACAACATCAACACAACAACAGTAACAGTGAGTAAATACAATAATATATACAACAGCCGTACGTGGCTCACCACAGTTACTATCACCATTGAAGCCCCCCCCCCCTCCTTTCCATTGGGCACAGGGTGCCTGAACAGGAGTGACACCCTCCCCCTCAGCCCATAGCCAGGCAAAACACCTGCAGAGGCAGGTAGGCAGCAGGAACATCTTAACTGATTTTATGCCCTCCTCGATCTGCGAGTGCGCTCCTGATGAGTTGGGGGGAGGGGGGTGTTAGGGTTCGGATAACCCAGCCCCCAGGTGGACACAATACTGCTCTATATCAAGTTTCTATAAGGATACTGCCAGAGTGGGAAATTTCAACCTTTAATTTAGATATTTTGTTTTGAAATTTTGTGGCATGTTAATTTGGTCACTGCAAATTACTCGGTATTGGAACAAATCCACATCATTGGCCATTAGTCAGACACTTCAAACAAGGATGATGGATTCTCCTGTTGCTTCAATGGATCAGTGTTCAGCAAGAAGATCAATTGTTCACTGCCCAAGTTGTGTCATTTTGTATGTGACGTTAAACCAAATCTTAGTTTGCAGGTTCCACCTTAACTAATACGTATGAAGTCACTGTTGGACAGGTAGGCGAAGGCACTGGTTTTGCATCGTGCTCACTTGTCCTGTAGGGACTGGTTCTGCTCTCCTCGAATGTTGAGATTGCTTAATGATAGGCAATTCTCCATTTAGTTCTTTCCTGGGGATCCCCCTCCCCCCCCCCCCCCCCGGGGGATCCCCCCCACCCGCCATTACAGGCTCCTTGATTGGCTTTCAGAGTGTCTTTGATTTGGGGAATCATAGCGTGGTTTCCCATGCTCGCCTGAGTGTCAAATAACACCGTAGCTTTTTAAAAATTGATTTACTGGATGTGGGCGTCACTGGTGGGGTCAGCATTTATTGCCCATCCCTAGTTGCCCTTCAGAAGGAGGTGGTGAGTTGCCTTCTTGAACCACTGCAGTTCTTGAGGTGTATGTACACACACTTTGCTGTTAGGGAGGGAGTTCCAAAATGTTGCCCCAGCGACAGTGAAGGAACGGCGATATATTTCCGATAGTTAGGCAGGAAGCAGCTGACCCAGCAAAGCTGAACTCTGATGAGCAAGTTCTTGATACCAGGTGGGCAGAACCTCGCCCAAACTTCGGTGTTCGGGATTTTAGCCAGCCACTTGATGTTCCAGGTAGATTGAAGGCAGCAAAAGAGGAATGCATCTCGTAGCTTTATGTGGTGCCAGTAGATTGTCCATGCCTCACAGCCACTGTCAGTGAGGCAAACTTCGATCCTTGTTTTGAAATATGTTGTCTCCAAAACCTGCAGGTGGGCCTGCTGAATGCTGAGTTTGTTTTTTGCCAGGCAATTGGTGATCTCATCTTTCAACATGGCCTTGAGGGGGAGGATGCTCCGAAGATAACAGAACTTCCGAACTGAATCAAAACAGGATAGGTCACCTCTAAATAAGGGATCTACTTAATGAATGTCCACAAAGATGACACGCTTAATGCTGATTACCTGACTCTAAGAAAAAATCAAGCCATTTGCTTACCATAACCAGGAGTCCAACAAACCAAGCTCACAACTTGGCGTTATTTTTTAAATATATTTTTTCCCCCGTTTTTTATTCTTTTTAAAAATAAATTTAGAGTACCCAATTCATTTTTTTCAATTAAAGGGCAATTTAGCGTGGTCAATCACCTACCCAGCACATATTTTTGGGTTGAGGGGGTGAAACCCACGCAAACACGGGGAGAATGGGCAAACTCCACACGGACAGTGACCCAGAGTTGGGATCGAACCTGGGACCTCGGTGCCGCGAGGCAGCAGTGCTAGCCACTGCGCCACCGTGCTACCCTTTTCCAGTTTTTAACATTTTAAATATACAATGCAACAAAGTGAAACAACAAAAAAAAAAAAAACCCCTCTCCATTCTCCAACACCCCAGTAACTCAAAACAAATGCACCCGCTCCCCCCACTTTAGCAGCTGACGGTAACCTGCTCATTAAAGTGTGATATAAACAGACCCTCTCTCTTCTGGAACCCATCACTCACCCTCATCAAAATGAAAGTCACCTTCTCCAAGTGCAGAAACTCCATCAAGTCCACTGACCATGCGGAAGCACAGGGCAGAGATGCTGACTGCCACCCCAACAAGACCCGCCGCGAGCAATCAGCGAGCTGAAGGCTAAAACATCTGCCCATGCTCCCATCTGCAGCTCCGGCAAGTCTGACACCCCAATATGGACCTCAGGGAACTGGGCTCCAAATCTACATGCAGGATCGCCATCACGGTGCCGAAAAACGACATCCGGATTTTCTCTAGCTTTGGGCAAGGCCAGAACATATGTACATGATTGGTCAGACCCCTCCCGCACAGTTCACATGTTAGCACTGCTGCCTCATGGTGTCGAGGTCCCAGGTCCGATCCAGGTTTTGGGTCAATGTCCATGTGGAGTTTGCACATTCTCCTTGTGTTTGTGCGAGTTTCGCCCCCTCAACCCAAAAGATGTGCAGAGTAGGTGGATTGGCCATGGTAAATTTCATAGAATTTACAGTGCAGAAGGAGGCCATTCGGCCCATCAAGTCTGCACCGGCTCTTGGAAAGAGCACCCTACCCAAGCCCACACCTCCACCCTATCCCCATAACCCAGCAACCCCACCCAACACTATGGGCAATTTTTGGACACCAAGGGCAATTCAGCATGGCCAATCCACCTAACCTGCACATCTTTGGACAGTGGGAGGAAACCGGAGTACCCGGAGGAAACCCACGCAGACACGGGGAGAACGTGCAGACTCCGCACAGACAGTGACTCAAGCCGGGAATCGAACCTGGGACCCTGGAGCTGTGAAGCAATTGTGCTAACCACCATGCTACCGTGCTGCCCACTAAATTGCCCCTTAATTGGAAAAAATGAATTGGGCTCTCTAAATTTAAAAACAAAATTATTCTCCGTCAACTCCACTAAACTCGTGAACTCCCCCTCTCGAAATAAATCGTTCATTACCATCACCCCCCGCTCCTCCCATCCCCGAAACCTAGCATCTAGCCTTGCCGGCTCAAACACATGATTCACTTGGATTGGCATCAGCTACTACCCCGCCTCGAACCTAAAATGTTGCCGAACTTTTTTCCTTATCTTCAGTGTGGCCACCACCACTGGACTTCCTGAATATTTCCCTGGGGCAAACTTCACTGACCCCAACCGCCTAAAAGAGCCTGCCTCCATCCTCACCTATCATTGGATAGACATATGGACGATAAGGGAATAGTGTAGATGGGCTTTAGAGTGGTTTCACAGGTCGGCGCAACATCGAGGGCCGAAGGGCCTGTACTGCGCTGTAATGTTCTATTTTCTATGTTCACCCACATAGTCTCGGACTCCCTACTCCAACCCCGCACCTTCTCTATGTTTGTTGCCCGATAATAATACAGCAGGTTTGGAAGGGCCAGACCCCCTGACTGCTGCCTTCTCTAAAGCACCGACTTCCGCATCCTTGCTACCTTACCTACCCAGACAAACAATGAAATTTACCGTTCCACCCCATAAGAAAGAAAAAGACCGGCTGGCACTGAAATAAAAATAAAAAACACTTAAGATATTCATCTTACCGCCTGCACCCGGCATGCCAAGATATTCATATTCATAAATATCATGGCATGCCAATGATAGGGGAAGGCTGCCCCATCTCAACAAATCCGCCTTGACACTACACGGCAGGCTCACAAAATTCAGTTTACAAAGCTGGGTCCAGTCTCAGGCCACCTGCATCACTAAATACCTAAAGTGGGTAGTCGCCACCCGAAACGGCAACCCCCAAACCAGCTCTCGCACCCGGAGAAGACACCAGAAAGCACTCACTCTTTTCCAGATCCAGCTTTGTAAACTGAATTTCACGAGCCTGTTGTAGGGTCAAGGTGGATTTGTTGAGATGGGACAGCGTTCCCCTATCATTGGCATGCCATGATATTTATAAATATGAATGTCTTACACGGTTTTTATTTTTATTTCCAGATTCCGCTTATAACCTTAAAAAGCTCCAAATCTCCTGAGCATCCCTATTATATCCCCCACTGTCAAACCCTGGTTGGAGATGTACAACAACAAATCATCGGCATGCAAAGACACCCTATGCTCCACAGCCGCCCTCCCTCAAGATCCCCTTCCACATGTCCGAGCCCCTCAGCACAATGGCCAAGGACAAAATGGTGGGACGTGGGGCACCCATGTAACTGAAAATACTCCAAATTCACCTCATTCGTGCGCACACTCACCTTCGGTTCTCCATATAACAACTTAACACATGCCACAAATTTAGGCCCAACCTCGAACCTCTCCAACATCGCAAAGTAACTCCACTCTGTCCGGTCGAATGCCTTCTCCATGTCCAGCACCACCAATTCCACCGGCTTCCTTCTTCACCACTGTTGTGTTATGCTGCTTCGTGTAGCATAAGCTGCTTCCTTGATGTATGCTTTGACAAAGGAAGGTCCAGACTATGAAACGAGTTCAACGTGTTTATTGAACTATTAACACAGTTCTTAAATGAGTTCGACTCTCTGCTAATCTAACTGTAGTAACTCAGTCTATCTTTACCAGCCTGCTCTAAGCCACTTGCTGGGTGTGATGCTGTTGATCAACCCTGATGTACTCTCTAGCTGTCTGTCTGTGGAAAGAGGCAGAGCATGTGTGCCCTGCCCTTTTATGTGGGTTGTGAAGTGACCCCTTGTGGTAATGCCACCTCTGGGTGTCCTGATTACCCATTGGTCGTGTCCTGTTGTAATGACCCATTGGCTGTATGTCTGCATGTCATGACATCTCTGGTGCTCCCTCTAGTGGTTACTTAGTCATAGTGTATTTACATTAACCCCTTGTGTATATACAGTGATGCATATCACCCCAACCACGTTTAAAAATTGTGCACGTTCAAAGACAACTACTACCCTTTACAAAACCCATTTGATCCTCCCCAATAATCTGCAGGACTCTTCCAACCTAAGTGGAAGAATCTTGGCATCCACATTTAGCAGAGATATTGGCCTTAACGATCCACACTCCACAGGGTCCTTATCCTTTTTAAGCAACAGCGAATGGATACCTGCACCATTGTCTCCGGAAGTGCCCCCTTAGCCAACGCATCCTCAAACATCTCCACCAAAAGCAGCGCCAGCCTATCCACAAACTTTTTATAAAACTCCACCGGGAACCCATCTGGCCCTGGTGCCTTGACCATTTGCATCTTCCCTATCGCTGCCTGAAACTCCTCACTCCTCACTGGCTCTTCCAGCCTTGTTCTGTCCTCGTCTCCTACTCTAGGACATTCCAACCTCAGGTCAAACCACTCCTGCAATTCCTTTCCACTCAACTGAAGTTCCGGAGTAGGATCCTTCGCATACCTTCATCCACTTCCAAGATTTCCTCTATCAGCCACTGCCGCTCCTGCCTTGCCTCCTATCCACCTGAGACTTAAATGAGATGATCTCACCCCTTACCACCGCCTTCTGCACCTCCCAAGCCCCCGACGGCGAGACCACCCCATTCCTATTGAACCCCACATACTCATCAATCACCTTTCCCATCTTTGCACAAAGATATGAATACGCAAGCAGCCCCACATCCAACCTCCATGATGGCCTCTGTGCAGACCTCTTCTCTAAGACCACGTCCACGAAATGTGGAGCATGATCCGAAATAACAGTCACCGACAATTCCACTTTACTCACCCCCGACAACAACTTCCCCATAATAAATAAGTCGATGCTGGAATACATATTATGCATCGGCGAAAAGAAGAAATATTCCCTACCCCCGAATGCAAAAAACGGCACAGAATAGCCACCCATCTCCTTCATAAATGCAGCCAGCACCAGCCCCCATCCGCTCCAAAGCACCTGTTACTATAACGTACCACCCCTCCTGATCTGCCACCACCGTCTCCATCTTTAACCTCACTCTCACCCACTAGTATCGCTACCCGCTGGGCTCTGCTATTGTAGCCTAAGTGGAACATCTGACTCACCAGCCCTTCCATAGCCTCACCTGGTCCTTCAACCTCAAATGGGTCTCCTGCAACAGCACCATGTCGGCTCTGAAGCTCTTCAAATGCAAGAAAACTTTTGCTCACTTCACTGGTCCACCCAATCTCCACACGTTCAACGTTACCATTCGGACCATAGGGTCTCTCATTCCCCCTTCACGTCCTGTCAGTCATGGTCACTGCCCTGGCCCGCCCAGCGATCAGACCCAACTGTGCCACTAGTCACCGTCAACCAGCTACCCGTCCCCTTCCCAGAAACACCCCCAGCCAGTGCCTCTTAAAAACAATTTGTCTCTGCATACTCCACATCTCCCACACCACCCCCTCCCCCCGCACCATTCACACCTCCCAGGCCCATCAAAATCTGTTCCCTCCCCACACCTCGCTCCCGTTCACCAACATGTGATTGCTAGCAGGGTGGCTCCTGCCAGAGCCCCTTCCCCTACATGCCCACTGCCAAAAACACCATAAACGCCCTCCACGCCCAGTCCTTCCATACAGCCCCACATAATAGACCCCAAACAAAGGGAAACAAACTCGCAAATATTACCCCAGCGTCCTAAATCCATCCCCTCCCAACCACAACATGAACAAAAAAAAAGTCCAAACTCAGTTCAATCCCAGTCCTTCAGCCTTCATGAACGCCTCTGCCTCCACTGCCATCTCAAATAAATAGTCCTTGGAAGGGCAGCATGGTGGTACAGTGGTTAGCACTGCTGCCTTAAGGCGCTGAAGTCCCAGGTTCGATCCAGGGTCTGGGTCACTGTCTGTGTGGAGTTTGCATATTCTCCCCATGTCTGCATGGTTTCACCCCCACAACCCAAGGATGTGCAGGATAGGTGGATTGGCAATGTTAAATTGCTCTTTAATTGGAAAAATGAATTGGGTACTCTAAATTTATTTTAAAAAAGTAATAGTCCTTGGAGTCATGCATAACTTTCAACTTCACCTGGTAGACCACTGAGACTGCTCTTGTACAACGCTGCCTTCGCCCTGTTGAATGCCACCCACTGCCTTGCCAGCTCCGCCATGAGATCCTGGTATATACAAATATAACAGTCCTCCCACCTCACCTCTTGCTTCTGCTTCGCCCATCTCAGCAGCTTTCCCTTCATCTGGCAGCTATGAAAGCAGACTATCACAGCTCTTGGTGGTTCATTCGTCTTTGGCCGGAGCGACAGGTAAGTCCTATCCAGCTCAAAGAGAGAGGCATCCTCCTCCTCCTCCAACAACTTGTCGAACATCTCCGCAAAGAACTCGTCAGCCTCCGGCCTTCCAGTCCCTCAGGCAGTCTCACAATCCACAGATTCTGCTGCCTTGGTCCTCCACTTTGTTGCTCTCCTCCACCCTCCTCAGCTCTTCTCCCATCAAGGTGAACTGGTCACAACAATGCCTCCCCTACCCCCTTCAACACCTCAACGCCACCGTCAACGTCTTTCCAAAAGCCTCCTTCAAATGGCCAGCATGCCGTCCACCAACTGTTCACGAGGCTATCATTTCCTTCCCATGCTGCTCAAAATGCTTGTCGAACTGCCACTCAAACTCCACCGCCGTCACCTCAGCCAACTTGGCCACCATAATGGGTACAACCCTACCTGGTGAGCCATCATTCCAGCAACGGAACTCCGCACCAAAAGCGAGTACTCAGGAGGAATAGTGCTCGCTCGCTCCTTTTCATCCTGTATTTTTTAGCTGGGCTTTCGACATCCTTTAGTCACTGCAACTTTTCTGGAGATCAGTCACATAATATTTCACCCCAAATCTGTGTGAAAAGGGCCAAAAAACTAAAGCTCTAGCAGTGAAACCTCCACCTACATGTCACCATCGGAAGTCAAACTTGGCTTTATTCTTAAAACAGATGAATGGCTGAAGACTGTTTTTTGGGATATGTAACACTGATTAATTCAAACACTACAGTAGCTGACAACTATATCTAGTAGTGACCATGCTTAATTTGCATCAGTGCTAGCTAGCTCTGCCTTTAAAGGAAATATATATATATAATATAGAGTATCATACTCAATGAAAAGTAAATTCCTCCTTTATTAGTGAGTTGATGATCTGGGATGACTGAAATAGACTGAAATATGGATTTTTTTTCTCATAGTCAGATGTGTATAAGAATGCTTAAGTTCCATGACAATAATCCACTTTAAAATTGGTTTTAAGTACCACTGAGAAAATAGGTATTGTTCTGCTGTAATTTAGCAAAGTTTACTTTTTTCTAGTATCTAATTTTACTTCTTAACAAACCTAGTTGGAAATTTATATCTTAGATATACTGTCTGTTGTAGTGTATTTTGGAGATACTAGATGTGTCTGTAGCATTTCATACTATTTAGCAAGCTTACCAGTAACATAAATGTTTGTTCACTTCAGACACAGTACTTCTCAGATTTACTTTGTACATAATGGGCGAAATTCTCCGTTATCGGCGGAAAGTCCGCCGATTGGCGCAAAAAACGGCGCAAATCCGACTTGCGTCACGTCGGAAAAATGGGTCGATAGTCTCCAGCCCGAAATGGGCTAGCAGCGACGTAACGGGATCCGCGCTTGCGCAGTGGTTCACGCCGTGCAGCGTCATACGCGCTGCACGGCGTGACGGCTCATAAGGCCGCGCTGCTCCCCCCCACCTGACCGGAACACCCGACCGCAACACCCGACTGGATGGCTGGCCGTCGCTCAGCACCGAGGTTCGAGTCACGCGATGTGGAGGCGCTCCTGGACGCGGTGGAGCAGAGGAGGGACGCCCTGTATCCCGGGCACGGCCGCAGAGGTGCCCCACGCCACAGCCGGCGTCTGTGGAGGGAAGTGGCAGAGGACGTCACCGCTGTGGCCCTGACACCACGGACAGGCACCCAGTGCCACAAGAAGGTGAACGACCTCGTCAGAGCAGGCAGGGTGAGCCTCCCCCATATCCCCCCCTCCCCCATATCCCCCATATCCCCCCTCCCCCATATCCCCCCTCCCCCATATCCCCCTCCCCCATATCCCCCCTCTCCCATATCCACCCTCCCCATATCCCCCCTCCCCCATATCCCCCCTCCCCCATATCCCCTCCCCATATCCCCCCTCCCCCATATCCCCCTCCCCCATATCCCCCCTCCCCCATATCCCCCATATCCCCCCTCCCCCATATCCCCCCTCCCCCATATCCCCATATCCCCCCTCCCCCATATCCACCCTCCCCATATCCCCCCTCCCCATATCCCCCCTCCCCCATATCCCCCCTCCCCTACATCCCCCATATCCCCCTCCCCCATATCCCCCATATCCCCCTCCCCCATATCCCCCCTCCCCATATCCCCCATATCCCCCCTCCCCCATATCCCCCATCCCCCATATCCCCCCTCCCCCATATCCCCCATATCCCCCCCTCCCCCATATCCCCCTCCCCCATATCCCCCATATCCCCCTCCCCCATATCTCCCTCCCCCATATCCCCATATCCCCCCTCCCCCATATCCCCCTCCCCCATATCCCCCATATCCCCCTCCCCATATCCCCCATATCCCCCCTCCCCCATATCCCCCTCCCCCATATCCCCCTCCCCATATCCCCCATATCCCCCCTCCCCCATATCCCCCCTCCCAATACCCCCCTCCCCATATCCCCCATATCCCCCCTCCCCCATATCCCCCCCATATCCCCCCTCCCCCACATCCCCCTCCCCCATATCCCCCATATCCCCCCTCCCCTATATCCCCCATATCCCCCCTCCCCATATCCCCCCTCCCCCATATCCCCCATATCCCCCCTCCACCATATCCCCCCTCCCCATATCCCCCCTCCCCCATACCCCCCATATCCCCCCTCCCCCATATCCCCCCTCCCCATATCCCCCATATCCCCCCTCCCCATATCCCCCCTCCCCCATATCCCCTATCCCCCATATCCCCCCCTCCCCATATCCCCCATATCCCCCCTCCCCCATATCCCCCATATCCCCCCTCCCCCATATCCCCCATATCCCCCCTCCCCTATATCCCCCATATCCCCAAGTGAATCCAGCCCTAACCTTAACCTCTGCAATGCACGCGCAACCGATGGCGTGCATTCATATACCTGCCTAACACTGTTGCCTTTTACCCCTGCCCCCCGCACCCCCCCCCCACAGGAGAAGCGCGCACACAACAATAGGGAGCATGTGAGGACTTGAGGAGGGCCCGCTGATGAGAGGCCACTGACCGTACACGAGGAAAGGGCGCTGGAACTGGCTGGCGGACCTGAGGACCGGGAGGTTGCTGATGCAGAGGTCGGGGGCGTACTAGCGAGTGAGCCACCGACAGCCCGTCCCCATATCCCCCCTCCCCTATATCCCCCTCCCCCATATCACCTGATCACTGCCTGATGTCTAACCATGCATGCTTCATTGTGTATCGCAGGACCAAACGTCCAGGCACCCATCCCCGCAGATGCAGACCGCCCGCAGGATGCCCCTCGGAGACCACAGGAGACGGAGAGACCCGCACCCTCCAACATGCGACGCCCGCAGGATGCCCCTCGGAGACCACGGGAGACGGAGAGACTTGCACCCTCCAGCATGCGACACCCGCAAGATGCCCCTCGGAGACCACAGGAGACGGAGAGACCCGCACCCTCCAACATGCGACGCCCGCAGGATGCCCCTCGGAGACCACGGGAGACGGAGAGACCCGCACCCTCCAGCATGCGACGCCCGCAGGATGCCCCTCGGAGACCACGGGAGACGGAGAGACCCGGACCCTTCAGCATGCGACGCCCGCAGGATGCCCCTCGCACACCACGGGAGACGGAGAGACCTGGAGCAACAGGGAGACGACACCCCCTCCCCCATATCTCCCTCCCCCATATCCCCCATATCCCCCCTCCCCCATATCCCCCTCCCCATATCCCCCATATCCCCCTCCCCATATCCCCCATATCCCCCCTCCCCCATATCCCCCCTCCCCCATATCCCCCTCCCCATATCCCCCATATCCCCCCTCCCCCATATCCCCCCTCCCCCATACCCCCCCTCCCCATATCCCCCATATCCCCCCTCCCCCATATCCCCCCCATATCCCCCCTCCCCCACATCCCCCTCCCCCATATCCCCCATATCCCCCTCCCCTATATCCCCCATATCCCCCCTCCCCCATATCCCCCTCCCCCATATCCCCCATATCCCCCCTCCACCATATCCCCCTCCCCATATCCCCCCTCCCCATATCCCCCCTCCCCCATATCCCCCATATCCCCCCTCCCCCATATCCCCCCTCTACCATATCCCCCATATCCCCCCTCCCCCATATCCCCCCTCCCCCATATCCCCTATCCCCCATATCCCCCCTCCCCATATCCCCCATATCCCCCCTCCCCCATATCCCCATATCCCCCCTCCCCCATATCCCCCATATCCCCCCTCCCCTATATCCCCCATATCCCCAAGTGAATCCAGCCCTAACCTTAACCTCTGCAATGCACGCACAACCGATGGCGTGCATTCATATACCTGCCTAACACTGTTGCCTTTTACCCCTGCCCCCCGCCCCCCCCCCCACAGGAGAAGCGCGCACACAACAATAGGGAGCATGTGAGGACTCGAGGAGGGCCCGCTGATGAAAGGCCACTGACCGTACACGAGGAAAGGGCCCTGGAACTGGCTGGCGGACCTGAGGACCGGGAGGTTGCTGATGCAGAGGTCGGGGGCGTACTAGCGAGTGAGCCACCGACAGCCCGTCCCCATATCCCCCCTCCCCTATATCCCCCTCCCCCATATCACCTGATCACTGCCTGATGTCTAACCATGCATGCTTCATTGTGTATCGCAGGACCAAACGTCCAGGCACCCATCCCCGCAGATGCAGACCGCCCGCAGGATGCCCCTCGGAGACCACAGGAGACGGAGAGACCCGCACCCTCCAGCATGCGATGCCCGCAGGATGCCCCTCGGAGACCACGGGAGACGGAGAGACTCGCACCCTCCAGCATGCGACACCCGCAAGATGCCCCTCGGAGACCACAGGAGACGGAGAGACCCGCACCCTCCAGCATGCGACGCCAGCAGGATGCCCCTCGGAGACCACAGGAGACGGAGAGACCCGCACCCTCCAGCATGCGACGCCCGCAGGATGCCCCTCGGAGACCACGGGAGACGGAGAGACCCGGACCCTTCAGCATGCGACGCCCGCAGGATGCCCCTCGCACACCACGGGAGACGGAGAGACCTGGAGCAACAGGGAGACGACACCCCCGTCACGTGCGGGAGCGACCACCTAGCGACGAGGGGGGCAGCCACAGGCCCCCTTCACATCCGAGCCAGGACACCACTACCCAGGACACCACTACCCAGGACACCACTACCCAGGACACCCCTACCCGGGACAGCACTACCCAGGAAGACGAAATACCGGACAGTGACTCAGAGTGGATGGGTGGAGACGAACCCCCACCCCAAAGTGCCATGGACTCAGAGTGGGACGAAGAGCACGACACAACGCCACTGCTGTCACCAACACCCTCTACCATCGCAGAAACACTCACCACGGTTGGGCACTTTAGTGATGAGGCGTCTGGTACACTCACTGGTGCGCACAACACAGCCGTCCCGGTACAGCAGGTGGAGGTAGGAGCAGCAGAGGGACCGGGCGGTCGGAGGGCAGCCCAGCCCAAGCGAACATCTGCCGCCCAGATGGATCCCGGGTTCCTGCAGTTACCACACCCACACATAGATCCGATGCAACCACCGACCCGGAGACGAGCGAAGAGGGTGACGGGCGGCTTGCGGCGGCTGCGATCGCAGGTGGAGGAGTCCACCCGCGTCCGGGAGCTGGGAGTGGTGCCGGTCATGCGTGCCACCCAGGCCGACACCGCACGGGTGGCGTCCGCGGTGGAGGCAATGGGTGCGACGGTGTCAGACATGGGGAACGGTTTGCGAGGCCTGGGGCCTTTCGTGCAGGCGGTGTCTGTGGCCCAGGAAATGGCTGCCCTCTCACAGGAGGCCATGAGCCAGTGCCAGCGCCAGATGGCAGAGGCGCTCAACGCCATAGCCCAGTCTCTGCAGGCCATGGCCCAGTCTCAGCAGGCCATGGCCCAGTCTCTGCAGGCCATCGCTGAGGGCATCGGCGCCAGTGGCCATGTGCGAGCCGGCGTCGCACTGTCACAGACAGGGTTTGCCAACACCCTGGGCTCCATGGCTGCAAACCTGCAGACCCCTGTCGATACCAGCACGGGCCTCCAGGACTGGCAGCGCCAGATGTCGGGGGGGCGTCGGATGGCCAGTCCGTTCGCATCCCCCACCCATGTAGAGGCCTGGGGGCCATCGGGCACCCCGAGGGAGGAGGAGGTGGTGTGGTCCGTCCCGGCTCCCTCTGTAGGGGAGGTCCCGGTACACCGCGACACCTCGGACTCCCCCCCTTCCGTCCCAGGTGCATCGGGTGGGCAACGGGCAGGACAGGCTGGCAGCTCGCCATCCCAGTCGCCCGGGCCGCAGCCTGGCCCATCTAGGCCAGGACGCCCCAGGAAACGGCCGCCAAAGGGATCCAGTGTCAGAGGGCAGGAATCACAGGAGTCCACCTCCAGTTCTGCTGTACCGTCTGGGGAACCACGTAGACATAGTCAAAGGGCCCGTAAGGCCAAACAATTAGACACTGAGTAAGTTGGCATGGGTGCAGGGCACAAATGAGTTTTAGGGGCTAGGGCACGTGCATGAACTCCTTTGGTTATTAAAGTCAATGTTACACCTACCGAAGCTGCCTTTGTGCTCTGTCCAAAGTGTGCAGGGGTGTCATGTACGTTGAGCGCAAGTGTGTGTGTGAGGGGTGGTCTTACCTCAGTCCCAGGTGAGTCTGCCCCCTTCCCCCTGGGCCGCCATCAACATCCCCCGGGCAGAGGACGGGACCGTGCGCTGCAGTGTCACAGCCGCATGCAGGGATGGTCCGGGTGGATGGTGGTACTGTGGCCATGGGTCAGACATAGTCCAACGATGTAGAACCAGGAGCTCATCGTAGGGCGGGTTGTCATCATCCTCCATGGCCTGCGATAGACACGCGTCCACCCGCAACTGTGTGAGCCCGGCCCGTTGTGCCGCAGGTGGATCGGCAATGGGAGGGGGGGTGGTGTGCATGCGGGTGGGGTGGGTGGGGTTGGGGAGGGGGGTGAGGGTGCTGGGTGGGTGGATGGGTGGGGGGTGTGGGTGGTCGGCTGTTGCCATGGTGTGCGGTCTGTGGCCATACTACCCGATTCCCACGCCCATCTAGTCAGTGAAGCGGGCGGCTATCAGTCTGTCCCGTGCCCGCTGGGCCAGCTGGTAATGGTGGACAGCCACCCGCCTGTGTCTACCCCGTCTGCCCTGACCATTGCCCCCATCCCCCTCATCTGGGGAGGACTGGGCCTCTTCCTGCTGCTCCTCCACTCCGCCCTCCTCTGCCTGCGGCACATCGTCCCTCTGCTGGGCTATGTTGTGCAGGACGCAGCACACCACAATGATGCGGCCGACCCTATCTGACCGATACTGGAGGGCGCCCCCAGAGAGGTCCAGGCACCTGAAACGCATCTTCAGCACGCCAAAGCACCTCTCGATCACTCCCCTTGTCGCTGCATGGGCATCATTGTAGCGGTTCTCCACCTCATTGCGTGGCCTCCGTATAGGCGTCATCAGCCACGATCGCAATGGATAGCCCCTGTCGCCCAGCAACCAGCCCCTCAGCCGGGGGTGGCGTCCCTCGTACATGCCGGGGATGGATGACCGCGACAACACGAATGAGTCGTGTACACTGCCTGGGTGACGGGCGCAGACGTGCAGGATCATCATGTGGTGGTCGCAGACCACCTGTACGTTCATCGAATAGGTCCCTTTCCTATTAGTGAACACGGCCCTGTTATCTGCAGGTGGCCGCACGGCAACGTGCATCCCATCGATCGTGCCCTGGACCATGGGGAACCCGGCCACGGCAGAGAAGCGCACGGCCCGGGCATCTTGGCTGGCCCGGTCCACGGGGAAGCGGATGTAGCGGTGCGCCATGGCATATAGGGCATCTGTCACTGCCCGGATGCACCGGTGCACCGAAGTCTGCGATATGCCGGACAGGTCCCCACTCGGTGCCTGGAATGACCCCGTTGCATAAAAGTTCAGGGCCACCGTAACCTTGACGGACACGGGGAGAGGGTGTCCCCCGCCAGTGCCACACGGTGACAGGTGTGCCAGCAGGTGGCAGATGTGTGCCACGGTTTCCCGGCTCATCCGGAGTCTCCTCCTGCATTCCCGGTCCGTGAGGTCCTGGTATGACTGCCGGGGCCGGTACACACGGGGCGCCCTCGGGTGCCTCCGTTGCCGTGGGGCCGCGACGTCCTCCTCCCCCTCCTCGTCCTGTCGGTCAGGTGTCCCTCCAGCCTGGGCGGCTGCCGCCTGCCCCTCTGCGGCAGCCTGCGCCGCCTCTCTGGCACGCTCCTCCTCCTCCTCCTCCTCCTCCTCATCCAGGGCAACATAGACATGAGCGGCTGCCACCACGGCGGCCAACATCGCTGGATGATCTGAAAACATGACGGCCTGGTGGGGGGGAGGGAAACGACGACATGTCATCATTGCCCATATCCCCTCCTCCCCCCAGCCAGGTGGCATGGACCGCATGGGTCCAACAGTTGGAGGCTGGCACCTGGCCAGGTGGACCAACTCACTTGCCCTCCCATCCCCCTCCTCGGCACGGACCCCCCCCCCCCCCAACCTCCACCCCAGCACGGATCCCCCCCAACCTCCACCCCGGCACGGACCCCCCCCAACCTCCACCCCGGCACGGACCCCCCCCCCAACCTCCACCCCGGCACGGCACGGACCCCCCCCCAACCTCCACCCCGGCACGGCACGGACCCCCCCCAACCTCCACCCCGGCACGGCACGGACCCCCCCCCAACCTCCACACTGGCACGGACCCCCCCCAACCTCCACCCCAGCACGGACCCCCCCCCAACCTCCACCCCGGCACGGACCCCCCCCAACCTCCACCCCAGCACGGACCCCCCATCCACCTCCCCGGCACGGACCCCCTCCCGTCACTCCCCCGGAGCACAGCCTACTCTAACCACCCCCCCCCCCCCCCACCGCACACACACACACACAAGCCGAGACACACCTCTCCTCACGTATTCAGACTGCGGCCACGCCATTGCCTGCCCAGAGCCAACCCCCCAGGCCGTCACTCACCTCCACGCTGGTCGGCGTGAGCCTGGAGCACCGGGTCACGCCGATGAAAAGGAGGTTTGATTCACGTCGACGTGAACGGTCATCACGTCGACCGGACTTCGGCCCATCCGGAAGGGAGAATATCGGCAGGCCGAAAATCGTCTGCCTTGCGCAGACCCGTGATATTCTCCGCGGCAGCGGCGACATTAACGCCCCGCCGACTTTTCTCCCTTCGGAGACTTCGGCAACCGGCGGGGGCGGGATTCACGGCGGCCAACGGCCATTCTCCGACCCGGCGGGGGGTCGGAGAATGACGCCCATGATTTCTTACCAAAGAATAGGTGGACTTATCCTTTTGTTTTTATTTATTCATTCATGGGAAGGCGACATTGGAAGTGCAGTGGTTAGCATTGTTGCCTTGTGGCGCTGAGGACCCGGGTTCGATACCAGCCCCGGGTCACTGTCCGTGTGGAGTTTGAACATTCTTCCTGCATTTGCGTGAGTCTCACCCCCACAACCCAAAGATGAGCAGGGCAGATGGATTGGCCATGCAAAATTGTCCCTTAATTTGAAAAAAATAATTGGGTACTCTAAAATTCTAAATTGAAAAAATATATATTCATTCATGGGAAGTGCATGTCACTGGCTAGGCCAGCATTTATTGCCCATCCTTAATTGCTCTTGAGAAGATGGTGGTGAGCTGTCTTCTTGAACCCTACAGTCCATGTGGTGGAGGTACGCTCATAGTAAGGTTCGGGAGGGCATTCCAGGATTTTGACCCAGAAACAGTGTAGGAACAACAATATAAGTCAGGATGTGTATAGCTTGGAGGGGAACTTGTTGGTGGCAGTGTTCCCATGTATCTGCTTACCTTGTCCTTCTCGGTGGTAGAGGTTGCAGGTTTGGAAATTGCTGTCAAAGGTGCCTTGGTGAGATGCCGCAATGCACTTGTGGATGGTACACACTGCTGCCGCTGTTCGTTGGTAGCGGAGAGAGTGAATGTTTGAGATGGCGGATAGAGCACCAATCAAGTGTTTATTTTGTCCTGGATGGTGTGAAGCTTCTTGAGTGTTGCTGGAGTTGCAGTCATCCCACAGGTAGAGAGTATTCCATCAAATTCCTGACTTGTGCCTTTTAGATGGTGGACTGACTTTGGAGAGTCAGGAGGTGAGTTGCCTATTGCAGGATTTCCAGACTCTGACCTGTTCTTGTCACCACAGTATTTCTATGGCTGGTGCAGTTCAGTTTCTGGTCACTGGTAATAGTGGAGGTGATAGTGGAGGATTCAGTGATGATAATGCCATTGAATGTCAAAGGGAAATGGTTTGATTCTCTCTTGTTGCACATGGTCATTGCCTGGCACTTGAGGAAGACCATAAGACCATAAGGTTTAGGAGCCATTAGGCCATTTGGCCCATTGGTCTGCTCCGCCATTCGATCATGGCTGATATATTTCTCATCCTCCTGCCTTCTCTCTGTAATCCTTGATCCCTTTGTTAATCAAGAACCTAGCTATCTCTGTCTTAGCAACAATGCCCTCAGTTCCTTCTTCCAGATAATTAATGTATATCGTGAATAGTGGTGATCGCAACAATGACACCTGCAGAACACCACTAGTCATCGGTTGCCAGACTGAAAAAGACCCCTTTATCACCATTCCCTGCTTTCTGCCAGTCAGGCAATCCTCTATCAATGCTAGTATCATGCCCCTAACACCATGGGCTAGTATCTTATTTAGCAGTCTCCTGAATGGCGCCTTATCAAAGGCCTTATAGAAATCCAAATAGGTCAAGTCCACTGGCCCTCCTTTGTCTAAATTCCTTGTTTCCACCTCCAAGAATTATTTAAAAATATATACTTTTATTAAACTTTTGTCAGTTTAACCTCCTGTCTTCTCACGCTCCCGACGGTTGTGCACAGCCTTTTCCTGAGGTCGGGGGGGGGGGAGGGGGGGGGGGGGGGGGGGGGGAGGAGAAACTGAAGGCTAGAATGTTAGACAGTCTGACGCATGCAGCCCAGGGGGTGGCCGGCTGGTGGCATCAGTGTCCAGGGCACCCGGCCATGGCTGCCAGTATAGGTGCTGGCATGTGGTGCAGGGCAGGGATTCATCCGCCCTCTGGGTTGGGAGGGGGCGGTTTACGGATATTGGTTGGGGCCAGGGACACAGTGTTGCCTACTCACCCTGGCCACCCTGATGAGGTCATGCAGTTTCTTCCAGCACTGCTGGGCGGTCCGGTCCGTGTTGCTGGTGGCACTGACTTCCTCTGCCACCTGCGTCCAGGCATGGTGAACCGCTGCAGCTGGCAGCCTCCTTCCCAGGCGAGGGTACAGGGTCACCCTCCACTCCTCCAAGGCATCCAGGAGTGTCTCCATTTCAGCATTGGTGAAGCGTGGAGCTGCTCTCCTTGCTGTTATCTTGTTGGCTGGGATGGTGTGTGTGGAGGGTGCAATGTATACATGTGGCTGCAGCTTCTCGACCTCCTGAGTGTCAATCGCGAAACTGGTGAATCCGACACTGTTTCTCATTAGAATCGATAGTGTTCCATGTGGGGCCGGTGCTAGCCCCTTAACAGTAACGGAATCAGTCTAGGTGTGGCACCACTTTTGCTGTTGTGAAAGTCCATGAATTTTGTGTTGGCGTCAACACTTAGTCTCAGAAACGGAGAATCCCGTCCAGCATGTCTAAAATAGTAGCATGATAATTGCACTGCTGATCCAGGGAAACTCATATTGGAAAAGGTCAATTCAGTGGACGTTGGCAGTTTCTTTATCAATGAGGGTCAGTTGTGTAATAAAGCTGTTCCCATGATTATTACACATTTTCATGATGTGAAAAGCAACTAGGAACACAATGATAACACTTTCATAACTCACGGTCTTTTGCTGGCACTATTTCCTTCACAGGGCTTTCTGCTGGGTGCACAGCATGTGTTAGACTTCTGAGTATTCTAATAATGTGGTTGGTGTGTCAATTCATTCTAGAGTGATGATGTTGCCAAGAAGGACGGAAGGGGATACATACTTGTCAAAAACAAAATTTATTGGGCCGAAAGCTATATCAAAAAAGCTGTATAGATGTAATTTGATCATTGGGTTAATAAAATGTGAAACAGGACTGAGTAGAGGACATTATTAATAAGTTACTTGCTACTCAGCTATCTCACAGCAGACCTCTTTGGAAAATGGCTGATTAAATAATTTGGCTCACAATGTATATAATTTATAACACCACTGTTGGTAAATATCAATTCATCTGCAGTCAGATCCACAAAAGTATATCACCAAAGCATTACATTTTTATCCCCTGTTACAGTTTACTCTGTGGTTGAAATTTGCAACTATATTATAAATTTAATTCAGTTGATTATTAAATTAATTTTCTAAGTTTCATGTCACAGACAGACATAGATTGTTACATTTTTAGGAAAAGTAGAAATTGCAGGGAAGACAAAGCACCTGAATTAATTAAAGGTAACTTAAAGGGTTTGCAGCCAAAGTGTCAATCATATCTTTTGTCTTTTCAGATGTTGAAGAACTTGCAGTGTACTTCTGGGATTAATGTTTTCTGCTTCATATTTTCAGAATTTGTGGTTTTCTCGATTCTGTCTCTATGGAAGCGTTGTGCTCAATATAGAGTTCAATGATCATTAGAGTCACAGAGTTAGAGATTTTACAGCACAGAAAGAGGCCCTTCGGCCCATCTTGTCCAAGTCGGCCACCAAGCACTTATCTACTTTAATCCCATTTTCCAGCACTTGGCTCGTAGCCTTGCTTTCTATGGCATTTCAAGTGCTCATTTAAATACCTCTTAAATGCTGGGAGGGTTCCTGCCTCTACCACTCTTTTAGCTAGTGAGTTCCACATTTGTCATCGTGAAATTGGTTTTCCTCACATCCCCTCTAAACCTCCTGCCCATTACTTTAAATCTATGTCCCCTGGTTATTCACTTAGCCTACTTCCAATTTGAAAGCAAAAGCTAAAACTGTTGTGAGAAAAGCTTTATTCACAATATTCAGCTAAAATTAGTAACTGTATAGCATATATTAGTGCAGAATATATGCGTCCCTGCTAGCAAAATGCCCACCTTGTAGCTACAGAGAGCTTTGCTGCCCCCTAATGTTCTTTTTTAATGTTGTGAGAAAGCAGGTGACAGCCTGTGTAGTTCCATGGAACATTAATTAGACTCTGTACATGGTTTAAAATATGTGTAGGGGATCCAATGGCCCATGTGAGCACTATTTAAAGCGTTGGATTCATCCCTGACTAGTGATATAATCTGTTGAGTGTTGTATCAAATCAAGTACTAGAAATTTCTGAAAACAGATGTTCTCTGCTTCCTGGTCAGAAACATTTAATGCTTGAGAATTGACATGATGCTATAATAACTCTAATTTATTCTATAAGGTGTCCAGCTACTCCTATGGACTACTTCTGGGAGGAAACTTGGATATCCAGTAAAATGTGAATCTGTGAAAGGTCAGATTGCTAATTTAGTCTTTAGGTGGATTTGCCACGCTAAATTCCCCCATAGTTCTAAAGGTGGGCACGTTAGGTGGGGTTATGGGGTTACAGGCATAGGGTGGGGGAATGGGCCGAGGCAGGATGTTCTTTCAGAGGGTTGGTGCAGTCTCAATGGGCCGAATGGCCTCCTACTGCACTATTGGAGTTCTATGGACACCAATGAGGGCAGCACGGTTGCACAGTGGGTAGCACTGTTTCTTCACAGCTCCAGGGTCCCAGGTTCGATTCCCGGCTTGCGTCACCATGTGGAGTCTGCACGTTCTCCCCATGTCTGCGTGGGTTTCTCCGGGTGCCCCGCTTGCCTCCCACAAGTCCCGAAAGACATGCTGTTAGGTAATTTGGACATTCTGAATTCCCCCTCTGTGTACCCGAACAGGCGCCGGAATGTGGCGACTAGGGGCTTTTCACAGTAACTTCATTGCAGTGTTAATGTAAGTTTACTTGTGACAATAAAGATTGTTATTAAATATGTCAATGTAAATTGACTGTATAGCATTAGTTCCACATATCTATGTTCATGAAAACCTATACTCTTTGGTGGCTATTTTTTATTGATAGGAGAATATTGGTGACAAGACACACTTCCAAATTGCATCTAAATGACTCAGTTTTGTGGTTACAATACACTGCACAATGATCCACAATGATTGTTTTGCATTTTAAAAGATCTGATCATGTTAGACATGGTGCTAGTCATTTTAGAAATTAGTTCAAAGCCTGATTACCTGATTAAAATTTTACCATTGCATGTATTCACATTTCAAGTCTGTTTTCTGTTGATACAAAGATGGAATCCTACACTTTGCAGGTGCTGCCTCTCGACTTGACTATTCATATACTCTCTTGGGCTGGTCTTCCACATTTTACTTTCTACCTTTAGGTCATCCAAATCCCTGCTGCTCATGTCCTTAGTCACACCAAATGCGGTTCACTTCCCATCGCTGTGTCTGACTCCCCATTGGCTCCCCATCAGGCCCTACCTTGATTTAAAAATACTCATCCTCATTTTCAAATCCCTCCATGCCCTCGCCCCTTCCTAGTTCTCCAACATCATCCAGCCCACAAACGCTGCAAAATATCCGCCACTCATACACTTATACCATTTTGACCTCTTGCACATTCCAATTTTAATTGCTCCACTATTGGTGACATGCCTTCAGTTGCCCACCTGCCTAGCTCTGGAATTCCTTCCTTAAGCTTCTTGCTCTCTCTATCTCGCTGCCCACCTTTAATTTTTTTTATCCCATCCTTAAAGTTGCAAAGCCAATGCATAGAATGGACAGGGCAAATCCATAATCCATCTCTTTTCTTGCTCCAAAAAAACCCAATTCAAATTGAATCCAATTCATGGTCTCCACAAGAGAGAGATACAAGATTGAAGCCGATCATCTACCTTGTTAATCAAACTTTTGGCCACCTGACCTAATATAGCTCAGTTCCGTGGTCAATTTTACTTTACAACTCTCTTGTAAAGTGGTGTGAGACTTTTGTTTCACACAAATGAGGCAACATGTTGTTGTCCAAGGGGCCTGGGGGCAGTTTCATCATTCAATCAGAGATCATGGCTGATCTGTACTTCAACTCTAACCCAGCCTTTGATCAATTACCCTAGCCCAAACAGCAATTCATCAGAGGGCGGCAAGATGGCACAGTGGTTAGCACTGCTGCCTCACAGTGCCAGGGACCCGGATTCAATTCCGGCCTTGGGAGCCTGTGTGGAATTTGCACTTTCTCTCCATGCCTGTGGATTTCCTCCAGGTGCTCCCGTTTCCTCCCACACTCCAATGATGTGCAGGTCAGGTGGATTGGCTGTGCTAAGTTGCCCCTTAGTGTCCAAAGATGTGCAAGTTAGGTGGGATAGGATGGGGTCTGGGTAGGATGCTTTGTCAGAGGGTCGGTGCAGACCCCATGGGCCGAATGGTGTCCCTCGGCACTGTAGGAATTATATGGTTCTTGCACATTTCAATTGACCACGCACCTAGAGACATTCATAGCCACAGCTCCACACAATAAATTGCAACTTCAACAGCATCGATAAGGACATGCGCTATTAAAAAAAACAGGGGGTCAATTTGCTTTTGTACTGCAGCCATTGTGTCCTCAAACATTTACGTTCGATTAAAAGCAGCGTCTCAACTCTATTTTTTTCTCAGATGTTTACGGCTGGAGGGACGCCAGCACATGTTTTATTTCCCATATGGTCAGGCTGACGTTCCAGCCTTAAAAATAGCCTCGGGCGAGAAAGCGAGAGTTGATGGGGTAAGCAGGTCTGGTGGCGATTCCTTTTGTATACCAAATATAGAGGCTTGTTTTGCTGCGCCAGCGGAAAGAGGGATATCTATAAAGGTGCGGCGGGGGTGCCACCGATCACCCACCCTCTCAGCTTCACCGGTGCGTACTGCAGGGATGCTGCTGCTTCCCTCGTTAACAAGGATGCTGTCGCCAGTAGTTTGAGCTCCCGCTTAGTCATGCTGTTAACACACTGTCACCGGGTTTGAACACTCGTCAAAATGCTTGATGTGATATATATCTTTGTTCCTGATGCAAATATATATAAATATAAAACGGGTTACACCAGCAAGTTGAAAAATGACGAGCTGAGCAACTTTGGTAGTGAGGCCACGGTGGTGAATGAAATATCAGGCTAATGTTTTAAAATGTATTCCTTTTGCAGATCAGCCGTTGCGGAAGTCGTTTTCTCTCTCCAGTCGGTGTGTGGAGATCATCAAGGTATGCGCCCACAATGTCGCTAAATTCAAACTAACATTTTAGGACTTTGCCAGGAAGTTATGGCGTCTCCACCTCAGCACAGTTGACATTTCACTTCGGTGACTCTCGAATTTTATTCAGCAAACATTAGTGTGCATTTTCGGAGGGGGTTGCAACTGTGTAAGCAGGCATGTATATGGCATGCCTGAGTTCAATCCTTGTTTGAAAAATACAGTACTATGCTTATTGGGAGAGGAGGCGTCGGCACCAAGTGAATTGCTCATGGGGAGAGCCGGTGCAGGCACAACGGGCTGAATGGCCGCCCTTTGCGCTGTGGTAATTCTGTGATTGGATATGAATAGAACAGATATCGGCAGGGGTAGAGGATTCTCCTGTTGAAACCACCCGTGCCCACAATGCAGGCGGCTGGGGAAGGGGGACAAAAATGATTGTGGTATTATACTGACAATTCATAAATGACAAAAATGAAAGTTTTCCAGTGATTAAGCTGAGTAAGAATGCCGAGGCGGATAAAATATGCTCGCAGATATCAACCCCAAGCTACAATAAAAGGCAAAATACTGCAGATGCTGGAAATCCGAAATAAAAAACAAGGTAAAAGCAAATCACTGCGGATACTGGAATCTGAAACCAAAGAGAAAATGCTGGAAAATCTCAGCAGGTCTGGCAGCATCTGTAGGGAGAGAAAAGGGCTCACGTTTCAATTATAGATGGCAAAGGGTCGTTAGCTCTCTTCTCTCCCTACAGATGCTGCCAGACCTGCTGAGATTTTCCAGCATTTTCAAGGTGCTGGATAGGCAGCATCTGTGCAGGGAGAAGCAGAGTTAACTTTCCAGCCTGCGTGACTTCTTCAGAACTGAAGAGGGGCAGAAATGCGACAATGGACGTGAAACGTGAACGCCTAACCTAGTTTAACTCATTTAAACATTGGAAAAGATGCGAGGTTTGGCATACAATCAATGCGTCAACCAGATTCAGGAAACATATCCTGCACAACTAATAACATTTATCATGCGACTTCCATGGCAGCCATTAAAACATCAAACCAACTTCGTATTGGAGAGTGGTTGTTAGGATCAGAAATTCCTGAAGCCAGTGAGATTAAGGCTCTGCATTCACACTCGGCGCTTATCCGAATTCACGCGGGAGAGTGCGACCCTTTACAGAATTATCGGGATGGGCTGAATGCAAGGTCATTATGACGGGAAATTTAATTTTCGGGAGGACAGATTAGCGGCGGTTATTTTTTTCTTCTAAATTGGAGATTGGACCGGTAACGTTTATAATAAATATGCACCATTTGTGTTTGGGGCAGTAAACCGCAACCATGGGAGATGCGGAAATGGCAGTGTTTGGAGCGGCGGCAGCCTACCTCCGTAAATCTGATAAGGAGCGATTGGAAGCTCAGAACACACCTTTCGACGCCAAAAGTGCCTGCTATGTGATCGACCCGAAAGAATTGTATGTCAAAGGTACAGTCAAGAGCAAAGAGGGTGGCAAAGCCACCGTGGAGACACTGTTGGACAAGAGGGTCAGTTGAAAAATTGAAACATAAGTAAATTATCTTGAAACGCTTTATTGTCTTCACAAATGCCACATTTCTTTAAATAACGGGGTAGGTTTGTGGATTATTTTTCAGACAGTAACTGTCAAAGATGACGACGTCTTCCCAATGAACCCTCCAAAATTCGATAAAATCGAGGACATGGCCATGATGACCCACTTGAATGAAGCATCTGTGCTGTTTAACCTCAAAGAGCGTTATGCAGCCTGGATGATCTATGTAAGTACCGAGCTTCAGACCAGAGAATCATGTAGCGCGGAAGAAAGTACATTTTGAGCAAGAGCAACCCAGTTAGTGGTACTCTCCCTGCTGGTCCCCACACACTTACACATTTGTTTCTATTTTGAGTGGACATTCTCTTTCTAAAATGAATCTGAATCACCACTTTTTCAGATTCCGTAACACCCTGCGTATAAAACAAATCCTCACCTACCCTCCGGTCCCTTGGCTGATTCTGGTTATTATCGGCCCTCCTGTCAGGAGAAATCTCCTTATTTACTCTACCAAATCCTTTGTAATTCTAAATGTTTCTGTTGAATCTACATTTAACATTCTTCGCTATAATAAGAAAAATTCCCACTTTATCCCACACCTGAGGCAATTCATCCACAATCACCTCTGAATCCACTTGCCATCCTCCAGAAAGTGAATACACACAATACTTCAGCTGAGGCCCAAACCGATTCTTCATAATGTCTTGCTGTGTAGTCGAAACTAAAGCCAAGGAGATTGTTGTAAACCTGTCCTGCCAGCTTCAAAAGATTGTCTTTGAGAATCCCCAGATCGCCTTGGGCCTGCATCCCATTTCAATTTCAAAGTGAAACTGACAATTGAACAAATCAGCGGAATTTCGTTATAAAGGCATGTTTTCTCTTACTTCAGACCTACTCTGGGTTGTTCTGTGTCACTGTGAACCCCTACAAGTGGTTGCCAGTGTACGATCCCCAGGTCGTGTCCGGCTACAGAGGCAAGAAGCGTCAGGAAGCTCCTCCACACATCTTCTCCATCTCTGACAACGCCTATCAGTTCATGTTAACTGGTGAGTATGGTGGTTTTAATTCGTTTTGTTGGGTGTTCTTTTCATTCTCGTTGAAAATCGGAACCACGGAATAAATTTCGACAAAACTTATCTGAACTTTGAGCGTTGATCTCACGTTCGTCTTATTTACAGATCGTGAAAACCAGTCCATTTTGATCACGTAAGTGTTGCTGCTTTAACATATTCCCGCAGAGGATGGTTGTTAACTACTGCAATTGGAATTGATCTCAGTCTTTTTTAATCGCTTTATTATTCCGCTAATTCTCGATTTCTTCATTTGTTTTTACTCTCGCCCCGTCCAGTGGAGAATCTGGTGCCGGAAAGACTGTGAACACGAAACGTGTCATCCAGTACTTTGCATCAGTTGCAGCTGCAGGTGGCGACTCCAAGAAGAAAGACCATGGAAAGGTAAAAACAACATTGATACTGTAAAATTCTGGTTGTTTGGCTCCAATTCATTCCTTAACTCGGTAAAACTTCCAACTCCGGATAACCAAAAGTATTTTTGCAGGGCTCCCTGGAGGATCAAATCATCCAGGCCAACCCATTGCTGGAAGCCTTTGGTAACGCCAAGACCCTGAGAAATGACAACTCGTCTCGCTTCGTAAGTTTCTTGAACTTTTCCTGCAGTTCCACATATTGTAACTCCTCGTGTGCACAACACTTATTGGAAATCAAGTATAACAAAATGAATGATTCAATAATACAAATTGTGCACCTGTTGTGAAATTGTGCTTTGAATCTCTGATTTGAATAATCTTTACATTCCAGGGTAAATTCATCAGAATTCACTTTGGCACCACTGGGAAACTGGCTTCTGCAGATATTGAAACTTGTAAGTTCTGCTGAACTTGATTTGCAAAAATCAGCCATAAGTCAACTATTGGACATAAACACTGGTTCTTCAGTGACTAACTGGTTCTTCAGTAACTCTTTTTCTGCATGTGTACATTCTCTCTAGATCTACTGGAAAAATCCAGAGTAACATTCCAGCTGAAAGCAGAGAGGAGTTACCATATTTTCTACCAGATGATGACCAACCACAAACCAGAAATTGTTGGTAAGCCTGGAAGGTTTGGCAAGTTGTTACCTTCATTTCTTGTTCTTTGCTAAGGTGGAACTGATTAGTTCTAACACATTAATTTTTGTAATATACCTTATTCTCATCCTATAAATAGATCGATTGAAGTAAAATCTGGTGTTCTCTTCCAATTTAATTAAAAATATATATTTTTATTCAAAGTTTTTATTTACAATATACAAAAAGGACAAACAGATTTATAAAGTTTATATAAAGCGAACCCCACAACCCATCCCCCCCTTCCAGAACCCGTCATTCCATCCCCCCTCACCCCCCCTCCCACTCATTCCCTCCTATTTGCTGACGACAACTGGCTCCTTAAAGAAGGTAATAAACAGCATTCACCTCGAAAATAAACCCTCTGACATGCCTTCCACCCATGCAGTCAACTTAGGCGGCACAGATGCCCTCCACCCAAGCAATACCCGCCTCTGGGCTATCAGAGAGGTGAAGATCAAGACATCAACCTTCTCCCCCTCCTGCAGCCCCGGCATGTCCAAGACGTCAAAGATCAACACCAATGGGCACAGCTATAACCTAACCCCCAAAATCTCTGACATAGTTTCAAAGAAGGAAGCCCAGAACCTGACCAACTTAGGGCAGGACCAAAACATATGCGAGTGGTTCACCCGCCCCCTTGAGCAATGCTCACATCTATCCTTTACCCCTGGAAAGAACCCATTCATTCGAGCATTGGTCATATGCTCCCTATGTACCAGTTTAAACTGAATCAATTTCAGTCTTGCATTGAGGAAGTATGACTAACCTTATGCAGAACCTCCCACCACCCCCCACCCCCCTCAAAAGCACAACCCAACACTACCTCCCATTTTCCCTTTATTTCCTCCAGCAAAACCCTCCCCCTCTCCATCAACTGTCCATAAATGTCAGATACCCGTCCTTCCCCTATCTCATCAAGGGACAGCACCTTATCCATAAGAGAGGGTGCCAGCAACCGAGGAAATGAGGAATGCTCCTTTCACACAATGTTCCATACTGAGTCAGACAAGGACCCCTTACCCGACTTATTCCTTGTATTGTAGCCTCCAGACATCCCACGCCGAGGAGATATCCAAACACTTGAACTACACCACTTTTCCAATTGAACAGCAACCGTTAATGGGTAAAAAGAACCAAAAAACAAAATCCCCACATAGGAGCCACCTTATGTGTGACTGTTCACTTCATGCCCACCACCGGAAGTCCTCCTTCCAATTTAATGATTTTGTTTTAGAAATTTAGAGTACCCAATTCTTTTTTTCCAATTAAGGGGCAATTTAGTGTGGCCAATTCACCTACCCTGCACACCTTTTTGGCTTGTGGGGGTGAGACCCACACAGACATGGGGAGAATGTGCAAACTCCACATGGACAGTGACAATTTAGTGATGCTATTTGTCAACTTCATTGCATATACATTTTATAAATGCATTCAATCATGTGTCTGTATAGTGGATACCAGTCAATGTCAAATTAAACCTGAATTTGACAAGTTGTCTGAATGCAAGAGGGAAAGCCTGACTGTAAAATTGGGTGCTTCAGAACTTTCATTCCATTTATCACAATTCCTCAGACAAAATGTTTGTTTTTCTTTCTGCAGAGTCTTGCCTCATTACCACCAACCCCTATGATTTTCACTTTGTCAGCCAGGGTGAGATTTCTGTTAAGAGTATCGATGATACAGAAGAATTGGTGGCAACTGATGTGAGTATCATCTGTCATATCTTTAGTTGTATTTCCCTATCCTATTCCTATCATGCCTCTGACAGTATATAAAAACTCAGATAGTCAGAGCTAATTCCTCCACGACTAGAATGAAGATGACATGGATAATAAGTTGATAAGGACAATGTCAAGTAATGTTTATCAGAATTGAAATGAAAATGTCGATATTTTGAGGTATAGTATGTCAGAATGAGATTTTAAAGTAAATTTCAATTTTTTTCCACAATAAGTAGATGAAACTATTTCAAACCATTTGGAACTGTTTTCAGTTATAAAAAGCAATTTATTTTTGTTGGATTCTAAATCTATTGTTTGGGTTTAAAGACTGCCATCGATATCCTGGGCTTCACTAATGATGAGAAATGGGGCATCTACAAACTCACTGGTGCAGTATTGCACTGTGGGAACATGAAATTCAAGCAAAAGCAACGCGAGGAGCAGGCCGAGCCAGATGGCACTGAAGGTAACAGTTTTAAACATCTCATATCACTGCAGTATTTACTAAAGTTCATACATTCAGAAAAATATTTCAATCAATCATTGCATAGTTGTTTTCTATGTACAATCTAAGAAAATACTGATGTTATTTTAACAATGTTATTGGGCCTGGGCGGCACGGTGGCGCAGTGGTTAACACTGCTGCCTCAGGTTGCGGAGGACCCGGGTTTGATTCCAACCCTGGGTCACTGTCCGTGTGGAGTTTGCACATTCTCGCGTGACTGTGTGGGTCTCACTTCCACAATCCAAAAACATGTGCAGGGTAGGTGAATTGGCCATGCTAAATTGCCTTTTGATTGATATAAAAAGAATTGGATGCTCCAAATTTAAAAAAAACAATGTTATTGGGCCAATTCTGCACAGCAGACCTGATGTCATGGCATGGACCCCCTTCCTGACAATCTGCTGCCAAATTAAGGGGATTGCTGGGTGTGCAGCAGCAGTGTAGTCAGCAAGGAGGGGAATCAAATCAATTACACTGAGGTCTTCTCCCAGACATCGAACCAGGACCCAAAACAAACATTGGGATGGGCAGTGGTTAGCAATGCTGCCTCACGGTGCCAGGACCCGGGTTCAATCCTGGTCCCAGGTCACTGTCTGTGTGGAGTTTGCACATTCTCCCTGCGTCTGCATGGGTCTCACCCCCACAACCCAAAGATGTGCAGGCATCGCGATCAGGATCCCGCCAACAATGGGTGGGACCAGGCCTCGCACGCCTGAGTAAGTTTAAAACCCACTTAGGTATGCTGACCCAGGATCTACTGGGCTCCCGACATCTACTGGCCTCCCCAGGGAGTCCCCAGCCGTGCGCAGTTCTGTAGTGGTCCACACAAACTTTGACTCGGCAGAATGGCACCCGGGAAGGGGGGAGGGGTTTCGCGGGCCACTGGAGGCCCCTTGGTGGTCAGGGGCATGGCAAGGTATCCTCGTGACCCACCCCCTTGAATGTGGGTACCTCGGCACTGCCAGGCTGGCACCTTGGTACTGCCACCTGGGCACTGCCAAGGTGCCCGGGTGGCTTTTATAAGCTGGCAGGAGCACGGCCAAGGTGCCAGAGTGGCAATGCCAGGGTGCCCAGTGCCAGTGTGGCACTGCCGCGAGTCAGGGCTTGAGGGGGGCCATGTCCATGAAATGAGGCTGGAATGGGGGTATGAAGGGTGCGGGTGGGGGGTGCAGGACGGGTATGAAGGGACCTCCAGAAGATTGGGGGGGTTGAAGGGTAGGGGTCCTGGAAGGGACATGCCTGAGAGGGGACTTGGGAAGGCCTGAAAAGGGGAGATAGTGAAGTGTCATCACTTGGGGGTGGGTGGGGTAATGCCCATGTGTGTGGGGGTGACATTGCGCATGGGTGGAGGGTGTGGACTTGATTGGGGAGATATTCCCCAAGGCCCCAAAAAAGTGACTAAAGACTGGATTTGTCGGCCGCGCTTGCCGCAAGATTGGCACAGGTGGTACAAGGACCACGTAAAAGTCCATTGACCTCGGGCGGGAATTTCCGGTCAACGGGCAAGCAAAACAAAAAATCCCACCCTAAGTTTGGTTAGATTGCGGTGGGGAACTCACCAGCAAAACCCACCACAAATCACCCTGAGAAACTTTCCTGTTAGATCGTGCCCATTATCTTGCACTTTTAATTTAAATCTTCAAACAATGGATTAAGACAGAACCTAAAATATCAAATATTTTGATGGTGAACTGTATTGTAAATTCTATGATTATGATTATAAACCTATACATGTTTTCAAGAAGCAGTTAGATATAGCACTTACGGTGAAGGGGATCAAAGGGTATGGAGGGAAAGCGAGATTTGGCTATTCAGTTGCATGAACAGCCATGATCATAATGAATGACAGAGCAGGCTTGAAGGGCTGAACGGTCTCCTCCTCCTCCAATTTTTTATTTTACAGCTCGCTCAGAGAGTCTGGGGGCGAAATTTTACGGCCGCCCAGCTGCATGTTTCTCGGCAGCGAGATGCAGTGCACTATTCACTGAGAGCAGGATTTGCTAGTATCCTCGCTGTCAATGGGAATTCCTATTGAAGCCACCCCACGTCGACGGGAAACCCACTGGAGGGGGTGCGCTGCCAGCAAGACCAGACAGTTCCATCGACGTGAACAGCCAGAGAATTCTGGCTTGGGTATCAATGTCAACATGCATGGTGTAGTTTGGAGCTATGAGGCGCGATTCTCCGGCCTCGTTCTGCTCTCGCTCAAGCGTAACAAGGCCAGTGAATAGAGGGAGAGGGTAAAACCGAGATCAGCATCAGGTGTCAAACAGTTTGCGATGCAACCGGCCCGCTCCCGTAGGCGAAATCGGGATCTCACTGTAGTGTGGCGAGAAAACAATTCTCACTACTTACACCCCATTTCCAACAATTAACAAGAGCGACCCAATATCCAGTGGCCTCCCATCATTCAGAGGCCTCACCAGCAAGTGCTCACGCGAGGGCCGATTAGTACTCCTTTTGAAAAACGAGAACCTGGTGGAAGGGCTTCTGTGGGGAGTTTAAGAGGTGTGTATCCACCTTTTCTCACAGGCAAAGCAACCGGAGGTGCTGGGCTTGCCACTCCAGTGCTTGGTGGGGGGTGGGGGAGCCACCGCAGGGCTGGGCCGCTGGTGGGGGGGAGGACGGGGAGGTCGTTGGTGTCTGCTCACTCGTGCTGCCCGGTGTAGGTCATTGACCTTCTTCCTGCACTTCAGGCCAGTCCTCCTGGTCATACACCTTGAGCTGACAGTTACCCCCACCTCATCCGGGACCCTCAGGGGACATCCCTCCTGGTCTCCACCATGTCTAAGTGCCTGCCCAAGTCAGCGTCCTTCCATCTTGGGGCTGGTCTCCTCTGCGCCATTGTTGCGAGCCGTCTGGAGTTGGCTGAGCAAGTGCAGCTTAAGTGCTGCTTGATCTTGTTAACGGGGGGCTGGTGAGTGTGGTCCCGGCGAATCAGCTGGCGAGCCTTCATTTGCGGCGAGAAGCCTGTGAGATCGCATTAAGTGGACAAATTAACATTGAGTTGCGTTGCCGGCCTCACTGAGCAGAGCGCTGGGAATCTTGCGACAATTCCCGTTCACTACCACACTTAGAATTCTGGAGAATTGCGCCCTTGGATAATAATGGTCGAGGTTCCAACTTTCCTTCCATCATATGATTGACTAGGAATCTCTCCCATTCTTACCGTCTGTCATTGGTGTGTGCTGAAAGGAGTTGCAGGTTGATACTCGACCTGTTTGTCCACATATGAATGCACTTTCCTTGGCCATCAAGTTCTGCAATGGGGCTTAAACCGAGAGCATCTGACTTCAAGGCAAAGATGCTAACCCCTACACCGCAAGACCTTCCAGCATCGATGTAAGACATCTTAATTAAACAGAAGAAAATGTTAATTTTCAATGTTTATTGCAGAATAGCATTCCAAATTTAAAAAGAGATGTTATACACAAACATACTGGATTGTACTTTCTGTTTTACAAGATGCCGACAAGGTTGCTTACCTGACGGGACTCAACTCTGCAGATTTGCTAAAGGCTTTATGTTATCCCAGAGTGAAGGTTGGCAATGAATTTGTGACCAAAGGTCAAACTGTTCAACAGGTATTCTTTTCAATGAGGTTACTAAAATAACATGTGTGTCAACATTTAATACATTTGATTTGGGCTGCTGCTTTTGGCTAAAATTTACATTTTGTTCTTTAAGGTCTACAACTCAGTTGGCGCCCTTGCCAAATCAATTTTTGAGAAAATGTTCTTGTGGATGGTTGTCCGTATCAATCAGCAATTGGACACAAAACAGGCCAGACAGTTCTTCATTGGTGTGCTGGATATTGCTGGATTCGAAATTTTTGATGTAAGAATCAGAAACATAAATATCAACAAAATAAATTATTGAAACTTTACATCACTAAAAACACAACCTAACAATTAAATAAAACATTAATTTTCTCTATATATTCAGTTCAACAGCTTGGAACAGTTATGTATCAATTTCACCAATGAGAAATTGCAGCAGTTCTTCAACCACCACATGTTTGTTCTGGAACAAGAGGAGTACAAGAAGGAAGGAATTGAATGGGAATTCATTGACTTTGGGATGGATCTGGCTGCTTGCATTGAACTCATTGAAAAGGTCAGCAATATCATGCAAGGCATGAACTAGAACTGAAATACATTTATATAGGCACCATTTTATTGGTTTCAGTGTCTCTGTGTCAACGATCTTTGTAATTTCCCCAGCCTATGGGTATCTTCTCAATCCTGGAAGAGGAGTGCATGTTCCCCAAGGCCTCAGATACGACTTTCAAGAATAAGTTGTACGATCAGCATCTTGGTAAGTCAAACAACTTCCAGAAACCCAGACCTGTCAAAGGAAAGGCTGAAGCTCACTTCTCACTGGTCCATTATGCTGGCACTGTGGATTACAATGTTACTGGTTGGCTGGACAAGAACAAGGATCCCCTGAATGAAACTGTAATTGGACTCTTCCAGAAATCATCAGTGAAACTATTGGCTCATCTCTACTTTGTAACGGCTGAAGGTAAATTTCTAATACACTCATATATTGATATTGCTTTTCGTTCACATTGTATCTCCCATTTCCTTATCAGCTTAGAACAAACTAATTTGTTGCTTCGTTGTAGCTGAAGCCGCCAGCAAGAAAGGTGGAAAAAAGAAGGGCTCTTCCTTCCAGACTGTATCTGCTCTGTTTAGGGTATGATTTTCTCTAACATACATATTTACAATAATTTTTACAATAGTTTTAATAAAATGGAGTCAGCTAACAACACACTGATTGTGTCAAGAATGATCAATAAGTCTGTCAGTCAGTCTTGTATTATTGTTATAAATACCATGGGACAAAACTGGAAATCAAATTACTTTCTTGTTCACCTCACAGGAAAACTTAGGCAAGCTGATGGCTAACTTGAGAACCACACATCCACACTTTGTGCGTTGTCTAATCCCCAATGAGACAAAGACACCAGGCAAGTCTGATTCCCTACTTCTACACACTGAAATTATATTTTGTTTTCTTATGCAGAAAATACATCACCTGTAAAATTTGTAATGGTTGCAAACACCTGTTTTTGAAATGGGCAATAGGTCATGACGAGGCTCAACCTCCTTATCCTGTTGATGATTATTATGTCACATCCATCAGGTGCGATGGAGAACGCTCTTGTCATACACCAGCTGAGGTGCAATGGTGTGCTGGAGGGTATCAGAATCTGCAGAAAGGGATTTCCAAGCAGGATCGTCTATGCTGACTTCAAGCAAAGGTAATTAATCTCAAAAACTCTACATCAGTTTTTGGTGCATCAAAATGATGAGTACATTATGAGAGGAAACTAATGTACAGATATCTTTAATATAACAGATACAGGGTTCTTAATGCGAGTGCCATTCCTGAAGGCCAGTTCATTGATAGCAAAAAAGCTTCTGAAAAACTGCTGGGATCCATTGATGTCGATCATACACAGTATAAATTTGGACACACTAAGGTAAGAGTACTTTAAACTTAACTTTATTAGTATGAAATGATGGGATGATGAAACTTAACAATGTTGTCCCCCAAGGGAAACCCAGTTTTCAATTTAGTTTGAGAATCACCCCAGTCCGCACCACGCACACACAACTATCTAATGCATGGACAACACATTGGTAAAAATTGGAAATGGCAGGGTAAATTATTTTCCAGTGTCCAATATGCAATCCTGTAAGTAGTAACTTACTTTACATGTTGTAAATTTATTTTAAAAATGTAAACTTGTCCTTTTTATTTAAGGTGTTCTTCAAGGCTGGCCTCTTGGGTACACTTGAAGAGATGAGAGATGACAAGTTGGCGCAACTCGTTACCCGCACACAAGCTATGTGCCGTGGATTCTTAATGCGAGTTGAATTTAAGAGAATGATGGAAAGGAGGTAAACATTGTCACATGTGAACATCAAAAAAGTAAATTTGTCAGTAAAAAATCTTTTATATAATACCACATGAGTTTCTTCTGATACAAAATCTATAGAAGGATGCTTATAAACTGTGTTCTTCTGTCTAACTGTGTTCTTCAGGGAAGCACTGTACACTCTACAGTACAACATTCGTGCATTCACAAACGTCAAACACTGGCCATGGATGCAATTGTATTTCAAGATCAAACCTCTTCTGAGGAGTGCGGAAACTGAGAAGGAAATGGCAAATATGAAAGATGAGTTTGAGAAAACTAAGGAGGCACTTGCCAAATCTGAAGCACGAAGGAAGGCATTAGAAGAGAAAATGGTGGCTCTTGTACAGGAAAAGAATGATCTACAACTCCAAGTCCAATCGGTATCAACGTTCAAAGTCCTAATAGAATAAATTCTGTTGATAATTTGGGGTGAGGAAGGTGTTAAAAATTTACCCCGGAGTAATTCATAGTGTCCTTTTTCTGCAGGAAGGTGAAACTCTAGCAGATGCAGAAGAAAGATGTGAAGGATTGATTAAAAATAAAATTCAACTGGAGGCAAAAGTGAAAGAAGCTAATGAAAGATTAGAAGATGAAGAAGAGATAAATGCTGAACTCACAGCTAAGAAGAGAAAACTGGAGGATGAGTGTTCAGAACTGAAGAAAGATATTGATGACTTGGAGCTCACTTTAGCGAAAGTTGAAAAAGAAAAACATGCCACTGAGAACAAGGTATATATCAGTGATTTTTAAAATTTATAGTACATCTATGACACAGAGCAGAATGTTCATATCTGTTGATTACATTTTATGAAATTTTCTCTGTGCTTTATTTTTGATGAACACAGGTTAAAAACCTCACTGAAGAGATGGCTTCTCTTGATGAAAGCATTGCTAAAGTAACTAAGGAAAAGAAAGCTCTCCAAGAGGCCCATCAGCAGACACTAGATGATCTTCAGGCAGAGGAAGACAAAGTCAACACTCTGACCAAAACAAAAACTAAGCTGGAGCAACAAGTTGATGATGTAAGTATACTTAAATACAACAAGGTCAAATGGATTTGAGGATACTGAAATTATTTGATGAAAATTCTACTAAAAGTAATTTTTTTCCTTAAAAAGCTTGAAGGTTCTCTGGAGCAGGAGAAAAAACTTCGCATGGATCTTGAACGCACTAAGAGAAAGTTTGAAGGTGACTTGAAGCTGTCACACGAAACCATAATGGATTTGGAAAATGATAGGCAGCAACTGGATGAGAAGCTGAAAAAGTCAGTATTTATCTTATTTTTTGTGCACATTCCTTTGCTGGAATACTTAATCCATCTGTTCTATTGATTAGATTATTGATGACATTGACACATCATTCAGGGTATTTCCAGTGATTAGCATGATCTTATGAAACGTTAGTCATTGAAACATTCGTCACCAATCTAGTGTATGTAGGCTAGTGTCACTGTTCAAACAAGAGGACCCTTCGTTGGGAGTAATGTGTTGTTAAATCAAGAATAAAGGTTGCATTTTAAATACTCACTAGTCTCAGCATGTCAGCGGAAACTGATTTGTACTGAGTTCATTACTAATACCGCAACTTGGGAATTGAGTGATTTAGCTCAATTTTTCATTCATTATTAAAGGAAGGAATTTGAGATCAGCCAACTTCTAAGCAAAGTTGAAGATGAGCAGGCTTTGGCGTCACAGCTGCAGAAAAAGATCAAAGAATTACAGGTAATTTATACATCCAGTAAAATTTGTGCATGAACTGATGTTACTTGTCCTGAAATTATAATCAATGCATATTCATCTTAAGGCTCGTATTGAAGAACTTGAAGAAGAAATTGAAGCTGAACGTGCCTCTCGTGCCAAGACTGAGAAGCAGAGATCTGATCTTTCCCGGGAACTTGAAGAAATCAGTGAACGACTAGAAGAAGCTGGAGGTGCAACTTCAGCACAGATTGAAATGAACAAAAAACGAGAAGCAGAATTTCAGAAGATGCGCCGCGATCTGGAAGAATCCACCCTACAGCATGAAGCCACGGCTGCTGCTCTTCGTAAGAAGCAGGCTGATAGTGTGGCAGAGCTTGGGGAACAAATCGACAATCTGCAACGTGTGAAACAGAAACTTGAGAAGGAAAAGAGTGAGTTGAAGATGGAAACTGATGACCTTGCTAGCAATATGGAAACTGTGTCCAAAAATAAGGTATGATTCTGAATGTTGCTGGACCTTACTCTTTCCGATAATTATGCTTTTTAAAAAAAACTAATTTTATGCCAAACCAAAGCATACAAGACGCATGGGGCTGGATTCTCCATATGGGATGCCTGAAGCGCGCTTCCTGCTGGGACGGAGAATCGGGCATCGGGGGAAAATCTAGATAGGCCACCGCTAGCGCTTGACCACACGCAAGCAGGAGGATATAAAGGAATGCAAATAGATCTTAATGACCCATCTGCATCCATTTAGCAGGCATGATACCCTATTTTCCGGCCACTTGTGATCCTCCGGTCCGCTGGGCTGGGAATCACATGGGTATCAACTCTGGTATTTACCAGCATGACTAAGAGGGGTAGCTCCTTAGGTGAGTTGCCCCAAAGGCCATCCGAGGGCCACCCACCGCCTACAATGTACTAACTTTCCACCCATCCTCTACCAGGCCCTCCCCACAGACCTCCTCAATATGGAGACCCTCCCCCTGGGACGCCCTAACTAAGTAAACCCCCCTAGGGATCCCCTTAATAAGAAGACCCCAACCAGGGAGCCTCTAACTGAAGGACCCCCCCAGAAATCCCCTAATTGGAGGAAACCCCCAAAGAGACTTTCTAGCTGAAGGGACCCCCACAGATACCCCCTAACTGAAGGAAACCTCCACAGAGACCCCCTACCTAAATGGAACCATCACAGAGACCTCCTGACTAAAGGGAAGGGGTCCCTGTCTGGAAGCTAGAAAGCAGTCCAGACAGGGGTAGTGGGAAATGGTACAGCTGTAACACTTACCCTGAAGCTCCACATGCCCATTCCTCGAAGCAGAACATCTGTGACCTGTGTTTCAACCCCTCAGATCCATTAGCTCCAAGCAATTCATTTCTTTCTAGTAGTGGGCTGTGATTGACAGCTTCCACAAATCAACTACAGCTTTGATTCATTCATCCCCCTTCATGGATGAGTTACTTTGTGGTGAAATCCCAATGTTCACAAACATCAACCACATCAAAGAGAGGTAAGTGCATTCCAATTAATAAGTGCGTTCTAATCGCTCGAGCGTGTGATTGGAATGCATTTATTGTTCTTTGATGTGGTTGATATTTGTATGTGGCAGTTTGCTATCATGCCACACACTCATAATGGCAGCTCAATAGCGGAATTCCCTTGGGAATCCCTTGTGTTCCTTGTCAAGCATGAATTTGCATGGCAAGGGATATGGAATTGCTTCACGATATGCGTCCCAGGGGGAACGTAAGTCAGTTGCAATTCCCTCCGGCGGGAGAACCATAGCCTCCCAAACGGAGAATCTCTTGCATAATCTTTCAAAAACATAACACAATGCACACAATTTGACATTCTTTCCCCTTTTCCCCCCCTTAACACCCCCCACCAACAACCCATCCCCCCTCCCCCCACCCACCCGTTGGCGAAAAACAAGTCCTTGAATAGGGACAAGAACATCCTCCATCTTACGAAGAACCCCTAATTTTGAACCTCTGAGAGCGAACTTAATTTTTTCCAACTTAAGGAACTTCACCATTTCCCTCAGCCAACTCCCCCATTTCCATCAGTGGCTCCACTGACCTCTACCCCAGTAGAATTCACCACCAGGTAATCAGAGTGGCGTAGGCCGCAACATTGGTCCCCCCTCACTTCCAGTAGCACCGGCACTCCAAGATTCCACAGATCGCCACCAGCAGGCATGGCAACATCTTCATCCCCACGATTTCTGCAATGCTACAAAAATCGGGCGCCCAAACCCTTGTAATCTCAGACATGACAAAAACATATGGACATGATTTGCTGGCCCCCCTCCACATCCCTCGTACTTATCCTCTATGTCTGGGAAGAACCTGTTCATACGAGTCATATGAACCTTATGCACCACTTTAAACTGTACCAGGCTCATCCCAGCACAGGATGATGTTGCATTCACCCAGTGCATAATTTCACACCAAACACCCTTCCCCATCTCAATTCCATTCTCAGCCCTTCCTCACACTTCCACTTCATCTCCTCAGTTGGAGCCTTCTCCGTGTCCACCAGCCATCCATAAATGTCCGCAATCTTCCCATCTCCCAGCTCCCTGTGTTAACAAACTATCCAGCAAGGTATTCTCCGGCAGTTGAGGGAATGAGGGTAGCTCCTTCTGCACAAAGTACTGCATCTGTATATACCTGAACAAACTCCACATCATCCCAATTGGGCGCGTAGACATTTTCCAACACAACTGGACTCCCTCCAAGTCCCCGCTTACCATTACATACTAACCCATTGGGTCCCGTACCTTGCTGGCCACCACAAACGCCACTCTTTTGCTAAATAGAAACACAACCCCTTTCGACTTGGAATCAAACCCCAAGTTAAAAGTCTGTCTCACCCATCCCTTTCTCAGCCTCACCTGATCCTTCATCTGCAGATGCTTCTCCTGCAGAAAAACTATCTCTGCATTTAAACGTTTCGGGTGTGCAAACACTCACGATCAATTCACCGGACCATTCAACCCTTGCACATTCCAAGTCACTATCCTTACCGGGGGTTTCTGACCACCCCTCCCTTCGAATTCACCATCCCAATCAATCACAAAACTATCCCTACCTCCAATCCCCTTTCTTGCCCAGGCCCACTCAAAATGGCCACCCCTCCGCTCTCCCCTGCCTCCACTCGACAAGCTACCTGCGATTCCTTTAATTATGCTTAATAATTGTTGTCTGTTTGGTTTCACACTTTTTGAATGTTCTACATATTGGCTTTAGGCAAACCTTGAGAAAGTGGCCCGGACTCTTGAGGACCAGGTCAGTGAACTAAAGACCAAACATGATGAGCATCAGCGTTTGATCAACGATTTATCAACTCACAAAGCACGTCTTGGAACAGAAAACGGTATTTATTGATTGCATAACCATTTATTTTTTGGTGCCTACAAAATATAACATCATTTTACAATTTGTTTGCTTGGACTCACTTCTGATTTGCAGGTGAATTGAGCCGCCAATTAGAGGAGAAAGAATCTTTGGTATCTCAGCTAACAAGAGGCAAACAAGCATACACACAACAGATTGAGGAGCTCAAGAGACAGCTGGAGGAAGAAACAAAGGTACCAGAATAATTTAAGTAACTAATTCATATTAGCTTTATAAAGAAAATATTATATAATTAATTAAAATTGTCCAATGTGCAACATTATAAAATATTACATTTTGTGATTTAATTGTTCAGTAATTGACCTCATATGCTACCATTGCAAGTGGCAATATTTCTAGTCATGGTGTCAAGGAGCAAAGTATCACAATTTATTTACGCAGTAATGATCACAGGTATATTAACTATTATTTCATCATTCAATTTGGTAATTATTTCAGGCTAAGGGTGCCTTGGCACATGCTCTGCAGTCTTCCCGCCATGACTGTGATTTGCTCCGTGAGCAATATGAAGAGGAACAGGAGGCAAAGGCCGAGCTCCAACGTGGCATGTCCAAGGCCAACAGCGAAGTTGCTCAGTGGAGAACAAAATATGAAACTGATGCAATTCAACGCACAGAGGAATTGGAGGAGGCCAAGTATGTTATAATGAAAATTTGGTTTCCTACAAAATTCTGTTTGAGATGGTGTTATTACAACATCTTTGGTTTTGTAATTTCAGGAAAAAGCTTGCTCAGCGTCTGCAGGATGCAGAAGAGCACATTGAGGCTGTGAACTCCAAATGTGCTTCACTGGAAAAGACAAAACAGAGATTGCTAAATGAAGTGGAGGATCTTATGATAGATGTGGAAAGGGCAAACTCAGCAGCAGCAGCTCTTGACAAGAAACAGAAGAACTTTGATAAGGTAAGCGTTTGTTTATTACTGTTTCTCATTCTCTGTCATTCTATTTATAGTACCAATTTTGTATTAATGTTAAGTAAATTCAGCTGTGGATAGATACAGTATTGACACAATGGGCAGAATTTTCTGGCCATTCATGCTGGCAGGGCCTTGTGATTCCGCTGACGGTGCACCCCACGGCGGTGAGGGGTGCATTCAATGGGAAACTCGGTTAACAATGGCGGGACCAGAAGATCCACTGATGAGCTGCACTCCACCACTGCAGAACATGTCGCGAAGGGGGAGGAAAATACCACCCATTATATCTCTTTGTTAGGATTAGGCTGGATTTTTGAATGGACAGAACCCTTCGGGAAACCATCTAATAACATTTAAGGTTCACAACTGCTGGAGTAATTCTTTCTCCCAATAATGCTGTGAATGGGGTCTAAATCAAAATGTTCAAGCCTGAAATCGATAATTATCAGGATTGTGTCAGGAAGGAGATATATGAAGTTGAGGCACATGGTCAGTCATGACCTAAGAAGATAGCAAAACAAACACAAGGAGCTGAAATATCTACTTCTCTTCCATATTTTATAAACAAGTTTTAAATGCACTCAAAATATATATTGCCTGGATTTTTAAAAATATAGTGCTCAACCTTTTTAGTGTCATAAGAAAGCGAATACCATCCATTGATCTGCGTAATAAAATATAATCGTTCAGAAGTAGACCTTTGCCCTTCTGTTTAAACGTGCATGCATTAAGTTTATTGCGACAGGCAGACTGAGTTGCATCCCAAAGTTTAGTTCTAGTCTTGCAATCTGCACTCCATATTCCCCAACTATCATCTCATATCAGCATTGGGACTACATTCTCAAACTACATTTGTACCTTTTCCAATTGTCCACCACAGATCCTGGCAGACTGGAAACAGAAATTTGAGGAAAACCAGGCTGAACTGGAAGCAGCCCAGAAGGAGTCCCGCAGTCTGAGTACTGAGCTCTTCAAGATGAAGAATGCATATGAGGAGTCTCTGGATCAACTTGAAACTCTTAAACGAGAAAACAAGAATCTGCAGCGTAAGTCGTAAACTTTTCTTATCATTTTAAGCATTTGAGAATTTTAATATTAATACATTTCACATATTTGCATTGCTGTTAAAATCTATAGTAAAATGCCATTCTTGCCTTTTGTGCTTTGCACTTTTAAGGAATCAGTCACATATCATGGGTGCATAAAATATACATAGAAAATAGAAGCAGAAGGCCAGTCGGCCCTTCAAGCTTGTCCGTCATTCATTATGATCATGGCTGATGATCAAATTCAATACCCTGATCCTGCCTCCCCCACATATCCTTTGATCCCTTTAGCCCCAAGAGCTTTATCTAATTCTTTCTTGAAATTACACAACGTTTTCACGTCAATTACTTTTTGTGGTAGTGAATTCCACAGATTCACCACTCTCTGGGTGAAGTAACCTTTCCTCACCCCAGTCCTTACTGCTTATCCTTAAACTATGACCCCTAGTTCTGGACTCCCCCACCATCGGGAACATTCTTTCAGAATTTACCATGTCTAATTCTGTTAGAAGTTTGTAAGTTTCTATGAGATCCGTCTCACCCTTCTAAACTCCAATGAATATAATCCTAACCAACTTAGTCTCTCCTCATATGACAGTCCCGCCATACCAGGAATCAGCCTGGTAAACCTTTGCTGCACTCCCTCCATGGCAAGAACATCCTTCCTCAGACAAGGACACCAAAACTGCACACAATGCTACAGGTGTGGCCTTACCAATGCCCTATACAATTGCAATAAAACATCCCTATTCCTCTCGCTATGAAGGCCAACATACCAATTGCCTTCTTTACTGCCTGTGTACCTGCGCATATACTTTCAACGACTGATGCATGAGGATACCAAGGGCTTACTGAGTACCACCTCTCTCAATTTACACCCATTCAAATAATAATCTGCATTCCTATTTTTGCTACCAAGTGGATAACCTCACATTTATCTACATTTTACTGCATCTGCCATACATATGCCCACTGTCCAAATCCCATTGAAGCATCTCTGCATCCTCTTCAAAGTTGACTCTCCCACCCAACTTTGTATCATCTCCAAATTTAGGGATAATATATTTAGTCCCCTTGCCCAAATCATTAATATATGTGAACAGTTGGGGTCCTAGCAGAGATCCCTGTGGTACCCCATTAGTCACTGCCTGCCAATCAGAAAAAGATCCATTTATTCCAACTTTTTGCTTCCTGTCTGTTTTTTAAAAAAAAATTTATTCTCCTTTTTCACATTTTCTCCCACATTTACATCCATCAACAATAAACAATAATCAGCAAGATATGTCAGTCCCCATAATAACAACGATCCCATCTACCCACCAACCCCCAAACCTCAACCCGCATGTTTACATAAACAAATGACAAAAAGGAATCAGGGATTACCCGTAGGCACCCTTAATCTTACACAGCTCCCCCCCCCCCCCCCCCCCCAAGGTCTCCAGCTCCTCCCGCCCACTGCCTCTTGTAAAACTCCTCCTCCCAACCTCGGTTCCTTCCCCCCAACATTCCACCCCGGCTAGACCACTCGGACCCTGTTCTGCCAGGCTCCGATGGCCGCAGCCCCTCCCCCCACCTCACTCCCGTTCACTGGCCGGCTTAAACCGGCCAGCGTGGAGGCCCCCGCCCGGGTCCCTTTCCCACTTGCCCGGCCCTAGGAAAGCCCAAAGATCCCCTTTTAGCACACAAACCCCGCATATCCACCTACACGCCAAAGAACCCTCATTTCGAGTGAAAGTCCCGTCCCTTCCCTTGTCCATATATATAGCACAATGGCTCCTTCAGTCTCTACACCCGCACGCAGTAATACAAAAAAGAAGAAAATACAGTCATGAGGTTACATCGGCACATGGCCATTCCTCAATTTGTCAGTTCTGCCACAGTCCTTCTGCTGTCGCAAACTCCTCCGCTGCTTCCGCCGTACAAAATAAAAGTCCCTGAGCTTGTAAGTCGCCCTCAGCTTCGCTGGATATACAATGCCACACCGCACCTTGCTAATGTACAGTGCCCTCTTCACCCAGTTGAAGGCAGCCCGCCTCCTTGCCAGCTCCACCGTAAAGTCCTGGTATACACGTATACCAGCTCCAGCCCACTGCACCACCCGCTTCTGCTTGGCCCAGCTCAGGACCTTCTCCTTCACACTGTACCTACGGAATCACAGAGTCACTGCCCTTGGCGGCTCACTCGCCTTTGGTACAGGCCTCCACGACCGATGAGCCCGATCGAGTTCATATCGGGAGGGATCCTCCCCCTCCCCCACTAGTTTTGCCAGCATCGTGGCAAAATACTCAGTCGACTTCGGTCCTTCAACTCCTTCGGGCAGCCCCACAATCCTCAAATTCTGTCGCTTGGATCTGTTTTCCAGCTCCTCCATTTTTCCTCGCAGATCCTTGTTAGTGTCCAGCACCTTCCGCATCTCTTTCCCCATCGAGGCAAGTTGATCAGCGTGCTGCAATAACGTCTCCTCCACTTCCTTCAGCGCCTCCCCTTGCTCTCGCACCTCCACCACTGCGCTCGCCACCTCCGTCCTCACCGGGGAAACCGCTTCCTCCACCAGCACACTCAAAATCTCCCTCATCTCCTTCCTCACCGTCTCCATGCATTTCGCAATCTGCGCCAACTGCTTTTCAAATTCCGCAGCCATCACCTTAGTTATTTCTTCAGCCGTAAGCAGTGCGGCCTTCCCTGGTGCTCCAGCCTCCATTTTCCTTGGTGACCCCGCGGTGACCTTTCCACTCCCCGACGGACCTTCAGCTGTTTCTTTCCCGGCCGTTTTTTTGATCACCCTCGACATTTTTCTTTGGGTTTTTTTTCCCTCCTGTGTCTTCACTGTGCCTCCTCCGTGCCTTCTCCCTCCTTCTGCTGCCTCCATGGATCCTGGGACCGGGCTTAAAGCCCCGAAAATGCCGTTACCGAACGGGAGCCCTCCATTGTGCGGCTGCCTCCCGCCCGCCGTCACCGGAAGTCCTGCTTCCTGTCTGTTAACCAGCTTTTATATCCATCTCAACACACTACTCTCAGTCCCTTACACTTTAACTTTGCATAGTAATCTGCCATGTGAAATCTTGTTGAAAACGTTCTGAAAGTCCAAATGAACCACATCCACTGGGTCTCCCGAATCAACTCTACTAGTTACATCTTCAAAAAATTCCAGTAGATTTGTTAAGCATGATTTCCCTTTCATAAATCCATGCTGACTTTGTTTGATTATACCACTGCTTTCCAAATGCTGTGCTATGAAATTCCTGATAATGGATTCTAGCAACTTCCCTACTACCGACGTTATGCTCACTGGTCTGTAGTTCCCTGTTTTCTCTCAAATTCACTTTTTGAATAGTGGGGTTATATTAGCTATCCTCCAATCTGTTGGAACCATTCCAAAGTCCAAAGAATTTTGGAAAATTATCGCCAATGGATCTACTATTTCTAGAGCTACTTCTGAACATACTCTGGGCCTTATTAGTATATCCATATAATGGTCTGGTAATCCTAGTTTTATCAACACAAAATAGGTCTAATTTGAATTTTTTTTCATAAACCAGAGGAGATCGCTGATCTGACTGAGCACCTGGCTGAAAGCAGCAAGGCCCTGCATGAGATAGAAAAAGCAAAGAAGACTGCTGAGCAGGAGAAGAGTGAAATTCAGGCAGCACTGGAGGAAGCAGAGGTAAAACTAATAATTTAAAACAAATCTTTACACTATAGAAAATTAAATTTAAATTTAGAATAATAGTAATCATTTGAAAAATAACTCATTAAATGGTGTCTACTGAGTATAATTCATGGGTGACTTTTCCTAAGCATAGTTTTCTTTACATTTGGCTAACAGATAAACCAATGTATTTATACACAGTATTGTCAGTTATTACTGATTGGCATAACTTTGAACCAGGATTACTGTCTTTTACAATAATTTTTTCAAAAAGCACTTTTAAAACTCAAATGTTATAACTCATATTTTTGCATTTTGACATCAGGAAGCTAATATTCGACTGCAATCATGAATCAAAGAAACACAAAATCATACAATGGTTACTGCCCAGAAGAAAGCCATTTGGCCCATGTCAGCTCTCTGCAAGAGCAACTCAGCCAATCCCATTCTCACACCCTTTCCCTGTAGCCCTGCAAAGTTTTATCATCAGATAACTTGAAATGTTTTGGAAGCCACAACTGAATCTGTCCCCACCACACTCTCATGCAGGATATCCCAGACTCTAACCAGTCATTGCGTGAAAAATGTTTTTCCTTATGCCATCTTTGGATTATTTAGCCAGTCAACTCAAAATGGCGTCGTGGGCGGCACAGTGGCGCAGTGGTTAGCACTGCTGCCTCAGAGCGCTGAGGCCCTGGGTTCAATCCCAGCCCTGGGTCACTGTCCGTGTAGAATTTGCACATTCTCCCGGTGTCTGCGTGGGTCTCGCCCCCACAACCCAAAGATGTGCAGGGTAGGTGAATTGGCCATGCTAAATTGTCCCTTAATTGGAGAAAAAAAGAATTGGGTATTCTAAATTTTTTTTAAAAACTTAAAATGGTGTCCCTTCATTCTCTACCCTTCCTGCAATAGAAGTACCCTCTCCCTATCTACTCTGTCCATGAGCTTCATGTTTTTGAACACTCCTATTAAATCCCCTCTCAACCTTTTCTCCAATGAGAACTGCGCCAGCTTCTCCAATCTATCCATGTGACTGAAGTTCCTCATCTCTGGAACCATTCTTAAAACTCTTTTTTACATACACTCTAATGTCTTCACATCCTTCCTGAAGTTTGATGCCCAGAATTGACACAAGACTCCAACTGAGACCAAACCAGTGTCTTATAAAGGTTGAGCGTAACATCCTTGCTTCCATGCACAATGCTTCCGTTTATAAAGGCCAGCTTTGCACATGCCCTTTTAATTACTTTCTCAACCTGCCTGCTACCTTGAATGATTTATGCATATATACCCTAGGTCCCTCTGCTCCTGCACCTCTTTTAGAATTGTATCTTTTATATTGCCCTCCTCGTTCTTCCTACCAAAATGTATCATTTCACATTTTTCTACATTAAGTTTCATCTGCCACATGTTGCCCCCCCCTCCTTCTACGAGTCTGTCCGTGTCCCCTTGAAGTCTATCACTATCCTCCACACAGTTCACAATACTTCCAAGTTTCATGTCATGTTATGTGACATTTTATCAGCCAACATTTGGAAATCCCTGCACAGCACATCAACCCCATTACTCTCATGAACCTGCAAACTCCAAGCAAAACCTCTTCACGTTTCTTACACATGGAGGCGGCACGGTTGCACAGTGATTAGCACTGCTGTTTCACAGCGCCAAGGACCCGAGTTCGATCCCCGCCACGGGTCACAATCCGTGTGGAATTTGCACATTCTCCCCGTGTCTACGTGGGTCTCACCTGCATCTGACCTACATCTGATCTGGTCCTGGTGACTGACCAACTTTAAGTACAGCCAGCTTTCTTCAGTAGTTGATCATCAAGTAACCTCTACACACAAAGGGTTGTAGAAGTTTGGAAATCTCTTCTGTAAATAGATGCTTGATCAATAGTTCATTTTAAATCTGAAATTGTTAGATATTTGTGAACGAAATGTTGTAAGGGATATGGGGCAAAGACAGATATATGGAGTTAAGTCGCAGATCAGTCATCATCTCATTGAATGGCAGAACATGTTCCAGGGACTAAATGACTTACTCCATTTCCTATATTTCTATGTTTCAACAATGTAATAGTCTAGAAGAATACATGAAATTAATGCACACTATCATCATTGAGAGTACAAGCAGCTTTTATGACTATAATGTGTGAAATGTTGAAAAATTATAGGCTTCTCTGGAACATGAAGAGAGCAAGATCCTCCGCATTCAGCTAGAAATGAACCAAATAAAATCTGAAATTGATAGGAAAATTGCAGAGAAAGATGAGGAGATTGACCAGTTGAAGAGGAACCACCAGAGGGTTGTAGAAACAATGCAAAGTGCCTTGGACTCAGAAATCAGGAGCAGAAATGATGCTTTAAGAATCAAAAAGAAAATGGAAGGAGATCTGAATGAAATGGAGATTCAGTTGGGACATGCGAACCGTCAGGCTTCTGAAGCTCAGAAACATCTCAGAAACCTGCAGGGTCAATTAAAGGTCTGTTTAATAGAACATTTATCTTTGATTTATTGTTAATTTTAATCTACTTCTAAATATTGTGCAATCTACTGTCAATAAAGTAAATATAATGCATTTATCTATGACCTAACCAGCAATTTTAGGATAAAGTACTTAAGATTTTACTAAAACAAACAAATTATTCTAATTTATAATATAAATATTACAGTTTACTGCGACACATGCTTTCAATATATTTCTGCCATCCAAATAGGATACCCAGTTACATTTGGATGATGCTCTCAGAAGCCAGGAAGATTTGAAGGAGCAATTGGCCATGGTTGAGCGCAGAAGTGGCTTGCAGCAGGCTGAGATTGAAGAAATAAGAGCAGCATTGGAACAGACAGATAGATCTCGCAAAATTGCTGAACAAGAGCTGGTTGATGTCACTGAGAGAGTACAGCTGCTGCACTCACAGGTTTGTACAGACACTAATGCAAGTTTGAACCTGGGAAGGGTGCGGCTGAGGCCTAAGTTTGCTGAGGAAGCTGACAGGCCTGGACGAGGTAATTCTGTTGAAATTAATGGCAGGACCTCATTAACAGTGTTAGATCCATTTCCTATCTGGAACCCGATTAACTAGGCAACCTGGCTGGCTGGTGTGAAGGAACATCAGTAACAGGAGACTGCAGCATATGCCAACCTTTCATGTCTAATTCCCAAATTCTGGAAAACCCAAAGTAAATTTTAAATTGGATTTCCATTTGCTCAGTGTGGTGGTATGTATTAGGGGTAATACGGTACACCATAAATGCCGAGAAGCTATTGGAGGACAGATGCTGGGTCCCGATTGGATCTGCCGCCTACTGGGCTCCACCCAGATAGGCGGAGTATAAGAACCCGGTTTACTCCCCGCAGCTGCATTCTGTGACTGAGTTGCTGGGGAACAAGTCTGAACAAGTCTGCTCAATAAAGCCTCAATTGAACTTCTCTACGTCTCGCCTAGTGTGTGATCGATGGTGCTACACTCAGTCATGGGGCTTAATATTGAGGAAACAGTCTGTTATTTTTGCAATTTAAAAATCCTATGAACATGTTCTTACAAACTGATGTCTCCTGCAGAACACAAGTCTCATCAACACCAAAAAGAAGCTGGATGCTGACCTGAATCATCTTCAAACTGAAATGGAGGAAATAATTCAGGAATCGAGAAATGCCGAAGAAAAAGCAAAGAAGGCTATCACAGATGTAAGCCGCAAGTTAACTTCTTTGTTAATATTTTCACAAATGATTTGTCACACTTCAATGACTTTGTTGGTACCATTTCAAGTTTGAGCTTGAATAATTATTTGCCCCTTTACCTCACGGCTCTAAGGCTGCCATGATGGCTGAAGAGTTGAAGAAGGAACAGGATACCAGTGCTCACCTTGAACGAATGAAGAAGAATCTCGAGGTGACGGTGAAGGACCTGCAGCATCGCCTTGATGAGGCTGAGCAGCTCGCAATGAAAGGAGGAAAGAAACAGCTCCAGAAACTGGAGGCTCGGGTAAGCAGCACGATTGTACTGTCACATGATGCTTGATAAAGTTTGTGAATACGTTGAGGCTTTGGCTACAAAATGAGAATCATAATAATTTTGCAGCAGTATGAATCTTGTGTGCATGTAAAATAATAAATGCCATCTGGTGATTCGTTTAGGTGCGTGAGCTGGAAAATGAACTGGAAGGTGAACAGAAACGGAGTGCTGATGCTGTCAAAGGTGTTCGCAAATATGAAAGAAGAGTCAAGGAACTGACTTATCAGGTATTTACAAGCTTATCATTTGGAGAGGGAACATCATTGTGGGAACCGGTAGTCATCATTAATTTCACAAAGTATCAATATAACTGTTGCCTCTTTTGCATTATTTACAGTCTGAGGAAGACAGGAAAAATGTTTTGAGATTGCAGGACTTAGTTGACAAGCTGCAGATGAAAGTTAAGGCTTACAAGAGGCAATGTGAGGAGACTGTAAGTAACCGAGGATTTTGTTGCATTTATTCTTCGAAATGCTTTTTGATAATTATTTCATGAAGTTGAGTTTAGACTTCAAATATTTGAGCTTTCTTTCTGTAGTATAAGATCATCAAATACTCATGCAATCTACCCTAAAGGCAAGTCAGGAACATCAAAAATCTGTTTATACACAAATCATAGTAGATCATTTAGTTTAACAGGCCATCTCTTTTCACTGATTTATGTATCGTACCCTGTTTGATAAGAACATATTCAGTTTTGTAAACTTCAATCCATTTACTTAGGATCCAAATCCAGAACTAAGGTACAGAATCATCGCTGTCATTATTAACTGAATTGTCAAATTCATGAAAACTTTCTCGAAATAAGATACCCCAAAAATGCACTCAGCATATTAATTAATTTTTATTATTATTTTTTTTTTAATTAAAAAATTTAGAGTACCCAATTATTTTTTTTTCCAATTAAGGGGCAATTTAGCGTGGCCAATCCACCTACCCTGCACATCATTGGGTTGTGGGGGTGAAACCCAAGCAGACACGGGGAGAATGTGCAAACTTCACACGGACATTGACCAAGGGCCGGGATCGAACCCGGGTCCTCGGCACTGTGAAACAGCAGTGCTAACCACTGCGCAACCGTGCTGCCTCCATGTGTAAGAAACTTGATGAGGTTTTGCTAACCACTATGCTACACGCCACCCTGATTTTTATTATTATTAATTGGATGTGGGTGTGACTGGCTCCTTCAGTGGTTATTGCGCATCCTAATTGACCTTAAACTGAATCTGCATTGCTGTGGACCTGGGGCCACATGTCGGCCAGGCCAGGTAAGGATGGCAGATTTCCTTCCTTTAAGGCCATTAGTGAACCAGATGGGCTTTTATTACAATCAACAATGGTAATTATTAGACTTTTTAAATTCCAGATTTTTATTGCATTCACATTTCACCATCTGCCCTCGGTCTCTGGATTACTAGTCCAATGACAATACCTTCACCATCAAGAAAAGATTAATATTGTATATGTTTTGTTGCCCTATTATGTATTTTCTTTTATTCCCTTTCTTCCCATGTATTTAATGATCTGTTGAGCTGCTCGCAGAAAAATACTTTTCACTGTACCTCGGTACACGTGACAATAAACAAATCCAATCCAATCCAATATTCACCATCTTATACTCAGGACAGCATGGTGACAGTGGTTAGTACTTGGGCGTGATTCTCTTGCCACATTGTGCATAAGTGAGAGCACAACCTGGCCGGTGAATCCCGGGAGAACCATCTTGCAGGCTACCTGGCAGTTTCTGAGCCTCGCGGTATTGACCTAAGTCCTGCGAGGCGTTAGATTCCAAACTCAGCCCACAAGGGGTGGGTCCAAACTGTGCTCCCGGAAGTAGGCGTTAAATAATACTTAAGATCTATCACCCGGGATACGCCGGCCTCCCTCGATTCTCCTGGTTTGATTCCGGCCTGAGGATTTTCTTCCCAAAGTCCAAAGATGTGCAAGTTAGGTGGATTTGTTACGCTAAATTATTTTATTTTTTATTTTTCCAATTAAGGGCCAATCCACCTACCCTGCACATCTTTGGGTTGTGGGGTGAGACCCATGCTGACATGGGGAGAATATGCAAACTCCACATGGACAACGAATCAGGGCCGGGATCAAACATGAGACAGCAGTGCTAACCAATGCCACTGTGCCGCCCAGCTATGCTAATTTGCCCCTTAATTTGTCTGTGTGTCAGTCTGGCTACGCTTGCGGTGTAATGCACGACAAGAAAAACGCCCCTGGTGACAGACTAGCTGTTCCAGGAATAAGTAGCTGCAGAAACAGATGATAGTCTGACCCTATGCACTGTAAAGGTGTAGAAAGGTTGAGGGAGAGATATTATACTGAAGTACTTTGAGACGTATCTCATTATTACCTCTTTGTTAATACCATAAGAAAGAGCAGGAGAAGATTTGAGTGGTCTATCGTGAATCTGAAATTTTTCACCTTTCATTCAACGCAGCCGGTGAATCCCGGGAGAGCCCTCTCACAAGCTTCCCGGCAGCCTCCGTGCCTTGTGGGATTCAGCCACGTCCCGTGAGGCGTCGAGTTCGGAACTTTGCCCAAAAGGTGTTCTCCCATTAGTAGGTCTTAAACCTACTTAACACCTACTCACCCGGGATACACCGGCCTTCCTCGATTCTCCACCCTCCCCAGGCAGGCTGCGGCCAGGCGCCGATCAGTGCTAGTCCACTAGAATGTGGACCAGGTGGACCAGCACCTGGGGTGTGTCCTGGGCTATCAGAGTAGCCAGAGTGGTGGGATCAGTGTAGGGTGGCCCCCCGACGCTCCTGTTGGAAAGTGGGCACCTTGGCACTGCCAGCTGGCACCATGGCACTGCCACCCTGGCACTGCCAAGGTATCCGGGTGGCACTACCAAGCTGGCTGGAACACTGCCTTGGTGCCAGGGTGGCAGTGCAAGAGTGCCCAAGAGCCAGATTGGCATTGCCAAGGGTTAGAGTCTGAGGGGGGCCATATCCATGAAAGAAGGGTGGAGGGGGGTTTGAAGGGTGAGGGTGTGCAGGGCAGGTAAGTAGGGACCTTTGGGAGATCAGGGGGGTGACGGGTGGGGGTCCTGGAAGGGAAGGGTGTTCTAAGGTGGCTTAGTGTGCCTGAAGATGGGGGGGGCCCAAGGGGCTCCATAGCGGGGTATCCTCACTTGAGAGGTGTGGAGTAGTGCCCCTGTGTGTGAGGGGTGACATTGTCCATGGGTGGGGGTGTGGGAAACACTCAAAGCTCACTTAGAGGTCAGGGTACCCTTTCAAAATCCAAAACAACCCAATCTCAGAGTTCAGCTTCCCAGTGCTAAAAATAGTTCCGGGCGGGATACTCCGTCGGCTGATGCTGGAATCAAGAAATGTGATTGGGCGGAGAATCAGTTCCAACATTGAAATCGCGCCGGGCGCCAATTTGATGCCAAATCGCAATTCTCCCTTGCCTCGTAGGTGGTGTCAATGCGTTCCAGAACACACGTACAGTAAACAGTTTTCGCACATTATTAGCAGGCCCGACCCTGTATTCTCTGTGGCCTCGGCGATTCTCTGCCTCAGGTGGGCCGATTTCCCGACGGCGAGGTTAACTTGCGATTTTAAAAATTACGAAACCGTGGCTGATGAGGGAGAGAGAGTGGGGTATAGAAAGTGTCCAGCATTGCCATAGTTTGTTGACGGGTGTGCCGCTGGCCGAGCGGACTTGGGGAGTAGCGGGGGGTGGCCAGGGTGAACTGTGAGGTCGGGGTGAGTGGGCGCAGAGTACCATTGCTGCCGCCTGCAAGGCAGCCATGCAGCTGTGCATGCCACTGATTATCCACTGTGAACTTAGGGCCATGGGTCGTATGAGCCCCCCCCCCCCACCAATGCACCCCCTAGATGCCCTCTGGGCCCAGCCGACCCATCAGCTGTATAAGCGCGCTCCAGCTCAACCAGTGCCATGCCATCTTGGTGGCTAGGATGAGTGTGTGTGGAGATTGTAATTTGTATATGCGGCTGCAGCTTGTCGGTCTCCAGAGTGTCATCACGGACCCAGCGAATCCTGCTCTGTTTCTCATTGGAATTGATTGTGTTCCACATGGCGTTGGTGCTAGCACCTCTTGCCGTTGAATCAGTCCAGGTTCGGCTCCACTTTTGCTGTTGTGGAAGGCCACGGATCCTGCCCCGGCGTCAACACTTAGGGAACAATCTTCTGGTCTTGCTGTGCCGGAAACAAATCTCGCAGGGGTGCAGTGTGGCTGGTGAAAGCCGGGAGGCTCTGCTCCCGAGATCTACCCAGCTCGTAATACCTCGCAAGATTGTGTTGAATCGTTGCCAGGTGAATCCCGCCCACAATGGGCGGGATCACATTTTGGCAATCTGCATTTTAGAGTGAGGCAGTAAGCCTTCCTCTAATGTGCAGATTCCCGAGGTACCTGTTGCTTTGGGATTCAATCCCTTTGCCTCGGGGACCTCGGGCGAGCGTCGTTTGGTGCTAGTCCCCACAAATGGGGACCAGGCAGAATGGCACTCGTGAGGGGTCTCCAAGGGGATTGGAAGCCCCCAGTTGCATGGCTGTTGGGCAGGGTGGTGCCCTGGAACTGCTGGTGCCACCTGGGTACCCTGGCAGTGTCAGCCTGGCACCCTGGCACTGACACCTGGCAAACTTGTTCTTTTCCCTCGGCCATGGAGTTGTAAAGATTTACACATAGGGTGGGATTCTCCGTCGGCGGGATCGTCTGCTTCATCGGCAGTGCACTCATGCCCACGGATTTTCCGGGTGTGGTCAAAATTGGAAACCCCACTGGTCAGCTGCTGGGACGAAGATCCCGCTGCTCAGAAATAAAAATGTTCTCCTTCGTCAACTGATTGGAGACTGAAGTCCCAGATATAATGTAACTATTAAAACACACTGCACAAAGCAATGCCCTATCCATGCATAGAGTCTTCCATCAAATTTAGGCTGGTTTCAAATTCAGGTCCCAGATATAAGAGAGCAATGTGATAAACAAATTCATGATTCAGTCTATTCTCGCAAAGAATGAAAAGCTGATGTCGCGTGTGAATGATTGGACTATAGATATCAAATATATAGATATGGATCACAGCATTAGAACACAAATATCTTTCGTCAAAACATTTGTGAATGATTCACACTTTAATTATCCTAGTGACCAGCTACATTCTCCTACAGCCAATAATCTAACCTGCAACCTGCTATATCCCCTTTAGGAGGAACAGGCCAATATTCACCTGTCCAAGTTCAGGAAGGTGCAGCATGAACTGGAGGAAGCCGAGGAACGTGCTGACATTGCAGAGTCTCAAGTCAACAAACTTAGAAGTAAAAGCCGTGACATAAGTATAAAGGTATGCTAGGTGTAGCCGATTTCAAAATTGAATAAATAGTGGAGCTTAAGAAACATTGACTAAAAGTATTGGTAAAGATCTCCGTTGTTTGCCAGAATATAAATGGTATTTTAAATGCAACCTTTTCATTTTATTGATTTAACCATTTGCATTTTCTTTTTATGCATTAGTCCTCCGCTGAAGAGTAGATGACAATTTGAAATGGTCCAAAGAAGATATCCACAAAATGTGTATTTCTTTGTAACATAGTTTTATAAAGATAGTTCTGAATGTAGAAATAAAAGCGCATCTCTGAAAAATCTTTCTTTGTCATCTTTGTCTGTTTGTTAGTTGGCTTGATAATCATTCTAGATGGGGCGGCACGGTGGCACAGTGGTTTGCATGGGTTTCACCCCTACAACCCAATGCTGTGTAGGTAAGTGGATTGGCCACACTAAATTGACCCTTAATTGGAAAAAAAGAATTAGGTAATTTAAATCCAACAAAATTATATTGTGAAAAAAAGTTTGGTGTGACTATAGAAAGGAGAATTTATTATAATGGTGCACATGAAATTGTTGCCAATCAAGAAACTACCATATCTCTATTATACTATTGAAATTGTGGGGTGAAAATTCTTCTGTACCCACAGGCAGCATGTGCCACAACTTGAAGGCCCAGGCAATGTTAAAGACAGTCTCAAGCTGTATAAAAATGCCTCACCTTTCATTATTGCCCACTATTACTGAAGAACCCTGACCAGGACAGGCTTACTGATTACAAGAACAAAGGATGCCGTCTACTGATTACTCTGTTTAGTACTGCTTGAAATTATGGGAACAGACCAGAAGGACTCTAATATGAAGTTGCCACACCGAAGAGGGATAAATTCCATGAGTGGGAAAGGAAACTGGCTCAGGTAGATTGGAAACAAAGATTGGGAGGTAAAATAATAAACAAAATGATGGAAGGCCGCCAACCAATGAGATAGTTCAATTACACACTTGACCCATTGTGAGGAAGGAGATAGGAATGGCATGTAAAGCTCATCTTCCTTGGAAGATTAAACAAATTGAGATTAAAGTGCAACAGGAAACTGTTGTGTTCTGTGATCCCACTGTTGTTATGATATACACAGAACATCTATGGGCGGCATGGTTGCTTCACAGGGTCCCAGGTTCGAATCCCGGCTTGTGTCAGTGTGCGGAGACGGCACGTTCTCCCCGTGTCTGCGTGGGTTTCCTCCGGGTGCTCCGGTTTCCTCCCACAAGTCCCAAAAGATGTGCTGTTAGGTAATTTGGACATTCTGAATTCTCCCTCAGTGTACCTGAACAGGTGTCAGAGTGTGGCGACTAGGGGATTTTCACAGTAACTTCACGTCAGTGTTAATGTAAGCCTACTTGTGACAATAATAAAGATTATTATTAGTTGTTTAACTGGACAATGATTTATTGGCAAATGCGTGGAAAGATAACTAACAGATTACTATACAGACAAAATTACTTGAATTCTCCTGGAGCTACTCTAATTGCGACTATCCTGTCCTACTACCAACTGGCGGGTCACTCCAGTGACGTGATGGATGTCTGACACCATCTTCGTGCCTGAGATCATACCAATAGTTATGTGCACTGATATACAACTATATACATTATTACAACTATATACATTTATGTGTGCATGCATATCACCACATCCCCTTCCTATGGAGGCATTAAGATTTACAAACATGAAAGTTCTTTAATTAACCTGATATGCATGATGGCTTTAAACATATGCGCTACACATTTTATTGCAAGTTCAGTCTGTCAGGCTTGCGCTGTAATCTGGTTGACCTCCTGAGTGACGGTGGAATTGGCAATCGGGTACCACCTTCATTTGTTGCTGGTGTTCCTGAAGTTCCACATTCCCTGTTGCAGATGCATCTTTGATCACTGGCTCTGTTGGGTGGTCTGTGCCCTCTTCAAGTTTGGGATTGCACACCAGCTCTTCTGCTGGGCTCAGCACGAAAGGCCATTGCACATTGAGTAGCGCTCTTTGGTTCCTTCGCAAGACTGAATCATCCTCAGTAAGCACCGGAAACGACTGTGGACCTGCCTCTTGCAAAACCTTTGCCAGTTTTAACCATCCATTGCCATTAGCATCTTCAAGTCTGACAGTATCACCTGGATGCAGTGTCTGGAGCTTCCTTGTGGATCTATCATACACCCCTTTCTGCCTCTTTTGAGAAGCAATTTCCGCTCCAGTCGTCGATCTACAGGAGGAGCCACAACGAAAGGCAGGGTCATCCGTAGTTGTCTGTTTATAAGCAGCTGAGCTTATTGACAAGTGGCGCTAAACGATACCTTAGAAGTGCAAAATAGATGTCTTCTTGGCTATCACTGGCCTTCTTTAGCAGCTGCTTTATGATGTGCACACCCTTTTCCGCCTTCCCGTTCGACTGGGGATATAGAACATAGAACATTACAGCGCAGTACAGGCCCTTCGGCACTCAATGTTGCCCCGACCTGTGAAACCATTCTAAAGCCCATCTACACTATTCCCTTATCGTCCATATGTCTATCCAATGACCATTTGAATGCCCTTAGTGTTGGCGAGTCCACTACTGTTGCAGGCAGGGCATTCCACGCCCTTACCACTCTCTGAGTAAAGAATCTACCTCTGACATCTGTCCTATATCTATCTCCCCTCAATTTAAAGCTATGTCCCCTCATGCTAGACATCACCATCCGAGGAAAAAGGCTCTCACTGTCCACCCTATCTAATCCTCTGATCATCTTGTATGCCTCAATTAAGTCACCTCTTAACCTTCTTCTCTCTAACGAAAACATCCTCAAGTCCCTCAGCCTTCCCTCATAAGATCTTCCCTCCATACCAGGCAACTTTCTGGTAAATCTCCTCTGCACCTTTTCCAATGCTTCCACATCCTTCCTATAATGTGGCGGCCAGAATTGCACGCAATACTCCAAATGCGGCCGCACCAGAGTTTTGTACAGCTGCAACATGATCTCATGGCTCCGAAACTCGATCCCTCTACCAATAAAAGCTAACACACCGTACACCTTCTTAACAACCCTCTCAACCTGGGTGGCAACTTTCAGGGATCTATGTACATGGACACCGAGATCTCTCTGCTCATCCACACTACCAAGAATCTTACCATTAGCCCCAGGACTCTGTCTTCCTGTTATTCCTTCCAAAATGAATCACCTCACACTTTTCTGCATTAAACTCCATTTGCCATCTCTCAGCCCAGCTCTGCAGTTTATCTATGTCCCTCTGTAACTTGTAACATCCTTCCACACTGTCCACAACTCCACCGACTTTAGTGTCATCTGCAAATTTACTCACCCATCCTTCAACGCCCTCTTTATAAAAATGACAAACAGCAGTGGCCCCAAAACAGATCCTTGTGGTACACCACTAGTAACTCTACTCCAGTCTGAACATTTCCCATCAACCACCATCCTTTGTCTTCTTCCAGCTAGCCAATTTCTGATCCAAACTGCTAAATCACCCTGAATCCCATGCCTCCATATTTTCTGCAGTAGCCTACCGTGGGGAACCTTATCAAACGCTTTACTGAAATCCATATACACCACATCAACTGCTTTACCCTCATCCACCTGTTTGGTCACCTTCTCAAGGAACTCAATAAGGTTTGTGAGGCACGACCTACCCTTCACAAAACCGTGTTGACTATCTCTAATCAAATTATTCCTTTCCAGATGATTATACATCCTATCTCTTATAAACCTTTCCAAGACTTTGCCCACAACAGAAGTAAGGCTCACTGACCTATAGTTACCGGGGTCACCCACCTTCTTGAACAAGGGGACAGCATTTGCTATCCTCCAGTCTTCTGGCACTATTCCTGTAGACAAAGATGACTTAAATATCAAAGCGAAAGGCTCAGCAATCTCCTCCCTAGCTTCCCAGAGAATCCTAGGATAAATCCCATCCGGCCCAGGGGACTTATCTATTTTCACACTTTCCAGAATTGCTAACACCTCCTCCTTATGAACCTCATGCCCTTCTAGTCTAGTAGCCTGAATCTCAGTATTCTCCTCAACAACACTGTCTTTTTCCTGTGTGAATACTGACAAAAAATATTCATTTAGCACCTCTCCTATCTCCTCGGACTCCACGCACAACTTCCCACTACTGTCCTCGACTGGCTCTACTCTTAGCCTAGTCATTCTTTTATTCCTGACATATCTATAGAAAGCTTTAGGGTTATCCTTGATCCTACCTGCCAAAGACTTCTCATGTCCCCTCCTAGCTCTTCCTAGCTCTCTCTTTAGGTCCTTCCTAGCTAATTTGTAACTCTTGAGCGCCCTAACTGAACCTTCATGTCTCATCTTTACATAAGCCTCCTTCTTCCTCTTGACAAGTGTTTCGACTGCTTTAGAAAACCATGGTTCCCTCGCACGACCACTTCCTCCCTGTCTGACAGGTACATACTTATCAAGAACACGCAGTGGCTGTTCCTTGAACAAGCTCCACATTTCCATTGTGCCCATCCCCTGCAGTTTTCCTCTCCATCCGATGCATCCTAAGTCTTGCTTCATCGCATCATAATTGCCTTTCCCCCAGATGTAACTCTTGCCCTGTGGTATATACCTATCCCTTTCCATCACTAAAGTAAACGTAACCGAATTGTGGTCACTGTCACCAAAGTGTTCACCTACCTCCAAATCTAACACCTGTCCTGGTTCATTACCCAGTACCAAATCCAATATGGCCTTACTTCTCGTTGGCCTATCTACATACTGTGTCAGGAAACCCTCCTGCACATGTTGGACAAAAGCGGACCCATCTAAAGTACTCGAACTATAGCGTTTCCAGTCAATATTTGGAAAGTTAAAGTCCCCCATAACAACTACCCTGTTGCTTTCGCCCTTTTCCAGAATCATCTTTGCAATCCTTTCCTCTACATCTCTGGAATTTTCGGAGGCCTAAAGAAAACCCCTAACAGGGTGCTCTCCTTTCCTATTTCTAACCTCAGCCCATACTACCTCAGTAGACGAGTCCTCAGCAAACGTCCTTTCTGCCACCGTAATACTGTCCTTGACTAACAATGCCACGCCACCCCCTCTTTTACCACTTTCCCTGAGCTTACTGAAATATCTAAACCCCGGCACCTGCACAAACCATTCCTGTCCCTGCTCTATCCATGTCTCCGAAATGGCCACAACATCGAAGTCCCAGGTACCAACCCATGCCGCAAGTTCACCCACCTTATTCCGGATGCTCCTGGCATTGAAGAAGACACACTTTAAACCACCTTCCTGCAACTTTGAAACCTTACTCATGACCTCACTACTTTCAACCTCCTGTATACTGGAGCTACAATTCAGGTTCCCAATCCCCTGCTGAACTAATTTAAACCCTCCCGAAGAGTATTAGCAAATTTCCCCCCCAGGATATTGATACCTCTCTGGCCCAGGTGTAGACCATCCCGTTTGTAGAGGTCCCACCGACCCCAGAATGAGCCCCAATTATCCAGAAAACTGAAAACCTCCCTCCTGCACCATCCCTGTAGCCACGTGTTCAACTCCTCTCTCTCCCTATTCCTCGTCTCGCTAGCACGTGGCACGGGTAACAACCCAGAGATAATAACTCTGTTTGTCCTAGATCTAAGTTCCCACCCTAGCTCCCTGAATTCCTGCCTTACATCCCTATCACTTTTCCTACCAATGTCGTTGGTACCTATGTGGACTACGACTTGGGGCTGCTCCCCCTCCCCCTTAAGGATCCCGAAAACACGATCCGAGACATCACGGACCCTGGCACCTGGGAGGCAACACACCAACCGCGAGTCTCTCTCGTTCCCACAGAATCTCCTATCTATCCCCCTAACTATGGAGTCTTCAATGACTAATGCTCTACTCCTCTCCCCCCTTCCCTTCTGAGCAACAGGGACAGACTCTGTGCCAGAGACCTGTACCCCATGGCTTACCCCTGGTAAGTCCCCCCCCCCAACAGTATCCAAAGCGGTATACTTGTGAATAAGGCGAACGACCACAGGGGATCCCTATACTGACTGCTTCCTCCCAGCCCCTCTCACCGTCACCCATCTATCTTTATTCTTCGGAGTAACTACACCCCTGAAGCTTCTATCTATAACCACCTCTGCCTCCCGAATGAACCGAAGTTCATCCAGCTCCAACTCCAGTTCCCTAACGCGGGGGAACGAGAGGTGATGTGCCTAAAATCATAGTAACGAACAAATTCAGTCCATTCAGGATTTTTGAAACCAGACCCATTGTCTGACATGACAATAGTTGGTATGCCATGCCGGGCCAAAATCGCTTTGGCATGTTGTATGACACACCGAGAAGTTGAGTTTGCCAACTGTGCAACCTCCAGATAGTTCAGGAAATAGTCAATAACTACAAGTAGTCTCTCCCAATGAAGTGGAACAGATCCATGCCCACTTTCTGACTAGGACTTGCAATGATGTCACCCACATGCATCGACTTTTTGCTTTGCTTGCAGCAGAATTTCTGACATATGTCACAGTGGTCAACCATGTCATATTACACTTTGTGATAATATGTTGTTATTCTCTGCCATTTGATCCAGAATGGTCTGATGAGTTGATGATAAAGAAATCACCAATCTTTAGATTGAAACAAAACTAATTTATTGAATAACGATTAATTGAATAGAGTTCGCACACACTACTGAGCTATAATTACTAATAAAGTAAGGTTGAATCTGTTCAACAGTAATCTATAATCTAGTATTAACTAATGACGATTTTGTGTTAACTCTCTCTCTAATCTAAACTACTCCTTGTGCTATGATCAATACTTCTTCTTTGCTAACTCTCCACTAACTATCCAGCATTCCCTGAGGTCTGATATTTATACTGGGAACTGGTGTTGCCCTCCAGTGTTTGAGTTACACTGAGATGTAATAATTAATCCTTCACTGGTGTACCTATATACATATCATTACAAACCATGCCTGCAATGTCTTGGGTGATGCCTGGCCAAGGGATTGTATCCCTGGCCCTGCACTTGCACTTTTCAATGCTAAGGTGCCCTTCATGGAGCTTCTTTAGCATCAAGGAATGTGGAATCACAATTCTGTGCTGCCGCAGAAGTAGGCCATTTGCTTCACTCAATTCTGACCACACATTGTAGTAGTCAGAGCAGGAACCGTTAAAACATCACTATCGGAAACATTGGATTACATTTTACAGCACTACATCCTTTTACTGCCTTCATTAGGCGCGACTTCTCATTGGAGATTGGAAGCGACACAGCGACGAGATTGACATGTAGTTGAACATCTTCATCAAGATGTACCTCCTTGATTTAAAAAATATATTTTTTTATTGGTATTTTCAGTTTTTACCCAGTTGCACTTCATTTTTAATATTTACACTGCGTGTGATTCTTATAATAATAATCTGTATTGTCACAAGCATACATTAATACTGCAATGAAGTTATTGTGAAAAGTCCCTAGTCGCCACCTTCTGGAGCCTGTTCAGGAACACAGAGAGAGAATTCAGAATATCCAAATTACCTAATAGCACATCTTTTGGGACTTGTGGGAGGAATCCGGAGCACCCGAAGGAAACCCACGGAGACACAGGGAGAGCATGTAGATTCCGCACAGACAATGACCCAAGTTGGGAATCGAACCTGGGAACCTGGGACTTTGGCGCTGTGAAGCCATAACCACTATGCTACATATTGTCTACTACAAGACAACCCGGAGCACAGTGGTTACCGAAATTGCAAGAAAGAGCTTTCAACCTCAAGTCGGTTGCAAAGCTATCAAAAGATTCGCCTGCTTTTTTGGTACGTGTACGAAATATATAACGTTCAAATGTTTCATTTGTTTTCAGAGAGCAATGCCGATCAAAGTACTTTATCACCTCGTCGTAGCTCTTGCTTTCTCCTTCACTATCTAAAGCGAAGGTATTGTATATTTCGATTGCTTGAGGACCTACTACCATGATCAGCAACGCAATATGCCTCTCGTCAGGCTGTGCCTGCAGACCAAGGGCTGAAACATAGAGTCTAAATTGTTGTTTGAAAACGCGCCAGTTTTCAACTACGTTACCCGAGACTTGAAGCTGGTGTGGTGTCTTTAAAACTTCCATCTCTAACTTCACCGTCATTTGTTGCGTTGAGTTGCAGATAGCCGTAGCTCACCAGGTTGGAGGAAGAATCTTCTCTTTTTCGTTCTTCGACCTATTTCGTCTTGTCTTTTCTGTCATTACCTTTAAATGTTCTGCACTCCTAGTTCCATGTTGCGTTCTGTGATCCCACCGTTGTAATGATATATACAGAACATCTAGTTGTTTAACTGGAATGAAAGCTTATTGGCAAACACGTGGAAAGATAACTAACAGATTACTATAGAGACAATGTTACTTGAATTTTCCTGGAGGTACTGTAAGTGCGACTATCCTACTACCAAGTGGCGGGTCACGCCAGTCACGTGATGGATGTGTGTCGCTACCTGGTGCTACCTGATGGCCGGAGGTCATACCGATAGTTATCTGCACTGATATACAACTATATAGATTTATACAACTATATACATTTATGTATGCATGCATATCACCACAGAAACCATAATACATGGCAGATTCATCATACAATAGTGATTGAAGCTGATTACAGAAAGTTTAGATGAGAACGGAGAAAGCATAACAAGGGCAGACTGATTGCATGAGCGAAGAGTAGTGGGTAACATAAAAAAGGAATCCTAAAGTCTTCTATAAACATGTAAAGCATTTTGGTATACAGTGGACTCCCAAGGGACCACAGTTTTCTTAATCTATCTTGTTATAGGCCAGGGTTTAGAAAACACCAAAGTATAATCATGGAGTTCACCTGACCTATAACTGTTTTTTGATTTTGGTTATGATGAGCACAAGAGCCTGCCTTTCAGGTGTTATTCAACAGAGTTCTTCGCCGCTTTTAATAAAAAAACAAGCTTTATTCTACAAATTTTGTTAACATCTTGATAAACACACATAGTAAGAATTATTATCAACTCCAAACATAAATACCCCACACAGCTACAGTACTCTGTATCACCCTTAATAAACTCCCCCTTTAACTGCTCCAATTTAATAACAAGATCCCATAAACCAAAAAACCCTTTTTACCAAAAACAGCAGGTAACTATAATCATTGGGTTTCTTCCTTGGAATAATAGGGACAGGGACCTGCGAATGACAGTTTCAGCCATACACATGCCCAACCTGGATCACCTCCCGGTGCTACAGAAGGTGCAGCAACTCCGAGACCGGCAAAAACAGGGCTATGATGCTCATACCACTGATTTGCCCGTGTTATCCCCGTCAGACACTGTTCGGGTCAAGATCCCTGATGGAGGCTGGTCAGCTCCAGCTGTCGTTGTTCAACAGGCTGCCCCCCACTTGTAAGTTGTGCGTCTGGCTGATGGTTCTGTTGTGCGACAAAACAGACGGGCACTGCGCAAAGTTGCCTGCCCGCAACCACATCCTTCTCCATTTCCTTCTGTTGTTTTGCCACCTCCTGATACCTCGATTCACGAGGCCACCAGTCAGGTTTTAATCCCGCCCATCAAGGCGCTGTTGTCCCCACCACCACCTCACCGGCGGTTGACCAGGATCAGACACAAGCCACAGAGACTGGACTTATGAACATTTGTTCTGTTTGCTATATTCTGTGTTCTCGCATTAGCCAGCTGTTTTCACATGTACATATGTTCACATCCACTGCATGTATATATGTTAACATTGGCCTATTCTTGTAAATACGTTCACATATGTCATCCAAACATTAAAAAAAAGGGAGATGTCATGATATGCAGACACACACATAATGATGTATAGACAAGCAGCTAATGGACACAGAGAACAGGACATGACCGATAAGCAGGCAGGACACTCGGGGATGGGACCTGACTATAAAAGACACAAGGCACTCACACTCCATCTCTTTCCACTGATGAACGTCTAGAGAGTCAGTCAAGTGTGTTGTTACAATCTCACACCTCCATCATGTGGCTAAGAGCTAGTCTGGTTCAGTCAGACAGAGTAACCACACTTAAGTTAGCAGAGAGTCGAACTCACAGAGAACTGTGTTAACTGTGCTATTAGTTCAATAAACCTGATTGAACTAACTTCAAGGTCTAGAGTTTCTTTCTGATCTGAGCTGCATCCAGTTGCAGCCAATGTTAGACCTGTGTACCTAACACAACAATAGAGAGACAGGCCAAGATACCTCTCTGTCTGAGTACAGCAGCCAAATGTGAAAACAAAAGTAAACACTCAGAGCCACAAACCAGCTCCAAACCAAAGCGAAAGTAAAACCAACTCCCAGAGCCACAGCCCAGCTGCACCCACACAATGACATCACTGAAGCCATGTGATAAGACAAAAACATATCTTAAAGGGGCACTCCCATGACTAAACTTGCGTGCGCTGGACAGAACTTTGAAATCTACAGGTTTCACAAAATCTGGAACTACTATGAACAGTCAAGAGGATAGTGATAACTCTCAAAGGGACATAGACCGGATGGTAGAAGGGGCTGATACATGACAGCTAACATTTCATGCGGAGAAATGTGACGATTGAGAGGAAGAATGAGGGGAGGTGATATATAAAGGATACAATTCTAAATGGAATGCAGAAGCAGAGGCACCTGGGGGTCTAGCCATTTCTATATGTGCACAAAATTATTGAAGGCAATAGAGCTGTTAATAAGACAAATGCAATTTTGGGTTTTATAAATAATGTCACAGGGCAGAATGATCTGCTCCCACCAGCAGAGGGAATCAGGGAGTACTTAATTTGGCAGGAGGCAAAAAATCTGTTTCCTGGCAGTGGGATAGACTGTTGGAACTTTCTCAACTTTCAAAGCCGGTTAAAGGTGGATCAAGCTTCCTGACTTTCAATCCCAGGAGCCTTATTTGCATGCATTAGCATCTCATTCATGCTCATTAAAAGGTGAACTCACCAGAATTAAGTTTGCCCTCAAATTAAGTCACTCACCAACGAGAATTTAGAACCTTCAGTTTTATAATCGTAAAAACGTGACGTGCACCTGGCAAACTTTACCACTTCCATGAATTTGATATCCATAGATGTTGCTTTTTCCTTTTTGGGGACCTCACATAACTTCATGCAAATCAAATCCCATGAGCAAAGACAGCTTCAAGGATGGATAGGGGGGGGGGGGGGCAGGTAGAGACTGGAAGTAGATGGGGGGGAACAGCGGGATAAAATGGAAAAGTGGAGTGAAGGCTGGGCAGTGGAGACAGGTTCATGGGAGAAGGATGGGGAGAGTGCCCAGATAAGGTGGGGAGGGGAGTGGGTAGCTTAGAAGGTGGGGTTAGTGGTGTTGACAGTGGTTTGGGGAGAGAGCTCAGGATATTGTTGATAGTAGGGAACAGTCTCAGTCAGAGGGGAGAGTGTGGTATGTGGTAATGTAGAAGGCCCAGGGTAATAGTCTGGTCGATGAAGGTCGAATCGAGTGAGTCACAGAGTAAACAGGCCAGGTGGTTTAGAAGACAGGAAGGGTTAGGTGGGCATGGGGTGGTGGATCATGGTAAGGTCCAGGATATTGGGGGAAAGTTCAAGGGTGATGGAGAGTGAATGGCGATATTGAGCGGGAGGTTGATGGGTGACACGCGGGCCAGTTTGAAAGGTGATAGGCACCATTTTTCCAAACTGACCTTGACCACACATCTAATCAGTCAGTGAGATCCCTTGAAGTGGGAGGAGGGTCCTTTTGGATGGATGGAGATCAGATTCAACACAAGTGACCAACTAAACGGGCACCGTGATAACTATGAGGGAACTAGGTCTCAGAGATGCTCATTTGTGTTCTTTTCTCTATGGTGAAGCCCACATGTGTCAGCTTTGTTTATGACTCATGGGTCTCATAACATCCGAGACCCAAGCAAGGTGTGGAGCTGCCGTTTATTCTGTGCCATTTGGCATCAGCTGCAGTCAGAGATAGGGATGAAGGGAGGGAGGGAGGTGGATGCCTCCAAGAGGCACGGCTGGTGAAAGAAAGCCAACTCATTACCCCAAACCTATGTTCCTCCAGGTGAATAGTCATGGCCGACAAGGTTTCATGTGGTTAGTCTTTCTATGCTCCCAAGGCAATAGTCTCTCTATATAGTTTCAGGTAGTGGAGTCAAGCCGAATAATATCAGAGTGAGACTTCATGTACTTGGCTCTCATCATCCTGGTCAAAGATCAATGTCTTCAGACGCAATCATGTATGAATGGGAGGAACACCCATCTCTGATCTTCCAGGTTGTCCTTTACCTGGAAGGGATGGGATGGGAATGTCAGTAGAGATGGAGGCAAGGTGAAGGATTTAGCACTGGTCTGCTGACTTTCAAATGAAGGGAAACCTATACCACTTAATGTATCACTTCAATTTGTTCAAATAGCTACTGAGATGTGATGATGCAGGCTGCAGGCAATTCTGCCTTGGTAATTGCTCTCATCCAGATGAGGAGATGGACGGCCCATTGCCGGATGGCAGAAGACCAGGAGGAGCAAGGTCTTGAGCAGAAAACAGGACCTCTGTAAGGTCAAAAGGCTGGCGAACATGGACCACTGCAATGATGAACATTGGCTCAACCATGGGTTTATCACCAACAGTGCTCTTTTCAAGAGATGAGTGAAAGGCAATGCCGGAGGGGCCTTCAAATATCCTATGATGTGCTTGCTCACATTTTCAAGCTTCTCCAGTATAAGCTTTGGCTGCAAGGACTCTGGAGGAGTGGTGTGGAACTCCTGGCCTATATAGAGTGAATGTATGTCCAGGTGCCCTTTAAACATGGCATGAGGAGCATTGACCCCATGAGGTAGCAGCAGAACAATCAACATCCTGTCTCCTATCCCGCCACGAGATTTGCCAAGCTCCCCAATGATGCATAATTAACGTGCTGAAAATTGGAAGATTACACATGTTCGCCCGTTCCACCACCCAGCAGAAATCATGACAACTTTCCCTCCTGCCATCGGACGTAGTCTCCAGAAGCAAAAATACCACCTACAGATCACAAAGGCAAAGCGTTTATGGCAAACCTTTATAAAAACTGGTTCATCCTCAATTCAGTATTACGTATGATTCTGAGCACTACACATCTTAGGAAGAATATGAAGGCATGACACAGTGAAGATTTACAAAAATGGGTCCAGGGATAAGGGATTTCTGTTACAGTGATATATTTGAGGTGGATGCCAGGGTGCAGTGCCAGGGCACTGCCCGGGCAGGTCCCTCTCACTTCAGAGGCTATATTGATATTTGCACCCGCGGTGGGTTGTCATTGGCAGCTTTAGGTTTTGCAAAAGCCATTGCAAACCTCATTGATATGATGTATGAATATTCAGTGAGGGGGGAACATATTGTGGGGAAGCCCTACAATGAGATAGAAATGTATTAACATTTACTGAAATTAGGTTCCCACCCTTTCTGGGTGAGAATCTAATTCCATCATGTGAGAGGAAAGTGGAAAATCAGGCAATGGGATCTCGCTGGTGAGAATCTTGTTTCCCGACTCTTGCGAGATTTTGGGCCCGCCCTGCCATTTAAGCTGATGGTTAGCCCGGGCTCAATAGTGCCCCTCAGAGTTACTGATGTTATGTACATGGATTTTCAGAAGATGTTCGATAAAAGTGCTACATAATAGATTTGTTATCAATGGTGAAGCTCATGATATTAAAGGACAGTGGCCAATGGGATACAGAATTGGCTGTGAGACAGAAAAAAGAGTGGTAGTCAACTGTTGATGAGACTGGAGGGAAACAAATGATGGTGTCTCCCAGGAATCAGTATTCGCACCATTTCTCTTTTTGATATATATTAATTATTTAGACTTGTGTACTGTCTCAAACTTATAGGGTGGGACTTTCCATCCCTTCCTGCTGGTGGGACTTTCCGGTTCTGCCGAACCGACCCCCTGTGCGAGTTCACCATCAGCAGGACAGGTGAACCATGCAAAATGCTGCAGAATTTGGCATGCCTGAAAGATCCCACTGGCAACCAAAAGCAAGCCGCCTTCGCCTCAGGAGGCTGGCTAATTCCAGACACAATTTCAAAGTTTGCAGGTGACACACAGCTTAAAGATTTAATACAGTGAGGAGGAAAGTAGTTATCTAGAGAGATTAGAGAACCAGGGATTGTTCTCCAAGGACCAGGGAAGGTTAAGAGGACAACTACATGAATTGTTCAAAATTTAGGGGAGTTTTTACAGAGTTCATCAGAAGAATCAACTGGCAGATGGATAGGCATCCAAAGGATCCAGATTTAAAATAGTTGCCAAATAGCTAATGGGGAAATTAGGAAAATGTTTAGTTTCTTTAAAATGTATTCTTTCCCAGAAAGTGGGAGTTGCTGGCTAGGCCAGCATTTATTGCCCATCCTCATAGCCCTGGAGAAGGTGGTGGCGAGCCATCTCCTTGAACCACTGCAGTCCACGTGTTGTAGATCACTGTGCTCCTAATGGTGGCACTTTTCCCCTTGCTTGTTGGACTCACAAACACTTTGACAGTCAGATGGGAAGAAACTGATTTTTAATTGACTTTAACTGTCCTATTAGGAAGAGAGTTCCAGGATTTTTTTTATAATGACAGAGAAGAAATGGGGAGATAGTTCCAAGTCTGAATAGCATGTGGCTTGGAGGGGAACTTGCAGATGGAGTTGTTCTATGCATCAGCTGCCCTTATCCTTCAAGTTGATTGTTATAATCTGAAATGCATTGCCTGAAAGGGAGCAGGTTTAAAATAACTTTCATAAGAGATGTGGATCTCTTCTTAAAAAAGAAACATTCATCGCACTATGGCGAGGAGCTAGGGAGTGAGATTAATTTGAGTTCCTTTGGAGATCTGGCTTACATATATATGGCCTCCTTCTGTGCTATATGATTCAATCATTCTTTCATCAGCTATATTTTTTTGGAAAATATTTTTATTAGACTTATATCATTTTATATCCAAAGAATACAAAAAGCACAAAAATTACAAACAACAGCAGTAAACCAAATGATAAGAACAATAACCCAGTATGCTCCCCCGTGCCCTCCTTACTCCCTCCCCCTCTACACCCTCAATCCCCCAAAAGGCTAACAGTGGCCAATTCCTTAAAGTATAATATGAACGGTTGCCATCTACAATAGAGCCCTTCAATTGACCCCCTCAGTATATATTTGAACTTCGAGATAGAAAGACTCCATAAAGTCACCTAGCCACGCTGAGTCTCCAACTCAGTAGAATTCGCCTCCGAGCAACCAGCTAGGCAAATGCCAGGGCATCTACCCCCGTCCGCAACTCCGGCACATTCGATACCCCGAATCCAGCCATTAAATGACAGGACTCTAGCACAATATTCAGGATTGTCGATATGGTGCTGAAAAAAGAGAATTCGAAACCCACAAGCTTGGGACAGGACCAGAACATGTGCATGTGGTTCGCAGGCCTCCTTGAACAGTGCTTGCACCTATCCTCAACCCCCTCAAAGAAACAACTCATTCTGCCCTTGGTTAGATCGCCCTAAACACTACCTTGATCTGGATCAGACTCAGCCTCGCCCAGGATGATATAGTGTTCACCCTACGGAGGGACTCACTCCACACCTCCTCGTCCAGCATAAATCCCAGCTCCTCCTTCCAGTTCGCCTTCACCCCTTATACCTAGACCAACTCATCCCTCAAAATTGATCCATAGATGCGGGACATACTACCCTCTTCTGACCCCAAACAGGAAAGAATCCTATCCAATAAGGTTGAAGGCAGCGCCACTGTAAATTTCAAACCTGGAGGTACCTAAAGGCGCCCGAGCTCAAGAGCCCAACTTTCTCTTTCAGTTCCCCCAGGCTGGCAAACTTCCCCTCCAAAAATGAATCCCTCACTCTCTTTCATTAGCTATACTAAATGGGAATTAAACCATAGTCAGATTTGGAGTACTGTGCACTATTCTGGTCTCCACATTCTAAGATTAATATAGAAGCACTGATGGATGTGCAAAACGTACGATACCAGAACTGCAAAGTTATACTTATCAGGAAAGGCTCCGGACACAGCTCTTTTGTCTTGCATAGAGAAGACTGTGGGGCAGGTGGAGGGGGGAGATGACCTAACAGGGGTGATTAAAATTATGAAACAGTTTGATAAGGTGGAGGTAGACGAGTGTATTAATTTGTGGTGCAGGTAAAAGCTAGGAGCTGTAACATAAGATAGTTACCAATAAATCCAAGAGGGAAATCAGGAGAAACCTCTTCAACAAAAGAATGGTAAGAGGATAGAACTCACTACCAAAAGGAGTAGCAAATAGCATAGATGAACTGAAGGGGAAAGCTAGATAAACACACTAAAGGGTAAGTAATAGAAAGTTACATAGATAGGACTAAATGAAGCCGAACAGGAGGATGCTCATGTGAATCATAAATACAACACAAACCAGTTGGTCAAATCACCACCTACATCCATTGGCTGAGATTCAAAATCCCTGTTTTTTGAATGATATCTGTGTGTAAAGAAATAATATTAAGTTTTAATTTTGTATCAAATTTTAAAGTGACCAAAGGTACAAGTAGCTTGTTCCAATTTGATTCAAGTTGACTCTGTCCTTAATTTTTAGGATTCTGTTCTCAGTTTAACAATCTCAATTTAACAATCTCAATGCTCACAGAGCATAGGTTTCTTTCTGATTTTCTTCCAGTTCAGGCTGGCTTTGCTAGAATTTCTGTTGCTGCTCTGTCAGCACCTTTACTGTACAATTGTAAATGTAATTTTGGAATGTGACTATCTCATGATTCTTCTATATTGTTGTCAAAGATTCTTGTGCAGCTGCATTTGACTTCCCCACATCTTTCATATTGGGGTGAGTGCACAGTAGAACACTGATGAAGGTGCACACCAAGAAGCTGCGTGCACTGGCTGACCTGTAGTCAGCCACCTGAGGCTCTGAAGCAACAAAGAGGAGTCCTGCTCCAACTTGGCAAAGGGCATTGCGCTGAGCTGACCCTCTCTGCAACCTCTTTGCTCCAGCTTCCTGTTGAGGTTTAGGAATGGACAGGAGACATAATTCTCTGTCCTACCTGTGAGGATGCAGCAACACTTACTGCCAACTCCATGAACTCAGCAAAACACTTCCAAAAATACACACCACAGGTACTTCCAGAGGCTTTTTAACAGCAGAAGTTATTCTAAATGACCTTACCTCCATATTAGATGCCTGGTTCTTCAAATAATGCCTGTGGGTCACTCTAGTTGAGTGACAAGTAAATATGTTGAACAGACATGTGTGGTCCAAGTTTGTAAGTTTTGCATCAAATCAGCCCATATGGTTCTTTACAGTCATGATCGTACCAGTTGGGGGGCTTCCAATGTGCACAAGGAACACCCGCAGGAGCACCCTTTCCAGTGCGGGTGCCACGATGACCATGCCTGACACGGCTGGCAGCACCGCATATTCCACTCATCTCCAGCAGAGTGATCCTAAGTCCTCTCGCTGCCTGAGAGAAAATCCCTGAAAACCAATTGGACACAAAAACATTAGATCTAGTGCAAAGTTTATTGCATAATCTTGCACATTTCAAATTCATAAAACAGGGACAAATCAAAATCGAAGATATGGAAATTGAGAGTCTTATTCACAGGTGAGAAATCTTTAATTCTTAAAGCTTGTCAAGCTGATTTTTATTATCTGAAAGACAAGGAAGCTTGAGGCAGCACCTGACTCTATAACCATTGTAAGTTATCTGCTGGATAATGGAGGAGTGGAAACAGTAAGAGTAATAGTGTTCAGTGTTATTTGTGTAGAAGCTGGACAACACATGCAACTAAGGACAGTGATCCCAGTAATCAGCAGGTTACTGTCCCAGGTGCTCTTTTTTTCTAAAGGTTAGGCAGTAACAGTATTTCACTGTCTTGACTCATCATTCAAATACACTGAATGGTATGAGGCTGGTCTATTTTCTATATAGATTAAACTCACCAGAGGAAAACAAGGCAGCACTTGTCCATTCAAGTATAAGCACCATTGCAAGAGCATAAAACACTACCAAACAACATTTTGTCATGTGAGAATACCTTTAAGAAATGTTTGGCTGCTCATGTTACTGCAGTGATGTCAGTGTGTGGGTGGAGCTGAGCTCTGGTTCTGCTTTTTAGTTTCACTTTGAGAAAAGCTTGGGTGTGTCTGTCTTTTTGGTTTCGTTTTTCAGGGTGTTGCAGCTGAAGTCAGCCAAAGCAGCTGTACTGTTGATCTATCTGCCATGAAGGACTATCTCTTGATCATTTGGTGAATTCAGAAATTTAAATGGTTTCAGTATTGAATATAAACACTGATGTGCTTCTGTTTAAAGGTTGTTAAGTATTTTGGATGTTAAAAGGACAGTTTAAAGGATTACTGAGTGTTGTATTCTTTGGGGGTTATCTTTGAATTAATGGTTGCTAAGATATTCACTGTTTGTTTTAAAAAGGTTAACTTGAGTTCATAGAATAAATATTGTTTTGCATTAAAAATGAACTTTTCAATTTCTGAAGTATCACACCTGTAGAGTGGGCCGTGTGCTCCCCATACCACAATCTATTACAAGTTGTGGGCCAGGTGAACTCCATGATACACTTTGGGATTCTCTAAACCCTGACCCATAACAATTGGGGGCTCGAGGGGGATAAAAGACTCTCTATTGGATTGGCTTAGTGAACTTAAAGACAGTGAGGGGTGAGCATATTGTGGTTGCTTTTCAGGTGTGGTATTTTAGTTTAAGTAGGGTGTGTGTTGTGGACAATGGCTCTTTCAGGGGCTCAGATGTTTTTGGGGTGGAGACAGTCACACGCAGTACCTTATGGACAGAGACGAAAAGCAGACTGTTAGATTTGGCAAAAACATTGCAGTTAACATTACCTGACAAAATGCGAAAAGATGAGGTAATTATGGCGGTGGCTAAGCATTTAAAGTTGCCTGAGATACAGTCTGACTCATTAGAAATGGCAAAGATCCAGTTGCAGATTAAGCAACTTGAACATGAAAAAGAATTAAAGCAGCTTGAATATGCAATGAGGGAAAAAGAAAAGGAGAGAGAAGAAAGAAACAAAGAAAGAATAGCCCTAACAGAACAAAAAGAAAAAGAAAGGGAGATACACAGATCAGGGAAAAAGATAAAGAGAGAGAGCTTGAACTTCAGAAAACGGCCATGAAACAAGACAGTCAGTTCAAATTGGCAGACGTAAAGGGAAACGTACAGTTGGATGATAGTGATGAGGATAGTGAGAAAGAGAGTCATAGTCGAAGGCATGGTGGGGATCCTTTAAATATGTCCAGGCATTGCCAAGGTTTGACGAGAAGAAGGTAGAAGCCTTTTTCATTTCATTTGAGAAGGTAGCTAAACAAATGAAATGGCCACAGGACATGTGGGTATTTCTGATTCAAACAAAGATGGTAGGTAGAGCTAGTGAAGTGTTTGCATCACTACCAGAGAAGGTATCTGGGACGTATGAGGAGGTGAAAAAATCCATCTTGGGTGCATATGAACTAGTGCCTGATGCCTACAGACAAAGGTTTAGAACTTTAAGGAAATAATTTGGTCAAACATACATGGAGTTTGAAAGGCTCAAACAGAGTAATTTTGATATGTGGATAAGGGTTTTGAAAATAGACCAAACGTATGAAGCTCTCAGAGAAATTATACTTTTGGAGGAGTTTAAAAATTCAATTCCTGATGTAGTGAGAACTCATGTGGAAGAGCAGAGGGTTAAAACTGTGAGGTTAGCAGCCAAAATGGCAGATGATTATGAATTAGTTCACAAATCAACACTTGGTTTCCGACATCAGTTTCAGCCTGTGAGGGATAGAAACTGGGGTCATGAGAAATACTCAAGTGGTAAAGTTAAAGGTGATCTGATGGGAGATAATAAGGAGAGTGTACCTCAGATTAAAAATGAAATCCAGGAGGGTGGAAACAAAAAGTTTCAAATGTTTTCACTGTAATAAACTAGGCCATGTAAAGTCACAGTGTTGGTGGTTGAAGAAAAGCACTGGGAAGGCTGATGTGGTAAGACAGTGGGGTTTATTAAAGTGGCAAAGGAAAGCCCAAGTGAAGCGAAGGAGGTTCAAAAGATTGCACAGACTGATCGAGAGGTGATTGATAAGAAAGTGCCAGATCTCTTTAAAGGATTTACTTGTGTGGGTAAAGTTTATCAGGAGGAACAAAGAACAAAGAATAAAGAAAAGTACAGCACAGGAACAGGCCCTTCGGCCCTCCAAGCCCGTGCCAACCATGCTGCCCGATTAAACTACAATCTTCTACACTTCCTGGGTCCGTATCCCTCTATTCCCATCCTATTCATGTATTTGTCAAGATGCCCCTCAAATGTCACTATCGTCCAGGCTTCCACCACCTCCTCCGGCAGCGAGTTCCAGGCACCCACTACCCTCTGTGTAAAAAACTTGCCTCGTACATCTACTCTAAGCCTTGCCCCTCGCACCTTAAACCTATGCCCCTGAGTAATTGACCCCTCTATCCTGGGGAAAAGCCTCTGACTATCCACTCTCTCTATGCCCCTCATAATTTTGTAGACCTCTATCAGGTCTTTATTCAACCGCTCCTCATACCTAATGCCTTCCATACCAGGCAACATCCTGGTAAATCTCTTCTGCACCCTCTCTAAAGCCTCCACATTCTTCTTGTAGTGTGGCGACCAGAATTGAACACTATACTCCAAGTGTGGCCTAACTAAGGTTCTATACAGCTGCAACATGACTTGCCAAATCTTATACTCAATGCCCCGGCCAATGAAGGCAAGCATGCCGTATGTCTTCTTGACTACCTTCTCCACCTGTGTTGCCCCTTTCAGTGACCTGTGGACCTGTACACATAGATCTCTCTGACTTTCAATGCTCTTGAGGGTTCTACCATTCACTGTATATTCCCTACCTGCATTAGACCTTCCAAAATGCATTACCTCGCATTTGTCCGGATTAAACTCCATCTGCCATCTCTCCGCCCAAGTCTCCAAACGATCTAAATCCAGCTGTATCCTCTGACAGCCCTCATCGCTATCTGCAATTCCACCAACCTTTCTGTCGTCTGCAAACTTACTAACCAGACCAGTTACATTTTCCTCCAAATCATTTATATATACGACGAACAGCAAAGGTCCGTCACTGATCCCTGTGGAACACCACTAGTCACAGCCCTCCAATTAGAAAAGCACTCTTCCATTGCTACTCTCTGCCTTCTATATGCTAGCCAGTTCTGTATCCACCTTGCCAGCTCACCCCTGATCCCGTGTGACTTCACCTTTTGTACCAGTCTACCATGAGGGACCTTGTCAAAGGCCTTACTGAAGTCCATATAGACAACATCCACTGCCCTACCTGCATCAATCATCTTTGTGACCTCTTCGAAAAACTCTATCAGTACGTCCATTTGCTTCCAAATGGGAGTAGATCCTGTCTCGAAGAATTCTCTCCAGTAATTTCCTTACCACTGACGTCAGGCTCACCGGCCTGTAGTTCCCTGGATTATCCTTGCTACCCTTCTTAAACAAAGGAACAACATTGGCTATTCTCCTGTCCTCCGAGACATCACCTGAAGACAGTGAGGATCCAAAGATTTCTGTCAAGGCCTCAGCAATTTCCTCTCTAGCCTCCTTCAGTATTCTGGGGTAGATCCCATCAGGCCCTGGGGACGTATCTACCTTAATATTTTTCAAGACGCCCAACACCTCATCTTTTTGGATCTCAATGTGACCCAGGCTATCTACACACCCTTCTCCAGACTCAACGTCGACCAATTCCTTCTCTTTGGTGAATACTGATGCAAAGTATTCATTTAGTACCTTGCCCATTTCCTCTGGCTCCACACATAGATTCCCTTGCCTATCTCTCAGTGGGCCAACCCTTTCCCTGGTTACCCTCTTGGAGTAGGTAAAGAAGTCACAATTTTAAGAGATACGGGAGCTAGTCAATCTTTAATGGTAAGAAATTAGGAGTTATGTAGTTTGGGAAGAATGTTGCCAGAAAAGGTGGGAATATGTGGAATTCAGGGTGAGAGGAGTAGTGTTCCATTATATAAGGTAAGATTGGAAAGTCCAGTGAAGAGTAGTGAAGTGGTAGGAGGAGTAATAGAAAAACTATCTTGTCCAGGAATACAGTTTATCTTGGGTAATGATATAGCTGGATCGCAGGTGGGAGTGATGCCTAATGTGGTTGATAAGCCAGTGCAAAATCAGACGACTGAAGTGTTGAAGGACAAATATCCTGGTATTTTTCCGGATTGTGTAGTAACAAGGTCGCAAGGTCAAAGGTTAAGACAAGAGGAGAAATCAAAGAGTGAAGATGAAGTTGAAGTGCAATTATCAGAAACGATTTTTGATCAGATGGTTGAAAAAGAACAACCCTGATCCACAACAATTTCTTGCGCTGAAAATTAATATTTTGCATGTGTGGAGTCTGATTCCTTTAGACTTCAATTATTGTTAGACCTTTTCAAAAATAAAAGAGTAAGTTATGGTTTGTTTGATTCTTTCTGTTTCTTTTAATGTCTCTCAATCCAATCCTGTTCCCTGTCGTTATTTCACCTTTGTAAGGAACCTCCTGTTTTCCCTGTGTTCTTTTGTTTCAGCTTTTTTAATTTTTGTACCTGGACAATTAATAAAGCCTGCACCTTTAAGATGGACTTCACCTTAGGCAGCACGGTGGCGCAGTGGTAGCACTGCTGCCTTACGGCGCCAAGGTCCCAGGTTCTATCCCGACTCTGGGTCACTGTCCGTGTGGAGTTTGCACATTCTCCACGTGTTTTTGTGGTTTTCGCCCCCACAACCCAAAGATGTGCAGGTTAGGTGGATTGGCAACGCTAAATTGCCCCTTAAGTGGAAAAAGAAATAATTGGGTACTCTAAATTTTTTTTAAAAAAGATGGACTTCACCTTTAATCTAAAAAAAGGGAATCCAGCAGGATGTGCTGGCATCGGTGATGACTCATCTTGATAGACTTGGTTGTTGACCAATGAGCTGTCGGCCAATGAGGGGAACTCTGTTTTTCTGCAGTAAAGCTAGGGGCCATTCTGATGGAGTTCGAAACAAGTAAGAATTACACAGGCCTGAGGCGGATCTTTTGAGTAAAGGCCCAGGTTAATAAAAGTTAAAGTGGCTCTCCAGAGGGGATTTAGACCGAATGCTCCAGCCAAACGATCCTCATTAGCCATCCAACCGGTAGTTCTCAGTCATTCCTGGAAGGACAGTCAACTTAAAAAACAACTTCAACATCCAAAGCAAGGGCACTTGTCGGATCTCTTATTTTATATTCTAATGATAGATGATTGTCTGGTTAATTGGAGGTGTCTAAAGTACAACTTTATTTCTAATTATTAACTTTAATACACTTGCATATGAACTAAATCAAAACTTAGAAACAAAATATCAAATAATACATGAGTTGGTCAAATATATGGCAAAGGAAATCATTAACCATAAAGAAATCACTTTTCAAATGGAGGGGGGTGGTCCGAGGGGGAGAAGAGCATCGGGTGTCGCTATATGCGGATGACCTGTTGCTGTACGTGGCGGATCCAATGGAGGGGATGGTGGAGGTCATGCAGACTCTAAGGGAGTTTGGGGAGTTTCGGGCTATGAGCTCAATGTAGGGAAGAGTGAGCTCTTTGTATTACAGGCGGGGGACCAAGAAAGAGGGATAGGGGACCTACCGCTGAGGAGGGCGGAGGGGAGCTTTCAGTAGCTGGGGATCCAGGTAGCCAGGAATTGGGGGACCCTACATAAACTGAATCTGACGAGGTTGGTGGAGCAAATGGAGGAGGATTTCAAAAGATGGGACATGTTACCGCTCTCGCTGGCGGGTAGAGTGCAGTCGGTCAAAATGGTGGTCCTTCCGAGGTTTCTGTTTATGTTTCAGTGCCTTCCCATCATGATCACTAAGGCCTTTTTTAAGAGAGTAGGCAGGAGTATTATGGGGTTTGTGTGGGCGAATAAGACCCCGAGAGTAAGGAGAGGGTTCCTGGAACGCAGTAGGGACCGAGGAGGGTTGGCGCTTCCAAACCTGGGGAGCTACTGCTGGGCAGCAAATGTGGCGATGATCCGCAAGTGGGTTGTGGAGGGAGAGGGGGCGGCATGGAAGAGGATGGAGATGGCGTCCTGTAAAGGAACGAGCCTGGGGGCGTTGGTGACGGCACCGCTGCCGCTCTCGCCGACAAAGTATACCACGAGCCCGGTGGTGGCGGCAACGCTAAGGATCTGGGGCCAGTGGAGACAGCACCGGGGTGCAATGGGAGCATCGGTGTGGTCCCCGATCAGGGGTAACCACCGGTTTGTCCCGGGGAAGATGGACGGGGGGTTCCAGAGCTGGCATCGGGCGGGGATTGGAAGAATGGGGGACCTGTTCATCGACGGGACGTTTGCGAGCCTAGGGGCACTGGGGGAGAAGTTTGAGTTACCCCCGGGAAATGCCTTCAGATATATGCAGGTGAGGGCTTTTGTGAGGCGACAGGTGAGGGAATTCCTGTCGCTCCCGGCACAAGAAGTTCAAGATAGGGTGATCTCGGGTGTATGGGTCGGGGAGGGCAAGGTGTCGGAAATACACCAGGAGTTGAAAGAGGGGGAAGCGCTGGTAGAAGAGTTGAAGGGTAAATGGGAGGAGGAGCTGGGGGAGGAGATCGAGGAAGGTCTGTGGGCTGATGCCCTAGGTAGGGTTAATTCCTCCTCCTCATGTGCCAGGCTCAGCCTGATATAATTTAAGGTGGTCCACAGAGCGCACTTGACGGGGGCGAGGTTGAGTAGGTTCTTTGGTGTAGAGATCAGATGTGGAAGGTGCTCAGGGAGCCCGGCGGACCATGTCCATATGTTTTGGTCATGCCCGGCACTGGAGGGGTTCTGGAGAGGAGTGGTGGGAGCAATATCTCAGGTGGTGAAAGTCCGGGTCAAGCCAAGCTGGGGGCTAGCAATATTTGGAGTAGTGGACGAACCGGGAGTGCAGGAGGCGAAAGAGGCCAGCATTCTGGCCTTTGCGTCCCTAGTAGCCCGGCGAAGGATCTTGCTAATGTGGAAGGAGGCGAAGCCCCCCAGCCTGGAGGCCTGGATAAATGATATGGCTGGGTTCATAAAGTTGGAGAGGATTAAGTTCCTTGAGAGGGTCTGCGCAGGAGTTCTACAGGCGGTGGCAACCATTCCTAGTCTATCTCGTGGAGCATTAGAGGAAGGTCGGTCAGCAGCAACAGCAACCTTGGGGGGGGGGGGAGTGGGGGGGATGTCCTGGGAGGAGGGGAAGGGGGGGGAAAGGGGGGACTGCCTGGGAGGGCAGATGAGCAAGAGATAACATGAAGGGTTGGGGAAACTGGCACGTACGGGTGAGGGCCAGTGTACAAAGCTGTGTAAATATATCATTTTGCCATGTATATATCTTGCTCTGCGCGATTTCTCATTTTTTTTTTTTGTTACGAGGTGGGGGGGGTTATTGTTTGTAAGGGAGAAAAATTGTGTTAAAAAACTTTAATAAATATATTTTAAAAAAAAGAAATCACTTTTCAAAATAAACATGTAGGATGATTCATGAATTCAGGAAGACAGGAACTCAGGAGGCTGACCTCGGCATAAGGTCTTACTTTAAAGGAATCCTTATCAATAGTCTAATCCCTTATTTACTCTCATTGGTTTCTAATCTCAGCTGAGACCTCCTGTTTTGTTTAAATAGATGTCAGTTACTCAGAGGATGGTTTATTAATCAAACATTGACTGATAGCCATCTGGAATCATTCACTGCTGGCCATAGACCTAGCTGCAACTAATTAGTTGTTACATTCTTACTACTAAATGCACTGAAATACAATCGTCTGTTCATTATATGAAATATTTGTTGAAACACTGTCTGAATTTTTACACACAAGATCCTCAAGTTCAATAGTTGATTCATTATCTGAAACAGTAGCTATCTTTTCACAATCATGGCATTTTGAATAATTCCACTCTCTAGCTTTGCACTCAATCAGTACCTAAAAACATCAATAAATCAATTGATTAATAAATCAATAATCTATCAGCACTCATCTTCCATCTCACATTAATCCTTTTTTATTTTTTCCCTCCCCATCCCTCTGCATGTGTTTGTCTTGTGTGTGTTTAGGTAGAGGGTGGGACGGTAAAAGAGGGGGGAGTAGTGGATTAGCAGGCTGTTATTCTCGTATTGTTGTTATAAATAAATAATTGTGTTTAATTTACAAAACTGGTGCTTGTAAGTCATTGGAGCAGTCAAGGGCCAAAGCTCTCAGGAACTTTATACAAAGCATTGGTTTATTCACTTATGTTGGAACTCCGGGGCCTGTGGCACTGGCCCAGGGTGTCGTAACACCTACACCTGAATTGACATTGAATTAAATATACTAACATATCTTGATGATTGGTTAAGGAGATAGCAGTCGTTTGCCAGCTTCATAAAGCTTTCACATGTTCTGTAGAGGGTGCTGTACTTTTAAATAATTGGCTGACAGGGAAATTCCAATGCATAATCCCAATGATTATATATGGGCCAGCACAGTATAACAAAATCTGACCATTATCACTTACAGCATTCACAGAATGTGCCAAGACGTATCTGAGTTTTTACAATTGTGTAACATTTAATCCACTATTTTCTCTTCACTGGCATGAAGTGAGTGATTGTCACAGGCCAAGAAGTGCAGAAATGGGAGAATTCACTTAGTTTTTAAAAGGAACTGGAGCTTTGTTATGTACAAAACATCAAAAAAATGAATTCAGAAAATTTTTCTGGGGAAACGTATGCATTACCGCATTGAAATAGATGGTTCCAACATACAAAAGTAACAAACAACAGTTCAACCACATCAATGTTCAACGGAGAATCTTTATATTTTGCTTTATAATCTAAATAGTAAAGGCAACTATCTTTATTTTAAAATTTACACTGATAACCAAAAGCTAATTGCTTCAATAAATTAGTGTCAATCATATTAAAGAATTTTCAGACAGCCAACGAGAAAATCTTTCACAAACAGCAAATTAAAGATTAGCACACTGCATGGGATGGTGGTAGAATCTGTAGTATCGTGGAAAAGCTTTTAAAAAAGATTATTTAAAAAAATAATTCTAGAAATTAATCATAATGGCTAAAGTGTTTGTGAACACTCCACAAACATAAAATTATTTTTTCAACGGCAGATCTTTCGTTCAGCAATAATTATTACTTAGTTCAGGGGGAGGTGGTGGCGTCGTGGTACGGTCAGTGGACTAGTAATCCAGATGCCCAGGCTAATGCTCTAGAGACATGGGTTTAAATCCATTCAATTAACAAAATCTGGAATTGAAACTTAGTCTCAGTAATGGTGACCATGAAACTATCATCAATTGTTGTGAAAACCATCAGCTTCCCTCATGTCCTTTAGGGAGGTAAATCTGCCTTCCTTACTTCGTCAGACTCACAGCAACGTGGTTGTCTCTTAATTGCTCTCTAAAATGGCCTAGCAAGCCACTTAGTTCAAGGGCAATTTTCTTTTTATTCGGTCTTCAGATGTGGGAGTCCTGGCTGGGCTAGCATTTGTTGCACTCCCTAGCTGCCCTTGAACTGAGTAGCTTGCTAGGCCATTTCAGGAGGGCAGTTAAGAGTCATCTGCATTGCTATGTGGATCTGGAGTCACATGTAGGCTAGACCTGGTAAGGACAGCAAATTTCCTTCCCTAAAGAACATTAATGATGAGTAACAAATGGTGGCCTTGTCAGCAAAGCCCACATCCCATGAAAGAACAAAAGTAGTTCACTGTTATAAAAAACAATTACACCTGATTGAACTACTAGATGTAACTTCTTACGGGACATTGAGAAGTGAAATGAGAATGAAAAGGGGGAAGTTGTCACCATACCAATTGATTTGGGAGCAGGGTGGTGGAGAAGAAGGTGTCCACAACACAGCCTGTGGATGAAAAGTGAATGCCAGTCTGTAACTTCAGGATTTCAGTGTTAATCTGCCCATGTGCTCAATCCTGAAGTTCTGGCCAGTTTCAGGGAGGTAATGATGGTGAATGCTAAAACACCCGGAAAATCTGGACCTTTGTTTAAAAAGACATGGTTTGCTAAGTAAATTAACTGTTTGCTGAATGCGCTGAATGCTGTAGGTCCTACCCTGCCTCCAACTGAATGGCTGACACAGTGATATCCAAAAATCTGTCGCTCTCTGATTTGAATATACTCAATGACTGAGCATCCAAAGCTCCCTGCAGCAGAGAATTCTAAATGTGTACAATCCTTTAAGTGAAGAACTTTTTCCTCCTATCAGTCCTAATGGTTGGCCACTTAGTCTGAGGCTGTGGCACCTAGTTCTGGACTCCCCATCTCCACATTCTCTCAGCATCTAGTCTGTTAACATCCTTAATTTCAATGAGATCAACTTGTCTTCATCTAAACTCCATGAAATAAAGATTTCAATCTCTCCTCATCGGCCAATCGCTACATTCCGTGAATCAATTTAGTGAAACATTGTTGTATCACTCTAAGGCAAGTAAACCCTTAGGTAAAGAGATGTAAGTGATACACAGTACTCCAAGAGTGTTGTTATCAAGGTCCTTTCCAATTGGCAGTAAGATTCATTTACTCTTTTGCTGGAATTCCTCAAAAGCACAGAATGATTACAGGACAAGGGCATTCAGCCCTTAATTTTTTGCTGGTTCACCAGAGGAGCAATTTACCCAGTACAACTTCTCAGCCTGCTCCTGGTAGTCCTGCATATTCTTCCTGTCAGATGATAACTCAATTTACTTTTAAATGCCTTGACTGAACTTGCCGCCATTGCACTCTCAGGCAGTGCATTCCAGATCCTAACAAATTGCTGTGAGAAAAAGCTTTTCCTTGTGTGGCAATTGCTTCTTTTGCCAATTACCTTAAGTCTGTGTCCTCTTCTTCTTGATCCTTCCACTTGTAGAAACCCTGGGCGGGATTTTCTGGCCTCCCCATGGTGTATTTCCCGGGAGCAGGAGGTGGCCTGCCATTGGCCGGAGAATGGATCTTCTGGTCCCATTGCTATCAATAGGATTTCCCATTGATTCCAAGCCACACCAGGGAACTCACGGTGGGGGTGCGTCAGTGGCGGGACCAGAAGATCCCACCAGCGTGAAGAGCTGGAAATCTCACCCAGTTTCTCCCCACCTACTCTGTCCAGATTCCTTATGATTTTTAATACCTCTGTGAAATATCCCCTCAACATTCTCTTTTCCATGGAAAACACTCCCAACATCTCCAATCTACCTTTTTCACTGAAGTTCCTCATCCCCGCAACCTTTTTCTGCACTCCCTCTAATGTCTTAACATATTTCCTCAAGCTGATATAACATTTGCTTTGCTTATTTGGTTCCTGATTGGTTGCTGTACCTGCGTGGTAGCTTTCTAAGATTCGTGTAGCTCGATCCTTCTGAACATCAAATTTCCCGATATCAATTTAAAATACATTCTGCGTGTTATTTTTTTCCTACCAAAGTGGGAATCTCCAAACTTTACCATGTTATATTCAACCTGCAACATTTTTGCACGCTCACTCAATTTTTCAAAATCCTGTTGCAAACTTTATGCACCCGCATGTTAAAATCTAATCCAAAAACCAATACATTGGAACAGTGTTGCATGTACAGTGACAGCAACTATATTTTAAATGACTAAATATTGGCTCCATGCCATCACAAAAAGTATCTACTTCCACTACCCAATTCTATTCCTGCCTCAGTTCATCTGTTGATCAAACCTTCCTCCATGTCGTTGCTACCTCTAGACTTAGCTATTTCAAGCTTTCCTATCTGACCACCAATTTTCCATTCTCTGTAAACTTGAGCTCAAGCAAAACTCTGCAGCCTGTATACAAACTTGCACAAAGTCCCATTGATCCATCGCCACGGTACACACTGGCTACTGACTGTCATGATATGCAAACATGCAGCTGATGAACACATAGAATAGGACACGACCAATGAGCAGTCAGGACAATCAGGGTTGGTATCTCACTAGAAAAGGGATGAGGCACTCACACCCCTCCTCTTTCCACACACCAACATTTACAGAGTGAGACAGGGTGTATCCTCAGCATCACACCCCAGCACGTGGCTTAGAGCAAGGCTGGTTCAGTTAGACTGAGCTACTACATTTAGATTAGCAGAGAGTAAAACTCATTGAGAACTGTGCTAATAGTTCAGTAAAACACATTGAACTCACTTCAAAGTCTGGAGCATTTTTTACTCAAAATTTCATCAAATGGCAGCTTGTGTTATTCCAAATTACATAACACAACATGATACCAGGAGGCTGTTCAATTTAGTTAGTTCAACTCAGCAAGATCCGTGACGACCAGCGAATGTATACCGGCACAATGGAAAAGATTCCTGCTCCTCACCAGCTCAGGACCTCCGGCAATCTCAGTGCCAACTGGCAGACATTCAAGCTGATATTTCAGCTTTACGTCGAAGCATCAGACATCAATGGTGCGCCTGATGCATGGAAGATAGCTCCTCCTCTCTCCCCAGCGGGTGATCACACCTCGGAAATATTCAACTCCTTTCACTTCGCCGAAGACCAGGACAAGACCAAGTTTCAGACCATCGTGGACAAGTTTGACAGCCACTGTGAGGTGGACACCAACAAAATCTTCGAGCGCCACATATTCGAGCAGCAATTGCAAGGTAAAGACGAATCCTTCAACACATATTTAACTAACCTTATGTTGCTAGCGCAATCCTGTAACTTCGGTGATATCACTGACTCCATGATCAGAGACCAAATCGTTTTTGGAGTTCACTCTGATCCTCTGAGAGAGCAGTTACTGAAGATCAAGCATATGACCCTGCCAGTCGCAATTGAAATATGCACGCTAAAAATCGCTATTCCCAGTACAAAACGGCAGAAAATGATAAGCTAGCCTCCCATGAGGTGGAGAGTGTACAGGCCATCTCCCGGATGCAGTGCCTCAACATTGACGAAAGTGGCCATTTTGCGCGCTCTTCCCGGGGCCCGATGCATGCGCGATGCGAACGGCATAACAAAGCGGCCGAAACCCGCACTACGCAGGTGCAGATGTCTGAGAACCGCACTGCGCATGTGCAACGACGCACGGGGCGTCCAGGCGCCGACGTCATGACGTGTTCGAACTGTGGCACTGCCCATTTAAAGCAAAACTTCCCTGCAAGAGGCAGACGCTGTTTAAACTGTGGGAAGCCAGGCCACTATGCAGCCCTGTGCAGATCTGCACCACCAGTCAGGAGCCAGCGCTCCCAATTCCGACGACGGCGCATCCGGAGTGTGCAACAACTCTGACAGGATTCTGATCCTGGCAGTGCAACGGATCTATATGATGAATGCCTGGACAACACCTATCGTGTGGGCATTATTACAAAGTATGAGTATGCCACACCAGACACATCGCAAGTCCAGTCAATCCTAGCTGTGGATTCCGAGGATGAATGGCGAGCAGTGATGAAGGTCAACCACTGCCCCATCCAGTTCAAGCTGGACACAGGTGCCTCTGCCAACCTCCTCTCAGGCAGACCTCAGACGCATTAAGAAGCTCCCACGATCCTTCCAGCTGCCTGCTAGCTCCTGGATTACAACAGGAATGCCATCACGGCACTGGGGTCCTGCCATCCTGCTTCAAGAAGGCCACCATCATACCGGTACCAAAGAAGAACCAGGCAACGTGCCTCAAGACTACCGGCCAGTGGCCCTGACTTTAGTCGTAATGAAGTGCTTCGAGAGGTTGATCATGAAGCGCATCACCTCCATACTCCCAGAACGCCTTGATCCACTGCAATTCGCATACCGCTGCAACCGGTCCACATCAGACACCATTTCCCTGGCTCTACACTCATCCCTAGAGCATCTCGAAAACAAGGACTCCTACATCAGACTCCTATTTATTGACTACAGCTCCGCCTTCAACACCATAATCCCAGCCAAGCTCATATCAAAGCTCCAAAACCTAGGACTTGGCTCCCCACTCTGCAACTGGATCCTCGATTTTCTGACCAACAGACCACAATCAGTAAGAATGAACAACAACGCCTCCTCCACAATAGTCCTCAACACCGGCACCCCGCAAGGCTGCGTACTTAGCCCCCTACTCTACTCCCTGTACACACACGACTGCGTGGCAAAACTTGGTTCCAACTCCATCTACAAGTTTGCTGACGACACGACGATAGTGGGCCGGATCTCGAATAACGACGAGTCCGAATACAGGAGTGAGATAGAGAATCTAGTGGAGTGGTGCAGCGACAACAATCTCTCCCTCAATGCCAGCAAAACTAAAGAGCTGGTAATTGATTTCAGGAAGCAAAGTACTGTACACACCCCTGTCAGCATCAACGGGTCCGAGGTGGAGATGGTTAGCAGTTTCAAATTCCTAGGGGTGCACATCTCCAAAAATCTGTCCTGGTCCACCCACGTCAACGCTACCACCAAGAAAGCACAACAGCGCCTATACTTCCTCAGGAAACTAAGGAAATTTGGCATGTCCACATTAACCCTTACCAACTTTTACAGATGCACCATAGAAAGCATCCTATCGGGCTGCATCACAGCCTGGTATGGCAACTGCTCGGCCCAGGACCGCAAGAAACTTCAGAGAGTCGTGAACACCGCCCAGTCCATCACACGAACCTGCCTCCCATCCATTGACTCCATCTACACCTCCCGCTGCCTGGGGAAAGCAGGCTGCATAATCAAAGATCCCTCCCACCCGGCTTACTCACTCTTCCAACTTCTTCCATCGGGCAGGAGATACAGAAGTCTGAGAACACGCACGAACAGACTCAAAAACAGCTTCTTCCCCACTGTCACCAGACTCCTAAATGGCCCTCTTATGGACTGACCTCGTTAACACTACACCCTGTATGCTTCATCCGATGCCAGTGCTTATGTAGTTACATCGTATGTGTTGTGTTGCCCTATTATGTATTTTCTTTTATTCCCTTTTCTTCTCATGCACTTAATGATCTGTTGAGCTGCTCACAGAAAAATACTTTTCATTGTACTTTGGTACACGTGACAATAAACAAATCCAATCCAATCCAATCCAATCTGCACATATCCAACCGACACACACAAACATGGTTACGCTTTGAAATTGTTCAGCCGGACGAGGCATCCCTACTAGGTGCGCACGCCTGCAAGCAGCTGAACCTTGTTCAAAGGTTTTACACCACGACATCCTCCCATGTGGATCTTCAGGCCGGCATCGATGACCTCCTCGCCCAGTGTCATGAGCGCCAATGGCCCGTGCTTTAACAGTCGGGAATGGTCCACGTTTGCCAGGTCATACAATTTCCAGCATGTCACCTCCAGTTAGCACTATCCATAGTCCACTGGAAAAGTCGAGAAAGGGGTGCACATTGTGAAACAGCTCATCTGCAAGGCCGCGGACTCTGCTTCCGACATACACCATGCACTGCTCACGTACAGGGCGACTTCATTGTCCACTGGCATGTCGCCGGTTCAACTCCTGATGAACAGGGACCTGCGGTCGATGCTTCCAGCCATACACCTGCCCAACCTGGATCACCTCCGGGTGCTGCAGAAGATGCAGCAGCTCAGAGACCGTCAAAAGCAGGGCTATGATGCCCATAGCACCGATCTGGCCGTGCTATCCCCGGCAGACACTGTCAGGATCAAGATTCCAGATGGTGGGTAGTCTGCCCCGGCTGTCGTTGTTCGACAGGCCGTGCCCCGCTCTTATGTTGTACGTATGGCTGATGGCTCCATCGTGCGAAGGAATCGACGGGGACTGCGCAAAGTTGCCTGCCCACAACCACTTTCTCCTCCATTTCCATATGTTGAATTGCCACCTCCTGATATCTCGCACCACAAGGCCACCAGGCAGGCTTCCATCCCGCCTGTCAAGGCACCATTGTCCCCTCCGCCACCTCTCCGGCGGTCAACTCGGATCAGACGCAAGCCTCAGAGACTGGACTTCTGAACATTTGTTTTGTTTGCTCTGTTCTGTTGTCCTCCGTCAGTCACGTTAGACAGACTCATTCACATGTAAATACATTCACATACGCCAACAAAACATTTTTATAAAGGAAGCTGTCATGACATGCAAACTTGCAGCTAATGAACACATAGAATAGGACATGACCAATGAGCAGTCAGAACACTCAGGGGTGGTATCTCACTATAAAAGGGATGAGGCACTCACACCCCTCCTCTTTCCACAGACCAACATCTACAGAGTGAGACAGAGTGTATCCTCAGCATCACACCCCAGCACGTGGCTTAGAGCAAGGCTGGTTCAGTTAGACTGGGTTACTACATTTAGATTGATGTGGAGATGCCGGCGTTGGACTGGGGTGAGCACAGTACGAAGTCTTACAACACCAGGTTAAAGTCCAACAGGTTTGTTTCGAAGTCACTAGCTTTCGGTGCGCTGCTCCTTCCTCAGGTGAATGAAGAGGTCTGTTCCAGAAACACATATATAGACAAATTCAAAGATGCCAAACAATGCTTGGAATGCGAGCATTAGCAGGTGATTAAATCTTTACAGATCCAGAGATGGGGTAACCCCAGGTTAAAGAGGTGTGAATTGTACCAAGCCAGGACAGTTGGTAGGATTTTGCAAGCCAGATGGTGGGGGATGAATGTAATGCGACATGAATCCCAGGTCCCGGTTGAGGCCGCACTCATGTGTGCGGAACTTGGCTATAAGTTTCTACTCGGCGATTATGCGTTGTCGCGGGTCCTGAAGGCCGCCTTGGAGAACGCTTACCCGGAGATCAGAGGCTGAATGCCCTTGAATGCTGAAGTGTTCCCCGACTGGAAGGGAACATTCCTGCCTGGTGATTGTTGCGCGATGTCCGTTCATTCGTTGTCGCAGCGTCTGCATGGTCTCGCCAATGTACCCCGCTTCGGGACATCCTTTCCTGCAGCGTATGAGGTAGACAACGTTGGCCGAGTCACACGAGTATGTACCGCGTACCTGGTGGGTGGTGTTCTCACGTGTAATAGTGGTATCCATGTCGATGCTCCGGGAATTCTTCCACAGACCCCAAGAGGCCAACAGCGAACCCAAGCAGACTACCAATGAACCGAAACAGCAGACCGAGAGATCTGCGGTGCGGCAACCGAACAGGAAAGAGTCGAATTGGACCCCTCCGGAAGGCCGCTGCCTTAGACTCAACATGTATGCTCAAGCCGCCAGGAGTCGCGTCAATGCCAGATTCATCAGTCGCATTCACAAGACAGCCCCGAACGTCACCCAAGCACAACGCAATGCCATCCACGCTCTCAAGACCAACCACAGCATCGTCATCAAACCAGCAGACAAAGAGGGGGCCACTGTCGTACTGAACAGAATGGACTACTGCAAAGAAGTATACCGACAACTGAACAACCAAGAACACTACAGACAGTTACCCGCAGATCCGACCAAGGAACACATCCGCCAACTTAACAGACTGATCAAGACCTTGGATCCAGATCTTCAGAGCACCCTACGTGCTCTCATCCCACGTACTCCCCGCATTGGAGATCTCTACTGCCTCCCGAAAACACATAAGTCCAACACACCAGGCCGCCCTATCGTTTCAGGCAATGGGACCCTGTGTGAGAACCTCTCTGGCTACATCGAGGGCATCTTGAAACCCATCGTACAAGGTACACCCAGCTTCTGTCGCGACACGACGGACTTCCTACAGAAACTCAGCACCCATGGACCAGTTGAACCAGGAACATTTTCGTCACAATGGACGTCTTGGCACTCTACACCAGCATCCCCCATGACGACGGCATTGCTGCAACAGCCTCAGTGCTCAACACCGACAACTGCCAATCTCCAGACGCAATTCTGCAACTCATCCGCTTCATTTTGGATCACAACGTCTTCACCTTCGACAACAAGTTCTTCATCCAGACGCACGGAACAGCCATGGGGACCAAATTCGCACCAAATACGCCAACATCTTCATGCACAAGTTTGAACAGGACCTACTCACCGCACAGGACCTTCAACCGATGTTATACACCAGATACATCGATGACATTTTTTTCCTTTGGACCCACGGCGAAGAATCACTGAAACGACTACACGATGACATTAATAAGTTCCATCCAACCATCAGACTCACCATGGACTACTCTCCAAAATCAGTTGCATTCTTGGACACACTCGTCTCCATCAAGGACGGTCACCTCAGTACTTCGCTTTACCGCAAACCTACGGATAACCTCATGATGCTCCACTTCTCCAGCTTCCACCCTAAACACATTAAAGAAGCCATCCCCTATGGACAAGCGCTCCGTATACACAGGATCTGCTCAGACGAGGAGGAGCGTAACAGACATCTACAGACGTTGAAAGATGCCCTTGAACGAACGGGATATGGCACTCGACTCATCGATCGACAGTTCCAACGCGCCACAGCGAAAAACCGGACCGACCTCCTCAGAAGACAAACATGGGACACAACCGACAGAATACCCTTCGTCGTCCAGTACTTCCCCGGAGCGGAGAAACTACGTCATCTTCTTCACAGCCTTCAACACGTCATTGATGACGATGAACATCTTGCCAAGGTCATCCCCACACCCCCACTACTTGCCTTCAAACAACCGTGCAACCTCAAACGAACCATTGTTTGCAGCAAACTACCCAGTCTTCAGAACAGTGACCACGACACCACACAACCCTGTCATGGCAATCTCTGCAAGACGTGCCAGATCATCGACATGGATACCACTATTACACGTGAGAACACCACCCACCAGGTACGCGGTACATACTCGTGCGACTCGGCCAACGTTGTCTACATCATACGCTGCAGGAAAGGATGTCCCGAAACGTGGTACATTGGCGAGACCATGCAGACGCTGCGACAACGAATGAACGGACATCGCGCAACAATCACCGGGCAGGAATGTTCCCTTCCAGTCGGGGAACACTTCAGCAGTCAAGGGCATTCAGCCTCTGATCTCCGGGTAAGCGTTCTCCAAGGCGGCCTTCAGGACCCGCGACAACGCAGAATCGCCGAGCAGAAACTTATAGCCAAGTTCCGCACACATGAGTGCGGCCTCAACCGGGACCTGGGATTCATGTCGCATTACATTCATCCCCCACCATCTGGCCTGCAAAATCCTACCAACTGTCCTGGCTTGGTACAATTCACACCTCTTTAACCTGGGGTTACCCCATCTCTGGATCTGTAAAGATTTAATCACCTGCTAATGCTCGCATTCCAAGCATTGTTTGGCATCTTTGAATTTGTCTATATATGTGTTTCTGGAACAGACCTCTTCATTCACCTGAGGAAGGAGCAGCGCTCCGAAAGCTAGTGACATCGAAACAAACCTGTTGGACTTTAACCTGGTGTTGTAAGACTTCGTACTGTACATTTAGATTAGCAGAGAGTCAAACTCATTGAGAACTGTGCTAATAGTTCAATAAAACACATTGAACTCACTTCAAAGTCTGGAGCATCTTTTACTCAAAACTGCATCAAGTGGCAGCTTGTGTTATTCCAAATTACATAACACAACACTGACCCAGCCTGGCAATGATTCACTTTTAAAATTCTTATCCTTCTTTACACCTTCCTTCATTACCACACCCCTCCCTGTCTCTGTGATCTCTCTCAGCCCCACAACCTTCCAAGGTAACTGAATTCTTCCATTTTTGGCCTTTTGTGAATTCTTGATTTTAATAGCATCACCATTTGTCAGAATGTATGCAGTTTCCAAGGTTCTCAGCTCTGGAATTTCTCCTCTACATTTCTTTGCCTCTCTTCCTTTAAGATGGTAATTAAAATGCTTTGGCCAAGCTTTTGGTCATCTCTTCTGGTGCCTTGTTATTTTGTTTGATAACAGTCCTGTGAAGCATCTTGCAAAGTTTTACTGCACTAAAGGTGCGATATAAATGCAAGTTGCCGTTGACTCTGAAATCTCAAATTCCTCATGTTACACTCCTCTGTTAATGTGATGTACATATAAATCTTACTGAACGGGCATAAACACCAATAGTGTTCAGCATTTAAAAAATTCTTTCACGGGCTTTTAAAAAATTTGTTCATGGGAAGTGGGCGTTGCTGGCTGTGGCAGCAATTACTGCCATCCTTAATTGTCCTTGAGGGGACAGTTGAGTCAACCACATTGCTGTGGGTCTGGAGTCACATGTAGGCTAGACCAGGTAAGGACAATCTGCATTGACAGGATTTGAACCTGGGTCCCCAGAGCATTACTTTGGGTCTCTGGTTTACGAGTCCAGTGACAATACCACTACACCCCCACCACCCCAGCATTGTTGACTAGTCCAACATTTTCATTGCCCATCCCTAATTGCCCCTAAGAAAATGATGGTCGGGAGGGATTTCCAGAATTTTTCCCCAGCGACAGTGAAGGAACAGCGATATAGTTCCAAGTCAAGGGATTGGGCACAATTTAACGGAAAAGTTTCTGTCGTGTTGGGTGTTCTGATGTACAAACAATCCAACACGGCTGGAGATGGTGTAACTCAATTTTATTAACTACTCAACTGTAACAGCACACTGCTAACTTGGGTACGTGCATTACCAGCTAATCTGTGGATCCTGTCCTATTACTATCTGGGTGAGGCACTCAGCACATGGTGAATGTCTGAGTGGCAGGCTCTGAGCTCGGTGCTCTGAGCTGGCTGCTGCTGTAATGAACGGGAACTGGAGTGTCCACTGTTTTTATAGTGCGTGTGCTCTCACTGGTGATTGGCTGCGATGTAGTGTGTGTGTTGGTTGGTCCTACTGCATATCCATCAGTGTGTGTTTGATTGCACCATGATATGCTGATCTAAATATCATGACAGTTTCTAGGTGTGGTAGCGACCAGGAACTGTCACAGGCTTCCCGACACTCGGCAAGGCTGTCATCGATATCAAATGATAATTGGTCCACTTAATGTGGCCCCATGGGCTTCATGCCACAAATGACTGTCCCGCCAGCTAATTCGTCAGGACCGGGCTCGCCAGACCCCAGCTAACAAAGGAGGGTGGAGCTTAAACCGATCCTGCAGAGCAAACCCCACATAGCTCGCAGCCATGCCACAGAAGAGACAAGCCCCATGATTCAGGGATGCCGATCTGGCCAGATTGTTGGACACGCTCGAGATCAGATGGGATGCCCTGTTCCGCCGAGGATCTCGATGGGTCAGCCATAGGGCAGAAAGTGCTTCCTGGGAGAAAGTGGCAGCAGCTGTCAGCTCAGGGAGCATCACCAGGAAGACTGGCACCCAGTGCCATAAGAAGATCAACGACCTCCACCGGGCCACATGGGTAGATTGGCACCGGCTCCCTGGCATTGCCCCCACCCAGTACCATTCCGTGCCCCTGCCCACCCATGTCGCTGATGCCGACCCCCCCCCCCCCCCCCCCCACCATGCATAATTATCTTTATTAGTGTAAAAAGTTGGCTTACATTAACACTGCGGCAATGAATTTACTGTGAAAATCCCCAAGTCGCCACACTTCGGCGCCTGTTCAGGTACACTGAGGGAGAGTTCAGAATGTCCAATTCACCTAACAAGCACGCCTTTCGGGAGTTGTGGGAGGAAACCGGAGCGCCCGGAGGAAACCCACGCAGACACGGGTAGAATGTGCAGACTCCGCACAGGCAGTGACCCAAGCGGGAATTGAACCCAGGATCCTGGCATTGTGTAGCAACACTGCTAACCACTGTGCTACATTTCGCCACTCCATCCCCCCATACTCCCCATCCCCCCCATACTCCCCATCCCACCTATACTCCCCAAACCCCATACTCCCAATCCCTCCATCCCCTCATTCGGCCCAGCCCCACTTCAATGCAACCCTCCCACCTCACAATGAATGACGGGTGCAGCTCACGATGCCCTCTCTGTGTCCCTGCAGCCGGAGGTTGGCCCACAACTGACGGTAAAGGGCCCTGACAGGCAGCAGGGTGCCAGACATCATAGCTCTCACCCCTTAAGGGTGATGGAGGTTGCGGGAGTGGAAAACAGATAGATCACCGACGTAGAGGTTGGCGCACGCCATTGAGGTGAGGATCCACCAGCTTCACCCAGATGACCCGTCACACATGAGTTGTTAATGTCATTCAGAATTACCCATCCCTCCCACAGACCAGATGTTCATTCTCCACAGGATCTCCATCCAATGGTGCCAGCCCATCCGGGGTGATTCCGCTCCCCCCCCCCCCCCCCCCGCCCCCCAACCTCCCATGAGAACACCTCAGAGGGGATCTCCGATGAGACCACTGTATTTGCAGAACAGCTCTCATCCCCAACCTCCACTAGTGCACGGACATATGCCTTGGTAGGCACCAGGAGAGGACAGGCTTCTGGGGCACATTCTGATGAGCACGACAGAGTTGCCGATGCACATCAGGTGGAGGCAGGACGCACAGGCAGGCCGCATAGGCAAGGCAGAAGTCGGAAGACTGCTGGATCCCAAAATCCAGTTGGGTCCCAGTCAGATGCTGAGCCTCTGAACCAGGTTTACCCGAAGCTGATGCAGCCAACAGGTTCCGGCATTGATATTCAGAGGGCCATGCCAGCAATGGTCCAGCAGATCCATAAATGATTGGAGGAGACCCAGAGGCTACAGGTGCCGGAGATAGCACCGTGAATGAGTGACACCGAGGCCAACACTGCGAGGGTGGCAACCGCAATGGAGAGCCTGGTGCACGACGTCAGCAGCATGAGTGGAGTTATCCAAGGTGTGGCTCGGTCAGGGATGACCATGGCTGAGCACCTCAACAGCATGTCCCTGTCCCAGGTGGCACTGCAAAGTATATCCCAGTCTCAGGTGGGCATTACTGAGCCCTCCAAAGCATGTTCTGGTTGCTGGGCGAGGTGTTCCAGTCTCAGGTGGGCAGAGCCGAGGCTCTCTGGAGCATATCCCGGTCGCTGACGGAATAGTCCCAGTCGCAGGTGGGCATTGCCGAGGCGCTCCAGAGCATGTCCCAGTCACTGAGGAGCATCGCCGAGGACATCAACACCATGGTGCATACATTTGGGAGCTGCAAGGGTTGGCAGAGCCAGATGACAACGAGGCTGCTGGAGCTCTCTCCAGCGGCCCCTCTGTCCCGGGGTGAACCCCAGGGCTCTATGTGTACCAACCGGGAGGAGGGGACGCTGGTGCCACCCCGGCTGCTCCTGGGACCCACCCCTCAGACAATGGTGTGTCTCGGAGTTAGCACCCGGAACAGGGTGGCACGGGGGGCCCACAGAGGATGCCCGCCAGAGACATCGAAGGCCAGGGGATGCTGTAAGCAGCAGGCTACCTTCACCCCTGGGGCATCCTGGGGACACACCTAGGCGCACCAGTAGAGAGCGGAGGGCTAAACAGGTCGAGCAACATGAGAAGGCACTGAGGGGGGAAGGGGGTAGGGATAAGGGGGGGAGGTGCAATGAGGGGTGGGGAAGTGTTAGGTAGAGGGGTAGGGAAGGTGGTGCACAGACGACACATATGTACAGCAATAAAAAACGTTGCACTTGAGAAGCATGACCCCTCTGGCACATTCTTTTGCAATGCGGGCCAACCATCAAGGCCCTGCCCCAGACTCCAAGGAAAGAGATCCTGGATGACACCCCACCCCCCTCCACCCAAACCCCCAACCACCCCCCCAGCCCAAGCACACCATGTGGTTCACATCGGGGGGGTTCGTATGTCAGGTCGAAGTGCATGTGGCCTTCACATCGGCCAATCTGCCAGCTAATGATGCAAGTCTGACCCGTATTCGCCGTGAGACTGCGGCTGACCCCCTTCTACAACGTGTGATGCGCCACATGACGGAAGGGTGGCTCAAAGGACAGTGCCCACAATTCTACAATGGACGACTTGGCCGTCATTGACGGTGTCCTCCTAAAGCTGGACCGGATTGTGATTCCACACAGCATGCACAGGTTGGTCCTCAAACAATTACACGAAGGCCATCTCGGGGTTGAGAAGTGCAGGCGGAGGGCCCGAGAAGCTGTATACTGGCCGGGCATCAGCGACGACATCGCCAACATGGTGCTCAACTGCCCCACCTGCCAAAGGTTTCAGCCGGCGCAACCCCCTGAGACACTTCAGCCCCATGAGTTGGTGACGTCCCCCTGGGTGAAGGTGGGTGTTGACCTTTTTCATGCGCTCGGCAGGGACTACGTCATCATAATTGATTATTTTTCAAATTATCCAGAGGTCGTACGCCTGCACAATTTGACATCGTCAGCTGTCATCAGGGCATGCAAGGAAACCTTCGCTCGCCATGGCATTCCGCTTACCATCATGTTGGGCCCTGTTTTGCGATCCAAGAATGGCCTTCTTTTGCCGATTCGTATGGTTTCACACACGTGACGTCCAGCCCTCTGCATCCCCAGTCAAATGGTAAGGCGGAAAAGGGCATCCATATCATCAAGCGGCTCCTCTGCAAGGCAGCTGATGCTGGATCGGGTTTCTGTTTAGCCCTACTGGCCTATCGCTCGGCCCCACTGTCGACTGACTTCTCACCAGCCCAGCTGTTGATGGGTCGCGCCCTCAGGACCACTGTACCGTCCATTCATGTTCCTAAACCCGGCCATGCTCCAGTACTGCAGAGGATGCGACAGCAGCGTGCTCAGCAGAAGGTGGCACATGACACTCGGGCAACTGATCTTCCTGCCTTGGCGCCTGGAGACAACGTCTGCATCCACCTACCAGAGGGTGGCTGGTCGGCAGCTGTCGAAGTTCTCCAACGCGTGGCTCCCCGCTCGTTCCTGGTTCACATGCCTGATGGCTCCATTCGCCGGCGTAATCGCTGGGCTCTTCGGCTGCTTCCGCGCTCGCTACGTGATCATGCACCGGTGCCACGCCCTCCTGATGTCCCTGATGTCAACTTCGTGGAGCTTCCTGCCACTATGCCTATTCCTCTATCGTCTGCCAGGCCCATTCCTCAACCGGTGGATCCTAACCCACCCTTGAGGCGGTCAACCCGAATTCGTCACCCACCGACTAGGCTGGATTTATGAGCATGTTTGCACATTGGACTCACTGAAGTGTTATGCCACAATGTTAATGTGTTTCTCTTTTTGTCGTTATAGGAGTTCGTTTTCGATGTTTGATGATTGCACTTGTTTTGTTTATGGTACAACCTCGTTGCCATGTTGCACCTGCCATCTTCCTATGTATATAGTTTAGCCTCATGTACATGTTGTAAATATTACACACACATATTCAGCTGCACTCAGTACACACCAATATTTATTACCACATAGGCACATATTCTTGTAAAAAGGGGGGATATCATGATATTCAGATAAACATATCATGGTGCAAACACACATACACACTGAAGGACAGATCAACGGACCAATCAACACACACGCAACATCACAGCCAATCACCAGTGAGAGCACACGCACTATAAAACGGGGAACACCACAGTTCCCGCTCATTCCAGCAGGAGACAGCTCAGGGCACAGAGCTCACAGCGTGCCACTCAGACATACACCATGTGCTGAGTGCCTCTCTAAGGTAGTGTTAGGGCTAGGTCCACAGGTTAACGGGTAAAGTACGAACCACAGTCATAAGTTTACCGATGTTGTTATCAAGAGTAATAAAACAGAGTTGTACCATCTACAACCGTGTTGGTTTGTTTGTACAGCAGAACACCTAACACGACAACGTGCAAGCGATGGGTGTGAAAGCGCACTCAACAGACAGACAAGAGTTAGACTATGGAACAGATTGAGGAGCATCATCACTCAACTTTCAGCAGGTTATCATCACGCCTGCTCTCCACAGTGACCTGCTGACAATGCTGACACAGTCACATCACCCTAGAGTGCTGTTTCACAGACCCTAGGAAGCTGGAACAAGGTGGGGAAGAGAGGGAAAGGGATGGGAGAAAGGGTAAGGTGTGGAAGGGGAGGAGGAGGGGAAAGGTAGGGGGATGGGGAAGGGGGAGAGGGAGGGAGGAAAAGGGAGGGAGGCAGCGGAAGGGGGGATATGACAAATGAGGCCACGTCCTATGCAAAGCGGGTGAGGATGAGGACCTCCCTGGCTCTCTGGGCTTGCCAGACTCTTGCTGCTGCTGCCTGTCTTCCATCCTCTGGCTGGTCCTATGGGTCCACCCTGACCTTGTTCTCCAGCCTCCTTGCCTCCTCCTCCTCAGAGGTGGCCACATGTTCCACCCCCTCCACCTCCAGCACCTCGCTCTGCTGCTGTGCAAGGTTGTGGAGGGTACAACAAACCACCACAAAGCGGGCAACCCTCTGGAAGCTGTACTTCAGTGCACACTGGAGAGATCGAGGCACTGGAACCACATTTTGAGCAGTCCGATGCACCACTCAATGACAGCACGGGTGGTCACATGGGCCTCGCTATTTTGGGTCTTGCATTGGTCACCAGCCTCCGTACTGGTGTCATTATCTAGGTCCTTAGTGGGTATGCCTCATCCCCAAAAGCCAACTGGCCATCCTGGGGTGGTCTTCAAAGAGACAGGGGAAGTACGACTGTCCCAGGATGTAGCTGTCGTGCACAGTCCCTGGGAAACGTGCACACATGTGCATGATCTTCATGCTGTGGTTGCACATGAGCTGAACATTTAGGGAGTGAAACCCCTTCCTGTTGATGTAGGGCACTCCCTGACGGCCTGGTGAGCGCAAGGCGACATGTGTGCCATCTATTACGCCCTGGACCTGGGCATTGCAGTGATGGCAGAGAATGCTGCTGCTCGGGCATTTTGTTAGGCTTGGTTCATGTCGAAGTTTATATAGTTCACTGCCCAGGCAAACAGGGCTTTTGTGAAATCACGGATGCACTTGTGGGCAGTAGCTTGTGAGATACCACTCAAGGCCCCGCTCGATCCCGAGAATGATTCTGAGGCATCAGCATTCAGGGTCACTGACAGCAGGTCTCCTCCTTCTCCACATGGTGCCACGTCCACGGGGACAGGACACAGGTGCTCCACCATATCCTTGTTGAGATGGAGCCTCCTGTGGCACATGCTAACCGTCATCTGTTCAAAAGACCAGCGACGCCTGAACACCTTGAGACGTCACTGGTGTACCCCTCGAAGTCCCTTCTTGGTCTAATGGCAGCCGGGTCCTCAGGGTCCTGCACAGGGAGCTCTGTCTATGATGCTGACACTGCCCTCTCCGGCATCTGGCCGCCTGCCCTAACAGCAGCACCATGAGGGCAGTCTCCAAGGGGTCCAAGATGTCATCCAGCACATATAATATCTGTAAGGAATTGAGGAGTCGCTGAGCGTTGTAGGCTTACTGCCAGCAATCACTAATTAACATAATTTTATTTTTGCAACAGTTTTGATTTTTAAGTGAACTTTTATTGAATCTTACTTGGTATACATTGATTTAAACCTAGGTGTGATTCTTCTTTTATTAATGAATCAATAATCAGCAGCAGTGACACTGTTAACTGCAGACGTGTTTTCCCAAGACCTTGGGCGGGATTCTCCACTCCCGCGCCGAAGTGGCCGCGCCGTCGTGAACGCCGTCGAGGTTCACGACGGCGTGAAACGGCCCCGATCCCGACCGATTCAGGCCCTGACAATGGGCTAGGATCGGGGCCGCGTCATCTACACGCGCCAGGCCTTGTCGCCCGTGTAAAGGCGGTGCCGCATAGATGACGCGGCCGGCGCCGCATAACTGTCGTCATCCGCGCATGCATGGTTGCCGTCCTCTCTAAGTCCGCCCCACAAGAAGATGCCAGACGGATCTTGCGGGGCCGCGGAAGGAAGGAGGTCCTCCTTCAGAGAGGACGGCCCGACGATCGGTGGGCACCGATCGCGGGCCATGCCACATTTGAGGTGCAGGATCCCCCCTCCACCCCCCCCCCCCGCACGCCGCCTCCCCAGCGTTCACGCACCATTCCCGACGGCAGCGACCAAGTGTGGATGGCGCCGGGGGGAACCCGCCGTTTTGGCCTGGCCGCTCGGCCCATCCGGGCCTGAGAATAGCGGGGGTGCCGGAGAATCGCTACTTTGGGTGTCTCCGGCTATTCTCCGGCCTACGGCCCGCGGAACTCGATGGGGCCGTTCCCGCCACTTGGGAGAATCGCGGGAGGGCGTCGGACCGGCGTCCCGGGAAATTCTGGCGGCCCAGGCGATTCTCCCAACCGGCGCGGGAGTGGAGAATCTCGACCCCTGTTTTTCAGATTGGCTATTCACAACTGGTACTTTATTTGTTTTCCCTTTTCAAGCCGGACTACTAAAATAAAGGTTGGCTTTTTGTTATCAAAATTGTTAGGAAAACAAAGATAGTTTTAATATTTGGCTTGGTAGACATTAGAAATAAGTATAGTTTTAAGTGCGTTTAATGTAATGTTTCTGTGCCTGGACGGGTTAATGCTATAGTTAGATTCATGCTGGACAAAGGTGTTTACATATGTGGGGATTGGTTAAGTTTCAACTGTGCTTCAATTGTGTTTAGAGAGAGCTACGGAGTGAACAATAAATAGGCCAGCAGAGGTACATGGGTCTTGCTCAGAAAATGGGGCCTTGTAAGGTAGAGAAGCTTTCAAATATTAGGTTTAGCTAATTTGATTGCAGCTGGAGATAGGTAACGAGAGAGAAGGTAGTTCTCAGAGCTCTGCTAGAAGCAGTTGGTTTACTAAATTAGAGAGGGAACATCTCTCTCATCTTTGCGAGTTGTAAAGCCACGCCATAGATTAATTGCTAAGAAAACAAGTACAAGGGTGGCACAATGGCTAGCACGGCTGCCTCATGGCGCCGAGGATCCGGGTCGATCCCAGCCCTGAGTCACTGTCCGAGGGGTAATCTGTGCATTCACCATGGAATCCGGGAATAGGAGTAGAATGGGAGGAGATAGAGGAAGACGCCTGTGAATATGCTGAGGTCGACCTGATAATGAGTGGGGACCCTGACCCCGTTCCAAGCAATGGAACCAACCACACCCACCGAAAATACTCCCATCACTATGAATCCGCTCGCCACCAGCCGGCGAGATGGGCAGAACACCAACGTAACGTATGTAACCCCATTCCCACGGCATAACTCGCCGACATTGCCAAGGCAATCGGTGTGTTCAAACCCACCGGGTATCCAAACGCCCTCTTCAAGAAAATCAAGCAGTCTAGGGTTTTAAATGGCTTAGACAATGTAGAGGAGGTCAAACTCATTTTATGTGTCTAAGCCCCGTAATCCGTTCTGTCTTGCCTTGACCCCCAAAACATAGTCAGGGGAACCCTACAGGAATTTAAGGTAGCATTTTTAATTGCCGTAGGGTATCATAAGGCGGATCCAGTAAGTGGGCTAAATAACCACTGGCAGAAGAAAGCGGAACACTCGATGGTATACGCCAGTCGGTATGGACCCAATTCGTAGCAGTTTTCAGGCAGCTAAACAGAATCCACCTAGGTCCATATCACTTATTCATGTGGATCCGTACGCTCATCTTGTGTGCTACCGAGGGGAGCCGGAAGGCATGTGAGAGCTTCAACCCAGCCACCAACACCCACAACGAGGCATGGGCCATCAAGAGGATGACCCACACCTGAGAAAGGGGGGTAAAAGAGATAGACACTCCTAAACCCAAAAAGAGGAGAAAATGAAATCCATCTGCCCAAACTCACACCATGGCCCGGTGTGGCACAACAAAGGAAGGGACAGGAATAGGGGCACGATTACACAGGATACCCACCTCCATACACTCCTCCTAACCCCAGGAACAGCCCCAATGGACCCCATGTATCCTCGTAACCCCAGACACTGGGGACATTCCAGAGCCAATGCCAGATAGTCACCCACACGGGGGCAGTGCTCCACTTGCGGCCAGTCAGGCCATTTTATTAGAGAATGCAGGGCACGCCACCAACTCCCGCAACCTACCAATGGTTCCCTGACCAGGGGCCAAGACCCAGACTAAGAGAGGGACCTCCCCGACAGGCCACAATAACCCCTACAATCTGGACCCTCAATTGGGCACAGAACAGAACTCTGACGGTGCTAAGCCTCACTGAATTGGGTATGTAAAGCCAAGTGGGATAATGTAGGGAGACCCCTGGTATAAGGCGAGATAGGAGGCTGCCCCGTCAAGTTCCTAAGGGACATAGGAGGATCCAGCACTACGCTCAGCACATCTCGCGACCTTGGTAACACATTGGGAACCCGAAAAAAGATAATGATGAGTGGCTACACAGGCCACGTTCAGGAAGGGTCGGAAACTGACCCATTAGATTTCAGGCTGGGAGATGTGATGTGCGACCACCTAGCCATCTTAATCAACCTTCATCCGAGGCGCAACATATCCTGGGCTCTGATCTCATGCGAAAGTACAATCTTTTGTTCGATCCCGCTAACTGCTGTGTATGGTTAATGGCACCAACGCATGAATCCCTGACTGAGGTAGCCACAGGGATACAGAATTTCCACCATCGGGGGATTATGGATCAAACCCACCGAGATGACTGACGATTGCAAGGCACACGGAATATTAGCAAAATACACGCTGGCATTCGCGAACCACAAACACGACCATGGCCAGATGATAGGGAAGTTATAGAAGGCTCCGATCCAAAACCCCAAAGTCAGTACAGCTTCCTTAAGCAAACAGAGGGGGAAGTGGCCAAAGTAATTAGTAGTTTGCTACAACAGGGAGTCCCGTTGCTTCCACCAATAATTCCCCTAATTTGGCCGGTAAGAAAACCAAACACGTTATGCAGGCTAATCATCGACTACTGAGCACTGAACCAATAAATACCCCACACAGCTACAGTACTCTATGTATAACCCTTAATAAATTCCTTCTTTATCTGTTCCAATTTAATAACGAGATCCCATAAACCAGAAAACCCTCTACAAAGGTGTGGCCCAGCACACAGCACTCAAGACCTGGTAAAGATGCTCTTGTTTCCTTTCCAAAACAGCAGGTTTGAATTTCTTCCACAAAACAGTTATATCTTTTCAAGTTATCAAGCAGTCTGGAAGCAGCTTTTAAAATGCAGATAGAGAAAAAACTTTCTATCAACCTGTGCAGAACAAAACCAGTTCAAACCAAAGCAAAAGTAAAACCAACTCCCAGTGCCGCAGCCCAGCTCCACCCATAAAATGACATCACTGAAGCCATGTGATAAGACAAAACACATTTCTTAAAGGGACACTCCCATGACACTGAATACTCTGATCTAACCATCCCTGCCAACAAGCCTTCTCTAAATAAATCATCCGGGAGTACAACCAGTGCACGTGCGAGAAGTACAAAAACTCCTTTGCCTTTGGCCTCTCAAACTGCCACGGGCCCGCACACGCCCCCATACATTCATAAAGCCCAACAATTCCTTTGCTGTAGTCAAGACCTTCAGGGTCATAGGGCACGACCAGTTCAACCTATGATCCAGAACCGTATTAAAATCTCCCCCATAATCAGCTGGTGTGTGTTCAAGTCTGGAATCTTCCCCAGAAATCCACACCATCCCAATTTGGGGCATAAACATTCACTAGCACCACAGGCATCTCCTCTAGCTTCCTGCTAACCATCATGAACGTCCCCCAGGATCGGTTATAATACTACCGACCTCAAAGGCCACCCTCTTGTTGACCTAACAAGCATGTCTTTCGGGACTTGTAGCAGGAAACCGGAGTACCCAGAGGAAACCCACGTAGGCATGGGAGAACGTGCAGACTCCGCACAGACAGTGACCCCAAGCCAGGAATCGAACCCGGGTCCTTGGCGCTGTGAATTATAGAATCTACAATGTAGAAGGAGGCCATTCGGCCCATCGGGTCTGCACCAACCCTTGGAAAGAGCTCGCTACTTAAGCCCACACCTCCTTCCTATCCCCGTAACCCAGTAATCCTAGTTAACCTTCTAGAAACTAAGGGGCATTTTAGCATGGTCAATCCCCATAACCTACACATCTTTGGATTGTGGGAGGAAACCAGAGCACCCAGAGAAAACCCATGCAGACATGAGGAGATAGTGCAAACTCCACACAGTCAATCGAGACCGAAATTGAACCCAGGACCCTGGAGCTGTGAGGTGACAGTGCTAACCACTGTGCCACAGTGCCGCCCAAAAGAAGCAACAGTGCTGACCACTCCAGGCCTGAGTGGAACACCTGTCCCACCTAGCCCTTCCTCAGCTTCGTCCGGTCCAGCAGCTTCAAGTGCCTGGCCTGAAGAAACACAATGTCTGCCTTCAAACTCCTTAATTGTGCAAAAACGCGCAACCTTTTGATGGGGCGATTTAAACCCGTACGTTCCACGTAACCAACTGGGTTGGGGGGCTCCCCCCTCGCTGATCAGCCATAACCCCTCTTTAGCCATCTCCCCCAGGTCCATGCCCGGCTCACCCTTGGTCCTTCCACAAAATGTCTGTTGCCATCTACTTTTACCAACTGCGCCACACCAACACCACACATGTCAGCATCCATCCTCACACCCACCTTGCTCCCCCCACAAACAAAGACAAAGGAAGCCCAACCACCACTCCCTCTTGCCCCACTCCCACCACAGGTCTACCCCCCACTTCATTCCCGTTAATTAGCCAACCAACTAGCATGGTGGCCTCCACTCGAGGCCGCCCTCCAGACCCCTTCCACACAACTACCCTCCACCCGCAAATCCCCCAAACCAGTAAAAAACAAAAACACTTACCCACTCCGCAACCATATTCATTAAGTACAGCAATTCGCTCATTGTGCAAACCCACATTCACCACTTTAGCACATCCAAAGTTCAGTGTCCTCACACACCTCCCAGTCCATGATCTTCCATAAATTTACTCTTCTCCTCTGGCGTGTCAAAATAAAAGTATCGATTTTGCTGTGTGACCCACAGACAAGCACCCCAACCTTCATCCCTTCATTGTAGAGGGTAGCCTTGATCCGATTATAACAGGCTCGCCGCTTGGTCAACTCCATGCCCAGGTCCTGGTCAATACTCAGCACGTTTCTTTCCCAGGTGCACTTTTTCGTTTGTTTTGTCCACTTCAATATTTTCTCCTTATCCAGAAAACACTGCAGCCCCACCACCATTACCTTCAGCACCACCCCCGCCATCCGCCTGCTCCTCAGCGCCCTGTGCGTTTGATCCACTTTGAGGGAACGGTTCTTCCTCCATCTTCTGCCTCAACTCCTTATGGCTATCCGCTATGGGCACCATTTACGCCTTCAGCGATGCCAGCTGGGCCTCATACTCCCCCACCAACTCCTCCACTGTCTGGAGTACCAAACCCTGCACTTCCAGCCTCTGCTCCACTCCCTCAATAGCTGCCCTAAGTGGCTCCACCACCATTACCAGGTGATCTGAGGCCTCCTGCCTCCGCTGCTGGAACTTCTCATTCAAAAAGTCCACAAACTGTTCGGTAGACAACTTGGCGGGCAACAACACCCCAGCACCCTCCACTATCCTTTCCTGTGTTGCACATCGGTCAAGCTGCTGCCTCTTACTTGTTACATTCCTGGTCTGGTAAGCTATAAACCGGCCCCACTTTTGTGAGTACTTCAATTCCTCAGTACTCATGCACCTCACACCAGCAAAAAAAACCCTAAATTGATTTGGAAAGGACCAAGAATTTCACCTCGAGCGGGAACACCTAATGTGCGACCACTCACTCGAGAGCTGCCACCGGAAGGGAAACATTTGATTAATAAACTAGTCAAAGTGTCTGAAGTTTTACAGACAACAGCTAAGTGTGGAGTAAAGGAGTATTCTATTATAATCAAATTTTCCGTGTTTAATAAAAAAAATGTTTTTGTTTTTGAAACTAATTAGTGACCCTGTACGACTCCACATTTTATAAATAAAAATAAAAGTTATGGGGCGGGATTCTCCATTGCCCGATGTCGATATTGTAATCACCGATCGGGCGGAGAATCGATTCCGACGCCGGAATCACGGCGGGTGCCAGTTTGATGCTGGTTTGCGATTCTCTACGCTCGGCGAAATGGTGTCATTGTGACGTATACCACGCGCAGTCACAATGCCCCATCAGCCGGCCCTCTCGCGATGCTCCGCCCCAGATGGGCCAAATTCCCGACGGCGCGGGACACGTGTCCTCACACAAATCGTGAACCCGGCTGTGTCCAGTGCCACCACACTATGCCGGGATCTGTACCACTGGCCAGGGGGGCGGGGGTTCTGCGAGCCTGGGGGGACTGGTGGGGGGTGGCCAGGAGGTGACCAGCGGGTGGGGTCACGGATAGCAGGTCGGGTCTGCGCACAGCCGGCGCCATGTTGTACGGTACGACCGCTGCAGTTCGTCAGCCCTGCGCATGCGCGGTCCGGGACCGGGCCATTCTCCAGCTGTTTTTGATGCGGGCGGCGGCCGTTTTGGTCGGCACCGATGCTAGTCCCTCATTTGTGCTTTTAGTTCCTGAGGTTCAGCAATACTGACTACTCCTGTAAGAAACCATTCAACTGTTTACAATTAGAGGACACCTTTTTCTGCCCAATATTTAGGTAGATAATTGTGAGGAATGAAGACCATAGTAAAAAGATTTTACACTGTACTCACACTGCAGAAATGCAGCATGTTACAACATGTGATTCTTCCTTAATGGAAAGATTGACTGAATTTGCACTTTTAGTAATTTGAGTTGCAGTTTGGGGCTTTATTTACACAAGACAGACATATAAACAATAAACAGTATATCAGTATAAAATACATATTTGTCCATGCTTTCTGATGCATAAAAATATCAATATTACTCATTTTTTTCTCTGGATATAGACTTCAAACAAGAATTTATTTACTGTAATATCAATTAACTTAGCACACCTACCTGCCTTTGAAAAAATACACATCTTCACCCATTGGCTTTAAGACTGAAGGTGGGCGGATGGTAGGCGGATGCTGATCCCACTGGTATTCTATAAGAAGAGGTGTCCACCCACTGGCCTATCAATCAACAAGAATTCCACCCAATCAGTGACCCCTTTCACTCTGTAAAGGTTTCAGAAACAGATGTCAATCAAATTCACTACCATGCGATCTGTCTCCAAATTCCATGAATAACCAAGTAAGAAGTCTTACAACACCAGGTTAAAGTCCAACAGGTTTCTTTCGAATCACTAGCTTTCAGAGCACAACTCCTTCCTCCTTCCACATCATGAATAACCAATACAGCAATCCCCAAATAGACAGTACTATCTGCCAAAGCAATATAAAATTAACCAGCCATTCTTGAATATTGAACAGAGATAATATTGAATGATGGGAAAACTGTTTGTCCTGGGGTGATTAAACACTTCAGATTATAAGTGTATGAGCCTTATGTGTGGCCTTGGAGTCCTTTCCAGACAACTCACCTGTTCTGAGCTGATAGCTTTCTGCTTAAAATACTTTTTTGTGAAATTGCTGCCAACCCCTACGGTACTGTTTCTAACAATACAGAATATAAATCCAATGTTGAATCTATTTGAAAAGTTTCTTTCACCCACATTCAAATAATTTTTAAAAATCTGCCATTGACAAATAACCATGGAACCAGGTCAGTTGTAAATCCTAATATCCAATGGTTGGTTCTCACTCCCCTTATCAGATTTTCCTAACTACTGCAGCTACTCCAAACCCATTTGAATCCCCATTTCTTTGGTTTAGGGTCAAATAAATTTCACAACATGATGCAATTCAGCTCAAGCAGTGTTCATAATAGTGTCATCTCTGCTTTAAAACTATGCTTGCTAATCCCATTTCCTCACTCTTTGCTTTAGAGTCTTTTAGTTTTTCTCCTCAAGTGTTCACCCAGTTCCAACTTAAATGTTCTGGTTGGTTCAGCTGTACTGATTGACCTGCAGTAATGCATTCTGTATTTTAACTCCTAGCACAAAAATATTCTTCCTTTATGTTTTTAGTATGAATTTAGAATTAATGACTTCTTATTGCTCAAAGGCCAACAAAATGAACCTGTCATTGGTTACAGTCTGCAACAAACTTTAGGCATTCTTTGGGACTCTCTGAACCCTTTTTGTCCTAATGTACACTTAACATAATTTTGTATATCTCTTCTTATAACTATACCCTATGATTTTGTTGAATCCCAAATTTCTTTCCTCTGTCAGTCTGGCCTCAATAAAAGTCGAGATGGATTTGCAAGTAAAAAGAAGTTATTTTATTCAGCTTGCAAGCTACCTAGTCCACAGTGATACAGATAACATGCTGCTGTCTGCAGCCCCGGGAACTAAGTGTAGGTCCCAGACAAAGAGATCAGTACTCATACATTCAAATGGCATCAAGTTTCACATACTCGACACCCATAGGTCATCCTATGTCCCTCCTGACTTGTTTGATCTATTCTGATTGGCTCATTTCCAATCCCTTTCTCCGGCCCCTATCAATGCAGCATCACTCTCATAGACACACCTCTTCCTGCTCTTTCCATGCGGTCTAGAATCCTTTGTCTCTACCTGCCAGAATCAAAGTGGCTTATTTCTACATTACATTAACTAATATCTCTAAAGTAACTATTTTATATCACATTCGTCATTCCCTCCTTTTATCATTCCATGATAACCGAACTATCCAATCCATAGCTACGGTTCCTCATCTAAAAAGATCCGTCGCTGCATTTCCAATTCCTGTCTTAGCCCCCCTTCATCTGCTTCACCCTCATGGATTTTAACAGTTAAATTTTTTTGGGCGGTGATTGGGGCGGTGATCTGTTCCAGTGCACCCCGCATTCTACCCATCACACATTTAAGGATGGCCAGGCCCACAAAGATGCAGCCGATAGCTACCACTAGATACATGGCCATATTTATCAACCAGTCCTTCCATCCTCCAAATCCCCAGTTACCCCAAGAGCCAGGATTCTGCATCCCGTCCAAGTGATCCCGTATGCGATCCATAAATTTAGTGATGTTAGCGGTCAAGTCCTGAACTCCCATGATACACTTGCCCTGTACTATGGCGCATACCCCACCCTCACGGGCCAGAAGATAGTCAAGAGCATACCGGTTCTGCATTGCAAACAACCGTAGCTGAGACAATTCCTTGGTTATTGCCCCGAGGGCTCCCAAGTTTACTACCCGGGTTTTCCTCAGTTTGGCCTTTAACTAACTTAAGTGTATCGCCCGGTAACCTACGTTCTAGCTGTACTTCCCTTCTCATACGCCCCATCCTCTCTCTAGTCCCTTTCACTTCCTCATAGCCTCTTCCTACACTCTTCTGACAGCCTGATATTACCTTTATTGCACCACTCTTAACACATCCAAAATCGAATTTACATGTATTCCAAAAACAAGGCAATGTCCATATAATGTTCCCTTCCCATCGCCGGGACCGGTGCAACTGCTTCATGACTCCTGCATTCTCCTTAACTTTGATGACCTTCCATGAGTCGATACCATGACCTCGTATATGGGGGCAGCGAAGAACATCACCTTTGCAGAGGTGATGTAACCTTGTAGATTGGTTGGGGCTACACAGATACATAATATTCCCCTTTTCCATGTCCATCGCCAATAACACGCCAAGCGAAGTGAGGCCAAATATCAGACAGACGATGCGTAGCCACTCCATCATGCTCCACACCTGTAAAATAGCACTGGAGAAGGGAGGCAGGTTAGTATCCGACCTTTTACAGTAGTGGAGATGGACTCAATTTACAGTGATGTAGGTGGACCCAAGCACTTCGCCCCTCCACTTTAACTGCTGTGGGGGTGGTAAGGAGAACTTGGAAGGGCCCGTCCCATCGCGGCTCCGACCCCTTCCTAGTCCAATTTTTGACCATGACATAACTACCGGGCTGGACTGAAAGTGAGCTAGGTACTGGGGCAATGGCTGGTGAGCCGCGCGGACCTGGCCATGGAGTTCCTTGAGCACTTGCGTGAGGGCTAGAACATAGGTGGTCATTTCTTCAGTCATCTGATGAAACTGAACCAGTCTGGGAACCTGCAGGCTCCAGGGAGTTCTAAGAGGCCTGCCATAAAGAATCTCGGCGGGAGAGAGCTGGGCTGGTCCCGCAGGTGTAACCCGCAGCTGGAAGAGGGCAACGGGGAGCAACTTAAGCCATGTCAGTCCCGTGTCTGCTCTTAATTTAGCCAATTTAGTTTTGAGGGTCTGATTGTGTCTCTCAACCAACCCGGCCGCCTGCGGTCTGTAAGCACAGTGTAACTGCTGGCGTATGCCCAACTGGGAGCAAAACCCCTTGTTAATTTGTCCAATAAAATGAGGCCCATTATCAGAACTTAACTGAGCTGGTATACCGTACCGGGGAATGATTTCCCTCATCAAGACTTTAACCACAGTAGCAGCTTTGTTATCGATAGTCGGATACGCCTCGACCCATCTACTGAACACATCCACAATGACCAAAACATATTTATAACATTGACACCTTTCCAACTCAATGTAATCCATTTGGAGCGTCTCAAAGGGACCACTGGGCAACGGGGTTTGCCCCTTCCCACAAGGGATACCTTTTCCGGTGTTATATTGCTGACAAATCAAACACCGATTACTGATACTTTGGGCCAACCCCTGCATTTTAGGGTGCCACCAAGTGTCCAGCAACAAATCACTAGTCCCTCGAGCCCCACAATGAGTTGCAAAGTGTACACATTCAATGACCCATAAAGCCAGCACATCAGGCATACAAGTCTGATGTGCAGGCGTGGTCCATAAAGAGGAAACAGAATCATATGTACAACCTAACCGTTTCCACATTTGTTTATCACGCTCAGGAGCGTCCTCCTGTAACCTTATGACGTCTTGGATGGTTGGCATTGACTTGTCAGAAGCAGACATATTTATAGTAGATCGTTTAGTCTGACTTAACATCTTCGGCACCATCACTTGCTGAATTTGCGCGGCTATTCGCGCTGCACAATCTGCTCGTTCATTACCAACGTCAACTGGGGTTGTACCATCGTGTGGGCAGCGCATTTAATAACAGAAATCTGCGCGGGCATAAGGAGGGCCTGCAGTAGGTCATTAACTAAACCCCGGTGGGATATTTGACCACACATAATCATGTCAGGTTGTTCTGACGAAATGTCACTCAAATCGCCCCTTATTGTGGTAGTTTCCTGAATCAAGGCTAAACAGTCGTGGCCAGGTGCGTCTTCATGGACAGGGGGACCACTAAGAAAACAGGCTGGATTGATAGTGGTACAGTATTTAAATGTCAGACGTGGATTGTTCAAAAGGTATATCTCATACCTATTCTGACGAGCTGCGGTATGATGCTGAGTCTGCAGTTGCCTCAGTAGTGCGATGACCGAGTGGGAGCTATACACCGTAATCCTGTTGGAGGGTGAGAGCATGTAACGGCTATGCGATGGCATTGATTGAACGTAAATCCTGTACTAATCGGTACTGGTCTGGTTTGGCTGGTTTAGGCACAGTAAGTATGGGGGTGTTACATTCTGATTGGCAAGGGACCAAAATACCCTGTTTCAACAGCTCTTGAATTAATTTATCTATTGATGGAGCAGCTTGAGATTTCAGGGGGTATTGTCGAATGGAAGGTAGCTTTACATGATCCTTAATCATCACCTTAATAGGTGTAACATTTGTCTTTCCCACTTGTGATGGGTATTCCCCCCAGACCTGTGGATTAACATATTCCAACACATCATGTCCCCTGTGATGCTTCAGTCGAGTGTTAATCGTTTCAGGGACCTCAAAATATTTTATGGTAGTGCCGTCCGGCATGACTTGAAGTGCGTAGTCTGTTGGATCCGAATGATCCACTGCCCTCCTGACCATTCGCCCCATATCCCTGGCATGGTACTGGTCATGGACCTGACGTGTAATATGAGGGCTTACCGAAGCTGACTGTGGCCATAAATGTGGTGATATTGTAACAAAATCGGCTGTACCTTCTTTTCCCGTGACTGTGGCTGTAACCTTGACTGGCCATTCGGTCTCAAGTAATGGCCGGTATTTGTCCTCCAACTCCCTGTTTCGTCCAGTTCTGTCAGAGGCCAGGGTAACGTAATGCAGTGACTGTTCAACGTCTAACGTCCACCACTGGGGGGGTGATAGAAATATCGCACTGTTGTCTCATCCTACATGATGTAACCGTTACCCCCTCATCTCCGCATTCTAGCTGTAGCTGGAAGATACACAGTAAATCTTGGGCCAACAAGTTACAGTCCAATCCAGTAGTCACTACAACCTGATGCTCTGCAGACGTATTCTCGTAAGTGACTGTCACAGGTTCAGAAATAGGATACTCACACACCTGTCCTTGGAACCCTGACAATTGCTGCGTGTGGTCGGATAATGGTAATTTAAGTGCTGATTGCACAGAAGACATGGCTGCCCCGTCCTCTTCTTCCAGTAGACCAATGGCCCCTCAGAGGGGGCTGCGGTTGTAGAGCTGTTGATTCGTTCGGTGGGCCATAAAAAGGGGGTGAGGGTCCCCTTGGGTGGGTTTGGTATCCTCCTCTTTGCTGATCCACCCACCCAAAGTCACTATATTGGGGCTCCTGCTGGTAAACTACCATTTCTGCCGCTTGTTGGGGTCGCAGATCATCCTTTTTCATTACATACTCAGTCTTAACCTTTGTAACTGAGCCTCCTTCTTGGCCTACACCCTCCTTCCAGTAAAATCTGACTGCCCTTGCCATCTGGGAAGGGTCGTTCTCTGTCCAATTCATGTTATTACATTTCACAGCAGTAACCACAGAAGGTGGTAGGCAATGCATTAACATAGTACAGTATTGAGGGGAATTCTGACCATTTTGATACAGCAAATCGCCTGACTGCCCCCGGTAGATTTCATTAAAACGCTCCAGAAATTCCTCTGGCTCTTCAGTCTTCTTAGGTTTTAGTTCTAAGATAACAGAAAGATTTATGGGCCTTTGAAATGTGCTATTCAACGCATTCAAGATCTGTGTCCTTCTATCGTCGTCTAACGCATAGGCCTGCTGGAGTGCGGCATGACTAGCATCATTCAGGTGGTTAAGATAATTGCGGTACTCTGCTGGGGTTAAAATCTGCTGGACTAGGGCCCAGAGGTCCCTTGAATCAGCTTGATAAATTGAGATGGTAGTTCTCAAGGAATCCACGAAGGCAGCAGGAGATTTTTTTCTATCTGGGATTGTAGCCATAATAGCCATCATCTCACTGGGTGTCCATGGGAAGTAAACGTCTATCGTGGGGTTCGCTCCCGCAGTCACTGGGTCGGGGTTTCGCATCTTCCTAATCGGTAACTGTCTCCGAATGTCACCAGGGGGCACTCTAGCTATTTCCCCTGGTTGTTCCAAGACTTCAACGTCTCTCCCTGTCACTAGGGGGAGTTCTTTCTCTTCAAAAGAAGTTGTTTCAGCTTCCTTTGTTCCCGAATCTTGTGGTTTCTCCTTAGTTTGGGGAGACTTAGGTGATATGCTTAATTGTTTCTGGTGAGCGTCAAGCCCCTCTCTCGCTGTCCGAGATCTTGTCCTAGAGCTAACTGGGCTTGTGGGACAGAGTTCCTTTTGCTCTTCCGGTTGTGAAGTTGGTAAATCAGGACCCACACTATCACCCAAAAGGGCTTGAGTTTCTGGCATATTTGAAATCTTGGGAGCAATGACTGGGTATACATTATTGTACTCTGGTGGTTCTGGAATGAGCGCAGACCATGCTATGGGTGCAGACGGAGCTTTTACTGACTTTTCCAAATTATTGAATTTTTCTTCTTCTGTCAATTCAAGGCCAGCCATTGAACTACGTAGCTCATCTCTTGTGTGACCCGTGTCCTTCCTTCTCCTTGCGCTTTTTTTTTTTTAAACTTAAAAATGTTTGAAAATTCAAATTGAATTACTGCAAATTGCAAGCTTAGCTCTGATCTCAACTCAGAACTAAATTTGCAATTTGCTTAACACAAACTTGTACAACATTTACAACTTAATTATTTCTTTATCTTAACAATTTTTCTTTTAACAAGTTTTTTTTCTTTTACATACACATAAGTATTAGCAAAATCAACTATCATTTCCAGATTTACACTTTTTAAAATGGTGTTCATGATCTTCTTTAAGTTTCTATTAATCTCCAGATAAAATGAGATAAACCTTATTTCAAGTAAGTAAAACTTAAGATTCTGGCAATTTCAATCAATTGCTTTCGAAAATAATAACTTTTATCAAAGAGGTGGAGAAACCCACTGGTTTCCTTTAATTAACTCAAAACGTAACTTTGCTGGTGTTCACTGACTCAAAGGAAAGGTATCCGATTACACTACAGACTGGTGCTGTTATCTCAAGGCCTGAGTGAGAAGCACTGTCTGTCTTTTACTTTGCCTGCTGCTATTAACCCTTTGAGAGACTTCTGCTTCAACCAATATGCAGCATTCCCCACAATCTCAACTAGTCCTCGGAACTGCGTTTTTCGCCAATACAGTCCAAGGAGACAATTTTGGCTTAATCAACTATATTTTTAACACACACACACACACATAGAGGTGAACCATTTTCAATTTCAAATGTTGCATCGACCTCCCATAACGTAACCCAACCGAATTAACTCACAAATGAAGTTGAACCATTTATATTTTAAATGTCACATCAACAATACAGCCTACCCCAGCCGAATTAACGCACAAATGAAGTTGAACCATTTATATTTTAAATGTCACATCAACAATACAGCCTACCCCAGCCGAATTAACTCACAAATGAAGTTGAACCATTTATATTTTAAATGTCATATCAACCCAAAACCCTAACCCAAGCCGAAACAACAATATGAAATCCCATCAATTAAATTGCTAATCCCCAGACTGACCTGTGATTTCGTCGAGGCGGTCTTTCTGTGCCAACCGCGAGTGACCAGACTAATCAGACGATAAGAAGAGGGGAACAATCAATGCGCGGTCATTTTCCAGTTCTACATTGAGGGCCCTCGTTCCCCATCCTCCTGTTCATAATCAGTCTAATTCTGATTTCGCAGTTGGACCAGGATCGCCCTGAGAAATCCCGGATTTCGGCACCAAATGTTGAATCCCAAATTTCTTTCCTCTGTCAGTCTGGCCTCAATAAAAGTCGAGATGGATTTGCAAGTAAAAATAAGTTATTTTATTCAGCTTGCAAGCTACCTAGTCCACAGTGATACAGATAACATGTTGCTGTCTGCAGCCCCGGGAACTAAGTGTAGGTCCCAGACAAAGAGATCAGTACTCATACATTCAAATGGCATCAGGTTTCACATACTCGACACCCATAGGTCATCCTATGTCCCTCCTGACTTGTTTGATCTATTCTGATTGGCTCATTTCCAATCCCTTTCTCCGGCCCCTATCAATGCAGCATCATTCTCATAGACACACCTCTTCCTGCTCTTTCCATGCGGTCTAAAATCCTTTGTCTCTACCTGCCAGAATCAAAGTGGCTTATTTCTACATTACATTAACTAATATCTCTAAAGTAACTATTTTATATCACATTCGTCAATTTGTCATTAAAGTGAGCATAACCAATCCTTGGTTGCTGCTAAATTTTGTGTCCATCAAGCATGTGCACTGGGCAGACCCGGAAGTAGTCACGAAATGCGCTTCCGGCCGGGATGGAGCCCAGAATGCAATATCACTCTGGTTGGCGGATTAACCGTGTGGTCAGATGACCCGTGACCTCCAGGATCTTTACAGAAATATTGATATTTTCTTTTATTGAACATGGATAAAAACTTGAAATGTGGGAGCCAAGTTTAAACATAGCTGGACCCTGCAATTTGCAAACTTCAGAGTTGGAACAGAATGCATTCATGCAGCCAGGCCTTAGACAATCAACTCCCCATTGAAACCAGACAGGCCTGGGACTGGCTGACCAGGTGCTAACGACCACATTGTCTCAGAACAAACTGTTGTTTCACCTCCAGTGACGCCACATTGTTTCAGAATAAATCACTGTTTACACCTCCAGAGAATCTGCTTTGTTAGGAGAATGCTGCACAGGCTTAGTAGCAGCTCAGTTGGGGGCCAGAGGCATGCCGTGACCAGAATAACACCTGACAGTTGAAGGTTCAAAATCCTGTTCTCCGACCTCCCAATATTGGGAACAGCCACCTCATTGGACCTTCCTGCCCCTGACCGATGCTAATATTGGACACAGGTCACAGATCTTCGGGAAGTGCAAAAAGAGGGGTGTAAAAAGGAAAATTTAGAACCCCCGCTCTCTTTCTACCTTTACACCTTCTTCAATGTCGACTTCCGAGAGACTACCCCGGCAGGATGACCCAAAGTCTCCCAAAGAGTGACCAGTACTCTATAAGAGGGGAAGCTCAAATCGACAACTGCAGATTCTGAAACATCAGCCAACTCTCAAAGACCGAGGAACAGCCTGTCCTAACCTTATTGAACGGGATTAGTGGGAAACTAGAGGATTGGGAAATCTTTAAATGTCACCAGAAAGCCATGAAAAGAGTTATAAAGAAAAGTAAGATAGATTATTAGAGTAAAGGAGCTCAGAATATAAGAACAGATAGCAAATGTTTCTACAAATATATAAAACAAAAGAGTGGTTAAGGTAAACATTGGTCCTTTAGAGGATGAGAAGGGGGATTTAATAATGGGAAATGAAGAAATGGCCAAGGTATGTTGTGTTGGCCTTCACAGTGGCAAACACAAATAACACGCCGATAATTGATGGCAAGGGGGCTATAGCAGGTGAGGATCTAAACACGGTCATTATCACTAAGCAGGTAGTGTTGGGCAAGCTAATGGGGCTAAATGTAAACAAATCTCCTGACCCTGATAGAATGCATCCCAGGTGAGGGAAATAGCAAATGCGCTCATGATAATTTACCAAAACTCGCTGGACTCTGGGGCAGTTCCGGCAGATTGGAAAACAACAAATGTGACACTACTGTTTAAAAAAGGAGGTAGACAAAAGGCGAGTAACTATTGGCCGGTTAGCTTAACTTCTGTAGTGGGGAAAATGCTTGAATCTATCATCAAGGAAGAAATAGTGAGACATCTGGATAGAAATTGTCCCATTGGGCAGACGCAGCATGGATTCATGAAAGGCAGGTCATGTTTAACTAATTTATTGGAATTCTTTGAGGACATTATGAGTGCGGGTGGACGACGGGGAACAGGTGGATGTGGTGTGTCAGGATTTCCAGAAGGCATTCGACAAGGTGCCACACAAAAGGCTGTTGCATAAGATAGGGGTACACGACGTTACGGGTAATGTATTAGCATGGATAGAGGATTGGTGAATGAACAGAAAGCAAAGAGTGGGGATAAATGGGTGTTTTACTGGTTGGCGATCAGTGTCAAGTGGTGTGCCTCGGGGATCAGTTTTGGGACGCTATTGTTTACAATTTACATAGATGATTTAGAATTGGGGACCAAGTATAATGTGTCAAAGTTCGCAGATGACACTAAGATGAGTGGTAGAGTAAAGTGTCTACCACACTGAAAGTCTGCAGAGGCATATAGATAGTTTAAGTGAGTGGGCAAAGGTGTGGCAGATGGAATACAATGTTGGTAAATGTGAGGTAATCCATTTTGGTCAGAATTACAGCAAAATGGACTATTATTTAAATGGTAAAAAATTGCAGCATGCTGCTGTGCAGAGGGACCTGGGTGTCCTTGTACATGAATCGCAAAAAGTTGGTTTGCAGGTGCAGAGGTAATTAAGAAGCCAAATGGGATTCTGTCCTTCATTGCTAGAGGGATGGAGTTCAAAAACAGGGATACTATGTTGCAGTTGTATAGGGAGCTGGTGAGGCCACACCTGGAGCACTGTGTACAGTGTTGGTCTCCTTACTTGAGAAAGGATGTACAGGCACGGGAGGGGATGCAGAGGAGATTCAGAGGTTGATTCTGGAGTTGAGAGGATTATAAGGATTGACTGAATAGACTGGGACTATACTCATTGGAATTTAGGAGAATGAGGGGGATTTGATAGAACTATATAAAATTATGAAGGGAATAGTTAAGATAGAAGCAGGGAGGTTGTTTCCACTGGCGGATAAAACAAGAACTAGGGGGCATAGCCTCAAAATAAGGAGGAGCAGATTTAGGACTGAGTTGAGGAGGAACTTCTTCACCCAAAGGGTTGTAAATCTGTGGAATTCCCAGCCCACTGAAGAAGTTGCAGCTACCTTGTTGGATGTTTTTAAAGCAAAGAGAGGTAGATTTTTGAACAGTAAAGGAATTCAGGGTTATGGTGACCGGGCGGATAAGTGGAGTTAGGTCCACAAAAAGATCAGCCATGATCTTATTGAATGGCGGAGCAGGTTTGAGGGGCCAGATGGCCTTCTCCTGCTCACAGTTCTTATGTTCTTATGTATTACCAGTCTTTTTCGGACAAACAGTTCAAATATAGTGATAAGAATCCATGGAGAGCGTATAGCGAATGTTTGGGAGTGGGTGGCCGAAGTAGATAGCTGTGGTGATATGCATCACTGTATATACACAAGGGGTTAATGCAAATACACTACAATTAAGTAAACACTAGAGGGAGCACCAGAGATGTCATGATATGCAAACATGCAGCTAATGAACACTTAGAATAGGACACAACCAATGAGCAGTCAAGACACCCAGAGGTGGCATTACCACAAGGGGGCATTACACAACCCATATAAAAGGACAGGGCCGCATGCGCAGTTGTGCAAAGAGTGCGCAGTGAAGGAAAAGCGATCTGCGCATGCGCAATCCATTCCTACGCTCTACATCACAAGCGTCATGGCCCCGGACCACGCCCACTTAGAGGGGAAATGTCCGGAAATAGTGAAAAAAAAATGTAACGCCAGAAATCACCTGGAACGACAGCACAATGCCTGAACTTCGACCAGTAGCTGAAAATAACCTCCACAGAACCCTGCAGCAAGCAGTTAGCACCACCCTAAGAGATGATTTAGTCCTTGACGACTACAACTCAGACGATGATTTCATCATTGGACGTGGCGACCTCAGTACCAAATCCGAACCGCAACGAGATGTGTTGTACATTGAAGCATCCGACACAGTCATGGATGAATTCTTCGGACTTGAGAATCCTCAGCCCAGTATAGACGACATCCCGACCCATGAGTACCGGATTCTGCTGCGGACTGACGCCAAGAGACAGAGAGCGGTACAAGCCCACAGAGAGCAGCCTGACGCCAAGAGAGTGGTCCACGCACCACGATGAGTCCCCAACTCCACGCAGAGAGTGGTCCATGCACCACGAAGAGTCCCCGACTCCGCACAGAAAGCGATGACAGACTCCACAGCGAGACCACTGCACGTCTCCACACAGAACACAGAAGGACTCCACAGCGAGCCCACTGCACAACTCTGTTGAGAGCGCACAGATCCACTCCAGCGAGTTCACTGCATGACTCCACACAGGAAACGATGCCAGACTCCACGGAGAGAGCGGTACAAGCCTCCACAGCGAGCTCGTTGACAGACTCCACGATGGAAGCATCGCAAAACTCCAGAGCGCAGTCCTTGCATGAACAAGACCATGAAGGTCTAGCAATCTTATCTGAGCAACCAGCAGCAGACGATGCAAGTTTGCCATGCTCAAGTGCACAGCAAGACTACTATGACAGTCTACTACTACTATGACAGTCTACCCAGGTTATTTGAGCCACCAGAAAAAGACTCTGACAGCCTACCCAGCTCATCTAACCGACAAGAAGACACTGAAGGTCTACCCATTGTATGTGCGTCAAGTGACAAAGGCTTCACAATTCCCATACAAGATGTGTGACATCTCGGTGAGACTGACAGATCTCAGCTAGTATGTACAGAGGCACTTGACAATCAAAGTGAGGCTACTAGTGACACCACGTTAATTCAAACCTCATCTACTCAAGCCTCTCCACAAGAACCTGACATGACTCCAGACGGGGAGCATCAAGAAACCAAAGGTGATTCAGGTGAACCAGAAAGGGCTCCAGACGGGGAGCATCGACAAGCCAAAGATGATTCAAGTGAACCGGACATGACTCCAGAGTGGAACAGCAGATGCCACAAAGGACACTGACACAAGTAACTTTGTGAAGGACTTGAATTCTCCACTCGGTGTGGTCATTGAGCGCAACAAACACAACAACAAAACCTACAAAAACAACAACAACGGCAACAACAAGAAGCGTACCAGAGGCAACAAACACAACAACAAGCACATCAATAACAACAATGACAACAATAGAACAACAACTGGTACGACATGGTACAACTCTGTCCATGAAGGACAATGTTACTGCTCAGCTCAGAACAATGGCGAGAGTGCAAACATACCATAGCATGTCAATGCATCTTACCAATTCATGTTTGCTACACTACGGACAAGCAAACCAGCTTTCAGGAAAGATGTCATCAAGAAATGCTACCACAAGCATTAAAAAAAAGAGAGTCCACCTCAGACAATGAAGTGATTTGACCATTTGAAATCCTCCTGATGACTTCTTGGTTTCGTAAACACCAGGACGCTGCCAGTGTTCACAAGGGAATGACAACATCACCATCGACACTTCCATAACAACACAAGAAAGCCACTCGACCGTGTAAATTCATGAACTTTGGACTCATAACTAATATTTGGTATTGTATAATCCTCAATGTCATCATAACTATTCTTTGATCTTGTATCGTCATCACAGTCATCATAACTTGTACATGTCATCACTTATTTACCTGTTTTTGTTCAATTTTTTTTAACCAAGTACAGAAAATATGTAACACGAAAAAAGGGGGGGATGTGGTGATATGCATCACTGTATATACACAAGGGGTGAATATAAATACACTACAATTAAGTAAACATTAGAGGGAGCACCGGAGATGTATTGATATGCAAACATGCAGCTAATAAACACTTAGAATAGGACACAACCAATGAGCAGTCAAGAAATCCAGAGGTGGCATTACCACAAGGGGGCATTACACAACCCATATAAAAGGACAGGGCATGCATGCTCTGCCTCTTTCCACAGGCGACACTAAGAGAGTAGGACAGGGGCAGATCAGAAGCATCACACCCACCACGTGGCTTAGAGCAGACTGGTTAGTTAGACTGAGGTACTATAGCAAGATTAGCAGGAGAGTCGAACTCATAGAGAACTGCGCTAATGGTTCAATAAATCACATTGAACTTACTTCAAAGTCTGGAATATCTTTTGGTCAAAGCTGCATCGAGTTGAAGCCTGTGTTATCCCAGAGTACATAACACAACAATAGCTAGTGAAGATTTGAGCCTATTATAGAGAGTTTGATAATATTGTTATCCGTAATAAAGTGTTCAATAAAGTTGTGTTGGATCTTCACTTGACTCTTGTCTCCTTGGTCCTTGTTACCCTTTACGGGGTGATTGCTGGTACAAAGTACATGAACAGATAGAGCTAAGGATTCTCCTTTGGGTGGGCAAGTCTCAGTACTATCAAACAAGGAGTGCAACTGTAAAGGAACAACAGTCAGACCAGTAGCTTTGGAGGAGTGCGATAGATAGAAAGATGCCATAGAGCCCTGTGCCGTTGTTACACACTCAGTGGTCCACGGAACTGTTGGTGGAGTTTTTTGATGGTCAAGCCCTGGCAGCACAGACAGAAGGCTTCAGAAGACCTGGCTAAGGTGGCTTACCCGATTCAGGCAGCCATTGAGAGAGTGAAGCAGAGGTTGGAGACACATAATGCGTTGCTCGAAAAAATGGAAGCGTCAGTGGCAGACCATGAGGACAGGTTGGCCTCGTTGGAGGTAAAGATTGCACTGGTGGCAGAGGGCCAAAGAAAGCTGAGGGAAAAAGTGGATGATTTGGAAAAGGAGACAGAATCTCCGGATTGTGAGATTGCCCGAAGGCACTGAGGGAACTCAGGCCACAAAGTATGTAGCTAACATGCTTGGGAAGTTGGTGGGGAAGGGGGGGTCTTTGATCGACCTCCCTAAGATGGACGAGCGCACAGGTCGCTGAGGAGGAGGCCGAAAGCAGGTGAGCAGCTGAGAGCGAAGGTAGTACCACTGCATAAATATCTAGGTAAGGAGAAGATTCTGTGCTGGCCAAAGAAGACAAAGACGTGCACCTGGGGAGGGGATATGATTCGGATCTACCAGGATTTGGGTATGGACTGGTGAAAGGCCGGGCTTGGTTTAACAGGGTCAAAGTGGCTCTGTTTAGGGAAGAAGTGAGGTTCTGGGTGCTGTACCCAGCCTGTTTGTGGGTCACGTACCAGGGCCAGGAGTTCTACATGGGCATGCCGGAGGAGGCGGCCAGGTTTTTGCAAGACCATAGATGAGGGAAATTGTAACAACTTTGGACTATGGAGATACCAGTGGGGGGAGTGTTGCCGTTCTTCAATTGAATGTTGTATCATGTTGTATATTATGTGGGTTATTAGGATTGTGGGTATAAGTGCAGGACTGGATGCAGGGGAATAGGGGGGGTTTGGGGGTAGGCAGTTGCCTCAAGTGGGGGCCACTATGCTGATGGACAGTGTAGTTAAGGGGAGTGAAGCGAGGGATAGACCTGTTGCGGGAAGGGGGGTCACTTTTGTTTTCTTGTTCTCTGTTGGGGGTGGTGGGGGGAGGGACAGGGGTATGGAGGCTGACGTGGACGGAATTGGTGTAGCACAGTTGCCTTAGGGGTGATGGCGGAAGACATCTTGGAGTGGCCCTGGGGGGGAGGGGGCGCGGCACGTGGGCCTGAGTGAGCTGGTTAAAGTGGAGGTATGCTGACCGGAGGGGAGAGGGCATCTGGGATCCCCTGACCTAGCTGATTACATGGAATGTTCAGGGATTAAATGGGCAGTTAAGAGGTTGTTGCATTTTTGCAAGTGACTCATTTGAAGGTGGTGGATCAGACGAGGTTGAGGAAGGGATGGGTGGGGCAGATGTTTCATTCGGTGCTGGATATGAAGACGAGCGTGGGGAGGAAGTGTTGGTTAACAAAAGAATGTCCTTTGCGGTGGGAAGTATTGTGGTGGAACCTGGGGGTAGATTTGTGATGGTGAACGTGATGTTGGTGTGTGGAGTTTATGAGGCAAATCCTGGCAAGAATTCCTGGCCTGCACATGCACTAGTGTTTAATAAGGTGTTGGATCAGAGGCTGGACAGGTCGTGCCCCAGATCCATGAGAATGTTGGAAATGGTGAAGGAGTTGCTTTGTTTTATGGAGTGAATGTGGGCAGCAGTGATCCGTGGCAGTTTGAGAGGCTGAAGGTGAAGGAATTGTAGTTATTTTCGCCAGTCCACAGGGGATACTCTCGGATAGATTATTTTGTCCTGGGCGAGACACTGTTGGTAGGGGTGATTGGGACAGGGTATTCGGTGATCGTGATGTCTGACCATGCGCCACACTGGGTGGCTTTGCAGGTAGAGGATGCAAGCTCCCAGAGGCCGCATTGGAGGTTGGATGTGGGGTTATTGGCTGGTAAGGAAGTCTGTGAAATGAAGGTGAGACTTCCTCGTTCCGGTTGTTAGTAACGTAGTTGCCTACTTTCTGTGATGTTTTCTGGCAGAAGGCCTTGTTGGCCAGGAGGTCCATGTCCAAACTCCATGTGGGGCGTTCGGCATGGCCCGCCTCTAACCTCACATCTATGTAGCGCGGAGTGCGGTTGGAGAAGACTATCGTGGAGTATTCCGCTCCTAGTATTCCTGGAAGCACCAATTTCCCCACTGCAAAGAAGTCAATTCGGGTGTATACCTCATGTACCGGCGAGAAGAACAAGTATTCCCTCTCGCCGGGGTGCAGAAACCTCCATGGATCCAGTGCCCCCTTCTGTTCCATAAATGTTCCCAGTTTCCTAGCCATGTCTTGTGATGGGCAAGCTAATGGGGCTAAAGGTAGACAAGTCTCCTGACCCTGATGGAATGCATCCCAGACTGCTAAAAGAGATGGCTAGGGAAATTGCAAATGCACTAGTGATAATTTACCAAAATTCCACTAGACTCTGGGGTGGTCCCGGCGGATTGGAAATTAGCAAACATGACACCACTGTTGAAAAAAGGAGGTAGGCAGAAAGCGGGTAATTATAGGCCAGTGAGCTTAACTTCGGTAGTAGGGAAGATGCTGGAATCTATTATCAAGGAAGAAATAGCAAGGCATCTGGATGCAAATTGTCCCATTGGGCAGACGCAGCATGGGTTCATAAAGGGCAGGTCGTGCTTAACTAATTTAGTGGAATTTTTTGAGGACATTACCAGTACGGTAGATAACGGGGAGCCAATGGATGTAGTATGTCTGGATTTCCAGAAAGCCTTTGACAAGGTGTCACACAAAAGGTTGCTGCATAAGATAAAGATGCATGGCATTAAGGGTAAAGTAGTAGCATGGATAGAAGATTGGTTAATTAATAGAAAGCAAAGAGTGGGGATTAATGGGTGTTTCTCTGGTTGGCAATCAGTAGCGAGTGGTGTCCCTCAGGGATCAGTGTTGGGCCCACAACTGTTCACAATTTACATAGATGATTTGGAGTTGGGGACCAAGGGCAATGTGTCCAAGTTTGCAGACGACACTAAGATGAGTGGTAAAGCAAAAAGTGCAGAGAATGCTGGAAGTCTGAAGAGGGATTTGGGTAGGCTAAGTGAATGGGCTAGGTCTGGCAGATGGAATACAACGTTGACAAATGTGAGGTTATCCATTTTGGTCGGACTAACAGCAAAAGAGATTATTATTTAAATGATAAAATATTAAAACATGCTGCTGTGCAGAGAGACCTGGGTGTGCTAGTGCAAAAACTTGGTTTACAGGTGCAACAGGTGATTGAGAAGGCAAATGGAATTTTGTCCTTCGTTGCTAGAGGGGTGGAGTTTAAGACTCGGGAGGTTATGCTGCAATTGTATAAGGTGTTAGTGAGGCCACACCTGGAGTATTGTGTTCAGTTTTGATCTCCTTACTTGAGAAAGGAAGTACTGGCACTGGAGGGTGTGCAGAGGAGATTCACTAGGTTAATCCCAGAGCTGAAGGGGTTGGATTACGAGGAGAGGTTGAGTAGACTGGGACTGTACTCGTTGGAATTTAGAAGGATGAGGGGGATCTTACAGAAACATATAAAATTATGAAGGGAATAGATAGGTTAGATGCGGGCAGGTTGTTTCCACTTGTGGGTGAAAGCAGAACTAGGGGGCATAGCCTCAAAATAAGGGGAAGTAGATTTAGGACTGAGTTTAGGAGGAACTTCTTCACCCAAAGGGTTGTGAATCTATGGAATTCCTTACCCAGTGAAGCAGTAGAGGATCCTTCATTAAATGTTTTTAAGATAAAGATAGATAGTTTTTTGAAGAATAAAGGGATTAAGAGTTATGGTGTTCGGGCCGGAAAGTGGAGCTGAGTCCACAAAACATCAGCCATGATCTCACTGAATGGTGGAGCAGGCTCGAGGGGCCAGATAGCCTACTCCTGCTTCTAGTTCTTATGTTCTTATGTTCCAATGTTTTCACCCATTCTGGGGTTTGATCGGTCGGTCAACGTGTCCTGCAGCCAGTTAAAGTCACCCCGCATTATTAGTCGGAGTGTGTCAATGTCGGGGATTTCCGCCTTTTTTATGAACTCTGTGTAATCCTAGTTGGGCGCATACACATTTCCTAGAACTACTGGCGCCCCGTCTAGGACACAGCTGACCATGACGGCAGCACGGTAGCATTGTGGATAGCACAATTGCTTCACAGCTCCAGGGTCCCAGGTTCGATTCTGGCTTGGGTCACTGTCTGTGCGGAGTCTGCACATCCTCCCCGTGTGTGCGTGGGTTTCCTCCGGGTGCTCCGGTTTCCTCCCACAGTCCAAAGATGTGCAGGTTAGGTGGATTGGCCATGATAAATTGCCCTTAGTGTCCAAAATTGCCCTTAGTGTTGGGTGGGGTTACTGGGTTATGGGGATAGGGTGGAGGTGTTGACCTTGGGTCGGGTGCTCTTTCCAAGAGCCGGTGCAGACTCGATGGGCCGAATGGCCTCCTTCTGCACTGTAAATTCTATGATAATCTAATCTATGACATACTGTTCCCCTGGGTCCGTAACCGACCTGGTCTCCTTAACTGATCAGTCTGGCTACTCCCCTAACCCTTGTCCCGTAGCATGAATGGTATGTCTGTTCCACCCAGCCATTCCTTACCAGCAGTCTGCTCCTTTTCAAGCTCCTTTATGGTGCTCTCCTGGGCTTCCAATCGCCTCTCTGCCTTGCCCAGAGCGACCTGCATGGTTGCCAGAGCTTCCGCGGCCACCACCTTGACTGCTGCTTGAATATTGTTCTTTGCCTCCTCTCTATATTCTCTCAGTTCCCTTGAGAGAAACATCCTCCACCCTCTGGTGAGGGAAGGCTCCTTGTGCAGAGGGTCGGTCCATCTTGCTCTCGCGTGGCCCGAGTTTCATTGCCTCCTGCACCTCTGGCTCAGCCACTTGCTTCTCCTGAATTTTCTCATTTCTCACATTTCATTTCAGCCTTTGGAGTTGCTGTTGCTCTGCAACTCCATTCACGTTGATGCTGTTTGAGTTGCGGAGATACTTTTTTCCCTGTATTAGCCGGCTATTTCGAGTAAAAGAGCCTATTTTCAGGTGTGACGACTCAGCACATCCCCAACACTGGAAGTTTGTGGCCGGGATTCTGCGATATCACGGCCAAGTGTTGACGCCGGCATCAAAACCGGCGTCAAGGGGCCTCCAGGCCCAGTAATTCTCCTGTTCTTCGGGGGCTAGAACGGTGCTGGAGTAATGTGCGCTGCTCTGGCGCGGTGCAACATGGCAGAGCCCTACAATGGCCCAGCCATTGGAACATAGGCCCCCCCTGCCGGAATGAGCGCGCCCACTAATCAGTAGCCCCTGATCGCGGGCCTGGCCACTGTGGAGGCCCCCCCCCGGAGTCAGATCCCCCGACCCCCCACCAGATGGCCCCCGCAGCCAGAACGCTGAGGTCCTGCCAGGTGGGACCATATGTAAACCATGCTGGTGGGACTCGGCGGAACCCGGCGGGCACTTGGCCCTCGAGCGCGGAGAATCGCCGCGGGGCCCGCTTTCAGTGGTCCCCGACCGGTGCCGCGGTGACCGTGCAGGTGTGATTGGAGCGGCGTCGGAGCGGCGTGGCGGGATTCTCGCGCACCTCTGCCGATTCTCCTACCCGGCGCGGGCTCTGAGAATCCCGGCCCATATATGGGGAGTTCATGGAGAGGGAGGACGCTCCAGTGGAAGAGGTCTGGCGCAAGTGGGAGGAGGATTTGGGAGGGGTGATGTCAGCCGAGGTGTAGAGTGGAGGATAACCTCATCTTCGGCGTGTGCAAGACTGAGTTGCATACAGTTTAAGGTGATGCAATAGGGCTCATGTGACGGTATTGGATGAGTTGTTTTTTCCAGGTGTGGGCGGTGTGCAGGGAGTCTGGCAAACCATGTCCATGGGCAGGATTCTCCAGTCGCCGACGCCGAAATCGTGTTCGGCGATCGGCCGGAGAATCCCCGTTTGTGCCGAAATCAGGGGCGGCGCCACCTTTGTGATGCACTGCCCCCTCAAAAACCGCGAACTCGGGGAGGACGCCGCACACCGTATGGGCGGCCTCAGGACGTCACCTCTCCGCTGATGCTCCACCCTCGATGGGCCAACTTCCCGACGGCGTGGGGCGCGCGTGCTCACACAGTTCGGGAACCTTGCATGATGGCTGCAGACTGAATCCAGCGCTGTCACAGTCAGGGGGGAGAGGAGCCGTTCCGTGGGCAGGGGAGGCTTTGGTGGGGGTTGGGGGCACTTGTGGGGGGGGGGGGGTGTTGAGGGGTGATACAGAGGGGCAGTTTTTGGCAGGCCGGATCTGCATGCTGCTGGCGCCATGTTAAAGGGAACGGGCTCTGCAGGCTGCCACTGTGTGCATGTGCGGCCACGGACCCGGCAATTCTCCAGCCGTATCCACAGATAAAGCCGGGGGCTTTACGCTCCGTGGCTGCTAGCCCCCCACCTGACGGAAGATCGGTGCGGGGGCGGCGCTATTTTTTCTGGCGTAAAATGCCACTGTTCCCACACTAGTGTCAGTACTTAGCCTGCAAATCGGAGAATCCAGCCCCGTATGTTTTGGGCATGTCCGAAGTTGGAGGGGTTCTGGGAAGAATTCTCAAACGTAATGTCAAAGATCTTGAGAGTGATGCTGGCGCCGAGCCCCTGGCTGGCGATATTTGGGGTGTCGGAGGAGCTGGGAGAGAGGCTGACAAGGTAACCTTTGCCTTCCTGATAGCCCAGAGGCAGACCTTGTTGTGCTGACAGGACTCAGAGCCGCCGAGAGCAGGAGCATGGGCGAGCGACTTGGCAGAGTTCCTCTACCAGGAAAAAAATCAAGTTTGCCATAAGAAGAACGGAGGAGGGGTTCTCCAGAAGGTGGTGATTATTCATTGACTTCTTTTCTGAACAGTAACACGTCAGTGGCGGGGACGGGCGGATGGTTTGTGTTTTGTTTGGGTTTTATGTGGGCTGGGTGTAAAAGGAGGGGACGGTATTGGGGACAGTGGCAATTGTGCAGGGTTAACTGTTGCTGTTGTTTGCCCGTTTCGGTTCTGTATATATTTGAAAATACCTCCAATAAAATATTTTTTTTAAAAAATGGTTACTGCAAATTAGTCAAGGTCAGTCGTGGTACATTTACCCACCTTTCACTTTACAACAACGAGCAGCCAACATGAAGTGTGCACTGAGAAAAGCTGAACACTGCTGGGGGAGAGCAGGAAGAAGATGGACGCTAAGAAAAGGGAGGCTGCAGGCTGGCACTTCTACTGGGCTCCCTCAAGATGAACAGCTTCTGCGGATTTATCACCTGGAGCTGCAAGCCTCTAGAAATTAAACGTCATGAAAAATGCAGCAAACTATGTCCATGCAGCACAGCCCAACACCTCGCAGCGGTATTCAGTCCCGAGATATTTTTTTTCTGAATTGAATTGCATCCCAGACATCTCGGGCGAAATTCTCCGTTATCGGCGGAAAGTCCGCCGATCGGCGCAAAAAACGGCGCAAATCCGACTTGCGTCACGTCGGAAAAATGGGTCGATAGTCTCCAGCCCGAAATGGGCTAGCAGCGACGTAACGGGATCCGCGCTTGCGCAGTGGTTCACGCCGTGCAGCGTCATACGCGCTGCACGGCGTGACGGCTCATAAGGCCGCGCTGCTCCCCCCCACCCGACCGGAACACCCGACCGCAACACCCGACTGGATGGCTGGCCGTCGCTCAGCACCGAGGTTCGAGTCACGCGATGTGGAGGCGCTCCTGGACGCGGTGGAGCAGAGGAGGGACGCCCTGTATCCCGGGCACGGCCGCAGAGTTGCCCCACGCCACAGCCGGCGTCTGTGGAGGGAAGTGGCAGAGGCCGTCACCGCTGTGGCCCCGACACCACGGACAGGCACCCAGTGCCACAAGAAGGTGAACGACCTTGTCAGAGCAGGCAGGGTGAGCCTCCCCATATCCCCCCCTCCCCATGTCCCCCCCTCCGCATATCCCCCCTCCCCCATATCCCCCTCCCCCATATTCCCCATATCCCCCCTCCCCCATATCCCCCTCCCCCATTTCCCCCCCTCCCCCATATCCCCCATATCCCCCCTCCCCCATATCCCCCCTCCCCCATATCCCCATATCCCCCCTCCCCCATATCCCCCCTCCCTCATATCCCCCCTCCCCCATATCCCCCCTATCCCATATCCCCCCTCCCCATATCCCCCATATCCCCCCTCCCCCATATCCCCCCCTCCCCCATATCCCCCATATCCCCCCTCCCCCATATCCCCCATATCCCCCCTCCCCCATATCCCCCCTCCCCCATATCCCCCCTCCCCCATATCCCCCCTCCCCATATCCCCCCCTCCCCCATACCCCCCTCCCCCATATCCCCCCTCCCCCCCTCCCCCATATCCCCCATATCCCCAAGTGAATCCAGCCCTAACCTTAACCTCTGCAATGCACGCGCAACCGATGGCGTGCATTCATATACCTGCCTAGCACTGTTGCCTTTTACCCCTGCCCCCCCCCCCCCGCCACAGGAGAAGCGCGCACACAACAATAGGGAGCATGTGAGGACTGGAGGAGGGCCCGCTGATGAGAGGCCACTGATCGAACACCAGGAAAGGGCCCTGGAACTGGCTGGCAGACCAGAGGACCGGGAGGTTGCTGATGCAGAGGTCGGGGGCGTACTAGCAAGTGAGCCACCGACAGCCCGTCCCCATATCCCCCCTCCCCTATATCCCCGTCCCCCGTATCACCTGATCACTGCCTGATGTCGAACCATGCATGCTTCATTGTGTATCGCAGGACCAAACGTCCAGGCACCCATCCCCGCAGATGCAGACCGCCCGCAGGATGCCCCTCTGAGACCACAGGAGACGGAGAGACCCGCACCCTCCAGCATGCGACGCCCGCAGGATGCCCCTCGGAGACCACAGGAGACGGAGAGACCCGCACCCTCCAGCATGCGACGCCCGCAGGATGCCCCTCGGAGACCACAGGAGACGGAGAAACCCGGACCCTCCAGCATGCGACGCCCGCAGGATGCCCCTCGGAGACCACGGGAGACGGAGAGACCCGGACCCTCCAGCATGCGACGCCCGCAGGATGCCCCTCGCACACCACGGGAGACGGAGAGACCTGGAGCAACAGGGAGACGACACCCCCGTCACGTGCGGGAGCGACCACCCAGCGTCGAGGGGGGCAGCCACAGGCCCCCGTCACATCCGAGCCAGGACACCACTACCAAGGACACCGCTACCCAGGACACCACTACCCAGGACACCACTACCCAGGACACCACTACCCAGGACACCCCTACCCGGGACAGCACTACCCAGGAAGACGAAATACCGGACAGTGACTCAGAGTGGATGGGTGGAGACGAACCCCCACCCCAAAGTGCCATGGACTCAGAGTGGGACGAAGAGCACGACACAACGCCACTGCTGTCACCAACACCCTCCACCATCGCAGAAACACTCACCACGGTTGGGCACTTTAGTGATGAGGCGTCTGGTACACTCACTGGTGCGCACAACACAGCCGTCCCGGTACAGCAGGTGGAGGTAGGAGCAGCAGAGGGACTGGGCGGTCAGAGGGCAGCCCAGCCCAAGCTAACATCTACCGCCCAGATGGATCCCGGGTTCCTGCAGTTACCACACCCACACATAGATCCGATGCAACCACCGACCCGGAGACGAGCGAAGAGGGTGACGGGCGGCTTGCGGCGGCTGCGGTCGCAGGTGGAGGAGTCCACCCGCGTCCAGGAGCTGGGAGTGGTGCCGGTCATGCGTGCCACCCAGGCCGACACCGCACGGGTGGCGTCCGCGGTGGAGGCAATGGGTGCGACGGTGTCAGACATGGGGAACGGTTTGCGAGGCCTGGGGCCTTCCGTGCAGGCGGCGTCTGTGGCCCAGGAAATGGCTGCCCTCTCACAGGAGGCCATGAGCCAGTGCCAGCGCCAGATGGCAGAGGCGCTCAACGCCATAGCCCAGTCTCAGCAGGCCATGGCCCAATCTCTGCAGGCCATGGCCCAGTCTCTGCAGGCCATCGCTGAGGGCATCGGCGCCAGTGGCCATGTGCGAGCCGGCGTCGCACTGTCACAGACAGGGTTTGCCAACCCCCTGGGCTCCATGGCTGCAAACCTGCAGACCCCTGTCGATACCAGCACGGGCCTCCAGGACTGGCAGCGCCAGATGTCGGGGGGGCGTCGGATGGCCAGTCCGTTCGCATCCCCCACCCATGGGGGCCATCGGGCACCCCGAGGGAGGAGGAGGTGGTGTGGTCCGTCCCGGCTCCCTCTGTAGGGGAGGTCCCGGTACACCGCGACACCTCGGACTCCCCCCCTTCCGTCCCAGGTGCATCGGGTGGGCAACAGGCAGGACAGGCTGGCAGCTCGCCATCCCAGTCGCCCGGGCCGCAGCCTGGCCCATCTAGGCCAGGACACCCCAGGAAACGGCCGCCAAAGGGATCCAGTGTCAGAGGGCAGGAATCACAGGAGTCCACCTCCAGTTCTGCTGTACCGTCTGGGGAACCACGTAGACGTAGTCAAAGGGCCCGTAAGGCCAAACAATTAGACACTGAGTAAGTTGACACGGTTGCAGGGCACAGATGAGTTTTAGGGGCTAGGGCACGTGCATGAACTCCTTTGGTTATTAAAGTCAATGTTACACCTACAGAAGCTGCCTTTGTGCTCTGTCCAAAGTGTGCGGGGGTGTCATGTACGTTGAGCGCAAGTGTGTGTGTGAGGGGTGGTCTTACCTCAGCCCCAGGTGAGTCTGCCCCCTTCCCCCTGGGCCGCCATCAACATTCCCCGAGCAGAGGACGGGACCGTGCGCTGCAGTGTCACAGCCGCATGCAGGGATGGTCCGGGTGGATGGTGGCACTGTGGCCATGGGTCAGACATAGTCCAATGATGTAGAGCCAGGAGCTCACCGCAGGGCGGGTTGTCATCATCCTCCATGGCCTGCGATAGACACGCGTCCACCCGCAACTGTGTGAGCCCGGCCCGTTGTGCCGCAGGTGGATCGGCAATGGGGGGGGGGGGTGGTGGTGTGCATGCGGGTGGGGTGGGTGGGGTTGGGGAGGGGGGTGAGGGTGCTGGGTGGGTGGATGGGTGGGGGGTGTGGGTGGTCGGCTGTTGCCATGGTGTGCGGTCTGTGGCCATACTACCCGATTCCCACGCCCATCTAGTCAGTGAAGCGGGCGTCTATCAGTCTGTCCCGTGCCCGCTGGGCCAGCCGGTAACGGTGGACAGCCACCCGCCTGTGTCTACCCCGTCTGCCCTGACCATTGCCCCCATCCCCCTCATCTGGGAGGGCTGGGCCTCTTCCTGCTGCTCCTCCACTCCGCCCTCCTCTGCCTGCGGCACATCGCCCCTCTGCTGGGCTATGTTGTGCAGGACGCAGCACATCACAATGATGCGGCCGACCCTATCTGACCGATACTGGAGGGCCAGAGAGGTCCAGGCACCTGAAACGCATCTTCAGCACGCCAAAGCACCTCTCTATCACTCCCCTTGTCGCTACATGGGCATCATTGTAGCGGTTCTCCGCCTCATTGCGTGGCCTCCGTATCGGCGTCATCAGCCACGATCGCAATGGGTAGCCCCTGTCGCCCAGCAACCAGCCCCTCAGCCGGGGATGGCGTCCCTCGTACATGCCGGGATGGATGACCGCGACAACACGAATGAGTCGTGTACACTGCCTGGGTGACGGGCGCAGACGTGCAGGATCATCATGCGGTGGTCGCAGACCACCTGTACGTTCATCGAATAGGTCCCCTTCCTATTAGTGAACACGGCCCTGTTATCTGCAGGTGGCCGCACGGCGATGTGCATCCCATCGATCGCGCCCTGGACCATGGGGAACCCGGCCACGGCAGAGAAGCCCACGGCCCGGGCATCTTGGCTGGCCCGGTCCACGGGGAAGCGGATGTAGCGGTACGCCATGGCATATAGGGCATCTGTCACTGCCCGGATGCACCGGTGCACCGATGTCTGCGATATGCCGGACAGGTCCCCACTCGGTGCCTGGAATGACCCCGTTGCATAAAAGTTCAGGGCCACCGTAACCTTGACGGACACAGGGAGAGGGTGTCCCCCGCCAGTGCCACGCGGTGACAGGTGTGCCAGCAGGTGGCAGATGTGTGCCACGGTTTCCCGGCTCATCCGGGGTCTCCTCCTGCATTCCCGGTCCGTGAGGTCCTGGTATGACTGCCGTGGCCGGTACACACGGGGCGCCCTCGGGTGCCTCCGTTGCCGTGGGGCCGCGACGTCCTCCTCCCCCTCCTCGTCCTGTCGGTCAGGTGTCCCTCCAGCCTGGGCGGCTGCCGCCTGCCCCTCTGCGGCAGCCTGCGCCGCCTCTCTGGCACGCTCCTCCTCCTCCTCCTCCTCATCCAGGGCAACAAAGACATGAGCGGCTGCCACCACGGCGGCCAACATCGCTGCATGATCTGAAAACATGACGGCCTGGTGGGGGGAGGGGAACGACGACATGTCATCATTGCCCATATCCCCTCCTCCCCCCAGCCAGGTGGCATGGACCGCATGGGTCCAACTGTTGGAAGCTGGCACCTGGCTAGGTGGACCAACTCACTTGCCCTCCCATCCCCCTCCCCGGCACGGACCCCCCTCCAACCTCCACCCCGGCACGGACCACCCAGCCCCCTCCCCGGCACGGACCCCCCCCAACCTCCACCCCGGCACGGACCCCCCCCCCAACCTCCACCCCGGCACGGACCCCCCCCCAACCTCCACCCCGGCACGGACCCCCCCCAACCTCCACCCCGGCATGGACCCCCCATCCCCCTCCCCGGCAGGGACCCCCCCCCCAACCTCCACCCCGGCACGGACCCCCCCCCCCCCAACCTCCACCCCGGCACGGACCCCCCCTAACCTCCATCCCGGCACGGACCCCCCCCAACCTCCACCCCGGCACGGAGCCCCCCCCAACCTCCACCCCAGCACGGAGCCCCCCCCCAACCTCCACCCCGGCACGGACCCCCCCCCCAACCTCCACCCCGGCACGGACCCCCCATCCCCCTCCCCGGCACGGACTCCCCCCCAACCTCCACCCCGGCACGGACCCCCCCCCCCCAACCTCCACCCCGGCACGGACCCCGCCCCAACCTCCACCCCGGCACGGACCCCCCCTCTCCCAACCTCCACCCCGGCACGGACCCCCCCCCAACCTCCACCCCGGCATGGACCCCCCATCCCCCTCCCCGGCACGGACCCCCCCCCAACCTCCACCCCGGCACGGACCCCCCCCCAACCTCCACCCCGGCACGGACCCCCCCCCAACCTCCACCCCGGCACGGACCCCCCCCACCAACCTCCACCCCGGCACGGACCCCCCCCCCAACCTCCACCCCGGCACGGGCCCCCCCCAACCTCCACCCCGGCACGGACCCCCCCCAACCTGCACCCCAGCACGGACCCCCCCCCAACCTCCACCCCGGCACGGACCCCCCCCCCAACCTCCACCCCGGCACGGACCCCCCATCCCCCTCCCCGGCACGGACCCCCCCCCAACCTCCACCCCGGCACGGACGCCCCCCCCCAACCTCCACCCCGGCACGGACCCCCCCCCAACCTCCACCCCGGCACGGACCCCCCCAACCTCCACCCCGGCACGGACCCCCCCCAACCTCCACCCCAGCACGGACCCCCCCCCCCAACCTCCACCCCGACACGGACCCCCCCCCAACCTCCACCCCGGCACGGACCCCCCATCCACCTCCCCAGCACGGACCCCCTCCCGGCACTCCCCCAGAGCCCAGCCTACTCTAACCACCACCCCCCCCCCACCCCCCCCCACCGCCACACACACACACACACAACCCGAGACACACCTCTCCTCACGCATTCAGACTGCGGCCATGCCATTGCCTGCCCAGAGCCAACCCCCCAGGCCATCACTCACCTCCACGCTGGTCGGCTTGAGCCTGGAGCACCGGGTCACGCCGATGAAAAGGAGGTTTAATTTACATCGACGTGAACGGTCATCACGTCGACGGGACTTCGGCCCATCCGGAAGGGAGAATATCGGCAGGCCGAAAATCGGCTGCCTTGCGCAGACCCGTGACATTCTCCGCGGCAGCGGCGACATTAACGCCCCGCCGACTTTTCTCCCTTCGGAGACTTCGGCAACCGGCGGGGGCGGGATTCACGGCGGCCAACGGCCATTCTCCGACCCTCTGGGGGGTCGGAGAATGACGCCCCTCATTCCCCACCCCCCCAGATCGAGATTGAAGCAAAAATTTAGATGGAGTGAGAGTGTTGGAGGGTGGTGTGAGTCGGGTCGAGCCAGGCCTTGAGTTCTGGGTGGGTGGTCCAGTCGGGTAGTGTCGGGCCTTGGGGGTGTGGAGGATCAGACCAGACCTTGGGGGGTTGGGTGGGGTTAGGGTCGGGCTCTGTTGAGCAGCTGGTTGGGTCTGGTTGGGTTGGGTCAAGTCGGGCCAGGCCTTGTTGAGGGGAGAGATGGTGGTTGGGTTGAGTCAGGCTTTGGGTTAGGGTGGTGTGTGTGTTCCAATCGGGCCAATCAGGTAGTGTCAGACCTTGCGGGAGGGGAAGGGAGGGAATGGGGTGGTCTGGTCAAGTTTTGTTATGTGGAGGGCTCCAGTTGGTTGGGCCCGGCTAGTGGATAGTCAGAGGTCGGGTACAAGTCGAGGGAAGATTTTTGTGGGAGGGTGGGACAGCAATTGGGGGGGAGGGAATGGGAGGTGTCATGGAGAAGAGGTGAGAGAGTCCCATTGGTAGGTGTCCCATGGAGATGGGGAGCCCCATCGGGATTTGAGGGTGTGAGGGGATCCCGATGAGTGAGGTGGGACTGGAGTTGGTGGGCATTTGTGCAATAGTTAGAAGTGTTCTAACTCTTCTAGCTTTTTCTGTGTAACTTTGGATGCAACAAAATCAGAACCATCTAAAATTTATGATTTATACTGCAATTTTTGGAATGTTTCCAGTGCTGGCAATTGACCACTGGGAGTTTGCACTTCCCAGGCAAATCCCCTAGATACTTCGGGGGCAGGGGTGAGAAGGTTCCTCAGCGCATTTTTGCGGTAAACTCCCCAGTTACCATGATCTGAAGCTCAGACGTTAAAGCCTAATGTTTTACTTTAATGACTTTGCAAAACAAACAAAATCTTTGGGGAGAAAATATCACCTGAACATAAATTTTTCAATCTCATGATTCCTTCTGCCATCAGCTGCCTCAGCTCTACGTTCTGAGGTTCTCTCCCCTACCTCTCTGACCAAACTTTACCCATCTGCCCTCATCTCATCTCATGTGTACTGCTGTTTAATTTTGCTTGCAAGGTTCCTGTGAAGCACCATGGCCCATTTTGTTACGTTAAAGTGGCAATATAAATATGTTGTTGTAATGCATTTAGAATACAGGTTTAAAATTAACACCTTTGAGAATAAGACAAGTGCTTTTTGGACCATTACATTTCAATCTCTGTATTAATGTAAGTATGACAATAGCTGGGTCATTTGAACAGTTGAATACATAATAATGAGTGCTCTGATTAGGTGGCACTGAAATTGATATATGATATCCTGTGTGCATCATTTCTGATTCAGTTGCTTGTAGTAAGATATTGGATGACAACCAGGATGCCAGTGAATAATAAGCTCCTTGCCTTATGTTAAATAATCAGCATTTACAATCAAATTCAATTTTATGATGATTGATTAAGATTTGTTTTCTCTTTGTGCTAAGTAGGTTAGATTCGGCTGCATTATCATCTCTTACCTTAGTGGATTCTGCATTTAAAAGATGCACACAGCCACTGTTAAAAAGAAGAAAAAGAGACAGGTGAATCATCTGCTTCTCATTCCTGAAAACAGAAAGTGCTTTTTTAGAAATTATATAAAAGTTTAAAACATTCTTCAGCCAGAAGTGGTGAGTGGATGATCCATTTTGGTCTCCTCCAGAGGCCCCCAGCATTACAGATGCCAGTCTTCATCCAATTCGATGTGGCCAATCCACCTACCCTGCACACCTTTAGGTTGTGCAGGCGAAACCCACACAAACACGGGGGGAATGTGCAAACTCCACACGGACAGTGACCCAGAGCCGGGATCGAACTTGGGACCTCGGTGCCGTGAGGCAGTAGTGCTAACCACTGCACCACGGTGCTGCTCTACTCGGCTCCTTACCTCATTACAGCCTTGGTTCAAACATGGACAAAAGAGGCGAACACCAGAGATGAGGTGATAGTGACTGCCTTTGACATCAAGGCAGCATTTCAGTGAGTATGGCATCAAGGAGCCCGAGCAAAACTGGAGTGTCATGTGAGAGTACCTTTAAGAAATGGATGTTTAAGAAATATACCTTGAAGAAATGGGTATTATCAGTGATGTGAGAGTGTGGGTGGAGCTGGGCTGTCAGTCAGCTTTTTACTTTTGTTTTTGAGCAGACTGCAGAGTGTTTTTTAATTTCGTTTTCAGTGTTGGAGCTGAAGCCAGACCAAGCAGGTGTACTGCTGTTCTCTCTGACATCAAAAGACTACCTCTTGATCATTTGGTGAATTCAAAATTATAAATATTCTCAATAGTGAATGTAAACCTAATGTGCTTCTGTTGAAAGGTGTTTCTTCTGTCTTCTGGATGTTGTTTGAGAGGTTATTAAGGATTACTTAGTGTTGTATTCTTTGGGGATTGTATTTGAATTGATGGTTGCTAAGATGTTCACTGTATGTTTTAAAAAGGTTAACTTGAGTTCATAGAATAAACATTGTTTTGCTTTTAAAAAATACTTTTCCATTTCTGCTGTACCACACCTGTAGAGTGGACCGTGTACTCCCCATTCCACAATCCATTAAAAGTTGTGGGTCAGGGGAACTCCATGATACACTTTGGGGTTCTCTAAACCCTGGCCCATAACAGGAGTCAATGGGAATCAGGGGGAAAACTCTCTGCTGGTTGGGGTCATACCTGGCACAAAGGAAGATGGTTGTGGTGGTTGGAGGTCAATCATCTCAACTCCAGGACATCACTGCAGGTGCTCTTCAGGATAGTCCCATGCCCAACCCCCTCTTCAACTGCTTCGTCAAGGACATTCTTTCCATCATAAATTCAGAAATGAGGATGTTCCCTGATGACTGTGCATGATCAGTACCAGTCACAACTCCTCAGATACTGAATCAGTCCATGTCCAAATGCAGCAAGATCTGGACAATATCTAGGCCTGGGCTTACAAGTGGCAAGTAACATTTGTACCACACAAGTGGCAGGCAATGACTATTTACTACAAGAGAAGATCAAACCATTGCCCCTTGACATTCAATGACATTTCCACCACAATCAACACCCTGGGGGTTAGCATTGACCAGAAATTGAGCTGTAATGGCGAAATAAATAAATGTAGCTACCAGAGCAGATCAAAAGTTTGGAATCCTGTGGTGAGTAACTCACCTCCTGACTCCCCAAAGCCTGTCCACCATCCAGTATTCAGGTGCTGCCATTGGCCTGGAAAGTGCAAACCTCCAATGGTCAATTGCCCTGCACTGGGAATCGTCCATAAATGGTGATTTAAGTTGCAAATGCTGGATAGTTCTGATTTTGTTGCATCAATAGTTACCCAGAAAAAGTTATACAAGTTAGAACTGCTTCAAACTATTACACAAGCATACACCAAATCCACCATCACCACACCACACTGTCAGGAGTGTAATGGAATACTCCCACTTGTCTGGATGAGTGCAGCTCCAACAATACTCAAGAAGCTCAACACCATCCAGGACAAAGCAACCTGCTTGATGCTACCCCTTCTACAAATATTCAATCCCTCCACGACCAACATGCAGTGGCAGCAGTATATGCCATCTGCAACATGCACTGCAAGAACTCACCATAGCTTCTTAGGCAGCACCTTCCAAACCCACAAACATGATCATCTAGAAGGACAAAGGAAACAGATACCTAGAAACACCATCTGGAAGTTCCCCTCCAATCTACTCACCATCAAGACTTGGAAATATATTGCTGTTCCTTCACTGTTGGTCAAAATGCTGGAACTCCCTCCCGAACAGCACTGTGAGTGTACCTACACCACATGGAGTGCAGGAGTTCAAGAAGGCAGCTCAACCACCATCTCGAGGGCAACTAGGGATGGGCAACAAATGTTGGCCTAGCCAGCAACACGCACACCTCGTAAATGAGTAAAAAATAAAACAAAGTAAACAAGATCCTCACAATGTGTTTTCTTACATTCCAGTGTTTCAAAACACACAATAGCATTTCAGCATTTTAAGCACTATGAGATTTCTGATTAACTGCCTCAACACCACACATCACATTCGGAGTATTACTATATCATGAATACCCCAATGAGCTTGAAGAAAGTTAGCAACGAAGAGACAGGATGGTTGAAGGCGAGAAACATCTGATGTTCTGTCTGACAACTTATATACACATTATTTGGCCTACGCAGCATATTTCATTCCCATTTGGTATGTGAAAAGCCTGACCAGCAGATTTAGTTATTACTCTCGTATTCTCACATAAGGATAAAATTAGAGAAGCACTGTCAGTAGTTTTTTGGAACGAATCCAGACCTCATCAAATGTCTCCAGAACTGATGACATACAGCTAACGTGGCGGATTTGACCAAGTTCAAAATCTCAATGAAATTGAACCTTTAATTCATGCGAGTGGCTCCTTCCTTGGCCATCACAGCGTGCAAATAAAATGAATTACCCCACAAATACCTTGCAATATTAAAATGTGATAATCCCTCAATTATTATCATTGATTTGAAAGTAAAGCCAGAGGGCTGGATTCTCCATTTCTGAGACTAAGGGTGGGATTCTCCGTCAGCTGAAATTGGGAAATGTGATTTGTTGGCGAACAGCTTCCAACGCCAAAATTGCAGCAGGCGCCAATTTGACAATAAATCGCGATTCGCTGTCACCTTGAAAACAGCGTCAATGTGTTTCAGTCCGCACATACAGTGGGTACTGTTTGCATATCATTTGTGGGCCTGACCCAGTGCTCTCTCGAGCCTCCACGATTCTTCGCCTCCGATGGGCCGAGTTCCCGACGGCATGGTTCACGTGCTTTTAAAAATCGTGAAACCAGCGCGGCGGCTGCTGAGGGAGAGGGGATATGGAAAGTGTCCAACATTGCCATAGTGTGTTGACAGTTGTGCCGCTGGCCAGAGGGGCTTCTGCCAGGGCTAGGGGCAGTAGCGGGCGGTGGTCAGGAGGTGGGTTGTGAGGGTCAGGGTGGACAGACACGGAGCACTATAGCTGCAGCTGGCAAGGCAGCCATGCAGCTGCATACACCACCAACAGTCCTCTTTGAACCTGGTACCACGGGTCAGGTAGGTGTCCCTAGGGCACCCCCTGAGTACCCTCTGGCCCCAGTCGGCCCATCAGCTGTACGGGCTTACTCCTGCACAACCAGTGCCAACTTTTTGGCTTGGATAAGTGTGTGTGGGGAATGTAATGTGTATCTGCAGCTGCAGCTTGTCAACCTCCCGAGTGCCAATCATGGACCCGGCGTACCCCACACCATTTCTAAGTGGAATTGAGTGTGTTCCATGCGGTACCGATGCTCGTCCTTCAACAGTAGCGGAATCGGTCCAGGTGCGGCGCCGGGTTTTCTGTCGTAAAATTCCACGGATTCTCTGGTGGCGTCCTGCCCTAAGTGTTGGCGTTGGGGCAGGATTCGCGGACTGCTACGACAGCAAAATTGCGCCGCACCTGGACCGATTAAGCTACCATTGAGGGGCTAGCACCAGCGCCACGTGGAACACAATTGATTCCAATGAGAAATGGTGCCGGATTCACCGGGTTCACGATTGACACTTAGGAGGCTGACATGCTGAAATTGCTCATATACATTTCCCTCCCCACACACACCATCCCAGCCAACAAGATAGCAGCAAGGAGAGCAGCCCCAAGATTCACCAACACCAAGCTTGAGACCCTCCTGGATGGCGTGAAGGAGAGCTGGGCCATCCAGTACCCCGACCCGGGAAGGAGGTTGCCTGGGCACAAGTGGCAGAGGCAGTAAGCGCCACAAGTAACACCATCCAGACCGGCATACAGTGTCGTAAAAGACTGCATGACTTCTCAGGACGGCCAGGCGAAATAGGCAGCACTGTTTCCCTGGCACCAACCCCTGTCCCACACAAACGGTCCCCACCTGCCCCCCAACCCAGAGGGCATCCGAACCCCTACTCTGTACCACACGCTGGCACCCACACTGGCTGCCATGGCCGGGTGACCTGGCTACTTAAGCCACCAGCTACCCATACGCTGGGCTGCATGCGTCGGACTGTCTAACACTGCACCTTTTCTGACTTCCCCCCCCCACAGGAGAAGGCCGCTCAGAGCCGAAGGAAGCAGGAGAAGATGGAGGGGGACCCAAGGACCTGCGGCCCCTCACCACGGCAGAGCAGCGGACCCTGGATGTGGTCGGCAGGCCCGAGGAAAGGACAGTCGCCTGGGTGGAGTTCAGCCTTGGGCGAGGAAGTGAAACCCTGTGGCAGATGTGTCCAATGACCCCTCCCCCAATACCACCCTCACACCACACCCTCACCATCCTCACACCCACGCCCTCATTCCCACACCAGCCTCAACCCCACATCACCCTCACCCCATACCACCCTCACACCACCCCCACACTCCCATGACTCCCCGGCCCACAGTCTAATCATGCATCTTGTCTTGTGTCTTGCAGGACTGCTGGAGATGGGGCAGGCCTTTCTCAAGCCCGCCCCCTGCCCCGCCCCCAGCCGCAGCCACAGCCAGAACCCGTGTGCCGAGCAGTGACAAGGATATTGACACGGAGGGAACCCATATGCCCATATCCCAGGACACCCTGGAGCCCGGGTCCAATGATGATACTATTTCCCATCACAGCTGTCTCCAACACTCTCCATCATCCCAGAGACACTCATGTCGGTTGGGCAATTTAGTGAAGAAGCTCCTGGGACATTATCTGATGCTCACCACACACATGCTCAAGTACAGCAGCTGGAAGTAGGAGCTCCCGAGGGGGGGGGGGGGGGGGAGAATGGTCAGAGGGAGGGGGGCCAACCCCAGGGACTAGCTGCTGTCCATGTTAGGTTTCGGGCTTGTGGAATAGACAGTTCCATCAATCATGGAGATGGAGTCGCAGAGCCAGGGTCTACATGAGGGGTTGTTAGCGAGCATCCAGCACCTGCAAGCACAGGTGGAGGATCCAAACGCGAGCAGGAGATGGTGCTGACCATGCGTGCAACACCGCACGAGCGGCGTCTGTGGTGGTATGTATTAGGGGTAATACGGTATACCACGTGTCGACAGGCTATTGGTGGAGGGATGCCAGGTCCTGATAGGATCTGCCGCCTACTGGACTCCACCCAGAAATGCCGGTATAAGAACCCAGTTTTTCTCTCCATTTCCCTCAGCAGTTGCATTCTGTAACCACGCTGCTGGGGATAAAGTTCTGCTTAATAAAGCCTTCAATTGACATTACCTCAACCTGCCTCGCATCATATTGACGGTGCTACAATTTATTAAGCAGAATTTAAATTGAAGAAAACGACGTGGGAACATGGAGCTCCGAATCACCCCGGAGTGCCTGCGCATCGCACCCCAAGCAGCTAACTCGGCCTCTATCTTCAAACACTGGATGGCATGCTTTGAGGGTTACCTCCGAACACCCCCGGCACACCGACTGACGAACAAAAGATGCAGGTCCTCTATTCCAGGGTGCGTCCTGACGTCTACTCCCTTATCGAGGATGAGGACGGTTTCACCGGTGTCATCGCCGCGCTGAAGGATATCTACATCCGGCCCGCCAACCAGGTTTTTGCTCGCTACCAGCTCGCCACACGACGGCAATTTCCGGGGGAATCGCTGGACAGGTTTTATAACGCCCTGCAGATCCTGGGTCGAAACTGCAACTGCCCGGCGGTAACAGCGAGTGAACACACAGAGCTCTTGGTCCGCGATGCGTATGTGGCAGGTTTGGCCTCGTCCCAGATCCGCCAGAGGCTTCTGGAGAAAGAATCTCTGGGACTTACAGAAGCTCGGGCCCTGGCGGCATCCCTTGATGTGGCCTCGCGTAACGCCCGCGCCTACGCCCCCGACCGCACTACAGCCCCTTGGGCTCCGTGGACCCCCGCTGCGGTCGACTCTCCGACACCCCCCCCCCACCCCCGCGCGGCCAAAACACCAGACCAACCGGGGGGGCCCCGCTGCTATTTTTGCGGCCAGCCGAAACACCCTCGGCAGCGATGCCTGGCTCGCGCGGCTACCTGCAAAAGCTGCGGGAAGGAAGGCCACTACGCGACGGTGTGCAAGTCCCGCGGGGTCGCCGCTATCTCCGGGGAAGAAACGGGACCACAGATCCAGCCCCCCCAGCGATCCACGTGTGACCACGTGTGACCAACGGACACCATTTTGGACCCCGGACGCCACGACGGAGAGATGGGTGCCGCCATTTTGTCCACCCCCGCCCGCGCTCGATCCGTGGACGCCGCCATCTTGGCTGAAGGACCCCGACACAGACGGCCACATACTGCCTGATTACGATGCTCAACTTCAACAACCACGTCTGGCTTCGACGACCCTCGACCAGTCGCGACCCCGGACGCTCCAGACTGCAACCACTACAGTCCTAGTGAATGGCTACGAGACACCGTGTCTTATCGACTCTGGGAGCACGGAGAGCTTCATTCATCCGGACACGGTAAGGCGCTGTTCCCTCGTAATTCGGCCAAGCACCCAGAACATTTTCCTGGCGGCGGGATCCCACTCCGTTCAGGTCACGGGGTTCTGCATCGCTAACCTAACGGTGCAGGGGAGGGAGTTCCGAAATTACCGGTTGTATGTCCTCCCCCATCTCTGTGCGCCCACACTCCTAGGGTTGGACTTCCAATGCAACCTCCAGAGTTTAACATTTAAATTTGGCGGCCCTATACCCCCACTGACTGTCTGCGGCCTCGCGACCCTCAAGGTTGAACCGCTTTCCTTGTTTGCGAACCTCACACCGGATTGCAAACCCGTCGCCACAAGGAGCAGACGGTACAGCGCCCAGGACCGAGCATTAATCCGGTCCGAAGTCCAGAGGCTGCTGAAGGAAGGCATCATCCAGGCTAGCAACAGTCCCTGGAGAGCCCAGGTGGTAGTTGTTAAGACCGGGGAGAAACAGAGGATAGTCAGACCATCAACAGGTACACTCAGCTAGATGCGTACCCTCTCCCCCGCATATCCGACATGGTCAATCGGATTGCACAGTACAAGGTCTTTTCCACCGTGGACCTCAAGTCCGCCTAACACCAGCTCCCCATCCGTCCCGGTGACCGCAACTATACTGCCTTCGAAGCAGACGGGCGGTTATACCACTTTTTAAGGGTTCCATTCGGCGTCACTAACGGAGTCTCGGTCTTCCAACGAGAGATGGACCGAATGGTTGACCAGCACGGTTTACGGGCCATGTTCCCGTATCTCGACAACGTCACTATCTGCGGCCACGACCAGCAGGACCACGACGCCAACCTCCAAAAATTCCTCCAGACCGCTCACGCCCTGAACCTCACTTACAACCAAGAAAAATGCGTGTTCCGCACCGATCGTCTAGCCATCCTGGGCTACGTAGTGCGTAATGGAGTGATAGGCCCCGACCCTGAACACATGCGCCCCCTCATGGAGTTCCCTCTCCCCCACTGTGCCAAAGCCCTGAAACGTTGCCTGGGCTTCTTTTCTTATTACGCCCAGTGGGTCCCCCAGTACGCAGACAAGGCCCGTGCAGTAATCCAGTCCACTACTTTTTCCCTGACGACAGAGGCATGCCAGGCCTTTAGCCGCATCAAAACGGATATCGCAAAGGCCACGATGCGCGCCATCAATGAGTCCCTCCCCTTCCAGGTCGAGAGCTACGCATCGGATGTAGCTCTGGCGGCCACCCTCAACCAAGCAGGCAGACCCGTGGCCTTCTTCTCCCGAACCCTCCATGCTTCAGAAATCCGCCACTCCTCAGTGGAAAAGGAGGCACAAGCAATAGTGGAAGCTGTGCAACACTGGAGGCATTACCTGGCCGGTAGGAGATTCACTCTCCTCACTGACCAACGGTCGGTTGCCTTCATGTTCGATAATGCACAGCGGGGCAAGATCAAGAACAACAAGATCTTGCGGTGGAGGATCGAACTCTTCACCTTCAATTATGAGATCTTGTATCGTCCCGGAAAGCTGAAAGAGCCATCCGATGCCCTATCTCGCGGCACATGTGCCAATGTACAAGTGGACCGTCTACAAGCCCTCCACGAGGACCTCTGCCACCCGGGGGTCACTCGTTTCTACCACTTCCTTAAGGCCGGCAACCTCCCTTACTCCGTCGAGGACGTCCGAACAGTCACCAGAAACTGCCAGATCTGCGCTGAGTGCAAACCGCACTTTTTCAGGCCAGATAGAGCGCACCTGGTTAAGGCCTCTCGACCCTTTGAACGCCTCAGTTTGGATTTCAAAGGCCCCCTCCCCTCCACCGATCGCAACGCGTACTTCCTGAACGTCGTTGACGAATACTCCCGTTTCCCTTTCGCCATTCCTTGCCCCGACATGACCGCGTCCACGGTCATTAAAGCCCTCGGTACCATTTTTACACTGTTCGGTTTCCCCGACTATATCCATAGCGACAGGGGGTCCTCCTTTATGAGTGACAAACTGCGTCAATTCCTGCTCAGCAGGGGCATAGCCTCGAGCAGGACGACCAGTTACAACCCCCGGGGGAACGGGCAGGTAGAAAGGGAGAATGGAACGGTCTGGAAGGCCGTCCTGCAGGCCCTCCGGTCTAGGAGCCTCCCAATTTCCCGCTGGCAGGAAGTCCTCCCGGATGCCCTTCACTCTATCCGGTCCCTGCTGTGCACCATCACGAATCAAACGACTCACGAGCGCCTCCTCCTCTTTCCTAAGAAGTCCTCCTCTGGAACGCCACTTCCGACCTGGCTAGCAGCTCCAGGACCCATTCTGCTCCGGAAACATGTGCGGGTGCACAAGTCAGGTCCGTTGGTGGAACGGGTGCATCTCCTTCACGCCAACCCGCAATACGCCGATGTGGAGTGCCCCGATGGGCGACAGGACACGGTCTCCCTGCGAGATCTGGCGCCCGCCGGAGCTACCCACGCACCCCCAACGCCAATCACCACCTCCTCACTCCCGCCGGTTCATCCCGCAGCCACCCCCTTCCCGGGGGGTTCGGTTCTCCTCCCAGACCCGCCCAGGAGTAAGGACACAGGGGACAGCACTACGCTCCCAGAGTCGACGGGACTCGAGCCAGCGCCATCACCACCACGCCCGAGACGATCGGAAAGGACGACCAGGGCGCCCATCCGGCTCATCGAATCACTTTAACTCTCAACGTTTTCAGTTATTATGTCTTGTTATAGTTATGGCATCATGCCGACCCTGTTTGGCCCGTTGGCCCAGTTGAAGCGATAATTTTGTGTTTTGTTCAAAGTTACGGCACAGTACCAACTCTGTAAACCCCTACCACCATGCGAACCACCATGCCGCCGGGTTTTTTTTCAACAAGGGGTGAATGTGGTGGTATGTATTAGGGGTAATACGGTACACCACGTGTCGACAGGCTATTGGTGGAGGGATGCCAGGTCCTGATAGGATCTGCCACCTACTGGACTCCACCCAGAAATGCCGGTATAAGAACCCAGTTTTTCCCTCCATTTCCCTCAGCAGTTGCATTCTGTAACCACGCTGCTGGGGATAAAGTTCTGCTTAATAAAGCCTTCAATTGACATTACCTCAACCTGCCTCGCGTCATATTGACGGTGCTACACGTCCATGGTGGAGGCCTTGGGGGTTAGTGTTTCGGCCATGGATCAGCATGTTCAAGACCTGGGACATTCTGTGCAGGTGGTGGCCGAGGCCCAGGACAGGGCTTTCCTCTTACAGGCAGCCACGTGCCAGCGCCACCTGGCCATTGCAGCGGCACTCCTGAGCGTGGGCCAATTACAGCGGGGCATGGCTGAGAGCGTCAACCGGAATCCCCAGGCCCTGGCCGATGTGGCACAGATGCAGAGGAAGGTGGCCCACTTCCAGAGAGAGATGGCACTGTCAATGGCTGATGTGGCACAGACCCAGACGGTGGTGACACAATCGCAACGTGATGTGACGCAGTCCCAGACAGAGATGGTCCACTCCCTGTGTCATGTGAGAGTACCTTTAAGAAATGGGTGTTTATCAATGGGTGTGTATATAAATATCTGCAGTGAGAATACCGTTAAGAAATGGGTGTTTCCTACTGATCATTTGGTGAATTCCGAATTATAAATGTTCTCAGTAGTGAATGCAAACCTAATGTGTTTCTGTTAAAAGGTGTTTCTTCTGTCTTCTGGATGTTGTTTAGGGAGTTATTAAGGGTTACTTAGTGTTGTATTCTTTGGGGGTTGTATTTGAATTAATGGTTGCTAAGATGTTCACTGTATGTTTTGAAATGGTTAACTTGAGTTCGTACAATAAACATTGTTTTGTTTTAAAAAATACTTTTCCATTTCTGCTGTAGAGTGGGCCGTGTGTTCCCCATACCACAATCTATTAAAAGTTGTGGGTCAGGTGAACTCCATGATAGACTTTGGGGTTCTCTAAACCCTGACCCATAACAGGTGTACTCCATGGCAGCGAGAATGCAGACCCTGGTCGAGACGGCAGCGGGCCTCCAAGAGTGGCAGTGCCAGGTGGCGGGGAAGCCTCTGGGATTAGCTCTGCACGCATCCCTGTCCCATGAAATAGCCCAGGGGTCACCAGGCACCCCTAGGGAGGAGGAGGTGATGGAGCCCTTGCCGGTGACTCACCCAAGAGAGGTGCCGGCCCCCCCTCGTCACATCTGGTGGGCAGCGAGCACAATAGGGCGGCACCACATCACGTGGGTAACCAGAGCAGCAGCCGGGCCCATCCAGGCCCGGTTGCCACAGAAGACAGCCACCAAAGGGGACGCAGTTCACAGGGCAGAAATCACAGCAGGCTGCCTCCGCTCCTCCTGTACCGTCTGGGGATCCACCAAGAAGTAGCATTAATTTTAAAAAAATTAATCTTTATTGTCACAAGTTCATTAACACTGCAATGAAGCCACAGTGAAAGTCCCTATCACCACATTGCAGTGCTTGCTCAGGCACACAGAGGGAGAATTCAGAACATCTAATTCACCTAACAGCGCATCTTTCGGGACTTGTGGGAGGAAACTGGAGCACCCGCAGGAAACCCACGCAGACACAGGGAACACGCAGACTCCACACAGGCAGTAACCCAATCATGTAATCGAACCTGGGTCCCCAGAGCTGTGAGGCAACAGTGCTACCCACAGTGCCACCGTAGGGGCTAACCTGTACATCTTTTTGTCTTGTGGGGGTAAGGTCTGTCATAATATCCAGTCATGTATGTATTGAGATGCAGACAGGCAGTGATTGACACACAGGATAACCAATGAACACACACAACACATAACAGCCAATCACCAGACAGGACACCACCACTATAAAGCACACAGGGCATTAAGACTCTCCCTCTCTCTACAGGACACAGCTACTGAGATAGTATGAGTGCACAAGCCAGTGAGCACTGTCACCATGAGGTAGAGAGTTAGTCTGGTCAAGCCAGTAGGAGGTTATCAGTTCGATTGATAGACTGTCAACTCACAGCAGACTATGTACAGCAATCAAGAAGTTTAATAAAACAGTGTTGGACTATCTCCTGTGTCAGAAGCCTGTTTCTAGTTTCACTGCACCCAGTTGCAGTCAACGTTAAACCAACTTACTTAACACATCATGGTACTAGAGTACTATTAATCCTAATGAACCTACCTCGAGTGCATCTACAATGACCAGCAAGCAGCCATCCAGCGGCATGGAGAAGATCCAGCCTCCTTCGCAACTCCGGATCTCCGGCAACCTCGGCGCCAACTGGAAAGTCTTCAAACAAAAGTTCCTCCTGTACATCGAGGCCTCTGACCTCGAGGCAGCATCGGATGCCAGAAAGATCGCGCTGTTCCTGTCGACTGCGGGGGATCACGCCATCCACATCTATAACTCGCTTACGTTTGCCGATGGCAAAGACAAGATAATGTTCAAGACAGTTCTGCTGAAATTCGACAGCCACTGCGACATTGAGGTGAATGAGAGCTTTGAACAGTACATCTTCCAACAGAGGCTTCAGGGTAAGGATGAACCTTTTCAGTCCTTCTTGACCCATCCCCGCATCCTAGCGCAGTCATGTAATTATGACTCGACAACTGATTCCATGATCCGGGATCAGATCGTTTTCGGGGTCCAATCCGACTCCCTGTGGGAGCAGCTCCTTAAAATCAAACAGTTGACTCTCTCCATCGCCATCGAAACGTGCGTTGTCCATGAGCATGCCAGAAGTCGCTACTCCCGCATCAGGGCGGCAGAAACTGCAAAACTGGCCTCCCACGAGGCAGAAAGGGTGCAGGCCATAGGGAAAATGCAAGGCCTGAGCATCGAGGAGAGTGGCCGTTTTGCGCGCTTTTCTGGGGTCCCCACGCATGCACGCCACGACCGGGTGGACGATGAGGCCGAACACCCTGAGGCGCATGCGTGAACGCCAGCTGACCGCACTGCGCATGCGCGATGGCGCACAGAACGTGCTGACGTCAGCGCCATGACGTGTCCGAATTGTGGCTCCCCATTTAAAGCGGCAATGTGTAGCCAAAGGCAGGCGATGTCTACAGTGTGGAAAGCCTGGCCACTACGCGGCCTTCTGCACGTCTGCTCCACCGAACAACAGCCAGTGATCCCAGCTGCAGCGCAGACGTGTCCGCTGCATACAAGGCATGCAGGATTCTGATCCAGACAGCCCAACGGACCCCGACGCTGACTGCCTCAAGTCTCCATATTGGGTGGGCATCAAAACCACACATGAGCTGGCCTCCACCACACCTGCGCAACGCCTCTCGATCTTCAGTGTGGATCCTGACGACGAGTGGTGTGCTGTCCTCACAGTAGCAAAGATCAGTGGGAGACTAGAGGACTGGGAAATCTTTAGGGGGCAACAGAAAGCTACTAAAAAAGCTATAAAGAAGAGTAAAATAGATTATGAGAGTAAACTTGCTCAGAATATAAAAACAGATAGTAAACGTTTCTACAAATACATAAAACAAAAAAGAGTGGCTAAGGTAAATATTGGTCCTTTAGAAGATGAGAAGGGAGATTTAATAATGGGAGATGAGGAAATGGCTGAGGAACTGAACAGGTTTTTTGGGTCGGTCTTCACAGTGGAAGACAGAAGTAACATGCCAGTGACTGATGGAAATGAGACTATGACAGGTGAGGACCTTGAGAGGATTGTTATCACCAAGGAGGCAGTGATGGGCAAGCGAATGGGGCTAAAGGTAGACAAGTCTCCTGGACCTGATGGAATGCATCCCAGAGTGCTAAAAGAGATGGCTAGGGAAATTGCAAATGCACTAGTGATAATTTACCAAAATTGACTAGACTCTGGGGTGGTCCCGGTGGAGTGGAAATTAGCAAACGTGACACCACTGTTTAAAAAAGGAGGTAGGCAGAAAGCGGGTAATTATAGGCCAGTGAGCTTAACTTCGGCAGTAGGGAAGATGCTGGAATCTATCATCAAGGAAGAAATAGCGAGGCATCTGGATGGAAATTGTCCCATTGGGCAGACGCAGCATGGGTTCATAAAGGGCAGGTCGTGCCTAACTAATTTAGTGGAATTTTTTGAGGACATTAACAGTGCGGTAGATAACGGGCAGCCAATGGATGTGGTATATCTGGATTTCCAGAAAGCCTTTGACAAGGTGCCACACAAAAGGTTGTTGCATAAGATAAAGATGCATGGCATTAAGGGGAAAGTAGTAGCATGGATAGAGGATTGGTTAATTAATAGAAAGCAAAGAGTGGGGATTAATGGGTGTTTCTCTGGTTGGCAATCAGTAGCTAGTGGGGTCCCTCAGGGATCAGTGTTGGGCCCACAACTGTTCACAATTTACATAGATGATTTGGAGTTGGGGACCAAGGGCAATGTGTCCAAGTTTGCAGACGACACTAAGAGAAGTGGTAAAGCAAAAAGTGCAGAGGATACTGGAAGTCTGCAGAGGGATTTGGATAGACTAAAAGTGAATGGGCTAGGGTCTGGCAGATGGAATACAATGTTGACAAATGTGAGGTTATCCATTTTGGGAGGCAAAAGGGATTATTATTCAAATGATAAAATATTAAAATATGCTGCTGTGCAGAGAGACCTGGGTGTGCTAGTGCATGAGTCGCAAAAAGTTGGTTAGTGCAACAGGTGATTAAGAAGGCAAATGGAAATTTGTCCTTCATTGCTAGAGGGATGGAGTTTAAGACTAGGGAGGTTCTGCTGCAATTGTATAAGGTGTTAGTGAGGCCACACCTGGAGTATTGTGTTCAGTTTTGGTCTCCTTACTTGAGAAAGGACGTACTGGCACTGGAGGGTGTGCAGAGGAGATTCACTAGGTTAATCCCAGAGCTGAAGGGGTTGGATTACGAGGAGAGGTTGAGTAGACTGGGACTGTACTCGTTGGAATTTATAAGGATGAGGCGGGATCTTATCGAAACATATAAGATTATGAAGGGAATAGATAGGTTAGATGCGGGCAGGTTGTTTCCACTGGCGGGTGAAAGCAGAACTAGGGGGCATAGCCTCAAAATAAGGGGAAGTAGATTTAGGACTGAGTTTGAAAGCCGACATAGACGCCATAATCATGCAGTACCACAGTGTATTTGATGGAATGGGCATGCTCCCGTACCGATACAAAATACTGCTCAAACCGAGCGCCATCCCTGTAATCCGTGCACCACGCCGGGTGCCAGCGCCCCTCAAGGATCGTCTGAAAAAGCAACTACAGGACCTCCAGACGAGGGCATCATCTCGAAGGACACGGAGCCAACAGATTGGGTCATCTCCATGGTCTGAGTAAAGAAGTCATCAGGGGAGCTCCGCATTTTCATTGATCCCAAGTATCTAAACTGCAACATCATGCGGGAGCACTACCCGATCCCGAAGCGTGAAGAGTTAACCAGTGAGATGGCTCATGCCAAATTTTTCACTGAGCTGGACATCTCCCTGGGCTTTTGGCAAATACAGCTGGATGCATCCAGTCGCAAGCTGTGCACGTTCAACACCACGTTCGGCCGCTACTGTTACAACCGCATGAATTTTGGGATCATATCTGCCTCCGAAGTGCTTCATCGCATCATGGAGCAGATGATGGAGGGCATCGAGGGGGTACGAGTATACGTGGACAACGTGATCATCTGGTCCATAACGCCCCAGAAACACATCGCTCGCCTCAAGCAGGTCTTCCAGCGAATTCATGAACATGGTCTCCAGCTCAACAGGGCCAAGTGCTCATTTGGTCAATCTGATATAAAGTTTCTGGGCGACCACATCTCGCGGCAGGGTGTGTGGCCAGACACCAACAAGGTCTTGGCGGTCAACGCCATGAAGACCCCGGAGGACAACAAGGCGGTCCTCCTCTTCCTCGGGATGGTCAACTTTCTCGGGAAATTCATTCCCAATATGGCATCCCCCACTACGGCCCTCTGCCATCTCGTCAAGAAGTCAACGGAATTCCAGTGGCTGCCCACACATGAAGCGGAATGGCGTGAGCTGAAGGCAAAGCTCACCACAGCCCCAGTTCTAGCATTCTTCGACCCAACCAAGGAAACCAAGATATCAACTGATGCAAGCCAGGACGGCATTGGGGCGGTGCTCCTCCAGCGAGATGACTCCTCGTCCTGGGCTTAAGTGGCATATGCCTCCAGGGCCATGATGCCCACTGAGCAACGGTATACCCAGATCGAAAAGGAGTGTCTGGGTCTCCTGACAGGAATAGTTAATTTACATGACTACGTTTACGGCCTGCCGAAATTCACGGTGGAAACGGAACACAGGCCTCTAGTCCACTTAATCCAGAAGGATTTAAATGACATGACACCTCGGTTACAGCGAATTCTTCTTCGACTCCGCCGCTATGACTTCAAACTTGTCTACACGCCAGGCAAAGAGCTCATCATTGCAGATGCCCTATCCCAGTCCATCACCACACCGTGTGAATAAGGTGACTTCATCTGCCACATAGAAGCGCAAGTGCAATTGTGTGCCACCAACCTCCCAGCCTCTGACGAACGGGTGGTCCAAATTCGTGAGGAAACGGCCAAGGATCCTTTACTGCAGAGTGTGATGCAGCACCTTACCCATGGCTGGCAGAAGGGACAATGTCCCCAATTCTTTAATGTTAAAGACGAGCTGACGGTTGTGGAGGGAATCCTTTTGAAACTCGACAGGATCGTTATTCCTCAAAGCTTGCAGGCTATGGTGCTGGGTCAACTCCGTGAGGGTCACCTTGGAGTCAAGAAATGCCGACGCAGAGCTCAGGAGGCGGGCATTAAGCAGGATATTGCCAACTGCCCCACCTGTCAGAAGTTTCAACTGGCTCAACCCAAGGAAACACTGCAACAGCGCAAGATCGTAACCTCTCCGTGGTCCAAAGTAGGTGTAGACCTTTTTCACGCCATGGGGTGTAACTATGTACTCCTGGTCAACTACTTCTCCACTTACCCAGAAGTGGTGAAACTGTCCAACCTTACGTCGAAGGCGGTAATCAAAGCCTGCAAAGAAACGGTCGGCAGGCACGGGATACCGTTCATGGTGATGAGCGACAACAGTCCATGCTTTTACAGCCAAGAATGGTCTGATTTTGCACAGTCCTACAACTTCCGTCACGTTACCTCCAGTCCCCACTACCCGCAATCAAACGGGAAGGCCGAGAAAGGAGTCCATATTGTCAAGCGGTTGCTGTGCAAAGCTGCAGATTCAGGCTCAGCCTTCAACCTGGCAATGCTGACATACAGGGCAACCCCACTGTCCACTGGGTTGTCTCCAGCGCAGATGCTCATGAATCGCAATTAACTATGATTTGGAACACTGCACCTGGCCCACGATTCCCCACGTTGTCGCATTAAGCTGTCTGCCCCTGCCGGTCAGGCCACCTACACCAATGGTGGCCGGTGAGGTCAATGCCACCCTCCATTTTATGGACTCGTTACCGGTCATGGCATCCCGCATCCGCGGGTGGACCCAGACTGCCCCTGAGCTAACCCATGTCCGCCTCATGGTGCAGTATGGGGCTCAGCACTGGGCGTTACCGTAGGACCTGAAGGCCTACACAATAAATATGCAGGAGCTTAGCATAGAAGATGGGGGACCTGCGTGATAGTCCGCTGAATGTGGACTTGGCCCGCTCAAGATGGACCTCCTCAATGTACACCCCGCATGGCCAAGATGAAAATGTTAGTTCACAGCTATATTCAATGGCCTGGCATTGACATAGACATTGAACGGGTGGCCCAGTACTGTGTCCTGTGTCAGGCACATTCAAAGTTGCCTTCTGCAACCCCGCTCCATCTGTGGGAATGAACAAGTCATCCATGGTCTTGCCTCCGTATAGACTTTGCAGGCCCCTTTCAGGGCGCAATGTTCCTCATCCTCGTTGATGCCCACTCCAAGGGGATGGAGGTCATCAAGATGCAGGCAAAGAACATAAGAACATAAGAACTAGGAGCAGGAGTAGGCCATCTGATCCCGCAAGCCTGCTCCACCATTCAATGAGATCATGGCTGATCTTTTGTGGACTCAGCACCACTTTCCGGCCCGAACACCATAACCCTTAATCCCTTTATTCTTCAAAAAACTATCTTTATCTTAAAAACATTTAATGAAGGAGCCACACTGGGCAAGGAATTCCATAGATTCACAACCCTTTGGGTGAAGAAGTTCCTCCTAAACTCAGTCCTAAATCTACTTCCCCTTATTTTGAGGCTATGCCCCCTAGTTCTGCTTTCACCCGCCAATGGAAACAACCTGCCCGCATCTATCCTATCTATTCCCTTCATAATTTTATATGTTTCTATAACATCCCCCCTCTTCCTTCTAAATTCCAATGAGTACAGTCCCAGTCTACTCAACCTCTCCTCATAATCCAACCCCTTCAGCTCTGAGACTAACCTAGTGAATCTCCTCTGCACACCGTCCAGCGCCAGTACGTCCTTTCTCAGGTAAGGAGACCAAAACTGAACACAATACTCCAGGTGTGACCTCACTAACACCTTATACAATTGCAGCATAACAAAGAACAAAGAACAAAGAAATGTACAGCACAGGAACAGGCCCTTCGGCCCTCCAAGCCCGTGCCGACCATGCTGCCCGACTAAACTACAATCTTCTACACTTCCTGGGTCCGAATCCCTCTATTCCCATCCTATTCATGTATTTGTCAAGATGCCCCTTAAATGTCACTATCGTCCCTGCTTCCAGCACCTCCTCCGGTAGCGAGTTCCAAGCACCCACTACCCTCTGCGTAAAAAACTTGCCTCGTACATCTACTCTAAACCTTGCCCCTCTCACCTTAAACCTATGCACCCTAGTAATTGACCCCTCTAGTCTGGGGAAAAGCCTCTGACTATCCACTCTGTCTATGCCCCTCATAATTTTGTATACCTCTATCAGGTCTCCCCTCAACCTCCTTCGTTCCAGTGAGAACAAACCGAGTTTATTCAACCGCTCCTCATAGCTAATGCCCTCCATACCAGGCAACATTCTGGTAAATCTCTTCTGCACCCCCTCTAAAGCCTCCACATCCTTCTGGTAGTGTGGCGACCAGAATTGAACACTATACTCCAAGTGTGGCCTAACTAAGGTTCTATACAGCTGCAACATGACTTGCCAAATCTTATACTCAATGCCCCGGCCAATGAAGGCAAGCATGCCGTATGCCTTCTTGACTACCTTCTCCACCTGTGTTGCCCCTTTCATTGACCTGTGGACCTGTACTCCTAGATCTCTTTGACTTTCAATACTCTTGAGGGTTCTACCATTCACTGTATATTCCCTACCTGCATTAGACCTTCCAAAATGCATTACCTCACATTTGTCCGGATTAAACTCCATCTGCCATCTCTCCGCCCAAGTCTCCAAACAATCTAAATCCTGCTGTATCCTCCGACAGTCTTCATCGCTATCCGCAATTCCACCAACCTTTGTGTCGTCTGCAAACTTACTAATCAGACCAGTTACATTTTCCTCCAAATCATTTATATATACTACAAAGAGAAAAGGTCCCAGAACTGATCCCTGTGGAACACCACTGGTCACAGCCCTCCAATAAGAAAAGCATTCTTCCATTGCTACTCTCTGCCTTCTATGGCCTAGCCAGTTCTGTATTCACCTTGCCAGCTCACCCCTGATCCCGTGTGACTTCACCTTTTGTACTAGTCAACCATGAGGGACCTTGTCAAAGGCCTTACTGAAGTTAATATAGACAACATCCACTGCCCTACCTGCATCAATCATCTTAGTGACCTCCTCGAAAAACTCTATCAAGTTAGTGAGACACGACCTTCCCTTCACAAAACCGTGCTGCCTCTCACTAATACGTCCATTTGCTTCCAAATGGGAGTAGATCCTGTCTCGAAGAATTCTCTCCAGTAATTTCCCTACCACTGAAGTAAGGCTCACCAGCCTGTAGTTCCCGGGATTATCCTTGCTACCCTTCTTAAACAGAGGAACAACATTGGCTATTCTCCAGTCCTCCGGGACATCCCCTGAAGACAGCGAGGATCCAAAGATTTCTGTCAAGGCCTCAGCAATTTCCTCTCCAGCCTCCTTCAGTATTCTGGGGTAGATCCCATCAGGCCCTGGGGACTTATCTACCTTAATATTTTTTAAGACACCCAACACCTTGTCTTTTTGGATCTCAATGTGACCCAGGCTATCTACACACCCTTCTCCAGACTCAACATCTACCAATTTCTTCTCTTTGGTGAATACTGATGCAAAGTATTCACTTAGTACCTTGCCCATTTCCTCTGGCTCCACACATAGATTCCCTTGCCTAGCCTTCAGTGGGCCAACCCTTTCCCTGGCTACCCTCTTGCTTTTTATGTACGTGTAAAAAGCCTTGGGATTTTCCGTAACCCTATTTGCCAATGACTTTTCGTGACCCCTTCTAGCCCTCCTGACTCCTTGCTTAAGTTCCTTCCTACTTTCCTTATATTCCACGCAGGCTTCGTCTGTTCCCAGCCTTTTAGCCCTGACAAATGCCTCCTTTTTCTTTTTGACGAGGCCTACAATATCTCTCATCATCCAAGGTTCCCGAAAATTGCCGTATTTATCCTTCTTCCTCACAGGAACATGCCGGTCCTGAATTCCTTTCAACAGACACTTGAAAGCCTCCCACATGTCAGATGTTGACTTGCCCTCAAACATCCGCCCCCAATCTATGTTCTTCAGTTCCCACCTAATATTGTTATAATTAGCCTTCCCCCAATTTAGCACATTCATCCTAGGACCACTCTTACCCTTGTCCACCAGTACTTTAAAACTTACTGAATTGTGGTCACTGTTACCGAAATGCTCCCCAACTGAAACATCTACCACCTGGCCGGGCTCATTCCCCAATACCAGGTCCAGTACCGCCCCTTCCCTAGTTGGACTGTCTACATATCGTTTTAAGAAGCCCTCCTGGATGCTCCTTACAAACTCCGCCCCGTCTAAGCCCCTGGCACTAAGTGAGTCCCAGTCAATATTGGGGAAGTTGAAGTCTCCCATCACCACAACCCTGTTGTTTTTACTCTTTTCCAAAATCTGTCTACCTATCTGCTCCTCTATCTCCCGCTGGCTGTTGGGAGGCCTGTAGTATACCCCCAACATTGTGACTGCACCCTTCTTATTCCTGATCTCTACCCATATAGCCTCACTGCCCTCTGAGGTGTCCTCTCGCAGTACAGCTGTGATATTCTCCCGAACAAGTAGCGCAACTCCACCTCCCCTTTTACATCCCCCTCTATCCCGCCTGAAAGATCTAAATCCTGGAACGTTTAGCTGCCAATCCTGCCCTTCCCTCAACCAGGTCTCTGTAATGGCAACAACACCATAGTTCCAAGTACTAATCCAAGCTCTAAGTTCATCTGCCTTACCCGTAATACTTCTTGCATTAAAACATATGCACTTCAGGCCACCAGACCCGCTGTGTTCAGCAACTTCTCCCTGTCTGCTCTGCCTCAGAGCCACACTGTCCCTATTCCCTAGTTCTCCCTCAATGCTCTCACCTTCTGACCTATTGCTCCCGTGCCCACCCCCCTGCCATACTAGTTTAAACCCTCCCGTGTGACACTAGCAAACCTCGCGGTCAGGATATTTATGCCTCTCCGGTTTAGATGCAACCCGTCCTTCTTATACAGGTCACACCTGCCCCGGAAGAGCTCCCAGTGGCCCAGATAACGGAAACCCTCCCTCCTACACCAGCTGTTTAGCCACGTGTTTAGCTGCTCTATCTTCCTATTTCTAGCCTCACTGGCATGTGGCACAGGGAGTAATCCCGAGATTACAACCCTAGAGGTCCTGTCTTTTAACTTTCTGCCACCTCCCTGAACCCCTGCTGCAGGACCTCATGCCCCTTCCTACCTATGTCGTTCGTACCAATATGTACAACGACCTCTGCCTGTTTGCCCTCCCCCTTCAGGATGCCCTCTACCCGTTCGGAGACATCCTGGACCCTGGCACCAGGGAGGCAACATACCACCCTGGAGTCTCTTTCACGTCCACTGAAGCACCTATCTGTGCCCCTGACTATAGAGTCCCCTATTACTATTACTCTTCTGCGCTTTGACCCTCCCTTCTGAACATCAGAGCCAGCCGTGGTGCCACTGCTCTGGCTGCTGCTGTTTTCCCCTGATAGGCTATCCCCCCCGACAGTATCCAAAGAGGTATAGCTGTTCGAGAGGGGGACAACCACAGGGGATTCCTGCACTGACTGCCTGCCCTTTCTGGTGGTCACCCATTTCTCTGCCTGCACCTTAGGTGTGACCACATTTACATAACTGCGATCTATGATGCTTTCCACCACCTGCATGCTCCTAAGTGCATCCAATTGCTGCTCCAACCGAACCATGCGGTCTGTGAGGAGCTCCAGTTGGGTGCATTTTCTGCAGATGAAGCCATCCGGGACGGTGGAAGCCTCCCGGACCTGCCACATCTCACAGTCAGAGCACTGCACCCCTCTAACTGACATTGCGTCAATTAATTAAAATTAAAATTAAAAATTTTTATTTAAAAAAAAATATTTTAAAAAACATTTCAAAGTTACTGTTAACTCTCTGTTTCCTAGCACTAGATTTCTAATAGAAATGCGAAAGCTAAATATAGTACTCTCCGATCTCTGGCTTAGATATCCCTCTAAATTAGAATTAAGTAATTATGTTTAATTAGTTACCAATGCTTAATTTTTTTAATTTAGTGTAGATTCCCAACCAGCCACTCAGGCCACAGCTTTTCTGTGATGTCACTTCAGTTTCCCCCCGACACACACAATTTGAAAAAGGTATAAAAGTAAAAATGAGTAAAAATCACTTACTTACCTTCTTACCTTCTGAGTGTCTCAGATGTTCTCAGGTTCTCTCCCTGACAGAGACTGCTCCTCCTCCTATGAACGGCTCCCGAAACTCGGCTCCCTAGTCTTAAGCTACATCTCTCTGGCAATGAAGGACAAAACTTCATTTGCCTTCTTAATCACCTGTTGCACCTGTAAACCAACTACTTGTGACTCATGCACTAGCACACCCAGGTCTCTCTGCACAGCAGCATGTTTTAATATTTTATCATTTAAATAATAATCCCTTTTGCTGTTATTCCTGCCAAAATGGGTAACCTCACATTTATTAACATTGTATTCCATCTGCCAGACCCTAGCCCATTCATGTCATCTATCCAAATCCCTCTGCAGACTTCCGGTATCCTCTGCACTTTTTGCTTTACCGCTCATCTTAGTGTCATCTGCAAACTTGGACACATTGCACTTGGTCCCCAACTCCAAATCATCTATGTAAATTGTGAACAATTGTGGGCCCCAACACTGATCCCTGAGGGACACCACTAGCTACTGATTGCCAACCAGAGAAACACCCATTAATCCCCACTCTTTGCTTTCTATTAATTAACCAATCCTCTATCCATGCTACTACTTTACCCTTAATGCCATGCATCTCTATCTTATGCAGCAACCTTTTGAGTGGAACCTTGTCAAAAGCTTTCTGGAAATCCTGATATAACACATCATTGGCTCCCCATTATCTACCGCACTGGTAATGTCCTCAAATAATTCCACTAAATTAGTCAGGCACGACCTGCCCTTTATGAACCCATGCTGCGTCTGCCCAATGGGACAATTTCCATTCAGATACAAAGGGTAGCACGGTGGCTTAGTGGTTAGCACTGCTGCCTCATGGCGCCAAGGTCCCAGGTCGATCTCAGCTCTGGGTCACTGTCTGTGTGGAGTTTGCACATTCTCCCCGTGTTTGCGGGGGTACTGTAAATTTAAAAAAAAAGATGCAGGCAACAGCAGCCCAAACACCATAGAGACACTTTGGCATATTTTGAGCATGCACAGCATACCCGAGGTGCAGGTATCAGACAATGATAAGGTGTTTACGAGTGCGGAATGTGTGGTGTTCATGTCCGCCAATGGGATCTGTCACATGAGGACAGCCCCATAACACCAGGCTTCAAATGGATTGGCCGTGCGGACGGTGATGAAGAAGCAGGGGCGGGATTCTGTGATCCCGTGGGTATGTGTTGACGCCGTCGGAAACACCGTCACGTTTCTCGACGGCATCAACATGGCCTCAGGATCAGCAATTCTAGCCCCTACAGGGGGCCAGCACGGCACTGGAGCAGTTCACGCCGCTCCAGCTGCTGATCCCGGCGTCAAATGGGCGCCGCGGGATCCGCACATGTGCAGTGGTTTCCTTCAACACACCCGCCCCGACGCAACATGGCACAGGGCTATAGGGGCCGGCGCGGAAGAAAGGAGGCCGCCAACCAGAGAGGGCTAGGCCACATCAGAGGCCCCCACCCCCCGGGGTCAGACCCCCCCCCCACCGGGCCAGTCCCTGACTCTTCCACGCCGAGTTCCCACCGGCTGAGAGGTGTGGATGGCACCGGCAGGACTCGGCTGTTTTATGACAGCCCATTCCGGGCCGAGAATCAGTGGGCCGGCCGCGTAGAGTGGCCCCCGACTGGCGCCGCGCCAACCACGCTGGCGCCAATGGTGCAGATTCCCCGCTCTGCGGAGAATCGCGTGCCGGCGTGGCGTGATTTGCGCCGGTCGCTGTGATTCTCCGGCCTGGCCCCGGGCTGAGAGAATCCCGCCCAGACCGGGTTCCTGGGAGATGCAGTTAGCCAGGCTCTCATTCTGCTACAGAACAATCCCGCATGCCACAACAGACATCGTGCCAGCCGAGATGTTGATGGGTCGCTGCCTCCAGATATTGGCGAGGAAGTCCACTGCGCTCAGGACTGAACTGAGGCAGCTCAGGCTACCACAGGACACTGAATGAGTTTGCCCAGGAGACACGGTGCACAACTGGAATTTCGGTGATGGAGCCGCTTGTCGGCAAAAATGGGACCAGTTTCCGAACAAAATGGACACAGGGCCATGAGTCTAATCGCCACGTGGACCACCTCTGAAGCCGCTTGCCGGATACTGCAGCCGTACCGGTTATTGATTCAGACATCCCAGCTCCGCCGTCTTTGCCACTGCCCCTGCCGCCCATGATTATTGCCTCTGCCGCCCCTAGCTCCGCAGGCTGTCGAGGATCCAGAGTTCATTTTTAAGGACACGGAGATGCCGGACGAGGAACCACCTAGCTCAAACTCAGAAACTGAGATGGACATTCTGCTGCCGCCACAGGCATCTATGCTGTACATTTCTTTGTTCTTTGTTGTTGTTGAATGCTCACTTGTTGATTAACTGGAGCGCATACTGGCAGCAGGAATAACCAAAACATAAAGCTGAGTATTTCTGAGAGCTATTGAACAGCACGCTGAACTGGTGAACAAATTAATTAATGAAGCATTTTTGTGAAAAGAGTGAGTTAATCCCCCAAGCGAGTTGTAAAAATATCAAGAAAGTAAACTCCCACCAATACTGTACTATACTAATATTGGCTATTAATGGTACCTCTAATTCTTGGTTGAACAATTGTTGAATAATGAAAGGTTCCTAGCTTAAAATTAGACCTCTCACCATAATCCCAGACATAAAGTTGATCATTTTTTTCTTAAATGCAATTATCCCTTTTTTTAGCGAATATTTTATTAAGACATTTATAATTGTAACAATTTTAAACAAGTACAAAACAATATAACCAAACCCCACCCCCAGTAACAGGCCCCAGCCAACATGGCTTACACAAACAGGACCTCCTGAATCTTCCGACACGTCAATGATCGCCACCTCTGGACTCGGTACCACCCTCACTTTTAATACCTGTGACATGATGTCAGCAAACCCCTGCCAAAAAACCCTCAGCCTCGGGTATGCCCAAAACATGTGGACATGGTTAGCAGGACCCTCTGCACAGAGCCCACACCTTTCCTCCACCCCCTCAAAGAACCTGCTCATCTGGGCCACCGTCACGTATGCCCAGTGGTCCACCTTGAATTGTATCAAGCTGAGTCTGGCACACGCCGAGGATGCATTGACTCGCCTCAGGGCCTCCTCCCATAATCCGGGCTCCACCTCCTACCCAGCTCTTCTTCACACTTTCTCTTCACCTCCCCTATCAAGGCTCCCTCCCACTCCATCGGTTCATTATAGATCTCTGAAACCTTCCCCTCACCTACTCCTACTCTCGACACCACCTTATCCTGCAGCCCCTGGTGCGGCAGAGGCGGGAAAGTCGAACCTTGTCTCCGCAAAAGTCCCTCACTTGCAGATACTGGAACCCATTCCCACCTGGCAACTCAAACTGCTCCTCTAACTCCTTCAAGCTCCAGAAGCCCTCATCAATAAAGAGATCTCAAAATCTCTCGATCCCCATCCGCTGCCACCTCCAGAACCCCCCCAACCACCTCCCCCAGAGCGAACCTATGGTTCCCACATATCGGTGCCCACACCCACGCCCCCTCCAGCATCATGTGCTGCCACCATTATCCCCACAACCCTCAGGGCTGCCACTACTACTGGGATCGTGGAGTACCTGGCTGGTGAGAACGGCAGAGGTGCCATTAACGGTGTCCCCAAACTCGTGTCTTTACATGAGGACACCTCCACCCGTTCCCAAACCTACCCCTCCCTCACTACCCACTTCCTGACCATTGCTACATTCGCCGCCCAATGATAATTTATAAAATTCGGAAGAGCCAGCACCAACCCCCCCCCCACCCCCACCCCCCCACCCCCCTCCCCCCCGCATGCCCCCGCTCCAGCAACACCTTCTTCACCTGTGGGATTTTACACGCCCAAACAAATCGCGAAATGACTGCATTTACTTTTTTAAAGAACGCCTTGGGGATAAAAATTGGAAGGCTCTGAAAGGCAAACAACAACCTCGGGAGGATCGTCATTTTCACTGACCTGTACCCACCTCGCTAATGACATCCCACGCATCCCACCTCCGAAAGTCCCCCCTCATCTGTTCTACCAGCCGACTCAAATTCAGCTTGTGCAACTGCTCCCATTCCCATGCCACCTGGCTACCTAAATACCAAAAGCTCCCTCCTCCCACCTTGAACGGCATCTTCCCCAATCTCTTCTCCTGCCCCCTCGTCTGAATTGCAAAGACCTCTCTCTTGCCCATATTCAATTTATACCCCAAAAACCGACCAAATTCCTGTAATATTCCCATAATCCCTCCAATCCCCCCCAGCAGGTCTGAAATGTATAGAAGAAAATCATCCGCGTAAAGCGAGACCCTGTGCTCCACCCCCAACTCCCCCGTACTCTCCCCTGCCAGACTCTCAATGTTCTCAGTGCCATTGCCAACAGCTATATAGCCAGGGCAAGCAGCAGTGGGGAAAGTGGGCACCCCTGCCTCGTCCCCCCGGTGCAGCCTAAAATAATCTGAACTCACCCGATTCGTCCGCACACTTGCCAGCAGTGTCTGATACAACAACTGGACCCAGTCCACAAATTCCTGCCCAAACCCAAACCGCCCCAGGACTTCCCATAGGTATTCCCACTCCACTCGATCAAAGCCCTTCTCTGCGTCCATGGCAACCACCACCTCTACCTCTCTGGAGGTATAATAATCACTGAACTAACCTCCTAATGTTGGCCGCCAGATCCCTCCCTTCACGAACCACATCTGGTCCTCCCCTATTACCCCTGGCATACAATCCTCGATCCTCATGGCCAAGATCTTAGCCAACAGTTTGGCATCTACATTTAGCCAGGAAATTGGTCTATATGACCCATATTGTTCCAGCCCCTCTACTACTTCTACCAGCCCAATTGGGGCCCCCAGGCCCTCACCAACTCCTCAACCACCTTCGGGAACTCCAACCTCTCTAGAAACTGCTTCATCCCCTCCACCCTGGCTGGGGGTGGCGACTCGTACAGCTTACTATACAAGTCTCTAAACACCCTATTCACCTCCGCCGGGTCCAAGACCGTATTCCCGCCTGTGTCCTTCACTTTCCCAATCTCCCTCGCCGCCTCCTGCTTCCTCAACTGGTGTGCTAGCATCCTGCTCACCTTCTCCCCATACTTATACACTGCCCCTCTCACCCTTCTCAACTGCCCCATTGCCTTTCCCATAGGTAATAGCCCAATTTCCATCTGCAGCCTCTGCCGCTCCTATATCAGCTCCTATATCAGCCCCGCCTCCGGGGCCTCCGCATATCTCCTGTCCACTTGCAGGATTTCCTCCACTAGCCTTTCTATGTCCACCCGCTCCGCCTTCTCCCTATACGCCTGAATTGAAATAAATCCTCCCTGACCACTGCCTTCAGTGCCTCCCATATCGTACCTGCCAAAACCTCCCCTGTATCACTAATCTTCACATATCCCCGGATGGCCTTCCACACCCGCTCACACACCTCTTCCTCTGTCAACAGTCCCACATCCAGCCTCCATTGTGGTTGCTGGGACCTCCTTTTCTCATCCTTAGGTCCACCCAGTGCTGGGCATGGTCCGACACCACTATTGCTGAATACTCAACATCAACCACCTCTGCCAACAACGTCTTATCGAACACATAAAAATCTATTTGTGAGTACACCTTGTGCACATGGGAGCAGAATGAAAATGCCCTCGGTCTCTCAAATCTCTGGATCCCCTCCACCTCCCCATATGCTCCATGAACTCCCGGAACTCCTTGGCTGTTGCCGACTACCTCCCTGACCTCGAGCTCGACCGGTCCAGTCTCAGATCCGGAACCGTATTGATGTTCCCCCCCCCCCATAATTAACCGATGAGAGTCCAGGTCAGGGATCCTCCCCAGCATCTGCCTCATAAATTCGACCTCGTCCCAGTTCGGGGCTTAAATGTTCACTAACATCACTGACATCCCCTCCAGTTTCCGGCTCATCATAACATACCTCCCCCCAGAGCCCACTACTATATTTTCCACTTCAAACACCACACGCTTATTGATCAAAATCGCTATGTCCTTCGTTTTAGAGTCCAATCCTGAGTGAAATACTTGCCCTACCCATCCCTTCCTCAGTCTAGTCTGGTCCCCTACCTTCAGGTGAGTCTCCTGTAACATGGCCACATCCGCCTTCAATCTTTTTAAATATTCGAACACACGGGCCCTCCTTCTCCTGCCAGTCTATTGTCTCTGATAAATTCCATTGCCTCCTCCGAAGTCCCGAAATATAGTTCCCAGCCTTCATAAGTCACCCATAAATGTGCTGGGTACAACACCCCTTCTTAAAGAGGGCCGCCTTGACCTTATTGAAGCTCACTCTCCTCTTGGCCAGCTCCTCACCCAGGTCCTGATGTATTTGAAGTTCACTGCCCTGCCAGGTGCAGCGCCTAATCTGCCTGGCCCACTTCAAGATCTGCTCCTTGGCCAGGAAGCGGTGCAATCGCACCACCATCGCCCTTGGCGGCTCATTCCCCTGGGGCTTCCTCATTTGCACCCTATGCGCTTGATCCACTTCTAAAGGCCGTGTGAATGGCCCTCTCCCATCAGTTTCTCCAACATTTTCCCCACAAACGCGCCGGCATCAGCTCCCTCACTTTCCTCCTGCAGGCGCACAATCCTAATATTCTGCCTGAGGGATCGGTTCTCCAGGTGTTCGACTTTCTCAAGGAGCCCGCCTCTTCGATCCCGCATCAGCCCCATCTCCACTGCCATCAAACGAGCTGCTCCTCGTGTTCCCCCACCATCTCCTCCATCTTCTGGATCACCTAATCCTGGACCTCCAGCCTCTTCTCCACGCAGTCGATCACCTCCTTAATCGAATCCACCGCCCTGGCCAGGTCCTCCAGATTCTCCTTACGTTGCTGGGTGAACGTCCTGTTCAGGAAGCCCACCAGCTGCTCTGTTGACCACTGAGCCAGCAGGGCCACTACCTGACCCTCCGCCATCACTACGTGTGTCACAGACATTGCACCAGTTTTTGCACTCTGTTCCCCTGTTTTGCGACGGCTTCTGGTCCCCAGCTCCATGCACCAGTGGGTCACTCTCTTCTGCTCGCTCTCCTGCACCTTTTTACCTCCTCACATCCACCCGTTAACCGGGAAAACGGTCTGAAAAAACTGCCACGAGCGGGGGCCACCAAATGTGCGACCACACACCATGGTCGCCACCGGAAGCCCTGCAATTATCCTTTTGATTACAGAGTAGCATATGGTGAAAGAAGATTGAAGAATGAAGACATGTTTTAATTTAAAATGTGAAAGTTAAAAGATATTAATAGTTACATTTAAAACATCTTTAACACAGATTTAAATCACATCATTTTAAACAGACCTGCAGCTTCAGGAAAGGATGAACATATTTGCTTTCAAATAAGCAGAGGTTCAAAATCTACAAATACTCCTTGGAGAATTATGTTACATTACCCTCTGGAATGTGGATGGTGAAAGTATTATGCCTCGCATTAATATCAGCAGCTAGTGTTTACATTCCCGACTGAAATATAACGCTCCCTTAAGCTGAAGTGTCTGGTAACTATGTAACATAATATTTAAATTTAATAACCCATGCAACATATTTATTTATCTTCCCCTGGTTATGCAACAAAATTATAGATTGAAGTATATGATTCATTAATTGGATGCATTTCTGATACGGTTAGATCATCGTGCCATCTTTGACCCAATAAGATTTAATGATCTTGTAGCTGTAGCATCAAAAATAATGTTGCATTTTCCTGCTGTTAAGAATTGGGGATAATCAGGATATAAAAATGCAATTGGGATAAAATAAATTACAAAGGGGAATTGATAAGCGCAGCGATCTGAAGTGGTTTCGATATGCAGACTAGAATAGCAGCGGGGAAAGCAAGTGTTTATATTTGTGAGTGGGGAAGAGCAATGGGGTATAGAAGAGGCGAGTTAAAAGTAGAGAGATAAGGGAATTGGCACTTGTATGCTAAAAGCTGGGTCCACAGGGTGGGTAATATCAAAGGAAAATAATTATATAGCCATAGCACAATAATTGGAGGAAGGGACACAGCAGCAGCTGCCATCGCAACTACACCCATCTGTAGAAAATAGTCTCTCCTGAAAACAAGTTATCGTTAACAGGGCGGCTGGTTAAAACCCAAAACTCGAACCGAGAAGATTCTACCTTCGTTAAAACTGATGACACGTTTCCCAAGCGTGGGTAAATAACCTGCGTTTGGTAATTATCTGCCGGAATTAGCTCATAGAGTCATATAATATTGGATGTTGTTTGGGGAAAAACGGTGTCTCAGAGTTCAGGAAATGTAGGTAATTGAGAACAAAAGGGTAAGGTCATGTAATGCTGAGTGTGTATAGCCATAACCATAGTTTAGTGTACTGTTGTAGTGTATTATCGTCCTTGTGTGTTTTTCTTTTAAGTTCAAAAATATTCTTTATTAATTGATCACAAAACAACTGGACTATTCTTCCCTGGTTTACATATCTTTTCTAACAGTATATAATTGAAAATATACAGCACTAAGAACCAGAGTTCCAACTATCCTTCTGAATTTGGGGATACCCTCGCATTTAACATCAGCGGGGTTCTTAATACTGTCAACAGGTTGCTATGACAATTTCCACCCCATTAGGCCATAAATGGGGCAAGTGTGGATGGAGAAAGAAAATAAATCATTTTACACTGTTGTTTGCTGCATAGTTTTGTTTTATTAAGTTTAGATCTGAGTGAATTAGAAATTTAATTTGTTCTGAGCACTCATCATTTGTGAAATGAGAATATTTATGTTTGCTTGTTATTGTATTCACATTCACAAGGACGCATAGATCGGCTCACAGTACTCAATTTTTCATGCTACCCAACAAATTATTTTAGTGATGAATTATTTCTATCATTCGATTAATTTTGTGTTGAATGCAGAGGTCTAAATTCACACATTATTTAAGTTTTTCTTCTACAATTTTACATTGCATTTCTCCCATTTCCTCTTTGCTTGAAGGCATTGATTCATACTAAAGTGCAGTTCAATAGTCAACACTCACTGCTTTGCATCTTACATTAACAAATATCCAAACTTCAAAACCTCAGACTTGGCTCCTCCCTCTGCAACTGGTTCCTTGACTTCCTGACTCTGACCACAATCAGTAAGGATAAGCAACGACACCTCCTCAAAATAGTCTTCAATACTGGGGTCCTGCAAGGCTGCGTACTTAGCCCCCTATTTAAAAAAAATATTTTTATTGGGTTTTATACATGATATACTTACAAATGTACACACAGAAAAGCAAAAAAACAAAAAAAAGCAGAGGAAGTATAAAAAAAGCATAACATATAGCAGAAAAGGGGTCTTTCTCCTCCCCCCTCCCCCTCCATCTTTTCTCTTTTTTTATGCAAAACAAAATCGGGTGGAAGGGATACCGATGTGGTACCCTTGATGTCACTTGCATCTCTTGGTCAATTTTTTTTGTTTTTGTCCATTTGCCTCAGCTTCGACCATCTGTTATTCCTTCTTCCTGTTTCTTTGTCTCTTTCGCCTTGCTGTGCTTGTTGTGGTTGTTGTCGTCTCCTGCGCTCTACCCCCAGTTTGTAATCCCTCCTTTTTCCTCCCTCTGGCACCCCACTGTTGCTCTCCTTCCCTCGTCCTCCCTCCCTCCCCTCCCCACCCCCTCTCCCCTACCCCCCTTTTCCCCCCCTTCTTCTCTGCTACTCCCCTTTCTTCCCTGCTGGGTTTGGCTACTCCCTCTTGCTCTCCCCCAACCCCCCCCCCCTCCCGGTCCTCCACACCTTTCGTCTCTTCTATCATGTCCAGGCTACTTTCCCCTGGCTCCTGGCTACTTGTTTATTTGTTTGTTTGTTGGCCACAAACAGGTCCCGGAGCAGTCGGGTGAGTGACTCCCATGTTCTGAGAAAGCCATCTTCTGACCCTCGGATGGCGAATTTGATTTTCTCCATTTGGAGAAATTCCGATAGGTCGGACAGCCAGTCTGCAGCTTTGGGTGGTGCTGCTGACCGCCAGCCGAGCAGGATTCTATGGTGGCGAACAGGGAGGAAAAGGCAAGGGCATCCGCCCTCCTCCGCATGAAGAGATCTGGCTGAACAGATACCCTGAAGACCGCCACTTTCACGCATGGCTCCACCCTCATCCCCATCACTTTGGACATTGCCTCGAGGAAGGCTGTCCAATACACAGCAAGTCTGGGGCAAGACCAGAATATGTGGGCGTGGTTGGCCGGGCCTCCTTGGCACCGTTCACATCTGTCCTCCACCTCCGGGAAGAACCTACTCATTCGGGTTCTTGTCAAGTGGGCTCTATGTACCACTTTTAGTTGCGTTAGGTTGAGTCTTGCGCACGTGGAGGTGGAGTTGCCCCTATGCAGTGCTTCACTCCAGAGTCCCCACCCTATATTGAGCCCCAGGTCTTCCTCCCATTTCTTCCTTGTTGCGTCCAGTACAGTGTCGACCCTCTCTACCAGTCGTTCGTACATGTCGCTACAGTTTCCTTTACCTAGAATGTTTGCCTCCAGTTACTCGTCCAGTAGTGTCTGTCGTGGTGGTCGTGGGTATGTCCTTGTCTCCTTCAGTAGGAAGTTTTTAAGCTGCAGATATCTGAGTTTATTGCCCTTAGCTAGCTGAAATCTCTCCGTCAGTTCGTCCAGTGTTGTGACCCTGCCGTCAGTGTATAGGTCCCTGACTGTCAATGTCCCCCCCACCCCGTCCTGTCTCCACCTTTTAAAGGTGGCATCAGTGAGTGCTGGCGTGAACCTATGGTTGTTGCAGATGGGGGTTTGTCAGACATTTCGGTCAGGATGCCCCAGGTCCAGGTGGCAATCGATGGCATGCATGTCACCCTGCATGCACGGGGGCAACAGGACACGCACTTTATTAACAAGGGATTCCACCACCAGCTCCGTATCATGCACTTATGTGCCCATTACCCAGGGAGTGTGCATGACAAGTACATCCTGGGCCACTCAGAGATCCCCGTTGACTTTGAGGACCACCCCAGATTGAAGGGTTTGCTCGTGGGGGACAAGGGATACCTGCTGAGGTCATGGTTGATGACACCAGCCATCCGTGCTGTCAGAGAACGGGACATCGGCCTGCTGAAAATGTGATTCTGATGCCTGGACTGCTCTGCTGGTGCCCTGCAGTATACCCCCAGAGGGTCTCCCGCTTTGTGATGGTCTGCTGTGCCCTCCACAATCTGGCACAGAAGCTGGGGGGAAATACTGAAGGAGGAGCAGGGGGAGAAGGAGGGAGATGCAGCCTTTTTGCAGAAGAGGCGATCCAGGAGGCCATGCCAGAGGATGGGTTGTTAAATGGCGGACAGGCACCAAGGCTTTGAGTTGCAAGAAAGACTAGGGAGGCCCTCATTGTTTCTAGATTCTCCTAGGATGAGGCTGTGTCCATCGGTTCAACCCACACACCTCCAATTTCCCTCCCTCCCCCCCAATCCCACCCTCCACCATTTCCTGCTGTTCTCCCCACCATTTCCTTTATTCCCCCCTCATCCACCACCCTCCCTCCCTCCTATTTCCCATGCCCTCCCCCACCAAATCGTCCCCTCCGACCACCCGATCACTCCAAGGGTCTGAGTAACATCACTCGAGAGTGAATGGCCTGTTACGGTGTGGTAGTATGTATTGGGGGTCATGTGGGACTGGAAGCCCTAATGTCATTGGCTGACAGATCCCGGGTCCTGGTTGGCCGTTGACCTCATGCTCCGCCCTGAAGGCGAAGTATAAGAAGCCGGTGCCTTCCCCCGCAGGCCAGTTTACTATCGGCCTGCTGGGGAACAGACACGCTTAATAAAGCCTCATCGACTTCACTCTATTCGTCTCACGGAGTCTTTGTGCGCTACAATTTATTCAGCGTGCCTAAAAAGGACTATGGAGCTCAGGATCATTCCAGAATGCCTGAGGATCAGCCCCCACGCAGTGAATGCGGCAGCAGCCTTCAAACACTGGCAGACTTGCTTCGAGGCCTACATCAGATCGACCACAGGCCGAGTCTCAGACGAACAAAAACTGCAGTTCCTGCACTCGAGGGTGAGCACGGAGATTTTCACCCTCATTGAAGACACCAACGATTTCCAGACGGCGTTCACAGCACTGAGAAGTCTCTACGTTCGCCCAGTTAACCAAATCTACGCTCACTACCAGCTCGCGACAAGACGGCAAGCTCCCGGAGAATCGATGGACGAGTTCTACGCCGCGCTGCTGATTTTGGGAAGAGCCTGCACTGCCCGTCGGTGAATGCAAACGAACATACGGACATGTTAATGCGCGACGCTTTTGTGGCAGGTATGCAATCCTCCCAAATCCGCCAAAGACTTCTAGAAAAAGAGTCGCTAGGACTCTCAGAGGCACGGGCCCTGGCAGCCTCGCTGGACGTAGCCGCGCGTAATACCCGCGCCTATGGCCACGACCGCGCGGCAGGCCATTGGGCCCCGTACGTAGCCGTCGCGGCAAACCCCCTACCCCCCCCCCCCCCGGACACCCCACAGGCTTGCACAGTCCAAACGCCGAGTCGCACCGGGGGCGCCCGCTGTTATTTCTGCGGCCAGGCGAAGCACCCCCGACAACGCTGTCCGGCCCGCACAGCCATCTGCAAAAGCTGCGGGAAAAAGGGCCACTATGCGGTGGTGTGCCGATCCCGCGAGGTCGCCGCCGTCCCGGGGCCACAGGGAGCCCTACAGGCAGTCTATGCCTCCCAACCCCCCCAGCACGCCATGTGCGACCCGCAGACGCCGCCATTTTGGGTCCCGACCACCGCGGTCCCGGGAGAACTGGGAGCCCTGCACGCCGCCTACGCTCGCCAACCCCCCTCCCCGCAGTCCATGTACGACCCGCCGCCGGCGCTCCCGATTTGGGTGCCGGCCAACACTCTCCACGGAGAGGAGGGGGTTTTTCGCATCCCTAACGCCACCCTCACCCCCGTCCCGCGCCCCACGCCTGACCCGCCAGCGCAACCTACCTGGACCCCGACCACCGCTGTCCCCGGCGAGGGAGCTCCGCACGGTCCCAGCGCTCGCGGCCCCACGACTGACCCGCCGGCGCCGCCGACCTGGGCCCTCACCCCCGTCCCGCGCCCCACGCCTGACCCGCAGGCGCAACCTACCTGGACCCCGACCAGCGCTGTCCCCGGCGAGGGAGCTCCGCACGGTCCCAGCGCTCGCGGCCCCACGACTGACCCGCCAGCGCCGCCGACCTGGGCCCTCACCCCCGTCCCGCGCCCCACGCCTCACCCGCCGGCGCAACCTACCTGGACCCCGACCACCGCTGTCCCCGGCGAGGGAGCTCCGCACGGTCCCAGCGCTCGCGGCCCCACGACTGACCCGCCGGCGCCGCCGACCTGGGCCCCGACCACCGCTGTCCCCGGCGAGGGAGCTCCGCGCGGTCCTAGCGCCCGCGGCCCTGGCGCTCGCAGTGAAGGAACTCCGCGCGGTCCTAGCGCCCGCGGCCCTGGCGCTCGCAGTGCAGGAACTCCGCGCGGTCCTAGCGCTCCCCAGACCCCCCAGCACACCATGTGCGACCCGCCGCCGCCGCCATTTTGGGTCCCGACCACCACGAGGGGAGGAGGGGCGTCGCCATCTTGGACCGCCCCCGACCTGTACGACGCATGGGGGCGGCCATTTTGTCCACCCCCGACGCCATCTTGTGACCCCTCAGCCATGTGCGATGTATGGGGGTGGCCATTTTGTCCATCCCAGACGCCATCTTGGACGGCAACAACAGACCCCACTCCACTACTACAACCATGGCTCGCTTCGGTTACGCTCGATCAGGCTCGGCCCCGGACTCTCCAGACGACGACGACAACGGTCCTAATTAACGGCCACGAGACGCCATGCCTAGTCGACTCCGGGAGCACGGAAAGTTTTATACATCCCGACACGGTAAGACGCTGTTCCTTAACTACCTACCCCAGCGCACAAAAGATTTGCCTAGCTGCAGGATCCCACTCCGTACAGATCCAGGGATTCTGCATAGTTACCCTAACGGTACAGGGGAGGGAATTCAAAAACTACAAACTTAACGCCCTTCCCCAAATCTGTGCCCCCACCTTGCTGGGCTTAGATTTTCAATGTAACCTACAGAGCCTTACGTTTAAATTCGGCGGCCCCATACCCCCACTCACTATCTGCGGCCTCGCCACCCTCAAGGTGCAACCCCCGTCCTTGTTTGCGAACCTCACCCCGGATTGCAAACCCGTCGCCACTAGGAGCAGACGGTACAGCGCCCAGGACCGGACCTTCATTCTCTCCGAAGTCCAGCGGCTACTAAAGGAGGGCATAATCCAGGCCAGCAATAGTCCCTGGAGAGCGCAGGTGGTAGTAGTGAAGACAGGGGAGAAACAAAGGATGGTCATTGACTATAGCCAGACCATCAACAGGTACACACAACTAGACGCGTACCCTCTCCCCCGCATATCCGACATGGTCAATCGGATTGCCCAGTATAAAGTCTTCTCCACCGTGGACCTCAAGTCCGCCTACCATCAGCTCCCCATCCGCCCAAGTGACCACAAGTACACAGCCTTCGAGGCAGACGGGCGATTATACCATTTCCTACGGGTCCCTTTTGGCGTCACAAACGGGGTCTCGGTCTTCCAACGGGAGATGGACCGAATGGTTGATCAACATGGGTTACGGGCCACGTTCCCGTACCTCGACAATGTAACCATCTGCGGCCACGATCAGCAGGACCACGACGCCAACCTCCAAAAATTCCTCCAGACCGCCAAAGCCTTGAACCTCACGTACAACGAGGACAAGTGCGTTTTTAGCACCGATCGGCTAGCCATTCTGGGCTACATAGTGCGCAATGGGATAATAGGCCCCGACCCCGAACGTATGCGCGCACTCATGGAATTTCCCCTCCCGCGTTGCCCAAAAGCCCTGAAACGCTGCCTGGGGTTCTTTTCGTACTACGCCCAGTGGGTCCCCCAGTACGCAGACAAGGCCCGCCCCCTAATACAGACCACGACTTTCCCTCTGTCGACAGAGGCTTGCCAGGCCTTCAGCCGCATCAAAGCGGACATCGCAAAGGCCACGATGCGCGCCATCGACGAGTCCGTCCCCTTCCAGGTCGAGAGCGACGCCTCTGACGTAGCTCTAGCGGCTACCCTTAACCAAGCGGGCAGACCAGTGGCCTTCTTCTCCCGAACCCTCCACGCCTCAGAAATCTGCCACTCCTCAGTGGAAAAGGAAGCCCAAGCCATAGTGGAAGCTGTGCGACATTGGAGGCATTACCTGGCCGGCAGGAGATTCACTCTCCTCACTGACCAACGGTCGGTAGCCTTCATGTTCGATAATGCACAGCGGGGCAAGATCAAGAACGACAAGATCTTGCGGTGGAGGATCGAACTCTCCACCTTCAACTATGAGATCTTGTACCGGCCCGGAAAGCTGAACGAGCCGTCCAATGCCCTATCCCGCGGCACATGTGCCAACGCACAAATTGACCACCTCCAAGCCCTCCACGAGGACCTCTGCGACCCAGGGGTCACTCGGTTTTACCACTTCATCAAGTCCCGCAATCTCCCATACTCCTTAGAGGAGGTCCGTACAGTCACAAGGGACTGCCACATCTGCGCAGAATGCAAACCGCATTTTTTCAGGCCAGATGGAGCGCACCTGATTAAGGCTTCCCGCCCCTTTGAACGCCTCAGTCTCGATTTCAAAGGGCCCCTCCCCTCCACCGACCGCAACGCGTATTTCCTTAATGTAGTGGACGAATACTCCCGCTTCCCTTTTGCCATTCCCTGCTCTGACATGACTGCGGCCACAGTCATTAAAGCCCTGAACAGCATCTTCACGCTGTTCGGTTACCCCGCATACGTCCACAGCGAAAGGGGGTCCTCTTTCATGAGTGACGAGCTGCGCCAGTTCCTGCTCAGCAAGGGCATAGCTTCAAGCAGGACGACCAGCTACAACCCCCGGGGGAACGGGCAAGTAGAAAGGGAGAACGGCACGGTCTGGAAGGCCGTCCTACGGTCCTACAGTCCAGGGATCTCCCAGTTTCACGGTGGCAGGAGGTCCTCCCGGACGCTCTCCATTCCATCCGGTCGTTATTATGTACAAGCACTAATCAAACGCCTCACGAGCGTCTCCTTGTCTTCCCTAGGAGGTCCTCCTCTGGAACGTCGCTGCCGACCTGGGTGGCGGCCCCAGGACCCATCCTGCTCCGAAAGCACGTGCGGGCACATAAGGCGGACCCGTTGGTCGAAAGGGTTCACCTCCTCCACGCAAACCCCCAGTACGCCCACGTGGAGTACCCCGACGGCCGACAGGACACGGTCTCCCTGCGGGATCTGGCGTCCACCGGCACCACGCACACCCCCCCCGACACCATCAACCCAACCGCCCCCCTTCCTGCCACCGCCGCACCCCGCGACCGCCCCCTTCCCAGGAGGATCAGTCCCCCTCCCCTTTGCACCGACAGCTGAAACCGTGCGGCTCCCAGAGGCGACAACGCTGGTACAAGCACCACCACCACCGCCGGGGCCGAGGCGATCGACACGGACGACCAGACCGCCCGACCGACTCGTGGCGTCGATGTAAAACAAAGATGGACTGTCCAATGAACATTTTGTTTTACTATACCCTCTGTAAATAGTTGTAACAGGACGATACTGTCCAATACTGTACTACCATGTAACTGTTCTATCCTCCCAGGACCAGCCCTGCAAACCCTTACCACCATACGAAGCATCACCCCGCCGGGTTCATTTTTGACAAGGGGTGAATGTGGTAGTATGTATTGGGGGTCATGTGGGACTGGAAGCCCTAATGTCATTGGCTGACAGATCCCGGGTCCTGGTTGGCCGTTGACCTCATGCTCCGCCCTGAAGGCGAAGTATAAGAAGCCGGTGCCTTCCCCCGCAGGCCAGTTTACTATTGGGCTGCTGGGGAACAGACACGCTTAATAAAGCCTCATCGACTTCACTCTATTCGTCTCACGGAGTCTTTGTGCGCTACATACGGCACTGTAAGTGGGTCACGATACAAGGCAGGAGAGTGATGATAACTCGCTGTGAGGAAAGCTCTGGTGCTCCTCAGTTTCTGCAAAAGTCTGACTCCTGTCTTTCTGCTGACAGCATGCTGACACCAATCCTCTGAACGGGGTTTGCATCAGGAACTTGAGATCCTACACCATTGTGCCTAAGGGGCAGGGTTGGGAGAGCGGAGGGCAACAGTGGTGGGGTGCGGGCAGGCCCACTGTGAAGATTAATGTGACAGAGGCTTCACATGTATCAGGTTTGACAATGTTTTAATAGTGAACATTTTAATGTGACATATTTGCATTCCCCCTAGCTACAGATAGTGATGCCATCAGTGCCCACTCAGTGCTCCTCACTCTTCTTGATCTTTCGTGGTCTACTGCTACATCTATGTGTGTCCCCAGGATGCACATCAGAGGTGGAGGCAGCCTGCTAATTTCACTGCCCTGTTGCCTTTGATGTCCTTGCCAGACGTCCTCTGGATGGCCTGGAGCCGGGGGTTCCCGTACAACTTATCACAGTCACTGGCGTTGCCATGCTACCCTGTTCAGCCCACTGTTCTTGAGGTGTTCTGGTGTCAGATGGGGGGATTCGGGATCATTGGAGACCGCTGTCATCTCCTTCGTGGCAGGTCCTGGTCCAGCATTTTCTGCTCCCTGACAAGGGCCTGGGGGGACTCCATGGGACGGAGGGGCAGTTGGAGTGTGCTCCAAAGGCCTTTGCGTCATCTGGCGCTGCCAATCCTGGAGGCTTCCCATTGTCTGCATCATGGTGTCGACATCCTCAGCGATGCCCCTCAATCACTGGCCAAGCTCTGCAGTGCCTCAGTAATGTCCACCTGCGTTTAGGACATGTTACTGATGCCTGGACAGATCCCAACAGTGGATAAGATACTGGACCAGAACCACAACGTTTTTTAATTTGTAAGACTGTGCAGAAAGATCGATTTGCTCCAGGAATAATTATATAAGAAATAGGTCTTGGTTATTTTTAGAAACAAATCTTTACTAAAACAAAAGAAAAATAATATTTAAACGTTTAAACTTCAAATCTTACGACATCAGCTGACATGTATATTTTAACCGTAACGCACAATTTCCCATTAAACAGCATATAAAGTGGACATGCAGTTCTCAACTCAACTTAGGCAGATAGACACAAATGATACTTGCATTTATAGAGTACATTCCTGTTGTAAGACTCCGTTAGACCCTTTTTCAAAAACTGGTCTCTGTGGCAGCTTTTTATGACCTCTCCTAGTAACTTTCCAAATCCTTCTCCCCCCATCTGTTTAAACAGGATTCTTTTCTCTCTCTGAGCTCCACCCAACCCCTCAAACAATGCTTCTGTCCTGGGATGTCCAGACTTGAACTCACCATTGGTATTTCAGCTTTTGACTACCCACTCCCATTTACACAAAAAAAACAGGGCCATACTATGAATATGCAATTAACCTCCAATTTTCAGACAAAAGGGGTCATCAGTGAATCACCCCGGCTGAACAGGAATATCCTATTTATTCCCATTAACAAGTTTAAGTCTGTAAGGGGAAATGTAACTCAGGCCAGGTGCGGGCGCATACCTATGATTCAGTGCTAGCAGTTTTACCCTCAGTCTGTTCATTCCTAAATTGCCCACCACATCGTCGATCCCATTTCCGCATCCAATTTCCCAATATCTTGGCACGGTGACACAGTGGGGTGGCACGGTGGTTAGCACTTTTGCCTCACAGCGCCAGGGGCCTGAGTTCTATTCCGGCCTTGTGTGACTGTGTGAAATTTGCACTTTCTCCCCGTGTCTGCATGGATTTACTCCGGGTACTCCGGTTTCCTCCCACAGTCCAAAATGTGCAGGTTAGGCAGATTTGCTCTGCTAAATTTCCCCTTAGTGTCCAAAGATGTGCAGATTAGGTGGGGTTATGGGTGAGTGGGCCTAGGTGGGAGACTCTTTTATCGGGTTGTTGAGGACTCGATGGGCTGAATGGCTTCCAGCTGCATTCTATGATCTCCTTATCAGAACAGACACATCCCTCAGCCACTGAGACATGCTGTTGAGTCCCTCAGCCATGGTCATCTCAGACTGCGCTATGCCTTGGACACCACCACTCAAGACGCAAACGTTGTGTTCCAGGTTTTTCACTGTAGTCACCATCCTAGCAGTTTGCCTTGTTGCCACGCATTGTCAACACCATCTCCTGCATCTGCAGCCTTTGGGAGTCCTTCAATAGTCCTTTCAGTTACTGGAGCATCGCTGACACCCTCTTCTGAATGTCATAGCCATGTACTATTATCTGCATCAGCTCTGGGAGAACCTTGTCCAGAGGCGTGGCCTTTGTCTGGGACCCAGCTGAGTCCTCCTGCCTCCTTGGATGTTCCTGCCTCCACATGATGTGCATCACCAACTGTGTGGTGCTCACCAGATTGTGCCACAGATGCCTGTCCACTAATGTTGCCCACTGAGGTGTGTGCCACTGCACTGATATAAGGGTGAAAGCTGTGATGCATCGATGGTGGTCTCCCTGGAGCTCTCCTTCGAGGTGTTCTCTTGGGTGGTGAAAGCGGTACGACTCCAGAGGGCCCGCCCTCATCAAATGGAGATCCTGCGAGACAAATGACACATGGCCAGTGAGAGGGAAGGATTATTTTGCCTGACATGGACTATTCACTTGAGACAGGTCATCTGGGTGAAGGGAAGCGGATCCTCACCTCTCTGGCAAAGGCCAACCCCGTTGCTGGTGACTGCTCTCTCCTCGGCAGCCCTTCGATTTCTATGGCCTGTTCCTCATAGGGGTGTGGACTCAAATCTCTGGGAGTCCACACCCCTATCTTGGCCCTTTCTCATTTCTTATGTACTATCTTCTCCTGCGGGGACATAGAAAGGGTATTTTCAGATGCAACGCTTGATGGTTCAGGGAGTCTATAGCAGGTGGCATGTATAGGCACCGCATATAGACATGAAGGGATTGTGCTGGTGGGTGCCAAGGGTTCTGAGGAACAAGCACAAAGATCAGATGTGGGGAGGATGTAAGGTGTCAGCCAGTGATTTGGGAGGATGTGGTTGGGAATTTGGGGGTGGCAAACAGAACTGATGCCAGGAGAGAGGTAGTAATTTACCCTTGCAGCTCGTTGGAGGTCATTTGTCTTCTTCATACATTGGATGATGGTCCTCTTTTTCATGCTGCCCGCACTGACAGTCACTGCCACTGCCTCCCAGGTGGCATTGCTGACCCTATTGCAGGTCATCCGATACCCTTAGGGGAGAGGGGAACAAAGCTGCCTGCCTCTCATCCACAACGTTGAGAATCCTTGTGAGGTCAGCATCCCCAAAATGAGGAGCAGCTATGCTTGTGGGATGACTGGGAGTGAGTGGTGAGGGAGTGCTTAAAAGCAGTTCCTCCTTGTTAGCAGCGAGCTGCTGAGGTACGAGTCGGACGAATCAGACAGCAAGGGAGCCAGTAATGTTGATAATCTAGTAGGGGCTCATTTTTTCACTAAGTGCTGTTGAATATGTGCCGCGATCTCGCCAATGCAGCCATCGCGAAACATTCCGCCAAACACGCCCAAACCGGACTTTTGAATTTTTTCCATTTAGTCACGCCCGTTGCGGCCATACTTCTAAAATATACATCAATATACATCGAAGTGACGTCGAAACAAACCTGTTGGACTTTAACCTGGTGTTGTAAAACTTCTTACTGTGCTCACCCCAGTCCAACACCGGCATCTCCACATCTTAAATATATGTTAGCAGCAAAGGAATGAGTGATCTTACGAACAGCATACAGCATGTTGTGGATTTCTTAATGATATATGCAGTCTTTGCTTATGAGGGAAGTTCCACCTGGTCAGCACAAGTCTATTTTAAAGATTCAGTAGATGAAGACATTAAAACAGGAATCATATTCAGTTTCATGTGCGCAACTAATATGGATACACATGATGAGAACTGGATGGATGGTCAAAATTCGTACCAAATTACTGATCCTGCTTCTCTAATTATACTCTGATATTAGAATACCAGTTAAAGCAACCATCAGGCTTTTGTGAACTAAATATAGGGACTGGACCTGCTGTGCCGACAAAAAACACATACATATATAAGTTGCCCAGGAAATAGAGAAAGCTGCTGGTGTCCAACCATCAGGGTAAGTTTCTCACTAACTTTCTTATGTTTCTGAATGAAGGTACTGAATTTTTTTCAGTACAAGAGTGGGCCCCATGAAGTTTTGTACAATATTTTAACAGAATAAATCAATCCGGGAAATTTACTCAAAATAAGCAAGTGTAATTTGTACATTAAAATCAGATCCAAAAAAGTAGGAATTATTGATGTACTGTACTTTTTTTTCACTAGAATTGCTGCCAAGGACTTTTTCTACCTGGGAAGCATTAAGGTAACGGATGTTGTGACAACCAAATGTAAACTCAAATTTCTTGAAGAGAAAACTAGTCAGTGCCACAGTTTGAGTTTGTTCGTGAGTCTTGCAGACAAAAGGACTACAAACTAATTTCAAATTTAATTGATCTTACTGCACCGAAGAGGCTGTTACCTATTATTGAAAGCAGCTTGTTGACATATATACCGCGCGCGTTCTATGTAAAAATGGCTGGGCGCTCGATCATCGTTTCCAATAGTTTGGAAATCGTTGAACGCGGAATAATTTCGTGCCATTAAAACTTTACATCATATTGGCATTCTTAAGATGCCAGGTAAATTAACATTACAGGACGCGTCGAAATTCAACGGCAGATCAACGCAAATGCTCCGTTGAAAATGTAAAGACACACCCGGCCTTTTGACAGCGATATGGGAACACTAGACCGAACATGGCGTTTTCTTCTCCGTCTAAATAAAGCATGAAAATCGTAATAGGTTTCACGTGAGAACAGCTACTCCCGAATGTGTTAACACACAGCTCACAGGGGTTCTTTACACACCATCATCTCCACATCATGTTCTTTACACAGGCATTTATCGTTTTGAACATATAAATTGTATTTTGCAATTTGTTGCCAATCAAATCACACACTCGCCAATTATGATCAGGATTTGACGAACTTGCTCTAAAAAATAAAGCATTTCAGAGAGGGTAGCCATTAAATGCAACAACTGAAATAACACGCTAGAAAATTAACTCTATGATTTATTGAAATGATGGAGAAAAAATTAAACAAGGTATTACCGCAATCCGGAAATAAATGGATAGGAATCCCACTGTTTTATTCCGACAGGCAGTAGTTACATTAGAATAAGTTCAGATGTGGGTGATCTTGCTTTTTGATAAACGAAGGACTTGTTTAATCTCGTCGGAATAATGCAATAGAAGGTGGTGGTTTTATTATTTATATCAACAAACCTTTCCATTTAAGCAATAAGCCGAAGCCATGGGAGACGCGGAAATGGCAGTGTTTGGAAAGGCGGCGTCCTATTTGCGTAAAAGTGACAAGGAGCGCCTGGAAGCTCAGAACACTCCATTCGACGCTAAAACCGCTTGTTATGTCATTGACCCGAAAGAATTCGTTGTCAAAGGTACAGTCAAGAGCAGAGAGGGTGGCAAAGCCACCGTGGAGACACTGTTGGACAAGAGGGTCAGTTGAAAAATTGAAAATCTGTAAATCATTTTGAAACGCTTTACTGTATTCGAGAAGCCACATTTCTTTAACAGTGGTAGGTTTGTGGATTATTTTTCAGACAGTAACTGTCAAAGATGAGGATGTCCTCCCAATGAATCCGCCAAAATTCGATAAAGTCGAGGACATGGTCATGATGACCCACCTGAATGAAGCATCTGTGCTGTTTAACCTCAAAGAGCGTTATGCAGCCTGGATGATCTATGTAAGTACAGGAGCTTTAGTTGCACAATGATAAAGATAATTGAAGAAACTAAAGATCTTTCATTCCTTCCCCCGACTTTAGACCTACTCTGGGTTGTTCTGTGTCACTGTGAACCCCTACAAGTGGTTACCAGTGTACGATCCCGAGGTCGTGGCCGGCTACAGAGGCAAGAAGCGTCAGGAAGCTCCTCCACACATCTTCTCCATCTCTGACAACGCCTATCAGTTCATGCAAACTGGTAAGTATGGTGGTTTTAATTCGTTTTGTTGGGTGTTCTTTTCATTCTCATTTCAAAATCGAACCACGGAATATATTTCGACAAAACTATTATCTGAATTGCCAGGGTTGATCGGCGGCACGGGAGCACAGTGGTTAGCACTGTTGCTTCACAGCGTCAGGGTCCCAGGTTCGATTCCCGCTTGGGTCACTGTGCGTTCTCCCCATGTCTGCGTGGGGTTCCTCCAGGTGAAGGAGGAATTCCTCCCACAAAGACATGCTTATTAAGTGAATTGGACATTCTGAACTCTCCCTTCATGTACCCAGACAGGTGTTAGAATGTGACGATTCGGGCTTTTCACAGTAACTTCAGTTACTGTAAGCCTACTTGTGATAATAATAAAGATAATTATTATTACGTTCATCTTATTTACAGATCGTGAAAACCAGTCCATTTTGATCACGTAAGTGTTGTTGCTTCAATATATTCCTACAGAGGTTAGTTGTTAACTACTGCATTTGGAATTGATCATAGTCTCTTTTTTTAAATGTATTTTATTACAAACATGTATCAAAACAGGTTATCAACAAATAAACACCCGGGAAACATACTTCCCAACAATCAACTATACAGTCTGTACAGAAGTTTCCCCTTTTTCACCCTCTCCCCTGCGATGAACAGCTCCTCAAACACGGTCACAAACATCCCCCACCTTTTCTCAAAGCCCCCTGCTGAGCCCCTTAACTCATACTTTATCTCTAACCGCAGGAAGTCGTACAGGTCACCCAACCATGCCGCTAGCCCCGGCGGCGATGCCGACCGCCACTCCAGCAAAATTCGCCACCGTGCAATCAGAGAGGCAAAGGCCACAACATCGGCCTTCCTCCTCTCCACGAGCTCCGGCTTCTCTGAAACCCCAAATATAGCCACCAAAGGATCCGGGTGCACCTTCTCCTCCACTACCCTGGCTAAGACCGTGAACATTATGGCCCAGAATCTTCCCAATTTTTTGCAACCCCAAAATATGTGTTGTGATTCGCAGGCATCGCCCACACCTCTCACACTCATCTGCTACCCCCTGAAAGAACCCACTCATTCTCGCCCGAGTCATATGCACCCTGTGCACCACCTTAAACTGTATCAGGCTCAGCCTTGCACAAGAGGATGTCCCATTTACCCTTCACAGTGCCTCACTCCATACTCCCCAATTGATCTCCTCTCCCAACTCCGCTTCCCATTTCTCTTTGACATTCACCACCCGCTCACCTCCCTGCTCTCCCAACCACTTGTATATATCCTCAATTCTTCCCACCCCTTCCGCATCCGGAAGCAGCAATCATTCCAGCAGGGTGTATCCCAGCATGCTAGGGAATTTTCTCCAGACCTTTTGTGCAAAGTCCCTAACCTGTAGATACCTGAACTCACTACCACTCGGCAGATCTACCCTCTCCCTTAGCTCCTCCAGACTGGTGAACTCTTCCTCCAAAAACAAATCCCTCACCTTGACCAGCCCCACTTCCCTCCACCTCCTGTATTCACTATCCCCTCCCCCGCCCCCCACCCCCCCCCCCCCCCCCCCCGGCTCAAATCCATGACTCTCGCAAAACAGCGTTAGCACCGACTTCCCTTCCACCCTAAAATGCCTCCTCAACTGATTCCATATCTTCACCGTGGACTGCACCAGCGGGCTCCCCGAATACCTACTCGGAGCCATTGGCAACGCTGCCATCACGAAAGCCCTCAAACTAGACGTCTTACAAGATTCCTTCTCCATCCTAACCCACTCTAACCCTTCTCCTTCTCACCACTGTCGCACCTTGTCCACATTTACCGCCTTTGTCCACATTCGCCGCCCAATAATAATGAAGCAAGTTCGTCAACGCCAATTGTAGCAGGGTCATCCCCACCCTCGGCACCTTTCCCGCCCATACAAAGCCCAAGATCATCGTGTCCACTTTCCGATTAAAGGCCTTTGGTATAAAGATCGGGAGAGCTTCAAAGATAAACAAGAACCTCAGCAGAATATTCATTTTCCCCACTTGGACCCTCCCCGCCAACATTAAGTGCAGTGTATCCCATCTCCTAAAATCCTCCCTGGTCTCCTCCACCATCTTCGTTAAGTTCCACTTATGGAACCCCGTCCATTCCCTCGCTACCTGAATCACCAAATACCTATACCTGGTGCGTCCTCGCTACCATCAATGGCATCCCCCCTAAATTAGCCCGCTGTCCCAGCTCATTCACTGGGAATACCTCACTTTTCCCTATATTCAGTTTGTGCCCCAAGAACCCTCCAAACCTCCACAGCAGGCCAATAATCCTTCCCATACTCTCCAAGGAATCCGAAACACACAGCAAGAGGCCATCGGCAGAAAGCAACACTTGATGCTCCCTCTGTCCCCTCATAATCCCCCGCCACTCTGCCGACCCCCGGAGAGCCATCCCCAACGGCTCTATGGCCAGCGCTGGCCGGAAACAGCGACAGCGGGCATTCCTGCCTCTTACCCCTGTGTAAGTCAAAGCTTTGTGAGCTCATACCATTCGTCCTCGCCCTCGCCCTTGGTGCCACATACAGCAGCCGCACCCAAGCCACATATCTCGGCCCAAACCCAAACCTTCCCAAAACCTCGAACAAGCACCGCCACTCCACCTGATCGACTGCCTTTCTCCGTGTCCATGGACACCACCACCTCCGGTACCAGAGCCCCTGACGGATTCATCACCATGTTCAACAGCCATCTTATATTACTCGCGAGCTGCCTGCCCTTCACGAAGCCTGTTTGATCTTCTGCAACCACCCTCCATCCTCCCTACCAACAACTTAGCCAATACTTTCACATCCGTGTTCATTAGTGATATGGGTCTATACGACACACATTCCACCAGGTCTTTCCCTTTTTTGGGATTAGTGTAATTACTGCCTGCGTCATCGTCTCCAGCAACTCCCCCTTATCCAACGCTTCATTAAACTCCCCCAACAGATGTGGTGCCAGATCCATCGCAAATTCCTTATAAAATTCCACCAGGTACCCATCAGGCCCAGGGGCCTTCCCCGACTTCATACCCCTGATACTATCCAGCACCTCCCTCAGTCCCAGGGGCTCCTCCAACGCCTGCCTCTTTGCTTCCTTCACCTGGGGGAATTCCAGCTCGGCCAGAAGCCGCCCCATGTCCCCATCCTCCCCACTGGGTCTGCCTCGTAAAGTCCCTGGTAGTACTCCCTAAACGTCTCATTTTTCTTCCCTGGCTCCGACACCACATCCCCAGCCCCAGTCCGCATCTTCAATATTTCCCTGGATGCAGCCTGCTTCCGCAGCTGGTGCGCCAGCATGTGCCTCGCCTTCTCCCCATACTCGTATTGCACCCCTCTTGCCCAATGCAGTTGCCCTGCTGCCCTCCCCGTTGTCAGCCTGTCAAACTACCCCTGCAACCTTTTCCTCGTCGTCAATCCCTCCTCGGTGGGCACCCTCGAATATTTCCTGTCCACCTCCACAATTTTGCTCACTAGACGGTAATGTTCCTCCCTCCTTTCCATATCTGCATGAGCCTTAAACAAAATAATTTCCCCCTGGACCACTGCCTTCAGTGCTTTCCAGAAAATGGCCGCCGACACCTCCCCATTCTGCTTCAACTCCACATACTCCATAATTGTCGCCCTCACCTTATCACATAAACCTCCATCCACCAACAATCCTGAGTCATACTTCCACCCGGCCTCTGCTCTCGTCCCGTTCTAAACCAAATCTCCAGCCAATGGGGCGCATGGTCCGAGATAACTATTCCTGCATACTCTGCCCCCTCCACCCCAACCAAAATCTCCCGACTACAAAGTAATCAATCCTCAAATACACTTTATGGATATGTGAAAAGAAGGAATACTCCCTTCCCCCTGGGTTCTGTGAACGCCATGGGTCCACCTTACCCATCCTCTCCATAAACCCCCCAGCCCCCTCACCATTCTCGACCTGTGGCAAGACCTATCCACCCTCGGCTCTAGGACACAGTTAAAATCTCCTCCCATGATCAACTGGTGGGCCTAATTGCTGCCAACAACCCCCTCATAAAACCCACATCATCCCAATTTGGGGCATACACTTTTACCAACACTACCGGTGCCCCTTCCAATACCCCACTCACAATCACATATCTCCCACCCGGATCCCTCACCTCCTTCGCACTCACAGATCCCATGTTTTTTCTAATTAAAATCACCACTTCCCTCAATTTCAAAGCAGATCCCGATTGAAAAACCTGCCGACCCACCCCTTCCTTAACCGAACCTGGTCCTTCACATGGAGGTGCATCTCCTGCAGAAAGACCACCCCCGCTTTCAAGCTCCTGAGGTGAGCGAACACCCGTGACCTTTTAACCGGCTCATTCGATCCCCGGACGTTGCACGTTACCAGCCTTACCGGAGGCTTACGCCTCCAATCCCCTCTACCGTCCTTCATCTTCCCTACTTAACTCCCGCCCCCTTAATTCCACCCTATACCTAGCTCATCCCAGATGGCCCCTTCCTCCGCTCCTGACCATGCCATCTCTCACCCCCTGCCACGTCGCAACAACCTTCCCCCCCTTCTCTCCCCTTTTCCCCCCTCCCCCCCCCTCCCACCCCACATGGCCTTCTCCCCCACCACCTCACTTCCGTTCACCAGCATCACCTGCTAGGCGTGGCCGCCTCTGCCCAAAGACACCTCCCAATGACCTCCTCTTCCCTCCCCCCTCCACTCCTCAGCTCAAGGAGGAAGGCTCCGTGCTGACCTTACCCTCCCCCACCCAAACAAGGATTTCTTCTGAACTCCAGGCAGCCTTCTCCAAAAGCAAACAAACAAATGTTAAACACAAACAGTCCCATAAAACAGGAGGGGGAGATGGGAACATCCATCCCCACATAAACTCTTCAGCCCTCCAACATCTTACAATCGCAACATTAAACAGCAACCCCCCTCCCACAAAAAGACAGAATTTCCCCAATCCCTGCCCCCACTTCAAACATGCTTCCAACCATTACAAAGCATCAGCACCGCAGTTCCCAAGCATTGTTCGCTCAGTTCCCCCCCAGTTTATGCTCCTTAATGAAGTCTTTGGCCACTGCTGGGGTCTCAAAATAATACTCCCGGCCTCCGAACGTTAACCATAATTTTGCCGGGTAGAGCACCCCAAACCTGATCTGCTGCCACTACAGCACGACCTTGGCCTTGTTTAAGCCTGTCCGCCACTTTGCCAACTCGGCTCCGCTGTCCTGATAAATTTGGACGCTATTCCCCTCCCAGTCGCAGGTACGCTTCTCCCTGGCCCATCGCAGAATCTTCTCTTTCTCCACAAAGTTCACCTAGTCTCACGATCACCGCCCGCTGAGGCTCCCCAGCTCTAGGATTCTGCCTCAGGGACCTATGCGCTTGGTCCACGACAGGCGCTTTATCTAGCACCCCTTCTGTCACCAGCCCCACCAGCATCTTCAAGACGTACCTCCTGGCACTCACACCTTCCACTCCTTCAGGCAGGTGCACTGTTCGCAGGTTCTGCCTTCTCGAGGTATTTTGCTGTTACTCCACCTTTGGCCTCAATATTTTATACAGGTCCCCTAGGAGCCTCACCTCTGCCTCCAAAGCCACCACACGATCACTGTGGTCCGAGATCACTCCTTCGATCTCACAAATCTGTGACCCCTGCAGCTCCAAACACCTCTCCACCTGTTCCAGAGAACCCTTCATGGGTGCCACAGCTCCTTCGATGACCTTTGAGTGATCCTCATGCATTTCTTTCCTCTGCCGACAGAATAAGTCTTGAATAAATGGCATCAGCTCCTCCATCTGGGGCCTTCCAGCTTGCATCAGCCCTTACCCCACCTGCATGCCTACAGTGGCTGCTGCAGCAAAGGCTCCCTCCAATTTTTCAGCCACCTCTCACTGTTTTCTGCTGGGTCTGATAGCCAGCAGACATACCACTCCCGGGGGAAACTACTCCTCCAACATTCACCTACGTCTTTTCATCAAAATTCCACCCAGTATCGGGTGCCTTTAAGCAGGAGCTGCCCTGCTTGTGACCACTCGCTCCATGGTCACAACCGGAAGCCCCACAGTCTTTTCTAATCGCTTTATTATTCCGCTAATTCTCGATTTCTTCATTTGTTTTCTCTGGCCCCGTCCAGCGGAGAATCTGGTGCCGGAAAGACTGTGAACACGAAACGTGTCATCCAGTACTTTGCATCAGTTGGAGCTGCAGGTGGCGACTCCAAGAGGAAAGACCATGGAAAGGTAAAAACAACATTGATACTGTAAAATTCTCCAATTTCTGGTTGTTTGGCTCCAATTCATTCCTTAACTTGGTAAATGCTCCAACTCCAGATAACCAAAAGTATTTTTGCAGGGCTCCCTGGAGGATCAAATCATCCAGGCCAACCCATTGCTGGAAGCCTTTGGTAACGCCAAGACCGTGAGAAATGACAACTCGTCTCGCTTCGTAAGTTTCTTGAACTATTCCTGCAGTTCCACATATTGTAACCCCTCGTGTGCACAACACTTATTGGAAATCAAGTATAACAAAATTAATGATTCAATAATACAAATTGTGCACCTGTTGTGAAATTGTGCTTTGAATCTCTGATTTGAATAATCTTTACATTCCAGGGTAAATTCATCAGAATTCACTTTGGCACCACTGGGAAACTGGCTTCTGCAGATATTGAAACTTGTAAGTTCTGCTGAACTTGATTTGCAAACATCAGCCAAAAGTCAATTTTTGGACATACACACTGGTTCTTCAGTGACTCTATATTTGTATGTATACATTCCCTCTAGATCTCCTGGAAAAATCCAGAGTAACATTCCAGTTGAAAGCGGAGAGGAGTTACCACATTTTCTACCAGATGATGACCAACCACAAACCAGAAATTGTTGGTAAGGATGGAAGTTTTGGCAAGTTGCTGCCTTCATTTCTTGTTCTTTGCTAAGGTGGAAATGATTAGTTCTAACATGTTACTTTTTGTAATATACCCTATTCTCATCCCATAAATAGATTGATTGAAGTAAAATCTTGTATTCACTTCTGATTTATTTATGCTATTTGTCAACTTTATCTGAAATACATTTTATAAATGCATCCATTTGTGTGTCAGTATAGTGAAGACCAGTCAAATGTCGAATTGAAATGGCCTAAACGGAAGAGGGAAAGCCTGACTATAAAATTGGGTGATTCAGAACTATCATTCTGTTTATCACAATTCCTCTGACAAAATGTTTGTTTTGCATTCTGCAGAGTCTTGCCTCATTACCACCAACCCCTATGATTTTCACTTTATCAGCCAGGGTGAGATTACTGTTAAAAGTATAGATGATACGGAAGAATTGGTGGCGACTGATGTGAGTATCAACTGTTGTATTTTTAGTTGTATTTTCCTATCCAAGCTCACACCTTCTACAGTATGTAAAAATTCAGATAGTCAGAGCCAGTTCCTCCGTGTGCAGGATGAAGATGATATGGAAAATAAGTCAATAAGGACAATGTAGTGTTTATCAGAATTTAAATAAAAATGTCGATATTTTGAGGTTTAGTATGTCAGAATGAGATTTTAAAGTAAATTTCCATTTTTTTCCACAATAAGTAGATGAAACTATTTCTAACCGTTTGGAACTGTTTTCAGTTATGAAAAGTTTTTTTTTTTTGTTGGATTCTAAATCTATTGTTTGGGTTTAAAGACTGCCATCGATATCCTGGGCTTCACCAATGATGAGAAATGGGGCATCTACAAATTCACTGGTGCAGTTATGCACTTTGGGAACATGAAATTCAAGCAAAAGCAACGTGAGGAGCAGGCAGAGCCAGATGGCACTGAAGGTAACAGTTTCAAACATCTCATATCACTGCAGTATTTACTAAAGTTAATACATTCAGGAAAATTTTGCCATCTATCAAATACATAGGGGGGAACCTCACCAAAAAATGGTGTGAGCACTGGCATAAAAAATAGAGTAAATCTACTGGAATCTTGAGCCTTAGAAAGAAATGTGAGTGGGCATAGTTGACGCCATCACTCTGTCAAAGAGTGTTCTTTAAGAGCCGGGAACCAGCTTCAAACAGATCAACGAGCAGCCAAACAGAACCCAAGCCACATCTCAGAAGCATTGGGCTTCTCCCCCACCCCCACACAAAGTCATCGTCGGTAGATATCACCCTCAATATCTGCAACCCCCCCCCAAGCAGACATTTCCACACCTTGCCCGATTCTTCTTGGGGTTCCTGCCTTGGCACTGTTCCCGACACAGATTGGGAGCCTGGCAATGCCAACCTGGCAATGGCAACCTATGCTAGGGGGCAATGTCAGGGCAATGCCCGGGCATGTCCATCTATCTCCCTGGGGGTCTATACTTGCCTCTGCGCCCCTAGAGAGATCCCCTCGACTGCACTATGTTTGGACTCACATGGTGTTAGTGTACCCTTTTTGCATCACACTGCCACGTGATCAAGATTCCGTGGCGGGAAAGGGGGGGGGGGGGGGAGGGGGGAGTGTTTGCTAATGACATGCTATTAAAATACAGTTCTTGGGATTGCGCCATGCCATGCACACTGGTCCATTGGCAAGGAAAAGGGGGGGGGGGGTAATATTCCAAAAGCTAATCACGCCGGAGAGAATCACATTTTTTGCTTTCTCCGGATTTTGAGCCACGCCGACTTTGTCAAGGACAAAAAAGAGGGCTTAATATCACTCCCAAAGTTTATTTCAATTTGCAATCTCATACCGTGACTGATGACACCTATCCGGAGACCACAGACCGACTCGGAGACCCGCTACAACGGCGCCCATACAGTGACCAGTGATGTGATCGAGTGGTGCTTCAACCTCCTGAAGGTGCGGTTCAGGTGCCTGGACCGCTCTGGAGGGGTTCTTTAGTATGATGCTGAGAGGATCGCCCTCATCGTGGCAGCCTGCTGCATCCTCCACAACATTGCACAGCAGAGGGGGGAATGTGTTGGAGGAGGAGGATGAATGGCAGGCCTCCTCCAACGAGGAGGAGTTGGGGGAGGGGGAGGGCAGGCAGGACATGGGGCCCAGACAGGCACGGGAGGCCTGGTGGTTCCCCAGACAGTATAGCAGGAGTGGAGGCGGCCTGCTGTGATTCCTGCCCTGCAACCTGGATGGGCCTGGTCCCTGCTCTCATGTCCCAGGATGTGTGGTGCCATCCTGTTCTGCCCACTGCCCACCAGATGCGTCAGGGACAGGAGGGGGAGTGGGTGGTCGGAGGTGCTGCGGTGCTCTGGCACCTCCCCTGTGGGAGTCACCGACACGGGCCCCATCACCACCTCCTCCCTCGGGGTGCTCAATGGCCCCTGGGCTACTCCATGGGACATGGGCGCAAGGGGAGCTAAGCCCTGAGGCTCTCCTGCCACCTGACACTGCCATGTCCTAGAGGATCTGCACCCTCGCGGCCATGGCACACAGGTTGTGGACCATCTCTGACTGCGACTGTGCCACCACCTTGGGTTTGTGTCACCTCAGCCAGTGGCTGCGCCATCTCCCTCGGGACTGGGCCACCTCCCTCTGTGTCTATGCCATGTTGGACAGCAACTGGTCAATGCCACCGATGTTTCCAGCCATGGCCTGCTGTGATTGGGCCACGGTCAGGAGCGCCGCTGCAATTTCCAGGTGGCTCTGGGACATGGTCGCCTGTGAGGCGGCAACCCTGTCCTGGGCCCTGGCCAGCACTGGCACAGAATGCCCAGGCCTTGGACATGCTGATCCATAGCCCAAACCGTCGCCCCCAATGCCTCCACCGTGGACGTCACCCCTCGGATGCTCATATCTCCACCTGCTGTACCGGGCCAACTTGGTGCCCACCAGGGAGAGCCCCAGGAGCCTCTCCACCAACATGCTCAACTGAGATGAGTGTCTCCAGGATGGTGGAGGGTGTTGGAGACAGCTGTGATGGAAAATCACTGTCGTCCTTCGACCCCAGCTTTGGGGTCCTGAGCGTCAGGCTGAGGGCTAGTGTCCGAGCTTTTCCCAGCACTGCTCGGCTCATGGTGGAGGGGCTCCGGCGTTGATACTGGCTGGGGGCGGGGGTTGCCAGATGCACCCGCCACATCTCCAGCAGGCCCTGTAAGTCACAAGACAAAATGTATGATTAGATCGCTGGCCGGGGGGGTGGTGGGCGTGAGGGGTGGTAGTGTGAGGGTGGTGTTGGGTGGGGGTGAGGATGGTGTGGGGGTGAGGGTGGTGTAGCATGAGGGTGTGGGTGAGGGTGGTATGGAGGTGTTGTTGGGGAGGTGTTCACACATGTGTCATGGGGAACTGCAACGCAGCGGGGTCTCACTTCCTCGTCTGTGGCTGACCAGTGTTACACAATCCGACGTCTGCAGCCCAGGGAGTGGGTAGCTAATGGCCTCAGTGGCCAGGGCACCAGGCCATGGCGGCTGGTATGGGTGCTGGAATGTGGGGCAGGGTGGGGGTTCGGCCGTCCTCGGTTGGGGTGGGGGGGTTTATGGGTGTGTGTGGGGAACAGTGCTACCTATTCACACTGGCTGCCCTGAGGAGGTCATACAGTTTCTTCCAGTACTGCTGGCCGGTCCGGGCGACGTTGCCCACGGCGCTGACCGCCTCTGCCACCTGCACCCAGGCACGACGAACGGCGGTGACTGACAGCCTCCTTTTCGGGCCGGGGTACAGGGCCATCCTCCCCTCCTCCACCACATCCAAGAGGGTCTCGAGCTCTGCGTCCACGAACCTTGGTGCCGCTCTCCTTACAACCATCTTGCTGGCTGGGATAGTGTGTGTGGGGGAGAATTTTTACATACGGCTGCAGCTTGTCAGCCTTTGAGTGTCAATCATGGGCCCGGTGAATCTCGCACCGTTTCCCATTGTGTTCCACGTGGTGCTGGTGCTAGTCCCTTAACGGTATTGGAATCGCTCCAGGTGCGGCAGCGGTTTTTCGGTCGTAAAAGTCCATGGATTCTCTGTTGACATCAACACTTCGGGCGGGATTCTCCGATTGCTGATGCCAAAATCGCATTCGGCGATCGGCCGGAGAATCCCTTTTTACGCCAAAATCGGGGGCGGCGCTGTTTTTCGGATGCTCTGCCCCCTCGAAAACGGCTGCACTCCATTTGGACAGCCTCAGGACATCACCAGAGGCCTTCCCCCAATGCTCCACCCCCGATGCGCCAATTTCCTGATGGCGTCAGTCGTGTGTCCTCTCAACTTTTGTAATCCTGGCGTGGTGGCTGCGGACTGTGTCCAGCGGCGGCACAGTCGGGTTGGGGAGCCGTTCCCCTGGCAGGGAGGGCTCCGGCGGAGGCTGGGGGAACTGATGGGCATGGTCGGGGGGTGGCAGGGGGGTTTACAGGGGAGCAGTTTTTCGAAGACCATGTCCGCATGCGGCTGGCGTCATGTTGCATGGCATGGCCGCCGCAGGCCTCCACCATGCGCATATGTGGCCATGGACCCGGCCATTCTGCATCGGTGTGGGGGCTTTTTGTTGGTAAGACCAGACGCATCCACGGGACATAGTCGCAGAATTGGAGAATCCAGCCCTTAGTTTCAGAAATGGAGAATCCCGCCACTGTTGTTTCTGTATGCTGAAGGTTTTGAGATGTCACCTGATTTTTGTCCGGTGATTTAATCGGCTTCCATATAATATTTGGGTAACAAGAAAGAAAATCAGTAGGTTCTGTTGGAAAATATGGGTGAATCAGGACAGCTCATAATTTGGCTGATCCCTAGAAAATGGCCGAGGAATCATTTTCATAAATCATAATTACTCTGCATAACAAGAAACACAATTAAAAAGAAACCTTTTGGTTTAAAGCCTGACATACTGTGATATAAACATGTGCAAGTACTATCCTTCACAGAATCACGGAATACTACAGCGCAGAAGAGGCCCTTCGGACTTACCCATCCAAGCAATTTAGTTATAGTCCACAAAGGAACATGGGTATCTCTCTCCATTAACAAGAGTGAGACTATTGGTTATACATAGTTTGAGGCTACTACTCCACAAGGGTTGACAAGGTGAAAAAGCAGGCCTGCATGAAGTACCGCAGATGGTATGGAAATTGAACCCATGCTGTAGACATCATTCTGCATCTAACCACCTAGCCAACCAGCTTAAATCGCATATGAGAAAGGTATAACATAACATTCCCTGTTTGATACAGGAACAACATTTTGCATTAGCCAATTTGATATCTGTACAGCAGTATTGCCTTAAATACTGTATTGAAAATATGCACATGTTGATCTAAAGATCACTGGTTGTGTATTGCGTCTCCCTCAAGGAGTCTGGGATTCTATTGCAGCAAACACTTTCACATGATCTGGTCTGGAGCTACAGATAGCAGAAGCTCCAACTTTCCTTCCGGGCTGACCAGGAATCTCCACCATGGTTACTGCCTGTCATTGGTGTGTGTTGAAAGAATGTGCAGGTTGATATTCAGCCTGTTTGCCCACATTATGAATGCACCTTTCTTGGCTATCGAGTCCTGCAGTGGGGATTGAACCCAGAGCACCAGACCCAGAGGCAGGAGTGCTAACCATTGTGCCACAAGATCTCCCAGCAGTGACATAAGACATCTTAATGAACAAAATACAATTTTATTTCTCAATATTCATTGCAGAGTAGCATTACAAATTTAAATTTAGATGTTATAAAATAAACTGGATTGTCTTTTCTATTTTATTAGATGCTGACAAGGTTGCTTACCTGACGGGACTCAACTCTGCAGATTTGCTAAAGGCTTTATGTTATCCAAGAGTGAAGGTTGGCAATGAATTTGTGACCAAAGGTCAAACTGTTCAGCAGGTATACTTTCCAATTAGTTTACTAAAATAGCATGTGTGTAGACATTTAATACATTTGATTTGGACTACTGCTTTTGCTAAAATGTATATTGTGTTCTTTCAGGTCTACAACTCAGTTGGTGCCCTTGCCAAGTCAATTTTTGAGAAAATGTTCTTGTGGATGGTTGTCCGTATCAATCAGCAATTGGACACAAAACAAGCCAGACAGTTCTTCATTGGTGTGCTGGATATTGCTGGATTCGAAATTTTTGATGTAAGAATCAGAAACATAAATATCAACAAAATAAATTATTGAAACTTTACAGCACTAAAAACACAACCTAACAATTAAATAAAACATTAATTTTCTCTATATATTCAGTACAACAGCTTGGAACAGTTATGTATCAACTTCACCAATGAGAAATTGCAGCAGTTCTTCAACCACCACATGTTTGTTCTGGAACAAGAGGAGTACAAGAAGGAAGGAATTGAATGGGAATTCATTGACTTTGGGATGGATCTGGCTGCTTGCATTGAACTCATTGAAAAGGTCAGTAATATCATGCAAGACATGAACGAGAACCGGAATACATTTATATAGGCACCATTTTATTAGTTGAAGTGTCTCTGTGTCAACAATCTTTGTCATTTCCATAGCCTATGGGTATCTTCTCAATCCTGGAAGAGGAGTGCATGTTCCCCAAGGCCTCAGACACTTCCTTCAAGAATAAACTGTATGATCAACATCTTGGTAAGTCAAACAACTTCCAGAAACCCAAACCTGTCAAAGGAAAGGCTGAAGCTCACTTCTCACTGGTCCATTATGCTGGCACTGTGGATTACAATGTTACTGGTTGGCTGGACAAGAACAAGGATCCCTTAAATGAAACCGTAATTGGACTCTTCCAGAAATCATCAGTGAAACTACTGGCTCTTCTCTACGCAGTATCGGCTGAAGGTAAATTTCTAATACACTCAAATATTGATCTTGCTTTTCATTGTTCACATTGTACCCCCCATTTCCTAATCAGTTTAGAACAAACTAATTTGTTGCTTTGTTGCAGCTGAAGCCGCTGGCAAGAAAGGTGGAAAAAAGAAGGGCTCTTCCTTCCAGACTGTATCTGCTCTGTTTAGGGTATGATTTTCTCTGATGTTCATATTTACTCCCGTGTCTGCATGGGTCTCGCCCCCACAAACATAAGGTGTGCAGGATAGGTGATTGGCCATGCTAAATTGGCCCTTTATTGGAAAAAAGAATTGGGCACTTTAAATTTTAAAAAAGGACATACATATTTACAGTATATAGTGAACCAAATTTTAATTTACAGTATATAGGTAACTATATTTTATTAAATTTGAGTCAGGTGGAAAATACTTTGTCAAAGATGATCAATAAGTCTGGCAGCGATCTTGTATTATTGTTACAAATACCACGGGACAAAGCAGGTGATTAAATTACTTTTTTGTTCACCTCTCAGGAAAACTTAGGCAAGCTGATGGCTAACCTGAGAACCACACATCCACACTTTGTGCGTTGTCTAATCCCCAATGAGACAAAGACACCAGGCAAGTGTGATTCCCTGCCTATACATGAACTAATAGATGCAGCCATTTGTTTTCAACTTTTTGGGTCATGACAAAATTGTTGCGCTGCATTTTAATCATTCTGTTGCATTCATCAGGTGCTATGGATAACTTCCTTGTCATACACCAACTGAGGTGTAATGGTGTGCTTGAAGGAATCAGAATCTGCAGAAAGGGATTTCCAAGCAGAATCATTTACGGTGACTTCAAGCAAAGGTAACGGTTCTTAAAAGCAGCTCATACATTTTCTATTCTTTGGAATTGTGGATATTTGCAATTTTAATGAGAAAAACAATAACGTGCTTAAACTTCAAATACAACAGATACAGGATTCTTAACGCAAGTGCCATTCCCGAAGGCCAGTTCATTGATAGCAAGAAGGCTTCTGAAAAGCTACTGGGATCCATTGATGTAGATCATACACAGTACAAATTTGGACACACAAAGGTAGTTATTTTTAAAATCCAAGTTTCTCACTGTGAAATAACAGGCTGATGAACTTGCAAATAAAGCTTTGATTTTGTTATTGGGAAGCATAAAAGTTGCCTTATTGTTCCTACATGATTATGGGGTTAGATATATGGAGCTTCTCCGGACCCACTACAAACCGTTCCATTTCAATGGGATGAACCGTTTACGCACAATGCAAATGTCACACAAACTTTCTTGTATTAATTCAACAATATAAATCCAAATTGCATCACAATTTTAAAATTTATTATATTTTGTGCATTGATCATGAACACTTACTTAAATTTATTTAAGGTGTTCTTCAAGGCTGGTCTCTTGGGTACACTTGAAGAGATGAGAGATGAAAAGTTGGCAGAACTCGTGACCCGTACCCAGGCTATTTGTCGTGGATTCCTAATGAGGGTTGAATTTAAGAGAATGATGGAAAGGAGGTAAACATCATCACATATAAACATCAAAAAAGTAAATTTGTCAGTAAAAAAACTTTTGTATTCTATACTAGTTTCATCTGATACAAAATCTATAGAATTATGGTTATGAACTGTGTTCCACTGCCTAACTGTATTCTTCAGGGAAGCACTGTACACTCTACAGTACAACATCCGTGCATTCACAAACGTCAAACACTGGCCATGGATGCAATTGTATTTCAAGATCAAACCTCTTCTGAGGAGTGCGGAAACTGAGAAGGAAATGGCAAATATGAAAGATGAGTTTGAGAAAACTAAGGAAGCACTTGCCAAATCTGAAGCACGAAGGAAGGAATTAGAAGAGAAAATGGTGTCTATTGTACAGGAAAAGAATGATCTTGAACTCCAAGTCCAATCGGTATCAATGTTTACAATTTTATTATCGTAAATTTCTATATAACATTAAAAAAAATCCTGATATAATTAACTGTTACACTTTTGTACAGGAAGGTGAAACTCTGGCAGATGCAGAAGAAAGATGTGAGGGATTGATTAAGAATAAAATTCAATTGGAGTCAAAAGTGAAAGAAGCTAATGAAAGATTAGAAGATGAAGAAGAGATAAATGCTGAACTCACCGCTAAGAAGAGAAAACTGGAGGATGAGTGTTCAGAACTGAAGAAAGATATTGATGACTTGGAGCTCACTTTAGCCAAAGTTGAAAAAGAAAAACATGCTACTGAGAACAAGGTATAAATAGGCGATTTTTAAAATGTGCAGCTGAATGTTCACGTGTTGACTATATTGTATTAAATTATTCGGTACGCTTTATTTTTGATGAACATAGGTTAAAAACCTCACTGAAGAGATGGCTTCTCTTGATGAAAACATTGCTAAAGTAAGTAAGGAAAAGAAAGCCCTCCAAGAAGCCCATCAGCAGACCCTAGACGATCTTCAGGCAGAGGAAGACAAAGTCAACACTCTGACCAAAACAAAGACTAAGCTGGAGCAACAAGTTGATGATGTAAGTCTTCTTAAACCCAAGGTCAAATGGATTTGAGGATACAATCATTGTTTGACCCAAATCCTGATCAAATATTTTTCTTTCCTTTAAAGCTTGAAGGTTCCCTAGAGCAGGAGAAGAAACTCCGCATGGATCTTGAACGCGCTAAGAGAAAACTTGAAGGTGACTTGAAGTTGTCACAAGAAACCACAATGGATTTGGAAAATGATAAGCAGCAACTTGATGAGAAGCTGAAAAAGTCAGTATTTACCTTATTTTTTGCTCAACTTCCTTTGTTTATTTTTAATACTTGTCCTGTTGATAAGAAAATTTAACTCATTAACTCAACCATTAACTCAACCATTTGCTACTGTGATACATTTGTGATTGTACCTTTCCGAATATAATCGTTCAAACTAGAGCACTCTTCATAGAAAGTAATTTGATAATAATTAAGGATGCATTATATATATTCCCAAGTCTCAGCATGTCAGCGAAAATCATTTTCTGCTGTGAGTTAAGTATTAATACAGAAATTTGTAATTGAGTGATTTAGTTCAATTTTTCATTCATTATTAAAGGAAGGAATTTGAGATCAGCCAACTTCTTAGCAAAGTTGAAGATGAGCAGGCTTTGGCTTCACAACTACAGAAAAAGATCAAAGAATTACAGGTAATTTATATGTCCAGCAAAATTAGCAATGCTTCCTTTGTAAAGGTTATGTAGTTATAACAATGCATATTCATCTTCAGGCTCGTATTGAAGAACTTGAAGAAGAAATTGAAGCTGAACGTGCCTCTCGTGCCAAGACTGAGAAGCAGAGATCTGATCTTTCCCGGGAACTTGAAGAGATCAGTGAACGACTAGAAGAAGCAGGAGGTGCAACTTCAGCACAGATTGAAATGAACAAAAAACGAGAAGCAGAATTTCAGAAGATGCGCCGCGATCTGGAAGAATCCACCCTACAGCATGAAGCCACGGCTGCTGCTCTTCGTAAGAAGCAGGCTGATAGTGTGGCAGAGCTTGGGGAACAAATCGACAACCTGCAACGTGTGAAACAGAAACTTGAGAAGGAAAAGAGTGAGTTGAAGATGGAAATTGATGACCTCGCGGGCAACATGGAATCTGTGTCCAAAAACAAGGTATGGTTCTTAATGTTGCAAAATCTTACTCTTTCCTATAATTATGCTTAATAATTGTTGTCTATTTGGTTTCATATCTTTTGAAAGTTCTGCATATTGGCTTTAGGCAAACCTTGAGAAAGTGGCCCGGACTCTTGAGGACCAGGTCAGTGAACTGAAGACCAAACATGATGAGCATCAGCGTTTGATCAACGATTTATCAACTCACAAAGCACGTCTTGGAACAGAAAATGGTATTTATCAGTTGCATAACCATTAATTTTTTGGTGTCGAGAAAATACAACGTAATTATTTAATTTGTTTGCTTGGATTCACTTCTGATTTGCAGGTGAGCTGAGCCGCCAGTTGGAGGAGAAAGAATCCTTGGTATCTCAGCTAACAAGAGGCAAACAAGGATACACACAACAGATTGAGGAGCTCAAGAGACAGCTGGAGGAAGAAACAAAGGTACCAAAATAATTTAAGTAATTAATTCATATTAGCTTTAAGAAAATATCATATAATTAATTAAAATTATCCAATTGGCAACATTATAAAATGTTGCATTTTGGAACTTGATTCTCTAGTAATTGACGTCAGATGCTATCAATATAAATGGCAATGTTTCTAATCGTGGTGTCAAGGACCAAAGTATCACAATTTATTAATACAGTAATGATCCCAGGTATATTAACTATTATTTCATCATCCAATTTGGTAATTATTTCAGGCTAAGGGTGCCTTGGCACATGCTCTGCAGTCTTCCCGCCATGACTGTGATTTGCTCCGTGAGCAATATGAAGAGGAACAGGAGGCAAAGGCCGAGCTCCAACGTGGCATGTCCAAGGCCAACAGCGAAGTCGCTCAGTGGAGAACAAAATATGAAACTGACGCAATTCAGCGCACAGAAGAACTAGAGGAGGCCAAGTATGTTAGAATGAATGTGAGTTTGGAATCCGACAGAATTCTGTTTCCGATAGTATTATTACAACACCTTTGGTTTTGTAAATTTCAGGAAAAAGCTTGCTCAGCGTCTGCAGGATGCAGAAGAGCACATTGAGGCTGTGAACTCCAAATGTGCTTCACTGGAAAAGACAAAACAGAGATTGCTAAATGAAGTGGAGGATCTTATGATAGATGTGGAAAGGGCAAACTCAGCAGCAGCAGCTCTTGACAAGAAACAGAAGAACTTTGATAAGGTAAAAACATGTTGTGGCCTGGTTTGTGTGAGATTTTATAGACTTGTAATAATAATTCCATATTACTATACAATAGTAATTTCAGCTGTGTTTTCATTAAATTAATTTGCTGTGGATGGCATGAGTGGCAACATTACTGTTTTAGAATTAGAATAATGTTTGAATGGCCAAAAGCCCTTCAAGTACTCAACTATCAAGATTTAGGTTTCAGAATTTTCTCTCCTTGAAAAGACTGGACTCATGGTCAACTGTTACTTTCAAGTTTATAATAGATGGACTGTTGTTGGGTAAAGTTATCAAAGAGTATGGATACAAGTGTGGGGATGGGGTAAGTGAAGTTGAGGTCCACGTCAGCCATGATCTTTTTTCTTTAATTTATAGTACCCAATTCTTTTCTTTCCAATTGAGAGGCAATTTAGCATGGCCAATCCACCTGCCCTGCACATCCTTTTGGGTTGTGAGGGTGAGATCCATGCAGACACGGGGAGAATGTACAAACTCCACACAGACAGTGACCTGGGGCCAGGATCAAACCTGAGTCCTCGGCGCTATGAGGTAGCAGTGCTTACCACTGCACCACCCTGCCGCCCATAGCAGTGATGATCAAATAAATGAGGTTGAAAAGCCGACTCCGCTTCCAATATTTGAAAACAAATGTATACTGACAGTAAATTCCCTCTCCTCTGTATTTTTTAAGTTATTACTCAACATTTCTAATACCACTAGATGACACTATTCTATTCCCTGCACTATTCTAACAAAATATAGCCATTTGGATGCAGACCTTTGTGTTTCTATTTAAACATGCATGCATCAAGTTTTTTGTGACAGGCAGAATATAGTTATAGGCCTGGATGTGCAGGATAGAAAATTTGGAGAGGCAGGCAAAAGTTCACTGATTTGGGGGCAGTTGGCTTGGAAACTCGCAGCCAATGAGTCTTGGGGCAGAATTTAACATTACCCCACTGGCATGTTTATAGGCGGAAGGTAGCCATAAATCTTCTCCAATGGCCTTCCCACCCCTTCTGACATCTCTGCAATCTTGCGCTGGTGAGACCTAGGCTGCCCTGCCTGCTGTTTCTCCAAATGAGGCCTCTAAGTTGTCAATTAGTGATCACTTAAGAGCCTTTCTCTAGCAGCATAAATTTTCAGGCGAGTGGGAAGAGTTCAGGGGCAAGGGGGAAGTCCCAAAGGAATGCTATTCATTCCTTGGGCCGGGGAGGACTGGCTTCTGCAACTCCTCCCTAACTCCTTAACCTCTCCACCAACACCCCTATTCCTCTTTCGGCCTCATCACATCCTGAAACCTTCAAAACTTACCTGGTCCTGGACTCCTGGGGTCGCTGCAGCTACTGATGCTGCAGAGATTAGAGACTGCCAGCCAATCAGATTGACCAGCATATTGCTGAAGCAGACTTTCTCCTGGATCAGGGGCAGAAGTCCCACCACCATCCAATTAACATTTACTGGAGCGTGAAATGCTGCGGGAAAGGCAGTATTAGCAGGGATGTGTTCTCCACTGACTCTTTGGATGGCCAGAAGGCAAATACCGCCATTCTAAAATTCCTAGCCAGCGAGTCAGTTACGATATTGAAAAAGGCCATTAATATGAGTTGCCAGCATCCCAACTATGATCTCACATCCGCATTGATACACAATTGCAGCGTAATATTTAATTTGCAACTTTTGTAATTGTACATTATAGATCCTAGCAGATTGGAAACAGAAATTTGAGGAAGGCCAGGCTGAACTGGAAGCAGCCCAGAAGGAGTCCCGCAGTCTGAGTACTGAGCTCTTCAAGATGAAGAATGCATACGAGGAGTCTCTGGATCAACTTGAAACTCTTAAACGAGAAAATAAGAATCTGCAACGTAATTGTTAAACCTTTCTTATCATCTAAACATTTAATGATGTTAATATTATTAAATTGTAATGTGTTTTCCTTAGTTTTAAAATTTATGGTAAAATTTTATTTTATATAGCATTATCCCAACCCCATATCTCTTTTGTAATTTAATTTCATCCTCCTAAAATACGCATTATCTTCATTTTGTTTTCACAAACCAGAGGAGATCTCTGATCTGACTGAGCATCTGTCTGAAAGCAGTAAGGCCCTGCATGAGATAGAAAAGGCAAAGAAGATTGCTGAGCAGGAGAAGAGTGAAATTCAGGCAGCACTGGAGGAAGCAGAGGTAAAACTAATAATTATTTTAGTAGAACACATTAAAAGTTCAAAATTAGAATAATAATATTTTCCAGATAGGAAACAGAGCTGTAACAATTATATGGTGCATTGGGCAGCATTAAAATTGATTGAAAGACCTAAACATCATCAGTTCTAAATGGGCTAAGTGGCAAATATCAAAGCATGATCTTTCCAAAGCATGGTTTTCTTTACCTTGGAATAACAGAAAAATCATTGAATTTCTATATGATTGTTTATAACTTGTCAGTATAGTTTTGAGCCATGTCAATGGATTGCTACTTTTGCATGATAGAATGATAAGCTTTTATAACTCAGAAGTTGCAATTCTTCTTTTGGCCTATTACACTTTGATTTGTAATCCTAAAGCGGAAGTAGATGGTTATGAAGCTCAAATGTTTTCTTGCTACTTACACTAAATATATGTTCACATATCCAATTGTTTATTACATTCTGAAAATATCTTAGTGATTTACACAAATTACATTTTGTACTGCAGCAATTGATTTTGTAAATAAAAGTAGTAGTCACTCGAAACCGATAACATTGTGAAAACAGTAACGGGAGAAATAACCAGGTATCAATGAGATGCTGGCATTTGTGTTGCACAAATACTGATCTTATAAATTGACGACTTGGCCTCATCTCTAACATCATGGGTTGGATTCTCCGTTCCTGAGTCTGAGTGCCAATGCCAAAGGAGGATCCGTGGAGTTTCACGTCAGAAAGATCAGCGCCATACCCGCACCAATTCCGCTACCGGTGAGGGGCTAGCACCAGCGCCGCGTTGAACACCAGCAGAACACATGAAAAGGGGTGCAGGAATCGCAGGGTCTGTGGTGGACATGCACAGGCTGACAAGTTACAACTGCGCGTAGACTATACACCCCCCCCACACACACACACACCGATCGTGGGAGAAAAGATATCACTGATGTGCTGGACCGTCCATACAGCTGGTGGGTCGGCTAGGGCCAGAGGGTGCCATGGGAGTGTCACCCATATGACCCACTGCACCAGGTTGAGAGCGGGCTGTCAGCGGCATGCGTAGCCGCATGGCTGCCCTGCCGGCTGCGGTAACGATGTTGCGTCCCCGTCCGCCCTGATCCCACAGCCCACCCCCTGGCCATCCCTCACTACTCCCCCAGCCTTGGCAGAAGCCCCTCAGCCTGCAGCTCGACTGTCGGCGAGGTATGGCAGTGCTGGACACTGTCCATATGCCCTCTCTCTCTCTCCGCAGCCAACATGCCAGGTTCACGATTGTTGAGAGAACAAATGGACCGCGCCATCCGGAATTCGGCCCATCGGAGGTGGAGCATCACGGGTGGGCCTGGGAATGAAATGCGAACCACGCCCGATCGCATACCTCAATTTACATGTCGACCAAAGGAGAATCCCATTTTTGTATGAAGGCTTAGAATTTCTTTGTCATCTGGAATTCCCACCGGAATTTGTAGATGTGGAATTCATATCTCCAGGAAGCAAAAGACGAGCACAGGAAACAGAAATTTAATTTATCTTTTTTATTCCTTTTGCAGGCTTCTCTGGAACATGAAGAGAGCAAGATCCTCCGTATTCAGTTAGAATTGAATCAAATCAAATCTGAAGTTGACAGGAAAATTGCAGAGAAAGATGAGGAAATCGACCAGCAGAAGAGGAACCATCAGAGAGCTGTAGACACTCTGCAGAGCTCCTTGGAGGCTGAAATCAGGAGCAGAAATGATGCTTTAAGAATCAAAAAGAAAATGGAAGGAGATCTGAATGAAATGGAGATTCAGTTGGGACATGCGAACCGTCAGGCTTCTGAAGCTCTGAAACATCTCAGAAACCTGCAGGGTCAATTAAAGGTCTGCTTAATAGAGCATTTCTCTTTGATTTAGATTTATTTTAAAAAATATTTTTAATATTGTATCATTAATCAATTATTTAACAATAATGACATTTTCTCTTGACTTATCCTGTTGGTAAAGAAATGATTGTAGGATTAATAATTGGTTATCAGTTTCAAACATTTAAATTTCAGTCACAAAGCTAATTCCACTTTATTCTGATGCCACATGAATTTTACGACATCTCCTGACAAATATTTCTCCCATTTAAATAGGATACCCAGTTACAGCTGGATGATGCTGTCAGAAGCCAGGAAGACCTGAAGGAGCAATTGGCCATGGTTGAGCGCAGAAGTGGCTTGCAGCAGGCTGAGATTGAAGAAATGAGAGCAGCATTGGAACAGACAGATAGATCTCGTAAAATTGCTGAACAAGAGCTTGTTGATGTCACTGAGAGAGTACAATTGCTGCACTCACAGGTTTGTGCAGACACTAATGTAAACTTGGGTGAAACAGATTTGCAGGCTATATCTCCAAAGAAGCTGTGAGAGGTTGCAGCTGAGTACAAAAATAGCCACAGAACTCCTCTAGTTTGTCGATAGAATTCCTCGCTGAGCTGAATGGCAGAAACTCTTAAACATTTTTCAGCTTGTTTTCATGGTCAGCAGCCAGCCAAATGGATAGTCTCGGCTGCTGGTAGAAGCATGGACCAGCTGCAGGTCCCTTGGAGGAAGCTCCAACAATGGTGGGGAGAAGTATGGTTCGGGGAGGTGCAGAGGCCTGTAATCCGGAAGAAGTCAGCAGTCAGAAAGATGCACAGGCCAGTAACCTGGGCCAGCGATATGTTGGCAATCAGGTCTGTGATCATGAGGGCCTCTGAGTGGCAAGTAAATATGCCTGGGGAAGCTGAACGCTTCCTTAAGAGGAAGGGGAACATTCCTGCTCCTTCTGGCCCATAAAGGAATGCCAAAGTTGACATTTGTGAAGCCAGCATCTCCTGCCACCTTCACAATGCTGAGGTTCTGACTTCTGAGAAAGCCAAGCAGCAACAATAGATTTTAAATCAGGCTGACTTTTGACCACCGTGAGGTTAATATCAAGGCAGCAGCCTTTTTGTTTTTGCAGTTTACAAATCCTACAAACCTGTTATTACAAATTGACTTTTCGTGTAGAACACAAGTCTCATCAACACCAAAAAGAAGTTGGATGCTGACCTGAATCATCTTCAAACTGAAATGGAGGAAACAATTCAGGAATCGAGGAATGCCGAAGATAAAGCAAAGAAGGCTATCACAGATGTAAGCCACAAATTAACTAAATTATAACTTAATTATATGTTCATATTTTCACAAATGGTAATTTGTCACACTCAATTACTTTGTTGGTACTATTTCAAGTTTGAGCTTGAATAATTATTTGCCCCTTTACCTCACGGCTCTAAGGCTGCCATGATGGCTGAAGAGTTAAAGAAGGAACAGGATACCAGTGCTCATCTTGAACGAATGAAGAAGAATCTCGAGGTGACAGTGAAGGACCTGCAGCATCGCCTGGATGAGGCTGAGCAGCTCGCAATGAAAGGAGGAAAGAAACAGCTCCAGAAACTGGAGGCTCGGGTAAGTGACACAATTGTGTTATTATATGCTGCTTGCTAAGGTTTATGATTATGTTGAACCCTTAACGGGTTATTTTGGTGAAAGGCAGAAATCAGGCATTAAGTGGGTTCCGTATTAAACCAACATGCTTTTTTTATTGCCATAATTTGATCTTGGCTGGAGATGGTAACAGAGGTTTAGCACTTGGATCTTGATCAGAATCAATTTTCCTGTTGCAATATTGGTCAACACCACACACCTACTTACACTGAAAGTGTGGAGTGGGCTGGCTGATACACAGTGGCAGGTTTTCGGAACCTCATCGACTGAACATGAGGGATAAAAGATTCTGAAGTAAAGCACTGACGTTCCCGGTGGAAGAGGTCTAGAGAAATTATGATGTACTGTATCCATAGGATGTGAAACATTCCACATCACCCTACTGTCCCTCTCTCTCTTGTAGCAGCTTCTGCTGCTCTGCCTGTCTCATCTCCTTCCTCCATTCTTCCTGAAAACTGCAAGGGGGAAGCTCCCTTTGATCAAGCACTCCCTTCCCCTGGTGACTCTTGAGGTGTTCAATTAAGTGGAGCACTAAATCTATCTTGGTGAAGTCCTCAAAACATTTCCAGAATAAAAGTAGAACTGTCAAAGACCATCTCTCATTATGTTTCATAAGTCAAATCTCCAACAAGAAGCAAACTGCGAAAATTGAATATGTGTTTTATGCAGCATTTGGAATCCTCATCACAGCTTGTTTACTCCTATTTAGCTGAATGTTGTTAATTTATGTGCGAGCTACCAAAATACAGTATAGGCCTTTTAATGAATGCTAACAGACACTTTAACTGGCAATCAGCGGATAAATGATTCCAGAGCGGCGACTCTTACCACATGGTACATTTTGGCTGTGATGCACCAGCCACGTTGCGCTCAAACAGGAGAGTTTTAAACTGACTTCAGCAAGCTCACCTGGGATCTACCAGCCTCCCAGGGAGGCCCCAGCTGGACGCCATTCAGTACTCATCCGCACAACCAGGCAGAATGACACTTGGGGGGCAATTGGAGGCCCTTGGGTGGTCAAGGACATGCAGTCGCACCCTGGTCCTCCCCCAGGCCTGTGGGCAGCATGGCATTGCCAGACGGCACCTTGGCACTGCCATCCTGGAACTGCCAACTTGCCCGGGTGACACTGCAAAGCCTTCAGGACCATTGCCGGGGTACCAGGGTGACACTGCCAAGTGGCAGTTCATGAGGGGGGCTATGTCCCTGAAAGGAATATGGAGGGGGATGAAGGATGCAGGGTGCAGGGCAGGTAAGTAGGACTATCTGGGAGGTTGAGGGGTGTGAAGAGTGGGGACCCTTTATTGGGGGGATTGTGGGATAATGCCCATGTGTGTGGGGGTGTGACATTGCCCAGGGGTGGTGATGCGACCATCAATTCACTCGAGACGGGAGTAGAAGTAAACTGTGATTTTAATCAACTTAGAACAGTGCCTGCCTGTGACTGATCCAATACTGAGAACCGCCTACAGGTCAATTGCTCTTTATACCTCCCTTCAAGGGGAGGAGCCATGGGCAGAGCCCATACAGGCCCCAACATGTACCCCTGTGGATAATGCCATACAATGGTCCATAGGAGGAGCCCATAAGGGCAACAGCATAGCACAGATACAAATACAAAGGCAACAGCACAGATACAAATACAATGGTGGATTATTGGCATAATACATTCACCATAGGTGGGGAGTGTGGGGTCCAACAATATCACTTAGCAATTGGGGCACCCTTTCAAAATGGCTGCCCGATATCTGAGTTCAGCTCCACAGTGATGAAAATAATTCGAAGTGTGGGCTAAACTGATGAGAAATCCCCCAGGACCCAATAAAGTGACTAAGTGTCGCTAGATTGTGTTGGGGAAATTCACCAGCACAGCCGGCAGGAAACTCCCAGCAAAACCCACCATAAGTGACACTTCGAAACTTTTCTGTTAGATCACACCATTCTCTTTACCGGTATTGTGTATTGCACTAAACACAGGCTAAACAGACAATCCAACTTCTAGCCCCTCTGGGCCACATCAGAGACTCTTTAGCACCCAATGCATTGCAAAAAATAGTCCGCTTTGAGCCATGATAATTTAAAAGGCAATATGAAATTTGTATAGAAGTAAATTAATTAATGCCGTTTGGTGACTGGTTTAGGTGCGTGAGTTGGAAAATGAACTGGAAGCTGAGCAGAAACGAAGTGCTGATGCCGTCAAAGGTGTTCGCAAATATGAAAGAAGAGTCAAGGAACTGAGTTATCAGGTATTTACAAGCTCATTATTTGGAATGATGCACCATTGTGCTAACCAGCAGTGATTATTATTATTTTCAAATATCAATATAACTGTTGCCTTTTTTTCATTATATACAGTCCGAGGAAGACAGGAAAAATGTTCTTAGACTGCAAGACTTAGTTGACAAGCTGCAGATGAAAGTCAAGGCTTACAAGAGGCAATGTGAGGACACTGTAAGTAACTGAGGACTATAGTTGTGTTTTTTCTGCAAAATATTTCTAAAAATTATTTTGTAAAACTAATATTTAAATTTTAAATATATGAGATGTTTTTCTATATTAGCAGTCATGAAACCTACACTAAAGGAAATTCAGGATAATCAACAACTTGTGCAAACAGATAAGGGGCTGGATTGTCCGTCGGCATGATCACCGCAGCACATTCATGCGTGTGGATTTCCCAAAGGCATGGGGGTGCCCAGAATAGGAAACCCCATTGGCCGGCTGGGGGAACGGAGAATCTCGCCCATGGTCATTTAGTTTCTGAGACAACTTCCTCCAACAGATTTATAGATTCCAACTTGTTCAATGAGAGTATATTTACAGCTACTCATAATTTAGTTCTGGAATTCAGAATTAAAAGTACAAAATCGTGTCACTATTAACTAAATTCTCACATACATCAACATTTTCTGGAAATGACAGTCACAAAATTAGACTCCGTAGCAATGAAGGTATAAAATGGCTTGCTTGGGCTGTGCTGCCAGCCACCTCCATTACAGCCCATGTGACACCCATACTGGGAAAGGGGACAATGTTGTTCTGTCCCGAGTGCCAAGCAAGCACCAGTGGCATCAGGAATAGTGATGCTAAGGGTAGCACGGTGGCGCACTGGCTAGCGCTGCTGCCTCACGGCACTGAGGTCCCAGGTTCGATCCCGGCTCTGGGTAACTGTCTGTGTGGAGTTTGCACATTCTCCCTATGTTTGCGTGGGTTTTGCCCCCACAACCCAAAGATGTGCAGGGTAGATGGATTGGCCATGTTAAATTGCCCCTGAATTGGAAAAAATGAATTGGACACTCTGGTTTAGCTCAGTGGGCTAGACAGCTGGTTTGTAATGCAGAACAAGGCCAGCAGCACGGGTTCAATTCCCGTACCAGCTTACCCGAACAGGCGCCGGAATGTGGCGACTAGGGGCTTTTCACAGTAACGTCATACTTGTGACAATAAAATATTATTATTATTATTATTATTATTATTAATAAATCTTTTTTTAAAAAAAGGAATAGTGATGCCAATTAGCCATTCCAGATTTGACTGGATCAGGCACAGACAAAGTGCAAATTGCACCCCCCACACCCAAAGCAGATGTCGACCAATTTTTGTCCCAATGTAGCCAAAATGAATTATAAATACTGGCTGACCATCTTATAATAACTTAATTATACTCAAGTGCTTTGAGACACATCACAGAACTTTTGAATCTGGCATTCAGAATGCAAACCACATATAACAGCTCTTCTGGCATCATTATTCCTCTTTAACTCTCATCTACTACGGACCTGACATTATTTTCCATTGGAGTTGTCAGTTTTAGAATATTTGCACATGGTTCCTTAAATCCCTTCATAAAATCAAAATACACTATATTCACGGCATATCCACAACATTTTTAAATAATTCAAAAATCTAATGCGGTATAAATTAGCTTCAGGGCAATATTGGTATCACCATGCATTATATCAAGTAGTTAGCTGCATGTTGAGTCTCCCGTCCACTGCTGGGTGAATACCAGAGGTGGTGGTATGAGGTTTTTAAGTGGGCATTGATTACCTATCTAAGGTCCTGAATTGACAGAGTTGTGAGAAGGCCACCCATAAGTTACAAGGCAGAGCCAGGAATGTGACAGAGTCCCCACCCACCTCATCAAACACCCTCCCACCACAAAATGTGTCATGGAGGATGGCATTTAATTCCACCCATAGTGACTTTTGGCTAAAGTCAAAAAACATCTGAACAATTTAGACGTCTACTATCCTAGCAGCAGTTCACATTCAATGGTCTACATCAAAGCAGATGGTCTACATCTGCTTTGGTCAACATTCTAGTTTGTAACCTGATAATTTATTCTACTATATTCCCTTTAGGAGGAACAGGCCAATGTGCACCTGTCCAAGTTCAGGAAGGTGCAGCATGAACTGGAGGAAGCCGAGGAACGTGCTGACATTGCAGAGTCTCAAGTCAACAAACTTAGAAGTAAAAGCCGTGACATAAGTGCTAAGGTACATGAGATATAACTGGCTTTTGAAACTGAATAAATAATGGAGTTTAAGAAATAACAAATAATTCAGAAGCAGTCTCTTCATTTGTACAGATTTAACTATTTGCATTTTCTTTTTTCCGATTAGGCCACTGCTGAGGAGTAGATGACAATTTGCCATGGTCCAAAGAAGAAAACCACAGAATGTGTGTTTCTTTGTAACAATAGTTTTATAAAGATAGTTCCATCTATAGAAATAAAAGTGCAACTCTGAAAAATCTTTCTGCGTCATCATAAATTTGTTTACTTTCTTAATGAACATCCAAGGAACAAAAGTGCTGCACAGAAAAACTCCAATTAATTTACATTGTCAACAAAAGTTTGACGTGACAATGAAAGGAGAAACTATTAGAACATGTAATTGTTATCAATAGGAATTTGTCATATCTTTCGGATCACATTGAGATTATTGGATTATAATTTCATAAAAATAATTCCAGAGGATGTAGGACACAGAGGGAGGTCATTAGGCCCAACCAGTCTATGCCCATGCTTATGCTCCATTTGAGCTTCCTCCCATCTTTCCTCATGTAAATCTATCAGCATGACCGTCTATTCTCTAGCCTCCCAAAAGCATGTCTCGCCTCCCCATGAATGTATCTATACTATTCATATCAACCATTCCAAGTGGTTGTGAATTTCACATTCTCACTATTTTCTGGCTGAATAAGCTTCTTCTGAATTCCCAGTTGGTTTTCTTGGCAACTATTTTGCATTGATGACCTATTGTTATGCTCCTTTCCACAAGTGTTGATATTCTCTTTGCATCCACTCTGAAAACCTTTCATCATTTTAAAATCCTCATTTAGCCCACCCACCAGCCTTTTTCAAAAGAAAAAAGACCCAGCCTATTCCATCTTTTCATGAGGATATCCTTGTAAATTTCATCCATTGGTTGGCATCATACTTTGAACAAAAGAAGGTAGTGGTGGCTGTTGGAGGTCAATCATCTCGCCAATCGGACATCACTGCACAAGTTGTTCCTCAGGATAGTGATCAAGGCCCAACCATTGTCAGCTGCTTCATCAATAACTTACCCTTCATCGTAAGGTCAGAAGGGGGCATGTTTACTGATGATTGTACCATGTTCAGCATCATTTGTGACTCCTCAGATACTGAAGCAGTTCATGCTCATTTGCAGCAGAACTGGACCATGTTCAGTATTGGGCTGATAAGTGGCAAGTGATATTTGCACCACTCAAGTGCCAGGCAATGACCATTTCTAACAAGAGAGAATCTTAATATCTCCCTTTGACATTCAAGGACATTACCATTGCTGCATCTCTCACTATCAACATTCTGGGGATTACCATTGACCACAAATTGAAGTGGGCCAGCCAAATTAATACCATGGCTGCATAAGCAGGTCAGAAACTGGGAATTCTGTGGTGCATAACTCACCTCCTGAGTCACTTGTGCCTTGTAAGTTTTGGACAGGCCTAAGTCAGGACTGTGACAAAATACTCTTCCCTTGCTTGAATGAGTGCAGATCTGACAACACTCAAGAAGCTCAACACCATCCAGGTGAAAGCAACCTGCTTGATTGACAGCCTATTCATCACCTGCAGCATTCACTCTCTCCACAACTGACAGCAGTACATGGCACCTACAAGATGCATTGCAGCAACTCACCAAGGCTCCTTCAACAGCACCTTCAAATTATATCTTCCCCTGGCTTGTCAATGGGAGTTTCCATTGAAATCATCCCAAGCCACTGTGAAACCCGCTGGCGGGGGTGCGCTCCCGGCGGAAAAAGTGAATCGCACGACTGAAGAATTCCAGCCATTGTGGTAGCATTGTGTGCCATGTACATGATGCACGGCACCAACTCACCAAGGTTCCTTCAACAGCACCTTCCAAACAACCTCCATCAGATTCCTGGGCATTGGTATTAGTTCTGGAGAGGTGAGACCAGTACAAACTGGACAGGTTACAACTTGTCAGGACCGGGACTAATGCCCTAGGCGGAGCATTTGCTCTGTTGGTTGGGGAGGGTTCAAACTAAAAAGGCAGGGGGATGGAAATCTATGCAAAGAGTCAGAAGAGAAGAAAACAAGGACAAAAACAAAAGATAGAAAGTGGAATTCGTAAAGTTATAGGCAGAGAAACCAAGGGCCAGATTCAAACAAGGCAAAAAGCAGCACAAGTATTGTTAAATAGACAAGTTTAAAGGCTTTGTGCCTTAACGTGTAAAGCATTCACAACAAAACGGATGAACTAATCACGCAAACAGATGTAAACGGGTTTGATATAATCAGGATTACGGAGACATGGCTGCATGGTGACCAGGGAGGGGAACTAAACATCCAGGGGTATTCCGTATTTCAGAAAGACAGACAAAAAGAAAAAGGCGGTGAAGTTGCAGTGTTGGTTAAAGAGGAAATTTACTCAATAATGAGGAAGGATATTAGCTCCAACAATGTGGAATCTGTATGGTTAGAGCTGAGAAACACCAAGGGGCAAAAAGCATTTGTGGGCATTGTACAAATATTTTTCTTTAAATTTAGAGTACCCAATTATTTTTTTTCCAATTAAGGAGCAATTTAGTGTGGCCAATCCACCTAACCTGCACAACTTTGGGTTGTGGGGGCTAAACCCACGCAAACACGGGGAGAATGGGACAGTGACCCAGAGCCGGGATCAAACCTGGGACCTCGGCGCCGTGAGGCAGCAGGGCTAACCCACTGCGCCATCGTGCTGACCTGTGGTGTATATGACCTTGTATATAGACCTCCAAACTGTAGTGGTGATGTTCGAAATGGCATTAAACTGGAAATTAGAGAGGCATGCGATAAAAGAACATCTGTAATTATGGGTGATTTTAATCTGCATATAGATTGTGCAAATCATATTAGTCATTATTCCATAGAGGAGGAATTCTTGGGGTGCATACGGAATGTTTTTTTTGGACCAATACATTGAGGAACCAACTAGAGAACAGCTATCCTAGACTGGGTACTGTGTACTGAGAACAGAATCATTGCGAATCTAGGTGTGCAAGACCCCTTGCGGATGAGTGATCATAATATGATAGAATCAAGGTGGAGAGTGAAGCAGTTGTTTCTGAGACTAGTGTCCTGAATCAAAATAAGGGAAACTATGATGATATAAGGCACCGCTTGACCATGATCGATTGGGAAATGTTACTTTTCAAAAAAAAATAATTTAGAGTATCCAATTCATTTTTTCCAATTAAGAGGCAATTTAGTGTGGCCAATCCATCTACCCTGCACATCTTTGGTTTGTGGGGGTGAAACCCATGCAGCATGGGGAGAATGTGTAAACTCCACACAGACAGTGACCTAGAACTGGGCCCAAACCTGGGACCTCAGTGACGTGAGGCAGCAGTGCTAATCACTGTGCCACCGTGCTGCCTTCGAAATGTTACTTGAAGGAATGTGATAGAGTATAATTTTATTCATAGTTTTTTTCATGTAGGTGCTAGTTGAATGCATATAGCTAAAGAAGCAAAATATTAAAGTGTATTGACTGTGGGAACTCAGTCATTGTCTCATATAATGAATTAACCATTGTATTCCAGTGTATTCAGCACTAAGAACTATTGTTCTCTGTCTAATCAACCAATCAATTCTTAAGGTCCCCGCCAAGCTATGAGACATTGCAAAATGTGAGAAAACCTATCCAGTACTTTTTTTAAGACTGCGCACACACATGCAAAGCTAGTTTTGATAGGCACCAGTCCAATGTTTGATTAACAAATCATCCTCTAAGTAACAGACATTTATTTGAACAAACCAGGAGGTCTCAGCTGAGAATTAAAAGCCAATGAATGTAAATGAGGGGCTAAACCAGAGATAAGAATTGCCTTAAAAGTAGGACCTCGTGGTCGAAGTCCTTGTTCTTTGAATCATCTATCTGTTTGTTTGTGTTAAAAGTGATTTTGTTTGTGCTTAATACTTTTTGCCATGTGTTTGACTTTTTTATGTATTGTTTGATATTTTGTTTCCAAGTTTTTATTCAGTTCTTATTCAATGTATACCCCTGAGTAATTAGCAATAAAGTTGTATTTTTCACACCTCCCATCAACCAGACTACCGATTCTTATTAGAAGGTAAAATAAGAGTCCCAACAGAATGACTGCGGATAGGCATGGCAAACATTCCAGGAGCGCATGGGGTAACTGTAACAATTATCTATTCCTGTCTGACACAAAGGTAACACAGGAAAGGTGATTAATCCTGGCTTACAAGGGAAATTAGAGGTAGTATTCAATCGATGGAAGAAGCACAAAAATTGGCCAAGAAAACAACAGGGGCGGGATTCTCCACAATCGGCGCGATGTCCGCCGACCGGCGCCAAAATCGGCACGAATCAGTCCGGCATCGCGCCGCCCCAAAGGTGCGGAATTCTCCGCATCTTGGGGGACCGAGCCCTCACCTTGAGGGGCTAGGCCCGCGCTGGACTGATTTCCACCCCGCCAGCTGGCGGGAAAGGACTTTAGTGCCCCCCCCCCAGCTGGCGCGGAAATGACTTTGCCGTGCAGCGCATGCGCGGGAGCGTCAGCGGCCGCTCACGGCATCCCCGCGCATGCGCAGTGGAGGGGGTCTCTTCCGCCTCTGCCATAGTGGAGACCATGGCAAAGGCGGAAGGAAAAGAATGCCCCCACGGCACAGGCCCGCCTGCGGATCGGTGGGCCCCGATTGCGGGCCAGGCCACCGTGGGGGCACCCCCCAGGGCCAGATTGCCCCGCGCACCCCCCCCAGGACCCCACCTTGTCCCGCCATTCAAAAGGTGGTTCAATCCAAGCCGGCTGGCGTGGGTTGACAGCGGCGGGACTTTGGCCCATCACGGACCGGAGAATCGCCGGGGGATTTCCGCAGACCGGCGCAGCGCGATCCCCACCCCCCCCCCGCCGAATCTCCGGTGGCGGAGAATTCGGGACACGGCGGGGGCGGGATTCACGCCGGCCCCCGGCGATTCTCCGACCCGGTGGGGGGTCGGAGAATCGCGCCCCAGCTCTGAGGATTGGGAGCAGTTTAGAATTCAGCGAAGAAGTACCAAGCGATTGGTTCAGAATGGGAAAATAGAACACGAGAGTAAGCTTGCATGGAACATAAATACTGACTGTAAAGGTTTCTATAGGTCCATGAAGGGTAAAAGATTGGTGAAGACAAATGTAGGTCCGTTACAGTCATAAGTTCAAAAGATATAGGAGCAGAATTAGACCATTCTGTCTATCGACTCTGCTCTGCCATTCTATCTGGCTGATATTTTTCTCATCTGTTACCTATAATGCTACAGACCAAGGGCTGGATTGCAAAATCAGCCAGAGCATCTCCTCCTTAGAACACATGACCTAGGAACAGGAGTAGGCAATTTAGCCTCCCGACCCTAAACACCTTCAATGTGATCATGGTTGATCCCATCATGGCCTCAACTCCATACTCCATAATCCACTGGCAATTAAAAATCTGTTTAACTCCTTCTTAAATTTACTCACTGTCCCTTCATCCACCGTACTCTGGAGTAGCGAATTCCACAAATTTACAATCATTTGGGAGAAGTAGTTTCTCCTCAATCCTGTTTTAAATTATTCTAAGATTACGACCTCTCATTTTAGAAAGCCGCACAAGAGGAAGTATCTGCTCCACATCTACTTTATCCGTACCTTTTAGCAACTTGTATACCTCGATTTGATCTCCCTTCCTTCTTCTAAATTCTAGAGAGTATTGACCTAAACTGTTAAATCTCCCCTCATACAACAAACCCCTCAACTCTAGAATCAATCTAGTGAACCGCCTCTGAACTGCCTCCAAAGCAACTACATCTTTCCTCAAATAAGGGGACCAAAACTGTGCACAATACTCCAGGTGCGGTCTTACCAATGCCTTGCATAGTTGCAACAACACTTCCTTACCTTTATACTCAATTCCTTTTGCCAACTTTCCATTTGCTTTCCTTATTATTTGCTCCACCTGCATGCTTGTTTTCAGTGACTCATACACAAGGACACCCAGATCCCTCTGCATTTTAGCACCCCGAAATCTCTCCCCATTTACATGATAAGTTTCCTTTCCATTTTTTGACCAAAATGCATGACTTCACACTTATCCATGTTGAACTCCATCTGTCACCATTTGGCCCACTCTCCTAGCCGATCTATATTCATTTGTAAGGCTCTTATTTCCTCATTGCAACATACTGTCCCACCTATTTTTGTCTCATCTGTGGATTTGGCTATCGAACCTTCTATCCGTGATCCAAGTCATTAATATGGATTGTAAATAGCGGGGGCCCAAGAACCAAACCCTGTGCCACCCCACGAGTTACATCCTGCCATCCAGAAAAAGAAATATTTATCCTGTCTCCTGTCCGTCAGCCAGCCTTCTATGCAAGTTAATAAATTACCCCTAATCCCATGTGATCTCACCTTGTAAATTAACCTTCTGTCCGGCACCTGGTCAAACGCCTTCCGAAAGTCCAGATATACTTCATCTACAGGATCCCCATTATCCATTATGCTTGTTACATCTTCGAAGAACTCTTGCAAATTAGTCAAACATGATTGGCCTTCTTAAAACCATGCTGACTCTGATGGATAGCGCTTTGGCTTTCCAAATATCCTGATATTACGTCCTTGATAATTGGTTCCAACAATTTTCCAACAACAGATGTTAAACTAATTGGTCTGTAATTTTCCACATTCAGCCTCCCTCCTTTTTGAATAAGGGCGTTACATTAGCATTTTTCCATTCCACTGGAACCTTTCCCATATCCAGGGAATTTTGGGATATTATAACCAATGGATCAAATATCTCTGCTGTCACTTCCTTTGGCACCTGTAAAAGATAATGGGAGGAATGTCATTTGAAGCATGGGACGGGATTCTCCGACCCTCCGCCATGTCGGAGAATCGGCGGGGGGGGGGGGGGGGGGGGGGGGGGGGGGACGTGAATCCCGCCCCCGCCGGTCGCCGAATTCTCCGGCACCGGAAATTCGGCGGGGGCGGGAATCGTGCTGCGCCGGCCGGCGGCCCCCCCCCCCCCAGCGATTCTCCGGCCCGCGATGGGCTGAAGTCCCGCTGCTGTCATGCCAGTCCCGCCGGCGTTAATCAAACCACCTACCTTACCGGAGGGACTGACGGCGCGGGCGGACTCCGGGGTCCTGGTGGGGGCGCGGGGCGATCTGGCCCCGGGGGATGCCCCACGGTGGCCTGGCCCGCGATCAGGGCCCACCGATCCGCGGGTGGGCCTGTGCCGTGGGGGCATTCTTTTCCTTCCGCCTCGGCCATAGCCTCCGCGATGGCCGATGCGGAAGTGACCCCCTCCCTGCACATGCACGGGGATGACGTCAGCAGCCGCTGACGCTCCCGCGCATGCGCGAACTTCCGCCGGCGGAGACACTCCGGCCCCGGCTGGCGTGGTGCCAAAGGCCTTTCCTGCCAGCCGGCGGCGCGCCAACCACTCCGGCGTGGGCCTAGCCCCTCAAGGTTAGGGCTTGGCCCCTAAAGGTGCGGAGAAATCCGCACCTTTGGGGCGGCCCGTCGCCGGAGTGATTCCCATGTATAAAAATACATGGTGCTCAAACGTGTGGGGCTTGAGTGGGGCGAAAAGTGAATAAAAAAGTGGGACTAGAATCAAGAAAATTCTAGCCAATGTATGATTTGTATCGTCAAACTTTACCTGTCGCGCTCTGTTTGATAGCGATTAGTATATTGACTTTTCCGTCAGGATATTTCTGTGGATTGTGGGACGAAAGAAAGAGAACTCAGGTTGACAGAGAGAGAGTCAGTAATTCAAAAGAAACTACTCCTAAGCAAGTGTCTGCAAAATAGCTTAGTGAACTCACTAAGAAACTTGCACCCATCATTGGTAAGGGAGGCCAAAAAATAAATCCTTCGCGACAGTAAGGCAGACTGAGAAGAAAAACCTAGAGAAATAGGAACCTCTAGTGACCGATCGCTCAACCCTTAACTAAAAACAGGAAGATAGCAGAAAAGCCTCAGTACCCTTGGAAAAGGCCCATCATGGGGATTTATCCTTAATTTCAGAGTATACCTGAAAGGGAACAGCCAGGAATAGAAAGTAGAAAATCCTGAAAAATGGCAACTCTTGTCCTGAAATAAGGCCGAGAGAAATGAAGCAATGGAACAATGGTGGCTAAAATGAAAAGAGGCACAAAGCTCCTGGACGAGAGAGACTTATCCGAAAGGAGAAGTAGCCTGGTCCCGCCGGTAAATACCAGCTTTGATTTACGCCGGCGGGACAGGCAATTTCTGGGCGCGACTTCGGCCCATCCGGGCCGGAGAATTGAGCGGGGGGTCCCGCCAACCGGCGCGGCCCGATTCCCGCCCCCGCCCAATCTCCGGTACCGGAGACTTCGGCGGGGGCGGGGGCGGGATTCACAGCGGCCAATGCCCATTCTCCGACCCGGCAGGGGGTCGGAGAATGACGCCCAGTGTGTCAAGTAGATGACAATGAACTGTTCATGGAAGGATGGAAAGATTTTAAGGAATGGGAATGGTGTAAAGGAGGACATTGGAACCAAACAAGCCCAGATAACACAGTTAGCACTTGTGTATCTGAAATAGAAAACCTCCCATATTACCCCAGCTGGAGGAATTTAGGAAACGATTTCATAGATGTAGGCGTAAAAATTAAAGAAACAATTAAAACAGCAATCAAAATTGTGATAAGTCCATTTCAATGGTTTTGGACAATTTTAATCTGGATTATGAACAATTGGTACTTGTTTGTATCAATAGCAGGAGGAACAATAATAATAGCTATATTACTCCGGAAATTGGGCGTTTTAAAATTATGTCGAATCTTATGTTGCAAATGTTGCAAAAAAGTCACTTGGCAGAAAGAAAGATATCTAAGAAAATTGAATGACAAGGCCCGAAGGAAAGTTTTACGGGTTAGCAATAAACCAAAATATCAAATTATCACCGAGCAGTGAGACATCCGGTCACACATCCCTGACTGGCATGTGTCCTTGACGTCAACAGATGGATGATCTGCGGCCTCCACAAGGCACATACTACGCAGTGGATTTATTAAGGGTCTCGGCGGACAGCGGCGACTGACGAGGAACCCACACATGCTTCATGAAAATAGCTTAAAACTTCAGCAACAGCAGCTTAATGGCACGGCGGGAAAATTGTAACCAATGCAGCATACGATATTGCATTGGAGAGCTGTAATGTAACATTGTTAACGCGTAAGTCACAATTGCTATGAAGGAGTATATGTCATGTATATTATATGAAAGACTATTATATAGAGGAGAGGGAGAAAAGTGAAACATGGCTCACTCTGCATACTGCTTGCAAATGAGAGGAAGTTAGAAGTACTTGGCATGGGAGGTATCCATTTTATTATGAAGGAACGCTCGAACCATATAGATTATTTGAGCAAGGAGGGAGGTTTGAGGTACACTCAATTAAAATGTATGACACATGAGTATGTAGAAAAGCAATTAGGTTAGGGTCTGAATGGGATTGAATGATGTTTGACTACAAATCACGATCAGAAAGCGGATAAAGTTGATAAGTTTCTAGACAATTGTAGCAAAGCAGAATCTGACAGGGTTAAATAAAGCTCCCAACAGGTAGCAGGCAATAGCAAAGCATGGACCAGCCAGAGAACTCCAGTATGTATGTTGACGGGGTGTGTGTGCCTGTCAAGAAATTAATTGGCAAACACGAGGGGTAAAAGTATTTCTGAACTGTGTTAATGTTTTAATAGAGGGGGTTAAAATTGGATAGATAAGAGGATGATGGTGGTAGTTAGTTTAGTGTGTGTTTTACTAACTTGCCTGGCCACAACATCAGGAATAAAAATGATTTTGTTAACGCACCATGGGTCACCATTTGAAAAATTGTATGGGAAATTGCCATGGGTATTTTGTAAAGCACTCATGTCGAGCCACAAAGGGGCTTGTCACTATTATAACAATTTTGACTATTGCTACAATTATAATGATTGCTAAAAATGTTTAAAGCTTTAACACATGAGTTACTCGTGCAATTAGGAGATGAAGAATGTGCTAAAATGAGACTTATTTTGTTGGCTTTGTATTTGGTAACAGGGGGAACTCGAGGGAGGTCTGGACAAGGTAATGGTTAGAAGTAAGGGGAGAGGACCTGATTGGGTTATAACCCATAAGGAGGAATGTATTAAATGCAGCTGTTGGTTGCAACCACTCTCTGCTTGTTGTGTAGCAAATGTTTTTATGGCAGATATACGCTTCATGTTATACGGGGAATGTTAACGGAAGAAAGGAATTTGAAGGAAACATGGCAGAATTTTATAATCTCATGTAATCCAGAGGGTGAACATCATGGTTCAGAATGATGTTAGAAATCAATGAGAGAAAGTCAGGGCCAGAAGCAGGATCGGTAGAACCTTTCAAATTAATGCGGCAAGGGAAGAAGTGGATGGTACATGATATAGTGATTCACAATACTAATGAAAAATGGATAGCAATTTGGATGGAGAAAGAATGGGACCCTGGACTGCCAGTGATGGACAAGAGACCTTTTTGGTTGCTGATAGACTGAGTTGAGTGTTGTTTCCAAGGGACACGAAGGAGTGTCTGAGGTGCTGCCACCCCAAGGAGGTAATATGCTTTGGAGGTGTTAGAACACACAGATAGCTGTTGTGTTACCTGCCTGGAAGTACAGCTACGACTATGGTTTTTAGTGATTGGAATTGAGGATTCTTGTGTCTATCGACACTGGTTTGAGACATGGAAACATTTGAAGGAGAAAACAGTGAACAATTTACAGAAGGAAAACAGGGAGAAGGGCTTTATGTTAGTAAGAGAGATTGGAGGGGCTTCCGGTGAATGTCAATATGTGAAATATCGATGGGAAAATAATTAGCAGGAGGTTAAGGTTATGTTTCAAATGTCAAGAGGGGCTGTAAAAGATAATGGGAGGAATGTTATTTGAAACATGGTTCCAATGATAACCCAAAAGGAACATGAGAAAAAGCGAAGTAGAATGGAAAACAATCCTATAAATGTAATAAAATGCTTAAAAATGATGAAGGGAAGTTAAAGCAGAAGACCCTCAAGGGTTAACAGCAGCCAAAAGTTTTAGACTGCAGACAAGTTATTATCACACAGGACTTCGGGTGGCGGCGATGAGTGAGTGAGCCGCACATTCGGTGGCTCTCACTCCGGCGGGATTTGAGGACCTGGTTCCCGGTTTTGCAGGACTGTGGAGCACTGGAAAGACGGCCACAGACGTGCTGAGGAACGGGCAGAGCTGCATGGAACCGTGGGAGAGCAGAAAGCAGCAAAAACGGGAGAGGAAAGGACAAAGGCGAAGTGTAGGGGAAGCTGACCCGGGTGCAAAGATGGTGGACCTACGGACCTCAGACCCGGCGATCCAGCAAGCGCTGGAAAACATGCTGCAGGTGATAAAAAAGCAGTTTTGAATCGTTGAAGCGGGATGACTTGGACCCACTTCAGAAGGCAGTGGATCAATTGAACCAGAGATTGGATGCCCAGGACGAAAAAGTTAAGGAGCTGGGGGAGGCGGTGGAAGAGCAGGCAGACGCGCAGACGATTGCTGCGCTAGAAGTCGATATGTTGAAGGAGAGACAGAGAAGACTGCTGGACAGAGTAGAGGAGCTGGAAAATAGAGACGGCAGACAAAATCTGAGGATCATCGGCCTCCTGGAGGGGGCTGAGGGAGCAGATGCCACAGCGTTTGTGGGGGACCTGTCGATGCAGCTGATGGGGGCTGACGCCTTTCCGCGGTGTAGCCACCTAAAATGGCTGATTCCCGATTAATTTGGCCAAAACCCGATATAAAATGGCTAACCGAAAAGGCTGATGGGCAACAGGACTCAAACGGATGGCTGCAGGTAAAACAGTGTATTCGCCTCTGGGGGAAGCCAGGCAGATCAAATCATGCAGCCATTTAAAAACAAACCAGCCATCTGCATAGTGAACAGCCATCCCCGGGAACAATTGCTATACATTAACATTTGTGAAGCTACTCCAGACCTCTCGGCACCAAGAGAGGCTAACACAAAGAAAGGTGGGCAACCACCCCCCGATCAAGGAATGCCCCATTATTGGAGCATATCGAACCGAGTGATTGGGACCAAGTCCAATCACTTGGAACCAGGGTCAAGGTCCGCCCCGAGAGGCGGGAAGCCCCGAGGAACTATAAAAATAGGGGCCAAGTTCAGATCGACCCTTCTCTTCCTGCTTGCAACCTTCGCAAGAACCTTCGACAAAGAAACAAGTAAGCTTGACTCCAGCGATCGCTACCCGATAGAGACTCCTAGCCATCGACCTGTATCAGCCTTTGAATCCCGCAGGCCAGATCCAATTCGATAAACCATTCGTTTCCCTGACCTGGTGGGCCATTCCTCAAGTTAAGTATTGGCCAGTAGTGGTAGGTTTTGATATAGACAGTAGGATTATTGTATAAGTATTTATTGCTGTATATATAATAAATGATCGTTGTTTTAACTCTTACTAAGCGGTGTGCTGTATTATTAATCATAACTTGAGCTTGAACCACGTGGCGGTATCAGAAAGATACCTGGCGACTCGTGAGCAAAGGTGACAGAATTAGAGCTAATAAAACTAAGGCTAATAAGAGCAACAGCGGCCACCGGAGCTGGAGGGGGCACATAGAGTACAGGCGAGGCAGATGCGTCCGGAGGGGTCCCCCCCGTCCGATGATGATCAGGTTCCACAGGCTTGTGGAGAAGGAGCGCGTGTTGCAGTGGGCAAAAAGTGCTAAGAGCAGCACGTGGAATAACAGTGTTCTTCATATTTATCAGGACCTAAGCCAGGAGGTGGCCAGGCGTCGAGCTGTCTTTAAACAAGTTAAGGAGGTTTATTTAAAAAGCACGTGAAGTTTGGTCTGCTCTTCCCGGCTCGTCTTTGGGTCACGCATCAGGGCCAACACCACTACTTCTCCGAGCCCGAAGAAGCGATGGACTTCGCAAGGGATCAGGGGCTAGTCCCGAATAATGGACGCAAGCTAGGGTCCGAGAGTTATCGTTTGGGGAGATGCCTACTACGCCTGGACTGACGGTCGACTGTTTACTGCTTTAAAGGTGCCATGTGTTGTATTTTTGGGCAGCTTTTGCCTACGGGGGGTGTGGGGGGAGGGGATTCCCCCTCTCGTATGCTCTTTTTTTTCTTTTCTCTTTTTTCTGCTGTTGTTGGTATCTTTCGTCGTGTTCTCTGGGTGTGCTGGAGCCTTCATTGTAACATAAAGGTGGCCGGTAAGCAATGGGGATTAAAGATGTTGGTTGGGATTTTTTTATGTCTATGGTTTTTATGTTTGTTTAGGGTGGGTGATATACGGGTACTGTGTTACTGTGTTGCTATTTTATTAATGCTTAGAAAGGTACGTGAGTTAACACTTATCTGTGTGCACAGCTGGAACTGTATTGTACCTGGAGCAGCCTCACGGTGCTGTTTGATGTTTCCATCTTGTTTGATCTTTCCCATTATAGGGAGACTGCTCCAGTGGGTCGGAATGGGGATGGTGTGTTGATGAGTGGGGAAATGAGGTTGGGGAAACAATGGGAGTGAGACAAGTGGGCGCCGGAGGGTGAGTCACTGGGCTAGCAGATTGGCTAGTCAAGGGAGTCAGGTGGGATGTGTGAATACAGCCAATAGATGGCAAGGGTGGGGCTATCGGGAGATGTTGCTGGGGGGGGAGGGGGGAGGGGGGAAGTGATTCTGCTGACGTGGGAGGGGTCTGAAGTAGGTAATGGAGAGGAGGTCAAGGGTGGAGGCGGCCAAGAGGCGATGCATGGGCTGGGGGCGGGCCCAAGAAAGGTTATGGCTGACCGGCGTTGGGGGTGGGGGGGGGGGGGGGGGCGGGGGGGGGGGGGTGGCGGTGTGCCCCCCAACCAGGCTGATCACCTGGAATGTCAGAGGACTAAATGGGCCAGTCAAAAGGGCACGTGTGTTCGCGCACTTGCGGGCTCTAAAGAACAAAGAACAAAGAAATGTACAGCACAGGAACAGGCCCTTCGGCCCTCCAAGCCCGTGCCGACCATGCTGCCCGACTAAACTACAATCTTCTACACTTCCTGGGTCCGTATCCTTCTATTCCCATCCTATTCATATATTTGTCAAGATGCCCCTTAAATGTCCCAATATCCCTGCTTCCACTACCTCCTCCGGTAGCGAGTTCCAGGCACCCACTACCCTCTGCGTAAAAAACTTGCCTCGTACATCGACTCTAAACCTTGCCCCTCTCAACTTAAACCTATGCCCCCTAGTAATTGACCCCTCTATCCTGGGGAAAAGCCTCTGACTATCCACTCTGTCTATGCCCCTCATAATTTTGTATACCTCTATCAGGTCTCCCCTCAACCTCCTTCGTTCCAGTGAGAACAAACCAAGTTTATTCAACCGCCTTCTTGACTACCTTCTCCACCTGTGTTGCCCCTTTCAATGACCTGTGGACCTGTACTCCTAGATCTCTTTGACTTTCAATACTCTTGAGGGTTCTACCATTCACTGTATATTCCCTACCTGCATTAGACCTTCCAAAATGCATTACCTCACATTTGTCCGGATTAAACTCCATCTGCCATCTCTCCGCCCAAGTCTCCAGACAATCTAAATCCTGCTGTATCCTCCGACAGTCCTCATCGCTATCCGCAATTCCACCAACCTTTGTGTCGTCTGCAAACTTACGAATCAGACCAGTTACATTTTCCTCCAAATCATTTATATATACTACAAAGAGCAAAGGTCCCAGCACTGATCCCTGTGGAACACCACTGGTCACAGCCCTCCAATTAGAAAAGCATCCCTCCATTGCTACTCTCTGCCTTCTATGGCCTAGCCAGTTCTGTATCCACCTTGCCAGCTCACCCCTGATCCCGTGTGGCTTCACCTTTTGGACTAGTCTACCATGAGGGACCTTGTCAAAGGCCTTACTGAAGTCCATATAGACAACATCTACTGCCCTACCTGCATCAATCATCTTAGTGACCTCCTCGAAAAACTCTATCAAGTTAGTGAGACACGACCTCCCCTTCACAAAACCGTGCTGCCTCTCACTAATACGTCCATTTGCTTCCAAATGGGAGTAGATCCTGTCTCGAAGAATTCTCTCCAGTAATTTCCCTACCACTGAAGTAAGGCTCACCGGCCTGTAGTTCCCGGGATTATCCTTGCTACCCTTCTTAAACAGAGGAACAACATTGGTTATTCTCCAGTCCTCCGGGACATCCCCTGAAGACAGCGAGGATCCAAAGATTTCTGTCAAGGCCTCAGCAATTTCCTCTCCAGCCTCCTTCAGTATTCTGGGGTAGATCCCATCAGGCCCTGGGGACTTATCTACCTTAATATTTTTTAAGACACCCAACACCTCGTCTTTTTGGATCACAATGCGACCCAGGCTATCTACACACCCTTCTCCAGACTCAACATCTACCAATTCCTTCTCTTTGGTGAATACTGATGCAAAGTATTCACTTAGTACCTCGCCCATTTCCTCTGGCTCCACACATAGATTCCCTTGCCTATCCTTCAGTGGGCCAACCCTTTCCCTGGCTACCCTCTTGCTTTTTATGTACGTGTAAAAAGCCTTGGGATTTTCCTTAACCCTATTTGCCAATGACTTTTCGTGACCCCTTCTAGCCCTCCTGACTCCTTGCTTAAGTTCCTTCCTACTTTCCTTATATTCCACGCAGGCTTCGTCTGTTCCCAGCCTTTTAGCCCTGACAAATGCCTCCTTTTTCTTTTTGACGAGGCCTACAATATCACTCGTCATCCAAGGTGCCCGAAAATTGCCGTATTTATCTTTCTTCCTCACAGGAACATGCCGGTCCTGTATTCCTTTCAACTGCCACTTGAAAGCCTCCCACATGTCAGATGTTGATTTGCCCTCAAACATCCGCCCCCAATCTATGTTCTTCAGTTCCCGCCTAATATTGTTATAATTAGCCTTCCCCCAATTTAGCACATTCATCCTCGGACCACTCTTATCCTTGTCCACCAGTACTTTAAAACTTACTGAATTGTGGTCACTGTTACCAAAATGCTCCCCTACTGAAACATCTACCACCTGGCCGGGCTCATTCCCCAATAACAGGTCCAGTACCGCCCCTTCCCTAGTTGGACTGTCTACATATTGTTTTAAGAAGCCCTCCTGGATGCTCCTTACAAACTCCGCCACGTCTAAGCCCCTGGCACTAAGTGAGTCCCAGTCAATATTGGGGAAGTTGAAGTCTCCCATCACCACAACCCTGTTGTTTTTACTCTTTTCCAAAATCTGTCTACCTATCTGCTCCTCTATCTCCCGCTGGCTGTTGGGAGGCCTGTAGTATACCCCCAACATTGTGACTGCACCCTTCTTATTCCTGATCTCTACCCATATAGCCTCACTGCCCTCTGAGGTGTCCTCTCGCAGTACAGCTTTGATATTCTCCCGAACAAGTAGCGCAACTCCACCTCCCCTTTTACATCCCCCTCTATCCCGCCTGAAAGATCTAAATCCTGGAACGTTTAGCTGCCAATCCTGCCCTTCCCTCAACCAGGTCTCTGTAATGGCAACAACATCATAGTTCCAAGTACTAATCCAAGCTCTAAGTTCATCTGCCTTACCCGTAATGCTCCTTGCATTAAAACATATGCACTTCAGGCCACCAGACCCGCTGTGTTCAGCAACTTCTCCCTGTCTGCTCTGCCTCAGAGCCACACTGTCCCTATTCCCTAGTTCTCCCTCAATGCTCTCACCTTCTGACCTATTGCTCCCGTGCCCACCCCCCTGCCATACTAGTTTAAACCCTCCCGTGTGACACTAGCAAACCTCGCGGCCAGGATATTTATGCCTCTCCGGTTTAGATGCAACCCGTCCTTCTTATACAGGTCACACCTGCCCCGGAAGAGCTCCCAGTGGTCCAGATAATGGAAACCGTCCCTCCTACACCAGCTGTTTAGCCACGTGTTTAGCTGCTCTATCTTCCTATTTCTAGCCTCACTGGCACGTGGCACAGGGAGTAATCCCGAGATTACAACCCTCGAGGTCCTGTCTTTTAACTTTCTGCCTAGCTCCCTGAACTCCTGCTGCAGGACCTCATGCCCCTTCCTGCCTATGTCGTTAGTACCAATATGTACAACGACCTCTGCCTGTTTGCCCTCCCCCTTCAGGATGCCCTCTACCCGTTCGGAGACATCCTGGACCCTGGCACCAGGGAGGCAACATACCATCCTGGAGTCTCTTTCACGTCCACAGAAGCGCCTATCTGTGCCCCTGACTATAGAGTCCCCTATTACTATTACTCTTCTGTGCTTTGACCCTCCCTTCTGAACATCAGAGCCAGCCGTGGTGCCACTGCTCTGGCTGCTGCTGTTTTCCCCTGATAGGCTATCCCCCCCCGACAGTATCCAAAGGGGTATATCTGTTCGAGAGGGGGACAACCACAGGGGATTCCTGCACTGACTGCCTGCCCTTCCTGGTGGTCACCCATTTCTCTGCCTGCACCTTGGGTGTGACCACATTTACATAACTGCGATCTATGATGCTTTCCGCCACCTGCATGCTCCTAAGTGCATCCAATTGCTGCTCCAAGTGCAACCGAACCATGCGGTATGTGAGGAGCTCCAGTTGGGTGCACTTTCTGCAGATGAAGCCATCCGGGACGCTGGAAGCCTCCCGGACCTGCCACATCTCACAGTCAGAGCACAGCACCCCTCTAACTGACATTGCGTCAATTAATTAAGATTAAAATTAAAATTTGTCTTTTTAAAAAATATTTTTTAAAAAATTTCAAAGTTACTGTCAACTATCTGTTTCCTAGCACTAGATTTCTAATAGAAATGCGATAGCTAACTATAGTACTCTCCGATCTCTGGCTTAGATATCCCTCTAAATTATAATTAGGTTATTCTGTTTAATTAGTTACCAAATACTAGCCACTCTGGCCACAGTTTTTCTGTGATGTCACTTCAGTTTCCCCCCGACACACACAATTTGAAAAAAGGTATAAAAGTAAAAATAAGTAAAAATCACTTACTTACCTTCTTACCTTCTGAGTGTCTTAGATGTTCTCAGGTTCTCTCGCTGACAGAGACTGCTCCTCCACCTCCGAACCTTGACCTGCACAATGCTAATAATATAATAATAATATAATATGGCACTTACCTCACACCAATGGGTCTTATTATTAGGTTAGAGGAGGAGGGCGGGTGGGAGACACTACACGTGTAGTGTCTCGGGTTTCCTCTCCACCAGAATTTATTGGTTGGGGGGGGGGGGGAACGACTTCCCAGAGGTCCGCGGGTTGAACTTCCGGTTCTCGCCTTTTATAAAAACAAATAAAACAGAAAAGAAGAACAGACACGGGACCAGGTAAGGGTTTTTAAAGTCGCTACTCACCTCCCAGAAGGCCCCTGCGCACCCCTGCCGCCGAAATCCAAAGGGCTGCTCCTGTAAAGGTAAGTGGTTTTAAAGTCGCTACTCACCTCCCAGAAGGCCCCTGCGCACCGCTGCCGCCGAAATCCAAAGGGCTGCTCCTGTAAAGGTAAGTGGTTTTAAAGGCGGACATAATTACGTTGCAGGAGATACATTGAAACTGTCTGACCAGACTAGGCTAAGGAAGGGCTGGATCAGCCAGGTCTTCCACTCGGACTTAGACTCTAAGTCCAGGGAGGTAGCAATTATGGTCAATAAGCGGGTTCAATTTGAGGCGGAGGGCGTAATCGCAGACGGGAGGGGCAGATTCCTTATGGTAAGGGACAAGCTGGAGGGGAGGAGAGTGGTGCTGGTGAACATGTATGCTCCGAACTGGGACGATGCTGACTTTATTAAAAGAGTGCTGGGGAAGATCCCAGACCTAGACTCACACAAGTTGATGATATGGGGTGGACTTTAATACTGTCCTCGACCCGGGGCTAGACCGGTCATGTCCCAGAATGGGTAGGCACACAGCAATGGCAAGGGAGCTGATAGGGTTCATGGAGCAAATGGGGGCAGTGGACCATGGAGAGCCAGACAGGCGACGGGAAGGGGCTATTCGTTCTACTCGCATGTTCATAAAGTATACTCTAAGATTGATTTCTTTATCTTGAGCAGGGACTGTGTAGGGGAGGTAAAGAATACGGAATACTCGGCAATCACTATCTCGGACCATGCCCCACATTGGGTGGACCTATAGGTCGGTGGGGTGAATTACCAATGCCCGCAATGGAGGTTAGACGTAGGATTGTTGTCGGAGGAGGGGATATGTGAGAGACTGTGGAAGTGTATGCAAAATTATTTGCAGGTGAACGATACGGGGGAGGTTTCAGCAGCGACCCTGTGGGAGGCGCTGAAGGCAGTAATGAGGGGGGAGCTGATCTCAATTCGGGCTCACAGGGATAGGGCGGACGGAGCAGAAATGGACAGATTGGTTAAGGAGATTCACCAGATAGACGAGGAGCATGCGGGGTCCCTGGGGGAGGACGTCCTCAGGGAAAGATGGAGACTGCAGGTGGAATTAGGGGTGCTATCCACGAGTAGGGCCGTGGAACAACTGAGGAATGCAAGGGGAGTGGTGTATGAGCATGGGGAGAAGGCCAGCAGATTGCTAGCGCAACAACTCAGGTAGAGGGAGGCAGCAGGGAAATAAGTAGAGTGGTGGACGGGAAGGGGAACAGAGTGGAGGACCCGTCAGGACTGAATAAGGTATTTCGGGAATTTTATAGTAAGCTTTACCCTTCAGAACCCCCGGAGGAGCCGGAGATGAAACGGTTCCTGGACGGACTAAACTTCCCAAAAGTAGGCGGGGGACTAGTGGACGGGCTGGGGGCCCTGATTAGAGTGGAGGAGGTATTGGGGGGCCTAAAGGCCATGCAGTCGGGGAAAGCCCCGGGACCGGATGCATACCCAGTAGAGTTTTACAAAAAGTTCTCGGGAGATAGTGAGACCGGTCCTGATTAGGATTTTTAATGAGGCGAGAGACAGAGGGATCATGCCTCCGACGATGTTGCAAGCCACCATCTCGCTGATATTAAAGCGGGACAAGGACTTGGAATCCTGCGGGTCATACAGGCCAGTCTCCCTGATCAATGTGGACGCCAAGCTCCTGGCCAAGGTCCTGGCGATTAGAATTGAGGATGTGTACCGGATGTGATTGGGGACGACCAAACAGGGTTTGTGAAAGGCAGGCAGCTGACAGCCAACTTGAGAAGACTGCTTAATGTGATTATGATGCCCCCAACGGGCAAGGAGGTGGAGGTAGTGGTGGCAATGGACGCTGAGAAGGCCTTCGACCGGGTGGAGTGGGACTATTTGTGGGAGGTACTCGGACGGTTTGGGTTCAGGGAGGGACTGGTTAATTGGGTCAGACAATTGTATCAGGCCCCAAAAGCTAGCGTAAGGACGAACAGGATAATGTCAGATTGCTTCAGACTACATCGCGGGACCAGACAGGGATGCCCACTCTCGCCATTGCTGTTCACGCTGGCCATAGAACCGTTGGCAATTGCACTGAGCTGCAAAGGGGTGGAAGGGAATGACTGGGGGGGGGGGGGGGGTGGAGCACAGGGTCTTTTTCTATGCGGATGACCTGCTCCTGTACGTGTCGGACCCACTGGCCGGGATGGAAAATATACTGGAAACATTGAGGAAGTTTGGCCGGTTTTCAGGGTACAAATTAAATATGGCCAAGAGTGAGATGTTTGTGGTGCCGGCAAGGGGCCAGGAGAATAGACTGAACGATATGTTCCTGGAGGGGACCGTTGCGAGTTTGAGGGAGTTGGAGGAGAAAGCTGGTCTGGAAAGGGGAAATGACTTTAGGTACTTACAGGTGCGGGACTTTGTACGCAGACAGGTCCCATCCTTCCCACGCCTCCCGCCAATAGGGATCCAGGACAGAATAGCCTCTAGAGGAGAAGGAGGAGGGGGTAGAGTCTCGGATATTTACAAGGTGCTCATGAAGGGGGAATAGTCCCAGACGGAAGTACTGAAACTCAAATGGGAGGAGGAGCTCGGCGGGGAGATGGAAGATGGGTATGGGCGGAAGCCCTGAGTAGGGTAAACTCAACCGCAACATGTGCCAGGCTCAGCCTGATTCAGTTTAAGGTCATTCACTGGACCCACATGACGGTGGCGCGGATGAGCAAATTCTTTGGGGTAGAGGACAAGTGCGCTAGATGCACGGGAGGACCAGCGAACCACCTTATTACCTTTTTGGTTCTGTTTTTAATTTAGCTCCTAACTGTTCACACTCCCTTAGCTGAACCTCTGTCCTTGTCCTACCTATGTCGATGGTGCCAATGTGAACCACGACAACTGGATCTTTACCCTCCCACTCCAAGTTCCTCTGCATCCCAGATGAGATAACCTGAACCGAGCACCAGGTAGGCAACACAACATTCGAGATTCTCGATCCTGGTCACAGAAAAGTGTCAATGCCCCTAACTATACTATCCCCGATTACAACTACATAAATTGGGGAATTTATCATGGGGGACAAAGAAATGGCTGAGCAATCAAATACATACTTTAAGTTAGTCTTCACAAATGAGGACACAAGTAAGATACCAGAAATGTTGTGGAACGCAGGGTTTAATCAGAGGGAGGAACTGAAGAAGATTAGTAGAGAAATGGTGTTGGGGAAATTGGTGGGATTGAAGGTCCCAGGGCCTGATAATCTACATTCCAGAGTACCTAAGGAAGTGGCTCTAAAAATAGTGGGTACATTGGTGGTCATTTTGCCGGATTCTATTGACTCTAAAACAGATCCTACAGATTTGAGGATAGCTAATGTTGTTCCATTATTTAAACAGGGAATTATACTCGAATAAACCTGACGTTGATAAGGGGGAAACTCGAGAACGCATTCTCAAACACTTTATATCAGAGACCGTAGAAAACAGTGCAAGATCGGACAGTCAGCATGGATTTATGAAGGGGAAATCATGCTTGACAAATTGACAGGAACACTTCAAGATTTAACCAGTAGAGTTGATGAGGGGTAGTCAGTGGATGTGGTTTATTTGGATTTACAAAAGGCTTTTGACAAAGTCCCACATAAGAGATTAGTGTGTAAAATTAACGCGCATGGGATTAGGGGTAATGTATTGAGAAGGATAAAAACTGGTTGGCAGACAGGAAACAAAGTAGGAACTAACGGGTCTTTTTCAAATTGGCAAGTAGTGACTAGTGGTGTACTGCAGGGTTTGGTGCTAGGACCCCAGCTATTCATAATATATATTAATGATTTAGATGAGGGAACAAAACGTAATTTCTCCAAATTTGCAGATGACACCAAGTTGGGTGGGAAGGTGAGCTATGAGGAGTATGCAGAGATCCTTCAATGTAATTTGGACAAGTTGAGTGAGTGAGTACAGTATAATTTGGATAAACGCCAGGTCATTCACTTCAGTAGCAAAAACGGGAAGGCAGGTTATTATCTGAATGGCCAAGAATTAGAAGAAGCGAATGTGCAACGACACCAGGGTGTCTTCATACATCAGTCACTGAAGGTAAGCATGCAGGTACAGCAGGCAGTAAAGAAGGCAAATGGTATGCTGACCTTCATTGCAATAGGTTTCGAGTATAGGAGCTGGGGTGTCTTGCTGCAATTATACAGGGCATTGGTGAGGCCACAACTGGAATATTGTGTGTAATTTTCATCTCCTTATCGGAGGAAGGATGTTCTTGCTACAGAGGGAGTGCAGCAAAGGTTTCCCAGACTGATTCCTGGGATGGCAGGACTGACATGTGAGGAGAGATTGAGTCGGTTCGGATTGTATTCACGAGTTCAGAAGAATGAGGGGGATCTGAGAAACCTATAAAATTCTAACAGGACTAGATAGGGTAGATGCAAGAAGGATGTTCCCAATGGTGGGGTTGTCCATAACCAGAGGTCATAGTCTGAAGATATGGGGTAGACAATTTAGGACAGAGTTGAGGAGACATTTCTTCATCCAGAGAATGGTGAGCCTGTGAAATTCATTACTACAGGTATTAGTTGATGCTAAAACGTCGAATATATTCAAGACGCAGTTAGACATAGCATTTAGGGTAAAGGGAATCAAAGAGTATGGGGGAAACGCGGGATTAGACTATTGGGTTAGATGATCAGCCATGATCATAATGAATGGCAGAGCAGACTCAAAGGGCTGAATGGCCTCCTCCTACTCAGATCTTTTATGTTTCTATCATCTAGAACGACAAGGGCAGCAGAAACACCTATTCAGGCAAGGGCTTTCAGGTGACTGACAGATAATTGCCACTATCAGACTGTTAAACTAGGCTGTTTAATTTACCTCAAAAATCTGACTTTTACTCTAAAATTCAACTGGAAAAAGATTTACCAGTTGAATTCCCATTTTGAACCAAATTCCCAATATATTCACTCGGTCTCTGACTCACTCAGGTGAAGTCTCCCTCATTGACCATGCACCCTTACTGTTCTTTGTGTTTAATTAGTTAACATTTTACACCCTTATTTTTATTTTAAATGCACTTCCCGTAATTAATCGCATTTCCCAGGTAAATACTGAAGAAATATAATTATTAATATTCCTGCCAACTTGCTGTTGTTATCTCTGGCATTACCCTGTTCATCTCTATTATACCAGTGGTGGGAGTGACATTGGCCGGCCAACACACCAATGGGTCAATTGAGGCCCTTAAATTGATAATTAATGCCTCAACCCGCCATCACCAGGATTTAGCCGACAACAGGAGAGGTCCATGCCAAGTTGCCAGCCAACAAGTCTCCTTGTGTGAGCTGGTATTGAGTGGGGATGGGGGTGTTGTAGCCAAACTAGACTTCTGATCCCATTGGAGGAACCCTCAAAATGTAAACATCTCATGTTATCTACCTGATGGCTTTCAGACCCCAGCCCCACCGCACTCACTGACACCCTTGACAACGCCAAACACAAAGTTCCACTCCTTTGCAGCTCGCCTCTTCATGGCCCCAGTGCAGTCAAACAATCATGGTCACCCCTCTTCAGTGGCACTACTAGCACATCAAGATCTGTTGGCCTCTAATTGGCCAGGCCAGCAGCTCTCTGAGGTGGGGGCTCTGTCCCTGAGGCACGCAAACTCACTTCTGTCTATTCATGGTCAATAAATGATGGAGGGCAGCCTTCTTTCCCCTGGATGGTCCCACCCATCTCTTTCACGGGTGGCAGAGACTAGAGCATCCTGTAAAATTCAGCCTTTGGTCATTTTTTGCTGCTTTTCCTTCACTTACCTGCTCTAAATCATTATCCATTACTGTATACAATAGAAAATCTTCCCTTGTCGAGATTTGTACACATTAGATTTAAGAGGAATCCCATACCTATATAGGATCTCCATTCTCTTATTACCTTTACCCACCTCTTCTGTCCAATTAATATCAGGGTTGTTGAATCCCCCATGATCATTACTCTTTGGTTTTTACTCAATTCCTTAATTTGTCGTCTGCATATTTCTTTCTCAACCTCCCTTCTGTTATGGGATACCCTTTATCATCTTTTAGCTGCAACCTTTTTTACTACTGGCTTTATGTTATCCCTACAAAATGGGATAGCTATCCCTATTATAGTTGCTCCAACCTCCTTTTTTCCCCTTTATTTTCCTTCTTCAGCTGCCAAACTTTAGGAGGGTATTGGCAACCATGGATTTCCATTGGATTGGTCCATGATTATGCTTGGTAAAGTGTTCCAGTTGGCTTCAACGTTTGACTGACCAAGAAAATCTCCTGCACTTTACCATCTGCCGCTGGCACATTGGAAGGATTTACAGGCTGATAATCAACCAGTTTGGCAATTATATACACACCTTTCAGGGCCATGAAACCCTGAAATGGGGCTTGAATCCAGCGGTACGGGTACTACCACTGCATCGCAAGGCCCTCTTGTCCTTCTCTTTCTATCTTTCCTAAATACATTGGGCGGGGTTCTCCGCTTGCCAACTCCAAAATCGGGAAACGCGATTGGGCAGAGAGCAGTCTCCGACGCCAAAATCGGGGTCGGCGCCGGTTTGACGCCAAATTGGGATGCTCCAGCACCCTGAAAATGGCGTAAATGCATCGCGCGGGGTGAAAGTACAGTAGGATTATCATTAGCGGGCCTCACACCCTTTGTTCCGGGGCCTCCGATGGCGTCGTTCATCTGTGGCTTTAGAAATCATGAACCTGGTGTCCTGGCTGCTGAGCGAAAGAGAGGAGGTAGGAAATGGCCCGGAGTGACTGCGGCTGCTGGGCCGGACATCGGCCATGCTGGTTGCGGCGGTAGTCGGGGGGTGGGGGGGGGGTGCCCTGACAGTGTCAGGGGAGGGGAGGGGGAGAAGGAGAGGGAGAGGGAGGGGGAGGACGGGCCAAGCAGTCAGGGTGCCCCTCAACAGGCACCGACCGGCATCTGGATGAATACCCACTGACAACCCATCCCAACACCTGGTTCTACACAGTGCCACCGGACGTATGGGTGTGCCCACACACGCACCCCACCCCCTTCCAACATGCACCCCGCCCCCCGGCTCCAAACACCCCACCCAACCGGCAGCCACCCACCGGGGGCCACACCCAAGGCAGCCCCCATTGATGCAGTGCCAGCCAATGGTGCTGCTGGCAGCAGGAACAGGCGCCGGGGGCGCCGATGGGTCTGGATACCAATGGGGCTGGAGTGCGGGGGTAGACATGTATGGGCGGGGCCTGGATGGGCTCGGGGGTATGCGCCATACTAACATGTTGGCCTTTAACTCCCTGCAAAACATGGCATTCGGACACCAACCCGCGACGCTGGCCACTGTGGTGATTGCCGCTGCCCTGTGAGATACCCTGTGGCCGCGTGAGTGGGGGCCGCTCAGAGAAGAGGGGGAGACTGCAGCAGAGAAACAGGCTGCAGAGGACCGGGCTGCAGAGCACCGGGCTGCAGAGGAACGGGTTGCAGAGGGGCAGGTGGCGGCCGCACAGGCTGGAGGGCTGGCCACCCAACAGGCCGAGGAGGAGGAGATGCCATGGAGGTGCCGCATGAGGCCCTGCATGTACCAGCACGGCATGTCGTTCGAGGACCTGCCGGATCGGGGATGCAGACGGAGACTACGGATGGGCAGAGGGACTGTGCGACACATCTGCCAGATGATGGCACACCTGGGGCTGCGCAGCTATGGGGGAGGACACCCGCTCCCGGTGACTGTCAAGATGCCAGCCACCCTCAACTTTTATGCAACGGGGTCCTTCCAGTCGGCGAGTGGGGACCTGTCCGGGATCTCGCAGGCCTCGGCGCACAGGTCCACCCGCACCATCATGGATGCCCTATATTCCCAGGCGGACCAGTACATCCTGTTCCATGTGGACCACACCCATCAGGATGCCCGGGCAACGGGATTCACTTCCATCCCGGAATGTCCCGGGTCCAGGGGGTGATGGACGGGATGCAGGTCGCCCTACAGGCACCTGCAGATAACAGGCCCCTGTACATCAACCAAAAGGGGTGTCACTCCATGAACATACATCTGCGATCAACAGATGCGCATCATGCACGTCTGCACCCGATACCCGTGCAGTGTGCACGACTCCTTCATCTTGGCACACTCGGTGGTCCCCGACATGTTTGAGGGGCTGCGGGGTTGGCTGCTGAACGACAAGGGTCACCCACTGCGGTCGTGACTGATGACGCCTACTCGGAGGCCACAGACCGGCGCGGAGACCTGATACAATGATGCCCTTTCAGCGACCAAGGGTGTGGTTGAGCGGTGTTTCGGCACCCTCAAGATGCGTTTCAGGTGCGTGGACCTCTCTGTCGAGGCCCTCCTGTACGAGGCTGAGAGGGTCGCCCGCATCATGGTGGCCTGCTGCATCCTCCATAATATAGTACAGCAGAGGAGTGATGTGCTGGAGCTGGAGGATGAGGAGGAAGGGCAGGCTTTGACCGACAAGGGGAATGTGGGGGATGGCGACGAAGAACAGGACTTGGGGCCCAGGCAGGCACGGGAGGCCATACAATGCCATTGCCAGGGCCAGCGCGCACCGGACACCATCATAGAGAAATTGTTCACTAACTAGGGGGGGGTTGCTGGCCAAGGACACGGGCACCACATCCCAGACTCACATCCCCTCAGCTCCCACACCACCAAACCGCCCGCATGCACACCCCCTCCATGACACATACCTGAGGTGCGACGAGCTCTGGTGCTCCATGGGATGGAGGATGACGACTACTCGCTCTGCGATGAGCTCTGGTGCTCCACATTGCATGACAATTTCTGACTCATGCCCACGGCAGCACTTCCACCTGGGTGATCCCTGCATGCGAGCTCGCCAGTCCATCACATGGTCCTGCGGTTGAGGGTGCTGGGCACGGTTGGAGGAGGCGGGGTGTGGGACGGTCCACCCGCGGGCCTTGCACTGGTCCCCCACCCTCCCATGCCCTACCAGCCAGCACTGGCCAGCCCATCACCATACCCATCAGACATAGCAACGAGGCAGGTTTCAACGGAGTTAACGGGTGTTTATTGTGGAGAAATATATACAGTCTGTGCCCTCATCCCATAACTAAACTGTACCCTACACCCTTGCCAACTTAACTGGTGTCTGACTTTCTGGCCTTGCGGGCCCTAACACTACACCTAGGTGGTTCCCCAGATGGTACAGCAGGAGTTGAGGCGTCCTGATGTGACTCCTGCCCTGCAGCAAGGGTCCCATTGCCGCACGACTTCTGGGGAGACCCGGCCAGAATGGGCCCGGCTGCTGCTCGGGCGTCCCAAGTGGCATGGTGCCATCCTGTTCTGTCCGCTGCCCACCAGATGCACCAGAGACAAGAGGGGTGGGGAGTCCGAGGTGCTGCGGTGTTCCGGCACCTCCATTACAGGAGTCACTGGCATGTGCCTCATCACCTCCTCCTCCCTCGGAGTGTCCGATGGCCCCCTGGGTACTGCATGGGACAGGGGTGCAAGTGGAGCCATCCCTTGAGGTCCCCCCACCACCTGATGCTGCCAGTCCTGGAGGCCCGCTCTGGTCTCGACCAGGGTCTGCATGTTCGCGGGCACAGAGCATAGGGAGTGGACCATCTCTATCTGGGACTGCGCCACATCACACTGCGACTGTGCCACCACCCTGAGGGTCTGTGCCACATTAGCCAGTGACTGGGCCACCTCCTTCTGGGTCTGGGCCACGTCCCTCTGGGACTGGGACATCTCCCTTTGGGACTGAGACAGCTCCCTTTGGGGCTGGGCCACCTCCCACTGGTCTGGGCCACCTCTCTCTGGGACTGGGCCACCTTTCCCAGAGTCTGCGCAATGCTGGCCAGCGCCTGGGCAATGCCACCGACGTTCTCAGCCATGGCCTGCTGTGACTGGGCCATGCTGAGGAGCGCAGCTGCAATTTCCAGGTGGCTCTGGCACCTTGCTGCCTGTGAGAGGGCAGCCCTGTCCTGGGCCTCAGCCCCCACCTGCAGAGAATACCCCAGCCCTAGACACTCTGACCTATAACCAACACCGTTGCCCACATTGCCTCCACCGCGGAAGCCACCCATGCGGTGTTGGCCTGGGTGGCACGCATGACCAGCACCAACCCTGCTCTTCACGTGGATGGATTCCTCCACCTGCACCTGCAGCTGCTGGATGCCCACCACCATCCCCTCTCGTAGTCCCTGGGTCTCTGACTGCATCTGAGATGCAGCAACCCAAGAGCGCTTGCTGGGTGAGGTGCAGTAGGACTTACAGAAAGCAACAAACATCACCCTTCCAGGGATGGTGCGGAGCAAGGGGTGCAGGAGCTGCGCGGGAAGGCCGTCCAGAAAATAAGGCGCCAAACCGGTAACAGAGCCCCCCCACCCGGGGCAGCAGTTCCAGACTCCCGCCATTGGGGCCGCTCTCCCCGAGGCCCAGATAAGCATCGCCAGGTTCCTGAGGAGCGGCGTCAGTACTCCCCCACTCATGAGGGCCCCAGCCAATCGGACGAATACACCAGCGTCCAGAAGAGCCAAAAAGAGTGGCATCAAAAAGGAAGCCTGCCCGACCGGTGCTACACCTACGATGACCGCCCCCAAGGATTGACCCTTTTCATGGCGATGATGTCGACAACCTCCAGCATCTTCTTTACATCGCCATGCCAAGAGCAGTGCCAATTCAGGTCACAACTAAGGTCAACGGTTACCCAATTCTCTTGGGGATGGATACTGGGGCCACAATATCCACTGCACCTTCGACCATGTTCATTCCAGAATCTGATGGTTGGTGATGCGCAACACAGACACGAAGCGCGCAACATATATCGGGGAACTTTTGGAAATTGCTGGCATCTCGGACCTGGCCCTCATGGAGTGTGGCGAGCAATCCATGAATCTACCCCAGTCTGCTTGAGGGAGATTGGCTGAAGCGCCTATAGTTGGACTGGCAGCAACTGTGCCCAATGTACCCCGAAGGGCTGGAGACAGTGCTGGCGAGATTTCCGGATGTTTTTAAGGAAGGTTTGGGAACTATCCGAGGGACCACCACCAAGACCTTCATGGATTCTGATGCCCAGTCACCTTATTTTCTGGCCCGCCCCATTCCCTGCACCCTGAATCCAAAAATGGATGTGGAGCTGGGCAGTTTGGGATAATCCGCCTGGTATAATTCATGGTTTGGGCAGCACCAATAGTACCAGTAATGAAACCTGACGACACCACCCGGTTATGCGAGGACTACAAAATGACTGTGAATCACGCGTCCATTTTGGACTGTTATCCAATACAACAGATCGAGGATCTATACAGTCAGCTCAGTGAGGAATGCACTTTGACCAAGCTCGATATGAACCATGCTTATATACATCTGGTTCTGGGCTCTGACTTCCAAAATAACGTGATGGTAAATACACACTGCGACCAATACGAGTATATCAGGTTGCCTGCCTATGCCATATTTCGGAGGATAATGGAAAACACATTCTGTGGGTTACCACAGGTCATGGTTTACCTGGGTGATGTTTTAACACCGAGTCGTCTGATCGTGAACACATGAACAACCTCGCCGACGTACTTCGTCTTTTTGAGGCAGCAGGGGTCTGGATGTGCAGGGAAAAGTGTGTTTTCCACGCCCTGGAGGTGATCTACAGAGTGGACCGGAATTGGTTGCATCCAATTGGTGCCAAAGTGCAGGCACGGCAGGCCCTGGTGCCAAAGGACCAGACGGGACGCCATTCTTTTTTGGGCCCGATCAATTGTTTTGGGAAATGTATCCCGAATCTGGTGACAGTATTGGCCCATTGCACCTCCTGTTAAAGAAGGGTCAGCGTTGGGTTTGGGACCCGCCACAGCAGACAGCTTTCGATGAGGTGAAAGGAAAACTTTCCTCCTCGTGACTCTTAATACCATTTTGACCCATCAAAGTCCCTATTGTTGTCCTGTGAGGCCTTGCCTCACGGCATTGAGACTGTTCTGGCACTCAGGATGGACAACGGCACAGAGCAGCCTTTTGCATTTGCCTCCCGCACCCTGGCGTCGGCGGAACAAAACTATACGCAGGTAGAAGAAGGCTTGGTGATGGTATTCGCTGTGAAATGATTCCACCAGTATGTACACGGTCACACTTTCATGGTCCTTCCAGCCCACGAACCCCTCCTGGGGTTGTTTAAGGAGGACGCGGTGATCCCCCCCGGACACCCTCAGCCGACTTCCATTACCTACCAGACTGCCGACATACGCCCTTCCGATGAAGTAGCCGCGGCTTTGAGCTTCATGGACCCGTTGCCATTCACAGGCATGTGCTGGAGGCGAGGCGTCAAGACATGGATACAGATGGACCTGATGTTGGCCAGAGCCCGTCACAATATGTATAGAGTCAGAGATGTTTACAGCATGGAAAAGGCCTTCTGGCTGCCCAGTTTCTATCACTAAGCTAATCCCACTTGCCCGCATTTGGCCCATATACATCTATACCCAACCTGCTCATGTAACTGTCCAATTGTTTTTGAAAGGAAAACATTGTACTCGCCTCTACCACTGCCTCTGGCAGCTCGTTCCAGATGCTCCCCACCCTCTGTGTGAAAAAATGTCCCCTCTGGTCTCTTTCGTATCTCTCCCCTCTCACCTTAAGCCTATGCCCTCTAGTTCTGGACTCTTCTACCATGTACTATATGGGGCTCAGCATCGGGCATTCCGGGAGAACCTAAAGGTTGAAAGTAGTGGAGCTCAGTGTGGTGGATGGTATTTTGCTTTAGGGATCCCATATGGTCGTGCCTGAAAGAGCCGTGGAGCCATCCTACAGGACCTTCGCCAACAGCCACATAGAGGTCTCAAAAATTAAAATGTTAGCCCGAAGTTATGTCTGGCGGCCCAGGATCAACTCGGACATTGATACCTTGGCAAGACAATGTATGCAGTGCCAGGAGCACTAGAAGCTTCCATCTGCAGCACCACTCCACCATGGGAGTGGCCGGGCTGACCTAGGTCCCGTCTCCACGCTGATTTCACAGGACCTTTTCAAGGAGCAATGTTTCTGCTCATCGTGGACGCCATTCAAAGTAGTTAAAACGTCCACCAAATGACGGCGATGACTTTGTGGGCCACGATCGAAAGCTCCGTCAGACTTTCAGTGTCCACTGAATCCCGGAGGTTTTAGTGTCGGACAGCGGCATGGCATTCAGCAGTGTAGAGTTCGGGGATTTTTTACGACTGAACGGCTTCCGCCACGTGAGGACCATGCCTTACCACCCATCGTCCACTGGTTTAGGCGAGCGGGCAGTACAGACTTTCAAGTTGGGGATGCAGACACAGACCTCGGGTTCCCCAGAGACCCATTTGGCCCAGTTTTGGTTTTATTACCGCACCGCGTTGCACGCCACCACTGGAGTGGCACCTTCTGAACTGTTGATGGGACGTTGGGCTGCGCACACAGTTACGCCTCATCCTGCCCGATACTGGGGAGAAGGTCGTGACAGAAGGAGCTCCCAAACCTGAGGCGAACAAGACCCATCAGGGAGTTTGCCACAGGTGATGCTGGTTTTGTACGATATTTTGTCAACAGGCATTATGGATTCTGGGGGTTATGATCCAGCGGTCGGATCAGTCTTTTACTCAGTAAGAAAAGGAGCAATACAGACACATGGACCACCTCCGCAGCCACAGAGGTCCTCATGGGCCATCTGAAGCCCCGCCACTGATGGTACCTCTTTGTCCGGCACAGCTGCCATTGGCGCCCCTTGAGGTTTCCATGCCCACGATTTCATAATGTGGGACACTGACAGCTCAGACCCAGAGTCTGACCCAGGGGCTCAACTGACCAACTTTGCCACAGATCCAGCGACACCCGCCAGGCCCAGCACGGTAGCACCGCTCAGGCAATTGGCCCGAAAATGTCGCTCCCCAATACATTATACACCGCCAGACTCAGCACAATGGACGTCCGAAAGGCAGCCCCAGGCGAAGCGCACAAAGGAATTGACCCCTCCAAGAGTCTAAATGAATGACATGTCCGATTTGGGGTGAGGGGTGTTATAACCCAACTCAAGGCCATGGGGTCTGTACCATCAGTTGCCCCGTGGCCTCACCTGAGTATGATATCCCCCGATGAGGGGGCAGGGCTATTGCCTTAACCAGGGATACCTGAGTGTGGGTCGGGCGCAGGAGAGCCTTCGGGGAGCAGAGAGTATATATATATTTTGTAAAAATATTTTTTTATTCTCCTTTTTCACATTTTCTCCCAAATTTACACCCAACAATAAACAATGATCAGTAACGAATGTAATGTTAATCCCATATCAATAACAACGATCCCATCCTCCCTCCAAACATTAGCCTGCATGTTAACATAAACAAATGACAGAGAGGAATCAAGATTCACCCATAGTCACCATTAACACATACAGTCCCTCTCCCCCCAACCCTCCCAGCCTCCAACCCCCCTAATGTTCGATGTGATCCAATTCTCGAAAGTGCATAATGAATAACGGCCATGAATTGTAGAACCCCTCCATCCTTCCCCGCAGTTCAAATTTGACCTTTTCAAGCGTCAAGAATTCCAGCAGGTACCCCCACCACGCCAGGGCACAGGGTGGAGAGCTTCATCTCCACCGGAGTCGAGAGTATATATTGAGTAAGTTTATTAAATCCTTTTGTTTCTTATCCCTCATCGCTTCCTTGTGGTCACTCACCTGGATCTTACAGGCTCCATCCCAATTCAGGTACAACCCACCCCATCAGGACAGCACCTTCCTGTCTCAGAACTGGTACTAGTGACCATGAAAAAGAAACCCTCTTTCTCACACTGACCTTGTAGTAATGTGCACCTTATTTGTGTGCTTTGCTGTTATATATATCTAATAAATCTAAAATTCTGCAGTCATTACACCATACACTCTGTAGTTCAGACAGGCACTCAGCCATATCTTAAATTAGCCTAATTGTATTTACTTAATTAGTTAAAGTCTTTATTCAATTCTTATTTGTAGTTTTATTAATTAGTTTACCTCAGTAAATCATAAATTTCAGTAATTGTAAATAGTATTGTAAGTACAGTAATAGTTGCCCATTCCTGGTTCAAATTCACTGCCCTAGTTTGGAGAACAAAAATCTTAATTCTCACCAGTTAATCACCTACTTACCTACATTGCTCATTGCTGATTATTTGGAAATATGCCATAGAAGGTACACCACTGCATTTAGTTTCACCAACCAGATGTGTGCACTGTTTCCCAATCATCCTCCGATCAGTCTGAACTGAAAGGCCAGTTATTGGCCTTACAATCTGTTATAACCTGCCTGCTTACCATTGGCTGGGGGCTAATGACAATCCAACAATCCTGTGGGAGTATGAGCTTCCCAAATGAGGGGGGGCGGAGAAATCATTAGCAAACTCCCTGTATAAATAAAGCTGGCCAGTTTGGAACCAGCAGGAAAGAGTAAGCAGCAAGTGAGGTTGCTGCTGTTGTATATATATATATATATATATATATATATGTTATTGTAAATAAATGTTATTTCTTTGTATCCTTGAAACTCGTGCTGGATTCTTCGTGGCCCTCACAAAACTGGCGACGAGGGTTAAAGTGAATAGCTGTCTACACTGCTGAAGCCACCTCCCTGGACTTTTGTTGGATACAGGTTGGAAGTTATTTTCTATTACACCATGCCTCTGTACGGACGTTTAGATGTTTTTGATGCTGCGCTGGAAAGCTGGAACCAGTATGCACAACGGATGCGTTACTATTTCTGGGCAAACAATATCACCGAAAACGAGCGCCAGGTGGTCATGTTGCTCACCGCCTGCGGCCCGCATATGTTTGCGGTGATTAGGAGCCTTACGTACCCAGCTGTGCCGGACACCAAAACGTTTGATGAACTTGTGAATTTAGTGGGGCAGCATTTTAACCCAACCCTGTCCACGATAGTCCAACGTTACCGGTTTAATACCGCTGAGAGGACCCCAGGAGAATCCCTTGCCAACTTTCTATCCAGGCTACGCAGGATTGCGGAGTACTGTGACTATGGTGAAACCTTGTCAGAAATGTTACACGACCGTTTGGTTTGTGGTATTAACAATGCGGCCACCCAGAGAAAGTAGTTAGCTGAGCCAACATTGACTTTTCAACAGGCCATTCAAATAGTATTGTCCTGAGAGAGCGCAGAATGAGGAGTGCAGGAGCTACAGGGAATGGAAGTGCATGCCTTGGGGCGCAACCCCTTCCATCTGAAAACGTCTCCCCGCAGTCCTGCGGTACCTTGGGCGAGGCGACGTCCGGATCGACGCCAGTGGCCGTCGGACATTCCTCCCCGAAGGGAGCCTTCTCCAGAACCAATGGATGAGGAGCCATGTCCGTGTCAGACTTGTAGGCGCCAACCCCGTCGCGGACGCCGGTCCTGGGCCGTCATTCCGACCAAAACTGGGACCAGCCCAGGGGCCGTACCTTCCATGTGGATGAACCTGCGGCGACTACTCCTGAGGACGTGGAGACGGAGGACGACTGCCTGCAGCTGCATTGTGTGGCAGCTCCCCGTGTGGCCCCCATTAAGGTGACAATACGGGTCAATGGTCACCCGCTTGAGATGGAGTTGGACACTGGCGCAGCGGTCTCCGTGATCGCCCATAGGACATTTGACCGCATCAAACAGGGTATACAGACCCTTACATTAATCGACACACAGGCCAGGTTGGCCACCTACACGGGGGAACCACTGGACATTGCAGGAACTACGATGACCCCTGTTGTTTATGGGCGCCAGGAGGGACGTTTCCCACTTATCATGGTGCGCGGCCATGGGCCCAGCCTGTTGCGTCGGGACTGGTTGCGCCATTTGCGCTTGCAATGGCAGCACATCCTCCAAACAGTTTCTGGAGGGTTGACCGAGGTGCTAGGACGATACCCAGATGTATTCCAGCACGGTTTGGGGAAAATAAAAGGGGCCGTAGCCCATATCCAAGTCGAACCAGGAGCCAAGTCGCGCTATTTCCGGGCCTGCCCGGTGCCTTACGCCTTGCTCGAGAAGGTAGAAGGGGAGCTCACTCGTTTGGAAACTTTGGGTATTATAAGGCCCGTCCGTTTCGCTGACTGGGCAGCACCAATTGTACCTGTAATGAAGCCAGATGCCACCGTTCGCTTGTGTGGCGACTATAAACGTACAGTGAATACGGCTTCCTGACTCGACCGATATCTAGTGCCTCGCATAGAGGATCTCTACGCAATGCTTGCAGGTTGACTCTCGTTCACAAAATTAGATATGAGTCATGCCTACCTGCAGTTGGAGCTGGACCTTGCCTCCCGACCATATGTAACGATTAATACACACCTGGGCCTGTATGAATATACACGTTTGCCCTTTGGAGTATCCTCTGCCTGCGCTATTTTTCACCGCGTTATGGAGGGCATTTTGAGAGGCTTACCACGTTTCGCTGTCTACTTAGATGACGTTTTGATCACAGGGATGTCGGAGCAGGAGCATTTGGAAAATCTGTAGGCTGTCCTTAGACGCTTTTCAGAGACTGGAGTCCGTTTACGTCGCACAAACTGCGTCTTTCAGGCTAAGGAAGTAGTCTACCTTGGTTATCGGGTGGACCGCAAAGGTTTGCACCCCGTCGCAGAGAAGGTGCGCGCGATTCAACAGGCCCCCGCCCCGACTGACACTTTGCATCTTCATTCTTTTCTCGGCCTCGTAAACTATTACGGGAAGTTCCTCCCCAATCTGGCAACTACGCTGGCCCCGTTGCATCTTTTGCGAAAGAAAAATCACACCTGGGTTTGGGGTCAGCCTCAAGAAACCGCTTTCCGGCGGGTAAAACAACAATTGTCGTCGTCTGGGTTACTAACCCACTATGATCCTGGAAAGCCTTTGCTCGTCACATGTGATGCATCCCCGTATGGTATTGGGGCCGTCCTGTCCCACAAGATGGAGAACAGGGCCGAGAGGCCGATAGCGTTCGCCTCCTGCACATTGACTGCAACGGAACAAAAGTACGCGCAGATCGAGAAGGAGGGCCTGGCAGTGGTCTTTGCGGTGAAACTTTTCCACCAGTACGTGTATGGCCGCCACTTCACTATCGTGACTGATCACAAGCCTCTACTGGGACTTTTCAGAGAGGATAAGCCAATACCGGCCATTGCTTCCGCACGGATCCAGCGCTGGGCTTTGTTGCTTGCTGCATACGAATATTCTCTGGAGCACAAACCAGGAACGCAGATAGCGAATGCTGAGTTGCGGGCATTTTCCTCCAAGCTGTCAGAATTCAGCGTGGAAGACGGCATCCTCTTGTGGGGGACACGTGTGATTGTTCCGGAAAAAGGACAGAAGCTGATACTAAGAGACTTGCACAATGGGCATCCAGATGTGACCAAAATAAAAATGTTGGCCCGGAGTTATGTTTGGTGGCCAGGCCTCGACGCCGACATTGAGAAGGTGGCTCCAAAACTGTCAGGTGCATCAGAAGCTTCCGCCGGCAGTGCCCCTACATCACTGGGAATGGCCAGGGCGGCCTTGGGCGTGCTTGCATGTGGATTCCGCCGGCCCTTTTCAAGGATCCATGTTCCTTTTATTAATCGACGCCCAGTCTAAATGGCTAGAGGTGCATAAGATGCTAGGCACAACGTCCTGCGCAACAATTGAGAAGATGCGTTTGTCTTTTAGTACACATGGCCTCCCCGAGTTGCTGGTCACGGATAACGGCACTCCATTCACCAGTGAGGAGTTTGCGAGGTTCATGAAGATGAACGGCAAACGCCATATCCGCACTGCCCCTTACCACCCGGCTTCAAATGGTGGAGCGCGCAGTGCAAACATTCAAACGAGGCCTAAAGAAGCAGTCTTCCAGGTCAATGGACACGAGACTGGCTCGCTTTTTGTTTTCATATAGGACCACCCCCCATGCGGTGACTGGTGTAGCTCCCACAGAACTCCTAATGGGCCGGAGACTTCGCACCCGCCTTAGTATGGTTTTCCCGGACATTGGCGCAAAAATACGGCACACACAAGAACGGCAGGGACAGGGATTTTCTCGGCATCGGCCTATTCGGCAGTTTGCGCCCGGTGACCCAGTGTTCGTTCGGAATTTTGCTGGTGGTGCCCAGTGGGTTCCTGGCGTAATCTTTCGCCAAATGGGCCCTATATCTTACCAGGTGCAAGCCCAGGGTCGTCTCCAGCGCAAACATGTAGACCACGTTCGGTCCAGAGGACTATCTCCTCCAAAGATTCCCTGCCCCCGGAGCTCATTTCTACAGCCGCAGAGACCAGAGACAATGGAAGGTAGTCCTCACAATCTTCCTCTGGTGCCTCACTCAAAGCCTGCGCAGGTAGTTACAGAACCGAATGGAGATAGAGACGCTGACATGACGGAGGCAGCAGACTCTGACTCCGAGATGGAGACACAGGACGCATCAGAGGGGGAATCCTCGGGCCCATGGGCCGTGGATGTACAACCGTTACGCCGCTCATCACGGAAGAGCCGGTCTCTGTCTCGTTACACTCCGCCCGATCCAGCGCCTCGTGCAAATGGTGTCCGGCCTGCTGCAAAACGAGTCCGACGCTCTCCTTCGCCAGGGTCTTCGGTGGATTCCTTGGACTTTGGGGGGGAGTGATGTCCGATCAATCTGAACTGAAAGGCCAGTTATTGGCCTTACAATCTGTTATAACCTGCCTGCTTACCATTGGCTGGGGACTAATGACAATCCCACAATCCTGTGGGAGTATGAGCTTCCCCAATGAGGGGGGCAGAGAAATCATTAGCAGACTCCCTGTATCAATAAAGCTGGCCAGTTTGGAACCAGCAGGAAGGAGTAAGCAGCAAGCGAGGTTGCTGCTGTTGTGTGTGTATATATATATATGTTATTGTAAATAAATGTTATTTCTTTGTATCCTTGAAACTCGTGCTGGATTCTTCGTGGCCCTCACAAAACAATCCGCCTCAGGCCTTATTAACATTTTTTGCAAGAGCTGTTGACATTTGTGTTGCCCTAAAAGGGAGCTCGTAGAGTTGAAGATGTTAATTGTTAGGTCGCTGACCTTGCCAGCATCAGCCTGAAGATCATTCCCAAGAGTGGGGCAAGGGCGGGACAATCATGACAGCTCTGCGAGTCAGAAGAGCACTCAGAGAATCTTATCGCACAGAAGGAGCATCATACTGGGGCTAGAGCTTTAAAAGAGCTATCCGATTATTCTCACTCTTCTGCTCTTTCCATATAGCTGGGTAATTTTTTCCTCATCAAGTATTTGCCAAATTTACCTTTGAAAGTTATGACTGAATCTGCTTTCACCACCTTCTCAGTCACTGAATGCCAGACCACAATTCAAATCCTTTTGTCACTTTGAACAGCTCAATTTGATCAACATAACCCATTTCCCAGTTATTTTTAATGTCATATTGCTATGCTGCATCTTTGCACCCTTTGCAAGAGACAAGAAAGTTGTCCACTCCGAGTTGTAGAGAAAAACAAAACTTATTTTTATTTAACACGTTAATTATATACACAGCTCCAGTAGTTCCCTACTGGGTCTTCTTATGTTGTGCCTGACTGGCTGACTCGATTTCTTCAAAGCCACATTGACTTAGTTAAGGGTCTCCGCCCCCTTATCGGAGGAGCTCGTATTCTGCAAGCTCTACGGGGTAGTGGCCCATCCCTCCCCCGTAAGAATCGTGCGGGTTATAACAGCACCGCAGCATCTTAACACTGAAGATGCAGGGCAGCATGGTGGCGCAGTGGATAGCACTGCTGCCTCACGGCGTCGAGGTCCCAGGTTTGATCCTGGCTCTGGGTCACTGTCCATGTGGAGTTTGCACATTCTCCCCGTGTTTGCGTGGGTTTCACCCCCATACCCCAAAGATGTGCAGAGTAGGTGGATTGGCCATGCTAAATTGCCCTTTATTAAAATAATTTTTTTTTAAAAACACTGAAGATGGAAGACCATCCTATATTAAGCAAACAGGTTTCTTTGCAGACATTCCAAACATTGTCAATATTCACCACAATCTCTAAAATCAAAATCAATCAGCCATGGTTTAACATTGACTTGGAGCTGAGAGGACAGAGATTCACTCGTGATTGAATACAGGACAAGTAGCATTCAGTGACTCAATTAATCTGTTTGTCGCCATTTGTGGTTTGTAGAATGTTGTTGACTTGAATGTTTCCGTGAAACCACATCTGCTTTGATAATGAGCCAGTTATGGGTGAGTTTGGATTACAGGACTGTGTATTTTATCATGTGAGTACAAGTTGACTGGTGGCTCACGCCAGGAATGAAAGTTGATTTATGCTTAAAGTCAGATACTAAATAAACAGCTTTCGTCTACTGACACAACTTCAAAAAGCCCTCAGTTTTTAAAGGGATGTTCAACCCAGGCCAAAAACCGACAATATCATCAGCAACTTCTTTGTGTTACTGCTTTTCCCATGACAATACTCTTACATCACATTATCTTACTTTAATTCCCACTATTCCAGCCACATTACCATGATATTCCTGTTTTACCATTATCACATTATCTTCCTGTTGTCTTACTGTTATCTTATTGAAACTACCATTCTGACAAATGCCTTGGCCGGGATTCTCCGAGCCTGTTCTGGTCGTTGGCCGCTGAAATTCCCTTTGAGTTCTGCCAAGTCCAGCCGACGTGGTTCTAACCTGGCACCACCTGGCGGCAGCTCGGACCCGCGGCCGTGGTGGCCGTCCTGCTGGGGGGGGGGGGGGGGGGCAGGAGGATCAGACTCCGGGGCAGCCCGACGCCGGCGTGGTTCACACCACTCCTTCGCGCCAGAGTTGTCCGCCCCGCTGGTTTTCGCAGAATCCCGCCCCATGTCCTAATGGTGTTGTTAATTTTCTCAAGATGCAGAAGTCTCACAGATATCCCACCCACACTGCTGCCCTAGGTGGCTATGGAGCCCGCCAAACTAGCAATATCCTCCTCCAGGCTGTGAGGGGGGCAAAAGCCTTTCTCCCCTCTTGCACTCCTGGCTCATCTGATAATCAAAATATCGCCACCCATGGGCCCTGCGCCACCATTATCCCCAAAATCTCTTACAGTATCTCGAAAAAGGGCTCCCAAAACCTCTCCAATTTCGGTCAGGACCAAAACATGTGTGTGTGGTTCGCCAGCCCCCTTGAAAACTACTCACATCTGTCCTCCACCTCTGGGAAAAACACAATCATGTGTGTTTTGACAATTTGTACACTGAGCGCTACCTTAAACTGAATCAGGCTCAGTCTCGCACACGAGGAGATAGAGCTTATCCTGTAAGGCCTCACTCCACACACCTCCTTGAAAGGCACCGCCCAACTCTTCCTCCCACTTCCTCTTTGTTTCCTCCAGCGAGGCCCTCCACCTCTCCATCAACTGCCCATCGATATCCGAAATTTTCCACTCCATTAACTCATCCTCAGATACTACCTTGTCCATCAATGAGGGGAGTGGCAACTGAGGAAACATAGCCAATTTGTTCCGCACAAAGTTCTTAACCTATAGATACAAGAATCCATTTCCCCCAGGAGCTGAAACCTTTCCACCAGTTCCTCCAATCCCGCAAATCTGCACTCCACAAACAAATCCCTAAACCTTCTCTACCCTCCCCCTCGATTTCCCAGACCCTGATGTCGAGCCCAACCCCGCCAGAATTATTCTGTGGTTCCCACATATCGGCACCCTCAAAGAAATCGCCTCTAGCTTGAAATGTTGCCTAAACTGGTTCCAGACTCTTAAGGAGGTTACCATCACCATAACTCATAGAGTACCTGGCCGGTGAGAATGGAAGAGCCATCACCAATGCCTTCAAACACGACCATGTACAGCAATGTTTTTCAAACGTTTTTTTTCCCCAGGACCCACTTTTACCAACCAGCCGATCTTCAGGACCCATGCTGGTCGATCTGCGCGACCCATGCTGGCCAACCTTCACGACTCATGGCAGCTGACCTTTGTGACATACCATTTTTGCTTAACTGTAATGCGACAGGTCATCCTACTTGGTGCTCATCATCTCACTTTGTCATTCAAAGTCATTGGTTTTGCACTGAGTGCTGAATTTGGGTGAATTTGAGTGCTATAGTGAGAGTTTGGTGACTGAGGGATAATAAGGGTTCATTTTGTATCTAAAGTCTTGTCTTTCCTTTATTTAGTTAATTAACTTAAAAGTTGTTGTATGGTTGTGAAGAAGGTGAATTTTCAATCAGCTTTAAACAAAGGTTCTACTTGTAGCTACTTGCAGCTGGGGCTTGTTAATTAGTTAATTGGATTAGGCCAGTTTTCAGAGGCTAGATTCACAGTATAAATGTGAGCCAGCTACAGTGCTGACTTTGTTTGCACTGAGTGCTGAATTTGGGTGCATTTGAATGCTATAGTGAGAGTTTGGTGACTGAGGGATAATAAGGGTTCATTTTTTATCTAAAGTCTAGTCTTTCTTTTATTTTGTCAATTAACTTAAAAATTGCTGCTTGGTTGAGAAGAAGGTGAATTTTCAATCAGCTTTAAACAAAGGTTCTACTTGTAGCTACTTGCAGCTGGAGCTTGTTAATTAGTTAATTGGCTTAGGCCAGTTTTCAGAGGCTAGATTCACAGTATAAAGGTGAGCCAGTATACAATGCAGACTTTGTTTGCACTGAGTGCTGAATTTGGGTGTTTTGAGTGCTATAGTGAGAGTTTGGTGACTGAGGGAGTTAGGTGAGGAGGGAGTAAAGTGCTCTTTTCATTTCATTTCCTACATTTCCTCAAAGAGCGTGAAGGGAGCCGGGAGTTTACAGCGTGTGCAGCTGACTGGGAGCAGAGTCGGATGGCGGAGTTCCAGTTGGTCCACAGTGCAGCTATATTCTGTAACGTAAGAGGGGATGGAGGCTAGGACAGTTGCATGCTCCTCCTTTGGATGTGGGTGGTGAGGGATACCACCGGTGTCCCCGCTGACAATACCTGTGGGAAGTGCACCCAACTCCAGCTCCTCAGAGACCGTGTTAGGTAACTGGAGCTGGAGCTGGATGAACTTCGGATCATCCGGGAGGCAGAGGGGGTAATAGACAAGAGTTACAGGGAGGTAACCACACCCAAGGTACAGGACAAGAGTAGCTGGGTTACAGTCAGGGGAAAGAAAAGGAACGGGCAGATAGTGCAGGGATCCCTCATGGCCGTTCCCCTTCAAAACAAGTCTACCGTTTTGGATGCTGTTGGGGGGGATGACCTACCGGGGGAGGCCCTAGCAGCCAGGTCTCTGGCACTGAGTCTGGCTGGGGCTCAGAAGGGAAGGAAGGAGAATAGAAAAGCAATAGTGATAGGAGACTCAATGGTTAGGTGAATAGATAGGAGATTCTGTGGTCGCAAGCAAGACCTTCGAAAGGTATGTTGCCAGGGCCAAGGATGTCTTGGATCGTGTCTTCAGGATCCTTAAGGGGAAGGGGGAGCAGCCAGAAGTCGTGGTGCACATTGGTACCAACGATGTAGGTAGGAAAAGGGGTGTGGATGTAATAAATGAGTTTAGGGAGTTAGGCTGGAAATTAAAAGCCAGGACAGACAGAGTTGTCATCTCTGGTTTGTTACTGGTGCCACGTGATAGCGAGGCTAGGAATAGGGAAAGAATGCAGTTGAACACGTGGCTGCAGGAATGGTGTAGGAGGGAGGTCTTCAGGTACTTGGATAATTGGAGCGCATTCTGGGGAAGGTGGGACCTGTACAAGCAGGACAGGTCGCATCCGAACCAGAGGGGCACCAATATCCTGGGGTGGAGGTTTTCTAGTATTCTTCGGGAGGGTTTAAACTAATTTGACAGGGGAGTGGGAACCGGATTTGTAGTCCAGCAACTAAGGTAGCCGATGTTCAGGACGTCGAAGCGTGTAGTGAGGCACTGGGGAAGGTAATACTGACAAAAGAGAGTACTTGCAGGCACGGAATGGGTTGAAGTGTGTATACTTCAACGCAAGAAGCATCAGGAATAAGGTGGGTGAACTTAAGGCATGGATCGGTACTTGGGACTATGATGTGGTGGCCATTACGGAAACTTGGATAGAACAGGGGCAGAAATGGTTGTTGGAGGTTCTTGGTTATAGATGTTTCAATAAGATTAGGGAGGGTGGTCAAAGAGGTGGGGGGTTGCATTATAATTAGATATAATATAACAGCTGCAGAAAGGCAGTTCGAGGATGATCTGCCTACTGAGGTAGTATGGGTTGAAGGCAGAAATAGGAAAGGAGCAGTCGCCTTGTTGGGAGTTTTCTATAGGCCCCCCAATAGCAGCACAGATGTGGAAGAACAGATTGGGAAACAGATTTTGGAAAGGTGCAGAAGTCACCTCACATCACATCACATAGAACATAGAACATACAGTGCAGAAGGAGGCCATTCAGCCCATCGAGTCTGCACCGACCCATTTAAGCCCTCACTTCCACCCTATCCCCGTAACCCAATACCCCCTCCGAACCTTTTTGGTCACTAAGGGCAATTTATCATGGCCAATCCACCTAACCTGCACGTCTTTGGACTGTGGGAGGAAACCGGAGAACCCGGAGGAAACCCACGCAGACACGGGGAGAACGTGCAGACTCCACACAGACAGTGACCCAGCGGGGAATCGAACCTGGGACCCTGGCGCTGTGAAGCCACAGTGCTATCCACTTGTGCTACCGTGCTGCCCCTAGGGTAGTAGTCATGGGTGACATCAACTTCCCAAATCTGGGGCGCGATTCTCCGACACCCCACTGGGTCGGAGAATCGCCGGGGGCCGGCGTGAATCCCGCCCCCGCCGTGTCCCGAATTCTCCGCTACCAGAGATTCTCCAGTTCGCGATGGGCCGAAGTCCCGCCGCTGTCAACCCACGCCAGCCGCTGACGCTCCCGCGCATGCGCCGCACGGCAAAGTCATTTCCGCGCCAGCTGGCGGGGCACCAAAGGCCTTTCCCGCCAGCTGGCAGGGCGGAAGTCAGTCCGGCGCGGGCCTAGCCCCTCAAGATGCGGAGAATTCCGCACCTTTGTGGCGGCGCGATGCCGGACTGATTCGCACCGTTTTTGGCACCGGTCGGTGGACAACGCGCCGATTGTGGATAATCCCGCCCATTGAGTGGAAACTCTTTAGATCAAATAGTTTGGATGGGGTGATGTTTGTGCAGTGTGTCCAGGAAGCTTTTCTAACACAGTATGTAGATTGTCCGACCAGAGGGGAGGCAATATTGGATTTGGTACTTGGTAATGAACCAGGGCAAGTGATAGATTTGTTTGTGGGGGAGCATTTTGGAGATAGTGACGACAATTCTGTGACTTTCACTTGAGTAATGGAGAGGGATAGGTGCATACAACAGGGCAAGGTTTACAATTGGGGGAAGGGTAAATACGATGCTGTCAAGCAAGAACTGAAGTGCATAAGTTGGGAACATAGGCTGTCAGGAAAGGACACAATTGAAATGTGGAACTTGTTCAAGGAACAGATACTATGTGTCCTTTATATGTATGTCCCTGTCAGGCTGACGAATGTGATATAAAATAGTTACTTTAGAGATACTAGTTAATGTAATGTAGAAATAAGCCACTTTGATTCTGGCAGTTAGGGACAAAGGGATTTGAGACCGCATGGAAAAAGCAGGAAGAGGTGTGTCTATGAGAGTGATGCTGCATTGATAGGGGCCAGAGAAAGGGATTGGAAGTGAGCCAATCAGAATAGATCAAACAGGTCAGGAGGGATATAGGCTGACCTATGGGCGTCGAGTATGTGAAACTTGATACCATTTGAATTGATTTGCAGAGATCCCTTTGTTTCTTTGTTCATTCGCTTTCTGGGATATAGGAAACTGGATGTCTCTTATGTTTCTATGAAATGAATCAAGCTTGCAAGCTAAATAAATAACTTCTTTTTACGTGCGAATCCACCTCAACTTTTATTGAGGCCAGACTGACAGAGAAAGAAATTTGGGAATCAACATTTGGTGCCGAAACCCGGGATTTCTCAGGGCGGTCCTGATCCAACTGCGAAATCAGAATTAGACTGATTATGAACAGGAGGATGGGGAACAAAGGGCCCTCAATGTAGAACTGGAAAACGACCGCGCATTGATTGTTACCCTCTTCTTATCGTCTGATTAGTCTGGTCACTCGCGGTTGGCACAGAAAGACCGCCTCGACGAAATCACAGGTCAGTCTGGGGATTAGCAATTTAATTGATGGGATTTCATATTGTTGTTTCGGCGTGGGTTAGGGTTTTGGGTTGATGGAACATCTCAAATGATGATTCAATTCCAAGTATAAGGGTTCAGAGGCTGATGTGACTTCAGTAATGAAGATTCAGTCTATTATATGTGTTCAGGGGCTGATGTGACTTCAGTAATGAAGGTTCAGTCTATTATATGGGTTCAGGGGCTGATGTGACTTCAGTACTGAAGGTTCAGTCCAGTATAACTGTTTTTAAATCTGAAGATGGTTCAACTCTATGTGTGAGTGTTTTAAATATATAGTTGATTAAGCTAAAATTGTCTCCTTGGACTGTATTGGCGAAAAACGCAGTTCCGAGGTCTAGTTAAGATTGTGGGGAATGCTGCATCTTGGTTGAAGCAGAAGTCTCTCAAAGGGTTAACAGCAGCAGGCGAAGTTGAAAACAGACAGTGCTTCTCACTCAGGCTTTGAGATAACAGCACCAGTCGCTAGTGCAATCGGATACCTTTCCTTTGAGTCAGTGAACACCAGCAAAGTTACGTTTTGAATTAATTAAAGGAAACCAGTGGGTTTCTCCACCTCTTTGATAAAAGTTATTATTTTCGAAAGCAATTGATTGAAATTGCCAGAATCTTAAGTTTTACTTACTTGAAATAAGGTTTATCTCATTTTATCTGGCGATTAATAGAAACTTAAAGAAGATCATGGACACCATTTTAAAAAGTGTCAATCTGGAGATGATAGTTGATTTTGCTAATACTTATGTGTATGTAAAAGAAAAAAAAACTTGTTAAAAGAAAAATTGTTAAGATAAAGAAATAATTAAGTTGTAAATGTTATACAAGTTTGTGTTAAGCAAATTGTAAATTTAGTTCTGAGTTGAGATCAGAGCTAAGCTTGCAAGTTGCAGTAATTCAATTTGAATTTTCAAACATTTTTAAGTTTAAAAAAAAAGAGCAAATAGAGAAAAGGACACAGATCTTGAATGCGTTGAATAGCACATTTCAAAGGCCCATAAATCTTTCTGTTATCTTAGACCTAAAACCTAGGAAGACTGAAGAGACAGAGGAATTTCTGGAGCGTTTTAATGAAATCTACCGGGGGCAGTCAGGCGATTTGCTGTATCAAAATGGTCAGAATTCCCCTCAATACTGTGTTATGTTAATGCATTGCCTACCACCTTCTGTGGTTACTGCTGTGAAATGTAATAACATGAATTGGACAGAGAACGACCCTTCCCAGATGGCAAGGGCAGTCAGATTTTACTGGAAGGAGGGTGTAGGCCAAGAAGGAGGCTCAGTTACAAAGGTTAAGACTGAGTATGCAATGAAAAAGGATGATCTGTGACCCCAACAAGCGGCAGAAATGGTAGTTTACCAGCAGGAGCCCCAATATAGTGACTTTGGGTGGGTGGATCAGCGAAGAGGAGGATGAGACAACAGTGCTATATTTCTATCACCCCCCAGTGGTGGACGTTAGACGTTGAACAGTCACTGCATCACATTACCCTGGCCTATGACAGAACTGGACGAAACAGGGAGTTGGAGGACAAATACCGGCCATTACTTGAGACCGAATGGCCAGTCAAGGTTACAGCCACAGTCACGGGAAAAGAAGGTACAGCCGATTTTGTTACAATATCACCACATTTATGGCCACAGTCAGCTTCGGTAAGCCCTCATATTACACGTCAGGTCCATGACCAGTACCATGCCAGGGATATGGGGCGAATGGTCAGCATCTTACCACAGCTCGTCAGAATAGGTATGAGATATACCTTTTGAACAATCCACGTCTGACATTTAAATACTGTACCACTATCAATCCAGCCTGTTTTCTTAGCGGTCCCCCTGTCCATGAGGACGCGCCTGGTCAAGAATGTTTCGCCTTGATTCAGGAAACTACCACAATAAGGGGCGATTTGAGTGACATTTCGTCAGAACAACCTGACATGATTATGTGTGGTCAAATATCCCACCGGGGTTTAGTTAATGACCTACTGCAGGCCCTCCTTATGCCAGCGCAGATTTCCGTTATTAAATGCGCTGCCCACACGAATGGTACAACCCCAGTTGACGTTGGTAATGAACGAGCAGATCGTGCAGCGCGAACAGCCGCGCAAATTCAGCAAGTGATGGTGCCTAAGATGTTAAGTCAGACTAAACGATCTACTATAAATACGTCTGCTTCTGACAAGTCAATGCCAACCATCCAAGACGTCATAAGGTTACAGGAGGACGCTGCTGAGAGTGATAAACAAATGTGGAAACGGTTAGGTTGTACATATGATTCTGTTTCCTCTTTATGGACCACGCCTGCACATCAGACTTGTATGTCTGATGTGCTGGCTTTATGGGTCATTGAATGTGTACACTTTGCAACTCATTGTGGGGCTCGAGGGACTAGTGATTTGTTGCTGGACACTTGGTGGCACCCTAAAATGCAGGGGTTGGCCCAAAGTATCAGTAATCGGTGTTTGATTTGTCAGCAATATAACACCGGAAAAGGTATCCCTTGTGGGAAGGGGCAAACCCCGTTGCCCAGTGGTCCCTTTGAGACGCTCCAAATGGATTACATTGAGTTGGAAAGGTGTCAATGTTACAAATATGTTTTGGTCATTGTGGATGTGTTCAGTAGATGGGTCGAGGCGTATCCGACTATCGATAATAAAGCTGCTACTGTGGTTAAAGTCTTGATGAGGGAAATCATTCCCCGGTACGGTATACCAGCTCAGTTAAGTTCTGATAATGGGCCTCATTTTATTGGACAAATTAACAAGGAGTTTTGCTCCCAGTTGGGCTTACGCCAGCAGTTACACTGTGCTTACAGACCGCAGGCGGCCGGGTTGGTTGAGAGACACAATCAGACCCTCAAAACTAAATTGGCTAAATTAAGAGCAGACACGGGACTGACATGGCTTAAGTTGCTCCCCGTTGCCCTCTTCCAGCTGCGGGTTACACCTGCGGGACCGGCCCGGCTCTCTCCCGCCGAGATTCTTTATGGCAGGCCTCTTAGAACTCCCTGGAGCCTGCAGGTTCCCAGACTGGTTCAGTTTCATCAGATGACTGAAGAAATGACCGCCTATGTTCTAGCCCTCACGCAAGTGCTCAAGGAACTCCATGGCCAGGTCCGCGCGGCTCACCAGCCATTGCCCCAGTACCTAGCTCACTTTCAGTCCAGCCCGGTAGTTATGTCACGGTCAAAAATTGGACTAGGAAGGGGTCGGAGCCGCGATGGGACGGGCCCTTCCAAGTTCTCCTTACCACCCCCACAGCAGTTAAAGTGGAGGGGCGAAGTGCTTGGGTCCACCTACATCACTGTAAATTGAGTCCATCTCCACTACTGTAAAAGGTCGGATACTAACCTGCCTCCCTTCTCCAGTGCTATTTTACAGGTGTGGAGCATGATGGAGTGGCTACGCATCGTCTGTCTGATATTTGGCCTCACTTCGCTTGGCGTGTTATTGGCGATGGACATGGAAAAGGGGAATATTATGTATCTGTGTAGCCCCAACCAATCTACAAGGATACATCACCTATGCAAAGGTGATGTTCTTCGCTGCCCCATATACGAGGACATGGTATCGACTCATGGAAGGTCGTCAAAGTTAAGGAGAATGCAGGAGTCATGAAGCAGTTGCACCGGTCCCGGCGATGGGAAGGGAACATTATATGGACATTGCCTTGTTTTTGGAATACATGTAAATTTGATTTTGGATGTGTTAAGAGTGGTACAATAAAGGTAAAATCAGGCTGTCAGAAGAGTGTAGGAAGAGGCTATGAGAAAGAGAAAGGGACTAGAGAGAGGACGGGGCGTATGAGAAGGGAAGTACAGCTAGAACGTAGGTTACCGGGAGATACACTTAAGTTAATTAAAGGCCAAACTGAGGAAAACCCGGGTAGTATGAATCTCTTCTACCAAATTTACCACCGCTTGTATGGACAGGGACGGGTTGTCTGCTACCCAAACCCCGCAGCGGTGTCTAGGTTATTTTCTGTTTCACCGCTTTGGGGCACTCCCCAAACGGTGGTTCATTGTCAGCATTCCGAACCACTGCCCGATCAGGTCACTCTTCCTTACGATCCGGGTTCAGCACCACCGGCTATTTGCCTTCCCCTTCCTCGGGATAATTCCCATTCACAGTACGATAGGCTGCGACGGTGGAGGGCGTACATACCTAGCCACTTCACTCCCAATAGGGATTCCCGGTCGTACGAGAATTGCTTCAGCAGTGAAGGATATGGCTGTTTGCTGGTCGAGGTGGACACAAATATAACATGTCTGTTTCCCACCTGTACGGACAGGAGGTGCCATATCACCCAGGCGTCTGGCCAATGCGTTTGTTACAACACCACTTGCGTTCCATTGAACGCCGGCCTCCAGCTCCTCTGTGGCTGGGCGAATGTCTCTCATATCACTGTTGGGACGAGGGCTTTCCGCATTGCTGGGCGGCTCGAATGGCATTTCAAAGTTGGATAAACTGGGAGGTGTGGGGGGTTCCTTGGCTGTCAGTGATCGGAATTATTTTATTTGCGGCCTTACCATCTTGGGAAATGAAACCTTGGGAGCCCTCGGGGCAATAACCAAGGAGTTGTCTCAGCTACGGTTGTTTGCAATGCAGAACCGGTATGCTCTTGACTATCTTCTGGCCCGTGAGGGTGGGGTATGCGCCATAGTACAGGGCAAGTGTATCATGGGAGTTCAGGACTTGACCGCTAACATCACTAAATTTATGGATCGCATACGGGATCACTTGGACGGGATGCAGGATCCTGGCTCTTGGGGTAACTGGGGATTTGGAGGATGGAAGGACTGGTTGATAAATATGGCCATGTATCTAGTGGTAGCTATCGGCTGCATCTTTGTGGGCCTGGCCATCCTTAAATGTGTGATGGGTAGAATGCGGGGTGCACTGGATCAGATCACCGCCCCAATCACCGAAAAAAAAATTTAACTGTTAAAATCCATGAGGGTGAGGCAGATGAAGGGGGGCTAAGACAGGAATTGGAAATGCAGCGACGGATCTTTTAGATGAGGAACCGTAGCTATGGATTGGATAGTTCGGTTATCATGGAATGATAAAAGGAGGGAATGACGAATGTGATATAAAATAGTTACTTTAGAGATACTAGTTAATGTAATGTAGAAATAAGCCACTTTGATTCTGGCAGTTAGGGACAAAGGGATTTGAGACCGCATGGAAAAAGCAGGAAGAGGTCTATGAGAGTGATGCTGCATTGATAGGGGCCAGAGAAAGGGATTGGAAGTGAGCCAATCAGAATAGATCAAACAGGTCAGGAGGGATATAGGCTGACCTATGGGCGTCGAGTATGTGAAACTTGATACCATTTGAATTGATTTGCAGAGATCCCTTTGTTTCTTTGTTCATTCGCTTTCTGGGATATTGGAAACTGGATGTCTCTTATGTTTCTATGAAATGAATCAAGCTTGCAAGCTAAATAAATAACTTCTTTTTACGTGCAAATCCATCTCAACTTTTATTGAGGCCAGACTGACAGAGAAAGAAATTTGGGAATCAACAAGGCAGGGAAGAGATGGTCGAGTGAGGGAACCATGGTTGACAAAAGAAGTTGAATGTCTTGCTAAGAGGAAGAAGGATACTTATGCAAGGCTGAGGAAACAAGGTTCAGACAGGGCGCTGGAGGGATACAAGTTAGCCAGGAGGGAACTGAAGAAAGGGATTAGGAGAGCTAAGAGAGGGCATGAAAAATCTTTGGCCGGTAGGATTAAGGAAAACCCCAAGGCCTTTTACACATATGTGAGAAATATGAGAATGACTAGAGCGAGGGTAGGTCCGATCAAGGACAGTAGCGGGAGATTGTGTATTGAGTCTGAAGAGATAGGAGAGGTCTTGAATGAGTACTTTTCTTCAGTATTTACGAATGAGAGGGGCCATATTGTTGGAGAGGACAGTGTGAAACAGACTGGTAAGCTCGAGGAGATACTTGTCAGGAAGGAAGATGTGTTGGGCATTTTGAAAATCTTGAGGATATACAAGTCCCCCGGGCCTGACGGGATATATCCAAGGATTCTATGGGAAGCAAGAGATGAAATTGCAGAGCCTTTGGCAATGATCTTTTCGTCCTCACTGTCAACAGGAGTGGTACTAGGGGATTGGAGAGTGGCGAATGTCGTGCCCCTGTTCAAAAAAGGGAATAGGGATAACCCTGGGAATTACAGGCCAGTTAGTCTTACTTCGGTGGTAGGCAAAGTAATGGAAAGGGTACTGAAGGATAAGATTTATGAGCATCTGGAAAGACGCTGCTTGATTAGGGATAGACAGCACGGATTTGAGAGGGGTAGGTCTTGCCTCACAAGTCTTATTGAATTCTTTGAGGAGGTGACCAAGCACGTGGTTGAAGGTAAAGCAGTGGGTGTAGTGTACATGGATTTTAGTAAGGCATTTGATAAGGTTCCCCATGGTAGGCTTCTGCAGAAAGTAAGGAAGCATGGGATAGTGGGAAATCTGGCCAGTTGGATAACGAACTGGCTAACCGATAGAAGTCAGAGAGTGGTGGTGGATGGCAAATATTCAGCCTGGAGCCCAGTTACCAGTGGCGTACCACAGGGACCAGTTCTGGGTCCTCTGCTGTTTGTGATTTTCATTAATTACTTGGATGAGGGAGTTGAAGGGTGGGTCAGTAAATTTGCGGACAATACGAAGATTGGTGGAGTTGTGGATAGTGAGGAGGGCTGTTGTTGGCTGCAAAGAGACATAGATAGGATGCAGAGCTGGGCTGAGAAGTGGCAGATGGAGTTTAACCCTGAAAAGTGTGAGGTTGTCCATTTTAGAAGGACAAATATGAATGCGGAATACAGGGTTAACGGTAGGGTTCTTGGCAATGTGGAGGAGCAGATAGATCTTGGGGTCTATGTTCATAGATCTTTGAAAGTTGCCACTCAAGTGGATAGAGCTGTGAAGAAGGCCTATGGTGTGCTAGCGTTCATTAGCAGAGGGATTGAATTTAAGAGCCGTGAGGTGATGATGCAGCTGTACAAAACTTTGGTAAGTCCACATTTGGTGTACTGTGTGCTGTTCTGGTCGCCTCATTTTAGGAAGGATGTGGAAGCTTTGGAAAAGGTGCAAAGGAGATTTACCAGGATGTTGCCTGGAATGGAGAGTAAGTCTTACGAGGAAACGTTGAGGGTGCTCGGCCTTATCTCATTAGAATGGAGAAGGATGAGGGGGCGACTTGATAGAGGTTTATAAGATGATCAGGGGAATACATAGAGTAGACAGTCAGAGACTTTTTCTCCGGGTGGAACAAACCATTACAAGGGGACATAAATTTAAGGTGAATGGTGGAAGATATAGGGGGGGATGTCAGAGGTAGGTTCTTCACCCAGAGAGTAGTGGGGGCATGGAATGCACTGCCTGTAGAAGTAGTTGAGTCGGAAACATTAGGGACCTTCAAGCGGCTATTGGATAGGTACTTGGATTACGGTAGAATGATGGGGTGTAGATTAATTTTTTCTTAATGTAGGACAAAAGTTCGGCACAACATTGTGGGCCGAAGGGCCTGTTCCGTGCTGTATTTTTCTATGTTCTATGTTCAATGTTACATTTCTGCGAAGGACTTCAGCTGACGATTTAAGTTCTCGCTGCATCCTTTGAAAAAAAATCAAGAAGTTTGTCCTCAAATTCACCATGCTTAGTCTTAAAATGCCCTTGATGTTTTGAGGGTTTTAAACTTTAATTTGCCAGTATTTCCCTGCATATGACACACATGAGCATTGCATCCTGATTTGCACTGGCAAAATTAACAATGCCAAAATTTAACAAAATTGGGCAGCACGGTAGCACAAGCGGATAGCACTGTGGCTTCAAAGCATAAGGGTTCCAGGTTCGATTCCCCGCTGGGTCGCTGTCTGTGCAGAGTCTGCACATTCTCCCCGTGTCTGCGTGGGTTTCGTCCGGGTGCTCCGGTTTCCTCCCACAGTCCAAAGACGTGCAGGTTAGGTGGATTGGCCCTGGTAAATTGCCCTTAGTGACCAAAAGGGTTCGGAGGGGTTATTGGGTTACGGGGACAAGGCTTAAGTGGGTCGGTGCAGACCCGATGGGTCGAATGGCCTCCTTCTGCACTGTATATTCTATGTTCTATGTTCATACCTCAAGAAATCATCTTTCTCCTGCTTTGTTCCCGATTACTGTTTCCTCTTAATGAGTTGTTCACCAGAAGTCCTGGACCTCTGGATTCAGCTCACACCAGCACTGCTTTGTCCTGCCGTGGACTCTCCTGAAAACCTCTCTCCAGCAGATTCAATTGTGAGATCCTGGCCTGTTTGTGTCTCAGGCCCTCTCTTCCTTCTGACAAAATGATCCATCTTCAGTTCTTCACACAGTTCTGTTGCTTGATGGCTGCTTTAAAATAGAAGAAACTCTCCTCCGTGATTTTGTGCCCAAAGCATGGGCCTACAGGGCGTGTGATGTCAGTGTACATGCCAGGCGCATGACTTGCTTTCTGCCGCCGCTTCTGGTGGGAAAACTCCAGCATTTGCATTTAAAGGCCGGTCCAAGCCGACATTCTCAGCTTAAAAGCTGATCGCGGCCAGCATTCTGGAAAGCTGGTCGCGGTCGTTGGGCACTTCTCCATGATTGGGAACGAAACAGCCAATCACTCCGCAACCCTCCTGAAACCTGCCCGTGACACTTCCGTGAGTCGTGATCCTGAGTTTGAAAAACCCTGCTGTACAGGAAGCTTTCCCCATCCGCCCCCAAACCGACCCTTCCTCCACGATCCTTTTCCGAACCTTCTTGGCAGCATGGTAGCACAGTGATTAGCACTGTTGCTTCACAGCACCAGGTATCCAGGTTTGATTCCCAGCTTGGGTTACTATCTCTGCAGAGTCTGCACGTTCTCCCCGTGTCTGCGTGGGTTTCCTCCAGGTGCTCCGGTTTCCTCCCACAAGTCTCGAAAAACATGCTGTTAGGTGATTTGGACATTCTGAATTCTCCCTCAATGTACCCGAACTGGCACCGGAATGTGGGGACTGGGGGATTTTCACAGTAACTTCATTGCAGTGTTAATGAAAGCCTACTTGTGACACTAATAATAATAATAATTATTATTATATTCTCTGCTGAATAGTAGTTCATCAACTTCAGCAATGCCAACGTCTATCCCTCTGCAAAAATGCTCTCCAAACCAAAGGTGTCTTTCCTGCCAAAACAAAGGCCGAAATCAGCTTATTAATCTTCCCAAAGAAGGATTTAAGTAAAAAGATTGGGAGACTCTGGAAAGTAATGATGGAGGTCCATCATTTTCGCCGTTTGAACCCACCCTGCCAACAATAGCGGCGAAGCATCCCACCTCTTCACATCCCCCTTTATCTCTTCTACCAGACTGGCCATATTCAACTTATGCAACAATGCCCAGTCGTGAGCCACCTGTATTCCCAGATACCTAAAACTCGACCGAGCCAGCCAAAATGGCAATTTCTCCTCCCTCTCCCTGAGGGGCTTACTGGAATCACCTCACTCACATTGACTCTATAACCTGAAAAGAAGCCAAAATTACTTAGCACCTCCATAATCCATCTCCCACACTGGAGAGAGGATCTGTTACGTACAACAAGTTGCCCCCGTACAGAAATACTCAATGTTCCATACCACCTCTCTCTACATCCTTCCACTACGTCGATTTAATTTTAGTTTAATTGTGAAAAAGTAACGAAGAAAGTGTTCCCTTACACAATGGAAAGTACCTGAGCATCATGCATTAGTACGAATGCTCGAGTGGGGGCCTTAAACAGCAGTTTGATCCAAGAACTGAACCTGGATACAAACCCAAATCATCCCAATATCTCAAAGAGATACTCCCATTCTACCCGGTCGAACGCTTCTCCGCATCCATTGAAATTATCACCGCCGGCTCCGAATCACATTCAATAGTCTCCTTATATTGGCCAACAATTGTCGGCCCTTCACAAACCCCGTCTGATCCTGATCTTATACCCAAGGCAGACATTCCTCCAAGCAAGTTGCCAGCAACTTGGCCAATAACTGTGCGTCGGCTTTCAATCGAGAAATAAGACTCGTGCTCCTCTGGATCCTTGTCCTTCTTAAGGATTCGAGATGGAAACCTGTGCCAATGTTGTTGGCAACTCTCCTGGGATAACAACTCATCTCCATTAGATGAGGCCCCAGCTCTGTCGCAAATTTTTTTTAAAATTCCACTGGGAATCCATCCAGGCACAGAGCCTTCCCAGACTGCAGGGAGAAAATGCACCTCATAATTTCCTCCAGCTCAAGCAGAGTTTCAGTCCTTGCACATTCTCCTCCTCCATCACCTGGAAGTCTAAACCATCTAAGAACTGTTTCATGTCCGAGTCCCCATCCGGGCTCTGACCTGTACAATCCCCAGTAAAAGATCTCAAACACCCAATTTACCTTTCCTGGATCAGACACTACTCCTCCCCCACTGGGTCCCCCATTTGCACTTCAAGGCTGCCTGCTATCTCAACTGGTGTGCCCAGTAACCGACTGGCCTTCTCCCCATATTCGTAGAATGCCCCTCGTAAACGACGCAACAGGCCAATCACTTTCCTTGTGGATACCAATTTGAACTCCACCTGGAGCATCTTACGCCCCTTAAACAACTTCTCCTTCAGGGTAGCCAAATACTGTCGGTCCACCGCGAGAATAATCTCTACCAACTTTTGTCTCTCCATTATTCCTGCCTTCTTGCTGTGTGCATTAATAGAGATCAGCTCCCCCCTAATCACTGCTTTAACGCCTCCCAGTACATGGAAGGTGAGACCTCCTCACTCTTATTATACTCCACATTTGTTCCCAAATCCGCGGCTTTCCTCTTACATGCCCCCTTAACAGCCAACAATGCCACATCCAACCTCCATGGAGGTCGCTGGGGTAACCCCTCTCCAAACACAAATCCATTGTGCAGAGCATGATCAGATATGAGGCATTCAGTTGGTTTCATGACTGGTTTGTGTTGTTGGCCTGTACGGGAACGAACCCGTGACTTTGGTGTTCTTAGCACCACGCTCTAACCATCTGAGATAATCTGCCAGATGCAGCATGATCAGATATGACAATTGCCGAGTATTTCGACCTTACCACCCCAGGGAGCAATGCCTTACCCACTATAAAAAAGTAAATGCAGGAGCAAATGTGGTGCAAGTGTGAGAAAAAGGAGAGCTCCTTTCCTCTTGGATGTCGAAGCCGCCACAGATTTGAACACCCCATCTGTTCCATGAACCTAAGCAACTCCTTTGCCACTCCTGATATCTTCAGGGATTTGGGGCACGACCTGTCCAGTCTGGGGTCATACACACAATTAAAATCCCCCCATAATCAGCTGATCAAATCCAAGACTGATACCAATACCCTCCTAATAAACTCAGTATTCTCCCAATTAGGTGCATACACATTCACTAAAACCACAGGGGTTTCAACCTTCCACTCACCATCACGTATCTTGCCCCCAGTGCTCCCCTGTATGTGACCGACTGAAAAGGCCACCCTCTTATTAATTAGTACCGCGGTTCCCCTTCGTCTTCACTTTGAATCCAAAATGGAACATTTGTCCCACCCACCCTTTCCTCAACCTCATTTGATCCCTGATCCTCAGGTGAGTCTCCTGTAAGAAAACCAAACCCACCTTCAAGCTCTTTGAATGAGCGAACACCCGTGACCTTTTAATCAGCCCGTTCAATCCCCTCACGTTCCATGTCCAGCTCAGTGGTAAAGCATTTGACTGCATATCAAGACGATCCGTTTCAAATCCAGGTGCCCCATCATTTTGGGATGGCACGATGGCACAGTGGTTAGCACAGCTGCCTCACAGCACCAGGGATTCAGGTTCAATTCCAGCCTCGGGTGACTGTCTGTGTGGAGTTTGTGCGTAAGGCATGGCCCTGAGGGAGTGAACAAGTGGCACAGACTGTGTGGAGTTTGTACGTTCTCCCCATGTCTGCATGGGTTTCCTCCAGGTGCTCCGGTTTCCTCCCACAGTCCAAGATGTGCAGATTGGGTGGATTGGACATGCTAAATTGCCCCTGAATGTCCAAAAGGTTAGGTGGGGTTACTGAATTACAGGGATAGGGTCGGGACCGTGGGCCTGGGTAGGGTACTCTTTCCAAGGGTCGGTGCGGACCCGATGGGCCGAATGGAATCCTTCTGCACTGGAGAGATTCTATGTCATCAATCTGGTCATGGGCCTCAGGCACCCCCTCCCCAACCCTGAACATCCATATCCTAGTCTTAGGAGAATCCCTCAGGCCATGCCTTGCCACAGTCCAGGCCCACCCAAGATGGCCACCACCATCTCCCTCCACCAAATAGCTCAATAAAGAAACTTTCATTGTCAGCAGCCCACTCCTCTCCCCCCAACCTCACCCCCCACACCCCCATCCCCACTGCCCCCCCCCCCCCCTCCGGTCCTCCCACCAAACACCTTCCCCCTCCCCTCCCCATCCCACACAAAGAAAACCCACCGCCCCTGTCTCGTTATCCCAACCAACAAAGAAAACACCCCGCCCCAAATAACCAGCTGCAGCATTCTCGACCACTCCGTTTCCATTTACCAGCACCTCTGCTAGCAGGGTGACCCCCACCTGGTGAGAAAAACAAGTTATATTTACAAACAATTTTTCACCTAGCCCTCCCTATCCGAACCTACTCTTAATCTTGTATCCCAACTAATTCATCCCCACATCCACTCCCCCACCCCCCCACACTTCCCACCATTCCCCAAAATTGCTTTAAAACATCCAAAACTCCATACCCCAATCGGGAGAGGAACAGATATTACAGAACTATACAAAAATATAATTGGAAAATCCGATGATAACAACACTAAACACACTTCCAAAACTTGGCCGTACAGTGAACCAACCCAAAACATTCAAATGTCCCCCAGTCCATGTTCCTCGATAAAGTTGCTGGCCGCCTCCGCCACGTTGAAATAATGGTCCCTACCCAATGCGTGACCCACAGGCGAGCCGGGAACACAATTCCAAACCTCACCTTAGTCCTAAAAAGAGCAGACTTGGCCTTATTAAACCCGGCTCTCCTTTTTACCAGTCCTGCTTCCAAGTCCTGGTAGATTCTAATGGTGTAGCCTTCCCAACTGTACTCTCGTCTTTTCTTCGGCCATCTCAGGATCTGTTCTTTGTCCAAGCACCTGTGGGGCCGGACAATGATTGCCCGTGGTGGTTCCATGACTCTGGGCTTCTTCCTCAGCGACCATTGCACGTAGTCCACTTCTGGAGGGTATGCAAAGACCCCCTCCCTCACCAGCTACTCAAAAATCTTTGCCACACCTTCGCTCCTTGTATGCCCTCGGGCAGCCCGACAATCCTAAGGTTTTGTCATCTGGAGCAGTTCTCCAGGTTGTCAATGTTGGCCTTCAACATATTTTGCCCCTCCGACATCATCATCACCTTTGCCTCCAAGGAGAAAATCTGACCGTCTCCTCCACCTTCTGGATCGCTAAATACTGTGCCTCCAAGCGCCGCTCTACCCTTTCCAGGGCTGTCCAAATTGGTTCAGTCACTTTCGGCAGATCATTCTTGACGGCCTGCTCTTGCTTCTTAAATTCTGTCAGCAGGAACTCCACCAACTTCTCAGTCGTCCACGGAGAGGGCAGCAACGCCACAGGTCCCTCCACCATGTTTTCCCCCCCTGCGCCAAGCATGTCCTCTGTGTCCGAAGAGCGCTCTTTACTCGACCCACTCCCCATTTGATAACTTTTTGACATCCCATACTGGAGGAGAAATCCTAGTTCTTCCATTGTAATACTTTTCCACATGCACAGCACCCACAAAATGGGAGAAAGGGCCAATGTAAATGTCGGCAGGCGCCATCTTATGTGCGACCATTCATATCATGGCTGCAACTGGAAGTCTCAGCATCAGTTTTAACGTCTGACAGCTCTGTAGCTGCACAAAATCCTGAATTTCTCCATTCCCCTGACAAGTCAGCTGAACAAGGTGCCAGCTGCGAGGCTCCACTGAGACCAACCCGACACTTTGCAAATTCAACATAATCGCAGATGTACCCCCATAATCTCACTCGGATTTTAAAATGTGTCTTCTATTTCTATAAATGGTCAAGAAATGAGCCATGCCACTGATCCGCAAACTCACGTTGTACATTTAACGCTGAAAATATAGCTGTAATAAACAGACCTCAATAAGACTGAAATTTAAAGGTTAACCAGCCAATGTTTCAGCAGATTGAACTGTAGCTCATCATCCAAAGTACAGTATTTATCTCTGAAACTGTAAAGAAGCTATCTTATTTCTGGCTAACTTTAACATTGTTAATATTGTTTTAATTTGATTTCTCATAAAATTCTGGGGGCATTATTGTATTTGAGGCATCTGAAAATACATTTTCTGCAGTAGACAATCATTATTTTCCAGGGGTAAATGGATTCCTGTTGTACCAAACTAGATTATTGTCGTTACAAAGACTGAAATTGGTTCAAAATTGACACCGACAGCCCTGTGCTGTCATTTGTGCTATGTGGTTAGTATGAAAGGGAAGGTTACTTTATTAGTGATAGGCTGCATGACTTCAGGTTCTCCCTACACACACACAGGTGTGAATGAGACAGAGGAAGAAATAGAGAGAAGACAGAAAGCCATCTCGAGACAAGGTGAGAGACAGTCTAAAGGGAGAGACAGAGCGAGAGAGACACACACACAAAGGCAGATAGTAAGAGAGAGAAAGCGGGAAAGAAAGATACAGAGCAACTCCACAAAGGCAGGACAAAAAACCTCGAACAAGGATTTCTGTAAAGACAGTTGAATCCATTCATTACTTAGGGAAAGAAAAACATAAGAATTGCCCTTCAAATTATACTGAAGCCAGGAAACTATGACAGGAGGTTATTTTGTCTGGATCTTCAATGTGGGACTTCAATTCCATCACCAAGAGTGGTTCAGTAGCATCACCATTGACCGAGATGGCCACGTCCTAAAGGACATAGTTGCTAGATTGGGTCATGCCAGGTGGTGAGGGAACCAACAAGAGGGAAAGCCTGATACAGCTCACCCTCACCAATCTAGCTGTCACACATGCATCTGTCCATGACAGTATTGGTAGGAGTGACCACCACGCAGTCCTTGTGGAGACAAAGTCCCATCTTCATATTGAGGATACCCTCCATTGAATTGTGTTACACTGCCAACGTGCTAAATGGGATAGATTTAAAACAGATCTAGCAACTCAAAACTGGGCATCCATGAGATGCTGTGGGCCATCAGCAGCAGCAGACTTGCATAAAATCACAAACTGTAAGCTCATGGCTTGCCATATCCCCACTCTACCATTACCATCAAGCCAGGGGATCCACCCTGGTTCAATGAAGAGTACAGGAGAGGATTCCAGGAGCAACCAGGAGCAGCATCGGGTATACCTAAAAATGTGGTGTCAAACTGGTGAAGCTACAACACAGGGCTACTTGCACCTGAAACAGAAAAAGCAGCATTAGACAGACCTGACTGATATCACAGCCAACAGGTCAGATCTAAGCTCTGCAGTCCTGCCACATCTAGTTGTGAGTGGTGGTGGACAACTTACTCAAGGAGGAGGCTCCACAAATATCCTCAATTATGGGGAGCCTAGCAAAAGACATGGCTGAAACATTTACAACAATCTTCACCCAGAATTGCTCAGTCAATGATCCATCTCAACCTCCTCCTCGGGTGCCCAGCATCACAAGTGCTGGTTTTCAGCTAATTTGATTAATTCCATGCAACATCAAGAAATCCTGAAGGCACTTGATACCGATAAGGCTAGGCCCTGATAATATTCCAGTAACAGTACTAAAGACTTGTCCCCCAGAACTACTATGCCCCTAGCTAAGCTGTACTAATACTGCTACAACACTTACATCTATCTGGAAATGTAAAAGATTGCTCAGGTATGTCCTGTCCAACACAATCCAACACAGATATTTACTTATCCATCAGCCTGCACTTGACCATCAGCAAAGTGATGGAAAGTGTCGTTGACAGTGCAATCAAGCAGCATCTACTCAGTAATAACTTTCTCACTGATGGTCAGTTTGGATTCTGCCACTCAGCTCTTGACCTTGTTACAGCCTTAGTCCAAACATGGTCAAAGGAGCTGAATGCAAAAGGTGAGGTGAGAGTGATTGCCCTTGACACCAAGGCTGGATTTGATCGAGTGTGGCATCAAGGAGCCCTTGCAAAACTGAAGCCAGCAGAAATCCTCTTGCTAGCACAAAGGAAAATGGTTATGGTTGTTGGAGGTCAATCATTTCAGTCCCAGTACATCACAGCAGATGTTCCCCAGGGTAGTTTCAGCTGCTTCATCAATGACCTTCCCTCTATCATAAGGTCAGAAGTAGGAACGTTTGCTGATGATTGCACAATGTCCAGCATAATTCACAACTCTTCAAATACTGAAACAGTCTCTGCCCAAACGCAATAAAATCTGGGCAACATTCAGGCTGGTGCTGATAAATGGTAACTAACCATTGCATCAATTAAGCACCAGGCAATGAACATCGACAACAAGAGGGCTTGACCATCTCCCCTTGACATTCAATGGCATTACCACCACTGCATGGCCCACCATCAACTTCCTGTGGTTATCATTGACTAGAAACTGAACTAGACCAGTCATATAAATAGGCTACAAGAACAGGTGTAAGGGTCCTTCCTGTTTATTCCCTTATTTCCCCTTTATTTTGCCATTCTAATTTTGATCCATGGATGATTAAATGACATGTCTCTTTAAGGCAAGCAGCCTGTATCTTTAATTCAAGCAGAAGAATCCAGAGGTTACAGGGGAGAACATTCTGCTAGTCTGGGCTGGATTAAACAAGAGCTGCAGACTTGTCGGCACAGTGACAGAGATGGGTTGGGACTTGGTTTAATTGATTGACTGGTGGCCAAGGAATTGACCCAAAAGGCTATGCTCTGTCCGGTAACAGATGGTGATTAGATCCTATCCCACTGGAATGCTTTCTGAATCCCAAGATTTCAGTTTTGATTCTGGCAGCACGGAGACAAGAGTCTGTCATAACTACTTCCTGAAACTCTGCTGTGAATGCTATCTCTCTCTCTCCAGAAAGCCTGCTGTGAGTGCTATCTCTCTCCAGAAGGCCTGTGAGTGATGTTTTTCAGAAACTACAGAGGCCTGAATACAAACCATGAACTGAAAGAATGGTTTGAAGGGAAATAAGGTGCCTCCCGAGGAAATCTGTGAGTAATGCATTCTTAAACTACAGAGAACCTGAATGAATGAATGAATTTACAGAGAAGACTATTCCAGGATACAAACATTAACTTTAACCTGCAAGCTTGCTTGATGACAGGTGGGCTAAAAAAACCATCATCTGAAACAATGACTCTTCTTCCTTTCATTTATGGTTTTGATCCCTTTCCACCTCTGTGTTTGTCTGTCTGTGTGTGTGTGTAGAGTGGTGGTGGTGGTGGTGGTGGTGGGAGGGGGGGGGAGTGAGTGGGAGGCAGCACAACTTAAAGTGGAAATTAGGTATTAGTTAATAGTTAACCAGTTGACCTCCGGTGGTGGCCATGGAGTGAGTGGCCGCATATTTGGCAGCTCCCGCTCATGGTGGTCTTTTTGTGGCCCCTACGCCAGTTTGTCGCAGGTATTTTGTAAGAAAAAGCTGCAGAAGTAAAAGCAGAAGAGAATGATCCCTAGTTTATGGAGATGCAGTCCAGAAGTGCCCGGAAAAAAGTGAACCTGTTGGTTGAGGCGAGTGAGAAGCAGACAGCGCACGTGGAGATGGCTGATGTGCAGCATCTGGCCCCATCGGCTCAGTGGTCGATAGACCAGTTGGTGAGCTTCCTGAATGACAAGTTCACCCAACTGCGGAAGGAAAGTGCGGAGGACCTGGCCCGGGCGGTCAACTCAATCAGGTTGACCGCGTGGAGACGAGATTGGAGGCCCAGGGACAGGCGATCCAGAGGCTGGAGGAGCAGGTGGGTGAGCAGGAGGTCCAGTCCAACTCGAGGAGTGCATGGGGGGGGGGGGGTTCGATCTGTGGAGATTTGGGAGGCCGACGAGTGAGGAGTTTTCATTCTACTCCCATGTGCATAAGGTGTATTCCCGGATAGATTCTTTGTGATGGACAAAAAGCTGCTGGCTGAGGTGGTAGATGAATATTCAGCAATAGTGGTATCAGACCACACCCCGCATTGGGTGGCCTTGCAAGTCAGCAAGGGAAAGGCCCAGCGCCCGTAATGGAGGTTGGATGTGGGGCAGCTAGCGGAGAAGGAGGTATATGAGCGGGTGAGAGAGGCCATTCGGGGATATATAGGGAACAATAATACAGGTGAGATTTTGGCTGGGGTGGTTTGGGAGGCACTGAAGGCAGTTCTTAGGGGGGAACCTATCTCAATTTGGGCCCATAAGGAGAAGGCTGAGAGGGCGGAGTTGGACAGGCTTGTAGGCGAAATGTTACAGGTGGACAGGGGGTATGCAGAGTCTCCGGATGACGGGCTTTTGAAAGAATATCAGAGACTGCAGCTGGAATTTGGGCTCCTGTCCACAGGTAAGGCGGAGGGACAGCTGAGGAGGATAAAGGGGGCGGTGTATGAATATGGGGGAAAAGCCAGCAGGATGCTGCCACACCAGCTGAGGAAACAGGAGGTGGCGATAGAGATTGGGAAAGTGAGAGATACGGGGGGAAGATGTGTTTTGGAAGTTTTATAGTAAATTGCATAAATCGGATCCCCCCCAGCCGGAGAGGAGGGTATGAAGCGATTTCTGGGAGGGCTGGAGTTCCCGAAGGTAGATGAGGAGTTGGTGGAGGGTTTGGAAGCCCCTATTGGGCTTGGGGAGGTTATAGATGGATTGGGGGCGATGCAATCGGGTGCCCCGGGACCAGACAGATAACTTGTGGAGTTTTGTAAAACGTTTTCCAGGCTGTTGGGGCCGCTCTTGGTAAAGGCTTTTAACGAGTCATAGGAGCTGGGAGTGCTCCCACCAACGTTATCGCAGGCATCAGTTTCCCATATTGTGAAACGGGATAAGGATCCGGGGAGCTGTGGCTCGTATAGGCCAATCTCCCTATTAAATGTAGATGCAAAATTGCTGGCAAAGATCTTGGCCACACGCATAGAGGATTGTGTCAGGGGTGATAGGGGAGGACCAGACGGGATTTGTTAAGGGACGACACCTGACATCCAACATTAGGTGGCTCCTAAATGCGAGAATGATGCCTGCGGAGGGGCACGAGGTTGAGGTGGTGATGGTGGCCACGGATGCAGAAAATGCGTTTGATCGGGTGGAATGGAGGTACTTGTGGGATGTTTTGAGGAGGTTTGGGTTTGGGCAGGGATTTGTGGAGTGGGTCCGGTTGCTGTATCAGACACCGGTGGCGAATGTTAGGACAAACCGGGCTCGATCAGAGTCTTTTATTCTGTGTCGGGGGACAAGACAGGGGTGTCCACTCTCCCCACTACTATTTACCCTGGGCATAGAGCCTTTGGCAATGGCACTGAGAGCATCGAACATTTGGTGGGGGATAGTGAGAAGAGGTGTGGAACATAGGGTCTCGCTATATGCGGACGATTTGCTCCTTTATATAACAGACCCGTTGGGAGGAATTGCAGGAATTATGGGGATACTGGAGGAATTTGGTCGGTTCTCAGGTTATAAAATGAATATGGGCAAGTGTGAAGATTTTGCAATCCAGGCAAGGGAGCAGGAGAGGAGACTGAGGAAGATGCTGCTTAAAGTGGTGGGAGGGAGTTTTAGGTATCTGGGGATTTAAGTGGCAAGGGACTGGGATCAGCGACATAAACTAAATTTGGGCAGGGAGATTGAACAAATGAAAGGGGACTTCCATAGGTGGGACGTGCTCCCACTGTCACAGGCGGGGAGGGTACAGACTGTGAAAATGACAGTGCTCCCGAGATTGCTGTTCGTGTTTCGGTGTCTTCCAATCTTCATCCCCAAGGCATTTTTTAGAAAGATGAATGCGGCGATATCGGGTTTTATATGGGCCGGGAGAGCCCTGAGGGTGAAGAAGGTCCTTCTTGAACGGGGGCGCGGGGGAGGCGGGCTTGGCCCTTCCGAACTTTATTAATTACTACTGGGCGGCTAATATATCGATGGTTAGTAAATGGGTAGTGGGGGAGGGGTCGGTTTGGGAGCGAGTGGAGGCGGCATCTTGCAAGGGCATGGGTCTGAAAACTTTGCGAACGGCGCCTCTGCGGTTCTCACCAGCGCGGTACTCCACAAGCCCAGTGGTAGTGGTAGCCCTGAGAGTATGGGGGCAATAGAGGCAGCACATGAGACTCGAGGGGGCGTTGGTGATTGTCACCGACTGTGACAATCACCGGTTCCCTCCGGGGGGGGGGGGGGGGGGGGCTGGACGGGGGCTTCAGGAGATGGCAGCGGGCAGGGATTGAGAGATGAAAAATGAAATGAAAATGAAAATCGCTTATTGTCACAAGTAGGCTTCAATGAAGTTACTGTGAAAAGCCCCTAGTCACCACATTCCGGCGCCTGTTCAGGGAGGCTGTTACGGGAATTGAACCGTGCTGCTGGCCTGCCTTGGTCTGCTTTCAAATCCAGTGATTTAGCCCTGTGCTAAACAGCCCTATTGAAATGAAAATCGCTTATTGTCACAAGTAGGCTTCAAATGAAGTTACTGTGTAAAGCCCCTAGTCGCCACATTCCGGCGCCTGTTCGGGGAGGCTGGTACGGGAATTGAACCGTGCTGCTGGCCTGCCTTGGTCTGCTTTCAAAGCCAGCGATTTAGCCCTGTGCTAAACCAACCCGAGATTTGTGGATCTCTTCATTGAGGAGAGTTTCCCGAGCTTGGAGGAGCCAGAGGGGGAGTTTGAGTTGCCGGGTGGGAACGGGTTCCGGTACCTGCAGGTACGGGATTTTTATCGTAGCCAGGTCCCGAGCTTCCCTCGCCTCCCACTAAGAGGACTACAGGATAAGGTGTTGTCTGGTGACTCCGAACTTGTGTTGTGACTCCGAGAGTGCACGTGGGGCTTGGATTGACCGCACATAACACAGGCCAGAGGCTGGGCATTTTGCAGCGAGTTACTCACCTCTTGAATCCCCAAAGCCTGTCCACATCTACAATGCACAAGTCAGGAATGTGTTGTAATACTCTCCACCAAGAACACTTAAGAAGCTCAACTCTATCCAGGACAATTCAGCCTGCTTAATTGGCGCCCCTTTCCACCACCTTCAACATCCACTCCCTCCACCATAGTGGCAGCAGTGTGTGCCATCAACAAGGTGCACTGCAGCAATTCACCAAGGTTCCTTCAACAGCAACTGCCAAACTTTCTGCCACCTAAAATTACAAGGGCAGCAGATGCATGGGAACGACACCACCTGCCAGTTCACCTGCAAGCCACACACCATCCTGACTTGGAACTGCATTGCCATTCCTTCACTAATACTGTGTCAAAATCCTGGAACTCCCTTCCTGACAGGTGTGCCTGCCACCTGTCTCAAGGGCAATTATGGACGGGCATTATAAATGCAGGTCTGGCCAATGATGCCCACATTCCGTTTTTAAAAACTGCATCTTCATGTTTTCCTCACCCAAGTGTCAGTGAACCATGCCCCAGTCACACAGATAAAATGAATTCAAATTAATGTTTATTTCATTAATTGAAATAATGGCCCTCAAGCAGAAATTTTAAATAGATGTTTTGTTTTAAAGTTCACCACGCAAATGAAGCGTGCCCATTCTTTGGATCGAATTCGATTAGAAAATACAAATACTTAAAATAAATAATTTTAAAATGTTTTTTGTTGTTTATTCGTAATTTATCCATTTAACACGGGTGGGAATTGGGTGGTGCTATTTGAAAAAAATCCGGTTCTGCATTTTCATCCAGAAAGCTGTGCTGATGCCGGTGTGAGCGGTGCCGAGGGAACTTGATGCATCAGAGTGTAGGTTCGCCCAAGGCAGCGAATAACCACGTGCCGCGCCTGGGATTCCCAATTTGCTCTTTCGATGTTTGTGCAGGACTCATAACATTAGTATCTTGTCAAGCTGCATATTCTTACCATTTATTATTTGTACTTCCATCCATTCCACTGCCTATGCTGCCACATTACCTCCAATGCCTTGAGCACCTTCACAGATATCTAGAATGCCATTTTATCGGACAATTTCTGAAAGTTGAAATATAGTACCACACCCAAAATGTTTACTTTTTTGTTGGTTATTTCAGTTGGCTGGAGGCTGGTTCGTGATGGGGAGAGACGCGAACGCCAATTTCCCTTCCGCCCAAGGTTATCCAATCTCAACCTTGCCTGAGGTGTGGTGACCCTCAGGTTTAGCCACCACCAACCAGATAGCTCTCAAAGGGGAGAGCAGCCTGTGGTCCTCTGGGACGGTGGCAACGTTTACATTTACACTTTGTTGTAAAATGGTTGAGTTTTAGTCTCCTCCATTACTTATTTTTACACTTAGAAACTGATTTTAAGTTTGAAAGATCAATACAATTGCATGCTCAATACTATTTTGCTTTAATAATCTGGCAAAGAAAACAAAACCCGGGTTGGGGCGGGGGGTTCGATACCACATTAACGCTACATTTTAATCGAATGTTAACCTGTCCAGCATTATTTAATATAGTAACTTGTTTCAAGATAGGCAAGTGACTCGCATATCATTACATTTCAACTTCTATGCTCATGTAAAGTCGGCTGAATGTTTGTTACAGATGGATACATCCATCATGTGCGCTCTGATCAGCTGTTACTGAATTTGATCTGTGATATCTTGTGTACATCATTATGGAATCGACGAACCCTTGGAGAAATATGTTGGGTGACAACAAATGTGCGAGTGATAGTAATTGACATGCGATGTAGTTTCATGTCTTATCTTCGAAAATCAAATGTTCCGTTTTCTTTTAATATCGCATTCAATTTTAATCTATTAAGCTTTATTTTCTCCTCATGAAATGTAGTTTAAATTCGGCTGCATACGCATCTCTTACCTTCACTGATTCGCCCAATGAAAAAGATGCTCAGAGCACCTGTAACAAAATAAAATAAAATATTGGTGAATCATCCCCATGTCACGACTGTAAAAGGAACGCGCTGTTTAGAAATGATATAACACACTGTATAACATAATTTCATTTTATGCCTGTCTCACAACAATTGTAAAATAGCGTTTCAACATGTTAAGCCCAATATAACACACAATATCACAAATATAATTCAGAGTGTTACTATAATAACGCGAATACCCTAATGCACGCGAAGAAAGTAATGGGCAGACTTGAGGCGTCAAATGTTCAAATGTTCTGGCGGGCAATTTATATGTACTTTTTTTTGCCCGCTCAGCCGCTCCAATCCCTATTTGGCAACAGCCAGAGCAACGCATTTATTACATTAACTCTGCTGTTTCCACATCAGGATAAAATTAGAGAAGCATTGTCAGGAGTTTTGTGCAGAATCATTGAGACATTAATCCGGTCCTCAAGTGTCTGACCACGCATGTGGCAATTTTTATCAAGCACAGAAGCTGCAACAGATCGAACCTAAAATATCAGCCACTGACTCGTTCTTGGTCAGCATAAAATGCAAATAAAATTCAATGGGATTATTTTGGCCAAATCGAGAAAATCGGCGCGAAACAAATGCTATGCGGATAAAACACGCTTGTTTGGGGGATAAAAGGCAAATTACTGCAGATGCTGGAATCTGAAACCAAAGAGAAAATGCTGAAAAATCTCAGCAGGTCTGGCAGGAGAAAAAAGAGCTAACGTTCCGAGTCCAGATGACCCTTTGTCAAAGCTTGTTAAAAGTTTGGATTAAGTAGTCAAACACTGATTCAGCCCGATTTCCAAGAGTTTTATTAATAATCTTTTTGATAATCTATATTGTCACAAGTTTAGGCTTACATTAACACTGCAATGAAGTTACTGTGAAAAGCCCCTAGTCGCCACATTCGGGCTCGCCTGTTCGGGCACACAGAGGGAGAATTCAGAATGTCCAATTTATGTAACAGAACGTCTTTTGGGACTTGTGGGAGGAAACAGGAGCACCCAGAGGAAACCCACGAAGGAACAGGGAGAACATGCAAACTCCGCACAGACGGTGACCCAAGTCGGGAATCAAAAGCAGTGAAGCAACAGTGCTATCCATTGTGCTACCGCTTGTAACCTATGCTCACTTCCTTCCAATGGAAAAAAAACAGCTCCAGCTGCCAGGCTCTTTCGCGCTAACTCCGACCCCAGTGGTTAGAATGCCTGCTGGGCTGGGAATTGCTCAGAATTTGCGCCGAGTGCTGACCCATTAGTATGTCCTGAATTGCTTCGCGAATAGCGCACCCAATGAAAACGCCAACCACACGCAACTCAGTCACAGCATCAGCTCCCAGTATCCCAATCTCATAAACACTACTCTCAATAACTGAATCATCAATATCAGCACCATAATCTCAAAACACTTCATCTAACATATAATTTTTACACTCTCATTCGCACAGCACACATGACTGCATCTTTCACCAGCACAATTCAAATTTCAGACACCTCTCATTTTTAAAAATATTTTTTTCATTCTCCTCATTTTCATCAAATACACAAGAGACAACCAACAATAACAAATACAGTATCAATCCCCCAAACAGCAACCCCTTCAATATACAAACCCAAACATCACCCATACATTCCAAATAAAACAAAACAAAAAGACCAAAAGAAAATTAATGATCATCCCATAAACAATGTACTCAACCCTCCAATAGCCCCCTCCCCCTCCCACCTAATGTTCGATGGCATCCAATTCTTGAACTATTTAAACTATGCCCATGAATTGTAGAATCCTTCCATCCTCCCCCTCAGCTCAATCTTCAGCTTCTTGAGCATCAAAAATTCCAGCAGGACCCCCCGCCAATCCGAGGCATAGGGTGAAGAAGCTGACTTCCATCCCAGCGGGACCCGCCTCCACGCAATCAGCGAGGCGCAGACTAAAACATCTGTTCCCACACCTGCCTGCAGCCCGGGCCGGTCCAACACCCCGAAAATGGCTTCATGGGGTCCTGGCTCCAAACTCACATGCACTACCCCCCGAGATGACCTTAAAAGGTCCAATACTCCTCCAGCTGTGGCAGGACCAAAACGATTGAACATGGTTTGCAGGCTCACCCCCTCAAAGAGTCGGCTTATCCTCACCCTCGTGAGGTGCACCCTATACATGACCTTCTGCTGTATCAGGTTGATGCGTTTACCCTCCGGAGCACCTTACAGACCATCTTCCATGATCTCCCCAAACTCTTCCTTCACTTCGCTTTAATCCCCTCTGTTGCTCTTTTTAGCCTTAGTTTTATTAGCTCTGATTATGTCACCTTTGCTCACGAGTCGCCAGGTATCTTTCTGATACCGCCACGTGGTTCAAGCTCGAGTTATGATTAATAAGTCAGCACACCGCTTAGTAAGATTGAAATCAACGGTCATTTATTATGTACAGCAATAGATACTTACACAATAATCCTACTATCTATATCAAAACCTACCACTACTGGCCAATACTTAACTTTAGGAGATGGCCCACCAGGTCAGGAAAACGAATAGTTTATCGAATTGGATCTGGCCTGCGGGATTCAAAAGGCTGATACGGGTCGATGGCTAGGAATCTCTATTGGGTAGCGATCGCTGGAGTCAGACTTACGGTTCTTTGTTGAAGGTTCTTGCGAAGGTTGCGAGCAGGTGAAGGGAGAGAGAGATCTGAACTTGGCCCCTCACTTTATAGGGCCCAGGGGCTTCCCGCCTCTTGGGGTGGCCCTTGACCCTGAGTCCCAAGTGATTGGACTTGTTCCCAATCACTGGGTTCGATATGCTCCAATAATGGGGCGATTCCTCGATCGCGGGGTGGTCGTTCACCTGTCTTTGTTTCGGCCACTGCAGGCGCCGACAGGTCTGGCCCGGCATTCAATTGCTAATATGTTGCAATTGTTCCCGGCGATAGCCGATTAAACTGCAGATGTCTGGGTTGATGTGCTGCTAATGGTCTTGAGTATCGATCTGGGCCGACTTCCCCAGAGTCGAATCCGCTATTCTGTCTGCAGCTGTCCGTTTGTGTCCTGTTTGCTGCTTTTCCCATCAGCCTTTTCGGTTAGCCATTTTAAATCGGGTTTTGGCCAAATTAATAGGGAATCAGCCATTTTAGGTGGCTACAGACCCTGCTTGTGATCCTAACGCGAAGCGTGAAGGATCACATAAATATTGTCCTTTCCGTTCCCTGACCGGGGGACACCTCCTACATGGCCACTATTCTGACCTTAGCTATGCACAAAAATTTACCTAAACAATTCTTGAGGGCGCTATGTCAGGCAGGGGCATGTATCTAAAAAAAATAAAAACTTGGAGCCTCTAATTTTACCTAAATACACTCATCAAGCATTGCATCATCCTATCTCTCTAAAACATACAACAACAATCATAACATTCCATATATTCTTTCCTGGCTTGGCAGTCAAGCTCAGGATCATACATTTTTTTTCTTGTTACAGGTAGTTTTGTACATCTTTTATTTACAGGAAAACACAAGTGCTTGTTCTTTATTTTTGTATTATAGGGCGCGGGGGTCTGGGGTCTGGTCATACCCGAACATAGGGGATTGGATCCGATATACCGGGGTTCGAGCGCGGTACGCTCTCCTTCTCCACTTGCGGAGGCGCATAGTCTGCACTGCACAGCAGAGTATTGCCAATGCTAATAGTGCTTCAATAACGTACGACAGGGAGTACCAAGTTATGAACTTGGCACACCAAGATAATGCAGCGTGGCTGGTGACTGGGCCCTCGGTACTGCGGGGCAGTGAAACATTAACGGCAGGGGGGTTTGGAGTAATGGGGTCCGCGTTCCCACACAACCAAATGTCCAGTATAAAAATCTTGATCACGATGAAAGAAGTCCTCATGGCTGTCCTCCTTCTTTTTCTTTCTTTGTGTTCTCTGTTTTCTCCGGTCCTGGAGCTTCTGGAGTTCTGTAAAACAAGCATAGTATCTGTAACTACCTTGGTATAATATCCGGTATGTTAGTGTGTCTGTCCTTCGGGGCCAATTATTCCCTTCTAATTGGTGACGCTATGTGACTCCCTCATTTTTTTTTTCAAAACAAATGTTAGGACACGGCACACTTCCCAATGGTGGACCAGTGCTAAGTTTATCATCCAAATGTTCCTGGATGTAAATGGCATTTGGCAGCAACCCAAAGGTTGCCTAAATAAATGAAACTGTTTTTGAAAGGAAAAGGTCAAATGAGGTGCGTATGGGCCGCGACGGGTAAGATTTGGATGGTGTCCCCGGGTAGGACGGCTACCAATACCGTATCTCCCCTACCCGACGGGGGGAGTCCCCAGGCAGGGCGGGTCTCACGCCGTTTCTCCACTGCCTGAGCAACCGACAAGAACGGGCAAAAATGTAGTCATCATGGTGGGTTTGCTGCTGTGATGCTCCCGTCAAATCAGATCGGGCATCTGGCACTTGAACGAGTACCAGCTGAAAAGCTTGTTCCTCCGAACAAGCGTTGGGTGCTGTGCTTCTACCATCGAATCAGAACGGGCGTCCGGTCTGCTGACCAGGTATCTGCAGATAAACTAGTTCCGCTGAACAAGTGTCTGGTCTGTTGACCAGGTATCTGTGGTCAAGTTGATACCATTGTGGTATCTGTGGACAAGTTGGTACCGCTGAACAAGCGTCTGGGGAAAGAGCTAAAAAGTTTCAGGCGAATGGGTGTGTGACGGTGAGAAAAATTCTCCTGTCGGACGAACAACACTTAAACAAACATACAAACAACGTAAAACATCCTGCAGGTTCCATCAGGAAGGACAACACTTTTCACCAAGTGTCTCCCTTAAATCATCATGTGGACACCTCAGTTCTTTGTTGCGAACAGGGTTGCAAAGGGGTTGGCGGATTGGGGGTCTGACTCGGGGTCGTCCCCTTCTCCCGGGTGCCAAATTCTGGAGTGAATTAATGTTGAGAGGGCTGCGTGGTATGAGTTGGGGTTGCTCTCGTCGTTGCGGACGAGTCTGTAGGCGTTGTCGCGGTGCCAATGGCGTTCGTCAAGTTGTGTGGGGATAAAGTCAGGGTCGTCCGTGTGGGTCGGTGGTGGGTGGTGTGGTTTGTTTAAGAAAGTGATGAGGAAGGGATCACTGGAATCAAACTCGGAGTCACTGGGTGTGGGACCAAGATAGTAGGGAGGCGTGCTGTGGCTGTCGTCAGAGTCACAGTCGCTGTCTCTGCTGCTGCAGTCTGTGGGCATTCCGGGGCGGAGTGTAAAGTTTGTGGGTGGAGTCGGGGGCGAGTCCGTGTCTGGGCTCGACGTGGAGGGGGTTGGTGTGGTCACGTTGGCTGTGGGCGGCGTTTGGTCTGCTGCGTCAAGCATGACGTGGTGGGCGTGGTTTGACTGTGCTCCATAAGCCTTTAGCTGGTTTATGTGAAACCACGCAGTCTTACCATTTTGGTATTTGATTTTGTATACCGATGGGCTTACTTTATCCGTAATGGAGTACGGATCCGAGTATTTCAGAGACAGAAATGTGCTGGGGTTATACCCAGACAACATCACTTGTTGTCCTATATTATACTCCGTTGCATGTACTGCCTTATCAAAACAGGCCTTGCTCTGTTTCTTTTTAATGCCCAATTTAACAGCGGCTGCGAACTGAGCCGTTTTTACATTTACAAGTAATTGTTCAACGGCTTTCTCGTGGGTGAGTGCCGTAACTTCAGGGCTGGTCAGGTCTAAGCCCAACAAGTACTCTGTCCCTTTCATGCGGCGTCCGGTCATGAGGGTGTGTGGGGTGTAACCTGTGGAGGTGGAAACAGTGTTACGCAAGAACATCAGCGCAAAGGGGAGGACAGAATCCCAAGTGGTGTTGTTCTGCTGGACCATTTTTCTCAGGGTGGTTTTTAGGGTCCGATTCATGCGCTCCACTATACCACTCGATTGTGGGTGGTACGCAATGTGAAATTTTTGGGTTATGCCAAATATCGTGAGGACGTTCTGCATGACACGTCCCGTAAAGTGAGAACCTTGGGCGAAATTCTCCATTATCGGCGGAAAGTCCGCCGATCGGCGCAAAAAACGGCGCAAATCCCACTTGCGTCACGTCATAAAAATGGGCCGATATTCTGCGGCCCGAAATGGGCTAGCAGCGACGTAACGGGATCCGCGCTTGCGCAGTGGTTCACGCCGTGCAGCGTCATACGCGCTGCACGGCGTGACGGCTCATAAGGCCGCGCAGCTCCCCCCCACCCGACCGGAACAGCCGACCGCAACACCCGACTTGATGGCTGGCCGTCGCTCAGCCCCGAGGTTCGAGTCACACGATGTGGAGGCGCTCCTGGATGCGGTGGAGCAGAGGAGGGACACCCTGTATCCCGGGCACGGCCGCAGAGTTGCCCCACGCCACAGCCGGCGTCTGTGGAGGGAGGTGGCAGAGGCCGTCACCGCTGTGGCCCTAACACCACGGACAGGCACCCAGTGCCACAAGAAGGTGAACGACCTCGTCAGAGCAGGCAGGGTGAGCCTCCCCCATATCCCCCCTCCCCCAAATCCCCCCTCCCCCATATCCCCCCTCCCCCATATCCACCCTCCCCCATATCCCCCATATCCCCCCTCCCCCATATCCCCCATATTCCCCCCTCCCCCATATCCCCCCCTCCCCCATATCCCCCATATTCCCCCCTCCCCCATATCCCCCCTCCCCCATATCCCCCCTCCCCCATATCCCCCCTCCCCCATATCCCCCATATTCCCCCCTCCCCCATATCCCCCCTCCCCCATATCCCCCATATCCTCCATCCCTCATATCCCCCATATTCCCCCCTCCCCCATATCCCCCCTCCCCCATATCCCCCATATTCCCCCCTCCCCCATATCCCCCCCTCCCCCATATCCCCCATATCCCCCCTCCCCCATATCCCCCCCATATCCCCCCTCCCCCATATCCCCCCTCCCCCATATCCCCCCTCCCCCATATCCCCATATCCCCCCTCCCCCATACCCCCCTCCCCCATATCCCCCCTCCCCCATATCCCCCATATCCCCCCTCCCCCATATCCCCCCTCCCCCATATCCCCCATATCCCCCTCCCCCATATCCCCCCTCCCCCATACCCCCCTCCCCCATATCCCCCCTCTCCCATATCCCCCATATTCCCCCCTCCCCCATATCCCCCCTCCCCCATATCCCCCCTCCCCCATATCCCCCCTCCCCCATATCCCCCATATCCCCCCTCCCCCATATCCCCCATATTCCCCCCTCCCCCATATCCCCCATATCCCCCCTCCCCCATATCCCCCATACCCCCCCTCCCCCATATCCCCCCCTCCCCCATATCCCCCATATCCCCAAGTGAATCCAGCCCTAACCTTAACCTCTGCAATGCACGCGCAACCGATGGCGTGCATTCATATACCTGCCTAACACTGTTGCCTTTTACCCCAGCCACCACCCCCCCCCCCCCCCCCCCCAGGAGAAGCGCGCACACAACAATAGGGAGCATGTGAGGACTGGAGGAGGGCCCGCTGATGAGAGGTCACTGACCGTACACGAGGAAAGGGCCCTGGAACTGGCTGGTGGACCTGAGGACCGGGAGGTTGCTGATGCAGAGGTCGGGGCCCCACGAGCAAGTGAGCCACCAACAGCCCGTCCCCATATCCCCCCTCCCCTATATCCCCCTCCCCCGTATCACCTGATCACTGCCTGCTGTCTAACCATGCATGCTTCATTGTGTATCGCAGGACCAAACGTCCAGGCACCCATCCCCGCAGATGCAGACCGCCCGCAGGATGCCCCTCGGAGACCACAGGAGACGGAGAGACCCGCATCCTCCAGCATGCGACGCCCGCAGGATGCCCCTCGGAGACCACGGGAGACGGAGAGACCCGCACCCTCCAGCATGCGACGCCCGCAGGATGCCCCTCGGAGACCACGGGAGACGGGAGACCCGAACCCTCCAGCATGCGACGCCCGCAGGATGCCCCTCGGAGACCACGGGAGACGGAGAGACCCGGACCCTCCAGCATGCGACGCCCGCAGGATGCCCCTCGCACACCACGGGAGACGGAGAGACCTGGAGCAACAGGGAGACGACACCCCCGTCACGTGCGGGAGCGACCACCCAGCGATGAGGGGGGCAGCCACAGGCCCCCGTCACATCCGAGCCAGGACACCACTACCCAGGACACCACTATCCAGGACACCCCTACCCGGGACACCACTACCCAGGACACCCCTACCCGGGACACCACTACCCGGGACAGCACTACCCGGGACACCACTACCCGGGACACCACTACCCGGGACAGCACTACCCGGGACAGCACTACCCGGGACAGCACTACCCGGGAAGACGAAATACCGGACAGTGACTCAGAGTGGATGGGTGGAGACGAACCCCCACCCCAAAGTGCCATGGACTCAGAGTGGGACGAAGAGCACGACACAACGCCACTGCTGTCACCAACACCCTCCACCATCGCAGAAACACTCACCACGGTTGGGCACTTTAGTGATGAGGCGTCTGGTACACTCACTGGTGCGCACAACACAGCCGTCCCGGTACAGCAGGTGGAGGTAGGAGCAGCAGAGGGACCGGGCGGTCGGAGGGCAGCCCAGGCCAAGCGAACATCTGCCGCCCAGATGGATCCCGGGTTCCTGCAGTTACCACACCCACACATAGATCCGATGCAACCACTGACACGGAGACGAGCGAATAGGGTGACGGGTGACTTGCGGCGGCTGCGGTCGCAGGTGGAGGAGTCCACCCGCGTCCAGGAGCTGGGAGTGGTCCCGGTCATGCGTGCCACCCAGGCTGACACCGCACGGGTGGCGTCCGCGGTGGAGGCAATGGGTGCGACGGTGTCAGACATGGGGAACGGTTTGCGAGGTCTGGGGCCTTCCGTGCAGGCAGCGTCTGTGGCCCAGGAAATGGCTGCCCTCTCACAGGAGGCCATGAGCCAGTGCCAGCGCCAGATGGCAGAGGCGCTCAACGCCATAGCCCAGTCTCAGCATGCCATAGCCCAGTCTCAGCAGGCCATGGCCCAGTCTCAGCAGGCCATGGCCCAGTCTCAGCAGGCCATAGCCCAGTCTCTGCAGGCCATGGCCCAGTCTCTGCAGGCCATGGCCCAGTCTCAGCAGGCCATCGCTGAGGGCATCGGCGCCAGTGGCCATGTGCGAGCTGGCGTCGCACTGTCGCAGACAGGGTTCGACAACCCCCTGGGCTCCATGGCTGCAAACCTGCAGACCCCTGTCGATACCAGCACGGGCCTCCAGGACTGGCAGCGCCAGATGTCGGGGGCGCGTCGGATGGCCAGTCCGTTCGCATCCCCCACCCATGTAGAGGCCTGGGGGCCATCGGGCACCCCGAGGGAGGAGGAGGTGGTGTGGTCCGTCCCGGCTCCCTCTGTCGGGGAGGTCCCGGTACACCGCGACACCTCGGACTCCCCCCCTTCCGTCCCAGGTGCATCGGGTGGGCAACGGGCAGGACAGGCTGGCAGCTCGCCATCCCAGTCGCCCGGGCCGCAGCCTGGCCCATCTAGGCCAGGACGCCCCAGGAAACGGCCGCCAAAGGGATCCAGTGTCAGAGGGCAGGAATCACAGGAGTCCACCTCCAGTTCTGCTGTACCGTCTGGGGAACCACGTAGGCGTAGTCAAAGGGCCCGTAAGGCCAAACAATTAGACACTGAGTAAGTTGGCACGGGTGCAGGGCACAGATGAGTTTTAGGCGCTAGGGCACGTGCATGAACTCCTTTGGTTATTAAAGTCAATGTTACACCTACCGAAGCTGCCTTTGTGCTCTGTCCAAAGTGTGCGGGGGTGTCATGTACGTTGAGCGCAAGTGTGTGTGTGAGGGGTGGTCTTACCTCAGCCCCAGGTGAGTCTGCCCCCTTCCCCCTGGGCCGCCATCAACATCCCCCGGGCAGAGGACGGGATCGTGCGCTGCAGTGTCACAGCCGCTTGCAGGGATGGTCCGGGTGGATGGTGGTACTGTGGCCATGGGTCAGACATAGTCCAACGATGTAGAGCCAGGAGCTCATCGGAGGCGGGTTGTCATCATTCTCCATGGCCTGCGATAGACACGCGTCCACCCGCAACTGGGTGAGCCCGGCCCGTTGTGCAGCCGGTGGATCGGCAATTGGGGGTGGGGGGGTGGTGTGCATGCGGGTGGGGTGTGTGGAGTTGGGGAGAGGGGTGAGGGTGCTGGGTGGGTGGATGGGTGGGGGGTGTGGGTGGTCGGCTGTTGTCATGGTGTGCGGTCTGTGGCCATACTACCCGATTCCCACGCCCGTCTAGTCAGTGAAGCAGGCGTCTATCAGTCTGTCCCGTGCCCGCTGGGCCAGCCGGTAACGGTGGACAGCCACCCGTCTGTGTCTACCCCGTCTGCCCTGACCATTGCCCCCATCCCCCTCATCTGGGGAGGACTGGGCCTCTTCCTGCTGCTCCTCCACTCCGCCCTCCTCTGCCTGCGGCACATCGCCCCTCTGCTGGGCTATGTTGTGCAGGACGCAGCACACCACAATGATGCGGCCGACCCTATCTGACCGATACTGGAGGGCGCCCCCAGAGAGGTCCAGGCACCTGAAACGCATCTTCAGCACGCCAAAGCACCTCTCGATCACTCCCCTTGTCGCTACATGGGCATCATTGTAGCGGTTCTCCGCCTCATTGCGTGGCCTCCGTATAGGCGTCATCAGCCACGATCGCAATGGGTAGCCCCTGTCGCCCAGCAACCAGCCCCTCAGCCGGGGATGGCGTCCCTCGTACATGCCGGGGATGGATGACCGCGACAACACGAATGAGTCGTGTACACTGCCTGGGTGACGGGCGCAGACGTGCAGGATCATCATGCGGTGGTCGCAGACCACCTGTACGTTCATTGAATAGGTCCCCTTCCTATTAGTGAACACGGCCCTGTTCTCTGCAGGTGGCCGCACGGCGACGTGCATCCCATCGATCGCGCCCTGGACCATGGGGAACCCGGCAACGGCAGAGAAGCCCACGGCCCGGGCATCTTGGCTGGCCCGGTCCACGGGGAAGCGGATGTAGCGGTGCGCCATGGCATAAAGGGCATCTGTCACTGCCCGGATGCACCGATGCACCGATGTCTGCGATATGCCGGACAGGTCCCCACTCGGTGCCTGGAATGACCCCGTTGCATAAAAGTTCAGGGCCACCGTAACCTTGACGGACACGGGGAGAGGGTGTCCCCCGCCAGTGCCACGCGGTGACAGGTGTGCCAGCAGGTGGCAGATGTGTGCCACGGTTTCCCGGCTCATCCGGAGTCTCCTCCTGCATTCCCGGTCCGTGAGGTCCTGGTATGACTGCCGGGGCCGGTACACACGGGGCGCCCTCGGGTGCCTCCGTTGCCGTGGGGCCGCGACGTCCTCCTCCCCCTCCTCGTCCTGCCGGTCAGGTGTCCCTCCAGCCTGGGCGGCTGCCGCCTGCCCCTCTGCGGCAGCCTGCGCCGCCTCTCTGGCACGCTCCTCCTCCTCCTCCTCATCCAGGGCAACATAGACATGAGCGGCTGCCACCACGGCGGCCAACATCGCTGGATGGTCTGAAAACATGACGGCCTGGTGGGGGGGAGGGGAACGACGACATGTCATCATTGCCCATATCCCCTCCTCCCCCCAGCCAGGTGGCATGGACCGCATGGGTCCAACTGTTGGAGGCTGGCACCTGGCCAGGTGGACCAACTCATTTGCCCTCCCATCACCCACCCCGGCACGGACCCCCCCCCCCCCAACCTCCACCCCGGCACGGACCCCCCCCCCCAACCTCCACCCCGGCAAGGACCCCCTCCCCAACCTCCACCCCGGCATGGACCCCCTCCCCAACCTCCACCCCAGCACGGACCCCCTCCCCAACCCCCAACCTCTACCCCGGCACGGACCCCCCCCCCAACCTCCACCCCGGCACGGACCCCCCCCCCAACCTCCACCCCGGCACGGACCCCCTCCCCAACCTCCACCCCGGCACGGACCCCCTCCCCAACCTCCACCCCAGCACGGACCCCCCCCCAACCCCCAACCTCCACCCCGGCACGGACCCCCCCCCCAACCTCCACCCCGGCACGGACCCCCCCCCCCAACCTCCACCCCGGCACGGACCCCCTCCCCAACCTCCACCCCGGCACGGACCCCCTCCCCAACCTCCACCCCAGCACGGACCCCCCCCAACCCCCAACCTCCACCCCGGCACGGACCCCCTCCCCAACCTCCACCCCGGCACGGACCCCCTCCCCAACCCCCAACCTCCACCCCGGCACGGACCCCCCCCCCAACCTCCACCCCGGCACGGACCCCCTCCCCAACCCACAACCTCCACCCCGGCACGGACCCCCCCCCAACCTCCACCCCGGCACGGACCCCCCCCCCCCAACCTCCACCCCGGCACGGACCCCCCTCCCCAACCTCCACCCCAGCACGGACCCCCCCCCAACCCCCAACCTCCACCCCGGCACGGACCCCCTCCCCAACCTCCACCCCGGCACGGACCCCCTCCCCAACCCCCAACCTCCACCCCGGCACGGACCCCCCCCCCCAACCTCCACCCCGGCACGGACCCCCTCCCGGCACTCCCCCGGAGCCCAACCTACTCTAACCACCCCCCCCCTCCCTCCCCCCCCCGCCGCACACACACACACACACAAGCCGAGACACACCTCTCCTCACGCAATCAGTCTGCGGCCACGCCATTTCCTGCCCAGAGCCAACCCCCCAGGCCGTCACTCACCTCCTCGCTGGTCGGCGTGAGCCTGGAGCACCGGGTCACGCCGATGAAAAGGAGGTTTGATTGACGTCGACGTGAACGGTCATCACGTCGACGGGACTTCGGCCCATCCGGAAGGGAGAATATCGGCAGGCCGAAAATCGGCTGCCTTGCGCAGGCCCGTGACATTCTCCGCGGCAGCGGCGCCATTAACGCCCCGCCGACTTTTCTCCCTTCGGAGACTTCGGCGGGGGCGGGGGCGGGATTCACGGCGGCCAACGGCCATTCTCCGACCCGGCGGGGGGTCGGAGAATGACGCCCCAGGGTCCGATTCAATACTGCGGGGGATTCCCCATCTTGTAAAAATGTGGTGGGTTAGGATTTTGGCTGTGGTTTTCGCGGTGTTGGTGCGGCTGGAAATGCTTCCACCCACTTTGTGAAAGTGTCTATGACCACCAGAACATATTTATAAATAAATATTTTTATATTTATATAAAACCTATAAAATCGATCTGGAGGTTGGTCCCGGGGCCGTTAACGGGTCGGGTGTGGCTGAGTTGTGCCTTTTTGGCATATCTATCTGGGTTGTTCTGAGCGCAGATGAGGCAATTCTCAATGTAATGGGATACATCCTCTTTGAGATTTGGCCATGTAGCCATGTAAAATGGCTGCGTTCCGATTAATCTGACCAAAACCCAGTTTAAAACGGCTAACCCGAAAGACTGCTGGGAAAAGCAGCCAAGAAGACACAAGCAGGCAGCTGCAGACAGGTTTGCAGCTTCAGCTCTGGGAACGTAGCCCAGATCGATACTCAGGGCTATCAACAGCCCATCAACCCAGGTATCCGCAGTTGCATTCAGGACTGTTTACACCTAATCTACTCAGACATCCACAGCTGGATGGGGCAGCACGGTAGCCTTGTGGATAGCACAATTGCTTCACAGCTCCAGGGTCCCAGGTTCGATTCTGGCTTGGGTCACTGTCTGTGCGGAGTCTGCACATCCTCGCCGTGTGTGCGTGGGTTTCCTCCGGCTGCTCCGGTTTCCATCCCAAAGATGTGCGGGTTAGGTGGATTGGCCATGATAAATTGCCCTTAGTGTCCAAAATTGCCCTTGGTGTTGGGTGGGGTTACTGGGTTATGGGGATAGGGTGGCGGTGTTGACCTTGGGTAGGGTGCTCTTTCCAAGAGCCGGTGCAGACTCGATGGGCTGAATGGCCTCCTTCTGCTCTGTCTATTCTATGAATTCTATGAATAAATCGGCTATCCCCGGGAACAATTGCAACATATTAGCAATTGAATACCGGGCCAGACCTGTCGGCGCCTGCAGTGGCCGAAACAAAGACAGGTGAGCGATCACCCCCCGATCAAGGAATCGCCTCACCATTGGACACATCGACCCCAGAGACTTTGGACAGAATCCAATCACTTGGGACTCAGGGTCAAGGGCCGCCCCGGGAGGCGGGAAGCCCCTGGGCCCTATAAAAGTGAAGGTCCAAGTTCAGATCTCGCTCTCTCTCCTCTTTGCCGGCTCAAGACCTTCGCAAGACCAGCCACCGGCAAGTGTAAGTTTGAATTCAACGATCGGCATCCGGTAGAGACACCTAGCCACCGACCTGTAGCAGCCTTTTGAATCCCGCGGGCCAGATTTGATTGGACAAGCCATTCATTTCCCTGACCTGGTGGGCTCTTCCTAAGTTAAGTATTGGCCAGTAGTGATAAGTTTATTATATAGAAAGTAGTATTAGGGTATTAATATTGCTTGTTGTATATAATCAATGACCGTTGTTTTAATCCTTGCTAAGCGGTGTGCTGTGTTATTAATCATAACCTGAACTTGAACCACGTGGCGGTATCATAAAGATACCAGGCGACTCATGAGCAAAGGTGACTTAAACAGAGCAAATAGACTAAGGTTAAAAAGAGCAACAGCCACCAACAAAGCTGTTTGAGGTGGGCTGCGGTGGGTTCGATTCCCTGGTGTCCATGTCCATCATGGAATAAACAGATTATTTGGTTCCTATCCTGCTTAGGAACTACATAAAGGGTGTCCTTTAGCACCACACCGTCATGTGTGGTTATTGCATTTCTGTACCTTTCGTATGAGGCTGGAAACTTCCCTTTCACGATTTCAGTGAGAGCGCTATCCTGCTCCTGGGCCTCTACTCGATCTTCGATCCTAGTCTGCGCGACCTGAACTGCACTCACTGGCGCACTCACTGGGACGCTTTCGGGGGGCTTCCAAAAGTACCCATGCCTGGATCCTGCCTTAGCCAGTGCGTCGGCTTTTACATTTCCAGGGGGGGAGGAACGATGGTGGCTGCGGACTTTTATAATGCCAAAGGTCCGGTCCTTGGCTTTTTGCAAAATATGGCGGAGTAATGGGGCTGAGGGGAGGGGTTTCCCATCCGCGGAAACAAATCCTCTTGTTTGCCAGAGGGGCAGAAATTCAATGAGGCTGTTGCACACGTATAGACTGTCTGAATATTTGTCTGCTGGGCTGGGGAAGGAATCGGGGTGCTCTACAATGTAAGCGATGGCCGCAAGCTCTGCTCCCTGAGCGCCTAAGTGCCCGGGTAATTTTAATGCAATTTCCTCGAGGGCGCGTCCCTGCGCATCCTCCACATAAATCCCGCAACCTGTTATGCGTTGCCCATCCAGGACTGTGGAAGATCCATCCACATAAATCCTAATGGGGTCACACGTGTCCGGGTGAGGGGGGTTCTGAGATGGAATGGCTAGTTTTCTGGGGGGTGTTTTAGCTATACAGGAGCCTGTATTGTGGTGGGGCGAGATGATTTCACACTCATGGGGGGTTCCGGGGTACTGTAAATTGTCCGCTAAGTATGTGTGTGTTTTGGTCCGTTTGACTGTGAGTCCCGTCCTTGTAAGAGAAGAGTCCATCTAGCAGCGCGGATTTGGCTGACGGTACCGTCTTTAAGTCGTCCGTCTAGTAAAAGTTGGGTGGGGGTGTGCTCGGTCAAAATGGTGATGGGGTTCAGTCCGGTAATGTATGAAAAGTACTGGACTGCCCAGAAAACTGCGAGCAGGTGCCTCTCACAGGCTGAGAATCCCTGCTCCACAGCATCTAAAATTCGGGAGGCATAAGCCACGGGTCTCAGCTGGTCATGCCGTTCCTGCAGGAGCACGGCTGAAAGGGTGCGGTCTGTGGTCGCTAACTCTATTGCGTAAGGGGAAAGCGGGTCGGGAACTTGTAGTGCGGGGGCTGCTATGAGCGCCTGTTTTAATGATTCCACAGCATCCGGATGCTGCGGAAGCCACTCCCAGGGGGCTCCTTTCTTTAGGAGATCTGAGAGGAGTGCTGCCTTGCTGGCGAAACCGTCAATGTGGTTTCGGCAGTAGCCAACCAGTCCTAAAAACGACCGGAGGGCTGAAACGTGTTGGGGAAGGGGCAATTTAGCGATCAAGTCAATTCTTTTGTGCTTGATCTCGCGTTTGCCGTGTGTGATAATAGTACTCAAATATATCACCTTTTCTTCCAATATCTGGGCCTTTTTGGGGTTTACTTTACAGCCAATGGAATGTAGTAATTCCAGGAGTTCGGACAGAAGCTCAATGTGCTCTTCCTTGGTGTCTGTCTGCAGTAGTAGATCGTCTACATACTGTACCAGACATTCGGGGCGAGAAAACTTCGTTAGTCCATTTGCCAGCTGTCGGTGGAAAATGGAGGGGGAGTTGTGGAAGCCTTGTGGCACGCATGTCCACGTGTATTGCTGCGCTCGGACACACAAACACTCAACCAATAGATAAGTTAAATGGGAGGCGACCAATGGACATTCACGATACACAAGGAGGTGACACGACCACAGGGGGCCATTACACCAACCCATACAGAAAGGACACCACACACATGATCAGCCCCTTCGGCCAGTGGAGACAGTCAGTGAGGAGAGGCACAGGGTTGATTCATTATCACACCCACCACTTGGAAGACAGCAGCTGGTTAGTCAGTTTAGGTAGCTACAATAGGATTAGCAGTAGTGTCGAACTCAAGTTATATAAGTGTACATAGTGTAAATAAATGAGTTGAAGTTATTTACAAGTCTCGACCTTCCTTGACAAATGCAACACAAGGAAGCCGCTTATGTTACAAAGGAAACATAACAAAACACTGGGGAGTGGGGAGATGAGGTCGGGGAAACAATGGGAGTGAGAAAAGGGGGCGCCGGAGCGATGAGTCACCGGGCTAGCAGATTGGCTAGTCAAGGGAGTCAGGTTGGGGGGGGGAGGAGAATACAGCCAGTGAATGGCAGGGGTGGGGTTATCGGGGGATGTTGCTGGGGGGGGGCGGGAGGCGGGGGGGGGAGTTATTTTGCTGACGTGGTGGGGATCTGAAGTAGGTAATGGAAAGGAGGTCGGGGGCGGAGGCAGCCAAGAGGCAAGCCAGGAATGGCATGGCGCATGGGCCGGGGGCGGGCCCAAGAAAGGTTATAGCTGACCGGCGGGGGGGGGGGGGGGTTGTGCCCCCCAACCAGGCTGATCACCTGGAATGTCAGGGGACTAAATGGGCCAGTTAAAAGGGCACGTGTGTTCGCGCATTTGCGGGCTCTAAAGGCGGACGTAATTATGTTGCAGGAGACACATCTGAAAGTGTCTGACCAGACTAGGCTAAGGAAGGGCTGGATCAGCCAGGTCTTCCACTCGGACTTGGATTCTAAGTCCAGGCGAGTAGCAATTATGATCAATAAGCGAGTTCAATTTGAGGCGGAGGGCGTAGTCGCAGACGGTGGGGGCAGATTCCTTGTGGTAAGGGGCAAGCTGGAGGGGAGAAGAGTGGTGCTGGTGAACATATATGCGCCGAACTGGGACGACATTGACTTTATCAAAAGAGTGCTGGGGAAGATCCTGGACCTAGACTCACGCAAGTTGATAATGGGGGGAGACTTTAATATGGTCCTTGACCTGGGGCTGGACCGGTCATGTCCCAGAACGGGCAGACACCCAGCAATGGCAAAGGAGCTGAAAGGGTTCATGGAGCAAATGGGGGCTGTGGACCCATGGACAGCCAGACAGCCGACGGGAAGGGGCTACTCGTTTTATTTGCATGTTCATAAAGTATATTCTAGGATTGATTTTTTTATCTTGAGCAGGGACTGTGTAGGGGAGGTAAAGAATACGGAATACTCGGCAATCACTATCTCGGACCATGCCCCGCACTGGGTGGATCTGCAGGTCGGGGGGGCCGAATTACCAATGCCCGCAATGGAGGTTAGACGTAGGACTGTTGTCGGAGGAGGGGATATGTGAGAGACTTCGGAATTGTATGCAAAATTACTTGCAGGTGAACGACACGGGGGGGTTTCAGCAGCGACCCTGTGGGAGGTGCTGAAGGCAGTAGTGAGGGGGGAGATTATCTCAATTCAGGCTCACAAGGTCAGGGCGGACAGAGCAGAAATGGACAGATTGGTTAGGGAAATTCACCAGATAGACGAGGAGCATGCAGGGTCCCCGGGGGAGGACCTACTCAGGGAGAGACGGAGATTGCAGGCGGAACTGGGGGTGCTATCCACGAGTAGGGCCATGTAACAACTTAGGAAGGTGAGGGGAGTGGTGTATGAGCATGGGGAGAAGGCCAGCAGATTGCTAGCGCAGCAACTCAGGAAGAGGGAGGCGGCCAGGGAAATAAGTAGCGTGGTTGATGGGGAGGGGAGCAGAGTGGAGGACCCGGCAGGACTGAATAAGGTATTTCGGGACTTCTATAGTAAGCTGTACACTTCAGAACCCCCGGAAGAGCCGGAGGAGATGAAGAGGTTCCTGGATGGACTAACCTTCCCAAAAGTAAGCAGGGGACTAGTGGACAGGCTGGGGGCCCCGCTTAGAGCGGAGGAGGTTTTGGGAGGCCTAAAGGCCATGCAGTTGGGGAAAGCCCCGGGACCGGATGGATACCAGGTAGAGTTTTACAGGACGTTCTCGGAGATAGTGGGACCGGTCCTGACAAGGGTTTTTAATGAGGCAAGGGACAGAGGGACCCTGCCACCGACGATGTCGCAAGCCACCATCTCGCTGATACTGAAGCGGGACAAGGACCCGGAATCCTGTGGGTCATACAGGCCAATCTCCCTAATCAATGTGGATGCCAAGCTCCTGGCCAAGGTCCTGGCGATTAGAATTGAGGACTGCGTACCGGAAGTGATTGGAGACGATCAGAAGGGGTTTGTGAAAGGCAGGCAGCTGACAGCTAACTTGAGACGATTGCTGAATGTGATCATGATGCCCCAGAAGGGCAAGGAGGTGGAGGTAGTGGTGGCAATGGACGCTGAGAAGGCCTTCGACCGGGTGAGTGGGGCTATTTGTGGGAGGTGCTTGGATGGTTTGGGTTCAGGGAGGGACTGGTTAATCGGGTCAGACTATTGTACCAGGCCCCAAAAACTAGCGTTAGGACAAACAGGATAATGTCAGATTATTTCAGACTACACCACAGGACCAGACAGGGGTGCCCACTCTCCCCGTTGCTGTTTGCGCTAGCCATAGAGCCGTTGGCGATGGCGTTCAGAGCTGCAAAGGGGTGGAAGGGAATGACTAGGGGGTGGTGGAACATAGGGTCTCTCTCTATGCGGTGACCTGCTCCTGTACGTGTCGGACCCACTGGCCGGGATGGAAAATATACTGGAAACATTGAGGAAGTTCGGCCGGTTTTCAGGGTACAAATTAAATATAGCCAAGAGTGAGATGTTTGTGGTGTAGGCAAGGGGCCAGGAGAATAGACTGAAGGAGCAGCCATTTAGGCTGGTGGAGGAAAGTTTCCGGTACTTGGGGATACAGGTGGCACGAGGCTGGGGCAGGTTGCATAAGTTAAATTTGACTAAGGTGGTGGAACAAATGAAGAGGGAGTTTCGGAGATGGGATGCACTCCCGCTGTCACTGGCGGGGAGGGTGCAGACTGTGAAGATGACAATCCTCCCTAGATTTCTGTTCACCTTCCAGTGCCTCCCGATCTTTATCCCACGGTCCTTCTTCAAAAAGACTGGCAAAATCATCATGAGCTTTGTCTGGGCGGGAAAATCCCCACGGGTAAAGAAAGCGATGCTTGAAAGGAGCCGCAGCGAGGGGGGACTGGCATTGCCGAGTCTGATCAACTACTACTGGGCTGCTAACATAGCCATGATAAGGAAGTGGATGGTGGGTACGGGGTCTATCTGAGTGAGTGGAGGCGGCTTCGTGCAGGGGCACCAGTTTGGCAGCCCTGGTCACGGCTCCCCTACTGCTGTCGCCGGCCAGGTACTCCACCAGCCTGGTAGTGGGGGGGCGGCCCTGCGGATATGGGGCCAGTGGAGGCGATGTGGGGGGGTGGGGTGCGTCTGTCTGGGCTCCAATATGTGATAACCATCGATTCGCCCCCGGGAACATGGATGGAGGGTTTCGAACATGGCGGCGGGCGGGGGTGGGGAGGGTGGGCGATATGTTCCTGGAGGGGAGCTTTGCGAGTTTGAGGGGTTTGGAGGAGAAATTTCGGCTGGTAAGGGGAAATGACTTTAGGTACTTACAGATGCGGGACTTTGTACGCAGACATGTCCCATCCTTCACACACCTCCCGCCAATAGGGATCCAGGACAGAATAGTCTCTAGAGGAGAAGGAGGAGAAGGTAGAGTCTCGGATATCTGCAAGATGCTCATGAAGGGGGAAGAGTCCCAGACGGAGGGACTGAAACTCAAATGGGAGGAGGGGTTTGGCGGGGAGGTGGAGTACAGGCTGTGGGCAGAAGCTCTGAGTAGGGTAAACTCGACCGCAACATGTGCCAGGCTCGGCCTGATTCAATTTAAGGTCGTTCACCGGGCCCACATGACGGTAGCTCGGATGAGCAAATTCTTTGGGGTAGAGGACAAGTGCGCTAGATGCGCGGGAGGACCAGCGAACCATGTTCACATGTTTTGGGCATGTCCTAAGCTTAGGGGGTACTGGGAGGGATTTGTGTGGGTCATGTCCCGGGTGCTGAAAACAGGGGTGGTGATGAGTCCAGGGGTGGCAATTTTCAGGGTTTCAGAAGACCCGGGAGTCCAGGGGGAGAAAGAGGCCGATGTTCTGGCCTTTGCTTCGCTAATAGCCCGGCAGCGGATACTGCTGGCATGGAGGGACTCAAAACCCCCGAGGACCGAACTATGGCTTTCGGACATGTCAAGTTTTCTGGGTATGGAAAAAATTAAGTTCCCCTTGAGGGGATCTGTACTGGGGTTCGCCCAAAGGTGGCAACCGTTCATCGACTTCTTCGTGGGAGAGTGAACGTCAGCAGGGGGGGGTGGGGGAGGTTATAGTAGAGTAGGAGGGATAAATAGACGGGTAGTGTCTAGGGGAGAGTAGTGGGCATGAGCAGTATGGTTTGATTGAAGTATTGGTTTTATATTGATGTTTGCACATTTCTGTTATCTGTAACTCTTTACAATGCCAAAAAATACCTCAATAAAATTGTTTGTTAAAAAAAACTTATCCACCTCCTTGAAAAACGTCTTTGGCAAAAAGATCGGCAGGCGCTGACATACAAACGAAAACACAGCAGCAAATTAATTTTAATCGCCTTCAGACACTTCTCATGGCTCATCATATGATGGTTCCAAAAAAGATCCAAACTACACACATTCACAATTCTCACTCATTTTCTTTCAAGAAAACAAAAGCACATAAAAGGTAGCAGCAGGGTCTGATCTGTGGAGGTCAACTATTTCTTCACGCCACCACTTCCTGTGGAGTTGAGGTGCTGGTGCTGATCGGGAGTTGAGCATGAGACACCATGGTCAGAGGTAGAGCAGCGAGCATCTTGACAACAGGTTTGTAGCCCCCACAACATCCTTACTGATGCATAACATTTCCTGTAACCTTCATCACCCAAAACCATCCCCACGCCCAAGCTCCAGATAGTGCCAAAACACATTTTCTCCAGTAGTGATCATGTTCACTACACCCCAACCCTTGCAGCTTTATCATTGCAAGAACAAGATTCCCCTTGTACTCTGGAGCAAGTTCAAGGTGAGTTACAGCCAAACCGATCCCAGAGGAAGAGGAGCAGCAGGAACACTGTATCACAGAATTGTTATGATGCACAAGGAGGCTATTTGGACCATTGTGTCGGCACCGGATCTCCTAAAGTGGATTATGACTTTGTGTCATTCCCTTGCCTTTGCCCCGTACCCCTGAACATTGTTTCTATTCAAATTTTCATCACATGCAATCTCTCAATTTAACCTGCCTCCACCACATTTCCAGGTAGCGCATTCCAGATGCCTTCCAGTCGCTGTGTGGAACATAGGATATAAACCACGGTAGCAGAGTATTTAGCACTGTTACTTCACAACGCCAAGGTCCCAGGTTCGATTCCCGGCGAGGTCACTGTCTGTGCGGAGTCTGTATGTTCTCTCTGTGCCTGTGTGGGTTTCCTCCGGGTGCTCCGGTTTCCTCCCACAAGTCCCGAAAGACGTGCTGCTAGGTAATTTGGGCATTCAGAATTCTTCCTCTGTGGACCCAAAGAGGCGCCGGAATGTGGCGACTAAGGAATTTTCACAGTAACATCATTGCAGTATTAATGTAAGCCTACGTGTGACAATAAAGATTATCATTATTCTTATTAATAAACCGTAGGTCATTCAGCCCATCGAATCTACTTCGCCATTTAATACAATCATGGCTGATCAGACACTTCAATGTCTTTTCCACCAATTATCCCCATAACCCTTTATGTTATTATTATTCAGAAATCCATCAATCTCTACTTTAAACATACTTAGTGACTGAGCTTCCACAGCTCTCTGGATAGAGAATTCCAAAGATTCACAACCCTCTGTGTAAAGAAATTTCTCCTCATTCTGGTCAGAAGTGGCTGATGTCAACTTTGGGTCTGAGTAGATTTGACTTCACACTCCTGTTTTCTCCAGAAGGGTTTTGGTCAGAGGTGGTCATACTGCCAGATGTCTGACTAGAATCTACAGTGGATGTTTTTCTCTTTGCAGTTCGCTGTAATTGGATGTTATTTTTTACAAGGTGGAGTACTTGACACCATGCCCAACCCCAAACCTGGAGGACCAGCTTGCTATTCTTTGTTGGACGTTTGTGGTCCTAAGTGACTTCCCCCTTATTTTGAAATTGTGGCCCCTGTTTCCAGACTCACCGACCAAGGAAAACATTATATCTGCATCTACTTTGTCTATCCCTTTAAATATTTTGTAGGTTTTAATGGGATTAACTCTCATTATTTGAAACTCCAGAGGATACAGGCCAAGTTTACCCAATCTCTCTTCATAAGGCAGTCCCACTATCCCTGGAACAAGTCTGGTGAACCTTAGTTTCCCTCAATGATGATAATATCCTTTATGAGATAAAGGGGTCAAAACTGCACACAGTATTCCAAGTTTCCATACAATTGAAGCGCGACTTCACTACTTCTGTATTCAAATCCTCTTGTGATAAAGGCTAATAGAATGTACATTAGCCTTCAGTGACTTGTGGACAAGGACTCCCAGGTCCCTTTTGTACATGTACACCTACTGATTTCATGCCGTTTAGGAAATACTCTGCACATCTGTTCCTTCTACCAAAGGAGATTACCTCACATTCTTCCACATTATATTCAGGAAAGTTTATTCTCATATCACATTTCCTTCATTTGTAAATCACTTGAAAACTGTTTCCTCTTATTCTTGATCCTTTTATGAACAGGGATAGTTTCCTATGTCTCTGTCCAGTCCCCTCATGATTTTGAACATCACTATCATATCTCCTTTTAGCCTTCTCGGAAAGAAAATAAACCTTTCCAATCTACCCTCATAACTGAAGGTTCTCATCCTAGAACTATTCTTGTATACCTCTTCTGCACTCTTTCTAATGCGTTCACATTCTTCCTATAGTGTGGCACAGAGAACTCCAGCTGAGGTCTAACTAGAGTCTTGTATAAATTCAGCATAATTTCCTTGCTCTTGTACTCTATGGCCCATGATTATGTATGCTTTATTAACTGCTGTTTCCACCTATCCTGCCACCTTTAATGATTCATGCACATATGTGTACTTTACCTGAATGCTCGTAGTATTCGGAATAAGGTAAATGAGTTAATGGCGCAAATGATCGTGAATGACTATGATTTAGTGGCCATTACTGAAACATGGTTAAAGGATGGTCACGACTGGGAGTTAAATATCCAAGGGTATCAAACTATTCGGAAGGACAGAGTGGATGGTAAGGGAGGTGGTGTAGCTCTGTTATTTGAGGATGCCATCCGGGCAATAGTAAGGGATGACATCGGTGCTATGGAGGATAAGGTTGAATCCATTTGGGTGGAATTCAGAAATAGTAAGGCGAAAAAGTCACTGATAGGAGTAGTCTATAGGCCACCAAATAGCAACATTATGGTGGGGCAGGCACTAAACAAAGAAATAACTGATGCATGTAGAAATGGTACAGCAGTTATCATGGGGGATTTAAAAAAATATATATTTTATTGAAAATTTTTGGCCAATCATCACAGTACATTGTGTATCCTTTACACAGTAATATAACAATATAAATAACAATGGCCAATTTTATAAACAAGAAATAAATAATATATAAACAAAAACAAAAACAAAACTAAATGGCAGCTGCCTTGTCCCAGATAAATATTCTCCAAAAATATGTTTTAACAGTCCAATATACAATTATCTATAACAACAACGTATACATATTATACTTATATATTAACATCCCTGAGAATCCCTCTGGTTGCTCCCCCCCCCCCCCCCACCCGGGTTGCTGCTGCTGTCTTCTTCTTTTCCATTCCCTCTATCTTTCTGTGAGGTATTCGACGAACGGTTGCCTACGCCTGGTGAACCCTTGAGCCGATCCCCTTAGGACGAACTTAATCCGTTCCAGCTTTATAAACCCTGCCATGTCATTTATCCAGGTCTCCACACCCGGGGGCTTGGCTTCCTTCCACATCAACAGTATCCTGCGCCGGGCTACTAGGGACGCAAAGGCCAAAACATCAGCCTCTCTCGCCTCCTGCACTCCCGGCTCTTCTGCAACCCCAAATATAGCCAACCCCCAGCTTGGTTCGACCTGGACCCCCACTACCTTCGAAAGCACCTTTGTCACCCCCACCCAAAACCCCTGTAGTGCCGGACATGACCAGAACATGTGGGTGTGATTCGCTGGGCTTTTCGAGCATCTCGCACACCTATCCTCTACTCCAAAAAATTTGCTAAGCCGTGTTCCAGTCATATGCGCCCTGTGTAACACCTTAAATTGTATCAGGCTTAGCCTGGCACACGAGGACGATGAGTTTACCCTACTTAGGGCATCAGCCCACAGCCCCTCCTCGATCTCCTCCCCCAGCTCTTCTTCCCATTTCCCTTTCAGCTCATCTACCATAATCTCCCCCTCGTCTCTCATCTCCCTATATATGTCTGACACCTTACCGTCCCCCACCCATGTCTTTGAGATCACTCTGTCCTGCACCTCCTGCGTCGGGAGCTGCGGGAATTCCCTCACCTGTTGCCTCGTAAAAGCCCTCAGTTGCATATACCGGAATGCATTCCCTTGGGGCAACCTATATTTTTCGGTCAGCGCTCCCAGACTTGCAAACGTCCCATCTCCAAACAGATCTCTCAATTGTATTACTCCTGCTCTTTGCCATGTTCCAAATCCCCCATCTATTCTCCCCGGAGCAAACCTATGATTATTTCTTATCGGGGACCACACCGAGGCTCCCGTCTTTCCCCTATGCCGTCTCCATTGCCCCCAAATTTTCAGAGTAGCCACCACCACCGGGCTTGTGGTGCATTTCTTCGGTGAGAACGGCAACGGCGCCGTCACCATGGCTTGTAGGCAAGTCCCCCTACAGGACGCCTTCTCCAATCTCTTCCACGCCGCTCCCTCCTCTTCTCCCATCCACTTACATACCATTGAGATGTTGGCGGCCCAGTAGTACTCACTCAGGCTCGGTAGCGCCAGCCCCCCCTATCTCTACTACGCTGCAAAAATCCCTTCCTCACTCTCGGGGTCTTCCCGGCCCACACAAAACTCATGATACTCTTCTCAATCCTTTTGAAAAAAGCCTTCGTGATCACCACCGGGAGGCACTGAAACACAAAGAGGAATCTCGGGAGGACCACCATTTTAACCGCTTGTACCCTCCCTGCCAGTGACAGGGATACCATGTCCCATCTCTTGAAGTCCTCCTCCATCTGTTCCACCAACCGCGTTAAGTTTAACCTATGCAATGTACCCCAATTCTTGGCTATCTGGATCCCCAAGTAGCGAAAGTCCCTTGTTACCTTCCTCAGCGGTAAGTCCTCTATTTCTCTGCTCTGCTCCCCTGGATGCACCACAAACAGCTCACTTTTCCCCATGTTCAGCTTATATCCTGAAAATTCTCCAAACTCCCCAAGTATCTGCATTATCTCTGGCATCCCCTCCGCCGGGTCCGCCACATACACCAATAAATCGTCCGCGTAAAGAGATACCCGGTGTTCCTCTCCTCCCCTGAGTACTCCCCTCCACTTCCTGGAACCCCTCAATGCTATTGCCAGGGGCTCAATCGCCAGTGCAAACAATAATGGGGACAGAGGACATCCCTGCCTCGTCCCTCTATGGAGCCGAAAATACTCAGACCCCCGTCCATTCGTGACCACGCTCGCCATCGGGGCCCTATACAGCAGCTGTACCCATCTAATATACTCATCTCCAAAGCCAAATCTCCTCAACACCTCCCACAAATAAACCCACTCCACTCTATCAAATGCTTTCTCGGCATCCATCGCCACCACTATCTCCGCTTCCCCCTCTGGTGGGGGCATCATCATTACCCCTAGCAGCCTCCGTATATTCGTATTCAGCTGTCTCCCCTTCACAAACCCAGTTTGGTCCTCATGGACTACCCCCGGGACACAATCCTCTATCCTCATTGCCATTACCTTGGCCAGAATCTTAGCGTCTACATTTAGGAGGGAAATAGGTCTATAGGACCCGCATTGTAGCGGGCCCTTTTCCTTCTTTAAGAGAAGCAATATCGTTGCTTCAGACATAGTCGGGGGCAGTTGTCCCCTTTCCTTTGCCTCATTAAAGGTCCTCGTCAGTACCGGGGCGAGCAAGTCCACATATTTTCTATAGAATTCGACTGGGAATCCATCCGGTCCCGGGGCCTTTCCCGCCTGCATGCTCCTAATTCCTTTCACCACTTCTTCTACCTCGATCTGTGCTCCCAGTCCCACCCTTTCCTGCTCTTCCACCTTGGGAAATTCCAGCCGATCCAAGAAGCCCATCATTCTCTCCCTCCCATCCGGGGGTTGAGCTTCATATAATTTTTTATAAAATGTCTTGAATACTCCATTCACTCTCTCCGCTCCCCGCTCCATCTCTCCTTCCTCATCCCTCACTCCCCCTATTTCCCTCGCTGCTCCCCTTTTCTTCAATTGATGGGCCAGCAACCTGCTCGCCTTCTCCCCATACTCATACTGTACACCCTGTGCCTTCCTCCACTGTGCTTCTGCAGTACCCGTTGTCAGCAAGTCAAATTCTACGTGTAACCTTTGCCTTTCCCTGTACAGTCCCTCCTCCGGTGCCTCCGCATATTGCCTGTCCACCCTCAGAAGTTCTTGCAGCAACCGCTCCCATTCCCTACTCTCCTGCTTTCCTTTATGTGCCCTTATAGATATCAGCTCCCCTCTAACCACTGCCTTCAGCGCCTCCCAGACCACTCCCACCTGGACCTCCCCGTTATCATTGAGTTCCAAGTATTTTTCAATGCACCCCCTCACCCTTAGACACACCCCTTCATCTGCCATTAGTCCCATGTCCATTCTCCAGAGTGGACGCCCTTCTGTTTCCTCCCCTATCTCCAAGTCGACCCAATGTGGAGCGTGATCCGAAATGGCTATAGCCGTATACTCCGTCCCCCTCACCTTCGGGATCAACGCCCTTCCCAAAAGAAAGGGCAGCACGGTAGCCTTGTGGATAGCACAATTGCTTCACAGCTCCAGGGTCCCAGGTTCGATTCCGGCTTGGGTCACTGTCTGTGCGGAGTCTGTACATCCTCCCCGTGTGTGCGTGGGTTTCCTCCGGGTGCTCCCGTTTCCTCCCACAGTCCAAAGATGTGCAGGTTAGGTGGATTGGCCATGCTAAATTGCCCTTAGTGTCCAAAAATTGCCCTTAGTGTTGGGTGGGGTTACTGGGTTATGGGGATAGGGTGGTGGTGTTGACCTTGGGTAGGGTGCTCTTTCCAAGAGCCGGTGCAGACTCGATGGGCCAAATGGCCTCCTTCTGCACTGTAAATTCTATGAAAAAAAAGTCTATTCGCGAATAAACTTTGTGGACATAGGAGAAAAACGAAAACTCCTTACTCCTAGGTCTACTAAATCTCCACGGATCTACTCCTCCCATCTGCTCCATAAAATCTTTAAGCACTTTGGCTGCAGCCGGCCTCCTTCCAGTCCTGGACCTCGACCTGTCCAGCCCTGGCTGCAGCACCGTATTAAAATCTCCCCCCATTACCAGCTTTCCCACCTCTAGGTCCAGGATGCATCCTAGCATGCGCCTCATAAAATTGGCATCATCCCAGTTCGGGGCATATACGTTTACCAAGACCACCGCCTCCCCCTGTAATTTGCCACTCACCATCACGTATCTGCCCCCGCTATCCGCCACTATGGTCTTTGCCTCAAACATCTAGCCCCGAATGAAACACCTGCCCCACCCATCCTTTGCGTAGTCTAACCTGGTCTATAAGTTTCAAGTGCGTCTCTTGTAACATAACCACGTCTGCCTTAAGTTTCTTAAGGTGTGCGAGTACTCATGCCCTCTTTATCGGCCCGTTCAACCCTCTCACATTCCACGTGATCAACCGGGTTGGGGGGCTTTTTACCCCCCCCCCCCCCTTGTCGATTAGCCATCCCCTTTTTCCAGCTCCTCACCCGGTTCCCACACAGCTGTGCCCCCGCCAGGCGTTGCCCTCCCATCCACCCCACCCCATTCCGGCTCCCCCCTCTCCCCAGCAGCAGCAACCCAGTAACTCCCCCCTCCCACCCCCCCCCCCCCCCCCGCTAGATCCCCCACTAGCGTAGTTACACCCCCCATGTTGCTCCCAGAAGTCAGCAAACTCTGGCCGACCTCGGCTTCCCCCCCGTGACTTCGGCTCGCACCGTGCGACGCCCCCTCCTTCCTGCTTCCCTATTCCCGCCATGATTATCATAGCGCGGAAACAAAGCCCGCGCTTCCCTTTTGACCCCGCCCCCCATGGCCAACGCCCCATCTCCTCCACCTCCCTTCCTCCCTCCACCACCACCTGTGGAAGAGAGAAAAGTTACCGCATCGCAGGATTAATAACATAAAACTCATCTTTCCCCCCCTTTCCCCCCCCCTCTTCGCCCCCCATACTCGCCCCACCACTTTGTTTCAAACGTTCTTTTTTAAATAACCCGCTTATTCCAGTTTTTCTTCCACAATAAAAGTCCACGCCTCATCCGCCGCCTCAAAGTAGTGGTGCCTCCCTTGATATGTGACCCACAGTCTTGCCAGTCACAGCATTCCAAATTTTATCTTCTTTTTGTGAAGCACCGCCTTGGCCCGATTAAAGCTCGCCCTCCTTCTCGCCACCTCCGCACTCCAGTCTTGATATACGCGGATCACCGCGTTCTCCCACCTACTGCTCCGAGTTTTCTTTGCCCATCTAAGGACCATCTCTCTGTCCTTAAAACGGAGGAATCTCACCACTATGGCTCTAGGAATTTCTCCTGCTCTCGGTCCTCGCGCCATCACTCAGTATGCTCCCTCCACCTCCAGCGGACCCGCCGGGGCCTCCGCTCCCATTAACGAGTGCAGCATCGTGCTCACATATGCCCCGACGTCTGCTCCTTCTGCACCTTCAGGAAGACCAAGAATCCTTAAATTATTCCTCCTCGCGTTATTCTCCAGCACCTCCAGCCTTTCCACACATCGTTTATGGTGTGCCTCATGCATTTCCGTCTTCACCACCAGGCCCTGTATATCGTCCTCGTTCTCGGCAGCCTTTGCCTTCACGACCCGAAGCTCCCGCTCCTGGGTCTCTTGCTCATCCTTTAGCCCTTCAATCGCCTGTAATATCGGGGCCAACAGCTCCTTCTTCATCTCTTTTTTAAGTTCTTCCACGCAGCGCTTCAAGAACTCGTGTTGTTCAGGGCCCCATATTAAACTGCCACCTTCCGACACCATCTTGGTTTTTGCTTGCCTTCCTTGCCGCTGCTCTAAAGGATCCACCGCAATCCGGCCACTTTCCTCTCCTTTTTCCATCCGTGTCCAGGGGGGATTCCCTTCTGGTTTACCGCACAGTGCTTTTAGCCGTTAAAATTGCCGTTGGGGCTCTCATTAAGAGCCCAAAAGTCCGTTCCACCGGGAGCTGCCGAAACGTGCGACTTAGCTGGTCATCGCCGCACCCGGAAGCATCATGGGGGATTTTAATCTACATGTCGATTGGTTTAACCAGGTCGGTCAAGGCAGCCTTGAGGAGGAGTTTATAGAATGTATCCGTGATAATTTCCTAGAACAGTATGTAATGGAACCCACGAGGGAACAAGCGGTCCTAGATCTGGTCCTGTGTAATGAGACAGGATTGATTCAGGATCTCATAGTTAGGGATCCCCTCGGAAGGAGCGATCACAATATGGTGGAATTTAAAATACAGATGGAGGGTGAGAAGGTAAAATCAAACACTAGTGTTTTTTGCTTAAACAAAGGAGATTACAATGGGATGAGAGAAGAACTCGCTAAGGTAGACTGGGAGCGAAGACTTTATGCTGAAACAGTTGAGGAACAGTTGAGGGCAGCACGGTAGCATTGTGGATAGCACAATTGCTTCACAGCTCCAGGGTCCCAGGTTCAATTCCGGCTTGGGTCACTGTCTGTGCGGAGTCTGCACATCCTCCCAGTATGTGCGTGAGTTTCCTCCGGGTGCTCCCGTTTCCTCCCACAGTCCAAAGATGTGCAGGTTCGGTGGATTGGCCATGATAAATTGCCCTTAGTGTCCAAAATTGCCCTTAGTGTTCGGTGGGGTTACTGGATTATGGGGATAGGGTGGAGGTGTTGACCTTGGGTAGGGTGCTCTTTCCAAGAGCCGGTGCAGACTCGATGGGCCGAATGGCCTCCTTCTGCACTGTAAATTCTATGATTCTATGATTCTATGAACAGTGGAGAACCTTCCAAGTAATTTTTCACAGAGCTCAGCAAAGGTTTATACCAACAAAAAGGAAGGACGGCAGAAATAGGGAAAATCTAAGGAAATAAGGGGGAATATCAAATTGAAGGAAAAAGCATACAAAGTAGCAAAGATTAGTGGGAGACAAGAGGACTGGGAAAATTTTAGGGGGCAACAGAAAGCTACTAAAAAAGCTATAAAGAAGAGTAAAATAGATTATGAGAATAAACTTGCTCAGAAAAAAAAACAGAAAGTAAAATTTTCTACAAATATATAAAACAAAAAAGAGTGGCTAAGGTAAATATTGGTCCTTTAGAGGATGAGAAGGGAGATTTAATATTGGGAGATGAGGAAATGGCTGCGGAACTGAACAGGTTTTTTGGGTCGGTCTTTACAGTGGAAGACACAAATAACATGCCAGTGACTGATGGAAATGAGGCTATGACAGGTGAGGACCTTGAGAGGATTGTTATCACTAAGGAGGTAGTGATGGGCAAGCTAATGGGGCGAAAGGTAGACAAGTCTCCTGGCCCTGATGGAATGCATCCCAGAGTGCTAAAAGAGATGGCGAGGGAGATTGCAAATGCTCTAGTGATAATTTACCAAAATTCACTAGACTCTGGGGTGGGCCTGGTGGATTGGAAATTAGCAAACGTGACACCACTGTTTAAAAAAGGAGGTAGGCAGAAAGCGGGTAATTATAGGCCACTGAGCTTAACTTCGGTAGTAGGGAAGATGCTGGAATCTATCATCAAGGAAGAAATAGCGAGGCATCTGGATGGAAATTGTCCTATTGGTCAGACGCAGCATGGGTTCATAAAGGGCAGGTCGTGCCTAACTAATTTAGTGGAGTTTTTTGAGGACATTACCAGTGCGGTAGATAACGGGGAGCCAATGGATGTGGTATATCTGGATTTCCAGAAAGCCTTTGACAAGGTGCCACACAAAAGGTTGCTGCATAAGATAAAGATGCATGGCATTAAGGGTAAAGTAGTAGCATGGATAGAGGATTGGTTAATTAATAGAAAGCAAAGAGTGGGGATTAATGGGTGTTTCTCTGGTTGGCAATCAGTAGCTAGTGGTGTCCCTCAGGGATCAGTGTTGGGCCCACAATTGTTCACAATTTACATAGATGATTTGAAGTTGGGGACCAAGGGCAATGTGTCCAAGTTTGCAGACGACACTAAAATGAGTGGTAAAGCAAAAAGTGCAGAGGATACTGGAAGTCTGCAGAGGGATTTGGATAGGCTAAGTGAATGGACTAGGGTCTGGCAGATGGAATACAATGTTGACAAATGTGAGGTTATCCATTTTGGTAAGAATAACAGCAAAAGGGATTATTATTTAAATGATAAAATATTAAAACATGCTGCAGTGCAGAGAGACCTGGGTGTGCTAGTGCATGAGTCGCAAAAAGTTGGTTTACAGGTGCAACAGGTGATTGAGAAGGCAAGTGGAATGTTGTCCTTCATTGCTAGAGGGATGGAGTTTAAGACTAGGGAGGTTATGCTGCAATTGTATAAGGTGTTAGTGAGGCCACACTTGGAGTATTGTGTTCAGTTTTGGTCTCCTTACTTGAGAAAGGTCGTACTAGCACTGGAGAGTGTGCAGAGGAGATTCACTAGGTTAATCCCAGAGCTGAAGGGGTTGGATTACGAGGAGAGGTTGAGTAGATTGGGACTGTACTCGTTGGAATTTAGAAGGATGAGGGGGGATCTTATCGAAACATAGAAAATTATGAAGGGAATAGATAGGATAGATGCGGGCAGGTTGTTTCCACTGGCGGGTGAAAGCAGAACTAGGGGGCATAGCCTAAAAATAAGGGGAAGTAGATTTAGGACTGAGTTTAGGAGGAACTTATTCACCCAAAGGGTTGTGAATCTCTGGAATTCCTTGCCCAGTGAAGCAGTAGAGGCTCCTTCATTAAATGTTTTTAAGATAAAGATAGATAGTTTTTTGAAGAATAAAGGGATTAAGAGTTATGGTGTTCGGGCCGGAAAGCGAAGCTGAGTCCACAAAAGATCAGCCATGATCTCACTGAATGGTGGAGCAGGCTCGAGGGGCCAGATGGCCTACTCCTGCTTCTAGTTCTTATGTTCTTATATACACACTGGTCCCTCTGCTCCTGCACCCTCTTTAGAATTTTACCCCTTACTTTATATTGTCTTTCCATGTTCTCCGCCCAAAATGCACCACCTCACACTTCTCCGCGTTTAACTTTATCTATCACCTATCTGCCCATTATACCAACTTGTATATGTCCTTTTGAAGTTCTACACTGTCCTCTTCACTGTTTACAATACTTCCAAGTTTGTATCATCTGCAAACTTTGACATTGTCCCGTGCACACCAAGATCTAGATGCTAACTATATATCAGGAAAAGCAAGGTCCAAAACCAACCCAGGGGAACACCATTTTGAATCTTCCTCCAGCCTGAAAAATATCCATTGACATCCAATATCCTCTCTTCTTCCTATTATTCAGCCAATTTTGTATCCACATTCCGATTGTCCCTTTTGTTCTCTGAGCTATAATTTTTCTCACATGGCTTTTGTGTGGCACTGTATCAAATGCCTTCTGAAAGTCCATGCACAGCACATCAACAGCATTACCCTCATCAACTCTTTCTGTTACCTCCTCAAAAAACACCAGCAAGTTAGTTAAACATAATTTCCACTTTAAAAATCCATGCTGGCTCTTCCTAATCAATTCACATTTCTTTCATGTGACCACTAATTCTATCCCAAATAAATGTTTCCGGAAGCTTGTCTGTAATTGCTGGGGCTATGTTTACAACAATTTTTGAACAAGGAAGTAATATTTGCAATTCTCCAGTCCTCTGGAGCCTCCCCTGAGGCTAGGGAAGACTGGAAGAATATGGCCAGTGCACTGCAATTTCCATTCTCACTTCCTTCAATATCCTTGAATGCATCCCATCCAGTCCTGGTGCCCCATCACCATGGCCTGGGTAGCACACACTTCCTTGGTAAAGACAGATGCAAAATATTCATTTAATTCCTCAGCTATGCCCCCTGCCTCCATGAATAAATTACAATTTTGGTCCCTAATCAGCCCTACTCCTCTGTTTACCACTCTTTTTTTTATTTATAAGCCAATCGGAGGAGAATCATGAGGAAGAATGCACTGTGTCAATGGGAACTACAATGTCAAGTACCAACTAAAGAGACTGTTACCAAGCATAAGCTCAAAAAGGATCCTCACAGTATGATACATTGAAGGCAGTCATCATACAATGTGGAAGAGACACCACAGATGCCAACTTGCAGGGCAAGGTTGCATTCTAGTTCTGCTGCAAAGCAGTTTGCAGGCCAAGCTTCAGAAGAAAACTGGAACATGTATGATAAACCAAATGTTTGGTACATGGAGAGTGTGCCTGAAAGTCTACATGTTGTCGATAGGGGGATTGAGGTGTCCACTCCACCTTGGCCAGCATCTGTGCGCAAGGTCTGGGACACATTGCTGTATCATAGGGTTATCATAGAATTTACAGTGCAAAAGGAGGCCCATCGAGTCTGCACTGGCTCTTGGAAAGAGCACCCTACCCAAGGTCAACACCTCCACCCTATCCCCACAACCCAGCAACCCCACCCAACACTAAGGGCAATTTTGGACACTAAGGGCAATTTATCACGGCCAATCCACCTAACCTGCACATCTTTGGACTGTGGGAGGAAACCGGGGCACCCGGAGGAAACCCACGCATACACGGGGAGGACGTGCAGACTCCGCACAGACAGTGACCCAAGCCGGAATCGAACCAGGGACCTTGGAGTTGTGAAGCAATTGTGCTATCCACAATGCTACCGTGCTGCCCTGTAGTGAGAAGCAGGCCACATGCAGCCAGTGACTTGTGGAGTACAACCTCAAGCAACGTCTAATGACTGAGGTTGCGGCTTCCACTGCAGTCACTGCAGCTTGCATGGAACAGCAAACTGCTGCAACGGCAGCTCAGATAGCTGCGATGGTCGTGCTGGGCTCCTTGCTTGAAAGAGGCTTGCAGAATGTGACCAATTCCTATAATCTGATGGTGAAGTAAATCTCTAAAAATAAATGTATAATTAAATGGCAGCAAGCATCCCTCCTTGGTGCAGCCATCTGCCTCAACGCCTCTGATGCTCTCCCTGGTCCTCCTCTTCTTGCTACTCTTCTTCATGTGGTTCCTGAGCTCGACTCTCCGGTACAATTTATTTTTAGATTGCTGAATAAAAAAGGAGCCTTCCACCTTGCACACATCAGGGAAGACTCAAGAATGCATCAAAATGAGCAACAATTTATACTGTGTTATGGATAGGAGGAGGTTTAACCTAAATGCCACTAGTTTCTCCTCCCCCAAACAGAAAACTGTTTTAATTAATTTCCTTCTTTCTAGCCGGTTGCATATTCCCCTACTCCTCAGTTTTTGTATGATCCAATTCTCTACTAATAACCCCAGAGCATAACTTCCAGTGGCAGCCAGGAGTGAGTGGTCGTATTCCTGGTGGCTCTCGCTTGAGGTGGAATTCTTTGGCCTTTTCCCACCTGATTCAAGCGGTGTTTGCTGGTGTGAGGTATATGAGCACTCAGAAATTGCAGTACTCCAATGGTGGGGCTGATTTATCGCTTCACAGATGAGGAGTGTAACAAGTAAGAAGCAGCAGCTTGAGCAAAATTTTATTCGAGGTGCGACACAGGAAAAGATGGCGGAGGGTCTTGGGCTTTATTGCCTGCCCAGTGATATACTGAACAGCTTTTTGAATGTGCCGTTCCACCTGCAGAGGTAGGAGGCCTCAGAAGACCTGGCGAAGGTGGTGGAGACGCTTAGGACGGCTATTGAAAGAGTGGAGCAGAGACTGGAGGTGCAGGGTCTGGCACTCCAGAAGGTGGTGGAGTCAGTGGGGGAGCATAAGGACCGGCTGGCCTCACTAGACGCTGAGATGATGCTTGTGGAAGATAGCCATAAGAGGTTGAAGGAGGCGGAGAACGTCGAGAACTGTTCCAGGAGGCAGAATCCCCAGACTGTGGAGCTGCCTGAGGAGACCGGGGGAACGTAGGGCGCTAAGTATAGGTGAGTATGTTGGAGAAGTTGGTGGGGGAGGGTGTCTTTAATCATTCCCCTGGCATGGATCTAGCGCACAGGGTGCTGAGGAGGAGGCCGAAGGTGGGGAGCCGCTGTGGGCCTTGGTGGCATGGCGGCATTGTTTTCTCGATTAGGAGAAGATATTGAGGTGGGCAAATCAAACGAAAAAGTGTGCCTGGGAAGGGAACGTGCTGAGAATGTACCAGGACCTGGGTGCGGAGTTGGCCAAGTGGCATGCTAGTTATAATCAGATCAAGGCTGTCCTTTACAAGGAAGCGGTGAAGTTTGGGGTGTTGGATCCTGCTCGTCTGTGGGTCACACATGAGAATCAGGAGTTTTATTTTGACACGACGGAGGAGGCGAGTGAATATATGAGAGACCAAGTACTGGGAGGTGTGTGAGGACACTGATGTTTGGAGATGCTAAAGTGGTGAATATGGGTTTACATGATGGGTGGATTGTTGTCCTTAATGAATATGGGTGCAGAGTGGGTGAACGTTTTTTCTTTTTTGGTTTTTACTGGGGCAGACAAGCTAAATATAGGGAAATTTGAGGTTCCCAATTAATGTACGGGAACAGGAGAGGAGGCTGAGGGAATTGCCGTTTCGGGTGGTGGGGGCAATCTTTTGCTATCTTGGGTAGCATGGAGTTGGGCTCACCTGCAAAAGCTGAACTTGGCGCGGTTAGCGGAGGGGATGAAGGTGGACTTCAAGAGGTAGGAGGTGCTGCTAGTGTCCTTTAAAACATTTTAAAAAAATTTTTAGCGTACCCAATTCATTTTTTCCAATTAAGGGGCAATTTGGCGTGGCCAATCCACCTAACCTGCACATCTTTGGGTTGTGGAGGCGAAACCACGCAAACACAGGGAGAATGTGCAAACTCCACACGGACAGTGACCCAGAACCGGGATCGAACCTGGGACCTCGGCACGTGAGGCAGCTGGGATAACCCACTGCGCCACCGTGCTGCCTGCTGCTATTATCTTTGGGGGGGGGCGAGAGCAGACAGTGCAGATGACGGTGCTGCCAACAAAGCTTTTGTTTGTATTTCAGAACCTCCCCTTTTTGCTCCTAAGTCCTTTTTTAGGAAGGTGAATGGGCTGATTTGAGGTTTGTGTGGGCGGGGAAGGCTCCACAGGTGAGGAAGACGTTCTTGTAGAGGGACCGATGGGGGGAGGGTGGGGGTGCGGGGGCAGGGGGGGGGGGAATGGATGGATGGCATTGCAAGCTTATTGAATTACTACAGGACAACACAAGAATTGCAATGGCTAGGAAATGGATGGTGGAGGAGTGGTCGGTTTGGAGCGGATGGAGGCTGCTGTACTGACAGCACTTTGGATTGGAGGGCATGTCGCTGTGGGAGGCGATTTATGGCAATCATAGGTTTGCGTCAGCGCGGTTGGGTGTGGAGTTCTGGGGGTGTCGGTAGGTGAGGATAGAGTACCTCAGGGATCAGTTCATGGGAGAAAAGTTTGCAGACCTGTAAGAGCTCGAAGAGACTAACCAATTACCAAAGGGGAATAGGTTCAGATATCTGCAGGTAGGGACTTTGTTAGGAAGGAGGTGCCGTCCTTTCCGGTGCTGCCACCCTGGTGCTGCAGCATAAGCTTTTGTCCAAGGATGACATGGGGGGGGAGGCAGACATGTGTGGGGAGCTGAAGGAGAGGGAGTGCTCTCCCATGAAGGAGGTCAGGTGCAAGTGGAAGGAATTGGGGGAGGCGTTCAGAGTCTGAGTGTGGAGGGATGTTTTGCACAGGGTGAATGAGTCCTTGTCATGTGCTAGGCTAAGTCTTATCCAATTTAAGGTGGTACATAGAGCTGACGGTAGCCGGGATGATTCGGTTCTTTTCAGGTTTTCGTGTTGGCGTTGTGTGGGGGGCAGACGAACCATGTGCATATATTTTGGGCATGTCCAAGGTTGAGGAAGTTTTGGAAGGGATTTTCAGATGTAATGTCAAGGGTTTTGGGGGTAGAGTTAGCTGAGTCTGGAGGTGGCGATATTTGGAGTGTGAGAGGATCCGAGAGTTCACAGAGAGACATTTCCTATAACCAAGGCACTCATTGAAACTTATAACTGTCGAAGGAAGAGACATTACAAAGTGCAAAGTACTGGCATTTGAAACAATGGCTGTCATAGACAGACACACGCAAAACCTCTTGGAAATACAAATTGGAAGAAGCATTGCCAGGCAAGGTTGTCCAACTATTTTAGAGCGACTGGAAGGTGGTGTCAAGAAATTCTTCAGCAGAGAAAAAGGTCTGAGAGCTGCTCTTTCTCCCCCTTTCAGAAGTAATGTGCCAGCTGGTTCAAGAACCTAACTCTATCAGAAACCTAACAGTTCACCCCTTCTCACCTGGGCTGATGCGCAATCAATTACTCTCAAGACAAGGTGAGGCATAACTAATAGGCTTTAATCTGCTAGAACTCTTCCCCAGCAGCTTCGAATCCGAAAGTGAAGGCTGCTGGGTCAGCATCGGTTCTTATACTCCGCTTCTCAGGCAGAGCTATGTACATCAGCCAATGGTAGACTCCTGGGTCTAACCAATGGTCATTCACCTCTCAGGTACCGCAATATGTGGTATTACCACATGGGCTTAACACCATTTACCTAGGTTTTATTATTTTAATTAAAATGAAAAAGGTGTTTGTTTCCCTACTCCTGGAAATTTCACATGGACTATATACTGAAAGGATATGGACTTGCTCTCCAGAAGGATTTGAAGAAATTTTGAATCTTGCTCCATCGAGTATATTGGGAAGGGGGTGGGAATCAGGACAGTAAGCCAGCAAGTGTAGAGACTGGGGATGAGCATGGTACCAGGGTCAGACTGGCTAAGAGGAAGAGTAGGCTGGGGAGGTCAAACTCAGTGGGCCTGGAGGTCTGGAGTGTATCTGCTTCAATGCACGGAGTGTAACAGGTAAGATAGATGAACTTAAAGTCTTGATTCACGTGTGGAACTTGGATGTGGTTGCTGTAACAGAGCCTTGGTTAAAAAAGGGACAGGAACGGCCGTGAAATATTCAAGGATATAGGTGTTTTAGGCGAGACAGGGAGGAAGGTAAAAGAGGTGGGGGAGTTGCAATTCTGGTTAGAGAACATATTGCAGCTGGGGGGACACCATGGAGGAATCAAGTAACGAGGCACTGTGGATAGAGCTCAGAAACAGGAAGGGGGCAGTCACTACGATGGGGGTGTACCACAGGCCTCCCAACAGCCCACGGGAAGTTGGAGAACAGACATGTAAGCAGATTCTGGATAGATGTAGAAAAACTAGGGTTGTTGTAGTGGGAGACTATAATTTTCCTCATATTGACGAAATCCCTTAGGGCTAAGGGTCTGGATGGTGAGGAATTTGTTAAGTGTGTCCAAAAAGGTTTTTTGGAACAATATGTGGATAGTCCGATTAGAGAGGGAGCTATATTGGACCTAGTACAAGGGAACGAGCCCGGCCAGGTCATCAAAGTTGCAGTGGGAGAACATGTGGTGAACAGTGACTATAATTCCATAAGCTTTCGGATACTCATGGAAAAGGATAAGTGTTGCCCTAGGGTTAAGGTGCTAAATTGGGGAAAGGCTAACTACAACCAGATTAGGCAGGATTTGGAGGCTGTTGTTTGGAAGAGGCTGTATGAGGGTAAATCCACATTTGACATGTGGGAGTCTTTTAAGGAGCAGTTGATGGGAGTGCAGGACAGGCATGTGCCAGTAAAGAGGAAGGTCGGGAAAGGCAGGATTCGGGAACCATGGATGGCCAGGGAAATTGAGAATCTTGTCAAAAAGATGCATACATGAGGTACAGGCAAATAAAAACAGATGAAACACTTGAGGAAGACAAGGAAAGTAGAAAAGAGCTCAAGCAGGGAGTTAGGAAGGCAAAAAGGTGTCACGAGGGAGAATCCAAAGGCATTTTATACGTAGATGAGGAACAAGAGGGTAGCTAGAGCAAGTGTTGGTTCACTCAAAGGAGGGAAATTATGTGTAGGACCAGAGGAAGTAGGTGAGGTCCTTAATGAGTATTTTGCATCGGTACTCACAAAGGAGAGGGACACATTGTGTTGGGTGTTCTGGATCACATACAGGTCACCAACACTTGAAATAGTGCAACACTATTTTATTGAATCATTAACTGTTTAAACATACTTAGACTGTGGGTTAATACGATACCAGCTTTAACTAAAGACCTCTGCCTTGTCCTAACCAGTCGATGCACTCAGCACATGATGAATGTCTGTGTTGCAGGCTGTGAGCTCTGTCCTCCTAGCTAGCTGCAACTCGAATGAGCGGGAACTCTGATGCTCCCTGTCTTTATAGTGCGTGTGCTCTCATTGGTGATTGGCTGCGGTGTTGTTTATGTTGATTGGTCCCACTGTGTGTCCATCAGTGTGTGTCTGCACCATGATATACTGGCGTATATTATGACATGCCCCCTTTTATAAAAAATGTACCTGCGTGGCAATAAATAGTGTATAATGAATGTTCCTGACTATGTGTGTGCGAAATATTGACAGGACTATGTACATAAAACTAAGCAATTTACATAGGAAGGTGCCTGGTGCAGAAAAACAGTGTGTCACAAGAATAACGAGATGAACACTATATACAAACCACTTGAACGATTAAACGGAAGAACAGAACAAATCAGAAAGTCCACAAGTCCACAAAGTTCACAAATTAAGTCTCTGAGGTGAGCGACAAATTCTGATTGACCGCCTCAAGGGTGGGTCGGGAGCCGCCGGCTGAGGAGCGGGCTGGACTGCGTCAGAGTGAGGAGGATGCAGAGTGACCAGAATCTCTGCATAGTCCAGGTCAGCGTCAACAGGAGGGCGTGGCAATGCTGGAGGATCACGTAGCGAGCGCGGAATGAGACGAAGGGCATGTCGAGTGCGGCGCAGAATGGAGCCATCCGGTAGACGAACCAGGAACGAGCGGGGAGCCACCTGCCGAAGAACCACAGCGGTTGCAGACCAGCCACCATCCGGAAGATGGATGCGGACGTTGTCATCTGGAGCCAGAGCAGGGAAATCAGCTGCACGGGAGACATGAGCCGCCTTGTGCTGTGCACGAGACAGTTGCATTCGTTGAATGACAGGAACGTGGTCGAGGTCTGGGACATGAATAGACGGCACCGTCGTCCTCAGGGTGCGACCCATGAGCAGCTGGGCTGGCGACAGGCCAGTGGACAGTGGGGCCGAGCGATAGGCCAGCAGGGCAAGGTAGAAATCGAACCCAGCATCAGCAGCATTGCAGAGGAGCCGTTTGACTATGTGGACGCCCTTCTCCGCTTTGCAGTTGGATTGGGGGTACAGGGGACTGGATGTCACATGCACAAAGCTGTACCTCCTGGCAAAGTTGGAACATTCCTGGCTTGCGAAGCAGGGGCCATTGTCCGATATCACAGTGAGTGGGTAGCCGTGTCGAGCAAAGGTGGCCTTACAGACACGGATGACTGCAGACGATGTGATGTTGTGTAAACGTACCACCTCCGGGTAGTGTGAAAAGTCGTCTACAATCAGGACATAGTCCCTGCCCAGCACATGGAACAGGTCAATGCCAACCTTGGACCAAGGGGATGTGACCAACTCATGGGGCTGTAGGGTCTCACGTGGTTGGGCCGGCTGGAAGCGCTGACAAGTGGGGCAGTTGAGCACTGTGATGGCGATGTCATCATTGATGCCGGGCCAGTACACTGCCTCTCGGGCCTGTCGGCGGCACTTCTCCACACCAAGATGGCCCTCATGTAGCTGTTCCAAGACGAACTGGTGCATGCTGTGCGGGATGACAATACGGTCGAGTTTCAGGAGAACACCATCGACTACCGCCAAATCATCTCTGATGTTGTAGAACTGCGGGCATTAGCCCTTGAGCCACCCGTCTGTTAGGTGGCGCATGACACGCTGTAGCAAAGAGTCAGCCGCTGTCTCGTGGCGAATTTGGACGAGGCATTCATCCGTGGCAGGTAGATTGGAGGCCACGAAGGCCACATGGCGTCAACCTGGCAGACGAATCCTGCTGGGTCACACGGAGTGTTGACTGCCCTGGAGAGAGCGTCGGCAATGATTAGGTCTTTGCCCGGGGTGTATACCAGCTGGAAGTCGTATCGCCGGAGCTTGAGCAGAATACGCTGGAGGCAAGGCGTCATGTTGTTCAAGTCTTTCTGTATTATATTGACCAGCGAGCGATGGTCGGTCTCGACGGTGAATTGGGGAAGACCATACACACAATCATGAAACTTGATGACACCGGTCAACAGGCCCAGGCACTCCTTTTCTACCTGCGCGTAGTGCTGTTCCATGGGGGTCATGGCGCGTGATGCAACGGGGGCCCATAATGAGGCCTCATCGCGTTGCAGGAGCACTGCCCCAATGCCAGATTGGCTGGCATCGGTCAAAATTTTTGTCTCTTACGCTGGATCAAAAAAGGCTAAGTCCGGGGCCGTGGTAAGTTTGGTTTTAAGTTCTCTCCATTCGCGCTCATGGGCAGGAAGCCATTGGAAGTCTGTTGTCTTTCTGACCAGGTTCCTGAGAGCTGTGGTATGAGAGGCGAGGTTAGGGATGAACTTCCCTAGGAAGTTGACCATGCCCAGAAATTGGAGGATCGCCTTCTTGTCCTCTGGCATTTTCATGGCTGTGATAGCAGCCACCTTGTCTGCATCCGGCCGCACACCCAACTGGGAGATGTGGTCCCCTAGGAACTTAAGATCCATCTGACCAAAGGAGCATTTGGCTCTGTTGAGGCATAGGTCCTGCTCCCGTATGCGTTTGAACACGCGCTGGAGGCGACTGATATGCTCCTGCATATCATTTGGTGGACCAAATGATTATGTCATCGACTTAGGCGCGAACACCTACAATGCCTTCCATCATTTGTTCCATGATCCTGTGGAACACTTCTGAAGCCGATATGATCCCAAACGGCATCCTGTTGTAACAATATCTGCCAAAGGGGGTGTCAAAGGTACACAATTTTCCTGCTGGATTTGTCGAGCTGGATTTGCCAGAATCCTTTTGAGGCGTCAAGTTTGGTGAAGAGCTTTGCGTGAGCCATCTCGCATGTGATCTCTTCACGCTTGGGAATTAGATAATGCTCCCTCATGATATTGCGATTCAGAACCTTGGGATCAATGCAAATTCTCAGCTCGCCGGAAGGCTTTTTTACGCACACCATGGAACTGACCCAGTCGGTTGGTTCCGTAACTCTTGAGATCACTCCTTGGTCTTGGAGGTCCTGCAGCTGCTGCTTGAGGCGGTCCTTGAGGGGGGCTGGGACTCTGCGAGGTGCATGCACCACAGGCGTGGCGTTCTGTTTGAGTCAGATCTTGTAAGTATATGGGAGTGTGCCTGTGCCTTCGAAGACGTTGCGGTGCTGGTCGATGATGGCATCGAGTTGCACCCTGAAGTCAGCGTCCTGGAAGGCAGGCGTGTCATTAGGAGAGAGAGAGTGAACTCTTTGAACGAGGTGCAACAGCTTGCACGCCTGTGCACCAAGCAGAGAGTCGTTCGAGGAGCCCACGATCTCGAAAGGAAGGATGGCTTTCCGTGACTTGTGCGTCACTTCAAGTTGGCACAAGCCGGTAGCAGGAATGATGTTGCCATTGTAGTCCAATAGCTGGCAGGCTGATGGAAGGATGGCTGGTTTGGCACAAAGGTTTTGGAAAGCAGACCACGGCATGAGATTGGCGGAGGCACCAGTGTCCAGGCGGAATCGTATTTGGGACCGGTTGACCGTCAGGGTGGCACACCACTCATCGTCTGGATCGATGCTGTATACCGACAGCGGCTGGTGTCTTTGCTTCGGGAACAGCCTGTTTTTCGTTATGACACCGACTCGAAAAGGCGCCTTCGGGTCCTCGGTATCACTGCTGTGTGGGAGGTCTGCATCGGACTCGGTGGTCATGGGTTGAATTGCCTGAACATTCCTGCGAGGCTGGCTGAAGCAATGGGAGTTGGCAGGCTGAGCTGCTCGACAGAAGGCAGCATAATGGCCAAGTCTTCCACATCGTAGACATTGTCGAGATTTTGCAGGGCATTTCCACTTTAAATGGGCGGAGCCACAGTTGCCGCACGTCATGATGTCAGCACGTTCGCTGCGCCACTGCGCATGCGCGGTGCGGTCGTGCGTGGTGCGCGCCTGCGCATTACGTTCCTCAACATCGCCGTCCCATCGTTTGGTGCGTACAAGCACGGGAAATGGCCGCCCTCAATCAGGCTGAGGCCCTGGAGGTGCTCAATCACTTGGACCCGTTCCGCCTCATGGGGACCTTGCCGCGCCGTTTCAGCCGCTTGTATATGGGAATACCGGCTTGTGGCGTTTTCATGTAAGACACAGATTTCGATGGCGGTCGCTAGGGTGAGTTACTTTACTTTGAGGAGCTGCTGACGTAGGGGGGTCCGACTGACGACCAAAAACGATCTGGTCGCGTATCATGGAGTCGGAGGTGGGCCCGTAGCTGCAGGATTGCGCAAGGATGTGGAGGTGCGTGAGAAAGGATTGGAAAGGTTCATCCTTACCCTGCAAATGCTGCTGGAACACGTAGCATTCAAAACTTTCATTCACCTCTACGTTGCAGTGAGTGTCAAACTTGAGGAGGACCGTCTTGAACTTCGTCTGATCTTCATCATCTGCGAAGGTGAGAGAGTTGAAAATGTGGATGCCATGGTCCCCGGCCGTGGAGAGGAGAAGAGCAATCTTTCTGGTGTCTGAGGCGCCCTCCCTGTCCGTGGCTTCGAGGAAGAGCTGGAAGCGCTGTTTGAAAATCTTCCAGTTGGCTCCAAGGTTGCCGGCGATGCGGAGCGGCAGCGGCAGGCTGATGTTGTCCATGTTGCAGGATAACGGAATGCTGATGGAAGACAGATCACTTGCGGGTAGGTCTAAGAAGTGCTAGTATCCCACCACTCCTGGTGTCATGATGTTGGGTGTTCTGGATCACATACAGGTCACCAACACTTGAAATAGTGCAACACTATTTTATTGAATCATTAACTGTTTAAACATACTTAGACTGTGGGTTTAATACGACACCAGCTTTAACTAAAGACCTCTGCCCTGTCCTAACCAGTCGATGCACTCAGCACATGGTGAATGTCTGTTTTGCAGGCTGTGAGCTCTGTCCTCCTAGCTAGCTGCAACTCAAATGAGCAGGAACTCTGATGCTCCCTGTCTTTATAGTGCGTGTGCTCTCACTGGTGATTGGCTGCGGTGTTGTGTATGTTGATTGATCCCACTGTGTATCCATCAGTGTGTGTCTGCACCATGAAATACTGGTGTACATTATGACAGTTATTACGAGAGAGGAAGTGTGAGGTGTGTTGAAAAGCATTAAGAAAGACAAATCCCCAGGGCCAGATGGCATCCATCCCAGATTACTGAGGGAGACAAAGATGACATCACTGGGCCACTAAAAGAAATCTTTGTGTCCTCATTGTCCACAGGTGAGATCCCAGAGGTTTGGAGGATAGCCAATGTTGTACCATTATTTTAAAAGGTTGCAAGGATAATCTGGGCATTTATAGGCCAGTGAGTTTATCGTCAGTGATAGTGAACTTGTTGGAAAAGATTCTCACAGATAGGGGGCTGGATTGTCCACCAGCGGGATGCTCCATTTTGACGGCAGCCGGGGGTTACCTGACGGCTTGGGGCTGCCCCACAATGGGAAACCCCAGTGATCGATTGGCATGACGGAGCATCCCGCCGGTGGGGTGAAATAGAAATGTGGCGCGGTGGAGTGGAAAATCCAGCCCATGATCTATGCACATTTGGAGTGAATGGTCCTATTAGTGACAGACTGTATGGTTTTGTAGGAGGGAGGTCATGTTTCACTAATTTAATTACATTTTTTGAGGTGGTGAGAAAATGATTGATGAGGGAAGGGCTGTGGATGTTGTCTACATGGACTTTAGTAAAGCATTTGCTAAGATCTCTCATGGCAGACTGGTGCAAAAGATTAAATCACATGGGGTCAGGGGTGAACTAGCTGGATGGATTCACAACTGGCTTGGCCATAGAAGACAGAGGGTAGCAGTGGAAGAGTGTTTTTCCGAATGGAGATCTGTAACTAGTGGTGTTCCGCAGCGATCAGTACTTGGACCTCTGCTCTTTGTAATGTATATAAATGACTTGGAAGAAAAGGTAATGGGTCTGATTAGCAAGTTTGCGGATAATACTAAGATTGCAGGAGTTGCGGATAGTGATGAAAATTGTCAGAGAATCCAGCAGAATATAGATAGGCTGCAAAATTGGGCAGAGAAATGGGAGATGGAATTTAACCCAGACAAATGCAAGGTGATGCATTTTGGTAGATCCAATTCAGGTAGGAGCTATAAAATAAATGGCAGAACCATCAGGAGCATAGAGACACAGAGAGATCTGGGTGCCCAGGTCCAAAGATCCTGAAAAGTGGCAGCACAGGTGGAAATGGTCGCAAAGAAAGCATATGGCATGCTTGCCTTCATAGAACAGGGTATTGAGTATAAAAGCTCAAAAATTATGTTACAGTTGTATAGAACGTTGGTTAGGCCACATTTGGAATACTGTGTCCAATTCTGGTAATGCCAGAAGGACGCGTGAACAGTTGGAGGCTTTTTCCCAGGGCGGAAATGACAATTACAAGGGGCACAAGTTCAAGGTGAGGGGGGACAGGTTCAGTGGAGATGTGCGGGGCAAGTTTTTTAAACAGAGGGTAGTGGTGGTCTGGAATGAATTGCCAAGTGTGGTGGTTGAGGCAGATACGTTAGCGACCTTTAAGACTTATCTGGATAGGCACATGAACAGACGGGGTATAGAAGGATACAGGCGGTTGGTCTAGATAGGAAACGTGATCAGCGCAGGCTTGGAGGGCCAAAGGGCCTGTTCTTGTGCTGCTTTGTTCTTTGTTCTTTGTATCCCGTTGTCTTAATTTTTATCTTATATTGACAAATTCAACCGTTCCATGCAAATCTATGAATGGTAATATTAGAGGTTGATTAATATGATTGATTGTTTGATTAATTAAATTATTGTCACATGTACCGAAGTACAGTGAAAAATATTTTTCTGTGGGCAAGGGAAAGTACACAGTACGTACTATGAGGCTTATAATTACTACAACACATTGGGGATGTTTAAACATAGGTTGGGATTGGTTACAGGAAACTTTCTGAGTACATTGGGAAGCCAACTCCAAACTTCGGCATTTCACTGCGGCATGAAGCTACATGCTCATTATCCCATCAGAACAGGCAGATGTCAATTGATACATTAATTACACAGTTAGAACGGTATTGACTTGTATTTGCATTTTAATTTTGGGTCCACAAGCCCCACAGCCTTCCTGGAAGTTGCAAGTGAAAGCAAGCTGAGAATATAAAGGCAATTGAAGAAACTGAAGTTATGAGAGAGATAAATGCCACTAAGCATGAATTAATTGTGCGAAAGGATTTGCTACAGTCCTTGTGCTGAGAGGATACTTTAAGCACATTGGAAGTTACTTGATACGCTTGGATCTGACATCTACATTTTCAAGGTCTGATCTATTAGGTAGGCATGAGCGCAGTTAACACTGTGTTACTTTGAACTTTAACATCTTGGGGTTACAATTGATGAGAAACTGAAGTGGACTGGCCACACAAATACTGTAGCTACAAGAGCAGGGCAGAGACTCGGCATCCTGTGGCGAGTAACTCACCACCTGCATCCCCAAAACTTGTCCACAATCTATAAGGCACAGGTCAAGAGAGTGATGAATGTTATCCACTTGCCTGGATGAGTGCAGTTCCAACAATACTAAAGAAGATTGACAACCTCCAGGACAAAGCAGCCACTTGATTGGCCCCCGTCCACAAACATTCACTCCCTCCACCATGGACACATGTGACAGCATTGTACACCATCTACAAGCTACAATGCAAGAACTCACCAAGGCTCCTTTGGCAGCACCTTCCAAACCAATGACCACTACCATTGAGTAAGACAAGGCAGTAGGACAATGGAACACCACCCCCTGGAAGCTCCACTCCAAGTAATTCACCATCCTGACTTAGAAATATATCCCCATTCCTTCACTGTTGCTGGGTCAAAATCCTGGAACTCCCTCCTTAACTGCACTGTGGGTTTGCCTACATGACAGGGACTGCAGAGGTTCAAGAAGACAACTCATCATCACCTTCTCAAGAGCAACGGATGGACAATAAATGCTGACTGAGCGAGCGAAACCTACATCCCATGAATAAATAAAAAAGGATATGATGACTAAGATGTTCCGCAGAAGGAGAATGACTGACAGCAGCAGATTGGCAATAGCAGACCAAGTAGAACCAGCAACAGCCTGATGCCTCACAAGTGAGAGGGAATCAACAGAAAACTGCAGCATACAGAAGACCATAGCAGGCACACAAAGTCTATAGGGAAAGGATACAACTCCTCGACAAGCCAGAACACCAAAGACTAGGGAGACTCAGGATGTCACAAGATAGTAGCAAAAATTTGGTAGCAGGTAGCAGGCTACTACAACAACACCTGCTGCCAGCTGAATCTGCGGGTCACACTTTACCAGTGACTGTCAAAGTCACGATGCCCGTAATTCTTTGTTTCTGGATTGTTCCAGGGCTCTGCTAAAGATATTTTTAGGATCGCATAGTCGACCATACACAAGGGCATATGACAGGTGAGTAATGTCTCTTTGCCAAGACCAGCAATTATGTCAAGCAGTTGCCATGATGCCTTCATCCTATGGCAGTCCAACCTTCCTAATCTCTTCCTACCTTGAAGCTAAATTATTATCAGAAACAAGGGATTCCCATGTAAAACCTAGCTAAAGACCTCTATCAGAAACCAAAGGTATGAAACCTAGGAGCAATATAATGAATGCCATAAAATCACCAGATGCATCATTAAACAAGCCTTCTGCATGTTGAAGACGTGCTTCAGGGGTCTGGAGATCTGGAGATGTTCCCCATCACGTGCTAGCCAAGCTCTCCTGAATGGCTGTGGAGTGCTTTACTTGTGTTATGGGCCAGGGTTTAGAGAACCCCAAAGTGTATCATGGAGTTCACCTGACCTACTACTTTTACTAGATTGTGGTTTGGGGAGCACACGGCCCACTCTACAGGTGTGGTGCAGCAGAAATTTAAAAGTTATTTTTCAAGCAAAACAATGTTTATTCTATGAACTCAGTTAACCTTTGTAGAACATACAGTGAAAATCTTAGCAACCATCAATTCAAATACACCCCCCAAAAAATACAACACTCTAAGTGATCCTTAAACTTTCCTTTTAACATCCATAAGACAAAAATCCTTTTTACAGAAGCACATCAGGTTTAAATTCTCTACTGAGAGTAGTTATCACTCTGAATTCAGCAAATGATCTAGAGAGAGTCTTTAGATAGCAGAGAGATCGAAATTACACCTTCTTTGGCTGGCTTCAGCTCCAACACTAAAACGAAACCAAAAAACACAGACACACCCAAGCTTTTCCTCAAAGCGAAACTAAAAAGCAGAGCCAGAGCTCAGCTCCATCCACACTCTGACATCACTGCAGCCAATTGAGCAGACAATCATTTCTTAAAGTGACATTCCCATGACACCTCCCCTCAAGAAAGAAAATAACCCATCAAGTTCAAGATGGTTTCATTTTTCACCTTTTCCTTTAAGAAACCCAGACAGTAAATATACTTTTTCGTTTAAAAAAGCAACACACGCAAAAGGGCAAAATAACATAGTCCATTTAAGTTCTTCTTCCTGTAAGTCGTCATCACACTCTTGACAAAGTATCGGCTAGCATGTTTTCTCATCCTGCCACATGTATTATTTTTAAATGAATTGGCTGTAACAATAAACTCCATCGAAACTGTCAGGCATTGTTATTCCAGAATCGCGCCAAAAACGTCAGTGGATTATGATCAGTCTAGATAATTGTGTCAGATAGATTGCTGGTCACATAAATTTGAATATGTTGCAAAGCCAGCACCAAACTCTAAGTCTCCATCTCAATCGTGGAATATTTCTTCTGGAGAGAATTCAATATTTTTGAAAAATAACCAATAGGCCGCTCCAGCCCTTCATCATCGTCTTGTAGAAGCACCACACCTACGCCCACATCACTCGCATCAACAGCCACTTTGAATGGTTTTACATAATTTGGGATGCCTAACACAGGAGCAGTGGTTAACACAGCCTTCAGGCCATCAAATGCCTGCTGACATCCGCTGTCCACTGGAATTCGTTATGCTTCTTCAGCAAGTCTGTCAGTGGAGCGACCACACTGCTAAAATTTGGAACAAATGTCTGGTAAAATTCACTCATACCCAGAAATCGCATTATTTCTCATCGTGTCGCGGGTATCGGAACTCCCCAATAATTTTTGTTTTCACATCCCGTGGGACCATTTGACCCTGTCTGATTGTATGGCCAAGGAAAGTGACTTGGGCTTTTCCAAATTCACTTTTGGCTAGGTTTATCACCAAACCCGCCTCCTGAAGTTAATCGAATAACTCCATCAAATGCTTCAAATGTTCTGTCCATATCTCGCTAAAAATTACCAGATCGTTGACGTATACTGCACAATTGGGTAATCCTGAAACGGCTTTGTTAGTTAACCGTTGAAATGTGGCTGGGGCGTTTTTCATGCCAAATGGCATAACTTTGGATTGGTATATACCATCTGGAGTCACAAAAGCTGAAATCGCCTTCGCCCGGTCGGATAAAGGCACCTGCCAGTAACCTTTAAGTAAATCCAATTTGGAAATAAAAGCTGATTGGCCCACCTTCTCAATGCAATCCTCCAAGCGTGGGATAGGATAAGAGTCCATTCTTGTAACTGCATTAACCTTTCTATAGTCCACACACAACCGTTGGATACCATCTGGTTTAGGTGCCATCACTATGGTGAGCTCCATTGGCTGCAACCTTCTTAAATTATGCCATTTGTAAGCATACTTTCAATCTCTTTGTTAACCTGTGCCAATTTTAAAGGGTTAAGTCCATATGGATGTTGTTTGATTGGAACAGCATCTCCAATATCTACATCATGTATAGCCATTTTAGTGCTTCCCAACTTATCTCCACAAACTTGCCCATGTGATATCAATAACTCTTTCAGGTCAGTCTGTTTTTCCTCTGGAAGATAACTCAACAATTTATCCCAATTTTTAAGAACATCTTTGTTTTCCAATTTAATGTGAGGTATGTCAAATTCACAGTCATCTGGATTTGGTTCGTCACTTTGAGTTAGAATCATTAAAACCTCCTCCTTTTTCACTCCTTCCCTTTCAAAGTACCTTTTAAGCATATTCACATGACACGCTCAGCGAGTTTTCCTTTTATCTAGCGTTCTCACCACATAATTCACCTCACTTAATTTCTTTTCAATTTGACAAGGTCCACAAAACCTTGCTTTTAAAGGTTCACCTACCACTGGTAACAATACTAAAATTTTATCTCCACAGACAAAACTACGAACTTTGGATTTCTTATCCGCTACCCGTTTCATCACATGTTGTGCAACTTTTAAATGTTGTCTAGCCAATTCACCTGCTCTATTTAATAGTTCCCTAAAATTTGATACATAATCCAATAATGTAAGTTCTGATTTCTCACCCACCAATTTTTCCTTAATCAAATGGCATAACTTTGAATTGGTATGTACCATCTGGAGTCACAAAAGCTGAAATTTCCTTCGCCCTGTCGGATAAAGGTACCTGCCAGTAACCTTTAAGTAAATCCAATTTTGTCCTCTTACTTCATGACCAAAAATTAGTTCAAAAGGGCTGAATTTTGGTTGACTCATTAGGGGCATCCTTAATTGCAAACAGTACGATGGAATTCCTATTTCCCAATCCTTTGGACAATCTTGACAATAAGCCCTCAACATTGTCTTAAATGTTTGATGCCACCTTTCTCATGCTCCCTGCAATTCTGGATGGTACGCAGTTGATTTAAATTGTTTTATTCCTAAGCTATCCATGACGTCTTTGAATAACTTTGAGGTAAAATGTTATCCTTGATCCGATTGTATCTCTGTGCGTAGTCCACATCTAGTAAAGAATTTAAGTAACTCCTCCACAATCTTTTTATCTGTAATATTACATACTGGAATGGCCTCTGAACACCTAGTAGACACATCCATTATAGTCAAAAGATATTGCCATTTCCAATGAGTCAGACTGTATCTCAGGCAATTTTAAATGCTTAGTCACTGCAATAATGACCTCATCTTTTTGCATTTTGTCATAGATGCGGGCAGGTTGTTTCCACTGGTCGGGGAAAGCAGAACTAGGGGGCATAGCCTCAAAATAAGGGGAGGTAGATTTAGGACGGAGTGTAGGAGGAACTTCTTCCCCCAAAGGGTTGTGAATCTCTGGAATTCCTTGCCCAATGAAGCAGTTGAGGCTCCTTCTTTAAACATTTTTAAGAAAAAGATAGATGCCTTTCTAAAGAATAAAGGGATTCAGGGATATGGTGTAAGGGCCGGAGAATGGAGCTGAGTCCACAAAGATCAGCCATGATCTCATTAAATGGCGGAGCAGGCTCGAGGGGCCAGATGGCCTACTCCTGTTCCTAGTTCTTATGTTCTTATGTAATGTTAACTGCAATTTGCCAACTCTAAAAGCCTGTTTTTAGTCTCTGTCCGTAAGGTACTGCGTGTGACCGTCTCCACCCACAAAAACTTCAGAGCCTCTGAAAGAGCCATTGTCCACAACACACTCCCTACTTAAACTGAAATACCACACGTGAAAAGCAACCACAATTTGCTCATCCCTCACTGTCATTAAGTTCACAAAGCCAATCCAATAGATAGATTTTTAGCCCCCTCAAGCCCCCAATTTGTTATGGGCCAGGGTTTAGAGAACCCCAAAGTGTATCATGGAGTTCACCTGACCTACGACTTTTACTAGATTGTGGTATGGGGAGCACACGGCCCACTCTACAGGTGTGGTGCAGCAGAGGTTTAAATGTAATTTTTAAAGCAAAACAATGTTTATTCTATGAACTCAGTTAACCTTTTTAAAACATACAGTGAACATCTTAGCAACCATTAATTCAAATACACCCCCCAAAGAATACAACATTCTAAGTAATCCTTTAACTTACCTTTTAACATCCATACAGAAGCACATCAGGTTTAAATTCTCTACTGAGAGTAGTTATCACTCTGAATTCACCAAATGATCTAGAGGTAGTCTTTAGATGGCAGAGAGATCGAAAATACATCTTCTTTGGCTGGCTTCAGCTCCAACACTAAAACGAAACCAAAAAACACAGATACACCCAAGCTTTTTCTCAAAGTGAAACTAAAACGCAGAGCCAGAGCTCAGCTCCATCCACACTCTGACATCACTGCAGCCACTTGAGCAGACAAACATTTCTTAAAGTGACATTCGCATGACACTTGCATACAGCAGTGAGGTTTGGGCCTTCAACCGGAAGATGACACACACTGCTTCAGATTGTTCCAAGAAGGAGGAAGAGGAGAGGTAGGAGGTAAAAGATGCATAAAATACACCCCCAGCACACTGCTGTCCAAGAGGCCCTCAGTTGCAATTTTCATTTAGGATCCACAAGTGCGCCCATCTGACAAACGTCTGCAAAAGCCAGTTCTGGCTCACCCCAATTTCCACTAATACAAAACAGTCCTGCAAACAACGAAGCTCGCTTTTCATAATGCCCCATTGCTTGACATCAATTCCCATTGATCATCACCCAACGGGAAACACCATTTGCAAGCCAGTTACCAGGAATGCAACATAAATTCTTGATTTATGGAGGAATTAAGGGCTATGGAGAGAGAGCGGGTAAATGGAGTTGAAATCAGCCATGATTGAATGGTGGAGTGGCCTTACATCCGCTCCTATGTCTTATGGTCTTATAGGAAAGTGCTGGAAAAGATTGTGATTGTGCTGCACCATGTAGATGGCCACTCTACTTTTCTCATGGAAGAAGATATCAATACAAAGCCGAGCATGTCACTGGTGCTAGAGGTTGACTCCTCCAATTTCTATGTGATGGTATACAGTGCAATTGGGGTGCCTGACAGTATATTGTGCATCTTTTGATGTGACTCAAGAAGTATTTTGTTCCGCGCCTCCCACTCCCACTTCCACTCCCCAAGGTACAGCATCTGGGTCCAGCTGAGCTGAGCTTACTCTCATTTGGAACCCTACTGCTCTGGAAAAGTTACATGTCCACTCATACTGCTTCCCTCTGGTTAGAGCGCAGACAATAATGTCACTTCTAGCGGCATACAGTACCTCAATCACCTTTTAGATGGAGCAATAGATGGCAAACTGGGAAATGTTGGCAATTTAACCTGTTCTTGCCTGGAATGATCCACTGGCATAGAGGTTGGGAGCAACTGTGACCTTGACATCACTGACAATGCCACCTTTGTGCTGACGGTTGTGGAAGACTTGTTGAATAATGGTGAGAGACTGGTTATACCTAGATAATATAATAATAATTGCTTATTGTCACAAGTAGGCTTCAATGTAGTCACTGTGAAAAGCCCCTAATCACCACATTCCGGCGCCTGTTCGGGGAGGCCAGTATGGGAATTGAATCCGCGCTGCTGGCCTTGTTCTGCATTACAAGCCAGCTATTTAGCCCACTGTGCTAAACCAGCCCCAGTCTCAGACTCGCTATCTTTCAGAGAATACATCAAAGACACCTGGGCATTACAAAGTGATGTGTTTGAGTACAAAATTCTGTTCGGATTTGATTGGATTTTGTTTATTGTTACGTGTACCGAAGTACAGTGAAAAGTATTTTTCTGCGAGCAGCTCAACAGATCATAAGTACATGAAAGGAAAATAAAAGAAAATACATAATAGGGCAACACAAGATAGGCGGCATGTGGCGCAATGGTTAGCACTGAGACAGCAGCACTGAGGACCCGGGTTCGAATCCCGGCCTTGGGTCACTGTCTGTGTGGAGTTTGCATATTCTCCCCATGTCTCCGTGGGTTTCACCCCCACAACCCAAAGATGTGCATGTTTGGTGGATTGGCAATGCTAAATTGCCCCTTAATTGGAAAAAAAATAATTGGGTACTCTAAATTTATATTAAAAAAATAGGGCAACACAAGGTACACAATGTAACTACATAACACCAGCATCGGGTGAAGCATACAGGTTAGTGTTAATCAGATCAGTCCATAAGAGGGTCGTTTAGGAGACTGGTAACAGCGGGGAAGAAGCTGTTTTTGAATCTCAGACTTTCGTATCTCCTGCCCGATGGAAGAAGTTGGAAGAGTGAGTAAGCCGGGTGGGAGGGGTCTTTGATTAGGCTGCCTGCTTTCCCCAGGCAGCGGAAGGCATAGATGGAGTCAATGGATGGGAGGCAAGTTCGTGTGATGGACTGGGCTTTGCTCACGACTCTCTGAAGCTTCTTGCGGTCTTGGGCCAAGCAGTTGCCATACCAGGCTGTGATGCAGCCAGATAAGATGCTTTCTGTGGTGCATCTGTAAAAGTTGGTACGAGTTAATGTGGACAATCCGAATTTCCTTCGTTTCCTGAGGAAGTATAGGCGTTGTTGTGCTTTCTTGGTGGTCGCGTCGACGTGGGTGGACCAGGACAGATTTTTGGAAATGTGTACCCCTAGGAATTTGAAGCTGCTAATCATCTCTACCTTGGCCCCATTGATCCTGACAGGGGTGTGTACAGTACTTTGCTTCCTGAAGTCAGTGACCAGCTCTTTAGTTTTGCTGGCATTGACGGATAGATTGTTGTCACTGCACCACTCCACTAGGTTCTCAATCTCCCTCCTGTCTTCTGACTCATCGTTATTCAAGATCCGGCCTACTATGGTCATATCGTCAGCAAACTTGTAGATGGAGTTGGAATCAAATTTTGCCTCGCATTCGTGTGTGTACAGTTAGTATAGTAGGGAACTAAGTACGCAGCCTTGCGGGACCCCAGTATTGAGGACTATTGTGGAGGATGTTTTGATGTTTATTCTTACTGATTGTGGTCTGTGGGTCAGAAAGTTGAGGATCCAATTGCAGAGTGAGGAGCCAAGTCCTAGGTTTTGGAGCTTTAATATGAGCTTGGCTGGGATTATGGTGTTGAAGGCGGAGCTGTAGTCAATAACTAGGAGTCTGATGTAGGAGTCCTTGTTGTCGAGATGCTCTAGGGATGAGAGTAGGGCCAGGGAGATGGTGTCTGCTGTGGACCGGTTGTGGCGGTGTGCAATTTGCAGTGGATCAAGGCGTTATGGAAGTATGGAGGTGATGCGCTTCATGATCAAACTCTCGAAGCACTTCATTACGACCGACGTCAGGGCCACCGGATGGTAGTCATTGAGGCATGTTGCCTGGTTCTGTGTATGATGGTGATCTTCTTGAAGCAGGTTGGGACCTCAGAGCAGAGCAGGGACAGGTTAAAAACCTTTGACAAGGTCCCTCATGGTAGACTGGCACAAAAGGTGAAATCACACAGGATCAGGGGTGAGCTGGCGAGATGGATACAGAACTGGCTAGGTCATAGAAGGCAGAGAGTAGCAATGGAAGGGTGCTTTTCTAATTGGAGGGCTGTGACTAGTGGTGTTCCGCAGGGATCAGTGTTGGGACCTTTGCTATTTGTAGTATATATAAATGATTTGGAGGAAAATGTAACTGGTCTGATTAGTAAGTTTGCAGACGACACAAAGGTTGGTGGAATTGCGGATAGCGATGAGGACTGTCAGAGGATACAGCAGGATTTAGATCGCTTGGAGACTTGGGCGGAGAGATGGCAGATGGAGTTTAATCCGGACAAATGTGAGGTAATACATTTTGGAAGGTCTAATAGAGAATATACAGTGAATGGTAGAACCCTCAAGAGTACTGAAAGTCAGAGAGATCTAGGTGTACAAGTCCACAGGTCACTAAAAGGGGCTACACAGGTGGAGAAGGTAGTCAAGAAGGTAGACGGCATGCTTGCCTTTATTGGCCGGGGCATTGAGCATAAGAACTGGCAAGTCATGTTGCAGCTGTATAGAACCTTAGTTAGGCCACACTTGGAGTATAGTGTTCAATTCTGGTAGCCACACTACCAGAAGGATGTGGAGGCTTTAGAGAGGGTGCAGACGAGATTTACCAGGATGTTGCCTGGTATGGAGGGCTTTAGCTATGAGGAGCGGTTGAATAAACTCGGTTTGTTCTCACTGGAACGACGGAGGTTGAGGGGCGACCTGAGAGAGGTCTACAAAATTATGAAGGGCAGAGACAGAGTGGATAGTCAGAGGCTTTTTCAAAGGGTAGAGGGGTCAATTACTAGGGGGCATAGGCTTAAGGTGCGAGGGGCAAGGTTTAGAGGAGATGTGCGAGGCAAGTTTTTTACATAGAGGGTAGTGGGTGCCTGGAACTCGCTGCCGGAGGAGGTGGTGGAAGCAGGGACGAGAGTGACATTTAAGGGGCATCTTGACAAATACATGAATAGGATGGAAATAGAGGGATACGGACCTAGGAAGTGTAGAAGATTTTAGTATCGACGGGCAGCATGGTCGACACAGGCTTGGAGGGCCAAAGGGCCTGTTCCTGTGCTGTACTTTTCTTTGTTCTTTGTTCTGTGTCCGCGAACACATCTGCCAGCTGGTCCACGCAGGCTCTGAGTGCACGACCAGGGATCCCGTCCAGACCAGTCGCCTTCCAAGGGTTCACTTTCAGGAAGGCCAATTTGACTTCGGAAGCTGTGATGGTAGGTATGGGTGTGTTATGGGCCCCTGGGGCACTCAACAGCGGATCTTTGATTTCCTGCTTGAACCGAGGATAGAATGCATTGAGTTCATCGAGGAGGGGTGCGCTGCTGTTGGAGATACTGCTTGGCTTCGCTTTGCAGCCTGTTATGTTGTTTAGGCCTTGCCACAACCGCCGAGAGTCTGTAACGCTAGTCTGTGACTCTAGCTTGGTCTGATAATCTCTCTTTGCATCTCGGATGGCTTTGCAGAGGTCGTATCTGGATTTCTTGCATGGGTCAGGGTCGCCGGACTTGAATGCCTCAGACCTGTCCTTCAGTAGGGAGTCAATCTCGCGATTGAGCCATGGATTCGGTTGGGGAACGTATGTACTGCTTTCTTTGGCATGCAGTCATCCACACATTTGCTGATGTGTTTAAGTTGGGCACTGAGTTCTTAAATATGGACCAGTCCCCTGTCTCTGAGCAGTCTCGCTGTTTGGTGGTCAGAAATCTCAAAATCACAGGCAGCACGGTGGAGCAGTGGCTAGCACTGCTGCATCATGGCGCTAAGGTCTGTGCTAACTTTTGGTTGGTTCTTAATTTGGCTCTATTTAATCACGTTTGCTCAAGAGTCGCCAGGTATCTTTTGACACCGCCACAAGGATCAGAACCGAATACTGATCAAAGACTCGATACACCAGTTAGTAACTTCAAAACCAATGCTCATTTATTTACACACAGTCAAATCTACTCATGCATAAACTCTACAAACTAAACTACCACTATTACTAAGGCCTAGACTTAGCTTCGGGCGCCCACTCAGTCAGAGGAACAATGGCCGTTGTTCGGTTCTGAGGCTGCTGGGTTGAGCTGTTTGCAGGGCAGCATCTAGGAGCGTTTATCTCGTAGCGTGCATTGATTTGGGACCTACTTGGTCTGATGCAGCTGCTAGGCTGGTCTCTCTCTTCGCTGAGAGCCAAAGCCAAAGGAGGGATCCCCTTGGGGGATACCTTTTATACCCAAAAGGGCTTTGCACTCTTTTAGGCAGGCCTTGAACTTGGCCTCAACTAATTGGGTCTTTCCCAATCATTGGTATCGATTTTCCTCCAATAGAGGGGTGGTTCCCTGATTGTTGGGCGTGTCCTGGTGACTGTCAGTCTGCTTTGTCTTAGCTTCTTCTGGCGCCGGGGAGTCTGTCCTAATATTGTGTATCTAAATGTTTCCCTTTTGTCCCCGGAGATGGGTCATTAGTATGTTAATCGTTTGGAAGTTTCTGTCCTGTCTGAGCGTTTAAGGTTCTAATCAACAGACAGAGCTTGCACATGCTTGTTTCTTAGCATTGTCCAATTTTCCCTGCAGTCTTTGCAAGTGTCCATTTTGTAATCGGGACGTGGCCATCCCAGATGGCTATGGGTCCCAGGTTCGATCTCGGCTCTGGGTCACTGTCTGTGTGGAGTTTGCACACTCTCCCCATGTTTGTTTGCGTGGGTTTCGCCCCCACAACCCAAAGGTATGCAGGTTAGGTGGATTGGCCATGCTAAATTGCCCCTTAATTGGAAAAAATGATTTGGGGCTCTAAATATATGTTAAAAAAAAGAAATCTCAAAAATCATTCAAGGAAATTAGTTCAGTGTCTCTGAATGGACCTTTTCAAGCTCAAGGAGAAGACATTCTTCAGTTGTTGACTATTACTATTACGAATTTTCCCACATGACTATTTCACCCAAATATTCACAAGCTAATGAGACCCAGAAAAGGAGAAAGGACGGTAAAGGCACCGTTGAAGAAAAATGATCATATGAAATTGGCATTGTTCAGCTCCCATTCCACACCATTCCAGAATGATCTGGCTCCATCTGAACTTCTAATGGGAGGGTCTGCCACAGACTCAACTTCCTGTTCTTCTGCACATGCTTAGACAATATTTCAAAGCAGAAGATATAGTGAGGGCAAGGGAGAAGGAGGAGTATTGTGCAAATCAACCAGAAACTATAATCAGTGCCTTCTAATACATTTTTCCTAAAACCCCAGCCAGCGGAATCAATATTGATTTGTGACCAGAATCACGAAGGCTGGGTTTTGGAAGAAACACTGTATCCATGATCTTAACCTGTAGAGACTGAAAGAAGAAACAGACGCACACTTTTATCTACAAGAAGAAGACTATCAATGGAATAAACCAACTATCCAGACAATCAGGAAGATAACTTGAATAGAGTGCCAATAGTCTCTGATGATTCACAAACTACTCGACCGAAGCTGAGAGAGAACACCGAGAATTTGAATCCTACATATCCTCTGAGAGAGCTGAGAACAAGGTCAAGGTGATTGGTGAAACCACAACAACCGTTACCTCATGAACCAGGAATGAAGGCAGAAATGTAGGGTAATATAAATAATGCATTCAATAGGGTCGAAGACTTGGAGGAGATGCAATACAAAGGGTTAATGTTAAATAAGTGTGCAGACAGTGTACATCACCAGTGATGTAAGATCAAATGATAACAACATATGCTGAGACAGTTCTATGTGACGCCTCATACTTAGTCTTGTACTGTAAGTAGTTGGTAGAATGTTCAATAAAAAGTAAGGTTCACCAACAGCCTTGCCTGCAGAAGTCTCCATCAATCCTGACCAAGGAAAACTCAAAGACATAAATACTGGACACATGTTATTCAAATTTAAATATTATATTACAGAGTTACGTGATAACTTTCGCTCAAAGGAGTGTTTAGTTTCAGTTTGAAATGCAAACACTGGCTGCTAATGTCAATAGCAGCCCTGCTATTTGCACCATCCGTACTTGAGAGGGTCAAGTAACAATCTTTCATGGATTAGTTGTAAATCTTGAAGTGTCAGTTATTCATGGAACAACATTTGTTGCCACCTTCACAAAACCGTAGGTCTATTTAAAATTATACAAATCTCTGTTCAAGGCATGATTATATAGCCACATCAATCTATCTTAATTTTTTTAAATGAAAGAAAAACTAATCAGTTTTATGTCTTGGGTGTAGTGGAAAGTTTAATTTTATAATTGTAACTTCCTTTGCATGGCAATTATTTAATTAATAATTAGAGCCACTATCCATTGTCAATTTTAGCATAGTTCACCACCAGAAGGAATTTATTTGATACTAAACTCACATAAAGAACTTACTCTTTGTAAACTAATAGTGCCCAGAAATTTAGTTTTTGCTCCCATTTCAACAAGTATAGGAACTCACAGCTTTATGTTTTGAGTACGCTTTGCATAAGGATGTACTGCAGATGATGTACAGCTGAGCATTTCATCGAAAAAAGACTTGCAATAATAGCAATAACTCATTTAACAGACACATAAGTCTTCTGCTTTCAGTAGGATCCAACCAGAACGTCAGGCAAACAAAAGTGCGAAGGTAAGCAACAGGGATGTTGTCAAAACGGTTATGGTGATAAATATTGGTATGATTATCAATCGCCTTGCACGGCTACTTTTGGCAATTATCTTGTGTTGGTTCGATGGACACCTAAGGAAATTACAGACAAAGACAGGTTTTGCTAAATGGTTTTATATTTGATAGATTTCTTCAAAATCATCAGGGGACTGGACAAAGTACATAGGGAGGAACTATCAAGATGATCAAGAACAAGACGGTACAGATTTAAAGCAATTTACAAAAGAAGCTGTTGCTAATTGTGTTTCTCTTAATTTGGCTCGGAAGATGGCAGCCAATATGGTTGCCTTCCTTAATTCTAATTACGTTTTGCTCTAGAGTCGCCAGGTATCTCTCGATACCGCCACAAGGTTCAAAACCGAATACTGATCAAAGACTCGATACACCAGTTAGTAAGTTCAAACTCAATGCTCATTTATTTACACACACAGTCAAATATACTTATGCACAAAATTCTACAGACAACACTATCACTACTGCTAAAGCCTACACTTAGCTTCAGGCGCCCACTCAGTCAGAGGAACAACGGCCGTTGTTCGGTTCTGAGGGTTGAACTGGTATGGAATAACAGCTAAGAGCGTCTGTCTGGTAGTGTGCGTTAATCTTGGACTTACTTGTTCTGATGCAACTTTGGCAGGTCTCTCCTTGGTGAGAGCCAGAGCCAAGAGAGCGATTCTCTCTTGGGGGATCCTCCTTATACCCAAAAGGGGCTACGCGTGCTTTTGGGTGGGCCTTGAACTTGGCCCCAATTAATTGGGCCGTTTCCCAATCGTTCCTATCGATTTCCTCCAATAGAGGGGTGGGTGCCCTGATTGCTGGGCGTGTCCTAGTTGGCCATTGGCCTGCTTTGATCTGGTCTCCTCTGGTGCCGGGGTGTCTGCCTTGGTATCGTTTACTTAAATGTTACTCTTTTGTCCCCGAGGATGGCTCATTAGTATGGTAATGGTTTTGCAATATCGGTCTTGACTGGGAGCTACGGCTCCAATCAACAGACAAACCCTGCACCTGCTTGCTTTCTCAGTATTGTCCATTTTCCCTGCAATCTTTGCAAAGTGTCCATTTTGTAATCGGGAAGTGGCCATCCCAGATGGCTACACATCCTCCTTGTGATCCTCAATGCGAAGCGTGAAGGATCACCTTACTGCGTCGTCTTCATTCTCTGACCAAGCGGGGCACCCATAAGCACTTCATGGGCTCTACCCTGCCCTATCCTATGAAACGTAATTTTGACCTAAAATCAGTTTACTTACATACATCAGTATAAAACTCTACGGGGCACTATGACATTCAGGCATGCATTACAAAATAAAAAAACTGGAACCTCTAACTATCCTCAATTAACTATCCTCACTCAAACAATCAACAATAATTCTACAACATTTTAAATGTACAAATAGCAGCAACACAAGTTTCTCTGGCTTGGCAGTCAGGCACAGAGGTTTACATTTCTTTACTGAACAAAACACACATAAAGAGAAGCGGATGCACTTTAATTCATGTCAAGGGGTTCGGGGGTTTGGTGAAATCTGAAAATAGGGGACCTAAACGTGTATACCGGGGTGCGAGAGCGGTAGGCTCTCCTTCGCCATTTTCTGATTCTAAGTGTCTGCACGACACTGAAAAGTATCGCCAGTACTAAGAGGGCTTCTACTATGTAGGATAGTGAATACCAGGTCATAAACGTATCACACCAGCTCGGGGTATCGTTAATTGTCTTAGGGCTAACTATCTCGGGGTTCTGTGTATGGTAGGGGTGGGAATCATTCACGGCCTGTGTGGTAGGGGTCAGGGGGGTAGCGTCCGCGCGCAACTGAAGGGATCCCGCTAAGATCCAGGTGAACATGAAGGTTGTCTTCATCTTTTCCGTCTTTCTGTCTTCTTCTTTTTCTTCCTCTGGGGTTCCTGAGGTTCCGGAGTTCTATGGACACAAGCATAATATCTGTTATTATCTTGCTTAAGATCTCGTATGTCTGTCTGTCCGTCCTTTGTTGCCAATTACCCATTATGATTGGTCACCATTTGTGACTCCCTAATTTTATTATTTTTTAAAACCAAATATTTGGGACAAGACATCCGAGAAAAATACTGACATGGTGCGAGCTGTCTCCCAGCCTGTGCGATCTACCATCCTAGTGTTTGAGGATGTAAATAGCATATGGAAGCACCTAAGGGTCTGGTTTAGCACAGTGGGCTAAATAGCTGGCTTGTAATGCAGAACGAGGCCAGTAGTGCGGGTTCAATTCCCGTACCGGCCTCCCCGAATAGGCGTCGGAATGTGGCGACTAGGGGCTTTTCACAGTAACTTCATTGAAGCCTACTTGTGACAATAAGCGATTTTTTTTTAAGGGTCGCCAAAAACAAACATAAGAATTTCGAACTGAAAGTGCCAAAATGGGGTACGAATGGGCCGCGGCGGGTAAGAAATGGGTGGAATCCCCAGGTAGGACGGTGATCAATGCCATTTGTGCTCTACCCGAGCGGAGCTGACCAGAGGGGGTCCTCAGGCAGGGCGGGGACCAGTGCCATTTCTCCACTGCCTGAGCGACCGGCAAGAATGGGTAAGAATGTGGTCGTCGTGGGGGGCTGCCTCTGGTGATCGAATCAGGAGAGTAGCCATGAGTGGTGTCTGTGACAAACTAATTCCTCTGAATGGTTGTCTGTCGACAAACTATTTACTTTAACAGTCATTGGGCGTCAAAAGGGTGGTGGCGTGGGGTCATGAAAAACGTTCAAATTTACAAACAACAAACATGTACATTAAACAAACAAACATACAACAAACATGATGCAGTTTCCATCAGAAAGGACACCGTATCTCTCCATCGGTTCCTTTTTTCATCATGTGGACACCTCATTGATCAGTAGCGAACAGGGTCGCAAAGGGATTTGTTTGGTGGGAGTCAGACTCGATGTCATCATCTTCTCCCGGCTGCCATACTCTTGACTGGAGTAGTTTGGCTAAAGCTGCTTGGGGTGAATTGGGGGTCCATCTCATCATTCCGGATGAGCCTGAATGAATTGTCGCGGTGCCAGAATCGTGTGTCGAGGTTGGAGTTGTTAGGTTGTAATCCGTAATCGTCGGGCGGTGGGTCTGGGTCAGGGCCTTTGATGTATGTGATTTCAAAGGGGGTCACTGGAATCATGCGGATTCGCTGGGAGTGGGGCCTGGGGCAGGGGTATAATTATAACGTGGTGTGCTGTGGCTATCGTCATTGCTGTCGCTATCACTGTCGCTGTCGCTGCTGGTTGAAGGAAGGGAGAGGCGGTGTCGTGCCTCTGGGGGTGGAGTTGAAGATGTGTCAAAGGATTGGCTGGACTGGCTGGGGGAGGGTAGGAATACGTCATCTGTGGGCGGGGCGTGCTCGTCTGCTGCTGCGAGCAAGATGGGGTGTGAATGGTTGTTCTGCGAGCCATAAGCCTTAAGCTGGTTTATGTGAAACCACGCAGACTTGCCATTGGTATATGTGGTTTTGTATACCTTACTTTGTCCGAAATGGAGTACGGTCCGGAAAATTTGGGGGAAAGGAATGAACTGGGGTTGTATAGGGAAAGCATCACTTGCTGCCCTACTACAAACTCCGTGGCATGTACATTTTTGTTGAAACAAGCCTTGCTTTGTTTCCTCCTGGTCCCAAGTCTCACAGCTGTTGCGAGCTGGGCTGCCTTTATGTTCTCAATAATCTGCTGTACAGCATTTTCATGCGTGAGGGCGGTGACTGCAGGGCTGGCCAAATCCAGTCCTAATAAATACTCTGTGCCTTTCACGGGCGTCCGGTCATGAGAGTGTGGGGGGTGTATCCTGTGGACGTGGATACCGTGTTTCTTAAGAACATTAAAGCAAGTGGGAGAACTGAGTCCCAGGTGCTGTTGTTCTGTTGTACCATTTTCCTGAGGGTGGCTTTTAGAGTTCTGTTCATCCTCTCTACAATGCCGCTTGACTGAGGGTGGTAGGCTATGTGAAAATTTTGCCTGATTCTGAAAAATGTGAGGACGTTTTTCATTGCTCGTCCTGTAAAATGGGAGCCTTGATCCAACTCTATACTGCGTGGGAGGCCCCATCTTGTAAAGATGTGCTGTGTTAGTATTTTAGCTGTTATCTTGGCCGTATTCGTTCTCGATGGAAAAACTTCCACCCATTTTGTGAAGGTGTCGATGACCACCAACACATACTTATAACCACTTCTGCAGGTTGGTAGGAGTCCTATGTAGTCTATCTGCAAATTCGTCCAGGGGCCATTAACGGGGCGGATGTGACTAAGCTAAGCCTTTCTTGCATATCTGTCCGGATTGTTCTGGGCACAGATCAAGCAATCTTCGATGTAGTGAGCAACATCGGCTTTTAAATCAGACCACCGCAGAGTGGTCTGAGGTGGGCTAGGGTAGGTTCAATGCCTTGGTGTCCATGATTGTCATGGAACTGACAAATAATCTGGTTCCTGTCCTGGCTGGGAACTACATAAATGCCTTCTTTTAAAATCACACCATCGTGTGTGGTGATTGCGTTTTTAAACTTGTCATACGGGGCGGGGAAGGTTCCTTTTAAAACTTCCCTGAGTTCTTCATCTTCCTTCTGTGCCTTTGCTAGATCCTGAATGTTGGTCTGTGAGACCTAAACCGCGTGTACTGGGGTGCTTTTGTGGGGGTTCCAAAAGTAACCATGCCTGGAACCTGCCTTCGCTAGGGCGTCTGCTTTAACATTACCAGGGGGGGAAGAACCTTAATTATGCCGTATTTCCTATTTTTGGATGTCTCTAGGATATGTCGGAGTAATGGGGCTGAGGGTAGGGGCTTTCCGTCTGCAGAAACAAATCCTCCAGTTTCCCACAGGGGTAGGAATTAGGTTAAGCTATTACAGATATACAAACGTTCTGAATAGATGTCTGCTGGGGGCGGAAATGAGTCAGGGTGGTCTCCAATGTAAGCTATGGCTGCCAGTTCTGCTCCCTGCGAGCCTAGATGTCCTGGCAACGTTAGTGAAATCTCTTCCAGGGCGCGTCCCTGCGCGTCTTCTACATAAATGCCACAACCGGTAATTCTCTTTCCATTCAAAACTGTGGAGGAGCCATCCACATAAATTTTCAGGGGTGCGCACGTGTCTATGGGCTGGGGTCTCTGGGGTGTATTACCTGTTTTCCTGGGGATGTGTTTTAGGTATAAATGGGCCTGTGTTGTGTTTTGTGGTGATGATCTCACACTCATGAGGGGTTCCTGCATATTGCAAATTATCGGCTAGGAAGGTGTGGGTCTTGGTTCTTTTGACTGGAATGTCGCGTCCCTGAAAAAGAAGGGTCCAACGGGCTGTGCGGATTTGGCTGACTGTGCCATCTTTAAGTCGACCGTCTAATAATTGCTGTGTTGGGGTGTGTTCAGTGAGAATGGTGCTGGGGTTGAGTCCTGTAATGTAGGCGAAGTACTGTACTGCCCAAAAAACTGCGAGCAGGTGCCTTTCGCAGGCAGAAAATCCTTGCTCGACAGGATCTAATACGCGTGAGGCATGTGCCACGGGGCATAATTGGTCATGGCGTTCCTGGAGGAGTACGGCCGAAAGGGTTCGGTCGGTGCTTGCAACGTTAATTGCGTACGGGGAAAGTGGATCTGCGACCTGTAATGCGGGGGCTATGCTGAGGGCTCTTTTTAAAGCATCCATGGCATCCGTGTGCTGTGGAACCCATTCCCAAGGTGCCTTTTTCTTGACAAGGTCGGATAGGGGCGCTGCTTTTGTGGCGAAACCATCGATATGGTTTCGGCAGTAGCCAATTAGTCCTAAAAATGACCGGAGGGCAGAGACATTGTGGGGAAGGGGCAGTTTGACGATCGAGTCAATTCTCTTTTGCTCGATCTCGCGTTTACCATGTGTGATTTCTGTACCCAAGTAAATCACATTTTCCTGCAAAATCTGGGCCGTCTTGGGGTTGACTTTACATCCAATTTCTTTTAGGAGTGCTAGGAGTTCGGAGAGAAGGGAAATGTGCTTTCCCTTTGTGTCTGCCTGTAGTAGCAAGTCATCTACATTCTGGACCAGAAAATCGGGGTGGGAAAATTTTGCTAGTCCATTTTTTACATAGAATTTACAGTGCAGAAGGAGGCCATTCAGCCCATCGAGTCTGCACCAGCTCTTGGAAGGAGCACCCTACCCAATGTCAACACCTCCACCCTGTCCCCATAACCCAGTAACCCCACCCAACACTAAGGGCAATATTGACACTAAGGGCAATTTATCATGGCCAATCCACCTAACCTGCACATCTTTGGACTGTGGGAGGAAACCAGAGCACCCGGAGGAAACCCACGCACACACGGGGAGGATGTGCAGACTCCGCACAGACAGTGACCCAAGCCGGAATCGAACCTGGTACCCTGGAGCTGTGACGCAATTGTGCTATCCACAATGCTACCGTGCTACCAGCTGTCGATGGAAAATGGAGGGGGAGTTCATGGAATCATAGAATTTACAGTGCAGAAGGAGGCCATTCGGTCCATCGAGTCTGCACCGGCTCTTGGAAAGAGCACCCTACCCAAGCCCACACCCCCACCCTATCCCCATAACTCAGTAACCCCACCCAACACTAAGGGCAATTTTGGACACTAAGGGCAATTTACCATGGCCAATGAACCTAACCTGCACATTTTTAGACTGTGGGAGGAAACCCACGCACACACGGGGAGAACGTGCAGACTCCGCACAGACAGTGACCCAAGCCGGGAATCGAACCTGGTACCCTGGAGCTGTGAAGCAATTGTGCTAACCACTATCCTACCGTGCTGCCTTGGAATGTTGTGGAAGCCTTGTGGAAGGCACGTCCACGTATATTGTTGTCCCTGGAATGTAAAGGAGAATTTGTACTGGCACGCTTTATCCAATGGAAAGGACCAAAAGCCGTTGCTAATGTCCAAAACCGAATTTTTTTTGACTGGAGTCCCTGTTTGAGCATAGTCTTGGGACTCATGGCTATGGTGGGCGCTGCTACTGGGGTTACTTTGTTCAGTTCCCGGTAATCAATGGTCAGTCGCCATGATCCATCGGGTTTCCTGACGGGCCAAATTGGTGCGTTGTTCGTGGAGCCTACTGATCTGAGTACGCCTTGATCATGCAAACTCTCTATTACTTTGGAGATTTCTCCCTCTGCCTCTTGGGGAAAACCATAATGCTTTTGGGGGCTGGGGTCGGGACCTGTAATATTTACCAAGCCAGCTATTTTGCCACAGTCGTGCTTGTGCTGTGCAAAGGTTGCTTTGTGTTGCTGCAGGACTTCCCTAACCTGTCTGTCATGACTGATGGCTCGAGGGTCGAACCAGATGTTTCCTATTGAGCTAATCCTGTTTTCATAGTCTCCAACTGTGAGCGTGGAGGGGGCTCGTGCTGCCTTTGCCATTCTCCATACACATTTATTAACTGGATCAAAAGAGAGATTGTGGGAGCTCATAAAATCAAATCCTAGGGTGTGTTCAGCTGTCTGGGGTAGATCGACCAAAACTACGGGGTGTTTAGTTGTAATGTTCCCTATTTGTATTGCTACAGGGGCTGTGATGTGTCCTTGTTGTAAATGACCTGTAAAGCCGCTGAGTGTGATGGTGTCTGTTGTGGGCCACATGTCTCGCTGAAACATCGTGGAGGAATTGAGTGTGGTGCGGGACCCTCCTGTGTCCCGAAGAAATTCTACGAAGTGTCCCCGGACTTTGCCTGCTGCGACCGGTCTACCAGACTTGTCCCAAAGGGTGTCGCAGACCCAAGTTGGGGAGCCCGAACACTGTCAGTCGGTGCCCTTCATGTCTCTGGTCTCTGAAAGGGCGCTAACGCTATGGATTGGCTTTGCCCTATTCGTATTTAGGGTGCCTGTCTGTTGGTTTCTCTGCTGCTTTTGAGGCGCGTTGCACTCTCGTGCAAAGTGTCCTAATTGTCCACAGTTGCAGCATTCCTGGGATTTTGACTGTTGTGGTGGACTGTTCCTGCCCTCATTTATCCATGCGGGGTTCTGGTGCGCTTTAACTGGATTCATGTCTGCCTGCTCTTCCTCGGGATTTGCAAATGTGGTTTCGCCTTGGACGGATTGTTCCCAAGAGCGGGACAATCTCTTCAAAACCCATTTCTCGTTGTGGGCCTCGTTTGAGGGGTCATAATTTGCGCAAGCTCTCTGTCCTGCGTCTGTCGCGTGAGAGATTAGGATTCAAGTCCATTTGGCCATGTTATCTGGGGACAAATGGGCACGGGCTAACTTTCCGAAAACTGCTATGAAATGTATCCACAAGTGTCCAGCAAACGCTGTGGGGTGCTCTGTCTTCTTTTGCCTACACTTGTTTAGGCCTTCTACCGGTCTCCTCTGTTATAGCCGATCGCATCTAGGGTCGTTGTGTGCATCTCTTGGAGTGTGCCTCCTCCTACATTCTGTGGGTCGGGAAGTGCTGCCACGACTTAAGGGTCGAGGCTTAAAACTATGAGCTTCACTTGCTCCTTTTCGTCCAGGCCGTACATGGTAGCCTGCTGTTTAACTCTGGCGAAATACTGGTGAGGGTCTGATGTGGGAAGGAACGGTGTAATTTTTCCACACGCGTCCTGTAATTGGGTCACGGTTAACGGGGTTGTATATAGGAAATCTGCGTTTCCTTCTGCTGCGGCCCTGCGGTGTGTGGCTACAGGGTTGATGGGGGGGGTGTTCTGCCTGTTCAGTCGGGGGTTGGGGTGCTTTTCTCTTTTGGGGGTTTTCTTGCGTACATGTCCCATGTGCGTATCTGTGGGCAGTCTCATTTAACTCCTGCCAATCGGGGCCGTTTTCCTGGTCTAATTGGTGTCCAAACGTACTTTGAAACCCATTCTGGACAGAAAGCAGAGATTGCAATTCTGCAATTTGCTTCCGGCACTTTGCATGATCTACGGAGCTCTGCCTTTGTTCTGTCGTGGAAGTGTGGAGCGCTCATAGGGCTGCATTCAGATCATTGCACTGTTTCTGCAATTTCTCTACCTATTGCTCGGTTTCTTGTCTTACCAAGACCACACGTTGCGTGTCCTGGTAGGCCTTATCATATTGGGTCTGAAAACTACTCAAATGGGCGAGACAAGACTGGTGTGCATTCTTGGCATCATCCACCTCTCTGTCCCTCACTGTTAACTGTTCTCTCAAATCTTTATTCTCCTTCTCAAACTCGCTCACATCTCCATCACTATTTCTGTCTCTCTCCTCAATCTCTCTACGGAGCGTCCTCACGACCTCCTCTGTGCCTCGCAATTGTGCCAAGCAGGACACGATTGCCATCGGCTTGCAAGCTTTCCCTAAGCTCTTCTTGTGGATCTCTGACAGGTTCTCCCACCAAGTATGTCCTATACTCCCGGGACCTGTTTCGTCATTCGCGCAGAATTCGCTCCAAAGGGGCCATCCTTTCCCTTTGAGGTACTTTCTGATTTCCTCTTCCCATACGGGACAGTGTCCTACTCTACTGGTCACTGCGACCTGGAATTCCTGGGGGTTCATAAGAACAAAAAGAGAACTAAGAAAATTACAGCACAGGAACAGGCCCTTCGGCTCTCCTAGCCTGCGCCAATCCAGGTCCTTTATCTAAACCTGTCGCCTATTTTCCAAGGATCTACTTCCCTCTGTTCCCCGCCCGTTCATATATCTGTCTAGATGCATCTTAAATGATGCTATTGTGCCCGCCTCTACCACCTCCGCTGGCAAAGCGTTCCAGGCACCCACCACCCTCTGTGACAAAAACTTTCCACGCACATCTCCCTTAAACATTCCCCCTCTCACCTTGAAATCGTGATCCCTTGTAATTGACACCCCCACTCTTGGAAAAAGCTTGTTGCTATCCACCCTGTCCATACCTCTCATAATTTTGTAGACCTCAATCAGGTCCCCCCTCAACCTCCGTCTTTCCAACGAAAACAATCCTAATCTACTCAACCTTTCTTCATAGCTAGCACCCTCCATACCAGGCAACATCCTGGTGAACCTCCTCTGCACCCTCTCTAAAGCATCCACATCCTTCTGGTAATGTGGCGACCAGAACTGCACGCAGTATTCCAAATGTGGCCTAACCAAAGTCCTATACAACTGTAACATGACCTGCCGACTCTTGTACTCAATCCCCAGGTCTCTTCCATTGACTGTAGTCTGCTCTTGAATTAGATCTTCCAAAATGCATCACCTCGCATTTGCCTGGATTGAACTCCATCTGCCATTTCTCTGCCCAACTCTGCAATCTATTTATATTTTGCTGTATTCTCTGACAGTCCTCCTCGCTATCTGCAACTCCACTAATCTTAGTATCATCTGCAAACTTGTTAATCAGGCCACCTATACCTTCGTCCAGATTATTTATGTATATTACAAACAACAGTGGTCCGAGCACGGATCCCTGTGGAACACCACCAGTCACCTTTCTCCATTTTGAGACACTCCATTCCACCACTCTCTATCTCCTGTTGCCCAGCCAGTTCTTGATCCATCTAGCTGGTACACCCTGAACCCCATACGACTTCACTTTTTCCATCAACCTGCCATGGGAAACTTTATCAAACGCCTTACTGAAGTCCATGTGTATGACATCTACAGCCCTTCTCTCATCAATTAACGTTGTCACTTCCTCAAAGAATTCTATTAGGTTTGTAAGACATGACCTTCCCTGCACAAAACCATGCTGCCTATCACTGATAAGTCTATTTTCTTCCAAATGTAAATAGATCCTATCCCTCAGTATCTTCTCCAACAGATTGCCTACCAATGACGTCAAGCGTTCTAAACAAGCCTTCCATATAAGGTGTTCCATTGCCTTCATTGCCATTTTCTCTATCTGGGTTCTTTATTGAATTTGGAACAGGGGGTGATAAAGTGGTGATGTAAACACGGGTACGGCTTACGCTAATTTCTGACCTACAAAACTCCCGACAGTTTTACGCAACAAAATCTCTCAGATTTACCTCATATCCCTGTTAGTACGAATGCATTAACACACTTCCGAATCTCAGAGGTTTGATCAGTATTATTCTCACACTTGTGGTTTTTCTGTTTCCAATTGGATTCTCGGAGTGGTTAGGCCACTTCTAAGTCGAGTCCCACCAGATTCGCCAGTAAATGTTGCTAATTGTGTTTCTCTTAATTTGGCTAGGAAGATGGCAGCCAATATGGTCGCCTTCCTTAATTCTAATTACGTTTTGCTCTAGAGTCGCCAGGTATCTCTCGATACCGCCACAAGGTTCAAAACCGAATACTGATCAAAGACTCGATACACCAGTTAGTAAGTTCAAACTCAATGCTCATTTATTTACACACACAGTCAAATATACTCATGCACAAAATTCTACAGACTAAACTATCACTACTGCTAAAGCCTATACTTAGCTTCAGGGCCCACTCAGTCAGAGGAACAGTGGCCGTTGTTCGATTCTGAGGCTGCTGGGGTTGAACTGGTATGGAATAACAGCTAAGAGCGTCTGTCTGGTAGTGTGCATTGATCTTGGACTTACTTTTTGTGATGCAGCTTTGGCAGGTCTCTCCTTGGTGAGAGCCGGAGCCACAAGAGCGATTCTTTCTTGAGGGATTCTTCTTATACCCAAAAGGGGCTTCTCGCGCTTTTGGGTGGGCCTTGAACTTGGCCCCAATTAATTGGGCCGTTCCCCAATCGTTCCTATCGATTTCCTCCAATAGAGGGGTGGGTGCCCTGATTGCTGGGAGTATCCTAGGTGGCAGTTGGCCTGCTTTGTTCTGGTCTCCTCTGGTGCCGGGGTGTCTGCCTTGGTATCGTTTACTTAAATGTTACTCTTTTGTCCCCGGGATGGCTCATTAATGTGGTAATGGTTTTGCAGTATCGGTCTTGACTGGGAGATACGGCTCCAATCAACGGACAAACCCTGCACCTGCTTGCTTTCTCAGTATTGCCCATCTTCCCTGCAATCTTTGCAAAGTGTCCATTTTGTAATCGGGAAGTGGCCATCCAGACGGCTACAAAGCAAATATGTGAGAAAACGTTACAATGTAGTACTGTCTAAAGGATAAACTGGAAAAAGAAAACTTAGCAAAGGCTGATCTTCAGTTAAACCTGGTGAACCTCAAGCATCAGAAGTATTTATAAAGTATTTATGAAGTGGAAAATGCCATGAACAATGAAAGGAGGTTATGATAAAACAGAATAATTGTCTTAATGCAGAATTAAAAAACAAAACTAATGAACTGTTATAACTTGATCGTGAACAGAAAGAACAGTGGTAATTCTGAACTTCAAATCAAAATGGAAGAAATTAAGAAGAAGATGGATGGTGTGAAGTGTCGCAAGTAGAAAGTTTTTCTTTTATAAATTTGGAGTACCCAATTCATTTTTCCAATTAAGGGGCAATCTAGCGTGGCCAATCCACCTACCCTGCACATCTTTGGGTTGTGGGGGCGAAACCCATGCAAACACGGGGAGAATGTGCAAACTCCACATGGACAGTGACCCAGAGCCGGGATCGAACCTGGGACCTCAGCGCCGTGAGGCTGCAGTGCTACCACTGCACCACCGTGCTGCCCCGCAAGTTAAAAGTTGTTCCTGGTAATAAAAACTCATTGTGGAATACTGATACAATTGAGCAAAGAACTGATCCAGGTAATATTACTGATGTATCAAACTCAGAAATGGACAACAAGAAAATAACTGAAGTACTTGCAAAATTGGAAATTACATATTGTCAACTAGGAGGACTGAAATTGCTATATGATCTTTCTGAGTCAATGACCAGAGACTCTGGTTAAAAAATACTTGTCGGTGATACTACACAAGATGTATTAGTAGGAAGAAAGGCAAGTGAACAGTTTTCCAAAGACTATTCAAACTCTACTGAGAACTGGACTGAGAGTTCAGAAATTGTGCAAAAATGTTGAAGGGTTAGAACAAACAATGAGACTTCAGAGAGGAAGTGATTGACATGGCTCATGCAGAATTGACAAGAACTCATTTGAAATGCGACTGGGAGAAACAAGAAGACCACAAAAAGTTCCAAGAATAAAGCAAGAGTACAATACTATTTTGAGTGAACATAAGAAGCATCTTAACAACATTCTTGAAACAGCTAAGAGATTTTAACAACAAACGATGATGTGTTGGGTGCTCTGCTACACAGACGAACCAACATGGTTGCGAATGGTACAATTCAGTTTTATTACTAACATATATTTACAGTGGTAAACTGGTTACTGAGGTTCGATCATAACCCTTGAATCTGTGGACCTATTCCTAACACTAATCTTGGAGTGGCACTCAGCACATGGTGGATGTCTGAGTGGCTTGCTGTGAGCTCTGTGCCCTGAGCTGTCTCCTGCTGGAATGAACCAGAAGTGTCATGTTCCCTGTTTTGTAGTGTGTATGCTCTTGCCTGTGATGGCTGTGGTGTTGTGTGTGTTGATTGGTCCGTTGATCTGTCCATCAGTGTGTACGTATGTTTGTACCATGATGTTTACCTGAATATCATGACAAACGAGATGTTAATACACAAATTAACATTTTGACTGTGTTAAATTGAAATGCGAATTTACCACATGTGAATTTGGAAAGCAGGCTTGAGAATGCAACTATGCCTACAAGTGACGAAAGTAACAAAGACTTAAAGAAAACATTATTTCCCAAGTTGAAAACTGGATATCAGAAAAAAAAGAAACACAGGACTTAAAAGTTATGAAAATGTGATCATGTATGGTGTCTGATAATGCTCTTATAGTTATTGGGGGGGATTCTCCATTGGCTGATGCCAAAATCGTGAAACGTGGTTCGGCAGAGAATCGGTTGAGATGCCGAAATCGCAGCGTTCACTGTTTTGACGCCAAATCGCAATTCTCATTCACCTCGACAGCGGCGTCAATGCAGTCCGGAATGCAAGTACAGTAAACATCGTTTGCATATCATTAGCGGCCCGACCCGGTATTGTCTGGGGCCTGCACGATTCTCTGCTTCCGATGGACCGAGTTGCAACGCCACGGTTCACTTGTGCTTTTAAAAGTCGTGAATCGGTGTCATGGCTGATGGAGAGAGAGGAGGTATGATACAGAGAAGTGCGACGGTGGGCTACCGGGCCATCACTGGTCGGGCCTGCTGGGGTGGGGGCGGGGCCCTGCTAGGGCCAGGGGGGAGGGGCTGTGTCAGGGGAATGGGCCGTGGGGCCGGAGTGTCCCCCCCACAAGACTGGTGGGGTGTCCAGGCACAGACCACCATGGCTGTGGCTTGCAAGGCAGCCATCTTGCTGCCCACCCCACTGGCCACCTACCTTGGCCCATGGTACTGCAGAGTGACACCGGCCATATGGGTTCCCCCACCCTTGCACTCCATTCTCTCCCATAACCTCTCAACTGGCCACCACCCGCTGTCGGGTAATGAGGCACCCCACTCAAGGGCAACGGCCATTGTAGCCCCCACGGGGGCGCCGAGTGGAGACCATGGAGTGTACCACTGGCATGGACAGCGCCAGCTGACGGTACAACTGGCAGCAGGGGTGGGCGCCAGAGCCAGAGGCTCCCACGGTGCCGGAAAACGACAGAGTGCAGAGGTGGGGGTAGAGCCCGCAGTGCCAACCGGCATCTAGCAACAGTGCTAGACACTGCAGCCCGAGGTGATGCCCTGCGGCTGTAAAAGCTGCAGCTGCTCGAGGAGGAGGAAGCTGCAGCAGCGGAGTGTGCAGCAGCGAGCATGCAGCAGCGGAGCCTGCCCCAGAGGAACAGGAGGCAGCCATCCAGGATGGAGAGCCGGCTGCCCTTTAGGCCAAGGAGGTGGAGGAGGTGCAAAGGAGGTGCCGCATGAGGCTTTGTGTGAACTGACAGCGCCTGTCATTCGAGGACCTGCAGGACTGGGCATGCCTTCGAAGACTCTGGCTGAGCGGGAAGACAGTGCAACATATCTGTCAGATCATGGTATGGGGGAGGACATCTGCTACCGGTGGCCGTCAAGGTGAGGGTCGCCGTAAACGTTTAAGTGACGGGGCCCTTCCAGGCGCCGAGTGTGGACTTGTCCGGGATCTTACAGACCTCAGTGCACAGGTGTATCCGCACTATCATGAAGACCCTAGGTGCCGAGTCGGTTCAATACAACCATTTCAATGTGGACCAAGCCCACGTGGATGTCTGGGCAGCGGGGTTCACCGCCATTTCCGACCTGCCCAGGGTCCAGGGAGTGATCGATGGGATGCATGTCCCCTACGATCACCAGCAGATGACAGGCCGCTGAACACCAGCCGAAAGGGGTTTCACTCGATGAACATGCAGCTGATATGTGACCATGAACTGCACATCATGGACATCTGCGGCAGTGTGCACTACGCATTCATCCTGGCACACACGACGATTCCTGATATGTTCGAGACCCCCCCCCCCCCCCTCCAGCTGCGAGGTTGTCTCCTGGGCGACAAAGGTTATCCACTACGGTCATGGCAGATGACACCTACCCGGAGGCCACTGACCAACATGGAGGCCCGCTACAACGACACCCATGCATCGACCAGGAGCGTGCTTGAGTGGTGCTTTGGCCTCCTGAGGATGCAGTTCAGGTGTCTGGACCGCTACAGAGGGGCCCTCCAGTATGATGCTGAGAGGGTTGCCTGCATTGTGGCGGCCTGCTGCATCATCAACAACATCGCCCAGCAAAGGTGTGACATGCTAGAGGAGGAGGATGAACGCCAGGCCTCGTCCAACAAGGAGGATGAGGAGGTAGAGAGGGTGGGCAGGATATGAGGTCCCGGCAGGCATAGGAAGCTGCACGACGTGTATGCCAGGGCCAACACCTCTCCTCTCGTGGCCAGCCCCCACCTGCAACCCCCTCTGTGATACACCTGTGGCACTACAGGGTGCAAGCCCTGGGTTGACAGTAACACCGGGTTTTGTCCATGGGATGGAGTATGATGACAACCTGCTCCCACAACGTTCACCCATTTCCCCCCTGCCCCCGCACCCCCTCTCTGGCCAGCCCAGAACAACCCACTCCACACCCATCTGACAGAGCACTGAGGCAGGATTAACGGTGTAAACTGGGGTTTAATGTGACAACGTATCTACAGATTTGTGCCCTGCAACCATGCCAAATTAACTGGTGTCTAACGTTCTGGCCTTACGGGCACTAACGCTATGTCTCGGTTGATCCCCAGAGGAACATCGGGAGTGGAGGTGGCCCGCTGTGACTCCTGCCCTGCGACCTGGGTCCCCGCTGGCGGCCATCTCCTTGGGCGACCGGGCTGAGATGGACCTGGCTACTGCTCGCATGTTCCAAGTGGTGTGGGTCCGCCCTGTTCTACCTGCTGCCCACCAGTTGTGCCAGGGACAGGAGGGTGGGGGAGGTGGGGGGGAGTTTGAGGTGCTGCGGTGTTCCGGCACCTCCCCTGCGGGAGTCACCAGCACAGACCCATCTCCTCTCCCCCTCGACTTGCCCGGTGGCCATGGAGCACAGGGCGTGGACCATCTCTGTCTAGAACTGTGCCACATCACCCATTGACTGTGCCACCACCTTCTGTGTCTGTGTCACATCAGCCAGTGATTGCACCATCTTCTTCTGGGACTGGGCCACCTTCCTCTGTGGCTGTACCATGTCGATCAGCACCTGGGCAATGCAGCCAACGTTCTCAGCCATGGCCCGCTGTGACTGGGCCACACTCAGAAGCACCGCTGCAATTTCTAGATGGTTCTCGCACATGGCTGCCTGTGAGGTGGAAATATTGTTCTGCGACTCTGCCAGCGCCTGCACAGAATTCCCCAGGCCTTGGACATGCTGATTCAAAGCCAAAACTCATCCCCAATGCCTCCACTGTGGACACCACCCGTGCGGTGTTAGCCTGGATGGCATGCATGGTCAGCACAACCTCCTGCTCCTGCATGTGGTTGAACTCCTCCACCTCTGCCTTCAGAAACTGAATGCTCACCGACAATCCCTCATTTTGGCACTGGCTCTGCGACTTTATCTCCACAATCGATGGGACTGTCCGTTCCAGAAGCACAAAATCCAAAACCCTGTCTGGACGGCAGCTAGTCCCTGAGTGTGGTACCCTCAATAACGACGCTTAGAGTGTAAACGGTAAAGAAGGCTTTAATAGACTAAGAACTATGCTAGAGCCGAGATGTGTGCTAACTGCTGCACAGCCCACAAGGCAGCCCCTTATATATGTCTCACAGATGGGCGGAGTCCCCAGGGTTCCAAGCCCGGTCTTAAAGGGGACATCACCTTACATGATGACAAGGCAGTAACCGTTCATCACACTGAGGTTGGCCCGCCCACCGACCTTCCGCCCCCTCAGGAGTGCCTACCTCCACCTGATGTACCAGATGGAGCATGTGTGTGGTGCACACAAGATAGTGTCCCAGGAGCCTCTTCACTCAAGTGCCCAATCGAGGTGAGTATCTCTGGGATGGTGGAGGATGTTGGAGACAGCGGTGATGGGAAACCCGTGTCATCCTTGGACTCAAGTTCCGGAGTATCCTGAGTCTCGGGTCAAGGGCTGCCTTCCGGGCATCCCTCCTTGTCACTGCTCGGCCCATGAGGGAGTCCAGCTGGGGGTGGCGGACACTGGATGGACCCGTCCCATCACCAGCAGGTCCTGCAAAACTTGACGCATGATTAGTCCGCGGGCCAGGGGGTGGTAGGGTTTGAGGGTGGTGTGGGGTGAGGGTGATGCTGAGGGTGGTGTGGGGGTGAGGGAGAGGTGGGGTGTGGGTGGTGTGGGGGTAATGGTGGGGGGGGAGTTCACACATGTGGCATGGGGAACTGCAACTCAGCAGGGTCTCACTTCCTTGTCGCAGCCGACCTCCATCTCTTTCCTCCAGGCCACCGACCACATCCAGGGCCCTCTGCTCTGCCACAGTGAGGGCCCACATGTCCGGCGATCCCCCTCCAGTTTTCTCCCGCTTCCAGTGGTTATAAGCGGCCTTCTCCTGGGGGGGGCGGGTAAACAGAAAATGCAGAGTGTTAGACAGCTCGCGCATGCAGCCCAGGGGCTGGGTAGGTAGTGGTCTCAGTGGCCAGGGTATCCGGCCATGGTGGCCGATGTGGGTGCTGGCATGTTGTGTAGGCTGGGGGTTCGGCCATCCACCGGGAGGGGGAACGGGTTACGGGTGTATTGCCGTGAGTTAGTGCCGGGGCACAGTGTTGCCGACTCACCTGAGGAAGACGTGCAGTTTCTTCCGGCACTGCAGGTTGGTCCTGACAGTGTTGCTCATGCCGCTCGCTGCCACTGCCACCTGCGACCAAGTACAGCAAACAGCGGTGGCTAGCAGCCTCCTTCCCAGGCCGGGATACAGGGTCAACCAGTTCTCCTCCACTATGTCCAGGAGGGTTTCCAGCTTGGCGTCGGTAAATCTTGTGGCCCTCTCCTTGCTGCCGTCTTGTTGGCTGGGATGGTGTGCGTGGGGAGTGATGAGTGTATATACGGCTGCAGCTTGTCAGCCTTCTGAGTGCCAATCTCGGACCCGGTGAATCCGGCACCTTTTCTCATTGGAATTGATCATGTTCCACCTGGCACCGGAATAGCCCCTTAACAGTAGCTGAATCTCTCGAGGTGTAGTTGTGATTCTGTTGTGCATAGAAAGGACTACGGTGTAAAGAGTAAATAAACCAGTAGTGGTTGCTCGGCAACCGAGGCATTGAATGATAGAGTTTTAACTTACCTAATTTGATTGCAATTGGAGATAGATAGCGAGAGAAAAAGCAGCCCTCACAGCTCTGCTAGAAGCAATAGGTTTCAGAAGACTAAAGAGGGAACATCTCCCTCAGCCTTGCTAATAGATAAGCCATACCATGGAGTAATGGTTAAGAAAACAGATGCCGGAAATATAAAGTCCAGCCAGTTAAGGAAACTAGAGAAATGAAGGGACGTTTCCAAGAGGTCTGGAGTTAACGGCACAGGGGAAACTGAAAACCAGAACTGTTCAGTAAAGTCACAGAGAGTTGAAAAAGCATTGGATAGTGAGAGGCCAAAAAAATATCTGGCTCTGGTCTCCACCAGGATCTGCACGCTCACATCCATGGATCACAGGGTGTGGACCATCTCCATCTGGGACTGCGCCACATCACACTGCGTGTGTGCCACCACGCTGACGGTCTGTGCAACATCAGCCAGTGACTGGGCTACCTCCCTCTGAATCTGAGACACCTCCCTCTGGGACTGGGTCACCTCCCTCTGGGACTGGGCCACCTCCCTCTGGCACTGGGCCACCTCACCCATTGTCTGCGTAACACTGACCAGCGCCTCGGCAATGCTGCCGATGTTCTCAGCCATAGCCTGCTGTGGCTGGGCCATGCTGAGGAGCGCCACTGCAATTCCCAGGTAGCTCTGGCACATCGCTGCCTGTGAGAGGGGAGGTGTGTCCACAAACGTTTCAACTAAGGAGGGTTTCACTTGCTTGCCCACCACCGACCACCACCTCGGTGACCTCCCCTTCCTCCAGGCCACCAACCACGTCCAGTGCCCTCTGCTCGGGCATGGCTAGGGGAGCAGGTCTGGTGGTTCCCCTCTGGTTTTCTCCCGCTCCCGGCGGTTGTGTGCGGCCTTCTCCTGGTGGGGGCGGCGGGAGAGAACCACAGACAACGACCCTGTTAGACATTCCGATGCATGCAGTCCAGGGGTTAGGTAGATGATGGCATCAGTGGTCAGGGCACCCGGCCATTGCGGCTGGCATGGGTGCTGGCACGTGGGGCAGTGTGGGAGTTCGGCCGTCCCCGGGGGCGGGGCCAGGTTGCGGGTGTGTGGGGGGGACAGGGTTAGCGTCAGGGGCACAGCGCTGCCTACTCATCCTGACTGCCGGAGGAGGTTGTGCGGTTTCTTCTGGCACTGAATGCCAGTCCGAATGACAGCGATGACCGCATCTGCCACCTGCGCCCAGGGACGGAGAACGGTGGCGTCTGGTGGCCTTCCTCCCGGGCCGTGGTTCCGGGTCATCCTTCTCTCCTCCACGGCATCCTGGAGGGTCTCCAGCTCAGCGTTCCAGAACCATGGCGCTGCTCTCCTTCCAGTCATCTAGTTGACTGGAACGGCGTGTGTGGGGGATGGATCGTTTAAGTGCGGCTGCGACATGTGAGCCTCACGTGCGCCAATCACGGACCCAGTGCTTCCGCCGCCGTTTTGCATTAACTGGTTGCGTTCCACATGACGATGGTGCTAGCCCATTCAGAGTTCCTGAATCGGTGCAGCTGTTGCGCCATTTTTCCTGTCCTAAAACAACACTGTTCCCACGCCAGCGTCAGCACGTCTCAGAAATGGAGAATCCAGCTCAAGGTGTTCAGGTTGAAAAACTGTTGAAGAAATGTTCAAAGGCTCACAGAGAAACTCGAGGATGGAGTCACTGTGCTGTATACAGTAATGGCTTGGTAGTGATTAGCCAGAAGTAGGAAGAGCACCTACAGCACCTATAGGAACTGTCTGACTGCTTCGACGAAGCCAATCTTGCGATGAACTTCTAGAGCAAAATCTCTATAGTAAACCTCTATAGAGATAGAGAAAATCGACTTTGCTGAGGTCCATAATTTCATGTCTGGGACACATAGTGGGACATGGTGAAAGCCCAAAGATGCAAAAATACAGGTCATTTGGGACTTCTCAGAATGCACCATCAAAAAAGAGACTTTGAGCGTGGTACTGGTGTTATAGCATTTCGAGATTTATGTTGCCAGCAACTTGGCAGAGACAAACATATATTTGGACTACAACCCTTTGAAAATTTCTGGAGAAATTTCAAGATCGGAACACTCAGTTATTCTGTTAGAGGTTGCTATGGCAACCCTGTGACTTAAAATTCTCTCATGTTGCCAGGAGGAAGGATGTTGAAGCATTATTTGTGTCATTTGAGAAGATTGCAACAATGTTGCAATGGCCAGGGGATGCTTGGACTATTATACTACAAAGCTGATTCACTAGGAAGCCCGTGATGCTTATTCCCTTTTTTCAGCAGGTTATCAGCAGATAACCAAAAATGCTATACTGAGCATGTACACGCTAGTACCAGAGGTATACCACTAACAATTCTGAACTTCTCAGATGTGACCCAAGCTAACTTGCATGGAGTTCCAAAGGTTAAGCAGGTTTATTTCGACCGATAGGGGCACTTAAGATAAATCGCAGAGAGAAAAACTTCAGAGAGATTCTCATTGAATAATTCAAAAAGACTACGTTGAGCGGGAGCCACCAAATGTGAGACCGCTCACTCCATGGCCACCACCAGAAATCCTCGTCGCCAATGTAATAACGAAACTGCCAGGTGACCACCAGTGGATGAAAGCAACAACTCCCTTTTCCATAAAGAACCATGTTGAAGAGCAGAGGGTCTCCAACGCCAGTCCAGCAGTGATTATGGCTGATGATTACAAGCTTGTCCACAACTTCTTGTTCCAAGAAAAATACTTCCAAGCAACCATGGATGGGAAGGTAAAAATAGAAACACAAGGGGCCCTACTCTGGCCAAAAGGAGATGCTGTGAACAGGAATGATGCCTGAAAGCTTGTGTTTTTTCATTGTAACAAAGCAGGTGGCGGGGCGAACTTTGGAGACTATGTGGTCTCCTTGTCCGAGGTTCCAGCAAATCACGGAGGCCACGTGACTGCCCTGCCAATGGAATCTAGCTTTAAAGCCCACAGTCAAGGTCTGGACCGAAGGAGGGTAGGAGCTGCTGTTTTACTATGTTACATTAGTAAAATAGTTATTTGTAAATAATTCTTGACATGTAAATAAATAGTTGTTGCTTTCATCCACTGGTGGTCACCTGGAGGTTTCGTTATTACATTGGCGACAAGGATTTCTGGTGGTGGCCATGGAGTGAGCGGTCTCACATTTGGTGGCTCCCGCTCAACGTAGTATTTTACGGTCTGTTCTCCATCTGAGGGGCAAAGGTTTTGATGGAAAGAGATGTAGGAGTATCTGGAGAAGGTGTAACTCCTCTGGTGTGGCTGGTGGATGGATCCATGTATTAGGAGTGGGTTGAGAAGAAAGGAGCTGTTGGAGCAGGAGAGTCCTAGAGGTGCGCCACAGCTTAAGATGGCAGTGGGCAAAGGACCTGTTCTGCCTGCCCAGTGGTCAATGGAGCAGTTGGTGGAATTTATGAATGCTAAGTTCAGCTATCAGAGGAAAGAGGCCCTGGCCAAAGCAGTGGAGCCAGTTAAAACAGGTATGGAGACAGTGGAGCAGAGGCTAGAGTCCCAGGCCGGGCGATCCAGAAAGTGGAGTTGGCGGTGAGGGAGCACAATGAGCAGCTCGCCTCATTGGTGGCCAAGGTTGGGGTGATGTGGCAGACCCAGAAGAGGCTGGAGTAGAAGGTGGAGGATCGGGAGAATCGCTCCAGAAGGCAAAATTGGAAGATCGTGGGGATGCCCAAAGGCATTGAAGGTGCGGAGGCCGGCACATATGTGACCAAAATGTTGGAGCAGTTGATGGGGGAAGGGGCCTTTGACCGGCCCCTGGAGGTCGACCGACAGGGCGCTGATCAGTGGCCACAAGCAAGCGAGAACCAAGGGCGATAGTGGAGCGGTTGCCCGCTTTCTGTGTAAAGAGAAGATTCTTCGGTGGCCGTGGCAGACGTGGAAGTCCACCTGGAAAAGGGAACGAGTTGCGGGTGTACCAAGACCTGGGTGCATAACTGACGAAAAGGAGGGCCGGGTTCAAGCAGGTCAAGGCTGCCCGCCTTCAAGAAGAGCGTGAAGTTCAGGGTGCTATACCCGGCCCGCCTCTGGGTGACTTTTCAGAAGCGGGAATATTATTTTGGTATGGCAGATGAGGTGATGGAGTTTCTGAGAGACAATGGACTGGCAGGAGAAGGATATTGAACTTTGGAGGAGTTTCTGAGGAGGTTTCTTTGTTCTCAGGAAACTTGTCCCCTTGAAATGTTATTTTGGTTTGGATGGCGGGGTGCTTGGAGGGCAGGTCCCTCCATGGGGTAAATATCAAGGGTGAATGCACTTTTTCTGTTTTTCTTTGGGGGGGGGGAGCGTGGAAGGGGGCTGGTGGGCAGGTGAGGAGAATTGCGGTGAGGGGGTTTGGAGACATTGGGCGGGGAACACCATGCTAACTGGGCGGGCTAGTTAACGGGAGAGCTGTAAGCGTTTGTCAGGAGGTAGGCGTTGGGGAGGGGGATGTGGTTGTTGTTTTGTTTGGGAGAGGAGGAGGGGGTGGAAGGGTTGCTGACAAGGGTGTGGTTGCTGTAGCACAGCAGGAAAGGGAGTGATGATGGTGGGCATCAGAGTGTGGGCCGGGTGGGTCACGTGATATCGGCTGAGGGCTGGCCCAAAAAGGGAGATGGTTGATTGGTGTGTGGCAGGGTGGGGGGAGCCCCCAACCAGGCTGGTCATTTGGAACGTGAGGGGGTTGAATGAGCTGGTCAAGAATACCTGACAAGTCTGAAGGCGGACGTGGCGTTTTTACAAGAGACGCACTTAAAGATAGGGGATCAGACGAGGTTGAGGAAAGGATAGGTTGGGTAGGTGTTCTAGTCGGGACCGGACATGAAGTCGAGGGGGTGGCAATGCTGGTGAATAAATGGGTGGCGGTTGACGTGGAGCGCATTGTGGCAGATCCGGGTGGGGAGGTTCATATGATGAGTGGGAAGGTGGAGGGGATGTGGTGGTTCTGGGAAACTTTTATGTCCCCTGGTGGACAGGATGTTGTTGGCAAAGGTGGTCGACTCGGACGATTCGGCGATTGTGGTCTCCAACCACGCACCGCACTGGGTGGTTTTGCAAATGGACCGAGGGGGTGCGGCGGGGTGCAGTAGCGCCCGCAGTGGAGGCCAGATATGGTGTTGTTGGCGGATGGGGAGATGGTCAAGTGGGTATACGCTACCATTCGCGTATATGTGAAGCTCAATGACACGGGGGAGGTCACGGCCGCCATGCTGTGGGAAGCACTCAAAGTGGTGGTTTGAGAGGAGTTTATTTCAATTTGGGCGCATTGGGAGAAGGCAGAACAGGCAGATGGTGGAAGAGATTCTGAGGGTGGACAGGAGGTATTCGGAGGAACCGGAGGCTGGGCTGCTGAAGGAGAGGCAGAGGCTCCAGATGGAGTTCGGATTGGTGTCCACGGAAAAGGTGGTAGGGCAGCTGTGAAGGAGATTCGCAGAGTAAAGGATGAGACGGGAAGGGTGGTGTTGGACCCGGTGAGGGTGACAGGGGTGTTTGAGTCTTTCAACAGGAGATTGTATGAGTCAGATGCCCGACCGGGGGAGGAGGGAATGCGTCGGTTCCTGGATGGGTTGGAGTTTCCCAGGGTGGACGAGGATTTGGTACAGTGATTGGGGGCCCAAATCAGGCTGAGGGAGGTGATGGAGAGTATGAGGGCGATGCAAGCAGGGAAGGCACTGGGTCTAGATGGGTTCCCAGTGGAGTTTTATTAAATGTTTGGGGGGGGAACTGGGGCTATTGCTGGTGAGGGTATGCAATGAGGCTAGGGAAAGGGGGGAGCTTCCCCCTACACATCCGCAGGCATCCATCTCTTTGATGTTGGAAAAGCACAAGGATCCGAAGCAGTGTGGATCGTACCGTACGATATCGTTATTGAGTGCAGATGCCAAGTTGTTGCCGAAGGTGTTGGCTTCGCAAATTGAGGACTGCGTCCTGGGGATGATAGGCGAGGACTAAGTAGGGTTTGTGAAAGGGCGACAGTTGTCAGCAAATGTCAGGAGGCTTCTTAATGTGGTTATGATACCTCCGGAGGGGCATGAGGTGGAGGTGGTAGTGGCGAGGACACAGAGAAGGCTTTCGACCGGATGGAGTGGGAATATTTGTGAGTGGTGCTGTGTTGGTTTGGGTTGGGGCAGGGGTTTGTGGGCTGGGTCCAGTTGCTGTACAAGGCACTGGTCGCAAGTGTGCGGACAAAGCGGGTGAGATTGGGATATTTCAGGCGAAGAGGTTGGGGGAGTTGTCATTTAAGGTAATGGGGCAAGCTTTAGATACCTGGACATTCAGCTGACGCAGCGCTGGGCGCAGCTGCACAAGTTAAATTTGATTCGGTTGGTGGAGCAGATGAAGGGGGACTTTAAGAGGTGTGATGTGCTGCCACTGTCGTTGGCGGGATGGGTGCAGACAGTTAAGATGACAGTGCTGCCAAGGTTCCTGGTCGTATTTCAGAACCTCCCGATCTTTGCCCTGAAGGCATTCTTTAAAAAACGGTTAACGCACTGATCTCTGGATTTGTATGGGCGGGAAGGACCCCATGGGTCAAAAGGGCTTTCTTGGAGCGGGGGCGAGGAGGGTAGGCAGGGCCTGGCATTGTCGAATATAATGAACTACTCTGGGCGGCGAACATCACCATGGTGAGAAATGGGTAGTTAGTAGGGGTGCTATCGGCTTGGGGGCTGATGGAGGCGGCTTCTTGTAGGGGAACGAGTACAAAGGCATTAACAGTGCCTCTGTCAGTCTCGCCAGCCAGGTACGTCATGGGCCCAGTTGTAGTGTCGGCCTTGAGGATGTAAGGGCAGTGGACCCAGCATTTGGGACTGGAGGGTGCCTCGGTGGGGGGGCTGAATGCGAGGTTTCGGGGTGGTCGCAGGCAGGGATTGAGTGATTTAGTAACCTGTTTGTAGGGGGCAGTTTGTGAAATTGGAGGACCTGGAGGAAGAGTATGAACTGCCAAGGGAGAACGGCTTCAGGTACCTGCAGGTTCTGGATTTTGTAAAGAGGGAGATATTGTCCTTTCCTCGGTTACTGCTCTTGGGTTGCAAGACAAGGTGCTATCGAAGGAGGAGATAAGGAAGGGGAAGGTGTCAGAGGTTGACAAGGAGCTGATGGATTCGGAGGGGGCCCCGGTGGGAGGATATAAAGCAGAAGTGAGAGGAGGAGTTGGGAGGGGAGTTGAAGGCTGGAATATGGGCTGAGACACTGTGGAGGGTGAATGCATCCTCGTCATGTGCGAGGTTAAGTCTCATCCGGTTTAAAGTACTTCACAGCACACATATGTCGGTTGCGTGGATGAGTAGGTTTTTTCAGGGGGCAGAGGATAGGTGCGGGCAGTGCGTGGGGAGGCCTGCGAATCACGTCAAATGTTTTGGGCATGTCCAAAACTGAATGGATTGTGGCAGGGGTTTGCAAAGGTGCTGAGGGTGAAGATGGCCCCAAGTCCAGAAGTAGCGATATTCGAGGTGTCAGAAGATCCGAAAGGGCGAGAGAGGCTAATGTTTTGGCCTTTGCCTCCCATTTAGTCATTGCCTACATCCTGTGGACATCGAGCCACTTTGTGTTTGCATATTCAATGATCAGGAACATCTATCCCTGAAAAGGACCAGCAAAGTCTATGTGAAGGCGTGATCATAGTTGGCCCTGCCATTCCCAAGGGTGCAATGGTGCCGCTGGTGGATCTTTCTGGTTCGCCTAACATGACCCACATATTTAAATAAATAAATAATCTTTATTGTCACAAGTAGGCTTACATTAACACTGCAATGAAGTTACTGTGAAAAGCCCCTAGTCGCCACATTCAGGCGCCTGTTCGGGTACACGGAGTGAGAATTCAGAATTCTCAGCTGGTACGGGAATTGAGCCCATGCTGCTGGCCTTGTTCTGCATCACAAACCAGCTGTCTAGCCAACTGAGCTAAACCAGCTACTGTATATTTAGGCCAGCATCCTCGATGCCCAGCCACCAGACTTAACTGCAAGCGAGCATCTTCATCTTGGAAATCACCAGGTGTCCGGTATGGAGATCCTGTAGTAAGGTGGCTCGCTCGTGTTCCGGGGCAAAGACTCTGGTCCCCCAAAGGAAGACTCCATCCCCTACACTGAGCTCTGAAATCTTGGAGGTGTCGGGCTTCAAATCGTCAGGTAACGCCCTGTGCTGGGCCCCATACTGCACCATGTGGCAGACCCGGGCAACTGTGGGTTGGTCTGGGTCCAACCCTTTATTCAGTCCGCTGTCAACAGCAATTAGTCCATAAAGTGGACAGCAGCCACCACCTGCTCTGCGTGGGGGGAAATCGGCTGCCTTATGCGGAGAGGGAGGTGGCCTAACGCATCTGCGTGCAGAAACATCGTGCTGGGGCAGTGTTACGAGCTGTACTCATATGACCCCAGCAATCGGGTCCAATGCTGGATCTGGCAGACACAATCACAGGAATTACTTGGTCTTCTTTGAATAGGCCCAATAACGGTTTATGGGCAATAAACATATTGATGGAACTTACAAAGAACAAAGAAATGTACAGCACAGGAACAGGCCCTTCGGCCCTCCAAGCCCGTGCCGACCATGCTCCCCGACTAAACTACAATCTTCTACACTTCCTGGGTCCGTATCCCTCTATTCCCATCCTATTCATGTATTTGTCAAGATGCCCCTTAAATGTCACTATCGTCCCTGCTTCCACCACCTCCTCCGGTAGCGAGTTCCAGGCACCCACTACCCTGTGTGTAAAAAACTTGCCTCGTACATCTACTCTAAACCTTGCCCCTCTCACCTTAAACCTATGCCCCCTAGTAATTGACCCCTCTATCCTGGGAAAAAGCCTCTGACTATCCACTCTGTCTATGCCCCTCATAATTTTGTAGACCTCTATCAGGTCGCCCCTCAACCTCCGTCGTTCCAGTGAGAACAAACCGAGTGTATTCAACCGCTCCTCATAGCTAATGCCCTCCATACCAGGCAACATTCTGGTAAATCTCTTCTGCACCCTCTCTAAAGCCTCCACATCCTTCTGGTAGTGTGGCGACCAGAATTGAACACTATACTCCAAGTGTGGCCTAACTAAGGTTCTATACAGCTGCAACATGACTTGCCAATTCTTATACTCAATGCCCCAGCCAATGAAGGCAAGCATGCCGTATGCCTTCTTGACTACCTTCTCCACCTGTGTTGCCCCTGTCAGTGACCTGTGGACCTGTACTCCTAGATCTCTCTGACTTTCAATACTCTTGAGGGGTCTACCATTCACTGTATATTCCCTACCTGCATTAGACCTTCCAAAATGCATTACCTCACATTTGTCCGGATTAAACTCCATCTGCCATCTCTCCACCCAAGTCTCCAAACAATCTAAATCCTGCTGTATCCTCTGACAGTCCTCATCGCTGTCTGCAATTCCACTAACCTTTGTGTCGTCTGCAAACGGACAAATCAGACCAGTTACATTTTCCTCCAAATCATTTATATATACTACAAACAGCAAAGGTCCCAGCACTGATCCCTGCAGAACACCACTGGTCACAGCCCTCCAAATAGAAAAGCATCCCTCCATTGCTACTCTCTGCCTTCTATGACCTAGCCAGTTCTGTATCCACCTTGCCAGTTCACCCCTGATCCCGTGTGACTTCACCTTTTGTACTAGTCTACCATGAGGGACCTTGTCAAAGGCCTTACTGAAGTCCATATAGTCAACATCTACTGCCCTACCTGCATCAATCATCTTAGTGACCTCCTCGAAAAACTCTATCAAGTTAGTGAGACACGACCTCCCCTTCACAAAACCGTGCTGCCTCTCACTAATACGTCCATTTGCTTCCAAATGGGAGTAGATCCTGTCTCGAAGAATTCTCTCCAGTAATTTCCCTACCACTGAAGTAAGGCTCACCGGCCTGTAGTTCCCGGGATTATCCTTGCGACCCTTCTTAAACAGAGGAACAACATTGGCTATTCTCCAGTCCTTCGGGACATTACCTGAAGACAGTGAGGATCCAAAGACTTCTGTCAAGGCCTCAGCAATTTCCTCTCCAGCCTCCTTCAGTATTCTGGGGTAGATCCCATCAGGCCCTGGGGACTTATCTACCTTAATATTTTTTAAGACGCCCAACACCTCGTCTTTTTGGATCTCAATGTGACCCAGGCTATCTGCGCACCCTTCTTCAGACGCAACATCTACCAATTCCTTCTCTTTGGTGAATACTGATGCAAAGTATTCATTTAGTACCTCGCCCATTTCCTCTGGCTCCACACATAGATTCCCTTGCCTATCCTTCAGTGGGCCAACCCTTTCCCTGGCTACCCTCTTGCTTTTTATGTACGTGTAAAAAGCCTTGGGATTTTCCTTAACCCTATTTGCCAATGATTTTTCATGACCCATTCTAGCCCTCCTGACTCCTTGCTTAAGTTCCTTCCTACTTTCCTTATATTCCACACAGGCTTCATCTGCTCCCAGCCTTTTAGCCCTGACAAATGCCTCCTTTTTCTTTTTGACGAGGCCTACAATATCTCTCGTTATCCAAGGTTCCCGAAAATTGCCGTATTTATCCTTCTTCCTCACAGGAACATGCTGGTCCTGAATTCCTTTCTACTGACATTTGATAGCCTCCCACATGTCAGATGTTGATTTGCCCACAAACATCCGCCCCCAATCTAGGTTCTTCAGTTCCCACCTAATATTGTTATAATTAGCCTTCCCCCAATTTAGCACATTCACCCTAGGACCACTCTTATCCTTGTCCACCAGCACTTTAAAACTTACTGAATTGTGGTCACTGTTCCCGAAATGCTCCCCTACTGAAACTTCTACCACCTGGCCGGGCTCATTCCCCAATACCAGGTCCAGTACCGCCCCTTCCCTAGTTGGACTGTCGACATATTGTTTTAAGAAGCCCTCCTGGATGCTCCTTCCAAACTCTGCCCCGTCTAAGCCCCTGGCACTAAGTGAGTCCCAGTCAATATTGGGGAAGTTGAAGTCTCCCATCACCACAACCCTGTTATTTTTACTCTTTTCCAAAATCTGTCTACCTATCTGCTCCTCTATCTCCCGCTGGCTGTTGGGAGGCCTGTAGTAAACCCCCAACATTGTGACTGCACCCTTCTTATTCCTGATCTCTACCCATATAGCCTCACTGCCCTCTGAGGTGTCCTCCCGTAGTACAGCTGTGATATCCTCCCTAACCAGTAGCGCAACTCTGCCACCCCTTTTACATCCCCCTCTATCCCGCCTGAAACATCTAAATCCTGGAACGTTTAGCTGCCAATCCTGCCCTTCCCTCAACCAGGTCTCTGTAATGGCAACAACATCATAGTTCCAAGTACTAATCCAAGCTCGAAGTTCATCTGCCTTACCCGTAATACTTCTTGCATTAAAACCTATGCACTTCAGGCCACCAGACCCGCTGTGTGCAGCAACGTCTCCCTGTCTGCTCTGTCCCTATTCCCTAGTTCTCCCTCAATGCTCTCACCTTCTGACCTATTGCTCCCGTGCCCACCCCCCTGCCATACTAGTTTAAACCCTCCCGTGTGACACTAGCAAACCTCGCGGCCAGGATATTTTGTCTCGATAGTTTAGATGCAACCCGTCCTTATATACAAAGACGGACTCCAAAGACAACACCCAACCCTTCCTTTTCGATCTGTGCATAATTGGACTCAGCAGCGGCGAGCATGCGTGATACAAATGCGATCAGTCATTCTGGACCATTAACCATGCGGTGGGCAAGGATGGTGCCCATCCCATAAGGGGATGTGTCACATGTCAACAGCTGCGGCTTCGCGAGGTCAAAGAGCGTTAGTAGCTTCGAGGACGACAGCTGCTGTTTTACCATGTTGAATGCCCGCTGTTGAGACCAGTCCAGTTCCAAGGTTGACTCTTCTTTAGCAAGAGGTGGAGGGGACTGAGGAGAGTTGCCAGGTTCGGTATGAATGTCCCCTAATAATTCACTAATCCGAGGAAAGAGCATAGTTCTCTCTGGCCGCCGATGATGATATTTTATCCACGCACCTTGTCCTCTATAGGGTGCAACCCGTTCTGGTCCACACGGTACCCCAAATAAGTACCCTCAGGGGCATGAAAGACACATTTTCTCACCAGGGGTGAACGCCCACCTGCTCAAAACGCTGGAGAACCACGGTCACTCTCGCCAGATGTTCCTGGTCGGATGCCGTGGTGAAGAGGTCATCGTCCAAGTGGATGACCACCCTGGGTAACCCCCGTAGGATGTTCTCTATCACACGCTGGAAGAATAGCACATGTGGACGAGACCCCAAATGGCAATTTGTTCACAGTGATGAACCGGTGGGAGTCCGGGTCGAGTATTAAATGTAGATAAGCGTGGTTCATGTCCAGTTTTGTGAACGTTCGTCCTCTGTTCAGTTTTGCATCGAGGTCCTCGATGCGGGGGTCCGGGTATCGGTCCAAACAGGAAACGCGGTTCACCGTCATCTTATAGTCCCCGCAAAGACGCACGGAACCCTCTGGTTTGAGTACTGGCATGACCGGGGCTGCTGACCCCTAAATGTTCGAGCCGGTCCAATTCGACACCGATTTTTCGCAGCAATGCAAAGTGGATTGGGCGGGGGCAGAAATAAAAAGACTGTGCCTGTGGGCCTACACTGATTCTCTCCAGTTCGTCTGCAAAGACCTCGGGGGATCTGGCCAGGGCACCCTCGGGACCATGCAAGTTCATACGGCATACCCTCTGCCAGTCAAGTTTCAAATGATCCAGCCACTCCCGACCCAGAAAATCTGGACCCCTCCATGGACCACCACCAATGGTTGGTTCGCAGAATGGGGCCCAATAAGTCTCTCAGTGGCCAACTGCTCTCCGGTGTCAGTGGCTAACCTGGTCTTGGTGTCACGGAAAATCAGGGCGCGAATCTCTGACCTCGTTATGCTCTCGCTCAAGCGAAATGAGACCGGTGAACAGCGGGAGAGGACAAAAATGAGAACCGTGCCAGGCGTCAGTTTGCGATGCAATTGGCCTGCTCCCATAGGCGAAATCGGGATCTCGCCGTAGTGTGGCGAGAAACCAATTATCACCACGTAAGCCCTATTTCCATACAATTAACGAGAGCCACCCATGTCCAACGGCCTCCTATCATTCAGCGGCCTCCCCAGCAAGTGGTCACCCTTGTGCCGATTAGTATTCTTTTTTAAAAATGTGAACCTAGCGTAAGGACTTCTGTGGGGAGCCAAGGAGGTGAGTAGCCATCTTTGGTCTCAGGCAAAGATCCCGGGGGTGCTGGGATTGCCGCCACTGTGCTCGGTGGGGAGTGGAGGACTCTCAGCTAGTGATGGGGGACCCTCCGCAGGGATGGGCCGCCATAGGAGGGTGGGAGGTAGGTGTTGGGGGGGCAAACAGGGGTCAACCGCTCGCGACACCACCATGTCAACCCCTGGATCGTGTGTACCCATTCCAGGGGCAACACTTGTCCTGCCCGCCTGCCCCAACGACCACCCATAACGCATACCGACTGCCGAGGCCTCCAGCCATGCGGCTGAAGGCTATTGCTGATATGTGAAATACAAGTCTGCACTCTACAGATGACGCCCCCCCCCCCAAACCCCACCCACCCTCCCCAGGTACCCTCAGTGACCCTCAACATGCTTTGCCCTCCTAGCTCTAGAACTAGGTTGAGGTGCCTCCCCAGGATTCACATCTGCGGGGATCCTCTGAGGCCGAAGGGCCCCGGCTCACTTGTAGGTGGCACAGTCGGCAGTCGTGCCGCCCTGTCCCATGTGCTGACTTCGAGTCACAGCCTCATCAGATGGGTAGAACTCGGGGGAGCTGGTGGCCGCCATCCCCACGCCATGTGATGGGTCCGTGTTGGCACCCAGCGCCCCCTCCTCCCGCCCGGTGTCCATAGAGCCCTGTGGTTGACCTTGGGACGGAGGAGCAGCTGGTTCGAGCCCTGGCTGCCCATCACCATCTGGCTCTGCCAGCCCTGGCGGTTCCCCATGGTCCACATCATCGTGTCGACGCCCTTGGCGATGCTCTTCAGTGACTGGGACATGCTCTTTAGCACCTCAGCCATACCCACTTGCGGCTGGACAAGCTCCACAGCACCTCGGCCAGTCCCACCTGAGAGAGGGACATGTCTCGCAGAACCTCATCAAGTGAGGTGCACATTCTGCCGAGACCCTCAGCCATGTCTGTCACCGACTGTGTAACGTCTTGGGTTAATGGTGCCGACGACGTGCACCAGGCTCTCCACTGCAGCTGTCACCGTAGTAGTGTTGGCCTCAGTGCCACGCATTGCCGGTGACATCTCCTGTGCCCGTGGCCTCTGGGACTCCTCCAATCAGCTATGGATCGCTGGAGTGATGCTGACATCTCCCTCTGAATGCCCTGGCTACTCCCTATTGTCTCCTACAGCTCCGGGTAACTCTGTTCCACAGACACAGCATCAGGCTGGGACCCAACTGGGTCCTGGGATGCAGCGGCCCTCCAACTGATGTCTCGCCTGGAGATTCCTGCCTCCACCGGATGTACATCAGCAGCAGTGTGGAGCTCACCAGATTGTGCCCCAGAAGCCTGCCCACTAACATGTCCCAGCCGAGGTGTGTATATCTTGTGGAGGGCAGGGATGACAGCCGGACCGCAACTATAACAGTGGAATGCTAGGAGCTCTCCTCCGAGGTGGTCTCCTGGGAGGCAGGAGAGTGAGCCACCCGGGATGGGCCAGCGCCATCAGCTGGAGGACCTGAGGGAGAATGGACATGTGGTCAGTGGGAGGGATGGGTCAGTCAGTAAGGCAATAACAACTCACATGTGATAGGTCTCCTGGGTCGAGCCCGGTGGTTTCTTACCTCTGCGGCATCCGCCAGCCTCCGTGTGAGTGATCGATCTGTCCTTGGCCACTCCAGACACCTCCAGGGTATGCTCCTTGAAGATTCTTAAGTCAGGCACCCCTCCACCAGCCTGGGCCCACTCCCGACGATTTTGGGTGAGCTTTTCCTGAGGAGACACAGAGGGAGCATTGTTAGCCACATGGGTGATTCACAGTGATGTGAAGGGGGGTGTGAAGGGAAGGTTGAGGGGCCGTATGGAGAGTTTGGGGTGGATGCTCCCTTGGGGGAGGCGATCGTTGGTGTCTACTCACTTGTGTTGCCCGGTGTAGGTCGCTGACCTTTTTTCGGCACTGGAGGCCAGTCCTCCTGGTCACATTCCCTGAGCTCACAGCTGCCGCCACCTCATCCCAGGCAGCACTGGTTGCCCTATGGCTCACCCTCCAGGACCCTTGGAGGAACAGGACATCCTTCCTGGCCTGCACTGCATCAAGATTCCTGCCTCCACCTGATGTACATCCCCAGGTCAGTGCCCCTGAATTTTGGGCTGGTCTCTTCGGCACCATTGTTGCATGCTGGCTGGGGTTGACTGCGCAAGTGCAGCTTTAGTGCTGTGCGACCTTGTTAACAGGGGTGCTGGCAAACGTGTTCCCGGTGAATCCGCTGGCGAGTCCTTATTTGCAGCAAGAAGCTCGTGAGGCCTCGTTAAGATGGGCATCCCACTTCCGTGCCTCTCGGACCTCTGGCCAGGATGGATCTTGGTGGCGTCTTCTGGAGTGTCCCAGATTCAATAGCGGCATCCCTTGAAGCTCTTGGACTCCCAGTTCCGCACACTCGCAGGAGACGGCAATCTCAATTGCTCGCTGCAAAATCGACTGGGTTTCAGTCACCAACTTTTGCGGCGCTGTCCCGAATCCCGCAGACAAAACGGTTGTGAAGGGAGTTGCTCAGGATAGGCCCGAACTCGCAAATCTCAGCCAACTTCCTTAAATGCACGAATAAATCGCTGATTGAATCACTTTGGTCTTGGTCCATGTAGAAGTGGAATCGACAAACCATTAATGGCGGTTTTGGATTTTAGTGGTTTTCTACCAAGGCTACCAAAGCTGCGAAAGACCGGGAGGCAGGCGCATTTGGGTGTGTCAAACTTTTGATAAGTGTATAGGTTGGCCCGCCAATCACCATTAGTCAGGTTACGTTCTGTCATTCATCTCAATTATGGCGTTGGTCTGAAACAAATATTGCATACACTCTATATATTGAGCCCAATCATCGTTACTCACATCAAAGGCCTCCAGTTTCCCTATATGAGACATCTTGGTCGGTTGAGGTAAGGCCTCTTGCGGCCCAGACAAAGTGGTCCAGGTATGGAACGTGCGGTGCCGGCGGCAATTCCACTTCAGCCTCGTCGCAGTGTAGAATCCGACAGGCAAGAAACACTCATAGGACGCAAAGTAGGATACAAAGAAAGAGACTTATTAAGATACCCTACTAAACTCCCATGTCCCAAAGTGTCACCCTCCACGACCTGCACCCAGGCCGGGATTTTTATACTGTGGAGCCTTCCCTGTTCTGGGGAAAGTTCTGCTTCCAATTACCAGGGGAGTTCACGCTCTTTCTGAGTTAATGGGAATTGGATGGTGCACACTCCCTTGCTTCCCAGGAGGTCATAACAGATATATCCCGCATCTTTATATTGAATACAGCTGGAGTGTGACGTTATTTCAAGACTGGTTATCGTAGGGATTGTCCCTAGTTAACATGTGAAATATGAAAACGAAAATCACTTATTGTCACAAGTAGGCTTCAAGTGAAGTTACTGTGAAAAGCCCCTAGTCGCCACATTTCGGCACCTGTTCGGGGAGGCTGGTACAGGAATTGAAACCACGCTGCTGGCCTTGTTCTGCTTTACAAGCCAGCTGTTTAGCCCACTGTGCTAAATCAGCCCCTAAAGGAGAGGATCAACCTGCTCCTAGGTAATTATAATAATTTTAATAATAATAATCTGGCAGGGACAAAGTTGGTATCATCCCCTGTGGTCTTACAGAAATTGAATGAAGTCAGAGAGACAACAGTTACAGAAGTAGTTCCTTACAGAACACTGAACTAGCACTGCAGATGGATGACTCTGCAGTCTGGCTGTCCAAATCCTTCTTTGGAAATTTAGATTAACCAAAGGATATATTATGGTTTTCTTTGGTCGAAATACAACAAGCCTACCCAGTGTTAAACAAGTGAGCACAGACTGCCCCAACTGAAACTGAAGCGGAGGGAGTGCTATTATTTAAAGAGCGAGGCTCTCATGAGAAAATGAAGGTTTCCTCATTGGCCTGCAGGCAAACAAAGGACAGTGGTCCACCAGCCTGTAGTTCCTCCGAAATACCATTGGGTAATATTGAAGTTTGCCCACAAGATCCTAATGGCTCCACATATCTATATCCAAAAAGTTCATTCCTGTATAGTCAGCAGTTTTATTGCTCGCACCTCCACAAGGATGCCATTTTGTTTTGTAAAGCCAGTTACACATGTCAGGTTGTGGGGAAACCCCAACCTGCAAATAAATGTGTTTCCCTAATTCCCATACCAGCTTTCAGGGAACCATTCAGCAGAGTACTGGTGGACTGTGGAGGACAATGACCACAAATGAAAGAGGAAATATCCTCTCACCATCAGTGATGTGGCTACCTGATTTCCAGAAGACAATGCCCTGGAAACTATCTCAGCTAAAGTATTGGTTGAGAGAATGATGTCATTCTCTAAGTCTGAATAAAGATTGCAGACTTCCAGTTTACACAGATACTTTATTCAGAGGGTTCGTTCTGTTTCCAGAGCTCAACTAGATGTAATACAGTCAAGAGGTATCACCAGTGAAACTAAGGTAAACTGCCTATGCTGAGCTGTCTCTGTGTGCTGCTGCTCACTAGCCCTGTGCTTCTAAAAGAGGCGGATCCTCTCTTGGGTCGGACCCTTTATACCCGTCTCTGATGCTGCCCTCGAGTGATGCTGTGGCTGTTACATCTGTGCTGTAGTCCCTGGTGTATGTGCAGATGTACAGATCACTACACCCCCCCCCCTTTTATTTGACATGTTGTCTAGACTGGCCTCAAGAAAACTGTACATAACAAATGGTGAGAATATGGAAATCTGCACACTGTGTAAATGATGAAAGTAATACAGAAACAATTAACTGTGTTATGAGTCCATCGTGAGAAATGTCCATATTCGCCTTGTGCGTGTGATGAAGTGTCATTACAAATCTAGCCGGTCGGGTGCCTTACGGCTTCTGCTGGAGCGTCTTAACGGTGGTGGTAGGGATGATGGTTTGAGGTCATCAAGAGTACTGTCTGGCATTGTGTGGCGAGGAACGTCCTGTGGACAGATGGATTCGGTCAAGTCCACTGTGGGAAACACCGGCGTTGTAGGTCGAATCACTAACAGGTCCCGGCGGTTACGGCAAAAAAGTACTCCCGCTGACGATTTGACAATGTAGGACCGCGGTGGCTCCTGCCTGATCACCGTGGCTGGCTCAGACCATCTGCCTTCTTGGTCCCTGATTCTGACGATGTCACCTATTGTCAGTGGCTTGAGGGGGATCACATGTTGATCGTAGTATTGTTTTTGTTTGGACCGTAGTACCCGCATTTTGTCGAGGACCAGAGCGTTGTTGGGGTCTCGGAATTGTATCGCCAGTAGGGTTGTCCGGATGTCTCTGCCGAAGAGCATCTGCGCTGGTGACAGTCCTGAGCTCAATGGGGTTGCTCGGTAGGATAACAGCGCTAGGTTGATGTCCGAGCGTGAATCTGTTGCCTTGCTAATGAGTCGTTTAACGATGTGGACACCTTTTTACACTTTCCCATTTGACTGTGGGTAGCGCGGACTGGATGTTACATGCCGAAAGCTGTAGCTGTCTGAGAACTCTTTCCATTCCCAGCTCGCGAAGCAGGGACCATTATCCGACATCACCACGCGCGGGATGCCATGTCACGAGAATGTCTCCCGGCACGCCTTGATGACAGATGAAGACGTGAGATCAGGGAGCTTCAGTACCTCTGGATAGTTTGAGTAATAGTCCATGATCAGGATGTAATCATGCCGTGTGACATGAAATAGGTCAATGCCCACTTTTGTCCATGGCGCCATTGTGAGCTTGTGTTGCTGCAGTGGTTCTTTGCACTGTGCGGGTTGATGTCTTTGACAGGTCTCACATGTCATGACCATGTCCGTTATGTCTTGACTCATGCCGGGCCAGTACACAGCCTGTCGTGCTCGCCTTTTGCATTTCTCAATTCCTCGGTAGCCTTCATGAATCTTACGTAGCATCTCGGCGCAGAGAGTGGCCGGAATCACAATCTGCGCATTGCGTAGCAGGAGGCCATCAACTTCAATCGATTCTGACTTGACATTCTGAAATTGTGGACATTGTCCCGTCGTCCAACCGTGCTGGAGTAGGTGCAGCACTCGCCGTAAGGTTGCATCTTTCTGCGTCTCCTGTCAGATTAGGCGAAGCTTCTCATCCGAAGCAGGCAAATTCTCCATTCATAACTGTGTTTGGGTCTCGATTTCTCTGACGGGGGCTGGTGGTGCGCTGTCAGTGCCAATTGACCGGGACAGTGCATCGGCAACGGCAAGGTCTCTTCCCGGGGTAGATACTAGGGTGAAATCATACCTTTGCAGCTTCATCATGATGCGCTGCAGATGAGGTGTCATGTCATTCGGATCCTTGTCTATGATATGGACCAACGGTCTGTGGTCTGTTTCCACTATGAACGTGGGCAGGCCGTACACGTAGTCGTGGAACTTCAGAATCCCAGTGAGGAGTCCGAGACATTCTTTCTTGATTTGTGCATATCTGCACTCAGTTGCGGTCATGGCTCTGGACGAGTATGCCACCGGGACCAAGTCAGACTGGTCGTCCTGTTGGAGGAGAACGGCGCCAATCCCGTCCTGGCTGGCGTCAGTGGAGACCTTGGTATGTCTGGTTGCATCAAAAAAAGCAAGGATTGGTGCCCTCATCAGTTGCTGTTTGAGATCCACCCATTCATTCTGGTGACGTTGTGTTCACTCAAACTCAGTGGTCTTTCATAGGAGATTGCGTAAAGCTGCTGTCCGTGCAGACAGGTTTGGGATGAACCTGCCAAGGAAATTGACGAAGCCCAGAAATCGTAGCATCACCTTCTTGTTGTGTGGCGTCTTTATGGTCCATATCGCAGTGATTTTTGCCTCATCAGGGCTGACACCCTGAGATGATATGGTATCACCCAAAAAGGTTACAGACACCTGTGCAAATGTGCATTTTGCCTGGTTCAGTTTCAAACCGTATTTATGAATCCTCTGAAACACCTTCTTCAGACGACAGAGGTGTTCTTCTTCAGTGGTGGACCATACGATGATGTCATCCACATAGACTCTGACACCCTTGATGCCCTCGGTCATTTGCTCCATTATGCTGTGGAAGATCTCTGACGCAGAGATAATGCCGAAGGGCATTCGATTGAAGCAGAAACGTCCAAATGGCGTGTTGAACGTACACAGTAATCTGCTCCAGTCATCGAGCTGCATCTGCCAATATCCCTGCGAGGTGTCGAGTTTAGTGAAGATACGAGCATTCGCCATCTCAGATGTGATCTCTTCACGTTTGGGGATGGGGTAGTGTTCCCGGCGAATGTTCTGGTTCAGGTCCTTCGGGTCTATACATATGCGAAGATCTCCAGAAAGTTTCTTAACACAGACAGTAGAGCTGACCCAGTCAGTCGGCTGCATGACACGCGATATTACGCCTTGTGACTGCAGTCTGTCGAGTTCCACTTTCAACTTCTCTCGCAGTGGAGCTGGAATTCTCCTGGGCGACTGAATGACGGGTTTGGCGTCTGTTTTCAGCATGATTTTGTATTGGCAGGGTAGGGTGCCCATGCCTTTAAATACGTTGGGGTATTCTTGTAGCATGCTGTGGATTGCAGCTTCCAGGCTTGATGGATCCTGGGTGTGCATGTAGATGCGTTGTACCAGCCCCAAGTCTTTGCAGGCATGAGCGCCTAACAGTGATGATTTATTGTTGTCTACAATCTCGAATCATAGCTGCTTGCGAATCGTCCTGTTGTCCACCCGGATATGGCATGATCCCTTTGAGGCGATCTGATTGCCGTTTTAGTCCTTCAGCCGACATGTAGCGGGTATTATTTCATGGTCTCCTGGAATCGAATGGAGATCCTTGCTAGTGAGGACGTTAGCTGAGGCCCCAGTGTCAAGCTTGTAGACTAATGGAAAGTCGTTGACTTGCACAGTCGCAGTCCACTCACTGCTGGAATCAATGCTGTTGACCGGGAGAGGCTTGGCGATTATTGCGCCAGGTTCCTCAATTGTCTCGATCGTGTCCACGACAAGCGAGTTGTCGCAAGCGTGGTTGTCCTCGTCCGAGGAATATTCATCATTGTTTTTTTTTGTGCTCCGTTGAGTCTATGCTTTTTACGTTGAAGTTCATGTGTTTCTGTCTTGTGGTCTTCATTTGCAGTGCAGCTCTGCACTGTGAGGCAATGTGGTTGTATTTGCCACACTTTAAACATAAAGTGTCCAGAAGCTGGACATTGCCCTTTTAAGTGGGCGTGTCCGCAGCGGGGACAAGTCATGACGCTGTCCCTCCACGCTCGCGCATGCGCAGTAGGCCTTTCTTCCGTGTCGAATCTTCGGGAGAACTGCGCATGCGTGTGACCTACATCCAGGTTTGCACGCGCAGGATTGCCGCTAGAGGAGTGCCTTCTGGAAGCCTGGGCCACCATTTTCACAGGCTCAACCTCGTGGTGAAGGCCTTGGTCCCGGTAAGTAAATTCCTCATATTCTTCTTTACTTTTTTCATGAGTAGAGCATCTTTGCATGGCCGTTTCTCGGGCTAGGTCTTTTCGTTTTAATAAAGATTTTCTGAGTCCCTCATCAGACATGCCATTGACTATCTGGTCTCTGATGAGGGAGTCACGGAGGTTTTCAAAGTTGCAGGGTAATTTTAAATCAGTCATAAAACTGCTGAAAGATTCTCACGGTTTTTGCAAACGCCTGGTGAACTTGAATCTTTCAAATATCTCATGACTTCAGATTGGCAGTGGATTTCAAATTTTTTGATGATTATTTCCAGCTTGCCTTCGACCTCCCCTTCAAGGTAGGTAAAGGAATTATATATTTCTAATGCCTGCGGCCCTGCCAGGGATAAGAGCAAGGCTATCTTCCTGGCATCAGACGCTGAGGTCAGATCCTTAGCTTCTAGATTGAACTGTTGTATAAAAAGTTTCCAATTGGAATGCATATTACCAGTGGTCTTGAGCAGGCGCGGAGCTTGGATTGGGTCCATCGTGACGATTGGTATCTGAAGGGTCCGAATGCTGTGAGGCCTTCCTTGGTTGAATGTCTGGTTTAATTTCTCTTCTCTTGCTGGTGTCTAGCTAGCTTGTTGAAATCACCCCTGGCACCATGTGTTATTCTCTAAGTCTGAACAAAGATTGTAGACTTCCAGTTAACACAGATACTTTATTCAGAGGGTTCGTTCTGTTTCCAGAGCTCAATTAGATGTAATACAGTCAAGAGGTATCACCAGCGAAACTAAGGTAAACTGCCGATGCTGAGCTGTCTCTGTGTGCTGCTGCTCACTAGCCCTGTGCTTCTAAAAGAGGCGGATCCTCCCTTGGGTTGGACCCTTTATACCCGTCTCTGATGCTGCCCTCGAGTGATGCTGTGGCTGTTACATTTGTGCTGTAGTCCCTGGTGTATGTGCAGATGTACAGATCACTACAAGGATAACTCAATGTGTTACTAAAATAAAACAAAATGCTGTGAATGCTGGAAATTTGAAATGAGGTCTGGCAGCATTTGTGGAGAGAAACAGAGTTAACGTTGAGTCTGTATGACTCTTTCATTTTTTACAAAATGTCCATTTATTGAGATTTTTCACAAATAAATTGCCTCAAATAAACACAAACAGAAAGAAAACCATAGACATCAATGTACATCAGTTAGAGCAAAAAACATTATATAACTGGAAACAAATAAAACCGTATGAATCAGCAATAAAATCCCCAGCATGTTCCTTCCACGGATAAATGACCATTAGCCTTCGTGATTTTTTCTTTACCTTTTCATGACATGTGTTCATAATATCTTAGTTTGCAAAGGCCAGGTTGGCATTAATATAGGCTTCTATGATTCAATTGGGTGCCCAATTTGAAATAGGTGCATCTGCCAAAGTTTCCTGTAGGTCACAATACAGAAAGAAGGATCCTACATGCAAGAAAAATAGGCAGTTCAGCAACCCTCATCCGATGACGATTATAATAATGATGAAGGAGAAGAGATGCATAACACCAGATCATATTACTGCTCAAGATTCCAGAGATATCCTAATAGCTTGAAAGTTGGTCTCTCAATCTTAGCTAAAGTAACATTTCTTGCTTTCCTCACATCCCACTTCCCATACAAAGCAATCCTTTAAGTGTCCATCTGCTCACGATTAGTGTAAATCACCTTATGTCTCCATATTCAGCAGTAAACACCTGAATGTGGAGCTGCCACTTGCCACTCAAGTATGTGGAACATTGGAAAATGGTGAAAAATAATTAATTAATTATGATGTAACAAATGATCCACATAAATATTCAGACACCAATATTTTTACTCTTCGTGAAGCATAGAGTCTTTCTCTTATATGCCTAAAATTTTAAAAGTGCCACTTACATAGCTGCAGTCTCCTTGCACTGACTTCTGAGGTATTCGTGGTTGACAGCCTCTTGGTGCTGGAGCTTGTTGAGGGCCCTCTAATGACAGCTCCATCAGCACATCCAGGATAAGGGTCAGCATGTTGGGTATTAGTTCAGGCTGGGCATGGATTCCAACTTGTGTAAGGTGAAAACTCTTTACTATTTTAATCTACCTCCTTCTTCTGGGTCAGTGGGACATTCATCCTGACATTCTAAGGGAGAGCTTCTTTGAGGAGATCAGCTGGAAGCAATGTCCCTGCCAATTTTTTTCATTGTGTATGGCCTGTTCATTTGAATGCAATACCTTTAAATATTTGTGCGCAATCCGTACACATGCTTTAGCTGTAACTTCTGAGCAGCCTGAACCTTCCTGGCTGTTGTACAGCTGCATTTAGGTGCAACTCACTGGATATTGCTTGAATATCCATTCTAATCTACCTGTTGAGGTTACTATTATGCCTGTTCACTCATGGTACAGATACAAAGGCCAGATGTAAAATGACAACTGGGATGCCTCATTTAAACTAGATATTTCCATGCCTCTCACAATGTTGTGTGCATGTCGTCTGCTATTGCAGCTCCTCCCCATCAGCTCCACTATCATGTCTGTGTTAATGTCAATGTCATGGAATAAAAGCGCTTTGCAAAGTTGCATTCAGGCATGAAATCTATCTTGTTTAAGCTTGTCTGGCTTGGGATACAGCATTGGCACATAAATGGAATACTACACATGTTAGTAAAATGACTAAAACAACAATATACTTTGGCCTTGTTTTTCACCATCTTGTAATGCTTCCATTGGCATGTCAAGTCAGGGGCAAAGCAATTAATCATCATTATTAAAGCCATAACCATACCAGAAATATCCTCACATCACTTAGTATGTCCGCAGATTGAAGAGATAACTTTCTTGTCACACAGAATAGAAACATAGAAAATCATGCTTCTGTCAGCCAAAAATAGGTTACCCAACTTAATACCACTGCCCAGCTTTTGGTCTGTAGCCCACATTTTAAGCAATCTTCAAGTTATTTTAAATGTGATTGGGACTAATGTCTCTACCACCCTTTCGAGCACAGAGTTCCAGACCTTCACTACCCTCTGAGTAAACCATTTCCTCCTCTAATGTTTCAATTATTTCAATTGCTTGATATAGTATTGAGATTATAAAGTTAGTGCTTTAATGTTATTAATGGTTTAAGTTGAGTATCTATTATTTGCCAAGATAAGCAGGAATATGAACTTCCACTGTGATGGTTGTATCCAGAATGAACAAACAATGGGATCCACATTTCTTGCTGTCTTCCCACAGATGCAGAATGCCATCGAATTCACATGAGGATCAATCCAAACTCCCGCTAAACAGCCAGAAGCATTTGTAAACCTCAAGAAAATTTAATTCTATCAATATTCAACTTGTGTGCATTGACAAAAATGGTTTATGCAGGCCTTAATAAGATTTCCAGGGAGCTAGCCAGAATGATTTCATACTGGACAATGTGACATCTAAACCATAGAATGGTTATAGCACATAAAGAGGGCATTTAGCCCGCCATGTCCTGAGAGTTCTGCAAGATCTCTGCAGTGAGTTTCAAGGATGATGGCCATGTTGTGTGCTATGCAACATAGCGCAGGGTATGAAGATTGGGCAGAAATGTGGAGTTGTGGTCAAAGGTTAGCCATGAGCTTCGCGTAATATCCCGCACGGGACCTACGGGTGGGAATGCTTGTCTTCCCCGTGCTCCTTTTGGAGTACGGGCTCCCCCGCTAGGGGGCGGGCTATCCCAATTAGCCAATGTATATAAGGTCGACCAGTAAGGCACTAACCCGAGAGGAACCCAGTTGGGATCTATCAGGTAATGTATATATCATTTTTGTAAATACAACTTTGTTCATATTTTACTTGGTGTGGACTCCCTGTGTCCTTATTAAAATGACCATCTTCAACGATCACTGTAAGAATTACCACTTATATTCAAGATGTTTTACATTACCAGGTAAACGTCAACAATCATTGAGTGTTTGCTTTTAAAAAAATAAATTTTAAAAAAAGAGAATCCAATTCTTTTTTTCCAATTAAGGGCAATTTAGCATGGCCAACTCACCCGCCCTGCACATCTTTTTGGATTGTGGGGGTGAGATCCACGCAGACACGGGGAGAATGTGCAAACTCCCCACGGACGGTGACCCAGGGCTGGGATCGAACATAGGTGCTAACCACTGCGCCACCCTCCTGCTCCAATTGTTGGGTGTTTGCTATTGGATTTAACCCCCCCCCCCTCAGTATTCTGTGTTCCCTTTTCTTACAAGGATGGCATATCAGAGCAGTGCTGAGGAATGGGTGCATCTGATCGATGCAGAGCAGGCCGTAATGGTGACAATCTTGCACAAGTGGGACTGATATGTATTTGAGGAATGTTTTGACAGTGGTATTGAGGTCATGTGCTGCGAATTGCGGGAGTTGGGGAAGATGTTTGAAGGGGATTTGATTGTGGGCTACTGGCCATGGTCAATGGAGAAAGCAGGAGTTGAGGATGTGAAGTTAAGACAAAATGCAGGTATGCAGTAGGATAGGTGCTGATGAAAGTGAAATGAATGTGAAGAGTGCTGTGAATGACATACAACTGGAAAAACAGAGTGATATAATGTTCACTGAATGGTGCAGACCGTTTCCTGCTCTGGTTAAGTCATTGAAATATTTGTTGCACTGGATCCATGACTCACAGTCAAATGCCTGTTGTTCTCCTCTTCTGGCATGCCCATCTATCCATGCCATGGTGGCAGCAGGTTTTTCTTCCCACTGCTCAGAAACAGAATGTCCATCCTGACCTTTACTGCACCCAGTGGGACATCCAATGAAATGCTTATTAACCTGGAGATAGCCTTCCCACTCCTTGTGGCAACACTCTTATGTCATCCACAAATATTCAAACCTCTTTCTCCATTTCAGCCCTGCACTGGGTCTTTGAAATCTCACTCAGGGATCGAGACATTAGGGTGGACATCATGCCCACTCATGCTCAATGGAGCCACAAGAGCGATTAAAATCAACCAAGGTTACCTACCTTGTGACGCACGTTCATCACAAGCTAGCACTCCTAACCCTGCTCCATAACCCATTCCTATCTCCAGATTAATATTTCAGCTTCACTATTTTGGCAACATGGTTTACATATTCTACTCGAGTGAAGGAACAGCTTAATAGCATAGAGTATCTTGATATCAAGTCATTGATGTCTTTGAAGTGAGCTAAGTGACGAATAAATTATATCACTGCTGTATGATAGTTACATTGACAGTTGCCTGTCACTTCATCTCTTAATTAAGTTGTTTATAGGTCATGGAAATTCCAGACCTAAAATTAGATATCAAGCTACAAACTCAGCCATAAATTCTTTATCTTTTTACTTCCTGATGTGACACAGGACGAGGCAGAATGACGAATGGTCGAGTGAGATCTGAGGATTAGGGAAACAACAAAACTGTAAAAAAATATAGAATGATAGTTGACTGTTAAGCTTGATACAATAATTACAGATTTATGTAATACCAACAACTCTCAAATATTTCTCTGAACTGTTGTGCTGCACTGATCACAAAATTGTGAATAATGCAAATATCTGGATTAAAATAAACATCAGCCAATCTTTATATTTCTGACTGAAATATAATGCTCCTTTTGCTCAAAGTATTTTATAACTTAACTTAATATTTAAAGTTGCAAAACACAAGGTGCCACCCAACTGTAATGGTAGTTCTAAAATGAGGTGAGAGGCACAGCTGAGGCAGATTAGCAGTTGTTCCATGGAAATACAGGGAAACCGGAAAATGAAGCAATAATGCCCATTCATGCAACATTAATCCTGAAAACTAGCAATGGATGCCCTTCTAGTTTTAACTCCTTGTTCAGGGGCTTCAAATCCCAAGTACGATGAAACTGCAGAGCTTGTGAATGACTGGACAAGGTTGAGAAGCCCCTTGGAAATGTGGCCATGCACCAATCACAAAGGAGAAGTCTCTAGGCCCCCTAAATTAATCTCATAGTCACTGAAAATTCACCCTCATGTTTAGTCCACGCAGCTCATCATCATCAGGTAATAATGATTGTAGCATCTGGATTGAAAGGAGAATGTGCAGTTGCCTGGCCAAAGCAGTTAGTAAGGCAGTCTTGGTGCAGGGGAGGGCCTTGTGGGGAGCGCTAATGTGCTGCTTGCACTGGGCATCATTTCAGGGGTCAGTACTTTGTGGCAGGCAGAAAAAGGCTTTGAGGTCACAATCTTGGACAATTCCTTGACATAAAGTAGACCATTGGAAATAAATGTGGACTCTTGTGTGTTTTTCATTGATACTACAGTGAGGAGACCATCAGGAAGATGGTGGTTAGTGTTATCTTTGCTTGCATTATTTATTATAGGCATGAGAGAAGAGAAAATTGAAATGGAGATGCCTTCTCACCAAACTGAGGAGCACTAACCTCAAGGCTAAGGGGCATCAGGACTCCCTCCGATGCAGAGGATGAACCTCAGAGATCAGATTCATAGGCATCTCAGTAGACCCAGGGTTTTTCGATGTCATATGTGCTATCCCCAGATTTATTGCCAACGCCTCCGCATATCCAGGGATTATGACTTACCTTCTGCAAGATTTGGTACTACGGAACATGGAAGGTATCCATTGTCTGTGGCTGTGACAGTAACTGCCGCATTCAACTTCCAAACCATTGGCTCCTTTCAGGGGTCCACTAGGGCCACCTGTAGCATCTCCCAGTTACAAATGCATTGAAGAGACCCAAGAGTAGGTGGACTAGGTGCCACCGAGGTGTATGTCTCTGCATGGGTGGAGGTTGTGGGTGAGTGCTGTGACCAATCTTCAAGGTGCTGACCTCAGGTTCATCATCCAGGGTATTGTCGGGGCTGGAGTTTTATGGCTCTGTTCTCAAAGTTGATGAGGAGCCTGACTTCAGGACACCCACCCCCTCATCTGGGGGATCTCTCCTCTTATTGTGATGTCACTGTAGGTGGCAAATGAGTAAGAGGCTTATGAATGTGTGATGGGTTTGAGAGTGTGTGAGTCTAGAATAAGATAGTTGACTCACCCTGGGAGAACGGAGGGCAGTAGTTATCCTTTTCCTGCACTGGGTGGCTGAGATTTTCTGCAGCTGACTACTGACGACCTCCCAAGTTGGATTGGTCACCTTGATGGAAGTCCTTCTGCAAGAGCAGGCGAAGAGGACACTGCAACAGTCCTCGCCTATGTCCTGGCCTGCAAAGACTGCCAATGCTGTGCAGGGGTGCCATTTGAGTATGGTGCGCAGGGTTAGGCTACATTGAGGTCATGGCGGGTAGGCAAATCAGAGGTCACTTGCTAGCGAACCGGGTTTCCCAATGGTTGAATATTTAATCATCTGAGATACGGATGATTTGGCACAAAAGGTCTCCACTGCAGTCAACAGGTTGTCTGTGGAACACTGTTTCCCTGCAGACTTTTGCATTTCAGGAAGAATCCCGGCCATTGCCTTCAACATTAAATCCAGCACTGTCTACGAAATAATACGAAGATGTTGAATAACCAACCTTTAACAGCCTTAAAACAGGTTATTTTTGACCCGTGCAGACATTTAATAAACATTTTATTGAGGTATTTTTGGTTTTACAACACGACAAAATGAACAATGTACATGAGTCTGTAAACATAGTGCAAAAAGCCTGCTTCCTCCCTTATTGGTCCCACCTTTATTAACCCCCTACTCTAAGCTAAACTAAACCCCCCGCCCTCCCTACTGCTGACGATTAATTTTCTGCAAAGAGGTCGATGAACGATTGCCACCTCCGGGCGAACCCTCACAGTGACCCTCTCAAGGTGAACTTGATTTTCTCCAAACAGAGAAAGCTAGCCATGTAAGATAGCCAGGTCTCCGACTTCCGGGGCTTTGAGTCCCTCCAAGCTAATAATATCCGTCTCCGGGCTACCAGGGAAGCTAAGGCCAGAACGTCTGCCTCTTTCTCCTCCTGGATACCCAGATCTCCCGACACCCTGAAAATCGCCACCTCCGGACTCACTGCCACCCTTGTTTTTAACACCGTGGACATGACATCTGCAAAACCTTACATAAATCTACTGAGCTTTGGGCATGTCCAAAGCATGTGGACATGGTTCGCTGCCTCGACCCCCAGCTGAACCTGATCATCCTGGCAACTGTCATGTGAGCCCAGTGAACGACCTTAAACTATATCAGGCTGAGCCTGGCGCATGTTGTGGATGCGTTGACTCTCCTCTACTCATCCTCTATCTCTCCTCCTAGCGCCTCTTCCCACATGCGCTTCAGCTCCTCAGTCTGCGTATCCTCTGACCCCATGAGTTTCTTATAGATTTCAGAGACCTTCCCTTCTCCCACCCACACTCTGGAAACTACCCTATCCTGTGTCCCCCTTGGTGGTAGGAGCGGGAAGGTTGAGACCTGCCTACGTAGGAAGTCCCGCACCTGCAGGTACCTGAATTTGTTTCCCCTCGCCAATCCAAGTTTCTGCTCCAGCTCCCTCAAGCTAGGAAAGCTCCCCTCTATAAACATATCCGCCATCCTCTCAATCCCTGCTCTCTGCCATCTCCAAAACTCCCCGTCCATCCTTCCCGGGGCAAACCGGTGATTGTTACAAATTGGAGACCAGATCGATGTGCCTTCCGCTCCCACATGCTTCTTCCATTGCCCCCAGACTAGGGCCGCCAACACCACAGGGCTGGTGGAGTACCGTGCCCGAGGGAACGGCAGAGGCGCCGTTATCAATGCCCTCAAGCTGCTGCCCTTACATGAAGCCGCCTCCATACGCTTCCATGCCGACCCTCCCTCCACCACCAACTTCCTAATCATGGCTATATTTACCGCCCAATAGTAGTTACTGAAGTTTGGCAATGCCAGCCCGCCCTCTCCCGGCTCCACTCAAGCATCCCCTTTTTTCCTCACGCGTCTTGCCCGCCTATGCAAAGCCAGTGATCACTTTGTTAACCCATTTAAAAAAGGACCGCGGAATAAAGATGGGGAGACACTGGAACACAAACAGGAATCTCGGAAAGACCATCATCTTCACCGTCTGGGCCCTCCCAACTAATGACAATGGGAGCGCGGCCCACCTTCGGAAATCGGCCTTCATTTGGTCTATTAGTCGGGCCAGATTAAGTTTGTGCAACCGTTCCCATTCCCGCGACCCTTGGATGCCTAGATACCGAAAGCTTCCCCCTACCACTCTAAACGGCAGTTCCCCCAGTCGCCTCTCCTGTCCCCTTGCCTGGATCGCAAGCATCTCACTTTTCCCCATATTTAGTTTGTACCCCGAAAACCGGACAAATTCCCCCAGAATCCTCATGATTTCTTCCATCCCCTCTGCTTGGTCCGATACATACAGGAGCAGGTCGTCTGCATAAAGCGAGACTCTGTTCCACTACCCCCCTGACCAGCCCCTTGAAGCTCTTAGTGCAATTGCCAACTGCTCTAGAGCTAATGCGAACAACAGTGAGGAGAGGGGGCATCCCTGTCTCATCCCCCGATGCAGGCTAAAGTAGTCCGATGTTGTCCTATTCATCCGTACGCTTACCACAGGAGCCTGATACAGCAACCTGACCCAGTCTATAAAGCCCCGCCCAAATCTGAACCGTCCCAGTACCTCCCACAGATATTCCCATTCTACCTCTCTACCTTCTGGGGGCATCATCATCACATTTAGCAACCTTCGGAAATCGGCCATTGGCCACCAACTGTCTTCCCTTAACAAACCCCGTCTGGTCCTCCCCACTGTCCGGAACACAGTCTTCAATCCTAGAGGACAAATTTTGGCCAGCAGTTTGGCGTCCACATTCAATAGGGATATCGGCCTGTAGGACCCACACAGCTCCGGATCCTTGTCCTGCTTCAGGATCAGCAAGATCGTGGCCTGTGACATCGTTGGGGGAAGCAGCCCTCTCTCCCTAGCCTCATTGAATATTCTCAGCAACAGCGGCCCCAATTTCCCAGAGAACGTTTTATAGAACTCCACTGGGTACCCATCCGGGCCCGGGGCTTTACCTGACTGCATGGCCTTCAGCCCCTCCGCTATCTCTTCGATCCCGATCATCTACCAGCTCCCCGACCACCTTCGGGAAATTCAGCCCCCCTAGGAAGTGCCTCATCCCCTCCGGCCCAGGTGGGGGGTCCGACCCGTACAGCCTACGATAATACTCCTTAAACGCCTTATTCACCCCTGCTGAGTCTCCCACCAGGTTTCCGTCTCCATCCTTTACTTTCCCTATCTCCCTGGATGCCTCCCTCTTTCTAAGCTGCTGTGCAAGCATTCTGCTGGCCTTCTCTCCATGCTCATAAATCGCCCCCCTCGCCTTTCTCAGCTGCTCTACTGCCCTTCCTGTGGTTAACAAGCCGAACTCTGCCCGTAGCCTTCACCGTTCCCTTAAACGCCCTGCCTCTGGGGTCTCCGCATACCTTCTGTCGACCTGTAGTATCTCCTTTACCAATCGGTCCGTTTCTGCCCTGTCTACCTTCTCCCTATGGGCCCGTATCGAGATCAGCTCCCCTCTAACCACCGCCTTCAATGCAATTCAGACCACTGCAGCCAAAATTTCCCCCGTGTCATTGACCACCAGATAGTTCTGAATACATTTCCTCAACCCGTATACAATTTTTAAAAAGTAGATGAAATTTGAAATCCCTAAGAGATTTGAAATTACTAAGAAATTAAAGCCACAATATTCCACTGGGGTTTTAAAAAAACAGAACATATTTTACAATGCTAGAGAAACCAATAATAATCACTTATTGTCACAAGTAGGCTTCAATGAAGTTACTGTGAAAAGCCCCTAGTCGCCACATTCCAGCACCTTCTGTGGCGGAGGCCCGTATGGGAATATTTAGCCTACTGTGCGAAACCAGCCCCCAATACAAACATCAAATATTATCTATCCTATACTCTAGCTTCCAAATTAACAGGAGGAGAACATGAATAAACAGGCAAACTGTGTGATGCACTATCAATTACGACGAGATGAGAGTAAAATGTAATCGAGGCTTTATTACACATGAGATGTGTGGCCCCCTATAGCAGTTTATGGAATTTTGTCCTTCATTGCTAGAGGGATGGAGTTTAAGACTAGGGAGGTTATGCTGCAATTGTATAAGGTGTTAGCGAGGCCACACCTGGAGTATTGTGTTCAGTTTTGGTCTCCTTACTTGAAAAAGGACGTACTGGCACTGGAGGGTGTGCAGAGGAGATTCACTAGGTTAATCCCAGAGCTGAAGGGGTTGGATTACGAGGAGCGGTTGAGTAGACTGGGACTGCACTCGTTGGAATTTAGAAGGATGAGGGGGATCTTATAGAAACATATAAGATTATGAAGGGAATAGATAGGATAGATGCGGGCAGGTTGTTTCCACTGGCGGGTGAAAGCAGAACTAGGGGGCATAGCCACAAAATAAGGGGAAGTAGATTTAGGACTGAGTTTTGGAAGAACTTCTTCACCCAAAGGGTTGTGAATATATGGAATTCCTTGCCCAGTGAAGCAGTAGAGGCTCCTTCATTATATGTTTTTAAGATAAAGATAGACAGTTTTTTGAAGTATAAAGGGATTAAGGGTTATGGTGTTCGGGCCGGAAAGTGGAGCTGAGTCCACAAAAGATCAGCCATGATCTCATTGAATGGTGGAGCAGGCCCGAGGGGCCAGATCGCCTACTCCTGCTCCTAGTTCTTATGTTCTTATGAAATGGCTGCTGTTCGGAGACCACACACATTAATACTCTGCCTCCTGGGCGGAGCCAGCAGACAGGGATCTACCCCCGTACCTGTAGTACAGGGGCCTTGCGGAGGAGAACGGGTCCTGGAGCTGCCAGCCACGTTGGGAGTGAAACTCGTTGGTAGAAGTGCACAGGAGCGACCAAATGGAGTGAAGTGCGTCGGGGAGGACCTCCTGCCAGCGGAAGGCCGGGAAATTTCTGGACCTTAGGGCCAGCTGGACGGCCCTCCAGACCGTCCCATTCTCCCGCTCCACCTGCCCGTTCCCCCTGGGGTTGTAGCTGGTCGGCCTGCTCGAGGCAATGCCGCTGTTGAGCAGGTACTGGCGCAGCTCCGAGCTCATAAATGAGGATCCCCGGTCGCTGTGGGCGTAGGCGGAGAAACCAAACAGAGCAAAGATGGTGTTGAGGGCTTTGATGACGGTGGCAGACGTCATACCGGGCAATGGGACGGCGAAGGGGAATCGGGAATACTCGTCGACCGCATAAAGAAAGTACGTGTTGCGGTCGGTGGAGAGGAGGGGCCCTTTGAAGTCCACGCTGAGGCGTTCAAAGGGGCGGGAGGCCTTCACCAGGCGCGCATGATCTGGTCTGTAGAAGTGCGGTTTACACTCCGCGCAGACCTGGCAGTCTCTGGTGATAGCCCTGACTTCCTCGATGGAGTATGGCAGATGCGGGCCTTAATGAAGTGGTAAAAGCGGGTGACTCACGGGTGACAGAGATCGTCGTGCAGGGTCCGGAGTAGGTCCACTTGTGCGCTGGCACATGTACCTCGGGTCAGGGCATCGGGGGGCTCGTTGAGCTTACCGGGTCGATACAAAATCTCGTAATTGTAGGTAGAGAGCTACCAGGAGGTGCCTGGCGTAGATCTTTTTGGTCTGCTGAGCGTAATTCTCCTTCAGTAGCGCCATGGCCTCTGCGTAGCTAGACGCGTCCTGGACGAGGGGAAAAACGTTGAAGCTCAGCCGCGTGTACAGTATCTGGAGCTTCTGAGATTGGGTCTGGCGCAGAAGTCCTTTTTGGCATTGTCTGCTTGAGGATGCAGCTGCAGGTGATCCGGCTTGATGCGGAGGTCCATCTCTGAAAAATCTGTGTAATAAATTGATGCACTATCAATTACGACGAGACGAGAATAGAATGTCATCGAGGCTTTATTACACAGAGATGTGTGGCCTCCTACAGCAGCTTACGAAATGGCTGCTGTTCGGAGAGCACACACATTTATACTCCGCCTCCTGGGCGGAGCCAGCAGGCAGGGATCTATACCCGTACCTGTAGTACAGGGGCTTAACCGTAATACCCATATATACAATATAATATAACAGTGTTGACTACCACACTGTGGTTACTACCAAATGATACAACCAAAACGCCAATTTCTTTCAGCAGTCCACTCTGGCATCAGCATTCACTCAAATCCTTCAAACATTGTCTTTCTCATGAGGGACCGCAGCCTCTGTCCTTTAGAGATCTGGCCACTGTGTTCCCTTCGACAGCAGCTCCAAACTCTGTTACTTCTTCAGCCTACAATTATTTGTCATGCAGCTGGATGCCAACTCACTGCTGGAATGATTGCTCACCTCCCAATGTTCAATCTCTTCTCCCATGACTCCATCCAACTGAGTTGGCCAGACTGCACCCAGCACCTAATCATGGCACAATTCCAGCTTTCCAGATGCTCTGAGCAGAACACTGCCTTTTCTTTGCCCCCAGCTGCCAGCTTCATGGAGCCACCACTGCTCCACGGCCAAACAACGCAGAGCTATCAACTGCTCCTGAGCTTCTCTAATCTCCGCTCCCCATGGGGTTCTCTGAGCCCCAGCTGCAAGGAGCTAGCAACCTTCTGTCACCTCTTCAGCTCCCAACTAAGCACTGTAGCATGGATTATTTCTCGTGCCATTCCCAGGTCCCACGGTCAGGTTTTCATGAAGCACACCCGGTCACAAGGGCAACCTTTTCTGCACCATCTCCCCAGCCATCAAAGGGAACCCAGAACCAAACATGTGCATCTGTTCATTATCATTCATTTAATTCATTTTTGATAAAATCATACAGAAGGAGGCCTGCACGTCCGCCATATCCAGGCGTGTAGTCCTCGGCTTCCACCCTGAAAACACCGAAAAAACCCCACAAACATGGATTCTCATAATTTTATTAGTTGGGGAAAGGAACTCACAGAGAAGGTTTCTATAAAATACCAGTTCTTTAAGACAAGCTCACATCATTATCAACTTCTAACAAATACCTTATTACATACGTACAAGTGATTTTCATTTTTCATAATGACACATATCTTACAAAGTTATAAATGCTTTGTTACGACACCCTGGGCCAGCACGCAGTCAGTTCCAACCCCCTTTGACCCGGTGTCATAAACATGTGAATTAACAAATAATTCATAACTTGTCGAGATTTTGGCCCTGGACTGCTCCAATAAGTTGTAGTCATCCGATTTATAAGTAAAACATTTAAAAACTGTTTATTGATAACAAAAAAAAGATTAATATATATTGATAAGAATGGAACAATGGTCTGCTAATCTAACTATTCCTCAATCCCCATCCGACCCTCCACCCAGACAACACATAGGACAGACACATGGTGGAAAGGGGGGCAAAGGTTAAAAAAATAACAGTGATTAAGAGTTGGTCCTTTGCTATCGATGTAGTAGTCCACAGTGGTTAGCACTGTTGCTTCACGGCCTCAGGATCCCAGGTTCGATTCCCGACTTGGGTCACTGTCTGTGTGGAATCTGCACGTTCTCCCTGTGTCTGCATGGGTTTCCTCCCACAAGTCGTGCTGCTAGGTAATTTGGACATTCTGAATTATCTTTCTGTGTACCCAAACAGGCACCGAAATGTGGCGACTAGGGGCTTTTCACAGTAACTTCTTTGCAGTGTTAATGTAAGCCTACTTGTGACAATAAAGATTATTATTATTGTAGCCAGCGATTTCTTGATGATGTCTTCAACGAGAACCTGCAGGCTGTAGAATGCTCCCTAAATCGCCAGGGAGAGAGAGAGAGAGAGAGTTTTAAAACTGCCTCATGCTTGGATCTTTTCACAGACAAAATGGAGCTGTTCACAAGACCCACCTTTCTTCCAGAAGGTTCTGAATGATTGTAGAAACCAACTATTTTCTAATACACCTGATAGGGAAAAGAAAGCTATTTTGTGTAAATATTAAGCTCCAGTTTTTTAAATACCCATTTTAAATGTTCTCATAACCTCAGGTCATCTCAAAACATACAGAGACATAAAACAGCACAAAACAGCAGAATTCCATTATAGATTAAAACAGCACATTTGCAAGACAGTTTGACACTATACTTGTGCTGTCAGTTCAAGGACAGAGCAACACCATAGCAACGCCATAGTAATATGAAGGCACCATTGTTCACAATGCAGATAACAGCTAAGTCAGCAGAAGATCAGTTTAAGCTGGTCACGATAATAGCACAGAATTGCATTCCATAACATGCACAAGTATTCAGACATGAAACATTTAAAACTAATGTTGCACATTAAAGATTCACAGCTAACCATCAAATCAAACTCATTTGATTCTAACCCAAACCAATTAGGATTACATAGGGGTGTAGATAGATAGCTAAAGACTGATATGATTTAGTATAAACGTATGGGACCGTAAGGCCATTTGTACGCAGATCATTCTATACTTTGATCTAAACTATTCTCTATCTCTTTTACGCTCTAACTCTTGAAGTAAATGCAAGCTGTTTGCCATAAGCAAGAAACCATTTCTGTATTATTTTAAAAGTTAAATTGTGTATAAGTTGCTTCTCTTTAAGTCATTTTTGCTAGCCGGACTTATTAGAGAATAAGATTTAAGTGATTCTCAATTGTAATCGAATAGAGGCAATAAACAATTCTTATTTGCACCCGAGAAGTTTTAACTCAAATTTCTACTGAGTTTTAGTGTTCGCAAGTGCCACTAGATCCGCATTGTAGATCTCTTACAACTGGCGTAGTCGGCAGAAGGGGAGGAGCGGCTACCGGGTGCGGCGATGACCAGCTAAGTCGCACGTTTCGGCACCACCCGTTGAAACGGATTTTTTGGGCTCGAATGAGGAGCCCCAACGGCAATTTCTAACGGCCAAAATCATTGTGCGGTGAAATAGGAGGGAATCCCCCCGGATAAATATGGATAAAGGGGATGATAGTGGCCAGATTGCAGTGGATCCACTGGAGCAGCGGCAAGGAAGGGAAGCTCGAAGCAAGATGGCGTTGGAAGGTGGCTGTTTGGTATGGGGCCCGGAGCAACAAGGGTTCCTGCGGCGCTGTGTGGAAGAGCTGAAGAAGGAGGTGTTGGCCCCGATACTACAGGCGATTGAAGGGCTAAAGGAGGCGCAGAGGACCCAGGAGTTGGAGCTTCGGGTCGTGAAGGCAAAGGCTGCGGAGAATGAGGATGAAATACAGGGCCTGGTGGTAAGGACAGAGACGCACGAGGCACAGCACAAAAGGTGTGTGGAGAGGTTGGAAGCCCTGGAGAATAACTCGAGGAGAAAGAATTTAAGAGTCTTGGGTCTTCCCGAAGGCACAGAGGGGGCAGACGTCGGGGCATATGTGAGCACGATGCTTCACTCGCTAATGGGATCGGAGGCCCCGACGGGCCCTTTGGAGGTGGAGGGAGCTTATCGAGTTATGGCACGAAGACCTAAGGCAGGAGAAATACCTCGAGCCATAGTGGTGAGGTTTCACCGTTACAATGACAGAGAGATGGTTCTAAGATGGGCGAAGAAAACTCGGAGCTGCAGATGGGTGATCCGCGTGTACCAGGATTGGAGTGCGGAGGTGGAGAGAAGGAGGGCAAGTTTCAACGGGGCCAAGGCGGTGCTCCACAAAAAGAAGGTTAAATTTGGAATGTTGCAGCCGGCGAGACTGTGGGTCACACACCAAGGGAAGCACCACTACTTTGAGACGGCAGAAGAGACGTGGACATTCATTGTGGACGAGAAGCTGGAATAGTCTGGCGAGAGAAAAAGCTTCTGTAATAAAGTGGTGGGGTGATTATGTGGGACGAGGAAGGGGAAGGGGGGGGGGGATGTTTTCAATTTTTCAATTTTGTAACTTTTCTTTTTTCCCCTCGTGGGGGTGGGGGGAGAGCATGGGGAACTGTGGGCGCCGGTGGGAAGGAAAGGGGAAGGAGAAGGGAACTGCGCCAGTGGGAAACGCGGGCTTTGCTCCCGCGCTATGGTAATTGTGGCGGGAACGGGGATGCAGGAAGGAGGGGGCCTCGCACAATGAGGGGCCGAGGACAAACGGGGGAAGCTGAGGTCAGCCAGAGTTTGCTGACTTCTTGGAGCAACATGGGGGGTGCAACTACGCTAGAAAGGGATCTAGCGGAGGGGGTTAACTGGGTTGCTGCAGCTAAGGGGAAGGGGGAGCTGTTATGGGGCGGGGTGGTCGGGACGGGAGAGCACCGTCGGTGGGATATACGGGTACGTGGGAACCGGGTGAGGAGCTGGGTTAGAAAAGGGGATGGCTAGTCGACATGGCGGGGGGGGGGGGGTAAAGAGCCCCCCAACCCGATTGATCACGTGGAATGTGAGAGGGCTGAATGGGCCGAGAAAAAGGGCACGGGTACTCGCATACCTAAAGAACTTAAAGGCAGATGTGGTCATGTTGCAGGAGACGCACCTGAAACTGGCAGATCAGGTTAGACTACGTAAAGGATGGGTGGGGCAGGTGTTTCATTCGGGCTTAGATGCGAAGAATAGGGGGGTGGCTATTTTAGTGGGGAAACGGGTACTGTTTGAGGCAAAGACCATAGTGGCGGACAGTGGGGGTAGATACGTGATGGTGAGTGGCAGATTGCAAGGGGAGGCGGTGGTTCTGGTGAACGTATACGCCCCGAACTGGGATGATGTAAACTTCATGAAGCGTATGCTGGGGCGTATCCCGGACCTGGAGGCGGGAAAGCTGGTAATGGGGGGAGACTTCAATACGGTGCTTGATCCAGGGCTGGACCGGTCTAGGTCTAAGACCGGGAGGAGGCCGGCAGCGGCCAAGGTGCTTAAGGACTTCATGGAGCAGATGGGAGGAGTAGACCCCTGGAGATTTATTAGGCCTAGGAGTAAGGAGTTTTCATTTTTCTCCCATGTTCACAAGGTGTATTCACGGATAGACTTTTTTGTCCTGGGAAGGGCACTGATTCCAAAGGTGACAGGGACGGAGTACATGGCCATAGCCATTTCGGACCACGCTCCACATTGGGTAGATCTGGAGGTAGGAGAGGAAAAGGAGCAGCACCCACTCTGGAGATTGGATATGGGGTTGTTGGCGGATGAGGGGGTAAGTCTAAGGGTGAGGGGATGTATCAAAAGGTACCTGGAGCTTAATGATAATGGAGAGGTCCAGGTGGGAGTGGTCTGGGAGGCGCTGAAGGCGGTGGTCAGAGGGGAACTGATATCCATAAGGGCCCATAAAGGGAAGCAAGAGAGCAAAGAAAGGGAGCGACTGTTGAGAGTGATGCGCTAAGCGTCAAGAACCACAAAGACATGTGAGACTTTAACTCAGGCTTTAATATACTACATGGGAGGCTTACCCGACACAGACGACCCCAGACAGAATGGGGCCTGTCCCAGAAGAGGTTCTTATACTGACGCCCGGGGGAGTGGCTAAGGTGGAGCTCTCCGTGGCCAGGTCGGGTTACCTACCAGTGACCGAACCTCTGCAGAGTTACAGTACAATACACAGTATTACAGGGCCACGTTACGCACAACTATTATATACTATGTACAATGGTAGGGAGGTACAGTGGTGTATCACCACAGAGAGAACTTCTGAGGGTAGACAGGCAATGTGCAGAGGCTTCGGAGGAGGGACTGTACAGGGAAAGACAAAGGCTACATATGGAATTTGACCTGCTGACCACGGGCAAGGCAGAAGCACAGTGGAGGAGGGCACAGGGAGTACAGTATGAGTATGGAGAGAAGGCGAGCCGGTTACTGGCCCAACAACTGAGGAAGAGGGGAGCGGCGAGGGAGATAGGTGGGGTGAGGGATGAGGAAGGTGAGATGGAACGGAGGGCTCCAGAGGGTGAACGGGGTGTTTAAGGCATTCTACGAGAGTCTGTATAAGGCTCAGCCCCCGGAAGGGAAGGAGGGAATGATGCATTTCCTAGATCGGCTGGAATTCCCGAAGGTGGAGGAGCAGGAGAGGGCGGGACTGGGAGCACGGATTGAGGTGGAGGAGGTGGTAAAGGGGATTGGGAGTGTGGTAGTATGCATTAGGGGTCATGTGGGACTGTGAAGCCATGATGTCATTGGCTGACAGATCCCGGGTCCTGGTTGGACGTTGAACTCTAGCTCCGCCCTGAAGGCGGAGTATAAGTACCTGGAGTCCTCCCCCGCAGGCAGTCTACTCCTGAACTGCGGGGGATCAGTCACGCTTAAAAAAGACTCATCGACTTCACTCTATTCGTCTCTCGGAGTCTTTGTGCGCTACAATTTATTAAGCGTGACTAAAGGACTATGGAGCTCAGGATCATCCCGGAATGCCTGAGGATCAGCCCCCACGCAGTGAACGCGGCAGCAGCTTTCAAGCACTGGCAGACTTGTTTCGAGGCCTACCTCAGAACGGGCACCGGCCGGGTCACAGAAGACCACAAACTACAGGTCCTGCACTCGAGGTTAAGCACTGAGATTTTCTCTCTCATCGAAGACGCAGAGGATTTCCAGACGGCGTTCGCAGCACTAAAAAGTCTCTATGTCCGCCCAGTAAACGAGATTTACGCTCGCTATCAACTCGCAACGAGACGGCAAAGTCCCGGAGAATCGATAGATGAATTCTACGCCGCGCTACTAATTTTGGGACGAGCCTGCAGCTGCCCGTCGGTGAACGCAAATGAACACACGGACATGTTAATGCGCGATGCTTTTGTGGCAGGTATGAACTCCTCCCAAATCCGCCAAAGACTTCTAGAAAAAGAGTCGCTAGGACTCTCAGAGGCACGGGCCCTAGCAGCCTCCCTAGACGTGGCCGCGCGAAATACCTGCGCCTACGGCCCAGACCGCGCGGCAGCCCATTGGGCTCCGTACGTACCGTCGCGACAAACCCACCCCCCCCCCGGACACCCCACAGGCTTGCGCGGTCCAAACGCCAAGTCGCACCGGGGGCGCCCGCTGCTATTTCTGCGGCCAGGCGAAACACCCCCGGCAGCGTTGCCCGGCCCGCGCAGCGATCTGTAAGAGCTGCAGGAAAAAGGGCCATTTCGCGGCTGTGTGCCGGTCCCGCGAGGTCGCCGCTGTCCCGGGAGAACAGGGAGCCCTGCACGCCGTTTACGCTCCCCAACCCCCCCAGCGCCCCATGTACGACCCGCAGGCGCAGCCACTCTGGGTCCCGACCACCGCTGTCCCGGGAGAACAGGGAGCCCTGCACGCCGTTTACGCTCCCCAACCGCCCCCCGCGCCCCATGTATGACCCGCCGGTGCTACCACTTTGGGTCCCGACCACCGCTCTCCCCGGAGAAGAGGGAGTTCTGCGCGTCTCTAACGCCCCCCAAACCCCCCCCCCCGCGACCCACGTATGACCCGCCGGCGCGACCAATTTGGGTCCCGACCACCGCTGTCCCCAGAGAAGAGGGAGCCCCGCGCATTCCTAATGCTCCCCAACCCCCCCAGCGCCCCATGTGCGACCCGCAGACGCCGCCATTTTGGGTCCCGGCCACCACGATGGGAGGAAGGGCGCCCCCATCTTGGACCACCCCAGACCTGTACGACGCATGGGGCGGCCATTTTGTCCACCACCGCCGCCATCTTGTGACCCCCCAGCCATGTGCGATGCATGGGGGCAGCCATCTTATTCACCCCCGACGGAAGGAGATAGGTGGGGTGAGGGATGAGGAAGGTGAGATGGAACGGAGGGCGGAGAGGGTGAACGGGGTGTTTAAGGCATTCTACGAGAGTCTGTATAAGGCTCAGCCCCCGGAAGGGAAGGAGGGAATGATGCATTTCCTCGATCGGCTGGAATTCCCGAAGGTGGAGGAGCAGGAGAGGGCGGGACTGGGAGCACGGATTGAGGTGGAGGAGGTGGTAAAGGGGATTGGGAGCATGCAGGCGGGGAAGGCCCCAGGACCGGATGGGTTCCCGGTGGAATTTTATAGGAAATACATGGACCTACTGGCCCCGCTTTTGACGAGAACATTTAATGAGGCCAGGGAAAGGGGGAAGTTGCCCCCGACTATGTCGGAGGCGACGATATCGTTACTCTTAAAAAAGGAAAAAGACCCGCTGCAGTGCGGGTCTTACAGGCCTATTTCCCTCCTGAACGTGGATGCTAAGCTCCTGGCCAAGGTGATGGCGACAAGGATAGAGGATTGTGTCCCGGGGGTGGTCCACGAGGATCAAACTGGGTTCGTTAAGGGGAGACAGCTGAACACGAATATACGGAGGCTGCTAGGAGTGATGATGATGCCCCCGCCGGAGGGGGAGGCGGAGATAGTGGTGGCGATGGACGCTGAGAAAGCATTTGACAGAGTGGAGTGGGACTACCTATGGGAAGTGTTGAAGAGATTTGGTTTTGGAGAGGGGTTTATTGGATGGGTACAGCTGCTATATAGGGCCCCGGTGGCAAGTGTGATCACAAACTGGCAGAGGTCCGACTACTTCCGTCTTTATAGAGGGACAAGACAGGGGTGTCCCCTGTCTCCGTTACTGTTTGCATTGGCAATTGAGCCGCTGGCCATAGCACTGAGGGGGTCTAGGAAGTGGAGGGGAATACTCAGGGGAGGAGAAGAACACCGGGTATCATTGTTTGCAGATGATCTATTGCTGTATGTTGCGGACCCAGTGGAGGGGATGCCTGAGATAATGTGGACACTCAGGGAGTTTGGGGAATTTTCGGGGTACAAATTGAATATGGGGAAGAGTGAGTTGTTTGTGGTGCATCCGGGGGAGCAGAGCAGGGGAATAGATGATTTACCGCTGAGGAGGGTAACAAGAGATTTCCGGTACTTAGGGATCCAGATAGCCAGGAACTGGGGAACCCTACATAGGCTTAATTTAACACGATTGGTGGAAGAGATGGAGAAGGATTTTAAGAGATGGGACATGGTGTCCCTGTCACTGGTGGGCAGGGTGCAGGCGGTCAAAATGGTAGTCCTCCCGAGATTTCTTTTTGTGTTCCAGTGCCTCCCGGTGATGGTTTTGAGGACTTTTTTCAAAAAAATTGAGAAGAGTGTTATGAGCTTTGTGTGGGCTGGGAAGACCCCGAGAGTGAGGAGGAAGTTTTTGCAGCATAGCAGGGATAGGGGGGGACTGGCACTGCCGAGCTTAAGTGATTATTATTGGGCCGCAAATATCTCAATGGTGTGTAAGTGGATGGGAGAAGGGGAGGGAGTGGCGTTGAAGAGACTGGAAATGGCGTCCTGTAAAGGAACCAGCCTACAAGCATTGGCGACGACGCCGTTGCCGTTCTTCCCGAAGAAATACACAAGGTGGTGGCAACGCTGAAAGTTTGGGGGCAGTGGAGACGGCATAAGGGAATGACGGGTGCCTCGGTGCGGTCCCCGATAAGGAATAATCATAGGTTTGTGCCGGGGAGAATAGATGGGGGATTTAGAACATGGCAGAGAGCAGGGATTGTGCAACTGAGGGATCTGTTCCTCGACGGGACGTTTGCGAGTCTGGGAGCGCTGACAGAAAAATACGGGTTGCCCCAGGGGAATGCATTTCGGTATATGCAATTGAGGACTTTTGTGAGGCAACAGGTGAGGGAATTTCCGCAGCTCCCGACGCAGGAGATTCAGGATAGAGTGATTTTGGGGACATGGGTGGGGGATGGTAGGGTGTCAGATATATACAGGGAAATGAGAGACGAGGGGGAGATCATGGTGGATGAGCTGAAGGGAAAATGGGAAGAACTGGGGGAAGAGATCGAAGAGGGGCTGTGGGCAGATGCCCTATGCAGGGTAAACTCTTCGTCCTCATGTGCCAGGCTTAGCCTGATACAATTCAAGGTTTTGCACAGGGCGCATATGACCGGAGCAAGGCTCAGTAAATTTTTCGGGGTAGAGGATAGGTGTGGGAGATGCGCGAGAAGCCAAGCGAACCACACCCACATGTTTTGGTCATGCTCGGCACTGCATGGGTTCTGGGTGGGGGTGACAAATGTGCTTTCGAAGGTGGTGGGGGTCCGGGTCGAGCCAAGCTGGGGGTTGGCAATATTCGGGGTTGCAGAAGAGCCGGGAGTGCAGGAGGCGAGAGAGGCTGATGTTTTGGCCTTTGCGTCCCTAGTAGCCTGGCGAAGGATATTGTTAATGTGGAAGGAAGCTAAACCCCCGGGCGTGGAGGCCTGGATAAACGACATGGCAGGGTTTATAAAACTGGAACGGATACAGTTCGCACTAAGAGGTTCGGCTCAAGGGTTCACCAGGCGGTGGCAACCGTTCATTGACTATCTCGCAAAACGATAAAGGAACTGGGAAAGTAGCAGCAGCAACCCGGGGTGGGGGGGGGGGGGGCTCGGGTGGGTCCTCAGGGGTGTTTTTGTATGGATATTTTTACTTGGATATGTATATTGGCTTGTTTGACTTTATTATTTGGGAGAGTTAATATTTTGTTATGGCAGTTGCCATTTAGTTTATATATTATTTATTTATTTGTTAAAAACGGTCACTATTATTTATATTGATTTATTGTTGTAAAAGGGAAAAAATTTTGTACTGTTTTGTTTGGCCGAAAAAAAATTTGAATAAAATATATTTCAAAAAAAAAAGGGGAGGAGCGCTGAGACGAAAACAGACAAAATCGGAGAGGTTCGGAAACCTTCGGAACGAGTCGGAGACGATCGGGGAGAATCGGAGGACGTCGGAAGACGAACAATCGTACCGCTAATGGAAGCCCAGAACGATGGAAGACCCAAAGAAAAACGGCTAGACTGGGGTAAGAAACATCTTTTTCACCCATTAAAAGTCTTAAAGCCGCATCAAGCAGTGCTTCGACCCCTAGAAAGGATATTTTTATGGACTGTGTTAATTCAATCGGGTGACGGTCGTTGAAACTAAAATAAAACGGAACTGAAAAAATAGTCACGGTAGTGTACACAGATTACACATAGTTGACAACCAAAAAATTGGGTGTAAGGTTGAGTTTATGGTCGAAATAAATCCTAAAATAGATTCAAAACCTTCAAATGGTAGAGAACTACTTCTCACAACTACCAAGGGAGGTCACGCTGTACTGGATGTCTCTATTAACGATGTATTGGGTGATCTTGGATCTTTCATTCGTAGACAATTTGGACTGTCTGACGTTTCAAGAAAAATTCAATCAAATACGTTATCCCCAAAGGACAGTGGCCCCTCGATAATATCAAAAGGGCATGGGGAAAAACCACACGCTTAAACGGTGAAAAACGTGCACAATGGTCCATTGCAATAATGGCACAGCTCCGCAGACAGCAAGAGGTAACCATTAAAAATAAAAGCGATCATGACCTTATGTCCACTAAAGACCAACTAGCCGCAGTTGTTGAAGAATTACGAGATGCAAAATCTAAACTCGAGCAATATGATCAGATTAAAACATTATTGGAAAACGAAACCTTTAAAGTTCAACAACTATCATTTCAAAATGGAGAATTGCAACGTAAGGTTGTTGAATCAGAGTTCAAATACCAAGAGTTACAAACTGAAACTAATGAAATCAAAAATCAGAATTGCAAGTTAATCGAGGAAAGATGTATTTTGGAAGGTGAAATGAGCAATTTTAAAGGACACTGCAAAATCTTGACAGAAAGTCTTGCAGCTCATAATTTAAATCAAAGCACAAACGTGGATGTTATTTCTGATGCTGGAGTAAGTACTCTCAGCAACACAGTTCCAACTCCAGTTTCACCTCCAAATTCAATTGCAGTTCCTCAAGTAGCTCCAATTCAACAAGCAACCCCAGTTGCACAATCAGCTCCAGTTCCAAAGCCACGAGCAAGTGCCAGTATTAAATCAAAACCTAAATTTAATTGGCCAGTTGACTCAGATGAAGAAAGTGATGAAACAAGCTTTCCTAGAATGCAAAAGAATAAAGTAATTTGATTAGCCCCTTTAAAACGCAAACGGGTTAAAATTGGAAGCAAAGAAGTATACGAAGACGGTTCGACATTTACTGAAACTATATTTGGCCATCATTGGGTACATGAGGTCGCGGACCCTGAAAAAATTGACAGATGGTCTGAAGATCTTCACCACCCAAAAAGGGGTGGTTTGGCCACATGGGAACAACTTCACAGATTGCAATCCATTTATCATCTTCACCCATTTGATGGAGTACAAATTTTGTCTATTATGGTAGGCTGTCGTGACAGTGCATCTCTCGGAGAAGAGGTTGAACTTGCCTTTGGAGATGATTCGCAAAATTTAGAAGCTGGTTGGCTAGCAGTCAAAAATTGGCTATTAACATTTTGCCCTCCAAAAACCGATTGGTCGAAAATCATATCTTGCCTTCAAAAACATACTGAAGATATGCAAGATTTCGCAGATAGATTTTTACATGTCTGGATAGAACATTCAGGAATGCAACTCCAAGAGGAGACTGACACTTGGGACACAAGCACTTTAGGTCCAATTGAAGGCTTTTTATAGCCGGTATTAAACCTGAAATTCCTAATGCTTTGAATCTGGTTTTACCAACCTGGGCCACAGCTGGTACATATCGCGAAATAGTTGACCGATGCATTCAGATAGATTGCGGTATGCATAACCAGACAAACTATAACACTGCAGCTGCTCAAATTCAGCCTGTGTTACCCGCTGCTCCAGCGGCAGCTGCTGCAGCCTCTGCAGAGATATCAGCGGTCATTACAACCTCCCCACAAGCATCGGGGCAAGCATGCACCCTTACTCCATTAAAATCACGTAAGAAAATACCACAATGTCTTTTCTGCGGTAAGTTAGGACATTGGATGGCATCATGTTATTATAAACAATGGCTCGAGTCAAGAGATGACAATGAAGTATGCAATGATTCCTTCAATACGTATCCACTCGTGGCCAATCATGTAACACGCACAGACAAGACATACCTTGGCTTACGTTCCAACAAGACACACCCAGATTTGCATACAGGGATCTTAGACCCCCTCAGCCTTTCCCATGTAGGAACGAGCCGTACCCACATAGGGACGCACACGATGCGATAATGGCATGAACGAAATGTTAAGCAGCTGCACTCCACCTCAAAGGCGTTCTGTGTTTGATCATTCAAAAAAACCACTGAATCCCACTCTTGATGATTCTTTCCATATTTCTCTACATACACTTTTGGGACAGAAAAAGGATGGACTATATATTTCTCTAAGAGTGGGAGGTATTCATATCGATTTTCTTTTTGACACTGGAGCTGAACTTACCTGTGTTACTCAAAACTATGCTGCTTTATTTCCCCTAGCATCAGGAAAAATTAACGTTTTTGCTGCAAGAGGAGATTCTTTAACTCTGCGACAAACTGAGCCACTGCTTTTAGGATTTGGACCAATCAACTGATGGCATTAAATTGGGTAGGTCCAGTAACACAAGCACTTCTAGGTATGGGCATCTTATCTCAACTAAATTCTTCACTTAATTTTGATAATGGAAAAATCACCTGGTCCATTAGACACATCAAAACAGATGAAATACAAAATCATCCAATTTGGGCAAAAGACAAAAATGATTGTGGCCTTTTAAAAATGGAACCAGTGACTTTCATGGGATCCGCTCCACCTTGTACCAAACAATACCCCATTAACAAAACTTCAATTCAAGGCATTCTACCTATAATAAAACAACTTGGAAGAAAGGGGTATTTTAGTGTGCATTCACAGCTCATCAAACAGCCCTGTATGGCCTGTAAAAAAGGCTAATGGCACATGGCGCCTTACTATTGACTCCAGAAGGGCAAATCAATTCATTGTCAGAAAAGCTCCTTTAGTGGCAGATCCATCTACAATCTTTAACTCTTTAACACCTGACCTTCAATGGTTTTCAGTCATTGACATGGCAAATGGTTTCTGGTTAGTACCACTAGCAAAGCAAGTACAACCATGGTTTGCTTTCACTGTTAATCAACAACAGTACACATGGACTAGACTACCGCAAGGTTTTCACAATAGCCCAACTGTTTATCACATGGCTCTACAGAATCATCTCAGGCAACTGCCTGATCTGCCTTCCACCATTACCCAGTATGTAGATGACATTCTGATAGCCTCCATTGATAAAGATCATCATGAGGACTTCCGGTTGCGGCGATGCACTGCTAAGCCGCACATTTCGGCAGCTCCTGTTCTAACGGACTTTTGGGCTCTTTTTGGGAGCCCCAACGGAATTTTTTTTTGACCAAACCCAGTGTGGGGTGACGAAGGAAGGAGTCCCCCCGGGTGTGTATGGAAAGGATTGGTGGTAGTGGCCAAATTGCGAAGGATCCTTTGGAGCAGCGGCAGAGAAGAGAAGGAAGAAGCAAGATGGCGACGGATGGAGCCCAGACGACATGGGGCCCGGACCAGCAAGAATTCCTCCGACGGTGTGTGGAGGAATTAAAGAAGGAGGTGCTGGCGCCGATGTTATTGGCAATCGAAAAGCTAAAAGAAACGCAAAAGGCCCAGGCGATAGAGCTCCGTGGGGTGAAGGCGAAGGCATCTGAGAATGAGGATGAGATTCTGGGCCTAGCGGTAAAAATGGAGACGCACGAGGCACTACATAAGGCTCGAAGGCCTGGAGAACAGCTCGAAGAGAAAGAACCTCCGGATTCTGGGTCTCCTCGAGGAAGTGGAGGGAGCTGACGTTGGGGCTTATGTGAGCACGATGCTCCATTCGCTAATGGGAGCTGAGGCCCCCTCGGGCCCCCTGGAGGTGGAAGGGGCTCACCGGGTCCTTGTGAGGAGACCAAAGGCTGGAGAACCACCAAGGGTGATAGTGGTGAGATTTCACCGCTTCACCGACAGAGAGGCGGTTTTGAGCTGGGCCAAGAAGGTACGGAGTAGCAGGTGGGAGAATGCGGTGATACGAGTGTATCAGGACTGGAGCGCGGAGGTGGCGAGAAGGAGGGCGAGCTTTAATCGGGCCAAGGCGGTGCTTCACAAGAAGAAAATAAAGTTTGGGATGCTGCAGCCGGCGCGATTGTGGGTCACACACCAAGGCAAACATTACTACTTTGAAACGTCGGATGAGGCATGGACCTTCATCCAGGAAGAGAAATTGGACCAGAACTGAGGGACTGATGCTGTGGGGGAGACGATGATGTTGATTTCTCGAAATGTAAATTGGGGAATGTGTATCGGGACAATAGACGGGGTTTTTTCTCTTCTTGACGAGGGGACACTGAGAAATGTGGGCGCCGGTGGAAAAAAGGACTGAGGGGGGGATGGGGAATGGGGGAGCTGCGCCATGGGGGGGCGGGGCCGATCCAGGAAAGCACATTTTTTTTCCCGCGCTAGGGAGATGATGGTGGGAAGATAGGCGCAAGGAGGATGAGAGTTCCAGACCCGGGGAGGTCAAGGAGAGAGCGGGGGAAGCCGGGGTCAGTTGGGGTCAGCTGACTTTCGGAAGCATCATGGGGGGATTAACCATGCTAGATGGGGATCTAGCGGAGGGGGGGGGGGGGTCAACTGGGTTGCTGCTGCTGGGAGCGAGAGGGAGCTGGCAAGGGAAGAGGTGGTCGGGTCGGGAGTGCACCGCCTGGGGGAACGGGTGGGTGCGCGGGACCGGGACGGGGGACCGGCCCCCCAATCCGGCTGATCACGTGGAATGTGAGAGGCCTAAATGGGCCGATTAAGAGGGCCCAAGTGTTCGCGCACTTAAAAGGACTGAAGGCAGACGTGGTCATGCTTCAGGAGACGCATCTGAAGGTGGCGGATCAGGTTAGGTTCTGGTCGTGTCCGGCACTGGATGAGTATTGGAGGGGAGTGGCAAGAGTGATTTCAAAGGTGGTGAAGGTCCGGGTCAAGCCAGGCTGGGGGTTAGCTATATTTGGGGTAGCGGAAGAGCCGGGAGTGCAGGAGGCGAAAGAGGCCGATATTCTGGCCTTTGCGTCCCTGGTAGCCCGGCGAAGGATCTTACTTATGTGGAAGGAAGCAAAACCCCCCGGCGTGGAGGCCTGGATAAACAGCATGGCAGGGTTCATAAAACTGGAACGGATGAAGTTTGCGTTGAGAGGATCGGTTCAGCGGTTCTCCAGGCGGTGGCAACCGTTCCTTGACTGTCTCGCGGAACGTTAAGGGAAAATAGATCGTCAGCAGCAGCAGCCCAGAGGGGGAAGGGGGGGGGGGGAGGGGGGAGGGCACTATTTTTATTTTGTTGTTACTTTGCTAGTTCACTATTTTATTTAAATAATGTTACTTATTAGTTATTGTGTTATCTCTTATGTTGATTTGTAAAGTGGAAAAATTGTCTTTGAAAACTTTAATAAAATATGTTAAAAAAAATATATATATAAAGATCATCATGAGAAAGACATACGAGTGGTCCTGATCCACCTCAGTGATAATGGTCACAAAGCTAGTTTTGCCAAAGCCCAGATTTCCCAGGAAGAAGTTATCTACTTAGGTCAGAAAATATCCAAAGGCAGAAGGGAACTTACTCAGGACAGAACGGCTGCCATCAAAGCAGCTAAAGAACCCTCAACTGTTCAGGAAGTAAGATCTTTTTTGGGACTGTAATTTTAACAGAAATTGGATTGATTCTTGCACTCACATCCCAGCCATTAAATGATCTTTCAAAAGGAAACCGGAAATCAAAAGATCCAGTTAAACTCAATTCAGAATAGAAGCAATCATTTCTAAATTTGAAAAAGGTCATGTGTTCAACACCAGCCTTAGGTATTCCAAACAACGGAAAACCTTTTACTATGTTTGTTCATGAAAAAAATGGTTACATGACTGGAGTACTAGCCCAGGAAATTGGTGATCTGTTAAGACCGGTTGGATACTACTCCCTTAAACTTGACAATGTGGCACTAGCATTTGGCAGCTGTTTACGAGCCATGGAAGCCACATGTCGAGCTGTAATGGCAACATCAGGCCTTGTCCTAAACCAAAAGTTAACCGTTAAATGTCCACACCCAGTCCATTCTCTCCTATCCATGAACAGAGTATCACAAGTTACATCAGCTAGATGGACTAGATGGACAGCAGTTTTGGAAGCTCCCAACCTATATTTTCACAAAGTCAGTCCTGTAAACCCAGCATCTTTGCTCCCGCTTCCCGAGGAACAAAAGGGAGGAGAGGGAGAAGGGCATGACTGTGTGAAAATAATAGAGGAAATGGAAGAAGTACGCTGAGTAGAAGAACCACTACAGAACCCAGATCTAGTTCTATTCACTGATGGTTCCTCTTTTATTGACAAGGGTATCAGGAAAGCTGGGTGGGCAGTCACAAGCCCATACGAAGTATTAGCTGAAGGAAGTTTTACCCCAGGTACATCAGCTCAGCAGGCTGAATTAAAAGAACTAACAAAAGCATGTCATGTGGCAAGAGATAAAACTGCTAACATCTATGCTGACTCCAGATATGGTTTTGGAGTAGCACATGATTTTGGCCATCTGTGGAGAAAAAGAGGATTTTTCACAACAGCAGGTACACCTATCCGAAATGGAAAGGAAGTACGAGATCTTCTAGAAGCTATGGCCTTGCCAAAAGAAGTATCAGTTCTAAAATATAACGCCCATACTCATGAGGACACTATGGAAGCAAGAGGAAATGGTCTTGCGGACCAAGCAGCAAAGGAACATGCCTCCCAATGGCATAAGGAATTCAGTCACATTTACAAATTGGGAGTAACCACCTTATTGCATGATTTACGTGAAGTGCAGCATGATTGTACAAAAGAAGAAAAATGGAAATGGTTAAAATCAGGTATTCAGCCGTATGATGACAATATTTGGAGAGAAGTTCAAATTGGTAAACCAGTCACACCACAATCACTAACTCCCTTCTTAGCTCAACAAATTCATTCATGGGGACATCTATCACCTCAACAAATGATGGATCGATTCCATAGAAGTTGGTGTAGTAAAGGATTCAAAAAACATGCACAATTAGTATCAAACCGTTGTGTAACCTGTCAAAAGAATAACTTGGGTCCTATAACATCAATGCCTCAATTAAGAGCTCCTGCTGCCGCAGGACCATTCCAGGGTATACAGGTAGGCTACATCACCCTTCCTAAATGTCAACAATACAATGATGTCCTTGTAATAGTGGATAAATTCTCTAGATGGGTGGAAGCTGCTCCAGCTAGAAGAGGGACAGCTGCCCGTACAGCCAAAGTGCTATGCAAAGACTTTATCCCCAGATGGGGAGTACCAGCTAGCATTGACTCAGACAATGGAACCCACTTTACAGGTGCTGTGTGTAAGGAAGTTTGTAGACTATTGAAGATTGACTGGAATTACACTGTCCTTATTATCCACAATCATCAGGACAAGTGGAACGTATGAATCGAACTTTGAAAGAAAGGCTGTCTAAATGCAGCCAGGAAGGCATGAATTGGGTCCAAGCTTTGCCAAAAGTATTATGCGGTATTAGAGCTACACCAAACAGAACAACAGGCCTGAGTCCATTTGAAATCATCACAGGCAGACCAATGTCTCTGCCAGGAACTATTGATTTGCCGAAAGCAGACTGCCATTTAATGAGTGATACTTTGCTGACTTATTGACAAAAATCTAACAAATGCTGTTAGTTCTGCTTCTCAACAGGTGTTAGCTGCGTGGGGAGATCCTCCAGAAGGTGGGCACGACCTGGTGCCCGTGGAAGAAGTGTACGTCAAAAAGCTGCAAAAAGAACCCCGAGGATCGAAGTGGGAAGGAACATTCGTAATCCTTCTCACCATCCAATCTGCTGTAAAGTTAAAAGGAAAGAAAAGTTGGATCCACCCATCACATGTGAAGCGCGCGTATAAATATTAAGATCTGTAAAATGTTTACCGTAATATTCATTTTCAGTTATTTGATTTGTTTTGTAAATGTTGTCCCAGTACTGAATGAGAACATATTCCTTTACACATCTAAGATATATGCTAAAAATTTCAATATTTCCAATTGTCGGGTATTATTCCAAAGAACTATACGGTCCTCAACAACAACAGGCATACACAACCTTACAAACAATAAAACATTCTCAGATCATTGGTACTTAGAAGATATTTACTTATACTCTGCTTATAATGGGACTTATTTTATTTGTAATAATAGAGCATATTCCTGTCTCCCAAAATACTGGTCAGGATCTTGCTATTTAGGATACTTAGTACCTGCCAGCCATCATCTTCCTCACCTCCCTTATGTTTCAGAACCAGCCACTCGAAGAAATAAACGTTCCTTAACCTTACGAGATGCAATTTATGCTAGAGTTATTCCTTTCTATTAGGAAATAAGGATGGACAATAAATTGAATAAAATAATGACCATCATACATAGCGTAGCCGATTACACCGCCACTGCCCTAGATAACATTTCTGACTAAATGAAAGCAATTCGAACTGTGGCATTACAAAATCGAATGGCACTTGACTATGTGCTAGCCGAAAAAGGTGGCACCTGCGCTCTGATTGGTGCGGAGTGTTGTACTTTCATTCCAGATAACTCAAAACAAGTTAAAGATCTGGCATCACATATCCAAAAGGAAATCAAGAAACTTGATCCACCCCCAGTTATCTCTCTCTGGGATAAACTTTGCGGGTGGTTGGGACACACTGGAATGTCCACTGTAAGAATAATCTTATTCTCCTGTGTAGCTGGATTCATCATTTATATAACATGCCAATGTATTAAGTGCATCAAAGAACTATTCGCGAAACGCAAGGGCCCAACTGTCAGCATGATTCACACTAACCCAACTGCACCACCATTAGATGAAGTAGAAATGAAGTATTATTGTTGAAATGTTATTGATCAATCAATTATTTGACTGTATTATTAACATATTGTTAATATATATTAATACTGAATCAGTAGAATCAAATTTGATGAATTGATTAATTGTTATTTTATAATAATGATTCTTTAAGAACTATAATAATTTTTGCTGAAATGCCTGTAATGCAATGCTTGCCCACTCTATTGTTTAAAATTGCAATGACAATATGAATGAGTTATTCTTTGCGCTTTTACCTATCCTATCGCATTAATGGTGTCTTTTAACTTATTGTGATATATCTCACTTATTCTTTCGATTTATCAAAGCGGAGACTGTAAAAAACAACTATTTCCTAATACACCTGATAGGTAAAAGATAGCTATTTAGTGTAAATATTAAGCCCCAGTTTTTTAAATACCCATTTTAAATTCACTCATAACCTTAGGTCATCTCAAAACATACAGAGACACAAAACAGCATGAAACTGCATAATTCTATCATAGATTAAAACAGCACATTTGCAAGACAGTTTGACACGATACTTGTGCTGTCAGTTCAAGGACAGAGCAACACCATAGAAACGCCATAGTAATATGAAGGCACCATTGTTCACAATGCAGATAACAGCTAAGTCAGCAGAAGACCAGTTTAAGCTGGTCACAAGAACAGCACAGAATCGCATTCCATAACATGTACAAGTATTCAGACATGGAACATTTAAAACTAATGTTGCACATTAAAGATTGACAGCTAACCATCAAATCAAACTCATTTGGTTCTAACCCAAACCAATTAGGATTACATAGGGGTGTAGATAGATAGCTAAAGACTGATATGATTTAGTATAACCGTATGGGTCCGTACAGCCATTTTTATCCGGATCATTCTATGCTTTGATCTAAACTATTCTCTATCTTTATACTTCAACTTTTCCACTCTAACTCTTGAAGTAAATGCAAGCTGGTTGCCATAAGCAAGAAACCATTTCTGTATTATTTTAAAAGTTAAATTGTGTACAAGTTGCTTCTCTTTAAGTCCTTTTTGCTAGCCGGACTTCTGAGAGAATAAGATTTAAGTGATTCTCAATTATAATCAAATAGAGGCAATAAACGATTCTTATTTCCACCCGAGAAGTTTTAACTCAAATTTCTACTGAGTTTTACTGTTCGCAAGTGCCACCAGATCTGCATGGTAGATCTCTTACAATGATTCCACCAATCGCAAGCGAGAACAGGAGATGCCCCAGAATTTCAGACGTATTTATAGACTGCTTGCCAAATCCACCAAACTAACTTCACAGGCTCTGCCACAAGGCATCAAGGAGGAGTCCTGGGCCAGTTCAAATGGCAGCTTGCAGCGGGGTTGGGGGGGGGTCATCTCAAAAAGGAAACACAGAAGACAAAGGATTTTGGCATGATCCTTACAGCTTCACCAAAATAAGTAAGCACTTGCAACAAGTAGGATTAGCAGGAATTAAACATTAAAGAATGGCCATGAATCAGAGCCTGTATTTTCTCCTACATTCATTCTTTAAACTCAGAACAGAACATCGACAACTACAAAATCTTTTCACAGTCATCAAAGTGTGGTGAAGACACAATGAATTTTTGTTTAGAACATCGTGACCAGCTTATATTTCTATTTTGTGCCAACATTTTTCAGCATTTCTGGTGGAACAGCAAAACAATGCCTGCGGCCTCCACCAGTTAACATATGGATGCATTATAGTCACATTATTATTTTAATTTATTCTTTCACGGGGTGTGAGCATAGCTGGCAAAGCGATGCTCAAATCCCTAATTACTTGAGTAGGTGGTGGTGCATTGCTTTCTTGAACCATTGCAGTCAATGTGGTGTAGGTACATTCAGTGCCATTAAGAAGCAAATTATAGGATTTTGACCCAGCGACAGTGAAGGAACGGTGATAAAGTTCCCAGGCAGGAGTGTGTAGCTTGGAGGGAATTTGAGGTGTTGGTATTCCCATGCATCTGGTGGTAGATTTTGCAGGTTTGGATGGTGCTGTTGAAGACGCCTTGGTGAGTTCCTGCACTGTACAGTGGTGGGGGGAGTGAACATTTAAAGGTGATGGACGGGGTGCCAATCAAGCAGGCTGCTTTGTCCTGGATCGCGTCAAGCTTCTTCAATGTTGTTGGAGCGGCACTCTTTCAGGCAAGTGGAGAATATTCCATCACATTCCTGAATTGTGCCGTGTAGATTGTCGTCTAAGCGTTGGGGAAATCAAGAGGTGAATTGCTCTTTGCCTGGCACTTGTCATGCAAATGTCATGTGATGCAAATGTCATTCATCACCCATCAGCCCAAGCTTGAATGTTGTCCAGAGTGTTGATACGTATGGACATGGACTGCTTCAGTATCTGAGGAGTCAGAAATGGTGCTGAATATTGTGCAATAATCAATGAACGTCCCCACTTTTGACTTTACGATAGAACATTGATGAAGCACCTGAAGATGGTTAGGCCTAAGAGGAACTCTGATTTCCTGGGATTCAGATGGACGATGTAGCCATCTCAAATGGCCACCTGCAAAGAACCATGGGAATTATGGCCAACCCAGGACTCAGACAGACTCAGAGCTTGTGTGTGCATTTGCAACCCAGATAGCTAGACGCGATCGAAACCCCCGCTCGTTTGCATTCTAATGGCCCATTTCCCCAGAACAAAAGAACTGTACTCAGGTAACCAATACAGATACAGATTAATCACGCCACACCCTTTACTCAGGGAGCCCAAACAGCCAAGGTCAATAACCGCTAAGGACACGCCCAGCCATCAAGGCACCCGCTCCTTTATTGGCCAAAATCGAAGGCAGTGATCGAAGCCTATCGAATTATTGGGTCCAAGTTAAGGACCACCCCAAAGAGTGCGAAATCCCAGAGGAATAAGAAGAGACACAGCCATGTGCTCGATCTCTTTTGGATCCGGCCTATGCCAACCCAAGTGCAGCATAACGACCAGACAGACAAGTGCAAGACCAACGATCGCTACCAGACGGATGAGCACAGCAGAAACAGAGCCACTTCTTCCACCAAGCCACGCAAGATCCGGACAAAAGCCTTGTTCATCTGCATAGAGCCGGTTGCCCCAAAGTTAAGTATAGGCTATTGTAGTTGTTAGGTGTAGTTTAACTTGTAGTGTTTTGTGTTGCATGTCGAAGTAATCCTTGTGTGTAAATAAACTATCGTTGAACTTGAACTGACTAACTGGTTGTGTGGTCTTTTGATCGATATCCGGTTAAGCCTTGTGGTGGTATCATTTGATACCTGGCGACTCTAAAGAGCATCATTATTAATTGGCGACATTACTCCGGTGCCGATTGGCAACAACACTCAGCAACCACAACCATCTTTCGCTGTGCTGAGTATGAATCCAACCAGTGCAGATTGTGCCCTGATTCTCATTAACTACAGTTTTGCTTGGGCTCCTTGATGTCACACCCAGCCAAATGCTGTCTTAATGTCAAGGGCAGTCACTCTCATTTCATTTCTTGAGTTCACCTCTTTTGACTACGTTTGAACTAAGGCTGTACTGAGGTCAAGAGTTTAGTCATCCTGGAAAAACCCAAACTGTGTGTTTCAAGGAGCAGATTATCGCTGTGACTTGATAGCACTGTGAATAACACCATCCACTTTGCTGATGATTGACAGTTGATTGACGGGGTGGGAATTGTCCGTTGGTTGTGGGTTGGTTTTCCTTGCTTTTTGTGGGCAGGACATACCTGGGAAACAATTTACATTGCCGGTTGATGCCAGTTTTGTAACTGTACTCAAACAGTTTGGCCGGGGAGTGGTAAATCCTGGAGCACAAGTCTTCAGTATCATTGCTGGAATACTGTCAGGGCCCATGCCAGTGCAGAATCCAGTTTCTTGACATCAAGTGGAGTGAATCAAATTCCTAAAAACTGGCAACAGTGACGATGTGGGCCTCAGGAGGAAACCAAGATGGCTCAAGCATTCAGTATTTCTGGCTGAAGATGGCTGCAAATGCTTCAGCCTCGTCTTTTGCACTGATGTCCTGAGTTCCTCCATCATTGAGCATGAGGATATTTGTGGAGGCTTCACCTCCAGTTCATTGTTTAATTGTCCATTCATGACTGAATATGACAGTATTGCAGAGATCAGATCTGATCCATTGGTTTTGGCATCATTTGACTTAGTCTATCCCATGCTGCAATGTTGTTTGGAATGCAAATATTTCTGTGTTGCAGCTTCACTAGGTTGACACATTAGTTTAGGGTTTGCCTGGTACTGCTTCTGGCATGCCCTCCTCCATTCTTAATTTTGATCCCTGGCTTGATGGTAATGGTAGAGCGAGGATATGCTGGGCCACAAGGTTACAGATTGTGCCCACAGCATCTCACAGACGCATAGTTTTTGGTTGCTATGCTTGTTTGAAATCTATCTCATTTAACACGGTGGTGGTCCACACAAATGATACAAATGACTTTCACACAGGTTTTCTAACTTTAATATTGTTTTGGGCCAGGGTTTAGAGAACCCCAAAGTGTATCATGGAGTTTACCTGACCCACAACTTTTAATAGATTGTGGTATGGGGAGCACATGGCCCACTCTACAGGTGTGATACAGCAGAAATCGAAAAGTATTTTTCAAAGCAAAACAATGTTTATTCTATGAACTCAAGTTAACCTTTTTAAAACATACAGTGAACATCTTAGCAACTATTAATTCAAATACAACCCCCAAAGAATACAACACTAAGTAATCCTTACTTTCCTTTTAACATCCATAAGACTTCAAAAAACTTTGAACAGAAGCACAGCAGGTTTAAATTCACTTCTGAGAACAGTTATAACTCTGAATTCACTAAATGATCAAGAGATAGTCCTTACATGGAAGAGAGAACAAAATTACACCTTCTGTAGCTGACTGCAGCTCAAACACTGAAACGAAACCAAAAAAACAGAAACACCCAAGCTTTTCTCAAAGTGAAACTAAAAAGCAGAGCCAGAGCTCAGCTCCACTTACACTCTGACATCACTGCAGTAACTTTAGCAGACCACCATTTCTTAAAGTGACATTCTCATGACACCTCCCTCCAAGAAACAAAACCCCATCAACTTCAAGATGGTTTCATTTTTCACCTTTTCACTATCCTTTAAGAAATGCATACAGTAATATACTTTTTCATTTCAAAAAACACGCAAACAGGTATAATAATATAGACCATTTTTTGTTCTGCTTCCTCCAACTGAAATCCCTCTCCATTGACAGTCTCTTTGAACAAGAAGGTCCCTGCACTATCCATCCATTTCTCTATGCCTCGGCATTTCTCTTTAAAGTCAGATCCTTCAGTTCAATCTGCTCACAGATTCCTTTGTAATTCTCCAACACAGGAGCATTGGTTATCACAGCTTTGAGGCAGTCAAATGCCTGTTGGCACTCCGCTGTCAACTTGAATTTGTTACGCTTCTTGAGCAAGTCCATCAGTGGAGCGACCACACTGCTAAAATTCGGTAGAAATTTCCAGTAAAATCCACTCATACCAAGAAGTCGCATTATTTCCCATCATGTTGAGGGTATCGGAAACTCCCCAATAACTTTTGTTTTCACATTCTGTGTGACCATTCGACCCTGTCCAATTGTATGGCCAAGGAAAGTGACTTGGGCTTTTCCAAATTCACTTTTGGCTAGGTTTACCAGCAAACCCGCCTCCTGAAGTCGATCGAATAACTCCATCAGATGCTTTAAATGTTCTTTCCATGTCTGGCTGAAAATTATCAGATCATCGATGTATACCGCACAATTGGATAATCCTGAAACAACTTTGTTAGTTAACCGTTGAAATGTGGTTGGGGCGTTTTTCATGCCAAATGGCATAACTTTGAATTGGTATATACCATCTGGAGTCACAAAAGCTGAAATCTCAGGCACCTGCCAGTAACCTTTAAGTAAATCCAGTTTGGAAATAAAAGCTGATTGTCCCACTTTCTCAATGCAATCCTCCAAATGTGGGATAGGATAAGAGTCCGTTCTTGTAAATGCATTAACCTTTTTATAGTCCACACACAACCGTTGGGTACCGTCTGGATTAGTTACCATCATTATGGGTGAGCTTCATTGACTGCAACCCACTTCAATTGTGCCATTTTTAAGCATACTCTCAATCTCTTTGTTAACCTGTGCCAATTTTAAAGGGATGTCTATATGGGTGTTGTTTGATTGGAACAACATTTCCCACATCTACATCACGTATAGCCATTTTAGTACTTCCCAATTTATCTCTCCAAACTTGCCCACGTGATATCAATAACTCTTTCAGGTCAGTCCGTTTTTCCTCTGGAAATTTATCCCAATTTTTAAGAACATCCTCATTTTCCAATTTAATTTGAGGTATGTCAAATTCACAGTCATCTGGATTTGGTTCGTCACTTTGAGATAGAATCATTAAAACCTCCTCCTTTTTCTCTCCTTCCCTTTCAAAGTATCTTTTAAGCATATTCACATGACACACTCGGTGAGTCTTCCTTCTATCTGGTGTTTTTACCACATAATTCACCTCACTTAATTTCCTTTCAATCTGATAAGGTCCACAAAACCTTGCTTTTAAAGGCTCACCTACCACTGGTAACAACAATAAAACTCTACCTCCACTGGCAAAACTACGAACTTTGGATTTCTTGTCCGCTACTGTTTCATCATATTTTGTGCAACATTTAAATGTTGTCTAGCCAATTCACCTGCTCTATTTAATCGTTCCCTAAAATTTGAAACGTAATCCAATAATGTAATTTCCAATTTCTCACTCACCAATTTTTCCTTAATCAATTTAAGTGGTCCTCTTATCTCATGACCAAAAATTAGTTCAAAAGGACTGAATTTGGTTGACTCATTAGGTGCATCCCTATTTGCAAACACGTACGAATGGAATTCCTTTATCCCAATCCTCTGGATAATCTTGACAATAAGCCCTCAACATTGTCTTTAATGGCTGATGCCACCTTTCTAACGCTGCCTGCGATTCTGGATGGTACGCAGTTGATTTAATTTGTATTAATCTTAAGCCATCCATAACTTCTTTGAATAACCTTGAGGTAAAATTTGATCCTTGATCCAATTGTATTTCTGTGGGTAGTCCATATCTTGTAAAGAATTCAAGTTACTCCTCCACAATCTTTTTAGCTGTCATATTACACACTGGAATGGCCTCTGGAAACCTAGTAGACACATCCATTATCGCCAAAAGATATTGATTCCCACTCTTCGTTTTAGGAAGCAGTCCTACGCAATCAATTAGGACCTTGTAAAAGGTTCTTCAAATGCTGGAATGGGTATTAAGGGCACTGGTTTTATGACTGCTTGAGGTTTCCCTATCACTTGACATGTGTGACGATTGACAAAATTTAACTACTTCTTTATGTAGTCCAGGCCAATAAAAATGTTTTTGGTTTTTAGCTTGAGTTTTCCTTACTCTCAAATGACATCCCACTGGTACTTCATGTGCAACTCGCAACACCTCCTTTCTACACCCTACCGGCAATACTAATTGATGAACCTCTGCCCACTTTTCATCCGCCTGCATATGTAAAGGTCTCATTTTCTCATCAAGACATCACTTTTACGGGGTAATAACACTCTGGTATACACTCAGATTCCTCTTCCATATATGCTTTCTGATACATCCGTTTATTTCTATATATTTCTGTTGTAACTCCGCCAATTTTCCTGAACTAAAAATATCCGCCTCATCCTCCACCCGTTCTTGTTCTTTTTCAACCATCTGATCAAAAATCGTTCCTAATAATTGCACTTCAACTTCATCTTCACTCTTTGATTTCTCCTCTTGTCTTAACCTGTGACATTTCGACCTTGTTACTACACAATCCGGAAAAATCCCAGGATATTCATCCTTCAACACTTCAGTTGTCTAATTTTCCACTGGCTTATTAACCACAGTAGGCATCACTCCCACCTGTGATCCAGCTGTATCATTACCTAAGATAAACTGTATTCCTGGACAAGATAGTTTCTCTATTACTCCTCCTACCATTTCACCACTCTTCAGTGGACTTTCCAACCTTACCTTATATAATGGAACACTACTCCTCTCACCTTGAATTCCACATATTACCACCTTTTCTGGCAATATTCCTCCCAAACTACACAACTCCTCATCTCTTACCATTAAAGATTGACTAGCTCCCATATCTCTTTCAATTGTGACTTATTTCCCTGCTCCTCCTGATACATGAGTAAACATTACCCCCACAAGTAAATTCTTTAAAGAGATCTGGCACCTTCTTATCAATCACCTTTTCATCAGGCTGTACAATCTTTAGCACGTCCTTCGCTTCACTTGGGATTTCCTTTACCACTTCAACAAACCCCACTGTCTTATCCTGTTTTACCACATCAGCCTTCCCAGTGCTTTTCTTCAACCGCAACACTGTGACTTTACATGACCTAGTTTACTACAGTGAAAACATTTGAAACTTTTAATTTCTTTTCCACCCTCCTGGATTTTTTTTTTTAGTCTGAGGTACACTCTCCTCATTATCTCCCATCAGATCACCTTTGCCTCTACCACTTGAATATTTCTCATGTCCCCAGTTTCTATCCCTCACAGGCTGAAACTGATGTCGGAAACCAAGCTTTGATTTATGAACTAATTCAGAATCATCTGCCATTTCTGCTGCTTACCTCGCAGTTCTAACCCTCTGCTCTTCCACATGAGTTCTCACTGCATCAGGAATTGAATTTTTAAACTCCTCCAAAAGTATAATTTCTCTGAGAGCTTCATACGTTTGGCCTATTTTCAAAGTCCTTATCCACCTCTCAAAATTACTCTGTTTGATCCTTTCAAACTCCATGTATGTTTGACCAAATTATTTCCTTCAATTTCTAAACCTTTGTCTGTAAGCTTCAGGCCCTAGTTCATATGCACCTAAGATGGATTATTTCACCTCCTCATACGTCCCAGATACCTCCTCCGGTAGTGATGCAAACACTTCACTCGCCCTACCTACCAGCTTTGTTTGAATCAGTAATACCCACATGTCTTGTGGCCATTTCATTTGTTTAGCTACCTTCTCAAATTAAATGAAAAAGGCTTCTACCTCCTTCTCATCAAACCTTGGCAATGCTTGAACATATTTAAATAGATCGCCACCAAGCCTTCGACTATGACGCTCTTTCTCACTATCCTCATCACTATCATCCAACTGTACGTTTCCCTTTACGTCTGCCAATTTAAAAAGACTGTCATGTTTCATGTCCATTTTCTGAAGTTCAAACTCTCTCTCTTTACCTTTTCCCTGATCTGTATCTCCCTTTCTCTTTCTTCTTGTTCTGCTAGGGCTATTCTTTCTTTTCTCCTTTCTTCTCTCTTTTCTTTATCCTCTCTATCTCTTTCTCTCTCCCTTTCTTTTTCCTCTCTCTCTCTTTCTTTTTCCTCTCTCTCTCATTGTTTTTCCTCTCTATCTCTTTCGTATTCAAGTGGCTTTAATTCTTTCTCATGTTCCATTTGTTTAATTTGTAATTGAATTTTTGCCATTTCCAATGAGTCAAACAGTATCTCAGGCAATTTTAAATGCTTAGCCAATGCCATAATTACCTCATCTTTTCGCATTTTGTCAGGTAATATTAACTGCAATGTTTCTGCCAAATCTAACAGTCTGCTTTTAGTGTCTGTCTGGAAGGTACTGCGTATGACCGTCTCCACCCCCAAAAGCTTCACAGCCTCTGAAAGAGCCATTGTCCACAACACACTCCCCACTTCAACTGCAATACCACACCTGAAAAGCAACCACAATATGCTCACCCCTCACTGTCTTTAAGTTCACAAAGCCAATCCAATAGATCGACTTTTATCCCAGACGAGCCCCCAATTTGTTATGGGCCAGGGTTTAGAGAACCCCAAAGTGTATCATGGAGTTCACCTGACCCACAACTTTTAATAGATTGTGGTATGGGGAGCACATGGCCCACTCTACAGGTGTGGTGCAGCAGAAATTGAAAAGTATTTTTAAAAACAAAACAATGTTTATTCTATGAACTCAAGTTAACCTTTTTAAAACATACAGTGAGCATCTTAGCAACCATTAATTCAAATACAACCCCCAAAGAATACAACATTAAGTAATCCTTACTTTCCTTTCAACATCCATAAGACTTTAAAAAAACCTTTGAACAGAAGCATATTAGGTTTAAATTCACGACTGAGAACAGTTGTAACTCTGAATTCACCAAATGATCAAGAGATAGTCTTTACATGGCAGAGAGAACATTACACCTTCTGTGGCTGACTGCAGCTCAAACACTGAAACAAAACCAAAAAAACAGACACACCCAAGCTTTTTTCAAAGTGAAACTAAAAAGCAGAACCAGAGCTCAGCTCCACCCACACTCTGACATCACTGCAGTAACTTTAGCAGACTACCATTTCTTAAAGTGACATTCTCATGACAATATGAAAGAACATGGGATTTTTCTCACTCTTCTCCTTTGCTGATGGAAACATGCCTTTGATTGATCTTTGAAGTTCATTAAGGAAAGTATGCATTTCTGATTGACAACCAGCTTCAAAATTAACTTTCTCAATCACTTCTTTCAGAACAGGCTTCGTTGTTTCCTTATTTTGATCAACACCAGGTGAATAAACCGTCATCGATTGCTCTCTTTCCTCAAGTATTTTTCTAGTTAAGTTGAATGATGTTACACAGCCTTAGGCACTTGTTCCTTTTCTTCACATCGACGCTTGAAAATTACCCTTATTTCACAATTTCATTCACATATTTGTTTACTTTCTTATGTTCGAATCCTTTTTCAAGTTTGTTGTTCTTTCCATTCAGCTCAGCAACTGAATTGGTCTTGGTGGTATCTACCTCAACCAATTGATCATCAGTGAATTTATGGGCTTCCTTTGCTTGCTCTGGTGTTCCTCAACTGCTCTGGTGAGTTCAGCTGACGTTGTTCCAGAATCATCTGCCGAATCCTCATGCAAGTTTGACGATTTCAAAGGGCATTCAATTCATTTTGGAATTTTTCTCCCAATTTATTTATTAAATCCTCAATCCATTTTGCAAATTGTTGTTAGCTGCTTTTAAAGTCTGGATCTGCTGTTCGCTACGTAACTAATTATTTTTGTTCTCCAGATTGCATCGCAGTTTGTGAATTTCATTGCTCTTTTCACAATTAAGTTCCAGTAGTTCGTAAGTCTTGGTTTTTAATTCTGCCTTCAACCAACTGTTCTGATTTATCAGGAATTCTTTTCCCTATTTGAAGCATTTTCATATTTAATAGATTTCTGACACTTGAAATATATCAAGTTTTAATGAAAGATCTATCTTTGTTGAATTTTCTTTGACAAATTTATCATTGAGATGTTTCAAATTCTCATTTAATTGTCTTTCAGTGACCAACACTCAGGTTTTCTCACCAGTTCCCATTTTTATTATCTAACTCACCTTTTGTGCTTGAAAGTTGGTTATCCCCACTGATCAGCTTTGCTTTGCAGATCCTAGTCTTCAGCCTTTGACATTCTTGCGTCTCTGATACTAACTCTTCTTGATCTTAGGCTACTTGTTTTTTTACTTCAGAATACTGTTCCTCGCAGTCAATTTTAAAAATTGTTCATATTTGGTTTTTAGGGTAGTTCCATCTGCCTCTACATCAGTGATAAGTTGAGTTTGATCACAATACCTTTGGGGAGTTTAGCAAGTGCAGCACGATCAAACAACTGCCATCATGTTACCACCTGTGCCAGCTAAATCATTACTTAGCAATGACTATTCCTTCAATATGTAAACTTGGAATAACCATGCCACTAACAGCTCCATTTACTCTGTCACTTCATTACTAACTTTGTACAAGGGAACAGGTGCATAAGTCTCATGAGTACCCCTATTAATATGTTTTCTTTCATTAACCCATCTGGAACACAAATTGTATTATTCACCACCATTAGTGAATGAACGGCCCCAGTATCTCTAAAAATATTATTTTTTAAATTTGTTTTGTTGGAGGAGAAAGGAAATATTACCCCCTTAGAGGAAGAGGCTTCTCTTATTTCTTCCAGGTGTTACCTAATGCAGTGCTTTTTCCTGGTACCCGCTTTCACCAACCGGCTAACCTTCGGGACCCACACCAGCCGACAATGTGACAATAAATCAAATCAAATCAAAATCAAAATCAAATCAAATCCTGCTTGGTCCTCATGCTCTCCATGCAATCAGATCCACAGGAGGAGAGGGCAATGCGCATGTCAGGTGCAGACTTCAACCAGTTCCTTGGTGCCCTCTTCATCTTTGTGAGAACGGAAAATACAACCTCGCACATCTAGGTCGTCATGAAGGGCAAGAGCAACTAAATCCTTGTTTTACTCAGCACTGGATACACCTGGGAGATGGTACTCCAGAATGTAGAAAACCTCATGGACTTTGGCATGTTTTTAATGTGCTGTCACAGGTCAGGCACAGCAGCGTAGTCTTTCCATTTGTGGGTGGCATGTTAGCACAGTGGTTAGCGCTGTCACTTCACAGCTCCAGGATCCCAGGTTCGATTCCTGGCTTGAGTCGCTGTCTATGCAAAGCCTGCATGTTCTCCTCGTTTCTGCATTGGTTTCCACCGGGTGGTCCGGTTTCCTCCCAAAGTCCAAAGGCGTGCAGGTTAGGTGGATTGGCCATGCTAAATTGCCAAAGGGGTTGGGTGGGGTTGCTGGGTTATGGGTATGGGGCAGAGGTGGGCTTAAGTGGGGTGCTCTTTCCAAGGGCCGGTGAAGATTCAATGGGCCGAATGGCCTCCTTCTGCACTGTACATTCTATGTCTGTGACTATTTGGAGCAAAGGGGCTGGTTTAGCACAGTGGGCTAAACAGCTGGCTTGTAATGCAGAATAATGCCAGCAGCGTGGGTTTAATTCCCGTACCGGCCTCCCGAACAGGCGCCAGAATTGGCGACTCGGGGCTATTCACAGTAACTTCATTGAAGCCTATTTGTGACAATAAGCAATTATTATTATTAGCTGCAAGTTAATAACTGATTCTGGGGTCTCAACCTCGAAAGGTCTTTTGCACCCACCATTTCTCTTTCAACATCTGAAATTTCTCCTCTCATTTGCTAGCATGTCCTTGCATATAACACACATGGGCATTGCATCCTTATTCGCATTTGTACAATTGACAAAACCATTCCTCAAGAAATCACCTTTGCACTGCATTGTTCCCAAGTTAAGTTTATTCTTTGTAGGCTGTTAACCAAAGGCCCTGGAGCTCTGTACAGCTGGAGCTCAGTACAATGCTCTGCCCTGCCATGGATTCTCCTGAGCAGGTCTCTCCAGCAGTTTCAGATGTGAGATTCTGGCCAGTCGGTACTCTGCCTATTTGCGTCTCTGGCCTTCCCTTTCTTGTGAGAAAACTATTCACCTTCACAGCTCTTTTGCCTTGCTAGCCAGCAGCTAGAAAATGGAAGAAGCTCTCCTCCGTGATTTGGCACCAAAAGCACATATATACAGGGTACTTAACGTCAAGTGTACATACAAGGCGCGAGACCGGCTGCCACTTACAAAGAACAAAGAACAAAGAAATGTACAGCACAGGAACAGGCCCTTCGGCCCTCCAAGCCCGTGCCGACCATACTGCCCGACTAAACTACAATCTTCTACACTTCCTGGGTCCGTATCCTTCTATTCCCATCCTATTCATATATTTGTCAAGATGCCCCTTAAATGTCCCTATCGTCCCTGCTTCCACTACCTCCTCCGGTAGCGAGTTCCAGGCACCCACTACCCTCTGCGTAAAAAACTTGCCTCGTACATCTACTCTAAACCTTGCCCCTCTCACCTTAAACCTATGCCCCCTAGTAATTGACCCCTCTACCCTGGGGAAAAGCCTCTGACTATCCACTCTGTCTATGCCCCTCATAATTTTGTATACCTCTATCAGGTCGCCCCTCAACCTCCTTCGTTCCAGTGAGAACAAACCGAGTTTATTCAATCGCTCCTCATAGCTTATGCCCTCCATACCAGGCAACATTCTGGTAAATCTCTTCTGCACCCTCTCTAAAGCCTCCACATCCTTCTGGTAGTGTGGCGACCAGAATTGAACACTATACTCCAAGTGTGGCCTAACTAAGGTTCTATACAGCTGCAACATGACTTGCCAATTCTTATACTCAATGCCCCGGCCAATGAAGGCAAGCATGCCGTATGCCTTCTTGACTACCTTCTCCACCTGTGTTGCCCCTTTCAATGACCTGTGGACCTGTACTCCTAGATCTCTTTGACTTTCAATACTCTTGAGGGTTCTACCATTCACTGTATATTCCCTACCTGCATTAGCCCTTCCAAAATGCATTACCTCACATTTGTCCGGATTAAACTCCATCTGCCATCTCTCCGCCCAAGTCTCCAGACAATCTAAATCCTGCTGTATCCTCAGACAGTCCTCATCGCTATCCGCAATTCCACCAACCTTTGTGTCGTCTGCAAACTTACTAATCAGACCAGTTACATTTTCCTCCAAATCATTTATATATACTACAAACAGCAAAGGTCCCAACACTGATCCCTGTGGAACACCACTGGTCACAGCCCTCCAATTAGAAAAGCATCCCTCCATTGCTACCCTCTGCCTTCTATGGCCTAGCCAGTTCTGTATCCACCTTGCCAGTTCACCCCTGATCCCGTGTGACTTCACCTTTTGTACTAGTCTACCATGAGGGACCTTGTCAAAGGCCTTACTGAAGTCCATATAGTCAACATCTACTGCCCTACCTGCATCAATCATCTTAGTGACCTCCTCGAAAAACTCTATCAAGTTAGTGAGACACGACCTCCCCTTCACAAAACCGTGCTGCCTCTCACTAATACGTCCATTTGCTTCCAAATGGGAGTAGATCCTGTCTCGAAGAATTCTCTCCAGTAATTTCCCTACCACTGAAGTAAGGCTCACCGGCCTGTAGTTCCCGGGATTATCCTTGCTACCCTTCTTAAACAGAGGAACAACATTGGCTATTCTCCAGTCCTCCGGGACATCCCCTGAAGACAGCAAGGATCCAAAGATTTCTGTCAAGGCCTCAGCAATTTCCTCTCCAGCCTCCTTCAGTATTCTGGGGTAGATCCCATCAAGCCCTGGGGACTTATCTACCTTAATATTTTTTAAGACACCCAACACCTCGTCTTTTTGGATCACAATGTGACCCAGGCAATCTACACCCCCTTCTCCAGACTCAACATCTACCAATTCCTTCTCTTTGGTGAATACTGATGCAAAGTATTCATTTAGTACCTCGCCCATTTCCTCTGGCTCCGCACATAGATTCCCTTGCCTATCCTTCAGTGGGCCAACCCTTTCCCTGGCTACCCTCTTGCTTTTTATGTACGTGTAAAAAGCCTTGGGATTTTCCTTAACCCTATTTGCCAATGACTTTTCATGACCCCTTCTAGCCCTCCTGACTCCTTGCTTAAGTTCCTTCCTACTTTCCTTATATGCCACACAGGCTTCGTCTGTTCCCAGCCTTTTAGCCCTGACAAATGCCTCCTTTTTCTTTTTGACGAGGCCTACAATATCACTCGTCATCCAAGGTTCCCGAAAATTGCCGTATTTATCTTTCTTCCTCACAGGAACATGCCTGTCCTGTATTCCTTTCAACTGACACTTGAAAGCCTCCCACATGTCAGATGTTGATTTGCCCTCAAACATCCGCCCCCAATCTATGTTCTTCAGTTCTCGCCTAATATTGTTATAATTAGCCTTCCCCCAATTTAGCACATTCATCCTCGGACCACTCTTATCCTTGTCCACCAGTACTTTAAAACTTACTGAATTGTGGTCACTGTTACCAAAATGCTCCCCTACTGAAACATCTACCACCTGGCCGGGCTCATTCCCCAATACCAGGTCCAGTACCGCCCCTTCCCTAGTTGGACTGTTTACATATTGTTTTAAGAAGCCCTCCTGGATGCTCCTTACAAACTCCGCCCCGTCTAAGCCCCTGGCACTAAGTGAGTCCCAGTCAATATTGGGGAAGTTGAAGTCTCCCATCACCACAACCCTGTTGTTTTTATTTACGGCCAGAAGACTCATTTCCTTCTCATTTAAAAGGCAGCAGCAGACGCCATTCTCAATAAAATTGCCAGTAACGGCCATTGGGTGCCTCTCCCACAATCGGGACCACCACGGGAACGCCGAGACCCTTCTTACACCTGCCCAGGACTCACCCATGGGTAGCAACCCGAACTTTGAAATATCCTGACCTAATGTCTATTGAGACACTGTTTGAAATTGTTCCCTTATTCTTACCTCTCTCATATTCTCAAAATTCTGTTCAAGTGTCAGTGGCCGAAACCACTGGTCTCACACATTTCTTTATCCTTGGCAAATTCTAAAACATTTAATTCTGTATTTTCCTCAAAAGTCCACATATTTAATTGATATGCTTCAGGAACAAGACACCCGTGTGCATTAGGTCTGACAATATTAACTGTCTTATAATTTGCGGATTGCTTTTCCAAGAGACTTGAATAAAAATACATTGCTTTCCCCTTTAAAACACTTTGCAAAACAACAGAGGCTGTGTATCTGTTGGCCACCCTAGCTTTGTAGTCACTTTTTCAAATGTGAGAAAATATCTCTGAAATAAGTCGTCAGTGAATTTAGGCACCAGGTAATGATTCGTTGTTAAATCAATGCTCAGAGAAGGATTCAGCTTTTCATCTGAACTCTGATTTCTCTTTCATCCCGTAACCTAATTTTGGGGGGCTAGTTTATGCTGTCTGGCTTCCTTCTCAGTTATCTCTCCCTCCTCTGTTACTAACCTCTCTCTCAAGTTCAAGCCTTCGCATTTTTTCCCAGTTTGAGATTTATAATTTACTTTTCTTTCTCAAGCTGTAAGTGAATTCTAGCCAATTCAAACTGTGTACTACCTGGGTCAGACTTTTCTTCTTCTAATTCCAAATGGTGTGCCATTGCCTCAATTAAGTCTGCTTTTTAAAAAATCTCCTGCTTCAAATTCTAACTTCAACTTTCCAGGCTATTAACCTAACTTTGATTAATTGTTGCAAATCACTCAGGGAAAAATCTTCCCTTGCCAGAAAAGTTGTGGCAACTGGCAATGCTTTCTGTTTTTCACCAAGTATAGTAAAAATCCACTGTGAGATCCTGTTAGCCTCAACTTTTACATGTCCCAGCACCTGCATCCATCTGTGGATGTAAACCCTGACAAAGGGTCCCCAATTTCCAGCTGCACTGAGCGCCTACAGTTCCTGGGGCTTCTCTGAGCCCCAACTTCTCATCAGCACAGAGCTAAAAACCTTCTGCTACCATCCAGAAGGGAAAGGGCAGCAGATACATGAAAACACCACCACCTGGAAGTTCCCCTCCAAGTCACTCACCATCCTGACTTGGAAATATATCCCTGCGATTCCTTCATGGTGTTGGGTCAAAATCCTGGAACTCCCTTCCTAACAGCACTGTGGGTGCACCTACACCTCAGAGATGGCAACGATTCAAGAAGGCAGCTCACCCCCACCTTCTGCATTTGGAATGGGCAACAAATGCTGACCGAGCCAGCGATGCCCACAGCACATAAAAATGCATTTTCTAAAACTTCAGCTCCTGGCCAAAAACTATGGGAGGGGGGGGGGGGGGGGGGTCGGAGGGGGGATTCCTTCTTATGCTACCTCGCCCCCGAACGGCGCACGGTCAGGCATTCGTGCCACACACCCAGTCACCTGCTCAACTTTTTTTTCGCCCCCGCCCCATGATTGACACGCGCTGCCAGCAGAGCACCAGCCTGGCGCCAGAATGGAGCGCGCGCAGCTTGACAGCAGAACGGAGCACGCGCAGTTTGACAGCAGGCCGGAGCACGCAGAGCTTGACAGCAGGTCCGGAGCACACGCAGCTTGATAGACGGCCGGAACACGTGCAGCTTGACAGACGGCCGGAACACGCGCAGCTTGACAGCAGGCCCTGAGCACACGCAGCTTGACAGCAGGCCCTGAGCACACGCAGCTTGACAGCAGGCCGGAACACGCGCAGCTTGGCCCCCAGGACGGAGCGCTTCACCTCACGCGGGAGGTTTATCGACCGCCTCCTCTGGCCAGAAAAAAATCGAAGAAGCACTGCTCTCAAAACCGCCAAAAAAGATGTACCAGCTTAAAAAAGAGGCTTTCTCCTCTGATCTACAACCACGTTCACCTCTTCCTGAAATGTTGGGCTGAATTTTCAGGCAGGCGTCAAGAACCCGGCCCTCAGCGGTGACCCTGGGCTTCGGCGGGTTCCCGAGGGCTTGCTACAGCTCTGCATGGGCAGCCATTGAACTGGGCATTGCAGCAAGGATCGCCAGGGCGCCTCTACATACATACAATTTTTAAAAATGGCATTTAATTGTTTACGTTTATGAAGTACCCAACAACAATTAAAACCTGAAGGAATGAGACTCTGCATTTGCAATAATTAATTTTCATTGATGGAGAGAACGATCAGCAGTTATCGGGGGGACTTTAATTTTCATAAAGGCTGGGCAAACAAAGTTTGCTGTCATAAGTGCAAGAATAATTTATGGAATGGATAGTTTCTTGGATCAGTATGTTGAGGAACTAACCAAGTAAGTGTCTACTTTAGATCTAGTATTATCAAATAGGAATGGGTTAATTAATAAACATGCAGAAAAGGAACCTCTGGAAAAGACAAAATGCTCACATTTTATATTGAAGTTTGGAGTGTTTCAGTTAAGCAAAAAATTATAGTATTAAATTGGAACAAAACAAATACAGGGTGAGTTGGTTATGGTAGTATAAGCGATAAGATGGTAGAAAAGGATTGCAGTATAAGAATGACAATGTATTCCTGCAGTTGAACTGATCTGGATGAAACCACAGCTGGAGTACAATGAACAGTGCAAGAGTCTTTCCTCTTTACTCCCTGTTTATTCCCTGATTTTCCCTTTTATTTTTCTGTTATATTTTTGATTCATGGGATGATTAACGGACATCTCACTTTAAGGCAAGAAGCCTGTATCTTTAATTCAAGCAGGAAGAATCCGAAAGGCTGTGCTGGTTTAAACTGGTCGGCAGCAATGACAGCTGGGTTGGGACTCAGTTTGATTAATTTGGCTGGAGGCCAATGAATTTCCCCAAAAGGCTGTGCTCTGCCTGGTAATAGGTGGTATTTGGGTCCTATTCCACTGGGATGTGTTTCAAAGTCCCAAGGTTTGAGTTTGGTTTCAGTTTTGATTATGGCAGCCAGGTGAAGTATTCCGGCTAACTCTCCAGAAGGCTACTGTGAGGGCTGACTCTTTCCAGAAAGCTCCCGGTGGAGAGCAGGGCGAATTCCATTCGTAATTTTTTCCTCTCCGCCAGTAGTTCCATAGTTGGAGGCGTGGCGTACCGCCGATCCACCTCTAATATGGAATTGACCAGTTGCTGCCTAGCCACCTTCTCTTTCCTGTCCCTGAGAGCCCTATCAGCTATTATTTCCCCCCTTATCACTGGCTTCAGTGCCTCCCAGAATCCCAGAATGGGGAGGGTGAGACCTCTCCATTCTGGTTGCAGGATACGTACCTGTTGATGGTTTGTGACATACTCTCACAGAATGCCTTGTCGGCAATGAGGACTATGTTCAGCCTCCATGGGGGGCACTGGGCGTGGCCTATTTCCAACCTCACATCCATGTAGTCTGGTGTGTGGTCCGAGATTACTATTCCCGAGTATTCCGCCCCTACCACTGCTGGAAGCACCGATTTCCCCACTGCAAAGAAGTCTGGTGTAGATTCTGTGGACCTGGGAGCCGAAGGAAAACTCCTTCTCCCTTGGCTGTGTGAACTTCCGTGTGCCCACTGCCCCCATCTGTTCCATAAAGGCGCACACATATCTAGCCATGGCCGATTTCTTTCCCCCGATTTGGGGCTGGATCTCTGTCCGAGGGGCCTGAACACAGTTGAAGTCCCCTCCTACCCTCCCATAATAAGTTGGTGGGAGTATACGTCAGGGATTTCTACTATGGTCTCTTTTTTAAAGTCTGCGCCATTCCAGGTGGGGGCATACACATTTACCAGCACCGCTGGTACTCCTTCTAGGACACCACTAACCATGACATATCATCCCAGGTCCATCACCGTCTTTGTTGCAGTGAATGTCATCCTCTTATTGAACAGTATGGCCACCAACGCCCCACCCCACAGCTGTTGCCCCATAACATGCTCGGTAGGTCTATCCTATCCAGCTCGTTGTTACCCTCAGTCAGTCCTCCCCACAGGAGTGTCTCCTGGAAGAAGACTATGTCGGCCCTCAAGATTTTCAGATGGGCGAAGACTCTGGATCATTTCACTGGTCCGTTAAGTCCCCTGATGTTTCAGGTGACTATTCTGATGGGGGGTGTTGCTAACTTTTGCCTTAGTTTAATTGCTCTGTTTTATCACCTTTGCTCTTGAGTCGCCAGGTATCTTTCTGATACCGCCACGTGGTTCAAGTCCGAGTAATGATCAATAATCCAATACAGCGCTTAGTAAGATTTAAATCAAAGCACATTTATTATACAAAGTAATCACTACTCATGCATAAATTCTACGTCTAAGCTACTTCCTGCAACTAACAGGCCAATACTTAAGTTGGAACTGGCCCACCAGGTCAGGGAAACGAATGGCCTTTCGTTCGGGTTCTGAGCCTGCGGGATTCGAAGCTGGTACAGATTGATAGCTAGGAGCATCTATCTCGTAGCGAGCGTTGAAGTAAGCCTTACTAGATATTTGCGGTGGCTGGACCAGTCACTGTCAACAGTTGGTTCACGTTGCTGAGTGACCCGGTCAAGAAGAAGAAGAAGAACAATTTGAACTTGGACTCTATTCTTATAGTCCCCAGGGGCTTCCCGCCTTTCGGGACGGACCCTGTACCTGTTCCAAGTGATTGGACTTGGTCTCGATCACTTGGTTCGATTTTCTCCAATGCTGGAGCGATTCCTTGATCGATGGGCGGTCTTGAGGTGGTCGTTCACCTCCCTTTGTGTAGGCTTCTGCTGGCGCCGACGAGTCTGGGTTGGCTTTATGTGTCTAAATGTTGCTCATTGTTCCCGGGGATTGCTCATTAATATGCAGATGGCTGGTGTTTTGTTCTGCTGATGGTTGCTGGTATCGATCTTGTCAGGTCTTTCCAGAGGTAAATACACTCAACCTGCAGCTACTCGTTTGTGTCCTGTTGGCTGATTTTCCCATCAGCCTTTGCCGTTCGCCATTTTAAATCGGGAGTTAGCCATTCTAAATCGGGAGTTAGCCATTTTAACTGGCTACATTATCTCCTTGTGATCTTAACGCGAAGCGTGAAGGATCACATAACTATGTTGCTTTCCATTCCCTGACCTGGGGGGGGGGGGCACTTCCTTCATGGCCTCTGCACTGACCATGGCTATGCAAAAAACTTTTCACTAACAATTCTAAGGGCAGGGACATGCATTACAAAACAATAAACTGGGAACCTCTAACTATTCTTAATACACTACACTCACTTAAACATTTCATTATCCTACCTTCCTCAATCATACAACAAAATCATAGCATTTCATACACAGTCTTTCCTGGCTTGGCAGTCAAGCTCAGGATCATACAATTTGCTCATGAAAAGTTCTTTACATTTCTTTATTTACAATAAACGCAAGTGAATGCACTTTATTATAGATCTCGGGGGTCTGGTCATATCCGAACATAGGGGATCTGATCCTATATACCGGGGTTCGAGCGTGGTAGGCTCTCCTTCTCCATTTCCGTAGACAGATAGTCTGCACTATGCAGCAGAGTATCGCTAATGCTAGTAAAGTTTCTATTACGTAGGACAGAGAACACTAAGATGCTGTGGTGTCGCTGGTGACTGGGTTCTGGGTACTGCGGGGAAGTGAAACATTAACGGCTGGGGGGGCTTGAAGTCATGGGGTTCGCGTTCATGCACAACCAAATGTCCAAAATCATGAGGGTGATCAATGAGAAGTCCTCATGGCTCTTCTCTTTCCTTTTCTTTCTTCTCTTCTCCGGTCCTGGAGCATCTGGAGTTCTGTGGAAACAAGCATAGTGTCTGTAACTATCTTTGTTTAATATCTTGTACGCTAGTGTGTCCTTTGGTGCCAATTATTCCCTTTATAATTGGTCACTATGTGTGACTCCCTCATTTTTTTTTCAAAAATCGAATTTTAGGACAAGACACACTTCTCAATAATGAACCAGTGCGAGCCGTCTCGCAGACTGTGCAATTTACCATCCAAGTGTTCCAGGATGTAAATAGCAGATGGTCGGCAACCTAAAGGTTACGTAAACAAAACAAAACTTTTTGAACTGAAAAATGCCAAATGAGGCGCGTATGGGCCACGACGGGTAAGAGTTTGATGGAGTCCCCGGGTAGGACGGCTACCAATGCCGTGTCTCTCCTACCCGAGCGTAGTTGACCAGAGGGGGTGTTCCCAGGCAGGGCGGGTCCCAAGCCGTTTCTCCACTGCCTGAGCAACCGACAAGAACGGGCACAAATGTAGTCATCGTGGTGGGGCTGCCGTAGTGGTTCTTTCCTTCCAACCAGAAGGGCAGTTACGAACGGGTGTCTGGTACCCGAACAAGTGTCTGCAGACAAGCTAGTTCCTCTGATCTAGTGTCTGGCCACAGTGAGTCTCTGTCGGCAAGTCCTCAGAGGTTTTGGCCGAATAGGCGTGGGGCAGTGAGAAACAATTCTCTTGTGGGACATACAACATTTAATAAACTTACAAACAACATAAAACATTCTGCAGGTTCCATCAGAAAGGGCAACACTTCTCCCAAGCAGTTCCTTTTAAAACATCATCTGGACACCTCAGTTCTCGGTTGCGAACAGGGTCGCAAAGGGGTTCTCGGTTTGGGAGTCAGACCCAAGGTCGTCCTCTTCTCCCGGGTGCCAAACTCTGGAGTGGATCAGGGCTGAAAGGGCTGCATGGTGTGAGTTGGGGTTGCTCTCGTCATTGCGGACGAGTCAGAATGAGTTATCTCGGTGCCAATAAGTGGTGTCTAGCTGTGTGGGGACACAATCGGTGTCATCAGTGTGGTTCGGTGGTGGGGTTTGTTCAGGAAAGTGACCATGAAGGGATCACTTGGATCATAGTCGGAGTCGCTGGGTGTGGGTCCTGTTGCATGGGGATAGTAGGGAGGCGTGCTGTGGCTATCATCTGAGTCACAGTCGCTGGCTCTGCTGCTGCAGTCTGTGGGCGTTCCGGGGCGGAGTGGATATTTAGGGGGTGGAGTCGAGGTCGAGTCCGTGGCTGGGCTGGACGTGTTGGGGGTTGGTAGGGTTACGTTGGCTGTGGGCGGGGCGTGGTGTGCTGCGTCGAGCATGACGTGTGTGCGTGGTTCGACTGTTCCATATGCCTTCAGCTGGTTTATATGAAACCACGCAGTCTTATCATTGGGGTACTTTATTTTATAAACGGAAGGGCTTACTTTATCTGCAATGGAATACGGACCTGAGTATTTTGGTGACAGGAATGTGCTGGGGTTATATACAGAGAGCATAACTTGCTGTCCTATATTGTACTTAGTCGCATGCACTGTCTTGTCGAAACAAGCCTTGCTCTGTTTCTTTCTGGTGCCCAATTTTACTGCGGCTGCTACCTGAGCCGTTTTAACATTTTCCACTAATTGTTGTACTGCTTTCTCGTGTGTGAGGGCCGTCACTTCGGGCCTGGTCAAGTCTAAACCTAACAAATATTCTGTGCCTTTCATGGGGCGTCCGGTCATGAGAGTGTGTGGGGTGTAACCTGTGGAAGTAGAAATTGTGTTACGCAAAAACATCAGCGCAAAAGGGAGGACTGAGTCCCAAGTGGTGTTGTTCTGCTGGACCATTTTTCTGAGGGTGGATTTTAGGGTCCGATTCATGCGCTCCACGATACCACTCGACTGTCGGTGGTATGCTATGTGGAATTTTTGGGTGATGCCAAATATCATGAGGACGTTCTGCATGACACGTCCCGTAAAATGGGAACCTTGGTCGGATTCAATGCTGCGGGGGAGTCCCCATCTTGTAAAGATGTGGTGGGTCAAAATCTTGGCTGTGGTTTTTGCCGTGTTTGTGCGGGCTGGGAATGCCTCCACCCATTTTGTAAATGTGTCAATTACCACAAGTACATATTTATAGCCATTCCTGCAAGGGGGCAATGGTCCTATAAAATCAATCTGGAGGTTAGTCCAGGGGCCATTAACAGGTCGGGTGTGGCTGAGTTGAGCCTTTTTGGCATATCTGTCCGGATTATTCTGGGCACAGATAAGACAATTCTCTATGTAATGGTTTACATCTTCCTTTAAATTTGGCCACCAACAAAGCTGCTTGAGATGGGCTGTAGTAGGATCGATTCCTTGATGTCCATGACCGTCATGGAACAAACAAATCAATTGATTCCTGTCCTGTTCAGGAACCACATAAAGGGTGTCTTTTAACACCACATGGTCATGTGTGGTCAGTGCATTTCTAAATCTCTCGTAGGGTGCTGGATAGTTTCCCTTTACAATCTCCCTGAGATTGTTGTCCTGCTTCTGGGCCTCCACTAGATCCTCGATCTTTGTGAGACCTGAACTGCACTCACTGGTGCGCCTTCAGGGGGTATCCAAAAGTATCCGTGCCTGGAACCTGCCTTAGCCAGTGCGTCGGCTTTTACATTTCCAGGGGCGGAGGAACGATGGTGACTGCGGACTTTGATGATCCCAAAAGTCCTGTTCTGGGCTCTTTCTAAAATATGGCGGAGCAATGGGGCTGAGGGGAGGGGTTTTCCATCTGCGGAAACAAATCCTCTTGCTTTCCACAGGGGCAGGAATTCCGTGAGGCTGTTGCAGACATAGAGGCTGTCCGAGTATATGTCTGCTGGGCTGGGGAAGGAATCTGGGTGTTCAACTATATATGCGATGGCCGCGGGCTCTGCTGCCTGCGCGCCTAAGTGGCCTGGTAGTTTTAACAATATTTCCTCAAGGGCGCGTCCCTGCGCGTCCTCGACGTAGATACCGCAACCTGTTATGCGCTTCCCATCCAAGACTGTGGAAGATCCATCCACATATATCCTTATGGGCTCACACGTGTCCGTGTGCGGGGGGCTCTGGTTTGAACTACCTATCTTTCTGGGGGTGTTTTAGCGATAAAGGGGCCTGTGTTGTGGTGTGGCGAGATAATCTCACATTCATGGTGGGTTCCGGGGTATTGTAAGTTGTCGGCTAAATAGGTGTGTGTCTTTGTTCGTTTCACAGTGATGTCCCGTCCCTGCAAGAGAAGGGTCCACCTTGCTGCTCGAATCTGACTAACTGTACCGTCCTTGAGTCGTCCGTCCAGTAAAAGTTGGGCGGGGGTGTGTTCGGTAAGAATTGTGATGGGGTTCAGTCCAGTAATATATGAAAAATACTGCACTGCCCAAAATACTGCGAGCAGGTGCCTCTCACAGGCTGATAATCCCTGCTCCACAGCATCTAACAGTCTGGAGGCGTAAGCTACGGGCCTTAACTGGTCGTGCCGTTCCTGGAGGAGCACGGCTGAAAGGATGCGGTCTGTGGTCGCTACCTCTATGGCGTAAGGGGAAAGCAGGCCTGGAACTTGTAGTACCGGGGCTGCTATGAGTGCCTGTTTTAAAGAGTCCACAGCATCTGTATGCTGCGGAAGCCATTCCCAGGGGGCTCCTTTCTTTAGGAGGTCTGAGAGAGGTGCTGCCTTGCTGGCGAAACCGTCAATGTGGTTTCGGCAGTAGCCAACCAGTCCCAAAAAACGACCGGAGGGCTGAAACATTCTGGGGAAGGGGCAATTTAGCAATCGAGTCAATCCTTTTATGCTCGCTCTCGCGTTTACCATGTGTGATAATTGTTCCCAAATATATCACCTTTTCTTCCAAAATCTGGGCCTTTTTGGAGTTGACTTCACAACCGATTGAGTGTAATAGTTCCAGGAGTTCGGACAGAAGCTCAATGTGCTCTTCCTTGGTATCTGTCTGCAGTAGTAGGTTGTCTACGTACTGTACCAGACATTCGGGGTGAGAGAATTTGGCTAAACCATTTGCCAGCTGTCGGTGGAAAATGGAGGGGGAGTTGTGGAATCCTTGTGGCATGCATGTCCATGTGTACTGCTGTGCTTTAAAGGTGAAGGCAAATTTGTACTGGCACGCCTTTGCCAATGGAATGGACCAGAATCCATTACTGATGTCCAAAACCGTAAAGAATTGGGAATTGAGTCCCTGCTTGAGCATGGTCTCGGGACTTGTTGCTACTGTGGGGGCTGCTGCGGGGGTGATTTTGTTGAGTTCACGGTAATCGATGGTCTGTCGCCATGATCCATCGGGCTTTCTCACTGGCCAAATCGGGGCATTATTAGTGGAGGTTACTGATCGAAGTACGCCCTGCTCTAATAAGCTGTCTATTACCTTGGAGATTTCTCCCTCTGCCTCTTGGGGAAATCCGTACTGTTTTGGGGGTCTAAGGTCAAGTCCTGTTACTTGTACGGAGCCAGTCATCCGTCCACAGTCGTGCTTGTGGGTTGCGAATGCTGCCCTGTTCTTTTGCAGAACTGCCCTAACCTGCTTGTCCGTACTAAGCGTGGTCGGGTTGAACCAAAATTCACCTACTGCGCTAATTTTGTTCATGTACTCTCCTATGTTGAGCGTTGCAGGGGCTCTTGCGGATTTCGCCAACTTCCAGACACACTGGTTGACTGGATCGAATGAAAGATTATGGGACTTCATGAAATCGATTCCCAGAATGTGTTCTGCTGTCTGGGGCAAGTTAACTAAAACCACGGGGTGTTTGGTGGTGATGCTACCGATTTGAATGGGTCCAGGGGCTTTGATGTGTCCCTGCTGTGAGTGGCCTGTAAAGCCGCTGAGGGTGATAGTGGCTGTAGTGGACCACGTGTCTTTTTGGAACATGGTGGAGGAATTTATTGTGGTGCGGGACCCTCCTGTGTCCCAGAGAAATTCGATGGGCTGTCCCCGGGGCTGTCCCCGAATTTTTGCTGCAACTACCGGTCATCCGGACCTATCCCAAAGGGTGTCGCAGACCCAACTGGGGGAGCCCGTACACCGTCAGTCCGTTCCGGTCAAGTCCGTCTGATCTGAACGGGCGCTAACGCTATGAATGGGCTCTGTCCTTTTCTTACTCAGAGTGCCCGTCTGCTGGGCTCTCTGTGGCTTTTTAGGGGCATTGCACTCTTTTGCGAAGTGTCCCAACTGTCCGCAGTTGTAACACTCCTGTGACTTGGGTGGGGGGCTGTTCTTTCCCTCATTCACTCATGCGGGGTTCGGGTGTGTTTTTACTGCCTGCATATCTGCGGCGGCCTACGTTTCCTCAATATTCTTAACTGCGGGTTTGCTCTGAACAGATTGCTCCCAACTGCGGGACAATCTTTTCACTGCCCACTTCTTGTTATGGGCCTCCTCTGAGGGATCATAACTCGTACAAGCTTTCTGTCCTGTTTCTGTGGCATGGGAGATAAGGGTGCGGGTCCATTTGGCCATGTTGTCTGGGGACAAATGGGCACGGTCTAAGTCTCCAAAGACTGCTGCAAAGTGAATCCACAGGCGTCCAGCAAACGCTGTGGGGTGCTCTGATTTATTTTGCCTACATTTGTTGAGGCCATCTATGGGGTCACCCGGTTATACCCGATCGCATCCAAAGAGGCAAGGGTGCCTCTCCTACATTCTGTGGGTCGGGAAGGGCTGCTGCTACTGAAGGATCTAAACTTAAAATGGTGAGCTGTACATGCTCTCGCTCATCCAGGCCGTACATGGTCGCCTGATGCTTAACTGTGGCAAAGAAATGGTGGGGGTCTGAGGTGGGGAGGAACGGTGTGATCTTATCGCACGCGTCCCGTAATTGGGTCACTGTTAAAGGGGTGGAATATAGAAATTCCGCATCGTCCGATGTGGCTGTGCGGTGGGTGGTTACTGTGTTCATTGGAGCTTGAACTATCTGCTGTGTGGGGGGTTGGGGCGCTTTTCTCTTTTGTGGCTTTCCCTGTGCACATGTTCCCTGAACATATCTCTGCGCTGTTTCATACAACTCTTCCCAATCAGGGCCGTCTTCCTGATCTAATTTTTCCCCAAAGGTTTCCTGAAAACCTTTTTGAACAGAAAGCAGAGATTGCAGCTCTGCAATCGGCTTCCGGCACTTTGCGTGGTCTAATGTGCTTTGTCTTGGTTCTGTGGCGCAGCATGGAGTGCTCTTAATGCTGCCTTGAGGTCACTACACTGTTTCTGTAATGCCTCTACCTATTTTTCCGTTTCTTCTCGTACCAGGACTGCACGTTGCGTGTCCTGATAGGCCTTTTCGTATTGAGACTGGAAGCTGCTTAAATGCGTCAGACAAGACTGGTGAACTCTTTTGGCATCATCCACCTCTCCATCTTTTGCTGCCAACTTCCTTCTCAATTCCATATTCTCCTTTTCTACCTCGCTTACATCGACCTTACTCATTCGATGTATGCCCTCAACTTCTTTCCGGAGCGTCCGAACGACCTCCTCTGTGCCTCACAATTGTGCCAAGCAGGACACGATTGCCATCGGCTTGCGAGCTTTTCCTAAGCTCTTTTTGTGGATCTCGCTCAGGTTCTCCCACAAAGTCTGTCCTATACTCCCGGGACCTGATGCCTCGTTATCACAGAATTCATTCCAAAGGGGCCATCCTTTCCCTTTGAGATATTTCCTGATCTCTTCCTCCCAAATGGGACATTGTCCCACTCTACTGCTGCTGGTCGCTGCGACCGCAAATTAGGCGCTGCATTGCCATCTTTCCTATCCGAATGCTTCTTCTAAATTTGGAACAGGGGAGCTAAGGCCGTGCTGTAAATACGGGTACGGCTTTCGCTACTTTCCGATATACAAACTTCCGACAGTTTTGACGCAACAAAAATCTTATCAGTTTTACCTTATAGCCCTGTTAGTTACACATGCATACACACACTTCTGAATTATGAGTATTGATCAGAACTACTTGAACACTTGTGGTTTTCTGTTTCCAATTGGATCTCTAATTCAAATTCTTGGGTTCTCCCAGAGTGGTTTTCCACTTCTAGATCGGGTCCCGTCAGGATGTCGCCAAATAATGTTGCTAACTTTTGCCTTAGTTTAATTGCTCTGTTTTATCACCTTTGCTCTTGAGTCGCCAGGTATCTTTCTGATACCGCCACGTGGTTCAAATCCGAGTAATGATCAATAATCCAATACAGTGCTTAGTAAGATTTAAATCAAAGCACATTTATTATACACAGTAATCACTACTCATGCATAAATTCTACGTCTCAGCTACTTCCTACAACTAACAGGCCAATACTTAACTTGGAACTGGCCCACCAGGTCAGGGAAACGAATGGGCTTTTGTTCGGGTTCTGAGTCTGCGGGATTCGAAGCTGGTACAGATTGATAGCTAGGAGCACCTATCTCGTAGCGAGCATTGAAGTAAGACTTACTAGATATCTACGGTGGCTGGACCAGTCACTGTCATGGGTTGGTTCGCGTTGCTGAGTGACCCGGTCAAGAAGAAGAAGAAGAACAATTTGAACTTGGACTCTATTCTTATAGTCCCCAGGGGCTTCCCGCTTTTCGGGGCGGACCCTGTACCTGGTTCCAAGTGGTTGGACTTGGCCCGATCACTTGGTTCGATTTTCTCCAATGCTGGAGCGATTCCTTGATCGATGGGCGGTCTTGAGGTGGTCGTTCACCTCCCTTTGTGTAGGCTTCTGCTGGCGCCGACGAGTCTGGGTTGGCTTTATGTGTCTAAATGTTGCTCATTGTTCCCGGGGATTGCTCATTAATATGCAGATGGCTGGTGTTTTGTTATGCTGATGGTTGCTGGTATCGATCTTGTCTGGCCTTTCCAGGGGTAAATACACACTCAACCTGCAGCTGCTCGTTTGTGTCCTGTTGGCTGATATTCCCATCGGCCTTTGCCGTTGGCCATTTTAAATCGGGAGTTAGCCATTCTAAATTGGGAGTTAGCCATTTTAACTGGCTACAGGGGTTTATATCTCCCCCGCCCCTCCTCCTGCAGGGTCAGCCATATTAATTTTGTGGATGTGACACCGCTCTCCAGGGTTTATCTTTGTTTGGGGACCATCCAAGATGGCCGTTGTTACTTTCTTTATTCCAGCTGTTGCAACCAGCGTTCTACCCCCCATTCCCCAATATCCCTCCCCCTCCAGATTGTCTATCCCTCCTGTCCCCTCCCCCTGCACGACCGACCCCCCCCCCCCCGCCCCTCTGGGCTCCTCTTCCTGCCTCTACCCCCCACAGTCTTCCCCCCTCTCCCTCAGCCTTGTGTTGTGATCGCCCCCGCCGGGCTCTCCCTTGCTCTTGGGAGCTGCTCATCATTAACGATGGTCCATTCATGTCCATCATTTTTACTGCTTTCCCAGCCCGTTCTTGCGTACGAACTTGTCCGCTTCTCCTGGCATGGTGAAGTAACATTCTTTGTTTTAGTATGTCACCCACAGTTTAGCCGGGTACAGCATCCCGAATTGTACCTTGCTCTTAAATAGAGCTGATTTGGCCCCATTAAACTCAGCCCAACACTCGACCAGATCGGCCCATGTCCTGGTACACGCAGGTTGTGTGGCTTTCCCACCTGCAGGAATGTGTGCTTGGTGCCAAGTTCAAGATCCGCTACTTGACCTGGAACCGATAGAGCTGGTGATAATGGCCGCGGTGTTTCTCCTACCTTGGAGTTCTGCTGGAGCGACCTGTGAGCCCTGTTCACTTCTGGCGGCTTGGGAAAGCTTTCGCCACCAACCAACTTACTCAACATCTGCGCCACATACTCTGTAAGGTCTCTGCCTTTGGCACCCTCCGGTAGTCCCACAATCCTGAGGTTCTGGCAGAGAAACCTGCTTTCTTGATCTTCCAATTCCCCTTGAGTACTCCCTGGGCTGCCACCAAACTAGCCACCTCTGCTTACAGCAGGGCAATCCGGACTCTTTGTTTGGTGGCTGCCCTCTCAAGTTCCCGCATCGTTCCCTCCTGCATCTCCAGTCATCGCTCCGTTTTCTCCAGCACCTCCATGAAGGGGGCCAAGGCATCTGCGACTGCTAACTTTACCATTACCATGATTTTTTTTTAACAGTGTCCGTGTTGTAGGAGGTCCTGTGTTAGGAACTCCATCCATTGTCCTGTTGGTGGGCAAGCTGGCGATTGTATTGGCGGTTCCGTTCATTCTGCCATTGCTTGTTCTGCCTTATTCCTCGGGCGGGATTCTCTCAGACTGCGCCGGGTCAAAGAATCGGCGATCGTGCCAATTTTTTACGTGACGGCGGTCCGACGCCGTTCCGCCATTCTCTCAACCGGCATCATCGTGAACGGAGCCGCGCCGCCCGGAGAATCAACCGAGGGGGCAAGTCCCACGATTCTCCATGGTCCCGTGGATTCTGCGGCCCGGATGAGCCGAAGTCCCGCCGCCGCCGTTCACACCTGCAAATAAAAATCATCAACCAGTCGTGCTGGTTGACGATGCAGGAGAGGAGGTGAGCGGCCGGCGTTTTGTGCTTCTGAGTTGCTCGGGGCAGGGGTCAAGGGGGGGCCTCCATGTTTCGGGGGGGGGGGAGGGATTGGTCTCCATGTTGGGGGGTGGGGCCTACATGTTCGAGGGGGGTTCGGGAGGGGGCCTCCACGTTCGGGTGGGGGGGGGGGGCCGGGCCTCTATGTTGGGGGCGGGGCCTACATGTTCGGGGGGGGTTGGGGAGGGGGGTTCCATGTTGGTGGGGGGGGCCTCCATGTTCGGGGGGGTGGTGGGGGGGGGTTCTGAGGGGGGCCTCCATGTTCGGGTGGGGGGGCCAGGCCTCTATGTTTGGGGCAGGGCCTACATGTTTGGGGGGGGAATGGGGAGGGGGGCTCCATGTTGGTGGGGGGACCTACATGTTCGGGGGGTTGGGGAGGGGCCCTCTGTGTTGGGGGAGCGGGGCCTACATGTTGGTGGGGGGGGTGCGTGGGGATGACATGCCAGCCGGCCTGCCAGGGCAGGGCTGATGGGCACCGGCCCCGGGTGCTGGCTGCCCGCACGACCCCGGGCCTTGCCCATGGGTGCCCCAGAGGCAGACCTCCCAGCAGCCGGCAACCATTGGCAGGAAGGGGCAGGTTTGCACCCATGGCAGTCACCCGTGAGGGCATAGCCATCCAACGATAGCGCTATCTGGAGGGATGGGCAATACTGGGCAGGGCACGGAGGGTGTGGGCAGGGGTCTGAGTGCATGCATGGCTGTGGCGCAATAAGCCAACCAGGGCAGACATGTAGCCCATGGCACATGGCTGTAGAGGGGGCCATCTCTAAACATGTTGTATACACCCCCACCCCCTGCAGATCATAATGTTTGGACACCAGGCAGCGATGTTGGCCGCCTTGCATGTGGCCCTGTGGCAGTGTCGGCTCAGAGTGGCTGCAGCAGCGGTGGCTGCAGCAGAGGGATGGGCACCCGCTCAGGCTGCAGGGCCGCACGCCTGACGGGCGCAGGAGGAGGCGGAGGTGGCCGACGACCAAAACAACGAGGGGGATGCACAGGATGACGATACCGATGTAGATGAGGAGCAGGGGGAGGAGGAGGAGGAGGAGCAGGTGGTGGTGGTGCAAGGGGTCGGAGGCGCCCAATGAGGCCACGTGTCTACCAGCGCCGCATATCCTTCGAGGACCTGCCGGACAGGGCATGCAGGAGGAGACTCAGGATGAGTCGGGAAACAATCGCCCATATCTGACACCTGATGGCACACCTGGCACTGCGTGGCACTGGGGGAGGACATGCTCTCCTGGTGGCCATCAAGGTTATGGTGGCCCTGAACTTTTATGCGACGGGGTCGTTCCAGTCACCGAGTGGGGACCTGTCCGGCATCTCCCAGCCATTGGTGCACATGTGCATCCGTGCAGTGACTGACGCCCTGTATGACATCGCGGACCGGTACATACAGTTCCCAGTGGACCGCACCCACCAGAATGCCGGGGCAGCGGGATTCGCAGCCGTGGCCAGGATATCCATGGTACAGGGGGCGATCAATGGGGTGAACGTTGCATCCGGCCACCAGTGGAGAACAGGGACGTGTTCATGAACAGGAAGGGGTCCTACTCCATGAACATTCAGGTGGTCTGTGACCACCGCATGAAGATCATGCACGTCTGCGCACAGTACCCGGCCTGTGTACATCACGCATTTATCCTGGCCCAATCGTTCATCCCGCCATGTTCGAGGAACCCCCACCCCACCCCCCCCCACCCCCCCTCCAGCTTCGGGGCTGGTTGCTGGGTGACAAGGGTTACCCGTTGCAATCATGGTTGATGACGTCTATACGGAGGCCACAGACCGACGCGGAGACCTGATACAATGAGGCCCATGCGGCGACCAGGGGTGTGAACGAGAGGTGCTTTGGCCTGTTGAAGATGCACTTCAGGTGCCTGGACCGCTCTGGAGGGGCCCTCCAGTACCATTCGGAGAGGGTCGGCCGCATCATTGTTGTCTGCCTTTGTCCTCCACAATATTGCCCAGCAGAGGAGCGATGTGCTGGAGGAGGAGGAGGAGGAGGAGGGGGCAGAGGGGGAGCCCGTGAAAGGGGACGCCTCTCCAGATGAGGAGGATGGGAACGAGGGGGGCAACAGACGTGACATGGAGGTTGGATATGGACGGGAGGCTGCACAACGGCACCGGCTTGGCCAGCGAGCACGTGAGGCGTTAATCGCCACACATTTCACCAACTATGGGGGTAGGGGCTCTCTGAGCAGGGGCACTGGCACCACCGTACCACCCCAACTCACCATCCAGCACCCCCACCTCCCACACCACCCGAAAACCTTACCTCCCACACCACCACATGCACAGCACCCTCCAACTGCAGCACAACGGCTGGTCTCACACGATTGCTTGTAGAAGCGGGTGTGTTCAATGCCATGGTGAATGATGACAACCCGCTCTGCGATGAGCTGTGAGCTCCAAATCGTTAGCCAATGTTTGACTCATGGCCACAGCTACACCCTCCACCTGGGTGGACCCTGTATGTGTTACTGACACTCCATCACATGGACATGTTGGGTAGCTGGCGGCAGGGTCCGATACGGTGGGGGGAAGATTTACACCCACCTGGGCTCACCGTTCCACCGACCTTCGGACACAGTGCCACTCAGTCCCCTTCACGACCCCAAGGGCACCGGACATAGAACAGAGGCATCTTACATTGGTGTAACAGTGAGTTTAATTGTAACGGTAACATACAAGTGCCCTTGCCCCTATAACCATACTGTGCCCTGCATCCGAGCCAACTTACTAGGTGTCAAACTTATTGGCCTTGCGGGCCCTACCACTGCATCCCAGTGTTTCCCCAGAGAGTACAGCAGGAGAGAAGGTGGACTGCTGAGACTCCTGCCCAGCGACTTGGCTCCCTGTTGGCGCGTATATCCCCAGGCCTTTCTATGGGACGGGGGTGCGAGCGGAGACAAACCCCGAGGCGCCACCGACACGGTGCTGCCAATTCTGGAGGTCCGCTGTGGTATCGACCAGGGTCTGAATGTGAGCAACGATGGAGCTTGGGGAGTGGGCCATCCCTGTCTGGGACTGCACCACCTCCCTCTGGGCTTGTACGACGCCATCCAGCATCTGGGCGAGGCCGCCGATGCTCTCAGCGATGGCCTGCTGAGACTGAGCCATTGCCTGGGCAATGCCGCCAATGCTCTCAGCGATGGCCTGCTGAGACTGAGCCATTGCCTGGGCAATGCCGCCGATGCTCTCAGCGATGGCCTGCTGAGACTCGGCCAGACTGTGTAGTGCTGCCGAGGTGTCCAGCTGGCTCTGGCACATGGATGCCTGTGAGAGGGCAGCCATGTCCGGGGCCACGGACGACGCATGCACATGAAGCCCCACGACTTGCATAACCTGACCCATGGCCAAAACCGTTGCACCCATTGCCTCCACTGTGGCGCCACCCGTGCGGTGTCGGCCTGGGTGGCAGCCATTACCGGCACTACTCCCTGCTCCTGGATGCAGATGGACTCCTCCACCTGCGTCTGCAGCTTCTGGAAGCTGGACGTCATCCCGTTGTCCACTCCCTGAGTTTCTAAGGGCTTACAGGAGCAGCCCTTTGGATTTCGGCGGGAACCGGAAGTTCGACCTCTGGCAAGTCCCCCCCCCCCCCCAATAAATTCTGGTGGAGAGGAAACCCGAGACACTACACGTGTAGTGTCTCCCACCCACCCTCCTCCTCTAACCTAATAATAAGACCCATTGGTGTAAGGCAAGTGCCATATTATATTATATTATTATATTATTAGCATTGTGCAGGCCAAGGATTGGAGGTGGAGGAGCAGTCTCTGTCAGCGAGAGAACCTGAGAACATCTCAGAAGGTAAGCAAGTGATTTTTACTTTTATACCTTTTTTTCAAATTGTGTGTGTCGGGGGGAAACTGAAGTGACATCACAGAAAAGCTGTGACCTGAGTGGCTGGTTGGGATTCTAACCTAAATTTTTTTGAGTATTTGGGAACTAATTAAACATAATAACTTAATTATAATTTAGAGGATATCTAAGCCAGAGATCGGAGGATATTATAGTTAGCTATCGCATTTCTATTAGAAATCTAGTGCTAGGAAACAGATAGTTGACAGTAACTTTGTAATTTAAAAAAAAAAGTATTTATTAAAAAAAAAGACAAATTTTAATTTTAATTAATTGACGCAATGTCAGTTAGAGGGGTGCTGTGCTCTGACTGTGAGATGTGGCAGGTCCGGGAGGCTTCCAGCGTCCCGGATGGCTTCATCTGCAGAAAGTGCACCCAACTGCAGCTCCTCACAGACCGCATGGTTCGGTTGGAGCAGCAATTGGATGCACTTAGGAGCATGCAGGTGGCGGAAAGCGTCATAGATCGCAGTTATGTAAGTGTGGTCACACCCAAGGTGCAGGCAGAGAAATGGGTGACCACCAGAAAGGGCAGGCAGTCAGTGCAGGAATCCCCTGTGGTTGTCCCCCTCTCGAACAGATATACCCCTTTGGATACTGTCGGGGGGGATAGCCTATCAGGGGAAAACAGCAGCAGCCAGAGCAGTGGCACCACGGCTGGCTCTGATGTTCAGAAGGGAGGGTCAAAGCGCAGAAGAGTAATAGTTATAGGGGACTCTATAGTCAGGGGAACAGATAGGCGCTTCTGTGGACGTGAAAGAGACTCCAGGATGGTATGTTGCCTCCCTGGTGCCAGGGTCCAGGATGTCTCCGAACGGGTAGAGGGAATCCTGAAGGGGGAGGGCAAACAGGTAGAGGTCGTTGTACATATTGGTACTAACGACATAGGCAGGAAGGGGCATGAGGTCCTGCAGCAGGAGTTCAGGGAGCTAGGCAGAAAGTTAAAAGACAGGACCTCGAGGGTTGTAATCTCGGGATTACTCCCTGTGCCACGTGCCAGTGAGGCTAGAAATAGGAAGATAGAGCAGACAAACACGTGGCTAAACAGCTGGTGTAGGAGGGAGGGTTTCTGTTATCTGGACCACTGGGAGCTCTTCCGGGGCAGGTGTGACCTGTATAAGATGGACGGGTTGCATCTAAACCGGAGAGGCATAAATATCCTGGCCGCGAGATTTGCTAGTGTCACACGGGAGGGTTTAAACTAGTATGGCAGGGGGGTGGGCACGGGAGCAATAGGTCAGAAGGTGAGAGCGTTGAGGGAGAACTAGGGAATAGGAACAGTGTGGCTCTGAGGCAGAGCAGACGGGGAGAAGTTGCTGAACACAGCGGGTCTGGTGGCCTGAAGTGCATATGTTTTAATGCAAGGAGCATTACGGGTAAGGCAGATGAACTTAGAGCTTGGATTACTACTTGGAACTATGATGTTGTTGCCATTACAGAGACCTGGTTGAGGGAAGGGCAGGATTGGCAGCTAAACGTTCCAGGATTTAGATGTTTCAGGCGGGATAGAGGGGGATGTAAAAGGGGAGGCGGAGTTGCGCTACTTGTTCAGGAGAGTATCACAGCTATACAGCGAGAGGACACCTCAGAGGGCAGTGAGGCTATATGGGTAGAGATCAGGAATAAGAAGGGTGCAGTCACAATGTTGGGGGTATACTACAGGCCTCCCAACAGCCAGCGGGAGATAGAGGAGCAGATAGGTAGACAGATTTTGGAAATGAGTAAAAACAACAGGGTTGTGGTGATGGGAGACTTCAACTTCCCCAATATTGACTGGGACTCACTTAGTGCCAGGGGCTTAGACGGGGCAGAGTTTGTAAGGAGCATCCAGGAGGGCTTCTTAAAACAATATGTAAACAGTCCAACTAGGGAAGAGGCGGTACTGGACCTGGTATTGGGGAATGAGCCCGGCCAGGTGGTAGATGTTTCAGTAGGGGAGCATTTCGGTAACAGTGACCACAATTCAGTAAGTTTTAAAGTACTGGTGGACAAGGATAAGAGTGGTCCGAGGATGAATGTGCTAAATTGGGGGAAGGCTAATTATAACAATATTAGGCGGGAACTGAAGAACATAGATTGGGGGCGGATGTTTGAGGGCAAATCAACATCTGACATGTGGGAGGCTTTCAAGTGTCAGTTGATAGGAATACAGGACAGGCATGTTCCTGTGAGGAAGAAAGATAAATACGGCAATTTTCGGGAACCTTGGATGACGAATGATATTGTAGGCCTCGTCAAAAAGAAAAAGGAGGCATTTGTCAAGGCTAAAAGGCTGGGAACAGACGAAGCCTGTGTGGCATATAAGGAAAGTAGGAAGGAACTTAAGCAGGGAGTCAGGAGGGCTAGAAGGGGTCATGAAAAGTCATTGGCAAATAGGGTTAAGGAAAATCCCAAGGCTTTTTACACTTACATAAAAAGCAAGAGGGTAGCCAGGGAAAGGGTTGGCCCACTGAAGGATAGGCAAGGGAATCTATGTGTGGAGCCAGAGGAAATGGGCGAGGTACTAAATGAATACTTTGCATCAGTATTCACCAAAGAGAAGGAATTGGTAGATGTTGAGTCTGGAGAAGGGGGTGTAGATAGCCTGGGTCACATTGTGATCCAAAAAGACGAGGTGTTGGGTGTCTTAAAAAATATTAAGGTAGATAAGTCCCCAGGGCCGGATGGGATCTACCCCAGAATACTGAAGGAGGCTGGAGAGGAAATTGCTGAGGCCTTGACAGAAATCTTTGGATCCTCGCTATCTTCAGGGGATGTCCCGGAGGACTGGAGAATAGCCAATGTTGTTCCTCTGTTTAAGAAGGGTGGCAGGGATAATCCCGGGAACTACAGGCCGGTGAGCCTTACTTCAGTGGTAGGGAAATTACTGGAGAGAATTCTTCGAGACAGGATCTACTCCCATTTGGAAGCAAATGGACGTATTAGTGAGAGGCAGCACGGTTTTGTGAAGGGGAGGTCGTGTCTCACTAACTTGATAGAGTTTTTCGAGGAGGTCACTAAGATGATTGATGCAGGTAGGGCAGTAGATGTTGTCTATATGGACTTCAGTAAGGCCTTTGACAAGGTCCCTCATGGTAGACTAGTACAAAAGGTGAAGTCACACGGGATCAGGGGTGAACTGGCAAGGTGGATACAGAACTGGCTAGGCCATAGAAGGCAGAGGGTAGCAATGGAGGGATGCTTTTCTAATTGGAGGGCTGTGACCAGTGGTGTTCCACAGGGATCAGTGCTGGGACCTTTGCTCTTTGTAGTATATATAAATGATTTGGAGGAAAATGTAACTGGTCTGATTAGTAAGTTTGCAGACGACACAAAGGTTGGTGGAATTGCGGATAGCGATGAGGACTGTCTGAGGATACAGCAGGATTTAGATTGTCTGGAGACTTGGGCGGAGAGATGGCAGATGGAGTTTAACCTGGACAAATGTGAGGTAATGCATTTTGGAAGGGCTAATGCAGGTAGGGAATATACAGTGAATGGTAGAACCCTCAAGAGTATTGAAAGTCAAAGAGATCTAGGAGTACAGGTCCACAGATCACTGAAAGGGGCTACACAGGTGGAGAAGGTAGTCAAGAAGGCATACGGCATGCTTGCCTTCATTGGCCGGGGCATTGAGTATAAGAATTGGCAAGTCATGTTGCAGCTGTATAGAACCTTAGTTAGGCCACACTTGGAGTATAGTGTTCAATTCTGGTCGCCACACTACCAGAAGGATGTGGAGGCTTTAGAGAGGGTGCAGAAGAGATTTACCAGAATGTTGCCTGGTATGGAGGGCATAAGCTATGAGGAGCGATTGAATAAACTCGGTTTGTTCTCACTGGAACGAAGGAGGTTGAGGGGCGACCTGATAGAGGTATACAAAATTATGAGGGGCATAGACAGAGTGGATAGTCAGAGGCTTTTCCCCAGGGTAGAGGGGTCAATTACTAGGGGGCATAGGTTTAAGGTGAGAGGGGCAAAGTTTAGAGTAGATGTACGAGGCAAGTTTTTTACGCAGAGGGTAGTGGGTGCCTGGAACTCACTACCGGAGGAGGTAGTGGAGGCAGGGACGATAGGGACATTTAAGGGGCATCTTGACAAATATATGAATAGGATGGGAATAGAAGGATACGGACCCAGGAAGTGTAGAAGATTGTAGTTTAGTCGGGCAGTATGGTCGGCACGGGCTTGGAGGGCCGAAGGGCCTGTTCCTGTGCTGTACATTTCTTTGTTCTTTGTTCTTTAACTGCATCGGGTCTATGGGTGGGACTGGAAAGTCCAGGAACCCGGGACCCATCTGGGCGGCAGCTGGTTGCTAGGGCTGAGCTGCCCTCCAACTGTCCGGCCCCTCGGCTGCTCCTACCTCCACCTGCTGTACCCCTACGGCTGTGTGGTGCGCACCAGTCTGTGTCCCAGAAGCCTCATCACAAAAATGGCCAACCGAGGTGCGAGTCTCTGTGATGGTCGGGGGTGTGGGTGACTGCAGTGACGGCAAGTCTATGTCCTCATTGGACCCAAAACATGGGTGCTCCTGCGTCGAGCCCTGGGCCGATGTTCTTTGTATCGCCCCCATCTGAGGGGCACTGTCCGGTCTGTCCGTCACATGTCTGGCCGTTCTCTGTGTGTCACTGTCCTGGCTGTCGTGCGCGTCAGTGTCCATCGTCTCCATTCTTGGGTTCATCACTGTCCTGGTTCTTAGTCCTCCGTGCGTCCGATTCCTGTGTCCCAGTGACGGAGGCATTCCTTGCCGCCTGCCTTACCTGCCGTGGGGCCAATTTTCGGGTTAAAAGTGCTTAGTTTGCTGTTTCCAAGAGGAGAGCCATCTTTCCTATGACTGCTCAGCACATCCCCACCACCAGACACCGTTCACCTCATTATTTGAAGAACAAAATCCGACAATTTTGCTACAAATTGCTCATTTTGGCACCAACAAATATTGGTCTTTAATTCACCCTTTATATATCTAGTAATTATTGGAACAATATGCAAAAGGGTCTGTAAGAAAGGTATTTAATGATATTTTGCAAATACGTATATATATCAGCAATTTTGCATGTTTTATTGAAAAAAAACTCCAGCTAAATGTTGCATATTGATACAGGGTTTGGAGGCTTAACTTTCAAAACCTATATTAGCACTGAAGGATTGAGTGGATTTATAAACAGCAAGGTTTTGTTTTTCTGATGAACAGATTCCTAAACGATAAACGCAGCCCATGCTTCCCAAGATAGAGCCACCTGGTCAGCACAAGCTTATTTTAAAGGCTCCGAGGAGTGAAGATTCTAAAATCTGGACTTGTCATTTGACAGCTTTATATGTTCAACTTATATGGACACACACATGCTGATGACTGGGATTAATACTAAAGAATTCTAAACCAAATTGCTGACATTGCTTCTGTAATTGTATCCTGATATTAGAATTTCAGTTAATTCAATAAGAAAATCTGTTCAGCGTTGTTTGGTACACTAAATATAGACCTGCTGTGCCCACAGGAACGGAAACATATATATATGTTGCCCAGAGAACGCAGAACGCTGCTGGTATCCAAGCGTCGGGTAAGTTTCTCACTAACTTTATCTATCTTAATTAGGGGACCGATATTTATCCCAGTGATGGTGGAGGGGGGTGGGGGGAGTATTATGTGAAATAATAAATAATGTAACAGGAAAAAAATCTAGAAAATTTTCTCCAAATAAGTAATGGTCAAATGCCATAATTGGTATATTAACTCTGATCGCAATAAAATTAATTGGTCTGTTTTGTCTTTTCTTCTGCTAGAGTTGCTGTGAAGGATTTTTTTTCTCACCTGAGCTGAGAGAGGTAACCGATGCGAAGACAAACAAATGTGAACCGGATTTCTTGAATAGAAAATTAATCCGAGAAGTTTAATGACATTGTTTGAAATTGATTCTGATGCTAAGTGCTGGTTAACTTTCAGACAAAGGACATCAAGTTTAATGGCATGTTCATCAAGCTTTAAGAACTCAAAGTTACAAACGGCTGATTCAGACCCATAAGCCACGGTATCATGTAGCAATTCAATTATATAGAAATATCCCGCACATTCTTGACAACAGCGACGGAATGATCACCAAACCCTCGAGTGACAAAACACTTCATCAAGAAGGATTTGGCGCACTGAAACAACATGAGACAGTATAATTTGCATTGCACTGACCGACATTCAAATCAGTTATCAGGCAACATAAATATACACATCTAAAGACGCCATGCGAATGGACATGATAACAAAAGATACATTAACGTGGGACTCCAGAATTATTTGCCCCATTTGCACCACGATGAAATCAAGCGATACAAAATTGCTCTGGTTTTGAACATCTGGAGCCTCCTTCAGTCTTTTGGCAGTAATATGTGAGCAGCGTTTGGGTCCCTATTTTAAAATAGTGGGAATAAATAAATGAAAATAAATTAGAGAAATAGTGACAAATATGTTTCAGATGAGAAGTAGCTAACGGATAGCTAGCGTCTTAAACTATTTTACAATCCCGTGCCATTCAAATCACAAAACACCAGCTATTTGAATGATTTGAAACGTTTAACTGGGATGATAAAGGAAGCTGCTAATGAGCTGCTATAACATTAATCAAGTATTGCGATACGCAAGAAAATAAATTAAAATAAGGTATCACAATCCAAAAGTAAATGGATAGGAGGAATTAACTGTAAGACTCCGACAAGCAGTGGCTAAATTAATACAAATGTGGGTGATCTTGCGTTTTGATAAACTAAGGACTTGTATACTCTTGTCGGAATAATCCAACAGAAGGTGGTGGTTTTATTATTTATATAAACAAACCTTTCCATTTAAGCAATAAGCCGAAGCCATGGGAGACGCGGAAATGGCAGTGTTTGGAAAGGCGGCGTCCTATTTGCGTAAAAGTGACAAGGAGCGCCTGGAAGCTCAGAACAAACCATTCGACGCTAAAACCGCTTGTTATGTCATCGACCCGAAAGAATTGTTTGTCAAAGGTACAGTCAAGAGCAGAGAGGGTGGCAAAGCCACCGTGGAGACACTGTTGGACAAGAGGGTCAGTTGAAAAATTGAAAATCAGTAAATCATTTTGAAACGCTTTACTGTATTCGAGAAGCCACATTTCTTTAACAGTGGTAGGTTTGTGGATTATTTTTCAGACAGTAACTGTCAAAGATGAGGAGGTCCTCCCAATGAATCCGCCAAAATACGATAAAGTCGAGGACATGGTCATGATGACCCACCTGAATGAAGCATCTGTGCTGTTTAACCTCAAAGAGCGTTATGCAGCCTGGATGATCTATGTAAGTACAGGAGCTTCAGATTGCACAGTGATAAAGATAATTGAAGAAACTAACGATCTTTCATTCCTTCCCCCGACTTTAGACCTACTCTGGGTTGTTCTGTGTCACTGTGAACCCCTACAAGTGGTTACCAGTGTACGATCCCGAGGTCGTAGCCGGCTACAGAGGCAAGAAGCGTCAGGAAGCTCCTCCACACATCTTCTCCATCTCTGACAATGCCTATCAGTTCATGCAAACTGGTAAGTATGGTGGTTTTAATTCGTTTTGTTGGGTGTTCTTTTCATTCTCATTTCAAAATCGGAACCACGGAATAAATTTCGACAAAACTTATTTGAACTTTGGGCGTTGATCTCACGTTCGTCTTATTTACAGATCGTGAAAACCAGTCCATTTTGATCACGTAAGTGTTGCTGCTTTAACATATTCCCGCAGAGGATGGTTGTTAACAACTGCATTTGGAATTGATCTCAATCTTTTTTAATCGCTTTATTATTCCGCTAATTCTCGATTTCTTCATTTGTTTTTACTCTCGCCCCGTCCAGTGGAGAATCTGGTGCCGGAAAGACTGTGAACACGAAACGTGTCATCCAGTACTTTGCATCAGTTGGAGCTGCAGGTGGCGACGCCAAGAAGAAAGAGGCTCAAAAATCCGGAAAGATGCAGGTAACAGAAAATCGATACCGTAAAATTCTTCAGCTTCTGGTTGTTTGGCTCTCATTCATTTCTTGACTTGATAAATGCTCTAACTCCGGATAACCAAATGTATTTTTGCAGGGCTCCCTGGAGGATCAAATCATCCAGGCCAACCCATTGCTGGAAGCCTTTGGTAACGCCAAGACCGTGAGAAATGACAACTCGTCTCGCTTCGTAAGTTTCTTGCGCGTTTCCTGCAGTTCCACATATGATAACCCTTCGTGTGCACGGCACTTATTAGAAATAAAGTATAACAAAAGTAATGATTCAATAATACAAATTGTGCACCTGTTGTGAAATTATGCTTTGAATCTCTGATTTGAATTATCTTTACATTCCAGGGTAAATTCATCAGAATTCACTTTGGCACCACTGGGAAACTGGCTTCTGCAGATATTGAAACTTGTAAGTTCTGCTGAACTTGATTTGCAAGCATCAGCCATAAGTCAATTTTTGGACATACACACTGGTTCTTCAGTGACTCTATATTTGTATGTATACATTCCCTCCAGATCTACTGGAAAAATCCAGAGTAACATTCCAGCTGAAAGCGGAGAGGAGTTACCACATTTTCTACCAGATGATGACCAACCACAAACCAGAAGTTGTTGGTAAGGATGGAAGTTTTGGCAAGTTGCTGCCTTCATTTCTTTTTCTTTGCTAAGGTGGAAATGCTATGTAAATTCTATACCTTAATCTTATCCCATTAATAGATCGATTGAAGTGAAATTTGGTATTTACTTCTGATTTCATCTTGCTATTTGTCAACTTTATCTGATATACATTTTATAAATGCATTCATTTGTGTGTCAGTATAGTGAAGACCAGTCTAATGTCGAATTGAAACTGAATTTGACAAATGGCCTAAATGGAAGAGGGAAAGCCTGACTGTAAAATTTGGTGATTCAGAACTTTAATTCCGTTTATCACAATTCCTCTGACAAAATCTTTATTTTGCATTCTGCAGAGGCTTGTCTCATTACCACAAACCCGTACGATTATCAATCTATCAGCCAGGGTGAGATTTCTGTTAAAAGTATCGATGATACGGAAGAATTGGTGGCGACTGATGTGAGTATCATCTGTTGTATTTTTAGTTGTATTTTCTTATCCGGACAGATGTACCATAAGGCATATCCATTTTAGGCAGTTAGCACCAATAAGTATTTTTTGGAAATACACAAATCCAGAATGAAGATGATATGGAACATGAGTAGATAATGATACTAAATAAAAATGTAAAATTTACAATCCCTACTGCTAAATTAAAATTTAGAATATTTAAAGTTGAAGATCGAGCATAAAGATGTGTTAAAGTAAATTTCAAAAGTTTCCACAAGGAAGTCGCTGGAACTGTTGCAGCACAAATAATTTTGTTGAATTTGAAATCTATTGTTTGGGTTTAAAGACTGCCATCGATATCCTGGGCTTCACTACTGATGAGAAATGGGGCATCTACAAATTCACTGGTGCAGTTATGCACTTTGGGAACATGAAATTCAAGCAAAAGCAACGTGAGGAGCAGGCCGAGCCAGATGGCACAGAAGGTAACAGTTTCAAACATCTCATATCACTGCAGTATTTACTAAAATTTATACATTCAGGAAAATATTGGCATCTATCAAATAGGGCAAACCTTTCCTAAAAAAGGCAAAGTGTCAGTATCAGCAAGACCAAACAAACAAATCTGTTTGAATCCTGAGCCTCTCAGAAACATCTTTTAATATCCCGGAAGAATGGGGGGTTCACCCCCCCCACACAGTCATCACCAGCAGGCAGATTCCCCCCATCCCTCTACTATTCCCCCCACCACACATATGTGCACCTCTTCATGGGGTTCCAACCAGGGTCCTGCCTTAGCACTCCCCCGACTCAGATTGGCACTGCCCGGGCATGTCCCTCCACCCTCCTCCACCTTCTTGGGGCTATATTTACCTCTGCGTCCCTGGAGAAATTTTATTAGACTGCCATACGTTTGGCCACATTTGGTGTAAATGATGCGAGCGTTAAGTCACGCAAGCACTAGTTCAAGATTCCATGGGGGGAAGGGAGGACTGGAGAGAGTGCTCACTGATGACATGCTAATGTATTACACCAGTCCATTTGCACTACTCCTCTGGCGGGGGAGGCGGGGCAGAGATTCCAAAACTTAATCACGCCGGAGAGATTTGTGTTTTTCGCTTCTGTCCGGATTTAGAGCTCGCGCCGACTTTCTTACGGATGGAGGGCTCAATATCGCACCCGTGGTTTATTTCAATTTGCAATCTCATACAATATTGACATTATTTTAACATATTGGAACTATATTATGAGGCCAATTTTGCATTGCTGACCTCAAAGAATGCTCTTGTGAATACTGTGGCATGAATCTCCCATCCTGACAATCTGCTGCCAAATTAAGGGGATTTCTAGGTACACAGGAGCACTGAAGACAGCAAGAAGGGAAATCAACCAATTACACTAAAGTCTTCTCCCAGAAACTAGCCAGGAAGTTAAAAACAAATGAATCCTTTATTTTTAATTTAAATCTTCAAATAATGAAATAAATGGTTAGGATTAGATTAAGACATAAGATAAAATATCAAATAGTTAAACATTTTAAATTGCCTATTTGAATTTTTTAAAAAGTGGAAGTTCTTATCCTCCTAATAAGGATCTTCTTATATCTGAAATCTGACATTGAACAAGTATAAAATTAATCTTTGAAGACTAGTGAGGCTGTTTAACAGTAATTATGAATTTAGCATACAATTAACAGCCCAGTTACATGTCATCTAACAAAATGTATTTTTTTCAATGGATTTTGAGTGAAACTAACAGTATACGAGAGGAAGTTCGCATCAGTTCACTTTATTTCCCTTGATTGCAGGTTGGGGATCTCAATGTCAGACTCTGGGGCTAGCCTTGAGTGACTGACAGTAACTTTTGAATTTCGACATTATTCTGTGCATGTGTCGACTCCCAAAGTTTCTGCCACTTTAGGTGGGGTAATGATGGTGGACACTGATAGCCTTGCTGCCATTATTAAATGTGGAAGGAATTGCCTGCATCTCCTTTATTAGTCCAGCGCCTGCATGCCTTTGGTTAGTATCATGATTCCTTCAGCCAATTAGATTGCAGATATAGAGATCACTGTCCTTTAATCAGTTATTTCATCCAGATATGCTGAACATTACTGGCTGGTAAATCTACTGTTTTTGCAAGCTGAAGACTGAGATTTCACTTGATTTTTGCCAAGAGCTAGGGATGTCATCAGCTTCTGCATAATACTTGGGGAACAAGAAAGAAAATCAGTAGGTTCCATTGAAAAATATGGGTGAATTAGGACAGCTCATAATTTGGCTGATGCCGGAAAAATGGCAGAGAAATCCTTTCTAGTATACACCTAATAAACCAACTGTTAAATCATAATTACTCTGCAAACAAAAAACATAATTGACTGCAATTAAAAAGTAAGCCTTTTGGTAAAGTGTGACATACTGAGATATAAATATGTGCCAAATGCTATCCCTCCGGGTGCTCCGGTTTCTTCCCACAAGTCCCGTAAGACGTGGTGTTAGATGAATTGGACATTCTGAATTCTACCTCTGTGTACCCAAACAGGCGCCGGTATGTGGTGACTAGGGGTTTTTCACAGGAACTCCATTGAAGTGTTAATGTAAGCCTACTTGTGACAAGAAAATATTATTATTTTATCTTGTCCATCTAAGCAATTTAGCCATAGTCCACAAAGGACCATAGGTTTCTCTCTCCATTAACAAGAGAGAGAATATTGGTGACACATAGCTTGAGTCTACAACTCCACAAGTGTTGTCAAGGTGAGAAAGCAGGCCTGCATGAAGTATCACAGCCGCTATAGGAATTGAACTGATGCTGTAGACATCATTCTGCATCACAATCTAGGCACCTAGCCAACAAGCTAAAGGCTCATAAGAAAAACATAACATAACATTCTCTGTTGGATACAGAAACAAAATTTTGCATTAGCCATTCTGATATCTGTTTAGCGGTAATGTCTTAAATACTGCATTGAAAATATGTACGTGTTGATCTAAAGATCACTGGGTGTGTATTACATCTCATTCAAGGAGTCTGAGTTTCTATAGAAACATACATTTTACATAATGTTGTCTGAAGCTACAGATAGCAGAGGCTTTAACTTACCTTCCAGGCTGAGCAGGAATCTCTCCCATGGTTGCTGCCTGTCATTGGTGTGTGTTGAAAGGATTTGTAGGTTGATACTCAACCTGTTTGTCCACATTATGAATGCACCTTTCTTGGACATCAAGTCCTGCAGTGAGGACTGGACCCACAGCTGAGAGGCAGGGATGCTAGCCATTGTGCCACATGACCTCCCAGGATTGACATAAGACATCTTTTTTTTTAAACTATATTTTATTCAAATTTTTTTCGGTCAAACAAGAACAGTACAGGATTTTCCCTTTTTACAACTTTAAAACAATATAAATAATAATGACCGTTTTTTTTAAACAAATAAATAATATATTAACTAAACAGCAACTGCCAACAACAAAATAATAACTCTCCCAGACAATAAAGCCCCACACGCCAGTATAAATAGCTAATATACAAACAACTATAGGAAACCCCTGAGAGCCCGCGTGGGGCCCCCCTCCCCTTCCCCCCCTCCCCCTCTCCCTCCCCCTCTCCCCCCCCTCTCCCCCTCCCTCCCCCTCCCTCCCCCTCCCTCCCCCTCCCTCCCCCTCCCCCCTCATCTCTAGTCTTTTCCACGCCGCTCCCTCCCCTTCCCCCATCCACTTGCATACCATTGATATATTGGCGGCCCAATAATAGTCACTTAAGCTCGGCAGTGCCAGCCCCCCCCCCCCCCTATCCCTGCTACGCTGCAGAAACTCCCTCTTCACTCTTGGGGTCTTCCCAGCCCACACAAAGCTCATAACGCTCTTATCCACTTTTTTGAAAAAAGCCTTGGTAATCATCACAGGGAGGCACTGGAACACAAAAATAAATCGCGGAAGGACCACCATTTTGACCGCCTGCACCCTGCCTGCCAGTGACAGGGGCACCATGTCCCATCTCCTAAAATCCTCTTCCATCTGCTCCACCAATCTTCCTAAATTAAGCTTATGCAAGGTTCCCCAGTTCCTGGCTATCTGGATCCCTAGGTACCGAAAATCCCTTGTTACTCTCCTCAGCGGCAAATCATCTATTCCCCTGCTCTGTTCCCCAGGGTGCATCACAAACAGCTCACTCTTCCCATATTCAGTTTATATCCCAAAAATTCCCCAAACTCCCTGAGTGTCTGCATTATCTCGGGCATCCCCTCCACTGGGTCCGCGACATACAACAACAAATCATCCACGTATAATGACACCCGGTGCTCTTCTCCCCTAAGTACTCCCCTCCACTTCCTAGAGCCCCTCAGCGCTATGGCCAGTGGCTCAATTGCCAACGCAAACAATATCGGGGACAGGGGACACCCCTGTCTTGTCCCTCTATATAGACGGAAGTAATCAGATCTCTGCCTGTTTGTGATCACACTTGCCACCGGGACCCTATATAAAAGCTGAACCCACCCAATGAACCCCTCTCCAAATCCAAATCTCCTCAACACTTCCCACAGGTAATCCCACTCCACTCTATCAAATGCTTTCTCAGCGTCCATCGCCACCACTATCTCCGCCTCTCCCTCCGGCGGGGACATCATCACCACACCTAGCAGCCTCCGTATATTAGTGTTCAACTGTCTCCCCTTAACAAACCCAGTTTGATCCTCGTGAACCACCCCTGGAACATAATCCTCGATCCTTGTCGCATCACCTTGGCCAAGAGCTTGGCATCTACATTCAGAAGGGAGATAGGCCTGTAAGACCCGCACTGCAGCGGGTCTTTGTCCCTCTTCAGGAGCAACGATATCGTCGCCTCCGACATCGTCGGGGGCAACGTCCCCCCTTCCCTGGCCTCGTTAAAGGTTCTCGTCAGAAGCGGGGCTAGTAGGTCCATGTATTTCCTATAAAATTCCACCGGGAACCCATCTGGTCCCGGGGCCTTCCCTGCCTGCATGCTCCCAATCCCTTTTACCACCTCCTCCACCTCAATCTGTGCTCCCAATCCTGTCCTCTCCTGCTCCTCCACCTTCGGGAATTCCAGCTGATCTAGGAAGTGCATCATTCCCTCCTTCCCTTCCAGGGGTTGAGCCTTATACAGCCTCTCATAAAATGCCTTAAACACCCCGTTCACCCTCTCTGCTCCCCTTTCCATCTCACCCTCCTCGTCCCTCACCCCACCTATCTCCCTCGCCGCCCCTCTCTTCCTCAATTGTTGGTCCAGTAACCGGCTCGCCTTCTCTCCGTACTCATACTGTACTCCCTGTGCCTTCCTTCATTGTGCCTCTGCCCTGCTCGTGGTCAGCAAGTCAAATTCCGTATGCAACCTTTGTCTTTCCCTGTACAGTCCCTCATCCGGAGCCTCTGCATACTGCCTATCCACCCTCAAAATTTCTCTCAACAATTGCTCCCTCTCTTTACTCTCTTGTTTCCCCTTATGGGCCTTTATGGAAATCAGTTCCCCTCTGACCACCGCCTTCAGTGCCTCCCAGACCACTCCCACCTGAACCTCTCCATCATCGTTAATCTCCAGGTACCTTTCGATACATCCCCTCACCCTTACACACACCCCCTCATCCGCCAACAGTCCCATATCTAATCTCCAGAGTGGGTGCCGTTCCTTTTCCTCTCCTACAACAGATCTACCCAATGTGGGGCATGGTCCGAGATGGCTATAGCCGAATACTCCGTCCCTGTCACCTTCGGGATCAGTGCCCTTCCCAGGACAAAGAAGTCTATCCGAGAATGCACCTTGTGGACATGGGAGAAGAAGGAAAACTCCCTACTCCTGGGCCTAGTGAATCTCCAGGGGTCTACTCCTCCCACCTGCTCCATGAAGTCCTTAAGCACCTTGGCCGCTGCTGGCCTCCTACCGGTCCTAGACCTGGACCGTGTCCAGCCCTGGATCCTGCACCGTGTTGAAATCTCTACCCTATTACCAACTTTCCCGCCTCCAGGTCCGGGATACGCCCCAGCATACGCTTCATGAAGTTTGCATCATCCCAGTTCGGGGCATATACGTTCACCAGAACCACCGCTTCCCCTTGTAATCTGCCACTCACCATCACGTATCTACCCCCACTGTCCGCTACTATGGTCTTCGCCTCAAACACTACCCGTTTCCCCACTAATATAGCCATCCCTCTATTTTTCGCATCCAAGCCCGAATGAAATACCTGTCCCACCCATCCTTTACGTAATCTAACCTGATCCGCCAGTTTCAGATGCGTCTCCTGTAGCATGACCACATCTGCCTTTAATTTCTTTAGGTGCGCGAGTACCCTTGCCCTCTTAATCGGCCCATTCAGCCCTCTCACATTCCACGTGATCAACCGGGTCGGGGGGCTCTTTACTACCCCCCCCCCCCCCCCACCATGTCAACTAGCCATCCCCTTTTTTAGACCAGCTCCTCACCCGGTTCCCACGCTCCCGTTTGTCCCCCCCGACGGTGTCCTCCCGTCCCAACCACCCTGCCCCATAACAGCTCCCCCTTTCCCTTAGCAGCCGCAACCCAGTTAACCCCCCCCTCCGCTAGATCCCTTTCTAGCGTAATTGCTCCCCCCATATTACTTCCAGAAGTCAACAAACTCTGGCTGACCTCGTTTATCCTTGGCCCCCATTGTGTAAGGCCCCCTCCTTCCTGCGCTCCCTTTCCCGCCGCAATTACCATAGCACGGGAACAAAGCCCGCGTTTCCCACTCGGCCCCGCCCCTAATGGCACAGCTCCCCCCTCTCCTTCCCCCTCTCCTTCCCCCTCTCCTTCCCCCTCTCCTTCCCCCTCTCCTTCCCCACCGGCGCCCGCAGTTCACCATACCCCCTCCCCCTCCCAACGAGGGGAATAGAGAAAACTTTCCCCCCCTTCCCCGTCCCATACAATCCCCCCACTACTTTATTACAGAAACTCTTTCTCTCTCCAGTCTAGTCCAACTTCTCCTCTACAATAAATGTCCACGCCTCTTCTGCCGCCTCGAAGTAGTGATGTTTCCCTTGGTGTGTAACCCACAGTCTCGCTGGCTGCAGCATTCCAAATTTAACTTTCTTTCTATGTAGCACCGCCTTGGCCCGATTGAAACTCGCCCTCCTTCTCGCCACCTCCCCACTCCAATCCTGGTACACGCGGATCACCGCATTCTCCCACCTGCAGCTCCGTGTCTTTTTCGCCCATCTCAGGACCATCTCCCTGTCCTTATAGCAGTGAAACCTCACCACTATGGCTCGAGGTATTTCTCCTGCCTTTGGTCTTTGCGCAAGGACTCAATATGCTCCCTCCACTTCCAAGGGGCCCGTCGGGGCCTCCGGTCCCATTAACGAGTGAAGCAATGTGCTCACATATGCTCCGATGTCCGCCCCCTCTGCACCTTCGGGAAGACCCAAAACTCTTAAGTTTTTCCTCCTCGAGTTATTCTCCAGTGCTTCCAGCCTCTCTACACACCTTTTATGCAGTGCCTCATGCGTCTCTGTCTTCACCACCAGGCCCTGTATTTCATCCTCATTCTCAGCAGCCTTTGCCTTCACATCACGAAGCTCCAACTCCTGGGTCTTCTGTGCCTCCTTTAGCCCTTCAATCGCCTGTAGCATCGGGGCCAACACCTCCTTCTTCAGCTCCTCCACACAGCGCCGCAGGAACTCTTGCTGTTCCGGGCCCCACACCGAACGGCCTCCTTCCACCTCCATCTTGCTTCGTGCTTCCCTTCCTTGCCGCTGCTCCTGAGGATCCACTGCAATCCAGCCACTACTCTCTTTCTCCATATATATCCGGGGGGATTCCCTTCTATTTCACCGCACAATGGTTTTCACCGTCAAAAATTGCCGTTGGGGCTCCTAATACGAGCCCAAAAGTCCGTTCCAACGGGAGGTGCCGAAACATGCGACTCAGCTGGTCATCGCCGCACCCGGAAGTCCTGTTGACATAAGACATCTTAACTAACCAAAATAAAATTTTATTCCTCAGTGTTCATTGCAGAGCAGCATTACAAATTGAAAATAAACTGTTATAAAATATATTATACATTGATTGTCTTTTCTATTTTATTAGATGCTGACAAGGTTGCTTACCTGACGGGACTCAACTCTGCAGATTTGCTAAAGGCTTTATGTTATCCCAGAGTGAAGGTTGGCAATGAATTTGTGACCAAAGGTCAAACTGTTCGACAGGTACACTTTCCAATGAGTTTACTAAAATAACATGTGTGTAAACATTTATTACATTTGATTTAGACTGCTGCTTTTGTCTAAAATGTATATTGTGTTCTTGCAGGTCTACAACTCAGTTGGTGCCCTTGCCAAATCAATTTTTGAGAAAATGTTCTTGTGGATGGTTGTCCGTATCAATCAGCAATTGGACACAAAACAGGCCAGACAGTTCTTCATTGGTGTGCTAGATATTGCTGGATTCGAAATTTTTGATGTAAGAATCAGAAACATAAATATCAACAAAATAAATTATTGAAACTTTACAGCACTAAAAACACAACCTAACAATTAAATAAAACATTAATTTTCTCTATATATTCAGTACAACAGCTTGGAACAGTTATGTATCAACTTCACCAATGAGAAATTGCAGCAGTTCTTCAACCACCACATGTTTGTTCTGGAACAAGAGGAATACAAGAAGGAAGGAATTGAATGGGAATTCATTGACTTTGGGATGGATTTGGCTGCTTGCATTGAACTCATTGAAAAGGTCAGTAATATCAGGCAAGCCATGAACTAGAACTGAAATACATTTCTATAGGCACCATTTTATTAGTTGAAGTGTCTAAGTGTCAACTATCTGAAATGAAATGAAAATCGCTTATTGTCACAAGTAGGCTTCAAATGAAGTTACTGTGAAAAGCCCCTAGTCGCCACATTCCGGCTGGTACGGGAATTGAACCCGACCTGCTGGCCCACCTTGGTCTGCTTTAAAAGCCAGCTATTTAGCCCTGTGCTAAACCAACTTTGTCATTTCCCCAGCCTATGGGTATCTTCTCAATCCTGGAAGAGGAGTGCATGTTCCCCAAGGCGTCAGACACTTCCTTCAAGAATAAACTGTATGATCAGCATCTTGGTAAGTCAAACAACTTCCAGAAACCCAAACCTGTCAAAGGAAAGGCTGAAGCTCACTTCTCACTGGTCCATTATGCTGGCACTGTGGATTACAATGTTACTGGTTGGCTGGACAAGAACAAGGATCCCCTGAATGAAACAGTAATTGGACTCTTCCAGAAATCATCAGTGAAACTACTGGCTCTTCTCTATGTTGTATCGGCTGAAGGTAAATTTCTAATACACTCAAATATTGATATTGCTTTTCATTGTTCACATTGTATCCCCCATTTCCTAATCAGTTTAGAACAAACTAATTTGTTGCTTTGTTGCAGCTGAAGCCGCTGGCAAGAAAGGTGGAAAAAAGAAGGGCTCTTCCTTCCAGACTGTATCTGCACTGTTTAGGGTATGACTTTCACTGATGTTCATATTTACTCCAGTGTCTGCATGGGTCTCGCCCCCACAAACATAAGGTGTGCAGGATAGGTGGATTGGCCACACTAAATTGCCCCTTAATTGGAAAAAAGAAGAATTAGGCACTTTAAATTTTTAAAAAGGACATATATATTTACAGTATATAGCGAACCAAATTTTAATTTACAGTATATAGTGAACTAAGTTTTGATAAATTTGAGTCAGGTGGAAAACACTGTAAAATATGATCAATACGTCTGGCAGCGATCTTGTATTATTTTTACAAATACGACGGGACAAAGCAGGTGATCAAATTACTTTTTTGTTCACCTCTCAGGAAAACTTAGGCAAGCTGATGGCTAACCTGAGAACCACACATCCACACTTTGTGCGTTGTCTAATCCCCAATGAGACAAAGACACCAGGCAAGTGTGATTCCCTGCCTATGCATGAACTAATAGATGCAGCCATTTGTTTTCAACTTTTTGGGTCATGACAAATTGTTGTGCTGCATTTTAATCATTCTGTTGCATTCATCAGGTGCTATGGATAACTTCCTTGTCATACACCAACTGAGGTGTAATGGTGTGCTTGAAGGAATCAGAATCTGCAGAAAGGGATTTCCAAGCAGAATCATTTACGGTGACTTCAAGCAAAGGTAACGGTTCTTAAAAGCAGCTCATACATTTTCTATTCTGTGGAATTGTGGATATGTGCAATTCTAATGAGAAAAAACAATAACGTGCTTAAACTTCAAATACAACAGATACAGGATTCTTAACGCAAGTGCCATTCCCGAAGGCCAGTTCATTGATAGCAAGAAGGCTTCTGAAAAGCTACTGGGATCCATTGATGTAGATCATACACAGTACAAATTTGGACACACAAAGGTAGTTAGATTTAAAATCCACGTTTATCACTGTGAAATAACAGGCTGATAATCTGAAAATAAAGCTTTAATTTTATTATTGGGAAGCATAAAAGTTGCTTAATTGTTCCTGCATGATTATGGGGTTAGATATATGGAGCTTCTCCGGACCCACTACAAACCGTTCCATTTCAATGGGATGAACCGTTTACGCACAATGCAAATGGCACACAAACTTTCTAGTATCAATTCAACACTGCAAATCTAAATTGAACACCAATTTTTAAATTTATTATATTTTGTGCATTGATCATGAACACTTACTTAAATTTATTTAAGGTGTTCTTCAAGGCTGGTCTCTTGGGTACACTTGAAGAGATGCGAGATGAAAAGTTAGCAGAACTCGTGACCCGTACCCAGGCTATTTGTCGTGGATTCCTAATGAGGGTTGAATTTAAGAGAATGATGGAAAGGAGGTAAACATCATCACATATAAACATCAAAAAAGTAAATTTGTCATTAAAAAACCTTTTATATAATACTATACAAGTTTCATCTGATACAAAATCTATTGAATTATGGTTATGAACTGTGTTCCTCTGCAAACTGTATTCTTCAGGGAAGCACTGTACACTCTACAGTACAACATCCGTGCATTCACAAACGTCAAACACTGGCCATGGATGCAATTGTATTTCAAGATCAAACCTCTTCTGAGGAGTGCAGAAACTGAGAAGGAAATGGCAAATATGAAAGATGAGTTTGAGAAAACTAAGGAAGCACTTGCCAAATCTGAAGCACGAAGGAAGGAATTAGAAGAGAAAATGGTGTCTATTGTACAGGAAAAGAATGATCTTGAAGTCCAAGTCCAATCGGTATCAATGTTTACAATTTTATTATCGTAAATTTCTATATAACATTAAAAAAAGCCTGATATAATTAACTGTTACACTTTTGTACAGGAAGGTGAAACTCTGGCAGATGCAGAAGAAAGATGTGAGGGATTGATTAAGAATAAAATTCAATTGGAGTCAAAAGTGAAAGAAGCTAATGAAAGATTAGAAGATGAAGAAGAGATAAATGCAGAACTCACAGCTAAGAAGAGAAAACTGGAGGATGAGTGTTCAGAACTGAAGAAAGATATTGATGACTTGGAGCTCACTTTAGCCAAAGTTGAAAAAGAAAAACATGCTACTGAGAACAAGGTATAAATAGGCGATTTTTAAAATGTGCAGCTGAATGTTCACATGTGTTGACTATATTTTATTAAATTATTCGGTACGCTTTATTTTTGATGAACATAGGTTAAAAACCTCACTGAAGAGATGGCTTCTCTTGATGAAAACATTGCTAAAGTAACAAAGGAAAAGAAAGCCCTCCAAGAGGCCCATCAGCAGACCCTAGATGATCTTCAGGCAGAGGAAGACAAAGTCAACACTCTGACCAAAACAAAGACTAAGCTGGAGCAACAAGTTGATGATGTAAGTCTTCTTAAACCCAAGGTCAAATGGATTTGAGGATACAATCATTGTTTGACCCAAATCCTGATCAAATATTTTTCTTTCCTTTAAAGCTTGAAGGTTCCCTAGAGCAGGAGAAGAAACTCCGCATGGATCTTGAACGGGCTAAGAGAAAACTTGAAGGTGACTTGAAGTTGTCACAAGAAACCACAATGGATTTGGAAAATGATAAGCAGCAACTTGATGAGAAGCTGAAAAAGTCAGTATTTATCTTACTTTTTGCTCAACTTCCTTTGTTTATTTTTAATACTTGTCCTGTTGATAAGAAAATTGAACTCATTAACTCAACCATTTGATACTGTAATACGTTTGTGATTGCACTTTCCGAATATAATCGTTCAAACTAGAGCACTCTTCATAGAAAGTAATTTGATAATAATTAAGGATGCATTATATATATATTCCCAAGTCTCAGCATGTCAGCGAAAATCATTTTCTGCTGTGAGTTAGGTATTAATACAGAAATTTGTAATTGAGTGATTTAGTTCAATTTTTCATTCATTATTAAAGGAAGGAATTTGAGATCAGCCAACTTCTTAGCAAAGTTGAAGATGAGCAGGCTTTGGCTTCACAACTACAGAAAAAGATCAAAGAATTACAGGTAATTTATATGTCCAGCAAAATTAGCAATGCTTCCTTTGTAAAGGTTATGTAGTTATAACAATGCATATTCATCTTAAGGCTCGTATTGAAGAACTTGAAGAAGAAATTGAAGCTGAACGTGCCTCTCGTGCCAAGACTGAGAAGCAGAGATCTGATCTTTCCCGGGAACTTGAAGAAATCAGTGAACGACTAGAAGAAGCTGGAGGTGCAACTTCAGCACAGATTGAAATGAACAAAAAACGAGAAGCAGAATTTCAGAAGATGCGCCGTGATCTGGAAGAATCCACCCTACAGCATGAAGCCACAGCTGCTGCTCTTCGTAAGAAGCAGGCTGATAGTGTGGCAGAGCTTGGGGAACAAATCGACAACCTGCAACGTGTGAAACAGAAACTTGAGAAGGAAAAGAGTGAGTTGAAGATGGAAATTGATGACCTCGCGAGCAACATGGAATCTGTGTCCAAAAACAAGGTATGGTTCTTAATGTTGCAAAATCTTACTCTTTCCTATAATTATGCTTAATAATTGTTGTCTATTTGGTTTCATATCTTTTGAAAGTTCTGCACATTGGCTTTAGGCAAACCTTGAGAAAGTGGCCCGGACTCTTGAGGACCAGGTCAGTGAACTGAAGACCAAACATGATGAGCATCAGCGTTTGATCAACGATTTATCAACTCACAAAGCACGTCTTGGAACAGAAAATGGTATTATAAAATATTTTTCAAATTCTATAAAATAGTACATTTTTGTTCTATTCCAGAAAGCTAGTTAGTGAACTGGAGTCAAACATTGTGCACTTCTAGATTTATTTACGGAGTTCAACATTACAAGCATACACCTTTTAACGCATCAAGCATAGTTATGGTCTGTGTCTGTATTAAGTGAATTTCCAATTAATTCCCAATCCATACATAGAATTGAACACAATAAATATAGCCTTATCAATTTTGTAATGCTTTTGCTTGGAATCTCTTCTAATTTGCAGGTGAATTGAATCGCCAAGTAGAGGAGAAGGAAGCCTTGGTATCTCAGCTGACAAGAGGCAAACAGGGATATACTCAACAGATTGAGGAGCTTAAGAGACTGCTGGAGGAAGAAACAAAGGTATCAGAATAATTCAAGTAACCTGTCCATTTTGTTTTGGAACAATTTCTTAGAAATTAATATGGTAAATTAATTTCTATTTCTTAAAATTTATTTTGCAGCAATTTAAATTCTGCAAATTGCAACAATATAAACTATTACATTTTGTGATGTTATTGTCCGGTAACTGGCATAAGATGCTACCATTATAAGTGACAACATTTCTAATTGTGTCCAGAAACAAAGTATCAAGATTTATTAACCCAGTAATAAAAATGGTATATTAACTAATATTTCGTCATCCAACTTGTAATTATTTCAGGCTAAGGGTGCCTTGGCACATGCTTTGCAATCAGCCCGTCATGACTGTGATTTGCTCCGTGAGCAATATGAAGAGGAAGTGGAGGCAAAGGCCGAGCTCCAACGTGGCATGTCCAAGGCTAATAGCGAAGTTGCTCAGTGGAGAACAAAATATGAAACTGACGCAATTCAGCGCACAGAAGAACTAGAGGAGGCCAAGTATGTTATAATGAATGTGAGTTTGGATTCTGACAGAATTCTGTTTCAAATAGTATTACAACAACTTTGGTTTTGTAAATTTCAGGAAAAAGCTTGCTCAGCGTCTACAGGATGCAGAAGAGCACATTGAGGCTGTGAACTCCAAATGTGCTTCACTGGAAAAGACAAAACAGAGATTGCAAAATGAAGTGGAGGATCTTATGATAGATGTGGAAAGGGCAAACTCAGCAGCAGCAGCTCTTGACAAGAAACAGAAGAACTTTGACAAGGTAAAAACATGTTGTGGCCTGGCTTCTCTTCCTGTGAGATTTTAAAGACATGTAATAGTTATTACTCTATATTACTATGTAATAGTAATTTCAGCTGTGCGTGATCATGAAATTAATTTTATGTGGATAGCATGAGTGGTAACATTACTGTTTTAGAATTAGAATAATTCTTTAATGGACAAAACCCTCCAAGAACTCAACTAACAATATTTAGATTTCATAATTTTCTCTACTTGAAAAAACTGTGGACTCATGGTCAGCTGCTATTTTCAAGTTTAAGATGGATGGACTTTTGTTGGGTATGAAAGGATATGGATACAAGTGTGGGGGTGTGGTAAGTCAAGTTGAGGTACAGATCAGCCATGATCTAATAAATAGGGTTGGAAAACCTATTCCTCTTCTAATGTTTGAAAACATTTAAAATGTATACTGACAGTAAAAAATTCCCTCTCCTCTGCATTTTTAATGTTATGACTCGACATTTCTCATATGACAAGACGACAAATGCTACTCTCTGCACTCTTCTGACGAAATAGATCTGTTTGGAAACAGACCTTTGTGCTTCTATTTAAACATGCATGTGTCAAGTCTTTTGTGACAGGCAGAATATAGTCACAGGCCTAGATTGTGGCTTGAAGGACCCAGAGTCACAACACAATTGAAATCAAAAATAATTCTGAGAAAATACCCAAAGCCTTTGGTCTATGACGACCCAATAACTGCAGTCGCTAAGTTTGTAAATTTAAACACAATTATTTTTTATTAATAACAATAACTATAATTACATATAATTACATATGCAGCAAGTTATTATATAATTCCTATTATTATATAATGACTGTGTCATTAGTATAATAAATACTATTATATAATTCCTTAAAACATTTGTTTTTAAATTTTTTTTTTTAAGAGTATCCAATTCTTTTTTTTTCCAATTAAGGGGCAATTTAGCGTGGCCAATCCACCTATCCTGCACATCTTTTGGGTCGTGGGGGCGAAACCCACGCAAACACGGGGGGAATGTGCAAACTCTACATGGACCGTGACCCAGAGCCGGGTTTGAACTTGGGACCTCGGCGCCGTGAGGCAACCGTGCTAACCATTTGCGCCACCGTGCTGCCAAACTATTATATAATTCCTAACCCACCCCTTTAACTTGTCCCGCCTCTACAGATGCACACAAGACAGGCAAACACAGAAAGGAAAGAAGGGTGTAAAATTAGGATGAAAATAAAACGATAAGAGTCTTTGTTTCAGATGGACATCTTCCAGTACACCTTTCTTCAATCTGGGCCTTCAGTTGGAGGTTATTGTTTTCAGTCTGTAATGGTTTTCATTATAGATTTATACAGGTCACAAAAACTTCTCTTCATGTTCAGAAACAGCTGATGGACAGTATTTTTGGAGAGAGAGAGAGAGGGGGGGGTGGATGGCACGGTGGCACAGTGGTTAGCACTGCTGCCTCACAGCGCCAGGGACCCAGGTTCGAGTCTGACCTCGAGTGTCTGTGTGGAGTTTGCATATTCTTCCCATGTGTCTGTGTGGGTTTCCTCCGGGTGCTACAGTTTCCAGTTTCCTTCCACAGACCAAAGATGTGCAAGTTAATTGGATTGGCTATGCAATATTTCCCCTAGGTGGGAGTACGGGGATTGTGTGAGGGATTGGGCCTGGACCCAATCACGCCTGTCGTTGGGTAGAATACAGCCTTTGGATAATTAATTGGACACTAGCCCACCAATCGAACCAAACCCCTCTGATCTCTCGGGGGCCAAAAAGTCTGAGTTTTTCTGTTCAGAAGCTAAACATCCATAGCACAGTGTACCATTTTGCAACTTTTGAGTTTCTCATTTCCTCTGCCCTACTTAAAGGTATATGTCTATTAAATGTCCATGGATCAAAATGATAACCGCAAAGTAAAAGAAATGGGAAATAAGGGAATCAACAGGATGGGCGCTTACAAGGTGGGAAATAGCTGTACTCTCAGATGACCTTCCCCGCTGGTTCCCACCCCTTCTGACATCTTTGCAGTTTTGTGCTAGTGAGGCCTAGGCCAGCCTGCTTGCCCTTTCTCCAACTGAGATTCTAAGTGGCTAATTATTGACCACTTAAGAGCCATTTCCCAACTAGTTGTTTCATGCTGGTGGGAAGAGTTCAAGGAGCATGGGAAGCCCGAAAAGTAATGCTGTTCATGCTTCAGGTTGGAAAAGACTTGCTTAGGCACCTCTTCCCTAACTCCTTGACCTCTCCACCAAACCCCTACCCTTTTCTGGGCCTTCATCCCCACTACACTCTTAAACCTCAGCACAAGATGGCGCCGGAGCGTGGAAACTCTCTACGAGCTGTTCCAAACAGATCCTCTTTTTACATCTCTTATAATCGGACTAATCTTTTAAAACTTAAGTCAAACACTACATTGTGTATCTTATATTGCCCGATTATGTATTTTATTTTTATTTTAGTTTCTTTTCATGTACTAATTGACTTGTTTGAGCTGCTCGCAGAAAAATGCTTTTTACTGTACCTCGGTACATGTGACAATAAACAAATCCAAATCATAAAACCTTTAAAATTTCCCTATCCTCAGTGGTTAGCACTGGGACTGCGGCTCTGAGGACCCGGGTCCCGAATTCCGGCCCTGGGTCACTGTCCGTGTGGAGTTTGCACATTTTCCCCGTGTCTGCGTGGGTTTCATCCCCACAACCCAATGATGTGTTGGTAAGGTGGATACGCTAAATTGCCCCTTAATTGGAAAAAAATAATTGGGTACTCTAAATTTTTTTTTTTTAATATAATTAAAAAAAAGATTCTCTGTCCTGGACTCCCGGGACCGAGATTCTGGCATCACAGAAGCTTCTGGTGGTGCAGAAACAAGAAAGCTGCCAGTCAATCAGATTGACCAGCATGTTTCTGAAGGTCGACTTCCTCCAAATTGAAGGGCAGAAGTCCCGCCACCAGCCAATTAATAATGGTTGTGGTAGGGCAGCACGGTGGCGCAGTGGGTTAGCCCTGCAGCCTCACGCCGCCGAGGTCCCAGATTCGATCCCGGCTCTGAGTCACTGTCCATGTGGAGTTTGCACATTCTCCTCGTGTTTGCGTGGGTTTCACCCCCACAACCCAAAGATGTGCAGGGTAGGTGGATTGGCCACGCTAAATTGCCCCTTAATTGGAAAAAATTTATTGGGTACTCTAAATTTAAAAAAAAATAATTGTTGTGGTGTAAACTGGCTGCAGGGCAGGCAGTATCAGCAGGGGTGTATTCTTCACTGACTCCTTGGATGACTGGAAAGCAAACACCACCATCCTAAAATTCCTGGCCAGCGAGTCAGTTAAGATCCAAAAGGAGGCTATTAATATGAGTTGCAACTCAAACTTTAGTTCCAACCTTGCAGCCTGCACCCAAACTATCATCTCACATCAGCATTGATTCACAATTGCAGCATTATATTTAATTTGTAACTTTTCCAATTGTCCACCACAGATCCTGGCAGACTGGAAACAGAAATTTGAGGAAGGCCAGGCTGAACTGGAAGCAGCTCAGAAGGAGTCCCGCAGTCTGAGTACTGAGCTCTTCAAGATGAAGAATGCATACGAGGAGTCTCTGGATCAACTTGAAACTCTTAAACGAGAGAATAAAAATCTGCAACGTAATTGTTCAACCTTTCTTATCATCTAAACATTTAAGAATGTTAATATTATCACATTGTTATGTGCTTTCCTTGGTTTTAACGCTTATGGTAATATTTTATTCTTGCCCACTGCACTTTGTAGTCTCCAGAAATCAGTCTCACCTCCGTAACATTTTCCCACCCCCATATCTCTTTTGTAATCTTAATTTCATCCTCCTAAAATATGCACAATCTTTATTTTTTTCATAAACCAGAGGAGATCTCTGATCTGACTGAGCATCTGTCTGAAAGCAACAAGGCCCTGCATGAGATAGAAAAGGCAAAGAAGACTGCTGAGCAGGAGAAGAGTGAAATTCAGGCAGCACTGGAGGAAGCGGAGGTAAAATTAATAATCATTTTAGTAGAACACATTAAAAGTTGAAAATTAGAATAATAGTATTTTCCAGATAGGATAACAGAGCTGTAACAATTATATGGTGCATTGGGCAGCATTAAAATTGATTGAAAGACCTAAACATCATCAGTTCTAAATGGTCTAAGTGGCAAATATTGAGTAATTAACGGATGATCTTTCCAAAGCATGGTTTTCTTTACCTTGGAGTAACAGAAAAATCATTGAATTTCTATATGAATGTTTATAACTTGTCAGTATAGTTTTGAGCCATGTCAATGGATTGCTACTTTTGCATGATAGAATGATAAGCTTTTAAAACTCAGAAGTTGCAATTCTTCTTTTGGCCTATTACACTTTGATTTGTAATCCTGAAGTGGAAGAAGTAGATAGTTATGAAGATTCAAATATTTTCTGGCTGTTTACACTAAATATATGTTCACATACCCAATTGCTTATTACATTATGAAACTATCTCAGTGATTAACACAATAAATTACATTTTGGAGTGCAGCAACTGGTTTGTAAATAAAAATTGTAGTCACTCTGAACCAAAAACATTGTGAAAACAATGATGGGTCAAATAACTTAGATGCTGGCATTTTTTTTGCACAAGTACTGATCTTATAACAGAACGTTGAAAGAAACTTAACTGCCGAGCCTCATTTCTAACATTGTATGACGGTCTAGAATTTCCTTGTCATCTGGAATCCCACTGGAATTTTTGGAGATGGAATTACTATCTCCAGGCCTAATACTACCATGAGTCTGTTCCAGCATTGGGATTAATTTAATATTCCAGGGGATCTCCCAACAGTAAAAAGTAAATCAACTACTGCAGCACTTTATACACCACAGTTGCTGAAAGACATTGGTCAATAAATGGGTAAAATTGAGAACCTTCCAAAGGTGTGAAGTTGATATTGTTTCAAAAACTGTAAAGATCAAAGGCTGGAAGCCAAAGATGAGCACAATAAACATATATTTAATTTCTCGCTTTATTCCTTTTGCAGGCTTCTCTGGAACATGAAGAGAGCAAGATCCTCCGTATTCAGTTAGAAATGAATCAAATCAAATCTGAAGTTGACAGGAAAATTGCAGAGAAAGATGAGGAAATCGACCAGCAGAAGAGGAACCATCAGAGAGCTGTAGACACTCTGCAGAGCTCCTTGGAAGCTGAAATCAGGAGCAGAAATGATGCTTTAAGAATCAAGAAGAAAATGGAAGGAGATCTGAATGAAATGGAGATTCAGTTGGGACATGCGAACCGTCAGGCTTCTGAAGCTCAGAAACATCTCAGAAACCTGCAGGGTCAATTAAAGGTCTGCTTAATAGAGCATTTATCTTTGATTTAGAATTATATTTAAAATGTCTTTAAATATTCTATAATCAATCAATTATGTCATTTTCTCTTGACCTAACTTGATGGTAAAGTATAGAAATTATAATTGGTTATCAGTTTTAAACTCTTAGATTTCATTCACAAAGCTAATTCCACTTTATTCTGATGCCATATGAATATTATGACATCTCCTGACAAAATATTTCTCCCATCCAAATAGGATACCCAGTTACAGCTGGATGATGCTCTCAGAAGCCAGGAAGATTTGAAGGAGCAATTGGCCATGGTTGAGCGCAGAAGTGGCTTGCAGCAGGCTGAGATTGAAGAAATGAGAGCAGCACTGGAACAGACAGATAGATCTCGCAAAATTGCTGAACAAGAGCTTGTTGATGTCACTGAGAGAGTACAACTGCTACACTCACAGGTTTGTGCAGATGTTAATGTAAGCTTGGATGAAACAGATTTTCAGGCTATATCTCCAAAGAGGCTGTAAGAGGTTGCAGGTGAAGACATAAAATAGCCAAAGGACTCCCCGAAAGTTTGTAGTTCGAATTCCTCACTGAGCTGAATGACTGGACTTCACAAACAGTTTAAAGCTCTGTTTTGTGGTCAGCAGCCAGCCAAGTGAATAATCTTGGCTGACGGTAAAAGCATGGACCAGCAACAGGTGTCTTGGAGGAAGCTCCAATAATGGTGAGGAGAGGCCTGCATCTGGGAAGGTTCAGAGGCCCATAATCCGGAAGAAGAAATCAGCAGTCGTAAGATGCACAGGCCAGTAACCTGGGCAAGCGGTATCTTGGCAATCAGGCCTTTGATCGTGTGGGCTTGGGAGTGGCAGATAAATAGGCCTGGGAGGCTGAAATCTTTCTTAAAAGGAAGGGGAACATTCCTGCTCCTTCTGGCCCATAAAGGAATGCCAAATGAAGTCAGCATCTCCTGCCACCTTCACAATGCTGAGGTTCTGACTTCTGAGAAATTCAAGAGCAACAATAGATTTTAAATCAGGCTGCCTTTTGCCCATTATGAGGTTAATATCGAGGCAGCAGCTTTTCTAATTTTGCAGTTCACAAATCCTATGAGCATGTTCTTAAAAGTTGACTTTTCTTGTAGAACACAAGTCTAATCAACACCAAAAAGAAGCTGGATGCTGACCTGAATCATCTTCAAACTGAAATGGAAGAAACAATTCAGGAATCGAGGAATGCCGAAGAAAAAGCAAAGAAGGCTATCACAGATGTAAGCCAGAAGTTAACTTAATTATATGTTCATATTTTCACAATTGGGGATTTGTCACACGCAATTTCTTTGTTTGTAGTATTTCAAATTTGAGCTTGAATTATGATTTGCCCCATTATCTCACGGTTGTAAGGCTGCCATGATGGCTGAAGAGCTGAAGAAGGAACAGGATACTAGTGCTCACCTTGAACGAATGAAGAAGAACCTTGAGCAGACAGTGAAAGACCTGCAGCACCGACTGGAAGAAGCTGAGCAGCTCGCAATGAAAGGAGGAAAGAAACACCTCCAGAAACTGGAGAGTCGGGTAAGTGGCACGATTGTGTTATGTATGTTGCTTGATTTATGATGATGTTGAAGCCTCAGCAAAAATAAAAATGATCAATTTGGTGAAAGGTGGAAATCAGGCACTAAGTGGGTGCTGTATTAAACAGACATGCGTTTTTGATTGCCATAATTTGACCTTGCCTAGAGACGGCACCATAGGTTTAGAACTTGGATCTTGATCAGAAGCAATTTTCATGGAGCACTGCTGGTCAATACTACATGTCTACTTCCACTGAAACTGTGGAGTGGGCTGGCTGATGCACAGTGGCGGATTCCAGACTAGCTCATGGGCTGACCGTGAGGGATCAAAGGTTCTGTAGTAAAGCACTGGCGATTCCAGGTGAGGAGGTCTAGAGGAAGTATGATGTACTGTACCCATAGGACATGAAAGAGTCCACCTCACCCTGCTGTCCCTCTCTCTCTTGGAGCAGCTTCTGCTGCTTTGCCTGTCTCATCACCTTCCACTATTCGTCCTGAAAATTGCAAGTGGGCTTCCAGGAAGCACCCCATGATCAAACACCCCCTTTCTCCTGGTGACTCTTAAATAAGGTGTTCAATTAAGTAGAGCACTAAACCTCTCTAGGTGAAATCCTTAAAATTTCCAGAATAAATGTAGAACTGTCCAAGACAATCATCTCTGAGGGAGGAGATTGCAGGGCCTCTGACCCAAATATTTACTTCCTCACTTGCCTTTGGGAGAGGCGCCAGAGATCATAGAATTTACAGTGCAGAAGGAGGCCATTCAGCCCATCGAGTCTGCACCGGCCCTTTGAAAGAGCACCGTACTCAAGCCCACACCTCGACCCTATCCATAACCCAGTAACCCCATCTAACCTTTTTGGACACCAAGGGCAATTTAGCATGGCCAATCCACCTAACCTGCACATCTTTGGACTGTAGGAGGAAACCCACGCAGCACGGGGATAATGTGCATACTTCGCACAGACAGTGACCCAAGCCGGGAATCAAATCTGTGACCCTGGAGCTGTGAAGCAACAGTGCTAACCATTGTGCTACCCTGCTGCCCATAGAGGACTGGAGAACAGCTAATGTGGCCCCACTATTTGAGAAAGATTGCAGAGATAAGCCCGGGAACTACGGTGCAGTTCCTCATGTCAGTGGAAGGGAAACTATTGGAGAAAAATTTGAAGGAGAGAATCTATCTGAACTTGGAGAGACAAGATTTGATAAGGAATAGTCAGCATGGCTTTGTCACAGGGGGGGACCATGCCGAACAAATTTAATTGATTTTTTTTGAGCATGTGATCTGGTGTGTAGATGAAGGTAGTGCAGTTGATGTAGTTTACATGAATTTCGCAAAGCCTTTGACAAGGTCCCACATGGGCGACTCATAAAGAAGGCAAATGCACAAGGGATACAGGGTAACTTGATGTGGTGGAAAGAAAATTGGCTCAGCTGTAGGACATAAAGGGTGATGACTGGCGGCTGCTTTAATGACTGGAAGCCAGTGTCCAGTGACATAGACAGGGATCTGTGCTGGATTCCCTATTCTTTGTCATTTATATAAATGACATAGATGACTATGTGGGAGGTAGGATCGGTAAGTTTGCGGATGACACAAAGAGTGGCCGGGTGGTTAACAGTGAGATTGAGTGTCTTAGGTTACCGGAACATATAGACGGGATGGTCAAATGGGCAGAAAAATGGCAGATGGAATTTAACCCTGAAAAGTGTGAGATGATACACTTTGGAAGGAGTAATGTGACAAGGAGGTACTCAATGAATGGCCTGAAACTGGGAAGTTCCAAGGGACAAAGAGACCTTGGTGTGTTTGTCCATAGATCTCTGAATGCAGAAGGGCAGGTTAATGGGGTGGTGAAAAAGGCATATGGGACACTTGCCTTTGTCAATCGAGGCATAGATTACAAAAGCAGGGAGGTCATGTTGGAGTTACATACAACTTTGGTGGGGCCACAGCTGGAGTACTGTATGCAATTCTGATCAACACATTATAGGAAAGATGTGATTATGCTGGAGGGGCTGCAGAGGGGATTCACCAGGATATTTTGTGGGATGCAACATTTAAGTTATGAAGAGAGGTTGGATAGGCTTGGGTTGTTTTCGCTGGAGCAGAGAAGATTGAAGGGCGACCTGATCGAGGTGTACAAGATTCTGAGAGGCATGGATAGTGTGGATAGGACACAGAAGTTCCCCTTAGTTGAAGGGTCAGTTACGAGGGGGCTCAAGTTCAAGGTGAGGGGCAGGAGGTTTGGGGTGATGTTGAGTAAAAATCTTTTTGCTCAGAGGGTGGTGATGGTCTGGAATGCACTGCCTGGGAGAGCGGGTGGCCTCACATCCTTTAAAAGGTACCTGGACGAGCACTTGGCACGTCATAACATTCAAGGCTATGGGCCATGTGCTGGCAAATGGGATTAGGCAAGCAGGTCATGTGTTGTGCATGTCTTGGTACAGACTAGGTGGGCTGAAGGACCTCTTCTGCACCGTACTTTTCTGTGACTCTTTGATACTGTTAATGTGTTTCATAAGTCAAATCTCAAGCAAGAAGTGAACATTGAAAATTGAATCTGTGTTTTATGCAGCATTTGAAATCCTCACCACAGCTTGTTTACTCCTATTTTGCTGTATGTTGTTAGAAGAGATTGTTCATTTATGTGTGTTGGAACTCTTATTTTAAACTTCTAATAAGAATCGGTAGTCCAGGTTGGTGGGAGGTGTCAAAAATATGACTTTATTGTTAATTACTCACTGGTATATCCTTGAATAAGAACTGATTATTGAATAATAATCAAGCAGATGGCAAAGAGCATAGGCACAAAAATAAACCACTATACACAGCTAACAGATCGATGATTCAAGAATTCAGCAACAAAAGACCTCCACCATGAGGTCCTGCTTTTAAGCAAATTCTTATCTCTCATTTAACCCCTCATTTACTTTCATTGGCTTCTCATTCTCAGCTGAGACCCCCTGGTTCATTCAAATGAATGTAAGTTACTTAGAGGATAACGTGTTAATCAAACATTGGACATGACTTAAGATTGACTGGTGCCTAATAAAACTAGCTTAGCATCTGCCTGTGCATTCTTAAGAAAAGTACTGGATATGTTTTCTCACATTCTGCTATGTCTCATAGCTTGGCAGAAACCTTAAGAATTGATTAGTTGATTAGACAGAACAATACGTTTTTATTGCTGAATACACTGGAATACAATGGTTAATTCAGTATATCAGAAAATGACTGGGTTCCCACAGTCAAGACACATTTAATATGTTGCTTCTTTAGCTCTATGCATTCAACTAGCCCCTATATGAATAAAACTATGAAGTAAAACTATGCACTATCAATGTGCTAGTCACCAAGATGCAGTGTTGACATTTTAAGGAATGGTAACAGACATTCTAACTGGCAATCAGCTGATAAACAATTCCAGGGCGTTGACTCTTATCTCATGGCCCACTTCAACTCTTTTATCAGTATTGCGTCTTGCACTAAACACAGGCTGAACAGACGTTACAACTTCTGACTCCATTGGGCCATATCAGAGACTCTTTAACACCCAATACATTGCAAAAAACGGTCCCTTTTGTGCCAAGATAATTTAAACGGTAATATGAAATTTGTACAAATGTAAAATAGTTAATGCCATCTGATGACTGATGTAGGTGCGTGAGCTGGAAAATGAACTGGAAGCTGAGCAGAAACGAAGTGCTGATACTGTCAAAGGTGTTCGCAAATATGAAAGAAGAGTCAAGGAACTGACTTATCAGGTATTTACAAGTTCATTATTTGGAATGATGCACCATTGTGCTAACCAGCAGTGATTATTGTTATTTTCAAATATCAATATAACTGTTGCCTTTTCTTCATTATTTACAGTCCGAGGAAGACAGGAAAAATGTTCTTAGACTGCAAGACTTAGTTGACAAGCTGCAGATGAAAGTTAAGGCTTACAAGAGGCAATGTGAGGACACTGTAAGTAACTGAGGACTATAGTTGTGTTTTTTCTACAAAATACTTTCAGAAAATTTTTGTGAAACTAATATTTGAATTTTAAATAGTTGAGATGTTTTTCTACATCAAAGACTCATGAAACCTACACTAAAGGAAATTCAGGATATTTAACAACTTGTGCAAACAGAAACGGTCATTTAGTTTTTCAGACAACCTTCTCCCACCAATTTATATATCCCACCATGCTCAATGAAACTATATTTCGTTTTGTAAGCTTTTACTCATAATTTAGGTTTAGAGTACAGAACTAAAAGTTCAAAAATGGCTGTTGCTATTATTCAAATTCTCACATACGTCAACATTTTCTGGAATTGTCAGTCATAGATTAGATAAAAGCAAATTACTGCGGATGCTGGAATCTGAAACCAAAGAGAAAATACTGGAAAGTCTCAGCAGATCTGGCAGCATTTGTATGGAAAGAAAAGAGCTAACGTTTCGAGTCCAGATGACCCTTTGTCAAAGCCTTTGTCAAAATTAGACTCAGTAGCAGTGAAGGTATAAAATGGCTTGGGTTGTGCTGCCAGCCACCTCCATTACAGCCCATGTGACACCCCATATTGGGAAGGGGGACCATATTGTTGTGTCCCGAGTGCCACACATGTACCAGTGGCATCAGGAATAGCGATGCTAATTAACCATTCCAGATTTGACTGGACCAGGCACTGACAAAGTGCAAATTTCACCCCTCACACTCAAAGCAGATGTAGACCAATTTTTGTCCCAAGGTTGCCAAAATGAATTATAAATACTGGCTGACCATCTTACAATAACTTAATTATACTCAAGTGCTTTAAGACACATCACAGAACTTTTGAATCTGGCATTCAGAATGCAAATCACAAATAACAGCTCTTCCATTAATTTTACTCTTTAACTCTCAACTACTACCGAAATTTTCAGTTGACTTGGTAAATCTATTATTTTACATTGGAGTTGTCAGTTTTAGAAGATTTGCACATGGTTCCTTAAATCCCTTAATAAAATTAAAACACACTATATTCACGGCATATCCACAACATTTTCAAATAATTCAAAAATCTAATAGGGATTGACATAGCTTCAGGGCAATATTGGTATCACCCTGCATGATGTCAAGTAGTTAGCTGCATGTGGAGTGGACTCGATGGGCCGAATGGCCTTACTTCCGCTCCTATGTCTTATGGTCTTATGTCGAGTCTCCCACCCACTGCTGGGTGAATACCAATGGTGGCGGGATGAGGTCTTTAAGTGGGCATTAATTCCTCACCTAAGGTCCTGAAATGGCGGAGGGGTGGGAAGGCCACCCATAAGCTACAGGGCAGAGGCAGGAATGTGACAGTGTCCCCACCTACCTCACCAAACACCCTCCCACCACAAAATGTGTCATGGAGGATGGCAATAAATTCCACCCATTGTGACTTTTAGCTAAAGTCAAAAACCACCTGAACAATTCAGATTTCGACTAGCTTAGCAGCAGTTCACATTCGACCACGGTCAACATTTTAGTCTATAACTTGATAATTTCTTCTGCTGTATCCCCTTTAGGAGGAACAGGCCAATATTCACCTGTCCAAGTTCAGGAAGGTGCAGCATGAACTGGAGGAAGCCGAGGAACGTGCTGACATTGCAGAGTCTCAAGTCAACAAACTTAGAAGTAAAAGCCGTGACATAAGTGCTAAGGTACATGAGATATAACTGATTTTTGAAACTGAATAAATAATGGAGTTTAAGAAATAACAAATAATTCAGAAGCAGTCTCTTCATTTGTACGGATTTAACTATTTGCATTTTCTTTTTTCCGATTAGGCCGCTGCTGAGGAGTAGATGACAATTTGCCATGGTCCAAAGAAGAAAACCACAGAATGTGTTTTTCTTTGTAACAATAGTTTTATAAAGATAGTTCCATCTGTAGGAATAAAAGTGCAACTCTGAAAAATCTTTGTGTTAGCTTTTTTAATGAACATCCAAGGAATAAAAGTGCTGCACAGAAAAACTCCAATTAATTTATATTGTCAACAAAAGTTTGACATGATGACAAAAGGAGAAACTATTAAAGCATTGCACATGTAATTGTTGCAAATAGGAATTTGTCATATCTTTAGGATCACATTAAGATTATTGGGTTTTAATTTCATAAGAAATGATTCCATGGGATATAGGACACAGAGGGAGGTCATTAGGCCAACCAGTCCATGTCCTTGTTTCTGCTCCATTTGAGCTTCCTCCCATCTTTCCTCATGTAAATCTATCAGCATGACCATCTATTCCCTTGCCTCCCAAAAGCGTGTCTAGCCTCCTCGTGAATGCTATACTATTCATATCAACCTCCCCAAGTGGTTGTGAATTTCACATTCTCACTATTTTCCTGTTGAAGAAGCTTCTTCTGAATTCCCAGTTGGTTTTCTTGGCGACTATTTTGTATTGATGACCTATTAAGCTCTTTCCCACAAGTGTTAATATTCTCTTTGCATCCACTCTGAAAACTTTTCATCATTTTAAAATCCTTGCTTAGACCACCCACCAGCCTTACTTTTTCAAAAGAAGAGACACAGCCTATTCCATCTTTTCATGATATATCCACTCAGATTTTTAGAATATCCTTGTAAATCTCGTCCATTACCTGTCCAATCCCTCTAAATTATTTTCTATAATATGAAAATTTACTTTTTATAATATGCAATTAATATAAAAGCCCTTTATATAAGGTTACATTTCACCAAGTGTAGCAGCAAGAATCCCCAATAAAATTGAAGTCAGTGGGAATCAGGGTAAAACCTCTCCACTGTTTGGCGTAATACTTTGCACAAAGTAATATGGTTGTGTTGTTGGAGAACAATCATCTCAGCCATGGGACATCGCTGCAGGAGTTCAGCAGGGTAGTCATCTAGGCCCAACCATTGTCAGCTGCTTCATCAATGACTTACCCTCCAACGTAAAGTCAGAAGTGGACATGTTCGCTGATGATTGCACCATGTTTGGCACCATTTGCCACTCCTCAGATACTGAAGCAGTTCATGCCCATATGCAGCAGAACTGGACAATGTTCAGGGTTGGGCCGCTATGTGGCAAGTGACATTTGCACCACTGAAGTGCCAGGCAATGAGCATCTCTAACAATTAAGAATCTTACCATCTCCCCTTGACTTTAAATGACATCTCCCCTTGTCATTACCATTGCTGAATTTCACACTATCAACATTCTGGGGGTTATTATTGATCAGAAGCTGAAGTGTACCAGCCAAATTAATACTGCGGCTACACAAGCAGGTCAGGAACTGGGAATTCTGTGATGAGTAACTCAACTCCGGAGTCACGTAGGCCTGTCCAACATTCACAAGGCACAAGTCAGGAATGTGACAAAATACACTCCTTGCCTGGATGTGTACAGATCCAACAACACTCCAGAAGCTCAACACCATCCAGGAGAAAGCAGCCTGCTTGATTGACCGCCATCCGCCGCCACCTGCAGTATTCACTCTTCCCGCAACTGACACACTGAGCGGGATTCTCCAGTTCCCCAGCCGTGTGTTTCTCGGCCATGCGGCTTTCACCGGCAGTGGGATTCTATCTATCCACTGCTTATCAATGCGATTTCCCATTGAAGCCACCCCAAGCCGCTGCGAAACCTGTAGGCGGGAAGAGTGAATCGCGACTACTGGAGAATTCCGCCCATTTTGGTAGCATTGCGTGTCACATACAAGATTCACTGCAGCTACTCACAAAGGCTCCTTCAACAGCACCTTCCAAACATGCAACCTCCATCAGATTCCTGGGACATTGGGATCGGTTCTGGGGGAGGTGGGACCAGTGCAACCTGGGCGGGTAACACCTGGTCAGGACCGGGATTGATGTCGTATAGGGAGTATTTGCTAGTGTGGCTGGGGAGGGTTTAAACTAACAAGGCGGGGGATCGGAACCTATGCAAGAAGTCCAGAGGAGGAGGAACCAAGGACAAAAACAAGTAATGTTAAAAGGACAAGCTGAAACGCTTTGTGCCTTAACGTACAGAGCATTCGTAATAAAGCGGATGAACTAATCACGCAAATAGATGTAAACTGGTATGATATCTGGATTATGGAGACATGCAGGGTTACCAGGGATGGGAACTGAACATCTAGGGCATTCAGTATTTAGGAAGGACAGACAAAAAGGAAAAGGAAATGGAGTTGCAATGTTGGTTAAAGAGGAAAGTAACGCAATAGTGAGGAAGGATATTAGCTCCGACAATGTAGAATCTGTATGGGTAAAGCTGAGAAGCACCATGGGGCAAAAAACATTGTATGTAACCCCCAAACTGTAGTGGTGATGTTGGGAATGGCATTAAACAGGAAATGAGAGACACATGCAATAAAGGAACATCTGTAATTATGGGTGATTTTAATCTGAATATAGATTGGGCAAATCAAATTAGTCACAATACCCTAGATGAGGAATTTCTGGAGTACATATGGGACCAATACATTGAGGAACCAACTCGAAAACAGGCAATCTGAGAATGCATAATGACAACAGAATCATTGGCAATCTAGTTATGTGAGGCCCCTTGAGGATCAGCGGCCACAATATGATAGAACTTTTAATCAAGGTGGAGAGTGAATCAGTTGATTCACAGACTAGGGTCCTGAATCTTAATAAAGGATATTATGATGATATGAGGCATGAGTTGGCTATGATCGATTTGGAAACGTTACTTTCAGGGATGACTGGATAGGCAATGGCAAACATTCAAGGAGCGCATGGGGGGGGACTGCAATACTTGTTTATTGCTGTCTGACACAAAGGTAAAACAGGAAAGGTGTCCAATCCATGGTTTACAAGGGAAATTAGAGATAGTATTTGATGCAAGGAAGAAGCTTCCAAATTAGCCAAGAAAATCAATAGGTCTGAGGATTGGGAGCAGTTTAGAATTCAGCAAAGAAGGAGCAAGGGATTGATTAAGAATGCGAAAAGAGAGTACAAGATTAAGCTTGCAGGGAACATAAAAACTGACTGTAAAAGTTTCCATAAGAACTTGAAGGGAAAATGATTGGAGTAGACAAATATAGGTCAGAAACAGCAATTTAAAATAGTGGGGGGGGGCAAAGAAATGGCTGAGTAATTAAATACATAATCTGTCTTCACAACTGAGGACACAAGTAATATGCCAGAAATGTTGGGGAATGTAGGGTTTCGTGAGATGAAGAACTGAAGGAGATAAATATTAGTAGAAAAATGTTGTTTGGGACATTGGTAGGATTGAAGGCCCCAGGGCCTGATAATCTACATCCTAGAGTACTTAAGGAAGTGGCTCTAGAAATAGTGGATGCATTGGTGATTATCTTCCAGGATTCTATCGACTCTGGAACAGATCCTACTGATTGGAGGGTAGCTAATTTAAAAAGAGTGCTCGAGAGAAAACAGGGAATTATAGACCTGACATTGGCAATGGGAAAATTTCAAAATCAAAGATTTTATAGCAGAGCACTTAGAAAACTGTGACAGGATCAAACAACGTCATCATGGATATATGAGGCGAAATCATGCTTGACAAATTTACTGGTATTCTTCGAGGATGTAACTAATAGAGTTGATGAAGGGGAGCCAGTGGCCGGAGTTTATTTTGACTTTCAGAAGACTTTTGACAAAGTTCCACATAAGAGATTAGTGTGTATAACTAAAGCACAGTGGATTAGGGGTAGTGAATTGAGATGAACAAAAACTGGGAGGCAGACAGGAAAAAAAGAGTAGGAACTGATGGGTCTTTTTCAAATTGGCAGGCAGTGACCAGTGGGATACCGCAGGGATCAGTGCTAAGACCCCAGCTATTCACAATGTATATTAACTATTTAGATGAGGCAACAAGATGTAATATCTCCAAATTTGCTGATGACTCAAGATTCGAGCAGGGTGTCCAGAACCAGGGGTCACCGTCTGAGGATACATGGTCAACTATTAAAGACAGAGGTGAGGTAAGCCTGTTGAATTCATTATCACAGGAAGTATTTGAGATCAAAAACATCATATGTTTTCAAGAAGCAGTTAGATATAGCATTTGGGGCGAAGGGGATCAAAGCATATGAGGGAAGGTGGGATTAGACTATTGAGCTGGATGATGAGACATGCAGCAGAAGCATGGGAACACGACCACCTGCAAATTCCCGTCCAAGCCACACACAATCCTGACTTGGAAATATATTGCCATTCTTTCACTGTCGCTGGGTCAAAATCCTGGAACTCCACCCCGAACAACATTGTGGGTGTATCTGCACCACATGGACTGCACAGGTTCAAAAGGTGGCTCAACACAACCTTCTCAAGGTCAATAAGCGATGGTCTAGCAATGAAGTCTGCTTCCCATGAATGGATTTTTAAAAGCTGAAATTTCACAAGGTGCTCTAAATATGGTGTAACCATAGTTCAATATATGTTTGGCATAACGTCCCCAGTTTTCAATTCTATCTTTCTAGAAATAAATCCAAGCACTTGTTTTGCATTTTTATGGGCTTGTTAAACCATGACAACTTCTACTGATTGATCCTCTGCTTCTCTTCACAACTTAGACGTGCATCTTCTAGGTAATAAGTGACCTCGCTATTCTTCCTCCCAACACGTACGACATCATACGCGCCTGCGTTGAATTTAATTTGGTAATTATTTGCCCAATCTGCAAATGTATTAATTTTGTCCTGTAATTTGTCGCAGTACTGCTCGGCTTTGGCTATCCTTGCGCAATATAGTGTGATCCACAAAATGCCAAATCGTGTTTTCGATTCCAAAGTCCAATCGTTAAGGTCAATCGTGAATGGCACTGATTCTCATGGAACGCCACTACCCACTCTCAGCCACTGTGAATCGTTAGCTTTTACTCATGCTCTCTGCTTTCTGTGTTGAAGTCAGCTAGCACTGGTAATGCAGTCTGTCCCTTGTTCCTGTCTGCATTCTCTGACCTTATTCATTAGTGTATTTTCAGCACATTATCAAAAACCTTTTCAAAATTCAGAACAGTTCTAACCACTGCAGTACCATTGTTGAGACTCTCTGTCATCTCCTCAAAAACAAAATCAGAAGATTTCTCAATCATAGAATCCCTGCAGTGCAGAAGGAGGCCATTCGGCCCATCAAGCCTGCACTGGCCCTCTAAAAGAGTACGCCACCCAAGCACACTCCTCCACCTGATCCCAATAACACCTTAACCTAATCTACACATCTTTGGACACTAAGCAGCACTTTTAGCATGGCTAATCGACCTAACGCGCACATGTTTGTCCTGTGGGAGGAAACCGGAGCACCCGGAGGAAACCCACACAGGCACAGAGAGAATGTGCAATCTTCACACAGTTATCCAAGGCTGGAACTGAATCTGGGTCCATTCTTTATTAATAAGGGGATCAGGGGTTATGAGGAGAAGGCAGGAGAATGGGGATGAGAAAATATCAGTCATGATTAAATGGCAGAGCAGAGTCGATGGGCCGAATGGCCTAATTCTGCTCCTACGTCTTATGGTCTTATGGGTCCCTAGCGCTGTGAGGCAGCCTTGCCAACCACTGTGCCACCATGCCTTTTGAAGTTCATGCTATTAATCATTATATTACTTCATTTCTTAGTGATTTTCTATTCTCTCTATTGGTAAGGATTCCATTATATATCCTACCAATGTTAAGCAGACCGGTCCATAATTTCATGTTCCACGCCTCTTCTTAATTATTGCCATTACATTCTTTTTCTACTGAATTATTAAATATGTGTAGTAATAGCTTTGCTATATCTTCTCTGAACTCTTTTAAAATGCTTGCATACAATCTACCTGGACCAGGTTTTTAATGTTCACACAAAGTTATGAACTAAGGGCAGGAGTAAGCCATTCAGCTCCTTGAGCATGCTCTACTATTTAGTAAGATCTGATAGTAACCTCAAATCTGCATCCCACCTGTAATGTTCTTGTAGGATGGCCTAATTTATATGACAAGTACAGTTGTAGGTAAACTGCGGGTAAACTATATACAAAACAATAGATGAATAACAGTAAGATCACGCACAAGCAACCTCTCTCTTCAGCTTCCTCCAGTCAGTCTGAGGCATCACCTGACTCTAACATTCACTTATATCAGGCATTTTCAAAGTGGGGGCCACGACCCCCGGGGTGGGTAGCGGGCGGGTGTCGGGAGGGTCACGGAGCCAGCCATTGCAGCGTTCCAGATCACGGGGATTCACATGCAACAGCTGCAGCAGCCTTCTTTTCACAATGCTGGCTGCCAGCGGCTTTAAAAATGGCGGCCGCGACAGCTAAGAAAATGTAGGCGCACTGGGCATACGTGCCTGCTCATCAGTGCGCATATGGCTTGAGAGTGTTGGGACCTGAATCCGGGGTCAAAGTGTGATCGCGGCATGGCTGCGCTGACTGCGTGGTGATCATCGATGATGAACAAGGCTCTGACCTTGATTTGGTTTGCATCCTTAAACATTAGTCATATGATCTGGAGAGAGTGTATATTCCTCATGGTTTAATCATGGACAGAACTGAATGTTTGGCAAGGGATACAATGAAAACCATGGGAAATCATCACATTGTCGCCCTCTGTGTACTGAAGGGTGGCTACAAGTTTTTTGCTGACCTTTTAGACGACATTAAAGCATTCAATCAAAACAGTGTGCAGTCAATCCCAATAACGGTGGACTTCATCCGCTTGATGAGTTACTGTAATAATCACTCAACAGGGGAGCTACTCAGAGTTTACAAACTGAGGTATGAAATTCACGCTTTCCTCCTCGAGAAATTGTCCTCTCTGGTTGATTTATTTGTTGATGAAACTTGGATGCTAACTATGTGTAGCACGTTCAATCACTCATGAGACGAGATGAGAAGGAGTCAAACGATGGCTTTAATATGCAGACTTGTTCCCCAGCAGCACAGTTACAGAATGCGGCTGCTGGGAGAACCCGGGCTATTATACTCCGCCTTACTGGGTGGAGCCAGTAGCGGCTGATCTAATCGGGACCCAGAGTCTATCCACCAATAGCCTCTCGGCATCACAGGGTACTGTAATACCCCTAATACATACCACCACATTCACCCCTTGTTAAAAAAGAACCCGGCGGGGGTAGTGGGCCGTATGGTGGTAGGGGTTTACAGAGTCGGTACCTAGGATGCTGCTAACATGGCGACTATGCTCCGATATCAAACTAACAGTACTATTTACAATGCCACTTTTACGGGGCAACTGAATTATTTACAGAGGCATTTCTTGCTTTGTTATACGGATTTGATGAGTCGAATGGGTGCGCTGGTCATCCTCGCCGATCGTCTCAGCCCCGGTGGTGATGCAGGCACTGGCTCGGGCACCGTCGTCTCTGGGAGCGTAGCAACGCCTCTTCCTGCTCCACTAACCCTAGTCGCGACTGGTGGGAGGCCCGATCCACCCGGGAAGGGGGCGGCTGTGGGGTGCGCCGGTGGGAGGGAGGGGGTGTGTGGAGCTCCGGCGCGCGCCAGGTCCCACAGGGAGACCGTGTCCTGTCGCCCGTCGGGGGACGCCACATAGGCGTTTTGAGGGTTCGCGTGGAGGAGATGAACCCTCTCGACCAACGGGTCCGATTTGTGCGTCCGCACATGTTTTCAGAGCAGGATGGGTCCCGGGGCTACCAGCCAGGTCGGAAGTGACATTCCGGAGGAGGACTTCCTAGGGAAGACCAGGAAGCATTCATGAGGTGTTTGATTCGTTGTTGTACAAAGCAGCGACCGGATGGAGTGGAGGGCGTCCGGGAGGACTTCCTGCCAGCGGGAAACTGGGGGACATCTGGACCGTAGAGCCAGCAGGACGGTCTTCCAGACCGTTCCGTTTTCCCTCTCTACCTGACCGTTCCCCCGGGGGTTGTAACTGGTCGTCCTGCTCGAGGCAATGCCTTTGTTGAACAGGAATTGACGCAGTTCGTCACTCCTGAAGGAGGACCCCCTATCGCTATGTATGTAGGCGGGGCAACCGAACAGTGTAAAGATGGTGCAGAGGGCTTTAATGACCGTGGCCGCGGTCATGTTGGGGCAGGGGATGGCGAAAGGGAACCGGGAGTACTTGTCAATCACATTCAGGAAGTATGTGTTGTGGTCGGTGGAGGGGAGGGGGCCTTTGAAGTCCAGACTGAGGCGCTCAAAGGGACGGGAAGCCTTTCTCAGGTGCGCTTTATCTGGCCTGTAGAAGTGCGGCTTGCACTCTGCGCAGATTTGGCAGTTCCTGGTGGCTGTCCTGACCTCGATGGAGTAGGGCACGTTGCGGGTCTTTCCGAAGTGATAGAACCGAGTGACCCCCGGGTGGCAGAGGTCCTCATGGAGGGTTCGGAGACGGTCCACTTGTGCGTTGGCACACGTGCCGCGGGATAGGGCATCGGAAGGCTCGTTAGTGTCTAAAGGTTAGGTGGGGATAAGGAGGGGGTGTGGGCCTGGGTTATGTGCTCTTTCAGCGGGCGCGATTCTCCACTCCCACGCCGGTTGGGAGAATCGCCTGGGCCGCCAAAATTTCCGGGCACGCCGGTCCGACGCCCTCCCGCGATTCTCCCGAGCAGCGGGAACGGGCCAGTTGAGTTTCGCGGGCCACAGGCCGGAGAATCGCCGGAGACACCCAAAATGGCGATTCTCCGGCACCCCTGCGATTCTGAGGTCCAGATGGGCCGAGCGGCCAGGCCAAAACGGCGGGTTCCCCCCAGCGCCGTCCACACCTGGTCGCTACAGTCGTGAGCGGTGCGTGAACGCTGGGGGGGGCGGCCTGTGGGGGGGCGAGGGGGGATCCTGCACCGGGCTTCACCTTGAATGTGGGGTGGCCCGCGATCGGTGCCCACCGATCGTCGGGCCGTCCTCTCTGAAGGAGGACCTCCTTCCTTCCGCGGCCCCGCAAGATCCGTCCCCCATCTTCTTGCGGGGCGGATTTGGACAGGACAGCAACCACGCATGCGCGGGTTGGCGCCGGCCAACTCGCGCATGCGCGGATGACGTCCGTTATGCGGCGCCAGCCGCATCATCTATTTGGCGCCGCTTTTACGCGGGCGGCAAGGCCTGGCGCGGGTAGATGACGCGGCCCCGATACTGGCCCATTGTCAGGGCCTGGATCAGTCAGGACCGGGGCAGTTCCGCGCCGTCGTGAACCTCGACGGCGTTCACAACGGCGCGGCCACTTCGGCGTGGGGGTGGAGAACCCCACCCATGATGTCAGTGCAGGCTTGATGCACTGCAGTGATTCTATAAACACTAATAAAAAAAACAGATGTGACAAGGACAGTGACAGCAAAAAGCTCTGGGGCGCTTTTAAAATCTTATAACCATAATCTAAATTGAAACAAAAGAACATTTTTAAACAAGCCACATGTAAAATTATCTAATAATATAGTGAAGATTTAAATAGTTTCACAGATTTAAAACAAATAACTAAACCTATGTTCACTTATCAATAATCGCCTTTAATCATAAAAAATGTAATTAAAAATTACTTTTAAAAAATCAACAACAATAGTAATGCGCGTTAAAAGAACGAGCAAAAAATCCCCAGGAAGTATGGATGGGGGGTTCTGGGTATGGCAGAGAGCGGGGATTGAGTGGATGGGGGGGGGGGTGGTGTTCATAGAGGGGAGCTTTCCGAGTATGAGGGGGCTGGAGGAAAAGTTTGGGCTGGCGAAGGGAAATTAATTCAGATACTTGCAGGTGCGGGACTTCCTTCGTAAACAGGTGGCAACCTTCCCGCTCCTACCGCCAAGGGGGATTCAGGACAGGGTAATTTCCAGAGGGTGGCTAGGCAAGGGGAGCGTTTTGGCCATCTATCAGGAGCTATCGGGTCAGAGGAGACGCAGACCGAGGAGCTGAAGCGCAAGTGGGAGGAGGAGCTGGGAGGTGAGATAGAGGATGGTTTACGGGCAGACGCGTTGAGTAGAGTCAACGCGTCTGCAACATGTGCCAGGCTCAGCCTGATACAATTTAAGGTTGTGCACCGGGCTCACAAGACAGCAGCCCGGATGAACAGATTCTTTGGGGTGGAGGACAGGTGCACAAAATGTGCGGGAGGACCGGCAAACCATGTCCACATGTTTTGGACATGTCCAAAGCTTCGGGGATTTTGGCAGGGGTTTGCGGACGTCATGTCCAAGGTTTTAAAAACAAGGGTGGCGCTGGGTCCAGAGGTGGCGATTTTCGGGGTGTCGGAAGATCCGGGAATCCAGGAGAAAGAGGCAGACGTTCTGGCCTTTGCTTCCCTGGTAGCCCGCAGACGGATACTATTGGCATGGAGGGACTCAAAGCCCCCGAAGTCGGAGACCTGGCTATCGGACCTGGCTAGCTTTCTCTGTATGGAGAAAATTAAGTTCGCCTTGAGAGGGTCACTGTTAGGGTTCGCCCTAGGTGGCCACCGGTCGTTTACATCCTTGTGGCAAATTAATCGTCAGCAGACTGTGGGGGGGGGGGGTAGTTTAGATTAGAGTAGGGGGGTAATAAGGGTGAGACCTGTACGAAAGGTAAAACGGTTTTTGCGCAATATTTATGGTTTCATGTATCTTGTCTATTTTGTTGCTGTTTCTATATCAAAAATACATCAATAAAATGTTTATTAAAAAAAAATCAAAGAGCAAAAAACTTTTTAAAAGTCTACTTATCTTTAAAATACTTGTTAAAATAGCTGCCCATTGTTCTTCTTATTAAACATTTTTTTGAGGTTTTTGTGATTTTGTAACAATAACAGAAGAAACAGTGTACATACAAATATAAACATAGTGAAAAGGCCGTCTTCCTCCTTCACAGGTTCCACCTTTCTTACACACTAATATAAACTAACCCTCCCCCCTCTCTGCTGACAATCAATTTTCTCTAAAGAAGTTGACAAATGGCTGCCACCTTCGGACGAACCCTGACATTGATCCTCTTATGGCGAACTTGATTTTCTCCAGACAGAGAAAGCTAGCCATCCCAGTGAGCCAGGTCTCTGACTTCGGAGGCTTTGAGTCCCTCCAAGCTAATAGTATCCGTCTCCGGGCTACCAGGGAGGCAAAGGCCAGACATTCTGCCTCTTTCTCTTCCTGGATGCCTCGATCTTCCGACACTCCGAAAACCGCCACCTCTGGACTCGGTGCCAACCTTATTTTTAACGCCTTGGACATGACATCCGCAAACCTCTGCCAGAATCCCTTAAGCTTCGGGCATACCCAAAACATATGAACATGGTTTTCTGGTCCTCCCGCACACCTTGCACACCTGTCTTCTATCTCAAAGAACCTGCTCATCTGGGATACTGTCATGAGTGCCCAGTGAACGGCCTTAGATTGTATCAGGCTGAGCCTGGCGCATGATGTGAACGCGTTGACTCTACTCAATGCATTCGGCCAGAGACCATCCTCTATCTCTCCTCCTAACTCCTCTTCCCATTTGTGTTTCAGCTCCTCGGTCTGCGTTTCCTCTGACCCCATGAGTTCTTTATAGATGTCCGAAACCTTCCCCTCTCCCACCCATACTCTGGAAACTACCCTGTCCTGTATCCCCCTTGGTGGTAGGAGCGGGAAGGTTGAGACCTGCCTGAGTAGGAAGTCCCGCGCCTGCAGGTACCTAAACTCATTCCCTTCTGTCAATTCAAATTTCTCCTCCGACTCCCTCAGGCTGGGAAAGCTCCCCTCTGTGAACAGATCTCCCATCCTCTCAATCCCTGCACTTTGCCATCTCCGAAACCTTCCATCCAGTCTCCCCAGGGCAAACCGATAACTTTTGCAGATTGGAGTCCAAACCGATGCTCCCTCTGCTCCCACATGTTTCCTCCATTGCCCCCAGACTCTCAGGACCAACTCGTGCCCTTACATGATGCCGCCTCTACTCGCTCCCATACTGCCCCTCCTCCCCCGCCCTCCCCCCTCCCCCTCTCCCTCCCCCCACCCACCCACCACTCACTCCCTAATCATGGCTATATTTGCCACCCAATAGTAATTGCTAAATTTCGGCAGCGCCAAGCCGCCCTCCCCCGGCTACGCTCCAGCATCACCTTTTTTACTCGCGGGATCTTGCCCGCCCATACAAAGCCAGAGATCAGCTTGTTTACCCGTTTAAAAAAGGCCCATGGAATAAAGATGGGGAGGCACTGAAAAACAAACAGGAATCTCGGGAGGACCGTCATTTTCACTGTCTGTACCCTCCCAGCCAGTGATAGCGGGATCATGTCCCACCTTCGGAAGTCTTCCTTTACTTGGTCCACCAGTCGGATCAAATTTAGCTTATGAAACCGTTCCCATTCCCGTGCCACCTGGATGTCTAAATACCGATAGCTTCCCCTTACCACTCTAAACGCCAGCTCCCCAGTTGCCTTTCTGCCCCCTTGCCTGGATCGCGAACATCTCACTTTTCCCCATGTTCAATTTATAACCTGAAAACCGTCCAAATTCCCCCAGAATCCTCATAATCTCTCACATCCCCTCCAGTGGGTCAGAAATATATCGGAGCAGATCATCTGCGTATAGCGAGACTCTGTGTTCCACCAACACCCCCCCCCCCGCCCCCCCCCCCCGCCTCGAACGAGCCACTTCCAGCCCTTTGAGGCCCTCAGAACAATTGTCAGCGACTCTATGGCCAGCGCAAACAGCAGTGGGCAGAGGGGGCATCCCTGCCTCATCCCCCGGTGCAGCCTAAAATAGCCCGATGTCAACCTGTTTGTCCGTACACTCACCACAGGCGCCTGATACAGCAGCCTAACCCAGTCGATGAAGCCCTGTCCAAACCCAGCACCTCCCACAGATAGGTCCATTCCACCTGGTCAAAGGCCTACACTGTGTCCATTGTGACCACCACCTCTATGTCCCTACCCTCTGGGGCATCATGATCACATTCAACAGTCTTCTAACATTGGCCGCCAACTGCCTGCCCTTAACAAATCCCGTCTGGTCCTCCCCAATCATGTCCGGAATGTCTTCTATCCTTGAAGACAAGATTTTGGGCAACAGTTTGGCGTCAACATTTAGTAAGGAGATCGGCCTGTAGGACCCGCAAAGCTCCGGATTCTTTTCCCACTTCCAAATCAGTGAGACCGTGGTCTGTGACATCGTCGGGGGAAGCACCCCTCTCTCCCTTGCCTCATTAAATGTCTTCATCAGCATCCCAGTGTCATAATATCCACTCATGTATATAATGAGATGCAGACAGGCAGTGATTGACACACAGGATGACCAATGAACACACACGACACATAACAACCAATCACCAGACAGGACACCACCACTATAAAGCACACAGGGCATTAAGACTATCCCTCTCTCTACAGGACACAGCTACTGAGATAGTAAGAGTGCACAAGCCAGTGAGCATTATCACCATGAGGTAGAGAGTTAGTCTGGTCAAGCCAGTAGGAGGTTATCAGTTAGATTGATAGAGTGTCAACTCACAGCAGACTATGTACAGCAATCAGGAAGTTCAATAAAACAGTGTTGGACCATCTCCTGTGTCAGAAGCCTGTTTCTAGTTTCACTGCATCCAGTTGCAGTCAACGTTGAACCAACTTACTTAACACATCACCCAGAGAACTTTTTCTAAAACTCCACTGGGTACCCGTCCGGACCCGGGGCTTTACCCGACTGCATGGCCTTCAGCCTTTCGGCTATTTCTTCCATCCTGATCGGGGCCCCCAGCCCTTCTACCAGTCCTTTGTCCACCTTCGGGAACCTTAGCCCCCCTAAGAATTGCCTCATCCCTTCCGGCCCAACTGGGGGTTCCGATTCATATAACCTGCTATAAAACTCCTTGAATGCCCTGTAAACCCCTTCTGAATCCCCGACCAGGTTCCCATCTCTGTCCCTCACTTTCCCAATCTCCCTGGCTGCCTCCCTCTTTCTGAGCTGCTGCGCAAGCATTCTGCTGGCATTCTCTCCATACTCATATATTGCACCCCCTCACCTTCCTCAGCTGCTCCACTGCCTGCCCTGTAGTTAGCAAGCCAAACTCCGCCTGTAGCCTCCATCGTTCCCTTAAAAGCTCTGCCTCTGGGGTCTCCGCATATCTTCTGTTGACCTGAAGTATTTCCACTATCAGTCAATCCGTCTCTGCTCTATCTACCTTCTCCCAGTGGGCCCGTATCGAAATCAGCTCCCCTCTGACCATCGCCTTCAGCGCCTCCCAGACCATTGCTTCCGAGACTTCGCCCGTGTCATTAACTTCTAGATAGGTCTGGATGCATGTCCTCACCCGCCCGTACATCTCTTCACTCGCTAACAGCCTGACATCCAATCTCCAATGCGGGCACTGGCCACACTGCTTGCTCACCTGCGAGTCCACCCAGTGCAGGGCATGATCCGAGACCGTGATCGCTGAGTACTCAGTGGCCAGTACCCCCGTTGTGATATGGTACGAATTAAGTAATGGCATGATGGGAAAACTGGTCAATGGGAAGACTGGTCAAAAGGTTTGATACTATAGAAGAAAGACTGAAACTACTAATTCCAGCTCCCCAGGCCCAGGTAAAGAATGCAGCCCTAACCATTTTCAGACTAGTATGGCCGTAGGCGCCAACTCTGCATAACTTGAAGTCTGAAAAGATCAGCGAAGGTCGAGCCATTCCAAAACACTGGACCTCGGCAACTCCTGATAAAACTAACTCGTCATAACCCAGGGCCGTAGGAATTTAAAACAAAGATAAGTTCAGGAAGAAACAAGTCTATTCTGACCTTTCAATGTTCCCTCCGAGGACTAAATAATGGTATGAGTGATATGACCAAACATGGTCTGGTCTTTGCTTCCGTTTGTATTTCCGATCAAACACTTGACCATACTGTTGTCACACAATCTTGATAAAGTTAATGTATAAATATTGATCTAATTCTCCGCGAAAAGCGCGGAACTTGTGACAGACTGAGCAGTTTTGTTGACTGCTCTCTGACTTCAAGTTTCAGCCATTACTGCAGGGAGTTGTTTTCGAAAATAAAGCTTGTTATTCTGTCTTAATGAGTGTGTTGAATTTTTCTACCACAGAAGCGGGAAAATATTGACTTTGACATTTTGGCGCAAGCGAGCAGTTACCCATAACCTGAGTGAATTCCGTGGAGGACTGAAGAAGTGATTGAGCCAGACCCGGAGGAAAGGGACAGACGCCGGCACAAGGTAAGATTAACCTTGGTCTCTCTCTCTCTCGGATTAGTGGTTCGACTCCTCATCCCTGACGGAAATAACTAAAAAGGGGACCGTGCTCGAATCTAAATTGTACTTACTAAATTGTTAGTAGAGTACTCCGGGTCAGGGACCCCAATTGTGGTTAGCCTTAGGTCAGGGACCTCTTGCTTGTTTTACAGATTTAAATGTGGGTCAGCGACCCTGCAATTTGATTTGGTACCAGGGATTTTTTTTGAATGCCAGGGGCACATTTTATTGACATTATGGGACAGAGTTTAGACAAAACCGGGGGCAATTCCACTCTATTTTTCATGTGCTCTGAAAACCCTTCTCATGAACGTAATTTACGAAGATTATCTGCAGCGCTGAACAATAAATTGGGTAACGATGTTTGGCCAGTAGGGGGCACTTGGAACTACGATAATTGTATTTCTGCTGAGAAAATTATTTGGCAGAGACACACCGGTTTTAAGTGGAAGTTTTTAATCTCAGAGTGGAAAAAGCAATCCAGTAAGCGCCACGAACAATCACTATTAATGAGTTGGAGAGATAACACCCGTAGAAAGGGATTGATGATTGTGTGGATGGTAAAGCAAAGAATTGGGAGACTTTAAAATTGGAATGTAAACTTTGGGATAGAAAGCATAAACAACAAGGCAAAAATAAAAATCTCCAACCAATAGGCAGAGAGGGCTAGCCCAGCAAATTTAATGAAAGGACGATCCTCCCAGTTGCTCTGGCATGCCGATGTTTCTCTATTCAGGCGATACGGAAGAGGAAGAGGATTTAACTCCTGGACCCCACCCTCATCCTGCACACCCTGACCCTACAATTCCACCGTCCCAAGTCCAGACTTCCCCTTATGGTCCCACTGCCAATGAAACTCCTGCTAACGCATCCCCCGTAGCAACACGCACTCAGTCACATATGCAAGCCGTTAATTTGGAACAACCCTTCACCTCTGTTAATCAGGCTTTTCTTGATTTATCACTCCAACCTAATGAGGAGGAAACCTTTCCGCCACCACCTCCCCCTGCAAATTATCCCATTAGGAGTGTTATTGACCCCCACGCTGGTGATAATGACGACCCATTCATTGAGGTGTGGCAGGCTTTTAAACCCCATGAGCTATGTTTGATCATGGCCCAATGTCCCTCCTGCAAAGAGGACCCAGAGGGGTTCACTGAGTTTTTGAGGAGAACTGCGACCTTGTACGGTGCTACCGCACGTGATCAATATTCACTGATTTATTCATCCCTTCCCCCAGAATTAGGGGAAAGATGGAAAAATTAATTAGGACTTCATGGGGACACGTGGACGGCCTTCAGCGCCGCACACCAAACGGAGGACAATCAGCGTACTACAATGTTCTCTGCACTAAAACGGGCTCTCCGTAAACCCGTTGACATCGCCAAGCTCCTTGAATGTACCCCCACTTCTAAGGAAGATGGTCCAGAATGTTTTGACCGCTTTTGTGGCGTGTACACTCTTTACTCCGGGGACATTGCTTTCAATGCAGGCACACAGTCTCCCCAATTTAATGCACTATTAATGCAAGTTTTGCCTGACCGTGTAGTATTAAAACTAATAACATGGACTGGTCTGACAATTCTAAACCTCAAATGAAACGTGCTGTGTCTTATTATTGGAGCAATGGCCGCAACCGTGAGACCTGTTACTAAGACACTTCGCCCAAAATTAAATCCGAATTCATCCAACGTCCCTCTCAAAGAAGAGCTCCTAAAGGTCAGAACTCTTAGACAGATTCACGTTACTATCGCCCAGATTGCACGGACCCTCCTGAATTTGGTTACCGCCCACAGGCTCCTTACCCCTTCACTCCACACATGGAGGATTTTGACAGCGCTCCTCCACGTCGTCCTCCTGCCAAATATAATGTCACTTGCTTCAACTGTCAACGTACAGGCCACTACGCTAGGGATTGTCCAGCACCCCAACGACAAGGTAAATTTCAACCCCTTCGGCAGATACCCTTTACTACCTCTAACCCCTACCGACTAGCCAGATCGAAATTTCCGGTCCTCTCAACAGACCACTCTGACGAGCCCACCGCTCCGATTTACATAGAGGGCGTGCCTATCCCCTTCCTGATTGACACCGGCGCGACTCATTCTACGCTAGACTGGACATTAATTCAGAAACATTGCTTTCCCCTTTCTGATATGCATGTGGAACTTGCCGGTTTTATGGGGGAAGGTGCTGTTTATCCGCTTACGAATCCGCTCTCTGTTCAATTTGAGGACCGGGAATGTTGCACCCCTTTCACAGTTACCCGCGCCCTCGGTGTCAACCTGGCCGGATGTGATTTGCTGTGTCCCTTGCAGGTGGAAATTGTTTGCCTTGATAACGGCATTACTATATCAGCTATCCCGCAGGCCCAGCTTAGAAATTTTCCCCTTTTCACTACTCCACAGTGGTGGCCGGTTGACTTTGATCCCTCACACTTTTCACCTCCCTTAGATATTCCCGATCCACATGTCACTCTTTGCGACGATCATACAGGATGCTCGCCTGATTTGGACAGCATTTACCAAGATGCCCTCGGTTCTCTACAATCCATTTCCTTTGTTGGCCTCGCTAGGGGAAAAGAAGGTCTGCCTTTCTAGTCAATTTACCCCATGGCCTCTGGCGTCAGTCGGGACTTGTGTCACCCCACGTGACCCTTTCTGTGAACGAAGGCTACTGTGCCAAGTCCTTGGGATTTCTGGCAGCTGCACTGCGAGGACAAGCTGCTCCTTTCTTTAATGGACGTCAAATCCTACCAGCAGGCACTTTAGAATATTTTCAACGCCCATTTGTCCTCATTGGCACACTGCACCACCATCGTTCAGTCCAAGCAACGACTTCTGAACTACCTGCAGATTTATGGGTGGCCTCCAAACATGAAGTTGGTCTCATTAATGTCACTCCCATTGTTATTAAAGTTAAACCTAACATGCCCTTGCCCTCGATTTCACAATACCCGTTGCTCCCCGAGGCTGAAGAAGGAGTCTCGGTCATGATTCAATCGTTCCTTCAACAGGGAATTGTGGTACCATGCCAATCGCCCTGTAACACCCCGATTCTTCCAGTTCCTAAGATAGGAAGACCATTCGAATGGCATTCGGTCCAAGACCTCCGATGTTTTAATCAGATAGTGGAACCCTTACATCCTATTGTCCCAAACCCGGCGACAATCCTTAGTCATGTCCCACCGGAAGCGACTGTTTTCACCCTTGTTGATTTACAACATGCCTTTATTGCGATACCCGTCGCCCCTGAATCACAGTATTTGTTTGCCTTTACATTTAAGGGCAACCAATAGACTTGGACTAGGCTCCCACAGGGCTTCATTCATTCTCCAACCCTTTTCTCACAAGCATTGCACTCCCAGTTAGCGACATTATCAACTCCTCGTGGCTCCACCATCATCCAATATGTTGATGACTTACTCCTTGCCAGCCCTGACTTCAACGCTAACCAGCGTGACACCAGTTACCTGCTCATCCGTCTCCATTGCTGGCGATATGTGATCCTGCCCACTAAAGTTCATAAAGGCCAACGGCAGGTCAGATTTTTGGGTGTCCTAATAAGTGCTATGGCTCGCTCCCTTACTCAGGAACGCATTACTCCTATACTGCAGACCCCATTTCCTACATCGCCCAAGCAGGTGTGAGCCTTTTTAGGATTGGTGAACTTTTGCAGACAATGGATTCCAAATGTTACTGTCCATACTAAAGATTTAACTCCGTACTACTCTCAAAACGCTCCTCTTAAGTTTTAACTTCCTGATTCAGCAAAACAATCTTTTGTTACTCTCAAAAACGCCCTGGCTACCGCCCCAGCGCTAGGATGACCTATGTATGACAGACCTTTTCAGTTGTACGTTAATGTTCTTGATGAATGTGCCACTGGTGTTCTAACACAAGAACACGGTGACCGGCGTCGCCCGGCGCCTACTACTCTACGAAATTGGATCCTGTAGCTTGCGGTCTACCTCCCTCCACCCAAATTCTTACGGCTGTCCATTTGTTAGCACAGGCAGCCTCTAATCTGACCCTTCCCAGCCAGTGCAAGTGCATACTCTATTGTGGCTCTCCTAACGTCTCAGCAAACCCAGCATCTGACTCACGCCCGCTTGAGCCGCTATGAGGTTTCACTATTGCAAAACCCCTACCTCTCTTTTCATTACTGTTCTACCTTAAATCCTGCTGTGTTCATCGAACAGCCCCCCGATAAACTTGCGGACCCGCCACACGATTGTTTGCTTCGGAATCACTTCCTTACCGCGCCCGGATTTAACGGACCGGCTTATTGATAATCCAGATCTAACTTTTTATGTTGATGGCAGTTCCTCCATTTCTCTCACTGGCATCCCACAGTCGGGATATGCCGTGGTAACCGACACTGACATGCAGGAAGCAGCAGCCTTCGAGACCCCTGTCTCCGCACAAAAAGCCGAGCTATTTGCCCTTACTCGAGCATGTATTTTGGCCACAGATAAAAGTATGAATGTTTACACTGATTCTAGGTATGCTTTTGGTGTAACCCGCGATTTTGGTCGCCTCTGGCAACAGCGAGGCTTTCTCACCTCTGCGGGAGCTCCCATTCAAAATGCTCTATGGATTAAAAATCTCCTCGAGGCTATTCAGCTTCCCCATCAATTGGCAATTATTAAATGTGCTGCGCACACAAAGGGGGACACTCTTGTTCAATTAGGAAATGCCCGTGCTGATTCGGCTGCTAAGGCTGCGGCTATATCAGCCTCTCTGACTGTTCCCAGTGGGGCTAATCAGGCTCTAAACCAGGTACCTGCATTAGGAACGAAGGGCATGCCAGACATAACTGAAGTTCAAAATTTACAGAGGGACGCTTCTGATTCCGAGCGCACACTATGGAAGTCAATGGGGTGTTCACACTCCTTGACACGAGACCTCTGGCTTACTCCCGTTGGTCAAGTTTGTATTCCGAATTCTTTATTGCCGGTACTTATTGATTATTTGCATTCTTGTACCCACCTTGGCAAGGAGGGAACAGCTACTCCTGAAAACTTATTGGCACCCAGATTTGAATACAGCAGTGCAAACGCGTCTGGATCGATGCGTTATTTGCATGAAACATAATAAGGGTAAAGGCATTAAATGCCCTCCAGGAACCACTGCCTTGCCAGATGGCCCTTTTGCCTGTATACAGCTTGATTTTATTGAATTGTCAAAAGCACAGTGCTATACATATTGTTTCGTAATAATCGATGTGTTTAGTAAATGGATTGAAGCCTTCCCCACCACTAATTATATGGCACATACAGTGGTGAAGTTGTTGTTAATGGAAGTCATTCCTCGTTTTGGGGTACCCAAAATGGTGAGCTCAGACAATGGACCACATTTTGTAGCTCAGATCAATACTGAATTGTGCGAAGCACTCGTAATTAAACAGCAACTGCACTGCGCGTATCACCCGCAGGCTGCAGGAATTGTGGAAAGAGCCAACGGGACTTTAAAAGAAAATTTATCTAAATTAACTGAAGAAACTGGGTTAAATTGGCTAAAGGTATTACCCTTGGTACTGTTTCACATGCGAGTGACTCCCCATTCGCAGACCGGACTGTCAGCTGCAGAGATAGTCTATGGTCGGCCAATGTGGACTCCCTGGGATGCCCATGAAAAACCCCTAGAGGGAGTAGGCCTCCATGTGATGGGGGAACAAATGCAGAACTATTTGAAGCAATTAACACTGTCTCTGAAGTTTCTCCACTCACAGGTAAAACAGGCACATCTCCCAGTAACGGCAGGGACAGCCGTCCCTCGATATTCAGTGATCAAACCCGGAGACTACGTGTTGGTGAAAAACTGGGACAGAAAGAAACTAGGACAACGCTGGAGAGGACCCTTCCTCGTACTGCTGACTACACCGACTTCCGTCAAACTTGAAGGACGTTCAAGTTGGATACATCTATCTGATTGCAAGAAGATAGTCTCCAACACAGACGAGAACACAGGATGAAGATCGTCATTATAATTTTTGGACTCTCTGAACTATTTAGCCTTAATGGCCACTCGGTAGTAAAAAAAAACGACCTAAACGAGACCTGCCTTCCAATACCTATTTATCTCTGTCATATCTTTATGCCGAAAATTGAACGTAAGCAAGTGTTGGGTTCGTACCCACATCCCCGTCCATTCGAGGGAAGGAATACCTCTCCAATCCCTCCCCTTTCATATCGCAGAGACGGTTGAATGGATTTTACGACAAAATCAAACAGGGAGCAAGGGAGATAGGGGGGATATGGAAATATGGAGATCTGCTGGCTATGACATGACTAAATTTTCAGCTTCATATCAACCTACCTATAATCATGCCTTGACTCCACCCTCCCTCACTGTCCACTCGTATAATGTTCAAGGTTCCATGTGTTTTAACAAATCAGGGAAAGGAAAGTTAATGGGGGATTGGTCCAAAGTATGGAAAAAAACCTCTTTTTTAAAAAAATATATTTTATTCAAATTTTTCGGCCAAATAAAACAATACAAAGGGTTTCCTTTTTACAACAATAAAACAATATAAATAACAGTGACCGTTTTAACAAATAAATAAATAATATATAAACTACATGGCAACTGCCATAACAAAAATAATAACTCTCCAGAAATAAAATCAAACAATCCAATATACGTAACCAAGTACAAATATCTGTACAAAAACACCCCTGAGGACCCACCCAAGCCCCCCCCCCCCTCCCCTCCCCCCTGGGTTGCTGCTGTTACCTTCCCATTTCCTTTATCGTTCTGCGAGGTAGTCAATGAACGGTTGCCACCATCTGGTGAACCCTTGAGCCGAACCCCTTAGTGCGAACTTTATCCGTTCTAGTTTTATAAACCCTGCCATGTCATTTATCCAGGTCTCCACGCCCGGGGGTTTGGCTTCCTTCCACATAAGCAATATCCTTCGCTGGGCTACTAGGGACGCAAAGGCCAAGACATCAGCCTCTTTCGCCTCCTGCACTCCCGGCTCTTCTGCAACCCCGAATATAGCCAACCCCCAGCCTGGCTCGACTGGACCCCCACCACCTTTGAAAGCACCTTTGCCACCCCCACCCAGAACCCCTGCAGTGCCGGGCATGAACAAAACATGTGGGTGTGGTTTGCTGGGCTTCTCGAGCATCTCCCACACCTATCCTCTACCCCGAAAAATGTACTGAGCCTTGCTCCGGTCATATGCGCCCTGTGCAAAACCTTGAATTGTATCAGGCTTAGCCTGGCGCACGAGGACGACGAGTTTACCCTACGTAGGGCATCAGCCCACAACCCCTCCTCAATCTCTTCCCCCAGCTCTTCTTCCCATTTCCCCTTCAGCTCATCCACCATGATCTCCCCCTCGTCCCTCATTTCCCTTTATATATCCGACACCCTACCATCCCCCACCCATGTCCCTGAGATCACTCTATCTTGAATCTCCTGCGTCGGGAGCGGCGGGAATTCCCTCACACATGTTGCCTCGCAAATGCCCTCAGTTGCATGTACCGAAATGCATTCCCTTGGGGCAACCCATATTTTTCCGTCAGCGCTCCCAGACTCGCAAACGTCCCGTCTACGAACAGATCTCTCAGTTGCACAATCCCAGCTCTCTGCCCTGCTCCAAATCCCCCATCTATTCTCCCCGGGACAAACCTATGATTATTTCTTATCGGGGACCGTACCGAGGCTCCTGTCCTTCCCCTATGTCGTCTCCACTGCCCCCAAATTTTTAGCGTTGCCACCACCACTGGACTTGTGGTGTATTTCTTCGGGGAGAACGGCAACGGCGCCGTCACCAGTGCTTGTAGGCTGGTTCCTTTGCAGGACGCCATCTCCAATCTCTTCCACGACGCTCCCTCCCCTTCTCCCATCCACTTACACACCATTGAGATATTGGCGGCCCAGTAGTATTCACTTAGGCTCGGTAGTGCCAGCCCCCCCCTATGCCTGCTACGCTGCAAGAACCCCCTCCTCACTCTCGGGGTCTTCCCGGCCCACACAAAACTCATGACACTTTTCTCAATTCTCTTGAAAAAGGCCTGCGTGACCATCACCGGAAGGCACTGAAACACAAAAAGGAATCTCGGGAGGACTACCATTTTGACTGCCTGCACCCTACCCACCAGTGACAGGGGCACCATGTCCCATCTCTTAAAATCCTTCTCCATCTGTTCCACCAATCTTGTTAAATTAAGCCTACGTAAGGTTCCCCAACTCCTGGCTATCTGAATCCCTAAGTACCGGAAATCTCTTGTTACCTTCCTCAGCGGTAAATCATCTATTCCCCTGCTCTGCTCACCCGGATGCACCACAAACAACTCACTCTTCCCCATATTCAATTTGTACCCCGAAAATTCCAAAAACTCCCTGAGTGTCTGCATTATCTCAGGCATCCCCTCCACTGGGTCCGCAACATACAGCAATAAATCATCTGCATACAAAGATACCCGGTGTTCTTCTCCTCCCCTGAGTACTCCCCTCCACTTCCTGGAGCCCCTCTTATGGCCAGAGGCTCAATCGCCAATGCAAACAGTAACGGAGACAGGGGACACCCCTGCCTCGTCCCTCTATGAAGACGGAAGTAGTCAGACCTCTGCCTGTTCGTGACCACACTCGCCACCGGGGCCCTATACAACAGCTGTACCCATCCAATAAACCCTTCTCCAAAACCAAATCTCCTCAGCACCTCCCACAGATAATCCCACTCCACTCTGTCAAATGCTGTCCATCGCCACCACTATCTCCGGCTCCACCTCTGGTGGGGACATCATCATTACCCCTAGCAACCTCCGTATGTTCGTGTTCAGCTGTCTCCCCTTAACGAACCCAGTTTGATCCTCGTGGACCACCCCCAGGACACAGTCCTCTATCCTCGTCGCTATCACCTTGGCCAGGAGCTTAGCATCTACATTTAAAAGGGAAATGGGCCTGTAGGACCCACACAGCAGCGGGTCTTTTTCCTTCTTCAAAAGGAGCGATATCGTCGCCTCCGACATAGTCGGGGGCAACTGCCCCCTTTCCCTGGCCTCATTAAAGGTTCTCGTCAAAAGCGGGGCCAGTAGGTCCATATATTTCCTATAAAATTCCACTGGGAAACCGTCCGGTCCCGGGGCCTTCCCCGCCTGCATGCTCCCAATCCCTTTTACCACCTCCTCCATCTCAATCTGTGCTCCCAGTCCCGCCCTCTCCTGCTCCTCCACCTTCGGGAATTCCAGCTGATCCAGGAAACACCTCATTCCCTCCTTCCCTTCCGGGGGCTGAGCCTTATATAACCTCTCATAGAATGCCTTGAACACCCCGTTCACTCTCTCCACTCCCCGTTCCATCTCTCCCTCCTCATCTCTCACCCCACCTATCTCCCTCGCTGCTCCCCTCTTCCTCAATTGGTGGGCCAGTAGCCGACTCGCCTTCTCTCCATACTCATACTGTACACCCTGTGCCCTCCTCCACTGTGCCTCTGCCTTACCCGTGGTCAGCAGGTCAAATTCCACATGTAACCACATGGACCTGTACAGTCCCTCCTCCGGTGCCTCTGCATATTGCCTGTCCACCCTCAAAAGTTCTTTCAACAATCGCTCCCTTTCTTTACCCTCTTGCTTCCCTTTATGTGCCCTTATGGATATCAGTTCCCCTCTGACCACCGCCTTCAACGCCTCCCAGACCACTCCCACCTGAACCTCTCCATTGTCATTAAGCTCCAAGTACCTTTCAATACACCCCCTCACCCTTAAACATACCCCCTCATCCGCCAATAAGCCCATATCCATTCTCCAGAGTGGGTGCTGTTCTTTTTCCTCTCCTACCTCCAGGTCTACCCAATGTGGAGCGTGGTCCAAAATGGCTATGGCCGTATATTCCGTCCCTGTCACCTTCGGAATCAGTGCCCTTCCCAAGACAAAAAAAGTCTATCCGTGAGTATACTGTGTGAACATGGGAGAAAAATGAGAACTCCTTACTCCTAGGCCTACTAAATCTCCAGGGGTCTACCCCTCCCATCTGCTCCATGAAGTCCTTCAGCACCCTGGCCGCTGCCGGCCTCCTCCCGGTCCTGGACCTCGACCGGTCCAGCCCTGGATCAAGCACCGTATTGAAGTCTCCCCCCATTACCAACTTTCCCGCCTCCAGGTCCGGGATACGTCCCAACATACGCCTCATAAAATTTGTATCATCCCAGTTCGGGGCATATACGTTCACCAGAACCACTGCCTCCCCTTGCAATCTGCCACTCACCATCACATATCTACCCCCACTATCCGCCACTATGGTTTTTGCCTCAAACAGTACCCGTTTCCCCACTAAGATAGCCACCGCCCTATTCTTCGCGTCTAAACCCGAATTAAACACCTGTCCCACCCATCCTTTACGTAGTCTGACCTGGTCTTTCAGTTTCAGATGCGTCTCCTGCAACATAACCACATCTGCCTTTAATTTCTTTAGGTGTGCGAGTACCCGTGCCCTTTTAATCGGCCCGTTCAGCCCTCTCACGTTCCACGTGATCAGCCGGGTTGGGGGGCTCTTTACCCCCCCCCCCCCTTGTCGACTAGCCATCCCCTTTTTTAACCCAGCTCCTCACCCGGTTCCCACGTACCCGTATATCCCCCCAACGGTGCCGTCCCGCCTCGACCACCCCATCCCATAACAGCTCCCCCTTCTCCTTAGCATCAGCAACCCAGTTAACCCCCCCCCCCCCGCTAGATCCCCCTCTAGCGTAGTTGCACCCCCCATGTTGCTCCCAGAAGTCAGCAAACTCTGGCTGACCTCAGCTTCCCCCCATGTCCTCGGCTCACACTGTGCGAGGCCCCCTCCTTCCTGCGTCCCTGTTCCCGCCATAATTACCATAGCGCGGGAACAAAGCCCGCGTTTCCCACTCGGCCCCGCCCCTAATGGCCGGCGCCCACAGTTCCTCATGCTCCCCCGCACCCCCCCCAGCATGGGGAAGAGAGAAAAGTTACAGGATCACAAAATTAACAAATTGAAAAATCATCCCCCCCCCCTTCCCCTTCCCCTTCCTCGTCCCACATAATCACCCCACCACTTTGTCCCAAAAGTTCTTTCTCTCACCAGACTATTCCAGCTTCTCGTCCACAATGAATGTCCACGCCTCTTCTGCCGTCTCAAAGTAGTGGTGCTTCCCTTGGTGTGTGACCCACAATCTCGCCGGTTGCAACATTCCAAACTGGACCTTCTTTTTGTGAAGCACCGCCTTAGCCCGATTGAAACTTGCCCTCCTTCTCGCCGCCTCCGCACTCCAATCCTGGTATACGCGGATCACCACGTTCTCCCACCTACAGCTCCGAGTTTTCTTCGCCCATCTGAGAACCGTCTCTCTGTCATTGTCGCGGAGAAACCTCACCCCTATAGCTCAAGGTATTTCTCCAGCCTTTGGTCTTCGCGCCAGAACTCGATAAGCTCCCTCCACCTCCAAAGGGCCCATCGGGGCCTCCGATCCCATTAGCGAGTGAAGCATCGTGCTCACATATGTCCCGATGTCCGCCCCTTCTGTGCCTTCGGGAAGACCCAGGACTCTTAAATTCTCCCTCTTTGAATTATTCTCCAGCGCTTCCAACCTCTCCACACACCTTTTATGCTGTGCCTCGTGCGTTTCTGCCTTCACCACCAGGCCCTGTATTTCATCTTCGTTTGCAGCAGTCTTTGCCTTCACGACCCGAAGCTCCTGCTCTTGGGTCTTCTGCTCCTCCTTTAGTCCTTCAATCGCCTGCAATATCGGGGCCAACAGCTCCTTCTTCAACTCCTTCTTCAGCTCTTCCACACAGCACCGCAGGAACTCTTGTTGCTCCGGGCCCCATAACAAACGGCCACCTTCCGACGCCATCTTGCTTTGAGCTTCCCTTCCTTGCCGCTGCTCCAGAGGATCCTCCGCAATCCGGCCACTATCATCTCCCTTTTCCATGCGTGTCCGGGGGGATTCCCTTCTGGTTTACCGCACAGTGTTTTTGCCGTTTAAATTGCCGTTGGGGCTCCTATTAAGAGCCCAAAAGTCCGATCCAACGGGAGCTGCCGAAACGTGCGACCTAGCTGGTCATCGCCGCACCCGGAAGCTGTCGGAATATAACCTCTAACATTTCATGGGGACAGACATCCCCAATCCCCTGGATGACATCAGCTGATGATTTTACGGCCTATAATGGAACCTATTTCATATGCGGCACTAAAGCATATCCATGGCTCCCCATTGATTGGACAGGATCCTGCTTTTTGGGATATGTTGTACCTCAAATGCGTCACCTATCCACCCTTAAGCATTCCCCCTCGCGAGCAAAAAGGACTATATCTAAAACGGAACAGTTCTTTATGATGGCCTTTCCCTTGTACGGAACGGGCAAGGCATCCGACGAACTGATCCACTTGGCCACAGCATTGGAACAACTGGCGAACATAACGGCAGCAGAAGCCAGGGAAACTGGACAGGCACTGGCTGAGGTCTCAGTAGCTGTCCGGACTGTGGCATTACAAAATCGACTGGCTTTGGATTATCTGTTAGCCTCGCAGGGAGGAACGTCCGCTACCATAGGTCAGGAGTGCTGTACTTATATTCCAGATGGCTCTGAAAATATCATTAACCTGGCCGACCATATTAAGAGACAGGCTGCTCAAATTCAAGAGATTGGCAGTGAATTTCATGGCTATAACCCGCCGGGTTGGCTAGGATGGTTGGGTCACGGATTATTTGATTGGATCTTTAAGGCCTTCATTCTACTACTCCTAATTCTACTAGGGATAGGATTGCTTGGTTGCTTGTGTAAATGCATCTTCAAACGAGTCATGGATATACCTATTTAACTAGTTGTCACGATATGACAAAAGGAGGGGATGTGATATGGTACGAATTAAGTAATGGCATGATGGGAAAACTGGTCAATGGGAAGACTGGTCAAAAGATTTGATACTATACAAGAAAGACTGAAACTACTAATTCCAGCTCCCCAGGCCCAGGTAAAGAATGCAGCCCTAACCATTTTCAGACTAGTATGGCCGAAGGCCAACTCTGCATAACTTGAAATCTGAAAAGATCAGCGAAGGTCGAGCCATTCCAAAACACCGGACCTCGGCAACTCCTGATAAAACTAACTCGTCATAACCCAAGGCCGTAGGAATTTAAAACAAAGATAATTCAGGAAGAAACAAGTCTATTCTGACCTTTCAATGTTCCCTCCGAGGACTAAATAATGGTATGAGTGATATGACCAAACATGGTCTGGTCTTTGCTTCCGTTTGTATTTCCGATCAAACTCCTGACCATACTGTTGTCACATAATCTTGATAAAGTGAATGTATAAATACTGATCTAATTCAAACACCTCAGTCCCCTGCCAGTCTGTTCCTTCTGGCAAAGTCCGTCGCTTCCTCGGGTGACTCAAAATAGAAGTGTTACTCCTCATAGGTGACCCAAAGACAGGCCGGATATAGCAGTTGGATCTTCACCTTCTTCTTGAAAAGGGTCGATTTTATTTGGTTGAATCCCGCTCTTTTTCTGGCTACATCCACGCTCAGGTCTTGGTAAATGCACAGGATGCTATTCACCCACTTACAGCTCCGTGTCTGCCTGGCCCACCATAGAATACGCTCCTTATCCAGGTACAAGTGCAATCTCACCAACATTGCCCTGGGGGGGGGGGTCACCTACACGCAGCCTCTTCGCTAGTGTTCTGTGCGCTCTGTCCACCTCCAAGGGTCGGTTGAATGTCCCATCCCCCATTAACTTCTCGAGAATACCCGCTATATATGCCCCTGCATCGTTCCTTCTGACCCCTCCAGGAGACCAACAATCCTCACGTTCTGCCAGCGGGACCTATTCTCTGGATCCTCCACCTTCTCCTGGAGCCTTTTCTGCTGGTCTCTCAGCATCCCCATCTCCACCTCCATTGCTGTTTGGTGTTCCTCGTGCTCGGTCAGTGCCTTCTCCACTATCTGGATCGCCCGATCTTGAGGATCCAATCTCTGTTCCAGCCGAGCAATCGATTCCCTAATCAAGTCCGAGCATTCCTGTTTCTGCTTGGCGAAGCCCTCTTGGATAAACTTCATCAACTGCTCCGTCGACCGCTGGGTCATCGAGCCAGAACTCCGCTCGTCCGCCATGCTTTTTCCCGCTGCAGCTTCAGCCCAGGCCATGTCTGTTCACCTATTTCTTCCTTTGCAAGCACTCCTGGTCCGCCTATCCATGCACTGGTGTGGGACTCCTCCGCACGGTCACGTCCACTATCGATTTTTCAAGTAAAATCCGAGAAAAAATCGGGGAAAAGGTCCAAAGGTCTGTCCCAAGTGGGAGCCACCAAATGTGCGACCTACTCCTTCATGGCCGCCACCGGAAGTCTAGTTGCCCATCTTTTTCCATCTGTTTAAATGCCTGCCCTCAATGGGCGTTCCCAAGCTGGCTGCGTCATAAGGCTGCGCTCCTCCTGCACCACGCTGGAGCCTGCACAGATCTGTGCGCTGGAGCCCCAGGCTGCCGAAGAGGCAGGAAGGTTTGTCGCAACATCGGAACTCAGGTAAATGTGTACATTTCTCTTTTAAAATCAGCAGCCTGTGGTTTCCCACCGCTAGCCGGAAGTTATGGGTCATTAACTTACAGAGTCACTCTTTCATTTATCCCTCGCTTCCTGTTTTTCCTAAATGCCAAGTGCCCTTCAATATTCAGCTCCCAATCCATGACCTCCTGCAGCCATTTCTGTGTAATGGCTATTAAGCTGCATTCCCTCTCCCATTTCCCTCTACAGCCCACTGCAGAAGGCCCAACCCTGGCAGCCAGCATGCAGCAATACAACCACCTGGACTCACACTCTTTTCTACAGAGGACAGTGTCAATCCTGTGACTATATGTCCTCTACTACCAGAAAATACCTTGTTAATCTCCCCACTTCATTGGCTTCCTGTACCATTGTAAGATGGCCAGTTTAGCTCATCCACCCTACAGCCCCCTCTCTCATACAAACAAGCTGAAAAAAAGCTCAAACATGTTGGTCAATTTCAAAAGCTGAGATGCCTGAACTCCTGCTCTCTGGGTCCCCTTCTGCCTCATTTATAATCATACTCTCCCGTCCCTGACCACTGGCCAAATTAGCAGACCTATTCTAAGGGGTGTGACCGCCTCCTGGAAGAAAGGCAACTTTCCCCCTCCTTGATGTGCTACAGTGTCTGCAGCTTGGCCTCCAGCTCATTAACATGTAGACAAAGTTCCTGCACCACATGCACTTACTGCAGATGCATTTGCCCTGGATCGATATCCTGAAACTCCTAAATCCTGCAATCGCAGCACATCACCTGCCCTGTCATCCCCAATATGTGTTAATCAATTAATAAGTTCTAATTAATCCATTTGTAAAACAGAGATTGGAAAATTAAGTGAAGGATCTTATGATAGCTGTGGAGAGGACAAACTCAGCAGCAGCAGTTCTTGACAAGAAACACTAGATTGATTTTCTAATTTACATGAATCATATTTCAAAATCACTCTTGCCATTGTATTAACTAACAGTTGCATTTTCTTTTTCACATTAGGCAGCCGGAGAGTGGAAAAAAACATTGAAAAATCCTAGAGAAGAAATACACAAACTGTGCATTTCTTTGAGACAGAGTTTCGTAACTAATATTAATTAAAATTAGTCCTATTCATAGAAATAAAGTTGCAACTCTAAAAATTCTTTGTTGTTTTTCTTTAATGTGAACACTAATGCACAGAGAAAAGTTGAGTTCGAAAAGTGCATTTATTATTTATTACATCTGCAATTTTTAAAATCAAAATGTTGTGGCATCCTTAAAACTATCAGTCACAATTTAGTTTTTTTTACCAGTTATTGATTCTTAAATGTCTCAGCACTTCACCTTCCGTGTGCTGAACTCACATAGCACAAGGTGGCGCTAACCTGTAGGAAGAGCCCCTCTGAATCTGAATGTGCAATACTCAGTAGGGACAGAATGCAATTCCTAACCCAACATACAAAAGGTGCTGTCTGCAGAACCCCCCCCCCCACCCCCACCCCCTCCTCCAGCTTTCTGGCCAATTCCACCACCACCCCACCTCCAACCCAGTCATCAATTGCCACAGTCGGCGATCAACTTAAATAAGCAGGCGAATAACACCCACCCTCCAGCTGCCGATTGAGCCCCTCCAACCTGACCAATTGCTAAGTTCTGGCCTGAGGCCTGATCTTCTCCCAGCCTCAATCCCCAATCAGTGATTGCTCTCAGCTTGTCCAAGGTCTCCCTGTCCCCAATCAATCCCTTACCCCAGCCAATAGTAATTCACCTCTGTAATGATACGTTCTAGTGTAGGGAGTGTAAAGGGTTAACAAGATGATGTCCATGTATCTCAACACTAGATGGCACCATAGGGTAGTCATATATATATCCTGTGCCTCCCGGAGTTCTGAGGGAGAGAATGAGAGAGATGGCGAGAGAAGGTTGAGATAGAGCATTTGTTGTATTGGAGAATTGTTATGTATTTCTGTAGAATAGATTTAATAATGTTCTTTTCTTAGCTATTACTTAGTAAATTGTGCGAATTATTTAAAGTAGTGTAAACAAACTAGCTTTGTTTGAAATACATAGCCTAATGTTCTTTGTCAGCACAACGGCTTCAAGCCATCTTAAGGGACTTCACAAGGATCATCACAACCTCATCCCCGAAGAACTGGCTTCTAAGCGTCCACTCTCAAGAAAGTGACGCATTCCCCATGCTACCCACAGCAGAAATTACACTGCCCACCACTCCTCCTACTAGATAGATGGACCCTGGTCACCACCATCCTCACTCATCTGAGTCCTACTGCTAGCATTGTTACACCATGACCTTCATGGAGATTTTTCAGGTGAGCTGGGGAGTTTAACAGGCCAGTGTCCTGGTTTATGGAATTGAGGGCCAAAGTCAAATATTGAGGGTGCAACAGGCTTTCCCATTCAGGCCCAGGGACTGTACCTTTTGCCCTTTCTGCCTGAAAATGCACATTACAGAATTTCTAGGCCAGGTAGCTATCTCTTCACTTTGAAATGTACCATGTTGAGTACATATTAGATAAAATAAAAATGAAAACATCTGAAACTGCACTAAAAGTCCATCAGTACCCAAGAACATTTAAACGTTATTGCAAGTAAGTCAGATCCTATATGCAACTGAACAAAATGAAGGGACAGAGAAAAGAAGCCAAGAATCAGTCAGACTCCTAACACAAAGAAATAATCCAATCGTCTGCAAATAGTGGGGCAAATTTGGAAAAAGGTGCAGAAGTATTGTATAATATATAAAGATCATTGTATCGGATAATTAAAATATAATGGGCTAGATGTCAGAGACTGGGAACTCTGTGGGAAATAACTTACCTCCTGACTCCTCAAAGATTGACCATCATCAATAAAGCACAAGTCAGGAGAATGACAGAGTACGCTCCTCTTGCCTCGGGATGAGTGCTGCTCCAACAACACTCAAAAAGCTCAGCACCATCCAGGACAAAGCAGCCCACTTGATTATTACCCCTATCCATCATCTTAAACGTACACTGTTTCCACCACTGACACACAGTGGCAGCAGTGCGTACCACCTATAAGGTGCACCGCAGCAACCCACCAAAGTGCCTTCAACAACACATTCCACATCCGGAACCTTTACCACTTAGAAGGAAAGGTTATGAAACAAAAAGTATTTGACCAATCTGTTAGCATTTATTGTTAGCATTTACTGTGGCCAACAGCATTGATGAAGGCAATCTAGTGGATATCATGAACGGGATTCTCCATTGCTAAGACTGAGGGCTCGCTTCTCTGGAAAAATTTCTAAGTGCTGTAGCAAGCGGGAATTGTCGTGGGTTTCCCAACGCCCGGCCCAGCGAGGCCGGCACACTATTGAATGTTAATTGGTCCAGTTAACGACGCCTCGTGGGCTTCCCGCCCTGAATGCCGGCTCGCCAGCTGATTCGCTGGGATAGTGCTCACCAGCCCCTCGCTAACAACATTGAACAGCACTTAAGCAGCACTTGCACATCCAATCCCAGCCAGCTCACAAAAATGGCACTGAGAGGACGAGCCACAAGATTCAGGGATGCTGACTTGGAGAGGCTCCAGGACGCAATGGAGGCCAGGAGGGATGTCCTGTTCCCCCGAGGGTCCCGGAATGTGAGCTACAAGGCAGCCAGTGCTGTCTGGGTGGCGGCAGCAGTTAGCTCAGGCAGTGCGACCAGGAGGACTGGCCTCCAGTGTTGGAATAAGGTCAATGACCTACACCAGGCAGCACGAGTGAGGAGGCACCAACATCCCACCCCCCAATCCCCCAAGGGAGCATCACCCCCAGGCGACCCCCAACCCTCCCTCCATCCCCCTCTCCCTTCAGCACACCCTCCACCTACCTCTTCAACCCTCCCTCCACTCTAACCCTCCCTTCACACCCACCCCCACAACTGTGAACCACGTGTGTGGCTAACGATGTTAGACGTTTTGCTGCTGTTGTAGAAAAAGTTAAAGGTTCTGCTCCTTTTCACAAACACCTTTATTTCACTTTAACAGACTCTGCACAAAACTCTATCATCACATCACCTGACCCAAAGGCCACCTGAAGCCCCTTTACATATCAGTGTCAATTACTGGATACTTAACATAAATGAAACATTTAATTAACTCAAAAACACACGCAATTTCCCCCTTTTGTTTTTAGTTTTGGAAGGAAAAAAAACAAGTCACAGAAACAGGCACCCTTCATTAACAATATCCAAAGGTTTCTGTGAACTAGCCCCTCTTTTTATAAAACAGTCGGACAATTGATAGCTACTGTCAACCCATTTAATTTTTGTTATCTTCCCTCTGTCCAACATATGCTTCAAACTTATGATGCCTATCCTTAATCTTTTCTCATTGACATTTTTTGTAGAGTGCACATTTTCCCACAGGGATTTATTGTCAATGTGACACTCAATGGGTATGTTACCCAAATCCCCTAATCCCAAAATTTCTGTCAATATCTGAGATATATAAAATGCCATATCCACCACCTCGCCAAGGCTTAACATCTCAGCAACCAAAGTACTTTTGACCACTCTCCTTATTTTCTTTGTTTCCCAAACAAGAGGGCACCATTTACCATTGATCCCCAAAAGGAAAATTATAAAACCTTCTGCGCTTGAAACCCCATCACATAAATTTGCATTAGACGCATTACTATAAACTGAGTTTCATTTGCCTAAGGTCACCTAAAACCGGGAACCTCAAAACACACTCCTGCATTTTTAATTTGACCAATGCTTTATTTGCTCTTATTATGTCTTCCACTTTGGGATCATTCATTTTTGTACTCAGCTCTAAAACATCAAAACTAACATCCGGTCTAGAGTGTCTACCTAACCAATTCAGTTGCCCAATTAAACTTCACAGTTGCTCTTTTTCCATCTTTGAAATCACTGCGTCTTTTTGTGAAACCGACCACGACTAATTGTTATTGGGCTGATGCTCTCCAAATAGGATTGCTGACTTAATATTGCCCCTAACTTAGTCTGTCCGATTTCCAGTCCAATATTTTTAAATGCACTGGAAGCCTGACTTCCAACCCTGAATTCTTTCCTCAAACCAGAGATTACAATAGCTTCAAAATCGCTAGTCCCACCCCACAAAAAATCATTGACATGCATCATAAAGATGCCAGAAAGATTTCCTTTATAGTGCCAGTAAAACATTGCCGGATCTGCTTTCAACTGGCAACAGCCTAACTTTAACAAAACGTACCTTACCGAAAAATACCAGACTCGAGACACATGATTTAATCCATATACACATTTGTTCAACTTCCAGAGTACCCTTTCTGTGTTAGCTGCCTCTTTAGGAGAATGGAGAAAAATGTGTCTCTGCAGCTGATGCCCCTGCAAAGAGGCAGCTTTTATATCTATAGATTTGCATTCCCATGCCTTTGTGGCTGATAGAGCCAAGAATATCTTTAAAATAACCTTTCCTGCCATAGGTGAATCTATCCTTAAATCCTGATCTTCTAAGTTTTCTTCAAATCCCCTGGCCACAAGCCTGGCCTTTGCCTGATAAGTTCCATCAGGAAGAACCTTTTCTGTGCAAATCCATCTGTGGATAGAGTTCTTTGTTCCCTATCCAGTACTTCTGTGTATAACCCAAATTTACTCCAACTATGCAGTTCTTTCTGTTTGGCATCTTTGATAACTTTTTCATCTAATTTATTGGAAGCCACCAAAATCTCACATGCATGTGGGCTTCTACTCCTATTAGTATTCATAGTCTTACTCATGTTCCAAGACCTTGATAAACTACGACCCCTCTCCCACCTGGTATCTCGTTCTGTCCTGCTACTGCTTGATCTTTCCCTTATTTTATGGGATGTCCTTTCAATAGTTCTCAACCTTTTCCTGTGGACCTGTTCACTATCCGATGTACTATATGAACTGGCACTGCGTTTCTCTGCCCTCCATTTTTGAACTTCATGTTCCCAATCCATTGTCTGGACTCCCTCCCCTGAATGCCGTACATTCAACCTTTTTTTAAAACTTTCCAGTGGCCTTCCCTGCTCTACTAATAACAGTTGCATCCTTCCATTGACTAGACCTTTCAGGCAAGTATGTCACTTTTGTACCAACTTTTGGCAGTTGTCCTTTCAGGAAAATGGCCTGTTCTAATTCATCAGAAGTGTTGTGTTCCTCTACAGAAACCCTGTCTATATCAGTTAACTGATCCTCATAGTTCTGTAACATGTGCGTACCAGATGACCCTGGTTCCTCGTCATGTCTGTCTGTCCTGTCTAAATTTGAAAATTTGTAATCTGTACCCATTATCCTTGATGAATGTACACTAACAGTTTGATTGCCATGATGCAAATTAATTGTTTTGCCATCAATGCCTATGATCTTCTCTGGGCCTTTCCATTCATTAAAATTGTCTCTCTTGTAGTATACTATGTCTCCTTGCTGAAAAATGGTATTCTAAAAGCTTTTCTACTGCTATGTTATGCATTTAGATGCTCAGCAAAAGCAGAGCTACTTGTAGTCCATTCCCAAGCTGGAGGCTGGTCATCCAAAATGGACAGAATTTTAGGATTTTTACCAAACACTAAATGATAGGAACTATAGCCCCCAACCATCTGCAATGAATTATTTGTGTGTACCGCCCATGCTAAAGCTGAATTTAGTTTGCAGTTTGGTCTATCTGCCAAAATTCTCCAGAGCATGTCATCTATTACCGCATGGTTTCTTTCACACACGCCATTACTAAATGGGCTTCCGCAGCCGTATTCATAACTGTGATATTCATGTTTTCACACATATCCCTAAACTCATCATTATCAAATTCTCCCCCATTGTCCGTAAGGAATTTTGCCGGTGGGCCCATTCCTGTCCCTATCCATTTTCCACGATTTGATCCAGAATTACTCTCTTTACTTTACTTCATACAATCGTTGATTGACTAAATCTGGTTGCTGAATCTACAAAATGCAAAATAAATATATTATTGGCTTTATCCCAGATCTTAAGGTCCTTGGCCACAATGCCGTTAAAATCCCTGGCCAAAGGTAGGGTTACTTTCAGTCGTGCTGGTGTCCTTCTGTACTTCCTACAAACTTCATAGCGATCTGTTCTATCAGTTTAGTATAGTCTTCATACCTTACCCCTGCATCCTTTAATACATTTTTCAGCCTCCGAGGAGACGGATGTGCAAATTAACACATCCTTAACAACTGTACTTGAAATATTATTTGTCAGTAATGGAATACAATATTGTCCCGACTGTGTAAATTGTAATTCCACCGCCTTGCCAAAGACTGTTGCCTTATCCTTTTCCATATCCAGTTTCACGTGTGTTTTCTTCACCGACGGTCTGCTCAGAAGCAAAGGTATCTCACTTGATACAACATTCGTGCTCATTAAATGATTCACTCCGGCAATATTGCAAGGGATCACCACTCTTTTCAGCGACTTCAGAGTATTATCATCCCCAAATCTGAAACTTGTGGAACTTTCAAATTCTTTCACCTTGTTACGATTTTCAGCATTCAAGGAGTCCAGGTAACATTTTAACCAGTCAGTTCCACACACAGTAGATGTGCAGCCACTGTCCAATACAGCACAATTGAAGGATTCTGCAACCAACACCATCATTACCGGCGTAAAACTACTTGTTAATAGGACAATGTCTTCTTTCTGGTCACTATCTTTTTCCGCTTCTGACTCTTCCGTGTCATGTGTCACTTCAAACACTCTATTATAACGTGTTGGACAGTTGAAAGCATAATGGTATTGAGAGTCACATCGAAAACATCGATTTATCATTCCCCGGGCATTTCTGGGGTTCATCTTCCTATTGTAGGTTCTAACTGTGTTTCTGTCTTCATAATTTCCGGGTCCCGGTCTCCTTTGATAGTCTTGGAACCTGTTTGTAGCCATGCGATTTTGCCTTCCTGTTGGTAGTGTATCTTCCATATTCTGCTTTATTGCAGACTGACCTATTTGGGTCATCAGAGCCATCGGAATCGAATGTTTCCCCAGAAACCTTTTTCAAGCTTCTGACATCTGATCGAATAAGGTATCCTTATCCGCAAACTGAACTCCTGTCAAAACCAGGAGCCTATCCATGTTGCTCACTCTAGCACAGTCAAGCCATTTAAAGGCCAACACAGACTGTGGAAATTCCAGGTTGTGTTTCTGCCAAATTCCATTATATAGTCTTCAATGGAGAAATCCTCTACTTTCCGGAACCTATCAAAATCCGATCATGCTTCATATGCACTTAACAAGTCATCCTTTTTATAAATCTTATCCATATAATGTAATAGAGTCTCCAGACCTTCTTCTGAGTCTGACTCTTCCAATTCCAGCTCAGAAAACACATTGCTTTGGATTTTACTGTCATAAGGTAGAGAAAGAGCCAATGCTATAACTTGTTTCCTCTTTCCCAAGGCAGTTACCTTAGTCCACATAACTACTGCGCTTCTCCATTGGTCGTACGAACCCCTTTCAGAAAATAAAGGGGGGTAGCCATATGCGGCCATCTTTATTTAGGTTCAGCCATATATAACTTCATTGAAGCCTACTTGTGACAATAAGCGATTTTCATTTCATTTCATTTCATATCCTTTTTTTTCTTCTCACTCACTCCTTGGTTTGGACTGGAAAAGTTGTATCTTTCAACCCTTCACATTTGCACAGCAACCATTCTCTGCTTCCATTTGTTAGACGTTTAGCTGCTGTTGTATAAAGAGTCAAAAGTTCTGCTTCTTTCCACAAACACCTTTATTTCACTTTAACAGACTCTGCACAAAACTCTATCATCACATCACCTGACCCAAAGGCCACCTGAAGCCCCTTTATATATCAGTGTCAATTACTGGATACTTAACATAAATGAGACATTTAATTGGAATGCCTCTTAACCTATTCCATAATATATGATGTCCTCGCTGTGTCCCCTCAGGAAAAACTCCCCCATAATCGGTGGGAGAGGGCCCAGACTGGCGATGTGGTGACGGACCTGAGAATCCTCACCTCCTTCGAGGAGTGGACCCTGGAGGTGAATGGTGTGGCTGAGGACAGGGCGGTCACCAATGCGGAGGCTGGTGGAAGCCGCAGAAGTGAGGTACCACCAGGCTCCACCTGGAGGACCTGCCAAATGTGAGTAGTGATTGCCTTACTGTCTGACCAATCCCTCCCACTGACCACATGTTCATTCTCCCGCAGGTCCAGCAGCCGATGTTGCCAGCCCATCCCGGGTGGTCCCCTCTCCTGACTCCGAGGAGAACACCTCGGAGGAGAGCTCCAAGGATGCAACTGTCATAGTCGCGGCACAGCTGTCATTCCCACCCTCCACCAGCGCAGATACACACACCTTGGTGGGAAAAGTTAGTGGTCAGGCTTCTGGGGCACAATCTGGTGGGCACCACATTGTTGCTGATGTACATCTGGTTGAGGCAGGAACCCCCAGGCAAGACAGCAGTTGGAGGTCTGCTGAATCCTTCAAACTAACTGTGTCCCAGCCTGATGCTGAGCCTCTGGAACAGACTTACCGGGAGCTGATAGAGATGATAGGGACCAACCAGGACGTTCAGAGGGAGATGTCAGGAACACTCCAGCAGATCCATAGCTGATTGAGGTGCAGGGATGGCGCCGGCAATGAGTGACACTGAGACCAACACTGCTAGGATGTCAAATGCAGTGGGGAGCCTAGTGCACAACGTCGGCACCATGAGAGAAGGTGTCCAATGCATTGCACAGTCGGCGACGGCCGTGGCTGAGGGTCTCGGCAGTATGTCTGCCTCACTGGGGGATGTCACCCAGTACCAGGTCGACCTTCATGGGGTTCTGCGGGACATGTCACTGGGGGATGTTTCCCGGTCACTGCCCACCGGCATCGCCGAGGGCATCGACACGATGTGCAGACTATGGGGAACCACTAGGTCTGGCAGAGTCAGATGATAAAGAAGCAGCTGTGGCCTGAACCAACTGCCCCTCTGTCGCAAAGTGAACCCCAAGACCCTATGGACACCGACCGGGAGGAGGGGGCATTGAGTGCCAACCTGGGCCCGTCCCATGGGGCAGCGACAGTGGCCACCAGCATTCCCGGGTGCCACCCCCCTGATGAGGCCGCGTCTCAGGGTTAGCACACGGGACAGGGCAGCACAGCTGTGCATGTGCCATCAACAAATGAGCCGGGGCCCTCCTGCTCCAGAGCCCCCAGAGGATGCCCGCCAGTGGCACCGAAGGCCATGGGATGAGGTAAGCAGCTAGCTGCCTCCAGCTCAGATGTGCATTCTGGGGAATCACCAAGGCGTAGTGGTAGAACTAGGTGGGTCAGGCATGGTGAGCATCACTAAGGGCACCGGGGTAGGGGGGAAGGATTAAGTAGGGGGTATGGAGGGTGTGGGGTTTGGGGCAGGGGGCTTGGGGTGGGCGGCACTGTCAGAAATAGGGTATTGTACGGCGCATTAAACAACTCTTGGCACAAACATTATGATGCCTCTGTCACTTTCTTCTGCAATGCGGGCTGACCCCCGGACCCTTTTCCTGTCTCTTGAGATAATCGCCCTCCCTGTGGCACCCACCCACCCTCCAGCTGTGGTCATGTCCCGGGTGCTGAGTCCCATCCCCTGGGTGTTCGGATGTTGGCTGCTGCATGCGTGGTGTTGACTTCCACACAGTGTCAGAATGCTATGCAATGCCACCCACATACTACATGGCCCACCTACCCACGGGAACCCACTTTCCATAAGTCAAGTGCTCACTTAACCATAATTGCCAATTCCCTATTAGCGATTGCCTTCAGTTTCACAGCCAAAGGCTTCAACAGTCAGTGGGGGTTATGGGTGATCGGTGGGGCAAATGGGCAGGGACAGGGGTTGCCCCCGGAATGGGGTTGGGATCCAACGGTTGGCATGATGGTGCTGCGGGTGATTGCCCCCCAGTTGCCCCTCCCAGCGCCTCCCCCCCACCCTCCCATGGCGGCCCACCCCTGAAGAGGGTCCCCCACCTCACGCCGAGCACTGAGATGGCAAGCCCAACGCCGCCGGTCTCATTGCCTGTGAGCGAAGATGGCTACTCACTTTCTCGGCTCACCACGGAAGCCCTTCCGCCAGGTTCACATTTTGCAAAAGTAGTACTAATCAGTGCCAGCGTGACCACTTGGTGGGGAGGCTGGTGAATGATAGGAGGCCGTTGGATGATGGGTCGCTGTCGTATGGAAATGGGGCTTAAGTGGTGATAATTAGTTTCTGGCGAGATTCTGAATTCGCCTATCGGAGCAGGCAGGTTGCATCGCAAACTGTTTGGCGCCTGATGCAGTTCCCGTTTTAGGCCTTTCCCACTATTCACCCGCCTCATTACGCTTGAACGCGAGTGTAACAAGGCAGGAAGATCGGGCCTTAAGTGTTCATGCTGGGGCAGGATTCGTGGACTTTCACGACAGCAAAACTGGTGCCGAACCTGGGCCGATTCAGCTACTCTAGAGGGGCTAGCACCGGCGCCAAATGGAGCACGACTGAATCCAGTGAAAATTGGTGCAGGATTCGCCGGGTCCGTGAATGATACTCAGAAGGCTGACAAGCTGCAGCTGCACACACCATCCCAGCCAACAAGATGAAACTGGTTGCGCTGGAACACGCCCATACAGCTGATGGGTCGGCTGGGGCCAGAGGGCACCTATGGGGATGACCCTGGGGGAACACTGATACAACTATAGCTCTAGGTTCACAGTGGCATGCGCAGCTGCATGGCTGCCTTTCTGGCTGCGGCAATGGTGTTCCATGCCCGTCCACTGCGACCCCACAGCCCACTTCCTGGCTACCCCCCACTACTCCCCCCGGCCCTGGCAGATGCCCCCTTGGCCAGTGGCACAACTGTCAGCACACTGTGGTGATGTTGGACACTTTCCGTGCTCCCTCTCTCCCCCTCAGCAGCCACAATGTGGTTTCACAATTTTTAAAAGCCCACAAGTGAACCACGCCGTAGTGAACTCGGCCCATCGGTGGCGGTGAATCGCGGAGGCCCCGACTCCGGCCTGTTAATGATATGAAAATGATGTTTACTGTACGTGCTTTCCGGAATGTATTGATGGCGCTGTCGAGGCACCGGAGAATTGCGATTTGATATCAAACCGGCGCCGGCCGCAATTCCGCTGCCAGAACCTTTTCTCCACCCAATCGCGTTTCCCGATTTTGAAGTCAGACATCGGAGAATCCCACCCCAGACATCTGGCTTTTCCAAAAGCAATCAAAAAAGTGCTACACACAAGAGCCTCATGGGGGGAAGAATATATTTGCCTGGATTGAGGATTGGTTAAGGAACAGAAAAAATAGAGTGGGATTAAATGAGCCATTATCATGTTGGCAGGCTGTAACTTGTGGGGTGCAGCAAGGAGTGCTTGGCCCTCAGCCATTTACAATCTCTATAAAAGACAGATTAGGTGACCGATTATAATGTGCCCGTGTTCGCTGACATTACAAATCTAAGTGAGAAAGTAAGCAATGAGGAGGAGATCGTGGCAGATTGAGTAGGATGTGGTGAATTTATCCACTCTGGGAGGAAAAATGTGAAAGTACAATTTTTTTTTAAAAGATGAAAGATTGAGAACTATTAGTATACAGCCTCCAAGATTCTAAGGGGGTTTGCCAAGGTGGATGTTGAGGGATTATTTTCCCCTGGCTGAAGAATATATATCAGGTCCACCATTTTAAGAGAAATGAACAACCATTTCAGACTGAGATGACGAGAAATTCCTTCACTCAGATGGCTGTGGATCTTTAGTATTCTTTACCTCAGGATTATATTGATGCTTTGTCATTAAGCATGTCTAAGACACAGATTGATAGATTTTTGGAGTAAGTGATTTGAGGGACATGAAGATAGGGCAGGAAAGTGCAGTTGAGGTTTGGTGGAGAAGACTGAAAGGTCGAAACCTGCTCCTATTTTTTATGTTCCTATGTTCAACCCCACCTCACCATGTACATACCGAAATTTCAAAGACATTAATTTGTTAAGATACTTATTCCCTAGTCCCACACAATTAGTCTTCTTCACTTCATGAATATTTTCCTCCCTGCCTATACCACGAGAACAAACACCATACTCTAGAGCTTCTCTTCCAGGCTACTTACAGAGGGATGGTTGTCCATATCCTTCCTCCCAGCTGGAGTCCAGTAAATGCTGGTCCATAAAAATTATACCTATTTGGTATCTGAGAATAATAATCATGATGAAAGATGTTTGATAATTATACATTAATTCTTGGTGGAGTGTTGTAGTAAATTCCATTATTCAGTGTTGTGTAATACATGCATTCATGGAACTGACATAATTACGTTGCAAACTTCTTGCTCCTTTCACTTGGATGGATCAAACTATCTATTTCTCTTTGATTAAACTAATCGCAGAATCACAGAAATACATAGTGCAGAAGAGGCTCTTTGGCCCATCGAGTCTGCACTGACACCTGAAAAACAGCTGACCTACCTACCTAATCTCATTTGCCAGCACTTGGCCCATAGCCTTGAATGTTATGACTTTGCCAAATGCTCATCCAGGTACTTTTAAAGAATGTGAGACAAGCCGCCTTCACCACTCTCCCAGGCAGTGCATTCCAGACAGTCACCACCGTCTGGGTAAAAACGTGTTTCCTCACATCCTCCTGCCGCTCACCTTGAACTTGTGTCCCCTTGTGACTGACCCTTCAACTAAGGGGAAGAGCAGTTCCCTGTCCACCCTGTCCATGTCACTCATAATCTTGTACACCTCGATAAGGTTGCCCCTCAGTCTTCACTGCTCCAATCAAAATAACCCAAGCCTATCTAAACTCTCTTCATAACTTAAATGTTCCATCCCAAGGGCAGCACGGTGGCGCAGTGGGTTAGCCCTGTAGCCTCACGGCGCCGAGGTCCCAGGTTCGATCCCGGCTCTTGGTCACTGTCCGTGTGGAGTTTGCACATTCTCCCCGTGTCTGCGTGGGTTTCACCCTCACAACCCAAAGATGTGCAGGCTAGGTGGATTGATCGTGCTAAATTGCCCCTTAATTGGAAAAAATGAATTGGGTACTCTAAATTTATAATTTTTTAAAAAATGTTCCATCCCAGGCAACATCCTGGTGAATCTCCTCTGCAGACCCTCCAGTGCAATTACATCCTTCCTATAATGTGGTGAACAGAACTGCACACAATACTCCAGCTGCTGACACTATTACACCAACTATTAAGGAAGAATCAGCAGTGGCAATGGAAGGAGCCTTCAAAAGAAGCCTCCGAGGCACAAAGCAAGCTTACAGTCTTCAAATCTCTAGGTGCATTTTGATCCTGGAAAGCCAAACGTGCTGACATGTGACGCATCTTCTTACGATATAGGGGCTGTTTTATCCTACAAAATGGGAGATGGTTCGGAACACCCTATTGATTTTTCCTCAAGGCCCCTTTCTGAAGCAGAACAAAACTATGCCCAGGTTGAGAAGGAGGGGTTGCCGGTTATATTCGGTGTGAAAAAATTCCACCAGTATGTGGACTGCCAGCGGTTCGACGTAGTGACTGGCCTCGAGCCATTGCTGGGCTTCTTAAGTGAAGATAAGCCAGTACTACCCTGGCCTCGGTGAGGGTGCAACATTGGACCCTGCTGTTGGCCATCTACAACTATGCTTTTCAGCACCAACCTGGGACGCAAATCGCTCATGCGGATGCCCTACGTTGCCTGCCGCTGCCCAAAAGCATTCCACCACCACCAGTACCCCAGGAGATCATTCTAGTCCTAAAGTTCCTAGACACTCTGCCAGTATCTGTGGGGCACATTCATAGCTGGACTCAAAGAGACTTATTCTTTCAAGGGTTAAGCAAATGATACAGTTTGGCTAGCAATACGAGAAGCCTGAACAGCTGAACAATCCTACTTCACTCGTCAAGACAAATTGACATGTGAAGATGGTGTTATTCTCTGGGGATCACGGATGGTCATCCTGCCTCAGGCTAGTGAGTCCCTTCTTCAAGAATTACACAGCGCCCACCCAGGGCAAACAAAGGTGAAGATGTTGGCATGCAGTTACGATGGATGGGCAGGCATAGACAAAGCGATTGGAGAACTAGTACAACAGTGCTACCATTGCCAAATATAGCAACCTTCGCCACCTTCTGCCACACTTCACTTCTGGAATTTGGATTTGTTTATGGTCACATGTACCGAGGTGCAGTGAAAAATATTGTTCTGCGTACAGTTCAAACAGATCATTCAACACATGAAAGAAAATACAGAGGGCAAACATAAAATACGCAATGTAAATACAGGCATCTGGTGAAGCATACAGGAGTATAGTACTACTCAGTAGAGAAGATTTGTGAAGAGATCAGATCAGTCCATAAGAAGGTTGTTTAGGAATCTAATAACAGCGGGGAAGAAGCTGTTTTTGAATCCGTTAATGCGTGTTCTCAGACTTTTGTATCTAGTTGGAAGAGTGAATAAGCCAGGTGGGAGGGGTCTTTGATTATGCTGTCCACTTTTCCAAAGCAGCGGGAGGTGTAGATAGAGTCAATGGATGGGAGATGGATTTGTGTGATGGTCTGGACAGTGATCACGACTTTCAGCAGTTTCTTACGGCCTTGAGCCGAGCAGTTGCCATACAAGGCTGTGATGCAGCCAGATAGGGGGCTTTCTTTTTTTTTAATAAACATTTTATTGAGGTATTTCTTTGGCATTGTAACAGCAACAAAATCAACAATGTACATAGAAAGGAAAATATTAACATAGTGCATGCAAATACCGCCTCCCTCTCCCGCTGGCCCCACCATTACTTACCACCCTAATCTACGCTAGCCTATTCCCCTCCCCCTCCCCCCCCCTTCTGCTGCTGATTAATTCTCTGCGAAGAAGTCGACGGATGGTTGCGAACTCCAGGCGAACCCTAACAGAGACCCTCTCATGGTGAACATAATTTTCTCCAGGCAGAGGAAGCCGGCCATGTCCGATAGCCAGGTCTCCGATTTCGGTGGCTTCGAGTCCCTCCATGCTAGTAATATCCGCCTCCGGGCTACCAGGGAAGCAAAGGCCAGAACATCTGCCTCTTTCTCCTCCTGGATTCCCGGATCCTGCGACACCCCGAAAATCGGCACCTCTGGACTCATTGCCACCCTCGTATTTAATACCTTGGACATGGCGTCGGCAAATCCCTGCCAAAATCCCCTCAGTTTTGGGCATGCCCAGAACATGTGGGCATGGTTCGCTGCCACCCCTGCACACTTCGCACACCTGTCCTCTACCCCAAGGAATCTTCTCATCTAGGCCACTGTCTTGTGAGCCCGGTGAACGACCTTAAATTGGATCAGGCTGAGCCTGGCACATGTTGCGGTCGCATTGACCCGGCCTAACGCGTCTGCCCAAAGGCCCTCCTCTCTCTCTACCCCCAGCTCCTCCTCCCACTTTTGCTTCAGCTCCTCAGTCTGCGTCTCCTCCGAATCCATAAGCTATTTATATATGCCCGAGACGCTCCCCTCTCCTATCAATCCTCTAGAAACCACCCTATCCTGAATCCCCCTTAGCGGCAGGAATGGGAAGGTTGGTACCTGCCTCAGCAGAAAATCCCGCACCTGCAGATATCAAAATTCATTTCACCCCGCCAATGCAAACTTCTCCTCCAGCGCCTTCATACTCGGGAAGCTTCCTTCTATAAATAAGTCCCCCATCCTCTCAATCCCCGCTCTCTGCCAAATTCGGGACCCCCCATCCGTCCTCCCCGGGGCAAACAGGTGATTATCGCAGATTGGGGATGATACCGATGCCCCCTCTGCTCCCACATGACTCCTCCACTGCCCCCAGACTCTCAGGGCCGCCACCACCACTGGACTGGTGGAGTATCGCGCCGGCGGGAACGGCAGAGGCGCTGTTACCAACGCTCCCAGACTTGTGTCCTTACAGGAAGCTGCCTCCATGCGCACCCACGCCGACTCCCCCCCCACCAGCCACCTTCTCACCATGGCTATATTAGTAGCCCAGTAATAATTGCTGAAATTCGGCAGCGCCAGCCCACCATTCCCCCGACTCCGCTCAAACATTGCCCTCTTCACTCGTGGGGACTTGCCCCCCCACACAATGCCCACAATAATTTTATTGATCCACTTAAAAAAGGACCGCGGGATGAAGATGGGGAGGCATTGGAAAATGAATAGGAATCTCGGAGGACCGCCATTTTTACCGATTGAACCCTGCCCGCCAGAGACAACGGAAGCGCATCCCATCTCCGGAAATCCTCCTTCATCTGCTCCACCCGCCGGGCCAAGTTCAATTTATGTAGCCTGTCCCAATCCCTCGCCACTTGGATACCCAGGTACCTGACACTGTCCCCTACCACTCTGAACGGCAGTTCCCCCAGCCGCCTATCCAGACCTCCCGCCTGGACCACAAACATCTCACTCTTCCCCATATTGAGCTTATACCCCGAAAACCGTCCGAATTCCCCTAGAATTCCCATAATTTCTTCCATCCCCTCCATTGGGTCTGAGACATACACCAGTAGGTCATCCGCATACAGCGAGACCCTGTGCTCCATCCACCCCCCCCCCCCCCCCCCCTCCCCAGACCAGCCCCTTCCAGGCCCTTGAGGCCCTCAGAGCAATTGCCAGCGGCTCTATCGCCAGCACAAACAGCAGTGGGGAGAGGGGGCATCCCTGTCACGTTCACCGGTGCAGTCTGAAATAGTCCGAAGTCGTCCTGTTTGTCCGTACACTTGCAACCGGAGCCCGGTACAGCAACCTAACCCAGTCAATAAAGCCCCTCCCAAAACCGAACCGCTCCATAATCCCACTCAACCCGATCAAAGGCTTTCTCCGCATCCATCGCGACCACTACCTTAATCTCCCTACCTTCCGGGGGCATCATGATCACATTTAACAGCCTTCTTACATTGGCCCCCAGCTGCCTATCCTTAACAAACCCGGTCTGATCCTCCACAATAACGTCCGGTACATAGTCCTCAATCCTGGAGGATAAAACTTTGGCCAGAAGTTTGGCATCTACGTTCAACAAGGAAATCGGCCTGTAAGACCCACATAGCTCCGGGTCCTTGTCCCGTTTCAGGATGAGCGAAATCATGGCCTGAGACATCGTCTGGGGCAGAACCTCTCTTTCCTTAGCCTTGTTAAAGACCTTCATCAGCACTGGCCCCAATGCTCCGGAGAACTTTTTATAGAACTCGGCCGGGTACCCGTCCGGTCCCGGGGCCTTACCCGACTGCATGGCCTTCAAATACTCTACTATCTCCTCCAGCCCGATCGGGGCCCCCAGCCCTTCTACCAGCCCCCCATCCACCTTCGGGAAAGTCAGCTCCTCCAAGAGGTGCCTCATCCCCTCCAGCCCCGCAAAGGGTTCTGACCTATACAACCTGCTATAAAAGTACCGAAAGGCTTTGCTCACCCCCGCCGAGTCCCCAACAAAGTTCCCATCCCCGTCCATAACTTTCCCTATTTCTCTAGCTACCTCCCTCTTTCTGAGCTGCTCTGCAAGTATCCTGCTGGCCTTCTCACCGTGCTTGTAAATCGCCCCTTCGCCTTTCTGAGCTGTTCCACTGCCCTCCCCGTGGTTAACAAACCAAATTCCGCCTGTAGCCTCCGGTGTTCCCTTAAAAGCCCTGCCTCTGGAGCCTCCGCAATACTCCTATCAACTCGTAGAATCTCTTTTACCAGTCAGTCCATTTCTGCCCTATCCGGCCTGTCCCTGTGCGCTTCCCAGACCACCGCTGCTGAGACCTCCCCCGTATCATTCACCTGCAGGTAATTCAGCAGACACTTCCTCAGACTCTCGCACACCACTTTGTCTGCCAACAGCCCTACATCCAACTTCCATTGCGGCGCTGCTTGCTATCCATACTCACCTGCAGGTCCATCCAGTGCGGAGCATGGTCCGAGATCGTGATTGCCGAGTACCCCGTGTCCACCACCTCAGCCAGTAGATCCCTACACAAGACAAAGAAATCGATTCGGGAGTACACCTTATGTACGTGGGAGTAAAAAGAAAATTCCTTCGCCCTCGGCTGCCTAAATCTCCATGGATCCACCCCCCCATCTGCTCCATGAACCCATACAGCTCCTTTGCCATTGCTGGCACCTTGCCCATTCTTGAGCATGACCGGTCCAGGCCTGGAATAATAACCATATTAAAATCCCCTCCCATAATGAGCTTGTGCGAGTCCAGGTCCGGAATCTTCCCTAGCACCCTCTTTATAAAATCCCCGTCATCCCAATTTGGCACATATACATTGACCAGCACTACCTTCATCCCCTGCAGCTTGCCACTAACCATGACATATCAACCTCCCACATCCAAGACTATTCTTCCCACCTCAAATGTCACCCGCTTGTTAACCAAGATCGCAACCCCTCTAGTCTTTGTATCCAGCCCCGAGTGGAAAACCAGCCTTTCCTCAACCTGACCTGGTCCACTACTCTAAGGTGCGTCTCCTGCAGAATTACCACGTCCGCCTTCAGTCCCCTCAGGTGCTCAAACACACGTGCCCTCTTTACCGGCCATTTAGCCCCCGAACATTCCAGGTGATCAGCCTAGTTGGGGGGCATAGTGCCCCCCCCCCACCCACACAGGTCAGCCATCCCCTTGCTTGGGCCCACCTCCAGCCCCTGCGCCGCACCTTCTACGGCCCGCCCCACGACGGCCCCCACCCCCAACCTCCTCAGTGTCCCTCCACCGAAGTCTCTCCCTCGTCAGCACAACCCATCCCCCCCCCCCAGCAACACTACTCTACAACCTAACTCATCTTGTAAACTAAACATATACACACCCCCCCACTGTGCCTCCGTGAGCGAACTCACCCAGCTAGCTTGGTGGCCCCATCCCCGACACCAAGAAGTCTCCCATCTATCGTTCCCTCACTCCGCCCCCCCCCCCACTCATACAAACAAAGTCCCTCATCTAATAATCCCCAAACAAACACCCAACAGCAAGAAAACACAAAGAAAAAAGCACCACCCACCGAAACTCAAACAGGTACGTCTCCATCCCACAAAAGTGCACATCAATAAAAACAAAAGGGACATTGCCAACATCTACCGAGAAAAAGAACCCAAAACTGAAAAATCGACTTCCCCCACCCCCCCTTTTTCCCTTAAACAGAGCCCCAAAAACAGACATGAAACAATATGAGAAGGCATAACCAATTTAAAAACAGGAAAACAAAACCCAAAAAACCAAGGGGAAAAAACAAAAACAGAAAAAAGGGGGCCCAATATAGACAAACAAGTTGTCTCAAAATCCGAGAGTTCTCAGACCCCCAACAGTCCTTTTCTTTTAGCAAAGTCCAGCGCCTCATCGGGCGACTCAAAATAGTGATGCTGGTCCTCATGCGTGACCCAAAGACGCGCCAGATACAGCGGATACGAACTTCACTTGCTTCTTGAAGAAAATAGATTCACTTGGTTAAAGCCTGCCCTCTTCCTCGCCACCTCCACGCTCAGGTCCTGGTACACCCGCAGGATGCTGTTGTCCCACTTACAACTCCGCGTTCGCTTGGCCCACCGAAGAATGCATTCCTTGTCCAGGAACCTATGGAATCTCACCACCATTGCCCTCAGAGGGTCCCCCGCTCGCGGCTTCCTAGCAAGCGCTCGGAATGCCCCCTCCCCCAGCAGCTTTTCAAACATACACGCTACGTATGCCCCAACGTCTGCTCCCTCAGCCCCCTCCAGGAGCCCGACGATTCTTAAGTTCTGCCGGCGGGACCGGTTCTCAAGGTCCTCCACCTTCTCCAGGAGCTTTTTATGCTGCTCCCGAAGCATCCCCACCTCCAGCTCCACCGCTGTTTGATGCTTCTCCTGTTCAGCCAGCGCCTTCTCAACCTTCTGAATTGCCCGATCATAGGCATCCAATCTGCTCTCTAGCCGATCGATTGATTCTTTAATCGGGTCCAAATATTCCTGCTTCTGCCTGGCAAAACCATCCTGGATGGCCTGCATCACCGGGTCCGTTGGTCGCTGCGCTGCCACCCCAGGGGTCCGGTCCTCGGTTATGCTGTCTCCCGCTGCAGCTTCAACACAGCTCATGGCTAACTTCCTGTTTCTGCCCTTTCGTGCACTTCTGGTCCTTTTCTCCATGCACCGATATATTGAAACGGTGCCCAATTGCCTCAGCCTTTGAATTTGACGTTTAAAACTGGAAAAAAGACCAGGGGAAAGGTCCAAAAGTCCGACCAGAGCGGGAACCACCAAATGTGCGACTTACTCCTTCATAGCCGCCACTGGTAGTCCCCAGATAGGATGCTTTCTATGGTGCATCTGTCAAAATTGGTAAGAGTCAATGTGAGCATGCCAAATTTTCTTAGTTTCCTGAGAAAGTATAGAGGCTGTTGTGCTTTCTTGGTCATAGCGTCGATATGGGTGGCTCAGGAGAGATTGTTGGTGATGTGCACACCCAGGAATTTGAAGCTATCAACCATCTCCACCTCGTTCCCGTTGATGTACACAGGGGTGTGTACAAGACTTTGCTTCCTGAAGTCAATGACCAGCTCTTCAGCTTTGCTGATATTGAGGGAGAAATTGTTGTCGTTGCACCACTCCAGTAGGTTCTCTATCTCCCTCCTGTATTCTAACTCAAAGTTGTTCGAGATCCGAGTCACTCCGGTCGTGTCATCAGCAAACTTGTAGATGGAGTTTGAGTCAAATTGTGCAACACAGTCTTGTGTATATAGGGAGTATAATAGGGGGCTAAGTACGCAGCCTTGTGGGACCCCGGTATTGAGGACTATCGTGGAGGAGCTGCTGTTGTTCATCCTTACTGATTGTGGACTATGGTTCAGAAAGTCGAGAATCCAATTGCAGAGTGAGGAGCCAAGTCCTAGGTTTTGGAGCTTTGGTATGATCTTGGCTGGGATTATGGTGTTGAAGGCAGAGCTGTAGTCAATAAATAGGAGTGGCCAGGTCACCTGTGGAGCAAGATCACGTGGATTATGCGGGCCCATTTTTGAGCAAGTTGGTTTTGGTGCTGGTAGATGCCCACTTGAAGTAGCTATCAGTCCAGGAGATGAGGACCACCACCTCAGCAGCCATGGAGGATGCCTTGAGTCGAATGTTTGCCATTCATGGACTTGCTGAGGCAATTATTTCAGGCAATGGCACCTCTGTCACCAGCGATGATTTCCAGTGTTTTGTGAGAGAAAATGACGTACGACACACAAAAATAGCCTCCTATCACCCGCGTCGAGCAGTGTGGCTGAGCATAGAACACAGAACATAAAACATTATAGCGCAGTACAGGCCTTTCGGCCCTCGATGTTGCGCCGACCTGTGAAACCACTATAAAGCCCATCTACACTATTCCCTTATCGTCCAGATGTCTATCTAATGACCATTTGAATGCCCTTAGTGTTGGCGAGTCCACTACTGTTGCAGGCAGGGCATTCCACGCCCTTACTAGTCTCTGAGTAAAGAAGCTACCTCTGACATCTGTCCTATATCTATCTCCCCTCAATTTGAAGCTATGTCCCCTCGTGCTAGACATCACCATCCGAGGAAAAATGCTCTCACTGTCCACCCTATCCAACCCTCTGATCATCTTGTATGCCTCAATTAAGTCACCTCTTAACCTTCTTCTCTCTAACGAAAACAGCCTCAAGTCCCTCAGCCTTTCCTCATAAGATTTTCCCTCCATACCAGGCAACATTCTGGTAAATCTCCTCTGCACCCTTTCCATTGCTTCCACATCCTTCCTATAATGCAGCGACCAGAATTGCGCGCAATACTCCAAATGCGGCCGCACCAGAGTTTTGTACAGCTGCAACATGATCTCATGGCTCCAAAACTCAATCCCTCTACCAATAAAAGCTAACACACCGTACGCCTTCTTAACAACCCTCTCAACCTGGGTGGCAACTTTCAGGGATCTATGTACATGGACACCGAGATCTCTCTGCTCATCCACACTGCCAAGAATCTTACCATTAGCCCAGTACTCTATCTTCCTGTTATTCCTTCCAAAATGAATCACACTTTTCTGCATTAAACTCCATTTTTCACCTCTCAGCCCAGCGCTGCAGCTTATCTATATCCCTCTGTAACTTGTAACATCCTTCCGCATTGTCCACAACTCCACCAATTTTAGTGCAAATTTACTCACCCATCCTTCTACGCCCTCCTCCAGGTCATTTATAAAAATGATAAACAGCAGTGGCCCCAAAACAGATCCTTGTGGTACACCACTAGTAACTGGACTCCAGTGTGAACATTTCCCACCAACCACCACCCTTTGCCTTCTTCCAGCTAGCCAATGTCTGATCCAAACTGCTAAATCACCCTGAATCCCATGCCTCCGTATTTTCTGCAGTAACCTACCGTGGGGAACCTTATCAAACGCTTTACTGAAATCCATATACGCCACATCAACTGCTTTACCCTCATCCAGCTGTTTGGTCACCTTCTCAAAGAACTCAATAAGGTTTGTGAGGCACGACCTACCCTTCACAAAACCGTGTTGACTATCTCTAATCAAATTATTCCTTTCCAGATGATTATACATCCTATCTCTTATAAACCTTTCCAAGATTTTGCCCACAACAGAAGTAAGGCTCACTGCTCTATAGTTACCGGGATTGTCTCTACTCCCCTTCTTGAACAAGGGGACAACATTTGCTATCCTCCAGTCTTCTGGCACTATTCCTGGAGACAAAGATGACTTAAAGATCAAAGCCAAAGGCTCAGCAATCTCCTCCCTAGCTTCCCAGAGAATCCTAGGATAAATCCCATCCGGCCCAGGGGACTTATCTATTTTCACACTTTCCAGAATTGCTAACACGTCCTCCTTATGAACCTCAAGCCCTTCTAGTCTAGTAGCCTGAATCTCAGTATTCTCCTTGACAACATTGTCTTTTTCCTGTGTGAATACTGACAAAAAATATTCATTTAGCACCTCTCCTATCTCCTCGGACTCCACGCACAACTTCACACTACTGTCCTTGACTGGCCCTACTCTTACCCTCGTCATTCTTTTATTCCTGACATATCTATAGAAAGCTTTAAGGTTATCCTTGATCCTACCTGCCAAAGACATGTCCCCTCCTGGCTCTTCTTAGCTCTCTCTTTAGGTTCTTCCTAGCTAACTTGTAACTCTCGAGCACCCTAACTGAACCTTTATGTCTCATCTTTACATAAGCCTCCTTCTCTTGACAAGTGTTTCGACTGCTTTAGTAAACCTCGGTTCTCTTGCTCGACCACTTCCACCCTGCCTGACAGGTACATACTTATCAAGGACACGAAGTAGCTGTTCCTTGAACAAGCTCCACATTTCCATCGTGCCCATGCCATGCAGTTTTCCTCTCCATCCGATGCATCCTAAGTCTTGCCTCAGCGCATCATAATTGCCTTTCCCCCAGGTATAACTCTTGCCCTGCGGTATATACCTATCCCTTTCCATCACTAAAGTAAACGTAATCGAATTGTGGTTATTATCACCAAAGTGCTCACCTACCTCCAAATCTAACACCTGTCCTGGTTCATTACACAGTACCAAATCCAATATGGCCTCGCCTCTCGTTGGCCTATCTACATACTGTGTCAGGAAACCCTCCTGCACACATGGGACAAAAATGGACCCATCTAAAGTACTCGAACTATAGTGTTTCCAGTCAATATTTGGAAAGTTAAAGCCCCCCATAACAACTACCCTGTTGCATTCGCTCCTATCCAGAATCATCTTTGCAATCCTTTCCTCAACATCTCTGGAACTTTTCAGAGGCCTATAGAACACCCCCAACAGGGTGACCTCTCCTTTCCTGTTTCTAACCTCAGCCCATACTACCTCAGTAGATGAGTCCAGATCAAACGTCCTTTCTGTCACCGTAATACTGTCCTTGACTAACAATGCCACCCCTCCCCCTCTTTTACCACCTTCCCTGAGCTTACTGAAATATCTAAACCCCGGCACCTGCAACAACCATTCCTGTCCCTGCTCTATCCATGTCTCTGAAATGGCCACAACATCCAAGTCCCAAGTACCAACCCATGTCGCAAGTTCACCCACCTTATTCCGGATGCTCCTGGCATTGAAGAAGACACACTTTACACCACCTTCCTGCCTGCCGGTACACTCCTGCAACTTTGAAACCTTACTCATGACCTCACTACTCTCAATCTCCTGCATACTGGAGCTACAATTCAGGTTCCCAATCCCCTGCTGAACTAGTTTAAACCCTCCCGAAGAGCATTAGCAAATTTACCCCCCAGATATTGATACCCCTCTGGTCCAGGTGTAGACCATCCTGTTTGTAGAGGTCCCACCGACCCCAGAATGAGCCCCAATTATCCAGAAATCTGAAACCCTCCCTCCTGCACCATCCCTGTAGCCAAGTGTTCAACTCCTCTCTCTCCCTATTCCTCGTCTTGCTAGCCTGTGGCACGGGTAACAACCCAGAGATAATGGGCGCGATTCTCCGACCCCCCGTCGTGTCAGAGAATCGGCAGGGGCTGGCGTGAATCTTACCCCTGCCGTGTCCCGAATTCTCCGCCACCAGAGAATTGGCGGGGGCGGGAATCGCGGCGTGCCGGTCGGTGGGCTCCCCCCGGTGATTCTCCGGCCCACGATGGGCCGGTGTCCCGCCGCTGTCAGCCCTCGCCAGCCGGCGTCGATTGAACCACCTACCTTACCGGCAGGGGCAGGCGGCGCGGGCGGGCTCCGGGGTCCTGGGGGGGGCACGTGGCGATCTGGCCCCAGGGGGGTGCCCCCACGGTGGCCTGGCCCGCGATAGGGGCCCACCGATCCGCGAACGGGCCTGTGCCATGGGGGCACTCTTTTTCTTCCGCCTTCGCCATGGTCCCCACTATGGCGGAGGCGGAAGAGACCCCCTCCACTGCGCATGCGCGGGGATGCCGTGAGCGTCCGCTGATGCTTCCGCGCAAGCGTCGCCCGGCGAATTACTTTCGGCGCCGGCTGGCGTGGCGTCAAAGGCCTTTCCCGCCAGACGGGGGGGGCGGAAACCATTCCGGCGCGGGCCTAGCCCCTCAAGGTGAGGGCTTGGCCCCTAAAGGTGCGGAGAATTCCGCACCTTTGGGGCGGCCCGACGCCGGAGTGGTTCCCGCCTCGCCAGGTAGGGGAAACTCCCCGCCAATAACTCTGTTTGTCCGAGATCTAAGTTTCCACCCGAGCTCCCTGAATTCCTGTCTTACATTGCTATCCCTTTTCCTACCTATGTCGTTGGTACCTATGTGGACCACGACTTGGGGCTGCTCACTCTCCCCCTTAAGGATCCCGAAAACACGATCCGAGACATCATGCACTCTGGCACCTGGGAGGCAACACACCAGCCGCGAGTCTCTCACGTTCCCACAGAATCTCCTATCTATCCCCCTAACTATGGAGTCTCCAATGACTAATGCTCTACTCCTCTCACCCCTTCCCTTCTGAGCAACAGGGATAGACTCTGTGCCAGAGACCTGTACCCCATGGTTTACCCCTGGTCAGTCCCCCCCCCCAACAGTATCCAAAGCGGTATACTTGTTACTAAGGGGAACGACCACAGGGGATCCCTGTACTGAATGTTTCCTCCCAGCCCCTCTCACCGTCACCCATCTATCTTTAATCTTCGGAGTAACTACATCCCTGAAGCTTCTATCTATGACCACCTCTGCCTCCCGAATGATCCAAAGTTCATCCAGCTCCAACTCCTGTTCCCTAAATCGGTTTCTGAGGAGCTGGAGATGGGTGCACTTCCCACAGATGAAATCAGCATGGACACTGACGGCGTCCCTCACCTCGAACATTCTGCAGGGGGAACATTGCACTACCTTCCCTGCCATCCCCTCTAGATAAAAAAAAAGAAAAAGAAAGAAAGAGCATACCTGCTGTTCACTCCCCTTCTCAGCAAGCACTCACTCAGCAACTCTGCGCCCCGCACGATAACACCTGAGGGAAAATAAAAGAAAAACTACTTACCAGTCACCAGCCAATCCCTACCTGCAGGCTGTGACTTCACGGTTCAACTTCCTTTTACTTCTACCTGCCCTCGAGCCTTCCTCTTGATCTTTACAGCGGTTGTTTTATTTTTGGTTTGTAAACCTTTGAGAAAATCAGCACTGAAGTCCAACAGCTAGCAACCTATCCGGGGCAACCCCTTGCTGAAGCAGACACAATGATGACCCCAATTACCTATGGACAGCAGTTCAGAGACTGCTTTTAATGAGTAGGCTTCAATGAAGTTACTGTGAAAAGCCCCGAGTCGTCACATTCCGGCGCCTGTTCGGGGAGACCGATACGGGAACTGAACCCGCGCTGCTGGCATTGTTCTGCATTGCAAGCCAGCTATTTAGCCCACTGTGCTAAACCAGCCCCAAAGTCCCAGTAGCACAGTGGTTAGCACAGTTGCTTCACAGCTCCAGGGATCCAGGTTCAATTCCGTTTGGGTCACTGTCTGTGCGGAGTCTGCACGTACTCACCGTGTCTGCGTGGGTTTCGTCTGGGTGCTCCGGCTTCCTCCCACAGTTCAAAGATGTGCAGGTAAGGTGGATTGGCCGTGCTAAATTGCCCTTAGTATCCAAAAAAGTTGGGTGGTGTTACTCGGTTACGGTGATTGGGTGGAGGTGTGGACTTAGGTAGGGTGCTCTTTCCAGGGGCTGGTGCAGACTCAAAAAGCCAAATGGCCTCCTTCTGCACTGTACATTCTATGATTCTAATTTAGGAACCATTGGAATATAATTATTTTTTCTGTTTAAAATCCAGTAAAAAATTAGAAAACACTATGGAAGAAAATCTTCACCTTGCGTTGCCGGTCGCGGAGTTCCCGGTGAGGTAGAGAATCCAGCATCGGGGAGAAATTGGGATTGGCATCTCTGGGGGGGAGTATCTCTTTGTTGAGGACTCCACTAGGGGGTCTCCTTAGTCTCTGTGGAGTGTCATTTTTTTAGTTGAGGAAATTTTTATTTGGAAACATCAGAAATGTGACACCCAACTGGGTGCACATCTTTATGAATAGGCATATATCTTACTACTGGAAACATTTACATGTGCCTCAGGATGTTAAAAACACAAGTAGAACTCACTCCCAATACCAGTACACAAAAGTAGGATTATGATCAGATCCAATCTTTAACCAATTATTACATCCAGGGAGATCTGAGCAAATACAATTACTGACAGTGCAATAATCTACTATATCATGGGGACTCCAGAAATCTTGCTCCATAATAACAATGTATGAACATTTTTAAATCTTTTATAAATAAAATTAAGTGGAAGAAATGAAAACATTACAATCCTAATTGAATCAGAGTGCTCCTCAACAATAATATGGTTTGGAAATTGCACATGTGTTTAGGAGCCACTGAACCCGGCTCTTAAAACCAATACAATTCAATACCTAAATACACACAAGACAGACAATCACTAACATACATTGCGCATTTACAAGAGATTGACTACCAAAGTGATACAACTGTACACATTCTGGAGTTAAGACCATTAGAATTGTAAGGTTTTCGGGCAATTCGACCTTTTTGGAACTGCCCAAGAATAAAAACTCAGAGACTGTAAACTGACTTTTCAGCCAAGAAAACAGAACCAGTTTTCCCAGCAGGCTTGGTCCGCTGAGCTGAGTAGGGACATAAGTACATAAATATTTACAAACACCCCCCTAGGAGCTACAAGGAAGAAGGAGCCAGACAACAAGATAACATCAAAACACAGACAAAGGGGCACGGGAATACACAGGAGGCTTGCATGCAAGCAGGACAATGGGATGGTCATAGCCCCATGCAGATGTAAATGACCTGGCCTCCACCAGAGCAGAATCCAATCAACACCCCATCAACATAGCAGCTATCTCCGGAGCAGATGGAAGTCTTTGAAAATCTTCAAGGGAGCTCAACCTCGTTATCTCAAAAAAACAGACTGGAGGCGGACCTAGGGGAGGTACTCCCATCTCGACAGCTCTGACCGGCTCAAAGGGGGCGGGACCAGCGGGAACTTTAAAACTTACCTTTTTCAATGCAAAAGGGGCTGGCCGATCACAGAACAAAGCCAGGTATAACAATATAAAAGGGGCTGTGTTTTCAATTGGGGGTCTCTTCGTTCTTGACTCGACCTCTGCACCCCTGACTTGACCTCTGCAGCCTGTGACCGTAAGTATCCTGCAGCAGCTTGCGAAACTCCCTTGACTTTAATAGTGGTTGAGGCTTTGGGGAAGGGAACTTGTTTTGTGCCTTGTGATATTGCTAAAAACTGTGTAATCATAAGAATTTTCGTTGTGTCCGCTATATTACTTTTGAATAGCCTTAGTTTGTATTAGAGCATAAGATTTTATTGTGTTTCTTCTGTTGATGATTTTGACCTGGGTTTTGCAATAAACCTTGATTTGATGATAATTGGAGTTGTTTAAATTCTTCAATCTTTCACCAGCGATCTCTGACCAAGTCATTGTTAAAATACTCCTCACCTTAATTCCGGGTTCAGGAATCGAGGGTCATCTTGAGCGATTCACTCAGGACAGACTGCTGGTTAGGGAATAAACAGCAGTGTCCTATTCTCTCTCTTGGGAAAGCTACTCTAGTGGAGTAGGAACCGGGTGAGTGTTGCACCACCGGCAAGAGAGAGAATCACCTGGGTATTGGTAGGGGTCTGGAGATCTTTGTGCTATAAGTCTCAGGCTGTCGGTTAGGAATAAACGGCAGGCTTGAATCAGTGCTCTCTTCAGTGGAAGTGTCCCAGTGCGACATCCCCTGGCCTCTGAAGTTTCAGTGCCAGCTGGAGAGAGACACACACAGATATTCAAACCCCAGATATCGGCCCAGTAGTGGAGTAGCGGAGATGGCACCCTCTACAGAATGACGGAGCTTAATGCTGTATTTGCAGGCTTTATTTTGTGGAAAGGATCAGAGCAACAATCAGGCCATAAAGCCCCAACACTTCGGCAAAAATGAGGATCAGGATCATCCCAACAAATAACCTTGGCTGCTGTGCAGTTCCTCGTACACCAGCATCACCTACTATGCCAATAGCAAAGCCAGCAGCAAGACCACTCAGGCCCACGCTCAAACCAGCACCCAGCTGAAGGAAGCCCTTGAATAATGTTATCTTTTCTGTGAATGAGTTGGCAATTAGTACTGCCACCACCAGTCCATAGATAGCAATAATACCCGCCATCACAACAGGAATGATGGATTTCATGATTTGCTCAGGCCTCATGACAGACATAGCAGCAATGCCTGTTCCACTCTTAGCAGTACCATAAGCAGCACCTAGAGCGCTAAAAACCATGGCAGCAGAGGCGCCCATCACGGCGAAAAAGGGCGAGTATTCGGGAACTTCGGTGGTGGACATCTTGTCGGCTACCCGTGCAGAACTAACACTAACTACCGGTGATTTATATAAAGCGGGTGGCTTGTCGCCTTTTTTCTTTTCTTGCTCGTCTCTTTTCTCCACCAACTTGGTGCTTTTCTTTCTCGTTCTGTTTCCCCCCAAACCTCCGGTTCCCCAACACCACCGCCGCCCGTCACACAGGGAGAAGCTCTGCTCCTGCCCGACCCTAAATACAAAACTCAAGTGTCATTTTATTAAGGGGGCTTCTGGGGGTGGCCTCTTTATTTAGGGGATCTCTATGGGGGGTTTCTTTATTTAGGGGTCTCTATGTGGGGGAGGGGAGGGGAGGGTCAGCCCTGTACTGAGGGCGAGATGGGAAGCAAAAGATCCCAGGGTTCGTGGGCTGAATTGCGATGCGGGAGGGGAGCGGCCAACACCGGGAACTCACTATCGGGACCCTTGCTCAAAATGGGAGTGCAAATCACGTGCAATTCAGCTCCGGCAAGAGAACTTGTTCTCCCAAACTGGAAATTTCGCCCCATTTTTCTACTTTGCTAAAGGTAGCAACCATTTAGGAAATAGATTTTGATTCCATGTATATTTGTCTAAAAGATAACATTGCATATCTCTCAAAGGCTTCAACTCCATTGTCTAAGCAGTTACTACTGGTGCATTTGTCAATCTGTAGTTTCCCGACATGCTGTAATTTAGTGCTGCTATCTGGGAGTGTGAGTTCAGCTACCCTAGTATGTTGATAATACACGTCTTCACCTTTCTGGGGCGAGATTCTCCGACCCCCCCCGCCGGGTCGGAGAATCGCCGGGGGCTGGCGTGAATCCCGCCCCCGCCGTTTGCCGAATTCTCCACCACCGTGAATCGCGCCGCGCCGGTTGGCGCCCCCCCCCCCCCCCCCCCCCCCCCCGCGATTCTCCGGCCCGGATGGCCCGAAGTCCCTCCGCTAAAATGCCTGTCCCGCCGGCGTAGATTAAACCACCTACCTTACCGGCGGGACAAGGCGGTGCGGGTGGGCTCCAGGGTCCTGGGGGGGGCACGGGGCGATCTGGCCCCGGGGGGTGCCCCCACGGTGGCCTGGCCCGCGATCGGGGCCCACCGATCCGCGGGCAGGCCTGTGCCATGGGGGCACTCTTTCCCTTCCGCCTTTGCCACGGTCTCCACCATGGAGGAGGCGGAAGAGACTCCCTCCACTGCTCATGCGCGGGAATGCTGTCAGCGGCTGCTGACACTCCGCGGGGCACCAAAGGCCTTTTCCGCAAGCTGGCGGGCGGAAATTCGTCCGGCGCGGGCCTAGCCCCTTAAGGTTGGGGCTCAGCCCCCAAAGATGCGGAGCATTCCGCACCTTTGGGGCGGCGCGATGCCCAACTGATTTGCGCCATTTTGGGCGCCAGTCGGCGGACATCGCGCCGATACTGGAGAATTTTGCCCCTGCATCCTGTCTTGTATCCAAATTGTTTTCTTAACCCAGCCGCCTGACTGCAGGGCAAGATCTAGCGGCTGCATTACACCCGAAAGGCAGTGTGGCACAACGCAATTGATCGATGCCGGGAGATCACTCTTCCAGGATCTACCCAGCACACCATGCCTTGCGAGGTCTAACGTGATTTACATATAGAATTTACAGTGCAGAAGGAAGCCATTCGGCCATTCGGCCCATCAAGTCTGCACCGGCTCTTGGAAAGAGCACCTTACCCAAGGTCAACACCTCCACCCCATCCCCATAACCCAGTAACCCCACCCAACACTAAGGGCAATTTTGGACACTAAGGGCAATTTAGCATGGCCAATCCACCTAACCTGCACATCTTTGGACTGTGGGAGGAAACCGGAGCACCCGGAGGAAACCCACGCACACACGGGGAGGATGTGCAGACTCCGCACAGACAGTGACCCAAGCCATAATCGAACCTGGGACCCTGGAGCTGTGAGGCAATTGTGCTATCCACAATGCTACCGTGCTGCCCCTTTGCAATGTGAATCCTGCCCATTGTGGATGGGATCACTTTTTCGCAAATCTGCATATAAAAGTGAGACGAAAGAGAAAATGCTGGAAAATCTCAGCAGGTCTAGCAGCATCTGTAGGGAGAGAAAAGAGCTAACGTTTTGAGTCCGATGACTCTTTGTCAAAGTCAATCCGTAATCTTTTCTCATACACACTTTTCATAGACTGTACATTATCCTGCAATGAATCATTACCTACATACTATTCAGTGGGCATACTAACTTCAGTGTGGTTCTTGTATAGGACTGCATTAAAATAGAATCACGTTTTTATTGCCTCCACAGTAGCCTTTATGTCGGCAGCTGAAGTGCTCTTAACAACTGTTACTGTGGTGTCACCAGGGACTATGTGCTGGAAGGGTGGTACTTTTTTCATAATACTCTCCAGTTTCTTGACATGATTTTGCCCTACCAAGATAGCCACAGGAAATCAACCCAGTGTTCAGATACCGGACCAGACCCTAACGTTTGTTAGGACAACAGACGAGAACCCCAAACAATTTTTCAATTTGTAAAACTGTGAGGAAACGATACTTCACCCCAGGAGTGATGACTCTGACCAATAAGTATCTTTTATGTTAAAAAAAATCTTCTGGAACAAATCTTGTGAGGATATGACCAGCAGAGTGGACAAGGGTGAACCAGTGGATGTTGTGTATCTGGACTTTCAAAAGACTTCTGACGAGGTCCCACACAAGAGACTAGTGAGCAAAATTAAAGCTCATGGTATTGGGGGTAAAGTATTGGCGTGAATAGAGAACTGGTTGGCAGACAGGAAGGAGAGAGTGGGAATAAACGGGTCCTTTTCAGAGTGGCAGGCAGTGACTAATGGGGTACCATAGGCCTCAGTGCTGGGACCCCAGCTGTTCACAATATACATTAATGATTTGGACAAAGGAATTGCATGCAATATCTCCAACTTTGCAGATGACAGTAAGCTGGGTGGCAGTGTGTGCTGTGAGGAGGCTGCAAAGGGCATGCAGGGTGACTTCGACAGGCTGGCTGAGTGGGCAAATACTTGGCAAATCCAATATAATGTCGGTAAATGTGAGGTTATCCACTTTGGTGGCAAAAACATGAAGGCAGATTATTATCTGAATGGTGGCAGTTTAGGAAAAGGGGAAGTGCAATGAAACCTGGGTGTCATGGTGGAACAGTCTCTGAATGTTGGCATGCAGGTACAGCAGGTGAGGAAAACTAATGGCATGTTGGCCTTCATAGCGAGTATTTGAGTATTGGAGTAGGGATGTCTTGCTGCAGTTATAAAGGGCATTGGTGAGGCCCTACCTTGAGTATTGTGTGCAGTTTTGGTCTCCTAGTTTGAGGAAGGACATCCTGGCTGTTGAGGGTGCCCAGCGAAGGTTCACCTGACTAATTCCCAAGATGGCAGGACTAACATATGAAGAATGACTGGATCGACTGGGCTTGTGCTCACTGGAGTTTAGAAGAATGAGAGGTGATCTCATAGAAACATATAAAATCCTGATGGGACTGGACAGGCTAGATGCGGGAAGAATGTTCCCGATGTTGGGGACGTTGAGAACTAGGAGTCACAGCCCAAGAATAAGAGGTAAGCCATTCAGGACTGAGATGTGGAAGAACCCCTTCTCTCAGAGAGTTGCGAACTTGTGGAATTCTCTACCACAGAAAGCTGTTGCAGCCAGTTCATTGGATATATTCAGGAGGGAGTGGACTTGGCCCTTGTGGCTAAAGGGATCAAGGGGAATGGAGAGAAAATGGGAATGGGACACTGAATTTGCATGATCAGCCATTATCATATTGGATGGTGGTGCAGGCTCGAAGGGCCAAAATACTCACTCCTGCACCTATTTTCTATGTTTCTATGTTTCTTTTTTTAAATAAATATTTTTATTAGAATTTTCTAATTTTAACAATTTAACAATTAGACATACAAGAAACACATAAACTTTACAGAGTGAGATGTTTCTAATGTACAATTTACATGTACCCCTTCCATCGGCCCACCCCCTTTCCTTGCTCCCCCTTCCACCCGCTCGCCTCCCCCGTTGGCAGTCGGGCTCCACCTTGCCCCTTTCTTTAGCCATGGGTGTTGTATTTTTATATTCTTTCTTTCATTTTATGGTTGTTGCTGTTACCCCAATGGCCTAGCTGGAGGGGGCTCTCTGCCTCCCCCCCCCCGCTCACTCGTTTCCCATGTCCCTTCCTGATACTCACCTGGGTTCCTTTCTTGCCACCCCACCCCTTGTTCCTATCTGTTCTGCATGATCTTGTCTGCCCTCCTTGATCCCCCCTCCCCCATTCTTCCTAATCGCTGTTGGCTTCAAACAAGTCTTGGAACAGGCTGATGAATGGCCTGAACACTTTGTAAAAAACCTCCTCCGACCCTTGGAGGTGAATTTGATCTTCTCCAGATGGAAAAATTCCGACAGGTCTGCCAGTCAGTCTGCAGCAGTCGGTGATGCTGCTGATCGCCAGCCGAGCAGGATTCTTCGGCGTGTGGTTAAAGAAGCAAAAGCAAGGGTGTCAGCCTTCTTCCCAATATGTAGTTCTGGCTGGTCTGACACCCCGAACACTGCCACTCACGGTGCATGCCTCCACTCTCACCCCCACAACCTTGGACATCGCCTCAAAGAAGGCTGTCCAGATCCCGACGAGTCTGGGGCAGGCCCAGAACATGTGGGTGTGGTTGGCTGGGCCTCTCTGGCACCGCTTGCAACTATCCTACACCTCTGGGAAGTACCTGCTCATTCGGGTTCTGGGTAGGTGAGCTCTGTGCACCACTTTGAACTTCATGAGGCTTAGCCTAGTGCAGGAGGAAGTAGAGTTGGTCCCACTGAGTGCTTTGCTCCAGAGTTCCCAGCCCACTTCGTCCCCAGTTTCTCCTCCCATTTTCATCTGGCTTTGTCCAGTGGTAGTCTTTCCTGATCCAGTAACCATCCATATATGTTCCCACAGGTCCCCCTCCTGACTGTCCATGTTTATTAGTTCCTCTAGTGGTGTGTCTCACAGGGCCCTGGGACACCTTGCTGTCTCCTTGCGGAGAAGGTGTTCAATTTGGAGGTACCTGAGTTCCTGTTCTGTCAGTGGTTCCGGTCTTCTGTCAGTTTGCCCATGTCTCAAGTCTGTCCCCTGTGTAAAAGTCCGTGATTGCTAGTGTCCCCCTGTCCTGTCTCCATTTTTTGAAGGTTGCGTCGAGCATGGCTGGTGGGAATTTGTGGTTGCCACAGATGGGGGCCATGGGGGACATCTTGGTTAGACCGAGATGCTTGCTCATTTGGGTCCATATCTTCAGTGTGGCGGCCACCACTGGGCAGGATGTGTACTTTGTTGTAGTGGGACGGGAGCACTGCCGTGGTGAGGGCCCGGCAGGTTGTTCCCTTGCAGGACGACTCCTCCAACCTCACGCATTCCATGCTGGGTTCACGCATCTATCCCCTCGCCCTCTTGGCTGTAGCTGTCCAGTGATAGCATTGGAGATTCGGCAGGGCCAGACTACCTAGATTTTTCCTTCTTTGGAGTTTCGATTTAGGAATCCTTGGATTCTTTCCCCCCCCCCACACAAACGCCATGATGTTTCTATGTTTCGAAACATTAATGTAAACACAGAATTAACCACATTACCCGTAAAAAAAATAGCTTTACAGTGATCAGTTAAACAGTTCTGAAACGAAAGGAAAAACTTGAACTTACTATCTACACCTGCCAGTAATTCCAATTAACCAACTGTCATGTGAGAGTACCTTTAAGAAATGGGTGTTTATAAATGGATGTGTATACAAATATCTGAAGTGAGAGTACCTTTAAGAAATGGGTGTTTATTGCTGCAGTGATGTCAGAGAGTGGGTGGAGCTGGGCTGTCTGTCAGCTTTTTACTTCCGTTTTTGAGCAGGCTGCAGGGTGTGTTTTAGTTTCATTTTCAGAGCTGAATAGCTGCAGTCACAGCCAGAAGGTGTATGAATCTCTCTCTGTAATCTAAAGACTGTAAATCGATCCTGGTGATTTAAAACTAATAACAGTAGTGACTTTAACCTGGTGTGCTTCTGGTAAAAGGTGTTTTAAGTCGTATGGATGTTAAAAGGAAAGCTTAAAGGCTTACTTCGTGTTGTATTCTTTTGGGGTTGTATTTGAATTAATTGTTGCTAAGATGTTCACTGTATGTTTTAAAAAGGTTAACTTGAATTCATAGAATAAACATTGTTTTGCTTTTAAAAAATACTTTTCCATTTCTGCTGTACCACACCTGTAGAGTGGGCCGTGTGCTCCCCATACCACAATGTATTCAAAGTTGTGGGTCAGGTGAACTCCATGATACACTTTGGGGTTCTCTAATTCCTGGCCCATAACAAATTGGGGGCTCATCCGGGATAAAAGTCTATCTATTGGATTGGCTTAGTGAACTTAAAGACAGTGAGGGTTGAGCATCTTGTGGGTGCTTTTCAGGTGTGGTATTTTGGTTTAAGTAGGGAGTGTGTTGTGGACAATGGCTCTTTCAGAGGCTCTGAGGATTTTGGGAATAGAGACGGTCACACGCAGTACCTTACGGACAGAGACTAAAAACAGACTGTTAGATTTGGCAAAAACATTGCAGTTAACATAACCTGACAAAATGCAAAAATATGAGGTAATTATGGTGGTGGCTAAGCATTTGAAGTTGCCTGAGATACAGTCTGACTCATTAAAAATGGCATAGATCCAGTTGCAGATTAAGCAACTTGAACATGAAAAAGAATTAAAGCAGCTTGAATATGCGATGAGAGAAAAAGAAAGAGAAAGGGAGATACAGATCGTAGAAAAAGAAAAGGCGAGAGAAGAAAGAAACACAGAAAGAATAGCCCGAACAGAACAAAAAGAAAGAGATAGAGAGGAAAGGGGAAAAGAGAGAGAGTTTGAACTTCAGAAAATGGCTATGATCCATGACAGTCAGTTAAAACTAGCAGACGTAAAGGGAAATGTACAGTTGGATGATAGTGATGAGGATAGTGAGAAAGAGCGTCAAAGTCGAAGGCTTGGTGGGAATCTATTTAAATATGTCCAAGCATTGCCAAGGCTTGATGAGAAGGTGGTAGAACGCTTTTTAATTTCATTTGAGAAGGTAGCTAAACAAATGAAATGGCCACAGGACATGTGGGTATTACTGATTCAAACAAAGCTGGTAGGTAGAGCTAGTGAAGTGTGTGCATCACTATCAGAGGAGGTATCTGGGACGTATGAGGAGGTGAAAAAATCCATCTTAGGTGCAGATGAACTGGTGCCTGAAGCCTACAGACAAAGGTTTAGAAATTTAAGGAAAGAATTTGGTCAAACATACATGGAGTTTAAAGGACCAAACAGAGTAATTTTGATAGGTGGATAAGGGCTTTGAAAATAGACCAAACGCATGAAGCTCTCAGAGAAATTATACTTTTGGAGGAGTTTAAAAATTCAATTCCTGATGTAGTGAGAACTCATGTGGAAGAGCAGAGGGTTAGAACTGCGAGGTAAGCAGCAGAAATGGCAGATGATTATGAATTAGTTCATAAATCAAAGCTTGGTTTCCGACATCAGCTTCAGCCTGTGAGGGATAGAAACTGGGGACATGAGAAATACTCAAGTGGTAAAGGTAAAGGTGATCTGATGGGAGATAATAAGGAGAGTGTACCTCAGATTTAAAAAGAAATCCAGGAGGGTGAAAGAGACATGAAAAGTTTCAAATGTTTGCAGTGTAATAAACTAGGCCATTTAAAGTCACAGTGTTGGTGGTTGAAGAAAAGCACTGGGAAGGCTGATGTGTTAAAACAGGATAAGACAGTTGGGTTTGTTAAAGGGGTAAAGGAAAGCCCAAGTGAAGCGAAGGAGGTGCAAAAGATTGTACAGCCTGATCAAGAGGTGATTGATAAGAAGGTGCCAGATCTCTTCAAAGAATTTACTTGTGTGGGTAAAGTTTACTTATGTGTATCAGGAGAAGCAGGTAAAGAAGACACAATTTTAAGAGATACGGGAGCCAGTCAATCTTTAATGGTAAGAGATGAGGAGTTATGTAGTTTGGGAAGAATGTTGCCAGAAAAGGTGCTAATATGTGGAATTCAGAGTGAGAGGAGTTGTGTTCAGTTATATAAGGTAAGGTTGGAAAGTCCAGTGAAGAGTGGTGAAGTGGTAGTAGGAGTAATAGAGAAACTATCTTGCCCAGGAATACAATTTATCTTGGGTAATGATATAGCTGGATCGCAGGTGGGAGTGGTTGATAAGCCAGTGGAAAATCAGACAACTGATGTGTTGAAGGACGAATATCCTGGGATTTTTCCGGATTGTGAAGTAACACGGTTGCAAAGTCGCAAGATAAGACAAGAGGAGAGATCAAAGAGTGAAGATGAAGGTGAAGTGCAATTTTCAGAAATAATTTTTGATCAGATGGTTGGAAAAGAACAAGATCAGGTGGAGGATGAAGCAGATATTTTTAGTTCAGGAAAATTGGCGGAGTTACAACAAAAAGATATAGAAATAAAACGGATGTATCAGAAAGCATACATGGAAGAGGAATCTGATTGTATACCAGAGTGTTATTACCGTAAAACTGATGTCTTAATGAGAAAATGGAGACCTTTACATATGCAGGCGAATGAAAAGTGGGCAGAAGTTCATCAAGTAGTATTGCCGGTAGGGTATAGAAAGGAGGTGTTGCGAGTTACACATGAGGTACCAGTGGGAGGTCATTTGGGAATAAGGAAAACTCAAGCTAAAATCCAAAAACATTTTTATTGGCCTGGACTACATAAAGATGTAGTTAAATTTTGTCAATCATGTCACACATGTCAAGTGATAGGGAAACCTCAAGCAGTGATAAAACCAGCACCCTTAATACCCATTCCAGCATTTGAGGAACCTTTTGCAAGGGTCCTAATTGATCGCGTAGGACTGCTTCCGAAAACAAAAAGTGGGAATCAATATATTTTGACTATAATGGATGTGTTTACTAGGTTTCCAGAGGCCATTCCTGTACGTAATATTACAGCTAAAAAGATTGTGGAGGGGTTTCTTAAATTCTTTACTAGATATGGACTACCCACAGAAATGCAATCGGATCAAGGATCAAATTTTATCTCAAGGCTATTCAAATAAGTTATGGATAGCTTAGGAGTAAAACAATTTAAATCAACTGCGTACCATCCAGAATCCCAGGGACCGTTAGAAAGGTGGCATCAGACATTAAACACAAAGTTGAGGGCTTATTGTCACGATTACCCAGAGGATTGGGATAAAGGAATGCCATTCATGCTGTTTGCAATTAGGGATGTTCCTAATGAGTCAACCATATTTAGTCCTTTTGAACTAATTTTTGGTCATGAGGTAAGAGGGCCAAATTAAATTGCCGGTAGGGTATAGAAAGGAGGTGTTGCGAGTTGCACATGAGGTACCAGTGGTATTTCTTAAATTGATTAAGGAAAAATTGGTGAGTGAGAAATCAGAAATTGCATTATTGGATTACATGTTAAATTTTAGGGACCGATTAAATAGAGCAGATGAATTGGCTAGACAAAATTTAAAAGTTGCCAAAAATATGATGAAACGGGTAATGGACAAGAAATCCAAAGTTCGTAGTTTTGCCAGCGGAGATAAAGTTTTTAGTATTGTTACCAGTGGTAGGTGAACCTTTAAAAGCAAGGTTTTGTGGACCTTATCAGATTGAAAGGAAATTAAGTGAGGTGAATTATGTGGTAAAAACACCAGATAGAAGGAAGACTCACCGAGTGTGTCATGTGAATATACTTAAAGGTACTTTGAAAGGCAAGGAGAGGAAAAGGAGGAGGTTTTAATGATTCTAACTCAAAGTGACGAACCAAATCTTGATGACTGTGAATTTGACATATCTCAAATTAAATTGGAAAACGAGGATGTTCTTAAAAATTGGGATAAATTGTTGAGTTACCTTCCAGAGGAAAAACGGACTGACCTGAAAGAGTTATTGATATCACGTGGGCAGGTTTGTGGAGATAAATTGGGAAGTACTAAAATGGCTATACATTATGTAGATGTGGGTAATGCTGTTCCAATCAAACAACATCCATATAGACTTAACCCTTTACAATTGGCACAGGTTAACAAAGAGATTGAGAGTATGCTTAAAAATTGCATAATTGAAGTGGGTTGCAGCTAATGGAGCTCCCCATAGTGATGGTACAAAAACCAGACGGTACCCAACGGTTGTGTGTGGACTATAGAAAGGTTCATGCAGTTACAAGAACGCACTCTAATCCTATCCCACATTTGGAGGATTGCATTGTGAAAGTGGGACAATCAGATTTTATTTCCAACTGGTTTTACTTCAAGGTTGCTGGCAGGTACCTTTATCCGAAAGGGCAAAGGAGCTTTCAGCTTTTGTGACTCCAGATGGTATATACCAATTCAAAGTTCTGCCATTTGGAATGAAAAACACCCCAGCCACATTTCAACGGTTAACTAACAAAGTAATTTCAGGATTACCAAATTGTGCGATATACATCGACGATCTGGCAATTTTCAGCCAGACATGGAAAGAAAATTTAAAACATCTGATGGAGTTATCTGATCGACTTCAGGAGGCAGGTTTGGTGATAAACCTAGCCAAAAGTGAATTTGGAAAGGCCCAAGTCACTTTCCTTGAGGAGTTTCCGATACCCTCAAGACGAAGGGAAATAATGCGAGTTCTTGGCATGAGTGGATTTGATCGAACATTTGTGCAAAACCTTTGGAGCGTGGTTGCTCCACTGATGGACTTGCTGAAGAAGAGTCATAAATTTCAATGGACAGCGGACTTTCAACAGGCATTTGACTGCTTGAAAGCTGTGATAACCAATGCTCCTGTGCTGGAGAATTGCAAGGGACTCTGTGATCAGATTGAACTAAAGTATCTGACTTTGAAGAGAAATGCCGAGGCGTAGAGAATTGGATGGATCGTGCAGAGACCTTCTTGTTCGAAGAGACTGTCAATCGAGAAGGATTTCAGTTGGAGGAAGAGAAATAAAAATGGACTATATTATTGTACCGGTTTGCGTGTATTGTTTTTTTTTAAAACAAAAAGTATATTTACTGTGTGCATTTCTTAAAGGATAGTGAAAAATGAAACCATCTTGAAATTGATGGGTTTTTTTTCTTGGGGGGAGATGTCATGTGAGACTACCTTTAAGAAATGGGTGTTTATAAATGGGTGCCACCTCCAGGAGAACCCTAACAGTGACCCTCTTAAGTCAACTTTATTTTCTCGACACTGAGAAACCCAGCCATGTCACTAACCCAGGTCTCTACACTCGGTGGCTTCGAGTCCCTCCACATTAATAAGATCCGTCTCCGGCCTGCCAGGGAGGCAAAGGCCAGGACGTCGGCCTCTTTCGCCCCCTGAACTCCCGGATCTTCCAACACTCCAAAGATCGCTACCTCCGGATTCAGCACCATCTGTGTTTTTAGCACCGTGGACATTGCCTTAGCAAAACCCTGCCAAACCCTCTAAGCTTCGGGCATGCCCAAACATGTGGACATGATTTGCTGGGCTTCCCGCGCACCTCGCACACCTATCCTCTACCCCGAAAAACTTGCTCATCCTAGCCACCATCATGTGTGCCCAGTGGACTACCTTAAATTGTATCAGGCGAAGCCTGGCGCACGATGAGGAGGAATTAACCCTGCTTAGGGCATCCGCCCATAAACCCGCCTCTAACTATCCTCCGGGCTTGTCCTCCCACTTGCCCTTAAGCTCCTCCACTGGAGTTTCCTCCACCTCCGAAAGCTCCTGGTAAATATCCGATACCTTCCCCTCTCCCACCCAGGTACTGGAAACTACGCTATCCTGTATCCCACATGGCGGCAGCAGCGGAAAGGCCGGCACCTGTTTTCTCAAGAAGTCGTGCACCTGCAAATACCTAAATCATTCCCTGCTGGCAATTTAAATTTATCCTTCAATGCTTTCAAGCTGGGAAAGCTCCCATCTATAAATAAATGCCCCATCCTTCAAATTCCTGCCCTCTGCCAACTCCGGAACCCGCCATCTAGCCTTCCCAGTACAAACCTGTCGTTGTTATAAATCGGGGTCCAAATCGATGCTCCCTCCACTCTCTTATATCTCCTCCACTGCCTCCAGATCCTCAGAGCCGCCACTACCACTAGACTTGTAGAGTATCGGCCGGCGGGAAAGGCAGAGGTGCCGTTACTAATGCTCCCAGACTGGTGTCTTTACATGACGCCGCCTCCATCCGCTCCCATGCCGACCCCTCCCCCACTCCCCACTTCCTAATCATAGCTACATTAGCCGCCAGTAGTAATTGCAGAAATTCGGCAGCACCAATCCACCCTCCCTCCGACTCCGCTCCAGCAACACTTTCTTCACTCGCGGGGTTTTACTCGCCCACACAAAGCCCAAAACAATCTTATTCACCCGCTTGAAAAAGGCCTTAGGAATGAACATGGGGAGGCACTGAAAGACAAACAGAAATCTGGGGAGGACCGTCATTTTCACGGTCTGCACCCTCCCCGCCAGTGATAGCGGGAGCATGTCCCATCTCTTAAAGTCCCCGTCCATTTGTTCTACCAACCGGGTAGGTTTAACTTGTGTAGTACCGCCCATTTCCGGGCCACCTGGATTCACAGATATCGAAAGCTCTTCCCTACCATTCTAAGCGGCAGAACTCCCAGTCCCTTCTCCTGCCCTCTTGCCTGGATCGCAAACATCTTGCTTTTCCCCAAAAATTGCCAAATTCCCCCAAGATTTGCATTGCTTCCCCCACCCCTTCCAACGGGTCCGAAATTTACAAGACCCGGTGCTCCAGCCCCCCCCCGAACCAGCCCTTTCCAGTTCCTAGAGGCTCTTAACGCCATGGCCAATGGCTCTATGGCCAGAGAAAACAGTAACGGGGAGAGGGGGCACCCTTGCCTTGTCCCTCGGTGTAGTTCAAAATAGTCCAACCTCAGCCGGTTCGTACGCACACTCGCTACTGGTGCCTGATAGGTAAAGTCAATAAAGCCCTCACCAAACCCAAACCTTCCTAGCGCCTCCCACATGTAATTCCACTCCATCCGATCAAAAGCCTTCTCCACATCCATCGCTACCACCACCTCCGCCTCCGCTCCTTCTGAGGGCATCATAATAACATTTAGAAGCCTTTGAACATTGGCCTTGAGTTGCCTACCCTGAACAAATCCCGTCTGGTCTTCCCCTATCGTCCCCGGGACACAGTCCTCTATCCTTGTGGCCAGTATCTTAGCCAGCAGTTTGGCATCCACATTTAGTAGCAAAATCGGCCTGTATGACCCGCATTGCTCCGGATTCTTCTCCCGTTTCAAGATCAATGAAATCGAGGCCTGCGACATTGTTGGGGGGAGGACTCCCTTCTCTCTTACTTTGTTAAATGTCCTCACCAGCAGTGGGCTCAATATCTCTGAAAACGTCTTATAGAATTCCACCGGGTAGCCATCAGGCCCGGGGCCTTGCCCGACTGCATGCCCTCCAGCCCCTTGATTATTTCCTCAATCTCAACTGAGGCATCCAGCCCCTCCACCAAGTTTTCCTCCACCCTCGGGAACCTCAACTGATCCAGAAATTGTCTCATCCCCTCCACCCCAGCCGGGGGTTTTGACTCATATAATTTACCATAAATGTCCTTAAACACCTTGTTCACCCCCGCTGGGTCCAGGACAGCATTACCGTCTCTACTGTTTACTTTACCTATCACCCTGGCCGCCGCTCTTTTCCTGAGCTGGTGTGCCAACATTCTGCTTGCCTTTTCCCTGTACTCATAGATTGCCCCCCTTGCCTTCCTCAACTGTTCCACTGCTTTCCCTGTGGTCAACAGCCCAAACTCCGCCTGTAACCTCCGCCGCTCCCTCAGTAGCCCCGCGTCCGGGGGCCTCCGAGTATCTCCTGTCCACCTGGAGTATCTCCTCCATTAATCTATCCCTCTCAGCCCGTTCCACCTTTTCTCTGTGGGCCTGTATCGAGATTAATTCCCCTCTGACTACTGCCTTCAGAGCTTCCCAGACTGTCGCTGCAGAGACCTCCCCCGTATCATTTGTTATCAGGTAGTTCTGGATGGACTTGTTAACCCACCCACAGGCCGCCTCGTCTGCTAACAACTCCACATCCAGTCTCCACAGCAGCCGTTGCCCTCTCTCCACACTAACCCGTAGAGCCACCCAGTGTGGGGCATGATCCGACACTGCAATTGCCGAGTACTCAATATCCACCACCTTCGGTATTAGCTCCCTGCTCAGAACAAAAAAGTCGATGCGAGAGTATACCTTGTGGACATGTGAAAAAAAGGAAAGCCCACTCATCCTCGGCCGTGCAAACCTCCATGGGTCTGCTCCCCCAATCTGTTCCATAAAACCCTTCAATTCCTTTGATGCAGCCGGCCTCCTACCTGTCTTGGATTTTGACCGGTCTAATTCCGGATCAATGACTATGTTGAAGTCCCCTCCCATGATCAGGTTAGGTGACTCTAAGTCTGGGATCTTACCTAACACCCGCCTCATAAATTCCACGCTGTCCCAATTCGGAGCATATATGTTCACAAGTACCACTCGCACCCCCTCCAGCTTCCCACTCACCATTATGTACCTACCCCCCTTGTCTGACACGATTCTCCCTGGCTCAAATGCCACTCGTTTGCTGATCAAGATCGCTAACCCCCGGTCTTTGACTCCAGTCCTGAGTGGAACACTTGGCTAACCCACCCCTTCCTCAATCTCGTCTGGTCTGTAAACTTTAGGTGTGTCTCTTGTAGCATTGCCACGTCCGCCTTCAATTCCCTCAAATGCGCGAACACGCGAGCCCTCTTGAACGGCCCATTCAGCCCTCTCACGTTCCATGTAATCAGCCTGGACGGGGGGGCTTCCAACCCCCCCCCAAATCTCTTCCCCCGCTGACTAGCCATCACCCTTTTTAGGCCAGCCTCGAGCTTGCACCCTCCGCTTCCTCGAGTCCCAACTCGGGCTGTCGCTGTTCCCGACCTCCCATTTGTCCCCAGTAACATTCCTCCCCTGTCAGCGAAGCAGCTATCCAAACCCCCCCCCCCCCCCCGCCAGCAACAACACTAAAAACCCAATCCCCCAAGTCAAGCTCTAACTTAACTCCTGTCCACCCCCCATTGCGCTTCCGAGCATCAGGTGACCCATGCTGACTCGATAGTTCCCGCCCCTGGCACCAAACAGTCTGCCTCCTTATTGTACTCTCCTCTCCCCCCCCCCCCCCAACACATGAACAAATATTTTTAAAGCATCACATTTCCCAGTAAACAAACAACAGAAAAAAAAGTGAAGAAGCAATCATTTTAGAAAAGTAGTCACCCAAAAAGCAGAACTAAATTCAAAGCCCCCCCGCCCCCCCTCTAACAAGCTCCCAGCAAGACAGATCAACCTTTAACCATCCACACAGCCCATTATTTCACATAGAGCGATTTAAAACTTTACAATCCAGCACCACAAATCGCTGCCACAGTACTTCTCCAAGGCTTAAGTGTCTTTTAATTTGCCTCCAGCTTCATTTCTTTGATAAAGGTCCATACTTCGTCTAGTGTTTCAAAGTAGAAGTCCCGTTCCTCATGTGTGACCCACAGGCAGGCTGGGTACAGCATCCTGAACTTCATCCCCTTCTTAAAGAGAGTCGTTTTTGCCCGATTGAAACCAGCTCGCCTCTTGGCCAAATCCGCTCCCAGGTCCCGATAAATGCGCAACTCACAGTTCTCCTACTTGCTGTTCCTTCTTTCGTGGCCCACCGCAAAACGTGTTCCTTGTCCATGAAATGGTGAAAACATACCACCATGGCGCTCGGCGGCTCGTTCGCTCTGGGCTTCCTCGCGAGGGCTCTGTGCGCTCTGTCCAATTCCAGGGGCTGAGGTAACGCCCCAGCCCCCATCAACTTCTCCAACATGTCCGTCACATAGGCCCTCGCATCCGATCCCTCACTGCCTTCAAGGAGGCCAACAATTCTGAGATTCTGCCTCCTGGACCTATTCTCCAGGTCCTCCAGCTTCTCCTGCATTCTTTTCTGGCGGTCGTTCATCACCCCCACCTTGCTTTCCAGCACGGTTATATACTCCTCGTGTTTGGACAACTTTTGTTCAACCTCATGGATCGCTCTCCCGTGTATTTCTTGATTCTGAACCATTTGACCATTTGAACAATCGAAGCCTTAATCGGGTTCTGCATGTACTTCTTCAGCTTGACGAAGCAATCCTCGAAAAACCTTACCAGCTGCTCGGTCGACCACTGTGCCGTCTCCCCGCGGCCCTGCTGCTCCGCCATGCTGTCCCTTTTTACCAGCTCTGCTTGTGTCTCCATTATAGGACTTTGTCATCTCACACGGCCACTTCTGGTCCAATTCTCCATACACCGGAGGGGGATTTCTCCTTACTGTCTCACTCTTCACTGCTTTATCCCATAAAATCCAAAACAAAACGGGGCAAGAAGGTCCAAAAGTTTGTTACAGGCAGGAGCTATCAAATGGCCGCCACCAGAAGTCTGCATATTTGTTGATAACCACGGACTCTATGAAACCCCAATTTGGATTGAACTTTGACCTGCATGAGAAGCCGTACTGGTAATCTGACTTGTGTATTGCACTCTGTTGAGTTTCTCCTGAGGAACGGATCAGCTGTACAAGTTAAAATAGGGATATGTGGTATGTAAAGTTAGGCTCAGCAAAGAGCTAGGTATTTATTTTGTTTCTTATCTGTTTTGCTGAGTATCTGAAGACCTTTAAATAAGCATTCCTTTTTTTGTATTTGGACAACTGTCAGAGCTACTGAACGGAGTGAACCCCAGCCTGCCTATCACAATCCCCAGCCCCTTGCGGCCTCACATTATGAAGATGTGTTCTGTAGAATATTACTTTATAATGTGATTGGTTGGACATATAATAAAGAACGTATTGGGTCTATGAAGCCCTCAAACAGTGGCTAAGATAAACCCAGATTTACACCACAGAGAAGTCCCATGGCTCAGCTCTTGGATGCAAAGTATACTGAACTGGAATTAATAGTCAGAAATAGCCAAAGGGAGCCTCGATCTCAGAAGCCTCTCTCATCAAATGTTGAGCTGTTTATGATTTGAAATTCCACCTGAAGACGCCATTGCTGCAAACTGAGATTTCTTAAAGAAAGATTCGAAATCAACATTATTACTTACAAAAAAAAAGAGAATCAACCATCCATGCTCCAGTGAGAAACTGACAGTTACTGTGGAAAGTGACCCTTCAGCTGTCAATCGAACATCTGGAAAATCTGTGAATATTTTTTTCTCACTTCAGTTTTGCCTTTGCCAAATTTTAAGACCTTATATTCTGCAGACTTTGATTTATTTTTTGCTTACTTGGGGAACGGTATGTGTGTTATTGTTTTTTGCACAAGTGGATTGTTCGACATGTTTGTATATCTGAAACCTTTTGTTAATGATTTCTACATTTTTGCCCAAGTGAGCTTTACTTGTCAACTTAAGGAACCAGGCTGGTTTATTAATTACACTGAGTTACTCAGTTAAGTACATGTATTCAATTGGCAATATCAACTTTTTAAATTCAAACTTTGTTACACCAACCCAGCCCTTGGAACAAAGAGGAGTCAATTCACTTCTCCTAAACAGGTCATAACACAACACTTTATTTTCTTAGCTTTCCAAGCCAAAGGGCAACATTTCACATTTCACCTGTAAGAAAATCAAACCAGTTGTACTCAAATATCCATCAGGAAGATTAGCATGGGAAGCATCACTGAAAATAATTAGCTTCATGTTCATTGGGTCAGCTAAGGATTTTATGCATAATTTTATTGACTGGGAGATCCCGTCAATGTGAACAACCAGCAGATCATGCCTTCTATCCATTTCTCCATGATTTTGCTTATCATCACCTTTTGTACTCACTATGAATTGTTATAGAAATATTAAATTTAGGTGCCAGGTTATAAAATGTGTAATGAAAATATTTTGTCTACGCTATTAGATTCAGGTATTGGGTTAAAGTCACCAGCCAATGGAAGGTTTACAATAGGATATGATCTTAACAGACTTCACATTTCACACTGATCTCTTCAATAGCCTCTTACATTCTTCATCAACCTGCATCCTTTAGCAAGGTTTTTAATCTTTGACAAGTGGAATGAGAAAATTGTTTCCGTGATTTTTAAAACAAAATGATTTCTCTCTCTGATTTCCTTCACACAATGAGATTTGTTTGACTATCACTCTTGACAAGAAACACCAGGTTTTGTGAATGAGATGCAATAATATCCTGTCCATCAATTGACTTTTCAAAGATAATTGCCATATCATGCTTTAGGTCAAATTTCATTTGTGCATTTTTCATAGATGGTTGATTTAATATCATGACAGATGGCCGACCACCAAATGGATTAACGAATAACTGTTTATTAAGGTAAATAACAATATACAAAGAGTGAGATAAAAGGCTACCATGTTCCAAGACATCAAACTCCCAATTGAACCCACACTCAGCCCCCAGGGTTCACCACTCTGGCCCATTGGACAATGACTGTCCAGGACTACAGCAGTACTGATAAAATGGCTTACTCCAACTATTTTACATAGAATTACAACTCTTTTTAGTCTCTTCAATGTATTGTCATCACCAAATCTGAACCAAGTAGTATCTTTAGATTCCTATACTTTTCAACAATACTAACGATCTAGCAAATCGAGATAACATTTAACCAAAAGCAAATTACTGTAAATGCTTGAAATCTGAAATAAAAACAGACAATGCTGGGAATACTCAGCAGGCCTGACAGCATCTGTGGAGAGAGAAACAGAGTTAACATTTCAGGTCTGAGACCTTTGAACTGTGACTTTATTGAAAAATACTTCCAACATTTTCTGCTTTAGTTAACATTTAAACAAATCTTTTCATTGTATTGTCAAAGTGCATGCACTATCTCGCACAGTACAGTTAAATGCGTCCGTGACTAATGCATTGATCAAAGGTCTAAAGCTCTTTATGACCAGTACAATTCATTCAGATTCATTATTATCTGTATCAGCTGCCTCAGATTTCTTTGTGCCGTTGAGGAGCATGTCTCTCCGCTTTGGGCTGCTTATCACAATTATATTTTTGAGTAACAACTGAAGCCTGTGTATTAATTTGCATGTTTTAATTCTATCTTCTGCTGTAATAGACAGATCCACTATAGGCACTTTCACCCTCTTTCTGCCTGTTTCCAATCCTTCCATTGTACTGCATCCAATATTTCAAAATCAGGCAGTCAGTGAGTACTCCACCACGACAAAAAGCCCCATTTGTTCCACAAAGACTGCAGGAAATTACTGTTTCCCCAGGAATTGTTCCAAGGCAGCAAATATCCACTCCATTAGGAAATCCCAAGAACAGAACACCAGTTAGAACCAGAAGTCTGTCAAAAGTGTGGCACTTTAGCACAATCCAGCAATTTAAACACGAGGACCGAACAAAGCATGTCTTATACAGTCCATTGAAGTCCATGATATTCTTCCAGTATAACCACGTGTTTTTCAAAATGCGCCCAAGCCAGTCCATATCATTTAATACGTCATCTATCTTGTAACTTTCATCCAATAATTCCAATAGAAGTTTCGAACTTTCATCAACAGCCAACTGACCAGCATCCAGCTCTTAAAATACTTTATTCCTGATGATATTTCTGGAAAGAAGTAACCACGCCAAGGTAATGCCTTCTTTCATCTTTATAGTGATGTAACTTGTGTCCATGTATCCACATCATTCTTTCATTGTCATATTGTTCAGTCTTCAAGAACCTCAGAGTAATCATGACCCAACAATTTAGACATGATTTCTGTCATTTTGCCCATTGGCTGCGAGGATTGTAGTCTTTTTTTCCATAAAAAAACTTTCAACCTTCACATATAGGGAACAATCTTCTGCTACCATGTCATTCCAAAGAGCCAGTGGGTGAAGGATCATATTGCAGATGATCTTTACTCATTCTTAAATTTTTAACACAGTAAAACATGACATTCACCTCCAAACTTAACTTCGAATTTACAATGCAGAAAGAGGCCATTCGGCCCATCGAGTCTGCACCGGCCCTTGGAAAGATCACCCTACCCACGCCCACACCTCCACCCCATCCCCGTAACCTAGGAACCCCACCTAACCTTTTTGAACACTAAGGGCAATTTAGCATGGCTAATCCACCTAACCTGCACATCTTTGGATTGTAGAAGGAAACCGGAGCACCCGAAGGAACCCCACGCAGACACAGGGAGAACGTACAGACTCTGCACAGTGACCCAAGTGGAAATCAAACCTGGGACCCTGGAGCTGTGAAGCAACAGTGCTAACCACTGTGCTACCATGCAGCCCAAACCAGAATTTCAATAAGTGCCTCTTTATCTATACTCAAGTGAAAACCCATTTAATGTCCATACAATCAAACACAATAACTCCCACAAGGATACCCGTGGGACTTGTGGAATATGAGCTTCCCCACTAGTGGGCGGAGACCCGCTCAGCTGGGGCTCATAATAATCTAGTATAAATGCCGGCCCAAACAGGGGCCGGTGTGTTAGTAGTCCCGAATGGGACTAATACTGTGTGTGCACTTACTGCCTTAGGGCAGATTCTTATGACCATGAATAAATCAGTGTTCACTCTACCATTCAGCTTCCTAGGTCTTTACATACACAATAACACCCAGACTCCCCATTTCATTTTGGAAACATTGCTTGCTCCAACCTGCTCCAAAGCTGTCAAAACTCTAACTTATGCATTTACCATCTCATGGCAGCAAGTTATGATCAGGAGTGCACTGCCTGAGGAAGCAGATTTAATAGTCATTCTCTAAAAGGAATTGAATATATCCTTGAAAAGGAAGAACGTACAGCCTTGCATCCATTTTCTGGACTTACACATAAGGAGTGATCACTTGGCGGAAGTTGTGGAGGGCAAGATCTACAAGAGCATCGAGTGTCGAAGGTGCCAAATCCTAGGTGACAGAATCATTGTACGTTGCTATTTTATTAAGAAGCAGATCATTTGATGCAACTGTGACGATGAAGGCGGAGAGCAGCACTGAGTCTTTTACCTCGCACTAGACAATTATAACAGCCTTCCGTGCTGGATTGAATTTGGTTAACTGAGCATTTAACTTGACAATTTTAATGATCTAACTCATTGAATCAATAACTGAGTTAGCAAGGAACCTTTTTCATGTATCTTACCAACAGTTATATTTGATTGTATTTGTGAATAAATGCAAATGAGAATAAAATTGGCTTACATGCCAATTTGACCTTTAATATACTTCTGATCAAATGTTTGATTTATCTTTGCTTTTCTCTATTGATTTATCACAACTAAATAAATTAGAACAGGACAAATCTCAACCAGTTGATGCTTTCTTTATTGGTAACACAGAACTAATAAGTCTAAAACAACATAGAAAAATAAGTTACAAAGAAATACACATTTTGCGAATTTCTTCAGTGAACTCTTCAATCTTGTAGTTATTCTTCAGCTTGCACCACCTTCTGTAAAATAACAAACAAAATCCAGTTATTAAATTTTATTTTAAAATATTTCTATTCTTGCATTATAATTTCTGGGAAAACACTGTAATTACAATTGCATGAGCAGTGATGCTAAATTAATAGTATAAAAGCAGACGTCATCTCCTCAAAAGACTTAAAGTGGGTTTTTCCAGCCCGATCCACTACTGGGATTGTCCTGTCCCGGCGTATCTCAATGGATTTTTGGCTGGGCCGCTGAGTCTCCCTTGGCAGGTCCCGCCATGGCAGCCAGAAAATCGTTTCACTTTGCTTCAGCTTGAAACAAAATAGAGCTTAAACTGTCCCCCCACCCTTTTTCTGCCATCAGCACTTCTAATATGTCAAAATTTTTCCTTAACCGAGGACAACATCCTCTACTCCCATCTTGGTTCAAAGGGCCATCAGCCATTTCCATTCCATTTACCACACTTCTGCTCTCACTTTCTCCCCCAGCCTCTCAGACCCACAATAGGATTTCCTCTGTCCTCCCCCTTCCCCCATTCCGGGCCTCCACATTCAACAGATCCTCCGCAGCCAATTCATCCATCTCTAGCATTATGCCACCCATCAGATGCATCTTCCCTTTCCTTTTCAGCCTCTGAAGGGACAACTTAGTCCATTTGTTCAATCACCTGGGCCAACCTTAGTCCACTTGCTCAATCATCTGGGCAACCTTGGACCACTAGCTCAATCACCAACAAACTCAACAGCCTGACTCTTTTCCAAGATACCTACCCGTGCCACCACTGGAGAGGCAACACCTGCCCATTTACCTCCTCATTCACATTGTTGAAAGCTCCAAAGATGTATTCGAAGTGAAACAGCAATTTACTTTTACTCCTTTCATTTTAGCCAACTGTATTTTTTTGTCACAATGCATTCACTGCTACATTGGGGAGACTAAACCACAAACTGGGTCATCACTTTACACAGTACTTACATTCAGTCTACAGGCATGATGCCCCCAAGCTTCTGGTTGTCTTGCGATTTTAATTCTCCACCCATTCTGGCCTTTCTGTCTCCAACCTCCTATGCTATTTCTATGTAAGCTAAGGATCATTAACTCTGCTTTTGACTCAGCACTTTACAACTTTCCAGAGTCAACATTGATTTCAATAATTTCAGATCCTAACCCCTGCTCTTCTGCTTTTGCTCTTGGATGGCAGCATTAGTAACGATTATGCAAAACCCATTTACACATTTTTTTCTTCACTTGTCGCATTGCCAGTTCTTTTTGTCTTGCAACATCATCTTTTTTGTCAATTAATTTTTCCTCCTTTCCGTTCGATCAGACTTTCCTTCTTGTTCTTTTACCCCTCCTCTCTTTCCTTGCCTTGCTTAAAAACTGTTACATCTCCAAGTACTCCCGATTGTGACAACGGGTTATTGACCTGAAGTGTTAGCTAGGTTTCTCCCTTCACAGGTGATGGCAGATCTGCTGAGTATTTCCAGAATTTTCAGTTTCTGTCTCAGATTTTGAGCCTTCGCAGCGTTCAGCTTATATCTTCAAATCTTGTGCATTGTCAAACCTGATTTGCAAAATGCTCGACGTCCTAGTTACATAATCTTATACATTTAAAGAGTGGGGCTGTAACATCCCCACTTTCTAAAGATTTAAATTTTAAACTTCTATTGAGGGCTCTATCCTTGCCCGTGTCAAGACGGCCAATTGATCTCTCCTGGGCAAACTTTTATAGTTCATAGACTGCCTACAATGCAGAAGGAGCCCTATTGGTCCATCGCATCTGCACCAACCCTCTGAAAGAACCCCACCCTATCCCCATAACCCAATACCTCACCAAATCTTTTGGATACCAAGGGTAATTTAGGGTGGCCAATCCACCTAACCTGAACATCTTTGGACTGTGGGAGGAAACTGGAGCACCCAGAGGAAACCCACGCAGACACGGAGACAAAATGCAAACTCACACACAAATTATCACCCGAAGCTGGAATTGAACCCAGGTCCCTGGTGATGTGAGGCAGCAGTGCTAACCACTGTGCCACCGTGCCATCCCTTGTGTTACTGTGCCGCCCCTACTTACAGTCAGGCATAAGTTTATATGCAGCTCTCTCAAGATGGAGTTCCAAGCAAGCTGCCAGCACATTAATAGCTACAATTAGCGTCAAATGATTGGAATAACATACAGTTGTGGGCCTAAGATCACTGTCCATGAAAATATATTTTACTGCATTTAAAGCAAAAAAAATATACCTGGATGTCACGACTTTTAGCTCTTAGTTTGTTGACCTGGGATTCCGCAATATCAGCACGCTCCTCAGCCTCCTCAAGCTCATGCTGCACCCTTCTGAACTTGGATAGATGAATATTAGCCTGTTCTTCCTGGAATGATATCAAATAGAATGATAATTAGGCATGAATATATAAAGGCAGCATTCAATTCTTGAAATGAAAATATGGTGCTGAAACATTTCCAGTGGGCACAACCTGACATCAAATCATCTCAAATTCAGAATTACTTACCGTCTCTTCAGATTGCCTCTTGTAGGCTTTAACCTTCAATTGTAATTTGTCAACTAAATCCTGCAGCCTCAGGAGATTCTTTCTATCTTCATCAGACTGTTAAAAATGGAAACAAGAGCATGTATTTCTAATCTCTATCTGGCACCTTGTAAGCAAAGGTGGAATATCAATATTAATAATTTCTGATGCAATTTTATTACATTTTGAATGAACTTCAAATTTTAATTCCATACCTGATAGCTGAGTTCCTTGACCCTCCTTTCATATTTGCGAGCACCTTTGACAGCATCTGCACTACGCTTTTGCTCAGCTTCAAATTCATTCTCCAGTTCACGGACCTAAGATAGGGGAGTGTAAATTAATGCAAGGTGTTTTAATGCAAGGTAAATGCTCCATGTTTCTGCTCTGCTATTCAGACAAGTTATCAGGGAATCGATATTATTACATACCCTGGCTTCCAGTTTCTGGATCTGCTTCTTTCCTCCTTTCAGTGCCAATTGTTCAGCCTCGTCCAGCCGGTGCTGCAGGTCCTTCACCGTCTGATCAAGGTTCTTCTTCATTCTCTCAAGGTGAGCACTGGTATCCTGTTCCTTCTTCAACTCTTCAGCCATCATAGCCGCCTTGTAGTAATTAAGTACAACATATCTATTAAGGGAGGCAGTGGGGTAGTAGTATTCGTATTGGCCTAATGACCCAGGGAACTCGGGTTCAAATCCCCCCCCCCACCTCCCCCACCCCCCCCCCACCCCCCCACCCCCGCAATCACAGATGATGACATTTGAATTCAATAAAAAATCTGGAATCAAAAGTCGAATGATGATTTAATGTCATTCGTGGAAGGAAATCTGTTGTCCTTACCTAGTCTGGCCTACTTGTGGCTCCAGATCCACAATAATGTGGTTGACTCGAAAATGCTGGTCCAGCCAACGATGCCCATATTCCAGGTATTTGTACAAAATGTAATTTGTATAAAGCATGAAAGATCCAAGTGTTACTTCACTTTGAATTTAGCACTTACATCAGTAATTGCTTTTTTTGCCTTCTCGTCAGCATTTCTTGACTCCTGAATGGCATCCTCTACTTCAGACTGAAGGTGGGAGATGTCTATTTCAAGCTTCTTTTTGGTATTGATGAGGTTGGTGTTCTATTAAAAATGAAACATGAGGGAAGCACAAAAAGTTACTCCACGTAAAGCCTTTGGACAACACTCTTCAATCTTCCAGCAGCAATTACCTGAGAGTGCAGAAGTTGTACGCGTTCACTGGCATCAATAAGTTCTTGTTCAGCCAGCTTGCGAGATCTTTCCGTCTGCTCCAATGCTGCTCTCAGTTCTTCTATTTCAGCCTGTTGAAGGTTGCTTCTGCGTTCAGACATAGCCAGTTGCTCCTTAAGGTCCTCATTGCTCCTCAAAATTTCATCTATTTGCAACTGTGCCTCCTAAATAACATAGAGAGAGTTTCTTATTAACTTGCAGATGCTTACATTTGATGAGACCAACAGTTAATGTTGTACATAATCACTTAGCACTGGCAGAGGACATTTAACTGAATTTAACATTTATTACAAGTATTTTAAAGGCGACAACATTGCCCATACCTTAAGTTGAGTCTGTACAGTTCTGAGATGCTTTGTAGCTTCTGTAGCCTGCCGATTTGCATGACTCAACTGAATCTCCATTTCATTCAGGTCACCTTCCATTTTCTTTTTGATCCTCAGAGCATCATTTCGGCTTCTGATTTCTGCCTCCAAAGAAGTTTGCAGAGCGTCCACAACTCTCTGACTATTCCTCTTAATTTGATCAATTTCTTCATCTTTCTCAGCAATCTTTCTGTCGATTTCTGATTTAATTTGATTTAGTTCAAGCTGAATACGCATAAATTTGCTTTCTTCGTGCTCGAGGGACGCCTAAATAAGGAGAAATAAAATATGCTAGTCAGCCAAAGTTTCTTTATCTAGAGGACTGAAGTATAAATACACAGATATTTGCTGCAGCTATACAAAATCCTGGTTAGGCCCCACTTGGAGTACTGTGAACAGTTTTGGGCACCACACATTAGAAAGGATATTTTGCCCTTGGAAGGAGAACAACGTAGGTTTAGAAAAATGATACCTGCACTTCAGAGGTTAAGCCACAAGGAGAGATTACACAAATTAGGCCTGTTTTCCCTATCTACTGGCCCTCTCTTGTTTTCATGCCCTGGCATAGAACGCCCTGTCGAGGCTGCACTTAGCTGCGTTTCCTGCACTGAGGTGCTCCGACAAGCGGAACTCCTCGGCGCAGGAAGGGATTGAGGTGCCATTTTTAAATGCCGCCCCGATCTCACAACGCTCTGACTTAAAGTCCGGACCCCCCAACGCTCCAAATCAACGGTCCACCCCTCGATATACAGGCAGGGCACTCTCGGGCCTGATCCCCGGTGCTGACGCAATGCCCGCTTGGCACCTTGGCACTGCCAACCTGGCACCCTGGTAGTGCCCCTGTCAGCCTGATAGTGCTCCTGGGAACCCTGGCAGTGCCAGGGTGGTACTCAGGTGGCACAACCAGAGTGCCCAGGTGGTACTGCCAGAGTGCCAGTGTCAAGGTGCCTGGGGGTGCCAGCAGTGCCAGGGTGCCATCCTGCCTCGAGCCCGACCACCCAGGGGCCTCCGATGGCCTGGGAGACCCCACCCCTAGATATCATTCTGCCTGGTCCATGTTCATGGGGATCAATGCTGAAAGGTACCCGGCTGTTGTCTCCTCGGTGAGGCCGGTAGTTGCTGTGTGGCCATTTGATCCGGCAAAGGCAGTCGTAAGTTAGCTTCGAAGCCGATTTCACTCTGTGAGACTGGATGTCGACCTTTGTGGGTGGGAATCTAGATCACACCGTCTCGTGAGATCTGGTTAGATCTTGCGAGGCGTAACAGCTGTCGGGAAGCCCGGGGAAAGCCTCTCCCAGCACCTAACAGCCATGTCACGCCCCCGTTCAGGCGCAACGCGGCTGGTAGATTGCCCCCATGGTCTCATTAAATGACGGGACAGGCTCGAGTGGCTGACTGGCCTACTCCAGTTCCTATGTTCTTGGATGCTGTGTTTTTAACCCACTTTCAGATTTGTTGGAAACAGCATGATCTCAATGAAAATCATGACCATTTATTCACATACCTCTGCTTCTTCCAGTGCACTCTGGATTTCACACTTTTCTGCCTCAGCCTGTTTCTTAGCCTTTTCCATCTCATGCAGTGCCTTATTGCTATCTCCAAGTTGTTCAGTCAAATCTGATATCTCCTCTGTTTAAAGAAACAATGTTTGACAGTGAATCAGCTTTCTCTACAACAACAAACATTTGCATTTTATAGCATCTTTAATGTAGTAAACTGTCCAAAGACCTTCACAGTGGTTTTATAAAATAAAATTTGTGATTGAGCCATGTTTTCTTTGTTCATTCACAAGATACAAGCATCGCTGGCAAAGCACAAAACCGTCTGCAGCCCCCCCCCCCCCCCCCCCCACTCCCGACTCCCATGGCCCTTGAAAGCATTTCAGAGTCAACCATATTGCTGTGAGTCTGGAGTCCCATGTAGACCAGACCAGGTAAGGGTGGCAGGTTTCCTTCCCTAAAGGGCAATAAATTATCGGATGGGTTTTGACAACAATGAGTGAGACTAGCTCTGTATTCCAGATTTATTAATTAAATTTAAAATCCACCAACTCCCATGGTGGGATTTGAGCCCATGTCTCCAGAGGATTAGTCTGGGCCTCTGGATCACAAGTCCAGTGATCTTAACAGGACACCACCACCTGAAGAGGTGCTCCAGTATGGAGATATTAGAAAATGGGCCAAAGAGCAAGGCTTATGCAGCATCTTAAAGTAGAGAGGTGGTACGGTTTAGGGAAAGAACTTATGGCCTAGATAGCTGGAGACATGATGACCGATGTTGGAGCATTTACAATGGGATTGTGCAAGAGAGTTATACACAAGACTAAAAGAATGCAGTAAATTTGAAAAATAACACACGCTGAAGATTCTTGTTCTCTCGTTTGAGTGTTTCAAGTTGGTCCAAAGTTTCCTCATAAGCATTCTTCATTTTGAAGAGTTCGGTACTTAAAGAACGAGATTCCTTCTGCGATGCCTCCAATTCAGACTGGCATTCCTCATACTTTTGTTTCCAATCTGCCAGAATCTGTCAGTACATAAAGTTAAAAGGTTGTCATTAATCCTCGGGTGAAAATGATCATAACTTTTCTACTTTCCTAATCAGATTTACAGATCCAATTTTTTAAACCCTTTTCACGGGAGGTGGGTGTCGCTGGCCAGGACAGCATTTGTTGCCCATCCATAATTGTCTTTGAGAAGGTGGTGGTGACACACCTTCTTGAACTGCTACAGTCCAGTGCTGTTAGGAGGGGAGTGTAGCTTGGAGGGAAACCTGCAGGAGATGGTGCTCCCATGTATCTGCTGGTTTGTCCTTCTGGGTGGTAGAAGTTTCTGTAGGTACTTTTCCACATTGTCGGGTAGATCCCGGTTTTATAGCTGTCCTGGAACAGCTTGGCTACAGGGCGCAGCTAGTTTTGGATCGCAAGTCTTCAGTGCTACTGCCAGAAATGTTGTCAGGGCCCATAGTCTTTGCCAGTGCCTTCAGCCATTTCTTCATTTCACATGGAGTGAATTAAACTATCTGAAGACTGGCATCTGCAGTTCTGAGACTTCAGGAGAAGGCCAAAGTGGGTCACACTCCCGGCACTTCTGGCTGAAGGTGGTTGCAAATACTTCAGTCTTGACTTTTGCACTGATATGCTGGGCTCCTTCATCATTAAGGATGGTATTTTTGGGGAACTTCATTCCCCGATAAATTATTTAATTGCCCATCACCATTCACAACTGGATGTGGCAGAAGTGCAAAGCTTTGATCTGATCCATTGGTTGTGGGATCGCACAGCTTTATCTACTGTATGTTGCTTATGTTGTTTGGCTTGCAACTAGCCCTGTGTTGTAGCTTCACCAGATTGATACCTCAGTTTTAGATATACCTGGAGCTGCTTCTGGCAGGTCCTTCTGCACTCTTCACTGAACCAGTGGTTGATCTTCCTGCTTGTTAGCAATAGTAGAGTGGGAGGTATGCCAGGCCATGAAGCGATAGATTGCAGTTGAGTGCAATTCAGCTGCTGCTGATGGCCCACAGTGCTTCATGAATACCCAGTTTTGAGTTGTTGGACCTATTCTAACCCTATCCCATTTAGCGCAATGGTAGTGACACACAACATGGTGGAGAGTATCTTCAATATGAAGATGGAATTTTGTCTCCACAAGGATTGTGCAGTGGGAGAATCACACCCTATGTTTTTCTTACAATAATTGTTCAACATGGAGGAACACCAATTCATCAGCTGAGTGGCATAGGGAATTCAAGGAGAGTGGCGAGGGCGGTGGTAGTAGTAAAATGGTCATCAGCAGGAAGCTGCCTTGCCCATATTTGGCCTGACGCCATAAGATTTTGTGGAATTCGGATTCAATGTTGCGTACTCCCAGAGCAACTCCCTCCTGACAGTATACCTCTGCTGTGTCCTGTCCCATCAGCAAGTCAGACCCAGGGATGATAATGGTGGTATCTGAGACATTGTCTGCAATATATGACTCAATGAGTATGAGTATATCAGGCTGTTCCTTGACAGGTCTGTGGGACAGCTCTCCCAATTTTGACAAAATTCCCAGATGTCAGTAAGGAGGATTTTGCAGGATCTACTAAGCTGTGTTAATGCAGGGTGATCCATAAGGTTTCATTGCTTTTTGACTTTGTAGCAGTTTGGTGGCTTGCTAGGTCATTAAACAACATTCCTGTGGGCCTGGGTTCACATGGGGGCCAGATCAGGTAACCATAATTTCCATCCCAAAAGGACATTAGTGAACCAAATAGATTTTTGCAACAATAATGGTTTCACAGTCACCATTTCTGAGACTATTGTTTAATTGCAGATTTAATAATTAATTGGGATTTGAACTCATGTTTCCCAGAGTATCATCATCATCTTTATTATTGTCACAAGTAGGCTTGCATCAACACTGCAATGAAGTTACTGTGAAAATCCTCTAGTCACCACACTCCGGCGCCTGTTCGGGTACACTGAGGGAGAGTTCAGAATTTTCAATTCACCTAACAAGCACATCTTTCGGGACTTGTGGGAGGAAACCCACAGGGAGAACATGCAGACTCTACACAGACAGTGACCCAAGCTGGGAATCGAACCTGTGACCCTGGTGCTGCGAAGCAACAGTGCTAACCACTGTGCTACCATGCTGCCCGTATTAGCCTGGACCTCTGGAGTCCAGGGACATTATCACTATGCCGGCACCTCACCTTGTCAAAGTTCCTCTGTTTCTTATCAAGAGCAGCTGCAGCAGCATTAGCTCGCTCTACATCGATCATTAGGTCCTCAACTTCATTTTGCAGTCTCTGCTTGGTCTTTTCCAGTGAGGCACATTTGGAATTTACGGCCTCGACTAGATCCTCAGCCTCTTGGAGTCGCTGAGCAAGTTTTTTTCTGGAAAATAATGATACAAAGTATGAAACATTTAAATAATAGAATCCCTACAGTAACAAAGGAGGCCGTTTCGCCCATCGTGCCGGCACTGACCCTCTGAAAGAGAACTCTACCCAGGTCCACTCCCCTTCCATTCTATCCCCAGCACCTAAAATCTGCACATCTCTGAACTTTAAGGGGTAATTTAGCATGGCCAGTCCATCTAACCTGCACATCTTTGGACTGTGGGTGGAAATCGCAGAACCCAGTGTAAACCCACGCAGATGCAGGGAGAACGTGAAAACTCCACACAGTCACCCAAGGCGGGAATCAAATCTGGGTTCCTGGTGCTGGGAGCAGTAGCGCTAACCACTGTTCCACCTATGGCAAAATTATGGAGAGAAAACTTATAAATTCACGGTGGCACTTTAGCTAGCAGAACTGCCTCATAGTGCCAGGGACCCGGGTTCAATTCCATCCTTGGGTGACTGTGTCGTGTTTCCACATTAGCCTAGTGTCTGTGTGGATTTCCTCTGGGTGCTCCAGTTTCCACCCACAGTCCAAAAATGCACATGTTAGGTGGATTGGCCATGATCAATGCGTGGAGTTACAAGAATAGGGTGGGGGAGTGGGCCTGGATAGAGTTCTCTTTCGGGTGGTTGGTGCAGACTTGATGGGTTGACAGGTCTTCTTCTGCACTGTGGGGATTCTATGGAAAGACAAGGCTGAAGGAATACTTAAGAGATTACTTAAAATTATGAAGAGATTTTATAGGCTAGATTCAGAGATGTGGGTGTCCAAAACTAGGAGCCATACTTACATAGTAATCACCAATAAATCTTTGAATGAATTTGGAAGAAGCCTCTTTAGCCAGAGACTACCTGGAACATTGAACTCATTAACACCAAAACAAATAGCATATATGTATTCATAGAGAAGCTAACTAAATACATGAAGTGTAAAGGAATAGATGGACATTCTGATTGGGGTGAGATAAGGCTAGGATGTGTGAAGCATAAAATCACAGTTATGGATCATCGGGGCAGAATGGCCTGTCTCTGTGCTGTAAATTCTATGTTTTTAAAAAAGTATGGTGATCAGGACGCACTTGGCATCTTCCAGTTCCTCTGTGCGTTGGATTGCATCTGTTTCATATTTTGTTCTCCACTGAGCGACTTCGCTGTTGGCCTTGGACATGCCACGTTGGAGCTCAGCCTTTGCTTCCTGTTCCTCTTCATATTGCTCACGGAGCAAATCACAGTCATGGCGGGAAGACTGCAGAGCATGTGCCAAGGCACCCTTAGCCTTTAAACAAGATAGAAATAAAAGGAAATTATCAAGTGAAAATGTTGAAATAATCTTGTGTTTCAAATATTGGACTGTACGAATGGCATTTACGAATTATTGTAATCCTAACTAGCAAATGTATGCTTCATTAATTTGTTGAATCCATGCAGTATAGTATATGACTAGCACTAATGCAAGCATCAGTTCAGTCAGTTAATGCACACTGCATTATCCCTATTTTCAAACAGCTGAATGGAACAATATGGGCCAAATATTTCTGGACAAAACTTGGCGTATGTACTTGGCACCTTGCTGAGCAGCTCACCATTTTATCTACTCTGTATCACACTCAGACTGTTTGTAGAATGAAATACCTTCAGTTCTTCTTCCAGTTGTCTCTTTAGCTCCTCAACCTGTTGAGTGAATGCTTGTTTTCCTCTTGTCAGTTGAGAAACCAAGGATTCCTTCTCTTCCATTTGGCGTGAAAATTCACCTAGGAATAAATTAAGGATTGACATCAAACTAGTTTAAAAAAAGATGCAGCACAAATAGCAACACTTAAGTGCTAGAAATTCTGACTTGATTGCAATTGATACCATTTTCAGTTTGCAGGCGAGCTTTCTGGGTTGATAGATCATTAACCAGGCGAACATGTTCATCATTCTTTGCCTTTGTCTCACTCAGCTGGTCCTCCAGGGAACGACAGAGCTTCTCATAGTTAGCCTTTAAGGAAATGGTCACAGTAATTTACACATGTTAAGCCAAAGACATTGATCATTTCTTAATACATTCAACTTTGAAAGGGTTTTCGAACCATACCTTAGATTTTGTTACGGATTCCATGTTGCTCGCGAGGTCATCAATTTCCATCTTCAACTCACTCTTTTCCTTCTCAAGTTTCTGTTTCACACGTTGCAGGTTGTCGATTTGTTCCCCAAGCTCTGCGACACTATCAGCCTGCTTCTTACGAAGAGCAGCAGCCGTGGCTTCATGCTGTAGGGTGGATTCTTCCAGATCACGGCGCATCTTCTGAAATTCTGCTTCTCGTTTTTTGTTCATTTCAATCTGTGCTGAAGTTGCACCTCCAGCTTCTTCCAGTCTTTCACTGATCTCTTCGAGTTCCCGAGCAAGATCAGCTCTCTGTTTCTCAGCCTTGGCACGAGAGGCACGTTCAGCTTCAATTTCTTCTTCAAGCTCTTCAATACGAGCCTGAAATAAATATTGATACATCTTTACTTTTGCATTATGCAATTGTGCATGATACATATTGGAGAAAATACTGTAAACATTGTTTACATATCGCGACTTGCCTGAAGTTCTTTGATTTTCTTTTGCAGCTGAGAGGCCAAGACCTGCTCATCCTCAATCTTGCTTAATAGTTGACTAATTTCAAATTCCTTTCTGTAAAACAAATAGATCGACTTAAATAAATGTGTACAGAAAAATGATGCAGTGCAGAAGATGAAATCAGCAGTGTCAATTATTCTCACTTTTTGAGCTTCTCATCTATTTGCTGCTTGTCATTTTCCAAATCCATTAGTGATTCTTGAGCTAGTTTCAGATCACCTTCCAGTTTTCTCTTCGACCTTTCAAGATCCATGCGCAGTTTCTTTTCTTGTTCCAGAGACCCTTCAAGCTGATACGCATAGATTCAAAGCAAGCATACATATTCAGGATGAGTTCAGGAAGAAAATAGCTGGATTAAGAGTTATACTAAATTTGCAGTGTAATGGACACTTACATCATCAACTTGCTGTTCCAGCTTTGCTTTGGCTTTGGTGAGAGTGTTGACTTTGTCTTCCTCAGCTTGTAGATCATCCAATGTCTGCTGGTGGGCCTCTTGTAAAGCTTTCTTTTCCTTTGTTAACTTGACAATGCTTTCATCAAGACTGGCCATTTCCTCCGTAAGGTTTTTGACCTGTTTGAACCAAAGAACATGTAAATTTCACTGCTATCCAGTGTGCATAACACTATTCAGATTAATTAATAATTTTATCATGGTCTGGGAAAAACATCCATGTGTTTTCACCATTCTATAAAATTGTCAATATTTAATGTTCTGAAAAAGTTATGTCACCCAGTGCTGGCAGAAAAGTATCCTAATTTTTAAAATATGAATTCAAGGGATAGCCATTGCTGGCTAGGCCAGCAATTACTGCCCATCCCAAATTACCCTTGAGAAGGTGGTGATGAGCTGCCATCTTGAACTGCTGCAGCCCATGTGATGTTGGTACACCTACAGTGCTTATAAAGGCAGTAGGAATCTATGTGCTGCAGGAATCAATGTATATTCATACCTTGTTTTCTGTAGCGTGTTTCTCCTTTTCAACTTTGGCTAAGGTAAGCTCCAAGTCATCAATATCTTTTTTCAGTTCTGAGCATTCATCTTCCAATTTTCTCTTCTTGGCTGTGAGCTCAGCATTCATTTCTTCTTCATCCTCCAGCCTTTCATTTGATTCTTTAAGTTTAGCCTCCAGCTGAATTTTGTTCTTAATGAGCCCCTCACATCTTTCTTCAGCATCTGCCAGAGTTTCACTTTCCTGACAGACAAAATATGCATGCTTACTATGTTTCAGTGACAGGAATGAACATTTAAAAAAAGCATGGGATATGTGAACTTCACTGACTGAGACGCGAGACAACGGGCTGGATTTTCATCCCTGCATCGGGACCTGGCAGCCATTACTTTGGCTGTCGACTTAGATTGTAATGGAAGAAAGAGGAGATCAGTGCCCGAGCAACATGACAGACACTTGAAGCAGTAGCATCACGTGAAGCATTCTATTTCTGTTGGGTGCCTGAAGCAGGTCTCCGACAGCACTGATGTTTTCGCATCCTGAATATTATTCTTCATCGTTACATCCTAAGATGAGGGTGTCACCTTTGTTGCCTCCCAGACCCTTGTTCCGCATCTCTGTGTCCCTCATGACCATGGATCTGCCACTGCTGCCACTGAGGCTGCTCCTCATCGCTGCTTATCTCCTGTTCAGAGCAGCTAATTACCATTTCCATGAGTGGACTTTCCTGCCTCCATCTGCATTATCATGGGATCCTCCACCCCTTGCTATGCCCCATGATTCATGTAAGCTCATTCTACCCTCCACCCCAGCTCTCACTGATTAAACTCTCAGAGAGCACTGATTACACAATGGCCATTGAGTGCTAATGCAATGGGGATTCCTGGGCCTTCCTCCTCTGATACAGGTTTCTGAGTAACAACTCTGTCCCTGAGTGGCTACTTCTGCCTCAAGGTCCCTCCAGGTGACCCTTTCCTCCTCTAAAAGATTGAAAACGGCCCTTCAATCAATTAGCTTGTTTACATGCTTGTTTGCAGACCATGAGGCAACTGGCCACTTCCTGCCTTCTTTGCAAAAATCAGAGTCAGTTGGCACTATGTTGGGAACCTGAAATGCCTCATGGTGATGAGATTTCCAGTCCTGAATACAACATGCTTCAAAAGTTTGACCTGATATATCACTAATTTGGGAAAGATCTTGAAACAATACAATATTTCAAATGAACCTAATTATGTCAATGAATTTTGAGATGTTTATTATTTAATTTCAAATTCCCATCATTGGAATAGTGAGTACATTTTTTATTGGCTCATCATAACCAGTGATATTAAAGTACATTTTTTTTTACCAATGCCAAAACTTCAGCTCTGATGCTTATGTTCTATATCACCCAAATTATTGGAATGAAATTACACTCACACTATCATCCTTACAGGTTTTGTGTGAAATGCATTTGGCAGTATCAACCATTCCCAGTGGGCACGAGCTTCAGTTCAGAATTTCCCATTATTAGGCATAAACTGGCAATATTTCACAACAAAGTTATAAGGATGGCTGGTGTCAGAAGTGAAATCTTCTCAAGCTAGCTTCAAGACAGATAAATGGAGTAAAGGAAGTCGGTCATTCGTTGACTAATGCTGGCAATGTGTGAAAATATTGGACAAATGTGTTCAATGTCCTTCATAATGAATGTAGGATTTTAAAGAAAAGCAATGGAGGATTGAACGTTCATTAAATTCAACAGAAAATGAACTATCTTGGTAATATTGTTTGCACTGAATTATTCGATCAAACATCCTGCTCCTATGTGTAATAAGAAAGCGTACCGACTGTACTTGAAGAAGCAGGTCATTTTTTTCCTGTACCAAAGACACCATTTTCTCCTCTAATTCCTTCCTTCTTGCTTCAGATTTGGCAAGTGCTTCTTTAGTTTTCTCAAACTCCACTTTCATATTCGCCATTTCCTTTTCAGATTCAGCACTCCTTAGAAGTGGCTTGATTTTGAAGAACAGTTTCATCCACGGCCAATGCTTGACATTCATGAAGGCACGGATGTTATACTGCAAGGTAAAGACAGCTTCCCTGGAGGTAACAAAAGAAAAGAGAATTGTACAAATAATATCAATGCACAACTGTTTTTGTTTTCCATCACGTAAAACAAAAGATATTGGGGTGCACACAAGTTAACGTCACCTTCTCTCCATCATCTTCGTGAATTCAACTCTCATGAGATGTCCACGGCTGACAGCTTGTATACGGGTAACAAGTTCTGCCAACTTGTCATCTCTCATCTCTTCAAGAGAACCCAGCAAACCAGCTTTGAAAAACACCTTTAACAAAATAAAAAGTTTCAGATGGTGACAAAAGTCCCTTCGTCAAACTGTGGAATGTAAGGCACATTTATAAAACAGCTTCTGACCTTAGTGTGGCCAAATCTATACTGGGTATGATCAACATCAATGGAACCCAAGAGTTTTTCAGATGCCTTCTTGCTGTCGATGAACTGTCCTTCAGGAATCGCACTTGCATTCAGAATTCTGTATCTGTTATGTTAACATTTGAGAATTTTAAGAAATGCAAGTTTATGGCTAATTTTAATTGAATCTAATTTGCCCATGGGATGTGGGCATCACTTGCTGGGCCAGCATTTATTGCCCATCCCTGAGGGCAATTAAGAGTCAACATTGCTGTGGATCTGGAGTCACGTGTAGGCCAGACCAGGTAAGGCGACAGATTTCCTTCCCTCAAGGACATTAGTGAACCAGATGGGTTTTTACATCAATCAACAATGGTCATCATTAGACTTTTAATTCTAGATTTTTATTGAATTAAAATTGCATAACCCCTTACCTTTGCTTAAAGTCGCCATATAGAATTCTGCTTGGAAATCCCTTTCTGCAGATTCTAATTCCTTCAAGCACACCATTACATCTGAGCTGGTGCATGACTAAGTGATTCTCCATAGCACCTAAGAAATGGAGGGAATGATGAGAATGAGTTCCTTTGTTTTTTACTTGAGCTGAATTTTTATTTCCAAATTCAAATCAATTGGATATTCATGAGTGAGCACAAAAAAATCTAGAAAAAGAAAAGACTGTGTTTTACAACAAGATTTGCTTTGTTTGAATTATAAATACAGTCTACTTCAATTACCTGGAGTCTTTGTCTCATTGGGAATTAGGCAGCGCACAAAATGTGGGTGAGTGGACCTCAAGTTAGTCATCAGCTTGTTCAGATTTTCCTGTGCAAGACAATTTATCTTCATTACTTACATTTCCATGAAGCTGAATACAATATTATACTGTACTGTTACAAATTTATGGGGCCATTCCAATCAGCAGTTAATCTGTCTGAGCTTGAATCTTTTTTTTATTCTAACAAACACCGTGACCAGCCTGGGAAAGTTACCATAGAATTCCTACAGTGCTGAAGGTGGCCATTTGGTCCATCGAGTCTGCACCGACATTCTGAAAGAACACCCTACCTAGGCCCACTCCCCCACCCTAGCCACACAACCCCACCTAACCTCCACACCTTTGGACACTAAGGGGCAATTTTAGCATGGCCAATCCATCTAACCTGCACATCTTTGGACTATAGGAGGAAACCGGAGAACCCATGCAAGCACGGAGAGAAAACACAAACTCCACCCTGGCCAGAATTGCATCTGGGTCCCTGGCACTGTGAGGCAGCAGTGCTAACCACTTTGCCGCCCAGAAGATTCCCAATGTTGAAACTCTGGTCATTTAATTACAATAGTGAAACACTGTTAATATGCATACCTTTATCCCATCCAGGCATAGACTTAGTGGGATGAATGGCCGCCTTCTGTGCCTTAATCACTTCATGGCTAAATCATGCAGTTGTGATACATTTTAAAGAAAACATACCCTAAACAGCGCCGAGACAGTCTGGAAAGATGAACCCTTCTTTTTGCCTCCCTTCTTGCCAGTAGCTTCTGCTGTCAAGAATAGTTTCACCAGTTAGTAATGGAAAGTGATGGACAAATATTAGCAGCTTGTCAACATATTCTCAAAATTAATAAAACCGCTGTGAGCAGATTAAATCGTACCTTCCGCACTATGACCGGTGTAAAGTGCCTGCAAGAGTTTCAGGGAAGCCTTGTTGTACAGCCCAATAACAGTATCATTCAGTGGGTCCTTATTCTTTTCCAACCAACCAGTGACATTATAATCCACAGTGCCAGCATAGTGTATCAAGGCAAAGTGAGCTTCAGCCTTGCCCTTTGCAGGCTTGGGTTTTTGAAAGTTTTTAGTCTTTCCAAGATGCTGGTCATACAGTTTATTCTTGAAAGTAGTATCGGACGCCTTGGGAAACATACACTCCTCTTCCAGAATGGAGAAAATCCCCATGGGCTGTTAATAGAAATATACATATATTGGATTTAAGTGCATCAGATATGAATTAAATTATATATGACAGCTGCTGTTATGTTATGTGCCCACTGTGAGCAGTAATTCTTCTATATAATCCCCATTTTGATTTCCATACCTTTTCAATGAGTTCAATGCAAGCAGCCAGATCCATCCCAAAGTCAATGAATTCCCATTCAATTCCTTCCTTCTTGTACTCCTCTTGTTCCAGAACAAACATGTGGTGGTTGAAGAACTGCTGCAATTTCTCATTGGTGAAGTTGATACATAACTGTTCCAAGCTGTTGTACTGAATATATAGAGCAATTAAAGTGTTATTTAGAACATAGAACTGTACAACACAGTACTAGCTCTTCGGCCCATGATGTTGTGCCGAACTAGTCTGAAACTAAGATCAAATCAACCTACTCCCAATCATTCTAGTGCACTCCATATGCCTATCCAATAACCACTTGAAAGTTCCTAAAGTGTCCGACTCCACTACCACAATGGGAGTGCGTTCCACGCCCCAACCACTCTCTGAGTAAAGAACCGACCTCTGACATCCCTCCTATATCTTCCACCATGAACCTTATAGTTATGCCCCCTTGTAACAGCTACATCCACCCGAGGAAAAAGTCGCTGAATGTCCATTCTATCTATCCCTCTCATCATCTTATACACCTCAATTAAGTCACCTCTCATCCTCCTTCGCTCCAATGAGAAAAGCCCTAGCTCCCTCAACCTTTCCTCATAAGACCTACCCTCCAATCCAGGCAGCATCCTGGCAATTCTCCTTTGCACCCTTTCCAATGTTTCCACATCCTTCCTATAATGAGGTGACCAGAACTGCACACAATACTCCAAATGTGGTCTAACCAAGGTCTTGTACAGTTGCAGCATAACCTCACGGTTCTTAAACTCAATCCCCCTGTTAATAAATGCTAACACACTATAGGCTTTCTTCACGGCTCTATCCACTTGGGTGGCAACTTTCAGAGATCTTTGGACATGAATTCCGAGATCTCTCTGCTCCTCCACAGTCTTCAGAACCCTGCCGTTAACCCTGTAATCTGCATTCAAATTTGCCCTACCAAAATGAATCACCTCACACTTATCAACACTTATCGTGGGGCAGCACTTATGCCACACTTATCGTGGGGCAGCACGGTAGCATTGTGGATAGCACAATTGCTTCACAGCTCCAGGGTCCCAGGTTCGATTCCGGATTGGGTCACTGTCTGTGCGGAGTCTGCACATCCTCCCCGTGTGTGCGTGGGTTTCCTCCGGGTGCTTCGGTTTCCTCCCACAGTCCAAAGATGTGCAGGTTAGGTGGATTGGCCATGATAAATTGCCCTTAGTGTCCAAAATTACCCTTAGTGTTGGGTGGGGTTACTGGGTTATTGGGATTGGGTGGAGGTGTTGACCTTGGGGAGGGTGCTCTTTCCAAGAGCTGGTGCAGACTCGATGGGCCGAATAGCCTCCTTCTGCACTGTAAATTCTATGATAATCAGGGTTAAACTCCATCTTCCACTTTTCAGCCTAGCTCTGCATCTTATCAATGTCTGTTTGCAGCCTACAAGAGCCCTCCACATTATCCACTACTCCACCAATCTTGGTGTCATCAGCAAATTTACTAACCCAACCTTCAACTCCATCATCCAAGTCACTGATAAAAATCACAAAGAGCAGAGGACCCAGCACTGATCCCTGTGGTACACTGCTGGTGACTGGGCTCCAGGATGAAAATTTACCATCTACCACCACCCTCTGTCTTCTATGTGATAGCCAGTTACTGATCCAATCGGCCAAATTTTCCTCTATGCCATGCCTCCTTGCTTTCTGCATGAGCCGACCATGGGGCACCTTATCAAACGCCTTACTAAAATCCATATAATATCAACTACTCAACCTTCAGCTATGTACTTAGTTCCCTCCTCAAAGAATACAAACTTGTGAGGCATGACTTACCCCTCACAAATCAATGCTGACTATCCTGGATTAAGCTGTATCTTTCCAAATGATCATAAATCCTATCCCTCAGGACCCTTTCCAATAATTTACCTGTGTTCGAAGTGAGACTAACCGGCCTATAATTCCCAGGGTTATACCTATTCCCTTTCTTGACCAAGGGGACAATATTCGCCTCTTTTCAGTCTTTAGTCTTTAGTCCTCATTTGGACTGTCCAAGTTGTTTAAACTAAAATCATAGAGAAGTTAAGCACCATTTTATATTTGTAAGTAATACCTCTCAATGTTTCCCTTTTTAATTATACACGTCTGCACTTATCATGGAAATTGACCATCTACATTTAACACCATGCAATTGCACCCAACCCCAGTAGAGGTGCTAGAGTGCCATTTATTGAGTGAGATGTTTACACAGTAATCCCATTATAAATGTGAATTTACAATTTTTTTTAGCGATATGAAAATAACAACAGAATAAAGATTGCATTACATCTGTACACTAGGTCCAATTATTCATTGTCGCCTAACCTAGCTTTACCTGAAATGCGTTCTTTATCTTGACAAGAAATTGAATCGTAATATATTATAAAATATCTGCTGCGGAACTTATGAAGAGTTTATATTACAAACTCATATATCCATTATTATAATGAAAACAACCTACATAAACTTGTCACGAGTAACTTGTCACAGCTTGCATTGATATAGCACCTTATATGACCTTGGCATTTTTCAAAGTACTTTATACCCAGTTAACTGCTTTGGACTGTGGTCATTGTTGTAATGTAGGAAAGAAGGCAAACAATAGTGCAAGGTCACATAAACAGCAATGGCCAGATAATTTGTGCGAGTTGAGGGCAAATTACTGCTCAGGATACCGAGACAAATTCCCCTGCTGTTCTTTAAATAACAGTGGGATCTTTTACATCTACCTGAGAGAACAAAAGGAGCCACCACGGAATGCCTTCTCGCACCTTCAACAGCACAATACTCTCTCATAAGACATAGGAGCAGAGGTAAGGCCATTCGGCCCATCAAGTCCACTCCACCATTCAATCATGGCTGATTTCAACTCCATTTACCCGCTCTCTCTCCATAGCCCTTAATTCCTCGAGAAATCAAGAATTTATCAACTTCTGTCTTAAAGACACTCAACGTTCCGGCCTCCACCGCCCTCTGTGGCAATGAATTCCACAGACCCACCACTCTCTGGCTGAAGAAATTTCTCCTCATCTCTGTTCTAAAGTAACTCCCTTTTATTCTAAGGCTGTGCCCCCGGGTCCTAGTCTCCCCTGCTAATGGAAACAACTTCCCTACATCCACCCTATCTAAGCCATTCATTATCTTGTAAGTTTCTATTAGATCTCCCCTCAACCTCCTAAACTCCAATGAATATAATCCCAGGATCCTCAGACGTTCATCGTATGTTAGGCCGACCATTCCTGGGATCATCCGTGTGAATCTCCGCTGGACCCGCTCCAGTGCCAGTATGTCCTTCCTGAGGTGTGGGGTCCAAAATTGCTCACAGTATTCTAAATGGGGCCTAACTAATGCTTTATAAAGCTTCAGAAGTACATCCCTGCTTTTATATTCCAAGCCTCTTGAGATAAATGACAACATTGCATTTGCTTTCTTAATTACGGACTCAACCTGCAAGTTAACCTTTAGAGAATCCTGGACTAGGACTCCCAAGTCACTTTGCACTTCAGCATTATGAATTTTGTCACCGGTTAGAAAATAGTCCATGCCTCTATTCTTTTTTCCAAAGTGCAAGACCTCGCACTTGCCCACGTTGAATTTCACCAGCCATTTCTTGGACCACTCTCCTAAATTGTCTAAATCTTTCTGCAGCCTCCCCACCTCCTCTCAGTACCATACTAAAGTGTCAGCCTGGGATTGCATGCTCAAGTCTCTGAAATGGGATTGGAACATCCTTCTCATTCAAAGGTGAGAGTGTTGACAGTCAGTGAGCCATAGCTTACACCAATAACTCTCATATTCCAAGTGGAGGAGCTAAAATGCTAGTGGCAGAAAAGTGTAATACAGCATGGCAAATTTACATAAACAGTTTTCATTTTAAATGTATACATAGAAATTTATAATGGAAATACAAAAATAAGACAAAATGGATTACTTTATAATGAGATCTACTTTGATCACTGTACTCTGGGGCAATTATTCCCCCACACTCTAACTCTGTCATCCAAAGAGTACACTAGATATTGAATTTTCATATACAAAATATCAAGTATTATCATTAAAATAGATATAGGAGGGTAGGTAGCCCACAAAGTTATGTTTTGTCTCTTACATCAAAGATTTCAAAGCCAGCAATGTCCAGCACACCAATAAAATACTGCCTGGCCTGTTTTGTGTCCAGCTGTTGATTGATACGGATAACCATCCACAAGAACATTTTCTCATAGACTGATTTTGCAAGGGCACCAACAGAATTGTGTACCTAAGAAGACAAAGTATGCATCAGTGACAGAATATGTGTCAGCAACTTCAGTTAAATCTTAATAAGCTTTTTCACAAGAATCGCTCTTTAGCATCAGGCGTGAATACAGTACCTGCTGCACCGTCTGACCTTTCGTCACATATTCATTGCCGACCTTTACTCGTGGATAACACAAAGCTTTGAGTAAATCAGCAGAATTGAGACCCATCAGGTAAGCGATCTTGTCAGCAACTAAAAAGGAGAAAAATGTTTCAATCACAATCCACAGAATGAGACTGGCCATCATTCCTGTGTCAGCTATTTGATAGAACTATCCAATTAGTTCCACAGCCTCGCCCTTTTCATATATACATGAAAATATTTCCCTTTCCTGAATTTATCCAATGCCATTTTGAAAGTTATTATTAAATCTGTGCAAAGTTTGCATGTTCTCCCTCTGTGTGGGTTTCCTCTGGATGCTCAAGTTTCCACCCACAGTCCAAAGATGTGCAGGTTAGGTGAATTGGCCATGATAAAAAAAAATTTGCCCCTTAGTGTCAGGAGATGTGCAGGCTAGGTAGCTTAGTCATGCTAAATTGCACCATAGTGTCCAAAAGGCTAGATGGGGTTACGGGAGTGTGGGTGTGGGCCTAGGTAGGGTGTCCTTTCGGAGGGTCAGTGCACACTGGATGGGCCGAATGGCCTCATTCTGCACTGTGGGGATCCTATGGATTCATTCTTTGCACAGTGCATTCCAGATAATAAAAATCACCATTAAAAAGCAATTCCCTTCATCTCATCACTTGTTCTCTTGCCAATTACCTTAGATCCCTGTTGTTTGGCTACCAAACCTTCTGCCCTTGGCAATACTTTGCCTACTCTATCAAAATACTCCATGATTTTGAATACCTCTATCAAATCTTCCCTTCACTTCCTCTGCTATAAGAAAAGAGAAAGTACCAAAAATGCTCAGCTCAGTCAACACCTGCAGAGAGAGAATCAAGGTTACCATTTCCAATTGATGGTGTTTGGGGTCACCGGTCTGAAATGTTCACTCGGTTTCTCTCTCAGTAATCCCCAGTGTCCTGGTCAATATTTACCCCTCAATTCACTGCACAAAAATAGATTATCTGGCCATCAACTCATTGCTGTTTGTGGGAATTTGCTATATGTAACCTAGTTGCCATGCCTCCTACATTACAACAGCAATCACTTTACAGTACTTCATTATCTGTCAAGCATTTCCAAACAACCAGTGCTCAATAAAAGCACTGTATAAATGAAAGCCCTTTTTTTTTCCCCACAGAGGCTGACTGACTTGCTGGATGTCCTAGTGAATCTCCTTTTCATTCTCTCTCGGCCTTAACATCTTTTCTAAAATACAGTGCCCAGAAATGCTTACAATATTCCAGCTCTGGCATAACCAGTGATTTCCTTGCTTCTGCATTCTACATTTCAATGTATAAAGCTAAAGGATCCATGAGATTTGTTTAAACACCTTTTGCAACTTGTCCTGCCACTTTCAAGGATTTGAGGGCATACACTCCCAGCTACCTCTGTTGCTATACTCCTTTTGTACCATTTTGTTTATATTGCTTCTCTTCATTCAGCCAATCAAAATGCATCACCACAGTTATCTGTCTTCCCTCTGCTCTGTGTCTTCCCTTTCTCTAGCCATTTTGTTCCACTTTGAAATTTCATCTTGAATTTATGGTGCTTTATTGGTTCAGCAACACCTCAGATTTAGAATTCTCATCCTTGTGTTCAAATTCCTTCAGGCCCCTACCCCTATTCCTGCAGTCACTGTTCAATCGTTCCTGTTTCGCCATTTTGGGTCTGGAATTCCCATGTCAAGCTTGTCATCTCTACCTTTCTCTCCTCTTTAAAGATGCTCCTTAAAACCTACCTCTTTGATGAAGATCCCTCTATGGCTTAGTGTCAAGGTTTGCTTGCTATCGAATCCGTGAGGCACCTTGAGATGTTTTAATATGTGAATGGCTCCCACTTTACTGCCATAACCTAACGGTTAAGGGTTTCTCCTAAAGCCGTGCCACAGTTACTGGAATGGATTGGGTGGGCCCTGAGGAAATTCAGCCCAAGTGTTGTCTTGAGGATTTCGCTGAAGTATTTTGGTGGTTGTGTGACAGTTCAACACTTATCTCCATTCAAACTGAAATAAATCCCAGTTCCACAAAACCTGGCCTGTGTCTCATTCACATGAAGTATTGGTGGAAATATGTCTGTCTTTGTCACTGGGAGCAATTGGACATGATGAATTAAGAACAATGCTCAAAACAAATCACAAAATGTCAGCATAATGGTTATTTTTTTCCCCCTCTCAGCTACTGACACTAAAATACTTATGAACCAGTGGCATCGGGAGCAATCTTTTATTTAATGCAGCTAGTAGAGTGATCTGGAACGCACTGCTTAGTACAGTGATCAAAGCTGATACAACGGTTACTTTCAAAGTGAATTAGGTAAATATTTGAAGGGGGTAAATTTAGAGCATTATGGGGAAAGAACAAGGGAATGTGACTCGCTGGACAGCTCCAACAAGCAGCCAGCACAACCATAGTGGGCCAAATGGCTTCATCACAAAACAAAAGAACACGAAACACGGAATGTTGCCCTACCATGCAAATGACGCAGCATATCACTTTTCACAAATTCCCTTTGCACAATCTAACATCAGTAGAACATTTGAAATCCATTACTGTTAGCAAGTAGGATTTGTTGCTAAAAATAGCACATGAACAGTTGAGTGTAGTCACAATGAGAAGGATAAGAAAGAGGGATGACATGCACCAACAGCACAGATTTGGCAAAAAGTCACTCTTCAGAACAGATGGACAATTATGTTCTATTATCCATGCATCTACTGAAGAACTAGAGAAGGTGGACACTGACGACCTCTCCCTTGCCTTATTCGACTTATGGAAATTTATCATCCAATGTGCATTGTCTAAAATTTGAGGTGCAAAAAGAAATCTTCATTCGTGCTTTACAATGTTTCTAATCATATGAAATTGCTTTCATGATACCTTCAGTGCCATCAGGTTCAGCTTGTTCCTCTCGTTGCTTCTGCTTGAACTTGAGGTTACCATAGTGCATTACTGCACCAGTGAGTTTATAGATGCCATTCTTTTCGTCATTTGTAAAGCCCAAAATGTCAATGGCTTCCTGGGGACCAATAGGAACAACCAGTAACATTATAATATTGTGAAATATTGTTGGATATTAAACTCACAACCATTGAGATTTAACTTACATCAGTAGCCATCAGTTCATCCTCGTCATTGATACTGGCAACAGTAATCTCGCCTTGACTAACAAAATGGAAGTCGTAGGGATTGGTGGTAACCAGTAACATTTCTGAAATCAAACAGGTTTAGTGTAGTGCATGAATTGGTGTTTTTTTCAGCGTTTTTCATTTTGCAATAAAAAGTAAAGCAACAATTGATGGAACTTTCAAGGAGGTTAATGTTAAGATCTCTTACCAATAAGTTCTGGTTTTTTGTTGCATGTAACCTGGTAGAAAATGTGATAGCTTCTTTCAGCTTTCAGTTGGAATGTCACTCTAGATTTCTCCAGTAGATCTGTATTAGGAGCATCAGAACGAATTAGGAACATTGTCCCCCAATTAATTAATTGCCGCATTTCAAATGTTAAATAGTACATTTGAACCAGATAAATACTTACAAGTTTCAATATCAGCGGAGGCCAGTTTTCCTGTGGCTCCAAAGTGAATTCTGATGAATTTACCCTGAGAATTAGAATGGCAGAGAACACTGGTTAACATTGCTCGAATGGCGTCTCACAAACTGAGTGTTATGTGGCTGACAAGAGATTTTTTATAGTCAATTTCCTGTGGATAGAAGTGAGGTATCTTAGCATTTTATGTTACTGATGCTCAAACACTTACGAAGCGAGATGAATTGTCATTTCTCATTGTCTTGGCATTACCAAAAGCTTCCAGGAGAGGGTTAGCCTGGATGATTTGATCCTCCAGAGTTCCCTAGAAGTACATTTGACAAGGGTTAAGAATTGAAAAGCTAATTAATTGGAGAATAAACACAAACATAATGATATTTAACTGTCATCGGGTATAAAAAGGACAATCAGGTCTGACTCCTGTGTGAGAACACACGTGATTACAAGGCAATTTGCGAGAGATGTTTGATGGGACAGAAAACAAACTATAGTTGAAGGGTCTGAAATGAAGGTGTTGGATAAAAACTTTGAACAGGGAGGGTAAACTTTATTTTTATTCCGGGGCCTGTGAGGCTGTAGAATGTATTACCGGAGATAGAGGCAGAAACTGCTCGTGCCTGGTTCTATTCATGACTATCTAAATGCAGCCACGGTAACACTTGCAATGGCTTCTCATCTCACTCATGCACCTGTACCTTTGTTGTCCCACAAGGATCTGTCCTTGTACCCCTCATATTTCTTAAATACCTGTCATCCTTGGCATACAAAAACACCGCATTAGTTTTCACATATGTAATGAGGACAACCAACTCTACCTCACTGCCATCTCTCTAGACTCCTGCACTGTTTATCATCCAGTATTGTATCCCTCGCTCTGGCCACTGTGAGGCTAAACCAGACTGTCCATAACCTTGGTGTTATATTTGATCCAGAGGTGAGCTTCAGATCACACATTGCCACCAACACTAACAACACCTGTTTCCACCTCTATAACATCATCTGTCTTTGTTCCTGTCCCAGCTCACTTGCTGTTGAAACCCTAATTCATGCCTTTCTACCTCGAGACTCAATTATTTGAATGCAATCCTGGGAGGTCTCCCACATTCTATCCTCCATAAATTTGAGGTCAATCAAAACTCTGCTGCCAATGTCATAACTGGCACTTAAGTTCCATTCAGCTGTCACCCTTGTGCTCGCTGGTCTACATTGGCTCCTGCTGAAACAACGTATTGACTTTTAAATTATCATCCTTGATTTTAATTCCCTCCAAGGCCTTGCCACTCCTGTAATCTACTGAAGCTCCACCAACTTCTGTGGTATCTGCGCTCAACTAATTCTGGCCTCTTCAGCTGATCATAATAGTCGCTGATTGTAATTGTTCCGCCATTGGTGCCTATTCCTTCATCTAACTAGGCCCTAAGCTCTGGAATTCCTCCTCCCCCCTCCAGAAAACAGGCCAAAAATCTGCCGATCCCAGCCTTAAAAGTATTTAACGATCGAACAACCACAGCCCTCTGGGGTAGAGAATTCCAAAGATTCACTATCCTTTGAGGAAAGAACATTCTCCTCATCTCAGTCCTAAATGATCAGCCCCTCATCCTGAGGCTGTGTCCCCATGTTCCATACCCCCCCCCCCCTCAACCGCCGCCACCCAGGGGAATAAAGGGATATGGGAACAGATAGAATCCTTAAGTTTATGACAACTGACCCCATGAGATGATAACCACCAACATTAGCTTAAGCCCAGTGGCATTTTCCCATGCAGCACTTCCAACATAATTTTATGTAAAATGTTAATCAAAGACCATGACATAATTGCATCCATCTGATGAGCTAAACTGCTGTTGATCATCTTGTGTCTGCAAACTATTTCCAGGACATTATCAGCAAGTGATTTCCTGCCATTTTATAGCTGAACCTTTCAAGTTTTCTTCAGTTTAACCATGTCTTTGCAGCAGAAGGTGTCGCTTTACCTTCAGTGAGCCCACAGCTTGCTCCTTCTTTTTGGCATCACCGCTAGCTGCCACTGATGCAAAATACTGAATGACACGTTTCGTATTCACAGTCTTCCCGGCACCAGATTCTCCGCTAGGGGCAGAACAAGGAACAATGAAAAAATTCCAAATAGGTCAATTTTTAAAAAATCAAAAGCGTCACAAGTTCCAAGTGCTAAATACGTATATGAGAATTTAAAATTCTTACGTGATCAGAATAGACTGATTTTCACGGTCTGTGAACAGAAAAATCAAATATAACTGTTAGAGTATCTGGAGTCCTTCAGTATATGCCCCAGTAACTTATTCGGATAAGTACTTAAATAGAAAATGTGTTAGAATTTTGCTATCATGTAATCCCAGGAATATCTATATACATCTGCAGGTTTTGTTTCACCTCCGCATCAACCTAAGTGACCACTTTTTCTTGCCAGTGCAGATAACATTAGAAAAGGGAAAGCAAACAACTAAAAAAAAGGCAATGGGTCACATGGCTAAGACAAGCCAAAATAAAAGAGTAATCAGCAAGGAGAGACAGCTTCATTCCCATGGAGAACCAAAGCTAGGTGTCTTAATAGGAATATGAAAAAGAGTAAAGGTAAGGTGCCATCATGGCCACTGCATGTCAAAAGTATAAAAGATGCCCTGTGTTTTGCCAGAGCCACACCGATAACATATACAGCAGTGGGAAATGAAGTGGCATCAAGGGTTATTAGGCTGAAACAGGCCCTCTTGTACAAAGGCTATGCCTAAAATTGGTGAATGTCTGCGAGTCAATGATTGGTCTAGAGAAATGTAGTGGCTTTGGATAATAGAAAGGGGCATAAAAATGGTATCCAAATGGTCAAGATCAAATACTTCAAGAGACACTCAGAGGATAAGCTAGAGGTTCAGGCCAGGGGATGCAATGAAGACACTTGGAGGACATGCCAGTGTTTCCAGCCAGTGGTGGAGATGCTTGGTCACTGCAGCTTTTATGCAAGCCAAAAATGAGGCCACATGACTCTCAACTATACCTTGTAAAATGCTTTCGGAATGATGCAAAGTATCAAGACTGACTTGTATTGGATAAAGTTATTTCACTGCCACCAATGTGGGTCACCATCAAACCTTTGGCTATCAAGATGAATGTAAATTTAAAAAAGAATCTGCAAAATGTAATGACGTGGATTTTGCATCAGCAGTCAAGCAGCAACCTTCGCCATTGAGCACAAAATAAGTCTGGCTGAGGGGCCAAGCAATCTCTCTGATCAGTCTCTCTCCATGTAACTGATTGTAGTAACGTTCACTGGGTCTTTACTGGCATTGGCCAGCACTGATATCATAAGGCTATTCCAGCAGCCAATTAGATTAAAGGATTTTCATAGACTTCCAATCAGGAAAATTCAATAACTATTAAACAGTTTTTGGCAGAGCAAATTAAAGATTGGGATAAAGGTATAATATTCAGATTTTAAAAATATTTTATGAAGCTTGGCTTTAAAAATATGTTAATTAATTATTCATCAACACTTGGTGAAAATGAAATTATTTTTTCCGGGCCAGTTCACTAGTTCATCAAAGGGCAGAGGGGCAATGATGGAGAATGGTGACATTTCACCATTGACCCCCTCCCCCACCCTACCCACGCCCTGCGACATTTAATTTAACCTGATGAAAATGCCAAACCAGATGTTGATTACTGCATTGATAAGTGAAGTCTCCAGTTTACCAGTTTGCATGAACTGATAGGCGTTGTCAGAGATGGAGAAGATGTGTGGAGGAGTTTCCTGACGCTTCTTGCCTCTGTAGCCGGACACGACCTCGGGGTTGTACACTGGCAACCACTTGTAGGGGTTCACAGTGACACAGAACAACCCAGAGTAGGTCTAAAGTAAGAGAATTGGAAGACTTCAGATTTCTGCGAGAACCTTCTCACAATAAATAAATAGTTTTTCTGCTTTTATTTCTCAGTGGTGCATTCACTTACATAGATCATCCAGGCTGCATAACGCTCTTTGAGGTTGAACAGCACGGCTGGTTCGCTCAGATGGGTCATCATGGCCATGTCTTCGATTTTATCGAATTTTGGAGGATTCATTGGGAAGACCTGGTCATCTTTGAGAGTCACGGTCTGTAAAATAACCAAAATATCATTATTTTAGATTCTTTGGGGGGAAAAATGTGACCGCAGTTGAAACTTTCTAAAAAAGTTAACTAGTGCCCCGCTCCCCGAAGTACATGCCTGCTTCTCATAGGTTTCAACGACGATTTTGCCACCTTCCTTGCTCTTGATTGTGCCTTTGGTGAATTCATCTTTCACATCGACGCAGTAGCACGCGGTCTTAGCTTCGAAGGGGCGGTTTTGGGCTTCAATTCGTTCCTTCTCAGGCTTTCTGAGGAACGGCGCCGCAATCCCAAACACGGCCATTTCTGCATCCGAGCTCATGATCGCAGTTTACTGTCAAAACAAAATAAAAACAATGTATTCGAAAGCAGTTAGAATGTAATTGAAAGGTATTTTTAAAAAATGAACTTCAGCCCAATGTAACATATCCAAGTGTCCATTGTGCATTGCACGCCAGCTGCAAGAAACAGTTATATTTTTGAGCACTGGGTTACCTCTCCAAACCCAAGTGTTGACAAATACCTGGTGTGGGGCTATTTGCCATTGCTTCTGGCTTTATCTGTGCCGGAATTGCAGACCAGCACCTGAATTCAGCCAACGTTTACACAGGTAGTGCTTGCAAAAGCAGACAGGACCCGCTGAGGTGATAAAAACATTTAAATGGAAATAATTTAAAGATGTGGCGGCATGGTGGCACAGTGGTTAGCACTGTGGCCTCACAGCACCAGGGACCCCGGTTCGATTCCAACCTTTGCTGACTGTGTGGAGTTTGCACATCCTTACCGTGTCTGCGTGAGTTTCCTCCGGGTGCTCCGGTTTCCTCCCACAGTCCAAAGATGTGCAGGTTAGGTGGAATGGACATGCTAAATTGTTTCTAAGTGTGGTTACAAGGGTAGGGTGGGTGGATTGGGCCGAGGTTAGGGTGCTCTTTCAGAGGGTCAGTGCAGACTCGATGTGCCAAATGGCCGCCTTCTCCTTTGTCGGGATTCTATGATTCTATGGGTCATGGGGAGGTGCAGTGCAGTGATAATGTCACAGGACCAGCAGTCCATAGTGTTATGGGCCAGAGTTTAGAGAACCCCAAAGTGTATCATGGAGTTCACCTGACCCACAACTTTTAATAGATTGTGGTATGGGGAGCACACGGCGCACTCTACAGGTGTGGTACAGCAGAAGTGGAAAAGTATTTTTAAAAGCAAAACAATGTTAATTCTATGAACTCAAGTTAACCTTTTTGAAACAGACAGTGAACTTCTTAGCAACCATCAATTCAAATACAACCCCCAAAGAATACAACACTAAGTAATGCTTACGCTGTCCTTTTAACATCCAGAAGACTTACAAAAGAAACACCTTTTAACAGAAGCACATCAGGTTAAAGTCACTACTGAAAACATTTATAATTCTGAATTCACTAAATGATCAAGAGATAGTCTTTTCATGGCAGAGAGATTAACAGTACAGCTGCTTTGTCTGGCTTCAGCTCCCACACTGAAAACGAAACTAAAACACACCCTGCAGCAAACAGCCTAAAATGAAAGTAAAAAGCTGACAGACAGTTCAGCTCCACCCACACTCTGACATCACTGATAAACACCCATTTCTTAAAGGTACTCTCACATGGCACCTCCCCCCCAAGAAAAGAAAACCCCATCAACTTCAAGATGGTTTCATTTTTCACCTTTTCACCATTCTTTAAGAAATGCACACAGTAAATATACTTTCTCGTTTCAAAAATCAACACACGCAAACAGATATAATAATATAGTCCATTGTTGTTCTTCTTCCTCCAACTGAAATCCTTCTCGATTGACAGTCTCTTTGAACAAGAAGGTCCTGGCACGATCCGTCCATTTCTCTACTCTTTGGCATTTCTCTTTAAAGTCAGATACTTTAATTCAATCTGATCGCAGAGTCCCTTGTAATTCTCCAACACAGGAGCATTGGTTATCATAGCTTTCAGGCTGTCAAATGCTGTTGAAAGTCCGCGGCTAAGGAAAGTGACTTGGGCTTTTCCAAATTCATGGGTAATCCTGAAACAACTTTGTTAGATAATCGTTGAAATGTGGCTGGGGTGCTTTTCATGCCAAATGGCATAACTTTGAATTGGTATATACCATCTGGAGTTACAAAAGCTGAAATCTCCTTCGCCCTTTCGGATAAACCTGCCTTTTAAGTAAATCTAGTTTGGAAATAAAAGCTGATTGTCCCATTGTCTCAATGCAATACTCCAAACATGGGATAGGATAAGAGTCCATTCTTGTAACTGCATTAACCTTTCTATAGTCCACACACAACCGTTGGGTACCGTCTGGTTTTGGTACCATCACTATGGGTGAACTCCATTGGCTGCAACCCACTTCAATTATGCAATTTTTAAGCATACTCTCAATCTCATTGTTAACCTGTGCCAATTTTAAAGGGTTAAGTCTGTATGGATGTTGTTTGATTGGAACAGCATTTCCCACATCTACATCATGTATAGCCATTTTAGTACTTCCCAATTTATCTCCACAAATATGCCAAAGTGATATGAATAAGTCTTTCAGGTCAGTCCGTTTTTCCTCTGGAGTGTAACTCAACAATTTATCCCAATTTTTAAGAACATCCTCATTTTCCAATTTAATTTGAGGTATGTCAAATTGACAGTCATCTGGATTTGGTTCGTCACTTTGAGTTAGAATCATTAAAACCTTCTCTTTTTCTATCCTTCACTTTTAAAGTACCTTTTAAGCATATTCACATGAAACATTGGGCGAGTTTTCCTTCTATCTGGTGTTTTTACCACATAATTCACCTCACTTAATTTCCTTTCAATCTGATAAGGTCCACAAAACCTTGCTTTTAAAGGTTCACCTACCACTGGTGACAACACTAAAACTTTATCTCCACTGGCAAAACCACAAACTTTGGATTTCTTGTCCACTACCCGTTTCATCACATTTTGTGCAACTTTTAAATGTTGTCTAGCCAAATCACCTGCTCTATTTAATCGTTCCCTAAAATTTGACACGTAATGAATAATGTAATTTCTGATTTCTCACTCACCAATTTTTCCTTAATCAATTTAAGTGGTCCTCTTACCTCATGACCAAAAATTAGTTCAAAGGGACTAAATTTGGTTGACTCATTAGGTGCATCCCTAATTGCAAACATTCCGAATGGAATTTCTTTATCCCAATCCTCTGGATAATCGTGACAATAAGCCCTCAACATTGTCTTTAATGTCTGATGCCAGCTTTCTAACACTCCCTGCGATTCTGGATGGTACGATGTTGATTTAAATTGTTGTATTCCTAAGCTATCCATTACTTCTTTGAATAACCTTGAGGTAAAATTCGATCCTTGATCCGATTATATTTCTGTGGGTAGTCCATATCTAGTAAAGAATTGAAGTAACTCCTCCACAACCTTTTTAGCTGCAATATTACATACTGGAATGGCCTCTGGAAACCTAGCAGACACATCCATTATAGTCAAAAGATATTGATTCTCATTTTTTGTTTTCGGAAGCGGTCCTACGCAATCAATTAGGACCCTTGTAAAAGGTTCCTCAAATGCTGGAATGGGTATTAAGGGTGCTGGTTTTATCACAGCTTGAGGTTTCCCTATCACTTGACATGTGTGACATGATTGACAAAATGTAACTACATCTTTATGTAGTCCAGGCCAATAAAAATGATTCTGGATTTTAGCTTGAGTTGTCCTTATTCCCAAATGACCTCCCATTGGTACGTCTTATGCAACTCTCAACACTTCCTTTCTATACCCTACCGGCAATACTACTTGATGAACTTCTGCCCACTTTTCATCCGTCTGCATATGTAAAGGTCTCCATTTTCTCATCAAGACATCACTTTTACGGTAATAACACTCTGGTACACACTCAGATTCTTCTTCTGTGTATGCTTTCTGATATATCCGGTTCATTTCTATATCTTTTTGTTGTAACTCCGCCAATTTTCCTGAACTAAAAATATCCGCCTCATCCTCCACCTATTCTTGTTCTTTTTCAACCATCTGATCAAAAATCGTTTCTGATAATTACACTTCAACTTCATCTTCACTCTTTGATTTCTCCTCTTGTCTTAACCTGTGACGTTGCGACCTTGTTACTACACAATCCGGAAAAATCCCAGGATATTCGTCCTTCAACACTTCAGTTGTCTGATTTTCCACTGGCTTATCAACCACAGTAGGCATCACTCCCACTTGCGATCCAGCTATATCATTACCCAAGATAAACTGTATTCCTGGACAAGATAGTTTCTCTATTACTCCTACTCCCACTTCACCACTCTTCACTGGACTTTCCAACCTTACCTTGTAGAATAGAACGCTACTCCTCTCACCCTGAATTGCACATATAACCACCTTTTCTGGCAACATTCGTCCCAAACTACATAACTCCTCATCTCTGACCATTAAACATTGACTAGCTCCCGTATCTCTTAAAATTGTGACTTCTTTACCTGCTCCTCCTGATACACATGAGTAAACTTTACCCACACAAGTAAATTCTTTAAAGAGATCTGGCACCTTCTTATCAATCACCTCTTGACCAGGCTGTACAATCTTTTGCACCTCCTTCGCTTCACTTGGGCTTTCCTTTGCAACTTTAACAAACCCTGTCTTATCCTGTTTTACCACATCAGCCTTCCCAGTGATTTTCTTCAACCACCAACACTGTGACTTTAAATGGCCTAGTTTATTACAGTGGAAACATTTGAAACATTTCAGTTCTTTTCCACTCTCCTGGATTTCTTTTTTAATCTGAGGTACACTCTCCCTATTATCTCCCATCAGATCACCTTTGCCTCTACCACAAGTGTATTTCTCATGTCCCCAGTTTGTATCCCTCACAGGCTGAAACTGATGTCAGGAACCAAGCTTTGATTTATGAACTAATTCATAATCTGCCATTTCTGCTGCTAATCTCGCAATTTTAACCCTCTGCTCTTCCACATGAGTTCTCACTACATCAGAAATTGAATTTTTAAACTCCTCCAAAAGCATAATTTCTCTGAGAGCTTCATACGTTTGGTCTATTTTCAAAGCCCTTATCCACCTCTCAAAATTACTCTGTTTGGTCCTTTCAAACTCCATGGGCGCGATTCTCCACTCCCACGCCGGTTGGGAGAATCGTCTGGGCCGCCAAAATTTCCAGAGATGCCGGTCCGACGCCCTCCCGCGATTCTCCCAAGCGGCGGCAACGGCCCGGTCGGGTTTCGTGGGCCGCAGGCCGGAGAATCGCCGGAGACACCGAAAATGGCGATTCTCCGGCACCCCCGCTATTCTGAGGCCCGGATGGGCCGAGGGGCCAGGCCAAAATGGCAGGTTCCCCCCAGCGCCGTCCACACCTGGTCGCTGCAGTCGTGGGCGGTGCGTGAACGCTGGGGGGGCGGCCTGTGGGGGGGCCCGCGATCGGTGCCCACCGATCGTCGGGCCTTCCTCTCTGAAGGAGGACCTCCTTCCTTCCGCGGCCCCGCAAGATCCGTCCCCCATCTTCTTGCGGGGCGGACTTAGAGAGGACGGCAAGCACGCATGCGCGGGTTGGCGCCGGCCAACGCGCGCATGCGCGGATGACGTCCGTTATGCGGCGCCGGCCGCGCCATCTATGCGGTGCCGCTTTTACACGGGCGACAAGGCCTGGCGCGTGTAGATGACGCAGCCCCGATACTGGCCCATTGTCAGGGCTTGAATCGGTCGGGACCGGGGCCGTTCCGTGCCATCGTGAACCTCGACGGCGTTCACGACGGCGCGGCCACTTCGGCGTGGGAGTGGAGAATCCCACCCCATGCATTTTTGACCAAATTCTTTCCTTAAATTTCTAAACCTTTGTCTGTAGGCTTCAGGCACTAGTTCATATGCACCTAAGATAAATTTTTTCACCTCCTCATACGTCCCAGATACCTCCTCCGATAGTGATGCAAACACTTCACTAGCCCTACCTATCAGCTTTGTTTGAATCAGTAATACCCACATGTCCTATGGCCATTTCATTTGTTTAGCTACCTTCACAAATGAAATGAAAAAGGCTTCCACCTCCTTCTCGTCAAACCTTGGCAATGCTTGGACATTTTTAAATAGATCCCCACCAAGCCTTCGACTTTGATGCTCTTTCTCACTATCCTCATCATTGTCATTCAACTGTATGTTTCCCTTTACGCCTGCCAATTTTAACTAACTGCCTTTTTTCATGGCCATTTTCTGAAGTTCATACTCTTTCTCTTTTTCCCTGATTTGTATCTCCCTTTCTCTTTCTTTTTTTTCTGCTAGGGCTTTTCTTTCTGTTTTCCTTTCTTATGTCTCTTTTTCCTCTCTCTCACTTTCTCTGTCTTTTTCCTCTCTCTCTCTCTCTTTCTCGTTCTCTTTCCTCTCTCTCTCTTTCGTATTCAAGCTGCTTTAATTCTTTCTCATGTTCCATTTGTTTAAATTGTAACTGAATTTTTGCCATTTCCAATGAGTCAAACTGTATCTCAGGCAACTTTAAATGCTTAGCCACCGCCATAATGACCTCATCTTTTCGCATTTTGTCAGGTAATGTTAACTGCAATGTTTTTGCCAAATCTAACAGTCTGCTTTTAGTCTCTGTCCGTAAGGTACTGCGTGTGATCGGCTCCACCCCCAAGAACTTCAGAGCCTCTGAAAGAGCCATTGTCCACAACACACTCCCTACTTAAACTGAAATAGCACACCTGAAAAGCACCCACATTATGCTCACCCCTCACTGTCTTTAGGTTCACTCAGCCAATCCAATAGATCGACATTTATCCTGGACGAGCACTCAATTTGTTATGGGCCAGAGTTTAGAGAACCCCAAAGTGTATCATGGAGTTCACCTGACCCACAACGTTTAATAGAGCACACTGCCCACTCTACAGGTGTGGTACAGCAGAAATGGAAAAGTATTTTTAAAAGCAAAACAATGTTAATTCTATGAACTCAAGTTAACCTTTTTGAAACATACAGCGAACATCTTAGCAACCATCAATTCAAATACAACCCCCCAAAGAATACAACACTAAGTAATGCTTATGCTGTCCTTTTAACATCCAAAAGACTTACAAAAGAAACACCTTTTAACAGAAGCACATCAGGTTAAAGTCCCTACTGAAAACATTTATAATTCTGAATTCACTAAATGATCAAGAGATAGTCTTTTCATGGCAGAGAGATCAACAGTACAGCTGCTTTGTCTGGCTTCAGCTCCCACACTGAAAACGAAACTAAAACACACCCTGCAGCAAACAGCCTAAAACGAAAGTAAAAATCTTACAGACAGTCCAGCTCCACCCACACTCTGACATCACTGATAAACACCCATTTCTTAAAGGTACTCTCACATGACAATAGCTAATGGCAGCTGGTGGAATTTCAATTCAACTAATAAATCTGGAACGAAAAGCCAACAAAAGCGACTAGGAAACCATTCTGGAAAGGCAACTTATTATCTAACTGGGAAGAATCTTCAGAGTGCTTTGGTGCAGAAGGATCTGGGTATCCTGGTGTATTAATCGCAGAAAACTAGCATGCATGTTCAGCAGGTAATCATAGAATCATAGAATTTACAGTGCCGAAGGAGGCCATTCGGCCCATCGACTCTGCACTGGCACTTGGAAAGAGCACCCTACCCAAGCTCATGCCTCCACCTGATCCCTGTAACCCAGTAACCCCACCTAACCTTTTGGACACTAAGGGGCAATTTAGCATGGCCAATCCTCCTAACCTGCACATCTTTGGCATATTTTGAAGATGAGGAAGGCAAATGGAATTTTGGCCTTTATAGCGAAAGGAATAGAGTATAAAAGTGGGCAAGTGTTACTGCAACTGTACAAGGCATTGCTGAGACCACACCTGGAGTACTGTGTACAGTTTTGGTCATCTTATTTGAGGAGGGATGTATGTGCATTAGAGGCAGTTCAGAGGAGGTTGATTAGATTGTTTTCAAATATTAAGTAGGGTGCTCTTTACAAGGGCCACTGTAGACTCGATGGGCTGAATGGCCTCCTTCTGCACTGAAAATTCTATGAGAGGTTTATCTTATGAAGAGAGATTAAACAGTTTAGGCTTATACCCTCTCAAGTTTAGAAGAATGATAGGAGATCTAATTGAGGTATTGACAAAGTAGATGTGGAGCAGATGTTGCCTCTTGGGAGAAATCTAGAATGAGAGGTCATAGTTTTAGGATAAAACAGAGATGAGGAGAAATTACTTCTCTCAAAAGGCTGTCAATCTGTGCAATTCATTACCCCAGATTGTGGTAGATGCCGGAACATTGGGTAAATTTATCGAGCAGAAAGACAGATTTTTAAATAGTAATGTGTTGAAGAGTTATAGAGAACAGAGAGGAAAGTGGAGTTGAGGCCGAGAGGAGATCAGCCATGATCGTATTGAATGGTGGAGTGGGCTTGAGGGGCTGAATTGCCTCCTCCTGCTCCTAGTTCTTATATTCTTTCATGATGAAAATGGATCTGGTTCACTCATGCCCTCTCGGAAGTCAGCCATCCTTACCTGATCTGGCCTATACATGACAGCAATGTGGTTGACTCTTAACTGGCCTCGCACAGCAATCAGTTGTACCAAATTACAACAAACTTAAGGCAGGTAAAAGAATGAAACTAGAAGCACCACCTGCCATTTACCTGGACAATGAAAACACCCCTCCAAGTCACACACTATCCTGACTTGCAGCTATGTCATTGTTCCTGCACTGTCACTAGGTCAAAATCCTAGAGCTCCCTACCTAACAGCATTGTGGATATATCTATCCTACACCACATGGACTGCAATCGTTCAAGAAGGTGGCTCACTACCACCTGGGGAAATTAGGGATGGCTATGGGTGGCAAGGTAGCACAGTGGCTAGCATTGTTGCTTTACAGCGCCAGGGTCCCAGGTTCAATTCCCGGCTTGGGTCACTGTCTGTGCAAAGTCTGCACATTCTCTGCGTTTCTGTGTGGGTTTCCTCTGGGTGCTCCGGTTTCCTCCCACAAGCCCCGAAAGACGTGCTGTTAGGTAATTTGGACATTCTGAATTCTCCCTCTGTGTACCTAAACAGGCGCCGGAGTACTTCATTGCACTGTTAATGTAAGCCTACTTGTGACAATACTACAGATTATTATTATTACAATAAATTCTGGCCTAAACTTATGTGGAAGAAAAGTGATGATGTGTTTTTTTTTGGTTGTTCGTTCCATTGTGGGATTGTCATTGGAAAACAAGATTGTTTATACGCAAATGGAAACAAATGGACTTCGCAGTGTGTACGTGACTATCTTGTTTTTGGTCATTGGAGGACACTAGGTAATTATTTCTGTCAATTCCCACCATATTTGATGGAACATGGCAGTCTATTTTTCTCCCTCCTTTCCTCTAGTGTTCCCATTCTAAATCTTTGATCAAAGATGTCACACTGGTGTATTTCCCATATTGGTTCCTGCAGAATCGTGCAGTATGCCTTTAGATTGCTTCCATCTTTTTTTTCTCTGGCTAGAAAATAAGGGCCGGAATTTTCAGGTCGTTGGGATTCTCTTTTTCCTGCTGGCAGCACATGCAAGCCCGCAGGTTTCCCAGCATTGTGGGTGGCTTCAATGGGAAAACCCATTGACAAGTGGCGGGAAGATCGAATCCCGCTGCCAGTGAATGGTGCGCCTCAGAGAAACACGCAGCTGGGGAACTGGAGAACTCAGTCTAAGATTTATCTATGCCACATTTTCTGTGAGCAATTTTGCTACCAACTAACTTGACGCATGCAAATGAGTTTCCACCTAAAGGAGACACAGAGTTAGTCTGCTTGCCAAATCTTGGGAAACAGGAAATGTCAGACCATCCCTAATAGGATCCACAGAACATGGGGTTCAAGCCAAATCTTAAAAGTGCCCAGGCATCCACTTATTAGAACTTGGTGTAGATTCCCAGTTGGAGTAGCGGAGATAAAGTATTGCAGTGACTTAAGCTACAAATTGGGACTGGGTTGGAGACTTTCTAAATGGATGAGCTGAGGTGAGCCAATTTGCCTTCCTCATTTCTTCATCTTGTTTTTTTTAATGCTAGCACCCCTGAGAGTGGACGGCAAAGGGAAACCACCACTGTCAAGTACTGCCCAGAAAACGGTGCAGGATGGAGCATCAGTAGGGAATTAGCCAAAGGACCTGCCTTTGGGCAGAGCACATATACCATATTCATAACTTTAGTTTATGCATGCGTGTTGGTGATTAAAATGATGCAGTGTGACTTTACAGGCTGCAGATACTAATCTCAGGCCAGAGGTTGTGGTATAACGGGACTGGCAGCAATAAAATGTGGGCAGCATGAGTGTAGTCCTATCTGCTGAGCACGCAAAGCCAAACCCTCCAGGTCTAAAGTTCTGTCGCCTCCGTATTAATTAGCGCCTGAACTGTTTCTTGTTGGTACGTTCAGAGAAATGCAGAATACTTGTAACAATATGTTTTTTGCATATTAGTAAGAAGAAACCAAGCCAAATACTAGCAACTCGCAATGTTGGCCAACGTTACAGGAATTCGGAGGCTCTTGTTGAGTTTTAAATACAATATTTAAATCGTGTGAACCGTGATCCGAATATATATTGCACACCGCAAGGTTTCGCCATAGAAGTATCATATGTTACGAGCCTTCGTAAAGCTGGCTAGATTGTTTCTTTTAACACAGCACCTGCTGACTGCCCTACATTATGCACTGCCACTGTTAAATATTAGTATCACATTCAGAAGCGCCAGTGACATCTGCAATGCATTCTTCACACAATTACACAGTTGCTCTCTGAAGGCCGATTGGCGGCAACTTGTGGTCAGTAAGAATGCATTGCCAGAGTACAACGCTAATTATCAGTCCACACACACGCCGTTCCAGCTCATCTTTCTCGATTCCGTTTGGTGTGATGTCTACATTTACCCCCCAAAAAGTCGTTATATGTTCGGCTACATGGAAGTGTTATTTATTGAACGATTCCACGCGGTTGTTCTTAGTGAGGCATCTTGAGACTATTTCCATTGTTCTGATTCGGCAATGCAAGTTACAATCGCCACCTCCAATGTCATTGAGTGCAGTTCATTCAAGGCATTGACAACCAATTATTTTTTCTTGTACATCAGAAGCCAAAGCTCATGCAGGCACAATGCCCATCTTACCTCGTTCGATAAAAGCAGCTGGAAATAGTGAATCCTCTATAGACACCAGAAGCTGTAAACAAAGAGAAGCAAACGTGTTTTATTGACCTTTTGTTTCGAACAATGTGAGATGTGGGTCTCCAATGCTGCGTTTCGACCGCGATTTCAGAGGTCTTCCCCCACCCAATTTCTTTCAGCACGATCAATAACAGCTACCCGCTCTTTTTGGCCAACAATCACGAGCCGAACCTTTACAGCTCGCGTGCAGGATACATGGTAGCACAGTGGTTAGCACTGCTGCTTCACAGCTCCAGGGTCCCAGGTTCAATTCACAGTTGGGTCACTGGCTGTGTGGGTCTGCACGTTCTGGTGTCTGGTGTCTGCGTGGGTTTTCTCCAGTTTCCTCTCACAAATCCCAAAAGAGGTGCTATTAGATAATTTGGACATTCTGAATTTTCCCTCAGTGTACCCGAACAGGCGCTGGAATGTGGCGACTAGGGGCTTTTCACAGTAACTTCATTGCAGTGTTAATGTAAGCCTACTTGTGACAATAAAGATTATTAATTTGGTGTAACAGAGCAGCAATAGACATGGCTATGCAGGTGGTTTCACTACCTTCGCCAATCAATTGATGTTTGTATTGGATTGTTGCAATTCTATTCTACGGGGAGAATTTTGTAATTGTTTTTTTTAAGCCAAAAATCTCAAGTCAGTTTAAACCAGGAGAAAGGAAGTGACAATTGTAAAATGTTATCAGACAGGTAACGTGGCTAACGAATGTTAAACCGTGCATTGTGGATACAGATAGAGGGAATCCGCAGTTCCTATGTATAACAATGAAATAGCAACAATTGTTATTTCACTCTCGGATGATTTTCCCAACAGCATGAACGATCCTAATGCTTACATTAAATAACCATGTCCGTTCCATGACGGATGCATAACTTGGGAGACAGAGGATTCATTAGAACCTACCTTGCTGTTCCGCCCAGTGGAGGATGCCCAGTTCATCCTCTCCACCGGCTTTTAAAAGAAGAATGTTGCCGACTCAGCGGCTGTCATCTCCAAATATGGAGAGTGCAACAATTGGCCCGATTCGTTGCCCTGGTGAGGTTGCCAACTATCATTTTCACGGGCGAGAGTTATAATTAGCAGAAAAGCATGTAACTCCTGAGATATTGGAACGATGAAGTCATGAATCATTTAAAAAGATCGACCGATCTGACGCCGTTGCACAGCCACAGAGATGGTTATATAAACCGAGTGAGTGATACCGATGATAACTTGCCCGCTAGTGTGTCGCGAAGATGTCTACTCTGAATTAGTTCATCATTTGTAATGAAGTTCAAAGAATACTGGGGCTGTGCAGGCAGTTAGCACCATTTGAGCCCGGCATGAGTGAATGGGATAGTGGCAGTATAATGAACTTGTTTTTTTAACTTGTCGAGGGAACCTTGTAAGAAATAAGGCAAGAAATCTGAAAGTTCTCAACTAACCACAAATTCAGTCCACTAGGTGAGGTGTTGGTTGTCAGAACGCAGCCTTGATCTTAAATAACGGTAGGATCACAACATAGCCAATTTCACTTTGTGATGTATTTTAAAAACATATTTTTAATTGCACCCTCTGGAACACCGCTGTGCCGAATTACTTGCAACTCAGATTTCATTCTATGGCAGTTAAAACAAAAAGAAAACTCCGATTTTTTTTACGAGATGTTGTTCTAGAGAAAATGTTTTTACAGTCAAGTGTGTTTCGTTAGATACTGTATTCCAAAAAGCATGGGGGGAGGGAGGGGGCTATGCAAATGTGAATTGAACCACACAATGACTCCAGTAGGTTAAATGTTCTGTTTCCTTCCACAAATTTTTTTTAAAAACCTCCACAGAATAGTGTGTTAAATAAGAGCAGAATGACAGGATGCTGAAGGTTTGGGGATTTTCACATTGGGAACTCCCTGTATGCCGATCATTCGGACGAAGACGTTGTGGTACTGGGACTGGTGGGAGGTAGACCATCGGTAAAATTATGGTCACTCCCTACTTAACAATGTTTACATTGTTACATGTTTACAACATTGTTGCAAATGACGAAAGGAAAGCGTTAAACCATCAAGAGCAGCAACCCCACCCCCCATCCCGGGGCCACACTGCATCCTTGGAACTCTCCCTGCGGTTCGCCCAGAAATCCTGGTTCCTCCACCCGAACAGCACTGCCTGGGATGTATTTACACCGCCTGGGGCGGGGCACCGCTCACCACCTTCTCGGGGGTAACTAGGGATAGGCAGCAAATGCTGGCCCTGCAAACGACCCTCACATGCCAGGAACAAAAATCGAAGACGAAAATTTGCAGCCTGGGAAGCAAAGCAGCTGAAAGTAAATGTTGCGGAATCTCCTGGCGCCGCAGCTTCCCGAGCTGTGTCATTTTTGTAATGTTGGACTGGACTCCACTTTTTGCTTCACGCACTTTACTAATTAATCAACATGAGAGTCCGTTCAAATCAGTCTGACAGACAACTTTCCCCGCCCCCCACTTCTGCTTCGACTTTTTCAATACTGTATTCGGGTGACTGTGGGCTGTGACAAGCTCTGTCACGTGGAATTTGTTTCTGGCCGGTTTATAACTAGGTGGCCGTCTCGGGGGGGGGGGGGGGGGGGTTCCAGTCGGGTGCTCAGCTGGAGAGAGCTCGAGGTTTGCTACTTTTTCAATTGCAGCAGAGAGCATTCCTAAATGTAAGAATAAAATAACATATCTACGTTCAAATCGAGTTTAGATAGCTGTTTAGGAGAAAACTATGTATATATAGAACGGCACAGACTGGGAGTTTCGGCAGTGACTTTTGGTGAGTAGCTTCAGACACTGGCTGCAGCAAGAGGCTTCCATTCACTCGATTAAAATACATATTGTTCAATAACGAGGCTGAAATGAAGACTTCGTGTGCCGGTGTGTAATGAGCTACCTTTTCCCGACCTTATCTAACCAATGTCAAAGGCGAGAGACTCTGTAAGCAGTGTGAGAGGCGACCTTATTGAGATGTATCGGGTTGTCAGGTGGGCTTGGCAAGGTAGATGATGAAAGGTTGTTACCCCTTTGTGCGAGAGACTGGGACCCATAATCTCAGAGTAAGAATTTACCCATTTAAAATAAAGACGAGGAGGAATTTCTTTCTCTCAGAGGGTCGTGAATCTGTGGAATTCTTTCCCGCAGAGAGCTGTAGAGGCCGAGTCGTTAAGTATGTTCAAGGCTGAGATAGACATTTTTGATCAGTGACGGAATCAAGGGTTATGGGGATAAGCAGGAAAGTAGAGATGAAGATTATATCAGATCTCAATGCATGGTGAAGCAGGCTCGATGGGCAAATTGGCCTATTTCTGTTCCTATTTCTTATGGTCTTATCTGAGTAGCCAGCAAAGTTAGCTTACTGCAGCCACGGGGGGGGGGGGGGGGGGGCTCATTCTCATCTCTGAACATGTGGAGGCTGTCAGATTAAACCTTTAAAATGATGCCCTTGTGTGTGAACGGGTGAAAGATGGGAAGTAAACATGGGCGTAGGTTTTGAACTGGAAGTCAAGATGTATTTGAGGAGCACCATAGTTAAAATGTGTGTTCTTTACCGCATTGGCGTTTCGGCTAAGAAGCTACCAACAAAAACGCGTTAGGTGGTGCGGAGAAATGGGCCCATAATCATCTACCAGCCTAGATTCCATTAGAAGTACATGGGCTGGGTCAAAGTGATGCAGGAAGTTGCAGAATATTTAACCAAAAAATGCCCCACTAAATCAGGTAAACTGAATCAAAAAGTGTGAAAGTTGGAAGGCACCAATCCTGTCTCCAGTTGTGTTAACAAGAGAGACCTTTAGGTCCCCACTCACAAAAGGCACTGTGACTTAAACTGCCAGTAACTTTGGAACAATGTTTAAGCCACTGTTTCGTATTTCCAATGTTTACACTGCACTTTCCTGTACCACATCCAAAGATTCGCTCTGAAAAACATCAGAACCCTCTCCTCTCAACAGTCCTGCCGCCAATCACCTTTCAGCTTAAGGAGAATGTTCTATCCATATCTTGATAGCATGGGAATAGGGAACCCGCACCCTTAGAAATGTCTGCTTACATTTGTGAACTGTCCAGAAACCCGCTGCTTTTCAAATCAAGCTTCACACTAGACCAAAACTATATTTCATGTGCTGCCAAGTCCAAACAATATTCACCTGATCCACACCTGTTGCCTTCTAGTGTCAGGTTAACATCTAGCAGAAGGTATATAATCAATTGCAAATCTGGACAAAAAATAATCAAGTTCACAGCAACGCATAAATGTCATGATAATTGCACCCTACAGTGGAGAATCATAGAATCCCTACAGTGCAGAAGGAAGCAATATCCATCCATGACCCTTGATCCAAATTCATATCTTTCTTACCAAGAGTAGATAAAAATCTTGGGCAGGAGTTGCCACTAGGGGGCACAGGTTCAAGGTGAGAAGGGGAAATGAATGGGTAAATGAAAACTAGCACGCTCCACAAGCGAGTTACAAAATCTTTCAAAAAACAAAGAGAAGTACAGCACAGGAACAGGCCCTTCGGCCTTCCATGCCTGTGCCGAACGTGATGCCCCGAAATTGGCCAAATTTGCACAGAAATCGAATAATTTGGAGAGCAAATTACATTTAGTGCAAATTGAGTTTATGTAATCCTCTGTGCTGATTTAAAAAAACAATACGATGCCTCAAACTGGTCATTCCCCTGGATTGAATGAATCACCATCACTTGTTTCCTCTAAACTGTGAGTCTATGTGAAGGCTCTGAAGATTAAGTTAGTTTCTCAGGGACAAGGACACTAAGAGGCAAGGTTTAAATGCTTTCAAATATCTATTTTTTTGAAATCCCTAAGAAAGTAGCTAGTGCACATCAGTGTTATCTTTTTTCTTTAGGGCTTCCATAGCACTAGCAGCAGAGGGGCTGCAATTATATCACCTGCATATATATCAGTTGACGTCGGCAATAAATTGCTATTTCCTACCTTTTATTGGTTTTGTTACAACTGTAGCACACTCCACAACCGGGTCACAAAATCTTTCAAAGAACAAAGAAATGTAGAGCACAGGAACAGGCCCTTCGGCCCTGCATGCCTGTGCCGATCATGATGCCCTAAAGATCATTATTATTATCAACAAAAAAACAACATTCGGTCCGTATCCCTATATTTCCTCCCTTTTCATTTACCCATCCAGATGCCTCTTAAATGTTGCTAATGTGCCTGCTTCCACCACATTCTCTGGCAGCGTGTTCCAGGCACCTACCACTCTGTGTGTGAAAAACTTACCCCGCACATCTCACTATAACTTTCCCCCTCTCACCTTGAACCTGTACCCCCTTGTAATTAACACTTCCATCCTTGGAAAAAGCCTCTGACTATCCACCTTGTCTATGCCTCTCATAATTTTATAGACCTCTATCATGTTGCCTTTTGGATAAGACATTAAACAGATGCCCTGTCGGCCCTCCTGGGTAGATGTAAAAGATCTCATTGCACTATTTTGAAGACAAGCAGGGGAGTTATCCTTGGTCTCCTGGGCACTATTTAGCCCTCAGCCAACATCACAAAAATAGATTATCCGTTTATTCTCATGTTGCTGTTTGTGGAAGTTTGTTGTGCGCAAATTGGCTGTCATGTTTCATACATTACAACAGTGACTGCATGTCAAAAGTACTTAATTGACTGTAAAGTACTTTGAAATGTCCAGTGCTCATGAAAGGTGCAATATAAATTCAAGTTATTTTCTTTCAGAGCTAACAACTAACTGAAGGCTTTTATAGATTGTAGGTTTGATCTATGAAGTCTGCCTTCCTGTGACTTCTGCTGCCAAGTGCACATATGCTTGGAGCATACAATGAGGCAAAGTAAGACATAGGAATTATTAGCTTTAATTAAAAAACTAGCAGATCGCCTGTTATATTGTCCATGATGAGTTAGCAGATGTACTGTTTTATCATAATAGGAATGCTTATGCCCCATAGGGGATTAACATCAAGATTTCCAGTGGCTGAATGAATCAAATTCCATTTCACTCAGTGGTATTCGGCAATTTTTATTGGTGCTCTGAATTCCATGACTGTCCAAAATGTTGTAAAAAATCACACGAGTGGCCTTTGTCTGAAAGGGTTTATTTGCAACTCAGAGGTATTGCAAAAAGCATCAAGCTCCATTTTAAACAGATCCCTTAGAAAGATAAAAGTCAGTGTTGCTCACAAGGGAATCCCCGAATCAATGGTATTAGTCTGATCCCCTCACCACTCTCCACAGGTAGATCCCACAATGAGCCAGTGAGAAAAATCTCATAATCCCAGTTCTGCCAAACCTCATGATCATTTTCACAGTTCTGCTAAATCCAGAAGCTCTCCCTGCAGAGGCGCAAGTGCTGCTAAATCCCAGGTGCTCTGAGCAGTTTTATCAACCTCAATGACCTTTATCTTAGTTCTGACAAAGACCAAGCCCACAAAAGCCAGGGCTACCCCTAGCTGGCAACAGATAGGATGCTCCAACAATAATTTCTTAATTCTTTTCTCAGACGGTGCAGGCACCCCTGGCTAGACCAGCATTTATTGGCCATCCATAATTGCCCTTGAGAAGGTGGTGGTGAGACTCCTTCTTGAACCATTGCATTCCATGTGGATGGGCTGTCAGGAAGAGATTGCCAGGATTCTGACCCAGCTACAGGGAGGGAACAAGGATATCATTCCAAATCAGGGTGATGTGTGGCTTGGAGGGGAACTTGCAGGTGGTGGTGTTCCCATACAGTTGCTACCCCTATACTTCAAGGAGGTACAAGTTACAAGTTTGTCAAAAGGTCCTTGGTGAATTGCTGCAGTGCATCTTGTGTACGGTACACACTACTGCCACAGTATGTCAGTATCGGAGAGAGTTGATGTTCGGGTGGCACGTTAGCACAGTGGTTGGCACTGTTGCTTCACAGCGCCAGGGTCGCAGGTTCAATTCCCGGCTTGGGTCACTGTCTGTGCGGAGTCTGCACGTTCTCCCCGTGTCTGCGTGGGTTTCCTCCGGGTGCTCCTGTTTCCTCCCACAAGTCCTGAAAGATGTGCTGTTAGGTCATTTGGGCACTCGGAATTCTCCCTCTGTGTACCCGAACAGGCGCCGGAATGGGGCGACTAGGGGATTTCCACAGTAACTTCATTGCAGTTGTGACAATAAAGATGATGATTATTATTATTATTATTAAGGGGTGCCAATTAAGCAGGCAACTTTACTACAATACCAATACCCACTCCTGTTCCAATGTTCATGTTTTTAGGTTGCTACCATTTTAAGAATTCGGAAATGTCAATTATTCCTTCTTCTTCTGACGCAGCCCCTCACGATTGAGGATGACTGACTTCCAGAACGGTTCAATGAGTTTGAGGTGACTGAGAGGTCCAATGCGCGATCTGCAGATCCTGCTACACGTGGGCACGGTTGAAGGATTGGGTAAGTGGGTTATTTAGAGGTTATGCCTCAACCTCGTCACCGCACCTTTCCGACAAAATCTCTCGATGTGCTTGGTGCCTTCCTGATGGGACTCTTATTTTCCTCTTCTAATAAGAATCAGTAGACCGGTTGGTTAGGTACAAAAATCTGATTTTATTGTCGGGCACTTGCCTGGTATACACTTGTATATGAAATGGCCATTTGGCGATTCCAAAATGAATAAAAAACTAGCCGTTTGGCGATTACACTTGAATACAACACTAGCCACGAGGCAATTGCAAAAGAATAAAACCTTAGAAAATAAATATCAAAAAATACATAGACGACATGGAAGCACACATCAAAGCACAAGCACAAACAAAAGACTGCACATACACAAAAGAAAGCTGGTTCAGATCTGGCACGCGATTCTCCGACCCCCCCCCCCCCCCACCGGGTTGGAGAATCGCTGGGGGCTGACGTGAATCCCGCCCCTGCCGTGTCCCGAATTCTCTGCCACCAGAGATTCGGCGGGGGCGGGATTCGCGCCGGTCGGCGGGCCCACCGCCGGCAATTCTCCGGTCCGCAATGGGCCGAAGTCCCGCCACTGTCAACCCTCTCCCGCCGGCGTGGATTAAACCACCTTTTGAACGGCGGGACAAGGCAGCGCGGGCGGGCTCCGGGGTCCTGGGGGGGTGGGGGGGGGCGACCTGGCCCCGGGGGGGTGCCTCCATGGTGGCCTCGCCCGTGATCGGGGCCCGCCGATCCGCGGGCGGGCCTGTGCCGTGATGGCACTCTTTTTCTTCCGCCTTCGCCATGGTCTTCACTATGGCGGAGGCGGAAGAGACCCCCTCCCCTGCGCATGCGCGGGGATGACGTCAGCAGCCGCTGACGCTCCCGCGCATGCGTCGCCCGGTGAAGACCTTTCGCCGCCAGCTGGCGTGGCGCCATAGGCATTTCCCGCTAGCCGGCGGAGCGGAAACCACTCTGCCGCGGGCCTAGCCCCTCAAGGTGAGGGCTTGGCCCCTAAAGGTGAGGAGACTTCCGCACCTTTGGGGCGGCCCGACGCCGGAGTGGTTCTTGCCACTCCATTACGCCGGAACCCCCCCCGCCCCGCCGGGTAGGGGAGAATCCCGCCCCTGGTCTTTGTCTTTGGTTTAACCCTCTTCTTTGTGTGCTATTGGTACCTCACCCTGAGAAGTAGCCCTTCAGTTTGTTTAACTGAATGTCTGTAACTTAGGTGATAAGTTCTTGGACACCCATTGGATTTTAATTGCTGCGGTATGACATCAGTGTTGAGCCTGAAACCTGCTTTGATTCATGTATATCAACCTTGTAAGAAATTATAAGAGCGAACATGAGGCTCGATTTCCGCCCCGCCGCGCCACATTTCTGTTTCACCCCGCCGGCGGGATGCTCCATTACGCCAGCAGGCCGATGGGGGTTCCCATTGTGGGGCAGCCCCACGCCATCGGGAAACCCCCGGGCTGCCGGCAAAACGGAACAGCCCGCTGGCGGAGAATCCAGCCCATCTTTACACTGGATACAAAGGCTTAATTGATTATATGAGTTTAACTCGCCCCTGTATGAATTAAACTAGATTCTATCACTTCCCAAATGAACCCCTTCCATGTTGATCGATAACAAGTCTCCCATGAATTGGGGGGTGCATAGTCACCCATGAATCGGGAGGTGCATATGACCTCTTCAGGGATTCTTTGAAGATATCGCTGAAGTGTTTCCCCATACCTCCTGGCATTCTCCTATCACAGGACAATTATTCAATTACTGTGTGTCAAATGGCCTGATATCATGCTCTACGTGAAGTAATACAGGAAGAGGCCAATCAGCCCCTCGAACATATTCCACCATTCTTTTGGGCCATGTTTGATTGAAAGTTTAATTCCACTTACTTGACATTGTTCCATGTCTTTTGACAGCCTTATCTGTCAATATTATAAACAGAAAAAGTTGGAAATACTCAGCAGGTCAGAAACAGAGTTAATGGTTCCAATTTTAAGTCTGTGTGAATGAATGGGTTTTGAATAAATTAAAATCTTATCCAATGTTACAGGGCATTGACTTTATATCAGTACTGGCAAAATTTAACAGGTTTCAAGCAAGTAAGAAAGGCAGGGAATATGGAGAGGGAGGGGAAGAACAAAAGGGCATGTATGTGATAGGATGGAAGACAGGGTGATTAAATGGTAAATGGGATTATGAGGCAAGGCAAAAGGTGGTGTGAATAGGATGAGAAAAGAAACACGGAGCACAGTGGTTAGTACTGTTATTTCACAGCTCCAGGGTCCCAGGTTTGATTCCTGGCCTGGGTCACTGACTGTGCAGAGTCTGCATGTTCTCCCCGTCTCTGCGTGGGTTACCTCCGGATGCTCTGGTTTCCCCCACAGTCCAAAGATGTGCATGAAATGAAATGAAATGAAAATTGCTTATTGTCACAAGTAGGCTTCAAATGAAGTTACTGTGAAAAGCCCCTAGTCGCCACATTCCGGTGCCTGTTCGGGGAGGCTGGTACAGAAATTGAACTGTGCTGCTGGCCTGCCTTGGTCTGCTTTAAAAGCCAGCAATTTAGCCCTGTGCTAAACCAGCCCCTGACTGTTAGGTGGATTGGCCATGCTAAATTGCCCTGAGTGTCTAAAAAGGTTAGGTGGGGTTTCTGGGTTGAGGGGATAGGGTGGGGGTGTGGGCTTAAGTGGGGTGCTCTTTCCAAGGGCCGGTGCAGACCTGATGACCTGAATGGCCTCCTTCTGCACTGTAAATTCTATGACTCTAAAAGCTGACTCTCGTGATGTTCTAAGAAACTCTACAAATATTACATTTGGTGGTTCTCAAGTGTATCTATGTTCATCTCGATTTGACTGATTCTCGCTCAGAATCTCTAGCCCAGATGTTTACTGAATTGGGCTGACTCAGGAGCCCTTTAAAAATGGCGGGTGATACACATTTCCTGGATTTCTGTCCCATTCCTGTTTCCAGCTATTTTTGCTGGTCAGGATAAGGGTGCAGGTTGCCCACCAATATGCATCACTCCCACCTTTGCTAGTCCCATGGTGGGGCTGCCGATTTCAACCACTGCACCCTCCATTTGCAATTTCTGAGGAGTTCCGTCACTTTGGCAAGAATAGGTGGTTCAAGGCAACTCAGAGGAGTCATAAGCCATTGGGAACATAAGAACATGAGAACTAGGAGCAGGAATAGGCCATCTGGCCCCTCGAGCCTGCTCCACCATTCAATGAGATCATGGCTGATCTTTTGTGGACTCGGCTCCACTTTCCGGCCCGAACACCATAACCCTTAATCCCTTTATTCTTCAAAAAACTATCTATCTTTATCTAAAAACATTTAATGAAGGAGCCTCTACTGCTTCACTGGGCAAGGAATTCCATAGATTCACAGCCCTTTGGGTGAAGAAGTTCCTCCTAAACTCAGTCCTAAATCTACTTCCCTTTATTTTGAGGCTATGCCCCCTAGTTCTGCTTTCACCCGCCAGTGGAAACAACCTGCCCGCATCTATCCTATCTATTCCCTTCATAATTTTATATGTTTCTATAACATCCCCCCTCATCCTTCTAAATTCCAACGAGTACAGTCCCAGTCTACTCAACCTCTCCTCGTAATCCAACCCCTTCAGCTCTGGGATTAACCTAGTGAATCTCCTCTGCACACCCTCCAGTGCCAGTACGTCCTTTCTCAAGTAAGGAAACCAAAACTGAACACAATACTCCAGGTGTGGCCTCACTAACACCTTACACAATTGCAGCAGAACCTCCCTAGTCTTAAACTCCATCCCTCTAGCAGTGAAGGGCAAAATTCCATTCACCTTCTTAATCACCTGTTGCACTTGTAAACCAACTTTTTGTGACTCATGCACTAGCACACCCAGGTCTCTCTGCACAGCAGCATGTTTTAATATTTTATCATTTAAATAATAATCCCTTTTGCTGTTATTCCTACCAAAATGGATAACCTCACATTTGTCAACATTGTATTCCATCTGCCAGACCCTAGCCCATTCACTTAGCCTATCCAAATCCCTCTGCAGACTTCCAGTATCCTCTGCACTTTTTGCTTTACCACTCATCTTAGTGTCGTCTACAAACTTGGACACATTGCCCTTGGTCCCCAACTCCAAATCATCTATGTAAATTGTGAACAATTGTGGGCCCAACCCTGTTCCCTGAGGGACACCACTAGCTACTGATTGCCAACCAGAGAAATACCCATGAATCCCCACTCTTCGCTTTCTATTAATTAACCGATCCTCTATCCATGCTACTACTTTCCCCTTAATGCCATGCATCTTTATCTTATGCAGCAACCTTTTGTGTGGCACCTTGTCAAAGGCTTTCTGGAAATCCAGATATACCACATCCATTGGCTCCCTGTTATCTACCGCACTGGTAATGTCCTCAAAAAATTCTACTAAAATCGTTAGGCACGACCTGCCCTTTATGAACCCATGCTGCGTCTGCCCAATGGGACAATTTCCATCCTAATGCCTCGCTATTTCTTCCTTGATGATAGATTCCAGCATCTTCCCTACTACCGAAGTTCAGCTCACTGGCCTATAATTACCCGCTTTCTGCCTACCTCCTTTTTTAAACAGTGGTGTCACGTTTGCTAATTTCCAATCTGCCGGGACCACTCCAGAGTCTAGTGAATTTTGGTAAATTATCACTAGTGCATTTGCAATTTCCCTAGCCATCTCTTTTAGCACTCTGGGATGTATTCCATCAGGGCCAGGAGACTTGTCTACCTTTAGCCTCATTAGCTTCCCCATCACTACCTCCTTAGTGATAACAATCCTCTCAAGGTCCTCACCTGTCATCGCCTCATTTCCATCAGTCACTGGCATGTTATTTGTGTCTTCCACTGTGAAGACTGACCCAAAAAACCTGTTCAGTTCCTCAGCAATTTCCTCATCTCCCATTATTAAATCTCCCTTCTCATCCTCTAAAGGACCAATATTTACCTTAGCCACTCTTTTTTGTTTTATATATTTGTAGAAACTTTTACTATCTTTTTAAATTCTGAGCAAGTTTACTCTCATAATCTATCTTACTCTTCTTTATAGCTTTTTTAGTAGCTTTCTGTTGCCCCCTAAAGATTTCCCAGTCCTCTAGTCTCCCGCTAATCTTTGCTACTTTATATGCTTTTTCCTTCAATTTGATACTCTTCCTTATTTCCTTAGATATCCATGGTCGATTTTCCCTCTTTCTACTGTCCTTCCTTTTTGTTGGTATAAACATTTGCTGAGCACTGTGAAAAATCGCTTGGAAGGTTCTCCACTGTTCCTCAACTGTTTCACCATAAAGTCTTTGCTCCCAGTCTACCTTCTTCTCTCATCCCATTGTAATCTCCTTTGTTTAAGCACAAAACACTAATGTTTGATTTTACCTTCTCACCCTCCATCTGTACTTTAAATTCCACCATATTGTGATCGCTCCTTCCGAAAGGATCCCTAACCATGAGATCATGAATCAATCCTGTCTCATTACACAGGACCAGATCTAGGACCGCTTGTTCCCTCGTAGGTTCCATTACATACTGTTCTAGGAAACTATCGCGGATACATTCTATTAATCCCTCCCCAAGGCTGCCTTGACTGACCTGGTTAAACCAATCGACATGTAGATTAAAATCCCCCATGATAACTGCTGTACCATTTCTACATGCATCCATTATTTCTTTGTTTATTGCCTTCCCCACCATAATGTTACTATTTGGTGGCCTATAGACTACTCCTATCAGTCACTTTTTCGCCTTATTATTCCTGATTTCCACCCAAATGGATTCAACCTTATCCTCCATAGCACCGATGTCATCCCTTACTATTGCCCGGATGGCATCCTCAAATAACAGAGCTACACCACCTCCCTTACCATCCACTCTATCCTTCCGAATAGTTTGATACCCTTGGATATTTAACTCCCAGTCGTGACCATCCTTTAACCATGTTTCAGTAATGGCCACTAAGTCATAGTCATTCACGATGATTTGCGCCATCAACTCATTTACCTTATTCCGAATACTACGAGCATTCAGGTAAAGTACACTTATGTTGGCTTTTTTTACCTCTGTTTTGAATCTTAACACCTCGATCAATAACCTCTCCTAAGTTATATTTCCTCTTAACTTTTCTCCTAATTTTCCTTGTCGTTGAACCCATATCTTCATGTAACAACCTGATGCGTCGCTTACCATTAATGTTTTTACTTCCCATTTTATTCCTTTCAGTATTACTTGTCCTATTCTCTGAGCTCCCCTCAGTCACTGTACCTTGTACTGTCGCCCTTTTTGAGTTTTGACTGTGGCGTCTCTGCCTTACACTTTCCTCCTTACTGCCTTTTGTTTCTGTCCCTGTTTTAATACCTTCCAACTTCCTGCATCGGTTCCCATCCCCCTGCCACATAAGTTTAAACCCTCCCCAACAGCTCTAGCAAACACCCCCCAGGACATCGGTTCCAGTCCTGCCCAGATGCAGACCGTCCGGTTTGTACTGGTCCCACCTCCCCAGAACCGGTTCCAATGCCTCAGGAATTCGAATCCCTCCCTCTTGCACCATCTCTCGAGCCATGCATTCATCCCATCTATCCTGACATTCCTACTCTGACTCGCTCGTGGCACTGGTAGCAATCCAGAGATTACTACCTTTGAGGTCCTACTGGAAGCCCCTGTACCAATCAGTGAACAAAAAAAAGTTACCTGTTAGCCTTTGAAATGCCACGCCGTATGGGAGAATCGCTGTTCGCGCCATTTTTTCCCAGGGCGCTGGTCCAACGCTGTTCCGCCATTCTCCCAAACGGCGAGAACGGCTTCATCGAGGTCTGCGCCGCGCCTGCTGATTCTCTGGGCCCCCCCGCTATTCAGCGGCCTGGATGGGCCGAAGTCCCGACGGTGTGAACCCAGGTCACGGCGTCGCCGTTCACCTCTGGTAAATAAATTTGTCTACCAGTTGTGCTGGCTGACGATGTGGAGGAAGGAGGTGAATGGCCGGCCTCACCGTAGGCAGCAGGAGGTGGCATCCCCAGCCGGTGCTGGGGGCTGGTGGGATGGTTCTTGGAGGAGGATGCTGCAATGCCTGGGGCGGGGGGGGGGGGGGGGGGGGAGGGGTTCTCGGTGAAGGATGCCGTAATGCCCGGGGGGGGGGGCTAGTTCTCGGAGAAGGATGCCGCAATGCCCGGGGGGGGGGGGGAGTTCTCGGAGAAGGATGCCGCAATGCCCGGGAGGAGGGGGGGTGGTTCTCGGAGAATAATGCCGCCATGCTGGGGGTCGGGGTGGGGGGGCGGGGGGGGGGGTGTTAGCAGGGGCTGGAGGAAGGAGTAGAGAACAGAGCGGGGGTGGAGGAAGGAGGAGGGCGTGGAGGAAGGAGCAGGGGTCAGGGCAAGGAGGAGGGGGTGGAGGAAAGAGGAGGGGCTGGAGGAATGAGGAGGGAGTGGGAGAAATGATGCCGTTAGGGGGGGTTGAGGGCGGGCAAGGTTACCCGCGGGAGCGACATGCCAGCCGGCCTGCCATGGCAGGACGGTGGCGAAGACATGCTTCCAAGTGCAGGTCATGCTGATGGGCCGAGTCAAGTGGTGCCGCAATGAGGAGGGACAGGGTTAAGAGGGCAGTGGACGGATACTGTGGGCAGGGCGAAGATTGCATGTGTGTCTGCAGCGGTACAAGGCAGCCGGGGCACCCATGTACCCCATGGGCCCTGGCTGTCGAGGTGTCAAAGCGCCATCGTTAAACATTTTGTTGTCTCTCCTTCCCAACCCCCCCCCCCCCATTCGTGTAGGTCGTCATGTTTGCGCACCATCCAGCTATGTTTGCTGCCGTGGCGGGTGCGGCTGCCCTGCAGGTAGTTATTTGGCGCCGCCGCCGAAAGCGGTTCAGAGCAGTTGCTGGAGCGATAGTTGCAGTATAGGGACTGGCTGCAGCGGGCTCAGTGCGAGCAGCTCATACTGCAGACCCTCCCGCCCAACAGGTGCATGAGGAGGCGGAGGGTGACAATGACCACCACATCGTCGGGCATGTGGCGGATGAGGATTCGAATCCTGATGGGGCGCAGGGGGAGGAGGTGCCCCATGCGGCCTCGAGTGTACTGGGACCGCATGTCGTTCCAGGAGCTTCCGGATACGGCATGCAGGAGGAGACTCCAATTGAGTTGGGAGACCGTGGCACATATATGCCACCTCATGGCGCGCCTGCCACCATGTTGAAATGGGAAAGGACATGCTATCCCGGTGACCGTGAAGGTCACGGTTGCCCTCAATTTCTTCGCCACGGGGTCCTTCCAGGCTCCGAGCGGGGACCTGTCTGGAATCTCGCAGGCGTCGGTGCACCAGTGCATCCGGGCCGCCACCGAGCCCTGTATGACATCGCCGACAGAGACAGTAATTTTCCGGAGGACCGCGCACACCAGGCTGACCGGGCAGCGGGATTCACCTCCGTGGCCAGGATGCCGATGGTCCAGGGGGTGATTGATGGGGTGCACATCGGCATGCGTCCACCCTTGGATAACAGGGACATTTTCCTGAACAGGAAGGGGAACTACTCGATGAGCATTCAGGTGGTCTGTGACTATCGCATGAAGATAATGAACGAGAGCGCCCAGTACCCTGGCAGAGTGCTTGATGCTTTCATACTGGCTCATTCTTTCATCCCCGCTATTTTCGAGGGGCCCCCCCACCAACCCGGCTGAGGGGCCGGTTGCTGGGCGACCACGGTTAACTGTTGCGGTTGTACTGGGAGTGATCCGGAGGGATAGGCTGACGACGCCTATACGGAGGCCACAGACTAACGCGGAGACCCGCTATAATGATGCCAATGCAGCGACCAGGGGTGTTGTGGAGAGGTGCTTTGGCCTCCTGAAGATGAGATTCCGGTGCCTGGACAGCTCTGGAGGGGCCCTGCAGTACCACCCCGACAGTGTTGGGCGCATAGTTGTGGTCTGCTGTGTGGACATTGCCCAACAGAGAGGTGATGTCCTGGAGGAGGATGCACAGGGTGAGCCTGATGAGGGCCTCGCCTCTGCACATGAGGAGGAGGAGGATGGGGAGGGGGGGCGCACAGACATGACCTGGGGGCGGGATATGGCCGGGAGGCTGCACGACGACACCGGCTAGGCGAGCGAGCATGCGAGACGTTGATAGCCGCACGTTTCACTAACTAGGGGGAGGGCATCGTTGAGCTAGGCACTTGCACCACGTATCGCGCACAACTGCACCACCCAGCACCCCCCACTTCCCGCACCAGCGCACAACCTTACTGCCCACACCACCACTTTCACACCACCTTACACCTGCGGCACATCGTGAATGTTTTAACTCAGTTGCTTGTGCCAGCGGATGTGACCAGTGCCATGTTGAATGATGACAATCCGCTCTGCGATGAGCTGTGAGCTCCGGATCACTCGACAATATCTGACTCATGGCCATAGCTAAACCCTCCACCTCGGTGGTCCCTGTATGCAGCAGGAGTTCAGGGAGCAAGGCAGAAAGTTAAAAGACAGGACCTCTCGGGTTGTAATCTCGGGATTACTCCCTGTGCCACGTGCCAGTGAGGCTAGAAATAGGAAGATAGAGCAGTAAACACATGGCTAAACAGCTGGTGTAGGAGGGAGGGTTTCCGTTATCTGGACCACTGGGAGCTCTTCCGGGGCAGGTGTGACCTATATAAGAAGGACGGGTTGCATCTAAACTGGAGAGGCATAAATATCCTGGCCGCGAGGTTTGTTAGTGTCACACGGGAGGGTTTAAACTAGTATGGCAGGGGGGTGGGTACGGGAGCAATAGGTCAGAAGGTGAGAGCATTGAGAGAGAACTAGGGAATAGGGCCAGTATGGCTCTGAGGCAGAGCAGACAGGGTGAAGTTGCTGAACACAGCGGGTCTGGTGGCCTGAAGTGCATATGTTTTAATGCAAGAAGTATTACGGGTAAGGCAGATGAACTTCGAGCTTGGATTAGTACTTGGAACTATGATGTTGTTGCCATTACAGAGACCTGGTTGAGGGAAGGGCAGGATTGGCAGCTAAACATTCCAGGATTTAGATGTTTCAGGCGGGATAGAGAGGGATGTAAAATGGGTGGCGGAGTTGCGCTACTGGTTAGGGAGAATATCACAGCTGTACTACGGGAGTACACCTCGGAGGGCAGTGTGGCTATCTGGGTAGAGATCAGGAATAAGAAGGGTGCAGTCACAATGTTGGGGATTTATTACAGGCCTCCCAACAGCCAGCGGGAGATAGAGGAGCAGATAGGTAGACAGATTTTGGAAAAGAGTAAAAACAACAGGGTTGTTGTGATGGGAGACTTCAACTTCCCCAATATTGACTGGGACTCACTTAGTGCCAGGGGCTTAGACGGGGCAGAGTTTGTAAGGAGCATCCAGGAGAGCTTCTTAAAACAATATGTAGACAGTCCAACTAGGGAAGGGGCTGTACTGGACCTGGTATTGGGGAATGAGCCCGGCCAGGTGGTAGAAGTTTCAGTAGGGGAGCATTTCGGGAACAGTGACCACAATTCAGTAAGTTTTAAAGTGCTGGGGACAAGGATAAGAGTGGTTCTAGGGTGAATGTGCTAAATTTGAGGAAGGCTAATTATAACAATATTAGGCGGGAACTGAAGAACATACCTTGGGGGCGGATATTTGAGGGTAAATCAACATCTGACATGTGGGAGGCTTTCAAGTGTCAGTTGAAAGGAATTCAGGACCGGCATGTTCCTGTGAGGAAGAAGGATAAATACAGCAATTTTCGGGAACCTTGGATAACGAGAGATATTGTAGGCCTCGTCAAAAAGAAAAAGGCAGCATTTGTCAGGGCTAGAAGGCTGGGAACAGACGAAGCCTGTGTGGAATATAAGGAAAGTAGGAAGGAACTTAAGCAAGGAGTCAGGAGGGCTAGAAGGGGTCACAGAAAGTCATTGGCAAATAGGGTTAAGGAAAATCCCAAGGCTTTTTACACGTACATAAACAGCAAGAGGGTAGCCAGAGAAAGGGTTGGCCCACTGAAGGATAGGCGAGGGAATCTATGTGTGGAGCCAGAGGAAATGAGCGAGGTACTAAATGAATACTTTGCATCAGTATTCACCAACGAGAAGGAATTGGTAGATGTTGAGTCTGGAGAAGGGTGTGTAGATAGCCTGGGTCACATTGAGATCCAAAAAGACGAGGTGTTGGGCGTCTTGAAAAATATTAAGGTAGATAAGTCCCCAGGGCCTGATGGGATCTACCGCAGAATACTGAAGGAGGCTAGAGAGGAAATTACTGAGGCCTTGACAGAAATCTTTGGATCCTCACTGTCTTCAGGTGATGTCCCGGAGGACTGGAGAATAGCCAATGTTGTTCCTTTGTTTAAGAAGGGTAGCAAGGATAATCCAGGGAACTACAGGCCGGTGAGCCTTACGTCTGTGGTAGGGAAATTCCTGGAGAGAATTCTTCGAGACAGGATCTACTCCCATTTGGAAGCAAATGGACATATTAGTGAGAGGCAGCATGGTTTTGTGAAGGGGAGGTCGTGTCTCACTAACTTGATAGAGTTTTTCGAAGAGGTCACAAAGATGATTGATGCAGGTAGGGCAGTGGATGTTGTCTCTATGGACTTCAGTAAGGCCTTTGACAAGGTCCCTCATAGTAGACAAGTACAAATGGTGAAGTCATACGGGATCAGGGGTGAGCTGGCAAGGTGGATACAGAACTGGCTAGATCATAGAAGGCAGAGAGTAGCAATGGAAGGATGTTTTTCTAATTGGAGGGCTGTGACTAGTGGTGTTCTGCAGGGATCAGTGCTGGGACCTTTGCTGTTTGTAGTATACATACATGATTTGGAGGAAAATGTAACTGGTCTGATTAGTAAGTTTGCAGACGACACAAAGGTTGGTGGAATTGTGGATAGCGATGAGGACTGTCAGAGGATACAGCAGGATTTAGATTGTTTGGAGACTTGGGTGGAGAGATGGCAGATGGAGTTTAACCTGGACAAATGTGAGGTAATGCATTTTGGAAGGTCTAATGCAGGTAGGGAATATACAGTGAATGGTAGAACCCTCCAGTCAGAGAGATCTAGGAGTACAGGTCCACAGGTCACTGAAAGGAGAAGGTAGTCAAGAAGGCATATGGCATGCTTGCCTTCATTGGCCGGGGCATTGAGTATAAGAATTGGCAAGTCATGTTGCAGCTGTATAGAACCTTAGTTAGGCCACACTTGGAGTATAGTGTTCAATTCTGGTCGCCACACTACCAGAAGGATGTGGAGGCTTTAGAGAGGGTGCAGAAGAGATTTACCAGAATGTTGCTGGTATGGAGGGCATTAGCTATGAGGAGCGGTGGAATAAACTTGGTTTGTTCTCACTGGAACAACGGAGGTTGAGGGGCGACCTGATAGAGGTCTACAAAATTATGAGGGGCATAGACAGAGTGGATAGTCAGAGGCTTTTCCCCAGGATAGAGGGGTCAATTACTAGGGGGCATAGGTTTAAGGTGCGAGGGGCAAGGTTAGAGATGTACGAGGCAAGTTTTTTACACAGAGGGTAGTGGGTGCCTGGAACTCGCTGCCGGAGGAGGTGGTGGAAGCAGGGACGAGAGTGACATTTAAGGGGCATCTTGACAAATACATGAATAGGATGGGAATGGAGGGATACGGACTACGGACCCAGGAAGTGTAGAAGATTGTAGTTTAGTCGGGCAGCATGGTCGTCACGGGCTTGGAGGGCAGAAGGGCCTGTTCCTGTGCTGTACTTTTTTGTTTTTGTTCAGTGATGTCAGAGAGTGGGTGGAGCTGGGCTGTCTGTCAGCTTTTTACTTCTGTTTTAGGCTGTTTGCTGCAGGGTGTGTAGTTTCATTTTCAGAGCTGGATAGCTGCAGTCACAGCCAGAAGGTGCATGAATCTCTCTCTGAAATGTAAAGACTGTAAATAGATCCTGGTGATTTAAAACTAACAACAGTAGTGACTTTAACTTGATGCGCCTCTGGTAAACGGTGTTTTAAGTCTAATGGATGTTAAAAGGAAAGCTTAAAGGATTACTTAGTGTTGTATTCTTTGGGGGTTGTATTTGAATTAATGTTCACTGTATGTTTTTAAAAGGTTAACTTGAGTTCATAGAATAAACATTGTTTTGCTTCAAAAAATACTTTTCCATTTTTGCTGTACCACACCTGTAGAGTGGGCCATGTGCTCCCCATACCACAATCTATTAAAAGTTGTGGGTCAGGTGAACTCCATGATACACTTTGGGGTTCTCTAAACCCTGGCCCATAACAAATTGGGGGCTCGAGGGGGATAAAAGTCTAGATATTGGATTGGCTTAGTGAACTTAAAGCAAGTCAGGGGTGAGCATATTGTGGGTGCTTTTCAGGTGTAGTATTTTAGTTTAAGTGGGGAGTGTGTTGTGGAAAATGGCTTTTTAAGTGGCTCTGAAGTCTTTGGGGGCGGAGACAGTCACACGCAGCACCTTACGGACAGAGACTAAAAGCAGACTTAGATTTGGTGAAAACATTGCAGTTAACATTACCTTACAAAATGCAAAAAGATGAGGTCATTATGGCGGTGGCAAAGTATTTAAAGTTACCTGAGATACAGTTTGACTCATTGGCAATAGCAAAAATTCAGTTGCAAATTAAACAAATGGAACATGAGAAAGAATTAAAGCAGCTTGAATATGAAAAAGAGAGAGAGGAAAAAGAAAGCGAAATAGAGAGAGAGGAAAAAGAGAGAGAAGAAAGGAAAACAGAAAGAATAGCCCGAGCAGAACAAAAAGAAAGAGAAAGGGAGATACAAATCAGGGAAAAAGATAAAGGGAGAGAGTTGAACTTCAGAAAATGGCCATGAAACATGACAGTCAGATAAAATTGGCAGGCATAAAGGGAAACGTACAGTTGGATGATAGTGATAAAGAGCATCATAGTCGAAGGCTTGGTGGGGATCTATTTAAATATGTCCAAGCATTGCCAAGGTTTGACGAGAAGGAGGTAGTTGCCTTTTTCATTTCAGTTTAGAAGGTGGCTAAACAAATGAAATGGCCACAGGACATGTGGGTATTGCTGATTCAAACAAAGCTGGTAGGTAGAGCTAGTGAAGTGTTTGCATCACTATCAGAGGAGGTATTTGAGTCATATGAGGAGGTGAAAAAATCCATCTTAGGTGCATATGAATTAATGCCTCAAGTCTACAGACAAAGGTTTAGAAATTTAAGGAAATAATTTGGTCAAACATACATGGAGTTTGAAAGGACCAAACAGAGTAATTTTGATAGGTGGATCAGGGCTTTGAAAGTAGACCAAACGTATGAAGCTCTCAGAGAAATTATACTTTTGGAGGAGTTTAAAAATTCATTTCCTGATGTAGTGAGAATTCATGTGGAAGAGCAGAGGGTTAAAACTGCGAGATTAGCAGCAGAAATGGCAGATGATTATGAATTAGTCCATAAATCAAAGCTTGGTTTCCGACATCAGTTTCAGCCTGTGAGGGATAGAAACTGGGGACATGAGAAATACCCAAGTGGTAAAGGTAAAGGTGATCTGATGGGAAATAATAAGGAGAGTGTACCTCAGATTGAAAAAGAAATCCAGGAGAGTGGAACAGAAATGAAAAGTTTCAAATGTTTTCACTGTACTAAACTAGGCCATGTAAAGTCACAGTGTTGGTGGTTGAAGAAAAGCACTGGGAATGCTGATGTGGTAAAACAGGATAAGACAGTGGGGTTTGTTAAAGGGTTAAAGGAAAGCCCAAGTGAAGTGAAGGAGGCGCAAAAGATTGTACAACCTGATCAAGAGGTGATTGATCAGAAGGTGCCAGTTCTCTTTAAAGAATTTACTTGTGTGGGTAAAGTTTACTCATGTGTATCAGGAAGAGCAGGTAAAGAAGTCACAATGTTAAGAGATATGGGAGCTAGTCAATGTTTAATGGTCAGAGATGAGGAGTTATGTAGTTTGGGAAGAATGTTGCCAGAAAAGGTGGTAATATGTGCAATTCACGGTGAGAGGAGTAGCGTTCCATTCTACAAGTTAAGGTTGGAAAGTCCAGTGAAGAGTGGTGAAGTGGTAGTAGGAGTAATAGAGAAACTATCTTGTCCAGGAATACAGTTTATCTTGGGTAATGATGTAGCTGGATCGCAGGTGGGAGTGATGCCTATTGTGCTTGATAAGCCAGTGGAAAATCGGATAACTGAAGTGTTGAAGGACAAATATCCTGGGATTTTTCTGGATTGTGTAGTAACAAGATCGCAAAGTCACAGGTTAAGACAAGAGGAGAAATCAAAGAGTGAAGATGACGTTGAAGTGCCATTATCAGAAACTATATTTGATCAGATGGTTGAAAAAGAACAAGAACAGGTGGAGGATGAGGAGGATATTTTTAGTTCAGGAAAATTGGCAGAGTTACAACAGAAAGATATAGAAATAAAACTGATGTATCAGAAAGCATACACGGAAGTGGAATCTGAGTATATACCAGAGTGTTATAACTGTAAAAGTGATGTCTTGATGAGAAAATGGAGACCTTTACATATGCAGGCGGATGAAAAGTGGGCAGAAGTTCATCAAGTAGAATTGACAGTAGGGTATAGAAAGGCAGTGTTGCGAATTGCACATGAGGTACCAGTGGGAGGTCATTTGGGAATAAGGAAAACTCAAGCTAAAATCCAAAAACATTTTTATTGGCCTGGACTACATAAAGATATAGTTAAATTTTGTCAATCATGTCACACATGTCAAGTGATAGGGAAACCTCAAGCAGTGATAAAACCAGCGCCCTTAATTCCCATTCCAGCATTTGAGGAACCTTTTACAAGGGTCCTAATTGATTGCGTAGGACCGCTTCCTAAAACGAAAAGTGGGAATCAATATCTTTTGACTATAATGGATGTGTCTACTAGGTTTCCAGAGGCCATTCCAGTACGTAATATTACAGCTAAAAAGATTGTGGAGGAGTTACTTAAAATTCTTTACCAGATATGGACTACCCACAGAAATACAATCGGATCAAGGATCAAATTTTACCTCAAGGTTATTCAAAGAAGTTATGGATAGCTTAGGAATACAACAATTTAAATCAACTGCGTACCATCCAGAATCGCAGGGAGTGTTAGAAAGGTGGCATCAGACATTAAAGACAATGTTAAGGGCTTATTGTCAAGATTATCCAGAGGATTGGGATAAAGGAATTCCAGTCATACTGTTTGCAATTAGGGATGCACCTAATGAGTCAACCAAATTTTAGTCCTTTTGAACTAATTTTTGGTCATGAGGTGAGAGGACCACTTAAATTGATTAAGGAAAAATTGGTGAGTGAGAAATTGGAAATTACATTATTGGATTACGTGTCAAATTTTAGGGAACGATTAAATAGAGCAGGTGAATTGGCGAGACAACATTTAAAAGTTGCACAAAATGTGATGAAACGGGTAGCGGACAAGAAATCCAAAGTTCGTAGTTTTGCCAGTGGAGATAAAGTTTTAGTGTTGTCACCAGTGGTGACAATCCTCTGGATAATCTTGACAATAAGCCCTTAACATTGTCTTTAATGTCTGATGCCACCTTTCTAACACTCCCTGCGATTCTGGATGGTACGCAGTGGTAGGTGAACCTTTAAAAGCAAGGCTTTGTGGACCTCAACAGATTGAAAGGAAATTAAGTGAGGTGAATTATGTGGTAAAAACGCCAGATAGAAGGAAAACTCATCGAGTGTGTCATGTGAATATGCTTAAAAGGTACTTTGAAAAGGAAAGAGAGAAAAAGGAGGTTTTAATGATTCTAATTCAAAGTGACGAACCAAATCCAGATGACTGAATTTGACATACCTCAAATTAAATTGGAAAATGAGGATGTTCTTAAAAATGGGATAAATTGTTGAGTTACCTTCCAGAGGAAAAACAAACTGACCTGAAAGAGTTATTGATATCCCATGGGCAAGTTTGTAGAGATAAATTGGGAAGTACTAAAATAGTTATACATGATGTCGATGTGGGAAATGCTTTTCCATCAAACAACATCCATTTAGACTTAACTCTTTAAAATTGGCACAGGTTATCAAAGAGATTGAGAGTATGCTTAAAAATGGCGTAATTGAAGTGGGTTGCAGCCAATGGAGCTCACCCATAGTGATTGTACCAAAACCAGACGGCACCCAACTGTTGTATGTGGACTATAGAAAGGTTAATGCAGTTCCAAGAACGGTATCCCACATTTGGAGGATTGCAGTGCGAAAGTGGGACAATCAGCTTTTATTTCCAAACTGAATTACTTAAATAAAGGTTACTGGCAGGTATCTTTATCCGAAAGGGTGAAGGGGATTTCAGCTTTTGTGACTCCAAATGGTATATACCAATTCAAAGTTATGCCATTTGGCATGAAAAACGCCCCAGACACATTTCAACGGTTAACTAACAAAGTTGTTTCAGGATTATCCAATAGTGCGGTATACATCGACGATCTGGTAATTTTCAGCAGACATGGAAAGAACATTTAAAACATCTAATGGAGTTATTCGATCGACTTCAGGAGGCAGGTTTGGTGGTAAACCTAGCCAAAAGTGAATCTGGAAAAGCCCAAGTCCTTTCCTTGGCTTGGCCATACAATTGGACAGGGTCGAATGGTCACACAGGATGTGAAACCAACAGTTATTGAGGAGTTTTCAATACCCTCAAGACGACGGGAAATAATGCGATTTCTTGGCCTGCGTGGATTTGATCGAACTTTTGAGCAAAGGTTTTGTAACGTGGTTGCTCCACTGATAGACTTGCTGAAGAAATGTCGACAATTGCAGTGGACAGCAGACTTTCAACAAGCATTTGACTGCCTGAAATCTGTGATAACCAATGCTCCTGTGTTGGAGAATTGCAAGGGACTCTGTGATCAAATTGAACTAAAGTTTCTGACTTTAAAGAGAAATGCCGAGGCGTAGAGAAATGGACGAATCGTGCAGAGACCTTCTTGTTCAAAGAGACTGCCAATTGAGATGGATTTCAGTTGGAGGAAGAACGAAAAAAAAATGGACTATATTTTATACCTGTTTGCGTGTGTTGTTTTTTGAAACGAAAAAGTATATTTACTGCGTGCATTTCTTAAAGGATAGTGAAAAGGTGAAAAATGAAACCATCTTGAAGTTGATGGTTTTTTTTTTTCTTGGGGGGAGGTGTCATGTAGGAGTATCTTTAAGAAAGGGGTGTTTATAAATGGGTATGTATATAAATGTCTGTAGTGAGAGTACCTTTAAGAAATGGGTGTTTACGACTGCAGTGATGTCAGAGAGTGGGCGGAGCTGGGCTGTCTGTCAGCTTTTTACTTTCATTTTAGGCTTTAGGGTGTGTTTTTGTTTCATTTTCAGAGCTGGATAGCTGCAGTCACAGCCAGAAGGTGAATGGATCTCTCTCTGTAATCTAAGGACTGTAAATAAATCCTGGTGATTTTAAACTAAAAACAGTAGTGACTTTAACCTGATGTGCTTCTGGTGAAAGGTATTTTAAGTCTTATGGATGTTAAAAGGAAAGCTGAAAGGATTATTTAGTGTTGCATTCTTTGGGGGTTGTATTTGAAATAATGGTTGCTAAGATGTTCACTATGTTTTTAAAAGGTTAACTTGAGTTCATAGAATAAACATTGTTTTGCTTCAAAAAATACTTTTCCATTTCTGCTGTACCAAACCTGTAGAGTGGGCCGTGTGCTCCCCACACCACAATCTATTAAAAGCTGTGGGTCAGGTGAACTCCATGGTACACTTTGGGGTTCTCTAAACCCTGGCCCATAACACCTGGTACACTAAATATTCAGTTAACATTTGCTTTCAAGAAAATTCTATATCCGGCTAAGTGGCTGATGGACAGGAGGTCTTGTAGCATATGGGTGGTGTCCCTTCCTCTGAGCTGGAAGATTCCAGTTCTAGTCTGTTATAACCTGCCTACTGACGATTGGCTGGGGACTAATGACTATCCCACAATCCTATGGGAGTATGAACTTCCCCAATAAGGGGGGCGGAGAAACTCCTACTATAAATAAGCTGGCCAGTCCAGGAACCAGGAGGAAGGAGAAGGTAGCAAGGGAAGTTACTGCTACTGTTATGTATATATTGTTATCGTAAATAAACGTTATTATTTTGTATCCTTAAAACTCGTGCTGGATTCTTCGGGGCCCTTACAAAACTGGCGACGAAGGTAAAAGTGAATAGCTGTCTACACTGCTGAAGCCACCTCCCTGGATTTTTGTTGGATACAGGTTGGAAGTTGTTTTCTATTATACCATGCCTCTGTACGGGCGTTTGGATGTTTTTGATGCTGCGCTGGAAAGCTGGAACCAGTACACACAACGGATGCGTTACTATTTCCGGGCAAACAATATCACTGAAAACGAGCGCCAGGTGGTCATATTGCTCACCGCCTGCGGGCCGCATACGTTTGGGATGATTAGGAGCCTTACGTACCCAGCTGCGCCAGACACCAAAACGTTTGACGAACTTGTGAATATAGTGGGGCAACACTTTAACCCAATCCCATCCACGATAGTCCAGCGTTACCGGTTTAATACCGCTGAGAGGACCCCTGGAGAATCCCTTGCCGATTTTTTATCCAGGCTACGCGGGATTGCGGAATACTGTGACTATGGTGAGACATTGTCAGAAATGTTACGCGACCGTTTGGTTTGCGGTATTAACAATGCGGCCACCCAGAGAAAGTTGTTAGCGGAGCCAACATTGACTTTTCAACAGGCAATACAAATAGTCTTGTCCCGAGAGAGCGCAGAGCGAGGAGTACAGGAGCTACAGGGAATGGAAGTGCATGCCTTGGGGCGCAACCCTTTCCGCCCAAAAACGTCCCCCCGCACTCCTGCGGTACCTTGGGCGAGGCAACGACCAGACCGACGCCAGTGGCCATCGGACATTCCTCCCCGAAGGGAGCCTTCTCCAGAGCCAATGGATGAGGAGCCATGTCCGTGTCAGACTTGTAGGCGCCGACCCCGTCGCGGACGGCGGTCCTGGGGACGCCAGAGGCGCCGTCGTTCCGACCGAAACTGGGACCAGCCCAGGGGCCGTAACTGGGACCAGCCCAGAGGCCGTACCTTCCATGTGGATGAACCTGCGGCGACCACTCCTGAGGACGTGGAGACGGAGGACGACTGCCTGCAGCTGCATTGTGTGGCAGCTCCCCGTGTGGCCCCCATTAAGGTGACAGTACGGGTCAATGGCCACCCGCTGGAGATGGAGTTGGATACTGGCGCAGCGGCCTCCGTGATCGCCCAGAGGACATTCGACCGCATCAAGCAGGGTATACAGACCCTTACATTAACTGACTCACAGGCCAGGTTGGCCACCTACACGGGGGAACCACTGGACATTGCAGGAACTACAATGACCCCTGTTGTCTATGGACGCCAGGAGGGGCGTTTCCCACTTATCGTAGTGCGTGGCCATGGGCCCAGCCTGTTGGGTCGGGACTGGTTGCGCCATTTGCGGTTGCAATGGCAGCACATCCTCCAAACAGTTTCTGGAGGGTTGACTGAGGTGCTAGGACGATACCCAGAGGTATTCCAGCCTGGTTTGGGGAAAATAAAAGGGGCCGTAGCCCGTATCCAAGTTGAACCAGGAGCCACGCTGCGCTATTTCCGGGCGTGCCCAGTGCCTTACGCTTTGCTCGAGAAGGTAGAAGGGGAGCTCACTCGTTTGGAGAGTTTGGGTATTATCAGGCCCGTCCGTTTTGCTGACTGGGCAGCACCAATTGTACCAGTAATGAAGCCAGATGCCACAGTTCGCTTGTGTGGCGACTATAAACTTACAGTGAATACAGTTTCCCGACTCGACCGATACCCAGTGCCTCGCATAGAGGATCTCTACGCGAAACTTGCAGGCGGACTCTCATTCACAAAATTAGATATGAGTCACGCCTACCTGCAGTTGGAGCTGGACCCTGCCTCCCGACCATATGTAACAATTAACACCCACCGGGGCCTGTATGAATATACACGGTTGCCCTTTGGAGTATCCTCTGCCTGCGCAATTTTTCAACGTGTTATGGAGGGCATTTTGAGAGGATTACCACGTGTGGCTGTCTACCTAGATGACATGTTGATTACAGGGACGTCGGAGCAAGAGCATTTTGAAAATCTGGAGGCTGTCCTTAAACGCCTTTCGGAGGCTGGAGTCCGTTTACGTCACACAAAGTGCGTATTTCAGGCAAAAGAAGTAGTCTACCTAGGTTATCGGGTGGACCGCGAGGGTCTGCACCCCGTCGCAGAGAAGGTGCGTGCAATTCAACATGCCCCCACCCCGACTGACACTTCGCACCTTCGTTCTTTTCTCGGTCTCATAAACTATTACGGGAAGTTCCTCCCCAATCTGGCAACTACGCTGGCCCCCTTACACCTGCTGCTAAAGAAAAATCACACCTGGGTTTGGGGTCAGCCGCAAGAAACCGCTTTCCGGCGGGTAAAGCAACAATTGTCGTCGTCTGGGTTACTAACCCACTATGATCCGGGAAAGCCTTTGCTCGTCACATGTGATGCATCCCCGTATGGTATTGGGGCTGTCCTGTCCCACAAGATGGAGAACGGGGCCGAGCGACCGATAGCTTTCGCCTCCCGCACATTGACTGCAGCGGAGAAAAAGTACGCGCAGATCGAGAAGGAGGGCCTGGCAGTGGTTTTCGCGGTGAAACGCTTCCATCAGTATGTGTACGGCCGCCATTTCACTATCGTGACTGATCATAAGCCCCTGCTGGGACTCTTCAGAGAGGATAAGCCAATACCGCCCATTGCTTCTGCACGGATCCAGCGCTGGGCTTTGTTGCTTGCTGCATATGAGTATTCTCTGGAGCACAAACCAGGTACGCAGATAGCAAATGCCGACGCACTGAGCCGATTGCCTTTATCAACCGGCCCCATATCGACCCCCACGACCGGTGAGGTGGTCGCAACCCTAAATTTTATGGACACCTTGCCTGTCACGGCATCACAGATCCGTGAGTGGACCCAGACGGAGCCAGTCCTGTCAAAGGTTCGGCACCTAGTCCTGTATGGTGGGCAGCATAGACAGCTCCCAGGCGAGTTGCGGGCATTTTCCTCCAAGCTGTCAGAGTTCAGCGTGGAAGACGGCATCCTCTTGTGGGGGACGCGTGTGATTGTCCCGGAAAAAGGCCAGGAGCTGATATTATCAAACTTGCACAATGGGCATCCGGGCGTGACCAAGATGAAAATGTTGGCCCGGAGTTATGTCTGGTGGCCAGGCCTCGACACCGACATTGAGAAGGTGGCCCAAAACTGCTCCATTTGCCAGGAGCATCAGAAGCTTCCGCCGGCCGCGCCCCTACATCACTGGGAATGGCCAGGGCGGCCTTGGGCACGCTTACATGCAGATTTCGCAGGCCCTTTTCAGGGATCCATGTTCCTTCTACTAATTGACGCCTAGTCCAAATGGCTGGAGGTGCATAAGATGCAGGGGACAACGTCCTGCGCAACAATTGAAAAAATGCGTTTATCATTTAGCACGCATGGCCTCCCCGAGGTGCTGGTCACGGATAATGGCACTCCATTCACGAGTGAGCCGGTCTCCGTCTCGTTATACGCCGCCTGATCCAGCGCCGCGTGCAAATGGCGTCCGGCCTGCGGCCAAACGAGTTCGACGCCTTCCTTCGCCAGGGCCTACGGTGGATTCCTTGGACTTTGGGGGGGAGGGATGTTATAACCTGCCTACTGATGATTGGCTGGGGACTAATGACTATCCCACAATCCTATGGGAGTATGAACTTCCCCAATGAGGGGGGCGGAGAAACTCCTACTATAAATAAGCTGGCCAGTCCAGGAACCAGGAGGAAGAAGGTAGCAAGGGAAGTTACTGCTACTGTTATGTATATATTGTTATGGTAAATAAACGTTATTATTTCGTATCCTTAAAACTCGTGCTGGATTCTTCGGGGCCCTTACAAAATAGTCCCACTACAGGACTTGATGGCCAAGGAAGGTTCATTCCTAACATGGCCAATCAGGTTGAGTATCAATTTGTAAATCCTTCCAACATATGCCAATGGCAGGTGGTAAGAACTGGAGAGATTCCTGGTCAGCCATGCACAGGGCTCCATCCCCATTACAGCTCAGGTGGTTTAGGGACCCGTCTCCTTGCCCTGTGCATGGTGGAAGTTATGTTGCTGTGGGGCAGACCTGCCTTCAGGAAAGAACTCAAGAACAGGAAGTGGTTTAAGGGCCTTCTTGCAGCTTTGCTGAGCAGCTTTGTCACTTAATCAAGGAAAACTGGAACTCTGTGCCTTCCTGCATGCAGACAGCTCTGATCATTAGTCTCCAATTACTGATTACATTTTAATGTTCGGAGTGCCCAGTCTGGTCAGTCAACCCATGTTAGCATGAAAATAGCATTCAAAATTCCATTTGCAAATTCTCAGATGGCCTTAGATATTTTGTAACAGTGTATTATAGCAGTCAGATCACTGCAAAATTCCTCTCAAAGTTAGATTGCCCAATCTTTCTCGAGCTCACAGAAAATATGCAATCAATTTCTGTTAACTGGATTTATCTTCATGGTTTTACAAAAACTCTAACTCTTGAGTATTTCATAAATATGAATAAACCATAACACTTATTCCTGACTTTCCCCATCACATTTAAAATATATTGGTATAAATAACACACTTTTCATCCACGTTAATGGAACAATAAAAACAATCCAACCATGGAAGTTAACTATGTCATTTCTCTTACATATTAGATGGTTCAAAGGATAAATAAAATGTCTTAAATTAATATTAGCTGAAGCAGATAAAGCAGATATGGATTTGCAAGGAGATTGAGACTTTATTTTTTTTTCAATTGAGTACAAAGAAATTCACATTATGCAGATTTCTTGTAATCGTTGTTGAATTTCCAAATCAGGTTCACTATTCACCTTCTAGTACTTTCTGTAAAGTAAAATTAAAAACACTTGTTACACCAAGGCAGATATACATAAATGTCAGACTCTTATTTATACATTGATATCTATTTGCAAGAAATCTCTGTCCAATCTTCTGATTTACCACTTTTCCGCAAAATTGCATGTTTTTTCCCATTTGATACTATCTTGAACTTCTTCATTAGCCGTGGATGGTACATTCACCTCCTAGAATATTACTTTCTCACTGGAAAGTATCTTTACTGAACATTATAAAATACCTCCTTAATATGTCTGCCATTGCATTTCTACAGACCTAGCCTTATTTTCCCAATTCACTTTAGACACCTCCATCTTTATACCCTTGTAATTGCCTGTATTTAAGTTTAAAACACTCGTATTAGACCCACTCTTCTCTCACTCAAACCGAATGTGAAATTCAATAATGTAATGGTCACTGCTACCTAGACTCCTTTACTATGAGGTAATAATTAATCCTGCAACAGGTCTAGAACAGCATCCTCTCTAGCTGACACTAGGATGTGCTACTCTAAACAATTGTCCCCAAAACACTCTATGAACACATCATCCAAACTACCTTTGCCAATCTGATTCATCCAATCTACATGCAGATTAAAATCACCTTTGATAATTGCAGTGTCTTTCTTAGAAGCCCCCTTTATTTTTTCCTGCATACCCTATCCCACAGTATTTTTACTGTTAGGAAGTCCATAAACTACTCCCACAATTGACTTCTTCCATGTGCTATTTCTTAACTCTATCCAAATTGATTCTACATCTTAATATTTAGAACTAAGGTCACCACTCACTATTGTACTAATGCCATCCTTAATTAACAGTCACCTCACCACCTTTTCCTAGCTTCCTCTCCTCCAAAACATCACATACCCTTGAATATCTAGGTCCCAGCATTGATTATCTTGTAGCTTTGGCTCTGTAACTGTAATGGCTATCTGGTTTTATATATATTTATTTCTATTTCATAGAATCATAGATATTTGACTTAGCAATTCATCTGTTTTACGAATGCTACGTGCATTAAGATATGGAGCCTGGCGTTCTGTCTTTTGGTATTTTTTTTGCAAACACTGGCCTTACCTGCTGTCACACTCTTAGGTTTGTATGCTATGTCCCTTACTGCCATGCTCTGATTGTCATTACCCTTTATTGCTGTCTTGCTCTTTTGCCTTCTCCTTTTCCTTCAATTTACCACGTCTTCCCTCGCATGATCTCTCGCCCCCACTACTTAGTTTGAAGCCTCTCTATTACCCCAGTTAGATGATTTGTCAGAACACTGCTCTCAGCACTGTTCTGATGAAGACCAACCCAATGCCCCAGCTTCAACCTTCCCCAGTACTGATGTCATTGCCCCATGAATTGGAAACCGTTTTCTCCCACACAAATCTTTGAGTCACACATTCAACTCCCTAACCTTATTTACACTCCACCAATTTGCTTGTGGCCCAAGTAATAATCCAGAGATTATAATCTTTGAAGTTCTGTTTTCTAAACTTAGTCCCTAGCTGCTCATACTCCTGATGCGGGCCTCTTTTCTAATTCTACCCATGTCATTGGTACCCCCATGGGCCATGAAAACTACATCCTTCCCATCCCACTACAAATTCCGCTCCGGCCCCGAGCAGATGTTCCAGCTCTGGCACGGGTAGGCAACACAACTTCTGGACTCTTTCCTCTCAGCTACAGAGAACTGTATCTATTCCCCTGACTATACTGTCCCCTACTTCCACTACATTCCTATTTGCTCCCCCCACTTGCATTCATACAAGCTGCAAGAGCATTGAACCCGTTGGACAATTGCAAATTTTCCCCTTCTATCCTCTTGATCCCCACACCTGCCTCATTCGCAGTCATTCCGGCCTGTCCCTGACCATGGACTAAATCAGACTGTCCTAATCTAATGAATTAACGACCTGCTGGAACACGGTGAGGGGAAATTTTTCATTCCCCCTATTTTAGGTGGCCGGGAATGGCGGAGGGGGCAGAGAATCAAGTGGGAGTCCTAAAACGGCTTTTACGCTGGCGGGATTTCTGCTCTCGAATGTCCCCACCCCCACCAATGATGTAACCGGGATCCTGACTTATTACCAATGCTGACCAAGACCTTATGCCTGATAGTCCCCCCACATTGGACTGTCTGTTTCATTAGTTAAGGGGATCCGTGCTATGCTCCCTATTCACTTAAGTTACAGATGCTTTCCTTTCCTCTCTGCACCTTCACTGGTCCCCATGTACGGCGACTTTGAGGGCAAAGATTTTTTGAGCAGAAGGTTGCAGGGGCATATCTAACTACTGGCAGGGATCATTATACAACCTGCTACTTCCCTAAACATTTGAATATTCCGACGAATCACCATATAGTGCCTCAATACATTCATTCTGAATTTACAATATACACATTACCTTGCTGGCAAAGTCACGACTTTTGGTCCTGAGTTTATTGACTTGGGACTCTGCAATATCAGCACGCTCCTCCGATTCTTCCAACTCATGTTGTACCTTCTTAAATTTGGATAAGTGGACGTTGGCTTGTTCCTCCTGAAAGGAAAGGTTGATAGGGCCAATGTGATTAGCTAAGTACAGGCAGCTACATTTATAGTTGTGAAAGCATCATATTTATCAAGTAAGCAACAACAACCTAATTGGAAAAATAAGATAGCTGTACTGCATTTTTCTCATCTCTGGCAAGTGGTTTTAGCACTTGTAAAAAAACATTTTTCATTCTGATTTCTGGTTTTTACAGAGTTTACAGAAAAAGATCATCAGGGCTGGTTTAGCTCACTGGGCTAAATCGCTGGCTTTTAAAAAGCAGACCAAGGCAGGCCAGCAGCACGGTTCAATTCCTGTACCAGCCTCCCTGAACAGGTGCCGGAATGTGGTGACTAGGGGCTTTTCACAGTAACTTCACTGAAGCCTACTCGTGACAATAAGTGATTTTCATTTCATTTTCATATATTTACATAGGAATGACCCCTCTCTCCCTTGTTGGGTAACCCTGCCCTCTGTCTCCCCCCCCCCCCCCCACTGTTTAGATGTTTTCCTGCTGTCTTGGTGTGTTTTGTATCTTTACAGGATTTTGAATGTTTACTTGTGTCGGTCCCGGCAAGACCCTTGGTCACGCAAATGTTTGTTCGCCGGTTATTTGGACATTTTAGCCGGCGGGGGTTAGTGCCCCTTCCCATACCAGTTTGATTAGACCTGCGCTGGCCCCCTTTTTAACATGGAGCCCTTCATCCCTGCCATAGGGCCCTATCTCTGCGGCCTTGTTCTCAGCCCCCTGTTGTCTGTCCCGTCTGTTTATGTCCCCCCACCTCTCCCTACCCTCCCCGTCCCTTCTTTCCTCCTTCTTCCTATTCTTTGGTGTCCTAGTCGCCCCTGTGCGGTTCCCCCCACTCGCTCTATTGGCTGTTGGCCTCAAACAGGTCTTGGAACAAGTTGGTGAGTGGTTTTGACGTCAAGGTGAACTTCCGACCAATTATCCACACCATGACTAAGACTCCCTATTTCCACCACCATAACTTTGTTCAATCTCACTCTTGTCTCAGCTCACCTGCTGCTGAAATCCGATCGATGCCTTTGTGGCCTCTTGATTGACTATTTCAATCCAATCCACTTTTAGCACCTTCAGATTCCGAGGGGTACACATCTCTGAAAATCTGTCCTGGTCCACCCACGTCAACGCTACCACCAAGAAAGCACAACAGCACCTATACTTCCTCAGGAAACTAAGGAAATTCGGCATGTCCACATTAACTCTTACCAACTTTTACAGATGCACCATAGAAAGCATCCTATCTGGCTGCATCACAGCCTGGTATGGCAACTGCTCAGCCCAAGACTGCAAGAAACTTCAGAGAGTCGTGAACACAGCCCAGCCCATCACACGAACCCGCCTCCCATCCATTGACTTCATCTACACCTCCCGCTGCCTGGGGAAAGCGGGCAGCAAAATCAAAGATCCCTCCCACCCGGCTTACTCACTCTTCCAACTTCTTGTACTGGGCAGGAAATACAAAAGTCTGAGAACACGCACGAGCAGACTCAAAATCAGCTTCTTCTCTCTGCTCCTAAACGACCCTCTTATGGACTGATTTGATTAACACTACACCCGATGCCGGTGTTTATGTAGTTACATTGTGTACCTTGTGTTGCCCTATTATGTATATTCTTTTCTTTTCTTTTCATGTATTTGAGCTGCTCGCAGAAAAATACTTTTCACTGTACCTCGGTACATGTGACAATAAACAAATCCAAGTCCTCTCATTTCCTACTCGACATGAATGTGAGGTCTTCGCAAGCACTGTTCCCATGTCCGAACTCACATTAAATCCAGAACAGAGGATGCTGGAAACCAGACAATTCCAGCATCCTCTGTTCTTGTTTCAGTTTCCAGCATCTGCCAACATTTTGCTCACATTAAATCCTGTTCACCAATTCCTCCCCCGTTTACTGACCTCCACTGGCTCCCAGTCCCACAATGCCTCCATTTCAAAGTTATCACACTTGTTTACAACTCCCTCGATGGTCTTGTCCTTCTTTATCTCTGCAATTTCCTGCAGTCCTAAAATCCTCAGAGTTATCTATGCTCCTCTACTTATACCCCCTTGCACACTCTTGATTTTAATTGCTCCTTCACTGGCAGTCTTCCTTCAGATGCTGAAGACTGAAGCTCTGGAATTCTCTCCCTAAACTTCTCAACCTTTGTCCCACTCCTTAAGACAACTTTTCCAATGTTTTGGATATCTTCCCTAAAATTTCCTTCTGCGGCTCAGTGTCACATATTGGGTGGATTTTACCGTCCCTCCAGTCACTGTTTTTTTTTTTCCATCCCAGCAGTCATTGGGCTTTTGATCAGCTCACCGCATTTTACATCTCTGTCCCCACTGCAAAGTGACTGTAGAATGTCAGCCACTGTTTGATAACATTCCTGTAAAGTACCTTTGGACGTTTTATTATGGTAATAGTGCTACGTCAATACAGGTTGTTGTTGATCCAAAACTCTTGTTTCTTGTTGCAGTTTATTGTGTATTTGAGGCAAAATAAACAGTAGCTTTTGCTTCTAATTTTAAAACTAAATGTCCAAAGGATAAATGCATAAATACAAAAGCATGGATCAAGGTCCAAAGTCGGTGCGGCCTCAGTGGGCCAAATGGCCTCCTTCTGCAGTGAGGGATTCTATGGAAAGGTGGATTGCATTTCCTTTGCCACCTGCTGCCAATTGAAAATATAAGTGTTACTTACAGCCTCCTCAGACTGCCTCTTATAGGATTTAACTTTCATTTGTAGTTTGTCAACCAGGTCTTGAAGTCTCAGATTATTCTTTCTGTCTTCTTCTGTCTGTACACCGAATTTGTAAACAGAAATGTATAGAAAAAGTGCACTAAATACATGGCAATTTAAAACGCTCTTCATTCACATGCCTGCATTAAAACATTCAAAATGATTAAATGTTTTCAGACTAACTCTCCCTGGATAGCTCAGTGTTTTTCTCTGTGAGATAAATCATACCGAGCAGGAAAACCCCAGGATTGAACACTTCGAGTTGGCTGATCTGGGTAAGAGAAGTGGCACAATTAACCTTAATGGTTTTGGGTGAGGGGATGAAAGTATCAGCCAATGCTTCTACTCTTGGGCAACACTGAGTTACACCTGGGGTTACTGAATATCTGTGCATAATGGGTGAGGACACGTTGATGCTCAGTGAAGGTGGCATCAGGTTTGGTTGTGGCATTGTGTAATTAAATTATCATGGACACACCTGTCAAGAGATATATATGGGTGATGATTGCTTTGGTGAGGTTGTATGCAGTCAATCTCAACAAATCAAATCCTACAAAGAGTGAAAAGTGATAAGAAACAAGAAATAAAATGTGAGTACAAGGGCTTGGATAGTCTGAGCAGCGGATGGTCGGATTGCTGCCGCATCTCAAAGACACCCCTCACCCGACGCTGCTGCACATTTCTCCTGGGATCTTCCAATCCTGGTTTTTACAGAAAAAGGCGAAGTGCAGTGTCTCTTGGGGAACTCGGTCCAAGCAGAGTAGAGTTGGGGGAGAAAGGATAGGCCCTCTTTTTATGGCACTAGATTTAAACGTCCAACCTGAATGTTAGTGAGTGGGTGAATGGGTAGGTGAGTAGTTATGTAGGGTGGGTAGATGGGCGGGTAGATGAGGTGTGAAGGTGGCGTGGTGGGCAGCCAGTAGGTGGGTGAGTGGGTAGTCGGTTCGGGGATGGTCGGGTGGTTGGGAAGGTAGTTGGGAACCAATAGGTTCCACCTTCTATTCTTTGAGCCATTGGATCTCAATCAAGTTGGAACTTGTGGATGTACACTTGCTTACAGCCGCCCTTAGCCAGAGAAGAAAAAATCAGGCATGGTTCCTGCTCATTTTACTATCAAGTGTCAACATGAGAATGTCAAGAGAGCACAGAATTGGGCTGAATTTTGTTGCTATCATAGTTAAATAGCTTTTAAAATTATTTTCACAAGGCTCGGGCAACATTTATTACCGATCACTAATTGCCCATGAGAAGGTGGTGGTGAGTCGCCTTTTTGAACCGCTGCAGTCCATGTGGTGTTGGTAAACCCACCGTGCTGTTAGGGAGGGAGTTGGAGGATTTTGACCCAGCCACAGTGAAGTAATGGCGATATAGTTTCAAGTCAGGATGGTCTGTGACTTGGAGGGCAACTGCCAGCTGCTGGTTTTTCCGTGTATCTGCTGCCCTTGTCCTACTGCACGGCAGAAGTTCTGGGTTTGGAAGGTGCTGTTGAAGGAAGCTTAGTGAGTTTCTGCAGTCCATCTTGTGGATGGTCCACACGGCTGCCACTGTGCAACAGTGGTGGAGGGAGCGAATGTTTAAGGTGGTGGATGGGGTACAAATCAAGTGGGCTGATTTGTTCTGGATGATGTCCAGCGTCTTGAGTGTTGATGGAGAATGTTATAACCCGCACGAGACCTACGGAGATAGAGCAATTAGTCTCCCCATGAGCGTCGTTGAATATGAGCTCCCCCACTGCGGGACAGGGAGCCCATGGACAGGATAATAGACTTTGATATAAAAGTCAGCCAGACTTGGAACCGACACCTCAGACCTGGCTTGGATCTGAAGAATATTTTACATATTATTACTTTGCAATAGAACTAGTTTCTCTTTAACCACTCGCCTCCGACTCATCTGTGGTCACTAAAGAGCTGCACTCATCTAGGCAGTGGAGAGTATTCCATCGTATGTCTTGCAGATGGTAGTTGGCCAATATACCCTGGCTGAGATTTCACACAAAATGACTACAGTACTTGGTTAAGGTACTGGCAGGCACTCAGTATTTCTCAAATCATATTCCACTAAGAGTCAACAGCTTCAGATGAGGAGGGGAGAAAATGTCATTGTTTAAAATACTGAAAGCCAAACCAAAAACATCTCCCTACCTGGTAAATGAGCTCCTTGACCCTCCTTTCATATTTGCGAACACCTTTAATTGCCTCTGCACACCGCTTTTGCTCAGCTTCAAGTTCATTCTCAAGCTCGCGTACCTATAAAGAGAATAAATTCACCTTGAACAACCACTAATAACTTCTAAATACATTTACATCTGGTCCAATGGAAGCATTGTAAGGTTTTCTCTGCTAAAGATCGCATTATGCTTATGGATGGTGATGATATCACAAGAAAGCGGTAATAGATCATGTATAATCTAACAAGCACATTTAAGATTCCATACCCAAGCCTCCAGTTTCTGGAGCTGTTTCTTTCCACCTTTCATAGCCAGCTGCTCCGCCTCATCCAGACGGAGTTGCAGGTCCTTCACACTCTGCTCAAGGTTCTTTTTCATTCTTTCCAAATGGGCATTAGTGTCCTGTTCCTTTTTCAGCTCTTCCGCCATCATAGCAGCCTTGTTATGACATTATGAAACAATATTGTCATTATTGGCTAAATGTACCGGATAAAACATGTCATAAACTGAGCGTGAAAAAGAACCAGCTTTTAGATAACTATTACTATTGTATTTAGGGCCTTACATCCGTTATGGCTTTCTTTGCCTTCTCATCTGCATTTCTTGATTCTTGAATAGCATCTTCGATTTCGTTTTGAAGCTGGCTAACATCAGTTTCAAGTTTCTTCTTTGTGTTTATTAGGCTGGTATTCTGTTGGAAAAATTGATCAGAGTTGCTATGGGCCATGCTCCATCATGTTGTACAGCTAAATCAGCCTGAAATATTATTGTTGTTATATTTTACCTGGGTATATAGGAGCTGCACACGTTCACTTGCATCAACCAATTCCTGCTCAGCAACTTTGCGAGCTCTATCTGTTTGTTCAAGGGCCGCTCTTATTTCTTCAATCTCTGCAAGCTGGAGGTTGCACCTCCTTTCGAGCATGGCCAATTGTTCTTTTAGATCATCTTCGCACCTGAGGGCCTCGTCAAGATGCAACTGGCATTCCTTAAAACCAGATTGGTGATTGATATTAATTAATTGTACCTTAAAAATGCAACTATATAATCTAATTCTAACCAGTGGTACATTTACACATTATTCAGGTCTGTTATTTCATTTTTATGTTACAACCTTTAAGTCAGTATTGAAAGTTCCTGAAAGTTAAATAACAAGGTTGTGTGTGCCTTAATTGATGACACAGTATGGCCATAATGGAATTATAAAAGTGAAATAAATAATCTCAGTTAAAGATAGGCACATTTTGCTGTTTGTGAAGATCAATCACAGAAAAATGTACACAATCATTGGACAATGTTTAGCACCATTTGCGACCCCATAGACATTGAAGCAGTCCATGTTCAAATGCAGCAAAATCTAGACAATATCCAAGCTTGGGCTGACAAATATCATTTGCGTCACACAAATGCCAGGCAATGATCATCTCCAACAAGACAGAATCTAACCATGACTCTTTGACATTCAGTGGTATTACCATAATTAAATCCCCCACTATCAACATCCTGGGGGTTACCATTGACCAGATACTGAACTGGACTAGCCATATACATACTGTGACTAGAAGAGCAGGTCAGAGACTAGGAATCTTGTGGCAAGTAACTCACCTCCTGACTCCCAAAGTTTGTCCACCATCTACAAGGCACAAGTCAGGAATGTGATGGAGTATTCCCCACTTTTCTGGATGAATGCATCTCCAAAAAAACACAAGCAGCTTGACAACATCCAGGACAAAGCAGCCCACTTGATTGACACCTCTTCCGCAAACCTTCACTCCCTCCAACACCGAGGCACAGTACCAGCAGTGTGTACCATCTATAATTTGCACTAATGCCCCTTAAGCGGTACCTTCCAAACCCACGACCACTTCCACCTAGAAGGACAAGGGCATCAGATACATGGGAACACCACCATCTGGAGGTTCCCCGCCAAATAACTCACCAACCTGACTAGGGGCTTTTCACAGTAACTTCATTGCAGTGTTAATGTAAGCCTACTTGTGACAATAAAGATTATTATTATTATTATTGGAGATATACTGCCGTTTTTTCACTGCTGCTGGTTCAAAATCCTGTAATTCCCTCCCTAAGAGCACTGAGTGTAACTACACCACATGGACTGCACCTTCTCTGGGGCAATTAGGGAGGAACAATAAATGCTGCCCTAGCCAGCAGTGGCCTCATCCCATAAATGAATTAAAAAAAGAAATTAAAATTTAACCACAAAACTCTTTGGTTCATTGATACTAACTTATTGCTACTGTGCTCCCATTCAAAACAGCCCAGAACAGATTCCGCTACCTGGGGATCCAGATAGCCAGAGACTGGACACAGATCCACAAGTCACCAGCCTGGTGGAGGAAGTAAGAAGAGACCTTCAAAGGTGGGGCTCACTCCCACTCTCCCTGCCAAGGTTCCTCTTCCTGTTTAGATCCATTCCGATCTTCATCCCCAAGGCCTTTTTCCAAAACGTAGACAGTCTAATCATGGCGTTTGTGTGGGGGGGGGGGGGGGGGGGGGGGGGATAAGAACCCGAGAATCCCAAAACAGACACTGCAAAGAAGGAAAATCAAAGCGGGTTTGGCCTTACCAAACCTACAATACTACCACTGGGCAGCAACGGCAGAAAGAGTGAGGGGATGGGTACAAGAACCCGACACAGATTGGGTACAAATGGAGGAGGCATCCTGTAAAGGAACGACCCTCCGGGCCCTGGCCACAGCAGCACTCCCATCCTCCTCAACAAGATACACAAGCGGCCACGCTGAGAATGTGGACCCAGCTGAGACAACAGCCAAAATGTCCCCCATGGCTCCCATATGCAGCAATCACAGGTTCCCCCTAGCCGTGCTGGATGCCACCTTCAAAAGATGGAGACGGGACAGGGACACAATGACGGTCGGGGACTTCTACGTAGGGCACAGACTGGCGACACGAGACTAACTGACAAGGAAGTGGAGGCTAGCAAAAGGACAGGAAATGAGACACCTCCAAATAAAACACTTCCTCCGCAAAGAGACTCTAGGGTACCGCGAGACCCCAGAAACCACACTACTAGAGGACCTGATAGGCACAAGCAACGAGAAGGGGGGGGCTATGTGGGAAAATATACGGACAGCTACTGGACAGAGCCCGGACTCCACTGGACGAGACCAGACAAAAATGGGAGGACGAACTGTGGACAGAGGTAGGATGGGGACTCTGGAGCGAAGCACTGAGCAGGGTGAACTCAAAGTTCATGCAGTTAATGCAGCTCAAAGTGGTGCGCAGAGCGGACCTGACCAGAACCCGAATGAGCAGGTTCTTCCCGGAGGTCGAGGACAAATGTGAGCGGTGCCAGAGGGGCCCGGCCAACCACACCCACATGTTTTGGGCTTGCCCCAAGCTTGCTGGGTTCTGGACAGCCTTCTCCGAGGCAATGTCCAAGGTTGTGGGGGTGAGGGTGAAGCCATGCCCAATAGTGGCAATCTTCGGGGTATCGGAGCAGCCAGAGTTACACATGGGGAAGGGGGCCAACGCCCTCGCTTTTGCTTCCCTAATCGCACGCCGGAGAATCCTGCTCGGCTGGCGATCGGCAGCACCACCCACAGCTGCAGACTGGCTCGCTGACCTTTTGGAATTTCTCCACCTGGAGAAGATTAAGTACGCCACCCGAGGGTCAGAGAAAGGCTTCCTGGATACTTGGGGGCAGTTTGTCGGGCTGTTCCAAAACCTGTTTGAGGCCAGCAACGAGGAGTAACCTAATAAGAATTTTTTTTTAAACACCAAGATAGATGAGGTACCAAAAGACTGCGCAACCTGGGGGGAGGGGGAGGCGGAAGGAAGGTGGGGAAACCACGAGAGATATGGGGGGGGGGGGGGGCTACTCCCCCCTTTTTTCTTTTTTTTTTCTCCACTCTGGAAAATAAACAAAAAGCTCAGTTGAAGCCGGGGGGTGGGGGGGGGGGGGAACGGGGAACCATGGACGGATCCAGAGGGCAACAAAATGCACATAGGGTCAGTTAAACGAAGGACAAACTAAACCTCTCTGTATAATAAAGGAAATTAGCGCGGGCGAGAAAAATGTGATGTGTATATATACAACTGCATCTAAATATGGGAAATGCCAATAAAAAGATTTATATTAAAAAAAGAAAAGAATTTGGTGGTCGGAAGTCCTGCATTAGTAACCTTTGAATGTAAATAAAAGGCTCCCTTTGTAACTACGTACACCATTGTAAATAAGGAAACGTGATTATGGAAACTATGGTCACAGATGCGGGGACAACCTGTGATATATATGTTGTTGATGCGCTTGTTGTTCTTGTTCTGTTTTTTAAATTTATGTGTTATGTAAATTTTGATATTGTGTTAAAATACCAATAAAAATACTTTTTAAAAAAAATTATTGCTACTGTGTGATGTGGAGCTTCACAAACCTTGAACTGGACTTGCAAGTTTCGGAAATGTTTTACAGCGTCGGCAGCTTGACGGTTTGCATGGTTCAACTGAATTTCCATTTCATTCAAGTCTCCCTCCATCTTTTTCTTGACCCTCAGGGCATCGTTTCTGCTTCTAATTTCAGCCTCCAGCGCTGTCTGCATGGTGTCCATTGTCCGTTGATAATTCCTCTTTATTTGCTCAATCTCTTCATCTTTTTCCGCAATCCGCCTGTCCACTTCTGATTTCACCTGGGTCAATTCGAGCTGAATACGCAGGATCTTGCTTTCTTCATGTTCCAGAGATGCCTTAAAACACACGACATAGCACAACTTAAATGTTTTATTTGGGTAATAACAGCTGCCATATGATGCAATTTTTGAAAACACGCTGAGAACAGGATCATCAAAGTTCAATTGGTCATTCTATAATCACTATGATCAAATATAAAAACTAGCTTATCAAAATGGTAGTATTCCTATGAGTTTGTGCTAATTTTGATGGAAATCTGTACTGCTAATGTCATCAAAACTGGCAGTCTTCATCGTCATCGTTCCCCTGAAACTGAAAGTGAATTCTGTCCACATATATGAACATAAGAACTAGGAACAGGAGTAGGCCATCTGGCCCCTTGAGCCTGCTCCGCCATTTAATGAGATCATGGCTGATCTTTGTGGACTCAGCTCCACTCTCCGGCCCTTACACCATATCCCCGAATCCCTTTGTTCTTTAGAAAGGCATCTATCTTTTTCTTAAAGACGTTTAAAGAAGGAGCCTCAACTGCTTCACTGGGCAAGGAATTCCAGAGATTCACAACCCTTTGGGTGAAGAAGTTCCTCCTACACTCCGTCCTAAATCTACTTCCCCTTATTTTGAGGCTATGCCCCCTAGTTCTGCTTTCCCCGACCAGTGGAAACAACCTGCCCGCATCTATCCTATCTATTCCCTTCATAATTTTATATGTTTCAATAAGATCCCCCCGCATCCTTCTAAACTCCAATGAGTACAGTCCCAATCTACTCAACCTCTCGTCATAATCTAATCCCCTCAACTCTGGGATCAACCTACTGAATCTCATCTGCACTCCCTCCAGTGCCAATATGTCCTTTCTCAGGTAAGGAGACCAAAACTGAACACAATACTCCAGATGCGGGCTCATCAACACCCTATACAATTGCAGCATAACCTCCCTAGTCTTGAACTCCATCCCTCTAGCAACGAAAGACAAAACTCGATTAGCCTTCTTAATCATCTGTTGCACCTGCACACCAACGTTTTGCGACTCGTGCACCAGCTCACCCAGGTCCCTCTGCACAGCAGCATGTTTTAACATCTTACCGTTTAAATAATAATCCATTCTGCTGTTATTCCTCCCAAAATGGATAGCCTCACACTTGGCAACATTGAATTCCATCTGCCAGACCCGAGCCCATTCACCTAACCTATCCAAATCCTTCTGCAGACTTCCGGTATCCTCTGCACTTTTTGCTTTACCACTCATCTAGTGTCATCTGCAAACTTTGACATATTGCACTTGGTCCCCAACTCCAAATCGGCTATGTAAATTGTGAACAACAGCGGGCCCAACACTGATCCTTGAGGGACCCCACTAGTTACAGGTTGCCAACCAGAGAAACACCCATTTATACCCACTCTCTGCTTTCTGTTAGTTAACCAATCCTCTACCCATGCTACCACTTTACCCTCAATGCCATGCATCTTTAGTTTATGCAGCAACCTTTTGTGTGGCACCTTGTCAAAAGCTTTCTGGAAATCCAGATATACCACATCCATTGGCTCCCCGTTATCTACTGCACTGGTAACATCCTCAAAAAATTCTACCAAATTAGTCAGACACGACCTACCCTTTGTGAACCCATGCTGCGTCTGCCCAATGGGACAATTTCCCTCCAGGTGCCCCGCTATTTCCTCCTTAATGATAGATTCCAGCATTTTCCCTACAACCAAAGTTAAGCTTACCGGCCTATAATTACCCGCTTTCTGCCGACCTCCTTTTTTAAACAGTGGTGTCACGTTTGCTACTTTCCAATCCTCTGGGACCACCCCAGAATCTAGTGAATTTTGATAAATTATCACTAGTGCGTTTACAATTTCCCTCGCCATCTCTTTTAGCACTCTGGGATGCATCCCTTCAGGGCCAGGAGGCTTGTCTACCTTTAGCCCCATTAGCTTGCCCAATACTGCCTCCTTAGTGATTACAATCATCTCAAGGTCCTCACCTATCATATCTTTATTTCCATCAGTCACTGGCATGTTATTTGTGTCCTCCACTGTGAAGACTGACCCCAAAAACATGTTCAGCTCCTCAGCCATTTCCCCGTCTCCTATTATTAAATCTCCCTTCTCATCTTCCAAAGGACTAATATTTACCTTAGCCACTCTTTTTTGTCTTATATATTTGTAGAAACTTTTACTATCTGTTTTATGTTCTGAGCCAGTTTACTTTCATAGTCTACCTTACTCTTCTTTATAGCTTTTTTAGTAGCTTTCTGTTGTCCCCTAAAGACTTCCCAGTCCTCTAGTCTCCCACTAATTTTTGCCACTTTGTATGTTTTTTCCTTCAATTTGATACTCTCCCTCACCTCCTTAGATATCTACGGTCGATTTTTCCCCTTTCTACCGTCTTTCTTTTTTGTCGGTATGAACCTTTTCTGAACACTGTGAAAGATCGCTCGGAAGGTTCTCCATTGTTCCTCAACTGCTTCACCATGAAGTCTTTGCTCCCAGTCTACCTCAGCTAGTTCTTCTCTCATCCCATTGTAATCGCCTTTGTTTAAGCACAAAACACTAGTGTTTGATTTTACCTTGTCATCCTCCAACTGTATTTTAAATTCCACCATATTGTGGCCGTTCCTTCCAAGAGGATCCCGAACTATGAGATCATTAATCAATCCTGCCTCATTACACAGGACCAGATCTAGGACCGCTTGTTCCCTTGTAGGTACCATTACATACTGTTCCAGGAAATTATCCCGGGCACATTCGATAAACTCCTCCTCAAGGCTGCCTTTATCAACTTGGTTAAACCAATCGATATGCAGATTAAAATCTCCCATGATAACCACTGTACCATTTCTACATGCATCCGTTATTTCTTTGCTTATTGCCTGCCCTACCATCCTGTTACTATTTGGTGGCCTATAGACTGCTCCTATCAGTGACCTTTTCACCTTACTATTCCTGATTTCCACCCAAATTGATTCAACCTTGTCCTCCATAGCACCAATATCATCCCTTACTATTGCCCAGATGCCATCCTTAAACAACAAAGCTACACCACCGCCCTTACCGTCCATTCTATCCTTTCGTATAATCTGATACCCTTGGATATTTAACTCCCAGTCGTGACCATCTTTTAACCATGTTTCAGTAATGGCCACTAAATCATAGTCATTCACGATGATTTGCGCCATCAACTCATTTACCTTATTTCGTATACTACGAGCATTCAGCTAAAGTACACCTATGCTGTTTTTATGTCTTTGTTATGAATCCTAACACCTTGATCAGTAACTTTTCGCAAATTATTTTTCCTCTTACCCTTTCTCCTAATTTTCCTTGTCTTTAAACCCATATCTCTACATAATAACCTGTCACGTAACCTGCTGCCTTGATCTCCGTTAACCATTATACTGTCCATAGCTTTACACTTCCATTCCCCCCCAACGTGCTAGTTTAAAGTCCTGCAGTTAAATGTGATCATCCAGAAGCTTCTCCACCAGGGTGCACTGTTGAGTTTCCCAAGTCTGCATCAATTAGAAATCACTGAACAGACAAGAACTTCCACTCATATACTGTTGGTCTCACTGTAAAAAGTTTTGAAACATTAACACCATGTTGAACAAAGTGTATCTGGGTTTTAATGTTCATGCTTATTGCTAAAGAGCTTCATTGATGCTGAAAGTGTAATTTTACTTACATTGAATGTCAGTTTTTTCCATTATGATAAGGAATTCCACATATTTCAAAAATGATATTTTGCCCAAAGTCTGTCAATGAAACATGATCCCATGTATGCATACCAATCGTTTATTTAGCTATCTGTAAAATTGACAAATTAGAAGTGAAGAGAATGGGTGTGTTTTATTTCCTTGTTTGCTGTTCGTGAAATTACTTCAATATGATTGGTTGCTTACCTTACTTGAGGACGTGCTAGTTTACTGAGAGATCCCCTTGGCTTGGAGCCAGATTCAAAATGATGTCAGGGAAAATAAGCCCATGTCACAGAAATCACTACATCTTTGTGGGCAGCTTTCTTAGAAGTCAACGATGACGGTAAAATCCAGTCCAATGATGTGCAAATAAGCTAGCACATTCAGGTGATTGATGCACTATGAATGGCAAATCTCCAGAACTTGTTGGATTTACAGAACCATGCCACTTATGTTGAATGTCAATTTTTTCCATTATGATGAGGAATTCCACATATTTCAAAAATAATAACAGATTTTGCCCCAACGTTTTCTCACATTTAGCCTCCTTGTTATTTTTAAGAACTTCCTGTGTTTGCACATTTATTTCTCTTTAAGCACATTACTGATTTGGAAATTAGCACTTTATTTTTAATGAGGTGATAACTGTTAACTCAGCGTCTTTCAACCGCGCTGACCGGTTGAAAGTGTGCAATCTCATACCTGTATATGATAAATATATTATACCTGCATATAATAAATTTTTAAAGTTGCTTAAAGTTTCAAATCTTGTGTTTTTTCTCATTTTTTGTTCAGTTTCTCATCTCAATCCAATCTGTGGGCAGCACGGTAGCATTGTGGATAGCACAATTGCTTCACAGCTCCAGGGTCCCAGGTTCGATTCCGGCTTGGGTCACTGTGCGGAGTCTGCACATCCTCCGCGTGTGTGCGTGGGTTTCCTCCCATAGTCCAAAGATGTGCAGGTTAGGTGGATTGGCCATGATAAATTGCCCTTAGTGTCCAAAATTGCCCTTAGTGTTGCGTGGGGTTGCTGGGTTATGGGGATAGGGTGGAAGTGTTGACCTTGGGTAGGGTGCTATTTCCAAGAGCCGGTGCAGACTCGACGGGCCGAATGGCCTCCTTCTGCACTGTAAATTCTATGATAATCTATGATGGAATCTTTCTTAATTTTTATTTCTGTACCTGATTTGCCGCCAATTTATTCTATTTCCGCCTCAGTCCTTCCCCTATTTATTTCTCAATCCTTAAATCTGATTGGTTAAAGACTGTTGGTTAAAAACAATTGGTCTCTCCATTCAGTAGGATCCCCGATGCTGCCTTCTTTCACCTTGTCATTACTAGCTCACACATCTAGCAAATTATGGCAGAGAAAATCTTTGAATTGATGGGTGCAGAGAGTTCTAACTGAAGGTATGTGTTAAAAGGTGCTTCAGCAAGAACTCAATGAATGCAAGTCAAAACCAGTAAACAAACCTCAGCCTCTTCCAATGCTGCCTGAAGGTCAACCTTTTCCTGCTCAGATGCTTTTTTAGCCTTTTCCAGCTCATGGATAGTCTTTCCATTTTCGCCAATCTGTTCAGTCAGGTCGGATATCTCCTCTGTTTAAAGAAAGAAATCGTGTTTTGAAGTTGGTTAGGAGTAGATTTCCATTCAATCTTATATCCATGTGCTTGTAGTAAAGGGACACTCCCATCAGTTAGTAAAACTCACGCTGAAGGTTCTTATTCTCTCGTTTAAGAGTTTCGAGGATTTCCAAAGCTTCCTCGTAAACATTCTTCACCTTGAACAGCTCGGTACTTAGAGAACGGGATTCCTTCTGAGTTGCCTCCAGGTCAGTTTGGCTTTCCTCATATTTCTGCTTCCACTCAGCCAGAATCTAGGGTGTCACAGTAATCCACTGTAAGCACACCGTTCAAATCCACATGTAACTTTCTCTAAATAGCACAAATGTTGTGACTGTACCTTATCAAAATTTCTCTGTTTCTTATCAAGAGCAGCTGCAGCAGCATTAGCTCTCTCTACATCGATCATTAGGTCTTCCACTTCACCTTGCAACCGCAGTTTTGTCTTTTCCAGTGAAGCACATTTAGAATTCACTGCTTCAATGTGATCCTCGGCATCTTGAAGCCGCTGCGCAAGTTTCTTCCTGAAGACAATAACAATCCACTTAACCATCACCAATACAGCCAAAACTTCACCCGAAGAAAGTATAAACTAACATTCTCTTAATGCACATACTTGGCGTCCTCCAGTTCCTCTGTGCGCTGGATCGCATCAGTTTCATACTTTGTTCTCCACTGAGCAACTTCGCTGTTGGCCTTGGACATGCCACGTTGGAGCTCGGCCTTTGCCTCCTGTTCCTCTTCATATTGCTCACGGAGTAAATCACAGTCATGGCGGGAAGATTGCAGAGCATGTGCCAAGGCACTTTTAGCCTGAAATATTTTCATTTGGAAGTTACTGGTTAAAATATGATTGTTTAAACAAGTAAATGCAAACATATATTTTTCAGGTTGTAGTGGGATCTGCAGCAGCAGCTGGTGATATTGTGGGGAGAGCATCAAGCAGGGGAATTGGTCGGCCCCGGTGGGCCCCTCCCTACAGGAAGGAGTGACTTTACAAACCAAAGGGTGGAACTAAATGCAATTAAGTGAGGGAGAAAACAACAAGGATTGATCCAGGGTATGTGTGGCAGGAGCCTGAGGATGGTTAAGGAGTCGGGAAGGAAATTGGATATCTATTCAAACCGACTGGCAGCATCCCCTGAGTCTGAGAAGCCTTATACGAGAGAATGTGAGAGACAGAGAAAGAAAATGGGACTGCAGCCAGAAGCTAGGCAGAGGAACAAGCCTGATAAAAGAGACTGTCTTGAGGATCCAAGGCCACAGCAAGTCAGAGACCTGAAGCATCAGCAATGACTATTCTCTGTAAGTGGTTTGTTTCTTGGGTTTATGCTTTGTCTTGAGGGTTGATACTGCTTTGATGCCAGTGGAATAAACAAACCATGTTTTATAACCCTTGTTCAGATGATGTGTGTAAATCGCAGGATACAAGATCAAATAAAATGCAAAAATCAGTCATTTATCACCTTGTGTATCAAAACGTAATGGCCGTTTCCTGCACAGCCTCAACTTCTAAGGAGCAGGGGTTCAGGGAGAGGGCGGTGCCTCTATTAGAAGCCCCCTTCTGAAATTGGTTGCCCTTCCTTTAAGGTCCCTTACGATCCAGTGGCCTCCAGACCTCGCTCCCCGACACCCTCGTTCTCCCCCGAGACTGCGATCACCCTTTCGTGCCAGCCAGGCCTCCCCCCCCCCCCCCCACCCCCCTCCCTGTCCCGAGACCCCTTAAACTTCCCAGGACATGCAGCACCCAGACATATGGGGTGGGGTTCTCCATCCCGCCGCACCCGTTTTCTGGTGCGGCGCGCCCCCGCCGGCAGCAGGATCCTCTGTCCCATTTCCCATTGTGGTCAACCCCACGCCGTCGGGAAATCCATGGCCGTGAATGCGCTGCCGGCGATACAGAGGATCACACCGACGGAGAATCCAGCCCATGGTGTGATCAAACGGAAAAGTTTCAAAGTGTCATTTATGACGGGTTTTGCCAGGAGTTTCCTGTCGGCGAGTTTCTCACCTCTATTAAACTACAATTTTTGGGGCCCTGGGGAATTTCCCACTGATTTAGCCCACACTTAGAATTATGTTAATCATTGGGGAACTGAACTCTATGGTCTGACCGGCTCCTCAGAGATTGGGGGGTCATTTTGAAAGGCTGCCCCGATCTTTAAGTAAGTTTGAGAGTCCTCCACATCTCCCCACCCATGGGCAATGTCGCCCCACAAATACATGGGCATTACCCCACACCAGTCCAAGTGAGGACACCCTGCCCTGCACCCCTGGGAATGTGCCTGCTGCCTTTGCGGTGCCACTCAGGCACCTTGGCAGTCCAGGTTGGCAGTGCCAAGGTGCCAGCCAGGCAGTGCCAAGGTGCCCGCGTTCAAAGTGAAGAGTCAGGGGGCCACCCTGACCAGTACTGAACTGCGCCCAGCTGAGGCCTCGCTGGGAAGGCTGGTAGATCCCAGGGGCCGGTAAATTCCGGGGGAGTGGGTTTAAAACCAACTTAATCGTCTGGTTGCGCCCATTGTGAACCAGTTTCTGATTGCGCTGCCTCACAAGCTTGGGTAGATCCCGCGAGGTGTAGTGGCTGCTGGGAAGCCCACGGGATGCCTCACCTGGCATCTGTCTGCCATGTCGCACTCCTGGTCGGGCATGACGTGGCCAGTTATTTCCAGTCTCAGGTATCCTCCTGAATCTGCACTTATGTCCACTGCAGCACCGTTGCAAGGACTGGAGAACTGCCAACTAGTCAGATTGGCCGGCAGCTCTTTTAAGACGGGACTTCCTCGGGAATAAGGGGCCCATCTGCAGCTACTTAACACACATTTGAGCAAGAAATGACTGTAGGGTACTGGATGTCGGTGGGGATAAGTTTCCCGTCAACATTTAAGATGATGGAAGTGAGACTCCACTATCGGAAAAATACAGGCCCCAGTGTTTATGGAATTACTTTCATTATCAACGATACGCTAAGAAATGGGCAGCGATTTAACTAAATGGGAACAAACCGAGTGTATTTAATCCCGCGTTTCCTGGCACTCACAGTGTCGAGAAACACAATGCTATCGAACGGCACTCAGGTTAGATAGGGGGCCTCAGCAGGGAGTGCGCAGCTAAGCCCCATTTTCTGCACTGAGGAGCTCTTCATTTTTAAATGGTGTCCCAATCTCTGGAGCCCCCGTCACAACACCGCCCTGCCCTAAATTCTGCCGAGGGCACTCCGGCCCGATCGCCACCGTGTGAGAAATGCTAGCTTGGCACCTTGGCAGTGCCCCTGCCAGCTGGCACTGTCACCTGGGAACCTTTGCAGTGCCAGGCTGGCACCCAGGTGGCACTTCCAGGATGCCAGGTGGTACCAACAGTGCCAGGGTACCATCCTGCCCAAATGGCATGCACCTGGGGCCTCCGATCCCCTGAGACACCCACGTGAGTGCCGTTTTGTCTGGTCCCCATTTGTGAGACCAATATTGAACGGCGCTCGCCCGAGGTCTCCGATGCAAAATTGATAGATCCCAACGCCTCAGGCGCCTCGGGAAACTGCATATTACAGTGAGACTAGCTGTCTCGCTCTAATATGCAGATTTGCCAAAAAGTGATCCTGCCCACAATGGGCGGGGTTTATATCACACCTCGCGTGGGAATTGTGTTAGATATCGCCATGCATTGCGAGTTGGGTAGTTCCTGGCAGCACAGTAGCAGAAGTGGCTAGCACTGTGGCTTCACAGCGCCTGGGTCCCAGGTTCGATTCCCTGCTAGGTCACTGTCTGTGCGGAGTCTACACGTTCTCCCCGTGTTAGCGTAGGTTTCCTCCGGGTGCTCCAGTTTCCTCCCACAGTCCAAAGACGTGCAGGTTAGGTGGATTGGCCATGCTAAATTGCCCTTAGAGTCCAAAAAAGGGTAGGAGTGATTATTGCGTTACGGGGATAGGATGGAAGTGAGGGCTTAAGTGGGGTCAGTGCAGATTCGATGGGCTGAATGGCCTCCTTCTGCACTGTATGTTCTATGGTCTCCCAACATCTATCAGCCATGTCACACCGCCTTTCAGGCGCAGTGTGGCCATTCGATCGCGCCAATGACCACAACAGTTTTCACCTTAGTTTCCTCTTCCAATTGCCTCTTGAGCTCCTCAATTTGTTGCGTGAATGCTTGTTTCCCTCTGGTAAATTGTGAAATTAGTGATTCCTTTTCTTCAACCTGACGACTTAGTTCCCCTTAAGTTGAAAGAGAATGCAATTAGAATTAATAACAATATATATATTTAAAATAAATTTAGAATACCCAATTCTTTTTTTTCAACTAAGGGGTAATTTAGTGTGACCAATCCACCTAATCTGCATATCTTTGGGTTGTGGGGGTGAAACCCACGCAGACATGGGGAGAATGTGCAAACTCCACACAGACAGTGACCGGGATTGAACCCGGGTCCTCAGCGCCGTAGGCAGCAATGCTAACAACTGCGTCACCATGCTGACCCAAAAATAATAATATTAATGGTAATGCATTAATTCAAAAGTTATGGCATAGAAAAAGGCCATTCAGCCCATCGTGTCTGCGCCGGCCAAAAAAGAGAGAAAGAAAGACACTAACTGCTCATTTTAATTCCACTTTCCAGCACTTGGGCTGTAACCTTCCAGTTTACAGCACCTCAGGTACAGATCCGGTATCTTTTGAGTGAGTTGAGCATTTCTGCCTTAACCACTAATTCAGGTAGTAAATTCCTGATGCCGTCTGCCCTTTGGATGAAAAACCTTTTCCTCCTGTCCTCTCTAATCCTTCTACCAATAGTCCACAATAGTCTTCTCCACAATAGTCCTCAATACCGGGGCCCCACAAGGCTGCGTTCTTGGCCCCCTACTATACTCCCTGTACACACACGACTGCGTGGCAAAATTTGGTTCCAACTCCATATACAAGTTTGCTGATGATACGACCATAGTGGGCCGGATCTCGAATAACGGTGAGTCAGAATACAGGAGGGAGATAGAGAACCTAGTGGAGTGGTGCAGCGACAACAATCTATCCCTCAATGCCAGCAAAACTAAAGAGCTGGTCATTGACTTCAGGAAGCAAAGTACTGTACACACTCCTGTCAGCATCAATGGGGCCGAGGTGGAGATGGTTAGCAGCTTCAAATTCCTAGGAATGCACATCTCCAAAAATCTGTACTGGTCCACCCACGTCGACGCTGCCACCAAGAAAGCACAACAGCGCCTATACTTCCTCCGGAAACTAAGGAAATTCGGCCTGTCCATATTAACTCTTACCAACCTTTACAGATGCACCATAGAAAGCACTCTATCTGGCTGCATCACAGCCTGGTATGGCAACTGTTCAACCCAAGACCGCAAGAAACTTTAGAGAGTCGTGAAAACAGCCCAGTCCATCACACAAACCTGCCTCCCATCCATTGACTCCATCTACACATCTCGCTGCCTGGGGAAAGTGGGCAGCATAATCAAAGACCCCTCCCACCCGGCTTACTCACTCTTCCAACTTCTTGCACTGGGCAGGCACTTGCACAAAAGTCTGAGAACACGCACGAACAGACTCAAAAACAGCTTCTTCCCGGCTGTTACCAGACTCCTGAACGACCCTCTTATGGACTGACCTAATTAACACTACACCCCTGTATGCTTCACCCGATGCCGGTGTTTATGCAGTTACATTGTGTACCTTGTGTTGCCCTGTTATGTATATTCTTTTCTTTTCTTTTCATGTACTTAATGATCTGCTGAGCTGCTCGCAGTAAAATACTTTTCACTGTACCTCGATACATGTGACAATAAACAAAATCCAAATCCAATCTCCTTTAAATCTATAGCCCCTGCCAATTGATCCCTCAGCCATGGGGAACTGGTATCGCCTGTCTACCCTATCTAGGTCCCTCATAATTTTGTACAGCTACAATTTTCAAGCCCTGGCAACTTTCTTGTAAATCTCTGTACTCTTTCCAGAGCAATTATGTACTTCCCGTAATGTGGTGACCAGAACCGTACACAAACTTTCAGCTGTGACCTAACCAGTGTTTTGTAGTTTGCCATTCTGTGGTAAACAGCTATTGTGAGACTGGCAGCATAGCATAGCAGTAGATATTAAAGATGTAAAATAGGTAACAAATGAAAACCCAATCTTAATATCAAACATCAAGTGATCATTAAGCATAGAGTTCACAAGAGGCATACCATTTTCTGTCTGTAATCGAGCCCGTTGCACCGACATGTCATTTGTAAGACGTGCTTGTTCTTCATATTTTGTCTTTATTTCACTCAGTTGGTCCTCAAAGGTTCGACAGTTCTTTTCAAGAATACTCTGCAATTCAACAATGTTTGGCATATAAACAATGTGTATACAGTAAAAGTGTGTCTGCAATCTGTAATACTTACTCTTCAACAGAAGGACAATTTGTGACATACCTTTGATTTGGAAACCATTTCCATATTGCTAGCAAGGTCATCACTTTCCATCTTCAACTCACTCTTTTCCTTTTCAAGTTTCTGTTTCACACGTTGCAGGTTGTCAATTTGTTCCCCAAGCTCTGCGACACTATCAGCCTGCTTCTTACGAAGAGCAGCAGCCATTGCCTCATGCTGTAGGGTAGCTTCTTCTAGATCACGGCGCATCTTCTGAAATTCTGTTTCTCGTTTCTTGTTCAATTCGATCTGGACAGCAGTCGCACCGCCAGCTTCTTCCAGTCGCTCACTGATTTCCTCCAGTTCACGGGCATAGTCAGACCTTTGCTTCTCTGCCTTAGCACGAACTGTACGCTCAGCTTCAATTTCCTCTTCGAGTTCTTCAATGCGGGCCTAGAATTTGGAATAGGTGGACATTATGTATGTTCTGACTGTGTTTTACTCCTGAAAGCGTCCAAATATGCTCAGATAAATCTGATTCAAACATACTTGGAGTTCCTTGATTTTCTTCTGCAATTGGGTTCCAAGAATCTGCTCATCTTCAATCTTGTTCTGATACTGGCTTATTTCAAAATCATTCCTGGAGTGCAAGTATAAATGAAGGTTAAAATCTATTGTAACATGCACCTTATTTTTAAAAAAAATTTTGAGTGCCCAATTAATTTTTTCTAAATAAGGGGCAATTTAGTGTGGCTAATCCACCTACCCTGCACATCTTTGGGTCGTGGGGGTGAAACCCATGCAAATACAGGGAGAATGTGCAAACTCCATACGGACAGTGACCCAGGGCCGGGATCAAAACTGCAACCTTGGCGCCGTGAGGCAGCAACTCTAACCACTGCGCCACTGTGCTGTCCATAACATGCACCTCATGACCACATTACAAAAGGAAGATCATTTCTTACTTCTTCACTTTGTCTTCCAATTGCTGCTTGTCATTTTCTAAATCCATTACCGATTCCTGAATCAGCTTCAAATCCCCCTCAAGCTTCCTCTTGACTCTTTCTAGGTCCATGCGAAGCTTTTTCTCCAGCTCTAGAGAACCTTCAAGCTACAAAAGAACAAGGAAAATTATCCCACCGATCAAGACACAAACACAAATTTTCAAAGTTGTGTGTTTCCTTATACTAACTTCATCGACTTGTTGTTCCAATTTTGCCTTGATTTTGGTTAAAGTGTTGACTTTGTCCTCTTCAGCCTGGAGATCGTCTAAGGTTTGCTGATGGGCCTCTTGGAGGGCTTTCTTCTCCTTGGTTAATTTGACAATGCTTTCATCAAGGGAGGCCATTTCTTCTGTAAGATTCTTAACCTTTGGTAAACCCCATTTTTAAGTTAGTCAATTGCATGCACCACTTTGTACAAATTAAGCAATTTTGTTCCAGATGCAAATAAATACCTTGTTTTCTGTGGCATGCTTTTCCTTTTCAACTTTGGCTAGTGTCAACTCTAGATCATCAATGTCCTTCTTTAACTCCGAGCATTCATCTTCAAGCTTTCTCTTCTTGGATGTCAGTTCTGCATTACATTCCTCTTCGTCCTCCAATCTCTCATTGAGTTCCTTAACCTTTGCTTCGTATTTAATTTTGCTTTTAATGAGCTGGTCACATCTTTCTTCTGCATCTGCCAGGCCATCTGCTTCCTTTCGGAAACCAAAGAAAATGTTTCTTTATCCAACCAGCTTATTCACAAAACTTTCTGTGGCTTGTGTTCTAATGTAATGAATTGGCATTTAAGAAACTATTTAGCTAATGACAAAGCTGAACCCGCTAAAGGGGTTTCCACTATTCCAAAATTGAGTGCGTGCTCTCTTCCTATAAGATATCCAAGAAGCTTAAATGAGGGTTGACCGAACCAATGCTTATTGGATATGGGTGTCGATAACTGGGTCAACTCTTATTGCCCTTGAACTGAATGGTTTGCTGGACCATTTCAAAGGGCATTTAAGAATCAAATACATTGCTGTGGATCTGGAGTCACATGTAGGCCAGACCATGGAAGGTTTCCTTCCCTAAAAGGACATTAGTGAACCAGGTGGGTCTTTACTACAATCGTTTCATGGTCATCATTCGACTTTTAATTGACTTTTTAAAAATTGAATTCAAATTTCTCCATCTGTCCATGTCTAGTCCAGTGACAATACTACTATGCCTATTGTTGCAGTTAAAGCAGTATCAATGTAGTTTATAAAAGCAGATTTCTGGTTGCTTGTCCAGCTCCACACTAGGGGTTTTGACCTGCAGGGTCAGCTGACCAAAGTAGTGGAAAGTTCAGGTTGCCCAAAAACACATGTGAATCCTTCTTGGTTCCATAGTGAGTTAGACTGATTGGACGATCATCAACAGAGATTCGAGGCTGGAATTTAAGCTCTCTGGCCAGCAGGTTTGAAGGAGGGGACGCTTGGAAGAATCCAGTGGGAGGTCATCTGATCGCCTATCTGCCTGCCCCTAACCGGTACAAAATTTTACCTGGGGTCAGGGAAAGTGTCGGAGGGCCTGCCCGCCCTTGGAACTAATGAGGCCAATGGCCAATGAATGTCCACTTAAGGGTCTCATTCCTGACCACCTGTATTTTACCCATAGCGGGGGAAGGCTCACAGCATGTGAGAGGCCCAGCAGACACAGTTTGGCAGACTAGAATTGGGTGCCCCCCTGGAAACATCAGAGGCATCCCCCTGCAAGTTAATCTCCCCTTTCAATCCTTTCTCCTGGTCTCTTGTTCCAAGCTCCCCAATCCTCACTGATCTCCCTGATTCTGGACTTACCTGGGTTCCTCAGTGTGGTGAGTCTGCCTGTAGTCCCAACAATGGCTACCGCTCCCAGCTGGCACTGCTGGAAGTACAGAGTGCAGAATCACAGGATTGATATGGCACAGAAGGAGGCCATTTGGCCCATCGTGTCTGCACCAGTTCTCCAAATGAGAGTTACGACTTAATGACATTCCCTGTACCCCTGAAATTTGTTTCTATTCAAATAAAGAGACATCCATTTAGTTGGCAGATCTCTAAGGTGGGATTTCCTCTTGGAAAGGGACTGTGGTCTCGCCTTAAAGCAGTTAATATTCCTTCCAGTATCAAAGTGCTGCAGGGCAGCTTTTGCGATCATGGGCAGGCTCATTCCCGACTTTTTAGTCAGGTGAGGTGGTGGGTGGGGACCGGGTTGCCCCATAACTTCAGCTCTTGGAGAACTGCGAACATGCCTGGAGAATTAGATTATAAAATCTTCGAAGTCAATCCTTTTCCTAAGCCACTATCTGAGGCTGAAGAAGGTCTTCCACACCTGTGTCATCCGATTGGACCCAGAGATGAGCTTCCGGCCTCCTCGTGGCATATTTACCGATGGCGGAGTCGGCTTGCCATTGGCAACTGGAGGGATCTTTCAGTCCCACCAATATCTATGGTACTTTTCACAGCTTGCCCACCCCACCACCAGGAAACCTACCGGGAAGGGGCAGGTCTTCGGCAGAACTGGATGATCCAGTCGGCAGGAAGGGCTGGAAAATCCCACCCGTAATCTTGGCTAGCAGCCTATCCAACTCCCCCGCCATCCCCACCCCACCACCCTGCATAATCCTGAGCTCCTCAATGACTCTGCTACTTGTGATGCAAACTCATACCAAGTCCTATTGGGGAAGGTGTAGTTAAGCCTGGAGTAATATTTATTTGCTGATCAGGGATCGGAGTTAATGGTGGGAAGCAAAGACATGTTTTTTTTTCTATATTCAACCCTGAACGTGTACACACTGTCCTGCACAGGCCTCTGATCTAGCAGTGCCTCAATTTGAAAATTCTCAATTCCTCCATGTCTTCATCCCCTTTTTCTCTGTAACCGTCTTCAGCTCTCCAACCCTGTTAGAGATATGTACACCTCCAATTCTAACTTCTTGCCCATTCCCTATGTTCCTCATTCCACCATCAGTGACTGTCTCTTCAGTTGTGTAGGCCCCAAACGCTGGAAGTCTCTCTCAAACCCTCTCTGCCTCCCCAATTCTGTTTCCTTTTTAATGATGTTCCCTAAAAACAACTCCTTTGACCAAGCTGTTGGACTGATTCCTAAAATCTTCTCTACGGATCAGGATCAAAATATGTTTGATAAAGCTCCTGTGAAGCATTTTGGGATGTATTTATAAAATTAAATATGGGGTAGGTCCCTCATTCTCAGGCACTTTGTACACCCTTGAGGGACCCAACATCGGTGGGGATTGCCATGGAGGGACACCTCAGGCCCTTGCTGCCAACCGCCACAACCACTCTCCCAGCCTCCCCAGCTGCCCTCTTCTTCCCAGCCCCAATCCCACTTATTTCACTTCAGGGATCCATCATTGACCCTGCTGAAGGCCCAAGTGCAGTGTCCATAGTAACCGCTGATCCCAGTGGTGCTGCTGGAACTGCAAACCCCCGCCTGCCTCTGATTGTGTTTTCTGCCCTGAATAATGCTTCATTCAACGGAAGGCCCAACACCACCCAGGTAAGTGCCTGATTTCTAGAATATCCTGAAAATATTCAATGCGAGTTTCCCATTAGTTTTCCAGACATCGAACGCGACCCCCACCTCGAACTTTAAATTCCACCCTTTCATTATAAAAGAGAGTTGTTGTCATTGTAGAATACTCCCTTTTTGCAACCTTTATGAAACATCTGATGGTTTGGTCTGAGACCTCACAGGTCTCCTAGATCTGAACAAAATCTTTCCATTGAACCCCTAAAACATGTTTGGACACAGGTTGCACAGGACAGAGGTAATCAGAGTTGGGCAAGAATTTACTGGAGCTGGTGAGTTAACAGTCTCCAACCTTCAGTAATAATAATAATCTTTATTGTCACAGGTAGGCTTACATTAACACTGCAATGAAGTTACTGTTAAAAGCCCCTCGTCGCCACATTCCGGCGCCTGTTCAGGTACACAGAGGGAGAATTCAGAATATCCAATTCACCTAACAACACGTCTTTCGGGACTTGTGGGAGGAAACGGGAGCACCCGGAGGAAACCCACATAGACACAGGGAGAACATGCAGACTCCGCACAGACAGTGACCCAAGCCGGGAATCGAACCTGGGAACCTGGAGCTGTGAAGCAACAGTGCTACCCACTGTGCTACCATGCTGCCCAAGAGTAGATTTGCTCTTGGCACTTGTCCTACCAGAAATTGTTGCAAGTTGGACTCCAAATAACATTGTGACTGCTATATGGAATCTGGGACCTGTTTAAACAGGGCACCAACGTCAGTCTTTGTAATGATGATACACTTTCACATATTTCATTCGTGAACACAAAAAATATTTATTAATAAGAATTGTACAGCAGCCTCCTGGCTGGAGCTCATTCCCAAAATGTCTCTATCTAGGAGCCTTTCATACCATGGGGTGATTCCACATTCTGGGTCCTGATTGGTTACCTAGGCCAGGTGACCATTACTCTGCTGTGTTGCCCTTAAAGGGACAATCACCACTGTTTCCCTCAACCAGTCAGACTGGAGAATCATTAATGAATATTTTAGAGTCGGAATTCAATATCAAATCAGGTACATAAAGCAAAATAAGGACCAGGGGCGAAATTCTCCGGAAACGGCGCAATGTCCACCGACTGGCACCCAAAACGGCGCAAATCAGACGGGCATCGCGCCGCCCCAAAGGTGCGGAATGCTCCGCATCTTTGGGGGCTGAGCCCCACCCTTGAGGGGCTAGGTCGGCGCCGGATGAACTTCCGCCCCGCCAGCTGGCGGAAAAGGCCTTTGGTGCCCCGCCAGCTGGCGCGGAAATGACATCTCCGGGCGGCGCATGCGCGGGAACGTCAGCGGCCGCTGACGGCATTCCCGCGCATGCGCAGTGGAGGGAGTCTCTTCCGCCTCCGCCATGGTGGAGACCGTGGTGGAGGCGGAAGGGAAAGAGTGCCCCCACGGCACAGGCCTGCCCGCGGATCAGTGGGCCCCGATCGCGGGCCAGGCCACCGTGGGGGCACCCCCCGGGGCCAGATCGGCCCGCGCCCCCCCCAGGACCCCGGAGCCCGCCCGCGCCACCTTGTCCCGCCGATAAGATAGGTGGTTTAATTTACGCCGGCGGGACAGGCATTTTAGCGGCGGGACTTCGGCCCATCCGGGCCGGAGAATCGAGCGGGGGGGCCCGCCAACCGGCGCGCCGCGATTCCCGCCCCCGCCGAATATCCGGTGCCGGAGACTTCGGCAACTGGCAGGGGCGGGATTCACGCCAGCCCCCGGCGATTCTCCGACCCGGCGGGGGGTCGGAGAATCCCGCCCCAGATTAAGAGAGAGCTAGAAGGGACAGAAAAATAAAATAAAAAAACAATCTATAAAATCCCCAATAATTGAGCTGAAGGAAATAGACTCCACTTTGTAACAGTTCATTTTCAATGCCAGTTGATTTGTTTAGCAGTAAATTATATGTATCGCTCTATTTAAAAAGGTTGGTTTTCTGAAAGAGACAAGCCTAACTTTTTGTGTTGGAGTCATATCCACATTGTAAATGCAGGAACTTCATGGCATTCAATAGATTTTAACATGGAGCAAAGTGCTGTTTATGTGCTTTTCTCGCCGTTCATGGGATATGGACACCGCTGGCACGGCCAGCATTTATTGCCTAATTGCTCTTGAGAAACTGTCCTGCCTTCTTGAACTGTTGCAGTCCACGGGGTGTTAGTATTCCCACTGTGCTGTTAGAGAGGGAGTTCCTGTATATTGATATGGCAGCAGTGAAGGAGCAGTGATGTATTTCTAAGTCAGGATGGTGTATGACTTGGATGGGAACTTGCAGGAGGTGGTGCTCCCATGGAGCTGCTGCCCTTGCCCTTCTTGGTGGAGTTTAGGGTGGATCTGTGCATTTTGGACATCAAGCCTGGATTTTGATGTTTAACTGCACACCTGCACTCAGCTGAAGTTGCTGCCTGATTTACATTTCAATAACAGTTAGTGCCATTAACCACACCATTATTGTTAAAGATACATTCTGGCCCACTGAATATATAGGCCAGAATTGTCTGGCTATTGGGATTCTCAGTTCCCGCCGGCAGTGCATCCCCACTTGCGTGTTTCCCGGCGACGTCGAGTGGCTCCAATGGGAAATCCCATTGACAAGTTGCGGGAGTAGAGAATCCCACCGCCAGCGAATGGCGCGCCACCAGGAAACACATGGCTGAAGACCGGAGAATCCCGCCCATTATGTTTAACATTTTCCTGAGATGAAAGTTTGATTCTTTATGAATACAAAATATAGTTTTTGTTCAAGTACACAGCACAAAATAATCCTAATTTACTAAAATAAGCAAAATACTGTGGATGCTGGAATCTGAAACAAGAACAGAGGACGGTGGAAAAATACAGCAGGTCTGCCAGCATCCGTCAGTATCTCTTCTGACGGATGTTGGCATCTTCCTCTGATCTTGAATCTGAATTAGCTTGTAGTTTGGCCATTGTTGTTATTTTAGGTTGGAGGTTACATGTATATGTCTGAAACACCCAGGACTCTGAGACTGTTCTGCATTTGTATCAATATCGGGCTTATAGCTTATTATTGGGAATATAGCTTATTAGGCTGGGATTTTCCTGCCATGGAGTTTGGAATATATTATGGCAAGATAGTTACCTATTAATATGCAAGTTCCAACAGTGCAATTCATGTGCCATGCACTAGCAGTTTAATAGCTCTCAGAATATTTCCTGAACAGATAAATGAGCCTAACACAAAAGTTATTGAGAAAAATTGGACTGTGTCCCATATGTAACTTCATTCAATTTTCCTAGAAATCTACGAAACCTAGAATTCTAAGCTCAAACTTCAGAAAACGTAAGGTGCAAACATGTACTTCGATTGTTTACATTACTCACTGCCTGAACTTGAAGCATTAAGTCATTCTTCTCCTGAAGCAGGCTAACCATTTTTTCTTCCAATTCTTTTCTTCGTGCTTCAGATTTAGCCAGTGCTTCTTTAGTCTTTTCAAATTCCACTTTCATGTTCGCCATTTCCTTTTCGGTTTCAGCACTCCTCAGAAGAGGTTTGATCTTGAAATACAGTTTCATCCATGGCCAGTGCTTGACATTCATAGATGAGCGGATGTTGTATTGTATAGTGAAGATGGCATCCCTGTAGAATGGCATTAAACAAAAGTGGTAGTACTTGCATCGCTTTGTCTGCACAACGGAAAACAATTAACTTACCTTCTCTCCATCATCTTCTTAAATTCAACCCTCATTAGGAATCCACGACAAATGGCTTGTGTACGTGTGATGATTTGAGCCAATTTGTCATCCCTCATTTCTTCAAGAGTACCCAGAAGACCAGCCTTGAAAAATACCTTGAATGGAATAAATAATGCATTGAATTTAAGAGTTATCAGTGGTTCACGCTTATCAAATTCTAACATATCACTCTTTGGAAACTCAACATTACCTTAGTATGGCCAAACCGATACTGGGTGTGATCCACATTAATGGAGCTCAGCAATTTCTCAGAAGCCTTCTTGCTATCAATAAATTGTCCTTTGGGTATAGCACTTGCATTTAAGAGCTTGTATCTGCATTTTCAAAAGAAGATATGATTTATTTTCAATGCTATTATAGTTATTCCATCTCGTACTAACAAGCTATCCCACCGCCCTTTCCTTCCTGCCTTTCCTTACGAAAAGCCACATATCCCTGAATATTTAGTTGCGAGTTTTGATCTCCTCGTAACCACTTCTCTGTAATGGCTATAAGATCATACCCATTAACCTCAATTTGTGTTGTTAATTCATTTACTTTGTGTTGAATACTGTGTGCATTTACGAGCCATTAATTTTACCGTGTTACCATTTTTTCCCCTTTTGGACCCAATTTGCTGCTGTTTTTTAAGTTTGCACACTCTGTCCCTTCCTGTCTCTGGGTATCATTGCCTTAATAGCTTAATAGCTGACTTGTAATGCTGTCATATCTTTTTGCTTTGTAAGTCTACGTATCCCTTCTACAGAAAGACCCCATCCTCCCCCCCCCCCCCATTTAGTTTAAAGCCTGTCAGCTGTCCTTGTCCTTTGAGATGGCAGAAGTTCAATTAAAGTTTGTAGAATTCAAGTCCCTTCCATTTAATTTTATATCATAAATTTTACCTTTGCTTAAAGTCAGCATAAAGGATTCTGCTTGGAAATCCTTTTCTGCAAATTCTGATACCTTCCAACACACCATTGCATCTCAACTGATGGATGACTAGGTGATTGTCCATTGCACCTAAAAGGTGAACATAATAATAATGCAATCAATCCAGATCTAGTAGAAAACAGAATAGTATTTTAGGTGTTAACATATTGGGTGGGACTTTCCTTCCCCTCCGTGGAGCGTTCTCCAGCGTCAGAGGGTTCACCAGTGGCTGGCAGCAGGATCTGCTGGTCCCGCCGTTGTCAACTTGGTTTCCCATTGAACCCACCCCTTGCCGCCGCCAGCAGAGGTACCGTAAATTGTCACCAGCGTGAACGGCCAGAAAATCCCATCCGTTATCTGAAAGTTCTCACCTGGAGTCTTTGTTTCATTGGGGATTAGACAACGTACAAAGTGTGGATGAGTGCTTCTTAGATTAGTCATCAACTTATTCAGGTTTTCCTGCAATACATCAGAGAGATCATTTTATCACAAAAACCAGAAGGAAAACCAAATTATTTTTTAATAATTTGATGTACTTTTAATTCATTCCTCTTCAAAGTTGTTTTCATAGAATTGCTTAAGATATAAGAACATCATGAATAGCAGCAGGCGTAGACCTCATGGCTCCTCAAGCCTGCTCAATTGTTCGGTATGACCCTGACTTACCTGCCTGATTCCATGATGTTAAAAATCAGTCTAATCCAGCCTGAAGACAGTCAACTATGGGGCATCCACAACCCTCTGGGATAGAGAATTCCAGAGATTCACAATTCTCTGAGTGAAGAGATTTCTCTCCCTCTTAGTCTAATTGGTACAAATTCATGATACTCGTTTGGAGCGCCAGTGCAGACTCAATGGGCCAAATAACCTCCTTCTGTGCCGTAATAATTCTGTGATTCTGTGAAATGATTGACTCCTTGGGCGAAATTCTCCCCCAACGGCGCGATGTCCGCCGACTGGTGCCAAAAATGGCGCCAATCAGACGGGCATCGCGCCGGCCCAAAGGTGCAGAATGCTCCGCATCTTTGGCGGCCTAGCCCCAACATTGAGGGGCTAGGCCGACGCCAGAGGGATTTCCGCCCCGCCAGCTGGCGGAAATGGCGTTTGTTGCCCCGCCAGCTGGCGCGGAAATGCGGCGCGTTCGCGGGAGCGTCAGCAGCCGCTGACAGTTTCCCGGCGCATGCGCGGGAGCGTCAGCGGCCGCTGAAAGTTTCCCGCGCATGCGCAGTGGGGAGAGTCTCTTCCGCCTCCGCCATGGTGGAGGCCGTAGCGGAGGTGGAAGGGAAAGAGTGCCCCCACGGCACAGGCCCGCCCACGGATCGGTGGGCCCCGATCACGGGCCAGGCCACCGTGGGGGCACCCACCGGGGTCAGATCGCCCCGCGCCCCCCCCAGGACCCCGGAGCCCGCCCACGCCGCCTGGTCCCGCCAGTAAATACCAGGTTTGATTTACGCCGGTGGGACAGGCAATTTCTGGGCGGGACTTGGCCCATCCGGGCCAGAGAATTGAACCGGGCAAACCGGCGGGGCCCGATTCCCGCCCCCGCCCAATCTCCGGTACCGGAGACTTCGGCGGGGGCGGGGGCGGGATTCACGGCGGCCAACGGCCATTCTCCGACCCGGCGGGGGGGTCGGAGAATGACGCCCCTTTTCTTATCCTGAGGCTATGCCCCTGTGTTCTAAACTCCTCAATTGTGGAATTTGCCTTGCGAATTGGTTGTTGTACCTGCTTGCTAACTTTCTGAATCCCTTAGACAAATGCACATTAACATTTAAAAGTTTCACACCTTTTAAAAGTTCTGCTTTTCTATTGTCTCACACTTCCCCACATTATACTCTATCTGCCACCTTGCTGCATATTTACTTTGGTTGCTGTTATCTCTTTGCAACCACTCTGTGTCCTCCTCTAGACTTACATTCTTTTGTAAGGGCCACGAAGAATCCAGCACGAGTTTTAAGGATACAAAATAATAACGTTTATTTACTATAACAATATATACATAACAGTAGCAGTAACTTCCCTTGCTACCTTCTCCTTCCTGCTGGTTCCTGAACTGGCCAGCTTATTTATAGTAGGAGTTTCTCCGCCCCCCTCATTGGGGAAGTTCATTCTCCCCTAGGATTGTGGGATAGTCATTAGTCCCCAGCCAATCGTAAGTAGGCAGGTTATAACACATTCCCAAGTAGCTTGTATCATCAGCGAGCTCAGCCTCTTCATCCAAGTCATGATTATAGATTGTAATCATCAAAGCCTCAGCATTGATCCCTGTGGTACTCCAAAGGTCACAATCTTCCAACTTAAAAATGCTCCATTTATCCCTACTCATTGCTTCCTGTCCATTAAAAGATCCACTGTCCATGCTAATATATTACTCCCAACTCATGAGTCATTATTTTGTGTAAGAATCTTTTATCTGGCACCTTATCAAATGCTTTTTGTAAATCCAAATGTATCACTGCTTCCCTTTGGCATATCCTCACAAGTCTCCAATGAATTTGACATATTTGATTTTCCTTTCATATAATCATGTTGTCTCTATCACACTATGATTTTCTTAGCGCATTCTTAGGGTAGGGTGCTCTTTTGGAGGGTCAGTGCAGACACGATGGGCCGATTGGCCTCCTTCTACACTGTAGGGATTCTATGGAATTTGTATGTTAATAAAACAATGTATATATTACAGATGTAATGAGTGTGAAGAAATATGGTCTGTGAGAGTTGGCAAATGGAGAAACAAGTTAGAATTTGTAGACTATAGCTTGTCGAGGCTGTGACTATTGTAGAGTAAGTAGGCTTAGGCCTACTGTATATATAGATCCAAAAACCAAAAATACCTAAAAAGAAAAACATAATCAGCCTCAAACATGTCAGATAAGGGATACTCGATGTGTATTAGTGCTTTCCCAATTACCAATGTCAAGCTAACTGGCTTGGAGGACTCTATTTTCTCCTCCTCTCTCCTTTCTTGAATAGCAATGTAACAACTACTAACTTTGAATCTGCTCGGCAACCTCTAGCGACAAATGAATTTTGGAGAATCATAACCAGGGAATCCACTATATCTGCAGCCACCTCTTTTGCATTCTGGGAATGCAGGCCATTAGTTCCCAAGGATTTGTTAGCATTAGGTCCTTTAGGTTTTCCCAATAATTTTTTTCTCAGCTGATATTAATTACTTTAAACTCCGCTCTCTTGTTAACCCATTGGTTGCCCTCTACTTCTGGTGTGTAATTTGGGTGTTCTACTGTGTGAATGATGCAAATTATGAAAACCATTTAGTTTGAAGATATACCCTAAAGAGCGCAGACACAGTTTGGAACGAAGAGCCCTTCTTCTTGCCACCCTTCTTAGGAGCACCAGTATCTGTCAGAAACAAAATTTTAAACAGGTATTGGTCAGTTCAGTTTCTCCAGTCAGCAATAATAACTCTTGTTAAGTTAACATATTTACCGTCACCAGCATAGGCAACAAAGAGCGCTGACAGAAGCTTCATTGAAGATTTCTGAAATAGGCCAACAACAGTTTCATTCAGGGGGTCCTTGTTCTTTTCTAACCAGCCATTGATGTTGTAATCCACAGTGCCAGCATAATGGACCAGTGAGAAGTGAGCTTCAGCCTTTCCTTTGGTAGGCTTGGGTTTCTGGAAGTTGTTTGACTTTCCGAGGTGCTGGTCATACAGTTTATTCTTGAAAGTAGTATCTGAGGCCTTGGGGAACATGCACTCCTCTTCCAGGATTGAGAAGATCCCCATAGGCTGGAATGTAGTAATACGCTTTCTTACAATGGGAGAATCATTTGAGTGATTTGAAATCACACATTAAAGTTTTTTTAAAAATCAGCTTTGCCTGATTTGCTTTTGTTCCTTACCTTTTCAATGAGCTCAATGCAAGCAGCCAGATCCATACCAAAGTCAATGAATTCCCATTCAATTCCTTCCTTCTTGTACTCCTCTTGTTCCAGGACAAACATGTGGTGGTTGAAGAACTGCTGCAGTTTCTCATTGGTGAAGTTGATACATAACTGTTCCAAGCTGTTGAGCTGCAATTTGTGAAAGATAATAATGAAAACATGCAAGCTGAACAGAGAACAATGTGTATATTCTGAAAATGATTTTTCTTTGGACTTACATCAAAGATTTCAAAGCCTGCAATATCCAACACGCCAATGAAATATTGCCTGGGTTGTCTTGTTTCTAATTGCTGATTGATTTGTGTAACCATCCATAAAAACATCTTCTCATACACAGATTTTGCCAGTGCACTCACTGCATAGTGCACCTTGAAACAACACCAAAAAAAGAGGATTATTAACTTTAGAAATTAGAGCTGAATGAAGCAAAATTCAGGAATGATTAGAGAATCACTCCAACAGTACAATTCGATACCATGTCAAAGTAATACATTCAGATATGATACCTGTAGCACTGTTTGCCCTTTGGTTACGTACTCATTGCCAACCTTTACTCTTGGGAAGCACAAAGATTTTAGCAATTCTGCAGAATTCAAGCCCATTAGGTAAGCAGCCTTGTCAGCAACTGATAAGAAAAACAAAATCTGTTAAGGGAGTTATGGTCACAAGTATATTACATCAGAGCTGAGACTGGTAGATTCATATTGCAAAACCAGAGTAATACTGTGCTTTATCCTTGGGAAACTAACGACCAAAAGAAGCCTCTGTGCATATGTAATTACAAAAATAATGATCCTTAAACAACATCACAAAAACAGTTTATATCATCATTATGTATTCCAATTGAATAATTTAGCAGAAAGCTTTTGTTAGTTTTTATTTAAATGTTATTTATTCTCTCACACTTACCCCAAATTAATGCAACATCACACACTTGATCACACACATGCATGTACACAGATAAAGATAGTGTACTTTTTAAGGCTATAGTTAATTAAATCTCCGATTTACAATTTCTGGTCTCTTGAATGGATTTGATGATTTGACGGTGTAAAGTAAAGGGTTTATTGCAGGTTACAGGAAAAATATATCAGAGGTTGGTTCTCAGGTAAACTTTGAAACTGGAACAGGTTAAGTACTTTGGCAGTTTTATGACTTGCAGCTTGTTTCAGAATCAGGGGCGGGATTCTCCGCAATCGGCGCGATGTCCGCCGACCGGCACCAAAAACGGCACAAATCAGTCCCGCATCGCGCCGCCCCAAAGGTGCGGAATCCTCCGCATCTTGAGGGGCCGAGCCCTAACCTTGAGGGGCTAGGCCCGCGCCGGACTGATTTCCGCCCCGCCAGCTGGCGGGAAAGGCCTTTAGTGCCCCGCCAGCTGGCGCGAAACTGACTTTGCCGTGCGGAGCATGCGCAGGAGCGTCAGCGGCCACTCACGGCATCCCCGCGCATGCGCAGTGGAGGGGATGTCTTCCGCCTCCGCCTTAGTGGAGACCATGGTGAAGGCGGAAGGAAAAGAGTGACCCCACGGCACAGACCCGCCCGCAGATTGGTGGGCCCCGATCGCGGGTCAGGCCACCGTGGGGGCACCCCCCAGGGCCAGATCGCCCGCGCCCCCCCCAGGACCCCGATGCCCGCCCACGCCGCCTTGTCCCACCGGTAAGAGAGGTGGTTTGATTGTCGCCGGCGGGACAGGCATTCCAACAGCGGGACTTTGGCCCATCGCGGGCCGGAGAAACGCCGGGGGGGGCCCGCCAACCGGCGCGGCGCGATTCCTACCCCTGCCGAATATCCAGTGCCGGAGAATTCGGCAACCGGCGGGGACGGGATTCACGCCAGCCCCCGGGGGGTCGGAGAATCCCGCCCCAGGTTCTTGGGACTGACTGATGACCAATGATTCTGATGGATCTGTTGGGTCCTGGGCTAATAAAGGGTGCAGCCCCTGAAACCAGCTTTGATCATAATACCACTTCAGAGGCACATCCAAACTAATTTGGATGGTGGAGGTAATCGTGATACAGTGGGAAGCTGATAGTGGCCATATAGTTTCAATCTCCCCTTTTGTCAATCATAAAACATGGCGATCAGCAGTCTGGAAACTCCATAGTCTTTTGTTTTGTCCCATCCTTAAATGAGCAAATGTGCGAATTCCACAAATGGCTATGGGGTAAAGTCACCCACGTCCATAATTAATTAGGTATTCATTGGAGACTTGATATCGTCTGTGGTCCAATTACCAAATGCCACATGATTTTCAGCAGCCAGCTTCACAGCTTGTTTTATATCCCGGGTTTGATTCCTGTCTATGCGAAGACGGATCGTTCTTCCCGTGACTGCGCAGGTTTCCTCTGGGCGCTCTGGTTTCCTCCCGCAAGTCCCGAAAGACATGCTTGTTAGGTAAATTGGACATTTTGAATCCTCCCTCAGTGTACCCGAACAGGTGCCGTAGTCTGGCAACTCGGGGCTTTTCACAGTAACTTGATTGCAGTGTTAATGCAAGCCTACTTGTGGCACTAATACAGGTTATTATTGTAGCCACCTGGGTTGGCCAACTCCCGACATAGAATGGAGAACAGCAAAGGCTGCAGGGAAATTCAGCCAACAGAGGCAGAAACTAGCAGGCGCAAATTACTGTGTATTAAACTCTGCAAAAGCCCAGACAGCATCGATACCAGCAGCCATCTGCATAATAATGTAGCAGCCATCTACATACTAATGCGCGATCCCTGGGAACGATCGAAACATTTGGGATAAACAAAGCCAAGCCAGACTCCTCGGCGCCAGCAGGAGCCAACACAAAAGAGGTTAACGGACACCTCAAGACCGCCCATCGATCAGGGAACCGCTCCAGTATTGGAGAAATCGAACCAAGCGATTGGAACGAAGTCCAATCACTTGGAACCAGGTACAGGGTACGCCCCGAAAGGTGGGAAGCCCCTGGGGACTATAAAGTTAAGCCCCCAAGTTCAAATCGTTCTTCTTGACCGGATCATTCAGCAACGCAAAAAACCCTTGACAGTGACCGGTGCAGCTAATGCCGAGATCCAGTAAGTCTTAAGTCAACGCTCACTACGGGATAGGCGCTCCTAGCTACCAGTCCGTACCAACTTCGAATCCCGCAGACTCAGAACCCGAACGAAAGGCCATTTGTTCCCCTGACCTGGTGGGCCAGTCCGAAGCTAAGTATAGGCCTGTTAGTTGTAGAAGTAGCTTAGAAGTAGAATTTGTGCATGAGTAGCGATTACTGTGTATAATAAATGTGCTTTGATTTGAATCTTACTAATTGGTGTATTGAGTTATTGATCATTACATGAACTTAAACCTCGTGGCAGTGATACCTGGTGACTCAAGAGCAAAGGTTATAAAACAGAGCCAATTGAACCAACCAAAAGTTAGCAACAATGATTATAATTGTGAAAAGTATTGACCAAAAGTTCATAATGTGACATGCGTGTTTGAGCAAGGCAAAACGTTGGCACATCAATTTACAAAGGTAAATGTTGATGGATAATTATAACAAAAATTGTGAACACATGAAGTAAGCTGTGTCAATAGCTATCTTCCTGTTTTGTACACATTTTAATAATATTATAAATATTTCACCTTCAGTGCCATCAGGTTCAGCTTGTTCCTCTCGCTGCTTCTGCTTGAACTTGAGGTTACCATAGTGCATTACTGCACCAGTAAGTTTATAGATATTTGCTTTTTCCTCAGAAGTAAAACCCAGGACATCAATGGCTTCCTGCGGGATCAAAGAAAGAACATCATCATTGCTGCAGGATCTTTCGCACCAATAGTTCAATTATTTTTGGATTGTTTTAACTTACATCAGTAGCCATCAATTCCTCTTGGTCATTGATGCTGGGTACAGTGATCTCTCCCTGACTAACAAATGGAAAGTCATAGGGATTGGTGCTGATCAGCAACATTTCTAAAATTGAAAGATTTAATGAATTTGCAAATTAAATACATGTGTTTTTGAGAGCTATCAAGAATTTCAGACACATTTATTTCAAAACTCAATATTACTTGAAATGTCTTCATATCTTACATTAACTCTTGTATATTAGCATCAAATTTACATTCAAATGTAATTGGAATAACAAAATCTATTTTGATTTACCAATTAGTTCTGGCTTCTTATTGGACATAATCTGGTAGAAAATATGGTAGCTTCTTTCAGCTTTCAACTGGAAAGTGACACGTGATTTTTCTAGCAGATCTGTTGAGTACATTTATGTTTGAGTTAATGCAGCTGTAACTTTTGGAAAAAAATGAAATTACACAGATCAAAAATAATCCCCAAATATGCTCATTCCTTACAGGTCTCAATATCAGCAGAAGCCAATTTCCCAGTGCCTCCGAAATGTATTCTGATGAATTTGCCCTTGGTATTAAGAGAAAACATTCCTGTTAATGTTAAAGCTATCTTTTGAATGTAATTTTCCAAACAGATTCTAATCAATGTTGAGGAATATTATAGTATTCACAGACAATGGATGGAATTTTACTAGTTACTTGGCAATGAGCTGACAAGCAGGAAGGCTGGGGAAATGTTTTTACAAACATTTTTGCCAGCTGTGGGAAAGTTGGTAGATCGGCCAGCCACCGGGAGTCCAACTGAATCACTTACTGGACAATTAAGTGTCACTCCCTGTCTCTTTGGGCATTTTGCCATTGTCAGAGTGGTCCAGGGGAATCATGGCAACCTCCAGAGAGGTTCTCCTCTATGGCCACACCATGGACTATGGAAAGCCCCGCAGTGTCAATGGTTACCCACATGGCATCATCTGTGTGCTGCAATCCACCCCACCTGAACAACCTGCCTGCGTAGCCTCTGCAACCCTAAAATCACTTCCTTTTCTTCCAGGGTGCCAGGCCATTGAGGCACCTTCACCCTGAAGCTGCAATCTCTGCTCTGGCCATCTCTAGCAGTGGCACTATTGAGGCTGCTGAGTAGAGGTCTCTGATTGGTCGGGCAGCTCTTGGGGCCGGCCATCAATTAATTGGATGGTTGCCCCTGTGGGGCCCATTGATGGGAACATGACTTCCTGGACCCATCGCTTGCCAAAACAGGGTTGTCTCCTACATTCAATCCCAACAGTAGGACTTCCGTCACCACTGCAAACTTCAGTCCAATATTTGTACTCCGATATTTTGCAAATGTTACAGAAATGAAGTTTAATGAAACTTACAAAGCGAGATGAATTGTCATTTCTCATTGTCTTGGCATTACCAAAAGCTTCAAGCAGTGGATTGGCCTGGATGATTTGATCCTCCAGTGTTCCCTAAAAAATATTGCAAGCATTTAAAAGCCAGCATTTGATTTATTACAAAGACCACAGATAACTAAAGTGAACACTAATTGTTCTGATTTAGACATTTACGGAGTGATCTCTTCTGAGTGCTTAAATGATAAATGGATTTGATTGGGAACATGCCCAGAGAAACTGTTTCCTCTGTAAATTAATCCAGAGCAACAGGGCATAATATTATAATTGGAGCTTGACCATTCAACAAGTACAATCAAAAATCGCTTTCTGACAAAAAGGGCAATAGAAATCTAGAACTTGCACTCCAAAAGGCTGTGGATTTGAGGAAATGAAATTTTCCGAGACTGTGATGGATCTATATTTGTCGGGCAAAGTTATCTGGGGATATTTATCCAAGGCAGGCACATGGAACTGAATTGAGTGGACTATCCTTGTTCTTATGTTCCTATAAATAGCACATGTGTATGAATTAAGATTGTATTCACTACTGACGTGCATCTTAGAGTCCTTTTTCTTGTGGGCATCACCACTGGCTGCAATGGATGCAAAATACTGGATGACACGTTTTGTGTTCACAGTCTTCCCTGCACCGGATTCTCCACTGGAGTGGAAGGAATGAGCAGAAAAATTATAAAAGCCAAATAAATTGCCATAAATGTTGAGTATTGCATTTTTGGATAATATACTATTGTAATTAAAAGTCTTGGTTCTTACGTAATCAGGATGGATTGGTTTTCCCGATCTGGGAAATAAAAATCAAGATAAATTGAAGAAGAATTATTCAAAATGTATGTGAATTGAACAAATGTATTCCAATGAGCAAAGTGCATGTATTTGATATTTTTAGAAAATAAAATCCATAAAGTTCATTAAAAAGAGTGCATTATTACCAGTTAACATGAACTGATAAGCATTATCAGAGATGGAGAAGATGTGTGGAGGAGCCTCTTGACGCTTCTTGCCTCTGTAAGCAACCACAACTTTAGGATCGTACACTGGCAACCACTTGTAGGGGTTCACAGTAACACAGAACAACCCAGAGTAGGTCTGAAAAATAACAGATGTGCCTTTTTTTAGATTATTTTATCACGATTCCATTAATAAATAACATTGTTATGGACTCAACTGGACTTACATAGATCATCCAGGCGGAATAGCGCTCTTTGAGGTTAAACAGAACGGATGCTTCATTCAAATGGGTCAACATGGCCATGTCTTCGATTTTATCGAATTTTGGAGGGTTTCTCTGGAAGGTTTGGTCTTCTTTAACAGTTACTGTCTGCAAAATTAACATGCAGTTAAACTAAGTTGATTCCAGTGATTGGAAGATATGTTGGCACTATCCATGGCTTCCAATAAACTGCAGCAAGATACTTTTTGTGGAGCGCAATCACCAAAGACCTGTTGTATAATGCTTGTCCTTTTTTTCAAAAAAGATGTCGAAAATGTTATATATCTGAGCCATTAGTTGTTCAATGGTTGCTGATTTTCTGCTTTAACTAGCAACGCATTTACTTGCAATGTTCAGTTCTCTGAAATAAAATGTGGTGGGACAATGGGATTGAAGACATCCTATGAGTGAAACAGTGAACTGCACCGAACACTGTTAAAACACTGTTTAACTGGAAACGGTAAAAAGGACCTGGGTGGCAAGTAATGTTGGCCTGCGTTGCAAGGGAGAAAGAGCACGGGCTGGATTCTCCGATTCTGGGACTATGCCCCCAAGCTGGCATGGGAACGGTGATATTTAACGCCAGAAAAACTGGCACAAAACGGCCACCTGTTTTGCTGGAGGCTAGTAGGATGGCAGAGTAGAGCACCAGGCTCAAGCTGCTGATACGCCCCGGAGAATTGCCGGGTCCATGGCCGCGCATGCGCATCGCAGCTGCTCGCGGACCCGGCCTGCAAAATAGACCCCCCTTCAGCCAGCTTACGCGCCCCAAACCACCACCCCCACAGTGCCCCCAGCCCAGAATAATGCCTCCCCCTTTCCCGCGGATCGTCCCTCCCCCAACTGTGGCGGCACTGGACTGATTCCACAGCCGCCACACCGAGTTCCCGACAGGTGAGACCATAAGTGTCCCACGCCGTCAGTAGCTCGGCTGGTCGGGGGCGGAGCATCGTGGGGCGGGCCTCAGGCAATGTCCTGAGGCCATCGATACGTGGCACACTCCTAGAGTACGCCGCTTTGGAAGAGCGGAGCATCGCGAAAGCAACGCTGCCCCTGGTTTGTCCGGAAATTTGGTTTCTCCAGCCAGTTGCCAAATGCGATTTTCGGCGTCGGCGACCGGATAATCCAGCCCCATAAGTGGAGGGATGTCTTGCTACAACTGTACAGGGAATTGGAGAGGCCGCACTTGGAGTACTATGTACAACCTTTCTCCCCTTACTGAAGGAGGAATATACTTGCATTGGAACCAGTTCAGAGAAAGTTCATTCAGCTGATTTGAGGAATGTGTCTTATGCGGAAAGGTTCAGCAGGTTGGGCGTGTACTTATTGGAGTTCAGAAGAATAAGAGGGTATCTGGTTGAAACATGTAAGATTCCAACAGGGTGGATGCAGAGAGGATGTTTACTCCCATGGGAGAATCTAAAATTATGGGGCACCATTTAAAAATAAGGCGTTTCCCATTTAAGACAGAGATGAGGAGGAATTTTTTCTTCCAGAGGCTTATTATTCTTTGGCATTCTCACCCCCGGGTGAGCAGTGGAGGCTGTCATTGGATATATTTAAGGCTGAGTAGGCCAAATTTTGATTGACAAGGGTGTCGAGGGTTATGGGAGGCAAACAGAAAAGTGGAGTTAAGACCACAATCAGATCAGCCGTGATCTTACTGAATGGCAGAGCATTCTTGAGGGGCTGAATGGCCTACCTTTGATATCACTTCATATATCCTTATTCCTATTGCCGCTTTTGCATTTATGTGCACCTGATATCTCTTTGCAAGGACAAAACGTTAAACTGCTTGAAGCTAAACACAGCTTTTGAAAATCTAACAATACAGAAACCTTGGATATGTATCATTGGTAAATTAGCACCTGAAAGATCACCACTTAAGAGGATGGGTTAAGATTTATTCTGGTCCCTAATTACAGTGACAATGGGAAATATTTCCATTACTATTTCCTCGACAGGCAATTGAAAATATATTCTTGTCAAATATGTTTATCATTTAGTTGCAAATACAATCAAATGAAAGTGTCATGCCCAATTAAACGGGTATAATTCTTATCATGGGTTTTCTGACCTTTCATTAGATGCTCACTGACCTTTTTATTTATAGTTTCCACGGTGACTTTGCCACCTTCTCTACTCTTGACTGTACCCGGCACATATAAATCAACTGGGTCAGTGACATAATAGGCTGTCTTCGCATCAAATGGTTTATTTTGCGCTTCAATCCGCTCCTTCTCCGTTTTGCGAAGATAGTGAGCAGCCTCTCCAAAAACTTCCATTTCTGCGTCGGAACTCATCTTGGCGGTTTACTGTTTAAAAAAAAAACAAATATCGACATTCAATGGTGAACATTTGCCTCAGTCTAGAGTTTGATTTGGTCTTCAACCAGATTGTTGAAATGGACGCCAAACTGGGGTATGCTGTTTATCCTATGCTTCATGTCAAGGTTAATGTTGCTAATCAAGGTAAATTAAGATGCATTCGTAGTCCAAATGTAGAATTAATGGAAAGAGGTCTGGTTTTCCACTCCCCTTATCCCCATTCCAATCCCTAGCTGAAGTTATAGTATGGATGCAGCCTGATGAATCCACCTGAGGTGATAGAATGTGTCTGATTCCATTTCATATAATTATAGAATCATGACAGTGCAGATGGAGGCCATTCAGCCCATTGAGTCTGCGCCGATCCTTTGAATGAGCATTGTACACATGTCCAATCCCCTGTCCCATCCCCATAACCTAACCTGCACATCCCTGGACACTAAGGGCAATTTAGCATGGCCAATCCACCTAAGCTGCACATTTTTGGACTGTGGGAGGAAACCGGAGCACTAGAGGAAACCCAGGCAGACACAGGGAGAATGTGCAAACTCCACACAGACAGTGACCCAAGGCTGGAATTGAACCCAGGTCCCTGGTGCTGAAAAGCAGCAGTGCTAACCACTGTGCCACCATGCCGCCCACCATTTTTGTTTGGCATTACTTGAGGCCTTGTCGTCCACCTTATGTTCCAAAATTAGTAGATGGAAAACAAATTCTACTTCCCACTAATTGCAAACTTAATCAGTCTGACTGTACCCGTTATCTTGCAAACATCACTCAAGGACACACACCTTAGCCTTTGAAAAGAACAATTTGTATTTTGCACACTCTATCTTAAAGCCAATGACAGTATCATGCCCAATCTACAACCTCCCTTTCCTCGCCAAAGTCCTTGAACATGCTGTCACTTCCCAAATACATGCCAATCTTTCTGGGAATTTCCATTGGGTTTCTTCACCTGCCACAATATTGAAATAGCTCTTATCAAAATCACAAATGACATCCCAAACTATGAGAAAAGTAAACTATCTCTTCTTGTCCTCTTGACCTGACTGCAAGCTTTGACATGGTTGACCACATAATCATCCTCCAATGCCTCTTTTCCATAATCCAGATAGATAAGATTGTATTCACCTGTTCATTCTTTTCTAGCCATAGTCACAGAATCACCAGAATGGCTTGTCTCCCCACTCCCACAACATTATCTCTAGAATCATTTCATATAGGGCAGCACGGTAGCACACATGGCTAGCACTGTGGCTTCACAGCGCCAGGGTCCCAGGTTCGATTCCCCGCTGGGTCACTGTCTGTGTGGAGTCTGCACGTTCTCGTCGTGTCTGTGTGGGTTTTCTCTGGGTGCTCCGGTTTCCTCCCACAGTCCAAAGTCGTGCAGGTTAGGTGGAATGGCCATGCTAAACTGCTCTTAGTGTCCAAAAATATTAGGAGGGGTTATTGGGTTATGGGGATAGGGTGGAAATGAGGGCTTAAGTGGGTCAGTGCAGACTCGATGGGCCAAATGGCCTCCTTCTACACTGTATGTTCTATGTATCTATGTATAATCCCCCAAAGCTCCATCCATGGAGCCCTCCTATTTTTAATCTACATGCTCAGTGATATCATCTGAAAACATAATCCCAGCTTGTACATGTTCACTGATGACACCCAGCTCTACATCATCACCACTCTTGATCCCCCCCCCCCACTGTTGAGAAATTATCAGACTGCTTGTCCAACATCCAATACTGGATGAACAGAAATTTCCTCCTACTAAATATTGGGAGGACTAAACCCATTGGACGGAATTCTCCGTCTCACCGCACTAGATTTCTGCTGCAGCGTGTCCCCGGGATTCTCCATCTCGCGAGCCGGCTAATGGTATTTTCCATTGTGGCAGCCCCATGCCATCAGGAAATCCCTGGGTTGCCGGCGAAACGGAGAATCCCAACAGCGGAGAATCCAACCCATTGTATTTCCTAGCCACCAACTTCATCCATCTCTCTGGCGAACCACTCAGTTCGCAATCTTGGTGCTGTATTTGACCTTGAGATGAGCTGATGAGCACGTATTTGCACCATCACCAAGACCACTTAACTTCCACTTCTCTAACTTCACTTAGCTCTGCCCCATCACAGCTTAGAGGATAGGGTAGAATAGTGCTTACGTTGCTGGGCTAGTAATCCAGAAACCTGGTAACATAAATGCAAATCCTATGATTTGGGTTGGTGCAGACTTGATGAGCCAAATGGTCTCCTTCTGCACAATAGGTTTCAGGGTAGCAGCTGAGAATTTAAATACAGTTAACTAAATAAATCTGAAATTTAAAAAAAGTTAGCATCAGTAATACTGCCCAGGAAACTAACACATTTTTGAAAACACCCATCTGGTTCATTAATGCCCTTTAGAATATCTGTAGTCCATATTTGGCCTAGCCTAAATGAGACTCCAAGTTTGCAGCAACTTGGTTGACACTGAAACATGAGGGGAAAACGCACCTGATCTCAACTTTTAGAACAGGCTATGCCTCTAATGGAACTATTTCAGTATAACATTGCCATCTACGCAAAAAAGTAGAAAATTGTCAAGGTATGTCCTGTCCATTGAAAGAGGACTAGTCGAACCTGAAAAATTATGCTCCATCAGTCGACTTACTATCAGCAAAGTGATGGAAAGTGTCAACAGTGTTAGCAAGCAGCACTTAGACAGCCTTAACCTCTCTTAGCGATGCTTAGTTTGGGTTTCACCAGAGCCACTCATTTCCTCAGTTTATACAGCCTTGGTTAAAACATGGACAAAAGAACTGGGGCGTCATTCTTCGACCCCCCGCCGGGTCGGAGAATCGCCAGGGGCTGCCGTGAATCCTGCCCCCGCCGGTTGCCGAAGTCTCCGGCACCGGAGATTCGGCGGGGGCGGGAATCGCGCCGCGCCGGTTGGCGGGCCCCCCCGCTCGATTCTTCGGCCTGGATGGGCCGAAGTCCCGCCGATAAATTGCCTGTCCCGCCACCTTTTCAACGGCGGGACGATCTGGCCCCGGGGGGTGCCCCCACAGTGGCCTGGTACGCGATCGGGGCCCACCGATCCGTGGGCGGGCCTGTGCCGTGGGGGCACTCTTTCCCTTCCGCCTCCACCACGGTCTCCACCATGGCGGAGGTGGAAGAGACTCCCTCCACTGTGCATGCGTGGGAAACTGTCAGCGGCCGCTGACGCTCCCGCGCATGCGCCGCCCGGGGATGTCATTTCCGCGCCAGCTGGCGGGGGAACAAAGGCCGTTTCCGCCAGCTGGCGGGGCGGAAATTCCTCCGGCGCCGGCCTAGCCCCTCAATGTTGGGGCTCGGCCCCCAAAGATGCGGAGCATTCCACACCTTTGGGGCGGCGCGATGCCTGTCTGATTGGCGCCGTTTTGGGCACCAGTCGGCGGACATCGCGCCGTTTCGGGAAAAATTCACCCCTGATTCCAGATGTGAAGTGAGATTGAATGCCCTTGATACCAAGAAAGTATTTGACAGAGCGTGGCATCAAAGAGCCATAGCAAAATCACGTGAACAACCCTCCACTGGTTGAAGTCATACTTAGTACAAAAGGGTTGTTGGAGACCAATCAACTGCGTCCCAGGGCAATGTTGCAGGATTTCCTCAGGATAGTGTCATAGACCCAACCACCTTCAGCTGCTTCAATGAACTTCTCTGGTGGTGATGAGTGATGACAATTACACAGTGTTCAGTACAATTTGCAACTCCTTAGATACCAGCATAGAACATGTCAATGCCCATGTACAATAAGACCTGGACATCATTCAGACTTCGGCTAATAAGTGGCAAGTGCCAGGCAATGACCATCTCCTGGAAAAAAGAGTCTAACCACCTGCCCTGGCATTCAACAACAATACTATCCACAAATTTCCCAACATCAACACTTTGGGGCTGGAATTAACCAGAAACTTAAATGTGTCAGTTTGATAAATATTGTGGCTACGAGAGCAAGGTGCAGATGGACATTCTGCAGTAAGTGATTCCACCCCTGACAAACCAGCTATTTACCATCTACAAGGCACAAATCAAAGGGTGATGAACTACCCTTCACTTGCCTGGATGAATGCAATTTCAACAATTCTTAAAATGTTTGACAGCAGCCAAGACAAGGCAGCTTGCTTGATCATCAGCCTATCAAACATCTTGAACATTCACTCTTTCCAACGCCAGTCCACCATGGCTGGAGTATGACCATTACAAGATATACTTTTGCTACATTTCAGGTCTTCTTCACTTCCGAAGCCTGCATCATTTATAACCTAGAAGTTCAAGGGCATTAAATGTATGGGAATGCTGTTAACTTTGTAAGTTTCCACCTATTACAATCTATAAATTTGAGCTTGTCCAAAACTCTGTGCGCAGACTTGAATTCACATCAGAATCCATTTATTGAGCTCCTCTGTACTCACTGACCTGCATTTGGTCTCAATCTGCCACACCTCAATCCTAAAATTCTTGTGTTTGCTTTCAAATCCCTCTAAGGTCTTGACTCTCCCTAACTTTATAACCATGTTCAGTCCTAGAAACCTTACCGATTCCTGCACACATTCCGAATCTGGATCCTTGTGCAACTCCTATTTTAATTGCCCCACCAATGACACCCATGCATTCAGCTCGTCCGTGGGCCCTGGAATAATCTCCCCAAATCTCTCCACCATTCTACTCTCACACTTCCTTTTATTTCTGATCTGGTATCAACACTCCTGTAAAGTACCTTAGTGCATTTTGCTGCTTTAAAGATACCATGTTCATGTTTTTCTTGTTGTACATTTAAATAAATCGTTTTTCTGAGATAGGTTCATATTGCATGCTTGCAAACAATTTCATTTTAGATGACACAGAAATATTATAATTAGTCATTTGGCAGTACAGAACTTGAATATTACTGATAAAAGAGACATATTATTTAAGTTTTTTGCCTAACTTGCATCTGGGCAGATGCAAACATACCAATTGTAAAAGGAAGAACAATTTATACTGAGTAAGAAGAGTGTTGATTGGTTGGGAAATGGACACTGTTTGGTAGAAGTGTTGCAATGGAGTACACACCAGGGAACAGTTAGCTGCCAAGCTTTTTTTCTTTGTATTTTTGTTTTTCTATTTGTCTTTTTCAAAACTCGGCAGTTAACTGTTTCCTGGTACATTCTGCATCAAAACACCTCTATCTATCAGAGTCCACTTGCCAACCAAGTGGACTCTGGTACTCTTCTCAAGAAGTATAAATTGTTGTTCCATTTACAATTGGTATTCTTGCATCTGTCGTGACCAGTGCAAGACAGAAAGCTTTGGCAGCATTTCTCTTTTTTTAGCAATACGTAAATGTTGTGATAATAATTTCTGTGTTAATGGTAACTAAAAATTCAGCAAATACTGTGTTCATGGCTAAAATAATCTTGTTGCATTGTGAAGCGCAGAATTAAAGGGTAGGCATATTTTGCATTTTAAGGAAACAAATCTGCCTTTCTATCTGGCAACTGGAGTATAATAACTAGAAAGAACTGAAATGAAATAAGGTAGTAAAATATATACAGCCACAACTTATTTCGATACTAACGATTAAAAGGTTCAGAGTAAAAACGTCATAAGCTGCAGTTCTGAATCGCGGTAAGCACAGGTTTCCAGTTAAGTTGCCCTGATGGACAGCAAAACATTTCAAAAGATCAACACTGGTGGAGGGGAACTCTGCATGTGTGTGTGTGCGCGCAAGTCATCAAGTGGAAACATCAGCAGGCTGACTGCCTCCCCCATTCAATGACCCTTGTTAGAATCAGGTGAGAGAACCGGTGTTAATGTCAGTCCAACACGCAGTCTGAATGTGGGTCACATCTGCCACACGTGAAGGGTGGCTACGTGGGCAATGGAGAAGTGAGGAAAAAAATTGAAGAAATTATTATGTTTATAAAAAAAGGTACCGCTGGCACGATTTCCCGATCCGTTTAGAAGTCTTGAAGTTATTATTTCGGGCGTTCCAATTCACATTTCTTTGCGCCGTTGCCTGTTGAAAATGGGCGTTCACTGTTCTCCCACCTCCCATTAAAAAGGTCACCAATTAAAATGAGTCGTTCTGCCCTCTCAGTGCAACGCAAGTCTGTGCCTCCCCATTAATTTCCTCCAGTAGATAACTGCCCAGAGTAACAGAAGAGTCCATCACGTCTTAACCTGTACCAAACTGCCCCACATGACTGGAAATGGATATGGTCCTTACCTGTTGTAACAAGAGCAGAGGGCCTGGGAGATGTTGGCAACTGTAAGAGACAAGACACAGATACAGTGTCAATAAACATGAAAAGGAATGCATATGCTATTTGAATGAAGAATTTTACATTGCTTGAACTCAAGCCTTAATTCAAATGACTTTTTGCAATAAAAGAAAAACAATTTGATATCAACTCTCAAAAGTTATTGCTCCATAAAATAAGAAACCCAGAGGCCCCAAGGTATTGCAAGAAGGTCCAAAAGTAGCCATCGCCCCGCCCCTCGCCCAGCACTATTTCTGCGTTAGTGTCAAATTCTTACACTGAAGGTTGAGTATAGGAACCCAGTCAGTACGAGACGGATCTGCACTTTTATAGGGACGTTCGGTCAGAGAGGCGATCTTTTATAATTGGTTGGCTTCATTTTGCTCGCAGCATTTGCTGTAATTTTTGATATCATCTGATATAATTAGAAATGCTTTATTGGCCCATAAAATATTTCAACAATGTCATTCTACATCGATCAGCGGCCAGCCAACACTATCGTTTTCGTTTTCTTTGGCAGCGGTGCACCCTCATTTTGATTGGGAAAAAAATGAATGCAGTCACATTCTTTATTTGGAATATCGTTATAATCGTTATCAAACTAGGTCTCTGTAGAATGAAACTCGTAAATCTTAAATAGGTATTCATGCACCAAATCAACAAATTATTCCATTATTATAGTTCACATTGACATTTTTACTTTTACCAACAATTTGCAAGGTATATTTTATTTTCAAGAATGCATTTATAGTTCAGACAGTATCTGGTTTGGTATGCTTAACTGACGATGAACTCATAGAGGTGACACCGTGCAATGTAACATCACTAGAGGTGGGAGGCTTTTTTCTACCCATAATTTGTAACAAGGGTACGTTTTGGCGTTTCTAGTTTCATACACTGAATAACCTTGATTGTCATTGGTTGTCTTGGCGCGCGCTGGGGATTAACAATGTGGTAATGCTTCTGTTTTAAAAGTGCTGACAGAGAACCGAGAACACATATACGGCGGTGTCGGTTCAGAAGAATGTTGAGCATCCTTGGAGTTGCAAAGTGTGTCTTCCAAAACCACCCATATTAATTCCAAAGGTCTCCAACTGATTTTCTTCTCAAAATATTCACTCATGGGATGTGGTAAGCTGAACATCTGTTGCCATCTCCAATGTTAAAATATTTTAAAAGTATTACTCCCTGAAACAAGGTGCTTAGATGATTGACTTTACTTCAAGCTCCTGATCTCTACTGTATCACATTACCTCTTATTTCAGTGCATTTTTGCCTGTACATAATACTATCTGTAATTATAGATGGGGAATGTGCCTCAAGGATGCCTCAAAGAATGTGCCTCAAGGGTGCCTCAAAGAACAAAGAACAAAGAAATGTACAGCACAGGAACAGGCCCTTCGGCCCTCCAAGCCCGTGCCGACCATACTGCCCGACTAAACTACAATCTTCTACGGACCCAGGAAGTGTAGAAGATTGTAGTTTAGTCGGGCAGTATGGTCGGCACGGGCTTGGAGGGCCGAAGGGCCTGTTCCTGTGCTGTACATTTCTTTGTTCTTTGTTCTTTGATGTCTTCAAGATATTGAGCAAACCCTCTGGCAGTTCTTTGAATCCCCTTGCTTAAGGCTATTCGCCGTGATTATGCAAATAATTTCCTTAACACTTTTAATACCAGAGCGACACTTCAATTAGCCCTCATTATAATTTTGGTGTGAAAAAAGTTATGGATTTTTTTCAGCCCGTTGTAAGAGTGTTTGTTACTCTTTATTCGACTTGGTTAGGGCTACTTACATTCAATACCTTTTAATCTTTATTTCTGTCAAGTTCATATGTTGCAGCTGCTCTTCAATACCTAACAGATGAAGATAACTCAGTAGATGCAGCATTGAAGAATACCTTTGCATTCAAAGCCCCTTCTTCTACTGGGGAGCAGTCTATGTTGAGCAATGTTTGCAGTGGTCAGCTGGTACTTTATGCAGCAGGTTCTGGTTTGTTATGACTGCTTGTAAAAAAAAAATCATTAGGCTTGCAGAACAAGGTTGTGTCGGCAGTACCAACATCGCTTCAATTATCCTTCGATACCAAGACCCCAGCACTTCCTTCATTTTTCACTGATCTTACCTCTCCTTCCAATCTCAGCCTTTGGCATGTTTACGCTTTCCCTCTGGTCTTCCATTTCTGACCCTGAATTATCAACCCTCAGAAAAGGCTTCAGTTTCACTCCATTATGCCCCCAAATGAGTGAATTCCCACAGGGCGATGATGATCTCTTCTTCCACACCTCTATGCCCAGTACTCTTGTTCTTGTACAGCAGACCCTTTTGCCTGCATTCAGAAGTCTGACTCTACCTGAATCCCTTCCTCCTTCTCTCAAATCTCTCAATCTTTTTCATTGACGGAACTACGTCAGTCATTTTGATTTTTCTATTCTGTTCACTCGCTCACGCCCAGGTTCATGTGAATTTGCAGCATTCCATTCTCTCTCAGATCCAACTCTAATATTATCATTAAACTTGCTGACTGGAATTGAACAGTTGTTATTGATTGATGAATGAGCCTCCACCTTACGGAAATTGAACGCCATCTATGATACCCCCTCCCAGCTTCCGATGGCCTCGCTATCGAAGATCAAGCCACCTTTTCCCAGGTTTTTACTGACCTAATCTTCTCTGGAGACTTCATCCAAAATGTCCAACATCATTGCCCCCAATCTTGTGCAACTTCCTTCTATCTCCTCCCTATGTTCCACAAACAAACTTGCCCGGACAGACCCATTGTTTTAACATGTGTTTTCCCCATGGGAACTTATTTAATCTGATATTTGATATGGGCGGCACGGTAGCACAGTGGTTGGCACAGTTGCTCCACAGCACCAGGGTCCCAAGTTCGATTCCTGCTTGGGTCACTGTCTGTGTGGAGTCTGCACATTCTCCCTGCATCTGCGTGGGTTTCCTATGGGTGCTCCGGTGTCCTCCCGCAAGTCCCGAAAGACATGTGGTAACTAGGGGATTTTCACAGTAACTTCATTGCGGTGTTAATGTAAGCTTGTGACAATAATAAAGATTATTATATCAACTTTACTACTATTGTCCTTGTTCAGCCTCTTCATACCTTCATTTGTGACTCTTCTGACATCCTCTGTTATTTTTTAAAATAAAGTTAGAGTACCTAATTGATTTTTTCCAATTAAGGGGCAATTTAGTGTGGCCAATCCACCTAAACTGCACATCTTTGGTTTATGGAGGCGAAACCCACGCAAATACGGGGAGAATGTGTAAACTCCACACGGACAGTGACTCAGGGCCAGGATCGAACCTGGGGCCTCGCGCCATGAGGCAGCAGTGCACCCTCTGCTATTTTAACGACTTCCAGTTGCTTGGTCCACACCGTCTCCTTCAGCTCCTCGATACCTCTAACCCCACCAAGATCACAGAATTGTTATGGCACAGAAGGAGGCCATTTGGCCCACCATGTTTGCACCGGCTCTCCAAACGAGTATGACTTAAGATGACCCAGGGTTCCCAATTTAATGACAAGTTCAATTCCTGATGCCAGGTTATAGTTTGTAATGATTCTTCCTTATTTGTAGGAACTCAAATCGAGATACAGACAATGGCCGGAATTCTCCAACAGTTGTGATTCACCTTTCCCGCCAGCAGCGCATCCCCGCCCATGGTTTTCCCACCTGAAATACCATTGGCAAGTGATGGGAAGATAGAACCCGCCACCAACGAATGATGCGCCGCTGAGAAATACACAGCTGGGAAACGGGATTATCCCGTCCAATATCTTTAAGTGGTAGACACTAAAATACGCGCAAAAAAACTAGAGGTACCCTGAGAGGGAGATATAACTCTGTTGTTTTTCTGTTCCAATCCTGAATCTTTCTAGAATGCGCTCAGAAAAAGTAGTGATACTTAACATCATGAACTGAAAACAAGTATGCTTTAAAATGCCCCATTAATTGAAAGTAAAACAGATAGTTCTGAAAAGGTGGTTGGTGAATTTCTGGTGATTGCCTCCATTTGGAAAACTGCCCATGTGACTTCAGGTTGCTATGAGGCTGGGAATTGAGAAGGAAGAGAAGCTCAGATAGAAACTTACTGAAATGTCGAGTTGCAATGGATAGCATCTCTCACAAACACTCAGAGAGTAAGGAAAGGCTGCTGTTGAGATGCGGGGAGAAAATAATTGGAACTCCCACAGGGACAAAGTCTTCTCTGTTCTGTAGCAGGCATAAAACTCGATGCGGAAAGCAGTTCGACCAGAACCAACTAAACAATTTAAAGAGATCGAAAAGAGGAATCGCTCTTTGAATGAATCATAGAATGAGAGAATGGTTCTAGCACAGAAGGAGGCCTGTCGTGCCTGCACTGGTTCTCCTCAAGAGCAACTCACCTAGTGCCATTCCCCTGCCTTCTCCCAATAGCCCTGCACATTCTTCCTTTTCAAATAATCTAATTTCCTTTTGAATGCCTCAATTGAATCTGCCTCCACCACACTCACACGCAGCTCATTCCAGACCCGAACCACTTGATGTATGAAAAGGTTTTTCCTCACGCCGCCATTCCTTTTGCCAAGTACTGTAAATCTGTGCCCTCTGGTGCTCGATCCTGTCACCAAAGAGAATAGTTTTTCCCTGCATTCTTTTGAAAACCCCTATATAATTTCCTTTCAACCTTCTCTTCTCCATGTAGGACTGTCCCAACTTCTCCAATCTAGCTCTGTAACTGAAATTCCTCATCCCTGGGACCATTCTCATGATTTATTTCAGCACTGTCTCCATTGCCTTCAAATCTTTGCTGAAATGTGGGGCTCAGAACTGGATGCAACATGACAGTTGAGGCTGAACCACTGTTTTATGCTGCTTTAACATAAGGCCCTTGCTCTTGTCATTGATGTCCCTATTAATAAAGCTGAGGATGCTCTATGTCTTATTAATTATGTTCTCAACCTGTTCTGCCACCATTTAGGGCAGCACGGTAGGACAAGTGGATAGCACTGTGGCTTTACAGCTCCAGGGTCCCAGGTTCGATTCCCTGCTGGGTCACTGTCTGTGTGGAGTCTGCACGTTCCCCACTGTCTGCGTGGGTTTCCTCCGGGTGCTCTGGTTTCCTCCCATAATCCACAGGTTAGGTGGATTGGCCATGCTAAATTGTCCTTAGTGTCCAAAATGGTTAGGAGGGGTTATTGGGTTACGGGGATAGGGTGGAAGTGAGGGCTTAAGTGGGTTGGTGCAGACTCAATGGGCCGAATGGCCTCCTTCTGTATTGTATGTTCTATGTTCTTTGTTCTATTAATGACTTACAAACATTTATACCCAGGGCCCTCTTTAGAATTGTCTCCTTTATTTTATATTGTCTCTCCTCATTCTTCCCATCAAAATGTATCACTTTATGCTTCTCTGCATAAAATTCTATCGCCACTTTCTTGCCCATTGCACTAATCTGTCCATGTACTTTTAAAGCTCTTAACTGTCCTCCTCATTGTTCGTAATTCTTCCAAGCTTCATTTCACCCACAAATTTTGAAATTATGCTCTGTGCACCAAGGTCTACTTTATTAATAAATATCAAAAGAGCAAAGATCCTAACATGGACCCCTGGGGGACTCCACTAGAAACCTTCGTCCAGGTTGAAAAACATCCATTAACTTTTACTCTCATTTCCTGTCACTCAGCCAATTTTGTATCCATGTTGCTACTGTCCCTTGTACTCCATGAGCTCTAACTTTGCTCACAAGTCTGTTGTGCGGCACCCTATCAAATGCCTTTTGGAAGTCCATGTACACCGCATCAACAAAATTACCTCATGGCTGGAGTATAAAAGTAAATAGGTGTTGCTACAACAGTACAAGGTACTAGTGAAGCCATATTTAGAATACTATGCACAGTTTTGGTCCCCTTACTTAAGGAAAGATATATTTTCATTGGAGGCAGTGCAGAGGAGGCTTATAAGGATGATCCCAGGTATGGAGGGACTGACATATGAGGAAAGATTAAACAGGTTGGGTCTGTAGTTCTTGGGAGTTCAGAAGAATGAGAGGTGATATGATTGAAACATGTAAGATTCTTAGGGGGTCAAACAGGGTAAATGTTGGAAGGATGTTTCCACTTATGGGAGAGTGTAGGACCAGAAACATAGTCGCATAATGAGGAGGTGCTCATTTAAGATAGATTTGAGGAAGAATTTCTTCTGAGCAGTTAATTAAGATGGCTCATCCACAGTGTTAAACGGAAAGAGAATTACCGGTTGCGGTATATATGTGGAGGACGCGCAGGGACGCGCCCTCGATGACATTTCCTTAAAGTTGCCAGGACACTTAGGTGCGCAGGCAGCAGAGCTGGCAGCAATTCATAGAATTTTCATAGAATTTACAGTGCAGAAGGAGGCCATTCGGCCCATCGAGTCTGCACCGGCTCTTGGAAAGAGCACCCTACCCAAGGTCCGCTCCTCCACCCTATCCTCATAACCCAGCAACCCCACCCAACCCAACACTATGGGCAATTTTGGACACTAAGGGCAATTTATCATGGTCAATCCACCTAACCTGCACATCTTTGGACTGTGGGAGGAAACCGGAGCACCCGGAGGAAACCCACGCACACACGGGGAGGATGTGCAGACTCCGCACAGACAGTGACCCAAGCCGGAATCGAACCTGGGACCCTGGAGCTGTGAAGCAATTGTGCTATCCACAATGCTACCGTGCTGCCCCAATTGCGTATATTGTCGACCACCCAGACTCGTTCCCGACCCCAGCAGACATCTATTCAGACAGCTTGTATGTCTGCAATAGTTTGACAGAATTCCTACACTCTGGGAAACGAGAGGATTTGTTTCCGCGGACGGTAAACCGCTACCCTCAGCCCCATTACTTTGCCATATCTTAGAGACAGCGAAGGATAGGAAATACGGCATAATTAAGGTTCACAGTCATCACCGTTCTTTCCCCCCTGGTAACGTTAAACCAGGCACCCTAGCAAAGGCAGGCTCCAGGCATGGTTATTTCTGGAACCCCCCCGAAAGCACCCCAGTACATGCAGTCCAGGGCTCACAGACCAACATTCAGGATTTAGCGAAGGCCCAGAAAGAGGACGAGAAACTCAGGGAAGTTTTAAAGGGAACCTTCCCAGCCCCGTACGACAAGTTTAAAAACGCAATCACCACAGACGACGGTGTGATTTTAAAGGATGGCATTTATATAGTTCCCAGCCAGGACAGGAATCAAATCATTTGTCAATTCCTTGACAATCATGGACACCAAGGAATTGAACCCACCCTAGCCCACCTCAGACCACTTTGCTGGTGGCCTGATTTAAAAATCGATGTCACACACTACGTAGAGAATTGTTTAATCTGTGCCCAGAACAATCTGGACAGATATGCGAAAAAGGCTCAACTTGACTTCCGGTTGCGGCTATGCGGAGCTAAGCCGCACGATTCGGCAGCTCCCGCGAACACGGACTTTCGGGCTCGATAGAAGAGCCCCAACGGAACTTTTTTCACAACCGTTCCTAGACTACCTCGCGGAGCGTTAGAGAAAGGTCGGTCAGCAGCAGCAGCAACCCTGGGGGGGGGGGGAACAAGAGATTGTTTGAGGGGATGGATGAGCAGGACATAACATGGAGGGTGGGGGAAACTGGCACGTGCGGGCGAGAGCCAGTGTATAAAGCTATGTAAATATACCATTTTGCCATGTATATATCTTGCTCAGTGCGATTTTGTGTTATTTTGTTACGGGGGGAGGGGGGGTTATTGTTTGTAAGGGGAAAAAATTGTGTTGTTAAAAAACTTTAATTGATATTTTTTTTTTAAAAGAAAAAGGCTCAACTTAGCCATACCCGCCCCGTTAATGGACCCTGGACAAATCTCCAGATAGATTATATAGGACCCCTACCCCCGTGCAGAAATGGTGACAAGTATGTGTTGGTGGTCAGAGACACCTTCACAAAATGGGTGGAAGCATTTCCATCATGAACTAATATGGCCAAGTCGACAGCTAAAATATTAATGATGTGTTGGGTGTTCTGGATCACATACAGGTCACCAACACTTGAAATAGTGCAACACTATTTTATTGAATCATTAACTGTTTAAACATACTCAGACTGTGGGTTAATACGATACTAGCTTTAACCAAAGACCTTTGCCTTGTCCTAACCAGTCGATGCACTCAGCACATGGTGAATGTCGGTGTTGCAGGCTGTGAGCTCTGTCCTCCTAGCTAGCTGCAACTCGAATGAGCGGTAACTCTGATGCCCCTGTGTTTATAGTGTGTGTGCTCTCACTGGTGATTGGCTGCGGTGTTGTGTGTGTTGATTGGTCCCACTGTGTGTCCATCAGTGTGTGTCTGCACCATGATATACTGGTGTATTATGACATCCCCCCTTTTATAAAAAATTTACCTGCATGGCAATAAATAGTGTAGGGTGAATGTTCCTGACTACATGTGTGCGAAATATTTACAGGACTATGTACATAAAAACTAAGCAATTTACATGGGAAGGTGCCTGGTGCAGAAAAACAGTGTGTCACAAGAATAACGAGATGAACACTATATACAAACCACTTGAACGATTAAACGGAAGAACAGAACAAATCAGACAGTCCAAAAGTCCACAAAGTTCACAAATTAAGTCTCTGAGGTGGGTGACGAATTCTGGTTGACCGCCTCAAGGGTGAGTCGGGAGCCGCTGGCTGAGGAGCGGGCTGGACTGCGTCAGAGTGAGGAGGATGCATAGTGACCGGAATCTCTGTATAGTCCAGGTCAGGGTCAACAGGAGGGCGTGGCAATGGTGGAGGATCACGTAGCGAGCGCGGAACGAGACGAAGGGCACGTCGATTGCGGCGCAGAATGGAGCCATCCGGTAGACGAACCAAGAACGAGCGGGGAGGCGCCTGCCGAAGAACCACAGCGGTTGCAGACCAGCCACCATCCGGAAGATGGATACGGACGTTGTCATCAAGAGCGAGAGCAGGGAGATCAGCTGCACAGGATGTCGTGTTGGGTGTTCTGATGTACAAACGATCCAACACGGCTGGAGACGGTGTAACTCAATTTTATTAACTACTCAACTGTAACAACACACTGCTAACTTGGGTACGTGCATTACCAGCTAATCTGTGGACCCTGTCCTATCACTATCTGGGCGAGGCACTCAACACATGGTGAATGTCTGAGTGGCAGGCTCTGAGCTCGGTGCTCTGAGCTGGCTGCTGCTAGAAAGAGCGGGAACTGTAGTGTCCCTGTTTTTTAGTGCGTGTGCTCTCACTGGTGATTGGCTGTGATGTTGTGTGTGTGTTGGTTGGTCCTACTGCATGTCCATCAGTGTGTGTGTGATTGCACCATGATATGCTGATCTAAATATCATGACACGGGAGTCATGAGCCGCCTTGTGCTGTGCACGAGACAGTTGCATTTGTTGAAGGACCGGAACGTGGTCGAGGTCTGGGACATGAATCGGACCCAGCATCGGCAGCCTTGCAGAGGAGCCGTTTGACTATGTGGACGCCCTTCTCCGCTTTGCCGTTGGATTGGGGGTACAGGGGACTGGATGTCACATGCACAAAGTTGTACCTCCTGGCAAAGTTGGACCATTGGCTTGCGAAGCAGGGGCCATTGTCCGACATCACAGTGAGTGGGATGCCGTGTCGAGCAAAGGTGTCCTTGCAGGCACGGATGACTGCAGACGATGTGATGTCGTGTAAACGTACCACCTCCGGGTAGTTTGAAAAGTAGTCTACAATCAGAACATAGTCCCTGCCCCGCGCGTGGCACAGGTCGATGCTGACCTTGGACCAAGGGGACGTGACCAACTCATGGGGCTGTAGGGTCTCACGTGGTTGTGCCAGCTGGAAGCGCTGACAAGTGGGGCAGTTGAGCACTGTGTTGGCGATGTCGTCATTGATGCCGGGCCAGCACACAGCCTCTCGGGCCCATCGGCGGCACTTTTCCACGCCAAGATGGCCCTCGTGTAGCTGTTCCAAGACGAGCTGGTGCATGCTGTGCGGGATGACAATGAGGTCCAGTTTCAGGAGAACACCATCGACTACCGCCAGATCATCTCTGATGTTGTAGAACTGCGGGCATTGGCCCTTGAGCCACCCGTCTGTTAGGTGGCGCATGACACGCTGTAGCAAAGGGTCAGCCGCTGTCTCGCGGCGAATTTGGACGTGGCGTTCACCCGTTGCACGTAGATTGGAGGCCACGAAGGCCACATGGGCGTCAACCTGACAGACGAATCCCGTTGGGTCACACGGAGTGTTGACTGCCCTGGAGAGAGCGTCGGCAATGATTAGGTCTTTGCCCGGGGTGTATACCAGCTGGAAGTCGTATCGCCGGAGCTTGAGCAGAATACGCTGGAGGCAAGGCGTCATGTCGTTCAAGTCTTTCTGGATTATATTGACCAGCGGGCGATGGTCGGTCTCGACGGTGAATTGGGGAAGGCCGTACACATAATCATGAAACTTGACGACATCGGTCAAAAGGCCCAGGCACTCCTTTTCTATCTGCACGTAGCGCTGTTCCGTTGGGGTCATGACGCGTGACGCATATGCAACAGGGGCCCATGATCAGGCCTCATCGCGTTGCAGGAGCACTGCCCCAATGCCAGACTGGCTGGCATCGGTCAAACTTTTGTCTCTTTCGCTGGATCAAAAAAGCTAAGACCGGGGCCTTGGTAAGTTTGGTTTTAAGTTCTCTCCATTCGCGCTCGTGGGCTGGAAGCCATTGGAAGTCTGTCATCTTCCTGAGCAGGTTCCTGAGAGCCGTGGTATGAGAGGCGAGGTTGGGGATGAACTTCCCTAGGAAGTTGACCATGCCCAGAAATCGGAGGACCGCCTTCTTGTCCTCTGGCGTTTTCATTGCTGTGATAGCAGCCACCTTGTCTGCATCCGGCCGCACACCCAACTGGGAGATATGGTCCTCAAGGAACTTGAGTTCCGTCTGACCAAAGGAGCATTTTGCTCTGTTGAGGCATAGACCCTGCTCCCGTATGCGTTTGAACACGTGCTGGAGGCGACTTATATGCTCCAGCGGGGTGTTAGCCAAATGATTATGTTATCGACATAGGCACGAACACCTTCAATGCCTTCCATCATTTGTTCCATGATCCTGTGGAACACTTCTGACGCCGATATGATCCCAAACGACATCCTGTTGTAACAATATCTGCCAAAGGGGGTGTTAAAGGTACAGTTTCCTGCTGGATTTGTCGAGCTGGATTTGCCAGAAACCTTTTGAGGCGTCAAGTTTGGTGAAGAGCTTGGCCCGAGCCATCTCGCATGTGATCTCTTCGTGCTTGGGAATCGGATAATGCTCCCTCATGATATTGCGATTCAGATCCTTGGGATCAATACAAATTCTCAGCTCGCCGGAAGGCTTTTTTACGCACACCATGGAACTGACCCAGTCGGTTGGTTCTGTAAATCTGGAGATCACTCCTTGTTCTTGGAGGTCCTGCAGCTGCTGCTTGAGGCGGTCCTTGAGGGGTGCTGGGACTCTGTGAGGTGCATGCACCACAGGCGTGGCGTTCTGTTTGAGTAGGATATTGTAAGTATATGGGAGCGTGCCCATGCCTTCGAAGACGTCGCGGTGCTGGTCGATGATGGCATCGAGTTGCGCCCTGAAGTCAGCCACAAGGGCGTCAACTGGAAGGCAGACGTGTCATCAGGAGAGAGAGAGTGAACTCTTTGAACGAGGTTCAACAGCTTGCACGCCTGTGCGCCAAGCTGGGAGTCCTTCGAGGTACCCACGATCTCGAAAGGAAGGATGGCTTTCCATGACTTGTGCGTCACTTCAAGTTGGCATGAGCCGGTAGCAGGAATGATGTTGCCATTGTAGTCCAATAGCTGGCAGGCCGATGGAAGGATGGCTGGTTTGACACGAAGGCTTTGGAAAGCAGATCACGCCATGAGATTGGCAGAGGCACCAATGTCCAGGCGGAATCGTATTTGGGACCGGTTGACCGTCAGGGTGGCACACCACTCATCGTCTGGATCGATGCTGTGTACCGACAGCGGCTGGTGTCTTTGCTTCGGGGACAGCCTGTTTTTCGTTACGACACCGACTCGAAAAGGCGCCTTCGGGTCCTCGGTGTCACTGCTGTGTGGAAGGTCTGCATCGGACCCGGTGACCGAGGGCTGAATTGCCCGAACATTCCTGCGAGGCTGGCTGAAGCGAGATTAATTGGCAGGCTGAGCTGCTCGACAGAAGGCAGCATAGTGGCCAAGTCTTCCACATCGTAGGCATTGTCGAGATTTTGCGGGGCATTGTCGCTTTAAGTGGGCAGAGCCACAGTTGACGCACGTCGTGATGTCAGCACGTTCGTTGTGTCACCGCGCATGCGCGGTGCGGTCCTGCATGGTGCGCGCCTGTGCATTACGTTCCTCCACGTCGCCGTCCCCTCGTTTGGTGCGTACAAGCGCGGGTGTCCACGAAAAGTGGGCAAAATGGCCGCCCTCATCCAGGCTGAGGCCCTGGAGGTGCTCAATCACTTGGACCTGTTCCGCCTCATGGGGACCTTGCCGTGCCATTTCAGCCGCTTGTATATGGGAATACCGATTCGTGGCGTTTTCATGTAAGACACTGGTCTCGATGGCGGTCACTAGGGTGAGTTGCTTTACTTTGAGGAGCTGCTGATGTAGGGGGTCCGACTGAACACCAAAAACGATCTGGTCGCGTATCATGGAGTCGGAGGTGGGCCCGTAGCTGCAAGATTGCGCAAGGATGCGGAGATGCGTGAGAAAGGATTGGAAAGGTTCATCTTTACCCTGCAAATGCTGCTGGAACACGTAGCGTTCAAAACTTTTATTCCCCTCTACGCTGCAGTGAGTGTCAAACTTGAGGAGGACCGTCTTGAACTTCATCTTATCTTCGTCATCTGCAAAGGTGAGAGTTGAAAATGTGGATGGTATGGTCCCCGGCCGTGAAGAGGAGAAGAGCCATCTTTCTGGTGTCTGAGGCGCCCTCCCTATCCGTGGCTTCAAGGAAGAGCTGGAAGCGCTGTTTGAAAATCTTCCAGTTGGCCCCGAGGTTGCCGGCGATGCGGAACGGCGGAGGCGGGCTGAAGTTGTCCATTTTGCAGGATGACGGAATGCTGGTGGAAGGCAGATCACTTGCAAGTAGGTCTAAGAAGTGCTAATATCCCACCATTCCTGGTATCATGATGTGTTGGGTGTTCTCTATCACATACAGATCACCAACACTTGAAATGGTGCAACACTATTTTATTGAATCATTAACTGTTTAAACATACTCAGACTGCGGGTTAATACGATACTAACTTTAACTAAAGACCTTTGCCTTGTCCTAACCAGTCGATGCACTCAGCACATGGTGAATGTCGGTGTTGCAGGCTGTGAGCTCTGTCCTCCTAGCTAGCTGCAACTCAAATGAGCGGGAACTCTGATGCCCCCTGTCTTTGTGTGCTCTCACTGGTGATTGACTTTGGTGTTGTGTGTGTTGATTGGTCCCACTGTCTGTCCATCACACCCTCATAACCGGACGCCCCATGAAAGGCACTGAGTATTTACTAGGACTGGATTTGGCCAGCCCTGCAGTTACAGCCCTCACACATGAAACCGCAGTCACACAATTAGTACAGAACATAAAGGCAGCCCAACTCGCCGCAGCAGTGAGACTTGGAACCAGGAAGAAACAGAGCAAGGCCTGTTTCGACAAAACAGTACACGCCACTGAGTTTACAGTAGGGCAACAAGTTATGCAATCCCTTTACAACCCCAGTTCATTCCTCTCCCCAAAATTTTCTGGACCGTACTCCATGTCGGACAAAGTCAGCCCCTCAGTATACAAAATAACCTATCCCAATGGTAAGTCTGCGTGGTTTCATATAAACCAGCTCAAGGCTTACGACTCACAGAATAACCACACACACCACATCCTGCTCGCAGCAGCAGACGAGCACTCCCCACCCACAGATGATGTATTCCTACCCTCCCCCAGCCACTCCAGCCCGCCCTCAGACACAAGTTCAACTCCGCCCCCAGAGGCACAACTCTGCCTCTCCCTTCCCTCAACCAGCAGCGACAGCGACAGAGATAGCGATCACAATGACGACAGCCACAGCACACCACGTTACGCCTACACCCCTGCACCAGGCCCCACTCCCAGCGAATCTGAGCATGATTCTACCGACCCATTGGAGATCACTTACATCAAAGCCCCTGACCCAGACTCACCGCCTGGTGATTACGGATTGAAGCATAGTAGCTCCAACCTCGACACACATTCTGGCACCGAGACAATTCGTTCAGGCTCATCCGGAATGATGAGATGGACCCCAATTCACCCCAAGCAGCTTTAGCACGGTTACTACAGACAAGAGTTTGGCAGCCGGGAGAAGATGATGACTTAGGGTCTGACTCCCACCAAACAAATCGCTTTGCGACCCTGTTCGCTATTGAGCAGTGAGGTGTCCAGATGATGCAGAAAAAGGAACGGATGGAGAGATACGGTGTCCTTTCTGTTGGAACCTGCACCATGTTCGTTGAATGTTTGTTCGTTAGTGTTATCGTTAATTGTTGTGTGTAAACTCGGAAAGTTTTTCACGGCCCCACGTCACCACCCCCTTTGATGCCCAATGGCTGTTAGAGGAACTAGTTTATCCCCAGAAACTTGTTAATGGAACAAATTTGTCCCAGACAATAGTTCAGAGGAACTAGTTTGTCGACAGAACCTTGTTAAAGGTACAAGTTTGTCCCAGACAATAGTTCAGAGGAACTAGTCTGCCGACAGAACCCGACTCACAGCTGCTGTCCTAATTCGAGAGGCAGCCCCCCACGACGACCACATTCTTACCTGTTCTTGCCGGTTGCTCAGGCAGTGGAGAAACGGCATTGGGCCCCGCCCTGCCTGAGGACCCCCCCTCTGGTCAGCTACGCTCAGGTAGAGCACATACGACATTGATCACCGTCCTACCCGGGGATTCCACCCATTTCTTACCTGCCGCGGCCCATACGCACCCCATTTTGGCTTGTTACGTTCAAAATTCTTTTGTTTGGTTTAAGGGTTGCCTCCCTATGCTATTTACATCCTCAAACACTGGGATGGTAAATCACACAGTCTGCGAGACGGCTTGCAGTACAGCAGTATGTTTCTTAGATGTCTTGTCCAAATATTCGGTTTTAAAAAAAAATGAGGGAGTCACACTCGGTGACCAATTATAAAGGGAAATTGGCAATAAAGGACAGACAGACAGACATACGAGATCTGAAGCAAGATAATTACAGGAATTATGCCTGTGTTCACAGAAACCCAGGAACCACAGAGGAAGGCACAGAAGTCCGACAAAGATGAAGACAGCCTTCGTGTTCACATGGATCTTAGCGGGATCCCTTCAGTTGCGCGCGGACGCTACCCCCCTGACCCCTACCACACAAACCGTAAATGACTCTCACCCCTGCAATACACGGAACCCCGAGATAACTAGCCCTGCGACAACTAACAATACCCCGGCCTGGTGTGATAGGTTTATCACCTGGCACTCACTCTCATATGTAGTCGAAGCACTTTTAGTGCTGGCGATACTTTGCAGTGTCGTGCAAACGTTTAGAGTCTGGAAATGGTGAAACAGAGCATATCGCTCTCGCACCCCGGTATACAGATTTAGGTCCCCCATTTTCGGATTTCACCAGACCCCCGAACCCATTGTGATGGATTAAAGAGCATCCATTTTGTTAATGTATTCTATGGAATAAAGAGATGTAAACCTCTGTGTCTGACTGCCAGGCCAGAGAAATGTGTGTGCTGTTATTTTGTACAGTTTAAGATGTATAGATTATTTTTGGATTGTTTAAATGAGGATAGTTTATTGATAGTATCCCCCAAGGGAGAATGCTCTCCTTTGGCTTTCGCTCTCAGCAAAGAGAGAGATCAGCCTAGCAGCTACAGCAGACCAAGTAAGTTCCAAGTCAACGCACGCTACGAAATAGATGCTCCTCGTTGCTACCCTGTAAACAGCTCAACCCAGCAGCCTCAGCACCGAGCAACGGCCATTGTTCCTCTGACTGAGTGGGTGCCCAAAGCTATGTCTAGGCCTCAGTAATAGTGGTAGTTTAGTTTTGTAGAGTTTATGCATGAGTAGATTTGACTGTGTGTAAATAAATGAGCATTGCTTTTGAACTTACTAACTGGTGTATCGAGTCATTGATCAGTATTCGGTTCTGAACCTTGTGGCGATGTCGAAAGATACCTGGCGACTCTTAAGCAAATGTGATTAAATAGAGCCAAATTAAGAACCAACCAAAAGTTAGCAACAAGTTCCTGGGCTTATCTTTACATCCCTTATATGAACAATGGCTTAATATTTTAAATTCTCCAGTCTCTGCAATGCCTGAGTCTAAAAATGACTGGAAAGTTATGGCGAGTGCCTTTTCAATTTCCATTCACATTTGCCTCAGTATTCTTGCATGCATCTCATCCAGTCCTGGTGCCTCATCAACTTAAGTACAGACAACATATCCAATACCCCCTCCAGATTTAAATCCTTCATGTGTCTGAACTACCTTCTCTTTCACCATGCTCTGCGCAGTGTAAAGACAGAAGTAAAGTATTAATTTAATACCCCTGCTATGTTTACTGCTTCCATGTGTAAATCCTCATTTCAACGCCTAATCAGCTTGATTTTTCCTTTTCTCACCTTTTTGCTATTTATATGCCTCCGAAAGACTGTTGAATTACCTGTTCTGTCAGCTGCCAGTCTCTTCTCATGCTCTCTCTTATTTGATTTTTCAATTCCCTTCTGAATCATCTATATTCAGCTTGCTTTTCGGTTGTATTGCCCACCTGACATTTATCATATGCACACATATTCTTTGTCAACTTTGGCCCATAATCAGGCGGCACAGTAGCACAGTGGTTAGCACTGCTGCCTCATGCCGTGGAGGACCCGGGTTCGATCCCGGACCTGGGTCACTGTCCATGTGAAAATGGCACATTCTCCCTGTGTCTTTGTGGGTCTCACCTTCACACCCAAAAGATGTACAGAGTACAGGAATGAGATAGAGAATCTGATGTACTGGTGCGACAACAATAATCTCTCCCTCAATGTCAACAAAACGAAGGAGATTGTCATCGACTTCAGGAAGTGTAGTGGAGAACATGCCCCTGTCTACACCAATGGGAACGAAGTAGAAAGGGTCGAGAGCTTCAAGTTTTTAGGTGTACAGATCACCAACATCTGTCCTGGTTAAGACTAGGGAGGTTCTGCTGCAATTGTATAAGGTGTTAGTGAGGCCACACCTGCAGTATTGTGTTCAGTTTTGGTCTCCTTACTTGAGAAAGAATGTACTGGCACTGGAGGGTGTGCAGAGGAGATTCACTAGGTTAATCCCAGAGCTGAAGGGGTTGGATTACGAGGAGAGGTTGAGTAGACTGGGACTGTACTCATTGGAATTTAGAAGGATGAGGGGGATCTTATAGAAACATATAAAATTATGAAGGGAATAGATAGGATAGATGCGGGCAGGTTGTTTCCACTGGCGGGTGAAAGCAGAACTAGGGGGCATAGCCTCAAAATAAGGGGAAGTAGATTTAGGACTGAGTTTAGGAGGAACTTCTTCACCCAAAGGGTTGTGAATCTATGGCATTCCTTGCCCAGTGAAGCAGTAGAGGCTCCTTCATTAAATGTTTTTAAGATAAAGATAGATAGTTTTTTGAAGAATAAAGGGATTAAGGGTTATGGTGTTCGGGCCGGAAAGTGGAGCTGAGTCCACAAAAGATCAGCCATGATCTCATTGAATGGTGGAGCAGGCTCGAGGGGCCAGGTGGCCTACTCCTGCTCCTAGTTCTTATGTTCTTATGTTCTTATGGTTCCCCATGCCGACACTATAGTTAAGAAAGCCCACCAACGACTCTACTTTCTCAGAAGACTAAGGAAATTTGGCATGTCAGCTACGACTCTCACCAACTTCTACAGATGCGCCATTGAAAGCATTCTTTCTGGTTGTATCACAGCTTGGTATGGAGCCTGCCCTGCCCAAGAGTGCAGGAAAGTACAAAAGGTCATGAATGTAGCCCAGTCCATCACACAAACCAGCCTCCCATCTATTGACTCTATCTATAATTCTCACTGGTTCGGAAAAGCAGCCAGCATAATTAAGGGCCCCACGCACCCCGGACATACTCTCTTCCATCATCTTCCGTCAGGAAAAAGATACCAAAGTTTGAGGTCACGTACCAACCGACTCAAGAACAGCTTCTTCCCTACTGCCATCAGACTTTTGAATGGACCTACCTTGTATTAAGTTGATCTTTTCTCTACACCTTGCAAGAACTGTAACATTATATTCTGCAGTTTCTCCTTCCTTCCCTATGTACGGTATGCATTGTTTGTACAGCATGCAAGAAACAATACTTTTCACTATACTAACACATATGACAATAATAAATCAAATCAAATCAAATCAAATGTGCAGGGTAGGTGGATTGGTCACACTAAATTGCCCGTTAATTGGAAAAATTAAAAAATAAATAAATAAATTTAAATCTTAGGCCCGTAACTTCCTCGGAGTGGCACTCACGTGCAGTTTGACACTCCGGAAGGACTTAGCTTCACTGTAATTCCAAAGCTTCTACCTCCCATGTTCTTCCTCACTCAGGTTGGGTGAGACAGGAACAGCGAAGCACACCCCTGACTGCATCAGCGTGGTGCACATGGAGTGCAGCGAGGAAGGACATGCTCCCTTTTCACGGCACTAGCTGCCACAATGGCAGGGATGTAGGGAAGTTGTTTCCATTAGCAGAGGAGACTAGGACCCGGGGGCACAGCCTTAGAATAAAAGGGAGTCACTTTAGAACAGAGATGAGGAGAAATTTCTTCAGCCAGAGAGTGGTGGGTCTGTGGAATTCATTGCTCAGAGGGCGGTGGAGACCGGGACGTTGAGTGTCTTTAAGACAGAAGTTGATAAATTCTTGATTTCTCAAGGAATTAAGGGCTATGGAGAGAGAGCGGGTAAATAGAGTTGAAATCAGCCATGATTGAATGGTGGAGTGGACTTGATGGGCCGAATGGCCTTACTTCCGCTCCTATGTCTTATGGTCTCATAAAGCAGGTGTTTAAAGGGGCGATTGAAAGGGTGAAAGGGAGAAGGTGAGTTTCAAAGGTAAGTGGGGGTTTGAGTGGGGGTTCAGATGTTGGCCTGGATATTTAAAATAGTTATTCTGAAGTTAGAAGTGCTTTTCTTTCCTCTAACTCTTTCAAAGTAACTATGAGGGTAAAACTTGTAAATCCAAAATTATTGATTTAAAATAACTTTGTAGGATGGTTGCCAGCCCAGTGCAAGTAGATAGCCCTTCTGGACAATTGACAGGTAAACCCTGAAGTGGGAACAGTCAAAGATGGAATCCCCAACAGATATTTGGGGTCTCCCACCAAATGCGGCTTTGGGAAGCCAGGAAGTTATGGCTTTCTCTTTTGTCATCCTGGGAGCTCTGGATTTGTATGCTCTACCTTTCTCCTTAATGGGAACATATCTTGACTGTGTTTAAATTATCTCTTCTTTAAAGACCCCCCATTGTTTAGCTACAGTCTTGCCTGCCAACCTTTGAAGTACAATTTATCTGGGTCAGATCCATCCTTATCCCACTGAAGTTGGCTCGTCCCCAGTTAATTATTATTACTCTGGATTATTTCTTGTTCTTTTCCACAGCCACCATAATCCTTAAAATACAATGATCACTGCTCCATAAATGTTCCCCTACTGACACCTGATCCATTTGGCCCACCTCATTCCCAAAAACTAGACCTAGTGGTACTTCATTTCTCATTGGACTGGAAGCATACTGCCATAGGAAACATTAGTGAACACACTTTACAAACAATTGCCCCTCTCTGCCCTTTGTATGTACCAGTCTATAATCAAATCATTAAAGTTCCCATTATAACTGCTCTATAATTCTTGTAATTCTCTGTAATTTCCTTGCATGTTTATTCCACTGCATCTTTCCAACTAGTTGATCGTTATACCTTTTCTGTTTCTTAGCTCCAGCCAAACTGATTCTGTCCTTGATCATTCTGAGACATCCTGGGCAGGATTCTCCGGTCTCCGACGCTGAAATTGCATTCGGCGTTTGGCCGGAAAATCCACGTTGACGCCGAAATCGAGGGCAGCTCCGCTTTTGCGATGCTCCACCCCCACTAGAACGCCGTACTTTAGGAATGCCTCACAGGCCATATAGACAGCCTCAGGAGGTTACCTGAGGCCCTCCCCTGATGCATCGTCCCCGACGGGCCGAGTTCCCAACAGCGTGGGTCTCTCATGCTATTTTCTGGAGGGATCGCGGCATGGCGGCTGTGGACTGAGTCCAGCGCCGCCACAGTCGGGTGAGAGCCGATCCGTGGGCAGTGGGGGCTTTGGCAGTGCCTGGGGGCACTGGTGGGGGGTGGTTTGGGGTGGCAAGCCTGGCCAAAGGGGGGCACTATTTGGCAGGCTGGGTCCACCCGCGGCCAGCGCCATGTTGCATGGCGCGGCCTCTGCAGGCCACCGGCATAGCCATGGACCCGGCAATTCTGCGGCTGCATCGGCAGCAAGAGCCGGGTGGTCTACGCTGCGTGCCTGCTAGCCTCCCACCAGACGGGGGTTCAGTGCCCGTTTTGCGCCGTTTTTTCGATCGTAAAAGGCCACCATTCCCACGCCGGCGTCTGCACTTAGTCTCAGAATCGGAGAATCCAGCCCCCTTTCTCCACTCACTACAATGTTCTCCTAAACAATGGTTAGCACAGTTGCTTCACAGTGCCAGGGTCCCAGGTTCGATTCCCGGCTTGGGTCCCTGTCTGTGCAGAGTCTGCACGTTCTCCCCGTGTCTGCGTGTGCTTCCTCCGGGTGCTCCGCTTTCCTCCCACAAGTCCCAAAAGATGCGCTTGTTAGGTGAATTGGACATTGTGAATTCTCCCTTGCTATACCCGAAGAGGCGCCGGACTGAGGCGACTAGGGGATTTTCACATTAACTTCATTGCCGTGTTAATGTAAGCCTACCTGTTACAATAATAAAGATTATTATTATTAAAAATTAAAACTGTCACCCCCTACCTACCCCCCCCCCCCCACCACCCCCCACCACCCCCCACCCCCACCCCCACCCCCCACCCCCCACACCCTCCCGCCACTTCCTTGCTTCCCTATCTTCCCTGAACACATTATATCCAGGAATATTTAACACCCAGCCCTGCCCTTATTTGAGCCAGGTCTTTGTTACAGCCACTACATCATATTTCAATGTGACCCTCTGTGCCTGTAACTCACCAATCTTATTTACCGCACTCCATGCACATACATGCACATTAAGTCTAATTTACATTCTATTACTTCCCTCTTCTGCTGAGCCCATCTAATACCTGACTATCTTCTACTCTATCACTTTTGATTTTAGTTTGTTACAGAAAAAGTCTGAAAAAATGAAATCTTGAACTTCAGTTATTTCTGTCGATGCCATTGGGATCCCTTTCTTTAAAAAAAATTATTGATCACCACGGGGCACTAACACTAAAGTCTGTTTCTCATAAAAACTTGTAATTGACAATTGAATTTGCAGTGCACGTGCTATTGGTAGTAAGACACTCCACAAAGGGTGTAATGTCTTCAAAGCAGCAGCTGTCAACCTGTTTGTATCCCATTTCATTGTTCCATTTCTTATTTTGAAACTGCTTTTGCTAACCGTTTTTCAATAGGGCCATGGAACCAAGTCAGGAGACATGAATCTAACACATACGACAGGAGCAGAAAGCAGTCACACAACAGGATCAGTTAAATTGTACCCTGGCACATCAAGGCCTACAACACACTGGGAGTGAACAACTTTTATATATTTTAGTATAGCTACAGAACAAACCTACAACCTATACGTTATAGGAAATTAAAAAGCTTTATTTATATGAGATTAAACCAAATCCTAGTCTTACATATACATGTATACACTCCTCTGGCATCATCTTCTTCCTTGAATGGAGACTCAACCAACCCCATCACCACCACCTTCCTCAGCCTTGCTGAACCTGTTCCTGCACTGAGCAATTTCTCAAAATAAAACGTGTTACCATGGGAACATGTCTGAATCTTAATTATGCCTTTCGTTTTGTGGGTTATGTGCAACATTCTTTGTTCCAGTACTCGAGTCCCCTCCCTCATTCCTTTTTCCAATTCATTAATGACTGTATCTGTGGCACTTCCTGCACTCACCCCAAACTGGAAAGTTTCATCCACCTTGCCTCCAATTTCTACCCTTCCATTGCCTTCATATGTTTCAACTCTGACTCTTCTCAAGACTCTCAACCAATGTCTACTACAAGGGGTTGCATCTGGAGGGTTGCATCACCAGAACAGATGTGATGGAAATGGAAAAACTGGCAGAACCGAATAGAGTCCTTACAGAAGGTGGTGTGGGAGGAAGTGTAGTCAAGGTGGCTTAATGAATGTTAAATCAAATATAGATCCAATTTTTGTTCTGTTGACTGTTACAAATAGTTATCCTTGAATATTGCTGAAATGAGAAACATGCTGCTGAAGCTTTTTGCCTTGCACTCATCAGTACAACTGTGAGTACACCAAGTAGTTATACGATAATACGCATGGTAATTGGTGTAGGACATTCGGCCCATTGAACCTATTCTATTAGGTCTGACTGATGTTCATTTTTACCTCAGCTTACTTGTTTTTACCTCAATGCCCCTTGGCATTTTACATAGCTAAAATTAGCCACATTTAGAAAGAAATTCAGCTCAAAGTCAGGAGATAATAAATATCAAGATGTCCAAAATTTCCGACGCTACCTCAGGGCCTATTACTGATCCTTATATCAATTATTTTAATATATGTTTGCAACAGCCAAGAATTGCATACAAATCAATTATTCGGGGGAGGGGTGGGGAGTTGGGTGGGGGGGCGGGGGGGGGCGGGGGAGTGTTGTTGGAACCAACAACATTTCTAAATAATCATCTGTAAGAAGAATCTTTCATCAGCCTTGTTTTTCATGTGGCAGCCAAGACGTGAACAGCTGTCAATTTATGTGCCACTATTAGTTTTCAGGATTCAAGGAAAGGCATCTTTATGTGATTATTCAGGAAGGCAGCTCACCATTGCCTTTTCACAGACAACTGGGAATGTACAATTATTGCAGGCCTTTCCCCGAACAGCCTCATGAATGAACATGAATTAAATAAAGTTTTATTCAGGCACATTGGGCGGAATTTGCTGAAAATCTATGGTAATGACATCTCAAAGATGTACAAAAAGATTAAGCAAATACTGATTAACCGAGTTATGCCATTAAGTTGCATAGCAACATAGTGGTTAGCACTGTTGCTTCACAGTGCCTGGTACCCGGGTTCGATTCCCGTCTTGGGTCACTGTCTGTGTGGAGTCTGCACGTTCTCCCTGTGTCTGCATTGGTTTCTTCCGGGTGGTCCGGTTTCGTCCCACAAGTCCCGAAAGACGTGCTTGATAGTTGAATTGGACATTCTGAATTCTCCCTCAGTGTACCTGAACAGGCGCCGTAGTGTGGCGACTCGGGGCTTTTCACAGTAACTTCATTGCAGTGTTAATGTAAGCTTGTGACAATAAAGATTATTATTAATATAATTTGCTGGGATATTTATGTCACTCCACCACCAGCTTCAACTCAGTCAACAAACGTTTATTTTCATCGCTAAGTCCATCAACTTGTCAATAATGTTCAAAAGATTGATGGAGTTGCCATATTTTTTTTAATTTTTTTTTATAAATGTTTTATTGAAAATTTTTTCCCAAACAACAATTTTTCCCCTCTTACAAAGCAAACGCAACAATAACAATACAGAATTTTTAAACAATACACAAGTAACAAAACCCCTTTATCTTTGACCTAAACTAACCCCCCCCCCCTCCCCCCCCCCCCCCGCCCCCCCCTCCCTCCCCCCCCCCCCCCCCCCGGGTTGCTGCTGCTGGTCATCTGTCTTCCCTCTAACGTTCCCCTAGGTAGTCGAGAAATGGCTGCCACCGCCTGGTGAACCCTTGAGCCGATCCTCTCAGGGCAAACTTTATCTGCTCCAGTTTAATGAACCCCGCCATATCATTTACCCAGGCCTCCAGTCCGGGGGGTTTCGCCTCCTTCCACATGAGTAGGATCCTGCGCCGGGCTACTAGGGACGCAAAGGCCACAACGTCGGCCTCTTTCGCCTCCTGCACTCCCGGCTCTTCCGCAACTCCAAATAGAGCTAACCCCCAGCCTGGTTTGACCCGGGCCTTCACCACCCGCGAAATCACTCCCGTCACTCCCTTCCAATACCCTTCCAGTGCCGGGCATGCCCAAAACATATGTGCGTGGTTTGCCGGGCTCCCGCCACACCTCCCACATTTGTCCTCCTCTCCAAAGAACCTGCTCAATCTTGCTCCCGTTATGTGTGCTCTATGTAGCACCTTAAATTGAATCAGGCTAAGCCCGGCGCATGAGGAAGAGGAATTTACCCTGCTTAGGGCATCAGCCCACATACCCTCCTCTATCTCCTCCCCGAGTTCTTCTTCCCACTTTCCTTTTAGTTCGCCCACCGACTCCTCCCCCTCTTCCCTCATCTCTCGGTAAATCTCTGACACCTTGCCCTCTCCGACCCACACCCCTGAAAGCACCCTGTCCTGTATCCCCTGTGTCGGGAGCAACGGAAATTCCCTCACCTGTTGTCTAGTAAATGCCCTCACCTGCATATATCTCAAGAAATTTCCCCGGGGCAACTTATACTTTTCCTCCAATGCTCCCAAGCTCGCAAAAGTCCCATCTATAAATAAATCTCCCACCCTCCTAATTCCCAACTGGAACCAGCTCTGAAATCCTCCATCCATTCTTCCTGGGGCGAACCTATGGTTGTTCCTGATTGGGGACCCCACCAGGGCTCCCCGCACCCCTCTCTGTCGCCTCCACTGTCCCCAGATATTCAATGTTGCCGCCACCACCGGGTTCGTGGTAAACTTTTTAGGTGAGAACGGTAGCGGCGCCGTCACCAGCGCCTCTAAACTCGTCCCTTTACAGGACTTTCTCTCCAGTCTTTCCCACGCCGCTCCCTCACCCTCCATCATCCATTTACGTATCATTGCCACATTGGCGGCCCAATAGTAATCGCCCAAGTTCGGTAGTGCCAATCCTCCTCTGTCCCTACTACGCTGAAGGAACCCCCTCCTTACTCTCGGAACTTTCCCTGCCCACACGAAGCTCGTGATGCTCCTGTCTATTTTATTAAAAAAGGTCATAGTGATTAGTATAGGGAGACATTGAAATACAAATAAGAACCTCGGGAGGACCATCATCTTAATTGCTTGCACCCTGCCCGCCAGCGATAGAGGCTGCATGTCCCACCTCTTGAAGTCCTCCTCCATTTGTTCTACCAACCGTGTCAGATTAAGTCTGTGCAAGGTTCCCCAGCTCCTAGCGATCTGAATCCCCAGGTATCGGAAGTTTCTTTCCACTTTCCTTAGAGGCAAGCCTTCTATCTCTCTACTCTGGTCCCCTGGATGTATCACAAATAATTCACTCTTCCCCATGTTTAGCCTATACCCCGAGAAATCCCCGAACCCCCTCAAAATTCGCATAACCTCTATCATTCCCCCCGCTGGGTCCGACACGTATAACAATAGGTCATCCGCATATAACGAGACTCGGTGTTCTTCTCCCCCTCTAATCACCCCTCTCCATTTCCTGGAGTCTCTCAACGCCATGGCCAGAGGTTCAATTGCCAACGCGAACAACAATGGAGACAGCGGGCATCCCTGTCTTGTTCCCCTATATAGTCGGAAATACTCCGATCTATGTCGACCTGTAACTACGCTTGCCGTTGGAGCCCCATAAAGAAGTCTAACCCAGCTAATAAACCCGTTCCCAAACCCAAACCTCCTTAACACTTCCCATAAATACTCCCACTCCACCCTATCAAATGCCTTCTCTGCGTCCATTGCCGCCACTATCTCTGCCTCCCCCTCCACTGGGGGCATCATTATCACCCCTAATAGTCGTCGCACGTTAACATTCAGTTGTCTCCCTTTTACGAACCCTGTCTGGTCTTCGTGCACCACCCCCGGGACACAGTCCTCTATCCTCGATGCCAGTACCTTTGCCAACAATTTGGCGTCCACGTTCAACAATGAAATGGGTCTATAGGACCCGCACTGCAACGGATCTTTATCCCTCTTCAAATTTAACAATATCGTCGCCTCCGACATCGTCGGGGGTAGAGTCCCCCCTTTCCTGGCCTCATTGAACGTCCTCACCATCAACGGGGCCAACAAGTCCACATATTTTCTGTAATACTCCACCGGGAACCCGTCTGGTCCTGGGGCCTTCCCTGCTTGCATGCTTCCCAGTCCCTTAATAACCTCGTCCACCCCAATCGGTGCCCCCAGGCCTACCACCCCCCGCTCCTCCACTTTCGGGAACCTCAATTGGTCCAGGAACTGCCGCATCCCCTCCTCTCCCTCTGGGGGTTGAGACCTATACAGTTCCTCATAGAAGGTCTTGAACACCTCATTTATCTTTCCTGCCCTTCGCACCGTGTCACCCCTTTCGTCTCTGATTCCTCCTATCTCCCTCGCTGCTGCCCTCTTTCGCAATTGATGAGCCAACAGGCGACTCGCCTTTTCCCCATATTCATACCTCCTCCCCTGTGCCTTCCTCCACAGTACCTCCGCCTTTCTGGTGGTCAGAAGGTCAAATTCCGTCTGGAGTCGTCTCCTCTCCCTGTACAATTCCTCCTCCGGGGTCTCTGCAAATTCCCTATCCACCCTTAAAATCTCCCCCAGTAATCTTTCCCTTTCCTTGGCCTCTGTTTTCCTTTTGTGGGCCCCAATGGAGATCAGCTCTCCTCTGACCACCGCTTTTAGTGCTTCCCATACCACTCCCACAGGGACCTCGCCGTCGTCATTGACCTCCAGATATCTCTCAATACACCCCCGCACTCTTGCACACACTCCCTCATCCGCCATCAGTCCCACATCTAATCGCCAGAGTGTTCTCTGCTCCCTTTCCTCTCCTAATTCCAGGTCCACCCAATGTGGGGCATGATCCGAAACCGCTATGGCTGAGTACTCAGCTTCTTCCACCCTAGAGATCAACGACCTTCCCAAAACAAAAAAATCTATCCGGGAGTACACTTTATGGACATGGGAGAAGAAGGAAAACTCCCTAGCCCTAGGTCTAAGAAATCGCCATGGATCCACTCCCCCCATTTGGTCCATAAACCCCTTAAGTACCTTGGCCGCTGCCGGCCTTCTTCCGGTCCTTGAGCTGGATCTATCTAGCCCCGGGTCCAGCACCGTATTAAAGTCCCCTCCTAAAATCAAGTTTCCTACCTCCAGGTCCGGTATACGCCCCAGCATCCGTCTCATAAATCCCGCATCGTCCCAGTTTGGGGCATACACGTTAACCAACACGACCTCCATTCCCTCCAGCCTGCCACTCACCATTACATATCTACCTCCGCTATCTGCTACGATGTTCTTTGCTTCAAATGCGACCTGTTTCCCCACCAAAATGGCCACCCCTCTATTCTTTGCGTCCAGTCCTGAGTGGAACACCTGTCCCACCCATCCTTTCCTTAGCCTAACTTGGTCCGCCACCTTTAGGTGCGTCTCTTGGAGCATAACCACGTCTGCCCTTAGTCCTTTCAAATGTGCGAGCACTCTGGCCCTTTTTATCGGTCCGTTCAGGCCTCTCACGTTCCACGTGATCAGCCTCAATAGGGGGCTACCTGCCCCCCTCCCGTGTCGACTAGCCATTACCTTCTCTAGGCCAGTCCCATATCCCGCCTCCGCGCTCCCGCTCGCTCCCCCAGCGTCGCACACCATCCCCGCCCACCCACTCTTTAGCCATTTCCTTTTGGATTTCCGCAGCAGCAACCCAGTTGTCCCCCCCCCCTCCCCCTCCCCGCTAGATCTCTTTCTAGCATGATTGCTCCCCCCATATTACTTCCGTAAGTCAGCTGACTTCAACTGACCCCGGCTACTCCTGCTCACTCCTCGACCCCCCCCCCCATGTGGGGAACTCCCATCCGCCTTGCGCCTGTCTTCCCGCCTTATTCTTTCTGGTGCGGGAACATCCCTTTACCTGACCCGCCTCTTATGGCGCAGCTCCCTTTCCCCTCCCCCTCCCCTTCCCCATTTCCAACTATGTCCCGTCTTTCCCCCCTCACCGGCGCCCACATTTCCCCAATGTCTCCCCCCTTCCCTGTTTACTTCTCAATTAACTTCCACCGTAACATTAACAATAACATTTCCTGCAGCATCAGTCCCTCAGTTCCGATCCAATTTCTCTTCTTTGATGAAGGTCCATGCTTCCTCCGCCGTCTCGAAATAATGGTGTCTCTCCTGATACGTGACCCATAGTCTTGCCGGCTGCAGCATCCCGAACTTCACCTTCCTTTTATGCAACACCTCTTTGGCTCGGTTGAAGCTCGCCCTCCTTCTCGCCACCTCCGCACTCCAATCCTGGTATACCCGTACCACTGCATTCTCCCATCTGCTACTCCGCACCTTTTTAGCCCATCTCAGGACCTCTTCTCTATCCTTAAGGCGGTAAAATCGCACGATTATCGCCCTGGGTGGTTCTCCCGCTTTTGGTCTTCTCGCCGGAATCCGATTTGCCCACTCCACCTCCAAGGGGCCCGTAGGGGCCTCAGCACCCATCAGTGAGCTCAGCATCGTACTTGCGTACGCTCCACAGTCCACTCCTTCCACAACCTCAGGGAGACCCAGTATCCGAAGGTTCTTCCTTTGCGCTCCATTTTCTAGGGCTTCGATCCTTTCAGTACACTTTTTATGAAGTGCCTCGTGCGTCTGTGTCTTAACCGCCAGGCCCAGGATCTCGTCCTCAATATCTGTCACCTTCTGCTCCACCACACGGAGCTCTGTCTCCTGGGTCTTTAATGTCTCCTTGAGCCCCTCAATTGCCTGTAGCAACGGGGTCAGCACCTCCCTCTTCAGCAGCTCCACGCACCGTCTCACAATTTCATGCTCAGGCCCCCATGTCGCCTGCGCTTTCTCCGCCGCCATCTTGTACTTCTCCCTTTCTGACCCTTTGGTCGACGATTCCTCGCGCTGCAGCCGCCGCCGCCGTTTTTTTCCTCCTTCGTTTGGGGGGGACTCCCTTCTCACACGCCCCACACCGGGTTGCGTCGTCGAAAAATTCCCCGTTGGGGCTCTTAAAAGAGCCCGAAGGTCCGTCGGAGCTGGAGCCGCCGAAGCGTGCGGCTAGCTCGGCATCACCGCAACCGGAAGTCCCTTCTGTGGCCTTGATGAGGTCTTTTCACAGTTGTTCCCTCTGCTGCTAGAATTCACTTTTGATACAGGCCCTCAGGTCAGCTTGCAGCTTTAAGCTTGCCCTTCCCCCGCCTGCATGCTGGAAGAGGCCCTGTTTATCCTGCAGTTGCAGCCAAATCTTTTACTGTTTCTGCGTGTGTCTGGCAACCAAGAGACATACCCTTCCTGGGGGACACTGTCGGGGGAATATTGCAGCCTTCTTCCCACACCGGGAAATGTCAAACAAATGCCGTGGGGGCCCTGTAAAAGAGCCCAAAAGTCCGTTCCAAGCAGGAGCTGCCGAATATGCGACCTAGCTCTGCATAGCCGCACCCGGAAGTCTGGAGTTGCCATATTATTCAGGTTCAGGCACTTGGACTGAAAAATAATGGGATGGGTGAACTGGTAGAAATTAAATCCACGGCCCTCACTTGACTGCATCCTGAAGGCCAATAAAAAGATCATAAGGCCATAGAGCTTCATCCCAGCAATCCAGAAATCATTCTCAGTGTTTCCTCTTTCCAATTCTCAGAGTCATTTATGAGTGGTTCTGTCACCCAGAGCCCATTTAGTGTCTGAAGGCAATTAATTTAACTTATTTCTACATGTTAGGAAAGCAAAAGCATTGGAATAGTCTATCTATGTGCCATTCTCCCATTCATAATCATGTTGGACAACTTGGAAGAGAAGCAGAGGAAGGCTTGACACACGATAGCCAGAGACTGTTCTTTTATTGTTTTCACTCCCACAGAGAGTGTATAAATTAACCAATGCCATTTAGGACTCTGGTGAGAGGACGCGGACATTTGAACAATGCACTGAAGACACCTCAAGCAGCAGCTGGGGTCACTGCGGTTCCTGTGCAAGGCTAAGAGAAACGTTTCTAAAGGTGGTCACCCCGCAGCTTAAGGGTATTCAGGTTGAGGGCGGTCTGGTGGCACAGTAGTTAGCACTGCTGCCTCACAGCGCCAGCGACCCGGGGTGATTCCAGCTTTGGGTGGCTGTCTGTGTGGAGTTTGCACGTTCTCCCCTTATCTGCTTGAGTTTCCTCCGGGTGCTCTGGTTTCCTCACACAGTACGAAGATTAGTAGATTGGCCAAGTTAAATTGCCCCTTAGTGTCCAAAGGTTAGGTGAGGTTAAGGGGATAGTGCAGTGGTGTGGGTCTAGATAGGGTGCTCTTTCAGAGGGTTGATGCAGACTCAATGGGTCAAATGGCCTTCTTCTGCACTGCAGGGATTCTATAAATTGCATGGGTGACTGACAGACTGCCAAGGTAGATCAAGTAAGTATTGCATGTGGTCCCAGAGCGTATCTCATTCTGAGCTCTAAATATTGGTCAGGGTGATTGTTCCCCTTTGGAGGACAGCCTGAGACAAGAGTACAACAACATGGGTGGCTCAGCATGTGAAGGAGAGAGGGGAATGATGACAAAATCAACTCTGATACAAGATTCAGTAGTTCAGTTGACTTGTAGGTATTTCTCGAGCTGCAGGTTTGACTCCTAGATGTTATGTCACCTCCCTGGTGCCAGAATCAAGGTTGTCACAGAATAGCCTGAGGGGAGCAGGGTAAGCGAGAGAGATCATGGTCCACAAATGGACCAATCGCTTACATGGAAGGAAGTTTGAGTTTCTGCATCATCAAAATTTTCAGGGAGCTGGAAAGTTCTGCATCATCAACAACACAGAGCAGAAAAGGTGCAATCTGCACAGAAAATGCTCCAGGTGATGGGGGTACTTTAGTTTTTAGGGTGCTTAAAACATTGTTCAGCTGCTGGGAAATCCTACAGCATACACTCGGTAAAGGGGCAATGATTGTTGGTTTCTGCACAGCACAATTTTGCCCTGGATGTTGGGCTCTCCTTCAACTTGCTTGTGAAACTGGAGGATTCAGACACACATATCATCATGCATATTGGTGGTGGCTTTCTGGAGGAGGGCAGGTTGGCAGGGGTCAGGAAGATCAGAGTTCACCTGGTGGACCAGCAGTTTGTGTAACCGTAGCTCCAGTCCTGTCTTGCCCACAACCCCACCCACCCGCTCACTGCTCTGAAGTGCATTAGGGATGTAGAACAACCTTCTGATGGACTGAGCATTATGGGGATGCAAACAGAAAGAAGGAGGGGCAGAATTTAAATAATCAATTGAATTTTATTCAGTTCAACACTGCAATAACAATTAATCAATGAACAATGTCAGAGAAAAAAACAGATTTGAACAAAAAGGCAGTAAAGTCTGTTAAATATCTCAACAAGAGACAACCATGATTAGGAGCCATAGTCGGAGGGAATGACTTTTTGTCCAGTCGCCAATCTGTAATTTGACAGCTTGATTGGAATAAAGGTGACAGAATGAAAACGTTGCGGTCACCGGTCTGCATAATGTATGACATATGGTTTCTGTGTGACACTTAACACATGATTATGTTCTGTTCACTTGTTGTTACTGTGTAGAATATATAAGTATTGACTTGATTTAGCCCTTTCCATATTCTTCACCTTTTCCATATGTGGATGGCACAGCAGTGCCTTTTGACCAGAAGGCAGGGGCTACAAACGTCATTACAGATGTTGTCATTTGCCATTGGGGGTGATAAAATTGCCCATTAAAAGATGTGTTTTAAGGCGGTTTCAAAGATGTGTTTTAAGGCGGTTTCAAAGATGTGTTTTAAGGCGGTTTCAAAGATGTGTTTTAAGGAGGTGACACGCTTGGAAAGAGGTTGAAGCCATGTTTGGCAACCTAGCTCAAGGTGCGTGGATTTAAGGTATCCCAGGTGTCCTTACCTCCCTGGCATATCTATAGAAAGCTTTAGGGTTATCTTTGATCCTACCTGCCAAATACTTTCCGTCCCCTCCTGGCTCTTCTTAGCTCTCTCTTTAGGTCCTTCCTAGCTAACTTGTAACTCTCGAGCACCCTAACTGAACCTTCGTGTCTCATCTTTACATAAGCCTCCTTCTTCATCTTGACAAGTGTTTCGACTGCTTTAGTAAACCACAGTTCCCTCGCTCAACCACTTCCTCCCTGCCTGACAGGTACATGCTTATCAAGGACATGCAGTATCTGTTCCTTGAACAAGCTCCACATTTCCATTGTGCCCATCCCATGCAGTTTTCCTCTCCATCCGATGCATCCTAAGTCTTGCCTCATCATATCATAATTGCCTTTCCCCCAGATATAACTCTTGCCCTGCGGTATATACCTATCCCTTTCCATCACTAAAGTAAACGTAATCGAATTGTGGTCACTATCACCAAAGTGCTCACCTACCTCCAAATCCAATATGGCCTCGCCTCTCGTTGGCCTATCTACATACTGTGTCAGGAAACCCTCCTGCACATCTTGGACAAAAACGGACCCATCAAAAGTACTCGAACTAAAGCGTTTCCAGTCAATATTTGGAAAGTTAAAGTCCCCCATAACAACTACCCTGTTGCTTTCACTCCTATCCAGAATCATCTTTGCAATCCTTTCCTCTACAATTCTGGAATTTTTCGGAGGCCTATAGAACACCCCCAACAGGGTGACCTCTCCTTCCCTGTTTCTAACCTCAGCCCATACTACCTCAGTAGACGAGTCCTTATCAAACGTCCTTTCTGCCACCGTAATACTGTCCTTGACTAACAATGCCACCCCTCCCCCTCTTTTACCACCTTCCCTGAGCTTACTGAAATATCTAAACCCTGGCACCTGCAACAACTATTCCTGTCCCTGCTCTATCCATGTCTCCGAAATGGCCACAACATCGAAGTCCCAGGTACCAACCCATGCCTCAAGTTCACCCACCTTATTCCGGATGCTCCTGGCATTTAAAAAGACACACTTTAAACCACCTTCCTGCCTGCCGGTACACTCCTGCAACTTTGAAACCTTACTCATGACCTCACTACTCTCAATCTCCTGTATACTGGAGCTACAATTCAGGTTCCCAATCCCCTGCTGAACTAGTTCAAACCCTCCCGAAGAGCATTAGTAAATTTCCCCCCCAGGATATTGGTACCCCTCTGATCCAGGTGTAGACCATCCCATTTGTAGAGGTCCCAGCTACCCCAGAATGAGCCCTCCACCATCCCTGTAGCCACATGTTCAACTCCTCTCTCTCCCTATTCCTTGTCTCGCTAGCACGTGGCATGGGGGTAACAACCCAGAGATAATAACTGTTTGTCATGGCACCTGGGAGGCAACACACCAACCGCGAGTCTCTCTCATTCCCATGTTACCATGGAGTGGTAACTCTTCCCATTCACAAAGGCAGCTGCCTGACCCGCTGGAGCCTTGATGGCTACGTGAGTGAAATCTATGACACGCTGGATGTGGGGGAACCTAACAATAACTGTGAAGCCTATGGCTGGCACAGCCTGGTTGGCTTTTTCTGTCCAGTAATGAATGAATGTGAAGACCCATTGGAACAGAGCGTCAGTGATGAGCTTGACACAGCTGTGGACCCCTGGTTAAGACACTCCACACAGATCCCCACTGATCCCTGGGAAGTTCCAAAAGCAAATAAACTGAGCACTAAAATGAAATGAAATGAAAATCGCTTATTGTCACAAGTAGGTTTCAAATGAAGTTACTGTGAAAAGCCCCGAGTCGACACATTCCGGCGCCTGTTCGGGGAGGCTGGTACGGGAACTACTTTGGCTTTTCGAGCCACTGGCACTGGATGTCCACCCACACAGTCGGAGGTGATCTCCGGCCCAATTATCAGGCATTATGATGTCAGTGTCTCTGGAGATGCTGAGCTTCCAGAGACTGGACCTCGATCATGTTGGACCACTGCCTGTACACTCTAACAGCAGGATGGTGGGGTCTTCTGCAGCCCCTTCTGCCTTGCTGACCTGACTGACCCAACACCCCCTGTGCCTCCCCTCACACAGGTTGCTTCCTGATTCACTGCCTGCGAGACATCCACTTCCTCTCCCTTCTGCTCCTCTCTTCCTCCTCAGAGGAGGTGCCCCAGCAGAGTGCACGATTCCTATCTGCTGAAATAACGATGGCACTGCCCTGTGCGCTGAAGGCTACAATGGACAGAAATACTGCAAGAGAGTTAGAACAACAAAGTCCTCAAAACTAAACCAACCAAGCAAAAACCAGCAGAAACCACCGGAAGAGCTGTGAAACCTGAGCAATAAAACAGCAGCAAACTCTCACCTGACCTCCTAACAACTCACACAGTGAATGTTCCTGTCCTGTTTTATCCCCGCTTTTGAATGAGTGTTGCCCATGCAATATGTACTAAATTGTACAACACGGGCACACAAATTTGAATCAACCAAGTTGTTAAAACATTTAATTGCCCATTAAATTGTTGGTGGGTGTGCTTCTCGCGTGTTGGGCATGAGCACGATGATGTCGGAATGTGCGCCCAACATCTTCTCGCTAATTTCATGCGCTTTTGGGTCAGATGCACCCTTGCTTAAGCAACGTCTAATTGTGGCCAATGTGCGCAGTCTTTGGCACCATGGAGCTAGCAGACACCTGGCATGCAGGTCGAGCCGACTCTCTCCTGCTTTGCTCTGTCCATAGCAAAGGAGATGTATTCATTTCTTCTGGTGTAATGCCACTTGTTGAAATCTTGATACATATATCTGGCTGAAAATTGAGAGATGTTACTTTCACCTATTTTATCCTGCAAGAATCTCATGATATAAAGGTTATGTCCATGATAACATTGTCATGCAAAGGCAGTGGGCGATGTACTGGTTCACGGCTCGAGCTGTACCTGTAGCAGGTGACATAACTCAATGATAGTTCTCTTGATGAAGTGAAGGACAGTAAGAAGTCTTACAACACCAGGTTTGTTTGGAATCACTAGCTTTTGGAGTAATGCTCCTTCATCAGGTGACTCAGGGTAGATTCAGAAAGCATGTTCCCGATGGTGGCCCAGAAATAGGGGTCATAGTTTGAGGATAAGGGATAAACCTTTTAGAACTGAGGTGAGGAGAAATTTCTTCACCCAGAGAGTGGTGAATCTGTGAAATTCACTCCGACAAAAACTAGGTGAGGCCAAAACGTTGTATAATTTCAAGAAGGAATTAGACTTATGGCGTGGATAGCAATGCTGCCTCACGGCGCCAAGGTCCTAGGTTTGATCCCGGCTCTGGGTCACTGTCCGTGTGGAGTTTGCACATTCTCCCCATGTTGGCATGGATTTTGCCCCCACAACCCAAAAGATGTGCAGGCTAGGTGGATTGGCCACACTAAATTGGCCCTTAATCGGAAAAATGAATGGGATGCTCTAAAAAACAATTTTTTTTAAAGAAGGAATTTTGCGGGAATCGGCGGGGCGGGCAACTCCGGCGTGAAGGAGTGGCGTGAACCACTCCGGCGTCGGGCCGCCCCAAAGTGGTTTGCGCCTCACCGGCCGGCGCAGAACGGGCTTGGCGCCACACCAACCGCCGCTGAAGGGCCTTCGCCGGCCGGCACGAGTTGGCGCATGTGCGGGAGCACCAGCGTGTGCTGGCGTCATCCCAGCACATGCACAGGGGGGGTTCATCTCCGCGTCGGCCATCGCGGAGGTCCACAGCAGCCGACGCGGAGGAATAGAGTGCACCCATGGCACAGGCCCGCCCGCGGATAGGTGGGCCCCGATCATGGGCCAGGCCACTGTGGGGGCATCTCCCGGCGCCAGATTCCCCCCTACCCCCCCAAGGACCCCGGACGCCACCCGCGCAGTCAGGTCCCGCCGGTAAGTACCTACTCTGATTTACGCCAACTGGACCTGCCTAAAACGGGCGGCCACTCTGCCCATCGCGGGCAGGAGAATCCTATCACGGCCGGGGTGGCCGCTGCCAGCGGCTGCCGACCAACGTGGCGCCATTCCCGCCCCCGCCAAATCCCCGGCGCCGGAGAATCCGGCAGCCGGCGGGGATGGGAGTCACGCCGCCCCCTGGCGATTCTCCGACCCGGCAGGGGATCGGAGAATCCTGCCCACAGTTCTTGGGGCTAGAAGGGTCAAGGGCTATGGGGGGAAGGAGGGACCAGGGTATTGAAACTGATGATCAGCCATGATCATAATAATTGGCAGCGTAGGCTTGAAGGGCCAAATGGCCTCCTCCTGCTTCTATTTTCTACACATGTTTCTATGTATGCCGAATTTCTTGGCCAATGTGTGAGTAAATGGAGAAAGAATAATTGGAAAGATAGCCAAAGTCCTAAAAAGGCCATGCGTTCAACCCTGATCTGTTCACACAACCTTCTCCCCCCAGCAAGCTCTCCTCAAAGGGAGTGAGAATATTCCTGGTTGGCTCCAGCTGGAGCATTGTGGACAGTTCTGGGTCAGCGGTTTAGGAAGGAGAGACTGGAGAAACTCAGGTTGTCCTCCTTGGAGCAGATAGGGTTAAGGGGAGACTTCATGGAGGTGTTCAATATGTTGCAGGGCTTTAACAGAGGAAATAAGGAGAAACAGTTTCTGGCAGTAGAAGAGTCAATTATCAGCGTTCACGGATTTAAGGTCTTGTCAAAAGAAACAGAGGCAATATGAGAAACATTTCTTCATGTAGCGAGTCGATGTAATCTGGAATACGCTATTCAAAGTGAAGCTATTTCAATAACAAAGCTCAACGGGGAATGGGATAAATACTTGAAAAGGACAAAAGTTGTGGGCTGTGGGAAAGTGCAAGTGAGTGGGACTAATTGGATTGTTCTTTCTAAGAACCAGTATGGCCATAATGGGCAGAATGGCCTCGATCCTTGCTGTATCATTTTGTGCGGTATTCTTTTCATCCAGATTTCAAATCTTTCCATTCAGGTTTGAATGATTCAACGGCAAAAGTAATAAACAGTGCCTTGCTATGGTATGAGCATGCATGTTAACAAAAGAGTTGTCATATTTTTTGTTGATATTAAACATTAGGCTATCTAGGCCTCACCACTCATACACCCCTTAGCCACTCTCCATTCTCATACAGGTCAAATTACGTCAACCTATGTCTCCCACCCATCCTCATGATCCCTTAGAATCCCTATACCAGCTTAGTACAAATTCAGGCCAACTCTCGAACCCCTCCACATAGCAACCTTTACCTTTACACCCTCCATGCCAGCTCACCAAGTATTCACCATAGGCTGTCCTCAGGAACCTTGCTAAGATTAAATAAAGTAAAATTCTAAATTTCTATTACAGAGTTCATTATATAAAAAAGGAACATTCATAAAAGCCCATTCAATATATTTAAGTCCCACAAGTTCTTCATTCCCTTATAAAAACAAACATTTGTTACATAACTCAGTTCCAAAGATATGTAATCCTCTAATTGCGTTTTAGCTGTCAATCAAACAGTAACATTATAACCCCCACCCTTGCTGCCTACCGTGATAATGAGAGTTTGTGGAAATCAGCCAAACATTAGTAATGCTATAATGATAGCACTTTAGGTTATATCAACAAACAGCTATCGAACCTACTAGAATAGATATGTCACAGACACAGCCTGGCTGCTTTTTAATTATTAAATAACTTGACTGCTTGACAGTTCTATAGGCCTCAAGAGCATTTTGTGACCTCTCTAAAGATTCATGGCCAGGATTCTCCGAGCCGCCGTGCTGAAATCGCGCTCGGCGCGGGGGTGAAGAATGGGGCATCAGACCCGCGATCGGTCCGTCGCCGGGACGCGAACCTCCGGTGACCTGAGAATCGGCGGCAGTCGCGCACACGTGCGCGGTTGATGCTGCGCCAGTCGGGGGCCTTTGAAAGAGGCCCCCGCGCCGATTCTCCGTGGTCGACCGGCCGAGTTTCCGCCGGCATGGTTCACGTATGGTTCCACCCGGCCAAAGCTCGGTGTCGCGGCTGCGGTGGCCATCCTGGTGGGGGGCGGGGGCATCAGTCTCTGGGGAGGGCTACCGATCGGCGGGCGCTTGGGACCTGGGGAAGGGCCTACCTTCTTCCGCCATGGATCCGCCATGTTGCGCGGGGCCGGCGCAGAAGCGGCCGCCGCGCGCATGCGTGGACCTTCAGCTGGCAGTGCAGGGCCGCATATCAGCAGCCTGAGCTGTGTGGAGCACTCCTGTGCCATGCTGGCCCCCTGTGGGCCACGGAATCGTCAGGAGGCCCGATGATGCCGGCGTGAAACACCCCTGTGTTTACTCCGGCGTCAACATTTAGCCGTCGTTTTGAAGAATCCCGGCCCATATGTCCCACACTGCAGGGTAAGGCCCTCGATCCAGCGAAAATGGAGTATGTTTGAACTCAATTCAAATAGCCCTCCTGAGTTTGGGTTTCCCACAATTTGGGGTTATGTTCTGCAGGAAGAGAAAGCAATTATTGAAAACGTTGAATTATTGTCTAAAATTTGCATTTATTTAAAATTGTTCACATGCATTATTTTATTGGTATTTTTCACATTATATCAAGAAATCTACTTATGTCTGAACAAATTTATTACTGTAAAATTATGCTTTGTTTCAGTGTCATTGTGTGCCATCTGAAAGCTTATGTAATAAAGTGCCTTGTCTACCAGAGAAGCAGATAATTCCTTGCTACTGGTAAAACAGTTTGATGTGTTGGGTACTCTGGATCTGTGGAGACTGCGTTTACCTTAGCAGTAACATCGACAGGCTACCAACACTTGTAATAGTACAACACTATTTTATTCAGATAGAAACTGTTGAACATACTTTCACTGTGGGTTAACACGATGTTAGATTAAACTAAAGACCTATGCCTGTCCTAACCAGTCTATGCACTCAGCACGTGGTGAAGATCTGTATTGTAAGCTGTAAGCTCTGTCCTTCTGAGAGGCTGCATCCCGAATGAGCGGGAAAACTGATGCCCTCTGTCTTTATAGTGAGTGTGCTTTAACTGGTGATTGGCTGTAGTGTTGTGTGTGTTGATTGATCTTGCTGTGTGTCCATCAGTGTGTGTGTCTGCACCGTGATATACTGGCGTATATTATGACACAGCTGACAATGAGAAATGTGTTTGTAATTGTGATGATTGTGCCTTTAAGGGCAACACAGCAGAGTAAGAGTCACCTGGCCTGGGTGACCAATTGGGACTCAGAGTGGGGAATATCCCCTGGGGGCTGAGTTCTCCGAGGCACAGGCATTTTAAAACTAGCTGCAAACATGCTGCTGCTCTTGTAGATCACTGTAAATAAACCCCTTTTTGTTTGCTAATGAAGTCTTTGAAATTGCATCATTATAGTAATTAATACATTTGCAACATTATGTAGTTATTACAAGGTTTCCAGCACTTGTCGAAGAAATAAATACTTTTTATATTTTGATCTTTTGAGCCCAATCATTCTTCTATCACTCAGTTCTTATGTCACAATCAGTAATGTTCTCACCTTTTGAGTTGGACGGCATCCAAGCTCTCTAATCTTATTGATGTTTGTACAAAATGACTATTACAATTGACAAAAAAAATTATAATTAATTTAATATGAAATGATGTGGGGTGTTTGTCAGATGTATTAGAGGTTACATAAATATGATTTGTTTCCCTTTAACGTTTTTAAATTGTGTTCAGTCGCTTCAGTGAGTTCTTCATCTGAGTATCCCTCATTCTTCAATTATCTGAATTCCCTGTCTTAGCGACAGATTCACACAAATTAGATGTTGCTAATTTCAAAAGATTTCCAGCTATTGGGGTGAGTGGTTGGGCTCTAGCTAAAAGAAAACGGGAAAACATCTGCAAAATATCTCAAGAACTGGGTGAAAAAAATCTTTGACCCAAATTTTAATCTCGTTGAAATTTAGACAAAGGTCGGAATTTACCTCAACCATCAGACCTCATTAGTAACCAACAGTGTCAGAATATGCGTTAAATAATACTACTTGAAATCAGAGAAATCAGAGAACCCCTACAGTGCAGAAGGAGGCTATTCATTCCAACGAGTCTACACCAACCCTCGAAAGAGTACCCCACCTGTAGCCATCTGGGATAGCCACTTCCAGACTCCCCAACTTGGGTCTGCAACACCCTTTGGGACAGGTCCGGTAGACCGGTAGTGGCAGGCACAGTCCGGGGACACCCCGTAGAATTCCTTTGGGACACAGGAGGGTCCCACACCATGCTCAATTCCTCCACAATGTTTCAGCGAGACACGTGGCCCACCACCGACACCATTACACTCAGCGGATTTACAGGTCATTTACAGCAGGGACACATCACAGCCCCTGTAGCAATCGAGATAGTGAACATTAAAACAAAACACCTCGTAGTTCTGGTCAATCTACCCCAGACAGCTGAACACATTTTAGGAATTGACTTCATGAGCTCCCACAATCTATCATTTGATCCGGTAAATAAATGTGTCTGGAGAATGGCAAAGACAGCACGAGCCCCTGCCACGCTCACAGTTGGAGAGTATGAAAATAGAATCAGCGCAGTAGGAGACTTCTGGTTCGACCGCCGAGCCATTAGTCAGGACAAACAAGTTAGGGACGTCCTGCAGCAACACAAAGCAGCATTTGCAGAGCACAAGCATGACTGTGGCAAGATCGCAGGCTTAGTGAACATAACAGGTCCCGACCCCAGACCCCAAAAGCAGTACGGTTTTCCCCAAGAAGCAGAGGGAGAAATCTCAAAGGTAATACAGAGTTTGCTTGATCAAGGCGTACTCCGATCAGTAGCCTCCACGAATAACGCACCAATTTGGCCCGTCAGGAAACCCGATGGATCATGGCGACTGACAATTGATTACCAGGAACTGAACTAGCAACCCCCACCGGAGCCACAACCCCCAGAGACCATGCTCAAAAAGGGACTACAGTCAAAAGGTTTTTCGGTTTTGGACATTAGCAATGGCTTTTGGTCCATTCCATTGGATAAAGCGTGCCAATATAAATTCACATTCACATTCCAGGGACAACAATATACGTGGACATGCCTTCGACAAGGCTTCCACAACTCCCCCTCCATTTTCCACCGACAGCTGGCAAATGGATTAGCAAAATTTTCCCGACCCGATTGTCTGGTTCAATATTTAGATGATCTGCTACTACAGACGGACACAAAGGGAGAGCACATTTTGCTTCTCGCCGAACTTTTAGGACTCCGACAACAGATTGGATGTAAAGTGAACCCCAAGAAGGCCCAGATTTTGCCTCACGCATGCTAGATCCTGTCAAGCAAGGATTTTCTGCCTGCGAAAGGCACCTGCTCGCAGTTTTTTGGGCAGTACAATACTTCGCCTACATTTCAGGACTCAACCCATCACCATTCTCACTGAACACACCCCTACACAGCTACTACTAGATGGGCGACTTAAGGGTGGCACAGTCAGCCAAATCCGCGCAGTCCATTGGACCCTTCTTTTACATGGACGGGACATCACAGTTAAAAGAACCAAGATCCACACTTTCCTAGCCGATAATTTACAATATGCAGGTACCCCACACAAGTGTGAGATCATCTCCACTAAACATAATACAGGACCCTTTATACCTAAGTCAGCTCCTAGGAAAGCAGGTACTACACCCCAGAGACCCCAGCCCACAGACACGTGCGCACCCGTTAGAATCTATGTGGATGGCTCCTCCACAGTTTTAAAAGGGAAAAGAATTACCGGTTGTGGTATTTATGTAGAGGACACGCAGGGACGCGCCCTAAAATAGATTTCGTGAAATTGCCAGGACACTTCGGCTCGCAGGCAGCAGAACTGGCAGCCATAGCGTACATTGTAGGTCACCCCGACTCGTTTCCGACCCCAGCCGACATATATTCGGACAGTTTATATGTCTGCAACAGTTTAACCAAATTCCTACCCCAGTGGGAAACTAGAGGGTTCGTTTCTGCAGACGGAAAGCCCCTACCCTCAGCCCCATTACTCCGGTGTATCCTAGAGACAGCTAAAGATAGGAAACATGGCCTTATTAAAGTTTGTAGTCATCATCGTTCTTCCCCCCCTGGTAATGTTAAAGCAGATGCCCTAGCAAAGGCAGGTTCCAGACATGGTCACTTTTGGAAACCCCCCCCCCAAAAGCGCCCCAGTACATGCGGTTCAGGTCTCACAGGCCAACATTCAAGGTTTGGCAAAGGCTCAAAAAGAAGATGAGAAGCTCAGGGAAGTTTTAAAAGGCAACTTCCCAGCCCCTCATGATAAGTGTAAACTCCCGATAACCACACATGACGGTGTGATTTTAAAAGACGGCATTTATGTAGTCCCCAGCCAGGACAGGAACCAAATTATTTGTCAGTTCCATGACAATCATGGACACCAGGGCATTGAACCCACCCTAGCCCACCTCAGACCTCTCTGCTGGTGGCCTGATTTAAAAGCCAATGTCACTCATTACATTGAGAATTGTTTAATCTGTGCCCAGAACAATCCGGACAGATAAGCAAGAAAGGCTCAGCTTAGTCACACCCTGGGCAAATTTGCAAATAGATTATATAGGACCCCTACCCCCCTGCAGAAATGGTTTTAAGTATGTGTTGGTGGTCATCGACACCTTCACAAAATGGGTGGAAGCTTTTCCATCCAGAACAAACACTGCCAAAACGGCAGCTAAAATCCTAACACAACACATCTTTACAAGATGGGAACTCACACGCAGTATAGAGTCCGACCAAGGCTCACATTTTACAGGACGAGTGATGAAAAACGTCCTCAAAATTTTTGCTATAAAGCAAAAGTTTCAGATAGCATACCACCCCCTATCAAGCGGCATTGTAGAGAGGATGAGCAGAACTCTAAAACCCACCCTCAGGAAAATGGTGCAACAACACAATAGCATCTGGGAAACCGTTCTCCCATTTGCTTTAATGTTCATACGAAACACGGTATGTCCACGTCCACAGGATACACCCCCCACACCCTCATGACCGGATGCCCCATGAAAGGGACAGAGTATTTATTAGGACTGGATTTGCCCAGCCCCGCAGTCACCGCCCTCACGCATGAAAAAGCAGTACAGCAGATTATTGCTAATGTAAAGGCAGCCCAGCTCGCAGCAGCTGTTAGACTTGGGACACGGAAGAAGCAAAGCAAGGCTTGCTTTGATAAAACGGTACACACCACCGAGTTTGCAGTAGGGCAGCAATTGATGCTATCCCTATACAACCCCAGTTCATTCCTTTTCCCCAAATTTTCCGGACCGTACTCCATCTCTGACAAAGTCAGCCCCTCTGTATACAAGATCACATTTCCCAATGGCAAGTCTGGGTGATTTCACATAAACCAGCTGAAGGCTTATGGCTCGCAGAACAACCATGCACACCACATTTCGCTTGCAGCAGCAGATGAGCACACCCTGCCCTCGCATGACGTATTCCTATCCTCCCCCAACCAGTCCAGCCCATCCTCAGACACAACTTCGTCTCCACCCTCAGAGGCACGACTCCGCCTCTCCTTCCTTCAACCAGCAGCGACAGCGACAGCGACAGCCCCAGCACACCACGCTACAATTACACCCCTGCACCAGGCCTCACTCCCAGCGATTCCGAACATGATTCCAGCGACCCCTTCGAGATAACATACATTAAAGCCTCTGACCCAGACCCACCGCCCGACGATTATGGATTAAAACTTAGCAGCTCCAATCTCGACACAAGATTCTGGCACCGAGACAATTTGTTCAGGCCCATCCGGAATGATGAGATGGACCCCAATTCGCCCCACGCAGCTTTAGCAAACTTACTCCAGTCAAGAGTATGGCAGCCAGGAGAAGATGATGACATAGAGCCTGAATCACACCAAACAAATCCCTTTGCAACTCTGTTCGCTTTAGAGCAATGAGGTGTCCAGATGATGGTAAAAAGTAACCGATGGACAGTTACGGTGTCCTTTCTGATGGAACCTGCACCATGTTTGTAATGAATGTTTGTTGTTATTGTGAATGTTAAATGTTGTTTCTCCATTTAAAGTTTTTCATGCCCCCATGCCACCACTCTTTTAACGCCCACTGGCAGTTAATGGAACAAGTTATTCGACAGACAACCATTCAGAGGAACTAGTTTGTCAGCAGACAACCAATCATAGCTACGCTCCTGATTTGAAAGTAATCATGAGAGGCAGCCCCCACGACGACCACATATTCATTCCATTCTTGCCGGTCGCTCAGACAGTGGAGAAACGGCACTGGTCCCCGCCCTGCCTGAGGACTCCCCTCTGGTCAGCTACGCTCGGGTAGAGCACACATGACACTGGTCACCGTCCTACCTGGGAATTCCACCCATTCTTACCCGCCATGGCCCATACGCACCCCATTTTGGCTCGTTAAGTTCAAATCTCTTTTGTTTCTTTATGGCAACGCTTAGGTCGCTTCCAAATGCTATTTACATCCTCGAACACTGGGATGGTAGATCGCACAGGCTGCGAGATGGCTCGCACTGTCAGTTTTTCTCAGATGTCTTGACCAAAATATTTGGTTTAACATTTTTTTTTAAATGAGGGAGTCACAGATGGTGACCAATTATAATGGGTAATTGGTCATAAGAGGACAGACAGACAGATGTATGAGATCTCAAGCAAGATAATTACAGATATTATGCTTGTGTCCATGGAACTTCGGAACCTCAGGAACCTCAGAAGAAGAAAAGAAGAAGACAACCATCATGCTTTATAGTTGGATCTTAGCGGGATCCCTCCAGTTGTGCACGGATGCTACCCCCCTGACCCCTACTAGGCAGGCCTTGAATGTTTCCCACCCTGCCATACACTAAACCCTGAGATAGTTACCGATACACCGACCGGGTGTGACCGGTTCATCACCCTATCCTACGTTGTGGAATCACTATTAGTACTTGCGATACTCTGCAGTGTCGTTCGGACTCTAAGACTGAGGAAATGGCGGAGAAAAGCCTCCTGCACTCGCACTCCGATATACACGCTCAGATCCCCTATTTTCGGACTTCAACAAATTCCCCAACCCCTTTAAATGAATTAAAGGGCATCCGTTTTTTTGTGTGTGTTTTGTTCGTTCCAATAAAAAGAAATGTAAAACTCTGTGCTTAACTGCCAAGCCAGAGAGACCTGTTTTGCTGCTATTTGTACAGTTTAAAATGTTGTAAATTCTTTTGATTGTTTGAGTAAGGATTGTTTAGTTAAGGATAGTTAGAGGTTCCAGTTTTTTGTATTTTGTAATGCATGCGTGAATGTCATAGTGAATGCCCCGTAGAAATTTATAATTATGTATGTACATAAATAATTTAGGTAAAAGTTGCAATTCATAGGACAGAGCAGTATAGAGCCTATGAAGTGCTTATGGGTGCCCAACCTGGGAGGAGAACGAAGACGATGCGGTTATTTGGTCCTTCACGCTTCGCGTTGAGGATCACAAGGAGGGAGTGTAGCCATCTGTGATGGCCACTTCCAGAATACAAAATGGACATTTGCAAAGATTGCAGGGAAAAATGGACAATGTTAAGAAAGCAAGCAGGCACAGAGCCTGTCTGCATATTGGAGCCGCAGCTCCCAGACAAGACTGAAACTGTAGGCCCATTAGCATTTGGATGGCCCATCTCCGGGAACAAAGGAAGCTACTTAAGTCACCGACCTGGCCCCAGACCTCACGACGCCAGTTCCCCAAACCGAAAGCAGAAAACAAAGCAGGCCAACGGCCACCTAGGACACACCCAGCCATCAGGGCACCCACCCCTTTATTGGTCAAGATCAATACGAGTGATCAAGATACGGCCCAATTGATTGGGGCCAAGTTCAAGGCCCGCCCAAAAGGGCGCAAAGCCCCTTCAGGTATAAGAAGAAGGCCCCAAGCGAGAATCGCTCTCTTGGACTCGGCTCTCACAGCGGAGAGACCTGTCCACCAGCTACACCAGAAGCAAGTAAGTCCAAGGTCAACGTTCGCTACCAGACGGACGACCTTAGCTGTTTCCCCTCTACCACTTCGACCCTAGCAGCCTCAGAACCGAACAACGGCCATTGTTCCTCTGACTGAGTGGGCACCCGAAGCTAAGTATAGGCTTTAGCAGTAGTGATAGTTTAGTCTATAGTATTTCGTGCATGAGTAGATATTGCTGTGTGTGTAAATAAATAGTATTGACTTTGAACTAACTAACTGGTGTACCGACTCTTTGTCAGTACTTGGGTTTGCACCTTGTGGCGGTCTCGAAAGATACCTGCCGACTCTAGAGCAAACATAATTAGGATTAAGGAAGGTGACCATATTGACCGCCATATTCAGAGCCAACCAAAGAGAGCAACACACCGAGGCCCAATCCCCTGCCCTATGCCTGTTACCATTTAGCATTTTGGCTATTTAGCATTGCCAATCCACCCAACCTGTACACCTTTGGACTTGAGGTGTGTAAAACTTAAAATTTTACAGAAACCAAACTATTGTAGAAGCCTGATATGAGCAGTTTCTTCACATTGTGTCAGGAATGTGGAAAATTTATTTGATTAACAGTGAATTTGAGATGAATATGAAATAATAGAAAAATAACAACAGTAGAAGGCACCTAGAGGAATAATGAAATGTGATTTGCCCAGCAACAAGGTTAGCAGGAGTTTAGAGACATTGAGCTGTGAATGACCATATCAGAAACAAGCTTACCAGTGATCAGTGGGGCTATATAAATGATAACTTCTACAGGTATGATAGTTGAGTGAGGTAGACAGCAGAATCCACACGAGGAATATCAAAGTAGGTATAATTGCTGGCATCCTCGTGGGGAAATAGGCCAGTACTCCATATAACAGTCATACAGGCCAGTTCCACCTACGATCCGAGCCATGGAGGCTTATTCCAGCTAACATTTAGAACCATGGCAGTTTGAAGATATTCTCCTCTAAAAGATGCAGTTTTGTGCCTTTGCCGAACCAGGAAGAGACGTTTTCCCAGATTTGGTCACGTAAACGGTATTGTGTGGTAACTATTTATTGGACTTGACCTAGAGTTACTGAAATTGCATGTTGCTTGGGGAAAGGGGTATCTTAAGTGAGTTCAGGAAAAATAGGTATGTTTTGGGAACAAGAGGTAACCCCCGATAAAAGAGTCTGTTCAGTTATTCGTGTATATTAGTGCCATAGCATAATGTGTGATTTTTTTCTTTTCTTTTACTTTAATAAATATTCTTTATTAATTGTTTACAGAAGAACTGGACGGGTTCCTCACTGCGTTGTACATGGTTCATCACTTTATTCCAAACAAAAAACACCATTAAGAAACTTTCAAGTTATCCTTTAGTCTCGCAGATAACATCCACGGTTCTTAACAACTGTCATTATTAATCTGTACAGAGTTCAATAACAAATGACATAAGAATTGAGCAACCAACAAACTATAAATAAATCAATACATAAACTTTAGTGAGCATAAATGTGCAAAATGTTATTTTTAAAACATAGATATAGCTCCATTTAATAATGTCAAAATGAGTTACGTACATTAATTTAAGGCATGTTATTGCATGCAAATTTAGATGGTATTTTAGTTTTTTTGTTTTTAATTCTCTAAGTTTCTGATTTTGTTTTAACTTTGTGAACATTGAGCAGGTCTGAAGTACATGGCAGAGGACACTGGAGGAGGAGCTTCCTCCTGAATGGATAACGTCAATGGAGGACAGCGATCTCTGGGTTCAGTACAGGAGCCTCCAAGCATTAGTTTAAGCCTGTCTGGGGGCCCCCTTCCCTGACAATATCTCACACTGTACATTGAAAAATATTACGAAAGGAACTTAAAGCACTGGGAAATTCCCCCACTTACATCAGCAATCTTTTCGGTTAAATGTAGTCATAGTCTCACAAGTAGCTTTTCTACCTGCCTTTGCAAAGTCTCCTCAGACCTGGCGTAAAACACTCTGAATGTTTTTCACATGTGCTCAATGAAAAATGGCATGGGAAATGTTAAATGGCAGCCTATTTGGTTTCTAACTAGCTTAATAGATTGTTAAATTATTTATTTTATTAATCGGCAGCTGGGCTGTTGATCTCAGTACCCACTCACTTACATATTATTCGTGACTAGCATGATGACTTTGGGTTGTCGGTTCAACATTACCTTGCCGGATTTTAGCAAGTGTGGGAGGGAGGGCAGTGTGCATTATTTCCAATTGTAAAATTTACCCGATGGAGTTGGAGGAATCTGTGACTGTGGCCGAGAGGTATGGTTCTGTGTGCATGAACAAATCAGGCTGTTGCTTAACTAGTCTGTGGTCAACTGACGTGTCCATTTTAGCAAATGTCTCCAGATGTTAGCAGTGAAGGACTTTACAGAATTGCCTGGGTTGGGTTGTGTCAAGGTCAATGCCAGGTGATTTTATTTATATTCTTTCTGCTGGTGATTTGGTGCAATTGAATGGCTTGCCAGGCCATTTCACAGGGTAATTAAGAGTTTACTGTGGTTGTTCTGGAATCACAAGGGACAAGGGGAACAGATTTAAGATTTGGGGAAGAGTTATCGAATCATAGAATTTACAGTTCAGAAGGAGGCCATTCGGCCCATCAAATCTGCACCGGCCCCTGGAAAGAGCACCCTACCTAAGCCCACACCTCCATCCTATCCCCACAACCCAGAAACCCCACCTAACCTTTTTGGACACTAAGGGCAATTTAGCATGGCCAATACACCTAACCCGCGCCAGCAGCAGAGTAAATCAGACCCGCCCCCCCCCTCACCAAAGCCAGCAACAGTTGCGTGACAACGCACCGAAAACGAGCCATGAGGAGCCGATCAGGTTGGCGGCAGCAGCAGAGTGGACCACTCCCAGGCCAGCAACAGGCGGGCAATGAAGCCCCGAGAAGCCACAAGGAGCTGTGCGCACTAGGTTTGCGCTGTCGGCAGAGTGAACCAACCTCTCCCTGCGCCCCCCCCCCCCCATGTGATGATGCCCCGAGGCAAAGGAGAGGGGCAGCAGCCACGACAAACACACAGTGTGGGTGAGGCAGGTTGCCTTGAAGACTCTGGGCGAACAAGGTGAGTGAGAATGGAGGAGTGTGAGGAGTGGGGACAGACTGTGAGGGGATGGGATGGGGAAGAGTGTGTGGTGGGGGGGAGAATTTGTGAGGGGGTTGGGTTGCAGACATGCAAGGAGGGAGAGTGTGAGAGGGCGGGTTGCATGGAGGGAGAGTTTGTGATGGGGTTTTGGAGTCCACGGGAAAGAGAGATTGTGAGTCAGTGAGGGAAGACTGGGCAGGAGAAGAGAAGAGTGAGTGTTGTTTGAATTTCATGATCAGAATCACAGCTTCATAGTTAAAAGATGAATCCCATTTTGGCAGATCTTGAACCTGATAAAAATGTGGGATTGACTGTAGCAAATACCTTCTCTTCCAGAAACTTTAAAATCAAGGTCCGTTTCTTTTGCAATATGAAGTGACACTATCAATCTGGCAGTCAAAAATGCAGAAAATTGAAGGCGAGACAGAAGGACAAGCTAGGAAAAATGACAGTTTGGCATTTTACGTTTAGAAGTTAAGTATTGAACATCGCACAAACTGCAAATTCAACCCCATTCAAATGTCGGGGTGAATTACCTCATGACTTAAACGTGCTGATTTCCGGAGATACCAGATCTCCAGGAAAAGTTAAACAAGACGTGGACTCTGAAATGGCAACACAACTACAAGATGTTGCAGATTCTGTTGAAGTGAGGGAAGAAACCTACCCTTGAAGACATTGCCTTATGGCGAAAATATGCTCCACTAGATAAGAGAAATGGGATGATGGAAATTAGAAGTTGGTCGATCTTTTCGGAAACGTCTAAGGCTGTCTACTGTTATGTTTGCAAATTATTTCCTGACCCGAGTAAAGAGAAACAATCATTCATCGACAGGTACTTTAACTGGAGAAATGCTGAATAAAATATTGCTGATTATTAAATTTCCAAAGCTCATATTAAAGCTATGTGTGCGTTCATTCAAAGATGCAAATTATCTGGAAAAATTGATTCTGCATTATCGGCTCAGTTTGAAAAATAGCAGGCTGGATTCTCTGCACCCTCGCGCCGAGATCGCAACTGGCGGAGAATCCATTTTGACGCGGAAATTGGGACCAGTGCTGGTTCGCCAATTCTCCAGGCACCAAAAAGCAGCATCACTGGGGAGTACGCCATGCCGCCTGGGGCCCGCTCCGACATTCTCCGCCCCCAACCGGCCGAAGTCCTGATGGCGTGGATCTAACCTGGTCCAGCCGGTCGGGATACTCGCATGGCAGCTGCGGACTCAGTCTGCGGCTGCCCTGGTCGGGGGCGGGCGGATCGGAGGCCAGAGGGAGCCTTATAGGCGGCCGAAGAATGTTCATTGGGGCTTTGAGGGTTAGGCACGCAGCCGATCGGGGGGTCTCCTTCATGGGTCTGCCTCCGCGGTCCGAATCCACTATGGAGCACGGCGCGGCCACTGGAGGCCGCCACTGTGCGCATGCGCGGCCTCTAACCCGGAAGTGTGGGGGGGACCGTGTCTGTAGCAAAAGCTGTGAGATTTACTCCGGGTCCCTGCTAGTCCCCTGCAGGGCTAGGAATTTGTGGTCCTTTCACGGCAGTTTGTCTGGCGTGAAAGTCCACAGTTTTGATGCCGGCGTGGGGACATAGTCCCAATAGTGGAGAATCCAGCCCAGTGTTCATATTGGAGAGAAGTGCTGAGATGCCACAGTCAAACTTCTGTCTTCTTCGGGACTATCCCGAAGAGGATATGATGAGTCATCATTGTCAAATCGAAGAGGTAAAGTTTTAGCCTGTCTTGAATATCTCAGTGCATTTGATGAGCTTCTCAAAGAGTATTTGAAAAATTATCCATATTGTGGCACAGGGAAGAGCAACATTTTAATGAACTAAACCTCCGACTTCAGCACTACAATGGCAATGTGGATCAGAAACTAATTCACTCATGAAGTAAAAGATGGCAAATACATTTACAGAATAGTTGATTCAACACCACATGTGAGTAATGTGGGCCAATTAACATTAATTGAAAGCTATGTGACCTGTGATGGTGAAATTGTAGAGCGATTTTTTGTTTTGTCCAGCTCAATTCCTGCACTTCTGATTGCCTGGAGACAACTATTTTGGAAATCATTGCAAATTTAGGTTTGGACATCAACAATTGTCATGGGCAGAGCTCCGATAATGCCTCAAGTATGTCAGGAAAATATTCAGGTCTACAAGCAAGAGTGAACAATGCAAGCCCCTGAGCTTTCTTCATCCCATGTTCCAGTCATTCTTGGAATTTAATCTCCAATGCTGTAGTTGAATCCCGGGAAGGAGCTGTACATTTTTTTGACTTTGTTCAGAACGTGTAAGCCTTTTTTTCGGTTTCCACGCATCAATGGAATATGTTGCACTAACGCTTGGATCAAGCAAATGAAAACAATTTGACAGTCAAAAGAATTTGTAACACCAGGTGAGATGCTCATGCAAATGCTGATTTGGCTTTGAAAATGAACATTGCTGATATAAAGAAAAACTATATAAAGGAAAACTTATAGCAAATGTGACACCACTGTTTAAAAAAGGAGGTAGGCAGAAAGTGGGTAATTATAGGCCAGTGAGCTTAACTTCGGTAGTAGGGAAGATGCTGGAATCTATCATCAAGGAAGAAATAGCGAGGCATCTGGATGGAAATTGTCCCATTGGGCAGACGCAGCATGGGTTCATAAAGGGCAGGTCGTGCCTAACGATTTTAGTAGAATTTTTTGAGGACATTACCAGTGTGGTAGATAACAGGGAGCCAATGGATGTGGTGTATCTGGATTTCCAGAAAGCCTTTGACAAGGTGCCACACAAAAGGTTGTTGCATAAGATAAAGATGCATGGCATTAAGGGCAAAGTAGGAGCATGGATAGAGGATTGGTTAATTAATAGAAAGCAAAGAGTGGGGATTAATGGGTGTTTCTCTGGTTGGCAATCAGTAGCTAGTGGTGTCCCTCAGGGATCAGTGTTGGGCCCACAACTGTTCACAATTTACATAGATGATTTGGAGTTGGGGACCAAGGGCAATGTGTCCAAGTTTGCAGACGACACTAAGATAAGTGGTAAAGCAAAAAGTGCAGAGGATACTGGAAGTCTGCAGAGGGATTTGGACAGGCTAAGTGAATGGGCTAGGGTCTGGCAGATGGAATACAATGTTGACAAATGTGAGGTTATCCATTTTGGTAAGAATAACGACAAAAGGGATTATTATTTAAATGATAAAATATTAAAACATGCTGCTGTGCAGAGAGACCTGGGTGTGCTCGTGCATGAGTCGCAGAAAGTTGGTTTTCAGGTGCAACAGGTGATTAAGAAGGCAAATGGAATTTTGGCCTTCATTGCTAGAGGGATGGAGTTTAAGACTAGGGAGGTTATGCTGCAATTGTATAAGGTGTTAGTGAGGCCACACCTGGAGTATTGTGTTCAGTTTTGGTCTCCTTACTTGAGAAAGGATGTACTGGCACTGGAGGGTGTGCAGAGGAGATTCACTAGGTTAATCCCAGAGCTGAAGGGGTTGGATTACGAGGAGAGGTTGAGTAGACTGGGACTGTACTCGTTGGAATTTAGAAGGATGAGGGGGGATCTTATAGAAACATATAAAATTATGAAGGGAATCGATAGGATTGATGCGGGCAGGTTGTTTCCACTGGCGGGTGAAAGCAGAACTAGGGGGCATAGCCTCAAAATAAGGGGAAGTAGATTTAGGACTGAGTTTAGGAGGAACTTCTTCACCCAAAGGGTTGTGAATCTATGGAATTCCTTGCCCAGTGAAGCAGTAGAGGCTCCTTCATTAAATGTTTTTAAGATAAAGATAGATAGTTTTTTGAAGAATAAAGGGATTAAGGGTTATGGTGTTCGGGCCGGAAAGTGGAGCTGAGTCCACAAAAGATCAGCCATGATCTCACTGAATGGCGGAGCAGGCTCGAGGGGCCAGATGGCCTACTCCTGCTCCTAGTTCTTATGTTCTTATGTTCTTATTAGATATGGCCATATCAAATTCAGAAAAACCATGGGCTGGATTCTCCCAAAATGGGACTATGTCCCCACGCCGGTGTAAAAACGCTGGAGTTTTACTCTGGAGATTCCTAGAAAAAAGTACAGTTAATTCAATGCCCTGTAGGGGATAACAGGGAGCCAGAGTGATTCTCGCATCTTTAGCTGCGGATATGGGCTCCCGCAATTCCGGTTGTGAGTCCGCGCATGCGCACGGCGGCAGCCTCCAGCTGCCGCGCCGAGCTCAATGGCGGACTTGGACAGCGGAGACAGACATAAAAATTAGACCCCCCCCCCCCCCCAAATCGGCTGCTGAGTTGCGTGACCGGCGACGTGATCGGAGGTGCTGGTACGGCCCCGCGATGACTGTCCGTGTAGATCGTACGCGTCGAGGGCGTAGAAGATGGCGCCCAAGGTGGCGGCCCCCGTTGGTCGAGCGTGGCTGGCCGCGTGGGGGAGGATGACCAAGCTGCCGGCCCCCGTGAGTTGCACGTGTTGTGAGGGGGCGGAGTCGGCAGACACGCTGCCACATTGCGGGGTCTGCGGGCCTGTGAGTCTGAGGATCAGGTCTGTGAGTTAGAGTTCTTAGACCTGGCCAGGCAGACCTTGGCGAAGTGTCCTTTTCACCCACAGCTGCTGCAGTTCGCATTGCGGGTCAGGCAGTGCTGCCAGGGGTGTTGAGACTGGGCACAAAAATAGCAGGGTAGCCCCCCCCCATGGTGGGCGGGCGGCCGCGCGGCACAGGCCTGGGATAGTCTCTGGTCGGGGGCCCATGAGGGGGTCGCATGGTCGGCCGGGAATGCAGTAAGGCTCTGAAAAGCAACCTCCAGAGAGGTGGCTAACTTTACCCTGTCGTCCAGGTCCTGGGCCCCTTTTTCGAGCAGTCGCTGTCTCACATAATTCGACCGGACTCCCGCCACGTAGACGTCTTGGACGGCTAGCTCCATGTGCTGAGTGGCAGTAACGGCCTGGTAATTACAGTTGCGTGCGAGGGCTTTGAGGTCGTGTAGGTAGTCATCTAGCGACTCTCCGGGGCGCTGGCGGCGAGTGGTGAAGACGTGTCGTGCGTAGACCTCGTTCACAGGCCATATGTAGAGGCGTTCGAGCAGTGCGAGGGCATCTGTATAGGAGGCGGCCTCGTCGAACTGGACAGAAATGCGACAGCTCACCCGTGCGTGGAGGAGGCTCAGCTTCTGTTCATGAGTGACAGATGGCGTGGACGACGCGGCGAGGTAGGCCTTGAAGCATCAAAGCCAGTGCAAAGAAATGTCTTTCGCCTGCGGATCGAGTTCCAGTCTGTCAGGTTTGAGGGCTGATTCCATAGTTGTATTTAAGCTGATTAAATTGATGCGGCCATCAAATCACTCAAAGACACGAGGAGAAGTAAACCGTGGTTTCAATCAGCTTAGAACAGTGCCTGCCTGCGACTGGCACAATACTGGGAACTGCCTGCAGGTCAGCTGCTCTTTATACTTCCTCTTAAGGGGAGGAGCCATGGGCGGAGCCCGTACATGCCCCAACATATCCTCCTGTGGGTGAAGCCACGCAATGGCCCATAGGTGGAGCCCATAGGGTTAACAACATAACACAACAGCAGAACATGATACAAATGCACTGGCGAATTATTAGCACTATACATTCACCACAAGGTTCACACTCAAAAAAATTCCATGTGTGGGAGAATCCAGTGAGAATCTCCCCAAGATCAAAAAAAAACAGACTTCACCCCTATTAACATTTGTTTAATTGGGTCAATCTAAATGCCTTTGTGAAGTGATTTATCACATTTTTCTGAATGATATGTGCTATTTTTTTAAAAGTAAGTTGTTGCTGTGTTTTGTACACAAGGTCTTGCTTCAGATGGGATGTGACTTTTTAGTGGTAGATGAGGAAAGCCTACGTAGAGAATACAAAAATGGAGCAGACATATGGGGCGGGATTCTCCGGTCGCTGACGACCAAATCGCATTCGGCGATCGGCCGTAGAATCAAAGTTTCCGACCAAATCGGGGGCGTGGCGGCGCCGCTTTTGCGATGGTCCGCCCCCTCCAAAGCGGACCATCACCGTGCAATGTATTGATGGCCTCAGGACATTGCCTGAGACCCGGCCCCCGATGCTCCGCCCCCGACCGGCCGAGTTCCCGACGGCGTGGGTCTCTCATGGTCTCATCCGTCGGGAACTCGCCGTGGCGGCTGCGGACTCAGTCAAGTGCCGCCGCAGTCAGGGGAGGGCCGATCTGTGGACAGGTTGCATTTTGCCAGGGGCTGGGGGCACTGTGGGGTCTGGTCTGGGGCTCGCAAGCCAGCCAAATGGGGGGCACTATTTAGCAGGCTGGATCCGCGAACGGCCGGCACCATGTTGCACGGCATGGCTGCTGCAGGCCTCCGCTGTGCCCATGTGCGGCCATTGGACCTGGCAATTCTCGGGCCGTATTGACAGCTAGAGCCAGATGCTCTATGCTGCCTTGATGCTAGCCTCCAGGATTAGTGGCCGTTTTACGCTACTTTTTCTGTCGTAAAACGCCACCGTTCCCATGCCGGTGTGGGGACATAGCCTCAAAATCGGAGAATCCCATCTGTTTTCTGGTGGAGTGGGCCCCTGCAGGCAGCTGGATTCTCCGCCCTGGCAACTGGCCAATGGGGTTTCCCATTGTGGGCACCCCCACTCCGTCGAGAAATCGGGAGAGCTGCATGTTGCCAAAGACTCGAGCTGAGCAGGAGGAACCATGGAACATCTTTGCCAGATCATGATGCATCTGGCACTGCAGGGGAATGGGGGAGGACACCCGCTCCCGGTGGCCGTCATGATGAAGGTCGCCCTCAACATTTACACCATGGGGTCCTTCCAGGCACTGAATGTGGACCTGTCTGGGATCTCACTCACCTCGGTGCACAGGTGCACCTGTGCTGTAACGGAGGCCCTCTAAGCTCGGTCGGCAGAATGCATTACTTTCGCCGTGGACCGAACCTACAAGGTTGTCCGGGCAGCGGGATTCGCCGCCATTGCCAGGGTCCCCCAGGTTCATGGGGTAATCCACGGGACGCATGTCCCCCTATGAGCACAGGTGCATGAAAGGGTGATCTCCACAAATAGGAAGAGGTGGCACTCTATATGCGTGCAGTTAGTTGATGTGTGACCACGAGATGCACATCTGCGCCCAATTCCTAGGCAGCATTCACAACGCCTTCGTCCTGACACACTTGACATTTCCCTGCACCTTCAAGGTGCACCCCCAGGTGAGGAGTTGGCTCCTGGGGGACAGGGCTTATCTTTCATGGTTGCTTTCGTGGCTGATGACTCCTATCCGGAAGCCACGGACTGATGTGGAGACTCACTACAATGTCTCCCATACGGCGACCAGGGGCGTGATCGAGGGGTGCATTGGTGTGCTCAAGATGCGGTTCAGGTGCCTGGACCGCTCGAGAGGGAGCCAGCAGTAGACTGCTAGGAGAGTCTTCCACATCGTCAATGCATGCTGGATCCTCCACATTATTGTACAGCAGAGGGGTGACTTTCTGGAGGAGGAGGACGAACGGCAGGCATTGGACACCCTCTCGGGTTTCGTGGGGCTGCAGCTGGGGGCTTGTGGCAACAGGTGTCACCTCATCACCCGGAGTTGGGGCCCGGGACAGGGGACACCGGTTGGGCCCGCCTCATCGCCAGGTGATCCTGCAAGGCATGCATCAAGACCCATGGTTATATCGTGGATGGGGGGAGGGTGGTGAGAGTAGGGCTGGTGGGGGGACATGGTGGGTCGGGGGTGTGTGGTAGGTGTGGGGGGTTACACACGTGCCATGGGGACATTGAATTCCATGGGGGCTCACTTGCTTCCCCGATGCCGCCCTCCGCCTCAGCGACTGTCCACTCTCCGACCCCACTGACCAGGTCCAAAGCGCTCCTCTCAGCAGCAGTGAGGGCCCTCAGTCCAGTAGGCCCCCTCAAGTCTGCTCTCTCTCTCGCTCTGCGTTTGTGGGTCACCTTCCCCTGGGGGGACAGATAATGCACATTGTGGGACACTCAGACACGGGCAGCACACAGGGGTCTGCAGCTGGTGGCCTGTGTGTGCAGGGTGTAGGATCGGGATTGGTGCCAAGGGCGCGGTGGTGGTAGTGGGCCACCGTGTCTGGCCTGCGGGGTTACCCAACAGCACCCAGCACTGCCTACCAATCCACCTGATGGGGCCGCGTGGAGTTGGAGGGGGCTATGGAAGTGGGGGTGGGGTGGTGAGACGGGGGTGGTGCTAGGGGAGCGGGGCTGGTTACTCACACATCGTTACCTCTGTATCTGTATTGTTTTATAACATTTGGTGTAAATTTACATATTTTATCTTGTAGCCTCTGCCAGTAAGAATGTAACCCACTTCGAGAATGAACATAACTTTCTTTATTTTCATGTCCAATTTGTTAATTAAAAAAATATTAGAATATTGTTTCTTAGTAAATTGGGTAAATTTCACATTGTGCAAAGTAGGAATAAAGACCCCCAGTCCAATTTTTAGAAGACAACCTTAGGAACTTGATAATAGATTGATTTTCAAAATCCTCAAAATGAATATTATTACGCAAATAAATCCAAACTCTGCTTTATTGACCACATTCATTGTACCTTTGTTTCTTTTGTAAAGGCTCATGGAATCTCGATTGTGTCCTTTCTAGTCCTTTCGCTTTTCTTAACACAATTGCCACTTACACTTTAAAAGCATGCTAACAATCCAGATGTCACTGCAGCTCAAGTGATAGTTTCCATTGACAAGGCAGCTGCTAATTCGCTTTTGTCGTAAATCATCAGCTGTTCTGTATACATTAGGCTTGTCTAAATGCAGCAATTTTCTCTTCTACAATCTTGGTCACAGTGGAGCCAGAATTAAGGCCAAGGTGGTGGGATAATGAGCTCTATTATTGTTCAAGTGTAAGACAAAAAGAGGATGAATTTCTCCACTCAATATTATACCAGTGGTTACAAAACTTACATTTGTACTTTTCTTCACTCTCCTCCAGTTGGTGACATGATGTGGTCCACCTCCTTAGGTACCAGCAGCCTATGTAGCTTACGCACCTGCAGTAGTTCACCCAAGTGGTCATTCATGTGTGTAGTAACAGTGAGCGATGTCAGGCCAGGGTGGCAACATAAAATAAAAGCAAATTACTGCGGTTGCTGGAATCTGAAACCAAAAGGAAAATGCTGGAAAATCTCAGCATCTGTAGGGAGAGAAAAGAGCTAATGTTTTGAGTCCAGATGACCTTTTGTCAAAGTTAAAGACAGAGAAAGTGGAAAATATTTATACTGTGGAGTGAGAATGAAAGATGAGTCATAGCCACATAAACCCAGGGAAGCGGGGTGCTAATAGCCACAGAAAGCAAAGGGAAAGAGTGCTAATGGCAGTCCCCAGAGAGAACAAAAGGTGTGAAAGACCAAACTGCAGAGCAACTAACATCAGAGGGTAAACTGTGACAGATGTAGATGTGGGGGAAGAGGAAGGGGAAGCAAAGGGGAGAAAGGGTAACAAAAGGTGGATAAGATGGGGGGTGAATATATATAAAGAAAGACAAGAGAGAAAGGAATGGTAACAAAGCAATTGAAATGCAATGGGATGAAAATAAATGGATTGAGTTGGGGTAGAGCTAATCATCTGAAGTTGTTGAATTTGATGTTGAGACCGGAAGGCGGTAGCATGCCTAACCGAAAGATGAGATGTTGTTCCTCGAGTTTGTGTTGAGCTTCACTGGAACATTGTAGCAGGCCAAGGACAGACATGTGGACATGGGAGCAGGGTCTTAGTGTTAAAATGGCAAGCAACAGGAAGGTCTGGGTGCTGAATGTGCACAGGTTTGCAGCATGGCAGATCTCAACCTTGTCCTTACCAAACATCCCCAGAAATGAATTTTGCAGCACACTTTTAATGTGTCAATATGTTGGTGTCATGAGAATGTCACTTTAAGAACTGGTTAGCTGCTCATGTTACTGCAGTGATGTCAGAGTGTGGGTGGCGCTGAGCTCTAGTTCTGCTGTTTAGTTTCACTTTGAGAAAAAGCTTGGGTGTGTCTGTCTTTTTGGTTTCGTTTTTCAGGGTGTTGCAGCTGAAGTCAGCCAAAGCAGCTGTACTGTTGATCCCTCTGCCATGAAGGACTATCTCTTGATCATTTGGTGAATTCAGAAATGTAAATGTTTTCAGTATTGAATGTAAACCCTGATGTGCTTCTGTTTAAAGGTTGTTAAGTATTTTGGATGTTAAAAGGACAGCTTAAAGGATTACTTAGTGTTGTATTCTTTGGGGGTTAACTTTGAATTAATGGTGGCTAAGATATTCACTGTTTGTTTTAAAAAGGTTAACTTGAGTTCATAGAATAAACATTGTTTTGTTTTTAAAAATACTGGTCCATTTCTGCTGTACCATACCTGTAGAGTGTGCCGTGTGCTCCCCATACCACAATCTATTAAAAATTGTGGGTGAGGTGAACTCCATGTTACACTTTGGGATTCTCTAAACCCTGACACATAACAGTTGGGTAGTTCATTTTTCTATTCATTTCTCCAGGTGTATTGAGTTGCCCTGTCAATTGTAGAGCTCCTATCACTGCCCAAACTAACCCAGCAAAGGCCAATACTATTTTCATCAAAACTACTACTGAAAAGGAAATGTGTGAATCTTTGTTCATGTGTCAAACTTTTTACATGTATCAAATTACATACCTTTTCAAATAATATTCAACATAAATACAGAAAAATAAACGTCTGATGGTCACATAAAAGCTTGCAGGTACAATGGTACGTTGGCTTGGATTCACCATTCTGGAGACTAAACCTCCCGCCAGCACAGAATCAGGACTAGTCCCCGTTGGCACTGGGTGCGGGACCCAGTTGCGAGTCTCTCTCCTTAACCATGCAAATATATGCACGTTGGAGAGCTCGCCGGATTGTATTGAAATCCGAGTAACAAGTCATCATTTTTAGTGGGCAGCCCGATCCCAAGGTCTGGCGGCAGACCCCCTCTCCCCCTCCACCCTACAACGCTAATCCTGCCCTCCCCCCTTTGACAAGAAGGGGAATGAGTGTGTTTATAAACATTGTGGTTAGTAGCAGGGTAATGGAGATGCATTCAAGCATGAAAGGAAAGATAGACAATCCACCAAGCACCTGTCTCTGGACCAATGTCAATCACTGGCTAGCGAAATGTATTGCTGTGTGAAATTGAATTAAAGATTTGCATTTCAAAGGCTGTCAGGGAATTTGGCTTTCAATGAAGCCTCTGACACTTGTAACAGATGCTGCTTTAAACACTTTTATTTATTTATATTTGCTTCAAACACTTTTGTCTGAGGCAGCAAATTTTAAGGAAGGGTAAGTGAAAATGTCTTGCGTGGACATTCTTCAGCTTTCACTGTCTTGCGTGGACTTTCTTCAGCTTTTAGGCAGGGGTGACTGATGTGGGTCTCTCATATGGGTCTTTGATGGGGGTCTCTGATGGGGATCTCAGATGGGGTGTCTCTGATGGGGGTGACCGATGGAGGTGACTGATGGGGTAAATGATGGGAGGGTCTGATGGGAGGGATTGAGGGGTCGATGGGGAAGGGGCACCCTCATGCGTGTGCTGTGGGGGGGTGAACCATTATTTCTGTAGCGAGGGGAGGGTGCCCCTCTTTGTTAGCGGGAGGGAGAAGGAGGCAATATTTACACTGTGGGGGGCCTTACGATGGACTTGAGAAGAACCTCAGATATGCACTGACCCCTTGACCCACCTCAAGATCCATCAGGTAGGGTAGGTTTAGACAAACTTGCACCAAAGCCCACCCCGTGCATAATTGAGGAGGGGGGGATATGGGGGGGGGGGGGGTTGCTGCGGTGAATCGGGCTTCCAGCCTGTTAATTATATTGAGATGGATGCAAATCACAGGGGCAAACCCACTTTTCAACAGATGCTCCATCCTTCGCCCGATTGAGAATCCCAATCCTGGCATTGGGCAATGGAGAATCCACCAGCTCAATCGCCCTGATTATCAGCAATTAGTAATATGTATACCATCTATCTTTCACCGCTGTTTGGTGTTACTTTGAATAGAACTTTTATTCAAACAAATCATGTTATTTTCGTAAACACTCAAGTGGCTTGTCGTCTGTGAGTAACCAGAATTGACTGACAGGTATTTTATGCAAAGATAGCAACAAAATAAAGCTGCCATCATGTTTCCTATTTCTACCTGTCGAGGAAGAAAGTGCAGCAGAATGTTTGTTCTAAAGGTGAGAAGGTCAGGAAATCAACTCAGTTTTCTCATTAGGGGCATGATGGTTATCCGTCTCCATGCATAGTGGAAGGAATTACACTGTGCCTCTTTCAGCGCTGGTGTTCTAGATGTCTTAAGTCTGATGCCATAAATCCAGCTTGCTCAACACCAACTGTTTAATGGAGATTATTTTTTCATATAGAGAGACATGCCCACCATATTTCCTCCACTGGGATTCTGAGTGGTGTGGGTCTCAACTGATTCAACTGCAACCAGTTACCATTCCCCCCACATATCTATGATATGAGAAATTTACACTATATCGATTTACTTGTAAGAGTTCAAATATCTCTAATGATGTGAAATTTGAGTAAAAGCAAAATCACACAGATAACTTTGATTAGGCAATTTGAGGCCACTTTAAGTGAAAGCTAATGTGCAAAATTACTGGGAGGCACTCTGAAAGAAGGAGGGACAGTCATGGTAAATGTGGGGGAGGCCTTGGGGTTTGAGGGTCCCAGGATGGAAACCCTAAAGAATTGTCAGTCTCTGTCCTCCAATTCCTTTGAGATAAAACTATCTTTGCTGGTGTGAAACCGCAGGAGCTGTCCTCGCTGCGCTTGGGGAAGCTGAGGCAGGCAGATCCATAAAAGGCAGTAATGACAACGTAGGCTGGAGGTGGCATCCCATATGCAAGGGCTGCTGCACACCCTGAAGACCTGGATGCCCATCAGGCTGAGGAGGGTGCTAGAAGGGGAGGCCAGCAATGGCCCACAGTGTACAGGCGTCATTGGTCATTCCATGAGCTGATGGACACTGTGTGCCGCAGAAGGCTCTGACTCGGCAGGGAGACAGTGTGGCAACTGTGCCATGTCCTTGTGGGCATGGCACCCCATGGAGGAGAAGGAAACCCTCTTCCGGTGGCCATAAAGGTCACTGTAGCCCTCAAATTCTATGTCACCGGGTCATTCCAGGGCTCTAGCGGGGAATTGTGTGGCATATCCCAATCTTCCACCCACAGGTGCACCTGGGTGGTAACAGATGCACTGTATATCTGGGCATCAGACTATATCATCTTCAACCTTCACCAGGCCCACCAAGATGCCGGGGCTGCAGAATTTGCTGCCATCACTGGGATGTCCCAGGTCCAGGAGGCAATCGATGATACACATGTCATCCTGCAAGCACCGGGCATCAGGGAAAGCCCCAGATTAAAACCGGGAGCAGGGGGGGGCATTCCCTGAATGCTCAAATATGTGAACCCACCACATCAGGATCATGCACGTATGTGCTCGCTTCTCAGGAGCACGTATAGCAGCTACATCCTGGGACATTCAGATATCTTCGAGGACCACCCCAGTTCAATGGGTTGTCTCATGGGGGACAATGGATATCTGCTGAGGACATGGCTGGTGACGCAGGTGCGGAAGTCTGAGACCGAGGTGGTGACCCGTTATAATGAGGCCCATTTATGCTGTTGTTGAGTCGCGCATCGGGCTGCTAAAACTGCGGTTCCAATGCATTGACTGCTCAGGCGGTGCCCTGAAGCACACCCCCAGAGGGTCTCCCACTTTGTGGTGGTCTGCTGTGCCCTCCACAATCTGGCACAGCATTGGGCAACATGCTGGAGGGGAAGGTGGAGGAGGTGGAGGGACATGAGGCCTTGTCCGAGGAGTTGGACCAGGAGGGGCTGCAGGATGTGCCCAGAGGACGAGCCCGAGGAGGAGCCAGAGGATGGAGGACAGTCTGCAATGAGGGTCTGAGATGTGAGTAGGACCAGGGAGGCCCTGATCGTCTCAAGATTTTCCTAGGACGAGGCTTTGCCTATCAGCTCAATGCACCCACCCCCACCCAATTTCCTTCCCCCACCAATCAAACCCCTTCTCTCCCAATCTCCTTTCCCATGTCACCCCCAATCTCCTGCCCCACACATTTCCCTCCTCACCTGCCCTTCCATTACCCCCCCCCCACAAGCTGAACCTTCCAACCACCCTGTTCCCCCTTCCAAAGGTCTTTGTAACATCGCTCCAGGGTGAGGGGCTTGTGTCGGCACTGTGAGTGGGTCACTATACAGGCAGTAGAGAGATGATCACTCGCTGTGAGGAAAGCTCTGGTGCTCCTCAATTTTTGCTGAAGTTTGACTCCTGTCTTTCTGCTGACAGCACACTCACACCCATCCTCTGAACAAGGTCTGCAACGGGGCTTTTGATCTTGGACCACTGTGCCTTGGGGGTTCAGGGGAGTGGAGGGGAACAGGGGGTGGGGTGCAGGCAGGCCCACTGTGTAGGTTAGCATGACAGAGGCTTCACATATGAGTTGTGACATGTTTTAATAATGAACATTTCCATTCCCCCTAACTACAGATAGTGACCCCACCAGTGCCCACTCGTGCATCTCACTCTTCGTGATCTTTTGTTGTCTACTGCTAGGTCTAGGTGTGTCCCCAGGATGCACATCAGAGGCGGAGGCAGCTCGCTCCTTTCCCCGCCCTGTGGCCTTTGATACCCTTGGCAGAAGTCCGCTGGAGGTCCTGGAGCCGGAGGGCCCCTGCCGGCTTACCAGTTTTGCAGTGCCACCCTGTTCTGCCCACTGCCATTGGGATGCAGCAGTGTCAGGAGGGGGAATACTGAAGAACTGGAGACCGTTGTTGTCTGCTTGGTGGCAGGGCCCAGGTAGGCCTTCAGTGCTGCCTCCTCCCCGACGGAGCCTATAGGGTCCTGGGGGACTCCATAGGATGGAGCGGCAGCTGGAGTGAGCTCCAGAGGTTTCAGAGTCATCTGGCGGTTCCAGTCCTGGGGCCTTTCCAATGGTCTGCACCATAGTATCGACACGCTTAGCCATGGTCCTCAGTGGCTGGGCTAAGCTCTGCAGTGCCTCGACAATGTCCACCTGCATCTGGGGCACATCCCTCAATGACTGGGATATGATGTCAATGCCCTCAGCCATGGTCTGCCCAGATTGAACCATGCCTTGGTCTGCACCACTCCAAGACATGGATGCCATGCTTCAGGTATTCCACTGTAGTTGCCACTGTCATGGGAGTGTCCCTTTAAGAAATGTTTTTGTCTTATCACATGGCTTTAGTGAAGTCATTGTGTGGGGGGAGCTGGGCTATGGCTCTGAGTTTTTACTTTCTCTTTGAGTTTTCGGAGCTGGATTGTGGCTTTGTGAGTTTTTACTATTGTTTTCTCATTTGGCTGCTGTAGACTTAGACAGAAAAGTATCTTGGCATGTCTCTCTATTTTCAATTTTAAAGAGTTAGTCCAAGGAAGAAACCCAATGATTATAGTTACCTGCTGTTTTTGGTAAAAACGGGTTTTTGATTTATGGGATGTTGTTATTAAATTGGAACAATTAAGGGGGGATTTATTAAGGGTTATAGATAGATTACTGTAGCTGTGTGGGGTCTTTATGTTTGTCGTTGATAAAATTCTTACTGTGTGTGTTTATACAAATGTTAACTAAATTCGTAGAATAAAACTTGTTTTTTTGTTTAAAAGCGCCGAAGAACTCTGTTGAATAACACCTGAAAGGCAGACTCTTGTGCTCATCGTAACCAAAATCATTAAACAGTTGTAGGTCAGGTGAACTCCATAATACATGGTGTTTTCTAAACCCTGGCCCAAAATACCACACGAGCAGAGTTGATTTCGGTGCCACACATTGTCGGCACCATCTCCTGCATCTGAAGCCTTTGGAACTCTACCAAACGGCGATGCAGACATTGGCATGTTGCTGACACCTCCTCCTGAATCTCACGGCTCTGTCCTATCATCTACATCAGCTCAAGAAGAACATTGTCCAGCGGCTCAACATCTGACTGCGATCAAGCTGTTTCCTGTGATCCAACAGACCTCCAACTGCTGTGTTTCTTGGATGTTCCTGCCTCCACTTGATGTACATCAGCAACTGTGGTGCGCATCAGATTGTGCCTCAGAAGCCTCTTGACTAATTTCACCTACTGAGGTGTGTGTCTCTGCGATGGTGGAGGATGCAGGGGACAGTTGTGACACCTTGATGGTGGTTTCTTCAGAAGTCTTCTCCAAGGTGTTCTCTTCGATGGCGGGGGTTAGGGGGGAGCGGAAATGACTGCAGGTGACATGGCCCCATCAATTGGATCCTGCAAGACAATTGACATGTGGTCAGTGAGAGGGAAGGATCATTTTGCCTGACATGACAACTCTCTTGAGACATCATCTGGATGAAGGGGCAGTGGATCCTCAACTCTCTGGCGCAGGCCAACCTTGCCATCGGTGACTGCTCTCGCCTCAGGCAACCACACAATTTCCAGTTCCCATTCCTCACAGAATGTGAGGACTTGAATCTCAGGGATTCCTCTCCCTGTCGTGGCCCTTTCCCATTTATTATTGACTATCTTCTCCTGCGCAGACAAAGAGAGGACATTGTGAGCCACACACTTGATGGGTCAGGGGGATCCATAGCGGGCAGCATGTGTGGCACTGCACCTCGACATGAAGGGGTTGTGACGGTGGGTGTCAGGGGGCTCTGAGGAACAAGCTGGAAGATCAGATGTGGAGAGGGTGCGAGGTGTCAGCCAGTTGATGTGGGGGATGGGAGGAGCGGGTTTTAGAATTTGTAGGGCTGCAGTCAGGATAGGTTACCTACTCTTGCAGCACGTTGGAGGTGATTGGTCTTCTTCCGACATTGGACGCCAGTCCTCCTTGTCATGCTGCCTGCACTGACAGCCTCTGCCACTGCCTCCCAAGCGGCATTGCCCACCCTGCTGCTGGCCCTCCGACCCCTCGGGGGAACAGGGTGCCCTGCTTCTCATCCACGGTGTTGAGAAGTTTTGTAAGGTCACTGTCCCCAAAGCAAGGAGCAGGTCTGCGCGCTGCCGTGCTTATGTGTTAACTGGGAGTGAGGGAGAGCTGAGGTGCGGGTTGGACGAATCAGACAGCGAGGGAGCCACAAATTTCGAGAATCTCGTGGAGGCTCATTTTTGGCACTAAGTGCCGTTGAATACTGCTATCTCGTCAATGCGGCCACCGCAAACCTCCCACAAATCACGCCCAAAACCAGACTTTAACTTTGGTACGCTGAATCGCATCGATTACCTGAGCTGTAGCACACTGTGCAAACATAATTCAAAAACTATTTTAGTCAATTTAGTCAACTGAGGAAAGCAAATTGAGGATCTAACAGCTTACAATTATTTCACAAAGGAATTTACAAACTGTCAACTTCAATCTTCACAGGTTTCCATATTGTTTCCAAAGCTAATGAAGGCAAAAATAAATAAATTATTCTTACAATATTAACATATGATTAGCTTATTCATATGGTAGAATAAACTGGTTGAATGTCAGGCAATGCTTTCTTTGCGAATCACAAGCACCAGCCTGATTATCATTGTCACAGAATGAAGGAAAACACAACTAAGGAATCCTTATTTGTCCGATGGTGATAAACGATTGGCAATTGAACATATCTGTCACTGGTGTTGTAAATAATGATGCAATACTTGGCTATGATTGTGATTGGATCCAAGATCAGCTGCAAACCACATGATCCATCTGAAGCAATAAAGGCCATTGAATTACATTAAAAGGGATAGACCATTCCCAGTGTGTTTTGTTTGTCAAATTAAATGGAGTGGGTATAATCTATAGAGCGTGGTCTTCTGGTAACCCCCCACCACCACCATGCAACATGTTTTCTGGCAGCAGAGGGGGAGGGGGGTGGGGGGGTTGCCATTGGCTGCCGGCGGGATCTACCGCTCCTGCCAATGTTCAAGACACTTTCGTTGGCTCATCTTCCCCACCGGCAGAGGGTCTGCCGCAGGGGGTCACCTTCGGCGGGACTGGAAGATCTGACTAGCAGGAAGGGCCAGAAAATCCGTCCTTATGACAACATTGCACAAGGAATAAATTGATTTGTTGAACAGGTCCCTTTCTCTTTTGAATATCTGTTAAACTTTAGTGTTTTCTGTGTTGCCGTGCATAAGGAACTAAAGTTTAGGTTAATATTGACAGTTTTACAGGTTTAATGTTTATGTATAACTCTCTATAATACATCTTTCAAATATTTAATTCAAATATTGCTAAGATTTTGTCTCACTATCAGATCTAAATTTAGCTTGATCCCTAATAATAGGAGTCCTCTTTGCTGATTTGTCAACAGGAGAGCATTTGGTTAAATATTTAAAATGTTGTATCCTACTTTCCTTACCATGATATGGTTTCCCTTATGGCAGCAACACTGATATCTCACTCGCACACCATTGTCATTAGTGAGCCGAGGTTGTGAGTATTGGTCAACCATGCTGCACCGTGCATCATCTTTATTTGCCTATGTGTATTGTTACCACTCCCTCGGGGACCACAAACTATCGTCCATCAGATTCCCCACATTTACCTCTGAGTATGAACTCCCCTGGTAATTGGGGGCAGGGTTCCTCACAGTATATAAACCCTGACCTGGTTGCAGGTCGGGGAGGGTGGCCCTTCGGCGAGGAGTTGTTAGCTTAGTGTATACCTAATTAAACCTTAGTTCATTTTAAAAAAATAAATTTAGAGTACCCAATTCATTTGTTCCAATTAAGGAGCAATTTAGCGTGTTCAATCCACCTACCTTGCACATCTTTGGGTTGTGGGGGGAAACCCACGCAAACACGGGGAGAATGTGCAAACTCCACAAGGACAGTGACCCAGAGCCGGGATCGAACCTGGGACCTCGGCGCCGTGAGACTGTAGTGCTACCACTGCGCCACCCTGCTGCCCTCTTAGTTCATTTCTATCCTACCGTGCGTTCCTGTGTCTCTTTCTTTGGGTTCTACATGTACAATCAATCAGGATACTGAATAGCAATCAGCCTGATGATCAGGTAGGTTTTTTCCCTCTGGTCACCAGACTGAAAACACTTAGGAAAACGGCAGCATCCATTACTCCCACCTGAACTGAGATGAGTTTATGTAGTCCACTACATAAAGTCGATGGAGTCGGAACTGTCGGGGCTATTTCCACTTCGGGTATATTCAGAAAATTAGTTGGAAACTGCTTTGGTTAGTTTACAGTTTCAGGTTTTCACAAAAGGAATTTGCATAACCTCAAATATAAAGGGCGGGATTCTCCACTTGGCGACGGCGAAAGAGCATTGGCGATCGGACGGAGAGTCCCTTTTGTCGCTGAAATCGGGGAGAAGCCTGTTTTCGGATGCTCTTACCCCTCCAAAACAGCGTCATCGGTGAGTACGCCGCACACCGTTGGGACGGCCTCAGGACGTCATCTGAAGGCCCTTGCCCAATGCTCCGCCCCCGATGGGCCAACTTCCCGACAGCGTGGATCACTTGTGCTCTGAGTTTTCAGCAAACTTGCGTGGGGGCTGCAGACTGTGTCCAACACCACCACAGTAGTGGCAGGGGGAGCCGTTCCGCTGGCAGGTGGGCTCCGGCAGGGGCTGGGGGAAAGGGTGGGGGTGGTCTAAGGGTGGCGAGGGGGTTACAGGGGGGCCCTATCTGACAGGCCGAGTCCGTGCATGGCCGGCGCCATGTTGTACGACGCTACTGCTGCAGGTCGTCGCCATGCGCGGCCACGGACCTGGCAATTCTCTGGCCGTTTCTGTCGGGAACGCCGGGGGTTTTACATGGCATGGTTGCTAGCCCCACCACTGGGTGCAGGGGCGCTTCCGACATTTTCATCATAAGACTAGACACATTCTCCGGATATAGCCACAAAATCGGAAGATCCAGCCCAAAATCGTACATAAAGCAGTACCATAACGCAGCATAGGAGACTGTAATAATTTATTTGTTCTTCCATTAAAAAGTATCCTTTGAATTACCTTGTGCAGTTTTATTAATACACTGCAAATGGGATTAACACCAAAAATAAGAATTTTTTGTCCTCTATCTAGCAGGAATTTGAAATCATTGATAATGGCTCTAAAAACCATTCATTTGTGTACCAGTAAATTAAATATTTTTTTTAAAAGATAAAGCTTTTAAATTGTCTGCATGCATCTACAAAAGACAGCATAATTTGAAGAGCTTTACTAAACCAGCACAATTACTGTATTCTCCGAATTTTACCCTGCATTTGTGCTGTGTGTGTGAGAAGGATCTGGGGCGAGATTCTCCGACCCCCCGCGATTCTCCGGACTGGATGGGCCGAAGTCCCGCTGCTAGAATGTCTGTCCCGCCGGCGTAGATTAAACCACCTACGTTACCGGCGGGACAAGGTGGCGCGGGCGGGCTCTGGGGTCCTGGGGGGGGCGCGGGGCGATCTGGCCCCGGGGGGTGCCCCCACAGTGGCCTGGCCCGTGATCGGGGCCCACCGATCCGCAGGCGGGCCTGTGCCGTGGGGGCACTATTTTCCTTCCGCCTTCGCCACGGTCTCCACCATGGCGGAGGCGGAAGAGACTCCCTCCACAGCGCATGCGCGGGGATGCCGTGAGAGGCCGCTAACGCTGCGACGCATGCGCTGCCCGGAGATGTCATTTCCGCGCCAGCTGGTGAGGCACCAAAGGCCTTTTCCGCCAGCTGGCGGGGCAGAAATTAGTCCGGCGCGGGCCTAGCCCCTTAAGGTTGGGGCTCGGCCCCCCAAGATGTGGAGGATTCCACACCTTTGGGGCGGCGCGATGCCCGACCGATTTGCGCCGTTTTGGGCGCCGGTCGGTGGACATCGCGCCGACACCGGAGAATTTCGCCCCTGATTTGGGCAAACTGAAACACTGAACCAAGCCGGCAATTGAACCTGAGACCCTGGAGCTCTGAAGCAACAGTGCTAACCACTGTGCTACCATGCCACCTGTGATGTTTCTCTTTGTTGATATCTCAGGGCATTTTGTTTACTCCAGATAAAATTTTGGGCCAGTTTCATTTGAACACTTCTTTTTCCAATGTTGTTCCAGGGGAGATTCTCCGCCTGCGTTGCACCTGGCGCACATCCCAATACTCCTGGAGAATAGTGGCAGAGCCCCTAAATGGAGCTTGCACCAGGTACCAAATGGAGCATAATGCTCCTGGCTCGTGGCATTGGACGCAATCTGGTTCACGCCTTTGCTGGACATGAACCAGATGAGAATATTTGCAATAACATTTATATATGCTCAGACCATTTGAAGTTGGAATATCCCGGCTGATGCACTATCAATTACGACGAGACGAGAGTAGAGAGTAATCGAGGCTTTATTACACAGAGATGTGGAACTTCCCGCAGCTGCTGCCGAAATGGCTGCAGTTCAGAGAGCACACACATTTATACTCCGCCTACTGGGCGGAGCCAGCAGGCAGGGATCTACCGCCATACCTGTAGTACAGGGGCCTTACCGTAATACCCTCGTATGCAGTATATACAATATAACAGTGGTGACTACCACATTCACCCCCTGTTAAAAAAAGAGTCCAGTGGGGGTGGTGGAAAACTATTTACATACAGGTTGTTTAAAATTTAAGAGGTTACAAATTTAGACGATCGGGCGCCTTGATCCGTTGTTGCGAGCGCCACAGTTCTGGTGGTGATTCAGGCGTCAGTTCGGTCGTCGGTGACTCCGGGAGCGTGTTGACCTTAACTTCATCCCCGGGTGGGACCAAGGGGAGGACGGATCGTCCTGGAGCGGGGGCTGTGGTGGGGTGCACCAGGGGGAGGGAGGATGGCGCCGGGGCAGAGGGGGGGGGGTGTGGGAACCCAGCTGGCGCCAGGTCCCTGAGGGAGACTGTGTCTTGGCGGCCGTCGGGGTATGCTACGTAGGCGTACTGCGGGTTCGCGTGGAGTAGCTGTACCCTTTCAACCAACGGGTCCACCTTATGGAGCCTGTTGCTGAATGTTTCTCTCTTTATTTGGCTCTGAATATGGTCGCCTTCCTTAATTCTAATTACGTTTGCTCTAGAGTCGCCAGGTATCTTTCGATACCGCCACAAGGTTCAAACCGAATACTGATCAAAGACTCGATACACTAGTTAGTTAGTTCAAAGTCAAATGCTTATTTATTTACACACACAGTTAAATATACTCATGCACAAATACTACAGACGAAACTATCACTACACATAAAGCCTATACTTAATTTTGGGCGCCCACTCAGTCAGAGGAACAATGGCCGTTGTTCGGTTCTGAGGCTGCTGTGGTCGAAGTGGTGAAGGGGAACAGCTAAGGCCGTCTGTCAGGTAGCTTGCGTTGACCTTGGACTTACTTGTTCTGGTGCAGCTGTTGGGCAGGTCTCTCCTCGGTGAGAGCCGGAGCCTAGAGAACGATTCTCTCTTGGGGATTCCTTCTTATAACCAAAGGGGCTTTGCGCGCTTTTGGTTGGGCCTTGAACTTGGCCCCAATCAATTGGGCCGTTTCTCGATCGTTCCTATCGATTTCATCCAATAAAGGGGTGGGTGACTGATGGCTGGGCGTGTCCTAGGTGGCCATTGGCCTGCTTTGTTCAGGTCTCCTCTGGCGCCGGGGTGTCTGCCTTAGTATTGGTTACATAAATATTACTCTTTTGTTGCCGGAAATGGGCCATTAGTATGCTCATAGGCCTACAGTTTTGGTCTGGTCTGGGTGCTGCGGCTCCAATAAACAGACAAACCCTGAACCTGCTTGTTTTCTCAGTATTGTCCATTTTCCTTGCCATCTTTGCAAAGTGTCATTTTGTAATCAGAAGTGGCCAGCCCAGATGGCTACAAGCCATGCGTATTTGCGGAGGAGAATGGGTCCTGGAGCTGCCAGCCATGTTGAGAGCGAAACCCCGGAGGTGGACTTCCTGGGGAAGGCAAAGAGACATTCATGGGGAGTTTCGTTTGTCGCAGTGCACAGGAGCGACCGAATGGAGTGAAGGGCGTCGGGGAGGACCTCCTGCCAGCGGGAGGCCGGGAAATCTCTGGACCGTAGGGCCAGCTGGACGACCTTCCAGACCGTCCCATTCTGCCGCTCCACCTGCCCGTTTCCCCGGGGGTTGTAGCTGGTCGTCCTGCTCAAAGCAATGCCATTGTTGAGGAGGTACTGGCGTAGCTCACCGCTCACAAATGAGGATCCCCAGTCACTGTGGACGTAGGCGGAGAAACCAAACAGAGCGAAGAAAAGTTGAGGGCTTTGATGACGGTGGCAGACGTCATATCGGGGCATGGGATGGCGAAGGGGAATCTTGAATATTTGTCGACCACATTAAGAAAATAGGTGTTGCGGTCGGTGGAGGGGCGGGGCCCTATGAAGTCCACGCTGAGGCGTTTAAAGGGGGGGGAGGCCTTCACCAGGCACGCACGGTCTGGCCGGTAGAAGTGCGGTTTACACTCCGCGCAGACCTGGCAGTCTCTGGTGATAGCCCTGACTTCCTCGATGGAGTAGGCCAGATTGCGGGCCTTTATGAAGTGATAAACGCGGGTGAACCCCTGGGTGACAGAGATCGTCGAGCATGGTCCGGAGTCGGTCCACTTGTGCGCTGGCACATGTACCTTGGGATAGGGCATCGGGGGGCTGGTTGAGCTTACCGTGGCGATACAAAATCTCGTAATTGTAGGTGGAGAGCTCGATCCTCCACCTCAAGATCTTATCATTTTAGACCTTACCCCGCTGTGTGTTAAACATGAAGGCAACTTGTGGGTGGGGGTGGTATGGGAGGTGTTGAGGGCGGTGATCAGGGGAGAGCTGGTTTCCATTGGGGCTCATGTGGAGAGGACAGGGGGTATGGAAAGGGAGAGGTTAGTGGGGGAGATTTTGGGAGTGGACGGGAGATGTGCGGCGGCCCCGGAGGAAAGATTGCTTGGGGAGGGACGACGGCTCCGGACGGAGTTTGACCTGTTGACCACAGGGAAGGCGGAGGCACAGTGGAGGAGGGCGCAGGGGACGACCTACGAGTATGGGGAAAAGGCTAGTCGGATGCTGGCACACCAGCTCCGTAAGAGGATGGCAGCGAGGGAAATAGGGGGAGTCAGAGATGGGGGGGGAGCCGCGGTTCGGAGTGCGACAAAAATAAACGAGGTATTCAAGGCCTTTTATGAAGAGCTGTACAGATCCCAGCCCCCTGTGGGAAGAGGGGATGAGACGATTCCTAGATCAGCTGAGATTCCCGAGGGTGGAGGAGCAAGAGGTGGCTGGTTTGGGGGCACCAATTGGGGTGGAGGAGCTGAGCAAGGGTTTGGGGAGCATGCAGGCGGGGAAGGCCCCGGGACCGGACGGATTCCCGGTGGAGTTCTACAGGAAGTACGCAGACCTGTTGGCCCCGCTACTGGTGAGGACCTTTAATGAGGCAAGAGAGGAGGGGACCCTGCCCCCGACAATGTCGGAAGCGACAATTTCTTTGATCCTAAAGCGGGACAAGGACCCACTGCAATGTGGATCGTACAGGCCGATCTCGCTCCTCAATGTGGATGCAAAGTTGCTGGCAAAAGTGCTGGCCACGAGGATCGAGGACTGTGTCCCGGGGGTAATCCACGAGGACCAGACGGGATTTGTAAAGGGCAGGCAACTAAACACCAATGTGCGGCAGCTCTTAAACGTGATAATGATGCCATCGGAGGAGGGAGAGGCGGAGATAGTGGCAGCTATGGACGCGGAGAAGGCCTTTGACCGAGTAGAGTGGGAGTACCTCTGGGAGGTGCTGCGCAGGTTTGGGTTCGGGGTAGGGTTTATCAATTGGGTTAAGCTCCTTTACAGAGCCCCGATGGCAAGTGTAGTGACGAACCAGCGGAGGTCGGAGTACTTTCGACTGTACCGAGGGATGAGGCAGGGGTGCCCCCTGTCCCCCCTGTTGTTCGCATTGGCGATCGAACCATTGGCCATGTCATTGAGGGAGTCTAATAAATGGAAGGGGGTGGTCCGAGGGGGAGAAGAGCATCGGGTGTCGCTATATGCGGATGACCTGTTGCTGTAAGTGGCGGATCCAATGGAGGGGATGGTGGAGGTCATGCAGACTCTAAGGGAGTTTGGGGAGTTTTCGCGCTATAAGCTCAATGTAGGGAAGAGTGAGCTCTTTGTATTACAGGCGGGGGACCAAGAAAGAGGGATAGGGGACCTACCGCTGAGGAGAGCGGAGGGGAGCTTTCGGTATCTGGGGATCCAGATAGCCAGGAGTTGGGAGACCCTACATAAACTGAATCTGACAAGGTTGGTGGAGCAAATGGAGGAGGATTTCAAAAGATGGGACATGTTACCGCTCTCGCTGGCGGGTAGAGTGCAGTCGGTCAAAATGGTGGTCCTTCCGAGGTTTCTGTTTGTGTTTCAGTGCCTTCCCATCGTGATCACTAAGGCCTTTTTTAAGAGAGTAGGCAGGAGTATTATGGGGTTTGTGTGGGCGAATAAGACCCCGAGGGTAAGGAGAGGGTTCCTGGAACGCAGTAGGGACCGAGGAGGGTTGGCGCTGCCAAACCTGGGGAGCTACTACTGGGCAGCAAATGTGGCGATGATCCGCAAGTGGGTTATGGAGGGAGAGGGGGCGGCATGGAAGAGGATGGAGATGGTGTCCTGTAAAGGAACGAGCCTGGGGGCGTTGGTGACAGCACCGCTGCCACTCTTGCCGACAAAGTATACCACGAGCCCGGTGGTGGCGGCAACGCTAAGGATCTGGGGCCAGTGGAGACGGCACCGGGGTGCAATGGGAGCATCGGTGTGGTCCCCGATCAGGGGTAACCACCGGTTTGTCCCGGGGAAGATGGACGGGGGGTTCCAGAGCTGGCATCGGGCGGGGATTGGAAGAATGGGGGACCTGTTCATCGACGGGACTTTTGCGAGCCTAGCGGCACTGGAGGAGAAGTTTGAGTTACCCCCGGGAAATGCCTTTAGATATATGCAGGTGAGGGCTTTTGTGAGGCGACAGGTGAGGGAATTCCCGTTGCTCCCGGCACAAGAAGTTCAAGATAGGGTGATCTCGGGTGTATGGGTCGGGGAGGGCAAGGTGTCGGAAATACACCAGGAGTTGAAAGAAGAGGGGGAAGCGCTGGTAGAAGAGTTGAAGGGTAAATGGGAGGAGGAGCTGGGGGAGGAGATCGAGGAAGGTCTGTGGGCTGATGCCCTAGGTAGGGTTAATTCCTCCTCCTCGTGTGCCAGGCTCAGCCTGATACAATTTAAGGTGGTCCACAGAGCGCACTTGACGGGACGAGGTTGAGTAGGTTCTTTGGGGTAGAGGACAGATGTGGAAGGTGCTCAGGGAGCCCGACGAACCATGTCCATATGTTTTGGTCATGCCCGGCACTGGAGGAGTTCTGGAGAGGAGTGGCGGGAGCAATATCTCAGGTGGTGAAAGTCCGGGTCAAGCCAAGCTGGGGGCTAGCAATATTTGGAGTAGTGGACGAACCGGGAGTGCAGGAGGCGAAAGAGGCCGGCATTCTGGCCTTTGCGTCCCTAGTAGCCCGGCGAAGGATCTTGCTAATGTGGAAGGAGGCGAAGCCCCCCAGCCTGGAGGCCTGGATAAATGATATGGCTGGGTTCATAAAGTTGGAGAGGATGAAGTTCGCATTGAGAGGGTCTGTGCAGGGCTTTTACAGGCGGTGGCAACCGTTCCTAGACTATCTCGCGGAGCGTTAGAGGAAGGTCGGTCAGCAGCAGCAACCTTGGGGGGGTGGGGTGGGGGGGGGGGGGGGTACGACCTGGGAGGGGGGCGGGAGAGGGGTGACTGCGTGGGAGAGTGGATGAGCAAGAGATAACATGAAGGGTTGGGGAAACTAGCACGTAAGGGTGAGGGCCAGTGTACAAAGCTGTGTAAATATATCATTTTGCCATGTATATATCTTGCTCTGCGCAATTTCTCGTTTTTTTTTTGTTACGGGGGGGTGGGGGGGGGGGGTTATTGTTTGTAAGGGAGAAAAATTGTGTTAAAAAACTTTAATAAATATATATATTTTTTTAAAAACATGAAGGCAACCGACCGCTGGTCAGTGAGGAGAGTGAATCTCCTGCGAGCCAGGTAATGCCTCCAATGTCGCACAGCTTCAACGATAGCTTGGGTTCTCCTTTTTGACGGAGGAGTACCGAATTTCGGAGGCATGGAGAGTGCGGGAAAAGAATGCCACGGGCCTGCCTGCCTGGTTGAGGGTGGCGGCCAGAGCGACGTCTGATGCATCGCTCTCGCCTTGGAAGGGGAGCGTCTCTTCGACTGCGTGCATCGCGGCCTTGGCGATGTTGGCCTTGATACGGTTGAAGGCCTGGTGAGCCTCGGCCGTCAGGGGAAAAACTGTGGAGTGGATGAGTGGGCAAGCCTTGTCCGCATAGTTAGGGACTCACTGGGCGTAGTACGATAAGAAACCCAGGCATCGTTTGAGGGCCTTGGGGCAGTGGGGAAGGGGGAGTACCATAAGGGGGCGCATGCGATCGGGTTCGGGCCCCAGAACTCCGTTCTGAACCACATAGCCGAGGATGGCTAATCGGTTCGAGCTGAACACGCACATCTCCTTGTTGTAGGTTAGGTTGAGGAGTTTGGCGGTGTGGAGGAATTTGGAAAGGTTAGCGTCGTGGTCCTGATGGTCGTGGCCGCAGATGGTGTCGTTATCTAGGTACGGAAAAGTGGCCCGCAGTCCGTACCAGTCAACCATTCGGTCCATCTCCCGTTGGAAGACCGAGACCCCGTTAGTGATGTCGAAGGGAACCCTAAGGAAGTGGTAAAGGCGGCTGTCCACTTCAAACGCGGTGTACTGGCGGATGGGGAGCTGGTGGTAGGCAGATTTCAGGTCCACTGTCAAGAAGACCCGGTACTGTACAATCTGATTGACCGTATCAGATATGCGTGGGAGGGGGTACGCGTCGAGCTGCGTGTACCGATTGACGGTCTGACTGTAGTCAACCACCATCCTGCTTTTCTCCCCAGTTTTCACCACTACCACTGGGCTCTCCAGGGACTGTTGCTGGTCTCGATGATACCTTCCCGCAGCAGCCGCTGGACCTCAGACCTGATGAAGGTCCTGTCCTGGGTGCTGTACCGTCTGCTCCTGGTGGCGACGGGCTTGAAATCCGGGGTGAGGTTCGCAAACAGGGAAGGTGGGTCGACCTTAAGGGTCGCGAGGCCGCACACAGTAAGGGGTGGTAGGGGCCCACCAAATTTCAGGGTTAGGCTCTGGAGGTTGCACTGAAAGTCCAGGCTGAGTAGCAAGGCAGCGCAGAGGTTGGGGAGGACGTGGAGCCGGACGCCGCTGAACTCTGCGCCCTGGACGGCAAGGGTGGCGGTGCAATACCCCCGGATCGAACATGGAATGGGATCCGGAGGCCAGGGAGACTCTCTGGTTGATGGGGTGTACCGTGAGGGAGCAGCACCTTACTGTATCGGGGTGGATGAAGCTCTCAGTGCTCCCGGAGTCCAGAAGGGAGGATATCTTGTGCCCGTCGACCTTCACTGTCGTCGACGCGGTCGCGAGGTTGTGCGGTCGGGACTGGTCGATCGTGATGGAGGCCAGACGTGGCTGGTCGGCGGTGGTTGCAGGCGATGAGCGGCCCAATGAGGTGCCCGATGAGCAGGGGTCCTGAGGCGGGGAAGATGGCGGCGCCCATGGGTCGCACGTGCCCTGATGCATGCAAGTTGGCGGCGCCCACGGGCCGCCCGTGTTGTGAGCCGAGCAAGACGGCGGCGCCCACGGGCCGCACGTGGTCTGAGGCGAGGAAGATGGTGGCGCCCGCGGGTCGCACATGGGGGCTGCCGGGACAATAGCGGTGACCAAGTGGGCCTGGCACACAACAGCGAAATGTCCTTTCTTCCCGCAAGCCTTGCAGAGCACGCTCCGTGCTGGGCAGCACTGTCGGGATGCTTTGAGTGTCTGCAGAAGTAGCATTTTGGTCCCCCGGCATCGGTTGGCTGCCGCGCGGCGCAGGCCTGAGGTTGGCTGGGCGGGGTCGCTGATGGGGTCCACGATGACCCAGGAGGGGTGGGCCGTGTGGTAGGGGGCATACGCCTGTACGCTGCGTGAGGGGACTGTGAGTGAGAGCGCTAGTTTCTTGGTCGCCGTGAGGTGAGGTGCTGGCGGATGTAGGCCGACCCTATGCCTGTAACGCGTCTCTAAGTAGCAGGTCAGAATGTTCAGTGGCCGAAACGGTGTGGCAATCAGTCTCTCACCAGGACGTGCAGGGCACGCCAGAAATCTTCCAGACTCACCGGTGAGTTGATGCCACGTGGACAGGAGGTGCCTGGCTTAGATTGTGTTAGTCTGCTGAGTGTAGTGCTCCTTCAGTAGCGCCATGGCCTCAGCGTAGGTTGGTGCGTCCCGAATGAGGGGAAAGATATCGGAACTCAGCCGCGTGTACAGAATTTGGAGCTTCTGTGCTTCTGGGATTGGGTCTGTCGCAGATCCGATGTATGCTTCAAAGCAAGCTAGCCAACGTGCAAAGTCCTTTTTGGCGTTGTCTGCTTGAGGAAGCAGCTGCAGATGATCCGGCTTGATGCGGAGATCCATCTTTTTAAAATCTCTGTGTAATAAATTGATGCACTATCAATTACGGCGAGACGAGAGTAGAGAGTATTCGAGGCTTTATTACACAGAGATATGTGGCCTCCTACAGCTGCTGCCGAAATGGCTGCAGTTTGGAGAGCACACACATTTATACTCCGCCTACTGGGCAGAGCCAGCAGGCAGGGATCTACCCCCGTACCTGTAGTACAGGGGCCTTACCGTAATACCCTTGTATGCAGTATATACAATACAACAGTGGGGACTACCACACCGGCTCCCCGGATTCACCCCTCGCTGAAGCCAGTGGAAATCACAGTCTCCATCCAGAGACCAAACATGTGGAGGGGGCTTGGAGGCCATTCGAGCCACTTGGTGGTTGGAGACATGGCAGGATAGTGTCCGGGACACATTCCATCTGGGGGAGTGCAGCTCTGTCAGGCTGCCAAGGCGCACCGCAAAGTGGTGGGGCCTGAAAGTAGACATGGCCTTGAAGGAGGGACGTGAAGTGGGGGGCATGAATGGGGGCATTTGGTGATCCCCCATAGCGGGGGTGTATTACTCACCTGGGAGGAGGTTGCTGGTGCCGCCGATTCGGGGTTGCCTGATACTGGTTATAAAAGGGTGGGATCTGAAGTGATACCATTTGGGAGGGCCTGATGCCACCAAGCCAGCATTCCTTGGCGGAGTGGGTGGGCTGCACTCTCACTTGAAATTGAGGCGCTCTTTAAAAAATGGAGCCATGCGATTTCTGTGAGGCCGGACTTACAGGTGTCTCCAGGTCCCACCCATCATTTCTCTGGCGGCTTTCACCAGCCTTAGGGCGTGATTCTCTGGAAAAAGTGTGGTTGTGAGCAGGAACTGCCGCGAGCTTCCCGGCATGCAACCTGGCGAGTCCGGCAACACTATTCAACGTTAGTCGGTCACTTAACGAAGCCCCACAGGCTTCTCGCCGCAAATGAAGGCTCGCCAGCCGATTTGCCTGCGCCGCACTAGCCTGCTAACAAGGTCGAGCAGCACTTAAGTAGTGCTTGCTCAGCCAACCCCAGCCAACTTGCAACAATGGTCCCCAGGAGATCGGTCCCAAGATTCGGGGATGCTGACCTGGAGAGGCTCCTAGGCACAGTGGAGGCCAGGAGAGATATCCTAGTCCCCTGAGTGTCCCAGAGGGTCAGCCTTGGGAAGCCATGGCTGCTTGGGACAATGGGGCGGTGGCTATGAGCACCGGGAGGGTGACCAGAGGACTGACCTCCAGTGCAGGAAAAAGGTCAATGACCTACACTGGGCAGCACGAGTGAGTAGACACACACGCCCCCCCCCCACTCAAACCCCCCCATGATCCTTCCACCCCCACGCAAGCATCCACCCCCAAAGCCCCAAGCAACCCCCAACCCACCCTCCACCCCCTTCCCCTTCAACACACCCTACCCTTCCTTCACACCCCCTTCAACACCATTGTGCACCATGGTGTGGCTAACGATGACCTCTCTTTGTCTCCTCAGGAAAGGCTCTCCCACAATCGCCGGGAGAGGTCCCAGACTGGCAGTGGTGTTGCGGACATAAGAATCCTCACTACCTTTGAGGAGCGTGTCCTCGAGGTGACTGATGTGGCCGAGAACTGGGCAGTCACCAACACGGAGGCTGGCTGACGCCGCAAAGTTGGGGAACCAATGGACTCCACCCTGAGAACCTGTCAAACGTGAGTTGTTATTGCCTTACTGACTGACCGCATGTCCATTCCCCCGCAGGTCCTCCAGGACAGCGCCGGCCCATCCTGGGTGGCCCCCACTCCAGCCACCCACGAGAACACCTCGAAGGAAAGCTCAAGGGATGGCACCATAATAATCGCGGCACAGCTGTCATCCCCCCACCCCCTCCACCAGCACAGATACAATCACCTTAGTGGGAAATATTAGTGATCTGGCTTCTGGGGCACAATCAGTTGAGCACCACACAGCTGCTGATGTACATCAGGTGGAGGCGGGAACCCCGAGGAGAGACAGCAGTCGGAGGTCAGCTGGATCCCTGGACCTAGCTGAATCCCAGCCTGATGCAGAAACTGGTCATCCCAGAGCTAAGGGAGACGTTAGAGTGAGGCCGGGACATTCAGAGGGAAATGTCAGCATCACGCCAGCAGATCCATAGCTACTTGGAGGAGTCTCGGAGCCTACAGGCACTGGAGATGTCGCCAGCAATGCGTGGCACCGAGGCCAACACAGCAAGGGTGGAGAGCATGGTGCACAACGCAGTGGAGAGCATGGTGCACAACATTGGCAGCATCAGTAAAGGTGCCCAAGATGTTGCGCAGTCGGTGACAGCCATGGCTGAGGGTCTCAGCAGAATGTCTGACTTGCTGAGGGATGTCACCCAGTATCTGTCTGTCCTTGATGAGGTTCTGCGGGACATGTCCCGCTCTCAAATGGAAATGGCCAAAGCGCTGCGGAGCTTGTCCCAGTCGCAGTTGGGCTAGGCTGAGGCACTGCAGAGCATGGCTCGGTCACTGGCAATGTGTCCCAGTCACTGAGGAGCATCGCTGAGGCGTTGACACCATGGTGCAGACCATGGGGAATGGCCAGGGCTGGCAGAGTCAGTTGATGCCAGGGCTCAAACCAGCTGCACCTCCATCCCAAGGTAAACCCCAATGTCCTATGGGCACCGAGCGGGATGAGGTGCCGGGTGCCTACCATGACCCGCCCTATGGACTGACGATGGTGGCCACCAGCTCCTCCGAATTCCATTACTGTGATGAAGCCACGTCTCACTGCCAGCACAGGGTACAGGGCAGCACAGCTGTGCATGTGCCACTGACAAGTGAGTCGGGGCCCTCCGGCTGCAGAGCCCCTAGAGGACACCCACCTGGGGCATCGAAGGCCACGGGACATGGTAAGCAGATGACTGTTTCCACCTCAGATGTGCATCCTGGGGACACCCCTAGACATAGCAGTATAGCTAGGAGGACCAAGCCCATCGAGGATCACTGAGGGCACACAGGAAGGCGGGTTGGGGTAGTAGGTAGGGGTGAGGTAGCTGGGGTTGGTGGAGGGGGCAGCACCATCGGGAGGATGGGGAATTATAAAACATTAAACACCCTTGTGACACTTACTTCCGCAATGCGCACCAATCTCCGAATCTTTGGGCCATCTCTCCAGGCATTCCCCCCCTCCCCATGACACTCATCCACTCTCTGGCCATGGTATGTCCCTGAAGTTATGTCCCATCCCCTGGATGTTCGGATGTTGCCTGCTGCGTGTGTGGTGTTGCCTCCCGCAGTGTTCAGGCAGTGTCCGTGCATCAAGGTCTCATTGGGATGCTAGGCAACGACTCCCACATGCTACATTGCCCTCTCACCCATGGGAAACCACTTGGGTTGTGTGAAGTGCTCACTTAATGATGATTGCCAATTTCTTATTAGCAATAGCCTTCATCTGCACAGCCAAAGGCTTCGGCAGTTGATGAGGGTAATGGGAGGTGGGACAGGGACAAGAGTTGCCCCCGGAATGGGTACACACGATCCAGGGGTTTGCATAGTGGTGCAACACGCGGTTGCCCCAGTTGCCCTCCCCTCCAGCACCTCCCCCCCACCCTTCCATGGCAGCCCACCCCTGGGGAAGGTCCCCCACCCCCAGCCAAAGGCGGGACCCCATCTCCTGCCGAGCACTGGGGTGGCAAGCCCAGCGCCCCCAAACTCTTTGCCCATGAGCAAAGATGGCTACTCTCCTCCTCGGCTCCCCACAGTAGCACTTCCGCAAGGTTCGTGTTTTTCAATAGTTGTACTAATCGGCGCCAGTGTGACCACTTGCTGGGAAGGCCACTGAATGATGGGAGGCCGCTGTATATGGTGTGGTTCTCATTAATTATATGGAACAAGGGCTTAAGTTGTGATAATTGGTTTCTCGCCACGCTACGGCGAGATCCCGATTTCCCCTACGGAGCGGGCCGGTTGCATCGCCTGGCGCAGTTCACTTTTTCTGCCTCTCCCGCTATTCACGGGCCTCGTTTCGCCGGGCGAGACGGCAACGAGGCCGGAGAATCGCGCCCCAAGTCATTTTGGGGAGAATTCCACCCACTGTGTTTTGCAACCACGTTTTACATAGCTGAGCATGTTTAAACTCATGGTGAATCACAGGATAATTATGTTCAAGGAAGGTGATACAGTCTATCTTAGATTGCCTTAGACCTTGCCACGTGCAGTTTCTAAATTTTTCTTAAATGATTCATGCCTATTAACTCATCTGAAGTCCATTCCATAATTGAGTACTCTTTTTGTGAAGAATGTTCAGTCATCAGTCTTGAATTTCCCTTTATTACTTTGAACTTGTACCCCTTTGTCCTATGATTGCAGCTAACTTTAAATAATATTCTGAATTTGTCCTGCCTTAAAGGTTTAGTAATTTTATCTTTTGCTAGATTTTCCACTCTGTGAATGACACCCTAGCACAGGTAAAGAAAATCATTGGCAAGCTCTACATCAGGGTCCTGGGGAAGAGAGAACCAGAACTGCAGTTGCAGGCCACTGGCATTCAGACATATTTCACAGTTCAGCGTTCCGTTTTCTTGATTGATGGATGCTTTTCCGTGGTTGAACATATTGGGTCTGTCGGGAACCTTAGATCTCTTTCAATTTAATCATGTCAACACTATTCATGGAGCCATCTGTTGACCTTTTATCTTTCCTTACATATACAATTACATAGGTTTTCTGTTCATTCGAATTTACTCCACCAGTATCAGTCTATTTTCTTTTCTAATCCCGATTTATAAATTACATATGGTTATGTTCAAAGCCAAAGCACTGTATTTAAGAATGGTTCGATCTCGGACATCAACCCCCTCCTCTTAAAGCAAAAATAATCTAATCAGGTGAGTTAACTAATATGGACATGGGTTACATTCAGTCAGGTTTTCACAATTAACTAAGCCTTGATTATGTTCTAGATCATGGTGAGTATCATCGAATCATAAAGGATAGAAGAGGCCCTTCAGCCCATCAAGCCTGCACCGACAAAAAACTACTCTAACTCTACACCTATCCCACTTCCGACTTCCAACTTCCGAATAACAAAGCAGAACATTGAATCAAAGCATTTTCAATCTTTGTTATATAACAGGGAGCCAATAATACTAGGCAACAGATATTCCCTCTCTCCGCTTTGTGCAATGGAGTCTAAAGTGAAGTTAACAATCTAAACACATTGATCCAACTAAAATCCTTCAATCGCTTTTAATTTAGTTATTTCAATATCATTCGTGGAACATGTATCTGCCCATATGTGCATTACCTTGTATATTTCTCTTTAATTTTGTTGTGCGTGTTATCTCAATAGCACAGGAGTGCCGAATTCGTCCAGACCCAGTTTGAACAGGATTGAAACTTACCAGTCTCATTGTGGATCGTGCCACGGGATCCATTATGACCATCTGAAAAGGTAAAGTGGGTGTCAGATCAGCTTCTCATTTGAAAGACTAATTAGTAAAGTCCCTGATACTGACAATGTGAAGTTAGCTCCCAGCCCATATCTTAGAGTTTGAATTCCATCTGCCACTGCAGGCTGCGAATGCCAACCAGTCACAGCTTTACAGGAAACACGATTCATGTTGGGTCCAAGTGCAGTTGAAAATACGTAATACCATGGTGCTACATATCATATGTTTTATTTCATACCATTTCCACAATGTATTCCTCTGTTGTATATTACATGTTTCAGATTTTGTTTTGCACATGCATGCACATCAGCAGGTCTTGTGGTGCAGTGGGCAGCATCCCTACCTTCGGGCCTGAAGCTGTAAGTTCAAGTCTCACTTCAGGACTTGATGATCTTGGAAGGTCCATTCATAACACAGCCAAACAGCTTGATTATCAGCCCATAAACCCTTCCAATACGCCTGGTAGCAGGCGGTAAGAGTGGGAGGCTTTCCTGGTCAGGCATACTGCAGAAGGCAATGGCAAACCAATCATTACATTGCCAAGCAGAATCATGGACCAATCCATGGAAGTCCATGGTTGCCAACAACCTCGTAGGGCATGATATCTGGAGGAGGATACATAACAGCAAAAGCTTCATTTGTTTACAAAATGGTTCTCTAAAAAAAATCATTGCCATGTAATTATAAAAGTGCTGGTTATCAATACAAAGGAGACAGACTGATTCAATTCACATCAGTATTCACAATCAAATCCTGGGTATGGTGCTGGATGCTAGTGTAGCTCATCAATAGAAAATAATGTATTGCACAGTTTTTGGTTCAAAAATTAAAGAATCAGTCCATGTATAATGGAGGATGTCTTGTGGTGCAGTGGGTGCATCCCTGTCACTGAACCAGAAGCATCTGGGTTCAAGTCCCATTTTGGAACTTGATGGCCAAGAAGGGTCGGCTCTTCATGTGTCAAAACTGATGAATTATAAATAATAGATGTAAGCACGTGTGCTTTGTCTGTCTCATGCTTTGTTGGACATAAAAAGCCTAAGAGGGCATTATACAGTGGCACAGTGGAGTCTACACATTCTCTCTGTGTCTGTGTGGGGTTCGTCCAGGTGCTTCAGTTTCCTCCCACAGTCCAAAAATGTGCGGATTAGGTGGATTGGCCATGATCAATGCACAAGTTTGCGGGCATAATGCGGGGGAGTGGGCCTAGGTAGGGTACTGTTTCAGTGGGTCGGTGCGGACTCAGTGGGCTGAATGGTCTCCTATGGAAGACTACATAAATTCATGAGGGTTATTTTTTTACTGACATTCATATACTGGTACAAGGCAGAGGCAATGGATGGAAAGGACCTTCGAATGGGATGGGCAGCATGGTGGCACAGCAGTTAGCAGGGCCAGGGACCTGGGTTCCATTCTGGGCTTGCTTGACTGTGTGGAGTTTGCACGTTCTCCCCGTCTGCGTAGGTTTCCACCGGGTGCCCTGCTTTCCTCTCACAGTCCAACGATGTGCAGGTTAGGTGAATTGGCCATGATAAAATTGTCCCTAGTGTCCAATGATGTGCAGCTTAGGTGGAATTACAGGGATAGGTTGGGGAGTGGGTTAGAAAGTGTGCTCTTTCAGAGGGTCGGTGCAGACCGGTGGGCCGAAAGGCCTCCTTCTACACTGCAGCGATTCTATGACTCCGCAAGCCTCCCGCCCGGACTTAATTAGGAAAGAGTGCAAAGGTGGGTGCCCACATGCCACCCTCCTGCCTGATTAAATATCATCCCACCTCCAAACCCGCCTTGGGAAAGGGCATTAAATTCCACCTCACATATTGAGAAATCCCAAATTGTAGAATTTCATCCACTCCCAATGTTATCATGTCAGGAAAGTAAAAGTTATGCCTAATGTTTCAGTTTTTCTTAACTGCTGCCACCAAACAATTAAAAATACTTGTGGCCTTCTGGGCGATTAGGCATGTAGCCTAAAGAGCAGGTGGACCATTCCTGGATGTTGGACCCCATCATGATAACAGCCCTCAGGAGGTAAAATTCTGAAAGAATATGATCTCCACTGTGCCTATTCTGAATTCTCCCTCTGTGTATCCGAACAGGTGCCGGAATGTGGTGACTAGGGGCTTTTCACAGTAACTTTATTGCAGTGTAAATGTAAGCCTACTTGTGACAATAAAGATTATTTATTTATTTATTTGGAGAGGGCCTCTTCCTCATATAAATGTGCATGTGTATTTGTTGTGTCACTCCTGCACTACAATGTTGTGTGCTCAAACTGTAAACTTCCATGAACATAGAAACTAAGACCATTCAACCCTTCGAGTCTGCTCCGCCATTCAGTATGATCATGGCTGATCATCCAACGCAATAGCGTAATCCTGCTTTCTCCCCATAGCCTTTGATCTCCTTTGCCCTAAGTGCTATATCCAACTGCTTCTTGAAAACATGTGATACGTTGGCCTCAACTGTTTCCTATGGTAACAAATTCCACAGGCAGACCACTCTCTGGGTGAAGAAACTTCTCGTCATCTCTGTCCTAAATGGTTTACCTGGACTGTGAGCCCTGGTTCTGGATACACCCACTATCACGGCATGGTAGCACAGTGACTAGCACTGTTACTTCATAGGGTTCCAGATTCGATTCCCACTCGCTGTCTGTGCGGAGTCTGCACGTTCTCCCCATATCTGTGTGGGTTTCCTCCAGGTGCCTCCTACAATTCCCGAAAGATGTGCTTGTTAGGTGAATTGGACATTCTGAATTCGCCCTCAGTGTACCCGAACAGGCAGCGGAGTGTGGCGACTCGGGGATTTTCACAGTAACTTCATTGCATTGTTAATGTAAGCCGATTGTGACAATAATAAAGATTATTATTATCGGGGACATCGTTCCTGCATCTATCCTGTCTAGTCCTGTTAGAATTTTATAGGTTTCCATGAGATCCCCCCCTCACTCTTCTGAACTCCAGCGAATACAATCCTAACCGATTCAATCTCTCCTCACATATCAGTCCCACCATCCCAGGAATCAGCCTGGTAAACCTTTGCTGCATTCCCTCTAGAACAAGAACATCCTTCCTCAGATAAGGAGACCAAAACTGCACACAATATTCCAGGTGTAGCCTCACCAAGACACTGTATAATTGTAGCAAGACATCCCTGCTCCTGTACTCAAATCCTCGCGCAATGAAGTCCATCAAACCATTTGCCTGCTACACCTTCACGGCTTACCTTCAGTGACTGGTGTACGAGGACACCCAGGTCTCATTGCACATTCCCTCCCCTATATATGGACTTCCAGATAATAGTCTGCCTTCTCGTTTTTGCTACCAAAGTGGATAATCTTGCATTTATCCAAATTATACTGCATCTGTGATTCATTTATCACTCAGTCAACTTGCAAATCACACTGAAGGATCTCTGCATCCTCCTCACAGCTCATCCACCGCGCCCCCCCCCCCCTGCCCCCCCCACTCAACTTGGTGTCATCTGCAAATTTGGAGATATTACATTTTGTACCCTCATCTAAATCATGAATATATATTGTGAATAGAAGTTCTACAACTTTATATTTGCAACACAATAGTCCTTCAAATTAAAGACATTTCTTGGCCTCAAGAAATACTGCTGGAACTGACCAACTGATAACTGCCACATTGCTGTTTGCGGAACCTTGGTGTGCACTAATCGGCTGTAATATTTTACACATCACAACAGTAATGGGGTTTTAAAACAAAATGTAATTGTCAGTGAAGTGCTTTCGGAAGCCCCGACCTCTTGAAAGGTGTCCCAGGCATACAAACTAATGTTTTCCCTCTTCCACCTCCACCTGAAGAAAACAGAATAGATAAGGCTCCTTGTGGGTGAGGTGCAGTTTTAAAAATACATTGATATGCTAAAACTAATGATTTATCTTATAGATAGTCTTTTGAGGTGGTAGCATAGTGGTATTTTCACGGGACTAGTAATCCAAAGACTCAGAGTACGCTCTGGGATCCCAAGTTCAAATCCCGCTGCTGCAGATGGTGAAATATAAATTCAATAAAAATCTGGAATTTTAAAGTCTCGTGAGGACCATGAAACCATTGTTGATTGTTGTAAAAACCCATCTGGTTCGCTAATGTCCTTTAGGGAAGGAAATCTGTCATCCTTACCTGGTCTGGCCTACATGTGACTTCAGACCCACAGCAGTGTGATTGACTCTTAACTGCCCCCACAAGGGGCAATTAGGACTTGGCAATAAATGCTGGCACAGCCTGCGATGCCCAGGTCCCATGAACGAATAAAAAAATAATTCATTTCAGTAATTTTGGCTGCAATGATATAAATAACTAAATAGCTTGTGATTGATGACGTCTCACTGCAATAAAATGAATGTCTATGGTCTCTGGTCTTGTCTGCCCGCACAACAGCCAAAGCAGAAGTTCTGGCTTATATGTGCATTCTTACATTCAGTGTATTTTGCTGGAGATTTCATGCCCTTCTCCTTCCAGAACATTTACTCCAATACATTCTTCAGATTATCAGAGAATTTCCTGACCGTAAACCGATCCCTATAACAACTCAAATGGTGACAACCCTTTGATAGTTGCAGCATCTCCCTTCAATCAACTTTTGGTCCAAGATACTGCTTTGATTTGCGTATCGCATGTTAGAATTAAAGAATCCCAACAATGCAGAAGGAGGCCATTCAGTGATCGAGTCTGCACCGACCCTCCAAAAGAGCTCCCTACCCAGGGCCACTGCCCACCTTATTCTCATCACCTCACCTAACCTTTGCACACTAAAGAGCAATTTAGCATGGCCAATCTACCCAACCTGTACATCTTTAGATTTGTCAGAGGAAACCAGAGCACCCGGTGGACACCCCGCAGACACGGGGAGAACGTGCAAACCCCACACGGACAGTCACCTAATACCGGAATCGAACCCAGGTCCCTGGTGTTGTGAGGCAGCAATGCTAACCACTGGGCCATGATGTTGTTTAATATGGCACTGCCCTCCCATAACTCTGTAATTAACTGAGGCATAAAATGTCTCCTGGTGTTTGACTGCACTTCTTCTGACTTCACATAAACATTTTCTACGCATGATTTTCACTTGACATAATGTTGTGCCTGGATATCGCGGTGCAGAGTTCCCTATTGTCAAATGTACAGTTTTCTGGCGTTAGTCTCAGAATGCTGTAGTATTACTAAATCCATGTCCATTCTTTTAAAAGTGTTGCTGTCATGGGTATTATATTGTAATCAATCTAACGATACATCAATTTGATTCCACAGTTTTACTCTTTTCTTTCTGGAAGCTGTTAGCTAATAAAAGGAATATTACACTTCTTGGCCTTCAACTCTTTCAACAGCTTTTTGTGGTAGACCTAAGATCGCAATATCTGTTGAAATATTTCAGGTTCAATGTTAATGGATTACTTTAAATGCTGCCCAACCAATTGTCCTTTGATACTAAGAATGTCCCTGTTGGCTCATGTTCCACTTTGGAATCTATGTCCTGGACTTGAATTAGCAGGTCAAATAGTTTGTGGCCACCATACCATCCTTTTCACTTTTGCAACTTTCACCCACCGGGTGGATCATATTCTAGGGCTGGTTTAGCACAGTGGGCTAAATAGCTGGCTTGTAAAGCAGACCAAGGCCAGCAGCGCAGATTCAATTCCCGTACCAGCCTCCCCGAACAGGTGCCCGAATGTGGCGACTAGAGGCTTTTCACAGTAACTTCATTTGAAGCCTACTTGTGACAATAAGCGATTTTCATTTCATTTCACATTTAGCTGTCTCCCATACAAACATAGACTTCACAGAGCAGCAACATAATAGCGAGTGGCGAGGAATGAAGAAACAGCTGCAAGACCAGTAGAATGGCTTTTGCAGCCAGTTTTTAAAATAGGTTGCATCTCACAACATAGTTCTGATGGATTCTTCCCTGTAAGAATAAGCAGTTGCATTCAACAAATTAAAACCCCCTCTGAAATAACTTTGTCCTAGCTTTAGGATTAATCCTAACTCTAAACCTAACCCTAACCCAAAGGCCAAAGCTAAGCCCAAGTTTTCTCGGGATACATCTCAAAAAGTTTTTTAGCTACAAAGCCACATACAGCAACAACAGGACAAGCAAAAAACCCAATAGACTTACTTACCTGCACCAGTAACAGACTAATCTGGGAGTTCATGACAGTAAGCCTAAAGAACCAGGAATGAAGCAAAGATGTAAATATTTTCATTGTTTTGTGGTGTTCAATAAGAAATGAAAAAGCCAACTCTGGAAATGTTGTGTAGGAGCCCTAAAGCTGGCATTCTCACTGAGTGAAAATAAACAATGTCCTGGAACCACTAATATATAAGGTGGGATTCTCTGATCCTGGGGCTAAGTGTTGACGCCGTCGTAAATGCCGGAGCGATTTACGACGGCGTCAACAGGCCCCTAGGAGCAGCGATTCTGCGCTGCACAATGGGCCAGCACGGCACTGGAGAGCCTCGCGCTGCTCCAGTTGCCGATACCGGCGTCAGAACGGGCGGCACGGTTCTGTGTGTGCGCACTACGGCCGGCACGAGTTCGTGCATGCGCATGGGTTGCCTTCTCCGCGCTGGCCCCGATGCAACATAGCAGAGAGCAACAGGGGCCCGGCGCGGAGGAATATAGGCCTCCACCAGGATAAGCCCGCCGGCCGATCGGTAGGCCCTGTTCGCGGGCCAGGCCACCATGGAGCCCCCCCCCCCCCCCCCCCCCCGGGGTCGGATCCCCCCTCCCCCCCCCCACCAGGCCGCCACCCGCAACATGAACGCTGAGGTCCCGCCGGGTAGGACCATACGGCGACCGGAGAATCGACGGACCGGCATCGGGGTGGAGTCGCGTGAATCACCCCCCCCCCCCCCCCCCCCCCCGCCCCCGGTGATTCTCCAACCCGGTGCGGGGTCAGAGAATCCCACCATAGTCTCTGGGTTTGTAGTAGCCCTCTGAACCTCTAAACGTTGCTCTACATTCATATTTCTTGGGGTGGCTTGAACAGTTATACCTCCGAAACGTATGCAGTGGAATTCTCCAGTCCGCCCGCAGTATACCTGTGCCCGCTGGTTTCCCGATGGCGTGGGGTGGCCATAATGGGAAACCCCATTGGCCGGCAGTGGGATTCTCATCGTGCCAGATGCGTCGTGCCAGTAAACGTGGCAGGTGGACTGGAGAATCTCACCCAATGTTTACAGAATTTTCTATCTCTCCACATGCACATGTTGGGTGGAATCTTACCAGAATTTGGCAAAGTGTCAGCCTTAGACTGAAAGCTGGTGAGTAACTCTCCAGTTGCACTGTGCAAAGATTGAGCCTCTTAGAAAGAAAGAAAGAAAGAAATGTGCGGACGTGGTGGCACTCTGGTGAGACTTGGCCTCATAGAGCCAGAAAGGAGCTCCACAGAGATCGGGTACCATCTTTAAGGCCGATCAACGTTGCAGCCTAATGGCGCCAGGCTCCATCACTGAGTTTGCAGGGGCTCACCCTCACCCCTGACAGTCCTCCTTGGCACCCCCCCCCCCCCAACCAACATTGCTGAAGTGTAGCCGACACTCCCCCCCCAACACCAGTGTGTCCACCCTCCATCCCTATCACACATCAATGCAATCCCCTAATAGTGGGAGGTACACAAGGGCCATGTCACTGCCCCTGGCCCAGGTGGGCACTGATGGGTTGGCACAGTGCCCACCTGGGAATGCTGCGCCTCCCCCCCTGGGGGCTATACTGCGCCACCGGAGGGATCCCCTCGACTGCCTCACATCTGACTAAACCTGTCTTCATAGAATTTACAGTGCAGAAGGAGGCCATTCGGCCCATCGAGTCTGCACCGGCCCCTGGAACGAGTACTCTACCCAAGCTCACACCTCCACCCCATCCCCATAACCCAGAAACCCCACCCAATACGAAGGGCAATTTTGGACACTAAGGGCAATTTAGCATGGCCAATCCACCTAACCTCCACATCTTTGGACTGTGGGAGGAAACCGGAGCACCCGGGGGAAACCCACGCATACACGGGGAGCGCGTGCAGACTCCGCACAGACAGTTACCCAGCGGGGAATCGAACCTGGGACCCTGGAGCTGTGAAGCAATTGTGTTAACCACCATGCTACCGTGCTGCCCCAAAGTTTGTGAACCTCATCAAAGTGGAGTCACAGCGGTGAGATATGAATATTCAGTGAGGTAAGATCATGTGGAGGGGGAAATCGATAAGATTAAAATTAATGTAAGTCTATTGAAATGAGGTTCATGTCCTTTGCCGCCCGTGAGGGGGCGAGGAAAATTGGAAAATATGGGGCTGGTTTCACCGTTTTTCAGGCTAGGTGCCGACACCGGCGTGGGAACTGTGGCATTTTACGATGCCAAAATTGGCAGAGAACCCTCACCGATCCGCGCCGAGTAAAACTCCCGGCTCCCACGATATAAACGGCCAGAGAATGGCCGGGTCTTTGGCCACGCATGCGCACAGCGACGACCTGCAGCGGCCGTGCAGTAAAATATGGCGCCGGCCCTAGTGGACCCGACCTGACAAATAATGCCCGCCTGCCCACACCCCAGCAGTACCCCCAGCCCTCGCAGAAACACCCCGGCCAGCAGCACGGCTCCTGGCCGACTGTGGCGGCGCTGGACACAGTGCGCAGCCGCCACGCCGGGTCACGGACCGCTGGAGCGGAGCATCGTGGGAGGGCCTTCCGATGACACGTCAATGACGTTCCAAAGGCACGCGATGCGATGGCGCCATTTAGGAGGTCGCTGAGGATAGAAAACCGGCGTCAAACCGGCGCTACCCCCGATTTAGACATCGGAAGGAATTTTCCGCCCCATCATTGATTACAATATCAGTGTCGGAGATCGGTGAATCTTGCCCATGATCTCTCGGGTGAGAATCCCATTTCCTGAGTCTCGTGAGATTTTTTCCCCCTCACTGCTGATCCCACGAACAGCAATTGCTGGCTCAAAATCACCCGCATTGTGTGCGGATTACTCCAGAGAATCTTTCTTTCTCAGGCAGCCTTAGTTCATCACCATCCTGTGGTTGGAGAAGCTCTCAGCCCTTATAATAACTTAACTGTTCACTGCAGCTAGCTGCTCTGATGCCGTAGTAGCTTGACACTGTCTTGCAGGCCTTTTGTAATTCCAAGTCACTGCACAGACTACCCTATATTCTTGATCTAAAAATACAAAATTACACAAGCTAAACGCAGAGATTGTGTACTATCATTATTGTGATGAACGGTTACTGCCTTATCATCATGTAAGGTGATGTCCCCTTTAAGACCAGGCTTGGAACCCTGGGGACTCTGCCTCTGGCTCCGCCCATCTGGGAGCCATACATAAAGGCCTGCCTCATGGTCTGTATAGCAGTCAGCTCTCGTCTATATCTGTAGCAGTTATTAGCCTAATAAAGCCTTCTTTACTGTTTAATCTCTAAGCATCATTATTGAGGGTACCTCAATTATAGACTATTGTGGTAAACACCAACTGGAAAGCTGTAGATGATTATGTTACATGAGAAAGTAATGGACATTAAAATGCCCAGCTTTAATCTTTGACCCCAGGGAGCAACATGAGAAAGTAAAACTGTAGCAGCAATACTGGTAGGATGGTATTGAGGATCGTCCATTGAATGTATCATAGTCATGCGACAATTGCCCATTATGATTAGTAATGCTCACCCACCTACCAGCAGCTATGTAATCCCTGAGAGTGGCTACTCAAAAAGATTATAAAACCTAGGCTAGTTTGAGAGAACAAAACTAGAAAATGATTTTCCAAGCTCTAACAGTGATCAAATGAGTTTCAGGAAACCTGTGACCATGACTCCCATCACCCAATACCACAACTTATATTTTGCGTGATGCCATAATAACCATGGACAGGAACTTGTGCAACTGCTCTGTAGTCATTTCATGAGACAACCTGCTGACTTTAAAATTCAGTCTTTGCGGGAGCAGCATGGTGGCGCAGTGATTAGCACTGCTGCCTCACGGCGCCGATTAACCAGGTTTGATCCTGGCACTGGATCACTGTCCATGTGGAGTTTGCACATTCTCCCTCTGTCTGCGTGGGTCTCATCCCCACAACCCAAAGATGTGCAGGGTAGGTGGATTGGCCACGCTAAATCGTCCTTAATTGGAAAATGTTAAAATAAAATAAAATTTGGTCTTTGCGTATGCAACTTGTGGAATCATAAAATGGTACATTGCCTTTGGCCTAGCATGTCTGTGGCATCTCTTTGTCAGAGCTATTCCATAAATTGTACTCCTCTGCTCCTTTCCCTCGGCCTTGCAAGTACTTTGGCAAGGATACCCCCACATCTAGCGAGCTTTCCGACATCGGAGTCGGCTCGCCATGGGCCACCGGTAGGATTCTCCATTCCCGCCGTAGTCAATGGCCATTTACATTGCTCGCCAGCTGCCCTGCTAGGAAATCCATGGTTGGGGAGAAGAAGGAAACCCGTGGTTGAGGAAGGATCGGGAAGGGCCAGAAAATTCAACCCATTCTCTTTGAAATGTTACTATTGAAACTGTTTCCACCTTAGAACACAACAACTCAATGTATTAATAAAATGTTTCCTGATGTCATCTCCGATTCTTTTGACAACCTTAATTCTGTGTCTTATGGTTAATGACCTTCCTGCCACTGGAAGCATTTTTTCTTTGTTTACTCTATCAAAGCCATTCATGATTGTGAACACCCTCTGTGAAATGTTCTCTTAACCATCTCTGCTCTCGGGGAGAAAATGCCAGCTTCTTCAGTTTTCCCCATAACAGGAGTTCTTCCTCTGGTACCATTCTTGTAAATCTATTCAAATCATTTGCATCCTAAAATATGATGCCCAGTATTGAACACAAAATGCTCTAGCTGAAGCTTAATCAATGTCTTACAATTATTTTGCATAACTTCCTTGCTCTTGTAATATTTTCTTCGATTAGCAAAGTTAAGGATCCCTTTTAATAACCTTCTCAACTATTTCTGCCACTTTTAAAGATTTGTGTATTTATAATAGTCTTCTATGTTCCTTCATTGCCTTTAACATTGTCCCATTTCATTCATATTGTCCTTCCTAATTATTTTGACCAAAATGTTACAAATCTGTTCTTCTTCTAATAATAACAATCTTTATTCTCACTAGTAGACCTACATTAACATTGCAATGAAGTTACTGTGAAAAGCCCCGAGTCAACACATTCTGGCGCCTGTTCAGGTACACAGAGCGAGAATTCAGAATGTCCAAATTACCTAATATCATGTATTTCGGGACTTGCGGGAGGAAACCGGAGCACCTGGAGGAAACCCACGCAGACACGGGGGGAACGTGCAGAATCCGCACAGACAGTGACCCAGTCTGAAGTCTGTTACTGTCCTCCTCATCATTCACTATACTTCCAAGTTGCATGTTCCCTGCAAACTTTGTAATGATGCGCATATCTAACTCCACGATTTAAAATATATCAAAGGAAGGAGTGATCCTAAATACTGACCTCTGCGAAACATCACTGTTGCTTTAATGATGGAGAAAAAAACCTGGAATCATAAACAGAAATATTGGACTTTAAGAAGTCCTGAATTTTATATTTTTAAAAAGGACACCAACTCTGAAGATTGCTGAAAATGTAGAGCTAGCCACTGACAGGAATGGCTGCAGGGTCATTCTCTAAGGAACAATGGAACCCTTCCTGTGATTCCAGACAAGGTACATCTATAATAATCCAAAAACTGATTATCATCTCTCGTAAAAACAAAGAAACATAATGGCTATCGCATCCAAAACCCCTGGGCATAATTAACAGGACTGTCTTGTGAACTCCAGTTCGAATGCACGAAGATGGGTTTTAAAAGCTAGCCGAGAGAGCTGCCTGGTGTCTGTCTCTCTGTTCGTCTGTGCATGTGCTGTGAAAAAAGCAGCTGGGAGTTTTGCCACACTGAAGGTGTTAGAATAACCAGGGCAGGGACCCTGCAAAAATAGCCGGCTTTTGCAGAAACATCTAAAACTCCCTCTCTGACTGTGAAAGTCGATTAGTTAGCAGAAGGAAAAAGAACTGAAATCTCTCTACTGAACTAGAGAACACCTGAACTGATAAATCAACTACTAGAATCAATATGTATTAGCTGCAATATGTCACCATCTGCTCCTTGCAACTTCACTGCTCCGTGTAAATCTTTACATATATTTACTTACTATCGGACTTAATTCTTACTTCTAGTCCATATGAATGTAGATGTGTATGTTTTATCATCGCTCGTTGCCTTGTTAGTTAACCAATTTACTCCATCTTAAGTCAAGAAAGTCTGGTTAAATTGGCTGCTTTTTAAACATAACTATCAGGTCTGGAAAAGGAAAAGGGAACCTTGTTAGATTAAACCTTTGTGCTACCAGCAGAGGGTGGGTTGAATACAGGCATGGAGCCGGTGATCCCTCCTCACCGGGGTTTGTAACAATTTTGGGGGTATTCCACCCAGGTGGTGACAAATCGCGGGTTCTCACCTGGATCAACAATGGGCTGGAGTCTCTGGTTCCCCCAACTACGTGTTTCTCACTGGAGCACTGTTCGCTGGTGGAGGGATTCTCTGTTATCGCTGCTGTCAATAGTATTTCCCATTGAAGACACCCCACGCTGCTGGGAAACCCATGGGCGGGGGTGGCGCTGCTGGTGGGGGACAGAGAATCCCGCTGCCACCAAACGGCCGGAGAATTCCGGACAATGTTGGGGGAATCTCACGTAGGACTGATTGTAACACTGTATACTTCCCTCTAATCAGAAAAACAATCATTCATCACTACTCTCTGAAGGCCCTTAGCCAATTTTATATTCATGCTGCCACTGCTCTTTCAATCGCATGGGCTTTAATTTTGCTAACAAATCTATTTGGTGTCACTTTGACAAACACATTTTGAAAGTCTGCATGTACAAAATCAACCAACTTTCCCTCATCAACCTTCTCTGATCAAGTTAGCCAAATACAATTTGCTTTTAACACATCACATTCACATTCACTTTTATTTACTTTGCACATATTTTCACGAATGTCTTTTGATTTTGTCCTGGATTATTGCTCCCACCATATAGTAGTCCCATCCATAGTTGTCAGGTTCATCCCTCCCTATTTTAAATGGGGCATAACATTTGCTATTCTGCAATCCTCTGATTGATAGATTTTGGCAAGAGCTTCCTTAATTTCCAGGTTTACTTCCTGTGGTAACCTGAATTTGAGACCTGCCAGCTTTTTACTGACTGCCTCTTTATTTATTTTTAAATGGGCATGTCCCCTGGTTCCCCCTAATCTACGGAATTCAAATCGCCCAGTCATGTGGACGTAATCTGGTTCTTTCATTATTTTGAAGGCTACAATTAAATACCTCAAGTTTAGTAATTGTACATAAAGCACTTTAGCTCTATTCTTTAAGAGGTCACACTATAAAAATCGTCTCTATGCTAAATTTACCGTTGAATTTGTGAATTATTCAAATTATTTGACGATAATTATTCTCAAATGTTAAAATTTTGAATCATTCTTTTGTCCAGACGAGAAATAAAGGTTAAAATTAATTTTGTTAAGCTCGCTAGTGTAATACAGTTTGGTTCTGCAAATCAAACAATAGAAGCCTAACAAAGAAATGTATAATCTGTTGCACCATGGGTATCATACTGGTGCCACAATCCATCCGAAGTGAGCACCAAAAATGATCAGACTTTCGAAGTCAATAGCTTGCCCAAAACCAAAAAAGCCGAATAAAACACAAAGACAGAAATTGGGTAGGAGGGTGCAGAAGTGGAGAGGGCTCCAGGATGTAAACAATGAGACTTTTAAGAAAGCAAATTAAAAGAAAAAACTATACAAACATGGTTGGAGGAATGAAACAGCCCTGTTCCCCTGATATCATTGAGTCCTGTTCTCCTGATATCATTCTATGCATGACTGAGCGGAACATGCATGATGTTTTCATTCTGGTCTGTGCAGAGTTATCTAATCCTGGCTGACAAGCTTCAGTATTCAAGGGTTCCTACACCTGGTGAATATCCAGTGGCATTCCTGAAAATCTGTGCCAGTAAGTGGTGGATGAAGGCTGAATCAAAATCTGTCTGCTGTCTGCTGCAACTAAATAACCTGTCAACCTGTATTGAAGAAAAGTTAAAGCATAGAGAAACATAAACCACATGGTATATAACAGACAATTATATTTCCACGTGCGTTTACAAAGTGACAATGCCTGCATGACTGAATTCAATCATTTAGCTCCATAACATAAATCAATGTGACATAATTTGAATTACCATAGAATCCCTACAGTGCAGGCAATTCTGCCCATCGAGTCTGCACCAACCGTTTGAAAGAACACTCTACTAGGCCCACCCTCCCACCCAGCCCCATCTATCCTCATACCCTGTACATCCATGGACACGAAGGGGCAATTTATCATGGCCTATCCACCTAACCTGTACATTTTTGGACTGTGGGAGGAAACTGGAGCACCTGAAGGAAGCCCATGCAGACACGGGGAGAATGTGCAAACTCCACACAGACAGTGACCCAAAGCCGGAATTAAACCCGGGTCCCCGGCATTATGAGGCAGCAGGGCTAACCACTGTGCCACCCATAAATGGAACAAAATTAAGCAGAACAAATGACACAATAAAGTGAGAACAAATTGAATTAGCACATATTTTAGCCTTAAGCCATCAAAAATTGCCCATTAGTGTCTAAACGTTAGATGGAGTCACGGGGATAGGGCGGGGAGTGGACTTGGGTAGGGTGCCTTTTCAGAGGGTCAGTACAGCCTCGATGGGCCAAATGGCTTCCTTTTGCACTGTAGCAATTCTATGATTCTAAGTGACGCTGAAATAATGAAGAGAACTTTAAAGTGCGTTCTTGCAACACTGGCTATTTCCAAGCATTGCACCAGTCAAAGCTGCGGGATCAAACTGACTCGTTTTAGGTATGTCAAGACTTTAGAACACTCGAATCTTAACAACCTGAAGTAACAGCTGTGGGATAAATATGACTTTTGAGGGATCTTAAGATTGTTATTCTATTTAAAGCAAAGACTGGAGTTCTGAAAGCGAGTAGCTTTGAAAAAAATTAACACCTTAATAGATTTGCCATACAAACTCAGGAAATCCATTGACGCTATCAATGCTAATACTATTTTCTCTGAAAAGTGAATTTTCCCTCTTTTTATTTTGATAGAATGTGCTTGTCCAGCATCAAGCTGCTTCCTCTTATGAAATTGATCCATCAGGAGCTCGCCAATAAATCTTACGCCCCCATGTTTTCTAACTGTAAATTGGTTATATAATCAATTAATGTTGGCAAATATTCTTTTTTTTTAATAAACATTTTATTGAGGTATTTTTGTATTGTAACAACAAAATAAACAATGTACATGAAACTATAAACATAGTGCAAAAGCCTTCCTTACAGGTCCCACCTTTATTAACCCCCTACTCTAAGCTAAACTAACCGCTCCCCCTTCTGAATGTTGGCAAATATTCTATTCACTACACTGTCTGCAAAGTGCTATATCAGTGAAAGTGGTTAAATTCACCCTTACATTTCTCCACACAATCATTTAAAATAAACATGCTTCCAGAAGGAACAGATCGGTGTCTGAAGGAGGACTCCCTTAAAAAGGTGAACGAAGGTTGTTGGGCGGTCAATTGTTCTAGAGAGCCAGTACTTAATCGTGCACAACAAGGTATTAGAATGTGGGACTGGACACCAGTTGCCTTCGGGGTCAGACAGGAGAGAAATATGACTAGATTTCATTCAACCCTTGCATCTCACAGCATTAGATGCCGCTTTCATATAATTGCGGCAGTATTAGTTTAATAATTAGGTATCTGCTCAGTGAGTTTGAAGTGGTGAGATTGTATTTGACATATCTTCCTTGAAGGAAACGCAACACAGTGGAAAACATGTGTGTTGTTTGTGGCAAGTTTCGTTTTCTAAAAGGTGCAAAAGCAAAATCGCACTCGGTTTTTGGACTGGAATAAACGACTCTTGCAAGAACAGTGGCAATTGCCTTCCTGGACTGCGGAGAGCCGGTATCACACCTCGCCCACCGATAAGAAGTGGCTCAAGTTACCTGCTTTTTCTGGTCCCATGATTTTATATAAACCACACTGTTTTGCAAATGGTTTTCCATTTGCTATTTAGTTTTTTTTTCAGCAAAAACCTCTTTAAGAAGATAACTTAGATTATGCGTCAACCTGTTGGACATCTTGTCAATTGCCACTGGGGATTCCAATGCTTGCAATATAAATTTTTTTCCCAGTATTACTTATTGTATAGAAACTTCAGAAAAAAAATACCAGTGTCCAATTCATATTGATGAACGTTAAAATGGTGACTTTTAGCCACTTGCTAGTAATGTAGCTATCTCACTTTATGTCACATCGCTTATTTTGAAAAACGCATTTAAAATTCGGTAGAGATTCGAGTTTATTGTGTGTCAGTGAAGGTAAAGTCAACGACCCGAAATAGCACGTAATCTAATTTGGGGACTTTTGGAAACTATTTTCTTGTCAGCAGTATTCCTCTGGGTAACTTTTCAAAAATAAAATAGATCACTTTACACTAACGTCTTAAGTGCTCAAGGATTTGAGGTCAGTGTTTGGAATTTATCAACAGCACAGCGAATTCTCCCGAGGGCACAGCAACTCGAGCTGGGATTCAAGGAGCCAGCACCTGTCCTCTACGGAGCCAAGACATTTGCAATGCCTGGCCATTTAAAGTCCCCCCACCCAGTGAACCGTAATTTATCGTCGGAATCGTTAGGCTCAAGTTCAGAGTTGTCATGTAACACATATTCGCCCCTAATTATTTACCTCCAGCTTCCTTCTTTGAAACTACCAGTTTATTATTTACAAATTGCTGTTGAAATGTATTTAATATTGCATTTCAGTGTCCATTTAAAAACAGAATCAGCTGAGGGATGCGCTGGTGCCCGTGACAATTGTGCCCTATTCGCAATTTTAACGTTATGACAGTGACATTGAAGGTCATTTCGTCCATGACGAAATATTAAAATAAATTATGCTCTTGCTGGTCACGAAAACAATCTATTTGGAGACTGTGTGATATAAAGTGGAGATCTGTTGAACCCCACTCTCCTCCTCTGACCGTTGCAGATGTCCTTGTTGCCTTGACAGTGGCGAGTTTGCTTAGTTACCGTCTGATTTGATCCATAATATTTTTTTCGAGCTAAAATTCGATCAAAGTGTGCTGGAAGAGCAGGTCAGTTCCGTAACCGTGTTTAAACCCAGGAGGTCAACCCCACCCTTCGCCTCCCCCCAGCCAGCGGGTTGGAAAATTTTGAATTCGGATGCAGTTGAAATGTGAATATTTGGAAAAGCTAAATATCCCATTTGGGAACGGTGCAATCGGCAATGTCCAGTTTTTAGCCCCCTCAACACGGGAGAGGGGTGAAGGAAAAGTCGTCAGAGCAATTGTAATGAGGACAAGGACTCAACATCCGTTAAAATATAACCATCGCTGGGGTTAACGTGAATAAAAATAGTCGTTTTGGTTTGCCCACGCCACCAAATTTGCTTGTGAAGATAAAGATGCGTGATAAACTTCAAGCACTGAGCTTGTTTTTAAAGGCGATTGTGTTTATTCAGGATCAATTCAAACTTGCAGGTGAAATGACTTAAACTTGACTGTGGACATGGACTTAAACCATGTCTTAAATATGGACATGGGAGGGTGGGATAGAAGCAGAAGCGACCCTTGTGACGGGGAGGGGGGAGGCAGGGAGGTTGTCCACCTATTTTTGGTGGGTTGTTTTCGTTTAAAGAACAGCGGGTGAGATCAGCATTGAGACCATTCATGGAGGTGGAGGAGGAGTAAGGACTGAACAGGGGGGTCTGGGACGTTAATTGGTGCGGAAGGCAGATCAAGGAGAACATCTGCACTCTGGCTGAGTCAACCAGCTGCTGACTCCATCATCCAGGGGGGGGCCTGCGAAGAGGTAGTGTTTGAGTGCGGGAGCAATTAATGAACTTAATTAATGAATTAATGCCATGTACTTGAATCAGGGCTATGTGCAAGAAACATTACTACATGTGAGAAATGTATCCATATACATACACATTAATATATATACATATGAGAGAGTTGCAGTGGCATTTAAACTGATGTTAACCAGTCACCCTCGGGGTCACAATGGGATTAACCCCGTTGCTGTGAAGCGGTGTTCTCGATACCCAAGGTTGTCAAACCTGGAGCCCCGTCACATCTGGCAATAGACAGCAGACATTTTCCTTTTCAAAGATGTGCCGAATCCTAATATCACACCCACAGCGTCCGTTCCTCAATCCCAGTGGCATCTGCACCAAAGGTCCCTTTTTAATCCCAGAATTGGGACAAACTCCTTTGATGCGGATGCAAGCACAGCAGACTGATGCACAAATTTCGAGGCTCGGGTCCAAGGTGCCTTTGCGACAACCCCATCATTATCCTTGGGCAACATTGGAAAATGAGGACTATATTTGAAAGTGGTTGCTGTGAAGAAACGGGCCAGTATACACCGCATATGTAATGGCGAACACTGAGGTGCAACTATCAGATTACACACACAGGAGATATATGGCCATTTTTGAGAAGAATTTTGTGGGCAAATAAACAACAATTCCGATCTTCAGCCCCTCCAGGCGCCTTGCAGAATGGCCCAGGGGAAAACACAAGTAGTCCCGATAATTATATGTCATCTTGTTCTTGCAAATGTTGTTCTGTGCAGGTGTGTGTGGCTTTCGATCTTAGCGACTGCGTTTTCACCTGTCTCCCATGGGGTAACCCCAAGTGAACCATTTGTAGGACCGACCTGCCTCTGAATCTTCCCTTTCCTCTGCTGTGACCTGGGCCCGTTCAATCTGTTGAGCAGGTTCGGTACAGACTTCAGGAGAAAGATTGGGAAATATACAGTCTGGACAGAAAATGAAACTAGTGCATGAGCGCTTTATGTTTTATTCTGAACATTGCATCAGCCGTTCAGCTATTGTTGCACGGGTTGCTTAAGTTCATCGAGTTTACAATGCAGAAGGAGGCCATTCGGCCCATCGAGACTGCACCGGCTCTTGGAAAGAGCACCCTACCCAAGGTCAACACCTCCACCCGATCCCCATAACCCAGCAACCCCACCCGACACTAAGGGCAATTTTGGACACTAAGGGCAATTTATCATGGCCAATCCACCTAACCCGCACATCTTTGGACTGTGGGGGGAAACCGGGGCACCCGGAGGAAACCCACGCACACACGGGGAGGATGTGCAGACTCCACACAGACAGTGACCCAAGCCGGAATCGAACCTTGGACCCTGGAGCTGTGAAGCAATTGTGCTATCCACAATGCTACAGTGCAGCAGGAGGCCATTCAGCCCATCGAATCTGCACCGGCTCTTGGATAGAGCACCCTACTTAAGCCCACACCTCCGCCCTATCACCATAACCCCACCTAACCTTTTTTTTGGACACTAAGGGCACTTTAGCATGGCAAATCCACCTACCCTGTACATCTTTGGACTGTCGAAGGAAACCGGAGCACCCGGAGGAAACCCACACAGTCACAGGGAGAACGTACAGACTCCGCACAGCCAGTGACCCAAGCCAGGAATCAAACCCTTGCACTGTGAAGCAACAGTGCTAACCACTGTGCTACTGTGCCACCCTAGTGAACCATCCTCAGTGAATTAGTTCCCTTCTCCCCTTTATTATCAGCCCTCTTGAAACAAGATGTGGATTAAAGTATTTGGAAATGAATTACCATTGTTTTATTTATGCAGTAGTTTGTTTAAAGAATGCGGCCCAAGACATCATCTTGTTCTTGCAAATGTTGTTCTGTACAGGCGTGTGTGGCTTTCGATCTTAGCGACTGAGTTTTCAGCTGTCTCCCAGAGGGTAACCCCAAGTGAACCATTTGTAGGACCGACCTGCCTCTGAATCTTCCCTTTCCTCTGCTGTGACCTGGGCCCGCTCTGAATGGGTTCACTTACCTCCAGCTCCCCAATGGTCTCAGTCGGCACTGACCCTCCGAAAGAGCACCCAACCTAGATCTACTCTGCCGCCTATTCCCATGACCACATAATTCCATTTAATCAGCGCACCTTTGGACACTAAGGGACAATTGTGCATGGCCAATCCTCCTAACCTACACATCTTTGGACTGTGGGAGGTAACCAGAGTACCTGGAGGAAACCCACGCACACACGAGGAGAACGTGCAAACTCCACACAGTCACTCAAGGTTGGAATCGAGTCCGGATCCCTGGCACTGTGAGGCAGCAGTGGTAACTACTGTGCAACCATGCTATCCCGGGGATTTATTTGAGAACCATTGTCATGATTTACCTTTCTATTATCCTGCATCTTCAGGCAGCCAGGCATCCACATTCGGCAGTAGAAGAGACCAGGATGATGATCCACCACACTTGCTGTGTCCTGATTTCATTTTAGAATGCCAAGTTCTGCGGATGCTGGAAAGCTGAAAGAAAACAGAAAATACTGGAAATACTCTGCAGGTCAGACCCATTGGTGGAGGGAATAGGAACGTTGACCTGTAAACCCCCCCCCCCCCCTTTCACCACAAGCACCATCTGTCCTGTTGAGTGTTCCTGGCATTTTCTGTTTTACTCCAGTTTCTGATGGTAGCGTCTCCTTGTCATATACAGCAATGTTGCTCCTTTCTCCTCTCTACAATGATGTATAAACCAACCTGTTACACCTTGCACCACAGGCTTGCTCACTGAGTTGGCCGTGGTAAGAATGTCCATCTGTTCAGCAGCTTCCTCAATAGGAAATAGAAGCAGGAGCAGTCTATTCGGCCCATCGAGCCTGCTCCACCATTCTATGTGATCATGGCTGATCCTCTATCACAATGCCATACCCCACTCATTCCACCCCCCCCCCCCCCATACCCTTCAACATCTTTTGTGTCTAGAAATCTATTTCCATCTTAAATACATTCAGCGACTTAACCACAGAGAATACTATAGGTTCACCATCTTCTGAGTTCACCACCCTGAGTGAAGAAATGTCTCCTCGACTCATTCCTAAATTGCCTACCCCATATCCTGAGATTGTGACCCTTTGTTCTAATTGCCTCCCACCCCCCTCCCTGCCCGTCCAGATCCCAGCCAGGGAAACATCATTGTTGCATCCAGTCTGACTAGCCCTGTCAGAATTTTACACGCTTCATTCAGTTCCCCTCTCAATCATCTCAACTCCAGTAAATACAGGCCCAGTCGACACCATCTCCACCCCTAGGACAATCCTGTCATCCCAGGACAGTCTGCTGAACCTTTGCTTCCTTGGCAAACTCTCTCTTCTTGGGTGTTACTCAGAGGGTGTTCAGCATGAGAAGAAAATGCACTTAACAATACTGTACACAGCTGCCAGTGAGTTAAAGCTTGCCAGGGGGCGTCATTCAAAACGTTAGGTGCGAGTTAAGACTTTTTTTTTCACGTGGTGAATATATTCATATCAAAATACTTATCAAGGCTATTCCAAAAGTGAAATTGTGTTAGAAATGTCGAGATGTATTATGTTGAGAGTGTTATTTATGAATATGTAGATGCCAGATGCTAAAAATCCGAATGGCAAAATGGGGATGTTGAACATATCTTTCGCCCTGTGAATAAAAACGCTTGTTGCAGCTCTTCTGTGTATGTGTTCGACTGTGAAAACATTTTACACTTAAATTTGATTACTAATGCAATTTTCACCTGATCAGCCCTGCTGTGAAATGGTTAACTTCAACCGGACAGAATTGGCGAGTCAAATATTTAGCATTTCTTTTAAAAAGAGCCAACTGTTCTCTGTGCTATGTTAATGAGAGGTCAGATATTCTGGGCGAACCTTCGGCTCTTTCGCACTATTTTAAATGCCAAGCTCATCAGAAAGTGGGATTAGAGATATGAACCGGCACCCAATATCGCCGCCTAGGGGACTGTGCCGGTACAGCAACCGTACAAAGATAAATTTCCTGAAGAGTCTTCAATACAGTGCAGAAGGAAGCCATTCGACCTTCCGAAAGCGCACGCTGCCTAGGCCCACACAACCTGCACATCTTTTGGACACCAAGGGGCAATATTAGCTAGGCCACTCCACCTAACCCGCACATCTTTGGACTATGGGAGGAAACTGGAGCACCCGCCCAGGCAGACACAGGGAGAAGAATTCCACTCAGTCACCCAAGGTCGGAATCGAACCCGGGTCGCTGCCGCTGCGAGACAGCAGTGCTAACCACCGTACCACCCATGTGCTGCTTCTGGACTGGAAACATTAACTCTACATTTCCCTCTCCAGACCTGCTGAGTATTTCCAGCACTTACCGTTTTTATTTTAAATGTCCTGTCACACTGCTCCAACCTTATAAGTCCTGTCCTCATTGGTGCTGTTGTATTTCAATTCCGCACTTAGATCTTGCAGTGGCCCCTCTGAGTGAGATTCCCAAGGTGGTGTTAATTACTACAGAATTAGAGGGAGTCTTATCATGTGCACATGTGCCGACTAGAATTAGATGGAGACTGACCAAACGTTATATAAATTGTAGTTCTACTGGAACCATTATATTGCTTCCCACTTATTGTGCTCTGAATTGTAAAAAGTGTAAAATAAACTGCCCGTGTCAATCTAACACCAGTTGGACATGTGCATAGTGTATTATGGGTTGTTGGGAAACAGAATCTATTGTGACTGCCCAAATGGGATTAACAAGTACTCTGGAATTAGAATGTACACATGTAATATTTAATACCAACGGAGTGAGACAGAGTAGCAGCTGCTTCCGGAGAACCCTCTCAGGGTTTTAGTGTTGTAGGCAGGCTACTAATTAACTTAAGTACTTTGAGGATGGAAGAACGTTGATGAAAATTTCCACACAGGTCATACGTAACAAAATAGAAGCAAATACTATAAATCCAAAAGGATTACTTGCTGTTTGCTTACTGTTCCCAACTGTAAAGTTAAAGACGCGACGTAAGGGTACAAATACACATCTTGTACAACTGTGCCAGCTGGAGCTTGTTTTGTCTTTAGATCAAAAGCCATCAGTGTGTGATGTGCAGGTTAATAGTCGATACAGAGTCACATCGGAGCAGGAAATAAAAATGGTGAAATTATTCTCCAGGCCTTGTACAGCTTTGCCCTTGGAAGGATACCACTATTATTCTGCCAGTCACGACAGGAGCTTCTAAAACCATTATAGATCCATTGCAGGCAACAGACTGTGCAGTTTCCTTTTACCAATATGAATAATTACTAACATTTATGCACCTTTGACATTAAAATGATACACCATTCTTCGCGGAGCATTATGAAATAACATATACTCATTAATATAAGATGTTAAGGCACGTGATCAAATGCTGCGACAGAGACAGGTTATAAGAAGCAAATTATAGGGGAGTGTTGTAGAGAGGAAACCTTAGATGTTAGGGTGGAGGGAACCCAACATCCAAGTCATCACAACCCATCTTTCCATTATGGTTGTGTGTTACAGTTCACTCGGAAGTCGCGCTGCTGCACTAACATACAGTTAGTTACCCATGCATCTTCTGGTCTGGAGCTTTAGACAGTAATGGTCGAGGCTCCAGAGTTCTTTCCATCATATGCCTGACTAGGATTCTCTGCCGCTCTTACTCCCTGTCATTGGTGTGTGTTGGAAGGATACGCAAACTGTGTTGGCTCCCTTGTCAATGCACGTTCTATGGCCATCAAATTCTGGGGTGGGGCTTCACCCAGAGCTTCTCACTCAGAGGCAGGGACATTAACCCACCATGCCAGAAAGCCTTAACCTCCATTATGCCAAGACACCTTTAATTAATTAGCACACTATTATATGACACCACTGGGTCTGCTTTTTTAAAAAACATGCTAGGTGAATAAATACTCATAAAAGCAAAATGAATATATCAAACCAAACACTTGTATCAAACCATGATGGAGACCATAAATAAGTGCATAGTTTAGTTGCTTTGTTAAGATTTTAAGTTACAATGAAGAGAAGCGATGGCAAACGTTCAGGAAATTATATAATCATTGGTAATAAAATTGAACGATTTAAGGATAAATCAAATACAAAAATGCCCAGAATTTGATACCCTTGCCAACAAATCACGATGAGTGGCTGTGCAGTAGTCACATGGATTCCCGTCAGGAAGGAATGTATGAGGTATAAACTGGTGGAGCTGTGAGAAAATTATTACCCTTCTCAGTCAGTCACCAGGGGTCATAGGTTTAAGGTCCATGAGGCAAAGTTTAGAGGAGATGTGCGAGGCAATTTTCTTATGGAGAGGATGGTGAGTGCCTGGAATGCGTTCCCAGGCGCAGTTGTGGAAGCAGATACATTAACGGCGTTCAAAAGGCATCTTGACAATTACATGGATAGGATGTAGAGGAATACAGCACAAGGAAGTGCTGAGGGTTTTGGCCAAGGTTAGTATCATGACCACTGCAGGCTTGGAGGGCCGAAGGGCTTGTTCCTGTGCTGAATTGTTCTTTGTTCTAAAATAATAATCCCACATGGAGAAACCATCTGAAATACCTACTCAAAGATCATAGATTGTTGTTACCAAAGATCTTTGAATGTTCAGACCCATTTATCCTTAAATCATTTTTACTTCTGCTTTCAGAATTTAGGGGATAATAATAATCTGTATTAGTGTCACAATTAGGCTTACCTTAACACTGCATTGAAGTTACTGTAGAAATCCCTTAGTCGCTACACTCTGCCGCCTGTTTGGGTACACTGAGGGAGAATTCAGAATGCCCAATTCACTTAACAAGCATGTCTTTTGGAACTTGTGGAAGGAAACCAGAGCACCCGGAGGAAACCAAAGCAGGCACGTGGGAATGTGCAGAGTCCGCATTAACCTGCACCTAATCAGCAGCAAGGAGTCACTTGACCTTCCAGAATTGGTCAATGCCTTCATTCTCAGTCAATAAACAGCTTTTCCAGAAGCGACTCAGCAAGATATTATTGCAGCCTTGAGTGTGGGTAGCTACTCCTCCAGGATTGTCCTGGAATCTGTAGGAATTAAAAATCAATATCCAGCTGCTGTGTGTAACTCTGGAGAAAAATCATTCGAATAGTATTTTTTTTTCCATTTCCTTCAAACATTTGTCTTTACCAGATATAAAAATACTGAAAATGGGGGGGGGGGGGGGGGGGGGGACAGTTTGGCTGTCAAACATCATCCAATTGGGTAATGAGTCTTCTTACTTTGCAATTGTGGACGAAGGTAATCGATCGCAAGAATGGATGTGTTTGCCGACTAATGGCTGGATGGCGGGGGCAAATCATGTGATGAAATCCGTAGGGATACATTTAGTTGCAGTTTTGACTATAACATGTGGAAGCAGAAGCTTTTCAGTCCATCGCGCCTACTATGATAATTCATAGAATTTACAGTGCAAAAGGAGAAGGAATTCCAAGAGAACATGGCTGATCTGATGTGAAAATCCTCAACTCCACTTTACCGCCTTATCCCCATAATCCTGGATTCCCTTACTGATTATAAATCTTTCTATATCAGCCTTGAATATACCCATCTTCTACAGCCCTCTGTGCTAAAGAATTCCACAGATTCACTACCCTCTGAGAGAAATTCCTCATCTTGGTCTTAAATGGGCAACCCCTTACTCTTTCATTATGTCCTCTAATCATTGATTCTTCCACAAGGGGAATCAACCTCTCAGCATCTATCCTGTCAAGCCCCCTGAGAATCATACATGTTTCAATAATATCGCCTCTCATCATTCTAAACTTCAATGAGTACAGGCCCAACCTACTCAAACTCTCCTCATTAGAAAATCCCTCTATACCTGGGATCAACCGAATGAACCTTCTCTGGACTTCCTCCAATGCCAGTATATCTATCCTTAAATAAGGGGACCAAAATTGTTCACAATATTCCAGGTGTGATCTGTCTAGTGCCTTGTATAGTTTTAACAAGACTTCTCTATTTTTATACTCCATTCCCTTTGAAATAAAGGACAACATTCCATTTGCCTTTCCTATTACCTGCTGAACTAGCATGCTGGCTTTTTGTGATTTATGCACGAGGACCCCCAAATTCCTCTGTGCTGTAGTTTTCTGCAGTCTTTATTATGGACTGCAATTCCTCTTATGGATTGACCTGATTAACACTACACTCCTGTATGCTTCACCCGATGCCGGTGTCTATGTCGTTACACTGTGTACCTTGTGTTGCCTTATTATGTATTTTCTTTTCTTTTCATGTACTTAATGATCTGTTCAGCTGCTCACAGAAAAATACTTTTCACTGTACCTTGGTACACGTGACAATGAACAAATCCAAATTCAAAATAATATTCAGCTCCATTATTCTTCCCACCAAAGTGCATAATAATACATTTCCCGACATTATATTCCATCTGCCAAGTTTTTGCCCACTCACCTAACCTGTCTATATCGCTCTGTGGGCTTGTTGTGTCATCCTCACCACTTGCCTTCCCACCTTTTTTTGTGCCATCCACAAACTTGACAGTAGTACATTCACTTCCCTTGTCCAAGTCATTAATAGATATTGTAATAATTGTGGTGCCAGCACTGATCCCTGTGGTACTCCACTAGTTACAGGTTGCCTTCTTGAAAATGCCGCTTCTATCCCAACTCTCTGTCTTCTATCAGTTAGTATATCCATGCTAATATATATCCCCAATACCATGTGCTCTTATTTTGGTAACTAGCCTTTTGTGTGGTATCTTATCAAATGCTTTTTGGAAATCCAAGTATATTACATCTACTGGTTCCTCTTTATCTGTCCTGCTTATTGCTACCTCAAAGGAGTCTAATAATTTTGTCAGGCATGATTTTCCCTCCATGAAGCCATACTGACTCTGCTTCATTTTATTATGTATTTCTAAATGCTCTGCTAGTACATCCTTTATAATGGACTTTAACGTTTTCTCAATGACAGATGTTAAACTAACTTGTCTATAGTCATCTGTTTTTTGTCTCCCTCCCTTTTTGGATAAGGGTGTTTCATTGGCAGTTTTCCCAATCCTCTGGGACTTTCTACAAATTGAAGTTTGTAACCCTACTTGAGCTATATGCACAGTGAACCCAGAGCCATATAAAATTTGAATATCATTGCAATTTCCGTGGCCGTTTTGAAATGTTTTGTAATGTTCTTTGAGGTATTTCATGAATAAAGTATATTTTTGCAAAAGAAATAACTTATGTTCAAAGTGACCACGCCTTCTTGTGATGGTACAAGGCCAGTGTCCAGCTCAGTCGTAATTCACACTAGTTAGCACAAGGTTTTCTGATGCGAGGATCCGAGCTCCCTACATATTAAATACTAGTAGATTCCTCTTTCTGTAACTCCCCGACAGGGACTCAGAACTAGATTAACGATTGAAAGGAAGGATTTAGCCCGTAAAATATGTTGAATTTCAAACAGATCATTTGGAAATTTAGTAGGCCTCAGTAGAGCTTTAGTAGAGCTGTGTCCTTCAATGGACTTCAAAATCGTGGGAACTTCACGGCACTCATAATGAAAACAGAACAGATAGGAAACACAACCTAGCTCTGAGAGAGAAAAATAAACACACAGACAACGTTTCTGGAGTCAGAACTGAAATCTGGAGACTCCCAGGTATGACTGGCTTTTAAAAGGTTCAACACCGCAAGTTCTTTCCAACCTTCTGATGTTGGCAGGTCTCCCTGGGTACTTTCAGTTTCGTTTCTGATTTCCAGTGGATTTTTTTTTCTCAGCCGCATATTTCATAAAACGATACAGTATATATAAATAACATTCCACACAATACACAATTTAAATTATTCTCAATGTTTCTCCATGATGTCACATTTTGGCAACCAAATGCGAATGTTTCAAACTCCAATTCTGAAACACCAATCATTTTCATGTGTTGATGCTTCCAAACAGAGGTTTGACATGGCCCAGGAAAGCATTTCAAAAGTTTTATTAAGTATTAAACTTTTCTTGGGATGGTCAAAGTTGTAATCATAAGTTTGCACTTCATGAACCATCACTGGGCTCCATCCCTTTGAATACCCAACTACTATCATCAAGGATGGTTGAATAATACAAAATGTTCCCTCCTGTTCATTTCTGAATTCAAAACTTTAGGCATGAATAGATTTCTCCAAACAGTTCCTGCAACAGACTTTGTAGGAATGTCATATACCATCTTGCCCCAACCCTTCATGATTTTCATTAAGATCCCCCCCCCACCTCCTCCATTACACTATTATTTCTTCAGCTTCCAAATGGTGTTTTAACCTGAGTATTAGTAGAGGAAGGCTAAACCCTGCTCCATCAATATTCCACGGGAATTAATACATTTATTTAAATGGTCCCTGCTGAAATAAATAATAAAGAATGCTAAATGGTTAAGACTTGGACTGTTAATGGCAGCAATGTGGTCTAGGCAATCCTGAACTACTGTACAAAGAGACAAAATCGTTCATTTTCAAAAAAGAATCTTCAGGAATCTGTTCAGGATACACTTTAAGAACACACATCCTGTTCACATCCCATGAATGAATGAAATAAACATTGACAATGACTAACAGGGCAGCATTTATGGCCCATCCCTAATTGCCCTTAAGTAGGTGGTGGTATGTCACCTTCTTGAACTGCTTCAGTCCATGTGGTGTAGGTGCGCTGGGAATGCCAGTAGGGAGGAACTTCCAGGATTTCGATTTTACTAGTCTGATACTACAGTTAGAGTGCTGGCACTAGTATTAAATGGTCATCTAGTGAAAATAGAGAGTGCAGAGTTTGAATGCTGTTAGATTCAGATGTACAATGCTATGTGGGGATGGCAAACCCCAAAAGTTACACTGTTAACTATGCATCGTACACAGTTCGGTGATGAATGCTGATGGACATCTCTGCACTGCTCCATTCACTGGCTGGTTAAATTTCCTAATGTTTAGTATTAGGTATTAGCACTATTAGTAGCCCTCAACATCAAATTATTGCGAAATACGTTTATAAAAGTTATGTGTTGAAGGGAAAGTCACAAGTCTTGGCTTCAGTGTCCTGGAAAGGTAGATGGCCCCCTGACTGTCATGTTACTTTGCCACTTTCAGGCTCTTGGATTTTGATTGACATATTTAGGGTCCAGGCAGCTGAAGGCATGACCACAAATGGTGAGCTGATTAAATGCAAGAGATCAAAATTAAAAGGATGCAGCTCTCTGAGGGCTATAGGAGGAAATCTGTTGATCATCACTTCCTTCAGCTGATGATTTATGCTGAACATCACTTGGGAGAAGTATTTAAAAAATGCATAAAAGTGTGAAGTACCACACATTAGAAAGGGGTGCAATAATTGTTCTGCAGATGGTGTTAAAATAGTTACATTGAAAGAGACCAAGAAGATTCAGGGCTCAATGGACTACATGTTGTGGTCAGCGATGAAGCAATTGCACTCTGAACCAACTACCTACATGTATATCTAGCAATTCATAGAATCATAGAATTTACAGTGCAGAAGGAGGTTTGGCCCAGTGAAGGAGCACCCTACTTAAATCCACACTTCCACCCTAGCTCTGTAACCCAGTAACCCCACCTATCCTTTTGGACACTAAGAGGCAATTTAGCATGGCAACTCCACCTAACCTGGGCACCATTGGACTGTGGGAGGAAACCGGAGCACCCGGAGGAATCCCACGGCGACACGAGGAGAAAGTGCAAACTCCACACAGTCACCAGAGGCCGGATTTGGATCCGGGTCCCAGGAGCTGTGAGGCAACAGTGCTAACCATGCCGGCCATGTGTCTGTGGTTTTTCTCCTTTTCCCCTTTTCCCAAGGTAGTTTAAATCTGGCACCAAATTTAGAAGATCTCTGGGCAAGGCAGCAGTACTGTCAACAAGGAAGCAGCCAATCATGTTGAGGTATCATCAGAGCAAACCAGGAAGTTGCACTCTTCATCCCCATTTTCAACTAAAGATTTCAGAGAGAAAATTTATCATGATTCACATACTTCAGTGCACGGTAGCACAGTGGTTAGCCCTGTTGCTTCACAGCACCAGGTTCCCATGTTCAATTACTGCCTTGGGTCACTGTCTGTGCGGAATCTGCACGTTCTCCCCGTGTCTGCATGGGTTTCCTCCGGGTGCTCCTGTTTCCTCCCACATCCTGAAAGACGTGCTTATTAGGTGAATTGGATATTCTGAATTCTTCCTCTGTGTACCCGAACAGGCGCCGGAGTGTGGCGACTAGGGGATTTTCACAGTAACTTCATTGCAGTATTAATGTAAGCCTACTTGTGACAATAAAGATTATTATTATTATTATTATTAATAAATCTGAACTTCTTTCTTAACTTTCAAAGAAAGAGTGGAATTTTTATCTTGGAGAAATGTGACATTTTGCAAATAGGAAATTGGTTTTTCAGGGTAATTCAATGATTATGAAACTAGTGGACCATTAAAATTCACTTACACCTCATTCAACAAGTGTTTTTTTTACAACAAGACCAACAACTTAAGAAATTAAAGTTCTGAACCAATCATTGCTTGCACTCTGGGCAGTGCCATACCCTTTGGAGAAATGTCAAATCACTTTGAATAACTTCTGAATTTCTGTGTTATTCTGTGAATGTGTGGAGTTCAGAAGTTGCTGTCAGTTTTAGTGGAAGAATGAGGGTGATGCTGACAGTTTCCTTGCCGTTATAACTGCAAAATCCAGGTCAACATATCCAAAGGATGCAGAAAAACAATTAATGGATATTTGTGAATTACATAGCCAAAATAGTAGACTGGTGAGATGCAATTGTGACCAAACTGTACAGTGCACAGGTCAGATGACATCATGAGTACTGTATCCAATTCTGGTTACTGAAACACATGGTGCTGGAGGCAGTGCACAGAAGAATCACATGACTCATCCCTGGTATCAAGCGCCTGGAACACCCGGAAACAGTGGACCTTTTCATAGCTGAAAAGATGGTTGAGAATGGAATAGGTAAATCTTGAATAATACTTTTGATTAAGGTGCATGAATCGGGACACAGGGGCACAAGTTATGGTAAATCTGAGCAGCTTATATTTGGAAATCCTTCTTGATGTAAAGAGTGATCAACATATTATATGGGTGTAGTGGAGGCAACATGGTAGAACTGATTAAGAAACAATTAGATGCTGCAATTAAAGGCCGTAGGGTCTTTCTGGATAGATGGCCTTCCTCACACTTGGGTTTGCCATTCTTATCAAGCAAGATTCTTTTCATTCTCAGGGAAGTTAAGGCAAAAGAATCCAGGTATGAAGCACAATAGGAAAAACTCTTACCTCCAATGATACTGGATTGGCGTTTGTCTTCCACCCTCAGTAGCCTTTTGAGGCAGGCCATGTCATGTGCAATTTCCGAAGCTTTTCATCAATCATATCTGTGGGGGTGGGACACAACATTGACATCATCATTATATAAAAGAAAATAAGTGTCTGAATGCAATAAAATGTATCTACATGCGTATGGGAAAGTCAATGCACTGGATTAATATAAATGATTAGCATTAGTGTTTTAAAAACATGCAATCACAAAAAAAACATTATTGGACTTTGGAAATGTTCACTCATAAAACTTTCAAGCTTAAATATACTGAATGTATTCATTAATATTAATCTCCCACAGCTGATAAAATACAGGAATTTTCTTTTAATTGCATAGAATCCCTGCAGTGCAGGAGGCCATTCAGCCCATTGAGTCTGTACCTACCCTCCGTAAGAGCACCCTACCTAGACCCACTCCCCTGCCCTATCCCTGTACCCCCTATGTGACAATAGGAAGATTTTAGGAAAATTGGATGATAAATGTATTGGGCATTTTAAGGGTTAAAAGCCTGGGGTTCGAATATGTTTGACTGCAATGGTCATGTTTGAAAAAAAAGAATTCTCCTCTGCAGGGCCTGGCTGGTTTTAGCAGCCAGCAGGTGAAATTGACAATAGAATGTGATTTTCAGTCTGGGCTAATGCATACTGGCTTGGCTGGCGAATTCCCTAACGTGTTGATGAGCTTTCATCCCTGGAATGTTAATTTGTTTTTTAGCTTGGGGAAATTATGTCAGTTCTGGGTGGAACTAAGCGACCCTTTTTCTTTTCTGATCTTTCAACCCTTGTTTTTTTAGACCACAAGTAAAGTCAGTTTTCTTTCCCAGTAGGATAGTTTTTTAAAAAACCATAATAATATTTGAAAAGCAACAAGGAAGAGGCTGAAGCAGCTATTTGAAGAAATTCAGCAGAGTCTGAAGGGGTTCTAACCAGAGCCAGAATCTGTTCTGGACCACAAGAATTACTCTATGCCCTGCTGATTTTTAAGCTGGATTGAGAGCTGTATGTTTATTTTCTTGTTGTTTCATGGGAAATTGTTAAGGGGTAATTGTAAACTGTTCTTTTTCTGGTGTGAAGTTAAAACATTTAATATGTATCCAAAATAAAGTTTTGATTTATAAATACCAAATCCCTATTTTTTCATGCAATCACTCCTGGGGCGAATCATTCTTTCCACACAGTCTTACAAATAAACTAAAATATTGGGGTTTTGGTCCAGTATCTTAGGCATTGTTGGGGTCTGGTCTGGGATCATAACACGTAACCCCACCAAATCTGCGCATCTTTGGAAACTAAGGGGCAATTTACCATGGCCAATCCACCTAGCCTGCACATCCTTGGACTGTGGGAGGAAACTGGAGCACCTGGAATGTACCCACGCAGATACAGAAAAAATGTGCAAACTCCACACAGACAGTGACCCAAGCCAGAATCAACCCTAGCTCCCTGGCGCCGAGGGGCTGCAGTGCTAACCACTGGTGCTGTTTTTCTAAAAAAAATTCCAATTAAGGGGCAATTTAGCATGGCCAATCCACCTACCCTGCACATCTTTGGGTTGTGGGGGTGAGAGCCATGCAGAATGTGCAAACTCCACACAGACAGTGACCCGGGGCTGGGATAGAACCTGGGCCCTTGGCACCATGAGGCAGCAGTGCTACAGTGCCGACCTTCACTGGTGCTGTTTAATGGTATGGTTTGAGTAGGTGATGGCGTAGTGATATTGTCACTGGACTAGTAAACGGAGACCCAGAGTATTGTTCTGGGGACCCAGATTCAAATCCCACCACTGCAGATGGTGAAATTTGAATTCAATAAAAATCTGGAATTAAAAGTCTAACGATGACCATGAAACCATTGTTGATTGTCGTAAAAGCCCATCTGATTTACTAATGTCCTTTCGGGAAGAAAATCTATCATCCTTACCCGGTCTGGCCTACATGTGACTCCAGCCCCACAGCAATGTGGTTGACTCTTAACTGCACCCTCAAGAGCAATTAGTGATGGGCAATAAATGCTGGCACAGCCAACGATGCCCATGTCCCATGAACAAATTTTTAAAAAAGATCCATGCACAAATATTTGACTTCCAACAGTTCTTTTGCTCCAGTAATTTTACATGCAGTGCCAGAGATGGAAGGAGGAAATTGTAAGGGAAACCGTGAGTCAGGTGCATTTAAAATCTTTTTCATGCAAAGGACTCAAGCAAGGCAGATGCAAAGGTTTGTCTACCTTCCTACTGGGGAATTCTGCATTATAAAATAACCCAAGGGAGTGTAAGAATTGAATATTGTAGCTGTGCTAAAATCAATGTTGCAGTTTAGGTTCTTACAGTCTTAAATCTCCACTAAAGAGTCCAATCATTTTGCAATCCAGTGAAGAAGAAAGCACTGCTTAAATATTCTGATATCCAGCAGTTGCCTGCAACAAAGTCCAACCAACTACCATCTTTAATCAATTGTTATATAGTTGCAGTTCTATTGCATGGAATGGATGCCTTTTTGTGATGCATTTTATGTGTGGATAGCTTTGCATTTAGACCCGTAAACAAACATAAGTGTAATATGTATAATAGAATCAGATGACATTGCCCAAACGTACACACCCATTTTAGCTGGAAGTGAATGGCACAATGAATCAGCTAAACTTTGCCGCACCATTGAGAAACATAGAAATGGAGGCCAACCTTAAATTCCCACAGGGCGTGAAGGGAAATGATCAAATCAGGCCAAGCTTCCTATTAGATAGGAGACGGCAAACAACAGGAGTGGCCCAGGATATATCCTTACCTCAGGAAAGGAAAAGTTGTGAAGCCTGAGAAAACCTGAACAGAAGAAAAGGAAATAAATTTTCAAATTCAGTCAAATAACATAGTATAACTGAACTTAAAAAGATCAAGTGATCGCATTTTCCCCATGGATGTTCTCTGCAAAATGTAACTAAACATGCATTTGGAACAAAGCTCATTCCTGAATGATCTTCCACTACATGTAGTTGGAGATAATAAATCTCATTAAGTTCAACTTCACAAAACTTTTGCAGCACAACAACAGAACTTCTTGACCAAACTTTTGTTCAATATTCTAAAAGCTTGAGCGCAGAAATTTCTGAACCAGGAAAATCCACAGCATATTTTACAACTCATACACATGTTCAGGGCTTATCACTTCACATTTACGAAAATTTTGTACAGGGATAACATCAAAACTGTCCTTAAGTAAACAGTGATGATGCCAACTCCAAAAGAACGCAAAGTGGCTACTAGGAAGAAAGGGGAAAATATCATACTGGTGTAGTACGAGATACTGGAGGAAGGAGAGGGAGCTTTAGCCCATTTGAAGCAGAGTACACAAGGTCCAAGATTGTTTGAGGCTGATATTAAATGTCCACAATGGCAAACTCTCTATTTTCAGCTACGAATTGCTTACTTCTTTAACATCTTTGGGCCAAATACTGTGCTTATTAAAGCCAAAACATGCTCTTGAACATATTCTCATACACCCAATGGTTTTAAGAACTGTATTCTGTTTTTCCATTGTCGATTTCACTGACAATTGTAGTAAATTAGAAGGGGATTTCTAACACCGATGAGCGTCACCATGTAGAATTATTTGAGTGAATTTTGCACACTTGTGCTTTCCAATGTTCTTGGAAGAGGCATTGGTGTAAACAATGAGGAGACTGAACAAATAATTGGAATAATATACAGTAATTAAAATGCAGAAATAAATAGAAATTGAGGTTTTCAAAGCTGCAGTTTTAGCTATGCATGAAATATGAAGTTTTATAGAACAATTAATTCCTTTAAAGGTGTTGGACATCTAAGTTGAAAGAAGTTGAAGAATAATCATAAATTATCATATTTTCAAAATATTACTATGGTTCGATTCTATTTTCCTTCCAATTGAGGCATGTTACTAAAGGAGTTAAATTTAAATTATTTTTTTCAAATATTTTTATTCAAATAATGATATACATAACAACATATAAACAATCAATCAATAAACAAAATAAACAACATTTAAGAATTTTTCTCTTATTTCCATTAAAACTTTTCCTTCTTCTCTCTCCCCTCATCCCATCTCCCCTACCCCTTCCCTTTACCTGCTGGCAACAAACAGATCTGTAAATAGAGACAAGAACAGCTTCCATCCCGTCCAGAATTCCCTATCTGAGCCACGAAGGGCAAACTTAATTTTCTCAAGTTTAAAGAATTCCGCAAGATCCCTCAACCATGACGAGATTTTTTGGTGAATCTGCTGATTTCCATTCTAATAAAATTCACCTCTGGCGACGAATGTGGCAAAGGCCACCACATCGGCTCTTTTCCCTTCTATCGGTCCTGGTATTTCCGAAACTCCAAATATTGCCTCAAGAGGTCCTTGTAATATTTCCACCTCCACAATTTTTGATAATGTTTTAAACACAGATCCAAACCCAACTAACCGTGAATATGATCAGTACATGTGGACATTGTTGACTGGTCCTCCATTACACCTCTCACATTTATCTTCTACCTCTGTGAAGAATCTGCTCATTCTTTCTTGTGTCATATGGGCCCTATGTATTACCTTGAATTGTATTCATCCTAGCACATGAAGATGTAGTATTGACACTGTGCATAATTTCACTCCATAGTCTCCATTCCAATTCCATATCCAACTCTTCTTCCCACTTTAGTTTTATTTCCTCAATCGGTGTTTTCTTCAATTATGAAATTTGGTGAAAAATGAGTTGTCCTCTTTCCCTCGATTGCCAAATAACAATCTCCTTGATAAATTGCTCTTGCCAAATGAGTTGGGAGATGCGAAAATTACTAACATTTATTAATGGCTGATGGACAGAAAGAAAACACCAATTTAGGTTAAATTAAAATTTTGTGGTGTTGTTTGATCACTTCCAGGGCTCAGGAGAAATTGAAGCTTTTTCTGTTCCAGGATATGTGAGTTATGGAAATACATATAAATAATCGTTATGGTCACAAGTAGGCTTACATTAACACTGCAATGAAGTTACTGTGAAAAGCCCCTAGTCACCACATTCCGATGCCTGTTCTGGTACACAGAGGGAGAATTCAGAATTCTCAGCTGGTATGGGAATTGAACCCGTGCTGCTGGTCTTGTTCTGCACCACAAACCAACTATCTAGCCCACTGAGCTAAACCAGCCCATAAGTCTTTCGCACAATGTAAAAAGAATGAGAGGTAAAAAGGCATTCGAGTACTTTAAGTTTACTCAGTATAAGAATGGTAAATTAAGAGAACTAATGACTAAAATAGAGGGGTCTGAAAAGCTGTGGTGAAGAGAGACAGATCACACAAACAGATTCTGGAATTTGTATTATCAAAGATTGGTGGTGAGTTACAGTTCACTCACAGTCCAAGTTGCTGTGGCAACATGCACCTTTATATGCACGTTGCAGTCAAGGTCTTGGATAGTGCCATCAGAGGCTCCAAAATTCTTTCCATCACATGGCTGATCAGGAATTTTCACTCACTCTTTTGCATGTGTGAAGATTTGCAGATGGATACTGTCTAGCCATACCCTAACAGCGCTGTTCTTTGCAATCAAGCCCTCGGTTGGGCCTCAACCCTAAGCTTCTGTCTCAGAGTCACTAACTACTCACTGCACCACAAGACCATCCATGCTATCAATACATTGCACCTTGTATGCTGATATTGAGTGGAGGATAAACCTATTGATATAGGTGTAAGTGGTTAGCACTGCTGCCTCACAGCGTCAAGGATCCAAGTTCAATTCCAGCCTCTCTGTGGAGTTTGCACTTTCTCCCTATGTCTGCGTGGGTTTCTTCCTGGCGCTCCGGCTCCCTCTCCAGTCCAAAAATGTGCAAGTTAGATGGATTGGCCACATTAAATTGCCCCTTAGTGTTCAGGGATGTGCAGGTTAGGTGGGGTTATGCAGATAGTGGGCCTAGGTAGGGTGTTCTTTCAGTGGGTCGGTGCTGACTCGATGGACCAAATAGCCTTCTTGGATTGGATTGGATTGGATTTGTTTATTGTCACGTGTACCGAGGTACAGTGAAAAGTATTTTTCTGCGAGCAGCTCAACAGATCATTAAGTACATGAGAAGAAAAGGGAAAAAGATTAGAACGAGTATAAGTTAAGTAAAAAGTGGATCTGTTTGTGAGAGCTCGCATTGAGTCGCCTCGCTCTGGCGCCATCTCATTCTTCTGCACTGTAGCAATTCTATTCTTCTAGTCTGAGAGGCAAGCTCCAACAGGTCATGTTGTACTGATTGTTTTCATGCTGTTAACTCTAATCGCTGACAATCCAAAACTCATTTACATCAGGCAAGCTTGCAATTTCTATTAAATAAAAAGAACTGATTACCACATCACAGTGTAATTTACATATTATGTATTCAGAACAATAATTAATAGAACAGCATGGCTGAAGTACAGAATTTTTAATCATTTGGGAAGGCTTTCAGAACTTCTGATTAATTCACCACCACCTTCTTTGGGATTGCAAAGATAAATAGTAAACTGTGGTCAGTTCAAGTAATTTAAGCATAAAATACATGCACTATTTGAACTATCAGGCCAGAATTTACTGCAGCCAACAATCTAATAGCACCGAACATTCAGTCGATTTGCCCATGCAAGTCTCTGCATTATCATTGATGGGATGCAAGTTGAGAGTAGTACATCAGAACCCCATAGGGTCAGATGCTCAGACATGCACAGAAATCACCCAAGATGTTTAAAACTTGTGAGGGCTGATTTCACTTCTGCTGCTCAGGACCCTCTGTGAATGACTCGTATCCTGAGCTCAGGGCCGTTTACACCAAACCTATCTGGGTACTTACCCTGGAAATGTTAAATTAAATAAAAGCAAATTACTGAGGATGTTGGAATCTGAAATAAAAACAGAAAATGCTGGACAATCTCAGCAGGTCTGACAGCATCTGTGGAGAGAATGGAGCTAACGTTTTCCATCTAGATAACTTCTTGTGAAATGTTACATGGTTTAATACCTGGCCAAACTCCGAGCTTAGCCAGTGAAACTCCATTCATCCGAACCTTAAGCTGAAAACGGCTGCTGCTGTCATGTCCTCCCTTCTTCCATTTCTTCTTGCCCTGGTCTTTCCCATAAGGGTGCGCTGATCCTTCCATGTTTCACGTGAAATTGGAAAAAACGCTGAATGTTTGCAGGAATATTTGTGGGCAGCTGCTCAGCAATCAAACCTGACCAGAGCATTTGTGCCAGTATCTACGGGCAAAGTTCTCGGTTTGGGCGACAGTGGGCGCTATTCTCCCAAAAGGGAACAAAGTCCCCGAGTGAGCGCGTTTAGCCGCCTGTTTCCCGGCGCTTGCAGGGCAGAGAAACACATGGCTATTCAACGCGACGCACATAGTATAAGGGGCCTAAACGGGGAATGCGGAGGAGAAGCCGCACATAGCCCCGTTTTGTATAGTGGGGAGCTCCGCTCACTAGAACTCCCCAGTGTAGCGAGAGATCAGGACACCATTTTTAAATGCCGTCCCGATCCCTGAGACCCCCTGAAACAATCCCGGATCTCCCCTGCAGCCCGAATGCACTATGTGAGGGTCCCTAGATCCTTGCACCCGCCCCCACCCTGAGCACCCCAGCCCAATCGCTCGTTGGGGGCACTATTTGTGGATCAATTCAGAGCATGCTAATGGGTCAGCCCTCTGCTGACGTGAATTCTGAGAACTCTGGGCCCAGCGGGTTTTCTAACTACATGGGCCGGAGTTAGCACCCAAGAGCCTGGCAGCGGGAGCTGTTTTTAAGAACTCCACTTACCACACCCTCACTGCAGCCACCAAGATAGCTCAGAGAAGACCAGCCCACTGAGGTTGGGGGTTGTAGCTGGACCCATAGCTCCATGCCAGAGAGGAGTGGAGGGACACCCTCTATCACAGTGTGGCTCGCACGCTCAAGCCTGCCCGCCTGAACTGCCAGGGAGGTGGTAGCAGAGGCAGTCAGTACTCCCCGGCCCACCAGGAGGAGACAGCTGGTGATCCAGGGTGGTGGGGGTCACTGGTGAATCCTCTGCCCTGAAAGTGGCAGAGAGCTAGGGAGGGTTCCAAAGGCTGAGGTGCAGGTGGGGTGAGCTCTGCTGATCCCCTGTTTCCTCTGCAATCGAGGTGTGCCAACACCTGGTGCGTTCCTGATTGAGCTTGGCCCTTGATGATACAGCTGGGCTATGAGGGTGTCCAGAGGGGCAGTCTGGGTGGGCTCCCAGATGGTCAGAGGCCTTCTGAGCCTTCTGAGCATTTAAAGGACACAGGCAGCACTCTGCAGAGTGAGCATCCAGACTAAAGGGATGATCCTTTGAAACAGATATGAGGAGGAATTTCTTCAGCCAGAGGGTGGTGAATCTGTGGAACTCTTTGCCTCAGAAGACTGTGGAGCCAAATCACTGAGTGTCTTTAAAACAGAGATAGATAGGTTCTTGATTAATAAGGGGATCAGGGTTATGGAGAGAAGGCAGGAGAATGGGGATGAGAAAAATATCAGCCACGATTGAATGGCGGAGCAGACTCGATGGGGCGAGTGGCCTAATTCTGCTCCTATGTCTTATGGTTTTATTACAACCAATGAATTACTTTTGAAGTGCAGGCATGGTTTTAATGTAGGAAAGATGACAACCAATTTATGCACAGAAAGCTCCCACAACAGCAAAATGATAATTAGATAATCTGTTTTTTGTGATATTGTTGACTGAAGTATAAGTGTTGGGCAAGACAATAGGGAGAACTCCCCTGCTCTTCAAATAGTACATGGGATCTTCTTTTACGTCCAGCTGACAAGTCAGATAAGGGCCTCAGTTTAATATCTCATCTGAACAACCTCTCTCATTATTGCAGCAGTGTTGTCAGCCTAGGTTTTAGTGCTCAAGATCTGAAATGGGACCAGAACCATCAACCCTCTGACTCAGAAACAAGAAAGTTAGCAGCTGGTACTGTCAGCATGGCACTGTTATTGTTCAGCAAACTGACTTTATGTCATGCGACAGGAAATTGTGACCAAGTGAGATCTACCTATAACTTCACCTGCTAACCTAAAAAAAACTAAAATGCTAAAAAAAAGGATGTTTTTTTAAGACAAGAAAAGACACGGAGGAAAGACGGCTTCCACAAGTCACCTGATGCCCAACATTGTAAGTGGACCACTTAGTTAGTATAGGGATTGCGCAACAGACATGCAGTAACATGTCACCCATTGGAATTTCACACTGGGGGTGTCACGTTCCATTTGAAAAAGGACTATTGAAAGAAATTGACATGTCATTTGTATATTTATTCTCTTACCTCTCCAGCGGAGACCGAGATTCCATCAAGACAATGGCAAACTGCCAGTCAGCCAGCGTATACAACCAACCGCTACTCAAACCCCCCTGTGGAGATTGAAAGAACCCCATCTCCTGTCGTGTTCTACCGTCTTGAAATGTGTCAGAGAGTTCTGAGATGAAACACCAAAGACTGATCATGGTGAGCAGGACTTTAAGAACTTGGCTTTGCCAAGCAGAAGCTGTGGGATGTGGAGCAGAAAGGAATCTCTCGCTATCCCCCTGGGAATAAGGGCAGCACCCAGTTCAAGAAATCAGTGTATCCAAGATCTATCAACGAATGGGATCTTGTAAGAATTGTAACATCTTCTGCATCTACCTGCATAAAGGAACTAGATAGCCTCAATTGTCTGCACTGTTTAATAATCTATGCCTCAAAGACAAGCAAAGAACCTCTAACCATATATTCTTTTAACTTTTATGTGGACTCTAATATTTCTTACTTCTGATACTATGCGTGATGTCAAGTGTTTTATTACTTTTTTCCCCTCCAGTTTAGTGGCTAATAAACTAGCTTTCTCTTTAATCAAGAAAACCTTGAGCTCTATTGTTCATTGCATATACTGTAAAAAATATATATTTGGATTTGAAAAAGGCATCCACCAAAAAAAACCCTTTGTTGTGACCCATCAAAGAAGCTTAATAGAGGGGAACCAGTTCATTCCTCCACACCTCGTCATAACAAAACTGGGGGCTCAACTAACCAAAGAATTAGAATGGGGCGCATATATTGATCCTTTGACAACAATTTGAAATTGCAAAAGGTTTTCTTTGTCTCTGTTCCATTCTTAACCAATTTGATTTCTATTCTTGTGCGAAGAGTTTCACATTTGCTACCATTTTTTTAGAACAAAGTTTCTCAAGAGGATTTAAAATTTCTATTCCTCAAAGAGCTTAAAGTGATAACTTTTTAAAACTTGTGGCCAGAGAATTGGATGGTGAACGCAAGACAGAAACAAGAATATAAATCAAATTGGTTAAGAATGGAACAAAGAAAGAACGGCATGGAGCACAGTGGTTAGCACTGGGACTGTGGCGCTGAGGACCCAGGTTCAAATCCCAGCCCTGGGTCACTGTCCACATGGAGTTTGCACATTCTCCCCATGTCGGTGTGGGTTTCACCCCCACAACCCAAAGACGTGCAGGTTAGGTGGATTGGCCACGCTAAATTGCCCCTTAATTGGAAAAAAAATAATTGGGTACTCTAAATTTAAAAAAAAAAATGGAACAGATACAATAGTGTCAGAAATTCTGGAATTAGAGAGTGTGGAAGCTTTCCAAGGAAGACAGCGAGAGAGAGACAAAGAGAAAGGGAAAGAGGGGAAGTATTCCAAAGACAGGAGCTAGAAAGTGTGATAGTGCAATGCCAGAGAAGAGTACTCCCGAAGGGTTCGGGCCAGTCCAGAGACTGGAGAAAATCAGCAGGAATCTGTAGGAGTGCAGGGAACCACAAGAGGTTCAGAAACCCTAGAGGGGCCGATAGACAGTGTGAGGGTGAGAGTAGCTAGGGAAGGGCTCCTAGCAATTAAAGAGGCTGGAAACAAACGACAGCATTGTGCAGAAGCACAGGGAGATGAAGAATGTTCATAGGCCCCAAAGGGGGCAAGAGAACCTGTTAGTGTTGGGGTAATGAAGGAAAAGCTGCTTGAATTTAAAAAGGTCCTGGTTAGGCCTATAGAATTAAAGGAGGTCAGGAAAGGACCAGTAGAATTTAAAACTGACTGAGAATGACCTGGAAATTTGGCTGGCAGCTACGTTTTTCCTTAGAATTAAACAGGGACCAGGGCGGCACAGTGGCACAATGGTTAGCACTGCTGCCTCACGGCGCCGGGGACCTGGGATCGATCCCTGCCCCAGGTCACTGTCCATGTGCACATTATCCCTACGTCTGTGTGGGCCTCACCCAAAGATGTGCAAGGTAGATGGATTGGCAATGCTAAATTGTCCCTTAATTGAATTTTTTTTTTAATTTAAAAAAAGTAATTAAACCAGGGTAGTTAAAGAGGGAGAAACATAGTGAGGGAGATGCCAGGCCCATTTGGTGAGCCACTTGAAGTTAAAAGAGTCAAAGACAGGCCAGCAGAAGAAGTACAAGGAGCCAAGATGGAAACTGAGGAAGTCAAAAGGACCAAAGCTAGACCATCAGAAATAAAAGAGGTCCATGAGGGGGCTGTAAAAGTTATAAAAGCTTTGCGGCAAATTTAAGCAGGGACAAGCAAAGTTCCCAAACAAATAGTCAGATAGCGAGGGAGAAGCCTCACGCAGTTGAAGAGCCATAAGTGAGTATTTCAGGAGCTAAACATTCACTTGCGAGCAGGAGTCCACCAGGGGACGTGGAACAGGTTAGGCAAAATCCCCATTCCCAAGACAGAAAGGTGCCAATGAACCAATTATCCGTTTAACAGATATCTTCATGGCAGATTTAAAATGGGGAACAGGGAAGTTCCCAAATAGAAAACAAGGGGAGTACAGCAGGAGCTGAATCACCAGCTGAGGGCTGTGGTATTCCAGGGTTCAAGTGCAGGCCCGAGGAAAACCCATACTAAACAGTACAAGAGGAATGGCGAGGATGGATTGGATGGAGATGTAGGTGAGGCCCACATTGAACTCCCTCCTATCCAGCTAACAAGTATGCCAATTCTAGTGAAATTGGACACCATATTCACCTACAGCTAGGAGACCTGATAGGCCTGCCCACTGCATTTAAAGAGACAAACCAGGCTGTGGCTTCGCATGATGCGGAAATGGGAGAGATCCTTCCCTTAAGGCACTATCCCTGACATCTAGGTCCAGAAAAGCTGGCCCAGGTTCAGGAGGAGATTAATTACATGCTGGGGCACCATCTAAAACAGCCTAGCAGCAGTAGCTCAAACTCCCTAGTTGTGCTCGTTCTCAAGCCGGAGACTAAACTGGAACCACCCACAGGAGGCAAAAATCAAATTACAGCCCACAGACCTCCTCGCAATGAGAATTGTAAAAGTGCCTGAGTTTGCGCAAATAAATTCACAGATTAGAGGACACCGAGGGGTTAAAACCGGTCCATGCAGATCAGATTAGCAATCTGAAAATTTGCATATTGAAAGCCTTTGTGAAACACAGCAGGAAGATCAGGCCTGGGAGGAGGACAGAACAGAGCAAACTGCCCAGGTAGCCACAGCATTTTGGCTGTTACGAACAATCTGGGAGCTAGTCAGTAAAACACCCAAATAGAAAATGAGGCTAGCACAGGGATCCGACAAAAAAATTCTGGCATGACCGGTAGCAAAAACAAAGCAACCTCAGAACTAGGATGCCAGCTTAATCTTTTCAATAAATGGACTGAATTTTATGGCCCTGTCATAGAAGATTAGGAAATGCACCAAGACATTCAAAAATCGATTGAGTTCACGGGAGTGGAAAATCCCTCCGGTGGAAAATCCCACCCTTGTAACCAACCATCTGAAAGGGGAAAAAGCAAGATAGGAGCAGGTTATCCAGTGTGTCTAACATTGTTTAGGGTTATTTGGGTATCAAGACCAGGAGAACAGATTGACTGCAATTTGAATAAAAGAGTGAATGGAAGTGTGGGTTCTTTTTGGTTGCCATCTTATATTTATTATATACCTTGGGCAACCTGCCACGTGTTTCATGGCTGCTGAGGCAGCCCCCTCACTGGCCAGCGGCGGGATCTTATGGTCTTACCATTGTCAGCGGGGTTTCCCATTGAATGCACCATTCACCACTGGGAAACCCGTTGTGAGGATGCATCATCGGGGGACGATAAGATCCCACTTGCGTGAATGGCCAAAACGTTCTGGCCCTTGTAATGAAATGAGAGTGAACTTCATTTCATTTCTCATGAAATGGCGGGATGCCAACAGGAAATTGTGACTGAGTTAGATCAACTTTGAACTTCACCAGCTAACCAAAAACATACGAAAATATTTTAAAAGGACTTTTTTTTAAAGGCAAGAAAAGACACTGACCAAAGATGGCCACCACAAATCACCTGATGTCTGGAATCATAAGTGGACCATTTCTGAATAGTTAGTATGGATTGCACTGCAGATATATCCTGACATGTTGGTCATGGGAATTTCACACTTGGGAGTGTCAGGGTCCTCTTTAGAAAGGGCTATTGAAAGGAATTAAAATGTCATTTACACCTTTATGCACTTACCTCTCCAGCAGAGACTGAGAGTCCATCAAGACAATGGGGAACTGCTGGTCAACCAGGATATACAATCAACAAAAACTCAACCGCCCTATGGAGGATGAAAGAACATCATCTCCTGTTGGTTTCTACTATCTTGAAACATATCAACAGTTTTTGAGATCAAATGATAACATTGTTGTCCTACAACAATGACTGCAACAACTTCCGGTTGCGGCTATGCGGAGCTAAGTCGCACATTCGGCGGTTCCCGCAAAAACTGACTTTTGGGCTCTTTTCAGGGCCTCCAACGGCACTTTTTCGATGTTTCCCGGTGTGGGAAGGAGATTATAACAGCTCCCCGATAGTATATGGCTTCTACTAGGAGCGGGGCGACTAAAAAGGTGGTGGTGGACCCGAAGAGGGTGCGCGGGAAGAAGAACAAAATGGCAGCTGGCGGAGACCAGGCAGCGTGGATGCAGTGGGCGGAGGAGCAGCAGGAGGGTATTCAGCGCTGCTTCAGAGAGATTAAAGAGGACCTGCTAGAGCCGATGAAGGCTTCTATTGATAAGCTGCTGGAGACACAGACGGCCCAGGGAGTGGCGATCCGCGAGGCTCGACAAAAGATCTCCGACAACAAGGACGAGATGTTAGGCCTGGCGGTAAAGGTGGAGGCGCACGAGGCGCTCCACAAGAAATGGCAGGAGCGGTTCGAGGAGATGGAGAATCGGTCGAGGCGGAAGAATCTGCGGATTCTGGGCCTCCCGGAAGGGCTGGAGGGGCCGGACATGGGGGCCTGTGTGGTCACCATGTTGAACTCGCTGATGGGAGCGGGGTCCTTCCAGGGGCCCCTGGAACTGGAAGGGCCAATAGAGTGCTGGCAAGGAGGCCCAAGGCTAACGAGCCTCCGTGGGCGGTGCTGGTGAGGTTCCATCGGTTCGTCGATCGGGAGTGTGTGCTCAGGTGGGCCAAGAAGGAGAGGAGCAGCAGGTGGGAGAACGCGGAGGTTCGAATATACCAGGACTGGAGTGCGGAGGTGGCGAAGAGGAAGGCCGGGTACAATCGAGCGAAGGCGGTGCTGCACAGGAAGGGGGTGAAGTTTGGCATGTTGCAGCCGGCACAACTGTGGGTCACCTACAAGGACCGGCACCATTATTTTGAGTCTCCGGAGGAGGCATGGGCCTTTGTTCAGGCCGAGAAGTTGGACACAGATTGAGGGTCGGGATGGGCGATTGGGGACTGCGGTTGATATGTTATTTTTATTTTTATTTTTTGAGGGGGGGGTCTTTGTCTTGCTCCTGGTTTATTTTTCTCTGTGTTTTTCTCTTTCGGGTCGGTGAGGGTGGCTGGGGTGGGTTGGGCACTGTTTTGGGTGAGTTGTTCTGGGGGGCTCTTGGAGGGGGTTGGTAAACGGAACAGGGGTGATGGATGGCGGTGAGCTGGGACCCGAGACGGGGGTGAGGGGACCGGGCCTGTAAAAGGAGCTGCGTCAGAGGTGGCGGGGCCGGGTAGGTGGAAAGCGCGGGCTTTTTCCCGTGTTGAAGACTGGAGGGGGCGGGGCCGGGGCGGGGAAGCGAGGGTTGTTTCCCGTGCTTAGAATGGAAGGGGGAGGGGGAGAGCCTATGGATGGGGAACGTGAGAGGAGGGTGTGTCACACAATGGGAGGAGTTGAAGGGGTGGCCGGGATCAGCAGGAGTCAGCTGACTTGCGGAAGTGCAATGGGGGGAGTAAATCAGCTAGGATGGGTCCTAGCCGGGGGGGGGGGGGGGGGGGGGGGCGGGGGTGGGGGGGGTGAAGGGGGGGGATCGAGTTGCTGCTGCTATGGTCAAGGAGGAGCTGGAGCGAGTGGTGGAGGGGTCGAGACGGGGGTATGCCGCTGTGGGGAAAGGGCCAGATGTGGGGTGCGGGGGCGTGGCTGGCCGAGGAGGGGTCATGGCTAGTCGGAGGGGGAGGGGGGGGCGGGTAGCCCCCTGATCCGGCTGATAACCTGCAATGTAAGGGGACTGAATGGGCCGGTTAAGCATGCCCGCGTGTTTGCGCAGCTGAAAGGGCTCAAGGCGGATGTGGTTATGCTCCAGGAGACACACCTGAAGGTGGCAGACCAGGCAAGATTGAGGAAAGGGTGAGTAGGTCAGGTGTTTCACTCGGGGCTGGATGCCAAAAATCGAGGGGTGGCGATCTTGGTGGGAAAGAAGGTGTCATTCGAGGCGTCGAGCATTGTGGCAGATAATGGCGGTAGGTACGTAATGGTAAGTGGTAAGTTGCAGGGCGAGAGGGTGGTACTGGTCAAAGTGTATGCCCCGAATTGGGACGATGTGGGTTTTATGTGGCGTATGTTGGGTCGGATCCCAGACTTGGAAGTGGGGGGCCTGATAATGTGGGGAGACTTTAACACGGTGCTGGATCCGGCACTGGATCGCTCCAGGTCTAGGAGGGGTAGGAAGCCGGCGGCGGCTAGAGTGCTGAGGGAGTTTATGGACCAGATGGGAGGGGTGGACCCTTGGAGATTTGCAAGGCCGGGGGCTAGGGAATTTTCATTCTTCTCACATGTCCATAAGGCTTATTCCCGAATCAACTTTTTCATTTTGAGTAGGTCGCTGATAGCAAGAGTAGAGGATACTGAATACTCGGCTATAGCCATTTCGGACCACACCCCGCACTTGGAGATGGGGGAGGAGAAGGACCAGCACCCGCTGTGGCGCTTGGAGGTGGGGCTGTTGGCGGATGAGGAGGTGAGCGAGCGTGTCCGAGGAAGTAGAGAGAGGTACTTGGAGACCAACGACAACAGGGAGGTCCGAGTGGGGATGGTATGGGAGGCGCTTAAGGCGGTGGTGAGGGGAGAGCTGATCTCCATTAGGGCCCACAAGGAGCGGAGGGAGCGGGGGGGAGAGGGAGAGGCTGGTGGGGGAGACGGTGAGGGTATACAGGAGGTATGCGGAGGTGCCCGAGGAAGGATTGCTGAGGGAGAGTCGCAGCCTCCAGGCCGAATTCGACCTGGTGACCACCAGGAAGGCGGAGGTGCAGTGGAGGAAAGCCCAGGGGGCGATTTACGAGTATGGGGAAAAGGCAAGCCGGATGCTGGCGCATCAGCTTCGGAAGCGGGACGCAGCTAGGCAGATCGGGGGAGTTAAGGACAGGGGAGGGAGTGTGGTGCGGAGTGGGGTTGGCATCAATGGGGTCTTCAGGGACTTTTACGAGGAATTGTACCGATCCAAGCCCCCACGGGAGGAGGGAGAGATGAGCCGCTTCCTGGACCAATTGAGGTTTCCAAAGGTGGAAGAGGGACTGGTGGCGGGATTGGGGGCCCCGATTGGGCTGGAGGAGCTGACCAAAGGGATAGGAAGCATTTAGGCGGGGAAGGCACCAGGGCCGGACGGTTTCCCGGTCGAATTCTATAAAAAATATATGGACCTGTTGGGCCCATTGCTAGTCAGGACCTTCAATGAGGCAAGGGAGGGGGGGGGGCCGGGGGGGGGGAGGGGGGGGGGGCGGGGGGCTTTGCCCCCGACGATGTCCTGGGCACTGATCTCCTTGATCCTGAAGCGGGACAAGGATCCCCTGCAGTGTGGGTCTTACAGACCGATTTCCTTGCTAAATGTAGATGCCAAGTTGCTGGTGAAGGTCTTAGCCACGAAGATTGAGGATTGTGTGCCGCAGATCATCCATGAAGACCAGACGGGGTTTGTGAAGGGGAGGCAGTTGAACGCGAATGTGCGGAGGCTTTGAACGTTATCATGATGCCGGCGAGGGAGGGGGAGGCGAAGATAGTGGTGGCGATGGACGTTGAGAAAGCCTTCGATAGGGTAGAGTGGGGGTACCTGTGGGATGTGCTGAAGAGGTTTGGGTTTGGGGAGGGGTTTGTCAGGTGGGTTAGGCTGTTGTATGAGGTCCCGATGGCGAGTGTGGCCACGAACAGGAGGAGGTCCGAATACTTTCGGTTGCACCGAGGGGCGAGGCAGGGGTGTCCCCTGTCCCCCCTGCTCTTCGCACTGGCGATTGAACTCCTGGCTATGGCACTGAGGGAGTCAAGGAACTGGTTGGTGCGGGGTGGGGAGGAGCATAGGGTGTCGCTCTATGCGGACGACCTGCTGCTGTATGTGGCGGACCCGGTAGGGGGAATGCTGGAGGTAATGAGGATCCTTAGGGAATTCGGGGACTTTTCAGGGTACAAGCTCAACATGGGGAAGAGCGAGCTGTTCGTGGTTCACCCAGGGGACCAGGAGAGGGGGATTGGCGAGCTCCCACTAAAAAGGGCGGAGAGGAGCTTCAGGTATTTGGGGGTCCAGGTGGCCAGGAGCTGGGGGGCCCTGCATAGGCTTAATTTTACAAGGCTGGTGGAGCAAATGGAGGAAGAGTTCAAGAGGTGGGACGCGTTGCCGCTGTCCTTAGGGGGTAGGATGCAGTCAATCAAAATGACGCTGCTCCCAAGGTTTTTGTTCCTGTTCCAGTGCCTCCCCTTGTTTATCCCGAAGGCTTTTTTTAGGCAGGTTAACAGGAGTATAATGGGGTTAGTGTGGACGCGAGGGACTCCGAGGGTGAGAAGGGTGTTCCTGGAGTGGAGTAGAGATAGGGGGGGACTGGCGCTCCCCAACCTCTGTGGGTACTACTGGGCAGCCAATGCGATGATGGTGCACAAGTGGGTGATGGAGGGGGAGGGGGCTGCATGGAAGAGGCTGGAGACGGCGTCTTGTGTAGGTACGAGTCTGGGGTCGCTGGCAACGGCACCGCTGCCGCTCCCTCCAGGGAGGCATACCACGAGCCCGGTGGTGGCGGCTGCCCTCAAACTTTGGGGTCAGTGGAGGCGGCATAGGGGGGATGTTGGGGCCTCGGCGTGGACCCCAATACGGGGGAACCACCGGTTCGCCCCAGGGAGAACAGGTGGAGGGTTTTCGGGGTGGCACAGGGCAGTGATACGAAAGTTGGGGGACCTGTTTGTGGACGGGAAGTTTGTGAGCCTGGGTGAGCTGGAGGAGAAGTACGGGCTCCCCCCTGGGACACCTTCAGGTACTTACAGGTAAGGGCGTTCGCCAGACGGCAGGTGGTGGAATTCCCCCGGCTACTGCCACACACAGTACAGGACAGGGTGCTCTCGGGGGGGGGTGGGGGGGGGGGGGGGGGGGGGGAGTGGGGAAGATCTTGGAAACTTACCAGGTGATGCAGGAGGAGGAGGAGGCCTCGGTGGTGGAGGTGAAAGGTAAGTGGGAGGAGGAGTTGGGAGAGGAGATCGAGGAAGGGACGTGGGCAGATGCCCTAGGGAGGGTGAACTCTTCCTCATCGTGCGCGAGGCTCAGCCTCATACAGTTTAAGGTGCTGCACAGGGCACACATGACCGGGACAAGGATGAGCCGTTTTTTGGGGGGTGAGGACAGGTGCATTAGGTGCTCAGGGAGCCCAGCAAATCACACCCATATGTTCTGGGCATGCCCAGCGCTGGAGGAATTTTGGAAGGGCGTAGCGAGGACGGTGTCGAGGGTGGTAGGATCCAGGGTCAAACCGGGCTGGGGGCTCGCAATATTTGGGGTGGCAGAGGAGTGCAGGAGGCGAAAGAGGCCGGTATTCTGGCCTTTGCGTCCCTGGTAGCCCAGCGAAGGATTCTTCTTCAGTGAAAGGATGCGAGGCCCCCAAGCGTGAAATCCTGGATCAGCGATATGGCGGGGTTCATTAAATTGGAGAGGGTGAAATTCGCCTTGAGAGGGTCGGTACAAGGGTTCTTTAGGCGGTGGCAACCGTTCTTAAGACTTCCTGGCAGAACGGTAGACATTGGTCAATGTCAGCAGCAACTCGGGGGTGGGGGGTTACTTTATTTTTGTTTTTGTTATTTCCACTTAAGGGTCTGAGGGGGTGTATATACCTGTTGTGTTAAGTCGGGGTGTTAATGTTAATTGATTATTTATGTACAGGGGGGAGGGGGGTATGGAGGGTTGCTTTTCTAGACTGTGTTGTGTACTTAACCCTGTTGGGTTCTTATTTCATTTTGTTATTGATATTTTATGAAAACCTTAATAAAAATTATTTTTTGAAAAAAACAATGACTGCAGCATACATAGTACACACTGAACAAAGAACAGAGTCTGCCAAGCAGAAGCATAGGAATGTGGAGAAACTGCTAATGGAGCAGTAAGGAATCCATCTCTCCCAGGAATAAATGCAACACCCGGTTCAAGAAATCATCATACGTAAAACCTATCAACAAACTGAGATCTTGTCGGAGTTGTAACATCTTCTACATTAGATACATTAACGACGTTCAAAAGGCATCTTGATAAACGCTTGGATAGGATGGGTATAACCTCAATGGACCGTAATGTTCAATAAGCCACATCTCAAACCCAGGCAACAAATTTCTGAACATATAGGGCGTCATTCTCCGCCGGCGGGAGTCTCCGTTTTGCCGGCGCCCGGGGGTTTCCCGATGGCGTGGGGCTGCCCCACAATGGGAAACCCCATTGACCGGCCGGTGTAACGGAGACTCCCGCCGGCCGGTCGGCGCAGAAATGTGGCGGGGCGGGTAGGAGAATTTCGCCCATATTCTTTTAAATTTATTTGGACTCAAACTTCCTTTCTTCTGCTACCCATGTGTGTGATGTTGCATCTTTTATTATTTTTCCCATTCAGCTTTAGTGGCGAACTAATTAACTCTCTTTTCACTCTGTTGATTTGCTGTTAAATGTTCATTGTATAAGATAGTAAAAAGTACATTTGGATTTGAAAAAGGCATCCAGGGGTAAATAAATAAATGAAAAGTCTTTGTTGTGACCAATCGAGAGAGCTGAATAGAGGGGAGCCAATCCACCCCATCTCACCTGGTCCTGACAGATGAATTGCCAGCTCTGAACATTCTCTAAAACAGGAGGCGTCATCAACCTGGAATGTCAGCCATCTCTCTCTCCCTCTATGATAGTCCACAGGTCTGGCAGCATCTTAGGCATTGATTATTTTTTTTAAATTGCTAACTCTCTTTTGAGTCCATTCATAATTAACAAGGACAAACAGGAATATGACACTAGAAACAATTGGTCTCTTAGTGCCAGAGTTTCCATTCTGGCTTTCTACTCCAGACTGCCAGGATTAAACCCTCCATCTTGGTGCTCCTCTCTTAACTTTCTCAAACCTTTTTCACAACCCAATTGCTTGGCGATGACCTCGGAGCCCCTTTGCATATCCTTCCCTCCTGGTCAGCATTCATCTTCATCTGTGAAGAGCCTCAAAGCGGCGCTGTATCCATGTGTGTAGTTTCTGAAACTTAGCTGAAATTTACTTGGGATAAATCCTGAAAAAAACATCCTTGTAACCATGTCCAGGTGAGCATGAATTACTTCGCAAACCTGCCCAGAAAGGGAATTTCACTACAACTGTTTTCAGCTTGAAGATTAGGTAAGCATAAAGGATGAGTAAAATGCCCTTGCTGATTTGTCATCCAGCACAAATTGATGAAAGCTAAGTTGTGTCACTTTATCATTCTTAAAACAATGAGTCATAATGTTTCCTCTTCTCTATTACGTAACTCCATTAAAATTTACAATTTAGACTTACGATACAGGGCAAACAGCAAAATGCTGAAGTCGCAGAAAGAATATTTGGGCATGTGATGTGACACCATTTCTGAGTGATAACCTTACACCATTCCAACCTCACATTGCTAGAGTATAATTACAATTGCTGCAAGGAAGATTTTTAAAAAACCTTCCAGCTGCACCGAGTAACACAAATTTCACTCCCGAACTTTTAGTCTTAAAGGAGTGTTAACAGGACATTTTGTGCCTCACAAACACCAGGGGCGGGATTCTCCACTCCCATGCCGAAGTGGCCGCGCCGTCGTGAACGCCGTTGAGGTTCACGACGGCGCGGAACGGCCCCGGTCCCGACCGATTCAGGCCCTGACAATGGGCCAGTATCGGGGCCGCGTCATCTACACGTGCCAGGCCTTGTTGCCCGCGTAAAAGCGGCGCCGCATAGATGACACGGCCGGCGCCGCATAACGGACGTCATCCGCGCATGCGCGGGTTGGCCGGCACCAACTCGCGCATGCGTGGTTGCCGTCCTCTCTAAATCCGCCCCGCAAGAAGATGGGGGACGGATCTTGAAGGTCCGCGGAAGGAAGGAGGTCCTCCTTCACAGAGGATGGCCCGACGATCGGTGGGCACCGATCGCGGGCCATCCCACATTCCAGGTGAAGCCCGGTGCAGGATCACCCCTCACCCCCCCACAGGCTGCCCCCCCCCCCCCCCAGCGTTCACACACCGCCCACGACTGCAGCGACCAGGTGTGGACGGCGCCGGGGGGAACCCGCTATTTTGGCCTGGCCGCTCGGCCCATCCGGGCCTCAGAATAGCGGGGGTGCCGGAGAATCGCCATTTTTGGTGTCTCCGGCGATTCTCCGGCCTGCGGCCCGCGAAACTCAACCAGGCCGTTCCCGCCGCTTGGGAGAATCGCGGGAGGGTGTCGGACCGGCGGCCCCGGAAATTTTGGCGGCCCAGGCGATTCTCCCAACCGGCGTGGGAGTGGAGAATCGTGCCCCATGTTCTCCAGGACTTTGATGCCACATAATGGAACACAGCACATACTTTCACCAATAAATAATTACCTGGCTGGAGGGAGGGAATCATCAATGCAACTTCAAACTTGTAAAGTCTCTGTTAAACCATCTCTGCTGCACAATGATGACCAATTAGACTTGTGCTTTTATTGCTCCTTTCTAATGATTTAGAATATTTTACCCTGGTATTCCAGATGATAGAATTAAAGAAACATTTTATTTTCAAGAAGCTCTGATTGACATCTCCATCTTCCTTTTCCACATCAGATGCCACATGGGGTGGTGTAGTGGTATTGTCATTAGACTTGCATTCCAGAGACCCAGGGTAATGTCCTGAGGACCTGGGGTGAAATCCCACCAGGCTAGGTGATGAAATTTGAATTCAATAAAAATCTGAAACTAAATGTCTAATGATGACCATGAAACCTATTGTCAATTGTCATAACAAACCCATCTGGTCCATTAATGTCCTTCAGGGAAGGAAATCTGCCGCTCTTACCTGGTCTGGCCAACATGTGAATCCAGATCCACAGTAATGTGGTTGACTCTTAAAATGCCCTCTGACATGGCTGAGCAAGTGACTCAGTTCACGGGCAATTAGGGATGGGCCAGAAATGCTGGGGATACTCACATCCCATGAAATATTATTTTAAAATCCCATAATTAGGTGCATCATTGTAAATTAAAAACTTTATCAAGTACTGTGATTTAGAAAATTGTTGGCATTAAATGCGAGTGACGTGTTGCTGTTTTAATCCTTCAGTTAAAATAGCAGCCAGTGGAATGTCAGAACACTGCTAATAACATTTCAAGGTACTTCAACACCTCCAAAAATATCCAATATACATCCTAAAGTGTAGGATTTACAAAGTGCTCCCAAAGCACTTTGGTTCCTCCTCAGAACCATTAAGCAACTTCGATGTATTTGCCAAAACCTACCATTGGTCAGTCATCCAATCAAATAAAACGTATGGTTAGATTTAACTTGCATTAAGCAGGATGCATTGCTATTAAGTAAAGTACATAAAATAATGCATCATTCACTAGCTATTTAAAGTATATCACAGACCTTGCTCTGATTTCGGTGCGTTGACCCGCTAGGAACCTTCTTCCGTCACATTTTGCGGCCTGTGAATGTCCAATGAGCAAGTGTTCTTTACAAACTGCAGAGCGGGTTTATTGTTCCTCTCCAGCATCTGGCTAATAGGCTCCGGCTGCTCAATCTCTTCATCGTTTTGTTCAGCAATCCTTCGTCAAGTATTGATCCCAACAATCCTGACAAAAGCCAAATACGAGAGAATCTTCATTTTACAGGTCCTGGATCAGAAAGCCTGAAACATGTTTGATACAAAATACTTTCCACCAATGTATCGCTTTGGCCATCTGCTAATTTACCCCCGACCCCCCCCCCCCCCCCCCCCCCGTCCTTTTAAGCCCGCAAAAAAATATAACTCTTAAAAATCCCTTTAAAAGCTCTAATAAATAGGTTCCCGAATCAGATCGTCAATGCGAGTCTTCTCGATATTCAGGTTTCTGCATGGTCTGACATCCCGAGGAGGCTAACTCAACTCTGATACAAACAATTCTTGAATTAGTCCTTTGAATATCATCGAATATCCGAACTGGATTATATACGATCGAATATGCAGCCCGAACATTTCAGATAGACATTGCATTACCTCAGCTGGCTCCCTGGGCTCGAGTGGCCGTGTTGTTACTGTTCCCCAGATGATGCTGCCTCCCTACTTTAATCAACCTGTTCAGTCAGATCTCAAGTATCTATCTGAGTGCCGAGTAATCTTCGCGCTTTTTGCACATACAGCAAATTAATCCTCTGTACGGTAATAGGTTTCGATTATCAGCGAAAGATACCAGATGTCATATTTGTCGGGAATACTATTAATAGCTTGTTAAATATCCGCCAATTCAGTGAGTTACTATATCTGTCCAAGAGGCTGTCTGACAGGCTGGTGTCAGATTTCCAATGCAGAAACCTGAAAAAGATTTAATTTCCAATATCCAGTTCACCATGCCTGATTATATAAACGTACAACAGGCATTTCCTTCGTCTCACACAAGCTTATTCACTGAATTGCTAGTTTAATTGTGCAAATGACTCAATTTCTGACATGCATTAATCGCTCAGGAAAAAGGAACAATAGTGGTTAGGCGTATGTCTCAAGTCATTTCAGTCGAAGTGAATATGCAACGGATTCAGCGGGCTGAATTTTAGCCAAATTAGATACGGTGCTTGTCTGTACTTCAAAAAAATAATTCCTTTCTCAAGAGTTATAAAACCAACGCACAGAGTGGACAGGGCTTAATCCATCTTCTTCCTTTGCACCCCCCCAAAAAAAAAATTCAAATTCAAATTGATTATCGAGACAAACACCATCTGTTGCAAAATTGACTTTTTCACTATTAAGGGTACTTTTCGGTTTGAATAATTTCCCCCAGAAAATAAATCCCTTGTTCCCGAAGTTGAGGCCTGACTGGATGTCCATTGCAATAGGAAATGACAACTTCGAATATGAAATTTTAAGTACATTAAGGCAAGCTGTTTTGGGCAGCCTAGTTTAATAATAATAATATCCATCTTCTAAGGTGAATAATTTATTTCAATGTTTGACTGCTGCCTCGGAGGGGTTGGTTAACATTTGCATGATTGTACTTCTAATAGCAACCTGTGAAACCAAATGAAACCAGCACTCAATGTGACATTCTTCTCCAAACTATAGCAAATAGCCTGATTACAATTGAAGCCAAATGCAGAGAGAGAATAATACAACATTACAAAAATGCTTACATTGAGAGAGGAACACTACAGTATTTAGGATTAAAAAAACAGAAACTATAGTGGAAATACTCAGCAGATCTGGTGATTGGTAGAAAAGAGTTTTTCCTCTCCACCAATGCTGCCAGATCTGCTGAGTGTTTCTACCACATTTGGTTATTATTCCAGATTTCCAGCACTCACAAAACTTTGCATTTACTATTTAGGATTACCTGTACTAACTGAATGGCTGAATGGATTAATAAAAACAAATTAATACTGCCAAACCATGGGATCACAAATGCCCCAAATCTACTATGATTTATTTTACTGGCCCAACGGTGTTTACGATCAAGCTGCTAAAAATCTCAGTGTCTGAGAGGTCATTCATCACAACAAACCTTGAGTGCAGTCTAATTTTGAAATACACTCAAAGTAACTATTAACATTGGTTAAGTAATTCAATGCTGGTTCTGATTAATTCTGTTTTTAAAATTTGCACATTATCCTACATACACTTGAGCCTATCCAAAACTTTACTGTCAGTATCCTAAAGACTGGAAGCCTCATTCACCATCACCATGTGTTTGCCAACTCGCATCGACTCCCCAGCAATTCTTCTCTTTATTTTCCACTCTTCCAAGTTACAATAAGATTCAAAATTTAATTAAGGCTGCCTTCAACACAATGAGATCCAGGCTGAGCAAAATGCGGCAATTTAAAAATTTTCACCTATGGTTTCTACCTCTACCATGTTACCGTTAAAATTCTGGGATTAGTTACGGCTGACTTCAACGGAATGTGACAAAGAATGTCCACGGTAAACTGGGCAAGTTTGTTAATGGGTAAAATCATAAGGTCAGCAGAAGGTGTTCAAGAAGAATTTCAGATGCTACAGAATCAAAATTTGTAACCCTAAGAGAAAAGCACAATACGGCGGAATCTTCCAGTCCTGCCATCGGCGAACCCCCACCCTGGGTTTCCCGTCGATGAGGGGTGGATTCAATGGGAAATTCCGTAGACAGCAGCGGGCCAGACGATCCTACTGCCAGCCAACCGTGCGTGCCACCTCCCGCTGCTGAGAAACACTTTGAGGGCTTTGGGAAATCTCCTCCCCCCCCCCCTCCACATGTCAAAAGAAAAAACATGAATGACTAATAAGGTACGAGACAACATAAAAATAAGAGTCATACCTAGCACAAAGTCAGGTGGTTGTTGTTGCTGGAAGCCAACCATCTCAGTCTCGAGATATCACTGCAGGAGTTTTCGGGGTAGAACCCAGGCCCAACCATCTCCAGTTGCTTCATCAATGACCTTTGCACCATCATAAGGTCAGAACTGGGGATGTTCACTCACTATTTCATCATTGAGGACCATTGGGTGAAGAAATTTCACAATCCCGAACTATAATCTTTTAAAGTTCTCTCAATTCAGAAGCTGCTCCTTTAGGGAGGCGGTAGCATAGTGGTATTGTCACTGGACTAGGAAACTAGAGACCCAGACTAATGCTCTGGGGATTTAGGTTCAAATCCCACCACTGCAGATGGTGAAATTTGAATTTAATAACAATCTGGAATTATAAATCTAATGATGACCATGAACTATTGTTGATTGTTGTAAAAACCCATCTGCTTCATTAATGTCCTTCAGGGAAGACAATCTGCCGTCCTTACCTGGTCTGGCCTGCATGTGACCCCAGACCCACAACAATGTGGTTGACTCTTAACTGTCCCCTCAAGGGCAATTATCGATGGGCAATAAATGCTGGCACAGTCTGCAACACCCACGTCCCATGAACGAATAAAAAAACTGGAAAATTGATATGCACTCCATTATTTAAGAAGGGTGAGTGGGGAAAGCAAGTGAACGTAGGCCAGGTAGGTTATCATCTTTCATTGGGAAATTATGAATGCCTATACTTAATAATTGACAGGATGTGATTAATGGAATCCAGCAAATATCTGTGTTTCAGCAAATTGATGAACAACTTGATGGGATAGAACAAAATGATGGGATAGAAAGCCATATTTTCAAATATATTGACATCACAAAAGTAGGTGGTATTATTAGCAGAATGTATTGAAGCATAAATGTATAAAGGAATATTGATAGATTAAGTGAATGGCCAAAACTGTGACAATTGTTTTTCAACCTGGGCAAATGTGAGGTCATCCATTTTGGATCTAAAAAAGATAAGACGAGGTCCTTTCTAAATGATGAATGGCTGGAAACAGTAGTGATACAAATAGACTTTGGCCTCTATGTACATAGATCATTAAAATGTCATGGATAGGTTGAGAATATATCAAAAAGGATAATGGAATGCTGGCCTTTATATTTAGGGAATAGAATACAGTGGGATTGAAGTTATGATTAAGCTATACAAATCCCTGGTTCCATCACACTTGGTGAACAGTTCTAGGCATCACACCTGACCATGAATATACTTGCCTTGGAGGGATTACAATGTAACTTTACCAGAATGATACCTGGGCTTGAGCTGTCAAATTACAATGCGGGATTTCTCAAATTAAGGCTGAATTTCCTGGAATTTTAAAGCTCACGGGTGATTTAATCAAAGTTTCAATATATATTAAGGGGAGAAAATAGGGTAGATAGAGAAAATATTTTCACTGGTTAGGGAACCTGGGACTCAGAGGCATTCGCAAATGTCAGGACCAGGCCTTCCAGGAGTGAAATTAGGAAACACTTCCACACAAACAGTGGTGGAAGTTTGGAACTCTCTTCCACACATTGAAACTAGATCAATTATAAATTTTAAACCTGAGATAGATGTTTTTTAGTTATCTGAAATTATCAAGGAATATGGGTGGGTGGAGAGGTGAATGAATATATGGAGTCAGGTCACAGATCAGCCATGATCACATTGGATTGTTGAACAGGCTTGAAGGGCCTATGGTCTACCCTGTTCTTACATTCCTATTTCTGGAACATTGCCCATCCTGACAGCCCTCCCTGATCTGTTTTTTTAAGTAAATTTAGAGTACCCAATTCTCTTTTTCCAATTAAGGCGCAATTTAGTGTGGCCAATCCACCTACGAAGCACATCTTTGGGTTGTGGGGGTGAGACGCACACAGACATGGGGAGATTGTGTGTACTCCACACTGACAGTGACCCGGAGCCGAGCATCTTAAAACCAAACTTTTTGTCATCTGTCCGAATATCTCCTTATGTGGCTGAGCTCAAATTTCGGTTGATTGTGTTCAACTGAAGCATCTTGGGATCTTCTGTTATGTTAAAAGCACTACATAACTACAAGTTTTATTATTGTTTCAATATTTACTTCAAGTAGCCTTTCGCGTGGAATAATTTGCTGAACTATTTAAGAAAATAGTCGACACATTTACGATAACATTGTTGACCATTTAATAAAGGACACTGTGCATTTGGCAGTCAGATTAACATTGCAGGTGGATTGACATATTTTCACGGCCTTCCAGTAAATTGCAAACCCTTTCAAAATAGCCATTTATGAGAAGATTATATCCTAATCGTAATGTCTCCCCATTTGTATGACTAGTTTAAAAAAGTGACTGAAATGTTGTGGGCGGGATTCTCCGATCGACGACGGCGAAATCGCGTTCAGCAGTCGGCCAGAGAATCCCCATTTACGCCAAAATCAGGGGTGGCGACCTTTTTGCGATGCTCTGCCCCCTCAAAAACAGCAACTCAAAGAGTACGGCCATGCCATTGGGACGGCCTCAGGACGTCATCTGAGGCCCTCCCACGATTCTCCGCCCCCGGTGGGCTGAGTTCCCGACGGCACGGACACTTATTCTATTTCTTTCCTTCGATCCCGCGGGCTGTGTCCAGCGCCGCCACAGTCGGGGGGAGGGGGGGGGGGGGAGAGCCATGCCGCTGGCCGGGGAGGGGCCTCGGCGAGGGCTGGGGGGCTGATGGGGGTTGGTCTGGGGGTGGCAAGTGGGTTATTGGGGGTCATTATTTGGCAGGCTCTGTCCGTGCGCGGCCAGCGCCATGTTGCACGGCATGGCCGCCGCAGGTCTCGGAATCGATGCAGCTGTTGCGCTGTTTTTTCTGGCGTAAAACGCCACTGTTCCCACACCGGCGTCAGCACTTAGTCTGCAAATCGGAAAATCCAGCCCTGTTTTTTTTCTTTCGGCTGAAAAATTTAATTTAAATCTAAACTGCATTAAATTTTACGCAAATTTATGCACTGACCTCGCTGAAACATGAAAGGGCATTCATGCCTGTGGACATCACTGCATTTAGTAACAACACAAATATTTTGCTTACAGCCACTTTTGTCTTGAGTCAAGTGGAAAAGAATCAACTCATCTTTAAAATGCAGTTGGAATTACAATGCTGTACTCTATGCTGAGAAATTGTTTAACAAAGCATTATGTATCAACATTATCAAATATTTGTCTTGCTTTTCCCTTTTGTAATAATGCCTTTTTAAAAATTGTGAACCTCAGTGCATAATCACCTAAAGGTTCGTAACGGCACAAAGTTTGGTTCAGTGAGGATATATAATTGTTTGTCTGCAGCACTACAGGAGCAGCATTGCCGAAGTGCCTTTAAAATGCTAAGTTTATCATTGCTGGGATTTTTGAAAGCTTTCCAATATGTAAAGTTCATAGGATGTGTATGCCAAAGATCGACTCAGCCCATTTAGCAGCAAGGCTCCCTGAGCAGTAAAACACTGACAAAGGACTAAAAACGAAATACTAAAATAAATTGTGATGTGATTCTTTTCGCAGACACTTGTTCGCAGACTAACTGAGGAAAAAAAGTAGCCTTTTGCAAAGTCAATGGAGAAGCACCAATACTAGACCACAATTTTAATTGCCCACATTCATTCTCAAAAGGTGATTTAACAGTAGCACCCATTTTGCTAAAATTGGAATTGAGTTAATGTGCATTTATACTAATGCTAAAAAAGCTGAGGTGAATACACAGAATACCGCAGTGAGTGGAGGAAATTCAAACGTGACCTAAATAATATATATGCCTGAGTTACCATCAATATCAACCAATATTTACCAAGTTTATCAGTCAATTTCTCTGGGATGAACACATGTTTCCAATGGAAACCTAAAGTAAAGAGTTAAAGCGAATTTTATGTAATGTTTGGTTCATGCAGGCACTTCTTCACGCTTTCTGCTTTCATGAATTTGGTTACACCTTAGGAAAATGGCAGGAGTAGAGCAAAATTGGGAACTCTCTGATAAACTCTTACCATTTTGTTGCCAGCAAGACTGGGAAGGGGGAGGGGTAGCAGAACGAAGAAACAAGTTGACATTGAACCTGTTACTATTAAACAGGATTCAAATTCAGGACTCAGAAAATAAATCCCTTAGTGTCAAATGTACTTCACGGTGTAGAAATTGGCTTTGACTACCAAAGGTTGGATTTTGTCCGCAACTGTGGCCGTAAATAATTGTACAAATTCACAGTACTGAACATGTGTGAGTGACATTCTGCTGCAGTGCTAAGTTTTCTTTTTTAGCTAGCTTGTGGGGTGGAACTTTCCCATCCCACCCACAGTGGGTTTTGTGATGAGGGGAGGGGAGGAGAATCTAGCAGCAGGAAAAATGTTGGAAACCCGCCAGAGTACAAACAGTTTGCGATTCTTTAGATGGCTGATTAACAGCAGGCTGGTAATCCCGCTGCCTGGCGGCGTGAATGCTCATTAAAACAGCTGCTCACTGGAATCTCGTCATGCTTTGCAGCACACTGACAGAAAAATTATGTTGGCTTCAAACCCGTTTAAAAATGAGCGGTGTGCACAAGTCGGGCCTAGTGTGCATGTGATTTTCAGGTGAGTGCTACATAAATAGCATACCTTTGTTGCGATGAGCGCCACATTGCTGGGGCTAGAGGGTTGGTCTTCTTCTGGTCTTTGCTGATGTTGGGCTCCAGTTTTCCACTCCTCGGTCTTTCCTCCACCTTCCATTGCTCCTCATTGACTCCAGCTCTTTGACTCTATGCCTTCCATTGTGCTCCGTCTCCTCCCTTGTGTAGCCTTCCTTCCCTGTTGCACCCCTGGGGTTCGTCCTTCATCTCTCACAGCCGCTGCATAAGGACATCACTATGCTGCGGGACTCATGCAGGCCTCGACCTTTCAGACATTGAAAGTTAAGGAATGCAGGGGTCTTCTTCCCTGGTGGCTGACACCATTGACCACAAGGACACCACTGTGCTGTGGTACTCAGACAGAAATTTCACAAATGAGCATTGCGACCGGGGTGGGGTGTGAGGGGAGGGTGGCGATGACAAACACCAGTGGGGCAATGGGAGGGAAAGCACTCTTGTGGCTATACGGGATAAATGGTAGCAGCCCCTAATATTTATAAGCCTCAGGGTCTACCATTCCATCAATGTACAACTGGTACATCAGAAGCACATACGTCACGTGTGTGCATGGTACCCTGGAAGTTGCCATGACTCCTACATCCTGAATCACTCCGAGGAGCCTGAGATTTCCAAGGGGTCAGAATGTCTGTAGCGATATCTGCTTATGGATATGGGATACCGACTGGAACACCAGCCAATGACTCTGGTGCGTCGCCCTCAGAGCTGTTCCGAGGAGATGTACAATGCTGCTCACACCATCACACACTCCCTTATAGAGCAGACCATAGGACCAGCGAAGATGTCCTTCAGATGTTTGGACTGCTGAGGTATTTCACTGCAATACACTCCCGTTAGTGTCCCCTACACAATCTGGCAATGCAAAGAGGTGAGCCCTGGCCAGAGAATTAACTGGAGCAGGATAAGAGCTCATCGGAGGATGAAGAACCGGACTGCCAGGAAGAGGCTGAGTGGCATATACACACAATAACACCATGGTGGAAGGAAGATATGGGGGATATGGAAAAGTATGAGGTTATGCACTTTGGAAGGAGCAATGGAGGCATAGACTATTTTATAAATGGGAAGATGCTTAGGAAATCAGCAGCACAAAGGGACTTGGGAGTCCTTGTTCACGATTCTCTTAAGGTTAACGTGCAGGTTCAGTCGTCAGTTAGGAAGGCAAATGCAATGTTAGCATTCATGTCGAGAGGGCTAGAATACAAGAGCAGGAATGTACTTCTGAGGCTATATAAGGTTCTGGTCAGACCCCATTTGGAGTATTGTGAGCAGTTTTGGGCCCCGTATCTAAGGAAGGATGTGCTGGCCTTGGAAAGGGTCCAGAGGAGTTTCACAAGAATGATCCCTGGAATGAAGAGCTTGTTGCATGAGGAACAGTTGAGGGACTCTGGGTCTGTACTCGTTGGAGTTTAGAAGGATGAGGGGGGATCTTTTGAAACTTACAGGATACTGCGAGGCCTGGATAGAGTGGACGTGGAGAGGATGTTTCAACATAGGAAAAACTAGAAGCAGAGGACACAATCTTAGACTAAAGAGACGATCCTTCAAAACTGAGATGAAGAGGAATTTCTTCAGCCAGAGGGTGGTGACTCTGTGGAACTCTTTGCTGTAGAAGGCTGTGGAGGCCAAATCACTGAGTGTCTTTAAGACAGAGATAGATAGGTTTTTTATTAATAAGGGGATCAGGGGTCATGAGGAGAAGGCAGGAAAATGGGGATGAGAAAAATATCAGCCATAATTGAATCACGGAGCAGATTCGATGGGCCGAGTGGCCTAATTCTGCTCCTATGCCTTATGGTCTTCGGGGTCATATGTGCCCGTGATACTTTAATTGCTGCCAGATTCTGGGAAGAGTAAAGTTAGGGAAGGGCTAATGGCTACATCTCTCCTAGTCCTCATTGCCATTCCCTTTCATCGCAGGAGATTCCAACCACTCTCTGTGAGAATGAGTCCAACATTCACACTCACACTTTCTGGCCTCATGAATGGCTAGGCCATGATCTCAGCTTCAGTCTGTGGTGCCCTGTGACTGCACTCACTCTGGGAACTGTGAGTCCCTGAGGAACAAGGAACTCAATGCACGAGAAGACATGGAGCTTTCGCTGCCATCTAACAATGTAAACACTACCATGGCTAAGATGAGGACATGTTTAGGGATCTCCTCAGCCAGTGTCTTGTGGTCTGGCACTACCACTGAGGAGATACAAATGCCAGTAGAATATCAAAGCTGATGAGCTGCCCTCACTCAATGGTGTTCCTTGAGGAAGAAGCATTAGAAACACTTACATTACCCACTTCAAATAAGGATTTAAACACATCTCCCTGACATCACAGAAGGGTGCAGAGACTAGTTCAACTGAGGTTGGCATCACATCAATGTTAATCTTGGAGTGGGACACTCACCGAGTGGGAGAATGTCTAAACATTGACATAAGAAGATTCAAATGTTCAAATTCACACCTTCAGTTCACCAAACATTTTCATACCCATCAAATGCACTCCCAACAGTGCAATTTCTTTACAGTGATAGCACACCTGTGGCCCAAAAGTGACATCAAAATTCCTTAACCTCCCTATTTCTACCCCTACACCTTGGTGCAGTCTCAACATTAACAGCAAAGGTGGAGGCAGCCTGCTGACTGCCATGTCCTGATGCTTGCGATGACCTTGATGAACGTTCTCTGGGGGCCTGAGGCCTGGAGGGCCCTAGCCTGATAAGGGCCACCTGCTCTGTGACACAAGTGCCTTGAGCGGCCTGACCAACTGGAGTGCTTGGGGTCACAGCCAGAGGAGAGTGTGAGTGGCTGCGCAACCTTGGAGTGTCCTGAATGGAGGCCTCAGTGGTGCCTGGCTGATGCACATCCTCAAGGGTTTCCAAGGGCCTGTGCTGACTCATGCAGGAGATAGTGCACTTGGAGAGAGGTCAAGGTGCCTCATCCTCCGTGTCACCTACATCTTGATGGTGCCCACCAGGGTGCAGAACCGAGCGCATATCCGGCAAGACCTGCTGGATCAAGGTTGCCAACCATCCCATTGTGACCTTGACACACTTGCAATCAGAGCCACCACATCAGATGGAACGCGGTTGGACTCTTTCCTCATTCACTCTAGTCTGCTGAGTGACTGTCTAATCTCTGCCTGATGTTTTGCCGCCATTCGCTGCATCTCCAGCACTGAGCTGGCAGCCGCTTCCAATGGCCCATCATCTGACTGGCACTGAGCATGTGCCTGCTCTCCAGCTGCCCTCCGAGTACCAGAGACATAGGCTGAACCTGCCTCCAACTGCTCTGGGGACGTGTCAGTGAGGTGTTCTCCAGAAAGTGAGCCTGAGTCTAATCTAGTGCTATGACCCAGCGAGGTGTGCATCTCTGCGCTGGTGGAGGATGCGAGTGAGCGCCGTGATGGTACTTCCAGAGCGTCATTTTCTTTCGTCGAGATAGAACATTGACCTTAGAAACTAAAGGTGGGGTATCAGCAATGGAGCCTCAGATGATCTCAGTTCTGGTTTCAGTTAATATCACATGTTGTTTTACTCCTTAAAAATAATCTTAGTCTCCATTTCTCTCTCTTTTGTGTGCAGTTTCTACAGTTTGCAGAAATGCTTGCCCAAACTTTAGTCTAGTCTTTTGTTCAAAGTTTTAGTTACATTTTAGCATTGCTGAAAAATGAGGCATGTCAAAGCTTTTCATCTTGCACTCACTAGGCCACTTCGCAAGAATACCAATATATGGGGAAAACAACAATTTATACTGTATTGTTTCAAATCACTAGCTTTCGTAGCACTGCTCCTTCCTCAGGTGAAGGCATTTCCACATCACGTATTAAGTTGAAGGCATTGTTCAATTTATGTTGCATTTCTCCAAGGCCTTCCTGAGGTGCAGTGGCCAGAACTGAGCACGATAATGGGATCTAATCAGAGATATATATAACTGTCACAGAACTTCACCCTTTTGGATTCCAACCTTCTTGTGATAAAGGCCAACAATCCACTGGTCTTTTTAATTACTCTTTCTACCAGTCCACAAGCTTCAAGTGATTTCTGTCCTGGACTCCAAGATCTTTCTATTCATCAAACATTTTCAGCTTCTCACTCTTCAGAAAAAACCCTGATCCACTAATGTGGATGTGGATGACTTCACACTTCCCTACAATAAACGTCATGGCATGAATTTTTGTGCAGATGGACAGGCATTCCATTTTTAGTGAAAATGGCAGTAGAGAACTGAATCCAGAAGTCCCACCCGCACCTGGACCCCCTACCATTTTGCAGGGATGGGGAAATGGGGGCAGGTTTCACTTTGCACATCTGTGGTTCACAGAGACAGTTGTTTGTGTTAAAGTGCAGCTGCCTTCAGTCAGATCCAATTTTGGCTAGTGGGATGTCTATCACATGACTTGTGCACTTTAGAACTATCAAGAGAAAGTCTAAAGATGGCTAAAGGTTCTGGAGGGTAGCGTACTCTTTCGGAGAGGTCGAGGGACATTTTTGGAGTTCTTTGGATGAGGTCAGGTGCCCTTTGGGGATTGTTAAAATTAGATATGAATGTGTGTAAAAGTGGATAAATTCAAAGGAACTATGAAACTCAAAGGAACTGTCAAGGGGTTTAAATCTTCTGTCTTTAATTGTTAAAAAACACAGTTTGTAGGTTTATAGAATCAGTGCTTGCTATTTCACTTGGTTTATTGACACATGGTTGTCATTATAAGATTTGTGCATGATTAATTCCACACCTATCATCAGAGTTTCAGTTTACAGTTTGATTGACAGTTTCAAGTGCTTATAAAATCTTTAATATGGGGCTGTGAGTGCAAGTGTTTATTGTTGTAGAGGATTGAAGGGTTGTCAATGCAGTGAATTGGATTTTATCAATCAGAGAAATATTTTGTAAATAGTGAATTAATCAATAGACACTTGAAACTTTATTTAATTTCTTCTCAGCATGTGTCCTGGTATCATCCAGTGGTCGATATTGGGTGAGTTGGCAGGGAGAGTGCGAGGCAAATTGTGGTTGGGGTGGGGAGGCATGTGTTGGCAGGACTTGGTGCCCAGGTGGCATTGGCTATAAAGGGCTATTGGGGTGGATGGAGGGTCAAAAGGTTAGCACAGAGGATATGCAAGGGGCGTATGTTGGCATGGGATATGAGGGGGAATTGGTTCACCCAAGGGCTATAACCATAGGGGCGGAGGGTAGAGGGGCATGAAGTGGTATGAATGGAGCATGGGGAGTATATGGGGGTGAGTGGGTGTGATGGGAGAAGGCTAGAATGCTGTTTTATTGGATCTTTCTTCGGTTGGGATAAAATGTCAGGTCACTGAGGCCGGCATTTTCCCCAGCTCACCTTTTGCACCCAGCCACCCCTGTGCTGCCATAAAACATCTTCTTTCGGTTAGTAGCATCAGCCCCCACAATCTCTGATCAACTAAATTGCCCTTAGTCCAAAAAGGTTAGATGGGTTACTGGGTTACGGGGATAGGTTGGAGGTGTGGAGGTCTAGGTAGGGTGATCTTTCCACGGGCCAGTGCAGACTCGATGGGCCGAATGGCCTCCTTCTGCACTGTAAATTCTATGATCTATGATCTGTACAAAACAGATTATTTTGTCACTATTACTTTTTTAAAAATAAATTTAGAGTACTCAATTCATTTTTTCCAATGGGCAATTTAACATGACCAATCCACCTACCCTGCACGTCTTTGGGTTGTGTGGGCAAAACCCACACAAACACGGGAGAATGTACAAACTCCACATGGGCAATGACCCAGAGTCGAGATCGAACCTGGGATCTCGGCACCGTGAGGCAGCAGTGCTACCCACTGTGCCACCGTGCTGCCCTTGTCACTATTACATTGCTAACTGTGGGACCTTGCTGGGTGCATCCTGGCTTTTCTTCATTGCACCAATGGCTACAGCTTGAAAGTACTACAGTGGCCTGTGAATTGCTTTTTGGATGTTTATGATGCTGTGAAATGGGTTATGTAAGCTAAATGCAAGACATTCTTATAACTGAAGACACGTGCTTTACTTTTATGTGAAACTATTTCCAACGGTGATTTAAGCTATGCATGCTATTAATTTCAGACAATCTTTGCATTGGCCCAAGTGATCAATTTACAGTCATGGCTCCACATGTTGCTGGATGCTATTCAGCCTGTTGGTATTTTGTTTGCCGGAATGTATCTTTAATCCAGGATGTAAACCAGTACTTCATTTTGACAAGAATTTGGCAGTGTTCTGGATTTTCGTAACATGTTAATTTATCCCTCAATTAGATTTGAAATCTATGAAGAAGTTCAAATATGCCCCAACCCAAAGGATATTTTGATTATTTATATTTAAATTTCTTTCAGAAAAGCACGTGGTACATTATTTGGTTCACTATATGGGAAAATCATTTCCTGCAGGATTTTGCTGGCTTTATTAAAAATACCCGAAAATATGTATATTACAATTTTGATTTTTTTTTTCCCCACTGCTTTTCATTGGTGCTTGTCTGAGGCAGCTGTAGACAGACCCACACTATCCTGATTATATACATAATATCTGATCCGCAAAGCGAATGGATGTAATGTTTTAAAGCAATGCATCAATTGTGTCCCAGATTTAGACAATAACCTGTCATAGGGAATAACTTCACACTGGGCCTGGGTTAATTTAAAGGAGGAAAAGCCAGTTCTGAAAATAAGATCAAGAAGCCCAAATGAAGGACAGCATGGTGGCGCAGTGGGTTAGCACTGCAGCCTCACAGCGCCAAGGTCCCAGGTTCGATCCCGGCTCTGGGTCACTGTCCGTGTGGAGTTTGCACATTCTCCCCGTGTTTGCGTGGGTTTCGCCCCCACAACCCAAAGATGTGCAGTGTAGGTGGATTGGCCACGCTAAATTGCTCCTTAATTGGAAAAATGAATTGGGCACTCTAAATTTATTTTTAAAAAAGAAGCCCAGATTAAAAGTCTTGAATTTAGATACGATGGATTATATTTTCCAAGTCTATGTCAATTCAAAGGTACCTCTCAATGTGCAGAAAAGTGTCACCATTCTGATGTCTCCAGGGCTTACTGTAAATCAACTCAGGTTGGAGATTATGCTGTATAATCTCTCCTTCTTTTCATTCCATCACAGCACTTTCCTTTTGTTCTTCACCTACCACGTGCCCCTGCTACCCATCCCTGCCTCTATACTTACTTAAAACCTCTGACATCAGGCTAGATGTGTTTTTCTCCACAGATGCTGCAAAATTTGTTGAGTATTTCCAGCAGCTTCTGTTTTATTGCCAAACCATCAGAATCATTGCTTGAACATATAGATGTCTGCCTGGTGAAGTTCTGCTTCACATGCACTTTAAGGGTGGGATTTCATGCTGCTGCTTGCAGCAGGCGGCAATGGAATCGGGGTAGAGGGTGGATAAAATATTACGGGAGACACGAAATGGAGATTTACAATGAAATGAAATGAAATGAAAATCGCTTATTGTCACAAGTAGGCTTCAATGAAGTAACTGTGAAAAGCCCCTAGTCGCCACTTTCCGGCGCCTGTTCGGGGAGGCTGGTACGGGAATTGAACCATGCTGCTGGCCTGCCTTGGTCTGCTTTAAAAGCCAGCGATTTAGCGGACGGGATGTCCCACAGCTAATGTCCCCAGCCCTCCTCCATTGGCGTGATGTGGTTTCAACCGGGAAAGGTGGGGAGAAACCTGTTTGAATTTGTTATTATATAATTAGCGGGCACTCGGGTTGTAACCTCCCCTGACGATCGATAATCAGCCCCCCGCGTTACGACGTCATTCCGGCAGATTTTACAACAGCTTTTTAAAAGCGGGAACCTGACGACTTCACTTCTGAAGGGAAGTTCAGAAGTAAGCTTCTTCTCTACAGCTACAAGACTCCTCAGCGATTCCCCCTCGGACTGATCTGTTCCCTGTAAGGACACTATTCACGACGCCCTATACTGCTCTTGCTCATGTATTTGCTTTGTTTGGCCCCTTGTTCCGCACTGTAACCAATCACTGTTTGTTGATGTACCATTTCTCAATGTACTCTGTTGATTATTCTTTTTGTCTACTATGTACGTATTGTGCATGTTCCCTCAGCCGCAGAAAAATACTTTTCACTGTACTTCGGTATATGTGACAATAAATCAGATCAAATAAAAAGCTCAAGCAGCGGGTCATAGAATTTCATAGAATTTACAATGCAGAAGGAGGCCATTCGGCCCATCGAGTCTGCACCAGCCCTTGGAAAGAGCACTCTACTTAAGCCTACACCTCCACCCTGTCCCCATAACCCAGTAACCCCAACTAACCTTTTTGGACACAAAGGGCAATTTATCATAGCCAATCCACCTAACCTGCACATATTTGGACTGTGGGAGGAAACCGGGGCACCCGGAGGAAACCCACGCACACACGGGGAGGATGTGCAGACTCCTCAGAGACAGTGACCCAAGCCAGAATCGAACCTGGGACCCCGGAGCTGTGAAGTAACTGTGCTAATCATTATGCCCCAATTCAGTCACAAACGGGGATTCTCCGCCCAATTGCCGAATACAATTTTGTCGTCCGGCAACAGAGAATTCCGCCCTACGTTTTCCTGCCAGAACTGAATTGTGCTTGTTTTACGATCCCTTTGTGGTTGTAAAGTGTTATGGGCCAGGATTTAGAGAACCCCAAAGTGTATCATGGAGTTCACCTGACCCACAACCTTTAATAGATTGTGGTTATGGGGAGCACACAGACCTACTTTACAGGTGTGGTGCAACAGAGCATTGAAGTACTTTTAAATTAAAACAATGTTTATTTATGAAACCAGTTTACACTTTATAAACCCACAGTAAACATCTTAACAACTATCAACACCAATCATCCCCACAGATACAATATTCTATAAGTACCCTTAATCTTTTCTTGCAACATCCATAAGACAAAGGACCCTTTTTAACACAGAAATCAGATTTAAATGCTCTACTGAGAGCAGTTATCACTTTGAAATCACCCAAATGATCTGGAGACAGCCTTTAGATTGCAAAGAGATCCTTATACAGCTGCTTGTTTTTACTGCAGCAATCCAGCTCTCAAAACGAAACTAAACACACCCTGTAGCTGCCTGCTCAAAGCGAAAGTGAAAGACAGACAGCCCAGCTCCAGCAACACTCTGACATCACTGCTGCTATTCGTTAAACACCCATTTCCTAAAGGTACATCCACAACAGCTATTTAATAAACACCCAATTCTTAAAGGTTCTCTCACATGACAAAAGCAGGATGCAATTCCATATTCCTTGCTGTGCAAATTTCTGCATGCCATGAAATATGAGGGGATTTCCAGGGGAATCCCGATATCGGGCCGCCATCTTGAGTGGGCGACCTGATAGCAGAGTCCCGCGAACAGCACCGCAAATCGGCCATGACCCCCCTGCACCACATATCAACCACGTCACCCCCCAGGCCAAATTGGCCACGGCCACCCCCCCGCCAATCGCAGATAGGTCACGAAAACTCGCAAAAACTATCTGCTGCTTTATTCCATTCATATTCCTTCTAACGAAACCTCAATGTTTGTAAATAGTGCCCACATCAAAGAGAGGTAAGTGTGGTGAAATCGCATGCTTGTGTGATTGGAATGCACTTAGTGCAACTTATAACTCTTTGATGTGGGCAACCTTTACAAACATTGGGGTTTCAACATTTAGGCCACGGAAGTGTGAAGGGAGATGAATAGATCAAAGCTGCAGATGATTTTTACAAGCTGTCAATCACAAACCGCTACTGGAAAGCTGCTATGAATCGATTGCAGACAGTTAAACGGTGGGAACCGGTTGCAGACACAGCTGCTCACCTAAGAGGAATGGACATGTGGAGTTGCAAGGTACATATCACAGCTATAATGTTTCCCACAGCCCCTGTCTGGACTTCTCTCTAGCTTCCAGACAGGGGGCTCTTTTCTGGGGAGGTCTTTGTGGAGTGATGTGGGGAAGGGGGGTTTGTGTGTGGGGTTATCTGTGTGTGGGGGGATCTGGGTGTGTGGGGGGGGGGGTCTGTGGAGGGGGTTCCTTTAGTCAAGGGGTACCTCTGGGGGTCTCCCTATGCCATGGGTCCCTGTGGGGGTCCCCAATTGCAGGGGTTTCTGTTGGGGGTCCACCTATTATGGGGTCCCTATGGGGGGGGGATATTGCAGGGGTCCTGGGGTGTCCCCTATTACAGGAGTCCCTGGGAAGGTCCCCCTATTACAGGGATCTCTGGGGGTGAGGGTGTTGGGTCAAACCCATACTTGGAAATGCGGAGGGGCAGCCAGGCATTCCGAGGACTGTGAGTTGCTGTGCGAATGGGGGGGGTTGGTTGGGGAAGATTTGTGGTGCGGAGGGGGGATAGCCTCAGATGGTCTTTACAATCGTGGTCCTGGCATTGTGGACCTTCCGGTTGGCAATGGTTGCCCCCTTGATCCATTGCGGGGTCCACCATGTCAGGGCCATGGCTGTAGAGACCAAAGTGAACCTCACCCACACGATTCCCGGCCATGAGGACTGGAGAATCATGGGAGAGCTGAGCATTGGACACCAGGCCTGCAAAATAGATGCAAGTGCGTCATTACGGCCCACTTGCATTTATTTCCATGCTTCCTCGTTCACAACGCCAGTGATGGGTCGGAACATGTCATTCGGGTGGGTGCCCGGCACCAATCCCGATTTTGCCCCGACGCCTGATTCTCTGTCCCATCAGGGAATGCATTCTGCCGTCCAGGGGACGGAAAGACCCGCCCCATATTTGTGAACAGCTGAGGCCCAAGTACTGAGCCTTGCTGTACCCCACTAGCCACAAGCAGCCAATGTGAGAATGACCCATTTATTCATACTCCCTGATTTCTATCTCTTAGCCAATCCTCGATCCAGGATCATATATAGTCTCCTTTCCCATGTGCTTTTATTTTGTGAATTAACCTGCTGTGGGGGCTTTTTCAAAAGCCTTCTGAAAATCCAAATTTACTGCATCCATCGACTTTCCTTCATCAATTCGGTTAGTGACATCTTCAACGAATTTCAACAAGTTCATCAAAATTGATTTCCCATTCGTAAATCCATGCTGACATCACGATTGTCCAAGTGTTGATATATCACATTCTTTCTAATAGATTCCAGCATTTTCCCTTCCACTGATGTAAGGCTAACAGATCTGTAGTTCCCTGTTTTTTCTCTACCTCCCTTCTTAAAGAGCGGGGTGACATTTGCGACCTTCCAATCTTCAGGAACATTCTAAATCTATAGATCACGAATGCATCTACTATCCCTATAGTAATCTCTTTCAACATTATGGGATGCATAATATCATGTCCCAAGATTTATCAACCTTTAGTCCCACTAGTTTATCCAATAAAGCCTTCTTACACTATTTCCTTCAACGCTGCATTCTCCCAAGTCCCATGGATCTTTACATATGGGAGATTTCCTATATCTTCCTGAATGAAAACAGACCAAATGGGCAGGATTCTCCATTTGGGAGATTAAAGTGTTGCTGCCAGGATTGAATTGCAGGCAATTGGTGTTCTCGTGTGGGGCACTATTTGGTAAGCGGGTCAAGGACATGCAAATGGGCCAGCAATCTGCCAGTGAAAATTGAGAGCAATTCCCGGCCCAGCGGGCATTCTAACCACTGGGGCTTGAATTAGTGCCAAACAGCCTGGCAGCTGGAGCTGTTTTCAAGCACTCCACTTACCACACACTCACTGCAGTCAGGAAGATGACTCAGAAAAGATGTGCTCCCCGAGGTTGGGAGTCTGAGGTGGACCCTCAGCACCATGCTAGTGAGGAAAGGAGGGACACCCTCTTCCCCAGTGTGGGCCGCAGACTCAAACCTGCCCTTCTGAACACCGCCTGGGAGGTGGTGACAGAGGCAGTCAGTGCTGCCAGTCTCACTAGGGGGAGACAGCTGGTGAGGGGCAGAGAACCAGGGAGGTCTCCAAAGGCCATGATGCAGGTGCCCTATGGTTGGGGTGAGCTCTGCTGATCTCATGCTTCCTCTGCAATGAGGCAGCGCTTCTGAGGAGTGCCAGCTCCTTGTGGACTTCTGATTGAGCTTGACCCTTGTGATACAGGGCATGAACGTGCCCAGAGGGGCGGCCTCAGTGGGCTGCCAGCTGACCATTTCTGAGCATTTAAAGGACACAACAGTGTGAGCAACCAGCAGCCTGTAAGTAGCACCAAATAGGTGCATTTAAAAGACAGACTGCAGAAATGGTGGTATGCGCCAGGCCACCCCAAATCCAAATTGGACACCCCATGTCCACAGACTTGTCACCAAGTCACTCCTCGCTACTGCCCCTGGCCTGAGCAGCCACTACCCAGAATGCATGACAGTTTTCAACATTTTTTCAGTGTTTTTGTAGCCGCCCGCTCCCCCTCGGCAGCCATGGCACCCAGTTCCCGTTTGTAAATACTTGCAGTAATTCACACTGGCGAGACTTCTGCCCGAGAAGAGCAGAGCATTGTGGAAGCACAGAGCATACTGTGTCCAACCCGCTAATCACACTTAAATGCATGCAAATGCTGGCACGGGGCGCAAACCTCGTTTTCGATGCTTGGGAGTGACCAGAGCCTGGCACACAAATTAACCTCAATTTTGGCCGGACGCCCAATTCTCCATCCAATCACGCTTCACATTTCTGCCGTGGCTAGGCAGAGAAACTAGCCTAAAGTAATCATTTAGCCTTTCTGTCATTTTTCTGTCCCCGTTATGGATTCTCCTGACTCAGTCTGCATTGGATCCACATTTGTCTTACCCAAACTCTTTCTTTCTATATGCCTATAGAAGCTTTTACAATCCATCTTTACTCTGTTATTCCTCCTCTGATGAAATTATATCAAAGTAAAACCCAGAGATGTACTCCTGAAATGCCACAACTAAGTGCCTCCTGTCAACATTTTTGGATTTGGTCCAACATGAACTTCTGCTGGCTCTCTCTGCCACCTAAATGCCATCTTTTATATCAGCTTCACTAGCATAATATGTCCTCGCATTCAGGATGAAATTACAGATTAACATGCAAAACAAGCATTGATGCCAAATCTGTGTCTTAACATGTATTAAACGGCCTTATTTTTAGAAACACTTTTCGGACGTTAGGTAAAGCTTGTAATTACTCTATTAATTGGAATCCCAAAATAATACACCTTAGTTTACAATCAGAGCATGTATCACTCCAACATGAGAAGCAATTTCACCTCCTAGGTTGGTCATGTTTGGCAAATTATTTGTACTCCTTCAATTTCTGCTATTATCTTTAAATTTAAATGTAATTCATTCATCAACTATTAATGGGGTACAGTACTAATGCTTTGATACAGACTTTAAATCAAGTTTTATTTCTGATCAAAGGAAGATAGAATTGTTGAAGTTTACAACACAAAACGGGGCCATTTGCTACACATCAAGGCTGTGCTGCTTTTTTGCTGAACCAATGCAAGGTCAGCCCTGCTGTCCCATTTTCTTTCCGTAGCCCTGCATCATCATCTGCTACAAAAATGTACTCCCCTTTCCCTTAAAATATTCAATAATACCTGTTTATCCATTCCATATGCCAATGAACACTCACAGAAATCAATTTATTCTAACTGCTCTCCTCATGCTGTTGGGCATTTATCATTGACTTTCTAATCAGAGAAACTAGATTTTGCTCAATTTCTCTATCAAAATTGTACAATATTTACATTTCTGTTGCATCTCTGTTTTGTCTTCTCTGCTCCAGTGGCATTAATATCTTTACCAGTGGGATGCTTACAACTAAACAATTGCTGCTTTTATCGTCTTGCACTTTTAAAGAATGATACACTTGAACCTTTATATCTTGCTCCTTATCCACATGCTTTGCCACTTTCCATTAAGCGTACACTGCCATTCCTTTTTTCTCCCCCAAAATGTACGACCTCCGTCTTTCCACATTAAATTGCATCAGCCATCGACTCATCCCACTAATCTGTGTTTTTTATTTTTTATGTAGGCGTTGTCAGCTGGGCCAGCATTTATTGTCCATTTATTGCCCTAACTTCCCTCCATTGCTACGGATCTGGAGTCACATCTTGGCCAGACCAGTTAAGGATGGCAGATTTCCATCTCTAAAGGACATCAGTGAACCAGATAGGATTTTACAACACTGGACAATGGTTCCATGGTCATCTTTAGACATTTTTTAATTTCAGGCGTTTTTATTGAATTCAATTTCACCATCTGCCATGGTGGGATTTAAGCCTGGGTGCCCCAGTTTGGCATTGGTGAAATCATTCAATATCCTTCTGCTTTTCTTCATTCCTCCACCACCGACAGACAGTGGCAGCCATGTGTACCATCTACAAATCTCACTGCAGTAACTCACCAAGATTCCTTAGACAGCACTTTCTAAACCCATAACTGCTACCATCTAGAAGGACAAGAGCAGAAAATACCTGGGAACCCCACCACCTGGAGGTTCCCCTCCAAGTCATTCACCACCTTGACTTGGAAATACATTGCCGTTCCTCCCTCCTTAACAGCACAGTGGGTGTACCTGCACCTCAAGGACAGTGGTTCAAGATGGCAACTCACCATCACCTTCTGAAGGGCAACTAGGGGGCAATAAATGCTGGCCTAACCAGCGACGGCCACATCCCACAAATGATTTGCTTTTTAAAATTCAAATCTTCGTAAATCATCCCTTTTATCTCACCTCTGCAGTTTTACATGCGGCAATACCAACCAATATACAACAAGGAAAACATACTTTCATTTATTTTACTTGACAAGTGTTCTTTAAAATATTTCATCCTGTATAAGAATGAATTGTGGATATAGTGAGCAACTTTTAAGATGAAGTTAGCTATTATTTTACGACGGAAACATACTGTACTACATTTCACTAGAAAGTTGATTGTTACGCGGTCTTGATTTTAACTCATCAACACAGACATCCCCAAAACTCAGCCTTCATGTCACTGACACTATATTCTCATTCTCCTTATTTTCACTGTTGCAACATTGGCAGCCTCCCTTCCAGTTACTGTGCCCTGCATTTTGGAGCCTTTTTCCTAAATCAGTCTACTTTTGTCACTTCCTTATGTTTTTTCAAAAGCCTCCTCAAACACCTTCAGACATCTCTAACTATACCCGTTTCCTTCTACCCCTGCTTGGTACCCACTGCACCCAGATATAGAAATGTAATGAAATATTGTTGGTGAATAAATCATGATGGCCCCAAAGATAAAATACACCTCATAGATTTTGTTATCTATGAAGAAGTGAAAACGTTACCACAGCAGATATGGTGCCTATATCTTCATTTTAAATTCATCTGATAAGATACCACACACAATTAACCAGACAAAATTAATCTGTCTGGTGACAAAGGATAATGACTATCCCTGAGAGTAGTAATCAGATATGTTTCACAAGGGCCTTTTGTTGTTCTGTGTTTTTAGCAAGTGCTCTTGTAAAATAAAGATATTGGAGCACAAGAATTCACTTCAGTAGAAGCTGACACGGAGAAATCAAGCTGACTTAAAGGCTGGAAAATTCGACACCGTCCAAGCAATCTGTAAAATAACTCTAGTTGTTGACCACTAATAGAGTTAACAGCAGCTGTTTGAATGTACGTTCGAAGGGGTAGGCAACTTTAGACGGGCTGCAGGTATTTGTGGTTACATGATGATGATGTAAACACGTTTTGTTAGATAATGTGGAAAATTGGCACAAAGTGCAAATTTGGCACTTTAGGTCCTGCATGAAATGTACTTCCGAATACACCATTCACGGGTGCATTAATTCCTTCTGATCCCAAATCAGTTGAGTATTTCCCAAGAGGATGACAGTTCCTCCATATAGTTGTATACAGCTTATGTGGAAAGTCCATCTACTGGGAATCTTCAAGCTTTGACACCTCTGGATTTAAAATAAAGCATCTGACTCAACCCATACCGATAACACTTCCAGTTACCGCAATTGCGGTTTCTCTAGCAACTTTCACATCGTTTTCTGAAGTGGTAATATTTTCATGATAATGTTTCCTTGAAATGTTATTTTAAAAAAACAAAACATTTTATTAAGGAATTTATGATTTTATAATCGTAATTACAAATGTAAACATAACTCAGTAAATAATACCCCCCCCCACCCCCCCAGCCAATAACCATACCCAGCAAACATTGGTTACACACACAGTTCCCCAGTCCTTCCTCCTCCACTCGCTGGTCTTGCCTCAGCTAAACTAAATTAAACTAACTCCCCTACCTCCCTTATTTCCTAACCCCCTGATGCACCGTCAATTACCACAAGACGAGAATGGTGGAACAATTGAGGCTTTATTGAACAAGATGTTGTGCCTCCTTTAGCTGGAACCAGAAAGGCTGCAGCACAGAAGAGCACACACATTTATACACCGCCTGCTGGGCGGAGCCAGCAGGCAGGGATTTACAGGCAGTGCTGTAATACATATAATATACCACTAGTGGTACTACCACATTCACCCCCTGTTAAAAAAGAGTCAGGCGGGGGTGGTGGAAAACATTACAAGTTAAGTCTGTCGGGGGCCTTGACCCTCCTCTGCGATCGCCTCAGTCCTGGTGGTGATGCCTGCGACTCCGGGAGCATGTTGTCCTCGTCTTCGTCACCCCTGAGTGGATCCAGTGGGAGGACGGATCCTGCTGGGGTGGGGGCTATGGTGAGATTCGCTGGAGGGAGGGTGAGTGGCGCAAGGGTGAATGAGGCAACCGGGGGGGGGGAGAGGGGGGGCGGTGTCAGGTCTTGGGTCATGGGTGGGGATCCCGCGGGTGCCAGGTCCCAGAGGGAGACTGTGTCTTGGCGCCCGTCGGGGTGTGCCATGTAGGCGTACTGCGGGTTTGTGTGTAAGAGGTGGACTTTTTCGGCCAAGGGGTCCGACTTATGGGTCTGAACATGATTCTGGAGGAGGACGGGGCCAGGAACTGTCAGCCATATTGGGAGCGAGACCCCGGAGGTGGACTTCCCGGGGAAGGCAAACTCACGTTCGTGAGGAATCTCATTAGTCGCGGTGCAGAGGAGCGAACGGATGGAGTGGAGTGCTTCGGGGAGGACCTCCTGCCAGCAGGAGAGCAGGAGAGTTTTAGACCGCAGGGCCAGCAGGACAGCCTTCCAGACTGTCCCGTTCTCCCTCTCCACCTGCCCGTTTTCCCAAGGGTTGTAGCTGGTCGTCCTGCTCGAGGTGATTCCTTTGCTGAGCAGGAACTGACACAGCTCATCGCTCATGAAAGAGGATCCCCGATCACTGTGGATATAGGTGGGGAAACCGAACAGAGTGAAGATGCTGTGCAGGGCTTTGATTACTGTGGCAGAAGTCATATCGGGGCATGGGATGGCGAAAGGGAACCGGGAGTACTCATCAATCACATTCAGGAAATACGTGTTGCGGTCGGTGGAGGGGAGGGGCCCTTTGAAGTCCATGCTGAGGCGTTCAAAGGGGCAGGAGGCCTTCACCAAGTGCGCTCTATCTGGCCGCACTCTGCGCAGACTTGGCAGTCTCTGGTGACGGTCCTGACCTCCTCAATGGAGTAGGGCAGGTTGCGGGCCTTGATCAAATGGAAGAAACGGGTGACCCCCCAGGTGGCAGAGGTCATAGTGGAGAGCCCGGAGTCGGCCCACTTGTGCGCTGGCACATGTACCACGGGATAGGGCATCAGGGGGCTCATTGAGCTTCCCCGAGCGATACAAGATCTCGTAATTATAGGTGGAGAGCTCGATCCTCCACCTCAAGATCTTGTCATTTTTGATCTTGCCCCGCTGTATATTATTAAACATAAAGGCAACCGACCATTGGTCAGTGAGGAGAGTGAATCTCCTGCCGGCCAGGTAATGCCTCCAATGTCGCATAGCTTCCACAATGGCTTGGGCCTCCTTTTTGACAGAGAAGTGCCGAATTTCGGAGTCAAAGGGTGTGGGAAAAGAAGGCCACGAGCCTGCCCGCCTGGTTGAGGGTGGCGGCCAGAGCTATGTCTGATGCATTGCTCTCCACCTGAAAGGGGATGGACTCGTCGACCACATGCATCATGGCCTTGGCGATGTCCGCCTTGATGTGGTTGAAGGCCTGGTGGGCCTCAACCGTCAGGGGAATAACTGTCGACTGAATGAATGGGCGGGTCTTGTCCGCATAATTAGGGACCCACCGGGTGTAATAGGAGAAAAACCCCAGGCATCGTTTCAGGGCCTTGGGGCAGTGGGGGAGAGGGAGTTCCAGGAGGGGGCGCATGCGGTAGGGGTTGGGCTCTAGGACTTCATTTTCCACTACATAGCCAAGGATGGCTAAGCGGTTGGTGCGGAACACGCATTTCTCCTTATTGTATGTGAGATTAAAGAGTTTGGCGGTATGGAGGAATTTTTGGAGGTTTGCATTGTGGTCCTGCTGATCATGGCCACAGATGGTGACGTTATCTAGGTACGGGAAGGTGGCCCGCAGTCCGTACTGGTTAACCATTCGGTCCATCTCTCGCTGGAAGACCGAGACCCCATTAGTGACGCCGAAAGGAACCCTAAGGAAGTGATAGAGGCGGCCATCTGCTTTGAACGCAGTGTATTGACGGTCCTCCGGGCGGATGGGAAGCTGGTGGTAGGCGGACTTCAAGTCCACTGTGGAAAAGACTCGGTACTGCGCAATCTGATTGACCATGTCAGATATGCGTGGGAGGGGGTACGTGTCGAGCTGCCTGTACCGATTGATGGTCTGACTGTAGTCAATGACCATCCTGTGCTTCTCCCCAGTCTTCACTACCACTACATGAGCTCTCCAGGGACCGTTGCTGGCCTCAATGACCCCCTCCCGCAGAAGCCTTTGGACCTCCGACCTGATGAAGGTCCTGTCCTGGGCACTGTACCATCTGCTCCTAGTGGCGACGGGTTTGCAGTCCGGGGTGAGGTATGCATATAGGGAAGGTGGATCGACCTTGAGGGTCGTGAGGCCGCAGACGGTGAGGGGGGTAGGGGTCCGCCGAATTTTAAAGTCAGGCTTTGGAGATGGCACTGAGAATCCAGGCCAAGTAACAGGGCAGCGCAGAGGTGGGGGAGGACGTAGAGCCGGAAGTTGCTGAACTCTACGCCTTGGACGGTGAGGGTCGCGATACAGTACCCCCGGATTTCAACGGAATGGGATCCGGAGGCCAGGGAGATTTTCTGGGTGATGTGGTGTACCGGGAGGGAGCAGTGCCTTACCGTAGTGGGGTGGATGAAGCTCTCTGTGCTCCCGGAGTCAAAGAGGCAGGTCGTCTCGTGCCTATTGATCTTCACCGTCGTCGTCACGGTCGCAAGGTTACGGGGCCGGGACTGATCCAGGGTGATAGATGCGAGCTGCGGAAGATGCTGGGAGGTCCCGGGCTGGTCAGCGGTGGCGGAGGTAGCGGTAGGCGATGAACAGCCAGACGGGCAGGGGTCCTGAGACACAGTCCAAAATGGCGCAGAAGATGGCGTAGCCCCTTCCATTAGCCGCTGGCGAATGTACGCAGACTTCATGTCCATGACGTAAGTGTCTCCAATTAAAAGTTTGGTGTGCTGGGCTGCCGAAACTGCCTGGCAGTCACAGTTCCTACCTAGGATCTGCAGGGCACGCAAGAAATCGTCCAGTGTCTCCCCGGGGAGTTGCTGACTCGTGGCCACGAGGTGCCTGGCGTACACTTGGTTCACCGGTCGAACGCAATGTCCCTTCAGGAGCGCCATCGCTTCGGAGTAGGTGGGCGCATCCCGGATGAGGGGAAAAATGTTGGGGCTCACCCATGAATAAAGGACTTGGAGCTTCTGCGCGTCCAAGGCTTCTTCAGCGGCTGCTCTGAGGTAGCCTTCGAAGCAGGCTAGCCAGTGGTCAAAGGTGGACGTGGCGTTGGCTGATTGAGGGCTCAGCTGCAGGCGATCAGGCTTGATGCGGAGCTCCATCGTTTAAAAATCTTGTTCAATAAATTGATGCACCGTCAATTACCACAAGACGAGAATGGTGGAACAATTGAGGCTTTATTGAACAAGATGTTGTGCCTCCTGTAGCTGGAACCAGAATGGCTGCAGCACAGAAGAGCACACACATATATACGTCGCCTGCTGGGCGGAGCCAGCAGGCAGGGATTCACCATTGTACCTCTAATATAAGGGCAGTGCCGTAATACATATAATATACCACTAGTGGTGACTACCACACCCCCTACCCCCTCTTATTATATCTGCTAACAGTTTAATTTGCCCCAAAGAAGTTGATAAATGGCTGCCACTTCCGGACGAACCCTAAAATTGATCCTCTTAAGGCAAACTTGATTTTCTCAAGCCTGAGAAACCAGGCCATGTCGCTAACCCATTTCCCCGATTTCAGGGGCTCCGAGTCCCTCCACGCCAGTAAGAAATAGAGAACAAAAATAAGAGAACAACGACATCACCTTGTCTGCTCAAACGCAATGGTCTGAGGTATATTTGTTTCAATGGCAGAAGTATAGCAGGTAAAGCAGATGAACTTAGAGCACTTGGAACAATGATATTGTGGCTATCACAGAAACGTGGTTAAAGGAAGGGCAGGATTGGCAGCTTAACGTTGGAGGATATAGATACTGCAGGAGAGATAGAGGGGGATGTAAAAGAGGTGGGGGAGTAGCATTACTGATTAAGGAAAATATTATAGCCATAATGCAGGAGGACACCTCGGAGGGCTCATACAATGAGGCAATTTGGGTAGAGCTCAGCAACAGGAAGGGAGCAATCACAATGTTGGGGGTTTATTACAGGCATTCTGCCAGCGAGAGATAGAGGATCAGGTAGGCAGAGAGATTTTGGATAGGTGCAAAAATAACAGGGTTATTGTGCTAGGGAGTTTGTTGTGGTACAGAACTCCACCATTTTCTCCCCTCCTGCGACACGAGGGCCTTCAGAATCCGAAGAGGAGCCCTTACTCGACTCACTCTTCGTGTTGTAGGCTGCAGGCATCCCACGCCGGAGGAGGACCCCAAACTCTTCAACTACCCCATTTTTTCATCTGAACAGCACCCGTTAAACTGGAAAAAAGGACCAAAAACCAAATCCCAGGTAGAAGCCACCTTCTGTGCGACCTTTCATTTCATGGTAGTGGCAGCACAATAGCATTGTGGATAGAACAATTGCTTCACAGCGCCAGGGTCCCCAGTTCGATTCCGGCTTGGGTCTCTGTCTGTGCGGAGCCTGCACATCCTCCCCGTGTGTGCGTGGGTTTCCTCCGGGTGCTCTGGTTTCCTCCCACAGTCCAAAGATGTGCAGGTTAGGCGGATTGGCCATGATAAATTGCCCTTAGTGTCCAAAATTGCCCTTAGTGTTGGGTGGGGTTTACTGGGTTATGGGGATAGGGTGGAGGTGTTGACCTTGGGAAGGGCGCTCTTTCCAAGAGCCGGTGCAGACTCGATGGGCCGAATGGCCTCCTTCTGCACTGTAAATTCCATGGTCACCACTGGAAGTCTGCCTTTATTCCTTTGCCACAGATACTGCCAAACCTCTGAGATTTTCCAGCATTTTCTGATTTTTCTCCTAGTTAGCTTTTGCTGAAGCTTTTACATGCAAGTAACATAGCACCTTAGTGTATCAACACAAAAACACCAGAATAACTATGTTCACACATGTTCATGCTCCAAAGCTGTCAGCAATCGATAACTCTTTGTAGAAGCTCTTTGGCTTAATCTGTCATCAGATAAATGCTCGAAATGGTTTAATTGCCTCCTGTCCAATTATTGTACATTAAGTTGTTTTTAAGAAATGGGCCATTAATTTTCTCTGTGTTCCTTGAAATAAGCAAATATAGCACATCTTACTAGTTATACTGTACACTGGGTTAATGCCTTTGCTTAAACAGGGGACAAAGGAATGTGGTACAAACATGCTCGCCATTCACCCAACCTCAAGACTTAAGGGATGAGTTACAAATTGAGATCTGCTGGAGATACTTTGTCATCTTTGGTGCCAGCAGCCAGTCCTGTAAACAGACTCCATGCCCCTACATTCCAGACTTAACTTGCACTGCTCAACATCTACTCCATATTGCAGTTAACACAAAGAATGTAACAATACTTCCCCTTAAGACACACACATTTAATAACATATAGCAGAGGTTAGTCCAGATTGGGCCCATTTTCAAAAGTGGGAATTAAAAGGGCCAATTTTTGGGCTCAACATCCTGTGCCCTGTATTATGGGCCCTGCCACACTCGCAAAGGAGGCTTTGCCAGCATGTCAGTCATCTTAAAATCAGTGATAGGTCCCTTACATACGTAACCGAGGAGTTCACTGCCCCTTTTAGGCAACTTGGCAGAAATTGTTTCAGTTGAACTGAGCCTACTTTCAATAGTAAATTGAACAGTCTTCACCGCCAAAAAGGTAAATTTTTATAACTATATAAAAATGTCTCTGTGTATTTTCCAGGAGTGGTTTCAAAGCTTGTTGCCTTCCAGCTACCCTGACTTTACGATCCTCGTGATGGCTGTATCCATCGCCCTCTTCACCCCTACTGCTCCAACCACATGTCCACACCCTCCAGGACATTTCTTCTGGCTGCTATTGGCTAGGCAAACGGTGAAATATCCCTCCTAGTGAAATGTGCATGCAGTCTGTCAAGGTGTGGCAGATACAGGCAGTCCGCACAAAATTAATGCAGTGGCCAAAAGCCAATGTTGGACTACAGCTGCTTATGGAGCCAGAAAATGGACCATCAGTAATTTCTAATATTCATGTGTTTTGAAGATGCTGTCATGTGTTTTTCTTTCAGTAAGCAATCTACTTACACTTCAGTTAAATTAATGAATCATAAGGGCGTTTCATCTCTCAGACAACAAACAATAACCAGTTTTCTTCAATTCAATTAATGAAGCACGTCTTCGCTTAATGAACATGGGAACGTCAGCGGGGTTCTTCTTGCTTGGCTTAAACAAAATGGCTATATTTCGTGGAGGTGGGTAGTTGGGGGTGCGGGAGAAAGGGAGACCACTCTGCTAGCACAAACATAGTAGTGTAGAAATTCTCCCTACTCTAACACCAAGCCTGAGATGCTGTTTAAACTTCCACTGAGGAAATGGCAACTGGTGTAGGCACGTTGTTGTGCATCGTCATAATCAATCTCTGCATTATTGGAATTTCGAACTCTCGTGCAAAATAACAGAGTCAACTCTGGTCAGGCCAAATTGTAGTATCTTCAACTACAGCCCTCGCCTTCTCCCAAATCACCATCTCAATACCCGAGTATGATATAGAGTGACAGATTTTAGACGTGGTGTCCAAGTACACAGTCCAAGGCTCAGGCACTGCCTTCATCTTCTATTACCTAGAATCACATGGCAGGAGTTATTCAAAACCTTGTGCTGATTGTTTTTGCAAGGATCACAAAAACATGTTGCAGAGTATGACTGCCAAGTTCGTTGCCAAGGGCAATGCTGCCAACCCTAAGGCACTCTTGGCTGCTGAAAAAAGACATTTGTGAAATAGAATGCATCAGTGTGCACAGGGAGTTGCTTCCTATTTTACTCCTTAAAGTTCCAATGGCCCAATTAGATGATAACAGCACTCAATCTTCCAAGTAGATCTAAACCTTGCGTAAACCTCACTTAGAGAGGAGTCAGATTTCTTGGGCTTCCATTAAAACAACAAACTATTCCTCATCAACTTGTAAAACCGCCGGAAATATGCTAACCTGATCTTGCTGATATCATAAAGGTTTGGATCTTGAGATATGTGACACTTCACTGACTGGCAGTTTGAGCTGATATTGTAAATTGTTTTTGGAGGTTTCCCTTTCAATTCCAAATCCAGAGATGCAGAAGTTGAGATATGTGGGGCTGGATTCTCCATAGCTCGACGCCGAAATCGTGATTGGCGATCGAGCGGAGAATGGATTCCAACTCTGGAATCGGGGCCGGGGCCAGTTTGACAACCATGCTCCGCCCTCTCCAATCCGGCGTCATCGTGACGTGTGGCATTTCAACAACATTCTGCACTGTAAATTCTATGATAATCTGTGTCATCACCCGACCCACCCTCAATGCTCCACCCCTGATGGGCTGTGTTCCCGACGGCGCGGGCCACATGTGGACCCGAGCGTGCGGGAATCCTTTGCTTTTACAATGAGGGAGTACACTTTTTTGGTAAGGTAAATGGAAAAGTTGACTGGCTCCACAGCAGGGTGACGGGTGGATGGTTTGGTGTGGAGGTGGTTGGTATGGCCTTGTAAGTCCTCATTGTTTGTGAGGAATGTTCCCAGTTAGACCTTATAGTGTTTTGTTTTTCTCCTGCATTTTTGTTATTATGAAATGAAATGAAGTGAAAATTGCTTATTGTCACAAGTAGGCTTCAAATGAAGTTACTGTGAAAAGCCCCTAAGTCGCCACATTCCGGCGCCTGTTAGGGGAGGCTGTTACGGGAATCGAACCGTGCTGCTGGCCTGCCTTGGTTTGCTTTCAAAGCCAGCGATTTAGCCCTGTGCTAATACTTGCATGCCTCCTCTGAAGATACAGACAGATTATGTATCCTCGAGAGGACTGGGTTCCTTTTTTTCTCTTTTGTGGTTGGCACCTCTGGTGTTGTTAGAGTTGGGGGAAACAAGTATTGGTGTGCTCGGTTAATTCTCACAGATCTAACTTTTCTTTTGGTAGTGCGGCGGCACAGTGGTTAGCACTGCTACATCACAGCATTAGGGATCCAAGTTCAATTACGACTTCGGGTGACTGGCTGTGTGAATTTCTCCCCGTGTCTGTGTGGGTTTCCTCCGAGGACTCCCGTTTCTTCCAACAGTCCAAAGATGTGCAGGTTTGGAGAACTGGCCATGCTAAATTGCCCCTAAGTGTCAAAAGGTTGTGTGCGGTCATGAGGGCAGGGAATTGGGCCGAGATAGGGTACTCTTTTGGAGGCTCGGTGCAGACTCAATGGGTCAAATGGCCTCCTTCTGTACTATAGGGATTCTATTCTTTGAAACTTCTTGGGTTGGTGTTAGATTTGTTCTTCAGCTGGAGGACAGGTTGGGTGGAGGAGTAAAGCACCCTCCTCCAAGTAGTACAGGGACTTGCAGACTGTCCTCCTTTGTGAGGCTTGGGTTGTCCTGGGGAAGCAGTGTCATGTTTGTTATGAGATTATGCTGTTCTTTTTACAAAGGTCTATGTTGTTAGACCTTGTTTGATGTCTAGTGGCTTATCCTAGTGTTGCTCTCTCTCTGGGATTTCCTTTCTTTATCTGGGTAGGAGACTCTGATTTGTTCTAATTAGATTCAGAGGGTATCCCTTATCATGTGGAGAAGGGGGCTGGAGAGAGTTGTATCCCCTCCCAGGACACCCTGTTGATGGGTGTCCTGACAGTCCTTCTGCTCCTTATCGGTGAGGTTTCCTCGGTGGAGGATGGTATAAGTCCTCCGGTGTCAGCAGGGGCCTGAGTGATACCTCTGATTGGCTGGCGAGGAGTGAGGTCTGTTATGTAGCGAGTCGTCGCCTCATGTGGGTATCCTTGGTTTATTGGCTCTTGTATATGTGAATGTACACAGCAAGGCTGAATCTTGTACCAATGGGGGTATCCTATTGTTCCCCTTTGTTCCGGGAACCTTACATTGCGTGGCGGTCTTGGGAGACTGAGTTAGGTTTTGGGTATGTAACCTTGTCTTCTGGAGGGAGGCATGCATCATAAAGCCATGTGCTTGTGTGTTTATCTTTAGAGCTGGTTTAGCTCAGTGGGCTAGACAGCTGGTTTGCAATGCAGAACAAGGCCAGCAGCGCGGGTTCAATTCCCGTACCAGCTTACCTGAACAGGTGCCAGAATGTGGCGACTAGGGGCTTTTCACAGTAACTTCATACATGGGACAATAAAAGATTATTATTTTTATTTTTATCCTGTTATCCTCCGATCCCCTGCTCTTTGTGGTATCGTTTATCCTGACATTTTCTGTGTGAAGGGTGACGTCGACGTCAATGATTACATCCTGAATCAATTTTATGAATATTTGCTGGTCTTTTCTGTTTGAATATGTGGAATAATGATCACTTTGTGATGTACAGGGATTTTGGGGCTTTGTTGCAGCTTGTGGTTAAGTGTAAAATGCCCACAAAGAACTAATGTCCTCACAAATGTTTTCTGTATTTCTTTTCTTTCGGTTAAAGAATCATTCACCGGCTCCTGCAAAGGTACAGGCAGGTCTCATATCTGAGAAAAAGATGTCATAATGTGCCATTGATACCTCTGGTATAACTGGAGTTGGGGGAGGTGTGTTTTGGTGGGCGCCTGAGTGTGGCCCAGACATCCTACCCTATATCGTTGATAGGGGTGTCCCTTATCCTGTCGAGAGGGGGAGACTTATATTTTTCCCCCTGAGATATCCTGGAAATGGCTGTCTTGACCATTCTTCTTCTCCCTGTCGGTGGAGTTTCCTTTGTGGAGAGTGGTTTGGGCTTCCAGTGTCGGTGATACACTTGAGGGTGTGCACCACTTTACCACGTTTATATGCAGAGAATCACAACAGTGCAGCAGGAGGACATTCGGCCCTTAAAGTCTGCACTGACTCTCCCAAAGAGCACCCTTCCTACATGGCTTTATCCTCGTCTCCCTTATTCTCTAGTTTATCCGCTTACTGTCTTTTCTGGTATACATGAAGGCACCAAGATTAATGATTGAGCTGAAAGAACTGTGTTGGTGTTCTCCTGTCTTTGTCTGTATTTATGTAAGCAGAAGCATTTGTACTGTACTGTAGCATAGAGCCATAGAATTTCTACAGTGCAGATTCGGCCCATCGGGTCTGCGCCGATCCTCTGAAAGAGCACCCTACCTAGGCCCAGTGCCAGTTTTGAGGATTTTGTTGCGTTGTTTGTAAAAAAATGGAACAACTACAATAAAAATATATATTGTAGTAAGGGAACGTCGCCATAGCCCCAGATGACCATAGGCTGCTTTCCCCTTTGAGAGGGAGAACTGACTGGTGGTGATTTAACCTGAGGATCACCACACCTCAGGCGAGAGACAAGGTTGAGAATGTGGGGCGTTCATGAATAACCTCAGTCGGTACGGGATCTAACCCACACTTGTTGGCATCGTTCTGCATCGTTCTGCATCATCAGGTCTCCAGCCAACTGAGCTGAACCAGACCCCCTATATAAAAGTAAAGAACCAGAGGCAGCACTCGAGAAAGCGGTGGAAGCTGATTCAATAATAATTTTCAAAAGGGATTTAGGAAAATCCTTGAATCATCATAGATCATAGAATTTACAGTGCAGAAGGAGGCCATTCGGCCCATCGAGTCTGCACCGGCTCTTGGAAAGAGCACCCTACCCAAGGTCAACACCTCCAACCTATCCCCATAACCCAGTGACCTCACCCAACATTAAGGGCAATTGTGGTTACTAAGGGCAATTTATCATGGCCAATCCACCTAACCTGCACATCTTTGGACTGTGGGAGGAAACCGGAGCACCCGGAGGAAACCCACGCACACACGGGGAGGATGTGCAGACTCCGCACAGACAGTGACCCAAGCCGGAATCGAACCTGGGACCCTGGAGCTGTGAAGCAATTGTGCTAGCCACAGTGCTACCGTGCTGCCCTTTGATGGTAAAGAAAATGCAGCACCATGGGAACAAGCAGGGGAGTGGGACTAATTGGATAGCTCAAAGAGTCAGCACCAGCATGAAGTGCTGAATGGCCTCCTGTGCTTCATGAAACGTTCAGGTGGCCAGCATCCCATCTGTGGAGAAAGAAACAGGGTTAACATTCGGATCAATGGCCTTTCATCAGGGCTAATGGTTTCTATTTTTCTTTAGTTTCATCGTCACACTTTGTATGGCAGTGTTGGTTTGAGTTTTAATACCAATTTGTATTGGGAAATGGAGTAAAATTATGTTTTTTTTAAATAATACCACACAGTCTGGAATATTAATTGCAGGTTCCTCTTGAAATGATCCAGTGAATTTAGATTGCTAAACATACACATTAATAATGGTCCGTAATTTCCTCTGCGGCCAGCGACTCAATTCGCTGGTGCCCCTGCACATGCACGGCGTGATGACCCAGAAGTGTGGGCGTGCAGGCATGCGCGCCAGAAGCATGTGGAGTTTAAACTCACAGTCATTTTTTTGACAGCTTGAAGCTCTCTGCTGGGCTGGAGCTATTGAATGAAAAATGCAGTTCACTTGGGCCGCTTACCTGGATTTTAGGTGAGATTTTACACCTTTTTATTTCGACTGAAAACTTTCAGTCTTGCAGAGGCAGGAGACATTGGGCTGGATTCTCCGTTGTTGGGATTCCCTGATGCGCCGGCAGCCGGGGGGATTTCCCGAAGGTGTGGTGCTTCCCACAATGCGAAACCCCATTGGCCAGCTGGCGAGACAGAGAATCCCGGGTAGGGGAAGGGAATCCTGCCCATTGAGGTTAATGTTTTATATTTCATACAATTTACAGGGCAAAAGGAGGCCATTCAGCCCATCGAGTCTGCACCGGCTCTTGGAAAGAGCACCCTACCCAAGATCCACACCTCCACCCTATCCCCATAACCCAGTAACCCCACCCAACACTAAGGGCAATTTTGGACACTAAGGGCAATTTAGAATGGCCAATCCACCTAACCTGCACATCTTTGGATTGTGGGAGGAAACCGGAGCACCCGGAGGAAACCCACGCACACACGGGGAGGATGAGCAGACTCCGCACAGACAGTGATCCAAGCCGGAATCGAACCTGGGACCTTGGAGCTGTGAAGCAACTGTGCTATCCACAATGCTACCGTGCTGCCCAATTATTATTAGTGCTTAGTGTTTATAAGTATGTTTAAAATGCAAACAAAGTGAAAGGAAGATATATTTTTTTATAACTTTAGTTTGTCATGAGGCTGTTAAAAGGGTGCTTTACTATATAAAGTGGGTTTGATGTCACAGAAGGTGAAAGAATAATTTTTTTTAAACTTTGGTTTGTTAAGAAGATATTAATTCCATTACAGGAACTATAAAGGATAGAATGCGGTTATCGCTCGCTGACGGGTGTGATTGTCCGCCTAAGATACCCGTGTTACTGGTGACGGATTCTGTGGGTCCTTGAGTGGTCGATGAGCCTGATCCTAGAGCTGCATCTTCAATCACTCACTTGGCAGGAGTTTCTAAAAGGTGGGATCGGTCCTTGGACGCTACGTCACGGGTATTCCTTTCTCAGACTCCTTTTCTGGCCTCCTCTTGTCGTCGGGTGTTCTCGAAGAATTGTGACCCTTCAATCAGGAGATTCCTCCAAGCAGGTCTCTTCTGAGAAAAGATCTCCCAGGCATTGACGTCTATGTTCAATTTCTTGATGTAAGCCTACAAGGTGTATTTGAAGATCTTCCTTTGTCCTACTCTTGTTCAGGATCCTTCCTTGAGATGGGTGAAGAAGATTTGCTTTGGCAGTCAGGACTCTGACATAAGCATATGGGTGGACCAGCGAAGTTGGTTTTGAATGATCATGGCCTCAAGACCAGTGCTTTGACTCCTTCAAGGACACTAATATTAGCATGCCTGTTCTCCCAGCTGATTCAGAGCTAAAGTACATTTGGATTTTGGATTGTATTTTAAGCTGAGTTGTTTACGAGTCTCCCTGATGTGATGTTCATCCTTCGAAGTCTCAGTGATTATTTTAAATGCTTCAACAAAGTTTAATGCCTTAGTTAATACATGCAAGCCTTCTGTGAGCTAATGTGAACTATCTATCTGATTGGTATTGCAATGAATCAATCACCCACCCCTAAGAGTGTACTGCCAAAGGACATCCCAAGATGATGTCAGAGGAGATGTATGCGGAAATACTGCGCTTCAGCAGCTGCTGCTTTCAGACTTTGAGTTTGCGAATTAACAATTGAAATGTCAAAACCCTCCCCTCCCTTTAGGAAGCACAGGAGCACAGTGGTTAGCACAGTTGCTTCACAGCTCCAGGGTTCCAGGTTCGATTTCCGGCTTGGGTCACTGTCTGTGTCCGCTGCACGTTCTCCCCGTGATTGCCTGGGTTTCCTTCGGGTGCTCCGGTTTCCTCCCTCAGTCCAAAGATGTGCAGGTTAGATGCATTGGCCATGATAAATTGCCCTTAGTGTCGAAAAAAGGTTTGGTGGGGTTACTGGGTTACAGGGATAGGATGAAGGCGTGGGCTTAGGTGGGGCGCTCTTTCCAAGGGCCGGTGCAGACCCTATGGGCCGAGTGGCCTCCTTCTGCACTGTAAATTCCATGATTCTATGATGTCCCCCCTCTTCCCTCTATACCCTCTTATCTCACTCCCTTTCCCCCTCCCTCCCATTCCCTCATCTTCCCTCCCTCCCTCCCCTCGACCCTCCCTCCTCTTCCCCCATTTTTCCCTTCCTCCTTCCCCTTTACAAATAGATGGAACTGTTGTGTTTAAGCGATAAAATATGTTTTATTGCGAGAAACATGTAAAAGTTGAAGTTTTATGTCATTGTTCAGCTGATAAAGTTAAAAGTTAAGTTAAATGTTAACTGGTTTTCTAAGTTCTGTATTTATAAAATTATTTTTTTAATAAATGTTTTACATTAAACTTTATAAGCCGATACAAATGACTTACTGAAGTATCCGAACACAACATTTAATTGAGATAATTATAAATGAATAATATGACTTCCGGTGGCGGCCATGAAGTGAGTGGTCGCACATTGGGCGACTCAACACAAAGGTGATAGTTTTGGCTTTTTTCACCCACGTTTTGGGTAGATTTGGCAGAAACGTGGACGGATTGGCATGTTTGCTGGCTATTAGATCTGGCAGAATACAGTGCAAGACCTGGCTAAGAAGTTGCGCAGCATCAATTATGAAAATGGCGGAGGGGGAAGGGTTGTCGTCGGCGGGAAAGCCTCAGATGGTGCAATTGATGAGCTTCATTATGGAGGAATTTTGACAGCAGAGGAAGGAGATGCACAGTGACTGATTTAAGGCGATTGACTGAGAGGGGGCCTCTATTCGCGGGTCTCTGAATCGGGTTGAAAAGTGCCTCAAAACGCAAGGGATGGCAATTCAGGAGGTGGAAAAGGTGGCGTCCGACCAGCGAGACCTGATTGTGCCATTGGAGGCAGAGGTGGAGATCCCGGGAGATCTATGCAGATCGCTGTGATCAAAGGTTGGAGAGCAAAGGGCATCACGTTGGCTCAGTGGTTAGCACTGCTGACTCATGGCGCTGAGGTCCCAGGTCCGATCCCTGCTCTGGGTCACTGTTCATGTGGTGTATGCACGTTCCCCCCGTGTTTGCGTGGGTTTCGTCCCCACTACCAAAGATGTGCAGGGTAGGTGGATTGGTCACAATAAATTGCCCCTGAATTGGAAAAAATGAATTGGGTACTCTAAATTAATTTTTTTTTAAAAGGTGGAGGAGCAGGAGAACAGGTCCAGATGACAGAACTTGCGGATTGTGGGTCTGCCGGAGGAAGCAAGTGCCAAGAAGTACGTTTCGAGGATGTCAGTTGATGGAGAAGAAGGTGTTGGACAAGGTCCCAGAGGTGGACCGGACCCATAGATCCTTGAGGCAAAAGCCGAGAGCAGGGGAGCCGCCGCGGACAGTGTTTGGGCAGATACACAAGTTTTTGGACAAGGGGAGGATCCTGAGCTGGGCCAGGGTGCAGCGAGTCTGTGAATGGGAGGGTAACTGAGTCCGGATTTACCAGGACATTGGCGCAAAGCTGGCGAAATGGCGAGTGGGCTTCAACAAGACCAAGGCGGTTCTATAACGTCAACAGATTTGGTTTGGGATGCTGTACCCGGCCAGACTCTGGGTAACTCATGACGGCCAGGAATATTACTTTAGGACGCCTGAGGAGGCGAATTACTTTATAAGGGACCATAAGCTGGGGGAGAACAGAGGGGAGATATGGGGTGGAGGATTAAATCTGCAAAAGTAAGGAGTTGCAGTTGTTTTGGGTTGCCGATGGGGGGATTTTCATAAGTTGTAAGTTTGTAAGGGGTGGGCGATCACTCCCCCCACCCCCCCTCCCTACACCACTCTTTTATGTTTTGGGACGACATTATTTGTGTATTTTGGTGTTTGTCGTGTAAGGCTTTGTTTAGATGGGGCCCTTTGGGTTGTGTTGATGCTTTTTAAAAAATAAATTTAGAGCGCCCAATTCATTTTTTTACAATTAAGGGGCAATTTAGCGTAGCCAATCCACCTAATTGCACATCTTTGGGTTGTGGGGGGGGGGAAACCCACGCAAACACGGGGAGAATGTGCAAACTCCACACGGACGGTGGCCCAGTGCCGGGATCGAACCTGGGACCTCAGCGTCGTGAGGCAACAGGGCTAACCCAATGCGCCACCGTGCTGCCCTGTGTTGATGCTTTTGATGTTTTTTTAGGGTGGCTGGGGGCCTGTTGCACAGCCTAAGGAGGGGTTTGTGGGGGGGGGGGGGGGAGGGGTAGTGTGGAAATGGGTTTTCAGGCTGGGGTCACGCCAGCAAGCAATGCTAGTGAACTGGAGTGTGGTGGGGGAGGAGGCTGCGAGGGTTGGCCAGGTTGCGAGGAGGGTGATTTGGGGGAGGGGGTTTTGCGATGTGGCAGATTTGGAAGATAAGCATGGTCATGGGCGGGGCAGGGGCCATCTTGGATGGGCTGGGTTCAGAGGGGGTTTGGGCGAGGCTGAGCCGAAATGGGGGGGCGATGGCGGATGTTGGAGGGGATTGGAGGCGTAAGCATCCAGCAAGAATTGTGACATGGAATGTCCACGGGTTAAACGGACCAGTCAAGAGGTCCCAGGTTTCCGCACACCTGAAGGTTTGAGAGCGGAGGTTATTTTCTAGCAGGAGACCCATTCCGGGTGAAGGATCAGGTTAGGCTGAAGAAGGGATGGGTGGAACAATTATTTCATTTGGGGTTTGACTTGAAGTCGAGGGGGTGGTGGCCATTTTGCTGAGCAAGAAAATGGGGTTTGTGGGGGCCAGGGAGGTGCAAGATCCATGGGAAGATCTGTAATAGTGAGTGGGGTGTTAGAGGGAATGCCAGTAGTGTTAGTCAATGTATATGTGCCTGACTGGAAGATGCGAGGTTTGTAAAGAGATTATTGGGGGCAATTACGGACTTAGATTTGCACCAGCTGATTATGGGAGGGGTCTTTAACTGTGTGATGGAGCCTAAGTTGGACAGGTCGAGCTCCAAGTTGATGGGAAGGTCGAGGATGGCAAAAGAGCTGGAAGGGTTTATGGATAGAATGGGGATGGTGGATCCGCGGAGGTTCAAGAACCGGGGAGGGAGGGAGCACTCCTTCTTCTCAGACATGTACAAAGTATACGCCAGGATTGAACTTTTTGTGGTGAGTCGGGCGGTGCTGACGGGGGTGGTAGGGGCAGAATATGTGGGAATTGTGATCACTGATCACACGCCACACTGGCTGGATGAGAGGCTTAGTTCAGGACAGGTGCAAAGGCTGGGGTGGAGGTTGGATCCGGGACTTCTGGCGGACAAGGCGTTTTGTGAGAAACATGAGAATGGCGATTAGGATTTATGTGGAGCTTTGTCAGAATGAGAAGGTGTCGGCGGCCAGGTTCTGAGAAGTTTTGAAAGTGGTGGTCCAAGGTGAGGTTATTTAATTTAAGGCTCATAGGAATAGGAGGAGGGAGGAAAACCCGCAGCTATCAGACGAGAATTGAGATAGATGGGAGATACTTGCGGCCCCCACAAAGAAATTGTTTGTGGAAAGGAAGGATTTGCAGAGGCAGTTTGATAGGTTGACGATGGGCAAGGTGGTGGGGCAGCTGCAGAGGGCGAGGGGGGTGCAGTACAAGTATGGGGAGAAGGCGAGTCGTATGTTGGTCCACCATTGGCGGCGTCAGGCAGTGTCTAGGAATATTTTGCAGGCAAGGGCAGAGAAGGGGGAGTTGGTGTCGGAGCTCAAAAAGGTAAATAAGATGTTCAGGGGGTTCTACGAGATGTTGTGTAAGGTTGAGCCGGTTGGTGAGGCGGAGGAAACTCACGCAGACGTGGGGAGAATGTACAACACAGGCAGCCACCCAAGGCCGAAATTGAAACCAGTTCCCTGGCACTGTGAGGCAGCAGTGCTAACCACTGTGCCACCTTACCGCTGTTGGTTTCTCCGGGTGCTTTGGTTTCCTCCCACAGTCCAAAGATGTGCAAGTTAGGTGGATTAGTCATGCTAAGTTGCCCCTTAGTGTCCAAAAGTTAGGTGGGGTTATGGGGATAGCACGGGGTGTGGGCCTGGGTAGGGTGCTCTTTCGGAGGGTCAATGCAGACTTGATGGGCCAAATGACTTTCTTCTGCACTGCAGTGATTCTATAAACACTAACCTCCAAAAATCAGCAGCCGGATTCTGTTGGCAGCACACCCACGTCCGTGTGATCCCCGATGGCGTGGGGTGGCCCACAGTGGGAAACCCCGGGAACAGAGAATCCCCCTGCCGGCGGGGGCGCGCCGCACCAGAAAGCGGGGCTGGCGGGACCGAGAATCCCAACCTAGATGTTACAAGGACAGTGACAGTAAAAAGCCCTGGAGCGCTTTTAAAATCTTTTGACTATAATCTAAATTTAAAAATGCAAACGTTTTTAAGCATGCCGTACGTAAAGTTATCTAATGGTATAATGCAGATTTAAATATTTTCACAGAATTAAAACAAATAACCAAACATACGGTCACTTTGAAATAATCATCTTTAATCATCATAAAAAACTAAAAACTACTTTAAAAGTATCAACAACAATAGTGATGCCTGTTTAACAGAAAGAACAAAATACTGTTTATAAAATGTCTGCATACCTTTAAAACACTTGTTTAAAAGGTTACCCGTTGTTTTCTATCTATATCTGCTGTGTAAATGGCTGTCCTCAATGGACGTTCCAAAGCTGGTTGCATCATAAGGGGGCAGGGCTGCACTCCTCCTGCGCCGCGCTGGAGGCCCCAGGCAGCTGAGCGCATGTAGGTGCGTAAATTCTCTTTTAATATCGGCAGCTGGAGGTTACCGCTGCTAGCTGGAAGTTACGGGCCATTATGTCAATTTTTGGTCTGCATTCCCATCCTTCTTCACTTACTTTCATAAGGCCAAGAACGAGTCCACACTGAGTCGTTCAAAGAAACTTAGTTTATTTACAATAACTATTGTATACATTACATGGTAGATTACAACTGGGTCTGCCTTGCCTGTGCCGGATTCTGCAAGGTTCATGGGGAAGTTAATTGTTCCCACCCCGTAAGATACTTGCGGGTTATGGGCGGCATGTGGTGCAATGGTTAGCACTGGGACTACGGCGCTGAGGACCCGGGTTTGAATCCCGGCCCTGGGTCACTGTCTGTGTGGAGTTTGCACATTCTGCCCATGTCTGCGTGGGCTTCACGCCCACAACCCAAAGATAAGCAGGTTAGGTGGATTGGCCATGCTAAATTGCCCCTTAATTGGAAAAAAAAAAATCGGGTACTCTAAATTTATTTTTTTTAAAGATACTTGCGGGTTATAACACGTACATCATTCAATATTCCTGGAATTCCATCCCTATGTGGAGAATTATTGCTCTGGTTTCCACAGGCACTGCCATTGGTTAATGTACATTTCCTCTGATCAGTATACCAGGCAAAATCATATGCATTTAAAAAGTTTATATTTATGATCTCATTGGGGATACCAAGACAATTTCAACAACTATTTGTCCAAATATGCAACCAGTATAGATTGTCCCACATAGCTTGAGTGCAGTATTAGTCTCCTTATTCGAAGGATGTAAATGCATCACTGGGAGGCGGTTCAGAGGACGTTTACTAGATAGATACCTGGAATGGGTGGGCTGTCTTATGAGGGAAGGTTGGGCAGACTGGGCTTGTTTCCACTGGAGTTGATAGTGAAGGGTGACTTGATTGAAGTATATAAGATCCTGAACGATATTGACAGGGTTGACATTGAAAGGATGTTTCCTCTGGTGGCACATCCAGAACTAGGGGGCACTGTTTTAAAATTTGGGCGTACCCCTTTAGGACAGAGGCAAAATATTTCCTCAGAGGGCGTGCTCCTTCGGAAATGCATATTTGGCATTGCATATTTTTACGGCGAAGGTCGATGAATTCTTGTTAGCAAAGGAATCAAAGATCATCGGGGGTTTATGGAAATGCAGAATTTGAAACACAAACAAATCAGCCATGATCTTATTGAATAGTGGAGCAGGCTCGAGGGGCCGAATGGCCTACCCCTACTCCTGTTAAGTATGTTAACTGCTGAAAGGTGGGGGAGAGTGATTCAGGATTTATATCTGTCTCTTTTTTATTCAGAACTATCAGATGCCTTGGACCTAGGCTCTGGAATTCTTTCCTTGCACTTCTCTGCTTCTCTAACTCACATTCTTCCTTCAAAGCAAGGATGCCATAGTCCCAGTGCCCATATGCTGCTTTCCCCTTTGAGGGGGGAGAACTGACTGGTGGTGATTTAACCTGATGGTCACCCCACACCTCAAGTGAGGGGCAAGGTTGAGAAGCCTTTGTGAATAATAACCTCAGCTGGGATGGGAATTGAACCTATGTTGTTGGCGTCATGAGCCAGCTGTCCTGCCAACTGAGCTAAACCAGCTCATTTTCTCCTCTATGACACTCTTTAACACCTACCTCTTTGACCAAGCTTTTGATCATCTGGCTTAATATCTACCTTTGTGGCTTGGTGTTATATTTTGTTTTATAATGCTCAGTGAGCACTTTGCAAATTCTTATGAGGCTGAATATAATGTTGTTGTTTGTGAAAGTGTAAACAAGTGAAAGCTCACTGGTGGATGAAAGTCCCAGATTCTCATACTGTAATCTCATTATAAAGGACAGTGCTGACCAAAGCATATGGGATGTCTGTAACAGTTGGTAAACACATTAGAATTTCCAGCCTGCTGATATATTTCAACAAATGGCCAAAGGCATATGCAGTTTTGAGACGTCAGTGTAAATTGACCTCCTTTGCCTTTAAATATAACCCAGAAGAGTATTGCTGACAATGGTTTGTTCAAAATGTTTCTAAAGCGACCATGCAACGTAAGCTATTTAAAATCATTTTTTGCAAACGATGCAGATAATCTATTCAGAAGAGTTTAACACATGTAGGACTCCAATGTGGCTCTCATGGCTGGATACACCTAATAAAATACTTACAGAATCTCTACAGAATGAGGCCATTAGTCCCATGAAGTCTGCACCGATCCTCCAAAAGAGCACCCCGCCTAGACCCCTTCCCCTGCCTCTCCCCATAACCCACCCAACCTTTGGATACTAAGGGGCAATTCAGCATGGCCAATCCACCTAACCTGCACATCTTTGGACTGTGGGGAGTGGAGGGGGATGGGGGAGCATCCGGAGAAACCCACGCAGACACAGGGAGAACTTAAAAACTCCACACAGTCACTCAAGACAGGAATGGAACCTGTGTCTCTGGTGCTGTGAGGCAGCAGTGCTAACCTGGTTATTTCCAGTAAATGTCTGGATTGAATGAATGCCTTTTATTATTACCCATGAATTTAAGGATGCAATGACATTGTTTTTCGGTTCATTAATTTCTGAAAGTAATGTTTCTTTCAGCGCAATTACTGCACGGAGTCGAGTAATCCCTATTCATATGCAGCAAAACCGGGTCAACATTCAGGCCTCGGTTGTTAAGTGACAAGTTACAGTTGCGCCATACATGTGCTAGACAATGACCAACTCCCACAGGTGAAAATCCAACCATCTCCTCTTGACATTCAATGGCATTACTACTGCGGAATCCTGTAGTATGGTTAGAAGAGCAGGTCAGAGGCTGGGAATTCTGTGGCAAGCAACTCACTTCCTGACTCCCCAAAACTTGTCCATTATCTACAAGGCAAATTTCAGGAGCGTGCTGGAATACTCTCCATTTAACTGGATGAGTGCAGCTCCAACAACGCTCAAGGTGTTCAACACCCTCCACTTGATTGCCAGCCATTCATCACCTTAAACATTCGCTTTCTCCACCACCATTGCACAGTGTGTTGGTAGTTTGAAAATCATTAGTTTTAGTGTGACGATCATTTTGAACAGTAAGACGTCTTACAACACCAGGTTAAAGTCCAACAGGTTTGTTTCGAATCACTAGCTTTCGGAGCGCAGCTCCTTCCTCAGCTAATTCACCTGAGGATGGAGCTGCTCCGAAAGCTAGTGATTCGAAACAAACCTGGTGGAATTTAACCTGGTGTTGTAAGACCCAGTCCAATGCCGGCATCTCCACATCATGGCTATCATTTTGTAGTTTGAATTAATAATTCTTAGCTGAAACTGATGGAAGCCATTTTAAACCAACCAGATTAGTTAAATAGAAAGCCTTAATTGTGAGACAATTAAATAACAAGTAATTCATTAACAGATACTTGAGAAAGGCTGGAAATGTAATTTGGAACATGTTTATGACTTTTGTAATTATATTATTACATTATTACTTGATTATTAATATAAACTTTTTAAGTGCTGTGAGAGAAAGATTAATGAGTGTTTCTCATGACACAGAATAAAGGGATAGCATGAATGTTAACTTTGACTGGGAGGAGAACTGAATAGACCCTTGTCTAAAGGACCTCAACTCCAGACGACAAAGAGCAATGTTGACCAATTATTGGTTGAGACCTAGGTCTGCCTCAAGATGAAATATATAAGGCTGAATTCTCTGTTTTGGAGACATTGGGCGCAATCAAACTAAAAAAGAATCTGCTCTGGGCGGGATACGCAGGGTCGTTCCCGATGCTTGTAGCACCAGGAACGACTCTGCTATCTAATGCCATTTTGGGGTTTGTCCCAGCGGGGAATGAGTGTAATTTCCTGTGCTGAGTGGCTCTGATCGCTGGAACTCCTCCGTGCAGGAAGAGATTGGGATGACATTTATAAATGCCGTCCCCATCTCTTGACCCCCCCCCCCACAGCCGATGCAACCCCCGTATCACCTCTAACGGGGTTATCGAGACACCCACACCCCAACCTACACGGGCAGGCACCCCGGGCCAGAATCCCGGCACAGGCAAAATGCCAGCCTGGCACCTTGACACTGCCAGTCTGGCACCATTGCAGTGCAGGGTGGCATTGTCAGGGTGTCAGGCTGGCAGTGCCAAAGTGCCTGGATGGCACCAGCAGTGCCAGGGTGTCACTGTTGCCCTTTTATTTTATTCTGCCTTTTTCTGTGGCTCTGTTCTAATTATGGCAATCAGTGGGTTTGCCCTTCTTTCTATATTATCTATGTCTTAATGCTTAGAGTCGCCAGGTATCGAATGATACCACCACAAGTTTCAACCGGCTATCGATCAAAGAGCCAAACATCAGTTAATTAGCTCAAGGTCAAGGGTACTTTATTTACACAAAGTTAGCCATGCAATATAAACACTACTAGTTAACTACACCTATCAGCTAAGATAACCTGTACTTAACTTCGGGCACCCGGCTTAGGTCAGAAAACAGTGGCCGCTGTTCGATTCTGGAACTCTCGGGTTCGAAGGAGTAACTGCTGCTCAACTGGGCTCATCCGTCTGGTAGCTGGCGTTGAACTTGGACTCGCTTCTGGTGTGCTGCAATTGGCGATGGCCATGACCGGGGTACCAAGGCCAAGAGGGCCCCAAGAGAGAGCGAACATGTGGCAAACTCTTCTTCTTATACTCAGGGGGTTTTCACGCTCTTTTGGGTGGTCCTTCAATTTGGACCTTACTAATTGGGTGATCCCTGATCAGTCCATTCGATTCTTTATCTAATAAGTGGGCGGGGATCTGGATGGCTGGGCGTGTCCCAAGCGGTCACTGACCCTGTTGTTTGCGTTTCCCTTGAACAGGGAGTGGCGCCAAAATGTCCTGGACTGTCCCGGTTGCTTGAGTACCAGTCCCTTGTTTTAGGGAAGGTGGGCCATCAAATGCTAATCGGCCCCATTAAAATGCTAATTGGACGGAGTTTCGATACCGTCTGGATTTCTTGCTTACGAATATGCATTTCAGGCTCTGAGCCTGCTTGAGTCTTGGCTTGTCCATTTTACCCGCCAGGCTTTGCGAGTTTCTCTGTACCTAGTTGGAAGTGGCCATCCCAGATGGCTACATCACCCTGCCTGGGGGCCAACTGCCCAGGGGCCTCTGATCGTCTGGGAACCCTCCCACGAACCATTCCGCCTGGTTTATGGGGACCAGTACTGAATGGCACCCAGCTGGGGACTCCTCAGTGAAGCAGGTTGATGTTGGGTGGCCGTTAAATCCGGCGTAAGCACTGCTAAGTGGGTTTTAAAACTTGTAAGATCTAACTGTAACGATTGTTGGGAATCTCAGGGGGGCCTCTCTCGGGGTCTACTGGCTGCACCCCCCCGCCCCCCCCCCCCCCCCGGCCCGGTTCCAGCCAGTAGATCACATCCAAGGTCCTCCCACCGGAGGTCAATTGCTTGTGTTCCGCACTGGTGCTAAGAGAGGCGATCACAAGCGATTCACTCTCCACAGCCATGCAAATTGATGCATGGTAGAAATCGTAAGGGATTCCATCGAAAACCCCACTAATTGGCCACCATGTTGAGTGGATGGTCCAATAGCGAGGTCTGACGGCTGGCCCCCTCCCCAGGCAATGTGAATCCTGCCCCTCACCACTGACAAGTAGGACATCCTCCCCCCCACCACAACAATTGCTGGATCACCCCCCCCTCCCACAATATGCATGCATGAGGGTGATCCGACCCCGCCCATGACCTCCCCATCAGAGACCCACCTACCATGCGAGCCACAAGAGGGGCCCCCCATATTAGAGACCCCTTACCAGAGGCCCACCATATCAGAGAGCACCCATATCAAAGGCCCCACCATAACAGATACTCCGCACAAGAAAAAACTCCCATAACAGAAACCTCCCCCATCAGTCACCACTGTCATGAAGCTAAAGAGCAGTCCAGGCAGAAACATAAAAAATATCACTGCTTTGTCACTCACCTGTCCCTTACACCTGCTGCCTTAGACAGATGCGTAGAAAGCAGCAGCTGTCACTTCATAGAAAGCCAAAACCACATCACAAGTCTATAAACTCCCACAGATCCGTTGATGGAACAAATATTAAAAAGAACAATTTTTTTTTCAATTGTTTCTGTCGAAACAGTTGATCTTCACCAAATTCCACTCTTTGTTCAGGCTGCTGCTAACTGACAGACTAAAGTAGCCCGGGGGCCACATGCGGCCCATCTGAGTTCTGAGTGCAGCCCACAAGAGATTTTGTTGACAGTTCCCCATGTGCAGAGTTGCCGCATTCCACTGATTTCCATCCGTGTAGTTTTTTCTCCTTTCAGTATGACTGAAGTGATACGCATGTGAATCATAGAATTCCTACATTGCAGAAGGAGGCCATTCAGCCTATCGAGTTTGCACCAACCCTCTGAAAGAGCATCTTACCTAGGTCAACACCCACACCCTATACCTGTAACCCAGTAATCCCACCTAACCCTTTGGACACTAAGGGGCAATTTTTGCATGGCCAATCCACCTAAGCTGCACACCTTTGGACTGTGGGAGGAAACCAGAGACCTGGAGGAAACCCACGCAGGCACAGGGAGAATGTGCAAACTCCACACAGACAGTGACTCAAGGCTGGAATTGAATCCCGGTCCATGGCACTGTGAGGCAGGAGTGCTAACCACCGCGCCACCCAAAGCAAGAGCAAGAGACGTGAGGAATGCGCTGATTGTTCTTAAAATTGACTATGAGAGCCCTGCATGCCTTTTGTGTCTTAAGTGTAAAGATTTATTTTGTTTTTACCATTTGAATTTGGTGACAGTTTTATTAATATGTCAATGATTAAACATTTTCTATCACTCGTTATGAAATATTTGGTGTGTATTAAATGTATTTCATCTTATTCATGGTGTTATGGTTAGTGAACAAGCCCGATTTCAATCTGGAGGCCCATTGAGGTGAAGGAGGGCCCACTATAAACGTTGTCTGTCATTTCTGAAAGGTTTACTGGAAACGATCCCGGACTTAGATACGCACCAGTTGATTATGGGTGGAGATTTTAATTGTGTGATGGAACCGAGGGTGGGCAGGCCGAGCCACAAGTCAATGGGAAGGTTGAGGATGGCGGAAGAGTTGGGAGGGTTTATGGAACGTATGGGAATGGTCGATCCTTGGGGGGGGGGGGGGTGCGATTGGGGATTACATGGAGCTTAATCAGAATGGGGAGGTATCGGCAGCCACATTATGCGAGGCATTAAAGGCGGTGGTCCGGGGGGAGATTATTTCGTTCAATGCGCACAGGGGTAGAAGGAGAAGAGAGGAGCATGGATAGTCGAGGTAGCCAAGAGATACTTGAGGGCCTCTACTAAAGAGCTGTGGGTGGAGAGAAAGAGATTGCAGGGGCAGTTTGATAGGTTGACGACGGGAAAGGTGGTGGGGCAGTTACAGAGGGCGAGGAGGTGCAATATGAATATGGAGAGAAGGCGAGCCATATGCTGGCCCACCAGCTGCAGAGGTAGGCTGCGTCTAGGGAAATTCTAAGGGTGCGAGCAGAGAAGGTGGAGGTGGTATCAAAGTCGCGAAGGATAAACAATGCATTCAGAGGGTATCATGAGAAGCTGTACAGGGCCGAGCCGGATGGAGAGGAAGGGATATGGAGCATTTTTTTTCAATAATAATTTTTCTTAGTGTCACAAGTAGACTTACATTATGTTACTGTGAATGGATGGGTTGGAGTTTTGAACAGAGGAGGCAGGTGCTGGGGCTGAAGGAGGTGATTGAAAGCATTAGGAGGATGAAGTCGGGGATGGCTCCAGGACCAGACGGCTTTAAGGAGTTTGTGGCAGAGTTGGCACCGCAATTGTTGGGGATGTTTACTGAGGCGTTGGAGAAGGGGGAGTTGCCAGAAATGTTGACACAGGTGTCAATCATGTTAACCAGAGAGGGGGAAGGTCTGTTGGAGTGTGGGTCATATAGGCCCATTTCATTGTTGAATACAGACGTGAAAGTGCTGGCTAAGTTATTGGTGAGGAGGATGGAGGGATATGTGCCAGGGATGGTCGCTGAGGATCAAACGGGTTTTGTAAAGAGCCGACAGCTCTTGAGCAGCATCAGGAGGCTGTTAAATGTTATGACTCCGTCGGAGGGGGGGGGGTTATTGTCTCTATGGATACAGAGAAGGCCTTTGATCAGGTGGAGTGGAGGTATTTATTTGAACTTTTGCGTAGGTTTGAGTTTGGCCCGAAGTTTGTGGCATAGCTGCGTCTGTTGAATGTATTCCCGGTGGCTACACCGTATATACGGTGTACGTACAAATGAGATGAGTTCACAGAGTTTTCAACTGCATAGGGGAACAAGCCAGCGGTGTCCCCTGTCGCCGTTGTTGTTCGCTTTGGCGATTGAGCCCTTGGCGATGGTCCTCAGGGGGTCTGTGGGATGGCAGGGAATTGTGAGGGGGAGGAAAGAGAACCGGGTGTCGTTGTACGCAAAAGTACTGTTGTTATTTGAGTCAGACCTGTTGGAGAGTATGGGTAGGATCATGGAAATATTGGAGAGGTTTGGGGTCTTCTCTGGGCATAAGTTAAATGTCGAGAAGAGTGAGGTGTTTCCAGTGAATGCAGAGGTGCGGGGGGACTAATTTGGTGGTGTTGCGTTCAAGGTAGGTAGGGAAAGGTTCAGGTATTTGGGAATTCAGGAGACGAGGGAATGAGCTACGATGCACAAGTGGAATTTGACAACTTTGGTGGAGGAGATTAGGGGGGGGGGATTTTAGGAGATGGGATAGATTACTGCTAACTTTGGCAGGGAGGGTGCAGGTGGTAAAGATGAATGTGCTACCAAGGTTCCGGTTTGTTTTCTAGACGATCCCGGTCTTTCTCCCTGAGGCCTTCTTCCAGAAATTGGAGACAGTGATTTTGGAGTTTATATGGGGAGGAAACACGCTGAGGGTAAAGAGGGCCCTGCTACAGAGGCAGAGACAGAAGGCAGGTTGGCGCTCCCAAACCTGCTGCACTATTACTGGGTGGCGAATGTGGATAAGATGAGGTTATGGTGGGGTGGGGGGGGGGGAGGGGACAGAGTGGATCAGGATGGAGGAGGAATCCTGTCAGGATTCCAGTCTGAGGGCTATGGTCATGGCTCCGCTGCCACTAGCTCCAGGAAGTACATGGGGAGCCCAGTGGTACAGTCGACGGTCAGGTGGAATCAGCTGAGGAGGCACTTTAAATTGGAGGAGATGTCGGTGTTGACAACACTATGCAGGAATCATCGGTTTAAGCCGGGGGAGATGGATGGAATGTACGGGAAGTGAAGGGAGGTGGGGCTGGTGAGGGCAAGGGACTTGTACTTGGAAGGGAAGTTTGGATGTCTGGATGAGTTGCGGGAGAGGTTTGAGTTGCGAGGGGGGGAGTGAATTTAGATATATGCAGGTGAGGGACCTTGTGCGAAAGGAGTGGAGGACGTTTCCCAGGTTGCCGGTGTACACCTTAATGGAGCAACTGCTGCTCCCGGATGAGTTGGGAGTGGGTAGGATTGCGATATATATGGGTAGTTTGGCAAGCAGGCGGGTGGGTGCAGGTCGTGAGGATCAAGAACAAATGGGTGGGGGAGTTGGGGGGGTAATAGGTTGGGGACTGTGGTGCAAGGTGACGCTTGGGTGAATTCAACCTCCTCCTGCGCGAGGGTGAGCTTGACCCAGTTTAACGTGGTGCATAGGGTGCATATGACCTGGGTGAGGATGAGTGCGTTCTTCCAAGGGATGGCCAATGACTGTGTGACGTGTGGGCGAGGGCCAGCGAATCATGCGCTTGGAAGATTAAAAAAATAAACTTTGTCTGTCAACCTGTCAGATTCCCTCCCTCCAGATACCTCATCACGGCCAAACATCCTCAAGATATCCGCTTTCCAAGCGCAGCACGTTTAAGCTCTGCAGCCTGGCCTGGCTGTCACTTTGTGCCGCTAGTTCCATCTGCAGTTAAATCTTTGTTTGGTCCCATTAGCTCCGGCCAGGATTACAATCAACTTGACCCCCCCCCCCCCCCCTGCGAGAGAACGAACAATTTAGCAGTGAGCTGGGTGCAGGTATTGGTGTTGGGAAGTCCTCCCCCTCCGTGTATTTGTATGAATTTTACTTTTAACTGCTAAGCTTGTCTCTGTTCCTATCGCAATTTTGTGCGATTGGTTCTTGTTTAACAAATGGATTGCTCGATCCCACGCCGATAGGCTGCGGCGAAATGCAACCTCCCAGTTTCAGAAATGTATGTTGTAGATATTTAACAAAAGTCAACACGGCTTTTATTCTTTAAGGCAAAGCTCTGTCACTTAATAGTCTGACCCGACACCTTTGAAAGAGCGACATTTGGACGAGTCACGAGTGAGACCAAAATTACTTCTCATCGAATCTTCATTATAAATCCGAGTGAGTCATATTCCCGCCACCAGTGTGTCATTTTCCAGGCGATGGAGCGCCGCCTGGTGCGGGATGTTGGAGGAAGGAACAGTCAGTCTTCAAGTTGCAAACCATTTAGTTGTGAGTTCAGATAGATTCCCGAGTGAGAGAAATATGTGGTCAGAACTCAGAAGGAACCTTGCCACTTGTCCGACCAGTGTTGATTTTACAGAATAATTCTATTCAGTGGAGGAAAAAAGCTTTAAAATTGAGTTTTATGTGGAATCCGTCATCATGAGAACTTAACGGTTGCTTTCATTGGCCTGGGCCTTAGTTACCTCAAGACTTTATTTTAAAAAATATTTTTATCCAAATTTTTCCATTTTATTCATAACACAAAATAATACAAAACAAGGAAACAGAATAAAACACCCCTCCCAAAATGTAATCCCTCCTCCTCCCCCTGAGCAACTAATGGTGACCAGCTGCTTGAAATTCACAGTAAACGGCTACCATCTCTGCTAAAACCACTGAATTGCTCCCCTCAGTATGTACTTAATTTTCTCGAGGTGTAGGAACTCCATCAGATCTCCCAGCCACACTGCGGCGCAGGGCAGAGAAGCAGACCTTCATCCCATCAGTACCCGTTTCCAGACAATCAGCAAGGCGAAGGTCAGGACATCGGCCCCCGCGCCCGTCTGCAGCTCCGGTGAGTCTGACACCCCAAATATGGTCACTAAAGGACAGGGCTCCAATACAATTTTCAGAATCGCTGACATGGTGCTCAAGAAAGAGACCTAGAAACCCATAAGCTTAGGGCAAGATCAGAACATGTGCGCGTTGTTGGCAGGACCATCTGAATAGCGCTCGCCTGCAAAGAAACAATTCATTCTAAACCTAGTCAGGTGCACTCTATAAACTACTTTGAGTTGGATTAAACCTTGCTCAGGAGAATGTGGAGTTCACCCTCTGCCAGGCCCTAACTCTGCACCTCATCATCGAAAACCACTGCCGTGTGAGCAGTACGGTAGCATAGTGGTTAGCACTATGGCTTCACAGCACCAGGATCCCAGGTTCGATTCCTAGTTTGGGTCACTGTTAGTACAGAGTCTGCACGTTCTCCCCATGTCTGTGTGGGTTTCCTCCCACAAGTCCCAAAAGATGTGCAATTAGATAATTTGGACATTCTGAATTCTCCCTCTGTGTACCCGAACAGGTGCCAGGATGTGGCAACTAGGGGCTTTTCACAGTAACTTCATTGCAGTGTTAATGTAAGCCTACTTGTGACAATAAAGATTATTATTATAAAATGGGCCTTAACCCCTCCACCGACACAGAATTGTCCGATAGGTTGGCGGCACCATGGAGAATGTCAGGAAAATCTGTTTCGCAAATTTGGGAACTTATAAATATCTGAATATAATCAGGTTGCTGGAGCCCAAACTTCTCCGACAGTTTCTTCTCCCCAGGAACACATCATCCATTCTCTCCAACCCTTTCTCCTCCTACCCCTCGAAAGTGGGATCCAATCTTGCAGACTCAAACATATTATTCGCACAAACTGGAGCCAGCTTTGATATTGACCCCAATTTAAAATGCTTCCAAAATTGTCTCCATATTTTCAAAGTGGAGACAACCACTGCATTTGCCGGATACTTTGCCAGTGAGAATCGGAGCAAGGCTGTCGCTAATGCCCTCAGACTAGTCTCTCTACACGACTTTGATTCCATCTGCACCCACATGACCCCTGGGACACCACACCTAACACATTTGCTGCCCAGTAATAAAATATCAGTTTCGGTAACGTCAAGCCCCCTGACTGTCTATCCCTTTGAAAGACTGTCTTCTGAATCCTTGCTGTCTTGCCCGCCCATATAAAGGCTGCGATCAACTTTCCAACTCCCCCAAAAAAGGAGTTAGAGAGAAAAACCGGCAAACATTGGAACAACAAAAATCTTGGCAAAATGTTCAACTTGACTGACTGAACCCTGCCCACCAAGGACAGAGGAAGATTATTTGCAGATATATCCTGACCCTGCCTACCAGGATTAGATAGTTCAGTTTATAGAGAAGGGTTCAATCCGCCAGATACCTAAAGCTGGAACCACCCATACAAAAAGGTAGCCCCCCCCTAGATTAACTCCCCTCCCCGGGGGATTAACTGGAAAGCATTCATTTTTTTTCCAAGTTTAGCTTGCACCCTGAAAAAGAACCAAAGTGCCCCAGCAGCTCCACGAGATTATCAGCATTCAGGGACACCCTATGCTTCACCCCTTCTCTCACTATCCCCCTCCACTTATCTGAAGCCCTCAAGGCAATGGTCAAAGGCTCTATCACCAATGCAAACAAGAGGGGGAACACGGGGCACCCCTGCCTCGTTCCCCTATTTCATTGGAAATACCCCAAGATCATGTTATTGGTGCGGACACTAGCTGTTGGAGCCTTGTACAAAAGATGTATCCAAGACACAAACTTGGGCCACAACCCAAACTTTTCCAAGACAGCAAAAAGATACCCCTATCCTACCCTATTAAATGCCTTCTCAGCATCTAATGCAATGGTTATGTCTGGATCCGCCCCCTCAGAAGGGGAAAGCACCACATTCAGCAATCGCCGCATGTTAGACAACAATTGCCGGCGTTTAACAAAGCCTATCTGATCTTCCCCAATGAGGGAGACATAGTTCCAGCCTTTGTGCTAACACCTTGGCCAATATCTTGGTGCCTACATTAAGTAAAGAAATAGGGCGGCACGACCCACATTCCACAGGGTCTTTATCCTTTTTTAAAAGAAGTGAAATTGATGCTTGCATCAGCGTCTCATTCAGGTTAACCCGAGTGTCCAAAACCTTGAACATCCCCACTAATAACGGCACCGGCTGTCCCGCAAACATTTTTTCAAATTTCACCGGGATTCCGTACTGCCTCAGGGCTTTACCTGTCTACAACCTCCTCTGTGCCTAACGGTCTCTACAACCTTTCACGCCCTTCCTCCTTCACCTTAGGAACCTCCCTCCAGGAACTCCGACTAACCTCGCAAGTCAAGAGACAATTGGCATTCTCATGCTCATGTATAACTCCCCTCGGGCACCGCAACTGGCGCACCATCTCGTCTGTAGACAACGGGTCAAACTGCATCTGCAGCTTCTTCCTGCTAGCCAGAAGCTCTGGCGTCGGGTCATTTGAGTACTTGCGGCCTAGGGGAAAGATATCAGGGCAGATTCTCCGATTCTGAGGCTAGGTGCGGAGAATCCATGTAATTTTACATGGAAAAATCGGCGGCACTCCCTCACCGATTCTGCGACCAGTGAGGGGCTAGCAGCCGTGAAAACCCCCAGCCTCCACAAAATAAACGGCCAGAGAATTGTGACGATCTGCAGTGGTCGTGCCGCACAACATGGCGCCGTCCGTGCGTGGACCCGACCTGCCAGATAGTGCCGCCCTGGACATCCCTTCGCCACCCCCTGACCACCCCCCACCAGAACCCCCAGCCCTCGCGGAAGCCTCCCCCGCCAGCAGCACGGCTCCTGCCCGACTGTGGCAGCGTGGACACAGTCTGCAACCGCCACACCGGGTTCCCGCACGGCTGGGACCACACGCCCCCCCGCACCGTTGTGAACTCGGACCATTGGGGGATGAGCATCGGGGGGATGTCCTTCAACTGACATGCTGATGTTGTCCCAATGCCGTGCAGCATGACCCCCCCCCCGAAGATGCTATTTCAGAGGGGGCAGACCATGCAAAACCGCCCCCGATTGCATCATAAAAAGGGATTCTCCGTCCGATCGCCAATTATGAAATCACAGTCGAGAACCGGAGAATCTCATCCATCATCTGCCAACTTTTGACGTGCGTCCCTTGCCTCCCTATCCATGTGCGCTTTGTGCAAAATTATTTCTCCTCTAATCACTCCTTTAGGGTCTCCCACAGAACCGAGTGCGAGACCGACCCTTTCCGATTAAACCCCCCACACTCATCTATTGCCCTCGATATCTGTCCACAAAACCCCAAGTCTGCTAATAACCTCACACCAGCCTCCATGCCGGATTCTAAACCAGACTTATTTCTAATACAAATTCTGTCAGATGTGGAGCATAATCTGAGATGACTATTGTGGAGTATTCAGCTTTCCTCACCCCAGGCAGAAGAGACTTACCCATGTAAAAAAAAAATCAATCCTCGAATACACTTTAGCTACTGGGGCGCAAAAAAAGAATTCCTTACCTCCAAGGTGCATAAACCGCCACGGGTCCGCACCCACTCCCCCCATCTCCTCCATTAATAACAACGGCACCTTTGCTACCCGCGAAGGGGCCGACTTCAGCTTAGACCGGTCTAGTTTCAACTTCAAGACACAATTCAAGTCTCCCCCTCAAGATCAACTGATGTGTGTCCAAGCCTGATATTGCGACCAACAATCTCCTCATGAATGTTACATTGTCCCAATTTGGGGCGCACACATTCACCAAGATCACCAACTAACCTTCCAACATCCCAGTGACTATAACGTACCTACCTCCCTGGTCAACCATGACCCTTCCTGCTAGAAAATGGACCCCTTTCTTAATTAGGATTGCCACTCCCAGGCACTGCTATCAAAGTCCAAGTGAAACACTTGGCTCTGCCAGCCCTTCCGAAGCCTAGTCTGATCTCTCACCCACAGGTGGGTCACATTCTGGCAAATCTGCATATTAGAATGAGGCAGCCAGTCTCACTCTAATATGCGTCCACAAGGTATAATCAAGGCATGGGATCTAACTCCCTCACCTTGGAGACCTCGGCCGACCACAGTTCAGTGATGATCCTCACAAATGGGGACCAGACAGAATGGTACTCATGGTGGTCTCCCGGGGGATTGGACACCCCAAAAGCATATGCCAGCCTGGCACTGCCAGCTGGCAGGGGTACTGCCAAGGTGCCCAGGTGGCACTGCCAGCTTGCAGGCGCACTGCCAGGATGGCACTGCCAATGTGCCAAGCTGGCTTTTTTGGCACCGCGGTGATTGTGCTGGGGTGTGCCCTCTGCAGACGTGAGGGAAGGGGCCTGGGGACTCCCTTATTGGGGCTTGGGGGCATATAGGATCCCGGGGAGTTCAGGGGCTGTGTTGATATCTCAAGAGATCGGGATGCCATAGTTCCGGCAAGCGGAGCTCCTAAGTGCAGAAAATGGGGCTAAGTGTGGCCTCATCAGGAAGTACCCCGCTGAGGCCCGAGATCTACCTGGATGGGCATTGGAGGGTGTTACTCGGCGCTCCAAGTCCCGGGAAAGACCCGGCTAATCTCGCGCTATGGGTCTCTGTCCCGATTTGGGTAGATCACACCCAAAACCAAAAGACTGTGGATGCTGTCAAATAAAAGCAATATACAAAGTAAAGAAGTTTCTCCTGAATTCCTCATTGCATTGAGTAGTGACCGCTTTATACTTGCGGCCACTGTTTTTTTTTTAAATTTAGAGTACCCAATTCATTTTTTCCAATTAAGGGGCAATTTAGCATGGCCAATCCACCTACGCTGCACATCTTTGGGTTGTGGGGGCGAAACCCACGCAAACACGGGGAGAATGTGCAAACTCCACGCGGACAGTGACCCAGAGCCGGGATCGAACCTGGGACCTCAGCGCCGTGAGGCAAAAGGGCTAACCCACTGCGCCACCGTGCTGTCCACGGCCACTGGTTTTGATTGCCCCCAGCCTCCCTCTACCGCCAAGTGGAAACTTTTCCATGTTTATGTTATCAAACTCTTTCATAATCTGAAAGATCTCACTCTCTTGAGGAATTGGAAATTAGAATATTAAAGCAGTGATCCTGACCCCATCCTAATTGGTCACAAAGTGATTTAAAATTGCTCTGTGCATTTAAGCTAGTTCACCTGCATATAGTGCATTGTGGTAATTTGATTAAAAAGAAAATGAGCTGATTTTATAATAAAGATTTAGTTTCTGAACATTACTTTTATAATTGTGCAAATGTGGGGTGGAAATAAAATGGTACACACACAGGCCCACACACACACACAGACCCCTACATACACACACAGACCCCTACACACACAGACCCACACACACACTCATGCAGAATCACATTAAGTGTGATTGTGAGAGCAATCACCTGCAGTGTGTCAGTAAAATTAATTTCTCTGATTGAATGTTGGCATTGAAGAGGTGCTCAGTGAAGAGCATTGACAAGTCCTTTGATGGACTTTGTTTATTGGTATCAAGTCAACTCTGGCAGACAGAAGGCCTGAGCTTCAAGGTCACATGGGTAGATTTTCAGAGCTTGATACTCACTGATGAAGTGCGATTCTTATTAATGCACCCTACTTTGACCTCAGTAAGGAACACTGTGAAGAGAGCCTTCACATCCACAGGGTCAGGCTCTGATACCTGTGGCCGCTCCTGGAACACAACTTGCATCCACTGAACAACATTCGGTCAAACACTTAGTGGGAGTAAATGTGGTCATGCTCTGTGATGCACGATCAATTACTGCAAAGACGAGGTTAAAGCATAACTGAAGGCTTTAATAGACTAGAACTGTTCCCCAGCAGCTCAGCTACAGAATGAGGGCTGCTGGGACGGCACCGACTCTAATATCCCGCCTATCTGGGTGGAGTTACATACTATACAGCCAATGGTAAACCCCCAGGTTTGACCAATGGAACTTCAGCCTCTCAGGTGCTGCAATACCTGATAATACCACATTCACCCCCTGTTAAAAAAGAGTCCGGCGGGGGGGGGGGGGGGGCGGGTGGCCAACGGCTACGACTGTATTCAACATGGTATGATCAGATATGGAGGTACCGTGATACCTCCTTACAGTGTTTAGAGGATATTTACAGTCATGGCAGATATAGACAGTCAGTGTTTATTATTTACAGTTACAGATCGGTTAAGATGAAGCAATCAGTCGGTCGGGTGCCCTGGTCGTCCGCTGGGATCGTCTGGGCCTCGGTGGTGATTCTGGTGGGGGTCCAGGCGTCTGCGACTCGGGGAGCGTGGTTTCGGCCTCCATGGCAGCTTCGTCACCCCGAGACGGCGCTGGTGGGGAGAGCGGTTGACCTGGGAGGGGGGGGGCACCGGTAGGGGGCGTCGGTGGGTGGGAGGGCCCAGGCAGGAGCGGCGGGACGACTGGCCCTCCTATGAGGTGCTGCGGATGGGTGGTGGGGGGGGGGGGGTGGTTGGGGTGCGCGTGGGGTTCCGGCGGGTGCCAGTTCCCGTAGGGAGACCGTATCTTGTCGGCCGTCAGGGAACGCCATGGAGGGACTGGGGGTTAGCGTACAGCAGATGGACCCTCTCGACCAACGGGTCCGACTTGTGCGCCCGCATGTGTTTTCAGAGCAGGATGAGCAGGGTGTCGCTAGCCAGGTCGGGAGCGCGGTCCCGGAGGAGGACTTCCTGGGGAAGACAAGGAGATGTTCATGAGGTGTCTGATTGGTGGTCGTACAGAGCAATGACCGGATGGAGTGGAGGGCCTCCTGGAGGACTTCTTGCCAGCGGGAGACTGGGAGGTTCCTGGACCGTAGGGCCAGTAGGACGGTCTTCCAGACCGTTCCGTTCTCTCTCTCTACCTGCCCGTTTCCCCGGGGGTTGAAACTAGTCGTCCTGCTTGAGGCGATGCCCTTGCTGAGCAGGAATTGACGCAGTTTGTCGCTCATAAAGGAGGACCCCCTATCACTGTGTATGTAAGCGGGGAAACCAAACCGTGCTAAGATACCGTGGAGGGCCTTGATGACGGTGGTGGCGGTCATGTCGGGGCAGGGGATGGCGAAGGGGAACCGGGAGTACTCGTCAATCGCGTTCAGGAAATACGTGGTGCGGTCGGTGGAGGGGAGCGGGCCTTTGAAGTCCATGCTGAGGCGTTCAAAGGGACGGGAAGCCTTTATCAGGTGCGCTCTCTCTGGCCGGTAGAAGTGCGGTTTGCACTCTGCGCAGATTTGGCAGTCCCTGGTGGCTGTCCTGACCTCAATGGAGTAGAGCAGGTTGCGGGTCTTAACAAAGTGGAAAAAGCGAGTGACCCCGGGGTGGCAGAGGACCTTGTGGAGGGCTCGGAGGTGATCCACTTGTGCGGTAGCACATGTGCCGCGGGACAGGGCGTCAGGAGGCTCGTTTAGCTTCCCGGGACGATACAAGATCTCGTAGTTGTAGGTGGAGAGTTCTATCCTCCACCGCAAGATCTTGTCGTTTTTTTTATCTTGCCCCGCTGTGCATTATCGAACATGAACGCCACCGACCTTTGGTCAGTGAGGAGAGTAAATCTCCTACCGGCCAGGTAATGCCTCCAGTGTCGCACAGCTTCTACTATGGCTTGGGCCTCCTTTTCGACTGAGGAGTGGCGCATTTCGGAAGCATGGAGGTAACAGGAGAAGAAGGCCACGGGTCTGCCCGCTTGGTTGAGGGTGGCCGCCAGAGCTACGTCGGACGCATCGCTCTCAACCTGGAAGGGGAGGGACTCGTCGATGGCGTGCATCGTGGCCTTTGCAATGTCTGCTTTGATGCGGCTGAAGGCCTGGTGGGCCTCCATCGACAGGGGGAAGGTTGTGGGCTAGATCAGGGAACGGGCTTTGTCTGCGTAGTTAGGGACCCACAGGGCGTAGTAACTAAAAAACCCGAGGCAGCGCTTCAGTGAGGGAGGGGGATCTCCATAAGGGGGCGCATGCGTTCAGGGTCGGGGCCTATAACTCCATTTCGCACTCCGTAGCCGAGAATCACTAGATGGTCGGTGCTAAATACGCATTTATCCTTATTGTACGTTAAGTTAAGGATCTGGAGGAATTTTCGGAGGTTGGTGTTGTGGTCCTGCTGGTCATGGCCGCAGATGGTGACGTTATCGAGATACGGAAACGTTGCGCGCAAGCCGTACCAGTCAACCATTCGGTCCATCTCGCGTTGGAAGACCGAGACCCCGTTAGTGACACCGAAGGGAACCCTTAAAAAATGATAGAGCCGCCCATCTGCCTCGAAGGCAGTGTATTTGCGGTCGCTCTTGCGGAGGGGTAGCTGGTGGTAGGTGGACTTGAGATCCACTGTGGAGAAGACCTTATAATGCGCAATCCTGTTTACCAGGTCGGATATGCGGGGGAGAGGGTACGCGTCCAGCTGCATAAACCTGTTGATGGTCTGACTGTAGTCAATGACCATCCTATGTTTCTCCCCGGTCTTTACCACCACTACTTGGGCTCTCCAGGCTAGCTTCAATGACCCCTTCCCTCAGTAGCCTTTGGACCTCCGACCTAATGAAGGTCCGATCCTGGGCACTGTACCGTCTGCTCCTGGTGGCGACGGGTTTGCAATCCGGGCTGCGGTTCGCAAACAGGGAAGGCGGGTCGACCTTAAGGGCCGCGAGGCTGCAGACAGTAAGGGCCGCCGAATTTGAAGGTCAGACTTTGCAGGTTACACTGGAAGTCCAACCCCAGGAGTGTAGCCGCGCAGAGCTGCGGAAGGACATAAAGGCGGAAATTGTTGAATTTCCTTCCTTGGACTGTGAGGTTTGCTAGGCAGAACCTCTTTATCTCCACTGAGTGGGAACCGGAGGCCAGGGAGATTCTTTGATTTACAGGGTGGGTAAAAAGTGAACAGCGCCTTACCGTGTCGAGGTGTATAAAGCTCTCCGTGCTCCCAGAGTCGATCAGGCAGGACGTCTTGTGGCCGTTGATGAAGACCGTCGTCGTTGCTGTTGAGAGTGTTCGATGTCGAGTTTGGTCCAGAGTCAGCGAGGCCAGACGCAGTAGCTGTGAATTTTGATCGGGCAGTGTATAGTCGACCGGGCTGGGGTCCTGGGGACCCATCCAAGATGGCGTCTCCCATGGGTCGCACATGGTGGTCGGAGATGGACAAAATGGCGGCGCCCATCCGTCCAGTGCGGTGTCCGGGGAACAAGATGGCGGCTCTCATGGGCCGCAAGTGGCCCTAGGATACGGGGGTGGTGGTCACTGCAGGCCGCCTGGGGCCCGAGGGGAAGTTCGCTGTGGCAGCCCGGAGTCGCCGCTGGAGACCGCGGCCACCGCTCGTGCCTGGCAGACCCCCACAAAATGGCCCTTCTTGCCGCACCCTTTGCAGGTGGATGTGCGGGCTGGGCAGCGCTGGTGGGGGTGCTTTTCTTGTCTGCAGAAGAAACAGCGGGGACCATCGGAGTTGGCGGGCCGCCTTACAGCGCAGGCCTGCGGGGACAGGGGGAAGGTCTTGAGAGTTTGGCTCAAGATGGATTGGAACTTTATGGGAAAAACAAAATGTTAGATAAAGCTTTATGTGAAGAAATGTCAAGACAGGCTTTTACAGGCTTTTGGTAGCAAGCTGTATCATTGTTTTGTACCAGACAAATTGCAGTAACGGCCTTGGGAAGGGTTGCGCTCGGCTTGAAAATAATCATAATTAAACTAAAGGCACAGATGAAAGGCGAGGGGGGCTGCCTTCAGCAAAATGGAATGCGAGGGAGCTGCCCTCAGAAATGAACCAAACATGTATAAATCCTGCTGTTAGATGTATTGATTTTGGCTTGCTGTTGTAACTCTCAAGAGATACAGTGGTCTTAGCCCCGGCCGAGAAATAAACATATGTTAAAGTAACGAGGTGTTCGACTGATCATTTCATCCGGACTGGCTGCAAAAGAATCCTCATTTGGTGTCAGAAGTGGGATTTCAAGGAGCCTCCCTGGAACCTGACGGCATAACAGATTGATCGCATTTGGTCGCTGAGGAGGGAATTGGCCACCAAACGTGAGTACCCTTGCTACCACTTTGGTTTCCCCCTCTGCTGTCCCGAGTGTGGCCACGCCCTGCTGTTCGGTTTCGGTGGAGACTGACAAAATCAAAGCAGTCCGGCAAACCCGTTACGAAGAAGGGTTGGAGTCCCAGGAAGGTTGGACCTTCCTAAAGTCCCGTGTTGGAAACCTTGGGAGGTTAGAGTCCTCCCTAAACAGTCCGGGTTGGAGTCCCTGGGAGGTTAAAATCCTTCCGAAAGTCCCGGGTTGGAAACCCTGGGAGGTTAGAGTCCTCCCTAAACAGTCCGGGTTGGAGTCCCTGGGAGGTTAAAATCCTCCCTAAAGTCCCGGTAGTAGTAGCCCAACCAACAGTCCGGTTTCTGGGTATCCTTTTATCCGCTGATGCACGGGCGCTATCACCAAGTCGAGTTCAGCCCATTTGTCAGTACCCTGCACCCACAACGGCTAAGGATGTCCGTAAATGGCTCGGAATGGTTAATTATTGTTGGCAATGGATTCCGAATATCGCCCTAGATACCCGGCTATTGACCCCATACACCAATAACGCTGGAGAGTTCCAGTTAAATACAGAAGCCCAAGAGGCCTTCCATCGGCTAAAAGATGCCTTAATGAGGGCGCCAGCACTAGGATGCCCCCTTTATGATCGACCTTTCCAACTTTATTGTACTGTTTTAGCCGGTTGTGCCACCGCGGTACTTACCCAGAAACATGGGGTTCGCCACCGTCCTATAGCTTATTACTCGTCTAAACTTGATCCAGTTGCACTCGGCTATCCTGGATGTACTCAGATTTTAGCCTCTATTTACAACAGTCTCCAGTCAGCGGCTAATCTCACTCTTCAGCAGGATATTGTTATTTATAGTTCACATTCAGTCACGGCCCTGCTCGGTCAACTTCAGACTCAGTACCTAACTATGGCGCATCAAAATAAATATGAGATTTATCTCCTCAATAACCCGAAACTTCAGTTCCGGCACTGCACTACTATTAACCCCGCTAGTTTCCTTTCCGACCCGCCTAACGCCACTGAGTCCCCGACTCATGACTGTCTTTCTCTCCTACAAGACGATGCGTCATTACGCGATGATCTCACTGATTCTCCAATACCAAATGCTGATCTGAACCTATTCACCGATGGTAGTTCATCCATCGGTGAAAGGGGAGATAGATTATCAGGGTATGCAATTGTTAACCGGAAAGGAGAAACACTTGAAGCAGCAGCATTCGAAACTCCCTTTTCCGCCCAACAGGCTGAACTTTTTGCACTTATCCGAGCGTGCGTGTTAGGAGAGAATAAGAAAATAAACATTTACACAGACTCCCGATATGCCTTTGGGGGTCACACACGATTTTGGTCAATTATGGAAGAACAGGGGATTTCTTACATCTGCAGGCACTCAGATATCCCACAAACAGTTAGTTACACAATTACTACAGGCTTTAATGCTCCCTAAACAAATAGCTGTAATGAAGTGCGCTGCCCATACGACAGGCAAAACCCTGGTGGACGCGGGTAATCGGCAGGCGGACCACCAGGCCAAAGAGGCTTCTCGCTTAAAAGACATGGTGGTACCAAAAATGATGAGCCAGACTAAAAGCTCTAAGGGTCAGTCTCCCTCTGAAAAGCCAATGCCGACCATCACTGACGTCATTCAATTACAGGAGGATGCTCCTGGCTGTGTAAAAAGACTATGGGAAGAATTGGGATGTTGTTATGATCCTGTAAATAAATTGTGGATCACCCCGGCAGGGCAGGCTTGTATGCCCGATGCATTGGCAGCCTGGGTCACCGAATGTGTTCACTTTGCAACTCATTGTGGTGCGCGAGCTATGGGTGATGTATTGCTCAAAACATGGTGGCATCCAAGACTGCAAGACATAGCACAAAACATTAGCAGTCGTTGCCTAGTATGTCAGCAGTATAATCCTGGTAAAGCAATACCCTGTGAAATGGATAAAACCCCGCTACCGGAAGGTCCCTTTGAGACACTCCAGATGGATTACATTGAGTTGGAAAGATGCCAATGTTATAAACATGTATTAGTTATTGTTGATGTATTTAGCAAATGGATAGAAGCTTACCCCACTGTAGATAACAAAGCTTCCACGGTAGTAAAAGTTTTGATGCGAGAAATTGTTCCTAGATTTGGGATTCCATATCGATTAAGCTCTGATTATGGACCTCATTTTGTGGGATAGATCAATGAGAAATTTTGTACTCAGCTGGGAATAAAACAACAATTACATTGCGCATACCAACCCCAAGCAGCGGGAATGGTAGAAAGGGCTAATCAGACATTAAAAACAAAACTGGCAAAACTACAGGCAGAGACTGGAGCCACTTGGCTCAAATTATTGCCTATTGCCCTCTTCCAAATACGTGCAACCCCAGCTGGAAAGACACGACTGAGTCCCGCCGAAATTTTATATGGAAGACCCTTGCGTACTTGGGATCAAGGGAAACATAAGGAAGTACAGTTTCACCATATGACTACTGAAATGGCCAACTATGTGATAGCCTTGACTAAAGTACTAAAAGGCCTCCATTCATGGGCCCGAGCTGCTTATGAGGAGATACCTCCCTTGTCCAGTTCTGTCACTATTAATCCGGGGGAGTATGTTCTGATTCGTAATTGGGTTAGGAAAGGATTAGAACCCCGATGGGCAGGACCACACCAGGTCCTACTCACTACTCCCACTGCTGTAAAAGTGGAAGGCAGAAATGCCTGGATCCACCTCCACCATTGTAAGGTTGTGAAAATGCAATAGAGAATAACCCTCTGTTTCAAGCCCTAGGTAATAACTTCAGCATCATTTAAAGGATGAAGGACAGCCTTATTATCGTAACCCTGCTGGGACTTTTGGAAACTGGAGGAGAGGCCAAGCGAAGAACCTGTGGCCCCAAGGGAAGACGGACTCATCACCTCTGTCGAGGAGACACCTTACAGTGCACCAGTCAAGGCCCAGGAGAAGGACGTTGGAACACAACCCCTGCGGACGGATGTTCGGCCTACGTTCAATGATGCAATTGGTCCATACTCATCAGTGGAGTGACGAAGGGCAACCTACCCTGTCATCAGGTCAACTGTAAATGGGACTATAGCTGCAGAAACAAAAAAAAAGACTTTACCCTTGGGATGCGTTGACCAAGGGAGGGTACGGCTGCGGGGAAAAAGCGAATTACATGTAAACACGTATCTGTATATGTCACATGTGTACGCAAAGGATATGAATGTTTCTGGCTGCTGGGTTTGTACCCATATTCCGACACATGCAAAAGGGGGAATCCCCCTCCAACCAATCCCTTTTAATCTGAACAAAACAATGGAGTGGTGGATCTATCAAAACCTTTCTCGTTACACCCCTAACTTAATAAATGCTGCCCACTTGAGATCCTTTGTGGGTTGGTATCAACCAAGTTATGACCGATCCCATTCACCCCCATTTCTGACCCTCACTAATTCCTCGCCAGGTAGGCCCGAGGGAACTTTTTGCATATACAGAAACTTGAAAGCGGGTACCTTTGTAGGCAACAGCCAATGTAACCGACCATGGCGAGTCAGGCATTCACCTAGTATCAAAACCATGACCCCGAACAATGGGACGTATTTTATTTGTGGCCACAAGGCATATACCTGGCTGCCAGAGAATTGGACGGGATCCTGTTATCTGGGGTATGTAGTCCCCTTTATACACCACCTCACAAATTTAGGCGACCATTACCAAATGATGAAGCGACAAAAGAGAGCAATAACCGAAACACAACGATACTTTGGGATCCTGCTTCCCCCAATCGGGGTAGCTCTTGCAATAAAGGAAATAAGGAAGATAGCAAAAATCCTGGAAGAGGTAGCAAACGACACCACTGAAGCATTGACTGAGATAAATAATGAAATGGTGGCAATAAGAACTGTAGCCCTACAAAACCGAATGGCCCTCGATTACCTCCTTGCAAACTAAGGTGGGACTTGTGCCATGATCAGTTCGGAATGTTGCACCTACATCCCCGATAGTTCGGAGAACATCACCCACCTCGTGGATCATATCCGCAAAGAGGTTAAGAAACTGCATGAAGTGGTCCCCGATCAGGGGTAACCACCGGTTTGTCCCGGGGAAGATGGACGGGGGTTCCAGAGCTGGCATCGGGCGGGGATTAGAAGAATGGGGGACCTGTTCATCGAAGGGACATTTGCGAGCCTAGGGGCACTGGGGGAGAAGTTCGAGTTACCCCTGGGAAATGCCTTTAGATATATGCAGGTGAGGGCTTTTGTGAGGCGACAGGTGAGGGAATTCCCGTCGCTCCCGGCACAAGTAGTTCAAGATAGGGTGATCTCGGGTGGATGGGTCGGGGAGGGCAAGGTGTCGGAAATACACCAGGAGTTGAAAGAAGAGGGGGAAGCGCTGGTAGAAGAGTTGAAGGGTAAATGGGAGGAGGAGCTGGGGGAGGAGATCGGGGAAGGTCTGTAGGCTGATGCCCTAGGTAGGGTTAATTCCTCCTCCTCGTGTGCCAGGCACAGCCTGATACAATTTAAGGTGGTCCACAGAGCGCACTTGACGGGGGCAAGGTTGAGTAGGTTCTTTGGGGTAGAGGACAGATGTGGAAGGTGCTCAGGCAGCCCGGCGAACCATGTCCATATGTTTTGGTCATGCCCGGCACTGGAGGGGTTCTGGAGAGGAGTGGCGGGAACAATATCTCAGGTGGTGAAAGTCCGGGTCAAGCCAAGCTGGGGGCTAGCTATATTTGGAGTAGTGGACGAACCGGGAGTGCAGGAGGCGAAAGAGGCCGGCATTCTGGCCTTTGCGTCCCTAGTAGCCCGGCGAAGGATCTTGCTAATGTGGAAGGAGGCGAAGCCCCCCAGCCTGGAGGCCTGGATAAATGATATGGCTGGGTTCATAAAGTTGGAGAGGATTAAGTTCGCCTTGAGAGGGTCTGCGCAGGGGTTCTACAGGCGGTGGCAACCGTTCCTAGACTATCTCGCGGAGCGTTAGAGGAAGGTCGGTCAGCAGCAGCAGCAACCTTGGGGGGGGGGGGGTGGAGGGGACGTCCTGGGAGGGTTGGGGAGGGGGGGACTGCCCGGGAGGGTGGATGAGCAAGAGATAACATGAAGGGTTGGGGAAACTGGCACGTACAGGTGAGGGCCAGTGTACAAAGCTGTGTAAATATATCATTTTGCCATGTATATAACTTGCTGTGCGCGATTTCTCGGGTTTTTTTGTTACGGGGGGGGGGGGGGGGGTTATTGTTTGTAAGGGAGAAAAATTGTGTTAAAAAACTTTAATAAAATAAAAAAGAAACTGCATGAAATATCAAGAGATGGGTGATTAGATTGGTTGTTTGCCGGATCATGGGGGTCTTACCTAGTGCATGGATTGATAACCCTGGTAGTTGTAATACTTGTAATAATTATGCTTATCTTCCTAATGAAATGCTTGTGTAAAAGTGTCAGTGCAGCAGTAATTTCACAACAGTTAATGCAGCAACATGAAGTGCGCCTTGAAGAGTTAATGGATGTGAAAGAAAGTGCAGAGGAATATGAGGAAATGATAGAAATGCAAATAGAATGGGAAAGACTGAGACGATTGACTAAGGATTAGAAGTTATCATGAAACGATAAATGGGGGGAAATGAGAGTTTGGCTCAAGATGGATTGGAACTTTATGGGAAAAACAAAATGTTAGATAAAGCTTTGAGTGAAGAAATGTCAAGACAGGCTTTTGGTAGCAAGCTGTATCATTGTTTTGTACCAGACAAATTGCAGTAACGGCCTTGGGAAGGGTTGCGCTCGGCTTGAAAATAATCATAATTAAACTAAAGGCACAGATGAAAGGCGAGGAGGGCTGCCTTCAGCAAAATGGAATGCGAGGGAGCTGCCCTCAGAAATGAACCAAACATGTATAAATCCTGCTGTTAGATGTATTGATTTTGGCTTGCTGTTGTAACTCTCAAGAGATACAGTGGTCTTAGCCCCGGCCGAGAAATAAACATATGTTAAAGTAACGAGGTGTTCGACTGATCATTTCATCCGGACTGGCTGCAAAAGAATCCTCAGTCTGTGGGGCTGCCGCTGCGGGATACCACGCTGCCCAGGGGGCCGCTGCGCGGTCGGGCACGTAGGATTGTGCGTTCCTGGAGGCAACGTCCATGGACCCTGCCAGGGCCCGTGCCTCCCTAAGTCCCAGGGTGTCTTTCTCTAAAAGATGCTGGCGGATCTCTGAGGAGCTCATACCTGCTACGAAAGCATCCCGGATTAGGAGTTCCGTGTGGTCGCTCGCCGAAACTTGTGGGCAGCCACAGCTTCTGCCCAGCACCAGTAGCGCGCGGTAGAACTCCTCCAACGATTCCCCGGGGCTTTGTCATCTTGTTGCAAGCAGGTGACGTGCGTAGACCTGGTTTACTGGGTGGATATAATGTCCTTTTAAAAGTTCAATTGCTGCATCAAAGTCTTCCGCCCCCTCGATGAGGGTGTAGATCCCAGGGCTTACCCTTGAGTGCAGGAGATGCAGTTTCTGCTCCCCCATGGGTGTGCATCCAGCCGTCCCAAGGTAACCTTTGAAACACACCAGCCAGTGTTTGAAAATCGCCACTGAGTTCGCCGCGTGGGGACTGAGTTGCAGACACTCCGGCTTGATTCAGAGATCCATCTTCTCTGCTTAAGTGTAGTCTATTACATTGATGCACGATCAATTACTGCAAAGACGAGGTTAAAGCAGAACTGAAGGCTTTATTAGACTAGAATTGTTCCCCAGCAGCTCAGGTACAGAATGAGGGCTGCTGGGATGGCACCGACTCTTATACCCCGCCTATCTGGGCGGAGCTACATACTATACAGCCAATGGTAAACCCCCAGGTTTGACCAATGGAACTTCAGCCTCTCGGGTGCTGCAATACCTGATAATACCACACTCTGCTACTGGGTGCTTCCAGGCACCGAGTGAAGTTATCACCTGGATTAGCCAACATGCAAGTTATTGTTGCATCACTGAGGTAGCAGCTACATGCATCACTTGAAGAATGAGGCAACCCAGTCTTTCTGGTATGTTGCAGTATGTGAATATAAGGCTTCCGTAATTATGGTGGGAATAAAGTCTTATTTTACGCTGCTTCTGTTGAGGTACAGGCATAAACTGAAACTTATCAGGCTCTCCCTGTGCTTATTATCCAAATGATGCTATTGAAAATAAAGTCCTGGCTGCGGATACTGGCCCGTGGAAACAGAGACCATTGTGTTGCTGCGCGATTTTTGAATCTCTCGCTCTTCTTCTGTCCCCAATGTGCTTCAAAAGCATATATCAACTGTTTATTATTGGGTCTGGTACTCGTAGACCTGAACAGTTTAACTTACCACTAGGAGCATTTCTAAGAGATGCTCCAATTTTGTTTGCTACCAGAGGCCTCCAAAGCAGATGCTGGTCACTGACAATTTTCAGAACAAAGAATTGTTGCTCCAAGACCTTACCTGGTGGTCAAATCTGCACCTTTATCCAGTTCAGTTAACATTGTCTCATGGAGACTTCCGGTAGCGGCCATGTCCGAATAGGTCGCGCACAAGGCAGCTCCCGCCAGGATCGGAGTTTCGAGCCCTTAAATGGAGCAGCAACGGCACTTTGCCGGGATTCCCGGCGTGGCAAAGGACGCTGGAGAGGTTCCCCTCACTGCTGCATGGAAGGAACCAGGAGCGGGGCCTTTAAAAGAGCGATTGCGAGGAAGCGAGCGGAGCGGGTCCGGGAAGACAACATGGCGGCCGGCGGGGACCAAGCAGCGTGGGCCCAGTGGTCGAGAGAGCAGCAAGAGAAGCTGCTTCGCAGAGCTGAAGACGGAGATGCTGGCCCCTATGAAGGCCTCCATGGAAAAGATGGTGGAGACTCAGAAGGTGCAGGAGATGGCGATTAAAGAGGTGGAGAGGAAGGTATCTGACAATGAGAATGAGATCCTGGGCCTGGCGGTCAGAGTGGTGGCGCACGAGGCCCTACACAAGAGATGGCGGGACAGACTGGATGACCTCGAATATAGGTCTAGGAGTCACAACCTGTGGATTCTGAGCCTCCCTGTAGGTGCGGAGGGGGCGGACGCGAGCACGTATGTGACTACAATACTGGGGATGCTGATGGGCGCAGGGGCCTTCCCGCGGCCCTTGGAACTGGATGGGGCGCATAGTTACAAGAGTTACAAGTTAGCTAGGAAGGACCTAAAGAGAGAGCTAAGAAGAGCCAGGAAGAGACATGAGAAGTCTTTGGCAGGTAGGATCAAGGGTAACCCTAAAGCTTTCTATAGATATGTCAGGAATAAAAGAATGACTAGGGTAAGAGTAGGGCCAGTCAAGGACAGTAGTGGGAAGTTGTGCTTGGAGTCCGAGGAGATAGGAGAGGTGCTAAATGAATATTTTTCGTCAGTATTCACACATGAAAAAGACAATGTTGTCGAGGAGAACACTGAGATTCAGGCTACTAGACTAGACGGCCTTGAGGTTCATAAGGAGGAGGTTCTAGCAATTCTGGAAAGTGTGAAAATAGATAAGTCCCCTGGGCCGGATGGGATTTATCCAAGGATACTCTGGGAAGCTAGGGACGAGATTGCTGAGCCTTTGGCTTTGATCTTTAAGTCATCTTTGTCTACAGGAATAGTGCCAGAAGACTGGAGGATAGCAAATGTTGTCCCCTTGTTCAAGAAGGGGAGTAGAGACAACCCCGGTAACTATAGACCAGTGAGCCTTACTTCTGTTGTGGGCAAAATCTTGGAAAGGTTTATAAGAGATAGGATGTATAATCATCTGGAAAGGAATAATTTGATTAGAGATAGTCAACACGGTTTTGTGAAGGGTAGGCCGTGCCTCACAAACCTTATTGAGTTCTTTGAGAAGGTGACCAAACAGGCGGATGAGGGTAAAGCAGTTGATGTGGTGTATATGGATTTCAGTAAAGCGTTTGATAAGGTTCCCCATGGTAGGCTACTGCAGAAAATACGGAGGCATGGGATTCAGGGTGATTTAGCAGTTTGGATCAGAAATTGTCTAGCTGGAAGAAGACAAAGGGTGGTGGTTGATGGGAAATGTTCAGACTGGAGTCCAGTTACTAGTGGTGTACCACAAGGATCTGTTTTGGGGCCACTGCTGTTTGTCATTTTTATAAATGACCTCAAGGATGGGTGAGTAAATTTGCAGATGACACTAAAGTCGGTGGAGTTGTGGACAGTGCGGAAGGATGTTACAAGTTACAGAGGGACATAGATAAGCTGCAGCACTGGGCTGAGAGATGGCAAATGGAGTTTAATGCAGACAAGTGTGAGGTGATTCATTTTGGAAGGAATAACAGGAAGACAGAGTACTGGGCTAATGGTATTCCTTTCCAGATGATTATACATCCTATCTCTTATAAACCTTTCCAAGATTTTGCAATGTGGATGAGCAGAGAGATCTCGGTGTCCATGTCCATAGATCCCTGAAAGTTGCCACCCACGTTGAGAGGATTGTTAAGAAGGCGTACGGTGTGTTAGCTTTTATTGGTAGAGGGATTGAGTTTTGGAGCCATGAGGTCATGTTGCAGCTGTACAAAACTCTGGTGCGGCCGCATTTGGAGTATTGCGTGCAATTCTGGTCACCACATGATAGGAAGGATGTGGAAGCATTGGAAATGGTGCAGAGGATTCCACACATGGCAGAGACTAGGGGTGGAGTCTGCTCACAGCTCACTGAGGATATATCTGTGTCTGAGGGACTTCAGTTCACAAACCAAAAACCCATGACACTGAAAACATTACCCCTCTGCTTCAGTGTGTGTGTGTGTGTGTGTCGCTGGGTGTGTCAATCTGTCTGTTTTGAGCTGTGCATTTTGGGTGTTGACATGTTGTTGATTGGCTCGAGATTGGAAATGGTGGACTCCTGTTGTGCTGTTTTGTATATATTTTTTTAATGTCCCTGTTATTGTCTTTATAACCAATTTTATCTCCTTTTTTTCTCCAGGGGCATTTTTATTTGGAAAACTGGAAGGAGGTCGGGAGTCCAGTGAGGAGGACAGGGGAGTGTGAATTCTTCCCGAGGGAGCGCTGGCTGAGGCCTGTTCCGCAGGCTTCACCCGGGTTATTACCCTGACTGAGGTTTAATTTTAATATTGGAGGGATCAAAGAGAGTGAGGGAGGGAGACATAAATATGTATTGTAGCGCACAAAGACTCACGAGAGACGAATAGAGATGAAGTCGATGAGGCTTTATTAAGCGTGACTTGTTCCCCGCAGATCAGCAACAGACTGGCCTGCGGGGGAGAACTCCTGGTTCTTATACTCCGCCTTCAGGGCGGAGCTAGAGATCAACAGCCAACCAGGACCCGGGATCTGTCAGCCAATGACATCACGGCTTCACAGTCCCACATGACCCCTAATGCATACTACCACATTCACCCCTTGTTAAAAATGAACCCGGCGGGGTGGTGCTTCGCATGGTGGTAGGGGTTTACAAGGCTGGTCCTGGGAGGAAAAAAAACTTTTGCATGTCATCACAGTGCCCTACACTGGGCTATGTACAGGGTTTTTTGTTTTGAACTATTTACAGTATTCGTAAGAGGGGAAAAGGAAAAAAAAATTCTCGTTAAAGTCCACAACGTTCTAGTGTTACACCGATGCCACGAGTCGGTCGGGCGGTCTGGTCGTCCTTGTCGATCGCCTCAGCCCCGGTGGTGGTGGTGCTTGTTCCAGTGTTGTCGTCTCCGGGAGCTTTACGGTTTCTGCTTCAGCTTCACTTCTGGTCGGACCTGGGAGGAGGACCGATCCTCCCGGGAAGGGGGCGGTCGCGGGGTGCGCCGGTGGCAGGGAGGGGGTGATTGGTGTCGAGGGGGTGTGCGTGTTGCCGGCGGGCGCCAGATCTCGCAGGGAGACCGTATCCTGTCGGCCGTCGGGGTACTCCACGTAGGCGTACTGCGGGTTCGCGTGGAGGAGGTGAACCCTCTCGACCAACGGGTCCGACTTGTGCGTCCGCACATGTTTCCGGAGCAAGATGGGTCCTGGGACCGCCAGTCAGGTCGGCAGTGATGTTCCAGAGGAGGACTTCCTGGGGAAGACAAGGAGGCGCTCATGAGGCGTTTGGTTAGTGGTGGTACACAGTAGCGACCGGATGGAGTGGAGGGCGTCTGGGAGGACCTCCTGCCACCGTGAAACTGGGAGATCCCTGGACCGTAGGGCCAGTAGGACGGTCTTCCAGACCGTGCCGTTCTCCCTCTCTACTTGCCCGTTCCCCGGGGGTTGTAGCTGGTCGTCCTGCTCGAGGCTATACCCTTGCTGAGCAGGAACTGGCGCAGCTCGTCACTCATGAAGGAGGACCCCCTGTCGCTATGGACGTATGCGGGGCAACCGAACAGTGTGAATATGGTGTTAAGGGCTTTAATGACTGTGGCCGCTGTCATGTCAGGGCAGGAGATGGCGAAGGGGAAATGGGAGTATTCGTCCACCACGTACAGGAAGTATGTGTTGCGGTCGGTGGAGGGGAGGGGCCCTTTGAAATCCAGACTGAGGCGTTCAAAGGGACGGGAGGCCTTGATCAGGTGCGCACTATCCGGCCTGAAAAAATGCGGCTTGCACTCTGCGCAGATGTGGCAGTTCCTTGTGACTGTACGGACCTCCTCCACGGAGTAGGGGAGGTTGCGGGACTTTATAAAATGGTAGAACCGAGTGACCCCCGGGTGGCAGAGGTCCTCATGGAGGGTTTGGAGACAGTTAATTTGTGCGTTGGCACATGTGCCGCGGGATAGGGCATCGGACGGCTCATTCAGCTTTCCGGGACGGTACAAGATCTCATAGTTGAAGGTGGAGAGCTCGATCCTCCACCTTAAGATCTTGTCATTTATAATTTTGCCCCGCTGTGCATTATCGAACATGAAAGCTACTGACCGTTGGTCAGTGAGAAGAGTGAATCTCCTGCCGGCCAAGTAATGCCTCCAATGTCGCACAGCTTCCACTATGGCTTGGGCTTCCTTTTCCACTGAGGAGTGGCGGATTTCTGAGGCGTGGAGGGTTCGGGAGAAAAAGGCCACGGGTCTGCCCGCTTGGTTAAGGGTGGCCGCTAGAGCTACATCGGAGGCGTCGCTCTTGACCTGGAAGGGGAGGGACTCGTCGATGGCGCGCATCGTGGCCTTTGCGATATCCGCTTTGATGCGGCTGAAGGCCTGGCAAGCCTCTGTCTACAGAGGGAAGGTCGTGGTCTGTATTAGGGGGCGGGCCTTGTCTGCGTACTGGGGGACCCACTGGGCGTAATATGAAAAGAACCCCAGGCAGCGTTTTAGGGCTTTGGAGCAGTGAGGGAGGGGAAATTCCATGAGGGGGCGCATACGTTCGGGGTCGGGGCCTATTATCCCATTGCGCACTACATATCCCAAGATGGCTAGCCGGTTTGTGCTAAAAACGCACTTGTCCTCGTTGTATGTGAGGTTCAAGGCTTTAGCGGTCTGGAGGAATTTTTGGAGGTTGGCGTCGTGGTCCTGCTGATCGTGGCCGCAGATGGTTACGCTGTCGAGATACGGGAACGTGGCCTGCAACCCGTGTTGATCAACCATTCGGTCCATCTCTCGTTGGAAGACCGAGACCCCGTTTGTGACGCCAAATGGGACCCTTAGGAAGTGGTATAATCGCCCGTCTGCCTCGAAGGCTGTGTACTTGCGGTCACTTGGGCGGATGGGGAGCTGGTGGTAGGCGGACTTGAGGTCCACGGTGGAGAAGACCTTATATTGGGCAATCGGATTGACCATGTCGGATATGCGGGGGAGAGGGTACGCATCTAGCTGTGTGTACCTGTTGATGGTCTGGCTATAGTCTATGACCATCCTTTGCTTCTCCCCTGTCTTTACTACTACCACCTGTGCTCTCCAGGGACTATTGCTGGCCTGGATTACGCCTTCCTTCAGTAGACGCTGGACTTCGGACCAAATGAATGTCCGGTCCTGGGCGCTGTACCGTCTGCTCCTAGTGGCGACGGGTTTGCAATCCGGGGTGAGGTTTGCAAACAAGGATGGGGGCTCAACCTTGAGGGGGTATTGGGCCGCCGAATTGGAAAGTTAGGCGCTGCAGATTGCACTGGAAGTCTAATCCCAGTAATTTGGGCGCGCAGAGTTGGGGAAGGACGTAGAGCCTGTAGTTTTTAAACTCCCTCCCTTGCACCGTTAGGGTCACTATGCAGAAGCCTTTGATCTGTACGGAGTGGGATCCTGCAGCTAGGGAAATCTTTTGCGCACAGGGACGGATGGTCAAAAAACAGCATCTTACCGTGTCGGGGTGGATGAAGCTTTCTATGCTCCCGGAGTCGACCAGGCATGGTGTCTCGTGCCCGTTGATCAGCACCGTTGTTGTCGTCGTCTGGAGCGTCCGGGGCCGTGCTTGGTCCAGCGTCATTGAGGCCAGACGTGGTCGTAGTGCTTCAGCGTCTTCCTCGAACCCCGTGGAGCCGTCGATGCTGGGGTCCATTGTTGCCGTCCAAGATGGCGGCGGGGGTGAACAAAATGGCCGCCCCCATGCACCGCACATGGCTGGGGGGTCACAAGATGGCGGCGGGGGTGGACAAAATGGCCACCCCCATGCGTCGCACAGGGCTGGGGGGTCCCAAGATGGCGGCGCCCCATCTCCCCTCGTGGTGGCCGGGACCCAAAATGGCGGCGCCTGCGGGTCGCACATGGGGCGCTGGGGGGGTTGGGAAGCGTTTGAAACATGCAGGACTCCTTCTTCTCCGGGGACAGCGGTGGCCGGGACCCAAAATGGCTGCGCCTGGGGGTCGCACATGGGGCGCTGGGGGGGTTGGGGAGCGTTTGAAACACGCAGGACTCCTTCTTCTCCGGGGACAGCAGCGACCCCCTGGGACCGGCACACAGCCGCGAAATGGCCCTTTTTCCCGCAGCTCTTGCAAATCGCTGCGCGGGCCGGGCAGCGCTGCCGGGGGTGTTTCGCCTGGCCGCAGAAATAGCAGCGGGCCCCCCCGGGACGACTTGGCGTCTGAACTGCGCAAGCCTGTGGGGGGGGGGGGTTTGTCGCGACGGGGGTCCATGGAGCCCAAGGGGCTGCCGCGCGGTCGGGGCCGTAGGCGCAGGCGTTTCGCGCGGCCACATCTAGGGAGGCTGCAAGGGCCCGTGCCTCTGAGAGTCCTAGCGACTCTTTTTGTAAAAGTCTTTGGCGGATTTGGGGAGAGTTCATACCTGCCACAAACGCATCGCGAATTAACATGTCCGTGTGTTCAATCGCGTTTACCGGCGGGCAGCTGCAGGCCCGTCCCAAAATTTGCAGCGTGGCGTAGAATTCGTCTAGCGATTCTCCGGGACTTTGCCGTCTCGTTGCGAGTTGGTAGCGTGCGTAGATCTGGTTCACTGGGCGAACATAGATGCTCTTTAGTGCTGCGAACGCCGTCTGGAAATCCTCTGCGTCTTCTATGAGAGGGTAAATTTCCGGGCTTACCCTTGAGTGCAGGACCTGTAGTTTCTGGTCTTCTGTGACCCGGCCGGGGGCCGTTCTGAGGTAGGCTTCGAAACAAGTCTGCCAGTGTTTAAAAACTGTTGCTGAGTTCACTGCGTGGGGGCTGATCCTCAGGCATTCCGGGACGATCCTGAGCTCCATAGTCCTTTAAGCACGCTTAATAAATTGTAGCGCACAAAGACTCACGAGAGACGAATAGAGATGAAGTTGATGAGGCTTTATTAAGCGTGACTTGTTCCCCGCAGTTCAGCAACAGACTGGCCTGCGGGAGAGAACTCCTGGTTCTTATACTCCGCCTTCAGGGCGGAGCTAGAGATCAACAGCCAACCAGGACCCGGGATCTGTCAGCCAATGACATCACGGCTTCACAGTCCCACATGACCCCTAATGCATACTACCACATGTATAAAAGGGATAGAGAGACAGCGAGAAACACAAGAGAAGGGGATTTTCACAGTAACTTCATTGCAGTGTTGATGTAAGCCTGATTATGACAATAAAAAGATTTTGAATATTAAAAAAAAAGGAAATGGTGCAGAGGAGATTTACCAGAATGTTGCCTGGTATGGAGGGAAGATCTTATGAGGAAAGGCTGAGGGACTTGAGGCTGTTTTCGTTAGAGAGAAGAAGGTTAAGAGGTGACTTAATTGAGGCACACAAGATGATCAGAGGATTGGATAGGGTGGACAGTGAGAGCCTTTTTCCTCGGATGGTGATGTCTAGCACGAGGGGACATAGCTTTAAATTGAGGGGAGATAGATATAAGACAGATGTCAGAGGTAGTTTCTTTACTCAGAGAGTAGTAAGGGCGTGGCATGCCCTGCCTGCAACAGTAGTGGACTCGCCAACACTAAGGGCATTCAAATGGTCATTGGATAGACATCTGGACGATAAGGGAATAGTGTGGATGGGCTTTAGAGTGGTTTCACAGGTCGGCGCAACATCGAGGAACATTACAGTACTGCACTGTAATGTTCTATGTTCTATGTTCTACAGAGTCCTCGCGAGGAAGCCTAGGGTGAACGAACCACCGAGGGCGATGGTGATAAGGTTCCACCGCTTCACAGACAGGGAGTGTGTCTTGCGTTGGGCAAAGACGGAGCGGAGCAGTAAGTGGAAGAACTGCAAGATTCGCATATACCAGGACTTGGGAGCAAAACTGGCTAAGAGGAGTTGGAGGGGGCTGGTCTGGGGGCGGGGGGGGGAGCACCGAGTTTCACTTTATGCAGACGACCGGCTATTGTATATTTCGGACCCGCTTAGAGGGGATGGGGGAGGTCATGCAGACCCTAAGGGACTTTGGAAGCTTCTCGGGGTACAAGTTGAACGTGGGGAAAAGTGAGCTGTTTGTAATCCACGCTAGGGGCCAGGAGGAGAGACGGAGGGAGCTCCCGCTCAAGATGGTGGAGAGAAGCTTTCGTTACCTAGGTATACAGGTGGCTAGGAACTGGGATGCCCTACACAGGCTCAATCTATCTCGGCTTGTAGAGCAGATGGAGGGAGATTTCAAAAGGTGGGACATGCTCCCGCTTTCCCTGACGGGAAGGGTGCAGACTGTGAAAATGACGGTCCTCCCAGATTCCTGTTCAGTTTCCAGTGCCTTCCCATCTTCATCCCCAAATCTTTCTTCAAGCGGGTGAACAGGATTATCACAGGATTTGTGTGGGCAAATAAAACCCCGCGAGTTAAAAGACTGTTTTTGGAGTGCAGTTGGAGGGGGGCAGGGTTGACGCTTCCGAACTTCTGTAGCTACTATTGGGCAGCTAATGTGGCTATGATTAGGAAATGGATAATGGAGGAGGGTCGGCGTGGGGGCAGCTAGAGGTGGCGTCATGCAAAGGCATCAGCCTAGGGGCACTAGTAACGGCACCGCTGCCGTTCTCGCCGGCACGATACACCACAAGCCCAGTGGTGACGGCGGCCCTGAGGGTCTGGGGTCAGTGGAGAAGGCACAAGAAGGAGGAGGGGGCCTCAGTTTGGACCTCGACATGGAACAACCATAGATTTGCTCCGAGCAAGATAGACGGGGGGTTACAAGGCTGGCATAGGGCAGGCATTAGAAGGATGGGAGACCTGTTTATAGATGGGACTTTCCCTAGCTTGAAGACGCTGCAGGAGAAGTTCAGCCTGCCCCCAGGAAAGCCTTCAGATACCTCCAAGTCCATGACCTCCTCAAAAAACAGGTGGGGACATTTCCGTCGCTACCCCCTCAAATGTTACAGGACAGGGTGGTGTCTGGCATCTGGGTAGGAGAGGGGAAGGTGTCGGACATCTACCAAGGAGGCGGAGGAAGCCTCAGTGGAGGAACTGAAGGACAAGTGGGAGGAGGAGCTGGGTGAGGAGCTGGATGAGGGCCTGTGGGCCGACGTCCTGGGCAGGGTGAATTCTTCCTCATCACGTGCCAGGCTCAGCTTAATTCAGTTTAAGGTGGTACACCGGGCTCACATGACAATGGCGAGAATGAGCAAGTTCTTTGGGGTGAAGAACAGGGGTGCGAGGAGTTAAGGGAGTCCGACGAACCATGCCCATATGTTTTGGGCATGCCCGGCGCTTAACGAATTCTAGCAGGGGTTTGCGAGGGCTATGTCCAGGCTTTTGGACACGCAGGTGAAGCCGAGTCCAACAATAGCAATATTTGGGGTGTCAGAGGATCCGGGAATGCAGGAAGCGAAAGAGGCCGAGGTACTGGCCTTTGCCTCCCTGGTAGCCCGGAGACGGATCTTGTTAATGTGGAGAGACTCGAAACCCCCGAGTGTGGAGACGTGGGTTCGTGATATGGCGAGGTTCCTCAGCCTGGAGCGAATAAAGTTCGCCTTGAGAGGGTCCTTGCTGGGGTTCTCCCGGCGGTGGCAACCTTTCCTTGACTTTCTAGGGGAGCAGCAAGTGTCAGCAGCAGCAGCAATCCGGGGGATGGCGGGGGGGGGGGCGGGTTGTGGGGGAGGGGGACTCAGGTGGGGGAACTGTCTATGTAATGTATATTTTCTTTTTGTATAATGATAAAAGCCACCTAGTTTTGTTAAATATTTTTCATTTATTTTTCTGTTATTAGTTATGTAAAAATTCTGTTTGAAAAAAGCTGTAAGAAAAACAAATTTAAAAAAAAAACATCATCACATGGAATTAGCAAATGACTTGCTCCGTACTTTGGGCTCACAAAGGATTCCCATCAAGGTTTTGGGGAGGTGGCAGCATAGTGGTATTGCCACTGGGCAAGTAGTTCAGTAAACCCAGGGTTTCTGGGGACCTGAGTTCAAATCCCACCATGGTAGATGGTGAAATATGAATTCAATAAAACATCTGGAATTACTGGAATTAAAAGTCAAATGATGACCATGAAATCATTGTTTGTTTTTTTCTCACAAATAATTTTTATTAAGGTTTTCATAAAATATCAATAACAAAATGAAAAAGGAACCCAACAGGGTTAAGTACAAAACACAGTCTAGAAAAGCAACCCTCCATACCCCCCTCCCCCCGGTATATAAATAATAAATTAACATTAACACCCCGACTTAACACAACAGGTATATACACCCCCTCAGACCCTCCAGTGTAAATAACGAAAACAAAAATAAAAATAAAGAAAAGTAAACCCCCCCCCCACCCCACCCCCGAGTTGCTGCTGCCATTGACCAATGTCTAGCGTTCTGCCAGGAAGTCTAAGAACGGTTGCCACCGCCTAAAGAACCCTTGTACCGACACTCTCAAGGCAAATTTCACCCTCTCCAACTTAATAAACCCCGCCATATTGCTGATCCAGGATTCCACGCTTGGGAGGCCTCGCATCCTTCCACTGAAGAAGTATCCTTCGCCGGGCTACCAGGGACGCAAAGGCCAGAATTCCGGCCTCTTTCGCCTCCTGGACTCCCGGCTCCTCTGCGACCCCAAATATTGCGAGCCGCCAGCCCAGTTTGACCCTGGATCCTACCACCCTCAACACCGTCCTCGCCACGCCTTTCCAAAATTCCTCCAGCGCTGGGCATGCCCAGAACATATGGGTGTGATTTGCTGGGCTCCATGAGCACCGAACAGACCTGTCCTCACCCCCAAAAAACCTTCTCATCCTTGTCCCGGTCATGTGTGCCCTGTGCAGCACCTTAAACTGTATGAGGCTGAGCCTCGCGCACGAAGAGGAAAAGTTCACCCTCCCTAGGGCATCTGCCCACGTCCCTTCCTCAATCTCCTCTCCCAACTCCTCCTCCCACTTACCTTTCACCTCCACCACCGAGTAGTACCCACAGAGGTTGGGCAGCGCCCACACAAACCCCATTATACTCCTGTTGACCCACCTAAAAAAGGCCTTCGGGATAAACACGGGGAGGCACTGGAACAGGAACAAAAACCTTGGGAGCACCGTCATTTTGACTGACTACACCCTACACACCAAGGACAGCGGCAACGCGTCCCACCTCTTGAATTCCTCCTCCATTTGCTCCACCAGCCTTGTGAAATGAAGCCTATGCAGGGCCCCCGAGCCCCTGGCCACCTGGACCCCCAAATACCTGAAGCTCCTCTCCGCCCTTTTTAGTAGGAGCTCGCCAATCCCCCTCTCCTGGTCCCCTGGGTGAACCACGAGCAGCTCGCTCTTCTCCATGTTGAGCTTGTACCCCGAGAAATCCTCGAATTCCCTCAGGATCCTCATTACCTCCGGCATTCCCCCCACCGGGTCCGCCACATATAGCAGCAAGTCGTCCGCATAGAGTAACACCCTATGCTCCTCCCCACCCCGCACCAACCCCCTCCAGTTCCCCGACTCCCTCAGTGCCATAGCCAGGGGTTCAATCGCCAGTGCGAAGAGCAGGGGGGACAGGGGACACCCCTGCCTCGTCCCTCGGTGCAACCGAAAGTACTCGGACCTCCTCCTGTTTGTGGCCACACTTGCCATCGGGACCTCAGACAACATACTCACCCACCTGACAAACCCCTCCCCAAACCCGAACCTCTTCAGCACCTCCCACAGGTACCCCGACTCTAACCTATCGAAGGCTTTCTCAGCGTCCATCGCCACCACTATCTCCGCCTCCCCATCCCTCGCCGACATCATGATAACGTTCAAAAGCCTCCGCACATTCGCGTTCAACTGCCTGCCCTTCACGAACCCCGTCTGGTCTTCGTGGATGATCTGCGGCACACAATCCTCAATCCTCGTGGCTAAGACCTTCGCCAGCACCTTGGCATCTACGTTTAACAACGAAATCGACCTGTAAGACCCACACTGCAGGGGATCCTTGTCCTGCTTCAGGATCAAGGAGATCAGTGCCCGGGACATCATCGGGGGCAAAGCCCCCCCCTCCCTTGCCTCATTGAAGGTCCTAACTAGCAACGGGCCCAACAAGTCCATATATTTTTTATAGAATTCGACCGGGAAACCGTCCGGCCCCGGTGCCTTCCCCGCCTGCATGCTTCCTATCCCTTTGGGCAGATCATCCAGCCCAATCGGAGCCCCCAATCCCGCCACCAGTCCATCCTCCACCTTCGGAAACCTCAATTGGTCCAGGAAGCGGCCCATCCCACCCTCCTCCAGTGGGGGCTCAGACCGGTACAATTCCTCATAGAAGTCCCTGAAGACCCCATTGATGCCAACCCCACTACGCAGCACACTCCCTCCCCTGTCCTTAACTCCCCCAATCTCCCTAGCTGCGTCCCGCTTCCGAAGCTGATGCGCCAGCATCCAGCTTGCCTTTTCCCCATACTTGTAAATCGCCCCCTGAGCCTTCCTCCACTGCACCTCCGCCTTCCTGGTGGTCACCAGGTCGAATTTGGCCTGGAGGCTGCGCCTCTTCCTCAACAATCCTTCCTCGGGCACCTCCACATACCTCCTGTCTACGCTCACCATCTCCCCCACCAGCCTTTCCCTCTCCCCCCGCTCCCTCCTCTCCTTGTGGGCCCTAATGGAGATCAGCTCTCCCCTAATCACCGCCTTCAGCGCCTCGCCTACCATCCCCACTCGGACCTCCCCGTTATCGTTGGCCTCCAGGTACCTCTCTATGCTTCCTCGGACCCGCTCGCTCACCTCCCCGTCCGCCAACAGACCCACCTCCAAGCGCCACAATGGGCGCTGGTCCCTCTCCTCCCCCAGCTCTAAGTCCACCTAATGCGGGGCGTGGTCCGAAATGGCTATCGCCGAGTACTCGCTATCCTCTACTCTCGCTATCAGCGCCCTGCTCAAAATAAAAAAGTCGATTCGGGAATAAGCCTTACGGACATGTGAGAAGAATGAAAATTCCCTAGCCCCCGGCCTTGCAAATCTCCAAGGGTCCACCCCTCCCATCTGGTCCATAATCCCCCGTTCAACACTCTAGCCGCCGCCGGCTTCCTACCCGTCCTAGACCTGGAGCGATCCAGTGCCGGATCCAGCACCATGTTAAAGTCTCCCCCCATTATCAGGCCCCCCACTTCCAAGTCTGGGATCCGACCCAACATGCGCCACATAAAACCCGCATTGTCCCAATTCGGGGCATACACATTGACCAGTACCACCCTCTCTCCCTGCAGCTTACAACTTACCATTACGTACTTACCGCCATTGTCTGCGACAATGCTCGACGCCTCGAATGACACCTTCTTTCCCACCAAGATCGCCACCCTTCGATTTTTGGCATCCAGCCCCGAATGAAACACCTGACCTACCCACCCTTTCCTCAATCTTACCTGGTCTGCCACCTTCAGGTGTGTCTCCTGAAGCATAGCCACATCCGCCATTAACCCCTTCAGGTGCGCGAACACACGGGCCCGCTTGACCGGCCCATTCAGTCCCCTTACATTCCAGGTTATCAGCCAGATCAGGGGGCTAACGTTCCCCTCCCCCGCCGACTAGCCATAACCCCTACTCGGCCAGCCACGCACCCGCACCCCACGCCAGGCCCGTTCCCCACGGCGGCAGACCACCGTCTCGACCCCCCCCCCCCCCCACCCGCTCCAGCTCCACCTTGACCATAGCAGCATCAACTCGATTCCCCCCCACCCACACCCCCCACCCCCCACCACCCCCCGGCTAGGACCCACCCTAGCTGTTTTACTCCCCGCATTGCACTTCCGCAAGTCAGCTGACTCCTGCTGACCCCGGCCACTCCAGCCTCTCCGTCGACTCCTCCCATTGTGTGACACACCCTCCTCTTCCGTTCCCCATCCACAGGCTCTCCCCCTCCCCCTTCCATCCTAAGCGCGGGAAACAACCCTCGCTTCCCGGCCCCGGCCCCGCCCCCTCCAGTCTTCAGCGTGGGAAAAAGCCCGCGCTTTCCACCTACCCGGCCCTGCCACCTCTGAAGCAGCTCCTTTTACAGGCCCAGTCCCCTCACCCCCGACTCGGGCCTCCCCCTCCCCCGCGGGGCCCCATCTCACCGCCGGCCATCCACCCCTGCTCCACCCGCTTACCCCCCTCCAAGAGCCCCCCCGATTACCCCAATCAAAACAGTGCCCAACCCGCCCTAACCACCCTCACCGACCAGAAAGAGAAAAACACAAACAAAAGAAAAAAAAAGAAACCAAGAGCAAAGGACCCCCCCTCAAAAAGTAACATATCGACCGCAATCCCCAAACGCCCATCCCGACCCTCAATCCGTGTCCAACTTCTCGGCCTGAACAAAGGCCCACGCCTCCTCCAGAGACTCAAAATAATGGTGCCGGTCCTTGTAGGTGACCCACAGTCGCGCCGGCTGCAACATGCCAAACTTCACCCCCTTCCTGTGCAGCACCGCCTTTGCTCGATTGTACCCGGCCCTCCTCTTCGCCACCTCCGCACTCCAGTCCTGGTATATTCGAACCTCCGCGTTCTCCCACCTGCTGCTCCTCTCCTTCTTGGCCCACCTGAGCACACACTCCCGATCAGCGTACTGATGAAACCGCACCAGCACCGCCCGCGGAGACTCGTTAGCCTTGGGCCTCCTCGCCAGCACCCTATGGGCCCCTTCCAGCTCCAGGGGCCCCTGGACAGACCCTGCTCCCATCAGCGAGTTCAACATGGTGACCACATAGGCCCCCACGTCCGTCCCCTCCAGCCCCTCCGGGAGGCCCAGAATCCGCAGATTCTTCCGCCTCGACCGATTCTCCTTCTCCTCGAACCGCTCCTGCCATTTCTTGTGGAGCGCCTTGTGCGCCTCCACCTTTACCGCCAGGCCTAAGATCTCATCCTCGTTGTCGGAGATCTTTTGTCGGGCCTCACGAATCACCACCCCCTGGGCCGTCTGTGTCTCCAGCAGCTTATCAATAGAAGCCTTCATCGGCTCAAGCAGGTCCGCTTTAATCTCTCTGAAGCAGCGCTGGATACCCTCCTGTTGCTCCTGCGCCCACTGCATCCACGCTGCCTGGTCTCCGCCCGCCGCCATTTTGTTCTTCTTCCCTCGCACCTTCTTCGGGTCCACCACCACCTTTTTAGTCGCCCCGCTCCTGGAAAAACCATATACTATCGGGGAATTGTTGTAATCTCCTTCCCATACCGGGAAACATCGCAAAAGTTCCGTTGGGGGCCCTGAAACGAGCCCAAAAGTCAGTTTTTGCGGGAGCTGCCAAATGTGCGACTTAGCTCCGCATAGCCGCAACCGGAAGTCCATGAAATCATTGTTGATTGTTGTAAAATCCCATCTGGTTCATAAGACATAGGTGTAGAATTAGTCCACTCGGCCCATCGAGTCTGTCCACCATTCAATCATGGCTGATATTTTTCTCATCCTCATTCTCCTGCCTTCTGCCCATAACCCATGACCCCCTTGCTAATCAAGAACCTATCTATCTCTGTCTTAAAGACACTCAGTGGTTTGGCCTCCACAGCGTTTTGTGGCAAAGAGTTCCACAGATTCACCACCCTATGGCTGAAGAAATTCCTCCTCATCTCTGTTTTGAAGGATCGTCCCTTTAGCCTGAGATTGTGTCCTCTGGTTCTAGTTTTTCCGTGGAAGCATCCTCTCCACGTCCACCCAATCCAGGCCTCGCAGTATCCTGTAAGTTTCAATAAGATCTCCTCTCTTCCTTCTGCAGTGCAACGAGTACAGACCCAGAGTCCTCAACCGTTCCTCATACGACAAGCTCTTCATTCCAGGAATCATTCTTGTAAACCTCTTCTGGACCCTTTCCAAGGCCAGCACATCCTTCCTTAGATATGGGGCCCAAAACTGCTCACAATACTCCAAATGGGGTCTGGCCAGGGCCTTTTTACAGTCTCAGAAGTACATTACTTGTCTAGTATTCTAGCCCTCTCGACATGAATGCTAACATTGCATTTGCCTCCCTCACTGCCAACTGAACTTGCACGTTAATCTTAAGAGAATCTTGAACAAGGACACCCAAGTGCCTTTGTGCTTCTGATTTCGTTAGCATTTCCCCATTTAGAATAATGTTAAATAATGTCCCTTTAGGGAAGGGAAATCTGCCATCCTTACATGATCTGGCCTTTATGTGACTACAACATGGTTGACTCTTAAATACCCTCTACACTGCGGGCATCTATGGATGGGCAATAAATGGTGGTCAACCAGCAGCATCCACATCCCACGAATACATTTTTAAAAATTACGGGGTGGTACTTGGCTTATGGGCACCCTGATCATTGAATTGGCAGCAGTGAAGATGTTGCATTCTTCACCTCCCTTAACGTGTCATCAATATGCTCCAAAACATATTAAACTCAGTCATGGTTTACCCTTTTCAATTGAAATGGCAACTGCGTTTTAAATGACCTGACAGCTGCATTCATTTGAACATATCCAATTTGGAAAAAGCAATTGATATTCCACAAGTATCATATTCTAAGCATTTAACATTTGCGTGCTAATTTTCAACGATGCGAAGCGGACAACTGACGTGTTTCAATTGCCAAATACTATATAGAATGACAATCCAATATAACACATATTAGGCAATTGAACTTGTTTTTTTAACTAGGACATGTCTATAAGAAAGCAGCATTTTCTTTTGTTCTTATAACCTATTTTGTTCATTTATTTTGTTACTCTGTAGGAAGGGTCCACAGTGCTGGAGAGAATGTTGTTATTATAACACAAGGAAAAGTGGAGAGCAATCTTTGCAATTTAACTGTGAAAATACAGACCACGATTCAACTTTTATTTCCAAGTAAATCAAATGTCATTATATATGAATTGTGACAAATGCCCTTTTCTCCATAGAAAGATCATTAAGACACGGGCTTTGTATAATTCAGGATATCAGTTCAATGCTGATGTAATCTAATCTTTGTGCTAATTTTGAAAAGAGGCTGACTCTTTCATGGATTATCCTTTTATAGCTGTTTAACGAAGGCAATGTCGTAATCATTAACTCACTATCGCAAACAGCAAATTATCAGATTACTTTTCTGTAGCTGACAGTATGGGTTTTATAAATAGACCAGTACTGACGAAGAGAGCAGCTATTCTGACCAGTATGATGTGACAGATGTAAATTATATTAACGCTTTAATTCAAGCCTTACTGAAATTTTGGGTCAAGCGAAACAGAAATGATGGTTAGTTGGGCACTTCCCTTTCACATATAACAATATTGTGCTTACAATGATGTTTGAGTCCATGCAGATTCCACTTTTGTACCAATTGCAAAGTAGAGCATAAGCTACTGTAAGGGGAAAAACTGGACCGTCAATATTAAAAGCGCTTGCAGCATGGTAGCACAGTGGTTAGCACAGTTGCTTCACAGGTCCAGGATTCCAGGTTTGATTCCGGCTTGGGTCACTGTCTGTGCGGAGTATGCACGTTCTCCCCATGTCTCCGTGGGTTTCCTCCGGGTCTCTGGTTTCCTCCCACAGTCCAAAGATGTGCAGGTTAGGTGGATTGACCATGATAAATTGTCCTTAGTGTCCAAAAATGTTGGCTGGGGTTACTGGGTTACGGGACAGGGTGGAGGGCTTAAGTGGGATGCTCTTTCCAAGGGCTTTAAAATGTTGGGTGGGGTCACTGGGTTATGGGGATAGGGTGGAGGGCTTAAGTGGGGTGCTCTTTCCAAGGGCAGACTTGAAGGGCCAAATTGGTCTTCTGCACTGTAAAGTCTATGATTCCATGATGCTTATACCTGCAGACGGCAGGGTATAGTTAAAACCCAGAATTAACTGTTGCATGAGATTTACACCTACTGGATGTGATTAGAAGCCGGCAGAGGAGACTTCCGGTTGCGGCTATGCGGAGCTAAGTCGCACATTCGGTGGCTCCCACAAGAACGGACTTTTGGGCTCTTTTCAGGGCCCGCAACGGCGCTTTTTCGACGTTTCCCGGTGTGGGAAGGAGATTACAACAATTCCCCGATAGTATATGGCTTTTAACAGGAAAGGGGCGACTAAGAAGGTGGTGGTGGACTCGAAGAAGGTGTGAGGGAAGAAGAACAAAATGGCGGCGGGCGGAGACCAGGCAGCGTGGATGCAGTGGGCGCAGGAGCAACAGGAGGGTATCCAGCGCTGCTTCAGAGAGATTAAAGCGGACCTGCTTGAGCCAATGAAGGCTTCTATTGATAAGCTGCTGGAGGCACAGACAGCCCAGGGGGTGGCGATCCGCGAGGCCCGACAAAAGATCTCCGACAACGAGGACGACACCTTAGGCCTGGCGGTAAAGGTGGAGGTGCACGAGGCGCTCCACAAGAAATGGCAGGAGCGGTTCGAGGAGATGGAGAATCGGTCGAGGCGGAAGAATCTGCGGATTCTGGGCCTCCCGGAGGGGCTGGAGGGGCCGGACGTGGGGGGCCTATGTGGTCACCATGTTGAACTCGCTGATGGGAGCGGGGTCCTTCCAGGGGCCCCTGGAGCTGGAAGGGGCCCATAGAGTGCTGACGAGGAGGCCCAAGGCTAACGAGACTCCGCGGGCGGTGCTGGTGCGGCTTCATCGGTTCGCTGATCGGGAGTGTGTGCTCAGGTGGGCCAAGAAGGAGAGGAGCAGCAGGTGGGAGAACGCGGAGGTTCGAATATACCAGGACTGGAGTGCGGAGGTGGCGAAGAGGAGGGCCGGGTACAATCGAGCAAAGGCGGTGCTGCACAGGAAGGGGGTGAAGTTTGGCATGTTGCAGCCGGCGCGAATGTGGGTCACCTACAACGACCAGCACCATTATTTTGAGTCTCTGGAGGAGGCGTGGGCCTTTGTTCAGGCCGAGAAGTTGGACACGGATTGAGGGTTGGGATGGGCGTTTGGGGACTGCAGTTGATATGTTACTTTTTGAGGGGGGTCCTTTGCTCCTGGTTTCATTTTCTTTGTGTTTTTCTCTTTCTGGTTGGTGAGGGTGGTAAGGGCGGGTTGGGCACTGTTTTGGTTGGGTTGGTCGGGGGGGCTCTTGGAGGGGGGTAAGCAAATGGAACAGGTGTGGATGGCCAGCGGTGAGATGGGGCCCCGCGGGGGAGGGGGAGGCCCGAGTCGGGGGTGAGGGGACTGGGCCTGTAAAAGGAGCTGGGGCAGAGGTGGGCGGGGCGGGTAGGTGGAAAGCGCGGGCTTTTTCCCACGCTGAAGACTGGAGGGGGCGGGGGCGGGGCCGGGAAGAGAGGGTTGTTTCCCGCGCTTAGGATGGAAGGGGTAGGGGGAGAGCCTGTGGATGGGGAACGGAATAGGAGGGTGTGTCACACAATGGGAGGAGTTGAAGGAGAGGCGGGAGTGGCCGGGGTCAGCAGGAGTCAGCTGACTTGCGGAAGTGCAATGGGGGGAGTAAAACAGCTAGGATGGGTCCTAGCCATATGGGTCCAGTCTGAAGAATAAAGGTAGATGGGTGACGGTGAGAGGGGCTGGGAGGAAACATTCAGTACAGGGATCCACTGTGGTCGTTCCCCTTAGTGACAAGTATACCGCTTTGGATACTGTTGGGAGGGGATGACTTACCATGGGTAAGTCATGGGGTACAGGTCTCTGGCACAGTGTCTGTCCCTGTTGCTCAGAAGGGAAGGGGGGAGTGGAGTAGACCATTAGACATTGGAGACTCCATAGTTAGGGGGACAGACAGAAGATTCTGTGGCCTCCCAGGTGCCAGGGTGCGTAATGTCTCAGATCGTGTTTTCGGGATCCTTAAGGGGGAGGGGGAGCAGCCGCAAGTCGTGGTCCACATAGGTACCAACGACATAAGTAGGAAAAGGGATAGGGATGTGAGGCAGGAATTCAGGGAGCTAGGGTGGAAACTTAGATCTAGGACAAACAGAGTTATTATCTCTGGGTTGTTACCCGTGCCACATGATAGCGAGACGAGGAATAGGGAGAGAGAGGAGTTGAACACGTGGCTACAGGGATGGTGCAGGAGGGAGGGTTTCAGGTTTCTGGATAATTGGGGCTCATTCTGGGGTCGGTGGGACCTCTACAAACGGGATGGTCTACACCTGGGCCAGAGGGGTACCAATATCCTGGGGGGGAAATTTGCTAATGCTCTACGGGAGGGTTTAAACTAGTTCAGCAGGGGCTTGGGAACCTTAATTGTAGCTCCAGTATACAGGATGTTGAGAGCAGTGAGGTCATGAGTAAGGTTTCAAAGTTGCAGGAGTGTACCGGCAGGCAGGAAGGTGGTTTAAAGTGTGTCTTCTTCAATGCCAGGAGCATCCGGAATAAGGTGGGTGAACTTGCGGCATGGGTTGGTACCTGGGACTTCGATGTTGTGGCCATTTCGGAGACATGGATAGAGCAGGGACAGGAATGGTTGGTGCAGGTGCCGGGGTTTAGATATTTCAGTAAGCTCAAGGAAGGTGGTAAAAGACGGGGAGGGGTGGCATTATTAGTCAAGGACAGTATTACGGTGGCAGAAAGGACGTTTGATGAGGACTCGTCTACTGAGGTAGTATGGGCTGAGGTTAGAAACAGGAAAGGAGAGGTCACTCTGTTAGGGGTTTTCTATAGGCCTCTGAAAAGTTCCAGAGATGTAGAGGAAAGGATTGCAAAGATGATTCTGGATAGGAGCGAAAGCAATAGGGTAGTTGTTATGGGCGACTTTAACTTTCCAAATATTGACTGGAAACGCTATAGTTTGAGTACTTTAAATGGGTCCATTTTTGTCCAATGTGTGCAGGAGGGTTTCCTGACACAGTATTTAGATAGGCCAACGAGAGGCGAGGCCATATTGGATTTGGTACTGGGTAATGAAGCAGGACAGGTGTTAGATTTGGAGGTAGGCGAGCACTTCGGTGATAGTGACCACAATTCGATTAAGTTTACTTTAGTGATGGAAAGGGATAGGTATATACCACAGGGCACGAGTTATATCTGGGGGAATGGCAATTATGATGCGATGAGGCAAGACTTAGGATGCATCGTATGGAGAGGAAAACTGCAGGGGATGGGCACAATGGAAATGTGGAGCTTGTTCAAGGAACAGCTTCTGTGTGTCCTTGATAAGTATGTACCTGTCAGGCAGGGAGGAAGTGGTCGAGCAAGGGAACCGTAGTTTACTCAAGCAGTCGAAACACTTGTCAAGAGGAAGAAGGAGGCTTATGTAAAGATGAGAAATGAAGGTTCAGTTAGGGCGCTCGAGAGTTACAAGTTAGCTAGGAAGGACCTAAAGAGAGAGCTAAGAAGAGCCAGGAGGGGACATGAGAAGTCTTTGGCCGGTAGGATCAAGGAGAACCCTAAAGCTTTCTATAGATATGTCAGGAATAAAAGAATGACGAGAGTAAGAGTAGGGCCAGCCAAGGACAGTCGTGGGAAGTTGTGCTTGGAGTCCGAGGAGATAGGAGAGGTGCTAAATGAATATTTTTCGTCAGTATTCACACAGGAAAAAGACAATGTTGTCGAGGAGAATACTGAGATTCAGGCTACTAGACTAGAAGGGCTTTCAGTTCATAAGGAGGAGGTGTTAGCAATTCTGGAAAGTGTGAAAATAGATAAGTCCCCTGGGCAGGATGGGATTTATCCTAGGATTCTCTGGGAAGCTAGGGACGAGATTGCTGAGCCTTTGGCTTTGATCTTTAAGTCATCTTTGTCTACAGGAATAGTGCCAGAAGACTGGAGGATAGCAAATGTTGTCCCCTTGTTCAAGAAGGGGAGTAGAGACAACCCCGGTAACTATAGACAAGTGAGCCTTACTTCTGTTGTGGGCAAAATCTTGGAAAGGTTTATAAGAGATAGGATGTATAATCATCTGGAAAGGAATAATTTGATTAGAGATGGTCAACATGGTTTTGTGAAGGGTAGATCGTGCCTCACAAACCTTATTGAGTTCTTTGAGAAGGTGACCAAACAGGCGGATGAGGGTAAAGCAGTTGATATGGTGTATATGGATTTCAGTAAAGCGTTTGATAAGGTTCCCCATGGTAGGCTACTGCAGAAAATACGGAGGCATGGGATTCAGGGTGATTTAGCAGTTTGGATCAGAAATTGTCTAGCTGGAAGAAGACAAAGGGTGGTGGTTGATGGGAAATGTTCAGACTGGAGTCCAGTTCCTAGTGGTGTACCACAAGGATCTGTTTTGGGGCCATTGCTGTTTGTTATTTTTATAAATGACCTGGAGGAGGGCGTAGAAGGGTGGGTGAGTAAATTTGCAGATGACACTAAAGTCGGTGGAGTTGTGGACAGTGCGGAAGGATGTTACAAGTTACAGAGGGACATAGATAAGCTGCAGCGCTGGGCTGAAAGGTGGCAAATGGAGTTTAATGCAGAAAAGTGTGAGGTGATTCATTTTGGAAGGAATAACAGGAAGACAGAGTACTGGGCTAATGGTAAGATTCTTAGCAGTGTGGGTGAGCAGAGAGACCTCGGTGTCCATGTACATAGATCCCTGAAAGTTGCCACCCAGATTGAGAGAGTTGTTAAGAAGGCGTACGGTGTGTTAGCTTTTATTGGTAGAGGGATTGAGTTTCGGAGCCATGAGGTCATGTTGCAGCTGTACAAAACTCTGGTGCGGCCGCATTTGGAGTATTGCGTGCAATTCTGGTCGCCGCATTATAGGAAGGATGTGGAAGCATTGGAAGGGGTGCAGAGGAGATTTACCAGAATGTTGCCTGGTATGGAGGGAAGAACTTATGAGGAAAGGCTGAGGGACTTGAGGCTGTTTTCGTTAGAGAGAAGAAGGTTAAGAGGTGACTTAATTGAGGCATACAAGATGATCAGAGGATTGGATAGGGTGGACAGTAAGAGCCTTTTTCCTCGGATGGTGATGTCTAGCACGAGGGGACATAGCTTTAAATTGAGGGGAGATAGATATAAGACAGATGTCAGAGGTAGGTTCTTTACTCAGAGAGGAGTAAAGGCGTGGAATGCCCTGCCTGCAACAGTAAGGGGACTGAATGGGCCGGTTAAGCGGGCCCGCGTGTTCGCGCAACTGAAGGGGCTGAAGGCGGATGTGGTTATGCTCCAGGAGACACACCTGAAGGTGGCAGACCAGGTAAGATTGAGGAAAGGGTGGGTAGGTCAGGTGTTTCATTCGGGGCTGGATGAAAAAAATCGAGGGGTGGCGATCTTGGTGCGAAAGAAGGTGTCATTCGAGGAGTCGAGCATTGTGGCAGACAATGACGGTAGGTACGTAATGGTAAGTGGTAAGCTGCAGGGAGAGAGGGTGGTACTGGTCAATGTGTATGCCCCTAATTGGGACGATGCGGGTTTTATGCGGCGCATGTTGGGTCGGATCCCAGACTTGGAAGTGGGGGGCCTGATAATGGGGGGAGACTTTAACACGGTGCTGGATCCGGCACTGGATCGCTCCAGGTCTAGGACAGGTAGGAAGCCAGCTGGGGCTAGAGTGCTGAGGGGGTTTATGGACCAGATGGGAGGGGTGGACCCTTGGAGATTTGCAAGGCCCGGGGCTAGGGAATTTTCATTCTTCTCACATGTCTCTCAGGCTTATTCCTGAATCGACTTTTTTATTTTGAGCAGGGCGCTGATAGCGAGAGTAGAGGATACCGAGCATTCGGCGATAGCCATTTCGGACCACGCCCCGCATTAGGTGAACTTAGAGCTGGGGCGGAGAGGGACCAGCGCCCGTTGTGGCGCTTGGAGGTGGGGCTGTTGGCAGACGAGGAGGTGAGCGAGCGGGTCCGAGGAAGTATAGCGAGGTACCTGGAGGCCAACGACAACGGGGAGGTCCGAGTGGGGATGGTATGGGAGGTGCTGAAGGCGGTGGTTAGGGGAGAGCTGATCTCCATTAGGGCCCACAAGGAGAGGAGGGAGCAGGGGGAGAGGGAGAGGCTGGTGGTGGAGATGGTGAGGGTAGACAGGAGGTATGCGGACATGCCGGAGGAATTGTTGAGGAAGAGGCGCAGCCTCCAGGCCGAATTCGACCTGGTGACCACCAAGAAGGCGGAGGTGCAGTGGAGGAATGCCCAGGGGTTGATTTACGAGTATAGGGAAAAGGCAAGCCGGATGCTGGCGCATCAGCTTCGGAAGTGGGACGCAGCTAGGGAGATCGGGGGAGTTAAGGACAGGGGAGGGTGTGTGGTGCGGAGTGGGGTTGGCATCAATGGGGTCTTCAGGGACTTCTATGAGGAATTGTACCGGTCCGAGCCCCCACTGGAGGAGGGTGGGATGGGCCGCTTCCTGGACCAATTGAGGTTTCCGAAGGTGGAGGAGGGACTGGTGGCGGGATTGGGGGCCCCGATTGGGCTGGAGGAGCTGACCAAAGGGATAGGAAGCATGCAGGCGGGGAAGGCACCGGGGCCGGATGGTTTCTCGGTCGAATTCTATAAAAAATATATGGACCTGTTGGGCCTGTTGCTAGTTAGGACCTTCAATGAGGCAAGGGAGGGGGGGCCTTGCCCCCGACGATGTCCCGGGCAGTGATCTCCTTGATCCTGAAGTGGGGCAAGGATCCCCTGCAGTGTGGGTCTTACAGGCCGATTTTGTTGCTAAACTTAGATGCCAAGGTGCTGGCGAAGGTCTTAGCCGCGAGGATTGAGGATTGTGTGCCGCAGATCATCCACAAAGACGAGACGGGGTTCGTGAAGGGGAGGCAGTTGAACCCGAATGTGCGGAGGCTTTTGAACTTTATCATGATGATGGCGAGGGAGGGGGAGGCTGAGATAGTGGTGGCGATGGACGCTGAGAAAGCCTTCGATAGGGTAGAGTGGGGGTACTTGTGGGAGGTGCTGAAGAGGTTTGGGTTTGGGGAGGGGTTTGTCAGGTGGGTTAGGCTGTTGTATGAGGTCCCGATGGCGAGTGTGGCCACAAATAGGAGGAGGTCCGAGTACTTTCAGTTGCACCGAGGGACGAGGCAGGGGTGTGCCCTTTCCCCCCTGCTCTTCGCACTGGCGATTGAACCCCTGGCTATGGCACTGAGTGAGTCGAGGAACTGGAGGGCGTTGGTGCGGGGTGGGGAGGAGCATAGGGTGTTACTCTATGCGGACGACTTGCGGCTATATGTGGCGGACCCGCTGGGGGGGAATGCCGGAGGTAATGAGGATACTTAGGGAATTCGGGGATTTTTCGGGGTACAAGCTCAACATGGGGAGGAGCGAGCTTTTCGTGGTTCACCCAGGGGACCAGGAGAGGGGGATTGGCGAGCTCCCACTAAAAAGGGCGGAGGAGAGCTTCAGGTATTTGGGGGTCCAGGTGGCCAGGAGCTGGGGGGCCCTGCATCGGCTTAATTTCACAAGGCTGGTGGAGCAGATGGAGGAGGAGTTCAAGAGGTGGGACACGTTGCCGCTGTCCTTCGGGGGTAGGGTGCAGTCAGTCAAAATGACGGTGCTCCCAAGGTTTTTGTTCCTGTTCCAGTGCCTCCCCATGTTTATACCGAAGGCCTTCTTTAGGCGGGTCAACAGGAGTATAATGGGGTTTGTGTGGGCGCGAGGGACTCAGAGGGTGAGAAGGGTGTTCCTGGAGCGGAGTAGAGATAGGGGTAGCTGGCGCTGCCCAGCTTCTGTGGGTACTGCTGGGCCGCCAATGCGACGATGGTGCGCAAGTGGGTGATGGAGGGGGAGGGGGCTGCAAGGAAGAGGCTGGAGACGGCGTCTTGTGTGGGTACGAGCCTGGGGGCGCTGGCAACGGCGCCGCTGCCGTTCCCTCCAAGGAGGTATACCACGAGCCCGGTGGTGGCGGCTGCCCTCAAAATCTGGGGGCAGTGGAGACGGCACAGGGGGGAAGTTGAGGCCTCGGTGTGGACCCCAATACGGGGGAACCACCGGTTCGTCCCAGGGAGAACAGATGGAGGGTTTTCGGGGTGGCACAGGGCAGGGATACGAAGGTTGGGGGACCTGTTTGTGGTCGGGAAGTTCGCGAGCCTGGGTGAGCTGGAGGAGAAGTACGGGCTCCCCCCCGGGGAACACCTTCAGGTACTTACAGGTAAGGGCGTTTGTCAGGCGGCAGGTGGTGGAATACCCGCGGCTGCTGCCACAGACAGTACAGGACAGAGTGCTCTCGGGGGGGTGGGTGGGAGTGGGAAAGATCTCGGAAATTTACCAGGTGATGCAGGAGGTGGAGGAGGCCTCGGTGGTGGAGGTGAAAGGTAAGTGGGAGGAGGAGTTGGGAGTTGAGATTGAGGAAGGGACGTGGGCAGATGCCCTAGGGAGGGTGAACTCTTCCTCATCGTGCGCGAGGCTCAGCCTCATACAGTTTAAGGTGTTGCACAGGGCACACATGACCGGGACAAGGATGAGAAGGTTTTTTGGGGGTGAGGACAGGTGCATTAGGTGCTCATGGAGCCCAGCAAATCACACCCATATGTTCTGGGCATGCCCAGCGTTGGAGGAATTTTGGAAGGGCGTAGCGAGGCCGATGTCGAGGGTGGTAGGATCCAGGGTCAAACCGGGCTGGGGGCTCACAATATTTGGGGTCGCAGAGGAGCCAGGAGTGCAGTAGGCGAAAGAGGCCAGTATTCTGGCCTTTGCGTCCCTGGTAGCCCGGCGAAGGATTCTTCTTCAGTGGAAGGATGCGAGGCCCCCAAGCGTGGAATCCTGGATCAGCGATATGGCGGTGTTTATTAAGTTGGAGAGGGTGAAATTCGCCTTGAGAGGGTCGGTACAAGGGTTCTTTAGGCGGTGGCAACCGTTCTTAGACTTCCTGGCAGAACGGCAGACATTGGTCAATGGCAGCAGCAACTCGGGGGGGGGGGGGGGGGGGGGGGCGGGGCGGGGGGTGGTTTACTTTATTTTTGTTTTTGTTATTTACACTGGAGTGTCTGAGGTGGTGTATATACCTGTTATGTTAAGTCGGGGTGTTAATGTTAATTTATTATTTATGTACAGGGCGGAGGGGGGTATGGAGGGTTGTTTTTCTAGACTGTGTTTTGTACTTAACCCTGTTGGGTTCCTTTTTCATTTTTTTATTGATATTTTATGAAAACCTTAATAAAAATTATTTAAAAAAAGAAAAAAGAAGCCACCAGAGAGTCGACCATTCACAATATCAGTAAATAAATAAGATAATGTGTGGGCTCACTGTGATTAGCTCAAATGAGATTGTGTGGACCTGTGGGTAGCTTATCTGTATTTTAAATATTGTGTACAAACCTGTGTGACTCTTTAAACCATTGGAGAAGTCTCCTGGGTAACCTGTCGAATTTGTCTCCCACTGGTGTAAATTATCTGGCCTCATTGCGAGTGAGAGGCCTGTGAATAGTGGGAGAGGCCAAAAACAAGCCTGGGTGCACTGGGCTTGCTGCCAACTGGGGGTGCACCCTTGGGTGGGGTGGGCTGCCATAGGAGGGGGGCCGGTGTTGGTTGGGGAGAGGGGTGGTCCGCCTGGGGGGAGCAACCGCACACAGCTCAGCCATGCCAACCCCTGGATCGAGTGTACCTGTTCAGGGGCCAACCCCTGACCCTGCCCATCTGCCCCACCGACCACCCATAACCCCTCACCAACTGCTGAGGCCTCTAGCCTTACAGCTGAAGGCAATTGTTGAATTGTCAATCATAGTTAAGTGATCTCTTCACACATCCCAAGTGAATTCCTGTGGGTGGGCGGGCCATGTAGCTTGTGGAAGTCATCGCCAAGCATCCCAATCAGACCACGATGCATGGATATTGTGCCTACACACTGCAGGAGGCAACACCACACATGCAACAACCGAGATCTGAACACTCAGGGGATGGGCCCCAGCACTGGGGACATGTCCATGGATGGAGGGTGTGTATGTGCAACGGGGAGGGGACCAGCGCCCGATCCAAGAAACGTTATGTGCTTGTCAGGGGTACAGAGTCTGGGGTCCGTTGCGGGGGGGCCCTGCTGCAGTCCGGTGTGTGTAGGCAGGGCGTTGTGGGGGAGGGAAGGAGGGGGCGAGAACAGTGGGGGAATGGAGGGTCCCAGGGTGGGAGCCATCACTGTTTGTCAATCTAACACCCTCTCCCAATTTCTCACAGATATTGAATGGTATGGATGGTATTTTGGGCCCCGCAGAACAGGCCCAAGTGGTGTGACTGGAAGGCAGGTCGGCCAGACGTCGGAGACGGCGGCAGCAGCAGTGTCTACAGAGACTCAAGGCAGCAGCCCATGTACCGGACCCCACCCCACACCCTGAGGAACCGGCCACCCATCAGGCCAGGGTGAGACCTACTGGGGAAGGCCTGCGACGGCCCAGGGTCTACAAGCATTGTTGGTCATTCGAGCAGATGACGGACAGCACGTGCCGTAGGAGGCTCTGCCGGAACAAGGATTCAGTGCGGCATCTGTGCCATGGCCTCGCGGACCTGGCACCACATGGAGAAGGAGGACACCCGCTCTTGGTGGCCGTCAAGGTCACCGCAAGCCTGTATTTTTACACCTCGTGATCATTTCGGGGCTCGAGCGGGGACCTGTCTGGCATCTCACATGCCACAGCCCAATGGTGCATCCCACCAGTCATGGGTGCCTTGTTTGCTCAGACAGAAAACTAATCAACTTTGACATGCACATATGTGTACGCTTCCCAGGGAGTGTGCACAACAGTTACATACTGGGGCAGTCAGGCATCCTTGGCCTCGTCGAGGCCCACCCCAGGATGGCCAGCTGGCTCCTGGGTGATAAGGGGTACCCGCTGAGGACCTGGATAATGACGGCAGTAGGGAGGCCAGAGACCGAGGTCAAGAGCCAATACAATGAGGTTCCCTGTGGCCACCCGAGCTGCCATTGAACGGTGCATCAAACTGCTCAAAATACGCTTCGCCGACCAACACTGCTCCGGTGGTGCCCTGCGGTACACCCTCCAGAGGGTCACCCGCCTTGTGGAGGTCTGCTGTGTCCTCCATGACCTGGCACAGCAGCGGGGTGAATTGCTGGAGGAGGGGGATGAGGAACATGTGGCCACCTCCAAGGAGGAGGAAGACAAGCAGGGGCTGGGTGAGGAACCTAAGGCACAGCCGGAGGCTGCAGGACGTGCAGCAGCGACGGGAGTCCAGGAAGACCTTCATACCCGCTCGCTTCACATAGGAAGTGGCCTTGTCCATCATCGCTACCTTTCCCATCCCCGTCCTCCCATTCCCCACCTTCCCTGAGTCTGTGTTACATCACTCCCGGGTGCTGGGACTGTGTCGGCACTGTCAGCGGGTCACTTTTAAGGGCAGGGACACAATGATATACCGCAGCGAGCTGAGCGCTAGTGCTCCTCAATCTACGCCATACTCTGACCTCTGCCTGTCGGCTGAATGCTCGCTCACACTCATCACCTGCATTCAGTGTGCCGGGGCCGGAGAGGAGGGGCATGCCTGGAGAGATGGGCCAAGGTTTCGGAGGCTGGCCCTCATTGCGGAAGAAAGTGACAGAGGCACCATATTGGTTGAAGCACCTCATCAAGGGCAGCCTGGTACTCGGTCACGTCCCTTGGCAACGTGGACATTCTGCCGAGGCCCTCAGCCATGGCCATCACTGACTGCCTTGGACACCTCCACTCATGCTGCTGGTGTTGTGCACCAAGCTCTCCACTGCAGTCACCACCTGAGCAGTGTTCGCCTTGGTGCCACGCATTGCCAGCGATATCTACCGAGCCTATAGCCTCTGGGACTCCTGCAATCAGCTATGGACCTGTTGGAGTGTCGCTGACATCTCCCTCTGAACATCCCGGCCGCTCCCTAATGCTTCCACCAGTTTCGGGATAGACTGGTCCATAGGCCCAGGATCTGGCTGCGACCCAGCTGGATCCTGGGATCCAGCATACCTCCGACTGCTGTCTCGCCTGCCTCCACCTAATGTGTATCAGCAACTGCGTGCTGTTACCACACTGAGACCAACACTGCGAGAGTGGCGACCACAGTGGAGAGCCTGGTGCATGACATCAGCACCATTAATGAGGGTGTCCAAGGTGCTGCAGGACATGCCCCGCTTTCAGATGGGCATGGCCGAGCCACTGCAGAGCTTGTCCCAGTTGCAGAGAAGCATCGCCGAGAGCTGGCAGAGACAGATGACGCAGGGGCAGCCGGGGCTCGAACCAGTTGCCCCTCCATCCCAAGGTGAGCTGTGAGCAAAGATGGCTACTCACCTCCTTAGCTCCCTGAAGAAGCCCTTCCGCCAAGTTCACATATCTCAAAAGGAGTTCTAATCGCCACCAGCATGACCACCTGCTGGGGAGGTCGATAAATGAAGGGAGACCGTTGGATATGGGTGGCTCCCATTAATTGTATGGAAATACGGCTTAAGTGGTGATAAGTAATTTCTCGCCACGCCATGGCGAGGTCCCGAGGAACGCGCTGATTGCATCGCAAACTGTTTGCCGCCTGGCGCGGTTCTCGCTTTCAGCCACTTCCGCTATTCACCGACCTCGTTTTGCTCGAGCGAGGGCGTAGCGAGGCCGGAGAATCGCGTGCTGAGTCAATTCAAGGAGGAGGTAGACAGATTTTTAATTGGTAATGGGTTGTAGGGTTATGGCGAACGGGCAGGAAAGTGGAGTTGAGGCCGAGAGGAGATCAGCCCTGATGGTATTGAATGGCGGAGCAGGATTGAGGGGCTGGCTTCCTTACTCCTGCTCCTAGTTCTTCTGAGTATTGTTCATAACGCTCCACAACCTATCATATACTGTGACTTTTGTATGTCGCTACACATTTTACAACCAATTGAGCATCAGTGCAGCAAAGGAGGTGGGGGGGCCGGGTAGGAGGTCAGGGAGGAAGGGGGGGTGTAGTGTCATGGGGTGGGGGATGGGGGTGGGGGGCGATCATACCCTTCCACCCATTCATCCCTTCCCCTCCCCCAACTTACAATGGTTTAAATCTGTTTCCCCAAATCTTGCAGTTTCCACTAATGCTCCCTAAATGTCCTTGTGCACCAGTCTCTGAAGGTAAACACGCAGATGCAGCAGACAGTAAAGGAGGCATTTTTAAAATAATCTTTATTGTGACAAGTAGGCTTACATTAACACTGCAATGAAGTTACTGTGAAAAGCCCCTAGTCACCACATTCCGGCGCCTGTTCGGGTACACAGAGGGAGAATTCAAAATGTCCAAATTACCTAATAGCACATCTTTCAGGGCATGTGGGAGGAAACTGGAGCACCCGGGGGAAACCCACGCAGACACAGAGAGAACGTGCAGACTATGCACAGTGAGTGACCAAAGTCGGGAATCGAACCTGGGACCCTGCCGCTGTGAAGCCATAGTGCTAACCACTGTGCTACCATGCTGCCCACTATGCTAACATGCAGGCTAATGGTATGTTGGCCTTCATTGCGAGAGGTTTCGAGTACAGGAGCAGGTATGTGTTGTTGTAATTATACAGGGCCTTGGTGAGGCCACACCTGGAATATCGTGTGTAGTTTCGGTCTCCTTTTCTGAGGAAAGTTGTTCTTGCTCTTGAGGAAGTGCTGTGGAGGATTATGTTGAAATCTACCTGTGGTTAAGTGTAGTCTCGTATACACTCAACTAAGCAGAAATTTGCGCTACACTTCTTGGGTGCGAAATGAAATCTTTATTGGGTGTCTATTGATTATAATTGAGCGTTTGAAATCTTCTTGTGGTAACAAATCAAATGTTCTCAAGAAAACCCCTGCCAGCAGAAGACTTTTAAGAGATAATTAAAATTAGTAGCTTACAAACGACTTGAACTTCAAAATACAGTCATGGTTTCTTGCTCAAAGCAAAACAGCTTGCGCAGATTTAGAGTTAGAATAGAAATATGAAAATAAAGATAGCAAATAGTCAGGTAAAAAGTATAGGGTGATTCCGGAATAAAGAATGGCTGCCCGGACCACTATTTTTAAGGAATTTGTTATCAATCTGAGTCAACCTGTTCTTACCCCTGTAACATGCTGATTGGTTTTGATGAGTCTTCAATACATTTGATTCGATGATTGGGTTATTAGTCTTCAATGTGCAACATCATCTCGTTGAACTTTAAAGTTAATATAAATGATGCATGTGGAATTCTTAAATGTGTATTGGAATGCAAACTCTGCTCTTATCATTGGACTGGTATGTGCTGAAATCTGCAATTCCTTTCTTTTGAACAATGGAGAGCTCATATTAACTATAATGTCGATTTGACCCTCAGTAGAAATGTTGCATTTGCTTCTAGCTCGACTGCAAAATGTTTCAAATGCTGTGTTTTATTTTTGCAAGGTATGTGCTTTTGCAAACTGAGGTTATGTTTGTTCATTTTTGCAGTGTTATGATGGAATACATTTTAAAATGATTTCTGAACTGGGCTTTTATATTTATAATAAAATGGCTAATTAATGATCCTTTTACGTGTCAGAAATAGCAGGCGTCCTTCAGTTTACCAGACTGATTCCAGGGATGGCATCGGCCTCTTTCGTGCGACCATGGGGAGGTCTCGATTTCCTGTTGCTGGAGCGTCTCCTTGCTCTGCGCTGGCTGGAAGCGTTGACAGGTCGCACAGTTGAGGACCACATTCGAGATGTCCTGGCTAATACCGGGCCAGTAGACAGCCTGCTTGGCTCTGCGTCTGCACTTCGCGACGCCCAGGTGTCCCGCATGGAATTGGCGGAGCACCAAGCTCTGGAGGCTGAGTGGAATGACAATCCGGTCCAGCTTGATGAGGATACCATCAATCACCGTCAGGTCGTCCTTTACACTGTAAAATTGTGGGCACTGCCCTTTCTGCTAGCCATTGGTGAGGTGGTGCATGACACGCTGCAAGAGGGGATCTTTGGCCAGTGAGAAGACCCAGGCATTCCTTCTCTATTTGCGCATACCTTGTTTTGGTGGGTGTCATGGACCTCGATGCGTAGGCTACCGGTGCCCAGGATGAAGTGTAATTACGTTGAAGCAGCACCACACCGATGCCATCCTGGCTCGCATCTGTCGAGATCTTCATCTCCCTGTCCGGGTCTAAAAATGCCAATATGGGTGCAGTGGTGAGCTTGGCTTTCAGCTCCAACCACTCTGCCTGATGTGCTGCCTTCCATTCCAAGGCAGTGGACTTTTTCACCAGGTTTTGTAGTGCCGTGGTGCGTGAAGCCAGGTTTGGGATGAACTTGCCCAGAAAATTGACCATGTGCAACACCGCCTTCTTGACTTCAGGGACCTTCATGGCTTGATGGCCTTGACCTTGTCTGTGTCGGGCGCACGCCCTGCTAAGAGATCTGGTCACCTAGGAACTTGAGTGTCGACATGCCAAAGCAACATTTGGACCTGTTCAGTTTCAGGCCATTGGCATGGACACGGCGGAATACCTGCTGGAGACAGGAAACATGCTCTTCAGGGGTCGTTGACCATATGATGATGTCGCCCACGTACACATGAACCCCTGCAATGCTTTCCATCATCGTCTCCATGGTGCGATGGAAGATCTCCGATGCCGAGACAATGCTAAACGGCATGTGATTATAGCAGTATCTGCCAATCGGTGCAAAGCCTTCTGCTGGACTCATCCAGCTGGATTTGCCAAAATCCATGTGACACATCTAACTTGGTGAAAAAACATGCTTGTGCCATCTCACTGGTGAGTTCCTCACGCTTCGGGATGGGGTAGTGTTCACGCATTATATTCTGGTTGAGATCCTTGGGATCAATGCAAATGGGCATGGAGGCTTTCTAACACATACCATCGAGCTGACCCAGTCAGTCGGTTCGGTTACCTTGGAAATGATGCCCTGTTGCTGAAGATCCTTGAGCTGTGCCTTCAGGCGCTCCCTCAGCGGAGCCAGGACCTGGCGTGGTGTGTGGACCAGTGCCTTGGCATCAGGTCGTAGCAGAATCTTGTATCGATATGGCAGCATGCCCATCCCGTCGAACACATCCGGATACTGAGTGAGGATGTCGTCAATGCCGGCCTGAAGAACCACATTGGAGGATGTCATTGTGTAAACCTGCTGCACGAGGTTCAGCTGCTTGCAGGCATGCGCACCAAGTAGGGATGCCCTATCTGGCTTGACAATTTCAAAACATAACCGTGCATGGGTGCTCCGGTTGGAGACGAGTAGATGGCAGGATCTCAGTGCCGTGATGGCATTTCCGTTGTAGTCCAGGAGCCTGAAGGCTGCTGGAAGGACCTTGGGGGGCTTCTTGCTGTGTTTGAAATCTGCCTGTTAGAGGAGGTTGGGAGAAGCACCTGTGTCCAGCTTAAACTGGATGGAGCAGTGGTTGACCTGCATCACCGCCATTCGTCCGCAGAATCCACAGCGAGGATGGATTGAATTTGTGATGAGTTGGATGTGGCATATTCACATTTGGTCATGACGTCAGCGTTCTGACGCTCCACGCGTCATCGCACATGCGCAGTGCAGGTGTCGGCCGCTTCGTTATCCAGTTCGCATCGCGCATGCGTGGGGCCCCGGGAAAAGTGCACAAAATGGCCGCTTTCATCAATGCTGAGGCACTGCATTAGGGAGATGGCCTGCACACTCTCTGCCTCGTTCGAGGCAAGTTTCTAATTGTCAGCCGATTTGTACTGGGCATAGCGATTTTTGGCGTGCTCATGCACTGTGCATGTTTCAATCGCGACTGGCAGGGTCATATGTTTGATTTTCAGTAGCTGCTCTCTCAGAAGATCAGAGTGAACTCCAAAAACGATTTCGTCTCTGGTCATGGAGTCAGCAATATCACCAAAGTTGCAGGACAGCGCGAGCAAGCGGAGGTTCGTTAAGAAGGAGTTGAAAGATTCATCTTTACCTTGTAGATGCTGTTTGAATATCTAGCGCTCGAAGGTTTCATTGGTGTCCACTTCACAGTGACTGTCAAACTTGTCCAAGATGGTCTGAAACTTTGTCTTGTCCTGGCCTTCGGTGAAGTGAAAAGAGTTGAAGAGTTTGATGGCTTGATCACCTGCTGTTGAGAGGAGAAGCGCGATCTTCCTTGCATCAGACGCACCCACGAAGTCTGAAGCTTCGATGTACAGCAGAAACTTTTGCTTGACTGTCAGCCAGTTGGCACTGAGATTGCCGGAGGTCCTGAGCTGGTGAGGAGCCTGAATCTTCTCCATGGTGCCGGGATACATTCGCTGGTCGTCACGGAACGGACTGAGGTAAACCATCTAGATTAAGCAGTCTCCTGGTAGCATGTTGTGTTATGTACTCTGGGATAACACAGGCTGCAACTGGATGCAGCTTAAACCAAAAGATACTCCAGACCTTGAAGTTAGTTCAATCTGATTTATTGAACCAGTAGCACAGTTAGCACAGTTCTCTATGAATTCGACTCTCTGCTAACCTAAGCGTGGTTACTCTGTCTGACTGAACCAGACTAGCTCTTAGCCACGTGCTGGAGGTGTGATACTGTAAATACACCCTGACTCACTCTGTAGATGTTCATCAGTGGAAAGAGGCAGAGTATGAATGCCTCGTGCCTTTTATATTGAGGTACCACCCCTGAGTGTCCTGCTTGCTCATTGGTCATATCCTGTTCTCTGTGTTCGTTAGCTGTCTGTCTGTGCCTGTCTGTATATCATTATCTGCATGTCTGCATATCATGACAGTTAGGATTGTTCTCGCTGGAGTTCAGAAGAATGAGGGGGGATCTCAAAGAGACTTATAAAGCTCTAACAGGACTAGACAGAGTAGATGCAGGGAGGATGTTCCCGATGGTGGGTGTGTCCAGAACCAGGGGTCACAGTCAGGTTAAACCATTTTGGACAGAGATGAGGAGACATTTCTTCACCCAGAGTGGTGAACCTGTGGAATTCATTACCACAGGAAGCAGTTGATGCTAAAACATTGAATACATTCAAGAAGTGGCTAGAGACTTCCGGTGGCGTGGGCGAGCAGGGCGGCCGCAGCAACAAGAGCTCCCGCCAGCGGCCGCGATTCATGGCGATTTCGGGGAAATCCCCGAGTCTTCACGAACCCCCCAACTATCGTTGGCCTTTGGGGCCATCACGAGCAGCCAGTGGGGACAGTTTAAAAACCGGCGAAGAACCCCGCGCGGGTGTCAGGCGGCGGGGGCTGAGGCGTTGGGCCCGGCGCGCCGTCGAGGTCAGAGCAGCGGGGGCAGAGCTACGAGGAGGCCAAGGCAGCAGGCCCGAGGCCAGGGCACCATGTAGGGAGGGTGCTCCACGTCGGATGGCTCCCACCTAGGAGGAAGAAAGATGGCTGAAGCCTGGTCCCAGGGGAGCTCTGGGTGACTCCTGGGGAGAAAGAAAGAAGGTTTAAGGAAGTTTGGTAAAAGTTTTTTTTCTCTCCCCCTTTATTTTTCAATAAAAGAATAAGTCAGATTGATGAAGGACAGGAGGGTGAAGGGGGAGAGAGGAGAAAATAAATAAGATAAAAAATAATAAGCCGCTAAAGGATGCGAAGAGCAGCGTTGAAGAAAGGAGGAAACGCGGGTTCACCGCTGAAGGAGAAGACTAGCAAAAGTGTTGACAGGATGGCGGAAGCCGAACTGCAAGGCGGGACCGCACTACTTATGATGGAGAAGATGAACGAGGTGATGGCGGTGGAGCTGGAAAAACAGTTTGTGAGGCACATGGAGGCCTTGAGGAAAGAGACGGCGGTCGTGTTGAGGTCATTGGTGGAGGAGGCAATTGGCCCGATGAGGGTGGAGGTGGCAAAGGCATCGGCCGAGGTGAGAGAGCATGGCGAGAAGATGAAGGAGGTGGAGGAGGCCGTGTTATGACACAGTGACCAGGTCACCTCGATGGGGGACGAACTGCGGAGGGTGGTGGAGGTTAACAGAGGACTCCGAGCAAAGCTGGAAGACTTGAAAAAACGCTCAAGGCGGCACAATTTGAGAATTGTGGGCTTGCCCGAAGGGACAGAGGGCCCAAGGCCAATGCAATACTTCGCTCAGATGTTGGCGGAGCTGATGGGGGAGGGTGAGAGCCCCACCCTGTACGAGCTAGACCGAGCTTATCGGTCATTAAGGCCGAAGCCCAAAGTGAACGAGCCGCCAAGGGCAGTAATTGTCTGCTTCCATAAATTTTGCATGAAGGAGAAGATATTAAGCAGGGTGAAGCAGAAGCGTGAGGTCCTGTGGGATGGCACTGTGGTTCGGATCTACCAGGACTTGACGGTGGAGTTGGCAAAAAGACGAGCGGCATTTGGGCAAGTGAAGGCGGCTTTGTACAAGAAGGGGGTGCGATTTGGTGTGGTGTACCCGGCGAAGTTGAGAGTAACATATAAAGCCAAAGACTTTTATTTTGAGACAGCGGAGGCGGCTGAGGCGTTCGTGAGGGCAGAAGGCTTGGGACAGACGTGAAGAGCGGAACTGGAAGAAAGACTGTGGACTGTGTTTGAGCGGCTGGAAAATGTATCAATGTTACAACTTTCTTTTTACTGATTTGTATTGAAATTTCCTTCTCTTTGCATTGTTACAGAGTTCAAGTTAATGGCGTTCTGTGTTGTGACGGTTAAATGTTATGTTAGTGAATTGTAGGGGTTGGATTGTTGGGTTTGTTTTGGTGTTTCTTTCTCTGGGACTGGGTGGAAGAGAGGTCTTGGCGGGGGGAGCCACCCGCGCTAGCTAACTAAAGTCAGTTAGTGAACGGGGGTGAGGTGAGAGGAGGGCTGCGGACGTTGGAGCCTGGATAGCAGGCTTCAGTGTGCCTAAGAGGCGAGTGAGAGGGGGGGAAGGCATGGATGTTGGGGGATGTTTTTGTAGGGGGCTTTCTTGGGAGGGGGGGAAGGGGTTCGATGTTAACAATAGACAGGGGCCGGTCAGGCTTATGGGGCAGGACCCGGTGGTATGGTGATGGTGGATAAGAAAGTTGGGGGGAGGGGTGAGAGACCTCCAGTAAGGCATTGTAGGGCAGCACGGTAGCATTGTGGATAGCACAATTGCTTCACAGCTCCAGGGTCCCATGTTCGATTCCGGCTTGGGTCACTGCCTGTGTGGAGTCTGTACATCCTCCCCGTGTGTGTGTGTGGGTTTCCTCCGGGTGCTCCGGTTTCCTCCCACAGTCCAAAGATGTGCAGGTTAGGTGGATTGGCCATGATAAATTGCCCTTAGTGTCCAAAATTGCCCTTAGTGTTGGGTGGGGTTACTGGGTTATGGGGATAGGGTGGAGGTGTTGACCTTGGGTGGGGTGGGTGGAGGTGTTGACCTTGGGTGGGGTGCTCTTTCCAAGAGCCGGTGCAGACTCAATGGGCCGAGTGGCCTCCTTCTGCACTATAAATTCTATGATTCTATGATAAGGATAGTCACGTGGAACGTGAGAGGGCTAGGAGGTCCGGTCAAGAGGTCAAGGGTGCTTGCACATCTTAAAAGTTTGAAAGCTGATGTAGCAATGCTGCAGGAGACTCACTTGAGGGTGAAGGACCAGGTGAGACTTAAAAAGGGCTGGGTTAGCCAAGCGTTTCACTCCGGATTTGATGGAAGTGCTCGAGGGGTAGCGGTGTTGGTCAGCAAAAGGGTACGCTTCCAGATGGAGATGGTGGTGGCAGATCAGGGGGGTAGATATGTGATTGTGGCAGGGGTGCTGGAGGGGAGATTAGTGGCGCTGTTAAGTGTATACGGTCCCAATTGGGACGATGTGGGATTCGCGAGGAAGGTGTTTGGGGCTATTCCCGACTTGGACACGCATGAGCTGATTGTGGGGAGGACTGGAACTTGGTTCAGGAGCAAAGGTTGGACAGATCACGGCCACGTTTGCTGGTCCCATCGGGGGGGGGCGAAGGCGCTGGCTGGGCTAATGGTGGAAATGGGAGGGGTGGACCCTTGGAGGTTTCTGAACCCAAGGGAGCGGGAGTATTCGTTTTTCTCAGCAGTCAATAAGGTATACTCGCGGATCGACTTTTTTGTGGTGGGGAAGGCTTTGCTGGCTGGAGTCAAGGGGTCGGAATACTCTGCAATTGCAGTGTCAGATCACGCTCCACATTGGGTGGATATGGTGCTGGAGAAGGGGGTAGCGCAGAGACCGGGGTGGAAACTGGATGTGGGGCTTTTGGGGAACCAAGTGTTCTGTGAGAAAATTGAAACGGTAATTAAGGAATATGTAGGTTTCAATTGTACGGGTGAGGTGTCGAAGGCAGTCGTCTGGTAGGCTCTAAAGGCGGTGGTGAGGGGTGAGGTAATTTTGTTTAAGGCCAGGGTGGACAAAGAGGAGAGGTTGGAGCAGCAGAGGGTAATAGATGAGATGTTGGAGGTAGATAGGAGGTATGCAGAGGATGGGGACCCCGCAAAGCCGGAAAAGAGGAAGGAACTACAGGCGAGCTTCGACCGACTGACTACCAGGAAGGCGGTGCGCCAACTGAGACAAGCAAGGGGTGCAGTTTATGAACATGGAGATAAGGAGATAAGAACATGTTAGCAGGTCAGTTCCGGAGGGAGGCAGCGGCAAGGGAAATTCTTCAGGTGAGGGATAGGGCAGGGAAGTTGGTGGTGGCCCCAGTGCTGATTAACAAGGTTTTTGAGGAGTTTTATGAGAGGTTGTACAAGTCAGAGCCACCTGGGGGAGACCGTGAGATGCAGGAATTTCTAGATGGGTTGGAGTACCCGAGGCTAGGGGAGGAGGACAGGGCTACATTAGAAGGAGCAATAGTGGAGCAGGAGATAAAGGATGCGATTGGGAGGATGCAGTCGGGGAAGGTGGCAGGGCCGGATGGGTTTCCGGTGGAATAGTATAAAAAATTCAAGGATAGGTTGGCACCCCTGATGGTGGGGCTGTTTGAAGAGGCGATAGGGAAGGGGGTGTTGCCACAAACCTTGGGGCAGGCATCGATTTCACTGTTGCTAAAAAAAGATAAGGATCCGACGGAGTGTGGGTCGTATCGGCCATATCACTTCTGAATGTGGACGCAAAAGTGTTGGCCAAGGTACTGGCGGGTACGCTGGAGGAGTGCCTCCCGAAGGTGATAGGGGAGGATCAGACAAGGTTCGTGAAAGGGAGGCAGCTATTTTCGAACATTAGGAGGGTTTTGAACGTCGTTATGGCACCGGCGGAAGGGAAGGAAACAGGTAGTTGTGGCATTGGACGCCGAGAAGGCATTTGATCGGGTAGAATGGGGGTACCTGATGGCAGTGCTGGAGCGGTTTGGGATTGGACCAATGTTTGTGAACTGGGTAAAGCTATTATATAAGGAGCCGAAGGGGAGTATCCGCACAAATAATATCAGTTTGAGATATTTCTCTCTCCACCATGGGACGAGACAGGGATGTCCTATGTCCCCCCTGCTGTTTGCACTTGCGATTGAGCCGTTGGCCATCGCATTGAGAAGTTCAGGAGTATGGAAAGGAATAGTGCGGGGGGGATAGAGCATAGGGTGTCCTTATATGTCGATGACTTGCTGCTGTATGTGTCGGAACCGGGTGCGTCGATAGGAGGAATATTGGAGCTACTGCCGGTATTTGGGTCTTTCTCGGGGTACAAGCTGAACCTGGACAAGAGTGAGTATTTTGTGGTGTCTCGGCCGGGGGTGGGGGCAGGGCTGACATTCCGTAGAGCAGGGACTCACTTTAGGTATCTGGCGATGCAGGTTGCCCGGGAGTGGGGGAGGCTTCGCAGGTACAACATCTCTAGTTTGGCGGGGAGAGTGAAAGCTGATCTGGCAAGGTGGGGCGGCCTTCCTCTGTCACTGGCGGGTCGGGTACAGGCGGTTAAAATGAATGTGTTGCCGCGATTCCTGTTTATTTTTCAATGCCTACCGATTTTCCTGCCAAAGTCTTTTTTCAGGGAGATTGAGGGAAGGATTACCTCATTCATATGGGGAGGGAAAGTGGCCAGAGTGAGAAAGGTGCTGCTACAGAGGGGAAGGCAGGCAGGGGGTTTGGGTCTCCCGAACCTGTTGGACTACTACTGGGCGGCAAATGTGGAGAAGGTGCGGAGCTGGGTCAGAGGGGTTGATTCTCAGTGGGTCAGAATGGAGGAGAGTTTGTGCAGGGGGTCGGGGCTGAAGGCACTAGCAACAGCGCCGCTCCTGATAGCTCCGGGGAAATATTCATGGAGTCCGGTAATAATAGCTTTATTGAAAATCTGGAGGCAGTTTAGGGTCAAGGGAAATGCCAATTAGGGGGAACCACAGATTTGAGCCAGGGAGGTGGGATGGAAGTTTTCGGAAATGGGAAGAGAAGGGGATTAAGACGCTAAAAGATTTGTTTCTTCGGGGTCGGTTTGCAGGATTGAGGGAGCTGGAAGCGAAGTAAGGGCTAGAGGGCTAGAGCAGGGAGAAGTGTTTAGGTACATGCAGGTTTGGGATTTTGCCAGGAAGGAGATACAGAGCTTCCCAGAGGAACCGGCCTCCACATTGTTGGAGGAGGTGTTGACGACAAGGGGACTGGAGAAGGGGGCAGTGTCAGCGGTGTACGGAGCTATTTTGGAAGAGGATAAGGCACCACTGGAAGGGATTATAGCAAAGTGGGAGGCAGAGCTGGGAGAGGTTATAGAGGAGGGGGTCTGGTGTGAGGTGCTCTGGAGAGTGAATGCCTCCACCTCATGTGCAAGGTTGGGGCTGATACAGCTGAAGGTGGTATATAGAGCGCACCTCACGAGGGCGAGGCTAAGCCGATTTTTTGAAGGAGTAGAGGATGTGTGTGAGCATTGCGGGGAGGGGGGGGGCTAATCACGTTCATATGTTTTGGTCCTGTCCAAAGCTAGGGGATTTCTGGAAGGAGGTGTTTAGGGTAATTTCCAAGGTGGTGCGTGTGAAATTGGACCCGGGTCCCCAGGAGGCCATATTCGGGGTGTCGGACCAGCCAGGGTTGGAAACGGGAGCGGAGGCAGATATCATAGCCTTCGCCTCGTTGATCGCCCGAAGGCGGATCCTGCTGGGATGGAGAGCAGCCTCTCAACCCTGTGCCCTGGCATGGCGGGGGGACCTGTTGGAATACTTGACCCTTGAGAAGGCTAAGTTCGAACTGAGGGGAAGCTCGGAGGGGTTCTACAAGTCATGGGCACTATTTATTTTGCACTTTCAAGAACTGGATAACATCGAACATTAGTTGGGGGTGGGGGTGGGGGGGGGGGTTAGATTAAGGGTGACTCTGGGTAATCCCTGATTCCTTTTTGTCATTTGTTTATGTAAACATGCGGACTGATGTTTGGGGGTTGGTGGGCGGATGGGATCGTTGTTATTATGGGGATTGACATGTCTAGCTGATTATTGTTTATTGTTGATGGGTGTAAATGCGGGAGAAAATGTGAAAAAAGAGGAGAATAAAAATATTTTTTTGAAAAAAAGAAGTGGCTAGATATAGTATTTGGAATGAATGGAATCAAAGGTTATGGGGAGAAAGCAGGATTAGGCTATTGAGTTGGATGATCAGCCATGGTCGCGATGAATGGTGGAGCAGGCTCGAAGGGCCAAAAGGCCTCCTTCTGCTCCTATCTTCCATGTATATATCTATATAAATCAATGGGATGCCTTCATGTGATGTTAAAGTGATGCCTGCAAGCAAGTAAACTGCCAATTGCATTGATATATATTGACACACAACAATCTAGGATGTTTAAAGCACTTAATATCCTTCCATTTTAACTTAGAATTTTAGATAGTAAACCTAATGATTGAGATTGGATTCAAATAGAAGCTAAAATAAATAGGAATAAGCTTTTTTCAGAAGAAATGTTCATTCTTGAAGAAATGTGAATTTTTCTGTCATTATGGAAATATTTGACATCCCACAAATATAAAATTAACTTTTCAGAACTAGTGAGCTGTAATTGTAAACATAGTACGCTCTTAAAAACCCAGTCATACCTCATTCGACAAGGTGCAATGTTTTTTCAAGGGTTTTTAAATAAGACTAATTGCATAAGGGTGGAAGTCCCCAACTGATTTCCATTGTTTGCAGCCATGTGGGTACCTCAACCTCCTATGGGGAAGCATTGAATCACTGACAGCAACTTCTGAATTTCTGCTTAATCTGTACATGTGCAGACTCCAGGGGCGGGATTCTCCGTCGGCCGATATGGAAATCGGGAAAGTCGATTGGGTAGTGAATCGGTTTTGACTCCGAATTCCAAAATCATTTCGAAGTGTCTGTGGATTGTGATCTGGATCACTGTGGACCACCCAACGCCCTCTCCTGAGAGTTATTGAATATCCAATGAACCCTGCTGGAAGGTGCATAAAGTGGAGATGTTGACAGGAAAGGCTGAGCTGGGCTCTGATGCCCCCTGCTGTTCAATTGGCAACTAGCACACTCAACTGAGTTTGATTTTTAAAAGTTAACCAGTTTCAGTAATCTATTTAATAACAGCACTACAAACATATCAAACCACCTAACCTCAGGAGCGTCAGACAGATCATTAATGCTGAATTACTTATTTAACCTGAAAACAATAATTATGAAGTTCCGAAGTTTAAATAGATTAGGAATTGTCACATTGATTCTATATTGTTAATATTCTGGGAAACAATCATGATTTCTGGCATTTGCACAGGTAAATCTGCTTCATTTTCAGTATTGATGGATAGCATAAAGGTGCTCAAATATATTGATGTGTATTGGTTATTCTACATTAATAAAAACAATCTTATCCAGTGTGGTAGTCACCACTGTTGCATTATATTGTATATATGGGTATTACGGTAAGGCCCCTGTACTACAGGTACGGGGGTAGATCCCTGCCTGCTGGCTCCGCACACTAGGCGGAGTATAAATGTGTGTGCTCTCCGAACAGCAGCCATTTCATAAGCTGCTGTAGGAGGCCACACATCTCTGGATAATAAAGCCTCGATTACATTCTACTCTCGTCTCATCGTAATTGATAGTGCATCATCCAGAACATCCAAGGACGGTAGAGGTGATATAATCCTTTCCATGCAATTCTGTAATGAATTGTCGTTCCCAGGTGCAACATGGGAAAATTCAACTTATTCTTTCCCCTTAATGTCATTTAACACATGAGCTCTCCGAATCATTGTTTATGAAAAGAGCGTTAACTGATTCCATTTATGCCACCTCTCTTTGGAGATGTAATAACAATCGCTTATTGTCACAAGTAGGCTTCAATGAAGTTACTGTGAAAAGCCCCTAGTCGTCACATTCCAGCGCCTGTTCTGGGAGGCCGGTACGCGAATTGAACCCACATTGCTGGCCGTGTTCTGCATTACAATCCAGCTGTTCAGCCCACTGTGCTAAACCAGCCCCAAGCTACCTAGTTAACAGGTAGAAATGCTAAGCAATTTGTTTTACGCGCAGTTGTAATTTTAATAATTTTATTACCATTTCTGTCCCAGTGATGAACATCATAATGAGCTTATGTTTGTCATAGAACGTTGCAATACTATCCTTCTTTACAGCATCCTGTGCTTCTTACTTGCACAATTCCAAATGAGTATCACTAGATGCAGTAGCTGTCATATGTTCATATGTTTCTCTAATGCAGGATTTTTCAAACTCAGGGTTGGTCGCAAACGGGTGTCTGTCCCTGACGTCAGCGCGCTGTCCCAGGACAGTCTGTCCCTGACGTCAGCGCACTGTACAGGACCGTCTCTCCCTGACATCAGCGGGCTGTCCCAGGACAGCCTGTCCCTGACGTCAGCGCGCTGTACAGGACCGTCTCTCCCTGACATCAGCGCGCTGTCCCAGGACAGTCTGTCCCTGACGTCAGCACGCTGTACCAGGACTGTCTCTCCCTGACTTCAGCGTGCTATCCCAGGACTGATGTGTTGGGTACTCTGGATCTGTGGAGACTGCGTTTACCTTAGCAGTAACATCGACAGGCAGGCAACACTTGTAATAGTACAACTCAATTTTATTTAACAAAGAGCTGTTAAACATACTTGCACTGTGAGGCGACACTATGTTAGGTTGACTGAAGACCTATGCCTAACCTGACCAGCCTATACTGCTAGCACGTGGTGGATGTTTGTGCTACTGATGCACGATCAATTAGACTCGAAGACGAGGTTGTATCATAACTGAAGGCTTTAATAGACTAGATCTGTTCCCCAGCAGCTTCAGTACAGAATGAGGGCTGCTGGGACGGCACCAGTTCTTAAACCCCGCCTGACAGGGCGGAGCGACATAAAAAGAGCCAATGGTAAGCTGCTAGGCTTACCCAATGGTCTACAGCCTCTCGGGTACTGCAATACCTGATACCACCACAGCTACTGACTGCTCTGTCTATCTCAGAGGCTGCATCCCGAATGAGCGGGAAAACTAGTGCCCTCTGTCTTTATAGTGACCGTGCCCGAACTGGTGACTGGCTGCTGTGTTGTGTGTGTTGATTGGTCTTGCAGTGTGTCAGTCAGTGTGTGTCTCTGCACCATCATATACTGATGTGTATATTATGACAAGGACCATCTCCCATTGACGTCAGCGCACTGTTCCAGGACCATCAGTCCCTGATGTCAGCGTGCTGTCCCAGGACTGTCTCTCCCTGACGTCAGCGCACTGTTCCAGGACCATCTGTCCCTGATGTCAGCGTGCTGTCCCAGGACTGTCTCTCCCTGATGTCAGCGTGGTGCCCCAGGACCGTCTCTCCCTGACGTCAGCGTGCTGTCCCAGCACCGTCTGTCCCTGACGCCAGCGGGCTGTCCCAGGACCGTCTCTCCCTGACGTCAGCGCTCTCCCCGAGGACAGTCTCTCCCTGACGTCAGCGCGCTGTCGCAGGACCGTCTCTCCCTGACGCCAGCGGGCTGTCCCAGGACCGTCTCTCCCTGACGTCAGCGCTCTCCCCGAGGACAGTCTCTCCCTGACGTCAGCGTGCTGTCCCAGCACCGTCTGTCCCTGACGCCAGCGGGCTGTCTCAGGACCGTCTCTCCCTGACGTCAGCGCTCTCCCCAAGGACAGTCTCTCCCTGACGTCAGCGCGCTGTCCCAGGACCGCCTCTCCCTGACGTCAGCGTGCTGTCGCAGGACCGTCTCTCCCTGACTTCAGCGTGCTGTCCCAGGACAGTCTCTCCCTGACGTCAGCGGGCTGTCCCAGGACCGTCTCTCCCTGACGTCAGTGCGCTGTCCCAGGACCGCCTCTCCCTGACGTCAGTGTGCTGTCGCAGGACCGTCTCTCCCTGACGTCAGCGCGCTGTCCCAGGACAGTCTCTCCCTGACGTCAGCGCGCTGTCTCAGGACAGTCTCTCCCTGACGTTAGCGCGCTGTCCCAGGACCGTCTCTCCCTGACGTCAGCGTGCTGCCCAGGACAGTCTCTCCCTGACGTCAGCGTGCTGTCCCAGCACCGTCTCTCCCTGACGTCGGCGCGCTGTCCCAGGACAGTCTCTCCCTGACATCAGCGCGCTGTCACAGGACAGTCTCTCCCTGACATCAGCGCGCTGTCCCAGGTCAGTCTCTCACTGACGTTGGCGCGTTGTCCCAGGACCGTCTCTCCCTGACGTCAGCGGGCTGTCCCAGGACCGTCTCTCCCTGACGTCGGCGTGCTGTCCCAGGACCGTCTCTCCCTGACGTCGGCGTGCTGTCCCAGGACCGTCTCTCCCTGATGTCAGTGCGCTGTCCCAGGACAGTCTCTGCCTGACGTCGGCGTGCTGTCCGATGACCGTCTCTCCCTGACGTCAGCGTGCTGTCCGATGACCGTCTCTCCCTGACGTCAGCGTGCTGTCCCAGGACTGTCTCTCCCTGACGTCAGCGTGCTGTCCCAGGACTGTCTCTCCCTGACGTCAGCGTGCTGTCCCAGGACAGTCTCTCCCTCACGTCAGCGGGCCCTCACAGGACCGTCTCTCCCTGGCATCAGCACGCTGTCCCAGGACCGTCTCTCCCTGATGTCAGTGCGTACTGTCCTAGGACAGTCTCTCCCTGACGTCAGCGTGCTGTCCCAGCACCGTCTCACCCTGACGTCAGCGCACTGTCCCAGCACCGTCTCTCCCTGCCGTCAGCCGCTGTCCCAGGACCGTCTCCCCCTGACGTCAGCTTGCTATCCCAGGACAGGCTCTCCCTGACGTCAGCGGGCTGTCTCCGGACCGTCTCTCCCTGGCGTCAGCGCGCTGCCCCAGGACCGTCTCTCCCTGATGTCAGTGCGCTGTCCCAGGACCGTCTCTCCCTGACGTCAGCGCACTGTCCCAGGACCGTCTCTCCCTGACGTCAGCGCGCTGTCCCAGGACAGTCTCTCCCTGACGTCAGCGCACGGTCCCAGGGCCGTCTCTCCCTGACGTCAGCGTGCTGTCCGATGACCGTCTCTCCCTGATGTCAGTGCGCTGTCCCAGGACCGTCTCCCCCTGACGTCAGCGCGCTGTCCCAGGACAGGCTCTCCCTGACGTCAGCGGGCTGTCTCCGGACCGTCTCTCCCTGGCGTCAGCGTGCTGTCCCAGTGCCGTCTCTCCCTGACGTCAGCGTGCTGTCCCAGGGCCGTCTCTCCCTGACGTCAGCGCGCTGTCCCAGGACCGTCTCTCCCTGACGTCAGCGCACTGTCCCAGGACCGTCACTCCCTGACGTCAGCGCGCTGTCCCAGGACCGTCTCTCCCTGACGTCAGCGTGCTGTCCCAGGACCGTCTCTCTCTGACGACAGCGGGCTGTCCCAGCACCGTCTCTCCCTGACGTCAGCGCACTGTCCCAGGACCGTCTCTCCCTGACGTCAGCGTGCTGTCCCAGGACCGTCTCTCCCTGACGTCGTCGCGCAGTCGCAGCACCGTCTCTCCCTGACGTCAGCGCGCTGTCCCAGGACCGTCTCTCCCTGACGTCAGCGCGCTGTCCCAGGACAGTCTCTCCCTGACGTCAGCGTGCTGTCCCAGGACCGTCTCTCCCTGACGTCAGCGCGCTGTCCCAGCACCGTCTCTCCCTGACGTCAGCGCGCTGTCCCAGCACCGTCTCTCCCTGACGTCAGCGCGCTGTCCCAGGACTGTCTCTCCCTGACGTCAGCGCGCTGTCCCAGGACCGTCTCTCCCTGACGTCAGCGCGCTGTCCCAGCACCGTCTCTCCCTGACGTCAGCGCGCTGTCCCAGGACCGTCTCTCCCTGACGTCAGCGCGCTGTCCCAGCACCGTCTCTCCCTGACGTCAGCGCGCTGTCCCAGGACTGTCTCTCCCTGACGTCAGCGCGCTGTCCCAGGACCGTCTCTCCCTGACGTCAGCGCGCTGTCCCAGCACCGTCTCTCCCTGACGTCAGCGCGCTGTCCCAGGACCGTCTCTCCCTGACGTCAGCGCGCTGTCCCAGCACCGTCTCTCCCTGACGTCTGCGTGCTGTCCCAGCTCCGTCTCTCCCTGACGTCAGCGTGATGTCCCAGGACCGTCTCCCCCTGACGTCAGCGTGCTGTCCCAGCACCGTCTCACCCTGACGTCAGCGTGCTGTCCCAGCACCGTCTCTCCCTGCCGTCAGCCGCTGTCCCAGGACCGTCTCCCCCTGACGTCAGCGCGCTGTCCCAGTACCGTCTCTCTCTGACGACAGCGGGCTGTCCCAGGGCCGTCTCTCCCTGACGTCAGCGCGCTGTCCCAGGACTGTCTCTCCCTGACGTCAACGCGCTGTCCCAGGACCGTCTCTCCCTGACGTCAGCGCGCTGTCCCAGGACTGTCTCTCCCTGACGTCAACGCGCTGTCCCAGGACTGTCTCTCCCTGACGTCAGCGTGCTGTCCCAGGACCGTCTCTCTCTGACGACAGCGGGCTGTCCCAGCACCGTCTCTCCCTGACGTCAGCGCGCTGTCCCAGGACTGTCTCTCCCTGACGTCAACGCGCTGTCCCAGGACCGTCTCTCCCTGATGTCAGTGCGCTGTCCCAGGACCGTCTCTGCCTGACGTCGGCGTGCTGTCCGATGACCGTCTCTCCCTGACGTCAGCGTGCTGTCCCAGGACTGTCTCTCCCTGACGTCAGCGTGCTGTCCCAGGACAGTCTCTCCCTCACGTCAACGGGCCCTCCCAGGACCGTCTCTCCCTGGCATCAGCACGCTGTCCCAGGACCGTCTCTCCCTGATGTCAGTGCGTACTGTCCTAGGACAGTCTCTCCCTGACGTCAGCGTGCTGTCCCAGCACCGTCTCACCCTGACGTCAGCGCACTGTCCCAGCACCGTCTCTCCCTGCCGTCAGCCGCTGTCCCAGGACCGTCTCCCCCTGACGTCAGCTCGCTGTCCCAGGACAGGCTCTCCCTGACGTCAGCGGGCTGTCTCCGGACCGTCTCTCCCTGGCGTCAGCGCGCTGCCCCAGGACCGTCTCTCCCTGATGTCAGTGCGCTGTCCCAGGACCGTCTCTCCCTGACGTCAGCGCACTGTCCCAGGACCGTCTCTCCCTGACGTCAGCGCGCTGTCCCAGGACAGTCTCTCCCTGACGTCAGGGCCGTCTCTCCCTGACGTCAGCGTGCTGTCCGATGACCGTCTCTCCCTGATGTCAGTGCGCTGTCCCAGGACCGTCTCCCCCTGACGTCAGCGCGCTGTCCCAGGACAGGCTCTCCCTGACGTCAGCGGGCTGTCTCCGGACCGTCTCTCCCTGACGTCAGCGTGCTGTCCCAGGGCCGTCTCTCCCTGACGTCAGCGCGCTGTCCCAGGACCGTCTCTCCCTGACGTCAGCGCACTGTCCCAGGACCGTCATTCCCTGACGTCAGCGCGCTGTCCCAGGACCGTCTCTCCCTGACGTCAGCGTGCTGTCCCAGGACCGTCTCTCCCTGACGTCAGCGTGCTGTCCCAGGACTGTCTCTCCCTGACGTCAGCGTGCTGTCCCAGGACAGTCTCTCCCTCACGTCAACGGGCCCTCCCAGGACCGTCTCTCCCTGGCATCAGCACGCTGTCCCAGGACCGTCTCTCCCTGATGTCAGTGCGTACTGTCCTAGGACAGTCTCTCCCTGACGTCAGCGTGCTGTCCCAGCACCGTCTCACCCTGACGTCAGCGCACTGTCCCAGCACCGTCTCTCCCTGCCGTCAGCCGCTGTCCCAGGACCGTCTCCCCCTGACGTCAGCTCGCTGTCCCAGGACAGGCTCTCCCTGACGTCAGCGGGCTGTCTCCGGACCGTCTCTCCCTGGCGTCAGCGCGCTGCCCCAGGACCGTCTCTCCCTGATGTCAGTGCGCTGTCCCAGGACCGTCTCTCCCTGACGTCAGCGCACTGTCCCAGGACCGTCTCTCCCTGACGTCAGCGCGCTGTCCCAGGACAGTCTCTCCCTGACGTCAGCGCACTGTCCCAGGGCCATCTCTCCCTGTCGTCAGCGTGCTGTCCGATGACCGTCTCTCCCTGATGTCAGTGCGCTGTCCCAGGACCGTCTCCCCCTGACGTCAGCGCGCTGTCCCAGGACAGGCTCTCCCTGACGTCAGCGGGCTGTCTCCGGACCGTCTCTCCCTGGCGTCAGCGTGCTGTCCCAGGGCCGTCTCTCCCTGACGTCAGCGTGCTGTCCCAGGGCCGTCTCTCCCTGACGTCAGCGCGCTGTCCCAGGACCGTCTCTCCCTGACGTCAGCGCACTGTCCCAGGACCGTCACTCCCTGACGTCAGCGCGCTGTCCCAGGACCGTCTCTCCCTGACGTCAGCGTGCTGTCCCAGGAGCGTCTCTCTCTGACGACAGCGGGCTGTCCCAGCACCGTCTCTCCCTGACGTCAGCGCACTGTCCCAGGACCGTCTCTCCCTGACGTCAGCGTGCTGTCCCAGGACCGTCTCTCCCTGACGTCGTCGCGCAGTCGCAGCACCGTCTCTCCCTGACGTCAGCGCGCTGTCCCAGGACCGTCTCTCCCTGACGTCAGCGCGCTGTCCCAGGACAGTCTCTCCCTGACGTCAGCGTGCTGTCCCAGGACCGTCTCTCCCTGACGTCAGCGCGCTGTCCCAGCACCGTCTCTCCCTGACGTCAGCGCGCTGTCCCAGGACTGTCTCTCCCTGACGTCAGCGCGCTGTCCCAGGACCGTCTCTCCCTGACGTCAGCGCGCTGTCCCAGCACCGTCTCTCCCTGACGTCAGCGCGCTGTCCCAGGACCGTCTCTCCCTGACGTCAGCGCGCTGTCCCAGCACCGTCTCTCCCTGACGTCAGCGCGCTGTCCCAGGACTGTCTCTCCCTGCCGTCAGCGCGCTGTCCCAGGACCGTCTCTCCCTGACGTCAGCGCGCTGTCCCAGCACCGTCTCTCCCTGACGTCAGCGTGCTGTCCGATGACCGTCTCTCCCTGATGTCAGTGCGCTGTCCCAGGACCGTCTCCCCCTGACGTCAGCGCGCTGTCCCAGGACAGGCTCTCCCTGACGTCAGCGGGCTGTCTCCGGACCGTCTCTCCCTGGCGTCAGCGTGCTGTCCCAGGGCCGTCTCTCCCTGACGTCAGCGTGCTCTCCCAGGGCCGTCTCTCCCTGACGTCAGCGCGCTGTCCCAGGACCGTCTCTCCCTGACGTCAGCGCACTGTCCCAGGACCGTCACTCCCTGACGTCAGCGCGCTGTCCCAGGACCGTCTCTCCCTGACGTCAGCGTGCTGTCCCAGGACCGTCTCTCTCTGACGACAGCGGGCTGTCCCAGCACCGTCTCTCCCTGACGTCAGCGCACTGTCCCAGGACCGTCTCTCCCTGACGTCAGCGTGCTGTCCCAGGACCGTCTCTCCCTGACGTCGTCGCGCAGTCGCAGCACCGTCTCTCCCTGACGTCAGCGCGCTGTCCCAGGACCGTCTCTCCCTGACGTCAGCGCGCTGTCCCAGGACAGTCTCTCCCTGACGTCAGCGTGCTGTCCCAGGACCGTCTCTCCCTGACGTCAGCGCGCTGTCCCAGCACCGTCTCTCCCTGACGTCAGCGCGCTGTCCCAGCACCGTCTCTCCCTGACGTCAGCGCGCTGTCCCAGGACTGTCTCTCCCTGACGTCAGCGCGCTGTCCCAGGACCGTCTCTCCCTGACGTCAGCGCGCTGTCCCAGCACCGTCTCTCCCTGACGTCAGCGCGCTGTCCCAGGACCGTCTCTCCCTGACGTCAGCGCGCTGTCCCAGCACCGTCTCTCCCTGACGTCAGCGCGCTGTCCCAGGACTGTCTCTCCCTGCCGTCAGCGCGCTGTCCCAGGACCGTCTCTCCCTGACGTCAGCGCGCTGTCCCAGCACCGTCTCTCCCTGACGTCAGCGCGCTGTCCCAGGTCGTCTCTCCCTGACGTCAGCGCGCTGTCCCAGCACCGTCTCTCCCTGACGTCTGCGTGCTGTCCCAGCTCCGTCTCTCCCTGACGTCAGCGTGATGTCCCAGGACCGTCTCCCCCTGACGTCAGCGTGCTGTCCCAGCACCGTCTCACCCTGACGTCAGCGTGCTGTCCCAGCACCGTCTCTCCCTGCCGTCAGCCGCTGTCCCAGGACCGTCTCCCCCTGACGTCAGCGCGCTGTCCCAGAACCGTCTCTCTCTGACGACAGCGGGCTGTCCCAGGGCCGTCTCTCCCTGACGTCAGCGTGCTGTCCCAGGACCGTCTCTCCCTGACGTCAACGCGCTGTCCCAGGACCGTCTCTCCCTGACGTCAGCGCGCTGTCCCAGGACTGTCTCTCCCTGACGTCAACGCGCTGTCCCAGGACTGTCTCTCCCTGACGTCAGCGTGCTGTCCCAGGACCGTCTCTCTCTGACGACAGCGGGCTGTCCCAGCACCGTCTCTCCCTGACGTCAGCGCGCTGTCCCAGGACTGTCTCTCCCTGACGTCAACGCGCTGTCCCAGGACCGTCTCTCCCTGATGTCAGTGCGCTGTCCCAGGACCGTCTCTGCCTGACGTCGGCGTGCTGTCCGATGACCGTCTCTCCCTGACGTCAGCGTGCTGTCCCAGGACTGTCTCTCCCTGACGTCAGCGTGCTGTCCCAGGACAGTCTCTCCCTCACGTCAACGGGCCCTCCCAGGACCGTCTCTCCCTGGCATCAGCACGCTGTCCCAGGACCGTCTCTCCCTGATGTCAGTGCGTACTGTCCTAGGACAGTCTCTCCCTAACGTCAGCGTGCTGTCCCAGCACCGTCTCACCCTGACGTCAGCGCACTGTCCCAGCACCGTCTCTCCCTGCCGTCAGCCGCTGTCCCAGGACCGTCTCCCCCTGACGTCAGCGCGCTGTCCCAGGACAGGCTCTCCCTGACGTCAGCGGGCTGTCTCCGGACCGTCTCTCCCTGGCGTCAGCGCGCTGCCCCAGGACAGTCTCTCCCTGACGTCAGCGTGCTGTCCCAGGACCGTCTCTCCCTGACGTCAGCGCGCTGTCCCAGCACCGTCTCTCCCTGACGTCAGCGCGCTGTCCCAGGACTGTCTCTCCCTGACGTCAGCGCGCTGTCCCAGGACCGTCTCTCCCTGACGTCAGCGCGCTGCCCCAGGACCGTCTCTCCCTGATGTCAGTGCGCTGTCCCAGGACCGTCTCTCCCTGACGTCAGCGCGCTGTCCCAGGACAGTCTCTCCCTGACGTCAGCGCACTGTCCCAGGGCCGTCTCTCCCTGACGTCAGCGTGCTGTCCGATCACCGTCTCTCCCTGATGTCAGTGCGCTGTCCCAGGACCGTCTCCCCCTGACGTCAGCGCGCTGTCCCAGGACAGGCTCTCCCTGACGTCAGCGGGCTGTCTCCGGACCGTCTCTCCCTGGCGTCATCGTGCTGTCCCAGGGCCGTCTCTCCCTGATGTCAGCGTGCTGTCCCAGGGCCGTCTCTCCCTGACGTCAGCGCGCTGTCCCAGGACCGTCTCTCCCTGACGTCAGCGTACTGTCCCAGGACCGTCTCTCCCTGACGTCAGCGCGCTGTCCCAGGACCGTCTCTCCCTGACGTCAGCGCACTGTCCCAGGGCCGTCTCTCCCTGATGTCAGCGTGCTGTCCCAGGACAGTCTCTCCCTGACGTCAGCGCACTGTCCCAGGGCCGTCTCTCCCTGACGTCAGCGTGCTGTCCGATGACCGTCTCTCCCTGATGTCAGTGCGCTGTCCCAGGACCGTCTCTCCCTGACGTCAGCGGGCTGTCCCAGGACCGTCTCTCCCTGACGTCAGCGCGCTGTCCCAGGACAGTCTCTCCCTGACATCAGCGTGCTGTCCCAGGACCGTCTCTCCCTGACTTCGGCGTACTGTCCCAGGACAGTCTCTCCCTGACATCAGCGTGCTGTCCCAGGACCGTCTCTCCCTGACGTCAGCGTGCTGTCCCAGGACCGTCTCTCCCTGATGTCAGCGTGCTGTCCCAGGACAGTCTCTCCCTGACGGCAGCGGGCTGTCCCAGGACCGTCTCTCCCTGACGTCAGCGCGCTGTCCCAGGACCGTCTCTCCCTGACGTCAGTGCGCTGTCCCAGGACCGTCTCTCCCTGACGTCAGCGCACTGTCCCAGGACCGTCTCTCCCTGACGTCAGCGTGCTGTCCCAGGACCGTCTCTCCTTGACGTCGTCGCGCAGTCGCAGCACCGTCTCTCCCTGACGTCAGCACGCTGTCCCAGGACCGTCTCTCCCTGACGTCAGCGCGCTGCCCCAGGACAGTCTCTCCCTGACGTCAGCGTGCTGTCCCAGGACCGTCTCTCCCTGACGTCAGCGCGCTGTCCCAGCACCGTCTCTCCCTGACGTCAGCGCGCTGTCCCAGGACTGTCTCTCCCTGACGTCAGCGCGCTGTCCCAGGACCGTCTCTCCCTGACGTCAGCGCGCTGTCCCAGCACCGTCTCTCCCTGACGTCAGCACGCTGTCCCAGGACCGTCTCTCCCTGACGTCAGCACGCTGTCCCAGCACCGTCTCTCCCTGACGTCAGCGCGCTGTCCCAGGACTGTCTCTCCCTGACGTCAACGCGCTGTCCCAGGACCGTCTCTCCCTGGCGTCAGCGCGCTGCCCCAGGACCGTCTCTCCCTGATGTCAGTGCGCTGTCCCAGGACCGTCTCTCCCTGACGTCAGCGCACTGTCCCAGGACCGTCTCTCCCTGACGTCAGCGCGCTGTCCCAGGACAGTCTCTCCCTGACGTCAGCGCACTGTCCCAGGGCCGTCTCTCCCTGACGTCAGCGTGCTGTCCGATGACCGTCTCTCCCTGATGTCAGTGCGCTGTCCCAGGACCGTCTCCCCCTGACGTCAGCGCGCTGTCCCAGGACAGGCTCTCCCTGACGTCAGCGGGCTGTCTCCGGACCGTCTCTCCCTGGCGTCAGCGTGCTGTCCCAGCACCGTCTCTCCCTGACGTCAGCGTGCTGTCCCACGGCCGTCTCTCCCTGACGTCAGCGCGCTGTCCCAGGACCGTCTCTCCCTGACGTCAGCGCGCTGTCCCAGGACCGTCTCTCCCTGACGTCAGCGCACTGTCCCAGGGCCGTCTCTCCCTGACGTCAGCGTGCTGTCTGATGACCGTCTCTCCCTGATGTCAGTGCGCTGTCCCAGGACCGTCTCTCCCTGACGTCAGCGGGCTGTCCCAGGACCGTCTCTCCCTGACGTCAGCGCGCTGTCCCAGGACAGTCTCTCCCTGACATCAGCGTGCTGTCCCAGGACCGTCTCTCCCTGACTTCGGCGTACTGTCCCAGGACAGTCTCTCCCTGACGGCAGCGGGCTGTCCCAGGACCGTCTCTCCCTGACGTCAGCGCGCTGTCCCAGGACCGTCTCTCCCTGACGTCAGTGCGCTGTCCCAGCACCGTCTCTCCCTGATGTCAGTGCACTGTCCCAGGACCGTTTCTCCCTGACGTCGTCGCGCAGTCGCAGCACCGTCTCTCCCTGACGTCAGCGCGCTGTCCCAGGACCGTCTCTCCCTGACGTCAGCGCGCTGTCCCAGGACAGTCTCTCCCTGACGTCAGCGTGCTGTCCCAGGACCGTCTCTCCCTGACGTCAGCGCGCTGTCCCAGCACCGTCTCTCCCTGACGTCAGCGCGCTGTCCCAGGACTGTCTCTCCCTGATGTCAGCATGCTGTCCCAGGACAGTCTCTCCCTGACATCAGCGCACTGTCCCAGGGCCGTCTCTCCCTGACGTCAGCGTGCTGTCCGATGACCGTCTCTCCCTGATGTCAGTGCGCTGTCCCAGGACCGTCTCTCCCTGACGTCAGCGGGCTGTCCCAGGACCGTCTCTCCCTGACGTCAGCGCGCTGTCCCAGGACAGTCTCTCCCTGACATCAGCGGGCTGACCCAGGACCGTCTCTCCCTGACGTCAGCGCGCTGTCCCAGGACCGTCTCTCCCTGACGTCAGTGCGCTGTCCCAGGACCGTCTCTCACTGACGTCAGCGCACTGTCCCAGGACCGTCTCTCCCTGACGTCAGCGTGCTGTCCCAGGACCGTCTCTCCTTGACGTCGTCGCGCAGTCGCAGCACCGTCTCTCCCTGACGTCAGCGCGCTGTCCCAGGACCGTCTCTCCCTGACGTCAGCGCGCTGTCCCAGGACAGTCTCTCCCTGACGTCAGCGTGCTGTCCCAGGACCGTCTCTCCCTGACGTCAGCGCGCTGTCCCAGCACCGTCTCTCCCTGACGTCAGCGCGCTGTCCCAGGACTGTCTCTCCCTGACGTCAGCGCGCTGTCCCAGGACCGTCTCTCCCTGACGTCAGCGCGCTGCCCCAGGACCGTCTCTCCCTGATGTCAGTGCGCTGTCCCAGGACCGTCTCTCCCTGACGTCAGCGCGCTGTCCCAGGACAGTCTCTCCCTGACGTCAGCGCACTGTCCCAGGGCCGTCTCTCCCTGACGTCAGCGTGCTGTCCGATCACCGTCTCTCCCTGATGTCAGTGCGCTGTCCCAGGACCGTCTCCCCCTGACGTCAGCGCGCTGTCCCAGGACAGGCTCTCCCTGACGTCAGCGGGCAGTCTACGGACCGTCTCTCCCTGGCGTCAGCGTGCTGTCCCAGGGCCGTCTCTCCCTGATGTCAGCGTGCTGTCCCAGGGCCGTCTCTCCCTGACGTCAGCGCGCTGTCCCAGGACCGTCTCTCCCTGACGTCAGCGTACTGTCCCAGGACCGTCTCTCCCTGACGTCAGCGCGCTGTCCCAGGACCGTCTCTCCCTGACGTCAGCGCACTGTCCCAGGGCCGTCTCTCCCTGATGTCAGCGTGCTGTCCCAGGACAGTCTCTCCCTGACGTCAGCGCACTGTCCCAGGGCCGTCTCTCCCTGACGTCAGCGTGCTGTCCGATGACCGTCTCTCCCTGATGTCAGTGCGCTGTCCCAGGACCGTCTCTCCCTGACGTCAGCGGGCTGTCCCAGGACCGTCTCTCCCTGACGTCAGCGCGCTGTCCCAGGACAGTCTCTCCCTGACATCAGCGTGCTGTCCCAGGACCGTCTCTCCCTGACTTCGGCGTACTGTCCCAGGACAGTCTCTCCCTGACAGCAGCGGGCTGTCCCAGGACCGTCTCTCCCTGACGTCAGCGCCCTGTCCCAGGACCGTCTCTCCCTGACGTCAGTGCGCTGTCCCAGGACCGTCTCTCCCTGACGTCAGCGCACTGTCCCAGGACCGTCTCTCCCTGACGTCAGCGTGCTGTCCCAGGACCGTCTCTCCTTGACGTCGTCGCGCAGTCGCAGCACCGTCTCTCCCTGACGTCAGCACGCTGTCCCAGGACCGTCTCTCCCTGACGTCAGCGCGCTGTCCCAGGACAGTCTCTCCCTGACGTCAGCGTGCTGTCCCAGGACCGTCTCTCCCTGACGTCAGCGCGCTGTCCCAGCACCGTCTCTCCCTGACGTCAGCGCGCTGTCCCAGGACTGTCTCTCCCTGACGTCAGCGCGCTGTCCCAGGACCGTCTCTCCCTGACGTCAGCGCGCTGTCCCAGCACCGTCTCTCCCTGACGTCAGCACGCTGTCCCAGGACCGTCTCTCCCTGACGTCAGCACGCTGTCCCAGCACCGTCTCTCCCTGACGTCAGCGCGCTGTCCCAGGACTGTCTCTCCCTGACGTCAACGCGCTGTCCCAGGACCGTCTCTCCCTGGCGTCAGCGCGCTGCCCCAGGACCGTCTCTCCCTGATGTCAGTGCGCTGTCCCAGGACCGTCTCTCCCTGACGTCAGCGCACTGTCCCAGGACCGTCTCTCCCTGACGTCAGCGCGCTGTCCCAGGACAGTCTCTCCCTGACGTCAGCGCACTGTCCCAGGGCCGTCTCTCCCTGACGTCAGCGTGCTGTCCGATGACCGTCTCTCCCTGATGTCAGTGCGCTGTCCCAGGACCGTCTCCCCCTGACGTCAGCGCGCTGTCCCAGGACAGGCTCTCCCTGACGTCAGCGGGCTGTCTCCGGACCGTCTCTCCCTGGCGTCAGCGTGCTGTCCCAGCACCGTCTCTCCCTGACGTCAGCGTGCTGTCCCACGGCCGTCTCTCCCTGACGTCAGCGCGCTGTCCCAGGACCGTCTCTCCCTGACGTCAGCGCGCTGTCCCAGGACCGTCTCTCCCTGACGTCAGCGCACTGTCCCAGGGCCGTCTCTCCCTGACGTCAGCGTGCTGTCCGATGACCGTCTCTCCCTGATGTCAGTGCGCTGTCCCAGGACCGTCTCTCCCTGACGTCAGCGGGCTGTCCCAGGACCGTCTCTCCCTGACGTCAGCGCGCTGTCCCAGGACAGTCTCTCCCTGACATCAGCGTGCTGTCCCAGGACCGTCTCTCCCTGACTTCGGCGTACTGTCCCAGGACAGTCTCTCCCTGACGGCAGCGGGCTGTCCCAGGACCGTCTCTCCCTGACGTCAGCGCGCTGTCCCAGGACCGTCTCTCCCTGACGTCAGTGCGCTGTCCCAGCACCGTCTCTCCCTGACGTCAGCGCACTGTCCCAGGACCGTCTCTCCCTGATGTCAGTGCGCTGTCCCAGGACCGTTTCTCCCTGACGTCGTCGCGCAGTCGTAGCACCGTCTCTCCCTGACGTCAGCGCGCTGTCCCAGGACCGTCTCTCCCTGACGTCAGCGCGCTGTCCCAGGACAGTCTCTCCCTGACGTCAGCGTGCTGTCCCAGGACCGTCTCTCCCTGACGTCAGCGCGCTGTCCCAGCACCGTCTCTCCCTGACGTCAGCGCGCTGTCCCAGGACTGTCTCTCCCTGACGTCAGCGCGCTGTCCCAGGACCGTCTCTCCCTGACGTCAGCGCGCTGTCCCAGCACCGTCTCTCCCTGACGTCAGCGCGCTGTCCCAGCACCGTCTCTCCCTGACGTCAGCGCGCTGTCCCAGGACTGTCTCTCCCTGACGTCAGCGTGCTGTCCCAGGACCGTCTCTCCCTGACGTCAGCGCGCTGTCCCAGCACCGTCTCTCCCTGACGTCTGCGTGCTGTCCCAGCTCCGTCTCTCCCTGACATCAGCGTGATGTCCCAGGACCGTCTCCCCCTGACGTCATCGTGCTGTCCCAGCACCGTCTCACCCTGACGTCAGCGTGCTGTCCCAGCACCGTCTCTCCCTGCCGTCAGCCGCTGTCCCAGGACCGTCTCCCCCTGACGTCAGCGCGCTGTCCCAGTACCGTCTCTCTCTGACGACAGCGGGCTGTCCCAGCACCGTCTCTCCCTGACGTCAGCGCGCTGTCCCAGGACTGTCTCTCCCTGACGTCAACGCGCTGTCCCAGGACCGTCTCTCCCTGACGTCAGCGCGCTGTCCCAGGACTGTCTCTCCCTGACGTCAGCGTGCTGTCCCAGGACCGTCTCTCTCTGACGACAGCGGGCTGTCCCAGCACCGTCTCTCCCTGACGTCAGCGCGCTGTCCCAGGACTGTCTCTCCCTGACGTCAACGCGCTGTCCCAGGACCGTCTCTCCCTGACGTCAGCGTGCTGTCCCAGGACCGTCTCTCCCTGACGTCAGCGTGCTGTCCCAGCACCGTCTCTCCCTGACGTCAGCGCGCTGTCCCAGCACCGTCTCTCCCTGACGTCTGCGTGCTGTCCCAGCTCCGTCTCTCCCTGACGTCAGCGTGATGTCCCAGGACCGTCTCCCCCTGACGTCAGCGTGCTGTCCCAGCACCGTCTCACCCTGACGTCAGCGTGCTGTCCCAGCACCGTCTCTCCCTGCCGTCAGCCGCTGTCCCAGGACCGTCTCCCCCTGACGTCAGCGCGCTGTCCCAGGACCGTCTCTCCCTGACGTCAGCGTGCTGTCCCAGGACCGTCTCTCCCTGACGTTAGCGTGCTGTCCCAGGACAGGCTCTCCCTGACGTCAGCGGGCTGTCCCAGGACAGGCTCTCCCTGACGTCAGCGGGCTGTCCCAGGACCGTCTCTCCCTGATGTCAGTGCGCTGTCCAAGGGCCGTCTCTCCCTGACGTCAGCGTGCTGTCCCAGGACCGTCTCTCCCTGACGTCAGCGTGCTGTCCCAGGACAGTCTCTCCCTTACGTCAGCGGGCTGTCCCAGGACCGTCTCTCCCTGACATCAGCGCGCTGTCCCAGGACCGTCTCTCCCTGATGTCAGTGCGCTGTCCCAGCACCGTCTCTCCCTGACGTCAGTGCGCTGTCCCAGCACCGTCTCTCCCTGACGTCAGTGCACTGTCCCAGGACCGTCTCTCCCTGACGTCAGCGTACTGTCCCAGGACAGTCTCTCCCTGACGTCGTCGCGCAGTCGCAGCACCGTCTCTCCCTGACGTCAGCGTGCTGTCCCAGCACCGTCTCTCCCTGACGTCAGCGTGCTGTCCCATGACCGTCTCCCCCTGACGTCAGCGTGCTGTCCCAGCACCGTCTCACCCTGACGTCAGCGCACTGTCCCAGCACCGTCTCTCCCTGCCGTCAGCCGCTGTCCCAGGACCGTCTCCCCCTGACGTCAGCGTGCTGTCCCATGACCGTCTCCCCCTGACGTCAGCGAGCTGTCCCAGCACCGTCTCACCCTGACGTCAGCGCACTGTCCCAGCACCGTCTCTCCCTGCCGTCAGCCGCTGTCCCAGGACCGTCTCCCACTGACGTCAGCCGCTGTCCCAGGACCGTCTCCCCCTGACGTCAGCGTGCTGTCCCAGGACCGTCTCTCCCTGACATCAGCGTGCTGTCCCAGGACCGTCTCTCCCTGACGTCAGCGTGCTGTCCCCGGACAGGCTCTCCCTGACGTCAGCGTGCTGTCCCAGCACCGTCTCTCCCTGATGTCAGTACGCTGTCCCCGGACCGTCTCTCCCTGATGTCAGCGCGCTGCCCCAGGACCGTCTCTCCCTGATGTCAGTACGCTGTCCCAGGGCCGTCTCTCCCTGACGTCAGCGTGCTGTCCCAGGACCGTCTCTCCCTGACGTCAGCGTGCTGTCCCAGGACAGTCTCTCACTGACGTCAGCGGGCTGTCCCAGTACCGTCTCTCCCTGACGTCAGCGTGCTGTCCCAGGACCGTCTCTCCCTGATGTCAACGTGCTGTCCCAGGACCGTCTGTCCCTGACGTCAGCGCACTGTCCCAGGACAGTCTCTACCTGACGTCAGCGCGCTGTCGCAGGACAGTCTCTCCCTGACGTCGGCGCGCTTTCGCAGCACCGTCTCTCCCTGACGTCAGTGCGCTGTCCCAGCACCGTCTCTCCCTGACGTCAGCGCGCTGTCCAAGGACCGTCTCTCCCTAACGTCAGCGTGCTGTCCCAGGACAGTCTCTCCCTAACGCCAGCGTACTGTCCCAGGACAGTCTCTCCCTGACGTCAGCGTACCGTCCCAGGACCGTCTCTCCCTGACGCCTGCGCGCTGTCCCAGGACCGTCTCTCCCTGACGTCAACGTGCTGTCCCAGGACCGTCTCTCCCTAACGTCAGCGTACTGTCCCAGGACAATCTCTGCCTGGCGTCAGCGTACTGTCCCAGCACCGTCTCTCCCTGACGTCAGCGTGCTGTCCCAGGACCGTCTCTCCCTGACGTCGGCGTGCTGTCCCAGGACCGTCTCTCCCTAACGTCAGCGTGCTGTCCCAGGACAATCTCTCCCTGGCGTCAGCGTACTGTCCCAGCCCCGTCACTCCCTGACGTCAGCGTGCTGTCCCAGGACCGTCTCTCCCTGATGTCAATGCGCTGCCCCAGGACCGTCTCTCCCTGACGTCAGCGTACTGTCCCAGCACCGTCACTCCCTGACGTCAGCGTACTGTCCCAGCACCGTCTCTCCCTGACGTCAGCGTGCTGTCCCAGGACCGTCTCTCCCTGGCGTCAGCGTACTGTCCCAGCACCGTCACTCCCTGACGTCAGCGTACTGTCCCAGCACCGTCTCTCCCTGACGTCAGCGTGCTGTCCCAGGACCGTCTCTCCCTGATGTCAATGCGCTGCCCCAGGACCGTCTCTCCCTGACGTCAGCGCGCTGCCCCAGGACCGTCTCTCCCTGACGTCAGCGCGCTGTCCCAGGACCGTCTCTCCCTGACGTCAGGGTGCTGTCCCAGGACCGTCTCTACCTGATGTCAGCGTGCTGTCCCAGGACAATCTCTCCCTGACGTCAGCGTGCTGTCCCAGGACCATCTCCCCCTGATGTCAATGCGCTGTCCCAGTACCGTCTCTCCCTGACATCAACGTGCTGTCCCAGGACCGTCTCTCCCTGACGTCAGCGTGCTGTCCCAGGACCGTCTCTCCCTGACGTCAGCGGGCTGTCCCAGGACCGTCTCTCCCTGACGTCATCGCGCTGTCCCAGGACCGTCTCTCCCTGACGTCAGCGCGCTGCCCCAGGACCATCTCTCCCTGACGTCAGCGTGCTGTCCCAGGACCGTCTCTCCCTGACGTCAGCGCGCTGTCCCAGGACCGTCTCTCCCTGATGTCAGCGCGCTGCCCCAGGACCGTCTCTCCCTGACGTCAGCGTGCTGTCCCAGGACCGTCACTCCCTGATGCCAGCATGCTGTCCCAGGACCGTCACTCCCTGACGTCAGAGCGCTGTCTCAGGTCCGTCTCTCCCTGACGTCGGCGCGCTGTCCCAGCACCGTCTCTCCCTGAGGTCAGCGTGCTGTCCCAGGACAGTCTCTCCCTGACGTCAGCGTACTGTCCCAGGACAATCTCTCCCTGACGTCAGCATGCTGTCCCAGCACCGTCTCTCCCTGATGTCAGCGTACTGTCCTGGGACAATCTCTCCCTGGCGTCAGCGCGCTGTCCCAGCCCCGTCACTCACTGACGTCAGCGTGCTGTCCCGGGACCGTCTCTCCCTGAGGTCAGCGTGCTGTCCCAGGACCGTCTCTCCCTGACGTCAGCGTGCTGTCCCAGGACCGTCTCCCCCTGACGTCAGCGTGCTGTCCCAGGACCGTCTCTCCCTGAGGTCAGCGCGCTGTCCCAGGACCGTCTCCCCCTGACGTCATCGTGCTGTCCCTGGACCGTCTCCCCCTGACGTCAGCGTGCTGTCCCAGGACCGTCTCTCCCTGAGGTCAGCGCGCTGTCCCAGTACCGTCTCCCCCTGACGTCGGCGTACTGTCCCAGGACCGCCTCTCCCTGACGCCAGCGCGCTGTCCCAAAGGAGATGGTACCCACCGAGGGGAGGACAGACGAGATACACTGACTTCTCCCAGGAAAACCCTTTCCCAACACAGGATTGACTAGCTAATTTAGCCATAAGGACTCTCCAATCGGACAGGGAACCTATTATCTCTCTGCAGGTAGGAGATCAACATCACTCATTTGTAATCGACACTGGGGCAGCCATGTCTTCTGTGCAATCAGCACTTAAACTACCATTATCCGACCACACGCAGCAATTGACGGGGTTCCAAGGACAGGTGTGTGAGTATCCTATTTCTGAACCTGTGACAGTCACTTACGAGAATAAGTATGCAGAGCATCAGTTTGTAGTGACTACTGGATGGGACTGTAACTTGTTGGCCCGAGATTTACTGTGTATCTTCCAGCTACAGCTAGAGTGCGGAGATGAGGGGGTAACGGTTACATCATGGAGGATGAGACAACAGTGCTATATTTCTATCACCCCCCAGTGGTGGACGTTAGACGTTGAACAGTCACTGCATCACGTTACCCTGGCCTATGACAGAACTGGACGAAACAGGGAGTTGGAGGACAAATACCGGCCATTACTTGAGACCGAATGGCCAGTCAAGGTTACAGCCACAGTCATGGGAAAAGAAGGTACAGCCGATTTTGTTACAATATCACCACAGTTATGGCCACAGTCAGCTTCGGTAAGCCCTCATATTACACGTCAGGTCCATGACCAGTACCATGCCAGGGATATGGGGCGAATGGTCAGGAGGGCAGTGGATCATTCGGATCCAACAGAGTAAGCACTTCAAGTCATGCCGGACGGCACTACCATAAAATATTTTGAGGTCCCTGAAACGATTAACACTCGACTGCAGCATCACAGGGGACATGATGTGTTGGAATATGTCAATCCACAGGTCTGGGCGGAATACCCATCACAAGTGGGAAAGACAAATGTTCCAATTATTGAACCACCTATCCTCGTTGGGTTATGTTGTTTCACAAGCAAAGGTCTTGGTGGCTCAGAGAAAAGTTAAGTTCTTAGGAGTTTTACTTACAGCCACAGAAAGAAGTCTCGAACCCAGTAGGATTGAACCAATATGCCAATTCCCCGCCCCTACAATAGCCAAGGAGGCTCGTCATTGGCTGGGTATGATGAATTATTGTCGGCAGTGGATACCAAACATCGCTGTCTATACAAAGCTGCTGACACCTTATACTAGTAAAGAGGGGAACTTTACTCTCACCACCGAGGCACTCGAGGCCTTCCGTTGCCTGAAGCAAGCCTTGTTACAAGCACCGGCCCTCGGTAGGCCCCTATACGACCGACCATTCCAGATATACTGTACTGTTCTGGAAGGATGTTCAACAGCGGTACTCACCCAGCAACATGGGGACAAGCACCGGCCCGTAGCATATTACTCTTCCAAACACGACCCAGTGGCGTTGGGCCAACCTGTTTGCACCCAGATCTTGGCAGCGATATACAATAGTTTGCAGGCTGCTGCCAACATCACTCTCCAACAGTATATTATGGTGTATAGCTCCCACTCGGTAATCGCACTATTGGGGCAACTGCAGACTCAGCATCTTACCGCAGCTCGTCAGAATAGGTATGAGATATACCTTTTGAACAATCCACGTCTGACATTTAAATACTGTACCACTATCAATCCAGCCTGTTTTCTTAGCGGTCCCCCTGTCCATGAGGACGCGCCTGGTCACGACTGTTTAGCCTTGATTCAGGAAACTACAACAATAAGGGACGATCTGAGTGATATTCCGTTAGAACAACCTGACATGATTATGTATGTTGATGGCAGTGCATTAGTAAGCCCCACTGGCCGGAGACTGTCCGGTTATGCAATCATAGATCAGGATGGTCTGATTCTAGAAGCGGCAGCTTTCCAGACCCCTTATTCAGCTCAACAAGCCAAACTTTTTGCCCTCACCCGTGCATGAATACTTGGGGGAGATCGTCGGGTAAATATCTACACTGACTCCCGATATGCTTTCGGGGTAGTTCATGACTTCGGACAACTCTGGAAGAATATGGGATTCCTTACCTCGGCAGGCACAGAAATATCCAACCGGGGTTTAGTTAATGACTTACTGCAGGCCCTCCTTATGCCCTCGCAGATTTCCGTTATTAAATGCGCTGCCCACACGAATGGTAGGACCCCAGTTGACGTTGGTAATGAACGAGCAGATTGTGCAGCGCGAACAGCCGCACAAATTCAGCAAGTGATGGTGCCTAAGATGTTAAGTCAGACTAAACGATCTACTATAAATATGTCTGCTTCTGACAAGTCAATGCCAACCATCCAAGACGTCATAAGATTACAGGAGGACACTCCTGAGAGTGATAAACAAATGTGGAAACGGTTAGGTTGTACATATGATTCTGTTTCCTCTTTATGGACCACGCCAGCACATCAGACTTGTATGTCTGATGTACTGGCTTTATGGGTCATTGAATGTGTACACTTTGCAACTCATTGTGGGGCTCGAGGGACTAGTGATTTGTTGCTGGACACTTGGTGGCACCCTAAAATGCAGTGGTTGGCCCAAAGTATCAGTAATCGGCGTTTGATTTGTCAGCAATATAACACCGGAAAAGGTATCCCTTGTGGGATGGGGCAAACCCCGTTGCTCAGTGGTCCCTTTGAGACGCTCCAAATGGATTACATTGAGTTGGAAAGGTGTCAATGTTATAAATATGTTTTGGTCATTGTGGGTGTGTTCAGCAGATGGGTCGAGGCGTATCCGACTATCGATAATAAAGCTGCTACTGTGGTTAAAGTCTTGATGCGGGAAATCATTCCCCGGTACAGTATACCAGCTCAGTTAAGTTCTGATAATGGGCCTCATTTTATTGGACAAATTAACAACGAGCTTTGCTCCCAGTTGGGCATACGCCAGCAGTTACACTGTGCTTATAGACCGCAGGCGGCCGGGTTGGTTGAGAGACACAATCAGACCCTCAAAACTAAATTGGCTAAATTAAGAGCAGACACGGGACTGACATGGCTTAAGTTGCTACCTGTTGCCCTCTTCCAGCTGCGGGTTACACCTGCGGGACCGGCCCGGCTCTCTCCCGCCGAGATTCTTTATGGCAAGCCTCTTAGAATTCCCTGGAGCCTGCAGGTTCCCAGACTGGTTCAGTTTCACCAGATGACTGAAGAGATGACCACCTATGTTCTAGCCCTCACGCAAGTGCTCAAGGAACTCCATGGCCAGGTCCGCGCGGCTCACCAGCCATTTCTCCCAGTACCTAGCTCACTTTCAGTCCAGCCCGGTAGTTATGTCATGGTCAAAAATTGGACTAGGAAGGGGTCGGAGCCGCGATGGGACGGGCCCTTCCAAGTTCTCCTTACCACCCCCACAGCAGTTAAAGTGGAGGGGCGAAGTGCTTGGGTCCACCTACATCACTGTAAATTGAGTCCATCTCCATTACTGTAAAAGGTCGGATACTAACCTGCCTCCCTTCTCCAGTGCTATGTTACAGGTGTGGAGCATGATGGAGTGGCTACTGTGTGATATTTGGCCTCACTTCGCTTGGCGTGTTATTGGCAATGGACATGGAAAAGGGGAATATTATTTATATGTGTAGCCCCAACCAATCTACAAGGATACATCACCTATGCAAAGGTGATGTTCTTCGCTGCCCCCATATACGAGGACATGGCATCGACTCATGGAAGGTCGTCAAAGTTAAGGAGAATGCAGGAGTCATGAAGCAGCTGCACCGGTCCCGGCGATGGGAAGGGAACATTATATGGACATTGCCTTGTTTTTGGAATACATGTAAATTCGATTTTGGATGTGTTAAGAGTGGTGCAATAAAGGTAACATCAGGCTGTCAGAAGAGCGTAGGAAGAGGCTATGGGAAAGTGAAAGGGACTAGAGAGAGGATGGGGCGTATGAGAAGGGAAGTACAGCTAGAACGTAGGTTACCGGGAGATACACTTAAGTTAGTTAAAGGCCAAACTGAGGGAAACCCGGGTAGTATGAATCTCTTCTACCAGATTTACCACCGCTTGTATGGACAGGGACGGGTTGTCTGCTACCCGAACCCCGCAGCGGTGTCTAGGTTATTTTCTGTTTCACCGCTTTGGGGCACTCCCCAAACGGTGGTTCATTGTCAGCATTCCGAGCCACTGCCCGAGCAGGTCACTCTTCCTTACGATCCGGGTTCAGCACCACCGGCTATTTGCCTTCCCCTTCCTCGGGATAATTCCCATTCACAGCTGCCACGGTGGAGGGCGTACATACCTAGCCACTTCACTCCCAATAGGGATTCCCGGTCGTACGAGAATTGTTTCAGCAGTGAAGGATACGGCTGTTTGCTGGTAGAGGTGGACACGAATATAACATGTCTGTTCCCCACCTGTACGGACAGGAGGTGCCATATCACCCAGGCGTCTGGCCATTGCGTTTGTTACAACACCACTTGCGTTCCATTGAACGCCGGCCTCCAGCTCCTTTGTGGCTGGGCGAATGTCTCTCATATCACTAGGGCTTTCCGCATTGCTGGGCGGCCCGAATGGGCATTTCAAAGTTGGATAAACTGGGCTACTGGGGGATCCTTACGCAACCGATATGCTGATTGTGATGCTAGCCTGCACACGGAGCAAGGATACTACTTTTTATTTAATGGTACAGCGACCAACGTTTTGTCACCCCCATTTCCCCGCCGAATTGCTATAGGGACTCTAGTCCCTACCACAGTCCCCTGCCCTTCGGCGTGGAAGCTGCATAATCAGTTAGCATGCCGGGCAGTCTCTGCTGAATTTTGCGAGAACTGGAAAAAATCTCAGGTTCTTGCACCCAACCGGGGCCACTCAGCCGGGTGGGGGATTCTGAGCGTATTGACACTAGGAGGTGTGGGGGGTTCCTTGGCTGTCAGTGATAGGAATTATTTTATTTGTGGCCTTACCATCTTGGGAAATGAAACCTTGGGAGCCCTCGGGGCAATAACCAAGGAGTTGTCTCAGCTACGGTTGTTTGCAATGCAGAACCGGTATGCTCTTGACTATCTTCTGGCCCGTGAGGGTGGGGTATGCGCCATAGTGCAGGGCAAGTGTATCATGGGAGTTCAAGACTTGACCGCTAACATCACTAAATTTATGGATCGCATACGGGATCACCTGGACGGGATGCAGGATCCTGGCTCTTGGGGTAACTGGGGATTTGGAGGTTGGAAGGACTGGTTGATAAATATGGCCATGTATTTAGTGGTAGCAATTGGCTGCATCTTTGTGGGCCTGGCCATCCTTAAATGTGTGATGGGTAGAATGCGGGGTGCACTGGATCAGATAAACGCCCCTAAAATTTTAACTGTTAAAATCCATGAGGGTGAAGCAGATGAGGGGGGGGCTAAGCCAGGAATTGGAAATGCAGCGTCGGATCTTTTTAGATGAGGAACCGTAGCTATGGATTGGATAGTCCGGTTATCATGGAATGATAAAAGGAGGGAATGACGAATGTGATATAAAATAGTTACTTTAGAGATATTAGTTAATGTAATGTAGAAATAAGCCACTTTGATTCTGGTTAGTTCATAGACAAAGGATTTTAGACTGCATGGAAAAAGCAGGAAGAGGTGTGTCTACGAGAGTGATGCTGGATTGATAGGGGCCGGAGAAAGGGATTGGAAGTGAGCCAATCAGAATAGATCAAACAGGTCAGGAGGGACATAGGATGACCTATGGGCGTCGAGTATGTGAAACTTGATGCCATTTGAATGTATCAGTACAGAGCTCTTTGTCTTATCCTCACTTGGTCCCGGAGTTGCAGAGAGCAGGATGTTATCTGTATCGCTGTGGACTAAGTATAGCTTGCAAGCTGAATAAAATAACTAATGTTATACCTGCAAATCCATCTCGACTTTTATTGAGGCCAGGCTGACGGGTAAAGAAACTTGGGATTCTACAACCCTATCATCCCTTGTTAGGTACACATGCAATTAGTACACACTTCCGAGATCCGGTGATTTGTCCAATACGGAGTTCACACCTGTGGTTTATATTTGATCTGTGAATAATCCTCAAGAATAGGGACCTTTATATTCCCTTCGATGAACTTGGGATACTGGCCGTTACCTTTTATCCCTTGCAGGTTTCGCGTTCTTTTGAGCAGTCCCAAGTGACTGTCCAATAGATCAATCAGGACTCAATCACCCTGATCGATCTCAATCAATTGGTGGTGGACACTGTTGTGTTATGTACTCTGGGATAACACATGCTGCAACTCGATGCAGCTTTGACCAAAAGATACTCCAGACTTTGAAGTTAGTTCAATGTGTTTTATTGAACCATTAGCACAGTTCTCTATGAGTTTGACTCTCCTGCTAATCTTGCTTTGGTAACTCAGTCTAACTAACCAGTCTGCTCTAAGCCATGTGGTGGATGTGATGCTTCTGATCTGCCCCTGTCCTACTCTCTAAATGTCACCTGTGGAAAGAGATAGAGCATGTGTGCCCTGTCCTTATATATGGGTTGTGGAATGCCCCCTTGTGGTAGTGCCACCTCTGGGTTTCTTGACTGGCCATTGGTCGTGTCCTATTCTATGTGTTCATTAGCTGTATGTCTGCATGTCATGACGTCTCTGGTGCTCCTTCTAGTGTTTACTTAGTCGTAGTGTATTTACATTAATGCATATCACCACAGACACCTCGATTGCAGGGCGGGTCCCAGTTGTCCATGGCCGTTATTGTCCCAAGTAATCAACCGACGCCACCAAGTCTGCCACATATTGTTACTTTCTACCTGGAGCCCATTGTCCCGGGATGGCCTTTCAACAGCCTTTTCCCTGTGTCAGTTTCTGCAAGGTCCAGGCTGCAGCCCTTTTATATTTGCAAGCTGCAGCCTGTCTGTGTCTCTGTGTTGACCAATTTCCCATTGATCTGTGCGGGTGACCATTTTGGATGCCCACACCCCTCACCCCCCGCCTATTATCTGCCGGTGCCCCGGGTCCTGGCGCCGGTCATGCTGCAATGGGCACCATTGGATGGCACTGCCCTCATTGGGGGCTGCCTTGGATGTGGCCCTGGGTGGTCCCCCGGTGGGTGGCTGCAGATTGGGCGGGGTGTTTGGTTCTGAAGGGGGGGGCGGTGGGGGGGGGGGTGGGGGGGGGGGGGGTGGGCACACCCATATGGCAGGTGCCACTGTGTAGAACCAGGGGCCGGGATGGGTGGTCCAGGTGTTCAGCAAGATGGCAGTCGGTGCCTGGGCACTGCCCAATCCCATGGGGGGGGGCACCCCGGCTGCTCGGCCCCCCATGCCCCCCCCCCCCCATGGCCCTGGCAGGGGCCCCCTTGCTGCGGCTAGCATGGCCAGTGTCCAGACCGGAGCACCCGGAGGAAACCCACGCAGACAGGGGGATAACGTGCAAATTCCACACAGACAGTCACCCAAGGCCAGGTTGAACCTTGGTCCCTGGTGCAGTGCTAACCACAGTGTCGCCGCGCCGCCCTTAAAAGTTATCATTTTATTGTACGATAAAACAACATTACTGAATACATTTTCTGTCTTTGGGATGTTTTGTACGACTTTTATAATGATGGAAATATCAACATGTGATGCAGGCTGCAATCAGGAATGCCACTTGATTGACGTCAGGAAATTAGCTTTATTTATTTCTCTACTTTTTTGCTACACTTGAATTTTATTACTTTTAAGGTACAGTTACCACAGCAAGACATGCTAAGAAATTCACATTGTGTGCATTTCTTCTTTACGGTGCTGAGCTGCAAGTTGGTATTCACTCTTCAGTGTACAATATTTTCTGTGAAAGAGAATTAAACAATACCATGTCACCTATACCAGTGAAGAGCAGATGAAATATTCATAGCTAAATATTCACGACTACAATGTATTGAAGCCCATTCTTTTACCTTTGTGGTAATAACACGGCTTTTAGCCCTCAGTTTGTTGACCTGCGTCTCCGCAATATCTGCACGCTCCTCAGCTTCCTCCAGCTCATGCTGTGTCCTTCTGAATTTGGTAATGTGGACACTGGCCTGCTCCTCCTGGGCAGACAAGAATACATAATAAAGTTTACTCTTGACTCTAACTTCGACTTAATGAAGCTACAACTTAAAGTTGCTTTGATTATGTTGGATTCTTGATGGAACCAAATAACAGGTTGGGTCTGACTCATTGTTTTTCAAACAGCATTAAATCAGACTGCAACTTCCAACAGCAGCACAAATGTCGTTAAGTACAGAAATTTAGACCTTGCTGACAGAGTTCTTTTGCTTCTCCAGAAACTACATATGAGTGGTATCTTACAGAGATACTCACCATTGAAACATGAAGTATGGCATGAAGTTGGAATACTTACATAATATATACCCAATAGATTCACCAGAGAAATTTAGAGATTGTTTATTCCAATGTATTTTTTAAATGCATGATATGCCTTGATAATTGGCAAACAATATCATTGGCACTGAAAACTTTTATAAATGCTAAGTCTTATTCCTTCAAATTTTAATTATTGTTGAAGATTTAAAGAAAATAGCGTAAACTATTTGCATTGACTTTCGGACTCTTTTAACATTTTCTTAATTCTATCTTTCTTTGCCTCTTTATTTTGCTTTTCTGGATCTGTTTTAAGTTGCACTAACTGTCACTTCCTGGTTTAGGCTCTGCCCTGCTCATTAACAATTATGCAATCCAATTGATAAGGAGTTATGCAGTTGCTTCCTGGTTCGCTGCAGGAAGTTCCTGTGAAAACTCCTATAGACAATTGTCATAACCCACATGGGACTTATGGAGGGACAATGATTAAACTCCCTGTAAGTCTCATTGAATGTGAGCTCACCAGTTAAAAGGGGATGGGGAACTCTAACATTGAGTAGTTAAACTTCTGTATAAAGCCGGCCAGTTTAGGCACTGATTTTTCTAACCATGTAAATAATTGTGTTGTAAATAAAACTTTATTTATTTTCGACTCGGTGTGGACTCCCTCGTGGTCTATTAAAAAAAATCTATGGGTAACTACAAACATAATGATTAGCTAGTTCCATTCTTTCAGCACCAAGTGGAAAATCCAGTCCAATGGCTTGTGAATGAGCCAAAGTAGTAAGGCGGGATTCCCCCGTCTACCAGTGTGTTTTCTGACACGGTGTGGGATTTTCCGTAGCCAGCCATTGTGGTCACCCCACGCCATTGGAAAACCTGCGGGCCTGGGTGCGCTGCAGGCGGACCAGAGGATCCCGCCGATGAAGAATTTCGCTGGTGATGTTTTATGGTTAAGAGGAATAGGTTTAATATAGCTTTAGTTTGTATTAGATATTTCTGACTTTTCATATTAAATAATTCTTTTTGGTTCAAAATGTACCTACGAAATAAGCCAAAAACTGGTGATGTAACGACAAAATTGTACAAATTAAACAATGAAAATCTCATAAGTCAAGATGAAGAAATAAAATCCCTTTCTACTGCCTGCAGTTTGGATCCATTTGTTTATATCCATTTGAAAATTTGTAGATGACACAAAAATAGGTGGGATAGTAAGCTGCAATAAGGAACTAAGAAATTTGCAAATAAATATAGATAGATATATGTGAGTGGGCCAAGATTTGGCAGATAGAGTTTAACGTGGATAAGTGTGAGGTCATCCATTTTAGTCGGAAAAATGTAAAGGCAACGTATTATCTAAATGGAGAGAAATTTCAGTGTGCTTGGCTGCAGAGGGATCTGGATGTCCTCAAGCATGAAGCGCAGAAAGCTAGTATGGAGGCACAGCAGATAATAAGGAAGGCAATGGAATTTTGGCCATTATAGCTAAAGGAATAGAGCATAAAAGTAAGGAAGTGTTGCTGAAACTGTACACTGCATTGCTGAGACTGCACCTGGAGTACTGTGTACAGTTTTGGTACCCTTACTTGAGGTGGGATGTCGTTGCATTAGAAGTAGTTCAAAGGAGGTTCACTAGAATGATTCCAGAGATGGGGGGGTTTTGTCTTAAGAAGAGAGATTGAGCATTTAGGCTGATACTCTGTCGAGTTTAGACGAATGAGCTGGATCTAAGTGAGTTATATAAAATGATAAAAGTTATTGACATGGAGTGGATGTTTCCTCTTCTTTTTTTTAATTTTTAAAATAAATTTAGAGTGTCCAATTCTTTTTTTTCCAATTAAGGGACAATTTCTTTGGGTTGTGGGGGTGAGACCCATGCAGCTCAGGGAGAATGTGCAAACCCCACACAGACAGTGACCCGCGTTGGGATCGAACCCGGGTCCTTGGCACCGTGAGGCAGCAGTGCTAACCATTGGAGCACTGTGCTAATCACTGCGCCAGCGTGCCACCCTGGGTATTTCCTCTTATGGGGCAATCGAGAATGAGAGGTCATAGTTTTAGGATAACGGATAGCAGATTTACAACAGAGATGAGATGAAAATCCTTCTCTCAAAGGATCGTGAATCTGTGGAATTTACTGCCCCAGAGTGCAGTGGATTACCGTGACATTGAATAAATTTAAGTAGGAGTTAGACAGACTTTTAATTGGTAATGGGTTGTAGGGCTATGGAGAACGGGCAGGAAAGTGGAGCTGAGGCCGAGATGAGATCAGCCATGATCGTACTGGATGGCAGAGTGGGGATCGAGGTGCTGAATTGCCAACTCCTTCTTCTAGTTCTTATGTTCTTCTGTATCAGTTATTTACTCACAGCATCATCGACATTCCTCTTGTAGGATTTGACCTTTAGTTGCAATTTGTCCGCCAAATCCTGCAGTCTCACAATATTTTTATGGTCTTCCACAGACTGTATGTGAAAAAAAAATTTAAATCATAATTTAAATTTGCTTTTTTATTCAAGAACTTAAAAGAAAATGAATCATAGAGCCCTTTGAATAATTATTCCTTACTTGGAATGTCATCTCTTTGACTCTCCTTTCATATTTCCGGGAACCTTTAATCGCCTCTGTTGCACGTTTCTGTTCAGCTTCAAGTTCGGTCTCTAATTCGCGCATCTGTAAGAGCAATAAACATTTCAAATTGCAATTCCCATTGAATCATTCCAGTTTTGTACATAATTAAATCATTCTTTAGGGTGACATTATATTGAAATAATCTCGCAGTTTCAAATTGCTCAGCCGTACACAATTTTGGTTCCTTACTGCAGATCCCAGCCTCAGGCCAGTACCTGTAAAGTGCACTGCCCAACCCCCAGTTTTACTCCCTGCTCCACCTCCTCCTGAGTGCATTAACAATGTAGCTTTGGGCATATGTGCTTGGATACTGAGTATGGCTCCACATTTGGGCACCAGCATTTTAATTTGATGAGCTACTGATTTTTAAAAATTCTTCTTGAATAATTTTTCAGAGGGTCAAAAGAAACATTTACGATGTTCACAGGACATCATGTGTACCAGCTGGATACTTTTAATTCTGATTTAAGCATGGACCTAGAGTATCTTACATAAAATGTTAAATTCAAGTATTGCCCAGCCTGCTTTTGTGCTCTTGGGAATCAGGTTATTCACCCAAGTCTATGTTTTACTCCCACTTAGGTGTTGATTAAACGCTTTATTTTAAAGCATATCTTCACACACACACTGTTCCCCTTCAGGGAATAGTGGGGGAAGCGGTGAAAGGATTCTCATGCTGATTATCAGCCAGTTCAACTGCGTTACGAATGCTTCTTTCCATGGCTGACAAATCCAGGCATTGGATTTGAACCGGGAGCTTCTGATCCAGCAGTAGGGGTGCTACCACTGTGCTACAAGACTTCCAGCTGATGTACACAAAATATCACTGTACATTGATACAAAAGTATGTTAGATAAATTAGGTTTCCAAAAGTCTGAGTATTAATTATTTTTCTTTCTTATATCGATTGCCATACTGTGCACTTTGTTTTCAGTTGCAAATCATAAGTCCTTTCAGTAATAATATTATGATAAAGAGCCTTCCTATTGCAAACAATAAACTGAAAGTTTCTGCCAAAATAACAGGAAGGTCATTGGCAGCCTGCATTATGTATATATAGTATAACAACTTCAAGTGAGGAACAGATGTGCAAAAAATGCAACTACCAAAAGTGGCTGTCCAATTTACACCATTATTGCAGGAACAACACTTCACTGACTCACCAGTGAAATACATTAAATATTGTGAAGTTGATTTATGTGTGCAATTACAACAAATTAAATATGTTGTACACAAAGCCAGTAATTAGTTATTCAGTGATGTTTCATGAATGTGATAATTGTTAATTACTGCCAATCAACCTGTCCCGCACCAAAATTTAATAATTACAAGTGTGGAGACTCATTCTTTCAAGTTTTAAAATTTTCAGCATGATTTTCAAAATGTTAAATCACTGGGTCAAAATCCTGGAACTCCTTCCCTAACAGTATTCTGGGGGAACCTACACCAGATGGACTGCATGTCTGAGGTTTAGGAGATTTTGGCTGAGGTTTACTGACATCATGTCGGAGGTACTGAAGGGAAGGGTGGTTCCGAGTCCAGAGCTGGCGATTTTTGGTGTGCCAGAAGACCCGGGAGTCAAGGGGCGAGAGAGGCCGATATCTTGGCCTTTGCCTTCCTGGTAGCCCGGAGACGGATCTTGTTATCATGGACGGACTCGGAGCCCCCGAAGTTGGGGGTGTAGGTTCGTGACATGGTTGGGTTTCTGAGGCTTGAGAAGATCAAGTTCGCCCTGAGGAGATCGATGCTGGGGTTTGCCCGGAGGTGGCAGCCATTTATCGACTTCTTTGGAAAAAATTAGGCTGTCAGCAGTGGGGGAGGGGGGGGGGGGCGGGGGGGAGGAGGGAGGGGGTTAAAAGGGGAGGCATGAGGAGGTGGGTATGGCTGGGGAAAGTTGGTGGGGAATTGTGGTAGGGAGTTGTTTATGTAAGCCATGTTGGCTGGGTTTTGTGGTTTGGTGTGTTGATGCTTATTCTGTTAAAATTTGTAATATAAATGCCTCAATTAAAAAACAATTTTAAGAAAGAAAAATAATTCAATACTATGTTAAAGGTATTTTTCTTGAACTTTTTATACAGAGGGAGTTTACCCAAGGCCACAGCTGCCAATACTGCATCACCCCGAAGTTGTTTTGAATGTCTCTAGTCAGTATGATTCAGCAGAACTGTCAAATCTGATTTCCAAGTACCTGAAATTCAAATACTGTGGGCCTCATCAAATAGGTGATATCAGATTAAATTCACACCAGCTGCAACTTACTTCAGGCCTTGTTTTAGAAGAACACAGGAGTGAATATTTGATTACCAGAGATCTTTATAAACTTATTTTGCATGTTTTGTATTGAGTGTAAGACTCTGCCAAGTACACCGCCAGTATTAGAAATTCACAATCATTGGAATATTTAATATAATTCCACATTGTGAGTCCTTCAATAACGAGTCACCTGTAGGAAGTTGTCAAAAGTTGATGCTATGGGTTTGCTACAAACATCATCTCTAAGTAATTTCAATTTTAAAAATATATTTGGGCAACTCACCCTTGTCTCTAGTTTTTGAATTTGCTTCTTTCCACCTTTCAATGCTAACTGCTCAGCTTCATCCAGACGGAATTGCAGATCCTTCACTGTCTGGTCTAAGTTTTTTTTCATTCTCTCAAGGTGAGCACTTGTATCTTGTTCCTTCTTCAACTCTTCAGCCATCATAGCAGCCTGGTTTCGGAATTAAAATAAAGTGGGCCTTAGGTAATCATGTTGAAATGCTATTGAGTCGAACACGGGAGGCTATTCCTGTTCCACCATTCTTAGATCAATATTTCAAATTCTTCTACCAACACTCCATAGCCCTTAATACAGGCAGTCATTGGACGTACAACACAATTGGTTCCTGGAAACCATGTGGTAAGTCAAAACATCAGAACCGATTTCCCCATAGGAATAATGTTAAAAACAGGAGGTGTGATACTCCGTTTTGCCGGCGCCCGGGGGTTTCCCGACGGCGTGGGGCTGCCCCACAATGGGAAACCCCATTGACCAGCCGACGATATGGAGCATCCCGCCGGCAGGTCGGGGCAGAAATGTGGCGCGGCGGGGTGGAGAATCCAGCCCAGGGAATTGGTTCTGTCAGCGGAGTGAGACAGCTTTTCCACTGGCACGTTACTGCGTGTTTTAGACATTCATCCCGATGCAGTCAGACCTCTGCCTGTGGGCCACAGCGACCATTCTCCCTCGCTGGCTGAGCAAAAGGCTTCAGACTCTAGGTGTGGAAGAGCCACTGTAAATCGATGAGAGATCAGCCAGTGGGGCAAGGTTACCAGAAAATTACAGCCCCATTTCCCGGTTTTCAAAAACAGTTTTCCAGTTTCTGGCTCTGGAGCTGCTGGACGACCCCAGCAACCGTTCTCCGGAGCGACCTCCCAGCCCGGAGTAACAACTGGGTGAATGAAAAGTGCAGCGGATCCTGTGTTTCTGAGGAAGGTTTCACAACTTCCCTGGACTCATTCAAAATGTATAAATTATACATCATATTTATAAAATTGTGAAAGATGGGCTGACGTGGTTTTGTAAATTCAAAACTGATGTCGCACATTTGAAACAGGGGGCGAAATTCTCCCCCAACGGCGGGATGCCCGCCGACTGGCGCCAAAGCCGGCGCAAATCAGACGGGCATCGCGCCGGCAAAAAGGTGCGGAAGTCTCCGCATCTTTGGCGGCCTAGCCCCAACATTGAGGGGCTAGGCCGACGCCGGAGGGATTTCCGCCCCGCCAGCTGGCGGAAATGGCGTTTGTTGCCCCGCCAGCTGGCGCGGAAATGCGGCACATGCGCGGGAGCGTCAGCGGCCGCTGTCAGTTTCCCGCGCATGCGCAGTGGGGAGAGTCACTTCCGCCTCCGCCATGGTGGAGGCCGTGGCGGAGGCGGAAGGGAAAGAGTGCCCCCACGGCACAGGCCCGCCCGCGGATCGGTGGGCCCCGATCGCGGGCCAGGCCACCGTGGGGGCACCCCCCAGTGTCAGGTCGCCCCGCGCCCCCCCCCAGGACCCCGGAGCCCGCCCATGCCGCCTGGTCCCGCCGGTAAATACCAGGTTTGATTTACGCCGGCGGGACAGGCAATTCCTGGGCGGGACTTCAGCCCATCCGGGCCGGAGAATCCAGCGGGGGGTCCCGCCAACCGGCGCGGCCGGATTCCCGCCCCCGCCCAATCTCCGGGAGCGGAGAATTCGGCGGGGGCGGGGGCGGGATTCACGGCGGCCAACGGCCATTCTCCGACCCGGCGGGGGGTCGGAGAATGACGCCCAGGGTGTCACTTTTTAAACATCATAAGTGCCGTCCATTGTACCTCGCACATCGTAAAGTCAAGGACTGCCTGTACACTTGCCGAACAAAAGTCTATTAAGCTCAGTTCTGACACCTCCAGTTGACCCGTAACTTCAACAGCTTTTTAAGACATAGAATTCCAGATTTCCATTACCTTTTGTGTGAAGCGGTATTTCCGAACTTCCCTCCTGAACACTGTGGTTCTAATTCAATGGATATTCCCCCTAGTTCTGGGCTCCTCCATCAGATGATATAGATACTCTCTAACTACCGTATCAATTTCTTTATTCATCTGAAACACTTAGCCGCAATTCTCCCGCCGTTCATGCCGTGGGATTCTCTGTTCCCACTGGCAGCATGCCCCCTCCCGCAGGTTTCCCAGCGGTGTGAGGTGGCTCCAATGGGAATTCCCATGGACAAGCGACGAGGGCAGAGAGTCTTCCGCCAGCGAACGGCGCGCCACTCAGAAACACGCTGCTGAGAGGCCGGAGAATTCTGCCCCTAATGTGCGAAAACAAATGTATTAAATATTTATCAAAATTTGGAAATCTTACATCAGTGATTGCCTTCTTGGCTTTCTCTTCAGCATTCCTTGACTCCTGAATGGCATCTTCCAGCTCGGTTTGAAGCTGGGAAACATCAGTCTCAAGCTTTTTTTTGGTGTTGATAAGGCTAATGTTCTAAAAGACGTAACAAAGATGTCATTGGCATTACTATTTGAATGAAGCATTTAAACATTGGCATTTTAGAACGACTTGTCTTTCAGGCTACCTGAGAATGAAGCAGCTGGACACGTTCGGTGATATCAAAGACTTCTTGTTCAGCTATTTTGCGAGCTCTGTCCGTCTGCTCTAGAGCTACGGTAACCTCTGCGAGCTCAGCTTGTAGAAGGTTGCACTTCCGTTCCGCTGAGCTTAGCTGCTCTTTCAGGTCTCCTTGAATTCGCAAAGCTTCGTCCAGGTGCAGCTGTGTTTCCTGAATCATGAAGTATTTGATTGCATGACTGAACGCAGTTGGAGATTCAACAGTGAGCAAGCACGTGCGCAAATATAATACATAAATCGATTCCACTTACTTTGAGCACCCCTTGAATGTTCCTGAGATGCTTCTGCATTTCTGCAGCCTGGCGGTTTGCATGGCCCAATTGAATCTCCATTTCATTGAGGTCCCCTTCCATTTTCTTTTTGAGCCTCAAGGCATCATTTCTGCTCCTGATTTCCGCGTCCAGGGAGTTCTGCAGAGCCTCTATGGTTCTTTGGTGGTTTCTCTTTAGCTGTTCAATTTCTTCATCTTTCTCAGCAATCTTTCTGTCAATCTCTGACTTGATTTGATTCAACTCAAGCTGAATTCGAAGCAGCTTTTCCTCTGAGTGTTCCAGTGATGACTTTGGCAGGTGGATAAAATGCAATGAATATTGATTACAATGGATCCAACATCAATTTAATTACTGGATTATACTTCATGATGATTTGGCACAATTTGCAAATTACTATAGAACATCGAATTCTTACAGTGCAGAAAGAGGCTATTCGGTCCATCGAGACTGCACTAATCCTCTCCATGGAGTCCCCACTAACCTTCTGAAAGAGTAGCCTACCTCGGAACATTCCCCCACCCTATCTGGGTTATGGGGATAGGGTGGAGGTGCGGGCTTGGGTAGGGTGCTCTTTCAAAGAGCCGGTGCAGACTCGATGGGCCGAATGGCCCCCTTCTGCACTGTAAATTCTATCCCCGTACCCCACCTAACCCACACATCTTGGGACACTAAGGGGCAATTTATCATGGCCAATCCACCTAACCTGCACATCTTTGGACTGTGGGAGGAAACTGGAACACCTGGAGGAAACACACGCAGACACGGGGAGAACATGCAAACTCCTCATAGACAGTCACCCAAGGCCAGAATTGAACCCGGGACCCTGGTGCTGTGAGGCAGCAGTGCTAACCATTGTGCCACCATGCCACCTGATTCTACCTTTGTGTGCCATGCCCTAAAATACAACCATGGACTACCTATTGGCCCATGATTACACTAGGCAAATTACTGCAGGCGTTTGCCTTTGCCCTCTGTAGTATGGCTAACCAGGAAACTCTCCCACTCTTACTATCTGCCATCACATGTGTTGGGAGGATTTGCAAGCTGACAATGAACCTGTTTGGTCATCAAGTGCTGAAGTGGGACTTCCAGCCCAGAGATAAGGTTGCTACCACTGTGCCACAATACCTCTCCCCTGCACCCCCCTACCATATTATGATGCTGGAGGTGTAAAATTTACAAAGTTTACCTCTGCTTCCTCTAACGCGCATTGAAGTTCAGACTTCTCTTGTTCAGCTTGCTTTTTTGCTTTATCCAGCTCATGAATTGTCTTTCCACATTCACCGAGTTGTTCAGTGAGATCCGAAATTTCCTCTGTTTAACAATTTTGAACCATCAGAATCAGTGAACACCCCTTCAAGCTGACTTTAAATATTGCTGACATGAATGACACCACATTTTCGAGACTTACGTTGAAGGTTTTTGTTCTCCCTCTTGAGAGTCTCAAGATGATCCAATGACTCTTCGTAAGCATTCTTCAACTTGAAAAGCTCAGTGCTGAGAGACCGAGATTCTTTCTGTGCTCCCTCCAGCTCAGCCTGGCATTCCTCATGTTTTTGTTTCCATTCTGCCAGAATCTATCATTTTTAAAAAGGCAAATAGGTTTTTATTGATCGCTACTCTAAACCTATTTAAGTTACCATTTCACCCTGTGGAAGATACGTTTAAAGTACTGTACCTTGTCAAAGGTTCTCTGTTTCTTATCAAGGACTGCTGCCGCAGCATTTGATCTCTCCACATCGATCATGAGGTCTTCCACCTCTCCTTGCAGGCGAACCTTTGTTTTTTCCAAGGAAGCACACTTGGCATTGACTGCTTCAACGCGCTCCTCTGCATCTTGCAGTCTTTGAGCTAGTTTCTTCCTACATAAAAAGTCAAATTATTATCCTACTGGAGCATAGAAGATCGACACAGAAAAATGAATGTACACTCAAAGGATTCAAAAATGAAGGAAACACATAAGAATGCATGTACTTGGCCTCCTCCAGTTCCTCTGTGCGCTGGATCGCATCAGTCTCGTATTTTGTTCTCCACTGAGCGACTTCGCTGTTGGCCTTGGACATGCCACGTTGGAGCTCAGCCTTTGCCTCTTGTTCCTCTTCATATTGCTCACGGAGTAAATCACAATCATGGCGGGCTGATTGCAGAGCATGTGCCAAGGCATTCTTAGCCTTTAGATAGATAACATGGAAAGAAGAAATCAGAAGCGCTTGAGAACAATTTAGAAGTGACAGCTTTACAAGCTGAAGACAAATAATTTTTAAAATTGCAAAACCACATTGATTTAATGCATGAACTGTACCTACTTTGTTAAACATGGCCGGTTACATTTTGCTTTCAATGACACTCTCCGGTGAGTTGGCTGTGGGCCCAGGTAATGAGCAAATCAGAATGTGAAGCTCTTTGTACATCTTAAATTACACAAATGCTCACCATTGTTCTTTTGAAGGAGAAAAAAATATTTTAATGAAACAGAAGCCCGCAGGGCACACAGTGTGTGTGTGTGAGGAGGGAGGGTGGTGGTGGTGGAAAGTGCAGGGGTACAGCCTTCGCAGGTTTCCTCTTCAGTCCTATAATCGCTGAAGCCGCAGGAAACAATGTCCAGTTCAATCATTCTGAGCCCTGCTGGCAGACCTTTAACTTTTTCTTTGATAAATTCGGTGAGTCATTCTGATTGGCCGGGAAGGCCAGAAGATCGATGCTAATAGCATGGTTGAATTGAAGAACCCCATCAAAATTTCCAGGTTCCTGACATGCTACCAGCTTCCCTCTGAGAGTGTGGGGATGATCTTCCAGACACGCTGCACTGGAAAAACAGCTCGCCGTGGCGCAGCGTGGTCGGTGAATGCCGGGAGACTCCGCACCCAGGGTCTAGCCAGCTCTCAATGTAATCTCATGAGACGTTGCAAAATGGGCAAAAATCAGTTTTTGGCATATCTGAGCGAGGCAGTAAGCCTTACTCTAATGTGCAGATTCCCGAGGTACCTGAGGCTTTGGGATTTAATCCCTTTGTCTCGGGGACCTTGGGTGAAAACAGTTTGGTACTGGCCCCCACAAATGGGGACCAGACGGAATGACACTTGTGGGGGTTGTCAAGGGGATTAGGCAGGGTGGTGACTTGGCACTGTTGCCCAGGTGGTGCTGGCAAGAGCACTGCCATGGTGCCAAGCTTGCATTTTTTGCGTATTTGTGATTGGGCCAGGGTTGCCCACCATGGGGGTTGCGTGGGGGGCTGGTGACCCTCCCATATTGCATTTGAGCTGGGGTAGGTTGGGGATTTGTTTCGTGGGCCTCGGAGATTGGGATGCCATTTTTAAATGGCGTCCCGGTCTTGCGCTACAACGGGATGTTTTGGCGAGCAGAGCTCCCGCTGGTCAAAATGGGGCTATGTGCAGTCTCGGCTGCGCATTCCCCGTTTAGGCTCCTTATTCAAAGCTGGCTCTCCCAGCTTTGACAAAGAGTCATCCAGACTCGAAACGTTAGCTCCTTTTCTCTCCACCGCTGCTGTCAGACCTACTGAGATTGTCCAGTATTTTCTATTTTTGTAGGGGGGCTAAGATAGGCAAAGGCACACAGAAGGTCAGCACTAAAAGAATGTACAAGTCTGGTTATTTGTCATTTGTGTACGATACGGCATGGTTTGATTTGTAACTTTGATTTGGAGTGTTTATTTTGAAGCGGCTGTTAGTTTTGGATCGTCTGGTCCTGCCAACGGTGAACCCCCCACCACAGGTTCCCCGGTGGTGGGGAATGCGAACAATGGGAAAACCTATTGACAGCGGCGGGACCAGAATATCCCGCTGCCGGCTAATGGCAGTTCACCGCCAACACCACAAAACTCACCACGGTGTGGGTGGAAATTCCTGTCCTTTTTCTGGGAATAATTCCTTTGAGTTCAGGATAAAGTCCTACAGTGCATGATGCACAACTTCCTACAACATTAGCAATTTCAAATAATTTTGCAAAGCACCAAACACTTCTATTATAACAGAGACCCAGTGAATATCAATCATCAACAGGCTGTGGTATTTTTAAAGGACAGGCTTGAAGACCACAAAGGTACAAACAAACAAGAGCTTTATTGGAAAGGTGTTTTCTCACAGGCTGCTAGATGAGACTAACTGTTAAACTCTTAAACTGATATTGTTCCAACTCGGAACAGATATGAATACACAACAGAGCCAATGAGACATTAATGATCCCTTTAAATGACAATGATATGGGATCCTATCCACTGCTGAACGCATATTCAACTCTACGTGTTTAAGAGACAGTGATAGCTGGAACATCAAGCTCCAAAATAGCAGCACTGGCATCAAATCAGCTTTACATGCCCATCATCACAGCCTACCTAGTCTGTGCATGTCCGGTGCCCACTGGATGCACACTGACAATCTCATAGAAACAACCTCTGGTTTGACACCCACCAGAAGGGTGCGCTCATGCAGTTTGCACCATTTTTGAGACAAAACGATGCACATTATGCCAATAAATGGATGTACAGAGTTATTTTAAATATTTGCATTCGATTTATTAGACTGATAATGATCAAGGAGACCCGAGAAAGTAGATTCGCTTAAGTTTATTATAATCTTTAAGGTTAAGGCCACTACCGTGGCAGAGAACAATAAGATCCCAGTTGGTGATTAACAAGAGTCCCAGTCCTAGTGCAGGCTGGTATTAACAGGCCCAAGTAACAAGCCCCAGCTGGGCAGACCTCCACCCGCTAGCGGGGAAGCTCGTGTTCTTTGAGTACCACAGGGAGACCTATAAGTGTGTCCTCATGGGCCTCGTGAGGGTTATCACAAGATTGATAATCCACCTGTGTCATTTTCTTTCAAAATCTATTCATTTTTCCATTCAATCCAGTAGAGAAGGGATCATTATAAATGTATTTAAAACACAGAGGCCGGCATGGTGGCACAGTGGTTAGCACTGCTGCCTCATGGCGCCAACGATCCAGGTTCAATCCCGGCTCCGGGTCACTGTCCATGTGGAGTTTGCACATTCTCCGCCTGTCTGTGTGGGTCTCACCCCCACAACCCAAAGATGTTCAGGGTAGGTGGATTGGTCACGCTAAATTGCCCATTAATTGGAAAAAAAAGAATTGGGTGTCTAAATTTATTTTTTCAAATGAAACACACAGTATTACCTTAGTTTCTTCTTCAAGTTGTCTCTTCTGTTCTTCTATTTGATGCACAAATCCCTGCTTACTCCTGCTGAGTTGGGATACCATAGTCTCCTTTTCTTCCAGTTGCCTTGAAATTTCACCTTTTTAAGAAATTTTGAAAACATTTTTAATCGTTTTGTTTCAGGAAGCAAAAGAGAATTTTCCAACTGGTTGTTCATAAGCATTGCGTAATATAAGTGTTGCACATGGTTAGTATTATTTAAAAGGCAAGTTTGAAAAATGGCCAAATAATACTCACTTTGTTCAATCCACACAGTTCACGTTACAGTAACAACTCACCGTTTTCTGCATGCAGCCGGGATGTTTGAGCTGTCATGTCATTAATGGCACGCGCATACTCATTATTCCTTGCCTTCAGTTCATTTAACTGATCTTCCTGAGTACGACATGTTTTTTCAAGGTTGGCCTATTTGGGAAAAGTAAAAATATACATTGAATCATTATATTTTAAAGTGGATTCGAAACCTTAGCTCACCTTTTGCTGTGATTTACCATCAGTGAATGTCTCCAATCTTATTTTACAAGTGTCTCACCATTGACATCACTCATGGGTAGTCAAGGGCCTGGAACAGGGTTTTGATGTTTAATTGCCAAGCTGGCTTGGCTGTCTCCGGCCAGCGCTCTGGTATACTCTGCGAGAGATTTTCAAGCCCCAGCAGGGCCAGGAATAGAGGTGGATGGCATCTGCGAATATACGCACTGCGTGCCAGTTTTCTGGTAATTATAACAGAGGTGGAACCAAATCGACAAGGCTACTGGCCCCAATGCTACAGGTACCTCATTAAGCTTGTTAAAAGCCTTGTTTAATTAATTTAATTTAGGGGCGGCACAGTGGCACAGTGCTTGGCACTGCTGCCCTCCAGCACCTAGGACCCAGGTTCGATCCCGGCTGTGGGTCACTGTCCATGTGGAGTTTGCACATTCCCCCCGTGTCTGTGTGGGTCTCACCCCCACAAGCCAAAAAGATGTGCAGTGTAGATGGATTGGCCACGCAAAATTGCCCTTTAATTGGAAACAAAAAATAATTGGATACTTTAAATTTATGGACAAAAAATTGATTTAATTTAAATTAAAGTTTCCTGCTCAGGCATGGGCCAGTTTGGGTATGGAAGTGGAAACCCTGGAGCCAGTGCTCCAGGTAGGCCGAGGAGACACCCCTGTTGGCTTGGGTGCGAGAACAGCACTTGCCACTCACAGTGGAAGAAGAAGAAGAAGAAGAAGAAAGAAATGTACAGCACAGGAACAGGCCCTTCGGCCCTCCAAGCCCGTGCCGACCATGCTGTCCGACTAAACTACAATCTTCTACACTTCCTGGGTCCGTATCCCTCTATTCCCATCCTATTCATGTATTTGTCAAGATGCCCCTTAAATGTCACTATCGTCCCTGCTTCCACCACCTCCTCCGGCAGCGAGTTCCAGGCACCCACTACCCTCTGCGTAAAAAACTTGCCTCGTACATCTACTCTAAACCTTGCCCCTCTCGCCTTAAACCTATGCCCCCTAGTAATTGACCCCTCTACCCTGGGGAAAAGCCTCTGACTATCCAATCTGTCTATGCCCCTCATAATTTTGTAGACATCTATCAGGTCGCCCATCAACCTCCGTCGTTCCAGTGAGAACAAATCGAGTTTATTCAACCGCTCCTCATAGCTAATGCCCTCCATACCAGGCAAGGCAAACTCCATGGAGGCTGGCTGCAAGAACAATGTTTTAATAAAAAAATTTAAACGTTGCTAAGAGTGCGTCTACACGTTGAAGTGCCCTCTCTTAATGATATATGCTACACAGAGTGCTGCTCCTCAAGCTGGAAGGCCTCTGATTGACCCGACAGCTTCAGGAGCCAATTTGCTGCCCTTAATTGGTGAGGGAACCGGTCTCCAGGCCAATTAACCGGGGCACCGCCTTGAAAATTGTCATGAGTGAGTGTTCCTCCCCTACGAGAGGGTTCAGGACCTGGAAATCGTCCCAACTTCTGTTTCAGCACCATGAGACAAATCCTGCCCACTGTATGGTACTGGTCTATTTAGGTATGGCCCGAGGGCCATCTGAGACTAATTGCTCAGAAAGGCTGATATACTTCATATGTCCCTGTGAATATTCAGTTCTGTTTGGGTGGAGGCCAGAGTTGGGGAAAAAAATGCCAAAATGGTAGCCCTCTTTTTTTTTAATAGAACGTTGGCACAACTTTGAATACCTGAAGTGTGACAGTCACATAGTGAGTGCCAAGTTTTATTTACATGAATTAAGCAAATCGCATTTTTAGTTAAGAAACTAATGCTCATTTATTTGGACTTACTTTGGACTTCGACACAGATTCCACGTTGCTGACAAGGTCATCAATTTCCATCTTCATCTCACTCTTTTCCTTCTCTAGCTTCTGTTTCACACGTTGCAGGTTGTCGACTTGCTCCCCCAGCTCTGCGACACTATCAGCCTGCTTCTTACGAAGAGCGGCAGCCATTGCCTCATGCTGCAGGGTAGCTTCTTCCAGATCACGACGTAGTTTCTGAAATTCCAGTTCGCGTTTCTTGTTCATTTCGATCTGTACTGTTGACGCACCGCCAGCTTCTTCCAGTCGGTCACTGATTTCCTCCAGTTCACGAGCATAGTCGGTGCGTTGCTTTTCCACCTTAGCACGAGCTGCACGCTCAGCTTCAATCTCCTCCTCGAGGTCTTCAATCCGAGCCTAGAAATGTGAACAATTTAATTGGCAGTCTGAGGACTGTATGAGGATAATTCGGTCAAGAGCGTCATTTATTCAGACATTTGCTTTACCTGGAGTTCTTTTATTTTTTTCTGGAACTGCATTGTTAGGTTTTGTTCATCTTCGATTCTGCTTTGAAGTTGGCTGATTTCAAATTCCTTCCTGTTTGGAAACATTAAAGTTAAGAATAAGCGGTGTGGAGAAACAGGCATCAAATTGAAATCCACTCCACTGAAAATCCATATCTGCATTTGTGAAAAGCTCTGGAAATTTTAATCCTGCTGTTAGGTGCATTATACGGGATTTTGGTTTGGATAAAGGACACTACACTACTGTGCTATCAGCTATGTTTGAATGTCTTGATGTCTGATCATCCAATTTGTACTGTGTGACAGTCTGCTAGTTTAACTTTCACTTGATCACAAGTTTGCATTTGTACAAAGTTGTGTATCGTTTTCACAAATATAACATGCAAGGAACTTGCACATTTCAGTCGTACGTGAATGTGTCTCACTTTTTAAATCTTTCTTCCATTTGTTGCTTGTCATTTTCCAAATCCATGAGGGAATCCTGAGAAAGTTTCAGGTCGCCTTCCAGTTTCCTCTTGGTCCGTTCTAGGTCCAAGCGAAGTTTTTTCTCTTGTTCCATAGACCCTTCAAGCTATTTAAGAAGATGGATACGGAAAGACACAATATTATAGGATCTGTGCATGTCAAAGACTGTATTGACTTTATACTTATTTTGTGGTTATTTACATCATCGATTTGCAGCTCCAGTTTTCCTTTCGCTTTGGTCAGATTGTTGACTTTGTCTTCTTCAGCTTGGAGATCATCTAAGATCTGCTGGTGGACCTCTTGCAAGGCTTTCTTTTCCTTTGTTAGCTTAACATTTGATTCATCAAGGCTAGCCATTTCCTCTGTGAGGTTCTTAACCTGTAATGCAGCAACAATATATAAGAATTTATATAATGACTCTATTTGTAGACCTCTATGACTATTGGAAAATGGGATTAGAATAGTTAGGTGATTATTTTTGACTGGCGCAGACACGATGGGCGTTTTGTGCTGTGGATCTCTATGATCTCTACTGAAACACAATAGATGGGAATTTGCAGACAGCGGTGAAGCCATGTTGACCGCTGTTGGCTATGAAGTTAGTCTCACAGAAACCCTGCAAGAATTTGATCTTTCTTGCCGCACAGCGGAACTGCAACTAATTGCAGCGTTCGTCACTGGCTGTTCATAGTGTGAAGCAGCAGTGTGGTTATCATAGAATTTACAGTGCAGAAGGAGGCCATTCAGCCCATCGAGTCTGCACCGGCCCTTGGAAAGAGCAACCTACTAAAGCCAAACGCCTCCACCCTATCCCCGCAATCCCGTAACCTCACCTAACCTGCACATCTTTGGACTGTGGGAGGAAACCGGAGCACCCGGAGGAGCCCACGCGCACACAGGGAGAATGTGCAGACTCCACACAGACAGTGACCCAAGTCGAGAATCGAACCAGGGACCCTGGAGCTGTGAAGCAACTGTGCTAACCACTGTGCTACCATGCTGCCAAGCAGCCAATCCCAGTGAAAGATTTTCACAGATCCCCAAACAGGAAACAAAAATCAGTAAAAATGAAATCAATTTCAAAACGTTATTTTAAATAAAATAAATTACAGATTGGGACGTGCATAGGGTGAGGGTAGAAGTTTGGATTTGTTTATTGTCACGCATACCGAGGCACAGTGAAAAGTATTTTTCTGCGAGCGGCTCACAAAGATCATTTAGTAAATGAAAATAAAATTAAAATTAAATACATAATAGGGCAACACAAGGTACACAATGTAAATACATAAACACCGGCATCAGATGAAGCACACAGGGGTGCAGTGTTAATGAGGTCAGTCCATAATAGGGTCGTTTCGGAGTCTGGTAACATGGGGAAGAAGCTGTTTTTGAATCTGTTCGTGTGTGTTCTCTGACTTTTGTATCTCCTGCCTGATGGAAGAAGTTGGAAGAGTGAGTAAGCTGGGTGGGAGGGGTCTTTGATTATGCTGCCCGCTTTCCCAAGGTAGCGGTAGGTGTAGATAGTCAATAGATGGGAGGCAGCTTCATGTGATGGACTGGGCACTGTTCACGACTCTGAAGATTCTGGAAATTATTCGTTTTAAATTAGCTTGAAAAAACTAATCAGTTACTTAACATTTCAGAAAATTAAGTCGATTTTCAGGCCATTTATTGTTCATCAAATGTTATTAATCACAATCCTATTAAAAGCCCTGTTACCCACAAGGTGTAACTTTTTATGGAGTTTCAAACGGCGAAATGGAAATGGGAAAGTTAATATTCTCACTGATTTCATGGTGGTTGGCTCTGGGGCTGGTCACAGAAACACCCCCATATACACGCACAGCAGGCCACTGATCCCGTTGAAGTAGAGCCCCGCTGTGGATTCCCCAAAAGCAGCATGGGCGAGGAATGTAAATCGCCATCAAACTCCGGTAGCCAATGGTGAGCCACTTCCGCCATGGGAAAACCCGCCACAGGCGTTCTAGAGAATTCTGCCCACCAATTCTTGCAAAACCCAGGCCATAATTTGCAAAATCCCACCATTAGTGTAGCCTGAAAATGCGTATTGTGGGATGAAAACTTACACCGTCGTCTTCTATTTTGGTCGCTTGATTAGACGTTCTGCATTAAGACAGATTGTGTGAGAGTTTGTGGCAAATGGGAGGTGTTGCTGCCTCTGAGCCAAAAGCTCTGGGTTTAATCCCGCTTCAGGACTTGACGGCGAAGGAAGGTGCATTTGTAACATGGCCAAACAGGTTGAGTAGCAAGTTGTAAACCCTCCCAACATCTGCCAATGACAGGCTATAAGTGCGGGAGAGATTCAGCCATGTGATGGACAGAAAGTTGGAGCCTCTACCATCCCTAACCATAGCTCCAAGACTACAATGTGATTGTGTATGGATTGATGCCAGCAGCCTGGGGTTCGACCCGTTCCAGTTGTGGGGGGATTTGGAACCTGCCTCCTTGGCCTACACATGGTGGAGTGAGTCAGACCTGCCTTCAGGCAGAGAGAACTGAAGAAGAAGATAAATTACTATAGTAAGAAGTCTTACAACACCAGGTCAATGTCCAACAGGTTTGTTTCGAATCATTAGCTTTTGGAGCACTGCTCCTTCCTCGGATGAATCCTTCTGAGGAAGGAGCAGTGCTCTGAAAGCTAGTGATTCGAAACAAACCTGTTGGACTTTAATCTGATGTTGTAAGACTTCTTACTGTGCCCACTCCAGTCCAACGCCGGCATCTCCACATCATAAATGATTATGGGAGATCTGAATGCAGATCAAACGTGCGACAACAATTTATACATTGCACTAAATTCTGCTACATCAGGCATCACAGATCTACACAAGGAGCTCTCATAGAATGATGTTCAAAGTTTACAGTCCTTCCTTCAATTTAATATATATTTCTCTTGAAAATACTGCCATTTATTGTTTATTCAGATATTCTCCTCAGTATGTTGTCTCACCGGCCAGAAATATGTGTTCACAATGTATGTGTAAAACTTGAGTTCAGCATAAAATGCAAACACGGTGTATTTTAAAATGTAGATAAAATATGTTAATACTTAAGCGTCGCAATCAAAATGATTATTCGTACCAAAATGACTATTCGTACCTTGTTTTCGGTGGAGTGCAAATCTTTTTCCACTTTGGATAACGTGAGCTGCAAGTCGTCAATGTCTTTCCTCAGGGTTGTACATTCGTCTTCAAGCTTCCTCTGCTTGGCTGTAAGCTCAGCATTTGCTTCCTCTTCGTCCTCTAAACGTTCGTTCATCTCTTTAACTTTAGCCTCAGCCTGAATTTTGTTTTTTATCAATTGGTCACACCTTTCCTCGGCATCTGCTAAACTTTCAATTTCCTTAAAAATACATTTTTTGAAAAAACATTTCAGTGCAACTCATTTTTTGAAAAAACTAGAGAGGTAATTTAACAAATCTGTAAAATGTTAATTCACGTACTGCTTGCACTTGCATTTGTAGGTCATTCTTTTCCTGCAGAAGGCTGACCATGTTCTCCTCCAGCTCCTTTTTTCTTGCTTCAGACTTGGAAAATGCTTCTTTAAGCTTCTCAAACTCCTCTTTCATGTTTTGCATGTCTTTTTCAGACTGCGCACTCTTCAGAAGAGGCTTGATCTTGAAAAACAGCTTCATCCATGTCCATTGTTTGACATTCATGAATGACCGGACGTTGTACTGGATACTGAAGATGGCCTCCCTGTGTAAGCAATTGTTAAGGACTTTTAAAAAAAAAATTTTAAGAGCTAATTCTTTAAATTAAGGCTGTCGCAGGTTGTAAACAGTTCTCCTGTACCTTCTTTGCATCATCCTCTGAAATTCTACTCGCATCAAGAAACCACGGCATATGGCTTGAGTGCGGGTAATAAGTGCAGCCAATCTTTCATCCCTCATCTCTTCAAGAGCACCCAGGATACCAGCTTTGAAGAACACCTGCAAATGCAGAAAATATCTTTCAGAGTTACTTCTGTTTTTCCTATTACACAGCTATTTATGAAATGTAATTATTTTGCTAATGCAAATTAGGTCTTTACCTTAGTGTGCCCAAATTTGTATTGGGTATGATCAATGTTGATGGAGGATAGGAGCTTCTCAGAAGCCTTCTTGCTGTCAATAAAGTGACCCTCTGGGATAGCACTTGCATTGAGTACTCTATATCTGTTTATGAAAAGATAGTTATATTTCCAATTCTAGCATGTTTCACATTTAATTTTTGCCCAAAAGATCTTTGCATGATAAATGCATTCTTTTTTTAAAACATTTTATTGAAGGCATTTTAAAGTATTTACAAACACAAAGCGGCAAAACCAAGAGAACCAAGGAAATACAATCCCCATCCACCATACCAGGCCACAACACTCTCCCCCCCCCCACTCAGAAACCACCCATTCACCCACCTCCCCCACCAGCATCCATCTTCTTTTTCCAAACTTTCCCCCCCCCCCAACCATAAACTACCCCCAACATAAACAAACCCCCCCCACCCACCACTCCCCACTGACGACTTAATCCTCCTTGAAGAAGTCAATTCTTGCCTCCACCCCGAAGTGAACGCCTCCTTCGCCCCACGCATGGCGAACTTGATCTTTCCAGCTGGAGAAATTCTACCGAGTCGCTCACCCATACTCCGGCATTCAGCGGCTCCGAGTCCCACCAGCATAATAAAATCCATCTCTAAGCTATCAGGGAGGCAAAGGCCAAAACATAGGCCTCTCTCCCCACCTGCACTCCCGGATCCTCCGACACGCCAAATATCACCACCTCCGGACTCAGAGCTACTTCTACCCCCAAAACCTTTGCCGTAACCTCAGAAAAGCCTTTCCAGAATCTCCTCAACTTCGGGCAAGCCCAGAACATATGGACATGGTTTGCCGGCGCACCTGCAATGCATGACAAATCTTATAATTTGCAAATTATGTTAACGGTGAACTGTGTATAACTTCCTTCGGGGCAGGGTAAAGTTGGGCGTGCCATGGTTTTGACCATATCCGCCATCTTTTGTAAAGCATAATATTTTGGGTTGCATATGAAATGTTATGAACTCCAACTAGTTACCTTTGTTTAAAATCTGCATAGAGGATTCTGCTTGGGTATCCTTTTCTACAGATTCTGATACCCTCAAGCACACCATTACACCTCAGCTGGTGCATCACGAGTGGATTGTTCATTTCGCCTATGTAGTGGTAAGAACACAATTATATTTTTGTCATTTTATTTTCACAAATAGGGAGAAAGAAGAATAAAATTGGTGTCTGGAACTTACCTGGAGTTTTTGTTTCATTTGGAATAATGCAACGCACAAAATGGGGGCGAGTGCTTCTCAAGGTGGACATCAGCTTGTTCTGGTTTTCCTGTATCAAGCAAAGAACTTAATAGCCAACAGCAGTTGACTGTATACGACTAACTGTTGTCAATGTTCCATTAGCATGCCATAAGTATAGCTTTACTGACGAAGATTGAAGTTAACAGTGCAGTTAGAAGGAAGTTTTTAAATAAAGAACTTACCCTAAAGAGTGCAGACACTGTTTGGAAGGAAGAACCCTTTTTCTTGGTACCTTTCTTTACTGTGCCCTCTACAAAGTATATATTTTGTCATTGTCAGATCATAGTATACAATTGCAAAATTAATTATTCTAATATAATAAAGAATGCAGTACTTAAGAATTTCTAAAATTGAATAGTTTTGTTAAATATATTTCCGACGGCAGCACGGTGGCACAGTAGTTAGCACTGATGCCACCCCACATCAGAGACCCGTGTTCAATTCCAGACTTGGGTGACTGCCTGTGTAGAGCTTGAATGTTCTCCAGTGTCTGCGTGGGTTTCCTCCGGGTGCTCCGGTTTCCTCCACAGTCCAAAGCTGTGCGTGTTAGGTGGATTGGCCATGCTAAATTGCCCCCTCATGTCCAAAGTTGTGTAGGGTAGGTTAAGGGGTTAATGGGATGGGGCTGGGGCGTTGGCTTGAGTGGGGAGCTCTTTCAGATGGTCGGTGCAAACGCGATGGGCCAAATGGCCTCCTTCTGCATTGAAGGGATCTGTGAATGATGGTCGGAATTCTCCGGCCATTGGGATTCTCTGTTCCTGCTGGCTGCGCACCGCACCCCCCCCCCCCCCCCCCCGCAGTTTTCCCGGTGGAGTGGGGCGGCTTCAATGGAAAATCCCATTGGCAAGCGGCGGGAGTAGAGAATCCCACCAGTGAATGGTGCGCCGCTCGGAAACACACAGCTGAGGGACCGGAGAATACATCCCCACATGAATTGCCCATTTCCAGTTACTCTGAGAAGGTAGATGAAGGGCCACATTCTTTAGCTGCTGCAACCCTCACTGTGTCAATGTGTGCTGGCGGTGTTTTCCATTGCAGCATTAAGAGTCTCCATAGTGATGCACTATCAATTACGACGAGACGAGTAGAGAGTAATCGAGGCTTTATTACACAGATATGTGTGGCCTCCTACAGTTGCTGCCGAAATGGCTGCAGTTCGGAGAGCACACACATTTATACTCCGCCTACTGGGCGGAGCCAGCAGGCAGGGATCTACCCCCGTACCTGTAGTACAGGGGCCTTACTGTAACACCCTCATATGCAGTGCAGTATATACAATATAATACAACAGTGGTGACTACCACATCCACCCCCTGTTAAAAATGACTCCAGCGGGGGTGGTGGAAAACTATTTACATGCAGGTTGTCATTAAAATTTCAGAGAAGGTTACAAATTTAGACGGTCGGGCACCTTGATCCGTTGTTGAGAGCACTGCAGTGTTGGTGACAAGTCACGCGTCGGCTCGGTCGGTGGCTCCGGGAGCGTGTCAACATCCTCTTCATCCCTGGGTGGGACCAAGGGGAGGACGGATTGTCCTGGAGCGGGGGCTGTGGTGGGGAAGGGAGGGTGACGCCGGGGTGGGGGGGGGCAGGTCCCTGAGGGAGACTGTGTCTTGGCGGCCATCGGGTTACGCTACGTAGGCGTACTGCGGGTTTGCATGGAGCAGCTGTACCCTCTCAACCAACGGGTCCACCTTGTGGAGCCGCACGTGCTTGTGGAGGAGAAGGGATCCTGGAGCTGCCAGTCACATTGGGAGCGAAATCCCGGAGGTGGACTTCCTGGGGAAGGCAAAGAGACGTTAATGGGGAGTTTCGTTAGTCGCCGTGCACAGGACCGAATGGAGTGAAATGTGTCGGGGAGGACCTCCTGCCAGCGGGAGACTGAGAGATGTCTGGATCATAGGGCCGGCTGGACGGCCTTCCAGACCGTCCCATTCTCCCGCTACACCTGCCCGTTTCCCCGGGGTTTGTAGCTGGTTGTCCTGCTCGAGGCAATGCCCCTGTTGAGCAGGTACTGGCGCAGCTCATCGCTCATAAATGAGGATCCCCGGTCGCTGTGGACGTAGGCGGGGAAACCGAACAGAGCGAAGATGGTGTTGAGGTCTTTGATGACGGTGGCAGACGTCATATCGGGGCATGGGATGGCAAAGGGGAATCTGGAATATTCGTCGACCACATTGAACGTGTTGCAGTCGGTGGAGGGGAGGGGCCCTTTGAAGTCCATGCTGAGGCGTTCAAAGGGGCGGGAGGCCTTCACCAGGCGCGCACGGTCTGGCCGGTAGAAGTGCGGTTTACACTCCATGCAGACCTGGCAGTCTCTGGTGACAGCCCTGACTTCATCGATGGAGTAGGGCAGATTGCAGGCCTTAATGAAGTGGTAAAAGCGGGTGACCCCTGGGTGACAGAGATCGTCGTGCAGGGTCCGGAGTCGGTCCACTTATGCCCTGGCACATGTACCTCGGGACAGGGCATCGGGGGGCTCGTTGAGCTTACCGGGGCGATACAAAATCTCGTAATTAAAGGTGGAGAGCTCGATCCTCCACCGCAAGATCTTATCATTTTTGATCTTACCCCGCTGTGTGTTGTTAAACATGAAGGCAACAGACCGTTGGTCTGTGAGGAGAGTGAATCTCCTGCCGGCCAGGTAATGCCACCAGTGCCGCACAGCTTCAACAATAGCTTGGGCCTCCTTTTCGACGGACGAGTGCCGAATTTCGGAGGCATGGAGGGTGCGGGAAAAGAATGCCACGGGCCTGCCTGCCTGGTTGAGGGTGGCGGCTAGAGCGACGTCTGATGCATCGCTCTCGACTTGGAAGTGGAGCATCTCGTCGACCGCGTGCATCGCGGCCTTGGCGATGTCGGCCTTGATACGGTTGAAGGCCTGGTGAGCCTCGGCTGTCAGTGGGAAACTGGTGGAGTGGATGAGTCGGCGGGCCTTGTCCGCATAGTTAGGGACCCACTGGGCGTAGTACAAAAAGTACCCCAGGCACCTTTGAGGGGGAGATCCATGAGGGGGCGCATGCGATCGGGGTCGGGCCCTAGTACTCTGTTCTGAACCACATAGCCGAGGATGGCTAATCGGATCGTGCTGAACACACACTTCTCCTTGTTGTAAGTTAGGATGAGGAGTTTGGAGGTGTGGAGAAATTTGGAAAGGTTGGCGTTGTGGTCCTGCTGGTCGTGGCCGCAGATGGTGACGTTATCCAGGTACGGGAAAGTGGCCCACAGTCCGTACCGGTCAACCATTCGGTCCATCTCCCGTTGGAAGACAGAGAACCCGTTAGTGACATTGAAGGGAAGCCTAAGGAAATGGTAAAGGTGGCCGTCCGCTTCAAACGCGGTGTATGGGCAGTCCGCCTTGCGAATGGGGAGCTGGTGGTGGGCAGATTTCAGGTCCACTGGCGAGAAGACCCGGTACTGTGCAATCTGATTGACCATATCAGATATGCATGGGAGGGGGTACGCGTCGAGCTGCCTGTACCGATTGATGGTCTGACTGTAGTCAACGACCATCCTGTTTTTCTCCCCCGTTTTCACCACTACCACTTGGGCTCTCCAGGGGCTGTTGCTGGCCTTGATGATACCTTCCTGCAGCAGTCGCTGCACCTCAGACCTGATGAAGGTCCTGTCCTGGGCGCTGTACCGTCTGCTCCTAGTGGCGACGGGTTTGCAATCCGGGGTGAGGTTTGCAAACAGAGAAGGCGGGTCGACCTTAAGGGTCGTGAGGCCGCACACATTAAGGGGTGGTAGGGGCCTGCCAAATTTCAGGGAGGTTGCACTGGAAGTCCAGGCCGAGTAGCAAGGCAGCGCAGAGGTTGGAGAGGATGTAGAGCGGGAAGCCGCTGAACTCTACGCCCTGGATGGTGAGGGTGGCAATGTAGTACCCCCGGATCGCCACGGAGTGGGATCCAGAGGCCAGGGAGATTCTTTGATTAATGGGGTGTACCGTGAGGGAGCAGCGCCTTACCGTATTGGGGTGGATGAAGCTCTTAGTGCTCCTGGAGTCCAGAAGGCAGGATATCTCATGCCCGTCGACCTTCACCTTTGTCGACGCGGTCACGAGGTTGTGCGGTCGGGACTGGTCGATCGTGACGGAGGCAAGATGCGGCTGGTCGTCAGTGGTTGCAGCCGCTGAGCGGCCCAATGAGGTGCCCGACGGGCAGGGGTCCTGAGGCAGGGAAGATGGCGGCGCCCTCGGGCCGCACGTGTCCTGGGGCAGGCAAGATGGCTCCGCCCATTGGTTTTGAGGCAAGCAAGAAAGCGGCGCCCACGGGCCGCACGTGTTGTGAGGAGAACAAGGTGGCGGCGCCCACCGGCCGCACGAGGTCTGAGGCGAGGAAGATGGCGGCGCCCACTGGCCGCACGCGGGGGGGTGCAGGGACAATAGCGGCGATTGAGCAGGCCTGGCACACTGCAGCAAAATGTGCTTTCTTACCGCAGGCCTTGCAGAGCGCGCTCCGCGCCGGGCAGCGGTGCCAGGGGTGTTTTGTTTGTCCGCAGAAGTAGCACTTGGGTCCCCCGGCGTTGGTTGGCTGCCGCGCGGCGCAGGCGTGCGGTTGGCTGGGGGCGGTCGCTGATGGGGTCCACGATGAGGTGGCCGCTGGCGGGGTCCACAATATTCAGGAGGGGTGGGTCGTGTGGTCGGGGGCATACGCCTGTACGTTGCGTGAGGCGACTGTGAACGAGAGCACTAGTTTATCGGTCGCCACAAGGTCAAGCGTAGCCCCTTCTAAGAGGCACTGGCGGATGTATACCGACCCTGTGCCCGTAATGAACGCGTGTCTCATTAGCAGGTTAGAATGTTCAGTGGCCGAAATCACAGTCTCTCACCAGGGCGAGCAGGGCACGCCAGAAATCTTCCACAGATTCACCGGGATGTTGGTGCCGCGTGGACAGGAGGTGCCTGGCGTAGATCTTATTGGTCTGCTGAGCGTAGTTCTCCTTCAGTAGCGCATGGCCTCTGCGTAGGTAGGCGCGTCCTGGATGAGGGGAAAGACATCGGAGCTCAGCCGTGTGTACAGAATCTGGATCTTCTGTGCTTCTGGGATTGGGTCTGTCGCAGATCCGATGTATGCTTCAAAGCAAGCTCGCCAATGTGCGAAGTCCTTTTTGGCGTTGTCTGCTTGAGGAAGCAGCTGCAGATGATCCGGCTTGATGCAGAGATCCATCTTTGTAAAATCTCTGTGTAGTAAATTGATGCACTATCAATTACGACGAGACAAGAGTAGAGAGTAATCAAGGCTTTATTACACAGAGATGTGTGGCCTCCTACAGCTGCTGCCCAAATGGCTGCAGTTCGGAGAGCACACACATTTATTCTCCGCCTACTGGGCGGAGCCAGCAGGCAGGGATCTACCCCGTAGTGTAGTACAGGGGCCTTACTGTAATACCCTTGTATGCATTGCAGTACATACAATATAATACAGCAGTGGTGACTACCACACATAGAATTACAGAAATGTTATGGTGCAGAAAGAGGCCATGGTGCAGAAAGAGGCCATTCAGCTCATCATGCCCGCACTGGCCAAAAAAAGAGAATAAAGAAACTTTTAATCTCACTTTCCAGCACCTGGTCTGTTGCCTCACTGGTTACAGTGCTTCAGGTGCAGATCCAGGTGAGTTCTAAGTGAGTTGAGCGTTTCAGCCTCACCCACCAACTGAGGCAGAGAATTCCAAGTGCCCCCCAGATGAAAAGGTTTTTCCTCATGTCCCCTCCAATCCTTCTACCAGTCACCTTAAAACTATGCCCCCTGGTAATTGACTCCTCAGCTAGTGGAAACAGGTCTTTGCCATCTCCCCAACTAGGTCCCTCATAATTTTGTAGACCTCAATTCGATCACTCCTTAGCCTTCGCTATTCTAAAGCAAACAACCCTAGACTATCCAATCTGTCTGCATAGCTGCAATTTTCAAACCCTGGCAACATTCTTGTCCTCTGCACTCTCTCCAAGGCACTTATGTCCTTCCTGCAATATGATGACCAAACGGTACAAAAAATTCCAGCTGCAGCCTAACCAGTGTTTTATCCAGTTCCATTATTGCATTCCTGCTTTTGTATTCAATACCCCACTGAATAAAGGAAAGCATTCCATATGTTTTCTTGACCACCTGTCCTGCCACTTTCATAGACCTATGGACATGCACTCCAACATCCCTCACCTCCTCAACCTCAGTCAATATCTTTCCAATTATGGAGTATTCCTTTGCTTTATTTGCCTCCTCCCCCAAATGCATTCCCTCATACTTTTTCAGATTGGGTTCCATTGCCTCTTCTCTGCCCACTCAACCAAACCGATGATATAATTCTGGAGTTGACAAATATCGTCTTCAATGTCGACTACATGGGCAATTTTTGTGTCATCTACAAATTTCCCGATCATGCCTCCACATTTAAGTCTCACCGTCAAATAGGGACATTTATGAACCAGATTGATTTTCACAATGTTGTAATGCTAGCCACAGATTACCAAGTTGGTCACCCATGGGATGCTGGGACATTAGGAGCAGGGGAGGTGGAGTTAAACTCACAGTTGCTCAGTTATCACCACGGACAATGACCACTGAACTAATGTACTGTTATTTTTGTTGTTGTTAATTATATTTGGATTCATTGAGTGAAGTTAGAAATACTTGCAAACTGGGCAGCACGGTGATGCAGTGGTTAGCACTGCAAACTCACGGTGCCAAGGTCCCAGGTTCGATCCCGGCTCTGGGTCACTGTCTGTGTGGAGTTTGCACATTCTCCCCATGGTTGCGTGGGTTTTGCCCCCACAACCCAAAAGATGTGCAGGGTAGGCGGATTGGCCATGCTAAATTGCCCTTTAATTGGAAAAAAATGAATTGGGTATTCTAAATTTATTTTAAAAAATACTTCCAAACTCTTGGATGGATTTGAGCTTTGTACGTCAGTCTATAATTGAATTATTGCTATGTACTTTATAAAACAACATTTATTGTCAACATAGGTTTCATCTACCAAACATTTGTTGTCATATTGAGAATCCATTCAAAAGGATTGATGGATATTTGGGTCCTATCAAACATTATTTTACAACTTTAATGTACATATAAAATAAAAGTTACCTGCAGGTGATCCAGCAGAACTATACAGGTGTGCCAGAACCTTAAGTGAGGATTTCTGGTATAGTCCCATTACAGTTTCATTCAAAGGGTCCTTATTCTTGTCCAGCCATGCTGTAATATTGTAGTCCACAGTGCCCGCATAATGGACCAAGGAGAAGTGCGCTTCAGTCTTTCCTTTTGCAACCCTTGGCTTCTGGAAATTTACTGATTTCCCAAGATGCTGATCAAACAATTTGTTCTTGAATGTCATATCTGTAGCCTTGGGGAACATGCATTCCTCCTCGAGGATTGAGAAGATGCCCATGGGCTTTGAATATAGAGGAAGAAACAAAAACATTAAGTATCTCTATTTATACAGCAAGGAACCCATACTAGAACTTTACATAAAAGTATATACATAAGAATGAACACTTGGCACCCTTGAAACCAAGCCTTGAAAAGTGACCCCAAAACATAAGGAGAGAATGTGGAGCGATCATTATTGGTTAAGGAGCTGGGGGGGGGGAGCGGGGGGAACCACGGGTGGGGTGGGGGGGGAGCCACAAATTTCTCCTCACCTTTTCAGGGGGGAGGAAGCCACAAATTTCTCCTCACCTTTTCAATGAGTTCAATGCACGCAGCCAGGTCCATACCAAAGTCAATGAATTCCCATTCAATTCCTTCCTTTGTATATTCCTCTTGTTCCAGAACAAACATGTGGTGGTTAAAAAACTGTTGCAGTTTTTCATTCGTGAAGTTGATACAAAGTTGTTCCAGGCTGTTGAACTGTGGAAGGCACAATATGTTGAGATAATAGTATTGGATTTCACATTTTATTAATAAATATTGCCGTTGTCAGGTTATCAACTGCGAATTTCACCTCAAAAATTTCAAAGCCCGCAATGTCCAAGACACCAATGAAATGTTGTCTGGGTAGCTTTGTGTCCAATTGCTGATTAATTCGTTGCACCATCCAGAGAAACAACTTCTCATAGACTGACTTTGTCAGAGCACCCACTGCAAAGTATACCTGAAAAGGAAAGACAATTAATGTTTCTGTTTCTGTTAAGTTCTAAAGTTGTGCATATTTCCACTCTTCCAGCCACGCATTACCTGCTGTACAGTCTGGCCTTTCGTAACAAACTCATTGCCGACCTTTACTCTTGGAAAGCATAACGCTTTGAGCAGATCGGCGGAGTTTAAGCCCAGAAGGTAAGCAACTTTATCAGCAACTGCAAAAAAACCAAAAACTGTTTGTTAATAACAGGTTGTTGCGTCTCCCTAATTGTAATCATTTGGCAATCAGACAGCATATGATATTTATTTGCCCATTTAAATTTGCATGTATTATCTATCACTGACTGGCTTGCATTGGTTTCAGTCTCGCATCCTGAGATAGAAGGTTATGGGTCTCTTTCACTCCAGAGACTTAGAGCAGAATGTTCTGCTCCCAGTGGTGTGAATTGTGGAGAGCAGGGCAGTGGATTTGGCGGGAGACAAAACATCAGCACGACGGCATGATAAACTGTTGGAACTTTGTCCCCATGATTTTCAAAGCAGTTTAAAGGTGGGTCAAGCTCCCTGGGTGAATGGTCATGGCTGAAAAAGGTCCATGTGGTTAGTCCTTCTAGGCTGCTAAGGCAATGGGCTCTCTATAGAGTTTCAAAGGTCGTGGAGACAATCGGAAAAGTGTCTGTGTGAGACATATTGCAAATGATTCTCAACATCCTGATCTTCGTGCAACATCTCCATACTCACTCATGTATGAATAGGAGGAACACCCATCTCTGGTCTCCCAGGGTGGCACGGTAGGACAGTGGTTAGCACTGTTGCTTCATAGCGCCAGGGTCCCAGGGTCAAATCCCAGCTTGGGTCACTGTCTGTACAGAGTCTGCATGTTCTCCCCGTGTCAGCCTGGGTTTCCTCCGGATGCTCCAGTTTCCTCCCACATGTCCCCAAAGATGTGCTGTTAGGTGAATTGCACATTCTGCACTCTCCTGTGTCCTGAACAGGCGTCAGAGCGTGGCGACCAGGGGCTTTTCACAGTAACTTCATTTCAGTGCTAATGTAAGCCTACTTGTAACAATAAAGATTATTATTATTATATCCTTTACCTGAAAGTAATGGGTTGGGGATGCCAAGTCTGGCAGAAGCAAGGCGAAGGACTTAGCATTAGTCTGCTGGTTTTGAGATGGAGGCAAACCTGTAAAGGATACACTCACTAAATGTATCACTTCAATTCACTCACAGATCCACTGAAATGTTGATGATGAGACAGCAGGAAACCCTGTCTTGGTAATGGCTCTCATTCAGATGAGAAGATGGAGGGTCCATCACCAATTGGCACAAGGCCAGTAGTAGCAAGGGTCTGAGCAGAAAGAAGCTAAGAGAAATAAGGTCAAGATGCTGGTGAACGTGGACCACTGCAATAGCGAGCATTGGTCCGAAAATGAGGGTATAGTTGGCAGTGCTCTTATCAAAAGATGAGTGAAAGGCAATGCCAGAAGTGCCCTCATATGTTCCAGGATGTGATTGCTCACATCTGCCAGAATTTGCAGTACGAGCTATGGCCACAAGGACTCTGGAGTAGTAGTGTAGAAATCTGAGCCTGCATTAAGTGAATGTCTGTTTCGGGTGCCATTTAAAAATAGCACCAGGACCTTTCACCCCTGTTTTGTTATGCTCTCGTCATAGCATAAGCTGCTTCCTTGATGTGCACTCTGACAAAGGAAGGTTCAGACTTGGAGATAGGTTTAACACATTTATTAAACTATTAACAATTCTCCTACTTGGATTCGATGCTACTCTTAATCCTGCTATAGCTACTCAGACTGACTAACCAGTCTGCTACAATCCACGTGGTGGGAGTGATGTGTTTCAAATCAACCCTGTGTCTGTACTCACTGAGAGTCTCCACTGGAAAGAGGAAGATCATGTGTGCAGTGTCCTTTTATATGGGTTGGTGTAATGCCCTCCTGTGGTAATGTTACCTCTGTGTGTATCGTGACTGCCCATTGGTCGTGTCCTATCTTACTGACCTATTGGTTGACTGTCTGTGTGTCATGTCTCTGGTGTTCCCTCTAGCGAGGTGTAGTGTATGTACATTAACCCTTTGTGTACTTACAGTGATGTATATCACCACAACCCCATCAGGTAACGCTAGGACTGGCGACCTCCTGCCTGCCTTGCTGCAATATTCACTGAATTCATTGCTGATGTAGCTAAATTAGCGAAGAAGCGGAAGATCATGATTATTCACCCGCCCCTAGAATCACGCCAACTGTGCCATCTGCCACCGTACTTCCAACCTTAAGCATAAAAAATCTTGATTGACACTCCAGTGCAGTACCAGCAAGGTTGCATTGGCAAAGGGGTCATTTCGGGTAAAGAATTAACCGCATCTCCTGGTAGAGGAATAGTGCCCACAGCACGTTTTGAAGAAGAACAACGGAGATCTCACCAGTGTGCTGGTCAATATTTATCCCTTAAATAGCATCACAAAAACCAATGGTGAGGTCATTATTCCCATTAGTTTTTGTGAGACACTGCTACAGATGGTGAAAAACATTATATATTAATACAGGTCTTTCCATTTCTATTGGTGTTGTGTGGTTTACTTGTTATTTCTTTGGGACTTCAACAATGTCCCAGTAGAGGAGCTCGATGACATATATATGCCATCACTTCATTGATTTCAATTCTAAATTATACTATATATTATAATGGGCATTGCATTACAAAACCTTGGTATAACTGAGTCAAATATCTTTGTTGTGCAGTGTTTGTAATTGTTCAATGCAAAACAAGTTTGGACAATCTGTAGTTTCTAATATGTACAAATCCACAAATGGGAATAATGACTACATCAATTGGGCGGCACGGTAGCACAATGGTTAGCACTGTCGCTTCACAGCGCCAGGGTCCCAGGTTCGATTCCCGGCTTGAGTCACTGTCTGTGCAGTCTACACGTTCTTTCTGGCATCATGCCTGCTAGAAACATTTTGAAAAAGAATAAAGCAGTGCTGTTGCCTCACGGCGCCAGAGACCTGGTGGCTGTGCGGCACGTTCTCCCCGTGTCTGCGTGGGTTTCCTCTCGGTGCTCCAGTTTCCTCCCACAAGTCCCGAAAGATGTGCCGTTAGGTAATTTGGACATTCTGAATTCTCCCTTTGAATGTCCGAACAGGCGCCGGAACGCGGTGACCAGGGGCTTTTCACAGTAACTTCATTACAATGTGTGGTATTCGAGGTATTACGGTACCTGATAGGCTGGAGCACCATTGGTGGAAACTGTATGCTTTCTATTGGTTAGGATGTATGGTAGCTCCGCCCTGCTAGGCAGGGTATAAGAGCCCGTGCCGCCCCAGCAGCGTTCATTCTGTACTTGAGCTGCTGGGGGAAACATCTAGCTTATTAAGCCTTCAATTGGACTACAACCTCGCTTTAGCGGTCATTGATCATGCATCACAGTGTTAATGTAAGCCCACTTGAGACAATAAAGATTATTAATTATTATTAATTATCTTAGTGATGTTATTTAAGGGATAGATATTGACCAGCACACTGGTGAGATCCACAGAATCCTAACAGTGAAGTGGGCCATTCGACCCATCAAGTCTGCATCAACCTTCCAAAAGAACACTCCACCTATGCCCTCTCCCAAGCCCTAACCCCACAACCCCACCTAACCTGCACATCATTGGACACTAAGGGGCAATTTAGCATGACCAATCCACCTAACCTGCACATCTTTGGACTGTGGGAGGAAACCGGAGCACCCGGAGGAAACCCACACAGACATGGGGAGAACCTGCAAACTCCACACAGTCACCAGGGGCGGGATTCTCCGACCCCCCACCGGGTTGGAGAATCGCCAGGGGCTGGCGTGAATCCCGCCACCGCTGTGTCCCGAATTCCCCGCCACCAGAGATTCGGCGGGGGCGGGAATCGCCCCGCACCGGTCGGCGGGGGCGGGAATCGCGTCGCGCAGGTCCGCCGCCCCACCCGGCTATTCTCCGCCCTGCGATGGGCCGAAGTCTCGCCGCTGTCAACCCTCTCCCGCCAGCGTGGATTAAACGACCTACACAGCCCGAGCAGGTGGTGCGGGCGGCCTCCGGGGTCCTGGGGGGGGTGCGGGGCGCGGGGCGATCTGGTCCCTGGGGTGCCCCCACGGTGGCCTGGCCTGCGATTGGGGCCCACCGATCGGCGGGCGGGCCTGCGCTGTGGGGGCACTCTTTTCCTTCCGCCTTCGCCATGGTCTTCACCATGGCCGACGCGGAAGAGACACCCTCCCCTGCGCATGCGCTGGGATGAGGCCAGCAGCCGCTGACGCTCCCGCGCATGCGTGGACTTCCACCGATCGGCGAAGACCTTTCGGCCCCGGCTGGCGTGGCGCCAAAGGCCTTTCCCGCCGGCCGGCGGAGCGGAAACCACTCTGCCGCGGGCCTAGCCCCTCAAGGTGAGGGCTTGGTCCCTAAAGGTGTGGAGGCTTCCGCACCTTTGGGGCGGCCTGACGCTGGAGTGGTTCCCGCCACTCCATCACGCCGGGACCCCCCGCCCCGCCGGGTAGGGGAGAATCCCGCCCCAGGTCTCTGGCACTGTGAAGCAGCAGCACTGCCTTATTGTTTTTCAAAATGTTTCTAACAGACATGAATCCACAGGAAAAGAAGGTTAGATGCTAATTAGCTGTCTTACCCTAATAACCAAGAGGACTGGCTAATATTAGAGCTGGCAATGTCTCAATAATGACAGGAAATAATCTTCTGAATTGTGGGACATCACATTATTAGGGGTTATATGGTGTTTTACTCTGCCACTAACGTGGGGTATCTGGCCTCAATATGTTTGATCCTGACATTAAATAATAAAAGTGGATACATTGTTCCCTTCACCAAAATATCTGCACAAAATTCATTACTTTTTAAGGATGCCGACAATATACTTACTATGCTGTGTTCCACTCAACTGTCTTATCATGTTGTATCCAAAGTACTCCACAAGTTTGCCAACATTCAGCCTTTGCTGATATTTATTTATGTGCTCTATTTTATCTAATTTAAGAACAGAGCACTTGTAAAGTTTTGCAAGTGATTTGAATGAATATACCTTCTGTGCCATCAGGTTCAGCTTGTTCTTCCCTTTGCCTCTGCTTAAACTTCAAGTTGCTATGGTGCATTGTTGCACCAGTTATTTTGTAGATGCTGCTTTTCTCATCGTTGGTGAAACCCAAGATGTCGATAGCTTGCTGCAAATTCAAGGAGATAATATTGCAATCAGTTCATCCAACTCAACTGTTCTCATAGTAACCCATGAGCACCATACTTACATCAGTAGCGAACAATTCCTCTTTATCATCAATACTTGGAACTGTAACCTCACCCTGACTGACATAAGGAAAGTCAAAGGGATTGGTGGTGATGAGAAGCATTTCTAAAACAAAGTAGATGATAAGAGGATGTTTTAACATAACGTAACATTATGAAGAGAAGTACAGATGTGCAAACAAGTCAAAACTGTAAAGGATTAGCAGGCTCCTTACCAATAAGCTCTGGTCTTTTGTTGGATGTAATCTGGTAGAAAATGTGATAGCTTCTTTCGCATGGCTGTTGGAATGTCACTCTAGATTTTTCCAACAAGTCTGGATGGGAATTGAGATTAGTTACACCTCGGTCAAAGGTCTACGAATATGTTTATTTACCTTGAAGTTAATCAGATTCGAAACACTTACATGTTTCAATGTCTGCAGAAGCCAGTTTTGCCGTGGGCCCAAAGTGTATTCTGATAAATTTGCCCTTCATAATAAAACAAAGTGAATTCAAAGATTGGAATACTTCTGTTATTTCATGTGGGGGTGGTTAAATGCCATCAACTATTTTTTCACAAAAGTAGCATTTTCTTTTCAGTTTTGTTTCATTTTGGATATGTATTTCCACTGCAACTTACAAAGCGAGATGAGTTGTCATTCCTTATCGTCTTGGCGTTACCAAAGGCTTCCAGCAAGGGATTTGCCTGGATGATTTGATCCTCCAGGGTTCCCTAAAGGATAGATTTTATTTTCAGTTAACAGCTGACTAAACTAAGGCAAAAGTGTAATGAAATTAATTTTCAAAAGTGTAATTTTCTCCTCACATACTTTCGCCTTTGCCGTTTCGTCCTTCTTCTTGCACAGATCACCAGTAGCTGCAATTATTGCAAAGTACTGGATGACACGTTTAGTGTTCACAGTCTTTCCTGCACCAGATTCTCCACTGAAAAGCACAAAAATGATCATTCATCCCTTGTTGTTCCATAGGTACACCAGAGGACATGCTATTTCATTTAAATAAATTGCAGGCTGGATTCTCCCCAAATGCGGCTATGTCTGTACGGCGTTTCACTCGGAAGATTCCTGAAGAAAGTTTGAGCCAATTCAATGCCCTGCAGGGGACTAGCAGGGACCCGGAGTGATTCTCGCAGCTTTAGCTGCGGATGCTGGCCCCCGCACTTCCGGTTTTGAGTCTGCGCATGCGAATGGCAGCGGCCTCCAGTGGCCGTGCCGAGAGCCATGGCGGACTCGAACTGTGGAGGCAACTCCAAAAAGTAGGCCCCCCCCGATCAGCCGAGTGCCCTTGCATCAGAACGCCCCCCCCCCCCCCCCCCCCGCCGGTGCCCGACCCCCGCCCCACCACCAGATTCTCGAACGGCAATATGTGGTTAGAGCCACGCCGTTGGGAACTCAGCTGGCTGGGAGCGGAGGATTGCTGGGCGGGCCTTTGGCAATGGCCCCCCAGCCGCACGGAGTACTCCGCGATCACGCCGATTTTCGGGTCCCGGACAATCGCCGGACCGACACCGGGCCCGATTTCGGCATGAAACATGATTCTCCGCCCCCTCGCCAAACGCGATTTCAGTGCGGGGCTGCGTAGAATCCAGCCCTACATTTTTATAGTGCCCCTAACATATTAAAATATCCCAGGGCTCTTAACAAAGAGCATTGCCAAACAAAATTTGACACGAAGCCACGCATTCGAAGAGATGACTAAAAACTTGGTCAAAGCGTTTTAAGGGTGATCTTAAAGGTGGATAGAGAAGGCAGAGAGATTTAGGGAGGAAATTCCAGAGATTAGGAGCTAGGCAGCTGAAAGCACAACTGGCAATGGTGGAGCAATGAAAACTAGGGATGTGCAAAAGAACTCAAGAGGGCAGAGATCTTGAAGGATTGTAAGATTGGAGGATGTTACAGAGATGAGGAGGGGGGAAACCAATGAGGGATTTCAAAATAATGAGAAAATTAAAATTGAGGCATTGTCAGACCAGGAGCTAATGTAGGTCAGGGTGGATGAATAAACAGGACCTAAAGAATCCATAGAATCCCTACAGTGCAAAAGGAGGCCATTTGGCCCATTGAGCCTGCACCAACCCTCTGAAAGAGCATCCTATCCATGTCCAATCTCCCGTCCCATCCCGATACCCCACCTAACCTAACCTTTGGACACTGAGAGGAAATTTTAGCATGGTGAATCCTCCTAACTGCACATCTTTGGACTGTGGGAGCAAACCACAACATCTGGAGGAAACCCATGCAGACACAGGGAGAATATACAAACTCCACACAGTCACCCAAGGCCGGAATTGGACCCGGGTCCCTGGTACTGTGAGGCAACAGTGCTAACCACTGTTGCAAATTAGGATGTAGAAAGTAGGATTTTGGATGAGCTCAAGTTTAGAATAGGGCATTATGAACAAGGTGTGATGGAAAGTACTCCAGTGTGACACGGGGTGTTATTAATGTGAGAATTTAAATGTATAATAGAGTACAGGCAGTCCTCAACTTTACGATGTTTGAGTTACAATGAACAGCACTCGCATTGTTTATAAATTGACACCATATTTTGACTTTATGTCGGTTTGGACTTTACGACACCACACCGCGACATTCATACGGGCGCAATGACATTCTGCGCCTATCATCCACATGACAAGTCAGTTTGAACTGTCTTTATTAGGTTGGAAACAAGTGTTTTATTCTGTTCAATTTTTTTGGCACAAAACGTCGCAATTTTAATGCATTTATACGCTTATGTTATATGTGCTCAGACCTGTAGAAATTCAAGGTTAAACAGGCAACTGACTGATCGGTAGCTTCATTATATTCCCCACACTAACCAAGGAACTTGTGCTAAGGCATACAGGCATCGACAGTTGCTTCAGCAACTTGATAGGGCAAGAATTCAGATGATTTAACACACTAGGTGATTTCCAGCCTTGGTCCTGGAACCAAACCCCAATTTATTCCTTTGTCTCTATGGGAAAATCGGTTCTGACTTAAGGGGCGGGATTCTCCACTCCCACGCCGAAGTGGCCGCGCCGTCGTGAACGCCGTCGAGGTTCACGACAGCGCGGAACGGCCCCGGTCCCGACCGATTCAGGCTCTGACAATGGGCCAGTATCGGGGACGCGTCATCTACCCACGCCAGGCCTTGTCGCCCGCGTAAAAGCGGCGCCGCATAAATGACGCGGCCGGCGCCGCATAACGGACGTCATCCGCGCATGCGTGGTTGCCGTCCTGTCCAAATCCACCCAGCAAGAAGATGGGGGACTGATCTTGCGGGGCCGCGGAAGGAAGGAGGTCCTCCTTCAGAGAGGACGGCCCGACGATCGGTGGGCACCGATTGCGGGCCACCCACATTGCAGGTGAAGCCCGGTGCAGGATCCCCCCTCGCCCCCCCACAGGCCGCCCCCCCAGCGTTCACGCACCATCCACGACTGCAGCGACCAGGTGTGGACGTCGCCGGGGGGAACCCGCCGTTTTGGCCTGGCCGCTCAGCCCATCCAGGCCTCAGAATTGCGGAGGTGCCGGAGAATCGCCATTTTGGGTGTCTCCGGCGATTCTCCGGCCTGTGGCCCGTGAAACCCGACCAGGCCGTTCCTGCCGCTTGGGAGATTCGCGGGAGGGCGTCGGACCGGCATCCCCGGAAATTTTGGCGGCCCAGACGATTCTCCCAACCGGCGTGGGAGTGGAGAATCGCGCCCATGATGTTTCGACTTACAATGTGATTTTTAGGAACCAATTGTGTCGTAAGTCCGAGGACCGCCTGTGTATGGCTATTCCTAGATATATAGCTGGTGAGAGAAATTCATAGACTTGTGCAAGTTATTGACTTACGTGATCAGGATTGACTGGCTTTCTCGATCTTCAAGATAAAACATCAAAAAGGAAGAATATTGTTAGAAATTCTATTCCACTTAATTTGAAACTGAAGTTAAGTTAGAAGCTGTGCTAATTGCCTGTACTTATTAAATGATATATATAAAAATAGGTACACAACTGCTTATTAAACATGTCAAAAATTGATTAGTTACCTGTTAACATGGCTTGATAAGCATTGTCAGAGACCGAGAAGATGTGGGGAGGAGCCTCTTGTCGTTTTTTCCCTTTATAGCCAGATACGACATCAGGATTGTACACTGGCAACCACTTGTAGGGATTCACAGTGATGCAGAACAACCCAGAGTAGGTCTTTAAAAAAAACAGAAATTGATTAATGTTGACACTTTGTGACTTTAACTGAATTTTCAAAATTAAGTATTGAAGATCCCCTTACATAGATCATCCAGGCTGCATAACGCTCTTTGAGGTTAAACAGCACACATGCTTCATTCAGGTGGGTCATCATGACCATGTCCTCAATTTTGTCAAATTTAGGAGGGTTCCTTGGGAAGACATCATTGTGTTTCACAACTATTGTCTGAAATAGATAATTTGGCAACAGTAATTGTAATGTAGTTTTATCATTCACAATGCCACATTCAGAAGTAAGACAAACATTCTATCTATTAAAGATTACTGAAATTCACCTACCTTCCCATCTCCTCTTTCCACTTCAACCTTGCTGCTATCCTGGCTCTTAATTTTCCCTTTTGCAAACACCGACTTGGAGTCAGTTACATAACAAGCAGTTTTGGCATCGAAGGGCCTGTTCTGTGCTTCAATTTGCTCCTTCTCAGATTTGCGGAGATATGGAGCCGCTGCACCAAAAATTTTTATGTCGTCAAAATTCATGGTCGCTGTGTCTCACTGTGTGGAAATGTTCAGTCATTTAATCATATTTCACTTGCAGGTGAAATTGCAGATATCCAAATTTTGCTTGTTTCCTCAAGCTAAATCAGCACAATTCATGTGTAATTGACTTGAGCTTCATAAACTATCACAGACGCTTGATTGGCACGCCATCCACTGCCTCCAACAGCTACTCCACCACTGATGCACGGGGGGCAGCAACAAGATGCACTGCAGCAACACACCAAGACTACTTCAACAGCACCTTCCAAACCTACGGCCACTACCACCTTGATGGACAACAGCAGCAGATACATGGGAACACAACCACCTGCAAGTTCTCCTCCAAGCCACACATCATCCTGACTTGGGAATATATTGCCGTTCCTTCACTGACGCTGGGTGAAAATTCCAGAACTCCTTCCTGAACAGCAGTGTGGGTGTGCCACAAGACGGGTTTAAGAAGGGTGCTCACCACAACCTTCTCAAAGATAATTAGGGATGGGCAGTAAAACTGCTGGCCGAGCCAGGAACACTCATGTCCCATGATATAAAAAAGTGAGTTATTCAGGGCAAAATTTGCTGATGGTACAGAACTTGGAAACGTTTGTATGCAAGATAGTGCAGGAGTTCAAATGAACATGGACAAGTTGGTGGAATGGGCAGACAGGGTGGTAGATGATGTTCAATGCCGAGAAATGTGGTGATGCGTTTGGTCGGAAGAAGTAGCAGAGAAAATATAAAATAAAAGGTACAATTCTAAAGGGAGTGCAGGAGCAGAGGGACCTGGATATATTTGTGCATAAGTAATTGAAGGTGGCAGCATAGGTTGAGAGTAAGGTTAGAAAAGTATCTAGTTAGGGCAGCACGGTGGTACAGTGGTTAGCATTGCTGCCTCACGGCACCGAGGTCCCAGGTTCGATCCCGGCTCTGGGTCACTATCCATGTGGAGTTTGGACATTCGCCCCGTGTTTGCATGGGTTTCGCCCCCACAACCCAAAGATGTGCAGGCTAGGTGGATTGGCCACGCTAAATTGCCCCTTAATTGGAAAAAATTAATTGGGTACTCTAAATTTATTTAAAAAAGAAAAGTATCTAGGTGAGTCTATTGTCATTGAAGAAAAGAAGTCTGAGAGGGACTTTGATAGAGGAATTCAACATCAGGAGGGGTCTAAACAGACTAGATTGGGAGAAACAGTTCCCACTCATGAAAGGATTGAGAATGAACATAGAACATAGAACGATACAGCGCAGTACAGGCCCTTTGGCCCATGATGTTGCACCGACATAGAACTGAAAGGTAATTTGCAAAAGAAGCAAAAGTGATATGAGAAAAAAAACTTGTTCATGCAGCGAGTGGTTAGGGTCTGGAATGCACAGCCTGAGAGTGTGGTGGAAGAGGGTTCTATTGAAGCATTCAAAAGCATTCTTATTTGAAAAGGAATAATGTGCAGAGTTATGGGGAGAAGGCAGGAGAATGACAGTAAGAAATTGCTCATCTGCCAGTACAGATACAATGGACCGAATGGCCTCCTTATGCATTGCAAAAATTCTGCGATTCAGTGATGCCCAAAAACCTTTAACACAACGCTTTATGCAATCTTTATCACCGGCTAAAGTAAGTACAGTGCTTAAAGTCGGCCTTGCCAACACAACTGGCCAGTGCCTCAGGCCAGAATAATGAGGACAGCGATTTTCTGTTCTTTTGAAGATCATCTCGAGGAGGGTATACAAATTGCAGTCTTTTTTCCCAGCACAAAAGTATCAGCAGGCAGCTGTTGCCTTGTGATTCCAGCCTTACTGCAGACCAGCAATCATTTCGCAAAGTACAGCAACAAACGTTCTAGTTAAATTAACATTAACCTCATCGTACTACATTTATATTGGAGTTAAAATTGGGATTAATTCAAATCTCGAGTAGACAAATAAATCACTTTTTCTAAAACCTACGCATCAATTAGATGAATGCAGCTCTTAATGTAAAGTTATGAAGTACTCAGAATTAAGCCACTACTACTCTTAATATGCATGCTTTAAATCAATCAGATATGACGGGCCACATGACATTTTTTTGCAGAAAAAGGTGAGTCCTGCTTTCCTTTCAATCTTCAGTCTGACTCTGAAAAAAGCATTTTACACAGTGGTTTTTATGAGACCCCTTTTCAGATACCTGAGGCCCTAATGGCCTTTTTCCTAATTATTAATTGATCAGCCATTAACATTGGTCCGTTGTGCCCATTCATGGGAAACTTTACATTGCCATTGTGCAAATGAGTTTGGACAGAAATTTGAAGCAAAGCTATGAAATGATTGGGTTCAAAGCAGAAACTCAAGGCCTTTTTGCAAAATGTTCGATACAACACTTTTGCTTTCCCTTAAAATATCTTATATAGTTGAGCAATTTTTCTATTTCACACACGTTACATAGGCCATGGAGGTCTGGTGGCACAGTGGGTAGGATCCCTGTCTCTAAGCCAGAAGCTCCGTGTTCGAACTCCATCCCAGAACTTGATGGCCAAGAAAGAAGCATAAATAAAGCAGTCAAACAGGTTGTGTATCAACCCGCAAATCCTTCCAACACACGCCAATGGCAGGCAGTAAGTGTGGGAGAGATTCCTGATCAGTCATGCGATGGAAGGAATGTTGGAGCCTCAACCATCACCATCCATAGCTCCAGACTACAACACGCATCTTAAAATACATGCTGTCACAGGAACATCAGACTCCCTGAGTGAACTGTAACACATCATCACCACATCAGTCTATGTATTAATCTTATCGACAATAAAAAGCCCCTAGAATGGCACCTATCTACCCCAATGAGATGGTATCTGATGAAATGTCATCAACACAAAATGTCAACTCTGTTTCTCCCTCCACTGAGGCCATCTCACATGCAGATTGTTTCCAGAATCTTCTGGTTTTTATTTCAGATTTCCAACATCTGCAGTATGTCACTTCTGCCTCTATTGAAAGGGATTGTATTAATTTTACATTCTGTTCACACTAACAGTAAAAATGCCCTGGAATTGAATTCCGACAAAGGGTGGCTCTCTGCCCATTATTCTTGGTGTGGCCATTCCATGTAAAATGATAAACTTGCCAATAAACCATTAGCTTACATATAAACTAGGCTTTATTGAGTTACTAAAATTGGGAATCGGTGTGAAAAAGTTGACATTATGTAGGTAGATAATGGCATCTCTCTATTGGATATAAGTTTAATGAGTTGTGTGCTAGGCAGAAAACAGAGCTGGCAAATAAACATTCTGCAAGCAGTTCTTGTAAAATTTAACGTTTTACAGATATATTTCAGAAATGTCACTCACATCCAATCCTCCTTTTGGATGTTGCCATTCTTTTTCATTGTTCCATGGATATATCAGTTGCAGGGTCACATGCATTCATATAAAAACATTATAAAATCCTGTGGCACTGTTGTTGAAGCCAGTTAGTAAATGGGCCTTAGGGACCAACATGGCATAGATTACATTCGAGACAAGTTTTCAAAGGAAGCAAATAACAGTAAGCGATTGATGTCAATATCCCTTTTCCTGAATTCTGATTTAGGTCTACATCTGAGGATGTCAGAGCAGGCAAGGATGGGGCTCAGATGTTTTACCCACCGCCCCCCAAAACACACGGCCAGTATTCACAATGCAAAACACATGTGAACATTCACCTGGCTGAGGTAAGGTGGAATGTTAAATTCTAGCTGATCTGCATTCCAATGGAAATCCATGCTTCTTGGGAAGAAAGGGGGGAAAAATGGATAGGAAAAACGAACAAATCACAGCAAAATTCCCTGCAAGCCCCTGAGTTTATCGATTTAAGGTTTCTGTTGCCTTGTTATAAGAAGGTAACAAGCAAGCACATCCCACTTATCTGCAAAGATCTAATTAATTCTTGGTCACGATGCTTGTGAACACAGTTTATGGGGCCTTCTGTTAACGCTCTGCCTGGCTAAGATGTTGCTGACTTTTAAAAGGAATTGTCAACGGTATTTTCTGAGGCATGTTTGCTACCCCAGTGAAAAATAAGAGAGTGGGGCGGATTCTCAGAAAACAAGAACACCCAACCTGTAAATATTCAGGGGTTGGCCTGAACCTTAAGTTCCTCACCTTGTGGATCCACAACCAAGAAGAATTACTGACTGGCCTTTCTGGCTGAGGAGGAAAGTAGAATGAACAGGTGAGAATATTCTAGAATTGAGCCTGTACAGCCCATTTGCAGATAGTGCTTCAGTATTTCCATGAAATTTAACACTCTGTCTATGGATTTACCTCGATTCCAATATATTGAGCTTATTTTTAAAATTGTTTAAAGCATACCAGAAATAATCAGAGGTTTCTTTGTCTTTTATCAATGGAATATTACACAAATCTAAGCAACATAAATTTTTCGAAAGGCTGGAGAAGCAACGACAGGAAGATCAGTTCAACTCCCCCACCCCCCCTTGTTCAAAGCGCTCCCAGATAAATGCAACTTACCAGATTCTGCTGCAGACTGGAACAAGTCCCTCGCAAGACTGAAGGATTATTTATAAGGAGCCTGACACCTTCCCTGGCATGTGGTACATCTGTATATGGTCAACTGAAATCTGGCCCTGGATGTTGCATTGATGGTGTTATCCCAAATCGCGTCTATATATAGGACGGTGTTCAATTGTTAAGTGTGTCGATTTTATGGTTTTAGGAATCTGGCAAAAGACCATTGAAGCGTTTCCCGCCTTTTGATGCAGTTTGAGGGAATAAGGCTTAATAGCACAAAGAGGAAAATGTTTGAAAAAAAACATTATCTTCCATCAATCCTTAGATTTTTTTAATTCTTTGAGAACTGACTTGATTTTTTTTTTATTGTCGAATGTGATGAATTTACATCTGTGCTGCATTTTAATAATGTTCACTAACCAACTATCATTCCGTCCTTGTGAGCGCAGCGCATTTTGTGGATTCGTTGAAGGCAGCAGAACAAGTGAAAGTTGCAGCACCCACAACCCAACATCACTTAAGGAGTCAATGATTATATGCTTACTTACAGCAGTGAGGCTGCCTGAGAAAATGGAATAGACACAAACTTCTAAAGAAAACTGCTGTGCGGAGTGGGGGTGGAGGTGGGGGGGGGGGGGGGGAACTAACCACAATCAAACAAAGAGGAGATGGTGGCACAGTAGTTAGCACTGCTGCCTTACAGTTCCAGTGACCCAGGTTCAATTCTGGTCTTGGGTGACTGCCTATGTGGAGTCTGCACATTCTCCCCCTGTCTGCATGGATTTCCTCCAGGTGCTCCGGTTTCCTCCCACAGTCCAAAGCTGAAAGATGTGCAGGTTAGATGGATTGTCCAGACAAATGTCCCCTTAGTGTCCAAAGATGTGCAGGTTAGGTGGGGTTACAGGGATAGGGCGGGGGAGTGGGGTTAGGTGGGGTGCTCTTTCAGAGGATCAGTGCAGACTCGATGGGCCGAATGGCCTCCGTCTGTACTGTAGGGATTCTACTACTCTCTCCCCTTCACCCACCCCCACTTAAATTCCCATATAGAATTTTCATCTGGTGGAAGCCTTGTTTGGCACAAAGAGTGAGAGTCAAAATTAGCCTATGTTCTGAACAGCACATGCCTCGTATATCCTTTGTCACCGTATCACTGAGTATCTGTTGCAAATCTTGTCATCTCAGCAGATGAACGGGAGAGGGAAATTTAGAGGGAGAGGCCAAAGCTTTTTGCAGAATTATGGTTCCAGCCACAGACCAAAGCAGCCTCCCAAACGTAGAAGAGAATTGCAAAGTTTGTTAATTGCACATAAAATAAATCAGTAGATCACCAGAACCTCAACTGCAGGGAGCCATCGAATATTGTACCTATTTGCAGCACGAACTTCACTTCTTGCCAGGTACACCCTCCAATAATGTGAGTTCTGCAAACTAAATCACTCAATTGATTACTTAAAGCAAGTAAAATGATTAATCTAAACAAAGAAACACGTTTATTTTATGACACTTCCACATGTAGATGTAAACTGCACAATATTTAGATTTCGAAGTAATTTCATTCCAAATTATACAGTGAATACTATGGAGGACATCTGTAGAATCTAGCTAAAAAGGACATTTTAGGCATTGAAAGTGCAGCACCCTTTTTTTATATTCCAATATTTGCCCTTAGTCCACTTACAGCTATTCACTAGAATATTCAGCAGATGATACTACCGTTGAAATGCAAAACTCAACCATGCCCTTGGGCACATTTGAGAAAGAATGTATTGTGCAGATGTTGCCTGATGAGATCAGACTCATGCGGTCTTTCCGTATTATCTAAGGTTTTCCATGCAGATATTTTTCTCTTTATTCTGTCATGGGATGTGGATGTCAGCATTTGTTGCCCTTGAGCGGAGTGGCCTGCCACACTATTTCAGAGGGCAGTTAAGAGTCAACCACATTGCTGGAGTCACATGTTGACCAGACCAGGTAAGGACGGCTGGTTTCCTTCCCTAAAGGACATTAGTGAACCAGATGGGTTTTCATGCCAATCACCAATCACTTCATGATCACGATTACTGAGACTAGCTTTTTAATTCCAGATTATCACTTGAATTTAAATTTCACCAACTGCTGCTCCTAGTCCAGGGTGACATTTCCATGATGCCAGCATCGCTTCCACGAATGACTATGTGTGCAGGTGCCTGCATCTACAGAACTGTGCCCAAGACAACTGACCACCTGCAGAGGGCGAATATGGGCAGAAATATTGGACAAAAACGTAAACCTATATTTTCCTGTCTTGCCCGCCACAGGAATCATCATGGGTGGGCCTGGAAAATCCCACCAGGACTAGAGAGTTGCAGCACAGATCAATTGGGTATTCATTTCTTGAAAAAATTAGAAGTTAATTTTACACAGCCATTGCACATTTGCGATAGGCAGTCTACATTGCACTTTACATTTATGGATTAATGGGATGATGCATTCCGGCAATGTATTTTTGATATTTTCCATATTAAACAGGAATTCTGACACTGACTGGGAAACCCCTGTGATTAGAAAGCAGCTGCCTCTGACAAATCGGCTAAATACTGCAATAACAGCTATAAAAGTTATTGCATAACATATAGTCTGCGACCTAATGCGGTGAATTTACCAAATAAATAGGCATCTTCCATCTCTGGATGGTTGAAGATGAGACAGTAGTGATCTCTATATGTGCATGTACACAAGGGGTTAATATGTAATCAGTAGCACCACATGATCACTAGAGGGCCGGACCAATAGGGGTATAAAAGGCAGCCATATTGGGTTTCTCTCTCTCTTGGGTGCACTGTGATCAAAGCAACAGCAGACTAGTTTAGATGGCCAGTGGAGTTACGTATAGTTACCATAGTTAGATCTTGTTAACCTTATCACGAGTATCAAAGTTAAAGTAAAGAACTCATGTAAATATTGTTGTAGTTACTCAATAAGCCTTTTGTTACTACTGGAAGAGTTCCAATCTTCTTCATCGGGATTCAGAACACCTCATCACTAACCCAGGTTTGAGTAGCACATGTTACCTACCACGCAGGTGGTAGACATACCCCGGAAGATGCAGTACAACATCCCTCCAAAGTTTCAATGCAATGACTCCGTGGGAATTGCCCATGAATTTTGAACTTCCAATAGACAATTCCTTTGTTCCGCGGGATCCTCCATGACTCTGAGTTAGAGTCAGAGACTTTGGACAGTTCCGATTTGCTTATCTGGATAGTTAACCAGGAAATGTTCAACATGAAATCCTAGTCTAACCCCGGGTAACTACAGAACTAAGGCCCTCCAATCACTCACACTGACACTAACCGCCCCCTCCCCCCGACACCTCGACTACTCTCAGTCTCGACCTGACTAGCCCCCAACCTGACAACTCCTCATGAACCAACCCAACTTCTTCTTCACCCAACTACACAAACCCACCTGCCACCCTACTACCCTACCCAGCTGACATCCTACCACCCTACCCCCTTACCTCAGCAACTCTACTCCCTTACCTTGCCCACCCATCCCCTTACCCACCCTGCTTCCTTACCCACTTATCTTACCTGCCCTACTCCCTCATCTACCCAAATTCTTAACCTGACCTACCCCGTTACGATCCTACCTCACCCACCTGATCCCCTTACATACTTCCCTTCACTCCATTGCTTTTCAAAGAAGCTTTGTGACATTTAAACTTACTGGAGTACGACAGCTGGTGCCGTGAAAAAGGGAATGCTTTTGTGGATTCGCTGCGCTGCTCCTTCCGAGGGAGCACTGGGTCAGATGTGAGTGATCGTTACTCAGAAAATTGGCCAGAAAAATTGGTGGAAAGTGTTTTTCTTCTGTCTGATCAGGGTCGGAAGAAGTGTTTTCGATGCTGATCGGAAGACCCATGTCTTTTCTTAAGTTTAAAGTGCCCAATTCATTTTTTTTCCAATTAAGGGGCAATTTAGCATGGCCATTCCACCTACTCTGCACATTATGAGGGTGAGACCCAAGCAGACACGAGGAGAATGTCCAAATTCCACATGGACAGTAACTCAGGGCCGGGATCGATCCCGAGTCTTTGGCGCCGTGAGGCAGCATTGCTAACCACTGTGCCATTGTGTCGCCCCCCTGGACCCATATCTTGATGGGAACTTAAATGCAGGTGTTGTAGGTGTCAGCTTTCACGTTAAATATTCAATGGGGTCCCCGTCTGCTAGCTTAGGGGCATGTAAAGTATCACAGCCACCATTGCGAGAAAAACATGAAAGTTTTACAGTGTCGGGTCCAACATTTATCCTTCCAACTCACACTAAAAACTGATGATCTGGCCAAATATCCTTTCCTACATGTGAAAGCATGCGGTGCATGAATTTCCTACTACCTTTCCCTACATTATGAGTCAATAAACTGTAATGTATTTTCAGATTGTCTGAGGATGCAAGGATGCTATATAAGTGTTCTATTTCTTGAGACAATGTTTATGGAGTAGTTGGATGGCCAGCCCGATCTGTTCCCTTGTACAGAGGTGTCAACAGAATGTTGTTGCCTGGGATTTAGTCATTAATAGATCTTTTTCTAACTTTCTCTGCGTCATGATTTTATTGAACATTATTATTCTTCAAAACTTATGTATTAACAAAGAAGTTCTTTTTTTGTAGTCTTTATTAAAAAGTAAATGAGGACATTTCTTGAAACGTTAGAATTTTGGAGGTGCTCTGAAGAATGATCATTTAATGCAATGTCACACATGACAATGAATCATAGAATCATAGAATTTACAGTGCAGAAGGAGGCCATTCGGCCCATCGAGTCTGCACCGGCCCTTGGAAAGAGCACCCTACCAAAGCCCATACCTCCACCCTATCCCCGTAACCCCACTTAACCTTTTTTGGACATTACAGCAATTTAGCATAGCCAATCCACCTAACCTGCACACCTTTGGACTGTGGGAGGAAACTGGAGCATCCGGAGGAAACCCACGCAGACACTGGGAGATCGTACAGACTCCGCACAGACAGTGACCCAGCGGGGAATCGAACCTGGGACCCTGGAGCTGTGAAGCAACTGTGCTAACTACTATGCTACCGTGCTGCCCATCTCACAATGGTGAGATGACTAAAAGCTTGGAGGTGAGTGACGGGTGTTTGGGACCACATATTACTGTAGAACAGGCAGGGATGGGAACAGAAACAGGGATAAACAACCAGTGAGAATGCAGAAAGTGACTAGAACCTTAACACCATCCAACGTCAATCAAATCACTTGTTTGACACCTATCCACCACCTTAAACATTCACCAACACAATGGCAGCAGTATGTACTATACAGAGGATGCACTGCAACTACATGTCAAAGCACCTTCCAAACCCGCAACCTCTACCAACTAGAAGGACAAGAGTAGCAGACACATGGAACACCACCACCTGAATATTCCCCTCCAAGCTACACACCATCCTGATTTGGAGCTGCATCACTGTGCCTTCACTGTCCCTGAGTCAAAGCCCTGGACATCACTTCCGAATAGCACTGTAGGTGTACGTACACCACATGGACTGCAGAGGTTCAAGAAGCTAGCTTAACACCACCTTCTCAAGGGTAATTAGGGATGGGGAACAAATGCTGGCCAACTCCACATCCCATGAAAGGATTTTTAAAACAATTGTCTTGTTCACACAGGTCCCAGATCCACACTGAATTGGATCTCTAATTATTGTTAGTTGCCACGCAAAAAAAACCCTAAGAGTATGCCACAGCTGTAAGTGTAATAAATGACAAGTACCTTTCATTTGTTGCTGCTGTCAAATTATAGGCCATGGAGTTATTTAATGTAAAGGCTGTGTTGTAGCAAAGCTAGGTTATGTTTAGGGCATTAAACAAGATTGAACTATTTGAGAAACAGCAAGGGTGCGACTCAGCGACCCCGTTGAACCTGGTGCGGATTCGGGCACAACAGTGATCCCTGCGCAAGACCCAAATCGAGCTCCGTGCTGGGTGCCAGGCTGATCGCGAGTCATCCGACTTGCTCCGCCTGGCACGATCTGGATCTCACGCTCACTGGGCAAGATCCAGATTTGAATATTTAAATAAGCCGTTATACCCGACGTCCCGGATTCACTGACCGCACCTGGGAGACCTCGCCAGGGCACCATTTTGTACTGGTCCACACAGACGTGGACCATGTGTAATGGCACCTGGTGCGGTTAGGGAGTTGGAGGGGGTTGGGCTCCCAGGTCATTGGAGACCTCCTGGGTGGTCAGGTGTCAAGGTGCCAGGCTGGCACTGCCAGGGGTAGTGCCAACTGGGGGGGGGGTGCCAATTAGAGGGGGCTGAGGGGGTTTCCCATGGGCCTCCCCAAGATTGGGGGGAGGTCAAAAAAAGGGGGACTGACAGGGCGGGAGATGACCAGGGCTGCTGGACAAAATGGCACCCCAATCTGCGAGAAGTCTTTCAGGAAATCCCTCTAAGTGCAGCCTCAGTGAGGAGGACCTCCCTGTGACAGAAAAGTGCAGTTTGATAGCGGGATGTTTCTCAGCATTGCAGCAGTTGAGAAAAACCGTGCTAAATAAGACGTTTAGTGGACTTTACCTTCAGTCTGCTGAATCGCACCCCAAATCATTATGAAATGAAATGAAATGAAAATTGCTTATTGTCACAAGTAGGCTTCAATGGAGTTACTGTGAAAAGCCCCTAGTTGCCACATACCGGCGCCTAATCGGGGAGGCTGGTACGGGAATTGAACCGTGCTGCTGGCCTGCCTTGGTCTGCTTTAAAAGCCAGTATAGGGGACTGACCATTGGCTGATATTTGAGGGATATCTTTAGCAAAACGTTCTTCTGAGCATCACAGAATTCTGCACGTCTGCATTTCTGGCAGCTGATCAACTTATATCTGGTAAAACTAGGTTTCACTCACATCATAAAAAACAACTAAATAATTTTGGTCCCTAACATGTTCTCGCAAACAGATCAATCAGTGAATTCCAAATTATATAATCACCGATTGCCGAATGAACAAGATTGGAATTTCAAGTTACCCCGGGATGGGGTAATCGGCTGGATTTTCAGTGTAAAATAAATTACTAAATTAGGAAGAATCGATTCATGCCTCAAGGACACAATCTTTGTTTCATTCTTCCTTTCCCCATGAAGATACATTTGTCAGTCTTTCAGAATGTTCCAGTGATGTGCCAGGATTTTCAGAAAGCAGATACTGTTCCAGTTTGATGGCTAGATTAAGGCAGTCTTCAAACTGGCTTTGGCTGTGCTGACTCATATTCTGCAGGCTTGGTAGAAATTTGTGAAGTCCACCAAGGAGAGAAATGTTTTTTGAGAAAAGATCAACTTAGTAAATCACAAGTTGGTCCCGGTATCAAGACCAGAGCAATGCATGGTCTGATTAATGAGTTCCTTTGGATTAAGAAAACATGGAATTTGACTTGTACATAACAATAACTTGCATTTATAGAACCTCTTCAATGAAATATAAAAGTCCCAAGGCATATCACAGGAGCATTATAAAGCAATATCTGACACCAAGCCACATAAGGAGATATTAGGGGAGGAAGAACTAAAGCTTAATTGAAGATGTAGTTTACTCTTAAGTGTCCCCTACTGAAATTGTCTAGAAAGCCACTCAGCTCAAGGGCTAATAGGGATGGGCAACAAATGCTGGCCCAGCCAGCGACACCCACATCCCAAGAACGAATAAAAGAAAATTGAAATGTTTAAGAAGTGTCTTAAATGAGGAAAGAGGTAAAGGGAGAAATAGGGAGGAAATGTCTATGTTTAGTGGCTGGACAACTGAAGGCATGGCTGCTAATAGTAGAGTGATTAATATTGAGGATGTTCAAGAGACCAGAATGGGATGAGCACAGATATCGCTGACGGTTGTGAGGAGAGGAGTTTACAGAGATAGGAAAAGGCCGAGTCCATGGAAGGATTTGAAAACAAGGCTGAGAAATTTAAATCGTGGTCTTGCTTGAACAGGAGACAATGTAGGTGAGCGAAGATAGGGGAGATAGGTGACCCTGATTTGGTGCAAGTAAGAACATGAGCAGAAGAGTTTTGGATGACCTCAGATTTATAGAGGGTAGAATGTGGTGAACCTGCCAGGAGTGTACTGGAATACCCAAGTCTAGAGACAAAGGTGAGGCTTTCATCAGCAGATAAGCTGAGGCAGGGTGCAAATAGGCGTTCTTTGTTATGCTGTGGATATATGGTTGGAAGTTCATCTTGCAGTTAAATATGACATAAAGCAACAATTTGGGTTAGTGTTATGGATAGGAGAAAGTGGCAAAACTGAACCCATTTGTTCACTCATTATCTGTCCAAAAGCAGAGGTGCTTTTTGTTTTAAAATAGGCTATGGCACTTGTTCCAAAGATATTTGGTGTAGTGTTGTCGTTTTTAAAGTAACTCGCAGTGAACCCTTTTAGGATTAAATCAGAGGATTAGTTTATTCACACATTCAAACCTGGGGGATGCTCGCAATTCACACACACACAGACACACTCACACACAAGTATACAGTAAGTGGGATAGAAAGGGGGGGTTTACAACTACGAGTAACTTAACAGGAAAAATGAACCACAGTTAATGTGATTCCCAGAGTCCCGAAAGTCCAAACACAGAGGGAGTTCCCTCGTGGGATGGTCCAATTCAGGTGGATTCCTGGATGAAGGCATAAATGCAGAATTGCTTTAAGGTGATGGCGCAGCAGTGAAATTAGTTTAATATTTCGAGACTTCATCTGCTTGGCAGGCACAGGCCAGTGGCTTCAGATAAACAGGCTTCAAGAAGGATTTGTTGCAGGTTGTATGGTCAACCTGGAGTCCTGCTGTCGGATGTTGGCAGGTTGGAGATAAATCAGCAGACTGGCCTGATTCTGAGTTCTCAACTGTATAAAGCGATTTCAAAGTGGGCACTCAAATCATGTGACCTCTTTACACCACAATGATCTCATAAAATGATATTTCGCTGGTGTCTAGACCTGGCTTTTGTTTTATGGTTTATGATGTCACAGTCCTTAGCCTCTGAAAGAGTCATTATCCATATTAATTACCCTGTTTCTGGTAAGCTCTTGAACTCTGCTACAGGGGTAAGCTTATAAAGATGCAAATGACATCCATTTCCTATCAATAGTTCCTGTTTGAAATCGGCTTTGACAGTCCCAGGTGTGAGATACCATGAGAAACATGTCAGGGTATGTCTCCAGTGCAATCCTAATAATGCTTTAGTGGCCACCTTACAATTCAAGAAATCAGTTGACTTGTGGCAGCTATCTGGTTCAGCACATTTTGGTTAAAATAAACAAAGATAATAAGGTTTGATTTACATAGTTTATGATCTCTCAAGTCTTACTGACTTATCAGTTAGCCTTAGCCAGTTTCCACAGAGAGGGATGGAGTAAGCATTTTGGAAATGTAGTTTGTGGTGGAGACAGAAGATGATAGCTTTGGCCTTTCTACCGCTTAATTGGAGGGAATTTCTGCTCATCCAGTACTGAATACCGGAAAGGAGTCTGATAATTTGCTAACAGAGGAGGAATTGAGACACATGGTGGTTAGGTAGAGCTGGGTGTTGTCAGCACACATGTAAAAAATTAACACTGTGTTTTCAGATGATGTCACCACAGAACAGCACATAGATCAGGAATAGGAGAAGGCCAAGGATAGATTCATGGGAGCACCGGGGTTAATGGTATGGGAGTGAGAAGAGAAGCCGTTGAAGGTGGAGCGGTTTGAAGAAGGACGGCATGGTTAAGAACGACAAGGAGTGAAAGTTTAACTTTGTCACGGTCACATAAGATATCATTTGTGACATTGATAAAAGTTATTTCAGTACAGTGACAGGGACAGAAACTTAATTAGAGGGATTAAAACATAAATAAATTTAGAGTACCCAATTAATAACAAAATGTCAAACACATATATAAGTAAATGATACTTCTTACCATATACAATTCTTCACTGGTATAAAATCATAGGCCACAAAATTAGGATGTGCAATGTCTGGTTTCATTTTAAAAGATGTCATGTTACCTCCAAAATGGCATCTGCAATGTATATGCACATTTTTGGTGTGAGCAGTGTGTATGCCAGAGCGTTAGCATATGTACACGGAGCGTGCACCTACAAATGCACGGCAGAATGACTGTGAAGTCAGTCAGCCTCAATATGGAGTTGATGCCAGTGCAGTCTTTTGGAGCTTAACATTCCAGCTAACATTCTCTCTTAACCTCACACAGGTGTGCACATGTTCAGCATCAGGAAGGTGACCCCCCTCTTGCCTATTTGAAGGGACCACCAACTACTTTGGGTTAATTGCTGGTTGATTCCTATTGGTTCCTGTTGCAACTGTAGCAATGTTCCATGGTTTCCAGAGTTGGTTATAGTTGCTGAAATATACAGAGTGTGGTGTGGCACATTGCTGTAGGCCTTTGGCCTGACTTCAAGGATTTCTCATATACCAGTTGCGTTCAGACACGGATACAGTAGTATGCATCCCCCTGGGCCGATAACATGATAGAGAGAATGAACAAAGGTGACACAGGACAAGATAGGTTGCTGGAAGAGAGGGGAGGAAAGTGAGGCCAGGGTTCCAGCAAGAGGCCATATTCACTCAGGCTCTTAAGGGAACAATTTTCGTTTCTGTGTCAGGCATCTCTGTGTCACTAAGGAGTTCCTCACTGGAATCCCAGATTCAATAATAACTTTCAAAAGGGAATTGAATAAATACTTGAAGGGAAAACAAATGATGGACTTGGGAAAAGAACAGGATGATGGGATAAACTAAATGGTTCTTTCAAAGGATGGGCACAGACACGATGACCACCTTGAATGGCCACCTTCTATGCTGCATTATTCTATGATTCTGCAGAGCTGATATTAGTCAATCAATGATTCTGAGTTATAATGTCCAAACAATGGTTTGGGTGTTTCCAGAACAGCACAGCAATGTTTTTTATCTTGACTGTTTAAATCACTCTTGTGCAAGAAAGTCAGATCTCCATCATTAGGAGCCGAAGATACATGTATGGACTTGTAGGGATCTTTTTCCTTGACAACTTATATGAAAAATTATGTGCTGCGCATCGAATTACCAAACAGTTATACATTTGAAGTAGTTTGTTGGCTTCTTGAGAACTTTTGAAGATGTGACCACTCCCATTAATTCATGGTTCCAATTTGTTTGTATTATCACCAACGAGAATTCAATCTCATAAATATCAGTTATACTATTGGTGATTTCAACAATGACAAAGAAAATGTTTACAAATAAGAGAGAATATTAACTTATGTACTCCAAGTTCTCAGCTCAAATTTCTAATACCTGTGTCAATGAGAGGGTCTAACAAGGGGCTGTTAATCAAGTATCCTTTAAACCTGACAAGGGTAGTGGGCAAGGCTAATTTTCAAAAAGTTGTATTGCGAAGGGGCACAAAACCAAGTTTGAGTTTTCACATAAGCAAATAGTGAAAGCCTACTGTTCAGCAAGTGTCCTTTAAACACTGGCTATATCCCATAATCTCAAAGTGCAACTGTGAAAAGAACAAGAAATGTTCAGAACTTGCATTTACGTAATGCCTAAACATCCACTCAGAGCATCATAAACCATTTCACATCCAACACATCAGTTCTGAAGTCCACTCACAGTCAATCTGTGGACAGGATAATGTCAACTTTAGAAAGCCACAAACACACTGAAGAACGCTCAATGCCTTTGGGCGGTATTCTCCCCACCCCCGCCGGGTGGGAGAATCGCCGGGGAGCCGTGCGAATCGCGCCATGCTGCCCTGACCTCCGCACGCGATTCTCCCACCTCCCCCCCCCCCCGCCCCCCCCGCCCCCCCCCCCCCCCCCCCCTCCCCCCGCCCGAAACCAGCGGCGCGCAAATCGCGTCAGGCCGCTCGGAGAATCGCCGCAAACGGCGAGCGTCGATTCTCCGGCTCACCTGGGCAGAGCTGCCGCGCGTAAACGGCTGAGTCCGGCCAGCGCCGTCCACACTTTGTCGCTGCCAGCGGGTGCTCTTCGCGAAGGCTTGGGGGGGGCGGCCTGTTGGTGGGGGGGGGGGGGAGTAGGTCTCCGTTCCCGGGGTGGGCCTCCGGAGTGGCCCGGTACGCAATCGGGACCAACCGATCGGCGGGCCGGCCTCTCTGTCGGCGGGCCTCCTTTCTTCCGCCGGCGAGCCTGGATCCATCCGCCATGTTTGTGCGGGGCGACCTGGGGGGGGACGGCCACCGCGCATGCGTTAGTTGGCGCCGGCCCAACTGCACATGCGCAGGACCCAAGGATGCGGCGCCGGGTCTCTGACGCCACGCCGAGGCCCCGCCCCCGTAAATCGCACGACACCCCTGCTAGCCCCACGGAGGGGGGAGAATAGGGGTCTGGGAATGGGCGCCGACGCCGGAGTAAAACACTCCAGTTTTTACTACGGCGTCGGCACTTCCCTTTGGGAAAATATGTAAAGGGATTCATTTTGGAAATTCTCTCTATTGTACTGTCTCCCAGTTGTGCCTTTTTGGTTTTTCGACTCGATGTAAACCTGCAACGTCACATGTCCATTGAGAATTCCAATCACACCTTGTGCATTTTAGTATAATTATAAATAGAGCATAATTATTTGCTTGTTCTATGATAATCGACAAGACAGTAAGCTAATGGGCTATTTCAGGTTCACAAAATCACAGAATCTTTACAGTGCAGAAGAAGGCTATTTGACCCATCAAGTCTGTACAGCTCTCCAAATGAGCATTGTGACTTGGTGCCATTCCGCTGCCTTTTCCACATATCCCTGCAAATTGTTTATCGGGAAATAATCAGTTAATATCCTATTTAATGCCTCAAATGAACCTGCCTCCACCACAGTTCCAGGCAGCACATTCCAGACCTGAACCATTCGCAGTGTGAATTTACTTTTTTCTCATGTTGCGTTTGCTTCTTTTGCAAATCACTTTAAATCTGTGCCCTCTTATTCTCGGTCCTTTTACAAGCAGGAACAGTTTCCCAACTGCCAACTGCTACTCAGTTTTCCACGAGTTTAATGTATTACAGATAACAGAATATTCTAGTTCATTAAAATCTTGTCTTTCCAGACCAGGCTGATTGTAAATTAGGGGTGGGATTTTCCATTCCCCCAGCCGCCTGTTTCAGGGAGGCGCGCAGTTCGCTCGCAGCAAGATTCTCTCTTCCTGCTGCTTGTCAATGGGATTCCCCATTGAACACACCCCACACCGCCAATGCATTGCCAGCGGGAAAAGAGAATCCCAACGGCCGGAGACTTCCGGCCAAGGTTCGCAGGGAAAAAAACGAAACAGAAACAATTGGTTCACATTTAACAATCTTACCAATTCAAATTTGACATGTGGTCAAATTGCACATGAGAAATATACTTTTTTTTACTTTTTCTGATTAGCCTTCCTGTGGATGGATAGGAAATAAGTTGTGTTCAGAAAACAACCCTTTCCCATCCCAAGACACTCCACTGTGATTCAAAGTCCCAGCAACAAACAAACTGCTGCTTTTAACTCTGACACCACAGTTTATTTGTGGCAGTTTTTATTGAGATATTCCCTCATTGCCAAAGAAAGTGATCTTTCCATCGAGGATGTATCACACATCCCCTGTCTCAGTGTAAGCACTGCAAGTCCTCTCTCACTCGACATGGGAATGTGCTGAGGCCAAAGAATTGCAAGGGGATGAGATGACCTCTCCCTTGTTCCCCATCTCTTGTCAGGACAGCAGCTGCATTGACGGAACTGGCATCTCCCAGCATGTCAAGAACCACAGGCCGCCTGTTGGGAGATTCGGTTTGCTGGAGCAGCACTAATGTCTCCAAAAGGTTCATGGCAATACCTCTGGTTGGTGACAATTCCCTAGACATAAAAGGTAGCAAGGGGGATGCAGGTTCCTTTGGACTGAATGGAATGTTACATGCTACTGTTACAGACAGGAAGGGTGTTGATTTAAACAACACTAATTTCTCCTCTCAGTCACCCATCCATAATCAGAAAGTTGTTTTTATAAATAGTAGCGTATTTCCCAACCCCTCGGTTTTGGTGCGAACCAACTTTCTATTAACAACCCCCAGTAAACTCAAGATAGCATGAACTCAAAGGGTTAGTTTATTTTCACAGGAGGAGGGTCACAACACTGTCCCACTTATATTCACATAGTAAAAGAGAGAGTGAAAAAGAAAGATTTACAGTGCAGTGACCATAGAGAAAAGAAATAATGATCCAGAACGGTTCCAGAGTCCAGAATCAAAGTCCAATGAGGTATTCCTTCACAGAGGTCGGTGAGCTGAAAACCGATGCTGTTTCATTCACTTTTCCGGTGATCTTGACTTCACACAATGAGACCGGCAAGCAGACATGAATCAATCTTGTAGGAAATAGTATATAATTTCCAGCAGGAGCAGTGTAGATGGGGGCCAAGTGTCCAAACCTGAGCCAGAGCTCCTTATGTGTGAGCAGACTGAAACTTTGCAGCTCAGCAAAGCAATATTACTGATTCCACTAGCCAGAAATCCATGTCCTACGATTTCCATCTCGCCACACAGTCTTTGACAATGGATATGTATCCTTCATCTGGGTCCCCAAGGTTGTAAACTGTCTCAATCATTTAGAATTGAAAGGAAGGTTGCGGGGCCCTTTGTCTTAGCAAATGAGCAGACACCTGTTGGCCGGCCTCGGTTATGATAAGCAGATGGCTTTTGTATAGCTCTCTGAATTTGTCCAGCACGGGGCAGCACAGTAGCATTGTGGATAGCACAATTGCTTCACAGCTCCAGGGTCCCAGGTTTGATTCCAGCTTGGGTCATTGTCTGTGCGGAGTCTGCACATCCTCCCCGTGTGTGTGTGGGTTTCCTCCGGGTGCTCCGGTTTCCTCCCACAGTCCAAAGATGTGCAAGTTAGGTGGATTGGCCATGATAAATTGCCCTTAGTGTCCAAAATGTCCCTTAGTGTTGGGTGGGGTTACTGGGTTATGGGGATAGAGTGGAGGTGTTGACCTTGGGTAGGGTGCTCTTTCCAAGAGCCGGTGCAGACTTGATGGGCCGAATGGCCTCCTTCTGCACTGTCAATTCTATGATATGATTGTTCTGTGCAGCCCACAGGGCTCTCAGGGATAACAATGTGCAAGTTTCCTGATACTGCCAAGCAGAGTTCCTTTGGGATTGACATTAAATATAAAGAGGTCATACAGAGAACGGCATGCTTTTGGAAGAGGGAGGAGGAAGAGGAGAAGGGCTTGCAAGAGATTTTATTCGCAGAGAGTTTTTTAAACAATTTTCTTCCTTCAATTTCAGCAATACCTTTCTTGAGACCTTTTTCTTTCACTCAAGCGGTTACGACTAAAATCTGTCAACTGCTGCAGCCACATCTCCAATCTCAAAACAGGACAAGGAGAGCATTGCCCCTGGCTGTCAAGGTGAGACTGACTCTTAACCTTTATGAGCCTGACTCCTTCCAGGCTGCTGTTGTAAACACAAGTGATATCTCACAGTCTGAAGTGCGTTGCTACATAAGGAAGGCCCTGAGGTTATCTATGCAAAGAAAGGCAACTTTGGCACATTTCCTCTTGCCAGAGGCAAGCAGGCTGAATGATCACAAGGGTTTGTTCAGATTACCGGGCTCCCCATAGAGCAGTGTAAAATGTTTGCATGTGCATTGCTTTATGAATTTCCCACGTGGCCATTTCCTGAACTGAAACGATTCCGCTCATTCAATGTGCAGGTGGTCTGCAAATACAAGAAGCGCTTTACACAAGTAAATTCCTACGAACATGGCAGTAGTTATGATTATGTGGCAGTCCTCTGTGCCAACTGCATTGGCGCCACCCTGGTAGGTCAAAAAGCTGCTTATTGAATGACAAGGAATATTTACTCATGACATGGCTCATGATTCTGGTCCAGGACCCACACACATGTGCACTGCAGGATGCCACAAGGAACATTATTGAGTACACCTCCAGTGCCACCTACTAGCCAAGAAGCTGAACATTGAGCAGTCTAGGTCGAGGAGGTCCAGCTTCAGACTGCATTATGCTAATGTGGTCTGTGGCAGTCTGGTCTGGCTGGATAACAGGCAACAGCAGAGGGAATGGTTATGTCTCGGGGGACCGGGGCTGGGGGGGGGGGGGGGGGGGCATAAACACCCTGAGAGAAGGCTGCAGGTTTGTCCTACACGGAACTGTCAACTATTAATGTGTTGGAGGACAGATTTTTGGACTGTTATGAAGCCCTGGTGTCCATGAGCCATGACCTTAGCCTGACCTTACACTATAGCACTCAGACCTTTGCTAGAAGCTGCTTATGCTACAGGAGGCTGAGCCATCAGTCAGCAGACTCTCCATTATGGTGGGTTCCACAGGTATGGGGCTGGATTCTCCAAAAATGGGGCTATGTCCCCACGCCAGAGTAAAAACGCTGGAGTTTTAACCTGGAGATTCCTTAAAAATATTATCAGTTATTCACCAACCTACGCGAATACGGGCCCCCGCACTTCCGGTTCCGAGTATGCGCATGCACACGGTGGCGTCCTCAAGCGGCCACGCCAAACACGATGGCGGACTCAGCCGACAGACCTGGACGAGGAAAGAAGGTCCCACGCCGCTACATCTCATATGCTCGATCACACCCCCCCCCCAACGCCGGTATTTGACCATTCCGCCCCCCACCAGTGCGGCCGCGGACTGAGTCCGCAGCTGCTGGGCGAGAGTCACGACCGGCCAGATGTTGTTAGAACCACGCATCGGGAATTCAGCTGGTCGGGACCGGAGTATCGCTGGGAGGGCCTCTGGCAATGGCCCCCCGAGCCGTGCTGCGTAAATCGCGCGCGGGCGATTCTCCGGGGAATCGTGGGTGCGGCGCCGGGCCCGATCCTGTCGTAAAAGTGGATTCTCCGCCCCCCGCGCCAAACGCGATTTCACCGCAGGGCTGCGGAGAATCCAGCCCATGATATTTGGAAAGGTTGAACTCTGAGCTCTGTGCAAGGCCCTGCACCATGTTGATTTCCTCCATGCATCTTGACATTGGTAAGCCTACCAGGAACCTGAAAAATATTGGACCACGCATTGCTCTTCTGTAACATATGCCATCAACGTCCTCCTCTGAGGCTTCTGCAGCTTCTCCAGTGTGTGACCTTGCCTTCCAGTGAATCGGCACCTGCGTTCTTCTTCTGCCTCCAGTGTACTTGTGTCGTGTCTCATCATGTGTAGTTTGCTTCTCTATCATTCCTTTGAAACTACTCGCAGTGACAACCTCTTAGCCGCTCGTGGTGAGTGTGAGATCAGAGAGAATGGTTTTCTCTTCTTCAATATCTTCTTGTACATTACCAAGCCAACTAACACCAATTATCCCTGAACCCACCAGAATGTATTGGCGGTTTGTGGGATTACATGGGAGTGGAAGGCTTTTCCATGCTTCCAGGCCTTCTAGACAGGTCCCTTTTTCAAGGGACTCAGCCCCCTGCACTTGCCCCTGACTCCCCTTCCACTTTCTTCTCACGCCCTCTCATCCCACCCTCCCTCACCTGCGGGCTGGAACCCTTAAAGCTCCTAAGCCTCTCTCTCATTACCAGATGCAGCCACCATCCCAGTGGCTACTAGCCACTGATTAGCTGGCATCTCTCATGGAGGGTGGATATTCCGCCGCCAGGGTCTTTAATCCCAGTGAAGGCCCGATGCTGGCCAGTTACATTCCTGACAGGGCTTCCCCCTCGGGAGTCATGTGGTTTCCCACTGGTGGGAGAACCGTTGGTGAGGTGAGCCCATGTCAACTAAACTATGCCCAGGAATTGGGTATTTGGAAAGGGAGAGGAGGAAGTCTATGTTTACAGCCTACACAATTTCTCACCCTGAGGAACTTGAGGGATGAGGGCTTGTATACACGGGCAAAATGTCCTACTGAGGCTGTGTAAGGCTGTCAGATCCCATTTGGAATATTGTGAGCTGTTGTGTGACCCGTTTCTAAGGATGTGCTGGCCTTGGAGAGGGTGCAGAGTAGGTTCACAAGAATGATCCCGGGAATGAAGAGTTTGTCATATGAGGAACGGTTGAGGACTCTGGGTCTGTACTCAATGGAGTTTATAAGGATGAGGGGGGGGGGATCTCTATTAAACTTACAGAACATTGAGGGACCTAGATAGTGGATGTGGAGATGTTTCTACCAGTGGGAGAGACAAGAACCCAAGGGCACAGCCTCAGACTGAAGGTTCAATCCTTTAAAACAGAGAGGAGGAATTTCTTTAGCCAGAGGGTGGTGAATCTCTGGAACTCATTGCTGCAGAAGGCTGTGGCGGCCAAATCACTGAGTGTCTTAAGACAGAGACAGATAGATTCTTGATTAATAATAATAATAATAATAATAATAATCTTTATAGGCTTACATTAACACTGCAATGAAGTTACTGTGAAAATCCCTAGTCACCACACTCCAGCACCTGTTCGGGTACACAGAGGGAGAATTCAGAATGTCCAATTCACCTAACAAGCACCTCTTTCGTGACTTGCGGGAGAAAACCGGAGTACACGGAAGAAATCCACGCAGGCATGGGGAGAACGTGCAGACTCCGCACAGTGACCCAAGCAGGATCAGGGATTACTAGAAGGCAGGAGAATGGGGATGAGAAACGTATCAGCCATGATCGAATAGTGGAGCAGACCTGATGGGCCGAATGGCTCAAATCTGCTCCGATGTCTTATGGAGGGAGAAGTGGGATGAGAGGAGGAGGATTAGGTATGCAGCTAGAGATATATCTGTGTCCATGATTTCAGTGATGCCCCTTCCCATGATAGCCAGTATTGTTGCCTCTGTGGAGGGTAAAATATGCAGACACCTCGTTTCTCTTACTGTTATTTTCTGCCACCTCCTCTTCTGCACCACCTTCTTCTGCATAAAAAGGCATGTCAGTGAATAGCACACGTTTGGGTGATGTGGCTGTCATGGTGTAAAAGTTCCAGTTTGAATGAGCTGTTAGTGAGGCAACAGTGCCATGTATGTGAGGGTGCAGTAAAGGATGTGCAGGAGGGCGGAGTACTGTTTGATAGAACCTGCTAGTAGGCGAGTGATCGAAATTTAGTGAATTGTGCAGTAGAGGCAGATGAACTCATGCTTATGACAATTCATGTCATATTGTTGATCTTGTTCGCTATCTCCTGAATATATGCCAGGACCCCGTGCTCCCCCAGTCGATACAGTATGCCTTACCATATTCTCACCTTCCCCCACCCCTAAAGCCTCAAGTGCATTGTGTGAAATTTTGGCTACAATTGCTCCAATCATGATTGACCTTTGAAGAAAACACTCATCAGATCTTGCAGCCACAATGCACCAGCCCTTTAACTGGTTCAGGTTGCCTTTAAGTGCTGTGAGCCTCTCGCTACATTACACACTATGAAGTGTGCAGATATGGAACAGTGTGGGGAGCTGCTGACCGCAATCATTTAAAAGAACAAGTGAGTGATTGTATGTCGTCAGTTGAGCAATGGATGAGGCCTTCGCGTATTGGTGCAGTTTGTAGAATGTTGCATTTGAAGGTGCAGTCTCTCACCTTGACAACTCGTGTGAGATCATTAAATGTTTTCTTGCACTACATCCGCGTTTAAGGGGAAACATTTCTGGCATCGGCAATTGCCGCTACATCTTCCCATTACCTCCCAAGAATATTTCTCGAGGGGCTACTACGAATTCAAACATGTCTCTCGGTTGCACTTCATCCGTCAAAGCCTCCAGCGCATTATCAAAGAAACCCGTGCAACCATCCGTCCAGCTAAATCAATATCAAGCCTTTAAATGGGTGCTCAGTAGTCAAAAAGTCAGGAGCTTATTTATCATAGAATTTACAGTGCAGAAGGAGGCCATTCGGCCCATCGAGTCTGCACCGGCTCTTGGAAAGAGCACCCTGCCCAAGGTCAACACCTCCACCCTATCCCCATAACCCAGTAACTCCACCAACACTAAGGGCAATTTTGGACACTAAGGGCAATTTATCATGGCCAATCCACCTAACCTGCACATCTTTGGACTGTGGGAGGAAACCGGAGCACCCGGAGGAAACCCACGCACACACGGGGAGGATGTGCAGACTCCGCACAGACAGTGACCCAAGCCGGAATCGAACCTGGGACCCTGGAGCTGTGAAGCAATTGTGCTATCCACAATGCTACCGTGCTGCCCCATATTTAGATATGCAAATCAGTGCCTCACACTTATTCAAGGAACCCAGACTGCAACTTCCAAAGAGAAATGGTTGGAATAGCCATGACAGTACAATTTCTTTAACTGTTACTGAACCTAACCGGCAATCCTTAAAAACACTGATAGCGAGGGCAGCATGGTGGTTAGCACTACTGCCTCACGGCGCAGAGGACCTTGGTTCGACCCTGGCCCCGGTGTGTGGAGTTTACACATTCTCCCCGTGTCTGGGTGGGTCTCACAACCCAAGATGTGCAAGGTTGGTGGGTTGGCCACACTAAAATTGCCCCCCAATTGGAAATAAATAATTGGGCGCTTCAATTTAAAACATTTTAAATATTCATGGCGATCTCTCCAAAGTAAGTGTTTTTTAAAGAGATTTCTGCAGATACAGGAAAAGCAAGCATGGGCCTCTGGTCCCCACATAAATTATAAACAGAAAGCAAAAAGAAAGAGAAATAGAAAGATGGAATTGAGAGAGAGAGATAAGAGGCAGAAAGAAAAAGCAAACAAAACAATCTTTGGCCTGGACCTCCCGCAAAACGGCAATCTCAAAAATCTACTTTCTTTCCTGGGCCTTCCGAGCACAGATTGATCGGAGAACGGCGGCGGTGAAACAAGACCTGCCTGCATTTTACGACATGGTAAATTTAAATTTCCACTAACTATGTTAGTAAATATTTGAATGGATGAGTGAATGGGCAGGGTGGTAGGCGGGTGAGGTAAGTGGCAGATGCAGAGTTTGACAGGTGGGCAAATAAGTCACAGTGGCAAGGTCAAGGACTAGTTGGTTGGTCAAGTTGGGTTGGTGGGGTCAGTTCTGTAGTTATTCAATGGTTTAGCTATGATTCTTCAGTGTCACATGGGCAATTATAAAGTTCCAACTAATTCAGAGTCAGAGACATTTGGGTTTTTATTTTTTATTTTATTCTCCTCCTTTTTCACATTTTCTCCCACATTTACACCCACCAACAATAAACAATAATCAGCAAGATATGTCAATCCCCATAATAACAACGATCCCATCCGCCCACCAACCCCCAAACCTCAGCCCGCATGTTTACATAAACAAATGGGGCAGCACGGTAGCACAAGTGATTAGCACTGTGGCTTCACAGCGCCAGGGTCCCAGGTTCGATTCCCTGCTGGGTCACTGTCTGTGCGGAGTTTGCACGTTCTCCCCGTGTGTGCGTGGGTTTCCTCCGGGTGCTCCGGTTTCCTCCCACAGTCCAAAGACGTGCAGGTTAGGTGGATTGGCCATGCTAAATTACCCGTAGTGTCCATAAGGGTTGGGAGGGGTTATTGGGTTGCGGGGATAAGGTGGAAGTGAGGGATTAATGTGGGTCGGTGCAGACTCGATGGGCCGAATGGCCTCCTTCTGCACTGTATGTTCTATGTAAAAAAAAAATGGCAAAAAGGAATCAGGGATTACCCGTAGTCACCCTTAACCGTACACAGCTCTCCTCCCCCCCCCCCCCCCCCCCCCCCCCGCGCAGGTCTCCAGCTCCTCCTGTCCACTGCCTCTTGTAAAACTCCTCCTCCCAACCTCGGTTCCTTCCCCCCAACTTTCCACCCCGGCTAGGCCACTCGGACCCTGTTCTGCCAGGCTCCGATGGCCGCAGCCCCTCCCCCACCTCACTCCCGTTCACTGGTTGGCTTAAACCGGCCAGCGTGGAGGCCCCCACCCGGGTCACTTTCCCACTTGCCCGGCCCTAGGAAAGCCCAAACATCCCCTTTTAGCACACAAACCCCGCATATCCACCTACACCCCAAAGAACTCTCATTTCGAGTGAAAGTCCCGTCCCTTCCCTTGTCCAAATATATACCACATTGGCTCCTTTAATCTCTACACCCACGCGCAGTGATACAAAAAAGAAGAAAATACAGTCATGAGGTTACATCGGCACATGGCCATTCCTCAATTTGTCAGTTCTGCCACAGTCCTTCTGCTTTTGCAAACTCCTCTGCTGCTTCCGCCGTTCCAAAATAAAAGTCCCTGAGCTTGTAAGTCACCCTCAGCTTTGCTGGATATACAATGCCACACCGCACCTTGCTAATGTACAGTGCCCTCTTCACCCGGTTGAAGGCAGCCCGCCTCCTTGCCAGCTCCACCGTAAAGTCCTGGTATACACGTATACCAGCTCCAGCCCACTGCACCACCTGCTTCTGCTTGGCCCAGCTCAGGACCTTCTCCTTCACCCTGTACCTACGGAAGCAGAGTCACTGCCCTTGGCGGCTCACTCGCCTTTGGTATAGGCCTCCACGACCGATGAGCCCGATCCAGTTCATATCGGGAGGGATCCTCCCCCTCCCCCAATAGTTTTGCCAGCATCGCGGCAAAGTACTCAGTCGGCTTCGGTCCTTCAAGCAGCCCCACAATCCTCAAATTCTGTCGCCTGGATCTGTTTTCCAGGTCTTCCATTTTTCCTCGCAGATCCTTGTTAGTATCCATCACCTTCCGCATCTCTTTCCCCATCGAGGCAAGTTGATCACCGTGCTGCAATAACGTCTCCTCCACTTCCTTCAGTGCCTCCCCTTGCTCTCACACCTCCGCCACTACGCTCGCCACCTCCGTCCTCACCGGGGAAACCGCCTCCTCCACCAGCACACTCAAAACCTCCCTCATCTCCTTCCTCACCGTCTCCATGCATTTCGCAATCTGCGCCAACTGCTTTTCAAATTCCGCAGCCATCACCTTAGTTATTTCTTCAGCCGTAAGCAGTGCAGCCTCCCTGGTGCTCCAGCCCCCATTTTTCCTGGTGACCCCACGATGACCTTTCCACTCCCCGACGGACCTCCAGCTGTTTTTTTTTTGGCCGTTTTTTTGCTCAGCCTCGACATTTTTCTCTGTGCCTTTTTTCCTCCTGTGTCTTCACTGTGCCTCCTCCGTGCCTTCTCCCTTCTTCTGCCGCCTCCGCGGACCCTGGGACCGGGCTTAAAGTACCGAAAATGCCGTTGCCGACCGGGAGCCCTCCATTGTGCGGCCGCCTCCCGCCCGCCGTCACCGGAAGTCGGCAGAGACATTTGTTGAGACTCCTAGAGAGTAGGGGAGTTCAAAAAGTTCAAACTTTATGCACAATTCCCAAAGGTCAGCACATTGGGAGTTCCGTGGAGTCTTGGCAGGCAACTTGGGTTATATGTCCAGAAGATCTGGCCACAAATTTGATTTTAAATTGCCAATACTAATTAAACTCTGAAGGAATGTGGTTCCACACTTGTAAAATTTAATTTTTAGTGCCAGAATACCAGGGCCATAATTATGACTTATTAAGCAATGAAAAGCATCAATTACACCTGAAGGCAACTGCCCTAGCTGTTTCTGTCTTGTTTATTGAGTAATTTGTGGGTAAGGAAAATAATTTCATTTTCTTCATTAAAGTCTATCAGCGTGGCGCTCTTACAGCACAGCCTACAAAGCAGCAGGAAAACTCCGATCACAACTTGCTGATTTTCCCACTTAATCATGTATGTGCGGACTCTGGAAGTTACTGTCCGATTCACTCCAATATAACAAATGCTTCCCCATTATTCTCAATATACAATAGGAGCTATAATTGTTTTATGACCGTGCACATTTGTAATTTTTATTTTTATAAATGTTCTCCTATATTGACCATTTTAAAATCCAAAAGTCGAATTTTTAATCTTCAAATCAGATTGTTCATTTTCAGTCAAATTGAGTCAATGTATACGAGGCTGACTGTAGAAGAATAGTTCTACCTATCACATTTCTGTAGTATTTCCCTTATTATCTATGTACCATTGCTACAGTCAATGCTGTGATAATTCTGTTACTGTAAACTGCTGACCATGCCGCTCAAATATGGTGAGTCATACAACCTGAAAAGATTTTGGACAACATTTCATTTTATCTTGTTTTAATGATCATCAAAGATAAAGGCACGGACATCTGTGGAATTTTCGAAGAAACAGAGAGCATGTTGTGAGTTTAGTTTACCAAAAACAGATTCATGTCCTTTTAATAGTCTTAAAAGAAAATTGATCCCAGCCAAAGAAATAGTTAAAGATAATAGAGGGACACCAAGTGGCCTGCTTAATTTACATGACATTTACTCCCACCGACTTCTGCTTGAATGACTGACCTCCATAATTCATCTGAAATAGTAACTATCCTAGACCTTAGCTCAAGGTTCTAGACAGATCCATTTCACAAAGATATCTCCCTGGTAGTTTAGTTTTACACTAGAATATCTTATATTCCTCAATGTAACTACATAGAAAAGGTACAGTCTCTGATATTTACCTCTGCTTAGTTAAATTAACAAATTATATTCACAGGTTAACTCTCGGAACTGTTGAAAAGCCACAGTACAAATTGAATGTTGCCAGAAATACCATTTAAACAGATGTCCTGTGTGCGCATCTTTGTATTAGATATACAAGAATATGCAATATCTCAAAGACACAGCAATTTAAATTCAGTTCTGTCAAGTCCACTAATAAATTTGACTGAAAAGATTTTGGACAATGCATGAATCAAAATAGGAAGAGATTTTAGATTTGATTTATCGACACAAAATAGTATCTCTAACTTGGAGGTAATGGAATATACTATTGTCTGATTTAATCGGTATGGTGTACGCACAGGATCTTTGAACCCACTCCATAATAGCATTAGAATGTGTGCAATATTTCCCCAGTGATGGGGAAGGTAAATATCAGCTGCATCACACTCTCTTTACCCACCAAGACCCTTTTGGGAAATGTATTTACCATGGATAGCCAGTAAGGGCAGATCAAGCTCAAATGTGAATCTCTTTTGTTTCCTTGTGCCACCTCTATCCCCCACCACAATTCCCAGATGATAGGACTGCTAACAGTATCTAGGATCACACTTTGAAGAATGGTCACCTGCCTTAGGATTTAGAGGACTGCCTGTTTTTTTGGAACCAGAGTCCAACATGTCTTCAAAGAAAGGAGAGACTAAAGAGATATGCTGCCTGCCTGTTCCAATGTTTTAAATGCATGGGTTGTATTAAACATCCCAGGGGAAAATTTCTTTGTATAACACTGCTTCAAAGTGGCTCTGTGAAGACAACTTTGAATTTCTCACGGGCAGACAGTGCGCTGCCTGTGCAGCACTTACCATGGATAACATTGAAGAAACCCATGGAAATAAAATGCACCTTAATCACAAAGATACCACTGCAGCAACTTGCCAAATCTCCTTTAATAGTACCGTTCAAACCCTCAACCTTTACCATCTAGAAGGACGGGGCTAGCAGACTTATGGGAACACCTCCATCTGCAAATTCCCATCCAAGCTACTCACCATCCTGACTTGAAACTATATTGCTGTTCCTTTACTGTTGCTGGGCTGGGCAAAATCCTGGAACTCCCTCCCTAACAGCACTGTGGGTGTACCTACATCAGATGGACACCGCAGTTTTTTTAAAAAAGGTGCCTCACCACCATCTTCTCGAGGGCAATTAGGGTTACACAATAAGGGCTGGTCTAGCTAGCGACACCCATGTTCCATGAAGAATGAAAAAAGTTGGAGACTGGAGATTGAGGCTTTTGTCATTGGCGCTGAGAAGGTTACTGGATAATGTGACCGGGGTCTTCAAGGATATAAAGGGTTTAGGATAAGGTAAATAGCAATTGATTAATTCTGCTTGCTGGCTAGACAGGAACAAGAGGGCACAAATTTTAAGCTACGCTGGGTTGGAAAGAAAATAGGAGCTGCCGTTTTCTCCCACAACCTGTAGTCACAGCAGCGTCCATAAATTCCTTTAAAAATGAATTAGACAGTTGCTTGAAGAGGAGGAATATCAAAGGGTATGGAGAATGAGCAGGAAAGTGGAACGGGATGCAGTGGTTCATGCAGAGAAAAGCACTGGCGCAGTCTTAAAGGGGCAAGCCACTGCAATCTTTTGTAATTTTGTGAGTTCTGATGAAGGACACATCCTGAAGCAGCGTAATAAAGTCTTTTTTCCTTACAGATGTTGACCAACCTTTGCAACTCCCATTTTTATTTATCATTTAACTTTGTTCATGGATTCATTCAGTTTTGATACATTCCTACATTTTTGAAAGCAGCAGAAAGATGTTGCTATATACAAACTTGTACCCTTTCCAAAAAGAACCTTGGGCTATTTTGTTCATTTGAAACACTGCATCCTTTATTTCCTAGAAATGGTCAGCTTGGTTTGCCCTCTTGTTCGCAATCAAGTATTCGGATTACTTGTGTTTGAAACTTCTCATGCGTGAAGCTATGGAACTAGAAATCTCAGCATTATTCTTGTTCTGACCATAATACTCCAGAAATTCTCCATTGGGTCCAACAAGATACATGATTATTGTGTGGTCAACCTGAAACAAAGAGATAACATTAAGGCAGTGATCTGCAACAGAATCCTTTGCTTTTTATCCATATTAGAACTGAAAATATTTCAACTCAAGCAAGCCTAATGTCTTTTTTTACGAAACAGGTTTTAGAGTATATGCTCCCCTTCAAGAATTTTACTGAGATTCACTTCTTAAATATCAAGTAAACAAAAATCGTTTCTGATCATGTTCATTTGACCAACTTTTTCAGCTTGTTCAAAAGTGTGTAACTTGGTTTTCGAAGACCCAAAATATTGGTGCATAAATGGAATATTTTGTTCTGAGGCTGGAATTGAGGTGCATTGTAATTGTAATCAACAAACGGTAAGAACAAATCAAAAAGCTCCAGGATCCCAGCTTGGGTCACTGTCTATGTGGAGTCTGCATGTTCTCCCTGTGTCTGCATGGGTTTCCTCCGGGTACTCCAGTTTCCTCCCACAAGTCCCGAAAGACGTGCTGTTAGGTAATTTGGACATTGCAGTGTTAATATAAGCTTACGTGTGACAATAAAGATAATTATAAATTCACTGCTTCTACGGGACAGAACCTTACACACTAGGAAGATCCAAGGCAGTTGCATGTAGCTTCATCAACTGGCTGAGTGCCTTCCACATGGGATGCATATAATACAGACACTGTGCACGCCAATGCAACATATTTAAAAGCAAAGGAATCCATCAACAGTTAAAAAGAAAAGCACAAGGGCCGGAATTTTCCACTCCCGTTTGTCGCTGGGATCTTCCAGTCCTGCCAAAATCAATGGACCTTTGTTTAGCCAGCTGCATCCCCCACAGCAGGTTCCACCATTGTGGGGTGGACAATCATAGCTATGAAAACTACAAAACATCTACTGGCATCATCTGGCAATGTAAGCTATATTTTCAGAAGTGTCCCAGCCTACGAAGGAACAGCCAATGCTGATGTTTAGTTATGGATTGGTCCCAATCTGTTACAAAACACTCTGGGATCCAGGATCATATCTGCCTCCAACTGAGGAAGGAAATCTCTCTTTGCTCACTGTATCTTTGTTCTAAGTGACAATCCTAAACTAATGTGGCAACTCAGCAAAAGAAAGTAACCTAAACTTCACAATCTAAATCAAGTAGAATAAGAAATGGATTTTGTGCTCTTCTATTAATAGAGCAAAGTACAATGAATAAATGAATACATTTTCCATGATCTATACTGCCGTCCACATCACATTGCATTTACTTATTTAAAATGAGTGATGTAAAAGTTCCCCACTGCAATTAATTTAGGATGTGTGAAAATGAAATGGCAAAAAGGTTGCCCTGTAGTATCTGAATCGCTGTATCAAGGATACAGAGTTAATGGGCCAGCCTGAGCCTTTTTCCTTTCCAGTTTCCACACTTGCTCTCTTTTAACCAATGTTCATCTGCGACAAGGAAAAGGGAAATCAAATTTATGAAAATAAAACAAAATGGATTGGCACACTGAAAAAGCACAAGGGAGAAATGGTGTTCCAAGGCAGAAGTCTGTTCTGTAGCCTTACTTGGGATGCCTTACTTTCAGATGCTTTTCTAACCATGTATTATGAGAGATAAAAAGGATCATCTTGAAGGGAATGAGCTAATCTGCCATGGGAAGGTATGAGTGGGAGGGCATGCTTGATTAACTTACTGGATTTATTTGAGCAGACAACAGACCTAATAGATAAGGGAGAGATTGATGTTATGAGAGAGTGGACGTTAACTACTTGCATCCCAGGGAGACATCCGTGATTGTCCTACACAACAGGCATATCGTCCAAACCCCTGGGTTAAATGGAAATGCATTGATAAAGATTTGATTTGTAGACAACAATAGTGCATGGCCAGGTACCACTGGAGTGACACAAGACTCAGCAAAAAAGATGCTGTTTATATTTATCATTATGGGTTTGGGAGGAAAAAATTGCGCCCGCGGTGTTCATCTTGCAGACAGCACTAAAGACGGAGCAGTGGCAAATTATGAATATCAAAGTGCACAGGGTTAAAAGGATGTTGACAAGCCTGATCAGTAGGTGGAGACGATTAATACTGGAAAATGTACCTGGGTTCTTGGCAGAGGGGATGATCATCTGGATTACATGCTAAATGGAACTGTATTTGACAAAGTTCTTTGAGTTTTAATGAACAGGTCACGAAATACGATGTTCCCAAACTGTTTAAAATAAGAATGTTGCACATATTTGGGTTGTGGGAGACTCACGCAGACATGGAGAGAATGTGAAAACTCCACACGGACAGTAACCCAGGCCAGGATCTTCCTCGGCACCGTGAGGCAGCAATGCTGACCACTGCGCCACAGAGGAGTCATTTTAAAACTATACTGGGCACTGGTACGGCCACATTGGAAGTTCTGCGTGGAATTTATTTGTCTTTGTGTTCCAAAAAGGATATTTATTAAATGAAGAAGTTACAGAGAAGAACACAGTCAATCCCAGAACACGATGGAATGACGAATGAGGGGAGATTTATTGCCCTGGATCTTTCCTTTCTTGAGAAGAGAATATTCCAAAGGGGCATAACAGAAATGTTTAAAATTATGACAGGGTTTGGACAAATTGGATCCAAGTCAGCTTTTCTGTGTGTACAGCATTTAAGCGTAATGAATCCTATTTATAAATTAAATGCCATAGGAGATGAAGTAGATTTTGGACAGAATTCTCCGGTCGTTTGCTGGCGGTGGCATTGTCTGGTCCTGCCGGCTGTGTACCCTCGCTCGCGATTTTCCCGGTAAAGTGTGGTGGCTTTAATGGGAAATCCCATTGACAGCGGTGTGAGCGGAGAATCCCGTTGCCAGCAAACAGAGCGCCGCCAAGAACCACATGGCTGGGCGGCCGGGGAATCCTGTCCCTTATTTACTGAAAGGGTGATATGTATGTGGAAGAGATTACTGACATGGGTGCTGGAACAATAAACCTTAATGAGTTTCAGGAAGAAACTAGACCAGTCAATGACAACAAATGAGATTCAGGGTAAATTCAAAATGCACCAAAGGAACTGCATCAACGGAAAGTGTGGATAGGTGGGCTTGACGAATGGAAGGATTCCTCCTATCTGAAACGGTTACCGTCTTACAATCTTTCAAAATGAAACAAAAAACACTGGCACATGGAAATCAATTTACTTACAATATAATCATTGTCGTCATCTTTAGGTCCTTGGCTATAATAGACTCTGTAGGCCCTCGATACCTGTTCTATTTGCTCTTGTGACCCTGTTAAGCCAATTAACTTTGGAGAAAACTCTACAGAAAGAATCAAAAGATTTCTTTGTATTACATTACAATAGTCACTAAAAAAAAACTACATCCTAATGAATTTATATAGTGCCTCTCACAACCTCAGGATGTCCCAAAGGAATTTGTGCTAGGAGGCAGTAAGAACACATGCCAACTAAACGATTGAGTGTCTGAAGACTCGCACACTTGCCCCATACAGGCAATTATGACTTTAATGCAGATTAAGTACCTAATCTAATGCCATCTTCCTTTCTCATTCATGCAACAGCTAGTCTCAGAAAGGATTTTTAAAAGCTATTAGTCAGATGAAAAGAAAAAAAAGTTACACGTGCGTCAAATCGTGTGCGTCAAATCGCGAAGCGACAACAGAAAATGGCACCGATCAAGCTGCCTCTGCAAAAAGGGGTTAAATCAGAAACATTCAACTTTGTTTCTCCTTATGGGTGCTAACTGATCTGCTAACTACAGAATTTAATATATCTTCGAAAAATTCACCAACATACCTTGAACGTATTTTGCCATGGCCTCAACATTATCTCGGTTGGGATCTATTGTGATCAAAAGTGGTGTCAGGTTTGGCAAAGTGGGGATTTTGTCTGTAAAGGAGGTGCAAGAGAGATATGAGATCACTTTAAGCAAAATAGAGATCTAATCATTACACAACATTGTGCATTTCACACATGTGACTGCATTAGACAAGTTACAACGACTCTCTATAGTCCTTCTACACTTGTAGAACTAAGTAACTAAAACTAAGTAACCAAACACTCCATAGGTCAGCTCCTATACTCAAAACATCTTTTATGCAAACATATAGGCAAATGGAATTAAGATTGCATTTAAATCAATCTTGCATAATGATAGAAGATTAACATATAGCAGGGCTTCCCAAATGGTGGGTCACAACCCCCAGTGGGGTCAGGAGATGAACTTTTAGGGTCGCGAGCTCTGCAGCAGCAATGGCTGCTGTAGAGCCTGGACTGAATGCTAAAACCTACCCCTTTAATTCCTCAGGGGCCGCTGTTAGCATTCAGTCCAAGCTCTACAGCAGCCGTTGCTGGGTGTGGCCTAAAGAATAGATCTTTGAGGCCTGAAAAGATAGGTCTGAGGAAGAATCATACATTAACTCTATTTCTCTCTCCACAGATGCTTCCAGACCTGGTGAGTTTATCCAGCACTTTTTTTTTAAAATCATGTAAAGTTAGGTGTTTGTTTTAAAACCCTGCAGTTTAAACAATTCCCACCATGTTGAACTTCTTCCCTCTGCACAGGAGCAACGCCCCCCCCCCCCCCCCCCCCCATTCAGGAGCTAACATACCATCTTTACATTTCTAACTTTTCCCAGTTCCGATGAATGGTCACAGTCCTGGAACGTGAAGTTTCTCTCTCCACAGATGCTGCCTTGTACTGGGAGGAAGGACAGATGGTTCTAGACACCCATTGGGATACTCACCGGTCACGAGAGACTAGTAAGTGGCAATGAAGTTGACCTCCCAATCAAAAAATTGCAAAACCCTCATCGCTCCTAAACTGATGAGGGTGCCCTGTAGCTTGATACCGTCAACCTTGCAATGTGGGGAACAAGCTGCAACAAGTATTGATGCAACCTGATGCTGATAGCTGGAATTGCTATGAAAATATGAAGAGGTGTAATATCACATAATGTGGATCCTTACATGAATGCAAGTTTGGCTTGGCTCCATTTTAGTCAGGATATTCATGAATTTTATTTTAACATTACATTTTCAACTTTTTTCCTTACATGATATTAAACTAAACAACGTAATTTATTTGCTTTTGATTCATATCAGGTATTTAGCCTTCACCATAATAGCTACTTGGAGATCTACTGTTCAATGTGCTAGAGTGAGGTACACAATAGAACAAAGGCGCATACAAAATAAATGATTTTCCAAGGGAAGTATTGGTGCCCTTGAGGCTTCAATTCTCCCTTATGTGTAGTTGGCAGACTTACTGCTCAATGCCTCTCTAAACCTCCGTTCACATCTCCTCAACAGACAGAGAAAAAGACAAAATGTGGCCTTCAAGAAAAAGTTATTAAGATTACTGTGCTGCAAAACAGAACAAAATGCGCCAGGGCATCACTCTGTATAAACTCCTGGGAGCAATACTATTATCTATGGACCTACACTATGGCGACGTAAACCTGAAATTACATTTTAATGTTCGTTCACACATGAAAGATGCTTTAAAAATATGCCTCACATATCAGTCAGATTTAAAATGGTATCAGTTTGAACATCAAAACCTTTTACACACTGGTTTTGCAATTTCAGTCACCATTTGTCATGGGCAGCACGGTATTATAGTGGTTAGCACTATGATTTCATAGAGCCAGGGTCCCAGGTTCGACTCCCTGCTGGGTCACTGTCTGTGTGGAGTCTGCACGTTCTCCCCGTGTGTGCGTGGGTTTTCTCCGGGTGCTCCGGTTTCCTCCCACAGTCCAAAGATGTGCAGGTTAGGTGGATTGGCCATGCTAAATTGCCCTTACTGTCCAATAAAGGAGGGGTTATTGGAATAGGGTGGAAGTGAGGGCTTAAGGGTTGGTGCAGACTCGATGGGCCAAATGGCCTCCTTCTGCACTGTATGTTCTATGTTCTATATGCTGCAACCTTTGCTGAAACTGTTACCTATTTCATCCACAACAGCAATCATTTTCTCCAGTTCTTCAGGACAGATGTCCGGACAGTGCGTGAACCCAAAATAAATCAAGACCCATTGTCCAAGGTAGTCTTTGTCCGTCTTGGGTTGTCCTGTATGATTGATGAGTGAAAAGGGTCCTCCAAGGGCTGCCTTCCCAATACTGCGGGTTCGCTCCTTCTCAAGCTCTAAATAAAGCCAATTTTAATAAAATAATTGATTAATTTCAGGCAAGCACACTATTTGTATATTCCACAATTTTATATGAATTTTCAGTTTGAGTTTTCTATTTTGTCATATCTTCATTATAGATACCAATACAATAGGGTACTTTGGGAACAAATACACATATTAAAAAATATAACATTGACATTGTAAATGATCTTCAGTCCACAGATGGAAAGATGATGATGTAGTGGTAATATCACTGGACTAGTAATCGCAAGACCAGGTTCTGGAGATAGGATCAAATTATACTAGGGCAACTGATGGGACTTAAACTTGAATGATAAAATCTGGAATATAAAAGGTAGTTTCAGTAATGGTGACCATCAATACCACCAGCTATCATCGGTTGTTGTGAAAAAACAATATGGTTCAGTAATGCCCTTTTGGGGAAGGAAATCTGCCATCCTTATCCTGGTCTGGCCTACACATGACATCAGACCCACAGCAATGTGGTTGCCTCTTAACTGCCCTCTGAAATGGCCTTGCAAGCTTAGTCCAAGGGCAATTAGGGATGGGTAATCCTGGCCTTGCCAGTGGCACACATGTCCCACAAAAGAATAAAATTGAAAAAATTAACCACCCTAATCATTTTTTGACAAATGTGTACAACACAAACTTAGAAAATGACTGCCAAAAAGGATTAGAAAGAGCAGTCACACAGGCAATGTGCCACAAATTACCAAGGATAGACTCTTATGTAGGCATTTCCCTCCCAAGATGAAGGGTGTCCCAGCCTAATATTACTCTCCTCTTAGCATTCAATTAGAAATAGTTCCTATGCAGATTTGAAATCAGGTGGTATCCCACTATCTCAGTTCCAGATGTATGGAGTGTAGAAACTACAAGGAGGCAATACAAATATCCCTTCAGGATATTTTCAGACAATGCCTGGTTCCAAATGCAAGATAGCCAGCTCTGCCTGATGAGGCCTCTCTCAACCCACCCGCTGTTGCTAAATTGTGAGACTGTGGGGCGTCATTCTCCGACCCCCGCCGGGTCGGAGAATGGTCATTGGCCGCCGTGAATCCCGCCCCCGCCGGTTGCCGAAGTCTCCGGTACCGGATATTTTGCGGGGGCGGGAATCGGGCCGCGCCGGTTGGCGGGCCCCCCCGCTGGATTCTCCGGCCCGGATGGGCCGAAGTCCCGCCGCTAAATTGCCTGTCCCGCCGGCGTGGATTAAACCACCTTTTGAACGGCGGGACAAGGCGGCATCGGCAGGCTCCGGGGGAGGGCGCGGGGCATTCTGGCCCCAGGGGGTGCCCCCACGGTGGCCTGGCCCACGATCGGGGCCCACCGATCCGCGGGCGGGCCTGTGCCGTGGGGGGCACTCTTTCCCTTCCGCCTCCGCCACGGTCTCCACCATGGCGGAGGCAGAAGAGACTCCCTCCACTGCGCATGGGCGGGAAACTGTCAGCGGCCGCTGACGCTCCCGCGCATGCGCCGCCCGGAGATGTAATTTCCGCGCCAGCTGGCGGGGCAACAAAGGCCGTTTCCGCCAGCTGGTGGGGCGGAAATCCCTCCGGCGGCGGCCTAGCCCCTCAATGTTGGGGCTCAGCCCCCAAAGATGCGGAGCATTCCGCACCTTTGGGGCGGCGTGATGCCCGTCTGATTGGCGCCGTTTTGGGCGCCAGTCGGCGGACATCGCGCCGTTTGTGGAGAATTTTGCCCTATTTGTCTAACATCCAGTACTGGATGAGCAGAAATTTCCAACTAAACATCGTACAGTCCAAAGCCGTTGTCTCTGTGTTCACAAACTTCAATCCCTAGACACCAACTCTATCCGTCTCCCTGTCAGCTGTCTGAGACTGAACCTAACTGTTGGCAAGCTTGGTGTCGTATTTGATCACAGGATCAGCAAGCAACCACATCTCCACACCATCATAAGACTGCAAATTTTCACCTCGATATAACATCGCCCAACTCTGTTCCTGCTTTGGCTCATCTGCTGCTGAAGCTCTCCTCCATGCCTTTGTTACCTCTGGGCTTTTTCAATAATTTCAACACACTCCACATCAGTCTGATATCTTCCACCCTCTATAAACCTAAGCTCATTCAAATTCTGTTGTCCATATCCTATCTTGCACCAGGTCCCATTCATCCATCACCCTTTGTCCCTGACCTACATTGGCTCCTGGTTAAGCAAAGGTTTGATTTCATCCAAGTTCTCATCCTCGTTTTCAAATCACCTCCAACTTGACCACCCCCTCTCTCTGTAATCATGGCCAGTGCTACAGCACTCAGACATCAGTAAGCCTGCAATTCTGGTCTCTTGTATGATCTCAATTTTAATCTCTCAATCATTGGCAGCCATGCCTTCCGTTGCGGAGGTCTCTAAGCTCTGGAATTGCCTCCTTAAACCCTGCTGCCTCTCTATCTCTTTAATCTATAACAGGCTCCTTAAAACCTGCCTCTGACCAAGCTTTTGGTCACCTGAATTAATAGCTCCAATGGCTTGGTGTTAAATATTATTTGATAATGCTCCTTAAGATCAATGTTCCTGCTAAGCTGCACACAATGCAGTAGCTTGAAAATTCGAAAGTACTGTGGATACCAGAAATTCAAAATAAAAAGTGAATGTGGTGGAAAAGCTCAGCAGGTCTGGCAGCATCAGTGGAGAGGGAAAAAAAATAAACTTTTCAAGTCGATAACCTTTCATCAGAATAGATGAAAGACCATCAACTTGTTTCTCTCTCCACACATGTTGCCAGACCTGCTGTGCATTGACAGTATTTTATGTTCTTATGAAATGAGACTGTGATTCTCTTCAAGACAGGACATTGCAAAGCAGCCAATTAAGTACTTTTGAAGTTTAGTCATTGTGGTAATGTAGATTTGTACTTCATGGTATTCTAGTACTTCAGATTTAGCATTCTGCTGCCCTTTGAGTAATTTCTGGGGCAGCCCTTGACAATTAAATGGTGTATGCACATGGATCCCAATTCTCTTTGGACTTTCATTATTTCTAGCTTTTCACCATTTTGAAAATGCTCTGATCTTTCCTATAATCGATGCAAAGCACGGTAGCATAGGGGTTAGCACAATTGCTTCCTAGCTCCAGGGTCCCAGGTTCGATTCCCGGCTTGGGTCACTGTCTGTGCGGAGTCTGCACATCCTCCCCGTGTGTGCGTGGGTTTCCTCCGGGTGCTCCGGTTTACTCCCACAGTCCAAAGATGTGCAGGTTAGGTGGATTGGCCATGATAAATTGCCCTTAGTGTCCAAAATTGCCCTTAGTGTTGGGTGGGGTTACTGGGTTATGAGGTGGAGGTGTGGGGTTGGGTAGGGTGCTCTTTCCAAGAGCTGGTGCCGAAAGGCCTCCTTCTGCACTGTAAATTCTATGAAATCTATGAAAGTGATCAAATTATTTTGTAGCCAAGACTTACTTTCTTCTTTTTCTTTCTTAAAGTATTTCATGACAACCAAGAGTGTTCCTCCTATAGCAAAGGTGATTGCTAAAGACTTCCACGTTACAGGCTACTAAGAAAGAAAAAAACATGTCTCAGATAAAAAAAATAGTATTAACCAAACTGTGAAGATACAGCCATTGTTTAATTAATTTCAGTGGTTTTGAACACTGGAGACCTTAGTGCTAACGGGAGCCAATGGAAACTGAAACTGAGACATGGAACTTTTCTTTATCAAGGGAGTTTACTGACTTTTCCAGTCTCGCAGCTCTCCTCCCACACAACCGTGTCCCAGCTATCCCCTATTTATACTTCTTCAGTTTCCTGCCTGGAGGCAGTACTTAACTGTGGTTCAGTGAATAATCGCTAATTGCTGTGATTTATTTTCCCCTATGGGCAGGGCGAGCAGACTGACCCCGCGTCTACCTCAGCTGGAACAGTGATAGAACCCTGTGCTGTTGCCGTTAATCGAATCAGCAGACACCAACTGTCTAGCCAGCTGAGCTAACCTACCCCCTAAATTCCCCAGTTCCGGCCATGGGATTTGAATTTATGTTTGTGGATCATTAGATCCCCTATTATATGTGCTCAGTCAACGAATATGTATCACCCCTTTCTCTTAACCGTAACAATGTAATTAACAGTCCTTAACAATAAAATTAGCAAGACATTGACACTTAGCATAGTTTTGAAAGTAATATATATTTAGTAATATTTTACTCAAACCGTCTGCAGCACAATGTTCTGATCATGATTCAACTGTAGTGTGATGCAAAATGATGTTAATGCATATTGTGATGAATATAGAAACTGTTCATATTCTATATCTGTTGCAGTAATGTTATTAAAAGTCTGGGTTAAGGTATATATTTGATTTGATTTTAACCACTGACTTTGTTACAGATAAAGGGCTGATGAAATTGTGTTTTGATTGCTGGAGATCCCTGGAGTGTAGATAATTTATGAGGGAGTGGTGTTTAGTCCTAGCTAAGCAGATCATGGCACTGAGTGGGCACAAACAATGTAATTAATGGGAGGAGCCAAGTTTTGAGTCTGACAAGACAGAAGTGTACTGGATCTGCTGTTGAAAGAAACTCTTTTCAAAAGTCTCCACACAGATAAGCATGTAAATCGGTTTTGTTAACTTTATCTGTAAGTGGCATTTAAACCATATTGGGTTGCTTAATTGGAATTAGTAGAGGTCTTGATAGTAAGTTTAAGTTTTTCCTGATCTGTTTAAGCTATTTCGTTGATGTTAATGTGGTTAAATTTTGTGTTTAAATTAAAGTTTGTTTTAGCTGGGCTAGGTGTTTGTGTGGGGGGGGGGGGTGAATGGAAGGCTTCGGTCCCACCCAGTGCCGCTGCCGCGTGGTTATATGACCTGATGGAGTTCCTACATTTAGAAAAAGTCAAGTATATCTTGAGGGTTGACAGAAGGATTCTACCTGAGGTGGTAGCTGTTCATTTCCTACTTCAGGGAGCTGGTCACCATCAGGCATTTTTAAAAAAATCTTTTGGGTTTGGTTTTGAGGGTGTGTTGAAATATTCTGACTGTTGTATGAATTTGTTTGTGAAGGTGTTATACTGGAAAAACCTTTCTTACTAAAAATATATTTTTATAATGAAAGTTTGTTTTGACATAACAGATACCTATTGGTCAGAGTCATCACTCCTGGGGTGAAGTATCCTTTCCTCACAGTTTTACAAATTGAAATATTGTTTGGGGTTCTCGTCCGTTACCCTAACAAATGTTGGGGTCTGGTCCGGTATCCTAACACTTTCAATTAGACAACTGTATTTCATTTTAAAAAAAAAGATTGGCCTAAGGAGGAGAGTGGCGGGGACACAGTGAAAGAGCGTGAGGAGAGCGGCGGGGACACAGGATAAAAGAGCGGCGGGGACACAGCTGCCGGAGAAGCGGCCTTCAGATTTTCGGTGGGAGCAGGGGCCAGGGGTCTGTCGGGAAGGTAGGTTTTCCTCTTTAAAAACTTACCTTTGAAGAGTGACATCACAGCAAAGAAGTGACCTGATTGGCTGGTAAGGAAAGTGCTCCAATTAGCAGTAGCTAGGAGAAATTTTACTCTTTGTGTGTTGGTAAGTATTGTGATTGGTGAGTAAAATCTTTATTCCTTTCACTTATTCATTATTTGATATTATATTTGTAATCAGTTAAGGTAAAGTGTAAAAATGGCAGGAAATCCCAGACCCGTGTTATGCTCCACGTGCTCAATGTGGGAGTTCAGGGACGCGGCCGATGCACCTGGTTTCTTCATGGGCGGGAAGTGTGTGCAGCTGCAGCTCCTGTTAGACCGCATGACGGCTCTGGAGCTGCGGATGGACTCACTTTGGAGCATCCGCGATGCTGAAGAGGTCATGGATAGCACGTTCAGTGAGTTGGTCACACCGCAGATTAGGATTGGTGAGGGAGACAGGAAATGGGTGAACAAAAGGCAGAGAAAGAGCAGGAAGGCAGTGCAGGTGTCCCCCGCGGTCATCTCCCTCCATAACAGGTATACCGTTTTGGATACTGTTGGGGGAGATGACTCACCAGGGGAAGGCAGTAGTAGCCAGGCTCATGGCACCATGGCTGGCTCTGCTGCACAGAAGGGCGGAAAAAAGACTGGCAGGGCTATAGTCATAGGGGATTCAATCGTAAGGGGAGTAGACAGGCGTTTCTGTGATTGAAAACGAGACTCCCGAATGGCCTGTTGCCTCCCGGGTGCACGGGTCAGGGATGTCTCAGATCGGCTGCAGGACATACTGAAAGGGGAGGGTGAACAGCCAATTGTCGTGGTGCCTATAGGCACCAACGATATAGGTATAACATGGGATGAGGTCCTACAATCAGAATTTAGGGAGTTAGGAGATAAGTTAAAAAGTAGGACATCAAAGGTAGTAATCTCAGGATTGATACCAGTGCCACGAGACAGTCAGAGTAGAAATTCAAGAATAGTCAGAGTGAATACGTGGCTTGAGAGATGGTGCAGGAGGGAGGGGTTCAGATTTTTGGGACATTAGAACCGGTTCTGGGGGCGGTGGGACCATTACAAATCGGATGGTCTACACCTGGGCAGGACTGGAACCAATGTCCTGGGGGTGCTTTTGCTAACACTGTTGGGGAGGTTTTAAACTAATGTGGCAGGGGGAATGGGAACCAGATTAGGAAGTTAGAGGTCAGTAAAGAGGCAGCAACTAAAGCCAGTAAGGTACTAGATAATAAACTCAATGTGACTAAGGGGAAGAGTAGACAGGGAAGAGATGATGAACGCAAAGGGACAGGTGGTCTGAGGTACATTTGTTTCAATGTGAGAAATGTAGCAGGTAAGGCAGATGAATTTAGGGCTTGGATTAATACCTGGGAATATGATGTTATTGGTATTACTGAGACTTGGTTGAGGGAAGGGCAAGACTGGCAACTAAATATCCCAGGGTATAGATGCTTCAGGAGGGATAGAGAGGGAGGTAAAAGAGGTAGAGGAGTTGCATTACTGGTCAGAGATGATATCACAGCTGTGATTAAGGAGGGCACAATGGAGGATTCGAGCACGGAGGCAATATGGGTAGAGCTAAGAAATAGGAAGGATGTAGTAACATTGTTGGGACTTTACTACAGGCCTCCCCAAAAGCGAGCGTGAAGTAGAGGTACAAATATGTAGACAGATTATAGAAAAATGTAGGAGCAATAGGGTGGTCATGATGGGAGATTTTAACTTCCCCAACATTGAATGGGACTCATGTAGTGTTGGGAGGCGTAGATGGAGCAGAATTTCTAAGGAGCATCCAGGAGAGTTTTTTAGAGCAGTCTGTAAATAGTCCAACTCGGGAAGGGGCCATACTGGACCTGGTATTGGGGAATGATCCCGGCCAGATGGTTGAAGTTTCAGTCGGTGATTACTTTGGGAATAGTGATCACAATTCCGTAAGTTTTAGAATACTCATGGACAAAGACGAGAGTGTCCTAAAGGAAGAGTGCTAAATTGGGGAAAGGCCAAGTATAACAAAATTCGGCAGGAGCTAGGGAATGTGGATGGGGAGCAGCTGTTTAAGGGTAAATCCACATTTGAAATGTGGGAGTCTTTTAAGGAAAGGGGCTGTTTAGCACTGGGCTAAATCGCTGGCTTGGAAAGCAGACCAAGACAGGCCAGCAGCATGGTTCAATTCCCGTATCAGCCTCCCTGAACAGGTGCCAGAATATGGCGACTAGGGGCTTTTCACAGTAACTTCATTTGAAGCCTACTTGTGACAATAAGTGATTTTCATTTCATTACATTAGAGTGCAGGACAGACATGTCCTTGTGAAAATGAGGGATAGAAATGGCAAGATTAGGGAACCATGGATGACAGGTGGAATTGTGAGACTAGCCAAGATGAAAAAGGAAGCATACATAAGATCTAGGCTACTTAAAACTGATGAAGCTTTGGAGGAATATCGGGAAAGTAGGACAAATCTCAAACGCGCAATAAAGAGGGCTAAAAGTGGTCATGAAATATCTTTGGCTAACAGGATTAAGGAAAATCCCAAAGCCTTTTATTCGTATATAAGGAGCAAGAGGGTAACTAGAGAAAGGATTGGCCCACTCAAAGACAAAAGAGGGAATTTATGCGTGGAGTCAGAGGAAATGGGTGAGATTCTTAATGAGTACTTTGCATCGGTATTCACCAAGGAGAGGGACATGACGGATGTGGAGGCTAGGGATGGATGTTTAAATACTCTAGGTCAAGTCGGTATAAGGAAGGGGGAAGTTTTGGGTATTCTAAAAGGCATTAAGGTGGACGAGTCCCCAGGTTATTGAGGGAAGCGAGGGACAAAATAGCTGGGGCCTTAACAGATATCTTTGCAGCATCCTTGCGCACGGGTGAGGTCCTGGAGGACTGGAGAATTGCTAATGTTGTCCCTTTGTTTAAGAAGGGTAGCAGGGATAATCCAGGGAATTATAGACCTGTGAGCTTGACGTCAGTGGTAGGCAAACTGTTGAAGAAGATACTGAGGGATAGGATCTATTCACATTTGGAAGAAAATAGACATATCAGTGATAGGCAGCATGGTTTTGTGCAGGGAAGGTCATGTCTTACAAACCTAATAGAATTCTTTGAGGAAGTGACAAAGTTAATTGATGAGGGAAGGGCTGTAGATGTCATATATATGGACTTCAGTAAGGCGTTTGATAAAGTTTCCCATGGCAGGTTGATGGAAAAAGTGAAGTTTTATGGGCTTCAGGGTGTACTAGCTAGATGGATAAAGAACTGGCTGGGCAACAGGAGACAGAGAGTAGTGGTGGAAGGGAGTGTCTCAAAATAGAGAAAGGTGACTAGTGGTATTCCACCGGGATCCGTGCTCGGACCACTGTTGTTTGTGATATACATAAATGACCTGGACGAAGGTATAGATGGTCTGATTAGCAAGTTTGTAGATGATACTAAGATTGGTGGAGTTGCAGATAGCGAGGAGGACAGTCAGAGAATACAGCAAAATATAGATAGATTGGAGAGTTGGGCAGAGAAATGGCAGATGGAGTTCAATCCAGGCAAATGCGATGTGATGCATTTTGGAAGATCCATTTCAAGAGCGGACTATACGGTCAATGGAAGAGTCCTGGGGAAAATTGATGTACAGAGAGATCTGGGAGTTCAGGTCCATTGTACCCTGAAGGTGGCAACGCAGGTCGATAGAGTGGTCAAGAAGGCATACAGCATGCTTGCCTTCATCGGACGGAGTATTGAGTACAAGAGTCGGCAGGTCATGTTACAGTTGTATAGGACTTTGTTTAGGCCACATTTGGAATACTGTGTGCAGTTCTGGTCGCCACATTACCAGAAGGATGTGGATGCTTAAGAGAGGGTGCAGAGGAGGTTCACCAGGATGTTGCCTGGTATGGAGGGTGCTAGCTATGAAGAAAAGTTGAGTAGATTAGGATTGTTTTCGTTGGAAAGACGGAGGTTGAGGGGGGACCTGATTGAGGTCTACAAAATTATGAGAGGTATGGACAGGGTGGATAGCAACAAGCTTTTTCCAAGAGTGGGGGTGTCAATTACAAGGGGTGTCAATTACAAGGGGTCACGATTTCAAGGTGAGAGGGGGAAAGTTTAAGGGAGATGTGCATGGAAAGTATTTTACGCAGAGGGTGGTGGGTGCCTGGAACGCTTTGTCAGCGGAGGTGGTAGAGGTGGGCACGATAGCATCATTTAAGATGCATCTAGACAGATATATAAATGGGCGGGGAACAGAGGGAAGTAGATCCTTGGAAAATAAAAGACAGGTTTAGATAAAGGATCTGGATCGGCACAGGCTGGGAGGGCCGAAGGGCCTGTTCCTGAGCTATAATTATCTTTGTACTTTTGGTCTAAAAAAAGGTTTGCATTTATATAATGTGCTCGAGGGCAGCATGGTAGCACAGTGGATAGCATTGTGGCTTCACAGCGCCAGGGTCCCAGGTTCGATTCCCCGCTGGGTCACTGTCTGTGCGGAGTCTGTACGATCTCCCAGTGTCTGCGTGGGTTTCCTCCGGATGCTCCAGTTTCCTCCCACAGTCCAAAGATGTGCAGGTTAGGTGGATTGGCTATGCTAAATTGCCGTAATGTCCAAAAATGGTTAGGTGGGGTTACGGGAATAGGGTGGAGGTATGGGCTTAGGTAGGATGCTCTTTCCACGGGCCGGTGCAGACTTGATGGGCACAGTCCAAAGATGTGCAGGTTAGGTGGATTGGCCATGCTAAATTGCCCTTAGTGTCCAAAAAGGTTAGGAGGGATTATTGGGTTACGGGGATAGGGTGGAAGTGAGGACTTAAGTGGGTGGGTGCAGACTTGATGGGCCGAATGCCTCCTTCTGTACTGTATGTTCTATGTTCTAACTTTCACAACCTCAGGATGTCCCAAAATGCCTTGCATCCAATGAAGTACTTTGGAAGCATAGTCACTGTCATAATGTAGGAAATGCAAGAACCAATTTACACACCGTAAGATCCAACAAGCAGCAAACTGATGATGACCAGAAAATCTGTCTTAATTATGTTGATTGTTAGATGAATATTGGTCAGGACATGACAATAGCTTCTCTAATGCCATCGAACTAATGCCACAGGATCTTTTACAACCATCTTAGAGAGCGATTATGGACCTCATTTTAACATCTCATCCAAAGGACAGCACCTCCAGCAGTGCAGCAGTCCCACAAAGATGCACTGAAGTGCCAGACTCTGTGCTCATGTTTCCAGAGTAAGGTCTGATTAATTCAAATGTTTGGCAAAGTTGTACTCTAACTACACTGAGGTATTCCCAATCCGAATGGAAAGTCAGGTGGGGGAGGGCGTAACATGCCTGCAAAAGGAGTCCAGCCGTGCGGGCACAAGAATAAGAAAATTTACCTCATTGTCTGTACAACTATTTGACAGTGAATACTCAATTACCATCCCTCTTTATTCATCAAAATTAACCACAGCCACACTTACCCCACCCTTTTTAGTGCCACTGGCTGTTTTTTTTCCAGGTGGTGATGGAGGCATCGTGCTGAAGTACTGGAGATTGTGTGTGGAGTATCTGGTCGGCTTCCATATTGGGCAAAGTTCTTTACTGAACTGTGGAAACACAAAAAGAAATGTTGCAATTAATGAGCACCGTCCACATACTCACCACGTTGTAAAGCACAAAGTATTACTTTTTACGTGAAGTGATTAATGGTTTGTATGCAAACACAGAAATTTAGTATACAGAAACAGCAATCAATTAAGAAAGCAAATAGCATGTTGGCCATTATTGCAATGGGATTGGAGTACAAGGATAAGGAAGTCTTGCTACAGTTGTATAGGGCTTTGGTGAGATCACACCTGGAGAACTTTGTGTAGTTTTGGTCTCCATATTTAAGGAAAGATGTGCTTGCATTGTAGGTGGTACAGTGGAGCTTCACTGTATCTGCTCCTAGGATGTCCTATGACAAGACACTGGGTAAATTAGGTTTAGACTCTCGGGAAGGTAGAAGAATGAGAGATCATCTCATTGAAATATGCAAGATTCTGAAGGGGCTTGAGAGGGTAGACACTGAGGGGCTGTTTCCCTTGACTGGGGAATCTAGAACACTGGGTGGGGAGGGGGGGTGCATATTTGCAGGATAAGGGGCTGAACATTCAGGACTGAGAGGGGAAGAAACTCCTTCAATCATAGGGTTGTGAATCTTTGGAATTCTCCTCAACTGAGGGTTTTTTAAAAAACATATTTTTTATTCAAGGCTTCTTACATATATACATGAAAATATCAAAGACGAAAACATCAACAGAAACCACAAACCCCCAACCTCTGCCGATACCAACACCCCACTTTCCTATACTCCCCGCTCTTATCACTTCCCACAGCCCCCTGACGCCCCCCCCCCCCCCCCCCCAACCACTGACCCCTCAGTCCACCTTGAAGAATTCAATGAATGGCTTCCACCTCCAAGCGAACCCCTCCTCCGATCCTTGCAAGCGAACTTAACCTTCTCCAGCCGCAGGAATTCTGCCTAGTCACTCACCCATAGTTGGCGGCTCCAAGTCCCGCCAACACATCAAGGTCAGTCTCCGGGTTATCAGAAAAGCAAAGGCCAATACGTCAGCCTCGCTGCCCACCTGGACTCCCGGACTTTCCGACATACCGAATATCGTCACCTCCGGACTCGGGGCCACCTCCACACCCAGAATCGGGGACAGAACATCCGGGAACCCCTGCCAGAACCCCCTGAACTTTGAACACAGCCAAAACATGTGGACGTGATCCATGGGCCTCCGTGCACACTGCCCACATCTACCCTCTACCCCTGCACACAACTGAGGGTTGTAGGTGCTCCATCGTTAAGTGTATTTGTGGCAGAGACTGACACAAGTTTGGTCTTTCAGGCAAACTTGACACATGGGGAGTGGGCAGGTGAGTGGAGTTGAGGCTATACTGAATGGAGGGACAGGCTTGAAGGACCACATGGTCTACTCCTGCTCCTTTTTCTTTGCTCTTTATCACAGTTAACCAGTTTGCATTCAGCAAAATCTCAGTTAAGAGATGATGGCTAAATATTGTTACTCTGAAAATGATACTCATAGAGAGCTAAATATTGTCTAAGACACTGAGATTATTCTTCTCTGAAGGGACCATAGGATCTTAAACATTCCCCTGAGCAGACAAACTGGGCTTCAGTTTATTGTCTCATCTGAAAAATGGCTTTTCTGACAATGCAGCACCCTCCCAGCGGACCACTGGAGCCCCAGTCTAGATGTTCCATAGAACCTATAGAATCGCTAAAGTGCAGAAAGAGACCATTTGACCCATCAAGTCCACACCGAACCTCTGAAAGAGCACCTTATCTAGGCCCACTTCCCTGCCCTATCACTTTAACCCCACCTAAACTGCACATCTTTGGACTGTGGGAGGAACCCGGAGCACCCGGAGGAAACCCACGTAGACACGGGGAGACCATGCAAACTCCACACAGTCAGTCACTCAAGGCCGGAATCGAACCTGGGTCCCTGGCACTGTGAGGCAGCAGTGCTAACAACTGTGCCACCGTGCTGTCTTGGACAGGGCGTGTTGTCCTGGAGTAACACTTGAATCCACAACCTTCAGAATCAGGGGCGAGACTATTACCAGCAAGCCAAGGTTGACTAGGTAAACACATTGTTAGCGACAGCCTCATCGGGAGTTCTAATATCTTTGCGATATTGTAGATTGACCCGTCATATGAACATTTGGCCCCAAAATCATCTCACAGCCATTGTAGAAACCACAGGCCCGAACAGGCGCACAAATAGATTCAAAAACAGCTTCTTCCTGCTGTTACCAGACTCCTAAACGACCCTCTTTTAAAAAATATATATATTTTATTCAAGATTTTTTGGCCAAACATAACAGTACGTAGTGTTTCTTTTAAACAACAATAAAGCAATATAAATAACAGTGGCCAGTTTTAAACAAATAAATAAATAATATATGAACAGAAACAAAAACCAAACTAAATGGCAACTGCCTGGTCAAGAATAAATACTCTCCAAAGATACAATCCAACAGTCCAATATACATTACCTAAAACAAGTGCCTATACATATACAATAACATCCCTGAGAGTCTGTCCGATTCCTCCCCCCCCCCTCCCCCCTGGGTTGCTGCTGTTGTCTTCTTCTTTTCCATTCCCTCTATCTTTCTGTGAGGTAGTCGACAAACGGTTGCCACCGCCTGGTGAATCCTTGAGCCGAACCCCTTAGTACGAACTTAATCCGTTCTAACTTTATAAACCCTGCCATGTCGTTTATCCAGGTCTCCACACCCGGGGGTTTGGCTTCCTTCCACATTAACAATATCCTGCGCCGGGCCACTAGGGACGCAAAGGCCAAAACATCAGCCTCTCTCTCCTCCTGCACTCCCGGCTCTTTTGCAACCCCAAATATAGCCAACCCCCAGCTTGGTTCGACCTGGACCCCCACCACTTTCGAAAGCACCTTTGTCACCCCCACCCAGAACCCCTGTAGTGCCAGACATGACCAGAACATGTGGGTGTGATTCGCTGGGCTTCTCGAGCATCTCGCACACCTATCCTCTACCCCAAAAAATTTACTGAGCCGTACTCCAGTCATATGCGCCCTGTGTAACACCTTAAATTGTATCAGGCTTAGCCTGGCACACGAGGACGATGAGTTTACCCTACGTAGGGCATCAGCCCACAGCCCCTCCTCAATCTCCTCCCCCAGCTCTTCTTCCCATTTCCCTTTCAGCTCATCTACCATGATCTCCCCCTCGTCCCTCATTTCCCTATACATGTCCGACACCTTACCGTCCCCCACCCATGTCTTTGAGATCACTCTGTCCTGCACCTCATTCGTCGGGAGCTGCGGGAATTCCCTCACCTGTTGCCTCGCAAAAGCCCTCAGTTGCATATACCGGAATGCATTCCCTTGGGGCAACCCATATTTCTCGGTCAGCGCTCCCAGACTTGCGAACTTCCCATCCACAAACAGATCTTTCAGTTGCGTTACTCCTGCTCTTTGCCATATTCCAAATCCCCCATCCATTCTCCCCGGGGCAAACCTATGGTTATTTCTTATCGGGGACCCCACCAAGGCTCCCGTCTTTCCCCTATGCCGTCTCCACTGTCCCCAAATTTTCAAAGTCGCCACCACCACCGGGCTTGTGGTGTATTTCTTCGGTGAGAACGGCAATGGGGCTGTCACCATAGCTTGTAGGCTAGTCCCCCTACAGGACGCCCTCTCCAATCTCTTCCATGCCGCTCCCTCCTCTTCTCCCATCCACTTACTCACCATTGAGATATTGGCAGCCCAGTAGTACTCACTTAGGCTCGGTAGTGCCAGCCCCCCCCCTATCCCTACTACGCTGTAAGAATCCCTTCCTCACTCTCGGGGTCTTCCCGGCCCACACAAAACTCATGATACTCTTTTCGATCCTTTTGAAAAAAGCTTTCGTGATCACCACCGGGAGGCATTGAAACACAAAGAGGAATCTCGGGAGGACTACCATTTTAACCGCCTGCACCCTCCCTGCCAGTGACAGGGATACCATGTCCCATCTCTTGAAGTCCTCCTCCATTTGTTCCACCAATCGCGTTAAATTTAACCTATGCAATGTACCCCAATTCTTGGCTATCTGGATCCCCAAGTAACGAAAGTCCCTCGTTACCTTCCTCAGTGGAAAGTCCTCTATTTCTCTGCTCTGCTCCCCTGGATGCACCACAAACAACTCACTTTTCCCCATGTTCAGTTTATATCCTGAGAATTCTCCAAACTCCCGAAGTGTCCGCATTATCTCTGGCATCCCCTCCGCCGGGTCCGCTACATATAACAAGTCATCCGCATACAGAGATACCCGGTGTTCTTCTCCTCCAAGTACTCCCCTCCACTTGTTGGAACCCCTCAGTGCTATTGCCAGGGGCTCAATCGCCAGTGCAAACAATAATGGGGACAGAGGGCATCCCTGCCTTGTTCCTCTATGGAGCCGAAAGTATGCAGATCCCCGTCCATTCGTGACCACACTCGCCACTGGGGCCCTATACAACAGCCGCACCCATCCAACATACTCATCTCCAAAACCAAATCTCCTCAGCACCTCCCACAAATAATCCCACTCCACTCTATCAAATGCTTTCTCGGCATCCATCGCCACCACTACCTCCGCTTCCCCCTCTGGTGGGGGCATCATCATTACCCCTAGCAGCCTCCGTATATTCGTATTCAGCTGTCTCCCCTTCACAAACCCAGTTTGGTCCTCATGGACCACCCTCGGGAGACAATCCTCTATCCTCATTGCCATTACCTTGGCCAGAATCTTAGCGTCTACATTTAGGAGGGAAATAGGTCTATAGGACCCGCATTGCAGCGGGTCCATTTCCTTCTTTAGGAGAAGCGATATCGTTGCCTCAGACATAGTCGGGGGCAGCTGTCCGCTTTCCTTTGCCTCATTAAAGGTCCTCATCAGTAGCGGGGCGAGCAAGTCCACATATTTTTTGTAAAATTCAACTGGGAATCCATCTGGTCCCGGAGCCTTCCCCGCCTGCATGCTCCTAATTCCTTTCACTACTTCCTCTATTTCAATCTGTGCTCCCAGTCCCACCCTTTCCTGCTCCTCCACCTTGGGAAATTCCAGCCGGTCCAGAAAGCCCATCATTCTCTCCCTCCCATCCGGGGGTTGAGCTTCGTATAATTTTTTATAAAATGCCTTGAACACTCCATTCACTCTCTCCGCTTCCCGCTGCATCTCTCCTTCCTCATCCCTCACTCCCCCTATTTCCCTCGCTGCTCCCCTTTTCCTCAATTGGTGGGCCAGCAACCTGCTCGCCTTCTCCCCATATTCGTACTGTACACCGTGCCTTCCTCCACTGTGCCTCTGCAGTACCCGTTGTCAGCAAGTCAAATTCTACGTGTAGCCTTTGCCTTTCCCTGTACAGTCCCTCCTCCGGTGCCTCCGCATATTGCCTGTCCACCCTCAGAAGTTCTTGCAGCAACCGCTCCCGTTCCCTACTCTCCTTTCCTTTATGTGCCCTTATTGATATTAGCTCCCCTCTAACCACTGCCTTCAGCGCCTCCTAGACCACTCCCACCTGGACCTCCCCATTATCATTGAGTTTCAAGTACTTTTCAATGCTCCCCCTCACCCTTAGACACACACCCTCATCTGCCATTAGTCCCATGTCCATTCTCCAGGGTGGGCACCCTTCTGTTTCCTCCCCTATCTCCAAGTCCACCCAATGTGGAGCGTGATACGAAATGGCTATAGCCATATACTCCGTTCCCCTCACCTTCGGGATCAACGCCCTTCCCAAAACAAAAAAGTCTATTCGCGAATAGACTTTGTGGACATAGGAGAAAAACGAAAACTCCTTACTCCTAGGTCTGCTAAATCTCCACGGGTCTACTCCTCCCATCTGCTCCATAAAATCTTTAAGCACCTTGGCTGCTGCCGGCCTCCTTCCAGTCCTGGAGCTCGACCTGTCCAGCCCTGGTTCCAACACCGTATTGAAATCTCCCCCCATTACCAACTTTCCCACCTCTAGGTCCGGGATGCGTCCTAGCATACGCCTCATAAAATTGTCATCATCCCAGTTCGGGGCATATACGTTTACCAAAACCACCGTCTCCCCCTGTAGTTTGCCACTCACCATCACGTATCTGCCCCCGCTATCCGCCACTATAGTCTTTGCCTCAAACATTACCCGCTTCCCCACTAATATAGCCACCCCCCTGTTTTTCGCATCTAGCCCCGAATGGAACACCTGCCCCACCCAACCTTTGCGTAGTCTCACCTGGTCTATCAGTTTCAAGTGCGTTTCCTGTAACATAAGAAACTTAAGGCAGACGTGGTTAAGGTGTGCGAGTACCCATGCCCTCTTTATCGGCCCATTCAGCCCTCTCACGTTCCACGTGATCAGCCGGGTTGGGGGGCTTTTTACCCCCCCTCCTTGTCGATTAGCCATCCCCTTTTTCCAGCTCCTCACCCGGTTCCCACGCAGCTGTGTCCCCCCCAGGCGGTGCCCCCCCGTCCATCCCACCCCATACCAGCTCCCCCCTCTCCCCAGCAGCAGCAGCCCAATAATTCCCCCCTCCCACCCCCCCCCCACCCCCCCCCCCCGCTAGATCCCCCACTAGCGTAGTTACACCCCCCATGTTGCTCCCAGAAGTCAGCAAACTCTGGCCGACCTCGGCTTCCCCCGTGACCTCGGCTCGCACCGTGCGATGCCCCCTCCTTCCTGCTTCCCTATTCCCGCCATGATTATCATAGCGCGGGAACCGAGCCCGCGCTTCCCCTTGGCCCCGCCCCCAATGGCCAACACCCCATCTCCGCCACCTCCTTTCCTCCCCCCACCACCTCCTGTGGAAGAGAGAAAAGTTACCACATCGCAGGATTAATAACATAAAACCCCTCTTTCCCCCCTTTTTACCCCCCTCTTCGCCCCCCATACTCGCCCCACCACTTTGTTTCAAACGTTCTTTTTTTTTTTAAATTATTATTAAATAACCCGCTCATTCCAATTTTTCTTCCACGATAAAAGTCCACGCCTCATCCGCCGTCTCAAAGTAGTGGTGCCTCCCTTGATATGTGACCCACAGTCTTGCCGGTTGCAGCATTCCGAATTTTATCTTCTTTTTGTGAAGCACCGCCTTGGCCCGATTAAAGCTCGCCCTCCTTCTCGTCACCTCCGCACTCCAGTCTTGATATACACGGATCACCGCGTTCTCCCACTTACTGCTCCGAGTTTTCTTTGCCCATCTAAGGACCATCTCTCTATCCTTAAAACGGAGGAATCTCACCACTATGGCTCTAGGAATTTCTCCTGCTCTCGGTCCTCGCGCCATCACTCGGTATGCTCCCTCCACCTCCAGCGGACCCGCCGGGGCCTCCGCTCCCATTAACGAGTGCAGCATCGTGCTCACATATGCCCCGACGTCCGCCCCCTCCGCACCTTCAGGAAGACCAAGAATCCTTAGGTTGTTCCTCCTCGCGTTGTTCTCCAGCGCCTCCAGCCTTTCCACACATCGTTTATGGTGTGCCTCGTGCATCTCCGTCTTCACCACCAGGCCCTGTATGTCGTCCTCATTCTTGGCAGCCTTTGCCTTCACGACCCGAAGCTCCCGCTCCTGGGTCTTTTGCTCCTCCTTTAGCCCTTCGATCGCCTGTAATATCGGGGCCAACAGCTCCTTCTTCATTTCCTTTTTGAGTTCTTCCACGCAGCGTTTCAAGAACTCGTGTTGTTCAGGGCCCCATATTATTAAACTGCCACCTTCCGACGCCATCTTGGTTTTTGCTTGCCTTCCTTGCCGCTGCTCTAAAGGATCCACCGCAATCCGGCCACCTTCCTCTCCTTTTTTCATCCGTATCCAGGGGGGATTCCCTTCTGGTTCGCCGCACAGTACTTTTAGCCGTTAAAATTGCCGTTGGGGCTCTTATTAAGAGCCCAAAAGTCCGTTCCACCGGGAGCTGCCGAAACGTGCGACTCAGCTGGTCATCGCCGCACCCGGAAGTCTACCTATGGTTATTTCTTATTGGGGACCACACCGAGGCTATCGTCTTTCCCCTATGCCGTCTCCACTGCCCCCAAATTTTCAATGTAGCCACCACCACCGGGCCTGTGGTGTATTTCTTCGGTGAGAACGGCAACGGTGCCGTCACCATAGCTTGTAGGCTAGTCCCACTGCAGGACGCCCTCTCCAATCTCTTCCACGCCGCTCCCTCCTCTTCTCCCATCCACTTACACACCATTGAAATATTGGCGGCCCAGTAATACTCACTTAGGCTCGGTAGTGCCAGCCCCCCCCTGTCCCTACTACGCTGCAAAAATCCCCTCCTCACTCTCGGGGTCTTCCCGGCCCACACAAAACTCATAATACTCTTCTCGATTCTTTTGAATTCTGATGGGCCAGCAACCTGCTCGCCTTCTCTCCATATTCGTACTGTACACCCTGTGCCTTCCTCCATTGTGCCTCTGCATTACCCGTAGACAACAAGTCAAATTCTACATGTAGCCTTTGCCTTTCCCAGTACAGTCCCTCCTCCGGTGCCTCCGCATATTGTCTGTCCACCCTCAGAAGTTCTTTCAACAACCGCTCCCTTTCCCTACCCTCCTGCTTTCCTTTATGTGCCCTAATAGATATCAGCTCCCCTCTAACCACTGCCTTCAGCGCCTCCCAGACCACTCCCACCTGAACCTCCCCATTATCATTGAGTTCCAAGTACCTTTCAATACACCCCCTCACCCTTAAACACACACCCTCATCTGCCAATAATCCCATGTCAATTCTCCAGGGTGGACGCTGTTCTTTTTCCTCCCCTATCTCCAGGTCCACCCAATGCGTGATCCGAATTAGCTATAGCCGTGTACTCCGTCCCAGTCACCATTGGGATCAGTGCCCTTCCCAAAACAAAAAAGTCTATCCGTGAATAAACTTTGTGGACATAGGAGAAAAACGAAAACTCCTTACTCCTAGGTCTACTAAATCTCCAGGGGTCTACTCCTCCCATCTGCTCCATAAAGTCCTTAAGCACCCTAGCTGCAGCCGGCCTCCTTCCGGTCCTGGACCTCGATCTGTCCAGCCCTGGGTCCAGCACGTTATTAAAATCTCCACCCATTACCAACTTCCCCACCTCTAGGTCCGGGATACGTCCTAACATACGCCTCATAAAGTTGGCATCATCCCAGTTCGGGGCATATACGTTCACTAAGACCACCGCCTCCCCTTGCAATTTGCCACTCACCATCACGCATCTGCCCCCACTATCTGCCACTATGGTCTTTGCCTCAAACATTACCCGCTTCCCCACTAGTATAGCCACTCCCCTGTTTTTTGCGTCTAGCCCCGAATGAAACACCTGCCCCACCCATCCTTTGCGTAGTCTCACCTGGTCTATCAGTTTCAGATGCGTCTCCTGCAGCATAACCACATCTGCCTTAAGTTTCTTTAGGTGTGCGAGTACCCGTGCCCTCTTTATCGGCCCGTTCAGCCCTCACACATTCCACGTGATCAGCCGGGTTGGGGGGGCTCTTTACCCCCTAACCCCCCCACCCACCCCTTGTCGACTAGCCATCTCCTTTTTCAATCCAGCTCCTCACCCGGTTCCCACGTAGCCGTATCTCCCCCCAACGGCGCCCTCCCGCCCCGACCACCCCACCCCATAGCAGCTCCCCCTTCTCCCCAGCAGCAGCAACCCAGTTAACCCCCCCCACCCCCCCTGCTAGATCCCTCACTAGTGTAATTGCACCCCCCATGTTGCTCCCAGAAGTCCGCAAACTCTGGCTGACCTCGGCTTCCCCCCGTGACCTCGGCTCCCACTGTGCGAGGCCCCCTCCTTCCTGCTTCCCTGTTCCCGCCATGATTACCACAGCACAGGAACAAAGCCCGCGCTTCCCATTTGGCCCCGCCCCCAATGGCCGGCACCCCCAGCTCCTCATCCTCCCTCCCCCCCTCCCCTACGACATGGGGAAGAGAGAAAAGTTACAGGGTCGCAGGATTAACAACTTGGGAAATCATCTCTTCCCCCTTTTCCCCCTCTTCACCCCACATATTCGCCCCACCACTTTGTCCCAAACGTTCTTTTTCTAGCCCGCTTATTCCAGTTTCTCCTCGACAATAAATGTCCACGCCTCTTCTGCCGTTTCAAAGTAGTGGTGTTTCCCTTGATGTATTAGTGAGAGGCAGCACGGTTTTGTGAAGGGAAGGTCGTGTCTCACTAACTTGATAGAGTTTTCGAGGAGGTCACTAAGATGATTGATGCAGGTAGGGCAGTGGATGTTGTCTATATGGACTTCAGTAAAGCCTTTGACAAGGTCCCTCATGGTAGACTAGTACAAAAGGTGAAGTCACACGGGATCAGGGGTGAGCTGGCAAGGTGGACACAGAACTGGCTAGGCCATAGAAGGCAGAGAGTAGCAATGGAAGGATGCTTTTCTAATTGGAGGGCTGTGACCAGTGGTGTTCTACAGGGATCAGTGTTGGGACCTTTGCTCTTTGTAGTATATATAAATGATTTGGAGGAAAATGTAACTGGTCTGATTAGTAAGTTTGCAGACGACACAAAGGTTGGTGGAATTGCGGATAGCGATGAGGACTGTCGGAGGATACAGCAGGATTTAGATTGTTTGGAGACTTGGGCGGAGAGATGGCAGATGGAGTTTAATCCGGACAAATGTGAGGTAATGCATTTTGGAAGGTCTAAGGCAGGTAGGGAATAGACAGTGAATGGTAGAACCCTCAAGAGTATTGAAAGTCAAAGAGATCTCAGAGTACAGGTCCACAGGTCATTGAAAGGGGCAACACAGGTGGAGAAGGTAGTCAAGAAGGCATACGGCATGCTTGCCTTCATTGGCCGGGGCATTGAGTATAAGAATTGGCAAGTCATGTTGCAGCTGTATAGAACCTTAGTTAGGCCACACTTGGAGTATAGTGTTCAATTCTGGTCGCCACACTACCAGAAGGATGTGGAGGCTTTAGAGAGGGTGCAGAAGAGATTTACCATAATGTTGCCTGGTATGGAGGGCATTAGCTATGAGGAGCGGTTGAATAAACTCGGTTTGTTCTCACTGGAACGGAGGTTGAGGGGAGACCTGATAGAGGTGTACAAAATTATGAGGGGCATAGACAGAGTGGATAGTCAGAGGCTTTTCCCCAGGGTAGAGGGGTCAATTACTAGGGGGCATAGGTTTAACGTGAGAGGGGCAAGGTTTAGAGTAGATGTTCGAGGCAAGTTTTTTTACGCAGAGGGTAGTGGGTGCCTGGAACTCGCTACCGGAGGAGGTGGTGGAAGCAGGGACGATAGTGACATTTAAGGGGCATCTTGACAAATACATGAATAGGATGGGAATAGAGGGATACGGACCCAGGAAGTGTAGAAGATTGTAGTTTAGTCGGGCAGCATGGTCGGCACGGGCTTGGAGGGCCGAAGGGCCTGTTCCTGTGCTGTACATTTCTTTGTTCTTTGTGTGACCCACAGTCTTGCCGGCTGCAGCATTCCAAATTTAACCTTCCTTTTGTGCAGCACCGCCTTGGCCCGATTAAAGCTTGCCCTCCTTCTCGCCACCTCCGCACTCCAATCTTGATATACGCGGATCACCGCGTTCTCCCACCTACTGCTCCGAGTTTTCTTTGCCCATCTGAGGACCATCTCTCTGTCCTTATAAATCGGAGAAATCTCACCACTATGGCTCGAGGAATTTCTCCAGCCCTCGGTCTTCGCGCCATAACTCGATAGGCTCCCTCCACCTCCAACGGGCCCGTCGGGGCCTCCGATCCCATTAACGAGTGCAGCATCGTGCTCACATATGCCCCGACGTCCGCCCCTTCGGGAAGACCAAGAATCCTTAAATTCTTCCTCCTCGCATTATTCTCCAGCACTTCCAGCCTTTCCACACACCTTTTGTGTTGTGCCTCGTGCATCTCTGTCTTCACCACCAGGCCCTGTATGTCGTCCTCATTCTCAGCAGCCTTTGCCTTCACGACCTGAAGCTCCTGCTCCTGGGTCTTTTGCTCCTCCTTTAGCCCTTCAATCGCCTGTAATATCGGGGCCAACAGCTCCTTCTTCATCTCCTTTTTAAGTTCTTCCACGCAATGCCGCAGGAACTCTTGTTGGTCAGGGCCCCATATTAAACTGCCTCCTTCCGACGCCATCTTGCTTTGTGCCTGCCTTCTTGGCCGCTGCTCTAGAGGATCCACCGCAATCCGGCCACTTTCCTCTCCTTTTTCCATCCGTGTCCAGGGGGATTCCCTTCTGGTTTACCGCACAGTGTTTTTAGCCGTTAAAATTGCCGCTGGGGCTCCTATTAAGAGCCCAAAAGTCCTTTCCACCGGGAGCTGCCGAAACGTGCGACTTAGCTGGTCATCGCCGCACCCGGAAGTGGATCCTAAACGACCCTCTTATGGACTGACCTGATTAATACTACACTCCTGTATGCGTCACTCGATGCCGGTGTCTATGTATTTACACTGTGTACCTTGTGTTGCCCTATTATGCATTTTCTTTTCTTTTCATGCACTTAACGATCTGTTTGAGCTGCTCGCAGAAAAATACTTTTCACTGTACCTCGGTGCACGTGACAATAAACAAATCCAAATCCAATCCAATGATATAGCTATTCAGTTCTCAGATAAAACTGAATTGCTTATTTACCAATACCACTGTTTTCCTTGAATGTAAGTTGACAAAATCTAATAGAATCATAGAATTTACAGTGCAGAAGGATCCATTTGGCCCATCAAGTCTGCACCGGCCCTTGGAAAGGGCACCCTATTAAAGACCACAACCCCACCCTATCCCCGTAACCCCACCTAACCTTTATGGAACTAAGGGCAATTTAGCATGGCCAATCCAACTCACCTGCACATCTTTGGACTGTGGGAGGAAAGCAGAGCACCTGGAGGAAACCCACGCAGGCACAAGGAGAACGTGCAGACTCCGCACAGACAGTGATCCAAGGCCGGGAATCGAGCTGGGACCTTAAAGCTGTGAAGCAACAGTGCTAACCACTGTACTACCGTACCGCCCACTTGTAGTATTTATACAAGATAACTTCGAAATGATCCAATGAATAATTCATTTAGATCTAACATATTTGGCACGGAGTAAAATAATGTTTCTTGCCAAAGATTTAAAACAAGCCACAAAGTTTGTTTTAATATGCAAAGTTTGAGCCTGTGCATTCACGTGACAAAACAAAAATTCCATTTCTCGTAGTCCCATACTCTACCTGTAAATGGGCGGAACCTTATAATGCTGAGTCATGAATCATCCATGTTGCCTCTGGCATTAAAATTTGCACGAGTGAAGGCACAAGTGGCTGAATTAGTAACTACAGAAGCTTCAGATAAATTCTCTGCTCCCGGAGCAGTTGTCATTGCATTATTTCTGTCTCACTTTTCTGCTCAATAACATCTTTGCAGAACTTTGCCAGTTTATAACCATATTGCACCACTGGTCTAAGACTAGTGCCCAAAAGTCCCTTTCCTTGGATGCCACCTTGCCATGGTGGCGAGGCTTGAACATTCCATTGATCCTGAGAGCAATGCGTTGGGAACCATAAGCTTCTGGCAGTGACACCTATGACGGTAAGGTCGGAGGGGAGGAACCAAACAAAGCGCAATCCAAAATACGTCCTCAGGTGGAATATATTCATATGGTATCAACCATATGATGGCAGATGAAGGCTCCAGCAGTCGTCGAGGTTTCCCTGCCACTGGGACCGGACCTATACTCTATCAAGGACCATGTGTCTGCTGATGTGCAATGACATACCAAAAGATGTCCCGCACCAGGCGTCGGCCTAGAGGAAAACAGCACCCCACCCCACCACATAGAGTTTCTTAGGTAGACAATCATACTCGTTAGCAAGTGATAGCTGAAGAGTGCCAAAGAGTTCAGTTGGCACCTCTCGTGTTGTTTTTTGGGCTGCCAATCATCCTCTACCAGGCAAGGGATAATTTTGTACACATATGTCTACAGGGAGAGTTCCAATTTCTGACCGATACATAGAACATTACAGCGCAGTACAGGCCCTTCGGCCCTCGCTGTTGCGCCGACCTGTGAAACCACTCTAAAGCCCATCTACACTATTCCCTTATCGTCCATATGTCTATCCAATGAACATTTGAATACATATTCTTAAAATGAATGCTGCAGTAAGCGCTCGAGTTGTTTAAGTGGATGAAGAGACCACCTGAATGCCCTTTAAACATCACTCCATACCACAAGTGCTCAAAGCCGATTTTTGCCAAGGCCAAATTCTGGCATTGCCAAATCCAATGATGCAGCCTCAAATTCTCATCGCACTTTGTATCCCCCTCTCCCCTCCAATGATAATTAGTGAATTCACACAGGGGACAGAATAAACTGAATTCCAGATATCAGCACTTTCCCCATTCTTATGCCTTACATTTTGGACCCATGAGGATCAAACAATGCAACACCGAGTTTCCTAACTTAGCTCGCGTTGCTTTCTCTGTGAAACCTTATTTATTGGCAATACAAATGGACATTGCATTTGCCGAGTTTGTAACTCACCGCTCTGGTTGGGCACAGCGCGTTCGCTGCGAGCAATTTCGGGTGACTGCACTGGCGGGCGGTGACCCTGCAGTGAAAAGCGCTTTCGCAGGAAACTTTCCGATTAAACCCTCTGGAAACACCGCCCATCCGCTTGCACAGTAGCTGTACCATAAGCGCCATGCTGCACACTGCATAACCTTCGATCAGTACATCCGGAAACAGACTGAGTGCCTCCTCCTACCAACAACACCGCCTTTATATCACTAAATCAGCAGGGAACAGCCAGATACGCAAGTCTGTAACAATATTCAAGCCTCAAAGTGCAACATGCTCCAAAGAGAAATGTTGAATTGCACTGCACCTTTTGTAATGTCCAACTTGAAATGTTTTGGAATATACTTCTACAAATGTTTTCATTCCAATTTGACATGTTTTAACATATCATTTTACAGTTTTTAAAAGTAAAGTATATTTTGGGGAAATCTGTTCTTATCAGTCCAATCTGACAATTTTTCATGAATAAAGTATATTTTGGGGAAAATATCTTGTTCTTATCAGCCCAATTTAACATGTTTTGTAATATACTTTTCTGTACTTTATGAAAAGGATGTATTTTTGAATACATTTTTCCATCTAAGTGATGTTTTTACTATTTTGAAAATAGCATGATTTTACTATTTTGAAAATACAGGAAATACAATCATAGAGAGAGACCGCACAAACATAAAGTCGCAATGAGCAGCTACAGCCAGAACAAGCCGAGGCACAACCCGCAAGCACCCACTTCCCCGCCAAAACATCATTAACCAGACACAACCGTAAATGCTCACTGCCTGTTAAACTAAATTAACCCGGAAGCAGTATTCGCCCCGCCGCAGTTTCATTGGACGAGAAGCGAAAACGTCACAGACAAAGCCCACCATTCACCATCTACCGGAGGCGGGGCTGGGGAAGGTGACGTACATCCGGGAGGTGGGGCTGGTGGTCGCGAGGAGGTGACGTACTTCTGGTAGGTGAGGGTGGTGGCGATGACGCGTCTTCGAGGGGCAGGGTCGCCTGTTTTGCTATGTGTGAGCGGCAGGTGAGTGAAGGGGCTCTCGCCGGCCCCGGGGACACTGGGATCACGGGCCGTCTCCGGGGACACTGGGATCACGGGCCGTCTCCGGGGAGACTGGGATCACGGGCCGTCTCCGGGGACACGGAGCACTGGCCGTCTCCGAGGACACTGGCCAGTTCTGAGGGCACGAGCCACTCTTGCCGCCTCTGAGGGCGCTCTTGGGGCTCCAGCCGGCTGTGAGGGCACTAGGCGCTCTAAAGGGTCTGGGGACACTTGGTGCTCAGGGCACTGGGCGCACTGCAGGTTATGGCTGGCTCGGGATCTGGGGCACTAGGTGCTCTGGGAATACTAGGGGCTCTGGCCAGCGCTCTGGTGAAATCTAAGGGCATGAGGTGTTCTGGCTGGCACTGGGTGCTCTTGAGGGCACTAGGGATTGGATTTGTTTATTGTCACGTGTACTGAGGTACAGTGAAAAGTATTGTTCTGTGTACAGTTCAGACAGATCATTCCATACATGAAAAAAATACATAGGGCAAACATAAATACATAGACATCGGGTAAAGCATACAGGAGTGTAGTACTTAGTAGAGACGATGTGTGAAGAGACCAGATCAGTCCATAAGAGGGTAATTTAGGAGTCTGGTAACCGGTAAGAAGCTTTTTTAATCTGTTAGTGTATGTTCTCTGACTTTTTAATCTCCTGTCTGGTGGAAGAAGTTGGAAGAGGGAATAAGCTGGGTGGGAGGGGTCTTTGATTATGCTGCCCGCTTTCCCAAGGCAGAGGGGGGTGTAGATAGAGTCAATGGATGGGACTACGCTCTAGCTCGTGAGGGATCTGGGGGCAATGGGTGCTCTGAAGGCATGAGGCATTCTGGACACAAGGGGCTCTGGCCGGATCTGAGGGCACTGGGCTCTCTGGGAACATAGAACATAGAAAAATACAGCACAGAACAGGCCCTTCGTCCCACGATGTTGTGCCGAACCTTTGTCCTAGATTAATCATAGATTATCATTGAATTTACAGTGCAGAAGGAGGCCATTCGGCCCTTTGAGTCTGCACCGGCTCTTGGAAAGAGCACCATACCCAAACTCAACACCTCCACCCAACACCAAGGGCAATTTGGACATTAAGGGCAATTTATCATTGGCCAATTCACCTAACCCGCACATCTTTGGACTGTGGGAGGAAACCGGAGCACCCGGAGGAAACCCACGCAGACACGGGGAGGACGTGCAGACTCCGCACAGACAATGACCCAAGCCGGAATCGAACTTGGGACCATGGAGCTGTGAAGCAATTGCGCTATCCACAATGCTACCGTGCTGCCCTTAAGAACAAATAAATCTACACTATATCATTTTACCGTCATCCATGTGCCTATCCAATAGCTGCTTGAAGGTCCCTAATGTTTCCGACTCAACTACTTCCACAGGCAGTGCATTCCATGCCCCCACTACTCTCTGGGTAAAGAACCTACCTCTGATATCCCTCCGATATCTTCCACCTTTCACCTTAAATTTATGTCCCCTTGTAATGGTGTGTTCCACCCGGGGAAAAAGTCTCTGACTGTCTACTCTATCTATTCCCCTGATCATCTTATAAACCTCTATCAAGTCGCCCCTCATCCTTCTCCGCTCTAATGAGAAAAGGCCTAGCACCCTCAACCTTTCCTCGTAAGACCTACTCTCCATTCCAGGCAACATCCTGGTAAATCTTCTTTGCACCTTTTCCAGAGTTTCCACATCCTTCCTAAAATGAGGCGACCAGAACTGTACACAGTACTCCAAATGTGGCCTTACCAAAGTTTTGTACAGCTGCATCATCACCTCACGGCTCTTAAATTCAATCCCTCTGTTAATGAACGCGAGCACACCATAGGCCTTCTTCACAGCTCTATCCACTTGAGTGGCAACTTTCAAAGATGTATGAACATAGACCCCAAGATCTCTCTGCTCCTCCACATTGCCAAGAACTCTACCGTTAACCCTATATTCCGCATTCATATTTGTCCTTCCAAAATGGACAACCTCACACTTTTCAGGGTTAAACTCCATCTGCCACTTCTCAGCCCAGCTCTGCATCCTATCTATGTCTCTTTGCAGCCGACAACAGCCCTCCTTACTATCCACAACTCCACCAATCTTCGTATCGTCTGCAAATTTACTGACCCACCCTTCAACTTCCTCATCCAAGTCATTAATGAAAATCACAAACAGCAGAGGACCCAGAACTGATCCCTGCGGTACGCCACTGGTAACTGGGATCCAGGCTGAATATTTGCCATCCACCACCACTCTCTGACTTCTATCGGTTAGCCAGTTCGTTATCCAACTGGCCAAATTTCCCACTATCCCATGCCTCCTTACTTTCTGCATAAGCCTACCATGGGGAACTTTATCAAATGCCTTACTAAAATCCATGTACACTACATCCACTGCTTTACCTTCATCCACATGCTTGGTCACCTCCTCAAAGAATTCAATAAGATTTGTAAGGCAAGACCTACCCCTCACAAATCCGTGCTGACTATCCCTAATCAAGCAGTGTCTTTCCAGATGCTCAGAAATCCTATCCTTCAGTACCCTTTCCATTACTTTGCCTACCACTGAAGTAAGACTAACTGGCCTGTAATTCCCAGGGTTATCCCTAGTCCCTTTTTTGAACAGGGGCACGACATTCGCCACTCTCCAATCCCCTGGTACCACCCCTGTTGACAGTGAGGACGAAAAGATCATTGCCAACGGCTCTGCAATTTCATCTCTTGCTTCCCATAGAATCCTTGGATATATCCCGTCAGGCCCGGGGGACTTGTCTATCCTCAAGTTTTTCAAAATGCCCAACACATCTTCCTTCCTGACAAGTATTTCCTCGAGCTTACCAATCTGTTTCACACTGTCCTCTCCAACAGTATCGCCCCTCTCATTTGTAAATACAGAAGAAAAATACTCATTCAAGGCCTCTCCTATCTCTTCAGACTCAATACACAATCTCCCGCTACTGTCCTTGATCGGACCTACCCTCGCTCTAGTCATTCTCATATTTCTCACATATGTGTAAAAGGCCTTGGGGTTTTCCTTGATCCTACCCGCCAAAGATTGTTCATGCCCTCTCTTAGCTCTCCTAATCGCTTTCTTCAGTTCCCTCCTGGCTATCTTGTATCCCTCCAATGCCCTGTCTGAACCTTGTTTCCTCAGCCTTACATAAGTCACCTTTTTCCTCTTAACAAGACATTCAACCTCTCTTGTCAACCATGGTTCCCTCACTCGACCATCTCTTCCCTGCCTGACAGGGACATACATATCAAGCACACGTAGCACCTGTTCCTTGAACAAGTTCCACATTTCACTTGTGTCCTTCCCTGCCAGCCTATGTTCCCAACTTATGCACTTCAATTCTTGTCTGACAACATCGTATTTACCCTTCCCCCAATTGTAAACCTTGCCCTGTTGCACGTACCTATCCCTCTCCATTACTAAAGTGAAAGTCACAGAATTGTGGTCACTATCTCCAAAATGCTCCCCCACTAACAAATCTATCACTTGCCCTGGTTCATTACCCAGTACTAAATCCAATATTGCCCCTCCTCTGGTCGGACAATCTACATACTGTGTTAGAAAAGCTTCCTGGACACACTGCACAAACACCACCCCATGGTCTATCTTTCCTCCGAGAAGGGAACTAAAACTGTTTGCAGCATCCCACGTGTGATCTAAATAGTGCCTTATATGGTTCTAACAAGACTTCCCTATTTTTATACTCCATTCCCTTTGAAATAAAGGTCTACATTCCATTTGCCTTCCCTATTATCTGCTGAACTTGCATGCTACCTTTTTTGTGATTTATGCATGCGGACCCCCAAATCTCTCTGTAATGCAGCTTCCTGCAGTCTTTCTCCATTTAAATAATATTCACCTTTATTCTTCCTACCATGGTGAATAGGAGCGTACTTTAAAAAATAGTATTTTATTTGTGTAGCTCCTTTCATCTGCTTAAGTATCCCAAAACACTTCACAGCTCACTTAAAATGCAGTCACTGGTGTAATACAAAATGCAATAATTGCATTTCAGCAATATCTCACAAGCAGCAATGTCATTATCTGTTTTCATGATATTGCTTGGGGAATAAATATTGGTCAAGACACCAGGGAGAACTCTGGGATAATTTCTGCCAACCTAAAAGAGGAGAAGGAGTCGTGTTTCATCGGAAAGATGTCAGTAGCAACAATGCAGCACTCGTTTAGCGTTGTAGCAGTGCCAATCTGGATTATATACCCGGGACTTGAACTCTAACATTCTTACTCAGTAAGAAGTCTTACAACACCAGGTTAAAGTCCAATTGGTTTGTTTTGAAATACTAGCTTTCAGAGCGTAGCTTTTTCCTCGGGTGAAAGAGCTGCGCTCCGATAGCGATAGCTAGTGATTCGAAACAAACCTGTTTGACTTTAACCTGGAGTTGTAAGACTTCTTACTGTGCCCACCCCAGTCCAAATCACCTCCACATAATTCTTACTCGGGCGATAAACGCAAAATATGGCAGATGTTGGAAATCTGAAACGGGAATAGAAAATTCTGGGAAAATTCGACCGATCTAGCAGCAGCTGCAGAGAAAGAAACGGGGTTGACGTTTTGAGTCCATATGATTCTTTAGGGGACACGGGTCACCGATGAGGCAGCAGTGCTAACCACTGTGCCACCCCAAAGAACTGAGTTTTAAGGGAGGGGAGAGTGTTCTTAGAGAGGGTGGGGCAAGCGAGAGTTATGGGTTTAAGGGTTGAAATTCTAGAATGTGGCGTCCAGGTGCTGAAGGCAAGTCTGAGGAAAGTTGCCCTACAGCTGAAGGAGGGTACATAAGAAAGGTGGAGTGAGAACATGCATGAGAATATTAGATTTGTGGCTTGGAAAAGTGAGCTAACATAGTCAACGGAAGAGGCGGCATGGTGGTGCAGTGGTTAGCACTGCTGCCTCAAGGCGCCGAGGACCCGGGTTTGATTCCGGCTCTGGGTCACTATGTGTGTGGAGTTTACACATTCTCCTCATGTCTGCATGGGTCTCACCCCCTCAACCTGGAGTCTTACAACTCCAGGTTAAAGTCCAACAGGTTTGTTTTGAATCACTAGCTATCGGAGCGCAGCTCCTTCACCTGAGAAAGGGGCTGTGCTCCAAAGATGTGCAGGATAGGTGGATTGATAATGCTAAATTGCCCCTAGATATTAAAAGCAAGAGTCAACAGGAATGACATATAGGGACTTGGTATAGAATAGGATAAACACAGCTTGGCATGTTTGCACAAACTGACGTTTGGAGAGGGCGAGGGAAGAAAGTCTTGCTGGGAGATCATCAGCGTAATTTGAGTTTAGAAGTTATGGTGTAGGTGAGCGCAGTGGTGCGAGGGCAGTGGAATGATTGAACAATTAATCTATTTTTGATGATTCTGGGTGAGTTTGTTGAATGTTCTATGAGTGGGCAGACAGGGCTACAATTGTACCTTTGTTCCTGAAGTATCCTTTACTACTGAAAGGAGAAAAAAAAATCACAGCTAATGCCTTCACAGAATAAGAGGTACATAGGTAGGGACAAACCAGGTTAACAGTTTAGAACTGGGTCTGGGAAATGAGCGATGTTTGCCCAGATAGCAACAGTTGACGTGTTTTCCTCTTCCCTATGGGACTTTCATCTGCTTTGCATTGCTTGACTGTCTGCCCCAAGATTACAAAATCCGCACAAAAACCATGGTCAACACTGTTTTGCCAGAGAGCTAGTCTGCTGAGTCCTTGCACTACTGTCGATGGCCTGTCTTAGATTGAATCCAAGTTACTGCTTTCACTTCACTATTTTTATTTTTTAAGATGGTGGCCGTATGTAAGTGAAATATTTAAAAGAATGGAGCCTGAAGCAGCCGAAAACGACCCGTATTTTACTTTTGGGGTCATTGCAGACGTTCAGTATGCTGATACAGAGAATGGCTTTAACTATTCAGAGACAAGAGATCGTTACTATAGAAACAGTCTCCATCTGCTGCGCAGTGCTATTATGGGGTGGAATGAAGAACCTACCACTCCCAGGTTTATTCTGCAGCTTGGCGATCTCATTGATGGCTGCAATTCTGTGCTAAAGTCCGCAGATGAAGCACTTCAAACGGTACTAAGTGAATTTGCAGAGTGTAAGTCTCCAGTGCACCATATCTGGGGAAACCATGAATTTTACAACTTTGACAGGGAACTGCTACTTAAATCGGCTCTCAACACCAAGTGCCTGGGAAATGAGAAACCTCCCGATAATATGGACAGCAGCGAAAAGACAGACTTGGACCCTCATGATCCTGAGGGGTTTTATGGCTACCATTTTAGTCCTTTTCCGAAATTCCGCTTCATATTAACTGACGCATATGATCTCAGCATTCTGGGAAGGAAAAAGAACAGCAGGAAACATCATGATTCTATGCTGAGACTGAAATCAAAAAATGGAAATGAAAATCTTAATAGTCCCAGAGGTAAGCAGTTTTTTTTAATTGCCAACTCGGGCAACAGTTTTAACTTTTACCTTGTGTGAACTTGGTGTCAAGCTTTTCCATTTTAAAAAGTCTCATGGCTGTGTTTAAAATAGAACAAGCTCTGTACAACCCATTGGGTTGTACTTACATACTTCCCCTCATGGAGGCACTGTATGACAGTATTAGCAGGAGGCTACAATTACACTGACTCGTTGATATACACTGTTCCCATTATAAATTTGGGTGTAAGAACTTGCAGTGGAAATGTAAAAAATAGAGCTAAGTATATATGGTTTTCAGAATGGGACTGGCTTTCATTTGCACCTTGTGATCTAATTAAAGAAGAACAAAGAAAAGTACAGCACAGGAACAGGCCCTTCGGCCCTCCATGCCTGTGTTAGAGTTGAACAAAACTTGCATTGCAAACCAGATTTCTATTTCATGTAGGCCGCTTTAATTTTTAAAGTCATTGCAGTTGAACATACCTGCTAATAAAATAATTATAAATGCCCATCTGATAGAAACTTTAAAAAAAATTACATTACTACCGGAAAGGATTGAAACCAGGTTGGAGGATTTTGATCCTCTTGGAACCACGAGCAATGATTTTCAGAAATTATTTCAAAACCCTGGATTGAACCATAGCTTTAGTCAACTTGCCCAGCATTTGTAGCATTGACAGAAATGAAAAGCAACCCCAGTGTTAACATTGATAGTCATGTAATTATATATTTTTGCATGGGTAATCCTAATCGTAATGGTGCTTGAACTTTTTTTGTCAGAATTCAATTATTTTAAAAACAATTTTTAAAATCAAGGGGCAATTTAACATGGCCAATTCATCTACACTGCACATCCTTTTGGGGTGTGGGGGTGAGACCCAGGCAGATGCGGGAGAATGTGCAAATAACCCGGGTCCCAGGTGCCGTGAGGCAGCAGTGCTAACCACTGTGCCGCCCCTGTCAGAATTCAATTATATGTTCACAGGACAATGCCAAACAAACAAATAGCAAAAGACCTGTAAAAATTCCTACAAATGAAAGCATATAAAATTAACAATGGTGGCCCATTCAAGAAAAGAGGTGAGAATAGTTTTTTCTCTGAGGGTTGTGTGGTAGGTGCCTGATCAGCAATGGGGTGAAAGGTTATTGAGATTAGGCGGGAATGTGGTGTTGAAGCTACAATCAAATCAGCCATGATATTGAATGGTGGAGCAGACTCAAGTGACGAGTGGCCTACTGCTGCTCCTAATTTGTTTATTTATATGCACCTCGTAGCATTGTGGAAGTGAGTCAGTGCAAGTCGAAAATGTATTCGTCCGATGTATTTAATTGGCAGGACTTACTGGACTGAATTTACGCTTTCTGGCGTTTAATGGAGGTTTCAGTCAGGAACAGCTGGAATGGTTAAACAAGATACTCACGTTCTCTGATAATAATCAAGAAAAGGTTGCAATCATTGGTAAGTTATGGTGTTTAACAAAATCTAATTTCAGTAACTATCTTGATTGTGCATTCATTAATTCATTATAAAGGACTGATCATAACCTAGATTTAAATAAATCACACTTGTTCTCTTGGAATAGACTTGGTGTGCGAATACCAAAAACAAAAGAGAATAAATTTAAAAAGTAACATTAAAAATCAGTTGTGTTTCTAAGGATGTTATATTATAGATATGGTCTTTGACCAGTACTTATGTTATGCGATGTGCAGGTGACTGGCACACTTTATATTGTATACTTCTGCCTGCAGCAGGTTACATTCCTTGTTTTTAGCTTGCTGAGGAGTCAGATTGTCCACCTTATTTCTGTCAAGTCACCACTTGCAGGTTAGTGTGCGTCCAGAGTCAATACTTGAACAGCAATAATATAACAGACTAAAAATATTCTTCTAACACAAAAGCTGAATTATTTTCTGAATGGCGTGTATCTCTTGCTGTGCAGTCCTGTTGCGAGACTTCAGTTTGGCACTTTAAACACTGCTGACATTTCCGTGTAGTCGAGTAAAAAAAAACAGCCATCCTCTTGGAGTGCTGTAATTTCTCTTTTGAGTATCTTGATCCTTGTTGTGACTGATAACTAAGTACAGTATAGATATTGGCAACTTAAAGATGATGAGTGACCTTGACTTAGGTTGCAAAAGTCATACATTGAGATTGCTAGTTGGGTTTTCCTTTTTTAAAAAAAAAATATAGCTGCTAGAGATACTGTATGAATCTCAGAAAACTAGCAAGAAAGTACAGTAGGTAATAAGGAAGGTAAATTGAATTGTGGTCTTAATAACTAAAGGAGTAGAGTGCAAAAGTAGGGAAGTGCTGCTGTACACTGCATTGCTGAGACCGCACCTGGGGTACTGTGTACAGTTTTGGTCCCCTTATTTGAGGAGGTATATTAGAGGCAGCACGGTAGCATTGTGGATAGCACAATTGCTTCACAGCTCCAGGGTCCCAGGTTCGATTCCCGGCTTGGGTCACTGTCTGTGTGGAGTCTGCACGTTCTCCCCGTGTGTGTGTGGGTTTTCTCCGGGTGCTCCGGTTTCCTCCCACAGTCCAAAGATGTGCGGGTTAGGTGGATTGGCCATGCTAAATTGCACATAGTGTCCAAAATTGCCTTTAGTGTTGGGTGTGGTTACTGAGTTATGGGGATAGGGTGGAGGTGTGGACCTTGGGTGGGGTGCTCTTTCCAAGAGCCTGTGCAGACTCGATGGGCCGAATGGCCTTCTTCTGCACTGTAAATTCTATGATCTCCGAGGAGGTTCACTAGATTGATTCCAGAGATATGGGGTTTGTCGAATGACGAGAGATTGAGCAGTTTAGGCCTACACTCTCTTGAGTTTAGAAGAATGAGAGGAGAATTAATTGAGGTATATAAGATGATTTAAAAACTATTGATAAAGTAGACATAGAGCGGATGCTTCGTCATGTGGGGCTATCTAGAACGAGAGTTCATTGTCTCAGGATAAGGGGTAGCAAATTTAAAACAGAGATGAGAAAAAATTACTTCTCTCAAAGGGTCGTGAATCTGTGGAATTCATGACCGCAGAGTGGTGGATGCTGGGACATTGAATAAATCTAAGGAAGAGATGGACAGATATTTAATTAGTAATGGGTTGAAGGGTTATGGAGAATGGGCATGAAAGTGGAGATGAAGCCAAGATTTGATCAGCCATGATTATATTGAATGGGCTCAAGGGGCTGAATTGCCTACTCCTGGTTGTTATGTTCTTGTTATCTGATCAAAGTACAGCAAACATTAAACCTTGAGTATGAATAGACAAATGTTTAGATCAGGTTGGTTCAAGGGATGAGAAACTTCAGTTATGAGGATAGATTGGAGAGGTTGGGACTCTTCTCCTTGGAGCGAAAAAGGCGTAGAGGCGATTTGATGGAGATGTTCACAATCATGAAGGGGCTGGCAGAGAAGCTAGGGGAGAAACTGTTCCCACACGTAAAACGATCAGGAGTGAGAGGGCATAGATGTGATTTGCAAAGGAAGCAAATGTGGTGTGAGAAAAAACATTTCAAAAACAGTGGAATGCACTGCTGGGGTCTGGAATGCACTGCCTGGGAGTGTGATGGAGGCAGGTTCAATCGAGGCATTAAACAGGGCATTGGATGATTACTCGATGTGCAGGGGTATGGGTAAAAGGCAGGAGAATGTTCTGTTCGGGTGTCAATGTGCACGGGTACGGGGAAAAGGCAGGAGAATGGCACCAAGTCACATTGCTCACTTGGAGAGCCAGTGCAGACTTGATGGGCCAAATGTCGGACTCCTGTGCTGTAACAATTCTGTAATTCTGTGAAGGTGGCTCAATTCCCCATTCTGCGACCCACTATTTTCTGACAGTTTGAAGCACAATAGGAAGTCATCTTCTCACTTATGGGGCGGCACAGTAGCACAGTTGCTTTACAGCGCCAGGATCCCAGGTTCGATTCTGCGCTTGGGTCACTGTCTGTGCGGAGTTGCACGTTCTGAGTGGGTTTCCTCCGGGTGCTCCGGTTTCCTCCCACAAGTCCCAAAAGACATGCTGTTAGGTAATTTGGACATTCGGAATTCTCCCTCTGTGTACCCGAACAGGTGCTGGAATGTGGTGACTAGGGGCTTTTTACAGTAACTTCACTGCAGTGTGAAGCCTACTTGTGACAATAAAGATTATTATTAAGTCACAATAACCTCCATTCCATTATTGTGCATCTTATTGGCCAGGAATATGTCATACTTGTGTTCTTATCAACTCGCAATATGAGGGCGGCATGTGGCACAGTGGTTAGCATTGCTCCCTACGGCGCTGAGGACCCGGGTTCAAATCCCAGACCTGCGTCACTGTCCGTGTGGAGTTTGCACATTCTCCCCGTGTCTGCGTGGGTTTCACCCCCACAACCCAAAGATGTGCAGGGTAGGTGGATTGGCCATGCTAAATTGTCTTAATTGGAAAAAAATAATAATTGGGTACTCTAATTTAAAAAAATTTTTTTTTTAAAATTTAAAACTTACAGTATTAGGACCTGAACGAACATTTACATTGCCTTGACATCACTTGCATTGACCAATGTGCTTATACTTATTTTCCTATCCTCAGGATTCCCTTAAGAACTTTACAACCATAGTGAGGTGCCACACACATCACGTGAGTGATCAGATAATCTGTTTTTGGTACTGTCCTTTGCAGTTCCTATTCAATGTTGCACCGTAGTGCCTGTCTAGATTAAGTAATTATGTCTGTGGTGGAATCTGAACCCAGAACCTTCTCGTTTAGTACTATTCACAAGTCTTCTGACTTGGGCAGGAGTGCTAGCAACTGAGCCAAGCTGACACTATAAAAATACGCATGCAAGCATTTAAAAGTACAATACAAGAAATGGCCCAAAACAGCTACAGCTCCCCTAACCAGTGTGTGTAACTATGTTTGGAGTCAAATTTCGAATGTACTTACCCATTCAGCATCTAAGGAAAATAGTCTTTACTTCCAGAGAATTAGAAAGTTTGCCAAGGAAATCTAAAAATCATTGAGTACCATTATCTCTTTGCAACTCAATGTTGGATGAGCTTTATCTTCCACTTCATTATTTATCAGGTAATATTTCAGATTATAATCGAGGTTGACCGTCCATTGCGTTTTGAAGTGGTGCTGCACCTTGTAGTTCCATCTTCAGAATTACTTCTTACTCAAAGGTCACATGTACTGTCTGGTAATTCTGTTGGATGAAGATCCCATGATGCGCTCTCTTCCAGTTTGCTAAAAGGATGGCAGAGAGATTACAGTTTCTGACCAGCAGTCCTTCCTCAACCAGTATCACAAAAGAGCAGGTTATCTGGTCAAATCTGATCCCAAGTGAAGGTCACTACTGCTACTGAAGGCAACTAAACATTCCTGGTCACTGTTACATAAGTGAGATTGTTAATGTGTTTATGAAATTTCCTCTCCGTTATTTATGCAAATTTGACTTTTTTTTTTACTATTGATCAGTTTATTACCTTTATCTGCCATTCATCTTATATGCTAATCAGACTATAAAGATTGCATCAATCCAAAGCAACTAGAGCTTCATGTTGATGCAGAATATCTAGAAACAGTCATGTATGAAGTCCCCTCTATTAGGGTGCTTCTTAGTTTTAACAGTTGATACCTTTTCAAGTTTGAGTTTCATTTTAAGATTTTCTAATGACTCCTATTGGTTTCCTCCTCCTCCTTCAGGTACCATGCGCTAAGAGCGCATTGGGGACCATGGACTTCCATTGGATTGGTCCAGGATTAAGCACTGCATTGGTTTGCCATTGCCTTCTGCGGTATGGCTGACCAGGGCACTCTCCCACTCTTAACACTTGCCATCAGGCACATTGGAAGCGTTTACAGGCCGATAATCAACCTCTTTGGCAACATTAAGCAAGCACCTTGGCCATCAAACCCTGGGGACTTGAACCCGGAGCTTCTGGCCCAATGGTAGGGATGCTACCCACTGTGACACAAGACCTTCCTGCTTTATCCCTTACGAACATCAAAATCAAACCAGAATTTATATGATGTGCGTGGGAAACAGTCATGCAGAGTTCTTAAGTTGCTCTTATTTAGAGAGCGACGCAGAGTTCTATATAAATGTGTTCTGTCAGCTCTTCATTGCCCTATTGGTCTCAGTTTGGTACCTGTAATATAGCTGCATCTTTTTTTACAGGTTATTGTCGATGTGTTTATATTTTGACTACTTTTGAGCAATTCCACTAAGTGCGAAAACGTGTATTACGAAGTGGGGGAAAGATGCTGTAATTCTAAACTGTTTTCTTAATGCAGGTCATCTCCCTGTCCACCCAAATTCTGCAGATCCAATGTGCATTCCCTGGAACTATGATGAGATCCTCTCGGTATTGCATGCACACACGAGTATAGTGTGTTTTATCGCAGGACATGATCACGACGGTGGTTATTACTTGGACGATCATGGAATTCACCATCTTACCTTTGAAGGTGTGATTGAAACGTCACCAGAGAGCCATGCATTTGGTACCATTTATGTTTGTGAAGACAGAATGATCTTGAAGGGAAGAGGCAGGATTCCTGACAGAGTTCTACACTACAGAAAAACATAAATGGATAGACATCTGTGTTATAACCTGTTGTGGCATGTAGATCTTTGGCACATGATACTGTGTACTTTCCAACCAAATGTTTAAATCAGTTTCCCCATTTTGCCTCTGTTGTATTTTTAATAAACACACACAAATGACAGAGCACGCAACAGTATCGGAAAATTTAATCAAGGGAATGAATCTGGGGATGCAGTACTTTATATTTTTTAAAATGCGCAAAATAATTTCTCACACTTTGTCCCAAATGATGTAGTACGTGTGCATTAGATCAGTGACCGTGGCACAGTCTGTCAAACACATAACATTAACTGGTGGGATGCATGTGAATATGCAATTTGATCAGGAACAGATTAAAAATCTTCAAATATTTTCTCAAATTGAATATAGGAGAATTTTTAAAAATTTGTTCATGGGACATGGGCATTGCAGGCTGTGCCAGCATTTGTTGCGCATCCCTAATTGCCCTTGAGGGGCAGTTAAGAAGAGCCAACCACATTGCTGCGGGTCTGGAGTCACACATAGGCCAGACCAGGTAAGGACGGCAGATTTCCTTCCCTAAAGGACATTGGTGAACCAGATGGGGTTTAATGACAATCGACACTGGTTTAATGGTCACTTTTAATTCCAGATTTTTATTGAATTCAAATTTCACCATCTGCAGTTGTGAGATTTGAACCTGGGTCCCCAGAGCATTACTCTGGGTCTCTGGTTTTACTAGTCCAGTGACATTACCATTATGCCACCACCTCCCCTTAATTCATGATGTAGGCACCGCTGGCTAGGCGAATATTTATTGCCCATCTGTAATTGCCCTTGAGAAGGTGATACTGAGCTGCCTTCTTGAACCACTACAATCCGTGTGATGTCGGTACACCCACAGTTCTGTTAGGGAGGGAGTTCCAGGATTTTGACCCAGCGACAGTGAAGGAACGACGGATATATTTCCAGGTCAGGATGGTGAGAATCTTGGAGAAGAACCTCCAGGTGCTGATGTTCCCATATGTCTGCTGCCCTTGTCTTTCTCGATGGTAGTGGTTGTGTGTTTGGAAGGTGTTGTCTAAGGAGCCTTGGTGAGTTCCTGCAGTGCATCTTGTAAATGGTACACACTGTTGCTACTTGTGCGTTCGGAGTGGAGGGAGTGAATGTTTGTGGAAAGGACACCAATCAAATGACTGCTTTGTCCTGGATTGAGTCGAGCTGCTCAAGTTGTTAGAGCTGTACAGATCCAGGTGTTAGGGAAACCAAGGTAGTTTTAAGGGATGGTATATTTGTATTGGTTAACCTAGAAATAGGGTATAGTTTTAAGTATGCTTAATTAATGTTTCTATGTCTGGAGGGGAAAACATATATTAAATTCATGCTGGACACTAGTGTGTGTATGTGAGAGTTTGTTTCAATTCCAACTGTGATTTTATTGTGCTTTAATGAGGGTTTTGGTGTGAAGAGCAAGTAAACCAGCAGTTTAGCAACTGTGGCCTAGTAAGGAAGAGAGGCTTTTAAGTTTTAGTTTAGCTGAATGTGATGGCAGTTGGAGATAAGTAGTGACAGAAATGGCAGTTCCCACAGCTCTGCTAAAAGCAGTTGGTTTTAGAAGACTAAAGAGGGAACATCTCTCAGCCTTGCTAGAAGAAACGCCTTACCACGGAGTAATGGATAAGAAAACAGATGCCGGAAACCTTAAAGTCCAGCTAGTTAAGGAAACTAGAAAAATGAAGAGATGTTTCCAAGAAGTCTGGAGTTAACAGAATGAAGGAAACTGAGAACCAGAACAGATTACTGTTCAGTAAAGTCACCGAGTTGAAAAGACATTGGCTTGTGAGAGGCCAGAAAGATAACTGCAGAGTGCCAAAGTTTGTGAGAAATCACTGCAGTTTGGAGAGACATTATTCAAAATAATCATGGAAATCAATGGCTGGAGCTTTTAAGATGCAGGAAACCTGAAGGGAGCAGTATAAAACCTGAAAGTGAAACTTTGATGGAAGAATTTCATAGAATTTACAGTGCAGAAGGAGGCCATTCGGCCCATCGAGTCTGCACCGGCTCTTGGAAAGAGCACCCTACCCAAGGTCCACACCGCCACCCTATCCCCATAACCCAGTAACCCCACCCAACACGAAGGGCAATTTTGGACACTAAGGGCAATTTTATCATGGCCAATCCACCTAACCTGCACATCTTTGGACTGGGAGGAAACCGGAGCACCCGGAGGAAACCGACGCAGACACGGGGAGGATGTGCAGACTCCACACAGACAGTGACCCAAGCCGGAATCGAACCTGGGACCCTGGAGCTGTGAAGCAATTGTGCTATCCACAATGCTACCGTGCTGCAGAGAGAAAGCATGTTACTTTTGAACGGGAAATTGTAAATCACTCGTGTGAAGCTGGAGTTCACAGACAAGATGGCTCATGGTTTTAGAATCATTCACAGACATCACTTGGGTTCAGAGAGGAGTGTGTCTTACCACAATCATCCTGTGTGCTTAAAAGAGACTTTGTGTGTTACTGAGACCATTGTAGCTAAAGATGTACTTTGTAATCTGCATTGATCTTAAAATCTGTGTGGAATTGTTGAGGCAAAGGGGGAGTAAATGAGTATTGTAGTATTTGTTTTTTTATTGTTAAAAGCTAAATAGTGGTCTTGTGACTCTGTTCCTCCACGTTTTATTAAAAAAAATAAAAGTCACGGTCTTTTGAGCTAGGGTTCCATTTTGGGCTCTTCCTGTCCAGTTAGAACATCAACTGGGATTGTAACACTGGCAAGTGGAAAATATTCCATCACGCTCCTAACGTATGCCTTGTAGGTGATGGACAGGCTTTGGGGAGTAGGATATAAGAAACTCGCTGTAGGATTTCTAGTCTCTGCCCTGTTCTTGTAGCCACAGTATTTATATCGCTAGTCTAGTTCAGTTTTTGATCAATGGTAATCCCCAAGGATGTTTTTCATCATAGAATCCCTACTGTGCAGGAGGCCATCCGGCCCATGGTCTCTGCACGACCCTCTGAAAGAGCACCCGTGCAGACCCAATTCCTCGCCGTATCCCCGTAACCCCAGCGAGGTACAATTTAGCATAGCCAATCCACCTAACCTTCACATCTTTGGACTGTGGGAGGAAACCGGAGCACCTGGAGAAAACCCACGCAGACACGGGAAGAATGTGCAAACCCCACACAGTCACCCAAGGTCGGAATCAAACCCGGGTCTCTAGTTATGGGAGGCAGCAGTGCTAAGCATATGCCACCGTGCTGCCCAGCAATGGTAATGCAATTAACTGTCATGGGGCGATGCTTAGATTCTGTTTTGTTGGATGTGACCACACAGTGGTTAGCACTGCTGCTTCACGATGTCAGGACCCGGGTTCAACTCCGGCCTTGGGTGACTGTGTGGAGTTTGCACTTTCTCCTCATGTCTGAAAATTAGGCCCAGCCATCTTCATTTAAAGCTGAACTAAGTAAAAATTAATTCTAATGGTTCCTAAAAATAAACATTGACAATTTTTACTTGTCTCACTTAAATGTTGATCCAATCAAGGTTGGACAACTATGCATGGGGGCACATCCAGGATTCCCATATCATGTTCATATCACAAGAGGTTACACTGTTCTAGCTCCTGTTGACCCAGAACTTGGGAAGTCGAGCAAAGAAAGGCTGTTTGTAAGATGTGGGATCCAGTTAACGAGGGAGAGTATCTTGTGAAAACAAAATATGTTAAATTCCTTCTCCAGAGAAGAATGATGCAATAAATTCATCTGAGATTATTGACTGGGTAGATTCTGTCAACAACACTGAAAACCTGGCTCTAAAAGTAGAAGATCGCTTGCCAAGGACAGTTATTCCAAGCCTGTCCGAAGGCATTTTCTCATAACCCGATTCTATTTTACTTTTACCCATCCAGACTGCAACATGGTTCAATTATAAGGTGCAGATTACATTCAAATAATGTCCCCCACCGCAACCTAATTGCACAATATATGTTAATTCGCTATCACACATTTGATACCTCAGTGTCATTATATATGCTCTTCAAACTTGCATGGGGCTTCTGGGGTTGGATTTTAACAGAATGAGATGCAAAAAGACCAATGGAGGTCCTGAAATCCAATGTGGTAGAGATTAATTTAACTTAATTCGGCTTGCATTCATGCAGGTCTTTAGAGCTTTTTTTTGTGATTCTCTATCTTGTAGCTGTTGCTGAATCTTCTTGGGTTCAGTAGTTTGGTATGCATACAATTGACTTGGATCTTTGCAAATTTGGATCTTTAAAAGGGAATTTAGATGTGGGAAGCAGGCGATAAGAGAGAAATACCAGAGTGCACCGAATGCTGGGAGAGACGGATGGCACCAGAGCAGTAAGGTATTAGGTGGGTTGAGATTAAGGGGGAAGAAAGCCTAAATTACTGTGCGTATATATGGCTGCATCTTCTGAGCTCTTGGCAGTATATCTGGGGTTACCTGGGTAATTATTTACTGACCAACCCTGATCACCCCCATCTCAATTTTCCCAGTTTATTCAATCCTCATAGCTAATACCCTCCATACCAGGCAACATCCTGGTAAACCTTTTCTGTACTCTCCAAAGCCTCCACGTCCTTCAAGTAGTGGTGACCAGAATTGAACACAGTATTCCAAATGTGGCCTAACCAACGTTCTATATAGCTGTAACATAATTTGAGTTTTTATACTTGATACCCCGGCCTTTGAATGCAAGCATGCCATATGCTTTCTTTACCACATTTCAACCTGTGCTGCCACTTTTAAGCATCTGTGGACTTGCACGCCCAGATCTCTGTGTCTCTATGCTCCTGATGGTTCTGCCATTTATTTTATAGCTCCCACCTAAATTGGATCTACCAAAATACATCACCTCGCATTGTCCGGGTTAAAGTCCATCTGCCATTTCTTGGTGTCTGAATGAGGCCATTGAATCTCACGAGAGGCAGATTTAATGGAATCTCGCGAGGCGTCGCGATCTGGATCTTGATTCACTGGGCCTGATCCAGATCAGCATATTTAGATGAGCCATTAGGCTGATTTATGTATGCGTTCGCAGGATTCTCCCAGTGCCCGGAACCTAATGGCCGCAGCTGGGAGACCTCGCCAGGGCACCGTTTAGTACGGTTTCCACAAACATGGACCAGTCATAATGGCACCTCTGACACCTCCCAGGCCATTAGAGATCTTCGGGTGGTTGGGGACAGGCAACTTGGCACCCTGGTGTTTCCTCTGGCACCTGGGCACCTTGCCATTTCCAGCTGGGTACCTGGCAGTGGCAGACCAGGTGGCACTGCCAAAATGACAGTGTCCAGGTGCCAGAGATCCTGCTTGGGGTAACCATAGCAGCTGGAGGGGGATAAGGTGGTGTTCCTGGGGCCTCCCTGAGGTTGGGGGGAGGGGTTGCTTAAAGGCGGAGGGGAGATCGGGGCAGCCAAACAAAATGGCACTCCAATTTGCGAAGAGCCTTAAGCTCACCAGGAGGAAATGACTCCAAGTGCAAGATGTTTCTCGGCCCTGCAGCATGGGGAGGGGGATTGAGTCGTGTTTGGGTCACAAGGGATGAAGCTGCCGGCTCTGATGGCCCCCTGCGCTGACACGGGAAGGTTACTTCCATGAAGCTCGTGGCTTCTGCGTGCAGCAATGGGAGGGCGGGCCACGCTCCAGCTAAATGCTGATGGGTTTTATAATTTGTCCCTAAAAGACGCTTTACTTATTTAAACTGGTTGTCAGCCTCAGTTCAGTGGCTAGTCGATCTGCATCTGGTCCCGCTTCTGGAAACTATCCAGCAATGGGACTGCGCCCGCAAGTTATCACAAAGTGATCCCCAACTGCTTAAAAAATAAATGTTTTTATTGGAGATTTTCATTTTGTACATTACAGATTAGACAAATCTGTACAACCAAACCAAATACAATGTCCAGAAAAAATAAATTAAAAGTAACACCAACACAACCCTACCCCCAACAACTGACGTGATCAGTTTCTTACAGTAAACTATAAATGGTTGCCACGTCCAGTAGAATTCCTCAGCCGAACCCTTCACAGTGTACTTGACCATCTCTCGCTACAACAGTCCCTTCAAGTCTCACAACCATACTGAGGCGCTGGAAGAGACATCCACCCCAGCAGAACCTGCCTCCGGGCAATCAACAAGGTGAAGGCAAGAGCATCCGCCCTGCACCCGTTTGCAGCCCCGGCAAGTCCAACACCCCAAATATGGCAACTAACGGACAGGACACCAGTTCAATATTCAGAATCAGCGATGTGGTGCTAAAGAAGGAGACCCAAAAATTCACAAGCTTGGGATAAGACATGTGAGTCGTTGGCCGGACACCCGGAACAGCACTCGCTCCTATCTAACTCCGAGAAGAAAAATATCCTTGGCTTAGTCAGGTGTGCCCTAAACACCACTTTAAGCTGAATTAAACCCAGCCGCGCGCATAAAGGTGTGGAGTTCATTCTGCAAAGGGCCTCACTCCACACCTCATCATATATTATGGGTCCCAGCTCCTCCCACCCGACCTTTACCCACCCCACTGAAGCGGATTCTTCTGCCAGAATCCGGCCGGCTCCCCAGTTACTTTATCAGGCCCCTGCCTCTCACCCAGGCAATCAGGAAAGTCCTGCATACCATGTCCAAATGCTTCCTCGATCCCTGTCCCCAGTTTAGGAAAATTTGACCACTTCAAATGGCGTTTGTACATTCGGGTAATTTGTGCCACTTAGAATCACTTTTAGACGCAGCAATTTCACCATACGCACCACACAATCAATTCCTGCAATTATGCCATATCTCCTTCAGTGAATACTTGTGTTGTTGATCCCTCAATCCTAGATAGTCCTATGGTTTACCCTTAATCTCCACAATTTCTACTTCAATTAATAGGCTTCCATCTGGAATGTTGTCACAAATCCTTTTGGAGTTAAATTGAGCGCAGCATTTGGCGTCTTCATTTGGGTTGTCAATTGTTCAAAAACAAAAACAAACGGAGCCTGGTCAGACCGAATCTCCTCCTTCTGAATCCGTGCGGATTCTGTGAATTACATTATTGTTGTACTGCAGTGTTGTCCAGTGTGCTAGCCACATGTTGCAGATTGCGAATCCACTTGTGACCAGTTGCTTATTAGCAAGTTAAAAAAATGAGTGACGGATACCGCGCATCTTGATATCCCAGAGAAAATAAACTTAATTTACGCAACCTCTCATCATAGGACAACATTCCCATTCCAGGGACCAATCTAATGAACCTTCGCTATACTTCCTCCAATCCAAGTATATCCTTCCTTAAAAATGGTCACAATTGTAGCAAGAAGTTATTTTCGTACTCCAATCCCTTTGCAAAAGATCAGCATGCCATTTACACAAAAAGTGCAGCAATGTTACGGTACACATGCGCAGGGGGTGTGGGGTAGTGCCCATGTGCGTGGGGGTTGACATTTACCATGGGTAGGAGTGTGGGGGACCCACAAGCTCACTTAGTTGGGCATCATTCAAAAATGGCACCCCCCGATTCGGAGTTCAGCTCCCCGGTGAGAAACTTCCCAGGGCCCAAAAAAGTGACCAAGTGCCATTGGATAGCGGTGGCGAATTCGTCAGCAAGCCAGTGTAAAAATCCCTGAAGAACCCGCCACAAATGAATCTAAAATTTTTTGGGAGAATCCCGCCCGAGCTGTTCTATTTGACGTTTTGTGCCATTTTTAACTACTGAAATCATGATGATTTTGCTAACCATATTTTCTTTTCACAACCCCATATCCAGTGGAACCCATGCCCCTCCTCGAATCATGCCTGAACAGGCTCCCAATGCTCACCAACAATTAACTGACTGTTAGCACCTGAAGTCTTTCCTCCTCCACTATCCCATCCTTCCCCATCCTCCTCCACCATCCCTCAATCATGTTACGTGCATTAACAAAGTTATGTAAATGAGCTGTCCTCAAGCTGTGGGACGAGGGCAGTTTACAAAGGACAGAGTACTGTGCAGGACCATAGATTCCAGAACATTAATTTCTAGGCTATAAAAATAGATTGTTTTAAAAAGGAATGAATTTAGAGTACCTAATAATTTTTTTTCTAATTAAGGGACAATTTAGCATGGCCAATCCACCTAACATTTTTGGGTTGTGGGGGTGAGACCCATGCAGACACAGGGAGAATGTGCAAAGATAAATTGTATATAATCAGTGCATTTTTACAGTTCTTGTTGATGCATTTAATTAATGGCATAGGTTCATTATGTTTTTCATGTAATTCACTGTACAGTACAGTCTATTCTTTACCTAATATTAATACAACCAATATAGATTGAGAAGGAAAACCAGTAAATTCAATTTGAAAATGTCAAATGATATAGATCAAAATTTTATATTGGCAACTGAATTTCTACTAATGAACAATTGGTCCCCATTCTGAAAAAGGGCCCATAAAATAAAATATATAGTTGATCAAATCAAACAGCATGTTCCTCTGGTTGATTGTAATAGGTAGAGTTGAGACTTAAGCAGCCAGCCCGTGCTTGTAAATCTCCAAACTAAATGTCTACAGTAAATTACAATTCCATGATGGGGCAGCACTTGCTGAACAATCCTGAATGTGTTAATAACTGCACTGACAACCAATTTAAAACCATCAGTCGAGCTCATAATATGGCTCACTTACGCTTGCTAGAAGGGAGACATTCCCTGCAAACAAAAGGAATATGTTCAAGTCTCCAGTGTTTTACTTACCCAGGAGCTTGGTTGCTTTTACCATGATGTGGAGATGCCAGCGTTGGACTGGGGTGGGCACAGTAAGAAGTCTTACAACACTAGGTTAAAGTCCAACAGGTTTATTTGGAATCACTAGCTTTCGGTGCATAGCTCCTTCATCACCTGATGAAGGAGCTATGCTCCGAAAGCTCGCGATTCCAAATAAACCTGTTGGACTTTAACCTGGTGTTGGAAAGTTTTTACCATGGCAACATCTCGATCAATCAGTGGTGACTTGTCAACCAATCAGTACCCTTCCCTCCTGCAGCATAAATTGTTGTGATCATTTGAAATTTGGCATTCTTATGTTTGTCCTGATGAGTGCAAGATGAAAAACTTCAGTAACAGATTCAAATATGTGTTTGTAATTTAGAGGCTCCACCTCCTCCCGAATTTAGGGGATTGGGGATAATCCAGTGCAAATATAGGCAGTGAAAGGCTTGCACATCAGAATAGGGCAGTAATAGATCATTAGGCCTCTGAAACAGAAACAAATATTCACTGAGCTTCCAAATTAACTTTGGATATTTGTCAAAACCAAGAAGGAGACGCTTGTAAAAAGTGACAGCGTGTGAGGGAAACCCAATAAGGAAGCAAAATGGCTGCTTCGTAAAATGCCTCATTAGTGAGATGATTAAGGTGGTACTGAACTGCACAAAGTGGGTGAAAGGTGACCTGCCTAATCTGGCATCCCTCCAAAAAGGCAATATTGCAGCATTGTGAACACCGCCTGCAAGAAGTGGAAATATATGCATAAAATGATAATATCAAGTGATGTGGCACATAAACAGGACCCACTAGTACCATCTGCTGTTAGTGTGGGGCTAAAGATTGTTTCTGCTAAGTATTCCTCTCATTCTTCGCCCATGCCAAGCCCTCACATAACCTTATACCTCGTTCCTTGCGACTTATTCAAAACGGATCCTCGGGAATATATCCATCAAGTTTCCAATACAGAATGGGAAAATGTGCTTTACTCATGACTTTTGGGGCCATAACATCTCAAGTCATTTATAATAGCCTAACTGCATGAAGCAAAATCAGCTCGTGCCACATAGTTCATGTCTGACACTGTACATGTGATTCTTTCAACTTCCAACCTGTCAAGACAGCATTGCTGCTGCTGAAGCCAGCTACCATCTTAAGGGTACGATCCCAACTAGCAGAATGACCACTTTGCTCCATCATAGGTGCTGAAGGCACACCTCCGCTGAAAATTCCCAGCTTTGGCAGTGCCTGTGGCATCACCTAATGTGGGTTTCAAAATCCCTACCGTCCCCTTGTTCCCTGAAGGCCGGAGACATTTTGTAAAAAAAACAAGTGCTTGTTCTGTTGAAGTCATGAGGAAACTTTCCAGACTGGTAAAGAGAAGGGAAGATAAAATAATGACTAAATTTTGATACAATGCCAGAAGAACAAGTTACAAAGCACCGCATAAGCAGTCAGCCACATCAAGAGTACACTGTCAGTAGAAGAGTGACAATAAAAAGTGAATTGCTTTCTGCCCCTTGCTGGTTGAGTGAGCCTCTTTGATGGATGCAGCCCTGTGATGTTGAACTCTCTCACAAACCAGCAGCAAGGTCAGGGATTGGAAGACTGTGCACAGCTCCCCCATCCAACAGCCAGACAGCACGATTGTAGGGCAGGGCCCTTGTGCTGGTCCGTCTTCCTGAGGCATAAGAGCAGACTCTCAGCCCTTTTTTAAAAAGATTATAGAATACCTACAGTGCAGAAGGCCTTTTGGCCCATCACCGACCCTTCGAAAGCTCACCCTACCTAAGCTCAATTCCCCACCCTGTCCTTGTAACCTCACCCAACGTTTGGACATGGAGGGGCAATTTAGCATGGCCAATCCACCTAACCTGCACGTAATCTTTGGACTGTGGGAGGAAACCGAAGCACCCAGAGGAAACCCACGCAGACACGGGGAGAACGTGCAAACTCCACAGACAGTAACCAGAGGTTGGAATTGAACCAGAGTCCCTGGCGCTGTGAGGCAGCAATGCTAACCACCGTGCCACTCATATATCATTACTCAGGATATAAATACTTTGCTTCAGTGTACAGCCACCAAACAAAAAGAGCAGTGCTTCTTTATGCCATAAATTTATACTCACTCATCCAAAAATGGAAAATTATAATTTTGCACCATATCAAGCTTTCAGAAGTGAAATTTTTAATTGGACCACTTCCTAAATACCAAGGTACATGTTGTTACATACCAATTTGATTTATTACAATGTATTCATTCCTTACTTTCCAAAGCCTTCAATCTATACAATAATTACAAATGTAATTGTGAGGAATGGTGAAAGCAAGGTTTACATTTGTTTAAAGTATGTATGACCTTTTTAAAGAAACTATGTGCTGTCTATCAGTTACAGGCGAGTGTGAAACATTCCCAGACATCAACTGAAGGAGCAGTTCTCCCAGTGACTAAGCCAACTGCTCTCTCTCAACCAACATCGCCACAAACATTTAGACTGATCATTTAATTTATTTTTATGGAACCTAATCTCAAAATGGTCACCACAATTATGTAGCAACAATGACTGTTCTTTAAAGAAACGTAGTTCAGTAGTTATGAAGCATGTTGGGTTGTGTAAAGATGAGATAAAGTGTTACATTGGTGCAAGTGCTTCATTGATTAGATTAGAAGGTGATTTCATTTCCCTTTGTGAGTAATATTTTTCCTTACAAGCGTTTCTCTGTTTTGCATTAAAAAATTGTCTTTAGGGTATGATTTCCTCTTGCCAGAGTTTTAAAAATATTTTTCCAATTAAGGGTCAATTTAGCATAGCCAATCCACCTATCCTGCACATCTTTGGGTTGTGGGGGTGGGACCCACGCAGACACGTGGGGAGAATGTGTAAACTCCATACGGACAGTGACCCGAGTCAGGGATCGAACCCGGGTCCTCGGAGCCATGAGGCGGCAGTGCTAACCACGGATAATTTCCTCAAGTTAATAATAGCAAAGATGTTAATTCTGGCTTAGACTTAGCTGACAGCAGCAAAATGTCCGTACTTGCTGCTGACCTCAAAGAAAACTGCCCACAAAAATATAGCAACCTCATAGAATGGAGTTCCTCCGTCCAGATACCAGTTTGAATCTGGCATCAACTCAAAGAGAACTTGACAAGGTGTCCAGCAACAGTGATGGTACAAACCAGGATGAGCAGCCAATCAGACTAAAGTATTCACATCGACCACAAACCAGGAAGTAAAACGCACTGACTACTCTTCAATTTTCACTAAGTTCTACAAATAAATAATTGAAACAGTGTTACGACATCCTGGGCTAGTGCGCAGTCAATTCCAGCCCCATGTGCCCTGGAGTCACAACACACGGGAACTAACCAATAATTCTGATTTTTAAAAATCCTGAAATCTTTGGCCCTTGGCTGCCCAATAATTACAGTCACCAGATTTGTAAGTTTAAACACAAGTACTGTTTATTTACCCAAACAAAGATTAAATATACAGTAAGTATAGCTGCTTAACAAGCGAATACCTGATTTGATTCCCCCTTTAATTGCCCCCCCTCTACCCGCACACACAAGATAGACACAGAGGTGTAAAGAGGTGAAAATAATAAGTATTAAGGTCAAAAGGTAAGAGTCCTTACTTCAGATGATGAGTTCTTTAGTGCACTTTCTTCACAATATGAGTGTGGATTAAAGTCTCTGGTTTACAGCCCGTAATGATCTTCCTCCAAGTTAGCAATATCTTACAGCTTTCCCAGGAGAGGTCCCTGGCTTTGCATCAGCCGATTCTGCAGCGAGTTTTCAGATTCTGGATTCTGCTTGCATCAAGTCTTTTCTGCAGAGAGAGTTGGTTTCCACAGTGGCCTTCTGGTGAGAATTCACTGGTTATTTCTGGAGCGGGGAAGAAGAGAGTGTTTCTCTCTTAGCTGCTAGAGCGAAATTGAAAGCTCCTTAGGTCTCTGAACCATTTCAGTGGGATGAGATCTAATCATCACCTGTTACTCAGCAGAGCACAGTGTTGTTGGTCAATTCATTGGCTACCAGTCAAATGAGTCAAACTGAGTCATCACTGTCATCAACGAATCTGCAAACTCCAGGGTGAACTGGCATAGTCCTTTCTGTTTGAATTAAAGGCGCAGGCCACTTTCTTTAAAGACACATGTCTATTAATCAACTTAATCATCCATGAATCAAAAGTGCAACAGCAATTAAAAGAAAGGTAGACAGGTAATGAACAAGAACAGGAAGGACCCACTCTATCAATCATAGATGTGCTCAGCCCGTTACACTAAAGTAATGTGCAAAAATGTATCAACACAGATTAAATGTTCAAGACCTGTAGTGCGGTTTCAATTTGCAACTCTCTGACTCAGTTATCAAAGTGACACTATGTTGCAAAATTAACATAATTATAAATTAAGTACAATATATTATTCCAACAGAAAAGTGCTTGAACTCAAAGTTTTCTTTCTGGACCAGCAGTTCTAAAAAAAAATTTAAACTGGAGGTTGGATTTTCTTTAGCATCAATCTATTTCAGTCAAGTTCAGAGGCTCTTCTGGTCCCATAGTTGGCTCATATTGGATTTGTTTATTGTCACGTGTACCGAGGTACAGTGAAAAGTATTTTTCTGTGAGCAGCTCAACAGATCATTAAGTACATGAGAAGAAACGGGAATAAAAGAAAATACATTATAGGGCAACACAACATATACAATGGGCAAAATTCTCCACCAACGGCGCGATGTCCGCCGACTGGCGCCAAAAACGGCGCCAATCAGACGGGCATCGCGCCGGCCCAAAGGTGCGGAATGCTCCGCATCTTTGGGGGCCGAGCCCCATCATTGAGGGGCTAGGCCGACGCCGGAGGGATTTCCGCCCCACCAGCTGGCGGAAATGGCGTTTGTTGCCCCGCCAGCTGGCGGAAATGGCGTTTGTTGCCCCGCCAGCTGGCGCGGAAATGCGGCGCATGCGCGGGAACGTCAGCGGCCGCCGACAGTTTCCCGCGCATGCGCAGTGGGGAGAGTCTCTTCCGCCTCCGCCATGGTGGAGGCCGTGGCGGAGGCGGAAGGGAAAGAGTGCCCCCACGGCACAGGCCCGCTGCGGATCGGTGGGCCCCGATTGCGTGCCAGGCCACCGTGGGGGCACCCCCCGGGGTCAGATCACCCCGCGCCCCCCCCAGGACCCCGGAGCCCGCCCACGCCGCCTGGTCCCGCCGGTAAATACCAGCTTTGATTTACGCCGGCGGGACAGGCAATTTCTGGGCGGGACTTCGGCCCATCCGGGCCGGAGAATTGAGCGGGGGGTCCCGCCAACCGGCGCGGCCCGATTCCCGCCCCCGCCCAATCTCCGGTACCGGAGACTTCAGCGGGGGCGGGATTCACGGCGGCCAACGGCCATTCTCCGACCCGGCGGGGGGTCGGAGAATGACGCCCAGGTAACTATATAAGCACTGGCATCGGATGAAGCATACAGGGTGTAGTGTTAATGAAGTCAGTCCATAAGAGGGTCATTTAGGAGTCTGGTGACAGTGGGGAAGAAGCTGTTTTTGAGTCTGTTTGTGCGTGTTCTCAGACTTCTGTATCTCCTGCCCGATGGAAGAAGTTGGAAGAGATCTTTGATTATACTACCCGCTGTCCCCAGGCAGCAGGAGGTGTAGATGGAGTCAATGGATGGGAAGCAGGTTTGTGTGATGGACTGGGCGGTGTTCACGACTCTCTGAAGTTTCTTGCGGTCCTGGGCCGAGCAGTTGCCATACCAGGCTGTGATGCTGCCCGATAGGATGCTTTCTATGGTGCATCTGTAAAAGTTGGTAAGAGTCAATGTGGACATGCCGAATTTCCTTAGTTTCCTGAGGAAGTATAGGCGCTGTTGTGCTTTCTTGGTGGTAGCGTCGACGTGGGTGGACCAGGACAGACTTTTGGAGATGTGCACCCCTAGGTGCACCAGTCTAAATGGTGTTCCTACAGTGATCTGGCCAGGATGCTCGCAGCTCTTTATTAATATAATAATATAACCATGTTATGAATGGCAAGACTGTAATTAGAACTGCAATGGAAAGTCTGCAGCCACCAAGATACCTGGAAAATATAACAATATACCATTAAATTCATTCCCCAACTGCAGAAAGGAATAATGCCATAAAACACATTGCCCGTTGCTAATTTTAAAAATGTAATTCAAATAGATCCTATCCATTGGGTAAAAATTGGCAATCTAATTTTGGGCAGTGATTTGTAAAGGATTCCTTGTGCATTGGAAACAATACCATGACCCATCATAAAGCCTTAGGTCCTTGTAGATTTGAGCAACTGTGATTATGTAAACATTGTTCATTTCTATGAATGGAGTTTTAATGACATATAAAGAGACACTTACTAATACATGAAGAGAGTGAAGTCAGGAGATATATGTCTGCAATGTTTCACTCTGTGAATAAATCTATTCCAAAGAAAAACTGGCTATGGTTTCTTCCTTCACCAACTGGCTATCAGGAATATAACAAACACTCCTCTCAACGGTCTCCACGTGTTCAAGTTAACAGAGAAGCACTTTGCTTTTTAAAGTATTTCCTTCTACATTACTGTTCTCCTTTAATATAACATACATGTAATCGTATAAGGCATCTTTGGAAGCCTTGGAAAAACCTTTCCAAAAACGGGGATCAACTTAATTGCCGAATATAAAAGGTGAAACACTGGCCTGGGTGTGGGTGGTCGCCATTTTGAAATGTCACCTGCTTCTGATGCAAAGCATGAGCGTGGTACCTTTGCGACACATTGGCAATGTGCATCAGAACAGTAACAAGCAGCACTGAAGTGGCAAGTCACAGTTTCAATTCATCCGCTTAGCTTGAATCCTAATACAAGTTTTGCAAGGCAAAGGTTATATCAGGGCCGTAACTTCCTTGGAGTGGCAATCAGCATCTGTTTGTCACTTCATGCCCACTTGCCTACACCAAATTTCTTCTGTGCCTATCTTGCCCAAACTTCTGACTCAGGCCTGGTTAGATCCAGGCAGCGAAGCTGTCTCTGAGGCTCAGCGTTGAAGTGCAGGAGAGGTGAACTGAAGGAGGACACATTCCCTTTTGAACAGCATTTAACTGCTGTAAACCAGCTAAATTTGAATTTAAATTAACAGGCCAGGGAGAAGGTAAGTGCCAAAAGGATTTGAGGAGGGAGGTGGGGTTCAGACCTCGGTGTGTGGGAGTAGAGAGTTCAGACACCGGGGTGGGAATGGGAATTATTCAGACCTCGATGGGGTGGGGGGGGAGCAGCGAGGGATTGAAGGTCAGGAATTCGAAGGGTCAGGTCAGGGGTTGGGTCTGGTCTGGTCGTGTCGGGGGTGGAGGGTCCAGCCAGATCAGGAGAGGGGTGGGAAATCGGGATCCGGTCAAAGTCTGGCCTGAGGGACAGGGGAGGGGATGTTGAGGAGTCCCGTGTGGGTGGGGGTATCATAAGGGGGGAGAAAAGAGTCCCACGGTGGGGATCGATCTGTGTCCTTACACTACTAACCCAGAAGTTTTCATTGCTTTAACATTTTGAAAATAGCTATTGCTGGAACCCAGTTGGAACCATCTGCAGTTTGCGATTTAAATCACATTTTCACATGGTTCCCACTGCAAGGAAATTTCCCAGGAAAAGTTTGCACTTCTGGGCAATCGCCCTGCAAATATTTATGTGTGAAGTTCCAAGAGGGATTTACAGCAAATCTTTGGAGTTCCTCCCACAACCCTATCCTTGGGAGCTTGGATGTTACGGCAAATTGTATCACTGGATGGGGATGAGTGCATCCAGGGAGAAGGATAGCTGGGGTGTTCTATCCAGGTTAACCTTTAGCTCATATCTTTAACTAAAGAGGGGAATTGAGGCAGAACATAGAAAGAATGGGGAAAAGGTTAAGGGTTCACATGCCTCATTGAAGTTTAAATATACAAAACTCTTCTGTTGCTACTGGATATTCTTAAATTTTTTGCAAAATGATAGCAAAAGTTAAACCTAACTCATATATTTCTTTATTTTCTTTATTCTCTCATGGGATGTGGGTATCACTGACAAGGCCAGCATTTGTTGCCCATCCCTAATTGCCCATGAAACCATGAATGGCTCTGAGAGGAGTTGAGAGCGAGTCTGGAGTCGCATGTAGGCCAGACCAGGTAAGGATGACAGATTTCCTTCCCTAAAGGCCATTAGTGAACCAGGTGGGTTTTTACATCAATCAGTGATTGTTCTTTACATTCTACATTTATTGCTGCCATGGCGAGATTAAGACCCTTGTCCCCAGAGCAATAGCCTGGGCCTCTGGGTTACTAGTCTAGAGACATTACCATGATGCCATCGCCTCCCTGTAAATGCTGCAGAGGTAGTAGCAATTTTAAAGGACTGCTGGTATTCTTTTGTTAGTTTGTGGTCTGAAGCACCTGTAGTGTTTAGCATCCACACTGTCCCTCTAAACCATTGGGACATTGTGTAACAAGTGGAGGTACCATATACAAACAACAATACCACCTCTCGTTTGTACATGACACGAGTCCGATTAATAAGGCTGAAAGGATTTGCTGAAGAGTGATACAAAATGAAGAGTCAAGGTAATATGTGAGAATCTAATCTGTTCGAAGAATGTAACTTTTCAGATAACTATATATTAGACCTCTGAAAGTCCTTGAGAAACTTGTGGGCTGCCACATTTGAAACAAAAAGCTTCTAGGTTTCGGAATTTTGGATAGAATATTGGAATGAATAAAGGACATGGAACCTAGATTATGAATTATTCATATTATTTCTTTGTTCAAATATCTACGGCTGTATTTTGTTTGAGGAATACTGAATGATACGCACTTTCCTGAATGTCGGCACAGAAGAATCCATGTAACAATAATAACTAACCCCAACAGCTCCCTGCAAAATAACACAGGATAACAGAGTAAGAATCAAAATGGAATCAAAACATAATAAACTGGATAAACTCAGCAGGCAAGGTAGCATCTGCGGAAGGGGAAACAGAATAGACTCTCCTTCATAAATCCATAGAAGAGTTATACGACTCAAAGGGTGAGATTCTCTGCCCCCCCCCCCCCCCCCCACCCCAATGTCTCTCTTCTGGTCCCGCCACTTTCAATGGGACATCCCATTGAATCCACCCTACATCGCCGGGCGGCGGTGCACCGTCGGCGGGACCGGAAGATCATGCCCAAGACGTTAACTCTGTTTCTCTCTCCGCAGATGATGCCTGACCTGCTGAGTTTATCCAGCATTTTCCGTTTCCCCCCCAGATTTCCAGCAATCACGGTGTTTTGCTTTTGTATCAGAATCAACATGATCCAATTTAGTAGTCACACAAAAAAAGTGATTTGAAGGTAGCAATTACTGAACAGACAAATCACATACACTAAACATTCCACATAAAAAGGAAATTACATCTATAAGAAATAGGAAAAGTGGTAAAAGTTCAATATTATAAAAACTACAGTGAATACAAACAATTAACTCTTTTACATAAGAACATAAGAACTAGGAGCAGGGGTAGGCCATCTGGCCCTTCGAGCCTGCTCCGCCATTCAATAAGATCATGGCTGATCTTTTTGTGGACTCAGCGCCACTTTCCAGCCCGATCACCATAAACCTTAATCCCTTTATTCTTCAAAAACCTATCTATCTTTATCTTGAAAACATTTAATGAAGGAGCCTCAACTGCTTCACTGGGCAGGGAATTCCATAGATTCACAACCCTTTGGGTGAAGAAATCCCTCCTAAGCTCAGTCCTAAATCTACTTTGCCTTATTTTGAGGCTATGCCCCCTAGTTCTGCGTTCACCCGCCAGCGGAAACAACCTTCTCGCATCTATCCTATCTATTCTCTTCATAATTTTATGTTTCTATAAAATTCCGCCCCACCCCCCCCCCCATCCTTCTAAATTCCAACGAGTACAGTCCTGGTCTACTCAAAATCTCCTTGTAATCCAACCCCCTCAACTCTGGTATTAATCCAGTGAATCTCCTCTGCACACCTTCCAGCGCTTGTACGTCCTTTCTCAGGCATGGAGACCAAAACTGAACACAATACTCCAGGTGTGGCCTCACTAACACCTTATACAGTTGCAGCATAATCCTCCTAGTCTTAAACTGGTTTAGCACACTGGGCTAAATCGCTGGTTTTTAAAGTAGACCAAGGCAGGCCAGCAGCACGGTTCAACTCCCGTACCAGCCTCCCCGAACAGGCGCCGGAATGTGGCGACTAGGGGCTTTTCACAGTAACTTCATTGAAGCCTACTTGTGACAATAAGCGATTTTCATTTTTCATCCCTCTAGTAATTACATACAAACATATAAACCTTACATACAAACATATAAACCATGCCATCATTCATGAAAAAAACTTGCATTTCTACAGCATCTTATCATGTCCTTGGTTCAATGTTAGCACTTTATTGCTTATTTAAGTGCAGCCACTTCAGCATACAGGTAAACCCAATCATGAATTTGCACACAACAAAGTCCAACCAACAGCTAAGGGATCTTTTATAACTGTCTGACCTGTCAGACAGGCCTCAGGACACCCAGTCACCTGAAAGATCTCTGATAATTTAGCCCCCATCCTGGGGTCAGCCTGAACCCACAATCTTCTGATTCTGAGGTGCAAGTAATACCAATTGAGTCAAACTGAAGGTCAACAGGAAAGTTACCCAGTCTGCCCTATAAATTGCCAAGTGGCTGGACTAAGATATGCCTGGCTAAAAGGCCTGGGAGCATCTAGCTCTGTTCCAGCTCTTGGACAAAGAATAGTGCATGATCTGGACAGATATAAAAGGCAAAAATAAAATGAAAGGGTAGCACAAGGTAACATGGTTGATGCAAGCAAATTAACCAAAAATGCTTGAATCTTGCTGAAAGGAGATGTGTTGCTGAAGCTTCTTGTCTTGCACTCGTGAGGACAAACACAAGAATGCACGGTAGCACAGTGGTTAGCACTGTTGCTTCACAGCAACAGGGTCTCAGATTTGATTCCCAGCTTGGGTCACTGTCTGTGCAGAGTCTGCACGTTCTCCCCTGTCTGGGTGGGTTTCCTTCGGGCGCTCTAGTTTCCTGCCAGAGTCCCGAAAGATGGGCTATTAGATAATTTGAACTTTTTGAATTCTTCCTCAGTGTACCCGAACAGGCGCTGGAATGTGGCGACTAGAGGCTTTTCACAGTAACTTCATTGCAGTGCGAATGTAAGCCTACTTGTCACAATACAAATTAAGAATGCCAAATTTCAAACAATTACAACAATTCATACAACAGCAGAAAAGGGGGCTGACTGGTTGGCAAGTCAACTCTGACTGGCCATGGCACTGCCATGGTGAACCAACGGGGAACTACTGGCTCCCTAAACTCCCGAATAAGTCACAAAAGGTGCAAAGCTTGAGCATATCTCCTTTTGTTTGCAGAGAATGGGTCCCTGCGAATGAATGTATGTCACTCCCATTACCGTTTCAGCTATGGTATAAATCGTGATTGTTTGAAATTTGCCATTCGTGTTGTTCTGATGAGTGCAAAATGAAAAGCTTCAGCAAACATTCTTTTCAGCAATATTCAAATATGTTTACTTTAAAATGAATGATTGACATGGGGTGAAGTGTTATAATTTAAGTCAGTGATTATAGTTAAAATGGAAGCTGCATACCGCCCCTCCTCCTCATGGAAAATGTTGTTCTTTGCACCGTGTTGAAGCCGCCAAGCCCATAGGATTGCTACCATTGAACACATGTACATGTGCAATTCCGAGAGACTTTTCCAGATGAAGTTGTCTACAAAGAATTAAGGCAAAGGCGATGATAAACTGGGGGGAGGGGAATACCAAGAATCAGACAGGAAACATCTTCCGGGCCTTCTCTATATGTCAGCTACTTTACAGGAATTCCTTAATATTACCGTGTTGCCATAGCATAGTCCAACCCTTTCACCAGTTAATAGAATGGAAGAAAGAACTTGTATTGATATAGCACCCCTTTCACAACCTCAAGACATCCAAAAGCATTTCACAGCCAATATGTGCTTTTCAAAAGTATTCACCGTTGCAATGAAAGGAAGTGCAGCTAACTATGTGCACACAATGATAGTCTCACAAGCAATAATGAGACAAATGATTGTGTCAAGTGATGTTGGTTAAGAGTTAAAAGCTATCCATGATACCAGGGGAGTACTCCTGCTCTCCTTCAAGACTGTGCCACCTGAGGAATCGTAGAATTATACAATATGAACATTGCAGAAGATCATTCGACCCGTTGAGTTTGCACTGATCTTCTGGAAGAGCACCCTACCCAGGTCCACTCCCCACCCTATCCCCATAATGCCACCTAATGCACATCATTGGACACTAAGGGGCAATTTAGCATGGCTAATCCATATAATCTGCAATTCTTTGGAGGAAGCCGGAACACCCAGAAAAAACCCACGCAGGCATGGGGAGAATGTGCAAATTCTACACTCTACACTACAAGGCTAGAATTGAAACCAGATCCCTGGTGCTGTGAGGCAGTAGTGCTAAACCATTATGCCGGTGTTTTTCAAACGTTTTTGCCCGGAACCCATTTTTAGCAACCGGACATCCTTTGGGACCCACACCGGGCGACCTTCGCAACCCACGCTGAGCGACCTTCGTGACTCACGCCAGGTGACCTTCACAACCCACCATTTTCTCTTAACTTTGATGTGACAGGTGAGCCTGCTTGGTCCTCAGTCCAATCAGGTTTACAGGAGAGGGTTATGTGCATATCGGATGATGTGTTCGGCTGGTTCCTTTGTGCAGTCTTCATCTTTCACGGAAACTCCAACCTCGCTCATGTCGGTCATTGTAAAGGGCAAAAGCAACAAAATGCTGGTTTTACTCAGCACTGGATACTCCTTGGAGATGCTATTCCAGAATGCCGACAGCCTCATTGACTTGTGGCGAGTTTTTAATGTGATATCACAGGTGAGGCACAGAAGTTTAGTTTCTTCATTTTGAGCCAGCTGCAAGTTAATAATTCACTCTTGGGTCTCAAACTCAAAAGGATTTTTCACCCACCGCTTCTCTCAAAATCTGAAACTCCACTGGAAAGTAACAATAAAAAACTGATCAGCGCACCCAGAGGCGACTGAATTAGGCATGCCAGTCTATTGACAATTCCATTACTAACACTTTTCTTTGATGTGTCGTAGCAGTGAGGGGAACATGTAGTAGTTTTGGCTTTCTCCTCGCACTTGCCAAACTTTCAATGACTTTTGGATAGCGTTGATTTCTTCAGTGCCAGAAGCAATCATCATCCTTCCCTTGCAATTTGAGGTTCAGTTAATTTAGAATTAAAAAGATGTCTGCAAGGTAAGACATAGTTAGCATCCAAGTTTCATCAGCAATTGAATCAACCAGGGGGGACAATTTTTCAAGGAGGAAAGCGTCGATTTGGTACCTCAGTTCGTAAAGTCCGACAAGCACCCAACCCCTTGACAGCCAGCGTACTTGTGTGTGGAACAGAAAATGTGCGTACTCGGTCCCCATATCGGAACACAATTCCTCAAAAAACTCGGTATTGAGTGCGCTGCATTTAATGAAATTCACAACTTAAAATTCCTTTCAACATCACTTCAAGATTGAATGGAACTCCTTTCGATGCCAATACATCACGGTAAATAAAACAATGATTCCAAACAATGTATTGAGCAGCTGCCTCCTTAATCCTTATTATAACTCCACTGTTTTTTCCAGTCATGTCTGCTCCATCGCTTGTGATTCCTCTGCAATTAACCCAGTTGAGCCCGCAGTTTCCAACCACGTAATTATTCAATGCTTCATAAATCTCTGCACAAGTCGTGTGGGTTGATAATGTCAGGCAGCACAGCAAACCCTCAATAAATTTACTGTGCCAAACATACCTAACGTAAACTAGCAAGGTTGCACAATCTAAAATGTATGTGCTTCCAGCCAGTTGTATTAAGAACTATTGTGCTAACTTTAAACGAGAAATAAGCTGGGCTTCTAAATTCTCAGCAATGTCAAAATTTGGCGAGCCACTGTGTTATCACTAACCGGGATGCATTTCACTTTTTCAGCTAACTTCTCGTCTAGGACTGTATAAACTCTGACTAGTGCTGTAGAGAGAATACATGTGGGACACTTTCTCTTTAGCTACACGGTAAGCTACCATGTAAGAGGCTGATTGTACTTTGTCATTCAATGTAACATTTCTGCTGAGGACGTCAGCTGACTATTTAAGTTCTCGCTGCATCCTTCGAAAAAAACGGTAGTCCTCAAACTCGCCATACTTAGTCTTCAAATGCCTTTGAAGTTTTAAGGATTTTAAATATTCATTTGCTAGTACTTCCCTGCATATAACACACATGGGCTTCGCACCCTGATTTGCGAAGGCACAATTAATAAAGCTATCCCGTAAGTAAAAATCATCTTTATACATACTTGTTTGTTTAGATTTCAGCTTTTTAAAAAACAATTATTCCAAATTATTTTCCAATTAATTATTTTTTAAGGGGCAATTTAGCGTGGCCAATCCTCCTACTCTGTATATCTTTGGGTCCAGGGGTGAGACCCAGGTAGACACTGGGAGAATGTGCAAACTCCACTCGGACAGTGACCTGGGGCTGGGATCGAATCTGGGTCCTTGGCGCCGTGAGGCAGTAGTGCTAATCACTATGCCATCGTGCCGCCCTAATTTTAACTTCTTCTTAATAGGTTCCTCACCAGAGGCTCTGGAGCTCACATCAGCAGTGTTTTGTCCTGCTGTGGACTCTTCTGAGCAGCTCTCTCCAGCAGATTTAGTTGTGAGATCCTGGCCTGTTTGTGTCTCTGGTCCTCTCTTCCTTATTGCAAAATGATCCATTTTCAATTCTTCAATGCTGGCAACTACAAAATGGAGAAATGTCTGTTCAGTGATTTCACGGCCATAACACGTGATGTCAGTGTATGGGCCGCATGACCTGCTCTCTACTGCCGCTTCTAGTCGAAGGACTCTATCATTTGCTTAAAAAACTGGCCTGGGACAGTACGCTGACGTCAGGAGGTGGCGGTTCACCCTGCTGGGTGGGCCTGTGCAATGCTAGATCTGGCTCAGAGGGCAGGCATGTACAGGATGGCCAGCAATCTCAAAAGTCGATCATAGCCGGCATTTTTAAAAGCCGGTCGCGACCATTGGCCATTCCTCCCATGATCTGGAACACCGTGACTGATCATGCCACGACCTTCCCAACACCCTCCCGTGGGTCGTGATCCTGAGTTTGAAAATCTCTGCACTATTCCATCATGCTGTCCCTAGGTAGCCGAGGCTAACTTAGGTAGCTGAGGACTTGGCCTTCACATCTGAAAGATGGCCGCTCCGTCAGTCTCGATTATGTGTTCAGGCATCTGGAATGGGGTTTGACTCCAACGCAAGAGTGCTGACACTAATAACCATGTTTGTCTTTCCTCCACCAAGCTCATCAATTGCAGCAGCGCCTCTTGTGGGTTCAAGAAGTGGTTCAATGTCAATGAACACTGAGTCGATTTGAGACTGGACACATAGTTAGAAACCAAATAACCATCAAGTGTTAGCCGGGTTTCAGTGGCTGAATCAGATCTTCTAGTGACACACAAGTATTAGTCAAACCCTTTTTCAAAGGTTAACTGGCGCTCATCCAGATCAAGTGGAGAGGATTCTATCACTCTCCTGACATGTGCTGTTTAGATGGTGGACAGACAATGGGGCTCATGTCCTGACCCGCTTTGCAGCCACAGTCTTTACCTGGCTGGTCCAATTAGTTTTTGGTTAATGATGACCTTCCCGCAGGATGACAGGAGTGGGATGCAGCGATGGTAATGTCATTGAGTACCAAGGGCAGATGGTTAATCCTCTTTTGTTGGGGGTGGTCTTTGCCTGGTACTTGTGTGGTGCAAATATTACTTTCAACTTTAGCCCAAGCCTGAATGCTTTCCAGGTCTTGGAGTCTGTGGGCATGAACTGCTTCAGTATCTGAGGAGTCACAAATTGTGCAATCATTGTGTAGTCATCAATGAACATTCCACTTCTGACTTTGATGGAGGGATGGACATCGATGAGGCAGCTGAATATGATTGGGCCGAGGACACAGAGGACTTGCTGCAGTGATGTTCCAGGACTGAGATGATTGGCCTTGATGCTATGTTGTCAAAAGCTCAGTGGCAGTCTCTCTCACCTTGGACTGGATGCTCCGATTATCAGGCTATGCCCTAAGGCCGGCGTGTGAACGGTGGCGTTTTATGTCCGAAAAGCCGGCGCAAAACGACCACCGATCCTCCGTTTGGTGGGGGGCTAACAGACAAGTAGCGAAGAGCAGCCGGCTCTAGCTGCTGATACACCCGGAGAATTGCCGGGTCCGTGACCGCACATGCGCATGGCAGCGGCCTGCAGTGGCCGCGCCTTGCAACATGGCGCCAGCTGCGCGCGGACCCGGCCTGCCAAATAGTGCCCCCCGCCTTTAGCCAGGTGCGCGACCCCTAGACTGCCCCCCAACAATGCCAATGTCCCCCCCTGCCCGCGGATCGGCTCTCCCCCGACTGTGGCGGTGCTGGACTGAGTCTGCAGCCGCCACGCCGAGTTCCCGACAAAAAATAGCACACGCGACCGACGATGTCGGGAACTTGGCTGGTCCGGGGGCAGAGCATCGGGGGGTGGGGTGGAGAGGGCCTCAGGTAACGTCCCAAGGCCATCCATATGGCGTGCGGCATACCCCTAGAGTACACCGCTTTGGAGGGGATGGAGCATCGCAAAAGCAGTGCCGCCCCTGATTTCGGCACCAACGTTGATTCAACGTTGATTGCCAAACGCGATTTCGGCGTCGGCGACCAGAGAATCCTGCCAATATCTCTGGAATTTAGCTCTTCAGTCCATTTTTGGATCAAGACTGCATTGAGATCTCGAGCTGAGTGAACCTAGTAACACTTATACTTCATACTAACTACTGGTGAGCAGATTATTGGCAAGTCTGCTTGATAGAACTGCCAATAACCCCTTCCATCATTTTACTGATGGTTGAGAGGTAATTTGCCTGGTTGGGGATTTGCCTTGCTATTTGTCAACAGGACCTACCTGGGCAATTTTCCACATTGCCGGGCAGATATCAGTGTTGCAGCTGTATTATACTAAGGCGGGTGCGAAGTCTCCGGCCCATTAGGAGTTCTGCGGGAGCTACCCCAGTCACTGCATGGGGGGTGGTCCTGTACGTAAACAAAAAGCTAGTCCTGAAGTAGACGTTTTAGAACTATAACCGTATTGTCACGGCCCATCAACTTTGCACCCAGTATGCTTAGCTGTTTCTTGTAATCGTGTGGAGTGAATCAAATTGGCTGAAGACTGGCTGCTACTGTAGTGGAGACCTCACGTGAGGCCAAGATGAAGCATTCAGTCGGCACATGGCTGAAAGTATTGCAAAGGTTTAAGCCTTGAACATTACACTCACATGTCTGTTGCAAATGAGGGTGGGGATGGACTCTCGTTCTCTTGTTAGGTGTTGAATTGTTCATAACCATCCACTGCTGGATATGGCAGGACTGCAGAGCGTTTATCCGATCTGTTGGCTGTGGCTTGGCATGCATTAAGTTTAGGTGTCAGCCATGGCTCCATTGGTAGTACTCTCACTTCACCTCACAGTCACAAGGCAGTGGGTTCAAGTCCCACTCCAGAGCTTGGACAAAAAAATCAAACCTGATAGTCCATTGCAGTTCTGAGGGAGTGCTGCACTGCCAGAGGCACCTTGTCTGCCTTCTCAGGTGGATGTAAAAGATCCCATGGCACTATTTCGAAGACGTTACCCCCAGTGTGCTGGCCAATATTTATCCCTTATTCAAGGTTACAAAAACAGACTATCTGGTCATTAACACAATGCTGTTTGCGTGGGTTTGTTGTCTCTAAATTAACTGCTGCATTTTCAACATTAAAACAATAACTACACATCAAAACAACGTCATTGGCTGCAAAGCACTTCGAGTTTTCTGGTGGTCATGAAAGGTGTTATATAAATGCAAGTCATTCTTTTTGTTTACATGTAGTCCTGTGCTGTAGCTTCACCAGGTTGACACCTCATTTTATGTATGCCTTGTTCTGCTCCAGGCATGCTCTTCTGTATTCTTCATTGAACCTGTGTTGGTCCTCTGGTTTGGGATGGTTGTGATACGACAGCAATGTCGTGGCCTCTTAACTATCCTCTGAAATGGCCCAGCATGCCACTCAGTTGTATCGATCTATGGCAAAAAACAGAAAGAATAAAACCAGATGGACCATCTGGTATCAGATGGCAGCAGATACATCAAAGGCACACAAGTCCCAAAGTCCTCCTCACTAACATGGGAAAATCTGTGACAAAATTGAGAGCTGTCCCACAGACCAGTCAAGCAACAGCCTGACATAGTTATGTTTACAGAATCATAACTTTCAGCTAACATCCCAGACACTTCCATCACTGTCCATCAACATAGTTGGCAGACTATGGTTGAATACAATTCTGAGGTTTGAACTGTTAGATCTGTTCTGAGATGCTCCTATTTAGCCATGATGGAGGTGCTGGTGTTGGACTGGGGTGAGCACAGTAAGAAGTCTTACAACACCAGGTTAAAGTCCAACAGGTTTGTTTCAAATCACTAGCTTTCGGAGCATTGCTCCTTCCTCAGGTGAATGAAGAGGTAGGTTAGAGAAACATATATATAGACAAAGTCAAAGATGCAACACAATGCTTTGAATGCAAGCATTTGCAGGTAATTAAGTCTTTACAGATCCAGAGAGAGCGGTAATCCCAGGTTAAAGAGGTGTGAATTGTCTCAAGCCCAGGCCAGATGGTGGGGGGATGAATGTAATGCGACATGAATCCAAGGTCCCGGTTGAGTCCGTACTCATGTGTGCGGAACTTGGCTACAAGTTTCTGTTCGGCGATTCTGCGTTGTCGCGCGACCTGAAGGCCGCCTTGGAGAACGCTTACCCGGAGATCAGAGGCTGAATGCCCTTGACTGCTGAAGTGTTCCCCGACTGGAAGGGAACATTCCTGCCTGGCGATTGTCGCGTGATGTCCGTTCATCTGTTGTCGCAGCGTCTGCATGGTCTCGCCAATGTACCAGGCTTTGGGACACCCTTTCCTGCAGCGTATGAGGTAGACAACGTTGGCTGAGTCGCACAAGTATGTACCGCATACCTGGTGGGTGGTGTTTTCGTGTAATGGTGGTACCCATGTCGGTGATCTGGCACGTCTTGCAGAGATTGCCATGGCAGGGTTGTGTGGTGTCGTGATCGCTGTTCTGAAGGCTGGGTAGTTTGCTGTAAACAATGGTTTGTTTGAGGTTGCGCGGTTGTTTGAAGTTCTGAGCTGCATAAAAATATTCTACAACAATGTGCTAGAATACAATCTAGCCTTTAACCTATTAAAATGGATGGCACACTTGCACAGTGGTTAGTGTAATGATATGTATATATGTAGACAAGTAAAGGGATAATTATTACATCTCAGTGTAACACAACCACGAGAAGGCACACTAGTTCCCACTATAAATATAAGAACTTGAGGGATTTTGGGTGTTATTCGTCTAGACAGTAGAGTGTAAGAGGGAGAGATAGATCACAGCAGTTAATAATAGATAGAAGCAGCATGTATAGTTTAACTCAGTTATTAATTAAATATAGATTACTTGATTACTAGTTATAGTTCTGTGGAGTATGCGATCTCAATATTAATCAATCGTTATTCAATAAATCAGTTTTGCTTTAAGTTAGAGATTGGTGGTTTATTTATAATTACACCATCAGACCATTCTGGATTACGAAGCAGAGTAACGATATATTACCAAAGAGTAATATAACAGTTAGCACTGCTGCCTCACGGCATCGAGGACCCAGGTTTGATCCCAGCCCCGGGTCACTGTCCGTGTGGAGTTTGCACATTCTCCCCATGTCTGCGTGGGTTTCATCCCGCAACCCAAAAAGATGCACAGGTAGGTGGATTGGCCATGCTAAATTGCCCCTGAATTGGAACAAAATAAATAATTAGGTACTCTAATTTTATTTTTAAAATAAATAAATAAATAAAAATAAACCTATTAAAATGACCTTGGCTGCTGTATGGAAATCAACCAAAATTTGACATTCAACCACACAGTGAGATCATAAGCTTGGTCAGAGAGGTGGGTTTTAAGAAGCAACTTCAAAGGAGATAGTTAGAGATTCAGGGAGAGATTTCCAGCTAGTGTGGTCAGGGCAACTGAGGGCATGGTCACTGATGATGGAAAATCAGGGATATGCAAAAGAGCAGCATGGGGGAGCACGGGGATCTCGGAAACATCCGGATCTGAAGGAGGTTGCAGAATTAGGGAGGTGGCAAGAGATTTGGAAACGGGGATGAGAATCATTCTTTGCATCCACCAGTGGACATTGGCCTAGTAACAATGTGCTTAGTACCTGTGATTGGTGGATTCAGCCCAACGAGGAAGGATAATGTCGCGGGGATTACATAGGCAACCTGTTGGTTCAAAGAGATGGTGAGAAATTCCTTTATTCAACAACAACATATAACCAAAATGTTACTGAGCAATTCTTTAGAAATCCACTTTGTAATTAAATAAACTTACAATCCATATCCCTGCATCTGGATCATTAATCTGTGACAACGGGGGGGGGAAAAAAAATTAAATTTTTTGAGATGGAAATTCACAACTGTTGTTCAGCTTTATAATTTTAATTACAGTATTAGGCGACCAGTTGCATCTGTGCACAAATATGGGGTAATGGCAAAACCCATTACACAAATGTTAGAACCAGAGGACACAATCTCAGACTAAAGGGACAATCCTTTAAAACAGAGATGAGGGGGAATTTCTTCAGCCAGAGGGTGGTGAATCTGTGGAACTCTTTGCCGCCGAAGGCTGTGGAGGCCAAATCACTGAGTGTCTTTAAGACAGAGATAGATAGGTTTTTGATCAATAAGGGGATCAGGGGCTATGGGGAGAAGGCAGGAGAACGAGGATGAGAAAAATATCAGCCATGATTGAATGGCGGAGCAGGCTCGATGGGCTGAGTGGTCTATAATTCTGCTCCTATGTCTTATGGTCTACAGTGAGTGGAAGTGCTTCAACATGATGAGGAGTGGCGGTGTCTTTTACTTACATATCAGTGCTTTGAATAATTGTACAAACTTAACAGAATCTAAATCTGCTCCCACAATTCTAAGTGTACACTTCCTAGATTAGCATGAAATTACACATTTTATATAAGTCTAATAAGTGTGCAGTTAGCAGAGATTTGGGAGCAGATTTAACTATCCTCTGAAATGGCCCAGCAAGCCACTCAGTTGTATCGATCTATGGCAAAAAACAGAAAGAATAAAACCAGATGGATCATCTGGTATCAGATGGCAGCAGGTACAACAAAGGCACACATGGTTCTGTTAAATTTGTGATTACTTAAAACACTGGTGCATAACTTAGTGACACAGAGGCCTGAGACAATATACAACAGGGAACAGTAGAGTGCGCTGTTTACCTTATAATGAGGCAGCGTTCAGCCCATGCAAAATACATGTGTTGAGGGTATTGGCGGCTAGGCAGTTCAAATACCTGAAATACTCCATAAAATTGTAATTACACCAGCTTAATTTTGACATCTGGAGTTTCCGTGACTTCTCTCTATCAGTTCTCCCACAGTATGAAATCGATAAAGTAAGTAAAGTTGCCATAGTCCCAGGCGTTGCTTTCCCCTTTGAGGGAGAGAGCTGACTGGTGGTGATTCAACCTGAGGTTCACCACGCTGAGGGGCAAGGTTGAGAAGGAAAGGCCTTCAGTTATGAATAACCTCAGCCGGTACAGGAATTGAACCCCCCACACTGTTGGCCTCACTCTTCATCACGAACCAGCTGTCCAGCCAGCTGAGCTAAACCAGCCCTACATTCCACCCAGCTAATAGTGTAATAGTTGAATATTTTTTCATTCTGCTGGTTAAAATACATATGTTTACGTTTTTTAGTTCAGAATAAAGTACTAACATTCAAATTAAAAATCAAATTAATAATGCAAAGCCAAACCTTTAACCTCGGCATTGGGGAAACTTCCAGAAACTATAATTCGGGGCAGAATTAATCGTCAAATGGGCAAATGCAGGTTAATTAAGGAAAGGCTGTTAGGATTTGTTAAGGGAAAAATCAGGTTTAATGGAATGAAATGAAAATCACTTATTGTCACAAGTAGGCTTCAATGAAGTTACTGTGAAAAGCCCCTAGTCGCCACATTCCAGCACCTGTTCGGGGAGGCTGTTACGGGAATTGAACCGTGCTGCTGGCCTGCCTTGGTTTGCTTTCAAAGCCAGCGATTTAGCCCTGTGCTAAACAGCCCCTATTGCTAAACAGCCCCTGCTGGAGTTTTTTTGAAGATGTAACAGAGGGTTGGTGAGGGCAATGCTGTTGATGTGGCAAACACAGACTTCCTAAAGGCAGATTTGATTGAGTGCCGCACAACAGACTTGTGGGCAAAGTTAGAGCTCATGGAATAAGAGACTGTAGCAACATGGATACAAAATTGGATGAGTGACAGGAAACAGAGTGTAATGGTTATTGGATGTTTTTTGAGCTGAAGGAATGTTTGTATTGGTATTCCCCAAGCGTCGGTATGGGGACCCTTGTTTTTTCTGAGACATACTAATGATTTTGACCTTGGTGTACAGAGGACCATTTCAAAGTCTGCAGATGATACAAAACTTGGAAGTATTGAATCTGCGGGGAGGACAGTGATGAACTTCAAAAGGACATAGACAAGTTGGTGGGATGGGTGGATAGGTGGCAGATGAAGTTCAATGCGGAGAAATGCGACGTGATATATTTTGGTCAGAAGAACATTGAGGGACAAAATAAAATGAAGGCTACAACTCTAAAAGGGGTACAGGAACAGAGGGACCTGGGTACAGAATTTATCATATCCAACTAAGTCAGCAGGTGAATGACATCACCTGAAAGATCACACAGTCAACAAACAGTGCAACATTCCTCCAGTACTGAGCTGGAGTGTCAGTCAAGATTTTGGGCTTCAACATGCTGGAATGGGGCTTGAACCCACATCCTTTTGCCTCATAAATGAAAGTGCAACCAACTGAGCCACAGCTGTCAAAGACAGATAGACTTGCATTTATATGACACTTTTCCCAATTAGAGGGCACCTCAAAGCACTTTTTCAAATGTTGGAAACATGGCAGCCAATCACCAAGGGACCTGTGTGAATATGTGCATAAGTCATTGAAGGTGGAGAGAGCAGTTAATAAAGCATATGGTATCCTGGGCTTTATTAATAGGGGCATAGAGTACAAGAGCAAGGAGGTTATGCTAAGCCTATATAAGACATTAGTAAGGCCTCCCGTGGAGTACAGTGTATAGGTCTGGGTGCCGCATTTTAGGAATGATGGGAAGGCATTGGAGAGTGCAGAAAAGATTCACGACAATGGATCCTGGGATGACTTCAGTTACAAAGGTAGGTTGGAGAAGTTGGGAGTCTTTATCTTGGAGAAAAGGCGGCTGAGAGGAGATTTGATAGAAGTATTCAAAATCATGAGGGGCCTGGACTGAGTAGATACGGAGAAACTGTTCCCACTGGCACAAAGATCGAGAACCAGAGGACACAGATTCAAGGTAATTAGTAAAAGGAGTAAAAACGATGTGAGTAAAAAAGTTTTTTGCACAGTAAGTTGTTAAGAGTCTGGAATGCTCTGCCTGATAGTGTGGTGGAGACAGATTCAATTAAGGCATTCAAGAGGGAATTAGATAATTATTTGAAAAGAAACATGGTTACATGGAGGAGGCAGAGGAATGGCAGTATGTGAAATACTAACTCAGACAGGCACAGCAGACATGGTGGGCCAAATGGCCTCCTTTTGTGCTGTAACAGTTCTGTGACCGCTACTCATGGGTCACATTAACATGGTTCTTGTGTCCGCAGTTAACTCCACTGGCATCATTTTACGGGCAATAAACATGAGAAATGTTTACTCCCACAGAAAGAAAATTGGAAATTATTATGGCTGAAAGGTTATCATTTTTGCTAAATTAAACTGTTGCTGACTCACTTGAAACATTTACGACTAAGTGTCATATCCATAATTATTTTGAGCCTTTCTTGGCCTTTTCCTTACTGCTACAATCTTCATATCACAAAAAATAGCCAGTTGTTTAACCTTAAAAAGACTCACTGATATCAGGAATGGAGCAGCATAATGGAAATACGTGGAGCTGGATTCTCCCTAGCAAGACACCAAAATCGTGTTCGGCGAAAGGACGGAGAATGAATTTTCACTTTGAAATCTGGGCCGGCGCCTGTTGACGCCGGTCCGGCATGCTCCGCCCCCTCCAAACTAGCGTTATCGTGACGCATGCCGTTTGAACGCCGTTAGCGCGTCATCGACCGGCTCACCTGTGATGCTCCACCCCCGATGGGCCGAGTTCCCGACGGCGCGGGAAACGTGTGGTATCAGCCGTGCGGGAACCCAGCGTGACAGCTGCAGACGGTGTCCAGTGGGGGGGCTTCTGCAAGGGCTGGGGATTGGTGGGAGGTGGCCAGGGGGTGGGCTACGGTGTGGTTGGCGGGTTGGGGACACACACGACCGGCGTCATGTTGTACGCGACCGGTCCAGGTCGTCAGCCGTGCTCATGCGCGGCCCGGGACCCGGCCATTCTCAGGCTGTTTTTGGCGCGATCTGCAGCTGTTTCACCCGCACCACCGCTAGCCCCCCACCAGTACCGGAATCGGTGAGTGGTGCACGGCAACTTGCTGGTCGTGAAACACCATGGGTTCCACTCAGGTGCCGGCACTTAGCTGCTGGAACGGAGAATGCAGCCCGTGATCTTTGATTGATGAGTTTTCGCAGTGGCTTCTTTTTTTCTGTTTAAACAGTGTCTTTATTTCAAAATTCCCATCCATGTTTTCAAATTCCTCCATGGCCTTGCCCCTCCACATTTATGAGTCCCTCCAGCCCCACAACCACAGCACAGGGGTTAGCATACCTGCCTCACAGCTCTAGGGATCTGGGTTCAATTCCGGCCTCGGATGATTGTCTGTGTGGAGTTTGCACGTTCTCCCTGTGTCTGCGGTTTCCTCCCACAGTCCAAAGATGTTCCGGTTAGGTGAATTGGCTATGATCAATTACCCCTTAAGTATCCAAAAAGTCAGAGGTTAGGTTAGGTGAGGTTAATGGGTTAAGCCTGATCCATGGTACGGTACACTTTCAGAGGGTCAGTGCAGACTCAATGGGCTGAATGGCCTCCTACTGCACTGTACTGTACTGATACATGCACTCATCTAATTCTGCCTCCGTTCAGCACTCCTGCCATTTCTCCATTGCTGACAAAGGTTTCAGCAGCTTAGGCCTGAAGTTCTAGAATTCCCCAAAACCTCTTTGATTCACTATTTTTCCTTCTTCCTTTAGTTCGCTCCTTATCCCTTTGACCAAACTTCGGGGCCATTTGCCTTCATATTGCCTTTTGTGGCTCGGGTGACTGACTGACTGTTTTGTTGTAAACCGCACGCTGGGACATTTTACTGTGTTAAAGGTGCAAGTAGCGGTTGTTGCTGTTTTTTCCCCACTTTGCCATAAAATCAACCCTGACAGCCAGTTTCACGCTGAGATCATATTAACTGGGCTGGCAGTCGAGGCACAGCCCAGTGATAGGGTGAGCTTTTGTCTCTGAATCCCTGTAAACAGCAAGTCTATTCTAACTATTAGGGCAGCACGATAGCACAACTGCTTCACAGCTCCAGGGTCCCAGGTTCGATTCCGGCTTGGGTCACTGTCTGTGCGGAGTCTGCACATCCTCCCAGTGTGTGCGTGGGTTTCCTCCGGGTGCTCCGGTTTCCTCCCACAGTCCAAAGATGTGCAGGTTAGGTGGATTGGCCATGATAAATTGCCCATAGTGTCCAAAATTGCCCTTAGTGTTGGGTGGGGTTACTGGGTGGAGGTGTTCGGTGCAGACTCGATGGGCCGAATGGCCTCCTTCTGCACTGTAAATTCTATGATTTCAACTAAATCAGAACAAGCCAGAAACAAAGAGACCTCGACCAAAGGAGGTAAAATGGATCATACTCAATCTTAATGCAGTGAAGAGGGGCATTGGCAGAAGGAAATGTGAATTGAAAAGAAAATAAGAACGTGTATTAAATGTTATGACTGTAAGGATAAATCTTAACTTTGTGCTCTATAAATTAAGCTTTTTATTTACAAGTATTTTTATTCCAAATTTTTAACATTTTTACAACTTACAACAAACACAAAACCCACCCAAAACATTAAGCCCCCCCCCCCCCCCACCCCGCCCCCAGCCAACGGTAACTAATTCTCCAAAATGTAAAATGAACAAACCCCAACAGACACTCACCTCATTTGGAGCAAATTTCACTTTCTCCAAGGCCACAAACTCCAGCAGATCTCCCCCGCTAAGCCGAGGTACAGGATGGAGCAGCTGAACTTCACCCCAACAAGACCCACCTGCGAGCAATCAGCGAGCCGAAGGCTAAGACATCCGGCCCTGCACCCGCCTGCAGCTCCGGCCGGACCGACACCCTGAATATGGCTTCTACGGGACCGGGCTCCACATCAACATGCAGAATCCTCGAAATCATGCAGAAAACCGTCCTTCAGAACCTTCTCAACTTTGGGCAGGACCAAAACATATGTACATGGTTCACAGGGCCCTCTCACATTGCTCACAGACATCCTCCACCCTCTCGAACAGCCGGCTCATCCTAGCCTTTGTCAGGTGTGCCCTGTATACCACCTTCAGCTTTATCAGCCCCAGCCACGCAAGTCGAGGCATTTCATCCTCATCAGCACTTACACCCGATCTCCTCCAGTGCTGCCCTCAGCTCTTCCTTCCATTTAGCCTTAACCCCCTCATTGGACTCCTTATCCTCCTGTACAATCCTCCCGTAAATCGCTGAGATGACGCCCACCTCTCCAACCCACCCGCTGACAGTACCGGCTCCAGCAACGAGGAGGCGGGCGCTATCGGGAAGACCTTCCTCGCAAAGTCCCGCACCTGCATGTACCGGAAACACTCAGTTTGCGCCACCCCAAACTGCTCATTCAGCTCCTCCAAGCTCGCAAACCACCCTCCCAAAAAGAGATCTTCATCTCCCTAATCCCTTTCTCTTCCTATCCCTGGAACATCATATCCATCCTCCCCGGTTCAAACCGTGATTTCCCCCAATTGGCATACCTGTCCCCTGACCCCGCTCCCAATCTAAAATGCTGTTGAAACTGCCTCCAAATCTTTAGCGTAGCTGCCACTATTGAGCTCAGTGAATACTTCTCTGAGGCTATTGGGAATGGAGCTATTGCCCGCACCCGCAGCACCGATCCCCCCTGCATGAACCCGCCTCCAACTTCACTCACAAAGCCCCCACCTGCCTATCCATCCCTGAACCTTCTCTGCATTCATGACCCAATAATAATACATCAAATTTTGATGGCCTAACTCCCCTGCCTGCCGTCCACTCTGCAGTATCACATTCCTAATCCTGGCCACCTTCCCCGCCCAGACAAATGAAGAGGTCAGCCTATCCAACCCCTTGAAAAATACCTCAGGCAGAAAGACCGGCAGGCACTGAAACAAAAACAAGAAACATGGCAAAATATTCATCTTTACTGCCTGTACCGGGCCTACCAATGACAGAGGGTGATTATCCCACCTCAGCAAATCAGCCTTCACCCTCCCCACCAAGCTAGTGAAATTGAACTTTCGGAGACCTGCCCAATCCTGGGCCACCTGCACCCCCAGATACCTAAAGTGAGAGGCTGCCAGACGAATGGCAGACCCCCACCCCAGGAGAGTAGACCATAAAGTACTCACTTTTCCCCAAATTCAATTTATACCCTGAAAACATCTCAAATCTCTGAAGCAAACCCATTATGTCCCTCACCGAAGAGCCTGGCTCTGAAATATATAATAAAAATCATCTGCAGATATGACACCCTCTGCTCCACCAACCCCCACCCCACCCCATTATCCCCATCCACAGCCCCAAACTTCTCAGTGCAATGGCCAAGGGCTCGAGAGCCAATGCAAACAAAATGGGGGGGGGGGGGGACATACAGCACCATTGCCTCTTACCTCGGTGCAGTACAAAATACTCTGAATTCATATCATCCGTGCGTATGCTCGCCACCAGCTCCTTATACAGCAACTGCACCCATGCCACAAAGTTCGGCCCAATCCCAAACTTCTCCAACACGGCCATCAAATAACTCCACTCCACCCGATCAAATGTCTTCTCCGCATCTAACGCCACCACCGCCTCAGTCTGCCTTCCCTCTGCTGGAGAAAGCACCACATTCAACAGCCTTCTCACATTCGATGACAACAGTCTGCCCTTGACAAACTCCATCTGGTCCTCCCAAATCACCCTCGGAAGGCACACCTCCAATATTAACGTCAGCACCTTTGCCAATATCTTGGTATCCACATTCAGCTGTGATATGGGCCTGTACGACCCACACTCCATCGGATCCTTATCCTTCTTAAGCAGCATCGAGATCGAGGCCTGCCCCATCGATTTTGGCAAGACCCCACTGACCATCGCGTCCTCGAACATTTACGCCAACAGCAGCGCCAGTTTATCCTTAAATCTTTTATAAAAACCATCCAAACCTGCCGCTTTCCCTGCCTGCATTTTCCCGATCGCTGCCTTCACTTCCTCTACCACCATAAGCTCCGCCAGCCTTGCCCTCACGCCCTGATCCAACTTCGGGAACTCTAACCACCACCACCCCAGGAACATCCTCATCTTCCGCTCATCCCCTGGGGGCTCCAACTTGTACAAGCCCCTATAAACTTCTCAAACACCTTATCAATCTTTCCGGAGCCACCACCAACTTCCCTGTCTTAACCCGAACCATCTCCCTCAATGCAGCTTCCCTATGAAGCCTATCCGGCCAGACCAGCCCCATCCTTTTGTTACCGTCGACCCCCTCCGCCTCCCAGAATCCCCTCCGCCCTCCCAGAATCCCCCCCATCCATTCCTCTTGCAAACACCTCACCCAGTATTCTTCCCCTCCCCCTCCATTCACGCTTCCCAGGTCCATCGAAATATGTTCGACCAGACTCCAACGACTGCAGCCCCACCCCCCACCACACTCCCATTCACTAGCCAATCTTCGTTTGCTGAAGTGGTGACCCCTGCCAGAGCCTCCCCACCCCTCCTCAGTAACCCAGTCCCTCTTGCACTAAACGCCACCTTCCCGAACCATGAAACAAAGAATCCCACCCATAAGGAACAACAAGAACACCTGCAAATAAATCCCCTCCTCACTGAGACCAAAACAAAACCCCAATCCAAGGGGGAAAAAAATTAATACAAAAATAACACTCCTTGTCCCCACCAACAAAGTCCAACTCCCAGCTCTCATCTTAGTTCCAGTCCTACTGCCTTAACAAGCGCCTCAGCCACCTCCACCATCTCAAAATAAAAGTCCTTTGAGTTGTGAGTCACTCACAGCTTCGCTGGGTAGACCACTCCGAACCTCACTCTTCTGCCGTACAATACTGCCTTCACCCGTCCAAAGGGACTCCACCGTCAGATCTTGTATATGCATATACCAATGCCGTAGCATTTCACATCTCGTCTCTGCTTCGCCCAGCTCAAAATCTTCAGCTTCACGTGGCAGCTGTAGAAGCAGACTATGACTGCCCTTAGTGGCTCATTCGTTTTAGGCTTCGGCCTGAGCGACCGATGCACCCTGTCCAACTCATAGAGGGAGGGCTCTTCTTCCTCCCCCATCAACTCGGCAAAATTCTTTGCAAAATACTTGGTCAGCCTCGGGCCCGCCACCCACGTGGGCATGCCCATGATCATCAGATTTTTCGTCCTCGACCAGTACTCCCTGTCCTCCACCTTGGCTCAGAGCCCTATGTTGACCTCCGCCACTCTCTGCAGCTCCTCACCCATCGAGGTGAGCTGGTTGCTGTATAGCGACAGAGTTTCCTCCACCCCCTTCAACTTCTCTCCTTGCTCCCGCACCTCAACCGACATCTTTGTCACTGCCATCTCTGCCGGGGCAATAACCTCCTCCACCCACTCTTTAAGCAAAGCCATCATCTCCCTTTGAAGCACCTCTAAATGTTTTGAAAATAACCTTTCAAACTCCGCGACCACCACCTCAGTCAGAGTTTCAACTGTAATGGGAGCAGCCCCACCCGACGATGGAGCCCCAACATCTTTCCTCCTGCTGGACTTACAGCAACACTCACCAGTGTACTTTTGCTCGGCCCCCTCTTTCCAAGACGTTTCTTCTGAGACTTTGACATTCCCGCAACTCCTTATCACTTCCCACACCAACTCATCCAAAAACTACCCCAGGGACCAGGCATAAAAGTGCAACAATCGAAGACTCTAGCAGGAGCCACCTAATGTGCGCCCTCCACCTACATGTCGGCACCGGAAATCCCCACTATAAATTAAGCTGGATGTAACATATAACAGATGAGCAAAAGATTGGTCATAAAAATAGATTTTAAGGAGAGTCTTAAAAGGAGAGGGAGTCGGGGTTGTTTAATGAGAGAATACCAGAGCTCAGGGGCGAGACATCTGAAGGTTCAGCTGCGAATGGTGGGGTGCTGGAAATTGGGGATGTACAAAAGGTCAGAATTGGAGCAACACAGAATGTTGTAGGGTGGCATGGCGGCACAGTGGTTAGCACTGTTGCCTCACAGCACTAGGTTCAATTCTGACCTTGGGTGCATGTCTGTGTAGAGTTTGCACATTCTCCCTGTGTCTGCGCGAGTTTCCTCCGGATGCTCCGGTTTCCTCCCACAATCCAAGGATCTGCAGGTTATGTGGATTGGCCATTCTAAATTCCCCATTAGGGTCCAGTGTAGTGCAGGTTAGATTAAGGGATCATGGGGATAGGGCGAGGTGGACAGGGGAGTGGACATGGGTAGAGTGCTCTTTCGAAAAGTCAATGCAGACTCGATAGGTCGAATGGCCTCCTATAATAGCGATTCTGCGATTATACAGTCTGTTTATAATGCATTCCAGACATGCTGCAGAAGAGCTGATAAGCCAGGTTTATTTTAGAGGTCCCCCGGTCACCAGACTTTGAATTGTAAATAATGCATGTGTACGACTTTGGGGTCACCATCATTTGCGTTAAAAAGCAGCTGTATTAGAAAGCTGGGTTTATAAAGGAAAACAGTATTCTACCCTCCCCCAGAGAGTGCCTTCAACAGCCTGTCAACATATTGCATTGCTTCTGGCTTTGCTGCCGACCATCGTAAATGTTCCGTAAACAGCAATACTGAACTAAAGCCCCAAACAAGTCATCAATTTATATGGACAGGGACACAAACATCCTCTAATTTTCTCCTGATGACCATGATTATCTGGCAGTTCTCTGGCATCTCCACCACGTGGCCATTCCTTGTCAATGAGCGTCAGCAAGCTATTTTAACATGAGGTACATTGCAACAGAATTCAGTACTGTGCCCACTTACATCCATACATAACAACGACTCTGTGCCTTTTATACATCACCTTTAATGTAGCAAAGGACTTCACAGAGATACAATCAGATAAGCTTTGGCACTGAACCACATCAAGAGAGATTTTAGGACAGATGAGCAAAAGATCGGTCATAAAAATATATTTTAAGGAGAATCTTAAGAGGGGAGGGAGCCGGGGTTGTTTAATGAGAGAATTCCAGAGCTCAGGGACGAGATATCTGAAAGTTCAGCTGCGAATGGTGGGGTGATGGAAATTGGGGATGCACAAAAGGTCAGAATTGGAGCAATGGAGAGAGCTGTAGGACTGGGGGAGCGACAGAGCTAGGGCTGGGTAAGGCCATGGAAGGATTTGAACAAAATAATGAAAATGTTGTATCTGAGGTATCGATGGACTGGGAACTAATGTAGATTTGTGGACACAGGATGATGGGTGAATTGGATTTGGTGTGTGAGTCAGGATAAAGTGAGCGCGGGTTTAGGATGAAATTAAGTTTTTGAAGTGTGGTAAATGGGAGGGGAGTCAATATTGGAGATGAGTTTGAAAGTAACAAACACATTGATGAGGGTTTCAGCACTTTGCAGTTGTAGTTCTGGGGATAGTGAGTAGGAGTAGCATAGTGGTACAGTGGTTAGCCCTGCTGCCTCAGGGACCCGGGCTCAATTCTATCCTTGGGTCACATTCTCCCAGTGTCTGTGTGGGTTTCCTCTGGGTGCTCCAGTTTCCTCCCGAAGTCCAAAGATTTGCAGGTTAGGTGGATTGACCATGCTAAATTTCCCCTCAGTGTCCAAAGATTGTAAGTTAGGTTAAGGAGTTATTGAAATAGGGTGGGGAAGTGGGCTTGGATGGAGTGCTCTTTCAGAGGGTCAGTGCAGACTTGATGGGCAGAATGGTCTCCTCCTGCACTGTAGGCATTTTATGATTCTATGTGCAGGAGGCTCACCATCACCAGATTTCCTCTGAAATTAAAATGTGAAAAAGACAGAAAAAAGGAATGGAGAATGTAATTAAACAGGTAACAAAGTTGTTATAGCCCCCATGAAGAAACCATTGTTGATCATCCCATAAGGCTCGTGGAGTAAGAGCTTCCCAGTAGGGGGCTGAGGTCACCCAGCTGGAGCTTGTTAAGAATTAATCAAGCCGGTGTGATAAGTCCTCCCAGCAAGGACCGCACTTGGAGCGAGATACTGCCCTATGTCAGTGCCAGTGCATTGCCTCATCACAAACTCCAGCCCACTATATAAAAAAAAAATCTTGGGAACTTTATCAAAATGGAGAAATTTGGCATCCCATAAATATAAAGGTTTTTCAAGGCCGGAGAGGGTGGTCATGAGTAATTAGTACTTATTCTCTCTCTATTCAGATATCATGCCCTAAGATCACATTGGTTACCATGGATCTCCATATTAACCTTGCTCTGGAGGTTTGTCTTTGTTGGTGGTTCATCTTTGTTGGTGGTATTCATCCAGTTTGCAAGGCATTTGGAAAGATCGTTCTTTGTCTACTTCAATCTCTTTTACCATCAATCTGTCCCATCAACATCAGATTTCTAAATCTTGATTTCCTATTATATGCCCAAGAAATTCCAACTGTCTGTTCCTGATTTTGATCAGCGAGTTCATAGAATCACGACAGTGCAGAAGAGGGCCATTTGGCCGATCGAGTCTGCACCGAGCCTCTGAAAGAGCACCTTACCTAGGACCACATCCCCACCCTATCCCCATCACCCCACCTAATCTTTGGACACTAAGGGGCAATTTAGCATGACCAATACACCTAACACATCTTTGGATTGTGGGAGGAACGGAGCACCCGGAGTAAACCCACGCAGACAAGGGGACCATGTACAAACTCCACAGACACCCAAGACCAGAATTGAACCCGCATCCCTGGCACTGTAAGGCAGCAGTGCTAACCACTGTACTGCCCTATCTCGTATTTTAATCACTTTCTGTGCTAACCACTGTTCTTTTGGTCTCAGATTTTGCGAGCACTCTTCCTTGACAGTGTGACTTCACCAGGATATCTTGATTATTCACCTTAAAAATTATAACTCTGCAGCCTCAATCCTTCTCTGCATTGCTTCTTTGATCGTCCAACAGGCGCTTCCGGATGCCAAAATTGGTGTGATGTAGCATTCTGGGGATTCTCAACTTTGTTTTCATGGTTAATTTTGAGTGGATCATAATTTTCTTTCATCTTTTGAAATGCATCTTTGGCCATTTTAATCCTTCAATTTATTTCTTGATTCCCTTTCCTGTCCGAACTTATCAAACCTTCTCGGTAACAAAATTTTTCAACCTGTCTGACCGTTTCATTCTTCACCGTGGCCTTACATTCCGGTGTGATTTTCATTTTGGACACTACTGGACATTTTGTTCTCCATTTTGAAGGGGAACTTATTAAAAGCCAAGCTGCACCTCATTCTGCAAAGTATAACTTCTCCAGATTTTTCTCCCCCCCCCCCCCCCCCGGTCAGAAAAATAGGTGGGATTCCCGGTTCCCCCAGCTACGTGTTTCTCGGCCACGCGCTGTTCGCTGGTGGCGGGATTCCATCCTCCCGCCGCTTGTCAATGGGATTTCCCATTGGAATCACTCCATGCCACCGGAAACCCGCTGGCGGGGATGCGCTCCCAGCGGGAAAAGTTAATCCGACAACCAGAGAATTCCAGTCATACCTAAGAGTGCAAGTTTACATCAAGTAATTCCGAAGATCTCCGTCTGCAGGGACTTCAACAATGTCCTCTGTCGAGGAGCGGGAATCACTGATGCCAATCTCTGGATTTCGGTGTTTAACTGTGTGCGTGTGGATCCTGGAGATTGCTGTCAGTTTCACAGTTGTAATGATGGTGAACGTCGACAGTTTCATCATTACAACAGCAAAATCCAGACCAATATGATGAAAGGAACAATGGCTGTTTCCTGAAGATAAAGCATTTTTTCTTGACGGCAAACATCTCTTTAAATCCTTTTCTTACAAAGTAGATCCCAAATCTTTATTTGTGCTTCTCCAACAACAACATACACTTATATAGCCCTTTTAACATAAGAAACCAACCCAAGGCGCTTCACGGAAGCACTATGAAACAAAGTACAACACAACACTGAGTCACATAAGGAGATCAGGTCAGTTGATGAAAGCTTGGTCAAAGAGTATCTTAAAGGAGGAAAGTGAGGTATGGAGGGAATTCCAGAGCTTCGGGCCCAGGTAACTGAAGTCATCATCAGCAATGATCCAACAATAGGGATGCACAAGAGGCCAGAATTTGAGGAGCGCTGGTACCTCAAAAGGGTTGTGGAGCTGGGGGGGATATGACCTCATTTCAAATAATGATGCTCGACTGTTGTGGTTGTGTTGGCACAGACTGGTAAAGGCGCCACAGTCCCAGATGACCATAGGCTGCTTTGGTGGGGGAAGAGCTGACTGGTGGTGATTTAACCCGAGGATCACACCTCTGGCGAGGGCAAGGTTGAGAAGGCGGGGCCTTCGTGAATAACCTCAGCCCGTACAGAAATTGAACGCGCACTGTTGGCTGTGCTCTGCTTCACGAGGGCTAAACTGGCAGAGTGTAATTGGACATTGTAAAGCAGTTGGAAAATAGTTTGAATTGCAGTGAAGTCTCCATGAACCAACTCAACACAGAGGCTACAAACTATAGCCTGGCTGAGTTCTCTCCACCCCCCCCCCCCCTTTTCCCAAATTCTGCTGTTAATTATTGGGAATAATACAAAAGAAAGAACATGTCCCTCACAATAATCTGGTGCAGTTTGTGGGAGTGATACAATGTGGGGCGGGGAGTTGGACTTTAGTATGTTGTCCCACATTCTGTGCGCTGGAGGCTGTCGGAGGAGATTTGTTGTCCTAATGAATTCGGGAGGAGTCGCCAGGAACTCACCTGCACAAAGGCAGCAAGCGCAAAAAAGAAAGCCATGCAGAAGTTACAGACTTTCCAAGCCATGAGATAGAGCGGCGGCGTGCAGAGAATCGCTTCTGACTTTCCTTCCATATTCCTTCCGTTTCACATTCCACCCCAGTAACTTTGTGCTGCTGACGTGTTGTGCGGGTCCACCCCTTACGCTTTGCGTGCCTGGAGGGCGAAGGCAACTTTAATTCAGACCTGTTCTTTGTCTCTCAGAGGTCGGGGACCAGAGCAGCCTGTTGGAAGAGTTTCGAGACAAAAAAAAAACCCCAAACGATACCTCTCACGCCAGCATGTGTCAGCACCTTCAGGGCAGCAAATACTGCCTTTAAATTACAGTGAAACTGGGGGGAATGCACTGGAGCCAAATTAAATCAGTTTAATCAAATTTGCAGAATAAAGCTGAAGCACACATCGTCTTGACATGCCCCAGGCAGAAGTTTTATTACTCGTGGTTAGGACGACCCCTGAACACTTTGCTCAGACATCTGTCTGCCAGGGACTGCTTAAGATTTAAAGGATTTTTGTTGTTGTTAATAATGATCTTGAACGTTGCTTTTAATTTCTGCAGTATCCTTTATTTTTTAATGTAACTAAATGTGAAATGGCCTAGTCCCTCCCTGCCTCTGTAATCTCCAGTGGCCAAAGGGCCTGTTCCTGTGCAGTACTTTGCTCTTTCCAAGATATCCGTGCTCCTCTAATTCTGGCCTCTTGAGCATTACCTGATTTGAATTGCATCAACATTGTTGGTGGCTGTGGTGGTATGTATTAGGGGTAATACGGTACACCAGGAATGCCGAGGAGCTATTGGAGGACAGATGCTGGATCCCGATTGGATCCTCCACTTACTGGCCTCCACCCAGATAGGAGGGGTATAAGAACCTGGGTTTAATCCCCGCAGCTGCATTCTGTGACTGAGCTGCTGGGGGAACGTGTCTGAACAAGTCTGCTCAATAAAGCCTCGATTGAAGTTCTTTACGTCTCGCCTCGTGTGTGATCGATGGTGCTACAGTGGTAGCTAGGTCCCCAAGCTCTGGAATTCCCTCCCTACACCTCTCTGTCTCTCTACCTCCATTCCCCTCCTTTCAGACACTCTCAAATCTAACTCTGTGACCAAGATTTTGTGGTGAATGTATTACTGCTACCATTCACCATTGTATTACATTACATTACACTGTATTATGTTGGTGCCCTTGTGGGCTCCGCCTATGGCTCCGCCCCCTCAGGGGAGGTATATAGATCTGCACCCTGTAGGCGGCACTCAGTACAGAGCAGTCGCAGGCAGTCACAGTTCTAGCTGATTAACCATTGTTCACTTCAACGTTCCGTCACGTGTGAATTGATGGTCGCATCAGTCACCTGACCTAATATCCCATGTGGCTCAGCATCACACGTTGTTTTATAATGCTCCCATGAAGCACCTTGTTTTTTTTTGTATAATTTATTCATGGGATGTGGACATCACTGACTGGGCCAACATTTATTACACATCCCTAATTGCCCTTGAACTGAGTGGCTTGCTAGGCCATTTCAGTGGGCAGTTAAAAGTCAACCACAATATTGTTCTGGGTCCAGAGTTAGCTGTAGGCCAGACCAGGTAAGATGGCAGATTTCTGTCCCTAAAGGACATTAGTGAACTAGGTGGGTTTTTACAACGACCGACAATGGTTTCATGGTCATCATTAGACTTTTAATTCAACTTTTAAATGGGATTTCAGCTTCACTATCTGCCATGGCAGGATTCGTACCCAGGGCCCCGGAGCACCAACCCGAGTCGCTGGATTACTTCGTCTTGGGCAGTCCCTCAGGGTCGAGGATGACTTGTTTCCACTCCGGGGAGGTGGGTTCTGCGGTGGATGATAATTCCAATCCAGGATCTGCAGACTCTGCCACAGGTTTGGTGTTTGATGAGGTGGATGGGATTCTGCGCTCTTTCAATTGTTTATGCTTGGCCTCCTCGTGCTCCACCCTGTGACGCTCGAGGTGATTGGCGCCTTTGCAGATGGTTTTTCCAGTTTGTGTGATCTAAGCAAGCAATTCCCACCTGTCAGTTGAAATATTGTATTTATTTAGAGAAGCTTTCAGAGTGTCCTTGTAGCGTTTCCTCTGCCCTCCTAAGTGATTGCATGCTATTGTGGAGCTCGGACTAGAGCACTTGTTTCAGGAGCCTTGTGTCGGGCATGTAGACAATGTGGCGTGCCCATCGCAGCTGGTCGAGCGCGATCAGTGCCTCGATACTGGGGATATTGGCCTGGGAGCGGACACTCACATTGGTGTGCCTATCCTGCCAGTGGATTTGCAGGATGTTACAGAGTCAATGTTGGTGATATCTTTCCAGGGATTTGAGGTGTCTGCTGTACATCGTCCATGTTTATGATTCTACAGGAGGGAGAGGACCACCACTGCTCTGTAGACCATGGGCGGAATTCTCCCCCCCCCACGCCGGGTGGGAGAATCGCCGGGGCGCCGCACGAGTCCCCCCACGCCGCCCCGGCACCCACACGCGATTCTCCCAACCCCCCCAAACCGGCGCGGCGAGAATCACGGCTGACCGCTCGCTGTTTGTAACGGGCGGGCGGTGATTCTCCAGCCCGGATGGGCCGAGCGGCCTGCCCAACACGACCGGTTCCCACCGCCGGCGTCCACACCTGGTCGCTGCCGGCGGGAACAGCTCGGGAACGATGGGGGGGGGGGGGGGGGGGGTGGCGGCCTGTGTGAGGGGGGGGGGAGGGGGGTTCCTGCACCAGGGGGGGACACAAAAGGGGTCTGGCCCGCGGTCGGTGCCCACCGATCGGCGGGCCGGCCTCTCTGAAGGAGGACCTCCCTTCCTCCGCCGCCCCGCAAGATCCATCCGACATCTTCTTGTGGGGAGGATGGCAACCGCGCATGCGCGGGTTGGCGCCGGTCAACGTGGCGCCGCTTTTACGTGGCGCCAAGGCCCGGCACACGTAAATGATGTGGCGCCGCTCCCAGCCCCCCGAGGGCGGGAGAATGGGCTGCGAACAGCCTCCGACGCCGGAGTGAAACATTACGGTTTTCACTCCGGCGTCGGCACTTAGTCTCTCGATGGGAGAATTGCGCCCCTTGTGCTTGGTTGTGAGGTCTCGGTCTTCGAACACTCTGTTCCTCAAATGTCTGAAGACTGCACTGGTGCATTGGAGTCGATTATTAGTCCAGTGATAATACCACCATGCCACTGCCTCCCCTATTTCATTACATTAAAAATGTGAGGTGAATAAAATTTGTTGTTACAACCCCATTTATGTTATTTGCTCCACGGAGCCGGTTGGTTACTCAGTAAAACCATAGCGTAGGTTTGCTGTCTTCTTGGGGTTATCCCAATAGATAAATGTCCTCTGTTTATGACCCAGTCTGAGAAAGATCTGGCTGGAGTGAAGTTATGTTCAGCAGTTGGACGAGAGGGCTTTGTGTGCTGCCAGGCATTCTTTTTTTGCATGCATAATCTGTAAAAAAAAAGAAAGCACTGCAGCAAAAGGAGTGCAAATAGAGCAGAGGGGGACTCTCAGTTACTGACTTTTACAACCCTTGTCACGATCAGCTACTTCAGTGTCAAGAGACAGTCATCCTCACTCAAGGCTACAAAGTGACCTGAGAAAGAGCTCCCAGTGACTTTCAAAAGCTGTTTTTAATTTCAGGCCAGCTACTAATGTCCTATTATATGGCACAGAAATTACAAAGGTTATTGGTCAATATTATGTTTTGCGCCAGGGCAGTGAAATTGGTCACAGTAAATTTTGAAGAATGGGACCTAATACATATGTTGCTTTTGCTGAAACTACCGCCAGTAGATGTCATACACATTTACTATATTATAAATAGTAGTTAAAAATACCATGTACAATCTTACTCTTTCAAAAGGGAATGGATTTAATTAAGACAGATTAATTACTGTGAAAGTTAACGGTACCAACTGTTAATTGCTACTCCTCGAAGCTAATTGGCCAACAATTCAATATGACAGTTTCATCATTAAGAATGTCAAGATTCCCTGCTACCCTGTAGTGTGCAAGTACACTCATTATATTGTTTAAATATAGCTACTACTGGAACCGATCATTCCCGATCTCTCTCTCATCACTCCCCACCTCACCTCCTTACCCAACCTCCCATCTGCTCCTGACGGACAACTGAAACAAGAATCTGATTAAAAGACTTCAGGAATCTATTTGTTCCTGATGTTTGTTTAATTAACATTGATTTTATTTGTGGGGAGATAGCAGGAATGTCACTGGACTTGTAATCCAGAGGCCCAGGCTAATGCTTCAGGGACACAGGTTCAAATCCCGCCATGCCAGCTGGTAAATTTTAAATTCAATTAATCAATCAGGAATGACCAGTAATGGTGACCATTAAGTTATCGTCAATTCTTGTAAAAATCAATTTGGACTTCCAGTGACAGCCATGGAGTGAGTGGTTGCACACAGGGCAATTCCAGCTCAAAAGCGTTGTTTTGGCCACTTTATACCCATTAGTGGGGTAGCTCCGGCAGGAAAATGGTGCAGAAGGTGTAGAGGGAGAGGTTCTCCCCAAGGTTGGCATGTCTACTGGCTACCAGACGCGGCAAAACACAGTTAAGGAATTGAGGGGACCTGTGGCACAGCAACAATTTTGTGAATGGCGGAGAGCAAAGGGAGTCACCAGTGGGAAAGCAGTCATATTGAATTGTTGATAGAGCAGTTGATGGCCTTTATCAAAGACAAATTTCGCCAGCAAAGGAAGGAGATGCATGGCGACTGGTCGAAGGCCATTGATGGAGCAGTTGCACCTCTGCGAGCATCAATGAACTGTGTAGAGAAGTGCCTTGAGGGCATAAGGAATGATGATACGTGAGGAGGAGAAGGTGGTGTCCGACAAGAGAGATTGGATTGTGTCTCTGGAGGCGGAGGTGTGGATCCTGGTGGACCTATGCAAGTCGCTGAGAGTGAAGGTCGAGGAGCAGGCGAGCGAGTCCAACACCAGAACCTGCGAACTGTGGGTCTGTCAGAGGGTGTGGAAGGAATGAGCGCCACAAAATATGTTTGAGGATGCTGGCCGGGTTGGTGGAGGAGAGGGTGCTGGACAAGGTCCCGGAGGTGGACAGGACCCAGGGGTCTTTAAGGTAGAAGCTGGGTACGTGGGAGCCACCCCGGGCGGTGATTGTGCGGTTGCACATGTTCGTGGAAAAGGAGACGATCCTGTGGTGGGGCAGGGAGAAGCGAGAGGGGAATCATGTCCAAGTATACCAGGACATTGGTGTGGAGCTGACGAAAAGGCGTGCTGGATTTAACAGGGCCAAGGTGATTTTGTACCGAAGGAAGATTTGGTTTGGGATGCTGTACCCGGTGAAACTGTGGGTCACATTTGAAGGTTGGGAGAAGTATTTTGAAACGCCAGAAGTGGGTGCCGGAGGTTATTGTCTCTGAGGATGCAGAGAAGGCTTTTGATTGGGTGGAGTAGAGGTATTAATTTGATTTCGAGTAGGTTTGGATTTGGCCCGAATTTTGTGGCTTGGGTGCGTCAGTTGTTTGTAGCCCCAGTGGCTACATCGTACATATGGTGTACATACAAATGAGATGAATTCATGGAGTTTTGGACTGCACAGGGGAATGAGACAGGGGCGTCCGCTGTCGTCATTGTTGTTTGCGTTGGCGATTCAGCCCTTGGGGATGGCCCTTAGGGCATTGGTGGAGTGGCAGGTGATTGTGAGGGGGAGCAGGGAGCACCGGGTGTTGTTCTATGCGGATGACCTGTTGTTTGTGTTGGACCCGCTGCAGAGTATGGGTTGGATCATGGCGATATTGGAGAGGTTTGGGGCCTTCTCTGGGTGTAAGTTAAATGTCAGGAAGCGTGAGGTATTTCCGCTGAATGCAACAGGGCAGGGGGCCAACTTGGGGTGTTGCCATTCAAGGTAGCTAGGAAAAGGTTGATATATGGGGATTCAGGTGACTACGATGCACAGGTGGAATTTGACAATGTTGGTGGAAGAGATTAGGGGGGATTTTAAGGAATGGGATACATTACACCTGACACGTACAGGGACGGTGCAGGTGGTAAAGATGAATGTGCTGCCAAGGTTCCGGTTTGTTTTTCAGACCCTCCCGATCTTTCTCCATAAGGCCTTCTTCCAGAAATTGGAGACTGTGATTTTGGAGTTTATATGGGCGGGAAAGGTGCCGATGGTAAAGAGGGCCCTGCTACAGAGGCAGAGACAGAAAGGATGGTTGGCACTCCCAAAATTGCTGCACTATTACTGAGTGGCGAATGTGGAGAAGGTGAGGCGATGGTGGGGGAAGAGAGGGCTGGGGGGATGGAACAAGTGGGTCAGGATGGAGTAGGAGTCCTGTTGGGGTTCCAGCTGTGCCGGCTCCGCTGCCACTAGCTCGGGGGAAATACACAGGGAGCCCGGTGGTACAGTTGACGGTCAGGGTTTGGAATCAACTGCAGAGACACAAGTTGGAGGGCATTTTGGTGTTGACACTGCTGTGCGGAAGCCATAAGTTTAAGCCGGGGGAGATGGATGGGATGTATGGGAAGTGAAGAGAGGTGGGGCTGGTGAGGGTAAGGGACTTGTACTTGGAAGCAAAGTTTACAGGTCTGATGAGCGAGCTGCGGGAGAGGTTTGAGTTGCCAAGAGGGGAGTAAATTCAGATATATGCATTTGAGAGACGACGTTTCCCAGGTCACCGGAGTACACCCTATTGGAGCAACTACTGCTCCTGGATGAGTTGGGAGAGGGTAGGATTAGGGATATATACGGGTGGTTGGGGGAGCAGGTGGTGAGGATCAAGGATAAATGGGAGGAGGTGTTGGAGGGAGTGGGGGGGGGGGGAAGAGATAGGCTAGGGTCTGTGGCGCCAGGCGATGTGTAGGGTGAATTCAACCTCTTCCTGTGCGAGGATGAGTTTGATCCAGGTTAAGTTGGCACATAGGGCGCATATGATGACCCGGGTGTGGATGGGTGGGTTCTTCCAAGTGGTGACCAATGACGGCGAGACGTGTGGGCGGGGGCCAGCGAATCATGTGCACATGTTCTGTGGTTGCTAGAAGTTGGAGAAATACTGGGAAGTGGTGTTTGGGAAGTTATCTAAGATGGTGGAGGTCGAGGTAAGGCCGGACCCAAAGGTGATGATCTTTGGGATATCGGAAGTGTTGGAGCTGCTGGAGGGGAAGGGGGCCTCTCCAATTGCCAGGAGAAGGATCTTGCTAAATTGGAGGTCAGGTATTGTTAGCGGAAGAAATTGCTATATGTGTCAGGATTGGTATAATAAAGATGTCTCAAAGTATTATAATAGCACAGGTCAAGCGCAAACCAGCAGGCAAGGGGTTAAACATATACCAAGGGAAAACCAACAAGCAAGGCGTTAAAGTCACCCACATTGGAAATGATTTAATCATCTCACAGAGCATTTGAATATGAAAAGGGACACACAGGAGACCCCAGTAGGTCTAAGGAGTCCATTGTCCAATACATTCGCACCTCTTCTCGAAGTTAAATATGTTAATCACAAGCCCATGAGATTGTAAGGAAACATTGTATTCTTTAATCGTTTTCCCATTACGGGGACCAGAAAATATGCATACTGATTACTTTGTAATGTTCCGAATGATTCAGTGACTTCAATACCTGCTTGTGACTCCGAAGAACTTTAAATATATATGCATGTAATTCGGAGGACAAGCAGAGCTGACTATTGCGAGCTACAAGATAGTCGCGGAATCTATCTCTCCTGTGTGCACACAGTTTTTGCAAATTAAACAAAGTTTTACCAACACCACGCAGTCAAGAACAGACTTTGAGGTTTTTCTTCCCTCCAACAGTTGGCGTAGTCAGCAGGATATCAACACAGGACAACCGGCGACGCTGTGGCTCCAAATCGGGTGAGTGTCTTTTAATATACCACCCATAGTTAGGGAGCAATTCCATGTTAGTCGTTGGCCGGCCGTAAGTTGCGATCTTAAAGAACAAAACGGGGGAAAAGTCTGACCGCGTGAGGTGAAGTAAAAATCGTTGTGGGAAACCGGAGTGTGGGATCGGGTTATTAAGTTAAGGAAAACTTGCAAAGGAACTTGCTTTGGAGATTTAAGTGCCTGGTCAAAAGTAAAAACCTGTAGGACGAAATACCACGGGAGAAAGAGTTAGAAGGATCTCACCCAGTGTGAGAAAGGAGTAGCCGCAGGAGAAACTGCGAGAGGGTAGAGCCGCGGAGGAGGAACCCCGTAGGAGTGCTGTGTGTGTGAGAGTGAATGGCAGAGATGGCTGGATCAGATAAAACAGGCAGCAAGAGCAACGTAGAGCAAGATAGATGGAGACCCGAGGGATTCATCGTGCAGATAATTGTAACCCACAATAGTAAATTAATTACAACGATGAGGGAGAAAGGATACAACCCAGACGCACCCGCGGCTGAGCAGAAGGCCTGGTGGGTAGGCCAAACCAAGAATAAGTATGAGAAGGGGGTAATAATTGCAACTGCAATTTAAAGAACATAGGGAGCAAAAACTTGCAGGAGGCAAGAGTAGCAGCTGTAAGACACGCGCAGGAAGGGGAGAGGAGAAAACCGCAGGGCAGATTTGTGGGGACTGTGACCCCGACTGCACCATGTGTCATGGAGGAGAGTGACTATGGGGTTGACTGGGACAGTGGCCAGGATATTGGCAGAAGAAGTAATTCCGCGGTGGGGAGTCCCACTGCAGCTAGATTCAGATCAGGGTACTCATTTCACGGGCAATGTAATGAAGCAGGCTGGTGCCCTGCTAGGAGTCAAACAGCGATTTCACGGTCCGTATCACACCCAGAGTACCGGCATGATTGAAGGGACAAAACGTACCCTTAAGAACGGTCTGACAAAAGGTTTAGTAGACACAGGACAGGGTTGGGTAAAGATTTTACCCGCCTTACTCATGAAAATGCGAGCCACAAGACCAAGGGGGACAGGCCTAACACATTCGAATTAATGACTGGGAGAGCTATGGCACTCCCAGAGGACATAGTAACAGGGGGCGGAGAGCTGTAATGCAAGGGGGAGAGTTTTAAAATTTATCAGGCTCCGAGTGGAGCAGCTGCACAGTTTAAAGGGAGAAGTGATAGACACATAGAGAGGGAGATTGCGAGAAAGAAAGGGATTGCATCCGCAGCCAAACCCCAAAGGCTGGGGACAGAGTCATTATTAAGGTACTTCGAGAAAGGGTAGGCTTAAGCCCAGATGGGTGCGACCGTGTGGAATGATTGTTGCAGGGGATACATGTGCCTTAAATGAAATGAAAGACACACCGAAGTGGAAGCATTATATTCAAATTAAAATATACAAGGAACCAAAGGAGGTCTAACTTCCCCCCGGTTATGAGGGGTTCCCACCATCTTTTGTCACAGATTCCTGCTTCCGTGGATATGCCTAGGACAGACCTGGGAGGCACCCACGGTACTCATCAGCGACCACACATGCTTGCACCCAGGGCAATATGTGCAACTTTCCACAGAAGGAACGGGGGAATGGATAAAGAAACCGACCACGTGGATCTCGGAGAGGGGCGCACCAGACAGCTATCGAACCCAAGTGATCACGACCGTATGGGGAAGGACGGTGACAGAGCGCAGAGTTTTGGTGCCCCTTGAAAGACCCGATGCACCCATCAGAGTCAAGGATCCAGGCTGTGACTGGGCCAACACCAACTGGGGGACAAACAGCATTAAGCGACCCAGAGGATGGCACTTTCTGAAGACACGTGCGAGAGGATGGTTTGCCACCCCTTCTGACTTGGGACTAAAAACTGAACTGGACACTGAAGGACATTTGCTCATAAAGGGGATTTATGATGCACGCACGGGTTTGGGAATGTGGGGAGAGACATGCAATGTAACAGGATCACAAGGGGAAGCTTGGGTATTTGGTCCGTATTTAAATATAATAGCCGGATGGGCCAGTCTGCCACCTTTGTGTGGGAGCCTGGCCTTGGGGGGTTGTACTGTCAGGAATATTGCACACATGTGATAGACAGATTAAAGATGTAAGATGCCACAATCTCAGCACTTGTGGATATCAAAAGCCCACAAAATGCCCCCATATGGTTGAACTTCCCCCAGCCTGGCTGAAGGATTTGAATGATTTTCTCAGTTTTTTGTGGAAAAGATTAAATTTGAGTTGAGGGGATCAGCAGAGATATGATGGGGGTTGTTCATGACGATGTTTGAGGAACTGTTCATTGCAGGGGGGAGGGGGAAGGATGGGAGAGGGTAAAAAGGGGAAAAATTGTACAAACTGTGGACTGTGAGTTTGTGGAGTGTGTCTTTGTATATGTTGCTTTTTTTTTTACACATGTTTGGAATAAAACACATTTTAAAAACAACAATCCAGTTCGCCATTGTTCCTTTCGGGAAGGAAATCTGCCATCCTCCATGTCTACATGTGCCTCACAGCAATGTGGTTGACTCTTTATTGCCCATCCCTAATTACTGTCACTGTTCATGTGGAGTTTGCCCATTCTCCTCGTGTCTGCGTGGGTCTCACCCCCACAACCCAAAGATATGCAGGTAGGTGGATTGGCCTCATTAAATTGTTCCAGAATTGGAAATAAGAAAGAATTGGGTACTCTAAATTTATAAAATAAATAAATAAATAAATGCTGGCTTTACCAGCGACACTCAGATCCCACGAAAGAATAAATTTTGAAAAATGTAAACTATTCAGATGACAAACAAATGTGTGACAATCGCTCTTTGACAAAGCGTCATCCAGACTTTAAACGTTAGCTCCCTCCTTTCTCCACAGTTGCTGTCAGACCTGCTGAGATTGTCCAGTATTTTCTGGTTGTTTTTCAGATTCCAGCATCCGGAGTAATTTGCTTTTATCTTTGTGAGAATGGCTCAGTGAGTATGTACAGAAACTATGAACCCAGTCCCAGGTGCATCTTCTAGCTAAGAGTGACCGCTATCTTGGTCCTGATTAACAACTCAGTTACATTTACTAGTTCCTAACAAACAGAATGGCCCTGACTTTGCAGTGGAAATGTCTGCGAAACTGTCAGAATTCCCCATCCGCGGGCAATAACTTCTAGAGTCCCCAAATGACGGAACACCTTGGAGGTTGTTATTTTCTACTTCTCCAGAGGGTGCACTGTTGAGGCAACTCCCTCCCGCCCCACCAAAGCAGCAATCAGTGGAAATCAATTGAACAGACGTGTATTTCCACTCTCAACTCCCAGTCCTGCTGTAAGAACCCTTGAAAAAGTTGCATCATGTTGAATGAGGGACAAATGAGTTTTTAATGGCGTACTAAGTTCATAATTACAGCTAGCCACCTTCAATGCTTAAGAGTTAACTTTATTTGGTGGAATGTCAAATTTCTTAAGAAAACAATTCCCACCTTTAAAAAAAAATTTGAAGCCTTTTTATCTTTTATCTATCCAATCATTTATTTAATGATCTGAAAATTTTAATTAAAAGTGAAGGAGATTAACTCATTGTGCTTGTGTAGGCTCTTTGTTACAGCAGCTGAAAACTGCAGTCAGCCTTGGCTGCATCGGTAGCACTCTTGTCTTTGACTTCAAAGACTTGAATGTGTAATCTAGTTTAACATTTTAGGACTGAGGGAGTAATGCACAGTTGGAGATACAGTTGACCTGTTAAATGGGAAATACGAAAGCTCTCCAGCTCTTGGCTGGCAGGAAAATGTGGGTGGGCGATGAGAGGGAAGATGGAACACAGAATCATAGAATCCCTACAGTGCAGAAGGGGGCCATTCAGCTTATTGTGTCTGCCTCTGAAAGAGCACCCCGCCTAGCCCTGCTCCCCGTCCTATCGATGTAATGAGGGGCAATTTAACATGCCCATTCCACCTAACCTGCACATCTTTGGACTGTGGGAGGAAACCTGATCACCCAGACATGGGGAGAACATGCAAACTGAACAAAATCACCCAAGATTGGAATTGAACCTTGGTCCCTGGTGTTGTGAGGCAGCAGTGCTAACCACTGTGCCGCCGTGCTGACATATGGAAGGACACAACTCTTCTTAAAGCATTCCCCACTTCTCATCATTGCCTCAAAACCCAGAGTATCTCCACCAAGAGAATCTCTGTGAGAGAGCAGGGAGCCAGCAGCCTGCCTCCCACTCTGTTGAAACCACAGGGATTGCACCAAATCGGAGTAATAAACAGGAAATACGAGAGGAAGCTTTTCTCTGATCATTCACTCAGGTGTTTGTAACAATGGTGCCGTGCTATTGTATTTGAAAATGTTCATCAATTATACATTTTATTTGAAGTCTCCATTGCCGAATCTTCTCCTTGTCACTTCCTGCAATAACATAAGCGTAGAAGATGGGCACAGGTTATATATAAATGAGATTGAGGGATAATTGACAGTGAAAATGATTTGTGTTGGGAGGTGGGATACGGGCAGCGTGGGGGTTAGTGGGGAGCAGGGGGTTCAGCATTGATGAGGCATATATGACTTCACACACTCAGGTCATCTGAACCATGACTAGACGCATCCATTGTGGGGCTTCTCTGGCAGCTAATCCATTTCGCTCAGCTGGCTGGACAGCTGGTTCGTGATGCAGAATGCGGCAGCAGCGTGGGTTCAATCCCCGTACCTGTTGAGGTTATTCATGAAGATTCCACCTTCTCAATCTTGCCCCTCGTCTGTGGCGTGGTGGCCCTCCAGATAAATCACCACCAGTCAGCTCTCCCTCTCAAAGGGGAAAGCAGCCCACTGTTATCTGGGACTATGGTGACTTTACATTAATATACAGCGAGATGAGGACTTCCGGTGGCAGCCATGGAGTGCGTGGTCACACTTAGGACAGCTCCGGCTCGAAGGTGTTGATTTGAGCTCTTTTTACCTGAAAGCGGATGGATTTCGACAGGAAAAGAGTAGCTGAAGGTGTGGAGGAGAAGTCCCCCCCCCCCCCCCCCCCCCCCGCCCGCCCCCGTGAGTGGCATGTCTGCTGCTTATCAGACCCGGCAGAAGGCTAAAAACCTGGCCAAGGAACTGGAGACCTCTGGTGCAGCAACAATTGGGAAGATGGCGGAGGGGGAAGGGTTGTTGAGAGTTGGAAAACCCGATGGAGCAGTTGGTGGTTAATAAAGAGGAGTTCCACCAGCAATGAAAGGAGATGCAGGAAGATCGGTCAAAGGCAATGAGAAGGTGGATGGAGTCGAGAAGTGCCTGGAGACACAGGGGTCACAGATCTGGGAGATGGAGAAGGTGATGTCCGACCACAGTGATCGGATGGAGGCAGAGGTGGGGCTCCTGGGCGACCTTTGCAAGTCACTAAGGGCAAAGGTAGAGGAGCAGAATAGATCCAGAAGGCAGAACCTGCATATCGTTGGCTTGCCTGAACGTGTGTAAGGCACATGTGCCACGTGAAACGACTCAAGGATTTGTTCTTAAGGGCAGCACGGTAGCATTGTGGATAGCACAATTGCTTCACAGCTCCAGGGTCCCAGGTTCGATTCCGGCTTGGGTCACTGTCTGTGCGGAGTCAGCACATCCTCCCCGTGTGTGTGTGGGTTTCCTCCGGGTGCTCCGGTTTCCTCCCACAGTCCAAAGATGTGCAGGTTAGGTGGATTGGCCATGATAAATTGCCCTTAGTGTCCAAAATTGCCCTTAGTGTTGGGTGGAGGTGTTGACTTTGGGTAGGGTGCTCTTTCCAAGAACCGGTGCAGACTCAATGGGCCGAATGGCCTCCTTCTGCACTGTAAATTCAATGATAATCTATGATTAATCTAGACAAAGGTTCGGCACAACATCGTGGGCCAAAGGGCCTGTTCTGTGCTGTATTTTTCTATGTTCTATGAAATGGGTGAGATACTAAATGAATACTTTGCATCAGTAGTCACGAAAGAGAAGGAATTGGTAGATGTTGAGTCTGGAGAAGGGTGTGTAGATAGCCTGGGTCACATTGAGATCCAAAAAGACGAGGTGATGGGCTTCTCGAAAAATATTTAGACAAGTCCCCAGGGCCTGATGGGATTTACCCCAGAATACTGAAGGAGGCTGGAGAGGAAATTGCTGAGGCCTTGACAGAAATATTTGGATCCTCACTGTCTTCAGGTGATGTCCCGGAGGACTGGAGAATTGCCAATGTTGTTCCTTTGTTTAAGAAGGGTAGCAAGGATAATCCAGGGAACTACAGGCCGGTGAGCCTTACATCAGTGGTAGGGAAGTTACTGGAGAGAATTCTTCGAGACAGGATCTACTCTCATTTGGAAGCATGGTTTTGTGAAGGGGAGGTCGTGTCTCACTAACTTGATAGAGTTCTTCGAGGAGGTCACAAAGATGATTGATGCAGGTAGGGCAGTGGATGTTGTCTCTATGGACTTCAGTAAGGCCTTTGACAAGGTCCCTCATGGCAGACTAGTACAAAAGGTAAAGTCACACAGGATCAGGGGTGAGCTGGCAAGGTGGATATAGAACTGGCTAGGTCATAGAAGGCAGAGAGTAGCAATGGAAGGATGCTTTTCTAATTGGAGGGCTGTGACCAGTGGTGTTCCGCAGGGATCAGTGCTGGGACCTTTGCTCTTTGTAGTATATATAAATGATTTGGAGGAAAATGTAACTGGTCTGATTAGTACGTTTGCAGACGACACAAAGGTTGGTGGAATTGCGGATAGCGATGAGGACTGTCAGAGGATACAGCAGGATTTAGATTGTTTGGAGACTTGGGCGGAGAGATGGCAGATGGAGTTTAATCCGGACAAATGTGAGGTAATGCATTTTGGAAGGTCTAATGCAGGAAGGGAATATACAGTGAATGGTAGAACCCTCAAGAGTATTGAAAGTCAGAGAGATCTAGGTGTACAGGTCCACAGGTCACTGAAAGGGGCAACACGGGTGGAGAAGGTAGTCAAGAAGGCATACGGCATGCTTGCCTTTATTGGCTGGGGCATTGAGTATAAGAATTGGCAAGTCATGTTGCAGCTGTATAGAATCTTAGTTAGGCCACACTTGGAGTATAGTGTTCAATTCTGGTCGCCACACTACCAGAAGGATGTGGAGGCTTTAGAGAGGGTGCAGAAGAGATTTACCAGAATGTTGCCTGGTATGGAGGGCATTAGATATGTGGAGCGGTTGAATAAACTTGGTTTGTTCTCACTGGAACGACGGAGGTTGAGGGGCAACCTGATAGAGGTCTACAAAATGATGAGGGGCATAGACAGAGTGGATAGTCAGAGGCTTTTCCCCAGGGTAGAGGGGTCAATTACTAGGGGGCATAGGTTTAAGGTGAGAGGGGCAAGGTTTAGAGTAGATGTACGAGGCAAGTCTTTTTTACACAGAGGGACGTGGGTGCCTGGAACTCGCTACCGGAGGAGGCGGTGGAAGCAGGGACGATAGTGACATTTAAGGGGCATCTTGACAAATACACGAATAGGATGGGAATAGAGGGATACGGACCCCGGAAGTGTAGAAGATTGTAGTTTAGTCGGGCAGCATGGTCGGCACGGGCTTGGAGGGCCGAAGGGCCTGTTCCTGTGCTGTACATTTCTTTGTTCTTTGTTGCTGGCAGGGCTGGTGGCGGAGGGGGTGCTGGACAAGGCCCTGGAGGTGGATAGGGTACACATGTCCTTAAGGCAGAATCCGAGAGCAGGGGATCCACCACGGACAGTGATGTGAGGCTCCATAAGTTGTGGCAAAGGAGATGATCCTCCGGTGGGCCAAGGAGAAGCGGAACTGTGAATGGGAGGGGAACAGGCTCCAAATCTATCAGGACATTGGGGAAAAATGCTTGCCGATTCAACAAGGTCAAGTGGTTCTATACTAAAAGCAGATCAGGTTTGAGGTGTTGTACGCTGCAAAATTGTGGGTGACATTTGAAGGCCAGGAGTACTATTGCAAAACCTCAGAGAAGGCCAATTACTTTATTGAGACCATAAACTGGGAGAGAATGGAACGTTGATGGGAGTCGGAGGAGCTAGAACAACTGTTCAAAAGATGCGGGTAGTATGGGGGCCGGAAGGTGGGGGGATTTTTTCTTCTTGGGTGAGGTGATTTTGTTGTTATGATTGTTTGCAGAGGAGCAATAAGTTTGTAAGGGTGCAACCGCCGCACCCCCCCATTTGTGGTTGTTTTTTTTTTGAGGTGACCTGTGGTTTTGGATGTGTCTTTGTTTAGGTGGGGTCCACTGGGAACCCTTTGTACAGACTGAGAAGATGAGGGAGGGGTGGAGAGGTACATAGGAGGAGCATTCGGGCAGCCATGCTGGCAGATAATGTTGGTGAACGGAAGTGAGGTTGAGGCGGCAGCCATGGAGGTTGGCCAAGTGGGGTGGGGGGACGCGACGAGGCAGTGTTGCAGTAGGAGTGGGTTCATGGGCGGAGGAGGGGGCCATCTTGGACGGGCCCGGTTTCAGGTGAAATTAAAGGGCACAGAATTGGAAGGGGAGGATGGCAGACAGTAGAGTGGTGTGGAGGTGCATGCCTCCGGTAAGGTTCATAACATGGAACATATGGGGCTGAATGAGCCGGGGAAGAGGTCCCAGGTTTTTATGCACTTGAGGAGCTTGAAGGTGGAGGTGGTCTTTCTGCAGGAGATGCACTTCCGGGTGAAGGATCAGGTTAGGTTAAGAAAGGGATGGGTGTGTCAGGTATTTCACATGAGGTTCGATTCAAAGTCACGGGGGTTGGCCATCCTGCTGAGCAAAAGAACGGGGTTTGTAGGTGCCAAAGAAGTGCGGGATCCAGGGGGGAGAAACGTGATAATGAGTGGGAAGTTGGAGGGGACACCTGTGGTGCTCGTGAATGTTTTTGCGCCGAATTGGGATGCGTGGGGTTTGTGAAGGGGTTACTGGGAACGATTCCAGACCTGAACACGCATCAGTTGATTATGGGGGGTGATTTTAATTGCATGCTGGAGCGGAGGGTGGATAGATCGAGCCCTAAATCAATGGGAATATTCAGGATGGCGAAAGAGCTAGGAGGCTTTGTGGAAAGGATGGGAATGGTGGGTCGGTGGAGGTTTAGGAACTCGGGTGAGAGGGTACTCCTTCTTCTTGCATGTGTACAAGGTATACTCCAGAATTGACGTTTTGTGGTGAGTCGAGCGGTGTTGGTGTGGGCGGAGTACACGGAATCATAATCTCAGACCATGCACCGAGGCAGGAGCAGATGGCCCGAATGGAGGTTAGACTCGGGTCTTCTAGTGGACAAGGGGTTCGATGAGGAAGTGCGGTTGATGATCAGAGATTTTATGGAGTTGAACCAGAATGGGGAGGTGTCGGCGGCCATAATTTGGGAGGCGTTGAAGCAAGTGGTTTGGGGGGAGGTTATCCCGTTCAATGCATAGAGATAGGAGCAGGAGGATGTATGCAGATGATCTGCTGCTGTTCATATCAGACCCACTGAAGAGTCCAGGGAGAATTGTGGACATATGAGAGTAGAGATAGGAGCAGGAGGGGGTATGCAGATGATCTGCTGCTGTTCGTATCAGACCCACTGAATAGTCCGGAGAGAATTGTGGACATATGAGAAAGGTTCTTGGCCTTCTCGGGTTATTAGCTGACTGTCGGAAAGAGTGAGATGTTTCGGGTGAATGAGGTGAGTGGGTGAAAACGGGGAAAACTGGGAACTGTGAGATATGGGGAATGTTCTTCAATTTATTTATGCTTTTCTACTTTTTGGGCATATGTTTGAAATAAAATATATTGAAAAGAATGTACAGCGAGTTAGATGCATTCTACCTCACTTCAAAACTTGAGTAAAATTGATGTTGCTTCCGTTTTTAAAAAAAAATCCAAACAGCATTTTCCCTTCCTGTCCACCCTTTCGGAAGGTACTGACTTTGCTGAAGGTGCTCACATGGTTGTCTGGTGCCCTCCAATTGTTCACCCAAATGTCCCATTCTTGGTTGAACTTCGAGGTTCCCATGAGCATCGCTCAACCTAAAGTTCGAACAGGGATCTGCTTTCTATCTGACCGAAGACATGGAGGACTGGAAGAAAACAGTTTGAGATAATTCATTTAGCAATCCACTGCCTCCACCAACCACCATGGCTGCCATGTGCACCATCAACATGAAGTACTGCAGCAAATCTCCAAGGCTGTGTCAGCAGCGCCTTCCAAAACCTTCCGTAACCCCTACCACATGGGACAAGAGGAGGTGGTGCAGGGGAAGATCACCACTTCCAAGCTCTGGTCTAAGTCACGCTCTAACCTGACTTGAGGATACATTGCTGTTTCTTTTTTGTCTTTGGGACAAAATTATTTTTTTTCCACTATAAAATTTAATAGTACCCAATTATTTTTTTCCAATTAAGGGGCAATTTAGTGTGGCCAATCCACCTAAGCTGCACTCATTGGGTTGTGGGGGTGAGACCCACGCAGACACTGAGAGAATGTGCAAACTCCACACGGACAGTGACAGGGCCGGGACCGAACCCTGGTCCTCAATGGTGTAGGCAGCAGTGTTAACCACTGCACCACCGAGCCGCCCCTTTGGGTCAAAATCATGAACAGCCCACAGATTGCAGTGGAATAGGAAGGCATCTCAACCATTTTCTCAAGGATTATAAATGATCAACAATAAATGCTGGCCGTATCAGCGACACCCACATCTCAAGAATTAATAAATAAAATTTTAAAGACAAGGGGATAATTTGGGCCAAAACTTCAGAGGAAAGGCAATCCCTGTTGGATTTCCACTCCTCTCCTACTTTCTTACCTTGCACTGGAATTCCTCATTTCTCACCCGGACATCTGGACCAGGCCTCATCAAGTTCTGGGAGTCCTTTCAATAGCAGGTTTGATGGGAATGCTAAGCCTTTTATGGCACCTGCTGCCATATATTGATAAGTGGAATTTAAAGGTCCCAAAAGTCCCTGTGAGAATCTAGAGAGAAGGCAAGTGTGTAGGGTAATTAGGTGAGGAGGGTAGGGTGGCAGATAGGTGGATGGGGGGTAGGATGACAAGTGGGTGCAGGTGGGTGAGCAAGTAGGGTATCAGCAAAGTGGGTGAGGAGCTATCATGGGTCAGGGTAATTGGGTGGTTGTGCAGGTAGTCTTCATGTCAGAGGGCAGTCAGGCCAGGAGGGTAGTCGGGGTGGGCGTGGTGGGTGGGTGAAGGTCAATAGCATAGTTACCCAAGAGTTGGAAACTTTTCCCAGGTAACTATTCAGGTGTTGAGTCAGTACCATCTGAAGTGTCCGACTTTAACTCAGAGTTTTGGAGGGTTCCAAACATATGAGAATTGCTCATCAAAGTTCAAACATTCCAGGTAATTCCCACGCAGTCAGTGCAACTGGACTTCTGAGGAGTCTCCTACCACATCTTGGGGCAGGATCAGCAGGAGAACCGAACTTTTGGCTCCTTGTTTTCTGTGGCGGAGACTGGTATATTACTTAAGGAAGTAGCCCAAACAAGTTGCACAACTCAAATTTGCTGTTGAATTTGCTTTCTTACTTACATGATCAGCAATATTTAGAATCAAGCGAGGGAAATTCTGACAAATCGGTTTGCTTCTTTTCAAACTTGAGAAACTTTGGGCTTTTGGTCGGGCATGCAGCTTTCGGTAAGTCAGCAGTAAGAATCCTTCCTGTTTATTTACTTTGTTCTAATTTATTTTATTTTATTGTTTTGGTCCATGGACCCATAATCAGAATGTGCCTTTAAGAAGATTCAAAGTTGAATCAGCCTGCTTGCCAGGATACTGTGTTCCCAGGTTTTATATATTGGAAGGGAGAAGCTAGACTCTTCGGCACCGAATGGATCTTAGGAACCAGCTTTTGAGGGAGTCAGTTTAATTGGTCAACTGGCGGATTGGCCAGGGACAGTGGTCTGCCTGACAACTGTCAGTGATTGGTTCCTGCAGGATGCTTTCTGAGAGAACTGAGCAGAATTGTTTAGATCTTGAAGTGAGAGGAATGCTATCTCCGGTTTGCTGAAGTGAAACTGCTCTATGGCCCGGAAAGCAATGCGTGCCTGGCACATCCTTTGATATGAATCTGAAATAATGCTGAGTCTGCAGAGAAAGTAGACAACCTTGCCAGAGAAAACCATCTCAAGCCTAGAAGGAACAAGTACCAAAATGAAAGTCTGAATTTCAAAAAGACATTGACAGGTAGTCATCCCTATGCATCAAGGATTCTTATCATTTTTTATTTTCTTTCCCTTTCCACCTGTATTGTTTGTCTGTGTGTATGTGCGTGTATAAATATATATATATATAAAAATATGTATATATATATATACACACATAGTGAGGCAAGTTAAGAAGGGGGGGGGGGAAGGTTGAGAAAGGGGTAGTAGATAGTCAGTTACATTTTCTGTCCAATTAATTATAACACTAAAATAAACATTACTTGTGGTGACTGTAGTTATTTGGGCGCAACCAAGGACTTTGGGTACTTAAAAAAACAATCTAATCTCACCTGTGTTGTGACTCCTGGTAAAGTGTGGCTGGAATTGACTGCACACTAGCCCAGGGTGTCGTGACACAGCTGAAAATTTTCAAAGTGTTAACTAGCTAGATACTCATTTTTGACAAAAATGGACATATAAAACTAATAATATAGTTAAGTATTTGTATTTTTCCTGACTAATTACTTGCTGTACCTGCACATTAATCTTTGCAATTCATGCACTAGGACACCCAGAGCCCTCTGCCTCTCAGAGCTCTGCAATACTTCACCGTTGAGGTAATGTTTTTTTATTCTTTCCACCAAAGTACAGTTAGTCAGCCAACCACAAATTTATCCACATGTTTATTTACCATTCGATAGCAGTGAGTTAGTCAACCAACTACAGATTTATCCACGTTTATTTACCATTCGATAGACTAATTTGGCAGTCAAGGTTTCCTGTTGTGTTATTCTGCTACTACGCAAAAATGACTAATCTTATAAAAAATAATTTATTCCAATCATTAATGATCATTGTGCTATCAGAACAGCAAGTAACTAGGAAAACCAATAGAATGTTATCATTTATTGCAAATACTAGTGAGAACTCACTTGGAGTACGGTGTACAGTATTGGTCTTCTTAGTTAAGGAAAGATGTAAATGAGTTGGAAGTGACTTGATTGAAACATAAGATCCCAAGGGGTCTTGACAGGGTGGATGTGGAGAGGATGTTTCCTCGTGTGGGAGAGCCTAGAACTCTGAGCCTAGAACGGTCATTGTTTGAAAATAAGTGGTCGCCTGTTTAAGACAGATGAGAATTTTTGTGCCTGAGATTTGAGAGTCTCTGGAACTTTCAACCTCGAAAGTCAGTGGAAGCAGTCTTTGAATATTTTCAAGGCAGAAGTTGGTAGCTTTGTGATCAACAAGAAAGGGGGTAGGTGAGAATGTGAAGTTGAAGTTACAATCACATCAGCCAGGAGTTGAGTGGCCTACGCCTGCTCTTAATTTAGATGTACTAATTTAACAGGAAATACTATTTTCTTTGGGGGGGAAGGGGGGGGGGGGGGGGAATCCCAATCAGTCCCACTATAAATTTAACATTGGTATGCTGTTTGCTATGAAAGTTTGCAATTTGCACCTGCAGGCTTTGTGAAGCTCTGAGCTGTGGAAGTCGGCACTAAACAAACTAATTTTCTTGTACATCCTTAGGGGATCGGAAATGGACCTCAGAATGCAGAAACACACCATTAAAAAGTAGACAAAACCAAAGTAGACAAACGTGGAATCATTGGCTTGTCTGACTAGAATCTTGGCACACAAAAATAAGAAGGTATTTCCAAACTAATATATGACCTCTGAAGTAGAGGTATGACCAAACTTATATAAGCTGCTGTTAGAACAATGTGTAGTTTTGGGGAGTCCATTATCAGAAGAATACATAGACAATGAAAGGTTGCAGCATAAATCCAAGATTGAGCTCACAAGGATAAGTGGTTACATTTATCACAGACTGGGTTAGGGTTAGAGTTAAGTTTGATCTTTCCCATTGGAACTAGGAACATTTATGATCTAGGTAAATAGGTATCAAGGTAAATAATAGTTCACAAGGTGGCAATCACAGGGCAGAAAACTAAAAGGGATGGTTTGGAAAATGTTTTCCAATGGTTAGCATGCGGCCTTGTAGCTATTTATAGCTGCCACGAACCATTGTTGAAGCAAATCAAATAAATTATTTTCAACAGCAAATTATAGCGGCTTGAAAGGCAGCCATTTTGTGGAGCACCACACGAGCGAGTCATTTGAAAAAGTGGCTTTGGAATTGATTGGTTAGAGAAGTCTGTGCAAACCCAAGTGAAGTCAACAGTGAGAATGGAGGAAGGGCTCAGAAGGGGAGGAGATTGGGTGAGTAAACTAATTTAATAAAAACAGTCCACCCAGTTTTTTTTAATACAGGCTATCGGTAAACAAACAAATAAATAATAAAAACAACGGCCTTTATACATGGGAGTCTCTACACAAGACTGCCCCAGATTCTCATATTTGAAAGAAATATTTCTGCCTCGAGTCACTCCGGCACACAACCATTAAGCTAGACAATTCAAAACAAAGGTGTTGTTGAGCGGGGGGGGGGGGGGGTGGGATATATCTCTGGATAGTTTTATTCAGAACAGGCCATGCGATGCGCAATTGCTTGGAGTCAGTGGACTGGTCCATATTCAAGAACTCAACGGCCAACCTAAACGAGTATGCCACCACCAACACAGACTCATCAGCAAGATTGAGTACCAAAAAAGGTAGTATGCATGTTCCACAAACAGAAACCATGGTTTAATTGGGGGATTCGCTCACTGCTGAAGACCAGGTCTGAGACGTTCAAGACAGGCGACCCCGACTTGTACAAGAAATCAAGGTACGACCTCTGCACAGACATTAGGGATGCCAAGAGACAATACCAGACTAAGCTAGAGACACAGTCTAATGACACGGACTCTCATCGATTGTGGCAAGGCTTAAACAACATAACGAGCTGCAAAGCAAAGTGGAACCTCCAGCAGCAGCGCACCCCTCCCTGATGAACTCAGTGCATTCTATGCTCACTTTGAGCAGAAAACCATCAAACCGTTGTCAACTGACCCAGCAACTCGGAAAGCAGCGGGCCCTAACGGAGTATCTGGTCGTGCATTAAGATCCTGTGTGGAACAACTGGTGAGTGTGTTTGTGGACATCTTCAACCTCTCCCTACTCCGTTCCCACCTGCTTCAAGAAGACCACCATCATACACGCGGTGCCAAAGAAGAATCAGGCAACGTGCCTCAATGACTACCGTCCGGTGGCCGTGACATCTATCATCATGAAGTGCTTCAAGAAGTTGGTTATTGAGACATATCAACTCCATAGTCCCAGAACTTTGAGGTAGCACAACACAGGAGGTAGCACAACCACCAGTATAAAATCCATGTGTAGACAGAAATGATCAATTGGCCCGATAGGGATAATCTACAGAACACCTAATGTTAGAAGAGACACAGGAAGAAATACACAAGGAAATCAGGGAACTGAGTACCAAATATAGAATAATAATCAATGGGAATTTCAACTATTCTGAAATTAGTTGACCTGGAGATAGTTAAGGGGGACAAGAGAATGGAGTCTCTACACTTTTCTAACTCAGTGTAAGAGAAACCTTATAGGGAAGATTTGTTAATGGATCGATTAATGGGGAGCAAACCAGAGCAAGTAAGAGACGTAAAAGTCAGGGATATTTTAGGCAATATGAAATGAAAATCGCTTATTGTCACAAGTAGGCTTCAAATGAAGTTACTATGAAAAGCCCCTACCGATTCGCCACATTCCGGCGCCTGTTCGGGTAGGCTGGTACAGGAATTGAACGGTGCTCCTGACCTGCCTGGGTCTGCTTTAAAAGCTAGCTATTTAGCCCTGTGCTAAACCAGCTTGATTATATGCTTTAAGATAATAACTGAGAAAAGCAAAAACATTCCATACGCCAGTTATAGATTACTGAAAAATCCCTTGAGGGGCTGAGAATAGAACTCAGGATAGTAAAATGGATAGAACAGCATAGGTGGTCCAGAGTCCAGGAAATAGCTACCCCGTTAAAAAACACTACGGCACACCATTGATGAATCAAAGGTTCGGCACAACATCGTGGGCCGAGGGGCCTGTTCTGTGCTGTATTTTCTATGTTTCTATGAAGGTACAAGGGAAAAATTGAAAGCAAAGAGGCATAAGTACATGGACAGCGCAAGCAAGGGAGAGTACACACAGATATCAAAAAGCTGGCAAGGCAAGGAGGAACTATGAAATTAAATTGTCAAGCAGCTTAAGCCAAAATAGTAAAATATACTACAAGCACATTAATAAAACAAAGGTTAGGAGAATCGGGCCATTGAGGGATGGAGGGGGTAATAAATCACAGGCAACGATAGTGAAATGTCAGCGATACTACATAATTGCTTTGCTTCAGTATTTCCCACCAAGACATTAGGTGGACATGACATTGAAAGAGGGAATTAAAAATGATATAATTACATTTAAAATAGAGAAATATTAAATAATCTAATAAAATTGAGGACAAAGTACCGGCCTCAGATGGACTGTAACAGTGCATTTTAAAAGACTCTAGAGATAGCAGAGATACTATTCCACAAATTTAATAATTTACGAGAAAAGGTGTAGTGCCAGGGGACAGACGGATGGCCAACGTTATACCTGTACTTATACCTGTATTTAGAACAGACCCAGGGAATTATAGATCAGTGAGCATAAAATAGGTAGAAAAGTAACAGAATTCTGCTAAAGGAGAAAAACATTTGGAAAACAAAACGTGTTCAATTCTACAGTTACCAAAAGTGCTGCAAGTTAAGACTCATTTAGGACTCAGCATGAAATATTCCTTCACTCAGAGGGTTGTTTTCTCTTTGGAATTCTTTCCTCAGTGTAGTGAGGCAGCAGTGCTCACCACTGTGCCGCCCTGATTTTGCAGATCTTTAACCATTAAATTTCCTTTATATTAAAAAAGCAATCCAAGTTGCAGAAATGTGCTAAGGAATAAATGTCTGAAAGGTAATTACAATGGAGCTCATTCTCTGAAATAGGTACTTGAATGATGCAGTGTATAATACAAATTGAATTTCCCCTCTTGATTTAAAAATAAATAAATTTAGAGTACCCAATTATTATTTTTTTTCCAATTAAGGGGCAATTTAGTGTGTTCAATCCATCTACCTCGCACATCTTTGGGTTGTGGGGGCGAAACCCATGCAAACACGAGGAGAATGTGCAAACTCCACACAGACAGTGACCCAGAGCCGGGATCGAACCTGGGACCTCGGCGCCGTGAGGCAGCAGGGCTAACCCACTGCGCCACCGTGCTGCCCTGAATTTCCCCTCTTGCTTGATCAGCAGAGTCTACGTGCCAGTTTTCTTAACGTAGTAGATTCTATATTCACAGTTACATTCAACCTGTGTGGCAAGAATGGCTGTTTCAAGCTATCTTAAGGAGGAACTAACAAATAATACCAGGCCCTCCCTACTGTTTTTGGAAATGGATTTTACTGAGCTTAAGCACAGGTTTTGTTTTTGATTTTGTTTGATAGTGCAAAGTTAGTGACAATGAGGCAGCAAATTTAAACAGAAAATGCTGGAAATACTCAGTAGTCCAGCTGCATCCGTGGAGAGAGAAACGGAGTAAAAGTTTCAGGTTGTGACTTTTCAACAGAACAATCAGTGAGGCAGCAGTCCGTTTTGCATCTCGACTTCACTGTTTGTTTATACCTTCACACCTTCCCTTTGGGGACCAGTGGGATGTGTTGGAAGGATTTGCAGCTTGATTATCAACCTGTTTGAACTGTTTCTGTGACCAACAAGTCCTGGAGCAGGACTTCAACCCAGAGCTTCTGCTTCAAAGGCTGGGCGCTATCTAACAAGCTATAAAACCTCCACTTGGCATCCATGGAACTATTTGGATAAAATATAAAGAGATTATGCTGCATCAGTGAGGAGAGAAACATCAGAATAGTGAAATGTTACAAATATAACAGGTTTTAAGCAAGTACAGAGGCAGGGACCGATAGGTTGGAAGGCAGGGTGACTAAACAAATGGGGTAGAAAATTTTTGAACTCTGTAAAGCACCTAAATCAAAATACAAGGTGCTGTTCCCTGAGCTACTGCTGAACGTCAGCTGTGCAGGGGGTTGATGACAGAGGTCAGAGCGAGAGTGGTGCAGAGAATTAAAAGAGTTAAGGGCGGAAAGCTCAGGATCTCGCTCGTGGACTGAAAGAAGCTGCTCAACAAAGAGATCCCCCAATCTCCATCTGGTCTCCTAATGTAAGCTGCTTCACCTGAAACGAGTATTTGGGACCCTGCTGGTGGGAAGGGCGGAGACGAAATGTGAAATATTCTACCTACAGTGATTGCACGCAGAGGTACGATGAGAAAGGCATTTTACAGTATCGCACAAAATCAGACATTTCCATCCCACAATGGTGAGGTGCAATGGTTTGCAGTTGTTCAAAAGTTAAACAGCAGTCATTTGAAAATACAAACCTCATGAGACATGTTGGCAAAGTACTATTTAATCCAATTGCGAAGAAAGATCTTGTCAAAATAAACAAATGGCATTGAGCAACAAGCAGCCCAGGATTCAAAGAGGGTCAGCCCTACTGATGAGTTAAGTATTCATCAAATTGAACTGCTTTACCATCCACAGGTATCAATTTTAAAATTCAAGCCACATGCATGTTCTTCAGTGCAGGTGCACAAGCCTCAAGTTACTGTTGATTGAATGATTCCAGACAAAAACACATCAATCTGCTCTTTTAGGGAGAACATATAAAAGTGTGCATTTTTATCCCATTATTTCAATTTGGAGTTTATTTTTGCAATTGTGTGTTTCAGATCTTACAAAACAAGAACAAGGTCACAGTCACGTTCTAGTTTTATTACAACTGACCTGCAGGCAAGAGTATAGAACTATTACATGAACACATAAGATTCCATTTATGATGTTTTAAATATAGGAAGAAGTCAAACCAGTACACAGGATAAGAAATATCCATGAGCTCTGTAAAATAATGCTAAGATGATGTTACTCAGCGAGCTCCATTTTCACAGACAAGTAAGGCAATATCCCTGCATATCAGCTTTGATATTTTTTATACATTTTCTATGGTACAGGAAAGAAAAATTAACCAAAGTTCACAATGTACAGTTCTTATTCTATTTTCACAGTTTGTGACCATTATACACCTTTTTAAAGATACACTGTAATATATTCCTCACCCTTAATAGATTATAATCTAAGATTAATATAGGAATAAATTGCCAATTTTTACAGGCATTCCACTCAACAAGTATGAAGAAAAGCCCCCTCGACATTCTCATCAAGGTACCTTCTCCACTAGTAGAATTGAAAATATGAATGAATTGCCAAGCAAGGCTGGGGTGGGATGGAGGGGAGGTCGGCTTGTGTCTTTAGTATGAAAGCAGAAGAGAGGGACACAAAAAATCTGCATAATTTTATAACTTTAGTGACTTATTGATCTACAGTGGAGATACTTACTGGATATACTTGTCCATTACAAAAACGATCACAGCCCCTCCTACCCCTCCCCAAAAAGACAAGCACACCCTCAATAGGCATTGGTATGAAAAATAGAATCTCACAAAGAATCCTTTTTGTGTAGCACAAGTCTAGGTTCATGTGTAGCTAAAATTAAAACTTTCCTGTGGTTATCTCAAGTAACAGAATTGTTCCAGACATTCAGCACCTCTGGAGCTGGGCACCCGCAGTGGTGTTGCATCAATCGGAAGACTCTGCACCCAACATCCGAACTCGGTGACTTGTTCCTCTTACCATTTAGCAATTTTTCCCTCAGTAGACAAGTACAACCAATAACTAAACCAAACAAGTAGCCAATTGCTGTTATCGCATCGCTGATAAACCTGGAGGACCTTGAGGCTTACAGCAGTCACAGCTATACGTTTATTTTTGCATAAATAATTTCTGGTAAAAAATAGCACATTGAACCACAATATGAGCTGTCGGTGGGCAACATTTAAGAACATCACTGCCAGGTGCTTACTGCATAATCCATATAGAGCCTGCTTTTGTCTAAGATCCTAAGACATCAATGTGTACATTTACAGACTGATTAACAAACAGGAAAACATTCGTTGCTTTCAACACAAGCTTATTTTTTTTTCCAACATGCCTTACTCTTTGAGCATACTGCTCAAAGTTACACCATAGTTCACTATTTTTTTTTTTAAAGATTTCAATAGACAATATTAAAACACTTTTCTCAGGTGCCTAGGCTATTATTCCCAATAGTTACAAAGATATTATACAGTGAATGACATTAAGTCATGTAAAAGTTCTGTATCGGGGAAATACCTTTTTTTTTTTTTTTTTTTTTTTATACAGCAAATCTTTCCTGTATCAATTTTGTTTACATCGCAAATCTCAGTCCACACACTTTTTTTGGTGAAAGACATAGTGTTCAGTTATGCCCTTATTTAAAAATCATTTCAACTTTCTCAACAGTAAAATACAGATGAATTATTTCCTCCATTATAGACACTAACTATAAAGCAATTAAAATCAGCAAATCTATTGCACTTTGTGAAGCAAAATTCCTCAACATGTTTGAGACTGCATCGGAGTACTGATCAAAGTTTCCTGTTCATGTACAAGTTTCCTTACATTGAAGACAAAGCAGATATCTAGGAGTTCTTGTAGCTGCTGCCAAAAATATTCTATAGAATGGAAGGAAAAGCTAGTCCAAGACTTGGTCTTTCCAGTACTGCACACTGAGACGTCGGCAGTTTAAAACTCTTCCCAGCAATGGCTGCATAATATCCCAACAAGATCCAGACTTAAACGAACATACTGGCAGCTTCCACACGTCTAACCCGAAAAGGCAATAACTATCTTTGATCCAGATAAACTCTCGTGATGACTTGGATACAATGAGAAGGATGCTTTTCGAATGGACAATTGTGGGCAGACACAAAGAAAATGGAACACCAATTTTTATTGCACGGTCTGTTTGAGCAAGTTAAAAATAGAAACACTGCAATGTGTCATAAAACAAATCTTTACACCTTGATTTCTTTCAGCCGTTTTAAAGCCGTCTTTTCAGCAGCAGAATCAATCAACGTACATTGGGGAAACAGGGGTTGGGGGCATTTGATCCAAGATTTTGCAAACATAATTTGCAACGTCCACCCTGCGCTCCTCGTACATCGAGATGAAAGGATGTTTCTGAATAAATGAAAACAACAGCATGCTTTGGATATAGAAATCACATTTCTTCCTGCAATGAAAATGTCCATCACATGCATGATGTGATCTCTCAGCAAAATCCCATCTGGGTTGGTTTTAAATCATGCAAACATTTCTACTGTAAAGTTATTTAGAAAGATTCACATATTCAGCATTTAACATTAAACTTTACACATTCACAATGCAGGTAGGAAGTTGAGAATTCCATAGCAATGGCAGTTTTAAATTTAAATAGCTAAAAAGTGAAAGTTACAGCAAACTTTAAACATGCAGAGGGCAAGGATTTGAAGAATTTAACCAGAGAAAATTAAACTATTCATAGAATTACAGAACATTATAACACATGGGGATAACTGGTTCATCGTGCAGGTGTTGACACTTTGAAAGCAACCAATTAGTTCCAATACTCTGGCCTTTCCCCACAGTCCTGAAAATTCTTCCCCTTCAAGTATTTATCCAAGTGGCCTTATGAAAATTAATGAAACTGCTTCCACCATCCTTTCAGAGAGTGCATTCATGTTATAACCATTTGCAGACAAGAATTTCTCCGTATTTCACCTATGGTTTCTTTTACCAATTACCTTAAATCTGTCTCTTCTGGTTACACTCTGCCACTGGAAAAAGATTTTCCTTATTTACCCAATCAAAACCATTCATGATCTGAACACTCCCATGAAATCTCCCCGAACCTTCTTTGCTCCTTGCTCCAAGGAGAACTTAAATTACTCATGTCACTCGACGTAAAGTCTCTGATCTCTGGTACCATTCCAGTAAACTGGCCCTGCATCCCTTCAGCAGTCTTGACAACATTCCTAAACTAAAGAAGTGGACACAATAATCCAGCTGAGGCCCAACAACGATTTATAAAGATTCAGCAGAAATTTTTGCTTTTGTATTATTATAAAGCCAAGGGTTTTTCATCCCCTTTCCTTTGAAAGACAGAGCCTCTATAATTTCACCTGCCAAGGATCGGTGTACATACATCCCTTAGTTTGCTCAGTTTCTGCAACCACATTAAAACTTCCCCATTTAGTTTATAATTGCCTCTCTTCATTCTTACCTCCAAAATGCATCACTTAACACTTCTCTGCATTAAATTTTATCTGCCGTGTGCCTGCCCATTTCATAGGTCTGTCTAGCCTCCTCACTCTGTGCCTGCAAACTTTGGAATCATGCCCTGAATACCCAGGTCAAAAACAGCAGTGGTCCTACCAGCAATGCCTGTGGGGACACCACTGTATATCACAGTCTGAAAAAACACGTTTACCATTATACCTCATTTCTCGCCCTTAACCAATAATCAATTCCATGCTGCCACTTTAAATCCTGCTTGCAAGTCTACTTATGTGGTACTTCATCAAATATCTTCTGAAAGTCCATATACACAATCTCAATTATACTACCTCCAACTTTCTCCATTACTTCCCAAATCACTGAACAACGATTAATTCAATCACAACCAGCCATGTGAGACACCTGAAGTTCAGGACTGCTTCAGTTTTAGCATGAAAACAACATTCAACAAGAACAGGAAAATCTGAAAACATACAAGTCAATCAACAGCTCTTGTTTTGTGTGCATATCTGGAAAATGTAAACAATTTGATCTCTCCACATGGACTGCTGTGTGGTTACGTTTTTGTTTCATATTTCTAACATTGAAATTAAGTAGAAAGCAAAAAATACTGCCAAATCTATGACATTCCGCTCTACTACTTTAAATACTGTATTGAGCGTGGAGTTGTCCATATAGCAAACCCAAACATCCAGCCGGCTGTCCGTGTTGGACCAGAGTTGAGAGGAGCCAATGTTTTTGAAACTGACCAGGTAACAGGGTCAGAGATCAATTTTTACATTTGTACACTAATTTATAATTAGGGGAGAGGGAATGGGAGAGAAGAATGTGCAAAATAGTTTGGAGATTATGTTAGGTTTTGTGGGAGGCAGCGAGCCATTGTTTTGATGTCACTGCCTGATCAAAAACTATTCAGATCAAGTTTGTTTGACTGGTTCATAATATACTGGGAACACTACAATGCAAATTTGCAGACCCGTGCCAGACACAGGATATGTAGGAAGAGCAATTTTTTGTTTTGGCCAGATAGTCAAGTGGACAGCTCAACAGAGAACCACGAGAGGGCTGTTGGTGGCTTATTTATCTCAGAGGTAAAGGTAATTGATAGTCTGATCACCTGGCTAGTGCAAAAAAAAAAAGACTGAGGAAATCTGCATGTTGGAAAACTTGAACAACTGTCCAAAGTATGGGGCTTCCTTCATTGCATTATATTGCCTTGATTGCCCATTTCCAGGGGAGTATTTGGAAGCTTTTGTCAACTCAGCTAAAAGATTCTGGATTCCTTACTTTTGAAACAGCTCAAGTACTTTGCCTACCTCTTTGAACAATCTTTTGGTCACCTGTCCTAATATTTCTCCGTGTAAAACTAATCTCATACCTGTGAAGTGTCTCGGGAGGTTTTAAAACATTAAAGAATCTAAATAAACCGAAGTTGTTGTAGTGCAAGTCAAAGCAATGCTAGTTACTTGCTGAGTGTTTTTATAATCATCTCCCATGTAAATAAATCAAGTTAATGTGGCCTGGCAGCATGGTGTGCTGAATTTCAAAACAGAACAGGAGCACATGGTCCAATGCATAAAATCAAAAAGGGATTGACTGTTACTTCCAAGGCAAACTATCCCATTTACGTCTTACGTAGGGTTGCAAGCTTCAATTCATAGAAGACTGATGAATATTGACTCTTTCTTCATATTATTCAAGAATGTTGAGAACAGGACTGAATTGTAAAAGATTATTTATGGGCAATTGGAGATGGCTTTGGTATAAGCAACCTTAAAAGCTGCACAATCACAGACGAAATTGAGGTTTTGTGATGCTGACACATTTGAAATTTGACAAAACGGATGGTCTGTCAACAGAAGAATGATCAATTATTTCACACAAACATGAGTGATATGCTTGCACTTTGCTGTCAAATGGAAGGTTCATTCACTATTTTGGAAATCGTTTAAAGTGTGCACTAAAAATAGAAAATAGTAATCTTTATTTTATACATAATCCTGTTGGCTACAAGTAAAAGCAGGATGTAAATTTAGGGCTTGAGCAGAAATTGAAAATTAAACTCACCAGAAGTTCTTTATACTTTGGCCTTTTGGACTCGTCCTTTGTAAGGCTAGAAGAGATGAAAGCGGTTATGTACATATAGAGTAAGCAGCACAGTGTATTCAGTATATTCAACTAATGCTTCCAATGGAAGCTTGGTTACATAGCATACGTTGTTGACAGTTAACTTCCCCCTACCATCAACATTTCCCCATCCCTAGTGAAGATATCAAATTCAAATCTGAAGTATGCTTTCGCAAATGCCAACAGCCCTACAGTAGCTTGCCAGATGATCCTTCTTCAAGACTGACTCTGGACACTGTCAGCAGATTATTTAGTAAGGTCAGCTTCCTTGGCAGCACCTCCAAACACATGACCATGGCCACCAAGGGCAAAGTCTATGGGAACACCAGAACGAGAAGGTAACAGCCATTTGATTTTGTCACATGTTGATTCAATCAGAATCTTGGAACTTCCTTCATAACAGCATTGTGGGAGCAGTGAGGCATTATAGGTAGAGCTCACAAATAGGAAGGGTGCAATCACAATGGTAGGGTTGTACTATAGACCTCCCAACAGCCAGTGGGATATAGAGGAACAGATATGTAGTCAGATTCTGGAAAGGTGTGAAAATAGCAGGGCTGTTGTGATGGGGGTTTTAATGGCTGGGACTCCCTTAGTGTCAGGGGTTCTCAGATGGAGAGCAATTTGTTAGGTGTCCCAGAGGATTTTTTGAAACAGTATGTTGATAGTCCAACCAGGGGGCGTAACTGGATCTGATATTAGGGAATGAGCCTGGCAAGGTGACCACAATTTCAGTAGGGGAACATTTTGGGAATAGTGATCATAATTCCGTAAGTTTTCGAATACTCGAATGGATAAGGACATGGATGGTCCTCGAGCGAGGATGCTAAATTGGGGGAAAGCCAACTACAACAAAATTCGGCAGGATCTGGAGAACGTAGATTGGGAGCGGCTGTTTATGGGTAAATCTACATTTGATATGTGGGAGTCTTTTAAAGGCCAGTTCATTAGAGTGCAGGACAGGCATGTCCCTGATAAAATTAAGGACAGAAATGGCACGATTAGGGAACCATGGATGACAGGGGAAATTGTGAGACTAGTCAAAAAGAAAAAGGTAGCATACACAAGGTCTAGGCAACTAAAAACAGACCAAGATTTTGAAGATTATAGGGAAAGTAGGAACCAACTCAATCGGGGAGTTAGGAAGACTAAAAGGGGCCATGAAATGTCACTGGCAAACAGAGTCAAGGAAAATCCCACAGCCTGGACTTCTGCTTGTGACCATGGAGTGATTGGTCACCTCAAGGGCTGTTCCTGTTCAAAGTCACAGAAAAGGGCTCTTTTTACCCAGATCCGGGTGGAATTTTGATGAAAAGGCCTAGGTGAATGTTAGAGGAGTAGTTTATCCCTGGAATGGTATGTCTTCTGATCACCGGACCCGTCCAAAAAAAAAAGGTTTGGCTGTAAAGTTGATACAGTCTTCTTGTGCTTCACAGACGTTTCTTCCAGCATGCAGGCAGGGGAGGGGCAAGCTGTAAGGCCCCAGATACAGGAATCGATGACTTTTATCAAGGAGGAATTCCATAAACTGAGGAAAGAAATGCATGAGGATCATGCAAAGGCCATTGCAGAAGCTGTGGCACCCCTGAAGAGTACTTTGGAACGGATGGAGGGGTGTTTGGAGGTGCAGGGGTCACAGATTCGGGAGATTGAAGGAGTGATCTCGGACCACAGCGATCGTGTGGTGGCTCTGGAGGCGGAGGTGGGGCTCCTAGGAGACCTTTGTAAAACGCTGAGGGCAAAGGTGGAGGAGCAGGAGAATGCCTCGAGAAGGCAGAACCTACGAATACTGGGCCTGCCTGAAGGAGTGGAAGGTGTGAGTGCCACAAGGTACGTCTCGAGGATGCTGGCAGAAGGGGGGCTAGATAAGGCCCCTGAAGTGGACGAGGAGCATAGGTCTCTGAGGCAAAAGCCTAGAGATGGGGAGCCGCCGCTGGCGGTGATCGTGAGACTCCATAAATTTTTGGAGAAAGAGAAAATTCTACGGTGGACCAGGGAGAAGCGTAGCTGCGACTGGGTGGGAAATAACGTCCAGATTTATCAGGACATCGGAGCAGAGTTGGAAAAACGGCAGGCAGGTTTCTACAAGGCCAAGGCGGTGCTGTACCGGCGGCAGATCAGGTTTGAGGTGCTCGACCCGGCGAAATTATGGGTGAAGTTTGGAGGCCGGGAGTACTTTTTCGAGACCTCAGAAGTGGCCGAAGACATCATTAAGGAGCATAAACTGGGGGACAATGGAGTGGACAATGCTTGGGAACCGGGGTTCTTGCACTATGTAATGGTCGGGAGCATGTTTGAAGTGGGTGTAGGGATTGGGGGATTTTCACCTTTTGGGGGGGGGGGGGGGGGGGTTCTGTACAATGTTGAGATTGTAAGGAGTTGTAGGGGTGAAAAGTTTGTGGGGATGGATGTTCCCATCCCTCCTCCTGTTTTATGGGACTGTTTGTGTTTAACATCTGTTTGTTTGCTTTTAGAGAAGGCTACCTGGAGTTCAGGAGAAGTCCTTGTTTGGGTGGGGGAGGGCAAGGCCAGCAGGAGGACTAGGTACAGAGTGGAATTAAAGGGGCAGGAGTTAAGTGGGGAAGATGAAGTGGTTAGAGTGTGGAATGGACTGCCTGCTGTGATAGCGGAATCGGACACTTTAGGACCTTTCAAGCGGTTATTGGATAGGCACACGGAGCACACCAGAATGACAGGGAGTGGGATAGCTTGATCTTGGTTTCGGACAAAGCTCGGCACAACATCGAGGGCTGAAGGGCCTGTTCTGTGCTGCACTGTTCTATGTTTGGATATGACGGATGGTAGAGGGGATGGGAGGCGCAAGCCTCCGGTAAGGTTGGTAATGTGGAACATCCTGGACTGAATGGGCTGGTTATAAGGTCGCGGGTGTTCGCGCACCTCAGGAGCTTGAAAGTGGGGGTTGTCTTTTTGCAGGAGACACACCTCCGTGTGAAGGACCGGGTTAGGTTAAGGAAGGGGTGAGTCGGGCAGGTTTTTCACTCGGGGTTTGATTTGAAATCGAGGAATGGCGATTTTAATGAGCAAACAAATGGGATTCATGAATGCGAAGGAGGTGAGGGATCCAGGTGGAATGTGTGATTGTGTGGGGTATTGGAAGGGGCACCGGTAGTATTGGTAAATGTGTATGCCCCAAATTGGGATAATGTGGGTTTTATGAGGAGGTTGCTGGCAGCAATCCCAGATTTGGCCACGTACCAGTTGATCATGGGAGGAGATTTTAACTGTGTCCTGGAGCCGAGGGTGGATCGATCGAGCCCCAGGTCGATGGGTAGGGTACAAATGGCAAGGGAGCTGGGGGGAGGGGTAATGGAGGATGGGTATGGTGGATCCATGGCGCTTTCAGAACCCGGGGGTAGGGAGTATTCCTTGAATACACCTAGACGTGTGAAATTGAGGATTGATTACTTCGTAGTGAGTACGGAGATTTTTGTTGGGGTGGAGAGGGCAGAGTATGCGGGGATAGTTATCTCGGACCATGCACCCCACTGGCTGGATATTCGGTTCAGTACGGGACGAGACCAGAGGCCGGGGTGGAGGTTTGACTCTGGGTTGTTGGCGGATAGAGGTTTTTGTGATAAGGTGCGGCTGGCGATTAGGAATTATGTGGACTTCAATCAGAATGGGGAGATGTTGCCGGGCATTTTTTGGGAAGCACTGAAGACAGTGGTCTGGGGAGAAATCTCATTTACGGTTCGTGCAAATAAGGAAAGGAGGGCGGAACATGACCGTCTAGTGAGCGAGATAGTAGAGGTGGACAGGGAATATTCGAGGGTGCCCACCGTGGAGGGATTGGCGAGGAGGAAAAAGTTGCAGGGGCAATTTGACAGGCTGACAATGGGGAGGGTAGTAGGGCAACTGCGTAGGGGAGGGCAGTAGGGCAACTGCGTAGGGCAAGAGGGGTGCAATACGAGAATGGGGAGAAGGCGAGCCGCTTGCTGGCGCACAAGCTGCGGAGGCAGGCTGTGTCCAGGGAAATATTGAAGATCCGGGCTGGGGATGTGGTGTCAGAGCCAGGGAAGATAAATGAGGGATTGAGAGAGTATTACCAGGGACTTTATGAGGCAGACCCAGGAGGAGAGGAGGGGGACATGGGGTGGTTTCTGGTCGAGCTGGAATTTCCCCAGGTGGAGGAAGCAAAGAGGAGCCTCTGGGGCTGAGGGAGGTGCAGGATAGTATCAGGGGTATGACGTCGGGGAAGGCCCCTGGACCGGATGGGTACCCGGCAGAATTTTATAAGGAATTTGCGGCGGACCTGGCACATCTGTTGGGGGCATTTAATGAAGCACTGGAGAAGGGGGAGTTGCCGGAGACGATGACGCAGGCAGTAATCACACTAATACCCAAAAAAGGGAAGGATTCGGTGGAATGTGGGTCGTATAGACCCATATCACTATTGAACACGGATGTGAAAGTATTGGCTAGGTTGTTGGCAGGGAGGATGGAGGATTGTGTCCCGGGGGTGGTTGCAGAAGATCAAACAGGTTTCGTGAAGGGCAGGCACCTCGCGAGTAATATAAGACGGCTGTTGAATGTGGTGATGAATCCGTCGACAGCTCTGGTACCGGAGGTGGTGGTGTTCATGGACGCGGAGAAAGCATTTGATCGGGTGGAGTGGCGGTACTTGTTTGAAGTTTTGGGAAGGTTTGGGTTTGGGCCGAGATGTGTGGCATGGGTGCAGTTGCTCTCTGTGGCACCAAGAGCGAGGGTGAGGACGAATGATATGAGCTCACGAAGCTTTGACTTACACAGGGGTACGAGGCCGGGGTGCCGGTGGTCATCGCTGCTGTTTACGCTGGCCATAGAGCCGTTAGCGATGGCTCTCAGGGGGTCGGCAGAGTGGCAGGGGATAATGAGGGGGACAGAGGGAGCACCGGGTGTCGCTGACCTCTTGCTATATGTTTCGGATCCGTTGGAGAGCATGGGAAGGATTATGGGCCTGTTGGGGAGGTTTGGAGGGTTCTCGGGATACAAGCTGAATGTAGGGAAAAGCGAGGTCTTCCCAGTGAGTGAGCTGGCAGAGCGGGCTAATTTTGGGGGGGGGATGCCATTGACGGTATCGAGGGATAGGTTTAGGTACTTGGGGATTCAGGTAGCGAGGGAATGGACGGGGCTCCATAAGTGGAACTTAACGAAGTTGGTGGAGGAGGCCAGGGAGGACCTTAAGAGGTGGAATACACTGCACTTAACGTTGGCGGGGAGGGTCCAATTCGTGAAAATTAATATTCTGCCGAGGTTCTTGTTTACCTTTCAGGCTCTCCCGATCTTTATACCAAAGGCCTTTTTTCGGAAAGTGGACACAATCATCCCTGACTTTGTATGGGCGGGGAAGGTGCCGAGGGTGGGGAGGACCCTGCTACAGAGGCAGAGGCAGCACGGGGGGTTGGCGTTGCCAAACTTGCTTCATTATTATTGGACGGGGAATATGGACGAGGTGCGACGGTGGTGGGAAGGAGAAGGGGTAGAGTGGGTTAGGATAGAGGAGGAATCTTGTAAGGTGTCTAGTTTGAGTGCTATGACGACGACAGCATTGCCAATGGCTCCAAGTAGGTATTCAGGGAGCCGAGCCCAGTGGTGCAGTACATGGTGAAGATACGGAATCAGCTGAGACATTTTAGAGTGGAAGGGATATCGGTGCTAACGCCACTGCGCGAGAATCATGGGTATGAGCCGGGGGGGGATGGATAGTGTATACAGGAGGTGGAGGGAATTGGGGCTGGTCAAGATGAGGGATTTGTATTTGGAGGAAGGGTTCACCAGTTTGGAGGAGTTAAGGGAGAGGGTAGAGCTGCCGAGGTGTAGTGAGTTCAGGTATGTACAGGTTAGGGACTTTGCATGAAAGGTCTGGAAGGGGTTCCCTAGGTTGCCGGGATACACCCTGCTGGAGCAACTACTGCTTCCAGATGTGAAAGGGGAGGGAAGAATTGGGGATATATATAAGTGGCTGGAGGAGCAGGGAGGCGAGCGGGTGGTGAAGATCAAGGAGAAATGGGAAGCGGAGTTGGGAATGGAGATCAATTGGGGAGTATGGAGTGAGGCACTACGAAGGGTAAACGGGCCCTCATCTTGTGCCAGGATGAGCCTGATACAGTTTAAAGTGGTGCACAGGGTGCATACGACTCGGGCGAGAATGAGTGGGTTCTTTCAGGGGGTAGTAGATGAGTGTGAGAGGTGTGGGCAGGGGCCAGCGAATCATGCGCACATGTTTTGGGGTTGTGAAAAATTGGGAAGATTCTGGGCGGGAATGTTCTCAGTCTTAGCCAGAATAGTGGAGGAGGGAGTGGACCCGGACCCTTTGGTGGCGATATCTGGGGTTTCAGAGAAGCCGGAGCTCATGGAGAGGAGGAAAGCCAATGTCTTGGCCTTTGCCTCTCTGATTGCACGGCGACGAATTTTGCTGGAGTGGCAGAGAAAAATCTGTACAAACTGTATAGTTGATTGTTGGAAGAATGTTTCCCGGGGTGTTTATTTGCTGTAACCTACTTTGATACAAGTTTGAATAAATGCATTCAAAAAAAATAATAAAAAAAATTCCACGGCCTTTTATACATATGTAAGGAGTAAGAGGGTATCTAGGGAAAGAGTAGGCCCACTCAAGGACAAAGGAGGAACGTTATGCGTGGAGTCAGAGAAAGTGGGTGAGATCCTGAATGAGTATTTTGCATCAGTATTTGCCAAGGAGAGGAACATAATGAATGTTGAGGTTAGGCATGGGTGTATGAATACTCTAGGACATGTCAGCATGATGAAGGAGAAGTGTTGGATATCTTAAAATGCATTAAGGTAGACAAGTTCCCTGGGCCAGATGGGATATATCCCAGGTTACTGTGGGAGGCAAGAGAGGAAATAGCTGGGGTCTTAACAGATATCTTTGCATCATCTTTGACCACAAGCAAGGCCCCAGAGGACTGGAGAATAGCCAATGTTGTCCCTTTGAATAAGAACGGAAGCAGGGACAAGCCAGGTAATTATAGGCCCGCGAGCCTGATGTCAGTGGTGGGGAAGCTGTTGGAGTAGATACTGACGGACGGGATATATTCACATTTGGAAGCAAATGGACTTGATGGTGATAGGCAACATGGCTTTGCGCGGGGAGGGTCATGTCTTACCAACTTCAGTTTTTTGAGGTGACAAAATTAATTGACGAGAGAAAGGCTGTGGATGTCATCTACATGGACTTTAGTAAGGCGTTTGACAAGGTCCCTCAAGGCAGACTGGTACAAAAGGTAAAGCCGCATGGGATCGGGGTGTGCCAGCTAGATGGATAAAGAACTGGCTTGGCAACAAGAGACAGAGAGTAGCAGTGGAAGGGAGTTTTTCCAGAATGGAGATCTGTAACTAGTGGTGTTTCACAGGGATCAGTGCTCGGACAAAATGATCTGGAGGAAAATGTAGATGGTCTGACACTAAGATAGGTGGAGTTGCAGATAGTGAAGGGGACAATCAGAGAATACAGGAGAATATAGATAGATTGGAGAATTGTCAGGTGGATGTACCTTTAAGAAATAGGTGTTTATCAAATAGCTGCAGTGATGTCAGTGTGTGGGTGGAGCTGGGTTGTCTGTCTTTCACATTCATTTTGAGCTGGGAGCTGCAATGTATTTTTGGTTCCGTTTTCAGAGTCGGAGAGCTGCATTCAAAGCAAGCAGCTGTGTAATGATCTCTCTCTCTACAAGCTAAAGAATGTCTTCAGCTCATTGATGATTTCAAAGTAATACTTGTTTCTGTAGAGAATTTAAACCTGCTGTCTTTATTTAAAAAGGGTTTAACTTATGGATGTTGTTTGGGAATGTATTAAGGGTTATCTATAGAGTACTGTACCTTTGGGGGGGGGGGGGGGAGGTGGTCAGGGTTGGTAGTTGATAAACTGTTTACTGTGTGTTTATAAAATGTTAACTGGATTCATAAAATAAAGATTGTTTTTGTTGAAAAATACTTTAGATCTCTGTTGCATCACACCTGTAACGTGGGCTCTTGTGCTCCCCATAACCAAAATCTATTCAAGGTTGTGGGTCAGGTGAACTCCATGATATACTTTGGTGTTCTCTAAACCCTGGCCCGGAATAGAATTAGGAAGAGAAATGGCAGATGGAGTTCTGTCCGGACAAATACAAGGTGATGCATTTTGGAAGATCAAATTCAGGTGTGAATTATAGAGTAAATGGCAGAACCCTTAGGAGTATTGAAATACAGGGGGATCTGGGCGCTCAGGTCCATAGGTCCATGAATGTGGCAATGCAGGTGGATAAGGTGGTCAAGAAGGCATACGGCATGGTTGCCTTCTTCGGTCGGGGCAACGAGTACAAAAGAGTTGGAAGGTCATGTTACAATTGTATAAAACTTTAGTTAGGCCACATTTGGAATATTGCTTGCAGTTCTGGTCACCACACTACCAGAAGGACATGGATACATGGGGGCTTTGGAGAGAGTGTAAAGAAGGTTTACCAGGATGTTGCCTGATCTGGAGGGTTTTAGTTATGTGGAGAGGTTGAATAAACTCAGATTTGTTTTGTTGGAAAGATGGAGGCTGAGGGGAGACCTGAATGAGGTCTACAAACTTACAAGAGGAACAGACAGGGTGAATAGTGGGGTTAGTTTCCCCACTATTTTTCCCAGGGTGGAAGACTGAATTACAAGGTGAGAGGAGGAAAGTTTAGGGGAGATGTGCAGGGAAAACCTTTCACGCAGAGGATGGTGGGTGCCTGAAACGCATTGCTAAGGGAGGTGGTGGAGGCAGGCTCAGTAGCAAGTTTAAGGTGTGTCTTGATTGATACGAATGGGCGTGGAATGAAGTGATACAGATCGTTTGGGCTAACAAGTAGTAGGTCGAAATAAGGAATCTGGATCGGCGCCGGCTTAGTGGGCCAAAGGGCCTGTTCCTGTGCTGTAATGTTCTTTGTTCTCCTTCATCCATAGAATCCCTATTGTGCAGGCTGCCGCCTTTTGGCCCATTGAGTCTGCACCAATCCTCTGAAGGAGCACCCTACCTAGGCCCACTCTCCCACCCTATTCCCATAAACCCCACCTAACCTGCACATCTTTGGTCTGTGGGAGGAAACCAGAGCACCCGGGGGAAACCCACATAGACACTGGGAGAACACAGACAGTCACCCAAAGGTGGAATCGAACCCTGGTTTCCTGTTGCTGTGAGGTAATAGAGCTAATCACTGTGCCACCATACCGCCCTTCACAGGAGTTCAAGAAGCAACCCCACTAACCTTTCAGAGCATCTGGAATGAACATCAAAAGTTGCCAGCCTTGCCAACAAGGCAATGAAGAAGGATTTCTGAATGATTTGTTCCCTCCCTGGAGGGCTGACCCCAAATATCAACTGTTGCCCCAGCTTACTCGGTTCAAACCAGGAATCTAAAACGTGGGATCTTCCGCACCCTGGGTAATGCGCCTGCCCAGGGCAGCCAAACACTGCATCTTTCCCTTGAGATCATCCCGAGCTTGGATATCTTCCTTTACCAAGGATGCTTCGATGTGCCCCTAAACCTACAGTGGGCGATGCTCTTCAGTCAGTCCAGGGGACAGGAGAGCAGGCCAAATTGACTGCCTTTCAGAGGATCTTTCAGCTTTGTGGATTAGAAACTAGTTTCTTCCCATCAAGTATGGCTGGTATAAGAAATCTGTCCGATTCAAGCCCCAAGTTATGGAACTACCACATAACCGTAATTAAGGGTATATGAACAAAAGACATTTCAAATGTGTGCATTCTACTTTAAGTACTGTTGCTCAGATGTGGCTTTGAAGCATGAATAATTTACCAGACAGTGAATCATCTGCAGGTTTAGAAAAACAACATTCAGCATGAGAAATTCTGTCTATTCTTTCTTCAAATGTAACAGATGTCACTTAGTCAAGATGAAAACAGAGGTTATAGTGATTGTAACAAATACACTTTAAACACTGACCAGTAACTTAGCAGAATTAGTTGTGGAAGCATTTTCATTAACAATCTGTATTCCAAGAGTCCTTGCGGGAACTCAATCAATTAATTGGCCCTTTTAAATGTTACTCGCAGATAATTTGTTCCTTGTAAACTGGGAGCAAAATTTCTTATGGGCAGTTTGAAATATGCAAGTATGTATTTTCATTACTGCTAAATAAATCCCAAATCCCAGCTCAAATTTCATGTGACCACCAGGTGGCAGAAAAATGTTTATTCTTCCGAGTTAATTCAACAACAGGGTTGGGTTAAAGGGAACAAACAAACACAAAAATAAGGCAGTGTTGAACTCGTAAGAACTGACTGCAATGAAAGAAATGTTTAGTTCTTCACTTCAATAGAACTGATGCATTTTAATGGCAAAATTAACAGGTACATTGCAACCCAACTCCGAGATTTCCAATTACAACCCAATTGCCGAGGTCGGAAATCCTCCAGGACCCAAGTTCTTTTGCTCCAAGAGCTTCATTTTGAGAAAATATGAAGTAGGAGTCGCCCATTTGGCCCTTGAGCCTGTTCGTAACCCTGGATGCCCTTCTAGATCAAAAATCTGTCTAACTCAGTGTTCTGACTTGGGATTAATGCAGCAATCTTGCAGATTTTATTAGCTCATACATTTATCAAGAATTAAAATGCTGCAATATCCAGAGGCTAGGCAAATGAAAGATTTAATTCAGAGCATCACAGGAAGCTTTCATTTCCAACAGACTACCTTAGCATTATGTTACATTCAATATAAAATCATGTCAGAAGCTAACAGGGCAGGCTTCTCACTTCTCAATATGTCGAAGTTAAAAGGTGAACTTTTCTTATGTAGAGTGAAACAATAGTGATATTGCATCAGTTCTATTGAAGTGAAAAAGAAATGGTCAGAGTTGGTATACTAGTAATACGAAAATAAAAACAGAAGAACACTGGGACCAGGAGATAACAGAGACATGGAAGGCAAAGGGAGGACTGCTTGAACTGCAGCTTTTAATTTTTACTAGTGTAGGGCTGTGATTACAAGACAGTCCTGACATCCGAGCAACTTCACATTATTGAAATATTTCAGATCATCTCAGTATAAGCAGGAAGTTTGACAATGGCGAGCCAGATACAGGATGAAGGAAATATAATTGAAATGCACAGGCAAAGCTCAAAATATTCCACGTCCTCACAACCATGCCCTCTAGAATGGGAAAAGCTGCTTTCTTAGTTTCAAAGTTCACAGCGATTTTGGTGCTTTCAAAAATTAGAATCAATACAGCTACCCTCAAGATGTGAACATTATCGCAGAAATATGGGTGGGGAAACCTGGTGGCAGCACAGTACCAGCATCGGCAACTAGAATTCGAGAGCTCCTGGGTGGGTGGCACTGTGAAGATACAACTACACAACATCTTGAGCAACCACACCAACTCCGGGCAAACCTTGGGAGGAAAGTCTAATAAATATCTACGGGCAATTGCAACAAAAATAGGCGTGACAGAAAAAGCGCAACAGGAAGGAAAGTACTACTCAAATGAAAGGGTCCAACCAGAATGAAGCATTACTTTATTCACAACTGCTTTGCATAATTCTTACCACAAGTTAACAAAGTTAATGAAGCTGGGAGAAAACGCCCTCTCTTCAGAGTTGCAAAGCTGTGGGGGATCTCCTTTTACTACCTGGGTTAATTGATCAAATACACTGTTCCATTTTGGATATGGGAATCGTCCAGTGGCTAGTTCATACTAGAAAACAATAGAAAAATGGAGGTTATTTCAAAAATGCAACTATTTAAAAAAATCATTCATGTCAATATGCTCAATCTTTCAGCATTCCATCATATTCAACAATTTATATAACGTTAACATGATAAGACATTTCAAGGAACTTAACTTTTAACGGTGAACCAGAAAAATTAGATTTGTTTTTGCTTCCAGTGTGTTTATTCAATTTAAAGTTGTTTAAATGTCCAACAGACACTTGACTTACTAATGTGATTCCCAAGCTCCAAACATCTGATCGCACATCATAGCCTTGTCTTGAAGCACTTGGATCTATTCTTTCAGGCTTTTTTTTGGGAGACGGGACAGAAAAGGAGAAAAAGGGAAGAGGAAAAAGATACTTCATTAATGAAGCAAACTGCAGCTTATTGGTGTAACTAATTCAAGCATGACTCACTTTTAAACCAGACAGAAATTCAGTTTAAGGGCAGCATGTGGCACAGTGGTTAGCATTGGGACTGTGGCGCTGTGGACGCGGGTTTGAATCCCGGCCCTGGGTCACTGTCCGTGTGGCATTTACACATTCTTCCCATGTCTGCGTGGGTTTCACCCCCACAACCCAAAGATGTGCAGGTTAGGTGGATTGGCCACACTTAATTGCCCCTTAATTGGAAAAAAAAATTGGGTCCTTATATTTAAAAAAAAAAAATTCCCGATACCAACCCCAACATCAGTAAAGCATACTCCACAGCATAAGATTGAATGCTTCCAGTCCTCATACCAGCCATCTTGGTGACATTTATAAAAGCTTCCAAATTGTATCTATTTTTGTGTGCTCTGTACCAGTGCCAACTCATTTCTTGCAGGGTCCTTTCAGGCAGCAGATGTGGCTTCCAAATAGTCTGATGCACATATAGACTGAGAATCTGGAAGTGGTAGTCCAGTAATTAATCAGAACCTACACCTTCAGAGCCATACTCCAAATTTTAGGATGTTTAAACGCTCACGGTATCAAGGAGCAAGTTGATTGAATTATATAGACCCAATATTCTAATGCACTGCAGCTATAATCATTCAATCGTCTACAACTGAAATATGAATCCCTTTTCTCCCCAGACTTTCTGCATACTTCTAGCAACTGATTAAAAACATGATTTTGCCACTTTATTTTGTAATATTCGGTATTTCTGAAGATTGTACTAAGATGGGCTAAAAAGGTAATGATATCTTCATCTTCATGGGAACATTCCAATAAATATCATAGTGAATTGGTGCAGCAGTCACATGCCATGACCACTTGCTCATCTTTGGCTCTGAACAACAATTGACAGTCTAAACATGCCAGCTTTACAAGCTAGTGAATGGAAATAATGCTTGGCAAGCACAGCTGAGACTTCAATGTACAAACAAACCTTTTCCCTGAGGCTTTCGCATCTAATTTTAACATCGCCCAATTACCCCTGCATCTGGCCATATTCTGTGACTGACAATCTAATGATATGAGCCACCATGCAAAAATATTTTTATCTATTGTGTCCATTTCAGAATAGAGGATTTGTAGGAAGAGTCTTTAACACTGGTATTTGTGGTCGTTTCCTGCCTTTCAGTTTAACAAACCTATCTGGATATTTTTTTTGGTCCATTTCACACAAAGATGTTTCTGTCGACATTCAGATTACGTTCTACAAGGTTTCCCAAGCTGAGAGAATTCCTAATTAAGCTTAATACTTTTAGAGTTATGCAATATATGACATTAATAATAAATGAAGATTTACTTACGTTACTGTGAAGGAATTTGGACGTAGACCACACACTATTTTAACGTAAATGCAGAGAACTTTACAGCAATCCAGCTTAAGAGGCACAATTTTGGAAACTTGTTTTTCACCGATTAAATATGGGTTTAAAGGGACTTCCGGTGATGGCGGGCGGGAGGCAGCCGTGCGTTGGAGGGCTCCCGTTCGGGAACGGCATTGTCAGGGGTTAATGCCCGGTCCTAGGGCCAGCGAAGGCAGTAAAATTCGGGAGACAGCACAGAGGAGGGGAATGTCAAAGACCAGCAAAATAACGGCTGTGAAAAAAGCGGCTGAAAGTCCGTCGGGGAGTGGAAAGGTCACCGCGGGGTCAGTAAAGAAAATGGAGGCTGGAGCACCAGGGGAGGCCGCATTGCTTACGGCTGAAGAAATAACTACGGTGATGGCTGCGGAATTCGAAAGGCAGTTTGCAAAATGCATGGAGACGGTGAGGAAGGAGATGAGGGAGGTTTTGAGTGCGCAGGTGGAGGAGGCGATTTCCCCGGTGTTGACGGCGGTGGAGAGCGCAGTGGCGGAGGTGCGAGAGCAAGGGGAGGCGCTGAAGGAAGTGGAGGAGACATTATTGCAGCACGGTGATCAACTTGCCTCGATGGGGAAGGAGATGCAGAAGGTGATGGACATTAACAAGGATCTGCGAGGAAAAATGGAAGACCTGGAAAACAGATCCAGGCGACAGAATTTGAGGATTGTGGGGCTGCCCGAAGGAGTTGAAGGGCCGAAGCCAACGGAGTATTTTGCTGCGATGGTGGCAAAACTATTGGGGGAGGGGGAGGATCCCTCCCGGTATGAATTGGATCGAGCTCATCGGTCGTGGAGGCCTGTACCAAAGGCGAGTGAGCCGCCAAGGGCAGTGACTCTGTGCTTCCGTAGGTACAGTGTGACGGAGAAGGTCCTGAGCTGGGCCAAGCAGAAGCGGGTGGTGCAGTGGGCTGGAGCTGGTATACGTGTATACCAGGACTTTACGGTGGAGCTGGCGAGGAGGCGGGCTGCCTTTAACCGGGTGAAGAGGGCACTGTACATTAGCAAGGTGCAGTGCAGCATTGTATATCCAGCGAAGCTGAGGGTGACTTACAAGCTCAGGGACTTTTATTTTGGAACGGCGGAAGCAGTGGAGGAGTTTGCGAAGGCAGAAGGACTGTGGCAGAGCTGACAAATGGAGAAATGGCCATATGCCGATGTAACCTCATGACTGTATTTTCTTCTTTTTTGTTTCACTGTGTGCGGGTGTAGGGGCTAAAGGAGCCAATGTTGTATATATTTGGACAAGGGAAGGGATGGGACTTTCACTCGAAATGAGGGCTCTTTGGGGTGTAGGTGGATATGCGGGGTGTGTGTGCTAAAAGGGGATCTCTGGGCTTTCCTAGGGCCGGGCAAGGGGGAAAGGGACCCGGGCGGAGGCCTCCACGCTGGCCGGTTTAAGCCGGCCATTGAACGGGAGTGAGGTGGGGGGAGGGGCTACGGCCATCGGAGCCTGGCAGAACAGGGTCCGAGTGGTCTAGCCGGGGTGGAAAGTTGGGGGGAAGGAACCGAGGTTGGGAGGAGGAGTTTTACAAGAGGCAGTGGACGGGAGGAGCTGGAGACTTGGGGGGGGTGGGGTGTACAACTCTTGGGTTTCATGTACGGTACTCTTTCAGAGGCTGGATGGCGTTGAGTGTAGGGGGGGGGGGGGGGGGGGGGGAGGGGGGAGTGGACTCTGTAGGTCAATGGTGACAATGGGCGGTCCTGGACTCCTTTTTCTTTTTATCCTTTGTTTTTTGTTTCCACCGTGGGAGGGTTTGGTTTATTGGATGCATATATTGACAGGTGGGAGGATGGGATCATTGGTATTGTTAAGGGGATTGATTTTGTATTTATTATCATTTACTGTTTGTGGGTGGGGTTTGAAGGAAAATGTGAAAATGTAGAATAAAAAAAATATTTAAAAAAAAATATGGGTTTAAAAATCTACTTATCATTTTGGGGCAAGTGTGGAGATATGGATAAGTCAAGTGGCGTGTTTCTGGGGTTGAACTGGTTCCAAGACAGCACATTTAACATGAGGATATGGTTTATTAAGTAATCCCGTATCTGAACCAATTACAATCACATCTGCAGTGCTCCAAAGCATTATTGCGACAGGTGGAATCTTCTGCTCTCCCCCGAGGTGAGTTTGCTGACAGGAGGCAATTAATGCCCACTTAAGGGCCTCATATTGTCGCAACTGGTAATAACCACGCAGGGAGCATGAGGAGCAGACCAAAGCAGGATTGCTTACCAACTCGCGGGGAGGGTGCCTATCTCACGAGCTAGTCAGAGTAGAAATGTCAGAATAGATAGGATGAAAGCATGGCTCGAGAGATGGTACAAGAGGGAGGGATTCCAATGCCTGGGGCATTGGAACCAGTTCTGGGGGAGGTGGGACCAGTCCAAACCGGACGGTCTGCACCTGGGCAGGACTGGAGCCGATGTCCTAGGTGGGGGGGGGGGGGGGGAAGAGGGGTGTTTACGAGAGCTGTTGGAGAGGGTTTAAACAAATGTGGCAGGGGAATGGGAACTGATGCAGGAAGTCGGAAGGTAGTAAAACAGGGACAGAAACAAAAGGCAGTAAGGGGGAAAGGTGTAAGGCAGAGAAGCCATAGTCAGAAATCAAAAAGGGTGACAGTACAAGGTACAGTGACTGAGGGGAGCTCAGTGAATAGGCCCAGTAATACTAAAAGGAATAAAACAGGAAGTAAAAACATAAATGGTAAGCGACGTGGCAGGTTGTTACATGAAGATATGGGCTCAACGACAAGGAAAATTAGGAGAAACGTTAAGAGGAAATATAACTTAGGAGAGGTTACTGATCGAGGTGTTAAGATTCAAAACAGGTATAAAAGCCAGCATAAGTGTACTTTACCTGAATGCTCGTAGTATTCGGAATAAGGTAAATGAGTTGATGGCGCAAATCATGGTGAATGACTATGATTTAGTGGCCATTACTGAAACATGGTTAAAGGATGGTCACGACTGGGAGTAAGATATCAGAGGGTATCAAACTATTTGGAAGGACAGAGTGGATGGTAAGGGATGTGGTGTAGCTCTATTATTTAAGGATGACATCCGGGCAATAGTAAGGGATGACATCGGTGCTATGGAGGATAAGGTTGAATCCATTTGGGTGGTAATCAGGAATAGTAAGGCGTAAAAGTCACTGATAGGAGTAGTCCATAGGCCACCAAATAGTAACATTATGGTGTGGCAGGCAATAAACAAAGAAATAACTGATGCATGTAGAAATGGTATAGCAGTTATCATGGGGGATTTTAATCTACATGTCGATTGGTTTACCCAGGTCGGTCAAGGCAGCTTTGAGGAGGAGTTTATAGAATGTATCCGCGATAGTTTCCATAAACAGTATGTAACGGAACCTACGAGGGAACAAGCGGTCCTAGATCTGGTCCTGTATAATGAGACAGGATTGATTCATGATCTCATAGTTAGGGATCCTCTCGGAAGGAGCGATCACAATATGGTGGAATTTAAAATACAGATGGAGGGTGAGAAGGTAAAATCAAACACTAGTGTTTTGTGCTTAATCAAAGGAGATTACAATGGGATGAGAGAAGAACTAGCTAAGTAGACAGGGAGCAAAGACTTTATGGTGAAACAGTTGAGGAACAGTGGAGAACCTTCCAAGCGATTTTTCACAGTGCTCAGCACAGGTTTATACCAACAAAAAGGACGGTAGAAAGAGGGAAAATCAACCGTGGATATCGAAGGAAATAAGGGAGAGTATCAAATTGAAGGAAAAAGCATACAAAGCGGCAAAGTTTAGTGGGAGACTAGAGGACTGGGAAATCTTTAAGGGGCAACAGAAAGCTACTAAAAAGCTATAAAGAAGAGTAAGATAGTAAACTTGACAGTACTTGCTCAGAATATAAAAGGATAGTAAAAGTTTCCACAAATATATAAAACAAAAAAAGAGTGGCTAAGGTAAATATTGGTCCTTTAGAGGATGTGAAGGGGGATTTAATAATGGGAGATGAGGAAATGGCTGGGGAACTGAACAGGTTTTTTGGGTCGGTCTTCACAGTGGAAGACACAAATAACATGCCAATGACTGAAAGGAATGAGGCTATGACAGGTGAGGACCTTGAGATGATTGTTATCACTAAAGAGGTAGTGATGGGCAAGCTAATGGGGCTAAAGATAGACAAGTCTCCTGACCCTGATGGAATGCATCCCAGAGTGCTAAAAGAGATGGCAAGGGAAATTGCAAATGCACTAGTGATAACTTACCAAAATTCACTAGACTCTGGGGTGGTACCGGCGGATTGGAAATTAGCAAACGTGACACCACTGTTTAAAAAAGGAGGTAGGCAGAAAGCGGGTAATTATAGGCCAGTGAGTTTAACTTCGGTAGTAGGGAAGATGCTGGAATCTATCATCAAGGAAGAAATAGCGAGGCATCTGGATGGAAATTGTCCCATTGGGCAGACGCAGCATGGGTTCATAAAGGGCAGGTCGTGCCTAACTAATTTAGTGGAATTTTTTGAGGACATTACCAGTGCGGTAGTTAACGGGGAGCCAACGGATGTGGTATATCTGGATTTCCAGAAAGCCTTTGACAAGGTGCCACACAAAAGGTTGCTGCATAAGATAAAGATGCATGGCATTAAGGGTAAAGTAGTAACATGGATAGAGGATTGGTTAATTAATAGAAAGCAAAGAGTGGGGATTAATGGGCGTTTCTCTGGTTGGCAATCAGTAGCTAGTGGTGTCCCTCAGGGATCAGTGTTGGGCCCACAATTGTTCACAATTTACATAGATGATTTGGAGTTCGGGACCAAGGGCAATGTGTCCAAGTTTGCAGATACCACTAAGATGAGTGGTAAAGCAAAAAGTCCAGAGGATACTGGAAGTCTGCAGAGGGATTTGGATAGGTTACGTGAATGGGCTAGGGTCTGGCAGATGGAATACAATGTTAACAAATGTGAGATTATCCATTTTGGTAGGAACAGCAGCAAAAGGGATTATTATTTAAATGATAAAATATTAAAACATGCTGCTGTGCAGAGAGACCTGGGTATGCTAGTGCATGAGTCGCAAAAAATTGGTTTACAGGTGCAACAGGTGATTAAGAAGGCAAATGGAATTTTGTCCTTCATTGCTAGAGGGGTGGAGTTTAAGACTAGGGAGGTTATGCAGCAATTGTATAAGGTGTTAGTGCGGCCACACCTGGAGTAGTGTGTTCCGTTTTGGTCTCCTTACCTGAGAAAGGACGTACTGGCGCTGGAGGGTGTGCAGAGGAGATTCACTAGGTTAATCACAGAACTGAAGGGATTGGATTACGAGGAGAGGTTGAGTAGACTGGGACTGTACTCGTTGGAATTTAGAAGGATATGGGGGGATCTTATAGAAACATATAAAATTATGAAGGGAGTAGATAGGATAGATGCGGGCAGGTTGTTTCCACTGGCGGGTGAAATCAGAACTAGGGGGCCTAGCATCAAAATAAGGGGAAGTAGATTTAGGACTGAGTTTAGGAGGAACTTCTTCACCCAAAGGGTTGTGAATCTATGGAATTCCTTGCCCAGTGTGGCTCCTTCATTAAATGTTTTTAAGATAAAGATAGTTTTTTGAAGAATAAAGGGATTAAGGGTTATGGTGTTCGGGCCGGAAAGTGGAGCTGAGTCCACAAAAGATCAGCCATGATCTCAATGAATGGCGGAGCAGGCTTGAGGGGCCAGATGGCCTACTCCTGCTCCTAGTTCTTATGTTCTAACATTTTGCGACTCATGCACTAGGACACCCAAGTCCCTCTGCACAGCAGCATGGTTTAATATTTTATCATTTAAATAATAATCCCTTTTGCTGTTATTCCTACCAAAATGGATAACCTCATATTTGTCAACATTGTATTCCATCTGCCAGACCCTAGCCCATTCACTTAAGCTATCCAAATCCCTCTGCAGACTTCCAGTATCCTCTGCACTTTTTGCTTTACCACTCATCTTAGTGCCGTCTGCAAACTTGGACATATTGCTCTTGGTCCCCAAATCCAAATCATCTATGTAAATTGTGAACAATTGCGGGCCCAACATTGATCCCCGAGGGATACCACTAGCTACTGATTGCCGACCAGAGAAACAGCCATTAATCCCCACTCTTTGCTTTCTATTAATTAATCAATCCTCTATCCATGCTACTGCTTTACCCTTAATGCCATGCATCATTATCTTATGCAGCACCCTTTTGTGACACCTTGTCAAAAGCTTTCTGGAAATCCAGATATATCACATCCATTGGCTCCCCGTTGTCTACCGCACTGGTAATGCCCTCAAACAATTCCACTGAATTAGTTAGGCACGACCTGCCCTTTATGAACCCATGCTGCGTCTGTCCAATGGGACAATTCCATCCAGATGTCTTGCTATTTCTTCCTTGATGATAAGATTCCAGCATCTTCCCTACTACCGAAGTTAAGCTAACTGGCCTATAATTACCCGCTTTCTGCCTACCTCTTTTTTTAAACAGTGATGTCACGTTTGCTAATTTCCAATCCGCCGGGACCACCCCAGAATCTAGTGAATTTTGGTAAATTATCACGAGTGCATTTGCAATTTTGCTAGCCATCTTTTAGTACCCTGGCTGCATTCCATCAGGACCAGAAGACTTGTCAACCTTTAGCCCCATTAGCTTGCCCATCACTACCTCCTTAGTGATGACAATCCTCACCTGTCATAGCCTCATTTCCACCAGTCACTGGCATGTTATCTGTCTTCCACTGTGAAGACCAACCCAAAAAACCTGTACAATTCCTCAGCCATTTTCTCATCTCCCATTATTAAATCTCCCTTCTCATCCTCTAAAGGACCAATATTTACCTTAGCCACTCTTTTTTTGTTTTGTACATTTGCAAAAACGTTTACTATCTGCTTTCTGAACAAAAAGGTTCTTTCTTAAAAAATAACTGAACTGCCAGTGTTCAAATTTAAGTTACTTTACTCCAACAGCTACAGAGCAGTAGAAACTAGATGAATGTACTTGCCTATACCACGCCAAGACTTAACAACAATTTGCATTTACAGTCATAAAATGCTCCAAGACTTTTCTCAGATGCATAATCAGACAAAGGTTGATATGGGGGTGAGGAGGAGTGAGAATGGTGCATTTGAAAAAGGGAGCGAGACCAGAGGAGAGGGAACTATTTGCATTATCAGCATCATGGGGGCCAGGAAAAAGAGTCAGGTAAGTCAGCAGTTTAGTGAGAATAGGGTTGAGAGAGCAGGTGGTGAGTCCCATGGACAATAATTCAAATCATGGTCATAGGTTGTTATTTAATGAAGCTCAAGGAGAAAAAAGCTGCAAGGATAAGAGAAAGTATCGAGAATTTTGATATTCACAAATCAAAGCCATTGTGAGTCATTCAACAGGTACATTGCTGAAAAGGAATAATTGTCTTTCGCCCAAGATTACATCAGTGAGGATCAGTTTATTAAGAAGGCTGACCCAAGCTGATGTAATCTTGGTAGAAAAGCATTTGTGATGCAAGCATTATTTCATTTTGGGTGACCTTCAAATATAAATGATGGCTGTGATTGTACTCTTCTGCTGTCCACTGTGTCTCGGCCCCCCCCCCCCCCCCCTCCCCACCCACTCCCCTGCATGTCCATAGTAATTTTGTTTTGTCCATTTTAGAAGGCACTACTAAAAGTTAGAAATAGCAAGTCTCATTAAAGGGTTATAATCAGACCACTTCTCAATAGACACTTAATTCAACTGAATTGTACAAAATTATAGCTATTAAAATAACAAATATACAAAATTATGCTCATTGTTCATGGGGAGTCAGATGCTTCACAATGAAAGAAGTGTTAGACCAAGATATGTTAACTGGGATACTGATTTATCAGAGTTGGGATTATCCTTGTAATCAGTCAGGACTCCGTTAGGGAACTTCCACTGGGACAGTTTCAGGGACCAGTGTTGTCGAGTGAAGTTCCAGCCACCATAAAAGGCCCAATGTATAAAAGCACAACAGAAATGGTTATGGCAGCAGGGAAGATGATGGAGCAATGCAGAGAAGGAGAAGGGCAAGTTGGGGAAGCTCAGGAATGAGAGAACAGCAGCAGCAGCATGTCAGCTCTGGCAGGGTGGGAGTCTGAGGAAGAAAGAGGAGCGACAAACAGCAGCCTTGAAGAGGCTAACATAACAGGAGGAAAGGGCCCAAACTACCATCGGCATCTTTGGACCAAACTGTCCCAAACAAATGCTTGTTATCAAGTCTCCTTCATGACTCACCTTCAGCCTATTTTGATTTACCAGCTCTCCCCCCCCCCCCCCCCTTCCCCCGTATGCCCTTAGTAATTTTGTTCTGCCCATTTTAAAAGGCACTACTAAAAGTTAGAAACAGCAAGTCTTAATCGAGTGTTATAATTATACCGCTTCTGAATAGGCACTTAATTCAACAGAATTGGATAAAATTGGAATTACTAAAATAACAAACAGTTCTTTCCCCAGTAAGCCTGGATTTCCTAGCATACTTAATGTGTTTGCCGATTTATGTCTGAACCAAATATGTTTTAAAGAAAAAGCAACTTTAAAACACTCAAAACCTAATTGTTTGCGCAATTCACAAGTTTAGAACAAAAAATATATCTAAATCCCATATATTGTTCATCGGCTTGCTCGAAAGAGAAAACATAATTTTAACTCAAACTGCAGACGTCAGGCTCACTGTGACTGACATGAACAGCGATCAGGAAGAATCAAATAATGTCAAGTCATCTTCCAGTTAAATAATTTAGAAAAACAGGATGTCAAAAATTGAACAATTTAAAAACAGAAAAGCAATTGTTAATACTTTTTTCAAGTGAACACCCAGCTCTATCTAGTCACTTAATCTTTCTCAATACTAAGGCAGTGGTGGCCAACCTGCAGCCCATCTGGGTTGTGTGTGAACCCACAAGACATTTTGTTAATCGTTGCCCACGCACAGAGTTACCACATTCTGCTGATTTCCATCTGCGTGGTTTTATTTCTACCTGTGGTATACTAATATATGAATTCTTAAGCATTTTCTATAACTCGTTCTGAAATATTTGGCGTGTATTAAATGTATTCAACCTTATTCATGGGATCATGGTTAGTGAGCAAGTATGATTTCAATTTTGTTGGCCACTGAGATGGGAGGGTCATTCACGCGGCCCACTCACTAGCCTAGGTTGCCCATTACTGCTCGAAGGCCTGAAATTTTCATGGTTTTTGACACCATTTGCAGTCACTACCCCTTTGAATCAGAATGCAACTTCAAGATTTAACTCACGTGCAGATTGACACAAATTCTGAAGGTTGTGTATGTCATTTATTGCTCCACCAGAAGCTGCACTGTGCTGTACAACTGCCTGCCCCCTGCAAAACACGGAGGTGAGCTTCTTCCATTTTCTAGTTGCCAGCAAGGGGACAAGTAGTGACCAGACACAAATAGGCAGTGTACCTACTGGCCAGGATCTCACGTCAATCTGCTGGAGAGTGCTGCTCAGGAGAATCTATGGCACGACAGAGCAGTGCTAGTGTTAGCTCTGCACAGAGCTCCAAAGTCTCTGGTTAACAGCCTACAAGGAAGAAAGTCAACTTGGGAGCAAAGCAGTATGTAGATTATTTCGAGGTATGGTTTGTCAATTATGCCAATGCAAATAAAGATGCAAAGGTCATATGTGTTATATACAGAGAAGTACTGGCAAATGAGAGTAGTTTCAGATTTTGATAGATAAGTGGTGGGTGAAAAATTAATTTTGGAGGTTGAGAGCCAGAGTCATTTATCAACTTATAGCTGACTCCAAATGAAAAGGCTAAGCTGTTGTACCTGACCAATGACACCACATTAAAAACATGCCTGAAGTCCATGAGGCTGTCAGCATTCAGGAGTAGAATCTTCCAGAAGTGGCACTAGGAAGTGCTGAGGGTTTTTGGCCAAAGGTGGTATCATGACCGGTATAGGCTTGGGGGGCCGAAGGGCCTGTTCCTGTGATGTATAGTTCTTTGTATTCTGTGCTGAGTAAAAGCACCATTTTGTTGCTATTGCCCTTCACGACAACCTACATGTGCGAGGTTGGATTTTCCGTTCTCACGAAGATGAAGATGGCACAAAGAAACAGGTTGAACTCTACACCTGATATGCAATTTGCCCTCTCCTCCGGTGAACCGGAGTAGAGTGAAATCATGAAGACTAAGCCGGCTCCCCTTTCTCATTAAAGGTAAGCGGACGTGACGTGGGTCGCGAAGGCCCGGCCGGCGTGGGTCGTGAAGGCCCAGTTGGCGTGGGCGGCAAAGGCCTGGTCGGTTGGCAAAATGGGTCCTGGGAAAAAAGTTTGAAAAACACAGACTCAGACAGCTTGGTGATGTACTGCAGCTCAATGCTGCGAATCCGCATAAAAGAACATCACAATCAGTGCATAAAAGAATAGCACAATCAACTGCATGTCAAAAAGGACAATCGGCTCCAAAGGGCAGTCATATTGGCCTTGAAACATTAAGTGGGTTTCTTTCTCCACAGATGCTGCCAGACCTGCTGAGCTTTTTCTAGCACTTTGCTTTTGCTTGGAGACAGACACGGTTTGGCTCTACAGAGATGGCCAAATCTCTCAACACAGTTTTCTCAAAGATCAGGAGCGAGCATTGCCGCATCATCACTGAGCAAAAACCTATGGGCCTTAATTTTAATCCTGCATAATTCTACTACCAACTCCAGCCTTTTATGCGCCACTCTGTTCAGCTCACCTTAACTGTGACTTGAGCACTTTGATAATATGAGGATTGATTTGTGAACGATGGAGAATGTCTGATTAATGTTGCAAAAATTTTAGGTCACTGCATGGTTTTCAGGGTCTATTCAGGTTGTCAATGTGGATTTCTAGAAGGCATTTAGAAAGATTTGAAAAGGCACTGAAGATTAGCAGAAAAAATAAAAACACTGGAATTGAAGGTAACATTAGACCATGAGTTGAGTTGGGATGTTAGATATGGGAGTAAGGATAACAAGAATATTCTTGTGGGATGTTTCAAGCGCTGTTCCCCAGGGATCTGTACTTAGGACCCAGCTTTTATGGAATCAGTGGCTTTTTGGAAAAAGAAACCCAAATCCTCACAGGGATCACTAACTCAAATCTATTGATGCATGTTGACAAGTTGCACATTCTCAGATATTATCAGTAATTTCAATTATGCTGGGGAAAATATATAGTGTCAAAATCTTACTTTTTGGCAAAAAGATATGTCTTTAATATCTTGCACTATAGTTAATGCAAGGCTCTTGCAAGGGAAAGAAGTAAAACCCTCCAATCCAAATTCAGGGGGTCTTACCAATTGCCTTGTAATGCGAATCACCTTGCAACATTTCTACACATTAGAAAGACATTAAGTTGGAAATCTGGTCAAGCATAATTTTCAATTTTACCAACCCTTCATACAATTCTTAAAAATTGCATTCTTTCTTGCTTGTCCCTTATTCCCTCACAACTGTCAAATTGTTCCACAATCGAAGGCCACACCAATAATATTAAAATGTACACAAGATGCCTAAAAAGATGTAAATTAATTTCTCTCTATCTGTAATTTTAGACTTAATTTTTAATTCAATTGCCATCGATCCCTTGTTTAATTATGTCCTGCAACACATACCACAGAGAATTTTACGGTCAATCAGCATTTTATTGCACTCTAATCAAACAGCATGGTGATAATTGGTGTATTAGCTGGGTTAAATAAATGTCCTTGTTTATTTTGTGAAATTATAGTTGAGCGCATTTCAATAAGATGTAAGAAACACATTGATATTAGTTTCTCAAAAAGCCACTACTACATGTATGCCAATCTTCTTCACTTTCACAGTATAGTTTGTGCTGTATTGTTAACCAGCTATAGTTTAGCCAATATAGACAAAGCTGTTTAGAAAGGGTTTAGTGCATAAAAATGTGCAGAATCAGTTGGAGTAAGTGCCGTAAGTCTTCTGACTCCTTGTACACATGACAAGCCTTTTTGCTTCTGCACTCACGAGTCTGCAATTTCCTACCTATTAATTTAAAGATACAAAAGTGCATGTGCAAGTTAATCCTGTCCAAGGTCTTAAAGAACAATCTTAACAGCATTGTTACAGTGCACTTGAAGTGACGCTTAATGCTTTCACATTTTCTGCAGAAACTCCAATCTGAAGTTATTTCATTAAAAAGCGCTTCATGCTCAATGGAAGTCACTGTCCATTTAAGCAAGGACACATGGAACATGCCCAAAGCACTTCCAAACTGGCAAATCTCCTGGAACCTGAAGTGCATTCAAAAATGTAGAAAACAATGCAACATGATTCCAACTTTGATTTGCACAGCATGTTATTCATCGAGCTATCATACTGCTTCACACATAAATGTTTGTCAGTTTATCATTAGTCAAAACGTTGATCAGCTTTAAAGTCACCCCAAGATTATTCCTGCTAAAGTTTTAAGCTGTTGGTGATTCCAAGGGCTATCCTGTAGAATTAAACCAGCAGTGAGTAGCTAAAAAAGTGGAGTAATCTTTACTAATGCTATTTTAAAATTCAGCATCCTGGCGTGCTACAGCTGCATCTTCTTTCTTCCTTCATGAAGCTTGATCACCTCAATGACGTTTAAAACAATAAATCATGTCATTGTATGTATCCTGGATAAGTAGAAAAAAAACTCTGCAACTGGTTCACTTTAAATTGGAATACATTATTTTAAAACTATATTTTTATTTAAAAGCAATTTTTTGTATCCGTTTTCATGTGCAATCACTACATTAAAAAGTAGAAAATACAACAGCAATTATTTACACATTTAGACCTATGCAGTATCACATTTACTGTGATTTCAGTAAAATTATTTAGAGGTGTAAATGCTGCCAAGTTATCTAAAAACTAAATTTCATGGTTAAAAAACTGGTGTTCAATTTACATTTTAAAAAGTTGTGCTCTATCAATTTAACTTTCCCTTATACTTCTTCCTAAAAAAAACATTTTGCGGTGGTCACCATATTATGCAGGTTTAGCATAAGCACAACCACTTACATAGGAGTTGTACAATCTCCGAAAGAATGGTACCTGGATTAAAACTAACATGCCCCAATTTTTTGAAGAGTGGGAGAGTACTTCAAGCAAACCTGGGAATGGTCACCACACCCAGTTAATGTTTAAACACAGTTAAGTACCTTCATTTTGTTTCTTGAACTGAAGTACAGATCTATAGATGGTTACTATCAACAATCGTCCGAGCAAGCTGCAAATAAAAGTGGACCCATCATTGCAATGTGCACCCACAGGGTCATACCCTTGGTGCAGCTTAGCTTTGAGAGTCTGGCTAAGAGGACTAATACTTTGCTGAAGATATTTTCCAATCCATGCATGGATAATACATCATGGGACTAACTAGGCAAGATAATTGTGAAATGTGTCTTATGTAGCACAAACCTCAAGTATTTTGGCAAGTATTTCCTCTTTAAGATGTAAACGATGGTAAAATAAAAATGGGAAAGCAGCCAAAATAGCCCACTTGACATGAAATTAATCAGATATTTAGGACATAGGTACAGTAGAAAGTCATTCAGATTCTTCAATCAATTACAAGTTGGTTATCTGCATCTCAACTTACTTTACCTGCCTTTATTCTATTTCCCTTAATATCCTGAACAAAATCCTATCAATATCAATTTTTAAATTTTCAAGTGACCCAAGCCTCAACAATTTTGAGAAGGGTTTTCCAGGTTCCCACTACCCTCTCTGTGAAGAAAAGCTTCCTGACATTGTCCCAATCAGTCAAACTCTAATTTTAATATTATGCTGCCCCTTTTGGACTTGAGTATTCAACTGATAACTAGAACACTGTTTTATAGCTGACCCCAACTTACTAGTTCATGGTCTTCCTCAAAATGCAGTCTGTGAAGGTTTAACATTTTTTCACGAGTGTTAAATAATAGATTTGAATATAAATGTTGAGTTCACAAAGCATATGCAGTTTCTTAGACTTAGTAGAGGAGAAAAAGAACAACTGCTCTCCACTAAGGAATCTGAAGATGAACTATATTAGAAGGAAACATATACATTGGCAAAGATTGCAAGCAGTTTATGGAATCCCAATAAGTCTTTTTCATCAACTAATAATAATAATAATAATAATAATAGCTTATCATCACAAGTGGGCTTCAATGGTTACTGTGAAAAGCCCCGAGTCGCCACATTCCGGTGCCTGTTCGGGGAGGCCGGTACTGGAATTGAACCCGCGCTGCTGGCCTTGTTCTGCATTACAAGCCACTGTGCTAAACTAGCCCCTATTGGGAAAAACAGAATCAACATTTTTTTCTAGGATATTAATTTGTGGCAGGCAAGTGTGATCCTTCAAGTAGAGATCAGCATTGAATAGAACTTGAATCTTTCCAGTACTTTGTTTTTATTTCAGTTTTTCAGCGTTCGCAATATTTTCTTTTGTATTTAATAGCAGAAACCTAGCTTTGAACAAAAAGGTACTGCTACACGAGCCATCAGAGCCGCTGTTCTCTGATCAAGTGACATATCCATGCATATGTGTAGAAGCTGCTTTCAAGCAGTCCAATATAAACATCTCCAAGCAGCTTAGGAATCATTAAAAGGTTTGTTTCCTTTATTTGGTATGGCGGGAGCAGGGGGGTTTGAAAAAAAAATTGGCTGCCTTGCCAGTATCCTGTAATATTCTGTGTAATATCAGGAGGATAATTAATTTAAAAGTTCGATGCTGCTCCCCTCTCTGCTTCAATTACCATTTTACAATCCCTCAAATACTGCACCAATGAGGCTATACAGTCAGATGCCAGAAATGTGCTTGTTGTACAGTAATTTATTTCTCTCCTTTCTAACATTCAGCATCTCGTTCCACTGTGAAGCTACCATTTAGTCTGCTTTACTGAAGCCTATTATAATTAAAGGTTGCATGGCAGCCAAATTTGAAATTCACAACCATCCTCAGATCCGGTCCTCGATAAATGATCTTTCCACAAAATTGTTAATCTGACTCATACCAATTTCAGATTGCATTTTCATGGCAGACATAATCACAGTGCAACTTTTCTCCTTTCTTTAGCAGCTGCTTTTATATTTACAAAGCTTTGTGCCCAATCCCACGAGTCCACCTATGTCTGAATCCATTTCCTTTCGATTGTTAGAAAATATTGTGCTAGGCTGAGAAAAAATTCCATTTGAATTGAAAACAATTCTAAATGTTGCCTTTTCTAGAGCATCTGGCATGGTAACTTATTATTGCAGAGGAAAATTTAGGGAACATAAATTTGCCTTGCATAACAAGTGATTAAAGTCTTTTTTGAAAACACAGCAGCTAAGTCAAATGATAATTCTCAATTTTTACTTCATACCTTAATCTATAGGGGATTTTACATATTTTATACCCATTAATTATCTCCCATGTGCTTATTGTCCAGATGCTGTTCAACAGCCGGGATCATTAAAGAATTGACTTATCAGCAGTTCAGTTTCCTGTTTTGGACATAACTTACACATCACAGTTTGATCTAGTCACATCTATTACACAGCAATGTCAGTCGTTTTGGGTGGGCATAGATTTTACAGCTAATTTTTAAACAAACTAAAAAAGTTGCATCCACTTCCAAAATAGAAGGTATACAGAATTGCTTTCAGACTCAAGTTCTATTAAATTACTTGCCTTGCCTATATTGCCCAAACTGAAAACAGGCTTTCTTTAATCAGCAAAATCTTTATCCCTCTCCTGAAGATGCTCCAGTAGCTTGCTTAAATGGCCACTGTCCACCTTGGCGGCAAATGCTAGAAGGCTAAACAGGTGGACACAAAGGCCAATAGTGATTCTGTCGTCAACATTCAGTAGGAATTGCTGAATCATACTCAGGCCTTAATCTAGAGATACTGGGGCCTGTTGACTTCAGTTTTTTTCAAGGTGAAGTCCACCAATTGCCCAGAGGGGCCTGACATCAAGCCCACCAGACCTGATTGGTTTCCGTTGGGACACAAAAGTTTGACACTTTTTAAAACTAATTTTAATTTCATGAAGATAAAGGCAAATAATTGCAGATGCTGGAATCTAAAACAAAAACAGAAAATACAGGACAATCTCAGCAGGTCTGCCAGCATCTGTGGAGAGAGAAGGGAGCTAATCTTGTGAATCTGGATCACTCTTCAACAAGAGTCATCCAAACTCAAAACGTTAGCTCCCTTCTCTCTCCACAGATGCTGTCAGACCTGCTGAGATTGTTCAGTATTTTCTGTTTTTGCTTAATTTCATGAACACTGTTTGAAAATGTGAGTACTTCAAATAAAATATGTCCTTCCAACCAAACTTACTTGCTTCCCCCCAACCAACTGCATTTCAGTTGTTGATATATGAATATTTTATATTTAGCATTTAGAAAGGAAAACACTTGCTGCAACTCACTTTCCTTGAAATCCATCAATAACCTCATTCCCATCATAAATGCATATTTCCATGGTTGATGCATTGTGCACTCGGGCAGTGTTTTCAAACTCTTTTCCCCCGGGACCCACTTTTGCCAGCCAGCCAACCTTCGGGACCCACTTCACTTTTGCTAACCCAGTCTATTCTGAGTCAAGGCAGTGTTTCAGACACAAAGGTTTTTTTGCCCCAGGTAAGGGAGTGAAAGTAAATTATCTAGTTTTCCTATTCTTAATCACTATCCAGTAGCCCCTGGTACATTGAATTGAGGACAGGATCATATATGCCTGTGATGTCCTCCCATCTATAAAGGTTCACTGCCAGGGTAACACATGAAGGATAGTTACTCATGAGAGATACTGGAGAGCCGCCAATAATTGTGAACCCGCATTCATCGTGGGACAATGCATGGAGGAAATAAAGAGGTGAAGGAAGAACACTGAGGAGGGAAGAGCAAACAACAGATATCAGTGGGAGAGAGCCAAATATGGTACATGCAAATAAAACAGCCATAAATCTGAAGAAAGTGATATTAAAATCTTAATTTATAATTGGCTTAAATGCAATTCAATTCTTTGATGCAAGTTTATTGAACTTCAAAATACACTATTAGAAACAAGTTGATCAATATTGATGAATGCTGACCACACCAAAACTGACCCACAGACAACTGACAAATTAACACTTCTGGTTTTCATTAATCAGGCAAAATGGACATCAAATGTTCATTATTTTCTCAGATATTCAATTGTGGCATCGCAGAAGATATGTCATGTTAGTCACTTTGTGGAGACTTTTGTCTCCAATAATGTAGCTCTTGCTGCAATGGCAGCCGATTCGCTCCCACTCTCTGACTCTCGGATCTGTTCAACTTGGCCCGAGCTTTCTGATGGTTTCCTTCTGTTTCATGATGGGCTCTTTCTGCTGCAGAATGGTCTACTGGAGGCGGAGTTAAGGTCCCTTCATGTCATCCAATGGAAGATTGTTATGCAGCGGGGCAGAACACATGGGTCCATGTCCAGAGGTATGGGAGTGCAGGTGAGTCACGTCTGGTTGAACTCTTGGGTTGCAGCCCTGGCCAGGAGTGGGCGAGGAATCCAGCAAACATTTTGTGGCACATGGTTTTTGAAGCAGAGCCACCATTGGGAATGGGGTGGAAACTGTGAGGTTTACAGGAAATCGGATGAATAATTGCTCCCTCTAGAGGACTGAATTGATATTTTGGGCAGGATTTTCCCTGCAGGCTTCTGAATGCTGACGTTGGGAAACTGAGTTAACGACTGATGGATGCAAACACCATGACCCTTAGCTCCTTGATCCTTCTGACACCCGCCCAGGTGGGTCGCGATCGGCACTTTGAAACGCCCTGCACTAGGGCTTCCTATCCCTTTCCTCTCATCCAGAAACGTTCGTTTCATTTGGCACTTTTGAATGTTAAAAAGGGACTATTTTAACTGAGTAGTTCCAACCACACCTCTCTTCTTCCTCTTGAAATGCACCTTCACGGCACATTCCACAAGAGTCCTCCTTGCAGTGAGTTTCTTTTCCACATAGAAACTGAACTCCAAAAGTTAAGTTTTCTGAATTAACTTTAGACAAAGTCTTTCAACGTTATGAAAGAGCTACATTAACAAACAATGGTCAAACCTTCCAGTGTAAAAAAACTATGGCTGTGCACTGTGGCATGAAGTATACATTTGATTCAAAAAGTTCATGAGTACAATTTCTTGTACGAACACCAAACTGCCAACTCAGTTACATGCATTGTGCAACTATATAATTATTGTTTTACAATTTTGTTTGTTTTTGAAGGTCAGACTTGCTTTCTTTTTATTTCTAAGTTCAAAAAGCCCAGCTGTTGGCTAATCAAAGATTTTTTTATTTTTTAAATATATTTTATTAAAGTTTTCAAACTCAATTTTTTCACTTTACAAATCAACATAAAAAATAACATAATAGCTAATATGTAACATTATTTAAATAAAATAGTGAACTAACAAACAAACAAAAAATAGTGCTCCCCCCCCCCCCACCCTGCTGCTGCTGACTATCTATTTTCCCTTAAGGTTCCGCGAGATAGTCAAGGAACGGTTGCCACCGCCTGGAGAACCCCTGAACTGATCCTCTGAACGCAAACTTCATCCGTTCCAGTTTTATGAACCCTGCCATGTTGTTTATCCAGGCCTCCACGCCGGGGAGGTTTTGCTTCCTTCCACATAAGTAAGATCCTTCGCCGGGCTACCAGGGACGCAAAGGCCAGAATATCGGCCTCTTTCGCCTCCTGCACTCCCGGCTCTTCTGCTATCCCAAATATAGCTAACCCCCAGCCTGGCTTGACCCGGACCTTCACCACCTTTGAAATCACCCATGCTACTCCCCTCCAGTACTCATCGAGTGCCAGACACGACCAGAACATGTGTGTGTGGTTCGCCGGGCTTCCCAAGCACCTCCCGCACCTGTCCTCCACTCCGAAGAACCTGCTCAGTCTTGCTCCCGTCATGTGTGCTCTGTGTAGAACCTTGAATTGTATCAGGCTAAGCCTGGCACACGAGGAAGAGGAATTTCCTACTGAGGGCATCAGCCGACAGCCCCTCCTCAATCTCCTCCCCCAGCTCTTCTTCCCATTTTCCTTTCAGCTCCTCTACCAGCGCCTCCCCCTCCTCTCTCATCTCCTGATATATTTCGGACACTTTGCCCTCCCCGACCCATACCCCCAAAATCACTCTATCCTGGATCCCCTGTGTCGGGAGCAGCGGAAATTCCCTCACCTGTTGCCTCGTAAACGCCCTCACTTGCATATATCTGAAGATATTCCCCGGGGGCAACTCATACTTTTCCTCCAGCGCTCCCAGGCTCGCAAACTCCCCATCAATAAACAAGCCTCTCAACCTCCTAATTCCTGCCCGATGCCAGCTCTGGAACCCTCCGTCCATCCTTCCTGGGACAAACCGATGGTTGTTCCTGATCGGGGGCCACACCGAGGCACCCGTCACCCCCACTGTGTCGCCTCCATTGCCCCCAGATCCTTAAGGTTGCCACCACCACTGGGTTTGTGGTACACCTTTTCGGGAAAAGCGGTAGCGGCACCGTCACCAGCGCCTTTAGGCTTGTTCCTTTACAGGATGCCATCTCCAGCCTCTTCCACGCCGCCCCCTCTCCCTCCCTCATCCACTTACAAACCATCGCCACATTGGCGGCCCAGTAGTAGTCATCCAGATTCGGCAACGCCAGTCCCCCTCTGTCCCTGCTGCGCTGCAGGAACCCCCTCCTTACACTCGGGGTCTTCCCTGCCCACACAAAACTCATAGCACTCCTGTCTATTTTCTTGAAAAAGGCCTTAGTAATGGGGAGACATTGAAACACAAAAAGAAACCTTGGGAGGACCATCATTTTTACCGCCTGCACTCTGCCCGCCAGCGAGAGCGGCAGCATATCCCACCTCTTGAAATTCTCCTCCATCTGCTCCACCAGCCGCGTCAGATTGAGTTTGTGTAGCGTTCCCCAGCTCTTGGCTACCTGAATCCCCAAATATCGGAAGCTCCTTTCCACTCTTCTTAATGGCAGGGCGTCTATCCCTCTTTCCTGATCCCCGGGGTGTACTACGAAAAGCTCACTCTTCCCCATATTTAGCCTATATCCCAAAAAATCTCCAAACTCCTTCAATATCGGCATAACCTCTGTCATCCCCTCTACAGGATCCGCCACATATAGCAGTAGGTCATCTGCGTAGAGTGACACTCGATGTTCCTCTCCCCCTCTAACCACCCCCCTCCATTTCCTAGAGTCTCTCAACGCTATGGCCAGTGCTTCAATTGCCAGCGCGAACAGTAATGGGGACAGAGGGCACCCCTGCCTTGTTCCCCTATGTAACCGAAAATACTCCGATCTCTGCCGATTTGTGACGACACTTGCCACTGGGACCCCATAGAGGAGTTTAACCCAACTGACAAACCCCTCCCCGAACCCAAACCTCCTCAGCATCTCCCATAAATACTCCCACTCTACCCTATCAAATGCCTTCTCTGCATCCATCGCTGCCACTATCTCTGCCTCCCCCTCCGCTGGGGGCATCATTATCACCCCCAACAGCCGTCGCACGTTGACATTCAGTTGTCTCCCCTTTACAAACCCTGTCTGGTCTTCATGCACCACCCCCGGGACACAATCCTCGATGCCAGCATTTCTGCCAGCAACTTGGCGCCTACATTCAGGAGCGAGATAGGCCTATATGACCCGCACTGCAGCGGATCTTTATCCTGCTTCAGGATTAGTGATATCGTCGCCTCCGACATTGTCGGGGGTAGAGTCCCCCCTTCTCTGGCCTCATTACAGGTTCTCGCCAGCAGCGGAGCCAACAAGTCCACATATTTCCTGTAAAATTCCACCGGGAACCCGTCTGGTCCCGGGGTCTTGGCTAATCAAAGTTAATTAAATATATTATCAAAGCAACAGGATATTCTTACGTCATTGAACAATGAGTGTCAGAGGAGAGAAGAGCAAGCACACATGTAGAGAGACTGAACGAGCGCACAAGATAACACGCACACAAAGACTGTCTCTCCTAGTCTACCAACCTCCTATGTTTTCAGTGTCTGGGACTCTTTTACAATGACATTCCAAAGACTCGGACCTAGTTCAGATGGGCAGTTTTGGTTATTATCGGAACAGTACAATGCCATTATCATAGAATTTACAGTGCAGAAGGAGGCCATTCGGCCCATTGAGTCTGCACCGGCTCTTGGAAAGAGCACCCTACCCAAGGTCAACACCGCCACCCTATCCCCATAACCCAGTAACCCCACCCAACACTAAGGGCAATTTTGGACACTAAGGGCAATTTACCGTGGCCAATCCACCTAACCTGCACATCTTTGGGCTGTGGGAGGAAACCGGAGCACCCGGAGGAAACCCACGCACACACGGGGAGGATGTGCAGACTCCGCACAGACAGTGACCCAAGCCGGAATCGAACCTGGGACCCTGGAGCTGTGAAGCAATTGTGCTATCCACAAGGCTACCGTGCTGCCCTAAAGCTGGTTCTGCCATTCAACAAAATAATGGTTGATCTGTGACCAAAGTTCCATGTATCCACCTTTACTGCATATCCCTTCATATCTTTTACATTTAAATTTAAGAGCAGCTCTGCTCATGTATTCAACAGTCTTAAAGGTAACACTTTAGGTTAAAGGAACTTGGAAATCAATGTAAACAAAGATTTTTGACATCAAGGTTTCATTCTTCAAGTTAATTTTTAATTCTTACATGCTCAATATGCAGATTTAGTCAAACATATTGGTTCTGAGATTGTTCAACTGTGAATCTGACAACCATTAAATCTCTCCTGATTATACTGAACAGCACTGAACCCTAATTTGCAGAGTCAATGGGAAGGCATCTCCTCAACATTATTATGCAACAGCTCTCCAGGCGTCTCCCATTTTGCATGCATTTTCTAAGCTTCCAGTCTTCTCCTGGCATCAAAAATTGCTATGTTATGCTTTAAAAGGTGATAGCAATCCTGCCATACTAGACCGAGAGCTAATCATAAAAAGGAGTGAATCATAGAATCCCTACCATGCAGGAGGCCACTCAGTCCATCGAGTCTATACTGACCATCTGAAAGAGCGCCCTACCTAGGCCCAAAACCCACACTATCCCCATAACTCCACCTAGGGCCAATTTAGCATAGCCAATCCACCTAACCTGCACCTATTTGGACTGTGGGGCACCCGGAGGAAACCCATGCAGACACGGGGAGAAATTCCACACAGTCACCCGAGGTCGGAATCGAACCCGTGTCCCTGGTGGTGAGACAACAGTGCCACTGTGACACCGTGCTGTCAATGTGTAGCCAGGCTGTTAAGCTGTAGAGGGTATCACAGTTAAGTTGAATCCTTCCTCATCTAAAATTCACATGCAGTTTTTAGTAAAAAGTCATTCCTCTTCCAAAACTGAAACAAATTGTTATATCTAAACTGCTGCCCAGTTAAGATAGGCGAACAGCATAAACTAAGGATTGTACACTATGCAGCTTAGCTCATCAATACCGAAGCCACTTCTTCAGCATACAACTGAGCTAGAGTTAAATTTCACGATCCCATAAAGGCTAAGAAATTATTCAGCACACAATGTTGTATTTATCAGTTTACAAAGGACTGAGCAAATTAATTAAAACTCAAATCAAAATATCCAAACAGGACAGGAATTAAAAATGAATGTTAATAGAATATCCATTATCTGGATTATGTGGGCAGCACATAGCAGTGATTAGCGTTGTTGCTTCACAGCTCCAGGGTCCCAGGTTCGTTTCCCGGCTCGGGTCACTGTCTGTGCGGAGTCTGCATGTTCTCCCCGTGTCAGCGTGGGTTTCCTCCGGATGTTCCAGTTTCCTCCCACAAGTCCCCAAAGATGTGCTGTTAGGTGAATTGGACACTCTGCATTCTCATTCTGTGTACCTGAACAGGCGCCAGTGTGGCGACCAGGGGCTTTTCACAGTAACTTCATGGCAGTGTTAATGAAAGCCTACTTGTGACAATAAAGATTATCTCTGGAAAACTTCTACTTCCATATTGGGTTGCAAGTTCAAAAGCTCCTCCAGGACATAGCACAGAATCATTACAATGCAGAATGAAGCCATTTGGGCCGATCAAGTCTGCATTGACCCTCCGAAAGAGCACCCTACCTAGGCCCACTACCCCACCCTATCCCCACCTAACCTTTGGACACTAAGGGGCAATTTAGCATGGCCAATCCATCAAACCTTTACATCTTTGGACTGTAGGAGGCAACCAGAGCTCCTGGGGTAACACGGCAGCACTGTTGCTTCATAGCGGCATAGACCCGGGTTCGATTCCCAGCTTGGGTCACAGTCCGGAGTTCTCCCAGGGTCTGCGTGGGTTTCTTCCGGGTGCTTCGGTTTCCTCCCACAAGTCTCGAAAGGCGTGCTCGTTAGGTGAATTGGACATTCTGAATTCTCCCTCTGTGTACCCGAACAGGCAGCGGAGTGTGGCGACTAGGGGCTTTTCATAGTAACTTCATTGCAGTGTTAATGTAAGTCTACTTGTGACAATAAGATTATGATTACAGGATGAGAGGAACTCCTTTGGTACCGTGGGCAACATACCTTCCCCCAGTCACCACCAAAACAATAGTGATTCACTGAAAATCTCTCACATTTGCTTGAAAAACAGATGCTGCATTTCAAAGCAGTTCATCATGAACAAGGTGCCTTACGTCACGACAATAAATTTAAAAAAAAAAAAAAAAAGAGTACCCAATTTTTTTTTTTCCAATTAAGGGGCAATTTAGCATGGCCAATTTACCTACCCTGCACATCTTTTTGGGTTGTGGGGGTGAGACACACTCAGACACAGACAGAACGTGCAAACTTCACGCAGACAGTGACCCGGGGCCGGGATCGAACCCGGATCCTCAGCACTGAGGCAGCAGTGCTAACCTCTGCGCCACCGTGCTGCCCCCATGTCGCCAAAATGTTGTCAAGTGTGATATTCCTCTTCAATTTTATTGGCTCGTCAGATATAAATCGAACTTAAAGGACTTAAAAACTGGTCTGATTAGTAAGTTTGCGGATGACACCAAGGCTGGTGGAGCGGCAGATAGTGTTGAGGATTGTCAGAGGATAGGTTGGAGACTTGGGCAAAGAAATGGCAAATGCATTTAATCCAGACAAATGTGAGGTAGGTCTAACATAAATATACCGTAAATGGCAAAACTCTTGGGAATATAGAAAGTCAGAGAGACTTGGGCGTGCAGATCCACACATCTTTGAAAGTGGCAACACAAGTGGACAAGATAGTCAAGAAAGCATATGGAGTGCTTGCCTTCATTGGATGGGGCATCGAGCATAAAAACTGGCTAGTCATGCTACTGTTGTATAGAACCTTGGTATGGCCACACTTGGAATATTGCGCACAATTCTGGTCGCCACACTACCAGTAGGATGTGGAGGCTTTGGAGAGGGTGCAGAGGAGGTTTACCAGGATGTTACCTGGTCTGGAGGGTGTTAGCTATATATAGAGGCTGAATAGGCTCGGACTGTTTTCATTAGAACGATGGAGGTTGAGGTGGACCTGATTGAGGTCTACAAGATTATGATGGGCATAGAATATTACAGCACAGTATAGGCCCTTCGGCCCTCGATGTTGCGCCGTCCTGTGAAACCACTCTAAAGCCCATCTACACTATTCCCTTATCGTCCATATGTCTATCCAATGACCATTTGAATGCCCTGAGTGTTGGCGAGTCCACTACTGTTACAGGCAGGGCATTCCACGCCCTTACTACTCTCGGAGTAAAGAAGCTACCTCTGACATCTGTCTTATATCTATCTCCCCTCAATTTAAAGCTATGTCCCCTCGTGCTAGACATCACCATCCGAGGAAAAAGGCTCTCACTGTCCAACCTATCTAATCCTCTGATCATCTTGTCTGCCTCAATTAAGTCATCTCTTAACCTTCTTCTCTCTAACGAAAACAGCCTCAAGTCCCTCAGCCTTTCCTCATAAGATCTTCCCTCCATACCAGGCAACAGTCTGGTAAATCTCCTCTGCACCCTTTCCAATGCTTCCACATCCTTCCTATAATGCGGCGACCGGAATTGTACGCAATACTCCAAATGCGGCCGCACCAGAGTTTTGTACAGCTGCAACATGACCTCATGGCTCCGAAACTCAATCCCTCTACCAATAAAAGCTAACACACCGTACGCCTTCTTAACAACCCTCTCAACCTGTGTGGCAACTTTCAGGGATCTATGTACATGGACACCGAGATCTCTCTGCTCATCCACACTGCCAAGAATCTTACCATTAGCCCAGTACTCTGTCTTCCTGTTATTCCTTCCAAAATGAATCACCTCACACTTTTCTGCATTAAACTCCATTTGCCACCCCTCAGCCCAGCGCTGCAGCTTTTCTATGTCTCTCTGTAACCTGCAACATCCTTCCGCACTGTCCACAACTCCACCGACTTTAGTGTTATCTGCAAATTTACTCACCCATCCTTCTACGCCCTCCTCCAGGTCATTTATAAAAATGATAAACAGCAGTGGCCCCAAAACAGATCCTTGTGGTACACCACTAGTAACTGGACTCCAGTCTGAACACTTCCCATCAACCACCACCCTTTGTCTTCTTCCAGCTAGCCAATTTCTGATCCAAACTGCTAAATCTCCCTGAATCCCATGCTTCCGTATTTTCTGCAGTAGCCTACCGTGGGGAACCTTATCAAACGCTTTACTGAAATCCATGTACACCACATCAACTGCTTTACCCTCATCCATCTGTTTGGTCACCTTCTCAAAGAACTCAATAGGGTTTGTGAGGCATGACCTACCCTTCACAAAACCGTGTTGACTATGTCTAATCAAATTATTCCTTTCCAGATGATTATACACCCTATCTCTTCTAAACCTTTCCAAGATTTTGCCCACAACAGAAGTAAGGTTCACTGGTCTATAGTTACCGGGGTTGTCTCTACTCCCCTTCTTGACCAAGGGGACAACATTTGCTATCCTCCAGTCTTCTGGCACTATTCCTGTAGACAAAGATGACTTAAAGATCAAAGCCAAAGGCTCAGCAATCTCCTCCCTAGCTTCCCAGAGAATCCTAGGATAAATCCCATCCGGTGCAGGGGACGTATCTATTTTCACACTTTCCAGAATTATTAACACCTCCTTCTTATGAATCTCAAGCCCTTCTAGTCTAGTAGCCTGAATCTCAGTATTCTCCTTGACAACAGTGTCTTTTTCCTGTGTGAATACTGATGAAAAATATTCATTTAGCACCTCTCCTACCGCCTCGGACTCCAAGCACAACTTGCCACTACTGTCCTTGACTGGCCCTACTCTTACCCTAGTCATTCTTTTATTCCTGACATATCTATAGAAAGCTTTAGGGTTATCCTTGATCCTACCTGCCAAAGACTTCTCATGTCCCCTCCTGGCTCTTCTTAGCTCTCTCTTTAGGTCCATCCTAGCTAACTTGTAACTCTCGAGCGCCCTAACTGAACCTTCATGTCTCATCTTTACATAAGCCTCCTTCTTCCTCTTGACAAGTGTTTCAACTGCCTTAGTAAACAACGGTTCCCTTGCTCGACCACCTCCTCCCTGCCTGACAGGTACATATTTATCAAGGACACGCAGTAGCTGTTCCTTGAACAAGCTCCACATTTCCATTGTGCCCATCCCCTGCAGTTTTCCTCTCCATCCGATGCATCCTAAGTCGTGCCTCATCGCATCATAATTGCTTTCCCCCAGATATAACTCTTGCCCTGTGGTATGTACCTATCCCTTTCCATCACTAAAGTAAACGTAATCAAATTGTGGTCACTATCACCAAAGTGCTCACCTACCTCCAAATCTAGCACCTGTCCTGGTTCATTACCCAGTACCAAATCCAATACGGCCTCGCCTCTCATTGGCCTATCTACATACTGTGTCAGGAAACCCTCCTGCACACATTGGACAAAAACGGACCCATCTAAAGTACTCGAACTATAGCGTTTCCAGTCAATATTTGGAAAGTTAAAGTCCCCATTAACAACTACCCTGTTGCTTTCGCTCCTATCCAGAATCATCTTTGCAATCCTTTCCTCCACATCTCTGGAACTTTTCGGATGCCTATAGAAAACCCCTACGAGGGTGACCTCTCCTTTCCTGTTTCTAACCTCAGCCCATTCTACCTCAGTAGACGAGTCCTCATCAAACGTCCTTTCTGCCACCGTAATACTGTCCTTGACTAACAATGCCACCCCTCCCCCTCTTTTACCACCTTCCCTGAGCTTACTGAAATATCTAAACCCCGGCACCTGCAACAACCATTCCTGTCCCTGCTCGATCCATGTCTCCGAAATGGCCACAACATCGAAGTCCCAGGTACCAACCCATGCTGCAAGTTCACCCACCTTATTCCGGAAGCTCCTGGCATTGAAGAAGACACACTTTAAACCATCTTCCTGCCTGCCGGTACACTCCTGCAACTTTGAAACCTTACTCATGACCTCACTACACTCAATCTCTTGTATACTGGAGCTACAATTCAGGTTCCCAAGCCCCTGCTGAACTAGTTTAAACCCTCCTGAAGAGCATTAGCAAATTTCCCCCCAGGATATTGGTACCTCTCTGGTCCAGGTGCAGACCATCCCATTTGTAGAGGTCCCACCGATCCCAGAATGAGCCCCAATTATCCAGAAATCTGAAACCCTCCCTCCTACACCATCGCTGTAGCCACGTGTTCAACTCCTCTCTTTCCCTATTCCTCGTCTCGCTATCACGTGGCACGGGTAACAACCCTGAGATAATAACTCTGTTTGTCCTAGATCTAAGTTTCCACCCTAGCTCCCCGAATTCCTGCCTTACATCCCTATCCCTTTTCCTACCTATGTCATTGGTACCTATTGTGGACCACGACTTGGGGCTGCTCCCCCTCCCCTTAAGGATCCCGAAAACACAATCCGAGACATCACGCACCCTGGCACCTGGGAGGCAACACACCAACCGCGAGTCTCTCTCGTTCCCACAGAATCTCCTATCTATCCCCCTAACTATGGAGGCTTCAATGACTCCTCCCTCCCTTCTGAGCAACAGGGACAGACTCTGTGCCAGAGACCTGCACCCCATGGCTTACCCCTGGTATGCCCCCCCCCCCAACAGTATCCAAAGCGGTATACTTGTTACTAAGGGGAACGATCACAGGGGATCCCTGTACTGACTGCTTCCTCCCAGACCCCCTCACTGTCACCCATCTATCTTTATTCTTCGGAGTAACTACATCCCTGAAGCTTCTATCTATGACCACCTCTGCCTCCCGAATGATCCGAAGTTCATCCAGCTCCAGTTCCCTAACGCGGTTTCTGAGGAGCTGGAAACGGGTGAACTTCCCACAGATGAAATCAGCAGGGACACTGTCGGCGTCCCTCACCTCAAACATTCTGCAGGAGGAACATGGATAGAGTGGATGGGCAGGCACTCTTTCCCAGGATGGAGGGGTCAGTCACCATGGGGCATAGCTTTAAGGTCCGTAGGGCAAAGTTTAGAGATGTGTGCGGCAGTTTTTTTTATAACAGTGTGGTGAGTGCCTGGAATGCACTATCAGGGGAGGTTGTGAAAGCTTATACATTAATAGCATTCAAAACGCATCTCGACAAATACATGGATAGGAAGGGTTTAGAGGGATACGGCACAAGGAAATGCTGTGAGTTTTGGCCAAGGTTGGTATCATGACAGGCAGGCTTGGCGGGCCGAAGGGCCGGTTACTGTGCTGTATCGTTCTTTGACTTTGGCCAAGCAAAGACACGGTCTTTAAAATGGCTGCATATTCCCCATCATGAAGTCATCAAGTCCGCAGAACGCTCAGACAAACAATGACAATAACATGGGAGGTAAAAGCCCATTTCCACATTATCAGTGGGGAAATGGAGCATTCGAGGAGTCAGTAGTTGACACCTTAGTATTGAATATACTAAGCTACAGGGGGTGAAGAAGATGGAATTGATAAGAGTCAATGTCTGCAAGAAAGAGAAAATATACATTCCAATGTTTGACCTTGAATTTTCAAGATTGTGACCAATGTATATTTCTGGAGATGGTCTCTTTTAAACTATAGTCTGTTTTACAAGTGGGTGTTATGGTACTTGAAGTTCCTTTCAATTGAAATTATCTGCCTGTAATGTGTTCCACAATATACCAGAGAAAGGGCTCCAAAGTTGAAAATAGCAGAGAATAATATTATTGGTCCATTCTGCAGGCTCCTTCTTTCTGATTTTAGTAGCCTGTGCTGCCCCTGATGGTAAAGATGGTTGCTGTCATGCAACTGGCTTTCAAACTGCAGTCATTGCCATCCCTCTTTCAGTGGCATTCTACCTCACACTGAAAGCTCTTCAGATTAATTGTGGCCTCCCAACAGGTTAGCCGATTAATTCCTTGTAGCCCATTAGCCATTGTGATAGCCAAAGGTTGTTTGAAAGGCTGATCAACAGAAACTGGGGTGACAGTGTTATCACCTTCATATAAAGTTGGCATATACATCTCACTTGTTTTATAATAATCAGACTCATTGCACTAGTCAAATGTACTCCATTTAATTGCATGTACTAATTGGGGTGGTATTTTGGCTAATGTCCGTAAGCGGTTCAGATGTGCATCAGGTCAGTAATCTTGATTTAAATTGATGATCTGAGACAGATTGAAGACCAAAATATCTCCAAGTAAACCAGATTAGAAAATGGCTAGAAATAGTCATCATGATTAATGGAAGGTAAACTTCCATATGGTTGGAATAGCAATGTTGTCCAGTTGCATGCCCAACACGATTCAGGATAAGCCAGTTTATTTTTAACAAGACCTCTGACAAATTCCCATTTTTCAATTCCTTCTAACATTCAACAGGACACAGTGACTAGTACTATTAAATCCAATTTGTTGCTTGCAATAATGAAGATGAGAATAATTTTATTTTCTCCTCACCCTTCCCATGTTTCATTTTTTATTCTTTCATGGGATGTGGGCATCACCAGCCGGCAACAGCATTTGTTGCCCATTCCTACTTCCCCTAGAATTGCATGACTTGCCAAATTATTTCAGAGGGCAGGTTAAGAGTCAACCACATTGCTATGTCGTCTGGAGTTAGCACAGGGCTAAATCGCTGGCTTTGAAAGCAGACTAAGGCAGGCCAGCAGCACGGTTCAATTCCCGTACCAGCCTCCCCGAACAGGCGCCGGAATGTGGCGACTTGGGGCTTTTCACAGTAACTTCATTTGAAGCCTACTTGTGACAATAAGCGATTTTCATTTCTTTTTCATTCACATGTAGGCCAGACCAGGTACGGATGGCAGATTTTCACCACCTGCCATGGTGGAATTGGAAATTATGTCCCCAGAGCAATAGCCTGGGCCCTAGAATACTGGTTCAGTGAGAGTACCACTACACCACCATCACCTGCGCAGTACCCTGCTCAACATAGATCTTAGCTTCGGACCCCACCATCACCAAAACCACAATTCCACTTCCACATCATCACTCTTCTGCCTCACCCAATCAGTACCAAAACAGTCATTCACACCTTTGCCACCCTGAGACTCAGTTGGGTCCAAAAATATTTTTTGCCAACCTCTAAACTGCACCTGACATATGTTTCAAGTTGTCCAATGTTCTGTGACTTTTATTCAATGACAAATATCATCCTACCACATGTGCCCTTGCCAATATGTGGTCGCTGCTATTTTCAATGAATTGACTTAAAACTTGCATACCTATTTTCAAATCTGCTCCTCCAGGCCCTCAATTCGACCATACCTGCACGATCTTCTCCAAATCAGTACCAGTTTTTCCCATTCAGGCTAGATTTCCTCTATCTTGTTCCACCATAAACAGGAGAGCTGTTAGCCACTATTCTTTTGAATTTTCCGAAATCCAAATTTTAATTTCACCCAAACCTTCAAAGACCTCCCCAAAATGCTCCTCTTCTGGCCATCCTTTACATTTGCTTATCTCCTGCACAGTACTCTCCAATTCCTTTTAAAATTCAATAGGACACAGTCTTGAGAATAGTACTATATAAATGCAATTTGTTGCTTATAGTAATGAAGAGAATAACTTTATTTTCTTATCCCCGTACATTTATAAAGAAATTGTTTTTGGGTGTTGTTAAAAATCTAATAATAGCCACAACAGTATAACAGATGAGGGTTAGTGGTCTATAAAATGCTACATAAACCTATCTTCAGGCTCACAATTCAGTTGAATAATCAGGGTATGCTCATACACAACTTTTTTTTAACCCATTTCAATATAACAGCAACTGTCTTTACTTGGGATGACGATTAAATGGCTGGCTGTTTGCTGAAAGTTTAAAAGATTGACTCACTTTTAAGCAACTCCTTGTAATGTCAACAAACTGCAAGTAAGCTGATGACAGTCTAGTTAATACAAGAAAAAGTGAAGTTGAAGAGGAAGAGATCAGCCATGATCTGATTGAATGTAGAGCAGACGCAAGGGGCTGAATTGCTCCGAAATTCTATGTTCCTGTGAAAAGAACCCAGTTGCTCAAGTCTAGCATCTGGCTGGTGTGCCTGAAGCTTACATCTCTATTACCATGTCTGGGATACTTCACAAGACACTTCGGGGTACTTCTTAAGACACTTCGGGATACTTCTCAAAGACACTTGTCAATTAAATTTATTTTGCAAGGGTTTATATTTTGGACCTTAGATTCTAGCACCCTGTCATGTTTAAAGTTTTCAAACAATATTCTGGACTGATCTCAATTAATTTAATATTTGATACATTCGTAAACATTTAGTTGCACTGTCAAAACTATTTCTGAAGCAATTTATCACACGTTTTCAGAGGTTCAGGTGAACATGCAAATATCTATTGGCAGTCAATGCTACAGTTTTTCCACAGCAACTGAAGGCAGCGTGGCTATAGTCCACACTGCTGACATCACCAGAGTACATAGCAATTCCTAAAATGCCTATGCTGTGAGCAAAACCCACTTTATCAAAGGGATGCCAATGATGTCACCTTAATACTCGAGTAGTTCAAGATGAAAAAATACCTCAGCTCACTCATTCAGAAGTTGAATAGAGCCAATGATGTCACCTCAGTTTAGGGCTTTTACTGCTAAACTTAGAACATTACATCAGTTGGTGCTGGCCCACACTAAAGCACTTAGTTCCAAAGCTTAGGTCATGTCTACACTTAGTAAATTCAAAGCTGGTTTTGGCTTCATCTGAAGATACAGTTCTTCCAGTAAAGGTGAAAAAATATGTGTATATTGCATGTCACAAGGTGATCTAGAAATAATTAACAAAATTATTTGTTTTACTTTATGACCCGGGAATACGGATCCATTTAAAATCTTTAATTTATATTAATTAGCCAAGAAAAATCCAAATTTAACCATAATCTTTTCACATGTAAATAATGGATTTTCATTTCCACACTGGTAGAGACTGCTAAAACAAAGCCTAATCCAGGATAGAAACTGTTATTGTATCAAACAGGAAGTAGCATATTACGATGCAAGCCACATGCCTTTTTCCTGAGCTCACTTGGACTGGGAAAGACCAAATTGCATAATGAATGTGAAGTGATGTGTTTATTAGGCACAAATACAAACACAAGAATGACCATCAGTTGAAAGGCTACCAAATTTAGATAGGAAAGTAAAGGACATCAACCGTTAATCCAAGCCTCGGTCTGCATACTTTAAAAATACTTTATACAGTACAGAATATGCCTCCATCATGAGGACAGTGACAAGTAGGATTTTTAGTGTACAGGTACAAAACTCAGGTACATTAACTGTTTCAATATTAGCACATTTAGAAATTTTGTAAAGTTCACAATATTTGGCATTCCTGTTTTGACACTAATATGCTAATTGAATGCACTGGTTGATTCTCTTTCACCACGGTAGCACAATGGGGCAGCAAGGTGGCACAGTGGTTATCATTGTGGCTTCACAGCGCCAGGGTCCCAGGTTCAATTCCCCGCTGGGTCTCTGTCTGTGTGGAGTCTGCACGTTCGCCCAGTGTCTGCGTGGGTTTCCTCCGGGTGCTCCTATTTCCTCCCACAATCCAAAGTGCAGGGTGGGTGGATTGGCCATGCTAAATTGCTCTTAGTGCCCCAAAAAAGGGTAGGCGGGGCTATTGGGTTACGGGGTAGGGTGGAAGTGAAGGCTTAAGTGGGTCGGTGCAGTTAGTGCCCCAAAAAAGGTTAGGAAGGGTTATTGGGTTACGGGGATAGGGTGGAAGTGAAGGCTTAAGTGGGTCTGTGCAGACACGATGGGCCGAATGTCCTCTTTCTGCACTGTATGTTCTATGTTGTGGAACATATGGTCAGTCACAAAACCTGATATATACTTAATTAATTAGTCAAGGAAAGCAAACAAAGAGTTAAAGTCCACTGGAAGTACAGCAAAAACTACTGAGTGTACCAAAAACAGAAAGTGTCAATTATACCACCAGTTGAGGGTATTGAAAAGGGATTTTGAACTTCTTACATAAATCCACCAAAATAACAATGCAGATACCGTCTACCATTCAAAACGGCAGTACCAGGAGTAATCATTTTAAAATCACAACCAGCATTTCTCTTTTTAAGCAATCATACTAATTGGGCACTTCTACTTAGAATAAAAGTCAGCAACAGGAATGATCATCCATCAATTGCTTATCCTCCCTTGTAGAATAACATTGAAGCCAACGGCAACATTGCTACCAGAGACAAGGGGCTGAATACCGAGGGTGGTGCAGATAGCTTATCCAAATCGCCCCCAGCAACAAAGTCAGCATGGAGCCAGCCTGTTCCTGCGGACAGACTAAACAAGGGCCGAGTGGGACTTCTGCCCCTAACTGGGGAAAAAGTCCAGCCCTCAAGAGCTGTTGGCAATCCAATCAGTGCCAAGAGTCAGTTTGTGGGCGCTGCTGGGACTGCAAGAGGAGGTGGAGGGCAGCCCAATGAATCCCCAGAAACAAGGAAGGCAAGTGTATTGGGCAGGGAGGGTTTAGGTGTTTGGGCATGGACCCAATCTGTAAAGAGAAGCCCCAAAGATAGAACTTTCCTTCTGTGGTAGTCTCTGTAGAGGTATTACGGTACCTGGTAATGCTGGATCACCATTGGTAGATATTGTATGTTTCCCATTGGGCAAACTGTATGGTAGCTCCGCCCTGCTAGGCAGGGTATAAGAGCCCGTGCCACCCCAGCAACCTTCATTCTGTACCCGAGCTGCTGGGGGAAACATCTAGCTTATTAAAGCCTTCAGTTGGACTACAACCTCGCTTTAGTGGTCATTGATCGTGCATCAATTTAATAAGCTAGATTTAAAAGGATGGGAGCTCCAAATCAAGCCGGAGTGTCTGCAACTCAGCCCCCACGCGGCGAAGTCAGCGGCAATCTTCAAGCACTGGCTGGCGTGTTTTAAAGGATATCTCAGAACGGCCGAAAGCACACCCACGGGAGAACAGAAAATGCAAGTCCTGCACTTGAGGGTGAGCCCAGAAATTTACACCCTCATCGAGGAAGCGGAAGACTTCGATGCAGCAATAGAGCTGCTAAAAGGACATTATATATGCCCGGTAAACCAGGTCTACACCCGACATCTGCTAGCAACGAGGCGACAAATCCCTGGGGAAATCGCTGGAAGAATTCTACCGTGCACTCATGGTGTTGGGGAGAAACTGCAGCTGCCCGCTAGTTTCGGCGAGGGACCACACAGAACTCTTGATCCGGGGCGCTTTCGTGGCAGGTATGCTGTCCTCCTAAATCCACCAGCAATTGCTGGAAAAAGACACTCTAGGCCTCAAGGATGCACAGGCCCTTACAAGCTCTCTGGATGTGACCCCCAGAAACGCCGGCGCTTATGTTCCCGACTGCGCGGCAGCTCCCTGGGCAGCGTGGGACCCCTCCGCAGCCGACCCCGAGACATCCCCCATCAAGCTTGTGCTGCAAGGCGGCCTGGCAACTCCGGGGGGCCCCGCTGCTACTTTTGTGGGCAGGCCAAGCATCCCCGGCAGCGCTGCCTGGCCCGCGCATCCACCTGCAAGGGATGCGGTAAAAAGGGCCACTTCGTGGTGGTATGCCAGGCCCGTGCGGTCGCCGCGGTCTCCGGCGGCGAATGCGGACCGCCACCACAAACCTCTCCACGGTCCCCGTGCGGCCAGCGGGCGCCACCATCTTCCTACTCCAGGGCCACGTGCGGCCCCCGGGCCCCGCCATCTTGTCCCACGGACGCCACGTTCGATGGATGGGCGCCGCCATTTTGTGCACCCCCAGCCATGTGCGACCAATGGGAGCTGCCATCTTGGATGGACTCCCAGGACCCCAGCTCGGCTGACCAGACACCGTCCAAAGAGAACACTCAACTCCTGAGATTAGCCTCGGTGACCCTGGATCAGACCCGGCCTCGGACACTCTCAACTGCTACAACTGTACTAATCAACGGGCACGAGAAGTCCTGCTTCATCGACTCTGGGAGCACGGAGAGCCTGATAAGATCTTGCAGTGGAGGATCGAACTCTCCACCTACAACTACGAGATCTTGTACCGTCCCGGGAAGCTAAACGAGCCTCCTGACGCCCTGTCCCGCGGCACATGTGCCAACGCACAAGTGGACCGCCTCCGAGCCCTCCACGAGGACCTCTGTCACCCGGGGGTCACTCTCTTTTTCCACTTTATCAAGACCCGCAACCTACCCTACTCCATCGAGGAGGTCAGGACAGCCACCAGGGACTGCCAAATCTGCGCGGAGTGCAAACCGCACTTCTACCGGCCAGAGAAAGCGCACCTGATAAAGGCTTCCCGTCCCTTTGAACGCCTCAGCATGGACTTCAAAGGCCCCTTCCCTTCCACCGACCGCAACACGTATTTCCTGAACTTGATTGACGAGTACTCCCGGTTCCCATTCGCCATCCCCTGCCCCGACATGACCGCAACTACCTTCATCAAGGCCCTCCATAGCATCTTTGCACTGTTCAGGTTCCCCGCTTACATACATAGTGATAGGGGGTGCTCCTTTATGAGCGATGAACTGCGTCAATTCCTGCTCAGCAAGGTCATCGCCTCGAGCAGGACGACCAGTTACAACCCCCGGGGTAACGGACAGGTAGAGAGAGAGAGAATGGAACGGTCTGGAAGACCATCCTACTGGCCCCACGGTCCAGGAATCTCCCAGTCTCCCGCTGGCAGGAAGTCCTCCCGGATGCCCTCCACTCCATCTGACAGGGGCTGGTTTAGCACACTGGGCTAAATCGCTGGCTTTTAAAGCAGACCAAGGCAGGCCAGCAGCACGGTTCAATTCCCGCACCAGCCTCCCCGAACAGGCACCGGAATATGGCGACAAGGGGCTTTTCACAGTAACTTCATTTGAAGCCTACTTGTGACAATAAGCGATTTTCATTTTCATCTGGTCACTGCTGTGTACCACAACCAACCAAACACCTCACAAACATCTCCTCGTCTTCCCCAGGAAGTCCTCCTCTGGGACCTCGCTCCCGACCTGGCTGGTAGCTCCCGGACCCATCCTGTTCCGAAAACACGTGCGAGCGCACAAGTCGGACCTTTTGTCGAGAGGGTCCATCTTCTCCACGTTAACCCCCAGTACGCCTATGTGGCGTACCCGGACGGCCAACAAGATATGGTCTCCCTATGAGACCTAGCGCCCGCCGGAGCCCCACGAACACCTCAGCCATCAGTCCCACCCTCCCTCCCACCTGTGCACCTTACGGGAGGGTCGGTCCTTCCGCCGGCCCCGTCTAGGCACCCCACCCACCGACGCACCCCGCAGACGCTCCCTTCCCAGGTCTACCGTTTTCTCCACCAGTGCCGTCTAGGGGTGTCGAAGCTGCCACAGGGATCGAGGCCACACTCCCGGAGTCACAGACGCCCGAGCCTCCACCGGAGTCACCACCGAAGCTTCGACGATCACAGAGGACGATCAGGGCCCCCGATCGACTGCTTGCTTCATTTTAAAGTGTATACTTAATTATGAATCATAAATTGTAAATAGTAAATAGAATTGTAAATAGTTACAAAACGATGTACGGATGTATTACGGTACCTCCATAACTATAATTTCTACCACGTTACCATGCTGTAATGTCAGGCCACCACCCCCGCCAGATTCTTTTTTAACAGGGGGTGAATGTGGTAGTCTATGTAGAGGTATTACGGTACCTGGTAATGCTGGAACACCATTGGTAGATATTTTATGTTTCCAATTGGTCAAACTGTATGGTATCTCCGCCCTGCTAGGCGGGGTATAAGAGCCCGTGCTGCCCCAGCAGCCTCCATTCTGTACCTGAGCTGCTGGGGGAAACATCTAGCTTATTAAAGCCTTCAGTTGGACTACAACCTCGCTTTAGTGGTCATTGATCGTGCATCACCTTCTTGCACTTAAGAGATTTTTTAAAAAAAATCAGGCTGCCCACTAACACCCGCTCACGCCAAACGTTTAAAGGCAAGGGCAGCATATTATCAGGGCTAATTGGCTTGGTAACGAGACTAATTGACCCTTGATTATCTATTTAAATAAGGCTGGTGGGCTGCTGATTTTGGCATCCACCCATCCCCCATGTTATGGCAGTTAGCTCAGTGCAGGTAGGAACCTATCCTCTTTTTCATGCCCTACTGCTGAAAACAAACACCGAGTGGAAAAGAAAAATGCAGTCCAAGGTTGGCAACTTGGCAAATACCAGAGAAGCAACCGGAGGTTGCTGCGTCTTCTCAATGCATCCATGCACTGAAATTCCCTTCCTTTTCTTTCTGTCCACTTCACCCGCTCCATATATAGTCCTATTTTCCTCATGTATATATTCTGATTAAATGCCAGCTGTTGAAAAGCTCTGGAAAGCTTCTTATAGCTCTTGGGAAATAAGGCAATCTGAACATGATTAATAGTATAGGTGAAAATTTGTTGAGTTCTAAAGGAACTGTTAGACTGTATCAAGATTTTATTTATTTAAATGCAGCTGCAGCAAGGAAAGGCTCCTCTACTTTACCACAATTCACCCTGAGACTTTGAATACAACAGCAAGGTGAAATTTCCATTTTCTATACAAGACACCTTATGGGATCCAATATACTATCAACTTCAAACCATCCAGTACTAAGGGCATACCATGAGATACCGCACCACTCTCATTAATTCTCAAGTTAACTGGGTAGATCAACTGTGATTAATCTGATACTTGTAGTATATGAGCTATTTCTGGAGGAAGCTGTCATTCATGAACAATACACAAGTTAGACATTGTTGAAATGGATTGAACGGAGATCCAAATCATGTACTTCAGTCGGGTCAAATGGAGGGAAACGTAACTTAAATTGCATACAAGTTTAAGAGTGGAAAACGTTGATTTCCACAACATTAGGTTTAGGGGTAGACAAGAAAGATTTCCATTATTTATATGGGGAGAGGAGACAGGACAAACAAGATGCAAGATCCAAAAGATCATAGGCAACCGGTCGCCGAAACATAACCATTATAAACATGATTTGCAATTTAGTGCGATGCAAACTGCAGAGAGCTGCAGTTACTTTTTCCATATTCCCACACACAACAAACTGAAAAGACTGCTGATCCAGCCTTAGGGTCAAAGTTTGGGGACACAGTGACAGTACAAGATAGTGGTGATTTGTTAATTAAATGTTTACAACCCTATGAGTACACCATGATCACAGTTTCATTTGCTATCAGCTTGTTTTTACGATAGCTTCACTGAAGTTTCTGATGCAACAACCAGAAACCTTGTGATTTATTGTTGGCATGGAGACACAAGCTGGGCAAAAAAGGTAAACAGCTAACAACAAAAACTTGAGACGCCATGAAAGACTAATGGAAAAGTACTCCCTACCTGTAATTTCAGTATTAAACCAGTAACAAAGCAATGCATTTCAACACAAAGTCATTTTCTAATTAGGCCATGCTACGCAACAGTTGAGTTCCTCCCCTGGCTCCTAAGCAGTGTTGGAAAGAGGAACTGCAGTATTTTCTTTGACAATTTACCCACAAAATACTGTTCTAGGAAAATTAAAAGTAACTTGCACGCAACTCCAGCTCACAATCTTATTTCTTGTTTTTTTGGGGGCACGTACATTATTTATTTGTGTTTATATTTTGCAACCCTTGGTCTCCACTTAATGCCTGAAGGCACGTTTACACTGAAACCCATAGTAACAAGGTCACAATGCTCCTGCTTCTGCCAACACAAGCAGGTCAAACCTTGGCCTCTTACTGCATCTGGGAAACCATGTTTTGTGTTACATGTAGAGGTCAGGCAAGTCAAAAAGTCCTCTCTTCCTATTGACATTCAAATAGAGTCCTGCAATATACAAGTCCATTAAAACTTGCAAAAGGCTGCTTAAAGATTTCAGGAATCCCCTTGATCAGTGTTTTCCCAAATCCACTGCCATAATTCTCAAATTAAGCATGTGAAGTGATACTGGGGCTGCCAGTTCAAATGGCAGCATTCTGCATGCCCTGGGGAGCTACAAATCAAACTGTCCATAATAATCAATCCATTAAAAGATTTTGCACCCGAGTCCATCTGAAAGTAGCTCTATGAGCCATTCAAAGGTTAAAAGTGACCGTACAATTTGCTAAACTTTAACTAGATAAACTGGGTGTCTTAAAAAATATTAAGGTAGATAAGTCCCCAGGGCCTGATGGGATCTACCCCAGAATACTGAAGGAGGCTGGAGAGGAAATTGCTGAGGCCTTGACAGAAATCTTTGGATCCTCGCTGTCTTCAGGGGATGTCCCGGAGGACTGGAGAATAGCCAATGTTGTTCCTCTGTTTAAGAAGGGTGGCAGGGATAATCCCGGGAACTACAGGCCGGTGAGCCTTACTTCAGTGGTAGGGAAATTACTGGAGAGAATTCTTCGAGACAGGATCTACTCCCATTTGGAAGCAAATGGACGTATTAGTGAGAGGCAGCACGGTTTTGTGAAGGGGAGGTCGTGTCTCACTAACTTGATAGAGTTTTTCGAGGAGGTCACTAAGATGATTGATGCAGGTAGGGCAGTAGATGTTGTCTATATGGACTTCAGTAAGGCCTTTGACAAGGTCCCTCATGGTAGACTAGTACAAAAGGTGAAGTCACACGGGATCAGGGGTGAACTGGCAAGGTGGATACAGAACTGGCTAGGCCATAGAAGGCAGAGGGTAGCAATGGAGGGATGCTTTTCTAATTGGAGGGCTGTGACCAGTGGTGTTCCACAGGGATCAGTGCTGGGACCTTTGCTCTTTGTAGTATATATAAATGATTTGGAGGAAAATGTAACTGGTCTGATTAGTAAGTTTGCAGACGACACAAAGGTTGGTGGAATTGCGGATAGCGATGAGGACTGTCTGAGGATACAGCAGGATTTAGATTGTCTGGAGACTTGGGCGGAGAGATGGCAGATGGAGTTTAACCTGGACAAATGTGAGGTAATGCATTTTGGAAGGGCTAATGCAGGTAGGGAATATACAGTGAATGGTAGAACCCTCAAGAGTATTGAAAGTCAAAGAGATCTAGGAGTACAGGTCCACAGCTCACTGAAAGGGGCTACACAGGTGGAGAAGGTAGTCAAGAAGGCATACGGCATGCTTGCCTTCATTGGCCGGGGCATTGAGTGTAAGAATTGGCAAGTCATGTTGCAGCTGTATAGAACCTTAGTTAGGCCACACTTGGAGTATAGTGTTCAATTCTGGTCGCCACACTACCAGAAGGATGTGGAGGATTTAGAGAGGGTGCAGAAGAGATTTACCAGAATGTTGCCTGGTATGGAGGGCATAAGCTATGAGGAGCGATTGAATAAACTCGGTTTGTTCTCACTGGAACGAAGGAGGTTGAGGGGCGACCTGATAGAGGTATACAAAATTATGAGGGGCATAGACAGAGTGGATAGTCAGAGGCTTTTCCCCAGGGTAGAGGGGTCAATTACTAGGGGGCATAGGTTTAAGGTGAGAGGGGCAAAGTTTAGAGTAGATGTACGAGGCAAGTTTTTTACGCAGAGGGTAGTGGGTGCCTGGAACTCACTACCGGAGGAGGTAGTGGAAGCAGGGACGATAGGGACATTTAAGGGGCATCTTGACAAATATATGAATAGGATGGGAATAGAAGGATACGGACCCAGGAAGTGTAGAAGATTGTAGTTTAGTCGGGCAGTATGGTCGGCACGGGCTTGGAGGGCCGAAGGGCCTGTTCCTGTGCTGTACATTTCTTTGTTCTTTGTTGTTCTTCGATATTTAAACTCATTTGGTTGTATTTGATTCCATTTTTTAAAACTCAGTAAACAAGCTAAGATAGAATGCATGGAACAGCATCAGGAATATGGAAGAACACTAATGTTACAAAGAAACATTCTTTCCAATCTTTTAAAAAATAAATTTAGAGTACCCAATTATTTTTTCCAATTAAGGGCAATTTAGCGTGGCCAATTCACCTACCCTGCACATCTTTTTGGGTTGTGGGGGTGAGACCCACTCAGACAGGGAGAAAATGTGAAAACTCCACACGGACAGTGACCCAGGGCCGGGATGGAACCTGGGTCTTTGGTGCTGTGAGGCAGAGTACTAATCACTGCGCCACCATGCTGCCCACAATCTTTTCAATTTTTGTGGGGGAAAATGGTTGCATCATACCAGCCAAGTCAATTTGCGACCAAAATTCCTGCAATTTATATCTCAAAATCAGCTTTCAACATCCCTGGATGAGCACCTGCCATTTTTGGAGGATAAATCATGCAGAGTATTGCAGAATATTAAAAAGCACTGTCAATAGCAAAGACCGCAGCCCTTTTGGACATCCTACAGACACACTAATAGCGATGACACAAGAATTTCAGTGTAGCCTAATGATAACACTTCAGTTTTTGGACTATTCCAAGTTAATGAAAAAATGCCAGCACTAACTATGGATTGTGCTATCACAGCAACATAATTAAAGCTTGCGACATTGAACTCCAGGCAACAGGCTGCGCTCTCGACCATCAAGCCAATGGCAGCAGGAAGAATACAGGCCCATATCAAAAACTGCTGGAATCTCGGAATTCATGTCTCCGGACTAAATCACTCTACATGCCTTCTCCCGTTGTGGAAGTCTCGCTCCGGAAAGACAGATCACCCTACAATTAAACGTAGTCCAAAGATGTGCAGGTTAGGTGGGGCTACGGGATAATGGGGATAGGGCGGGGGAGTGGGCGGCGCACTTTTGGTGGGTCAGTACAGACCCGATGGGCCAAATGGCCTCCTTCTGCCCTGCAGGGATTCTATGGAAATGACAACAAAAAAAAATCAGTGAACGTTGTCATAATCAAAACATCATTAAGAGCTCTGTGGCCAAAAAAAACGAGAATCCCTTATGATAGAAGTAAAACTGGGATCCAATATACGTTTCATCATGACGATAGTTACAGGCGATTCACGGGGAGTGCTAGCTGTGGTGAAAGAATGATGCAAAATTAAGGCATACTGGTTGAATGCAGATAGAACATAGAAAAATACAGCACCTTTAAAGAACTAATTGTTCAAAATTATTAATTACCAATGCAGTGTCAGAATAGGCACTACAAATTTGAAGTTTTGTTCAGCACCCAGCTAGACTTAAAATTTATTTCTCTAGTAGCCTCATAGGGTTGAGAAACAATGAAGTCTGTTCAAGATAATGAGAAAGTCTACTTTTTCTTATAACTTACAGGCAGATCAATAGGTTCGGACTAAAAATAACGCTGTGCATAGTCAGCTCTTTTACTGAAATGCACATCATGTAGGGTTTGGATTTGTTTTATTGTCATGTGCACAGAGATACAGTAAAAAGTATTGTTGTGTGTGGAGTCCAGACAGACCATTCCCTACAGGAGGGAAAAAAAACATAGGGCATGCATAAATACATAATGTAAATACATAGACACTGGCATTGGGTGAAGCATACAGGTGTGTAGTTCTACTCGGTAGAGAATATGTGTGAAGAGGTAAGATCAGTCCATAAGAGGTTCATTCAGGAGTCTGGAACAGCAGGGAAGCTGTTTTTGAGTCTGTTAGTGCGTGTTCTCAGACCTTTGTATCTCCTGTCCGATGGAAGAAGTTGGAAGAGTGAATAACCTGGGTGGGAGGGGTCTTTGAGGTCAGGGTCAACTGCAATTGCCTTTCCACTTGTAGGAGACGGTCAACATTTGCATATAACAAGGACCTGGTAGATACCAGAATTCATTCCCAAGTTAACACAATCTGGGAATCGTAACTAGAATTGCAGGTGTGCAAGAATAGCCTTACTATTCCAGGGGGTAAAACTGGCTCAGATTCTGTTTGTGCTGCCTATGTGCTGATTTCTGCTGGAATAACAGAGTCATTGTTAACTGACAGTTGGGACTTGGTTGTGATACCTCATGTGCCAAATAGTTTACTGACACTGCCCATGCGCGCGCGCGCACACACACACACGCACACAAGCCTGCCAACATCAGTGAAATCATTCACCAAAATGAGTCAGTGCTTGCAAAGAAATAAGGTGGAATAAAAAACCAGCCAGTATTCTGTGATGTTACATGAGAATGCATACTGTAGTGATCAGATGATCAGTATACCCCTGGGGCTCTATGAGAAGACGCAGAGAAAGGTACAAGGGATAATAAGCTAGATCTTAACCCAATAACAGGCTTAGAAGCATTCATTTTGGAGAAACATTTGTTCATTCAACTGAAGTTTATAAAACCACTGAATGAAGGATTTGATTTAGTAGCCAAGATATTCAAAGAGAAAATAAATTTAAAATGCATCATAAGACAAAACGTCATCTCCATAATAATAATATTTATTATTGTCACATGTAGGAAATACGCAGGTGACAAATTGGGTTCAATGCAAGGATGCTTTTGCCTCTTCCCTCCCACTAATTGCACACTCAGCTTGGCAAAATCAGTTCAGCATTATTTTTTAAAAATATATATATATTTTATTAAAGTTTTTCGATCAAACAAAAACAAAAATTTCCCATTTTACAACTTTGTAATAATATATACATTGATCGTTTTTGAAATAAATAATATGCTAACTAACGGCAACTGCCAACAACAAAATAAGAAACAACAGAAATAGTAACTAAAATAGTAACTTTGTAAAATCTAATATAAATAACTAATATATAAACACACACATAAAACCCTGAGGACCCAAATGAGTCTCCCCCCCGCCCCCCCCCCCCCCCCCGGGTTGCTGCTGCTACCTTTCCTATTTTTGAGCCGAACCTCTTAGTGCGTACTTGATCCGCTCCAATTTTATGAACCCTGCCATGTCGTTTATCCAGGCCTCCACGCCCAGGGGTTTAGCTTCTTTCCACATAAGGAGAATCCTTCGCCGGGCTACTAGGGATGCAATGGCCAAAACATCGGCCTCTCTCGCCTCCTGCACTCCCGGCTCATCTGCAACCCCAAATATAGCCATCCCCCACCACCTTTGAAATCACTTTTGCCACACCCACCCAGAACCCATGCAATACCGGACATGACCAAAACATGTGGGTGTGGTTCGCCAGGCTTACCGTGCATCTCCCACACCTATCCTCCACTCCAAAAAATCTACTCAGCCTTGCTCCAGTCATATGTGCCCTGTGTAGAACCTTGAATTGTATCAGGCTGAGCCTGGCACACGAGGACGAAGAGTTTACCCTACTAAGGGCATCTGCCCACAGCCCCTCCTCAATCTCTTCCCCCAGTTCCTCCTTCCATTTTCCCTTCAGCTCCTCTACCATCGTCTCCCCCTCGTCTCTCATTTCCCTATATATATCTGACACCCTGCCATCACCCACCCATGCCCCTGAAATCACTCTGTCCTGGATCTCTTGCGCCGGGAGCTGCGGAAATTCCTTCACCTGTTGCCTCACAAATGCCCTCACTTGCATGCAGCGAAATGCATTCCCAGGTGGCAACCCATATTTTTCTGTCAGTGCTCCCAGACTCGTGAACGTCCCATCTAAGAACAAGTCCTTCAATTTCGCAATTCCTGCTCGCTGCCAAGATTTAAATCCCCCATCTATCCTTCCCGGGACGAACCTATGGTTGTTCCTTATCGGGGACCACACTGAGGCACCCGTCACTCCCTTATGTCGTCTCCACTGCCCCCAAATTTTCAGAGTTGCCACCACCACTGGGTTTGTGGTGTATTTTTTCGGGGAGAACGGTAACGGCGCCGTCGCCAGTGCTTTTAGGCTAGTTCCCCTACAGGACGCCATCTCCAGTCTTTTCCACGCTGCTCGTTCCCCTTCCCTCATCCACTTACATATCATTGACACGTTGGAGGCCCAATAATAATCACTTAGACTCAGCAGTGCCAGTCCCCCTCTGTCCCTACTGCGCTGCAGGAACCCCCTCTTTACTCTTGGGGTCTTTCCAGCCCACACAAAGCTCATAATACTCTTGTCCACCTTCTTAAAAAAGGCCTTTGTAATCAGTACAGGGAGGCACTGGAACACAAAAAGAAACCTCGGAAGGACCACCATTTTAACCGCCTGCACCCTGCCCGCCAATGACAGGGGCGCCATGTCCCACCTCCTAAAGTCCTCTTCCATCTGCTCTACCAGTCGTGCCAAGTTAAGCTTATGCAAGGTTCCCCAGTTCCTGGCCACCTGGATCCCTAAATGCCGGAAATCCCTTGTTACCCTCCTCAACGGTAAATCGTCTATTCCCCTGCCCTGTTCCCCGGGGTGCATCACAAACAGTTCACTCTTCCCCATATTCAATTTATATCCTGAAAATTCTCCAAACTCCCTGAGTGTCTGCATTATCTCAGGCTCCACTGGGTCCGCGACATACAACAAATCATCCGCGTATAATGACACCCGATGCTCTTCTCCTCCTCTAAGTACCCCCCTCCACTTCCTAGAGCCCCTCAGCGCTATGGCCAGTGGCTCAATTGCCAACGCAAACAGTAACGGGGACAGGGGACATCCCTGTCTTGTACCCCTATATAGTCGGAAGTGGTCAGATCGTTGCCTATTTGTAATCACACTTGCCACCAGGGCCCTGTACAGGAGCTGAACCCATCTAATGAACCCCTCTCCAAATCCAAATCTCCTCAGTACTTCCCACAGGTAGTCCCACTCCACTCTACCAAATGCTTTCTCTGCATCCATCGCCACCACTATCTCCGCCTCCCCGTCCGGTGGGGGCATCATCATCACCCCCAGCAGCCTCCGTATATTAGCATTCAATTGCCTCCCTTTAACAAACCCCGTTTGATCATCATGCACCACCCCAGGGACACAGTCCTCTATCCTCGTCGCCATCACCTTGGCCAAAAGCTTGGCATCTATGTTCAAGAGGGAAATAGGCCTGTATGACCCGCACTGCAGCGGGTCTTTGTCTCTTTTCAGGATCAGCGATATCGTCGCCTCCGACATCGTCGGGGGTAATGTCCCCTTTCCCTAGCCTCATTAAAGGTTCTTGTCAGAAATGGGGCCAGCGGGTCCACGTATTTCCTATAGAACTCCACCGGGAACCCATCCGGTCCCGGGGCCTTCCCTGCCTGCATGTTCCCAATTCCTTTTACCACCTCAATCTGCGCTCCCAGTCCTATCATCTCCTGTTCCTCAACCTTCGGGAACTCCAGCTGGTCTAGGAAACGCATCATTCCCTCTTTCCCTTCTGGGGGTTGAGCCTTATATAGCCTCTCGTAAAATACCTTAAACACCCCGTTCACCCTCTCCGCTCCCCGTTCCATCTTACCCTCCTCGTCTTTCAGAGGCTCAGACGATTTTGAGGGTGGAGACGGTCTAACGCAGTACCTTACGGACAGAGACTAAAAGCAGACTGTTAGATTTGGCAAAAACATTGCAGTTAACATTACCTGACAAAATGCGAAAAGATGAGGTAATTATGGCGGTGGCTAAACATTTTAAGTTGCCGGAGATACAGTTTGACTCATTGGAAATGGCAAAAATTCAGTTGCAAATTAAACAAATGGAACTTGAGAAATAATTAAAGTAGCTTGAATACGAAAGAGATAGAGAGGAAAAAGAAAGAGAGAGAGGGGAAAAAGAAAAGGAGAGAGAAGGAAAAAAGAAAGAATAGCCCTAGCAGAACAAAAGGAAAGAGAAAGGGAGATACAGATCAGGGGAAAAGATAAAGAGAGAGACTTTGAACTTCAGAAAATGGCCAGGAAACATGACAGTCAGTTAAAATTGACAGACGAAAGGGAAACGTACAGTTGGATGATAGTGATGAGGATAGTGAGAAAGTGCGTCAAAGTTGAAGGCTTGGGGGGAATCTATTTAAATATGTCCAAGCATTGCCAAGGTTTGATGAGAAGGCGGTAGAAGCCTTTTTCATTTCAATTGAGAAGGTAGCTAAATAAATGAAATGGCCACAGGACATGTGGGTATTACTGGTTCAAACAAAGCTGGTAGGTGGGGCTAGTGAAGTGTTTGCATTACTACCGGAGGAGATATCTGGGTCGTATGAGGATGCATATGAACTAGTGCCTGAAGCCCACAGACAAAGGTTTAGAAATTTAAGGAAAGAATTTGGTCAAACATACATGGAGTTTGAATGGCTCAAACAGAGTAATTTTGATAGGTGGATAAGATCTTTGAAAATACACCAAACGTATGAAGCTCTCAGAGAAATTATACTTTTGGAGGAGTTTAAAAATTCAATTCCTGATGTACTGAGAATACATGTGGAAGAGCAGAGGGTTAAACCTGCAAGGTTAGCAGCAGAAATGGCAGATGATTATGAATTAGTTCATAAATCAAAGCTTGGTTTCCGACATCAGTTTCAGCCTGTGAGGGATAGAAACTGGGGACATGAGAAATACTCAAGTGGTAAAGGTAAAGGTGATCTGATGGGAGATAATAAGGAGAGTATACCTCAGATTAAAAATGAAATCCAGGAGGGTGGAAAAGAAATTAAAAGTTTCAAATGTTTTCACTGTAATAAACTAGGTCATGCAAAGTCAGTGTTGGTGGTTGAAGAAAAGCACTGGGAAGGCTGATGTGGTAAAACAGGATAAGACAGTGGGGTTTGTTAAAGTGGTAAAGGAAAGCCCAAGTGAAGCGAAGGAGGTGCAAAAGATTTTACAGCCTGATTAAGAGGTGATTGATAAGAAGGTGCCAGATCTCTTTAAAGAATTTACTTGTGTGGGTAAAGTTTACTCATGTGTATCAGGAAGAGCAGGTAAAGAAGTCACAATGTTAAGAGATACGGGAGCTAGTCAATGTTTAATGGTCAGAGATGAGGAGTTATGTAGTTTGGGAAGAATATTGCCAGGAAAGGTGGTAATATGTGGAATTCAGGGTGAGAGGAGTAGTGTTCAATTATATACGGTAAGGTTGGAAAGTCCAGTGAAGAGTGGTGAAGTGGTAGGAGTAATAGAGAAACGATCTTGTCCAGGAATACAGTTTATCTTGGGTAATGATATAGTTGGATCGCAGGTGGGAGTGATGCCTACTGTGGTTGATAAGCCAGTGGAAAATCAGACAACTGAAGTGTTGAAGGCCGAATATCCTGGGATTTTTCCGGATTATGGAGTAACAAGGTCGCAAAGTCACAGGTTAAGACAAAGGGAAATCAAAGAGTGAAGATTAAGTTGAAGTGCAATTATCAGAAACTAATTTTGATCAGATGGTTGAAAAAGAACAGGTGGAGGATGAGGCGGATATTTTTAGTTCAGGAAAATTGGCGGAGCAACAACAGAAAGATGTAGAAATAAAACGGATGTATTAGAAAGCATACACGGAAGAGGAATGTGCGCGTATACTAGAGTGTTATTACCGTAAAAGTGATGTCTTGATGAGAAAATGGAGACCGTTACATATGCAGGCGGATGAAAAGTGAGCAGAAGTTCAAGTAGTATTGCCGGTAGGGTATAGAAAGGTGTTGTGAGGTGCACATGAGGTACCAATGGGAGGTCATTTGGGAATAAGGAAAACTCGAGCTAAAATCCAGAAACATATTTATTGGCCTGGACTACATAAAGATGTAGTTAAATTTTGTCAATCATGTCACACATGTCAAGTGATAGGGAAACATCAAGCCGTGACAAAACCAGCGCCCTTAATACCCATTCCAGCATTTGAGGAACCTTTTACAAGGGTCCTAATTGATTGTGTAGGACCGCTTCCCAAAACAAAAAGTGGGAATCAATATCTTTTAACTATAATGGATGTGTCTACTAAGTTTCCAGAGGCCATTCCAGTACGTAATATTACAGCTAACAAGATTGTGGAGGAGTTACTTCAATTCTTTACTAGATATGGACTACCCACGGATCAAATTTTACCTCGAGGTTATTCAAAGAAGTTATGGATAGCTCAGAAATAAAACAATTTAAATCAACTGCGTACCATCCAGAATCGCAGGGAGCGTTAGAAAGGTGGCATCAGACATTAAAGACAATATTGAGGGCTTATTGTCATGATTACCCAGAGGATTGTGATAAAGGAATTCCATTCGTACTGTTTGCAATTAGGGATGCTCCTAATGAGTCTACCAAATTCAGTCGTTTTGAACTAATTTTTGGCAATGAGGTAAGAGGACCACTTAAATTGATTAAGGAAAAATTGGTGAGTGAGAAATTGGATCAAAGATCAAATTTTAGGGAACGATTAAATAGAGCAGGTGAATTGGCTAGACATTTAAAGGTTGCACAAAATGTGATGAAACGGGTAGCGGACAAGAAATCTAAAGTTCGTAGTTTTGCCAGTGGAGATAGAGGGCACAATTCTCCCATCGGGAGAGTAAGTCCCGGCCCCGGAGTGAAAACCGGAGTGTTTCACTCCGGCGTCGGAGGCCGCTCCCAGCCCCCTATTCTCCCGCCCCCGGGGGGCTAGTAGCAGCGTCGTGTCATTTACGCGCGCCGGGCCTTGGCGCCGTGTAAAAGAGGCGCCGCGTAAATGACGTCAATCACGCATGCGCGGATTGGCCGGCGCTAACCCACGCATGCGCGGTTGCCGTCCTCCCCGAGGCCTCCCCGCAAGAAGATGTTGGATGGATCTTGCAGGACGGCGGAGGAAAGGAGGTCCTCCTTCAGAGAGGCCGGCCCGCTGATCGGTGGGCAACGAACGTGGGCCAGACGCCTTTTGAGGCCGTCCCCAGTGCAGGAATCCCCCCCCCACCCACAGGCCGCCCCCCCCAGCATTCCCGCGCTGTTCCTGCCGGCAGCGACCAGGTGTGGACGGCACAGGCAGGAAGCCGTCGTGTTGGGCAGGCTGCTCGGCCCATCCGGGCCGGAGAATCGTGCTCGCCCGTTACAAACGGCAAGCGTCGATTCTCCCAGCAGCCAGCCGTGATTCCCGCCGCGGCAGTTTGGGGGGGGGGTTGGAGAATCGCGTGCGGGTGCCGGGGCAGCGTGGCGGGACTCGCGCGGTGCCCCCAGCGATTCTCCCACCCGGCCGGGGGGGGGGGGGGGGGGGGGGAATTCCGCCCAGAGTTTTAGTGTTGCTACCACTGGTAGATGAACCTTTAAAAGCAAGGTTTTATGGACCACATCAGATTGAAAGGAAATTAAGCAAGGTGAATTATGTGGTAAAAACGTCGATAGAAGGAAGACTCACTGAGCGTGTCATGTGAATGTGCTTCAAAGGTACTTTGAAAGGGAAGGAGAGAAAATGGAAGTTTTAATGATTCTAACGCAAAGTGATGAACCAAATCCAGATGACTGTGAATTTAACATACCTCAAATTAAATTGGAAAATGAGGATGTTCTTAAAAATTGGGATAAATTGTTGAGTTACCCTCCAGAGGAAAAACGGACTGACCGGAAAGAGTTATTGATATCACATGGGCAAGTTTGTAGAGATAAATTGGGAAGTACTAAAATGTCTAGACATGATGTAGATGTGGGAAATGCTGTTCCAATCAAACAACATCCAAAAAGACTTAACCCTTTAAAATTGGCACAGGTTAACAAAGAAATTGAGAGTATGCGTAAAAATGGCATAATTGAAGTGGGTTGCAGCCAATGGAGCTCACCCATGGTGATGGTATCTAAACCAGATGGTACCCAACGTTTGTGTGTGGACTACAGAAAGGTTAATGCAGTTACAAGAATGGACTCTTATCCTATCCCACGTTTGGAGGATTGTATTGAGAAGGTGAGACGATCAACTTTTATTTCCAAACTGTATTTACTTGAACATTACTGGCAGGTACCTTTATCCGAAAGGGCGAAGGAGATTTCAGCTTTGTGACTTCAGATGGTATATACCAATTCAAAGTTATGCCATTTGGCATGAAAAACGCCCCAGCAACATTTCAACAGTGAACTAACAAAGTTGTTTCAGGATTACCGAATTGTGCGGTATACATAGACGATCTGGTAATTTTCAGCCAGACATGGGGAGAACATTTAAAACATCTGATGGGAGTTATTCGATCGACTTCAGGAGGCGGGTTTGGTGATAAACCAGCCAAAAGTGAATTTGGAAAAGCCCAAGTCATTTTCCTTGGCCATACAATCGGACAGGATCGAATGGTCACACGGAATGTGAATTCAACAGTTATTGAGGAGTTTCCAATACCGTCAAGACGAAGGGAAATAATGCGATTTCTTGGCATGAGTGGATTTGATCGAACATTTGTGCAAAGGTTTTGTAGCGTGATTGCTCCACTGATGGACTTGCTGAAGAAACGTCGAAAATTTCAATGGACAGCGGACTTTCAACAGGCATTTGACTGCCTGAAAGCTGTGATAACCAATGCTCCTGTGTTGGAGAATTGCAAGGGACTCTGTGATCAGATTGAACTAAAGTATCTGACTTTAAAGAGAAATGCCGAGGGGTAGAGAAATGGACGGACCGTGCAGAAACTTTCTTGTTCAAAGAGACTGTCAATCAGGAAGGATTTCAGTTGGAGGAAGAACAAAAAAAATGGACTATATTATTATACCTGTTTGCGTGTGTTGTTTTTTGAAACAAAAATGTATATTTATGGTGTGCATTTCTTAAAGGATAGTGAAAAGGTAAAAAATGAAACCATCTTGAAGTTGATGGTTTATTTCTTTTTCTTGGGGGGGAGGTGTCATGTGAGAGTGCCTTTAAGAAATGGGTGTGTATATAAATCTCTGTAGTGAGAGTACCTTTAAGAAATGGGTATTTACTACTACAGTGATGTCAGAGAGTGGGTGGAGCTGGGCTGTCTGTCAGCTTTTTACTTTCGTTTTTGAGCAGGCTGCAGGGTGTGTTTTAGTTTCATTTTCAGTGTTGGAGCTGAAGCCAGACCGAGCAAGTGTACTGCTGTTCTGTCTGCCATCAAAAGACTATCACTTGATCATTTGGTGAATTCAGAATTATAAATGTTCTCAGTAGTGAATGTACACCTAATGTGCTTCTGTTGAAAGGTATTTTAAGTCTTATGGATGTTAAAAGGAAAGCTTAAACGATTACTTAATGTTGTATTCTTTGGGAGTTGTATTTGAATAGATGGTTGCTAAGATGTTCACTCTATGTTTTAAAAACATTAACTTGAGTTCATAGAATAAACATTGTTTTGCTTTTTTAAAATACGTTTTACATTTCTGCTGTACCACACCTGTAGAGTGGGCCATGTGCTCCCCATAGCACAATCTATTAAAAGTTGTGGGTCAGGTGAACTCCATGATACACTTTGGGGTTCTCTAAACCCTGGCCCATAACAATATGCATCTTTAAGGTAATGAAACCTCCCAAGGTACTTCGCAGGGACATTATAAAACAAAGTATGTTAATGAGCCACATAGGAGATATTAGGTCATATGACCAAATGCTTAATCAGCGAGGGATATTTTGAGTTTGGGGTTTAGGCAATCGGAGACTCAGCCACCAATGGCGGTGCAATGATGATTGGGAATGTACAAGAGGCCAGAATTAGAGGAGTACAGATATCTCAGGGACTTGAGGTTGGAAGGGATTACGGAGATAAGGAAAATCCATGAGGGATTTGAAAACAAGGATGAGAATTTTAAAGTCAAGATGCAGGTCAGTGAGCACAGGCTGATTGAGGAATGGGCTTGCTACAAGTTAAGTCACAGGCAGCAGAATTTGGATAACCTCAAGTTTACAGAGAGCCATATAAGTTGAAGTTACTTCTTTCTTAGCTTAATTCTAATGGTCTGCTTCTACGTACTTTGTTATGGCCATAGAGTCACAGAGCTTTACAGCACAGATCGAAGCCCTTCTGCCCATCAAGCACCTATCTATTCTAACCCCATTTTTCAGCACTTGGTCTGTAGCTTGTATGCTATGGCATTTCAAGTGCTCATCTAAATGCTTCTTAAATGTTCTGAGAGTTCCCACCTCTACCACCCTTTCAGGGAATGAGTTCCAGATTCCCACCACCCTCTGGGCGAAAAGGCTGTTTCTCAAATCCCCTCAATCTCCTGTCCTTTACCGTAAATCTATGCCCCCTTGTTATTGCCCCTGTTATCAATGTCACAGGTTAACAGCATTGGTGGAAATCCAGGTTTTGGTTCCACCAAAATGAGTTTGCCCCTTTCAGATCATCAGTCTACCTGACTTCTATCCTGTAAATCTGCCTTTGTCGCAAAATCTATCGATCATTTGAGCCTGCTGGTACCCCTTCTGTCATAATCCAGTTGCCTTACAGAACAGCTTCCATGCTTTGCTAGTGTCTTAACACATTTTTATAAAGAACAAAGAACAGGCCCTTCCGCCCTCCAAGCCTGTACCGGTCAATAAATTAGCAAAAAATATGGCATAATATATTCAAAAGTTCATATTGAATTTTCAAGTTTTATACATTTTGCTTCATCTGTGAATGGTTAAATACCTCAGTAAACAAGGTTTTTAAACTGAATTTGGATCACTATCAGCAGGAAGGCAATAATTCAAATTTTACTTAGATCTAGGCTTAAATCACTTCAAACAAATACTCCAGCAGAGATTTTTAAAAACATTTTTAATGTACTTTCTTTTTCTATTTATGTTTAAAGGATGCACCATTAACAGTAGCCTTGCTAATGGCACTCATCTCATCAAAGTAGAAAACAAACAACAGGTGGCAAACATGATGAATAAATGTTAATTCAAAAACAGTGTCATGGAAATGTTTGTGCCTGCCTGATGGGGTGTCAACTTAACACTTCATCTGAAAGTCCACAGATCTGCAGGTTTGGTGTATTGGCCATGCGGAATTGTCCCTTAATGTCCAAATGTTAGGGGGGGGTTTGGGGATGGGGCTGAGGTATCAGAGGGTTGACACAGACCCGATGGGCCTCATTCTGCACTGTAGGGATTCTATGATTGTCCCATGACATTGCTCATGATAAATCAGAGAATATGCCAGTTTATGTATTCTAGCAGGATAGAGATGCCAGGTCAAGTTGGTTTCTCTGTTCCCATCATACTTGGGTTCTCATCCTTTTCCACTACATTGACAATTGCATTGTAGCTTTTTGCTCTCATCCCAAGCTGGAAAACCTCTTCAGCTGTACTTCCAATTTCCATCGTTCCTTTGCCTCCACGTGGCCAATCTCCTAACACTCCCCTTGCTTGACTTCTCTATCTCCATTTCTGGGGAATTCTGCTGACCAGCATCTACTAGAAAACCAATCAATTACAATAGTTACCTTTGTTACTTTTCCTCCCACCTCACTTATGCCATACACTTTTCATTTGTTTCTCCAGTTTCTCCATCACACCTGTTCTGGCAATGGTCTCTTCCACACCAGTGCTTCAGGTAAGTCATCCTCTTGGCTGAACTGTGGATCCCCCTTCAACAGAGGTTGACAGGGCCTTGACTGTGTCTGCCTTATTTCACGCACTTCCTTTCTTCCCCAGAACCACATAGGGCAAAACTTGCCTGCACCAGTTTCCACATTCAGTAGATCATCTTCTGCCATGTCTGTACCAAGCACATCTTCCTCTCCGGCATTCCAAATCGATTGTTCCCTTCAAGATGCTCTGGTTCACTCTTCTATCACCCACAATATCTGCTCCTTTTTTTAACGGCATCTTTTGATGCAAGCACAGGAGAGGTAACACATCCCTTCCACCGTCTCCCTTTCCACCGTCCAGGACCCCAAATATTCCTCCCCGACGATCCAATAAAGTTACTTTTATTTGCTTCAATTTAGTATACTGCATTTTCTACTCACAATTCTTTCTCATACACAATGAGTAGGCCAAACACAGTCTAGATAATTGCTTTGCTGAACACCTACATTCAGTCCACACACCTGACTCTGGGCTTCTGGTTGCTTGCCATTTTAATTCTTTGTCCTATCCCTGTTCTTGGTCTCCTATATTTTTCCACGTAAGCTTAACAGAAGTTAGAGGACAGCACCTCATTATTCAATTAGGCACTCTACAAATTCTTAACTTGACAGCAAATTCACTATCACATCATACCCACTGCTCCATTTTTTCAGACAACAGGTGCTAATAATGGTTCTGCTGTTTCCATTTACAGTTCCTCTACACCTATGTTACTTGTCCCAATAATACCCTCTTTTGCCTTACACCATCATCCTGTTATCATTTAATCCGGTCTTCCATCGGATCAGACATTCCTTGTTGTTCTTTCATCCCTTCCTTCACTAGCTTAAAACTGCTGCATCTTCAACTTCTTTCAGTTCTGTTGGGAAGACATCAACTTGAAATGTCAACTGTTTCTCTACCCCTAGGTGCTGCCTGACCTGAATTATTTCCAAGTTTTTCTGTTTATAACTTTCTTAAAAGCTATTCATTTTTTAAAAAAATCACTTGATGTTTTCAGAAGTGCTCAAGAAATCTAAAGCTGGCTCCAGGTTCCAAGTCACAGCAGGAATCCGGGTTTTGACAGGACAGAAAGGAGAAAGGACAGGCAGTTAGCACACTTGACTGAAATTTTAGTTGGAGAAACTTGTATGAAATGCCACTATGCTACCTAACTTGTGACACAGAAGCTCAAGATCTGAAATGAAGGTAAGCAAAATATACATGAAACAGGACAAAAGTGCAGCAGTGAGACAATATGAAATAGGAACAGGAGTAGGCTATTCGAGCCTGCTCTGCAATTTAATAAGATCATGGCTGATCTAACACTCACTAAGTCCACTTTCCTGCCTTCTCTCCATAATTCTTATTTTCCCTACTGATCAAAAAATGATCAATCTCAGCCTTAAAAACATTAAAGAATTCGGCTTCCCGAGCTTCCTGGAGTAAAGAATTCCAGAGATTCACCACTCAGAAGAAATCCTTCCCTCATTCTGTGAATATGCCCTTTGGCCCTACACTCTATGAGTGGAAACATCCTCCCAACATTGACCCTGATAACCCCGAAGAATCTTATATGGGTCAATCATATCACCTCTCATTCTTCTGAACCCCAACAAGTACAGACCCAACCTATTCAACCTTTCCTTATGTAGCAGTCCCTCCATACCCGGGATGATCCTAGTTAACCTCCTCTGCACTGCCTCCAATAATAATATACATTTCTTAAATAAGGGGACCAAAACTGCACTAGTATTTGAAATGTGGCCTCACTAGTACCTTGTACAGTTGCAGCAATGCCTCTTTACTTTAATACTCCAATCCCCTTGGAAATAAATGCCAGCATTCCATTTGCCTTCCCTATTATCTTCTGCACCTGTATGCTGGTTTTCTGGGTTTCATGAACAAGGATCCGCAAGTCCTTTTGTGCTGTAGCTTTTGCAGTCTCTCTCCATTTAAATAACAACCACCTTTAAATGGGCCTTTAAAGATGAAATGGTTAATGCAGAATTTGAACACAAGATTTCACTTGCAGATAGATTTTTTTTTTTTTTAAAACAACAATTTTCTACCCATATGATAACAGTTCGACAATCTCAACAAATTACTCTTCATTTAATCAGTTATCAACTTCCTTTCCAAACCGACAGGCAACAACAAACTATATCGAGGCAAGTGGAAGTGCACTGAAACTTGCTGGCTAGCAAGAACATTTTTTTTTTTTTTTTAAAGTGGCAGTTTATCTTTAAGTCATGCAATGCTTGATTTAGCTAGAACAAACCTGTATCATACTTATTTTCAAACCACAAAAGCAGCTACTACTGTTAAAAGCTTATGTACACTTTCAGAAAACCCGCCACAAACACATTCTTGGAAAACAGCTGTATTGATGATTAAATCCTTACTTTCTATATAACTTCTAATAGACATTACACAGACTACAATTACAAATTCCCTGAAACACTGGAGCAAGGTTCCAAAGTTTGGAAATTTTAGAAGGCATCACCCTGCTGTGGCTTTTGAAGATTTTAAACATTCTTTAATTGCAAGGATTTTCCTTTGGGAACACAGACTACACGTTTGAATGATAAAATATTGGCACAGCTCAAAACTTAAAGGGTCTGCAGATTGGTGATCAAAACACCTGAAAAGTTTCGGACATGGTACCGGATGAGGCAACACTTCGGCCTAATTGAAATGTCCATCATGGCCCCCATCTGCAACATCTACAGGTTTACTCCCACAATAATGGACACCACCTTCAAAACGTGGGCGGCACGGTAGCAGTGTTTAGCACAGTTGCTTCACAGATCCAAGGCCCAGGTTCGATTCCCGGCTTTGGTCACTGTCTGTGTGGAGTTTGCACGTTCTCCCAGTGTCTGCGTGGGTTTCCTCCGGTTTCCTCCCACAGTCCAAAGATGTGCAGGTTAGGTGGATTGGCCATGCTAAATTGCCCTCAAGTGTCCAAAAAGGAAAGGTGGAGTTACTGGGATAGGGTGGACTAAGGGCCGGTGCAGACTAGATGGGACGAATGTCATCCTTCTGCACTGTAAATTCTATGATTCTAAATGGGAGACAGGGCGAGGAGACACTGACGATTAGGGACATGTACATGAATGACAGAGTAGCAACCCTGGGGAACTCAGAGGTTCCAGTTGCCAAAAGGAAATGAGCTAAGACACATACAGGTCAAAAGCTTCCTGCGTAAGGAAATGGCGATGGACCCCCAGATACCAGCACATTTGTTAGTCGAAGAATTGCTGGACGCAGGCGACCGAGTGAAGGGAAACTGTGGGGCCCTGTATGGGAGACTGTTGGAGGAGGTACGCTCCCCCCCTGGACAGAGACGACGGAAAAATGGGAGAAGGAACTAGGCATAGAAAAAGGGGGAGGACTCTGGATAGAAGCACTGCATAGGGCGAACTCCAACTCAACATGAGCTGCGCTCAGCCTAACGTAGCTAAAGGTGGTGCACAGAGCGCACCTAACCAGGACCCGAATGAGTAGGTTCTTTCTGGAGTACAAGTGTGAACGGTGCCAAGAGGCCCAGCCAACCACACATGTTCTGGGCCTGCCCCAGACTTGCCGGGTACCTGATGGCCTTTTTTTAATCCATGTCCAGGGTTGTGGGAGTGAGGGTGGATCCATGCCCCAAAGTGGTCTTCGGTATCTCAGACCAGCCAGAATGCTTCATGGTGGGGGTGGGGCCTAGCCTTTGTCCCCCTGACCGCCAGAGAATCCTGCTCGGCTGGCAATCGACAGCACCACCCAAGACTGCAGACTGGCTGTCCAACCTGGCTGGATTTCCCAAACTAGTGAAAATAAAATTTGCCATCCGCGGGTCGAAGGCTTCCACAGGATGTTGAAACTGTTCACCAACTTGTTCCAGGATCTCGTCATAGTCAGCAACCAACAGAGTAAGGGAGGGGGGAGACAAACGAGTCACGGGATAGAGATGAAAATGAAAGAGGGGGGAAGCAGGTGAGGACACACAAGGAAATCGAGAGGGACAAGCGACTAAAACTGTATAGACATCTGTAAATGCGCACCCGGGCCAAACTGGAAATGGTACTCCGTTCAAAGGGGAGACACGGCCACAGCTGGATGGAAAGCAATTGTATGTAAATATCTGTATGACCATCTGCCTGTCTTTTTACCTCCTATTATTTCTTGCTTTTTTTTGTTTTGTTTGTTTCCTTTTCTTTCCCTCTGGTCGGCGCGGTTATGTAAAGTGTAACATATAAATATGAGTTGTGAAATACAAAATGTGAAAACATATTAAAAACATTTAAAAACTGAAAAGCAAATACTATTGCCTTACTGCCATGTATGGTCGGCATCCTGCATCCCTTGTTTTGGCAATAGAGTCTACTAGTTGTCCACTGATACCAAAATCACAGAGCTTAATATTGCCATTCCTGTCCATAAGAATATTGGAAGGCTTGATATCTGCAATGAAGTCAAAACGAACATGTTACTATAATGTATTAAAACCACTGTCTTTTGCAAAGAACACAAAACATCCTGCAAAGGGATTAAAATTCTTTGCGTGGAAGACAAGTGTTACAGTTATTCAAATATCCAGCGGAAGAGGGCAATAAATACTATTTGCTTATAATAGCAATGCAAAATCCATACTAGGCGAACAATGAAATCTGAGCTTCTCCAAAGGCTCAGTGTGCCAAATGTATAATTTGATGTGATGCAGATGTATAAATTGGCCATTTTCAATCAATGGGCTATGCAGAATTATCTGATCTCATATCACACATTTACATCTAACTTTTCTCTTTCTGTTGACTTAGCAATTTTTTTGATTTATATCATGATTGTTAACACATCAGGGAACAGCTCACATGCATCAATGGGACAACAAGGCAAAGGGGATATATTATTAATGAGTATGAAAATAACACCCTTAAAATATCCAATTCTTTTTTGGTGTACTGTCATTTTAGAATTGTCTTTTTTTTTTTAAAGTAAAGAATTGTTTGTTGGAGCGGTTGAAATATCTTTAACTAGACTGTTCCAACTTTCTCCAGTGATTGGAATGACAGATGTAATAGGGAGTCTTACATGCCTGTCACGGTTACATAATCAACATATGGGCCAGAGTACACAGCTGTAGTTCACCCACAAAGAAAAATGGCAGATTTGGTCTTGTACCCAGAGCCTTCCTCTGCTGGAAATCAACTTTTAAAAAATGATTTCGATTTTACAAATGATTGATGTTGTGTTTCCAGTATTTACCATATCAAATAAAACATTACAAAGAAATCTAGATATTTATTTTATTATGTATTATGCTAACCCTGCATATTTTCATAGGCACGGACAGAAAAATAACATGAAAACATTTTTTACTTAAACAGCTTGGACTCTTACCTCGGTGAATTATTTTCAAGTTTTCTTTTAAGTAGTTAAGTGCTTTCACAGTCTGGAAAATAACAGATGCATGTAGACTTTATGCACACTGGTTTACATTCAGGCTGAAAATAATTCCAATTAGCATGAACATAATATTGCAGCAGAATCCAATTTCCAACCAGTTTTATAAAGTCACTATTGCCAAAATAAAATAAATATGACCTTTCTCGAAACACCCAATCTAGCTGGAAAAGACTATCAAAAATTCTCTAAATTTTGCAGGCATTGGAATATTAACAGTTTAGTCACAATATCTCTCCTCCATTTAAAAGAGGGAAATTGTTTTAGCAAATTAGAATATTTGTTGTGCCCATGCTAAAAGTAGCTTGAAACTTTCTCAAGTCAAGCTAACAAGACGTACATAATATATACTTACATTATGTATTTTTAAAACATGTTTATTTATATTAAATATATAGTTCAATGTAATGACTTGTGATGCTAGTAGTGCAGTTTGTCCATAAAATGCATCATTGGTAAACTAGAGGGAGAGAATTAAAGAATGCAGAAATACAGTTTTATCCAAAAATGTTCACCTCATACCTCCATGAGCACACATGAAAAACAGATTGAGAATGTGATAGCTTATGAAAATCTTTAAATCGTCACAAAAAAAGGATGGGACGTTCCATAGTGAATTAAAGTTAGGAACTAACTTCCAACAAAATTAAGTTATTCAATGAGAAGTCCGTAGTAAAAGGTTTTCTACGAATACTGACAATGTGTCAATCTCAAAGCAGTTATGAAGAATCTGACAAAGTAATTTTATCATACTCCCTATTTCTCAAGTTAAAGATATTTCATTAACTTTTTGAGCCACAAATCAAATTATTAAATCTCAAAGGGGGAACTGGATAAAGGACCAAACATTAGTCAGTTAATGGTCTCTTTGATTAAGATAAAATTGAATCTAAAATTTTCCCCAAAGACCTCAACTCGAGGAGATCAATGCTTTCATGTGCAAGGTGCAGAATAATTTCACCAGTTAGAGAGAGCTAATTCAGCCAGTAACTGGATACGGTATTCGTAAAAAGTCATTGCCTCAACACCAGGAATTAACCATGGTCAGATACCACTGACAAACTTAATTCATTAGTGGTAGCCCATTTTATTTCGCTAAACAAATATGTTGCCCAGGGAGACAAAGCATTTCCCAGAAAGCTAAAAGTTTAGGCAGACACCAAATAGCAATAAAGTTAATTTACTTTAAATTGATGCAATCATGCTATATTTCATTATAGACCATTAATGCTAAATACTAAACTAATGCACAGGTAGCTGCGATTAAAAAATGCATCAAGTTACTTACAGCTAATGTGATTTTGCCTAAGATCTCCTCTGGGATAACATCGTCTAATGCACCATATACATATTTGTAGAATTTGTCAAATGAGGTAGACATGAGCTCCATGCATATCCAACAATCGCCCTAATGAAAACAGAATTAAGAATTAGTCAATCTTCAGACACAGTAATTCTCGGTTTTGCTCATCACAGGTCCATTGGCTTTTTGATCCAGGACGTGGCTGAGGAAAGCTATTCCTGCTGGGAGACAAACAAGCTAGGTTATCCATTACTATAGAACTGCAGTGTATTGGACTTCCGGTGGCGGTCAAGGTGAGTGGTCACACACAAGGCAGCTCCTGCTCGAAGGTACAGGAAAGAGCGCTTTTTGCTTGATATTGGGTGGAATTTTGATGAAAAGGGATAGTTGAAGATCAAAGGAATAGGTTCCCTCAGGAGTAGCATATCCGCTGGTTATCAAACCCGACAGAAGACGGTGAGAGACCCGGCCAAAGAGTTGGAGGAAACCTGTGGCGCAGCAACTCGTGCAAGTATGGTGGAGGGGGAAGGGCTGGTGCAAGGTGGAAAGCCCTAGATGGAGCAGTTGATGGCTTTTATTAAGGAGGAACTCTGCCAACAGAGGAAGGAAATGCAGGAGGATCGCTTGAAGGCCATCGAAGGAGCTGTGGCACCTAGAACAGTTCGCTGGGACGGGTGGAGAAGTGTCTGGAGATGCAGGGGTTGCAGATTCAGGAGATCGTAGGAGTGATCTTAGACCACAGTGACAGTGTGGTGACTCTGGAGGCGGAGCTCCTAGGAGACCTTTGTAAAACATGGAGGACAATGGTGGAGGAGCAGGAGAATACCCCGAGAAGGAAGGACCTGTGAATAGTGGGCCTGCCTGAAGGAGTAGAAGGTGTGAGTACCACGAGGTGCATCTCAAAGATGCTGGTGGTGCTGGTGGCGGAAGGGGTGTCAGATAAGGCCCCTGAAGTGGACCGAGCGCACAAGTCCCTGAGGCAGAAGTCTAGAGCTGGGAGCCACCACAGGCGGTGATCGTGAGATTCCACAAATTTGTGGAGGAAGAGAAGATTTTGGGTTGGGCCAGGGAAAAGCACACCTGTGAACAGGAGGGGAACAAGGTCCGAATATATCAGGACATCGGAGCAGAGTTGTCGAAGCGGCAAGCAGGGCTCAACAAGGCTAAGGCAATGCTGTCCCGGTGGAGAACTGAGTGGACAATGCTTGGGAACCGGGGTGCTAGCACTTCGTAATGGTTGGGAGCATGTTTGAAGTGGGGGTAGGGTTTGGGGGATTTTCATCCTCTCCAGTTTGAAGGTGGCCCCTTTTTTGGGTTTGCTGTTTACTGTTGAGATTATAAGGAGTGGTAGGGGTTTATGTGGGGATGGATGTTCCCATCCCCCCTCCTGTTTTATGGGGCTGTTTGTGCTCAGCATTTGTTTGTTTGCTTTTGGGGAAGGCGGCCAGGAGTTCAGGAAGAGTCTTTGTTTGGGTGGGGGAGCGCAAGGTCAGCAGAGAGTCTACTTCCTTGAGCGGAGGAGCTGAGGGGGGGGAAGGTCATTGGGAGGTGCCTTTGGGCAGGGGCTGCCATTCTAGCAAGTAATGCTGGTGCGCAGAAGTGAGGTGGTGGGGGAGAAGGCTGGTGGGGTGGGGGTTGTTGCTACATGGCAGGGGGTGAGAGATGGCATGGTCAGGGATGGCTAGGTACAGGGTGGAATTAAGGGGCTGGAGTTAAGTGGCGAAGATGATGGACGGTAGAGGGGATTGGAGGTGTAAGCCAAACTTCTGTAAGTTTGGACCACTGACCTTTGGGGATATCAGTTGGTAACGTGGAACGTCCAGTGACTGAATCAGTCGGTGAAAAGTTCTCGGGTGTTTGTGCACCTCAAGTGCTTGAAAGCGGGGGTGGTCTTTCTGCAGAAGACGCACCTCTTCATTAAAGACCACGTTAGGTTAAGGAAAGGGTGGGTCAGGCAGGTTTTCCACTCGGGGTTTGATTCAAAATCGAGGAGTGGTGATTTTAAAGAGTACAAAATGGAATTTACGAGTGCGAAGGAGGTGAGGGAACCGGGTGGGAGATATGTGATTGTGAGTGGGGTATTTGAAGGGGTGTCGGTGGTGTTGGTAAATGAGTATGCCTCAATATGGGACGATGTGGGTTTTATGAGGGGGCTGCTGGCAGCGATCCCAGATTTGGCCACGCACCAGTTGATCATGGGAGGAAATTGTAATTGTGTCGTAGAGCCGAGGGGGGGATAGGTTAAGCCCCAGGTTGATGGGTACGGTACGAATGGCAAAGGAGCTGGGTGGGTTCATGGAGAGGATGGGTATGATGGATCCAAGGTGTTTTCAGGACCCAGGGGGAAAGGGAGTATTCCTTCTTTTCACATGTCCATGAGGTGCTTTCGAAGATTGATTGTTTTGTGGTGAACCTGGAGACTTTGGTTGGTGTGGGAAGGGCAAACTATGCGGGGATAGTTATCTCGGACCATGCACCCCACTGGCTGGAGATTCGGTTTCGACCGGGACAAGAGCAGATGCCGGGGTGGAGGTTTGATTCGGGGTTGTTGACGGATGGAGGTTTTTGTGATAAGGTGCGGGCGGCGATTAAGGAGTATGTGGAGCTGAATCAGAATGGGGAGGTGTCGCCGGCCATTTTTTGGGAAGCATTGAAGGCAGTGGTCCAGGGGGAAATTATTTTGTTTAAGGCTCGTGCGGCTAGGGAAAGGAATGAGGTATATGACCGTCTAGTGAGCAAGATGGTGGATGTGGACAGGGACTATTCGAGGCTGCCCACCATGGAGAGATTGGCGAGGAGGAAAACGTTGCAGGGGCAGTTTGACAGGTTGCAGTAGGGCAATTGCGTAGGGCTAGAGGGGTACAATATGAGTATAGGGAGAAGGCAAGCCGCATGCTGGTGCACCAGCTGCGGAGGCAGGCCGCGTCCAGGGAAATATTGAAGATACGAACTGGGGCTGTGGATGTGATGTCGGAGCTGGGGAAGATAAACGAGGTGTTCAGCGAGTATTACCAGGGACTGTACGAGGCATGCCCGGGGGTGGGGGGGGGGGGGGGGGGGGGGGGGGGGGTTCTGGACAAGCTGGAGTTTCCCCAAGTGGAGCAAGCAAAGAGGCAGGCTTTGGAGGAGCCGAGGGAGGTGCTAGATAGTATCAGGGATATGAAGTCGGGGAAGGCCCCGGGGCTGGATGGTTACCCGGCGGAATTCTATAAGGAATTTGCAATGGCCTGGCGCCACATCTGTTGGGGGCATTTAATGGAACACTGGAGAAGGGGGAGTTGCCGGAGACAATGGCGCAGGCAGCAATCACGCCAATACCGAAAAAGGGGAATGACCCAGTGGAATGTGGGTCATATAGGCCCATATCATTGTTGAACACGGATGTGAAAGTATTGGCTAAGTTGTTGGTGGGAGGTTGGAAGATCGTGTCCCGGGTGGTTGCAGAAGATCAAACAGGCTCCGTGAAGGGCAGGCAGCTCGTGAGTAATGGGGTTGGTCAAGGTGAGGCATCTGTATTTGGAGGAAGGGTTCGCCAGTCTGGAGGAGCTAAGGGAGTGGGTAGAGCTGCTGAGGGGGAGTGAGTTCAGGTATCTGCTGGTTAGGGACTTTGCGCGAAAGGTCCGGGGGGGGGGGGGGCTCCCTAGGTGGCCGGGATACACCTTGCTGGTGTGACTGCTGCTTCCGGATGTGGAAGGGGAGGGTAGAATTGGGGATGTACACAAGTGGCTGGCGGAGCAGGAGGCGAACGGGCAGTGAAGATCAAGGAGAAATAGGAAGGGGAGATCAATTAGGGAGCATAGAGTGAGGCATTGCGCAGGGTAAACGGGACCTCTTCCTGTGCAAGGATGAGCCTGGTACAGTTTAAGGTGGTGAACAGGATGCATATGACTCGGGCGAGAATGAGAGGGTTCTTCCATGGGGTAGCAGATGAATGCGAGAGCTGTGGGCTGGGGCCAACAAACCAAGCACACGCATTTTGGGGCTGTGAAAAATTGGAAAGATTGTCGATCAGAGTGTTTGCGATCCTCGCCAGGACAGTGGGGGAGGAGCTGGACCCGGACCCTTTAATGGCAATATTTTCACTTTAAGAGAAGCCGGAGCTCATGGAGAAAAGGAAGGCCAATGTCGTGGCCTTCGCGCGCTGATTGCACGGCGGCTAATCTTGCTGAAGTGGCGGTCGACATGGCCACCTGGGGTAGCGGCTTGGTTGAGTGACCTGTACGACTTCCTGCGATTGGATAAGATAAAGTATGATTAATGGGGCTCTGCAGAGGGGTTTGAGAAAAAGTGGGGGATTTTTGTGACTGTGTTTGAGAAGCTGTTCGTGGGGTGGGGGTTGGGGGGGGGGGGGTGGATGAGAGTTCTACAGACCATTTTGTTAATTGCTGGGAAGTATGTTTCCCGGGGTGTTTACTTGTTGTAACATGTTTTGATACATGTTTGTAATAAAATACATTTTTTTAAAAAAAAGAACTGCAGTTTATTAACCTCTCCAAATAAATCCTGAACATTGACATTAATATATCAGCCTCTTCTTGCAGAAATCAGATATTACAATAGCTGTCTGGGTCACCTAGTTTACCAACAGAGAATCATCTTTCACTTGGAGACAGATCCACATGGGTTACAAGGAACAGAAAAGGTTAGAAGCAATGTAATTAGGAAGGCCCAATAATTTAAGTTTAATGCTGATAGCTCAAATAATTTTTTTTAAAAATCCAGCTAATGTACCTAAACTATCAGAATTGCCATTGTAAGAACAGTTTTGCTGCAGTTCTATTGCTTTCATTCTTTAATTGGTTTCTGCTTTTAGAGCAGTGCAAGTCAGTGCTCACTGCATATTTCACTTTACTATCAAACTGGAAGAAAGAAAAGTGCTGTTCATCAATGCTAAAATGCAGGTACACAGCTATTCGAACAAGCAAATACCGGTGACACAGCTTTCTTGGCTCTTCAGTTATGAAAAACGTAAGCAGTCTGGCAAACCTTTGAAATTTCCCGTAACAGCCTCCCCGAACAGGCGCCGGAATGTGGCGACTAGGGGCTTTTCACAGTAACTTCATTTGAAGCCTGCTTGTGACAATAAGCGATTTTCATTTCATTTTCAAATTTAAAGCAAGTTGCTTTTACGCCACTTTCAGTTGCAGTCATCGTGAGGATAAAACAATGCCAGAACATTGTATGGATGCAGGCTTACAACTGTAGCCAAATTCTCAATTCTTTAGGATTCAGTTACCTTTTCAATGCAAAGCCGATATAGTATGTTATTTCTGATCCTAAAACAAGTTATTAATATGATGGTTACATTAAGCTCAGCCAGGTACACGATTAGACAAGATACATGTCTCGACTGAACGGCAATCCGTTGGATAACTATTGGGGAGCTAAAAGATGGTGATCATTTTCCCAAGCTTCTCCATTTTGCCTCTAAGTGATTCCAAGCTCCCCATGGCTCATCACTTCAACTTACCTTTCCATTTCCACTCCAGCCTCCATCTCAGATACCAAGATTCTCAAACATCAAGTAAGCTTACCTTTCTGCTGGGCATTTTGCAACCCAACCAAATGAACAGCAACTTAATTTAATAAAACATCCTAAGGTGCTTTACAGGGGCAGTAAACAAATGATATTAAGTATTGAAAATAATGTAGCCACCTTGAACGGAAAGATAATTCTGATAATTGTAAGTTGAGGAAGCATGAGTCTGAAGTGGGCCTGTACCTGACAACAGGCTCATTTTCAAGGCAGCAAAGTCACAGACTCTCCCAGTTTCTCCCAAACTCTCAATAAACTGGTTTATATAGTCTTACAATGATTCCCTAATCCTTCCAATTTGGGGACAGCGGTGCTTAATTACCAACTTAAAGCATGCATTTCATTTTAACACAAATTCAACATTGACATGGAAGAAATCAGATAAGGAGGCATTGGTAAGTACTGTTGCTTCACAACTCCAGCGTCCCAGGTTCGATTCCCGGCTTGGGTCACTGACTGTGCAGAGTCTGCACGTTCTTCCCATGTATGGATGGGTTTCCTCTGGGTGCTCCGGTTTCCTCCCACAAATCCCAAAAGACATGCTGTTAGGTAATTTGGACATTCTGAATTCTCCCTCTGTGTAACCGAACAAGTGCCGGAATATGACGACTAGGGGCTTTTCACAGTAACTTCATTGCAGTGTTAATGTAAGCCTACTTGTGACAATAAAGATTATTATAGGGCTGATGACCAAAAGCTTGGTCAAAGAGCTCGGTTTTAAGGAGTGCCCTAAAGGAAGTAGAGGCTTTAATTTGGGGATGGTGGTGGTGGGGCTGAGAATTTCAGGGCTTAGGGTCTCCGTGGCTGAAGGCACAGCCAAGAATGGTGGATCAGTTTAAATTGGGATGTTCAAGAGACCAGAATTAGGGGGTGGAGGAGATAACAGAGTTAGGAAGTGGTGAGGTCCTGGAGGGAGTTGAAAGCAGGGATGAATATTAAAATCGAGGCACTGTTTAACAGGAAGACCGTGTAGGGCAGCAAGCAGTGGTGAACAGGATTTGGTGCCAGTTAGATCTCGTACAGCAAAGGTTTGGATGGCTTCAAGTTTATGAGGGGTAGAATGTGGGAGGCTGACCAGGAGTGTGTTGGAACAGTCGAGCCTATAGTTAACAAGGGCACGGATGAGGATTTCAGCAGCAGATAAGCTGAAGCAGAGGACGAATCGGGCGATGTTAAGGAGGTGAAAAGGGCAGACTTGGCGATTGCACAGACGTGCGGTCAAATGTCAATTGAAGTCAAATACAACACCAAGGTTACAAAAGGTTTGGTTCAGGCAGTTGCCAGGAAGAGGGATGAAGATGGTGGCTAGGCAGTCCTGTTTCTGGCAGCGAACAATGAAAATTGCTTTGATCTTCTTAATATTTCAATGGAGGAATTTTGTGATCGAGTACTGGATTTCAGATAAGCAGTTTGACAACATAAGAAATAGTGCAGGGGTCAGGAGAGGTGGTGGTGAGGTAGAAATAGGCGTTGTCAGCACAGATATGGAAACTGATACTATCTTTTTGGATGATGCTGATGAACAGCACATAGATGAAAAATAAGATTATTTGGGGGACAACAGAGTTAACTGGGCAGGAGCAGGCTATGATTAGGTAATAATGGAACCAGGTAATAATGGAACCAGGTGAGTACAGTCCCATCCAATTGGATGACAGTGGAGGAGGATGGTGTGGTCAATTGAGTTAAGGACTACAGACAGGTTGAGAAGGGCAAGTAAGGAGGGTTCACCTTTGTCATAGTCAAACAAAATGCAATTTGTGGCTTTGAGAAGTGCTGTTTTAGTACTACGTCAGGGACAAAAACCTATTTGGATGGATTTAAATAAAGCATTCAGAAAAATATGGGCACAAACTTTGGGAGGTGACGAACCATTCAAAGGAAGTTTGAAGATGGAATGGTAGTTGGCCAGGACCGAGGGATCAAGGGTTTGTTTTTTTGTGGATAAGTGTGATGACGATAGACTTGAAGGAGTTGCAGACAGAACCCGAGGAGAGAAAAACTTGAATGTCAGCGCATAAAGGAGCCAAAAATGGAAGCAAACTACTGGGTAAATCATAGAACTTACAGTGCAGAAGGGTGCCATTCGGCCCATCGAGTCTGCACCGGCCCTTGGAAAGAGCACCCTACTTAAGCCCACACCTCCACCCTATCCCCAGTAACCTAACCTTTTTGGACTCTGCACAGACAGTGACCCAAGCCAGGAATCGAACCTGGGACACTGGAGCTGCGAAGCAACAGTACTAACCACTGCCGGGTGCTGGTAAACCGGTGCTGGTAAGTAGGATTAGCACGAGATTAGGAGTAGTTATTGTCGGTCCAGACTTGATGGGCCAAGGGACTTTTCTACACTGTACAACTCTATGACTGCGGATGCAGGAACCCGTAAATATAAACAGTAGGAAAGGCTATAGACCTGAAACGTTAACACTAGTTCCCTCTCCACAGATGCTGTCAGACCTACTGAGTATTCCTAGCGTTTTCTGTCCTTAAGCCCAGAAATGCAAGTTGGGAAATAACAAGTTTAGTTGGAATATGGTTGTGGCAGTAGGACCTGGATCTCAAAGGCAGTCTTGGAGAGGGCATGAGATGGAAAAACTAGAGAAAGTCGCAGATTTAGGATGAAGACTTATCATAGAATCCCAACAATGCAGAAGGAAGCCATTTGGCCCATCATGTCTGCACTGCTGTTAAAGGGCATGAGGGTATTGAAGGTGAGGTGAGGGTGTGATTGAGCAGGTTGGTAGCTGTACAACCATGAAACATTTGGAATTTTGAAAGTGCAGTTGGGATTGTGAAAGTGCAGTTACGAAGTAGCGAGTGTGATAAATTTTCCCAGGAGCAGACCAAGAAGGAAAACCAGTTTGGCGAGCTATGCAAAGACTTGGTGATTGGAAGTCACTTGGTGCAGAGGTTGTTGGGTGGAAAGCATTTGCTGCATTCCACCCACGGTGGACGGTGAAGAAAGGCACGGTGAGAAAATTGCCATGGTACTTGGGTGGCCGGTACAGAACGAGGGTTTTAAATGGGATCAAAGAGTGGTGGAATAAGGGAAGAAGCTCAGAGGAGAAGCAAATGCCAGAGTAGAGGACATACAGATGTTATTTAAAATCCTCGTTCTGTTCTGGCTATCCAAGTACTATGTCAATTTTCTCACTGAGCTTCTTCACTGTTTTCCTCCCAACAACCTCTGCACCAACGGGACAGACCAAGGTGTAATTTGGTGTTAAAAGGCACTGTTGCCAGTCTGGATAGGTGAGGCTTGTGATGGATGGTATAGTCCACTTGGGAGGTTCAGTTTCGGGAAAAGCGTCATCACCTCCTCAGCCAGGTTACATCAAAGCTAAGGCAATTCAGCCCAACTGCACCTTCAAGCTTTTTTCCTTCTCTCCATCCCTGTTTTCTCAATTTTACTTCCTTTTTTCCCCCCGTGTGGGCCTCTCACCGTCTTAGTTATTTGCACATGGATTCCTGTCCTTACTTTTCTCAATATGTTCACGTGAGGGCGGCACAGTAGCACAGTGGTTAACGCTGTTGCTTCACAGCACCAGGGACCCAGGTTCGATTCTCGACTTGGGTCACTGTCTGTGCGGAGTCTGCACGTTCGCCCAGTGTTTGCATGGGTTTCCTCTGGGTACTCTGGTTTCCTCCCACAAGACCCGAAAAATGTGCTTGTTAGGTGAACTGAACATTATAAATTCTTCCTCAGTGTACCTAAACAGGCACCAGAGGGTGGTGGACTAGGGGATTTTCACAGTACCTTCATTGCAAAGTTAATCTATGCCTACCTGTGACACTAATAAAGATTATTCTTATTTTATCAACCCAACAGTCTGCCGTCTCCATCTGTTTTTCAAATCTACTGCAATCTTCACTAATATTATAGATTTGAAAAGTTTTTTTGTAAGCAGAAGGATGAACCTTTCTTTTCTTGGATGTTGACTGGCCTATTGTGGTCTCGCAACATTTTCTTGTTTTGTTGGCTAATATTTGAGGTACAAAATTAGGAGGACGGTTACGGTCACTGAGCTTCCCATTTTTAAAAATTACAACCAGTCTTGACTCTGAACTAAGCTTTATAACATAACTATATATTCTGTACAAGTTTTTCCAGTTACTCAATTGAACATCAATTCAATGGAGTTGCGTATACTGAAAAACGTCCGGTTAGATCCCCAACAGCAACTGCAACAGACAAGTAACTTGTTAATTTCTCTCACCTCTCTGAAGAGCGCTCCATAAAACTGAACAATATATGGACAGTCACTACTCCTCATTACAACATCCAGATCCATCAAAAGCTGCTTCTGTTCTTTCTCATCCACCGTTGATCGAATTCGCTGAAAGACAGCAATATATTCATTAGAAGAGTTTTGTTACAGTACAATATATTTTTATGTAGTTCCCAGATCCTCTCTTTGCTCAAACTAAACATGAACATTTATGAACGTCAGCTTTTGCAGTTTAAGCCACATTGTTTTGGCTAGAATTTTAAGTTAATTGAAAATAAATATTTTCAATACTTGTATACTTTACTGTCAACTTGTATGGAATGTTTCAAACATTTGTAATTATTCAACCACAGTATTATACAGGGAAATTCCAAATTATAAATGTTTTAATATTTACACTTAATTGTGTTATTTTGAAGTAATATGCATCCCAGGTTTAAACAACACTGTTCATTTCTTTCCCATTTGGAAAATAACGTGCTGCCTTAAACAGCCTTTTGCGTAGTCTGCTCTTTAATGCTGCAGTCACAATGGTAAACCAAATTTGAACTAAACCGCGAACACCATTTATAGTTTAATGTATTCAGATGATATTTCAGAACTAATACCTCCTAAACATCTTCCAGTTCACGCAATCCATACTGCTGTCAAACACCATTTAATGGCTAAACAAGCTTATACAACCAATAATTGAGTAAAACATACTCGGCAGGTTCCAGGTTCAATTGCAGATGTTTGTGGAGTTCGTTGACCTGCTGCTATTAGACATATATTCGTGATAGAAGAATCACTGTCAGTTGTATTGCAAAGCAACAACTTGTCTTCTTAGCAGCCGCTGATAGAAAGTCACAGCAAGTTTAGTTTAAGTTGTAGCAGTGGGACCTGTGCTGCGTCTTTGGTCATCATAAAGAGTAGTTCAAGTCAGTGGTAGTAGTGGGAGCAATACAATAAAGCAAAGGCACATGGCGACACATGATGATAGAAAATAACCATCAACTTCAGAATCATACCGCAGCAGGTAAGCAATGTTTTCCCACTGTACAAGAACAACACTAATGCCATTATACTGGTCGTTAAATTTGCTGACAACACAAAGACAGTTAGGACAGTAAATTACGAAGAGGACGTAAGGAGGCTACAAAGAGTTATAGATAGGTTAAGTGGCCAAAAATCTGACAATTGGAGTATAATTTGGGCAAATATGAAATTGTCCATTTTTGCAGGAAGAATGAAAAAGCTTATATCTAAATGGTGACATATTACATAGCTGAGGTGCAGAGGGATCTGGGTATCCTAGTGCATGGATAACAAAAAGCTAGTATAAAGGTTCAACAAGTAATTAGGAAAGCTAATAGAATGTTATAATTTGTTGTGAAGGTAGAGGATTACAAAAGTAGGGAGATTATGTTTCAATTGTACTGGGTGTTGTCGAGTTCACATCTGAGGTAGTGTGTACAGTATTGGTCTCCTTATCTAAGGAAAGATGCAAATGCGTTAGAGGGATTACAGAGGTTTACTAGACTAATACCAGGAATTGGAAGGTTGGCTTATGACAAACGGTTGGAGAGGTTAGGTTTGTATCCAATGGTGTTTAGAAGAATAAGAGGCGACTTGATTGAAACCATTAAGATCCTGTGGGGTACTGACAGTATGCATGTGGAAAGGATGTTTCTTCTTTGTCGGATAATCTGGAACTGGGGGCCACTGCTCATTTAAGACTGGCAAGTCATGTTGCAGCAGTACAGGACCTTAGTTAGGCCTCATTTGGAATATTGTGTACAATTCTGGTCGACACACTACCAGGAGGATGTGGATGCTTTGGAGAGGGTACAGAAGCGGTTAACTAGGATGTTGCTTGGTATGGAGGGCATTATCTAGGAGGAGAGGTTCGATAAACTCGGTCTTTTCTTACTGGAACCACAGAGGTTGAGAGGCAACCAGAGAGAGGTCTACAAGATTATGAATGGCATGGACAGAGTGGATAGTCAGATGCCCTTTCTAGGGTACAAGAGTCGAGCACTAGAGGACATAGGTTTAAAGTGCGTGGGGAAAAGTTTAGAACAGATGTGCGAGGCAAGTTTTTTTGCACAGAGGGTGGTAAACATTTTTCTTCCTACAGGATTGTGTATCTCTGGTACTCTCTTCCTCAAACGACAGTGGAAGTAGAATCTTTGAATATTTTTAGGAAAGAGCTAGATAGATTCTTGATTAACAGGGGAGTGGAAGGTTGCAAAGGGTAGACAGGAATGTGGGGTTGAGGTTAGTCAGATCAGCCATGATCTTATTGATTCATGAAGCCGGCTAAAGGGGCCGAATGGCCTACTCTTGCTCCTAATTCGTATGTTTGTATATAGTTCCTGTAGGGCAAGCCTAAAGCAGCTTGCCAAAAATCAAAATTGAAGCAAAGGACACGTTAAAAGTACTGCTCAAAGGACTTACTAAAAATTCTAATTATGATACTTAATAAATCTAATGAAAAAATCCAGGGCAATCATCTTTCCTCAGACAGTGGATGGAATGTGGTACATGTCACCACATGGAATAGTGAGGGAAGTAGCACAGATGCCTGAAGGGCAACGTTGCTAAGAACATGCTGGAAAAAGGAATAGATGGGTATGCAGATGTGTTAGATGAAGGAGGGTGTGAGGATGCTTGTATGGAGCAAAAACCACAGCACAGACAATTGGGCCACATGCCATGTTCCCAGTGCTGTAAATTCTATCAAATGTAAATCGTGTCTTTCTGGTAACTGGTTTTAGGAATTGGTCCTGGGAACTTTACATTTAGCCTACAAAACCTGGTGGCACAAGTATATCTTGAGCAATGTAAAAGGGAGGAAATTGGGGATACAAATTGGCCCATCACAGTATGGCCAAAAGTACAGAGAAAGGCTACAATGATTATTGAAAAAATATCTCACTGCTACAGTAAGGATGCCGATTTGAAATTGAAAGTTAATCTACAGGGGCAAAGTGGAAGCATGATACTGAGCAACTGGTTGTACTACACGAGAACTGGAACCAGTTGATGCTGACAGCCCAGGGCTGGCATTGCTAATCACCAGGGCAAACAAGAAAATGGGGATAATGTAATGAAAAATAAAGCAGATAATAGCCGTGTGTTCCAAAATAAGTTTGTCTGGCTTATTACTATGAACGAGGTTCTAATGATCTTTAAGATGTACGTCAAGCCACTTTCCACAAAATTTAGCTTACAGCTGATGCAATTGCTTACTTTCACAGCCATAACCTGTCCGCTTGGGTTGTGGATCATTTTGTTCACAGAACCATAGGCTCCACGTCCGATTTCCCCAAGGTCCTTTAGATCATCTGCAGTGAAGTCATACAACTGTTCTGGAGAGATTTTCAATTTCCCTGAAGATTCAATGCTATGGGTTCGCAGCCTTTCTCTGCAATAGGATTTCAAGAATGAACATTAGAATGAGATAAATGTTATATGTATAATCAGTTGCATTTTAAATTGCTGGCTTACACACTTCCTTTGCCCTGGCTGCTGTTGTTGAGATATGACTCAGTTCATTAGACTTTCCGATTTACCTGAAAATCTCAGCTATGGTAACAGGTAAAAATCCATGTGCCACAGACATATGACAACACCGTTTCTCTTCTCTGGAAGACTGTTAGTAGTGCATTCAGACTTTTGGTTATATGCAGTTACCTCAATCAATGGCATCTTAATAGTGAGTTAGTTATTTTGTTATCAGTTATCGTCAGCTGACGTCAGCACAGATGCTCTGCTCAGGCCAATAAACAAGGAAATTCTGCATCTGTGAAGACTGGCATACAAAGAACAAACAAACAAAGAAATGTACAGCACAGGAACAGGGCCTTCGGCCCTCCAAGCCTGTGCTGACCATGCTGCCCGACTAAACTACAATCTTCGACACTTCCTGGGTCCGTATCCCTCTATTCCCATCCTATTCATGTATTTGTCAAGATGCCCCTTAAATGTCACCATCGTCCCTGCTTCCACCAACTCCTCCAGTAGCGAGTTCCAGGCACCCACTACCCTCTGCGTAAAACACTTGCCTCGTACATCTACTCTAAACCTTGCCCCTCTCACCTTAAACCTATGCCCCCTAGTAATTGACCCCTCTACCACGGGGAAAAGCCTCTGACTATCCACTCTGTCTATGCCCCTCATAATTTTGTAGACCTCTATCAGGTCGCCCCTCAACCTCCTTCGTTCCAGTGAGAACAAACCGAGTTTATTCAACCGCTCCTCGTAGCTAATGCCCTCCATACCAGGCAACACTCTGATAAATCTCTTCTGTGCCCTCTCTAAAGCCTCCACATCCTTCTGGTAGTGTGGCAACCAGAATTGAATACTATACTCCAAGTGTGGCCTAACTAAGGTTCTACACAGCTGCAACATGACTTGCCAATTCTTATACTCAATGCCCCGGCCAATGAAGGCAAGCATGCCGTATGCCTTCTTGACTACCTTCTCCACCTGTGTTGCCCCTTTCAGTGACCTGTGGACCTGTACTCCTAGATCTCTTTGACTTTCAATACTCTTGAGGGTTCTACCATTCACTGTATATTCCCTACCTGCATTAGACCTTCCAAAATGCATTACCTCACATTTGTCCGGATTAAACTCCATCTGCCATCTCTCCGCCCAAGTCTCCAAACAATCTAAATCCTGCTGTATCCTCTGACAGTCCTCATCGCTATCCGCAATTCCACCAACCTTTGTGTCATCTGCAAACTTACTAATCAGACCAGTTACATTTTCCACCAAATCATTTATATATACTATAAACAGCAAAGGTCCCAGCACTGATCCCTGTGGAACACCACTGGTCACAGCCCTCCAATTAGAAAAGCATCCTTCCATTGCTACTCTCTGCCTTCTATGACCTAGCCAGTTCTGTATCCACCTTGCCAGCTCACCCCTGATCCCGTGTGACTTCACCTTTTGTACTAGTCTACTATGAGGGACCTTGTCAAAGGCCTTACTGAAGTTCATATAGACAACATCCACTGCCCTACCTGCATCAATCATCTTAGTGACCTCCTCAAAAAACTCTATCAAGTTAGTGAGACACGACCTCCCCTTCACAAAACCATGCTGCCTCTCACTAATACGTCCATTTGCTTCCAAATGGGAGTAGATCCTGTCTCGAAGAATTCTCTCCAGTAATTTCCCTACCACTGAAGTAAGGCTCACCGGCCTGTAGTTCCCTGGATTATCCTTGCGACCCTTCTTAAACAGAGCAACAACATTGGCTATTCTCCAGTCCTCCGGGACATCCCCTGAAGACAGTGAGGATCCAAAGATTTCTGTCAAGGCCTCAGCAATTTCTTCTCCAGCCTCCTTCAGTATTCTGGGGTAGATCCCATCCGGCCTTGGGGATTTATCTACCGTAATATTTTTTAAGACACCCAACACCTCGTCTTTTTGGATCTCAATGTGACCCAGACTATCTACACACCCTTCTCCAGACTCAACATCTACCAATTTCTTCTCTTTGGTGAATACTGATGCAAAGTATTCATTTAGTACCTCGCCCATTTCCTCTGGCTCCACACATAGATTCCCTTGCCTATCCTTCAGTGGGCCAACCCTTTCCCTGGCTACCCTCTTGCTTTTTATGTACGTGTAAAAAGCCTTGGGATTTTCCTTAACCCTATTTGCCAATGAATTTTCGTGACCCCTTCTAGCCCTCCTGACTCCTTGCTTAAGTTCCTTCCTACTTTCCTTATATTCTACACAGGCTTCGTCTGTTCCCAGCCCTTTAGCCCTGACAAATGCCTCCTTTTTCTTTTTGACGAGGCCTACAATATCTCTCGTTATCCAAGGTTCCCGAAAATTGCCATATTTATCCTTCTTCCTCACAGGAACATGCCGGTCCTGAATTCCTTTCAACTGACACTTGAAAGCCTTCCACATGTCAGATGTTGATTTGCCCTCAAACATCCGCCCCCAATCTATGTTCTTAGTTCCCGCCTAATATTGTTATAATTAGCCTTCCCCCAATTTAGCACATTCATCCTAGGACCACTCTTATCCTTGTCCACCAGCACTTTAAAACTTACTGAATTGTGGTCACTGTTCCCGAAATGCTCCCCTGATGAAACATCTACCACCTGGCCGGGCTCATTCCCCAATACCAGGTCCAGTACCGCCCCTTCCCTAGTTGGACTGTCCACATATTGTTTTAAGAAGCCCTCCTGGATGCTCCTTACAAACTCCGCCCCGTCTAAGCCCCTGGCATTAAGTGAGTCCCAGTCAATATTGGGGAAGTTGAAGTCTCCCATCACCACAACCCTGTTGTTTTTACTCTTTTCCAAAATCTGTCTACCTATCTGCTCCTCTATCTCCCGCTGGCAGTTGGGAGGCCTGTAGTAAACCCCCAACATTGTGACTGCACCCTTCTTATTCCTGATCTCTACCCATATAGCCTCACTGCCCTCTGAGGTGTCCTCCCGCAGTACAGCTGTGATAGTCTCCCTAACCAGTAGCGCAACTCCGCCACCCCTTTTACATCCCCCTCTATCCCGCCTGAAACATCCAAATCCTGGAACGTTTAGCTGCCAATCCTGCCCTTCGCTCAACCAGGTCTCTGTAATGGCAACAACATCATAGTTCCAAGTACTAATCCAAGCTCTAAGTTCATCTGCCTTACCCGTAATACGTCTTGCATTAAAACATATGCACTTCAGGCCACCAGACCCGCTGTGTTCAGCAACTTCTCCCTGTCTGATCTGCCTCAGAGCCCCACTGCCCCTATTCCCTAGTTCTCCCTCAATGCTCTCACCTTCTGACCTATTGCTCCCGTGCCCACCCCCCTGCCATACTATTTTAAACCCTCCCGTGTGACACTAGCAAACCTCGCGGCCAGGATATTTATGCCTCTCCAGTTTAGATGCAACCCGTCCTTCTTATATAGGTCACACCTGCCCCGGAAGAGCTCCCAGTGGTCCAGATAACAGAAACCCTCTCTTCTACACCAGCTGTTTAGCCACGTGTTTAGCTGCTCTATCTTCCTATTTCTAGCCTCACTGGCACGTGGCACAGGGAGTAATCCCGAGATTACAACCCTAGAGGTCCTGTCTTTTAACTTTCTGCCTAGCTCCCTGAACTCCTGCTGCAGGACCTCATGCCCCTTCCTGCCTATGTCGTTAGTACCAATATGTACAACGACCTCTGCCTGTTTGCCCTCCCCCTTCAGGATGCCCTCTACCCGTTCGGAGACACTGGTAGAGGGCACCCGTGGCTGAAACAAGATGATTAACAAATTTTAACTTGCCACTTTGAAACTCTGGATTGCTAGGCATCACACCAGTTTTAGATATTTATCCAATATCTATCACAATATCTCATCAGCATTCACAAAAAAAAAATCACCATCCGAATCAGTTTGTGCTACATTGCCAGCTAAAGTAAACAGATCACTATGAAACAGATTTAAATATTAATGCATAGATGCATCAACCCACTCAGTAATAAATCTCATTTAACAATTAGGAAAGCGTAGGAATATACTTTTGACTCAAGTATAGAAAGGTAATTATCGAGAAGGAGCGCACTGGGAGAAATTGTGCGCAGTGTTTTTTTTTCTCTTGAAATGAACAATAATTGCTTCAGCAAAATTCATAAATAACAATGCACGAAATGGTTACAATTTTAGAAATCATATCCCTTTTAAACTACATAACAGAAGACTAGTACCATCATTGCTAATATTTTATATGTTATACAAAAAGAAAAAAGCATTTTGATGAAGCACAAATCATAATAATAAAATTAATTAATGCTGAATGGGTGCACATCCCCTATGGAATCTCAAATAGAATTCCGAACTTATTGCTTTAAAAATCCAATTTCGGTAAGCACTCACCAAAATGGAAGATCTTACAGGAGTTTATAGAATCTACTATTTTCTCATAACTAAAATCATGAGTTTGATGCCACTTAAACAACTGAATAAATTCAAAATGATTGCAAAAGGCAGCTCCAACTTGTAAACGGCAACCCCACACACATCTTCTATCTAACCAAACTCTAATGAGAAATTACTCTGCACAGAATTACTTAGATTCGAATCACCACAAGCTATTTTAAGTAAATGCAATGGCAATCATTTGATATTAGGCAAAACAAATCAGTGCACTCACTACCTGTAAGCTTGCATGCATACAATTACTGATTTTTAAACCTTCAAAATTACATCTTCAAAAATATTATCTCGAATATTTCTGACTTTGATCCAGTTCCCCAATAATAAATTTGAGCGTCTAAGCTCTGCAATTAATTAGTTTTTACTGAGGAAAATTCCTACAACATCCAGCTATAATTGGGGTTGATAGCCTTTTCCCACATATGCTGTTAGAAAGACTTTCAATCAAATACAATATTTCAGATGAAAAGGATAACGTACACCTATTTCCAACAGGCATAACAATTATATAAATGTCCTTTCATGAACTGAAGCAAAACTTTCTTTCTGCAACTCTATACTGAAAAACCAAGACACATAAACTGTCAGACCATGTGTGCTGTGTCAACAACAAAGACCCCAAGGCATTTATCAATGCTACTAATGCTACTGGAGCCTCATCATGCACAGGAAAGATTTTGATGCAGCTGTCAAAACTTAAACATATACAGCGGATCTTTCACACCTCCCAAAATAACTACAGCTCTCGTATTCCCGTGCAACACTGCTACTGTTTGTTGCATCAGCGTGCAATGTCTGTAAACCTATTCATGTAGGCAAGAAAAAAGTCTACATAACAGCATCCAGTGTCTGTCAAAGGATGGTGGCTATCATATAGGTTGAGGAAGGAACGTGCACCAATGTACAAACCTTTTTTATACAAAGCTATTTTGGTCAGATTTGAATTGAGCTCTGTATTTATTAATAATTCACAGAAACATTTCTTACAGCCTAAAGATTTCTCACTGCAACACTGTGCTACTGCATACCAGAATTTTATGAAGTATCTCAATTGTTACTGTTTTTTTAAAAGTTATTTCATTCATTAGCATCCTGTGGCAAAGATAATTTACATTGCATTTCACTGATACAAACACAAACAAAACAAGGACGTCGTCATATTGCTAATATTTGGACTTGGGTACTTTTAATCGCTTTCATGGCCCAGATTCCAAACATCTGTCAACACAAATATGTTGCTGCCCAATTGCTCATTGGTTTTGCCACCATTAAAGTTTACTACACTTTTTCCCCGTACATCACCTTGCCAGTTGGGAGGCATGGGGATTTTCTTTGATGCAATATCATGCAATGTTAGTTCTGCCAAGTTTTACTACTTGAAATTTGAACGAGCTGAAGTTGGGATCCAAACATCAATCTAAAATTCAACTGATGAAACTACTTTTCACTCCAAGACTGCCAGTTGGTGGGTCAGAGATGGGAAAGAGACACATTTTAGTAGCCAAAAGTCCCTTCCAGCTATGGAACTCACATGACATTGTTGGTTTAGGTGAAAAGTGGAGCTACCAAGGAATAAAATAACTTTTAAAATGTGATGACATGAAAAAGATTTAAAAAGCTCAAGGAAATCTGCTTTTTGAGGAACTTATGTTCGAACAACACCTATAAATTGAGACTTCGCTTCAAAACCAACTCATACTGCTTGAAGGAAAGTTATCGTATTTTGCTTCAGGAGTCCTATTTTCTGAATCTAAATAGAAGTAAATAAATTTACAGCTTTAATGTATCCTTAATTTGCCACCTACAAAAGGTCAGATAGTCAGGAGCAGGAATCTGAAGCTCAAATAATGCTACACTTTTCTGTTTAGACTCATGGAACAAAGCACAGTAGAAGAAATTTCACGAATACACTGGAAAGGACATTATGTGACACTGGCATTGTGCAACAAAAGTAATGGTCATAACCACAGTACTGATATCCCTGACATCAGCAAATGAGCAGGGATGTGTTTGTTTTTTGAGAAAAGGTCTGATTTTAATATGTCACAACATGGTTTAGGAAGGATAAAGTAGGAGTCATGTCCACCTTTGTTTGAAACGGAATGAAAGTAGTAGAGCAAGGTAATACTGGAAATGGTGATTCTACATTCAAGTGGAGTTTATCGGAAATACCAAGTACTTTGATGTGTCAGTGTTACAGACACTAAAAAACAGAGAGAAATGGATCGTTACCTGTGCCATCTGGTCACCAAGATTGCCAGTAAAAAAGATTGGGGGGTTCAATTAGCTACTTATAAGGTGAGAAAACAGCAGATAGACAATGAAATAGTTGAGAATCCTTGAAATACTGACTGATACAATCAATGATTACTCCTCAATTTAAAAAAAAAAATCAGCATCAGATGGGATCACTTAGATTCATTTTCAAAAATTGCTTACATCAGATAGGCACCACTGGCTGGACCAGCATTTATTGCCCATCCCTAATTGCCTCAGCCCATGGACTGAGTGGCTTGCTAGGTCCATTTATGAGTTGACCACATTGCTGTGGGTCTGGAGTCCCATACAGGCCAAACCAGTTAAGGAAGACAGATTTCCTTCCCACATTAGTGAACCAGATGAGCTTTTACGATAATCGGCAATGCTTTCATGGTCATTGCTAGATTTTTAATTCCAGATTTTTATTGGCGGGATTGAAACCCAGGTCACCAGAACATTGCGCTGGGTCTCTGAATTACTAGTCTAGTGACAATACCACTATGCCACTGCATTTCTTCCAGTACATATCCTGTGAGAAGCGTAGAACAATGAGAATGTATGATCAGCATCATAATATTCTTTTTCGTATAAAATAAATCTAATAAACTTAGAATTTTTTAGAAAATATTTTATTAAGGCGTATATAATTTTAACAATTTTCAAGAGGGAAAAACAACAAAATGAATAACACCCACTCAACCAACAACCAAACCCAGCCAACATGGCTTACACACAGTTCCCCAATCCCCCTCAACCAGCCCTCCATCCCTCCCCTTTCCCTTTATCTCCCCCCTTCCTTTCTATCTGCTGCCAGCTTAATTTTCCCCAAAGAAGTCAATAAACGGCTGCCACCTCCGGGCGAACCAGAGCATTAATCCCCTCAGGGCGAACTTGATCTTCTCAAGCCTGAGAAACCCGACCATGTCACTGATCTGATTTTGTGGGTTTCGAGTCCCTTCACGCCAATATTTTTCTGTCTCCGGGTCTCTGGGCTCGGAACCACCTGTGCCTTCAATATCGTGGACATGACAGTGGCAAATCGTTACCAAAATCCCCAAAGCTTCGGACATGCGCAAAGCATGTGGACATGTGGCCCTCCCGCACACCACCCACACCTATCCTCCACCCCTTCAAAGAACCTGCTCATATGGGCCACAGTCATATGCGGCCTGTGGACCACTTGAATTGTATCAAGCTGAGCATGGCACACGACGAGGACACATTGACTCTACTCGGGGTATCCTTCCATAACCCCGCCTCTAATCCCTGCCCAAATTCTTCTTCAAACTTTCGCTTCACCTCCCCTGTCGGGGCCCCCTCCTACTCCATCAGCTCCTAATTAATTTCAGAGACCTTCCCCTCCCCCGTTTTCAACACTACCTTGTCCTGTATCCCCTGGGGCGGTAGATGAGGAAAGGTCGAAACCTGCCTCTGCGCAGTCCTTCGCCTGAGGTATCGGAACACATTTCCACCGGGCAGCTCAAACCTCTGCTCCAAATCCTCCAAGCACGGAAACCTGCCGTCAATAAACAGGTCCCCAGACCGCTCGATCCCAGCTCGCTGCCACCTCAGAAACCCACCATGCAGCCCCCCTGGCAGAAACCGGTGGTTGCCACACAAATAGGTGTCCATACCGTTGCCCCCTCCACCCCCAAGTGGTCCCGCCACTGTCTCCACACCCTCAAGGCAGCCACTACTACTGGGCTTGTGGAGTACCAAGCCGGTGAGAACGGCAGATGTGCCGTTACCAATACCCCCAAACTTGTGCCCCTACATGAGGCCGCCTCCACCTGCTCCCACACCGACCATTCCCCTGCCACCCACTTCCGAACCATTACTATGTTCGCTGCCCAGTAGTAGTTTCTGAAATTCGGTAGAGCCAGCCCCCCCCTACCCTCGATCCTGCTCCAGCAGCGCCTTCTTTACCCGTGAGGTTTTACCCACCCACACAAATGCAGAGATCACCGCACTCACCCTCTTAAAGAAAGCCTTGGGGATAAAAATAGGCAGGCACTGAAATACAAACAAAAACCTCGGGAGAACCGTCATCTTTACCGTCTGCACCCTCCTCGCCAATGACAATGGGAGGGAATCCCACCTTCTAAACTCCCCCTTCAGCTGCTCCACCAACCGAGCCAGATTTAGCTTGTGTAGCTGTTCCCACGCCCGCGCCTCCTGGATACCCAAATACTGTAAGCTCCCTCTCACCTCCTTGAGCAGCATCCCCCCAATCTTCGCTCTTATCCCCTCATCTAAATGGCAAAGACCTCACTCTTGCCCATATTCAATTTGTATCCCGAAAACCGGCCAAATTCCCCAAGAATTCTCATAATCCCTCCAATCTCCCCCAGCGGGTCAGAAATATACAAAATTAGGTTGTCTGCATATAGAGAGACCCTATGCTCCAGCCCCCCCGTAGTATCCTAAATGTAGAATTTTTAATCATACTAATGCACAACATTCATTTGCAGAAGTTAATTATGGGGGAGGATGTGCAAGGCTGAAGATGAATCTCAAGGCACCTAGTACTCTTTCACTGGCCCCAAAGGCAACCTTTTGTTTTAAAACGTATGACTGCTTTGATGTAGCTGAAAGAGGAAAAGTGACCTGCAAATACTGCTGTAAAGACAACTAATGGATTATCCAATATATCCTTATATCGAACACAAGCCTTACCTGAAACTAAATTATTGCTGCGCTAGGTTCATTTCAGGACCATATATGTTCTTCTCATGTGCAAGAGTAATAAATATATATCAACTTATTTTAAAAGTTGTTCCCTACAAGTCATCTGTTCGATTCCCAAATTTATTTATCTGGAATATGTTTGCAAACTGAGCACACAAGGTATCAAAAATCATTGCAAGAGTCCTTCCTGTTTATTTCCTTTTGTTCCCATTTATTATATTTTTTTTGTTCCATGGACCCGTAATCGGAATGTGCCTTTAAGCAGAAGACTCGAGCTGAAGTAGCCTGCTTGTCAGGACATTGTGTTCACAGGTTTTATGTTTGGAGAGGAGAGGTCAAACTCTTCAGTGCGGGGTGAATCTTAGGAACCAGTTTTGGAGGAAGTCGGTTTGATTGGCTTTATTGTTTTCAAACTAGTGAGTGTCTGGCACATCATTGTGAAACTTGAAAAGATCGTGAATCTACAGAGAAAACCATCTGAAGCCTCTGGACCATGAAAGTTTTTGTCCCTCACTCTGCTGCCGTTGGTTGCCTGCTCTGAGTCTGCAGTGAATATCATTACAAGCCGAGAGAAAATAAACTACCCAACTGAAGGTCTAACCTTGAGAAAGAAACTAACTGGAAAATACCCATGTGGGGGTAGTTATTGGGGGGGGGGGGGGGGGGGGGGGAAGAGAAAGAGATTAGGTATCAGCTGCTGGATAGCCAGTTGTATTTTAATAATAATTATTGCTTATTGTCACAAATATTTGTCTATTTCATTATAATTACTGTTAATAATAAGTGTTTAAATTTTGCAAACCTGGAGCCTGTGGTCAATTAAACACAACCAAATTTCACCTGAATTGTGACTGTGGGTCAAGTGAGGCTGGAATTGACCACACATGAGCCAAATGTGTCGAACACCAAACCTTCAAATAATAATTACACATGACTTAATGACATCATGTTTAAAATACCGGCTATGAAGGCATGGGACTTAATCTACCAAATAGCATGAAAAGTGGGGTGCGGGTGGATGGAAAGAGGGAGAGAAATAGCATTTTTTTTTAAAAAGAAAATATTTTATTGAAGCATTTGTAATTTTCACAGTTTTAACACTTCTTAAACAATCGAGCGGGCCGGCACACGCAAAAGACATAAAAATAACATCCCCTACTACCCCCGCCTTATTTCCTAATTACCTGTATACAAAGTTTCCTTGTCTTATATTACCATGCCACCCCCCCCCCCCACTTTTCTTCCCCCCCCCCCCTTTTCTCCCCCCTTGCTGCTGACGTTCAATTTTCCTTGAAGAAGTCGATGTACGGCTCCCACCTCCGGGCGAACCCCTGAATTGAGCCTCTCAAGGCGAACTCTTAATCTTTTCCAGCCTGATAAACCCTGCCATGTCGCTGACCAACACTTCTGACTTTGGAGGCTCCGAGTCCCTCCATCCTAGCAAATTCCATCTCCGGGAGGCCACCAGGGAGGAGAAGACCAGAACATCGTCCTCCCTCCCCAACCCCCTGGGCCCCCGGATCTTCCGATACCCCAAATATTGCCAATTCTGGACTCGGAGTCACCCTCCCATCCAGGACCTCTGACATGACGTCCGCAAATCCCTGCCAGAATCCCCTCAACTTTGGACAGGCCGAAAACATATGTACATGATTCGCCGGGCTTCCCCCACAGCATCTGCACCTATCCTCCACTTCCTCAAAAAACCTACTCATCCGGGCCAGAGTCATATGAGCCCTATGGACCACCTTGAACTGGATCAGACTAAGCCTGGCACACGACGAGGATAAATTGACTCTCCTCAAGGCCTTTTCCCATAGTCCGACTTCCAACACCCCTCACAACTCTTCCTCCCACTTACTCTTCACGTTTCCTATTGGGACCCCTTGCCATTCCATCAATTCCTTGTATATCTCCGAGACCCTTCCCTCCTGTTAGAATCTGCACCTCCCCAACCTCTGTTTTTGACATTATCTTATCCTTTAGTCCCCTCAGGGGGAGGCGAGTAAAGCTTGGAACCGGGCTCTGGAGAAAATCCCATACCTGTAGGTACCGAAACCCATTCCCACTCGGCAACTCAAACTCCTCCTCTAGCTCCTCCAAGCTCGGGAAACCCTCCTCAATGAAGACATCCCCAAATTTCTCAATCCCTGCCCGCTGCCACCTCCTGAAGCCCCCATCCACCCCCTCCGGAACAAACCGGTGATTGTCACAGATCGGTGACCACACTGACGCCACCCTCCAATCCCATGTGCTGTCTCCATTGCTCCCATACCCTCAGGGCTGCCACCACCACTGGGCTTGTGGAATACCGAGCCGGCGAGAACGGCAGGGGCGCCGTTATTAATGTCTCCAAACTCGTACCCTTACAGGATGCTGCCTCTACTCGCTCCCAAATCAACCCATCCCCCACTACCCACTTCCTGACCATCGATATGTTGGCTGCCCAGTAATAATTAATAGAACTCGGGAGGGCCAAGCACCCCTCCCCGCCACCCCATTCCAAGCGTGCCTTCTTCACCCTCGGGAGTTTTACCAGCCCACACGAAACCAGAGATTACCGCATTCATTTTCCTAAAAAAGGCCTTCGGGACAAAAATCGAGAGACATTGAAAAAAGAACAGCAGCCTCGGGTGGACTGTCATCTTCACCGTCTGAACCCTCCCCGCTAGTGCCAGCGGGAGCATGTCCCACCTGCAGAAATCCCTTTTCATCTGATCGACCGCTTTACCCAAATTTGAGAAATAGCATTTTTAAGCAATTTATATTTATACAGAGCTTTCAACATAACATATCCCAAGGTGCTTGACAGGAGCTGTACTGAATAAAATATGATACCAAGATACAAGAAAATGTTAGATCAGATGTCTAAAAACTTGAAAAAGAGGTGTTTTTTAAGTATTGTCCAAAGGAGGAAAGAAAGGTGGCCAGGTGAAAAGATGTAGGAAGGGAAATCCAGAACTTAGGACCAAGACAACTAAAGCCATGGCCATATCACTGATGGAACAATTAAAGTCGAGCATCTCAAGAGGCCAGAATTAAAGGATCATAGATATTGCAGAGGGTTGTGGGCTGGAGGAGAGTCCCCTGATAGGGAAGTGTGAGGCCATGGAGGTTTTGAAAACAAGGTTGAGAATTTTAAAATCAAAATGCTGCTTCACCAGGAGCCAATGTAGGTCAGTGAGGACAGGGCATGATGGGTAAACAGGACTTGGTGTGAGACCATAGAATCATAGAGGTTAAGGCACAGTTAAGACACAGGCGGCAGTTCTGCGTGAGCTCATGCTTACCGAGGGTACTGGGAGACCAACCAGGTGCGCATTAGAATAGACTAGTCTAGATGTAACAAAGGCATGAATAAGATTTTTAGCAGCACATATTCTGAAACAGAGACAAAGTCAAGTGAGTTGGAAATTGGTGATCTAAGTGATGGCAGAAATGTACAGTTGGGAGCTTAGCTTGGGGTCAAATATAGCACCAACCTTGCAAACAGACTACTTTAGTCACAGACTTTGGCCAGAAAGGAGGATGGAGTCAGTAGCCATGGAATAAAGTCTGTATTGGGAACCAAAAACAATGGCTTCAGTCTTCCCAATGTTTAGTCGCAGGAAATATCTGCTCATCCAGTGCTAGATGTCGGTTAAACAGACTTATAATTCAGCAACTGTGCAGTATCTGTGAGAGGTGGTGGCGAGATAGAGCTAGTGCCCTCAGTGAATATGACAGAATTAACAATGATTTCTGATCATGTCACCAAAGGATAGAAGTAGGTGAGAAACAGGAGGGGTCCAAGAAAATATCTTTGGGGGACACCAGAGGTAATAGTGCAGGACAGAAAGAGAGGCCATTGCAATTGGTACTCAGGAGATGATTATATAGATAAAAATGGAACACAAGATCAGTCTGACTCAGCTATGAAGAGGCGATGGAGGAGGATGGTGTGGTCGATTGTGTCCAAAGCTGAAGACTGGTCGAGAAAGACAAGGTGGGAAAGTTTACCTTCATCACAGTCGATGCAATCTGTGACTGTGATGAGAGCTTTTCGGCAGGGGCGGAAACCTGCCCGAAGGGATTTAAACATAAAGTTCCAGGAAAATGGGACTCAACTGAGAGGTGGCAACATGCTGAAGAAATTTGAAAGAGAGAGAGAGGTTGGAGATGGGTGCCAGTTTGTAAAAACAGTGGGGTCAAAGATTGTTTTTTTTAAGAGAGGCATGATTGTGGAGAATTTAAAGGAAAGAGGGACAAGACATGAAAATGAAAAAATGAAAAATCGTTTATTCTCACAAGTAGGCTTCAAATGAAGTTACTGTGAAAAGCCCCTAGTCGCCACATTCCGGCGCCTGTTCGGGGAGGCTGTTACGGGAATCGAACCATGCTGCTGGCCTGCCTTGGTCTGCTTTCAAAGCCAGCGATTTAGCCCTGTGCTAAACAGCCCCTTGAAGATGAAGAACCATTAACAACATTAGCTAAAGCGGGAATGAGAGGGTGGACAGCAATTTAGTGGGAATAGGTCAATGGAGTAGAAGGTGAGCTTGGAAAAGGCATGAGGAGAGAAAAGAGAAATAAAGAAATATGCAAGTTTGGGGTTTGGACAAGGAAAACATCAGGCCAAGTCCAAGTGGGATCGTCGAAAGGTTTCATGGATTATTTCCACTCGAGTGGTACCAACAAGTTTACTGCCAATCAGGGGTGGCAAGAGCCCTTTCTCTGGATTAGACACAAGACAAAAAACATTGAGAATATAAAATCTCAAATTTTATTTGAATAATCTTCAGCTCATTGTTTGTCTGAAAAATTGCCAATGGGAGGCAAGTTGAATTCTTCAACTGCTCGCACTTCCAAAATAGTGGGTGCGGTTGTGGGAACAGAAGAAAACAAGCTAGCTTCGGATTTAAATTTACGGGAGAAAAAGAAACAATAGTCAAATTTTAAAAAAAAATAAAGATAAAAGGAGAGAAACAACAGATAAAGAGACAAGAATAATTGTTACTCAGAATCCCTACAGTGCAGAAGGCCATTTAGCCCACCGAGTCTGCACCGACCATCCGAAGGAGCACTCTACCTAGGCCCGCTTCCCTGCCCTATCCCCGTAACTCTATCTAACTGTTGGAAACCAAGGGGAAATTTAGCATGGCCAAACCACATGACCTGCACATCTTTGGACGCTGGGAGGAAACCACAGAACCCGAAAGAAACTCACGCAGACATGAGGAGAATATGCAATCTCCACACAGACAGTCACCCTAGCCAGAATTGAACCCGCAATTATTCCCATAACCAAAGTTATTTCTGAAGTTCAATCTGAAAAATGCTACTGTACTTTAGTGGATGACCTCAATACAAACACATTTGCATGGGTTTATGACTGTACAACTCAACCTTGAATATATTCGATGACGCAGCCTCTGCCACCAGACCTTCTGAGAAAATAAGTTCCTCTTCTTCTCCATCTTAAATGGGAGACTCTTTATTTTTAAACTGTGTCGTCGTCCATTCACTCCCCCCTCCCCCCACTACATTGTCAGGAAGAGAAACATCTTTGCGTCTATCCTGTCAAGCTCCCTCAGAATCTTTTATTAATAATAATAATCTTTATTGTCACAAGTAGGCTTACATTAATACTGCAATGAAGTTACTATGAAAATCCCCTAGTCACCACTCCGGCGCCTGTTTGGGTACACAGAGAGAATTCAGAATGTCCAAATCACCTAACAATCACGTCTTTCGGGACTTGTGGGAGGAAACCGGAGCACCTGGAGGAAACCATCGCTGACACTGGGAGAATGTGCAAACTCTGTACAGACAGTGACCTAAGCCGGGAATCGAACCTGGAACCCTGGTGCTGTGAAGCAACAGTGCTAACCACTGTGCTACCGTGCCGTTCTTCATTTTTCAATAAGATCACCTCCCATTATTCTAAATTCCAACGAGTATGGGCCCAACCTGATCAATTTTTCCTCATCACACAAATCCTTCAGCCCAGAAACTAACCTAGTGAGTCCTTTCTGAACTGCTTCCAATGCAAGGAACTTCTTCTTTAATTGGGTTGAAAACTGTATACAGAACACAAATGGTAGTTATTTGATAATACAAAAAAGGTGCATTGAACAAACGGTTGGGGTATAATGTTACATATTGTACTGTCTGGCTTGCTGCACTTTATGGGATCGCAGGATCCATGTTTTCTCCTTAGCTCTACTGTGACAGGAATAAAGAACAGTTGAAATGTTAATCACCTCCTACAGTGTCTACTGTACTGATTGATCATGAAAGGCACTAGGACCAAAAACATAACATATGGCCAATGTTAGGGAAGGTACGTATGACTAATGTTAGTGTGGGTCCAAGAATTCAAAATTGGAGAAGGAACATTTTCAAATATAAAATTGCATGCCAACCTTAAAACTAAAACTTCAAATGGCATGAATTTTAAGAAAAGGAATCTTAAGGCCTCAACACTTCCTCAAGAGCATAGCATGTAAAATGTACTTTTAACTAGTCACTATTGTTATTACAGACGGCACTGAAGAGGACTGCTATATATCTCAAAAACTATCGGATGGATTTCAACAAAACTTCAGTTAGGGCAAATTGACTATTTTTAAAGAATGCTGTGGCTTGTTTTATCCAGAATGTTGAATATTTTAGTATATTGTGGAACTCTCAAAAACATGTGAGAAGAGTTTTCAGAGTAGGTTGCTGGATGTGGATTGGCCTGAAACACTACTCCTCATTGAGCTGAAAACTCTTTAACATTTGAAACACACAAAGCAAACCCAACACAATCCCCCTCAAACCACGCACCCCCGATACCCTCAATCAAACATCCCACTTTGCTGCCCCCTTAGCTCCCCCTTAGCAGTTGACAATAACCAGCTTCTGGAGATGTAGTACAAACAAACCCCATCTGTTGTAGAACCCCTCACTCTCCCTCCTCAAAGCAAATTTCACCTTTTCCAAATACAAATCTATTAGATCCCCCTGCCTCACCGAAGCACAGGGTGGCAAAACTGACCTCCACCCCAACAGGACCCACCTGCGAACGATCAACAAGGCTAAAACATCTGTGCCCCCCCCCCCACCAAATCTGCAACTCCAGTAAGTCTGACACCCCAAATATGGCCCCCAGGGGACAGGGCTGCAAATCCACGTGCAAGACCGCCGACATGGTGCTGAAGAACGACTTCCAAAATTTCTCCAACTTTGAGCAGGACCAGAACATATGTACAATGATTGGCCAGGGCCCGGCCACACCTTTCACAAGTATTCCCCACCCCCTCACTCAACCGGCCCATTCTCAACTTCAACAGGTGCACTCAATGTACTACCTTTAGCCGTTATCAGCCTCGCCCATGAGGTTGAGGCAGAACTGGAAACTCTTAATAAAAAGATTTGTTTTCCAGTTTTGTAGTTATAGAGCATCAACCAGCCAGGGTAAGGACTCTCAAGGAAGTGACATAATTGTAATAACATTGAGTTAAAACAGTATGGAGAAGGTCTGCACTCCCCCTCTTCATTTGCATTGACAATGTAGCAGTTCATTTGATCATAGCAAACAACTTTTATTTGCACAGCATCTTTAAAAGTAGCAACATTTCTGAAGGCATTTAAAAGGAGTGCAATTTGACAAAAGTCAGAGCCAAGCGAGCAGATATTATGGCAGATGGTTAAAATTTTGGTCAAAGAGGTAGAAGGGAGTGAGGGGCGAGGCCATGGAGATATTTGTGCACGAGGATGGGAATTTTAAAACAGAGACGCTGCTAATCTGGGAACCAATGTAGGCCAGCAAGCATAGGCAGATGGGTACAGGAAACTTGATATAGCTTAGGATATGGGTAACAGAACATTGGATGAGCTAAAGTTTATGGAGAATGGAAGGTTGGATACCTGCCAGGATGGAGGAGTCGGAACAGTTGAGTTAGGAGACAATAAAAGCGTGAAGGTTTCAGCACAAACTGGAGCAGGATAGAGACATGCTAGAGTGGAGCCGATCGATCTTTGTGATGGAGAAGGTAAGGGGTTAGAAATACTGAGATAGTTCATCTATTCTTGATAATGTTCAAGAGACATTGCTTTTCTTCATGAATGCAAATTAAAGTAGTGTGCTCCCTCACTTTAGCATCTTTATCTGAAGAGGCAGAACCTCCCTCAGCAGAGTCCTAGGTCAGTTTACATTATATGCCCTAATGCCCTGAAGTGCAATTGGAGCCCACAACTTCCTGATTCATGAGGCAAAAGTACACAAACTGAGCCAAGCTGATACTTTGAAAGTAATTCTTGTTTAAAGGTTCAGAAGCAAAATGGGGATATTATAGATTGAAGTTGAAGTCTATGCATACCACATGTCTAAACTACATCAAGGTGCAACTTCAATCTAATAGGACAGAACATTCAGTCAACTTTTCAATTACACCACAGCATTTAATCCTCAATTAATCTCCACAAATGGAGCATTTCTGAAAAGAGCGAAATAAATCCTAGTGAAAGGAGAAAGCCCACAATTAATCCCCAAGAGTTTAAAAAACTGATCTTGTATTCAGACCTTGTGGCAATGAACTGAACATGGCGGCAAAACAAATGAAACCGGTCAGTTAAGGATATCATGGTCCTACTGAGAATACATTTAAGCACCTGAAACAATCCAGGTTTTTGTTGGTTTTGGTTCATGATTGTGCTTGTAACAGTGAGTTGTGGTGCTTGCATTCCAAAGCATCCTTTTAAAATTACATGAATGTTTGGTTCATCGCCCTGTATAGGAAAATGCTCGATTCAGTGTTTTTTTTGCTGAATGAGCAGTTTAAAATTGCTTCGCATTTCAATAAATACAGTGAGCATTGAATCCTTGTTTTGGTCTTCCAGACCATCTCCTGGGACCATAATTGTGTGCCAGGTGAAATTCCATTTGCGCACCATTTTGTCTATCAGCATTCTAGTAAAGCATCCTCCCCTCTGCCAGCAGTAGAATCATAGAAGTTTACAGCATGGAAACAGGCCCTTCGGCCCAACCAGTCCATGCCGCCCAGTTTTTACCATTAAGCTAGTCCCAGTTGCCCGCACTTGGCCCATAACCCTCTATACCCATCTGACCCATGTAACTATCTAAATGCTTTTTAAAAGACACAATTGTACCCGCCTCTACTACTACCTCTGGCAGCCCATTCCAGACACTCACTACCCTCTGAGTGAAGAAATTGCCCCTCTGGGCCCTTCTGAATCTCTCCCCTCTCACCTTAAACCTATGCCCTCTAGTTTTAGACTCCCCTACCTTTGGGAAAAGATGTTGACTATCTACCTTATCTATGCCCCTCATTATTTTATAGACCTCTATGAGATCACCCCTAAGCCTCCTACGCTCCAGGGAAAAAAGTCCCAGTCTATCCAGCCTCTCCTTATAACTCAAACCATCAAGTCCCGGCAACATCCTAGTAAATCTTTTCTGCACTCTTTCTAGTTTAATAATATCCTTTCTATAATAGGGTGACCAGAACTGCACACAGTATTCCAAGTGTGGCCGTACCAATGTCTTGTACAACTTCAACAAGACGTCCCAACTCCTGTATTCAATGTTCTGACCAATGAAGCCAAGCATGCCGAATGCCTTCTTCACCACCCTGTCCACCTGCGACTCCACCTTCAAGGAGCTATGAACCTGTACTCCTAGATCTCTTTGTTCTATAACTCTCCCCAACGCCATACCATTAACTGAGTAGGTCCTGGCCTGATTCGATCTGCCAAAATGCATCACCACACATTTATCTAAATTAAACTGCATCTGCCATTCGTCGGCCCACTGGCCTAATTGATCAAGGTCCCGTTGCAATCCTAGATAACCTTCTTCACTATCCACTGTGCCACCAATCTTGGTGTCATCTGCAAACTTACCAACCATGCCTCCTAAATTCTCATCCAAATCATTAATATAAATCACAAATAACAGTGGACCCAGCACCGATCCCTGAGGCACACCACTGGTCACAGGCCTCCAGTTTGAAAAACAACCCTCTACAACCACCCTCTGCCTTCTGTCGTCCAGCCAATTTTGAATCCAATTGGCAACCTCACCCTGGATCCCGTGAGCTTTAACCTTCTGCAACAACCTACCATGCGGTACCTTGTCAAAGGCTTTGCTAAAGTCCATGTAGACAACGTCTACTGCACTGCCCTCATCTACCTTCTTGGTCACCCCCTCAAAAAACTCAATCAAATTTGTGAGACATGATTTTCCACGCACAAAGCCATGCTGACTGCCCCGAATCAGTCCTTGCCTCTCTAAATGCTTGTAGATCCTGTCTCTCAGAATACCGTCTAGCAACTTACCTACTACAGACGTTAGGCTCACCGGTCTGTAGTTCCCAGGCTTTTCCCTGCTGCCCTTCTTAAACAAGGGCACAACATTCGCCACTCTCCAATCTTCAGGCACCTCACCTGTGGCTGCCGATGATTCAAATATCTCTGTTAGGGGATCCGCAATTTCCTCCCTAGCCTCCCACAACATCCTGGGATACATTTTATCAGGTCCCGGGGATTTATCTACCTTGATGCGCTTTAAGACTTCCAGCACCTCCTCCTCTGTAATATGCACACTTCTCAAGACATCACTATTTATTTCCCTTAGTTTCCTAACATCCATGCCTTTCTCCACCGTGAATACCGATGAGAAATATTCATTCAGGATCTCACCCAACTCTTGTGGCTCTGCACATAGATGTCCTTGTTGATCCTTCAGAGGCCCTACTCTGTCCCTAGTTACTCTTTTCCCCTTTATGTATCTGTAGAATCTCTTTGGATTCTCCCTTGCATTATTTGCCAAAGCAATTTCATGTCCCCTTTTTGCCCTCCTGATTTCCCTCTTAACTATTTCGACAATCTCGATACTCTTCAAGGGATCCACTTGATCCCAGTTGCTTATGTACGTCAGTACTGCACCGTACAATTCTTCACTGCATTTCCGAATAACAAAAGAAGAGGTTTCTATTTTATTCATCATGGTGCTGCTGGGTGGTTCATAACACATCAACTTATATTTATATAGCACCTTTAATGTAATAAAAAAAAGTCCCAAGGCACAGCACAGGAGCAAAATATGACACAAAGCCAAGTAAGCGAGGGGCAGATGATCAAAAGTGTGGTAAAAGTGGTCATGTTTAAGATGTGTCCCAAAGGAGGGAGAAAGGGAATGAGGCAGGGAATCGATGGGGGGAATTTGAGCTTAGGTAGCTGAAGGCACAGATACCAACAAGAACATGAGATGTGAGGAGTTGACCATTTGGCCCCTCAAGACTGCTCCGCAGTACAATAAGATCACTGCTGATTCAAATGTGGCTTTAATTCCACTTTCTTGCCTTTCCCTTACTACCTTTGACTCCCTAATTTAAGTTTAAATAGATTCAATGATTCAGCCTCCACTGTTCTCCAAGGTATAGTCCAAAGATTAATGACCTTGAATGAAGAAATCCCTGTAGCGTAATCGTTATCACGTTTGCTTTACATGCTGAACGTCTTTGGTTCAAATCCGGGCAGAAACAGGCCCCCGAAGGAGCGGAACATAAGAGACACGAATTTCAAAATGGAGGCGTTGCTAAATTGGGAGCGAATCCAGGTCAGTCAGCGCAAGGGTGTTGAATGAACAGGACTTGGGTCTGAGTAAGGATACAGGCAGCAGAGTTTTGGATGAGCACAGGTTGAGAGGGTAACTACAGCAGTGGGGAAGAAAACCATTCCAAATCATGTTCTAACTATAATTAGAGTATAAAGAATGGAACCAGGCAACTGCAGCCCCTCCCAGTGCAGAGACATTGGAGGATTATGCAGTCAACCTTTTCAACGGTTGCAGACATGTCAAGATGGATGAGGGATACGTTATCTTAGCCACAATCACACATGATGTAATTTGTGACTTTAGTAAGAGCTATTTGGGTACAGTTTCATACGAATGAGTTCTGATGATAAAACACTGAAACTTTTAATTCTGTTCCTCTTTGCTGCTGCCCAGCTTGATGAAAGCAAGATTGTCCACACTGCTACATTATGATGCCAACGAGAGAAATTCTAAATGTTGGTCCAAGTGCAATCATGCAACCGTTATCAAATTCATTACCTTGTTTTGTGATGGGAAGAAAATGTGTTTGCTGAATGCTTTTGCTGGACCCTGAAGTGATATAGAACATAGAACAGTACAGCACAGAACAGGCCCTTCGGCCCTCGATGTTGTGCCGAGCTTTGTCCGAAACCCTACACCCTAACCACTCTCAGGTGTGAATCCGGGCAAACAATTGAAAATCAACCAAAGCACTCAACCCAAACCAGAAAATTTCATTCTTAAACAATAATTCTAAGCTTCAGCTCATTTAGCCATCATTAATGCACATCAACCATTAATTGAGGAAGATTTTCAAATTTTAATGTGACTTCTATATCTAATAAAAATCCATTAAAATGAGCAGGAAGCAGAACAAGTCTCAAAGAGGCATATTGTCATCGCACTCATTAATGAACACCCAAAATTTCATGATCTTTTAAACAAGATTAATTGTTTGTGCTGAGATTACATTTTCTTTTAATTTTTCCAAGGGGCAATTTAGCATGGCCAATCCACAGAATATCAGAGTATTATTTAAATGGTGATAGATAGTCCTCATACATCAATCATTGAAAACAAGAATGCAGATACAGCAAGTAGTTAAGGTGGCAAATGGTATGTTGGTCTTCATTGCTGAGTCAAGGAGCAAGGATGTCTAACTGCAGCTGCACAGGGCCTTGGCGGGACCACATCTGGAGTATCATGTGCAGTTTTCGTCTCCTTACCCAAGAAAGGAAATAGAGGGAGTGCAGCGAAGGTTCACCAGACTGATTCCTGGATGGCAGGATTGTCATGTGGAGAGAGGTTGGGTTGACTAGGCCTTTATTCACTGGAGTTGCGAAGAATGAGAGGGGATCTCTGAAGGTATAACATTTTGATCAATGGGTATGGGGCGGAGTATGGCGTTGAGTTAGAGGATCAGTCACGATCATATCTAATGGCCGAGCAGACTTGAAGGGTCGAACAACCTACTCCTGCTCCTATTGTCTATGTGAAAGGATAATTAATAACTTTTAACAGCAGCAAATAAACAGCAACCCCTTCGAACAACGGACTGAATGACCTGCAGCTGTGCTGCAAAATTCAATGATTCTGAAAGAAAAAGCACTTTTCTTGAGCCAAGTGATACTTCAATTTAATTTGTAGCATAAGTGATTGTCACATGGTAATTTCCTCATTTATCTCATTTCACCTTGCTTCACCCCCTCAGCCCAGTGCACAACAGCATATTATTCACACAAAAATTGTGATAATTATTACCCCTATATGTTCTGCTAAGCCAAGAAATTGGAACAGAATCCAACAAAATTGTAACCAAGTCTAACAATTCTATTATGATAAAGCATATGGAGAAGATGAGCATCATACATTAAGTACAGGACAGAGAAATATTCAAAACACCTGTACTACAAAATCTGAAGCCAGACCAAGCAGAATTGAACAAATACAGTCAAGCAGCTATATGCATCTGCATTAGTCCGAGGGGAGATGTGCACAATACTCTTTTATCACCCACAAACATTAATATGCATTTTGTAAATAAAGTGCTCTATTTATATCCAATGGCAATAAATTGCAAACTGCATACATTTCTCTTCCAACATAGCTTTGGTGCACCACAAATGACGTGCTGCAAGTCCCTCACTCTCCCCAGTAAGCCAGAAGTTTATATATAACAAAGGCTGCACTTCTGGACAGGATAAAACTACAATTAAAATTGTAATGAATTTCCAAGTATAATAAAGGGTTCCAGGATGACATGCTTTCTATGTTAAACATTTTGCAATCCCAAACATTTCCAGCACTTTGTTTTTATCGCAAACAAACCTGGTCTATTTATTTTCTAATGATATGAAATCTTTATCCACAGAGGCTGGAAGTTCTAAATATCAAGGTCCAGGCCTTGTTTTTGGGCAGGTCTAGCCCTGCAGAAAATATTAGCATACACTGAATATAGAACAGTACAGCACAGTACAGGCCCTTTGGCCCATGATGTGCCGACCACTTATCCTAATCTAAGATCAACCTAACTACACCCTTCAATTTACTGCTGTCCATGTGCCAGTCCAAGAGTCACTTAAATGTCCCTAATCACTGACTCCACCACCTCCACTGGCAGTGCATTCCACGCACCCACCACTCTCTCTGCAAAGAATCAACCTCTGACATCTCCCCTATACCTTCCTCCAATCACCTTAAAATTGGGTCCCCTCGTGACAGCTATTTCCGCCCTGGAGAAAAGTCTATGGCTATCGACTCTATCAATGCCTCTTATCACCTTGTACACGTCTATCAAGTCACCTCTTTTTCTTCCTTCTCTCCAGTGAGAAAAGCCCTAGCTCCCTCAACCTTTCTTCATAAGACATGCTCTCCAGTCTAGGCAGCATCTTGGTAAATCTCCTCTGCACCCTCTCCAAAGCATCCACATCCTTCCTATAATGAGGCGACCAGAACTGGACACAATATTCCAAGTGTGGTCTAACCAGGGTTTTATGAAGCTGCAGCAAAACCTCGCGGCTCAAACTCAATCCCCCCGTTAATGAAAGCCAACACACCATAGACATGCCCTCCAGACCAGGCAGCATCTTGGTAAAACTCCTCTGCACCCTCTCCAAAGCATCCACATCCTTCCTATAATGAGGCGACCAGAACTGGATACAATATTCCAAGTGTGGTCTAACCAGGGTTTTATAAACCTGCAGCAAAACCTCGCGGCTCTTAAACTCAGTCCCCCTGTTAATGAAAGCCAACACACCATACGCCTTAACAACCCTATCAACCTGGGTGCAACTTTGAGGGATCTATGTATGTGGACCCCAAGATTCCGCTGTTCCTCCACACTTCCATGAATTCTGCCTTTAACCCTGTATTCAGGATTCAAATTCGACCTTCCAAAATCAATCACTTCACATTTATCTAGGTTGAACTCCACCTGCCACTTCTCAGCCCAGCTCTGCATCCTGTCAATGTCCTGTTGTAACCGGCAACAGCCCTCAACACTATCTACAACTTCACCAACCTTTGTGTCATCTGCAAACTTACTAACTCACCCTTCCACTTCCTCATCCAAGTCATTTATAAAAACCACAAAGAGCAGAGGTCCCAGAACAGATCCCTGCGGGATACCACTTTCCATCCACTACCACTCGCTGTCTTCTTTTGGCCAGCAATTCTGTATCCAGACAGCCAAATTTCCCTGTATCCCGTGCCCCCTGGCTTTCTGAATGAGCCTACCATGGGGAACTTTATCAAATGCCTTACTGAAATCCATATACACCACATTCACTGCCCGACCTTCATCAATGTGTCTCGTTACACCCTCAAAGAATTCAACGAGGGTTGTGAGGCATGACCTGCCCCTCACAAAGCCATGCTGACTATCTTTAATCAAACTATGTTTCTCTAAATAATCATAAATCATATCTCTCAGGATCCTTTCCAGTATTTTTCTCACCACAGACACAAGACTGACTGATCTGTAATTCCCAAGGATTTCCCTATTCCCTTTCTTGAACAGGGGAACAACATTTGCCTCCCTCCAATCATCCGGTACTACTCCTGTGGAGAGTGAGGACGCAAAGATCATCGCCAACGGCGCAGCAATCTCCTCCCTTGCTTCCTGTAGTAACCTTGGGAATATCCCATCTGGCCCAGGGGACCTATCTATCCTGGTATCCTGTACCAGCCTCCCCGAACAGGCGCCGAAATGTGGCGACTAGGGGCTTTTCACAGTAACTTCATTTGAAGCCTACTTGTGACAATAAGCGATTTTCATTTCATGGTTTTCAAACTTTCCAGTGCATCCTCTTTCTTAATATCAACCTGTTCAAACCCATTAACCTGGTTCACACTGTTCTTATGAGCAACAAGGTCCAACTCTCTAGTGAATATGGAAGTAAAATATTCATTTAGGGTCTCCCTACTCCTCAGACTCTAGGCACAAGTTCCCTTCGCTATTCCTGATCAGCCCTATTCTCACTCTGATCATCCTCTTATTTCTCACCTAAGTGTAGAACGCCTTGGGGTTTTCCCTAATCCTTCCCGCCAGGGCTTTTTCATGCCCCCTTCTAGTTCTCCCAAGTCCATTTTTTAGTTCCTTCCTGGCAACCTTGTATTCCTCTAGAGCCGGTCCAGTTCCTTGTTTCCTCAAACTTATGCAAGCTTCCTTCTTTCTCTTGACGAAAAGCTCCACTTCTCTTGTCATCCAAGGCTCCTTCACCTTGCCATTCCTTCCTTGTCTCAGTGGGACCAAACTAGCCAGCACTTGCAGCAAGTGCTCCTTAAACAACCCCCACATTACTGTTGTGCATTTCCCTGAGAACATCTGTTCCCAATTTATGCTCCCCAGCTCCTGTCTAATAGCGGTATAATTTTCCCTCCCCCAATTAAATACCTTCCCATACTGTCTGTTCCTATCCCTCTCCATGGCTATGGTAAAGGTTAATGAGTTATGGTCACTGTCACCGAAATGCTTTCCCACGGAGACATCTGACACCTGGCCTGGTTCGTTGCCAAGAACCAAATCCAATATGGCCTCCCCCTAGTCGGCCTATCTACATATTGAGTCAGGAATCCTTCCTGGACGCACCTGACAAAATCTGCTCCTTCTAAACCATTTGCACTAAGGAGGTTCCAGTCAATATTAGGGAAATTGAAGTCACCCATGACAACAACTCAGTTATTTCTGCACCTTTCCAAGATCCGCCGTCCAATCTGTCCCTCCATCTCTCTGCTACTATTGGGAGGTCTATAGAAAACTCCCAATAAAGTAACTGCTCCTGTCTTGTTTCTGACTTCCACCCATACTGACTCAGTATACAACCCCTCCTCGATTACCTCCTTTTCTGCAGCTGTGATGCACACTCTAATTAACAGTGCCATTCCCCCTCCTCTTTTACCTCCCTCCCTAGTCTTCTTAAAACATCAAAACCCCGGAATATCTAACAACCATTCCTGCCCCTGTGAAATCCATGACTCCATAATAGCCACAACATCGTAGCTCCAAGTACTGACCGGTGCTCTAAGTTCATCTCCCTTATTCCTGATATTCTTTGCATTGAAACAGACACAGTTTAACCTATCCCACTGAGTGCAACTTTGCCCTATCAACTGTCTATCGTTCCTCACAGACTCGCTGCATACTATTTTTGCCTGTTCAACAGCTATCTTATCCTCTGATCCGAAGTTATGTTTCCCATCTCCCTGCCAAACTAGTTTAAACCGTCCCGAAGAGCTCTAGCAAACCTCCTGCCCAGGATATTGGTGCCCTTCCTGAGAAGGTGCAACCCATCCCTCATATACAGGTCCCACCTTCCCCAGAAGGCATCCCAATGATCTACATATCTGAAGTCTTCCCTCCTACATCAGCCCTGTAGCCAAGTGTTCAGCTGCACTCGCTCGCTGTTCCTTGCCTCACTACTCTGCTCATCCTGCTCTTTAGCTTCCAACCTAACTCCCTAAAATCACTTTTTAGATCCTCATCCCTTTTCTTAGCTATGTTGTTGGCGCCAATGTGCACCACGACTTCTCGTTGCTCACCCACCCCCTTAAGAATCCTGTAAACTCGATCCGAGATAACCCTGACCCTGGCACCCGGGAGGCAACATACCTTCCGGGAGTCTCATTCGCGACCACAGAATCTCCTATCCGTTCCCCTAACCATCGAATTTCCTATCACTATTGCTTTTCTGTTCTCCCCACTTCCCTTCTGGCCTTCCCCTGATATGTCTCTCACATTGCAGTCTGACGGCGCTGAGGACCCAGATTCGATCCCAGCCCCGGGTCACTGTCCGCGTGGATTTTGCACATTCTCCCAGTATTTATTTGGGTCACACCCCTACAAAGATGTGTAGGGTAGGTGGATTGGAAAAAAGAAGTTCAGTAGCTTCACATGTATCCAAACTTATGCAAAACCAACTTCCTTTCTTTTCTAAGAAATTTAAAGTACCCAATTCTTTTTTTTCCCCAATTAAGGGGCAATTTAACACGGTGCCATTAAAAATAGTAAGCAATGGACTTCCGGTTGCGGTGATGCACTGCTAAGCCGCACGTTTCGACAGCTCCCGTTCTAACGGACTTTTGGGCTCTTATCGGGAGCCCCAACGGAATTTTTTTTCGACCTAACCCAGTGTGGGGTGACGAAGGAAGGAGACCCCCCCGTGTGTGTATGGAAAGGAGCGGCGGTAGTGGCCAGATTGCGAAGGATCCTTTGGAGCAGCGGCAGAGAAGAGAAGGGAGAAGCAAGGTGGCGGCGGATGGAGCCCAGATGGTATGGGGCCCGGACCAGCAGGAGTTTCCCCGACGATGTGTGGAGGAGCTTAAGAAAGAGGTGCTGGCGCCGATGCTACTGGCAATCGAGGGACTGAAGGAAACACAAAAGGTCCAGGCGATGGAGCTCCGTGGAGTGAAGGCAAAGGCAGCCGAGAATGAAGATGAGATACAGGGCCTGGTGGTAAAAACGGAGACACACGAGGCACTACACAAGAGGTGCATAGAAAGGCTGGAAGCCCTGGAGAACAGCTTGAGGAGGAAAAACCTACGGATTCTGTGTCTCCCCGAAGGAGCAGAGGGAGCTGATGTTGGAGCTTATGTGAGCACGATGCTCCACACGCTAATGGGAGCTGAGGCCCCAACAGGTCCCCTGGAAGTGGAGGGAGCGTACCGGGTCCTCGTGAGAAGACCAAAGGCAGGTGAAACACCAAGAGCAATAGTGGTGAAGTTCCATCGCTACATGGACAGAGAGATGGTCCTGAGCTGGGCCAAGAAGGCACGGAGTAGCAAATGGGAGAATGCGGTGATACGGGTGTATCAGGACTGGAGGCGGCGGTGGCGAGAAGGAGGGCGAGCTTTAACCGGGCCAAGGCGGTGCTCCATAGGAAGAAAATAAAATTTGGGATGCTGCAGCCGCCGCGATTGTGGGTCACGCATCAGGGCAAGCACCACTACTTCGAGACGGCGGATGAGGCATGGACATTCACCCAAGAAGAGAAACTGGACTAGATTTGAGAGTTTGATGTTTGGAGAGAAGCAGCGAGGTGGTGGTACAAGAATGTAAAGTGGGAAAAGGGGAGGATATTGTACAGCAATGTTGGACGGGGAATTTCTCTCCCCCCCGATGGGGGGGGGGGACACGAAGAAATGTGGGCGCCGGTGGAAAAAGGGACAGGGAAGGGGAATGAGGGAACTGGGTCATAGGGGGCGGGGCCGAGGGGAAAGTGCGGGTATTTTCCCGCGCTATGGAAATTATGGCGGGAAAACGGGCGCAGGAAGGAAGGGAGCCCCACAAGCAGGGAGGTCAAAGATTGAACGGGGTAAGCCGAGGTCAGCCAGAGTTAGCTGACTTCCGGTAGCAATATGGGGGAAGTAACCAAGCTAGAGGGGGATCTAGCAGGGGGGGGGGGGGGCAGGGAATTAACTGGGTTGCTGCTGCTGAGTGCAAGGGGGAGCTGGTAAGAGACGAGGTGACCGGGGCGGGAAGGCGCTGCCTGGGGGACAGACGGGTGCGCGGGACCTGGATGGGGAAATGGCCTAAAAAAGGGGATGGCTAGTCGGCGAGGGGGGGGGTGAATGACCCCCCAATCCGGCTGATCACGTGGAATGTTAGAGGCTTAAATGGGCCGATTCAGAGGGCACGGGTGTTTGCGCACTTAAAGAGACTGAAGGCGGATGTAGTCATGCTCCAGGAGACGCACCTGAAGGTGGCGGATCAGGTTAGATTAAGAAAAGGATGGGTGGGACAGGTATTCCACTCAGGGTTGGACGCGAAAAACAGAGTGGTGGCAATATTGGTGGGGAAATGTGTATCATTCGAGGCTAAGAATATAGTGGTGGACAGTGGGGGCAGATATGTGATGGCGAGTGGCAGACTGCAGGGAGAGGCGGTTGTGCTGGTGGGGTTGGACGCGAAAAACAGAGCGGTGGCAATATTGGTGGGGAAACGTGTATCATTCGAGGCTAAGAATATAGTGGTGGACAGTGGGGGCAGAAATGTGATGGCGAGTGGCAGACTGCAGGGAGAGGCGGTTGTGCTGGTGGGGTTGGACGCGAAAAACAGAGTGGTGGCAATATTGGTGGGGAAACGTGTATCATTCGAGGCTAAGAATATAGTGGTGGACAGTGGGGGCAGATATGTGATGGCGAGTGGCAGACTGCAGGGAGAGGCGGTTGTGCTGGTGAATCGATATGCCCCGAACTGGGATGACGCGGGATTCATGAAGCGAATGCTGGGACGTATCCCGGACCTGGAGGTGGGAAGCTTGGTAATGGGGGAGGGGATTTTAACACAGTGCTGGATCCAGGGCTAGACCGGTCCAGATTCAGGACCGGGAGAAGGCCGGCAGCGGCCAAGGTGCTTAAGGGATTTATGGAATAAATGGGGGGAGTGGATCAGTGGAGATTCGCCAGGCCAATGGCTAAAGAGTTCTCTTTCTTCTACCACGTCCATAAGGTATACTCCCGGATAGACTTTTTCGTTTTGGGAAGGGCACTGATACCGAAAGTGGCAGGAACGGAGTACTCGGCCATAGCCGTTTCAGACCACGCCCCGCATTGGGTGGATTTGGAACTAGGAGAGGAAAGGGAGCAGCGCCCACTCTGGCGACTAGATATGGGACTACTGGCGGACGAGGGGGTCTGGGAAAGGGTGAGGGGATGTATTGAGCGATACCTGGAGGTCAATGACGATGGGGAGGTTCAGGTGGGGGTAGTATGGGAAGCGCTGAAGACGGTGGTTAGGGGAGAGCTGATCTCCATCAGAGCTCACAAGGGGAAACAAGAGGGCAAAGAAAGAGAGAGATTAGTGGGGGAAATTTTGAGGATGGATAAAAAATATGCGGAGGCCCCAGACGAAGGGCTATACAGAGAAAGACGAAGACTACAGACGGAGTTTGACCTGCTGACCACGGGAAAGGCAGAGGCACAGTGGAGGAAGGCACAGGGGATGCATTACGAGTATGGGGAAAAGGCGAGCCGGCAGTTTGCCCACCAACTTCGGAAGAGGGTGGCGGTGAGAGAGATCGGGGGAGTTAGGGATGAAACGGGAAATATGGAGCAGAGAGCAGGGAAAGTGAACAAGGTGTTCAAGACCTTTTATGAGAGGCTATATAAGTCCCAACCCCCGGGGGGAAAAGAAGGAATGTTACACTTTCTGGACCAGCTAAGTTTCCCGAAGGTGAAGGGGCAGGAGGTGGCAGGTTTGGGGGCGCCAATCGAGGTGGATGAGGTGATTAAAGGACTGGGGAACATGCAGGCAGGGAAGGCCCCGGGACCAGACGGGTTTCCGGTGGAATTCTACAGGAAGTATATGGATCTGCTGGCCCCGCTCTTGGCGAGAACCTTTAATGAGGCTAAGGAAAGGGGGATGCTACCCCCGACAATGTCGGAGGCGACGATATCGCTAATCCTGAAACGAGATAAAGACCCGCTGCAATGCGGGTCGTACAGGCCTATCTCACTCCTAAATGTAGATACCAAACTGCTGGCAAAAGTGATGGCGACAAGGATAGAGGATTGCGTCCCAGGGGTGGTGCATGACGACCAGACAGGGTTTGTAAAGGGGAGATAACTGAATGTTAATGTACGAAGGTTGCTGGGGGTGATGATGACGCCTCCACCGGAGGGGGAGGCAGAGATAGTGGCGGCGATGGATGCAGAGAAGGCATTCGATAGGGTGGAGTGGGACTATCTGTGGGAGGTGAAAAGGTTTGGGTTCGGTGAGGGGTTTATTAGATGGGTCAGACTCTTATATGGGGCCCCGGTGGCAAGCGTAGTCACAAACCGGCAAAGATCGGGGTATTTTCGGCTACATAGGGGTACAAGACAAGGGTGTTCCCTGTCCCCGTTACTGTTCGCGTTGGCAATTGAACCACTAGCCATAGCGCTGAGGGATTCTAAGAAGTGGAGGGGGGTGTTTAGAGAGGGAGAGGAGCACCGAGTGTCGCTCTACGCAGATGATCTACTGCTATACATTGCGGACCCGGTAGAGGGGATGCCAGAAGTAATGCAGATACTTAGGGAGTTTGGAGGGTTCTCGGGATACAAACTAAATATGGGGAAGAGAGAGCTTTTTGTAATGCACCCCGGGGAACAGGGAAGGGGGATAGATGCTCTGCCACTGAGGAGAGTGGAAAGGAAATTCCGATACCTGGGGATCCAGGTGGCTAGGAACTGGGGAACGCTGGATAGACTTAACCTGACGCGACTGGTGGAGCAGATGGAGGAGGACTTTAAGAGGTGGGATATGGTGCCGCTATCGCTGGCGGGCAGAGTGCAGGCAGTTAAAATGGTAGTCCTCCCGAGGTTTCTTTTCGTGTTTCAGTGCCTCCCCATTCTGATCACAAAGGCCTTTTTAAAAAAAATAGACAGGAGCATTATGAGCTTTGTGTGGGCAGGAAAGACCCCGAGAGTAAAGAGGGGGTTCCTGCAGCGCAGTAGGGACAGAGGGGGACTGGCGCTGCCGAGTTTGAGCGACTACTACTGGGCCGCCAATGTGTCGATGGTCTGTAAGTGGATGAGGGAGGAAGAGGGAGCAGCGTGGAAGAAGCTGGAGATGGCGTCCTGTAAGGGAACGAGCCTAAAAGCGCTGGTGACGGCGCCGCTGCCATTCTCCCCGAAAAGGTACACCACAAACCCAGTGGTGGTGGCAACCTTGAGGATCTGGGGGCAGTGGAGGCGTCACAGGGGAGTAACGGGTGCCTCGGTGTGGTCCCCGATAAGGAACAACCACAGGTTTGTCCCAGGGAGGATGGATGGGGGGTTCCAGTGTTGGCAACGAGCAGGAATTAGGAAGCTGAGGCACCTGTTTATAGACGGGACGTTTGCAAGTCTGGAAGCGCTAGGAGAAAAATATAAGTTGCCCCCGGGGAACGCCTTCCGGTATATGCAAGTGAGGGCATTTGCGAGGCAACAGGTGAGGGAATTTCCGCAGCTCCCGACGCAGGTGATCCAAGATAGTGTGATTTCTGGGGTATGGGTCGGAGAGGGCAAAGTGTCCGAAATATACCGGGAGATGAGGGAAGAGGGGGAGGCGATGATAGAGGAGCTGAAGGGAAAATGGGAAGAAGAGCAGGGGGAAGAGATTGAGGAGGGGCTATGGGCTGATGCCCTAAGTAGGGTAAATTCCTCGTCCTCGTGTGCCAGGCTTTGCCTGATTCAATTTAAGGTTCTACATAGAACACATATGACGGGAGCAAGACTGAGCAGGTTTTTCGGGGTGGAGGACAGGTGTGGGAGGTGCTCGGGAAGCTCGGCGAACCACACACACATGTTCTGGTCGTGCCCGGCACTGCATGAGTTCTGGGGGGGGCGTGGCAAGGGTAATTTCAAAGGTGGTGAAGGTCCGGGTCAAGCCAGGCTGGGGGTTAGCTAAATTTGGGGTTGCGGAAGAGCCGGGAGTGCAGGAGGCGAAAGAGGCTGATATTTTGGCCTTTGCGTCCCTAGTAGCCCGGCGTAGGATTCTACTCATGTGGAAGGAAGCGAAACCCCCAGGTGTGGAGGCCTGGATAAACGACATGGCAGGGTTCATAAGATTCGAACGAATAAAATTTGCGTTGAGAGGATCGGCTCAGGGGTTTTCCAGGCGGTGGCAACCGTTCCTTGACTATCTCGCGGAACGATAATGAAAAGATAGAAATGACAGCAGCAGCAAAGGGGGGGAGCACTATTTTGTGTTTTTGCTATTTGTTTTTTCTCTTTAGTTGTTGTTGTTAGTTCACTATATTATTTAAATAATGTTATTTACCAGTTAATGTATAATCCCTTGTTGAGTTGTAAAAACGGAAAAAATTTTGTTTGAAAAATTTTAATAAAATATATATATTTTTTAAAATAGTAAGCAGCCAATCGCATTGAAGTATTCTCACATGGTGCAGGTTAGGTGATTGGCAATGTTAACTTGCCCCATAGATGCATAGGCTGGGTTGCGAGAATAGGACAGGGGAGTGGGCCTCGGCAGGGTGCTCTTTTGGAGGGTCAGTACAGACTCGATGAGCTGAATGGCCTTCTTCTGCACTGTAGGGATTTTATGAACTAACCGGAGCGTCAATTCTGACCATACGGTTAAGTGAAGCACCGAACCATTTAGAATTTTAAAAAAACCGCACTGTTTATTAGAAATGTTGCTGAATTCTTAAAAATGGGTACACATGCAAGATATTACTTAGACTTAGTAGCTCCCACATCAAAAGACAGAAATAAAAGTAGGCCACGAAAGCAAAGGCATTAACCAAATAATAATGAAACAACCAATAATGGATTCAAGGGATTTTATCACAGGACAAGATGGCATGATCTAATATTTGTAGAAGCCAAAAAGTATTGTTACAAGTGAGTTAGCCTCACACTAATGGGAATTGATGTCTGATAGAACACTATTCAAAATATTAGCTGCTGCTCCATGTTCCAATTGACAAATGTTGATGTTTCTGTAAAGCCTTTTCATTCAAGTATTTACTGCATATTACAAAATCGAGCACATGCAAATGGAAATCTGTAATAATCAATATTGGCCATGGAACAAAATAGGAAGTTGAAAATATTCCATTTTTTTTTTTTTTAAACAGAGACTTCTAAATTATAAATGATAATTGGTACCATGATTCTCAGTTTCAATTACTTTGATGACTAATTAATACATTTACCACTACAGAATGTTATTCAGCAGTGCTCCAACAAATAGAAAATAATCCAAAGCATGCAAATCTCAGTCATGGCATCCCCAAAGTACAAATTTCTGATCTTCATCTGGTCGTCAAGAACAGCATTGAGTGAAAAGTAAGGCACCTAAATCAATTGGAGCAAGGATTCTCAGGCTGTTATGCGAATCACCTCTATAGGCTGAGCACAGAAAAACACTAAGGTGACCATGAACAGGACCATCTCCTCTGCTAATTATTAAAAAAAGGGGGTTGACAACAAAGCTCCAGTATTTCTTGCGACACATAATTACCAATTTCAATGGATGTTTTATATTATAAAATTAGAAGACTTCACTCACATGTGTGGGTTCTGAAAGTGAACTCCTCCTGTTGGATTTAGTGGAAGCCTTGCTGTTGTCTTGATGGCTGGGTTGGCAAAATTCAACTTCAATGCTTTGCGTTTAACTGTTTAAAAAAGAAGAGAAACAAGGAAAGAAAAGATACTGTATTAAATCATTATATCCACTCGGTCCTAGATACCGTACCTTTGCTCAACAAATAAATGTATTCGATTTTACAATTATAATGAATTCAGGTATTGTGTTTATAATGTGACGTGCTACATCAATTGGAGGGAAATGATCGCTGCTTTTTTTATAAGAATTAAACTTGCCTTTTTTTAGAGACACAACTTTGCTCCACTGCTGCCTCTTGTGACAAGACTTCAGCAACAATTGTCTTCTGACAGATTTGGCACAAGATTTTAGGGTTGTGAAACAAAATCATACTGTACTTTGTACAGTAAGACAATCAATTATAACTTAGCAAACAGATTTTCGAAGTAGATGCTAGGAAGTAGCTGAGTATAACTGTCTCATCATCAAACATCAAATCTTCCACCAAATAGAATTTGTCAGACAGTGATCAGGATGGGAAGTTGAATGAATTTTCTCTTCCCTACCAAGAGCACATACGCTGAACATAGCGTTAATTTCATTCCTCCATCCGAGTTTCCTAATCTGTGTACAGATTAGGAAATGAATCCAGACCTTTCTGCTATGTAGGAGCAAAAAGCATGGCTATTGGTTACCAAGGACAAATTATTGGCCATAGCAAGACTTTATTTGGCATGGGAAAATGGGGCAGTTTCAAATGAATTAATATGAAGATATTCCACCATACTTCCAAATATAGGAATGAGTTTTGCTTTCCCTTACATGTTTATACATATTCACTATATCCCAAAAAAGGAAAACAGACACATGACCATTTTCACTTTAAGGAACACACTGCCTGTGGAAGTAGTTGAGTCGGAAACATTAGGGACCTTCCAAGCGGCTATTGGATAGGTACATGGATTACGGTAGAATGATGGGGTATAGATTAATTTGTTCTTAATCTAGGACGAAAGTTTGGCACAACATCATGGGCCGAAGGGCCTGTTCTGTGCTGCATTTTCTATGCTCTATGCATATCTATTTTACCACTTGAGAAACAAGTCATGCATAACATTAACACTTTATTTCATCTTTTCAAATTGATTGATCAAATAAGAAATACTGGGTTTGTCACTGAATTGGTAGCACAGGTTTGTATCTAAATTTGATTGACAGTGTACTGACAAAACTGGATTTTTAGAAATTAATTCAAACCATATAGGCACGGCCAGCATTTATTGCCCAGCCCTTGAAGTTGGTCGTGAACTGCATTCTTGAACCGCTGCAGCTCAAAATAGCTTTTCCTGTGGCGGTTTCAATACAACCGAGTGGCTGGCTCAGCCATTTCAGAATGCAGTTTTGCAAAGGCGATTAGGGATAGGTAAGACATGTTGGTCTTGCTATGCCCATATCTCATGAAAGAATTTTTCAGTTCAGAGCCAATCACATTAGATATATATTATATATTAAAAGATATAGGCCACAATGGCTGAATTTCAACTCTAAAGAGCACACGTGGATGGATGTTTACGGCTATCTGGTCATCACATGAAGACCTAAGCGTTTTGTTCTAGAGAGAAATGAACTGAATCTAAACTCATCATGTGCCATGGTGGGATTTGAACTCATCTCTGGATTATTAGCCTAGGCTTCTAAATGACTCATCCAATAATTTAACCATGCCGCTACCACACCCATAATTATAATATAACCATCGCCATTACATTATGGAACTACACACCCAGTTTACTGCAGACATCTACTAATGACAGAACTTGTATTTTTACCTTTAAATGTTACCTGAATGCGGAGCTGAAACTAAACACACACTCTGTGCTTGAACTTATGTGTGGCTACACTAAACTGACAAACGCAGAATGCCAAGCTGGAAACAACATTTGAATGCTTACCACAAGCAAAAATTGATGGCACGAAATTACACTGAAAATATCAGGTTTAAATGAAATTACTTCACAGTATTTTTCAGTCCAATGAAGTTTAAATTTTGGAACTTGAATTATACACTTATCAATAATAACCTATTTGGGATTATGTCATTATTAAAATGAAAGGAAAGTCTAACAATGTACATTTTATTCAAAATACTCTGCTTCCAGATGTTATTTTTATAAAAGAACAAATGCACGGACCACAATTCTATTATTAGAAAAACAATAATTTTCTCAATTTCTGGGAACTATGGAAAATCAAAGTCTTCAATCATTGTTATGTTAGGCCGCAGCATCATTGATAGAATATCTTCTGCAACAGCTCCATTGTAAAGTGGGAGCTATAACTTAACGCCAGCCCAAGTGCCATCCTAGAACCAGAATAAGTCACAAAATGACATCACTGGTTGGATACTTTACCGTGATACGCCATTAATCTGTTCAGGAGGAAACAAATGCCATTCCTCCAACCTTGGAATTCTACTGTGGAGAGGCAACTTCGCAATCTGCAAATTTCCCAAATTCAAAAAGTATGCAGAATATGCTCCTACTCCAAGAAGGTGGAGATACAAGGAGGATCTTCAAAATGTTAAGAGTCAACAGGCCTCACACTTTACTACGGAGGCCTTCAAGATTATCTTCTGGACAAGAGTCTGTTCAATGGAGCAGGAGGTTAGTACTTCTTCCAAAAGGTAGACCGAGTTTCTTCTTCCAAAGATAGACTGAGCTCCGTGATCAGCAGCCCATAGGAAGAAGGCGGCTCAGTAACTTCACTGCAACCTGACATTTGAAGGATCAACATCCTTTTATGCTGGACTGTGTGACGACAAGACCCCAGACAGCACAGCCTCCCAGACATTCTTGTCCTTGGTCACGGAGGTTTTTGATGACAGTTCATGGGAGAGTCTGATCAAACTGCCAACTCTGGACAAGTTGACAAAAGCCATCAGGTCCTTTGGAGGGATAAAACTTCCGGAAGCAATGGCTTACCAGTGAAGTTGCATTCAACTCATCCCAGAACTGCTGGAAATGTATGAGAGGATGCTTTTGGACGGCAGCATGTCAAAGTCCTTCAGGAAAGGTATCATTACCCTCATCTACAAGTGGAATGGGGGGGGGAGATCGGAAATTGGCAACCCATTTCACTATTTAATGTGGACTACAAAATTCTGTCTGAGGTCATTGTCAATCGAATCATGTCTGGTCTCGAGTTAGTCATTCACCCTGACCAGACCTGTGCTGTACCCGGCAGAGAGATCTCGGATAGACTCACATGACTCAAGGATACGATCGCCTATGTATGGTATAGGGGGATGGACACCTGCTTCACCAGCCTGGACCGAGAATAGGCCTTTGACACAACATCACATACCTACACGATGGAAGTGCTCTTCAAAATGGAGTTTGGGGAGGGAATCCACAATTGAATCCAACATCTCTATAAACATCAGAGGAGCAGTTTCAATCAGTGGATGGGAATTCAAAAGCTTTCGGATCAAATCTGAAATCAGGCAGAGCTGACCACATTGCCACAGAACGCTCCATTCAGTTGGGACTTTGCCACACCTCCAAACACTTATGGAAAAATTTCTGTAGGAAACCACCTCTGACCCCAAGTCCATCAGGCAGTGATCCACATCTAACATATTTTAAGGCCCTGTGGGGAAAAGAGATATGGATCCCATAGTATGTTTGGAGGGCCGAAGAACCTGCTCCTGTGCTGTACTTTTATTTTCTTTGTATGGTTCCCTGTCAAAGTCACGTGGCAGAATGCCTCATCAAACAAGCACCAAAATGAAACTTGGTTGGTGGTGAGAAGGGGTCCTTCCTGTCAGATCCTTCTCAGCCCCTCCGTATAAAGTCCTCGAGGCATAAATGGTGGGCAAGAGACAGTTGTCCACCACCCTCTGGAATGTACCTTTTCAAGGAAAGTCTGGAAAGAGTTGCAGCGGTTTTTAATCGAGGTTCATCCCTAGAAGCTCCCTGTGGAAGGACTCTGCTCTAAAGGTTGTTCCCAAGGATGCACAGAGATAAACATCAACAGCAAATGGAGGACTATTAACTCCATGAAAGGCACTCTTTGCGCTGCACAAAACTTGATCTTCCAGAGAAAAGAGTTGTCCAACACAGAGTGCTGCAAACTGGCATATTGCAAGGTCCATGACTGATCTTATCAAGTGGCTCGAGGAAACAGATGGTCTACGTCTACTCTTAATTCATATATGTATGTCATATGTAGGGCTACTTGGTTAAAAACGCAATAAAGCTTGGGCAGTCACTGCAAAGGTGAAATGGGAAACGGCCACTGTTTAAGGCCTTTCTGCCACAGTGCACCAACGGGCTGGAAACTGGTAAAATCCCTCAAGCTGTAGGTTTGACATGTAATGAATATTGTACACATTAACTGTAATTGCAAATGTAGTAACACACAGTATTGGAAGAAACTTAGACAGTTTTGGAAGCTTTGACAGAGTTATTCAGGCTCAAAATGTTAGCTCCCTTCTCTCTCCACAGATGCTATCAGTCCTGCTGAGATTGTCCAGTATTTTTGGTTTTTGATTGGAAGAAACGGATTACCTCATGTATTGTCAACTGTAAATAAACGTACTTCTATAAATTGTATGAATATATTTTTGGAAAATATCCTTATACTTATCTCAGTCACTCGTAATTTTCTACAATACAAAATGGCTCCAGAGCAATTCACCAGCCAGCTCCCTATTGCTGCCATAGGTGCGAGGCACCCTGGTCTGCCTTCGAAATAACAACATAGACCAGCACAGAAGGCTTGAATTTACATTCCGTTTGGTGTTGCTAACTTTGGTTGGCTCTTAATTCATTGCCCGTTGGGTCTTTACTGAATTTGCTCTGTTTCTATAACCTTTGCTCTAGAGTCGCCAGGTATCTTTATGATACCGCCACAAGGTTCAAGTTCAAGTACTGATCAATAACTCAACACACCAATTAGTAAGATTCAAATGAAAACTCATTTATTATACACAGTAAATAACTATTCATGCATATAACTCTACTTTCTAGACTAACTCTATCACTAAAAGGCCTATACCTAGCTTTCGAACTGGCCCACCAGGTCAGGGGAACAAATGGCCTTTCGTTCGATTCTGAGTCTGCAGGATTCAAAAGCTGGTATGGACTGGTAGCTAGGAGCGCCTATCTCGTAGCGTGCGTTGACTGGAAACTTACTTGGTTGTTGCGGCAGCTAGGCAGTTCACTGTCAAGGGTTGATTCGAGTTGCTGAGTGACCCTGCCAAGAAGGACGATTTGAACTTGGGGACTCTACTTTATAGTCCCCAGGGGCTTTGCGCGTTCGGGGCGGACCCCGTACCTGGTTCCAAGTGATTGGACTGCGTTCCAATCACTTGGATCGATTTCTCCAATACTGGAGCTGTTCCCTGATCACTGGGCGGTCCCTAGGTGTCCGTTGGCCTTCCTTTGTCTTGGCTCCTGCTGGCGCCGATGAGTCTAGCTTGGCCTTGTTTACCTTAAATGTTTCAATTGTTCCTGGGTATCACTCATTAATATGCAGATGGTTGTTGGTTTCAGTGTTGTCTGGGTTTCTGCAAAGTCTAATACATAGGAAACTTTGCACCTGCTAGTTTTTGCCTGTGTTGGCTGAATTTCCCTGTAGTCTTTGCGGATCTCCATTTTAAGTCGGGATGTGGCCAACCCAGGTGGCTGCACGCCCTCCTTGTGATCCCTAACGCGAAGCGTGAAGGATCACATAACCGCATCGTCTTCACTTCCTGACCCAGCGAGCACTCTTCCATGGCCTCTACACTGACCATAACTATGTATGAAAATTTTTAAATAACAATTCTAAATGTCGCTATGTCACAACAGGGACATGCATTACAACATTAAAAAAACGGTACCTCTAGCTATCCTCAATAAACTATCAAAAATAATCTACAACACTTAAAATTTACAAATAGCAGCAACACAAGTTTGTCTGGCTTGGCAGCCAAGCACAGAGGTTTACATTTCTTTATTGAACAAAACACCCATAAAGAAAAGCGGATGCACTTTAATTCATTCGAGGGGTTAGATGAAGTGCAAAAATAGGGGACCTAAACGTGTATACCGGGGTGCGAGAGCGGTAGGCTCTCCTTCGCCATTTTCTGAGTCTAAGTGTCTGCACAACACTGCAGAGTATCGCCAGTACTAAGAGTGATTCGACAATGTACGATAGTGAATATCAGGTTAGAAACTTGTCACACCAGGTCGGGGTGTCGGTAACTATCTCGGGGTTAATTATGTCAGGGTGTAGTGTATGGTCGGGGTGGGAATCATTCACGGCCTGTGTGGTAGGGGTCAGGGGGGGTAGCGCCTGCGTGCAACTGAAGGGATCCTGCTAAGATCCAGGCGAGCATGAAGGCTGTCTTCATCTTTCCATCTTTCTGTCTTCTTTTTCTTCCTCTGAAGTTCCTGAGGTTCCGGAGTTCTATGGACACAAGCATAATATCTGTTACTATCTTGTGTAATATCTTGAATGTTAGCATGTCTGTCTTTTAGTGCCAATTTCCCTTTATAATTGGTCACCACGTGTGTTCATTTGTTTTTAAAAAACGAATATTCGGACAAGACATTTAAAAACATACTGCCGTACTGCGAGCCGTCTCGCAGCCTGTGTAATTTACCATCCTAGTGTTTGAGGATGTAAATAGCAGAGGGAAGCAACCATCGGTTGCCAAAACCAAAACAAAATTTTGAACATAATGAGCCAAAAATGGGGTGCGTATGGGCCGCGGTGGGTAAGATTTGGATGGAATCCCCGGGTAGGACGGTGATAAATGCCGTATGTGCTCGACCCGAGCGTAGCTGACCAGAGGGGGGTCCTCAGGCAGGGCGGAGACCAATGCCGTTTCTCCACTGCCTGAGCAAGCGGCAAGAACGGGCAAAAATGTAGTCAACATGGGGGGTTGCTGTAAAGGTTCTACCGTCGAACCAGAAGAGCAGTTATGAACGGGGGCTGGCAAACTCTCAGCGGTTTCTGCCGATAAGCGTGCTGGCAAGTTTTCACAGGTTTCTGCCGACAAATATGGCGTGTGGCTGTGGAACTTTCGAGTTTACCAACAACACATAGCAATAACACTAACAAACAAACATTGAACAACATGCTGCAGGTTCCATCAGAAAGGACACCGTTTTTCCCAAGCGGTTTCTTTTTAACACATCATCTGGACACCTCAGTTATCAGTTGCGAACAGGGTCGCAAAGGGGTTCTCGCTTTGGGAGTCAGACTCAAAGTCATCCTCTTCTCCCGGATGCCATACTCTGGAATGGATGAGTGTTGATAAAGCTGCATGGTGTGACTTAGGGTCCAGCTCGTTGTTTCGGACGAGCCTGTATGAATTGTCACGGTGCCAAAAGGTGGTGTCTAATTCTGTGGGGACAGAGTCGTCATCGTAGGGCGGTGGTCTTTGGTCGGGTTTGTTGAGGAATGTGATCAGGAAGGGATCACTCGAATCGTGTTCAGATTCACTGGGTGTGGGTCCTGTTGCATGGGGATAGTAGGGAGGCGTGCTGTGACTATTGTCTGTGTCACAGTCGCTGTCGCTGCCGTCTGTGGGCGTTCCGGGGCGGAGTCTAGAGTTCGGGGGTGGAGTCGAGGTTCGAGTCCGTGGAGGGGTTGGACCTGTTGGGCGAGGGTGGGGATACGTGGACTGTGGTCTGCTGCGTCGAGCATGACGTGGTGCGTGTGGTTAGACTGCGAGCCATATGCCTTGAGCTGGTTAATATGGAACCACGCGGTCTTCCCGTTGGGGTACTTAATTTTATACACGGAGAGGCTTACTTTGTCCGCAACGGAGTATGGACCCGAATACTTGGGTGACAGGAACGTGCTGGGGTTGTAAATGGAGAGCATGACCTGCTGTCCTACTTCATACCCAGTTGAGTGCACTGTCTTATCGAAACAGGCCTTGCTCTGTTTCCTCCTGGTGCCTAATTTTACTGCGGCTGCTAGCTGAGCCGTTTTTACATTTTCCACTAATTGCTTCACTGCGTTCTCGTGTGTGAGGGCCGTCACTTCGGGGCTGGTCAAGTCAAGTCCTAATAAAAATTCTGTGCCTTTCATTGGGCGTCCGGTCATGAGAGTGTGTGGGGTGTATCCTGTGGATGTTGAAACGGTGTCACGTAAAAACATTAATGCAAAAGGGAGGACTGAATCCAAAGTGGTGCTGTTTTGTTGGACCATTTTTCTGAGGGTTGCCTTTAGGGTCCGATTCATTCGCTCCATGATACCACTGGACTGGGGGTGGTATGCGATGCGGAATTTTTGGCTAATGCCAAATATCGTGAGGACGTTCTTCATGACACGTCCCGTGAAATCGGAACCTTGGTTGGATTCAATGCTGCGGGGGAGGCTCCATCTCGTAAAGATGTGGTGGGTTAAAATCTTTGCGGTAGTCTTTGCCGTGTTAGTTCTAGATGGGAATGCTTCTACCCATTTTGTAAACGTGTCTATCACAACTAACACGTACCTGTGACCATTCCTGCTAGGGGGCAATGGTCCTATAAAATCAATCTGGAGGTTAGTCCAGGGGCCATTAACGGGGCGGGTATGGCGAAGCTGAGCTTTCTTTGCGTATCTGTCCGGATAGTTTTGGGCACAGATAAGGCAATTTTCAACGTAGTGCGTGATGCCGTCCTTCAAATTCGGTCACCAACAGAGCTGCCCGAGGTGGGCTGTAGTGGGGTCAATTCCCTGATGCCCATGACTATCATGGGACAAACAAATAAGCTGATTCCTGTCCTGTTCAGGAACCACATAAAGGGTGTCTTTTAGGACCACACCGTCATGTGTGGTCAGTGCATTTTTAAACCTATCGTATGGGGCTGGAAAGCTTCCTTTTAAAATCTCCCTGAGATTACCGTCTTGCTTCTGGGCCTGCACTAAATCCTCGATATTAGTCTGTGAGACCTGAACTGCATTCACTGGGGCGCTTTCAGGGGGGTTCCAAAAATGTCCATGTCTGGAACCTGCTTTAGCCAGTGCGTCGGCTTTTACATTTCCAGATGGGGAGGAACGGTGTTGACTTCGAACTTTAACAATGCCAAATATTCTGTCCTGTGTTTTATCTAAAATGTGCCGGAGCAATGGGGCTGAAGGGAGGGGTTTTTCGTCTGCAGAAACAAATCCTCTTGCTTTCCACAGGGGTAGGAATTCTGTGAGGCTGTTATAGACATAGTGGCTGTCCGAGTATATGTCTGCTGGACTGGGGAAGGAATCTGGGTGATCTATGATGTACGCAATGGCTGCTAGTTCTGCCGCGTGCACGCCTAAGTGTCCTGATAGTTTTAAGGAGATTTCTTCTAGGGCGTGTCCGCGTCCTCAACATAGATGGCGCATCCTGTAATGCGCTTCCCGTCTAATACTGTGGAAGAACCATCCACATAAATCCTTAGTGGTGCGCACGTGTCTGTGGGCTGGGGGTGAACTACCTATCTTTCTGGGGGGTACTTTTGCGATAAAGGGGCCTGTGTTGTGGTGCGGTGAGATGATTTCACATTTGTGGGGGGTGCCTGGGTACTGAAGATTGTCGGCTAGGAAAGTGTGGGTCCTGGTCCTTTTAACAGTGATGTCCCATCCCTGCAAAAGAAGGGTCCACCTGGCTGCTCTAATCTGGCTTACTGAACCGTCCTTAAGTCGTCCGTCAAGTAACAGTTGGGTGTGGGAGGGGGGGGGGGGGGGGGGGGGGGTGTTCTGTGAGGATTGTGATGGGGTTTAGTCCGGTGATGTATGAAAATTACTGAACTGCCCAGAAAACTGCGAGCAAGTGCCTTTCACAGGCCGAAAATCCCTGAACAGGATCTAAAACTCTGGAGGCGTTGTTGATTTCCAAATTTCTTTCTCAGTCAGTCTGGCCTCAATAAAAGTCGAGATGGATTTGCAAGTAAAAAGAAGTTATTTTATTCAGCTTGCAAGCTACCTAGTCCACAGTGATACAGACAACATGTTGCTGTCTGCAGTCCCGGGAACTAAGTGAAGGTCCCAGACAAAGAGGTCAGTACTCATACATTCAAATGGCATCAAGTTTCACATACTCGACACCCATAGGTCATCCTGTGTCCCTCCTGACTTGTTTGATCTATTCTGATTGGCTCACTTCCAATCCCTTTCTCCGGCCCCTCACTTCCAATCCCTTTCTCCGGCCCCTATCAATGCAGCATCACTCTCATAGACACACCTCTTCCTGCTTTTTCCATGCGGTCTCAAATCCCTTTGTCTCTACCTGCCAGAATCAAAGTGGCTTATTTCTACATTACATTAACTAATATCTCTAAAGTAACTATTTTATATCACATTCGTCAGCGTAAGCCAGGGGTCTTAACTGTTCGTGCCGTTTCTGGAGGAGCACGGCCGAAAGGGCATGGTCTGTGCTAGCTATCTCTATAGCATAGGGGGAAAGCGGGTCTGGAACCTGTAGTACGGGGCCTGCAATGAGTGCGCGCTTTAAAACATCTACAGCATCCGTGTGGTGCGGAAGCCATTCCCAAGGGGCTCCTTACTTTGGGAGTTCCGAGAGGGGTGCTGCTTTGGTTGCGAAACCGTCAATATGGTTTCGGCAGTAGTTAACCAGTCCTAAAAGCGACCGGAGGTCCGAAACGTTCTGGGGAAGGGGCAATTTGACAATCGAGTCAATTCGTTTATGCTCAATCTCGCATTCACAATGCGTGATAATCGTTCCCAAATATACCACTTTGTCTTTCAAAAGTTGGGCTTTCTTGGGGTTTACTTTACAACCAATCTGCTGGAGGAGTTCGGCCAGAAGCTCGATGTGCTCTGCCTTGGTGTCTGTCTGCAATAATAGGTTGTCCACATACTGGACCAGACATTCAGGGCGAGAAGATTTTGATAATCCGTTTGCCAGCTGTCGGTGGAAAATGGAGGGAGAGTTGTGGAATCCTTGTGGAAGGCATGTCCACGTATACTGCTGACCGTTAAAAGTGAAGGCAAATTTATACTGGCACGCATTTGCCAATGTAATGGACCAGAATCCGGTACTGATGTCCAAAACCGTAAAATATCATGAGTTGAGTCCCTGCTTGAGCATGATCTCGGGACTTGTGGCTACCGTGGGTGCTGCTGCGGGGGTGACTTTGTTGCGTTCCCGGTAATCGATGGTCAGTCGCCATGATCCATCGAGCTTTCTCACTGGCCAAATCAGGGCATTATTAGTAGAGGCTACCGATCTAAGTACGCCTTGTTCTAATAAGCTGTCAATAACCTTTGAGATATCTCCCTCTGCCTCTTGGGGAAATCCGTATTGCTTCTGGGGTCTCGGGTCAGGTTCTATTATTTGAACCGAACCAGCCATTCTGCCGTAGTCATGTTTATGACTTGCAAATGCGGTCCTGTTTTTCTGAAGAACTGCCCTAACCTGTTTATCTGCACTAATCGTGGTCGGGTCAAACTAAAATTCGCCGACTGCGCTAACCTTGTTTGCATACTCACCTACTGTGAGCGTTGCGGGGGCTCTTGCTGACTTTGTCATTTTCCATACACATTGATTTACTAGGTCAAATGAAAGGTTGTGGGAGTTCATGAAATCAATGCCCAAAATGTGTTCTGCTGAGTGGTCCAGATCGGCCAAAACTATGGGGTGTTTTGTCGTAATGTTGCCAATTTGAATGGGTGCAGGGGCTGTGATGTGTCCCTGCTGTGAGTGGCCTGTGAAGCCGCTGAGGGTGATTGTGGCTGTAGTGGGCCACGTGTCCTTTTGGAACATGGTGGAGGAATTAATTGTGGTGCGGGACCCTCCGGTGTCCCAGAGAAACTCGATGGGCTGTCCCCGTATTTTCGCTGCAACGACTGGTCGGCCGGACCTATCCCAAAGGGTGTCGCAGACCCAACTGGGGGAGCCCGAACACCGTCAGTCAGTTCCGTTCAGGTCTGTCTGGTCTGAACGGGTGCCTACACTCTGTATGGGCTTTGTCTCGTTATTATTCAGAGTGCCTGTCTGCTGGGCTCTCTGTGGCTTTTGTGGGGCATTGCACTCTCGCTTTTTGTCCTGCCTCTGTGGCATGGGAGATAAGGGTGCGGGTCCATTTGGCCATGTTGTCTTGGGACAAATGGGCGCGGTCTAAGTTGCCGAAAACGGCTGTAAAATGAATCCACAGGCGTCCAGCAAACGCTGTGGGGTGTTCGGTTTTCTTCTGCCTGCACTTATTCAGGCCTTCTACTGGGTCACCTCTGTTATAGCCGATCGCATCTAGGATCGCCATGTGCATCTCTGCAAGGGTGCCTCCTCCTACATTCTGTGGGTCGGGAAGGGCTGCTACAACTGAAGGTTGTAAACTCAAAACTGTGAGCTTCACTTGCTCACGCTCATCCAGGCCGTACATGGTCGCCTGCTGCTTCACTCTAGCAAAGAAGTGGTGGGGGTCTGAGGTGGGGAGGAATGGTGTGATCTTTTCGCACGCATCCCATAATTGGGTCACGGTTAAGGGGGTGGTGTAAAGGAATTCCGCGTCTCCTTCCGATGTGACTGTGCGTAGGGTACTGACTGGATTCATGGATGCCTGATCTATCTGCTCTGTGGGGGGTTGGGTGCTTTTCTCTTTTGGGGCTTTCCTTGCGCACATGTTCCCTGAACATACCTATGCGCGGTTTCATTTAATTCTTGCCAATCAGGGCCGTCTTCCTCATCTAATTGGGATCCAAAGGTGCTCTGAAACCCATTTTGCACTGAAAGCAAAGACTGAAGTTCCGCAATCTGCTTCCTGCATTTTGAATGATCTAATGAGCTTTGTCTGTGCTCCGTGGTGGCAGCATGGAGTGCTCTTAACACTGCCTTTAGATCGCTGCACTGCCTCTACCTGTTTCTCTGTCTCTTCTCTTACCAGGACTGCACGTTGTGTGTCCTGATAGGCCTTCTCATATTGGGTTTGGAAGCTGCTCAGATGCACTAGACAAGACTGGTGTACCCACTTGGCATCATCCACCTCTCCGTCCTTTGCTGCCAACTTCCTTCTTAATTCTATATTCTCTCTCTCAATCTCACTAACATCGACCTTGCTCATTCGATGTCTCTCTTCTATTTCTTTTTGGAGCGTCCGAATGACCTCCTCTGTGCCTTGCAATTGTGCCAGACAGGACATGATTGCCATCGGCTTGCGAGCTTTCCCTAAGCTTTTCTTATGGATCTCTGACAGGTTCTCCCACCAAGTATGTCCTATACTCCCAGGTCCTGTTTCCTCATTATCACATAATTCACTCCAAAGGGGCCATCCTTCCCCTTTGAGATATTTCCTGATCTCTTCTTCCCAAACAGGACACTGTCCTGCTCTGCTGCTGGTCGCTGCGACCTCGAATTCCTGGGGGTTCATAAGGCGTTCCATTGCCTTCATTGCAATTTTCTCTATCTGAATGCTCTTTTAAAATTTGGAATGAGGGGTACTAAGGTGGTGCTGTAATCACGGGTACGGCGTTCGCTAATTTCCGGAATATAAACTCCAGACAGTTTTTCGCAACAAAAATTTATCAGTTTTACCTTATAGCCCTGTTAGTTACGCATGCATTAACATGCTTCCGAATTATGAGGATTGATCACAACTGCTTGAACACTTGTGGTTTTTCTGTTCCCAATTGGATTCTCAATTCAAATTTTGGATTCTCCCGGAGTGGTCAGGTCACTTCTAAATCGGGTCCCGTCAGGATGTCGCCAGTAAATGTTGCTAACTTTGGTTGGCTCTTAATTAGTTGCCCATTGGGTCTTTACTGAATTTGCTCTGTTTCTATAACTTTTGCTCTAGAGTCGCCAGGTATCTTTATGATACCGCCACGAGGTTCAAGTTCAAGTAATGATCAATAACCCAACGCACCAATTAGTAAGATTCAAATCAAAACTCATTTATTATACACAGTAAATCACTACTCATGCATATAACTCTACTTTCTAGACTAACTCTATCACTAAAAGGCCTATACTTAGCTTCGGAACTGGCCCACCAGGTCAGGGGAACAAATGGCCTTTCGTTCGATTCTGAGTCTGCAGGATTCAAAAGCTGGTATGGACTGGTAGCTAGGAGCGCCTATCTCGTAGCGTGCGTTGACTGGAGACTTATTTGGTTGTTGTGGCAGCTAGGCAGTTCACTGTCAAGGGTTGATTCGAGTTGCTGAGTGACCCTGCCAAGAAGGACGATTTGAACTTGGGGCCTCTACTTTATAGTCCCCAGGGGCTTTGCGCGTTCGGGGCGGACTCCGTACCTGGTTCCAAGTGATTGGACTGCGTTCCAATCACTTGGATCGATTTCTCCAATACTGGAGCTGTCCCCTGATCGCTGGGCGGTCCCTAGGTGTCCGTTGGCCTTCCTTTGTCTTGGCTCCTGCTGGCGCCGAGAAGTCTGGCTTGGCCTTGTTTACCTTAAATGTTTCAATTGTTCCCGGGGATCGCTCATTAATATGCAGATGGCTGTTGGTTTCAGTGCTGTCTGGGTTTCTACAAAGTCATACACAGGAATAATACACAGGAAACTTTGCAGCTGCTAGGTTTTGCCTGTGTTGGCTGAATTTCCCTGTAGTCTTTGCGGATCACCATTTTAAGTCGGGAAGTGGCCAACCCAGGTGGCTACATTGGTACCTGAGGAAATTTGTTTCTCTTTTAAATAGAATTAAAGTAAAGAGCAACATTCAATATTGCAACAAGGCAAGTGAAACCAGACTTGGAAAAAAAACTGTTGGAGTAAAATGATGCTAACTAAGCACTTGACAGAGTATTTTCAGGATAGTTTTTAAAACTCGCTACAATTCAGGTACGCTGTTGCCCTGAACATGTTGTTGTTCTATGGATCAGTGTCAGAGAATAGTTCTTGCTGTCTCATGGAGCAGCCAAAAGGCAACCCTCCTTTTACACAGGAGATGCAAAAATAACATGTCCATAAAATTCCTGTTTTCAACCCAAAGATCCATAAATAATATTATATGCATAGTATCTTAATTATTGGCAGCATGCAGCTCACCATAATGAGTTGGGACCTTTACAAAGAAACGCAATACTGGTGAATTTGCACAAAGGGCCCAGACATATATCAAAATTCAAACAAAGTCCTCATAAGTTGGGAAAGATTTTAGTACTGCGAGAAAGAGGAAAGAAATAGTGTCACACGTGAATTCATATTATACTGCAAATATTTATTTGATCAATGTCATTCTGAGCTCTTTATAAGATAGATTAACAGTACAAATAGCTGTACTCTTCCAGTCAATTACCTACTGCATGGAAAGCACTTGGTAGCTGCCCGTTGTGCCCCATGATTCAGAACATGATTTAAGATTTACTGGAGTAGAACTTGCAGTTTAACAATGTGACATATTGCATTAGTCCAGGTACAAGATCGTTAAATGTTTTCAGTTAATAGAAAATGTTTCATAATCAATTCAGCTCATTTTCAAAGCCTTTCCAAGCGAGCTTAGTAAAAAAAACATGGCTAACAGTATGGAATGTGATGGATCCAATTTTGACCAATAGTGCCATCAAAACAACTCTTTGCAAATAATTACTTCTGCATTTTTCTTTTAAAATCAACGGCAAGTAGCAGAAGCCAGTTTAAACTAACACTGCAATATAGAAAGCTCCTTTTTTTAAAATCCTAAACTTAAATCCTAAATTTTAAAGTCAATTTTCAAATCATGCATCACGATAGAATATCGTGCAAATGATCAAATCTCTCAGGGAAGACAGCTGTTTTAACAGAATGCATGCTTGTGCAATCATGTCTTTTGCATGCCCTGTTTTGTTAGTTTCCATAAATATTAATCGCCTGATATGACTGAACAGCAACCCTGACTTATATGATGAGCCTTGTAGAGCACTCCCATTGAATTACACCCATGCAGGTGCTTTGCGAATCGGAAGGTTCACTTGTCTCCTGAAAAAAGTCTGAGGGGTGACTTAACAGAGGTCTTTGAAATTATGAAATGTCTTGCTGCAGTGAATAGAGAGAGAATGTCTCCTCTTGGTTGGGTGGGGGGAGCAAGACAAATAACTAGAATGAATATAAATCTTCACCATGAAATCCAATAGAGATTCAGAAGAAATTTCTTTACCCAAATGAGTGATAAAAACCATGGAGTTTTTGAAGCGAGCAGTTCAGATACATTTGCGGGAAGACCAAACAAATATATGAGGGGGAAGATAATAGAGGGTTAGATTTAGATGAGGAAAAATCGGAGGAGGTTCACGTGAAGCATGGATTGGTTGGGCTGAACAGCTTGTTTGTGCTGTATATTCTATGTAATCCAATGCAGTCTTGGGTGTGCAATCATCTAAACTGTTTCTAACCAGGGTCCCAGGTTCGATTCCGGCTTGGGTCACTGTCTGTGTGGAGTCTGCACATCCTCCCCGTGTGTGCGTGGGTTTCCTCCGGGTGCTCCGGTTTCCTCCCACAGTCCAAAGATGTGCAGGTTAGGTGGATTGGCCATGATAAATTGCCCTTAGTGTCCAAAATTGCCCTTAGTGTTGGATGGGGTTACTGGGTTATGGGGATAGGGTGGGGGTGTTGACCTTGGGTAGGGTGCTCTTTCCAAGAGCCGGTGCAGACTCGACGGGCCGAATGGCCTCCTTCTGCACTGTAAATTCTATGATCTAACACAGGCATAAATTCTGTCAAATCTTAGTGAACATTTGAATAAAACATCAATTATACCTCAAATATGGTTTCTTCTATTCAGATTCCATCTTACTGATCAAAAGATATACATGAAAAATGATGTATAAAGGTTCGCAAAATTTAAAGGCTTAAAATGCACTTAAATACCAAATGTAGTGTAAAAGGAGTTTCCTCCCTGCTCATAGCCAGCAATAATGGGAATCAGGATAATGTGAACCAACAATCACAAAAGCACTATACCTCATGTGAAAGACATGCAGAAATAAATTAAGTCACAAATTGTGAAGTTCAAGTTAACGTTCTGTCTGACCTTAGGGAATATGCAAAATGAAGATTTCCTCAAAGTATGTTCTATTATTATTTCCACAGAGGTGCAAAAAAAGTATGTTTGGGACAAAAATGTGACTTCGGTCAAGGAAGTATTTGTCCACTTATTGAATTAGGATCTTAATTGAAAATTACCTGATGGAATTCTTTTAACTCAAGAAAATGTATTTCAAGGAAAGGCTTTGTCCAAGTAATTGGAGAATTTCAGTAAGAATCAAAATGAGCTCTAAAAAGGAAAATGTTTGAAGAAATACTTGTTTAAATTATACAGATAAATTTAAAAAAACTTGGATCAAAATGCAAGCATCAAGGTAGCTTTGTAGGAAAAGGCTTTCAAAGGTGTGCCATGAAGATAAAATTGAAACCTTACAAAGAAACTGAAACTGTTCTGATATACCTACATCAATGCATTCATCATACACATTATACATCATACGTCCACATTACCCAACAGATTGAAAGGGGAAGCCCAAGATTATTCTTTAAACTGCAAATGACTAGCTGAAAATACTAAAAATAAACAGAGTTTTCCTACTTTAAACTAACGGAGTTAAAATTAAAGTTAAGACTATTTTTTCTGAAATGGGAGTTACATTAGATTAAGCTGAACCCAGCTAAAGCTCAGATGATTAGCATTGCAGGTGAAGGCTACTATGCTAATTACATAATCTTGCTTGGGCAGAATCAATGAAAGAAAATTGTGCATTATTTTATTTTGCTGATGAGCTAAAAAGTAAAATAGTGGCTACAATTTTAAACATTTTTTTTGCTGACACCTACAGTAGCATAATCAATGTTACATGAATCATTTATGTAGCATAATTCAAGAGCCACACCAAAACCTACAAAATTCAACCCCAATGCATTTCTTATACCAGGATTCTTCCTGCCATCTGTTGGAGGAGCGGAGATATATCTCAGTCAAACCATTGAAATCAAAAAGAACCTAATTAATGTTACTAATCCAGAACACAGGAGGTAGCAACATACCTGTAATTAAGGATAATTGACACTGTGCCAAACTAATGGCATGAAGGAGTGGGTCATAGATTCATCCACAGGAACACCACCAGAACCATATTGATATTACTGATGACTAATGACAATCTACACTTTCAACTTTCTAACTCAACCCATGAACTTCAGCGACAGCACAATTAATCTCCCGACAGGAAGAACAGTAGGCACAAGGAATGCCATATTTTGAAAACATGCACTGGTACACTACTGTGGAATCAGACGCAGAAAACTGAGCTGCATTTGTATAAGTTGCCATTGTGCTAAGGCAACATGATGAACAAACAGACACCTGCAACAGAATACATTCTAACAGTGTCATGATTTCCACATTCATCTTTCACCAGCTACTGCTTCCTTGGTGTCCCAAGAAAACTTACACAGGCCAGTGCACGGACATTGAGATTGAAAGCAACATAAATAATTCTGTAAGAAACTAGAGAGCCGTAAACACAGCCAGTCCATCATGCGAACTCACCTCCCACCCATTGACTGTCTACACCTCCCGCTGCTTTGGGTAAGCGGGCAGCATAATCAAAGACCCTTCCTACCCGAGTTATTCTCTCTTCCAACCATTTCCATCGGGCAGAAGATACAAAAGTTTGAAAACACGCACTAACAGATTCAACCCGCTGTTACCAGAATCCTGAATGACCGTCTTATGGACTGAACTGATCTCTCCATGCATCTTCGCTACTGTGTAGCACTACATTACGTATGCTTCACCCGATGTCTATGGATTTGCATTGTGTATTTATTAAATGTCCTATGTTTTTTCATGTATGGAATGATCTGCCTGGACTGTACGCAGAACAATACTTTTCAACTGTACCTCAGGATAACTAATCCACAACATAGCAATAAGTGTGTTGCTAAGGATAATTGATACTGTCAAACTAATTACCTTAAGGACTGGGTCATAGATTTCTGCATTAGTATAGCACCATAACAACTATGACCATAACTGAAGGTTGATGACACTTCAAGTAGCCAACTCAATCCACAAGCTCAAATGACAGTACAGCCCGTGAGATTTTCTGAAGATAGATTCACTAACATGGTTTTTAGATCTTTCCCTAAAGTCTTTCAAGCCTGTATAGCCATATGGTCTTGTAAGCATCCAAAAAATTGGAAATGACATAAATGTGTTGTTTTTTCACTGTTCTATAGGCATTAACCTGTGGGAATGGCAGACTCGTTGAAGTACATATCCAAGTTTGAACAAAATTGCAAACTCAGACTTAATTTAACCACAATGATGCAAATCCCAAGTTTACACAGCATCATTCAGTGGTAAAATTCTTCGATGGGTCTGCAACTTGTATCTTAAACTTAAATATTACAAAGAGTTAGCTAATGTGGACTAGGAAAATAGGTTAAAAGGTAAGGCGGTTAAGCAGTGCCAGACATGTAAGCAGATACAGTTTTTCATGACCCACAAAGACATTCCATTGATAAGGAAAGACTCGACAAGAAGGTGACCCACTCGTGGCGAACTAAGTTAAAGATCGTATCAAATGGAAAGAAAAGGCTTACAATGCTGCAAAGATTATTGACAGGCCAGAAAACTGGGAACATTATGGATAAAAATTACGGGGGGGGGGGGGGGGGGGGGGGGGGGAAGGGGAAGAGAGAATAGAATGAGAGACTGAACCAGCAAGAAATATTAATAAAGATAAAAGAGCTTCTACAAGTATAAAGAGAGAGAGCAAATAAAGTGACGTTGATCCTTTAGAGAATGAGACTGGGGAATTAATAATGGGAAAAAAGGAAATGGCAGAGACTTTAAACAAATATTTTGTACCTGCCTTAATGGTAGAAGACAAGAAAAGCATCTCAAGAATAGTAGAAAATCAAAGGGTAGGAACTTAACCAATCACTATCACTAGAGAAAAAGTGTCAGGGAAACTGATGGAAATAAAGGCTGACAAGTCCATTGGACCTAGTGGCCTGCATTCTACAGTCTTAAAAGAATTGACTATCATGATAATGGATGCACTTCCCATAATCTTCTAAAATTCCCTGGATTCTGGAATAGTCCCAGCTCATTCGAAAATCTCAAACAGAACAAGTCTATTCAAGAAAGGAAGGAGACAGAAAGCTTCAAATTATCGACCAGCTAGCTTAACATTTATCTTTGGGAATCCATTATTAAACTATTAACAAATTTGATTGTATTTTTCAAGGAGGTGACTAGGAGTGTAAATGAGGACAGTGCAGTTAATGTAGTCTACATGGACTTCAGCAAAGTATTTGACAAGGTTCCTCATGGGACACTGGTCAAGAAGCTCGGAGCCAGCAGCACGGTGGCACAGTGGGTTAGTCCTGCTGCCTCACGGCGCCGAGGTCCCAGGTTCGATCCCAGCTCTGGGTCACTGTCCGTGTGAAGTTTACACATTCTCCCTGTGTTTGCGTGGGTTTCGCCCCCACAACCCAAAGATGTGCAGGCTAGATGGATTGGCCACTCTAAATTCCTGTGTGGGCCTCTCACCGTCTTAGTTAGTTGCACATGGATTCCTGTCCTTACTTTCTCAATGATACATCCGCGTGAGGGCGGCACGGTAGCACAGTGGTTAGCACTGCTGCTTCACAGCTCCAGGGTCCCAGGTTCGATGCCCGGCTTGGGTCACTGTCTGTGCGGAATCTGCAGTTCTCCTCGTGTCTGCGTGGGTTTCTTCCGGGTGCTCTGGTTTCCTTCCACAGTCCAAAGATGTGCAGGTTAGGTGGATTGGCCATGCTAAATTGCCCTTAGTGTCCAAAAAGGTTAGGTGGGGTCACTGGGTTATGGTGATAGAGTGGTGTTATAACCTGCCTGCTTACCATTGGCTGTGGACTAATGACAATCCCACAATCCTGTGGGAGTATGAGCTTCCCCAATGAGGGAGGCAGAGAAACCATTAGTAAACTCCATGTATAAATAAAGCTGGCCAGTTTGGAACCAGCGGGAAGGAGTGTGCAGCAAGGGACGTTGCTGCTGCTATATATATATATATTATATATATATATATATATACACACACACACATTATTGTAAATAAATGTTATTACTTTGTATCCTTAAAACTAGTGCTGGATTCTTCGTGGCCCTCACAAAACTGGAGACGAGGATGGAATGTTATAACCTGCCTGCTTACCATTGGCTCGGGACTAATGAAAATCCCACAATCCTGTGGGAGTATGAGCTTCACCAATGAGGGGGGGTGGGGCGGAGAAACCATTCGTAAACTCCATGTATAAATAAAGCTGGCCAGTTTGGTACCAGCAGGAAGGAGTGTGCAGCAAGGGAAGTTGCTGCTGCTGTTATAATAAATAAATAAATAAATATATATATATATATATATATATATATATATGTTATTGTAAATAAATGTTATTACTTTGTATCCTTAAAACTCGTGCTGGATTCTTCGTGGCCCTCACAAAAGTGGAGGTGTGCTTAAGTAGGGTACTCTTTCCAAGGGCCGGTGCAGACTCGATGGGCTGAATGATCCCCTTCTACACTGTAAATTCTATGATTCTATAGTGTACATTAATGTTTGAGGCATGAAAGTGGGACGTATGATCAGTAAGTTTGCAGATGGCACAAAAATTAGTGTGGTAAATACTGAGGAGGAAACCCTTGAGTTACATAATAATATAGATGGGCTGGTTGGATGGGCGGAACAGTGACAAATGGAATTTAACCTTGAAAGGTGTGAGTGATACATTTTGGGAGGACTAACAAGGCATGGGAATACACAATGAACAGTAGGATGCTAGGAAGCACAGAAGACAAGAGAGACCTTGGAGTGCATGTCCATAAATTCCTGAAGGCAGCAAGACAGGCAGATAAGGTGGTTAAGGAGGCATATGAGATACTTGCTTTTATTAGCCAAGGCATAGAATATAAGAGCAGGGTGGTTATGTGCAACTCTGCCCGCCACACGATAGGAAGAATTACAGAGGAGAATCACCAGGATATTGCCTGGGCTAGTGTTTCAGCTATGAAGCGATGCTGGTGATGAATGTGATATAAAATAGTTACTTTAGAGATATTAGTTACTGTAATGTAGAGATAGGCCAGTCTCATTCTGGTGAGTTCACAGACAAAGGATTTCAGACCGCATGGCAAAGCAAGGAGGAGGTGTCCACCAAAGGAGGAGAAAAGGATGCTGGGTAATAAGGGGGCCAGAGGAAGGGATGAGAAGTGAGCCAATCAGAATGTATGACCAGGTCAGGAGGGGTATAGGATGACCTATGGGAATCGTGTATGTGAAACTTGATACCATTTGAATGTATTTGCAGAAATCCCTTTGTCTCCTTGTTCATTCGCTTTTCCGGGGTGTAGGAGACTAGATGTGTCCTATGCCTCTGTGAAATGAATCAGGCTTGCAAGTCAAATAAAATAACTAATGCTGTACCTGCAAATCCATCTCGACTTTTATTGAGGCCAGCCTGACGGGTAAAGAAATTTTGTTTTGTTACTGGGATTGTTTTTCTTAGGGCAGAGAAGGCTGAAAGGGGACCTGATTGAGATATACAAGACTATGAGGGACACTGATAGGGTAGGTAGGAATTTTTCCCCTTAGTAGAGGGATCAATAACCCAGGCCCATAAATTTGGGCGGCATGGTAGCACAGTGGTTAGCACTGTTGCTTCGCAGCGCCAGGGTCCCAGATTTAATTCCCGGCTTGGGTCACTGTCTGTGCAAACTCTGCACGTTCTCCCTGTGTCCGAGTGGATTTCCTCCGGGTGCTCCGGTTTCCTCCCACAAGTCCCGAAAGACGTGCTGTTCGGTAATTTGGACATTCTAAATTCTCCCCGTGTACCCGAATAGGCACCAGAACATGACGACTAGGGACTTTTCACAGTCACTTCATTGCAGTGTTAAAGCCTACTTGTGACAATAAAGATTATTATTATTATTTAAGCTAAGGGGCAGGGGATCCAGAGGAGGAAACACTCAAAGTAAAGAAGCATTTAGATAAGCACTTGAAATGCCATAGCACACAAGGCTACGGACCAAATGCTGGAAAATGACATTAGAATAGATAGGTGCTTGATGACCAGCGCAGGCATGCAGGGCTCAAGGGCTTATTTTGTGCTGTAAAACTCTATGACCAACAGCAGGACATATAGAAATTCATAATACAATCAAACAGAGTCAACATGTTTTTCTGAAAGGGATATCATGTTTGACAAATTTATTAGAGATCTTGAGGTTGTAACGAGCAGGGTGGAAAAGGGGAAACAGGTAGGTGTGGTATTTGGGGATTTCCAAAAGGCATTCCACTGTGCTACCGTGCCACCTTGTAAAATGTTACTGCACAAGAGTTTATGGCGCTGAGGTGATATATTACTATCGGTGGAGGATCAGATAACTAACAGAAAATAAGAGTTGGGATAAATGAGTAATTTTAAAGTTGAAAAACTAGCTAGTGGGTTTCCACAGGATTAGGGCCTCAACTACTTACCATCAATGTGAATGACTTGGATGAAGAGGCCAAGGTAACCAAATTTGCTGACAATATGAAGATAGGGTGGAGGACTCAAGAAGTCTGCAAAGATGGGCTAAATAAGTGGGCAAAGAATTTGCAAGATGGAATATAATACAGGAAAGTAAGAGGTTTTGGTAGGAAGAATTGAAAAGCATTTGAATGGACAGAGAATGCTCCAATATAGAAGGATCTGGGTGTCCTCATACATGACTCATCAAATATTAGCATCCAGTGCAGCAACTAATTAGAAAAGCTAATCCAGTTTTGACCATTATTGCAAGGGGTTGTTGTATAAAAGCAGCGATATCTTGATACAATGAACAGGGCATTGGTGAGACTGCATCAAGAGTACCATGTACAGTTTTGGTCTCGTTATTTAGAAAGGAGGCAGTTTAGAGACGGTTCACTAGGTTAATTATTGGGATGAAAGGGTTGTCTTATGTGTAAAGATTGAGCAGGTTGCGCCAATGTTCACTGAATAGAAGACATTAGAGGAATAGGAGATGATTTTATTGAAACAAGATTCTGATGGGGCTTCACACGGCAGATGCTGAGAGGATGTTTTCTCCCATGGGGGAATCTGGAAGTGGGAGCAGCGTTTCAGCAAAATGGGTCTCCCATTTAAGGCAGAGATAGGGGAAATTTCTTCCCTTAAAGAGTCCTTATTCTTTGGAATTCAGAAATCAGTTGAGACTGCATTATTTAACATATTCAAGACCAGGTTAGACAGATTTTTGACCTGCAAGAGAGTCAAGGGTTATTTGGGGCAGGGAGAAAGTGGAGGTGAGGTCACGATCAGATCAGCCATGATCTGATTGAATAGTGGAGACGACTTGGGGCCTATTCCTTCTCTAATTTCTAATGATCTAACGTTCTTTTAGAGTGTCAAAGAAATTAGTTAATCGCCATTAGACATTTATCTGCAATCAAAACATAAAAATAAAAATAAGTTAATACAAGATAAATTCAGCATAATATTCATTAAATTAGAAATGTTTGTTTAGTTTCAAGGAGTTTACATCACTGCCAACATTATTTGTATTGGATTTAAATAAACATAATGGGCGGCACGATGGCACAGTGGTTGGCACTGCTGCCTCACAGCTCCAGTGTCCCGGATTCAATTCCGGCCTCGGGTGACTGTCTGTGCAGAGTTTGCACATTCTCCCTGTGTCTGCGTGGGAGTCCTCCGGGTGCTCAGGTTTCCTCCCACAGTCAAAAGATGTGCAGGTTATGTGGATTAGCCATACTAAATTGCCCGTTAGTGTCCAAGGTTAGGTGGGGTTCCTGAGTTGCAGGGATAGGGAGGAGGTGTGGGTTTAAGTAGGGTGCTCTTTCCAAGGATCGGTGCAGACATGGGCCAAATGGCCTCCTTCTGCACTGTAAATTCTATGATTCAATGAAAAACTGTAAATTCAAACATCACAAATGCTGTTTACATAAATTCGAACCACGGACATCCATTTATGGTTCATAATCACCCATCTTTTGCATCATAACATTCAGGAAGAAAATACAGACCAATGAGAAGTAGCAACTGTATTGATGACAACATGATGGCCAGAGTTGGGGGGAATCACTTAAGCTCTTGCCCAACTCATGTTGCTGTAAGTCACAATACAGTTAATACATTTCAGCCAAACAAATTTTCTTTGAACGTGAAGTTTTAATCAGCTGTCTGAGTCTTTAACCATTCATTTTTCTGTAAACTGCTGTAATCCATAGGCCAGACATAACATTCAGCTCAAACAAAAATTGAGTTAATCATCTCTGGAGAGGTTACTACAGGTTAAACATTTTCTCTTAAGCAACTATCCATTTAGAAGTTACAACATGTTATACAGACAATACAATAACACAAGTTGGCCAGAATGACACAATCAGTGCAGGCCAAATGTAATGCAAAAAAAGAACACACAAAATTGTTGATTGCAAGTCACCAATCAGTACAGTGCATAGATGTCCCCCATACCCATTTACTACTGATTCACAAAGAACTGCTGTCTGAAGTTGAGGCAGTACAGTAGCCAGCATTATGCACAAGTCTTAGTTAACCGAGAGTCATCATCACCAGAGTACAACCTTTCAAACCTAGTTTTATTTAGGGAAGGAAAGTCAAAGGAAAAAATATAGCAATAAATATAAAACCTTCACCCGCTATTACCATTTTATTTGCACATGTTAGCAGTCTAGACCAAGCCACATTTCTAAAAACACGCTACTACGGTATACGAACAATGTTTCAAATTTCAGACAACTCTCCTTATAAACATTACTTTCATGAGTTTAAGGCTAAGCCAAGTAATATAAATTTCAGTTGATACTGTTCAATAATAAAAGGCAGGATGTTAGCTGTCAGTTTCCTATTACTTTGCAGGCCAACAGTAATATGCTGGGTACAATTAATGTGGCTTAGTGAAATTAATATATTATTTAAATTGTTAGCTAGCCCATCATGCAGAAAAATGGAACCAAAGGGGCCAGATGTGTGTTTTAGAGCCCACTGGGAGTGCTTGATGAAAACTCAACCTAAATATTTTCAAATGTTTATTCTGTTATCATAAGTGCATGAGAGTTGAATTTACAACTACAGAAAATATTTACGAACCTACAGCAACAGGTTTGCTGGCTGCAGATCAGAATACCTGTAAATCATTGAAACTGTAAGCTGACACGATTTAAAAGTTATTTTGTGTTCAATTACACAGTACTTTCACCAACTATAATAATGCATCCAAAATTTCTAATGTGTCATGTAATAACAGCTTTAATATTAGAAATATTGCCATATTGATATGTGATGCATGTGGAGCTGGGGGTGGGGGCAGAAGAGTACAAACTTTAAAATCAACAAAAAATGGTCTTAATTTTCCTCCAAACAGATGAGACATTAGACACAAAAACACATCCAATGCTACACCAACATTGTCCAGTGTCCAGGAATAAAACTGAGCAGACCACCTGGCATCAACTTGGAATTGAGATTGGAAATGACAACAGCATATCCCGCCCTGTCAATCTTGCGAAGACCTCCTTACTATGGACTTGGGCCAAAGTTGGTAGAGTTGTCCCACAAACTGGTCCAGCATCATGTTCACAGAACCATAGCATACAGGAAATGTCCCAGGCACCACCACCATCATCCTGGGTATATGGTCCCATCAGCAGGACTGATCCAGCACAGGCACAGTGGTATAAGTCAGGAGGGAAGTGCGCTGAGAGTCCCCAACATTGACTGTGGATCCCATAAGTCTCATGGCATCAGATCCAAACATGGGCAAGAAAACCACCAACTGGTGCTCAATGGGATAGACTTCGAACAGATCTAGCAACTCAAGACTGGGCATCCATGAGATGCTGTGGGACATCAGCAGCAGAATAGTACTCAACACAACTGTAACTCATGGCCTGGCATATCCTCAACTCTACCATTACCACCAAGCTAGAGGATCAACCCTGTTTCAATGAAGAGTGCAGGAGGGCATGTCAGGAGCAACACCAGGCATAATTAAAAATGAGTGTCAACCTGGTTGAAGCTGTAACACAGGACGACTTGTGTGCCAAACAGCATCAACAGCAAGTAATAGAACAAAACAATTCCACAACCAATGGAACCTGCATAGATCTTAAGCTATGCAGTTCTACCAATGTGCTTGGACAACTCACTGGAGGAGGCTCCACAAATATCCTTATCCTCAATGATGGAGGAGCATCAGCACATCAGTGCAAAAGACAAGGCTGAAGCATTTACAACAATATGCAGCCAGAAGTTCCAAGGAGGAGATCCATCACGACTTCCTCTGGGAGGTCACCAGCATCGGGCGGCACAGAGGCTAGCACTGCTGCCGGGACCCGGGTTTGAATTCAGCCTTGGGTGAGTGCGTGTGGAGTTTGCATGTTCTCCCTGTGTCTACGTGGGTTTCCTCCGGGTGCTCCAGTTTCCTCCCACTGCTCAAAGATGTGGTTTGGTAGATTGGCCACACTAAATTGTCCCTTAGTGTCCAGAGACATGTGGGTTAGTTGGGGTTATGGGATAGGGCGGGGGAGTGGGCCAACATAGGGTGCTCTTTCAGAAGGTCGGTGCAGACTTGGATGGACTAAATGGCCTTCTGCACCAACGGGATTCTATGGATTCATCTGATTTGATTCAATCCACGTATTATCAAGCATCTAAAAGTACTGGATACTGCAACGGTTCTGGTGTCTGACAATATTCCGTCAATAGTACTGAAAACCTATGCTCCAGAACTTGCTGCATACCTAGCCAGTACAGATAAATACTGACATCTACACAGCAAATGTGGAAAATTGCCCAGATATATCCACAAGGAACAGGACAAATCCAATCTGGCCAGTTGCCGCCCCATCAGCCGACTTCCGATCATCAGTAAAGTGATGAAAGAGGTCATTAACAGTACTATAAAGCAGGGCAGCACAGTAGAGCAGATAGTTAGCCCTGCTGCCTCACGGCGCCGAGGTCCCAGGTTCGATCCCGGCTCTGGGTCACTGTCCGTGCGGTGTTTGCACATTCTCCCGTGTTTGCATGAGTTTCGCCCCCACAACCCAAAGATGTGCAGGCTAGGTGGATTGGCCATGCTAAATTGCCCCTTAATTGGAAAAAAATTAATTGGGTACTCTAAATTTATTTTTAAAAACAGTACTATAAAGCAGAACTTACTAAGCAATAACCTGCTCACTGATGCTTTGTTTAGATCCCATCAGTCACTCAGCTTTTTACTTTATTAGAGCCTTAGCTCAAACATGGGGAAAAGGGCTGAACTCCAGAGATGAAGTGAGAGTGACTGCCCTTGACATCAAGGCAGTATTTGATCGAGAATGGCATCAAGAATAGCCAACTGAAGTCAATGGGATTTGAGGGGAACCCTCTTCTGGTTGGAGTCATATTTGGCAAAAAGCAAGTCCCTCAGGGTAGTGTCCTCGGCCCAATCATCTTCAGCTACTTCAACAATGACCTTCCTTCAATCATAAGGACAGAGTTTGGGATGTTCGTTGATGACTGCATAATGTTCAGCACCATTCAAGACTCCTCAGGTACTGAGGCACTCCAAGTCCAAACACAACAAGGCCTGGATAATATCCAGGATAAAAGCAAATTACTGCGGATGCTGGAATCTGAAACCAAAGAGAAAATGCTGGAAAATCTCAGCAGGTCTGGCAGCATCTGTAGGGAGAGAAAAGAGCTAACGTTTCGAGTCCAGATGACTCTTTGTCAAAGACAAAGAGTCATCTGGACTCGAAACGTTAGTTCTTTTCTCTCCCTGCAAATGCTGCCAGGCCTGCTGAGATTTTCCAGAATTTTCTCTTTGGATAATATATCCAGGCTTGGGTTCACAAGTGGCAAGGAAAATTCATACCACACAAGTGCCAGGCAATGACCATCTCCAACAAGAGGATCTAACTATCGCCCCTTGATATTCAATTACATTACTGCCGCTGAATCTCCCACTATAAACGTCCTGGGAGTTTCATTGAACAGAGACTGAAGTGGACCTGCCATATAAATATTGTGGCTATGAGAGCAATTCAGAGACTGGGAATTCGGAGGTGATAAACTCATCCTGACACCCCAAGGTCTGCCCAATATTTCCAAAACACAAGTCAAGAGTGTGATGGAACTGTCCACTTTCCTGGATGAGTGCAGCTACGACATTCATAGAATTTACAGTGCAGATGGAGGCAATTCGGCCCATCGTCTGCACCGGCCCTTTGAAAGAGCACCCCACTTAAGCCCTCCACCCTATCCCCATAATCCAGTAGTGTCACTCCACCGTTTTAGACAGTCAGGGTAATTTATCATGGCCAATCCACCCAACCTGTACATCTTTGGACTGTGGGAGGAAACCGGAGCACCCAGAGGAATCCCACGCAGTCACGTGGAGAACATGTAGACTCCGCACAGACAGCAACCCAAGCCGGAATCGAACCTGGGACCCTGGAGCTGTGGAGCAACTGTGCTAACCACTGTGCTACAGTGCTGCCCCTAAATTCAAGAAGCTTGATACCATCCAGGACAAAGCAGTCCACTTGATTGGCACTCCATTCTCCAACTTGAATATTCACAAACTCCACCATTGACCTACAGTGGCAACAGTTTACACCACCTCTAAGATGCACTTCAGGAATTCACCAGAACTGATTTGACAGCACCTTCCAAACTTATGACCTGTACCACCTACAAGCACAAAGGGCAGCAGATGGATGGATGGGAACACCACCACCTGTTAGCTCCCCTGCAAGGCACAAACCATCCTGACTTGGAACTATATCGCCAATCCTTCACTGCTGCTGGATCAAAATCCTGGAACGCTCTTCTTACAGCACTGTGGGTGTACTGCAGTGGTTCAAGAAAGTGGCCCACCAGTGAAGTTTACTACCCATGAAAGAACAAAAATGTTACACCCAATTATCTGCCCAATCACATTAGAATATGCTTCAACTTAAAGCATAGAACAGTACAGCACAGAACAGGCCCTTCGGCCCTCGATGTTGTGCCGAGCTTTGTCCGAAACTCTACACCCTAACCACTCTCAGGTGTGAATTAGGGCAAACAATTGAAAATCAACCAAAGCACTCAACCCAAACCAGAAAATTTCATTCTTAAACAATAATTCTAAGCTTCAGCTCATTTAGCCATCATTAATGCACATCAACCATTAATTGAGGAAGATTTTCAAATTTTAATGTGACTTCTATATGTAATAAAAATCCATTAAAATGAGCAGGAAGCAGAACAAGTCTCAAAGAGAACTTTTAAAAATTCAGAAAAACATTTGGTCACAATGAGGCCAGTACCGCACCACAAATCCCATCTCTCCTTGGCCGCCCAGCACCCTTTTTAAAAAAAAAAAAGAGGGAAGAATTTTGGCAGGGGTTGCACGGCTGGTTTTCATACTCAAAAGTATACAATGATGATTTGGGCATATTGTCATCGCACTCATTAATGAACACCCAAAATTTCATGATCTTTTAAACAAGGTTAATTGTTTGTGCTGAGGTTACATTTTCTTTTAATTTTTCCAATTAAGGGGCAATTTAGCATGGCCAATCCACCTATGGTCTTGTATATATTTTTTACTGTTTTAATAAAAAGATATGGCCAATCCACCTACCGTGCACAACTTTGGGTTGTGGGGGTGAGACCCACGCAGACACAGGGAGAATGTGTAAACTCCATGTGCTGAGGTTACCGGTCTCTGAATGTTAATTTGGAGTAAACCCCTGGTCTATACGTTTAAAGTGTAATCACAGCATTAAGTCCTGCCTTCTACATTTCCTGGAAAACTCCTGTTACACATCTCTCTGTCCAGGCCAGCCACGGCGTAATTAAACGTAGCAGCTTGTGCACGTTACATTCAGATCAATTATTTGTGAAGATTCCGAAGCAAAACAAATGAATTATGTTGGGGCATTGATAATTTTACAGTTGAATGATCAGGCCTTTTGAAAACCAAGAATTCTTCCAGCAGATCGTGCATGGAATAATTCATAGTTCTACTGTTACAAAAAAATGTTTCTTTGTTTCAGCCTTGATAAACACTGAAAATTACACGTTTCAGAACTAAATAAGTAGATGCCAATAATCTCCATCTGCCAAGAAATCCAACAAAAGAACAAAAGTTCTAATGGTTACTGGTACACAATTTCACATAAAACCAATGTCAGGAAGACTGACCGAACATGTACTTTGCACTGAAGTTCTGACAATCTCTATGTATTGTCAGCAAACGGCATAAGAGAGCTAAAATATTAGCATCCCAGAAAAGTAGTATTTGCGAGATCAAAGTTCCACAGGCTGTTAGTTGGAATGGCAGTACAGATACCCACTACCCAGTTATGAGTCAGAAGCAAGTTTCAGAATATAGTACCATGAAATAGGAGCTTACTTTGCTCGTTTCCACAGATGCTTAGCTGAACGCCTAAAGCAGAGAAAACAAAAACATTTTTTTTTTTTTAGAAATAATTGCAATACAATAAATTTCCACAGCTACCACTGCACTTGTTAAAGACTAGTCAGTAGGCTTCTTGCGAAGCACTTTTGGCTAATCAACTGAAAAACGAATGCCTACTTCTTTGAAAGCTACAATGCATAATGACAAATAAGTGCATATCTTTCAAATTAAACTTGTATTGAAATTTTACCTGTATTTAAAAAGATTTTTATTGTTACACAAATAGAAAAGTTCATACAACATCTGGATCAAATTACAGGCATGGTCTGCTATGCATATTCAAATCCTTTTGACATGAGTTAGTTGGTCGTCTTCACTCATATTAACTTGCATATACCATTCTTTCCCAAGGTGCAACACTCAAAGTTTTCCCTCAATAAAAATTAGTAGCAAGAGCAAATCCTTTGAAGTGTATTGAAGCACTATAACTCTACAAATACAGCTGTTGTGGACCTCAAATTAATATGTTAGATGACATCATAAATCCATAATTTCACAGAATTAATATAAAATGAGTGATGGAATCAACCATCAATATCAGGTCAGAATTATGTTGCTGCATTATAATTATTCACTGTATTAACTAGGTCAAATGACAAATTACAGGATTTATATACACCATTTATTACTAACTATAGCTGAGACACACAAAAGTGAAGGACTCATTTGAACAGTAGGTTAGAAACAGACCTTGCACTTCTTGGGCTTACATGCAAATCTAATCCAAGCTGTTTGAAATTCTCCTGTATGCGCTGAGCAGCAAAATTTAATATAATACATTTGTTGACTACAAAACAATGATCCTGACTCTAATTTATCCTGCAACGACCTTTTTTAGAAAGTAATCCTTTATTAAAAAGCAAACCTAAGTGCTAAGAGCTTGGGAATGATACTGCATTTTTGCAACAACACGTTTTTCAAATATCTAATGGAGACAACATTAGGAAAGGCTGCTTAATCAAAGAGGTAGGTTTTAAACAAAGTCATAAAATAGGGGAATCAAAGAGGTTTTGGGGTGAGTTAGACTGGAGCACTTAAGGCCCAAGGTTGCCTGCCACAAATGGTGGTGAGAAAGAAGTTGCAGAAGCAGAGTTTCAGGATTGTAGGGCAAAAAGAGATTGGAAAGATAGGAAAGGCAAGGCCTAGATGGATTTTGAATAGAAGGTTGAGAATAAAATTAAAACATGGATCAGGAGCCAATGAGAGTCAGTGAGTGAGCAGAGGGGTGATAGGCAAACAGGACAGCTGTAAATTGGGAAGCTAGCAGAAGAGATTTGGATGATATTACATTTATGAGGGTGAAGCCAGCTCAGAGAGCACAGGATTTGCCTCGGCGTTACTGGCTTTTGTGCTCCTTAATTGAAGCGAAACAGAACATTTCTCACTTCAGGTGCAGGGTGTTTGCTTTCTTGATCATTAAAATCTCCAGTTACTCCAAAGTAATGTCACAGGTACTGAATTGGGATATTAAACATGCAAAGTACGGACTCATGAGCATCAGGGATGGCTTTCATATCACAGGAATGAATTCAAACCCCAATTCCACAGGTCAGCATCTAATCTATATCCACACCACTAGTCCTAGAACAAGTAGTTGTTTCCGGACAAGATATCAAATATAAAAGGATGGCACGGTTGCATAGTGGTTCGATTCCCGGCTTGGTGTCTATGTGGAGTCTGCACATTCTCCCTGTGTTTGCATGGATTTCCTCCAGTGCCCCAGTTTCCTCCCACAAGTCCCAAAAGATGTACTTGTTGGGTAAATTGGACATTCTGAATTCTTCCTTGATTTACCCGAACAGGTGCCGGAGTGTGGCGACTAGGGGATTTTCACAGTAACTTAATTGCAGTGTTAATGGAAGCCTACTTGTAACACTGATAAAGATCATTAGTTATATATGATTTTTAAAAATGTATTTTATTTCAAACATGTATCAAAACAGCAAATAAACACCCGGGAAACATGTTTCCCAACAATCAACTATATAGTTTGTACAGATTTTTCCCCTTTTTCACCCTCTTTCCCCCCCACTTCACCACCCTCCCAACCCCCTGCGATGAACAGCTCCTCAAACACAGTCACAAACATCCCCCACCTTTTCTCAAACCCCCCTGCTAAGCCCCTCAACTCATATTTTATCTTATCCAACCGCAGGAAGCCGTACAGGTCACCCAACCATGCCGCTACCCCCAGTGGCGATGCCGACCACCACTCCAGCAATCAGAGAGGCGAAGGTCACGATATCGGCCTTCTTCCTCTCCATGAGCTCTGGCTTCTCTGAAACCCCAAATATCACCAACAAAGGTCCGGGTCCACCTCCTCCTCCACTCCCCTGGCGAAGACCGTGAACTGCCCCGCCCAGAATCTTCCCAATTTTTCGCAACTCCAAAAAAGTGCACGCCCACACCTCTCTCACTCATCTGCTACCCACTCATTCTCGCCCGAGTCATATGCACCCTGTTCACCACCTTAAACTGCATCAGGCTCATCCTTGCACAAGATGAGGTCCCGTTCAGTCTTCGCAGTGCCTCACTCCATACCCTCCAATTGATCTCCCCTTCCCATTTCTCCTTGATCTTCACCACCCGCTCATCGTCCTGCTCCCCCAGTCACTTGTCTTTATCCCCAATTCTTCCCTCCCCTTCCACATCCGGAAGCAGCAGTCACTCCAGCAGGGTGTATCCCTATAACCTAGGGAACCCCCTCCAGACCTTTCGTGCAAAGTCCCTAACCTGCAGATTCATGAACTCACCCCCCTCGGCAGCTCTACCCTCTCCCTTAGCTCCTCCAGACTGGTGAACCCTTCCTCCAAATACAGATCCCTCACTTTGACCACCTCCTGTATACACTATCCATCCCCCACTCCCCCCCCGCTCAAACCTATGATTCTCCCATAGCGGTGTTAGCACCGACATCCCTTCCATCCTAAAATGCCTCCTCAGCTGATTCCATATCTTCACCGTGGACTGCACCACTGGGCTCCCTGAATAACTATTCAGAGCCACTGGCAATGCTGCCATCAATATAGCCCTCAAACTGGACCCCTTACAAGATTCCTTCTCCATCCAAACTTACTCTACCCCTTCTCCTTCCTACCACCTCTGCACCTTGTCCACATTCGCCCAATAATAATGAAGCATGTTCGGCAACACCTACCCCCGCTGCTGCCTCTGCAGCAGGGTTCTCCCCACCCTCGGCACTTTCACCGCCCATACCAAGTCCGGGATGATCATGTCCACTTTCCGATCTTTTGGTAAAAAGATCGAGAGAGCCTGAATGATAAATATGAACCTCGGCAGAATATTCATTTTCACCACTTGGACCCTCCCTGCCAATGTTAAGTGCAGTGTATCCCACCTCCGAAGATCCTCCCTGGCCTCCTCCACCAGCTTCATTAAGTTCCACTTTTGGAGCCCCTCACTACCTGAATCCCCAAATGCCTAAACCTATCCCTCGCTACCGGAAATGACATTCCCCCTAAATTAGTCCGCTGTCCCAGCTCATTCACCAGGAATACCTCGCTTTTCCCTACTTTCAGTTTGCACCCCGAGAACCATTGAAACCTCCCCTCCGGGCCCATAAATCCTTCCCATACTCTCCAACAGATCCAAAACATACAGCAAGAGGTCATCAGCATAGAGTGACACCTGATGCTCCCTCTGTCCCCCCATAATCCCCCGCCACACCCGACCCCCTGAGAGCCATCACCAACGGCTCTATGGCCAGCGCAAAAAGCAACAGCGACAGTGGGCACCCCTGTCCCATAATATAAATATATGATGATATAGTGTCTCGTGCATGTCATGCACAAGTGGAACAAGAGTTTGCAGACAAATCCAGTTATACTGTAAGAGTTGTTCCTCACATTTGAAAAGAAAATAGATGCTATTCGGAACTGATTAGTATCTTTAAAATGTGCTTTTAATTAAAACTAAAACAAAATTATTGCATTGAAATCACATTAGGCATTAGAACCTACCTCATGTCCTCAATACATGCAAACACAATTAACAAGCAACACAATTCGATCACTGCTTTACATCAGTGCATGTCGCCTCAATTCTACTTCACATTCAAGTTTACTTCTTTAAAATACTCTACACCATGACCCATGGGATTTGTGTGTTAGCCTACTGTCTTCCATTAAAGTTGATGAACACAAATTTCTGCATTGGCATGAAAAGTACATTTTGGCATCTTAACCAACTTACATTGTCTAGAAGAGATTTATATTCTTACAGAACAGCTATGAGGTTTGTTTCAGTTAGTAGTTAAACTTACATGGTCCCTGGAATGATGGCCAAGTGTATTCCAGAATAAAAAAAACATCAAATTGCATGCTTTTGCATTTTATCATCAGTTTGGGGAAAATAGCAACTCGCTGGGTACATTCACATCCGAGCAAAAAAATTACTTTCATGTACTGAACTCTGCCAGGGTACTCACTGATCAGTCAAGTATCACAGGACACGTGTTGCCTCTTTTGATGCAGTCATAGATTATCATAGAATTTACAGTGCAGAAGGAGGCCATTCGGCCCATCGGGTCTGCACCGGCTCTTGGAAAGAGCACCCTACCCAAGGTCAACACCTCCACCCTATCCCCATAACCCAGTAACCCCACCCAACACTAAGGGCAATTTTGGAAACTATGGGCAATTTATCATGGCCAATCCACCTAACCTGCACATCTTTGGACTGTGGGAGGAAACCGGAGCACCCGGAGGAAACCCACGCACACACGGGGAGGATGTGCAGACTCCGCACAGACAGTGACCCAGCGGGGAATCGAACCTGGGACCCTGGAGCTGTGAAGCAATTGTGCTATCCACAATGCTACCGTGCTGCCCCTGTCAGCTTTGTTCATTGTATCAACTGAGGTGGAGGGCATTAACTGGATTGTTACTTGAGCATTTGCAAAAAGGTACTTACTCACACAAGACGAGAGTGGAGTCAGGAGATATATACCTGTAATACTTCACTATGAATAAATCCAAGTAAAGAATGGCTCTGGTTTCTTCCTCAACTTGCTATCAGAAGTGCAACAATCTTGACACAGCAAACTTTGGAAAAGTTAGGGGCAGATCAGAGCTTTCTCTTGCAGTCAATCTTTTTATATAAAACAGAGCTAGTCACAGAAAGGAAGAGAGACAGACAGGCAAAGAAACACAGATAGTGAAAGAAAGAGATGTGATGGAGAGGCTATCTCACTATGAAACTGTCCTGTTCGTAAATTCATACATTTGATTCAAAGTAGACTACTTTGTATCAGTCTCATCTCACCTCTGTACATGAGCTCACATCTGAAACTACGTGGCAGCAAATGAAATAACATAATATCCCTCACTCACAAGGGTGTGCTCCTCCTCTCCAACGGTTAACAAGCTATGCAACAACATCTTGTATTTATATAGTGTCATGGAGTGTCCCTTTAAGAAATGTTTTTCTCTTATTACATGGCTTCAGTGATGTCACTGTGTGGGTGAAGCTGGGCTGTGGCTGAGTTTTACTTTCGTTTTGGTTTTGAACTGGTTTGTTCTGCATTGGTTGAAAAAGAAGTGTCTGCATTTTAAAAGCTGCTTCCAGGCTGCTTGATAACTTGAAAAGAAACTGTTTTCTGGAAGGAATTCAAACCTGCTGTTTTGGAAAGGGCACAAGAATATCCAAACCAGGTCTTGAGTGCTGTGTGCTGGGCCACATCTTTGAAAAGGGGTTTCTGGTTTATGGGATCTTGTTATTAAATTGGAACAGCTTAAGGGGGAAATTTATTAAGGGTTATACATAAGAGTACTTTAGCTGTGTGGGGTATTTATGTTGGTAGTTGATAAAAATGTTTACTGTGTGTATTTATAAAAATGGTAACTAAATTGGTAGAATAAACTTTGATTTTGATTAAAAGTGCTTAAGGCCTCTGTTGAATAACACCTTAAAAGTAGGCCCTTGTGCTCATCATAACCAAAATAAACAGTTGTAGGTCAGATGAACTCCATGATATACTTTGCAGTTTTCTAAACCCTGGCCCATAACAGTAGGAACAGGAATAGGTTATTCAGCCCCGAGAATGTGCTCCACTATTCAATAAAGTATAGTTGATCTAGCTGTGGTCTCAATGAGACTTTGCTGTCTGCAGCACCCCCCCCCCCCCCCCCCCCCCCCCACCACCAATCCAAACCCAAGTCTATCAAACACTCGAATAAATTCAATGATCCAGCCTCCACTACTTTTCAGGAAAGTGCATGCCACAGACGAATGATCCTCAGAAAATGATTCGCCTAATCTCAGTCATAAAAGGGAAACCTCCTATTCTTAAAACTGTGCCCCAGTTCTAGTCTGCTCCACAAATGGAACCATCCTCCCAGTATCTACCTTATCAAGTCTCCTCAGGATCTTATATGCTTCACTAAAATCACCTTTCATTCTCCTAAACTCCATTGGGTATAGGCCCAAACTGTTAAACCTTTCTTCATTGGGTAAGCTCCTCATCCTAGGAGAGAATCAAATGAATGTTTTCTGCACTGCCTCTAATGCAATTATATCTACCAGGACATCCAGATCCCTCTATACCACCAAGTTCTCCATTTAAATAGCTTACTGCATTTCTATTCTTCTTGCCAAAGTGAACAAGTTCACATTTTCCCACATTGTACTCCATCTGCCAAATTTTAGTTCCCCGCCCCCCCCCCACACACACACACTTTGCCTGTCTATATTTCATCTTTAATGGAGTAAAACGTCACAGGAGCGACATCAAGCAAAAATAAAACCGAACAACAAGAGACATTGGAACAGAAGACCTGGCTAAAAGTATAGGTTTTAAACATTGTCTTAAAGGAGAGAAGAGAAGCAGGAGGGTTCGGAACAGAACCCCCGAAGCTTAGGGCCCAAGCAGCTGAAAGCTGGTTGGAACAATGAAAACTGCGGATGCTCATAAATGGAAGAATGCAGATACCTCAAGAGGAGTGTTGAGCTGAAGGAGGTTACAGAGATAGGTGTGGGCACAGTCATAGGTTTGAAACAAGGTTGAAAATGCCAAAATAGAGATAAAAAACAACTGGGTGAACACGTTTGAGAATTAGGACATGGACAGCAGTGTTTTGAATACCTTAAGCTTACAAAGGGTAGGAAATGGGAGGCTGGCCTGAGTGCATTTGAATAGTCAAGTCCTCAGGGAACAAAGGAATGGATGAGGATTTTAGTAGCACAAGATGAGGCAAGACTGGAATCAGCAGTGTCAGAGGTGGAAATCGGCAGCCTTATTGATGGAACTGATATGGGGTCAGATGCTCATCTTAGGATCAAATGCGACATTAAGGTGACAACTGCCTCGAGTCATTGGCTTGGGTTTTGGGCACAATTTAAAAACACTGGTTATGAATCTTCACAATATTTAGTTGAAGTACATTTCCACCCATCCAATATGGATGCTGGACAAGAAGTGTGACATTTAGGAATATACAAACAGGAATGGGCCATTTAGCCCCGAAAGCCTAGCAGAAGCCAGATTTTTACTCCAAGTATTATCCTCCTGATCTAAAAGCCCGCATTCTATTAGACGTTTTGATTATTTTCTGTGCCCGTTCATAACATTAATGACCAATGTGCCTGTACCAGCAAGTCTTTGGACCTCCACTGTTTCGCGAATCAGAAAGTACCTTTTTAAGTCAAGTGTATGACCTCATATTTGCCACACGGCTATTACCCCCAACGGACATGGCTCCAGTTCGACATTAAGTATCTCTGATATGGTGTTGAAGAATGTGGCCCAAAAGCTTATTAACTTGAATCAAGACCAGAACACAGGAAGGAGTATGATAGGATCCAGCAAAGGCATGGAGCTAAATTTAAAATGCTGTCCTGACTGCTTCCAGATTTTCAGAATGGATCCCACTACCAGATTCGAAGAACATCTTGCAGGAGAGTATGGCAGCAAGGCAGTTACTGAAGCACCCAGGGCACTGCCCCGATAAGAACTCGCCTCCATTTGCCCCCATATGGAACTAGGATCACTAAACCACCCCAGTACTCTCTGAAGGCAGTGGTCAGAGGGGAATTAATCTCGAAACGGGCCCAGAGAAAAGGTGGAACGGGCTTAGAGGAGGTACTCCAGGTGGGCAGGAGATACTCAGAGGCTCCTGACGCGGGGCTACTGAGGGAGCGGCTGAGGTTACTGGCGGAGTTTGGGTTGTTAACCACAGGGAAAGCAGTGGAACAGTTGAGGAAGGCAAGGGGGGTGATTTATGAGTATGGGGAAACGGCAAGCAGAATGTTGGCGCACCAGATCAGGAAAAGGGAGGCGGCCAAGGAGATAGGTAAAGTAGAGTAGAGGCGGGAATACTGTCCTGGACCCAGCGGGGGTGAAGGTGTTTAAGGACTTCTATAGTAAATTATATGAGTCGGAACCTCCGGCTGGGGTGGAGGGGATGAGGCAGCTTTTGGATCAGTTGAGGTTTCCGAGGGTAGATGAGGATCTGGTGGAAGTGCTGGGAGCCCCAATTGAGATTGAGGAAATAATCAAGGGGCTGGAGGGCATGCAGTCGGGCAAGGCCCCGGGGCCTGACTGCTACCCGGTGGAATACTATATATAGTTTTCAGAGATATTGAGCCCACTGCTAGTGAGGACATTTAATGAAGCAAGAGAGAAGGGAGTCCTCCCCCCAACAATGTCGCAAGCCTCGATTACATTGATCCTTAAACGGGAGAAAGATCCGGAGCAATGCGGATCATACAGGCCAATTTCTCTACTGAATGTGGACGCCAAACTGCTGGCTAAGATACTGGCCACAAGGATAGAGGACTGTGTCCCGGGGGTGATAGGGGAAGACCAGACGGGATTTGTAAAGGGCAGGCAACTCAAGGCCAATGTTCGAAGGCTTCTAAATGTTATTATGATGCCCTCAGAAGGAGGGGAGGTGGAGGTAGTGATGGATGCGGATAAGGCTTTTGATCGGGTGGAGTGGAGTGGGAGGCACTGGGAAGGTTTAGGTTTGGTGAGGGCTTTATTGACTCTGTGCGGTTGCTCTATCAGGCACCAGTAGCGAGTGCGCGTACGAACCGGCTAAGGTCGGGGTACTTTAAACTATACCGAGGGACGAGGCAAGGGTGCCACCTCTCCCCGTTACTGTTTGCTCTGGCCATAGAGCCGTCGGCTATGGCGTTAAGGGCCTCTGGGAACTGGAATAGGCTGGTTCAGGGGGGGGGGGGGGGGGGGGGGTGGTTTGCTCTGGCCATAGAGCCATTGACCATGGCGTTAAGAGCCTAGAAACTGGGAAGGGTTGTTTTGGGGGGGGGGGGGGGGGGGGGGGTTCAGCTCCGGGACTCGCTTTACGCAGATGACCTGCTCTTGTATATTACAGACCGGTTGGAGGGGATGGGGGAAGTAATGCGAATCCTGGGGGAATTCGGCAATTTGTCAGGGTATAAATTGAACATGGGGAAAAGCGAGATGTTCTCGATCCATGCAAGAGGACAGGAGAAGAGACTGGGAGAGCTGCCGCTTAGAATGACAAGGAAGGGACTTCCGGGTGCGGCGATGACCAGCTGAGTCACACGTTTCGGCAGCTCCCTGTGAAACGGACTTTTGGGCTCTTGATAGGAGCCCCAACGGCAATTTTGACGGCTAAAAACACTGTGCGGTAAACCAGAAGGGAATCCCCCCTGGTTACGGATGGAAAAAGGAGGAGAGAGTGGCCAGATTGCAGTGGATCCTTTAGAACAGCGGCAAGGAAGGCAAGCAAAAACCAAGATGGCGTCGGAAGGTGGCAGTTTAATATGGGGCCCTGAACAACAAGTTCTTGAAATGCTGTGTGGAAGAGATCAAAAAGGAAATGAAGAAAGAGCTGTTGGCCCCGATACTACAGGCGATCGAAGGGCTAAAGGAGGAACAAAAGACCCAGGAGCGGGAGCTTCGGGTCGTGAAGGCAAAGGCAGCCGAGAATGAGGACGATATACAGGGCCTGGTGGTGAAGACGGAGACGCAGGAGGCACATCAGAAACGATGTGTGGAAAGGTTGGAGGCACTGGAAAACAACGCAAGGAGGAACAACCTGAGGATTCTTGGTCTTCCTGAAGGTGTGGAGGGAGCGGACGTCGGGGCATATGTGAGCACGATGCTGCACTCGTTAATGGGAGCGGAGGCCCCGGCGGGTCCGCTGGAGGTGGAGGGAGCATACCGAGTGATGGCGAGAGGACCGAGAGCAGGAGAAATTCCCAGAGCCATAGTGGTGAGATTCCTCCGTTTTAAGGATAGAGAAATGGTCCTTAGATGGGCGAAGAAAACTCGGAGCAGTAAATGGGAGAACGCGGTGATCCGCGTTTATCAAGACTGGAGTGCGGAGGTGGCGAGAAGGAGGGCGAGCTTTAATCGGGCCAAGGCGGTGCTTCATAAAAAGAAGATAAAATTTGGAATGCTGCAACCGGCAAGACTGTGGGTCACATATCGAGGGAGGCACCACTACTTTGAGACGGCGGATGAAGCGTGGACTTTTATTGTGGAAGAAAAACTGGAATGAGCGGGTTATTAAAAAGAACATTCGAACAAAGTGGTGGGGCGAATGTGGGGGGCAAAGAGGGGTTTTATGTACTAATCCTGCGATGTGGTAACTTTTCTCTCTCCCACAGGTGGTGATGGGGGGAGGAGGGGAGGTGGAGGAGATGGGGCGTTGGCCATTGGGGGCAGGGCCAAGGGAGAAGCGCGGGCTTGGTTCCCGCGCTATGATAATCATGGCGGGAATAGAGAAGCAGGAAGGAGGGGGCGTCGCACGGTGCGAGCCGAGGTCAGCCAGAGTTTGCTGACTTCTGGGAGCAACATGGGGGGAGTAATTACGCTAGCGGGGGATCTAGCGGGGGGGGTGGGAGGGGGGAATTACTGGGTTGCTGCTGCTGGGGAGAGGGGGGAGCTGGTATGGGAGAGGATGGGCGGGGGGCACCGCCTGGGGGAGATACAGCTGCGTGGGAACCGGGTGAGGAGCTGGAAAAAGGTGATGGCTAATCGACAAGGGGGGGGGTAGGAAGCCCCCCAACTCGGCTGATCACGTGGAACGTGAGAGGGCTGAACGGGCCGATAAAGAGGGTACGGGTACTCGCACACCTTAAGAAACTTAAGGCAGATGTGGTTATGTTACAGGAAACGCACCTGAAACTGATAGACCAGGTTAGGCTACGCAAAGGATGGGTGGGGCAGGTGTTCCATTCGGGGCTAGATGCGAAAAACAGGGGGGTGGCTATATTAGTGGGGAAGCGGGTAATGTTCGAGGCAAAGACTATAGTGGCGGATAACGGGGGCAGATACGTGATGGTGAGTGGCAAACTACAGGGGGAGACGGTGGTTTTGGTAAACGTATATGCCCCGAACTGGGATGATGCCAATTTTATGAGGCGGATGCTAGGATGCATTCCGGACCTAGAGATGGGAAAGCTGATAATGGGGGGAGATTTTAATACGGCGTTGGAACCAGGGCTGGATAGGTCGAAGTCCAGGACTGGAAGGAGGCCGGCAGCAGCCAAGGTACTTAAAGATTTTATGGAGCAGATGGGAGGTGTAGACCCGTGGAGATTTAGCAGACCTAGGAGTAAGGAGTTCTCGTTTTTCTCCTATGTCCATAAAGTCTACTCGCGAATAGACTTTTTTGTGCTGGGTAGGGCATTGATCCCGAAGGTGAGGGGAACGGAGTATACGGCTATAGCCATTTCGGATCACGCTCCACACTGGGTGGACTTGGAGATAGGGGAGGAAACAGGAGGGCGCCCACCCTGGAGAATGGACATGGGACTAATGGCAGATGAGGGGGTGTGTCTAAGGGTGAGGGGGTGCATTGAAAAGTACTTGGAACTCAATGATAATGGGGAGGTCCAGGTGGGAGTGGTCTGGGAGGCGTTGAAGGCGGTGGTTAGAGGGGAGCTGATATCAATAAGGGCACATAAAGGGAAGCAGGAGAGTAAGGAACGGGAGCGGTTGCTGCAAGAACTTTTGAGGGTGGACAGACAATATGCGGAAGCACCGGAGGAGGGACTGTACAGGGAAAGGCAAAGGCTACATGTAGAATTTGACTTGCTGACTACAGGCACTGCAGAGGCACAATGGAGGAAGGCACAGGGTGTACAGTACGAATATGGGGAGAAGGCGAGCAGGTTGCTGGCACACCAATTGAGGAAAAGGGGAGCAGCGAGGGAAATAGGGGGAGTGAGGGATGAGGAAGGAGAGATGGAGCGGGGAGCGGAGAGAGTGAATGGAGTGTTCAAGACATTTTATAAAAAATTATATGAAGCTCAACCCCCGGATGGGAGGGAGAGAATGATGGGCTTCTTGGATCGGCTGGAATTTCCCAAGGTGGAAGAGCAGGAAAGGGTGGGACTGGGAGCACAGATCGAGGTAGAAGAAGTGGTGAAAGGAATTAGGAGCATGCAGGCGGGAAAGGCCCCTGGACCGGATGGATTCCCAGTCGAATTCTATAGAAAATATGTGGACTTGCTCGCCCCGGTACTGACGAGGACCTTTAATGAGGCAAAGGAAAGGGGACAACTGCCCCCGACTATGTCTGAAGCAACGATATCGCTTCTCTTAAAGAAGGAAAAGGACCCGCTACAATGCGGGTCCTATAGACCTATTTCCCTCCTAAATGTAGATGCCAAGGTCCTGGCCAAGGTAATGGCAATGAGAATAGAGGAATGTGTCCCGGGGGTGGTCCACGAGGACCAAACTGGGTTTGTGAAGGGGAGACAGCTGAACACGAATATACGGAGGTTGTTAGGGGTAATGATGATGGCCCCACCAGAGGGAGAAACGGAGATAGTAGTGGCGATGGATGCCGAGAAAGCATTTGATAGAGTGGAGTGGGATTATTTGTGGGAGGTGTTGAGGAGATTTGGTTTTGGAGAGGGGTATGTTAGATGAGTGCAGCTGTTGTATAGGGCCCCAGTGGCGAGCGTGGTCACGAATGGACGGGGATCTGCATATTTTCGGCTCCATAGAGGGACAAGGCAGGGATGCCCTCTGTCCCCATTATTGTTTGCACTGGCGATTGAGCCCCTGGCGATAGCGTTGAGGGGTTCCAAGAAGTGGAGGGGAGTACTTAGGGGAGGAGAAGAGCACCGGGTATCTTTGTATGCGGACGATTTGCTACTATACGTGGTGGACCCGGCGGAGGGGATGCCAGAAATAATGCGGATACTTGGGGAGTTTGGGGATTTTTCAGGGTGTAAATTGAACATGGGGAAAAGTGAGTTGTTTGTGGTGCATCCAGGGGAGCAGAGTAGAGAAATAGAGGACCTACCGTTGAGGAAGGTAACAAGGGACTTTCGTTACCTGGGGATCCAGATAGCTAAGAATTGGGGCACATTGCATAGGTTAAATTTAACGCGGTTGGTGGAACAGATGGAGGAGGATTTCAAGAGATGGGATATGGTATCCCTGTCAATGGCAGGGAGGGTGCAGGCGGTTAAGATGGTGGTCCTCCCGAGATTCCTCTTTGTGTTTCAGTGCCTCCCGGTGGTGATCACGAAGGCTTTTTATAAAGGGTTGAAAAGAGCATCATGGGTTTTGTGTGGGCCGGGAAGACCCCGAGAGTAAGGAAGGGATTCTTACAGCGTAGCAGGGATAGGGGGGGGCTGGCACTACCGAGCCTAAGTGAGTATTATTGGGCTGCTAATATTTCAATGGTGAGTAAGTGGATGGGAGAGGAGGGGGGAGCGGCGTGGAAGACATTAGAGAGGGCGTCCTGTAGGGGGACTAGCCTACAGGCTATGGTGACAGCCCCATTGCCGTTCTCACCGAGGAACTACACCACAAGCCCGGTGGTGGTGGCTACACTGAAGATTTGGGGACAGTGGAGACGGCATAGGGGAAAGACTGGAGCCTTGGGGGGGGTCCCCGATAAGAAACAACCATAGGTTTGCCCCGGGGGGAATGGATGGGGGATATGGAATGTGGCAAAGAGCAGGAATAACGCAACTGAAAGATCTGTTTGTGGATGGGAAGTTCGCGAGTCTGGGAGCGCTGACCGAGAAATATGGGTTGCCCCAAGGGAATGCATTCAGGTATATGCAACTGAGGGCTTTTGCAAGGCAACAGGTGAGGGAATTCCCGCAGCTCCCGACACAAGAGGTGCAGGACAGAGTGATCTCAAAGACATGGGTGAGGGATGGTAAGGTGTCAGATATATATAGGGAAATGAGGGACGAAGGGGAGACTATGGTAGATGAACTAAAAGGGAAATGGGAAGAAGAGCTGGGGGAGGAGATCGAGGAGGGGCTGTGGGCAGATGCCCTAAGCAGGGTAAACTCGTCGTCCTCATGTGCCAGGCTAAGCCTGATTCAGTTTAAGGTATTACACAGGGCACATATGACTGGAGCACGGCTCAGTAAATTTTTTGGGGTGGAGGATAGGTGTGCGAGGTGCTCGAGAAGCCCAGCGAATCATACCCATATGTTTTGGTCATGCCCGGCACTACAGGGGTTTTGGATGGGGGTGACAAAGGTGCTTTCAAAAGTAGTAGGAGTCCGGGTCGAACCAAGCTGGGGGTTGGCTATATTTGGGGTTGCACAAGAGCCGGGAGTGCAGGAGGCGAGAGGGGCCGATGTTTTGGCCTTTGCGTCCCTAGTAGCCCGGCGCAGGATATTGCTAATGTGGAAAGAAGCCAAGCCCCCGGGGGTGGAGACCTGGATAAATGACATGGCGGGGTTTATAAAGCTAGAGCGGATTCAGTTCGCCCTAAGGGGGTCGGCTCAAGGGTTCACCAGGCGGTGGCAACCGTTCGTCGAATACCTCGCAGAAAGATAGACGGAATGGGAAAAAGAAGGCAGCAGCAGCAGATTTCTGTTTGTCTTTCAGTGCCTCCCCATCTTCACCCCAAAGGCCTTTTCAAGCAGGTGAATAAGGTTATTTCGGGCTTTGTGTGGGCGGGTAAAACCGCGCAAGTGAAGAAAGTGTTGCTGGAGCACAGTCGGGGGGAGGGAGAGTTGGCACTGCCGAACCTCGGCAATTACTACTGGGCGGCTAATATAGCCATGATTAGGAAGTGGGTAGTGGGGGAGGGATCGGTATGGGAGCGGATGGAGGCGGCGTCATGCAAAGACACCAGTTAGGGAGCACTGATAACGGCACTTCTTCCATTCTCGCCGGCCCAATACTCCACAAGTCCGGTGGCGGCTCTGAGAATCTGGGGGCAATGGAGGAGATATAAGAGAGTGGATGGAACATCGGTTTGGACCCCGATTTATAATAATCATCGGTTTGTACCGGGTAGGCTAGGTGGTGGTTCCAGAGATGGCAAAGGACAGGAATTAGTAGGATGGGGGATCTGTTTATAGATGGGAGCTTTCCCAGCTTGAAAGCCTTGGAGGAAAAATTTGAATTGCCAGCAGAGATCGGGTTTAGGTATTTGCAGGTGCGGCCTTTCCGCTTCTGCCGCCACGGGGGATACAGGATAGAGAAGTCTCCAGTACCTGGATGGGAGAGGGGAAGATTTCAGATATTTACCAGGAGCTTTTGGAGGCAGAGGAAACTCCGGTGGAGGAAGTTAAGGGCAAGTGGGAGGACGAGCTAGGAGGAGAGATCGAGGCAGGTCTGTGGGCGGATGCCCTAAGCAGGGTTATACCTCCTCATCATGTGCCAGGCTTAGCTTGATACAACTTAAGGTAGTCCACCGGGCACACATAACAGCGGTTAGGAGGAGTAAGTTTTTCGGGGTAGAGGATGGGTGTGCGAGCTTGCTGAGCAAATCATGTCCACATGTTTTTGGGATGCCCGAAGCTTAGAGGGTTTTGTTAAGGCAATGTCCACGGTGCTAAAACACAGATGGTGCCGAGTCCGGAGGTAGTGATCTTTGGAATGTCGGAAGAGCTGGGAGTTCAGGGGGCGAAAGAGGCTGACGTCTTGGCCTTTGCCTCCCTGGTAGCCCGGAGACGGACTCAAAGCCCCCCCGAATGTCGAGACCTGGGTTAGTGACATGGCTGGGTTTCTCAGTCTCGAAAAGATAAAGTTCGCCTTAACAGGGTCAATGGTCGGGTTCACCCGGAGGTGGCAGCCATTCGCCAACTTTCTTGGGGAAAATTAAAATGTCAGCAGATGCAGTATTCCAAAGTTTGGGGGGGGGGGGGGGGGGAGGCAGATTGTTGTTTTATGGTTGGGGGGTGTGAAGATATTGGGATGGGGGGGGGGGGGATGTTTATTGTACCATGTTGATATCATTGTTAATGCTATTTTAATAAAAAATTTATAAAAACCTTAATAAAAATATTTTTTTAAAGAAACACCCCAGTACTTTCTCAATATTGGAATCCCAATAATAAAACAATAAATTGGACAAATCTGGACCATCTGACTGTCTATCCCTTTGGAGGAACACCCTACGGATTCTTGGGGTCTTATCCGCCCAAATTAAAGAGGATACAAATTTGACAAAGGAGGATTTGGGGAGAAAAGTGGGGAGACACTGAAAAAGTAAAAACCTCCGGAGGTTACATTCATTTTAATAGTCTGAACCAAAGACAGGGGGAGGTTACCCCAAGTCAGAATTGACCCCATTAACCAGGCTTGTGCAATTTAATTTCTGGAGCGAGGCCCAATCGTGTACCACCCGGATTCCCAAATAATGAAAACTAGCCCTGGCAGGGCGAAAAGTCAACATCCCCAGATCGGCTCGCCTCCCTGGGAGAATCACTGGAAAGTATTTGCTCTTGTCCAAATTCAACTTGCACCCAGAGAAGGGGCCAAAACACCTAAATAATAATAATAATCCTTATTATTGTCACAAGTAGGCTTACATGAACACTGCAATGAAGTTAGTGTGATAATTCCTTGGTAGCCACAATCCGGCGATTGTTCGGGTACACCGAGGGAGAATTCAGAATGTCCAATTCACCGAACAAGCACATCTTTCAGGACTTGTGGGAAGAAACCGGAGCGCCTGGAGCAAACCCACACAGACACGGGGAGAATGTGCAGACTCCGCACAGGCAGTGACCCAAGCTGGGAATCGATCCTGGGGCCCTGGCGTTGTGAAACAACAGTGCTAACCACTGTGCTACCATGCCGCCCAGCTTCATTATCTCATCCATAGTGGATATTGGGTGGGTAATATAAAAAAGCAGATCGTTTGCGTACAAGGCTACCCTATGCTCCCTTCCTCCACGATTTATCCCCTTCCACTTACTGGTTGATCTTCGTGCTATGGCCAGCAGTTCAATTGCTAAAGCAAAGTATTCAGTCGAAAATAACCCAAGCTCAAGGCAAGTTTGCGAACACTAGCGGTAAGGCCCTATACAGTAAACAAACCCAGGATTTGAACTTCTGCCCAAAACCAAACCTCCCAAGAATGTCAATGGCCGATAATTGCTGACCCTTGACAAATCCTATCTGGTCTTCAGAGATCACCTCTGGGAGGTAGTGCCACCACTTTTGTGAGCAATTTAGAGTCTGCATTCAAAAGCAAAACGGGTCGAAGCGATCCACATTTCGTAGTGTTCTTGTCCTTATCAAGGATCAGGGAAATAGAGGCCTTCGCAAGTGTAATGGGCAATGAATTCCGGCAGGGTGTCATTAAACATATCTAATATCAAACGGATCAAATGTCCTGCAAACTGCTTAAAAAACTCAACGGGGAACTCATCAAGGCCAGGAGCTTTACCCGTCGGCATTAACCCAATGCACTTCATAAATTCTTCAGGGCCCTATGGGATTCCAACTCTTCCTGCCTCTCCCTCTCCACCAATGGGAAGATAACCCATCCAAAAACTCCGCCATGACCGACCTCCCTTCCAGGGGCTCCAATCTATAGGGATCCTGATAAAATGTTTCAAAAGTCGTGTTGACCTTAGGTGGGATGGAAGCAAAACTGCCACTCCAGTCCTTTATTTGCACAATCCCCCAGGAAGCAGCCTGCCGCCTCATGATCTAAAAGACAACTGGCCTTCTCCCAATCTTCATAAAATACCCCCCTCGAACGTCGAAGCTGGCTCACCGCTCTCATGAGAATGTTGCTTTAAGAAATGTTTGGCTGCTCATGTTACTGCAGTGATGTCAGAGTGTGGGTGGAGCTGAGATCTGGTTCTGCTTTTTAGTTTCACTTTGAGAAAAGCTTGGGTGTGTCTCTGTCTTTTTGGTTTCGTTTTTCAGTGTGTTGCAGCTGAAGTCAGAAAAAGCGGCTGTACTGTTGATCTCTCTCTGCCATGAAGGACTATCTCTTAATCATTTGGTGAATTCAGAATTTTCAATGTTTTCAGTATTGAATGTAAACTCTGATGTGCTTCTGTTTAAAGGTTTGTTAAGTCTTCCGGGTGAAAAGGACAGCATACAGATTACTTAGTTTTGTATTCTTTGGGGGGTGTATTTGATTTACTGGTTGCTAAGATATTCACTCTTTGTTTTAGAAAGGTTAACTTGAATTCATAGAATAAACATTGTTTTGTTTTTAAAAAATACTGGTCCATTTCTGCTGTATCATACCTGCAGAGTGAGCCGTGTGCTCCCCATACCACAATCTATGAAAAGTTGTGGGTCAGGTGAACGCCATGATACACTTTGGGATTCTCTAAACCCTGACCCATAACACCACCTTACTTACTGATAGTAATTCAAATTGCATCTGCAGCTTTTTCCTACTCGCAAGCAATTCCAGGTTAGGGCCAAGCGGTACTGGTCATGGAATCCCTACAGTGAAGGAGGCCATACGGCCCATCGAGTTTTCACTGCCCCTCTGAAAGAGCACCCCAACTAGGCCCACTCCCCTGCCCCATCCCTGTAACCCCACCTAACCTTTGGATACTTGGGTGCAATTGATCACGGCCAATCCACCTAACCTGCACATTTTTGGAATGTGGGAGGAAACAGAGCATCCAGAGGAACCGCACGCAGACACGGGGAGAATATGCAAACTCCACACAGATAGTCATCCGAGGGCATAATTGAACCCGGGTCCCTGGTGCTGTGAGGCAGCAGTGCCAACCACTGTGCCACCATGTCACCCATAAGTCTACCTCAAGGATGGAGTCCACCAGCCTCTGCTGCTCCGCCCTCGCAGTCCTTTCCATGCATGCTTTGTAGGAAATTACCTCACCCCCCGATGACCACCTTAAGGGCTTCCCACAACGTAGGTGAGATAAAGTCGCTGTTATTAAATTTTACATATTCCCCTATGCGGAGGACATGTGTTTGCGAAATCCTGTCCGCCAACAACGACTTTGACACCCCTGATTGAATCAGAGATTTGGGCTTGGATCGGTCCGTCCTCGGATCCAGAACACAGTTTAAGTCACTCCCCATGATTAGCTGATGGGAGTCCAAATCAGGAATGGAGGCTGGCAGCTTGTTAATAAAACCCGTATCGTCCCGATTTGCAGCATAAACATTAACTGGACCACTGAGGACCCAGTAACAATCGCATGTCTACCATTAGGGTCCGTCGAGCAGCTGAAAATTTAACCCTTTTATCATTTAAAATTGCTGCATCCCAGGCCCTACCATCAAAGCCTGAATGAAAAACTTGTCTCAACCACTCCTTCCGCAATCCTGTTCGGTCCCTGACCCGCAAATAAGTCTCCTGCAGAAACACATAAGCATTCAAACTTAAGGTGAGCAAATACCCTCAACCATTTCATTGGGCTATTCACCCCCCTTACTTCCAGGTGACCAAACAAATTGAGAGGCTCTCCCTCTTCCCCCCCCACCCCACCTAGCCATTTCCACCAAGAGAGTACAGACACCAGGCCCACCCAAGATGGCCACCAAACACACCAGCAAGATGAAACAAAGAACAATCTGTAGTCACCGCCAGAAAACTACCCTGGCCCCCACCCCCTTCCCTCCACCTCCAAACAATACCACACCCAAATATACACAAAGAACAGTAAGGTGAAAAATAACCATTAAAACCTACTTCTATTAACCTTAACCTCAAATAAAACAAAAACACTAAGCTCATTATTTAAAACAAAACTAAAATAATGAGCTACAGTCACTCCCACCGCTTCGCTCCTTTTGGCTAGCAGGGCAGCACCAACTGAGAGTGAAGAAAAATGCTCACAGAAAAAAGACCCAAAGTATTTTTTTTTTTTTAAATCCCTTAAAACATAGTCCTCCAACACCGAGCTATATATATTTCTCATAACAGTTATTGCACATAGAGCAAAACCCCCATAACATTAAACCCTCTCCCCACCCAAATCCAACTTTCAAAACACTCAGCCCACACAAGAACAAAGAAATTCAAACGTGTACAAGTAATCCCAACAACTCCGCATATCCACATGCTCACCCCCAATGTCCAAAAACTTCAAAAACCTCCCAGCCCATATCATTTTACAAAATAATCCACCTCCTCCAGCGCATCGCAAAAATAGTCTTTCCCCTCAAAAGTCACTGAGCTACGCCGGGTATACAATCCAAATCAAACTCCACTTTTATACATGGTGGATTTGGCCTTGTTAATCGCGCCCGCTTCCTTGACAGCTCCGCATCAATGTCTTGATAGAGCCTGATGGTGAAGCCTTCCCATTTATAGTTGTATGTTCCTTAGCCCATCTCAGGACCCATTCTTTTTCCTGGAAGCTGTGAAACAATATCTGCTAGCATTGGTTTGTTGGGACGCATTTCTATCAGAGTGTCCGGTGGGCTCAATCCAGCTCGGGAGGGGATGTGAATCCACCCTCCCCACCAAACATCCTCGCAAGGTATTCTGTAGGAGTTGGGCCTCCCATCCCCTCTGGCAAACGCACAACTCTAATATTTTGATTTCTGGAACATTTCTCCAAATCGGCAGCAAGCATCTCAGCCATTAGTGTAGTGGCCGGAGTCCCAAAAGCTGCCCATGCCATTTTCCATCAGCCCCAAGAAGCCTCCGATTCCATTAACAAACTTCTGTTTTCAAGTTTCTTTGTCCTGGTCCTTCTGGGCATTTCCCTTGTGGCTCCTTAAACAAAAATACCCTCATGAACTGGGCTAAAAGTACAATACCCAAGCAGAAGCCACCTCGTGTACGTCATCTGCCCCCTACATACTGCCACTGGAAGTCATTCCCCAGAAGTAAAGAAGCAAGAACCGAAGCCGCTGCAAGTGGTACCCTGGCAACAATGAGATAGATGAGAATAAGGCCAGGTTTGTGCAATCCCATTCAATCCGGATGGTAGTGGAAATGCATTGGAGAATCGTGGTAAGCTTGTCAAGGTCAGCAGACAGGACTAGGAGAGATTACATACCATTACCAGTCACACAATGTCATTTGGGACTTTTATACTGTGGCAGGATCAGAAATCGGATTGGAGGGATTCAAACACCGAGTTCTGGCAAAAAGGCATGGATTTGGGAGGTAAGGATTTGGGAGGTAACAGTACATTCAAAGGCTTTGGAGAAGGGGCAGTTTTTGCAAGAACAGATAGGAATGGTTTTGTTTTGAGGAAAGGGATGACCATGCCAGACTTGAAGACTGGAACTATGGAAAGAGGGGTGAAATCAGCTGAGACCTTTTCCAGGAAGGAAAAATCCATTTGGAACTCAGTTCCTCAAAAGGTTGCTGGGCCGGGTGAATTTTTCAAGACTTAGGATCAAGAGATATTTGTTAAGTAAAGATAGCAAAGGAGATGAAGCTTAAGTACACAATTCAAGCTGATAGACAAATCAATCATGACGTAGCTAAATTATGGAACAGGTTTATGGGGCTGAATGGCCTATTCTTATTTCTATGATTCCCTTCCTTAAAGAAGCTAATTTACAAGCATCCTGGACATTTGTAGCAACAGTAACCGAGGTACTTTTGTTTACTGATTCTAAAAGAACATCCTAAAGCAAACTATTAGGGCTTATCCTCTCTTGTTAATACTATTTTTGACCATCACTAGAGGAAATCTGACCATGCATGTTTCACAAGGGCGGTACCATCTTTGTGATGTGCTCCTGCAACCAACTAAGATTTTTTTGAAACTGCTTTCAAGTAATTTGTCCAATTCAATATAGGTCACATTGAAGTAAAGCTTACAAACTACAATATTTTGATTCCGGAATGACAGTCCATAATCACCCAATTTAGCTAAATTGGGTGAAAGTTAATTAATCTCCAAACAGGCTATAAATTACATTAAACGTCTTGCTTAGATCTTTAGATGCGAGAAAGTTAATTTCAATCTTCATATTTTCATTGCACGAGAGAATATGATGAGTAGAATTCTCTAAAAAGCAAGCTTGGAAAGTTGCAATTAAGAACATGTAATTGCTTCTTTAGTTCTGCTTTAAAACTAATTTTACCAGGGAAAGTTTAAGTACTAAAGACATTTTAGAACTGCAACGTCACAAACAATTCAAAATATCTGCAATTGGAGGCAGTCCTTTATGCTTTCCTTTAACCCAGTGGGACATTCCACACCCAGATGAGAAAAGATTGGAGGAAGCTTGAGTGGAAAGTAAACACTGCCATGGCTGTTTGGGCCTGATTCTGTGTCATTTCTCTTTTGTAAATTTTGCAGAAGAGAAAGTCCATTTGTAAAAACTGTTTCTTCAAGAAGTATTTTACCAGACAGACCAGATGTGTTCAGACTGAACTGACTATAAATATTTCATAACCAAGCAGCAGTGAACACAATAACTACAGTTTAACACAGTAACTATTATAAGCATACAACAGATCCCACAAAAACAGAAATACTTTGAATCATTGATTCTCAATGCAACTATCGGAATTTAAACCTCAGGTCAAATGTCACCGAAATGTCAAAATATGCATCAACATGGAACTTCTTGGCTGGCTTCCCTTCACAACAGTTGAGTAAACGTAGGTAACAATGACAGTGCATTTTTAGAGTAAATAGGTACTCCGAATGCAGGTGGTCAAGATTACTACACACCACGTCTCAATGTCCCGCCCTCTACATTTCTTCAGAGCAATTTCTGAAGCAGTTTAGGAGGCGATTTCCCATTTTGAAACGCAACATTGATCACTATCATTGAAAAAATAAACCAAAACGTTAAGTATTTTAGAAATTTAAACCAAGTATCCACCCCCATTAAACAATAATGAGCAGAATATTTCTCTCAGTACATTTTCACTATAGTTAATGATTGATGTAAAGTAATTTTCACTTTGCACCACTACTAAAGTTGGTAGAATGAATCTGACATCCAATTCCTACTCAATCCTGACTCAACTGAGATAGCATAGAGGATGCAGTCTCACAATGCTCAGTTTGACACCATATCAGAGGGCAATTCCCGTACAGAATCAACCATGTTTCTAAATTGTTTAGAGGGTTCATTTGACTTTCTGACAGTCTACCTACCCTTACTTTAAGTTTTGAGAGGAGGGAGGTACGGTGACAAAGTGGTTAGCACTGCTGCCTCACAGCGCTGAGGACCCAGGTTCGATCCCAGCACTGGGTCACTGTCCTTGTGGACTTTGCACATTCTCCCCGTGTCTGCGTGGGTCTCACCCCCACAAACCCAATTATGTGCAGGGTAGGTAGATTGGCCACACTAAGTTGCCCTTTAATAGAAAAAATATAAGAACTGGGTACTCTAAATTTATTTTAAAAAAATATTTAAGGTTTGAGAGTCTCTCATCCCGGTGCTTGAAACATTTTAATTTCTAATTGTTCCTGCAAGCATCAAAACAAATGCAAAGTTCTCTCCGAAATAGGTACAGTTCATTTCTAGCTGGATATAGGGGATGGCACATCAAGAAGAAATGGAGTTTGCTGACTAATCTCAAACTAGTAGCTGCAGAGTGCACTCTTTTTAAAAAAATAATTAGTGTACCCAATTCATTTTTTCCAGTTAAGGGGCAATTTAGCATGGCCAATCCACCTATCCTGCACATCTTTTGGGCTGTGGGGGCGAAACCCACGCAAACACGGGGAGAATGTGCAAACTCCACATGGATAGTGACCCAGAGCTGGGATCGAACCTGGGACCTCGGCGCCGTGAGGCAGCAATGCTAACCACTCTGCCACCGTGCTGCCCAGAGTACACTCTTAAATTGCCAGCCTGACTTTAAACATCAAATATTTGCTACAATAACAAATGCAAAAGGAAAATTAGCACCTGAACAGACTTTTTCAGTTTCATCAAAATGTACTTCCTCTTTTTGAGAAGAGAAGACTGATCCAATAAATCTCACCTACTTTCAGAGAAGCTTGCGCAGAAAAAAAATGCAATTACATCCTGCAGTTGAAAAACACATTGGTCTCCTTTCTCTTTGCAAAAAGATATGCAAAGAAAAATGTTAGCCATTCAGCCCTTTCAGCCTGTTCTGCCATTCAATTAGACCATGGTAGATCTGTATCGCAAATCCATCTACTCTCAATTGTTTTCATAACATTTGATACACTTGCCTAACAAAAGTCTAGCAACATTTTCAATTGATCAACCTCAAAAGCCTTTTGGGAGATGAGAGTTCCCGACTCTCTCAATCCTTTGTGTGACAAAGCGATTGCTGACATCACAACAGAGTGGCTTTGCTTAAATTTTACATTACATTCCCTTTGTTCTGGACTTTCCCACCAGACAAATTTGTTTATCTCTATCTAACCTATTAATCCCTTTAACCAATTTGAACATCTTAATAAGATAAACCCTTAATCTCTGCACTCAAGGGAGTACAAAACTTAGTTTAATGGCCTAACAATTTAACCCCACATTACTTTTCTGAATTTACACTGCAGCCCCCCACCCCCACAAAGCCAATACAAACATTTTAGCAGTGCAATGCCAAGAACTGAATACAGTACTTGAAATAAGGTTCAACCAACCTTCATATCTGCCACCCCTTGTATCCTACACCCCCTCAAGATAAAGGTCAATATTTCATGAGCCGTACAGATTACTTTTCTCAGTATGTGGTGTGCATGCATACACATATACATATTCTAATCTGTCATATAACAAAGACCAGACCTACACAAGCACACAAAAAAGTCAAACACCAGGGCCTGTTCAACAGCACTCTGGCGCAATCAAGGGCTGCAACTGCCATTCTTTTATCTAAACAATGTCAGTTAAGGGGGAGTTGAGGACAGGATCCCCAAGTACCGAGGATACCCTCCTCTCCAATTCCCAGAAGAATGTCCAAGTCCACAATCAAACCTAAGAACACCTCGATAATGGGCCCAACAAAACCTTCAGAAATCAAGAACTTGGAACACAAAAATATAAATCAAAAGTCAGCAACATTGTCTGTAGTCATCTTAACATCATTAACTGTTGACTGACAGAGTGGAATTTGATGCCCTTATGGTAACTGATATGTACCATGTCCACATTCCATGCACAATAATTCTCTAACAGCCGAAAATTAGTTGTTAATGCATAGTCTGATAAATTGTCTTCCTCTGTTAGAACTCCTATTTAGTCACACCCTAAATTGCACCAATTTATTCTGAGATTCATGGGCAGAGGGATAGGTGGGCAGGGCAATAAGCAGCAAGATAATGTAGGTCACTAACCAAAAGTGTAGTAGTCCTCATTTTTTGAATGAAGTTCTCCTCCACATACCAATTTTCCCACCCTCCTCCCCTCTGGATCTTGGTCTGGGCTGAGGAAGGGCTTCTGTTTGAGATTTCTGTGTTTCAATTCTGTTTGAAAAACACAAAATAAAAACATGTTACAGATAGGGCAATTTTACCTACCAAAGAGACAAACTGGATCTCTTTTTTAATTAATGTAGTACATATAAAAAAAACATTAAAAGTTCCTTTAATGCATTTATTATTATTGACTTCAATATAGTAGTTTATAAGATCTATAGTAATGGCATATTCTACTCAAAACAGTATACCAGAAAACCACGAAAGCCAGAATAGCATACATTACTTTAATTAATTCAATAATTGGTCTCTTTTTAAAAACAGACTGTCATTCAAAATTTCAAGACATCCTACGTGCAAACATCCATGCTCCTCTCCCTCAGCTATGGACTCACTTCCTTCAATGGTTTCCTAGCCAGCCTGCCATTGTCCACTCCCATAAGCCTTGACGGTCTCAGCCAACCTACCTTTGCAACATCCTCCAGTTCCACACCCATCCAACAAGCTCTCTGCTCTTCTGACTGCCACAGTTGTGTGACGCACCCCCAACACTACACACCCCTCCGTCCCTGCCACAAGGTCTGGCCATCAATCCCTTCTTTCCACCACTTACCTTCAGCCAACCAGATTATAGCTTCTGGAAATTTCCCTTTTACCATCTCCAACAGACCATTCATTACCGGCCTTTGAGACCCTCCTTAAAATTAAGGTGTACTAGTACGGCCCCGATCACGCAAAAAGGCTAACAGCAAGCATGATGGAAAAATGGTCAGCTTTGAATTGACATATCCAAAAAAGATCACAAATTGCAAAAATAGAGGTATACAGGAAATAACTCCATGCACAAATCGACACCTAAAAAACCACAGACGTCATCGAGGCTCGTCCAAAACGTGTTGACCCAGACAGAATGCAACACCTAGACCACAGACCTCATTAAAGCTCGTGTTGACCCAGACAGAATTCAACATCCTGAAACCACAAGGTACAAGTTCACGTTGCATATTGGAAAACAATGGCTGCATAACGAACAGCTTGTTGGAGATGGTAAAAGAGAAATTTGCAGAAGCTATAATCTGGTTGACTGAAGGCAAGTGGTGGAAAGAAAGGATTGATGGCCAGATTTTGTGGCAGTGACGGAGGTGTGTGGTGTTGGGAAGCAATGCGTCTCACAACTGTGACAGTCAGAAAACAATGGTTGCATAACAAACTGATGTGGTTAGGAAAACTAGGTAATTCGGCCTGTTGTTCTCTCAGAGCCGAATTGTTAATGGCGGGAAAGGCACAATCCCTTCCATGGAACACGCACAAAAATCGAGCTGAGGCCATTTCTCTAGCATAATCCATGGGATGAAGATCACAGATGCAACACCCAGAGTTGGGACTCGGTGACAAAAGACCTCCGGAAAAGGAAGGACCTCGCCAGTACTTATACGGGGTAATATCTACTTAAATATCCAGAGCTGAGTGTCTTGGGACAATTCTGACCATTAGTAAAGAATAAGAATTGCATGCATAGCGTATTTTATTGAAGTTTATGTGACAAAAACATGTGGAATCATAAGTTATAGTGTTGAGCATTTGTTTGAGAACGTAAACTGTTTGACCTCTTAAAGAGTACAGAGGCCAAGAGGGTCAACAGTCTTTTAGCCGGACTTGTTCTGACCCCTACAACCAAACACTCATCTTGAGATTTGGTAGGCAGAGGGCGAAAGAATTTCCGTTTTACTCCCATGTGTACTCCAGAATAGATTTCTTCGCAGTGGATAAGACGTTGTTTGCAGGTGTGGTAGATGTCGAATATTCGGCAATAGTGGTGCCGGACCATGCCCCGCACTGGGTGGATTTACGAGTGAGCAAGGGGCGGGCCCAGCACCTGCACTGGAGGTCGGATGTGGGACTGTTAGTGGAGGAAGAGGTGTGTGAGCAGGTGAGGAAGTCCATCCGGGTGCATGTTGAGATTAATGACACGGGGGAGATTTCTGCAGGTAAGGTTTGGGAGGCACTGAAAGCAGACGTCAGGGGGGTGTTTATTTCAATTCGGGCACACATGGAGAAGGTGGAGCGGGTGGAGATAGAAAGGCTAGTGGAGGAAATCTTGCAGGTGGACAGGAGATAAGCAGAGGCCCTGGAGGAAGGGCTGTTAAAGGAATGCCAGAGTTTACAAATGGAATTCGGGTTGTTATCCACGGGTACGGAGGTAGGAGGTACGGAGTTGCGAAGGGCGAGAGGGGCGGTAAAGGATTATGGAGAGAAAGCGAGCAGGATGTTAGCGCACCAGTTGAGGAAGCAGGAGGCGGCGAGAGAGATTGGGAAAGTGAAGGACACAGGCGGGAATACAGTCTTGGACCCGGTGGGCAACGAATGGGATGTTTACAGTCGTCGATCTCCCTTACTTTAAAACGGGATAAGGACCTGGAAAACTGTGGGTCGTACAGGCCGATCTCCCTGTTAAATGTGGATGCCAAACTATTGCTGAAGATCCTGGCCACAAGGATCGAAGACTGCGTCCCAGGGGTAATAGGGGAGGACCAGACGGGGTTTGTTAAGGGGCGGCATTTGGCGACCAACATTAGGAGCTTACTTAATGTAATTATGTTGCCTCCAGAGAGGCATGAGATTGAGGTTGTGTTGGCCATGGATGGAGAGAAGGTCTTTGATCGGGTGGAGGGGGAATACTTATGGGACGCCCTGGGGCGGTTTGGGTTTGGGCAGGGATTTGTGGACTGGGTCCGGTTGCTATACCAGGCACCAGTGGCAAGTGTGCGGATGAATCAGGCAAGATCTGAGTACTTCAGGTTGCACCGGGGGATGAGGCAAGGATGTCCACTTTCTCCACTGTTGTTTGCCTTGGCTATAGAGCTGTTGGCATTGAGAGCAACAAGGGTCTGGCAGGGGGGGTAGTACAGGGGTTGGGGGGGGTAGAGCACAGGGTCTTGCTCTACGCGGACGATCTACCTCTGTACATATTGGACCCGCTGGGGGGGGATTGAAGAGATTAAGGTGATATTTGAGGAATTGGGCCGGTTTTCGGGATACAAATTGAATATGGGTAAGAGTGAGGTCTTTGCGATCCAGGCGAGGGGCAGGAGAAGAGATTGGATGAGATGTCGTTCAAGGTGGTGGGAGGGAGCTTTCGATATTTGGGTATCCAGGTGGCGGAGTGGGAGCAGCTGCATAAACTGAATTTGGGTCGGTTGGTAGATAAATGAGGGGGGACTTTCGGATGTGGGGTGCACACCCGTTGACATTGGCGGAGCGGGTTCAGACAGTTAAAATGGCAGTCCTCCATTGGTTTTTGTTTGTTTTTCAGTGCCTTCTGATTTTTATCCCCAAGAAAGTGAACGTAGAGATCTCGGGATTTGTTTGGGCGAGTGGAGGTGCTGCTGGAGCAGGGGCGGGGCAGGGCTGGCTCTCCCGAATTTCATTAGTTACTACTGAAGCGGCGAATATTGCGATGGTCAGGAAGTGGGGAGTGGGAGTGGGGTCGGTATGGGAGCGGTAGAAGCAGCATCATATAAGGACACAAGTTCGGGGGGGGCATTGTTAACGGCACCTCTGCCGCTCTCGCCTGCTCGGTAGTGCTGGCAGCCCCGAGGGTGTGGGGACAGTGGAGGCAGCTCATGGGGTGTTGGGGGGGGGGGGGGTCAGTGTGGGCACCAATATGTGATAACCACCGGTTCGCTCCGGGGGGGGAGCTGGACGGGGGATTTTGGAGGTGGCGGCGGATAGGAATCGAGAGATTTGGGGATCTCTTTATTGATGAGGGTTTCCCGGGTGTGGAGGAGCTGAAGAAGGAGTTTGAGTTGCGGGGGGTGGATGGATTCTGGATCTGCAGGCAAGGGATTTTGTGCAGAGGCAGGTTTCGACCTTCCCACGCCTGCCACCCCAGGGGCTACAGGATAAGGTGGTGTCGAGAACAGGAGTAGGAGAGGGGGAGGTCTCAAGAGATGTATAAGGAGCTGATGGAGTGGGAGTGAGCCCTGATAGGGGAGGTGTAGAGAAAATGGGAAGAAGAGCTGGGTGAGGAGTTGGAGGCTGGGTTATGGGAGGAGGCCCTGAGAATAATGCAACCTCGTCATGCGCCAGGCTCAGCCTGATAGTTTAAGGTGGTCCACAGGGCACACATGACTGTGGCCCGGATGAGCAGGTGGAGTATAGGTGTGGGCGTTGTGCGTGGGGTCCTGCAAACCATGTCCATATGTTTTGGGCCTGTCCGAGGCCGAGGGGTTTCGGGGGGGGGGGGGGGGGGGGAGGCGGCACGGGAGAGACGGATAAGGACAGGAGAACCAACGGAGGGGTGGCTGGGGAAGGTGTTTGTGTAAGCCATGTTGGCTGGGGATTGTGCTTGGGGCTTTGATGGCTATATTGTTGTGTTTTTGTTGCCATTTGATGTTGAAAATTGTTAAAATCCCACATGACAGTAGCTCAGATGAGTAGGTTCTTCGATGAGGTGGAGGACAGATGTGGGCAGTGTGGGGTTAGCCCGGCTAACCATGTTCATATGTTTTGGGCATATCCGAAACTGAGGGAATTCTGGCAAGGGTTTGCAGATGTTATGTCGGAAGTCCTGGAAGGTAGGGTAACTCCGAGTCCAGAATTAGCAATATCTGGGGTGTCGGAAGATCTGGGGGCAAAGGGGGGGGGGAGGGAGGCCAATATCCTGGCCTTCTCCTCCTGTGTGGCCCGGAGACGGACCTTGCTGAGATGGAGGGACTCGGAGCCCCCAAAATCAGTTTCTCAGTCTGGAGAAAATCAAGTTCGCTCTAAGAGGATCAATGCAGGGATTCACCTGGAGTTGGCAGCCGTTCATCGATTTCTTTAACAAAAACTGAACGTCAGCAGTGAGGGGGAAAGGGGAAAAAAGCGGGGGGGGGGGGGGGGAAGAGGAGGAAAATAGGAGGCATGGTAATGTTAAATAAGGACAGGGAATTTAGTATACAGGTAATTGGGGACGGGGCGGGAGAAGTGGTGTACATGGTTTATTGTTTGTTGTTATTTTAGGGGGTATATTGTGCGTCGACCCACGCAGTTGTTTTAGAAATGTCAATATGTTAAATTGTGAAAATTACAAATGCTTCAATAAAATATTTTCTTAAAAAAAAGACTAGCTTTCGTTATCTGGGTTCCGCCAGATGGCCCACAATTGGGCCTCACTTTATTAAGTAAATTACACTAGTCTGGTTGATGGTGTCAAGTCAGATTTACAGTGATGGGATAACCCCCCCCCTGTCTTTGGCGGGCAGAGTTCAGACTATTAAAATGAATGTACTCCCGAGGTTTTTATTTCTTTTTCAGTGTCCTTTTCGTAGAGTCCTTTTTTGTCAAAGTCAATAAATTAATATCCTCCTTTACCTGGGCGGATAAGGCGTCAGGGAATTGGCTTTTCTCTCCTTTCCCTTGGCACCATCCTCTTCCCTATTGAAGAAAATTTTGTCTTGGTTGGGTCGGATGGGGGAACTATTTTGGGCATATATAGCCATATCCTCTCATCAGAGTCAGCTCCATTGAGAGAGGGGAGGACGAAATGGGAGGGCAAGTTGGGTCCCATTCTAGATGAGATTTGGAGTGAGGCTCTTCGCAGCGTGAACTCCACATCTTTGTGTTTGCAGCGAAGTCTGATCCAATTCAAGATGGTGCACAGGGCGCATCTGACTAAAGCGAGGGTGAGTGGGTTTTTCTCTGGGGTGGAGGACAAGTGTGAGCATTGCTCTAGGGGGCCAGCTAACTACACTCCTATGTTCTGATCTTGTCCCAAGTTGGCATGCATTTAGGCCTCTTTCTTCAACACCATGTCAGAGATACTTAATGTTGATCTGGAGCCCTGTCCGATGGTGGTCATTTTCAAAGTATCAGACTCACCGGTGCTTCAGGCGGGGGTGAAGGCGATGTCCCCGCCTTCGCCTCATTGATAGCCCAGAGACCTGCTTGGGTAAAGGTCTTCTACTCCACCCAGTGCTTTGGCTTGGTTGAGTGACCTCATGTCTTTCTTGCATTGAGAAGCTTAAGTGCACCATTTCAGCATCGGTGGAAGGATTACTTTTTAAGGAGCTAGTCACCAACAGCCGTTTTGGGGGGTTATGTTAATGTGAGCTTTTGCTCATTAGTCTCGTTCTTTTATTGTGTAACTTTGGTGAATTGTTTTGTATGATTTTGTTTATTATGAAAAAAATTAATAAACATCATTTTTAAAAAGGGAATTTGTGTTTAACTGATCGGTTAAGAGTTTTTGGACATAGTAACTTTGAAGGTGGATAACGGGCAACCAGTAGATTTGTTTATTTGGATTTCCAAAAGGTCATCTTCGGATTGACAAGCTCTAAATTCTCCTTAAAGAACACACAAAAATCCAGTGATCATAAGCATAAGACTTCCTACAAATCAAAGAAAATGCATCCTTCAATGCTTCAAATGTAGATGGATCCAACAGACTCAAGGTGGTAAGCAGTGTTAGGAGACAGAATTCTTTATTCTGCTCACAGTCACACTGGTGCAGCCTGGATGATGTTCCCTGTTACTTTATTGGTTACTCTTTGAACTGCCATTTTGTCACGTGGACCGAGGTACAGTGAAAAGTATTGTTCTGTGTACAATCCAAGCAGATAATTCCATGCATGAAAAATACATAGGACATACGATAAATACACAATATAAACACAGAGATTTGGACATCGGGTGAAGCATAAGCAGTGTAGTGCTAACAACAGTAGACAAGGTGCGTAGAGAGATTAAGTTCAGTCCGTAAGAGGGTCATTCAGGTGTCTGGTAACAGCGGGTAGAAGCCGTTTTTGAATCCGTTAGTGCGTGTTCTCGGACTTTTGTATCTTCTGCCCGATGGAAGAGGTTGAAAGAGAGAATAACCCAGGTGGGAAGGGTCTTTGATTATGCTGCCTGCTTTCCCAAGGCAAAGGGAGGAGTAGTCACAGTCAATGGATGGGAGGCGGGTTGTGTGATGGACTGGGCTGTGTTCACAATTCTCTGTAGTTTCTTACGGTCTTGGGTCAAGCAGTTTCCATACCAAGCTGTGTCAGCCAGAAAGGCTGCTTTCTATGGTGCATCGGTAAAAATTTATAATGTGGACGTGCCAAATTTCCTTAGTTTCCTCAGGAGGTATAGGCACTGTTGTGCTTCTTGTGCAGCATGGGTAGACCAGGACAGACTGTTGGTGATGCGTATACCTAGGAATTTGAAGCTATCAACCATCTCCATTGTTGCAGACAGGGGTGTTCCACACTTCGCTTCCTGAAGTCGATGACCAACTCCTTAGTTTTAATGACATTGAGGGAGAGATTGTAGTTGTTGCACCGTGCCACTAGGTTCTCTATCTCCCTTGTGCACTGACTCATCATTGTTTGAGATCCAACCCACTACAGTCCTGTCATAAGCATTGATATTATTGGGAAGTCCCATAAACTCTAGCATCAGGCGTCTCAGCAAGACAAAGGCCTTCAACTTAATCAGTGATATTACAAAGAGACAAGAAGCTTTCAGGTTTTTTTAAAAAATGTACAAGAATGGATGAAAATAGCTTTAATGTCTATTATGCTATAAACCTTAATAAGAAACAAGGATAGCAGTCAAAATAATTTTTCAAAGGGTGGTTTCAATAATTCACCTTTCTGATTTGGTCGGTTTTGCTGAACAATTATAGATTTTCTAATATCTTCAGTAATATTCCACTACCACTTTTTTCCCATTTTTCTTTTTTTTTTTAATATGTAAATTTGAGTGCCCAATTCATTTTTTCCAATTAAGGGGCAATTTAGCGTGACCAATCCACCTACCCCCTTTTCACCTACAGTTTCAATTACATACTTAAAAATTAGAAAGACAGCAGTAAATGCAAAGCATGTTGACAAAGCAAGAGGGAGTGGAAAGCAAAAGCGTGTCAAAGAATAAGAGTGTATGCACAACTGAGGAACAGGGAAAAGTATCAGTAAGATTGATCATAAGGAAACGTACAGACAGTTAACAGCCAAGTGCAGCATAAGTTAATGTATCAAAGGCAAATAGAACCAGTTACTGTTTCAGTGGATGATTTCAAGTCGTGACCAGAAAGTGACAAACCTATCAAACTGGGCACTGAAAGAATCTGAATTGTCTGACTGACCTTTTCTCAACTTTACATTCTTATGTTTATGATTGGCGATCCAGGAGCCTACTACTACCACCAGCTATTCCGAAAGCCAAACTGCAATGGACATTAGTCTTCAGTTCGATACTGTACTTTGAAACTTGGCAAACTAAGCATTTATTTTAAGATATTACTTTCTAAAGACAACATTTCAGAATTATATTTTTCCATTTCTTGCTCATATTTCCTACAACACGAAGCAGAGTTATGGAAGTATTGTTTGTTCAGGCTGGAGCCAGTAAAACTGATTGTATAAAATATTGTTTTTGAGCTAAATTGTCATAAATCTAATACTTTCCTTTAAAGAGGCAATATTGATGCAAGTACCTTCAAGTATTTGTTAAATTGAGAATATTCACACTTTTTCTGTGGGTAAAACATTAACCTCAGGAGAACTGACTGACAATTAATTTTCTCATTAGCGTAAAATGTCTTGAGCTCCATCTCCCTACCCCTTAATAATTCTGGTTAATACCATACAAAAACACCCCAATACATGCTGAAGAAATTAAACGGCTAAATAGTGGGTGGCAAATAATGCTTTATGAGGAGAACATGGAATTCCCAGTTATTGGCACAGTTTCTGAGGGCTGCGCAGCTACTTTGCATGCTGCGTCCCACTCCCATTTCCTAACATGCAAGGGGATGCACCGTTATTTGTTTGGAAAGGTTAAGGCATTTTGTGCCTATTTTTGTACATGTTTACCTGATTGCACCACAACATCATGAGAATTATGATTTAATTGTATAGTTTAAAAACTAATGCAGTAATCAAACATTTTATTGATCTGTACATTAACCATATATTAGTGACATTAAACCGACAATGACCTAATTTGCATGTAAGTATACTCTATCTTCAATGTTATATTATCTCCCAGAGCAAGTGCAGGACAGAAGTTGGAAAATGCTTCAAACAAGTTTCACTTCCACAAAAATATTGCCCATCGCCTGTAGGACAGCCGAGAACAACTTGGATGCATAGAAATACAGTAATTAGTTCAGGATTCACAGTTTGCATGGCTTTGGTAACTACGTTTATGCATTAGCATTTTGCATGATGCTGTTATGAGTTCAAAAAATGCAAAGTTACCGGTCTCTCTGCGGTGTTTGTTGGATGGAGGCTGATGATTAATGGTCCTGGCATACTCTGGGAGCTCTGACGCATAGGTGGAGTGGAACGTGCCACTCCATGCTCAACTGGTGCTCCAGCTTCTTCAGAGGCCATTACAGGGCATCTGCGTGGAGGTGGTGGTGCGGAACCTGATCAAGGGACCTGTGGTGGCGGGTAAAGGCAAGCTCAGGTGACTGGGTGACTGAGAAATAGAAGGAGGCGGCACTACGCAGCAAAAGGGGTGTTTGTAGCTGGGGCTCTGGTGAAGTCCCAGAAACCATTGGAAGCTCTGTGTATTTAAGGCACAGGAAAAGTCCTGACAAGCCAAGAAGGTTGGGGGACTGTTTGAGAGGGTTAAGGCTCAGAGGAAGGTCTGGGAGCAATTGGTCGCTTGATGCAGCTGAGGCAATTGGAGCACTTTGAAATCCAGGAGCAGCACCAGCAGTGACGCTCACTTTTGTCCACTAAAGAGCTGAAATTGTGCCAGTAACTAGATGCTGTACTGTAGTCTCAGGAGAAGAGACTGAACCATTGGGAGGTGAGCACTGATTGAGACAGTCCAAGTCGGAGCAGCTATCGTGGGAATTCAGAGGCTGGAGTTAGAATTCCTCATAAATTAGAGTTTTTTTAACGAGACGGTTTAACTCCGTGCACACTGATATCTGTGTGGATTGCTGAGATACCGTGGAATCTCTCGGTTGCAGTTACCATTTAATGTGTAGTGCGGTGTGTTCAACCATATCTTGCTTGTTTATTTACTTTATGCTAATTCTGAATGTTGAAGTAAAAAAGGTTGCTATTTTAAATAGTTAGATTTTTCCAACTTTGCATGGTAAAGTTTATTTTGTTTGTTTAAAACTACGGAAACTGGTGGTTTTATTCTCTTGGTAAGATTTCAAACTGTGTCTACTTTAAACAAAATGTTACGGGTATTGAACCAGATCACAACAGAGTTCATTTATTGGTTAGAATAGAGATAAATCTTATAACAAAGAATTATTCATGCAATCACTAAGGGATGGGCCTTGGTCCAGAACCCAATACGAAAACAGTTAGGCTATTTACTAAATTTAAAGTAATTCGGCCTTGTGATGTTTAGTGTCAGTTTTTGCCAGTAAAGACTTTAGTGGACGACATATAAATAGAATTCATTTGTTGGCAAGAATTGCACTGCAGCACTCTGATTTACTTAAGAAGAATGGAAGGTCTTACTCAGCTGGTACTTTTTGTTCAGAATACTCACCAATTTTATACAATAGCAAATCAAGCAGAACTGGAGAGAACCTTTTTTGTGTTTATCAAAAAGATTTAATTGTTTTTAAAAACTGGTTTCTTCGGTGCAGATTCATAGAATATAGTCGAGTGGAAGCTCAGCTGGCTGAACTTTCTACAACTGCCCAAACCCAGAAAGCAAGACTGCAGGCTAGAAATACCAATTACTGCAACATTGAGAAATCATGCCTTCACTTAGGTCAACTGTCTTCAAATCTGCAAGTTCAACATCCAATTTTTAGTATCAGTTGACAAAATACCCAAATGCATCCAACACATCAGATTTTAACAATCTGAGCAACATAAACCTTAAATCGCCTTCAGTACAAGCTTAAATGGAGATGACAAAGGATGACTATTATGCCAGAGGGGCACATTTCTACAATGCAGTTATTACTGGCACTGCATATTTTCTGAACACATCAAAAAACTGCTTAAGCAAAGTACAAAAATGTATTGAATACCATGTTGAGTTTTCATGAGCTGCAAAGCAAAAGGAAGAAACACAACAGGCACGATGCCTCAGAAGACAGTTTTGTCTTGAAACTGTTGACAGCAATGTTGCCCCACTACTCACGGGAAGCATGTTGAACTTTTTGAAGCAGTGGGTCAGATCCACATGGCATAACCATCAAGTGGGCTACACATATCTGTGGGGCATTAAAACACTTGCCCCCCCCCCCCCCCCCCCCCACACACACACACACACACACACACACACAACCCCTAAGGCACAGTCACACCTTTAATCCTGTGACAAATACAGAATTTTAGATATGTTAGATTATAACATAGATATATATAGAATATAATAGAGATATAACATATAGATCTGGTTTCCTCCTACAGTCCAAAGATGTGCAGGTTAGGTGGATTGGCCATAATAAATTGCCCTTGATGTCCAAAAAGGTTGGGTGGAGTTACTGGGTTACGGAGATAGGCTGGAGGTGTGGCCATAAGTGGGGTGCTCTTTCCAAGGGCCAGTGCAGACTCGATGGGACGAATATCCTCCTTCTGCACTCTAAGAATTCTATAAACATTTGGCAAGTTAAGGGCTGGTGTGTTTGACTGCAGTTGTCATATTTTTAAAATAATTTTGTTTCGTAAGGCCAGAAAGCTTTTAGGAGCCAGAGGTTAAATTGACCAGAGTAATACGTTTTCAGCCTGGGCTAATGCACTGTTGTTTGACTAGGGGGACTCTCTGGGGAGTTGATGCATTTTCAGCCTGGAGGAGAGTTAAATTGTTTTCAGCTTGGAGATGATTATGTCATTGCTGGGTGGAGTTAAAGTGTTCAGACATTTTGAGAAAGCTTTTTGAGTGGAGTTCTAATCTGGCTACCCTTTCAGATCACAAGCAAAGTATTTTGCTCACAGTTGGATAGTTTTAAAAGAAAGAGTAATTGTATTCAGAGCAGACTTCTCGGAGGACTAGGAGAAAGCTGAAACAGCTTTTTGAAAATATCCAGCCAGAGTCTGCAGGGATTCTAAAAGGAGCCATATCTGTTCTGGAAAGCAAATATTATTCTGTGCCATTTTGATGTAGGATGGATTGACAGCTCTATGTTTTTTTTTCTTGTTTTTGTTTGATTGGGAATAGAGATAGTAATTAAGGATATGATATTTACTGTACTGAGCAGTATCGTTTAAGGGGTATTTGTATGGTGTGATGTTAAAGAGTTTAATATTGTGTTAATAATAAAGTTTTGTTTCCAATCCCCATTTCTTTGTGCAATCACTCCTGGAGCGAAGTATTCTTTCCACACAGTCTTACAAAAATTAAAATATTGGGGTTTTGGTCCAGTACCCTGGCTACTGTTGGGGTCTGGCCTGGGATCGTAATCATCTTTTCCTTTTTCTGGTCTGTAATCTTCTGCTCCCTTGCACCCTCTGCTATTAACAATAATAATTATTTTATTGTCACGAGTAGGCTTACATTAACACTGCAATGAATTTACTGTGAAAAGTCCCTAGTCGCCACATTCCGGCATCTGCTCGGGTACACGGAGGGAGAATTCAGAATGTCCAAATAACCTAACATGTCTTTCAGGACTTGTGGGAGGAAAGCGGAGCACGCAGTGAGAATGTGCAGGCTCCGCATAGGCAGTGACGCAAGCGGGAATCAAATCTGGGACCCTGGCACTGTGAAGCAATTGTGCTAACCATTGTGCTATCATGCAGCCCATTTACCTGGTCTGATCTACCATTTATTACTTACCAACTTGCCAAAAACACTAGCTGTTTGCATCCTGTCCTCACTAAATCGCACTCCGCCATCCCGTCCCCCCCGTCCCCCCACCAAGTACAGTCTTTGCTAGTGTACTGGGCTTCTGCCCACCAATCTTTAAATTTAAAATCTTCGTCCTCGTCTTTAAATGCTTATTTTGTCTCTGCCCGTCTGATATTTTCACCACTTTGTGCTCACATTCCCAAAATACTTAATCCATTTGATTCTTGTTTTTTGGGCATTCCCCCCCCCCCCTTCACCCCTCCACTGGTGACAATACTCATGTGCTTGTCAACTTTCCAACTGTCCTTCCTTTAAAAATCTCATCAAAACCTAGTTATTTCACCACCATTTTGGTCACCCCTTCTATTGTCTCCTTTAGGCAGATGCTTATAGTGACCAGAACTGGAACGCCTCCCCCATAAACGCTGTGGTTTATTTTAAAGCTCCTTATCACTATCCTATCTGAAGGCAGTTGGTTGCATTAGGAATTTTTGTGGCCTGTGCAACAAGTGTGAAACCCATCCATTTTATTGTCTTGAAGGAAAACATTTAAACCAGCTTTTGCCTTGTTGCTTGCTTCTGTGGTCATTGCAGTTCACCTAAATCCAGATGTGACACCTTCTATAAAGGCATTAACAAGTGCACAGTGTTACATATCCAGAGGTGTGACAACATCACAGGCCTAACTTTCCATGATTGTGAAGCTGCCATATTATTTTTTTCTGGTATTCAGTTTGCTATTCAAGTACTTTTTTCTTTAAAACTAATATAGACAATTTCAATGTTTAAGTTACACAGAGGTTTTTGGAAAGTAGCTAATCGGAGGAATCTGAGCAATCCGCGTTCAAAAGGAAGGTTTCACAAGTTTTGGTGAACTGCAACAGCCATGGATGCAAGCAACAAGGCAAAAACTGGCTTAAATGTTTTCCCTCAAGATAATAAATAGATGGATTTCACACTTGTTGCACAGGCCCAAAGATTCCTAATGCTGCCAGCTGCTCTCAGATAAGATGACGATAAGGAGCTTTAAAATTAACCATAGCGTTTTATGGGGGTGGGGTTCCGCTTCTGGTCACTATAAGCATCTAGACGCCAGGCAAAGACAGGATTAGACTTAGTTTGGCCTTGTGTGGTTGAACTGCATGCCAACACGCCATGGTCACTTAGTCGAAGTACAAAGGGCATTTAGTGCTTATGTAACTGCATCCGAGTGAGGAAGCAAATGTTCCAGGAGAGGATGAGCAGCAAGAAAACTGACACAAAACACTGCAATCCAGTTTCATAAGTGAAAAATGTATGATGAAACTAACAATGCTGCATATGATAACTTTCAATACAAAATGCAACATCTTATTTGATATCTGGTCTATGCATTGTTAGCTGAGTAAAGCCCGTGCACTGTAATCAGCCTCTGCAGCCTGAGCAAAAGGGGGGAATTAAATTGGCCATTGTTCCTGCAGCTGATTGCTGTCCAGCGCCCCCTGCCAAAAAGGGCACCTCGGACAAGGACAGAATCAGGCCTCACGGTGATTTTCTTCACAGTCAAATAAACAGGGATCGTTCAATTTAGGTTCAGAAGTACAGTCAATAAGGTGCCGGAAGACAATGAAGTCTGTGGAACTCGGAGGCGCCAACAACAAAACCCTCAAGCACATCCATGCACAATGCCGCCTCCACCCATTCTCAAACAGACCTCTCTTCCACGGCCCATTTCCTCACCAGCCCAATAATCGCTCCAGAAAAGCCCGTTCTTCCCGCGGAGCCTTCCCCACCCACACAAACCCCAAGATCAACTCATCGACTTCCATGAAAAGCGACTTCGGGACAAAGATGGGGAGGCTCTGAAAAACAAACTGTAGCCTAGGCAGCACCATCATTTGAACTGTCTGCACCCGCCTGCCAACGACAACGGCAAAACATCGCACCTCCTAAAATCCGCCTTTATAGAACATCACCCTCAGCCTCCCAAATCTCCACGGATCCCCTTCCCCCATGCATTCCATGAACCCCTCAGCTCCCTAGCTACTGCCGATCTCAATGACTTCGGGCTCGACTGATCCAGGCTCAGATGCAGGACCGTATTACAATCAGCCGATCCGTATCTAAATCAGCCAATCCATATCTAAATCTGGAATTCTCCCCAACATCGCCTCATGAAATCCACATCATCCCAACTCAGGGCATACACATTAACTAGGACACTGGCATCCCCTCCAGCTTCCCACTAACTACCATATACCTACCGCCCCGGATCGGTCACAATGCTCCCCATCTCAACACCACCACCCCCTTGTCTTCATATGCAGCTCCGAGTGGAACACCTGCCCCACCCACCCCTTCCTCAGTCTCATCTGATGCCCCAACCTCAGGTGCATCTCCTGCAGAAACATCATGTCCGCCTTCAGACTCCTCCGATGCGTGACCACACTTGACCGTTCAACCCTCGCGCATTCCACGTGACCAGCCTGGGAGGCTCTCCACCCCCCAGCCGATCATCCATGCCCCTTCCTGAGCCAGCTCCCGGCCCGCATCAGGCACCCCTCCAGGCCCACTCTCGATGTCCACCATCTCTCAACTGCACCACATCCATATCAGCATCTCCCCCGCCCCCTGCAAACAAAGAACCAACACCCGCACCCCCCCCATCCTCCTGGCAATCCTCCACTTCACTTCCGTTAATTAGCCCGCCTAGCTAGCATGGTGGCCACCGCCCAAGACCTTTACGTCACCCAGAAACAGGCAGGGTAGAAAACCCCAAACTTCACCCCCTTGTTGAAGAGGCAGCCTTTACCCGGTTGAATCCGGCTCTCCGCTTTGCTAGCTCCACACCCAGGTCCTGATGGATCTGCGGCTCACTCCCTTCCCAGGTACACCTCCTGGTCTGCCTTGCCAACTGCAAAATCTTCTCCTTGTCCAAGATGCGGTGCAACCGCACCATTGCCCTCGGCGGCTCCCCCACATGTGGACTCCTCCTCAGCACCCTATGCGCCGGATCCACCTCGAGGGGTCAATCAAAGGCCCCCTCCGCCATCAACTGCTCCAACATCTTTGACATATAGTTGGCGGCGTCTGCTCCCTCAATACCCTCAGGCATCCTGACTGACCTTAAATTCTGTTGTCTGGAGCGATTCTCCAGGTCCTCCATCTTCTGTCTGAGCCTCTTCTGTCTGTCCACTACCATCCCCCTCTCCACCGCCAGCGAGGCAATCCATCCCTGCTCCCCCACTGCCTCCTCAACCTTCTGTATCGCCAGGCCCTGAGCCTCCATCTCAGTTTCTCAATCGCTGAGTGGCTCCACCATCCTAGCCAGGTCCTCCAAGGCCTCCTTCATCCGCTGCTGGAAATTATTTAAAAGCTCCACCAGTTGCTCCGTCGACCACTGGGCAGCAGCACTGCCCCCTTGCCTTCCACCATCTTGACCTGTGGCACACCACAAGAACTGTCCTCTCTTCCTTGTAAGCACTTCACGTTCTCTGAACCATGCACCAGACTCACCAAATGAACATTACCTTCCCTGGTGTCATGTTAGAGTACCTTCAAGAAATGGGTGTTTATCAGTGATGTCAGAGTGCGGGTGGAGCTGGGCGGTCTGTCAGCTTTTTACTTTTGTTTTAGGCTGTTTGCTGCAGGGCGTGTTTTAGTTTCGTTTTCAGAGCTAGATAGCTGCAGTCACAGCCAGAAAGTGTATTAGAGTCTCTCTCTGTAATCTAAAGACTGTAAATCGATCCTGGTGATTTAAAACTAACAACATTAGTGACTTTAACCAGATGTGCTTCTGGTAAAAGGTGTTTTAAGTCTTATGGATGTTAAAAGGAAAGCTTAAAGGATTACTTAGTGTTGTATTCTTTGGGGGTTGTATTTGAATTAATGGTTGCTAAGATGTTCACTGTATGTTTTAAAATAAACATTGTTTTGCTTTAAAAATTACTTTTCCATTTCTGCTGTACCACACCTGTAGAGTGGGCAGTCTGCTTCCCATACCACAATCTATTAAAGGTTGTGGGTCAGGTGAACTCCATGATACACTTTGGGGTTCTTTAAACCCTGGCCCATAACACTGGGCACACACACACCTTTCACACTCAAAAAGACCCCCATATGGGTCGGGAAGGACCAATAAAATCCACCGAGAGTGGGAACCACCAAATGTGCGACCACTCACTCCATGGCCGCCACCAGAGCAATAAATTATAAATTATAACATTCTATTAGTTTTCCTAATTACTTGCTGTACCACTTGCTGCTATAACTTGCAGCTTTGTAAGTCATAGGTTGAAATTTTTATTTTTTATTTTAAGTATTTTGCTCTCATGTTCCCCAATAATACATTTAGCATTTACAGCCAAATTATTACAATCACTAAACATGCTATACTTGGGACTACAACCTTGCCAGCAATCAAAGTCATAGAATCATAAACCACTCAATACTACGCTACAGCAAGTCAGACTGACAAGCACTTCAACTCTACACAAGGATCAATCAGAGCACAAATTTATTACATCGTAGCAGATAGTTTGAAAGGCCTCCCAGGGTCAAAAATAAAAGGACTAAAGGGTGTCATGAGCTGAGAAAGACATTAGAGTAACATGGCTAAAATACCAGGGGTCATTTTATCTTCCTGCAGGAATGCCAGGAATAACTGCTGCTCATGAGACAGCATTTAACCCATTCACCAACCTGATGTATCAAAGTTGGTTCTAATGTAGCAATGGGTCTGAATCCTATTTCCCTATGCATAGAGCTTACACTTCCTAGAAATTTGTTTTAATAAAATCTGTAGTACGTACACCCGCATTGCAGTATTTGAATCACTGGATTACAAACAATGGGTAATTTTTAAGCTGGAACATAATCCCCAAAAACAGAAAAAGATAGTTGTATTCCTGACCACAAATTTTAAATTTTGTCTGTATATTCCTTCCTCATGATGAAGAATACTAAGTGAGACAAGTAAAACTAAGAAGACATAAGCTCAACTCACTATCAAGAAACTAATCTTGAGTGGCAAAGACCACTCCCCAATCCTACTGTTTAGTACCACTTTAAGCACAATTCTCTCCCTGCATTTTTAATAGTGACTGCAAAAGCACTTAATTCAGAAAGTAAATGTATTCCAAAATATACCATGTATAATGAATAAGAAAGCAATGCTACATTAAGATAGACTATAAAGAACAGGGAGATAAGAAATTCACAACAAAAAAGTTGAGCTATTGATTTTTGCAGCATGCAGCAGAGCACATTTAAGAACACCGCATTGATCACAGGCAAGAAGCAAAAAAGACTACAATGAATCCCATGGGAACAGAAGATGTAGTTTCCAACAAATCAATGCCCCATATCAAATGCACATTTGCTCTGCGGGAAAAACAGTCTACTTGTGCAGCATTCGGAAAGTACAATTTGGTCAAATGTTTAAATAAAAAAATGTTACGTTTCCTGGAGTGCCAAGGCTTACTCTGGCTTACACGGTGAGTTTGATTGTTCAAAATACTGGATGACATAGAAAAGGAATTTTTCTATTGTTAAGCAGGTTAAAAATGTCACAATTTCTTCCTCAATCTCAAAGTAGTTATTTCAAATAGAGTGTAGGAATGATGTATCAATATTGCTCAACAAGTACAGTAGTTGGCTCGGGTTGACTGGCAAATAGACTGAAAGGTATGGCAGGAAATAAACAGTGAGAAACATATAAAATGCTGAACAAAAATACATTCTGCTAAAAAAAATATATATTTTCTTGGTTTGCGAGGGAACTTACAGACAGTCCTGCACTGTTGTGAAGGATAGTAGTAAGCCCGAGGAGTTTTAAAAGCCAGCAAAAGGAGCCTCAAAAAGTTAATTAAAATTGAACAAAATAGAATGAGAGTAAATTAGCCAGTAATATAACAGGAAAGCGCTTTCATCAGGTATATATAACAAAACAGGCAAGTAAAATTTGGTGCCTTAGTACCAGAGACAGTAGGAATTATGAGGAAACAGCAGAGACGAACAAATATCTGGTGTCTTGTCTTCATTATAGAAAACAAATTACATACCAGAAATAAATGGTAAGCAATGGGCTAATAAGTTTGAGAAATCCAAAGTATTTCATTATAGCAGAGAAAAAGTATTCCAGAAGCGGAATGGCCAAAAGCTGACATCCACAGAATGTGGTGGCCTACATCCTGGGTTCTAAAAGACAGTGCAGAGTTAGTGGGGGCACCGGTTATGATTTTCCAAAATTCCCTAGGTTTAAAACATTCCAGCAGATTGAAAGTTAGCAAATGTAATACCGTTGGTGAAGAAAGGGGAGGGTCCTGTGACACAGTGGGTAGCATTGCTGCCTCTGATCCAGAGGTTCGAGTCCCACTCCATTACTTTTTTTTATTTGTTCATGGGATGCGGGCATCGCATGCTGTGCCAGCACTGCCCTTCCCTAATTGCCCTCGAGGGATTGCTGTGGGTCTGGAGACACATGTAGGCCAGGCCAGGTATTGATGGCAGATTTCCCTCCCTAAAGTCCATTAGTGAACCAGATGGGTTTTTACGACAAATCGGCAAAGGTTTTAATGGTCATCATTAGTGTTAATTCCAGATTTTTATTGAATTCAAATTTCACCATCTGCAGTGGTGGGATTTGTAGCCATCTGGGATGGCCACTTCCCGATTACAAAATGGACACTTTGCAAAGATTGCAGGGAAAATGGACAACACTAAGAAAACAAGCAGGTTCAGGTTTGTCTGTTTATTGGAGCCGCAGCTCCCAGACCAGACCAAAATTGTAGGCCCATTAGCATACTAATGGCCCATCTCGTTGAACAAAAGAGTAACCTTTGAGTAACCGATACTAAGGCAGACACGCCGGCGCCAGAGGAGACCCGAACAAAGCAGGCCAACGGCCACCTAGGACACACCCAGCCATCAGGGCACCCACCCCTTTATTGGATTAAATCGATAGCAACGATCGAGAAACGGCCCAATTGACTGGGGCCAAGTTCAAAGCCTGCCCAAAAGAGCGCGAAGCCCCTTTGGGTATAAGGAGGAGCCCCCCCCCCCCCCCCAAGAGAAAATTGTTCTCTTGGATCCGGCTCTCACCGAGGAGACCTGTCCAACAGCTGCACCAGAAACAAGTAAGTCCAAGGTCAACGCACGCTACCAGACAGACGACCTTAGCTGTTATCGCGTACCAGTTCCACCACAGCAGCCTCAGAACCGGACGGCCATTGTTCCTCTGGCTGAGTGGGCGCCCGAAGCTAAGTATAGGCTTTAGCGGTAGTGATAGTTTAGTCTGTAGTATTTGTGCATGAATATATTTAACCGTGTATAAATAAATAAGCATTTGACTTTGAACTAACTAACTGGTGTATCGAGTCTTTGATCAGTATTCGGTTTGAACGTAATTAGAATTAAGGAAGGCAACCATATTGACCGCCACATTCAGAGCCAACGAACAAAATAAACATTTAGCAACATTTACTGGCGACCTCTGACGGGACTCGACCTAGAAGTGACCTAGTCACTCCAAGAGAACCCAAATTTGAATTGGAATCCAATTGGAAACAGAAAAACCACAAGTGCAAGAACAATACTGATCAAACCTCCGAGTTTCGGAAGTGTATGCATGCGTACTAACAGGAATATAAGGTAAACCAGAGAGATTTTGTTGCGTAAAACTGTCGGGTGTTTTGTAGGCCAAAAATTAGCGTAAGCTGTACCCGTGTTTACATCACCACTTTATCACCCCCTGTTCCAAATTCAGTAGAGAAACCAGAGATAGAGAGCAAATGGCAATGAAGGCAATGAAACGCCTTATGAACCCCCAAGAATTCAAGGTCGCAGCAGCCAGGAGTGTAGGACAGTGTCCCGTATGGGAAGAAGAGATCAGAAAATATCTTAAAGGGAAAGGATGGCCCCTTTGGAGTGAATTGTGCGCCAATGACGAAATAGGTCCCGGGAGTTTAGGACATACTTGGTGGGAGAACCTGTCAAGAGATCCACAAGAAGGGCTTAGGGAAAGCTCGCAAGCCGATGGCAATCGTGTCCTGCTTGGCACAATTGCGAGGCACAGAGGAGGTCGTTAGGACGCTCCATAGAGCGATTGTGGAGAGACAGAAATAGTGAGGGAGATGTGAGCGAATTTGAGAAGGAGAATAAGGAGTTAAGAGAACAGTTAGCAGCAAGGGACAGAGAGGTGGATGATGCCAAGAATGCACACCAGTCTTGTCTCGCCCATTTGAGTAGTTTTCAGACCCAGTACGATAAGGCCTACCAGGACACGAAATGTGCGGTCTTGGTAAGATAAGAAACCGAGCAACAGGTAGAGCAATTGCAGAAACAATGCAATGATTTGAAAGCAGCCCAACGAGCGCTCCACACTTCCACGTCGGAACAAAGGCAGAGCTCCGTAGATCACGCAAAGTGCCGGAAGCAAATTGCAATCTCTGCTTTCTGTCCAGAATGGGTTTCAAAGTACGTTTGGACCCAATTACACCAGGAAAACTGCCCCGATTGGGAGGAGTTAAATGAAACTGCCCACTGATACGTACATGGGACACGTACGCAAGAAAAACCACAGAAGAGGAAAGTACCCCAACCCCCGACTGAACAGGCAGAACACACCCCCATGAACCCTGTAACCACACACCGCAGGGCCGCAGCAGAAGGAAACACAGATTTCCTATATACAACCCCGTTAACCGTAACCCAATTACGGGACGAGTGTGGAAAAATTACACCGTTCCTTTCCACATCAGACCCCCACCAGTTTTTTGCAGTTAAACAGCAGGCTACCATGTACGGCCTGGACGAAAAGGAGCAAGTGAAGCTCACAGTTTTAAGCCTCGACCCTTCAGTCGTGGCAGCCCTTCCCGACCCACAGAATGTAGGAGGAGGCACACTCCAAGAAATGCACACAGCAATCCTGGATGCGATCAGCTATAACAGAGGAGACCCCATAGAAGGCCTAAACAAGTGTAGGCAAAAGAAGACAGAGCACCCCACAGCGTTTGCTAGACACTTGTGGATACATTTCACAGCAGTATTCGGAGAGTTAGCCCGCGCCCATTTGTCCGCGGATAATATGGCCAAATGGACTTGAATCCTCGTCTCTCATGCGACAGAGGCAGGACAGAGAGCTTGCGCAAATTAGGACCCCTCAGACGAGGCCCACAACGGGAAATAGGTTTTGAAAAGATTGTCCCGCACTTGGGAACAGTCCATCCAAGGCAAAACCGTATTTGTTAAAACAGAGGAAGAACAGGCAGACATGCATCCAGTTAGGACGCACCAAAAACCCGCATGGCTAAACGAGAGAAGAAACAGCCCACAGCAAACTAAATCCCAGGAGTGTTATAATTGCGGACAGAAAGGACATTACGCACGAGAATGTCAAGCGCCCCCGAACCAGCAACGACACCAACAGCCCAACCACCCACCCAGGGAACCATACCCAAGGGAGCAATGCACCAGAGAGCCTGCTCGACCTTACGTGCCCCAGGGGTCATGGTAAAGCTGTGGGCAGTCAGGACACTTCGCCCGAGATTGCAGGAGACCCCCACCAGCTAGACTAGCCCCCAGATATGAAAGAGAACACCCACAGCAGCTGCAAGGACCCAGCTGCCCCATGCAAACGGTGAGCGCTTACCCACCACTTCTCATGGCAGGGACACCTCAGCAATGCCACTTCATTTTTGTTTCTCTCCTCCTTCCTCTCTTCTTTGGTCACACTACACTGACTCCATATGCTAGTTACACCCAAAGCCAAATGTGATTTACGGTACCCCTTTCTGATGGAACCTGCACCATGTTTGTTATGCATGTTTCTTTGTTATTGTGAACGTTAAATGTTGTTTGTTAATTTAAAATTTTAATGGCCCCACGCCACCACTCTTTTAATGCCCACTGGCAGTTAATGGAACAAGTTTGTCTGCGGACAACCAATCATAACTACTCTCCTGATTTGAAGGTAATCACGAGAGGCAGCCCCCACGACGACCACATATTTGCTCCGTTCTTGCCGGTCACTCAGGCAGTGGAGAAACGGCACTGGTCCCCGCCATGCCTGAGGACACCCCTCTGGTCAACTACGCTCGGGTAGAGCACAAACAGCACTGATCACCGTCCTACCCGGGGTTTCCACCCATTCTTACCCGCCGCGGCCCATACGCACCCCATTTCGGCACTTCCTGTTCGAAATTCTTTTGTTTGTTTCTGGCGACCCTTAGGTTGCTTCCGTACGCTATTTACATCCTCAAACACTAGGATGGTCGATCGCACAGGCTGCGAGACGGCTCGCACTGTGTCAGTATTTTTCTTGGATGTCTTGTCCAAATATTCGGGTTTTTTTTTTTTTTTTTAAATGAGGGAGTCACAGATGGTGACCAATCATAATGGGTAATTGGCAACAAAGGACAGACAGACAGACATACGAGATCTTAAGCAAGATAATAACAGATATTATGCTTGTGCCCATAGAACTCCGGAACCTCAGGAACCCCAGAGGAAGAAAAAAAAGACAGAAAAAAGGAAAGATGAAGACAACCTTCGCATTTTTCACCTGGATCTTAGCGGGATCCCTTCAGTTGCGCACTGATGCTCCCCCCTGATCCCTACCACACAGGCCGTGAATGATTCCTACCCCTGCCATACACTGTACCCCGAGATAGTTACCCCCGAGATAGTGACCCCCAAGACAGTTACCGATACCCCGACCTGGTGTGACAAGTTTATCACCTGGTATTCACTATCTTACACAGTAGAAGCACTCTTAGTACTGGTGATACTCTGCAGTATCGTGTAGACACTTAGGACTCAGGAAATGGCGAAGGAGAGCCTCCCGCTCTCGCACACCAGTATACACGTTTAGGTCCCCTATTTTCGGACTTCACCAAACCCCCCAACCCCTCGAGTGAATTAAAGTGCATCATTTTTCTTTGTGTTTTGTTCGTTCAATAAAGAAATGCAAACCTCTGTGCTTGACTGCCAAGCCAGAGAAACTTGTGTTGCTGCTATTTGTACAGTTTAAAGTGTTGTAGATTATTTTCGATTGTTTGAGTGTGGATAGTTTATTGAGGATAGTTAGAGGTTCCAGTTTTTTATTTTTTAATGCATGCCTGAATGTCATAGCGCCCCGTAGAGTTTTATAATAATATATGTAAAATGATTTTAGGTTAAAAAAATTGTGATTCATAGGATAGGGCAGTGTAGAGCCCGTGAAGTGCTTATGGGTGCCCCGCTTGGCCAGAGAACCAAGACGATGCGGTAATGTGATCCTTCACGCTTCGCGTTGAGGATCACAAGGAGGGAGAGTAGCCATCTGGGATGGCCACTTCCCGATTACAAAATGGACACTTTGCAAAGATTGCAGGGAAAATGGACAATACTGAGAAAACAAGCAGATTCAGGTGTGTCTGTTTATTGGAGCCACAGCTCCCAGACAAGACCAAAACTGTAGGCCCATTAGCATACTAATGGCCCATCTTCAGGAACAAAAGAGTAACATTTGAGTAACCGATACTAAGGCCGACACCGCGGCGCCAGAGGAGACCCGAACAAAGCAGGCCAACGGCCACCTAGGACACACCCAACCATCAGGGCACCCACCCCTTTATTGGATTAAATCAATAGCAACGATCGAGAAATGGCCCAATTGATTGGGGCCAAGTTCAAGGCCCAACCAAAAGAGCACGAAGCCCCTTTGGGTATAAGGAGGAGCCCCCGAGAATCGTTCTCTTGGATCCGGCTCTCACCGGGGAGACACCTGTCCAACAGCTGCACCAGAAACAAGTAAGTCCAAGGTCAACGCATGCTACCAGATAGACGCCCTGAGCTGTTATCCCGTACCAGTTCCACCCCAGCAGCCTCAGAACCGAACAACGGCCATTGTTCCTCTGGCTGAGTGGGCACCCGAAGCTAAGTATAGGCTTTAGCGGTAGTGATAGTTTAGTCTGTAGTATTTGTGCATGAGTATATTTAACTGTGTGTGTAAATAAATAAGCATTTGACTTTGAACTAATTAACTGGTGTATCGAGTCTTTAAACAGTATTCGGTTTGAACCTTGTGGTGGTTTCGAAAGATACCTGGTGACTCTAGAGCAAACGTAATTAGAACGTAATTAGAATTAAGGAAGGCGACCATATTGACCGCCATATTCAGAGCCAACGAAAGAAATAAACATTTAGCAACAGATTCGAACCTGGGTCCCCAGATGATTACCCTGGGTTTCTGTTTACTAGTCCAGTGACAATACCACTACCTCACCTTGATGATCAAGGAAGGTCTTGAGGAATTTTAATGCATAGAAAATCACAGTATGATCAGAGTCAACAGGGAAATTGTGCACAACCAGTTCAAAGTTTTTTTTCAAGATGTAACTATTGGGTAAATACCTGGATTTTCAAAAGGGATTTGATAGGGTGGCACACCAACTTTATGAAGTAAAATAAGAATTGGCGGACAGATAGGAAGACTGCAGAGATAGGAGGGTAACTTTCAAACTGGCAGTCTGTAACTAATGGAGGACCATAAGCATCAGTGCTGGGATCTTAACTAGCCACAATTTATATTCATGATTTCAACGAACAAGCTGAGTAATGTATCCACGTTTGATGAAAGCAAAGGGAGTTGAAGGAATGAGGAGGTCATGACAAGGCAACAAAAGAGATATACATTGAGTGAGAAACTATAAATAGATTAAGTGAGTGAGAAACAATGTAGCAGATGGAGTATAATGTGGGAGCACACGAGGTTAATTCACTTCTGATACGTAGAAAAGTAGATTTTTTTTTCTAAGGAATGAAACTTCTAAATGTTGATGTTCAGAGAAACCTGGGTGTACTTGTACACAGAATACAAGTTAGCATGCAGGCACAGCAAGCAATTAGCAAGACGAATGGCATGTTGGCCTTTACTGCAAGTGGATTAGGGTAGAGGAACATGGAATAGGAAGTCTTGCTACAATTGTGTGGGGTTTGGTGAGACTGCACCTGGCATACTGCACACAGTTTTGGTAACCGCATCTAGTTACTTGCCTTGAAAGCAGTACAGCAAAGGTTCACTGTGAACATAGAATTCCTACGGTGCATAAAGAGGTTATTTGGTCCATCGAGTCTGCACCGACCATCTGAAAAAACACCCGACCTAGGCCTATTCCCCTGCCTTATCCACATAGCCCCACCTAACTGTGCATCTTGGGACAATTAAGGCAATTTTATCATGGCCAATCCACCTAATCTGCATATCTTTGAGTCAGGAGGAGGAAACCGGAGCACCCTAAGTAAACTCACGCAGGCATGGGGAGAAAGTGCAAACTCCACACAGTCACTGGAATTGAATCTGGTTCCCTGGCCTGTGAGGCAGCAGTGCGAACCATTTTGCTGTCCTGTGCATGATAACCAGGAGAACGCTTTCCTCATTTTGGCTCAGGTTCTAAAATGGTTGGACTCACCAAACCTTAGAAATGAATGAATAAATAAAATCAACAAGTCCTTTTATTGTCGTCACCTTGTCCAGATAATTTGCAAACAGATGTGTATTTGCTCTACACATTGTTTTTCACACCCTCGTTTCTTTAAATTTCTCCTATTCTCCAACTTCCTGCTGTTCAATTCTTCCTCAGGATACTGACAGCTGATGTACAAATCAGCTAACCAATCTGAAAATAAACCTGTGCGTTTTTAAGTTACACAAATTAGCTACTCACAAAGCTACCAGGGTAACTACTCATGCCCTGAAGGTTTATTATATTTTTACCAGTACAGAGTTAGCATTTCTGACCTTGTAAAAAAACAAAAAGTTCTAAAAATAAACTACAATGGTATTTTGAAGGGTTAAATACATGGACATCATGCAACAGTATACATTGGATAAAGAAAAAAAAACAGATAATTTACTGCAGTCAGATTTGGTACTAAATGGATTGAGTGCACACGATTCCTGTATGCCTGTTCCTGGGATGAGGCGCTTGTTCTATGATGAGTAAAATGGGCTTAAACTCTCTTGGATTAAGAATATTGATGTGATCATACAAGGTTCTAAAAGAGCTTGACATGGTATACACAGAGATTGTTTCTGTTGGTTGGGCAATCTAGAATACAGGGAGAGGGTGGTGAAGTGGAGTTGCTGCACAAGATCATCCATGATCGTAATGAACAGCAAAGCAGGTGCGAGGCCTACACCTGCTCCTGTTTTTTTAATAATGAAATGCTCCTGGTAAAAGTATCTAAAATGCCCTTAGATTCGGCTTTCCAAATTAAATTTTGTTTCCAGGCATTAATGCAGTAAAAAAAGGGCAGCACGGTAGCATTGTGGATAGCACAATTGCTTCACAGCTCCAGGGACCCAGGTTCGATTCCAGCTTGGGTCACTGTCTGTGCGGAGTCTGCACATCCTCCTCGTGTGTGCGTGGGTTTCCTCCGGGTGCTCCGGTTTCCTCCTACAGTCCAAAGATGTGCAGGTTAGGTGGATTGGCCATGATAAATTGCCCTAAGTGTCCCAAATTGCCCTTAGTGTTGGGTGGGGTTACTGGGTTATGGGGATAGGGTGGGTGTTGGGTAGGGTGCTCTTTCCAAGAGCCGGTACAGACTCGATGGGCCGAATGGCCTCCTTCTGCACTGTAAATTCTATGATAATCTATGAAATAAGAAGGAAACAAATTGATGCAGAATTGTCAGGTGTCACTGGAAAACCAAAACCAGGATCAAGTCTTTGTAAGTCAATTATTAACTAAACAATGTAGCTAAGGGGCTGTTTAGCACAGGGCTAAATCGCTGGCTTTGAAAGCAGACCAAGGCAGGCCAGCAGCACCGCTCAATTCCCGTACCAGCCTCCCCAAACAGGCGCCGGAATGTGGAGACTAGGGGCTTTTTCACAGTAACTTCATTTGATCAAAGCCTACTTGTGACAATAAGTGATTTTCATTTCATTTACAGAAGAAAACAAAAGACAAATCTTAATGTTGATACTGGAGACATATTGCTCTTCATTTGGCCTTTAACCGAATGCAGCATTTTACTAGGTTAATTTTATGGGCTGCTTTCCTGACTTTTCACGGGTTCTGTTGACTAAGTCTGCCTGGAATAAGTCCAAAATGAACTTAAGCTTCTGATGCTGAATGAGACACAGGACGTTACCTCACCCAGCAATGTGGGGATAACCCACAATCTGCTCTTGCAACTGTGACACAGATACTTAAGTAACAGGACATCATATTAAACTAAAACTGTTCAAAACTCTTTGAGACAATGAAATCCTTAAAAAAATGAAATGTATCATCTGTAGAGCAGGTCAATTCGATTCTGCAAAAAGAAAATACAAATTAACATTTTGGGTCTTTAGTTTTTACAAGAACTCTTTTTCTTTCTTGTATCCCAGTTAAATAATGCTCACATAGAAGCAAAAGATGGTAATTAACATGCTAAAAGACTCAAAATTTGCAATTTCATTGAATCACAGAATGTACAGTGCAGAAGAAGGCCAATCGGCCCATCAAGTGTACACCAGCCCCTGAAAGAGCACCCTAAGCCCACACCTCCACCCTAACCCATAACCCAGCAAACCCACCTAACTTTTGGGCACTGGGACAATTAAGCGTGACCAATCCACCTAACCCACGCATCTTTAGACTGGGAGTAAACCAGAGCACCTGGAGGAAACCCACGCAGACTCAGGTAGAATGTGCAGACACCGCACAGTGACCCAAGCCAGGAATCGAACCTGGGTCTCTGGCAGTGTGAAGGGACAATGCGAACCACTGTGCTACCGTGAATTTGACTGAACTGACAAAAAAAGTTGCAGAATTTGTTGCAACCTTTGCTGCCAAATAACTCATGCTGATTAGTCTAAATGTTGTGCACCTCTTTAGATCTGCAAAGTACTTAACATCGTTTGCAAGCATGGACAAAGGCAAAACGTGAAGTAGAGGTAAACCAGTTCCATCAACTATTAAGAACTGACAGAAAGATCTCATTAATTGATCTCCAAAAACTGCAGATTGTGGTGGTATGTATTAGGGACCTGTGAAGCCGAGATGCTATTGGCTGACAGATCCCGGGTCCTGGTTGGATCTGCCGACTTCTGGCTCCGCCTTGAAGGCGGAGTATAAGAACCCGAGCTTCTCCCCGCAGCTTCATTCTGTTGCTGAGCTGCTGGGGACAAGCATCGCTTAATAAAGCCTGGATCGACTTCATCACTTCTCGTCTCTTGTAAGTCATTGTGCGCTACAATTTATTAAGCGAGCTTAAAAGACTATGGAGCTCCGGATCGCCCCGGAATGCCTGCGGATCAGCCCCCACGCAGCGAACTCGGCAGCAGTATTCAAACACTGGCAAGCATGCTTTGAAGGCTACCTCCGAACGGCCCCCGGCCGGATCACAGAAGACCAGAAAATGCAGGTCCTGCATTCGAGGGTAAGCCCGGAAATTTACCCTCTCATAGAAGACGCAGAGGATTTCCCGACGGCACTCGCATTGCTGAAGGGCATCTACGTTCGGCCCGTTAACCAGGTCTACGCGCGCCACCAACTCGCGACGAGACGGCAAAGTCCTGGAGAATCGCTAGAGGAATTCTACGCCGCGCTGCTAATTTTGGGACGAGGCTGCAGCTGCCCGCCAGTGAACGCGATCGAACACACGGACCTGCTAATCCGTGATCCATTTGTGGCAGGTATGAACTCTCCCCAAATCCGCCAAAGACTTTTGGAAAGAGAGTCGCTAGGACTCTGAGGCACGGGCCCTTGCAGCCTCCCTTGATGAGGCCTCGCAAAACGCCCGCGCCTACGGCCCCGACCGCGCGGCAGCCACTTGGGCTCCATGGACCCCCGTCGCGACAAACACCACCCCCCCCTCGCAAGCTTAGCGCCAGACCATCCAGGGGGGGCCCGCTGCTATTTCTGCGGACAAGCGAAACACCCCCGGCAGCGCTGCCCGGCCCGCACAGCTATTTGTAAAAGCTGCGGCAAAAAGGGCCATTACGCGGCAGTATGCCGGTCCCGGGGGGGTCGCCGCAATCCCCGGAGATTAACGAGCCCAGCATATCGCAAACACCCCCCAGCGCCCCATGTGCGACCCGCGGGCGCCGTCATTTTGGGTACCGGGCACCACGAGGGGAGGATGGGCGCCGCAATCTTGTGACCCCCCAGCCACGTGCGATTCATGGGGGTGGCCATTTTGCCCACCTCCGACCACGTGCAATCCATGGGGGCGGCCATTTTGTCCACCCCCGGCCGCGTGCGATTCAGGACACCACCATCTTGGTTGCCAACAAAGGACCCCAACATAGACGGCTCCATGGGGTCCGAAGAAGACGCCGCGACACTACTACCACGACTGGCTTCGGTGACACTGGATCAATCGCGGCCCCGGACGCTCCAGACGACGACAACAACGGTGCTGGTCAACGGATACGAGACGCCATGTCTGATCGACTCCGGGAGCACTGAAAATTTTATTCACCCAGACACGGTAAGATGCTGTTTTCTGACCATCCATCCAAGCACGCAAAAGATTTCCCTAGCTGCAGGATCCCATTCCGTAGAGATCAAAGGGTTCTGCATCGCAAACCTAACGGTGCAAGGGAGGGAGTTTAAGAACTATAGGCTCTACGTTCTTCCCCAACTCTGCGCGCCCACATTACTGGGATTAGATTTCCAGTGTAACCTGCAGAGCCTAACATTCCAATTCGGCGGCCCAATACCCCCACTCACTATCTGCGGCCTCGCAACTCTCAAGGTTGAACTGCCGTCCTTGTTTGCAAACCTCACCCCGGATTGCAAACCCGTCGCCACTAGGAGCAGACGGTACAGCGCCCAGGACCGGATATTTATTCGGTCTGAAGTCCAGCGGTTGCTGAAGGAAGGCATAATCCAGGCCAGCAATAGTCCCTGGAGAGCCCAGGTGGTAGTAGTAAAGACCGGGGAGAAGCAAAGGATGGTCGTAGACTATAGTCAGACCATCAACAGATACACGCAGCTAGATGCGTACCCTCTCCCCCGCATATCCGACATGGTCAATCGGATTGCCCAGTATAAGGTCTTTTCCACCGTGGACCTCAAGTCCGCCCACCACCAGCTCCCCATCCGCCCAGGTGACCACAAGTACACCGCCTTCGAGGCAGACGGGCGTCTATACCACTTCCTAAGGGTCCCATTTGGCGTCACGAATGGGGTCTCGGTCTTCCAACGGGAGATGGACCGAATGGTTGACCAGCACGGGTTGCAGGCCACGTTCCCGTATCTCGACAACGTAACCATCTGCGGCCACGATCAGCAGGACCATGACGCCAACCTCAAAGTTCCTCCAAACCGCGAACGCCCTGAACCTCACATATAACGAGGAAAAATGCGTTTTTAGCACAAACCGTTTGGCCATCATGGGATACGTTGTGCGCAATGGAGTAATAGGCCCCAACCCCGAACGCATGCGCCCCCTTATGGAATTTCCCCTCCCCCACTGCTCCAAAGCCCTGAAACGTTGGCTGGGTTTCTTTTCATATTACGCCCAGTGGGTCCCCCCAGTACGCAGACAAGGCCCGCCCGCTAATACAGTCCACTACCTTCCCCCTGTCGACAGAGGCTCGCCAGGCCTTCAGCCGCATCAAAGCGGATATCGCAAAGGCCACGTTGCACGCCATCGACGAGTCCCTCCCCTTCCAGGTCGAGAGCGACGCATCCGACGTAGCTCTGGCGGCCACCCTTAACCAAGCGGGCAGACCCGTGGCCTTTTTCTCCCGGACCCTCCACGCCTCAGAAATCCGCCACTCCCCAGTGGAAAAGGAAGCCCAAGCCATAGTGGAAGCTTTGCGACATTGGAGGCATTACCTGGCCGGCAGGAGATTCACTCTCCTCACCGACCAACGGTCGGTAGCCTTCATGTTCGAGAATGCACAGCGGGGCAAAATTAAGAATGACAAGATCCTACGGTGGAGGATCGAGCTCTCCACCTTCAACTATGAGATCTTGTATCGTCCCGGAAAGCTGAACGAGCCGTCCGATGCCCTATCCCACGGCACATGTGCCAACGCACAAATAGACCACCTCCAAGCCCTCCACGAGGACCTCTGCCACCCGGGGGTCACTCGATTCTACCATTTCGTAAAGTCCTGCAACCTCCCCTACTCTGTGGAGGAGGTCCGTACAGTCACCAGGAACTGCCACATCTGCGCAGAGTGCAAACCGCACTTTTTCAGGCCGGATAGAGCGCACCTGATCAAGGCTTCCCGCCCCTTTGAACGCCTCAGTTTGGATTTCAAAGGGTCCCTCCCCTCCACCGACCACAACGCATACTTCCTGAACATGGTGGACGAGTACTCTCGTTTCCCCTTCGCCATCCCCTGCCCCGACATGACAGCGGCCACAGTCATTAAAGCCCTTGGCACCATATTTACACTGTTCGGTTGCCCTGCATATATCCATAGCGACAGGGGATCCTCCTTCATGAGTGACGAGCTGCGCCAGTTCCTGCTCAGCAAGGGCATAGCCTCGAGCAGGACGACCAGCTACAACCCCCGGGGGAACGGGCAAGTAGAGAGGGAGAACGGCACGGTCTGGAAAACCGTCCCACTGGCCCTACGGTCCAGGGATCTCCCAGTTTCACGGTGGCAGGAGGTCCTCCCGGACGCTCTCCACTCCATCCGGTCGCTGCTGTGTACCACCACTAACCAAACACCTCATGAGCGCCTCCTTGTCTTCCCCAGGAAGTCCTCCTCAGGAACCTCGCTGCCGACCTGGCTGGCGGCCCCAGGACCCATCTTGCTCCGGAAACATGTGCGGGCGCACAAATCGGACCCGTTGGTCGTGAGGGTTCACCTTCTCCACGCGAACCCGCAGTACGCCTACGTGGCGTACCCCGACGGCCGACAGGACAAGGTCTCCCTGCGGGACCTTGCGCCCGCCAGAAACACACACAAACCCTCGAAAGCGATCATCCCCTCCCTGCCACCGGCGCACCCCGCGACCGCCCCCTTCCCGGGGGGATCGGTCCTCCTCCCATGCCCGCCCAGGAGTAAAACAGGAACAAACAGCAAAACGCTCCCAAAGACGACAACGCCCGAGCAAGCACCTGCACCACCACCGGGGCTGAGGCGATCGGCGAGGAAGACCAGACCGCCCGCTCGACTCGGGGAATCCGCGTGACACCAAAAATGTTGTTGTAACAAAAAAAACAAAAACAAAAAGTTTTTTTGCTCATATTGTAAATAGTTCTCACAAACTTGTACATAGCCCAGTGTAGGGCTAAAGCTGTAGTAACACTGTCCGAAATTTGTTCCAGGGCCAGCCTTGTAAACCCCTACCACCATGCGAACCACCACATTGCCGGGTTCCTTTTTAACAAGGGGTGAATGTGGTGCTATGTATTAGGGGTCATGTGGGACCTGTGAAGCCGAGATGCTATTGGCTGACAAATCCCGGGTCCTGGTTGGATCTGCCGACTTCTGGCTCCGCCCTGAAGGCGGAGTATAAGAACCCAAGCTTCTCCCTGCAGCTTCATTCTGTTGCTGAGCTGCTGGGGACAAGCATCGCGTAATAAAGCCTGGATCGACTTCATCACTTCTCGTCTCTCGTAAGTCATTGTGCGCTACACAGATCATAACAGTGCCTCGGCAAAGTCACCACTTCCAATTGTGTGGCAACCACAGAAGGTAACAAAGTTAAGATTCTATCAGAATGTATCCAATTTAAGATTCTATCAAAGTCTAAGCACTCAACAGATAAATAAATCCCAGACCAAGTTAACAGATGATTCAATCTGTGAACAACTATTGGAAATGCTCATGATCACTACCTCAACAGCACTATGGGTGTATTTCTGATTAACAGCTGTTGCTGGATGAAAAAGCAGCAATGCAGCTGAATACCATTTCAACAAAGAAATGATGCTTAGCAAACAAATACATCGCAAGCAGGTTAAAAAACAAATGGCACTTGATTCACCAATGAACAACACAACACAAATGTGCTCCACTAGAAATACAGTACTGCACCTCATCCCACCTTGAGATTTTGCATGGGGACAGCACAAGGAATCATTAAGTCAAATTACTTCAAAGTGACAACTGCAGTATGTCACTTTTGACTTGTGACAATTCAGGGCATCTATATCCTGCTTACAATCCATACCACCAGGATCGGTACCAGCAGTAAGGCAGACAAGAGTACTGGTGCTCCAGTTATCAAACCTAAATGTGCTGTTGACTGCAAGGTCATGGAAAGGACGAAATACCACCATCTGGTTTGCAAAATAATTGAAGCACCGTAAGTGATTCCCATTTACTGATCTTTAACACATGCACTGTCATTTACAGCAAAAAAAAAATGACAGTACTAGTTCTGTGCAAAAGTGGCGACATAATCAACCGCCAAAGAAACGGTCATTGACCTAAAATATTAACTTTATTTCTCTCTTCAGATGCTGGAGGACCTGCTCAGCATTTACTAAATTCTCTGATCTTATTTCTCTATTTTATATCTGTAACAATGTTGTTCCAAAGATGAGTGATTGTATTGAAGTGGAATTACTTTTTAGGAAATACATTTTTCAACTTAGAACCCAAAGGCGGCAAAACAACCTGCGCCCACAGGGAAGTACAATGTGTGTACAATACGAGATAAGCATTGGGAATCTACATTACAAAAAAAAACTATATTATATTTGGTTTTATGAAGAGCAATACTTAAATCAATTGGAAAAATCCAAGCAACCAGAACAACAGGAGCACTGATTAACAAGACAACAATTAGTTGATTTAAATTTAGAAACGGTGGTGGTCGGGGGGGGGGGGGGGGGGGTTATTAGTGTCTTAGGCTTACATTAACACTACAATGAAGTTACTGTGAAAATCCCCTAGCCGCCACACTCCCGACGCCTGTTCGGGTATACTGAGGGAGAATTCAGAATGTCCAATTCACCGAACAGCACGTCTTACGGGACTTGTGGGAGGAAACCGGAGCACCCGGAGAAAACCCACGCAGACACGGGGAGAGGTTGCAAACGCCACACAGACAGTGACCCACGCCGCGAATCGAACCTGGGTCCCTGGCGCTGTGAAGCAACAGTGCTACCGTTACAGCCCATTTATTATGTATTATGTACAGTTCCAATACCCTATAAGGAAAAATGTTTTAAAAACACGTAGTTGAAATCTGATATGTCAATTAGAATTCACACACTATGGGGATTTTAAAAATGTACCTATTTATTGCTACCATCATACAGTTAACTCTTTAAAAATACATTGCCCAGAAAAAATTCTCAGCTTTGTTGACAACAGAAGGATCGAATTTGTTCTGTTGTTATGCCTGCCAACAATCACCTCTACACATCTGTTCATCTCTCAGACATGTAAACAGAACTGTGGTCCTCTTCATAACAATCAACACTGCTGGAATTACATCCAATTACGATGACCAATAGCTCATCTCATCTTCCAGCATTCCCAATTCAAAAACGCATGCATAGGGCCAAAAGCCTGGCGCAACTTTATATTAACTAAATTGGCTCAAGGCTACAAGTAATAAGACAACTGTACAACCACATGGAATTTCTCCATGTCGGTTGCAGCAAAATTTAAAACAAAATCTCAGAACTCGAAAAAGTATGACACAAAATGTCCTCCACACCCATCCAGATTAGTAAAGACTCAAGTCTAAAGACTGCAATTATTAAATCGTCAACTCAGAAATTGAAACATGTCCACCAGCTGTTGTGAACCCACACGAAGAATGCTAGGAGTAATAGTTCAAGATCTCAGCATTACCAAATCACTGTACAAATACTACATCAGCATGATTTCACTTGCATTGGGTTAAATGGATCTGCACCCATATTTCACATTCACAAACAATATTCATTCAAATTATGTACAAAAGACTAACAAACCAAAACGGCTCATGGCTTTGTGGAGCTGTAGACAACATTGCTCGGTTACAAAAGGTCAACTCAAGGAAGAATTTGCGAATCATCACAAGTATGAACAATCCTTTTGTATTAGAAATCTTGCTATATTATAAATCTCGGAGTTTAAAATTAATAACTAGATTTTGGCCAATAATACAACAACAAGCCTGTCTATTGGTCAATGAAATTCCTGATAAGCTGGAAACAAAACTTCTTTGATTGTATCTTTTAGTCGTTCAACCCTGACTATAGTACTGGGAATGAATACTTAGACATGAGTTGAGATGAAGCATCTCACTGTGTCACAAGGCTCCATTTCAGAAAAGAAAAACCTGAATCAACTGATCGAGCACACCACTGGTTCACAACCAACACCCTCACATTGCAATGACATGGCAGTTGTGAGAAATGAGGTCAAAAATAAATCCAGTGATATAAATTCAGATGTTCATGTCATAGAATCAAACTTATAATAATAATCTTAATTGTCACAAGTAAACTTACATTAACACTGCAAGGAAGTTACTGTGAAAAGCCCCTAGTCGCCACATTCCGGCGCCTGTTCCAAGTATAAGGAGGGGGAATTCAGAATATCCAATCCACCTAACAGCGCATCTTTCAGGACTTGTGGGAGGAAACCGGAGCACCTGGAGGAAACACACGCAGACACAGGGAGAACATGCAGACTCCGCACAGACAGTGACCTAAGCCAGGAATCGAACCTGGGACTCTGGTGCTGTGAAGCAACAGTGTACAGCTCAGGAGGCCAGTCAGCCTGGCAAGTCTATGTCAGCTCTCTGCAAGCACAATTTAAGCTAGAACCACTCGCCTATCCTTTCTCGCGAGCCGTGCAAATTTCTTCCTTCAGGAAAGCCTGATTGTATTGCAGGCCGATTCATTCTCAGGTAGGCTATCCCAGACCCATACCATTTGATTTTTTCAAACTTCGTTCATAGGATGTGGGCGTTGCTGTCTGGGCCAGAATTTATTGCCCATCCCAAAATGCCCTTGAGAAGGTGGTTGTGAGCTGCCTTCTTGAACCGCTGCTGTCCATGTGGTACACTCACAATGCTGTTGGGTAGGGACTTTTAGGATTTTTCTCCAGCGAATGTGAAGGAACGGCAATGTACTTCCAAGTCTGTGGTGAGTGCGATCTTCCAAAGAGTGGTGTTCCCTCCCATGTGTCTGCTGCCCTTGCCCTCCTAAATGGTAGTAGCTGTGGATTTGGAAGACTCTAAGGAATCTTGGTGAGTTCCTGCAGTGCAACTTGTAGATAGTTCATGCTGCTGCCACTGTGAGCTGGTGATGGAGAGAGTGAACCAGGTACCAATCAAGCAGGCCTATGCTCCAGATGGTGACAACCTTCTCATGTTGTTGGAGCTGCACTCGTGGAGAGTGTTCCATCACATCCTGACCTATGCCTTGTAGATGGTGGATAGGCTTTGGAGAGTCAGGAAGTGAGCTACTCACTGCAAGATTCCTAGCCTCTGACTTGCTCTTCTAGCCACAGCATTTTAATGGATAGTCCAGTTCAGTATCTGGTCAATGGTAACCCCAGGATGTTGATTGTGGGGAATTCAGTCCTGGTAATGTCACTGAATGTCAAGGGGCGTGGTTCATTAAAAAGTAGTATTTCCTGATGTTGACTTTGGGTCTTTTCACAAACATCTTAATTTCCTCTGGTTCTTTTTTTTTTTTAAATTTAGAGCACCCAATTCATTTTTTCCAATTAAGGGGCAATTTAGCATGGTCAATCCACCTATCCTGCACATCTTTTGGGTTGTGAGGGCGAAACCCACGCATACATGGGGAAAATGTGCAAACTCCAAATTTCCTCTGGTTCTTGACATTTCCGCCAAAGAAACAATTTCTATCTACTGCATTTACACTCAAAATCTTTTGCGCATCTCTCAACTTTCTCTTCTCCAAGGAGAACAGCTCCAGCTTATCCAATCTACCCCCTTAACTGAAGTTCCCAGAATTGAACACAATACTCCAATTGAGGACTTCCGGTTGCGGCGATGCACTGCTAAGCTGCACGCTTCGGCAGCTCCTGCTCTAACGGACTTTTGGGCCCTTTTTGAGAGCCCCAACGGAAATTTTTTCGGACCAAACCCAGTGTGGGGTGACGAAGTAAGGAGTCCCCCCTAGTGTGTATGGAAAAGATCTGTGGTAGTGGCCAGATTGCGAAAGATCCTCTGGAGCAGCGGCAGAGAAGAGAAGGAAGAAGCAAGATGGCGACGGATGGAGGCCAGACGACATGGAGGCCGGATCAGCAGGAATTCCTTAGACGGTGTGTGGAGGAATTAAAGGCGGCGGTGCTGGCGCCGATGGTGTTGGCAATCGAAGGGCTAAAAGAAACGCAAAAGGCCCAGGCGATAGAGCTCCGTGGGGTGAAGGAGAAGGCAGCTGAGAACGAGGATGAGATTCTGGGCCGAGCGGTAAAAATGGAGACGCACGAGGCGCTACACAAGAGGTGTATCGAAAGACTCGAAGTCCTGGAGAACAGGTCGAGGAGAAAGAATCTCCGGATTCTGGGTCTCCCCGAGGGAGTGGAGGGAGCTGATGTTGGGGCTTATGTGAGCACGATGCTCCATTCGCTAATGGGAGCTGAGGCCCCCCCGGGCCCCCTGGAGGTGGAAGGGGCTCACCGGATCCTTGCGAGGAGACCCAAGGCTGGAGAACCACCAAGGACGATATTGGTGAGATTTCACTGCTTCACCAACAGAGAGGCCGTTTTGAGCTGGGCCAAGGTGGTACGGAGTAGCAGGTGGGAGAATGCGGTGATACGAGTGTATCAGGACTGGAGCGCGGAGGTGGCGAGAAGGAGAGCGAGTTTTAATCGGGCCAAGGCGGCGCTTCACAAGAAGAAAGTAAAGTTTCGGATGCTGCAGCCGACGCAATTGTGGGTCACGCACCAAGACAGACACTACTATTTTGAAACGTCGGAAGAGGCATGGACCTTCATCCAAGAGGAGAAATTGGGCCAGAACTGAGGGACTGATGCTGTGGGGGAGATGACGTTGTTGATGTACAGAAATGTAAATTGGGGAATGGGAGGTTCACCGTAATGGGACGATAGATGGGGAGGGGCAAGGGAAGAGAAAAATCCCTTTTTTCTTTGCCGGGGGGACACTGAGAAATGTGGGCACCGGTGGAAAAAGAGACATAGGTGGGGGATGGGGAATGGGAACGGGGCTGTAGGGGGAGCTGCGCCATAGGGGGCGGTGCTGATCTAGGAAAGCGCATTTTTTTCCCCCGCGCTAGGGAGATGATGGCGGGAAGATAGGCGCAAGGAGGATGAGAGTGCCACACACGGGGGGGGTTCAAGGAGAGAGCGGGGGAAGCCGGAGTCAGTTGGAGTCAGCTGACTTTCGGAAGCATTATGGGGGGAGTAACCATGCTAGATGGGGATCTAGCAGGAGGGGGAGGGGGGATACCTGGGTTGCTGCTGCTGGGATCGAGAGGGAGCTGGCAAGGGAAGAGGTGGTCGGGACGGGAGTGCGCCGCCTGGGGGACTGGTGGGTGCGCGGGACCTGGAACTGGCCTAGAGTAGGTGATGGGTAGTCGGGGGGGGGGGGGGGGAGGGGGGGTGGGGCAGCCCCCCAATCCGGCTGATCACGTGGAATGTGAGAGGCATAAATGGGCCGATTAGAGGGCCCGAATGTTCGTGTACTTAAAAGGACTGAAGGCAGATGTGGTCATGCTTCAGGAGACGCATCAGGAGACGGTTAAGGTTTACTCCCGGATAGATTTCTTTGTTTTGAGTAGGGCACTGATTTCGAGGGTGGAAGGAACGGAGTACTCGGCCATAGCCGTTTCAGATCATGCCCCGCACTGGGTGGATCTGGAACTAGGAGAGGAGAGGGAACAGCGCCCACTCTGGCGGCTGGATGTGGGACTATTGGTGGATGAAGGAGTCTGTGGAAGGGTGCGGGGATGTATTGAAAGGTACCTGGAGGCCAATGATGATGGTGAGGTCCAGGTGGGGGTAGTATGGGAAGCGCTGAAGCCGGTGGTTAGGGGAGAGTTGATCTCCATTAGGGCTTACAAGGAGAAAAAAAGAGGGCAAAGAAAGGGAGAGATTAGTGGGGGAGATTTTGAGTGTGGATAAAAGATATGCGGAAGCCCCGGACGAAGGACTATATAGGGAGAGGCGAAGACTTCAGACGGAGTTTGACCTGCTGACCACAGGAAAGGCAGAGGCACAGTGGAGGAAGGCACAGGGGATGAGATACGAATATGGGGAAAAGGCGAGTCGGCTGCTGGCCCACCAGCTTCGTAAGAGGATAGCGGTGAGGGAAATAGGGGGAATTAGGGATGAAACGGGAACTACGGTGCAGAGTGCAGGGAAGGTAAATGAGGTGTTTGAGAACTTTTATGAGAGGCTATATAGGTCCCAACCCCCAGAGGGAAAAGAGGGGATGCAACAGTTTTTGGACCAACTAAGATTCCCGAAGGTGGAGGAGCAGGAGGTGGCAGGTCTGGGGGCGCCAATCGGGGTGGATGAGGTGACTAAAGGGCTGGGGAACATGCAGGCAGGGATGGCCCCGGGACCAGACAGGTTCCCGGTGGAATTTTATAGGAAGTATGTGGACTTGTTGGCCCCGCGGTTGGCAAGAACCTTTAACGAGGCCAGAGAAAGGGGGACTCTACCCCCGACAATGTCGGAGGCGACGATATCATTAATCCTGAAGCGAGATAAAGATCCATTGCAATGCGGGTCATATAGGCCTATTGCGCTCCTGAATGTAGATGCCAAGTTGCTGGCAAAAGTGCTGGCGATGAGGCTCGAGGATTGTGTCCCGGGGGTGGTGCATGAAGACCAGACAGGGTTTGCAAAGGGGAGACAACTGAATGTTAACGTGCGACGGCTGTTGGGGGTGATAATGATGCCCCCAGCGGAGGGGGAGGCAGAGATAGTGGCAGCGATGGATGCAGAGAAGGCATTTGATAGAGTAGAGTGGGAGTATTTATGGGAGGTGCTGAGGAGGTTTGGGTTCGGAGAGGGGTTTGTCAGTTGGGTTAAACTCCTCTATGGGGTCCCAGTGGCAAGTGTAGTCACAAATCGGCAGAGATCGGAGTATTTTCGGTTACATAGGGGAACAAGGCAGGGGTGCCCTCTGTCCCCATTACTGTTCGTGCTGGCAATTGAACCACTGGCCATAGCATTGAGAGATTCTAGGAAATGGAGGGGGGTGGTTAGAGGGGGAGAGGAACATCGAGTGTCACTCTACGCAGATGACCTACTGCTGTGTGTGGCGGATCCTGTGGAGGGGATGACAGAGGTCATGCAGATATTGAGGGAGTTTGGAGATCTTTCGGGATATAGGCTTAATATGGGGAAGAGTGAGCTTTTCGTAGTACACCCCGGGGATCAGGGAAGAGGGATAGACGGCCTGCCGTTAAGGAGAGCGGAAAGGAGCTTCCGATATTTGGGGATTCAGGTAGCCAGGAGCTGGGGAACTTTACACAAACTCAATCTGACGCGGTTGGTGGAGCAGATGGAGGAGGATTTCAAGAGGTGGGATATGCTGCCGCTCTCATTGGCGGGCAGAGTGCAGGCGGTCAAGATGATGGTCCTCCCAAGGTTTCTTTTTGTGTTTCAATGTCTCCCCATTTTGATCACTAAGGCCTTTTTTAAGAAAATAGATAGGATTGTTGTGAGTTTCGTGTGGGCAGGGAAGACCCCGAGTGTAAGGAGGGGGTTCCTGCAGCGCAGCAGGGACAGAGGGGGACTGGCGTTGCCGAATCTGGACGATTATTACTGGGCCGCCAATGTGGCGATGGTTCGCAAGTGGATGAGGGAGGGAGGGGGGCGGCGTGGAAGAGGCTGGAGATGGCATCCTGTAAAGGAACGAGCCTAAAGGCGCTGGTGACGGCGCCGCTACCGCTCTCCCCGAAAAGGTATACCACGAACCCAGTGGTGGCAGCAACCTTAAGGATCTGGGGGCAATGGAGGCAACACAGGGGGGTGACGGGTGCCTCGGTGTGGTCCCCGATCAGGAACAACCATAGGTTTGTCCCAAGAAGGATGGACGGAGGGTTCCAGAGCTGGCATTGGGCAGGAATTAGGAGATTGAGAGATTTGTTTATCGACGGGACGTTTGCGAGCCTGGGAGCCCGAGAGAAAAAGTATGAGTTGCCCCCAGGGAATATCTTTAGATACATGCAAGGGAGGGCGTTTACGAGGCAACAGGTGAGGGAATTTCCGCTGCTCCCGACACAGGGGATCCAGGATAGAGTGATTTCGGGGGTATGGGTCGGGGAGGGCAAAGTGTCCGAAATATATCAGGAGAGGAGAGAGGAGGGGGAGGCGCTGGTAGAGGAGCTGAAGGGAAAATGGGAAGAGCTGGGGGAGGAGATTGAGGAGGGTCTGTTGGCTGATGCCTTAAGTAGGGTAAATTCCTCTTCCTCGTGTGCCAGGCTTAGCCTGATACAATTCAAGGTTCTACACAGAGCACACATGACGGGAGCGAGGCTGAGCAGTCTCTTCGGGGTGGAGGACAGGTGCGGGAGGTGCTTGGGAAGCCCGGCGAACCACACACATATGTTTTGGTTGTGTCCGGCTCTGGATGAGTACTGGAGGGGAGTGGCAAGAGTGATTTCAAAGGTGGTGAAGGTCCGGGTCAAGCCAGGTTGGGGGTTAGCTATATTTGGGGTAGCGGATGAGCCGGGAGTGCAGGAGGCGAAAGAGGCAGATATTCTGGCCTTTGCGTCCCTGGTAGCCCGGCGAAGGATCTTACTCATGTGGAAGGAAGCGAAACCCCCTGGCGTGGAGGCCTGGACAAACGATATGGCAAGGTTCATAAAACTGGAACGGATGAAGTTTGCGTTGAGAGGATCGGTTCAGGGGTTCTCCAGGCGGTGGCAACCGTTCCTTGACTATCTCGCGGAACGTTAAGGGAAAATAGATCGTCAGCAGCAGCAGCCCAGAGGGGGGGGGGGGGGGGGGGGGGGACCTGTTTGTTCTGGTTGGGGTGGGGGGGGGGGGGTCGGGGGAGCACTATTTTTTTGTTACTTTGTTAGTTCACTATTTTATTTAAATAATGTTATCTGTTAGTTATTGTGTTATCTTTTTTGTTGATTTGTAAGGTGGAAAAATTGTGTTTGAAAACTTTAATAAAATATTTTTTTTTTTTAAAAAGATACTCCAGTTGAGGCTGAACCAGGGGTTTATAAAGGTTCATAAATTCCTTGCTTTTATACTCTATACTTCTATTTATAAAGCCAACAATCCCATCAGCTTTTTAACCACTTTGTCAAATTGGCTTGTCACCTTCAATGATTTGAGATTGTATACCCTCGGGTTGTTTGTTCTTGTTCCCACTTTAGAATTGCATACTTCATAGTGCCTCTCCTCATTCTCCCTACCAGAATATATCACTTCACATGTCCTGCAATAAATGTCATCTGTTTTGTGTTCACCCATTCCACCAACTTGGAAGTCCATCGTTATCATCCTCCCAGGTCATAAAACTTCCAAGTTTTGTGTCAATAAATAGCAAAAGAATGCTATGGATCCCACAATACCTGTATCTAAAAAATCTTAGCCATATTTTCAGATTTGAAATTAGAGTTTCAAAATCAATTTTGAAAATGAATTCTGAACACTTAAATAATTTGCTAACAAGCTTCTAACAATTTAGGACTTCATATAAAGCCTATGGCTCCCTTTAAGAGCCATTTTGATATAAAGCATACAAATATTAATACTTTTCAAGCACAACTTAAAACGATAGCACCAATATGCTTTACTTGGTAGGAAACCAATATGAGTAAACTTTGACCATAGCCCCATTTTTAATTTGAGCTAAGGAGCTGAAAGTGAAGATGTACAGACAGCAAAGTAAGTCTCCCCAAGAACTGCAGGTAAGGGATAGGCACATATTACAAGCACTGTGCATTGGGATAAATGGAGTAGTGTTTCACAGAAATGTATTTCTAGCTAACAGAAAACCCAACACAGCACAGAAATTAAAACAGGGCAAAATCACATCACGAGCACATTCTTACAATCTTAGAAGTTACAAAGGAGGAGGCCAATTGACCCATTTTGTCTCTGCTGACACTCAGCTATCCCCACTTTAGGGCCAATTTCTCAATTAGGTGGTAATCCAATTTCCTTTGAAAACCACAATTGTCTCTGCCTCCACCACACACTCAGGCAGTACATCACCAATGGGGTTCTTCCTATCTACTCTGCATTCAGACCCCTCATGATTCGCAACACCTCCATAAAATCTGCTCTGAACCTCTCTTCACTCAGCACCATCATCTCCAATCTAACCATGTAACTGATATCCCTCATCACTAAAATAATTTTTGTAAATATTTTCTGCATCCTCCATCAAGCCTTTGCATCCTTCCTAAAGTGTGGTGCCCAGAATTGAACACAGCAGTACAGCTGAGATCGGACCAACGTTTTTTAAGCTCAGAATACTTTGTTTTTTCACGCTATATCTCTAAGTAAAAAGGAACTGAATCCTTCAAAAGAAAAAGTAAAATTGAAATTCGAGACAATATCAGTTGAGCTACTAACTCCCATAGCTACCTTGACTACATTTCCTCAAATCCCACCTCCTGGAAGGACTCTAGTCCAGTCTCCCAATATCTTCAACTCTTTATCTGTTTGGATGATGCAGCCTTCTATACTAAACATTCTGGCATGCCTTCTTTTACCTCAAGTGAGGATTCAGCCTTTGACTTTGCCCATTCTATTTCAGCTGTCACGCCTCACCCCTTCTCCTCCCTTTCAGAACCAGCCTCCGTACTCAACAGTTTATCCTCCACTATTTCCAGCACTTTGAGCATGATGCCACCATGAAACACATCTTCCCTTCCCACCCAGCATTCCGGGATGAGAGGGGGGGTGTAACATGATCAACTCCTCAAGCATAGTCAACACCCACTCCTTTCTCCAAGGCAGTTTTTCATGCAAGTGCAGGAGATGCAATACCTGCCCTTCCTTCTCCCCATTCAAGGTCACAAACACATCGTCCAATTAAGTAATAACCTACTTCTTTCAATTTAGTACACTGCCTTTATTGTTCAAGATGAGGTTACAGGTACATCATTGGGCTGGCCAAACGCAAACTAGGTGGCAACTTTGAGAAACACCTCCAAGCATGACCCAGAGACCTTCGGTCTTCAAGCATGACCCCCAAGCTCCCAGTCATGTTATTTTAATTCTCTTCCTTTTGCCCACCCTCACCTTTCTGTCCTTGGCCTGCTGCAGCATTCCAATGAAGCTCAAATGAAAGCTTAAGGAACAGCATTTAAAACTTATTGTCTATACAATTTACAGTCTTCTGGACTCAATGAAGTGTTCAACAATTTTAGATTGTAACCGCTGCTATTTTTGTTTCCCTGTTTTCTTTGTTGGTTTTGTTTAATTGCTAGTTTCTCTCATGTTTTCGTTACTTTTGCACAGCAACCATTCAGGATCCTGTATTTCACACATCCCCCAGGATAAATCTATTGTTTATTTACTTGTCCCATTACAACTCCTTTTAGCCCTGCACCATGAAAACGTTGTGATATTTAATCTCTCCTGACCTCCAGCCTATCACAGACCTTCCCTTTTCTTCATCTTCCCATCCTGCTTCCTTTCACTTCCCACAACTTATTAAATTTCTAACGTTTGGTGAAAGAGCTCAGATCTGAAACACTGGCCAGAAGGTAGTGCCAGACCTGCTGAGTATTTCCAGCATCCGGAGTATTTTACTTTCACAATAACAATTTGATCGTTGAATTAAGGATATACTGAATGTGCCTTACTTTGAAATGAATCTGTAAAGCTTGGGCATGGAATCAAAATAAGCAATGTAAATAGAGATTTTAAAAATTACAGAACTGTCATTGCACTTTACAGCTTGATACAAACTGACAAAGCAATCCCAATCATATGGTCTGGTTTACACCACTTTCAAAGCAGGGAAAACAAAGCTCAAGGAGAATTCCCTTAAAATATGTATGGTTGGTTTGAAGGCTCAATTTCTGGTCTGTTCCAATTTTGCTAATCTCAACCAGGGTATCAATCACGTGCTGAATTATCCTCCATGCTCTGGTCACTGAGGGTTGGCTAAGCAGGAAGAAATTAAGAAGATGATATAACAAGGAAATGCACTTCCATGAAAGGCATATAACAGGATAATCAGGTACATCTGTTCTGCAAGTCAAGGCAGCCTTTGGGCACTTTGAACTTGCTTTGGGGAGCCAAAGCAAGAACAAAGCCATATCCTTCAGAAATAAGGCTGATTGATCCTTTGTCCTCTTCACCATCAGGTCAAACTACCTGAAAATTCCAGTAATATGGTTCCAAGGGGCTGGCCCGTACGTGCCAAGAAGTAGAAGCATTTGCCATTGCGAAACAGAAACTGGCCGTGTGAAAGTGACACTCCCTCTCCATTGAAATTAAGGACCTGGTCATCAAGTGCAATATGCTCTCGACGTTGCTTTTTGCAGTGCAGGTTTGCTCCATGCCTCATTCCTGTGCTGTGGTGGTAATCCAAGCCATCTTTTGTTTTTTCTGGAGATCGCAAGATGGAACATGTTCACAAGGACACGATGCACAAGCCACTGCACGTGGCCGGGGTGGATACACCCAACAGCACCCTCGTCCTGATCATCATCTTTATGCATGGCTGCATCAAGCTGTCTGTTTACCCTTGGTAGGCAAACACTAAATGTCACTGCATGCAGAGGTTCCATCAATCCCTGGTATTGCGAAGCTTGGGTCTGGTCACGTTGCCATGGAACACTCCGTTCAGTTGGACTTTGCCATACCACCTGTCCCTCGTGGAAAAGATAGCGCAGAGAACCTTTGACCATACGTCCATCAGGCAGTGGTCTGCATGTAATGTTTTCAAGGTCCTGCGGGAAAAGGAGATGGTGGACCTTGTCAAATGGTGTCCTGAGCATACTGCCAAAGTCCTTTGGCAGATTACTTCATATCCAGAACATTTGAACAAGCACCAAGACATAGTTTACCGGTGGTAAGGGCCTACTGGTCAAGATCCTTCCTGTACATCCAAAGTCTCACCATCTCCACATGCTGCCCTTGAGGTGGCTGCAACAGTGAAACAGGTCTGGAAAGATATGCAGAAGTTTATGTCAAGGCTTATCCTGATCAGCTCCTTTATGCACGACTTGCTGCTCTTGGGGCAGTTTTGGAGGACGCACACCGAGACTAACATCAACTGCTACTGGAGGATCAACTCTGTGAAGGCTGCCCTCTGATCTGCCCAAGCATGTGATGTTCCAGTACAAAGAGCTGTCAGTGACCAGGTATTTCAGACTGGCACATTCCAAGGTCCAGGACTAGGTGCTGAGGGATACACTGAAGCTTGCGGCAGCAGTCATGGAGGCTCAGTACAGAAAGGCCACTATGTAAAGCCCTTCCACCGTAGTACACCAAAGGGCTGGAACCCTTAGGCTATATATAACAGAGATTGCCTGACATAAAATGAAAATATATATTGTAAATATAACCTGTAATGGCGAGCATCACAAGGCACCTCTTGTACTGCATCAAAAAAGCTGATCTCCATTGCACTGTCCAATTTGAACTGTTACGTACTTGCACAAAGTTTATGTATAGACAAATTTGGGGGGGGGCATGGGGGAGGAAAAAGAAGCTTGTTGCACCTAAAAAATGGTCATTGTGATAGGTAGCAGTAGAGCTGCCAACATTCATGGAACCTTTCCATTGCAAAGGTCTACAGAATTAGCAAATTACAAAAAATGATAAAGCGGCCCAGTGGTTAGCACTGCTGCCTCATAGCTCCAGGGACCCGGGTACAATTCAGCTTTGGGTGACTGTGTGGAGTTTGCACTTTCTTCCCATGTTTGCGTGGGTTTTCTTCAGGTGCTCCGGTTTCGTCCCACCGTCCAAAGATTGGCCATGCTAAATTGCCCCTTAGTGTCCAGAAGGTTAGGTAGGGTTACGGGAATAGGGTGGAGGAGTGGGCTCAAGTAGGGTGCTCTTTCCTCATTTTTTGCCAATTAAGGGGCAATTTAGCATGGCCAATCCACCTACCCTGCACATCTTTGGGTTGTGGGGGGTGAGATCCACGCACACATGGAGAGAATGTGCAAACTCCACACAGACAGTGACCCAAGGCCAGAATCGAACACAGGTCCTCGACGCCGTGATGCAGCAGTGTTAACCACTCGTCACCATGCCACCCAAGTAGGTTAGCCTTTTCAAGATCTGGTGCAGACTCAATGGGCCAAATGACCTTCTTTTGCACTGTAGGGGTTCTAGTCTATGAAAGTGAGTGGTGAATCAAACAGTGCTGTTCTGTTGTACCATAAACTGAAGGGATATGAATCCCCTTTCACTATGCCCATCACGGAAATAAACCCAGTAATCTCCAGAAGGTGGATGAGGTCCAAAGTCAAAAACTTATCTATCATATGGGACAATGGAATATTAAAATGATTGGGGGGGGGGTTCAGCTACTTTCCAAATGATAAGTTTAAAAGCTAAAGACCAGAAGTGTAACTCCATGGTATTAAAGACTAGGGTGGTGCCAAGTTTTGGAGTGTCGATACACCCGAGAGTCCAGGATGCGAGAGAGGCTGATGTTTTGGCCTTTCCCTCCTTGGTAGCCCGGAGACGGATCTTATGAGCGTGGAGGGACTCGCAGTCCCCAAAATCAGGGGTATGGGTTAGCGACATAGCTGGGTTTCTCAGGCTTGAGAAAATGAAGTTCGCCCTAGTATGTTAGAATACTTATAATTCAGATTTGGAGAAAGCGGGAATGCAACCTGTCAGCATGCTGGATTTAACCAAATGACTGCTGTCACAATTTATTGTGTTAAACAAGGCACTTTGGAATTAAAAATAATCTTATTAACCGGGTCATTTATATAAGCTAAATCTACATAAACAATAGCTGGGAATTACAAAGCTGTAACTCAACACATTTATCTGAAACTCCTCTGCTTTGTACCAGAACAAGACATAGCAAGCCTTTAAACAAATGGGTAAACACTTCTATTAAAGCAGTGGAAAGGAGAATTTTGGTAAAACTGTTACAATCCCAGTTGGTGTTATAACTGGACGAGAAAATCCCAGAATGGAACCCTGGTTCAAAAAAACCACGGGCTAGATTCGACGCGGAAATCACGTCTGGCGCGGGGGCGGAGAATCCACTTTTCTGACAGGATCGGGCCCAACGCCGCTCCCGCGATTCTCCGGTCCCCAGAGAATCACTCGCCTGCGATTTACGCAGCGCTGCTGGGGTGGCAATTGCCAGAGGCCCTCCCAGCGATGCTCCGGCCGAATTCCCGACGCTGTGGTTCTCAGCATGTCTGGCCGATCGGGACTCAGTCCACGGATCCGCCGTCCTATGGGCGGCGATCGTGCGTGTGAGATGTAGCGGTGCGGGGCCGATCGTTGGGACCTTCTTTCCTTGTCCAGGTCCGCCATAGCGTTCAGAGAGGCGACCGCCGTGCGCATGCGCGGACTCGCACCGCAAGTGCGGGGCCCATATCCGCAGCTGAAGCTGCGAGGAGCACTCCGGGGCCCTGCCAGCCCCCTGCAGATAGGTTAATAGCTGCAAATATTTTTAATGAATCTCCAGATTAAAACTCCAGCATTTTTACGCTGGCGTGGGGACATAGCCCCATTTTTGGAGAATCCAGCCCCATAACGTACACTTAAAAAAAAAATAAGAGGAACGGCGTCACAATACCCTAATTTGTTTTAAGAAAAAAACATGACTCATGAAAAAATTGGATGATACAATACTCCTCGATTCCCCCTTCATCTTAACCATTACACCAATTTTAAGATTAACACCGATTACGAAGTACATCTTAAACTACAATGGTCTCATTAGCATACAAGCCCCTTTTAAGCACACAAGATGGCTGTGATAAGGGCACTTTCTCCCTGAACCCAAGTGATATCTGTAAATTTCTCCTCAAAATCCTCCTAGATAATTCTTATACCTTGTCTCAGCTGAACTGTGATTTAAAATTCTGGTTTCAAAAGTCAGTTTCAAATCTTCTTTTAAAATTAGGCTTTCCTATGCTGCTTTTATTAATGTTTCATATTCAGGTTTTACACCTCTCCCTTCAGGTTTCCATCGCCTTAAAGGCTTTTACACAAACTCCGAGATGCAGCCACCGATTTCCACCATTTTTTGAATATGTCTCTCAAACAGTAGTGACTTCACAAACCTTAGCGCTACTGTCAATATCTTTCAGGCCTCTCGTGGCCCAATGCCTTTTCAACTCTGTGACTTTACCAACAGTAATTCTCTTCCCAGTTTCCTTGGTTCAATTAACTTTAGACTTCTCTTTGTTTCTCTGGTTTCCTTAACTAGCTAGACTATATGTTTCAGACATCCGTTTTCTTAGCCATTACTCCATAGTGTGGCTTTTCTTCTAGCAAGGCTGAGAGAGATGTTCCCTCTTTAGCTTTCAAAAATCAACTGCCTCCAGCAGAGCGGTGGGAGCTACCTTTTGGAGCACTACCTATCGCAACTGCTCTGACTTCCTGTTAAAATTAACAATAAAACCTTTCCCTCTGGAAAGTGGCCTCCTGTTGTTAAGTAATGACTTACTTCTATTTACTCTTCATGCAGTACCTCTCTCTACGCACAATAGAATCACAGTTGGAACTTAACCAACATGCACACATACAAGAGCCTTTATCCAGCATGAATCTAACTATAAGTTTACCGTTCCAGGCACAGAAACGTTAAGTTAAACCACTTAAAACTGTACTTTATTTCTAATGTTTACAAACACCTCCCTTAAAACTATCTTAATTTTCCTAACAAAATGCACTGATGGTTTTATGCTATTATGCAGTAGAAATTCAGGCCTAAGGGGAATAGAAACCTAAAATGGAATTACAGCGTTATACCTCACTCCAAAGAATGAAAATGGCTCATCAGAAGGATTAATTTTCCTGTAAAATTGTTCATGATGAAGAATGATTATACAATTGTATAATGCAGTGCCTCTGCGTCCCAATAACAGCCCACTCTCCCACTCGAGAGTCTGAAATCCTTCCAGCAACAGGGTAGCTCTCATTCTCCTCTCCTCCCTCAAACTAAAGTAATCTCTCCCCCTACACTTTCTAACCCAAACAAGCTCACTCTCTCTCTCTCTGCCCCTCTCAAATTTGAGTGCCAAATTTGTATTTCTCTTTTTTCCAAAACAAAATCCCTTCTCCCTCTCCTCTACTTCAAAAGTTTTGAAATTTCAAAAGTTTCCCCAACACAAGTTGGGATGATTCAGAGAAGTTTGTTTATAAATGTAGCTATCGAAGCTGAATATGAAATGAAGGACGGAGACACTCCGTTGTGCATGCAGTGGAGCCCCAGCTGCACAGTGGCTCCAGGGAATTGTACTCCTTTACAGAGTCAAGCTCATATGCAAGTACATTTTGTTTGTTTACATTGGTGTTCCAAACATTTGGAAGGCAAATGCGGCAATGAAGAACATGTTGGATGGCTAAGGAAAAGTAAAGCATGGAGGAGGGTGTACCCAGAGTACAGGGCAAATAGTGGTCCAGCAGATAGGGAAGCTGTTTATTTCTTTATATCTAGTTGAGTGAATTTATGCCTCATCGATACATTCTATTTTGAGGCATAAAGTAAGGGAGTAAAGAATTGCCAGAGCATGAAAACATAAGAAAAGCATAATTCACAAGGTGTTTTAATGCTAATGCTGAATCAGGAGTACTGTATGCAATTTTGACCTTCATATCAAGGAAGATATACTTGCATTGGAGGCAGCACAGCAAGGATTAACTAGATTGGTTAATTTGGGCCAAATCCTCTGGAATTTGAAAGAGTGAGAGGGGGCCTTATTGAAATGTACAACATTTTGAAGGGTAGATAAGGTAGAATCATGGAAAGCTTAGAGCATTGAAGGAGGCCATTCGGCCAATCTTGTCCATGCCAGCCCAAGGACATTCAGGTGCCCTTTCTAACCCCACCTTCCTGCACCCGGTCCATAGCCCTGCATCTTACAACACTTAAGGTGCAAATCCAGGTACGTTTGGAATGAGTTTAGGGTCTCTGCCTCCACCATCAACTCGAGCAGCTAATTCCAGACTCCACGACACTCTACGAAAAAAATTCTTCATGTCCCCTCTACATCTTCTGCCACTTATCTTGAATCAATATCCCTACTTCTAGAATTCATCACCAAATGAAAAAATTTTGGTTGTCCACTCTCTTCCCCTCATAATTTTGAAACTCAATTAAGTCACCTCTCAGTCTTCTTTGTTCCAAGGAAAATAACCCCAACCTATCCAATCTTTCCTCATAGCTAAACTTTTCTAACCTGGCAACATTCTTGTAAACCTCCTCTACACTCCCTCAAAAGTAATTACATCCTTCCTGTAATGTGGTGGCCAGAACTGCACACAATACTTCACTTGTGGCCTCACCAGTGTTTTATACAATTACAACATTATATCCTCAGTTTTACATTCTATACCTCTGCCAATGAAGGAGAGCATTCCATATGCCTTCTTTATACACACCTTCTACTCCCTCAAAGAGCCGGCACATCCTCACCCTCGTGAGGTGTGCTCTATATACCACCTCCAGCTGCATCAGCCCCAACCTCACGCACGAGGTGGAGGCGTTCACCGCCGACACTACCCCCTTCTCCAGTCCCCCTGTCGTCAGCACATCCTCCAGCAATGTGGAGGACAGCTCTACCAGGAAGCTCCTTTCTGGCAAAGTGTCAAACCTGCATGTATCTAAATATTTCCCCCTGCTCCTTCGTTCCCAGCTCCCACAATCCTCAAACCCACCCCCAAGAAACAAATCTTTTAGTGTCTTAATTCCTTTCGCTTCCCATCTCCGAGAATTTCCATCCCACTTGTTATGGGCCAGGGTTTAGAGAACCCCAAAGTGTACCATGGAGTTCACCTGAACCACAACTTTTAATAGATTGTGGTATGGGGAGCACAAAGCCCACTCTACAGGTGTGGTACGGCATAAATGGAAAAGTATTTTTTAAAAGCAAAACAATGTTTATTGTATGAACTCAAGTTAACCTTTTTAAAACAGAGTGAACATCTGAGCAACCATCAATTCAAATACAACCCCCAAAGAATACAACACTAAGTAATCCTTAATAACTTCCCAAACATCCAGAAGACAAAAGAAACACCTTTTAACAGAAGCACATTAGGTTTACATTCACATCTGAGAACATTTATAATTCTGAATTCACCAAATGATCAAGAGATAGTCTTTTCATGGCAGAGATCAACAGTACACCTACTCTGTCTGTCTTCAGCTCCAACACTGAAAACAAAACTAAAACACACCCTGCAGCAAACAGCCTAAAACGAAAGTAAAAAGCTGACAGACAGCCCAGCTCCACCCACACTCTGACATCACTGCAGTAATATGAGCAGCCAAACATTTCTTAAAGCGACATTCTCATGACACACTTCCCTGGCTCAAATCTATGGTTCCCCCGAATCAGCATTTCCTTTGACCCTGCCCCAAACCGAAGTGCTGGCGAAACTGCCTCCAAATTCCTCCAAAGGGGCTGGTTTAGCACAGGGCTAAATCGCTGGCTTTGAAAGCGGACCAAGGCAGGCCAGCAGCACAGTTCAATTACCGTACCAGCCTTCCCGAAAAGGCGCCGGAATGTGGCGACTAGGGGCTTTTCACAGTAACTTCATTTGAAGCCTACTTATGACAATAAGCGATTTTCATTCATTTCATTTCAAATTCTCAACGAAGCTATTACTACCAGGCTCCCCGAGTATTTCCCTAGGGCCATCAGGAGCAGTGCTGTTGCTAGTGCCTTCAATCCTGACCCCTTACACAAACTCTCCTCCATTCTGACCCACTGGGAGTCAACCCCTCTGACCCAGCTCCGTACCTTTTCCACATTCGCCGCCCAGTAATAATACATGAGATTCAGAAGACCCAAACCCCTTGCCTGCCTTCCTCTCTGTAGCACCACCTTACTAATTCTGGCCACCTTCCCTCCCCATATGAACGAGGTAATCATCCCTTCAATCTCTCTAAACAAAATGCCTTTTGCAGGAAAATCGGCAGGCATTGGAAAATAAACGGAAATTGCGGCAAAACATTTATTTTAACCGCCTGTACCCGACCCGCCAGTGACAGGGGGAGACCATCCCACCTTGCCAGATCAGCTTTCACCCTCCCCATCAAAGTAGAAATGTTGTACCTTTGGAGCCCCCGCAAATCCCGAACAACCTGCATTCCCAGATATCTAATGTGAGTCCCTGCCCTATAGAATGACACTCTTGTCTAGATTTAATTTGTACCCCGAGAAAGACCCAAACACCCGAAGTAGCTCCAGTATTCCTAGTGACACACTTGGTACACGTATAATAACAAGTCGGCAGCATACAAGGACACCCTATGCTCTATCCCCACCCCCACCCCCCCCCCACATATCCATTTCCAAACCTCCAAACTTCTTAACACGATGGCCAATGGCTCAATCGCGAGTGCAAACAGCAGGGGGGATATAGGACACCCCTGCCTAGTCTCACGGTGGAGAGAAAAGTATTCAGAGCTGCTGTTATTTGTGCGGACACTCGCCCTCGGCTCCTTATCCAGTAGCTTCACCCAGTCCACAAATCTTGATCCAATCTCAAACTGCTCCAGATCTGCCATCAAGTACCCCAATTCTACCCGGTCAAATGCTTTCTCGGCATAGAACGATACAGCGCAGTACAGGCCCTTCGGCCCACGATGTTGCACCAAAACAAAAGCCATCTAATCTACACTATGCCATTATCATCCATATGTTTATCCAATAAACTTTTAAATGCCCTCAACGTTGGCCAGTTCACTACTGTTGCAGGTAGGGCATTCCACGGCCTCACTACTCTTTGCGTAAAGAACCTACCTCTGACCTCTGTCCTATATCTATTACCCCTCAGTTTAAAGCTATGTCCCCTCGTGCCAGCCATTTCGATCCGCGGGAGAAGGCTCTCACTGTCCACCCTATCTAACCCCCTGATCATTTTGTATGCCTCTATTAAGTCTCCTCTTAACCTTCTTCTCTCTAACGAAAACAACCTCAAGTCCATCAGCCTTTCCTCATAAGATTTTCCCTCCATACCAGGCAACATCCTGGTAAATCTCCTCTGCACCCGCACCAAAGCCTCCACGTCCTTCCTATAATGCGGTGACCAGAACTGTACGCAATACTCCAAATGCGGCGTACCAGAGTTTTGTACAGCTGCAACATGACCTCCTGACTCCGGAACTCAATCCCTCTACCAATAAAGGCCAACACTCCATAGACCTTCTTCACAACCCTATCAACCTGGGTGGCAACTTTCAGGGATCTATGTACATGGACACAGAGATCCCTCTGCTCATCCACACTTCCAAGAACTTTACCATTAGCCAAATATTCCGCATTCCTGTTATTCCTTCCAAAGTGAATCACCTCACACTTCTCTACAATAAACTCCATTTGCCACCTCTCAGCCCAGCTCTGCAGCTTATCTATATCCCTCTGTAACCTGCTACATCCTTCCACACTGTCGACAACACCACCGACTTTAGTATAGTCTGCAAATTTACTCACCCACCCTTATGCGCCTTCCTCTAGGACACTGATAAAAATGACAAACAGCAACGGCCCCAGAACAGATCCTTGTGGTACTCCACTTGTAACTGGACTCCAGTCTGAACATTGCCCATCAACCACCACCCTCTGTCTTTTTTCAGCTAGCCAATTTCTGATCCACATCTCTAAATCACCCTCAATCCCCAGCCTCCGTATTTTCTGCAATAGCCTACCGTGGGGAACCTTATCAAACGCTTTGCTGAAATCCATATACACCACATCAACTGCTCTACCCTCGTCTACCTGTTCAGTCACCTTCTCAAAGAACTCGATAAGATTTGAGAGGCATGACCTACCCTTCACAAAGCCATGCTGACTATCCCTGATCATATTATTCCTATCTAGGATGATTATAAATCTTGTCTCTTATAATCCCCTCCAAGACTTTACCCACTACAGACGTGAGGTTCACCGGTCTATAGTTGCCGGGGTTGTCTCTGCTCCCCTTTTTGAACAAAGGGACCACATTTGCTATCCTCCAGTCCTCTGGCACTATTCCTGTAGCCAATGATGACATAAAAATCAAAGCCAAAGGTCCAGCAATCTCTTCCCTGGCCTCCCAGAGAATCCTAGGATAAATCCCATCAGGTCCCGGGGACTTATCTATTTTCAGCCTGTCCAGAATTGCCAACACCTCTTCCCTACGTACCTCAATGCCATCTATTCTAATAGCCTGGGTCTCAGCATTCTCCTCCACAACATTATCTTTTTCCTGAGTGAATACTGACGAAAAATATTCATTTAGTATCTCGCCTATCTCTTCAGACTCCACACACAACTTCCCATCCCTGTCCTTGACTGGTCCTACTCTTTCCCTAGTCATTCGCTTATTCCTGACATACCTATAGAAAGCTTTTGGATTTTCCTTGATCCTACCTGCCAAATACTTCTCATGTCCCCTCCTTGCTCGTCTTAGCTCTCTCTTTAGATCCTTCCTCGCTACCTTGTAACTATCCATCGCCCCAACTGAAACTTCACACCTCATCTTCACATAGGCCTCCTTCTTCCTCTTAACAAGAGATTCCACTTATTTGGTAAACCACGGTTGCCTCGCTCTACGCCTTCCTCCCTGCCTGACCGGTACATACTTATCAAGAACACGCAGTAGCTGATCCTTGAACAAGCTCCACTTATCCAGTGTGCCCAATACTTGCAGCCTACTTCTCCACCTTATCCCCCCAAGTCACGTCTAATGGCATCATAATTGCCCTTCCCCCAGCTATAACTCTTGCCCTGCAGTGTATACTTATCCCTTTCCATCATTAACGTAAACGTCACCGAATTGTGGTCACTGTCCCCAAAGTGCTCTCCTACCTCCAAATCCAACACCTGGCCTGGTTCATTACCCAAAACCAAATCCAACGTGGCCTCGCCTCTTGTTGGCCTGTCAACATATTGTGTCAGGAAACCCTCCTGCACACACTGTACAAAAAACGACCCATCTAATGTACTCGAACTATATATTTTCCAGTCAATATTTGGAAAGTTAAAGTCTCCCATAATAACTACCCTGTTACTTTCGCTCTTATCCAGGATCATCCTCGCCATCCTTTCCTCTACATCCCTAGAAGTATTTGGAGGCCTATAGAAAACTCCCAACAGGGTGACCTCTCCTTTCCTGTTTCTAACCTCAGCTCATACTACCTCGGAAGATGAGTCCCCATCTAGCATCCTCTCCGCCACCGTAATACTGCTCTTGACTAGCAGCGCCACACCTCCCCCTCTTTTGCCTCCTTCTCTGAGCTTACTAAAATACCTAAACCCCGGAATCTGCAACATCCATTCCTGTCCCTGCTCTATCCATGTCTCCGAAATGGCCATAACATCGAAGTCCCAGGTACCAACCCATGCTGCCAGTTCCCCTACCTTATTTTGTATACTCCTGGCATTGAAGTAGACACACTTCAAACCACCTACCTGAACACTGGCCCCCTCCTGCGACGTCAAATCTGTGCTCCTAACCTCTATACTCTCATTCTCCCTTACCCTAAAACTACAATCCAGGTTCCCATGCCCCTGCTGCATTAGTTTAAACCCCCCCAAAGAGCACTAACAAATCTCCCCCCCCAGGATATTTGTGCCCCTCAGGTTCAGATGTAGACCATCCTGTCTGTAGAGGTCCCACCTTCCCCAGAAAGAGCCCCAATTATCCAGAAATCTGAATCCCTCCCGCCTGCACCATCCCTGTAGCCACGTGTTTAATTGCTCTCTCTCCCTATTCCTCATCTCACTATCACGTGGCACGGGCAACAACCCAGAGATAACAACTCTGTTTGTTCTAGTTCTGAGCTTCCACCCTAGCTCCCTGAAAGCCTGCCTGACATCCTTGTCCCCTTTCCTACCTATGTCGTTAGTGCCAATGTGGACCACGACTTGGGGCTGCTCCCCCTCCCCCTTAAGGACCCGGAAAACATGATCCGAGACATCACGTACCCTTGCACCTGGGAGGCAACATACCAAACGTGAGTCTCTCACGCTCCCACAAAATCTCCTATCTGTGCCCCTGACTATCGAGTCCCCAATTACTAATGCTCTGCACCTCTCCCCCCTTCCCTTCTGAGCAACAGGGACAGACTCCGTGCCAGAGGCCCGTACCCCATGGCTTACCCCTGGTAAGTCCCCCCCCACACAAGTATCCAAAGCGGTATACTTGTTTCTCAGGGGAACGACCGCAGGGGATCCCTGCACTGATTGCTTCTTCCCAGTCCCTCTTACAGTTACCCAAAATTGTGGCATCCAATGCCACAACCAACTCGGTTTTCTTCCACTCCGCCAGTGCCATAACCACGTATACCCTCCTAACGTTCGAAAAGAGTTGCCTCCCTCTCAAAACCCTGTCTGATCTTCACCTATCATCTTTGGGAGGCACCCCTCCAGTCTACCTGCCAATACCTTCTTCGCCAATATCTTCGTGTCCATATTTAAAAGTGATATGGGCTTATACGACCCATACTCCGTCGGATCCTTATCTCTTTTAAGCAAGAGGGAAATCGATGCCTCCCCCAAAGTTTGTGGTAACACCCACTTCCCTATCGCCTCCTCAAACATCCCCACCATCAGCGGTACCAGCTTATCTTCAAATTTATAATATTCCACCGGAAACTAATCCGGCCCTGACATCTTCCCCGACTGCATCCTTCCAATCGCATCTGTTATTTCCTGTTCCACTATCACCCCTTCTAATGTAGGCCTGTTCCCCCTCCCTTAACCTCGGATGCTCCAGCCCATCTAGAAATTCCTGCATCTCCCGACCTCCCCTGGTGGCTCTGACCTGTACAACCTCTCATAGAATTCCTTAAAGACATTGTTAATCTGATCTGGAGCTACCACCAACTTTCCCGCCCTGACCCGCACTTGGACAATTTCCCTTGCCGGATCCGCCAACATGGCCTTCTCTCCATGCTCGTAAACTACACCCCTTGCCCGCCTCAATTGGCGTACGGCCTTCCTGGTGATAGTCAGTCAAAGCTCACCTGTAGTTCCTTGCTCTTTTCCAACTTCGCTCGGTCGCCATCTTCTGCATACCTCTTACCTCCAGCATCTCATCTATTAGACTCTGACACTCCAACCTCTCCTTTGTCGAGCCTAGCCTTGTACGAGATCACCTCACCCCCGCCTTTTGAGCCTCCCAGACAACCATCTTCGGCACTTCCCCGCGCAGTTGAAACCTACATTTCCTCGATTACTTTTTCAATTTTGTAACAGAACCCTCGGTCCCCCGATAGTCTCGGTACCACCCCCTTCTCCGGTACCATATCCACCCAATGCGGAGCATGATCTGATATTGCAATTGCCGAGTGCTCCGTCTCCTTAACCCCAGCCAGCAGCATTTCCCCCACCATGAAAAAGTTGATCCGCGAGTACACCTTATGGATCGCTGAGAAAAACAAGTTCTCCCACTCCCACAGGTGCAGAAACCTTTAAGTGTCCACCCGTCCCATTTCCACCATTAGTCCAGCCAATGCCTCCACCACCACCCCCCCACCCTAATGGGACCAGCGAGCGCAGCTGCGATTTGTCCAACTTTGGCTCCTGCACCGTTTCAGCCCCCCCACTATCAGTTTGTGTGTCAAAGTCGGGGATGGCTCCACACACCTTCTTCGTGAATCCCACATCGTCCCAATTGGGACCATATACATTTACCAGTGACAGTAGCCTCCCCTCCAGCGCCCCTGTCACAATCATATACCTACCTCCCCAAACTGCAACCACCTTCTCCATCTGGAACTGTACCCTTTTGCTGACCAGCACCGCTACCCCTTGAGCCCTTCCGCCAAATCCAGAGTGAAACACCTGACGAACCCAGTCCTCAAGTCTCACCTGATCCTTCACCCTCAAGTGAGCCTCCTGCAGCTATGGCTACATCGGCCTTCAAACTTTTAGGATGCGCAAGCACCCTTGATCTCTTGTCTGGACCTCTCAACCCCCTCATGTTCCACGCGACTATCCTAACTGGGGGTCTCTCACCACCCCCCCCCCCCCATTTCTTATCCACCATCATCATACCACCGGGCCTTGCCCCATGAGCCTGCCCCACCCCTATCCATTATTAACATCGAACCCCCTCCTCCCGCTCCCAGAATCTCCCCCTGCATTTCCCCTCAAAAAAATATCACCCAGTATTGATCCTCTCCCCTACGCTCGCCTCGTAGGCCCATTAAAACCTGCTAACCAGACTCCAATGTCCGCAGCCCTCCTCTCAGCTCACCTCCATTCATTAGCCGATTTTAGTTAACTAGTGCAGGTGCCCCCCCCCCCCCCCTCCCCCCCCCTCCCCAAGGCATACCGTCCCCTCCCACGCAGTCCCAGAAGAAAAAGAAAAACAATCTATCCCATTCAATTCAATAAAATAACATAACCGTTGCAACAAAATAATGCCAATCAAACCAAACAAAAACTTAAACTATAACGATGTGAAGTTACAATACAGGTCAATGAAAGGAAAGTTATAACATTTGTACATTTTCCAGCTCCCCAATCACAGTCCACGATCTCTCTTTCTGCTCCACTCCTCACTTCTGCCTTCATGAACACCTCAGCAACGTTTCAAAATAAAAATCTTTGGCGTTGTACGTCACCCTCAGCTTTGCCGGGTATACCATACCGAATCGCACCCCCTTGTTGTAGTGCCGCCTTTATTTAGCTGAACGCCGCTCGTCTCTTCTCAAAACTCTACCGTCGAGTCCTGGTAAATTCAAAAACTAGCACCATCCCACTGCACCTCCCACTTCTGCTTCACCCAGCTTAACACCTTCGCCTTCATGTGGTATTTATGGAAGCAGATGATTATTGCTCTTGGCGGCTCATTTACTTTGGCTTTCAGCCTGAACGATCGATGAGCTTGGTCCAGTTCATACCGGGAGGGGTCTTCACCCTCCGCCATCAACTCCGCCAGCTTCTTAGCGAAGTACTCTGTCGGCCTTGAGCCCTCTGCCCCTTCAGGCAAGCCCACAATTTTCAGATTGTGACGCCTTGAGCGGTTCTCCAAGTCCTCGAGCTTTACTCGGAGTCCTCTGTTGACCTCCACCACCCTCCGCAGCTCGTCCCCCATTGAGTTGAGCCGGTCGCTGTGCTGTGACATGGTCTCCTCCACTTCCTTCATCTTTTCACCTTGTTCTCTCAGCTTGGCCGATGGCTTTGCCACAGCTACCCTCACCGGGGTGATTGCCTCCTCCACCAATGATTTCATTGCGACCGCCATCTCTTCCTCAATTCCCCCATGTGCTTTACAAACTGTTTCTCCAGCTCCACAGCTGTCACCTCGGTAATTGTTTCTACCGTAAGTAGTGCAGCCCCACTATGCGGTCCGGCATCCGCCATCTTGTCAGCACATTTACTGGTCCTCTCATTCAACGGCGAACCCGCGTTTCCTCTCTTCTTCGCAGCTGTTTTTGGCATCCTTTAACGACTTATTATTTTTCCCCTTCTTTCTTCAATCTTAAAATAAATAATAAAATAAAAAATAAAAATGAAATTATATATTTTTTAAATTCAAAAATAAAAAATAAAAAAATCTCTTCCCCCGGGACCGGACTTCGAACTTCTCACACATCCACTTTCAGCGGGAGCCACCCGATGTGCTCTGCTCCCCCTCTACATCGCGTCTTGGATTCGGGCCTTGCCTCTTGTCAAGCTCCACCCCCGCCACTCACTTCGGGCTCGATACACCCTGCTCCTCCAGCCACCGGACACTCCCGCGGGGCTCCTCACCGGCTACAAAACGGCCTGACCCGGCGTCCGTCCCTCAGGCCCCAAAGGCCGAAGAAATTTGGATAGAAAAAACGTGGAAACCCCCGAAAAAGACCAGGATATCACGGACCGGTAGGAGCACCTTCTTAACCCGGCCGCTCCGCTCACGAGCGCCACGGTAAGTCAAAAACATCTATCGCGGTCTTAAAGATACTCTGATTTGACCCCAGAGCCTTCTGCAGCAAAGAGTTCCACAGATTCGCCACCCTCTGGCTGAAGAAATTCCTCCTCATCTCTGTTTTAAAGGTTTGTCCCTTTAGTCTGGGATTGTGCCCTCTGGTTCTAGATTTTCCTACAAGTGGAAACATCCTCTCCACGTCTACTCTATCCAGGCCTCGCAGTATCCTGTAAGTTTCAATAACATTCCCCCTCATCCGTCTAATCTCCAATGAGTACATACCCAGGGTCCTCAACTGTTCTACATACGACAATATCCTTTCACTTTTTTGACCAATCTGCCACGTGATACTTTGTCAACTGTCTTGCTAAAATCCATATACACATCCACTGCACCACCTTCATCAACCCATTTGTCACTTCCTCAAAGAATTCAAACAAATTTGTACGGCAAGACCTTCTTTTAACAAATCCATGCCGACTGTCCCTGACTACGCCACGCTTTTCTATGTGACAGTTGACCCTATCTGTCAGCATTGATTCTACTAATTTGCCCACCACCAACTTAAGATTAATTGGCCTATAATTGTTTGGCATTTCCTTCGATCCCTTTTTAAACAATGGAGCCCAGTTTGCATTTCTCTAGTCCTCCTGCACCTCTCCTGTATCCAGTGAGGATTGGAAAATCATCCTCCGAGCATCTACTATCTCCTCCCTGACCTCCTTCAGTGGCCTTGGAAACAATCTATCCGGCGCTGGCGACTTATCAACTTTCTAGGATTTCCACCCTCTATGATTACCCCATCCAACATCTCAATTCTCCTGGACTAATATATCTACATCATCCATTTCCTTTGTAAACAAGACAAAATATTCCCACAGCCTCTACATCTATTTCCCCAGGCTGGATAATATTCCCTGGCTGGGGAATACATTAGGCCACAGGCGGAGGGTAAAGGGTCAATCACACAGGATTCGGTGACATTTCTAAGAGTCAGAGTTTTTACAGCACGGAAAGAGGCCCTTTGGTCCATCATGTCCATGTCGGCCATCTTCTAATCCCATTTTCCAGCTCTTGGCTCCTAGCCTTGTATGCTACGGCATTTCACTCGGAGTTATGAATCTTTTGAATTATATACCCATTAAGTATATAATTAAGCATATTCAAAATTGGAACAGAATTTTGATCTCTCAGGGAATCAAGAAATATAGTGAACAAGTACGAAAATGGTAGCTGAGACAGAAATCAGCCATAGTCATGTTCAACATCAGAGCTGACTCGAAGCTGAGCACCATCTTCTCCTGCTCCTATTTACTTTATTGATCTGTTGAAAATGGCAACAGAAGAAAAAATTAATTATTGGAAAAACCACACTGCAGTGCATCGCAGAAGATGGCAATTATGTTGGAAACCTAGAAACTCGCAACATGTTGCGTGAAAACCTTTACGAATTGGGTTTTTGTATGTAGCTTTCAATCTGCTATCTGTGCACATTCAAAGTTATTCAAGTTTAAAGCTGCATTTGTACTTTATAAACACCCTCCATAATGTATTTGATCACACAGTACAACAGACACGGCTATAAACATACACTGAAAATTATGAATCCCTATTGCAGACTAGCACTAGCAGAAAAGTCAGGAAAGAATACAATTATTTTTCATTGCTGCACAATTTGATCACAGTAAAGTTTGCGTATCAGTACTTCATAACTACAACATACCAATTCTCTACTGCCTGTCTGAAAGAAAACTAGTACAAACTCAATTTACTAAATCACAGGTCAGCTTGTTCTCGCAATGAAGCAGCGATTGTACAGAAACACATCAGCCGCTACTGCAGTTCTGAGACAAATGTTCTTACTGTTGTGATAATTAAATCTCAGCTCTACTTAACATTTTTCAAATTCATTCAGCTTGCCTCTCAGGTAGTGAAGTTATGTGCCTGAGAGATGCTGTTGAAAATGTCTTGACGAGTTGCTGCAGTAGATCATACACACTACAGTCAACATGTGTCAATGATGGAGGGAGTGGCTATTTAAAGGTGTATAGGCAGAAAGCTGGTATGTCTTAGATGATGTTGAGTTTCTTGAGTGTTGTTGGAAATGCACACATCAAGGCTTGTGGAACACATTCAATCACATTCCTAACTTGCAGGTGGAGAGGCTCTAATGAGTCAAAAGGTGAGTTATTCATTGCAGAATACCCAGACTCTGATATATTATTAGAGACACAATGTGTGTGTGGTTGGTCCAGTTGAATTTTTAATCAATAGTGAACATAAGGATGATGATGATGGGGGATTTGATGATCATGGGGAGGTAATTTGACTCTCTTTCAGGAGATAGTCATTTTCAGGTACGAGTGGCAAATAGAATTCAAGCTATTTATCAGCCTAAGCTTGGTTGCTGTTCAGGTTTTGCTGTGTACAGGCATGTATTAGCTGAAGAATTGCAAATGGAGCTGAACACTACAAGGGGCTGTTTAGCACAGGGCTAAATCGCTGGCTTTGGAAGCAGACCAAGGCAGGCCAGCAGCATGGTTCAATTCCCGTAACAGCCTCCCCGAACAGGCACCGGAATGTGGCGACTAGGGGCTTTTCACAGTAACTTCATTTGAAGCCTACTTGTGACAATAAGCGATTTTCATTTCATCATCAGCAAATAGCCCCAATGCTGATTTCATGTTAAAGGGAAGGTTATTGATGAAGCAGCAGAAGATGGTTTGGCCAAAGATGTTGCCCTGAGGATCTCCGACAGCAATGTGCACAGACAGAAAACACTGCCTTCCTAACACAGCTATCTCCCTTTACATCAATTATAATTCCTACACAGCAGAGCTCACCCCACCCCCGATTTCAGTTTTACTGGAGCTTCTTGATGTTGCACTCAATCGAATGCTGTCTTGATGTCAACTGCAGTCACTCTCGCTCCACCTCTGAAATTCAGCTCTCTTGTCCATGTTTGAAACAGTGCAAACCAAAATGAGCATCAGTGAACAAGTTCAGTGAATAAGCACAACTTAATACCACTGTTGGCAATCCTTTCCTTCACTTGGCTGATGTCCTATCCACCTACTGTAGGTCAACAATTGGCTAAATTGGATTTGTCGTTTTGGCAGAAAGGATATACCTTGACAATTTTCCAAAGTGACAGGTAAATACCACAATTCTCAGCTGTCATGGAACAACTTGGCTAGAGGTATGCTAGTTCTGAAACCCAGATCCTCAGCGCTATAGCCGGGATGTTGTCAGGCAACTTAGCCATTTATTGATATCATGTGCCGTGAACCAAACTGGATGAAGATTAGTATATGTGAAGGTATCTCAGGAGGCAGTGTTGGTACTCTTGGCTAAAGATGAGTGCAAATGCTTCAGCCTTGTCTATTGCCATGAATGAGATGGAGTGTGCATGAAGCTTCCTGCTACCGTTATTTGCTTAATCCTCCGTCATCATTACCGACTGACTGTACTGCAGAGCTTTGTGCTATCTATTGGCAGGACTGCTTATCTTTGACAACAGCAAAGGGCGACACGATGGCACTGTGGTTAGCACTGCTGATTCACGGCGCAGAGGACCCAGGTTCGATCCTGGCCCTGGGTCACTGTCCGTGTGGGGTTTGCATATTCTCCCAGTGCCTGCATGGGTCTCACCCCAACAACCCAAAGATGTACAGGCTACGTGGATTGCCATGCTAAATTGCTCCTTAAATTAAAAAAATTGGGTACTCTTAAAAAAAGTTTTGTTTTTTTAAATCTTTGACAACAGCATGCTGCTTAGCATGCATGCAGTCCTATGTTGTAGACTCATCAGGCTGGCACCTCATTTTCAAGTACACCTGGTGCTGCACCTGGCATGCTCTCTCCTCTCCTGATTGAATCCTCAGGGTTCATCTTAGTTATCTCGCTTGATGGTAATAGAGGGTCAAGGCATATGCCGGGAGTGAGATAACAGATAGCAATTAATTAAAATTCTGCCGATGCCACCACAGCATCTCATGACTGTCCAATTCTGAACTGATATACCGGTTAGAAAGAAATAACTTGCATTCATATATTGCCTTTCATGACCTCATGATGTCCAAAAGTGTTTTGGGGGATCTTTTATATCCACCTGAAAATGTAGACCAGGTCTCAGATTAATTCATCTGAAATATGGCCCTTTCCCTCTTGAAAAGCAAATTATTATGGATGCTGGAATCTGAAACCAAAGAGAACATAGAGCATAGAAAATACAGCACAGAACAGGCCCTTCGGCCCGCGATGTTGTGCCGAACTTTTGTCCTAGATTAAGAACAAATTAATCTACACCCCATCATTCTACCGTAATCCATGTACCTATCCAACAGCCGCTTGGAAGGTCCCTAATGTTTCCGACTCAACTACTTCCACAGGCAGTGCATTCCATGCCCCCACTACTCTCTGGGTAAAGAACCTACCTCTGACATCCCCCCTATATCTTCCACCATTCACCTTAAATTTATGTCCCCTTGTAATGGTTTGTTCTACCCGGGCAAAAAGTCTCTGAGTTTCTACTCTATCTATTCCCCTGATCATCTCATAAACCTCGATCAAGTCTCCCCTCATCCTTCTCCGCTCTAAAGAGAAAAGGCCGAGCACCCTCAACCTTTCCTCGTAAGACCTACTCTCCATTCCAGGCAACATCCTGGTAAATCTCCTTTGCACCTTTTCCAATGCTTCCACATCCTTCCTAAAATGAGGCGACCAGAACTGTACACAGTACTCCAAATGTGGCCTTACCAAGGTTTTGGACAGCTGCATCATCACCTCACGGCTCTTAAATTCAATACCTCTGCTAATGAATGCTAGCACACCATAGGCCTTCTTCACAGCTCTATCCACTTGAGTGGCAACTTTCAAAGATATATGAACATAGACCCCAAGATCTCTCTGCTCCTCCACATTGCCAAGAACCCTACCGTTAACCCTGTATTCCGCATTCATATTTGTCCTTCCAAAATGGACAACCTCACACTTTTCAGGGTGAAACTCCATCTACCACTTCTCAGCCCAGCTCTGCATCCTATCTATGTCTCTTTGCAGCAGACAACAGCCCTCCTCACTATCCACAACTCCACCAAATCTTCGTATCGTCTGCAAATTTACTGACGCACCCTTCAACTCCCTCATCCAAGTCATTAGTGAAAATCACAAACAGCAGAGGACCCAGAACTGATCCCTGCGGTACACCACTGGTAACTGGGCTCCAGGCTGAATATTTGCCAACCGATTTGCATTCTATCGGTTAGCCAGTTCGTTATCCAACTGGCCAAATTTCCCACTATCCCATGCCTCCTTACTTTCTGCATAAGCCTACCATGGGGAACCTTTATCAAATACCTTACTAAAATCCATATACACTGCATCCACTGTTTACCTTCATCCACGTGCTTGGTCACCTCCTCAAAGAATTCAATAAGACTTGTGAGGCAAGACCTATCCCTCACAAATCCGTGCTGATTATCCCTAATCAAGCAGTGTCTTTCCAGATTCTCAGAAATCCTATCCCTCAGTACCCTTTCCATTACTTTGCATACCACCGAAGTAAGACTAACTGGCCTGTAATTCCCAGGGTTATCCCTATTCCCTTTTTTGAACAGGGGCACGACATTCGCCAGTCTCCAATCCCCTAGTACCACTCCTGTGGACAGTGAGGACGAAAAGATCATTGCCAACGGCTCTGCAATTTCATCTCTTGCTTCCCATAGAATCCTTGGATATAGGGAAATGTTGCACTCAGTGGAATGGGTTAAAGTCTGTTTCAAAGCAAGGAGTGTCAGGAATAAGGGAGATGAAGTTAGAGCATGGATCAGTACTTGGAACTACGATGTTGTGGCCATTACGGAGACATGGATTTCACAGGGGCAGGAATGGTTGTTAGATATTCCGGGGTTTAGATGTTTTCAGAAGAATAGGGAGGCAGGTAAAAGAGGGGGGGGGGGGCACTGTTAATTAGGGAGTGCACCACAGCTGCAGAAAAGGAGGTAGTTGAGGAGTGTTTGTCTACGAGTCAGTATGGGTGGAAGTCAGAAACGAGAAAGGAGTAGTCACTTTATTGGGAGTTTTCTATAGACCCCCCAATAGCAGCAGAGAGATAGAGGAACAGATTGGGCGGCAGATCTTGGAAAAGTGCAGAAATAACTCAGTTGTTGTCATGGGTGACTTCAACTTCCCTAATATTGACTGGAACCTCCTTCGTGCAATGGTTTGGATGGAGCCGATTTTGTCAGGTGTGTACAGGAAGGTTTCCCGACTCAATATGTAGATAGAACATAACAGCGCAGTACAGGCCCTTCGGCCCTCGATGTTGCGCTGACCGGTGAAACGACTCTAAAGCCCATCTACACTATTCCCTTATCGTCCATATGTCTATCCAATGACCATTTGAACGCCCTTAGTGTTGGCGAGTCCACTACTGTTGCAGGCAGGGCATTCCATGCCCTTACTACTCTCGGAGTAAAGAACCTACCTCTGACATCTGTCTTATATCTATCTCCCCTCAGTTTAAAGCTATGTCCCCTCGTGCTATACATCACCATCCGAGGAAAAAGGCTCTCGCTGTCCACCCTATCCAATCCTCTGATCATCTTGTCTGCCTCAATTAAGTCACCTCTTAACCTTCTTCTCTCTAACAAAAACAGCCTCAAGTCCCTCAGCCTTTCCTCATAAGATCTTCCCTCCATACCAGGCAACATTCTGGTAAATCTCCTCTGCACCCTTTCCAATGCTTCCACATCCTTCCTATAATGCGGCGACCAGAATTGTACGCAATACTCCAAATGCGGCCGCACCAGAGTTTTGTACAGCTGCAACATGACCTCATGGCTCTGAAACTCAATCCCTCTACCAATAAAAGCTAACACCCCGTACGCCTTCTTAACAATCCTCTCAACCCGAGTGGCAACTTTCAGGGATCTATGTATATGGACACCGAGATCTCTCTGCTCATCCACACTTCCACACTGCCAAGAATCTTACCTTTAGCCCAGTACTCTGTCTTCCTGTTATTCCTTCCAAAATGAATCACCTCATACTTTTCTGCATTAAACTCCATTTGCCACCTCTCAGCCCAGCGCTGCAGTTTATCTATGTCCCTCTGTAACTTGTACCATCCTTCCGCACTGTCCACAACTCCACCGACTTTACTGTCATCTGCAAATTTACTCACCCATCCTTCTACGCCCTCCTCCAGGTCATTTATAAAAATGATAAACAGCAGTGGCCCCAAAACAGATCCTTGTGGTACACCACTAGTAACTGGACTCCAGTCTGAACACTTCCCATCAACCACCACCCTTTGTCTTCTTCCAGCTAGCCAATTTCTGATCCAAACTGCTAAATCTCCCTGAATCCCATGCTTCCGTATTTTCTGCAGTAGCCTACCGTGGGGAACCTTATCAAACGCTTTACTGAAATCCATATACACATCAACTGCTTTACCCTCATCCACCTGTTTGGTCACCTTCTCAAAGAACTCAATAAGGTTTGTGAGGCACGACCTACCCTTCACAAAACCGTGTTGACTTTTTCTAATCAAATTATTCCTTTCCAGATGATTATACACTCGATCTCTTATAAACCTTTCCAAGATTTTGCCCACAACAGAAGTAAGGCTCACTGGTCTATAGTTACCGGGGTTGTCTCTACTCCCCTTCTTGACCAAGGGGACAACATTTGCTATCCTCCAGTCTTCTGGCACTTTTCCTGTAGAAAAAGATGACTTAAAGATCAAAGCCAAAGCTAAGCAATCTCCTCCCTAGCTTCCCAGAGAATCCTAGGATAAATCCCATCCGGCCCAGGGGACGTATCTATTTTCACACTTTCCAGAATTGTTAACACCTCCTCCTTATGAACCTCAAGCCCTTCTAGTCTAGTAGCCTGAATCTCAGTATTCTCCTCGACAACATTTTCTTTTTCCTGTGTGAATGCTGACAAAAAATATTCGTTATGCACCTCTCCTATCTCCTCGGACTCCAAGCACAACTTCCCACTACTGTCCTTGACTGGCCCTACTCTTACCCTCGTCATTCTTTTATTCCTGACATATCTATAGAAAGCTTTAGGGTTATCCTTGATCCTACCTGCCAAAGACTTCTCATGTCCCCTCCTGGCTCTTCTTAGCTCTCTCTTTAGGTCCTTCCTAGCTAACTTGTAACTCTCGAGCACCCTAACTGAACCTTCATGTCTCATGTTTACATAAGCCTCTTGTGACAATAAGCGATTTTCACTTCATTTTCATTTCTTCCTCTTGACAAGTATTTCGACTGCCTTAGTAAACCACGGTTCCGTTGCTCGACCACTTCCTCCCTGCCTGACAGGTACATACTTATCAAGGACACGCAGTAGCTGTTCCTTGAACAAGCTCCACATTTCCATTGTGCCCATCCCCTGCAGTTTTCGTCTCTATCCGATGCATCCCAGGTCTTGTCTCATCGCATCATAATTGCCTTTCCCCCAGATATAACTCTTGCCCTGCGGTATATACCTATCCCTTTCCATCACTAAAGTAAATGTAATCGAATTGTGGTCACTATCACCAAAGTGCTCACCTACCTCCAAATCTAACACCTGTTCTGGTTCATTACCCAGCACCAAATCCAATACGGCCTCGCCTCTCGTTGGCCTATCTACATACTGTGTCAGGAAACCCTCCTGCACACATTGGACAAAAACGGGCCCATCTAATAGGCCGACTCGGTGAGAGGCCATATTGGACTTGGTGCTCGGCAACTAACCAGGCCAGGTGTCAGATCTCTCCATGGGAGAGCATTTTGGTGACAGTGACCACAACTCCTTGACCTTTACCATAGTCATGGAGATGGATAGGAACACACAGTATGGGAAGGTATTTAATTGGGGGAGGGGATATTATACTGCTATTAGACAGGAGCTGAGGAGCATAAAGTGGGAACAATTTGTTCTTGGGGAACGTTCCGGCAACCCAACAAGCTTCATGGCCACTTTTACTGATAATCAACTTTTTATTCCAGATTTAGTTTACTTTTAAAAAATGGAATTCAAAATCACCCAAGTTATATCTTATATCAAAGAGCCCTGACATCAACACAAGTAAATTAAAATGCCAAACACCTATCAGCACACAACACCTGTACTGATAACTACACAAAAACCTACTTAAAACAGAAGCAGAACAAGGCAGGTCAGCAGCACGGTTCAATTCCCGTAACAGCCTCCCCGAACAGGCGCCGGAATGTGGCGACTAGGGGCTTTTCGCAGTAACTTCATTGAAGCCTACTTGTGGCAATAAGCGATTTTCATTTCATTTCATAACACTAATGCACATGTCGGTGGAGTGCTGTAGCCACTAATTTCTGCTGAGAAAAAAATCTTCCTCTATTGCATCGATTTGACATGCCCAAGGATACAGTCACACTGGACCTCAATCATTAATTAATTCCAATGGAGCAATTACCGTCAATACATGGAATGCCTCGCTCCACAGTAAAGATCTTCCTTAATCCAAATTGTGATGGACAAAACTACCAACTAATGCACACATTTCTCCACTCTGGGGCATTCAACAGTATGACTAGCCCAAAGGACCATGATAGTCCTATCAAAAATAGTTTTAGGTTTAACCGGTCTATTATAGAGTGCTGGTATCCAATATTGTGACAGATGCCACTGGCTAGTGTGTTCTGCAACCTATACCGGAGAATAATCAGGTGTGATGGAACCAATTAATCAAAGTAATTAATGCAAAATAATGAAATACGTAATACAAACATGCAAATTTGATAATCAGACACTAAAATCATTTTCTAGGATTACACTTACAACACAACCCGTAGACAACAAAATGGGATACTGTATCAAGAGTCATTGCCCCCTACAAACTGCTAATTTTTCACACCAATATAAAAAAAGAACTTCAAAATATATATAATGTAACAGCTGACAAATAAAAAACATGTCATTTTGGAAATATCCATTATCCAGAGCTCTTTAAGATACATTTCAGTAAGGAAAGAGAACATTTGCAGGTCCCCCATGGTCTGTTTCGTTAATATTAAAACAAATTGTACTCTGCATTTTTGTAAAATCAGTCTAAATTCTTGTGCAAATTATGTACAGCTATAATGTTAAGTGCAATAGATTTTGTCAATTATCCATTTTCAGAATAGAATGCTGGCATGGCAAGCCAGTCGCCCACAGGTCTATGGTAGAACATGGACACATGGCCACAATTCTCACCAATTTGTTTGTTCCAAAAATCACCACGAGTGACTACCTTTTTTAAAGAAAGGGGGTTAACCTCAGCTGCTTAATTACCTCTAATTATTCATTAGAGCAAGTTTCGTGGAGGTTAAGGTTAAGTAGGCTGACCATATATTCAAATCATGATGTGGGGCTTGGAGACACCTTGCGAGAGGCTAAGTAACTAGCATTCAAAGGTATACCAAAAGAATGGATGACTGGCTGGGAGTGAATTGCAAAACAAATTAATCAAGTTAATTCTGATATTGTAAATTGCAACAGCAAAGCTCAACCATTCAAGAACATTAACAGCATAAGATTAAAATTGGTGCCTTGTTTGCAATAACTAATGTCTGCTTCCAAGTTATAAGTTTTATTACCGCATTCATGCTGACCCTACGAGACATGTATGCTGTGGCTGAGAGGTCACATGAATGACTAAATACAGCATTAATTTTGACAAAATACTGGGAAAAATACCATATAGTCTCAGCTACAATTTTGCAGCTGGCCACCAACTATCAAATGTGTATACATGCCCTGCTTGCATAATCACTAAAAATGAACATGCAAAATGGATTTGAAATCTTTAAGAATTTAATGTATCATACAAAGTTTAAAATATTGAAGTCGTTAACTACAACAATTTGTATTATATCCTCACCTACATTCCTGCCATATACAAACTTTATCACCATCAAAAATAAATTTAGCCTTTAATGTTACACTCCAAATGCCCTGCTATAGCTATTCTGTTTACCTACATTATGCTTGCCCCCAATTAAATAACTCCACGGTGCAAGTAATGCACCATTTTAGAGAAAGTGAAAAAGTGAATGTGGGCCTGAAAAATAAGCTAAAGCAGGTAACAATATCTACTCAGTAATAACTAAATGTAACCCTGTTTAACTAAAGCCTTCATTTCAGGCAGGTACCCATTACACTTACCACAGCAAGCCAAGAAAAATAACTATAAAAAAACGATGATTGCCAGAGTAAAAAGACATATCTGAACTTAAAATACTCTACTGTTAATCGAATCATAATGTATTGCACTGTAACCAGAGGGGAAAATGGGGCAGTGTACAAGCATTTCTATTCCAACACGACGACACTGTGCCATAACAAACACTCATGCTGACGTTCCAAAGCAATTCACGATGCTAAGCACTTTGGAATGTTTCAGGTGTGCAAGAAGGCATTACTTACATGCAATTATTTATTACTTGCAGTAAAAAGAAAAGGCAGAACAGGCGCCACGAATGGAGTTTAAAAAACACACTCTAATAACCCCGCAATGTTGCCAACACTGAAGACATGAAAGAAGCTCCCCCCCCCACCCCCCCCGTCATGTTATCAATGATAACAGCTCAAGTTAAAGTATAGTGAAATTAGATCTCGTCTAATCCACACGCACTTGCACATCCTGAGCACAATGATGAGAGAGAGGTGGCTTGGCCCTGGCTGTGCAGAGTACTAACACTCCCTAAAAACAAGAGGCAGTGGGGGGGGGGGGGGGGGGGATCTACAATCAGAGAGAGACAGACAGACACACACACACACACACACACCATTACAGATGATAACCTCTGCACAAGAGAGCGGTGAGGCGGCTTACCCTGCATGCAGGTAGTTGTGTTTTGCTGCTGACTCTGTTGTTGCTGAGCTGAGCTGGAGTTGTTGCTGTAGCTGGGAGTCGCCATTGCACAAATAATATTCGGGAAGGGGGGGGGGGGGTGGTAGGGAATGGAATGGGGGGGGGGGGGGGGAAGAGGAGGGAAGCTGCAATGCAGTAACTGTCTCGCACGGTCACTGGCTTCCGATTTTTAAAAAATATAGCTTTTTTTTTTAAAAAAACACCCCCCGCCTCCCTTCCACACACGCACACTTGTACCCAAATCTCTTGAGCACTTCTACTGCCGGCGCCGTCAACAAAAAACGTTTAAAATCCGCCTCCTGTCTTCCATATCACAACCGAATACACGCACGATTTTTTTTTCCCTTTCAAAAACTTTGATCTGCATTTAAAAAAATAATAAACCCTTCCGAAAAAAATGCAAATGCTATCTTATTTCAACCCCCACCCCAAGAGGAAAATGGTTTCCGCGGGTTAGTTACTAAATCGAATTATTTTTTCTCCCTCTGTCGTTTTGCAAAAGTATATGTAATTTTAAAAATAATAATAATTTTAATCTAAGAGCTGCCCGAGTGCCTGGAGGCGCCGCCACTGCAGTCTTGACAAAGAAGCCATGGAAACCCTGCTGTCCAGCCCCCCGCCCCCAACACTTTCCAACGGCGAGAGACTCCCTCTGTTGTGTGTGTGAGAGAGTTTTGTTATTTTTTAAAAATCTGTGTACGGCCCCGGCGGAGATGTAATCACAGAAAAATTCGGGAAAATCCCATTCAGAATGCGTCTCTCCTGGCGTCACATCACTGAGTGAAAGAACAAGAAGGGAGGGAGGGCAGCCAGGGAGGGCGGCGCGCGCAGCCTCACTCTTGCACCCGACCGTCACTGCGTCCTCAGGCCACCGCGGCGCACTCTGGGATCTGTAGTCCTGCCCGCCGCACGGGGAGGGCGGAGGGAGGCGCGTCCCGGGCGGTCAGAGAACTACACCTCCCAAGGCGCCACTGCGGCCGGCCGCTGGCCACGCACCCAGTGATGAGCAGAAACGGCAGGCCTTGGCCCCGCCCCTCTCGATTGTGACGCATGCAGCAGCCACATCCAGGGCTTTGCAGAGGAGGGGAGGGGCGGGAGTGAGTAGGCAGTTTTGTTTTCTCCTGTTGCAGCATGATTCTGGTTAACTCAATGGGTTAGTTGGCTGGCTCCCTTGAAATGAAAAATGAAAATCGCTTATTGTCACAAATAGGCTTAAAATGAAGTTACTGTGAAAAGCCCCTAGTCGCCACATTCCAGCGCCTGTTCGGGGAGGATGGTACAGGAATTAAACTGTGCTGCTGGCCTGCCTTGGTCTGCTTTCAAAGCCAGTGATTTAACCCTGTGCTAAACCTTGAGGAGGACACCACGTGCGGGTATCAGCTGAGAGTTATTTATGAAGTCCTTGCTGTTCGCCTGAGGTGTGATAATCTTCAGGTTTAAATCACCACCAGACAGCTCTCCCTCTCACCTGGGATTATGGCAACTTTAGTCCTGAACGCAAAACGGTTAAACATTTTAGCCTGTGTTTCTTTTTCTGAGTGGGCATGTGTGCAAGTTCTAATTGTCCGCAAAGTCTGAATTTCATTCATTCAATTTATGCCCCCCCCCCCCCCCCCCCAGCCATAGGATGTGCAAAGTGTTAGTTGTGTCTTGGTAGTTTTTGTTTCTTACATTTATTCTTTCACGCGATGTGAGCTTCACTGGTTAGGCCAACATTTATTGCCCGTCCTTAATTGCCCTTAGAAAGGTGGTGGTGAACCGTCTTCTTGAACAGCTGCAGTCCAGGTGGTGTAGGTACCCCCATAGTGCTGTTAGGTAGTACAGAACTTGAATATTGATGAAAAAAAGAGACATACTGTGGAAATTTACTGTTCAATAATGCATTCTCCATGGCAACACCCCTACCAATCAGAGTCCAGGGTGTTTATCAGCACCCTCTTACGCCAGATAAATCTGATGGGACAGTGAGAATGTGAATACTGATCTTTTTTCCTCTAATTTCATGTTGAGTGTTGTGCCTGTAGGCTCATGGGGTAGTGCTAATGTATCTGAGCCAGAAGTTCCAGTTTCAAGTCCTACTCCTTGTTGGCTATAGAAGGATTGCTTATGGCTTGGGTGAACCTCCTAATCTTTCCAGCACGCTCATGGCAGGTGGTTATGAGTGTTTGAGATCCATGGTCAGCCATGCTTGATGCAGAATGGAGACCCTCAAATATAACCGATTGTCTTTCCAACAGAAAAAGATGCCTACAGTCCTTCACAGACCCATTACGGATGGGGACTGCGCCTTGTCTTTGAAGATGACCTGTAAGACATGAATTGTTGAAGTACCACAGAGAGAGTTCATGATCAGCCTTTAATCTTATTTGAAGCTAATACATTATGTATAATCATAACATTTTCCCTTTGGCAGGGAAGCTAAGGTGACAAGTTACTTCGCGCAGCGAGTTGCTAAACGCCGTTGGCAAGGGTGTTGGAAATAGTTGCCCATTTAACTGGAAAATCTAAATGGGAAAAGAAAATATTTAATCAAATGGGGGGAGGCTGTGCAGGTTAGGTGGATTGGAAAATGCTAAATTGCCCCTTAGTGTCCAAAGATGTATAGGTTAGGTTACAGGGATGTGGGGATGGGGTGGGGCAGTGGATCTAGGTAGAGTGCTCTTTCGGAGGGTCAGCGCAAAGTTGATGTGCTGAATGGTCTCCTTCTGCAGTGTGGGGATTCTATGGTTCTAAGTTCCATGGCTTTGGCTGATACAGGGAATTACAATAGGATCATAAATGTTCCAAACACTCTGTCGAATAACATAATTATTTTAAGCCGTACACGTTTTGTGGGCTTTGTAAAATCTATCTTGCACAGTGCAACATTGAATCAACATGCTATGACCTGGAGGCATAAAACCTTGTCTTCTATCCATAGTTTGACATATGGTAAACTCCAAATTTAGCACATGACCTGGATAGAGACAGAATTGAGCATTTCTCAAAATCAAGGAATAAAAGGAGGTCTGTTATTATTGTCCTTTTTATGCAGCTCCAAACATTTACAGAGACTGACAGGCTGGGAAAGAGATTTGATCCTATAATTTCTACCAATGTATTTATCAAATAGGCTGTTGGAAGGACTGTTCGGATAACTGACCTTGAAACCATCTTTGCCTCTTTGTGGTATGATATGTTGTTTCCCCTTTGTTTTCCTGATGGAATGACATCTGAAAAGGAGCGCTCACTATTTAGGAGAATCATATGCAAACACCCACATCTGTGATGCACTGATTTATTACATTTATATGGCTAATATAACAACAGATACCTAAGAAAGGTCATCATTTAAAATAAAATATTTCAGAATGCTACACAACATGGAATTTATTACCTGGGAAATAATAATCGCTTATTGTCACAAGTAGGCTTCAATGAAGTTACTGTGAAAAGCCCCTAGTCGCCACATTCCAGCGCCTGTTCGGGGAAGCGGGTACGGGAATTGAACCCGCGCTACATTATTATTATTATTATTGTTCTGCATTACAAGCCAGCTGTTTAGCCCTCTGTGCTAAACCAGCCCCTGTGCAATGAAGCAAAAAGGGATGGCCCCTATACACACACCACTAGCTTTTAGTCAGGTTCTCAATTGTAAATGTTAAAATATTTGCTTGTTCAAATACATCTAGAAAACTTATTACAATATTGTTTCTTTTTCTTTTTGCATTTATGACTTCTCAACCTGATGTAATTAGCCAAAGTTCACGGGCGCCTCCCTCTATTGGAGAGGGGCAATTGGTTGTATACATCTTGAGGAGCACCTCTCCTGAAGGGGCAGCACGGTAGCATTGTGGATAGCACAATTGCTTCACAGCTCCAGGGTCCCAGGTTCGATTCCGGCTTGGGTCACTGTCTGTGCGGAGTCTGCACATCCTCCCTGTGTGTGCGTGGGTTTCCTCCGGGTGCTCCGGTTTCCTCCCACAGTCCAAAGATGTGCAGGTTAGGTGGATTGGCCATGATAAATTGCCCTTAGTGTCCAAAATTGCCCTTAGTGTTGGGTGGTGTTACTGGGTAATGGGGATAGGGTGGAGGCGTGGACCTTGGGTAGGGTGCTCTTTCCAAGAGCCGGTGCAGACCCGATGGGCCGAATGGCCTCCTTCTGCACAGTAAATTCTATGATAAGGCAGCGAGGCAGACCTCCATGAACTACCATAGTCAGTACAGAGACTGAACCCACCTCATTCTGAATCATACTCGAACCAACTGAGCTAACCAGTTTTTCAAAATGCCAGAATATTTGGCATACTCCTGTGATTTGGATCAGTATACTTTTTGCACCTGTATTGAGGGATTGTATTTGGTGGCTGTGGTAGTATGTATTGGGGGTCATGTGGGACTGGAAGCCCTAATGTCATTGGCTGACAGATCCCGGGTCCTGGTTGGCCGTTGACCTCTAGCTCCGCCCTGAAGGCGGAGTATAAGAAGCCGGAGTCTTCCCCCGCAGACCAGTTTACTATCGAGCTGCAGGGGAACAGACACGCTTAATAAAGCCTCATCGACTTCACTCTATTCGTCTCACGGAGTCTTTGTGCGCTACAGTGGCCTTTACCGTACTTGACCTAAATTCTCTCAATGCACCATTAAAGGTAAGTTACCCATGCAATTATTGTTCTGTTTACGTCAGTATGGTTACTGCCCTAATTAGATGCCATGGTTATTCCAAGTGAAGTTTCCAGTATGGTCTCTCTTTTTCCTGTCTGGTCTCTTTGTCTTAGCTGTACGCCACCTATGCTATGCTGCGAGACTCTCCAGTAGCAACTCAATGAACCAGAATGGCAGCCTAATTAGATTACAGTACTGGACTAGCAACCCAGAAGTTTAAACTAGAAATCCAACAAGGGAAGTTCTAATAATTTAATTCATCCAATAATCTTTCGGCCAACACCAGAAAAATAATGATAAAAATTGCTATGATGTCTTAAAATCAAAATAGGTTCACTAATGTACTTCAGGGATAGGCCAACTATCTTGACTCTAGGCCTGCAATAGGCTCCTTATTGACCTTTCAACAACTAGGGAGGAATAATAAATAATTTAAATCCCCAAAGGAATTCATAAAAATGAATCAACAAAAAAAATACCCTTTGAATAATAGTGGACCAATGCTAAGCAAGCTCATATGGCATGTAATCATTTGGTAGTACAGAACCTAAGGACGGAATTTACCAGCTGTTCACGCCGGCGGGATATTCCGGTCCAGCTGATGCCGCAATGAAGGATGCAGTCAACAGGAAACCCCGTTGGCAATGGCGGGAGCAGAAAACCCTGCTGGCAGGCTGCCTGCACCACCGAAAAACATGTAATAATAATAATCTTTATTGTCACAAGTAGGCTTACATTTAGTACAGGGCCAAATCGCTGGCTTTGAAAGCATACCAAGGCAGGCCAGCAGCACGGTTCAATTCCCGTAACAGCTTCCCCGAACAGGAGCCGGAATGTGGCGACTAGGGGCTTTCCACAGTAACTTCATTGAAGCCTACTTGTGACAATAAGCAATTTTCATTTCATTTAATTTCATTAACACTGCAATGAAGTTACTGTGAAAAGCCCTTAGTTGCCACATTTTGGCGCCTGTTCGGGTACACAGAGGGAGAATTCAGAATCCAATTCACTTAACAGCACGTCTTTTGGGACTTGTGGGAGGAAACCCACGCAGACACAGGGAGAACCTGCAGACTCTGCACAGACAGTGACCAAAGCCGGGAATCGGACCATGGACCCTGGTGCTGTGAGGGGTTGGTCAGTAAATCCCGCCCTTTGTATTGCTGAAATCCCCAGGGCAATATCTTAAACCATCAGAGTCAACAGGCTTGGTTTGAAATTAAACAAAACTTGGCAGTTATCAGTTAACTGGTGCATTTTCCATGGCAACAACTCTACCAATCAGAATCCACTTGTCAATCAATCAGCACTCTCTTCTCATGCAGTGTAAATTATTGTTCCTTTTACAATTTGGTATTCTTGCCAACTGATGAGTGCAAGATGAAAAACTTTGATAGCATGAGTATTTTTTCAGCAATACTCATATTACCTGCTCTGTCTGATATATGAATGCGGGTGTAAACACATTTAAAATAAACAGGTTAAAGCCTGCATTCAAATAGTGGACTGAGGAATGTCATATGATCCCATTATGTGTTTCTCTGATTGTCTCCAATAATAACAACTGGCTCACCCTGAACAAATCAAATGTGTGTTCCTATTAAGCTTGATTTAAATAATAAGTTAGTGAACCTCTAAAAGTATGGAAAAGCTATTGCTCATATTTCCCAGACTAAATTCTCCACGCACTAATTTTTCTTCAAAAAATGAAGTATTTATTTCTTCCTTGTTGTTCACCTGCATTTTATTTTTATTAAAACATTTGAAAAAAAATCTCACAATTTCAAAGCAATACCAAAATAAAAGATCCAACTACAAATTTGTGCTAAATTCTATGCTCCCTCAAATAATGTTCACCAACTAAATTTATTTCCAGTGAATCAGTTAAGTTTTAACCCAAAGGATTATCATGACTGATTCAACTAATTCAACTGATTCAGCCTACCACCTTTATTTATTTTATCTTCTTGTCATAACATGTTCTTTTGAACTAATTGCAACTCCCGCTCTGCTGGCTTCCATTTATTGATGTTGTTTAAACTCAGATGAAAGAGAAGTTATTGGCTAGTTTTGCCGCCAATCAAAAGGCATCCAAAACACCAACTTTCTAGTATTGTGCATCAGATGGCATATTGCAACACAAGTATCCTTCTGGAAGTGAATGCGGAAGTGCGATGGGTTTGCGCGACAACAGCACACACAAGACTTCCGGGTGCGGCGATGACCAGCTAAGTCGCACGTTTCGGCAGCTCCCGTTGGAACGGACTTTTGGGCTCTTAATAGGAGCCCCAATGGCAATTTAAACGGCCAAAAACACTGTGCGGTAAACCAGAAGGGAATCCCCCCCCGGACACGCATGGATAAGGGAGAGGATAGGGGCTGGATTGCGGAGGATCCTCTGGAGCAGCGGCAAGGAAGAGAAGCTCAAAGCAAGATGGCGTCGGAAGGTGGCCGCTTGTTATGGGGCCCGGACCAACAAGAGTTCTTGCGGCGCTGTGTGGAAGAGCTGAAAAAGGAGTTGAAGAAGGAGCTGTTGGCCCCGATATTACAGGCGATTGAAGGGCTAAAGGAGGAGCAGAGGACCCAAGAGCTGGAGCTTTTGGTCGTGAAGGCAAAGGCTGCTGAAAACGAAGACGAAATACAGGGCCTGGTGGTGAAGGCAGAGACGCACGAGGCACAGCACAAAAGGTGTGTGGAAAGGTTGGAAGTACTGGAAAATAACTCGGAGGAAGAAACTAAGGGTTCTGGGTCATCCCGAAGGCGCAGAAGGGGCGGATGTCGGGACATATGTGAGCACGATGCTTCACTCGCTAATGGGATCGGAGGCCCCGACGGGCCCTTTGGAGGTGGAGGGAGCTTATCGAGTTCTGGCACGAAGACCGAAGGCTGGAGAAATACCCCGAGCTATAGTGGTGAGGTTTCTCCGCTATAATGACAGAGAGACGGTCCTCAGATGGGCGAAGAAGACTCTGAGCTGTAGGTGGGAGAACGCGGTGATCCGCGTATACCAGGATTGGAGTGTGGACGTGGCGAGAAGGAGGGCAAGTTTTAATCGGGCTAAGGCGGTGCTTCACAAAAAGAAGGTCCAGTTTGGAATGTTGCAACCGGCGAGATTGTGGGTCACACACCAAGGGAAGCACCACTACTTTGAGACGGCAGAAGAGGCGTGGACATTCATTGTGGACGAGAAGCTGGAATAGTCTGGCGAGAGAAAGAACTTTTGGGACAAAGTGGTGGGGTGATTATGTGGGGCGAGAAAAAGGGGGGGGGGAATGGTTTTTTCAATTTGTTAGTTTTGCGATCCTGTAACTTTTCTCTCTTCCCCATGTTGGGGGGGGGGGGGGGGGAGGAGTATGAGGAACTGTGGGCGCCGGCCATGAGGGGCGGGGCCGAGTGGGAAACGCGGGCTTTGTTCCCGCGTTATGGTAATTATGGCGGGAACAGGGACACAGGAAGGAGGGGGCCTCACACAGTGGGGGCCGAGGACAAGGGGGGGAAGCCGAGGTCAGCCAGAGTTCGCTGACTTCTGGGAGCAACATGGGGGGTGCAACTACGTTAGAGGGGGATCTAGTGGAGGGGGGGGGGTTAACTGGGTTGCTGCTGCTAAGGAGAAGGGGGAGCTGTTATGGGATGGGGTGGTCGAGGCGGGAGGGCGCCGTCGGGGGGATATACGGGTACGTGGGAACCGGGTGAGGAGCTGGGTTAAAAAAGGGGATGGCTAGTCGACAAGGGGGGGGGGGGGTAAAGAGCCCCCCAACCCGGCTGATCACGTGGAACGTGAGAGGGCTGAACGGGCCGATTAAAAGGGCACGGGTACTCGCACACCTAAAGAAATTAAAGGCAGATGTGGTTATGTTGCAGGAGACGCATCTGAAACTAATAGACCAGGTCAGACTACGTAAAGGACGGGTGGGGCAGGTGTTCCATTCGGGTTTAGATGCGAAGAACAGGGGGTGGCTATTTTAGTGGGGAAACGGGCACTGTTTGAGGCAAAGACCATAGTGGCGGATAGTGGGGGTAGATATGTGATGGTGAGTGGCAGATTGCAAGGGGAGGCGGTGGTTCTGGTGAACGCATATGCCCCGAACTGGGATGATGCAAATTTTATGAGGCGTATGTTGGGACGTATCCCGGACCTGGAGGCGGGAAAGTTGGTAATGGGAGGAGACTTCAATACGGTGCTTGATCCAGGGCTGGACCGGTCGAGGTCCAGGACCGGGATGAGGCCGGCAGCAGCCAGGGTACTCAAGGACTTCATGGAGCAGATGGGAGGGGTAGACCCCTGGAGATTTATTAGGCCTAGGAGTAAGGAGTTCTCATTTTTCTCCCATGTTCACAAAGTATACTCACGGATAGACTTTTTTGTCTTGGGAAGAGCACTGATTCCGAAGGTGACAGGGACGGAATATACGGCCATAGCCATTTCGGACCACGCCCCACATTGGGTAGACCTGGAGTTAGGAGAGTAAAAAGAACAGCACCCACTCTGGAGAATGGATATGGGCTTATTGGCGGATGAGGGGGTATGTTTAAGGGTGAGGGGGTGCATCGAAAGGTACTTGGAGCTTAATGACAATGGAGAGGTTCAGGTGGGAGTGGTCTGGGAGGCGTTGAAGGCAGTGGTTAGAGGGGAACTGATATCCATAAGGGCACATAAAGGGAAGCAAGAGGGTAAAGAAAGGGAGCGATTGCTGAAAGAACTTTTGAGGGTGGACAGGCAATATGCGGAGGCACCGGAGGAGGGACTGTACAGGGAAAGACAAAGGCTACATGTGGAATTTGACCTGCTGACCACAGGTAAGGCAGAGGCACAGTGGAGGAGGGCACAGGGTGTACAGTATGAGTATGGAGAGAAGGCAAGTCGGCTACTGGCCCACCAATTGAGGAAGAGGGGAGCAGCGAGGGAGATAGGTGGGGTGAGAGATGAGGGAGAGATGGAACGGGGAGCGGAGAGAGTGAACGGGGTGTTCAAGGCATTTTATGAGAGGTTATATAAGGCTCAGCCCCTGGAAGGGAAGGAGGGAATGATGCATTTCCTGGATCAGCTGGAATTCCCTAAGGTGGAGGAGCAGGAGAGGGCGGGACTGGGAGCACAGATTGAGATGGAGGAGGTGGTAAAAGGGATTGGGAGCATGCAGGCGGGGTAGGCCCCGGGACCGGACGGATTCCCGGTGGAATTTTACAGGAGGTATATGGACCTACTGGCCCTGCTTTTGACGAGAACCTTTAATGAGGCCAGGGAAAGGGGGCAGCTGCCCCCGACTATGTCGGAGGCAACGATATCGCTCCTTTTGAAGAAGGAAAAAGACCCGCTGCAGTGTGGGTCCTACAGGCCCATTTCCCTTTTAAATGTAGATGCTAAGCTCCTGGCTAAGGTGATGGCGACGAGGATAAAGGACTGTGTCCCGGGGGTGGTCCACGAGGATCAAACTGGGTTCGTTAAGGGGAGACAGCTGAACACGAACATACGGAGGTTGCTGGGGGTAATGATGATGCCCCCACCAGAGGGGGAGGCGGAGATAGTGGTGGCGATGGACGCCAAGAAAGCATTCGACAGAGTGGAGTGGGATTATCTGTGGGAGGTGCTGAGGAGATTTGATTTTGGAGAAGAGTATATCGGATGGGTACAGCTGCTGTATAGGGCCCCGGTGGCGAGCGTGGTCATGAACAGACAGAGGTCTGACTACTTCCGTCTTCATAGAGGGACGAGGCAGGGGTGTCCCCTGTCTCCATTACTGTTTGCATTGGCGATTGAGCCCCTGGCTATAGCACTGAGGGGCTCCAGGAAGTGGAGGGGAGTACTCAGGGGAGGAGAAGAGCACCGGGTATCCTTGTATGCAGATGATTTATTGCTGTATGTTGCGGACCCAGTGGTGGGGATGCCTGAGATAATGCAGACACTCAGGGAGTTTGGGGAATTTTCGGGGTACAAATTGAATATGGGGAAGAGTGAGTTGTTTGTGGTGCATCCGGGGGAGCAGAGCAGGGGAATAGATGACTTACCGCTGAGGAAGGTAACAAGAGATTTCCGGTACTTAGGGATTCAGATAGCCAGGAGTTGGGGAACCTTACATAGGCTTAATTTAACAAGATTGGTGGAACAGATGGAGGAGGATTTCAAGAGATGGGACATGGTGCCCCTGTCACTGGTGGGTAGGGTGCAGGCGGTCAAAATGGTAGTCCTCCTGAGATTCCTTTTTGTGTTTCAGTGCCTTCCGGTGATGGTCACAAAGGCTTTTTTCAAGAGAATTGAGAAAAGTGTCATGAGTTTTGTCTGGGCCGGGAAGACCCCGAGAGTAAGGAGGGGGTTCTTGCAGCGTAGCAGGGATAGGGGGGGGGGGGGCTGGCACTACCGAGCCTAAGTGAATACTACTGGGCCGCCAATATCTCAATGGTGTGTAAGTGGATGGGAGAAGGGGAGGGAGCGGCGTGGAAGAGATTGGAGATAGCGTCCTGCAAAGGAACCAGCCTACAAGCAATGGTGACGGCGGCGTTGCCGTTCTCCCCGAAGAAATACACCACAAGTCCAGTGGTGGTGGCAACACTAAAAATTTGGGGGCAGTGGAGACGACATAGGGGAAGGACGGGAGCCTGGTGCGGTCCCCGATAAGAAATAACCATAGGTTTGTCCCGGGGAGAATGGATGGGGGATTTGGAGCATGGCAGAGAGCTGGGGTTGTGCAACTGAGAGATCTGTTCGTAGACGGGACGTTTGCGAGTCTGGGAGCACTGACGGAAAAATATGGGTTGCCCCAAGGGAATGAATTTCGAGACATGCAACTGAGGGCTTTTGCGAGGCAGCAGGTGAGGGAATTCCCGCAGCTCCCGATGCAGGAGATTCAAGATAGAGTGATCTCAGGGACATGGGTGGGGGATGGTAGGGTGTCAGATATATACAGGGAAATGAGGGACGACGGGGAGATCATGGTGGATGAGCTGAAGGGGAAATGGGAAGAAGAGCTGGGGGAAGAGATTGAGGAGGGGCTGTGGGCTGATGCCCTACGTAGGGTAAACTCGTTGTCCTCGATACAATTCAAGGTTTTGCACAGGGCGCATATGACCGGAGCAAGGCTCAGTAAATTTTTCGGGGTAGAGGATAGGTGTGGGAGATGCTCGAGAAGCCCAGCAAACCACAGCCACATGGTTTGGTCATGTCCGGCACTACAGGGGTTCTGGGTGGGGGTGGCAAAGGTGCTTTCAAAGGTGGTGGGGGTCCGGGTCGAGCCAGGCTGGGGGTTGGCTATATTCGGGGTTGCAGAAGAGCCGGGAGTGCAGGAGGCGAAAGAGGCTGATGTCTTGGCCTTTGCGTCCCTAGTAGCCCGGCGAAGGATATTGCTTATGTGGAAGGAAGCCAAACCCCCGGGCGTGGAGACCTGGATAAATGACATGGCAGGGTTTATAAAACTAGAACGGATAAAGTTCGCACGAAGGGGTTCGGCTCAAGGGTTCACCAGGCGGTGGCAACCGTTCGTTGACTACCTCGCAGAACGATAAAGGAAATGGGAAGGTAACCCAGGGGGGGGGGGGGAGGGCCCGGGCGGGTCCTCAGGGGTGTTTTTGTATAGATATTTGTATTAGGCTATGTATATTGGATTGTTTGATTTTATTTTTTGGAGAGTTATTATTTTTGATATGGCAGTTACCATTTAGTTTATATATTATTTATTTATTTGTTAAAAATGGCCACTGTTATTTATACTGTTTTATTGTGGTAAAAAGGAAAACCTTTGTATTGTTTTGTTTGGCCAAAAAATTTGAATAAAATATATATTTTTTTAAAACAGTACACACAATGTTGTACTGCCCCAACCAGGGTAGTTTCATTCATCATCATTTTCAACTCGCCCAATATTATAGCACAACCTTTAATGATTCATTTGTATCAGCAAAGCTATGTCAACTCTTTGAAGGCAAAAAGCAGATGACATATCCGCTGTAATTATTTGTTACTTTCTACAAGAGTGAATTAGTTAAAATTGCACCAATATGTTTTGGAGGTATTGATTTTACTTTTATTCCATTCCCCATTAGTTAACTGCACTTCCCTTTTTAGTTTTTTTTTCTCAGTCAACATACTTTTCCAACTAAGCAAACAGGAAAGCAGCTTTCTACCAAAGTTCATTAATAGTCAAGATGTAGGAGAGCAAGCTAATGTGACTCATCCTCTTGATTTTCCAGCCCTTCTCAAGGAAGATGACTCATACCCACTCAGCTTCTTTTGTCAATGTGAAAAGGGCTTCTTCTTCTATCTGAATAATTGCCACTATGCCTATCCAATTATTGCAATATTTTTAACTGCAAATTTAAAAAGTCTCATGGCTGTTAAATGGTTGCCACATTACATGCAACATTTTCTGATATGACCTTCAACTATTAAACATCAAAATTGTGGTGGAAAAATATAAGAAATGCACTTAAACAAGAAACTACAGTAACCTGTGAAAATTGAATTATTGGCTGTAAGAATTGTCAACAGTTAATTGAATTGTTAACAAACTCAAGAATCGTCATAGGCTTGACCTTAGTTTTTGTCCTTCAGCCTACATACTATTTGGCAATAATACCAGAACCTGATTACTCATTTCCTGTAAGTCCTCTACAATAGCAAAACCCTGCAGATGCTAGAAATCTGAAATATTTTTTTTTTTTAAATGCTGGAGGTGCATGACAGGTCAGTCAGCATCCGTGCAGAGGGAAACAGATTCAACATTTCAGGTCAATAAAAGGTCATGGGATAAATTTAAGTCCGAGGAATAAATGTGTTTCTTGATAATGACCTAGACTTGGATGAATAGGGCACAAATTCAAAATTTGCAGATGACAAAAAACATGGAAGTCTTGTGAACTTGTAGAATCATAGAATTTACAGCGCAGAAGGAGTTTGGCCTATCGAGTCTGCACCGGCCCTTGGAAAGAGCGCCCCATTTAAGCCCACACCTCCACCCAGTCCCCGCAACCCAGCAACCCCTTTGGACATCACAGGCAATTTAGCTTGGCCAATCCACCTAATCTGCGCATCTTTGGACTGTGGGCGGAAACCGGAACACCCAGAGGAAACCCACACATACACGGGGAGAACGTGCGGACTCCACACAGACAGTGACCCAAGCCAAGAATCAAACCTGGGACCCTGGAGCTGTGAAGCGACAATGCTAACCACTATGCTACTGTGCTGCCCCAACTGTGAGGAGAATGGTGATAAACTTCAAGAGGATGTAATTTTGAAAATAAATTTAAAGAACCCAATTCTTTTTTTTTTCCCAATTAAGGGGCAATTTAGCTTGGCCAATCTACCTACCCTACACATCTTTGGGTTGTGGGAGTGAGACCTACACAGACACGGGGAGAGTGTGAAAACTCCACACGGACAGTCACCCAGGGCCAGGATTGAACCCGGGTCCTCAGCACCATGAGGCAGCAGTGCTAACCACTGCACTACCAGCCGACTTCAAGAGGATGTAGATGAATTGGTGGAATATGCGGACAAGTGGCATCTTAAATTTAATGCAGAGAAGTGTGAAGTGATTCATTTTGGTAATAAGAAAGAAGAGTGTCAATATAAAATATGGAGTGCAATTCTAAAGGGGTTGCAGGGGCTGATGACCTGGGGTACATGTGCACAAATCATTGAGTGTGCCAGGGCAGTTTGAGAAAGTAGTTAATAAGGCTTACAAGGCTCCTGGCTTCATAAACAGAGGTATGGAGTACAAAAGCAAAAGGTTATCGTAAACCTGTATATTAAAAAATTGGTTCGGCTTTAGCTGGCATATTGCATCCATTTCAGGACATCACACTTTAAAAAGGATGTGAAGGCATTAGAGAGGGTGCAGAAAGGATTGTAGAGAATGATTCCAAGGATAAGGAACTTCAGTTAAATGGATAAGTTGGTAAAACTAAGCTGTTCTCCCTAAAAAAGAGACGGTTGAGATGTGATTTGATTGAGAAGTCCAAAAAGCATGAGGGGCCCGGACAGGGTGGACCAAGATAAACTGTTACCATTGATGGAAGTTTTGAGAACCATGGAAACCATAGAATCCCTACAGTGCAGAAGGAAGCCATTTGGCCCATCAAGCCTGCACCGACCTTATCAAGAGCACCCTACCTAGGTCCATTCCCCCTCCCTATTCCTGAACCCCCACCTAACCTGCACATCTTTGGACACTAATAATAATAATTGCTTATTGTCACAAGTAGGCTTCAATGAAGTTACTGTGAAAAGCCCCTGGTCGCCACATTCCGGCGCCTGTCCGGGGAGGCCGGTGCTGGAATGGGCAATTTAGCATGATCAATCCACCTAACCTGCGCTTCTTTGGACTGTTGGAGGAAACCAGAGCAAACCAATGCAGACAGGGGAGAATGTGCAAACTCCACGCAGACAGTCACCCAAAGCCAGATTCGAAGGGAGGAAACCAGAGCACCCGGAGGAAACCCACGCAAACACGGGGAGAACGTGCAGACTCCGCACAGACAGTGCCCCAATGGGAATCAAACCTTGGACCTTGGCGCTGTGAAGCCACAGTGCTAGCCACTTGTGCTACCGTGCTGCCCCAGTTGGGGCATGAAGTAGGGGAACACATTGTAGATGCCCTAACTTTAATTTTTCAAAGTTTCCACTCCACTTTTCAATAAGGTGTGAAAAGGAGATACCAGGGAATTACAGACTGGTTAGCCTGACATCGGTGATGGGGAAACTGCTGGTGTCTATAATCAGGGATGGGGTAACTGACCACCTCGAGAGCCAGCAGGGATTCCTGAAGGAAAGGTCATGCCTGATTAATCTCATTGAATTTTTGAAGAAGTGTCTAAGGTAGTGGAATGGGAATATCATTTGTTAAAGTCCCATATAAGAGTCTGTTAACTAAGGTGGAAGCTCACGGAGTTGAGGGAATATTATTGACATGGTTCGGAAATTGGTTGAGTGGCAGGCAACAGAGAGTGGGATAATGGATAACCATTGTAATGGCAGGATGTGACTAGTGGTGTACCACAAGGATCTGTGTTGGGGCCTCAATTATTCACATTATTCATCAATGACTTGGATGATGGCATAGAAAGTCATGTATTCAAATTTGCTGATTTTACAAAGTTAAGCAGCATTGTAGGCAGTCTAGATGATAGCATAACATTGCAAGGAGACATTGACAGACTAGGTGAATGGGCAAATTTGTGGCAGATGGAATTCAATGTAAGCAAGTGTGAGGTTATCCATTTTCGACCTAAAAAGAATGAGCAGAGTACTTTCTAAATGGAAAAAGGTTAGGTACAGTGGGTGTCCAAAGATACTTAGGGATTCAGGTGAATAGATCCTTAAAATGCCACGCACAAATGCAGAAAATCATCAACAAGGCTAATGTAATGCTAGCCTAATATCTAGAGGATTGAAGTATAAAGACAACAGAGGTTATGCCCCAGCTATACAAAGCCCTGGTTAGACCCCACTTGGATCACTGTGAGTAGTTCTGGACACCTTAGGAAGATATATTGGCCTTGGAGGCAGTGCAATGTAGATTCACAAAATTGATACTTGGACTAGAGGGGTTAAGTTCTGAGGAGAGATTATGCATATTAGGCCTGATTTCACTATAATTTAGAAGGTGATCTGGCAGGTATATGGAGTTAGGTCACAGATCGGCGGGAAAATAGCGGGACAGGCTCGAGGGGCTGAATGGCCTCTTCCTGCTCCTATATTCTATGTTGCCAGCAACGCCCACTTTCGCTGAAATAATAAAAAATTTAAATTAATTGGACAATCAGCATTGGACAGAATTAGGAACTGTTATTGCCGATAATATTTATAATGCACCTTTTCATGCTGAAATATTTCACACAATTCTTAAAGTCCAATGTCAGTTGTGTAGGCCAATGCTCAGAAGCTGATTGGTTTGTTGTGCATTTTCGACATTTTCGTAATAACATGATTCCGGTCGTAGGTCTTGTATTTGGAAAGGAACACATCATCCGCCTGACTTCTTGAAAGTTGACCGCATATCAGCTGACTGCAAGGGCAGCACGGTGGCGCAGTGGTTAACACTGCTGTGTCATGGCGCCAAGGACCCGGGTTCGATCCCGGCCCCAGGTAACTGTCCGTGTGGAGTTTGCATGTTCTCCCCGTGTCTGAGAGGGTCTCATCCCCACAACTCAATGAGATGTGCAGGTTAGGTAAATTGGCCACGCTAAATTGACCCTTAATTGGAAACGGAAAAGAATTGAAAATAAATTTATAAAAAACAATATCAACTAACTGCAATGTGGTCTTGGTGGCAGTTGCGAGGAAACCTCCAGTCTGGATCACCCAGCTCCACAGCTAAGAAAGTTCGTACAAAGGTTTTGTTCATCAGTGGGGCGGGGGTGGTGTGTGCGTGTGGGAGGGGGAGGTAGGGTGGCCAGTAGGGTAAAGAAATTGCAGGTAATTAAACCAACAGAATAGGAACCATCTACAACACTAAATAACATTTATGTTTCAAGATGTTAATTGAATGTTTTATGTTTTCCAGCAGTTACATTTAAAGAAGTAACTGGAAACAAGGGGGAAAAAACAGAAGGTCATTTGTGCCCTTGGGCCAGCAAGAAGGACTTTGTTTTTTGCATGTAATTTATTAAAGGTTCAATCATTTTGTTATTGTCCCTCCTTTCTGAGCATCTCAATAATATATTTAAGCTGCCTGAGCTCTTGTGTACAGCTGTTGCCTATGGTTCAGCTTGGTTTCAACTTGTTGATCCTGGCAAGCCACGTACATACCCAACATTTTAGAAAAGGCTTAGCATACATCGCCCTAAGTTACTTCAATCATCAGGGAAACAGAACCACAACAGACTTTGCATGCACAATCTATCTCCAAAATCATAGCCACATCCTTCTCCATAAAGTTAACTGCCAGCCGGTACAATGGCACCATAAAATTGGTGAGCAGAGTGTATGTTGATTGTGACGCCAACCAGTTATTGTATCAGTTGGTAGCTTCCCCCAAACTCAACTGGACTGGCCAAATCAATATTTTGGCTACCAGAGTCTGGGTATTTTGTGGCAGGTAACTCACCTCCTGACTCCCTGACACCACACCACCACATTGGAGTGACTCAGGAGAACGATGGAATACCTGACTCTTGCTTGGATGAGTATAGCTGCAACAACATTCAAGAATCTCGACACCATGCAGGACAAAGCAGTCTGCTTGATTGGTACCCATCCACCACTTTAAATGTTCACTCCGTCCATTCCCGAAGCCCATGACCTCTATCATCTAGAAAGACAAGGAAATCAAGTGCTTAGAAATGCTGTCAGCTCCAAGTTACTCGCCAAGCCATTCTGACTTGAGCAAATAAAAACGTTGCTTTTTTATCCCTAAGTCAAAATTCCCAAACTCTATACCTAATGTCAATGGTAGTAACACATTCACCACATGGACAGCAGCAGTTTATGAAGTTGTTCCACCATCACGTTTTCAAGTGCAACCAGGGATGGAAATAAATCATTTTTGCAGGTGATGCTCATACCTTGACAACAATTTTTTTTAAGTGGAGACTGACAGACACGTGGAATACTGGGTTCAGGTGAATGACTGTGTTACAACACCTGGTGGGCCATGGACTATGGTCCATCCAGTTCCCTGTAATTACCTCTGAGTATGAACTCCCCCCAGTAATTCGGGGCAGAGTTTTCCCTTAACAAGGGGGAACCTCACTGTATAAAAACCCCGACCTGCCCTTCGGGAGAGGAGTTATTAGTAGTGTTAATTTGTAGACCTAAATAAACCTGAGTTCATTTGTATCCTACCGTGCATTCCTGTGTCTCCTTTGTTTAAGCACAAATCAAATTAAGGCAATTCTCTCTTCTGAACTCAGTTCAGTTTCAGGGTCAGGTACAGTAAGTGGAAATTCAAAACCAGTAGTGAGAAGTAGGATTGGAGCTGAGAGTGAGAATGTTGTTTGTTGGAGGAACAGAGCTGATAATAACTAACATAACTTAACCTTTGTGTGGGGGGGGTCTGAAGGGTGTGGGTAGACCTGCAGGCAGACAAACCCCTTTCCCTATTTGTTGCAGATTCCCTGTGTGTCGACCCAGTAGGCCCGAGTAGTAAAGGGTAATCAAAGGAAATGAATGACCACTATGGCAGCATGCACACACACAATAAGTTCCCATCAGGACTACAGAATTTCAGCCTCTGTCCAGGCCAGCCCCAGCTGAGTGGGCCACAAGTCCCACAGGGAGATCGATTAGGGTATCCCCATGGGCTTTGTGAGGGCTATTACACCCCTCCCCCCTCCCTCCCCAAGTCCAAAGGTTCCCCTTCAGTAGCCAGATGAGGGGGCCTTCTTTGTCACTTTGTGTGTGGCTGCGCCTGAGCCTGCAGGGGACTGAATTTTGGGGGGTGTATCGACCCGTTGACCGCCGTTTTTGTGATGACCGACAGAGAGGCACTGATGGACATTCAGCCCCAGTCGCAGCGTTTTCTGTATGTGCAGATGCTTCTGTGCCCATGTCCGAAGCCGAGTCGCCATCGTCCTATTGGTCCAGATGCTGGATCACAGTGGGTTGTACCATGTAACTATGTGGCAGTACCAGAGGCGGAGGAGGCACTGATATAACAGGCATGGTTTCCTCCGAGGCAGGTTCCCTTCCCTTGAGATGGTCCACATGTTTCCGCACGGTCTTCTCTCGGGTTCTGACCTTGCATGAAACGGACCCTGTTTTCTCCAACATGATTCCTGGCACCCAATGGGCGATGTCACCAAAATACCAAAATTCCAGACATACACGGGTCTCCCGGTTTGAAGCCTCTCCCAGGCGTCTGGTGGTTGTGGTACTTCCTTTGAAGATCCTGCTTTGATCCTAGACTTGGAAATGGCTTGCTCAGGCAGGTGCGGCGGTGTTGGCCCATTAGTAGCTCTGCTGGTGCTGCCCCTGTTGTGACATGAGGCCTGGCCCAATAATGGAAAAGGAACCTTTGCAGCCTCAAATTAAGAGAGCTCGTAGTCTGTTTCCACATCCCTCGCTTTAATGTTTGAACCATCTGCTCCACCAAATCATTCGCGGATGGTTGGTATGGAACCGTCCGGATGTGTCTTACCCTGTTGGAATGGATAAATGTTTGGAGCTCCCATTAACGAACAGGGCCCCGTGTCCATGACCAATATCTCTGGTATCCCGTGGGTGCTAAAGGAGTGCCGTAATCGCTCCACAGTAGTTCTCAAGCTGGTGATAGACATCCGGTGCACGGCCAGCCACTTGGAGTGAGTGTGTACGAGGACCAGGAACATGGACCCTCATGAAAGGCCCAGCGACATTGGCATGCAACCGCACCCGGGAGACCTGCAATTCCCAGGGATGGAGCAAGGCCGATGGAGGGAGCTTCTGGTTTGTTTTTGGCACTCTTGCAATGTCACCGTCAATTCCAGGCCACCGCGCTAGCATCTTCATCTTCAAGTTCCTCGGGTGTCTACTACGCAGGTCCTGCAGGATCGTCTCTTGGCCCAGTCACAGGACAATCACGCGAGTTCCTCATAGGCGGGTACCTTCCTCCACACTAAGCTCCCACTGCTTTGTGCTGTAGGGCTGGCAGGGAACTTCCTTTTTTCCGTGTAGGATGACGTAGTTTTGCCAATGTGGGATCTCTCTAGGCCCATGTACAAATCTGCACAGCCGTCACTGGCAGAGTATCCATGAAGTTCAGCGTTACCTCGACTTTGTCCGTTACTGGTGGAGAGGAGGGGCTCACAGGCAGTGGGAGTCGGCTGAGGGCATCAGTGTTTTCTATCTGCACACCCAGGCGATTCTGAAATGTATACTCGTATGCCACTATTAACAAGGCCCAGCTTTGGATCCGGGCTGAGGCTATGGGTGGAATCCCCTTGTCTTCATTGAAGAGGCCCAGCAGGGGCTTATGGTCCGTGATGATAAAGAAGTGGCACCTGTTGATATACTGACAAAGATTTTCACCGCACATACCACGTCCAACTCTCATTTCTTGATCCAAAGTGGCGCTCTGCATCGGCAAGGATCCTAGAAGCGTGCCCTATTGGGCATTCCGTTCTGTCATCCCATCGATGGGATAGCAGTGCTCCAATGTGAGGACGAGTGGCCTTGAAAGATCACAATGTGTCAACAGCTGGGAAGATGGCTGCCACCTCTTCACCCTAGCAAACACTTCCTCTTGTGGCGCACCCCATGCCCATCTTTGATTCTTCTTCAGCCGTGCGTGAAGAGGCGCCTACTGAGTGGCCAAATTCAAGATAAACTTCCCATAATAGTTCACAAGCCCCCAAAATGACATCAGTTTGGTCGTATTTTCTGGTGCCAGAGCTCCCTTCATGGCCTGGGCCTCGGTGCGGCAAGCCATCCATGTCCATACGGTATCCCAGGTAGGTGACCACCTTCACCTGAAACACACACTTACCTTACTTCAGGTGCATGTCTGCTTGGGAGGACTGCCTAAGGACCTCTTCCAAATTTTCCAAGTGTTCCTTCTGAGTAATGAGCACATCTTCCAGGTATATCACCACTTTGGGTAGCCCCTGGAGGATGCCTTCCATCACCCTCTGGAATATCGCACATGTGAATGACACTCCGAAGGGGAGCTCAGTATACTTGTATAGGCCCCTGTGGATATTGATGGTCACGTACTTTTGAGATGCTGTGTCTAACTCTAGTTGGAGCTACGCATGGCTCATATCCAATTTTGTGAACCAGTGGCTCCCTGCTAGCTTTGCGTACAGATCCTTCACATGCGGCATGGGATATCGGTCCAGGCGTGATACCCTGTTCAGTGAAAATTTATAATTGCTGCAGAGGTGAACTGACTTATCTGGTTTCAACACTGGGATGCAGCCCACTCTGCAAATCAGACCAGGCATATGATGCCCAATCTCCAAGCGCCCTACTTCGGGTTCCACCATCCCAAGCATGGTGTAGGGGACCGGACATCCTCTGAAGTATTTGTGCTGGGCCTCCATAAATTCTTGCCTTGGCCCCTTTTATATTACCAAGGCCCTCCTGGAAAGCCTCCAGATATTTCTCAAGGGCTTCGTACAGGCTGCCGGTGCCCATCCGGAATATTTGCTGCCAGTCCAGACAGCTAATCACGGCCCAACAGGTTGGGTCCCAGTCCCTGCATCACTATTAGCAGCATCCTGACTGTCTGCTGCCCATGGGTGACCAAGTTCACAATGGTCCCTGTAATATTCAAGGGAACCCCGGTATATGCTGCCAACCGTGCCTTGGTATCATTCAAGCTCAAGGGCAGGGTGCCTGTGCGAAGTTGGCAGAAGGTCTGTTGACCGATGAGGAAGGCAATTGATACACCATCAATAATAGACGACGAGTGATAAATGTAACTGAGGCTTTAATACACTAAACAGCAAGCCTCCTGTCTCTGGACCCGAAGTGGGTCCGGAGGCGGAGACTTGCCACTTTTATACAGAAGCCTGAGGGGAGGAGCCACAGGCGGAGCCAGCCTGGACAAGCCTAGGCATGTACAATACAGCACCATGCATATAATACAATAACGGGGGAGGAGCCACAGGCGGAGCCAGCCTGGACAAGCCCAGGCATGTACAATACAGCACCATGCATATAATACAATAACGTGGTTTCCCACATTCACCCCCTGTTTAAAAAGGTCCGGCGGGGGTGAAGTGGTCTTAAAGGTCAAGTCTGTCGGGGGCCTTGACCTTCCGCTGTGACCACCTCAGTCCCGGCTGTGGTGTGGGCAGCGGCATCGAGACCTGTGCGTCCGGGAGCGTGTTGTTTTCTTCTTCTTCACCCAGATGTTGAGTCGGCGAAGGGGGGGGGGGGTGCAGTGTACGGGCGGAGGTGGTGTTGCTTGTCGCCGGTGGGCCTGCGGGTGTCAGTTCGTGAGGGAGGTGGGCAGAGGTGGGGGAAGACAGTGTAGGGTGGGGGTGGTGGTGATGGTCGCCGGGGAACCAGCAGGTGCCAAATCCCGAAGGGAGACCGTGTCCTGCCGCCCGTCCTGGTGTGCCACGTAGGCATATTGGGGGTTTGCATGGAGCAGCAGGACCTTCTCGGCGAGGGGGAAAGTTTTATCGCTCCTCGCATGCTTGCGGAGAAGGACGGGCCCCGGGACTGTCAGCCAGGACGAAAGCGAGACCCCGGAGGTGGACTTCCTGGGGAAGGCAAACTCCGTTTATGAGGAGTCTCGTTAGTGGCTGTACACAGGAGTGACCGGATGGAGTGGAGCACATCGGGGAGGACCTCCTGCCAGCGGGAGACTGGGAGATTTTTCGACTGTAGGGCCAGAAGGACGGCCTTCCAGACCATCGCGTTCTCCCTCTCCACCTCTCTGTTTCCCCGGGGATTGTAGCTGGTCGTCCTGCTGGAGGCGATGCCTTTGCTGAGCAGGAACTGACGCAACTCGTTGCTCATAAAGGAGGAGCCCCAATCACTGTGGATGTAGGCGGGGAACCCGAACATGGTGAAAAGACTGTGCAGGGCCTTGATAACGGAGGCAGAGGTCATGTCAGCTCAGGGGATGGTGAAGGGGAATCTGGAGTACTCGTCAACGATGTTGAGGAAGTACACATTACGGTCGGTGGATGAGGGGGGCCCTTTGAAGTCCATGCTGAGGCGCTCAAAGGGGCGGGTGGCCTTTACCAAATGCGCTCTGTCTGGCCGATAGAAGTGCGGTTTGCACTCCGCACAGACCTGGCAGTCTCTGGCCACGGACCTGACCTCCTCGATGGAGTAAGGCAGGTTGCGAGCCTTGATGAAATGGAAAAAACGGGTGACCCCCGGGTGACAGAGGTTGTTGTGGAGGGCCCGAAGTCGGTCTGCTTGTGCACTGGCACATGTACTACGGGAGAGGGCATCTGGGGGCTCATTACGCTTCCCGGGACGAATCAAGATGTCATAGCTGTAGGTGGAGAGCTCGATCCTCCACCTCAAGATCTTGTCATTCTTGATTTTGCCCCGCTGTGTGTTATTAAACATGAAGGCAACCGACCGTTGGTCAGTGAAGAGAGTGAATAGGCAGGTAATGCATCCAATGTCTCACAGCTTCTACGATGGCTTGGGCTTCCTTTTCGACAGAGGAGTGTCGAATTTCAGAGGCATGGAGGGAGAAGAAAGCCACGGGCCTGCCCGCCTGGTTGAGTGTAGCGGCCAGCGCAAAGTCCGACACATCGCTCTCCACTTGGAATGGGATGGACTCGTCCACGGTGTGCATCGCGGCATCGGCAATGTCTGCTTTGATGCGATTGAAGGCCAGTCGGGCCTCAGTCGTCAGGGGAAAAATGGTGGATTTGATCAGTGGGCGGGCCTTGTCCGCATAGTTGGGGACCCACTGGGCATAGTAAGAGAAGAACCCCAGGCATCTCTTCAGGACCTTGGGGCAGTGGGGGAGGGGGAGTTCCAGGAGGGGGCGCATGCGGTCGGGGTCGGGCCCTAGGACTCCGTGTTCCACGACGTAGCCGAGGATGGCCAGGCGGGTTGTGCGAAAGACGCATTTCTCTCTATTGTAAGTTAGAGGTTCAGGAGTTTTGCGGTGTGGAGGAAGTGCCGGAGGTTTTTGTCATGGTCCTGCTGGTCACGGCCGCAGATGGTGACGTTGTCTAGGTACGGGAACGTGGCCCGCAGCCCTTACTTGTCAACCATTCGGTCCATTTCCCTTTGGAAACCGAGCCCCCTTTGGTGACGCCAAAGGGAAACCTGAGGAAGTGATAGAGGCAGCCATCTGCCTCGAAGGCAGTGTATTGGCGGTCCTCAGGCGGATAGGGAGCTGGTGGTATCTAGACTTCAAGTCGATTGTAGAGAAGACTCGATACTGCACAATCTGATTGACCATGTCAGAAATGCGAGGGAGGGGGTACGCATCGAGCTGCGTGTACCGGTTAATGGTCTGACTATAGTCGATGACCATCCGGTGCTTCTCCCCAGTCTTGACGGCTACCACTTGGGCTCTCCAGGGGCTGTTACTAGCCTCAATGATCCCTTCTCGCAGGAGTCGCTGGACCTGATGAAGGCCCTGTCCTGGGCATTGTAGCGTCTGCTCCTGGTAGCGACGGGCTTACAGTCCGGGGTGAGGTTTGCGAAGAGGGAGGGTGGGGCGACTGATGTGTTGGGTGCTCTGGATCCGTGGAACACATACAGGCCACCAATACTTAAAATAGTGCGACACTATTTTATTAAGTTAGAAACTGTTGAACATATTTTCACTCTGGGTTAACACGATGTTAGATTAAACTAAAGACCTATGCCTGTCCGAACCAGTTTATGCACTCAGCACATGGTGAGGATCTGTGCTGTAAACTGTAAGCTCTGTCCTTGTAGGAGGCTGTATCCCGAATGAGCGGGAACTCTAATGCCCCCTGTCTTTATAGTGAGTGTGCTCTAACTAGTGATTGGCTGCGGTGTTGTGTGTGTTGATTGGTCTTGCTGTGTGTCCATCAGTGTGTGTGTATCTGCACCATGATATAGTCCATCAGTGTGTGTGGATCTGCACCATGATATACTGGTGTATATTATGACAGCGACCTTAAGGGTCGCGAGGCTACGGACGGTGAGGGGGAGCAGGGGTCTGGTGAACTTTAAGGTAAGGCTCTGGAGATGGCACTGGAAGTCGAGCCCCAGTAATAGGGCAGTGCAGGGATGGGGGTGGACGTAGAGCCTAAAGTTAGTGTACTCTATGCCTTGCACAGTGAGGGTCATGACACAGTATCCCCGGATTTCCACTTCGTGGAATCCGGAAGCCAGGGAGATTTTTTGGGAGTGGTCCCAAGATGGCGGCCCCCATGAGTCGCACGTGGCGGGGGCGGTGTAAGATGGCATCCAAGATGGCGGTCCCCGTGGGTCGCAGTGTCGGCCGGAATTAAAGATGGCGGCGCCCGTGGGTCGCACTTGGCGGTTGGCGCGGCAGCTGGGTGTGGCCCCGACAGGCAGCAGGCAGCGCTGCTGGGTTTAGAAGATTTAGGGGGGGGGGGGTCGGGCCTGGCAGGCTTTTGCGAAGTGGCCCTTCGTCCCATAGCCATTACATGTTGCGTTCCGTGCCGGGCAGCGTTGTCGGGTGTGATTACTCTGGCCACAGAAGTGGCACTTCGGGCTTCCGGCGTTGGCGGGCTGCTGTGCGGCGCAGGCATGCGTCGCACCCGGGTCGGTTGATGGCTGCGCCCACGAGGGTGCCGCGCGGTCGGAGGTGTAGGCCCCCATGTTCTGGGAGGCCACCTCCAGTGAGTTGGAGAGTTGTACTGTCTCTGGGAGGCCGAGTGTCCCCCCTTCTAGTAATCGCTGGCAGATATAGTTAAGTGCATGCCGGCGACGTAGGCGTCCCTGATCAGCAGCTCCGCATGCTGGGCAGCCGATAGTGCCCGGCAGTCACAGTTCCGGCAGAGGATGCACAAGGCACACAGGAATTCCGCGAGTGATTCCCCAGGGCGTTGGCGTCTCGTGGCGAGGAGCTGCCTAGCATATACCTGGTTAACGGATTTCACATAATGTCCTTTTAGCAGCATTATAGACTCCGCGTATGAGGGGGCGTCCCTGATGAGGTTAAAGACTCTTGGGCTCACCTGTGTGTGGAGGACCTGCTTCTTCTGGAGGTCTGTGAAGTCTTCTTTGAAGGATGCGAGGTATGCCTCGAAACAGGTTAGCCAGTGTTCAAAGGTCTCTGTGGGTCCAGTTGCAAGCGATCCGGCTTGAGTGAGGAGTTCATCTTGAGTGAAGAGTCCCTCTTTAGAAGTTTAGTGTATTAAATTGATACACCATCAATAATAGACGACGAGTGATAAATGTAACTGAGGCTTTAATACACTAAACAGCAAGCCTCCTGTCTCTGGACCCGAAGTGGGTCCGGAGGCGGAGACTTGCCACTTTTATACAGAAGCCTGAGGGGAGGAGCCACAGGCGGAGCCAGCCTGGACAAGCCCAGGCATGTACAATACAGCACCATGCATATAATACAATAATGGGGGAGGAGCCACAGGCGGAGCCAGCCTGGACAAGCCCAGGCATGTACAATACAGCACCATGTATATAATACAATAACGTGGTTTACCACAGCGATAATCCCCATGTCGATCTCCAGTACCAGGGGGTGCCCTTTGTTTGAAGTTTAATCCGAATCGGTGCCACTTTAGGGGCTGTGATACAATTCAGATGCATCAAGTCATCCTCATCCAGCTGGGCCATGTTCAAGGACCTGGCTCAAGGCGACTTTGCAGTCCGCCTAGGGCGATGCGTTCTTTGCCGATTCTGGGGGCCTTGGTTGCTGTGCGTTCTGCAACAGTAGGCCTGGCAATGCCGCTGGTACTCCCTGTCGTCCTCTGGGGAGGTGTCACGCTGGTATGTGGTGTCTCTTGACCATTGAGTCCGGTATGACGTTGTGTAGTTGGTTGTTGTTTCGGTGGCGATCTGGTCATGCGGGTACTGCCCTGATGGGGCGCAGCACTATAAGGGGGTCATCCAACGCTATGTATGCTGCAGTCATCAGAAATCCTGCATTTCCTGCACCCCCTTCTCAGTGTTCACACAGGACAGGGCTAGCTCAATGGCTCTTTTCAGGTCCATTGTTGGTTCTGCCAACAACTTCCTCTGAATTGCCACGTTGTTAATCCCGCATACCATACGGTCCCTTCACATCTCGGAGAGGGATAGACCAAACTCACAATGCTCTGCCAGCCTTTGGAGTCAAACCAGAAAATCTGTTACTGACTCTCCCAGAGTCTGCACAGCCAATCGGTGCCATTGCATAATCACGGACGGTTTCGGGTCATAATGGTTGAACACCAACTCCACTAGTTCATCAAAGGACTTCAATCCAGGGCTGCGGGTATGTGAGGCTTTTGGTTATGCCACAGGAGGTCAGGATGGCCTTCCAACAGTCCTCTCCACTGATGCCGTTCGCCTGGACGAAATACCGCATTCACTTGGCATATTGGGCTTAATCATCCAGGCCTGCGTCAAAGGCCTCTAGTTTTCCAAAGAGCGGCATTTTCAAACTTCACCGAACATGTTGGTACGCGGTAATATCCCAATGCGGCTGGGCCGTCCAGAATCGTAATTGCTGCTTTTACCTCATTGCCAGTATGTGGACCCAGGAGGCCCAAGACCAAAGGAAGTGGATACAGTGGCGGTGTACACATACAATAAGTTCCCATCGGGTCTACCAGAATTCCGGCCCCGATCCGGGCGGCCTTTTATATAGGCTAATAATGAGCCCAAGATAGGCGGGCCTCCACCCAATAACGGGGAAACGCAAATTCCACGGGTCCCAAGGGGAGATCAATTAGGGTATCTCCATGGGCCTAATGAGGGTTATTACACCCTGGTTCATCTGTTCCAATTCGAACCATTGGCTTTCCTACTTTTCAATTTTTTTTCATGAATTGATTCTCCCAGATACTGAGTACAGTACTGTAAGTTGTTGAATTGCAGTCAGTGTGTTGTGATCACCCCCTACTGGTCATTATAATATTACAAAATATCACAGATGGTGATCGTGAAATCTGCATATTGTTTCATCTGTCTTTTAAAAAATAGTTATTAAATATAAAAGAATAATTGTAGTTATGAAAGTGTTGCAAATGTACCTATTTAGTATGCATTAAGAATGACAAGAAACAAAAATGCAACAAAGCTGTTTTCCAAAACATTTTCATCAATCTACCATGAATACTACCCAAAATTTGAACAGAAAGTGGTGGAAGCATTCAACAAGTCAAGCAACACCTGTGGAGAGAAGAAAGTAAGATTATCATTTTATGTTGATGACTATTTATCCCTGATTGAGAAGACACAGCATAGTGAGCATTGAATACAGTAATCTAGGTTTGAGAGTGACAGTGAACTGTTGTTTCACCTGGAAACGGTATTGGGAGCTTGTCTGGTGGCACGGGAGATGAAAGGGTCCATGTTGCATTTCCTGTGCTTTCATGGGAAGGTAGTGGAAAAAGGAGAATAAGTGTGAGGAGTGAAGGGTGAGTGCATGGGGGTGTCGCAAAGGGAGCGGAGCTTGAGAGAAATTATTTCCCCAGTCTCTCTCATTATTGCCTCCTTTTGCCTCACACAGTTATCACCTTTGTCATTTAATTATCTCTCACCCTCCACATAATTCTGTCATTTAGTCATCTCCAGTACTTCTTGGAAGATGGTCACCTATTACAACTTCTGACCAAAGGTCATTGACCTGTAATATTAAACCTACCCTGGTGTCTCCACAGGTGCTGTCTTACCTGATGACAGTTTTCCGAATCTTCTATTTAAATTTCAGATGTGCACTTCGAGCTTTCATTGTTTTGATACAGGAATTGCTGTCTGCCTCAAGTGAGTTGGGATTCACCCCCAAACGCCAGATTAATTGCTGCTGTTAACTCACCAACATCAACATTCCAATATCTTGCTATAGAATGTGAGGCAGGACTATCTAGCTGCACTATTTTGCCAGGATACACAGCATCTACACTGTGCTGATTATCAATTCTCCTGTCATATTAGTCATCTGGCATTTTATCAGCCTCGTTGAGGCTTCTCAATACTTGCTCTCGCCACATCTAAACATTATTGCCTTAACAATTACCTCAAAAGAGTGTTTTATTCAATTACAGTTACTTAGTGTGATAATCTGTGTCTTTTTCACTTAGCACTGAGATCATGTGCTTAATGGCTCTTTGGCATCATGAGGATTTGCCAAACTCCTGCTTGGGGAGGGAGCCTGAAGAATTGTGGAATTTGCATCAGCACCACATCGTCTGCAGTTAATAAATTGAGGGCAGTCTTTTATTGTGTTTTGACATTATATTGCAACAATGAGGAAGCTTTCTTTTTCCCTCTGTGCCCATTAACGTGAAAGATATTATTTGTTTGGGGAACGAAACACTTTATATTTTGGGCACCCTTGGGGTCTGCATCAAGATCAGCATAACATAGTTAAATGCAGAGTAATAATAAAATCAAAGCAATGTTCCATCTACTCTCCCCTAACAATCAGCCTCAGTCCCAGCAATGCAGCTGGAATCTGTATTTCTGATTGAATTATGTTCGCTTCCTCAGTGCATTAACTGACTTGACGAAAGAGGCATTTGGGGTGGTCTAGACCCACCGCAGAATCATGGTACTGTCCTGATCAATTCCACATTCAGCCCACCACCATAACCATTTGACCTAGAATGAGACTCAGATAAAGTTCATTACTCATTGTGAGCCGAGTCCAAAGCAACCAAACATATCTGAAGCGAGCATTCTACAAAAGTACATTGTTTCACATTTGCCTGTGCTGAAGTGGGACAGCAGAAAATGGTAAAAGCTAATATGATGGAACCTGTTTACATTGAACTCAGATGAAGTGCGACTCCATTTACGTTTGTGAAAAATACCATGTTGCTAACTCATGGAAATGTTGCAGTAAAAAAAAGGGGAAGGTACATCTACTTTTGATGAGGTTTAATCTTCACATGCACCTTGAAGGCATTTGTTAGGTACATTTCCAAAGGGCATTCATTGCTATTCATCTTGGTGAAACTGCCTCAGGCAGTCAGAGGTAATACAGAATCAGTAAGGAGAGTTCAGTTAGGTTTCAGGATTCTATTTCTGAATTCTGAGCACGAGTAATTTATTACATCACCAAAACCTGCAACTGGCCCTGATTAACCCTTTCCACTCCAATCCAAAGCCCAAAGTTATTGTGCAACATCTGATACAATATGGTGAAATGTTATATGTTTAGCAGCATTGCACGTGGATACGTTCCTTATAGCCTTATATTGCACTTAGCAGAGAAACCCTTTGCTAGGGCAAGAGATTATTCAAAACACTTTTTCCCTCACGGTCAGCCAGCAATGAAGGCCTGAGCAGTTCATTTACTTGCCTTATAAAATGTAAAAATAAACAGTTTCTTTGTAAATTGGAACATTTCATGCTAAAGACTAGAAGATTCTGGGGAGTTTGCAATGTTTATTTATTAGTGACATAAGAGAGGTTATAAAAGGTTTTGAAAGAATATAAACTGGCTGGAATTCTCTGGTCGTTGGGATTCACTTTTCCTGCTGGTAGCGCACCCCCGCGAGCAGGTTTCACGGCAGAGCGAGGTGGTTACAATGGGAAATCCCATTGACAAGTGGCGGGCAGATAGAATCCTTCGTCAGTGAAAGGCGCATCCGAGGAGCACGCGGCTGGGGGACCGGAGAGTCCCGCCCCCTGGTTTCACTGGCAGGAGAATTGATAATCAGCAGACAGATATTTTGAGGTAATTAACGAAAGAACCAAAAGGGAAATGAAGGAAGGAATTACTTAACATTGTTATGATCTGCCGAAGCGGATTGTAGCCATCTGGGATGGCCACTTCCCGATTACAAAACGGACACTTTGCAAAGATTGCAGGGAAAATGGACAACACTGAGAAAACAAGCAGGTTCAGGGTTTGTCTGTGGATTGGAGCCGCAGCTCACAGCCAAGACCAAAATTGTAGGCCTATGAGCATACTAATGGCCCATCTCTGGGAACAAAAGAGTAACATTTAAGTAACCGATACTAAGGTAGACACCCCGGCGCCAGAGGAGATCAGAACAAAGCAGGCCAATGGCCACCTAGGACACGCCCAGCCATCAGGGCACCCACCTCTTTATTGGATGAAATCGATAGGAACGATCGAGAAATGGCCCAATTGATTGGGGCCAAGTTCAAGGCCCGCCCAAAAGCGCGCAAAGCCCCTTTGGATATAAGAAGGGACCCCCAAGAGAGAATCGTTCTCTTGGCTCCAGCTCTCATCGAAGAGAGACCTGTCCAACAGCTGCACCAGAACAAGTAAGTCCAAGGTCAACGCACGCTACCAGACAGACGTCCTTAGCTGTTCCCCTTCACCACTTCGACCCCAGTAGCCTCAGAACCGAACAATGGTCATTGTTCCTCTGACTGAGTGGGCGCCCGAAGCTAAGTATAGGCTTTAGCAGTAGTGATAGGTTAGTCTGTAGTATTTGTGCATGAGTATATTTAACTGTGTGTGTAAATAAATAAGCATTTGACTTTGAACTAACTAACTGGTGTATCGAGTCTTTGATCAGTATTCGGTTTGAAACTTGTGGCGGTATCGAAAGATACCTGGCGACTCTAGAGCAAAAGTAATTAGAATTAAGGAAGGCGACTATATTGACCGCCATATTCAGAGCCAAATAAAGAGAGAAACAAATGTAGCAATATTTACTGGCGACATCTGACGGGACTCGACCTAGAACTGGCCTAGTCACTTTGAATTAGAATTTGAATTAGAATCCAACTGGAGACAGAAAAACCACAAGTGTAAGAACAATACTGATCAAACCTCTGAGATTCGGAAGTGTGTTAATGCATGCGTACTAACAGGGATATAAGGTAAACCTGAGAGATTTTGTTGCGTAAAACTGTTGGGAGTTTTGTAGGCCTGAAAATAGCATAAGCTGTACCCGTGTTTACATCACCACTTTATCACCCCCTGTTCCAAATTCAGTAGAGAACCCAGAAATAGAGAGAAAATGACAATGAAGGCAATGGAACGCCTTATGAACCCCCAAGAATTCGAGGTCGCAGCGACCAGTAGAGTAGGACAGTGTCCCGTATGGGAAGAAGAGATCAGAAAATATCTCAAAGGGAAAGGATGGCCCATTTGGGATGAATTCTGTGCCAATGACGAAACAGGTCACGAATCCCGGGAGTATAGGACATACTTGGTGGGAGAACCTGTCAGAGATCCACAAGAAGAACTTAGGGAAAGCTCGCAAGCCAATGGCAATCGTGTCCTGCTTGGCACAATTGCGAGGCACAGAGGAGGTCGTTAGGACGCTCCGTAGAGAGATTGAGGAGAGAGACAGGAATAGTGAGAGAGATGTGAGCGAATTTGAGGAGAATAAAGAGTTAAGAGAACAGTTAGCAGCGAGGGACAGAGAGGTGGATGATGCCAAGAATGCACACCAGTCTTGTCTCGCCCATTTGAATAGTTTTCAGACCCAGTACGATAAGGATTACCAAGACACGCAACACGCAGTCTTGGTAAGACAAGAAACCAAGCAACAGGTAGAGCAATTGCAGAAACAGTGCAATGATTTAAAAGCAGCCCTACGAGCGCCCCACACTTCCGCGGCGGAACAAAGGCAGAGCTCCGTAGATCACGCAAAGTGCTGGAACCAAATTGCAGAATTGCAATCTCTGCTTTCTGCCCAGAATGGGTTTCAAAGTACGTTTGGACCCCAGTTAGCCCAGGAAAACAGGCCCGATTGGCAGGAGTTAAATGAAACTGCCCACAGATACGTACATAGGACATACACGCAAGAAAAACCACAAAAAAGAAAAGCACCCCAACCCCCGACTGAACAGGCAGAGCACCCCCCCATGAACCCTGTAACCACACACCGCAGGGCCGCAGCAGAAGGAAACGCAGATTTCCTATATACAACCCCGTTAACCATGACCCAATTACGGGACGCGTGTGGAAAAATTACACCGTTCCTTCCCACATCAGACCCCCACCAGTTTTTCGCTAGAGTTAAACAGCAGGCTACCATGTATGGCCTGGAAGAAAAGGAGCAAGTGAAGCTCACAGTTTTAAGCCTCGACCCTTCAGTCGTGGCAGCCCTTCCCGACCCACAGAATGTAGGAGGAGACAGACTCCGGTCACAGCGGTGCACACAGCGGTCCTGGATGCGATCGGCTATAACAGAGGAGACCCCGTAGAAGGCCTAAATAAGCGTTTGCTGGACATTTCAGAGCAGTATTTGGAGAGTTAGCCCGCACCCATTTGTCCCCAGATAATATGGCCAAATGGACTTGAATCCTAGTCTTTCATGCGATAGAGGCAGGACAGAGAGCTTGCGCAAATTATGACCCCTCAAATGAGGCCCACAATGAGAAATGGGTTTTGAAAAGATTGTCTCGCTCTTGGGAACAATCCGTCCAAGGCAAAACCGCATTTGCAAAACCAGAGGAAGAGCAGGCAGACATGAATCCAGTTAGGACGCACCAGAACCCCGCATGGGTAAATGAGGGCAGGAACAGCCCACTGCAACCCAAATCCCAGGAATGCTACAACTGTGGACAATTAGGTCACTATGCACGAGAGTGCAACGTGCCCCAAAAGCAGCAGAAAAACTAACAGGCAGGCACCCTAAATAAGAAAAGGGCAAAGCCAATCCACAGTGTTAGCGCCCGTTCAGAGAATGCAGACATGAACGGCACCGACTGACGGTGTTCGGGCTCCCCAACTTGGGTCTGCAACACCCTTTGGGACATGTCCGATAGACCGACCATAGCAGGCAAAGTCCGGGGACACCCCATAGAATTTCTTTGGGACACAGGAGGGTCCCGCACCACACTCAATTCCTCCATGATGTTCCAGCGAGACACGTGGCCCACCATGGACACCCTCACACTCAGAGGCTTTACAGGTCATTTACAACAAGGACACATCACAGCCCCTGTAGCGATACAAATAGGAAACATTACAACTAAACACCCCGTAGTTTTGATCGATCAACCCCAGATAGCTGAACACATCCTAGGAATCGATTTTATGAGCTCCCACAACCTCTCTTCTGATCCGGTTAATAAATGTGTATGGAGAATGGCAAAGACAGCACGAGCCCCCTCCACGCTCACAGTTGGAGACTATGAAAACAGAATTAGCTCAGTAGGAGACTTCTGGTTCGATCCTCGAGCCATTAGTCAGGACAAACAGGTTAGGGAAGTCCTGCAGCAACACAAAGCAGCATTTGCACAGCACAAGCATGACTGTGGCAAAATAGCTGGCTTAGTGAACATTACAGGTCTCGACCCCAGGCCCCAAAAGCAGTACGGTTTTCCCCAAGAGGCAGAGAGAGAGATCTCCAAAGTAATAGAGAGTCTGCTTGATCAAGGCATACTCAGATCAGTAGCCTCCATGAACAACGCACCAATTTGGCCCGTCAGGAAACCCGATGGATCATGGCGACTGACCATTAATTACCAGGAACTGAACAAAGTTACCCCAGTAGCAGCCCCCACCGTAGCCACAAGTCCCGAGACCATGCTCAAACAGGGACTCCAGTCAAAATATTTTTCGGTTTTGGACATAGCATGGCTTTTGGTCCATTCCATTGGATAAAGCGTGCCAGTACAAATTCTCCTTTACATTCCAGGGACAACAATATACATGGACGTGCCTCCCACAAGGCTTCCACAACTCCCCCTCCATTTTCCACCGACTGCTGGCAAATGGACTAGCAAAGTTTTCCCGACCCGAATGTCTGGTCCAGTATGTAGATGACTTGCTACTACAGACAGACACAAAGTGGGAGCACATTTCGCTTCTCGTTGAACTCCTAGGACTCCTAAAACAGATTGGATGTAAAGTGAACCCCAAGAAGGCCCAGATTTTGCAGGAAAAAATGATTTACTTGGGTACAGTAATCACTCATGGTAAACGCGAGATCAAGCAAAAGAGAATTGACTCGATCGGCAAATTGCCCCTTCCCCATAATGTCTCAGCTGTCTGGTCATTTCTAGGACTGGTTGGCTACTGCCGAAACCATATCGACGGTTTTGCCACAAAAGCAGAGCCCCTATCCGACCTTCTCAAGGAACAGGCACCTTAGGAATGGCTTCCACAGCACATGGATGGCGAGGATGCTTTAAAGAGAGCCCTCAGCACAGCCCCTGTAGGTCCCAGGTCCCAGATCCACTTTCCCCGTATGCAATTGAAGTTGCAAGCACCGACCGAACCCTTTCGGCCATGCTCCTCCAGGAACGCCATGACCACTTACGCCCTGTGGCATACGCCTCACGCGTGTTAGATCCTGTCAAGCAAGGATTTTCTGCCTGCGAAAGGCACCTGCTCGCAGGTTTTTGGGCAGTACAGTACTTCGCCTACATTACAGGACTCAACCCCATCATCATTCTCAGTGAACACACCCCAACACAGCTATTATTAGACGGTCGACTTAAAGATGGCACAGTCAGCCAAATCCGCGCAGCCCGTTGGACCCTTCTTTTACAGGAATGGGACATTGTAGTTAAAAGAACTAAGACCCACACTTTCCCAGCTGACAATTTGCAATATGCAGGTACCCCATGTGAGTGTGAGATCATCACCACAAAGCACAACACAGGCCCATTTATACCTAAGTCAGCACCCAGGAAAACAGGTAATACACCCCAGAGACCCCAGCCCACAGACACGTGCGCACCCCTGAAAATTTATGTGGATGGCTCCTCCACAGTTTTGAATGGAAAGAGAATCACCGGTTGCGGCATTTATGTAGAGGACGCGCAGGGACGCGCCCTAGATGAGATTTCATTAAAGTTGCCAGGACATCTAGACTCGCATGCAGCAGAACTGGCAGCCATAGCGTATATTGTAGACCACCCCGACTCGTTTCCGACCCCAGCGGACATATATTCGGACAGTTTAACGGGTAAACTGTAAGAGTTTAACGGAATTCCTACCCCTGTGGGAAACTAGAGGATTTGTTTCCGCAGATGGAAAGCCCCTACCCTCAGCCCCATTATTCCGGCATATCCTAGAGACAGCTCAAGATAGGAAATACGGCATTATTAAAGTTCGCAGTCATCGCCGTTCTTTCCCCCCTGGTAACGTTAAAGCAGACGCCCTAGCGAAGGCAGGTTCCAGGCATGGTTACTTTTGGAACACCCCCGAGGGCACCCCAGTACACATGGTTCAGGTCTCACAGACCAACATTCAGGATCTAGCGAACGCCCAAAAGGAGGATGAAAAACTCAGGGAAGTTTTAAAAGGAACCTTCCCAGCCCCCTACGATCAGTCTAACAACACAATCACCACACATGTCGGTGTGATTTTGAAAGAAGGCATTTATGTAGTTCCCAGCCAGGACAGGAACCAGATTATTTGTCAGTTCCATGACAATCATAGACACCAAGACATTGAACCCACCCTAACCCACCTCAGACCTCTCTGCTGGTGGCCTGATTTAAAAGCCGATGTTACTCATTCCATTGAAAATTGCTTGATCTGTGCCCAGAACAATCTGGACAGAAATGCGAAAAAGGCTCAGCTTAGTCACACCCGCCCCATTAATGGCCCCTGGACAAATTTGCAGATATTTAAGTATGTGTTGGTGGTCATTGACACATTCACAAAATGGGTGGAAACTTTTCCATCCAGAACAAATACGGCCAAAACAATAGCTAAAATCCTAACACAGCGCATCTTTACAAGATGGGGGCTTCCCACGCAGTATAGAGTCTGATCAAGGCTCCCATTTTACAGGACGAGTAATGAAAAATGTCCTCACAATTTTCGGAATTAGGCAGAAGTTTCACATTGCATACCATCCCCAGTCAAGCGGCATTGTAGAGAGGATGAACAGAACTCTAAAAGCCACTCTCAGGAAAATGGTGCAACAGAACAACAGCACTTGGGATTCCATTCTCCCATTTGCTTTAATGTTCTTAAGAAACACAGTATCCACGTCCACAGGATACACCCCCCACACCCTCATGACCGGACGCCCCATGAAAGGGACAGAGTTTTTATTAGGACTGGATTTGGCCAGCCCTGCAGTCACCGCCCTCAGGCATGAAAATGCTGTACAGCAGATTATTGAGAACATAAAGGCAGTCCAGCTCGCAACAGCTGTGAGACTTGGGACCAGGAGGAAACAAATCAAGGCTTGTTTCGATAAAACAGTACACACCACCGAGTTTGTAGTAGGGCAGCAAGTGATGCTTTCCCTATACAACCCCAGTTCATTCCTTTCCCCCAAACTTTCCGGACCGTACACCATTTCGGACAAAGTCAGCCCCTCGGTATACAAGATCACATATCCCAATGGCAAGTCTGCGTGGTTTCACATAAACCAGCTTAAGGCTTTTGGCTCGCAGAACAACCATGCACACCACATCTCGTTTGCAGCAGCAGACGAGCACGCCCCGACCACAGGTGTCGCATTCCTACTCTCTCCCAGCCAGTCCAGTCCGTCCTCAGACACATCTTCAACTCCACCCCCAGAGACATGACTCTGCCTCTCTCTTCCTTCAACCAGCAGCGACAGTGATAGCGATAGCAATGACGACAGCCACAGCACACCATGTTATGATTATACCCCTGCACCAGGTCCCACTCCTAGCGAATCTGAGCATGATTCCAGGGACCACTTCGAAATTACGTACATCAAGGCCCCTGACCCAGACCCACCGCCCGACGATTACGAATTAAAACCTAGTAGCTCCAACCTCGACACACGATTCTGGCACCGAGACAATTCATTCAGGCTCATCCGGAATTAGTAGATGGACCCCAATTCGCCCCAAGCAGCTTTAGCCAAACTACTCCAGTCAAGAATATGGCAGCCGGGAGAAGGTGATGACATAGTCTGTCTCCCACCAAACGAATCCCTTTGCGACTCTGTTCACTACTGAGCAATGAGGTGTCCACATGATGGCAAAAAGGAACCAATGGAGAGATACGGTGTCCTTTCTGATGGAACCTGCACCATGTTTGTTGTATATTTGTTTGTTTAATGTACATGTTAAATGTTGTTTGTGAATTTAAAAGTTTTCATGGCCCCACACCACGCCTTGATGTAGGCAGAACTACCCTTTTGACGCCCAATGGCTGTTAATGGAACAAGTTTGTCAACAGACAACCGTTCAGAGGAACTAGTTTGTCGACAGACACCACTCATAGCTGCTCTTCTGATTCGATCATGGGAGGCAGCCCCCACGACGACCACATTCTTACCTGTTCCTGCCGGTCGCTCAGGCAGTAGAGAAACGGCACTGGTCCCCGCCCTGCCTGAGGACCCCCATTTGGTCAGCTATGCTCGGGTAGAGTACAAACAGCACTGATCACCATCCTACCTGGGGATTCCACCCATTTCCTACCCGCCGTGGCCCATACGCACCCCATTTTTGCACTTTCAGTTCGAAATTCTTTTGTTTGTTTCTGGCGACTGTCATGTGAGGGTACCTTTAAGACATGGACGTTTAGTACCTTGAAGAAAACAGTGATGTCATAGAGTGGGTGGAGCTCAGCTCAGTTCAGCCATTTTACAGTTTGGTTTTGCAGTTTGAAAAGTGCCTGACTGGTTTTGCTGAGAGCAGCTAAAAAGTGCCTGGCTGGTTTTGCTGAGAACAGTTTAAAAGTAAAAAGCCAGTTTGAGACAGCAGCTTGAGAAGTTCTGGTTTGCTATGATCTGCTTGAAGGGAGAAAGCCAGGTTTGAGAAAGCAGCTTGGGTGTGTCTGTGTGTTTCCATAGAGTTTGCAGGAAGAAAGCAAGGTGCTGGAGCTGAAGTCAACCAAGCTAATATATCTCTGCCATTTTCTACAGAAAATATATATATCCTTCAACCTGATGTGATACTGTTTAAAGGTGTTAAGTCTCTTGGAAGTTTGAAGGAACATTTTAAGGAATTATTTACTCTTGCAATATTTTCTGATTTACCTTTGAATTAAGGGGTGTTAAGAGATCCAATGTTTATTTAAGGTGTTAATTTGAGTTCATGGAATAAACAGTGTTTTGTGTTTAAAAACCCACGTGTCCATAATTGTAACATCACACCTAGGGAAAAAGCCGTGTGCTAGGAAAAGCAACAAATCCATTAAAGGGAGATGTTGGTCGAACTCCATGATACATTTTGGGGTTCTGAAACTGCCTCGCCCATAACAATTGGGGGCTCGTCCGGGGTAAAAGTCTATCGATTGGATTGGCTTTTGTGAACTTAAAGACAGGGAAGGGTTGTTGCTTTTCCGGTGTGGTATTTTAGTTTAAGTGGGGAGAGTGTTGTGAACAATGGCTCTTTCAGAGGCTCAGACATTTTTGGGGGGTGGAGAATGTCACACGTAGTACTTTACGGACAGAAACGAAAAGCAGACTGTTAGATTGGGCAAGAACATTTTAGTTAACATTACCTGACAAAATGTGAAAAGATGAGGTAATTATGGCGGTGGTTAAGCATTTAAAGTTGCCTGAGGTAGAGTTTGACTCATTGGAAATGGCAAAAATTCAGTTGCAAATTAAACAAATGGAACCTGAGAAAGAATTAAAGCGGCTGGCATACGAGAGTGAGAGAGAGGAAAAAGAAAGAGTAAGAGAGAGAGTGGAAAAAGAAAAGGAGAGAGAAGAAAGGATAAAAGAAAGAATAGCCCTAGCAGAACAAAAAGAAAAGGAAAGGGAGATACAGATCAGGGAAAAAGATAAAGAGAGGGAGTTTGAACTTCAGAAAATGGCCATGAAACATGACAATCAGTTAAAATTGGCAGATGCAAAGGGAAATGTACAATTGTATGATAGTGATGAGGATAGTGAGAAAGAGCGTCATAGTCGAAGGCTTGGTGGGAATCTATTTAAATATGTCTAAGCATTGCCAAGGTTTGACGAGAAGGAAGTGGAAGCCTTTTCCATTTCATTTGAGAAGGTGGCTAAACAAATAAAATGGCCACAGGACATGTGGGTGTTACTGATTCAAACAAAGCTGGTAGGTAGAGCTAGTGAAGTGTTTGCATCACTACCGGAGGAGGTATCTGGAACGTATGAGGAGGTGAAGAAATCCATCTTAAGTCCATATGAGCTAGTGCCTGAAGTTTACAGACAAAGGTTAAGAAATTTAAGGAAAGAATTTGGTCAAACATACATGGAGTTTGAAAGGCTCAAACAGAGTAATTTTGATAGGTGGATAAGGACTTTCAAAATAGACCAAACGTATGAAGCTCTCAGAGAAATTATACTTTTGGAGGAGTTTAGAAATTCAATTCCTGATGAAGTGAAACTCATGTGGAAGAACAGAGGGTTAAAACTGCGAGATTAGCAGCAGAAATGGCAGATGATTATGAATTAATTCATAAATCAAAGATTGGTTTCCGACATCAGTTTCAGCCGGTGAGGGATAGAAACTGGGGACATGAGAAATACTCAAGTGGTAAAGGTAAAGGTGATCTGATGGGAGACAATAAAGAGAGTGTACTTCAGATTAAAAAAGAAATCCAGGAGGGTGAAAAATAAATGAAAAGTTTCAAATGTTTTCACTGTAATAAACTAGACCATGTAAAGTCACAGTGTTGGTGGTTGAAGAAAAGCACTGGGAATGCTGATGTGGTAAAACAGGATAAGACAGTGGGATTTGTTAGAGTGGTAAAAGAAAGCCCAAGTGAAGCGAAGGATGTGCAAACAATTGAACAGCCTGTTCAAGAAGTAATTGTTAAGAAGGTGCCAGATGTCTTTAAAGAATTTACTTGTGTGGGTAAAGTTTACTCATGTGTGTCAGGAGGAGTAGGTAAATAAGTCACAATTTTAAGAGATACAGGGGCTAGTCAATCTTTAATGGTCAGAGATGAGGAATTATGTACTTTGGGAAGAATGTTGCCAGAAAAGGTGGTGATATGTGGAATTCAGGGTGAGAGGAGTAGCGTTCCATTATATAAGGTAAGGTTGGAAAGTCCAGTGAAGAGTGGTGAAGTGGTAGTAGTAGTAATAGATAAACTATCTTGTCCAGGAATACAGTTTATCTTGGGTAATGATATAGCTGGATCGCAGGTGGGAGTGATGCCTACTGTGGTTGATAAGCCATTGGAAAATCAGTCAACTGAAGTGTTGAAGGACGAATATCCTGGGATTTTTCCGGATTGTGTAGTAACAAGGCTGCAAAGTCAAAGGTTAAGACAAGAGGAGAAATCAAAGAGTGAAGATGAAGTTGAAGTGCGATTATCAGAAACTATTTTTGATCAGATGGTTGAAAAAAAACAAGACCAGGTGGAGGATGAGGCAGATATTTTTAGTTCAGGAAAATTGGCGAAGTTACAACAGAAAGATGTAGAAATAAAACGGATATATCAGAAAGCATATACGGAAGAGGAATCTGAGAGTATACCAGAGTGTTATTACCGTAAAAATGATGTCTTGATGAGAAAATGGAGATCTGTACATATGCAGGCGGATGAAAAGTGAGCAGAAGTTCATCAAGTAGTATTGTCGGTAGGGTATAGAAAGGAGGTGTTGCGAGTTGCACATGAGGTACCAGTGGGAGGTCATTTGGGAATAAGGAAAACTCAAGCTAAAATCCAGAAACATTTTTATTGGCCTGGACTACATAAAGATGTAGTTAAATTTTGTCAATCATGTCACACATGTCAAGTGATAGGGAAACCTCAAGCAGTGATAAAACCAATGCCCTTAATACCCATTCCAGCATTTGAGGAGCTTTTACAAGGGTCCTAATCGATTGTGTAGGACTGCTTCCTAAAACAAAAAGTGGGAATCAATATCTTTTGACTATAATGGATGTGTCTGCTAGGTTTCCAGAGGCCATTCCAGTCCGTAATATTACAGCTAAAAAGATTGTGGAGGAGTTACTTAAATTCTTTTCTAGATATGGACTACCCACAGAAATTCAATCAGATCAAGGAATGAATTTTACTTCAAAGTTATTCAAAGAAGTTATGGATATCTTAGGAATAAAACAATTTAAATCAACTGCGTACCATCCAGCATCGCAGGGAGCGTTAGAAAGTGGCATCAGACATTAAAGACAATGTTGAGGGTGTATTGTCAAGATTATCCAGAGGATTAGGATAAAGGAATCCCATTCGTATTGTTTGCAATTAGGGATGCACCTAATGAGTCTACCAAATTTAGTCCTTTTGAACTAATTTTTGGTCATGAGGTAAGAGGACCACTTAAATTGATTAAGGAAAAATTGGTGGGTGAGAAATCGGAAATTACACTATTGGATTACGTGTCAAATTTTAGGGAACGATTAAATAGAGCAGGTGAATTGGCTAGACAACATTTGAAAGTTGCACAAAATGTGATGTTATGGGTAGCGGACAATAAATCCAACGTTCGTAGTTTTGCCTGTGGAGATAAAGTTTTAGTGTTGTTACCAGTGGTAGGGGAGCCTTTAAAAGCTAGGTTTTGTGGACCGTATCAGATTGAAAGGAAATTAAGTGAGGTGAATTATGTGGTAAAAACACCAGATAGGTGGAAAACTCACCGAGTGTGTCATGTGAATATGCTTAAAAGGTACTTTGAAAGGGAAGGAGAGAAAAGTCTCAAAGAGTCCCGTACCAGTCCCCGAACAGGCGCCGGAATGTGGCGACTAGGGGCTTTTCACAGTAACTTCATTGAAGCCTACTCGTGACAATAAGCGATTTTCATTTCATTTCATTTCATTTCAAAAGGAGGTTTTAATGATTCTAACTCAAAGTGACAAATCAAATCCAGATGACTGTGAATTTGACATACCTCAAATTAAATTGGAAAATGTGGATGTTCTTAAAAATTGAGATGAATTGTTAAGTTACCTTCCAGAGGAAAAACGAACTGACCTGAAAGAGTTATTGATATCACATGGGCAAGTTTGTAGAGATAAATTGGGAAGTGCTAAAATGGCTATACATGATGTAGATGTGGGAAAAGCTGTTCCTATCAAACAACATCCATATTGACTTAATCCTTCAGACGGTACTCAACGGTCGTGTGTGGACTATAGAAAGGTGAATGCAGTTACAAGAACGGACTCTTATCCTTTTCCACGTTTGAGGGATTACATTGAGAAATTGGGACAATCTGCTTTTATTTTCAACTTCCAGACATGGAAAGAACCTTAAAAACATCGTATGAAGTTCTTCGATCGACTTCAGGAGACGGGTTTGGTGATGAACCAAGCCGAAAGTGAATTTGGAGAAGCCCGAATCACTTTCCTTGCGGAGTTTCCGATACCCTCAAGACGAAGGGAAATAATGCGATTTCTTAGCATGAGTGAATTTGATCGAACCTTTGTGCAAAAGTTTTGTGGCATGATTACTCCACTGATGGACTTGCTAAAGAAACCTAAAAAATTTCAATGGACAGCGGACTTTCAACAGGCATTTGACTGCCTGAAAGCTGTGATCACCAATGTTCCTGTATTGGAGAATTTCAAGGGGCTCTGTGGTCAGACTGAACTAAAGTATCTGATTCTGAAGAGAAATGCCGAGGAGTAGAGGAATGGATGGATCGTGCAGAGACTTTGTTCAAAGAGACTGTCAATTGAGAAGGATTTCGGTTGGAGGAAGAAGAACAAAGGAAAGTGGACTATATTATTATATCTGTTTGAGTGTTGTTTTCTTTAAATGAAAATGTATATTTACTGTGTACATTTCTTAGTGGATGGTGCAAAAGTGAAAAATGAAACCATCTTGAAGTTGATCGTTTATTTTTTTTTCTTGAGAGGAGGTATCATGTGAGCGTACCTTTAAGACATGGATGTTTAAGCAATGTACCTTTAAGAAAACAGTGATGTCATAGAGTGGGTGGAGCTCAGCTCAGTTCAGCCATTTTGCAGCTTGGTTTTGCAGTTTGAAAAGTGCCTGGCTGGTTTTGCTGAGAGCAGCTAAAAAGTGCCTGGCTGGTTTTGCTAAGAGCAATTTAAAAGTAAAAAGCCAGTTTGAGACAGCAGCTTGAGAAGTTCTGGTTTGCTGTGATCTGCTTGAAGGGAGAAAGCCAGGTTTGAGAAAACAGCTTGGGTGTGTCTGTGTGTTTCCAGAGAGTTTGCAGGAAGAAAGCAAGGTGCTGGAGCTGAAGTCAACCAAGCTAATATATCTCTGCCTTTCTACAGAAAATATATATATCCTTTAACCTGATGTGATACTGTTTAAAGGTGTTAAGTCTCTTGGAAGTTTGAAGGAACATTTTAAGGAATTATCTACTCTTGCAATATTTTCTAAGTTATCTTTGAATTAAGGGGTGTTAAGAGATCCAATGTTTATTTAAGATGTTAAGTTGAGTTCATGGAATAAATAGTGTTTTGTGTTTAAAAACCCACGTGTCCATAATTGTAATCCCACACCTAGGGAAAAAGCCGTGTGCTAGGAAAAGCAACAAATCCATTAAAGGGAGATGTTGGTTGAACTGCATGATACATTTTGGGGTTCTGAAAACGCCTCGCCCATAACACGACCCTTAGGTTGCTTCCGTATGCTATTTACATCCTCAAACACTAGGATGGTAAATTGCACAGGCTGCGAGACGGCTCGCACTGTGTCAGTACTTTTCTCGGATGTCTTGTCCAAATATTCGGTTTAAAAAAATAAAATAAATGAGGGAGTCACAGATGGTGACCAATTATAATGGGTAATTGGCAACAAAGGACAGACAGACAGACATACGAGATCTTAAGCAAGATAATAACAGATATTATGCTTGTGCCCATAGAACTCCGGAACATCAGGAACCCCAGAGGAAGAAAAAGAAGAAGACAGAAAAAAGGAAAGATGAAAACAACCTTCATGCTTTTCACCTGGATCTTAGCGGGATCCCTTCAGTTGCGCGTGGACGCTACCCCCCTAACCCCTATCACACAGGCCGTGAATGATTCCCACCCCTGCCATACACTGTACCTCGAGATAGTTAACCCCGAGATACTTACCCCCGAGACAGTTACCGACACCCCGACCTGGTGTGACAAATTTATAACCTGGTATTCACTATCGTACATAGTAGAATCAGTCTTAGTACTGGCGATACTCTGCAATGTCGGGCAGACACTTAGACTCAGAAAATGGCGAAGGAGAGCCTCCCGCTCTCGCACCCCGGTATACACGTTTAGGTCCCCTATTTTCGGACTTCACCAAACCCCCCCAACCCCTTGAGTGAATTAAAGTGCCCCCGTTTTTTTCTTTGTGTGTGTTTTGTTCAATAAAGAAATGTAAACCTCTGTGCTTGACTGCCAAGCCAGAGAAACTTGTGTTGCTGCTATTTGTACAGTTTAAAGTGTTGTGGAGTATTTTTGATTGGTTAAGTGAGGATAGTTTATTGAGGATAGTTAGAGGTTCCAGTTTTTAAATTTGTAATGCATGCCTGAATGTCATAGCGCCCCGTAGAGTTTTATAATGATGTATGTATGTAAAATGATTTTCGTTAAATTGCGATTCATAGGATAGGGCAAAGTAGAGCTAGTGAAGTGCTTATGGGTGCCCCACTTTGTCAGAGAATGAAGACAAGGAGGGTGTGTAGCCATCTGGGATGGCCACTTCCCAATTACAAAATGGACACTTTGCAAAGATTGCAGGGAAAATGGACAATACTGAGAAAACAAACAAGTTCAGGGTTTGTCTGTGGATTGAAGCCGCAGCTCCCAGCCAAGACCAAAACTGTAGGCGCATTAGCATTAGATTACCATCTCCGGGAACAAAAGAGTAACATTTAAGTAACCGATACTAAGGCAGACACACTGGCGCAAGAGGAGACCAGAACAAAGCAGGCCAACAGCCACATAGGACACGCCCAGCCATCAGGGCACCCACCCCTTTATTGGATGGAATCGATAGGAACGATCGCGAAACGGCCCAATTGATTGGGGCCAAGTTCAAGGCCCGCCCAAAAGCACGCAAAGCCCCTTTTGGTATAAGAAGGAACCTCCAAGAGAGAATTGTTCTCTTGGCTCTGGCTCTCATCGAGGAGAGACCTGTCCAACAGCTGCACCAGAGCAAGTAAGTCCAAGGTCAACGCAAGCTACCAGGCAGACATCCTTAGCTGTTCCCCTTCACCACTTCAACCCAGCAGCCTCAGAACCGAACAACGGCCATTGTTCCTTTGACTGAGTGGGCGCGCAAAGCTAAGTATAGGCTTTAGCAGTAGTGATAGTTTAGTCTGTAGTATTTGTGCTTGAGTATATTTAACTGTGTGTGTAAATAAATAAGCATTTGACTTTGAACTAACTAACTGGTGTATCGAGTCTTTGATCAATATTCGGTTTGAACCTTGTGGCGGTATCGAAAGATACCTGGCGACTCTAGAGCAAACGTAATTAGAATTAAGGAAGGCGACCATATTGACCGCCATATTCAGAGCCAAATAAAGAGAGAAACAAATATAGCAACAGGATGGTGGAAGCAGATTCTGTAATAACCTTTGAAGATATATTTGGAAAGAAAGGATTTGCTGGCCCATGGGGGAATGGTAGGGGAAGTGGGACTAATTGGAATGCTCTTTCAAAGAACCAGCAGAGGAAGAATGGGATGAATGGCCTCCTACTAGTGGCCATTCCAAGGTTCCAAGGTTCTATGACATGCAGATTAATTGGTTACAATATTTATGTGAATTTTTATCCAGCCAAATAAAATTGATACAAGATTTATATCGATATTTTATTCGCTGTGAACACTTTTTCTATATACTCACAGTTCTATTAGATTGCTTTGATAAATACACTAAGATCACACAAAATGATTTAATATGCCAGCATATATTGATACAATGAATGTGTGCATTTAAGAATATTAGACAATATCAACCTAATATAGTTAGATTTTTCAAAATTCATTCTCGGAATGTGGGCATCCCTGACTGGACCAGAACTTGTTGCCTATCCTATATTGCCCTCGAGAAGGAGATGGTAAACTGCCTTCTTGGACCATTGCAGTTCATGTTGTGAAGGTACACCCACTGTGCTGTTAGGGAGGGAGTTCCAAGATTTTGATCCAGCGACAGTGGAGGAACGGCGACATTACTTCAAGTCAGGATGGCGAATGACCTGGAGGGAAACTTGCAGATGGTGACATTCCTGTGCATCTGCTGCTTTTATTCTCCTAGGTGGTAGAGGTTGTGGGTGTGGAAGGTGTGATGTTCTTTGCTTTCTGGATAAGGATGGCTTTGATGTGTAGTGTTCAACAAAGAACATCAAGCTATGTTGATTAACAAAGCTAATTTAATAACACGACTAGATGCGAATGTCTTACTAAGATACAAATGTTGCGACATGAAATAAAATATAATTAATAATAATAATCTTTATTGTCACAAGTAGGCTTACATTAACAGTGCAATGAAGTTACTGTGAAAAGCCACGAGTCGCCACATTCCAGCGCCTGTTCGGGCACACAAAGGGAGAATTCAGAATGCCCAAATTACCTAACAGCACATCTTTTGGGACTTGTGGGAGGAAACCGGAGCACCCGGAGCAAACCTACGCAGACCATGCAGACTTCACACAGACAGTGACCCTAGTCAGGAATTGAACCTGAGACCCTGGCGCTGTGAAGCAACAGTACTATCTACTGTGCTACCATGCCGCCCTATTGACAGATCTCCTGAACACACAGCTACCCTCTATCCCACCTAATCACCTACTCCCAGAATCAAAGGTGTCACGTGATCTACGTGACTGCTCTTGATCACCATCTGGTGGTGAGATGCATTTAAATAAAATTGCTAATCCTTCATTTACTATATAGCATCCATATTGTCACAGAAGGTGCTGTGGAAGGAGCCTCGGTGAGATGCTAGTGTATCTCGAAGGTAGTACACACTGCTGTGTTGATGGTGGAGGGAGTAAACCTTTATGCTGGTGGATGAGGTGCCAGACAAGCAGGCTGCTTTCTCCCAGATGATGTTGAATTTCTTGGATGTCATTGGAGCTGCACTCATCCAAGCAATTGGCAGGTATTCTACCAAACTCCTGACTTGTGCCTTATAGATTATTGACAGGCTTTCGGGAGTTAGGCAGTGAGCTATTTGCTCTCAAACTCTCACATCCACCTGCTCTTGTGGCCGCAGTATTTGTGTGGCTTGTCCACTTCAGTTTCACTTAAATGGTAACCATCAGGATGTTGATGGTGGGGGATTCAGTGATGGTAATGCCATTGTACATTAAAGCAAGATGTTAGATTTTCTCTTGTTGGCGATGATAATTGCCTGGCATTTGTATGGCACATATTTTACTTAATGTTAGATTAGCTCAGTTCTCCGTGGCAAAAAAGTTGTTCTGGGTATGAAATAAAGGCTTTTGAGGGCATAAGGAACAGTTTAGATGCACTTACAAAAATTTAATGATTCTTGTGTTGTTGATGGGGAGAAGGATAAACGCTGGAGAGCTTGAATGAGACAGATAAAGATATCTGTGTGGGACTATCAATAAATATTTGTTAAAAAAGACCTGTTGATCTCATGCAGTGCTGTTCATTGTCAAAAATATGGTTCCCTTGATATTAACTTTCACCAACAGCAGGCAAAGATTGGAAATGAGTGTTAAAGAGTTAACTGCGAGGAACATGACTCCAACTCACCATACATATTGTTGGTCATTTCAAAATCAATAGTTTTGGTGTGACTATTGTTGCTCTGTTTCTCTGGTTCTAAATATGGCGGTCAATATGGTCGCCTTCCTTAATCCTAATTATGTTTGCTTTAGAGTCGCTAGGTGTCTTTTGATACCACCACAAGTTTCAAACCCCAATACTGATCAAAGTGCCAAAAAAACCAGTTAGTTAGTTCAAAGTCAATACTATTTATTTACACGCACAGTAATATCTACACATGCACAAAGTACTACAAACTAAACTATCCCTAACACTAATGTCTATACTTAGCTTCGGGTGTCCACTCAGTCAGAGGAACAATGGCCGTTGTTCGGATCTGAGGTTGCTGGGTTCGAAGTGGTACAGGAGAACAGCTAAGGTCGTCCGTCTGGTAGCGAGCATTGACATTGGACTTACTTGCTTCTGGTGCAGCTGGTGGATGGGTCTCTCCGCTTTGAGAGCCAAGTCCAAGAGAACGATTCTCTCTCGGGGGTTTCTTCTTATACCCGGAGGGGCTTCACCCGCTTTTGGGAGGGCCTTGAACTTGGCCCCAATTAATTTGGCCGCATCTTGATCACTGGTATTGATCTTGACCAATAAAGGGGTGGGTGCCCTGATGGCTGGGCATGTCTTTGGTGGCCTTTGGCCTTGCTTTGTTTGTGCTTTCGGTTTGGGGAACTGGCGCTGGGATGTCTGGAGCTGTATCGGTTGCTTGAGTGTCTTTGCTTTGTTCCCGGAGATAGGCCATCAATATGTTAATTGACCTACAGTTTCAGTCCCGTCTGGGAGCTGCCGTCCCAATACGCATACAGGCTCTGTGCCTGCTTGCTTTCCTAACATTGTCCATAGTTCCCTACATTCATTGCGAGTATCCATTTTGTATTCTGGAAGTGGCCATCCCAGATGGCTACACTATCATTTTTCAGTCTCAATCAATATGTTATTTAACATTATAAACTTAACATGGTCAGAAGCCATTTTGAGCTAACATTGATTTAAGATGCCGGTGTTGGACTGGGGTGGGCACAGTAAGATGTCTTACAACACCAGGTTAAAGTCCAACAGGTTTGTTTCGAATCACTAGCTTTCGGAACGCAGCTCCTGGGAGTTTAACCTGGTGTTGTAAGACTTCTTATTTATTTAAGAAATCAATTATTGCATTATTGAAAACCAGCCAAATCAGTTCAAAAAGACAGCCCTTAATTGTGAGACAATTAAAGAATAAACAATTAATCAATAGATGTACTAGTAAGGCTGGTAATATAACCTGCACTGCAAATATTTATAACTTTTTATCATTTTGCACACTTACCACTTGATTTTAAGGATGCAATTATTAAAGTCATGAGAATTGTATAATGTTGCTTTCTCAGACATGCTGGAAAGATAACATGAACTTCTAGATCCTGTTGTTAACCTTGACTGAAGAAATTAATAGGCCTTTATTCTAAATGACAGACAGTTCTGTTAACCAATTATTGTTTGCACTTAGGTTAATTCAAGTTAAGATATATACCTTAACAGAAGCCTAAGATAACTTGCATTATTAGCTAATACCAATGGGCTAGTTCTTATTGTAACATCATGATATATGTACAGAACTGTAAGGGTTAATGTTATGTTCCAATCAACCACTAGAGGGAGCTAGATGCAGAATTATATAAGGCATCGATGCTAAGCCTTCTGGGTGAGAAGTTGAAGAGAAAGCTAGAGAACAGACTGCAGGAAAGATAGTGTGAGTGAGAGCAGATCATAGTTATTGTATTCGTGTAGAGATTAGTAGTAGATGAGTGTAGATTGTATATTTAGTATCAACTGTTTATTATATAGGAGTAAGTGTCGAATCCAATTAAGTGTATAAATAAATCTTTAGCTTTGTTCAATATAAAAGCTAGTTGTAGTCTTTGTGAACACTATGCCAACTATCCTCGGATTAGAACCACAAAGAACACCAGACTTATTTTATTATTGACAAATTATAGATCGACTGGCTATTTCCAACAATATAGCTAAGGTGGCTTACAACCTCTTTAAGGTATAAAATAAAGGTCTTGCGAAGCCATCTTTGGCTACCATGTTTTCACAGCCTTTATTTCACGTCTTGGTCTGAGGAAGGTGATAAGATGTCTGTTCATTTGTTAAGGTTAAGTTTTCTCTGTTTACCATTAATTACTGTTAATTGACACTTTGCTTTTTATCTTTCATAGAATTTACAGGGCAGAAGGAGGCCATTCGGCCTATCAGGTCTGCACCGGCCCTTAAAAAAGAGCACCCCACATACGCCCACGCCTCCCACCTATCCCCGTAACCCCACCTAACCTTTTTGGACACTAAGGGCAATTTATCATGGCCAATCCACCTAACCTGCAAATCTTTGGACTGTGGGAGGAAACCGGAGCAGCCGGAGAAAACCCATGCAGACATGAGGAGAATGTGCAGACTCTGCACAGACAGTGACCCAAGCCAGGAATCGAACATGGGACCCTGGAGCTGTGAAGCAACTGTGCTAACCACTGTGCTACCGTGCTGCCCTTCCGAACTTGTTACTTTTTTAATGGTTAATAAACTTTTTGAATTTGCCATTTAAAGTGTACATTCTTGTCAATTGGTCTGTAGATCCTGGGGCAGCACGGTGGCGCAGTGGTTAGCACTGCTGCCTCACTGCGCCGAGTCCCAGGTTCGATCCCAGCTCTGGGTCACTGCCCATGTGGAGTTTACACATTCTCCCCGTGTATGCATGGGTTTTGCCCCCACAACCCAAAGATGTGCAGGCTAGGTGGATTGGCCAAGCTAAATTGGCCCTTAATTGGAAAAAATGAATTGGGCACTCTAAATTTTAATTAAAAAAAAAAATGTCTGTAGATCCTGATGTAATTTACAATTGGGGAGTAATTGCAAACAAGTGAACCCCATAAATCCTCCTTAACATGCCTGCGGCCTTGTGCAGCAGTGAACTTTGGAAGTCCGTGTGTTGCACTTTGGAGAGGCCACACACTTATTTAAGCTATTTAAATTCAAATTGTGAGCAATTGCTTTAAAATTGACTGCTGTGGCTCAGTTTTTCCAGGGGCAGGAAACCCTCATTACTGATTTGAGCTCATCCCTTCCCTCCCGAGCCTGTATTCCCCATGTGTGAATATATATAACATACACATAATATAGAGGTTGTACTGCATGATATGACCAGGAGGTTTCCAGGATTAACTTTTGCTGGTTGGTTTGTTTAGTAGCATTCTCTCTGTCCTGTGGCCTGCTGGAGACTCATCTTCTTCATTTGCTGAATCCTCCTGCTCCACTTCTTATTCCTTCGGATGACTGCTCTTGTCAATGGCTAGGGTTGCGGAATACACAAAAGGCCACTGTCGTGTTGGGTGTTCCGATACACAAATGAACCAACATGGTTGTGGATGGTACAGCTCTGTTTTATTATTCTGTACAATAATAACTATTAACTTCTGGCTGTGGTTCGTACTTCACCAGCTAACCTGTGGACCCAGCCCTAGCACTATCTGTGAGGCACTCAGCACATGGTCTCTGTCTGAGTGGCACGCTGTGAGCTCTGTGCTCTGAGCTATCTCCTGGTAGAATCAGCGGGAACTGTGGTGTTCCCTGTTTTATAGTGCATGTGCTCTCACTGGTGATTGGCTGTGATGTTGTGTGTGTGCTGGTTGTTCCATCTGCCTGTCCATCAGTGTGTGTGTGTGATTGCACCATGATATGTTAATATGGATATCATGACATCCTCCCTTTTCACAAAGATATGTGCCTACATGGTAATAAATATTGGTGTGTGCTGAGTGCAGCTGAATATGTGTGTGCAATATCTACATGTACATGAGGCTAAACTATATACATTGGAAGGTGTCAGGTGCAACAGGGCAACGAGGTTGTACCACAAACAAAACAAATGCAATTATCAAATATCGAAAGAGAACTCCTGGAACAACAAGAAAGAAACACGTTAACATTATTGCACAACAAGTCAATGAGTCCAATGTGCAAACAGGCTCATAAGTTCAGTCTATTAGGTGGGTGACGATTTTGGGTTGACCGTTAGGGTGGCACACCATTCATCGCCTGGATTAATGCTGTGCACTGACATCGGCTGGTGGGTCCTACTTGGGGACATCCCTGTCTATGACCGCAACGCGGAAGGGATCTCGGTCGTCGGTATCACCGGTCTGCACGTCGTCAGGGTATGACTCGGTGTATGGGGGCTGAATGGCCCGCACGTCCCTGCGAGGCTGGCGGAATTGCAGCGAGTTGGCAGGTTGAGCTGCTCGACAGCAAACAGCGTAGTGGTACATCCTGCCACAGCGGAGGCATTGTTGCGTTTTGGCCGGACATTGCCGCTTTAAGTGTGTGGATCCACAGTTGCTGCACGTCGTGACGTCATGGCGTTTGTTGTGCCACCGTGCATGCGCGGTGCGGTCCTGCGTAGAGCGTGCCTGCGCATCACGTCCCTCTGCGTCGCCGTCCCCTCTTTTGGCGCGTACAAGCGCGGGAGGCGTTGAAATGCACGCGAAATGGCCGCCCTCGTCCGGGCCGCGGGCCGGGAGGAACTCGATCCACTGGACCCGCTCGGCCTCGTAGGAACCCTGCCGTGCCGATTCATCCACCTGGAATTGGGAGTACTGGCTGGTCGCGTTTTCGTGGAGGACCCAGGTTTTGATGGCAGTCGCCAGGGTGAGGCGCTTTATTTCGAGGAGCTGCTGGCGTAGGTTGTCCGAGGTGACCCCAAAAATGATCTGATCCCGAATCATGGAGTCGGAGGTGGATCATAGCCGCAGGACTGCACGAGGATACGGGGGTGTGTCAAATAAGATTGAAAAGCCTCATCCTTACCCTGCAGGCGCTGCTAGAAGAGACACCTCTCAAAACTCTCATTAACTTCCACGCTGAAGTGTTCCTCAAATTTTAGAAGGACCATCTTGTACTTCATCTTGTCCTCGCCTTCCGCGAATGCCAGGGAGTTGTAGATGTGGATGGCGTGTTGCCCTGCCGTGGAGAGGAGGAGGGCGATCTTCCTGGTGTCCGGTGCATTCTCCCTGTCTGTGGCTTCTAGGAAGAGCTGGAAGCACTGTTTAAACAGCTTCCAGTTGACGCCGAGAGTTCCAGCGATTTGGAGAGGCTGCGGCGGGCTGTTGGTGTCCATGGCGCAGGATGGCAGATCTCTGAAGAGGTGCAGGTAGGTCTCACAGTCACTGGCGAGTTTCCAGTCCTGGTATCATGCCGTGTTGGGTGTTCCGATACACAAACGAACCAACACGGTTGTAGATGGTACAACTCTGTTTTATTATTCTGTACGATAATAACTATTAACTTCTGGCTGTGGTTCGTACTTCACCAGCTAACCTGTGGACCCAGCCCTAGCACTATCCTGGTGAGGCACTCAGCACATGGTGTATGTCTGAGTGGCGCGCTGTGAGCTCTGTGCTCTGAGCTATCTCCTGGTAGAATGAGCGGGAACTGTGATGTTCCCTATTTTATAGTGCGTGCGCTCTCACTGGTGATTGGCTGTGATGTTGTGTGTGTGTTGGTTAGTCCATCTACCTGTCCATCAGTGTGTGTGTGTGATTGCACCATGATATGTTAATGTGGATATCATGACAGCCACTATGACCCTAGGTGCATTGCCCAGATTGTATTGCAGGACATCTTCCGAATAAATCAAGCATCAGAACCTGTGCTTCAGAATACCAATGGTGGTTTAATGGTCCATCAACCAAAGCACAAATTTTATTGTATCTCCACTCCACATAATTAAATGGTGCCTGCAGTGCTGTTATTAACCAGGGAAACAATGGATAAAGCCCTGATTCCAGAGAAACTGGTCGTTAAATCCTGGCTCTTCTTTAAACAAAAATGGAACGATGATTCCTTTCAGGACAAAGGCACCGTGGGAGCAGCAGGAAACTTGAGGCGGGATTCTCCGAGCCCCCCGCCGGGTCAGAGAATCGCCGGGGACTGGCGTGAATCCCGCCTCCGCCGGTTGCCAAATTCTCCGGCACCAGATATTCGGCGGGGGCGGGAATCGCGCCGCGCCATTTGGCGGGCCCCCCCACCCCAGCGATTCTCCGGCCCGCAATGGGCCGAAGTCCCGCCGCTGTCAACCCACGCCAGCCGGCGTGGATTGAACCACCTTTGGGACGGCGGGACACGGCGGCGCGGGCGGGCTCCGGGGTCCTGGGGGGGGGCGGGGCGATCTGGGCCTGTGCCGTGGGGGCACTCTTTTCCTTCCGCCTTCACCATGGTCTCCACAATGGCGGAGGCGGAAGAGACCCCCTCCACTGCACATGCGCGGGGATGCCGTGAGCGGCCGCTGATGCTCCCGTGCATGCGCCGCCCGGCAAAGTCAGTTTTGCGCCAGTTGGCGGGGCGCCAAAGGCCTTTCCTGCCAGCTGGCGGGGCGGAAATCAGTCCGACTTGGGCCAAGCCCCTCAAGGTGAGGGCTTGGCTGCTCAAGATGCGGAGACCTCCGCGCCTTTGGGGCGGCGCGATGCTGGACTGATTCGCGCCGTTTTTGGCGCCGGTCGGCGGACATCGCGCCGATATCGGAGAATCCCGACCCTGACATTCATAATTTTGAATTATTTTCGATTTATGTGAGGGTCAATCCTCTTCAAAGAAGACATTAGCCCTGTATGGGTGCCATCGATCACACCCTATGCCATGAGCAAGCCTGCTAATCAGTGGAAACGAAGTACTCACTGCACTTCCCACCCCGCGTTCCCTGCCCCAGATCCATGGAGAACACAGTGCATTGATTTGCCTGACATGGCTCCGTGAGCTGGTGGATACACCTATGCATTGAAACTGACTTCCGTCCACAGTTGCACCTGAAAGCACCCAGTGCTGCAGTCGTTGACTGCTTTACTGATCTTCATTGGCACACACGTTACATTTTAGGTGCTCTGGGCAGGATGCAGAATCTCTCTGATGGCATCCTGATCAAACCAGAGGCAACACAACATAATTTGCTGCACTTAACAGTTAAATTTCAGACGCTTCATTGTGGAAAATGAGACGATCCAGAAAGAATCACTGCAGCATCACAAGAAAAACTGACTGACATCTGCCCTATGTAGAAATACACCCTTGCCGGACACTGCGCTCAGCAATAAAAACTTAATTTATTCAGGCAAACTGCTGGAAATGAGGCCATGTTAATTCACATTGAAATATCCACACTTGGAAAGCCGATATTTCTCGCTCCCAAAATCAAGTTGCTTTTTGAAGGCGCTCACTGCTTTTCGCCAGCTGTTGTATTTCACAGCTCTGAAGTGACTTGCAGCTGCAAAACAGTCTGAATGGACTATTCAGAGCACAAGCAAGTGGGCGGGACTTTGTGTCATTTTTCTTTTAAGGGGTGAACTTTCACCTATTTAATTTTGCACCCAATTCTATTTATTATTATCTTTTCACTGGATTGCTTATGGATGTTATATACATAGAGGTCTTCAACTTACTAACAACTGCATGAGCAAAGAACATTTTAGTTTTCAAAATGCACATCTTTTACTTCATGCAAGATCTGTCACAAAGACATTACGGGCAACATAAGTGGGAATTGAAGCAATAACACCAATTGCAGAATTCATGAAGCATTTTAATCTTATTTTTGTCTTATATATTCAATTGCAGTTATAGAATCAATAGAATTAGTGGCGGGATTCTCCAATCCTGCGGCAGAGTGTCCACGCCGTCGTAAACGCCGTCGCATTTTACGACGGCGTGAATGGGCCACTCCCACGACTAATCCTGGTCTCTCCAAGGGGTACTTGAGCGGTTCGCGCCGCTCCAGTTGCAGATCCCAGCGCGAACTGTGCGGCCCGGGATCCGCTCATGCGCAGTTGCGCTGGCGCCAATGAGGACATGCGCAGTGGCACCGGCGCCAACGCGCGCATGCGCAGTGGCCTCCTTCAACGCGCCGGCCCCGACGCAACATGGCGCAGGACTACAGGGGCCGGTGCGTAGGAAAGGAGGCCCTCAGCCACAGAAGCTGGCCAGGCCACATCGGAGGCCCCCCCAGGGTCGGACCCCCCCTCCCACCCCAAAGGCTCCCACCCGACCCTTACACGCCGAGGTCCCGCCAGCCCAGAGCAGGTTAGAATGGCGGCGGTGGGACTCGGCTCTTTTCTTATGGCCGCTCGGCCCATCCGACCGGAGAATCGGTGGGCCGGCCGCGCAGAGCGCTCTGCAGAGAATCGCGTGCCAGCGTCAGGGCGGCGTGGTGAGATTCACGCGGCCCGCCAGCGATTCTCCGACCCGGCGCGGGGTCGGAGAATTCGGCCCTAGGTTTTGGATTACCATACAGAAAAGTTTAAAAGTAGCAATGTATTTTTTTGATGAAATTACGAATGTTGGAGTTCTACCGCCAAATTCGACGCAAATAAAAATGCAGCATTGCAGCAAATGTTGCTTCTTCTGTCTTGCATTTTGTTAGATATTCCCACGAACCTACGTTCTGACCCCTTTTTACAATTACAGCAATAAATGCACAATTATGTCACAACAGTTAACTCTGAGGGATGCCACACACATTGCACTGGCAAAATCGATTCTTTATGAAGGAACATATTTGACCTTCACTGATGGTTCAGTTGGCAAAAGCCACCTGTAAATGAACCATGCAGAGCAGGATGGTCTCAGGACCAATCCGCAGAACTGAGTTAGATATTTAGAGTCGGAGGAATAATATCAATGCTACAATTGATTTCAGTGTCCCACATGTTAGAGACAGGAAACTCAGCTGAAGCTCGCAAGAAATAAAATCAACTGGCATTCATGCCAATGCTCCTTTTGCCAAAGCACAAGCATGGGCATCAGGTAAGGACTTGATCAGACTTAACTGAGATGTTGTCTCCTATGACTACACTCTACGACCGAGGCTCATACATGCAGAATAGCCACCTAGATCAGGTACTGGAGGGCAGTCAGCACCCATGGAATGACACTCCAGCGAACACTGTACTTTGGAGGAGAGGAACGATGGGATAAAATTAGAAGGAATTTAAAAAGTTTTACAAAGTAATAAGATAGTTTTTGAATGTCTCTTGAGCACAGAAACCACCATTCTAGTTTTGGGAAAAATGATGGGAAGTACAGAACTCAAAAGAAAGAAAGAAGAAAAACTTGCACTTTCTAGCACCTTATCAAATCATCGAAGCTGCTTCATGTAGTATAATTACTGTTCTGTGATCAATTTTCAAAAACTTCTTTCATGCGGTGTGGGCCTTACTGGCTAGGCCAGTATTTGTTGCCCTGCCACAATTGCCCTTGAGAAGTTGATGGTGAACCACCTTCTTGAGCCGCTGTGGTCCATGGGGTGTAGATACACCCACGGTGCTGTTAGGAGGAAGTTCCAGGATTTTGACCCAGCGACTGTGAAGGACAGGCAACATTTCCAAGTCAGAGTGGTGAATGACTTAGAAGGGAACTTGCAGCTGGTGATATTCCTTTTAAAAAAATATATATTTATTAAGAATTTTAACACAATTTTTCACCCTTACAAACAACCCCCCCCCCCCTTAACAAAAAGAAAGAAAGCGCACGTTGCAAGACATGAACATGGTAAATCGAGGTTAATCGAGTTTTGTCTTTCATTCCTAGAGGGAATTCAAGACTAGGGAGGTTATGCTGCAATTGTATAAGGTGTTGGTGAGGCCACATCTGGAGTATTGTGTTCAGTTATGGTCTCCTTACCTGAGAAAGGACATATTGGCACTGGAGAGAGTGCAGAGGAGATTCACTAGGTTGATCCCAGAGTTGAGGGGATTAGATTATGACGAGAGGTTGAGTAGACTGGGACTGTACTCATTGGAGTTTAGAAGGATGCGGGGGGATCTTATTGAAACATATAAAATTATGAAGGGAATAGATAGGATAGATGCGGGCAGGTTGGGGAAAGCAGAACTAGGGGGCATAGCCTCAAAATAAGGGGAAGTAGATTTAGGACAGAGTTTAGGAGGAACTTCTTCACCCAAAGGGTTGTGAATCTCTGGAATTCCTTGCCCAGTGAAGCAATTGAGGCTCCTTCTTTAAACGTTTTTTTAAGAAAAAGATAGATACCTTTCTAAAGAATAAAGGGATTTGGGGATATGGTGTACGGGCCGGAGAGTGGAGCTGAGTCCACAAAGATCAGCCATGATCTCATTGAATGGCGGAGCAGGCTCGAGGGGCCAGATGACCTACTCCTGTTCCTAGTTCTTATGTTCTTATGTAAATCGATACGTTACAGAGCTTTGTACATTGGGTTCCTCTCGTACATGTCAGTTTTCCAGATCCTTCATGTATTTTCTTGCTCAAATCCCCTTCCCTCCCTCCCCCCCCACCACAAAAGATATCCCCCCCCCCCCCCCCCACCCACCCCCCTCTCCCCCCCCTGGGTTGCTGCTGCTGCTGCCGACCTTCATCTAACGCTCCGCGAAATAGTCTAGGAACGGTTGCCACCGCCTGTAGAACCCCTGCGCAGACCCTCTCAAGGCAAACTTTATCCTCTCCAATTTAATAAGCCCTGCCATATCATTTATCCAGGCCTCCACGCTGGGGGGCTTCGCCTCCTTCCACATTAGCAAGATCCTTCACCGGGCTACTAGGGACGCAAAGGCCAGAATGCCGGCCTCTTTCGCCTCCTGTACTCCCGGCTCGTCCACTACTCCAAATAGTGCTAGCCCCCAGCTTGGCTTGACCCGGACTTTCACCACCTTAGATACTGTTCCCGCCACTCCCCTCGAGAACCCGTCCAGTGCCGGGCATGACCAAAACATATGGACATGGTTTGCCGGACTTCCTGAGCACCTCGCACATCTGTCCTCTACCCCAAAGAACTTACTCAGCCTTGCCCCCGACATGTGCGCTCTATGAACCACCTTGAATTGTATCAGGCTAAGCCTGGCACACGAAGAAGAGGAATTAGCCCTACTTAGGGCATCAGCCCATAGCCCCTCCTCAATCTCCTCCCCCAGCTCCTCCTCCCATTTACCCTTCATCCCCTCTACCAACGCCTTCCCCTCTTCTTTCATATCCTGGTACATCGCCGACACCTTGCCCTCTCCGACCCATACACCCGTGATCACCCTGTCTTGGATCTCCTGTGCCGGGAGCACCGGGAATTCCCTCACCTGTCGCCTCACAAGCGCCCTCACCTGCATGTATCTGAAAGCATTTCCCGGGGGTAGCCCAAACCTCTCCTCCAGTGCCCCTAGGCTCACAAACGTCCCATCAATGAAAAGGTCCCCCATTCTTCTAATCCCTGCCCGATGCCAGCTCTGAAACTACCCGTCCATCCTCCCTGGGACAAACCGATGGTTACCCCGATTGGGGACCACACCGAGGCTCCCATTGCACCGCTGTGTCGTCTCCACTGGCCCCAGATCTTTAGCGTTGCCGCCACCACCGGACTCGTGGTGTACCTTGTCGGCGAGAGCGGCAGCGGTGCCGTCACCAGCGCCCCCAGACTCGTTTCCTTGCAGGACGCCATCTCCAACCTCTTCCATGCCACCCTCTCCCCCTCCATCACCCACTTACGGATCATCGCCACATTTGCTGCCCAGGAGGAGCCACCCAGATTCGGCAGCGCCAACCCTTCTCGGTCCCTACTGCGCTCCAGAAACCCTCTCCTTACCCTCAGGGTCTTATTCGCCCACACAAAACCCATAATACTTCTGCCTACCCTCTTAAAAAAGGCCTTGGTGATTACAATTGGAAGGTACTGGAACACAGAAAGAAACCTCGGGAGGACCACCATTCTGACCGACTGCACTCTACCCGCTAACGAGAGCGGCAACATGTCCCATCGTTTGAAGTCCTCCTCCATCTGCTCCACCAGCCTCGTCAGGTTAAGTTTATGAAGGGCCCCCCAGCTCCTAGCTATTTGGATACCCAGGTACCGAAAGCTCCTTTCCTCCCTCCTCAGCGGTAGGTCGTCTATCCCCCTTTCCTGGTCTCCTGCCTGTACTACAAAAAGCTCATTCTTCCCTACATTAAGCTTATAGCCCGAAAAATCCCCAAACTCCTTTAGAGTCTGCATGACCTCCACCATCCCCTCCACTGGATCCGCCACATACAGCAACAGGTCGTCTGCATAAAGCGTCACTCGATGCTCCTCTCCCCCTCGGACCACCCCCCTCCATTTCCTAGACTCCCTTAATGACATGGCCAAGGGTTCAATTGCTAATGCAACTAACAAGGGGGACAGGGGGCACCCAACAAAGAACAAAGAACAAAGAACAAAGAAATGTACAGCACAGGAACAGGCCCTTCGGCCCTCCAAGCCCGTGCCGACCATGCTGCCCGACTAAACTACAATCTTCTACACTTCCTGGGTCCGTATCCTTCTATTCCCATCCTATTCATATATTTGTCAAGATGCCCCTTAAATGACCCTATCGTCCCTGCTTCCACTACCTCCTCTGGTAGCGAGTTCCAGGCACCCACTACCCTCTGCGCAAAAAACTTGCCTCGTACATCTACTCTAAACCTTGCCCCTCTCACCTTAAACCTATGCCCCCTAGTAATTGACCCCTCTACCCTGGGGAAAAGCCTCTGACTATCCACTCTGTCTATGCCCCTCATAATTTTGTATACCTCTATCAGGTCTCCCCTCAACCTCCTTCGTTCCAGTGAGAACAAACCAAGTTTATTCAACCGCTCCTCATAGCTAATGCCCTCCATACCAGGCAACATTCTGGTAAATCTCTTCTGCACCCTCTCTAAAGCCTCCACATCCTTCTGGTAGTGTGGCGACCAGAATTGAACACTATACTCCAAGTGTGGCCTAACTAAGGTTCTATACAGCTGCAACATGACTTGCCAATTCTTATACTCAATGCCCCGGCCAATGAAGGCAAGCATGCCGTATGCCTTCTTGACTACCTTCTCCACCTGTGTTGCCCCTTTCAATGACCTGTGGACCTGTACTCCTAGATCTCTTTGAGTTTCAATACTCTTGAGGGTTCTACCATTCACTGTATATTCCCTACCTGCATTAGACCTTCCAAAATGCATTACCTCACATTTGTCCGGATTAAACTCCATCTGCCATCTCTCCGCCCAAGTCTCCAGACAATCTAAATCCTGCTGTATCCTCCGACAGTCCTCATCGCTATCCGCAATTCCACCAACCTTTGTGTCGTCTGCAAACTTACTAATCAGACCAGTTACATTTTCCTCCAAATCATTTATATATACTACAAAGAGCAAAGGTCCCAGCACTGATCCCTGTGGAACACCACTGGTCACAGCCCTCCAATTAGAAAAGCATCCCTCCATTGCTACTCTCTGCCTTCTATGGCCTAGCCAGTTCTGTATCCACCTTGCCAGCTCACCCCTGATCCCGTGTGACTTCACCTTTTGTACTAGTCTACCATGAGGGACCTTGTCAAAGGCCTTACTGAAGTCCATATAGACAACATCCACTGCCCTACCTGCATCAATCATCTTAGTGACCTCCTCGAAAAACTCTATCAAGTTAGTGAGACACGACCTCCCCTTCACAAAACCGTGCTGCCTCTCACTAATACGTCCATTTGCTTCCAAATGGGAGTAGATCCTGTCTCGAAGAATCCTCTCCAGTAATTTCCCTACCACTGAAGTAAGGCTCACCGGCCTGTAGTTCCCGGGATTATCCTTGCTACCCTTCTTAAACAGAGGAACAACATTGGCTATTCTCCAGTCCTCCGGGACATCCCCTGAAGACAGCGAGGATCCAAAGATTTCTGTCAAGGCCTCAGCAATTTCCTCTCCAGCCTCCTTCAGTATTCTGGGGTAGATCCCATCAGGCCCTGGGGACTTATCTACCTTAATATTTTTTAAGACACCCAACACCTCGTCTTTTTGGATCACAATGCGACCCAGGCTATCTATACCCCCTTCTCCAGACTCAACATCTACCAATTCCTTCTCTTTGGTGAATACTGATGCAAAGTATTCATTTAGTACCTCACCCATTTCCTCTGGCTCCACACATAGATTCCCTTGCCTATCCTTCAGTGGGCCAACCCTTTCCCTGGCTACCCTCTTGCTTTTTATGTACGTGTAAAAAGCCTTGGGATTTTCCTTAACCCTATTTGCCAATGGCGTTTCGTGACCCCTTCTAGCCCTCCTGACTCCTTGCTTAAGTTCCTTCCTACTTTCCTTATATTCCACGCAGGCTTCGTCTGTTCCCAGCCTTTTAGCCCTGACAAATGCCTCCTTTTTCTTTTTAACGAGGCCTACAATATCACTCGTCATCCAAGGTTCCCGAAAATTGCCGTATTTATCTTTCTTCCTCACAGGAACATGCCGGTCCTGTATTCCTTTCAACTGCCACTTGAAAGCCTCCCACATGTCAGATGTTGATTTGCCCTCAAACATCCGCCCCCAATCTATGTTCTTCAGTTCCCGCCTAATATTGTTATAATTAGCCTTCCCCCAATTTAGCACATTCATCCTCGGACCACTCTTATCCTTGTCCACCAGTACTTTAAAACTTACTGAATTGTGGTCACTGTTACCGAAATGCTCCCCTACTGAAACATCTACCACCTGGCCGGGCTCATTCCCCAATACCAGGTCCAGTACCGGCCCTTCCCTAGTTGGACTGTCTGCATATTGTTTTAAGAAGCCCTCCTGGATGCTCCTTACAAACTCCGCCCCGTCTAAGCCCCTGGCAGTAAGTGAGTCCCAGTCAATATTGGGGAAGTTGAAGTCTCCCATCACCACAACCCTGTTGTTTTTACTCTTTTCCAAAATCTGTCTACCTATCTGCTCCTCTATCTCCCGCTGGCTGTTGGGAGGCGTGTAGTATACCCCCAACATTGTGACTGCACCCTTCTTATTCCTGATCTCTACCCATATAGCCTCACTGCCCTCTGAGGTGTCCTCTCGCAGTACAGCTGTGATATTCTCCCGAACAAGTAGCGCAACTCCACCTCCCCTTTTACATCCCCCTCTATCCCGCCTGAAACATCTAAATCCTGGAACGTTTAGCTGCCAATCCTGCCCTTCCCTCAACCAGGTCTCTGTAATGGCAACAACATCATAGTTCCAAGTACTAATCCAAGCTCTAAGTTCATCTGCCTTACCCGTAATGCTCCTTGCATTAAAACATATGCACTTCAGGCCACCAGACCCGCTGTGTTCAGCAACTTCTCCCTGTCTGCTCTGCCTCAGAGCCACACTGTCCCTATTCCCTGCCTCGTCCCGCGATACAGCCGAAAGTACTCCGACCTCTGCCGATTCGTAACCACACTCGCCACCGGGGCTCTGTATATGAGCTTAACCCAACTATTAAACCCTCCCCCGAACCCAAACCTATGCAGCACTTCCCAGAGGTACTCCCACTCTACTCGGTCAAAGGCCTTCTCCCCGACCATAGCCGCCACTATCTCCGCCTCTCCCTCCACTGATGGCATCATTATCACGTTTAAGAGCTGCCGCACATTGGTGTTTAGCTGCCTACCCTTTACAAATCCTGTCTGGTCCTCGTGAATCACAGTCCTCGATCCTTGTAGCCAGCACTTTTGTCAGCACGTTGAGGAGCGAGATCGGCCTGTATGACCCACATTGCAGTGGGTCCTTGTCCCGCTTCAGGATCAAAGAGATCGTCGCCTCCGACATTGTCGGCAGCAGGGTCCCTCCCTCCCTTATCTCATTAAAAGTTCTCACTAACAACGGGGCCAAAAGGTCTACGTACTTCCTGTAGAACTCAACCAGGAACCCGTCTGGTCCCGGGGCCTTCCCTGCCTGCATACTCCCCAGACCTGTGATCAGCTCCTCCAACCCAATTGGTGCCCCCAAACCAGCCACCTCCTGCTCCTCCACCCTCGGGAACCTCAGTTGGTCCAAGAATTGTCGCATCCCCTCTTCCCCCGCTGGGGGTTGGGATCTGTACAGCTCCTCATAGAAGGCCTTGAATGCCTCATTTACTTTCGTCGCACTCCGCACCGTAGCTCCCCTTCCATCCTTGACTCCACCTATTTCCCTCGCTGCCATCCTCTTACGGAGCTGGTGTGCCAGCATCCGACTCGCCTTCTCCCCATACTCATATGTCGCCCCCTGCGCTTTCCTCCACTGTGCCTCTGCTTTCCCTGTGGTCAACAGGTCAAACTCCGTCTGGAGATTTCACCTTTCCCTGAGTAGTCCCTCTTCAGGGGCCTTTGCGTATCTCCTGTCCACTCTTAAAATCTCCCCCACTAACCTCTCCCTTTCCATGCCCTCTGTCTTCTCCCTATGAGCCCTGATGGAGATTAGCTCCCCCCTGATCACCGCCTTCAGCGCCTCCCATACCACCCCCACCTGTACCTCCCCGTTGTCGTTGGCCTCCAAGTACCTTTCAATACACCCCCTCACCCTCCCACACACCGCCTCATCTGCCAGCAGTCCCACATCCAACCGCCACAACGGGCGTTGGTCCCTCTCCTCTCCCAACTCCAGTTCCACCCAGTGCGGGGCGTGATCTGAGATGGCTATGGCCGAATACTCCGTTCCCTCCACTTTTGGGATCAGCGCCCTGCCCAGAACAAAAAAATCTATCCGGGCGTAGGCTTTGTGCACGCGGCCTTGTCTCATTTCCCCCATCCCCGAGCCTCCTCTCCCCCCAGCACCAGCGCCCACCGTCTCGTACGGTCTTCTCACCCGGTCCCTTTCCCCATCCCCATCCATCCCCCAATCCGTGGCACATTTCCTGCGCTATGTACAACAAACATCAAACATCCCCCCCACCCTCACAAATCCTCAGTTTGAGTCTAACTTTTCAGTTTTAATAAAGGTCCAAGCCTCCTCAGGCGTTTCAAAATAGTGATGTTGATCCTTGAATGTGACCCACAGTCGCGCTGGCTGCAGCATTCCGAATCTCACTCCTTTCTGGTGCAACACCGCCTTGGCCCGGTTGAAACCCGCTGTCCTCTTTGCTACCTCCGTGCTCCAGTCCGGGAATATTCGGATCTCCGCATTCTCCCAGCTGCTACTCCGCTCTTTCTTGGCCCATTTCACGACCCTCTCTCTGTCCGTGAAATGGTGAAACCTCACCACAATCACCCTTGGCGGCTCATTAGCCTTGGGCCTCCTCGCCAGCACCCGGTGTGCCCCATCCAGCTCCAAAGGCCTCGAAGGGGCCTCTGCGCCCATCATCGACTCGAGCATCGTGCTCGCATATGCCCCGACATCGGCCCCCTCCACTCCTTCAGGGTGACCCAGGATCCGAGGATTCTTTCTCCTCGACCTGTTCTCCAGATCTTCGAATCTTCCCGCCCACCTTTTGTGCAGCGTCTCGTGCGCCTCCACCCTCACCGCCAGGCCCAAGATCTCATCCTCGTTATCATTAACATTTTTCTGCACCTCCTGGATCTTTACCTCGTGGGCTTTCTGGGTCATCCCTAATCCTTCAATCGCCGACAGCATAGGCGCCAGCATCTCTTTCCGCAGCTCCTCAAAAAAGCGCTTAATGAACTCTTGCAGCTCTGGACCACCTTCCACTTTATCTCCGGCTGCCGCCATCTTGTTTTTCTTCCCTCGCTTCTCCCGTTGCTCCAGCGCCGCTTTTTTGGCCGTTTCACTCCTTGTTCGATCCATAAACCATGAAGAGGGACCTCACTCTCCCCTTCCCACACGGAACGTCTTCAAAAAAGTCCCGTTGGGGCTCTTCTAGAGAGCCCGAAAGTCCGTGATCGTGGGAGCTGCCGAATCGTGCGGCTTAGCTCCGCATCGCCGCAACCGGAAGTCGCTGGTGATATTCCTGTGTGCCTGCTGCCCTTGTCCTTCCAGGTGGTAGATGTTGCGGGTTTGGTTGGATTTGTTGAAGGCCCTTGGTGAGCAACCATTTTATGAACATATCCTAGAAAAAGCAATGAGGTGAAACTTTCAAGAATTGGGTGTTGTTGAGTCATGATGTTGGACAGGAAGTGGAAACTTTCCTCTTGTTCTTTAAATAGTGTTAAGGGATCTTTAGTCAAAGGAACAGGCATATAGGATCTCAGTTTAATGTTTTCTCCAAATGATAGCATCTCCCTTGTTATGGTTAAAGTTGCTCTAACAACACCCCTGTTGTTATGACACCGAATATAAAACCAGAACATTCGGTCAAATTTCTTTCTGTTCACATGTCTGAATACATGGGCCCAAAATTTGGCAGGAGGCCATTCGGGTATGTGTTTCTCCTGATTTTCCTTAAGTCTCCGCAATATGCCGAGGGGTCAACATCATTTGCCTTTAAACTATTAAAAACAACATTTTTATGCATCCAGCTCATTCCAATCTAAAAGTTCATCTCACTGTGCTTTGAATGAGTACATATTCATAACATCCCTTTAATTTTTTGAGCTCTGCCTCCTGTGTCGTTTTATTGTTGGAGCCTGATACGTTGCCATTATTAACCTGATGCTCATGAGCAGCTGTTTATCAAGAATTCTTATCAACACTTCAGCAGACAGTTATCACAGTTTGTTGGCTCAGAATCCATTCGCGTTGGAGTTGATTAATTCCAGAGCCACATTTCCGAGAAGGACAGACTTCCATAACAACTCTTTAAGTGTCAGGATCTGAGATACTTGAGAAAAAAAATGGTGTTCATGCACTTTTGTGTCAATTGAATGTGCCAGATGAACACATTTGATCTTTAGAACTCATTTTGTCATGTCATGTTTTAAAAGGATAGCTCTTACATAGATTTCAAGAATCCATGTGGATTTGTTTATTTTTCACTTTACTCCCAAATATCTTTCCTACCAAGGTGAGTTACATAAGGTTTCAGAATTAAGTGTTGTATTTTTGTGTCAAAACCATTGCTTGTGATTTTGATTTATGAATCTGCACTTGGACTTTGTGGAGGTCTTTTGGCACAGTGAGTAGTGTTCCTGCCTGTGAGTCAAAAGCCCTGGGTTCAAGTCCCACCTCAGGACTCGATAGCCAAAGAAAAGGTTTTGTGATATGGCCAAACAGGTCAATTATCAACCTGCAAATCCTTCTAAGACATGCCAATGGCAGATAGGAGCGATTGCAAGTGATGGAAAGAAGGTTGGAGCCTCTACCATCACTATTCATATCTCCAGACTACAACATGCATGTAAAAGTGCATGTTGCCACAGAAAGTTGGACTCTCTGAGCAAACTGCAACATACCTGGGCGGCAAGATTGCACAGTGGTTAGCACTGCTACCTCTGGAGCTCCAGTCATCCAGGTTCAATTCTAGTCTCGGGTGACTTCAGTGTGGAGTTTGCACTTTCTCACTCTGTCTTTGTGGGTTTCCTCCGGGTGCTCCAGTTTCCTCCCACAGTCCAAAGATGTGCAGGTTAGGTGGATTAACCATGCTAAATTACCCCTTAGAGGCCAAAAGGTTAGGTAGGGTTACAGGGATAGGGTGGTGGTGTGGGCTTAAGTAGGGTGGCACTGCACCGGTTTTACACCTGGGCAGGGGGATGGCACGGTGCACGAGGGTGGTACGGTGGCACAGTGGCTAACACTGCTGCCTCACAGCACCAGGGACTCGGGTTCAATTGCGGCCTTGGGTGACTGTGTGGAGTATGCACATTCTCCCTGTGTCTGCGTGGGTTTCCTCCGGGTGCTCCGGTTTCCTCGCACAGTCCAAAGATGTGCAGGTTAGGTGGATTGGCCATGATAAATTGCACCTTAGTGTCCAAAAGATTGGGTGAGTTGTGGTGATAGGACAGGAGATTGGGCCTAAGTAGGGTGCTCTTTCAGTGTTGGTACAGACTTGATGGGCCGAATAGTCTCCTTCTACTCTGTATAGATTCTATGATTATATGATAAAGCACCCAATATTGTGGACAGCGTGTGCAAGCACATCGGAAATGTGTCAGTAAAGACACAAAAAATGGTATCCAGGGATCGCTCCTGAATTAGGTGTTCGACCTTTTGAGTGTTGTGTTTTTCTAATGATACCTTACTCAAAGAAAATAGTGTGAACACGTTGTGGGTTAATTTATTTAAACTAGGTACTAGGTTCAGCTTTGCAAATGATGATGAAGGCATCAGCAGCAGAGCTGTGTGTGTTGTGTTCTGCTCATAGGCCAAAATAAAACCGAGAGTGGATCACATGACACACTTCCCTTCAAGTGATGGCATGCTGCTATCCCTTTAAAGCATATGACATGCAATTAAGAATCGAATGCCTGTTTCAGACCTCTTTCTTTCAATTTTGTGACACTAAACACAGTAGGTGCTAGGCCAGTTGCATTCAGGAAAAATGTGGTTTACCTGCAGTATTAAAGGAATTGGAGAATGCAACCTACAAAGGTACCTAACAGAATGTGGAGGTTGCAGGTGCAGAAGTTTTCCTCTACAGAGTCAATGACCGTTGATGACTCCTATGTGGCCTTCATCCAATTGTTTCAGATCATTGCCCTCCCTTCCCAGTGACTCCTTTTCCCAATCACACTTTATCTTTTCAATTGCCCAAATTCCCTTCCCTGTCAATCTCCCTCCCCTCCCAATCTTTTCTGGTTATGTTGAACATTTCAGCTCCCCCACCTCCCCAACCATATAGAATGTAATGGAGGGCCACAGATAATGGTGCAGCAGCTTGAAATCCAATGGCAATTCACCAGTCAGCTTCTTGCAGCTCATACGGGTCTCATATAAATTGAGGCCTGGGGCAAAATTCTCCGGAAACGGTGCGATGTCCGTCGACTGGCGCCCAAAATGGCGCAAATCAGACGGGCATCGCACCACCCCAAAGGTGTGGAATGCTCCGCATCTTTGGGGGCCGAGCCCCAACATTGAGGGGCTAGGCCGGCGCCGGAGGAATTTCCGCCCGCCAGCTGGCGGAAAAGGCCTTTGGTGCCCCGCCAGTTGGCGCGGAAATGACATCTCCGGGCGGCGCATGCACGGGAGCGTCAGCGGCCGCTGACAGCATTCCCGCGCATGCGCAGTGGAGGGAGTCTCTTCCACCTTCGCCATGGTGGAGACCGTGGCGGAGGCGGAAGGGAAAGAGTGCCCCCACGGCACAGGCCCGTCCGCGGATCGGTGGGCCCCGATCGCGGGCCAGGCCACTGTGGGGGCACTCCCCGGGGCCAGATCGCCCCGCGCCCCCCCCAGGACCCTGGAGCCTGCCCGCGCCGCCTTGTCCCGCCGGTAAGGTAGGTGATTTAATTTACGCCGGTGGGACAGGCATTTTAGCGGTGGGACTTCGGCCCATCCGGGCTGGAGAATCGAGCGGTGGGGCCCGCCAACCGGCGCGGCGCGATTCCCACCCCCGCCGAATCTCCGGTGCCGGAGACTTCGGCAACCGGCGGGGGCGGGGTTCATGGCAGCCCCCGGCGATTCTCCGACCCGGCGGGAGCTCGGAGAATTTCGCCCCAGGTGCCAGATATGGAGGCATAATATAAAAATCTAACTATTCCAGACCAGGTACTGTTCCCTGCATCCAATTCAGGCCAGCTGGTCGACACAAACCAATGTCTCAGTCATTAAAGCCCATCCTTCTCGCTACTACTTGATGTGTTATGTACTCTGGGATAACACAGGCTGCAACTCGATGCAGCTTTGACCAAAAGATACTCCAGACTTTGAAGTAAGTTCAATGTGATTTATTGAACCATGAGCACAGTTCTCTATGAGTTCAACTCTCCTGCTAATCTTGCTGTAGTAAATCAGTCTAACTAACCAGTCTGCTCTAAGCCATGCGGTGGGTGTGATGCTTCTGATCTGCCCCTATCCTTCTCTCTCAGTGTCGCCTGTGGAAAGAGAAAGAGCATGTGTGCCCTGTCCTTTTATATATGGGTTGTGTAATGCCCCCTGTGGTAGTGTCACCTCTGGGTGTCTTGACTGTCCATTGGTCGTGTCCTATTCTAAGTGTTCATTAGCTGTACGTCTGCATGTCATGACATCTCCGGTGCTCCCTCTAGTTTTTACTTAGTTGTAGTGTATTTACATTAACCCCTTGTGTACTTACAGTGATGCATATCACCACACTACTGACACAATTTATTATCAAGTAATTTCAACCCCTGATTCTCCCTTTCCTCTATTCATGGCACTGATTAATGCTGGGTAGTGTACCGCAGGTGTCAATATAACCTTTGACATCTCACTCAAGTGGCTACTTTCCATTTGTGGGGCTGGGTCCTCAGCGCCATAGGCAGCAGTGCTAACGACTGCATCACCGTGCCGTCCTCCTTTTGTGACCTTGACAGTGATATGATTGAGATATTCTATGAGGACCATCATAGCTGGGTTTGATCCTTTACAGGCCATATGCATTTGTACTTTTCAGAAGGGATCACAGGTTATAGTGACCAAGAAACTGAACCGTTTTTGATTTTAAGCCCACTCCCTAACCCAGTGGTGCTGTAACCCAATGTAACGTCCCTCTACCTAGCTCGAATAAGATCAGTTAACTCAGCAACATCCAAGGAATCCATCTAGAATCTTCCACCTCCTTGTTCGTGAATATTACAACAGGCACTTACCCACGAAGCTGCCAGTAGACCATCTTGACTGATTTTAAAATTATGCTTGCCAGGTAATGAATAAATCTCATCTCATTTATTTGAGGTGACAGTCATTTGGCAGTCTATTCTTGGCGATGCTGATGAGACAGTGAAAGTCCCTGGTTTGTATTAAAATTCTGCTCCATGATTATCTGATGCAAAGTTCATTGCTTGGCAAATAGAAAAGCACTTGGATTAATATTCAGCACCTGGAACCTTTTTATAAGTATATATCAATCAAGGGAAAAAAAGCTTTTTTGTAACTAGAATATTCCAGCCTGTTTGAGAATGTGTAAACAAATCATAAAACCATGAAGGAAGAGAAAACTTGTCAAAAGATCTAAGAGGCAAAAGGCAGAAAGCAACTTTCAAAAGCAAAGAGAGTATTGAGAAAGGACCCCTTGTTAAACATGCGGTGCTGGATTCTCCGTTCCTGTGACTAAGTGTTGACGCTGGGGCAGGTTTGGGGAGTTCTACAACAGCAAAACTGGCGGCGCACCTGGACTGATTCAGAAACTGTTGAGGGGCTAGCACTGGCGCCACGTGGAACACAATAGATTCCAATGAGAAACAGTGCTGGATTTGCCAGATTCGCAATTGACACTCGGGAGGCTGACAAGCTGCAGCCATATATACACACATCACTCCCCACACACACCATCCCAGCCAACAAGATGGCAGCCAGGAGATGGCATAGGCAGTAAACACCATCCGGACCGATCAGTGCATAACAAACCTGCACACCCACCTCAGGACAGCCAGGGTGAGTAGGCAGCACTGTGCCCCGGCATCAACCCCTGTCCCACACATCCATTACACCCCGTCCCTATCTCACCCCTCCGTCCCACCGAGAGAGGGCCAAGCTCCCACCCTGCGCCATATCGGCACCCATAACGGCCGCCATGGCCGGGTGCCCTGCCCACTGAAGCCACCAGCTAGCCACCCCCTGGCTGCATGCGTCGGTCGAACAGTCTAAAACTGTGCGTTTTTGGGACTTTCGGTTGCAGCTATGCTGAGGTAGGTCGCACGTTCGGCAGCTCCCGCCAGGAACGGACTTTTGGGCTCTTTAGAGGGGCTCCAACGGCAATTGTTCGATGGCTCCCAGTGTGGGAAAGTGACAGCAAGGTTCCCCCGGCACTGTATGGATTGGACCAGGAGTGGAGCGGTTAAGAAAGTGATTCTGGTGCAGCGGAAAGTGCGAGGGAGGAGAAGAAAGATGGCGACAGGTGGAAACCAAGCAGCGTGGGCGCAGTGGTTGCAGGAGCAGCAGGAGTTCCTTAAACGCTGCTTTGCGGAGCTGAAGATAGAAATGCTGGCGCCAATGAAGGCGTCGATTGAGAAGCGTGTGGAGACCCAGAAGGCCCAAGGGGCGGCGGTCCGGGAGGTGCGGCAAAAAGCCTCGGAGAACGAGGACGAGATCTTGGGCCTGGCGGTGAAGGTGGAGGCGCACGAGGCGCTGCAAAAGAGGTGGGCGGAAAAATTTGAGGACCTGGAGAATAGGTCGAGGAGGAAGAATCTTCGGATTCTGGGTCTCCCTGAAGTAGTGGAGGGGCCGATGCCGGGGCATATATGAGCACGATGCTCAATTCGCTGATGGGCGCGGGAGCTTTCCCGAGGCCCCTGGAGCTGGATGGGGCTCATCGGGTCCTGGCAAGGAGACCCAAAGCCAACGAGCCACCAAGGGCTGTAGTGATGAGATTCCACCGCTTTATGGACAGAGAGTGCGTCCTGAAATGGGCCAAAAAAGAATGGAGCAGCAGGTGGGAGAACACGGAGATCCGAATCTACCAGGACTGGAGTGCGGAGGTGGCAAAGAAGAGGGCTGGTTTTAACTGGGCTAAGGTGGTTCTCCATTGGAAGGGGGTGAAGTTTGGGATGCTGCAGCCAACGCGATTGTGGGTCACGTTCCAAGATCGGCACCATTATTTTGAGACGCCTGATGAGGCATGGAACTTTATCCAGTCTGAAAAGTTGGACTCAAACTGAAGGTTTGTCGTGGGGGGGTGTTTACTGCATTTGGGGAATGTTCTTTTTGTTTTGGTGCTGGGTGGGGATGGATGAATGGATTTGATGTGGGGGCTGTGGGAGAGTGTGGGCGTCAGTGTTGGAGGGGCAGGGCCCCGCGGAGGAAGAGGGGGGGTGGAGGCCCGGGGATGGGGAGTTGGGGTAAGGCCGCAAAAAAGTAGCTGCGCCAGAGGGGGCGGGGCCGGCTCAGACGGAAAGCGCGGGCTTTTTCCCGCGTTAGGGAAGGATGGGGGTTGGGCCGGGGGGGAGGGGCGGTGCTGGAGAGGAGCGCACACTGATTGCCAAGAGGTGGGGGGATTCTCACACTGGGGGGTCGATGGAATGGCGGGAGAGGCCGGGGTCAGCAGGAGTCAGCTGACTTAAGGGAGTGTCATGGGGGGAGCAAAATGGCTAGATGAGGATCTAGCGGGGGGGAGGGAAGAGGGGGGGAACTGGGTTGCTGTTGCATTGGCCAAAGGGGAGCTGGAAGTAGGAGAGGTAGTCGGGGTGGGGGTCCACCGCCTGGGGGACTGGAGGGTGCGGGAGACGCGGGCACATGGCTGGCCTAGAAAAGGAGATGGCTAGTCGGCAGGGGGGGGTGGGGGGCGAGTAGCCCCCTGATCCGACTGATAACTTGGAATGTGAGGGGCCTGAACGGGCCGGTCAAGAGGGCCCGGTTGTTCACGCACTTAAAGGGACTGAAGGCAGACGTGGTTATGCTCCAGGAGACGCATCTGAAGGTGGCAGATCAGGTTAGGCTGAGAAAGGGATGGGTAGGGTAAGTCTTTCATTCAGGGCTGGATGCGAAGAACAGAGGGGTTGCAATACTGGTGGGGAAGCGGGTGTTGTTCGAGGCACTGAATATTGTAGCGGATAATGGAGGTCGATATATGATGGTGAATGGTAGGTTGCAGGGGGTGCGGTGAACGTATATGCCCAGAATTGGGATGATGCCGGATTTATGAAACGCATGCTGGGTTGGATTCCGGATCTGGAGGTCGGAGGTAGGAAGCTTGATATTGGGGGGGGACTTCAACACGGTGCTGGACCCAGCACTGGACCGTTCTAGGTCCAGGACGGGTAAGAGGCCGGCTGCGGCCAAGGTGCTCAGGGGGTTTATGGACCAGATGGGGGGAGTGGATCCATGGAGGTTTGCCAGGCCGCTGGCCAGGGAATTTTCCTTTTTTCTCATGTCCATAGAGCCTACTCCCGGATAGATTTTTTCATCTTGAGTAGGGCGCTAATCCCGAAAGTGGAGGGAACGGAATATTTGGCCATAGCCATCTCGGACCACACCCCGCATTGGGTGGAGCTGGAGTTGGGGGAGGAGAGGGACCAGCGCCTGCTGTGGCGCCTCGATGTGGGACTGTTGGCGGATGAGGGGGTGTGCGGGCGGGTGCGGGGGTGTATTGAAAGATACTTGGAGGCCAACGACAACGGGGAGGCGCAGGTGGGGGTAGTCTGGGAGGCGTTGAAGGCGGTGGTCAGGGGAGAGCTAATCTCCATTAGGGCTCACAGGGAGAAGAGAGAGAGGAGGGAGAGGGAGAGGTTGGTGGGGGAGATTTTAAGGATGGACAGGAGTTATGCAGAGGCCCCCGAGGAGGGGCTACTTAGGGAGCGACGGGAAACGCTTTCAGGTACATGCAAGTGAAGGTGTTTGTGAGGTGGCAGGTGAGGGAATTCCCGCTGCTTCCGGCACGTAGGATTCAGGACAGGGTGATTTTGGGTGTATGGGTTGGAGAAGGCAAGGTTTCGGCGATTTACCAGGAGCTGCAGGAAGAGGAGAAGGCCTCGGTGGAGGAGTTAAAGGGCAAGTGGGAGGAGGAGCTTGGGGAGGAGATGGATGAGGGTCTGTGGGCTGATGCCCTGAGTAGGGTTAATTCTTCCTCCTCTTGCACCAGGCTCAGCCTAATACAGTTTAAAGTTACTCACAGAGCACATATAACATGGGCGAGGTTGAGTAGGTTCTTTGGGGTGGAGGACAGGTGTGGGAGGTGCTCGGGGAGCCCAGCAAATCACGTCCATATGCTCTGGTCGTGCCCGGCGCTGGATGGGTTTTGGATGGGTTTTGCGAGGACTATGTCCAAGGTGGTGAACGCCCGGGTCAAGCCGAGCTGGGGATTGGCATTATTTGGGGTATCGGATGAGCCGGGAGTGCGGGAGGCGAAAGAGGCCGGTATTCTGGCCTTTGCATCCCTGGTAGCCCGGCGGAGGATTTTGTTACTGTGGAAAGATGCGAAGCCCCCTAGTGTGGAAGCTTGGATCAATGACATGGTAGGGTTCATCAAGCTGGAGAGGATAACGTTTGCCTTGCGAGGGTCTGTGCAAGAGTTTTTCAGGCGGAGTGTTAGGAGCAGGTCAGCAGCAGCAGCAGCAGCCCAGGGGCAAGGGGTTCTTTTGGGGTGGCATTTGGGTTAAGGTGGGGGGTTTCCCTATTTGTGTTTTCTACTGTTATATGGGGTGTATTGTATTTGGGGGAAATCCAATGTATAATTTGTGCTTGTTGTGTTTTTGTTTCTTTTTCTTGTTGGGGGGGGGGGTTTGTTAAAAATTTGTTGAAAAATTTGAATAAACATATTTTCAAAAAAAAACTGCGTTTTCTGTTCACCACCTAACCAGGAGAAGGATGCTAATAACAGCAGGGAAGGGGAGAAGACTGGAGGAGGGCTGCCTGATCTGCGGCCTCTCGCCGTGGCAGAGCAGTGGGCCCTGGAAGTGGTTGGCAGGCCTTGGGCGAGGAAGTGAGACCCCGCTGAGTTGTGGTCTCCTGTGACATGTGTGTCAATACCTCCCCCAACACTACCCCCGCCCCCATCCACAGCCACAGCCAGAAATCCCCCGTGTGCCGAGCGGCGACCATAACACCAACATGGAGGGGCCACATATGCCCGAAACTCAGTACATTCCCGAGCTTGACACCGATTTCCCATCACAACTGTCTCCAACACCGTCCACCACCCCAGAGACACTCACCTCGATTGGGCACTTTAGTGAAGAGGCTCCTGGGACGCCTCTGGTGCTCACCACACAAGTGATCCGGTACATCAGGTGGAGCGAGGAACTCCCGAGGGGCGGATGGTCGGAGGGCGGGCCAGCTCCTGGGACTAGCTGCTGTCCAGATGGGTTTTGGGCTTCTAGAACAGACAGTCCCATCAATAGTGGAGATGCAGTCGCAGAACTAGGGACTACATGAGGGGTTATGAGTGAGAATCCAGCACCTGCAGGCACAGGTGGAGGAGTCCAACCGCATGCAGGAACAGGAGGTGGTGCTGACCATGCGTGCCACCCAGGCCAACACCGCACGCATGGTGTCCATGGTGGAGGCCTTGGGCGTGAGGGTTTGGCTATGGATCAGAATGCCCAAGGCCTGGAGAAATCTGTGCAGGTAGTGGCTGAGGCCAGAACAGGGCTGCCCTCTCACAGGCAGCCATGTGCTAGAACCATCTGGACATTGCAGCGGCGTTCCTGAGCGTAGCCCAGTCATAGCGGGCCATGGGTAAGAGTGTTGGCGGCATTGCACAGGTGCTGGCCGATGTGGCATAGATGCAGAGGGAGATGGCACAGTCACTGGCTGATGTGGCACAGACACAGAAGGTGGTGGCACACTCACAGCATGATGTGGCGCAGTCCCAGACGGAGGTGGTCCACTCCCTGTTGTCCATGGCCGCGAGAATATAGACCCTGGAGGCCTCCAGGACTGGTAGTGGCAAGAGGAGGGGGAGCCTCTGGGGTTAGCTCTGCTTGGTCCCCACTCGGCGCCTGGAAGTACCCCGTGGCGTAAAAGTTTAGGGCAGCCGTCACCTTGACGGCCAGTGGGAGTGGGTGCCATCTCCCATTCCCCTGTGGTGCCAGGTGTGCCATGATCTGTCAAAGTGTCCCCCTGCTCAGCCGGAGTCTTTAATAGCCTGCCCGGTCAGGCAGATCCTCGAATGACAGGTGTTGCCGGTACACATGAGGCCTCATGTGGCGCCTCCTTTGCACCTCCTCCTTGGCCTGTTGGGCGGCCAGCCCTCCATTCTCAGTGGTTGCATCCTCTTCCACTGCTGCACACTCTGCTGCTGCAGCTTCCTTTTGCTCAAGCAGCTCCAGCTTGTACAGCCACAGGGCATCCCCCAGGGCTGCGGCGACCAGCAGGAAGGCCACCATTGACGGTTGAATTCCAATATTCATTGTCTGCAGGGGGTGAGAGGCTGACATGTTAGCAGGATACGTGCCCCCATATCCAACCAAGTCCAATGGAATATACGGTGGCCCCGGTTGGCACTGCAGACCATGTCCCCGCATGCCCGCCTCCGCCCCCCCCCCCCACTCCTCTCCACACCCCAGTCCCCATCGGTGGCTGGAACCATGGGTGCCTCTGGCCCTGGCACCCATCCCTGCTGCCAATCGCACCATTGGTGCTTGGCCTATGCCAGTGGTAGGCTCTGCGGCCCCCATCCAGTCCCTCCCCTGCAGGGATTACTGTGGGCCATGTAATGGCCTGCCGTTGGGTGCGTCTGGTTAGGGGGGGTGTTATGGCGGAGGGTGGCGTACGTGAGCGGTGGGTTAGGGGCACCCATATGGCTGGTGTCGCTCTGCAGGGCCAGGTGGGTGGTCAGTGGGGTGCACAGCAAGATGGCTGACTTGCGGGCCGCAGCAATGGCAGTCCATGTCTGGGCACCACCCCGGCCTGTCCTCCCATCCCCATCATCCCCCCCATCCCCAACGAGCTTGCCCAGTTTCAGGACTGGCAGCCCACAGTCGCGCCTCTCCGTGTCCTACCTCCTCTCTCTCCCTCATCAGCCATGGCACCAGTTTGATGATTTTTAAAAGCATTTTTAAAAGACCTTGCCGTCGGGAATTCGCCCCAGTGGAGGCGGAGAATTGTGGAGGCCCAGAGAATACAGGGTCACACCCACTAATGATCTGCCAACGGCATTTACTGTGCGTGCATTCCGGAATGCATTGACGCCGCTGCCGAGGCGAAGGAGAATTGCGATTTGGTGTGAAACCGCGCCTGCCATGGCTTCGGTGTCGGAACCGATTCTCCACTCAATTGCGTTTCCCGATTTCGGGGTCAGCTGACGTAAATCCCGCCCATGTCCTTTTTGCCGTACATGTGAAGTTCAATATATATCGATAATGTATGAAAATAAACAGAAAGTAATGATTTATCAAAAAAGCATCTCTGATGGGAACCAAAGTGATGCGGACGCGGGAATAGCATCTTTACCTCAATCTCCGGCGCTACTCTTTTTGTAATTCTTCTTTTATCCTGTTTGTGTGGCACATGCTTGCCTAATCTGGGAGTTAATATTCCGTAGTATGTTCCTGGAAGATTTTTGGATGAGCGTTGGAGAAAAAATGCCGAGGAATTCGAAAATATCTGGCGATAAAATGAGTTAGTTGGAAGCAATAGGGTTGGGGCCTTCTTTTCAATCTGTCGACCTGATCCTCGGGCAGGCTCTTGACCCGACATTTGCTAAGGCACTGCAAATGATGACTGCAAACATGATCACCAATATCAGAGTACTTGATGACAAACTCGGCTTGTTGACACAGAATCTAAGTGCTCATGAGACCAACCAGCAGAATACTAATAAAAGACTTGATGAAATGGAGGAAAAAATCCTGAATGTCAAAAGTGTTGCTTCCCCGGCTGAAGCTCGCATTCAATCCTTGGAAAATGAGCTGTATGGTATGTCAGAAATCCTGGAAGATTTGGAGAACTAAGGCCAGAGAAAGGATGTCCGGGGTCGTGGGTTTGCCAGAAGGAGTGGAGGGTAAGACTGATGTTAATATTTTTGAGAGCTGGCTTCCATGTTTGCTTAAGCTGGAAGTGAAGACTGGGCGTTTGAAGCTGGAACGGGCACACCGTATTCTATCTTTGAGGCCTAGAGACAATAAATGTCCCAGGCCTATAATTATTCGCTTTAATAACTTTAAAGATTGCCATAAGGTTCGGGAGACCTGGCTCCATGAGGGCGTGAAGATCTTTTTCCAGGATTTCTTGGCAGTGACACAGCTGAAGCATTGAGGCTTCGATGAAATTAGAAAACAGCTCAAAATAGCGGGAATGAATTATACCCTGCTTTATCGTGTGACCCAGGTGGTGATATCCGACAGTTAAGTCTTTTGATAATCCAGCTAGTGCTCTTGGCTTTTTTCTTCTTTTTTTAACGTATTTTATTACAAACATGTATCAAAACAGGTTACAGCAAATAAACACCCCTGGAAACATACTTTCCAGCAATCAACTATACAGTCTGTGGTGCCCTTGGCTTTTTTAATGTCAATCGTAGGCACTGACAATCTGCAGTTTATTGAAATTTGAATATTAGACTTTCTCCATTATATTGATTTTTGTCTAATTTTATTTTGTCATATATCCTGTTTATTGGCAGTTGTTAACATACGAGCACTACACTAAATGTCTTATTCTTAAGAATCTCAGGGACGTTTATTCGAGGTAACTGTGCCGTGTACCAATTATCCACTGTTTTCTCATTTTATCCATATTTAATCACGATAGAATTGAGTGGTGCCATTACCAGGAGGTGGGGGGAAGGTTTAGGTCTTCATGGTTGGTTCCGAAATGCAGGAGGGACATTTGGCTCCCATTCCCTTATTGCCTTTTTTCTTCTTCGGCTGTCGAAGCGTTTGTCTCCTGATGGTGCTGATAGTACGGCTGTCTGGTTAGCCTTACGGGTCCTCACTTGTGTTGAGGAATGTCCCCATATAACTATTGTGGTCATGTTTTTTTTGTGCTTTTGTTGCGTTGGGGTCTGTATGATGTTGACTGAATCCTGCTTTGGTACAGACAGATTTCTTATCTGAGAAAAGAAGGTTTTAGGGATATTCTGTTGCCTTCGGTGTAACTTAAAATGGGGGAGTTGTGTTTTGATGCATGCCTGGATGTGGCAGGAAAATCCTATCCTATTTTCCCCATGAGCCATATTTCAAGTCGGGATCTTGCTATACATAATGGTGTGCATCTTGATATGTTATACCACGTTTATTTGACCTTACCCTCTACACCCCTCATCACCATTGTTTGGTAGAGGTTCTAGTTCTTGAGGAATGTTGTCCTGAATTTATCCTGTCTGTCTCTGTCTTACATCTGCAGAGATATTTGTTGTGTACTGTACCAGTTGCTTTTTGAAAATTTGTTGCGTTTTCTGTATAACAAAATTTATAAAACTCCAATAGAAAGGTATTTTTAAATAATCATCTTTTTTTCTCAGTGATTTCAGACTGTTTTGCCGATGCGGTTAATGGTATTTGTGAATGATACGAGGTTTATAATAACTTATGTGAAAACAAACCAGTTCAAATGGGTGCAGAAAGCCAATCTGTGTTAACATGCTAATGATGCAAATGGCACATTTAAATAGCAGCTGTGCCAACAGGAGATTCTGGAAAGGCTCCAGCTCGATGGAAGAAATGCAACTCTCCCGTTAAAATGAAATCCAATTGTAATGACTTCCCATAGATTAACTGAAAATGTCAATTTAACATTATTAGGGATGGGTCTCATTTGAATAAGCAGATTGTCAATTTCATTTTTCTGAGGAGTGTAAACAAGCTGCCCGACAAATGATGAAGAGGACATAGCAGACATCATCATTAAAGAAGTCCACAAAAATGAATCATCTTTTCTGAGTTGCTAGAAAGAGGCCCTGTTTTTACCAATGTCTCAGCAACTTTTATATCAACTTAGCGCCAGGTGGAAAATAGTACTTTGTCATTAAACCCTGTTTTGGCCATAGAGCTATGTGGAGCATCTGAACAGTTATGTTCAAAGGGGCTGGTTTAGCACAGGGCTAAATCGCTGGCTTTGAAAGCAGACCAAGGCAGGCCAGCAGCACCGTTCAATTCACGTACCAGCCTCCCCGAACAGGCGCCGGAATGTGGCGACTAGGGGCTTTTCACAGTAAATTAATTTGAAGCCTACTTGTGACAATAAGCGATTTTCATTTCAGTTCATTTTCATTGTTATTCCTGCAACTTTCAGTCCCATTTTTGAGTCAGATAGTCAGTTAGCACTTACTTTCAAAGAAATGAATTAATTTGTGAAATGTTTCCTTAGAGAGCTATACATGACAAAATTGCAAATGTGTTCCCTACAAAATGGCTATGATGTGGAGATGCCGGCATTGGACTGGGGTGGGCACAGTAAGAAGTCTTACAACACCAGGTTAAAGTCCAACAGGTTTGTTTCGAAGCACGGCTTCAGTATTCTTGCATTTTAGCCCTCTCAATATAAAGTTTGGCATTCCATTCGTCTGTTTGACTATTTTCCGTAGCTGTTCATGAAGCTTTAATGATTTATGCACCTGAACCTCATTCTCTTTTAACATCCACTGTTTCCAGCTTTTTACCATTGAGGAAGAACCTTATTACAGGCTTTTTAGGTCCAGAGTGGAAGCCTCACATTTACTTGCATTGAAATCCATTTGCCACAGTCTTGGCCATTCACTTAATCTGCCAATACCTCTTTGTCATTTTATCCTTCCATTTATACTGCTTACAATGCCGTCTATTTTTGTGTCATTGGCAAATTTAGATATGTGGATTTGATCATCAAAGTGGATCATAAGTAGCGTGAATAATTGAGGCCCCATTAGTGGCATCATGACAATTAAAATACCTGTCCATTGCCCATACGCTCTGAGCCCTACTGCTCAGTCAACCTCCTCAACAGGTCAAAATTTGTCATTTCCTTATTTTCATTGGCTAGATTGGATTTGATTTATTGTCATGTGTACCGAAGTACAGTGAAAAGTATTGTTCTGTGTACAGTCCAGACAGATCGTTCCAAATGTGAAAAAAAAGGACATACATAAATATACAATGTAAATTCATGGACAGACATCGGATGAAGCATGCGGAGTGTAGTACTACTCAATAGAAAAGATGTGTGAAGAAATCAGTTCAGTCCATAGGAGGGTCAATCAGGAATCTGGTAACAGCAGAGAAGAAGCTGCTTTTAAACCTGTTAGTGCGTATTCTCTGATTCTTGTATCTCCTGCCTGATGGAAGAGGTTGGAAGAGAGAATAACCAGGATGGGAGGGGTCTTTGATTATGCTACCCGCTTTCCCAAGGTAGCAGGAGGTGTAGACAGAGTCAATGGTTGGAAGGAGGGTTCACGTGATGGACTGTGTTCACGATTCTCTGTCATTTCCTATGGTCTTGGGCCGAGCAGTTGCCATACCAGGTTGTGATGCAGATAGGATGCTTTCAATGGTGCATCTATAAAAATTGGGAAGAGTTAATGTGGATATGCCGAATTTCCGTAGTTTCTTGAGAAGTATAGGCGCTGTTGTGCTTTCTTGGTCATAGCGTCGACATGGATGGACCAGGACAGATGGATGTGCACAGCTAGGAATGTGAAGATATCAACCATGTCCACCTTGGCACCATTGATGCAGACAGGGGTGTGTACAATACTTGCCTTCTTGGAGTCAATGACCAGCTCCTTAGTTTTGCTGACATTGAGTGAGAGATTGCTGTTGTTACACCACACCACTAGGTTCCCTGTCTCCCTCCTGTACTCTGACTCATTGTTGTTTGAGATCTGACCTACTACGGTCGTGTCACCAGCAAACTTGTAGATGGAGTTGGAGCCAAATTTTGCCACACAGTCGTTTGTGTATAGGGAGTATTGTAGGGGGCTAAGTAAGTAGCCTTGCGGGGCCCCAGTATTGAGGACTTTAGTGGAGGAGGTGTAGTTGTTTATCCTTACTGATTGTGGTCTATGGGTCAGAAAGTCGAGGATCCAGTTGCAGAGCGAGGAGCCAAGTCCTAGGTTTTGGAGCTTTGAAATGAGCTTGGCTGGGATTATAGTGTTGAAGGCAGAGCTATAGTCAATGAATAGGATTCTGATGTAGGAGTCCTTGATGTTGACATGCTCCAGGGATGAATGTAGGGCCAGGGAGATGTGGACAGATTGTGGCGGCATTTGCATTGCAGTGGACCAAGGCATTCTGTGAGTATGGAGTTAAAGTGTCTCATGACCAACCTCTTCAAGCACTTCATGATGATAGATGTCAAGGCCACCGGACAGTAATCATTGAGGCACGTTGCCTGGTTCTTCTTTGGCACCGGTATAATGGTGGTCTTCTTACAGCAGGTGGGAACTTTGGAACAGAGTAGAAATAAATAACCTTTGTGGCTACAAACTGGATGGGAAGATCCCAAAATGGAACCTCAAAAGATTGTGGATGGGCTTCTCCATCCTGCTGCACCTGTTTCCTAGTGCGGCGTGCTCCCGCTGGCAGTGGGTTTCTCCGTCCTGGCATTAACCAATGGGGTTCCCACTCTATCGGGAAATCCACGGGCATGAGTGCGTTGCCGGCGAAACGGAAGATCCCACCGACGCAGAATCCATCCCTGTAACTTTAACTTTTTTTTCATATATGGAGGAACAGAGCCACATGACTGCTAATTATTTTTAACAACAAGGAAAATACTGCAATTAAACATGGAAAAAGTTAATTATAACACAATACTCCTTTACTCCCTCCTCAGCTTAACAAATACACAAAGGTTTTAAGATTAGTACGGATGGCAAAGTACATTTGAAGCTACAATGGTCTCACTAATACACAAAGTACTTTTTTTTAAAGCCCACAGATTGGCTGTGGTTAAACACATACTCAATTCTGCGCCCAGTGTCTGTGGATTTCTTCTCAGAATTCCCCCAGGTGACTATTACATGAGAGTTTTCAAACTCCACTCCTAGAACACCCTTTAAAATCTCTCTCATAATAAGGCTTTCCATCAGCTGGTTGCATTGCGAAACCCACTGATTTCCACTGTTAACACAAACTCTGATATTCAACCAATACTGTTTTCCCAATTACTTTAAAATTTGTTTCACAGACTGTAGTAAGACATTCCAAACCTTAGGATTACTTTAGAAACCTTTAGGATTATCTCAGGAACCTTTAGAAACTTAGCTTCCCACCAACCAATTCCTTCTCAGCTTTGTCTGTGCTGCCCATGAACATTATCCTGTTACTAGTTCCAGGTTTCTAGAACCAGCCATCCTTTAGTTTTTCTGGAGCTTGCTTTCTTGCATTCTACTCAATTGTACAACTTTTCTTGCTTCAAGCAGAGTTATGAGAACTAACTTCTTGCCATCTCCCTGTCTCCAACTGCTGTAAAAACTAAGTTTTTCCCTTACAAGGACCTCTCATTGCCAAGCAACTATATTTGCTCTTCATGCCATGGTTCCCTAACCAATCTCCCCTCTCCCCACCCACACACACAAACAACTTTGTCCAGCATGTATCTAATTATAGGACCCTTCCAGGCACAGAAACATTACATTAAACCCACCTAAAACTATACTTTATTTATAATTTTTATCAATACAAATTCCTTTCCCTTTGTTTTCCCAACAGTTCTCAATCACCCACCCAACCCGTACTCATTATGTATTCATTAAAAGACTTAATCCTTTAAGAACTTTCTGGAACACCGCAGCAATGTCACAAAAAGAGTTGTGCCCTTTCCTTCCCTTGACTCTGCTGCACTCGCCAGACTCACACAGGAGTTTCTGCACTGCCCATTTCTCCTTCGATGTGGAGATGCCAACTTTGGACTGGGGTGGGCACAGTAAGAAGTCTTACAACACCAGGTTAAAGTCCAACAGGTTTGTTTTGAATCATTAGCTGTCGGAGCACAGCTCCTTCCTCAGGTGAATGAAGAGGTGGATTCCAGAAACACATAGATAGACAAAGTCAATGATGCAGGATGATACTTTGATGCGAGTCTTTGCAGGTAATTAAATCTTTGACTCATCGGCTCATAGTCATTTTTCCTTCAGCCGGGATTGGAACATCCCGGAAGAAATGGGCAGTAGCGTGGGTCTCTTAGAATTTGCCAGGCAGCACTAATGCACCCAGCATTCCCACAGGTCGGGCGATCTAGGCCACCTTTAGTTTCCCATGGTACCACTGCAGGAACTGTGGGGAAAAGAAACACACCGCCTCCTTTCCCCTCTGCATTAAATTCCCAACTTTTGCACTCGCGTTGCAACCCACTCTTTTCATGATCACTCTGGGTGTCAGCTGCTTCGGTCCATTTTTGTACAATTATTTGAGCTACATCCAAGATCCAACTGCTGACTCAGTTCCTTGCTCACAGTGCTTGGCTCTATTTCTCTTCTCTTCGGCATTCTTCGGGATCGAGGATGACTTGTTTCTACTCTGGATTGATGCCTTCTGAGATGGCTGGTAAGTCAAATGCCACTGCCAGGTTGTTTAGTTAAGTGTTGACTAACTTGCAGTTGATTTTACAGTTTTTAATGTTTTAAATTGAATTCAATACACTAAACTAAAAGCTTGAACTAAATGCCAGTTAGACACCACTGCGGTATTAAGCGAGTCTTAATTGCATCAAATTCCCAACTTTTGCACTCTCTTTATGATGTCCTCTCTTCTGTGATTACAGTGTGCTGACAAATATTTCATATCCCAATTTTTCAGCCAATAAGGTCTAGGTGATCTTAGAACATGATGTTTAATGTCATACATGACTCACACAATCAAATAAATTATTTTATAATAAAAACAAAAAGTGCTGGAAAGTTGATTTTATTTCAGATTTCTAGCATCCACAGTATCTAGCTGTTGATAAATTGTTTATTTTGACAGCTTAGTTTTATTCCTCGAAGGCAATGTGTACTTTGTGCATTTGGTCAGTTCCAGGGTCATTAAAAAGCCAGCATTAGCATTACTAACTTAAGTCATCATTACTGGGTGGTCATTGAGAAATAATTCTACGACCTCTGTTCTAAACTAGTTCCAATATGCTAAATTGACTTTGAAACAATGTATTTGGCAATACCCAAGGTATCAGAGCTAATCGTGGCATTAATAGTCAGCGTGCAGCTCAGCTGTGTGGGTCAAAGAAACATCCTGTTAAAAAATTCATATAGATCTAGTCTTGAGCTAAATAAAAATGAAGAATCGTTGCATGATTATAATTTAATCTCACAGAAACTTACCTAATCCTGACAAGAATTTCTTCAAGCACACAGTCTTTATCTCAAGGGAAAGCTAAAATCACATTCTTCAAATGCACAGGAACACATTGATCTTAGCACTTCCAATGTTAGACCTCAACTGCCCCAGTGCACTGTCATGGCACTGCCTTACCAACACCACCTGCTGGATAGTCTTCAGATAATACTACCATTTAGCCTTAGTTTTCCCACTATCTGGTCGACTCCCAATTATTAATTGGTACAGTAAAATTCTACCATTTGAATTACTGCCGTACAACATTTTGTAAATTTGTACTGCTAGGAATCTTACAATTCTACAGGTCCAAAACGTTTAAGGTTCATTTTCTGTCGTCCCCACTGGTGTGATTCAGGCATATGGGGAGGCTGGCTAATGATGCAGTTTTTATTTTACCTCTCTTCCCTGTGGATCTGTAAATTGGATAGCCCCCTGTATTCAGTTAACCTGTCAGTGGGAAGAACTCTTGTGTAAGATATGAAAATTTCATTTCAAAAGACTGTTTCATGCAAATTAGAAGACAATGCAGGGTGGCACAATGGTTAGCAATGCGGCCTCACAGCGCCAGGGGCCCGGGTTCAATTCCGGCCTTGGGTGACTGTCTGTGTGGAGTTTGCACCCCCCGCCCCCGTGTCTATGTGTCCTCTGGTTCCCTCCCACTGTCCAAAGATGTGGGGCGAAATTCTCCCCCAACGGCGTGATGTCCGCCGACTGGCGCCCAAAACGGCGCCAATCAGACGGCATCGCGCCGCCCCAAAGGTGCGGAATGCTCCGCATCTTTGGGGGCCGAGCCCCAACATTGAGGGGCTAGGCCGGCGCCGGAGGGATTTCCGCCCCGCCAGCTGGCGGAAACGGCGTTTGTTGCCCTGCCAGCTGGCGCGGAAATGACATCCCCGGGCGGTGCATTCGCGGGAGTGTCAGCGGCTGCTGACAGTTTCCCGTGCATGCGCAGTGGGGAGAGTCTCTTCCACCTCCGCCATGGTGGAGGCCGTTGCGGAGGCGGAAGGGAAAGAGTGCCCCCACGGCACAGGCCCGCCCGCGGAACGGTGGGCCCCGATCGAGGGCCAGGCCACCGTGCGGGCACCCCCCGGGGTCAGATCGCCCCGCGACCCCCCAGGACCCCGGAGCCTGCCCACGCCGCCTTGTCCCGCCGGTAAATACCTACTTTAATTGACGCCGGCGGGACAGGCAATTTCTCGTCGGGACTTCGGCCCATCCGGGCCGGAGAATTGAGCGGGGGGGCCCGCCAACCGGCGCGGCCCGATTCCCGCCCCCGCCGAATATCCGGTACCGGAGACTTCGGCAACCGGCGGGGCGGGATTCACGGCGGCCAACGGCCATTCTCCGACACGCTGGGGGGTCGGAGAATGACGCCCGTGCTGTTTAGATGGATTCGCCATGCAAAATTGCCCCTTAGTGTCCAAAGGTTAAATGGGGTTACAGGGCTGCAGGGATAGAGTGGGCCTAGGTAGGGTGCTCTTTCAGAGGGTTGGTGCAGCCTCGATGGGCTGAATGGCCTCCTTCTGCACTCTAGGAATTCTATAAAAAGGTCTTTGTGCAATCTCCTGTTCCAAACATTGGGGGTTACACAGTTAATTTGCCCACATTTAGTGGACATTAATCTGATCTCCCAGGATGGCTATTCTTCGGGGTAAATTGTGGAATGGACATGTTCCACCATCTCCTGTCTTTTTCCACACTGGCAAGGTCACACTTATTGCCCATCCCTAATTTCCTTTGAGAAGGTGGTGGCGAGCCACCTTCTTTAGCCATTGCAGACGATGTTAAAACTGAATGGCTTGCTAGGCCATCTCAAGAGGGCAGTTACGAATTGGTAAATCTGAACTTGTATGTGTATTTCCATGGAGAGCATCAGCTAGCTGTACTTAAGTCTCAATTAGGACTTCATTTGTAATGGTGTTAGAAATGATTGATAGGTGAACTCAGCCATTAGGGGAGAAGGTGGTGTAGTGGGAATGTCACTAGACTAATATGTGGGTCTGGAGTCACATGTAGTCCAGACCAGGTAAGGACGGCAGATTTTCTTCCCTAAAGTACATTAGTGAACCAGATGGATTTTTACGACAATAGTTTCATGGTCAACTGGAATTCTAGATTTTAGGAATTGAATTTAAATTGGGATTTGAAGCCCCCAGAGCATTAACCTGGGCATCTGACATTTGATATTTACAGAATGGGGCCGGCTTCGATATCGCCCCCAATTTTAATGTTGCCGAAATTGTCCCCATATCTTAAGGATGGGGAAACCACCGGATTTGCCAAATATTACACCGGTGAGAATGAGAGTGAGGCCGTTGCTAGTAGCCTCAACCCAGACCCCCAACATGATGTCGACTCCATCCGTACCCAGGTCACCTCCGGATCCCCTCACCATCCCAACACCTTCTCCGCATTGGCCGGCCAGTAATAATATATTAAACTCACAACGCTAAGGCCCCTGAATGTCGGTCTTTCTGAAAGACTGTCCTTCGAATCCGGCCACTTTGCCTGCCCAAATAAAGGACAAAATCAATTTCACGACTCCCCAAAAAGGGCTTCGGAAGAAAGACTGGCAAACACTGGAACAGGAACAGAAACCTTGGTAAAATATTCAACTTGACCGACTGAATCCTGCGCACCAAGGATAGAGGGAGAATATCCCATCTTTGCAAATCGGTTTTGACCCTTCCCACCAAGCTCGTGTAGTTAGACTTACGGAATTGGGCCCAGTCCCGAGCTACCTGAACCCCCAGATTTCTAAAATGAGAACCTGCTAAGCGGATGGTAACACCCCCAGTTTGCCCCCCTTCCCCGGGGGTGTAACCTGGAAACACTCACTGTACCCTGAAAAAGAGCCATAGCGCCTCAACAGTGCCATTATATGGCCCATGGTGGGGATCGGGTCTGTCACATACAGTAGAAGATCGCCAGCGTACAGGCACTGAATGCTTTTATAATATCAGTAAGTTGACAGTCCACAGATCCATCAAGCTGCTCTCTGATGCTTTGTTCATTGGGAAAATACTTTTTAACAGTTCCCATAGAAGGGAAACAGCAGAATGAAACAACACAAGGCTGAGATAGACATATATTTAATCAGTAAGGGAATCAATGGTTATGGGAATAAGGCTGGGCAGAGTTGAAGATTATCATATCTGATCCATCATACTCTCACTGAATGGCGGAGCAGATTCGATTGGCCAAAAGGCCTACTTCTGTTTCCATGTATTATGGTCCAACCATTTGTAAGATTGCAAGATTCCGCAAAATGCAAGAGGCTATTTGATCAACGGTGTTTCTAGACACAATACTATTATGTCCAGGAACTCTAAAGGCTTCCATTTGATCAGTGTTCAGATGGACAGTGAGTAGCAACACAAAATAATGCAAGTTAATGCTAATTCAGAGTTATAAATTGTAGTTATAATATTTTGAGGCAATGATCTGTGGTTTGAAGGGTGGCATCGTGGAGATGGTCAGGGTGGTCTGACCCCCAGGTGTTTCTGGCTGGTTTTCTTCTTTTATTTTATATTTCCAACATTTGCAATTGCTTTTCTGTAAGGGCAAGGAATATTTTTTGTTTCTCAATTTATTGAGATTGTGTGCTGCCGTTATAATCATTAGGTTACACAAGACAGCATGTGCACAGCATATGATTCCAATAGAGTTTTCGCAAATTGAAAGAGAAGAAATGAATTGCATTTATATCGCAATTTATCCAACCACTGAACATTTCAAAGTGGGTTTTTAAAAATTCATTTACGGGATGTGGGCGTCGTTAGTTAGGCCAGCATTTATTGCCCATCCCTAGTTGCCGTTCAGAAGGTGGTGGTGAGTTGCCTTCTTGAACCGCTGCAGTCCTTGAGGTGGAGGTGCACCCACTGTGCTGTTAGGGAGGGAGTTCCAGGATGTTGCCCCAGCGACAGTGAAGGAGCAATGATATATTTCCAAGTCAAGGTGGTGAGTGGCTTGGAGGGGAACCTCCAGTTGGTGGGGTTCCCAGGTATCTGCTGCTCTTGTCCTTCTAGATCGTGGTGGTCGTGGGTTTAGAAGGTGTTGTCTAAGGAACCTTGGTGAGTTCCTGCAGTGCATCTTATAGATAGTACACACGGCTGCCACAGTTCATCGGTGGTGGAGGGTTTGAATGTTTGTAGAAGGAGGAGCAATCATCGTGAATGACTATGATTTAGTGGCCATTACTGAAACATGGTTAAAGGATGGTCATGACTGGGAGTTAAATATCCGAGGGTATCAAACTATTCGGAAGGACAGAGTGGATGGTAAGGGAGATGGTGTAGCTCTGTTATTTAAGGATGACATCCGGGCAATAGTAAGGGATGACATCAGTGCTATGGAGGATAAGGTTGAATCCATTTGGGTGGAAATCAGGAAAAGTAAAGCGAAAACGTCACTGATAGGAGTAGTCTATAGGCCACCAAATAGTAACATTATGGTGGGGAAGGCAATAAACAAAGAAATAACGGATGCATGTAGAAATGGTATAGCAGTTATCATGGGGGATTTTAATCTACATGTCGATTGGTTTAACCAGGTCGGTCAAGGCAGCCTTGAGGAGGAGTTTATATAATGTATCCGCGATAGTTTCCTAGAACAGTATGTAATGGAACCTATGAGGGAACAAGCGGTCCTAGATCTGGTCCTGTGTAATGAGACAGGATTGATTCTTGGGGCGAAATTCTCCCGAAACGGCGCGATGTCCGACGACTGGTGCCCAAAACGGTGCCAATCAGACGGGCATCGCGCCGCCCCAAAGGTGCGGAATGCTCCGCATCTTTGGGGGCCGAACCCCAACATTGAGTGGCTAGGCCGACGCCGGAGGAATTTCCGCCCCGCCAGCTGGCGGAAACGGCTTTTGTTGCCCCGCCAGCTGGCGCGGAAATGACATCTCTGGGCGGCGCATGCGCGGGAGCGTCTGCAGCCGCTGACAGTTTCCCACGCATGCGCAGTGGAGGGAGCCTCTTCCGCCTCCGCCATGGTGAGACCGTGGTGGAGGCGGAAGGGAAAGAGTGCCCCCACGGCACAGGCCTGCCCGCGGATCGGTGGGCCCTGATCACGGGCCAGGCCACTGTGGGGGCACCCCCGGGGCCAGATCGCCCCGCACCCCCCCCAGGACCCCGGAGCCCGCCCACGCCGCCTTGTCCCGCCGTTCAACAGGTGGTTTAATCCACGCCGGCGGGACAGGCAATTTATCGGCGGGACTTCGGCCCATCCGGACAGGAGAATCCAGCGGGGGGGGGCCCGCCAACCGGCGCGGCCCGATTCCCGCCCCCGCCGAATATCCGGTGCCGGAGACTTCGGCAACCGGCGGGGGCGGGATTCACGCCAGCCCCCGGCGATTCTCCGACCCGGCGGGGGGTCGGAGAATGACGGCCAAGATCTCATAGTTAGGGATACTCTCGGAAGGAGCGATCACAATATGGTGGAATTTAAAATACAAATGGAGGGTGAGAAGGTAAAATCAAACACTAATATTTTGTGCTTAAACAAAGGAGATTACAATGGGATGAGAGAAGAACTAGCTAAGCTAGACTGGGAGCAAAGACTTCATGGTGAAACAATTGAGGAACAGTGGAGAACCTTCCCAGCGATTTTTCACAGTGCTCAGCAAAGGTTTATACCAACAAAAAGGAAGGACGGTAGAAAGAGGGAAAATCGACCATGGATATCTGAGGAAATAAGGAAGAGTATCAAATTGAAGGAAAAAGCATACAAAGTGGCAAAGATTAGTGGGAGACTAGAGGGCTGGGAAATCTTTAGGGGGCAACAGAAAGCTACTAAAAAAGCTTTCAAGAAGAGTAAGATAGATTATGAGAGTAAACTTGCTCAGAATATAAAAACAGATCGTAAATGTTTCTACAAATATATAAAACAAGAGTGGCTACGGTAAATATTGGTCCTTTAGAGGATGAGAAGGGAGATTTAATAATGGGAGATGAGGAAATGGCTGAGGAACTGAACAGGTTTTTTGGGTCGGTCTTCACAGTGGAAGACACAAATAACATGCCAGTGACTGATAGAAATGAGGCTATGACAGGTGAGGACCTTGAGAGGATTGTTATCACTAAGGAGGTAGTGATGGGCAAGCTAATGGGGCTAAAGGTAGACAAGTCTCCTGGGCCCTGATGGAATGCATCCCAGATGGCTGGGGAAATTGCAAATGCACTAGTGATAATTTACCAAAATTCACTAGACTCTGGGGTGGTCCCGGCGGATTGAAAATGAGCAAACGTGACACCATTGTTAAAAAAAGGAGGTAAGCAGAGGCAGTAATTATAGGCCAGTGAGCTTAACTTCGGTAGTAGGGAAGATGCTGGAATCTATCATCAAGGAAGAAATAGCGAGGCATCTGGATGGAAATTGTCCCATTGGGCAGACGCAGCATGGGTTCATAAAGGGCAGATCGTGCCTAACTAATTTCGTGGAATTTTTTGAGGACATTACCAGTGTGGTAGATAATGGAGCCAATGGATGTGGTATATCTGGATTTCGAGAAAGACTTTGACAAGGTGCCACACAAAAGGTTGCTGCATAAGATAAAGATGCATGGCATTAAGGGTAAAGTAGTAGCATGGATAGAGGTTTGGTTAATTAATAGAAAGCAAAGAGTGGGGATTAATGGGTGTTTCTCTGGTTGGCAATCAGTAGCTAGTGGTGTACCTCAGGGATCAGTGTTAGGCCCACAATTGATCACAATTTACATAGATGATTTGGAGTTGGGGACCAAGGGCAATGTGTCCAAGTTTGCAGATGACACTAAAATGAGTGGTAAAGCAGAAAGTGCAGAGGATACTGGAAGTCTGCAGAGGGATTTGGATAGGCTAAGTGAAAGGGCTAGGGTCTGGCAGATGGAATACAATGTTGACAAATGTGAGGTTATCCATTTTGGTAGGAATAACAGCAAAAGGGATTATTATTTAAATGATAAAATATTAAAACATGCTGCTGTGCAGAGAGACCTGGGTGTGCTAGTGGATGAGTCGCAAAAAGTTGGTTTACAGGTGCAACAGGTGATTATGAAGGCGAATGGAATTTTGTCCTTCATTGCTAGCGGGATGGAGTTTAAGACTAGGGAGGTTATGCTGCAATTGTATAAGGTGTTAGTGAGGCCACACCTAGAGTATTGTGTTCAGTTTTGTCTCCTTACTTGAGAAAGGACGTACTGGTACTGGAGGGTGTGCAGAGGAGATTCACTAGGTTAATCCCAGAGCTGAAGGGGTTGGATTACGATGAGAGATTGAGTAGACTGGGACTGTACTCGTTGGAATTTAGAAGGATGAGGGGGGATCTTACAGAAACATATAAAATTATGAAGGGAATAGATAGGATAGATGCGGGTAGGTTGTTTCCACTGGCGGGTGAAAGCAGAACTAGGGGGCATAGCCTCAAAATAAGGGGAAGTAGATTTAAGACTGGGTTTAGGAGGAACTTCTTCACCCAAAGGGTTGTGAATCTATGGAATTCCCTGCCCAGTGAAGCAGTAGAGGCTACTTCATTAAATGTTTTTAAGATAAAGATAGATAGTATTTTGAAGAATAAAGTGATTGAGGGTTATGGTGTTTGGGCCGGAAAGTGGCGCTGAGTCCACAAAAGATCAGCCATGATCTCATTGAATGGCGGAGCAGGCTTGAGGGGCCAGGTGGCCTACTCCTGCTCCTAGTTCCTATGTTCTTATGTTCTCATGTTCAATCAAGCGGGCTGCTTTATCCTGGATGGTGTCAAGCTTCTTGAATGTTGTTGGAGCTGCACTCATACAGGCAAGTCGAGAGTATTCCATTATACTCCTGATTTGTGCCTTGTAGATGGTGGAAAAGCTTTGAGGGGGTCAGGAAGTGAGTTATTCTCTGTAGGATTCCTATCCTTTGACCTGGCCTGGTAACCACAGTATTAATGTGGCTAGTCCAGCTCAGTTTCTGATCAATGGTAACACGCAGGATGTTGATTGTGGGGGATTCAATGATGGTAATGCCATTGAATGTCAAGGGGTGTCGTCAGATTCTCTCTTGCAGGAGATGGGTGATTGCCTGGTACTTGTGTGACGCGAATGTAACTTGCCATTTGTCAGTCCAAGCCTGGATATTGTCCAGGCTTTTTTTGGTGGAGGTGGGTGCACCTCCACCTCAGGCTGCATTTGGATAGGGACTGTTTCATTATCTGAGGAGTCGCGAATGGTGCTAAACATTGTGCAGTCATCTGCAAACATCCTCACTTCTGACCTTATGATGGAAGGGAGGTCTTTGATGAAGCCGCTGAAGATAGATGGACCAAGGATACTACCCTGAGGAACTCCTGCAATGATGTCCTGGAGGTGAGATGATTGACCTCCAACCACCACAACCATCTTCCTTTGAACAAAGTATGACTCCAACCAGCAGAGAGTTTTCCCCCTGATTCCCATTGACACCAGTTTAGCTAGGACTCGTTGATGCCACACTCGGTCAAATGCTGCCTTGCTGTCAAGGGCAATCACTCTCACCTCACCTCTGGTATTCAGCTCTTTTGTCCATGTTTGAACCAAGGCTGTAATGAGGTCAAGAGCTGAGTGGCTCTGGCGGTTCCAAACTAAGCGTCCAGAAGTAAGGTATTGCTGAGTAAGTGCCGCTGGATAGCAATGTTGATGACTCTTTCCATCACTTTGCTGATGATGGAGAGTAGACTTATAGGGTGGTAATTGGCTGAGTTGGTTTTGTCCTGTTTCTTGTGTACAGGATAGGCCTGGGCAATTTTCCACATTGCCGGGTAGATGCCAGTGTTGTAGCTGTACTGGAACAGCTTGGCTAGGATACGACAAGTTCTGGAACACAAGTCTTCAGTACTATTGCCGGGATATTGTCAGGGCCCATATTCTTTGCAGTATCCAGTGCCTTCAGCCGTTTCTTGATATCACGTGGAGTGAATTGTATGGCTGAAGACTGACATCTGTGATGCTGGGGATCTCCGGAGAAGACCAAGATGAATCAACCACTCGGCACTTCTGGCTGAAGATCGTTGCGAATGCCTCAGCCTTGTCTTTTGCACATATGTGTTGGGCTCCTCCATCATTGAGGATGGGGATATTTGTGGAGCCTCCTCCTCCAGTGAGTTGTTTAATTATCCCCACCATTCATGGCTGGATGTGGCAGGATGCAGAGCTTAGATCTGATGCATTTGTTGTGGAATCACTTAGGTTTGTCTATTACTTGCTGCTTATGCTGTTTGGCATGCAGGTAGCCCTGTGTTGTAGCTTCATCAGGTTGACACCTCATTTTTAGTTATGCCTGATGTTGCTCCTGGCATGCTCTCCTGCACTCTTCATTGAACAGGGTTGATTTCCTGGCTTGGTGATAATGTTAGAGTGGGGATATGCCGGGCCATGAGGCTGCAGATTGTGGTTGAATAAAATTCTGCTGCTGATGGCCCACAAAGCCTCTTGAATGCCCAATCTTGAGTTGCTAGATCTGTTAGAAGTCTATCCCATTTAGCATGGTGGTAGTGCCACATAATATGATGGAGGGTATCCTCAATGTGAAGATGGGACTTTGACACCACAAGGACTGTGTGGTGGTTACCTCCACCAATACTGTCATGGACAGATGCATCTGCAGCAGGCAGTTTGGTGAGGATGAGGTCAAGCATGTTTTTCCCTCTTGTTGGTTCCCTCACAACCTGCTGCAGTCCCAGCCTAGCAGCTATATCCTTTAGGACCCGGCCAACTCGGTCTGTGGTGGTACTACCAAGCTACTCTTAGTGATGGACATTGAATGCCCCCACCCAGAGCATATTCTGCACCCTTGCCTCCCTCAGTGCTTCCTCCAAGTGTTGTTCAACGTGGAGGAGTACTGATTCATCAGCTGATGGTAGCCGGTACGTGGTAATCAGCAGGAGGTTTCCTTACCCATGTTTAACCTGAAGCCATGAGACTTTGTGGCGTCTAGAGTCGATGTTGAGGACTCGCAGGGCAACTCCCTCCCAACTGTATACCACTGTGCCACCATCTCTACTGGATCTGACTTGCCGGTGAGACAGGACATACCGAGGAATGGTGATAGTGGTGTCTGGGTCATTGTATGTAAGGTATGATTCTGTGAGTCTGACTATGTCAGGCTGTTGTTTAACTAGTCTGTGACAGTTCTCCCAGTCTTGGCACAATCCCAGATGTTGATAAGAAGGATCAGTACATTATCAGTACATTGCAGGGTTGGTAGGGATGAGTTTGCCTTTGTTGTTTCCGGTGCCTGGTTCGATGCTGGGTGGTCCGTCCAGTTTCATTCCTTTTTTGTGTTTTCGTAGCAGCTGAATACAACTGAGTGGCTTCCTAGGCCATTTCAGAGGGCATTTAAGAATCAACACATTGCTGTGGATCTTGAGTCACATGTAGGCCAGACCAGGTAAGGATGGCAGATTTCCTTCCCTAAAGGACATTAGTGAACCAGATGAGTTTTTACATGGGTGGCACGGTGGCACAATGGTTAGCACTGCTGTCTCACAGCTCCAGGAACCTGGCTTCGCTTTCCAGCTTGGGTCACTGTCTGTGCGGAGTCTGTACGTTCTCCCTGTGTCAGCGTGGGTTTCCTCTGGGTGCTCCGGTTTGCTCCCACATGTCCTGGCAGACTTGTTAGGTGAAATGGACATTAAAAAAAAATTCTGAATTCTCCCTCGATGTACCCGAACAGGCGCCGTAGTGTGTGGCAACTAGGGGATTTTCATAGTAACTTCTTTGTAGTGTTAATGTAAGCCTACTTGTGATTAATAAAGATTATTATTAACAATCGATAATGGTTTCATGGCCATCATTAGACCTTTAATTCCAGATATTTTATTGAGTTTAAATTCCATCACCTGCCATGGTGGGATTCAAACCCAGGTCTCCCGATCATTATCCTGGGTCTCTCGATTACTACTCCAGCGACAATACCACTATGCCAACACCTGGTCCTGGGTGCCAGGAGAATCCCGCGAACACATATTTAAATCAGCCAAATAGATCCTTTACATATACCAGATCCTTCTTGCAGCTCATACTAATTACCTTGTGACTTACCACCATTTAATATATTTTTTATTTTAAAGATCTGGATCACGCCAAGTGAGGGCGAGACCCGGATCACAAAATCCAGCGAGGCGTTTCGAGCGTCGCTAATTCAACATCTTCGTCCCAACATCAAGTTGTGCACGACGAGATTAGAACATAGAACATACAATGCAGAAGAAGGCCATTGAGTCAGCACCGACCCACTTAAGCCCTCACTTCCACCCTATCCCCGTAACCCAATAACCCATCCTAACCTTTTTGGTCACTAAGGGCAATTTTATCACGGCCAATCCACCTACCCTGCACATCTTTGGACTGTGGGAGGAAACCGGAGCACCCGGAGGAAACCCACGCACACACGGGGAGAACATGCAGACTCACACAGACAGTGACCCAACGGGGAATCGAACCTGGGACCCTGGCGCTGTGAAGCCACAATGCTATCCACTTGGGCTACCGTGCTGTCATCGAGCTGGCTGAATTGCGTCCAATATATTTGTGTGATGTTGATTGAGGGATAAATATTGACCATGACACTGGGGATAATTCCCTCATGCTGCTGTTTGAAATATTGCCATGGGGTCTTTTCCATTTGCCCAGACAGACAGATGGGGACTTGGTTTAACATCTCGTCCAGACTACAGCACCTCCAACAGTGCCATGTTGCCTCACGACTGCATTGGAGAAATTTCCCAGTACATGCTACAGGATAAGGGGTCCAGAAACAGGAGAAGCACCAGGCTCCATGATTTCTCCCTCTGGCTCTGGATACTGGCATGTAGTGGGAATGTTTAAATGGAAAATCTCCCTTCTGACTTACTGATTTGTAGCATGCAGCATGCCCTAAAACTGTGTAGCTATGTGTTATTTTCAATATCCCCGTTCTTTTCTTTTTGGCACAATAAGAAGTCTTACAACACCGGATTAAAGTCGAACAGGTTTGTTTGGAATCACTAGCTTTCGGAGCGCAGCTCCTTCATCAGGTGAATCACTGTTTGCTCTGTTACTGATATACAGAACTACAGAAGATAGGAATAGGGATTCTAACTGGTCTATGCTGACATTTATACTTCACATGAGCCTTCTACTTCCCCTCTTCATCTAATCTAAATATTATACAAACCTATTTTTTCAAACTTATGAATACACATTTGGGTATTGATGCAGCTGGAGCATGAGGGGAGCAGTTATGCATGGGATGGGATGGTGTGCTTGGGGCTCCTAGAAAATTCTTGCGATCCAAGTTCCCAAGAATTCGAAATCCAATTCTGACGATCTGCTCTGCCACGCTACTGCTCAGGTGAAGAATTTGAAGAGGCTGTCTACTGTCGCTGTTGAAAGAGGCCAACATGGAGATTTTTAGTTGTGAGTGTATTCAGGCAGTGATGGTTACTGATGCTGGGTCTTGCCTTGAACTCAAAGTATGACAAAAAATAATGCGACTGTTACAGACATACACTTAATTGCAGAATTCTCATTCAGTGACAGAAGTGCGTCAAGATAATTTTTTGAGTCACCATTGAATTCTCTTCTGCTCTCTTAGAAATGAACGAGCAGACTGCTTCTCCTGAACCTCACCACACCCCGCATTGTAGTCACCACCTCTACTGAGCACCAGCAGAGTTGGTCACACCACAGGAGACCGAGTATCACCAGATTGAGATGGTAGAATTTGTTGAGCCTTTGTATGGATCGTAGCTGCTGAAGGCTCACGAGGCCTGTCTTAAATAGATTGTTGCTAGTTGAGGACCATTAAAATGAGCTACTTGTAATAATCTAAAATAATATGGTCTGATGAGAATCATGGAGGAATCCAATGTCTGGATCTGTGCTGTTATGGATGAACTGCCACTGGGGCCATTGCAAATGTAAAAAAGAAATCTTTTAATGCAATTATTATCCACAATACTGATGTGTGTGGGAACAAATTTCCCCAGGGCAATATGGTACCAAAATCATAAACCCATTACCCACAAACAGATTTGTCATTTCATTACACACAGAACATATAGGAATCTTCACATCAGGGGGATAATGCTCATTTCAAATGCAGAATCTGTACTTCTGTAATATTCAATCAATGCTCTGGGGCAAAGAAATACAAATGAAACAATATGGTCTCGGGCAAATCAGGACCCAGGTACATTTACTTTGGATATCCTCTGGTCCCTCGAAATGGAATACTTACTGCAGTGTGAAAATGATTTGATATTAGTTGCTTACTTTAGCTGCTCTCCGGGAAGACTGAGATTTCTATAGTGTACATTGTGGACTTAATTGATGAGTATTGTTTTAAACCTTTTATTAGATCCCATTGGATAACTTTCTCACTAAGAAATTTGATTGCATTAACCATGCACAAATATGCATTATGCTGTGTAACAGCTTCATAGTAAACTGAACAACCCAAATATTTAGACTGCAGACATGTTCATTTCTAAACTATCACTTCAAATGAACAACCAGCTTCAACTCTTTCAATTCTTGAGGTTTCCGTCTGTAATACACAGTTTCAAATGTAGGACACAGTGTCCCTCACTGTTACATGAATCACAGTGATGAAATCAACAAGATAGATAGATAAAATGACTTTCATCGCCAATGCCAACTCACACATTGCTGATTAAGTGGTGAGATAGCTGATCAATGTAGAATTCAGGCAGAGAACAGGAAATATGCCAAACTCTTTTCTCATACAAAAAAAAGTGTAGTGATTTGTCCACATGGTTTAGGATGCCTGACACCTCTTTGCCAAATACAATATTGGAATGATTCAGCCTGAGGAAGAAGAACAGAGAGTTGGACAGGGATAGTTGTCATGAATGGAGCTCCAAACAACACCAGTATGACACTAGAGGGGGCACCTGCATTAGCCATGAATCGAAAAGGATGAATTTCAAAGCGCACAAATACTGAGGAGAAGGAATTATTTGAAATATATTGTCCCATAGAAGTGCTAGCATTTCCAGTTTTTCAAGCTTTTAAATATCTGCTTCCAATGCGAGATGGATTTGACCCAGTAAATTAGAGGATCGCTCAGAATATGCAGAACCCTGGAGTTTGCACATTCTCCCCGTTTGCATGGGTTTCACCCCCACAACCCAAACATGTGCAGGCTAGGTGGATTGGCCACACTAAATTGCCCCTTAATTGGAAAAAAATAATTGGGTACTCTAAATTTAATTAAAAAAAAGAATATGCAGAACAAAAATTACGCTGGTTTGGGGCATCTTGGACAAGTAAGTGCTCTTTTAACTGAAGCTGCTCATTTATAATATTTTTAAAAAAAAATAATTTTTATTCAAATTTTCACAAAATATCAACAACAAAATACAGAAAGAAAAGAACAAAACCCCCCCATATACATAAATAATAAATTAACAGCCTTCATCAACACATAGGCAAATATACACGCCCCCTTCCAGAAAAACCAACCAACCTGCCCCCCCACCCCCCCCGGGGGTTGCTGCTGCTGCTGACCATCTTCTAACGTTCTGCCAGGAAGTCTAGGAACGGTTGCCACTGCCTGAAGAACCCTTGCACCAATCCCCTTAAGGCAAATTTCACCCTCTCCAATTTAATAAACCCCGCCATATCGTTAATCCAGGATTCCACGCTTGGGGGCCTCGCATCCTTCCACTGAAGAAGAATCCTTCGCCGGGCTACCAGGGATGCAAAGGCCAGAATATCGTCCTCTTTCGCCTACTGCACTCCCGGCTCCTCTGCCACCCCAAATATTGGGAGCCCCCAGTCCGGCTTGACCCTGGAACCTACCACCCTCGACACCGTCCTCGCTACACCCTTCCAAAAGTCCTCCAACCCTGGGCATGCCCAGAATATGTGGGTGTGGTTTGCTGGGCTCCCTGAGCACCTAACACACCTGTCCTCGCACCCAAAGAACCGGCTTATCCTTGCCCCGGTCATGTGAGCCCTATGCAGCACCTTAAATTGTATGAGGCTGAGCCTCGCGCAAGAGGAGGAAGAGTTCACTCTCCCCAGGGCATCTGCCCACGTCCCCTCGTCAATCTCCTCACCCAACTCCTCCTCCCGCTTACCCTTTAGCTCCTCCACCGAGGCCTCCTCCTCCTCCAGCATCACCTGATACATTGCCGAGATCCTCCCCTCTCCAACCCACACCCCCGACAGCACCCTGTCCTGGACCCCGCATGGCGGCAACAGTGGGAACTCCACCACCTGCCGCCGAACAAACGCCCTTACCTGCATATATCTGAAGGTGTTCCCGGGGGGGGAGCCCGAACTTCTCCTCCAGCTCACCCAGGCTCGCGAACTTCCCGTCCACAAACAGGTCCCCCATCCTTCTAATACCTGCCCTGTGCCAGCTCAGGAACCCTCCGTCCATCCTCCCCGGGACAAACCGGTGGTTTCCCTGAATCGGGGACCACACCGAGGCCCCCACCTCCCCCCTATGACGTCTCCATTGCCCCCAAACTTTGAGCGTAGCCGCCACCACCGGGCTCGTGGTATACCTCATTGGAGGAAGCGGCAGCGGTGCCGTCACCAACGCCTCCAGGCTCGTGCCCACACAGGACGCCATCTCCAGCCTCTTCCATGCCGCCTCATCCCCCTCCACCCACTTACGCACCATCACCACATTGGTGGCCCAATAATACCCACAGAGGTTAGGCAGCGCCAACTCCCCCCTATCCCTGCACCGCTCCAGGAACACCCTTCTCACCCTCGGGGTCTTCTACGCCCACACACACCCCATAATGCTCCTATTAACCCGCCTGAAGAAGGTCTTAGGGATCAGAATGGGGAGGCGCTGGAACAGGAACAAAAATCTCACGAGCACCGTCATTTTAACTGACTGCACCGAGACTACCCGCCAGGGAGAGTGGCAGAAGTCCCACCTTTTAAACTCCTCCTCCATTTGCTCCACCAGTCTCGTGAAGTTAAACTTATGCAGGGCCCCCCAACTCCTAGCCACCTGGACTCCTAGGTACCTGAAACTCCTCTCCGCCCTTTTTAGTGGGAGCTCACCAATCCCCCTCTCCTGGCCCCCTGGGTGAACAACGAACAACTCGCTCTTCCCTATATTGAGCTTATACCCGGAGAAATCCCCAAACTCCCTGAGAAGCCTCATCATCTCCGGCATTCCCCCCACCGGGTCCGCCACATATAGCAGCAAATCGTCCACATAGAGTGACACCCGATGTTCCTCCCCACCCCGCACCATCCCCCTCCAATTCCTCGACTCCCTCAATGCCATGGCCAGGGGCTCAATTGCCAGCGCAAAGAGCAGGGGGGACAGGGGACACCCCTGCCTCGTCCCCCGGTTTAACCAAAAATACTCTGACTTCCTTCTGTTCGTGGCCACACTCACCACCGGGGCCTCATACAACAACTTAACCCACCTGACAAACCCCTCCCCAAACCCGAACCTTTTCAGCACCTCCCACAGGTACCCCCACTCAACCCTATCAAAGTCCTTCTCCGCATCCATCGCCGCCACTATCTCCGCCTCCCCTTCCACCGCCGGCATTATTATAACATTCAAGAGCCTCCGTACATTCGTATTCAGCTGCCTCCCTTTCACAAACCCCGTCTGATCCTCGTGTATGACCTGCGGCACACAGTCCTCTATCCTCGTGGCTAAAATCTTCGCCAACAACTTTGCATCGACATTTAGGAGTGAGATCGGCCTGTATGACCCACATTGTAGGGGATCCTTGTCCCGCTTCAGGATCAAGGAGATCAGCGCCCGAGACATCGTCGGGGGCAAAGCCCCTCCTTCCCTTGCCTCATTAAAGGTCCTTACCAACAGAGGGCCCAGCAGGTCCGCATACTTCTTATAAAATTCGACCGGGAACCCATCTGGCCCCAGTGCCTTACCTGCCTGCATGCTTCCTATCCCTTTGACCAACTCCTCCAACCCCACCAACGCCCCAGGGCCCTGTCACCTGCCCCTCCTCCACCCTCAGAAACCTCAGCCGGTCCAGGAAGCGACCCATTCCTCCCTCCTCCAGTGGGGGCTCGGACCGATACAGTTCCTCGTAGAAGTCCCTGAAGACCCCATTGATACCCACCACACTTCGCACCATGCTCCCTCCTCATCCCTAACTCCACCGATCTCCCTAGCTGCCTCCTGCTTCCGAAGCTGGTGCGCCAGCATCCGGTTCGTCTTTTCTCCGTATTCATATACCGCCCCCTGCGCCTTATTCCACTGCGCCTCCGCCTTCCTGGTGGTCAACAAATCAAACTCAACCTGGAGGCTACGCCGCTCCCTAAGCAAACCCTCCTCCGGGGCCTCCGTGTACCTCCTGTCCACCCTCACCATCTCCCCCACCAACCTCTCCCTCTCTCTCCTCTCCCCCCTCTCCTTGTGTGCCCTAATGGAGATCAGCTTCCCTCTGACCACCGCCTTCAGCGCCTCCCAGACCACCCCTACTTACACCTCCCCATTGTCATTAGCCTCCAGGTACCTCTCTATACGCCCCCGGACCCGCCCACTCACCTCCTCGTCCGCCAGCAACCCCACCTCTAGGCGCCACAGCGGACGCTGGTCCCTCTCCTCCCCCAACTCGAGCTCCACCCAGTGAGAAGAATGAGAATTCCCTGGCCCCCGGCCTTGCAAACCTCCATGGGTCCACCCCTCCCATCTGGTCCATTAACCCCCTCAGCACCTTGGCTGCCGCCGGCCTCCTGCCCGTCCTAGACCTAGAGCGATCCAATGCCGGGTCCAGCACAGTGTTGAAATCCTCCCCCCCATTATCAGGCCCCCTGTCTCCAGGACCGGAATCAGGCCCAGCATACGCCGCATGAACCCCGCATCGTCCCAATTTGGGACATATACATTGACCAACACCACCCGCTCCCCCTGCAGCTTGCCACTTACCATCACAAACCTACCGCCATTGTCTGCCACAAAGCTGGACGCCTCAAACGACACTCTCTTCCTCACAAAGATCGCCACTCCCCGATTTTTTGCATCCAAACACGAATGAAACACCTGCCCTACCCACCCCTTTCCCAACCTTACCTGATCCGCCACCCTCAGGTGCGTCTCCTGAAGCATGGCCACATCCGACTTCAGCCCCTTCAGGTGTGCAAACACCCGGGCCCGCTTGACCGGCACATTTAGTCCCCTTACATTCCAGGTTATCAGCCAGATCAGCGGGCTACTCACCCCCCTCCCTCGCCGACTAGTCATAGCCATTCCTAGGCCAGTCACGTGCCCGCGCCCCCCGCACGACCCGTACCCCACAGCGGCAGACCCCCGCCCCGACCTCCCCTACCAACTCCAGCTCCCCCTTGGCCATTCCAGCAGCAACCCTCCCTCCCCCCCCCCCCCCCCGCCCTGCAGCTAGGTCCCCCCCTAACTGCATTGCTCCCCCATTGCACTCCCATAAGTCAGCTGACTCCTGCTGACCCTGGCCACTCCCGCTGCTCCATCGACCCCCCCCCCCCCCCCCCTCCCCCCAAGTGTGGAACTTCCCCTCCCCCCCTTGTCCACCAGCAGGCTCTCATCCATACCACTCCCAGGGCGGGAAAAAAGCCTGCGCTTCCCAGCTCCGGCCCCGCCCCTTCAACCCTAAGCGTGGGAAAAAGCCCACGCTTTCCACTCGCCCGGCCCCTCCTCCTCTGGCGCAGCTCCCTTTCCAGGCCCGGTCCCACTATCCCCAACTCAGGCCTCCCCCCCCACGGGGCCCCATCTCCCCAACCGACCATCAACTCCCCAATTAAAAATATGCCCAATCAACCCCCGACAAACAAAGAACCCCCCTCGAAACACAACACAACAATCCCCAACAATCCCTCCACCGTGACCCCTCGTCCCCGACCCTTAGTCCGAGTCCAGCTTTTCGGCCTGAACAAAGGCCCACGCCTCCTGGGACACAAAATAATGGTGTTGGTCCTTATAGGTGTGGTGGTAGGTATTAGGGGTAATACAGTACACCACGTGACGACAGGCTATTGGTGGAGGGATGCCAGGTCCTGATAGGATCTGCCACCTACTGGACTCCACCCAGAAATGCCGGTATAAGAACCCAGCTTTTCCCTCCATTTCCCTCAGCAGCTGCATTCTGTAACCACGCTGCTGGGGATAAAGTTCTGCTTAATAAAGCCTTCAATTGACATTACCTCAACCTGCCTCGCGTCATATTGACGGTGCTACAATTTATTAAGCAGAATTTAAATTGAAGAAAACGACGTGGGAACATGGAGCTCCGAATCACCCCGGAGTGCCTGCGCATCGCACCCCAAGCAGCTAACTCGGCCTCTATCTTCAAACACTGGCTGGCATGCTTTGAGGGCTACCTCCGAACGGCCCCCTGCACACCGACTGACGAACAAAAGATGCAGGTCCTCTATTCCAGGGTGAGTCCTGACGTCTACTCCCTTATCGAGGACGAGGACGGTTTCACCAGTGCCATCGCCGCGCTGAAGGATATCTACATCCAGCCCGCCAACCAGGTTTTTGCTCGCTACCAGCTCGCTACACGGCAGCAATTTCCTGGGGAATCGCTGGACGAGTTTTATAGCGCCCTGCAGATCCTGGGTCGAAACTGCAACTGCTCGGCGGTAACAGCGAGTGAACACACAGAGCTCCTGGTCCGCGATGCGTATGTGGCAGGTTTGGCCTCTTCCCAGATCCGCCAGAGGCTTCTGGAGAAAGAATCTCTGGGACTTACAGAAGCTCGGGCCCTGGCGGCATCCCTCGATGTGGCCTCGCATAACGCCCGCGCCTACGCCCCTGACCGCACTACAGCCCCTTGGGCTCCGTGGACCCCCGCTGCGGCCGACTCTCCGACACCCCCCCCCCACCCGCTGGCAGGATGTCCTCCCGGATGCCCTTCACTCTATCCGGTCCCTGCTGTGCACCACCACGAATCAAACGCCTCACGAGCGCCTCCTCCTCTTTCCTAGGAAGTCCTCCTCTGGAACGCCACCTCCGACCTGGCTAGCAGCTCCGGGAACCATTCTGCTCCGGAAACATGTGCGGGCGCACAAGTCAGATCCGTTGGTGGAACGGGTGCATCTCCTTCACGCCAACCCGCAATACGCCTTTGTGGAGTACCCCGATGGCTGACAGGACACGGTCTCCCTGCGAGACCTGGCGCCCGCCGGAGCTAACCACACACCCCCAACGCCAATCACCACCTCCTCACTCCCGCCTGTTCATCCCGCAGCCACCCCCTTCCCGGGGGGTTCGGTTCTCCTCCCAGACCCGCCCAGGAGTAAGGACACAGGGGACAGCGCTACGGTCCCAGAGTCGACGGGACCCGAGCCAACGCCATCACCACCACGCCCGAGACGATCGGAAAGGACGACCAGGGCGCCCATCCGGCTCATCGAATCACTTTAACTCTCAACATTTTCAGTTATTGCGTCTTGTTATAGTTATGGCATCATGCGACCCTGTTTGGCCCAGTTTTCAGTTATTGTGTCTTGTTATAGTTATGGCATCATGCCGACCCTGTTTGGCCCATTGGCCCAGTTGAAGCGATAATTTTGTGTTTTATTCAAAGTTACGGCACAGTACCGACTCTGTAAACCCCTACCACCATGCGGACCACCATCCCTGCGGGTTTTTTTTCAACAAGGGGTGAATGTGGTGGTATGTATTAGGGGTAATACGGTACACCATGTGTCGACAGGCTATTGGTGGAGGGATGCCAGGTCCTGATAGGATCTGCCATCCACTGGACTCCACCCAGAAATGCCGGTATAAGAACCCAGCTTTTCCCTCCATTTCCCTCAGCAGCTGCATTCTGTAACCACGCTGCTGGGGATAAAGTTCTGCTTAATAAAGCCTTCAATTGACATTACCTCAACCTGCCTCGCGTCATATTGACGGTGCTACAATAGGTGACCCACAGACGCGCCGGCTGCAGCATACCAAACTTCACCCCTTTGCTGTGCAGCACTGCCTTCGCCCGGTTGTAACCGGCCCTCTTCTTCGCCACCTCCGCACTCCAATCCTGGTAGATCCGGACCTCCGCGTTCTCCCACCTGCTGCTCCACTCCTTCTTGGCCCACCTTAACACCCACTCCCGATCTGCAAACCGGTGGAACCTCATCAGCAGCGCCCGTGGCGGCTCGCTGGGCTTGGGCCTCCTCGCCAGCGCTCGGTGGGCCCCCTCCAGCTCCAAGGGCCCCTGAAAGGCCCCCGCTCCCATCAGCGAGTTCAGCATGCTGACCACGCAGGCCCCCACGACCGATTCCTCCAGCTCTTCCGGGAGACCCAGGATCCGCAGGTTCTTCCACCTCGACCGGTTCTCCATCTCCTCGAACAACGCCTGCCATTTCTTGCGGAGTGCCTCGTGCGTCTCCACCTTCACCGCCAGGCCCAGGATCTCGTCCTCGTTCTCCGAGACCTTCTGCCGGACTTCCCGGATCGCCGCCCCTTGGGCCGCCTGGGTCTCCAGCAGCTTATCGATTGAAGCCTTCATTGGCTCCAGCAGCTCTGCTTTCAGTTCCTTAAAACAGCGCTGGAGAAGCTCCTGCTGCTCTTGCGCCCACTGCCTCCACGCTGCCTGGTATCTGCCCACCGCCATCTTGGTCCTCCTCCCTCGCACCTTTCTTTGCTTCAATACCACTTTTTTAATTGTCCCACTCCTGGTCCAATCCATACACTATCGGGGGAATGTTGCTGTCTCCTTCCCACACCGGGGAACGTCAAACAAACGCCGCTACGGGCCCTAAAAAGAGCCCAAAAGTCAATTTTTAGCGGGAGCTGTAGAACGTGCGACTTAGCTCCGCATAGCCGCAACCGGAAGTCCCCCTCATTTATAATATGGGTACCCATGAATAAAAGAGAGAGTAAGAGAAAGAAAGTGATATCATTAGGGAGAGAGAGCAGCAAAAAGAGAGAGACAAATATGCAGAGAAACATGAACACACAAAAAAGAGACACAGAAACAGTGACAGGCACAGAAATCTAGAACAATATATGGTGTGCACCCACGATAGCTGCTGTTTCTGCATGAAAATGTGATTCACCTCAAATGTGAGCACAATTGCATTGGTATGTGTCAGACTAGCCACGACCTGTGCACATTCTAAAGTTCCTAAAAATTGCTTGAACTGAAAAGTAATTTGGCTAACTCAAACCAGAATTGTTGCCTGTCCAGAATCATGGAAAAGTAAAATTCATTGGCTTCAAAGATATAATCAAAGTGCGCTGAGCAAGTCATTTATAGACGGCATGGTTGGTAAACATAAATAACGGGTGGAGTCCAGGGATTGCCTGCTAAATGAGATACAACACGATTTGATCAGTGCTTTGTCAGGCTGCCAGCTGGAACTCTTTGTATCAGGAAAATTGAGGTACTAAGAAAGAGACTTGTGAGTTTGGGGGTGGTGAAGGCGAATGTGGGCGATGATGACCATTTCTGATCATTTTTATTTCTCGGCACGATTCAGTTCTTAATAGGTGAGCAATGGTGGAATGCTAAAGCAAGGATAATGTACTTTTATCATAACTTGTGTGGGTCCTTCGCATAATTACTCACAGCGACAGGGTCAGACTTGTACTTGTACAGAAAACACACTGAAGGTGAAAGTAGAAAACTGCACTTCAGGTGAAAGGGAAATTGCAAAGGGGGCAGAGATGCTCAGTCTTTGAAAAGGATCAAAAGGTGGCTTGAGGCATTGATAGCTTTTCCAAGCCCGAAGCGAGGAGGGCCAAAAGAATGTGAAGGAACCTCATTATGCAGCCTGGCACTAAAATACTGACATAGCTTTGTGCCCCATGGGCGCCACAGTGGCAGCACTGCTGTCTCACAGCACCAGGGAGCCAGGTTCAATTCCGCCTTGGATGACTGTCTGTGTGGAGTTTGCTCGTTCTCCCCGTGTCTGCTTGGGTTTCCGCTGGGTGCTCTGATTTCCTCCCACAACCCAAAAGATGTGTAGGTTAGTTGGGTTGGCCATGCTAAATTGCCCTTAGTGTCCAAAAAGGTTAGGTGGGATACTGGGGTTACGGGGATAGGGTGGAGGTGTGGGCTTAAGTAGGGTGCTCTTTCCAAGGGCCGGTGCAGACTCGATGTGCTGAATAGCCTCCTACTGCACTGCAAATTCTATGATTCTATGACTTTATATAATAGGGGATTGGATGCAAACTACATGCAGGACTTTTCATTCGAATTTCAAAGATTATGCTAGTTATTATCTTTTTTATCTCATAGATCAAATCATAGAATCCTTACAGTGCAGGAGGAGGCCATTCAACCCATTGAGTCTGCACCGACCCTCCAAAAAAGCACTATACCTTGGCTCCTCCCCCTCCCTATCCCCATAACCCCACCTAACCTTTGGACACTAAGGGGAAATTTAGGATGGCCAATCCACCCAACCTGCACACCTTTGAACTGTGGGAGAAAACCAGAGCACCTGGAGGAAACCTACGCAGATGCAGGAAAAATATGCAAACTCCACACAGACAGTCACTTGAGGTCAGAATTGATCCCAGGTCCCTGGCCCTGTGAGGCAGCAGTGCTAACCACTGTGCAACCGTGCATAATATAGACAATTATTGTAGACTAGACTGAGCAGAGATCTACTTTGACAGACAACCACTGATAAATCAGTGTCTCAACCCCACAGATACCCAACCACGTCTAAAGAATCAGAGGAATCAGAAAAAAATTCAGGATTTAGAATAGAGGAAAGTAACCTATGTCCCTGATACCCACTAGTGATTTTCTTCAACAATTTTGTTTAGCTTTTAACTGACTGGCACTTGCATTGACTTTCTTGCGAATCACTATCAATGTAAGTGCCTCTCAAATATTGGATGAAACTAATATTTAGAATAATACACTCTCAAACCAGATTGTAACAATTCACTGTGTCACAACAATTCCCCTTTTCGCACTTGCAGTATGACCACTGGCAATTGATGATTAAAGGTCATCTCCCATTGATTAGAAGTTAGCCAGTATATAATTTCACCACAAATCTGACTATTTCAAGGCAGAGGGTAGGATGAACATTCTGCATAATCCAGTGCCATTAGAACCATTTTTTCCCATCCCTCACAAAACTAATCACAAACAAGAAGCACTTTCACCAAATAAGTCTGAGGATCATTCATTCAATGAAGTGATAGAAATTTTTGGAAGGAGTCATAGCATGATTGATCTCATTTGATTTGTGTGTTCCAATTGCATTTTACTAAATGACTGCTAGAGGGAGCTGTATCAGTGCCAATTCAAAGAGGGAACCAGTGTTTTTCTTTTATAGGTCCCAAACCCCAGTAAAACATTCTACTGTGCATCAAATATCCTGCCTTAATGGAATAAACTGCTTAAACTCTAGTTAATTTTCCATCAGTCTAGGTTTTCAGAGGCTAAACTGGTCTTCACATGTTTTATTTCAGTGCGTTGACTTCAACAGAAAACAAATCAGATTGTGGTGTAAAGTGGGTTGTCGATTTGCTACCACACGTTTCAAACACTTGAAGACCAATTTCACCTTTTGTTCAGAATTTTACTCTGGGGGCAGGGCCCCCTCATGCCCCTGCACCCTCCCCCCCTTCAGCCCTGGCTGAAAAGTTGGACCAAGTCCACCTCCGCTTGTCTGGGTTGCCCTGCAGTATTTTCTCAAGGTGAGACTTCTGCCCCCATGTGGCAGTGGCAGGAGGAGCCCCTTAAGTGACCATTAATGGGCCAAGGGCAGGCAGGATGCCTGCAGCCTCCTCCCACTTTGGTAAAGTACCAACTTCAGCGGGTAGGCAGCAGGCATAGCACCACTGACATGACACTTGATTTTACTGCCTGCCTGCCAACCAGCTCCTGGGGGCAGGCTGTAAAGTTCAACCGTTCAGAACTGCATTGTACCCTTATCTCCAAACCCATGACCTCTACCGCCTGGAAGCACAAGAGCAGCAGATATATGCGAACACCATCACCTGCAAGTTCCCCTCACCATCCTGACCGAGAAACATTTTGCCATTCGTTCACTGTTGTTAGGTCAAAATCTTGGAACGCCCTCGCTAACAGCACCATGGGTGTACCTATACCACATGGACTACAGCGGTTCAAGAAGGTGGCTCACCACCAGCTTCTCTAAGGGAATTAGGGATGGGCAATAAATGTTGATTGACAACACCCTGTTGTTATGGACCAGGGCTTAGAAACACCAAAGTTCACCTCACCTAGAAACTTTATGTTGAATTTGGCTCGGATGAGCACAAAAACCTTCGCCTCAGGTGTGATTCATCAGACATGACCGTCTAGTGAGCGAGATAGTGGAGGTGGACAGGGAATATTCGAGGGTGCGCACCGTGGAGGGATTGGCGAGGAGGAAAAAGTTGCAGGGGCAATTTGACAGGCTGACAACGGGGAGGGCAGCAAGGCAACTGCGTACGGCTAGAGGGGTGCAATACAAGTATGGTGAGAAGGCGAGCCGCATGCTGGCGCACCAGCTGCGGAGGCAGGCTGCGTCCAGGGAAATATCGAAGATCCGGACTGGGGCTGGGGATGTGGTGTCAGAGCCAGGGGAGATAAATGAGGCATTTAGAGAGTATTACCATGGACTTTATGAGGCAGACCAAGGAGGAGAGGAGGGGGACATGGGGTGGTTTTTGGACGAACTGGAATTTCCCCAGGTGGAGGAAGCAAAGAGGCAGGCGTTGGAGGAGCCCCTGGGGCTGAGGGAGGTGCTGGATAGTATCAAGGGTATGATGTCGGGGAAGGCCCCTGGGCTGGATGGGTACCCGGCAGAATGTTATAAGGAATTTGCGGCGGTCCTGGCACCACATCTGTTGAGGGCATTTAATGAAGCACTGGAGAAGGAGGGGTTGCCGGAGACGATGACGCAGGCAGTAATCACACTAATCCCCCAAAAAAGGGAAGGATCCGGTGGAATGTGGGTCGTATAGACCCATATCACTATTGAACACGGATGTGAAAGTATTGGCTAAGTTGTTGGCGGGGAAGCTGGAGGATTGCGTCCTGAGGGTGGTTGCAGATTATCAAACAGGCTTTGTGAAGGGCAGGAAGCTCGCGAGTAATATAAGACAGTTTTGAATGTGGTGATGAATCCGTCGAGAGCTCTGGTGCCGGAGGTGGTGGTGTCCATGGACGCGGAGAAAGCATTTGATTGGGTGGAGTGGCGATACTTGTTCGAAATTTTGGGAAGGTTTGGGTTTGGACCGAGATTTGTGGCATAGGTGCAGTTGCTGTCTGTGGCGCCAAGTGTGGGGGTGAGGACAAATGATATGAGCTCACAAAGCTTTGACTTACACAGGGGTATGAGGCAGGGGTGCCCACTGTCGCCACTGCTGTTTGCGCTGGCCATAGAGCCATTGGCGATGGCTCTCAGGGTGTCAGCAGAGTGGCAGGGGATAATGAGGGGACAGAGGGAGCTCTATGCCGATGACTTCCTGCTGTATGTTTCGGATCCGTTGGAGAGTATGTGAAGGATTATGGGCCTGTTGGGGAGGTTTGGAGGATTCTCGGGATACAAGCTGAATGTAGGGAAAAGCAAGGTTTTCCCGGTGAATGAGCTGGCACAGCTGGCTAATTTAGGGGGGGGATGCCATTTACGGGAGCGAGGGATAGGTTTAGGTACTTGGGGATTCAGGTAGCAAGGGAATGGACGGGGCTCCATAAGTGGAACTTAACGAAGCTGGTGGAGGAGGCCAGGGAGGATCTTAAGAGGTGGGATACACTGCATTTAACGTTGGCGGGGAGGATCCAAGTGGTGAAAATTAATATTCAGGCTCTCCCGATCTTTATACCAAAGGCCTTTTTTTGGAAAGTGGACACAATCATCTCTGACTTTGTATGGGCGGGGAAGGTGCCGAGGGTGGGGAGGACCCTGCTACAGAGGCAGAGGCAGCAGGGGGGTTGGCGTTGCCAAACTTGCTTCATTATTATTGGGCGGCGAATGTGAACGGGGTGCGGCGATGGTGGGAAGGAGAAGGGGTAGAGTGGGTTAGGATGAAAGAAGAATCTTGTAAGGGGTGTGTCTGCAGAGTACAAGGGTGTTTGATTATAGGGTACATGGGGGGCTTGACTCCAAGGCACCGGGGGTTTGGCTGCAGGGTACCGGGGGGTTTGACTCCAGGGTCCCGGGGGGTTTGGCTCCAGGGTCCGGGGGGTTTGACTACAGGATACTGGGGGGTTTGGCTCCAGGGTACTGGGGGGTTTGACTCCAGTGTACTGGGGGGTTGGACTCCTGGGTACTGGGGTTTGACTGCAGGGTACCGGGGGGTTTGACTGCAGGGTACCGGGGGGTTTGACTCCAGGGTACCGGGGGGTTTGACTCCAGGGTACTGGGGGGTTTGACTCCAGGGTACTGGGGGGTTTGACTGCAGGGTACTGGGGAGTTTTATTCCAGGGTACTGGGGGGTTTGACTGCAGGGTACCGGGGGGTTTGACTCCTGGGTACTGGGGGTTTGACTCCAGAATACCGGGGGGGTTTGGCTCCAGGGTACTGGGGGTTTGGCTCCAGGGTACTGGGGGTTTGACTGCAGGGTACCGGGGGGTTTGACTCCAGGGTACTGGGGAGGTTGGACTCCAGGGTACTGGGGGGTTGGACTCCAGGGTACCGGGGGGTTAGACTCAAGGGTAGTGGGGGTTTGGCTCCAGGTTACTGGGGCGTTGGACTCCAGGGTACTGGGGGGTTTGACTGCAGGGTACCGGGGGGTTTGACTCCAGGGTACTGGGGGGTTTGGCTCCAGGGTACTGGGGGGTTTGGCTCCAGGGTACTGGGGGTTTGACTGCAGGGTACCGGGGGGTTTGACTCCAGGGTACTGGGGAGGTTGGACTCCAGGGTACTGGGGGGTTGGACTCCAGGGTACCGGGGGGTTAGACTCAAGGGTAGTGGGGGTTTGGCTCCAGGTTACTGGGGCGTTGGACTCCAGGGTACTGGGAGGTTTGACTGCAGGGTACCGGGGGGTTTGACTCCAGGGTACTGGGGCGTTTGGCTCCAGGGTACTGGGGGTTTGACTGCAGGGTACCGGGGGGTTTGACTCCAGGGTACTGGGGAGGTTGGACTCCAGGGTACCGGGAGGTTAGACTCAAGGGTACTGGGGGTTGGACTCCAGGGTACTGGGGGGTTGGACTCCAGGGTACCGGGGGGTTTGACTCCAGGGTACCGGGGGGTTTGACTCCAGGGTACTGGGGGGTTTGACTCCAGGGTACTGGGGGGTTTGACTGCAGGGTACTGGGGAGTTTTATTCCAGGGTACTGGGGGGTTTGACTGCAGGGTACCGGGGGGTTTGACTCCAGGGTACCGGGGGGTTTGACTCCAGGGTACTGGGGGGTTTGACTCCAGGGTACTGGGGGGTTTGACTGCAGGGTACTGGGGAGTTTTATTCCAGGGTACTGGGGGGTTTGACTGCAGGGTACCGGGGGGTTTGACTCCTGGGTACTGGGGGTTTGACTCCAGAATACCGGGGGGGTTTGGCTCCAGGGTACTGGGGGTTTGGCTCCAGGGTACTGGGGGTTTGACTGCAGGGTACCGGGGGGTTTGACTCCAGGGTACTGGGGGGTTTGGCTCCAGGGTACTGGGGGGTTTGGCTCCAGGGTACTGGGGGTTTGACTGCAGGGTACCGGGGGGTTTGACTCCAGGGTACTGGGGAGGTTGGACTCCAGGGTACCGGGAGGTTAGACTCAAGGGTACCGGGGGGTTTGGCTCCAGGTTACTGGGGGGTTGGACTCCAGGGTACTGGGGGGTTGGACTCCAGGGTACTGGGGGGTTGGACTCCAGGGTACTGGGGGGTTGGACTCCAGGGTACTGGGGGGTTGGACTCCAGGGTACCGGGAGGTTAGACTCAAGGGTACTGGGGGTTTGGCTCCAGGTTACTGGGGGGTTTGGCTCCAGGTTACTGGGGCGTTGGACACCAGGGTACTGGGGGGTTTGACTGCAGGGTACCGGGGGGTTTGACTCCAGGGTACAGGGGGGTTGGACTCCAGGGTACTGGGGGGTTTGACTCCAGCATACCAGGAGTTTGACTGCAGGGTACTGGGGGGCGGGGGTTTGACTCCAGGGTACCTGGGGTTTGGCTCCAGGGTACCGTGACATTTAGCTCCAGGGTACTGGGGCTTGGATTCCAGGGTACAGGGGGGCTTGCCTCCAGGGAACCAGAGATTTGCCTGCAGGGTACCGGGGGGTTTGACTCCAGGAAACCGGGGATTTGACTCCAGGGTATTGGGGGGTTTGACTCCAGGGTACCCGGGCGTTTGGCTCCAGTGTACTGGAGGTCTGACTCCAGGGTACTGGGGGGTTGACTCCAGGGTACTGGTGGTTTTGACTCCAGGATACCGGGCGGTTTGACTCCAGGGTTCTGGGGGGTTTGTCTCCAGGGTACCGGGGGGCTGACTCCAGGGTACCGGGGAATTTGACTCCAGGGTACTGGGGGTTTGACTGCAGGGTACTGGGGGGTTTGACTGCAGGGTACTGGGGGGGGATGACTCCAGGGTACCGGGGAATTTGACTCCAGGGTACTGGGGGTTTGACTGCAGGGTACCGGGGGGCTGACTCCAGGGTACCGGGGAATTTGACTCCAGGGTACTGGGGGTTTGACTGCAGGGTACTGGGGGGGATTGACTCCATCGTACTAGGGGGTTTGGCTCCTTGGTACTGGGGATTTGACTGCAGGATACCGGGGAGTTTGACTCCACGGTACTGGGGGTTTGAGTGCAGGATACCAGGTGTTTAACTCCAGGTTACCGGGTGTGTGACTCCAGTGTACTGGAGGGTTTGACTCCAGCGTACTGGGGGGTTTTCTGCATGGTACTGGAGGGTTTGAATCCAGGGTACCGAGGGGTTTGACTGCAGGGTACAGGGGTGTTTGATTCTAGGATACTGGGGGTTTTGTCTCCAGGATACTGTGGGGTTTGACTCCAGCATACTGGGGTGTTTTACTCCAGTGTAATGGGGGGTTTGACTCCAGGGTACCGGGCGGTTTGACTGCAGGATACCAGGGGTTTGACTGCAGGGTACAGGGGTGTTTGATTCTAGGGTTCTTGGGGCTTTGACTCCAGCATACCAGGAGTTTGACTGCAGGGTACTTGGGGGGGGTGGTTTGACTCCAGGGTACCTGGGGTTTGGCTCCAGGGTACCGGGACGCTTAGCTCCAGGGTACTGGGGCTTGGATTCCAGGGTACAGGGGGGTTTGGCTCCAGGGCACCGGGGGTTGGATTCCAGGGTATCTGGGGGTTTGACTGCAGGGTACCAGGGGACTTTACTCCAGGGTACTGGGGGGTTTGACTTCAGGTTACTGGGGGTCTTGCCTCCAGGGCACCAGAGATTTGACTGCAGGGTATCGGGAGGTTTGACTCCAGGATACCGGGGATTTGACTCCAGGGTCCTGGGGGTCTGACTCAGGGTCCTGGGGGATTGACCCCAGGGTACTGGGTGCTTTGACTCCAGGGTAATGGGGGGTTTGTCTCCAGGGTATTGGGTGGTTTAGCTGCAGGGTACTGGGGGGCTTGACTCCAGGATACTGGGGGGTTGACGCCAGGGTACCGGGGGGCTTGACTCCAGCGTACTGGGGGTGTTGACTCCACGGTAACAGGGGATTTGTCTCCAGGGTACTGGGAGTTTGACTCCAGTGTACTGGGGGGTTTGACTGCAGGGTACTGGGGGGGTTTGACTCCAGGGTACTGGGGGGTTTGATTCTAGGGTATTGGGCGGTTTGACTGCAGGGTACTGGGGGGGGGGGGTTTGACTCCAGGGTACTGGAGGGTTTGACTGCAGGGTACCGGGGGTTTGACACCAGGGTACTGGGGATTTGACTCGAGGGTACTGGGGGTTTGACTGCAGGGTACCGGGGGTTTGACACCAGGGTACTGGGGATTTGACTTGAGAGTACTGGGGGTTTGACTGCACGGTACCGAGGGTTTGACTCCAGGGTACCGGGGGGTTAGACTTCAGGGTACTGTGGGGTTTGATTATAGAGTACATGGGGGGTTTGACTGCAGGGTACTGGGGGGCTTGACTCCAGGGTACCGGGGGGTTTGACTGCAGGGTACAGGGGTGTTTGATTCTAGGGTACTAGGCGGTTTGACTGCAGGGCACTGGAGGGGTTTGACTCCAGGGTAATGGTGGGTTTGACTGCAGGATACTGGGGGTTTTACTCCAGGGTACTGGGGGTTTGACTGCACGGTACCGGGGGTTTGACTCCAGGGTACCGTGGGTTTGACTCCAGGGTACTGGGGCGTTTGACTTCAGGGTATTGGGGGGTTTGATTCTAGGATACCTACGGGATTGATTCTAGGGTACTGGGCGGTTTGACTGCAGGGTACTGGGGGCTTTGACTCCAGGGTAATGGGGGGTTTGACTGCAGGATACTGGGGGATTAACTCCAGGGTACCGGGGGTTTGACTCCAGGGTACCTGGGGCTTTGACTCCAGGGTACTGTGGAGTTCGACTCTAGGGTACTTGGGTGTTTGACTGCAGGTTACTGGGGCGGGGTTTTGACTCCAGGGTACCGGGGGTGTGACTGCAGGGTACCGGGGTGTTTGATTTTCGGGTACATGGGGGTTTGACTCCAGGGTACCAGGGGGTTTGACTCCAGGGTACTGGGGGTTTGACTCCAGGGTACCGGGGAGTTTGACTCCAGGGTACTGGGGGTTTTGACTCCAGGGTACTGGGGGTTTGACTGCAGGGTATCGGGGGGTTAGACACCACGGAACTGGGGGGTTTGTTTCCAGGGTACTGGGGGGTTTGACTCCAGTGTATCGGGGGGTTTGACACCACGGAACTGGAGGTTTTGACTCCAGTGTACCGGGGTGTTGACTCCACGGTAACAGGGTATTTGTCTCCAGGGTACTGGGAGTTTGACTGCAGTGTACTGGGCTGCTTGACTCCAGGGTACCGGGGGTTTGACTCCAGGGTACTGGGGGTTTGACTCAAGGGCACTGGGGGTTTGACTCGAGGGTGCTGGGGGTTTGGCTCCAGGTTACTGGGGGGTTTGGCTCCAGGTTACTGGGGCGTTGGACTCCAGGGTACTGGGGGGTTTGACTGCAGGGTACCGGGGGGTTTGACTCCAGGGTACAGGGGGGTTGGACTCCAGGGTACTGGGGGGCTTGCCTCCAGGGAACCAGAGATTTGACTGCAGGGTACCGGGGGGTTTGACTCCAGGAAACCGGGGATTTGACTCCAGGGTACTGGGGGGTTTGACTCCAGGGTACTGGGGGGTTTGACTGCAGGGTACTGGGGAGTTTGATTCTAGGGTACTTGGGGCTTTGACTCCAGCATACCAGGAGTTTGACTGCAGGGTACTGGGGGGCGGGGGTTTGACTCCAGGGTACCTGGGGTTTGGCTCCAGGGTACCGTGACATTTAGCTCCAGGGTACTGGGGCTTGGATTCCAGGGTACAGGGGGGCTTGCCTCCAGGGAACCAGAGATTTGCCTGCAGGGTACCGGGGGGTTTGACTCCAGGAAACCGGGGATTTGACTCCAGGGTATTGGGGGGTTTGACTCCAGGGTACCCGGGCGTTTGGCTCCAGTGTACTGGAGGTCTGACTCCAGGGTACTGGGGGGTTGACTCCAGGGTACTGGTGGTTTTGACTCCAGGATACCGGGCGGTTTGACTCCAGGGTTCTGGGGGGTTTGTCTCCAGGGTACCGGGGGGCTGACTCCAGGGTACCGGGGAATTTGACTCCAGGGTACTGGGGGTTTGACTGCAGGGTACCGGGGAATTTGACTCCAGGGTACTGGGGGTTTGACTGCAGGGTACCGGGGGGCTGACTCCAGGGTACCGGGGAATTTGACTCCAGGGTACTGGGGGTTTGACTGCAGGGTACTGGGGGGGATTGACTCCATCGTACTAGGGGGTTTGGCTCCTTGGTACTGGGGATTTGACTGCAGGATACCGGGGAGTTTGACTCCACGGTACTGGGGGTTTGAGTGCAGGATACCAGGTGTTTAACTCCAGGTTACCGGGTGTGTGACTCCAGTGTACTGGAGGGTTTGACTCCAGCGTACTGGGGGGTTTTCTGCATGGTACTGGAGGGTTTGAATCCAGGGTACCGAGGGGTTTGACTGCAGGGTACAGGGGTGTTTGATTCTAGGATACTGGGGGTTTTGTCTCCAGGATACTGTGGGGTTTGACTCCAGCATACTGGGGTGTTTTACTCCAGTGTAATGGGGGGTTTGACTCCAGGGTACCGGGCGGTTTGACTGCAGGATACCAGGAGTTTGACTGCAGGGTACAGGTGTGTTTGATTTTAGGGTACTTGGGGCTTTGACTCCAGCATACCAGGAGTTTGACTGCAGGGTACTTGGGGGGGGTGGTTTGACTCCAGGGTACCTGGGGTTTGGCTCCAGGGTACCGGGACGCTTAGCTCCAGGGTACTGGGGCTTGGATTCCAGGGTACAGGGGGGTTTGGCTCCAGGGTACCGGGGGTTGGATTCCAGGGTATCTGGGGGTTTGACTGCAGGGTACCAGGGGACTTTACTCCAGGGTACTGGGGGGTTTGACTTCAGGTTACTGGGGGGCTTGCCTCCAGGGCACCAGAGATTTGACTGCAGGGTATCGGGAGGTTTGACTCCAGGATACCGGGGATTTGACTCCAGGGTCCTGGGGGTCTGACTCAGGGTCCTGGGGGATTGACCCCAGGGTACTGGGTGCTTTGACTCCAGGGTAATGGGGGGTTTGTCTCCAGGGTATTGGGTGGTTTAGCTGCAGGGTACTGGGGGGCTTGACTCCAGGATACTGGGGGGTTGACGCCAGGGTACCGGGGGGCTTGACTCCAGAGTACTGGGGGTTTTGACTCCAGTGTACTGGGGTGTTGACTCCACGGTGACAGGGGATTTGTCTCCAGGGTACTGGGAGTTTGACTGCAGTGTACTGGGCTGCTTGACTCCAGGGTACTGGGGGTTTGACTCCAGGGTAATGGGGGGTTTGTCTCCAGGGTATTGGGTGGTTTAGCTGCAGGGTACTGGGGGGCTTGACTCCAGGATACTGGGGGGTTGACGCCAGGGTACCGGGGGGCTTGACTCCAGCGTACTGGGGGTGTTGACTCCACGGTAACAGGGGATTTGTCTCCATGGTACTGGGAGTTTGACTCCAGTGTACTGGGGGGTTTGACAGCAGGGTACTGGGGGGGGTTGACTCCAGGGTACTGGGGGGTTTGATTCTAGGGTATTGGGCGGTTTGACTGCAGGGTACTGGGGGGGGGGGGGGGGTTTGACTCCAGGGTACTGGAGCGTTTGACTGCAGGGTACCGGGGGTTTGACACCAGGGTACTGGGGATTTGACTCGAGGGTACTGGGGGTTTGACTGCAGGGTACCGGGGGTTTGACACCAGGGTACTGGGGATTTGACTTGAGAGTACTGGGGGTTTGACTGCACGGTACCGAGGGTTTGACTCCAGGGTACCGGGGGGTTAGACTTCAGGGTACTGTGGGGTTTGATTATAGAGTACATGGGGGGTTTGACTGCAGGGTACTGGGGGGCTTGACTCCAGGGTACCGGGGGGTTTGACTGCAGGGTACAGGGGTGTTTGATTCTAGGGTACTAGGCGGTTTGACTGCAGGGCACTGGAGGGGTTTGACTCCAGGGTAATGGTGGGTTTGACTGCAGGATACTGGGGGTTTTACTCCAGGGTACTGGGGGTTTGACTGCACGGTACCGGGGGTTTGACTCCAGGGTACCGTGGGTTTGACTCCAGGGTACTGGGGCGTTTGACTTCAGGGTATTGGGGGGTTTGATTCTAGGATACCTACGGGATTGATTCTAGGGTACTGGGCGGTTTGACTGCAGGGTACTGGGGGCTTTGACTCCAGGGTAATGGGGGGTTTGACTGCAGGATACTGGGGGATTAACTCCAGGGTACCGGGGGTTTGACTCCAGGGTACCTGGGGCTTTGACTCCAGGGTACTGTGGAGTTCGACTCTAGGGTACTTGGGTGTTTGACTGCAGGTTACTGGGGCGGGGTTTTGACTCCAGGGTACCGGGGGTGTGACTGCAGGGTACCGGGGTGTTTGATTTTCGGGTACATGGGGGTTTGACTCCAGGGTACCAGGGGGTTTGACTCCAGGGTACTGGGGGTTTGACTCCAGGGTACCGGGGAGTTTGACTCCAGGGTACTGGGGGTTTTGACTCCAGGGTACTGGGGGTTTGACTGCAGGGTATCGGGGGGTTTGACACCACGGAACTGGGGGGTTTGTTTCCAGGGTACTGGGGGGTTTGACTCCAGTGTATCGGGGGGTTTGACACCACGGAACTGGAGGTTTTGACTCCAGTGTACCGGGGTGTTGACTCCACGGTAACAGGGTATTTGTCTCCAGGGTACTGGGAGTTTGACTGCAGTGTACTGGGCTGCTTGACTCCAGGGTACCGGGGGTTTGACTCCAGGGTACTGGGGGTTTGACTCAAGGGTACTGGGGGTTTGACTCGAGGGTACTGGGGGTTTGACTGCACGGTACCCGGGGTTTGACTCCAGGGTACTGGGGGGTTAGACGTCAGGGTACTGTGGGGTTTGATACTAGGGTACTTGGGTGTTTGACTGCAGGGTACTGGGGCGGGGGGGGGGGTTTGACTCCAGGGTACCGGGGTGTGTGACTGCTAGGTACAGGGGTGTTTGATTATAGGGTACATGGGGGGTTTGACTGCAGGGTACTGGGGGGTTTGACTCCAGGGTACCGGGGGGTTTGACTGCAGGGTACAGGGGTGTTTGATTCTAGGGTACTAGTCGATTTGACTGCAGGGTACTGGAGGGGTTTGACTCCAGTGTAATGGGGGGTTTGACTGCAGGATACTGGGGGTTTTACTCCAGGGTACTGGAGGGTTTGACTGCAGGGTAACGGGGGTTTGACTGCAGGATACTGGAGGTTTTACTCCAGGGTACTGGAGGGTTTGACTGCAGGGTAACGGGGGTTTGAGTCATGTGTACTGAGGGTTTACCTCCAGGGTACTGGGGGTTTCATAGATTATCATAGAATTTACAGTGCAGGAGGAGGCCATTCGGCCCATCGAGTCTGCACTGGCTCTTGGAAAGAGCACCCTACCCAAGGTCAACACCTCCACCCTATCCCCATAACCCAGCAACCCCACCCAACACTAAGGGCAATTTTGGGTACTAAGGACAATTTATCATGGCCAATCCACCTAACCTGCACATCTTTGGACTGTGGGAGGAAACCGGAGCACCCGGAGGAAACCCACGCACACACGGGGGGGATGTGCAGACTCCGCACAGACAGTGACCCAAGCCAGAATCGAACCTGGGACCCTGGAGCTGTGAAGCAATTGTGCTATCCACAATGCTACTGTGCTGCCCCTAACTCCAGGGTACCGGGGGTTTGACTGCAGGGTACTGGGGGTTTGACTGCAGGGTACCGTGATTAGACTCCAGGGTACTGGGGCGTTTGACTTCAGGGTATTGGGGGGTTTGATTCTAGGGTACCTGGGGGTTTGATTCTAGGGTACTGGGTGGTTTGACTGCAGGGTAATGGGGGGTTTGACTGCAGGGTACCGGGGGGTTTGACTGCAGGGTACAGGGGTGTTTGATTCTAGGGTACTAGGCGATTTGACTGCAGGATACTGGGGGTTTTACTCCAGGGTACTGGAGGGTTTGACTGCAGGGTAACGGGGGTTTGACTCATGTGTACTGAGGGTTTATCTCCAGGGTACTGGGGGTTTGACTGCAGGGTGCCGTGGATTTGACTCCAGGGTACTGGGGCGTTTGGCTTCAGGGTATTGGGGGGTTTGATTCTAGGGTACCTGGGGGTTTGATTCTAGGGTACTGGGCGGTTTGACTGCAGGGTAATGGGGGGTTTGACTGCAGGATACTGGGGGATTTACTCCAGGGTACTGAGGGTTTGTCTCCAGGGTACTGGGGGTTTGACTGCACGGGGCCGGGGGTTTGACTTCAGGGTACCTGGGCCTTTGACTCCAGGATACTGTGGAGTTCGATTCTAGAGTACTTGGGTGTTTGACTGCAGGGTACTGGGGCAGGGTTTTGACTACAGGGTACCGGGGGTGTGACTGCAGGGTACAGGAGTGTTTGATTATAGGGTACATGGGGGTTTGACTCCCGGATACCGGGGGGTTTGATTCTAGGGTACTGGGGGGTTTGACTCAAGGATACCGGGGGTTTTGACTCCAGGGTACTGGTGGTTTGACTCCAGTGTACTGGGGAGTTTGACTCCAGAGTACTGGCGGGGTTTCTGCATGGTACTGGGGGTTTTGACTCCAGGGTACCGGGCGGTTTGACTGCAGGGTACGGAGGTGTTTGATTCTCGGGTACCGGGGGGTTTGATTGCAGGATACCGGGAGGTTTGACTCCAGGGTACCGTGGTCTTTGACTGTAGGGTACTGGGGTGTTTGACTGCAGGGTACTTGGGGGTTTGACTTCAGAGTACGGGGGGTATTCTCCAGGGTTCCAGGGGGTTTTCCTCCAGGGTACCGGCGGTTATACTCTGGGGTATTGGGGATTTTACTCTGGGGTACTGGGGATTTTACTCTGTGGTGCTGGGGGCTTTACTCCAGGGTACCAGGGGGTTTGACTCCAGGGTACCGAGGGGTTTGGCTCCAGGGTACTGGGGACTTTACTCCAGGGTGCTGGGGACTTTACTCCAGGGGGCTGGGGGGTTTGACTCCAGGGTACCAGGGGGTTTGGCTCCAGGGTACTGGGGACTTTACTCCAGGGGGCTGGGGGGTTTGACTCCAGGATACCGGGGAGTTTGACTCCAGCGTACTGGGGGGTTTGACTCCAGTGTACTGGGGGGCTTGACTCCATGGCCCCGGGGGTTTCGCTGCAGGGTACTGGGGGTTTGACTCCAGCGTACTGAGGGGTTTGACTGCAGGGTACGGAGGTGTTTGATTCATACCATCCCCACTCGGACCTCCCCGTTATCGTTGGCCTCCAGGTACCTCTCTATGCTTCCTCGTGCCCGCTCACTCACCTCCTCGTCCGCCAACAGCCCCACCTCCAAGCTCCACAACGGGCGCTGGTCCCTCTCCTCCCCCAGCTCTAGGTCTACCCAATGTGGGGCGTGATCCGAAAGGCTATCGCCGAGTACTCGGTATCCTCGACTCTCGCTATCAGCGCTCTACTCATAATAAAAAAGTCGATCCGGGAATAAGCCTTATGAACATGCAAGAAGAATGAAAATTCCCTAGCCCCCGGCCTTGCAAATCTCCAAGGGTCCACCCCTCCCACCTGGTCCATAAACCCCCTCAGCACTTTAGCCACCGCCGGCTTCCTACCCGTCCTAGACCTGGAGCGATCCAGTGCCGGATCCAACACCGTGTTAAAGTCCCCCCCCCCCCCCCCCCCCCCATTATCAGGCCCCCGCTTCCAAGCCCGGGATCCGACTCAACATGCGTCGCATAAAACCCGCATCCTCCCAGTTCAGGGCATACACGTTGACCAGCACCACCCTCTCCCCTTGCAGCACCACCCTCTCCCCAGCGCCTCGAACGACACCCTCTTTCCCACCAAGATCGCCACCCCCCCCGATTTTTGGCATTCAGCCCCGAATGAAACACCTGACCTACCCACCCTTTCCTCAATCTTACCTGGTCTGCCACCTTCAGGTGTGTCTCCTGGAGCATGACCACATCCGCCTTCAGCCCCTTCAGGTGTGCGAACACACGGGCCCGCTTGACCACCCGTTCAGTCCCCTTACATTCCAGGTTATCAGCCGGATCAGGGGGCTAACGTTCCCCTCCCCCGCCGACTAGCCATAACCCCTCCTCGGCCAGCCACGCGCCCGCACCCCATGCTCGGCCCGTTCCCCACGGCGTCAGACCCCCGTCCCAACCCCCTCTACTCGCTCCAGCTCCCCCTTGACCATACCAGCAGCAACCCCCCCCCCCACTCCCCCGCCCCCAGCTAGGACCCCTCCTAGCTGCTTTGCTCCCCCCATTGCACTCCCGCAAGTCAGCTGACTACAGCTGACCCCGGCCACTCCAGCCTCTCCTTCGACTCCTCCCATTGTGGGACTGTGGTAGTATGTATTAGGGGTCATGTGGGACTGGAAGCCCGAATGTCATTGGCTGACAGATCCCGGGTCCTGGTTGGCCGTTGACCTCTAGCTCCGCCCTGAAGGCGGAGTATAAGAAGCCGGAGTCCTCCCCCGCAGGCCATTCTACTATCGAGCTGCGGGGGAACAGACACGCTTAATAAAGCCTCATCGACTTCACTCTATTCGTCTCACGGAGTCTTTGTGCGCTCAATTTATTAAGCGCACAAAAGATTTCCCTAGCTGCAGGATCCCACTCCGTACAGATCCAAGGTTTCTGCATAGTTACCCTAACGGTGCAGGGGAGGGAGTTCAAAAACTACAAACTACACGTCCTCCCCCAACTCTGCGCCCCCACATTACTGGGATTAGATTTCCAGTGCAATCTACAAAGCCTTACGTTCAAATTCGGCGGCCCAATACCCCACTCACTATCTGCGGCCTCGCAACCCTCAAGGTGCAACCCCCGTCCTTGTTTGCGAACCTCACCCCGGATTGCAAACCCGTCGCCACTGGGAGCAGACGGCACAGCGCCCAGGACCGAACCTTCATTCGGTCCGAAGTCCAGCGGCTACTAAAGGAAGGCATAATCCAGGCCAGCAATAGTCCCTGGAGAGCACAGGTGGTAGTAGTGAAGACAGGGGAGAAACAAAGGATGGTCATAGACTATAGCCAGACCATCAACAGGTACACACAACGAGACGCGTACCCTCTCCCCCGCATATCCGACATGGTCAATCGGATTGCCCAATATAAAGTCTTCTCCACCGTGAACCTCAAGTCCGCCTACCATCAGCTCCCCATCCGCCCAAGTGACCACAAGTACACAGCCTTCGAGGCAGACGCGCGATTATACCATTTCCTAAGGGTCCCATTTGGCGTCACAAACGGGGTCACGGTCTTCCAACGGGAGATGGACCGAATGGTTGATCAACATGGGTTGCGGGCCACGTTCCCGTATCTCGACAATGTAACCATCTGCGGCCACGACCAGCAGGACCACGACGCCAACCTCCAAAAATTCCTCCAGACCGCCAAAGCCTTGAACCTCACGTACAATGAGGACAAGTGCGTTTTTAGCACCAACCGGCTAGCCATTCTGGGCTACGTAGTGCGCAATGGGATAATAGGCCCCGACCCCGAACGTATGCGCGCCCTCATGGAATTTCCCCTCCCGCACTGCTCAAAAGCCCTGAAACGCTGCCTGGGGTTTTTTTCATACTACGCCCAGTGGGTCCCCCAGTACACAGACAAGGCCCGCCCCCCAATACAGACCACGACCTTCCCTCTGTCGACAGAGGCTTGCCAGGCCTTCAGCCGCATCAAAGCGGATATCGCAAAGGCCACGATGCGCGCCATCGACGAGTCCCTCCCTTCCAGGTCGAGAGCGACGCCTCCGACGTAGCTCTAGCGGCCACCCTTAACCAAGCGGGCAGACCCGTGGCCTTTTTCTCTCAAACCCTCCACGCTTCAGAAATCCGCCACTCCTCAGTGGAAAAGGAAGCCCAAGCCATAGTGGAAGCTGTGCGACATTGGAGGCATTACCTGGCCGGCAGGAGATTCAATCTCCTCACCGACCAACGGTCGGTAGCCTTCATGTTCGATAATGCACTGCGGGGCAAAATCAAAAACGGCAAGATCTTAAGGTGGAGGATCGAGCTCTCCACCTTCAACTACGAGATCTTGTATCGTCCCGGAAAGCTGAACGAGCCGTCCGATGCCCTATCCCGCGGCACATGTGCCAACGCACAAATTAACCGCCTCCAAACCCTCCACGAGGACCTCTGCCACCCGGGGGTCACTCGGTTTTTCCACTTGATCAAGTCCCGCAATCTCCCATACTCTTTAGAGGAGGTCCGTACAGTCACAAGGGACTGCCACATCTGCGCGGAATGCAAACCGCATTTTTTCAGGCCGGATGGTGCGCACCTGATTAAGGCTTCCCGCCCCTTTGAACGCCTTAGTCTGGATTTCAAAGGGCCCCTCCCCTCCACCGACTGCAACACATACTTCCTTAATGTAGTGGACGAATACTCCCGCTTCCCATTCGCCATTCCCTGCTCTGACATGACCGCGGCCACAGTCATTAAAGCCCTGAACACCATCTTCACACTGTTCGGTTGCCCCGCATACGTCCACAGCGACAGGGGGTTCTCTTTCATGAGTGACGAGCTGCACCAGTTCCTGCTCAGCAAGGGCATAGCCTCAAGCAGGACGACCAGCTACAACCCCCGGGGGAACGGGCAAGTAGAGAGGGAGAACGGCACGGTCTGGACGACCGTCCTACTGGCCCTACGGTCCAGGGACCTCCCAGTTTCACGGTGGCAGGAGGTCCTCCCGGACGCTCTCCACTCCATCCGGTCGCTATTATGTACGAGCACTAATCAAACGCCTCATGAGCGTCTCCTTGTCTTCCCTAGGAGGTCCTCCTCTGGAACGTCGCTGCCGACCTGGCTGGCGGCCCCAGGACCCATCTTGCTCCGAAAGCATGTGCGGGCACACAAGGCGGACCCGTTGGTCGAAAGGGTTCACCTCCTCCACGCGAACCCGCAGTACGCTTACGTGGAGTACCCCGACGGCCGACAGGACACGGTCTCCCTGCGGGATTTGGCGCCCGCCGGCAACACACACACCCCCCCGCCACCATTCACCCAACCCCCCCCCTTCCTGCCAGTGCCGCACCCCGCGACCGCCCCCTTCCCAGGAGGATCGGTTCCCCTCCCCTCAGGCCCGACCAAGAATAAAGCCCAAGCTGAAACCGTAAGGCTCCCGGAGACGACAACACCGGTACAAGCACCACCACCACCACCGGGGCCGAGGCGATCGACACGGACGACTAGACTGTCCGCCCGACTCGTGGCGTCGATCTAAATCAATATATGGACTTTTCACAAGAACATTTTGCTTTTCTCCCGATACCTTCTGTAAATAGTTGAAACAGGACAAAATTGTACATATTGTATTGCCATATGAATGTTTTCCTCCCAGGACCAGCCCTGTAAACCCTTACCACCATGCGAAGCATCACCCCGCCGGGTTCATTTTTGACAAGGGGTGAATGTGGTAGTATGTATTAGGGGTCATGTGGGACTGGAAGCCCGAATGTCATTGGCTGACAGATCCCGGGTCCTGGTTGGCCGTTGACCTCTAGCTCCGCCCTGAAGGCGGAGTATAAGAAGCCGGAGTCCTCCCCCGCAGGCCATTCTACTATCGAGCTGCGGGGGAACAGACACGCTTAATAAAGCCTCATCGACTTCACTCTATTCGTCTCACGGAGTCTTTGTGCGCTACAGGGACATACCCTCCTCCTCCATTCCCCATCAGCAGGCTCTCCGCCTCCCCCTTCCAACCCAAGCGCAGGAAACAACACTCGCTTCCCCGCCCCGGTTCCGCCCCTTCCAGCCTTCAGCACGGGAAAAAGCCCGCGCTTTCCGCCTGCCCGGCCCCGCCACCTCTAATGCAGCTCCTTTTACAGGCCCAGTCCCCTCACCCCCGACTCGGGCCTCACCCTTCCCCGCGGGGTCCCATCCCCCCTGCCGGCCATCCACCCCTACTCCATTTACTTACCCCCCTCCAAGAGCCCACCCGACAGACCCAACCAAAACAGTGCCCAACCCACCCTAACCACCCTCATCGAACCAAAAAGAAACAAGAGCAAAGAACCACCCCTCAAAATGTAACACACCAACAGCAATCCCATACCACCCATCCCGACCCTCAGTTTGTGTCCAGCTTCTCGGCCTGAACAAAGGCCCACGCCTCCTCGGGAGACTCAAAACAATGGTGCTGGTCCTTGTAGGTGACCCACAGACGTGCCGGCTGCAGCATGCCAAACCTCACCCCCTTCCTGTGCAGCACCGCCTTCGCCAGGTTGTACCCGGCCCTCTTCTTCGCTACCTCCGCACTCCAGTCTTGGTATATTCAAACCTCCGCGTTCTCCCACCTGCTGCTCCTCTCCTTCTTGGCCCACCTGAGCACACACTCCCGATCGACGAACCGATGGAACCTCACCAGCACCGCCCGCGGCGGCTCGTTAGCCTTGGACCTCCTCGCCAGCACTCTATGGGCCCCTTCCAGCTCCAGGGGCCCCTGGAAGGACCCCGCTTCCATCAGCGAGTTTAACATGGTGACCACATAGGCCCCCATGTCCGACCCCTCCAGCCCCTCCGGGAGGCCCAGAATCCACAAATTCTTCCGCCTCGACCGATTCTTCATCTCCTTGAACAGGTTCCTGCCATTTCTTGTGGAGCGCCTCGTGCGCCTCCACCTTTACCGCAAGGCCTAAGATCTCGTCCTCATTGTCGGAGTTCTTTTGTCGGACCTCGCGGATCACCACCCCCTGGGCCGTCTGGGTCTCCAGCAGCTTGTCGATAGAAGCCTTCATCGGCTCCAGCAGGTCCGCTTTGATCTCCCTGAAGCAGCGCTGGATAACCTCCTGCTGCTCCTGCGCCCACTGCATCCACGCTGCCTGGTCCCTGCCCGCCGCCATCTTGCTCTTCTTCCCTCGCACTTTCTTTGGGTTCACCACCACTTTTTTAGTCGCCCCACTCCTGGTCCAAGCCATGCACTGTCGGGGGAATATTGCAATCTTCTTCCCACACTGGGAAATGTCGATAAAATGCCGTTGGGGGCCCTGAAAAGAGCCCAAAAGTCCGTTCCAAGCGGGAGCTGCCAAACGTGCGACTTAGCTCTGCATAGCCGCAACCGGAAGTCAACATCCAAAAGACTTAACAACTTTTAAATAGAAGGACATCAGGGTTTACATTCAATATTGAAAACATTTAAATTTCTGAATTCACCAAATGATCAAGAGATAGTCCTTCATGGCAGAGAGATCAACAGTACAGCTGCTTTGGCTGACTTCAGTGCAACACCCTGAAAAACGAAACCAAAAAGACAAAGATACACCCAAGCTTTTCTCAAAGTGAAACTAAAAAGCAGAACCAGAGCTCAGCTCCACCCACACTCTGACATCACTGCAGTAATATGAGCAGCTAACCATTTCTTAAAGCGACATTCTCATGACACCTCACCCCAAGAAAAAAAAACCCATCAACTTCAAGATGGTTTCATTTTTCAACTTTTCACCATCATTTAAGAAATGCACATAATTATACTTTATCATTGCAAAAAAACAACACATACAAACAGGTATAATAATAGTCCATTTTTTTTCGTTCTTCTTCCTCCAACTGAAATCTTTCTCGATTTCGAACAAGAAGGTCTCTGCACAATCCATCCATTTCTCTACGCCTCGGCATTTCTCTTTAAAGTCAGATACTTTAGTTCAATCTGATCACAGAGTCCCTTGTAATTCTCCAACACAGGAGCATTGGTTATCACAGCTTTCAGGCAGTCAAATGCCTGTTGAAACTCTGCTGACCATTGAAATTTTCGACGTTTTTTCAGCAAGTCCATCAGTGGAACAATCACGCTGCAAAACCTTTGCACAAATGATCGATCAAATCCACTCATGCCAAGAAATCGCATTATTTCCCTTTGTCTTGAGGGTATCAGAAACTCCTCAAGGAAAGTGACTTAGGCTTTTCAAAATTCACTTTTGGCTAGGTTTATCACCAAACCCGCCTCCTGAAGTTGATCGCATAACTCCATCAGATGATTAAAATGGTCTTCCATGTCTGGCTGAAAATGATCAGATTGTCGATGTATACCCCACAATTGGGTAATCCTGAAACGGCTGTGTTAGTTAATTGTTGAAATGTGGCTGGGGCGTTTTTCATGTCATATGGCATAACTTTGAATTGGTATATCCCACCTGGAGTCACAAAAGCTGAAATCTCTTTTGCCCTTTCGGATAAAGGTACCTGCCAGTACCCTTTAAGTAAATCCAGTTTGGAAATAAAAGCGGATTGTCTCAGTTTCTCAATGCAATCCTCCAAATGTGGGATAGGATAAGAGTCCGTTCTTGTAATTGCATTAACCTTTCTGTAGTCCACACACAACCATTGGGTACCGTCTGGTTTAGGTACCATCACTATGGGTGAGCTCCATTAGCTGCAATCCACTTCAATTATGTCATTTTTAAGCATACTCTCAATCTCTTTGTTTAGCTGTGCCAATTTTAAAGGGTTAAGTCTTTATGGATGTTTGATTGGAACAGCATTTCCCACATCTACATCACGTATAGCTATTTTAGTACTTCCCAATTTATCTGCACAAACTTGCCCATGTGATTTCAATAACTCTTTCAGGTCAGTTCGCTTTTCCTCTGGAAGATAACTCATCAATTTATCCCAATTTTTAAGAACATCCTCATTTTCCAATTTAATTTGAGGTATGTCAACTTCACAGTCATCTGGATTTGGTTTGTCACTTTGAGTTAGAATCAGTAAAACCTCCTCCTTTTCCTCTCCTTCCCTTTCAAAGTACCTTTTAAGCATATTCACATGACACACTTGGTGAGTCTTCCTTCTACCTGGTGTTTTTACAACATAATTCACCTCAGTTAATTTCCTTTCAATCTGATAAGGTCCACAAAACCTAGTTTTGTAAGGACCACGAAGAATCCAGCACGAGTTTTAAGGATACAAAGTAATAACGTTTATTTACTATAATAATATATACACAACAGTCGCAGTAACTTCCCTTGCTACCTTCTCCTTCCTGCTGGTTCCTGAACTGGCCAGCTTATTTATACTAGGAGTTTCTCCACCCCCCTCATTGGGGAAGTTCATACTCCCATAGGATTGTGGGATAGTCATTAGTCCCCAGCCAATCGTGAGTAGGCAGGTTATAACATCCCTCCCCCCCAAAGTCCAAGGAATCCACCGAAGACCCTGGCGAAGGAAGGCGTCGAACCCGTTTGGCCGCAGGCCGGACGCCATTTGCACGCGGCGCTGGATCAGGCGGCGTGTAACGAGACGGAGACCGGCGCTTCCGTAATGAACGGCGCGGTTGTACATCCACGGCCTGTGGACCCGAGGATTCCCCCTCTGATGCATCCTGTGTCTCCATCTCGGAGTCAGAGTCTGCTGCCTCCGTCATGTCAGCGTCTCTATCTCCATTCGGTCCCGTAACGATCTGCGCAGGCTTCGAGTGAGGCACCAGTGGAAGATTTTGAGGACTACCTTCCCTTGTCTCTGGTCTTTGCGGCTGTTGAAATGAGCTCCGGGGACGGGGAATCTTTTGAGGGGATGATCTTCTGGACCGGACGTGGTCTACGTGTTTTTGCTGGAGACGACCCTGGGCTTGCACTTGGTAAGATATAGGGCCCGTTTGGCGAAAGATTACACCAGGAACCCATTGGGCACCACAAGCAAAATTCCGCACCAATACTGGGTCACCGGGCGCAAACTGCCAAATCGGACGATGCCGAGACAATCCCTGTCCCTGCCGTTCTTGTGTGCGGCGTACTTTTGTGCCAATGTCCGGGAAGACCATACTAAGGCGGGTGCGAAGTCTTCGGCCCATTAGGAGTTCTGCGGGAGCTACCCCAGTCACTGCATGGGGGGGTGGTCCTGTACGTAAACAAAAAGCGAGCCAGTCTCGTGTCCATTGATCCGGAAGACTGCTTCTTTAGGCCTCTTTTGAATGTTTGCACTGCACGCTCTGCCAACCCATTTGAAGCCGGGTGGTAAGGGGCAGTGCGGATATGGCGGATGCCGTTCATCTTTGTAAACCTAGCAAACTCCTCACTCGTGAATGGAGTGCCATTATCCGTGACCAGCACCTCGGGGAGGCCATGCGTACTAAATGATAAACACATCTTTTCAATTGTTGCGCAGGACGTTGTCCCCTGCATCTTATGCACCTCCAGCCACTTGGACTGGGCGTCAATTAGTAGAAGGAACATGGATCCCTGAAAAGGGCCTGCGAAATCTGCATGTAAGCTTGCCCAAGGCCGCCCTGGCCATTCCCAGTGATGTTGGGGCGCGGCCGGCGGAAGCTTCTGATGCTCCTGGCAAATGGAGCAGTTTTGGGCCACCTTCTCAATGTCGGTGTCGAGGCCTGGCCACCAGACATAACTCCGGGCCAACATTTTCATCTTGGTCACGCCCGGATGCCCATTGCGCAAGTCTGATAATATCAGCTCCTGGCCTTTTTCCAGGACAATCACACGCGTCCCCCACAAGAGGATGCCGTCTTCCACGCTGAACTCTGACAGCTTGGAGGAAAATGCCCGCAACTTGCCTGGGAGCTGTCTATGCTGCCCACCATACAGGACTATGTGCCGAACCTTTGACAAGACTGGCTCCATCTGGGTCCACTCACGGATCTGTGATGCCGTGACAGGCAAGGTGTCCATAAAATTTAGGGTTGCAACCACCTCACTGGTCGTGGGGGTCGACATGGGGCCGGTTGATAAAGGCAATCGGCTCAGTGCGTCGGCATTTGCTATCTGCGTACCTGGCTTGTGCTCCAGAGAATACTCATATGCAGCAAGCAACAAAGCCCAGCGCTGGATCCGTGCAGAAGCAATGGGCGGTATTGGCTTATCCTCTCTGAAGAGTCCCAGCAGGGGCTTATGATCAGTCACGACAGTGAAATGGCGGCCGTACACATACTGGTGGAAGCGTTTCACCGCGAAAACCACTGCCAGGCCCTCCTTCTCGATCTGCGCGTACTTTTTCTCCGCTGCAGTCAATGTGCGGGAGGCGAAAGCTATCGGTCGCTCGGCCCCGTTCTCCATCTTGTGGGACAGGACGGCCCCAATACCATACGGGGATGCATCACATGTGACGAGCAAAGGCTTTCCCGGATCATAGTGGGTTAGTAACCCAGATGACGACAATTGTTGCTTTACCCGCCGGAAAGCGGTTTCTTGCGGCTGACCCCAAACCCAGGTGTGATTTTTCTTTAGCAGCAGGTGCAAGGGGGCCAGCGTAGTTGTCAAATTGGGGAGGAACTTCCCGTAATAGTTTACGAGACCGAGAAAAGAACGAAGATGCGAAGTGTCAGTCGGGGTGGGGGCATGTTGAATTGCACGCACCTTCTCTGCGACGGGGTGCAGACCCTCGCGGTCCACCCGAGAACCTAGGTAGACTACTTCTTTTGCCTGAAATACGCACTTTGTGTGACGTAAACGGACTCCAGCCTCCGAAAGGCGTCTAAGGACAGCCTCCAGATTTTCCAAATGCTCTTGCTCCGACGTCCCTGTAATCAACACATCATCTAGGTAGACAGCCACACGTGGTAAACCTCTCAAAATGCCCTCCATAACACGTTGAAAAATTGCGCAGGCAGAGGATACTCCAAAGGGCAACCGTGTATATTCATACAGGCCCCGGTGTGTGTTAATTGTTACATATGGTCGGGAGGCCGGGTCCAGCTCCAACTGCAGGTAGGCGTGACTCATATCTAATTTTGTGAATGAGAGTCCGCCTGCAAGCTTCGCGTAGAGATCCTCTATGCGAGGCATTGGGTATCGGTCGAGTCGGGAAACTGTATTCACTGTAAGTTTATAGTTGCCACACAAGCGAACTGTGGCATCTGGCTTCATTACTGGTACAATTGGTGCTGCCCAGTCAGCAAAACGGATGGGCCTGATAATACCCAAACTCTCCAAACAAGTGAGCTCCCCTTCTACCTTCTCGAGCAAAGCGTAAGGCACTGGGCGCGCCCGGAAATAGCGCGGTGTGGCTCCTGGTTCCACTTGGATACGGGCTACGGCCCCTTTCCCCAAACCAGGCTGGAATACCTCTGGGTATCATCCTAGCACCTCAGTCAACCCTCCAGAAACAGTTTGGAGGATGTGCTGCCATTGCAACCGCAAATGGCGCAACAAGTCCCGACCCAACAGGCTGGGCCCATGGCCACGCACTACGATAAGTGGGAAACGCCCCTCCTGGCGTCCATAAACAACAGGGGTCATTGTAGTTCCTGCAATGTCCAGTGGTTCCCCCGTGTAGGTGGCCAACCTGGCCTGTGAGTCAGTTAATGTAAGGGTCTGTATACCATGCTTGATGCGGTTGAATGTCCTCTGGGCGATCACGGAGACCGCTGCGCCAGTATCCAACTCCATCTCCAGCGGGTGGCCATTGACCCGTCACCTTAATGGGGGCCACATGGGGAGCTGCCACACAATGCAGCTGCAGGCAGTCGTCCTCCGCCTCCACGTCCTCAGGAGTGGTCGCCACAGGTTCATCCACATGGAAGGTACGGCCTCTGGGCTGGTCCCAGTTACGGCCCCTGGGCTGGTCCCAGTTTCGGTCGGAACGACGGCGCCTCTGGCGCCCCAGGACCGCCGTCCGCGACGGGGTCGGCGCCTACAAGTCTGACACGGACATGGCTCCTCATCCATTGGCTCTGGAGAAGGCTCCCTTCGGGGAGGAATGTCCGATGGCCACTGGCGTCGGTCCGGTCGTTGCCTCGCCCAAGGTACCGCAGAAGTGCGGGGAGACGTTTTTGGGCGGAAAGGGTTGCGCCCCAAGGCATGCACTTCCATTCCCTGTAGCTCCTGTACTCCTCGCTCTGCGCTCTCTCGGGACAAGACTATTTGTATTGCCTGTTGAAAAGTCAATGTTGGCTCCGCTAACAACTTTCTCTGGGTTGTTGCATTGTTAATACCGCAAACCAAACGGTCGCGTAACATTTCTGACAAGGTCTCACCATAGTCACAGTATTCCGCAATCCCGTGTAGCCTGGATAAAAAATCGGCAAGGGATTCTCCAGGGGTCCTCTCAGCGGTATTAAACCGGTAACGCTGGACTATTGTGGACGGGGTTGGGTTAAAGTGTTGCCCCACTATATTCACAAGTTCGTCAAACGTTTTGGTGTCCGGCGCAGCTGGGTACGTAAGGCTCCTAATCACCCCAAACGTATGCGGCCCGCAGGCGGTGAGCAATATGACCACCTGGCGCTCGTTTTCAGTGATATTGTTTGCCCGGAAATAGTAACGCATCCGTTGTGTGTACTGGTTCCAGCTTTCCAGCGCAGCATCAAAAACATCCAAACGTCCGTACAGAGGCATGGTATAATAGAAAACAACTTCCAACCTGTATCCAACAAAAATCCAGGGAGGTGGCTTCAGCAGTGTAGACAGCTATTGACTTTTACCTTCGTCGCCAGTTTTGTAAGGGCCACGAAGAATCCAGCTCAAGTTTTAAGGATACAAAGTAATAACGTTTATTTACTATAATAATATATACACAACAGTAGCAGTAACTTCCCTTGCTACCTTCTCCTTCCTGCTGGTTCCTGAACTGGCCAGCTTATTTATACTAGGAGTTTCTCCGCCCCCCTCATTGGGGAAGTTCATACTCCCATAGGATTGTGGGATAGTCATTAGTCCCCAGCCAATCGTAAGTAGGCAGGTTATATAACCTAGCTTTTAAAGTCTCACCTACCACTGGTAACAACACTAAAACTTTATCTCCACTGGCAAAACTACGAACTTTGGATTTCTTGTCCGTGACCCATTTCATCACATTTTGTGCAACTTTCAAATATTGTCTAGCCAATTCACCTGCTCCATTTAATCGTTCCCTAAAATTTGGCATGTAATCCAATAATGTAATTTCCGATTTCACACTCACCTATTTTTCCTCAATCAATTTAAGTGGTCCTCTTACCTCGTGACCAAAAATGAGTTCAAAAGGACTAAATTTGGTTGACTCATTAGGTGCATCCCTAGTTGCAAACAGTACGAATGGAATTCCTTTATCCCAATCCTCTGGATAATCTTGACAATAAGCCCTTGTAGCCATCTGGGATGGCCACTTCCCGATTACAAAATGGACACTTTGCAAAGATTGCAGGGAAAATTAACAATACTGAGACAACAAGCAGGTTCAGAGTTTGTCTGCACATTGGAGCCGCAGCTCCCAGACAAGACCAAAACTGCAAACCCATTAGCATACTAATGGCCCATCTCCGGGAACAAAAGAGTAACATTTAAGAGGGACTGGGAAAAAGCAGTCAGTGCAGGGATCCCCTGCGGTCGTTCCCCTGAGAAACAAGTATACCGCTTTGGATACTTGTGGGGGGGGGGGACTTACCAGGGGTAAGCCATGGGGTACGGGCCTCTGGCACGGAGTCTGTCCCTGTTGCTCAGAAGGGAAGAGGGGAGAGGAGCAGAGCATTAGTAATTGGGGACTCTATAGTCAGGGGCACAGATAGGAGGTTTTGTGGGAGCGTGAGAGACTCACGTTTGGTATGTTGCCTCCCAGGTGCAAGGGTACGTGATGTCTCGGATCGTGTTTTCCGGGTCCTTAGGGGGGAGGGGGAGCAGCCCCAAGTCATGGTCCACATTGGCACTAACGACATAGGTAGGAAAGGGGACAAGGATGTCAGGCAGGCTTTCAGGGAGCTAGGATGGAAGCTCAGAACTAGAACAAACAGAGTTGTTATCTCTGGGTTGTTGCCCGTGCCACGTGATAGTGAGATGAGGAATAGGGAGAGAGAGCATTTAAACACGTGGCTACAGGGATGGTGCAGGCGGGAGGGATTCAGATTTCTGGATAACTGGGGCTCTTTCTGGGGAAGGTGGGACCTCTACAGACAGGATGGTCTACATCTGAACCTGAGGGGCACAAATATCCTGGGGGGGAGATTTGTTAGTGCTCTTTGGGGGGGTTTAAACTAATGCAGCAGGGGCATGGGAACCTGGATTGTAGTTTTAGGGTAAGGGAGAATGAGAGTATAGAGGTCAGGAGCACAGATTTGACGTCGCAGGAGGGGGCCAGTGTTCAGGTAGGTGGTTTGAAGTGTGTCTACTTCAATGCCAGGAGTATACGAAACAAGGTAGGGGAACTGGCAGCATGGGTTGGTACCTGGGACTTCGATGTTGTGGCCATTTCGGAGACATGGATAGAGCAGGGACAGGAATGGATGTTGCAGGTTCCGGGGTTTAGGTGTTTCAGTAAGCTCAGAGAAGGAGGCAAAAGAGGGGGAGGTGTGGCGCTGCTAGTCAAGAGCAGTATTACGGTGGCGGAGAGGATGCTAGATGGGGACTCTTCTTTCGAGGTAGTATGGGCTGAAGTTAGAAACAGGAAAGGAGAGGTCACCCTGTTGGGAGTTTTTTATAGGCCTCCTAATAGTTCTAGGGATATAGAGGAAAGGATGGCGAAGATGATTCTGGATAAGAGCGAAAGCAACAGTGTAGTTATTATGGGAGACTTTAACTTTCCAAATATTGACTGGAAAAGATATCGTTCGAGTACAATAGATGGGTCGTTTTTTGTACAGTGTGTGCAGGAGGGTTTCCTGAAACAATATGTTGACAGGCCAACAAGAGGCGAGGCCACGTTGGATTTGGTTTTGGGTAATGAACCTGGCCAGGTGTTGGATTTGGAGGTAGGAGAGCACTTTGGGGACAGTGACCACAATTCGGTGACGTTTACGTTAATGATGGAAAGGGATAAGTATACACCGCAGGGCAAGAGTTATAGCTGGGGGAAGGGCAATTATGATGCCATTAGACGTGACTTGGGGGGGATAAGGTGGAGAAGTAGGCTGCAAGTATTGGGCACACTGGATAAGTGGGGCTTGTTCAAGGATCAGCTACTGCGTGTTCTTGATAAGTATGTACCGGTCAGACAGGGAGGAAGGCGTCGAGCGAGGGAACCGTGGTTTACCAAGGAAGTGGAATCTCTTGTTAAGAGGAAGAAGGAGGCCTATGTGAAGATGAGGTGTGAAGTTTCGGTTGGGGCGATGGATAGTTACAAGGTAGCGAGGAAGGATCTAAAGAGAGAGCTAAGACGAGCAAGGAGGGGACATGAGAAGTATTTGGCAGGAAGGATCAAGGAAAACCCAAAAGCTTTCTATAGGTATGTCAGGAATAAGCGAATGACTAGGGAAAGAGTAGGACCAGTCAAGGACAGGGATGGGAAATTGTGTGTGGAGTCTGAAGAGATAGGCGAGATACTAAATGAATATTTTTCGTCAGTAGTCACTCAGGAAAAAGATAATGTTGTGGAGGAGAATGCTGAGCCCCAGGCTAATAGAATAGATGGCATTGAGGTGCGTAGGGAAGAGGTGTTGGCAATTCTGGACAGGCTGAAAATAGATAAGTCCCCGGGACCTGATGGGATTTATCCTAGGATTCTCTGGGAGGCCAGGGAAGAGATTGCTGGACCTTTGGCTTTGATTGTTATATCATCATTGGCTACAGGAATAGTGCCAGAGGACTGGAGGACAGCAAATGTGGTCCCTTTGTTCAAAAAGGGGAGCAGAGACAACCCCGGCAACTATAGACCGGTGAGCCTCACGTCTGTAGTGGGTAAAGTCTTGGAGGGGATTATAAGAGACAAGATTTATAATCATCTAGATAGGAATAATATGATCAGGGATAGTCAGCATGGCTTTGTGAAGGTAGGTCATGCCTCACAAACCTTATTGAGTTCTTTGAGAAGGTGACTGAACAGGTAGACGAGGGTAGAGCAGTTGATGTGGTGTATATGGATTTCAGCAAAGCGTTTGATAAGGTTCCTCACGGTAGGCTATTGCAAAAAATACGGAGGCTGGGGATTGAGGGTGATTTAGAGATGTGGATCAGAAATTGGCTAGCTGAAAGAAGACAGAGGGTGGTGGTTGATGGGAAATGTTCAGAATGGAGTACAGTCACAAGTGGAGTACCACAAGGATCTGTTCTGGGGCCGTTGCTGTTTGTCATTTTTATCAATGACCGAGAGGAAGGCGCAGAAGGGTGGGTGAGTAAATTTGCAGACGATACTAAAGTCGGTGGTGTTGTCGACAGTGTGGAAGGATGTAGCAGGTTACAGAGGGATATAGATAAGTTGCAGAGCTGGGCTGAGAGGTGGCAAATGGAGTTTAATGTAGAGAAGTGTGAGGTGATTCACTTTGGAAGGAATAACAGGAATGCGGAATATTTGGCTAATGGTAAAGTTCTTGAAAGTGTGCATGAGCAGAGGGATCTAGGTGTCCATGTACATAGATCCCTGAAAGTTGCCACCCAGGTTGATAGGGTTGTGAAGAAGGCCTATGGAGTGTTGGCCTTTATTGGTAGAGGGATTGAGTTCCGGAGTCGGGAGGTCATGTTGCAGCTGTACAGAACTCTGGTACGGCCGCATTTGGAGTATTGCGTACAGTTCTGGTCACCGCATTATAGGAAGGACGTGGAGGCTTTGGAGCGGGTGCAGAGGAGATTTACCAGGATGTTGCCTGGTATGGAAGGAAAATCTTATGAGGAAAGGCTGATGGACTTGAGGTTGTTTTCGTTGGAGAGAAGAAGGTTAAGAGGAGACTTAATAGAGGCATACAAAATGATGAGGGGGTTGGATAGGGTGGACAGTGAGAGCCTCCTCCCGCGGATGGATATGGCTGGCACGAGGGGACATAACTTTAAACTGAGGGGTAATAGATATAGGACAGAGGTCAGAGGTAGGTTCTTTACGCAAAGAGTAGTGAGGCCGTGGAATGCCCTACCCGCTACAGTAGTGAACTCGCCAACATTGAGGGCATTTAAAAGTTTATTGGATAAACATATGGATGATAATGGCATAGTGTAGGTTAGATGGCTTTTGTTTCGGTGCAACATCGTGGGCCGAAGGGCCTGTACAGCGCTGTATTGTTCTATGTTCTATGTTCTATATTTAAGAACATAAGAACATAAGAACTAGGAGCAAGAGTAGGCCATCTGGCCCCTCGAGCCTGCTCCACCAGTCAATGAGATCATGGCTGATCTTTTGTGGACTGAGCTCCACTTTCCGGCCCGAACACCATAACCCTTAATCCTTTTATTCTTCAAAAAACAGTCTATTTTTATCTTAAAAACATTAAATGAAGGAGCCTCTACTGCTTCACTGGGCAAGCAATTCCATAGATTCGCAACCCTTTGGGTGAAGAAGTTCCTCCTAAACTCAGTCCTAAATCTACTTCCCCTTATTTTGAGGCTATGCCCCCTAGTTCTGCTTTCACCCGCCAGTTGAAACAACCTGCCCGCATCTATCCTATCTATTCCCGTCACAATTTTATATGTTTCTATAAGATCCCCCCATATCCTTCTAAATTCCAATAAATACAGTCCCAGTCTACTCAACCTCTCCTCGTAATCCAACCCCTTCAGCTCTGGGATTAACCTAGTGAATCTCCTCTGCACACCCTCCAGTGCCAGTACGTCCTTTCTCAAGTAAGGAGACAAAACTGAACACAATACTCCAGGTGTGGCCTCACTAACACCTTATACAATTGCAGCATAACCTCCATAGTCTTAAACTCCATCCCTCTAGCAATGAAGGACAAAATTCCATTTGCCTTCTTAATCACCTGTTACAACTGTAAACCAACTTTCTGCGACTCATGCACTAGCACACCCAGGTCTCTCTGCACAGCAGCATGTTTTAATATTTTATCATTTAAACAATAATCCCTTTTGCTGTTATTCCTACCAAAATGGATAACCTCACATTTGTCAACATTGTATTCCATCTGCCAGACCCTAGCCCATTCACTTAGCCTATCCAAATCCCCCTGCAGACTTCCAGTATCCTCTGCACTTTTTGCTTTACCACTCATCTTAGTGTCGTCTGCAAACTTGGACACATTGCCCTTGGTCCCCAACTCCAAATCATCTATGTAAATTGTGAACAATTGTGGGCCCAACACTGATCCCTGAGGTACACCACTAGCTACTGATTGCCAACCAGAGAAACACCCATTAATCCCCACTCTTTGCTTTCTATTAATTAACCAATCCTCTATCCATGCTAACACTTTCCACTTAATGCAATGCATCTTTATCTTATGCAGCAACCTTTTGTGTGGCACCTTGTCAAAGGCTTTCTGGAAATCCAGTTATACCACATCCATTGGCTCCCCGTTATCTACCGCACTGGTAATGTCTCAAAAAATTCCACTAAATTAGTTAGGCACGGCCTGCCCTTTATGAACCCATGCTGCGTCTGCCCAAAGGGACAATTTCCATCCAGATGCCCCGCTATTTCTTCCTTGATGATAGATTCCAGCATCTTCCCTACTACCGAAGTTAAGCTCACTGGCCTATAATTACTGCCTTCTGCCTACCTCCTTTTTTAAACAGTGGTGTCACGTTTGCTAATTTCCAATCCGCCGGGACCACCCCAGAGTCTAGTGAATTTTGGTAAATTATCACGAGTGCATTTGCAATTTCCCTAGCCATCTCTTTTAGCACTCTGGGATGCATTCCATCAGGGCCAGGCGACTTGTCTATCTTTAGCCCCATTAGCTTGCCCAGCACTACCTCCTTAGTGATAACAATCCTCTCAAGGTCCTCACCTGTCATCGCCTCATTTCCATCAGTCACTGGCATGTTATTTGTGTATTCCACTGTGAAGACCGACCCAAAAAACCTGTTCAGTTCCTCAGCCATTTCCTCATCTCCCATTATTAAATCTCCCTTCTCATCCTCTAAAGGACCAATATTTACTTTAGCCACTCTTTTTTGTTTTATATATTTGTAGAAAATGTTACTATCTGTTTTTAAATTCTGAGCAAGTTTACTCTCATAATCTATCTTATTCTTCTTTATAGCTTTTTTAGTAGCTTTCTGTTGCCCCCTAAAGATTTCCCAGCCCTCTAGTCTCCCACTAAACTTTGCCACTTTGTATGCTTTTTCCTTCAATTTGATACTCTTCCTTATTTCCTCAGATATCCACGGTCGATTTTCCCTCTTTCTACCGTCCTTCCTTTTTGTTGGTATAAACCTTTGCTGAGCACTGTGAAAAATCGCTGGGAAGGTTCTCCACTGTTCCTCAACTGTTTCACCATAAAGTCTTTGCTCCCAGTCTACCTTAGCTAATTCTTCTCTCATCCCATTGTAATCTCCTTTGTTTAAGCACAAAACACTAGTGTTTGATTTTACCTTCTCACCCTCCATCTGTATTTTAAATTCCACCATATTGTGATCGCTCCTTCCGAGAGGATCCCTAACTATGAGATCCTGAATCAACCCTGTCTCATTACACAGGACCAGATCTAGGACCGCTTGTTCCCTCGTATGTTCCATTACATACTGTTCTAGGAAACTATCGCGGATACATTCTATAAACTCCTCCTCAAGGCTGCCTTGACCGACCTGGTTAAACAAATCGACATGTAGATTAAAATCCCCCATGATAACTGCTGTACCATTTCTACATGCATCAGTTATTTCTTTGTTTATTGCCTGCCCCACCATAATGTTACTATTTGGTGGCCTATAGACTACTCCTATCAGTGACTTTTTTTACCTTACTATTCCTGATTTCCACCCAAATGGATTCAACCTTATCCTCCATAGCACCGATGTCATCCCTTACTATTGCCCGGATGTCATCCTTAAATAACAGAGCTACACCACATCCCTTACCATCCACTCTGTCCTTCCAAATAGTTTGATACCCTCGGATATTTAACTCCCAATCGTGACCATTCTTTAACCATGTTTCAGTAATGGCCACTAAATCATAGTAATTCACGATGATTTACGCCATCAACTCATTTACCTTATTCCGAATACTACGAGCATTCAGGTAAAGTACACTGATGTTGGCTTTTTTACCTCTGTTCTGAATCTTAACACCATGTTCAGTAACCTCTCCTAAGTTATATTTCCTCTTAACTTTTCTCCTAATTTACCTTGTCGTTGAAACCATATCTTCATGTAACAACCTGCCGCGCCACTTACCATTAATGTTTTTACTTCCCGTTTTATTCCGTTTAGTATTCCTGGTCCGATTCACTGAGCTCCCCTCAGTCACTGTACCTTGTACTGTCGCCCTTTTTGATTTTTGACTATGGCTTCTCTGCCTTACACATTCCCCCTTACTGCCTTTTGTTTCTGTCCCTGTTTTACTACCTTCCAACTTTCTGCATCGGTTCCCATCCCCCTGCCACATTAGTTTAAACTCTCCCCAACAGCTCTAGCAAACACTCCCCCAGGACATCGGTTCCAGTCCTGCCCTGGTGCAGACTGTCTGGTTTGTACTGGTCCCACCTCCCCCAGAACCAGTTCCAATGCCCCAGGAATTTGAATCCCTCCCTCTTGCACCATCTCTCGAGCCACGCATTCATCCTATCTATCCTGACATTCCTACTCTGACTAGCTTGTGGCACTGGTAGCAATCCTGAGATTACAATCTTTGAGGTCCTACTTTTTAGCTTAACTCCTAACTCCCTGAATTCAGCTTGTAGGACCTCGTCCTGTTTTTTACCAATATCGTTGGTGCCTATGTGCACCACGACAGCTAGCTGTTCACCCTCCCCCTCCAGAATGTCCTGCAGCCGCTCCGAGACATCCTTGACCCTTGCACCAGGGAGGCAACATACCATCCTGGAGTCTTGATTGCGTCCGCAGAATCGCCTGTCTCATTTTGTTTGAGTCCCCTATCACTAATGCCCTGCCATTCTTCTTCCTGCCCAGGTGCACAGCAGAGCCAGCCACGGTGCCATGAACCTGGCTGCTGCTGCCTTCCCCTGGTGAGCCATCTCCCTCAACAGTATCCAAAGCGGTATATCTGTTTTGCAGGGAGATGACCGCAGGGGACACCTGCACTGCCTTCCTACTCTTGCTCTGTCTTTTGGTCACCCATTTTCTATCTCCCTCAGTACTTTTCACCTGCGGTCTGACCAACTCACTAAACGTGCTATCCACGACGTCCTCAGCATCGCGGATGCTCCAAAGTGTGTCCATCCGCAGCTCCAGAGCCGTCAAGCGGTCTAACAGGAGCTGCAACTGGACACACTTCTTGCCCGTGAAGGAGCCAGGGACAGTGGACGTGTCCCTGAGCTCCCACATTGCACACGAGGAGCATGACACAGGTCTGAGATCTCCTGCCATGTCTTAAACCTTCGGTTAACTTCAACAACTACAATTTCCCCCCCCCTCAAAAATAAACAACGAAGAAAAAATAAATAAATATGCCAATGAAAAGAAAAAGAAAACAGAAAAACTACTTACCAGTCACTTACCAGGGATAAAAAGTACTTCCTCCCCACACAGCTCGAATTCCCACCTAGACTCAAATTCCCAAACTCACTCTTTGCTGTCTCACTCTGGCTGTGTCTTCTCTGGCTCACTGGAAGAACTCACTGGGAGTGAGTTACAAGTTGCTCTTTTTAAATTGGCCTGAGTTGACGCCCCTCCCCCACCTGCTTTTAGATCAAGGTAGATTTAAAGTGACTGACATTTAACTGCCAACCAGTTATGTGAGTAGGTGGGGCAGCCCTTGTTAACCTACACTGCACAATTCTAGATTAATTTAAATTAATTTAACCTCCTGAAATTTAAAAGGAGCTGCCTTACTGATTTGATTTGATTCAATTCCCACCTAGATTCAAATTCTCAAACTTACTCTTTGCTGTTTCACTCTGGCTGTGTCTTCTCTGGCTCACTGGGAGAACTCACTGGGAGTGAGTTACAAGTTGCTCTTTTAAAATTGGGTAATTTAATTTGAGTAACCGATACTAAGGCAGACACCCCAGTGCCAGAGGAGACCAGAACAAAGCAGGCCAACGGCCACCTAGGACACGCCCAGCCATAAGGGCACCCACCCCTTTATTGTAGGAAATCGATAGGAACGATCGAGAAATGGCCCAATTAATTGGGGCCAAGGTCAAGGCCCGCCCAAAAGCACGCAAAGCCCCTTTTGGGTATAAGAAGGATTCCCCAAGAGAGAATCGTTCTCTTGGCTCCAGCTCTCACCGAGGAGAGACCTGCCCAACAGCTGCACCAGAATAAGTAAGTCCAAGGTCAACGCACGCTACCAGACAGACGACCTTAGCTGTTCCCCTTCACCACTTCGACCCCAGCAGTCTCAGAACCGAACAACGGCCATTGTTCCTCTGACTGAGTGGCTGCCCAAAGCTGAGTATAGGCTTTAGCAGTAGTGATAGTTTAGTCTATAGTATATGTGCATGAGTATATTTAACTGTGTGTGTAAATAAATAAGCATTTGACTTTGAACTAACTAACTGGTGTATCGAGTCTTTGATCAGTATTCGGTTTGTACCTTGTGGCGGTATCGAAAGATACCTGGCGACTATTGAGCAAACGTAATTAAAATTAAGGAAGGCGACCATATTGACCGCCTTATTCAGAGCCAATTAAAGAGAGAAACAAAAAAGGGAGAAACCTAGAAGTGGCCTAGTCACTCCGAGAGAACCCAAATCTGAATTGGAATCCAATTGGAAACAGAAAAACCACAAGTGTAAGAACAATATTGATCAAACCCGCGCGATTCGGAAGTGTGTTAACGCATGCGTACTAACAGCGATATAAGGTAAACCTGAGAGATTTTGTTGCGTAAAACTGTCGGGAGTTTTGTAGGCCGGAAATCAGCGTATGCCGTACCGTGTTTCTCACCACTTTATCACCCTCTGTTCCAAATTCAGTAGAGAACAATAGAGATAGAGAAAATGGTACTGAAGGCAATGGAACGCCTTATGAATGAAATGAAATGAAATGAAAATCGCTCATTGTCACAAGTAGGCTTCAAATGAAGTTACTGTAAAAAGCCCCTCGTCGCCACATTCCGGCGCCTGTTCGGGGAGGCTGTTACGGGAATCAAACCGTGCTGCTGGCCTGCCTTGGTCTGCTTTCAAAGCCAGCGATTTAGCCCTGTGCTAAACAGCCCCTGGAATTCGAGGTCGCAGCAACCAGTAGAGTAGGACAGTGTCCCGTATCGGAAGAAGAGATCAGAAAATATCTCAAAGGGAAAGGATGGCCCCTTTGGAGCGAATTCTGCGCGAATGATGAAACAGGTCCCGGGAGTATAGGACATACTTGGTGGGAGAACCTGTCAGAGATCCACAAGAAGAGCTTCGGGAAAGCTCGCAAGCCGATAGCAATCGTGTCCTGCTTGGCACAATTGCGAACCACAGAGGAGGTCATTAGTACGCTCCGTAGAGAGATTGAGGAGAGAGACAGAAATAGTGAGGGAGATGTGAGCGAGTTTGAGAAGGAGAATAAGTATTTAAGAGAACAGTTAGCATCGAGGGACAGAGAGGTGGATGATGCCAAGAATGCACACCAGTCTTGTCTCCCCCATTTGAGTAGTTTTCAGATCAGTATGATAAGGCCTACCAGGACACGCAACCCGCTGTTTTGGTAAGACAAGAAACCGAGCAACAGGTAGAACAATTGCAGAAACAGTGCAATGATTTGAAAGCAGCCCTACGAGCGCTCCACACTTCCATGACGGAACAAAGGTAGTCTCTCTCTTCATTATATGAGCCCTGATGGAGATTAACTCTTCCCTGACCCCCGCCTTCAGCGCCTCCCATACTACTCCCACCTGCACCTCCCCGTTTTCATTGGCCTCTAGGTACCTTTCGATGCACCCCCGCACACTTCCTCGTCCGCCAGCAGTCCCACGTCCAACCGCCACAACGGGCGTTGGTCCCTCTCCTCCCCCAGTTCTAGCTCCACCCAATGCGGGGCGTGGACTGAAATGGCTGTGGCCGAATACTCCGTTCCCTCCACTTTCGGGATCAATGCCCTGCCCAAAACAAAAAAATCTATCCGGGAGTAGGCCTTATGTACATGGGAGAAAAAAGAAAATCCTCTGGCCAAAGGCGTGGCAAATCTCCACGGATCTACTCCCCCTACCTGATCCATAAACCCCCTGAGCACCTTGGCCGCCGCCGGCCTCTTCCCCGTCCTAGATCTGGAACGATCTAATGCTGGGTCCAACACCGTGTTGAAATCCCCACCCATTATCAAGCTCCCTACCTCCAAGTCTGGAATACGCCCCAACATCCGTTTCATGAATCCAGCATCGTCCCAGTTCGGGGCGTATAAATTTACCAATACCACCTCCGTCCCCTGCAACCTACCGCTCACCATCACGTATCGGCCTCCATTGTCCACTACTATGTTCTTAGCCTCAAACGACACCCACTTCCCCACCAGTATTGCCACCCCTCTATTCTTCGCATCCAGCCCCGAATGGAACACCTGTCCTACCCATCCCTTCCTTAACCTGACCTGATCTGCCACCTTCAGATGTGTCCCCTGAAGCATGACCACGTCTGCCTTCAGTCCCTTTCGGTGCGCGAACACTCGGGCCCTCTTAACCGGCCCGTTTAGGCCTCTCACATAACACGTGATCAGCCGGATTGGGGGGCTACGCCCCCCCCCCCCCCCGACTAGCCACCTCCTATCTTAGGCCAGTCCCGTGCCCGCGCCTCCCGCATCCTCCAGTCCCCCCGACGGGGAACCCCCGCCCCGACCACCTCTTCCATTTTCAGTTCCCCCTCGGCCAGTGCAGCAGCAACCCTATTGTTCCTCCCACCCCCTTCCCTCCCCCCCTCCCCGCTAGATCCGCATCTAGCTCTTTTGCTCCCCCCATACTACTTCCGTGAGTCAGCTGACTTCTGCTGACCCCGGCTTCCCCCGCCTTTCCGTTGATCTCCCCCGTGTGGGAATCTCTCCTCCTCCTTACCTTTCTCCATCCCCCCCTCCCTAGTGCGGGAAAAAGCCCGCGCTTTCCTGAGCCAGCCCCGCCCCCTGTGGCGCAGCTCCTGCTGCGGCCTTATCCCAGTTCCCCCATCCCCGAGTCTCACCTCCCTCCAGCACCGACGCCCACATTTCCCACTATCTCGTCAACAGATTTTTTTTTTAACAAGAACTCTCCCCACATCCCCCTCCATCACCCCACCCATGAAACATTCTTTACCCATATTTACAACCCCGTATACAGTCAACATCCCCCCCACAACTACAGCCCCTCAGTTCGAGACCAATTTTTCCGTTTGGATAATGGTCCAAGCCTCTTCTGGCGTTTCGAAATAGTGGTGTTGGTCCTGATAAGTGACCCACAGTCGCTCAGGCTGCAGCATGCCGAACCTGACTCTTTTTTTGTGCCTTGGCCCGGTTGAAGCCAGCTTTCCTATTTGCCACCTCCGCACTCCAGTCCTGGTAGACTCGGATCACCGCATTCTCCCATCTACTGCTCCGCACCTTCTTGGCCCATCTCAGGACACTTTCTTTGTCCGCGAAGCAATGGAACCTCGCCACTATCGACCTTGGCAGCTCATCAGCCCTGGGTCTCCTCGCCAGGACCCGGTGAGCTCCTTCCAGTTCCAGGGGGCTCGGAGAGACCTCCGCACCCATCAACGAATGGAGCATCATGCTCACGTACGCCCCGGCATAAGCTCCCTCCACTCCTTCGGGGAGACCCAGAATCCGGAGATTCTTCCTCCTCGACCTGTTCTCCAGGACCTCGAGTCTCTCAGCCCACCTCCTGTGCACCGCCCTTTTCGCCTCCACCTTTACCGCCAGGCCCAGGATCTCGTCCTCGTTCTCATTAGTCACGGAGCTCCACCGCCTGGGCCTTCTGGGTCTCCTTCAGCCCCTCGATCGCCAACAGCATTGGCGCCAGCACCTCCTTTTTAAGCTCCTCCACACAGCGCCTGAGGAATTCCTGCTGGTCCGGCCCCCATGCTGCTCGATCTCTGCCCTCCGCCATCTTGTTTTTTCCCTCTCGTTTTTGCCGCTGCTCCAAAGCCTTTTTCTCCAACGCTCCACCGCTAATCTCTGCCATACAACGTAAGGGGGACCTTACTTCACCTTCCCACATGGGATTCAATCAAAAAATTTCCGTTGGGGCTCCACTGGAGAGTCCAAAAGTCCATGATAGAGGGAGCTGCCGAAATGTGCGGCTTAGCTCCGCATCGCCACAACCGGAAGTCGGCGAGCACTCTTCTATGGCCTCTACACTGACCATAAGTATGCAAAAATTTTTTAACTAACAATTCTGAGGGGCGCTATGTCAAACAGGGGCATGCATTACAAAACAAGAAAATGGGAACCTCTAACTATCCTTAATAAACTACACTCACTCAAACATTTCATCACTCTAACTTACTCAACCATACAAACAAAATCATAGCAGTTTATACACATTTTCCTGGCTTGGCAGTCAAGCTCAGGATTGTGCAATTGCTCATGAACATTTCTTTATTCACAACAAAAACACAAACGACTGTTCTTTATTATAGATCACGAGGGTCGGGGGTCTGGTCGAATCCAAAAATAGGAGATCTTATTCTATATATCGGGGTGCGAGTGGGGTAGGCTCTCCTTTTCCATTTTCTCAGACGAATAGTCTGCACGATGCAGCAGAGTATCGCCAATACCAATAGGGATTCTATCACGTAGGACAGGGAATACCAGGTTATAAACCTGTCACACCAAGATGGTGTGGTGTCGCTCGTGACTGGGCTCTGGGTACTATGGGGAAGTGAATCATTAACGGCTGGGGGAGTTGAGGTCAGGGGGTTCGCGTTCGCGCGCAACCAAATGTCCATTAGGGCGATGAGCCACGCGGAGGATGTCCTCATGGTTCTTCTTTCACTTCTCTTCTCCGGTCCTGGAGCTTCTGGAGTTCTGTGGGATCAAGCATAGTGTCTGTTACTATCTTGGTTTAATATCTCGTATGATAGCCTGTCTGTTCTTTAGTGCCAATTACTCCCTTTATAATTGGTCACTATGTGTGACTCCCTCATTTTTTCTTCTTCCAAAAATCGACTTTCAGGACAAGACACACTTACAAATACCGAACCAGTGCGAGCCATCTCGCAGACTGTGCAATTTACCATCCAAATGTTTGAGGATGTAAATAGCAGAGGGTTGGCAACCTAAGGGTCGCCTGAAAACAAAACTTTTTGAACAAAACTTTGCCGAAATGAGATGCGTATGGGCCACGACGGGTAAGATTTGGATGGAGTCCCCGGGTAGGACGGCGACCAATGCCGTGTGTGCTCTACCCGAGCGTAGCTGACCAGAGGGGGGATTCCCAGGCAGGGCGGATCCCAATGCCGTTTCTCCACTGCCTGAGCAACCGATAAGAACGAGCAAGAAATGTAGTCATCGTGGGGGGCTGCCATATTGGCTCCTTCCTCAAACCAGAAGTGCAGTTCCGAACGGGGGTCTGTGTATCTGTCGACAGATGAGTTCCTCTGAACTGGCGTCTGGGACCTTAACAAGTCTCGACGGAAAAGTTCTCAGAGGGCTCGGCTGAAAAGGCGTGGGGCCGTGGAAAAAAAATTTGCGGTCTAACATACAACCTTTAACAAAACACTGCAAACAACATCAAACATGCTGCAGGTTCCATCAGAAAGGACACCGTTTTCTCCCAAGTGGTTCCTTTTGAAACATCATCTGGACACCTCAGTTATCGGTTGCGAACAGGGTCGCAAAGGGGTTCTCGTTTTGGGAGTCAGACTCAAGGTCGTCATCTTCTCCCGGATGCCAAACTCTCGAGTGTATCAGGGCTGATAGGGCTGCAAGGTGTGATTTTGGATCGTTCTCGTCGTTCCGGACGTGTCTGTACGAATTATCTCTGTGCCAATAGGTGGTGTCTAGTTCTGTGGGGACGGAGTCGGGGTCGTCATTGTAGGTCGGCGGTCGGTGGTGGGGTTTGTTTAGGAAAGTGATCATGAAGGGATCACTCGAATTGTGGTCGGATTCGCTGGGTGTGGGTCCTGTGCATGGGGATAGTAGGGAGGTGTGCTGTTGCTATTGCCCGAGTCACAGTCGCTGTCACCGCTGCTGCAGTCTGTGGGCGTTCCGGGGCGGAGTGTATATTTTGGGGGTGGAGTCGAGGTTGAGTCCGTGGCTGGGCTGGACGTGTTGGGGGAGGGTAGGGTTACGTTGGCTGTGGGCGGGGCGTGGAGTGCTGCGTCGAGCATGACGTGGTGTGCGTGGTTAGACTGTGTTCCATATGCCTTCATCTGGTTGATATGGAACCACGCAGTCTTTCCATTGGGGTACTTTATTTTGTAGACGGAAGGGCTTACTTTGTCCGCAATGGAGTACAAACCTGAGTACTTAGGTGACACGAATGTGCTGGGGTTGTATACGGAGAGCATGACTTGCTGTCCGACACTGAACTCAGTCGCATGCACTGTCTTATCGAAACAGGCCTTGCTCTGTTTCTTTCTTGTGCTCAATTTCACTGCGGCTGCTAGCTGAGCCGTTTTAACATTCTCCACTAATTGTTTGACTGCGTTCTTGTGTGTGAGGGCCGTCACTTCGGGGCTGGTCAAGTCTAAGCCTAATAAAAATTCTGTGCCTTTCATGAGGCATCCGGTCAAGAGGGTGTGTGGGGTGTAACATGTGGAAGTTGAAACTGTTTCCGCAAAAACATCAGCGCAAAGGGGAGGACTGAGTCCCAAGTGGTGTTGTTTTGCTGGACTATTTTTCTGAGGGTTGATTTTAGGGTCCGATTCATGCGCTCTACGATACCACTCGACTGGGGGTGGTATGCAATGTGGAATTTTTGGGTAATGCCAAATATCGTGAGGACTTTCTTCATGACACGTCCCATAAAATGGGAACCTTGGTCGGATTCAATGCTGCGGGGGAGTCCCCATCGCGTAAAGATTTGGTGGGTGAGGATCTTGGCTGTGGTCTTTGCCGTGTTTGTTCTGGATCGGAATGCTTCGACCCATTTTGTAAACGTGTCTATCACCACGAGTACATATTTATAACCATTCCTGCAAGGGGGCAATGGTCCTATATAATCAATCTGGAGGTTAGTCCAGGGGCCATTAACGGGTCAGGTGTGACTGAGCTGAGTCTTTTTTGCGTACCTGTCAGGGTTGTTCTGGGCACAGATAAGACAATTCTCAATGTAGTGATTTACATCGTCCTTTAAACTCGGCCACCAACAGAGCTGCCTGAGGTGGGCTGTAGTGGGATCGATTCCCTGATGTCCATGACCGTCATGGAGTAAACAAATCAGTTGATTCCTGTCCTGTTCAGGAACCACATAAAGGGTGTCTTTTAACACCACACCGTCATGTGTGGTCAGAGCAATTTTAAACCTCTCTTAGGGTGCTGGATAGTTTCCTTTTAAAATCTCCCTGAGATTGCTGTCCTGCTTCTGGGCCTGCACTAAATCCTCGACCTTAGTCTGCGAGACCTGAACTGCATTCACTGGTGCGCTTTCGGGGTTGTCCAAAAATATCCGTGCCTGGAACCTGCTTTAGCCAGTGCGTCGGCTTTTACATTTCCAGGGGGGGAGGAACGATGGTGACTTCGAACTTTGACTATCCCAAAAGTCCTGTTCTGTGCTCTCTCTAAGATGTGACGGAGCAATGGGGCTGAAGGGAGGGTTTTTCCGCCTGCAGAAACAAATCCTCTTGCTTTCCACAGGGGTAGGAATTCCGTAAGGCTGTTGCAGACATAGAGGCTGTCCGAGTATATGTCTGCTGGGCTGGGGAAGAAATCTGGGTGTTCCACTATGTATGCGATGGCCTAAGTGTCCTGGAAGTTTTATTGCTATTCCTTCTAGGGCGCGTCCCTGCGCGTCCTCGACATAAATACCACATCCTGTTATGCGCTTCCCTTCTAATATTGTGGAAGATCCATCCACATATATCTTTATGGGTTCGCACGTGTCTGTGTGCTTGGGGCTCTGGGTTGAACTACCTATCTTTCTGGGGGGTGTTTTAGCAATAAAGGGGCCTGTGTTGTGGTGTGGAGATATAATTTCACATTCATGGGGGTTCCGGGGTACTGCAAGTTGTCGGCTAAAAAAGTGTGTGTCTTTGTCCTTTTAACAGTGATGACCCGTCCCTGCAAAAGAAGGATCCATCTAGCTGCTCTAATTTGACTGTCTGTACCGTCCTTGAGTCGTCCGTCCAGTAAAAGTTGGGTGGGGGTGTGTTCTGTGAGGATTGTGATGGGGTTCAGTCCGGTAATGTACAAAAAATACTGTACTGTCCAGAATACTGTGAGCAGGTGCCTTTCACAGGCTGAAAATCTCTGCTCCACAGCATCTAAAACTCTGGAGGCGTAAGCCACGCGCCTTAACTGTTTGTGCCGTTCCTGAAGGAGCACGGCCGAAAGGGTGCGGTCTGTGCTTGTGACCTCTATAGCACAGGGGGAAAGCGGGTCTGGAACTTATAGTGCGGGGGCTGCTATGAGTGCTTGTTTCAACGCATCCACAGCATCCGTATGCTGCGGAAGCCATTCCCAGGGGGCTCCTTTCTTTCGGAGGTCTGAGAGGGGTGCTGCCTTGCTGGCGAAACCATCAATGTGGTTTCGGCAGTAGCCAACCAGTCCTAAAATGGACCGGAGGGCTGGAACGTTCTGGGGAAGAGGCAATTTAGCAATCGAGTCAATCCTTTTGTGCTCGATCTCGCGTTTACCATGTGTGATAATTGTACCCAAATATATCACTTTGTCTTCCAAAATCTGGGCCTTTTTGGGGTTGACTTTACAACCAATTGAATGTAAGAGTTCCAGGAGTTCGGATAGAAGCTCGATGTGCTCTTCCTTGGTGTCTGTCTGCAGTAGTAGGTCATCTACGTACTGGACCAGATATTCGGGGCGAGAAAATTTGGCTAAACCATTTGCCAGCTGTCGGTGGAAAATGGAGGGGAGTTGTGGAATCCTTGTGGCAAGCATGTCCACGTGTACTGCTGATTTTTAAAGGTGAAGGCAAATTTGTACTGGCACGCCTTTGCCAATGGAATGGACCAGAATCCATTACTGATATCCAAAACCGTAAAGTATTGGGAATTGAGTCCCTGCTTGAGCATGGTCTCGGGACTTGTGGCTACTGTGGGGGCTGCTGCGGGGGTGATTTTGTTGAGTTCCCGGTAATCGATGGTCAGTCGCCATGATCCATCGGGCATTCTCACTGGCTAAATCGGGGCATTATTAGTGGAGACTACTGATCTAAGTACGCCCTGCTCTAATAAGCTTTTGATTACTTTTGCGATTTCTCCCTCTGCCTCTTGGGGAAATCCGTACTGTTTTTGGGGTCTAGGGTCAAGTCAGTCCTGTGATTTGTACTGAACCAGTCATCCGGCCACAGTCGTGCTTGTGGGTTGCGAACGCTGTCCTGTTCCTTTGTAAAACTGCCCTAACCTGCTTGTCCGTGCTAAGTAGTTGGGTTAAACCGAAATTCGCCTACTGCGCTAATTTTTTTGCCGTATTCACCTATTGTGAGCGTTGCGGGGGCTCTTGCTGATTTTGCCATTTTCAAGTCACACTGGTTGACTGGATCAAATGATAGATTGTGCGAATTCATGAAGTCTATTCCCAGGATGTGTTCTGCTGTGTGGGGCAGGTCACCTAAAACTACGGGGTGCTTGGTGGTGATGTTGCCGATTTGAATGGGTACAGGGGCTGTGATATGTCCCTGCTGTGAGTGGCCTGTAAAGCCGCTGGGGGTGATAGTGGCTGTAGTGGGCCACGTGTCCTTTTGGAACATGGTGGAGGAATTTATTGTGGCGCGGGATCCTCCTGTGTCCCAGAGAAACTCGATGGGCTGTCCCCGTATTTTCGCTGCAACTACTGGTCATCCGGACTTATCCCAAAGGGGGTCGCAGACCCAACTGGGGGAGCCCGAACACCGTCAGTTCGTTCCGTTCAGGTCTGTCTGATCTGAACGGGTGCTCACATTATGTATGGGCTCTGTCTTATTCTTACATAGAGTGCCCGTCTGCTGGGCTCTCTGTGACTTTCATGGGGCATTGCACTCTCTTGCAAAGTGTCCCAACTGTCCGCAGTTGTAACACTCCTGTGACTTAGGTGGGGGGGCTGTTCTTTCCTTCATTTACCCATGCGGGGTTCTGGTGTGTTTTAACGGCTTGTATGTCTGCTTCTGCCTGCTTTTCTTCGGGATTTTTAACTGCGGGTTTGTTTTGTACAGACTGCTCCCAGGCGCGGGACAATCTTTTTACGACCCATTTCTCGTTATGAGCCTTCTCTGAGGGATCATAATTTGCGCAAGCTTTTTGTCCTGTTTCTGTGGCATGGGAGACAAGGGTGCGGGTCCATTTGGCCATGTTGCCTGGGGACAAATGGGCGCAGTCTAAGTCTCCAAAAACTATACTCCCAAGTCTCCAAAAACTATAATGTCCTATACTCCCGGGACCTGTTTCCTCATTGCTGCAGAATTCGCTCCAAAGTGGCCATCCTTTCCCTTTGAGGTACTTCCTGATTTCTTCCTCCCATACGGGACACTGTCCTACTCTACTGCTGCTAGTCGCTGCGACCGCAAATTCTTCTGGGTTCATGAGGCGCTGCATTGCCTGCATTGCCATCTTTCTTGTCCGAATGCTTCTTTTAAATTTGGAACAAGGGAACTAAGGCAGTGCTGTAAATACGGGTACGGCTTTCGCTAATTTCCGAAATACAAACTCCCGACAGTTTTGTCGCAACAAAAAATCTATCCGTTTACTTTATAGCCCTGTTAGTTACGCATGCATACACACACTTCCGAATTATGAGGATTGATCAGAACTGCTTGAACGCTCTGTTCCCAATTGGATCTCTAATTCAAATTTTTTTTTGGTTCTCCCGGAGTGGGAGTTCGGGTCCCGTCAGAATGTTGCTAACTTTTGGTTGGTTCAATTAGCTCTGTTTTATAACCTTTGCTCTCGAGTCGCCAGGTATCTTTATGATACCACCACGAGGTTCAAGTTCAAGTAATGATCAATAACTCAACACACCAGTTAGTAAGATTCAAATCAAAGCACATTTATTATACACAGTAAATCGCTACTCATGCATAAATTCTACTTCTAAGCTACTTCTACAACTAACAGGCCTATACTTAGCTTCGGACTGGCCCACCAGGTCAGGGGAACAAATGGCCTTTCGTTCGGATTCTGAAACTGCGGGATTCAAAGCCGGTATGGACTGGTAGCTAGGAGCGCCTATCTCGTAGCGAGCATCGACTTGAGACTTACTTCAGTGATGCGGCAGCTTGGACAGTTCACTCTCAAGGGTTGGTTCGCTTTGCTGAGTGACCCTGTCAAGAAGAACGATTTGAACTTGGGGGCTTAACTTTATAGTCCCCAGGGGCTTCCCGCCTTTCGGGGCGGACCCTGTACCTGGTTCCAGGTGATTGGACTTTGTTCCAATCGCTTGGTTTGATTTCTCCAATACTGGAGCGGTTCCCTGATCGATGGGCGGTCTTGAGGTGTTCGTTAACCTCTTCTGTGTTGGCTCCTTCTGGCGCCGGGGAGTCTGGCTTAGCTTTGTTTGTCCCAAATGTTGCGATTGTTCCCGGGGATCGCTCATCAGTATGTAGATGGCTACTACATTATTATGCAGATGGCTGCTTGTATCGATGCTGTCTGGGCTTTGCAGAGTTTAATACACAGCAACTTGCACCTGCTGGTTTCTGCCTGTGTTGGCTGAATTTCCCTTCAGCCTTTTCTCGTCTCCATTTTAAATCGGGACTTGGCCAACAGTAGTCAGGTGACTACACAGTCAAGCGGCATTGTAGAGAGGATGAACAGAACTCTAAAAGCCACTCTCAGGAAAATGGTGCAACAGAACAACGGCACCTGGGATTCAGTTCTCCCATTTGCTTTAATGTGCCTACGAAACACGGTATCCATGTCTACAGGATATACCCGCCACACCCTCATGACCGGACGCCCCATGAAAGGGATAGAGTATTTATTAGGACTGGATTTGGCCAGCTCCGCAGTCACCGCCCTCATGCATGAAAATGCTGTACAGCAGCTAATTGAGAATATAAAGGCAGCCCAGCTCACAGCAGCTGTGAGTCTTGGGACCAGGAGGAAACAAAGCAAAGCTTGTTTCAACAAAAAAGTACACGTCGCCGAGTTTGTAGTAGGGCAGCAAGCGATGCTTTCCCTATACAACCCCAGTTCATTCCTTTCCCCCAAATTTTCCAGACCGTACTCCATTTCGGACAAAGTAAGCCCCTCGGTATACAAGATCACATATCCCAATGGCAAGGCTGCGTGGTTCCACATAAACCAGCTTAAGGCTTATGGCTTGCAGAACAACCATGCACACCACATCTCGCTCGCAGCAGCAGACGTGCACGCCCCGCCCACAGATGACGCATTCCTACCCTCCCCCGCCAGTCCAGCCCATCCTCAGACAGATCTTCAACTCCACCCCCAGAGGCACAACTCCGCCTCTTCCTTCCTTCACCCAGCAGCGACAGCGACAGTGATAGTGATAGCAATGACGACAACCACAGCACACCACGTTATAATTATACCCCTGCCGCAGGCCCCACTCCCAGCGAATCCGCATGATTCCAGTGACCCCTTCAAAATCACATACATCAAAGCCCCTGACCCAGACCCACCGCCCGACGATTACGGATTGAAGCATAGTAGCTCCACCCTCGACACACGATTCTGGCACCGAGACAATTTGTTCAGGCTCATCCGGAATGATGAGATGGACCCCAATGCGCCCCAAGCAGTTTTAGCCAAACTACTCCAGTCAAGAGTATGGCAGCCATGAGAAGATGATGACATAGAGTCTGACTCCCACCAAACAAATCCCTTTGCGACCCTGTTCGCTACTGACCAATGAGGTGTCCACATGATGGCAAAAAGGAACCGATGGAGAGAAACGGTGTCCTTTCTGATGTAAACTGCACCACGTTTGTTGTATGTTTGTTCGTTTAATGTACATGTTAAATGTTGTTTCTGAATTTGAACGTTTTCATCGCCCCACGCCACCACCCTTTTGACGCCCAATGGCTGTTAGAGGAACAAGTCTGTCAACAGACAACCGTTCAGAGGAACTAGTTTGTCGGCAGACACCACTCATAGCTACTCTTCTGCTTTGATCACGAGAGGCAGCCCCCCAAGACGACCACATTCTTACCCGTTCTTGCCGGTTGCTCAGGCAGTGGAGAAACGGCACTGATTACCGTCCTACCCGGGGATTCCACCCATTTCTTACCCGCCGCGGCCCATACGCACCCCATTTTGGCTCGTTAAGTTCAAAATTCTTTTGTTTGTTTCTGGCAACTCTTAGGTTGCTTCCGTATGCTATTTACATCCTCAAACACTAGGATGGAAGATCGCACAGGCTGCGAGATGGCTCGCACTGTGTCAGTATTTTTCTCGGATGTCTTGTCCAAATATTCAAATTTTTTTTTAAATGAGTGAGTCACGGATGGTGATCAATTATAAAGGGTAATTGGCAACAAAGGACAGACAGACATACGAGATCTTAAGCAAGATAATAACAGATATTATGCTTGTGTCCATAGAACTCCGGAACCTCAGGAACTCCAGAGGAAGAAAAGAAGACCGACAAAAGGAAAGATGAAGACAACCTTCATGCTTTTCACCTGGACCTTAGCTGGATCCATTCAGTTGCACGTGGACGCTACCCCCAAAACCCCTACCACACAGGCCATGAATGATTCCCACCCCTGCCTTACACTGTACCCCGAGATAGTTACCTCTGAGATAGTTACCAACACCCCGACCTGGTGTGACAAGTTTCTAACCTGGTATTCACTATCGTACATTGTCGAATCACTCTTAGTACTGGCGATACTCTGCAGTATCGTGCAAACACTTAGACTCAGAAAATGGCAAAGGAGAGCCTCCCGCTCTCGCACCCCGGTATACACGTTTAGGTCTCCTATTTTCGGACTTCACCAAACCCCCCAACACCTTGAGTGAATTAAAGTGCATCCGTTTTTTCTTTGTGTTTTGTTCGTTCAATAAAGAAATGTAAACCTCTGTGTTTGACTGCCAAGCCAGAGAAACTTGTGTTGCTGCTATTTGTACAGTTTGAAGTGTTGTAGATTGTATTTGATTGTTGATTTAAATTGTTTTATTCCTAAGCTATCCATAACTTCTTTGAATAACTTTGAGGTAAAATTTGATCCTTGATCCGATTGAATTTCTGTGGGTAGTCCATATCTAGTAAAGAATTTAAGTAACTCCTCCACAATCTTTTTAGCTGTAATATTACATACTAGAATGGCCTCTGGAAACCTATTAGACACATCCATTATAGTCAAAAGATATTGATTCCCACTTTGTGTTTTAGGAAGCGGCCATACGCAATCAATTAGGACCCTTGTAAAAGGTTCCTCAAATCCTGGAATCGGTATTAAGGGCGCTGGTTTTACCACTGATTGAAGTTTCCCTATCACTTGACATGTGTGACATGATTGACAAAATTTAACGACGTCTTTATGTAGTCCAGGCCAATAAATATGTTTCTGGATTTTAGCTTGAGTTTTCCTTATCCCCAAATGACCTCCCACTGGTACCACATGTGCAACTCGCAACACCTCCTTTCTATTACCTACCGGCAATACTACTTGATAAATTTCTGCCCCCTTTTCATCCGCCTGCACATGTAAAGGTCTCCATTTTCTCATCAAGACATCACTTTTACGGTAATAACACTCTGGTATACACGCAGATTCCTCTTCAGTGTATGCTTTCTGATACATCCGTTTTATTTCTATATCTTTTAGTTGTAACTCCGTCAATTTTACTGAACTAAAAATATTCGCCTCATCCTCCACCTGTTTTTGTTCTTTTCCAACCATCTGATCAAAAATCGTTTCTGAGAATTGCACTTCAACTTCATCTTCACTCTTTGATTTCTCCTCTTGTCTGAACCTGTGACTTTGCGACCTTGTTACTACACAATGCAGAAAGATCCCAGGATATTCGTCCTTCAACACTTCAGTTGTCTGATTTTCCACTGGCTTATCAACCACAGTAGGCACCACTCCCACCTGCGATCCAGCTATATCATTACCCAAGATAAACTGTATTCCTGGACAACATAGTTTCTCTATTATTCCTACTACCACTTCAGCACTCTTCACTGGACTTTCCAACCTTATCTTATATAACCGAACGCTACTCCTCTCACCCTGAATTCCACATATAACCACCTTTTCTGGCAATATTCTTCCCAAACTACATAAATCCTCATCTCTTACCATTAAAGATTGACTAGCTCCCGTATCTCTTAAAATTGTGACTTATTTACCTACTCCTCCTGATACACATGAATAAATTTTACCCACACAAATAAATTCTTTAAAGAGATCTGGCACCTTCTTATCAATCACCTCTTGATCAGTCTGTACAATCTTTTGCACCTCCTTCGCTTCACTTGGGCTTTCCTTTACCACTTTAACAAACCCCACTGTCTTATCCTGTTTTACCACATCAGCCTTCCCAGTGCTTTTCTTCAACCACCAACACTGTGACTTTATTGGCCTAGTTTATTACAGTGAAAACATTTGAAACTTTTCATTTCGTTTCCACCCTCCTCGATTTCTTTTTTAATCTGAGCTACACTCTCCTTATTATCTCCCATCAGATCACCTTTACTTTATTTCTCATGTCCCCAGTTTCTATCCCTCACAGGCTGAAACTGATGTTGGAAAGCAAGCTTTGATTTATGAACTAATTCATAATCATCTGCCATTTCTGCTGCTAATCTCACAGTTTTAATCCTCTGTTCTTCCACATGAGTTCTCACTACATCAGGAATTGAATTTTTAAACTCATCCAAAGGTATAATTTCTCTGAGAGCTGCATACGTTTGGTCTATTTTCAAAGCCCTTATCCACCTATCAAAATTACTCTGTTTGAGCCTTTCAAACTCCATGTATGTTTGACCAAATTCTTTCCTTAAATTTCTAAATCTTTGTCTGTAGGATTCAGGCACTAGTTCATATGCACCCAAGATGGATTTTTTTCACCTGCTCATATGTCCCAGATACCTCCTCCGGTAGTGATGCAAACACTTCACTAGCCCTACCTACCAGCTTTGTTTGAATCAGTAATACCCACATGTCCTGTGGCCATTTCATTTGTTTAGCTACCGTCTCAAATGAAATGAAAAAGTCTTCTACCTCCTTCTCGTCAAACCTTGGCATTGCTTGGACATATTTAAATAGCTCCCCACCACGCCTTTGACTATGACTCTCTTTCTCACTATCCTCATCACTATATTCCAACTGTTCGTTTCCCTTTACGTCTGCCAATTTTAACTGACTGTCATGTTTCATGGCCATTTTCTGAAGTTCAAAGTCTCTCTCTTTATCTTTTTCCCTGATCAGTATCTCCCTTTCTTTTTCTTTTTGTTCTTTCTTCTCTCTCCTTTTCTTTTTCTCTCATTGCATATTTAAGCTGCTTTAAGTCTTTTTCATGTTCAAGTTGCTTAATCTGCAACTGGATCTTTGCCATTTCTAATGAGTCAGACTGTATTTCAGCCAACTTTAAATGCTTAGCCACCGCCATAATGACCTCAGTTTTTCGCATTTTGTCAGGTAATGTTAACTGCAATGTTTTTGCCAAATCTAACAGTCTGCTTTTAGTCTCTGTCCGTAAGGTACTGAGTGTGACCGTCTCCACCCCCAAAATCTTCTGAGCTTCTGAAAGAGCCATTGTCCACAACACACAATCTTTAGAATTAAGGGCTATGGAGAGAGAGAGAGTAAATGGAGTTGAAATCAGCCATGATTGAATGGTGGAGTGGACTCTATGGGCTGAATGGCCTTATTTCCGCTCCTATGTCTTATGGTCTTATGGTCTTAAACTAAAATACCACACCTGAAAAGCAACCACAATATGCTCACCCCCCACTGTCTTTAAGTTCACTAAGCCAATCCAATAGATAGACTTTTATCCCCCTCAGGCCCCCAATTGTTATGGGCCAGGGTTTAGAGAGCCCCAAAGTGTATCATGGAGTTCACCTGACCCACAACTTTTAATAGATTGTGGTATGGGAAGCACACGGCCCACTCTAGAGATGTGGTACAGCAGAAATGCTAGTTTAGCACACTGGGCTAAATCGTTGGCTTTGGAAAGCAGACCAAGGCAGGCCAGCAGCATGGTTCAATTCCCGTACCAGCCTCCCCGAACAGGCACCGGAATGTGGCGACTAGGTGCTTTTCACAGTAACTTCATTTGAAGCCCACTTGTGACAATAAGCGATTTTCATTTCATTTCAAATGGAAAAGTATTTTTAAAACAAAGCAATGTTTATTCTATGAACTCAAGTTAACCTTTTTAAAACAAACTGAATATCTTAGCAACCATTAATTCAAAGATAACCCCCAAAGAATACAACACTAAGTAATCCTTTAAGCTGTCCTTTTAACACCCAAAAGACTTAACAACCTTTAAACAGAAGCACATCAGGGTTTACATTCAATACTGAAAACATTTACATTTCTGAATTCACCAAATGATCAAGAGATAGTCCTTCATGGCAGAGAGATCAACAGTACAGCTGCTTTGGCTGACTTCAGCTGCAACACACTGAAAAACGAAACCAAAAAGACAGACACACCCAAGCCTTTCTCAAAGTGAAACTAAAAAGCAGAACCAGAGCTCAGGTCCACCTACACTCTGATATCACTGCAGTAACATGAGCAGCGAACCATTTCTTAAAGCGACATTCTCATGACACTAGCCACTGTTGGGGTCTGGTCTGGAATCGTAATATTAGAGATTCAACGTCCAGACAGCTATGTTTTACCTTCCGTGATATTGTGGATAAAGCTCAATTGCTTTCAATGTGGAATGATCAGCTGTGCACATGGCTAAAAGTGGGACTCCTGTGACTTATCTCTTTGTTGCCCTGGTTAATTCATAGATGGAGACCTTTTACCTCCAGGCTGTAGTATCAAGAAGGCCTGAGTGGCTCCATAATAGGCTTGCAGTCTTTCACTCAGTCATTGAATATGGAAACACTTAGACTAACATATTTGACTTGACAAATGTAATCTCAATACATAAGTAAATTAATTATAAATAAATTCAACAGCCTAAGATGAGATAATGTCAGGCCTAGTTTTTATGCTCCACCGGGACCAGATGTGAGGGCAGGAGAGCGCAAAGAGTAATGTCACTGGTCTGGGTGCCAGTCTCCTGGCTCTATCCTGCCCCAGGATGATTTTTCTGGAGGCAGGATCGGGGTCCGGCAGGGCTACCTGGCTGCATGTAGTGTGTTAGGTTTGTTAAATGCGACTTAAGGCCAATTGAAAGAGGCTGACTGGGAATTTTCCAGTCAGAATTTAGGTTCCCACAGGTGGTGGGGGGCAGTTTAATAAGAACATAGGAATTAAAAGCAGAGGTAGACAATTCAGCACTTTCAGCCTGCTCCGCAATTCAATCAGATCATGGCTGATCTCTTCCTGGCCTCAAATCTACCTCCTACCTGTTCCCCATTTCCCCTTAAACTCTATCTCCTTCTTGAAGCCATTTAATAATTCAGACTTCACCACACTATGGGGCAGCGAGTTCCACAAATTCACCACCCTCTGCAAGAAGTAGTTCCTTCGCATCTCAGTTTTAAATCTACTGTCTCTCAACCTATATCTGTGACCTCTCTTGCTAGATTGTTCCCACTTATATCCCTCAATCAGATCCCCTCTCATCCTTCTAAACTCCAGCGAGTATAAGCCAAAACTGTTCAATCTCTCCTCATATGTCAACCCTTTCATTCCTCAAATCAATCTGGTGAATCTCCTCTGAACTGCCTCCAATGCCACCACATCCCTCCTCAAACATGGAGACCAAAACTGGACACAATACTCCGGAAGGTCAACACGCTATACAATTGCAACTATATTTCTCTACTTTTATACTCCAGTCCTTTTGCAACAAATGTTAAAATTCGATTTGCCTTTTTAATTACATGCTGTACCTCCATACTGACTTTCTGCGATTCATAAACAAAGACACCCAGATCCCTCTGACCAGACGCATTTTGAATCTGCTTTCCATTTTGCTAATAGTCTAACCGTCCTAGAGACAGCTACCTGGCATCAGGTTGGGGTCCAGTCTTCCAGGTAGGACCAGAGGCCCTATCGTCTTGTTTGGATTAAGCAGCAACCAGAGGCCACCCTTTAGGGGCACCCCCACTGCCCCGCACCCATCCCCTCAAATTGTGATGGCCTGAATGCAAAGCCCATTTGTAATTTACACTGCAAGAAAAATAAAGCAAGGCCGCCTACATTTTGAAGTGCCCTCTCCCTCTCCCACCTGTCATCCTGCTGTGCGTTTCAAGCTGGAAGGTCTCTTCAATCCACTAGCTTCGAGAACACACCCAGAGTCCTTACTTGAACTCTGACCCCTCTGAGCCTGAGGAGGAGGTTCAGAAGCCCGAAGGGAAAAGCCAGCCCATAAAAAGGCAAAAGACATGTTGGAAATCTGAAACAAAAGCAGAAAATGCTGGAGTTTCTCAGCAGGTCAGGCAGCGTCTGGGACAGAGAAACAGAGACATAAATTTCATCGTCCCTGCCGGCGTATTTGAAGGTGGCATGTAAAATGAAACAAGTTGCTAGCCCAATGCTTTCCCACCCACCCCCGGCCTGTTCCACATATTATGTTGGGCGGGTAAGGCATTAGGCCCACTCTTTGGCTTTTTGCCATTCTGCCTCTGCTGCAAATTTCAGTCTGTATGGGAAGACAGGGGCATAGTGAACAACCCAGCACGTAGGCTGCTGGTGGGTGGGAAGGGGGCGTATGTCCTTTTGGTGGTGGTGGTGGGGGTGTCATCTACCCATCTGGGTCACCCTCCATACCCAGGATGATATCCCCTCATATCTCCCTTCCCCCCTGACCTCTCTAATCCAATCCTATTCCCCCAACCGCACCTGCCCTTGTTGGGGTCTCCCAGCTGTGCCTGCCTGAATCCCCCTGTCTGAATTGAATTCCAGGAGACATTTTCACTTCATTCTTCGGGACTGCTTGTAGTCCAGCATAGGCCACTCGCCTCTCCTGGCACTGTTGGGACTACAGAACTGCCAGTCAATGTGATGGGTTGGCAACTCTCTAGGTGAGACTTTCTGCCATGAACCATTTTTCCAGAGGCAGATGGAGGCATAAAATCCACCCCGGAGTTAACATTGCCGGTCCGTGATCTTACTCCCGAAATGTAAAACCTGCATTTCTCTCCATAGAGACTGTGTGTCCAGCCCATGGTGTTTTCCCTTTGGCAGGCACAGGAATTCCTGGAGCTCGCAGAACCTCCAAAGAAAACCATTGCAGCTAAATAAAGGTTACTGATAACCACATATCTCAGATCAGCCTGCCTATGGAAACTGCACTTTGTTATGACCACAAGCAGGAAAAGTCAGGAAAGAAGCCAAATTGTGATACTCAACTCAAAGGATGATATTGGCAAAGAAAAAAAGATAGAAACCTAGGAAATAGGAGCAGGGAGCGGTCAGTCGGCCCTTCGAGCCTGCTCCGCCATTCATTATGATCATGGCTGATCATCCAACTCAGTAGCCTAATCCTGCCTTCCCCTCGATATCTTTTAACATTGTCCACATTTCAGGAGAGTCAAATTTCTGCCAGCCATCTTCAAATTTTATGAAGTACCACACAGCACAATCGGTATTTTCCATTTTCCAAGGAAGAAGAAGAAATAACATAAACCTGGTGCCACAGTTATTTTGTCTTGCAGATGTTGTCAAATATCTGATGGGTTCAAACGGGGCCTTCATTGCGAGCACCGCTACAGTGAGAAACACAGGTCAAAAACCAAAGGTGAACAGTTTCTGATTTCAGTGAGAGCCCCAATCTGGATTGAGCCCAGCGACCTTGCACCCTGGGCATTTCGAATTTGCATATTGAAACTCAAATTTTGCATTTGCCAACAAACTCACCAATCATAGTTGCACAGAACAGACACTTTCATAACCACAAGGAAACCGGGGTTTCACCTCAGCGTGCTTGATCTGTTGTAGGATTAGGTTTTCCACATCCTTGCAGGTGTTGCCTTTTTAATCTTGTGGCCAAAGTGAATAAACAATCATCCTCGATCTGAGAGTGCAATCACCCTGCTAAAGAAATCACACCTCAACAGACTTCAGTGTACTTGATCAAACTTCAAACAACCTTCCAATTTGTTTCTGGAAAACTCCCACTGCAACATTGCACGGTGATGTCAAAAGCCTGGCTCCGTGTTCCTCACCCTTATTTTCATCTCCAATTAATTGCAATGCAGTGAAAGCAGCTGAGTATTGTCTTATTTTGGCCTTAATAGCATTGAGTATAGGGGGCTGGTTTGCTCAGATGGCTAGCGTGTGGTTCAGAATAATGCCAACAGGTTCAATTCCTACTCGATTTGAGGTAGACTTGGGTCTTACCTCAAGCTTGATGCAGAGTGTGCCCCTTGTCGTGTTAGGTACACTGGTCTAACACTGGCTGCAACTGGATGCAGCTTAGATCGGAAAGATACTCCAGACCTTGAAGTTAGTTCAATCAGGTTTATTGAACTAATAGCACAGTTAGCACAGTTCTCTGTGAGTTCGACTCTGCGAACTTAAGTGTGATTGAAGTCTGCCTGACTGAACCAGACTAGCTCTTAGCCATGTGGTGGAGGTGTGAGATTGTAACAACACCCTTGACTGACTCTCTAAATGTTCATCAGTGGAACGAGGCAGAGTGTGAGTGCCTCATGTCTTTTATAGTCAGATCCCACCCCTGAGTGTCCTGCCTGCTTATTGGTTATGTCCTGTTCTCTGTGTCCATTAGCTGCTTGTCTGTATATCATTATGTGTACATTCCCGACCCAGCCTCCCCGAACAGGTGCCGGAATGTGGCGACTAGGGGCTTTTCACAGTAACTTCATTGAAGCCTACTTGTGACAATAAGCGATTTTCGATTTTGATTTTCGATGTGTGTGTCCACATATCATGACATCTCCCTTTTTTTTATGTCTGGATGACATATGTGAATGTATTTACAAGAAAAGGCCAATATTAACAGATATACATGCAGTGCATGTGAACATATGTACATGTGAAAACAGCTGGCTAATGCGAGAACACAGAACATAGCAAACAGAACAAATGTTCATAAGTCCAGTCTCTGTGGCTTGCGTCTGATCCTGGTCGACCGCTGGAGAGGTGGTGGTGGGGACAACAGCCACCCTTGATGGGCAGGATTGGTGGCCTCGGGGGTCGAGGTATCAGGAGGTGATAAAACAACAGAAGGAAACGGAGAAGAATGTGTTTGCGGGCAGGCAACTTTGCGCAGTGCCCGCCTGTTTCATCGCACAACAGAACCACGAGCCAGACGCACAACATACGAGCGGGGGGCAGCCTTGTCGAACAATGACAGCTGGAGCTGACCAGCCTCCATCAGGGATCTTGACCCGAACAGTATCTGACGGGGGTAACACGGACAAATCGGTGGCATGAGCATCATAGTCCTGTTTATGCCGGTCTCGGAGTTGCTGCACCCTCTGCAGCACCGGGAGGTGATCCAGGTTGGGCACGTGCATGGCTGGAAGTGTCGTTTGCAGGTCCCTGTTCATCAGGATTTGAGCCGGCGACATGCCAATGGACAGTGGGGTTGCCCTGTACGCAAGCAGCGCAAGGTGAATGTCAGACGCAGAATCCACGGCCTTGCAGGTGAGCTGCTTCACTATGTGCCCCCTTTCTCAACTTTTCCGTTTGACTGCGGATAGTGTGGGCTGGAAGTGACATGTTTGAACTGATACGACTGGGAAAACAGAGACCATTCATGGCTGCTGAAGCATGGGCCATTGTCACTCATGACAGTGAGTGGGATACCATGTATGGAGAAAGTCTCCTTACAGGCCTTGATGACGGCCCACGATGTGAGGTCTGAGGGCTTCATGACTTCAGGGTAATTGGAAAAGTAATCAATGATTAACATGTAATCGTGACCATTTGCATGAAAGAGGTCGTTGCCAACCTTGGACCATGGAGAGGTTTTGATTTCATGCTGCTGAAGTGTCTCCTTGCTCTGCGCTGGCTGGAAGCGTTGACAGGTCGCACAGTTAAGGACCATATTCGCAATGTCCAGGCTGATCCCGGGCCAGTAGACATCCTGCCAGGCTCTGCATCTGCACTTTTCCACACCGAGGTGGCCCTCATGGATTTGACGGAGCATCAAGCTCTGGAGACTGTGTGGAATTACAATCCGGTCCAGTTTGAGGAGGATACCATCAACCACCGTCAGGTTATCCTTTACATTGAAAAATTGAGGGCACTGCCCTTTTTGCCAGCCATTGGCTAGGTGTTACATAACATGCTGCAAGAGGGGGTCTTTGGCTGTCTCTTCAAGGATACGAATCACCTTCTCATCAGATACCGGGAGGCTGCTAGCACACAGCTGCACCTGTGACTCAACCTGTGACTCAATTTGCCAGATGACGTTCAGTGGTTCACTAGGCACGGTGATGGAGCGGGACAGTATCGGCAATGATGAGCTCCTTGCCAGGCGTGTAGACCAGGTCAAAGTCGTACCTTCTGAGTTTGAGGAGGATGCGCTGCAACCGAGGCGTTATGTCATTAAGGTCCTTGTAGATAATGTGGACCAGGGCCTGTGATCCGTCTCGACTGTGAATGTCGGCAGGCCGTAGACATAGTCGTGAAACGTGAGAATGCCAGTGAGAAGGCCCAGGCATTCCTTCTCGATTTGTGCATAACTTTGTTCGGTAGGCGTCATTGCCCTTGATGCGTAGGCAATCGGTGCCCAGGATGAAGTGTCATCGCGTTGCAGCAGGACCGCACCGATGCCATCCTGGCCCGCATCTGTCGAGATTTTCGTTTCCATGACTGGGTTTGAAAAATGCTAATACGGGTGCAGTGGTGAGCTTGGCTTTCAGCTCCAACCACTCTGCCTGAATGGGCCGCCGTCCACTTGAAGGCAGTGGACTTCTTCACTAGGTTTCGTAGGGCCGTGGTGTGTGAGGCCATGTTTGGGATGAACTTGCCCAGAAAATTGTCCATGCCCAGGAAGCGCAATACCGCCTTCTTGTCTTCTGGGACCTTCATGGCTGCGATGGCCTTGACCTTGACTGTGTCGGGGCACACGCCCTGCTGAGAGATCTGGTCTTCTAGGAACTTGAGTGTCGACATGCCAAAGCAATATTTGGCCCTGTTCAGCTTCAGGCCATTGGCATGGACACGGCGGAATACCTGCTGGAGATGGGAAACATGCTCCCCAAGGGTTGTGGACCATTTGATGACGTCGTCCACATACACACGAACCCCTTCGATGCCCTCCATCATCTGCTCCATGATGTGATGAAATATCTCCGATGCTGAGACGATGCCGAACGGTATACGGTTATAGCAGTACCTGCCAAATGGTGTGTTGAAGGTGCAGAGCCTTCTGCTGGACTCATCCAGCTGGATTTGCCAGAATCCATGTGGCGCATCTAACTTCTTGAAAAACCGTGCATGTGCCATCTCACTGGTGAGTTCCTCCCGCTTCGGGATGGGGTAGTGTTCACGCATTATATTCTGGTCGAGATTCTTGGGATCAATGCAAACGTGCAGGTCTCCAGAGGTTTTTTTTAACCACCGGGCTGACCCAGTCAGTCGGTTCGGTTACCCTGGAAATGATCCCCTGCTACTGCAGCTCCTTGAGCTGTTCCTTCAGGCACTCCTTCAGCGGAGCCGGGACCCGGCGTGGTGGAGGGACCACTGGCTTGGCATCAGGTTGCAGTAGGATCTTGTACCGATATGGAAAGGTGCCCATCCCGTCAAACACATCTGGATACTGAGCAAGGATGTCATCAATGCCAGCTTGAAGATCCACATTGGAGGATGTCGTTGATTAAACCCGGTTTAGCTTTTTGCAGGCATGCACGCCCAGTAGGGATGCCCTGTCCGGCTTGACAATTTCAAACCTATGCCATGCATGGGTACTCCAGTTGGAGACGAGTAGATGGCAGGACCTCAGTGCCGTGATAGCATTACCGTTATAGTCCAGGAGCTGGCAGGCTGCTGGAAGGACCTTGGGGGGCTTCTTGATGCGTTTGAAGTCTGCCTGTGAGAGGAGGTTGGCAGAAGCACCTGTGTCCAGCTTAAACTGGATGGAGCAGCGGTTGACCTGCATCACCGCACGCCATTCGTCCTCCGAATGTGACTGAATGCGAGATGAGTTAGGTGTGGCATGTTCACGTGTGGTAATGATGCCCACTCGGTAGGCGGACTCCAGACACTCGTCCTCTGGATCCGTTGTACGGCCTGGATCAGAATCCTGTAATCGTAGTTGCACATTCTGGACGCGCCGTCGTTGCAATTGGGAGCGCTGGCCCCTGACTGGTGGTACAGACCTGACCAAGGCTGTATAGTGTCCAGGCTTCCCGCAGTTTAAACATTGCCTGCCTCTTGCAGGGCAGTGTCCCTTAAAGTGGGCGTTGCTACAGTTCGGGCACGTCATGACGTCAGCGGCGTGACGCGGTGTACGTCATCGCACATGCGCAGTGCGGTCGGCAGACGTCTGCACCTGTGCAGCGTTGGTGTCGGCCGCTTTGTTATCCCGTTCGCAACGCGCACGTGTGGGGCTCCGGGAAAAGCACGCGAGATGGTCGCTGTCTTCACTGCTGAGGTGCTGCATCCGGAATATGGCCTGCACACTCACTGCCTCGTGGGAGGCAAGTTCTCATTTTCAGCCGATTTGTGTTGGGAATACCGATTTTTTGCGTGCTCATACACTGTACATGTTTCAATCGCGACTGGCAGGGTCACATGCTTGATTTTTAAGAGCTGCTCTCTCAGAGGATCAGAGTGAACTCCAAACACGATTTGGTCTCTGATCATGGAGTCAGCAATATCACCAAAGTTGCAGGACAGTGCTAGCAGGCGGAGGCTAGTTACTAAGGCATTGAAAGATTCATCTTTACCTTGAAGACGTTGTTTGAATATGTAGCGCTCGAAGATTTCATTGCCATCCACTTCACAGTGACTATCAAACTTGTCCAGGACGGTCTGAAACTTTGTCTTGTCCTGGCCTCCGGTGAAGTTAAACGAGTTGAAGAGTTCGATGGCTTGATCACCCGCTGTTGAGAGGAGAAGCGCGATCTTCCTTGCATCAGACGCACCCTCGAGGTCTGAGGCTTCGATGTACAGCAGAACCTTTTGCTTGACTATCCGCCAGTTGGCACTGAGATTGCCGGAGGTCCTGAGCTGGTAAGGAGCCTGAATCTTCTCCATGGTGCCGGGATACATTTGCTGGTCGTCACGGAATGGACTGAGGTAAGCCACCTTAAATTAGTAGTCTCCTGGTATCATGTCGTGTTAGGTACACTGGTCTAAAACTGGCTGCAACTGGATGCAGCTTAGATCAGAAAGATATTCCAGACCTTGAAGTTAGTTTAATCAGGTTTATTGAATTAATAGCACAGTTAGCACAATTCTCGGTGAGCTCGACTCTCTGCTAACTTAAGTGTGGTTACTCTGTCTGACTGAACTCTAGCTCTTAGCTACGTGGTGGAGGTGTGAGATTGTAACAACACCCTTGACTGACTCTCTAGATGTTCATCAGTGGAAAGAGGTGGAGTGTGAGTACCTCGTGGCTTTTATAGTCAGATCCCACCCCTGAGTGTCCTGCCTGCTTAATGGTCATGTCCTGTTCTCTGTGTCCATTAGCTGCTTGTCTGCATATCATTATGTGTGTGTCCGCATATCATGACACCCCTCAAACTAAATAATCAATTCTCTCTCTAACAGAGAGGCACCTGTGGCCCCTTGTAGCATATGGCTAGTTACCTACTTGTGTTGCTGTTGATTATCTTAAAACATCAAATTGACTGAAATGCGAAAGGAAAACTTCTCTCCTCCTCAGGTGAAATGGGCGCTACCAATCATTTTACCAGGAAACTCGGCACTGCCAGTCTGGTAGCTGTGGAGTGAGGTGACTCAAATAGCAACCTGAATCATTGGCTATTAAATCATTTGGATACATGGCAGGCAATGTCACTTTTGTGTCTGTCGTATGCTCAACCAGGTTACTTAAAAATTCCAAAGGAAAATAATTCCTCTGTATCATTGAAAAAAACTTGCTATGAACCATACAGCTTATGTTTTTCCTCAGATTTACCCTTCCTCTCCTGAAGGCGGGAGGTCATCCTAACCTTTGTTTCCACAGACATTGACAATTGTTTGGCATGTAGCCCAGAGCCACTCTTGAACGATGGTCTGTGTAATAAGTACTAACACCCGACCCAATCCAACCTCTCACCATTGGCTGTATACAGTGACACCAATATTCCAGCCAAGTAGAAGATAATTGGATAATCTCCCTTAATCACATCCGGAGACTACGCTGCTGTAAGTGACTGCGATTGATCTTATGCACATAATTATTGTTGAAGCTCTTTTTATATCGACCCTGCTGAGTGAAAAGATTTTTTTTTTTGTTATGTTATTTGATGTAAATAGACTGTTTGCCGTATGTCCTGTTGGAAATGCCATCCGACCCCCAACTTATTGGTTACATACTGGTGTTGATAGACACTCTGCCTATCATCAATTAACTCAATCACCATCGTCAAGCCAAGCCTATCCTTGCTCAAGCTCACATATTTCGAGCTGTGGTTGCTGTTGTTAAAAGGAACACGAATCCTGGGGTGATTTCTTTTCCCCCATACCCTATCTCAGAGATTCTGAGACCTCCTGCACAATTACTTTCCGGAAATCTGGGAGCTACAAAAATAATCTCGGATCCAGGATTTGGAGCAAAAAATCCACCTTAATCAAACAATGGCACACAACTGGATACATTTTTTTGATTCTCTCCCCGCACCTAGTGCTGCAAAAGGCATATTTTCATCTGTTCCCAGAATGGTTTTTTCCCAGAATAGGTTGCTAGCCTGTCGCCAGAGGCCTATAGCTTGAGGGGCGCCATTCAACAGACCAAGCATGGCTGACCAGGAGTCTCCCCCGATCTGTGTGTGTTGGAAGGGTTTCACAGGTTGATACTTAACCTGTTGCCTGCATTACGAACACAGCTTCCTTGGCCATCGGGTTCTGGGGTGGGGCAGAGGCTCAGGCTTGTGGCTCAGAGGCAGGTATGCTGCACGCTGCAACACAAGACCACATGGATATGTTTACACATAATAAATCAATATATTTTAATTTAAAGATAACACAATGTACAAGACTCCTGGAATTCCATCCCTGACTGCACTCCTCCAAGCCATTTATCATCCTGACTTGGAAATATATCGTTGTTCCTTCACTGTCGCTGGGTCAAAATCCTGGACCTCCCTAACAGCATTGTGGGTGCACCTGTGCCACATGGTCTGCAGCGGTATAAGAAGGCAGCTCTCCACCACTTTCTCAAGGGCAGTTAGGGATGGGCAATAATTGCTGACCTCACCAGAATCACCCATATCCCATGGATAGCTGAAACAAAACAGAACCATTTGAGTTGGGAAAGGGGTAGACAGGAGGGGTAGTTGGGTTGGGATGTGGTAAGGTCAGGGAGGTAGTCGGGAGGTCAGGTGGGTCGTCGGGTTGGGGAGTAGTTGGTTTGGGTCAGAGGGGTAGTCAGGTGGTCAGAGGGGTGGTTGAGTGGTTGGAGGGATTAGTCCAAAGAGGTCATTTGTGCAGTTACCCAAATGTTAGACTAGGTTGTAATTTGTCGAACATTTGCTGGGTTTCTATTCAGGAAAGTACCACAGAACTGTCTGAAGCCTCCAACTCTAGCGCAGAAGCCAGAGATGGATAGCATGTGGTGCAGTGGTTAGCACTGGGACTGCGGCACTGAGGACCCAGGTTCAAATCCCGGCCCTGGGTCACTGTCCGTGTGGAGTTTGCACATTCTCCCCATGTCTGCGTGGGTTTCACCCCCACAACCCAAAGATGTGCAGGGTAGCTGGATTGGCCATGCTAAATTGCCCCTTAATCGGAAAAGAAAATAATTGGGTACTCTAAATTTATTTTTAAAAAATGAAGCCAGAGACATTTGACATTTGTTGAGGGTGCCAGGGAACATTGAATTGACCATCATATGTTGAAACTTCCCAGGCAATTTCCACATAGGTCCATGAATCAGGACTTCCACAGGCTCCTGTTGGGCACCTTCAGTCATATGTGTGGTCTCCAATGATTAGGAGACTGAAAGCTTTGGTCGAATATTAACACTTAATTCCATGAGAACAATAAATGCATTCAAACACAACAAAATAGGCCTACTAAAGTTTATGTAACAACCTGCAAGGGACTTACGGGGTGGGCATGATTATCTCCCACATGGTTCCTGCAGAGTACGAGCTCCCCTGCTGCGAGGCGGGGGAAATCCATTTAGCATTGTATGAAAGGTCGGCCAGTAAGGCACCAACCAGAAAGAGATCCACTGGGATCTATTGGGAAGTGTATACACTGTAATTGTAAATAAATCAAAGTTCCTTGTTTTACTTGGTGTGGACACCCCGTCTCCTTATTAAATTGGCGACGAGGAATAAACTGGTTTGCTGCTGACATTGTGACCTGCTCGGTTGAGCCACCTCCCGATTTTCTGGACCCAGGTTGGAGCCAATTATTTCACCATGCCTCTCTTTGGGCGATTGGATGCATGAAGGCTGGAACCAGTATGCAGAAAGGATGCATTACTTCGTCCGGCCAACAAAATCACAGAGAACGAATGGCAGATGGTCATTCTGTTATCTGTTGCACACGTTCGAAGTGATCAGGAATCTACATACCCGGCAGTGCCAGATACACACTCACTTGACCCACTCATAACATTTGTGACGCAACACTTTAACCCAACCCCATCAGTGGACGTTCAAAGGTATCAATTTAATACGTCAGAGAGGTTCCCTGGTGAGTCCATAACCAAATTCATATCACGACTACGGAAGATAGTTGAGTTATGTGAGTATGGAACTGCTTTATTGAATATGATCCGCGATCATTTGATCTGCAGTATAAATAATATGGAAGCCCCCAAAATAACTTTTGTGCAAAACCGCCCTGACTTTTCAACAGGTGCTACAGATCTCTTTGTCCCAAGAGAGTGTGGAGCGCAGCGTCCAAGAAATACAAGGGATGGTGGTGAACGTTTTGGAGCCTTGCCCTCACATGGAATCCCCACGGCCCGGACCGACCGCTGCAGTGACTCAGGTCTCTGAGCGAAGGGCTGGCCGTCAAGACATGGGACATCCCTGGACTTGGCTGAAGGAGATTCTGACCCGTGCACGACATGTGGCCGATGGTCTAAGTGTAACCGCAGGCAGCAGGAGGGCCAGTGCTTCAAGTACCCCGGTCGAGGTAGGCATCAGCCCCAGGGCCGGGCCTTGCATCTGGATGACCCAGAAGAAAGAGAAGATGAGGCTGAGATGCAGTTAAACTGTTTGGCAGCACCCCATGTGGCCCATATTCCTGTTCTGATACAGATGAATGGCCATATGCTCCAGATGGAATTGGATTAAGGTGCTGCTGTTTCTGTGGTGGCACCCTTTATCCTTCTCAAACAGGGTGTGCCTACTTTGACTTTGGCTGTCACAATGGTTCGTTTGGCCACTCATACTGGGGAACGACTGAATATTGTGGGAATGACACTTTCATTTGTAGTTTGTGGGCGCCAATTGGTTCGCCTTCCCCTCATTGTTTTCCAAGGAAGTGGACCTAGCTTGTTGGGTCTCGATTGGCTGCACCAGCTGTGGTTGGATTGGTAACAGATCCTCCAAGTGGGATCTGGCAGTCCCTGTGCGATACTGAGCAAGTTCCCCAAGGTTTTCCAGCCTGGCTTGGCTACAATTATAGGGGCAGCAGCCAAGATCCAGTTGGACCCAGAGGCCCAACCCGAATATTTTCGTGCCGGCTCAGTTCCCTATGTTTTAGTGGAGAAAGTCAATCGCTTGGAGAGTTTGGGCATCATCAGACCTGGATGCTTTGCCAACTGGGCGGCATCAGTGGTCCCTGCAATGTAAATGGATAAGATAGTCTGCCTCTGCGGGGACTATAAATTAACAGTGAACACGGCTTCAAGGTTAGACCATTGTCCTTTACACATATTGAGGATCTTTATGCTACACTGGCACACGGTGACTGCACATTCACAAAATTGGACATGAGCAACGCTTATCTACAGCTGGAGCTCAATAAATCCACACGGAAGTACGTCACGGTCAATATGCACAAACGTCTCTATGAGGACACCCGGTTACAGTTCGGAGTATCCTTGGCGTGCGCAGTCTTCCAGCGCGTAATGGAGACCATCCTGCGTTGATTGCCGTGCATTGTGGTTTGGTTAGACTACGTGTTAATCACAGCTACCATGGCCCAGGAGCATTTGTAGAATCTCAAAGCGGTGTTTTGATGAATGATATCTGTATACATATGTAGCTTTAATGCGTAGGCCCCTTTAAGACCGGGTTTGGAACCCTGGGGGACTCCGCCCCCAGGAAGCTGTATGTAAGGTTACGTTCAGTAGGCAGCATGCAGTGAGCACACTTCTCGGCAGCTGTCTGGTTTTCTGGTTAGTAAAGCCTTTGTATTATCAAACTCCTCTCCTGAGTCGTAATTGAGGGTATCTCAATTTAATTACCAGACTACATCATGATGGACAGCGGTCTAAAGCCGGAGAAGCTCAATTTGGACGCTCGGTCGCCGGAAGCCACTGAAAGTTTTAAATATTGGCTCCGGTGCTTTGAGGCCTATCTGAATTCCTCAGAGACTGAAGTTGGCGGACCGCGCAAGCTGAGCTTACTACATGCCCGGGTGGGCCACCGACTATCCTCCGTGATCGAGAAAGCTACGGCGTACGAAACGGCGGTCAAAATCCTACAGAAGCGCTTCGTAAAGCCGATAAACGAGATACACGCCAGGCATTTGCTCTCGACCTGCCGCCAGTGCTCTGGGGAAACGCTAGATGAATACTTGGAGAAACTCACCACGCTCGCCAGGAACTGCGACCACAAAGAGGTGACGGCAGAAGTCCACATGAACTTATATCTTCGCGATGCTTCCGTGTCCGGTATCCGACCCACGTATATCCGGCAGCGGCTCCTAGAAGACAGAGCGAAGGACCTCCAAGGCACGGTGACGCTTGCCTTTTCCCTGGAAGCGGCCCACCATAATCTCCGCACGTACTCCGCGGACCTTGCAAACCCCTCTCGATCCCCTCCAAACTCGGCCACGCTTCAGGCCTGCGCCGCGTGGCGACCCGCTCACACCGGGGGCCCCCAATGCTATTTCTGTGGGCAAGGCCAGCACTCACGCCAGCTACTTTGTAGTTTATGTTGAGCAAATGGAACAGTTTTCCATTGCGAATGAGATTGATAAGGAAAAGCAGTCATCAGGATGAAAAATTTCACTTTAATGGGAAATCTCATTATTCCCCGACAAATCAGCAGATAAAAACTTTAAAGAGCTTGCGGACATTTTGAAAAAGCAATTTGACCCCAAATCTGTTATTGCCGAGAGATTTAAGTTTCAGGCACAAGGGTGAGTCAGTTTCCAAGTTCCTGGCTGAGTTGAGAAAATTAGCAGAACATTGGGACTTTAAAGGTTATCTGGAAGAAGCTTTGCGTGATTGCTTGGTTTGTGGACTCAGAAACGAAATAATTCAGTGTAGATTCATTAGCAGAGCAAGAGCTGACGCTGCAGAAAGTGTTTGACATTATGTAAATCTTAGAAATGGCAGAGAAACAAGCTGGAGATTTGAACGTGCATTCTAACAATGCTGAAGTTAAAGTAGTAAAGCCAGGGAATACTCGCTTTCAAACGTGTCAAAAGGGCAAAATCCAGAAGCCTGTCAGTGAAAACTGCTGATTGTCACTACCGTGGTAAAAAGGGATACATACAGTGTGTCTGCAGATCTACAACTAATCATAGTAAATTAGGGAAATGGTATTACGATGAGCACACAGTTAAGTCACAAGAAAATAAACAGGCAGTTGAAAAAGATGCATTACTTGGGAACAAAATACAAAAGTAATGCAAGTCCAGATGAGACAGAACGTGAAACTAACAGTAACAATCAAGAATAACAATCATATTGCATTCAATCTGATCTGAAACTAGATGAAGGGCTAAAAGTTGACATTGAATTAGATGGTAAAATGGTTCAAATGGCGTTTAACACTGGACCATCCGTTTGTATTGCTTCAGAGAAAACCTGGGAGAAAATTGTCAAGAAATGTCCATTGGAGAAAACCCTCCTCCTGCTTGGCACTTACACTGGCCAGCCCGTGAATGTACTTGGAAGAATGGAAGTTCAAACTAAATATGAAGATAAGGCAGCAAAGTTGCTACTTCACATTTTGGAAGGGAATTGCCCATCATTGAAGGTCTAAAACAGACTAAAAGAAATTCAGCTGGACTGGAACAAAGTAAATAAAGTGCATGGCAACCCCATGTTGCAGTCCTTGTTAACCAAGCTTGTTAATGTTTTCGAGGAAGGTCTTAGAGTCATTAAAGACATTGAAGCCTCCTTGCTGTGAAGGCCAAAGCTTCTCCAAGGTTCTTCAAACCATGTTTAGTTCTCTACTCAATGTGACAGAAAATCGAGCAGCAATGAGAACAACTTGAAAACTGTCAGATAATTGAGAAAGTTGATTATGCAGAGTGGGCAGCTCCCATAGTCACAGTAATGAAGGATGACAGGTCTACTACAATATTTGATGATTATAAAATCATCATTAATCCTTTCCTGGAAGTGTATCGGGACCCGCTATTGAAAATTGAGGACCTGGTCGCGGCTCTGAATGGATCATATTGAATGGTGTAGCAGGTTCAATGGGCTGAGTGGCCTACTCCTGTTCCTATGTTCCTATTCACAAAGCGATACCACAAAGTCGACTACTTAAACAAAGACCATTGACGCTCTCCGGAATGTGTTCATTACTTATGGATTGTCAGAGCGGGTTGGTGTCTTACAATAGAACATCATGCGAATTTCAAACATTCCTGAAAAATAATGGGATCAAGCGGAATTTCATCCCGAATGGTGAAATAGAGCGCTTTGTCCAGACACTCAAAATGGCCATATTGAAGGGGAGGTCACAAACAGGTAGGAAGCTCATAGAATCGTAGAATCATTGAATCTGTACAGTGCAGAAGGAGGCCATTCAGCTCATTTAGTCTACACTGATCCTCCAAAGGAGCAACCCACCCAGGCCCACGCACCCACCCTATCCCCGTAACCCCACCTAACTTTTTGGATGCTAAGGGGAAATTTAGCATGTCCAATCCACCTAATCTTCAAATCTTTGGACTGTGGAAGGAAACTGGAGCCCCGGAGGAAACAAATGGACATTTTAGTGATGGACAGCATGGTTTTGTGAAGGGGAGGTTGTGCCTCACTAATTTGATCGTGTTTTTCGAGGAAGTGACAAAGATGATGGATGAGGGAAAGGCAGTAGTTGTTGTATACATGGACTTCAGTAAAGCCTTTGACAAGGTACCCCATCATAGACTGGTACAAAAGGTGAAGTCACATGGGGTCAGAGGAGAGCTGGCAAGTTGGATACAGAACTGGCTTGGGCACAGAAGACAGAGGGTAGCAGTAGAATGGTGCTTTTCTGGATGGAAGGCTGTGACTAGCGGCGTTCCACAGGATCAGCTCTGGGACCTTTGCTGTTTGTAGTGTATATAAATTATTTGGAAGAAAACGTAGCTGATCTAATTAATAAGTTTGCAGACGACACAAAAATTGGTGGAGTTACGGATAGTGGAGAGGATTGTCAGAGGATATAGCAGGATATAAACTGGTTGGAGTCTTGGGAGGAGAAATGGCAGATGGAGTTTAATCCGGACAAGTGTGAGGTTAGGCACTTTGGAAGGTCCAATGCATGTAGGAATTACACAGTAAATGGTAGAACTCTTGCGAGTACTGACAGGCAGAGAGATCTGGGCATGCATGTCCACCGATCACTGAAAGTGGCAATGAATGTGGATAAGGTGGTCAAGAAGGCATACAACATGCTGGCCTTCATCCGTCGGGTCATTGAATATAAAAATTGGCAAGTCATGTTGCAGCTGTACAGGACCTTAGTTAGGCCTCATTTGGAATACTGTGTACAATTCTGGTCGCCAGACTGCCAGAAGGATGTGGATGCTTTGGAGAGGGCACAGGAGCGGTTTACTAGGATGTTGTCTGGTATGGAGGGCATTAACTATGAGGAGAGGTTAGATAAACTTGGTCTGCTCTCACTGGAATGACGGAGGTTGAGAGGCGACCTGATAGAGGTCCTCAAGATTATGAGTGGCATGAACAGAGTGGATAGTCAGATGCTCTTTCCTAGGGTAGGAGAGTCAAGTACTAGGGGACATAGGTTTATAGTCCATGGGGAAAAGTTTAGAACAGATGAGCGAGGCAAATATTTTTACACAGAGGGTGGTAAATATATGGAACATGCTGCCTGGGGATGTGGTGGGAGAAGGTCGATAGCGGCATTTAAGGGGCATCTAGACAAATATATGAACAGGGTGGGAATGGAAGGATACGGACTCCGTAAGTGCGTACGGTTTTAGTTTAGGCAGGTACCAAGGCCGGCGCAGGCTTGGAGGGCCGAAGGGCCTGTTCCTGTGCTGTATTGTTCTTTGTTCTTTGTCCTATGAAGCCCACGCTGACACGGGGAGAACACTTAAACTCCACACAGTCACCCAAGATTGGAATTGAACCCGGGTCCCTGGCGCTGTGTGGCAGCAGTGCTAACCACTGTGTCACCGTGCGCCCCAAGTTGAAGCTGAAGAACTTTTTAATGGTGTATCGTAACACTGCACATTCAACAACAAGTGAACTTCTAGCTGAGCTAATATTTCGAAGATTATTGCGCACCAAAATGGATTTGCTGTGTCCGGATTTGAAGGGAAAGATTGATTCAAAGCAACTTGATTAGAAAAGATCACATGACACAAGTAAACCAGTTCGTGAGTTTAATCTGGATCAGTCTGTTTGGGTCAGAAATTACTGTGGACCACTAGAATGGCTCCTGGGAAGAATCGTCAAACATTGTGGACTACTTGAAACTTCCTGCAGAATCTGTAAGAGACACACTGACTAGACTAGAGAAGCCAAATCTACAAAACCAAATTTCCAGGGATGTTCAGTCACAGTGGAAGATTTCTGGGAAACATTTGCTCCAGTTGGTGAAGCCTGACTTGATTTAACCGATGAACCAATGGTTGCAAATGTTGAATCTCAACAGAATAAGGGCAGCCCGATGGTGCAGTGGTTAGCACTGCTGCCTCACAGCGCCAAGGTCCCAGGTTCGATCCTGGCTCTGGGTCACTGCCCGTGTGGAGTTTGCCCATTCTCCCCGTGCTTGCGTGGGTTTTGCCCCCACAACTCAAAGATGTGCAGGGTAGGTAGATTGTCCACGCTAAATTTCCCCTTAATTGGGAAAAATGATTTTATAAAAAGAAAGAATCTGAACAAAAACAAATAGAAGAGCAGAACTTTCCATTTACAAACAAACAAACTGAGATACCTCAGCCAACACTCCTCCCTAGACTGAAATTAAACCGTCTGACTGATTGTTTTTTGGCTAAATGTGGTGGTGGTGGTGGTGGAGCGGGGGGAGACATGTGTCTAAAGTTAAAAGTGATATATAAAAACCTGCCAGTAGGGTGTGCTGGAGGTGGAGTCCCTGACATATTTCTCTTTGTGCAGAAAAGAATAAAAGGATCTTCTTGTTTTGCTGGGCTGTTCAGTTTGGAAGCAGTTGTGTGTGTATGTGCTTGTATTCTTAATTGCTTGGAAGTGACAAAACACTTCACCTAGTTTACACTATTTTGAAGTCCTAATTAAATCTTAAACATCTTTCTTCCTCGATGGATCCTATTCTGTTTTGTCCATTTCAAACTGTGTCCACTGCAAAAGAATGCTGATCTATCTTTACGCTGATTTTTCTAAGTTATTCTTTAAATTAGCTGTTATTCAGCTTTCTCTTCCCCTTACAATCACTGTGGACCACCAGAATGGCTCCTGGGAAGAATCGTCAAGCATTGAGGACTACTTGAAACTTCCTGCGGAATCTATAAGAGACACGCTGACTAGACTAGAGAAGCCAAATCTAAAGAACCAAATTTCCAGGGATGTTCAGTCACAGTGGAAGTTCTCTGTTCTCTGCTAATCATCTGGCAAAGTCCAAATTATCAACAATTCCCTTCATTTTAAAAATGTGCATCCTCTCTCTTTTTTGACCCACGAAAATGGATCTGTCTCTAATCATCTCTAAATACTGCCAACTACCTCTATATTTCTATCTTAAATCTAATGTAAACCCAGTGTCTATGCTTGTTTCATTTCAGCCAATTTGCCTCTAAATCCGATGGATTTCACTTCCTATCCAGCCAGCTACTCTGTAACCTCTTCAAACTTGAGCTTAAACAAGACTGCACCGTCTATAGTATATACTCATCAAGTCCTGCTCACCTTTTTCCCTGTTTTTCCCAGTGGCCTAACTGCCTCCATTTCAAAATTCTCACTCTCGTGTTCAATTTTCTCCTTGACCTCATCCTGCCCTATCTCTGTAACGTTTTCACGCCCAATGACCCTTCCCTGGTCTCTTCTGATTTGATGTTTTCGATGTCTTTAGTGAAGCTTGGAGACTCCTTTTGCTGAAATCGTATCCTTTTGTTTCGCACCTGCTTATTGATTCACTGGCCTGTAACTTCCTCAGAGTGGCAATCTCCGGCGCTTTGCCCCTCTCGACGCACTTGCCCTCGCCGATATTCCATAGCCCCTGTCCGAGATTCTCTGAGCCTCCGCGCTGAAATGGCGCTCGGTGCGGGGGCGAAGAATAGGGCCTCACACCCGCAATCAGGTCGTCCGCCGGGCGGCTGGAGAATCGGCGGCAGTCGCACATGCGGTCGACTCGGCGGCGGTAGGGGGCCGTTGAAAGAGGCCCCCGCGGCGATTCTCTGCAGTCGACTGGCCGAGTTCCCGCTGGCGTGATTTATGCATGGTTCCACCTGGCTGGAGCTCGGTGTCGCGGCTGCGGTGGCCGTCCTGGTGGGGGGCAGGGCTATCAGTCTCCGGGAAGGGCCTCCACGATGGTCAGGCCCATGATCGGGGGCCACCGATCAGCAGGCGCATGCGATCTGGGAGGGCCTACCTTCTTCAGCGCCGGCCCGCTGTGTGGCTCTGCCATGTTGCATGCGCGGACCCGTGGCGTGCAGTGCAGGGCCGCGTACGGCAGCTGGCGCAGCGCAGAGCATTCCGGCGCCGTACTGGACCCCTGTGGGCTACAGAATCGCTGGGCCAAGAGGCCCGTTGACGCCAGCGTGAAACACTCTGGTGTTTACGCCGGCGTCAGCACGTAGCCACGTGTTTAGAGAATCCTAGCATCTGTCTTACCCAACCTCCCTCACTGAGGCTGGCTGAGACAGGAGCAGCGAAGGTCTGGAGCATTAAAGGGACAATTTAAAAGTAAATGATTCAGATAACGGGCTGGGGGTCGGACCGGAAAAAAGTGGGGGAAGGTTGGAATGGAGGGAGTCGAGGGGGAATCAGACTGGAGAGGGAGTTGGAGGGGAGGGATCAGACCGGAAAGAGTGAGGAAGGCGGGGGGGGTTGGGGGGGGTTGCAGGGTGATGGACCAGAGAGAGAAAGATGGGGGGGGGTCAGTCTGCCGATGGTCTCCGGACTGTTGGGGGGTTGATCAGATGGGAGTTAGGGTGGGTGGTGGTCGGACCGGTGGGGGGGGGGGATCAGCCCCGGAGAGTGGGGAGTGATTGGTCTGCGGGAGAGGTCCGACCAGAGGGCAGGCTCAGTCTTGGGGGGGGTGATGGGGGTGATGGGGGGGGGGGGGGGGGGAGTCAGTCCATGAGTGGAACATCAATCCGGGGCTCGGGTCAAGGTGGGAGTAGTGTGGTTCCCTGGGGAGTCATTTTTATTTATTTATTTTTAATTCAATTACAGGATGTGGGCACGCTGGTTCGGCCAGCATTTATTGCCTATCCTTAGTTGCCCTTCAGAAGGTGAGCTGCCTTCTAGCCGTTGAATATAACTGAGTGGCTTGTTTGGCCATTTCAGGGGGTATTTAAGAGTCGACCACATTGCTGTGGGTCTGGAGTCACATGTAGGCCAGTCCAGGTCCGGATGGCAGATTTCCTTCCCTAAAGGACATTAGTGAACCAGATGGGTTTTTACGACAATCAACAATGGATTCACGGTCATCATTAGACTTTTAATTCCAGCTATTTTATTGAGTTTAAATTCCACCACCTGCGATGGTGTGATTCGAACCTGGGTCCTGAGATCATTATCCTGGGTCTCTGGATTATTAGTCCAGCGACAATACCACTATGCCACCGCCTCCCCACTCATGTGCGGGGAGTGTCCCGTGCGAGGCTCGGTCTGGATGTTTAAATAGTTAATCTGGAATTAGAAGTGATTTTTTTTCCTTCCGACTCTATCGGAGTAACTATCAGGATATAACTGTCAGAACCATCCAAAGTTAGCAATTAAATCACTTTGGCAGATGGTTCCCAGCCCAGCACAATTGTCTGGAGGACGTTAGCACTTCTGGGCAATTGCCCCCTTTGGTGGGAACTGTCTAGGGGGATTCCGCAGCGCATCTTAGGGGTACTCCTAAATGTGATGCTGGGGAACCAGGAAGTTATGGGCCCCTGGGATGTTTTTCTACTGTGAAGGATGCCAGATAAATTTAGCTGTTGTTGGCTGACATGGACTTGATGGCCAAAATGGCTGCTTTCAGTGCCATAATGACTCGAGAATGACTTTACGACCTTATAAAAATAGAATATTGCTTATTCCTTTTACTCTATTTATTCCTGCCATTTTCATGTAATTCTTCTATTTTTCCTTTGTGTCCATCCATGCAATAATAAATCAGCCTTTCATTACACCAGCCTGTCACACATGCCCAATATCCGTTTGTCGTTTTTCATCTGTTCGTGAAACTAGTTTTTGCCAATGTTCATTTTTCTTTGAAAAAAACAATCCCTGCTGGCTAATTATTTTGAGTTAAATCGGGGAGGCAAAATACTGCAATACCTCAGCCAGGTTTGTTGTACGCCTGCCACTATTAACGAAAGCTGATAAGAAAGTCGCAATTTTCACTTTATTTAAGTGTAAGTTGTTCTCTTCCCTTTGAAAAAATAATCATAAAAAAGTAGAGTTGGAAGTCAGACATATGAATGAATGTGGCATCAGCATTCATTTTCTGAGGCAGTGGGAAGCAAACTCATTCAACCTCTGACCCAGCCATCATAACTAGAAATGATTTATGAGGTTAGGGTCACCTAAGGAACATTTTCGGTATCCGAAAGCAACCTGAAAGTATATATTCCGTGTACTGTATCAATAAAGAAAGTCCATTCTAGAATTGCTCATTGCCTGTGAGGGAGTGCTATGGGGTCAAGTAGGACAAAAGCTTTTTTTTTTGGAACTGAGGAACACATTTTTACTTTCCAAAGGTAAATGTAAATATTTAAAAATTGTTAAGCCATTGATATTGTTGGCAGACAGCCACTTATACCATTTGTATATGGAAATAAAGTCATGTTTTTATTATAACTCATAAACAGTAAAACATTAGTACCTGTCTATTATTACTCGATCTGTTTTCTTGTAATCGTTACTTCAAGTTATTAATTTCAGCCACTTTGACTTGGACAAGCATTTGGCAAAAAAATTATTGTATAAATCAGTCTGTAAAAATGCTTGTGAGGGATGGTAAGAGATAATAAGTGACAGAATTCATGTTGTAATAGAAATGGAATTGAGATATTTTCCTAATGCTTCATAACTAGAATTTAGTCAACACAACAGATTTGGGTAGGAGTCCTTCCTCATGGATCTTTAGAATTCTGCTGCTTATTGTCCACACCTACTCTCAGACCCTCTGACATAGTTGAGTCTCACTCTATTTAAAGAGGGACAGTTTGGATGATAAGCTCTCACTGTACCTGAGAACCAATAAACCTGTTATTGCTTTGAGGGTACACATTGACCTGCCCCTGAATTAATTATCTTTGCTTAAACAGATTTGTTTCTTGTTTCTGCTGTTCCCAAGCTGGACGCAGTGGGATGTTGTAGAATGCTCAGTGCTTGGAATCAAGGAGTCAAGCAGGGATAGGTTTCTGCAGAGTATTACTGTAGGTTGATCCATAAGATTCACAATCCTCCAAAACATGGCAGAAATCAGAAAATTAATCAAGCAGCAGGAAACATGAAATGCTATTCAACCAAGATTCCATCCTTTTACGATAATGGTCTAGCCTACTTAGTACTGCAAGTGTCTTTAAAATAAAATAAGGAAGTATTCTTGGAAAGTATGTGGATGGAACCATGGCCTTGAGGTTAAGATTCTGCGTCTTTTACCCCAGGCCAGGATTTCTGAAATTTGGGTCCTGACCAACAGTTCTTAAAGTAAAAGCAAATTTGAGGATACCGTCCATCATGTTGTGTGGCACTACCACTGTGCTAATGGGATAGACTTCAATCAGATCAAGCAACTCAAGACTGGGCATCCATGTGGGCCATCAGTAGCAACATTGTACTCAACCCCAATCTGTAACCTCAGGGCCCAGCATATCCCCAACTCTACCATTACCACAGTGCTAAACCTGGTGAAGCTACATGTCAAACAGCTTAAGCAGCAACCACAATGTGGAAAATTACCCAAGGTCCTGTATACAAGAAACAGGATAAATCTAACCCGGCCAATTAGAGCCCATCAGTCTACTCTTAATCGCCAGCAAAGTGATGAAAGGGGTCATCAACAGTGCTATCAAGTGGCACTTACTCAGCAATAACCTGCTCACGGATGCTCAGTTTGGGTTCCGCCAGGGTCACTCAACTCCTGATCTCATTATATCCTTGGCTCAAACATAGACAAAAGAGGTGAACTCCAGAGGTGAGGTGAGAGTGACCGCTTGACATCAAGGCAGCAGTGGATCCAGTATGACATGAAAGAGCCTTAGCAAAACTGGAGTCAATGGGAATCAGGGGGAAACTCCCCACTGGTTGGAGTCATACCTGGCACAAAGGAAGATGGTTGAGGTTGTTGGAGGTCAATCATCTCAGCTGCAGATATCACTGCAGGAGTTCCTCAGGCTGACACGGTGGCACAGTGGTTAGCGCTGCTGCCTCAAAGCGCCAGGGACTTGTGTTCAATTCCAGCCTTGGATCACAGTCTGTGTGGAGCTTGTACGTTCTCCCCATGTATGCATGGGTTTCCTCCGGGTGCTCCAGTTTCCTCCCACGGTCCAAAGACGTGCAGGTTAGTTGGATTGGCCATGCTAAATTTCCCCACTGTCCAAAAGATTAGGTTGGGTTATGCGGATAGCATGGGGGCTCTTTCAGAGGGACGTTGTAGACTTGGTGGGCTAAATGGCCTCCTTCTGCATTGCAGTGATCCTAGGCTGTGGTGTCCTAGATCCAACCATCTTCAGCTACTTCATCAATGACTCCCTTCCATCATAAGGTCACCGGTGGGGATGTTCGCACAATGTTCAGCAACATTCACGATGCCTCATATACTGAAGCAGTTCATGTCCGAATGCAGCAAGACCTGGACAATATCCTCGCTTGGGTTGACAAATGGCGAATTATATTCATGCCACACAAGTGCTAGGCAATGACCATCTCCCACAAGAGAGGAATTAATCATCGCCCTTGACATTCAATGGCATTATTATTGCTGAATCTCACACTATCAACATTCTGGGGGCTACCATTGACCGCAAACGGAACTTGTCTAATCATTTACAGACTGTGGCTACCAGAGCAATTTAAAGGCTAGGAATCCTGCCTCGAGTATCTCACCTCCTGACCCCACCAAAACCTCTCCACCAAGGCAAAGCACAAATCAGTCATGTAATGGAATACTCTCCACTTGCCCGATGAGTGCAGCTCCAACAGCACTCAAGAAACTCAACGCCATCCAAGACAAAGCAGCCCGCTTGATTGCTATCCCTTCCACAAACACTCAATCCCTCCACCATTGACGCACAGTAGCAGCCATGTGTCCCTGCTACAAGATGCACTGCAGTAACTCACCAAGGGTCCTTAGGCAGCATCTTCCAAACCCATGTTCACTGCCATCTAGAAGGACAAGAGCAGCAGATACATGAGAACCCCACCAAGGTTCCCCCCCGAGTCACTCACCGTCCTGACTTGGAAATATATCACCGTTCCTTCACTGTCGCTGGGTCAAAATCCGGGAAGCCCTCCCTAACAGCACTGCAGGTGTACCAACACCTCAGAGTCTGCAGACATTCAAGAAGGCAGCTCATCACGACACTCTGGAGGGCGACTAAGGATGGATAATAAATGCAGACGTAACCAGCATGCCCACATCCTGCAAAATTATTTTTTTAAATGAGGATGAGCTTTAATAAACAAAAGTGAATCCTTTATTTTGGAAATTAGCCTACAAAAAGGCAAACCATACAGAGAGAAACAAAAGCAAATAGTTCCTGAGACACATAGCATGTAGATATTTGCGAATCCCTGAAGTCCACTGAACTGGGAAAGGATTGGGGGTGTTGGGGAAGTTGGAGGAGGGGTTGGGCGGTAATTGGAAGCAATGGGTTATGGGAGAGGGAGAGGGTGAGAGAGGGGGTTTGGGAGGGTGGGGGAGGTTATTAGTGAGATGGAGGTTGGTGGCACTGGGGGCACTTAAAAAGCATCCTTTTACTGACTTTTGGAGTCTCAACTGATTAATATATTTTTTAAAAACAACGCAAGAGTAGGTTTAGAAATAATAAGGTCAACACATTTTCTTAGAGCTCTGGCCCCTCAAAATTTGGCACTACACCCCTGGGTTGGCATCATAAATATCCTGCTCCTCGATTCTCCATGCTGGAGATTGAGTTCTGCCGCTGGTGTAGAATCGCGGCAACTGCTCACTCCCACTGGGAGCACTGGCTAGGAGAAATTCAGATGATGCCAATGGAACAGCAGGCAGCCCACATGCATCCCGCCAGATTCCCAAGGTCCCGCTGGCTGGCGTCTGATTCGGTGGGGTCGGGATTCACGTTCGGTGCTTTTAGACACTTCCCTCACCACTAACTGTCATTCCAGCTAAGAAAATGGCTGCTAAAAGACTGGCACCAAGTTTCCTGGAAATGAGGATTGACCAAATGCTAGATGCCACTGAGGAGAGGAAGGATATCCACTTCCACAGGGCGGGGTGGAGACTCAAGCCCACCATTCTGAAAAAGGCCTGGGATGAGGTAGCAGAGGCTGTGAGTGCTGCCAGCATCACCAAGAGGACCGGCATGCAATGCCATGAGAAGATGAACGACCTCCTTAGAGCACCTCACTTAAGTCACCACCTACCCCTAAACCTCTAGAGGCCAATAACACCCCATCTGTCTGCAGCTCCCTTAAAATCCACCCCACATATGTATTGTCTCTTTGGCCAGGGGTCTTTAACACACACGCCACCACCTACGAACACCCCCATAAAACACATATCCCAATGTCTCACTATGTCCTTTCTGTGCCCCAATGGATAAAGCACCTCATTATCGTTGGGATCGCCAGAGGATGGGGGGGGGGGAGGCGGGGGAATCCCAGATATCCGGCACCAAACCCCCTCTGAGGAAAGGGCCCTGCAACTCACTGGGGAGGCTCAGGCGAGGACAATGGCTGTGATGGAGTTTGGCATGCGCTAAACAAGTGAGAGTTCAATGCAATACAGATGTCCCTAGAGCAAGTGAGACACTCCTCTCCCACAGACCAGTCCTTCCCAAAATCTCATCCCATGTCGTTTGTCTTGCAGGATCACCATCAGATGAGACTGGGCCATCCAGGGTCACTGCCCTCCATCCAGACCCTCAGAACACCCAGGAACACCACTCCAGGATAGACATCAATGTTTCGCCACTGCTTTCAGCTGTGCCATCCACCATCGCAGAGACTATCACCTTTGTGGGTAATGTTAACGATCATGCTCCTCGGTCACCCTCTGTTGCAGCACATCAGGTGGAGGCAGGGTCTCCTGAGGGAGTGGACGGTTGGAGGGCTGCCTGATGCCAGGGAACACCTGTGGCCAAGACAGATGTAGATCTTCTGGAAAAAAATGATCCCATCACTGTTGCAGATGCAAAAACAAAGCGAGAATTTACAGGAGGGGGTGTCATCAACTGTCCAGCACCTGCGGATACAGCTGGAGGAGTCCAGCTGCATTCACGTGCAGGAGCTTGTGCTGACAATGAGTGGCACTCGACCAACACTGAAAGGATGACTTCTGCAGTGGAAGGCTTGGGCAAGACGTCAGAGCCATGTCAGGACGTCCAAAGCTTAGGGAACACTGTGCTCTTCATGGCTGAGGCACAGGACAGGGAAGCGCAGTCACAGGTGGACATGTCTCTGACGCAATGGACATTGCTGCGGCGGATCAGAGCTTGGCCCATTCACAAAGGGTCATGGCTGAGGACATCGCGAGCATTTTCTGGGAACTGACTGAACTTAGCCAGTGACAGGGGGACATGCCACGGGCACAGAGGGATATGACAGTCCCGGAGGGTCATGACCAAGGCAGTGAGGGAAATAGCTCACTCGCGAAGGGACATGCCCCAGTCTCAGTGCACCATTGCTGAGGGCATCAAGACCATAGTTCAGACGAGGGCGGGCCACCAGGACTGGCAGTACTAGGTGACAGTGTGGCCTTCGGAGCTTACTCCGGCCTCCCTCTGTCCCATGGAGTAGCCGAGGAGTCAGCGAACACCCTGAGATGGGGGGGTGGGGGGGGGGGGGGGAGTGATGCAGCCCATGCTGAGGTCTCCCGCGGGGGTTCATGTCGAACACCTCAGCCCTTCCGAATCCCCCCCAACCCTCGCTGGTGCTTCTCATTGGCAGCGGGCAGAACAGGCTAATACATCGTCACCTTGATGCACTATCAATTACGACGAGACGAGAGTAGAAGTAATCGAGGCAACATCCGGGTGCGGCGATGACCAGCTAAGTCGCACGTTTCGGCAGCTCCCGGTGGAAAGGACGTTTGGGCTCTTAATAGGAGCCCCAACGGCAATTTTAACGGCTAAAAACACTGTGCGGTAAACCAGAAGGGAATCCCCCCTGGACACGGATGGAAAAAGGAGAGGAAAGTGGCCGGATTGCGGTGGATCCTCTAGAGCAGCGGCCAGGAAGGCAGGCACAAAGCAAGATGGCGTCGGAAGGAGGCAGTTTAATATGGGGCCCTGACCAACAAGAGTTCCTGCGGCGTTGCGTGGAAGAACTTAAAAAGGAGATGAAGAAGGAGCTGCTGGCCCCGATATTACAGGCGATTGAAGGGCTAAAGGAGGAGCAAAAGACCCAGCAGCAGGAGCTTCAGGTCGTGAAGGCAGAGGCTGCTGAGAATGAGGACGACATACAGGGCCTGGTGGTGAAGACAGAGATGCACGAGGCACAACACAAAATGTGTGTGGAAAGGCTGGAGGTGCTGGAGAATAATGCGAGGAGGAAGAATTTAAGGATTCTTGGTCTTCCCGAGGGTGCAGAAGGGGCGGACGTCGGGGCATATGTGAGCACGATGCTGCACTCATTAATGGGATCGGAGGCCTCGACGGGCCCGTTGGAGGTGGAGGGAGCCTATCGAGTTATGGCGCGAAGACCGAGGGCTGGAGAAATTCCTCGAGCCATAGTGGTGAGATTTCTCCGATATCTGTATAGAACCTTAGTTAGGCCACACTTGGAGTATAGTGTTCAATTCTGGTCGCCACACTACCAGAAGGATGTGGAGGCTTTAGAGAGGGTGCAGAAGAGATTTACCAGAATGTTGCCTGGTATGGAGGGCATAAGCTATGAGGAGCGATTGAATAAACTCGGTTTGTTCTCACTGGAACGAAGGAGGTTGAGGGGCGACCTGATAGAGGTATACAAAATTATGAGGGGCATAGACAGAGTGGATAGTCAGAGGCTTTTCCCCAGGGTAGAGGGGTCAATTACTAGGGGGCATAGGTTTAAGGTGAGAGGGGCAAGATTTAGAGTAGATGTACGAGGCAAGTTTTTTACGCAGAGGGTAGTGGGTACCTGGAACTCGCTACCGGAGGAGGTAGTGGAAGCAGGGACGATGGGGACATTTAAGGGGCATCTTGACAAATATATGAATAGGATGGGAATAGAAGGATACGGACCCAGGAAGTGTAGAAGATTGTAGTTTAGTCGGGCAGTATGGTCGGCACGGGCTTGGAGGGCCGAAGGGCCTGTTCCTGTGCTGTACATTTCTTTGTTCTTTGTCTTTGTTCTTTATAAGGACAGAGAGATGGTCCTCAGATGGGTAAAGAAAACCCGGAGCAGTAGGTGGGAGAACGCGGTGATCCGCGTATATCAAGATTGGAGTGCGGAGGTGGCGAAAAGGAGGGCAAGCTTTAATCGGGCCAAGGCGGTGCTGCACAAAAGGAAGGTTAAATTTGGAATGCTACAGCCGGCAAGACTGTGGGTCACACATCAAGGGAAACACCACTACTTTGAAACGGCAGAAGAGGCGTGGACATTTATTGTTGAGGAGAAACTGGAATAAGCAGGCTAGAAAAAGAACGTTTGGGACAAAGAGGTGGGGCGAATATGTGGGGGGAAGAGGGGGAAAAGGGGGAAGAGATGATTTCCCAAGTTGTTAATCCTGCGACCCTGTAACTTTTATCTCTTCCCCATGTCGTGGGGGAGGTAGGATGAGGAGCTGGGGGCGCCGGCCATTGGGGGCGGGGCCAAATGGGAAGCGCGGGCTTTGTTCCCGCGCTATGGTAATCATGGCGGGAACAGGGAAGCAGGAAGGTGGGGCCTCGCACAGTGGGAGCCGAGGTCACGGGGGGAAGCCGAGGTCAGCCAGAGTTTGCTGACTTCTGGGAGCAACATGGGGGGCGCAATTACGCTCGTGTGGGATCTAACGGGGGGTGGGGGGGTGGTGGGGGGGGGGTTAACTGGGTTGCTGCTGCTGGGGAGAAGGGGGAGCTGGTATGGGGTGGGGTGGTCGGGGCGGGAGGGCGCCGTTGGGGGGAGATACGGCTACGTGGGAACCGGTGAGGAGCTGGATTGAAAAAGGAGATGGCTAGTCGACAAGGGGGGGGTAAAGAGCCCCCCAACCCGGCTGATCACGTGGAATGTGAGAGGGCTGAACAGGCCGATAAGGAGGGCATGGGTACTCGCACACCTAAAACCTAAAGAAACTTAAGGCAGATGTGGTTATGCTGCAGGAGACGCATCTGAAACTGATAGACCAGGTCAGACTACGCAAAGGATGGGTGGGGCAGGTGTTTCATTCGGGGCTAGACGCAAAAAACAGGGGGGTGGCTATACTAGTGGGGAAGCGGGTAATGTTTGAGGCAAAGACCATAGTGGCGGATAGTGGGGGCAGAAACGTGATGGTGAGTGGCAAATTGCAAGGGGAGGCGGTGGTCTTAGTGAACGTATATGCCCCGAACTTGGATGATGCCAATTTTATGAGGCATATGTTAGGACGTATCCCGGACCTAGAGGTGGGGAAGTTGGTAATGGGTGGAGATTTTAATAACGTGCTGGACCCAGGGCTGGACAGATCGAGGTCCAGGCCGGAAGGAGGCCGGCTGCATCTAGGGTGCTTAAGGACTTTATGGAGCAGATGGGAGGAGTAGACCCCTGTAGATTTAGTAGACCTAGGAGTAAGGAGTTTTCTTTTTCTCCTATGTCCACAAAGTTTATTCACGGATAGACTTTTTTGTTTTGGGAAGGGCACTGATCCCGAAGGTGATGGGGATGGAGTACACGGCTATAGCTATTTCGGATCACGCTCCACATTGGGTGGACCTGGAGATAGGGGAGGAAAAAGAACAGCGTCCACCCTGGAGAATGGACATGGGATTATTGGCAGATGAGGGGGTGTGTTTAAGGGTGAGGGGGTACTTGGAACTCAATGATAATGGGGAGGTTCAAGTGGGAGTGGTCTGGGAGGCGCTGAAGGCAGTGGTTAGAGGGGACCTGATATCTATTAGGGCACATGAAGGAAAGCAGGAGGGTAGGGAAAGGGAGCTGTTGTTGAAAGAACTTCTGACGGTGGACAGACAATATGCGGAGGCACCGGAGGAGGGACTGTACAGGGAAAGGCAAAGGCTACATGTAGAATTTGACTTGTTGACTACGGGTAATGCAGAGGCACAATGGAGGAAGGCACAGGGTGTACAGTACGAATATGGGGAGAAGGCGAGCAGGTTACTGGCCCACCAACTGAGGAAAAGGGGAGCAGCGAGGGAGATAGGGCGGGTGAGAGATGAGGAGGGAGAGATGGAGCGGGGAGCGGAGAGAGTGAATGGAGTGTTCAAGGCATTTTATGAAAGATTATATGAAGCTCAGCCCCCGGATGGGAAGGAGAGAATGATGTGCTTTCTGGATCAGCTGGAATTTCCTAAGGTGGAGGAGCAGGAGAGGGCGGGACTGGGAGCACAGATTGAGATGGAGGAAGTAGTGAAAGGGATTGGGAGCATGCAGGCGGGGAAGGCCCGGGGACCAGACGGATTCCCAGTTGAATTCTATAGGAAATATATAGACTTGCTGGCCCCGCTACTGATGAGAACCTTTAATGAGGCGAGGGAAAGGGGGCAGCTGCCCCCGACTATGTCAGAGGCAACGATATCGCTCCTCCTAAAGAAGGAAAAAGACCCGCTGCAATGCGGGTCCTATAGGCCTGTTTCCCTCCTGAATGTGGACGCTAAGATTCTGGCCAAGGTAATGGCAACGAGGATAGAGGATTGTGTCCCGGGGGTGATTCATGAGGACCAAACTGGGTTTGTGAAGGGGAGACAGCTGAATACAAATATACGGAGGCTGCTAGGGGTAATGATGATGCCCCCACCAGAGGGGGAAGCGGAGATAGTGGTGGCGATGGATGCCGAGAAAGCATTTGATAGAGTGGAGTGGGATTATTTGTGGGAGGTGTTGAGGAGATTTGGCTTTGGAGATGGGTATATCAGATGGGTACAGTTGCTGTATACGGCCCTGATGGCGAGTGTGGTCACGAATGGACGGGGGTCTGATTATTTTTGGCTCCATAGAGGGATGAGGCAGGGATGTCCTCTGTCCCCGTTATTGTTTGCACTGGCGATTGAGCCCCTGGCCATAGCATTGAGGGGTTCCAGGAAGTGGAGGGGAGTTCTCAGGGGAGGAGAAGAACACCGGGTATCTCTGTATGCGGATGATTTGTTGCTATATGTGGCGGACCCGGCGGAGGGGTTGCCAGAGATAATGCAGATACTTGGGGAGTTTGGGGATTTTTCAGCGTATAAATTGAACATGGGGAAAAGTGAGTTGTTTGTGGTGCATCCAGGGGAGCAGAGCAGAGAAATAGAGGATTTACCGTTGAGGAAGGTAACAAGGGACTTTCGGTACTTGGGGATCCAGATAGCCAAGAATTGGGGTACATTACATAGGCTTAATTTAACGCGGTTGGTGGAACAGATGGAGGAGGACTTTAAGAGATGGGACATGGTGTCCCTGTCACTGGCAGGTAGGGTGCAGGCGGTTAAAATGGTGGTCCTCCCGAGATTCCTTTTTGTGTTTCAGTGCCTCCCGGTGGTGGTCACGAAGGCTTTTTTCAAAAGAATCGAGAAGAGTATTATGAGTTTTGTGTGGGCCGGGAAGACCCCGAGAGTGAGGAGGGGATTTTTGCAGCGTAGTAGGGACAGGGGGGGCTGGCACTACCGAGCCTAAGTGAGTACTACTGGGCCGCCAATATTTCAATGGTGTGTAAGTGGATGGGAGAAGAGGAGGGAGCGGCGTGGAAGAGATTGGAGAGGGCGTCCTGCAGGGGGACTAGCCTACAAGCTATGGTGACGGCACCGTTGCCGTTCTCACCGAAGAAATACACCACAAGCCCGGTGCTGGTGGCTACATTGAAAATTTGGGGGCAGTGGAGACGGCATAGGGGAAAGACGGGAGCCTCGGTGCGGTCCCCGATAAGAAATAACCATAGGTTTGTTCCGGGGAGAATGAATGGGGGATTTGGAGCATGGCAAAGAGCAGGGGTAACACAATTGAGAGATCTGTTCGTAGATGGGACGTTTGCGAGTCTGGGAGCGCTGACGGAAAAATATGGGTTGCCCCAAGGGAATGCATTTTGGTATATGCAACTGAGGGCTTTTGCGAGGCAACAGGTGAGGGAATTCCCGCAGCTCCCGACGCAGGAGGTGCAGGATAGAATGATCTCAGAGACATGGGTGGGGGATGGTAAGGTGTCGGATGAGGGACGAGGGAGAGATCATGGTAGATGAGCTGAAAGGGAAATGGGAAGAAGAGCTGGGGGAGGAGATTGAGGAGGGGCTGTGGGCTGATGCCCTACGTAGGGTAAACTCATCGTCCTCGTGTGCCAGGCTAAGCCTGATACAATTTAAGGTGTTACACAGGGCGCATATGACTGGAGCACGGCTCAGTAAATTTTTGGGGGTTGAGGATAGGTGTGCGAGATGCTCGAGAAGCCCAGCGAATCACACCCACATGTTCTGGTCATGCCTGGCACTACAGGGGTTTTGCGTGGGGGTGGCAAAGGTGCTTTCGAAGGTGGTGGGGGTCCAGGTCGAACCAAGTTGGGGGTTGGCTATATTTGGGGTTGCAGAAGAGCCGGGAGTGCAGGAGGCGAGAGAGGCTGATGTTTTAGCCTTTGCGTCCCTAGTAGCCCGGCGCAGGATATTGTTAATGTGGAAGGAAGCCAAACCCCCGGGTGTGGAGACCTGGATAAACGACATGGCAGGGTTTATAAAGTTAGAACGGATTAAGTTAGTGCTAAGGGGTTCAGCTCAAGGGTTCACCAGGCGGTGGCAACCGTTCGTTGACTACCTCACAGAAAGATAGAGGGAATGGAAAAGAAGAAGACAACAGCATCAACCCAGGGGGGAGGGCGGGGGGGGGGGGGGGGGGGGAGGAATCGGATGGACTCTCAGGGATGTTATTGTATATGTATAGGCACTTGTTTTAGGTAATGCATATTGGACTGTTGGATTGTATCTTTGGAGAGTATTTATTTTTGACAAGGCAGTTGCCATTTAGTTTGGTTCTTGTTTCTGTTCATATATTATTTATTTGTTTAAATCTGGCCACTGTTATTTATATTGCTTCATCGTTGTTTAAAAGAAAGCCAAAAAATCTTGAATAAAATATATTTTTAAAAAAAAGAAGTAATCAAGTCTTTATTACAGAGATGTGTGGCCTCCTACAGCAGCTGACGAAATGGCTGCTGTTCGGAGAGCACACACATTTATACTCCGCCTTCTGGGCGGAGCCAGCAGGCAGGGATCTACCCCCGTACCTGTAGGACAGGAGCCTTACCATAATACCCATATATACAATATAATACAACAGTGGTGAGTACCACATTCACCCCCAGTTAAAAATGAGTCCAGTGGGGGTGGTGGAAAACTATATACATACAGATTGGTTTTAAAATTACTGAGAAGGTTACAAATTTAGATGATCGGGCACCTTGATCTGTCGATGAGAGTGCCGCTGTGCTGGTGGCGAGTCAGGCGTCGGCTTGGTCTTCGGTGACTCCGGGTGCGTGTCGAAATCCTCTTCATTCCCGGGTGGGAGCAAGGGGAGGATGGGTTGTCCTGGAGCGGAGGCTGCGGTGGGGTGCGCTGGGGGGAGGGAGGGTGGCGCCGGGGCAGTGTGTGGGGACCCAGCTGGTGCCAGGTCCCTGAGGGAGACTGTGTCTTGGCGGCCATCGGGGTACGCTACGTAGGCATACTGCGGGTTTGCGTGGAGTAGCTGTACCCTCTCAACCAACAGGTCCGCCATGTGGAGCCGCACGTGCTTGCAGAGGAGAACGGGTCCTGGAGCTGCCAGCCACGTTGGGAGCGAAACCCCGGAGGTGGACTTCCTGGGGAAGGCAAAGAGACGTTCATGGGGGGTTTCATTAGTCGCGGTGCACAGGAGCGACCAAATGGAGTGAAGTGCGTCGGGGAGGACCTGCTGCCAGCGGGTGACCAGGGGATTTCTGGACCGTAGGGCCAGCTGGACGGCCCTCCAGACCGTCCCATTCTCCCGCTCCACCTGCCCGTTTCCCCTGGGGTTGGAGTTGGTCGTCCTGCTTGAGGCAATGCCCCTGTTGAGCAGGTACTGGCGCAGCTCATCGCTCATAAATGAGGATCCCCGGTCGCTGTGGACGTAGGCGGGGAAACCGAACAGACGAAGATGGTGTTGAGGGCTTTGATGACGGTGGCAGACATCATATCGGGGCATGGGACGGCGAAAGGGAATACTCGTCGACCACATTAAGAAAGTACGTGTTGCGGTCGGTGGAGGGGAGGGGCCCTTTGAAGTCCATGCTGAGGCGTTCAAAGGGGCGGGAGGCCTTCACCAGGCGCGCACGGTCTGGCCGGTAGAAGTGCGATTTACACTCCGCGCAGACCTGGCAGTCTCTGGTAAAAGCCCTGACTTCCTCAATGGAGTAGGGCAGATTGCGGGCCTTAATGAAGTGGTAAAAGCGGGTGACTTCTGGGTGACGGAGATCGTCGTGCAGGGTCCGGAGTTGGTCCACTTGTGCGCTGGCACATGTACGCGGGGACAGGGCATCGGGGGCTCGTTGAGCTTACCGGGGCGATACAAAATCTCGTAATTAAAGGTGGAGAGCTCGATCCTCCACCTCAGGATTCTATCATTTTTGATCTTACCCTGCTGTGTGTTGTTACACATGAAGGCAACCGACCGTTGGTCTGAGAGGAGAGTGAATCTCCTGCCGGCCAGGTAATGCCACCAATGTCGCACAGCTTCAACAATCGCTTGGGCCTCCTTTTCGACGGAGGAGTGCCGAATTTCGGAGGGATGGAGGGTGCGGGAAAAGAATGCCACGGGCCTGCCTGCCTGGTTGAGGGTGGCGGCCAGAGCGACGTCTGATGCATGGCTCTCGACTTGGAAGGGGAGTGTCTCGTCGACCGCGTGCATCGCAGCCTTGGCGATGTCGGACTTGATGCGGTTGAAGGCCTGGTGAGCCTCGGCCGTCAGTGGGAAAGCGGTGGATTGAATGAGTGGGCGGGCCTTGTCCGCATAGTTTGGGACCCACTGGACGTAATACGAAAAGAACCCCAGGCATCATTTGAGAGCCTTGGGGCAGTGGGGGAGGGGGAGTTCCATGAGGGGGCGCATGCGGTCGGGGTCGGGCCCTAGAATCCCATTCTGAACCACATAGCCGAGGATGGCTAATCGGTTCGTGCTGAACACACACTTCTCCTTGTTGTTTAAGTTAGGTTGAGGAGTGTAGCGGTATGGAGAAATTTGGAAAGGTTAGCATCGTGGTCCTGCTGGTCATGGCCGCAGATGGTGACGTTATCCAGGTACGGCAAAGTGGCCCGCAACCCGTACCAGTCAACCATTCGGTCCATCTCCCGTTGGAAGACTGAGTTGGTGACGCCGAAGGGAACCCTAAGGAAATGTTAAAGGCGACCGTCTGCTTCAAACGCAGCGTATGGGCGGTCCGCCTTACGGATGGGGAGCTGGTGGTAGGCAGATTTCAGGTCCACTGTTGAGAAGACCCGGTACTGTGCAATCTGATTGACCATATCAGGTATGCGTGGGAGAGGGTACGCGCCGAGCTGCGTGTACCGATTGATGGTCTGACTGTAGTCAACGACCATCCTGTTTTTCTCCCCAGTTTTCACCACTACCACTTGGGCTCTCCAGGGGCTGTTGCTGGCCTCGATGATACCTTCCCGAAGCAGCAGCTGTTGGACCTCAGACCTGATGAAGGTCCTGTCCTGGGTGCTGTACCGTCTGCTCCTGGTGGCGACGAGCTTGCAATCCGGGGTGAGGTTTGCAAAAAGGGAAGGTGGGTCGACCTTAAGGGTCGCGAGGCCGCAAACAGTAAGGGGTGGTAGGGGGCGCCAAATTTCAGGGTTAGGCTCTGGAGGTTGCACTGGAAGTCCAGGCCGAGTAGCAAGGCAGCGCAGAGGTTGGAAAGGACGTAGAGCCGGAAGCCGCTGAACTCTATGCCCTGGATGGTGAGGGTGGCAATGCAGTACCCCCGGATCGCCACGGAGTGGGATCCGGAGGCCAGGGAGATTCTTTGGTTAGCGGGGTGTACCGCGAGGGAGCAGCGCCTTACCGTATGGGGGTGGATGAAGCTCTCAGTGCTCCCGGAGTCCAGAAGGCAGGATATCTCGTGCCCGTCGACCTTCACCTTTGGCGAAGCGGTCGCGAGGTTGTGCGGTCGAGACTGGTCGATCGTGACCGAGGCGAGGCGCGGCTGGTCGTCGGTGGTTGCAGGCGATGAGCGGCCCAATGAGCTGCCCGACGGGCAGGGGTCCTGAGGTGGGTAAGATGGCGGCGCCCACGGGCTGCACATGTCCTGGGGCAGGCAAGATGGTGGCGCCCACGGCCTGCACGTGTCCTGGGGCAGGCAAGATAGCGGCGCCCATTGGTTCTGAGGCAAGCAAGGTGGCGGCGCACATGGGCTGCATGTGTTGTGAGTGGAGAAAGATGGCAGCGCCCATGGGCCGCACATGGTCTGAGGAGAAGAAGATGGCAGCGCCCACTGGCCGCACTTGGGGGGTGCCAGGACAATAGCGGCGATTGAGCGGGGCTGGCACACTGCAGCGAAATGTCCCTTCTTGCCACAGGTGTTTTGGCTGTCCGCAGAAGTAGCACTTCGGTCCCCTGGGGTTGGTTGGCTGCCGCGCGGCGTACGTGTAGGATGGCTGAGGGCGGTCGCTGATGGGGTCCACGATGGGGTGGCCGCTGGCGGGGTCCACCATGCACAGGGGGGGTGGGCTGTGTGGTCAGGGGCATAAGCCTGTATGTTATGCGAGGCGACCGTGAGCGAGAGCGCTAGTTTCTTGGTCGCCGCGAGGTCAAGCGTGCCCCTTCTAAGAGGCGCTGGCGGATGTAGTCAGAACCTATGCCTGTAACGAACGCCTCTCTCATTAGCTGGTTCGAATGTTCAGTGGCCAAAACGGCCTGGCAGTCACAGTCTCTCACCAGGGCGAGCAGGGCACGCCACAAATCTTCCACAGACTCAACGGGAAGTTGGTGCCCGTGGACAGGAGGTGCCTGGCGTAGATCATGTTAGTCTTCTGAGCGTAATTCTCCTTCCGTAGCACCATGGCCTCTGCGTAGGTCAGCCCGTCCTGGACGAGGGAAAAAACGTTGGAGCTCAACCTTGTGTACAGAATCTGGAGCTTCTGTGCTTCTGGGATTGGGTCTGGCCCAGATCCGATGTATGCTTCAAAGCAAGGTAGCCAATGTTGGAAGTCCTTTTTGGCGTTGTCTGCTTGAGGAAGCAGCTGCAGGCGATCCGGCTTGATGCAGAGATCCATCTTTGTAAAATCTCTGTGTAGTAAATTGATGCACTATCAATTACGACGAGACGAGAGTAGAAGTAATCAAGGCTTTATTACACAGAGATGTGTGGCCTCCTACAGCAGCTGATGAAATGGGCGGAGCCAGCAGGCAGGGATCTACCCCCATACCTGTAGTACAGGGGCCTTACCGTAATACCCATATATACAATATAATACAACAGTGGTGACTACCACACACCTGTGACAACCGAAATTTGACTGAGCCCATCCACGTCGATTACCTCCAGTGGATGTCCGTCAAGGGCATCATAGGGCAGTGGGTGAGATGAGCAGCAGCTGTCCTTACTTATGCTGTGCTGTCTGGGGTAACACTGAGAAGGTGTGGTAGGCCACAAAAGAATAGAAAGATAGATGGCACACAAGGTGGCACGGGGGTAGTGGAGAGTAGGTACCTTGGGGGAAGGGAACACATAGTGTAAATGCTCACCATTAAACACTTTTGAACCACCAATCCGATCTGCAGGGTGCCCATGCCACATGAATGTCCGACATGTTTACTCCCTCACCGAGATGTGCCAGAGCATGAGGGCAGCAGTGTGAGCCCGCCTTGTACGACAGCACCCCAGCATCCTAACCATTCACCATCTCCTGCAAACCTCCCCCCGAAATATATTTGGGTCTGTGCGAAGGGATTGCCAGCATACACGAAGGGATCATCCGGCCGGACAGTGCTGTGTTCTCTTAAAGACAGGAGTCAGACTTTGTCGGGCAATGAGGAGCATCAGAGCTCATCTCACAGCCAAGTTGTTATCATCTTAATGGGATCATTGTCCATCCCGTGGACAAGACCCACTGACACTGCCAACCCAGGCCAACACCCTGTGATGATGTTGGTATGACCCTCAGAGGGGGGATGGGGGAGGATGAGCTGTGGGAGTTGGAAATAGTGGAAGGCTAGAAGAAAGGTGGTGAAGGATTGAGGGAGAGGGAAGGGATGGATGGTCTAAGGGGGAGGGAAGTGTTGAGAGTCTCAGGGAGAGGTGGCTTTTGTGTTGGGGAGTGGTTTGAAGTAGGGAGAGGGGGAAAAGAGGTGGGTTAAGGCAGCGGAGCTGCTAGTTGGTAAATCAGGAGGTGTTGAGGTTGCCCGTGTGCAGTGGTGCTGGATCACAAGTTGGGTGGCTCTGCCCTGCCAGTTCAGGCTCCACGCCTGGGTCTTCCTGGCAACTATCCTCGTCCTCACGTCAGATGAGGCCTCCCATTCTTCCTCCTCCTTCCGCATGTCGCCATGCTACTGCCTGATGTTATGAAGTATGCAGCAGTCCACCACGATCCCCGAGACACTCTGGCGGCTATATTGGAGCTCCCCACCAGAGCAGTCCAGGCACTGAAGCACATCTTGAGCACCTGATGCACAACTCGATGACGCTCCTGGTTGTTGTATGGGTGTCACTATAATGGGTCTCCACCTCAATGTGGGGCCTCCGCACAGGCTTCATCAGCGATGACCTCAGTGGGTGAGCCTTGTCTCCCTGATCAGAGGGAGAGACCCGGAGGTGCCGGGAACCGACAGTGCACCAGGATGTATGCATCGTGCTGCTACCTGGATACCGGGCACGAATATGCATGATGTGCAGCTGGTAGTCACCAAATGCACATTTACGGAGTAGAAGCCCTTGAGGAAGTGCACCCCATGTCGAATCGTTGCTCGGAGGGCGACACGTGTGCCATTGCTCCCCCCGGACCTGGGGCATTCCAGCAATGACGGGAAATGCTGCTCCCCAACTATCTTGTTGGGACTGGTCACGGTTGAAGGTTACATAGTCCCATACCTGGAAGTATAAGGTATCCGTGACAGTGCAGACGTTTAAGAGATCCCACATAGGAACCCTGCTCAAGCCTGGAATGAGCCAGAGGCAGAAAGGTTCAGGGCGATTGCCACCTTGATGGCCATCGGGAGCAGGTATCCTCCTCCATATCCCTGCGGCGCCAGGTTCACTGCCATTTGGCATAGGTGGTGCACGGTACTCCTGGTGAGCTGGAGATGGCGGCGGAACATGTGGTCCGGCAGCTCCTCGAAGGACAGGTGCCGATAGTATACACGTGGCCTGATGCGGTGCCTCCTTCCACACCTCTCCTTCGGCCTGTTGGAAGGCTGATACTTGAGCCTCACTGGCTGACCCATGCTCTTCTGGGGCAGGTTCCCCTTGTTCAAAGTCCTCCCTGGGTGACCCTCGTGCTTTCGCCACCGTGCTTCCACAATGGCAGCAGCGGCCAGGTAGGTAGTTAGTGTTGCAGGCTGTTCTCCGAAATCCATCTCTGCGTGGGGAGGGAGGAGAGACAGAGAATGTCAGCAAGATGAGGATTCCCTTGCACATCCAATCCCACCAGGTTACATGATCACTGAGTTGTACTGCTACACCTCCCTTTACATGTCCGCACCCCCCCGTCCCACCTCACCCCAGCCCCTTCGAGGTGATGCACACTGCACCCCTGACCTCATCAGTAATGGGGGAATCCTCTATTCTCACCATCCATTCCTGCTAACATGGGTACCTATGGCTGTCGCAATCACAGTTAGCGATAGGCTCTGTCGCCCCTGTCCTGTTTCTCCAAGTGTGGCCCACTGTGAGTCTCCTCACTGGGTGAACCCTGTGCTCTCCTGCCAGGAGGGCCCGGAGGATGGCAACTGGCTCTGTGATCATAGATTATCATAGAATTTACCATAGAATTTACAGTGCAGAAGGAGGCCATTCGGCCCATCGAGTCTGCACCGGCTCTTGGAAAGAGCACCCTACCCAAGTTCAGCACTTCCACCCTATCCCCATAACCCAGTAACCCCACCCAACACTAAGGGCAATTTTGGACACTAAGGGCAATTTATCATGGCCAATCCACCTAACCTGCACATCTTTGGACTGTGGGAGGAAACCGGAGCACCCGGAGGAAACCCACGCGCACACGGGGAGGATGTGCAGACTCCGCACAGACAGTGACCCAAGCCGGAATCGAACCTGGGACCCTGGAGCTGTGAAGCAATTGTGCTATCCACAATGCTACCGTGCTGCCCGTGATGGAGACATTCATACTGCGCAGCCATTCATTTCCATGCTAAGCGTCTGGTGTGTAGGCAGATACAACAGATGGGTGTGAGCGAGGGATATGTGCATTTGCTGGGACTTTAGCTGTCGCATTATGAGGAGCCTGGGTTTTACACACAGGTTGGGACAGGGAGCTGGTCAGGTTTCCTGGCCAGTGGGTGGGATGGATGTGATCAAGGAGCAGGCAGGCCTTGGAGACATCTTGTGCTCCTCAGGGGTGGGCTCACTGATAGTGTCACTGGTGAGGCTTTTACTCTGAGAGGGACTGTGTATCAGGAAGGGTTCCAGCGGCCACAGTGCATGTCCCCTTTGTTTGGGGTGAGCTCTGCTAATCCCCTGCTTCCTCTGCTGTGGGGCTGCACGTCTGAGGAGAGCACTGAGGAGTGCCAACCTGGGGAGCTGGCGATTAAGCTTGGCCATGTTTATCTGCTTCATGATACTGCTGGGTATGAGGTTTTCCAAATGGGTGGCCTGGATGGGTTTCCACATGATCAGAAGGCCTCAGAAAATATGCAGGATACTGTGAGCAGTCTCAACAGCCAGGAGCTTGTACGTTGCAGCTAAGGGGTGGATTTAAATGATTTAATGAAGCAATAGGGGTCTCAGCCAGGGCACCCTGATCCCGAGGGGGGCACCGCGAGTCCACAGGCTTGCCACCAGGTCATTCCCAGCTACTCCCTGAGGTGCAGCCACACACCCACCAACAAGCCTGAAATTGATTGATTGATTGATTGATATTTATTGTCACATGTACCGAAGTACAGTTAAAAAGTATTTTTCTGTGGCCAAGGGAATGTACACAGTACGACAAAAGAATAATCGACAGAGTACATTGCGAGGTTCGGAGGATCCTGAAACCTGTAAGAAAACATAAAAGATCGTTATTAGTAATTATATATGTAGTGGAAAGGAGTAGGTGATAAGACATAAAAGAAAGGGGTCTGGTTGAGAGAGCTCACAGAGAGTCGCCATGGTCTGGGGCCACCTTGTTTGCTTATGTCATCGCTCCCCTTCAACGGCCATGGCACCCGGGCCCCGTTTGTAAATACTTCCATCAATTTGTGCCTGCGTGATTCCCGGCTGAGAGGGCTGCACCATCGCGGGGGGTAGGGGAGGGGGGGGGTGGGGGAGGTGGGGGGTTGGGGGCGGGGGGGGGGGGGGGGGGGGGGGAATTGGGGCTTCCAGCTGGTTAATCAGATGCCAATGGGTGAAAATCATTGAATTCCATGGTGCCACTGGCACGGGGTGTGTAGCTCGCTGCTGCCGCCGGCAGGGGCATCAGAACGGGATTGGCGGCCGGCGGCGATCCCGTTTTATTTGCCTGATGCTCTACTCTCTGATGCACTAAGCGTCAAGAACCACAAAGACATGTGAGACTTTAACCAAGGCTTTAATACACTACATAGGAAGCTTACCCGACACAGACGACCCCAGACAAAATGGGTCAGGTCTCAGAAGCGGGGTCTTATACCTAACTCCCGGGGGAGTGGCCAAGGCGGAGCTCTCCGTGGCCAGGTCAGGTTACATACAGGTGACCGGACCTCTACAGAGCTACAGTACAATACACAGTACAATACACAGGATTACAGGGCCACGTTACATACAACTATTATATAACTATGTACAATGCTAGGGAAGTACAGTGGTGTATCACCACACTCTGCCACTGGATCGGGAAACCAGCTACCGACATCGGGTAATGGCGAATCCAGCTGCAGATGTGGTGCTTTTGCTTTGAGAATCACCCTCCTCAACAAATCATCTTCCTCTCCTTCCATCAATTTCTGCATTATTTGAATGATCTGATGACACTTGGTGCACTGACAGAATTCTATGATTTAATAACAAAACCCATACAAAACATCAAGTCGGGCAGCACACATTTTTGCACTCTTTTGTGAAGGTATATTTTTCTGTCAGCCATCCACATACAGTATTCCATTGGGCCCGAACATTACCCTTCAATGGTTTGTGGAAGCTCACATGCCCAGGTTGAACTATGTACAGTAGACCCCTCTGGTATAACTGTAATGTGGACGTTATTTCTCTGCAGGCATCTCTTGATCTCATTGGTTATTGGGACCTGAATGTGACCCGCATTAACAAGCTGCATTCTTTACATGGGCCGCACAGTATGTGGTGAACCACTGTAATAGGAGATATAAGGTAGGACCTGCACTACAGGTTCGCCGGTAGCTCCTGCCGGCTGGCTCCGCCCAGGGAGAACTGTATAAATATGCATGACCTCCAGTGCCCTGCCATTTCGCCAGCTGCAGCAGGAGGCCTCGCATCTGACTGTAATAAAGCCACAGTTGTACTCAACTTCAGTCTTTGTGCAATTGATCGTGCATCACAGTATAAATCCGCAAATTCACTCCATTGTCATCCATCCAAGTGCTGTCATGGGCATACACAAATTCAAATGTTCGACAAGGCTTTCCATTTGAAAATTACCATAGCTAACATTTTGCTTTGATGGCCATGCAGGGTAGTGCCACCCTGAAATAAATCTTGTCTTCTCATGTCCTGTCCTTTTCACAAGAATTCAAAACTTTCCACTTCACGGGCGAAATTCTCCGTTATCGGCGGAAACTCCGCCGATCGGCGCAAAAAACGGCGCAAATCCCACTTGCGTCACGTCATAAAAATGGGCCGATAGTCTGCGGCCCGAAATGGGCTAGCAGCGACGTAACGGGATCCGCGCTTGCGCAGTGGTTCACGCCGTGCAGCGTCATACGCGCTGCACGGCGTGACAGCTCATAAGGCCGCGCAGCTCCCCCCCACCCGACCGCAACACCCGACCGCAACACCCGACTTGATGGCTGGCCGTCGCTCAGCCCCGAGGTTCGAGTCACGCGATGTGGAGGCGCTCCTGGACGCGGTGGAGCAGAGGAGGGACGCCCTGTATCCCGGGCACGGCCGCAGAGTTGCCCCACGCCACAGCCGGCGTCTGTGGAGGGAGGTGGCAGAGGCCGTCACCGCTGTGGCCCTAACACCACGGACAGGCACCCAGTGCCACAAGAAGGTGAACAACCTCGTCAGAGCAGGCAGGGTGAGCCTCCCCCATATCCCCCATATCCCCCCTCCCCATATCCCCCATATCCCCCCTCCCCCATATCCCCCCTCCCCATATCCCCCCTCCCCCATATCCCCCCTCCCCCATATCCCCCATATCCCCCCTCCCCCATATCCCCCATATCCCCCCTCCCCCATATCACCCCTCCCCATGTCCCCCATATTCCCCCCTCCCCCATATCCCCCCTCCCCCATATCCCCCATATCCCCCCTCCCCCATATCCCCCCTCCCCCATATCCGCCCTCCCCCATATCCCCCCTCCCCCATATTCCCCCCTCCCCATACCCCCCTCCCCCATATCCCCCCTCCCCCATATCCCCCCTCCCCCATATCCCCCCCTCCCCCCATATCCCCCATATCCCCCCTCCCCCATATCCCCCCTCCCCCATATCCCCCCTCCCCCATATCCCCCCTCCCCATATCCCCCCTCCACCATATCCCCCCCTCCCCCATAACCCCCCCACCCATATCACCCCTCCCCATATCCCCCCTCCCCCATATCCCCCATATCTCCCTCCCCCATATCCCCCCCTCCCCCATATCCCCCCTCCCCCATATCCCCCCTCCCCCATATCCACCCTCCCCCATATCCCCCGTCCCCCATGTCCCCCATATCCCCAAGTGAATCCAGCCCTAACCTTAACCTCTGCAATGCACGCGCAACCGATGGCGTGCATTCATATACCTGCCTAACACTGTTGCCTTTTACCCCTGCCACCAACCCCCCCCCCCCCCCCCCACAGGAGAAGCGCGCACACAACAATAGGGAGCATGTGAGGACTGGAGGAGGGCCCGCTGATGAGAGGCCACTGACCGTACACGAGGAAAGGGCCCTGGAACTGGCTGGCGGACCTGAGGACCGGGAGGTTGCTGATGCAGAGGTCGGGGCCCCACGAGCAAGTGAGCCACCAACAGCTCGTCCCCATATCCCCCCTCCCCTATATCCCCCTCCCCCGTATCACCTGATCACTGCCTGATGTCTAACCATGCATGCTTCATTGTGTATCGCAGGACCAAACGTCCAGGCACCCATCCCCGCAGATGCAGACCGCCCGCAGGATGCCCCTCGGAGACCACAGGAGACGGAGAGACCCGCACCCTCCAGCATGCGACGCCCGCAGGATGCCCCTCGGAGACCACAGGAGACGGAGAGACCCGCACCCTCCAGCATGCGACGCCCGCAGGATGCCCCTCGGAGACCACGGGAGACGGAGAGACCCGCAACCTCCAGCATGCGACGCCCGCAGGATGCCCCTCGGAGACCACGGGAGACGGAGAGACCCGCACCCTCCAGCATGCGACGCCCGCAGGATGCCCCTCGGAGACCACGGGAGACGGAGAGACCTGGAGCAACAGGGAGCCGACACCCCCGTCACGTGCGGGAGCGACCACCCAGCGATGAGGGGGGCAGCCACAGGCCCCCGTCACATCCGAGCCAGGACACCACTACCCAGGACACCACTATCCAGGACACCCCTACCCGGGACACCACTACCCAGGACACCCCTACCCGGGACAGCACTACCCAGGACACCCCTACCCGGGAAGACAAAATACCGGACAGTGACTCAGAGTGGATGGGTGGAGACGAACCCCCACCCCAAAGTGCCATGGACTCAGAGTGGGACGAAGAGCACGACACAACGCCACTGCTGTCACCAACACCCTCCACCATCGCAGAAACACTCACCACGGTTGGGCACTTTAGTGATGAGGCGTCTGGTACACTCACTGGTGCGCACAACACAGCCGTCCCGGTACAGCAGGTGGAGGTAGGAGCAGCAGAGGGACCGGGCGGTCGGAGGGCAGCCCAGGCCAAGCGAACATCTGCCGCCCAGATGGATCCCGGGTTCCTGCAGTTACCACACCCACACATAGATCCGATGCAACCACCGACACGGAGACGAGCGAATAGGGTGACGGGTGGCTTGCGGCGGCTGCGGTCGCAGGTGGAGGAGTCCACCCACGTCCAGGAGCTGGGAGTGGTCCCGGTCATGCGTGCCACCCAGGCTGACACCGCACGGGTGGCGTCCGCGGTGGAGGCAATGGGTGCGACGGTGTCAGACATGGGGAACGGTTTGCGAGGCCTGGGGCCTTCCGTGCAGGCGGCGTCTGTGGCCCAGGAAATGGCTGCCCTCTCACAGGAGGCCATGAGCCAGTGCCAGCGCCAGATGGCAGAGGCGCTCAACGCCATAGCCCAGTCTCAGCAGGCCATTGCCCAGTCTCAGCAGGCCATGGCCCAGTCTCAGCAGGCCATAGCCCAGTCTCTGCAGGCCATGGCCCAGTCTCTGCAGGCCATGGCCCAGTCTCAGCAGGCCATCGCTGAGGGCATCGGCGCCAGTGGCCATGTGCGAGCTGGCGTCGCACTGTCGCAGACAGGGTTCGACAACCCCCTGGGCTCCATGGCTGCAAACCTGCAGACCCCTGTCGATACCAGCACGGGCCTCCAGGACTGGCAGCGCCAGATGTCGGGGGCGCGTCGGATGGCCAGTCCGTTCGCATCCCCCACCCATGTAGAGGCCTGTGGGCCATCGGGCACCCCGAGGGAGGAGGAGATGGTGTGGTCCATCCCGGCTCCCTCTGTCGGGGAGGTCCCGGTACACCGCGACACCTCGGACTCCCCCCCTTCCGTCCCAGGTGCATCGGGTGGGCAACGGGCAGGACAGGCTGGCAGCTCGCCATCCCAGTCGCCCGGGCCGCAGCCTGGCCCATCTAGGCCAGGACGCCCCAGGAAACGGCCGCCAAATGGATCCGGTGTCAGAGGGCAGGAATCACAGGAGTCCACCTCCAGTTCTGCTGTACCGTCTGGGGAACCACGTAGACGTAGTCAAAGGGCCCGTAAGGCCAAACAATTAGACACTGAGTAAGTTGGCACGGGTGCAGGGCACAGATGAGTTTTAGGGGCTAGGGCACGTGCATGAACTCCTTTGGTTATTAAAGTCAATGTTAAACCTACCGAAGCTGCCTTTGTGCTCTGTCCAAAGTGTGCGGGCGTGTCATGTACGTTGAGCGCAAGTGTGTGTGTGACGGGTGGTCTTACCTCAGCCCCAGGTGAGTCTGCCCCCTTCCCCCTGGGCCGCCATCAACATCCCCCGGGCAGAGGACGGGACCGTGCGCTGCAGTGTCACAGCCGCATGCAGGGATGGTCCGGGTGGATGGTGGTACTGTGGCCATGGGTCAGACATAGTCCAACGATGTAGAGCCAGGAGCTCATCGGAGGCGGGTTGTCATCATCCTCCATGGCCTGCGATAGACGCACGTCCACCCGCAACTGGGTGAGCCCGGCCCGTTGTTCCGCCGGTGGATCGGCAATTGGGGGTGGGGGGGTGGTGTGCATGCGGGTGGGGTGGGTGGGGTTGGGGAGGGGGGTGAGGGTGCTGGGTGGGTGGATGGGTGGGGGGTGTGGGTGGTCGGCTGTTGTCATGGTGTGCGGTCTGTGGCCATACTACCCGATTCCCACGCCCATCTAGTCAGTGAAGCGGGAGTCTATCAGTCTGTCCCGTGCCCGCTGGGCCAGCCGGTAACGGTGGACAGCCACCCGCCTGTGTCTACCCCGTCTGCCCTGACCATTGCCCCCATCCCCCTCATCTGGGGAGGACTGGGCCTCTTCCTGCTGCTCCTCCACTCCGCCCTCGTCTGCCTGCGGCACATCGCCCCTCTGCTGGGCTATGTTGTGCAGGACGCAGCACACCACAATGATGCGGCCGACCCTATCTGACCGATACTGGAGGGCGCCCCCAGAGAGGTCCAGGCACCTGAAACGCATCTTCAGCACGCCAAAGCACCTCTCGATCACTCCCCTTGTCGCTACATGGGCATCATTGTAGCGGTTCTCCGCCTCATTGCGTGGCCTCCGTATAGGCGTCATCAGCCACGATCGCAATGGGTAGCCCCTGTCGCCCAGCAACCAGCCCCTCAGCCGGGGATGGCGTCCCTCGTACATGCCGGGGATGGATGACCGCGACAACATGAATGAGTCGTGTACACTGCCTGGGTGACGGGCGCAGACGTGCAGGATCATCATGCGGTGGTCGCAGACCACCTGTACGTTCATTGAATAGGTCCCCTTCCTATTAGTGAACACGGCCCTGTTCTCTGCAGGTGGCCGCACGGCGACGTGCATCCCATCGATCGCGCCCTGGACCATGGGGAACCCGGCAACGGCAGAGAAGCCCACGGCCCGGGCATCTTGGCTGGCCCGGTCCACGGGGAAGCGGATGTAGCGGTGCGCCATGGCATAAAGGACATCTGTCACTGCCCGGATGCACCGATGCACCGATGTCTGCGATATGCCGGACAGGTCCCCACTCGGTGCCTGGAATGACCCCGTTGCATAAAAGTTCAGGGCCACCGTAACCTTGACGGACACGGGGAGAGGGTGTCCCCCGCCAGTGCCACGCGGTGACAGGTGTGCCAGCAGGTGGCAGATGTGTGCCACGGTTTCCCGGCTCATCCGGAGTCTCCTCCTGCATTCCCGGTCCGTGAGGTCCTGGTATGACTGCCGGGGCCGGTACACACGGGGCGCCCTCGGGTGCCTCCGTTGCCGTGGGGCCACGACGTCCTCCTCCCCCTCCTCGTCCTGTCGGTCAGGTGTCCCTCCAGCCTACGCCGCCTCTCTGGCACGCTCCTCCTCCTCCTCCTCCTCCTCATCATCCAGGGCAACATAGACATGAGCGGCTGCCACCACGGCGGCCAACATCGCTGGATGGTCTGAAAACATGACGGCCTAGTGGGGGGGAGGGGAACGACGACATGTCATCATTGCCCATATCCCCTCCTTCCCCCAGCCAGGTGGCATGGACCGCATGGGTCCAACTGTTGGAGGCTGGCACCTGGCCAGGTGGACCAACTCATTTGCCCTCCCATCACCCACCCCGGCACGGACCCCCTCCCCAACCCCCAACCTCCACCCCAGCACGGACCCCCCCCAACCTCCACCCCGGCATGGACCCCCTCCCCAACCCCCAACCTCCACCCCAGCACGGACCCCACCCCCCAACCTCCACCCCAGCACGGACCCCCCCCCAACCTCCACCCCGGCACGGACCCCCTCCCCAACCTCCACCCCGGCACGGACCCCCCCCCCCAACCTCCACCCCAGCACGGACCCCCCCCCCAACCTCCACCCCGGCACGGCCCCCCCCCCCCCAACCTCCACCCCAGCACGGACCCCCCCCCCAACCTCCACCCCGGCACGGACCCCCTCCACCACCCCCAACCTCCACCCCGGCACGGACCCCCTCCCGGCACTCCCCCGGAGCCCAGCCTACTCTAACAGCCCCCCCCCCCCCCCCCCCGCCGCACACACACACACACACAAGCCGAGACACACCTCTCCTCACGCAATCAGTCTGCGGCCACGCCATTTCCTGCCCAGAGCCAACCCCCCAGGCCGTCACTCACCTCCTCGCTGGTCGGCGTGAGCCTGGAGCACCGGGTCACGCCGATGAAAAGGAGGTTTGATTCACGTCGACGTGAACGGTCATCACGTCGACGGGACTTCGGCCCATCCGGAAGGGAGAATATCGGCAGGCCGAAAATCGGCTGCCTTGCGCAGACCCATGACATTCTCTGCGGCAGCGGCGCCATTAACGCCCCGCCGACTTTTCTCCCTTCGGAGACTTCGGCGGGGGCGGGGGCGGGATTCACGGCGGCCAACGGCCATTCTCCGACCCGGCGGGGGGTCGGAGAATGACGCCCCACGTTTCTGTTGCTGGGCGTATTGAAATTCATCGATGTTTCATTCATGTTGCTGATATGAGGTAATGGGTACTTGTGGTTTCGCTGCTTTCTGATAATGAATTGTTGGAAATTGTTAATTTAGGTATCAAGGTCGTTTGGTAGTCACTGGGCGATCTTGGTTTTCCTATCGCAACATGAGAAATTTTGATTCCATAATGAGGCCATACCAAACTAGCTGTTGCTCTGAAAGCTTTCTGGACTCAACCCTTTCGAGTTAGTTTCAACCCCTCCCAACAGTACTAGCAAAACACTCCGTAAGGAATGTTCATGTTCAGGTGTAAGCCATCCGACTTGTCCTGGTGCTATCTCCCCAGAGCCAGTCCCAGTGTCCCTCCCACATGCACCATCATTCCAGCCATGTATTCATCGGCCTTATCCTCCTGTTTCGGTACTCACATGCTAATTTTTTACCTCGTTCCCTAAATTCCGATTGCAGGACCCCTTCCAACCAAGGCATTTGGTACCAACATGGACCACGATCTCTGGCTTTCACCCTCGCCTAGAAAGATGTTCTGCAGCCAATCTGTGATATCAGTGACCTGGCACGAGGAGGCAACATATCCTGGAGTCATGTCTACAGCTGCAGAAACACCTGTCTGTTCTTCTAACTAATGAATCCCCTATCATTACTGTTCTTCCTCTCTTCTTCCTCCCCTCTCTATAGCTGACCCACCCATGGTTTCACAAAGGTGGCTCTGACTATTTCTCTGTGGAACTGTAGCGCACAATGACTTACGAGAGACGAGAAGTGATGAAGTCGATCCAGGCTTTATTAAGCGATGCTTGCCCCCAGCAGCTCAGCAACAGAATGAAGCTGCGGGGAGAAGCTCGGGTTCTTATACTCCGCCTTCAGGGCGGAGCCAGGAGTCGGCAGCCAACCAGGACCCGGGATCTGTCAGCCAATAGCATCTTGGCTTCACAGTCCCACATGACCCCTAATACATACCACCACATTCACCCCTTGTTAAAAAGGAACCCGGCAGGGTGGTGGTTCGCATGGTGGTAGGGGTTTACAAGGCTGGCCCTGGAAGGAAAATTTCGGACAGTGTTACTACAGTTTTAGCCCTACACTGGGCTATGTACAAGTTTGTGAGAACTATTTACAATATTAGCAAAAAATATTTTGTTACAACAACATTCTTGGATTCCACGAGTCGAGCGGGCGGTCTGGTCTTCCTCGTCGATCGCCTCAGCCCCAGTGGTGGTGCAGGTGCTTGCTCAGGCGTTGTCGTCTCCGGGAGCGTTTCGGTGTTTGTTCCTGTTTTACTCCTGGGCGGGCACGGGAGGAGGACCGATCCCCCCGGGAAGGGGGCGGTCGCGGGGTGCGCCGGTGGCAGGGAGGGGATGATCGGTGTCGGGGGTGCAGCAAATACAACTGGTTAACTGTTATCTAATTCCTATTTCCCTGCTTTAACTTGCTCCTCACTCATTACACACACAGACAAGACAGGTAAGTAAGTGTTGGGCCTATAGAAAGTGAGTCTGAAGAATTAATAATGGAAAATAAGGAGATGGCAGATGAATTGAACAGGTATTTTGCATCGGTCTGCACTGTGGAGGATACAAGCAACATTCCAGAAATGGCTGTAACTCAGGAAGTGGAAGGGAGAGAGGAACTCGGGAAAATTACAATCACCAGAGAAGTGGTACTGAGTAAGTTATCGGAACAGCAAGCTAACAAGTCCGGGGCCCTCATGGACTTTATCTTAGAGTCTTAAAAGAAGTGGCCAGTGGGAAGGTTGACGCGTAGATTTAAATTTTCCAAAATTGCCTAGATTTGGAGAAGGTCTCATTTGATTGGAAAATAGCGAGTGTAACATTTTAGTCAAAAGGTAGGAAGACAGAAATCAGGAAACTACATGTGAATTAGCATAACATCTTTCATAGAGAAAATGTATGAAACTATGATTAAAGATTTTAGAGCGGACTTCCGGTGGCGCACTCGGGGAAGCAGGTCGCAGGTCGGATTGCTACCGCTCGCGATGGGCAAACGGACATTTCAAACGGACTTTTGCGGGACCTGGCGACCTGGTTAGGTTGAGGGGACGATAGGGAAGAGGTTCCCCCCCCCCCCCCCCCCCCCCGCCGCACACACACACACACACAAGCCGAGACACACCTCTCCTCACGCAATCAGTCTGCGGCCACGCCATTTCCTGCCCAGAGCCAACCCCCCAGGCCGTCACTCACCTCCTCGCTGGTCGGCGTGAGCCTGGAGCACCGGGTCACGCCGATGAAAAGGAGGTTTGATTCACGTCGACGTGAACGGTCATCACGTCGACGGGACTTCGGCCCATCCGGAAGGGAGAATATCGGCAGGCCGAAAATCGGCTGCCTTGCGCAGACCCATGACATTCTCTGCGGCAGCGGCGCCATTAACGCCCCGCCGACTTTTCTCCCTTCGGAGACTTCGGCGGGGGCGGGGGCGGGATTCACGGCGGCCAACGGCCATTCTCCGACCCGGCGGGGGGTCGGAGAATGACGCCCCACGTTTCTGTTGCTGGGCGTATTGAAATTCATCGATGTTTCATTCATGTTGCTGATATGAGGTAATGGGTACTTGTGGTTTCGCTGCTTTCTGATAATGAATTGTTGGAAATTGTTAATTTAGGTATCAAGGTCGTTTGGTAGTCACTGGGCGATCTTGGTTTTCCTATCGCAACATGAGAAATTTTGATTCCATAATGAGGCCATACCAAACTAGCTGTTGCTCTGAAAGCTTTCTGGACTCAACCCTTTCGAGTTAGTTTCAACCCCTCCCAACAGTACTAGCAAAACACTCCGTAAGGAATGTTCATGTTCAGGTGTAAGCCATCCGACTTGTCCTGGTGCTATCTCCCCAGAGCCAGTCCCAGTGTCCCTCCCACATGCACCATCATTCCAGCCATGTATTCATCGGCCTTATCCTCCTGTTTCGGTACTCACATGCTAATTTTTTACCTCGTTCCCTAAATTCCGATTGCAGGACCCCTTCCAACCAAGGCATTTGGTACCAACATGGACCACGATCTCTGGCTTTCACCCTCGCCTAGAAAGATGTTCTGCAGCCAATCTGTGATATCAGTGACCTGGCACGAGGAGGCAACATATCCTGGAGTCATGTCTACAGCTGCAGAAACACCTGTCTGTTCTTCTAACTAATGAATCCCCTATCATTACTGTTCTTCCTCTCTTCTTCCTCCCCTCTCTATAGCTGACCCACCCATGGTTTCACAAAGGTGGCTCTGACTATTTCTCTGTGGAACTGTAGCGCACAATGACTTACGAGAGACGAGAAGTGATGAAGTCGATCCAGGCTTTATTAAGCGATGCTTGCCCCCAGCAGCTCAGCAACAGAATGAAGCTGCGGGGAGAAGCTCGGGTTCTTATACTCCGCCTTCAGGGCGGAGCCAGGAGTCGGCAGCCAACCAGGACCCGGGATCTGTCAGCCAATAGCATCTTGGCTTCACAGTCCCACATGACCCCTAATACATACCACCACATTCACCCCTTGTTAAAAAGGAACCCGGCAGGGTGGTGGTTCGCATGGTGGTAGGGGTTTACAAGGCTGGCCCTGGAAGGAAAATTTCGGACAGTGTTACTACAGTTTTAGCCCTACACTGGGCTATGTACAAGTTTGTGAGAACTATTTACAATATTAGCAAAAAATATTTTGTTACAACAACATTCTTGGATTCCACGAGTCGAGCGGGCGGTCTGGTCTTCCTCGTCGATCGCCTCAGCCCCGGTGGTGGTGCAGGTGCTTGCTCAGGCGTTGTCGTCTCCGGGAGCGTTTCAGTGTTTGTTCCTGTTTTACTCCTGGGCGGGCACGGGAGGAGGACCGATCCCCCCGGGAAGGGGGCTGTCGCGGGGTGCGCCGGTGGCAGGGAGGGGATGATCGGTGTCGGGGGTGCAGCAAATACAACTGGTTAACTGTTATCTAATTCCTTTTCCCTGCTTTAACTTGCTCCTCACTCATTACACACACAGACAAGACAGGTAAGTAAGTGTTGGGCCTATAGAAAGTGAGTCTGAAGAATTAATAATGGAAAATAAGGAGATGGCAGATGAATTGAACAGGTATTTTGCATCGGTCTGCACTGTGGAGGATACAAGCAACATTCCAGAAATGGCTGTAACTCAGGAAGTGGAAGGGAGAGAGGAACTCGGGAAAATTACAATCACCAGAGAAGCGGTACTGAGTAAGTTATCGGAACAGCAAGCTAACAAGTCCGGGGCCCTCATGGACTTTATCTTAGAGTCTTAAAAGAAGTGGCCAGTGAGAAAGTTGACGCGTAGATTTAAATTTTCCAAAATTGCCTAGATTTGGAGAAGGTCTCATTTGATTGGAAAATAGCGAGTGTAACATTTTAGTCAAAAGGTAGGAAGACAGAAATCAGGAAACTACAGGTGAATTAGCATAACATCTTTCATAGGGAAAAAGTATGAAACTATGATTAAAGATTTTAGAGCGGACTTCCGGTGGCGCACTCGAGGAAGCAGGTCGCAGGTCGGATTGCTACCGCTCGCGATGGGCAAACGGACATTTCAAACGGACTTTTGCGGGACCTGGCGACCTGGTTAGGTTGAGGGGACGATAGGGAAGAGGTTTCTCCCCCCCCCCCCCCCCCCCCCCCCCAGGGTATGAGCAGCTGGACCAGAAGTGGTCGAGTGGAGCGGCAAGGCTCGAAGCAGGAGCAGCGGGGACCCCAGGCCAGGCGGCGAAACATGGCGGATGGCAGGGACCAGGGAGCGGAGGCTCACTGGCCAAGGGAGCAGCAGATGGAGTTTTTTAAGAACTGCTTCGCCGAATTGATGAGGGCGGTAATGGACCGAATGGTCGAGGCTCAGGCGGTCCAGGAGAAGGCACTCAGGGAGGTTGAGGTGAAGCTCTCCAACCAGGCGGACACGGTGGCGGAACTGGAGCACGAGGTGGAAGAGCAGAACGCCCGCCAGAGGAGGATGCAGGAGAAGCTTGAAGAGCTGGGGAACAGAGCCAGGAGGCAGAATTTGAGGATCGTTGGACTCCCCGAGGGCTGCGAGGGGTCGGATATGGGTGCATACGTGAAAGGTATGCTCGAGGAGCTGATGGGGCCGGAGGCCTGCCCCCGGAGTTGGACGGGGCGCATAGAGCCCCCGCAAGGAAGCCCAGGACGGGCGACCGACCGAGGGCCTTGGTGGTCCGCTTTCACCAGCTTGCTGACAGGGAATGTGTGTTGCGATGGGCCAAGGCGGAGAGGAGCAGCAGAAAGGGAGAATTGTGAGGTGCGCATCTACCAGGGCTTGGGAACGGAGCTGGCCAAGAGGTGTGCAGGATTCATCAAGGTAAAGGCATCCCGCTACAAAAAGGAGATGAGATTTGGAATGCTGTATCCTGCGAAGCTTTGGGTTACGTTTGAGGAACTCCACTACTACTTTGAGACACCAGAACAGGTTTGGACTTTTATTAAAGAAAAGAAGCTGGACTTGAACTAACGGGCACTTAGTTTTCTCAGTGCTGTACAGTGGCAGCGGTCTGTTAACCTAACTTGCTCTGACTAGGAGTGGACTTTTAATAAAAGAAGAAGCTGGACTTGAACTAAAGGGCTCTGGGCTCTCAGAGCTGTAATATTCTATCCAAGATTGTTTTCAGCCAGGACAGAAAGCAGGGGCTGGAGGGCGCATTGTGTAGGGTGTTTTTTGGGGATAGCATCGAAGAGGGGGGGCGGGGTAGAGAGAGGGGCCCTGCAAAGGGGGCCCTGTGCTTGGTACATTTTGGCGGGAGATCGGGGCCTCAGAGAGAGGGATGGGCTAGGGGCTGGTTAAGGGACTTGAAAGGGCACGGTGAGATACAATCAGGTTAATGGGTCCTTGGTGTGTGGGGGGAGGGCCCGAGCGCTCGGGTGGGAGACAGACAAGCGCCAAGGGCAGGGGTCAGCATAGCTAGCGTAGGTCAGGGGGCCCCAGGGAGAGTAGGAGGAGGGGTGGGCTAGGGCCAAGCACAGGGCTGGCCTGTCAGGTCAGGCCTCTGGGGATAGGGGAGGTTGGGGTGGGGGTGGGGGTGGGGGGGGGGGGGGTGGCAGCCGGGAAGGCGAGCAGAGAAGACTTAAGTAGGCAAGGGGGGGGTGTTTAGGGATCCCCCAGGGGAGAAGGTCTCTTGCAGACTCTCAGGGAACAGTGCAGGAAACTGACAGCAGCACCACCCGAGGGAGTGGGGGGGGGGGGGGGGGGGGGAAGAGTTAGAGCCACGTTAGTTTATTTGAACATGTGGGGCAGGGCAAACAGAGCTGACAGGGAAGTGCTTTATTAACATGTTTATTCTTTCCCACTGTTTGTTTTCACTATGTTTAGGCTCTTTGCAGGGGGCCTGTTTTCTCTCTGGAAATGTTACAAATTTGTTTTAAATAAAAAATTGCAAAAAAAAAAAAAAAAAGATTTTAGAGCGGGGCATTTAGATAAATTCAAGATAGATCAGGCAGAATCAACATGGTTTTGTGAAAGGGAAATCATGTAACCAATTTATTGGAGTCATTTGAAGAAGTAACATGGGCTGTAGATAAAGTGGAACTGGTAGATGAACTGGACTTAGATTTCCTGAAAGTATGTGGTAAGGTGCCACATTGAATGTTTTATGGAAAATAAAAATGTAGGGGGTAACATATTGACATGGATAGAAGATTGGCCAGCTAACAGGAATCAGTGAGTAGGCAGAAATGGATCATTTTGTGGTTGACAGGATGTAACAAGTGGTGTGCAACAGAGATCAGTGCTGGGTCTTCAAATGAGTAGACTGAAGGTATGGTTACTAAATTTGCTGATGACAGAGAGATAGATTGGAAAGTAAGTTGTGAAGAGGACGTTAGGAGGGCGACAAAGGGATAGAGTTAGGTTAGGTGAGTGGGTAAAGATCTGGCAAACAGAGCATAATGTGGGAAAATGTGAAATTGTCCATGTTGGCAGGATGAATAAAAAAGAAGCATATTATCTAAATGGTGACAGATTGCAGAGCTCTGAGATGCAGAGGGGTCTGGATGTCCTCGGGCATGAATATCAAAAGGTTAGTTTACAGGTCCAGCAAGTAATTAGGAAAGCTAATAGAATGTTATTGCTAATGCGAGGGGGATGGATATAAAAGTAGACAGGTTATGCTTCAGTTATACAGGGAATTTGTGAGACCACATCTGGAGTATTATGTACAGTACTCATCACCTTCATTAAGGAAAGTGTTACAACCCCCTGGGCTAGTGCCCCAGTTGACCTGGAGTCACAACACAAATGAATTAACCATAATTCTTAGAAAAAAACCAAAGTCTTTGTCCCTTGGCTGCCCAATAATTACAATCACCAGGTTTGTAAATGTAAACACTTTTTATGAATAACAAGAACTGTAATGAACTATACAACTGGTTAACTAATATCTAATTCCTATTTACCCACTTTAACCTGCCCCCCCCCCCACCCCCACACACATACACACACTACACACACAGACAAGACAGACAAACATAGAGGGGAAAAAAAGGGGGGGGGAATCATAAGTAAAAGGAAAAGAAAATCTTTGTTTCAGATCATGTTTTTTAGCACCTTACTCCTCTCCAACTTTGCTTTCAGTTCCAGATGTTGCTGTAGATTCATTGAGGCCTCTGTAGTTTCAGAAATACAGCACTCAGCCTTTCTGGAGAGAGGGAGAGCAGGCATTGTCTTTGTTTGCAGCTTGTAATGGTGTTTCTGTAGATTCATTAATTCATTCAGGTTTTCTGCAGCATCAAGAATACAGCACTCACAGCCTTTCTGGAGAGCGAGAGAAAGCAGATCCTTGTCTTTCTGTTTCTAGGACTCAACTACTCCCTCATGTCTCTGAGAACCATCCCACTGGGTTAGGGTCCAATCACCACTGGGCAGATTACAGCCTTTTGGCCAATTCATTGACCACCAGCCAATCAATCAAACCAAGTCCCCCTCCATCTCTCTCTCTAGTGCTGAAAAGTCTGAAGCTCCTGTTCAAACTAGCAGAAATAGCAGAGTGTTCTCTCCTGTAACTTCTGAATTCCTCATTCTCACTGCTGCTTGACTTAAAGATACATGTCCATTAATCACCCATGGATCAAAAATGATAACGGCAAAATAAAAGAAAGGGGGAATAAGGGAATAAACGGGAAGGACCCTCTCAAAAGAAGTTCAGAGAAGGTTTGCTTGTCTAATGCCAAGACTGTGCGGGTTTTCTTAGGAGGAAAGGTTAGAATGGTTAGGCTTGTATCCACAGCAGTTTAGAAGAGTAAGAGGCAACTTTGATTGAAACATATAAGATCTGACAGAGTCTTTCAATATTATTAATGCTCATTGAGATAGATTCTTTAAAAGCAAGGGGGCGAAAGAGTGTTGAGGGTAGGCGTGAATGTGGAATTGAGGTTACAATCAGATCAGATCTTGTTGAATGGTGGAGCAGGTTCTTGGGGTCTCGTAACCAATTTATGCCCCTAATTAGTATGTTTGTGTCTTCTCCTAGTGAAAGCACATGCTTATGGTCTTTGTGGTCTTTGCCATTATATTGATAATACCATAGCTCACTGGACCTGTGGTGTCCACAACATAAAATATCTGGGGTGCCCTGGGTGAGTTGTAATGATATTGAGTGTAATGTTTCCCAGGTACGGAATCTCTGAGCCATTGTGTCCAGTCAGTTTGGCGGCGGTTGGTTGAATCATTGCTTGCCATTTCTGTTTTCTATCCATTATCCAATCCTCTAACCACGTTAACATATTACCCCCAACTGCATGAGCCCTCATTTCACCTATTAACCTTTTGTGCGGCACCTTATTTAATGCCTGTCAGTCAAATGCCCATTTAAGATTATTGAATTTGAGCCAAGTATATGAAATTCCCAGAAATGCAAAAATTGAACTGTCAGCCAGTTAAAATAATTCAGGGAGTTGCCTGCAAATAGCTCAGGATCTCCATAAAAAACATTGGTGTGCGCTGGGAATGAGTTCCTTCATTTTCTTTAAGGCCATGTTCAGCCGTGTGAGGTTAAGACCAGGCTTTGGCAGCAGTGTGATGCTGCAAAAATTCAAGCAATTGGGTTGTCATCATCTGCCAGTTATGCACACTGCCAGTAATCATTCGATGCCCAAACATACACATCCCTTTACCAAGATGGCAGCCTGCGCAGTTCCAGTTGGAAATGTGTGCATACACCTTGGACCCCACTTCAGTGTTAGGTGGCCGCACAGCAGCTGAACATTGGTGTTACGAAGCCCATAAAATTTAGGACTTCTTCTTTACCACCTTGTGGAAAGGTTGTTAGTGTATTATTCATACCTAGAATCCTGAAGAGAACCCAGGTCTTTTCCCAAAAGATCTTCTGGGAATGCGGGTGCAAATATCTCAGAACAATTGTGCTCTGTGTCGAGGAAGCAGCAGGATGCTGAGGGACTGTAAAACCAAACAATGCCTCCTGAGTGAAACAGAATTAATGTTTTGAGTTGAGTATGATTCTTCTTCAGTTCTTTGCACCCAAGAAGACCAAAATATTAACTCTGTTTCTCGCTCAACTGATACTGCCGTATCTGCTGAGTGTTTCCAGCATTTTCTGTTTTTATTTCAGATTTTCAGCATCTGCAGTACTTCATTTTTAATAAAGCTTCCTGAGTATTCAGAGCCCTTGGACTGAAAAAACCTCCTGGTATAAAGGAGTGGAGATGGAGATTAAAAAACAAAAATGTGAGGCTTCACTTATTGATGTTGTTTAGTGGAAATGACAATTCCTTTGCAAATTATATACTGCCCTTCACGGAAGTTCTTCTATTTTTCTTGTTGTTCTATCCTCAGCTGGCACTCAAATACTGTCTAAAGTGTTGGAATACAGAGTACGGCTCATCTAGTTTAAATGCAAGGAAACTCAACACTGGTACTTTTTTGAACTTATCTGATGTATTACCTAGGTTGAGTGTCAATGACCTCTCTTGGAAAAATACTCAAAATCCCTTATGAACCAGACTGTGTCTTTATCTGTCCAACCTTGAATATAATGAGATGCAATAATGAATGATGGCTCTTGCCACTGGAGTCTGACTTCTGAAATATGATCATGTGTCACCAGATATTTGGCAGACCAGGCAAACAATCAAGCTATATAAAAAAAGACAAATTTATTTTATAATAAAGAGATATATTCACAATAATCATGGCCCTTACTATGTTCACATATTGACAAAACAATAAAGATGCTTGTCAGCAGTAACTCTTAACCTAAGATTGATAATTGAATTACATTCACTCATGTTTTATTTTATCATGAGCTGTGGGTATTGACCTTAATGTAAACACTATTCACCTTGCAGAAAATAGCCACCAAAAACATACCTTAAACTTGGGTATATATTTTGGTCTTCTATAAAGAAACCAATGGTTTATCTGACAAAACAAAAATGCTCCATACAGACAGAAATCACCTTTTCTCTATCCTATAGACTGAGATTACCCAACTGCTTGGCAGTGCATATATATGGCTATCACCGTAACTGTAGTCAAAATGGCAGAAAGTTTGCCAACCTGAAATTGGGAGTTGCCATTGTTGGTGTAAATTTCCTGCTGAGACAGTGAACTTTGGACGAAGAGTGACTCTAACAGATGTATTCTCTCCAAAAACAATGGGCCCGTGATGATCAGTGCTCCACGGACCACAGGAGCTGTTATTCTAAGCTGTCAAAACAGCTGCGGGAGGTCTAAATCCACATCCAGGACTGGCAATGTATGACCTTATGACTGGCAACTCATAACCTTATGACCTTATGTAATCATGCGCGCAACATATTGATTGGATGAATGTAACATACAGTGTAAAGAATTTATAACTATATATGGAATGAACTGCGATACAAAGAGAATTGATTGGCTGTATGTAAATGAGAATGCAAACTAATTCTGCTTTTGAAAGAGTATATTGACCCAGTTTAAGCCACAGCTCAGTGAGAAAGTGTGCTGGCAAGACTGAGGGGTCTAGGACCTTTCTTCCAGAGCTCTGCAACAACAAATTCCTTCTTTTGCTCACGTTAAGGTCTAGATTGTCATAGAATTTACAGTGCAGAAGGAGGCCATTTGGCCCATCGAGTCTGCACCAACTCTTGGAAAGAGCACCCTACCCAAGGTCAACACCTCCACCCTATCCCCACAACCCAGCAACCCCACCCAACACTAAGGGCAATTTTGGACACTAAGGGCAATTTATCACGGCCAATCCACCTAACCTGCACATCTTTGGACTGTTGGAGGAAACCGGAGCACCCGGAGGAAACCTACGCACACACGGGGAGGACATGCAGACTCCGCACAGACAGTGACCCAAGCCGGAATCGAACCTGGGACCCTGGAGCTGTGAAGCAATTGTGCTATCCACAATGCTACCGTGCTGCCCGTGCTCTACCGTACTTGTGAATATTTTCACACAACATCATAAAAAACTAAAAGGTGCAATCTTTTTTTTTAAACAGGCCAGATAAGGCGGCTATAAATTTCAAATAAGCGTGCAAACTGCACACCTAGAAATAGAGTATGGATGTGGTTAAACGTCCACTCGTGAACTTTATTGATCAGAATTGCTATCCTGGTAAGCACCATCATAATGGACGGCCCTAACTACTTAACAATCTCAATAAAGACAGCATTTTCAACTATTATTATATCAAGATATTTTTGTTGAAGAGGAGATTTGTGATCAAGACTTGTCATTTGTAACTCAGATATTTTGCTTCCTCCATTTCCTTGTCCGACGATCTTACGGGTGCCGATTCAGGAGCTGGTTAATACTCAGTTAATTAGATTGTTCTGCTAAAAATAACTTTCCTCGGATCAGAGAAAAGACTTTTGAGCTTAATTTCATATATTCTGAGATAAACTCCAACACGGTGCAGAAGGTTGACATTCTAACTTCAGGATAAAGTGACATCACCGCGGTTGAATTATTTTCAAAGAATCTTCCTAGTTTATTGACGGAGGCATTAGAGAAGACATAAGATACAACTGCTTGCTCGTAAATATCCCACAGCCCGCTGGTATACATCTACTTCAAAAAAACATTTGAAAACACCTGTCCTTTAGAACAGTCCCATTTAAAACTTCCTTTAATTTCTTAATGCTTTTATTATTTGTTCATGGGACATGGGCTGTACCAGCATTTATTACCCATCCCTAATTGCCCTTGAGGAGCAAGTTAAGAGTCAACTACATTACTGTGGGTCTGGAGTCATATGTAGGCCAGACCAGGTAAGGACGGCAGATTTTGGTTCCTAAAGGACATTAGTGAACCAGATGATTTTTAAAGACAATTGACAATGGTTTCATGGTCATCATTAGACTTTTAATTGCAGATTTTTATTGAATTCAAATTTCACCATCTGCAGTGGCAGGATTTGAACCTAGGTCCCCAGAGCTTTACTCTGGGTCTCTAGTTAAGTAGTCCAGTGACAATACCACCATGCCACCGCCTCCCCCTAAATGTTCCAATGTTCATTCCATAGAATTTCCAAGATCAGGCTGCCATTTTCTTCTGGCCATAATGTCCTCTGATTTAGGGTGTGAACAGGTCCTCTAAGGTTCCATCAAAGCCAAACAATGAGTACTTTGTCCACCTGTGAAGTGTAATGTAATGCTGAGAGAATTTGCGGTATTTCTGGCGGCATGCAATGATATTAGAGAGAATTTTCCTTGTATCAGTCTGCTCTCCATACTTGTTTTGTAATGAAAATAGTGTCAGATTTAAAAGAAAATACTTGACTGGAACATGCCACATAACTTATCAGAATACGCAACCTGATCAGAATTCACTCCTTCAATAATTGACTCAACTGGCGACTTTATCCACTATGTTAAACCAACGTGAGTATTTGGAAACCAGCAATCAGGACAAAATAGTCACAATGCTGCGCCTCTCATTTTCCTCAGGACAAAAAGTCGAGTGTTGCATACTACCAATCCAGTTGTCCTCTTGAGATTTACTTTGAGATTATATATATTGTAGTGAGTCATTCACACGTAACATTTATCTTAATGATATAAAACATTCTTTCCAGAACCCTGCTCAAATGTTTGGTTTTATGGATAATCCGCTTTATTGGTTTAAACAGTTGCATATCTGAGGTACAGGTCAGATGAAAATTATGGTTTTGACTTCTTTTTGATTAATAAGCAGGGCTGCTAACCCTATGAAGGAAAACAGATTATAGTCTTATCCTATACGCAAGGCACGGGCTATGTCTCGTTGTGTTATGATAATATAAACAATGTTCTTTAGTAATGTGCTCATTCCAAACATGATCCAGCAACGCTGTGTAATGCATATCATTGTGATTATGCATATGCAGTGCTGCAAAAACAATACTATAATTTCATAATGTGCCCAAGATTCAGTGCCTTTCAGCATGTTTCAGACACTGATTCATCTTCAGCTTATCCAGAGACCTAAAAGGATTGGAATTGTACTTTTGACCTGATGATTTTGAATAAAAAAGGTTGGCGTTTAATCCAATACATCTTTCAAGCCATGATCAGAAAATAATATCGACTGGGATTTGTAAATTGACTGCGCAATGTCAACAGATTAACCAGAGCAACAGCTATATATTCATTATTTGGCTTGTGTGATTGTCATCTTGTATCACCATACAGGCTATGAAAATTGGCATCCACAATGAGGACTGCAGCGGCCACAAAACTAAATGAGTATCCGCATAATGTTTGAACATCATATTCTACGAGCGATAGCAATCATTAGGCAATGATTATCAAGTCTCCAATCTAACACAGGGGTTCAGATGACAGTTACAAACTGTGGGAACTTCCCCTGAACTGATTTGCATCAGTTGAAAAATAACATAAAGGCACAGTTCCAGATCATTTTGGTCTCTGTATAAGCTGAAGATGAACCGATGTCTCGAGCATTCCAAGGGTTATTGCACTTTTGGGCACTTTAGTAATTGACATTAATGCTTTACATTGTATATACAATGCCATGCTTTACTCAGGCTGGCTACAGCATCATTATATTTTGAACTAAACAATTTTCGAAACTGCGTTACCATGTTCTGTGCACATATTCTGCAAAACATTTTCTTATCAAACCAATAATCAAAACTACCCATTAATCTATCCATAACCAAATAGTTTCAAATGAAATTGTTTTAGAATGATAGAATTGTAGTCAAAAAAAAAATCTGTGTTATTACTTTTAATGATAACCCAGATATACCTACATACTTAAAGAGTCATCTAGATCAAGGAGGTGAGGCGGAAGGTGGGGGAGAATGAGGACGAGATCCTGGGCCTGGCGGTGAAGGTGGAGGCGCATGAGGCGCTACATAAGAGATGGCAAGAGTGGCTAGATGACCTTGAGTACAGGTCTCGGAGCCATAATCTGCGGATCCTGGGCCTTCCCAAAGTGCGGAGAAGGCGGACGCGAACACGTACGTGACCATGATGTTGGGGACGCTGATGGGCGCGGGGGCCTTCCTGCGGCCCTTGGAGCTGGATGAGGCGCATAGGGCCCTCGCCAGAAAGCCGAGGGTGAATGAGCCACCGAGGGCAATGGTGATACGGTTTCATCGTTTGACAGACCGGGAGGGTCAGCGTCCTGCGGTGGGCGAAGAAAGAACGGAGCAGTAAGTGGGAGAACGATGAGATCCGTATCTACCAGGACTTGGGAGCTGAGTTGGCGAGGAGGCATGCGGGGTTCAACCGGGCTAAGACGATCCTCCACAGCAAAGGGGTGAAGTTTGGGCTCCTTCATCCAGCGAGGCTCTGGGTAACATTCCAGGACAGGCACCATTATTTTGATATGTCGGATGAGGCGTGGTTGTTCATCAGGCACGAGATGCTGGACCTGAACTAAGGGACAGTTGTATGGGGGTGAAATGTGCGGGTGGGGGTGGACCTGGGGTAAGATGGCGGGTAAAGCATAAGGTTATTTGCTTGTCTGCTCCAGTTTGGTCGGTGGTTTTGTTGTTTGTTTTGTTTTTATGGGGTTTGGTTTTAGGGGGCGGGAAACGCCCGGGACGGGTTGTCTGGCGCACGGGAAGGCCCCAGTTGGCGCTTGCCCCTCTACCCTGTGGGGAGGGGGGGTTGGGTGGCCCGAAGGAGGCAACATGTTTAGGGTCGACATATAGGGGCGGGAGCGGCCGGGGTCAGCATGGGTGAGCTGACTCACGGAAGTATAGAGGGGGGAAAATCAGAGCTAAGCGGATGCTTGGCGGGGGGCGGGGATGGGGGGGGGGGGTTTGCTGCTGTGCTGACTGAAGGGGAAACAGGTGATGGGAATGGATGGAGAGTCGGGCTGGGGGACCGCCGAGGGGAGGGCTGGAATCTGGAGGCGGGGGCACGTGGCTGGCCGAAAAAGGGAGATGGTTAGTTGGCAGGATGGGGGGTGGCCAACCCCCCGACCAGGCTGATCATGTGGAACGTGAGGGGCCTGAATGGGCCGGTTGAGAGGTCCCGCGAGTTCTCGCATTTAATGGGGTTGAAGGCGGACGTGGCCATGTTGCAAGAGACGCACTTAAAGCTCTCGGACCAGACAAGGCTAAGGAAAGGATGGGTGGGATAGGTGTTCACTGAGGATTAGACTCAAAGACCAGTGGGGTGGCAATTTTGGTTAGTAAACGAGTGGCATTTGAGGCGGGGAGTATCGTGGCGGACAAAGGGGGCAGGTACATAATAGTGTGTGGCAAGCTGCAGGGGTCCCGGGTGGTGAAAGTGAATGTGTATGCCCCAAACTGGGACGATGCGGACTTCATGAGACAGGTGTTTGGTAGGATCCCGGACTTGGAGTCAAGTAACCTGATTATGGGAGGGGACTTTAATACGGCTTTGGACACGATTTTGGACCGTTCCAAGTCCAGGCCGGGAAAGAGGCCGGCGGCGGCCAGGGCCTTGTGGGAGTTCATGGGCCAGATGGGGGGTGTGGACCCGTGGAGGTTTGCGCGGCCAAGGGCGAAGGAGTTCTCCTTTTTCTCCCACGTCCATAAAGTCTATTCGCGGATAGACTTCTTTGTGTTGAGTAGGGCGTTGATCCCGAGAGTGGAGGGGGTTGAATACTCGGCATTGCGGTCTCGGACCATGCCCCGCACTGGGTGGACCTGCGGCTGGGGGCGGAGCAGGGTCAGCACTCTCTCTGGAGACTGGATGTGGGGCTTCTGGCGGATGAGATGGTGTGTGGGCGGATAGGGAGGAACATTGAGAACTATGTGGGAGCGAATGTCACAGGGGAGGTAACGGTGGCAGTGGTGTGGGAGGCTTTGAAGGCGGTCGTTAGGGGAGAGTTAATCTCCATCAGGTCCCACAGAGAGAAGAAGGAGAGAGCGGAGAGGGAGAGGCTGGTGGGAGAGATACTCCGGGTAGACATGAGATACATGGAGGCCCCAGAGGGGGGGCTGCTGAACGAACGCCGGAAACTTCAGGCGGAGTTCGATTTGCTGACCATGGGGAAGGCGGAGGCGCAGTTAAGGAAAGTGAAAGGGGCAGTCTATGAGTATGGGGAGAAAGCGAGTAGGATGCTGGCGCACCAGCTGCGCAAGAGGGAGGCGGCTAGAGGGATTGGGGAGTGCGGGATAAGGGGGGCAACATGGGGGGCTGAGCCTAGAGAGGGTCAATGAAGTCTTCAGGAAGTTCTACGGGAAGTTATACGAGTCGGAACACTCTGGGGAGGGAGAAGGGATGAGGCAGTTTATGGACCGGTTGAGGTTCCCGAGAGTGGAAGTGGAGTGGGTGGAGGGATTGGGGGCCCCAATTGAGTTGGAGGAGGTAGTCAGGGGGCTGGCAAGCATGCAGTCGGGCAAGGCCCTGGGTCCGGATGGCTTCCCTGTAGAATTTTATAAGAAGTTCTTGGAGCTACTGAGCCTAGTCATGCTAAGAACCTTTAATGAGGTAAAGGAGAGAGGGGCCCTCCCACTGACGATGTCGCAGGCATTGATTTCGCTTATCTTGAAGACGGAGAAGCACCCGCTTCAGTGTGGGTCCTACAGGCCGATATCGCTCCTGAATGTAGACACCAAACTGTCGGCAAAAATTCTGGCCACCAGAATAGAGGACTGTGTCCCGGGAGTGATTGGGGAGGACCAGACGGGTTTCGTTAACGACCGCCTTCAAAGCCTCCCAGAACACGAATGTGAGGAGGCTCCTAAATTATATCAGGATGCCCTCGGAGGGGGAGGATGCGGAAGTGGTGGCTGCACTGGACGCGGAGAAGGCCTTTGACAGGGTAGAGTGGGAGTATTTGTGGGAGGCGTTAGGCAGGTTTGGAATCGGTGAGGGATTTATAGGGTGGGTCAAGCTGCTGTATCAGGCCACTGTAGCGAGTGTGTCCACGAACCGGCTAAGGTCGGAGTATTTCAGGCTGCACCGGGGGACGAGGCAGGGGTGTACCCTGTCCCCTTTGCTGTTTGCCCTGGCAATTGAGCCATTGGCCATTGCGCTCAGGACTTCAAGGGATTGGAGGGGGCTGGTGCACGGGGGGGAGGAACACCGGGTCTCCCTCTATGCGGATGACCTGTTGTTTTGGACCTGCTAGAGGGGATGGGGGAGGTCATGCGGATCCTGAGGGACTTTGGGAGCTTGTCGGGTATAAATTGAACGTGGGGAAGAGTGAGCTGTTCGTGGTCCACGCTAGGGGCCAGGAGGAAAGACTGAGGGAGCTCCCGCTCAAGATAGTGGAGAGGAGCTTTCGGTTCTTGGGGATACAAGTGGCCAGGAACTGGGATGCCCTGCACAGGTTCAACTTAACCCGGCTCGTGTAGCAGATGGAGGGAGAGTTTAAAAGGTGGGATATGCTCCCGCTTTCCCTGGCGGGGTGAGTGCAGACTGTGAAGATGACGGTTCTCCCCAGGTTCCTCTTCGTCTTGGGGGGGACTGTTGATATAATGTAAGTTTTATAAGAACACAACACCCACCTTGTTTTGTTTAATAATTCTTGTTTACTTTTATTATTATTTGTATTTCTGTTTTTGTTATGTAAAGACGTTGGTTGGGAAAGCTTTAATAAAACATTTATTAAAGAGTCATCTATGTAAAATCTATGTGAAACGTGATTGTGAAATGATATTTGTATGGGTAAATTATCCCTGGGCTTTTAGGTATGGAATAATCAATATTAAAGATCCAGGGAAGATTGTCTTACACTGTCAGTGTTAAAGCTATTTGGCTGGTAATTGTTGGACTGAATATAAACTTGCTGAACATGGCACCAGTAGAGTGGTCCTGAAATTACATTGGGTCATTCACTGTCCTTTATGTTGGCAGAATAGCTGTCATTATCTTAGTAGAGTCCTGAGATTGATTTGAAATAGAAACAGAGACTGAGAGACTTCAAAGCTGCAGAATATGTTGTCAGTACATACACTTATTCAAGTAATTTTGAAGATGATTTGTCTGGTACCTTCGGATACTTTTGAAAGCTACAGTCTGTTGTGGGTATTTATGCAAATAAGGTGTGTGATGAATGATATCTGTATACATATGTACCTTTAATGCGTAGGCCCCTTTAAGACCGGGTTTGGAACCCTGTGGGACTCCGCCTCCGGCTCCGCCCCCAGGAAGTTGTATATAAGGTTACGTTCAGTAGGCAGCGTGCAGTGAGCACACTTCTCGGCAGCTGTCTGGTTTTCTGGTTATTAAAGCCTTTGTATTATCAAATTCCTTTCCGGCGTCGTAATTGAGGTGCATACTTGCCTGAGTGTGTTCCTCTTGTCTTCAATTGCAAGTTGCTAATAAGATTATCAGGCATCCAGATGTATCTCACACTGTTGTCAGAAAGCGGGATAGCTACATGGAGATTCCAAACTAAATTTTGGGAGTATAAGTAAAATGGAAAAAGCAAACGTAAAATGGGAAAGATGTTCAAACCATGGCTTACAAGGGAAATTAGACATAGTATTAGATCCAAGGAAGAAGCGTGCAAACTGGCCAAGAAAAACAACAGACCTGAGGATTGGGAGCAGTTTAGAATTCAGAAAAGGAGGACAAAGGGATTGATTAAGAAGGGGAAAATAGTATGAGAATAAGCTTGCGGGGAACATAAAAACTGACTTCTATAAGTACGTGAAGAGAAGAAGATTGGTGAATGTAGGCTCCTTACAGTCAGAAACAGGGGAATTTATAATGGGGAACAAAGAAATGGCTGACCAACTAAATGCATACTTTGGTTCTGTCTTCACAAAGAAGGACACAAATAATGTGCTGGAAATGTTGGGGAACACGGGGTTCCATGAGAGGGAAGAACTGAAGTAAATCTGTGTTAGTAGGGAATGGTGTTGGGGAAATTGATGGGATTGTAGGCTGATAAATCCCCAGGGTCTGATAATCTATATCACAGACTACTTAAGGAGACGGCTCTAGAAATAGTGGATGTATTGATGACCATTTTACAAGATTGGAGGGTAGCTAATGTAACCACACTATTAAAAGGGAGGTAGAAAGAAAACAGGGAATTATAGACCAATCAGCCGGACATCGGTAATGGGGAAAATTCTAGAATCCATTATCAAGGATTTTATAGCAGAGTACTTGGGAAACAATGGCAGAATTGGACAGAGTCAACATGGATTTATGGATAGGAAACCATGTGATACAAATCTAGTAGAATTCTTCAGGGATGTAACTAGTAGAGTTGATAAAGGGGAACCAGTGGATGTGGTTTATTTGGACTTTCAGAAGGCTTTTGACAAAGTACCACATAAGAGACTAGTATGTAAAATTAAAGCGCATTGGATTCGGGGCAGGAATTGAAACCTGGTTGACAGTTAGGACACAAAGAGAAGGAATAAATGGGTCTTTTTCAAAATGGCAGGCAGTAACCAATGGGGTTACACAGGGATCTGTGCTGGGACCTCAGCTATTCACAATATATATTCATGATTTAGTTGAGGGAACAAAATGTAGTATCTCCAAATTTGCAGATGACACACAGCTGGGTGGGAGGGCAAGCTGTGAGGAAGATGCAGAGATCCTTCAGTGTGATTTGGACAAGTTGAGTGAGTAGGCAACTAAATGACAGATGCAGTATAATTTGGATAAATGTGATGTTATCTACTTTGGTAGCAATAACAGGAAGGCAGATTATTACCTGAATGGTCATAAATTAGGAGAGGGAAATGTGCACCGGGACGTGGGTGCCCTCGTACAACAGTCATGCAACAGTCGGGGCTGGTTTAGCACACTGGGATAAATAGCTGGCTTTTAAAGCAGACCAAGGCAGGCCAGCAGCACGGTTCAATTCCCGTACCAGCCTCCCCGCACAGGCACAAGAATGTGGCGACTCGGGGCTTTTCACAGTAACTTCATTGAAGCCTACTTGTGACAATAAGCGATTCTCATTTTCATTTCAATTTCATTTAAGGGAAGCATGCAGGTGCAGCAGGTGGTAAAGAAGGCAAATGGTATGTTGGCCTTCAAAGCAAAGGATTCGAGTACAGGAGCAGGGATATGTTGTTGCAATAATACATAATAATAGCCGCGGTGAGGCTACACCCGGAATACTGTGTGCAGTATTCCTCCTTATCTGAGGAAGGACATTCTTGCTATCGAGAGAGTGCAGAGAAGGTTTACCAGACTGATTCCTGGGATGACAGGACTGACGTATGAGGAGAGAGTGAGTTGGTTATGAGTGTATTCAGTAGAGTTCAGAAGAATTGGGGAGGATCTCTAGACACATATAAAATTCTAACATGACTAGACAGGGTAGATGCAAGAAGGATGTTCCCGATGGTGGGGGTGTCCAGAATAAAGGGTCACAGTCTAAGGATATGGTAGACCATTTAGGATTCCGAGAGAAATTTCTTCACCCAGAGGGCAGTCGGCCTGTGGAATTTGCAACCACAGAAAGCAGTTGAGGCCAAAACACTGTGGGCTGGATTCTCTGCCCCAGGACACCTGGAATGTGCTTCCCGATGGGACAAAGGATCGGGCATTGGAGCAAAATCGGGATCAGTGCCAGGCGCCAACCCGAATGAGATGCTCTGACCCCTCCCACTGGCTGCGTGAATAAGTTCCACACCTCACGTCAGCGGGAGCATGTAGATAAATGCAAAATGGATCATAATGACCCATTTGCATCTATTAAGTGGGCCCGATACACTATGCTCCGGCCTGCTATGACTGTCTGGTCTCCATGGCCGGGAATCACGTGGGCGCGGTTTACTTGTAGTCTTTACAATCGGGCCCTGGTGTGGTGGGCCACATGGTGGGCCAAGGGGGTACCATTGCCCCCTTGGCCCACCCGAAGGTCCACCACGCTCGGGTCAAGATGGTAGAGACCATCTGAGCCTATCCGAGATCCAAACCCTCCCCTCCCCACGCTGCACATCGGCCCGACCCAAAGAGATATAAGTGCACTAAGCATGTGATTTCACTGCACTTTCCACTCTTTGATGTGGGCAATGTTTACAAACATTGGGGTTTCACCACTTTGGCTACTGAAGCGTGAAAGTATATGAATGGATCAAAGCTGCATATGGTTTTTACTAGCTTTCAATCACAGAGCGCTACTCCAAGGCCTGCAGATAGTGGATCTGGGGAACCTGATGCAGGCCCAACTGCTCTCCTTCGAGGAATAGACACATGGATCTGCAAGGTAAGTATTACAGCTATAATGATTCCCGCTGCCCCTGCCTGGCCTGCTTTCTAGCTTCCAGACAGGGGCCTCTTTTCTGGATGGGGGAGGGAGAGGGGTGGGGGGTGCGAGGGTGGGCGGGTGTGTGTGGATGGGGTTCTTTTCAGCAGCGGTTCCCTGAGGGGGCCCTCCTATTACAGGGGTCCCAAGTGGACCCCTTATTTCAAGGGTCCCAGTGAGGGGTCCCCCTATTTCAAGGATCCTTGTGGAGCTCCCTGATATATGGGACCCTGTGGGGGGGGGGGGGGGCCCTATTACAGGGGTCACTGTGGGGGTCCTCTGATACCAGGGGTCTCTGAACGGGCTGGGTTAACTCACCTCTGTACATGGTGGTGGGAGGGGCATCCAGGAAATCCGGGGGTGGGGGGGGGATGATGTGCTGTGGGAGGGCTGGATCCGATTTGCAGTGAGGGGGGTCGTGGCCGATGTGCGGTGAACCTAATTAGAGGTTTACCGTTCCTCACACAAAAACCCTAAACTAAACTCAACTGAAGTCCGTACCTCCTTATTTCTAATATGCAACAATGCAAACAACAAATCTCACTTAAACCTACCCCTGCTTCTCGACAACTCCAATATCGCAATAAAACATTTGTGAATGATCAGAATGTCTTCTGCTGCCTAATTCAGTAAATGGATAAAACACTCATCTTTGTGCTTTTTTTCAAAAGTAAGGCATTGGCCTCAGCAGTCACCATCGCCAAGCGACAGGCATTGACGTCTGAGAAAGAGGAGGGGAACTCAGATGGTGTATTGTTCCATCCTTACCCTGCACCAACCATCAGCTAAGATATTAGCATCTTGGTGGTTTTGTTACAAGGCCATTAATTTTGAAAATATGATTTTTCCGCTTTGAACTGATCGGGAATTTTGCAATTTGAAATGAAGCAGAGAAAGCTGCTTAAAAAAGTAAGGCCACATTGCAAAGTGGAGGAGGGAAGAAAACAACTCACCCTCAGGGGAGTGTGAAGCGAGACATTTCCTACAGTCCAGATACCATTTGAAACTTGTAACTGTCGCAGGAAGAGACATTAAAAATGAAAAGTATTGGATATTTAAGCAACGGCTGCCACAGGTAGGCACATCCAAACCCTCTTAAAACTACACAATAGGTGAAGTATTTCAAGGCAAGGCTGCCAGCCACAGGAGAGAGATTGTAAACAACAGAGATGGTGTCAAGAAAGTCTTCTGCAGAGGCAACAAGCTGAGAGCTGCTCTCTCCCCTCTCTCTCGTTTGAAATAAGAGTGCCACCTGGTTCGAGAAGCCAACCCTATCTGAGAACCGGAATTTCCTAATAATTACAGTATCTTATACATCTGACTATATCCACGAAACCAAACTAACCTATATGAAATTAAATGAAATGAAAATCGTCCACTATGTTTACAATCTATGCCTCAAGGACAATCAACGCACACTTAACGATATATTATTTTACCCTTGTTATTGAAGTTTGTGCGGGTTAATGTTTGCGTGTTTAGTGCTTAATAAATTTCCTCTTTCTTTGACTCAGGAAAATCTTGTTTTATGGTTTCCTATTGCTCACCACTTAAATAGTTAAACACATTCTGATTTGGAAAAGGATTATCCTTGTGAAAAGGAAACTGAAACCTTTGTTGTGACCAATGGAGGAGGTTGAATTGCAGGAAACCACATCACCCCTTCTCACCTGGCCCCAACAGCATGCAAGCAACGGTCAAAACCATATCACCACTGGGCCAGCTGGTGGAGGCAATGACAGTATGACTCTTGGGAAAGTGTAAGACACCAGGAAGATACTGAACCGCAGGTGGATGAGGAGTCCCAGGAGATGACCAGAGGTAGGGTGTTGGGTGGGAGAGAAGTGTGAGGATCTGATGGAGATTCCAGAGGATGTGCATGCTCCTGAAAGGACAGTGGAGTAGTCAAGCCAGGCCATGAGCAGTGCAATCTCTCTCTCATTTGTGTGTGTGGCTTCTTTCATCAAGAGATTAGTGACTCATGTGTTGAGCCAGAATTAGCAGAATATTCAGGGCTGCTGGTTTACATACAGACCTGAAAGCCATCACATTGGCCCTCTTTGCTTGACCTCAGTGACAATGTGAAAGCGCAGCAGCATATCTGGACTCTCTACCTGGTCCAAATTCTTCCGAGGAAAGCAGGGAGACACAATTGGATCTCATGATGGTGCATAAACAATAGCTGTCTGCTCCTGGGAGCCACTCTCACAGCATCTCCTCTGGCCTTGATGGTGATAGCATCTCCTCTGGCCCTCTGGTTGTGACACCAGCGCCTCAGTATGTCATGATGTCAGAGGAGGCTCCTGCCTCTGAGCAGGTGTCGCTCACAATGCTGGGGTTCTCTTGGCCTCAGGTGACCAGAGGATGCCTATCAAGGTCATCCAGGCCAACAGGGCATCGTGGTCAGCAACCCACCTTCTGGACAGTGAGCCATGATGGAGGAGGACTGTGGCACATATTATGGGCCAGGGTTTAGAGAACCCCAAAGTGTATCATGGAGTTCGCCTGACCCTCAACTTTTAATAGATTGTGGTATGGGGAGCACCCGGCCCACGCTACAGGTGTGGTACAGCAGAAATGGAAAAATATTTTTTAAAGCAAAACAATGTTTATTCTATGAACTCAAGTTAACCTTTTTAAAACATACAGTGAACATCTTAGCAACCATTAATTCAAATACAACCCCCAAAGAATACAACACTAAGTAATCCTTACTTTCCTTTTAACATCCATAAGACTTTAAAAAAAAATATTAACAGAAACACATTAGGTTTAAATTCACTACTGAGAACAATTATAACTCTGAATTCACCAAATGATCAAGAGATAGTCTTTACATGGCAGAGAGAACAACATTACACATTCTCTGGCTGACTGCAGCTCCAACACTGAAACGAAACCAAAAAAACACAGACACACCCAAGCTTTTCTCAAAGTGAAACTAAAAAGCAGAGCCAGAGCTCAACTCCACCCACACTCTGACATCACTGCAGTAACATGAGAAGACAAACATTTCTTAAAGTGACATTCTCATGACACCTCCCCCCAAGAAAAAAAAAACCCATCAACTTCAAGATGGTTTCATTTTTCACCTTTTCACTATTCTTTAAGAAATGCACACAGTCAATATACTTTTTCGTTTCAAAAAGAACAACACACGCAAACAGGTATAGTAATACAGTCCATTTTTGTTCTTCTTCCTCCAACTGGAATCCCTCTTGATTGACAGTCTGTTTGAACAAGACAGTCTCTGAACGATCCATCCATTTCTCTATGCCTCGGCATGTCTCTTTAAAGTCAGATACTTTAGTTCAATCTGATCACAGAGTCCCTTGTAATTCTTCAACACAGGAGCATTGTTTTTCACAGCTTTCAGTTAGTCAAATGCTTGTTGTAACTCCGCTGTCCACTGAAATTTTCAACGTTTCTTCAGCAAGTCCATCAGTGGAGCAATCACACCACAAACATTTGGCACAAATGAGCGATCAAATCCACTCATGCCAAGAAATCTCATTATTTCCCTTTGTCTCGAGGGTATTGGAAACTCCTCAATAACTTTTGTTTTCACATCCCATGTGACCATTCGACCCTGTCCGATTGTATGGCCAAGGAAAGTGACTTGGGTTTCTCCAAATTCACTTTTGGCTACGTTTACCACCAAACCCGCCTCCTGAAGTCGATCGAATAACTCCATCAGATGCTTTAAATGTTCTTTCCATGTCGGGCTGAAAATTAACAGATCGTCTATGTACTGCACAATTGGGTAATCCTGAAACAACTTTGTTAGTTAACTGTTGAAATGTGGCTGGGGCGTTTTTCATGCCAAATGGCATAACTTTGAATTGGTATATACCATCTGGAGTAACGAAAGCTGAAATCTCCTTCACCCTTTCGGATAAAGGTACCTGCCAGTAATGTTCAAGTAAATCCAGTTTGGAAATAAAAGTTGATTGTCCCACTTTCTCAATGTAATCCTCCAAACGTGGGATAGGATAAGAGTCCGTTCTTGTAACTGCATTAACCTTTCTGTAGTCCACAAATAAACATTGGGTACCATCTGGTTTAGGTACCATCACTATGGGTGAGCTCCATTGGCTGCAACCCACTTCAATTATGCAATTTTTAAGCATACTCTCAATTTCTTTGTTAACCTGTGCCAATTTTAAAGGGTTAAGTCTTTTTGGATGTTGTTTGATTGGAACAGCATTTCCCACTTCTACATCATGTCTAGACCTTTTAGTACTTCCCAATTTATCTCTACAAACTTACCCATGTGATATCAATAACTCTTTCAGGTCAGTCCCCTTTTCCTCTGGAGGGTAACTCAACAACTTATCCCAATTTTTAAGAACATCCTCATTTTCCAATTTAATTTGAGGTATGTTAAATTCACAGTCATCTGGATTTGGTTCATCACTTTGAGTTAGAATCATTAAAACTTCCATTTTCTCTCCTTCCCTTTCAAAGTACCTTTTAAGCACATTCACATGACACACTCGGTGAGTCTTCCTTCTATTGACGTTTTTACCACATAAATCACCTTGCTTAATTTCCTTTCAATCTGATAAGGTTCATAAAACCTTGCTTTTAAAGGTTCACCTACCACTGGTAACAACACTAAAACTCTGGGCGTGATTCTCCCCCCTCCCCCACGCGGGTGGGAGAATCGCTGGGGCGCCGCGCGAGTCCCGCCACACTGTCCCGGCACCCGCACGCGATTCTCCCACCTCCCCCAAACCGGCGCGGTGAGAATCACGGCTGGCTGCTGGGAGAATCGCCGCTCGCCGTTTGTAACAGCCGAGCGCGATTCTCCGGCCCAGATGGGCCGAGCAGCCTGCCCAACACGATGGCTTCCTGCCAGTGCCGTCCACACCTGGTCGCTGCCGGAGGGAACAGCGCGGGAACGTTGGGAGGGGGGGGGTGGTGGCCTGTGGGGGGGTGGTGGCCTGTGGGGGGGCGGTGGAGCGGGATTCCTGCACCGGGTGCGGCCTCAAAAGGGGTCTGGCCCACGTTCGTTGCCCACCGATCGGCGGGCCGGCCTCTCTGAAGGAGGACCTCCTTTCCTCCGCCGCCCCGCAAGATCCATCTGACATCTTCTTGCGGGGAGGCCTCGGCGAGGACGGCAACCGCACATGCGTGGGTTAGGGCTGGCCAATCCGCGCATGCGTGGTTGACGTCATTTACGCGGCGCCGGGCGGGTCATTTATGCGGTGCCGCTTTTACATGGCACCAAGGCCCGGCGCACGTAAATGACGCAACGCTGCTCCTAGCCCCCCGGGGGCGGGAGAATAGGGGGCTGGGAGCGGCCTCCGACGCCGGAGTGAAACACTCTGGTTTTCACTCCAGCATCGGGACTTAGTCTCCGGATAGGAGAATTGCGCCCTCTATCTCCACTGGCAAAATTACGAACTTTGGATTTCTTGTCCGCTACCCGTTTCATCAAATTTTTGCAACCTTTAAATGTCTAGCCAATTCACCCGCTCTATTTAATCGTTCCCTAAAATTTGATCTGTAATCCAATGATGTAATTTCCGATTTCTCACTTTAAGTGGTCCTCTTACCTCATGGCCAAAAATTAGTTCAATAGGACTGAATTTGGTAGACTCATTAGGAGCATCCCTAATTGCAAATAGTACAAATGGAATTCCTTTATCTCAATCCTCTGGATAATCATGACAATAAGCCCTCAACATTGTCTTTAATGTCTGATGCCACCTTTCTAACGCTCCCTGCGATTCTGTACGCAGTTGATTTAAATTGTTTTATTCCTAAGCTATCCATTACTTCTTTGAATAACCTTGAGGTAAAATTTGATCCTTGATCCGACTGTATTTCTGTGGGTAGTCCATATCTAGTAAAGAATTTAAGTAACTCCTCCACAATCTTTTTAGCTGTAATATTACGTCCTAGAATGGCCTCTGGAAAACTAGTAGACACATCCATTATAGTCAAAAGATATTGATTCCCACTTTGTGTTTTAGGAAGCGGTCTTATGCAATCAATTAGGACTCTTGTAAAAGGTTCCTCAAATGCTGGAATGGGTATGAAGGGTGCTGGTTTTATCACTGCTTGAGGTTTCCCTATCACTTGACATGTGTGACATGATTGACAAAATGTAACTACATCTTTATGTAGTCCAGGCCAATAAAAATGTTCTTGTATTTTAGCTTGAATTTTCCTTATTCCCAAATGGTACCTCATGTGCAACTCGCAACGCCTCCTTTCCATACCCTACCGGCAACACTACTTGATGAACTTCTGCCCACTTTTCATCCGCCTGCATTTGTTAAGGTCTCCATTTTCTCATCAAGCCATCACTTTTACGGTAATAACAGTCTGGAATACTCAGATTCCTCTTCTGTATATGCTTTCTGATACATCCGTTTTATTTCTATATCTTTCTGTTGTAACTCCGCCAATTTTCCTGAACTAAAAATATCCGCCTGATCCTCCACCTGTTCTTGTTCTTTTTCAACCATCTGATCAAAAATCCTTTCTGATAATTGCACTTCAGCTTCATCTTCACTCTTTGATTTCTCCTCTTGTCTTAACCTGTGACTATGCGACCTTGTTACTACACAATCCAGAAATATCCCAGGATATTTGTTCTTCAACACTTCAGTTGTCTGATTTTCCACTGGCTTATCAACCACAATAGGCATCACTCCCACCTGTGATCCAGCTACATCATTACCCAAGATAAACTGTAATCTTGGACAAGATAGTTTCTCTATTACTCCTACTACCACTTCACCTTTCCAACCTTACCTTATATAATGGAACACTACACCTCTCTTCATGAATTCCACATATTACCACCTTTTCTGGCAACATTCTTCCCAAACTACATAACTCCTCATCTCTTACCATTAAAGATTGACTAGCTCCCGTATCCCTTAAAATTGTGACTTCTTTACCTGCTCCTCCTGATACACATGAGTAAACTTTACCCACACAAGTAAATTCTTTAAAGAGATCCGGCACCTTCTTATTAATCCTCTCTTGATCAGGCTGTACAATCTTTTGCACCTCCTTCGCTTCACTTGGGCTCTCCTTTACCACTTCAACAAACCCCACTGTCTTATCCTGTTTTACCACATCAGCCTTCCCAGTGCTTTTCTTCAACCACCAACACTCTGACTTTACATGGCCTAGTTTATTACAGTGAAAACATTTGAAACTTTTCATTTCTTTTCCATCCTCCTGGATTTATTTTTTAATCTGATTATTATCCTTCTTATTATCTCCCATCACATCACCTTTACCTTTACCACTTGAGTATTTCTCATGTCGCCAGTTTCTATCCCTCACAGGCTGAAACTGATGTCGGAAACCAAGCTTTAATTTATGAACTAATTCATAATCATCTGCCATTTGAAATGAAAATCGCTTATTGTCACAAGTAGGCTTCAAATGAAGTTACTGTGAAAAGCCCCTAGTCGCCACATTCCGGCGCCTGTTCGGGGAGGCTGTTACGGGAATTGAACCACGTTGCTTGCTGCTTTGAAAGCCAGTGATTTAGTCCTGTGCTAAACAGCCCATTTCTGCTTATAACCTCAGTTTTAACCCTCTGCTCTTCCACATGAGTTCTCACTACATCAGGAATTGAATTTTTTTTAAATTATAAATTTAGAGAACCCAATTCATTTTTCCAATTAAGGGGCAATTTAGTGTGGCCAAACCACCTACCCTGCACATCTTTGGGTTGTGGGGGCGAAACCCACGCAAACATGGAGAGAATGTGCAAACTCCACATGGACAATGACTCAGAGCCGGGATCGAACCTGGGACCTCAGCATCATGAGGCTGCAGTGCTACCATTGCGCCACCGTGCTGCCCAGGAATTGAATTTTTAAACTCCTCCAAAAGCATAATTTCTCTGAGAACTTCATACATTTGGTCTATTTTTAAAGCCCTTATCCACCTATCAAAATTACTTTGTTTGATCCTTTCAAACTCCATGTATGTTTGACCAAATTCTTTCCTTAAATTTCTAAACCTTTGTCTGTAGGCTTCAGGCACCAGTTCATATGCACCTAAGATGGATTTTTCCACCTCCTCATATGTCCCAGATACTTCCTTCGGTAGTGATGCAAACACTTCACTGGCCCTACCTACCAGCTTTATTTGAATCAGTGATACCTACATGTCCTGTTTAGCTACCTTCTCAAATAAAATAAAAAGGCTTCCACCTCCTTTTCATCAAACCTTGGCAATGCTTGGACATATTTAAATAGATCCCCACCAAGCCTTTGACTATGACGCTCTTTCTCACTATCCTCATCACTATCATCCAACTGTACGTTTCCTTTTACGTCTGCCAATTTTAACTGACTGTCATGTTTCATGGCCATTTTCTGAAGTTCAAAGTCTCTCTCTTTATCATTTTCCCTGATCTGTATCTCCCTTTCTCTTTCTTTTTGGTCTGCTCGGGCTATTCTTTCTTTTCTCCTTTCTTCTCTCGCCTTTTCTTTGTCCTCTCTATCTCTTTCTCTCTCTCTTTCTTTTTCCTCTCTCTCTCTTTCGTATTCAATCTGCTTTAATTCTTTCTCGTGTTCCATTTTTTTAGTTTGTAACTGAATTTTTGCCATTTCCAATGAGTCAAACTGTATCTCAGGCAACTTTAAATGCTTAGCCACCGCCATAATTACCTCATCTTTTCGCATTTTGTCAGGTAATATTAACTGCAATGTTTTTGCCGAATCTAACAGTCTGCTTTTAGTCTCTGTCCGAAACGTACTGCGTGTGACCGGCTCCACCCCCAAAAACTTCTGAGCCTCTGAAAGAGCCATTGTCCACAACACAGTTCCCATTTAAACTGGAATACCACACCTGAAAAGCAACCACAATATGCTCACCCCTCACTGTCTCTACGTTCACTAAGCCAATCCAATAGATAGACTTCTTATCCCGGACGTGCCCCCAATTTGTTATGGGCCATAGTTTAGAGAACCCCAAAGTGTATCATGGAGTTCATCTGACCCTCAACTTTTAATAGATTGTGGTATGGGGAGCACACGGCCCAATCTACAGGTGTGGTGCAGCAGAAATGGAAAAATATTTTTTATAACAAAACAATGTTTATTCTATGAACTCAAGTTAACCTTTTTAAAACATACAGTGAACATCTTAGCAACCATTAATTCAAATACAACCCCCAAAGAATACAACACCAGGTAATCCTTACTTTCCTTTTAATATCCATAAGACTTAAAAAAAACTATTAACAGAAGCATATCAGGTTTAAATTCACTACTGAGAACAGTTATAACTCTGAATCCACCAAATGATCAAGAGATAGTCTTTACATGGCAGAGAGAACAACATTACACATTCTCTGGCTGACTGCAAATCCAACACTGAAACGAAACCAAAAAAACACAGACACACCCAAGCTTTTCTCAAAGTGAAACTAAAAAGCAGAGCCAGAGCTCAACTCCACCCACAGTCTGACATCACTGCAGTAACATGAGCAGACAAACATTTCTTGAAGTGACATTCTCATGACACGCATGCATAAATAAAGAAGAAATCGCAATAGATACAGAGGGGTCATAACAGGTACTTGTACCATTTTTTTCCCTGAGTGCTCTGTTGTTCTGAGTCTCAATGATGATCACCATTGTGTCATCTTTGTGAGGGATCACCCGGCCACATGCTAGTGATAAGGGCAGAAGTCCATGTTCAGTGGCCATTCTCATTGGGTCTCAGAAGCTCCCTCACTCAGAAATCTTTTAATGAGGGCCTTTGGGATGTTGGTAGTGTGTTGTCATTCAGGGTTGATGTTTATAAAATGCTGGTACTTATTGCTTATGGGGATCACATCGTTACCTGAAGTCTTTCATCATTGTTACAACCAGTGCAGTTGTTATTGTTGAGCAAACCAAACCACAGAGTGAGGTCTGTCTCACTGATCATAAAACTTTTTCTCTACTGTGAAAATGAGGATAAAGACCTTCTGACCCCAAAAGCATACAACTCCAGTAACACCTTTAGAATTTTTAAAATTGAAAGATTTATTAAAAAGAAAAAAAACTTAAATACACAAGATTAAAGTTACATGGTGAAAACAGTCTTACTGAACAATCCTGAAAAAACCTACTTGGTCAAAAGTATATAAGTAAATGGCCTTCTTGACAATGACACCCTTATTGATCATTAACCATAAAAATCTAATAATATTACCCAAGTCAAGGAATTGTTGTCGCTTTAATGAAGGTATACCACACAACTTCGTAAACACTTCCCCTTTGTTATGAAATTCCAAAAGGTGATTGAGAAACAAACTGTTTTTAAAAAACAAAGATTCTTCTGGCTTCACACTTGGTGGCTGCCTATAGTTCAAAACTTTCACAGCAGCTCACACGCAAAGGAACTGGTCTTCAAGGCTTTCCTCCACAGCCACCCAACTCAGTTAAACATCCTTCCTTGAATGTATTTTCCATATTCATCTCAGATTCCATTGTCCTCAAATACCCCTTTGAACCTAAATTCCCTAAATATAAAAATCTTCCATATTTTCTATTTTGCCTCCACTTTCAGGTCAATGAAATTTAATATAGCTTCCCCTGTTTACTCATGAAATATTTGTCAGATAAAAATGTTCCTTGTTATCTCTGAACTCCCTTTTGAAGTTCAATAACTGAAAAACCAAGTTTCCCACTTATCTCACAGTGCAAATTCCAGATGCAACCTATTTACTTCTAACTCAACCTCACCATAACCTCTCATTGCACATGCATCAACCTACCACTTCAGACCACACAGACACGCACACCCACTCTCATCACATTATCAAGAACTCCAGTATCTCCCTGGCCCCCTCTCTTTGCTGACCTTCATATGATGCAGAATGCTGGGCTTGATCCTGATGTTCCTCTTTTGAGTCAGTCATCTGAAGATACTTGCCAGTCTTCGATGTCCTCGTCTGTCAATTATCCCCCCCCCCCCCCACACAGCACCTAGTTATGTTGCATGCAGTAAATTACCATACTCAGGTAGACATGAGCCATGCCATATTGCAGGACACCAACAGTTCAGTCCAGGCACTGGAATCTCATTTTCGACAGACCAAATGATCCTCTCAATAGTCACCCTGATGGTGGCATGGCTCATTTTGCATTTGTCCTCAGCAGGATGATTCCTCACCAGCATCCACAGCCGTCTCTTCAGTGGATAACCCTCGTCTCCAAGTATGCAACTATCCAGTTATCTTGGTGGTGCGCAGAGCTGTGGCACATGCAATGCGTGAGGATAAATGAGGTTAGGATCTGTAGGCAGTGGTCATTGAGGGATGGAAACCCTGGCAGGTTTGCAGGTGACTTGATGGTCATATGCGTTTAATAGATTACGCCTTGAGCTTTGGGGAATTCAGAGATGGATCAAAAGCCTCCAACTCTCTTAGTCTGGCTCTCCTCATCAGTGCTGAATTTGATGGAGTTCTCCTCTCTCCTGATAAAAATATTTGATAAGTCTGATGCAAGGATGAGCTGCTGACTGGGAAATGCCACAGCGATTTCCTACTGGTCCTTGAAATTATCCAGAGGCCTGTAAATTTAATGCCGAAGTCACCATAGGCATTGAACGGCCACCCACAGAATTTGAGCATCGACCCCTGCAATGTCTCGCAAATAGATGTGATTGCCTCCCTGGAGAGACGCAGCTGCCTGAGACACTGGTGCTCCTACACCTGGAAGTAATTTGAATGCTGTCTGCACATCCTGCCTTCATGGTAATCTCTTCTCCTTGGGCAAACCTGCAAATGGTACTGCCTGAAGCCTTCTGTCTCTTTAGCTTCACCATGCCCTGTAAGTGGCTGGCCAGCAGGGTGCTGCTCCCATCCCCCTCCTTCTCCTTCTTTCCTCCTCGCTTGAGGACCCTCTATCCTTTGACTCATCTCTGTCAGCCTCTGTTGGAAGGGTCCCTTTGTGGCTGCAGTCCCTCTTCATTCTGACTCCCTTCCAGGTGATACCTTCAGTGGCTGCCCTTCAGAAGTAAGTCCAAAGGTCCCAAATAACAATATCTTCATCCCACATGCAGTTTCTACTATACCCTCCAACCTTTCACTTTCGACTCCTCATATCATTATATCCTGCCTGAGCTTGCCCCCTGTCATTCCAAAATTGCACATTAAATTGAAAACAACATTGAGATCCATTGGCAATTTAATTGTCTCAGTGAGGACATAATTGGCCTTTACTTGAAAGAAGACAGGCTTCTGAAGTTGTGCCCTACTCGCCTTCTGTTGAATTATAGATCATAGAATTTACAGTGCGGAAAGAGGCCATTTGGCCCATCAAGTCCGTAACGGCCCTTACAAAGAGCATCCTACTCAAGCACACGGATGTACCCCATCCCCGTAACCCAGTAACCCCCACTCAAACATTTTGGATACTAAGGGCAATTTTGCATAGCCAATCCACCTAACCCGCACATCTTTGGACTGTGAGGGGAAACCGGAGCACCCGGAGGAAACCCACGCAGACACGGGGAGAACGTGCAGACTCCGCACAGGCAGTGACCCAGTCGGGAATCGAACCTGGGACCCTAGAGCTGTGAAGCAAATGTGCTAACCACTATGCTACCATGCTGCCCACAAATTGCAGATGGGAGTCACACTTCAGGGACTGGTCCTGACCTCATGATACCCAATTTTACAGAGGGGCAGGAGAAACAGCTACTGGATTGGTCAATGTAAAATTCTGCCCTTGCTTGTTACTTTTCAAGACAGCATCTTTCTGCCCAACCCTTTGCCGGGTTAGTTTGAACCCTCCTCAGAACTACTTAACCTGCTTGCGAGGGTATTGGTGCAACCCACGATGCTACAGAACAGATCCCTCCACATCTTGTCGAAAATAATCTGCGCTATCAGGGGGTGGAAGTCCCTCCTAATGATGTGGTGAGGAAGTGTTGGCAGCACACAAAGCAATGTTTCTACCATTGATTGCACTGAACCTTGGGATGGCTATTTTTTATTGTGCTTAACATCTTATAACTCGACAAGTTTAAGCCCACGTTCGAGAGTCAAATCACAGCACTCTATGGGGTGTGAGGTAGATCGCCTTGAATCCTGTGACAAATTTTTGTGGGCTGCATCCATCCATAATCTGGTGAACAGTCTGAATCGGGTGACCACAGTCACATTTAGGGCTCTCCTTGAAAGTCCATATGTGGAGGGGATGTGGCAGATACCTTCTGGAAGGTGTGGCCCAAGCTCATTATCGCTTTTCTGTGATCCCAAAGTTGATGAATTTACCTGCTCGCTCATGAAGAGGGTCAGTGACCTGATGGGTGTGAGCTCTTACTGAGGCCTGGCTGACTGTGGGTGACAGAAACCCAAGCGCAAGGCATTAAAATGGTCATCATGATATCCAAAGTGATGAGTGTGACTGCAGGCACTCATTCATTAGGTGATGGAGCTGCTCTGTTTCCTCTGTTGTGCAGCAGATTGTTTCTACTGCACAACGTCTCAATCAGATCCTTGTATGATCTGTGTTGCTGGTATATTTTATAGGGAGGGTGACTCTCCTTTGCTTCAACATATGTTGCTTCTTTTCTCCCATAATAATATTGACTATTCCTCCCTAAGGAGAATGATTGTCTACCATGAGGTAGAAGATGGCTGATGAGGCGGATGAGATTTTACGGTATGTGGGATATTTGTTGTCACGTGGGATGTCTGGTTGTGTGTCAGCAGTTTGGGTCACAATATGTTCTTTTTTTTGCTTTTCTTCTTCATTTTCGTGTCTCAAAATCCTTTCCACAGACTCTGCCACTATCAGATTCAGTCCAAGGCCACAGGGGTTGATGTCAATCTTACGTTTCTTCATGTTGGCTTTCAGCACCTTCTTGAAGTGCTTCTTCTGTCCTCCTTTGGTGTGTCTGCCCTGACTGAGCTGGGAGAAGAGCTGCTTTGGGAGCCTAGTATCTCACATTCAAACTATATGACTAAACCAGCAAAGCTGAAGGCGGATGATCATAACCTCGCTGCCTCCGCCCTGCCAGCAGCGCCCCCACGCCTCCTCGATTCCCGATGCCGTGGGGTGGCCCACAATGGGAAACCCCATTGGCCAGCTGCGCAAATGGAGAATCCCGCTGCAGGCGGGGTGCATTGTGCCGGAAAACGGGACTGGCGGGATGGAGAATCCCGTCCTTGTTTTTATTTCAGCTGCCAAAATCGACGTTCAAAATTTCCAGCCTCTTGCATCTCAGACACTCTGCACTTCTGCCTTGGTCAATTGCTTCTGTTAGTTACTGGACCTCACGACTCCCAGCTAGTTACTCAGAATTCAATTGGAGTTTGAAGCCAGGAATCCGGAACATCACTTCCCCTGCCACTGACGTATGCAAGTGGGACTCGGTGGGCAGATTGCGAAAAACTTGGGGAAGCATTGTAATGGTGGAAATGGCTGCCACTCAATTTTCTTGCTCCCTGTATGTGCTGACAATAGCCTGGAATTCAACCCCTTTCTACGCATACCACACACTAATCACACAATTTACCCTATGACTCACCGTGAGCAACACCAGGGTGATGCAACCATCAATTCACACGAGACAGAGAGTTGAAGTGAACAGTGGCTTTAATCAACTAGAACAGTGCCTGCCTGCGACTGCTCTGCACTGAGAGCCGCCTACAGGACAGCTGCTCTATATACCTCCCCTGAAGGGGGCGGAGCCATGGGCGGAGCCCACAAGGGCACCAACATGATACAAGCGGTGTAATACAGTACAATGGTCCCTAGGTGGAGCCCACATGGGCAACAGCATAGTACAATGTATTACAGTGGTGAATGGTTACCATAATACGTTCACCACATTCACCCCCTGTTAAAAAATTGAAGTCCGGCGGGGGTGAAGGGCTCACAGGTTGAGTCTGTCCGGCGCCCTGATCGTGCGCTGTGATCGCCTGAGCTCTGGTTTCGCAGCGGGCACGGGTGTCGAACTCGTCGGTGCGGGCACAGTGTGGACTCAGGGAGCGTGTCTTCTGGAGCTTCATCCCTGTAGGTCGGTGATGGGGGAAGGGGGTGTCGGAGGGGGTGTGGAGGCCATGTAGGGGCGGGGGCGATGTTCGGTGTAGGTTGGGGGGGTAGGTGATGGTAGGGGATCCTGCGGGTGCCAGGTCCCGGAGGGAAATCGTATCTTGTCGGCCGCCATGGTGCGCTATGTATGCATACTCGGGGTTGGCGTGAAGGAGCTGGACCCTCTCGACCAGGGGGCAGACTTATGGCTCCTCACATGTTTCTGGAGTAGGACGGGCCCCGGTGTCTTCAGCCAGGACGGAAGCGAGACCCCGGAGGTGGGTTTCCTAGAAAAACAAATAGGCGGTCATGAGGGGTCTCATTCGTGGCTGTGCAAAGAAGTGACATAATGGAGTGGAGCGCATCGGGGAGGACCTCCTGCCAGTGGGAAGCTGGGAGATTCCTAGACCGTAGGGCCAGGAGGACGGCCTTCCATATCGTCGCGTTTTCCCTCTCCACCTGTCCGTTTCCCCGGGGGTTGTAACTGGTAGTCCTGCTCGAGGCAATGCCCTTACCGAGCAGGTACTGACGCAGTTCGTCGCTCATAAATGAGGAGTCCACTGTGGACGTAAGTGGGGAAACCAACTATGCAAAGTCCAGGACAGGACTTTTATCAAGTCCGAGGTCCAGCGGTTCTTCCAGCGGGAAGGGACCATCGAGGCCAGTATAACGGTTTATGGTTTGGCTGTAATCTATAACCATCCGGTTCTTTTCCCCGGTCCTGACGACCACCACCTGGGCTCTCCAGGGACTGTTGCTGGCCTCGATGGTCCCTTCCCGCAAGAACCGTTGGACCTCGGACTTGATAAAAGTCCTGTCCTGGATACTGTACCGCCTGCTCCTGGTGGCGACAGGTTTACAGTCGGCGGTGAGATTCGCGAATAGCGGGAGAGGGTAGAGGGTCGACCTTCAGGGTCGCGAGGCTACAAACGGTGAGGGGGGTAGGGGCCCGCTGAACTTTAGGGTCAGGCTCCTGAGATTGCACTGGAAGTCCAGTCCCAACAGAAGAGGAGCGCAGAGATCGGGGAGTACATACAGTTTAAAGTTAGCGTATTCAATGCCCTGTATTGCGAGGCTCGCGATGGTGTACCCCAAAATCTGCACTGAGTGCGATCCGGAAACGAGGGAGATTGTTTGGAATGCGGGGGAGATTTGTAGAGAACAGCACCTTACCGTGTCTGGGTGAACGAAGCTCTCCGTGCTCCCGAAGTCAAACAGGCAGGGCGTTTTGTGCCCATTGATACGGACGGTCATCATGGAGTTCATGAGGTTCTTTGGCGTGACTGGTCAAGGGTGACCGCGCCGTGTTGCGGGTAGCCGGCATGGTCAGAGGTGGTGGGGTGGCCCCAAGATGGCTGCCCCCGTCAGTCGCACGTGTAAGGCGGCGTTGGAAGGTGGCGGCCAAGATGGCGGCCCCCGTTGGTCGCACGTGTCGGGCGGCGGTGAAGATGGCGGCCAAGGTGGCGGCCCCCATGAGTCGCACGTGTTGTGTAGAGTCGAAGTCGAGGCGGGTGACGCATCCGAAGGGGGCGGAGCCGGCAGGCACGCAGCCACGCTGTGGGGTCTGCGGACTTGTGAGTCTGAAAGTCGGGCCTGTGATTTGGAGGACTTGGACCTGGCCAGGCAAGATTTGGCAAAGTGTCCTTTCTTGCCGCAGTCGCTACAGTTCACGTTCTGAGCCGGGCAACGCTGCCTGGGGTGCTGGCTCTGGCCGCAAAGGTAGCAGGGCAGCCCCCCGGGATGGGCGGGCAGCCGCGCGGCACAGGCCTGGGGTACTCTCTGGTCGGGTGGTCGGAGGGGGTCGCGTGGTTGGAGGGGAAAGCGTTGAGGCTCTGGAACGCTACTTCTAGGGAGGTGGATAGTTTTACCATCTCTTCTAGGTCGATGGCGCCCTTCTCGAGCAGGAGCTGTCTGACATAGTTGGATCGGACTCCAGCCATGTAGGCGTCCCGATGGCGAGTTCCATGTGTTGGGAGGTCGTGACGGCCTTGTAGTTGCAGCTTCACGCGAGGACTTTGAGGTCTCGTAGGTACTCCTCCAGCGATTCCCCAGGGCGTTGGCGGCGAGTGGTGAGGAGATGCCGCGCAAAACTTCATTCCTCGGCCTCACGAATTGGCGTTTCAGCATTGCGAGCTCGTCTGCGTATGTGGTCGCTTCCTCGGATTGCACAGAGATTCGATGGCTCAGCTGGGCGTGGAGGAGGCTCAGCCTCTGTTCATCGGTGATGGAGGGCAAGGAGGAGGCGGCGAGGTAGGCCTCGAAACATCGGAGCCAGTGTGAAAAAATCTCTTTGGCTTCCGTGGCCTGTGGGTCGAGTTCCAGTCAGTCAGGTTTGAGGGCTGCTTCCATCGCGATGTTCTAGTTGATTAAATTGATGCGACCATCAATTCACACAAGACAGAGAGTTGAAGTGAACAGTGGCTTTAATCAACTAGAACAGTGCCTGCGTGCGACTGCTCTGCACTGAGAGTCGCCTACAGGACAGCTGCTCTATATACCTCCCCTCAAGGGGGCAGAGCCATGGGTGGAGCCAACAAGGGCACCAACATGATACAAGCAGTGTAATACAGTACAATGGTCCATAGGTGGAGCCCACATGGGCAACAGCATAGTACAATGTAATACAGTGGTGAATGGTTACCATAATACGTTCACCACACAGGGGAGATCCACTAGTATTATTAAGGAATCAACTTGATATGAATGTAGCACTTGTCTGAGAGATCCCAACATGATAGGATTCCAGACTGCTGTTTCATTAAATCGGGGGAGTCGTTTGTCTCAACTTTGGTCCGTCCCACACTTCTAAGACCCAAACAATTCAGTTTTGCAATATAAAGTGAGTTTTAACCATCACTTTATCAAAAAACATAAATCAAAAAGTAGGAATGTTCAGGCAGATTGTGGCATGGAGCCTGGAAATAGGGAACAGAGCTGAAAGATGCTGAGATCAAAGAGGCAAGATAGTGGAGCAATGCTGGAAATAGAGAGATCAAAGCTGGGACAGGAAAGATTTATTTTCAAAAACCGGAAACAAAAGAACATAGGAACAAAAAGAGAAAGACCATGCAGAACTCATTGGAAAGATGTACACAGAGCAGAATTTTATCTGTGTGAGTTAGTACCAGTGATAATACACTACACATTTCCATATCTTGTCAATCAGAAAGATTCATTTTATTGAAAGGCATTAAAATGCAAGTTTCTGCTAAGTAATCATTAAGTGGCTTTAATGAGTTTCCACTAAGTTGTTGCCCCAAGTGCTAAAATTACTTGCATTTGGGACCACACACATACACAGTGTTTGAACAAAAAGACCCTTGTGCGAGAAAGCATTTCAAAACAAAATATTAAAATAGCATAAAGTCCAATTGTCCGAAACATCAATTTTGAAACCATGCGAGTAAATTATGAGCAGCTAAAAGAAAATAAAACCATTAATTTATTGACCATTCCTTAATAACGTGAACCTACATTTAAACGGCCAGCTTTTACTCATGCAAAGAGCTTTAGCTTTGCATCAACAGAAACTGCATAATCTGACATGGGAATGAAGTTGGTGAGATAGTCTCATGTTATTTGAAATGAAATGAAATGAAAATCGCTTATTGTCACAAGTAGGCTTCAAATGAAGTTACTGTGAAAAGCCCCTAGTCGCCACATTCCGCGCCTGGGGGGAGGCTGTTACGGGAATTGAACTGTGCTGCTGGCCTGCCTTGTCTGCTTTCAAAGCCAGCGATTTAGCCTTGTGCAACACACGGGCTACAATGCAGCTACAATGTCTCAAATCCGGCGATCCACAAGATGTCTGAAAATAGACATTTCTTTTGAGCTGCCGTGCATGAATTTCTATTCTTATTATTAGATGAGCAAGATAACTTACTGGTTTGTTAGCTAGGTGGTGCATTGGCACAGTGGCTTGTCAGCTTGGCATCGTTCTTTACCCTCCCTCTCCAAGTGGGATGAGCGACCCATGACTTGACACAGCCCGAATCGCCCAACCCAAAGACCGGAAGATCCAAAATCTGGCAGGAACTCTCAAGATTGCTGGTTTTGAGGTGCTGTACTTATACAACTGCAAGCAGCAAAAAGCCATCCTTAAAAATATTTAAATTTAGTTTTAAACTTTTAACCTTAGCATAAGACTGATCATCTACTTGGCTATTGATCGAGATTATTAGACATATGCTGTAGCTTGACGGTGCCAAATTAGCACTTTAAGAACCTCTCTGGGCAGGCTTCCTTTTTGCCTGGACCGAGAGTAGTTAAGGGATAGCAGTATAACTCAGATTGACTGGCTTTACACTGCCATGACCTGTCACTGGTCAACAGTGCCACAGATTTAATACTTACTCCTTTACATCTGAGCTTCAATGCCACTGAAAACAGGGTTGGGTTAAAACCCAGATCTCAAAGGTGAAATGACAATGTGCTATCCCATTGCAAAACCTTCTTCTTTGTAATAGCATCCCTTTCTTTTAACGCATAACAGAAGTGTTTTCAAGGGAAAATAGTTTAATGCCAATGATTATTTCATACATCAATAATATTTTATTTTATTTCGCAATGTGTATCGAATTTTACTTGAAGCCACCAAAACATTCATACAAAAGGGAACTTGCAGGTTTATTTCAGGCAAAGGCAATCCAAAGTCATACTAATCACCTCCCATCATTATGAGATGTTTTCCAATACAACATCACAAGAGTGCTATTCATTGTTTCATAGATTCCAGATAGAGAACTAAAACCTGATCCTGTTTCTGGAAAAAAAAAACCTGAGCATCCAGAATCTTGCTGGCAAGTTAATCGGATATTACATTTTCCAAAATGTCTTGAGAATAGTTTTGTGAATCTGATAACATTTCACCTTAAACCTTTAAAATATGGAACAGGATATTTTAACCAAGATGTATCTTTGTACCTACACACCCTCATAAACATAAACATTGGGCAGCATAGTAGCACGGTAGTTAGCACTGTTGCTTCACAGTGCCAGGGTCCTGGGTTCAATTCTCACTTGGGTCACTGTCTGTGCGGAGTCTGTGTGGGTTTCCTCCGAGTGCTCCGGTTTCATCCCACACGTCCCGAAAGGTGTGCTGTTAGGTGAATTGGACATTCTGAATTCTCCCTCAGTGTACACAAACAGGTGCTGGAGTGTGGCGACTAGGGGATTTTCACAGTAACTTCATTGCAGTGTTAATGTAAGCCTACTTATGACAATAATAAAGGTCATTATTATTATTATTAGATGGCCTTCAATGTTATATTCTGCTATTTGTTGCTTATTATAGTGTGCACTTTTAAAGGAACAATGTATGTCTTTACACACAGACAGACAAATACAACCAGGCACCGACACACACAAACACACACTCATGCACAATATATTATTGTGGGCTACATCAACAAGGAATTGTTAATAGGGGTATTCTGGTGGCCCATTACCTTAGCAAGACATTTCACCCTGACAGGTTGTACAATCATGAGGTGCAACATCTTCCCTATCTTGGTTGTTTTTTGGCCAGTGCTGCGACAAAGGTAACGTCACAATTCGAGGAAAATTACTGAGTGTTTTTTATCAGCCCTTTGAAGGAACAATTGGCAGCAAGGTTTGTGGGTGATCAAGGTTCGATTCCCTCCACTAAAACCTCATGGTGGGGCAATGGAATAAACTGCACTTTGAGGAGAAAATAGGCCACCTAACCAAATAACACATGGTGGAAACTCCAAGCTCTGTTTTTATTTATGTACTGAAATTCTGAAACCTCTGGCTTGCTTGTGCATTGTACAGGGGTTAGCATTTCATTCCCCTATCATTCATCAGAGAAAGGAGGCTCACTTTGCTTTGGAGATAGGTATCAATGCAAGTTGCCTGCTACGTTTTTCAGTGCAGCTGGAGTGTCTGATCATTTGCCAATAACTTGATTAGTTGAACCAGATTTTCACTTTTTCTATTCAGGGGTCAATCAGAAAACCAACCCAAATCTTTGATTATTTCATATTATTTTCTTTTATCCCTCTATAATTTATAATTCAATGAAAAATTAAATAAATGAATAGCAATTCAGGTCACACATTTCAATGATAATTGTACTTTTACAATAAGTTCTTTATCTTGGGCCAAACTGCTATTGAAATTTGCAATAGCCTAAAAATCTGTGGTGCCTGGTTTTAATAGCTCTTCTTTATTGGGTGGAATTATCCAACCGCGTTCGCCTGGTGACTGGTGAATCCCGCCCGAAGTCAATGGAGCTTTCCATTGTCGGCGTCTCGCCCGTGGCATTCTTGCGGCGGGCGGGGTGGAAGAATCTATCCCTATGTCTGCGTTGTGACAAGTTCGTTCTGAATCTACTTACAGGGCTTGAATAAAAGCTGGAGAAATTATTTCCCGATCTCAACAGTATTTTCAAACTAACTTTTCTTTGCACAGCTGTTTACTCACTTTTGATTTAATTTTGAAAACGTTCCGCTCACCACGGTATCCGGATCCATTTCCAACCATTATGACTCTTCTTGCCATCGGAGCAAGAGACAGAGGCCTAGATTCTCCGTGAGGCTGATGATACGTAATTCTCCCTTACTAAAATCTAATTCACGTGCAAGTCATGTTCATCATCTTTCCATCATCTGTCATCTTTCTGTCATAAGCTCTGTACCGATGGGCGAGTGATGTAGCAGCACTGAAAGCTGTAGTCATGAGCCTGCATACAGGCCGTAGGGTCATTTATCATTGCCAGGGAGAAGTTGGCAGCCCCCTGGGTGACTGAGCAACCGTTTATAGGAGCACACTGCTCACTGCCGCTGCCAGCAGGCACAACTGGCGTAGATCTCATCAACATGGCATAAGTCAATCTCAGAAAAGAAAGTCAAGGTGATGCCAGCCACCTTTGGCACATGGAACACATGCACCTTCATGGACAATGCCATAGCCAACAAAAATGGGAAGACCTGCTTATCGGAAGAGAGCCAGCTATTGCCACCAGAAGGTTGCTTAAGAAAATCAGTGCACATTACACATTATTTCTGAGTGGCTGTGGAAAAGAAGAACGGAGCGAAGCTGGTGTAGGCTTTGCTTTCCTGAATCATCGCGTCAGTAAGGTTACGTGCCTTTCCAAGTGTGGTAATGATTGTCTGATGGTGCTCAAACTTCTCATGCATGAGGTCAAGGGGAGGTCATGTCTGACAAATCTGTTAGAGTTCTTTAAGGAAGTAACAAGGATGTTAGACAAAGGAGAACCAGTGGACGCGATTTATGTAGATTTCCAGAAGGCCTTTGACAAGATGCCGCATAGGAGACTATTAAATATGTTAAGAGCCCATGGTGTTATGGGTAAGACCCTGGCATGTGTAGAGGATTGGCTGAGTGGCAGAAGGCAGAGAGTGGAGATAAAGGGGTCTTTTTCAGGGTGGCAGCGGGTGACTAGTGGTATTCCCCAGGGGGCGCTGCTGGGACCACAACTTTTCACAATATACATTAATGATCTGGAGGAAGGAACTGAAGGCACTGTTGCTAAGTTTGCAGATGATACAAAGATCTGGAGAGGGGCAGGTAGTATTGAGGAAGCAGGTGGGCTGCAGAAGGACTAGAACAGGCTAGGAGAGTGGGCAAAGAAGTGGCAGATAGAATATAATGTGGAAAAGTGTGAGGTTATGCACTTTGGAAGGAGAAATGGAGGCATAGACTATTTTCTAAATGGGAAGATGCTTAGGAAGTTAGAAGCACAAAGGGACTTGGGAGTCCTTGTTCAAGATACTCTTAAGGTTAATGTGCAGGTTCAGCCGGCAGTTAGGAAGGCAAATGCAATGTTAGCATTCATGTCGAGAGGGCTAGAATACAAGACCAGGGATGTACTCCTGAGGCCATATAAGGCTCTCGTCAGACCCCCATTTGGAGTATTGTGAGCTGTTTTGGGCCCCGTATCTAAGGAAGGATGTGCTAGCCTTGGAAAGGGTCCAGAGGAGGTTCACAACAATGAGCCCTGGAATGAAGAGCTTGTTGTATGAGGAACAGTTTAGGACTCTGGGTCTGTACTCATTGGAGTTTGGAAGGATGAGGGGGGATCTTATTGAAACTTACAGGATACGGCTTGGCCTGGATAGAGTGGATGTGGAGAGAATGGTTCCACTTGTAGGAAAAACTGTAAGCAGGGGATACAATCTCAGACTAAAGGGACGATCCTTTAAAACAGAGATGAGGAGGAATTTCTTCAGCCAGAGGGTGGTGAATCTGTGGAACTCTTTGCCGCAGAAGGCTGTGGATGTCAAATCACTGAGTGTCTTTAAGACAGAGATAGATAGGTTTTTGATCAATAAGTGGATCAGGGGTTATGGGGAGAAGGCAGGAGAATGGGGGATGAGAAAAATATCAGCCATGATGAATGGCGGAGCAGACTCAATGGGCTGAGTGGCCTAATTCTGCTCCTATGTCTTATGGTCTTTTGGCATGGCAACATGCCAACAGCTCTGATCAGTGTCCCGTACCTGGACCCAATCCTGATAAAGTCAAGGATGAATTCTGTGATGAATTCACCAATACAGTTTCCTGCCTCCCTAGGTGGAACAAGATATGGTGGGTGCCCCTCCATTCTATGCATTGGCATCTTGTCAACTATGTCCTCACTAGACAGAGGGACCAGCAGGATATGAATGCAACAAGAGCCATTTGTGGCACTGACTGCTGGACTGCTAGGCTGTATAGCCTCATCTTATGTTTTAATGTATAAGTACAAGAATTTGGTAAATGATTTCATCGTTAACTTTAACCATTGGCGTCAAGTTTCTGGCATTTCCACTGTCCATGGCTGGGCAGTCAAACCAATCTCCTGTTGAAACTTTGTTTGGTGGGAATGTTTAAAGTACTAATATCTTAACAGCTGAGCTGTGAAATATTTCCTATTCATACTGTGCACCAGTTGATTGATCAGTTTGTGGTACAAACAGAATACTTAAAGCAGACCTAAAGATTTATATCTAACTTGTAGTGCTGATGAATATTTCAGTAAACAAATCATATAACATGAATCTTCAGAATACACCCTCTGTGAATATAACAAGAAGCAAATATTTTCATCCCCAATGCATTGTTAGGATGAAATATTGCTTACATTCCAAGCAATCAACATCTGGAAAGTGTACATTCACTTGAAATGAAGTATTTAACATACAATGAAAGCTGGGGGTTGCGGCCTTCTTGTTCAGTAGGACACGGAAGTCACAATCCACTAACCATTCTTCAATAATGCAATTTTCTCCTCTCCACTCTTGCAGTTAGTTCGAAGTTTTTGACATCCGTATTCAGCATCTCATGTGCTCTTAGGTAATTTACTTTTAACTATTTCTTGCCCAGGTTTCAGGATGCCAAGTTGGTAATTGATACAACTTATTTAACACATGATTTTGTATTTGTATCTAATACATTCCTTCTACTCTATAACACCCTTCCCTCATCGTCAATTTGCTTCTTACAGGCATTTTCCAAAATGACTGTGAAGGCATTTGATAAAAATAAGGACAGGAATTCTCCGGCTGTTGGGATTCTCTTTTCCCGCTGGCAGCGCACTCCCGCCTGGATTTCCTGGTGGTGTGGGGCGGCTTCAATGGGAAATCCTGTTGACAAGTTGCGGGAAGAGAGAATCCCGCTGTCAGTGAACGGCGCGCTGCCGAGACGCGCGACTGGGAGATTGGAGAATCCCGCCCATGTCCATTTATAGCACTATTATTGTTATTTGTCTGATAAGCTAATTCAGTGGTGGGAAGTTGTATTCAAACAGAAAAGGCTGGATAAATTCAGCAGGCCTGGCAGCATCTGTGGAAAGAAATAGAAATAACAGGCAAATTTTCCCCAAAAATTACAAAGTGTCATTTTTGGCGTGAAAAGTGGTGTGATTCCAACTGGCTCCATGGAAGGCCTTTCTTTGCCCCCACATGAAAAACCCTGCGCTTGAGGCGTGAAGCGTCTGATTCTCCTGCCCCAGGTTTCATCTGAGCACATGGCTGCACAGTATTTAATTGGCTGCACAGTATTTATTTTCATTCAAGCCAGGAGGATAGCCCCATCGGTCCCATTGAGTCATAGGAACTGCATCTTTTGGAGACCAATGCACCGCTCGATTATAGATTGGGTGTACTGTGAGCATCATTGTACCTGGCCTCCGCTATGGTCTCTGGCCTCTGCACTGGCATCATCAGCCAAGGCATGAGGGGATGTCCTTTGACCCCCATCAAGCCATCCCTGCAGTCCCTCAAAAATGGCAGGTATCTGCGATTGGCCGAGGATGTAACCACTGTGCACACTCCCTGGAAATAAAGTGGTCACACACCAGCTGCACAATGAGGGAGTGGAATCCCTTCGGTTTATGAAGGGGATTCCCTGGTGTTACGAGGCGCAGAGAGTGACATGCATGCAGTCAATCGCCTCTTGCATCTGTGGCAGGCCAGCTATGTTTCCAAAGCCCATTGCATCCCCTGCTGGGCCTGGTCCAGGTGAAATTGTATGAAGTCCAGAGACCAAAATAAAGTGCATGTTTTAAAAAAATGTATTTTATTACAAACATGTATCAAAGCAGGTTACAGCCAATAAACACCCCGGGAAACAAACTTCCCAACAATAAACTATACAGATTTTCCCCCTTTATCATCACCCCCCGGTGACGAACAGCTCCTCAAACACGGTCACAAGCATCCCCCACCTTTTCTCAAACTCCCCTGCTAAGCCCCTCAACTTATACTTTATCTTCTCCAACCGCAGGAAGTCGTATAAGTCACGCAACCATGCCGCTACTCCTGGGCGGGAGTGCTCGCGGTCTTAGCCAGGGTAGTGGAGGAAGAGTTGGACCCGGACCCTTTGGTGGCAATATTTGGGGTTTCAGAGAAGCTGGAGCTCATGGAGAAGAGGAAGGCCGATGTCGTGGCCTTCACCTCTCTGATGGCACAGCGGCAAATTTTGCTGGAGTGGTGGTCGGGATAAGGTGCATTTGTGACCTCACGGATTCCACATAGGTCACCTGTGGAACCCTGGAAGAATCCCGTTGCATGGAAGTTCAGGGCTTCCGTGATCTTCACAGCCACAGGGAACAGGTGTCGTCATCCACCATGTGGTGCCAAGTCTGCAAGGACATGGCACAGGTACTGGTTAGTCTCCCTCATGAGGCGGAGTCTTCTACGGTACATATCTCCATGAAGGACACAGGAATCCTGTAAACCCTTGAGCTCCTTCTGCACCTTCATGCCCCCTGCACAGCTGGTCAGCCTCATGCTCCTGAACAGAGAGAGAGAGACCCCAGACCTTAGGCTGGCAGCGACCATTTGCTCACACCTCAGTTGCCCTCCCATCTCCATAAGGGAACTGGCCCCAGCCTATGCCCTCACCCACTTAGACTCGCCTTTTGCTCTGTAACACTGGGGATTCTGACAGGAGGGTTATATGCTCGCTCATCCCTAATGTCCAGGGTCATCTGGACATTGATGTCCGCCTTGGGAGCTAATGGATCGTGAGTGGCAGGCATTGGGGTCCGGCACAGAAGCTAGCCCAGTGCCCCTACATCCTATTCAACCAAACATTGAGCCCTGAACCTTGAGTATTCATCCATTCCTTGACTTTGATGGGCAGCTGGCATTGTTAAGGGTTAACTCTTGATGACTAATTAGCTTGTTGAGCAAGAGTCTCAGGATGCTGGGGGCACAAATGCTTTCTGCTTCAGGGTGAGGCAAAGCTAATTGGCACCCTTCTTACTCAGGCGGCATCATGCTGAGGTCTCATTGATCTTATGCACTCCTGGACAGCTACTCCAGCGGTTGTGCCCCCCACCCCCAGGTCTGGCACCGTGTTGCTTTCTCTTTCACCCAGATCTCCTCCACCCAGCCTATTAAGCCTGGCTCCATGACTCGCATCACACCCCATGCCCCACCCCATGTGCCCCACAGCTGCCCCGCCTACACCCCCATGCCACAGAATAGACACTTATACAGCCCTACAAGCACATTCAAACAACACAAATAGCAGACTGACACAGCTTTCAAGCACATTTAAACACTGCAGACAGCAGACTAACACAGCCCTAAAAGACCATTTAATTAGCAGTCTTCACCCACACCAACCATGACCCTCACCCTACCCAACCCCACACCAGTAAAATAAAACAAAATAAAACAAAACCTAAAACAAATTCCGAAACTCCCCACCCCTGAACATCTGACGGTGACCAGCTCCTTGAAATAGGAAACAAAAGGCTGCCACTTCGATTAGAACCCTTCTGCCGAGCCCCTCATGATATACTTGGGCTGGGATTCTCCGAAATCCCGGGAGTGTGGAGTGAAGTCAACTCCACCTCCTCATGTGCTAGGCTCAGCCTGATTCAATTCAAGGCGTTCCAGAGGGCACATCCGACCAGAGCACGGATGGGTTTCCGGAGGTAGGGGACAGGTGCGAGCCTTGTTCATGGGGTCCGATGAATCACACATATATGTTCTGGTCTTGCACTAAACTTGTGAGCTTCTGGGTCTCCTTGTCCAGCACTATGTCAATAATCCTTGCATTGGACCTACCCACCACAAAGAAGTCGATCCGAAAGGAGACCAGGGGTTCGATTCTCCGACCCCCCCACCGGGTCGGAGAATCGCCGGGGGCCGGCGTGAATCCCGCCCCCGCCGTGTCGCGAATTCTCCGCCACCAGATATTCGGCGGGGGCGGGAATGGTCGGCGGGAATCCCCCGGCGATTCTCCGGTCTGCGATGGGCCGAAGTCCCGCCGCTGTCAACCCACGCCGGCCGGCGTGGATTGAACCACCTTTGGGACGGCAGGACACGGCGGCGCGGGTGGGCTCCGGGGTCCTGGGGGGCCATCTGGCCCCGGCGGTGCCCCCACGGTGGCCTGGCCCGCGTTCGGGGCCCACCGATCCGCGGGAGGGCCTGTGCTGTGGGGGCACTCTTTTCCTTCCGCCTTCGCCATGATCTCCACTATGGCGGAGGCGGAAGAGACCCCCTCCGCTGCGCATGCGTGGGAATGCCGTGAGCGGCCGCTGACGCTCCCGCGCATGCGCCGCCCGGCAAAGTCATTTCTGCGCCGGCTGGCGGGGCACCAAAGGCCTTTCCCGCCAGCTGGCGGGGCGGAAATCAGTCCCGCGCGGGCCTAGCCCCTCAAGGTGAGGGCTCGGCCCCTCAAGTTGTGGAGAATTCTGCACCTTTGGGGCGGCGCGATGCCAGACTGATTCGCGCCGTTTTTGGCGCCGGTCGGCGGACATCGCTTAGATTATGGAGAATCCCGCCCCTGATGTTTCTGTGTGAAAAAAGAAAAATCCTTCTCATTTGGATGTAAAAATCTCCAAGGATCTGCCTCCCACATCTGTTCCATGAAGGCCAAAAGTGCCTTTGCCACACAGGAGGACTCAATGACTCCATCTATCTAGCCAAGGGTCCAGTATACAACTAAAATCCCCTCCCAGGATTAGTTGGTGCACGTCCAGATCGGGAACAAAGCCAGCAACTTGTTGACAAAATCTGCATCATCCCAGTTTGGTGTATATACATTGATTAAGACCCCCAGGCTTCCCGCCAATGGCCCACTGATCATTACACACCTCCCATTCAGATCTATCAAAATCTTAGCCCCCCAAAAAGATACTTTCTTATTAATGAAAATCACAACCCCCTGGGCCCTGCTGTCAAATCCCCACCCAGCCATTTCATAACCTTGTATGATCTTTAATTCACAAATGGGAGAATGCAACAGCCCCACATCAGTCTTTAAACTCCTAAGGTGTGAAAACATCCTTGATCATTTCACCGGACCGTTTAACCCCCACATTCCAAGTGACCAGCCGAATAGGGGGTTGCCTACAACTGACCCAAAGTCAGCCATTCCCACCCTGTGGGGCAGTCCAGCAACCACTGGAAGAGTGCTGACACCAGACCCACCCAAGATGGCCTCCAAAACCCTCACCTGAACAGTTTACATTCACTGTCAGAGAACTACCCCACCCACCTCCCCACCCACATCCCATCAATACCACACCCAAATAACCCAGCAAACAAGGCAAAGACTTCCACCCCCCCCCCAAACTCCCTCCCAAACCCCAACCAAAACAAAAATAAAACACATATGCTCATGCTTAAAACTGCCCCCCCCCCCCCCCCACTGAGCTGCAGATACTTCCCCTCCTGGAGCTAACCATTCAGCTATTTAGCTAGCAGGATGGCCCCACACAGAGTAAAATACATAACAACGAAAACCCATAACACCAACGAGGCCCCCGCTCAAATTCATCTTTAATCGTTCCAGGAAAAAAGAAAGATATGAACAACATTACCCATCCCACAAAATCCACAGAAAACGTCCAGGTACAATGCTCCAAAATGCCAATAAACACCCCGCCTTACCCCAAAAATAACACTTCCACCCCCAAACATACATCTCCCCATCCATATAATTCACAGTTATCACGATCCCAGTCCATGTTTCTTCACAAATGCCTCTGCCTCCTCTGTAATTTCAAAGGGTTAATCTTTTGATTCATGTCACTCGGAGATGCGCAGGTGGATAAAAGTTCCCTGGTGAGAGTCACATTGTGTGTTGCTGCTCTTCTACATGTCGCCAACAGAAGTCAACATTCCTTCAGATTCTGGTTGTTAGGTTGACAAAGTCAATTTTATGATTATTGCAAGCGAATGATGCTCCTCACTGCAGGCCTATTCTGGTCTGGAATATCGGGTTTTATAACTTGTTTATTTAATCGGCGGCAGTTCTGATGACTAAAGGATCCCCACTGACTGCCACAATTACGTCACTCCTCATATTCTATAGTTTTGGGAGTGGATTATACATTTGATCACAATGGCCAGCATCTAATTTATTATACATCGTTGTGTTCTCTACGCTAAAGTCTGTGCATGCTCAGTCAACGGGGATATTCCAGACTGAGGAGGGCGCAATTCAACCAAAATATTTCTAAGTGTCATTTTGGCTGAGTTTGGCGAGATGTTTCTCATCGGCATTTTGGATGATACCACATCGCTATCTAACCACACTTCGTCATTTATTTGGCCCTTGGGGAGTTCCTCCCAGGTAAAGCCTAAACTTCGAAATGTTTTCATCATTGGGGAGCTGAGGAACCTCACCAGTCTGACAGAGGAAGTAAAAAAGGACCTGCAAAGATGGAACACACTCCCACTTTCCCTCGTGGGGAGAGTCCAGATGATCAAAATGAACGTGCTGCCCTGGTACCTCTTCCTATTCAGGTCCATCCCGATCTGCATCACCAAGGCCTTTTTCAAAGCATTGGACAAACTAATCATGGCGTTCGCGGCCGAGCGAATAAGGGGATGGATCAAGGACCCAGAAGCTGAGTGGGTGTGCGTGGAAGAGGCCTCCTATAAGAGGACTTCCCTCCGGGCCCTAGCCATGGCCGCACTCCCATCCCCACCCGAAAAACACTCCAGCAGCCCGGTGGTGATAGCCACCCTCCAGTCCTGGAACCAACTCCGGCAGCAATTTGGCCTGAACAAAATGTCGGACAAAGCTCCCACCTGCAACAACCATAGGTTCACACCAGCACTGACTAACGCCACCTTCAAAAGGTGGAGACAGGATGTGGGGACACTGACAGTCATGGACCTATACACCGACGGCAGGGTCGCAACACTGGTCGAACTGACAGAGAAATTCCAGCTAGCCAGGGGGAACGAGCTAAGGTACCTGCAACTCAAAAACTTCCTACGAAAGGAGACAAGGACTTACCCACAACCGCCACGAATTACTGGAAGAGTTACTGGACAAGCATATTAGAGAAAGCAAACTGGAGCAACATGTATGACCGACTGGTAGAAGGGTCCGATACCGTACTGGACGCAACAAGAATGAAATGGGAGGAGGACCTGGGGATCAAAATAGGTTGGGGACCCTGGAACGAAGCACTGCATAGGGTCAACTCCTCCCCCACGTGTGCAAGGCTCAGCCTGACGCAACTAAAAGTGGTACATAGAGCCCACTTAACAAGAACCCGCATGAGTAGGTTCTTCCCGGAGGTGGAGGATAGATGTGAACGGTGCCAAGGAGGCCCGGCCAACCATGCCCACATGTTCTGGTCCTGCCCCAGACTTGTGGAGTACTGGACAGCCTTCTTCGAGGCAATGTCCAAAGTGGCGGGGGTGAGGGTGGAGCCATGCCCAAAAGTGGCGGTCTTCGGGGTTTCAGACCATTTCTGGGGAGGAGGGCAGACACCCTTGCCTTTGCCTCCCTGATCGCCCGCCGTAGAATCCTGTTCGGCTGGCGGTCAGCAGCACCACCCAAAGCTGCAGACTGGCTGTCCGACCTCTCGGAATCTCTCCAAATGGAGAAAATCAAATTCGCCATCCGAGGGTCAGACGACGGCTTCCACAGAACGTGGGAGCCATTCACCCAATTGTTCCGGAACTTGTTTGTGGCCAACAAACAAGCAGAAGAATAGCCAGGTAGCCAAGAACCAGGGGAAAGCAGCCAAAGTATGAGAGGGAGAGATAGACCGGGAGGGGGGTTGGGGGGGGGGGCGGGGGGGGGGGCAGCTCAATCTAAGAAGAAGGAAAGGCGAACCACAGGGAGGGTGGAGGAGAGAAGAGACAGGGAACAATAGAGGAGAGCCAGGGAGGTAGGTGGGGGAGGGGGGGGGGGGGGGGGGGGAGGCAGGGAAATGTTAACTAACTTGACATCCACAGGAACAGAGAAAAAAGAGAATACAGGCAGAGGATGGGAGGGCCGGCTGAAGCGGCAGCGTGCACGAGAAGACAACGGCGGTGAAATCCGTCCGGGAGAAGCAAGGGGCAACACCGGCACCAGACCCATTCGCGGAGTGCCCTCCGGAATTGTCTCTCTGGCACAAACAGATGCCTACTTATATATATATATATATATATATCATATCCTGTGTACACAACGGCAAACATACTCTGTTCAAAAATCCAATAAAAACATTTATATTTTAAAAAAATTATTGGGGAGCTGAACACATCGGCCAGACCGGCTCCTCAGAGATTGGGTCTTTCGTTCCCTGCTACCAGAAGAATCCGTTGCAGCCTAATGTCTCATTTAAATATATGTATCTGGATCTCGTCCACAATGGTGAGATCCGAATCACGACGTCTCGCAAGTTTCGGATGAATCTCGTGAGACATCTCAAATGTTGCGAATCTTGCGAGAGGCCTCTTACAAGATTTAACAGCCTCATCTCGACAACAAGTCGGGCGCATTGAAGATGTTGAATCACGCCCAGAGAGATCTTTTGGGCATGAACGAAACCGAAAGATAAGGGAATAGGGTGGGAGAATGGAATTGATGTGGAAGATCATAATCTTATTAAATAGTGGAACAGGCATTTTACATTCTGGTGCTTGGCCGGTAGGAATGATGAACAGTAGAACGTCTAGTTCTTGATTAGTTAAAGTATTTTGTTATAAAAACAAATGTGTGGTAAATATAACTATAAGAATTATATTACAAACTACTAACACTGATAAATTATTCTAGAGCTACTGCAAGTATGACTATCCACTAGCACGACTATCTCCCAACTTTACACTGCCACCTGCTGGTTGGAGGTCATTTACATCATTATATACATGATTGCTTATGCATATCATCACATCCCCTTTCCTTTGGAAATGTAATTATTTACATTCATGACTTTGTTTTACAATAAATATGATATGTATAATTCTTTGGAACATTTAAGTATTTACAGTCCATCACAAATTCAGTCTCTCAGGTTTATGTTTTTGCCTTGTTGATCTTCTGAGCAGTGGTTGAATTTGTGACCCTGTTTCATTTTCATTTGTTGTTGCAGTTGTTTCTTGTTGTTGTTCTTGACTTTGTGCATTTTTACTTTGTTCTGGCTCTGTATGCTGAATTGTATCTTTTTCAACTGGCTTAGGATTGCTCACAATGATTTCTTGTGGTTCCATTTCAAAAGGTCACTGAACAAAGAACAAAGAACAAAGAAAAATACAGCACAGGAACAGGCCCTTTGGCCATCCAAGCCCGTGCCGACCATGCTCCCCGACTAAACTACAATCTTCTACAGTTCCTGGGCCCGTATCCCTCTATTCCCATCCTATTCATGTATTTGTCAAGATGCCCCTTAAATGTCACTATCATCCCTGCTTCCACCACATCCTCTGGCAGCGAGTTCCAGGCACCCACTACCCTCTGTGTAAAAAACTTGCCTCGTACATCCACTCTAAACCTTGCCCCTCGCACCTTAAACATATGTCTCCTAGTAATTGACCCCTCTACCCTGGGGGCCTATGACTATGCCCCTCATAATTTTGTAGACCTCTATCAGGTCGCCCCTCAACCTCCGTCATTCCAGTGAGAACAAACCGAGTTTATTCAACCGCTCCTCATAGCTAATGCCCTCCATACCAGGCAACATTCTGGCAAATCTCTTCTGCACCCTCTCTAAAGCCTCCACATCCTTCTGGTAGTGTGGTGACCAGAATTGAACACTATACTCCAAGCGTGGCCTAACTAAGGTTCTATACAGCTGCAACATGACTTTCCAATTCTTATATTTAATGCCCCGGCCAATGAAGGCAAGCATGCCGTATGCCTTCTTGACTACCTTCTCCACCTGTGTTGCCCCTTTCAGTGACCTGTGGACCTGTACACCTAGATCTCTCTGACTTTCACTACTCTTGAGGGTTCTACCATTCACTGTATATTCCCTACCTGCATTAGACCTTCCAAAATGCATCACCTTACATTTGTCCGGATTAAACTCCATCTGCCATCTCTCCGCCCAAATCTTCAAACAATCTAAATCCTGCTGTATCCTCTGACAGTCCTCATCGCTATCCGCAATTCCACCAACCTTTGTGTCGTCTGCAAACTTACTAATCAATCTTCAGCAGAACTCTTCTGTTTCTCCTTAAGACTGTTACATCATCAGTGATGACCAGATACGAATGAGGACCTGCCTTTTGTACTACCATAGCATACTTCAACCATCTTTTCCCATCTGGATCTTCCAACCTGACTGTGTCATCTGTTTGCAATGGTTGGAGCCTTCTTGTGGATTTGTCATCAAATATCCTTTGCCTCCTTTTTTGAAAAATCAGTTTCCTCTCTAATCTTCAAGTAACTGGTTCTTGCGGCAGTTTGAACCGAAGCTTCCTATACTGCGTGCAGTTTTTAGCTGTGTTCACTTTCCTACACTGTGAGCAGTTTTTTACCTTTACTTCAATATCATGGTTGCTGCCCAGCCAATAAACTGTGTCCTTGGCTCTTCTCTTGCACTTTTCTATTCCCAAGTGCCCTTCATGGATTTTGTTAAGTATCATCGACCTTAGTGATTGAGGAATCACAATTCTTTGTTGCCAAAACAAAAACCTATTTGCATCACTTAACTCTGCCTTAACATTCTAATAGCTGGAGCAGGAACCGTTAGCCCTTTCTCCATGGAGATATGTTATCTCCTTTTATAATACTGTGTCTTTGGTTGTTTCCTCCTTTATTAATCTTGATTGTCATCAGATACCGGAAGGAACTCAGTGACAAGATTCACATGGACTTGAACATCTTGATCCAACTGATGTATCTCTTCTATGCCTGTGGCTCGAGATAGTGCATCAGCTACAATGAGATGTTTGCCTGGCGTATTGATTATATCAAAATTATATCTTTGTAGCTTCATTATCCTGCGCTGGATCCTAAGGGACATCTCGTTCAGATTTTTTAAAACTATTGCGACCAGTGGTCTGTGGTCAGTTTCACAACAAACTTTAGTAGACCATAGACGTATTCATGGAACTTAATAAGACCATTAATTAAACCTAAGATTTATTTTTCAATTTGACCATACCACCGCTCTGTGTCCGACATTGACCTGGAAGCATAGGCAATTAGAAGCCAATTTTTTTCATTATCTTGTTGCAATAACACTGGCCCCAACTCATCTTTCGATGCATCTGTCGATATTTCCATCTTTATCGTAGGGTCAGAAAATGTCAGCACTGGCGCTGTTGTCAATGCTTCTTGTAATGCTTGCCATTCTTGTTCATGTCTAGTAGACCATTGGAATATCGTGTCTTTCTTGATTGTTTCTCTGAGGTGTGAAATTTTAACTCCAAGATTAGGAATAAATTTTCCAATGAAATTAATCATTCCTAACATTCTTAATACATCTTTTTTGTCATTGGAATGTGGCATATTCAAGGTTGCCGTTAGTTTTTCTTGATCAGATTGTATACCTTTCGCAGAAAGCTTATTTTGCCTGAATGTGATACTGTCAACATCAAATTGACATTTGGCTTTATTCAACTTTAAGCCATTCTTTTTAATGTTCTTCAGCACCTTGAGGAGCCTTTTGTCATGTTCTTCTCGTGTTGATCCCCAGACGATTATGTCTTCAACATAGACTCTGACTCCTGGAATTCCTTCAACGATGTGCTTCATTGCCCGATGGAAAATTTCTGATGCAGAAAGTATACCCAATGGCATCCTTAAGAAACAATATCGCCTGAATGGTATGTTCTCAGCTTTGTGCTTTCTTTGTCTACCTTGAGTTGCCAGAAACCTTGTGAAGCATCTAGTTTACTGAAACATGTTGCTCCTGACATCTCACATGTGATTTCCTCCCTCTTCGGTATCGGATAACGTTCTCTTTTAATGTTGAGGTTCAGACCTTTGCGATCCATACAGATTTGTAGGTCATTATTTCTCTTCTTAATGAAGACCATAGAGTTTACCCAGTCTGCAGGTTCTTCTATGCGTTTGATTATGCCTAAAACCGCCATCCTTTCTAGATCATCCTTCAATCTGTCTTTCAATGGAGCTGGTACACGTCTTGGTGCGTGTATCACTGATGGTGCGTTCTCTTTTAACTAGATTCAATACATGATAGGTAAAGTGTCAAAGTCTTGGAATCTCCCAAGAAATTCCTTTAGCATGGACTCTCATGATGTATTTTGTCTGGTTGCAGCACAGTCTGCACTGTAAATTCGCTTAATCAGCTCAAGTGCTTCACATGCATCCACGCCCAGTAGAGACTCACGTTCCGCCTCTACAATGGAAAATGTTACCTTGTGAATCTTGTTCTTCACTGTTACGTTGAGCTTGCATGCTCCTAGCATAGTAATTTCATTTCTGTTGTAGTCTTTTAGTAGTATTGCTTTATTTAGCACTTGCGGTTTAATTCTCAGCTCTTTTAAATTTGACAAACTGATAAGGTTGGCACTCGTTCCTCTGTCGAGTTTGAAGTTTATTAATGTGTCATTAATCATTAATGGAACTGTCCATTTGTCTTTTGGAGTATTTGCATTTATTTCACTGTTGCAGCAAATCATCATGAAAGCATTGTCATTTTGCATATCTTGACTATCCTTGTCCTCACTAGAAATCATGTCAACGAAAAACGTGTCTCCGAGGCATACTTCATCAACCATGTTGATTGATTTTATTTGTTCTGCCTTTTTACTGGTAAAGCATTGCTTAGCAAAATAATTTTTGCTTTTATTTGTCATGGCAAATGTTGATTGCCGCATTGCGTGCATGAAATAGAGGATTCAGTTGGGCGCTTAAAATGGTTGCCGGTGCTGGGACCACATTTTATACTTGAGTGCGTCACTGCACTAATGGCGGCTGCTGCCTCTCCTATCTTTGCAGCAAAATGTTTGAGATTCAAAGTGTTAATCTGCCGTGCAGCTAGCTTGCTGGTATAACAAATTTTGATAGCATCATCAAGCTGAAGTTCATTTTCTCTTAATAGCCTCACGCCTACCTTATCATTACAAATCCCGAACACGATCTGATCGTGGATAATTGGTGACTGCAGGGTAGCAAAATTACACGACTGCACCATCAATTGCAAATCAGTGAGAAAACTATTAAACGATTCGCCTGCCTACTGGTTGCGCGTGCGAAATATGTAGCACTCGGGCAGCATGGTGGTGCAGTGGTTAGCACTGCTGCCTCACGGCGCTGAGATCCCATATTCGATCCCGGCCCTGGGTCACTGTTCATGTGGAGTTTGCACATTCTCTCCGTGTTTGCGTGGGTTTCGCCCCCACAACCCAAAGATGTGCAGGGTAGGTGGATTGGGCAAAATTGCCCCTTAATTGGTAAAATGAATTGGGTATTCTAAAAAAATTTCAAAAAGGAATATGTAGCGCTTGAACATCTCATTTTGCTTTGAGTGAAATGTCGATCAAATTGCTTTACAACTTCCTCAAGGTTTTTTCCATCCCTTGTGGACCTGCTACAGTGAGCAGCAACGCCCTGCGCCTCTCATCAGACTGTGCATGCAGACCAAGGGCTGCACCATAGAGTTTGAATTGCTGTTTGAATACATGCCAATTCTCATCAACATCAGTAGTGACTCGAAGCTGGTGTGATGCCTTCAAACCTTCCATCCTAGCCTTTGAAGTCTAACAGTGCGTTGAGTATTAGTTGCCAGTAGTTCACAAGGTTAGTAGAAGATTTCTTATTTTTTACCTTTTTCTTCTTTGGAATTATCTTTCGTTGTTCGGATCTTCAAAGAATCTTGTTTTTTTAGTCGATCTCAGATCTGGCCAGTAGGAATGATGCACAGTAGAATGTCTAGTTCTTGACTAGTTAAAGTATTTTATTATAAAACAAATGTGTGGTAAAGATAACTATAAGAATTATATTACAAACTGCTAATACTGATAAATTATCCTAGGGCTACTGCAAGTATGACTATCCACTAACACGACTATCTCCCAACTCCTCAAGGTACAGAGTCTCATGCCAGATTTATACTGCCACCTGCTGGTCAGAGGTTATTTACATCATTATATACATGATTGCTTATGTATATCACCGCAAGACTTAAGAGGCCATAAGGCACATTAATGCTCCTATTTCTTATGTTCATATACAGTTGATCCATAGTTCCCCATCTTGTTTTTCTTCCTGATTTATTCTGCACATCACTTCCCGCCATCCAACGCAATTTCATAATTCCCACCCGGGTTGGTGCAGTTGTGTTGCCTACATGGTGTATAAGAACGGTATACATGCCATAACATGCTACTGCATTGGTTCATGTACTTTATCTTAGTTGCCAACACCATTTAAACAAAATGCGTTTTGTTTGCTGTTTCACTGAATGTATCAAAAGTTTACAACTGTCATTTGGCAGTACCGAAATGTAGTATTTCTATAAAAGAGACACATTGTCAAATCAGGGGCAGGGGTCGGCCAATCGAGCCTGCTTCACCAATCATCCTTAGCCCCGCATTCCGCTTACCCCCCGATGACCTTTGACTTACTTGTGAGTCAAGAATCTATTGACCTCTGCCTTAAAAATACTCTGTACGACCTTGCCTCCACCCCTCTCCTGGGAACAGAATTCCAAAAGCTCACAGTTCTCTGAGAAATAACTTCTTCTCCTCTCCGTCTTAAATAGGAGATTCCTTTAAATTGTGTTCTGGTCTCGCCCACAAGGGGAAACATCCGGCGTGATTTAATGGAAAAGTTTCTAAGCGTGATTGTGAGTGGGAACTGCCACAAGCTTCCCGACGCTCGGCCTGGGGAAGCTGTTATCGCTATAAAACATTAATTGGTCCACTTAATGAAGCCAAACGGGCTTCATGCCACAAATTATGGTCCTGTCTAACGATTGGCCGGGACCACGCTCGCCAGTCTCCCGCTAACAAGGTAGAGCAGCACTTAAACCGTTCCTGCACAGCCAACCCCATTCAGCTCGCAGCCATGCTGCTGAGATGACCAGCCCAATGATTAGGGGATGCACACCTGGGAAGACTACTTGAAGCGGTTGAGGCCAGACAGGATGTCCTGTTCCCTTCAGGGTCTTGGAGGGTCAGTCTCAGGTCAGCCAGTACTGCCTGGGAGGAACTGGAAGTGGCAGTCAGCTTGGAAGGCGTGACCAGGAGAAACAGTACTCAGTGCTGCAAGAAGCTCAGCAACCTCCACCAGGCCACTCGGGTGAGTTGGCATTGAGTCCAACACTGCTCGGATGGCGACCGCAGTGGAGAGCCTGGTGCACGACATCGGCAGCATGAGTTTAGGTCTCTAACGCATGGCTCAATTGGTGATGGCCATGGCTGAGCACCTCGACAGCATGCCCAAGTCAATGGGAGACGTGACCCAGTATCAGGTGGACCTTGATGGGGCACTGCGGGGCAAGTCCCAGTCCCAGGTGGGCATAGCCGAGGTGCTGCGGAGCATGTTCCAGTCTCAGGTGGGCTTTGCTGAAACGGTGCAGAGCATGTCACAGAGGGCTTCAACACTGTGCTTCAGACATTGGGGAGCTGCCAGAGCTGGCAGAGCTGATTGATTGAGGGGCAGCCAGGGCTTGATCCAGCTGCCCCTCAGTCCTGAGGGCCTTATGTGCACCGACCGGGAGGAGGGATTGATAAGTGTCAACCTGGAGCCATCCTACGGAATGGCGACGGCGGCCATCAGCTCAACAATGTTTCATCCCCCTGACAACGACGCATCTCGCAGTCAGCACCCAGTACAGGGTGGCAGGGCAGGGCATGTGCCACCAGCAAGAGAGGCGGGGCCCTGTGGCCCCAGGACCCCCAGAGGATCTCTGCCAGGGGCATCGAAGGCCATGGAATATGGAAAGCAGCAGGCTCCCTCCAACTCTAATGTGCATCCTGGGGACACACCTTGATGCAACGGTAGAGCACGGAATGCTAAGCACACCGAGGATCACTGAGAAGGTATTGGGGTGGAGGGGGAGGGAGTGGGGCGGCACCATCGGGAGAGTGGGACAGTTGGAGACACTTCTGTTAATGATAAAAATTTGTTGACACCGACCAACATGACGCCTCTGGCACTTTCTTCCGCTATGCAGGCCGAGCACCAGTCCCATGCCCGGACATGGAGGTCCTGGACTCCTCACCTCCGACCCCGACACACCAAGTGCACGTGATAGCTGTTTGCAAGCACTCAGCAGACAGGCAGGGGTCAATCTATGACATTGATTGAGGAGCACCAGCGCTCAGCTCTCTGCGGGTTATATCACCCCCCCTGCCCTCGACCATGACCTGCTGATAGTGCCAATACAGACTCAGCACCCTGGAATGAAGTTACACAGACACTGGAAGGGTGGGAAATGAGGGTGGGAGTGGGAGTTGGAGTGGGGAGGAGGGAAGGATAGTGAAGGGGGAGAAGGAAGAGGAATGGGGGGGGGTGGGGAAGGGGAGAGGGGAAATGACGGATGAGGCTACATCCTATGTGAAGCAGGCAAGGGTGAGTGCCACCCTGGGCCTATGGGTTTGCTAGACTCTCGCCACTCCCGCCTGTATTTCATCCTCCGACTCGTCCTGCGGGTCCTCCACAGACTTGTCATCAACTCTTCCTGGTCCAGGGCGTCCTCGTCCTCATCCTCCTTGGAGGTGGCCACATATATTTCCCCGCCACCTCCAGCACATTGCCCTGCTTCTGTACCTGGTTGTGGAGAACACAGCAGACCACCACAAAACAGGTGACCCTCTGGGGGGGGTATACTGCAGTGCACCACCAGAGAGACCGAGGTATTGGAACTGCATTTTGAGGAGTGACAGCATGGGTGGCCGCATGGGCATTGTTGCATTGATCTCCACGATGGTCATCGGCCTCCGTAGTGGCATCATTAGCCAGGTCCTAAGCTCTTATCCCCCAAGAGCCAACCAGCCATCATGGGGTGGTCCTCGAAGAGGCCAGGGATGTCTGACTGCCCCAGGATGTGTCAGTCATGCACATTCCCTGGGAAGCTTGCACACATGTGCATGATCTTCATGTGATGGTCAGACATGAGCTGGAAATTCAGTGAGTGGAACCCCTTCCTGTTGATGTAGGGCACTCCCTGATGGCCCGGTGAGTGCAAGATGACATGCGCACCATCTATTACCGCTGGACCTGGGCATCCCGTTGATGGCAGAGAATGGTGCTGCCCAGCATCTTTTTGGGCCTGGTGCATACAAACGTTTATATCGTTTTCTGCCTGGGCAAACAGGGCATTTGTGTCTTCATGGATGCACTTGTGGCCTATAGCTTCTGAATTGCCGCACAAGTCCCCGCCCGAGACCTGCCCAACATTTCCTCATAACATAGCCCACTCCCCCATCCCAGATATCAGTCAAGTGAACCTTCTCTGAATTGCTTCTAGCGCATTTGTATCCTTTCTTAAACAAGGAGACCAAAACTGTACACAGTTTCCCAAATGTAGTCTCATCAAAGTGCTGCACAACTGCAGCAAAAATGTTAATTCCCCTTGCAATAAATTACAACCTTCCATTTACCTTCCTAATCACTTGCTGTGCCTGCATACTAACTTTTCGTGATTCATGGACCATGACATCGAGCTCCCTCTGTATCTCAGAGTTCTGCATTTGTCCATTTAAATAATTTGCTGCTTTTCTGTTATTCCTGCCAAAATGGACTAGTTCATATCTTCCCAGCTGTTTAGCACAGGGCTAAATCGCTGGCTTTGCAAGCAGATCAAGGCAAGCCAGCAGCACGGTTCAATTCCTGTACTAGCCTCCCCGAACAGGTGCTGGAATGTGGTGACTAGGGGCTTTTCACAGTAACTTCATTTGAAGCCTACATGTGACAATAAGTGTTTTTCATTACATTATACTCCATCTGCCAAATTTTTTCCCATTCACTTAACCTATTTCCCTTTGTAGCTTAATGCCCTCTTCACAACTTACTTTCCTACCTATCTGTGTGTCATGACCAAATTTAGGAACCGTACATTCAGTCTCTTTATCCAAGTCATTGATATAAATTGAGGCCTATAGCCCTATGGCAGTCCATTTGTCAGATCTTGCAAACTCAAAAATGACCAATTTATGCCTACTCTGTTTCCTGTTAGATAACAAATCCTCACTCCATGCGAATATGTTACCCTTACAGCCTTATTTTGGGTAGTAACCTTTGATGTCAAATGCGCTTTAGAAATCCAAGTACATTACATTCACAGGTTCTCCTTTGTCCGTGCTGCTTTCTACTTCCTCAAAGAACTCCAATAAATTAAGTAAATATGATTACCCTTTCACAAACCGTGTTGACTCTCCATAACTGTATTGAGATTTTCTAAGTGCCCCACCAAAACCTCCTTAATAGTAGATTCCCACAATTTTCCAATGACATGTGTTAGGTTAATGTTAGGCAGCACGATAGCACAGTGGTTAGCACTGTTGCTTCACAGCGCCAGGTCCCAGGTTCGATTCTCGGCTTGGGCCACTATCTGTGCAGACTCTGCATGTTCTCCCCATGTCTGCGTGGGTTTCCTCCAGGTGTTGCGGTTTCCTCACATGAGTCCCAAAAGACGTGCTTGTTAGGTAAATTGGACATTCTGAATTCTCTCTCCGAGTAACCGAACAGGCGCCGGAGTGTGGCGACTAGGGGCTTTTCACAGTAACGTCATTGCAGTGTTAATGTAAGTCTACTTGTGACACTAATAAAGATCATTATTATTATAACTGGTGTAGTTTCTTGCTTTCTGTCTCCCTCCTTTCATGAATAGAGGAGTCACATTTGCTATTTCCCAATCTGATGTGACCTTTCCAGAATATGGAGAATTTTGGAAAACTAGAATTTGTTTTGCACTCATCGGGACAGATTCACAAGAATACCAAATGTCAAAGGGATTAACAATTTATACTGCATGTGAGTACACTTGCCAGCCAATCAGCACCCTCTCCTCATGCAGTATAAATACTGTTTCCTTCAAGATTTGGTATTCTTGTGAACCTGTCCTAATGAGTGCAAGACAAAAAGCTTTGACAACATGTCCCTTTTTTCAGCAATGCATTAAAGGTACTTCATCTACGCCTGGTTACTAGACTCAGCTACTGCTGCAATGTTGGAATATCAGGCATTCCTACCACATTAATAATGTAATAATGTTAACACTTTTATAGAACACTTGAAGCCAACTCAAATGTCTCCAATTGCTTCATGTAAAAACTTTGCAATTGTCTTGCCACCCTCGACTAGTGCGCGTTCAATTCCAGCTCCACTTGACCTGGAGTCGCAATGCAGTTGAAATTAGATTTTATTTAAAATACCTGAGGTCCTTGGTTGAGTCCAGTAAACTACAGTCACCAGGATTGTAGCTTTAAAGTACAAGTAACCTTTTATTATGTACAGTATTATAATTTAACAGGCAGAAAATGTAACTATCTACTATCCCTTTCCAACCCCCCCCTTCCTAACTTCCCCACTCTCTACACAAACAGGGAGGGTTGGTGCTGACTTAATGGGCTGAGTAGCCTCCTTATGTACTGCAGGATTCCTCTGGTTTCTATAGTTCTTTTCACTGCCAGGTTCTAAACACTTCTGCCCAGTTCTCCCAGAAAGCATCACGCAGGAACCAATCACTGATCATTATCTGGCAGAACACTGTCCCTGACCAACCCACCGATTGCTAGTTCGAATAGAACTAACTCCCTCCAAAGTTGGTTCCTAACCTCCACCTGTGCCAAACCTGGGATCACAGTGGGCTGGATTCTCTGCAGCCCCGTGCCAAAATGGCGTTTGGCACGGGGACGGAGAATCAACTTTCATGCCAAAATCGGGCCCGGCGATTCTCTGGGACCCGAGAATCGGCGTGTTCGCAGAGTACTCCGCGCTGCTGGGAGGCCATTGCCAGAGGCCCGCCCAGCGATTCTCTGCTCCCGGCCGGCCGAGTTCCTGACAGCGTGGGTCAAACCATCTATCGCCGTTCGGGAACCTCGCGTGGCGGCTGCGGACTCAGTCCACAGCTGCCCTGATGAAGGCGGGGTGATCAAGCACCGGGGGTGCATTATGGGCGGCGGGGGGACAGATCGAGCCGGTTGGATCTTCGGGCGCGCGGCTGATCGGGGGGGCCGACATTTTCCAGCTGCCTCCGCGGTCCAAGTCTGCCATGGCGCACGGTGTGGCCTTTGGAGGCTGCTGCTGTGCATATGCACGGACTCGAAACCAGAAGTCTGGGGGCCCGTATCCGCAACTGAAGCTTTGAGAATCACTCCGGGTCCCTCCTAGGTGAGTGAATTAGCTTATCTTCTTTTGAGGACACTCCGGAGTGAAATGCCAGTGTTTTTACGCCGGAATGGGGACATAGTCCCATTTTGGGAGAATCTACCTCAGCGTCCTGACAAGCAGGCTGTTTCAATCTTGACTCTTCGGCTTAAAGGCACATCTCGATTGTGGGTCCGCAGACCAAAGTAATAAAAAGAAAAGAAATGGGAACAAAGGAAATAAACAGGAAGGACTCTTACAAAGTGAATAATATTATATAGGAATGATAGTCTGCACTAGCAGTGTCCTATAGAAATCAATGATTCATATGTCTATTTAACGGTTAATTTGGAGATATTTCTTGAGGAGGGGTGGAGGGGCAGAACAGAAGAATTTTCTGCTGTTATTTGCAATGGATATTTTAACTTTCACATCAACAACCGGAAATAATTACTTTTCCAGTGTTGTCTATGAGTTCAAACCCTTATGTAGTCTCAATTTGCAAACTGTTGCCCAAAAGGTGAGAGAGGTACCAACTGAGTTAAGCAAACACTTGGGTCAACCAACAAAAAGGTGTGCTTTCTTTTGGGAAAAGAAGTCCCACATCTTCTATGTGATTCCAATAAATATAGAAATCACTGAAAAACATAAAAGGATTGTGGTTTGGATGTACCAAAAATAAAAACCGGCCTCATAATAGTTTTGTTGTAGTTCTGAGGCTCAAAGATATTTTTCACTCTATTGTACATTTCAGTTCGCCAGATTTTTCTAATTGGATGATTATGAGGCTGTTTGGAAGAAATTCACATCCATGTCCATTTGTCCAGCTGTTTATTTTAATGACACTTGAACAACTACCTGGTTGTCGAGATGGGATCATTGGTTGACTTCGGTTGAAGTGGGATCTCGGAGACGATATAAGTAAAACCAAACACTCGCTGCATCATGATAATCAATTTATTAAGAACACGCAGTTCCAAAACTTTTTTTAAATGTTTATGTAGCCTTTTTAAAAATACTTTGGCTTCTAAACTATTGCCGTTATATACACAAAGCAAAATTTCTGTTGTGTTAAATGATACACCATAAGAAAATACATAGTATTTACAAAGTGCAAAAATAAGGCATATATGAATACAAAAAGAATTTAGCCCACAGGATTGGTCAAAGTACCAATGACTCTTTTGAGGCAGTTTAATATGGCAGTCATCTCGTACAAATGGGCTGTTTGCTCCCTACATTTCTTGTGATTGTCAGCCTGAAACATTGTGCTCGAGGTGGCTTTTTAGCAGTGAGGATTTGATAACCTGATCATATTTATAGAAGGCAGATGCTGTTTGTTAGATTATGAAACAGATTTGTCATTGAATATCTGAAAACTGTCTCCCCCTCCCCTCATGAGGGTGTATAACTCGAAAGCCAAGTGGCAGCACCTATACACACTTAAATAAGTAATAGGTTGAGAATTATTCGTCTTGTTCAAAACATGCTGTAAATTAACATACTATATAATTTTCTGGGGGGTGGCTCATGTGCAAATATCTGTGGTGTACTGCATTACACTGCTGGAATTCAGGTTTCACCAAGCCCTCTAACTCCCTGACTGAAGTTTCTAGTCACATTCGAGAGGTGGCCTGCCCAGGGCACAAGACTCTTCCTCAGATGCAGCGAGAGAAACTGAAGGCAAGGCATTCAAAAAGACAGAATGAGCATTAGTGGTACAAGCATCGGGGTTGTATAAGGAAAACCAAAGGGTGAAGAGAAAAAAAGGTAGGTTGCTTAATAAGAAAAAGACCATTTGTAATTCTATGCATTTTTCAATTTCATTTTTCAGTGTGTACTATAACCAGCTGTATGTTCTATCTGAGGCACTGTAAGATCCAATGCACCACTGGCAACACTCTTCAAGTTGTACTTGGGATTTTTGTGCCAACTGGTTGTCCACTAAAGCTTCAATTGTGTTGATGATGCAGACTAGGTTTCTGTTCTCCATACCCAACTCTGGGGTTTGTGTATAAAAACCCCACATGAAGATGTGACTTACAACTAAACATTAAGCAACTTAAGCTATTTAAAATTTAAGAACCTGCTCAGATTTTAACTATTTGGATTTATACAAAATATACTGGTCAGGTCTTATAAGGGCAGGTTTTGTCTTTTTTTTTTAGCATATTGTAACTTCAGACTTGAAGTAATTGCGTAAAACGTCGGTGAGGTCGGTGAAGAATTTCACAGATCAAATTTTAGATGCATGGATATGAAGATTGAAATCCTGATCATGCCTCTTCACCCTAATGCACTCAAGTAGCTTGAAAGCTGCAGTGTTACATGAACAATATTGCCACACTATGATTATCAACTTTCACTAAGTAACACTGATGAAATGTGTCAGGGACTGCATGGGGATGCTTAATCTCAGACAGGCCATCAAAGAATTAAGGAGGAAAAAAAATACCAGGGGTTGATAACTGGGTGCCGAAAGTACTTCCACCTGCTTTGTACCATCATTGTTCTGAATATAGGTTGCCGCTCCCTGGAATGGCACATGCCACTGGTCTGAGTACCAAACGCGATGGAGAAAAATAACTTTTGGGTGGGTGGATACCTCATTTCCAATTCAAGGACCATAACTTAATCATGTGCAGTCTGAAAATGAAATTCAGTCCCTTTGGAAAATGATTTTATCTGTGTGCTTGTATGGGTTGGGGCTGGATAAAGACATCCCATCTGTAACAGGAAAATAAGGCACCAAGATTATTATTGAGCTTCAAGTCCATTTAGGTTTCCTTGAGCCATTGTACTTCCAGAAGATCACAGGTCTTTTGCAGCTTGAACTGAAGAACCGAGAAAGAGAGAATGGGGATGGGTGGCATGCTGAGGAGGGAGTGGTAAGGGGCAGTCTTGGTGATGCGATTCCTCACACCAAAGTGCTGTTTGCTGCTTTAGCTGTCAGTATTTCTTCTCCAATTTTTTCATGGGGTGTGGATGACGCTGCCAAGGCCAGCATTTATTGCCCAAAGCTAATTGCCCTTGAACTGAGTGGCTTGCTAGGTAATTTCAGAGGGCAGTTAAGAATCAACCACAATCTGCAATCACATGTAGGCCAGAAGATTGCCTTCTCTGAAGGACTTTAATGAACCCCATGGGTTTGTGCATCAATCGATGATAGGTTCAAGGTCATCAATTCCAAGTTTTATTGACTGAATTGAAATTCTGCTAAATATCTTGGTGGGATTTGAACCCCTGTCCCCAGAGCATTAGCCTGGGTCAATGGATTTCGAGGACACTTCTTATTCAGCTCAATCAAATACTTGATTCGTCTGATTCTAATTGAACACTAGGAAGTTTAATACTGCCTTTTGCAGTTTCAAATTTGTTTTTGTTTTAACTCCATACCGATTTGGCTCACCTTAATCTCTATCTAGTTTCTTTGAGCTTAAATAAATAGGGATGTGCCCTTCCAGGGTGGGATGGTGCTCTTGTCAGTAATGGAAATTAACTTCGAGGACTTCTCAGTAGTTTAGTTTGAAGTCTCTTAATTATGGCGATGGGCAAGTGCATTTGAGACATCTACCTAACCCAAAATACTGTAGCTACTACAAACAGAATCAGTCCTGTTTTCTATATTTTGCTATCAACATAATTTTAATAGCTGGAGGTGTCTCAAGTCACTCTTGTTTCAATCATTTCGAAACAGTTTCCGTCAATACATAGGCCTGAATTTTGCAGTAGTAATGACTGTGAAACTGTCAGCCTTTGCCAATATTACTCCACTGAAACTGACAGCACCTTCGAGAGCCTGCACATGTGGAGAGCAATGTGGAGATCCAGAAGCTGCAGTCAGTGATTTTATGCTTCTCTAGAGGGTGCACTGTTGAGGGCACCCAGAGACAACAGTCAATGGAAATCCACTGAATTGACAAGAACTTCCAGTTGTATACTGTTGGTCTCACTGTAAAAACCCTTGATAAGATTACAGCCTGTTGATTGAGGTGTAACAGGGGCCGGAATTCTCTTGTCGTTGGGATTCTCTGTTCCTGTCGGCAGCGCAACCCTGTGATTCTTGGCAGTGCGCTGTTCTCTCTTCCCATCGCTTGTCAATGGAATTTCCCATTGAAGCCACCCCATGCCGCTGGGAACCCCGCAGCCGGGAGATCAGAGAGTCCAGTCCTGGGTTTATAATGGTATAACTTCATAATTACTGAAAAGCTAATTTTATATTTCGTGGAATGTCAATTTTTCCATTATTATTTTAAAAAACTCGACGTTTTGTTTAAAAAATAAGTTTGTTTATTTTTGTTTTTAGTTTCTATCTTATTCCAATTAAAACCATTTACTCCACTACCTGAAAATTTTAATCTGAAAATATTTAGTGCTTTTAACTTCCTGGTTGGATGTGTGTGAATACTTCAATGTTATTGGCTACCTACTTGTTTGGTACCATCACTGCAGTTGCATGCCAAGAAATTCCCTTGACTTGGTGCCAGATTTGAACTGTTGGCTGGAAAGGGAAAACCGCATCACGGCAACTTCGACATCTGTGGTGAGCATCTTCGCTTAGCCACGGATCGCAAAATCCAGGCCATAATCTGTGATTTCTGTTGGGTTCTGAACGTGCAGTATATTTACCTACTTTTGCTCCACTTGCTGAATGATTTTGATATTTCAGTTTGGCTGTCATGATCAATAACAGAAGGGCAGCTGTGTGAAAATATTTTTCAAAAAAATCAATGTATCTGCAAAAAGTGCCATAATTTTAATGTACAAATTGATCCATCATGTCGCTTGAGTGACTTAATTGTTGTATTTTTAAAGAGCATTTTAGCAGGAGGAGATCATGATATTTCCAGTATTGTTGCTCAAGGCAAGAAATCTCTTTGCTTTCAATCTTTTCATTGAGGACTGCGTACTGGAGGTGATTGGGGGTGATTGGGAAATGACGATAGGTACCTACAGATGCGGGACTTTGTACACAGACAGGGTTTGTGAAAGGCAGGCAGCTGACAGCTAACTTGAAAAGATTGCTTAATGTGATCATGATGCCCCCGACGGGCAAGGAGGTGGAGGTAGTGGTGGCAATGGACGCTGAGAAGGCCTTCGACCGGGTGGAGTGAGGCTATTTGTGGGAGGTGCTTGGACGGTTTGAGTTCGGGGAGGGACTGGTTAATTGGGTCAGACTATTGTACCAGGCCCCAAAAGCTAGCGTTAGGACGAACAGGATGTCAGATTATTTCAGACTACACCGCGGGACCAGGCAGGGGTGCCCACTCTACCTGTTGCTGTTCGCGCTGGCCGTAGAGCCGTTGGTGATGGCGTGGAATGGAATGACTGGGGGGGGGGGTGGAACATAGGGTCTCTCTCTATGCGGACAACCTGCTCCTGTACGTGTTGGACCCACTGGCCGTGATGGAAAATATACTGGAAACATTGAGGCAGTTTGGCCGGTTTTCAGGGTACAAATTAAATATGGCCAAGAATGAGATGTTTGTGGTGCAGGCAAGGGGCCAGGAGAATAGACTGAAGGAGCTGCCATTTAGGCTGGTGGAGGAAAGTTTCCGGTACTTGGGGATACAGGTGGCACGAGACTGGGGCAGGTTGCACAAGTTAAATTTGACTAGGGTGGTGGAACAAATGAAGAGGGAGTTTCGGAGATGGGAGGCATTCACGCTGTCACTGGCAGGGAGGGTGCAGACTGTAAAGATGACAATCCTCCCTAGATTTCTGTTCATCTTCCAGTGCCTCCCGATCTTTATCCCATGGTCCTTCTTCAAAAGGACTGGCAAAATCATCATGAGCTTTGTCTGGGCGGGAAAATCCCCGCCGGTGAAGAAGGCGATGCTTGAAAGGAGCCGCAGCGAGGGGGGACTGGCATTGCCGAGTCTGATCAACTACTACTAGGCGGCTAACATAGCCATGATAAGGAAGTGGATGGTGGGTACGGGGTCTATCTGGGAGCGAGTGGAGGTGGCTTTGTGCAGGGGCACCAGTTTGGCAGCCCTGGTCACGGCTCCCCTACCGCTGTCGCCGGCCAGGTACTCCACCAGCTCGGTAGTGGGGGCGGCCCTGCGGATATGGGGCCAGTGGAGGAGGCATGTGGGGGGGTGGGTGCGTCTGTCTGGGTTCCAATATGTGATAACCATCGATTCGCCCCCGGGAACATGGATGGAGGGTTTCGAACATGGCGGCGGGCGGGGGTGGGGAGGGTGGGCGATATGTTCCTGGAGGGGAACTTTGCGAATTTGAGGGGCTTGGAGGAGAAATTTGGGCTGGTAAGGGGAAATGACTTTAGGTACCTACAGATGCGGGACTTTGTACACAGACAGGTCCCATCCTTCCCATGCCTCCCGCCAATAGGGATCCAGGACAGAATAGTCTCTAGAGGAGAAGGAGGAGAGAGTAGAGTCTCGGATATCTACAAGGTGCTCATGAAGGGGGAAGAGTCCCAGACGGAGGAACTGAAACTCAAATGGGAGGAGGAGTTTGGCAGTGAGATGGAGGATGGGCTGTGGGCGGAAGCTCGGAGTAGGGTAAACTCAACCGCAACATGTGCCAGGCTCGGCCTGATTCAATTTAAGGTCGTTCACCGGGCCCACATGATGGTTGCTCGGATGAGAAAATTCTTTGGGGTAGAGGATAAGTGCGCTAGATGCACGGGAGGACCAGCGAACCATGTTCACATGTTTTGGGCATGTCCTAAGCTTAGGGGGTACTAGGAAGGATTTGGGGGGGTCATGTCCCGGGTGCTGAAAACAAGGGTGGTGATGAGTCCAGGGGTGGCAATTTTTGGGGTTTCGCAAGACCCAGGAGTCCAGGGGGAGAAAGAGGCAGATGTTCTGGCCTTTGCTTCCCTAATAGCCCGGCAGCGAATACTGCTGGCATGGAGGGACTCAAAACCGCACGAAGACCGAACTAAGGCTTTCGGACATGTCAAGTTTTCTGGGTATGGAAAAAATTAAGTTCACCTTGAGGGGATCTGTACTGGGCTTCGCCCGAAGGTGGCAACCATTCATCGACTTCTTTGTGGGAGAGGAAGAGGAGGGGGGAGATTAGAGTAGAGTAGGAGGGATAAATAGGCGGGTAGTGTCTAGGGGAGAGGAGCGGGCATGTGCAGTATGGTTTGATTGAAGTATTCGTTTTATATTGATGTTTACACATTTCTGTTATCTGTAACTGTTTACAATGCCAAAAAATACCTCAATAAAATTGTTTGTTAAAAAAAAAATCAGTATCTGCTTCATAAGTCTTCCATACATGGATTGTCAAATCAATAGGAAATCTCTTCAGTTGTGCAGAGGAAGAACGATGGTCGGCATAGGAACAGGAGTAGGCCATTCAGCCCCTCGGACCTGCCCGCCATTCATGGCTGCTCTGTGACGTAACACCATATACCTGCCTTTGGTCCATAATATCCTTGCTTAACAAAAACCTATCTATCTCAGATTTAAAATTAACAACTGATCTAGCTTCAACTGCTGTTTGTGGGAGGGAGTTCCAAATCTCTACCACCCTTTGAGTGAAGAAGTTCTTCATCGCTTATCTCTAACATCGCTCCTGAACAGTCTAGCCCACAGAGAGACTGATAGGTATGTTGCTCAAAACATCAGTATAGAATTAAGTGGTTTGAATGTCAACTATGCCAGTATGCAAGGGTTGCCAAAGTCCATGTCCTCATCCAGTTTACAAGCAACCACTGTCATATCATAAAGTCACTGCTCACACAAGGTGCATTAGCAGTGGAATGGGATATACTCACTATAGGTCTGAATGCTCATTTATACCTTACAGGTATTACTTAACCCAAAGGCATTTAAGAAAATATAATTATTGATTCAGAGGGAGAAGAAATAAGAAGCTTGGACCATGAAGGGTAGCTCTTGGGTTGATTTACTTTTAAGATGATTGTTCATCCCTTTCAATCATTTTGACTTCTGTCATCCATTACTTACAAATGATCTGTGGATTTTACTGGTTGTTTGGAGAAGTCTGTGCTAGTAGTCAGCGAGGAGGCAAGCTGGTTAATAACAAAGAATGACAGGACAAAATATTGTGAGTATTAAATATTAATTAAATGCACAGTACCTTTCAGATCTTTTAAATACTATTAATTTTATACCAGCCATATTATTACTATATAGGGCAGCAGGCAAGTCTTTTGATAAAGATCTCCCTCAAAAGCCAGAATATTGAATTGGCCAGAGATTTCAGAATAGCAAGCAGTTCCAAAGGACCAAACTGAAGTACTTTTCATTTAAATATCACTGCAGAAAGGGATAATATAAGATACAAAATGGTATGAAAATACTTTATCTGAGCACTTCCTTGCTTTGAATAAAAATTACCAAAAATAAACTATTTTCTTTACACTAAGACAAGGGTTGAAACTGGTGTCACCTATTTCTAATTCACTTTTGTTCCCTTTAAAATCAATATTTCATTTACTGATTTTCTTTTTAAATATGGGCCTGCGGGTAACATGCTCAAAATATTTTTGAAAAAAAGACACGTTGACCAGTCCCTAAGTTAGTTGCAAAACAAATTAATATAATGCCAAGCCTAATGCTGGTTCGCGACTGTGCATTTGAACTCAGGTTTAGCATTTTCCTATGTTTGCAGGGAGTCTCGACTTCAGTACGCGCAATGAAGTCTTCTCTTTGTTTCTTTTATATTATATATAGTGATTGCATAATTTACTGCTTTTTGTAAAGTGATACATTTTTTGAGGGCAGCTGGCTGGAAGTGGTGCTTCATTAAATACCAAGCAAAACAAGACTCCCTCCCTCCAACACCCTCAAATACCCCCATATCTATTAAAAAGCATTTGCAATGCAAAGCAGAATACTGAATAATTTCAGAAACTTACTCTTTTTGAAAGTACTACCAAACAGCTGCATGGAATGGATTCTAATGTTTTAACACCTAGAAGACATCTACAAAAAAAAAAACAGGCAAACTGTGACAAACACCTCTACTTTTAACTGTGCAAAGTGAACAATAAAATATATTCACAGTACAAGGCATCAAATACTTGCATCAAGTAGTGTGACCTTGCAATTGTGATTCAGGAAGGACACCAGTATTGTAATACTTTCCATTATTCAGGATAGCAAATATTGCTTGTCTGGTACAGAGTTTTTTTTTTTAAATAAAAATTATTTTAAAAATCTTGCAAAAGATATGAGCAAATATAAGCTATATACAAAAGATATAATGCAGGTTGTGTGCATAAGGCCAGTATGAGAGTTGGCCAATATTATATCTGTCCTTCGACTCTACTTGCCAATTCAGTCAGATTTAGAACTTGGACTCTTTGACAATGGACTTCATGTTCACTTTGCTTCCAGTAAAATGCAGTAAATTCATAAGTTTGTAAAGCTTTTAACTCTTTCATCAACCAGCATATTACTATATACAACACCCACAGAGTAATCATCTTGTGGTTGATCAATTAGTTTCTTCCATTGACTTTACCTTTGCCAACATGACTTCTTTGGCTGGTATACCTTAGCAGTCTGTTTGCCTTTTATTTAACACCCCAATTCAATTGGTGTTAAATGTACCTATAGTGTACAGTCCACTGAGCATATTACCATTGCAAGTTCATTGTTGCATTTAAGTTCAGGTCTGTAACGTCCAGGAAGTCTGCAGAGAAGATGCTCGGGGTGGAGGAGCCAGCAGATCCAAAACCTGCTGCTGAGCTGGGTGGTGTGAGATCCAACCAATCCATGTTCTCCAAGGGAGTTTCTGTAAGACCTAGATTCATAACGTGGCCATGTGTGGGTGACGGTGACATCTGGGTGTCCATCGGGGACAGAGGGTTCTCCAGAATGTCTCGAGTGTTCAGCATATTCTCCCGTGAGTTGCCGGTAAAGCCCTCAGCCACGTTGTCCAGCTGGGAATCTTCACTGCCAATTTTAAGCAATGCGAGATCACTGCCTCTGCCCATGGAGCTGCGAGAATTCAGCAGGGCCTCAAGTTGATTGTCACTGGTACTTGCGCAATGGTCGAACGAGAGCTGGGGAGGAGACATGTGATTAAAAGGACTTGTTGAAGTCCTAGGCACTGTCAGTGTGGAAGCTCCTGATGATACAGTGATTTGAGGCAATGACTTTGGAGCACAATGAAGATCATTTTTGGCATTTGGCGGCATTTCTGCAAAGAGAACAGTTCTAATAAGAAAATATACCAGGAAGTAATGTTATTGTTTATCACTTATGGATAATATGAAACGGGAATAGCCGAAAAAAAAGTGTTTTCGAAGAATGATTTTGAGAGGAGTGAAACGGCATACACAGTGGATTTTGTAATTCAACCTGTATAAGAGATAGTCTGTAACAGTTTTGAAGATTACAATTTTTACTGTTAAAATATTAGATACTTCTTATACTTCTTAAAGAGCAATAATAATAAGATTCTTTATTAATGTCACAAGTAGGCTTGGAAAAACACTACAATTAAATTACTATGACAATCCCACACTGCGCAAATTCAGAATGTCCAATTCACCTAACAAGCATGTCTTTTGGGAAGTGTTGGAGGAAACGCGGACGCCCGGATTAAATCCACGGAGACACGGGGAGAATGTGCAGACTCCGCACAAAGTGACCCAAGTCGGGAGTCGCACCGGGGAACCTGGCACTGTGAGGCAACAGTGCTAACAACTGTGTTACCATGCCGCCTTAAAATGACAATATCAACAATTAGATCATCTCTAATAACTCAATAGGGTTTACTTTTTGAGCTTCCTGCATGGTGACTGGCCCACCTGCCACTGGTTAAAAACCAGCAGTGGTGGGCTAAGGCCTTTAACTGGGCATAATGGACCGTTCAAGGGCCTTAATTGGTCTGGAGCATGATGTAATATTTAATGACGGGATGGACCAGAGTTTAACTTGGCCTGATACTTTTTGGGAATAGGCACTTCACAAAGTTTAATTAGAAGTTAATTGTTTTTTTTAATAAATATTTTATTGAAAATTTTTGGTCAACCAACACAGTACATTGTGCATCCTTTACACAATATTATAACAACACAAATAACAATGACCTATTTTATAAACAAAAAATGAATAAATAATAAATAACAAAAATGAAAACTAACCCTAATTGGCAACTGCCTTATCACAAGTAACACTCTCCAAAAATATAATTTAACAGTCCAATATATAATTATCTGTAGCAACGACCTATACATATTATACAGTATATATTAACAACCCTGAGAGACCTTCTGGTTCCTCCTCCCCCCCCCTACCGCCCCCCCCCCCCCCCCCCCCCCCCCCACCCCCCGATCCTGGGCTGCTGCTGCTGCCTTCTTTTTCCCATTCCATCTATCTTTCTGTGAGGTATTCGACGAACGGTTGCCACTGCCTGGTGAACCCTTGAGCCGACCCCCTTAGAACGAACTTAATCCGCTCTAGCTTTATAAACCCTGCCATGTCATTTATCCAGGTCTCCACCCCCGGGGGCTTGGCTTCTTTCCACATTAGCAATATCCTGCGCCGGGCTACTAGGGACGCAAAGGCCAAAACATCGGCCTCTCTCGCCTCCTGCACTCCCGGCTCTTGTGCAACCCCAAATATAGCCAACCCCCAGCTTGGTTCGACCCGGACCCCCACTACTTTTGAAAGCACCTTTGTCACCCCCATCCAAAACCCCTGTAGTGCCGGGCATGACCAAAACATATGGGTATGATTCGCTGGGCTTCTCGAGCACCTCGCACACCTATCCTCCACCCCAAAAAAATTACTGAGCCGTGCTCCAGTCATATGCGCCCTGTGTAATACCTTAAACTGAATCAGGCTTAGCCTGGCACACGAGGACGACGAGTTTACCCTGCTTAGGGCATCTGCCCACAGCCCCTCCTCGATCTCCTCCCCCAGCTCTTCTTCCCATTTCCCTTTTAGGTCATCTACCATAGTCTCCCCTTCGTCCCTCATTTCCCGATATATATCTGACACCTTACCATCCCCACCCATGTCTTTGAGATCACTCTGTCCTGCACCTCTTGTGTCGGGAGCTGCGGGAATTCCCTCACCTGTTGCCTCGCAAAAGCCCTCAGTTGCATATACCTGAATGCATTCCCTTGGGGCAACCCATATTTCTCGGTCAGCGCTCCCAGACTCGCGAACTTCCCATCCACAAACAGATCTTTCAGTTGCGTTATTCCTGCTCTTTGCCACATTCCATATCCCCCATCCATTCCCCCGGGGCAAACCTATGGTTGTTTCTTATCGGGGACCCCCCCCAAGGCTCCAGTCTTTCCCCTATGCCGTCTCCACTGTCCCCAAATCTTCAGTGTAGCCACCACCACCGGGCTTGTGGTGTAGTTCCTCGGTGAGAACGGCAATGGGGCTGTCACCATAGCCTGTAGGCTAGTCCCCCTACAGGACGCCCTCTCTAATCTCTTCCACATCGCTCCCTCCTCCTCTCCCATCCACTTACTCACCATTGAAATATTAGCGGCCCAATAATATTCACTCAGGCTCGGTAGTGCCAGCCCCCCCCCCTATCCCTGCTACGCTGTAAGAATCCCTTCCTCACTCTCGGGGTCTTCCCGCCCACACAAAACCCATGATGCTCTTTTCAATCCTTTTAAAAAAAGCCTTCGTGATCACCACCGGGAGGCACTGAAACACAAAGAGGAATCTCGGGAGGACCACCATCTTAACAGCCTGCACCCTCCCTGCCAGTGACAGGGATACCATATCCCATCTCTTGAAATCCTCCTCCATTTGTTCCACCAACCGCGTTAAATTTAACCTATGTAATGTGCCCCAATTCTTGGCTATCTGGATCCCCAGGTAACGAAAGTCCCTTGTTACCTTCCTCAACGGTAGGTCCTCTATTTCTCTACTCTGCTCCCCTGGATGCACCACAAACAACTCACTTTTCCCCATGTTCAATTTATACCCTGAAAAATCCCCAAACTCCCCAAGTATCCGCATTATTTCTGGCATCCCCTCCGCCGGGTCTGCCACGTATGGTAGCAAATCGTCCGCATACAAAGATACCCGGTGCTCTTCTCCTCCTCTAAGTACTCCCCTCCACTTCTTGGAACCCCTCAACGCTATCGCCAGGGGCTCAATCGCCAGTGCAAACAATAATGGGGACAGAGGGCATCCCTGCCTTGTCCCTCTATGGAGCCGAAAATATGCAGATCCCCGTCCATTCGTGACCACGCTCGCCATCGGGGTCCTATACAACAGCTGCACCCATCTAACATACCCCTCTCCAAAACCAAATCTCCTCAACACCTCCCACAAATAATCCCACTCCACTCTATCAAATGCTTTCTCGGCATCCATCGCCACTACTATCTCCGTTTCCCCCTCTGGTGGGGCCATCATCATTACCCCTAACAGCCTCCGTATATTCGTGTTCAGCTGTCTCCCCTTCACAAACCCAGTTTGGTCCTCGTGGACCACCCCCGGGACACATTCCTCTATTCTCATTGCCATTACCTTGGCCAGGATCTTGGCATCTACATTTCGGAGGGAAATAGGTCTATAGGACCCGCATTGTAGCGGGTCCTTTTCCTTCTTTAAGAGAAGCGATATCGTTGCTTCAGACATAGTCGGGGGCAGTTGTCCCCTTTCCTTTGCCTCATTAAAGGTCCTCGTCAATACCGGGGCGAGCAAGTCCACATATTTTCTATAGAATTCGACTGGGAATCCATCCGGTCCCGGGGCCTTTCCCGCCTGCATGCTCCTAATTCATTTCACCACTTCTTCTACCTCGATCTGTGCTCCCAGTCCCACCCTTTCCTGCTCTTCCACCTTGGGAAATTCCAGCCGATCCAAGAAGCCCATCATTCTCTCCCTCCCATCCGGGGTTGAGCTTCATATAATTTTTTATAAAATGTCTTGAACACTCCATTCACTCTCTCCGCTCCCCGCTCCATCTCTCCTTCCTCATCCCTCACTCCCCCTATTTCCCTCGCTGCTCCCGAGGGAAATATGAGAAATGTGAGAAATATGAGAATGACTAGAGCGAGGGTAGGTCCGATCAAGGACAGTAGCGGGAGATTGTGTATTGAGTCTGAAGAGATAGGAGAGGTCTTGAATGAGTATTTTTCTTCTGTATTTACAAATGAGAGGGGCGATATTGTTGGAGAGGACAGTGTGAAACAGATTGGTAAGCTCGAGGACATACTTGTCAGGAAGGAAGATGTGTTGGGCATTTTGAAAAACTTGAGGATAGACAAGTCCCCCGGGCCTGACGGGATATATCCAAGGATTCTATGGGAAGCAAGAGATGAAATTGCAGAGCCGTTGGCAATGATCTTTTCGTCCTCACTGTCAACAGGGGTGGTACCAGGGGATTGGAGAGTGGCGAATGTCGTGCCCCTGTTCAAAAAAGGAACTAGGGATAACCCTGGGAATTACAGGCCAGTTAGTCTTACTTCGGTGGTAGGCAAAGTAATGGAAAGGGTACTGAAGGATAGGATTTCTGAGCATCTGGAAAGACACTGCTTGATTAGGGATAGTCAGCACGGATTTGTGAGGGGTAGGTCTTGCCTTACAAATCTTATTGAATTCTTTGAGGAGGTGACCAAGCATGTGGATGAAGGTAAAGCAGTGGATGTAGTGTACATGGATTTTAGTAAGGCATTTGATAAAGTTCCCCATGGTAGGCTTATGCAGAAAGTAAGGAGGCATGGGATAGTGGGAAATTTGGCCAGTTGGATAACGAACTGGCTAACCGATAGAAGTCAGAGAGTGGTGGTGGATGGCAAATATTCAGCCTGGATCCCAGTTACCAGTGGCGTACCGCAGGGATCAGTTCTGGGTCCTCTGCTGTTTGTGATTTTCATTAATGACTTGGATGAGGGAGTTGAAGGGTGGGTCAGTAAATTTGCAGACGATACGAAGATTGGTGGAGTTGTGGATAGTAAGGAGGGCTGTTGTCGGCTGCAAAGAGACATAGATAGGATGCAGAGCTGGGCTGAGAAGTGGCAGATGGAGTTTAACCCTGAAAAGTGTGAGGTTGTCCATTTTGGAAGGACAAATATGAATGCGGAATATAGGGTTAACGGTAGAGTTCTTGGCAATGTGGAGGAGCAGAGAGATCTTGGGGTCTATGTTCATACATCTTTGAAAGTTGCCACTCAAGTGGATAGAGCTGTGAAGAAGGCCTATGGTGTGCTCGCGTTCATTAACAGAGGGATTGAATTTAAGAGCCGTGAGGTGATGATGCAGCTGTACAAAACTTTGGTAAGGCCACATTTGGAGTACTGTGTACAGTTCTGGTCGCCTCATTTTAGGAAGGATGTGGAAGCTCTGGAAAAGGTGCAAAGAAGATTTACCAGGATGTTGCCTGGAATGGAGAGTAGGTCTTACGAGGAAAGGTTGAGGGTGCTAGGCCTTTTCTCATTAGAGCGGAGAAGGATGAGGGGCGACTTGATAGAGGTTTATAAGATGATCAGGGGAATAGATAAAGTAGACAGTCAGAGACTTTTTCCCCGGGTGGAACACACCATTACAAGGGGACATAAATTTAAGGTGAAAGGTGGAAGATATAGGAGGGATATCAGAGGTAGGTTCTTTACCCAGAGAGTAGTGGGGGCATGGAATGCACTGCCTGTGGAAGTAGTTGAGTCGGAAACATTAGGGACCTTCAAGCAGCTATTGGATAGTTACATGGATGACGGTAAAATGATATAGTGTAGATTTATTTGTTCTTAAGGGCAGCACGGTAGCATTGTGGATAGCGCAATTGCTTCACAGCTCCATGGTCCCAGGTTCGATTCCGGCTTGGGTCATTGTCTGTGCGGAGTCTGCACGTCCTCCCCGTGTCTGCGTGGGTTTCCTCCGGGTGCTCCGGTTTCCTCCCACAGTCCAAAGATGTGCGGGTTAGGTGAATTGGCCAATGATAAATTGCCCTTAATGTCCAAATTGCCCTTGGTGTTGGGTGGAGGTGTTGAGTTTGGGTATGGTGCTCTTTCCAAGAGCCGGTGCAGACTCAAAGGGCCGAATGGCCTCCTTCTGCACTGTAAATTCAATGATAATCTATGATTAATCTAGGACAAAGGTTCGGCACAACATCGTGGGCCGAAGGGCCTGTTCTGTGCTGTATTTTCTATGTTCTATGCTCCCCTTTTCCTCAATTGGTGTGCCAGCAACCTGCTCGCCTTCTCCCCATATTCGTACTGTACACCCTGTGCCTTCCTCCATTGTGCCTCTGCAGTGCCCGTAGTCAGCAAGTCAAATTCTACATGTAGCCTTTGCCTTTCCCTGTACAGTCCCTCCTCCGGTGCTTCCGCATATTGTCTGTCCACCCTCAAAAGTTCTTGTAGCAACCGCTATCGTTCCTTACTCTCCTGCTTCCCTTTATGTGCCCTTATTGATATCAGCTCCCCTCTAACCACCGCCTTCAACGCCTCCCAGACCACTCCCACCTGGACCACCCCATTATCATTGAGTTCCAAGTACTTTTCAATGCACCCCCTCACCCTTAGACACACCCCCTCATCTGCCATTAGTCCCATGTCCATTCTCCAGGGTGGGCGCCCTCCTGTTTCCTCCCCTATCTCCAAGTCTACCCAGTGTGGAGCGTGATCCGAAATGGCTATAGCCGTATACTCCGTTCCCCTCACCTTCGGGATCAACGCCCTTCCCAGCACAAAAAAGTCTATTGGCGAGTAGACTTTATGGACATCGGAGAAAAACGAGAACTCCTTACTCCTAGGTCTGCTAAATCTCCACGGGTCTACACCTCCCATCTGCTCCATAAAATCTTTAAGTACCTTGGCTGCTGCCGGCCTCCTTCCAGTCCTGGACTTCGACCTATCCAGCCCTGGTTCCAACACCGTATTAAAATCTCCCCCCATTATCAGCTTTCCCATCTCTAGGTCCGGAATGCGTCCTAGCATCCGCCTCATAAAATTGGCATCATCCCAGTTCGGGGCATATACGTTTACCAAAACCACCGTCTCCCCCTGTAGTTTGCCACTCACCATCACGTATCTGCCCCCGTTATCCGTCACTATAGTCTTTGCCTCGAACATTACCCGCTTCCCCACTAATATAGCCACCCCCCTGTTTTTCGCATCTAGCCCCGAATGGAACACCTGCCCCACCCATCCTTTGCGTAGCCTAACCTGGTCTATCAGTTTCAGGTGCGTTTCCTGTAACATAACCACATCTGCCTTAAGTTTCTTAAGGTGTGCGAGTACCCGTGCCCTCTTTATCGGCCCGTTCAGCCCTCTCACGTTCCACGTGATCAGCCAGGTTGGGGGGCTTCCTACCCACCCCCCCCTTGTCGATTAGCCATCCCTTTTTCCAGCTCCTCACCCGGTTCCCACGCAGCTGTATCTCCCCCAGGCGGTGCCCCCCCGCCCATCCCCTCCCATACCAGCTCCCCCCTCTCCCCAGCAGTAGCAACCCAGTAATTCCCCCCTCCCACCCCCCCCGCTAGATCCCCCGCGAGCGTAATTACTCCCCCCATGTTGCTCCCAGAAGTCAGCAAACTCTGGCCGACCTCGGCTTCCCCCCGTGATCTCGGCTCGCACCGTGCAACGCCCCCTCCTTCCTGCTTCTCTATTCCCGCCATGATTATCATAGCGCGGGAACCAAGCCCGCGCTTCTCCCTTGGCCCCGCCCCCAATGGCCAACGCCCCATCTCCTCCACCTCCCCTCCTCCCCCCATCACCACCTGTGGAAGAGAGAAGTTACCACATCGCAGGATTAGTACATAAAACTCCTCTTTCCCCCCTTTTTAACCCCCCTCTTTGCCCCCCACATTCGCCCCACCACTTTGTTCAAACGTTCTTTTTAATAACCCGCTCATTCCAGTTTTTCTTCCACAATAAAAGTCCATGCTTCATCCGCCGTCTCAAAGTAGTGGTGCCTCCCTCGATATGTGACCCACAGTCTTGCCGGTTGCAGCATTCCAAATTTTATCTTCTTTTTATGAAGCACCGCCTTGGCCCGATTAAAGCTCGCCCTCCTTCTCGCCACCTCCGCACTCCAGTCTTGATAAACGCGGATCACCGCGTTCTCCCATTTACTGCTCCGAGTTTTCTTTGCCCATCTAAGGACCATTTCTCTATCCTTAAAACGGAGGAATCTCACCACTATGGCTCTGGGAATTTCTCCTGCTCTCGGTCCTCGCGCCATCACTCGGTATGCTCCCTCCACCTCCAACGGACCCGCCGGGGCCTCCGCTCCCATTAACGAGTGCAGCATCGTGCTCACATATGCCCCGACGTCCGCTCCCTCCGCACCTTCAGGAAGACCACGAATCCTCAGGTTGTTCCTCCTTGCGTTGTTCTCCAGTGCCTCCAACCTTTCCACACATAGTTTCTGATGTGCCTCATGCGTCTCCGTCTTCACCACCAGGCCCTGTATGTCGTCCTCATTCTCGGCTGCCTTTGCCTTCACGACCCGAAGCTCCCGCTCCTGGGTCTTTTGTTCCTCCTTTAGCCCTTCGATCGCCTGTAGTATCGGGGCCAACAGCTCTTTCTTCATTTCCTTTTTGAGCTCTTCCACACAGCATTTCAAGAACTCTTGTTGTTCAGGGCCCCATGTTAAATTGCCACCTTCCGACGCCATCTTGGTTTTTGCTTGCCTTCCTTGCCGCTGTTCTAAAGGATCCACTGCAATCCGGCCACTTTCTCCTCCTTTTTTCATCCGTATCCAGGGGGGGATTCCCTTCTGGTTTACCGCACAGTGTTTTTAGCCGTCAAAATTGCCGTTGGGGCTCCTATCAAGAGCCCAAAAGTCCGTTTCACCGGGAGCTGCCGAAACGTGCGACTCAGCTGGTCATCGCCGCACCCGGAAGTCCTTAGAAGTTAATTGTTGACAGAACGTTCTGTCAATTGACAGCAGCTCATAAATGTGCAGTGGCTGGTCTGAGGAGAGATCAGGCTGTTAAATCATAGAATTTTGTAAGCACAGAAAGAGGCCACTTGGTCCATCATACCTACGCAGACTCTTTGAATGAACTATACATTTGTTCTACTTCTCTGCTCTTTCCCCACAGCCTATACATTTTTTTTCCCTCAAGTATTTGTCCAATTCTCACAGTCGGTGAGAAAAATCAGCAGAGAATGATTTCCTTTCTCTTTTTTCATAGTTTAAAATGTGGCATCAAAAGTGGGATGAATATATGGCTAGATGCCAGGACTTTTAGTAGATATAGATAAATAGATACTTTGACAATATTATAATGTGTAGACAGAAATGCACAATAAGTATAAGATACTTTATAACAGCTGGATCTTTCAGACTGAGTAGATATTTTTGTGGGTATCTTTAATGGTAGGTACCACTCTTGAAAATGTCTGAAAATGTTCTGCCAAGGTAGGGTAATTTTCTCCTAAAGTATAGTTCTAGCGACAGCACAAATTCAATGAAAGAGGCGCTGTCTGGAAAATGTTCTCTCCAGCGTCAGATGATATTTCCAGATGTTAGAAAAACAAAGGTAGTTTTAAGGGATTGATATTTATATTGGTAAACATTAGAAATAAGGTATAGCTTTAAGTGGGTGTAATTTAATGTTTCTGTGCTTGGAAGGGTAAAACCTACAGGTAGATTCATGCTGGACAATGGTGTTTGTATGTTTTGGGGGTTGGTTAGGTTCCAACTGTGTTTCTGTTGTACTTAGAGAGGGCTATGGCACAAAGAATATATAAACCGGCAGTGGTTGCTTAGCAACTGGGACTTTGTAAGGTAAAGAAGCTAGAGTTTTGATTCAGCTAATTTGATTGTAGTTTAAGACAGGTGGTGAGAGAGAAGGCAGCTCTGTGAGAAGGAGTTGATTTTAGAAGGCTAGAGAGGGAACATCTCTCTCAGCTTTGCTCGAACAAAAGCCATAAAATGGAGTAATAGTTAAGAAAACAAGTACAGAGATCTGGAGGCCAGGTAATTAAGGAAACAAGAGGAATGAAGAGAAGTTTACGAGAAGTCGGGAGTTAAGTGAACAGAGACCGAGGTATTGCTCAGAAGAATTCAAGGAAGAGTAAACAAAGCATTCTGAGTTAAAGAGACAATTGCAGTAACTAGATTTAAAGTGGGACAACAGACCTCAGAGGTAGATGAAACATTTGATGTCATTTTAATACAGCCTGGGGATCGAGAGTTAAAGCAATTGTGAGCAGTTTGCACACAAATTCTCTGTTGCGCCGGCAGCGCTTCCATGCTTGGAAATTCCCCGTGGCATGGGGATGCCCACAATGGGAAACCCATATTGGCCAGTTGTCATGATGGAGAATCCCTCCGCCGATCAGGGCATGCTGCACCAGAAAACTGATGCGGCAGGACCGAGAATCCTGCCAAAGGTCTTTTGAGCCAGGGTCCCATTCCAAAATCTTCCCGACCTGGTATAACATCAACTGGGATTCTAACACAGAATAAATTTGATGAGGCGCCACATCAAATGTTATTGTGGAAAATAAAAGCTCATGGTTTTGGGACAACATATTGGCATGGATAGAAGATTGGCTGGCTAACAGGAAGCAGAGAGTAGGCATAAATGGGTCTTTTTCAGGTTGGTAAGAGGTAATGAATAGTGTGTCACAGTGGTCAGTGCTGGGGCCTCAATTGTTTACCTTTCATATCAATGACTTGGGTGAATGGAAGCGATGGTTGCCAGATTTGCTGACAACACAAAGATGGGTCTTTGTCAAAGCTTAGACATTTCTTTTGTGCTTACCTTTGAAGTTGATGACAGTTCTATAAATATTATAATAATTAAGCATTTTCTATAACTCGTTATGAAATATTATACATGTATTAAATGTATTCAATCTTATTCATGGAAATGCACAATTTCAATCTTGCGCTCACTGAGATGAAGGAGGAAGTCCCACACAGCCCGTGCACTAGCCAAGGCTGCCTATCACAGGTGTACAGTATTGGCCACCTTATTTAAGGAAGGGTGTAAATATGTTGAAAGCAGGCCAGAGAAGATTTATTAGGCTAACACTTGGAAGGTTGTTTTATGAAGAAAGATTGGTCAGACTAAAGTTGGAGTTTAGAAGAGTAAGAGGTGATTTGATTGAAACATAAGGGGCGGGATTCTCCACTCCCGCGCCGAAGTGGCCGCGCCGTCGTGAACGCTGTCGAGGTTCACGACGGCGCGAAACAGCCCCGATCCCGACCGATTCAGGTCCTGACAATGGACCAGGATCGGGGCCGCGTCATCTACACCGCACCAGGCCTTGTCGCCCGCGTAAAGGCGGCGCCGCATAGATGACGCGGCCGGCGCCGCATAACGGGCGTCATCCGCGCATGCGCGGGTTGGCCGGCACCAACCCGCGCATGCGTGGTTGCCGTCCTCTCTAACTCCGCCCCGCAAGAAGATGTCTGAAGGATCTTGCGGGGCCGCGGAAGGAAGGAGGTCCTCCTTCAGAGAGGACGGCCCGACGATCGGTGGGCACCGATCGCGGGCCACCCCACATTTGAGGTACCCCCAGTGCAGGATCCGCCCTCGCCCCCCCGCAGGCCGCCCCCCCCCCAGCGTTCACATACCGCTCACGACGGCAGCGACCAGGTGTGGACGGCGCCGGGGGGAACCCGCCGTTTTGGCCTGGCCAAAATGGCGATTCTCCGGCCTGCGAAACTCGACCGGGCCTTTCCTGCCGCTTGCAAGAATTGCGGGAGAGCGTCGGACCGGCGTCCCGGGAAATTTTGGCGGCCCAGGCGATTCTCCCAACCGGCGCGGGAGTGGAGAATCCGCCCAAGGTTCTGAGATGTCTTTGATTGGTTGGATGTGGAGAGGATGTTTCCTCTTGTGGGGGAACTAGAGAAAGGGTGTCGCCCATTTAAAACTGAGATGAGGCAAGGAAGTTTCTCTCAGAGGGTCGTGAGTCTTTGAATAACATTAAGGCAGAGGTGGATATATTCTTGGTAAGCAAGGGGGTGGTAAGTTTTTTCAGAAAGGATGCAAGTTTGAGGTTACAGGTCAACCATGATATTATATGGTGCAGCAGGCTAGAGGGCCAAATGGGTGAGTGAGTATGCATGTACATTTGTTTACACTTGTATCACAATGATGTTAAGGTGTACAACGCTGTTCTGTAATGAGGGCTGTTGAAACTCCCACATTTGGTGTGACACCCCCAGCAAGGGTAAACAAATATTCCAAATTATGCCACTCTTTATCTTGAAGTAAGAAGAAGGAAGAAAGATTTATTACACCAGTTGCCCATTATTCAATCAGAAGCCCTTAACCTTTTCATGAGAAACATCACATTTTAGACATTAGCCAAATTTTACAACAGAGAAAAGGCTGTTCGTGCTCTATAACTGAATAATTTTAGTACATCCATTGTCTCACCTCCACTCTCAATAAGCACGTCGAGTAGATCATCCATCTGGTTTCTAGACATTTGCTGCAGATATACAAGGTTAAACTACATAAAGTAAGTCTCAACCAAATGGAAAGCTTAAAAGCAAGTCATCTGATAGTCACCAGAATATAGAACTGACAAATCGATTTTAAAAGAAGCTTGTGGTCATACAAACTATTAAAAATCATCATCTCTGAACTTTCCAAAGCCAGTATAATATGTAAAACTTAAAAAGCACCATTAGCGTAGTGCAATTATCTAAAAAAAAGTTGAAATGATACTTTCATATTGATCAATGAGTATTTTTAAGGAAGAGATCGATTAATTCTTGACTAACAAGGGGGTCAAAGGTTATTGGAGGTAGGCAGGATGTGGAGTTCAGGCCACAATCAGGTCAGCAATTATATTATTTAATGGCAGACCAGGCTTGAGTGGTCTACTGAATGGTCTACTCCTGTGTCTAATTTGTATATTTGTATGCATCATATCACTATTTCAAATGTAACAAATTATCATTTGACACACCTGATTGATAGAAATAACTGTCAATATCAAAATCAATAGAATTTTCAAAATGCAGTTCTCCCCAAAGGTTTGTGATAATAATATTGAATTACTAATAATAAACATCTACAAAAATTGAAAATCTTTAAAAGAATCAATCACCAAATTAAGAAAAACATGTAGGGCCCGATTGAACACCCTCGTTGTACCCGACTCGGGACCCGTCAAGGCTGTTAAATCTCGTGAGATCTAATGAGATCTCGCGATCGAGATCTCGCGATCTGGATCTCGCCCTCACTGGATGGGATCCAGATTTGCTTATTTAAGTGGGCAGTTAGGCTTGCTTAAGTATGTCGTCGCCAGATTCTTCCAAAGCCTGGGATTGAACGCCCACGCCTAGGATACCTCGTCAAAGAGACATTTAGCACTGGTCCACATAAACGTGGACCAGGCGTAACGGCACCTTGGGGGGAGGGTGGATCTCTTAGGCCATCAGAGGCCCACGGTTGGTCGGGCCATGAGCAGGGTGGCACTCCCACTGCCAGGGTGCCTGGTTGGCACTGCCAGGCATACTGGGGCATAGCCAGTGTGCCAGGCTGACAGTGGCAAGAGCCTGGGCGTGCCCGTATGAAGTGGGGTGAGGGGGCTCGAGGACCCCCGAGAAAGTTGGAGCATTGGGGGTGTCTGGGTCCAGAGATTGGGACGGCATTTAAAAATGGGTGCAAGAAATGAAGGTAAATGGGGCCTCGGTGGGGCATTGGAAACACCCCACTAAACCCTCCAAAAAACAGGACTCTTTTTTTCCCGTTAAATCATATCCGAAGTGTGAAAAACTACAACCATTCAATGCCTCCGACTGGGTCACAGATGATTTGACAGATACTGCGAGCCATTTGACTGAGTGCACAGGAGTGGTTCACTGCCACCTGAATGCTGCAGACAAGTTTAGCCTATTAGAAATAAATGCTCATGCTATCTAATGGTGATGTTAAATTATTTCTCACCTGTTTCACTGCATCTTCATAAGAAGGAGGTTGTTTGACCTTGCTTAGGGTTGAGTTTGAATTACAGAAAGAAGTAGTACTCTTGACAAATTTTTGACCAACTTGATTTGCAGAGTTTGGGACACTCATCTGAATAAAAAGACCAAGCAGATGGGCACAATTATTAACAAATATTATTGGCTACTTATGCTGAAGTTTTTAAACAAGTTTACATGTTACTGAGGCCACATTATACAATCTGAGAGCTGCCGAGCTCAGAGTGATTGGCGGGGTGGCACCTCTCCGTCCATCTATCTCACAGCAGGCATCCATTTCACCAAGGTGCTCTTTGTTCATCCGTCAACTATTGCCCCAGAGTCAGAGGAAATCAATACCCTGAATTCACAAATTGCTTACATTTCCAGCAAGTTAGGCATTGGAAAAAAAAAAGAATTTTTAAATAATAATCTTTATTGTCGCAAGTAGGCTTACAATAACACTGAAATGAAGTTACTGTGAAAAGCCCCTAATCACCACATTCCGGCGCTTGTTCGGGTACACTGAGGGAGAATGTCCAAATTACCTACTTTCGGGACTTGTGGGAGGAAACTGGAGCACCCGTAGGAAACCCATGCAGACACAGGGAGGACGTGCAGACGCTGCACAGACAGTGACCCAAGATAGGAATTGAAACTGGGATCCCGGAGCTGCAAAGCAACAGTGCTAACCACTGTGCTGCCGTGCCATCCTATTTTAGGAGCTTTAATTTAAGAGCTGGGGCGGGATTCTCCGACTCTCCGAAGGGTGAAAAGTTGGCGGGGTGTCAATTGCGCCACCCGCCTCGGAGAATGGCAGGGGCGGGCGCGAGACATTGGACTCCGGGGCTGTCCATATTCTCCCGGCCGGATTGGCCGAGGTCCCGCCGGGTCACGTCGGCGTAAATCAAAACACCTTTTTAACGGCGCCAACCAGTGTTGATGGTTGACGCCATCCAGCGTGGAGGGAGGTCACAGTCTAGGGGGTGGCCACAGGAGAGGTGATGGTGTGGCCGCAGTCTGCGTGTGTTGGGGAGAGGTGTGTGTGGGTGTGTGCGCGGCGGGGGGAGGGGGTGGGTGAGTGCTGGCGAGGGGGACGATGGGATAGTGCCGGGTACGGGGGGATGTGTGCCGGGGAATGAGTGCCGGGGGGGGGGGGGGGAAATGAGTGCCGGGGACGGGGGGGATGAGTGCTGGGGGGGTGGGGATGAGTGCCGGGTATGAGGGGGATAGTGCCGGGGCCGGGTGACTGCCGGGTACCGGGGGGATGAGTGCCGGGGACGGGGGGGTGAATGCCGAGGTGCCAGCGAGGGGGGGGGGGGGGGGTGAGTGCCGGCGAGGGGGGGGGGGGGGGTGAGTGCCGGCGAGGGGGGGGGTGAGTGCCGGCGAGGGGGGGTGAGTGCCGGCGAGGGGGGGGTGAGTGCCGTCGAGGGGGGGGGGGGGGGTGAGTGCCGGCAGGGGGGGGGGGGTGAATGCCGGCGGGGGGAGGGGGTGAGTGCCGGCGAGGGGGACAGGTATATGAGTGCCGGGGACGGGGGTGCGAGGGCAAGGGAGATTGACCGCCTGGCCAGGTGCCATCCTCCAACACTCGTGCCCATGCAGTCCATGCCACCTGGCTGGGGGAGGGGGGGTACGGACAATGATGACATGTTGTCGTTCCTCCCCCCCTCCCCCACAGGCCGCCAAGTTTTCTGATCAGCCAGCGATGTTGGCCGCCGTGGCGGCAGCCGCTATTCTCCATGTTGCCCTGGAGGAGGAGGAGGAGCGTGCCAGAGAGGCGGCGCAGGCTGCCGCAGAGGAGCAGGCCGCAGAGGGGCAGGCGGCAGCCGCCCAGGCTGGAGGAACACCCGCCAGACAGGACGAGGAGGAGGAGGAGCACCTAGTGGAGGAGGAACACGGGGAGAGGGAGGAGGACGTCGCAGCGCCACGGCAACGGAGGCCCCGGTTGTTGCACCAGGACCTTACAGACCGGGAATGCAGGAGGAGACTCCGGATGAGCCGGGAAACCGTGGCACACATCTGCCACCTGCTGGCACACCTGGCACCGCGTGGCACTGGGGGGAGGGGGACCCTCTCCCCGTGTCCGTCAAGGTTACGGTGGCCCTGAACTTTTATGCCAGGATGGATGCCTCGACATTTGCTCCTGCGATACACAATAAAGCATGCATGGTTAGACATGCAGGCAGTGATCAGGTTATATGGGGGAGGGGGGCTATGGGGGAGGGGGGATGTGGGGACGGGCTGTCGGTGGCACACTTGCTGGTGGGCCCCCGACCTCTGCATCGGCAACCTCCCGGTCCTCAGGTCCGCCAGCCAGTTCCAGGGCCCTTTCCTCAGGTACGGTGAGTGGCCTCTCATCAGCTGGGCTCCCTCCAGTCTTCTCATGCTCCCTATTGTTGTGCGCGCGCTTCTCCTGTGGTGGGCAGGTGGGTGGCAGGGGTAAAGGGCAACAGTGTTAGACAGGTATATGAATGCACGCCATCGGTTGCGTGTATAGTGCAGAGGTTAGGGTTGGTTTCACCTGGCGGTGTGCCACACATCAGGCAGGAGGGGGGGGGGGGGGGGGGGGGGACACACTCACCCTGGCTGCCCTGACGAGGTTGTTCACCTTCTGGTGGCACTGGGTGCCTGTCTGTGGTGTCAGAGCAACAGCGCTGACGGCCTCTGCCACCTCCCTCCACAGACGCTGCCTGAGGCGTGGGGCGACCCTGCGGCCGTGTCCGGGGTACAGGGACTCCCTCCTCTCCTCCACTGCGTCCAGGAGCGCCTCGATGTCGCGGTCCTGGAACCTCGGGGCTGCGCGGCGGGCGGCCACCTTTTCGGGTCTCCCGGGGTTGGGGGGGGGCGCGTCTTTTGAGCCGTCACGCCATGCGGCGTCAATCCGTCACCGTCCACGTCGGGTGACGCCGTCACGAATGGCGTCACGCCGCTGCTAGCCCATTCGGGGCCGGAGAATTTGCATTGTTTGGGGGGGGGCCCGACGCCAGTGTGATCCGTGCCGTTTTTGGCACCGGGTCCCGGACATCGCGCCAGTTTTCGGAGAATCCCGCCCGTCTACTTTGGTTCTCCTACAACAGGAGAATATCAGCTTCTTGATAAAAATGGAAGACTGTGGCTTTGAAGATATGCTTACACTGCAACTTTAGCTCCAGAGTTAAAGTAATGAGAATAAATCTGGGCTGAAGGTTTGAAGTGCTTCAAGAGAGAAGTGACAATAGGAAGGGTTATAGTGGATGGTGGGGTGGGATGGGTGCAACTGAAAGGTGGAAGTGTGGGAATAAGAGGTGGGAGTGATGAAGGTGGCAGGACAGTCCTTTGTGGTGTAGAGGTTATATTCAACTCCCCAGCCTCCAATATACAAGTGGTCGGTGCTCATTTGGATGGGGCACAGAGCCAAAGCTCAATCTAAAGCTAAAGCTGGCACATTGTCCACTAATTAAAGCGGACAATGAAAATGCCAACCAATCCACTGTAGTTAACTTATTCAATCCACTGTAGTTACTTATTCGTATTTTGGAGGGGCAGGGTCAGTATTTCTCTTTTTCCAATGCCATAACAATAGAGATACACTTCTGTTCAACTTATCCCAGGCAGCATTGGTCATTAATGACACATCACGTTAATACTCGGGTTGATTTGAAAAATGTCCTGGAGTAGTTTCCTGGGTAATTAAGCTTTCAATAATGAATACCTTTCTGAGTATCTGCTGTCGTATTATGTGCTGTTGGAGCTGCTGCTGAAATTGCGGGCTGCCATTTTGATGCTGAGGCTCCTGTCCTTTTGTGGCCTACAGCAAAAAGGTGAAGATATTTAAAGTTATTGAAATAATATACTTTAATCTCTCAGATCTTTCAAGCTAAGACATTTAAATATGTATGCCCTATAAAATTTGACATCTGTAATATTTATCACTAAGTTACAAAGGTAAAGCCAGTTCCTACAGCTGAATTGACTGTTCCTCAGGTATTCTTCCTCTTTTTGAATAATTAATTGGTATCAATAGTGTTTTATATAAAAGCTTGTGTAATATATAATTATGGGCGGCACAGTTATGCGGTGGTTAGCACTGCTGCCTCACGGAGCCAAGGACCCGGGTTCAATCCCGGCCATGGGTCACAGTCCGTGTGGAGTTTGCACATTTTCCCTGTGCTCTGCGTGCGTCTTGAACCCACAACCCAAAAGATGTGCAGGGTAGGTGGATCGGCCACGCTAAATTGCCCCTCAATTGGAAAAAGAAATGACTGGATACTCTAAATTTATAAAAAATAAATAAATTATATATAATTATAATCTTAGCACAAGCATTAGCATTCAAACGTATGTTATTTTTCAACTAAATGATGAAAGCTTCAGAACCTTGCATGTTTCAGTGAAACCATAGAATCCCTACAGTGCCTTTGGCCCATTGATTCTGCACCGGCCCTCCGTAAGGGAGGAAATTGCGGGTCCCCTAACCGAGATATTTGAATCATCGGCAGCCACAGGTGAGGTGCCTGAAGATTGGAGAGTGGCGAATGTTGTGCCCTTGTTTAAGAAGGGCAGCAGGGAAAAGCCTGGGAACTACAGACCGGTGAGCCTAACATCTGTAGTAGGTAAGTTGCTAGAAGGTATTCTGAGAGACAGGATCTACAAGCATTTAGAGAGGCAAGGACTGATTCGGGGCAGTCAGCATGGCTTTGTGCGTGGAAAATCATGTCTCACAAATTTGATTGAGTTTTTTGAGGGAGTGACCAAGAAGGTAGATGAGGGCAGTGCAGTAGACGTTGTCTACATGGACTTTAGCAAAGCCTTTGACAAGGTACCGCATGGTAGGTTGTTGCAGAAGGTTAAAGCTCACGGGATCCAGGGTGAGGTTGCCAATTGGATTCAAAATTGGCTGGACGACAGAAGGCAGAGGGTGGTTGTAGAGGGTTGTTTTTCAAACTGGAGGCCTGTGACCAGTGGTGTGCCTCAGGGATCGGTGCTGGGTCCACTGTTATTTGTGATTTATATTAATGATTTGGATGAGAATTTAGGAGGCATGGTTAGTAAGTTTGCAGATGACACCAAGATTGGTGGCACAGTGGATAGTGAAGAAGGTTATCTAGGATTGCAACGGGATCTTGATCAATTAGGCCAGTGGGCCGACGAATGGCAGATGGAGTTTAATTTAGATAAATGTGAGGTGATGCATTTTGGCAGATCGAATCAGGCCAGGACCTACTCAGTTAATGGTATGGCGTTGGGGAGAGTTATAGAACAAAGAGATCTAGGAGTACAGGTTCATAGCTCCTTGAAGGTGGAGTCGCAGGTGGACAGGGTGGTGAAGAAGGCATTCGGCATGCTTGGTTTCATTGGTCAGAACATTGAATACAGGAGTTGGGACGTCTTGTTGAAGTTGTACAAGACATTGGTACGGCCACACTTGGAATACTGTGTGCAGTTCTGGTCACCCTATTATAGAAAGGATATTATTAAACTAGAAAGAGTGCAGAAAAGATTTACTAGGATGTTGCCGGGACTTGATGGTTTGAGTTATAAGGAGAGGCTGGATAGACTGGGACTTTTTTCCCTGGAGCGTAGGAGGCTTAGGGGTGATCTTATAGAGGTCTATAAAATAATGAGGGGCATAGATAAGGTAGATAGTCAACATCTTTTCCCAAAGGTAGGGGAGTCTAAAACTAGAGGGCATAGGTTTAAGGTGAGAGGGGAGAGATTCAGAAGGGCCCAGAGGGGCAATTTCTTCACTCAGAGGGTAGTGAGTGTCTGGAATGGGCTGCCAGAGGTAGTAGTAGAGGCGGGTACAATTGTGTCTTTCAAAAAGCATTTAGATAGTTACATGGGTAAGATGGGTATAGAGGGTTATGGGCCAAGTGCAGGCAACTGGGACTAGCTTAATGGTAAAAACTGGGCGGCATGGACTGGTTGGGCCGAAGGACCTGTTTCCATGCTGTAAACTTCTATGATTCTATGATTCTAAGAGCAGGCCAATCCTCTCATCTCAGCAATCAATCTGGTGAGCATTAGTTACATTTCGTCCATGCAAGCATATCCTTCCTCAGATATAGCTACATTGCTCCATCAAGCCCCTGCAGGGCAGGTATAGTATCGTGAATTAGGTGCAGGGTAAAGCTTCATCTACATTATCCAATCAAACATATCCATTTTAGGGGATTTTAGTGTCCTAGCAATTGAATGATGTGTGCACTTCCAATTGAGCCCATTGAAATGACTGACTATGTTTTAAACTATGCCATTGTAATCGATGACTGTGATAATGGAAAACGGTTACCGGTGTTTGGCCAGTGCGGATGCTTGCCCGTCACCATCTTGGGCATTGCGAGACAGGAACTCTTCCAATATATCAAAACTACAAAATACTCAGGGATTCACAGCAGTTTTGACCTTTACCTGTATCTTGAGCTGACTGTTGCAAGCCGGAATGGACTGAAGCTGATGGGGTGAAACACTGCGTGCATCTCCATTTTGGGGGGCGGGTGACACCGGCAGAAGGAAATGGTTGTTTGGAGACGGAGGATGGCTGACATGTTGAGGACTACCGGCTAGGCCTCCCAATGGAGAATGCTGAGGTGAGCACTGTGGACTCAGGAACGGCGGCGACCTCACAGCATTGTGTTCCGCAGTTTCCACACATGTCTGACTGTTCACGATGCCTGATTTCTGTGGTGCACTGGATGTGTTTGAACTGTCTGTGGAACTGCTGCTAGATGTGGAAGAGAACATTGGTGCTGCACTCCTATCATTCAGCTGTTGGGCTGCAAATGGACAACTGGACATCAGGTTTTCCTGTTTAACGGACACACTGAAGAGCTGCTGTGAAGGAGCCTGTGGGTTGTGCTGATTATTCCTTTTCTGTTTCTGAAGCTGGAACTTCAGTTCTTCCACCTGCTTCTGCTCCAGGTGAAGTTTCCAGGTCAGTTCGTCGATAACTTTCTGCTTTTCCATGAGCATTTTGTCCTTTTGGGTGTCAAAGCCTTCCAGCTCCACCTGTACGCTGACTCCGCTCACATTACTCATCAGGCTGTCTTCGGCACTTAGATGAACTGGTGAAGGCTGTAGGCCAAGCTGTGGCGAAGGCACAGGCACATCGCTAAAGGTGTCGGGCAGCCCGCTCAAGTCGGATCCGGTTACAGAGAGGTCAGACGACGCTGGAGATATGGGCGGAGTTGAACTGGTGCTGCCAAACTGATAAAATCCATTTGGCAGCACAGTGGGGGTGGTCTGAGTCTGAAAGCCTGACAGAGCAGTCACAGGCGTCATCGGGAACATCACAGTTGCCATCTCACCGACAGAACCGGACAAGCTTGTGCTGGTACTGCTGGTCGGCAGGCTGCTGCCCTTGGAGTCTTGGAAAGGTTTCAGCCTCTTCATGAGGGCGGTTTTTGTGCCGGACACCGGAAGGCCTCGTATCCTCAACTGTTGCCTCAACTCCGATACCTGTGTGGTGGGAAAAAAAACCCGAAACTGTACTTGTAGACAGTACAAATAAAAAGCATATCCGGTTACCCTGCTGATTTAGAAAATATCTGATTCAAAAAGAAAGAAAGCAAACATCAAATTTACATTTCAAAACCTCAGGCTGTTAAAGATCCTTTACACCTAACAAAGTACTTTTGAAATGTAGACACATTGGTTTGTGAAAGAAAAGTCTGCATGTATATAACAGTTTAACCCACCTGTGGGAACCTTCTCAACGTTTACACAAACTACTTTGGAAGTGATAACGTAGGAGAAGATGAGAGATGACAGCGAATTTGCTCAGATTAGTGTCCCGCATGTTAAGTAATGGGTTAAGAGACATTGCAATGAGTTGTCTCATTTATGTTACGTATCCATTAATTGACACTGATATGTAAAAGGACTTCAGGCGGCCTGTGTCAGGTGGTGTGTTGTTAAGAGTTTTGTGCAGAGGCTGTGGAAGTGAAATAAATGGTGTTTGGTGAAAAGGAACAAGAACTTTAGACTCTTCATTTCACAGCAACTAAAATGTCTAACAATGGTAGCTGAGGATGGTTGCTGTGCAAATGTGAAGGTTTGAAAGATACAACTTTTCCTGATCAAACCAAGGAGTGAGTGAGAAGGAAAAAAAAAAAGATACATGGCTGAACCCAGGATAAAGATGGCTGGATATGACTATCCTCCCTTATTTTCTGAAAGGGAATCGTACGACCAATGGAGAAGTGCAGTAGTTATGTGGACTAAAGTAACTGCTTTGGGAAAGAGAAAACAAGGTATGGCATTGGCTCTTTCTCTACCATATGGCAGTAAAATCCGAAACAAAGTGTGTTCTGAGCTGGAATTGGAAGAGTTAGACTCAGAAGAAGGTCTGGAGACTTTATTACATTATATGGATAAGATTTATAAGAAAGATGACTTGTTAAGTGCGTATGAAGCATGGTCGGATTTTGATAAGTTCCGGAAAATGGAGGATATCTCCATGGAAGACTCTATAATGGAATTTGGAAGACTATATAAAAGGCTGCAGAAACACAATCTGGAATTTCCACAGTCTGTGTTGGCCTTTAAATTACTTGACTGTGCTAGCTTGAGCAACATGGATAGGCTCCTGGTTTTGACAGGTGTTCAGTTTACTGATAAGGATACCTTATTCGAACAGATGACAAAAGCTTTACAAAGGTTTCTGGGGAAACATTCGATTCCGATGGCTCTGATGACCCAAATAGGCCAGCCTGCAATAAGGCAGAATATGGAAGATACACTAGTAACAGGATGGTGAAATCGTATGGCTCCGAACAGGGCTCAAGACTATAGACGGAGACCGAGACAAGGAAATTATGAAGACAGAAACCCAGTTAGAACCTACAATAGGAAGATGAACCCCAGAAATGCACGGGGCATGATAAATCGATGTTTTCGATGTGACTCTCAATACCATTATGCTTTCAACTGTCCAACTCGTTATGATAGTGTTTGAAGCGACACATGACACGGAAGAGTCAGAAGAGGAAAAAGATAGTGACCAGAAAGAAGGCATTGTCCTATTGACAAGCAGTTTTACGCCGGTAATGAGGGTGTTGGTTGCAGAATCCTTCAACTGTACTGTATTGGACAGTGGCTGCACATCTTGTGTGTGTGGAATTGACTGGTTAAAATGTTACCTGGACTCTTTGAATGCTGAAAATCGTAACAAGGTTAAGGAATTTGAAAGTTCCACAAGTTTCAGGTTTGGGGATAATACCTTGCAATATTGCCGGAGTGAATCATTTCATTAGCACGGATGTTGTATCAAGTTGCTTCTGAGCAGACCATCGATGAAGAAAGCACACATGAAACTGGATATGGAACTGGATTAGGCAACAGTTTTTGGAAAGACTGTGCACTTACAGTTTACACAGTCGGGACACTATTGTATTCCATTACTGACAAATAATTTTTCAAGTAGAGTGGTTAAGGATGTGTTAATGGCAGTTGAAAATGGGATATTAGCTGATAAAAAGCTTGTGGTATTAAAACTGCATAGGCAATTTGCACATCCGTCTCCTCGGAGGCTGAAAAATTTATTAAAGGATGCAGGGGTAAGGGATGATGACTATACTAAACTGATAGAACAGGTTAGTGACCGCTGTGAAGTTTGTAGGAAGTACAGAAGGACACCAGCATGACCGATAGTAACCCTACCTTTGGTCAGGGATTTTAATGACATTGTGGCCATGGACCTTAAGATCTGGGATAAAGCAAATAATATATTTATTTTGCATTTTGTAGATTTAGCAACCAGATTTAGTCAATCAACGATTGTACGAAGTAAAGAAAAGAGAGTAATTCTGGATCAAATCGTGGAAAAATGGATAGGGACAGGAATGGGTCCACCGGCAAAATTCCTTATGGACAATGGGGGTGAATTTGCTAATGATGAGTTTAGGGATATGTGTGAAAACATGAATATCAGAGTTATGAATACAGCTGCAGAAAGCCCATTTAGTAATAGTGTCTGTGAAAGAAATCATGCTGTCATCGATGACATGCTTCGGAAAATTTTGGCAGATCGACCAAATTGCAGGCTAAATTCAACTTTAGCATGGGCAGTACATGCAAAGAATTCATTGCAGATGGTTGGGGGCTATAGGCCTTATCAATCAGTGTTTGGTAGAAATCCTAAAATTCCATCCATTTTAGATGACCAGCCTCCAGCTTGGGAGGGGACTACAATTAGCTCTGGTTTTGATGAACATTTAAATGTATTACATAACAGTAGAAAAGCTTTTTTGGAAGCAGAAGTCTGAAAGAATTCGCAGAGCTTTAAGACATAACGTACGGCCACCTGATGCCGTTTTTCAGCAAGGAGGCAAGGTATACTATAAGAGAGACAATTCTAATGAATGGAAAGGCCCAGGGAAGGTCATAGGCATAGATGGCAAAACAATTATTTTGCACCATGGCAATCAAACTGTTCGGGTCCATTCGTCAAGGATAATGGGTACAGATTACAAATTTTCAAATTTAGACAGAGCAGACAGACATGACGAGGAACCAGTCATCTGGTACGCATGTGTTACAGAACTATGAGGACCAATTAACGGATATAGACAGGGTTTCTGTGGAGGAACACAACACTTCTGGTGAATTAAAACAGGCCATTTTTCCGAAAGGGCAACTGCCAAATGTTGGTACAAAAGTGACATACTTGCCTGAAGGGTCTAGTCAATGGAAGGATGCAACTGTTATTAGTAGAGCAGGGAAGGCCACTGGAAAGTATAAACATTGGTTGAATGTACACAATTCAGGAGAGGAGTCAAGACAATGGATTGCGAAAACGAAGTTCAAAAATGGAGGGCACAGAAACGCAGTGCCAGTTCAGATAGTACATCGGATAGTGAACAGGGAGAGGGGGCGTAGTTTATCAAGATCTCGGAACATAAGTAAGACTACAAATACTAATAGGAGTAGAAGCCCACATGCACGTGAGATTTTGATGGCTTCAAATAAATTAGATGAAAAAGTTATCAAAGAAGCTAAACAGCAAGAATTGCATAGTTGGAGTGAATTTGGGGTATACACGGAAGAACCGGATAGGGGATAAAGAGCTCTATCCCACAGATGGATTTGCACGGAAAATGTTCTTCCGGATGGAACTTATAAGGCAAAGGCCAGGCTCGTGGCAAGGGGGTTTGAAGAAAACTTAGAAGATCAGGATTTAAGGGTCGATTCACCTACAGCAGGAAAGGTTATTTTAAAGATCTTCTTGGCTCTATTAGCCACAAAGGCATGGGAATGCAAATCTATAGATATAAAAGCTGCCTTTTTGCAGGGGCATCAGCTCCAGAGAGACATTTTTCTCCGTCCTCCTACAGAAGCAGCTAACACAGAAGGGGTACTCTGGAAGTTGAACAAATGTGTATATGGATTAAATGATGCATCTAGAGTCTGGTATTTTTCGGTAAGGTCAGTTTTGTTAAAGTTAGGCTGTTGCCAGTTGAAAGCAGATCCTGCAGTGTATTACTGGCACTATAAAGGAAATCTTTCTGGCATTTTTATGATGCATGTCAATGATTTTTGTGGGGTGGGACTAGTGATTTTGAAGCTATTGTAATCTCTGGTTTGAGGAAACAATTCAGGGTTGGAAGTCAGGTTTCCGGTGCATTTAAATATATTGGACTGGAAATTGGACAGACTAAATTAGGGGCAACTTTACGTCAGCAATCTTATTTGGAAAGCATCACCCCAATAGCAATTAGTCATGGCCGAGTTTCACAAAAAGACGCAATGGTTTCAAAGATAGAAACAGAGCAACTATGAAGTTTAATTGGGCAACTGAACTGGTTAGCTAGACAGACTAGACCGGACGTGAGTTTTGATGTCTTAGACTGGAGTACAAAAATGAATGATCCCAAAGTGGAAGACATAATAAGAGCAAATAAAGCGTTGGCCAAACTAAAAATGCAGGACTGTGTTTTGAAGTTCCCGGTGTTAAGTGACCTTAAGCACTTGAAACTCATAGTTTATAGTGATGCGTCCTACGCAAATTTATGTGAAGGGGTTTCAAGCGCAGGAGGTTTTATAATTTTCCTTTTGGGGAACAATGGTAAATGTTGCCCACTTGTGTGGGAAACAAAGAAAATAAGGAGAGTGGTAAAAAGCACTTTGGCTGCTGAGACGTTAAGCCATGTAGAGGCGATGGATATGGCTTTTTATATAAGTATGATATTGACAGAAATTTGGGGATTAGGGGATTTGGGTAATATACCTATTGACTGTCACATTGACAATAAATCCCTGTGGGAAAATGTGCACTCTACAAAAAGTGTCAATGAAAAGAGGTTACGGATAGAGATCGCAGGTTTGAAGCAGATGTTGGACAGAGGGGAAATAACAAAAATTAAATGGGTCGACAGGAGCTATCAACTGTCAGACTGTTTTACGAAAAGAGGGGCGAGTTCACAGAAACTTTTGGATATTGTTAATGAAGGGCGCTTGTTTCTGTGACTTTTTTTTTCTTTCTCGTCCAAACAAAAAAAAAAAGGGGGGGGGGGGACATCATGTGTGTGTCTTTGAGTTTCTTGAAATTTTGTTTTCACCCAATTATTTTTTCTCTCCAAGGAAGGGGAGACTGTTAAGTAATGGGTTAACGGACATTGCAATTAGTTGTCTCATTTATGTTAAGTATCCATTAATTGACACTGATATGTAAAGGGACTTCAGGTGGCCTCTGTTAGGTGGTGTGTTAAGAGTTTTGTGCAGAGGCTGTGGAAGTGAAATAAATGGTGTTTGGTGAAAAGGAACAAGAACTTTAGACTCTTAATTTCACAGCAACTAAAATGTCTAACACCGCAGAGACAAATAAGAGAGATAACTAAATATCTTTTTTTGCAGTGAGAATTCTCAACTTCTTTGAAAATATTATGGAAACTCTGGGTGGGATTTTCCCACCCTTCCTGCTGATGGGACTCCTCTTCTGCTGAAGGTGACCCCTCCCCACTGTGGTGAGTTCCTCGCCAGCAGAACAGGCAAGCCGCGAAAAGCGGCGCAGACATCAGCGGGACCGGAAAATCCCTCCGACTGACAACGGCGAGCCTCCTCTGCCACCGGAAAACACGCTGCAGAGAGGCCAGAAAACCCCAACCATTAATGCTCACTAGAATGGTCTGATAGAGCCTCCTTTTAATGACTCGAAAGAATTAGGTTGGTCCTGGATTCAGATAAATAACTATACACAAAATCTACTTGCTTTACTCATATTTCAATCAATCAAAATGCCTTTTTCCCTTTCTGAAGGGCATCTTTAGTAGGACACTCAGGTTTTGCTTTGCAGTTGTCCATTATCATTGAAGTTGGGGTTATCGATAAAATTTATACTTATTACTTTTTACAAATCGTAATTATATGATTATGTGGCTGGAGACCTAGAACCAGGGAACAGTCTCAGAATAAGGGGCAGGCCATTTAGGACTGAGATTAGGAGGAATTGCTTCACTGAGTGGGTGGTAATTCTTTGGAATTCTCTACCTCAGTGGGCTGTGAGTATGTTCAAAAGATTGCTACATATTGAAAATATCAAGGGAAACAGGAACCGTGTAGCAAAATGGTGTTGAAGTGGAAGATCAGCCATGAACATATGGAAAGGTGGAGCAGGTTCGAGGGGCAGATTGGCCTACTCCTGCTCCTATTTGTTCTGTTTATGAAGGTGATATACTACACAAAATTCACCACAGAAGACAGCTGACAACAACTGATTGTTCGAAGAGATGCACTAGATTCTTCAGTAACAAATACACAATGAGCTACACTCGCACTTTGTTTAACATCAGTACAATGACAATTTTAGTTTGTATAGGTAGAGGCCCCAGTTATAGCGTATTTCCAGCATAAATGGAATTGCTATAAAACTAAAAATTCACTTGCAATTATGCTGAGATTCAGTTTGTGTCGGTGACCAACTCTGTCAATGTAATAAACTGCAATTCATTTAAATTAGGCTTTCCGCGTGTGAGGTACAATGTGTGCGTTGGACCTGAGGCTGTATTAAAGATGTCAATCGGCACTAATTTGTCTTTTGGGAGCACCGCGGCTGTTGGGAATCTTTCAGACTCTGAATTTTGTTCATGTTTTTTCAATTGTGTGAGACATGTATCGTTGGAGAGATGTGGTTACATGGTTCCCCTAATATTTCAGTAACTGAATGCAATGCCTGGAGTATAAACGAGCCATCAGAATCAGAGATCCAGGATTGAAACTTGGACAACAGAGTGGGCCTTGTCAGTTTATTCACAGAGCAATTTTTCGGTACTGTGTCGTTTAGATTAGGTTGCAGTCCAGAGGTGCTAATGTGCAGTGAAATGTGGGACCTGCAGAGGGAGCTCTCAGAAAATATGCAGTTCAGTCCAATCAGTTCAGTTCTAAGTTGCACATTGTACGTTAAAGGATTAATTAATAAGGTGCTAACAGTTGTTTTAATTGTGTCCACCAGGTTTGTCCGGATTTATTTTCAAGTCAGTGCTGCAAACAATTTACTATTGGATGGAAATGGTTGCCTGAGTAATGTGGAGATGCCTTGTTTACTTTTGTGTGATATGCCAGCAAAAACTTTATAATCTATCCATTAAGCACACTTATCAAGGCAGCTCACTGTTCGTTGTGGGCCAAGAGTAACTTTGGCAGCATGGCAGCAAATGCCAAGATTGTCAGATAGGTATAGACAAAAACATAACTGAAACAGCTCATATTAATCAAGTGGTGTCACTAGGTTATGCTATTCCTGTTCCCATTTTGCTCTAGCTTCACCGAGAAACACAAATACTGATAAGCTGGGCCAGTTAACCAGCTATATAGTTGCTGCAACCACATGATTGATATCTGAGATGATGCACGCAATGACACGTGAAGCACCTGCAACATGCAGTGATATACCCTTTAAACCCTTTGGTACAACAGCAGTTTAGCTCATACCGTTCATTTGTGGAAGCCTGCCAAAACAGAGCTGGTTAGAAATTGAGCAAGACTACCCCAGTACTCTACCTGTCCATATAATCCTGTCCTTGTACATGGGCATAAAATGCATTATATAATATATATTAGAATATATATAACATATAGTGAATCCTTTGTGGCATTGATTATAGTTAATTAGAGGAATCAGTTTGGCTTTTAGCTGCACTTACCACTTGGAGGAACATCTTTTGGTGAAGCAAGGAAAACAAAATGGTATAAACACAGGATAGGCACTAATCGATCAAATAAAGTAGTTAGGAGGCACCGCTTTATGGAGAGAGTGCTGTGAATTCGGTAGTTTCTGCCAAATGGAGTGTTTGAAACAAATGTCATTGACACATTAAAGGAGGGGCTTAAAGGGACAAAACTGCATCTTAGCAGCAGAATAATAAACAATGTATTGCCTGGCATACTGGTCCTTATCAAACAATATAACCTGTGAATTCCTGTGGGATTTCTCATTGCTTAAGGGAGAAAAATAAAAAATACATTGAGAATCGCCATGCAGAGAAAGAAAAGCAAACATGCATCCGGATTCTCAAATTCTTAGCTGTAGTGCTGCGAGTGACAAACTGTTGGAGCATCTTAACTATGCCGCTTCCACTTTGCCTTGCACACAAAATCACTCTCAATTCACTGGCCCTGAAATTCTGCAAGGTTCTCCCAATGTCCTGATGTTACTGTGACAGGGAATTGGCGCAACGCCAAGCAAAATGGTGCAAACGGCCATGTCTAGATGTTAACATTTTTTTTTAGTTCTCCCACTGCCCGGCGCGGGCTCGGAGAATCCCAGCCAATATATTTGAAATACATGTAGATTTTTTAATTACATGCTACCTATAAGTGAACATTGCATATGGGGTGGAACGTACCTTTAAGTCATCCAGATTGGACGGAAGAGGCCCCAGTTTCAAAAGCGAGCCAGTGGTTTGACCGGATATCGAGGACTTCACTGGTGACAGATTGCCGCTCGGGACGGTAGTGTTTGAAGTGCAAGTGCTTCTGGAAAGCTGCTCACCAGACTGGCTGTAAAAGACATAAACATTCAAGTAATCATAATTTTTTTTTTCATTCTAATGATGTTACAGTGGTTATGTTACTGCGCTAGTAATCCAGTGACCTAGGGTGGGATTCCGTCTGGTGGGATCCTTTGGTCCTCCCGCGGCGACCCGCTGCTGCGGGTTCCTTGCGGAGTGCGCGAACAACGGGAAACCCGTTGACAGCAGTGGGACGGCAAGATCCCACCGCCAGCCAATTGGGGGCTGCCTCGGTTGTCACAAAACATCCCGCCTGTAGACTAATGATCCAGAGGGTTGAATTCAAATCCCATCACTGCAGCTGCGGAATCTAAATTCAGTTCATAAAAACAATTTGCAGTAAAAGTTATCAGAAATAGTGACCATGGGACGATTATCCTTCGCCCCAAAATTCTGGTTCATTAATGTCCTTACTCAGCCTGGCCTCCATGTGACCCCGGGTCCACAGTCATGCAGGTGAATCTAAACTGCCTTGTAAAATAGCCGAACAAGCCACTCAAATTTTATTCAAGGTGGCACGGCTCGCTACCATTTTCTGTAGTGTATTTAAAGTTGGGCAAACAACTCCCACATCCCACGAATGAATTGCAAAACAAAATGTCATTGTTAATCAAGGGTCACATTTGAACCATTAACCTGTCGGGTATCCAAGTGCGAGAGAATGTACGCGTGGAATTTTAATCACGTGACTTGCACCCACGCTCCAGCCATTAGTCGGCCAACACATCCATCACTGCCTTCCTCCGACAATTGGAAAGAAAGAAGACTCTTTACCCAATTGGAGGATGCTCAACTGTCAGCCAAATAGCTTTCCCCCTTCCCGACCATTTCCAATATTTTTATAGCTGGTAAATATTTTTTTTAAATGATTTTTTTAACGCCCCGATGGTTTTTTTCCAGGATTGCACAGAAATGTCCTGGAGATTGATCTTCAATTCCCGGAAACAACCAGGACAATATTGGAGGGTTGGCAAGATGCTGCAGTGCATCTTGTAGACAGTACACTCTGCTACAGTTACGTGGGGGAGGGCGTGAAATCTGAAATATAATAAACAGAAAATTCTGGAAACCTCAGTAGGTCAGGCAGCATCAGTGGAAAGTGAAACCGAGTTACTATATCAAATCATTGATCTTTCATCAGAACCTGTTACAAACGCTGCCGGATCTGCTGAGCATACACTTGGTCAGCTTCAATTTTTGGGAGGAATTTGAATCAGATGGAAGTTATGTCCTGATTTCTTTTGATGGTATTGAACAATTAAAATGGGATGATCCTGTTTAGAGCCGTATGCATGAGTGGGATAAATATAGACATTTCTTTTGTGGTAATTGCGCCAAGCTGCAGCCTGTCCTGCTCTGACCAAACAATAACATTTCTATGGGGGCGATTTACCGACCACATCCCCACGGAGCAGGACGCAGCTGGTAGATCCCGGGAGAGGCCTCCAACGTGACCGCGTGAGATGTCGCAACCTGGATCCCGCCCACAATGGGAGGGAATTCTACCGCTTAAGTGAATTTAAAAACTCACTTAATTCTGCCGAGACCAGATTGATTCTTCAAGGCCTGAAAAACAAACAGAGTGCCGTCAGCGAGGGGGTTGGTTCCCGGCGCTGCCCAGAACGGACTCTGTTTTTTTCCCGGTTGTGGTGATACACCACTGTACCTCCCTACCATTGTACATAGTATATAATAGTTGTGCGTAACGTGGCCCTGTAATACTGTGTATTGTACTGTAACTCTGCAGAGGTTCGGTCACTGGTAGGTAACCCGACCTGGCCACGGAGAGCTCCGCCTTAGCCACTCCCCCGGGAGTCAGTATAAGAACCTCTTCTGGGACAGGCCCCATTCTGTCTGGGGTCGTCTGTGTCGGGTAAGCCTCCCATGTAGTATATTAAAGCCGGAGTTAAAGTCTCACATGTCTTTGTGGTTCTTGACGCTTCGCGCATCACCGGTTCGATTGCGTCCTATATTATTTTCATAGGATACGCTCGATCAATTATTCTGAATTTAAAATGGAGCACAGGTAGCGACTCTCTGAAAATAATTCTCTCGTCCTTAAATGTGAGAAACAAAACAGTACACAAATCTGTCCAGAAATCGTCAAGCGTTTTCAGAAGAAGTGGCCAATGCTCAGTGTGCTCAGTGCCGTGGCACAAGCATGTTGGCAAGACAGCTGCCCTCAGCGTCTTGATTGCAGGGGATGCCGTGCCGCTTTTGGTCTCGACACTATCTGATTGGCTTGTGATTCGGTGGGCCTATCTGAAAAGAGCCAACATGGGATTCTCACTGGCAGTCCAGCCAAGGGGTGAGACCCCAGATGTTTCAACAAGAGTTAGCCTTCACATGTTTACAGGTTAACTGATTGTGATGATTTGTGAAATGTGCTTTGTGAAACACTCGCAGTCTCACTTGCAGGCTGGACACCATCCATTTATTTGATATGCAAATAAGGTGTGAAAATCAAATCAGACCCATACAAGACTGGAGGTGTCATTCTACCTACCTGAAAGTTATGACTGATGAATAAAATATATATATATGCACTTCTCACCTCTGAGAGGACTACTTTGTTCTTGGTTTCAAAAGATTGTACAGTACAAGAGCTGCCAAACTTCCTTAACTTCAAATACATGTTCCACAACATAATAGTGAGATGGGACTCAAGAGAATGAAGATGCCATCATGGTATATTCCTAATTAAAATGTTCTAGAACAGCTTAGACACATTGTGGTAGATTTTCAACTTATTGTACAGGCATGAAACTGTCATAGAATTTATTTCAGGAGCCGGGAATCGATCCTGGGATCTGGAACTGTGAAGCAACTGTGCTACCCACTGTGCTACCGTGCTGTCAGTGCGGATGGTGTTGAAAACCGAGCGCATGTTATAAAAGTTGATCTGCACCGGCTCTTGGAAAGAGCACCCGACTTAAGCCCACGCCTTCACCCCATCCCCGTAACCCAGTAAGCCCACTTAAACTTTTTGGAGACTAAGGGCAATTTATCATGGCCAATCCACCTAACCTGCACATCTTTTGACTATGGGAGGAAACCGGAGCATGCGGAGGAAACTCCGCAGACATGGGGAGAACGTGCAGACTCAGCACAGACAGTGCCCCAAGCTGTGAATCGAACCTGGGACCCAGGAGCTGTGAAGCAACTGTGCTAACCACTGTGCTCCCATGCTGTCAGTGCGGATGATGTTGAAAACCGAGCGCATGTTATAAAAGTTGATCAGATATGCAGTCTTACAACTGAACAGCCTGTTGAGAATCTATTCCATTATTTGTAAAGATTTGCATATTTTACATTTTGTGTATTGCTAATTTTTTGTTGTATTCCTTCATTTGTTGTATTCCTTCTATTTCTGTGTGTGTTGCATATTGTGTAAATGAATGTGACCATTAGTTTTAACCTCAATTATATGGCTTTGTGGCATAGACATTTCCTGTTTTGCAATGGAGAGCAATGTATGATGGGCAGCTCTGGTCCATAATATGACAGGAAAAGAGTAATTGTAAAAGCTGCAATAGGCTGCTTACTGCATCGGAGATGCATGAAGATGCGGGTTTCAGACCATATTGCACTCAAATCCACCAATGGGAACTGAAAAGAAACTGAACTATCACGGCAACAGTGGACAAGATTGTTTCTTAATTTCTTCACAGGAAGCGTACGTTATTGGCACCACCAGCATTTATTCCCCATCCCGAAATACTCTTGAGAAGGTGTGGTGAGCTATTTGAATACAACTGAGTGGCTTACTAGGTCATTTCAGAGGGAAATTAAGAGTCAACCACATTGCTGTGGATCTGCAGTCACATCTAGAGCACAGCAGGTAAGGATAGCAGATTTCCTTCCCTCAAGGACATTATTGAACCAGATGTTTTTTGCATGAAAATCTAATAGATTCATGGTCACTATTAATGACACTAGCTTTTTAAATCCTAGATGCATCCCTTACTGGGATATGAACTTCTGTTTCTCTTAGTAAAAGGTAAGGAAAGGTCACCATAGTCCCTGATGATTATAGACTGCTTTCCCCTTTGAGCGGGAGAGCTGACTGGTGGTGATTTAACCTGACGATCACCACACCTCAGGCAAGGGGCAAGGTTGAGATGGTGGGCCCTCATGAGTAGCCTCTCTTGGTAGTTCGGTAACATACCACTTTGCTACTGTACAAGTCACAATGAGACTATTCTCATTAACATTCCCTTGATGAACTACCCCTTCTGTCAAAGTACAGAATATTAGACATGGAAGCATCGTAGTAGAGTCAGGTCTCATCCTCAACAGACATCCACAAATATGTCCCTTTCTGCAAAAATCACTGGATGGTGATCAGGATAGAGGAGACAGCAGCCCAAAAAACATGCGCTGATTTTCTTTCCAAATTAGTCTACTCACTTTAGGGATGTGGGGAGAATGTTCTGATAGTTGTAATGATGGTGCTGATGATGCTGTTGTTGACTTAATATCTGCAGCTGGAGGAAGAGCTGTTGCTGCTGGAGTAGCCGGGCATAGGCAGAATCCATTGGCGGTGGAGACTTCTCTGGTTTTTGATCTGGTGGAATGTATTGGTGATACTTCAGTTTCTTCACCTTTGGTTTTGTGTCCTTTGGCTTCTTGTGGCGCTGGCTTTTTCCATCTGAAGATGGTTTTGTCTAATTTTAATCGATAGATAAAAAGGAATATTTAAACTCATTTTAATCATTGGACCATGTAAATAGGCAAATTCAAGTATCAACCAATTGCCCTTGCTGGTATATTTGCAGATTATTGCAAAAGAATATTTAGAATCATAGAATTCCTACAGCGCAGAAGGAGGCCATTCATCCCATCAAGTTTGCGCCGGCCCTCTGAAAGAACACGTGACCTACGATCACCCACCCCCTATCCCTGTAATCCCACCTAACCTGTATGTCTTTGAACACTAAGGCACAATTTAGCATGATTAATCCACCTAATCTGCACATCTTTGTCTGTGGGAGGAAACCGGAGCACCCAGAGGAAACCCACACAGACGCAAGGAGAACATGCAAACTTCACACAGTTACCCAAGATTGGAATAGAACCCAGGTCCCTGGTGCTGTGAGGCAGCAGTGCTAACCACTGTGCCACCCAAACTATGGTAAGATTTGTCGGTTGATGTGGGAATCCAAGTTGATGTTTGCTGCAGCCATCACTTAAGTTTGCTATTTTAAAGCGATAGCACATGCTGCGGCGCATGATAGTAGAGCAAACCTTGTGGATGTGACGCTAATACATTTTAGACTGTGAACCAGTGGTTTGGACTAAGTAGGATGTCTCAAGAAGTGGTGTATCTGAGCCAAAGGAATCTCATTAGTATATCTATAACTACGCATTCCCACTATAAGTTTAGCAACGGTGCAATGCTGGTCTGTTAACACTGAAGCTAAACTTGTATAGTGAAAACCAGGTTTCAAGGCCCAAATCCATTCCAAAATGAAACAGAGTACGTCGCATTCATCAGACAATCTGTAGCCTGACAAGCTAAAAGCTTGGTATCGTCAACCTCTCATTTACCACATAATTTCTACAGCGCGTTTCATCCCAGGCGGTACCCTGACCCCTCATGTAAGTTCCTGAATACCTTCAATACAGATTCCTGATTTTTAAAAAAACAAATCCTATTTTCTTTTGGACAAAGCATTGCAAAAGTCATTTTGATTTTTAAACAGCTTCTCTTTGCCAGTATGGGCTATGCGCAGATGTAATTTGTGATAATTTTTGAAATGAAAGGAATTTAGCTCAATTGAAAACCAAAAAAATTAAACCCTCAATTCTGATAAATTGGCCTTGACAATGCAGTAACATGGTAGTTATAACCATAGTCAAAAACCATTACAGAGGGATTGAGTGGAATGAAATAACAGAGGAGTGCCAACCCCGCAGGAGGTTCTAAAGAATAAAAAAAAATCTGGTTATTATGAATACATTTGAATCTGTTCTTCAGCATTCCAACCCCAGCATGCAAAAGAATCCTCAAAGAATCAAAAAATGGCATCAGAGGCAACTTTCAAAGCACAGCATCCTCAATCATTTTACAACACGTTGAGTACATACAGAGCAGCCAATAATAGTCAGCTATGATACATGAAAGTTCTGTCAGGAGGAATATGATAACACAGTCACATTATTGTTTGGAAAACAAGATTTCACATATTTCTATCGTCATCTGATGATAAATGCTTTACAACTAAACTGCTAAATTTCATATCAATTGAAAGACCTTTGTTGAATATTTCAGTTCAATAATGCAGTTGAATGCAAGGCATTATACATCTTTTTGCACGCACAGTCCATTATTATATAGTTACGTGGCATTTACAGCATAAAAACAGGACATTTGACCCAGCAAATCAATGCCAGTATATCTGCTCCACATACAATTCCTTCCACCATTCTTCATCCAACCATATTAGCATAACCTTTATTTCCTTTTGCCCTCATGTGTTTATCTAGCTTTCGCTTAAAAACACATACACTAGTTACCTCAACTACAGATAATCCTTGGACTTGTGACACAATTGGTTTTTGAAACGGTGTTGCAAGTTGAAACATTACAAGTTGGAACCGGTTTTCCCATACGAACAATGTTATAAATGAGGGTTTCGTTCCTGAGCCTAGACGTGATATTCTATTTTAACTGATTAGTGAAAAGTGTGTGACATCTTGCTTCTGTATAATTGCCTTACAGTAGTGTATTTCCCCTGATATAATAGTGCCTACATTTTCAAAACCACTTCCATACTATATCTGAGAAATAATTTGCTTTTACTGAGGTTGCGAAAGGTGGAACTTAAAGGAACATAACAATTGATAAAGTGGCATTGTAAAGTCGAAACCAGTGTTGTAAAGTCGAAACAGAGTGTCAATTTATAAACGTTATAAGTGCTGTTCATTGTAACTCAGATGTCGCAAAATCAAGGACTGCCTGTACTCCGTGACTGCGAATTCTACATTCTAATCACTGGTTAGTCAAGTTTCTCCTGAATTCCCGACCGGATTGATTAGTGATTATCATTTAATTATTATCCCTAGATGTGGTCTCCACCATAAATGGAAACATTTTCTCCCTGCCTACCTGATCAAACATGTTCATAATCCGAACAAGCTCTATCAGATCACCCTTAATCTTCTCTTTTCTGGAACCAAACTCTATTTTCTTCTGGTCCTAGCATTGCAAAAATATTTTTGCAATGCTATTCTTGCGGCTGCTGATGTCATCCCCGCGCATACGCGGGGAGGGGGTCTCTTCCGCGTCGACCATGGTGAAGGCTGTGGCCTAGGTGGAGGGAAAAGAGTGCCCCCACGGCACAGGCCCGCCCGCGGATCGGTGGGCCAGGCCACCGTGGGGGAACCCCCCGGGATCAGATCGCCCCGCGCCCCAGGACCCCGGAGCCCGCCCGCGCCGCCTAGTCCCGCGGTGGTTTGATTCTCGCTGGCGGGACAGGCATTCCAGCAGCGGGACTTCGGGCCAGAGAATCGCCGGGTGGTGCCCGCCGGCCGGCGCGACGCGATTCCCGCCCCAGACAAATATCCGGTGCCGGAGAATTCGGCAACCGGCGGAGGTGGGATTCACGCCAGCCCCCGGCGATTCTCCGACCCGGCGGGGAGTCGGAGAATCCCGCCCAAGGTAGTTGTAACCAGGCTCAAAAACCTTGTGAAGGGATTTTGTGGAATGATGTCACAAATGAATGCCAATCTTTTGTAATAGTTGTCACCTCTCATTTAAAAAAAAATTATGCCAGTAAATATTATTTACACTTTTTCCAAATCCCCGCAAGATCTTTTTTAATATGGAGGCCAGCACTGTTTGCAGTACTCCAAGAGTGGGCTAACCAAGATTCTACATAACTTTACAAGCCCCTATGTTCCTCTACTCTGTTTAAACAATTACTTTCCAAGGAGTATATAGCCTAGTTACTCTTCCTCACAAAATGCACCAACCTACACTTATCCATATTGAAGTTCATTGCCCAATTATGTATTAAGTTTGTTAATGGCTGTGTTTCCTTGGTGATGTTCTCTGTATTAGCTATGTTCAACCAATTGCCATCTGCAAATTTTGAAATTGCATTTCCAATCCATGAGTCCAAATTGTTTCTGTAAATGAGGAGAAACATAGTGGTATCAGCACCATACCTTGTGGAAATTCTGATGTTTTGCCAGTCTGAATATCTACCCTTAAACCCTACTCTCTATCTTCTGTTTTGCTGTCAATAGCTCTGCATTCTGCTACTTGCCATTTGACTCAGGTTCTATCCTTAGTTATGAGTCGACTACACAGGGTGCGATTTCATGAAAAAAAAGGAGTCCCATTTGGGGTGTGTTTAGTGTGGTGTTTCTCATTGCTTGCAGCGCTGAGAACAGCCCCACTATTAAACGGGACTCTATATTCTTTTTCGGCGAGGAAGGCCCCTCTGAGTCTGCACTTCCCCTCATTTCCTGCACAGCAGAGCTCGGCTCGCCAGCACCGATCTCTCAGCCCCCCACTCCAATGTGAGGCCCGGACTCACCCAACTTACCGATCAGGGGGTCCTCAAACCACTCTCACTCATTTCATAAGGGCAGGATACCCCTGGGCCCAATCCCAGCATGGGCAAGATGCCACCTGGGCACCTTGGCACTGCCAGCCTGGCAGTGCCATCTGGGCACCCTGGCAGTACCAGGGTGGCACTGCCAGAGTGACAAGGTGGCAGTGCCAAGGTGCCTAGGTGGCATCAGCAGTGTCAGGGTACCCCAGGCCTGGGAACTAACGGCCTTGCCTGGGAGACGTTGCCTGGGCGCCGTTCAGCGCCGGTCCACACAACGTGGACCTATGTGGTGATTGCTGTTGCCAAGATAGAGGCCTTTAAAACTGTGAATGATTTTGGTTGAATGGAGGGATCATCATAATATGACAGTCACCAAGGAATCCAATGGGGAACTTGGAAGAATTTTTTTTCCCACAAAGAGTGCTGAGAATATGAAATATTCAACCACAGGGATTCGTTGAAGTCAACAGTAGAGACGCATTTAAGAATAAGTAAAACAGGCAGTTAGGGGAGAGGATTACAGTGGTAGGTGCAGATGAAGAAAGATTGGAGAAGAGTCCAGTGCAGCATGGATGGGTAGGTTGAATAGCCTGTTTCTGTTCTCTATACCCTATACGATCCTCTATATCCTGTGTAATCCTATCTAGATGTTCCCCCTTCTTACCTGTTCATATTTTCCACATATTACATTTATTTAATATAAATTTAAAGTACCCAATTCATTTGTTTTTCCAATTAAGGGGTAATTTAGTTTGGCCAATCCATCTACCCTGCACATCTTTTTAGGTTGTAGGGTCGAAATCCGCGCAAACATGGGGAGAATGTGCAAACTCCACGTGGACAGTGAAGTGACCCAGAGCCGGCATTGAACCTGGGACCACGGCGCTGAGAGGCCGCAGTGCTAACCACTGTGCTGCCTCAAATATATTTCTACATTTCCCAGAAGAGCTCCTTCTTTTGTTGGCTTTTTTATGTGTTGGGTAAGGAAGGGGTCCTGCATACATTGCAAAATTTCTATTCACTGTACTCCTTTTGCCACCCCGACTTGGCAATTTACTAAACAGTTTGTTTCAGATTATTCTGCCCTTATGTTCTGGATTGTTATACACTGCATTTTTCTAAGCCCCATTTACTATTCATGGGAAAAACCTATCTCGTAAAGGTTTTTGGAAAACAAGAAGTGATGCCGGATTAAATCATGTTATTTGACTGCCTAACATGCTATTCAGATGGTATCTACAGTGCGAGGTTTTGCACTGGAGTAAATCAAACTGGGATTATGCTTGATCAGGACCTGGCAGTGCTATATGCCAATCACCCCTCACCCCCACCAACAACATTTATTAACCTGCTTTAAGATTCCTGGGTGTTCAGAGGAGCACTATCAAACAAAATTTGACACTGACATGAGGGAATCTTAGGACGGACAGAGGGAGGCTTTAATGAACACCTTAGAGAGACTGGCTGGGAGCTGAAGAGGTGCAGAGGTTTTGTGAGGGAATCCCAGAGCTTAGGGTCCATGCAGCTGAAGATGCATCGATGGAGCAATTAAAATCGGGGATGTTCAAGAGGCACAAATTGGAGGAACATTGAAGGTTATAGGAAATAGGGAGTGGTGAGGCCGCAGAAATATTTAAAAACAAGGAGGAAATCTTTAAAATCCAGGTGGTGCCAGAAGCCAATGTTGGTCAATGATCACAGTGGCGATGGGTGAATGGGACTCGATGTAAGTTAGGATACGGGCAGAAGGGGTTTGGATGACCTCAAGATTATGGAGGATGGAAGATGAAATGTCACACTGAAGAATATTGCAACAGTCAATCCTGGATAATGGTTTCAGCAGCATATCAATCTATCCAATACTAGCTTCATATCAAAATGGGAGCCAGGCCTCGGACTGTATAATCGGTATATTTTGCGCAAAAGCTTGGGTCTGACTGAAGGTGAATCCCATCTTTGATCGCTCGGAAACGCTCAGGAAACCAAAAGTCTGAACTGGCAGGGTCAGAAATTTGCAGCACTAGTAACCCATAGCAGACCTTGTGACACCAGAACCAGATGGCAAAAACTGTTAAAACTTTTAACACTCGTCTGGAGGGGAGGGAAAACATCTTCTTAATTATATTTAAAAATAAAAAATGTAATCTTTGACATGAACCTGTCTTTTACGTTTTTCTCCAATTAATCTATGATAACAACATTTTTCTTTCGGTTTCCCATTGAAGTGTCTCAATAGAACATGTTTAATAGCTCCCTCAGTTGATGTTTGACGATGAATCTCATTACAAATCCAATTCAAGCTTACTTTCACTATAGCTGGCACTGGTATTGGTGTGGTAATCTGCCCATTCAGCTGGTTTTGGCTTCCTGGCTGGTTGATCTGGTTATTAGATGTAGGCCTGTTTAGGTCACACTGCCGGGAGAGGTGAGGCAGATACTGTGAAAACAATGAAAAAAGTTAGTCGGCTGTGTCCATTGAATCCATAGAATCCCTACAGTGCAGAAGGAGGCCAGCCGGCCATTGAGTCTATGCCGACCCTTTAAAAGAGCATCCTACCCAGGCCCACTCCCCCGTCTTATCCCCATAACCCCAGCTAACCTGCACATCTTTGGGCATTAAGAAGAAATTTTAGCATGGCCAATCTATCTTCTGTATTATTCCTCCAATTTTATATTTGACTCCACTCTCCTGGTAGTTCACATAACCCCTCACCATCAGGAAAAGTGAGCACACAGGCTCAGGGGCTATCGGTAACACATCTTTTTAGACAAATGTGCTCTGATGAATCAAGTTAACAGATGTATGGGTTTATTGGCAATGTCGGTAACAACTTGATATGTTTCTATCTACAGAATGGACTTAGTGGCACAATGGTAATGTCACTGGGCTAGTAATCCAGAGGCCCAGGATAATTCGCCAGGGACACGAGTTCAAATGGCAGCTGGTGGCGTTTAAATTCAATTAATAAATCTGGATTATCAAAGCTAGTCTCAGTAATGGTGACCGTGAAACTGTCATCGATTGTCGTAAAAATGTTCACTAATGTCCGTTAGGGAAGGTAATCCCCTGTCCTTACCTGACCTGATCTACCTGTAGGCTCCAGGCCCACATCAATGTGGTTCACTCTTGCCTGCTCTCCGATATGGCCTAGCAAGCCACTCAGTTCAAGGGCAATTAGAAATGGACAACAATTGCTGGTGATGGACACATCCCATGAAAGAATAAAAATGGGGCACGAAACTGCCATAATTTTTATTTAATACAACCAAGACTGAAACAGTGATGGCTGAATTAATCCTTGCTATCTAATTATTGAATGTCAAAAAGACAAATTTTCCCTTTAACTATCTGTTGCCTCTTCTTGTTTACTGGCATTTCCCACCATTACGGTGAATGCTACAAACGTCTCAATAGCCAGCATCACTTGTGCAGCAAGCCTGCTGTTAAAATACGTGCTTTGCAACAAGTCAACATGGCTTCTTATTCATTTGCCAACAAGATAAAGCATTCCTGCTGTTGCAAGATATTCAGACAGGCTGTCTAGTGCGGACAGCAGAGCTCAAATCTCAATAGAGTTTGGAATTAAAAACCGAGGAGCCAAATTTGCATTGATATAGCACCTTACATGACAGCAGGATATTCCAAAGTACTTTACAGCTTACAAAACAATTATGAAAGGTCAAGTCCTAAAGTTAAGTTTTCAAAATTCCAGTTGTTTGTGATTGAGCTGGCAACTGACCTCTTGTCAAATTAAGACAGCACTTGCAGCTGAACAATTAAATCTGTAATAATTATTAAAGAAAGTGATGCAAATTAACGCAAAAATGGGACTTTTTACAATTTGGACTTAAATTGAGAATTTGATATGATTTCCATAGAGACAGATAACTGGAAGTTTGAATTTCTTTTTAAAAGGTAAAGGGGTGAATTCTCCACTGGTGGGATTCTCCGCTTCGTCGACAGCGCAACCCTGCCCCCAGGTTTCCCGGCGGCGTGGGTTGGCCACAATGGGGAATCCCATTGGCTTGCGGCAAGAACGGACAATCCCGCTGCTGGCGACAATACGCCACCGAGGACTACGTGGCTGGGGAAGCGGAGAATTCACCCCCAAAAGCTGAACAATGAGACAGCGAGATTTCACATTTTAAGACATTTACTGCAACAAATAGACTAAACACCATATTGGTAGGCAATTTGCAACCTTGATCTTTTCTTTTTCCAATCTGGAAACATTGAACTCCAGAGCTGTCTTTCACAGTGTGAGTTTTATTGATACCTCTCCCTCTAGCGAAACTAAGCAAACCTTTAAGCCTTGTTTTAGCTCCTCATGAATTTGGTCTTTACAACCCGAGTGTGAGATTCCACCCACATTCCTGTATGGCGGACCACAGTAATCGTTGGCCTCTTTTTGCTCTCTCCCTCTCACCTGGACCCAGGCAGACTAAATATGTTTCTGAATTTTCAGGGATATCTTCCTCTAGTAAACTTATTTTCATGACATCATTACTTGCATAGACATGGGGCAGGATTCTCCGCCCCGCCACGCCACTTTCTGCCCCGACCCGCCGGCAGGATTCTCCGCTACGCCGGCCGGTCAATGGGGCTTCCCATTGTGGGGCAGCTCCACGCCATGGGGAAACCCCCGGGCGCCGACAAAACAAAGAATCCCGTCCCTTGTATCCAGAAATGCTGATTAACCAGCTTTGAGAGTCCAACTCTCATCTTGGAACTAAATGCGCGGTTTCAAGTATATCTGTTTATGAACTGACTTTCTCAACACTTTTCTAGGACTTTGGAGATTCCCAGTCTATCCACTGTTAGAACACAGGCTTTGACCATTGTCTCCAAGTGCAAACACCTTGTATCTTTTTCCAGTAAAACAATACGAGCCCCTTTTAAACTCTTACAACCTAATCACTCAGGCTTGTTGTCAGGCAGACTTACAGGTCACATGACCCCTTCATTCTACCTTAAATTAAACACATTCCCAAAACACAACAATCTTACAAACTTCATGATTGAAATAATTTGCATGTGTATACTCAAGTATACTCTGAATTCTGGGTGTACACACAAACATGCACATATACATCAACTATAAAAGCAAAGGCATCTGGGTGACATCCTCTGTTCCTGCTGATGGCCCCCCCCCCCCCCCCCCCGAACTTCAGGTCTCGCCTCCTTCTGTGGGTTCAATTGGAAACCGCATTGACAGCGGCGGAACCAGAAGATTTCGGTGTCAGCTAATGGTGGGCCGTCTCCCACCATCGAGAAACACGCTGCAGGAAGACCAGAGGATCTCACCCATCGACGCACATGTACCTGTCAGATTTATATGGACAAACAACCTGCCTATGAAGAATTGCTGTTATTTATTTTTTTTAAAAGCTCAGTTGTCTAGCACAGCCCTATTAAAGACCATGTGGAAGATTTCTTTTTATAAAACCTGAACACAGCTTCATTGGTAATGTTGCACATGCGTTTTTTCCCCCAACAGATTACTCAGGGAGACATGAAATGGTCTTTTATTTTTCATCCAATTCAGTTTTCTATTCATGCTTTAATCTCATTTAGTATTCATTTCTTTTTTGACCTGTTCATTGTTTCTGACACTCATTCTTCCACCTATCTTTTTTGCCCAACTCACTGTGCAGAGGGAAGGGGACAGTGTTAGCACCAAAAGGGGCTGGAGAAGGCTAGAAGCTATGGACAGATCAGAAATGTCAACACTGGTTGACTTCTGAAGACTTTAAAAAAAGCAATCCTTCCAAAAAACCTCCTGCCAAACCTTCCTGATGTGCTGGGACTTCTAAAGAAGTAATCCCTGCATACAAACTTCAAACATGTTTTCACTGCAACATTTTTAAGATAACTTATGTTGTCAGAATTGGGACGCAAAATCTCTTGAGAGATCCAAGCAGCAAAGGGCTGGAGAGTTGCGACATTGATGAGTTGTCCAGTGATCCACCTCTAAGGCCTGTAACCATACAACTGGAGGGGGCTGTAAATTCCTGGCAGCTATGTTGTGACGTCCAATGGTCACTTCCAGCTGAAAACATTTTGCAACAAAACTGTGAGCAGCAATTGGTCTTTTGACCTTGCAAATATTTTGAAAATGGTCTTCCATTTGCCAAACTAAGACAAAGCACGTGTAATTGGACTATTCAGCTAACCATCAGATCAGATGGCTTCACTTAAATGTTCAGACACGTGAAACCAATAATAGTTTATCAGTCTCATGCCACAAGCTACAATTGTTGGCACACTGACAATCGTGCCTGGAAAATCAGCATGCCCACTGCCAGGTAACCAGATATCGGTATGAGGAGCCAAAGCTGGAGCCAAGAAACTGTCGTTTTCAGTTCAACAATCATTCAACAAACAACACAGGACACCATAATGATCATTGCTCCCACCTGTGGAGTAATATTAATTTACCAAATATAAAGATAGCCGAGACAACATCATAGGCAGAGTTGCTAATGGTCAAACTCCATTGAATAGATATTTTACACATGCCTTGTCAAACATCTAGGCATCCAAGTTTCTGGGTCCGTATGTATCTATATTTTGTGTCCGTATGTATCTGCTGGGAAAGTTATATTTGTGTACTGCAGATGAATGTAATATTTGTACATGTAATGCACCAAGGTGAACAGACATTTAAACGGTTCGTCAAAATGTCTGTCCCACCTGCACCGATTCCTACAACAGGCAGGTCTGGAAAATTTACCCCTGTAGTCTTAATCTATGCATGCTCTACAGAGATTTGCTGACACAATAATACTCTACACGAATGCTTTCTACAGTCAACTAAGAAGAACAGATAATGTTATGGTCTTGTCAAAAATAGCATTTCAATGATAACAAAGATTTCAGAGGTTAGGGAAGCTCCTGAACACTATGAATTAGCGAACAATAGCATTTTTAACCCATCATCTTGGATAACTTGTAACAATCAAATCTCACAAGGTCACAATGTAAAATATTCCTCGACAAAACATTTTAATGGTAGTTTATGGTTGCACATGTGCACCAATGATAAAGATTCAGAACTTGTAAGTAAAATAATGCAAGTTCACAGAGCAAGGAATTAGTGTGCAAAAATCCTTGGCAATTTGTGGCAAGGAAAATGTTCCCTTTGAACTGTGAATCAGTACAAATTGCTGTTCCCCATTAGCCTTTCAAAAATCACACCTCGCCATCAACCTCTCCATGTGCATGATAACCCTCACAAGGCCCATGGGGTATACTGATGGATTGCCCCAAAGGACTCACAGAATACGAGCTTCCACACCAGTGGGCAGAGGTCCGTCCAGCTGGGGCTCATTACTTAGCCCTTTAAATACCGGCTCGAACCAGGACTCTCGCTAGTCCCTGACTGGGACCTTATTGTTGAACACTGCATTAGGGGCCTTAACCTTTAAGTTTATAATAAACGTTCGGAAACGTTCTTTCCCGGGTCTCCTCAATCTTTATAATGTGCTTCCAGTAATCAATGCATTGACACTGTTGAAATTGATTAAATTCACTGCAGAAAGTTAGGATACTTGATGTTGTAAGGATCCTTTTAATGACTGCTTTTACTGCTGTGCCATTCAAACTCAGTAGCCCAAATAGAGAACAACTGAAATTGTGAAGTCTCATTCCTTAAATAATTTCTGGAGTCTCATGCAATTTAAAATTAAATTTATGTTTTGTACTTTTCCTTTTCACTGTTTTATAATTCAGCTTTATTTTCTTCTCTGTACTTCTCTTTTTGTATCTATTTTCCTGCTAATTCATCTGAACTCTTTGTCTGTTATTCCTTTGTTTATTTCTCTATCATTAAAAATTGGTTAAAGAAATAGACAGTAGGCCCGGTTGTTCATCAAGACCTCAGGTTCCCTGCGACCTTGTACTTCCAGCAATGTGCACTGCAAAAAGGGTGAGCTTTTGGATAAATAGGAAATATCTAACAAACAGGGTTGGGCCAGATGCTTCACTCCACCAAATTCGGGGCCTATATCTAAACGTTTAACAGAGAAATATTAAACCCTTCCAGAATCTCATATTATCAGTAAGGAGTCTTACAACACCAGGTTAAAGGCCAACAGGCTTATTTGGAATCACTAGCTTTCGTTGCGTAGCTCCTTCATCGGGTCATCCTTCACCTGATGAAGCAGCTACGCTACGAAAGTTTGTGATTCCAAATAAACCTGTTGGACTTCAAGCCGGTGTTGTAAAACTTCTTGCTGTGCCCACCCTAGTCCAATGCCGACATCTCCACATCATGACTCATTATCAAGAAAGCTTAAAGCTATGCATTATTCATGCTTTTTAAAATTTTCCATCAACACCTGTCTAAACTCTGCAAGGTTTAAAACACAACCAATTTACGGAAGTTCCATCGGCCGTCTTCACCAATCAGCTGCTGAGATGCTGCAGGAGACTGGGGGCATGTACAAGGAAAATGACGTAAATATATGTTTTCTACCATTTCCCCTTGAGCTATCCTAGATGCTGGGTGGTCTTCTCTGGAACTTCAGGTCTCGCCTCCTTCTGATTCACCATGTGTTCCCTCCTACACAGTTGGATCTATCCTGCAATAAGGTCCTTGGCCCTTCACCTATAACTGAGTCGTTGAAAGAACGATCCGAAAAGTGAGTTTTGGCAGGCTTCTCAAAGATTTTCTACAGATCAGAAGATAAATACAAATATGTACATTCCTAATTTATCCAGAAATACACTAAATTCCTACAATTCCACTGTCTAATCATTTCTTAAATAATTCTCAGGTTTATCACTTCTTTTAATGTGAATTCCATTCCATGGGTGAAATCTTCCCAAAATTTGTCTGGGTGTCAGGTTCTGACTGAAAACTGGCGAGTATCTCTCAAGCGACACAGCCGTGGTTTCATTCTAGATTTTCTGGCACTCTGTTCAGAGAGAATCTGGGGTCACGGTCTGCGTGTCACTCTGGCGGCGACGGCCTGATAGAGCCAGCAAGGCTGGCACCACAGTGACTGGAGTGGCATGTTTAAAGGGTACGCCGATCTGTGATGGAAATAATCTTCCCCCCCACCCCCTGGCCCCCACAAGTATCGAGGCGTCCCCTCCCTGCACCAGCATCAGGGTGAATGCCCCAACCCTGCACAAGCATTCGGGAGACCTCTCCAACCGCCCCCCCACAAAGTGGCATGGCGCATGCCTTTCACAAAGGCATTGGACCCACCCCCTCTCTACAAGCATCGGCGGACTAACCCCCCCCCCCACTCCCCAACCACACAAAGGGGAATCCTCTATGGGTCTCCAATTACTGCCATCCTGGCACTCCCACCCCAAGGGGCAACATCAAGGTGCTAGCATGTCTCTCACCACTGGGGGGCTATTCCGACTTGTGCGCCCCAGGCGGGTTCATCATGATTGGTTTTTGTTTTTGAAAAAAAGCAATTGATTCCCACTGGCGTGACGTCACACGGGCTGGGTGGGAAGATAGGTTGAGGGCGAGAAGGGACGTTGAGGGCGGACGTAGTGGTGCCAAACCTGCTAATTATATTCAAACATCTGCTAATATATGGTAAGTGAGCTCACACCCTTCCTGGGCGTCAACCTGAGTGCGTCATCGGAGGGGGATGGGGAAGATCATGAACTGAAATCTCGCCAGTGCAAATACGAATTTCAGCCTCTCGCGAGATTTGAGCCCACAGTTATTCAGTGCTAAATTTGACTTTCATTTATAACGATTGTGGGCGGAATTCTCCGGCCTGCCAGCCGCATGTTTCTTGGTGGCGCGCTGTTCACCAGCGGCGTGATTCTCACTTCCTGCCGCTGTCAATAGGAGTTCCCATTGAAGTCACCGCACGCTGCCGGGAAACCCACGAGCAGAGATACACTGCCGGCAGAAGCAGAGAATCCCACCACCAGCGAACTGCCAGAGAATTCCAGCCAGTTACAGGAGAGTGAAAAACGAGGTGGATAAAAAGTAAGAACGGGAAATTTAGTTTAAAATTTTTACAAAACCCGAGAAACAATTTATGACTTGAAGGAGGGAGATTTCACAGTTATTGCCTTTCCGGGTCAGAGAGATTGAATGGCATTGCAGGAACATATATCCAATCATTAAGAGTGTCCGCACACTGTTAATTATCGGCCTTAACTTGCTCCAGGAAATTTCATTCAAGGGAAATTAATCTCAATGACAATTAGGAATGAACAATAAATGCTGGCCTAGCTATTCGAACAGTGAAAATGTAACCATTCCTTGAAACACAAAGGGAATTAATAGTGAGATGCCATCTTTGCGAGGTTAATGGCGGAGCAGCACAAAATTGGGCTATTCTCACAATTTAGTTTGGAATAACTGTCCATATTTACCTCCTCATACTGTGTTGTGTTCTATATGTCTCTATAAGGTTCTGTTTCAGCTGGCTCCATTTATGCCCAAACGTCTCTCAAACTTTCTCAGATCTCAGCCACCTCAGATCAATGTTGTGCAACTTCTACAAACTATCTACATGGTTCGAATACTTCTCTTTCTCCTTCTGATAATCAGATCTGACCAAGATACTAATTTTTTGGGAAATGTTTTTATTGTAATTTTTAACCATTTTTATACAAAGCATACAACAGCGCAGACCGACCAAGCAGTAAGAACCAATCCCTTCCTCTTACAACACTATAACCTTTCCATTAACGCCCACCGCCCAGCCCTAACAATTAACAGTGGCCAATTCTTTAAAATACATTATAACCAGCTGCCATCTACGGTAAAACCATTCCACCGGCACTTTTACGGTATTCTTGACCTTCTCGAGGTGCAAAAACTCCATCAAGTCACCCAGCCACTCCAAGGTGCTTGGCGGTGTTAGTCGACATCCAGCCCAAGAGGATCCGCCCCCTTTCCACAAGTGGTGCAAGGGCCAGGATGTCAGCTCTTGACCCCGTCTGGAGCTCTGGCACAACCAAAACCCCAAAACTGCCACCAGTGGGCAAGTCTCCAAACAAATGCCCAGGATTGCCGACATAGTATCAAAAAAGGACCTCCAGAAGCTCACCAGCTTTGAGCACGATCAGAACATGTGCGTATGGTGAGCTGGCCCCCTTGAACACCGAAAACATCTATCATCCACTCCACCCCATCGAAAAACCAACTCATTCTAGCCTTCGCGAGGTTTGCTCAAAACACTCCCTTTAGCTGGATGAGACTCAGCCTCGCACAAAACGAGATTGTGTTCACCCTCCTCGGTGCCTCACTCCAAACCTAATCCAAGACTGCAAGAAGATATGGGTGATGCAAAAATAGTCATCTTATATAGAAATCAATGGGGATCATAGTGACTGTAACAATTACCTAGTCATCTCCTTGTTTAGTATTGTTCGGAAGGTCTTTGCTTGCATTGCTCTGACCAGATTTCAGACCCTGGCATTACACATCTACTGAACCTCAATGCGACTTCAGAGCTGGCAGATTGACAATAGACATGATTTTCTCACTTTGGCAATTACAGAAGTGTCATAAACAGCGCAGGTAGCTCGACATTGCCTTCAAAGACTCCACCAAGGCCTTCAAGCATGTCAACAGAGATGATGGGTGCAACACGCCGCATGTTTCATGGTGGCCGAGACCAGCGCAGGGATCCTCTGGACCCACTGTTGTCATTCCCATTGAATGTTCTCCTCGTCACCGGGTAAACTGTGGCTGGTCCCACTGGCTTGAACGACCGGAAACATCTGGCAAATTTCTTCAAACCAATGTGGCAAATATGCTGCCCACCTGCGCATCATTGAGTCTTTCCATGTCAGTTACAATGGAGTATCATCAGAGGCTTTCAAAAGCAGCAGTGGGGTAAAGTAGGGGTGCGCCCTGGCGCCAACCCCTGTTGGCATATTTTTCACCGTGCTGATATTTATGTTTGCTTTTGACCCCTCAAATGAGGGTGTCTATCTGCATGCTAAAGCTGATGGCAAGTTCAACTTCGGTGGGATATTCGTGTCCCACTGAGGTCAACCACCCCGATAGTGGAGTCCCTGGCGGCAGGGCCGGCAAACCACAAAAAATATCCACTGACTCAGCAGGTGGTCAATCTGCCAGCTCTTCCGCCGGGGGAAAACCCACTGTGGGGTGCTGGGGTGTGGGGGAGCGGTGGGGAGGGACAGAAAAGAGGGGAAAAACAGTAAAATGGGCAAAGAGGAAAACTGGTCTGAACTTGTATATTTTAAAATGGAACACCAGTAACATGGCGAAATAAGACTACTGGTCCGAACTGTTTTTTACTTCTGGGTGCTTTCCTCACTATTTTATCCACTTCCAACTCGTGTACATACTCTGATGACCAGCTTGTAAGACTTTGCTGTAAAATGCCTGAATTCTATGAATTTCTGTTCAAGTGCAAAACCAAGACATAACAAATTTTATAAAGTGACAAAACAAACAGAATTTACAGTACAGTCAATAGAGACCCCTTTATTCTCCCTCATTTGACATTATTATTCTGAATTCTGGTGCCCAGGATTCTTAAAAACAAACTAATAAATCTCTAAGAGATGCTGCACACATTAAAAGAAATAAAATTTCTATAAACTGTAACACACCATTATGCTCAGCTCCTCTCCAAGTGGTTGAGTTGGGACTGGGAACACAACATGGAGGTGGTTATAGGGAGCAATCTCACATGGCACCGCTGTGGGTTTTTTGTTACTGGTGTGGTCGGTAATATGTGCTACTCAAACCTTGGTTAGTGATGAGGTGTTCTGAATCCCGATGAAGAAGATTCAAACTCTTCCAGTAGTAACAAAAGGTTTATTGAGTAACTACAACAATATTTACATGAGTTCTCTACTTTAACTTTGATACTAGTGATAAGGTTAACAAGATCTAACTATACGTAACTCCACTGGCCATCTAAACTAGTCTGCTGTTGCTTTGATCACAGTGCACCCAAGAGAGAGAGAGAGAGAGCCCCAATGTGGCTGCCTTTTATACCCCTGTTGCTCCGGCCCTCTAGTGATCATGTGGTGCTACTGATGACACATTAACCCCTTGTGTACATGCACCACATAGAGATCACCACATGCTTTGCCACCTACGACATTCCTCTTTCAAGGGATTGTGTGACACCTTCAGGGTTTACAAATGCAACTGTCCAAAAGAAGGATGCATGAACTTTCTTTAAAGTTATCCAACTGCAAAACTAAAAGCAAACCTACAGCTGAAAAATGATGCCGAATCTTTTGAAGTGATTTGTTTCTAAGCTAGCAAATAGCATTGTTGTTGTGTGATGCCTCTTTGTTTTATACAATCTAAGAATTACTGACTCATCTTCCCATTGTTATTTCCCTCAACAACACTGCATGACAGATTAATTAAGAAATGGTCCTGGACAGGCGTGGAGCACTCGGGAGGGCAGCACAGCTGTCTGTGTGTTTTAAATAACTTTAAGTCAAGTGCATAAAGTATGAAAGGAATACAATTTTCGGCATCAACGCAACTCAGATGGTCTCTCCATTACTCCCTCATGGAACACTGTGTGTGCAAGGTTCTGGTCATGGATGTCGTGATCTGTATATCTGATGGTATATGAAGGGTTAACAACTGCATTATAGTGTCAGACAATCACTAGCGTGGCAGCACTAGATTCAGGTATATAAACTGAACTCAGAGGATCTTGGGTCTCTTTGAACCAGGAGTGACTAGACATCAGAGATAAAGCTTAGTTGGCACTTGCAGTTAAACATAGTTAATACTTCTACTGATATCATCAGTTATAGTTCTGTAGAGTGAACAAACTCATTAGTATTTATATTCGTTATTCATTAAATCTAATTTACTTTAAATTGAAGATTGGTAGTTTCATTGAAATCTAACCATCAGACCATTCTGGAAGTAAAGCAAGAGTAACAACATATTACGATCACATAATATAACAATCCACATGTTGACTAACTTTTGATGTTGCTCAAATTCAGTCTGAGAGATTTCAGGTTTAAGTTACACTCCAGTTTGCAACATCGAGAAACAAAAACCCCTTTGCACTGGCACCAAGTGTACACTACAACTAACTTGTTAAACAGACCATAATACAAAAGCTACCCAACAATTCGCAGCTGGATTTGCTGCCGACAGAGAAATAATCTTGGACCATCTCTTCAATTAAAGGAGTAGCAATTTACCTGTATTGTAGTCGTTGCTAGGGGTGACGATGACTCTGTGAACTTTGGCTCTGATGGCGAACTTTCTGATCCCTGGGATTCCTGACTTCTGGGTTGCTCTGGAGACAGTGCATCATTGCTGCTGTCTTCCTCAAAGGAAAATGTGTCGGGGACTTTAGGGAAATTAACTTGGCCAACTGTTAATGAAGGGAAAACCAGAATGTAAGTGACTTGGTTGCTTAGATGACAGGAATTTGACTTCCAACGCATGCACTTTCTTTAGATTTTCAAAGATCTGAACAATGGCTAATATACGCAAGATTAAAAACAGAAAACACTGGAAAAATCTCAGCAGGTCTGGCAGCATCTGTGGAGAGAGAAAAAGAGTTAATGTTTTGAGTTCAATATGACTCTTCCCAGAATCAAAATGTTGGACGCGATCTACCGGCCACATTGCACCCGAAAGGCAGCACGGCGCATCATAGCCAGTAGATGCCCGGAGATCTCACGTCCATCGTGGGCGGCTCACTTTTTAACAAATCTGCATATTAGAGCTAGACAGCTAATCTCACTCTAATATGCACTCCCAAGGCATTGGAATCTAACACCTTCATCTTGGAGATCTCAGGCGTGTACCTTTCAGTGACGGTGTCCACAAACGGGGTCCAGACAGAATGATATTTGTGGGGATTGGGGGGGGGGGGGGAATCAGAGGTCCCCAGGTGCTTGCCCTCTGGGTAGGGTGGCACCCTGGTACTGTGGGTGACACCCAGGCACCTTGGCAGTGCAGGGCTGGCAGCGCTAGGATGGCAAGCTGATATTTTCCTTGCGACAGGTATCAGGCCCGGGGGTGCCCTATGCGGGTTCAGGTGGGCGTGGGAGGTTCCTGAGAACCTCCTTGTAGGTGCGTTGGGGCTTTGGAGGTCACGTCGAGGGGTTAAGAGATCGGGACACCATTTAAAAATGGCATCCCAATCTCTTTCTGCACTGAGGAGTTCTGGCGAGCAGAGTTTCTCAGTGTAGTAAACAGGACTAAGTGCGGCCTCATCGGGGAGTTTCCCACTCAGGCTCCGAATCTACCCAAATGGTGACATAGTCTCATTCGAAAGCGTGGGGTTTCCCGGCGCTCCTAGTGACAGGAAACATCCGGCTAAACGTTCTAGTTATGGGACTCTGTTCGCATTCAGGTGGATTGTGCCCGTTAACTCTGTTTCTTTCTCCACAGAGCTATTTCCAGCATTTTCTATTTTTATTTCAGATCTGCAGCATTTTGGTTTTATATATTTGAAATACTGTGAAATATACACTTAAATGTGCTTTTTAATTGCACTGACATTGAAGGCAAAATGCATTATCAAAACTGAAAGGCCAAGTCTAAATTGTCTCCACAAGTGAATTGAGAAGAGTTTCTTTGTAATTCATTGTTTCCAGTTATTACACAAAAATCTAAAGAAATTGCATGTTCGGTACACAACAAATAATGGAAACCTAGAAACAGTGCAAGAAATCTTACTGTTCATAATATTAATAGGACCGATTTAATAACTTATTATCGCAACACACTCCTTCGTGCATCAGGCAATGAATTGAGTCGTTCAATGTCAGTAATGTGTGGTGACATTTATACCCAATACTGTCAGTTTATTGAGAAACAACTCATGGTTGATTACTGAAAAATTAAACAACCAGTAAACATCCTAACTGGAAAATTATCTTTTTAACTCCACCATCAGCAGATGTATGTAGAAATCTGAGCAGACTCCTGGGTTGGCATTACCCTATATTTTTGATCTCAAAGCTGCTTTTCATCTCCTGATTGCAGCTGTGTAGCATTCTTCGGAAAATGAACACCGGCAATTTATTTCACTAAAGACGCTCACAGAGTTATTTAGAGAAGTCAGCCAGTAATGAGCAAAAGCATACTTGAGATATATTATCAGACGAGTCAGAAGTCAATTTCTCATGCACGCTTTGTTCACTTGCTTGGATGATTAATAATAATCTTTATGGTCACAAGCAGGCTTACATTTTGAAGTTACTGTGAAAAGCCCCGAGACGCCACAGTCCGGCGCCTGTTCGGTACATGGGCGGAGAATTCAGAATGTCCAAATTACCTAACAGCTTGTCTTTCGGGACTTGTGGGAGGAAACTGGAGCACCCAGAGGAAACCCACGCAGACACGGGGAGAATGTGCAGACTCCGCACAGACAGTGACCTAAGCTGGGAATCGAACCTGGGACCCTGATGCTGTGAAGCAACAGTACTAACCACTGTGCTACCTTGCCGCCCATATGATGGTCAAGAGCAGCGATGGGCAACCTAGGCTAGTGAGTGGGCTGCATGAGTGGCTCTCTTCTTCTCAGTGGCGCAAGTTTGAAATGGAGCTTGTTCACCAACCATTGCTCCACGAATAAGATTAAATACATATTATACATGCTGAATATTTCATAACGAGTTATAGAAAATGTTTCATCATACATGGCAGGGTTTATCAAGTTGGAGAGGATAAAGTTTGCCTTGAGAGGGTCTGCGCAGGGGTTCTCCAGGCGGTGGCAACTGTTCCTAGACTATCTCGCGGAGCGTTAGATGAAGTTCGGTCGACAGCAGCAGCAACCCGGGGGGGGGGGGGGACACATCTCTTTTGGGGAGGGGGAGGGGGAGGGGGGAAGGGGGGGGACGGGGAAGGTTTTTTTTTCTGGGGGGCATCTGAGCAAGAAAATACATAAATGATCCGGGAAACTGATATGTACGGGAGGAATCCAATGTACAAAGTTCTGTATCATGTTGATTTGCCATGTTTATGTCTTGCTATGCGAGTTTTCTTTTCTTTTTGTTACCGGGGGGGGGGGGGGGGCGTTGTTTGTTTGTATGGTTGAAAATGGTGTTAGAAAAATTCTTAATAACCATATTTAAAAAAAAGAAAATGTTTAATCATTTATAGGTTAATTAGAATTTTCGTCAATTTCAAATGGTAAAAACAAAATAAATATTTTTGCTTTGGACGCCGAGGGAGTGCACGCTCTCACAGTCAATATTGTGAGAAATCAACATGTAGCTCACTTCACTTGCCCTTGCTTTATGCATATCACTTCAGTTATACTGGTAGAAAAAAAACTACATGGACAGAAATCAGCGGAATGTGGCAACCCTGCTCGAGGCCACTGGTCATCAAAATGTTATATGGGCCGCACTCAGAACAGAGATAGGCCACATGACAGGTAGCACAGTTCAGGACCATGTTTGTGATGTCCTGGCTGATGCCGGGCCAGTCGACAGCTTGTCGGGCTCTGCGTCTGCACTTCTCGGTGCCCATGTGTCCCTCATGAATCTGGTGCAGCACCAAGCTCTGGAGACTGAGCGGAATGACAATCCTGTCCAGCTTGAGGAGGATACCTTCAATCACCGTCAGGTCGTCCTTCACATTGTAAAATTGTGGGCACTGCCCTTTCTGCCAGCCATTGGTGAGGTTGTGGATGACGGCTGCAAGAGCGGGTCCTTGGGTGTCTCATCACGGATGAGAACTACCTTCTCATCTGTCGCCGGGAGAGTGCTAGCTCACAGCTGCACCTGCGATTCGATGTGCTGGATGATCTCCAGCGGCTCACTGAGCGAGGTGACGGAGCGGGACAATGCATCAGCGATGCTGAGCTCCTTGCCAGGTGTGTAAACCAAGTTGAAGTTTAATCAGGATTCTCTGCAACCGAGGCGTCATGTCATTCAGGTCCTTGTGGATGATGTGGACCAGAGGCCTATGATCCGTCTCAACAATGAATGTCGGCAGGCCGTAGACATAATCATGAAATTTGAGGATGCCGATGAGAAGACCCAAGCACTCCTTCTCAATCTGTGCATATCTGGTTTCAGTGGGCATTAACGCCCTTGATGCGTAGGCTACTGGTGCCCAGGATGATGTGTCATCTCGTTGAAGCAACACCGCACCGATGCCATCCTGACTCGCATCTGTGGATATCTTTGTCTCCCGTTCCGGGTCAAAGAATGCCACGACTGGTGCAGTGGTGAGCTTGGCTTTCAGCTCCAGCCACTCTGTCTGGTGTGCCGCCTTCCACTCAAAGGCAGTTGACTTTTTCACCGGGTTACGTAGGGCCGTGGTGTGTGTGGCCATGTTTGGAATGAACTTGCCCAGAAAACTGACCATACCCAAGAAGAGCAGCACCGCCTTTTTGTCCTCAGGGACCTTCATCGCCTCGATGGCCTTGATTTTGTCTATGTCCGGGCGCACACCCTGCTGTGAGATCTGGTCGCCTAGGAACTTGAGCGTTGATGTGCCAAAACAACATTTGGACCAGTTTAATTTTAGGCCGTAGTCATGTACACGGTGGAATACCTTCTGGAGTCGGGACACATGTTCTTCAGGGGCCGTGGACCATATGATGTCGTCCAGGTACACACGAACCCCTTCAATGCCTTCCATCGTCTGCTCCATGATGTGATGGAATATCTCCGATGCCGAGATGATGCCAAATGGCATGCGATTGTAGCAGTATCTGCCAAAAGGCATGTTGAAGGTGCAGAGCCTTCTGCTGGACTCTTCCAGCTGGATTTGCCAAAATCCCTGTGATGCATCCAATTTGGTGAAGAAGCGCGCGTGTGCCATCTCACTTGCGAGTTCCTCCTGCTTCGGGATGGGGTAGTGTTCCCACATGATATTCTTATTGAGATCCTTGGGATCAATGCAGATGCGCAGGTCCCTCGAAGGCTTCTTTACGCACACCATCGAGCTTACCCAGTCAGACGGTTCGGTGACCTTGGATATGATGCCTTTTTGCTGAAGAAGGGGCTGTTTAGCACAGGACTAAATCGCTGGCTTTGAAAGCAGACCAAGGCAGGCCAGCAGCACGGTTCGATTCCCGTAACAGCCTCCCCGAACAGGCGCTGGAATGTGGCGACTAGGGGCTTTTCACAGTAACTTCATTTGAAGCCTACTTGTGACAATAAGCAATTTTCATTTTTCATTCATTTCATTTTCAAGATCCTTGAGCTGTGCCTTCAGACGCTCTCTCAGTGGAGCAGTGACTCGTCGTGGTGCGTGGACCACTGGCTTGGCATCAGGCACAGCAGAATCTTGTATCGATACGGCAGCGTGCCCATCCCGTCGAACACATCTGGATACTGGGCGAGGATGTCGTCGATGCCGGCCTGAAGATCCACATGGGATGATGTTGTGGTGTAAACCCTTTGAATGAGGTTCAGCTGCTTGCAGGCATGCGCACCTAATAGGGATGCCCTGACTGGCTTAACAATTTCAAAGCGTATCCATGCTTGTGTGTGTCGGTTCGATACGTGCACATGGCAGGATCCCAGTGCCGTGATGGCATTCCTGTTGTAATCCAGGAGCTTGCAGGCAGCTGGAAGAACCATGGGAGGCTTCTTGATGCGTTTGAAATCTGCCTGTGAGAGGAGGTTGGCAAAGGCACCTGTGTCCAGCTTGAACTGGATCGGGCAGTGGTTGACCTTCATCACTGCTCGCCATTCGTCCTCGGAATCCACAGCTAGGATCGATTGGACTTGCGATGTGTCTGATGTGGCATATTCACAAGTTGCAATAATGCCCACATGGTAGGCGTTGTCCAGGCATTCAGCATCTGGATCTGTTGGCACTGCCGGAATCAGAATCCTGTAGGCGTTGTTGCACACTCCGGATGCGCCGTCGTCGGAATTGGGAGGGCTGGCTCCTGACTGGTGGTGCAGATCTGCACAGGGTTGTATAGTGGCATAGTGGCCAGGCTTCCCGCAGTTTAAGCAGCATCTGCCTCTTGCAGGGTAGTGTTTCTTTAAATGGGCGGTGCCACAGTTCGAACACGTCATGCCATCGGCGTCCTGACGCGCCGTGCGTCGTTGCACATACGCAGTGCGTTTCTCAGACGTCTGCACCTGTGCAGTGTGGGTTTCGGCCGCTTCGTTATCCCATTCGCATCGCGCATGCGTCGGGCCCCGGGAAGAGCGTGCAAAATGGCCGCTTTGGTCAATGTTGAGGCACTGCATCCGGGAGATGGCCTGCACACTCTCCGCCTCGTGGGAGGCTAGTTTATCATTTTCTGCCGTTTTGTACTGGGAATAGCGATTTTTAGCCTGCTCACGCATTGTGCATGTTTCAGTCGCGACTGGCAGGGTGATATGCTTGATCTTCAGTAACTGCTTTCGCAGAGGATCAGAGTGAACTCCAAAAACGATTTGGTCTCTGATCATGGAATCAGTGATATCACCGAAGGTGCAGGATTGCGTTAGCAGTCTAAGGTTAGTTAAATATGAGTTGAAGGATTCGTCTTTACCTTGCAATCGCTGCTTGAATATGTAGCGCTCGAAGATTTTGTTGGTGTCCACCTCACAGTGGCTGTCAAACTTGTCCAGGATGGGCTGAAACTTTGTCTTGTCCTGGTCTTCGGCGAAGTGAAAGGAGTTGAATATTTCCAAGGCATGATCACCCGCTGTGGTGAGGAAAGGAGCTATCTTCCGTGCATCAGACGCACCATTGAGATTTGATGCTTTGACGTAAAGCTGAAATTTCTGCTTGAATGTCCACCAGTTGGCACTGAGATTGCCGGAGGTCCTGAGCTGCTGAGGAGCCGGAATCTTTTCCATTGTGCCGGTATACATTCGCTGGTCATCACATAGAACATAGAACATTACAGTGCAGTACAGGCCCTTCGGCCCTTGATGTTGCGCCGACCTGTGAAACCACTCTAAAGCCCATCTACACTATTCCCTTAACATCCATATGTCTATCCAATGACCATTTGAATGCCCTTAGTGTTGGCGAGTCCACTACTGTTGCAGGCAGGGCATTCCACACCCTTACTACTCTCGGGGTAAAGAACCTACCTCCGACATCTGTCTTATATCTATCTCCCCTCAATTTAAAGCTATGTCCCCTCGTGCTAGACATCACGATCTGAGGAAAAAGGCTCTCACAGTCCACCCTATCCAATCCTCTGATCATCTTGTATACCTCAATTAAGTCACCTCTTAACCTTCTTCTCTCTAACGAAAACAGCCTCAAGTCCCTCAGCCTTTCCTCATAAGATCTTCCCTCCATACCAGGCAACATTCTGGTAAATCTCCTCTGCACCCTTTCCAATGCTTCTGTTACATTCGTCACTTCCACATCCTTCCTATAATGCGGCGACCAGAATTGCACGCAATACTCCAAATGTGGCCGCACCAGAGTTTTGTACAGCTGAAACATTACCTCATGGCGCCGATACTCAATCCCTCTACCAATAAAAGCTAACACACCGTACGTCTTCTTAACAACCCTCTCAACCTGGGTGGCAACTTTCAGTGATCTATGTACATGGACACCGAGATCTCTCTGCTCATCCACACTGCCAAGAATCTTACCATTAGCCCAGTACTCTGTTTTCCTGTTATTTCTTCCAAAATGAATCACCTCACACTTTTCTGCATTAAACTCCATTTGCCACCACTCAGCCCAGGGCTGCAGCTTATCTATGTCCCTCTGTAACTTGTAACATCCTTCCGTTCTGTCTACAACTCCACCGACTTTAGTGTCATCTGCAAATTTACTCACCCATCACGGATCTTGCTGAGTTGAACTAACTAGATTGAACAGACTCCTGGTATCATGTTGTATTATGTAACTTGGAATAACACAAGCTGCCACTTGATGCAGTTTTGAGTAAAAGATGCTCCAGATTTTGAAGTGAGTTCAATGTGTTTTATTGAACTATTAGCACAGTTCTCAATGAGTTCGACTCTCTGCTAATCTAAATGTAGTAACTCAGTCTAACTGAACCAGCCTTGCTCTAAGCCACGTGCTGGGGTGTGATGCTGAGGATACACCCTGTCTCACTCTGTAGATGTTGGTCTGTGGAAAGATGCAGGGTGTGAGTACCTCATCCTTTTATAGTGAGATACCACCTCTGAGTGTCCTGACTGCTCATTGGTCGTGTCCTATTCTATGTGTTCATTAGCTGCATGTTTGCATATCATGACAACTGGGAGGGTTTTTTTTTTAGAAATCCCAAATGCAAAGGAATTATCATTGTACAATAATTTATAACAGATTTGAAAACAAAACAATGCTCCCATGCACAACGCAAAAGTTCAAATCAAAACAGAAGTTTTCAACTGTAAATTACTTGAAAACATGCAAAACTGGGCCGGGATTGTCCAACCCCCCCCACCACGTCGGAGAATTGCCGGGGGGGCGTGAATCCCGCCCCCGCCAGCTGCCGAATTCTCCGGCGCCGGGGATTTGGTGGGGGCGGGAATCGCGTTGCGCTGGTTGGAGGCCGCTGGCAGCGGCCCACCCAGCGATTCTCAGGCCCGCGATGGGCCAAGTGGCCGCCCATTTTCGGCCAGTCTCTCCGGCGTAAATTACAACAGGTACTTCCCGCGGGACCTGGCTGCGTGGGTGGCCTCCGGGGTCCTCGGGGAGGCGTGGGGGGATCTGGCCCCGGGGGGGTGTCCCCACGGTGGCCTCGCCCGCGATCGGGGCCCACCGATCCGCGGGTGATCCTGTGCCGTGGGGGCACTCTATTTCTCCATGTCGGCCGCTGTAACAGTGCGCGATGGCCGACGCGGAGATGAAACCCCATAGTGCATGCGCTGGGATGGCGCCAGCACACGCTGGCGCTCCCGCGCATGCGCCAACTCGTGCCGGCCGTCGGAGGCCCTTCGGCGCCGGTTGGCATGGCGCCAAGCCCCTTCCGCACCAGCCGGCGCAGCGTAAACCAGTCCGGCGCTGGCCTAGCGCCTGAAGGTGCGGAGGATTCTGCACCTTCGGGGCGGCCCGACGCCGGAGTGGTTCACGCCACTCCTTCGCGCCGGAGTTGCCCGCCCCGCCGGTTTTCGCAGAATCCCGCCCCTGATACCAGGATTTATTTTTTAAAAATATATTTGCTCCTAGCTTGGGAATGCTGCACAACTTCTATTTTTCCATCTGATTTTTCTCAGTCTGCCCTCCACTTGGGACAGATTTTGTTCATCCCAGACAATCAACATTTTATCCATGGGAACATTCATTTGAAAATGCACTGAAACTCGTTCAATGAACAAAGTTTGCTTCATCTGGTCTATAAAAAGTATGGTCTGTGAACCACAAGGTGACATTCTGTAAGAGACTTTTATTGGAGGTGGATTTCACTATTGTGTGGGCAAGATAAAGTTTTGTTTGAAAAAATGAAATACATTATACAAATTTTTTTTAAAAATCGCCTAACTCGTAAGGTAACAGAATATATGTTTTCATAACAGAGGATGTTTTAAGCTTTCTAAAATATCCTGGAACTTTGTGGAGATTAAGGAATGCAAGCTGCTGTAATGGGGCATCATTTTTTTTAAAAGATAGATATATACAAAAGTGAACTCATGAAATGACTCATACTAAGTGTTATTACATGCCCTGCTTGTTGTCATTCGCTCGCCCAGACAGCAGTAGATGGTCATGTCTATGTAGACTTGACAAAATGCTTTTACGCAAAAGAACATAATGTTCCTGTGGCAAAATCTGAATCATCCAATGAAGTCATTAGAAGGTTTCCTTCAGCCATTCTCTATTATTATCAAAGTGTACAAATTGCTAGGAAGTTTTCCAGGATTATGGGATCACACTGACAAAAGCTCTTGACCTCCGAGGTCTCCTGATAACTGAAGTGTTGAGAAATAGGGCTATCTTGACAAAGTCAACTATAGCTGTTGATGGGACAGAACGCTAGGTAATGGAAAGGATACTGTAACCTGCTATGTGATCTGCCAAATAGCACTCCTGGCACTTTTCATGCAGTCCACACTTAAGTCAGATACAGCAAAGGGAATGCAACAGCATTTCAGGGAAGGTAGAAGGAGAGAATGCTTTATTTATGCCACCTACCCAATATGTTGGTGTTCAACTGTCTGACTGTGCACTGCAATAGCTAACTGTCTCATTGTGTCAACTTGTACAATCCGGAGATCTTTAGAAAGTAGCAAACTCTGACACAGTTGCTCCAGAAACCATTTACAGCTGCTATGACTGGGATGGGAGGAGTCTTCAAGTTATCTAGACCCACTTGGGCGGCATGGTAGCACAGTGGTTAGCACTGTTGCTTCACAGTGCCAGGGTCCCAGGTCCGATTCCCGGCTTGGGTCACTGTCTGTGCGGAGTCTGCACGTTCTCCCTGTGTCTGCGTGGGTTTCCTCCGGGTGCTCCGGTTTCCTCCCACAAGTCCCGAAAGACATGATGTTCGGTGAATTGGACATTCTGAATTCTCCCTCTGTGTACCTGAACAGGCGCCGGAATGTGGCGACTAGGGGCTTTTCACAGTAACTTCATTTCACAGTAATGTAAGCCTACTTGTGACAATAAAGATTATTATACTATAAATCGCAGGTCACACCATTAATTTAAAAGTTCAACTTACTCATCAAAATGGCCAATCTTTTACCATCAGTACTGGTCCTGAATGGGAGCCGCTTGGGTGGGAGGGTGACTCTCATGCATGCTTGGTGTGGGGAGAAGGATGCCCCTCCTTGATGAGAGGTTGGGGGCTGCTCCCCTTGGCAGCTTGTGGGTCAATATTTGCTTTGCAGGGACGGTGGGTTCGGGGCACCCATTCAGTAAGTGTTGGGAAACCAGCGTGTTCACCGCCATGCATTATTTGGCACAACAAAGGTCTGAGAATTCCACATCGGCGACTCTCCTAGGGCCACCGGACGCAGTCCCGATTCTCCGCTGGCAGGTGCAGATAATCTCTAGAATGGAGAGTCCTGCCCATGCTTTTCCCAACACAAGCAGAAACAGTTCCTGAGTGTGTGGCCATCTAAAATGGCCACCCGGAAAGAGTGATGGGAAATGAGGTCAAACTGGAATACAGACAGGACAGTTTGCAAATATACAAGTTGCAGCCCAGACTTTATGCAGGAACTCACACCTGCAAAAGGCCATTTCGAGGTCTTCCCTGGATTGTCCCATTGTGGGCTCCAGATAGAAACCAACACTAATTGGCAGACTCAGCGACACCTGTTTTCTTTATTTGGGGAGGCCTATGTCCTTGGACACTAACGGCCATGGCCGACCGGGACTCGCCCAGCTGTCAAGGTGCCCGCCCCTAATTGGCCAGGATTGATTAGAATGATCAAGACCCTATCGATCCATTGGACTTTCACCTGGGGCCACAAAAGTTCGGAGGATAAGAAGAAGTGTGCAGGCCATCTCTCGCTCTCTTTCGACTGATCTCCAACTGCAGCACAGCTACCAACACCAGCCAAGTTCAAGGGCCCACGACATTCATCGAAGGACGACAACCGAACGCGGACCACTTAAAAGGGCTCCAGCCCTGCCAGAAGTCAGAAACCAGATAAGGCCATATCTACTCTACATCTGCCGGTCACCTGGAAGTTAACTTAAGGTTGTTTAAGTGTATTAGTTATAGTCCTGGTGTGCATGAACATGTGATTACTTAAGTAAATAACCTTGTATCTAGTAAATAAACTCTGATTGAACTAAAATACTTGTGTGACTATTTGTCCACCATACGGTTAAAACACATACTGTGGTTATAAAAGAGCAACAAGTGAAATAAAAAAAGGCAGCTTTTTATCTCAGTAAAGTGTGATGCTGCAAACACTTAGTGAGCTTTGTGAGACCAACTGCAAGAATTCTACCCCACCACTATTCAACTGTATCCAATTTTAAAATCACCCTTTGAGCAAAGAATTTTAAAAAATATTTTGCAACAGGGATTGGAATGGGCACTGTGTAACGCAATGGCCTTTTGCTGATATGGGGCGAAATTCTCCCGAAACGGCGCAATGTCCGCCGACTGGCGCCCAAAACGGCGCCAATCAGACGGGCATCGCGCCGCCCCAAAGGTGCGGAATGCTCTGCATCTTTGGGGGCCGAGCCCCAACATTGAGGGGCTAGGCCGACGCCGGAGGAATTTCCGCACCGCCAGCTGGCGGAAACGGCCTTTGTTGCCCCGCCAGCTGGCGCGGAAATGACATCCCCAGGCGGCGCATGCGTGGGAGCGTCAGCGGCCGCTGACAGTTTCCCACACATGCGCAGTGGAGGGAGTCTCTTCCGCCTCCGCCATGGTGGAGACCGTGGCGGAGGTGGAAGGGAAAGAGTGCCCCCACGGCACAGGCCTGCCCGCGGATCGGTGGGCCCCGATCACGGGCCAGGCCACCGTGGGGGCACCCCCCGGGGTCAGATCGCCCCGTGCCCCCCCCAGGACCCCGGAGCCCGCCCACGCCGCCCTGTCCCGCCGTTCAAAAGGTGGTTTAATCCACGCCGGCGGGACAGGCAATTTAATCGGCGGGACTTCGGCCCATACGGGCCGGAGAATCCAGCGGGGGGGCCCGCCAACCGGTGTGGCCCGATTCCCGCCCCCGCCGAATATCCGGTGCCGGAGACTTCGGCAACCGGCGGGGGCGGGGTTCACGGCAGCCCCCGCCGATTCTCCAACCCGGCGGGGGGTCGGAGAATGACGCCCATGATCTCAATTCAAATCTGACCAAGGTTAATGGATGAACAGTTTAGTGTTAGGGTTGTCACCCCTCCAGGATTCTCCAGGAATTACATATTGATCGGAGTACAATTTATTGCATGCAACCCAGAGACGACTAGTAAATAGGGGCATTATCGAAGTTTATTTTGTGTGAAAAAGTATTTCAACACTGGTTAGTTAAATTATAAAAGAATTATAATGAGGGAACAAAAATGTTTGACTGAGTTTGGCGAAAACCAGATGACAAAACATCCAAACATAGTTGGAAAACCTTTATTGTGGCTGGTAGAATTCTACATTGGATGGGGTTGGACAGTGTCAGGTCCAGTTTCTAGGAGCTAATGGCACAAACTTCACTCTAATTTGATTCTCAATCAGCACTGAATTAACAGTCCGATGGAAGGATCAAGGAAAATTAGTGCCCACTGGATGAACTTGTGAGAAGTGGCAATTTGCCATACGAGTGCAGGGGGTTATGCCTCTGAGGCTGTAACTGAGGCACATTATTGACGGACAGAAGAAGGAGCTAACCCAGGAGTCCTTGATTATGACAGTGGATGTCTGAAATGGGGAGTAGTCCATTCCCCATCATTAACATTCCTTGACTGTAATAATAATATAATTATCTTTATAGCATCACAAGTAGCCTTACATTAACACTGCAATGAAGTTACTGTGAAAATCCCCTAGTCGCCACATTCCGGCGCCTGTTCGGGTACACTGAGGGAGAATTCAGAATGTCCAAATCACCTAACAGCACAGCTTTCAGGACTTGTGGGAGGAAACGAGCATCCTGGAAGAAACCCACGCCGAGATGGGGGGGGGGGAAGGTGCAGACTCCACACAGACAGTGACCCATGCCGGGAATAGAACCCAGGTCCCTGGCATTGTGAAGCAACAGTGCTAACCACTGTGCCACCATGCCGCCAATGAGCATAATATTCTTGATTTTTAAAAAAAAGCTTTCCAAGTAAAGTTCAGACTGCTGCAGATGCAGCTCGTCACTCATTCACTGGCATGAGACGCTGTGGGACAATGCAGGGTTTTGCCTTCTCCAGGAACTATACTCATTTGAAGCTCACAGCACAATCCCCCAAACAAGCTGAATCGACTAGTCTTTAAATAACCAAAGTACGTTATCCCAATGTGCCTGCAAATCCCTGAACTCCAATGACACAAAGCAAACAGCACAGCAGATACTCCACAAGGCTTGACCAGGCAAATGTGTAGACATGTGTGCATTCGGTTTGTCACTGTCACTCTCATCTAAAGGTATCCTTTCACATGCTACAAAGAATATCAGACAGCATTATTGATGGACTGATAATGTAAAACAGAGTGCTCTCAATACAGACACTGACATTAAGAGGCATGCAGGCATACTTTTAAGAAGCAAAAGGTCAAAGCTGTTATCTGTAAGAAAACTGTGAGACACGGCCCCAGGCTCCTCCAGTAATATTATAGCAGCCAATTCAAGGATTTGAATAAACAACTCTTTGTAGGAGAAATTTGCTTTATCCCCGCAAGTATCTCCATCTTTAACATCAACCTTCCCGTTTTCCTATTCTGATACTTTGACCAACTTTAACCCTCATTTTTGTAATGAGATTAAACGTTCTAAAAAATCCTGGGGCCAACTGTATCAGAATGGAGGTATCACCATATCTCCATTCTGATACCCCAGGATTTTTTAGAACGTTCTGTCCCATTGTCCAAATTCCTGTTGAATAACATTTGATGCTTTTGAATGAATTATGGGTTCCTCTCTCAATTTTAAGCAGTGAATCTTGGTGAGCTATATAACCTTGGGAAGCATTACATCCAAGGTCAGGCTGTCTTTGTTCAATGTGCACACAAATCACATTTCAGCAGGGATCATTGCATTAGAATTCATGAAGGGCAATCTTCCCTGATGGTTCCTTTTAGGAACAAAGGAATAGTAGGAGCACGAGGAAGCCATTCGGCCCTTTGAGCCTGCTATGCCATTCAATAAAATCATGGCTGGTCTGGTTATGTCTCAACTCCATTTTGCCACCTAGAGCAGTCACATAAACCCTGTAATCTGCTAATTTGTCACATATTACTTGAAACCTTCATCTACCTGTAAGAGCTACTAATAGCCCAAAAATGTACTTACTGAGTCTCAAGGAGAGGTTCAGGATTATCTAACTTTGAAAAGAAAGTTGGACTTGAAAAACTCTTTATATCAGTCAACAATAAGGCACTGACAAAGATTGTTCGCTATTTCATAACTCAATCCTAATATCCCATCTTTAGAATATTACAAACACATTCAAAAATCCTCTATTAATCTGTGGCTCAGTAAAAGAGGAACCAAAGTTAAAGAAATAAGTTTGAATTTCTTACTAAATGATTACTATCATCTGATAAACAAAATGGGATTGAAAATGTCTCAATTGTCTATCAGTGTTTTGTCCAGAAATAATCATCTATATGATGTGAAAGTGATGGGTACCATGCTCTTTGCCTATCTTCAGCTGGGCCAGTGCATGAACCTACTTCGTTTCAGGAGCCCGTCTGTTGTAATCTCTAAACATAATGGATTCAGCCTCTGTGCTGGACTTCATCCCCCTAGGCTCTGTGCTGAAGGTGCTGACAAGGACTTGGGTATAAACAGCTTCTGATTCATCCTTCAGCTATGCAGTAGATGTCAGCAGACAGCCAGCTTCACAACTGCCTCAAATTACAGTTCCATTCAAACATAATTTCTTTAAACTTGGTAATGGTATGGGCATTAGTTGTGGTTAAAACTGTCCATATTGTTTGTCTTTTCCATTTTGGCTCAAGGACTAAGCCAATCAATTCCGTTTCCTTGTGATTCATTCTAATCACACTTAAAATGTACTGCACATAGGCTGTGGAATACAAATGGGTTCATTACTCCATGTACTGTGGCACACTGACCAGCAATGCAACTAATACTTTGAAGAGGTATTTTCATATCATACTGTCACTCTCCATCATTTAAATAAAGAAAAACTTGAAGAAATCACTCAAAAACAAAGTTGATCATCAATTCTATTTCTCAAAAGGCTACAAGTAGGCATTTTTATTCTCTTCAATGTTATGTGTCACTGATACTTGATTTCCTCAATAAATTAATCAAAATGGTCACCTTTGAAGATTGCATATTAAATACATGTTTATGTTCATGACATCTATAAAAACATTTTTATGACACCGTCTAAATATCAACCTTCACACACCATGGATGTGGTTTAAAAAGACTGCACCATTCCACGGGTATAATAATGTAAGTGAGTCACGAATAGGCATGTGATGGTCACGGGGAAAGGCTGATTCTGTTCCCCACTAGTGAGTTGAACTGTGAGGACAGATCAGATAATTAGGGATTACACTGTTGCAGTCTTCCTGCTGGGAGCGCCGAATTATAGAATCACCCCTTAAATGCCCTCCACAGGTGGAATTTCCCCATTCTCCATCACAGGCCTATCGTAATGCACATGAAGTGGTGCATTCATTGACAGTCACACTAAAGAGACTATCAGACTTCAGCCGGAGTATTGTGTACAGTTCTGGATGCCACATGGGAGGAAGGATTTGAATGCTTTGGAGTCTAGAAGAATGGATCCAGGGACGAGAAGCTTCAGTTATGAGGATAGATCGGGGAGGTTGGGACTGTTCTCCTTGGAGAGAAGAAATTTAAGAAGCGATTTGATCGAGATGTTCAAAATCATGAGGGGGCTGGACAGAGTTGATGGGAGAAACTGTTCCCGCTCGTAAAAGGATCACAAAGCAGAGGGTACAGGTTTAAAGTGATTTGCAAAAGAAGCAAATGTGATGTGAGAAAAAACTTTTTCATGCAGAGAGTGGTTTGAGTCTGGCATGCACTGCCTGAAAGTGTGATGGAGACAGGTTCAATTGAGACATGCAAGAGGGCATTAGATGAAGACTTGATTAGAAACAATGTGCAGGGGTACGGGAAAAGACAGAGGAATGGCACTAAGTTATGACGCTTGTTTGGAAAGCATCTGCAAACATGATGGGCCAAATGGTCTCCTGTGCTCTAACAATTCTGTGATTCTGTGAAAAAGCTGATACTTTAACAATGGGTCTTCTGCAATGGTTTCTGAATGACACTCATGTAAGATATGTATTTATTATGCAGGCTTCAAACAAGACCATTTAGATGACTTCTGGAAAATCAACAATCTGCACATGAGAATACCACTGATACATGACAGCAAAGTGAACAGAAAACTACTTTTGCTTAACACATGAATCACTTAACCCAATGGCAAAATATGGGAAACAGCCTACACCAAACTAACCAATAAGATCTGTAATTTTTAAACTTTTAAAGAACATGGAACTTCAGGAGTCAGGAACGCAGTAGATATAGCAGTCTGTTACAGAGTATTTAATTGAAATGCATTCGAGTAAAATATACAAATAATGCTTCAAAAGCCAATTATATAAAATGCATGCAATGTGTCAAACAGAGCACTGACTCACAAGCCTGAAGAAAACTGAAAGGAAATCATCCAGCCATCACAATCAAACATGAATTGTAACCAGGGGGAAATCCCACGTAAAAATATACAACAGGGAAACCACAAGTTAACACCACATCATCAGTAACCCCACAGACCAATTTACTTCAAAACAGATGAACAAAGAGACTCAGAGGGGATTTTCCAAACTGCTGGTGGGACAGCATATGTTCTGTGTGTCCCATTGGGATTCACTGTCAGAAATCTTTAGTCCCTTCAGCTCAATGGATAGACAAACGCAGGCCACTCGCGCGGGATCCTCTGAGAAAGCACCTGCTGTGTGGAAGGTTCCAATGGATCACCAAAAATCTCCTCTTCTGTATGATAATTGAATGATACATAATTGAAAATTAAAGTTGGATTTACACTGCAGACCTGCCCAAGTCTTGCTATAATACAGATGAGGTAGTACCAGTCCTTTTGCTGGAACAGGAAACCACCTCAAGAGGCCTCTTCATCTCAAACTGCTGATGGCAAAATCAAATAACCCATTGGGTGCAAGGAGACAGCAATTTTCTACTGGCAGCAGGTGTCTGATAGCATGGGCAAGCTACACATGCCAGCAAGACAATTCGGTCTCGACAGATCTTTCCCTGACATTAGGGAAAATCCTCAGGCAGAGAATTTGACACTGCACAAATGTAAACTGTTTGAATTGCCATTCGTGCTTTGAATTCTGCCCCAGAATGTATCTGGGATAAGTTTAGAACATCACTTAGACAATAACATACCCAGATTAAGCCTCTTTGCCCCAAGTATATGGAAGAAACAGAACATGAGACGCAGCCAACTTGAGAATGCAAACTCGCTATAATAATAAGGCAAAGCACTACATGTGGTCCTACATGAAGAATAAGAGCACGCCACAGCAGTGTCGAATCACACAACTATTACGACGGGGAGAATCTCTGTCCTCGGGCGGTTAAAACGTTAAAAATCTAAATGTCAACCCCACTCTGCCTTTAACCCGCCTACTTCCGGTTTCTTGAGGTGGCGTGCAGGAGAAAAGTTGGTCATTTAAATATTATAACGATGCTGATTATCCCATATTTAACCCAGTACTGTGAATTTAACACCTGCCGACTAAGTTTCCCAGGTCTCAGGAAACCCAGCATCTAAAAGGAAGGGGAGAAATGTTGAGTACTGACGATGACTGCCTTTCCCCCAGTTTACCTGCTTAACCAACTGTGATCGCTTGACCTTTCTAATCCTTCCTTGACTCTTCTCATCTCAACCATCAAACCTCTGATTACCCTTCAATTCTGACTTCCAATTTCATCCCGAGTCTCTGATCTCCAACCCTCTTCCAATCCCTCTCTCCCTCCTCTCTGTTCCCCTGCTCTGGCCTGATGTTGAAGGCCTCTCTGCCCAACAGCTAGCCTCTCGATCTCGCTGGATGTAGTCAGAAAACAGACATTAAAAAAACAAATGATAATTAGGTCCTGCCACTAAATTAGGCTGGACCTGTGGGAAAACCATTCCACCAGGTTTCTTAATCTCTCCTCCCACCCATCTCCTTGGCCACTCTGTGCCTTCCCTACATGCAACTTAATATCCAGCCCCAATCTCTAACCACTCTTAAGGCATGACCTCCCTGACATCAATCCTACATTTGCCTTTTAACAGATTGTGCCCATGACTCACTCTTGCAACTTATTATGAAATAATTTACTGGCTCTGCATTTTCCAGTTACTATTTTACATTTGCCTATAAATCACTCCTTAAACCATCTCCTTTTCAGTTTGTTCTCAGAGCTCAATCCTCACATGCTAGCTATAAATCTTATGGCTCAACATTTTGTCTTCTGTCTTGGTGACCAGAGTCCATATCTGATGAAGTTACAAAAGTTCTCCATCAGAAATGGAAGAAACTAATCAATGAGGGGACTGAAATGTGAATTTTCTCCACAAAACTGCCTTAAGGTACATTTCAGGGTTTTGCTTGACTCCTGGGGTGTCATTCTCCGACCCCCCGCCAGATTGGAGAATCGCCGGGGGCTGCCGTGAATCCCGCCCCCGACGGTTGCCGAAGGCTCCGGCACCAGATATTCGGCGGGGGCGGGAATCGGGCCGCGCCGGTTGGCGGCCCCCCCCGCTCGATTCTCCGGCCCTGATGGGCCGAAGTCCTGCCGATAAATTGCCTGTCCCGCCGGCGTGGAGTAAACCACCTTTTGAACGGCGGGACAAGGCGGCGTGGGCGGGCTCCGGGGTCCTGGGGGGGGCGCGGGGCGATCTGGCCCCGGGGGGTGCCCCCACGATGGCCTGGCCCGCGATCGGGGCCCACCGATCCGCGGGCGGGCCTGTGCCGTGGGGGCACTCTTTCCCTTCCGCCTCCGCCACGGTCTCCACCATGGCGGAGGCAGAAGAGACTCCCTCCACTGCGCATGCGTGGGAAACTGTCAGCGGCCGCTGACGCTCCCGCGCATGCGCCGCCCGGGGATGTCATTTCCGCGCCAGCTGGCGGGGCAACAAAGGCCGTTTCCGCCAGCTGGCGGGGCGGAAATTCCTCCGGCGTCGGCCTAGCCCCTCAATGTTGGGGCTCGGCCCCCAAAGATGCAGAGCATTCCGCACCTTTGGGGTGGCGCGATGCCCGTCTGATTGGCGCCGTTTTGGGCGCCAGTCGGCGGACATCGCGCTGTTTCGGGAGAATTTCGCCCCTGATTCCCGTGAATGAGGAGGTTTCTTTCTTCTTCCCTCCTCTCATGAAAGGGTTAACTCTTCTCTGCTCTCCTCAAGCCATGGGTTCTCTACTCCTCCCCTGAATGTAACGAGTCTTCCCAACTGGGGCTGGTTTAGCACAGTGGGCTAAATTGCTGGCTTGTAATACAGAACAATATCAGCAGCGCGGGTTCAATTCCCGTACCAGCCTCCTCGAACAGGTGCTGGAATGTGGCGACTAGGGGCTTTTCACAGTAACTTAATTGAAGCCTACTCGTGACAATAAGCGGTTATTGTTATTATTATTACTCTCCTGAGGGTGCTAACTCTTGCCATGGCCTGATTCCACTCACACTCACTCAAAGTAGTCATTAATCATTGTATTTAAGTGCTGTTAAGACAATTTCATTGTGGGAACCATCACAGTTGAGAAACAATCATAACCTCTCTGAACACCCACACAGAAAGAGAGCAGACGTCACACGATATCAATCAGTAGCGGCAACTCTGATTTTGCCCCCTTCTCCCCTGGGGCACTGACATGAACCACAGTGCCCTCCTTGCTCCCCTAGCTGACACTGACTCACTCATTTTAGTCTGGAGACCAAATCCAGAACCATCCATGACTTTGTCTCAACAACAATTTGTACATTTATCATTAAGCCATCAGGGGTCTCTGACAAGTACTCCAACATGTTCTGCAGCTTGCATATCTTAGTATTTTCCAGATCTTAGTTGACATGAAATATGAAATCACAGAAGATATTTTGGTCACAAATAGTATTTCTTTTTAGAAGTGCAGATAGTACAAATATCTAGCTCCAAGATTCCATGCATAGGCAAAATGTTGGAGCGGATTGCCAAATTTATTATAAGAGAGTGGAAAAAAACAATTTTTGCCAAATTACACTCACACAATACACCGTAAATGTGACTCAACTGATATAAAATTCCTGAATACACTAGATTAATGACAGCAAAACACATGTGGGTTAAGTGATATTTCCATTATGGGATGAATCTTATATCAGGAATGAGCAAAATTATCAAATGGCGTCTTTCATACATTACAAGTTGCAAATTGCAGGGGTTCCAGGGAAATTTATTTGTGTGAATTTTTATAAGCATGACAAAGGCAAAAGCTAATGGTACAAATTGTGCTACCACAGCACTGATAGGAAAATAAAAATTGCTTTAGTTCAGGAAATCATCTATGTTTTTTTTAAAAGAAAACCTTGTCGACGACATTTTCATCATATATTCTCCAAAAAAAGGGTATGCAAATCTTTAGGGAAATATCAGGTGCCTATGACCGCTGGAAAATGGAGGCACTCCATTATGTAACTCCCAGCCAATGGGTGAAACAAAGCATTAGTATAAGCAGCAGCCCTCTCAACTTCCTTCGTCATCGCTGACTTGCTGACAATGCAGGTGAAAATAAAATATCAAAATCTCAAAGTTCTGTAGCAAAATTATGAATTCTTATTGTATTTCTACAGGGAGTCGTAAACAAATCTGTTTACTTTAGTATGAGTGGTACTGAATTTAGAAGGCGCCAATGTATTCAAATCATAGGTCAGTAAAAATCCCAAATCAGAGACAAAGGCGAACTTTGTAAATACCATTGATTGCCTCTTTTACGGCTGAATCTACTGGAATTATATTCTTCTTCACAAGCTCCAAAGGTCCAGGTCTTTGGGCTATCTTCTCATTGAGGTCATCAGCCAGCCTTGCCCTCTTGAGCTTCATTTGAGTTGCTTGAAGTGTGCCCTCTGCAGCTGTATCTTTTGGACCAAAAAAACCAAACTTAGTAATTAGCTTCTGACTTAGTAATTAGCTTCTGAAAAAAACCCCGCTATGCTGCCTTTAGGAAACTTTCGTGCAAGTAATTATTCTAAAGCTCGGTAGGAGAGTTGGTATGGTGGCACGGTGGTTCGCACTGCCGCCTCACAGCTCCAGGGACCTGGATACAATTCCGACCTCGAGTGTCTATCTGTGTGGAGTTTGCACCTTCTCCCCCTGACTGCATGGGTTTCCTCCGGGCGCTCCGGTTTCCTCCCACTGTCCAAAGATGTGAGGTTAGGTGGATTGGCCATGCTAAATTGCCCCAAAGGTTAGATGGGGTTACTGGGTTACGGGGATAGGGCATAGATATGATTCTGTTTCGGAGGGTCGGTGCAGACTCGATGGGCTGAATGGCCTTTTTCACTGTAAGGATTCTATGGAGGAGTCATACGGACTTGAAATGCTAACTTTGTTTCTCTCTCCAAGGATGCTGCCAGACCTGCTGAGTTTCCATGCATTTTCTGTGTTTTTTTTCAGATTACCAGGATCCACAGTATTTTGTATTTATTCTAAAGTATCCTTGTGTCTGAATATATTATCACCTACGATTTAAGTTAATACATATATAAAAATATAAAGTTGATTCCACTGCACTCGCTGTACCCTTCCTCAGCCACTCTTATCCAGTATACTGACAGTTCTGCACACGGGATGAAAACCCTGGATTGTTGTCAAGTCTCTGGGAATTAAAGACTAACATCCCAGACATCCACGTGAGCAACACCGGAGAAACATCATCAGGGCCTCCCCCCACCTGTTGTAGTCAGCGGGTCAACCTCAAGAATTTATCCATCCAACCAGAGTTGACAATCCAACTTAATGTCAACGCCCAGCCAATCCAACTGGAGCTCAGAGGGTTAAGGGAAGAGACACCTACTCTTTGGCTAATTGTCATTTCTTGGACTGCAAGGCAATTCAGTTAACATTCCACTGTCGGGGAAAACATAACAAGGAGCAAATCACAAACAAAATGGTAAACTTACTGCTGCCATATTAATTAAATTTTTTCAGAAGTTAAGCAAAATATTGTTCTGGAAACATCAGGCATTTGCAAAAGAAATTTCTACATACAAAGCATTGCCTCCAGGGCATGTCTGTCACAATGAATGCATCATGCATTGTAATAGATTTAAATAAAATTAAAAAGTCACAAGGAAACAATGCATCTCGTCATGGGTTCTTCTGTTTTACTTTTACTGGCAATTTACTGACTTTGACAATTTACAAGGAGTATATATGAAAAATGAGGCCAAATTTTTAAGTGTTGGTGGGAGCAGGACCTGGTGCAGGCACAACATAAGGCATCCTAACACCTCTAGGACAATCCAATGTTCAAAGTGAGGGCAGGGTTGGATGTAATGGAGGAACCTGCTCGCCTCCAATTAATGGCCCATTAAATTCCTTTAGGACCCAGTTAGCAGGCTGGGGAGATCCGGGCAACAGTTTTCAATGGGGATTTTGACAGACCAGAGCAGTTTGTTGCACATTTGTGCACACCCGTGAGCTTCACTGGGGCAAATGGAGAGGTTTTAAAAAATTATATTTAAAATTATCGGGCCCTCAGGTATCCGGTGCCAGATTGTACATATAATCCTATTTTTCCCCCGCTCACACTCTGTCTCAGCAGCCTTTATGTTGCTGGTTCTCTGAGGAACTGCCCGATTTCTTCGCCAAGGCTGCGGTAGGGCCCTTTAGTACCAGGCAGGCCTACTGCCTAATTTTAACATGAAATGTTGAGGTGGGGATTCGAGCCCCAGAATTCTTTGAGGTATCGAGTTCCCAACCGTGCTTTGAAAATCCAGCTAGGGTTTAAAATGGACTAAATCAGCAAAGATGCTCCAGAGACCTGAACTACCTGTGGGCAATGTCATAGGACATAAGCTATTTGGAATTTAAAATACTTGAGTAATATTATTATGGAGACTATTACAAGGCCTATAATGTTACAGAAAATTGGTACTTACCTTGTAGGATATGCATATTAACCAGGTCTGTTTTCTCAGGTCTACTTCTGATCTTGTGTTTTAAGTAGTCTTCCGTCTGTAAGACAAAGAAAGTAATCAATTGTCGAATTTAGAAGCTGCAGACTCATTTAAAGATTAATAATATATTCCTTGGCAGACACTAACGATCAACTTTGCCTCTGAGGCTACGAATTTCAAACAAGCACAATGGGGCGTAGAAAGTCCGATCCTTTTAAGAAATTTAATAGCATCTTTTTGGTGAATAGTCAGAAGTGCCCATGTACACACAAAGAAAATGCAAGACTTTTAAGAAGTTTGCGATTTAGCATTACAAACAGCTGAATTGCTGACTATATATAATGCTACATGTGTTCTTTTGAAGTGTATAATCATTTATATATATATCACATCATGCTCTTATCACCTGACAGGATATTTATGAACCAGCATTTGATTTAATGAAAGACAGACTTCTTGGGCTTACATTCAAATATTAACAGTTACTTGCTGGCGAGCTGCTTGGCAAACATGAAGCTTGGGGAGTTGAAAATTGAACTGAAAAAAAAACTTGATCCATTTCAAATGACAGTCTTTCATCATGGAAAAAAGCAATCTATTTTTGTTGCTTGGGCAAAGAAGAGAGGTTTGTGCTGTATAGCAGGCACCAACTACATAATAACATGCCTGGTTGCAGTTTACGTCAATGTATCGCCTTCCTGTGAATAACGTACTGTTGAGCAGTAGGGAAAATATCCATCTGTCCCTCCACATGCAGTGAGGTTCCTGGTAACAGGTGTCACCCACCAGCAGAGGTGCTAAAGCAGGCATCAGCATGTCGCTCAGCACCACTCGCATGCCCGTTCTAGTGGCCAGTTAAACAGCAGCATTGGTAGACCACCAATCTATTTTGCAAGCCAGCACAGACAAACATGCTGTCTTAAAGGTGAGAATGCCCCCATTTTCTCTTCTATTTCCTGGGCGCTATAATATGAATGAGATGGTAATGACAAAACTGCTGTAGGCCTTCACCTCCACCAGCCACCCCAAATAGGCTTCTAAAAATTTGAAGATGTATCACTGGAATCTTTCTACTTTCTGTTGGATAACTGTGTTTTATTCTGTATTTATTCCCAGACACAAGGCTGAAAAGGCAATTTAGCAACAAGGAGGTTTGTTGGTCAAAACACCTCCACATGTGCTTACAGTTTCAGATATTGAAACTCGATGATTGACACTTCCATTGCCCTGTAGTAAAAAGGAATTTCTTTTTAACATAGTGGAAATGAATTGGACATCCTATTGTCACAACAGGATTCATTGGTTCTAAACAGTGTACTGTGGGCCGATTGGCATGGCAGTGGCACAGCCGAGGTGCCATTGGGGTTGGAAGGGGTGCACAGGTGGCATGGATGCGGCATGGGGAGTATATTGGGGATGAAAAAGTGAGGGCTAAAACCCTTTCTAGTATTAGTTTCACTAGGGTTAAGTCCCATAGCACCAAGGTGGACCTTTTAAACAGCCAGTCTTGGCTGCCTCTGATCTTTTTCCTGGGTTGGCTAGCTTGATTCCGACCCACACCCGCTGTCCCCCCCCCTCCTCCCCATTCCCACCCCTATCACACTAGTAATGAAAATCACGCCCTTGCAGGCACTTTCTCCCAAGGAAGGTGGGCGGGCCAAGCTGGAAATTTTCCACACTCCTATTACATTTAAGGGATGGCAGTGGATAGACAATGACAAACATTCAAGGAGGGGAACTACAGCAACTGCTCATTCCTGTCTGACAGAAAAAGCAAAGGGGGTAAGAGGGCCAATCCATGGCTTACAAAGGAAATTAGAAATAGTATCTGATCCAAGGAAGAAGCATACACTTTGGCCAAGTAAAATAATAGGTCTGAGGATTGGGAGCAGTTTAGAATTCATCAAGGAAGGACGAAGGGATTGATTAAGAAGGGAAAAGTACAGTATGAAAGCTTGCATGGAACATAAAGACTGACACTAAGAGTTCCAAGAGATATGTGAAGAGAAAGAGATTGGTAAAGAGAAATATAGTCCCCTTACAGACAGAAACAGGGGAATGCATAATAAGGGACAAAGAAACAGCTGAGCAATTGAATACATACTTTGTTTCTGTCTTCACAAAAGAGGACACAAATCAGATACTAGAAATGCTGGAGAATGAAAGGTTTAGTGAGAGGGAAGAACTGAGGGAGATCAAAATTAGTAGAGAAATGGTGCTGGGAAAATTGATGGGATTGGACATAGAATTTACAGTGCAGAAGGAGGCCATTCGGCCCATCAAGTCTGCACCGGATCTTGGAAAGAGCACCCTACTTAAGCCCATGCCTCCACCCTATCCCCAGTAACTTCACCGAACCTTTTGGACATTAAGGGCAATTTATGATGGCCAATACACCTAACTTGCACATCTTTGGGCTGTGGGAGGAAATCGGAGCACCCGGAGGAAGCCCATGCAGACACGGGGACAACGTGCAGGCTCCGCACAGACAGTGACCCAAGCCGGGAATCGGACCTGGGATCCTGGAGCTGTGAAGCAATTGTGCTAACCACTGTGCTACCGTGCTGCCCTTTGAAGGCGGATAAATCCCCAGGGCCTGAGAATCTGCATCCCAGAGTGCTAACGGAGGTGGCTCTGGAAATAGTGGACGCATTAGTGGTCATCGTCCGGGATTCTATAGACTCTGGAACTGTCCTCTACAGACTGGAGGGTAGCTCACATCACTCCGATATTCAAAAAGGGAGGTAGGGAGAATGCAGGGAATTATAGACCAGTAAATCTAACACGGTAGTGGGGGAAATGCTTGAATCCATTATCAAGGACTTTATAGCGGAACATTTAGAAAGCAGTGTCAGGATCAGTCAAAGTCAGCATGGATTTATGAAGGGAAAATCATGCTTGACAAATCCGTTGGAATTCTTTGAAGATGTAACCAGTACAGTTGACAAGGGGGAGCCAGTCAATGTGGTATATTTGGACTTTTAGAAGGTGTTTGACAAAGTCTCGCATTATTGTGCAAAATTAAAGCTCATGGGATTGGGGGAAATGAATTGAGGTGGATAGAAAACTGGTTGCCAGAGAGGAAACAAAGTGTAGGGATTAATGGGTCCTTTTCAAACTGGCAGGCAGTAACTAATGGGGTACCACAGAGATTGGTGCTGGGACCCCAGCTATTCACAATATATATTAATGATTTGGATGAGGGAACAAAATGTAACATCTCAAGTTTGCAGATGATACCAAGTTAGGCGTGAGGGTGAACTGTGATGAGAATGCAGGGATCCTACAGCATGATCTGGACAGGTTGGGCAAGTTGGCAAATCAATGCAGATGCTGTATAATTTGGATAAGTGTGAAGTTATTCACTTTGGAAGCAAAAACAGGAAGGCAGATTACTATTTGAATGGTTGAAAATTGGGAGAGGGGAATGTGCAGTGGGACCTGGGTGTCCTTGTGCTCCAGTCACTGAAGTTAAGCATGCAGGTGCAGCAGGCGGTCAAGAAGGCTTGTGGTATGTTGGCCTTCATTGCGAGAGGTTTCGAGTATAGAAGCAAGGATGTGTTGCTGCAATTATACAGGGCCTTGGTGAGGCCACACCTGGAGTATTGTGTGCAGTTTTGGTCTCCTTCTCGGAGGAAGGATGTTCTTGCTCTCGAGGGAGTGCAGCGAAGGTTTACCAGACTGATTCCAGGGATGGCGGGACTGTCATATGAGGAGAGATTGACTAGGTTGGGATTGTTCTCGCTGGAGTTCAGAAGAATGAGAGGGGATCTCATAGAGACGTATGAAATTTTAACGGGACTAGACAGGGTAGATGCAGAGGAGATGTTACCAATGATAGGTGTGTCCAGAACCAGGGGTCACAGTCTGAGGATTCGGAGTAAACTATTTCGGACAGATATAAGGAGACATTTTTTCACACAAAAAGAATGGTGAGACTGTGGAATTCATTACCACAGGAAGTAGTTGATGCTAAAACTTTGAATATATTCAAGAGGCGGCCAGATATAGCACTTGGGGAGAATGGGATCAAAGGCTATGGGGAGAAAGCAGGAGTAGGCTATTGAGTTGGATGATCAGCCATGATCTTGATGAATGGCGGAGCAGACTCAAAGGGCCAAAAGGCCTCCTCCTGCTCCTATCTTCTATGTATCTATGTATGTACACACTTTGAGGATGAAAATCCAGGTTTTAGAAGATTAGACTGTGATTTGATTGATGCTTTAAGATATTAAGGGGAACGGATAAGAAATAGAGAAACTATTTTCACCGGTTGGGGAATCTACAACCATGGGAACTGGTTAAAAATTAGGGATAGATCTTTCAGGAGTTGAGTACAATGAGGGGGGCAGACATTTGGAATTCTCTTTTGTAAACAACAATTGATACTGGGTTCCGTTGTAAATTTAAATCTGGGCTTGATATATTTCTGTCAACATGTGTTAAGGTCCATGGGGCAAAGGTGGTTCTTTGGAGTCAGCCATGATCTCAGTGAGTGATGGAATAGGTTCAAGGGACTAAATGGCTTCCTCTTGTTTCTATCTCCTCTGCCAAATAATAACCATCCATAAGCAAAGAATTTGGCTGTGAAGCTAAAGTTAAAAAGGTATTTATTCATTATTTGTAACGATCATACTGTGCGCAACACTGGATCAATTTTCAGGCGAGCCTTAATTGATAGGAAGGTAGCAGCCCCCCATAAAAGAATAGGAGAAACCCTATAATAGATCCAAGATCTGGAAAGCACCACCTGAAAGGGAGATGGAAGCACATTCAGTTGTACCTTTCAAAAGGGAAATGGAGAAATACTCGAAGGGAAAAGAATTGTAGAGGTATAGGGAGAGAACAGCGGAGTGGAACTAATTGAATAGTTCTTCCAAGCAGTTAGCGCAGGCACAATGGGTTGACTGTGTGATTCGATGAATAAGGAATAGAATTTGGGCTCCCATAGATCATAGCCAATATTAGAGACTGCCTATATGACTGCAATATCAAGTGGTACTGTCAACTACGGGGGGTCCGAGACACCCTATTATATTACTACAAAATCAACAAGAACCTCAAATACTTGAAAATACAAATATATCATGCTCAAAATATAAATATACATTGATACACCAATATTATGGGCTGGCTTCTCTGTCCGTTCACGGCAGTAGGATTCTCCGGTCCCGATGCAGTCAATGGGAGATTTGGCTGAGTGCCAGATTCTCCGTCCTCACCAGCAGCGGTAGCGAGGCAGACTCGCAACAGAGAATCCTGGCCAATAGATCTATTTTCCTCAGCGCACGTCACTTTAAAATATCAATTTCAAAGCTCCATTCAAATGAATAGGAATGCAGGAAATTCAAATGCTTCGAAGAAGGGGCATATAGCCTCGAAATGTTAAATCTGTTTTTCTCGCCACAGATGCTGCCAGACTTGTTGAGCCCGTCCAGCATTTTCTGTTGTTATTTACAATTAAAATGCTTAGTCCAACTAAAGAACAGCTGCTACTTACACAGCACATGATATGTATTATAAAGATGTGCATGGGACTCATGCTATAGGTTCACATAGCTGTTCTTCCAAATTTTCTGATTTGAATTAATTTTATAATGTGCAACATATTTATAATTCTACCAAGACATTTGCCTCTCACAGTGTGATTGTTTTTTGTCTATCATGATATCAAATTACTCAATCAGACCACAATCATATATGTAGGGACCACAGTTTCCCATGAATATCATTAAAACTCGTACAATTATATTTTTGTAATAGGCTTCCCTGTCTTTTGCTTGGTGAGGCTACTATATTTACGCATTGATCATCTCCTGAACATTGCACCATTTTTAACTATAGTGCAATTTTTCATTTCTTGCTGTAATTCAAGTTAGTTTGATGAAAGAAAAATACTACAGATGCTGAAAATCTGATATAAAAACAGAAAATTCAGGAAATACTCAGCAGGTATGGCAGCATCTATGGAGAGAGAAAGAGAGATGTTTTGAGTCCAATATTACTGGCGCGACCAACCGGCCACGTTGCGCCCGAAAAGCAGCGCGACTAGTCTATGCCGGGAGGTTCTGCTTCCGGGATCTATCCAACTCATCATGCCTCGCAAGATCTAACGAGATGGTGTAAGTCATCACGATCTGAATCCTGCCCATTGTGGGCAGCATCACTGTTTTGCAAATCCGCGTATTAGAGTGAGACAGCTAATCACACTCGAACATGCATGAGCAGCACGGTAGCATGGTGGTTAGCACAATTGCTTCACAGCTCCAGGGTCCCGGGTTCGATTCCCAGCTTGGTTCACTGTCTGTGCGGAGTCTGCACGTTCTCCCTGTGTGTGTGGGGGTTTCCTCTGGGTGCTCCGGTTTCCTCCCACAGTCCAAAGATGTGCAGGTTAGGTGGATTGGTCATGCTAAATTGCCCTTAATGTCCAAAATTGCCCTTTGTGTTGGGTCGGGTTACTGGGTTATGGGGATAGGGTGGAGGTATGGGCTTAGGTAGGGTGCTCGTTCAAAGAGCTGGTGCAGTCTCGATGGGCCGAATGGCCTCCGTTTGCACTGTAAATTCTATGGTAAAACCACTTCACCTCGGCCGAGCACCGTTCAGTGCTGGTCTCCACAAATGGGGACCAGATGCAATGTCTCCCAAGGGTTCAGAGGCCCCCGGGTGCTTGTCCTCTGGGCAGGGTGGCAGCCTGGCACTGCGGGTGCCACCTGGGCACCCTGGAACTGCCAGTCCGATACCCTGACAGTGCCACCAGGATGCCAGCCTGGCACTGCCAAGGTGCCCGGGTGGCACTGCAAGCGTGTCAGACTGGCAGTTCCAGGGTGCTTGGGTGCTGGTTTAACTCAGTGGGCTAAATAGCTGGTTTGTGATGCAGAAAAAGGCCAGCAGCGCGCGTTCAATTCCCGTACCAGCTGAGAATTTGAATTCTCCCTCTGTGTACCAGAACAGGCGCCGGAATGTGGCTTTTCACAGTAACTTCATTGCAGCGTTAATGTAAGCCTACTTGTGACAATAAAGGTTATTCATTTATTTATTTTATGTGCTCTAAACCCAGGTATGTCTCAAAGAAGCACACCAACCTCACCGTTCTGGCCTGGGAAGTCATTGACCTGAAGGTCAGCACGGCTGCCATCTACCCCTGAAACACGATCCAGTTCAGGAAGTGGATTAATGATCTCATCCGCTCTGCCAGGGCAAGTCCTCTTTCAGCTACCTCCAATATTAAACTTCAGCATGGCACCATGAACCTAAATGCTCACTCTCTTCACGGACCTCACACACTTAGTCACAGGGGACACATGAAAACACAGGCGAAACTTGCGCACAACATGTAGAGGCATGGCAGAGATACACCCCCTCGCAAACGTGAGAAGGCTGCTGCAGAGCTCGCTGGCAAGGACCAGGATTGTTTCAATGATGACACAGATTTTGGCCTCTTGCAATAACCTAGTACAGATCTCAGCCCCATCTCTTCAGCGAATCCTGCCATTTATGCTGAATTAGCTTCAGCTCATCCACTAAAAGGTCCTTTTGTATTTTTCAGCTTCCAGCAGACCACAGCCAGAAAGCGAGCCCAGCAGCTGTCTGAACCCCCGGGCATGTCTGAGGATGAGGGGGCTAAGAAAAACCATCACAGCGCTCAGCCACACCCTCCACCAGAGCAGAGACACACACCTCGGTGGTGCGCAGTTCAAGGCTAGGAGTCACTTTCTGGGCAATACGTCTGAGACACGTGCCAGTAGAAGTCAGAGGCAGGGACAGCCCAGGTATCCGACATTTGGAGGGCTGCCGTAGACCAGCCATTCGCTCAGTTCCAGTCAGATGATGAGGCTCTGGAAGCAGCTGTTAGCTCACTGGTGCAAAGGCAAGCAGTGAAATCTGGGGCAGATCTTCTCGAGTCTCTCAGCAGACTAGAGTGAACGATAGACGAGCCTGCCTGCATTCTGTCGGAGGTCGTGTCTCCGACATGCGAGTGCCTCGAGGTCACCATCGGAAAGTTGACAAAGACCATGGAGACCTTGGTCCTGCAGATCCTGCCAGAATTTTACTCAGCCCTGCACTCCATGGTCATACAATCTGGTGGGCACCATCAGGATCTCGGAGACATGACACCCTGACCACCGTCCAGGTGCACCATCTCCTGCAGGTGTCAGGTCAGAGCTCTCTGCCACCGACAGGAAGGATGAAAATCAGCTGGACACCCCAGGGGCCTCCACTCAGGAAACTCCCAAGGGTGTGCCGCCACTCACAGTCCCCTCTGACTCCGTCTGCACCAACTCCAGCAGCGCAGTAGCTGGATGGGATGCTGGTGTGCCGCTGTTTTAATGAGCATTCATGTGATGCAAATTAATTAAAATGGTGTTTGTACCACCAGCCAGTGAGAAGACTGACCCGCCACTGGGAGAATTGCAACATGATTTTCCGCCAGCGGATTTCCATCCTTTTGGTTCCCGCTAGATTCTCCATTCACACCCATCACCAAAACTGCCAAGGGCAGGATGGGATAATTCCGCCCCCAGTATGGGACCATTCTACTTTCTTGGGTTATATAATTCTTCCACTTAGCACCTAATTCCAGAATCGTCATATGCTCCAGCCCTCCACTCACCATTACCACAACTTTTATACACTTTTCTCCACAATGATTTGCTTTTGCAAAAAAAGCCACAATAGCATTGTTTTTTTCTGTTCAGTGGCAAACAGTGCTCACCATTGATTAGGTTTACAGCTGCCCACAGACATTTCAGGGACTTTTAAGCAGTAACTTTTCAGCATTTTGAGATTTATTTTCCTGCGCATGACAACCAGATATGTGATTCGTGAGCAGGACAATCTACAACAAGACTCAGCAACCAAATAGATTGAAGGATTCTCATTGAGACACGTCAACCTGGATAGTAACAGTGGCAGATTACATAAGCAGAGGAAGTGAATCATAGAATATGAATCAGAAAATTTACAGTGCCGAAGGAGGCCATTCAGCCTATCGAGTCTGCACCAGCCCTTGGAAAGAGCACCCCACTTAAGCCCACACTTCCACCCCATCCCCGTAACCCAATAACCCCACCTAACCTTTTTTGGACACTAAGGGCAATTTAGCATGGCCAATCCACCTAACCTGCACATCTTTGGACTGTGGGAGGAAACCGGAGCACCCGGAAGAAACCCACACAGATACCGGAAGAACGTGCAGACTCCACACAGACAGTGACCCAAGCCGGGAATCGAACCTGGGACCCTGGAGCTGTGAAGCAACTGTGGTAACCACTGTGTTACCGTTCCACCTCAAGTTTCAGTTGTCCTCATTTCTCTGCACGCTGTGGACTTTGAACTCGATACTCTCCGTCTTTAGTCCTGGGTATACTCCCAACCCAGTGTCAGTCTGATTGACAGGTATGGCTTCCAATCAATCAGGGAGCTTTCTAGGGCAGGTGACAAAACTGAGTAGGTCTAAGTCACCACTGCCAGGGTAGGGGATTTGATTCCTCACCTCAGGGACCATTGTAGAGGTTGGGTTTAGCTGATGGGGGTGGGTACTCCTGACCCAGAAGTAGTGCTGTGATGATACTTAACTTCCCCAATTCTGGGAGACCTCACCACCAACTGCGAAATCTTCAAGTCAGGTTAAATTACAGTCTGCCAGCCTTGTTAAAACATTTAAATTACCAACACTCTTTCTGGAAGCTGGTTAATTCGCTACCCCTTGTATCACCTCTACAAAACCCAGAATTGAAGTAGGGATTCAACTACCTAAAAATTTTAACATCTGACCCAACATTGTTAGCTGCACTTTGATGTGCTAAAATGCCATGACCCCATCCCACAAAGTCTAACCCAAGGAGTTTAAATTAGACTTAATTAATTGTAAAGTCGGGACAGCACGGTGACACAGTAGTTAGCACTGCTGCCTCATGGCGCTGAGGACCCGGGTTCAATCCTGGTCCCGGGTCACTGTCTGTGTGACTTTGCACAATCTCTCCGAGTCTGCATAGGTCTCACTTCATAACCCAAAGATGTGTAGGGTAGGTGGATTGGCCACACTAAAACTATCCCTGAATTAGAAAAAGAAATTCAAAATTTTTATTTTTTTTAAAATTGTAAAGTCATGCAAAGAAGGCAAATTTAAAAAAGGGGTAGATAGAGACAGAGATAAGACAGTGACAAAAATAAAAAATTAAATGTAAAAAAAATCTCCAACACTAATTAAAATTTGAAGGAATGATAATAATAATCTTTTATTAGTGATACAAATAAGCTTATATTAACACTGCAATGAAGTTATGTGAAAAGATTCTACACTTGTAAAATAAAATGTTCAGTGCATGATGAGAGGTTGTTTGAGTTATTATACCACTAAAAAATTACTTGAATGCAAGAGCCCTAAATTCTTTTTGCCACATTAATGGGTAACTAGTGGGTAAGTACAGCAACTTCACATCTTCACATGGATTTCAATATTGAGACTGTCAATAAGATACTGCAGTAGTACAGCCTGTGGAGGAGCAGAGGAACTTGGACAGCAACTTCCTGATTTCTGTGTTTAGCTGCACATAGGATTCCTACAGTGCAGAAGGAGGCCATTCGGTCCATTGGGTCAGTACCGACCCTCTGAAAGAGCACCGACTTAGGCCCACGCCCCCACCCTATTCCCATAACTGAACCTATACATCCTTGAACACTAACAGGCAACTTAGCGTGGTCACTCCACCTAACCTGCACATCTCTGGACTGTGAGGAAACCTTAGCAACTGGAGGAAACCCACGCAGACACAGGGAGAACGTGCTAACTCCGCACTGACCATCACCCAAGACCGGAATTGAACCTGGATCCCTGGTGCTGTGAGACAGCAGTGCTAACCACTGTGCCACTGCAAACTCCAGAAGTTGCTGTCCAATTTACTCCATAAGAACGTTGACAACAGAGAGCCTTAGCATTATTCTTGTCGCAAATCCAGGCCATTAAAACTCTGTGCTGTACAACTTTAACATCAATTTCTATCTGAATTTCTTTCATAGTGTTTAGTCTACTATATGAGAAGCTGGCATAAGCAGTGTGTCATTTAATCTAACTTTTTGGATGTTCTAAATTTTATTAAAATTGCAGCAATTTTGAATGCAATGGGGGGCTAATTTTAACGTATTTAATGGCATGAATAGAGTGTGACAAAAAAAAATGGGCGTTCCCCCAAAACGAGATGCATATTTCCGTTAAGGTAAACTAGGGGGTAATTTCTTCTCATGTAGCATCATATAGGTATTCATGCACACTTGTGTCGTGTTGGGTGTTCCGATACACAAATGAACCAACATGGTTGTAGATGGTACAACTCTCTGTTTTATTGTCTTAAACAATAACAACTAATAACTGCTGGCTGAGGTTCGCGCTTCACCAGATAACCTGTGGACCCAGCCCTATCACTATCTTGGTGAGGCACTCAGCACATGGTGTATGTCTGAGTGGCACGCTGTGAGCTCTGTGCTCTGAGCTATCTCCTGGTAGAATGAGCGGGAACTGTGGTGTTCCCTGTTTTATAGTGCGTGTGCTCTCACTGGTGGTTGGCTGCGATGTTGTGTGTGTGTTGGTTTGTCCAACTACCTGTCCATCAGTGTGTGTGTGACTGCACCATGATATGCTAATGTGGATATCATATGACAACTTGCATCGATCCCCTGGGAGTAGGCTGCACAGAGAGCAGGCCACAGCTTTGCTACCCCTGGTAAATCAAGTTATGTCTTGTGGTGCTGTTAGAAGTAGCAGCGCTATGCAAACAAATTTTTCTCCCACCACAGTAAATACATACTATCAAATTCTCCATCATGTAACTAACCAATAATGGGGCCCTGGTACGACTTGATCCAGATATGAATCAAGCAATAGGTTTTTCTGAAGACGAGGACCTTTTATCAGTTAATCCTATTTCAGCCACACAGGTGGAACTGTGTTTTCCATTTGCTGTTGAAGTAGACTTGTAGGCCCCCAGCAAGCCCCCCCAGCAAGCCCAGGTTATTTACTTTGTCTACAATGGTTCAGCTGTCTGACTCAGGAACAGAAATTGTTTGATCTTCAAAAGGTAAAGACAGCCTTGTAGCTCACAGACTTTTACATGGTCGAAGTTCCCTATTTTGCTATAGATGACCGGGTGAATAATGGAGGTCGTGTGACAAATTATTCCATGTAATTTGATTTGACAGTATGCTACTACTTGTCCTTAGAGGTAATGAGGAAACATGACTGCCTTCCTGCATATTCTGTGGGTTTTTGGTTTGGGCATGAGAACCCAATGTATAGCAGAGAATAGCAATGCAAGCTTAGGGCCATGGCAGACTTGCACTGAACACATGAAGTAAGTTTGATGACAGCATTGCAATCTGAGGAATTCTAAACCCTCGGCCTGCATTGCTGTCAAGAAGGTTGCACTGTTATTATGAGGCACTGGGGTTAGGCCACCACCCTCAGTTCTTGAACATGACCCTGATACTCCCATAATTATCATAACTGACATAAAACCAGAATAAGAATTGGTGTCTTCACTGCATACAAGAAAAACATCCTTGATTTTTTCTTTCTTTCCCTGAATCACATCACAAGAAGCAGAACTGGACAAGCAATTATATATTGCATTTTTGTGAAGAAACAGAACCATCAGAAGTTTATTTTGGTGTGTTCTGCAATTTAGAGATCATTGTCCACTGCCAAGACAGGAATTCTTAAGCGTGAGCGACTAAATAAAGTATGCAGTGGTGTAATCTGTGCCCTTGTCTGTGTGTTTTTCAATGAAAGGAGGATTTGTTTGTCCTACAATGTGGTAAATGTAAATGATATCAGCACCAATAGGTGGAGAATCAAATTAAAGAATATGTAGTAACGGTATTGTGGCATGAACTGACACCACGTTATTGACTAAATTAAGGACCATTTTCTTGCCCCACCATTTAAAATTATGGGATGAACATTAGCGATTGTAGATCCGTGTGTGTGAGTGTGGGTGGGTGGGGGGTTCACAGGTTTAGAACATTGAACACACATTGTGTTACAAAATACTTCTAGGCACATGAGGCATGCCTAGTCATACAACTCTATACATTAGGGTGGAGATGTTCAGTGACAGGACCAATTGCATTTGTTGAGACGTTTTCCCACTCTCCACATTTCATCTTTTATATTTGAATGTTATAAAAAGGGGGACAAAATGGAAATCCACTTCTTTCTCAACTGAACACAGACAAATTTCTACTGGGCTGTTATAAACTTCAACTGTTCATTTCATCTGAATTAATTTGAAGTTATATCAATGGATTAATACTCCTTTTCAACTGAGAAAAGAGCTCCAGCCTGCTCAGTCCATCCTGGTAGTTTATAGTTTCTTGGTCCTGGCATCATTGTAAATCATTAATACGCCTTCTCCTTCATCCATATCCTTTTTAGGATGAGCTACGAGAAAGGACTGAGAAAACTGACCTTACACTTTTGGGTAAAAGCAGTGCACCAGGTTTGAACAGCAAAAGTTAATTCAGTAGCTGCACTTCGTCTATACCTAGATGTATATTTTAAAGCACATGGCACAATTAAATGCATTGCTTTTGAACATCCAGACACTGAAACCTGCCCAGCCCTTTCCCCTATGCCCTCACTCACTTTACGAGAAGCCAATTTAAATAATCTTTTTAATAATTCAGTGTTCCCAATAATATCCCAATTCATAACACTGCATATGCTAATTTGTTAGTTGTTTGTCTATCTGTGCAGTTCTAAACTCTTCACAATCCGAAATAGTTCATACATTTGAAGCTCAAAAATGAATTCTCTGAAAGTTATCCAGCTCCCTCAATTCTTATCTTCGTTGCTTGCACCAATGACCATATGGCTCGAAAAGATGTCAGCTTTCTACACAATTTCCCTACATATCTCATATTTTACACTTGGATGTAAAAAAAAAAGAACAAAATGTAAATCCACTTCATAATCGAACTGACCAAAAACATATATGGAGGGTTTGTACTGCCCTATAACTGTCCTCAATTCAGATGAATCAACCTGAAATGTGAGCTAATTAAGAGTCACGATCAACAGATTAATTATTCTCTTTTCCAATTAAATTGTTTTCCGATGCTCACTCCCATTTTCAGGTGTCTTGCAGTATGCATTAGGTCCATATTAGTGCCATGACTCCTGACATATGGGTTTTATTCAACTGGCTGAAATCCCAAAATAAACTTGATGAATTTGGTACGACCAGTCATAAATCTGATATAATGCCCATCACGTGGTCACAACCTGGAAGTCCTGTGACTTATAATCAGGACAGGCGTTCATCCTTCTGAATACTGCACACCAATGAATTATCAGCACAAATATCAATGCAAGAGAATGACAATTGTTGTGTCCAGAAACAGCTGAAGAAATGAGAGGAGTGGGTTAGGACAGCGAATACCCAGAGGTGAAACAGGGCGCAACAAATAATGAAACCAGCAATGCAAGCCGGAGCACCATAAGAGGAATTTTCAAATGTACAGAATCCAAGAAAAAAAATACTGCATTCACAGAAAGGGGAGAAAGTCATCATCACCACAATGCCTTTTTTTTTTTAAAAAAAGGAATAAATATGCCAATGCTCCTTACAGAAATGTGCAGCTACCAAGGGGAAAGTTTGAAAATAATTAAGGATGCAAATTTGGACAGTGTTTCAAAATAATAATTTCTGTCATACTCAACCATTTTGACACAAATATTACAAGACTTTTGGGACATTGTACCTCCAGGAATTGAAAGTAGCTTACAAATACAAGAGCGTTGAAAGATCATTTTAAATCAAAATGCTCCACAAACAGATTTGACAACGTTAATAAATAGGCAATGAGAGCTTGCTGGGAACCATGAGCTTGCATAGCTCGATTGACAGAAACATAAGAAAATACACAGTCCAGATGACAAGATTGAAGTTTTCTGGCTAATAAAAATTTTGGTGGACAGTCAAGTGCACAGAGAATATTACAGTTTAAAGTATCTATACAGCAGGTAGATTAAACAGCTTTTATCTTTTTGACTTTGACTCATATCTAACAATCAGCTCCAAATGTTGGTTTATCTTGCTTTGCGACTGATTTTCTTCAGCATTCTGAAGCTACTTAGCTCTGCATCAGTGAACTAAATGTTGAGCTGTGAACTGTCCAATTCTTTGTTTACAACAGGAGTTGGTACACAGACCCTTTAGTCACTGAGCAGACTCGGCCAGAAAACGGATCAATCACTGTCCCCTTTACTCTGTCTCAGGGCAAGGCTTTCTTTATATATCTGTCTCCCTCATTTAGTTTATTGGTTATTTAATTGATCCCATTCAAATAAATAGCACTGAAACGAGCCATTATAGTTATGGACTAATTGGGTTATTTTATTGATTAATTATGCAATTCAGTGGCTATTTTATTCAGGTTCCTGCAGCATATGAACCAGCAGTACTCAGGCAGTAACTTCTTAAAATGCTTTGAACAAACACAAAATACATTATTTTGTAAAATATGCAACACATTTTGATCAGCAAGACTTCACACATCTCAGAATTCCTTATCTGTTCTTTACACATTCATTGCATTATGAGAACTGGGGCGAAATTCTCCGTTATCGGCGGAAAGTCCGCCGATCCGCGCAAAAAACGGCGCAAATCCCACTTGCGTCACGTCAGAAAAATGGGTCGATAGTCTCCGGCCCGAAATGGGCTAGCAGCGACGTAACGGGATCCGCGCTTGCGCAGTGGTTCACGCCGTGCAGCGTCATACACGCTGCACGACGTGACATCTCATAAGGCCGCACTGCTCCCCCCCACCCGACCGCAACACCCGACTGGATGGCTGGCCGCCGCTCAGCCCCGAGGTTCGAGTCACGCGATGTGGAGGCGCTCCTGGACGCGGTGGAGCAGAGGAGGGACGCCCTGTATCCCGGGCACGGCCGCAGAGTTGCCCCACGCCACAGCCGGCGTCTGTGGAGGGAAGTGGCAGAGGCCGTCACCGCTGTGGCCCTGACACCACGGACAGGCACCCAGTGCCACAAGAAGGTGAACGACCTCGTCAGAGCAGGCAGGGTGAGCCTCCCCATATCCCCCCCTCCCCCATATCCCCCCCTCCCCCTCCCCCATATCCCCCCTCCCCCATATCTCCCTCCCCATATCCCCCCCTCCCCCATATCCCCCCTCCCCCATATCCCCCCTCCCCCATATCCCCACCCCCCCTCCCCATATCCCCCCTCCCCCATATCCCCCCCTCCCCAATATCCCCCCCTCCCCCATATCCCCCCCTCCCCATATCCCCCCTCCCCCATATCCCCCCTCCCCCATATCCCCAAGTGAATCCAGCCCTAACCTTAACCTCTGCAATGCACGCGCAACCGATGGCGTGCATTCATATACCTGCCTAACACTGTTGCCTTTTACCCCTGCCACCACCCCCCCCCCCACAGGAGAAGCGCGCACACAACAATAGGGAGCATGTGAGGACTGGAGGAGGGCCCGCTGATGAGAGGCCACTGACCACACAAGGAAAGGGCCCTGGAACTGGCTGGCGGACCTGAGGACCGGGAAGTTGCTGATGCAGAGGTCGGGGGCCCACCAGCAAGTGAGCCACCGACAGCCCGTCCCCATATCCCCCCTCCCCTATATCCCCCTCCCCCGTATCACCTGACCACTGCCTGATGTCTAACCATGCATGCTTCATTGTGTATCGCAGGACCAAACGTCCAGGCACCATTCCCGCAGATGCACACCGTCCGCAGGATGCCCCTCGGAGACCACAGGAGACGGAGAGACCCGCACCCTCCAGCATGCGACGCCCGCAGGATGCCCCTCGGAGGCCACGGGAGACGGAGAGACCCGGACCCTCCAGCATGCGACGCCCGCAGGATGCCCCTCGGAGACCACGGGAGACGGAGAGACCCGGACCCTCCAGCATGCGACGCCCGCAGGATGCCCCTCGGAGACCACGGGAGACGGAGAGACCCGGACCCTCCAGCATGTGACGCCCGCAGGATGCCCCTCGGAGACCACGGGAGACGGAGAGACCCGGACCCTCCAGCATGCGACGCCCGCAGGATGCCCCTCGCACACCACGGGAGACGGAGAGACCTGGAGCAACAGGGAGACGACACCCCCGTCACGTGCGGGAGCGACCACCCAGCGATGAGGGGGGCAGCCACAGGCCCCCGTCACATCCGAGCCAGGACACCACTACCCAGGACACCACTACCCAGGACACCACTACCCAGGACACCACTACCCAGGACACCCCTACCCGGGACAGCACTACCCGGGACAGCACTACCCAGGAATACGAAATACCGGACAGTGACTCAGAGTGGATGGGTGGAGATGAACCCCCACCCCAAAGTGCCATGGACTCAGAGTGGGACGAAGAGCACGACACAACGCCACTGCTGTCACCAACACCCTCCACCATCGCAGAAACACTCACCACGGTTGGGCACTTTAGTGATGAGGCGTCTGGTACACTCACTGGTGCACACAACACAGCCGTCCCGGTACAGCAGGTGGAGGTAGGAGCAGCAGAGGGACCGGGCGGTCGGAGGGCAGCCCAGGCCAAGCGAACATCTGCCGCCCAGATGGATCCCGGGTTCCTGCAGTTACCACACCCACACATAGATCCGATGCAACCACCGACCCGGAGACGAGCGAAGAGGGTGACGGGCGGCTTGCGGCGGTCGCAGGTGGAGGAGTCCACCCGCGTCCAGGAGCTGGGAGTGGTCCCAGTCATGCGTGCCACCCAGGCTGACACCGCACGGGTGGCGTCCGCGGTGGAGGCAATGGTTGCGACGGTGTCAGGCATGGGGAACGGTTTGCGAGGCCTGGGGCCTTCCGTGCAGGCGGCGTCTGTGGCCCAGGAAATGGCTGCCCTCTCACAGGAGGCCATGAGCCAGTGCCAGCGCCAGATGGCAGAGGCGCTCAACGCCATAGCCTAGTCTCTGCAGGCCATGGCCCAGTCTCTGCAGGCCATGGCCCAGTCTCAGCAGGCCATTGCTGAGGGCATCGGCGCCAGTGGCCATGTGCGAGCCGGCGTCGCACTGTCACAGACAGGGTTTGCCAACACCCTGGGCTCCATGGCTGCAAACCTGCAGACCCCTGTCGATACCAGCACGGGCCTCCAGGACTGGCAGCGCCAGATGTCGGGGGGGCGTCGGATGGCCAGTCCGTTCGCATCCCCCACCCATGTAGAGGCCTGGGGGCCATCGGGCACCCCGAGGGAGGAGGAGGTGGTGTGGTCCGTCCCGGCTCCCTCTGTAGGGGATGTCCCGGTACACCGCGACACCTCGGACTCCCCCCCCTTCCGTCCCAGGTGCATCGGGTGGGCAACGGGCAGGACAGGCTGGCAGCTCGCCATCCCAGTCGCCCGGGCCGCAGCCTGGCCCATCTAGGCCAGGACGCCCCAGGAAACGGCCGCCAAAGGGATCCAGTGTCAGAGGGCAGGAATCACAGGAGTCCACCTCCAGTTCTGCTGTACCGTCTGGGGAACCACGTAGACGTAGTCAAAGGGCCCGTAAGGCCAAACAATTAGACACTGAGTAAGTTGGCACGGGTGCAGGGCACAGATGAGTTTTAGGGGCTAGGGCACGTGCATGAATTCCTTTGGTTATTAAAGTCAATTTTACACCTACCGAAGCTGCCTTTGTGCTCTGTCCAAAGTGTGCGGGCGTGTCATGTACGTTGAGCGCAAGTGTGTGTGTGAGGGGTGGTCTTACCTCAGCCCCAGGTGAGTCTGTCCCCTTCCCCCTGGGCCGCCATCAACATCCCCCGGGCAGAGGACGGGACCGTGCGCTGCAGTGTCACAGCCGCATGCAGGGATGGTCCGGGTGGATGGTAGTACTGTGGCCATGGGTCAGACATAGTCCAACGATGTAGAGCCAGGAGCTCATCGCAGGGCGGGTTGTCATCATCCTCCATGGCCTGCGATAGACACGCGTCCACCCGCAACTGTGTGAGCCCGGCCCGTTGTGCCGCCGGTGGATCGGCAATGGGGGGGGGGGTGGTGTGCATGCGGGTGGGGTGTGTGGGGTTGGGGAGGGGGGTGAGGGTGCTGGGTGGGTGGATGGGTGGGGGGTGGGGGTGGTCGGCTGTTGCCATGGTGTGCGGTCTGTGGCCATGCTACCCGATTCCCACGCCCATCTAGTCAGTGAAGCGGGCGTGTATCAGTCTGTCCCGTGCCCGCTGGGCCAGCCGGTAATGGTGGACAGCCACCCGCCTGTGTCTACCCCGTCTGCCCTGACCATTGCCCCCATCCCCCTCATCTGGGGAGGACTGGGCCTCTTCCTGCTGCTCCTCCACTCCGCCCTCCTCTGCCTGCGGCACATCGCCCCTCTGCTGGGCTATGTTGTGCAGGACGCAGCACACCACAATGATGCGGCCGACCCTATCTGACCGATACTGGAGGGCGCCCCCAGAGAGGTCCAGGCACCTGAAACGCATCTTCAGCACGCCAAAGCACCTCTCTATCACTCCCCTTGTCGCTACATGGGCATCATTGTAGCGGTTCTCCGCCTCATTGCGTGGCCTCCGTATAGGCGTCATCAGCCACGATCGCAATGGGTAGCCCCTGTCGCCCAGCAACCAGCCCCTCAGCCGAGGATGGCGTCCCTCGTACATGCCGGGAATGGATGACCGCGACAACACGAATGAGTCGTGTACACTGCCTGGGTGACGGGCGCAGACGTGCAGGATCATCATGCGGTGGTCGCAGACCACCTGTACGTTCATCGAATAGGTCCCCTTCCTATTAGTGAACACGGCCCTGTTATCTGCAGGTGGCCGCACGGCGACGTGCATCCCATCGATCGCGCCCTGGACCATGGGGAACCCGGCCACGGCAGAGAAGCCCACGGCCCGGGCATCTTGGCTGGCCCGGTCCACGGGGAAGCGGATGTAGCGGTGCGCCATGGCATAAAGGGCATCTGTCACTGCCCGGATGCACCGGTGCACCGATGTCTGCGATATGCCGGACAGGTCCCCACTCGGTTCCTGGAATGACCCCGTTGCATAAAAGTTCAGGGCCACCGTAACCTTGACGGACATGGGGAGAGGGTGTCCCCCGCCAGTGCCACGCGGTGACAGGTGTGCCAGCAGGTGGCAGATGTGTGCCACGGTTTCCCGGCTCATCCGGAGTCTCCTCCTGCATTCCCGGTCCGTGAGGTCCTGGTATGACTGCCGGGGCCGGTACACATGGGGCGCCCTCGGGTGCCTCCGTTGCCGTGGGGCCGCGACGTCCTCCTCCCCCTCCTCGTCCTGTCGGTCAGGTGTCCCTCCAGCCTGGGCGGCTGCCGCCTGCCCCTCTGCGGCAGCCTGCGCCGCCTCTCTGGCACGCTCCTCCTCCTCCTCCTCCTCATCCAGGGCAACATAGACATGAGCGGCTGCCACCACGGCGGCCAACATCGCTGGATGATCTGAAAACATGACGGCCTGGTGTGGGGGAGGGGAACGACGACATGTCATCATTGCCCATATCCCCTCCTCCCCCGGCCAGGTGGCATGGACCGCATGGGTCCAACTGTTGGAGGCTGGCACCTGGCCAGGTGGACCAACTCACTTGCCCTCCCATCACCCTCCTCGGCACGGACCCCCACCCCAACCTCCACCCCGGCACGGACCCCCCCCCCAACCTCCACCCCAGCACGGACCACCCCCAACCTCCACCCCAGCAGGGACCCCCCCCCAACCCCCAACCTCCACCCCGGCACGGACCCCCTCCCCAACCTCCACCCCAGCACGGACCCCCCCCAACCCCCAACCTCCACCCCAGCACTGACCCCCCCCAACCCCCAACCTCCACCCCAGCACGGACCCCCCCCCAACCTCCACCCCGGCACGGACCCCCCCCCCAACCTCCACCCCGGCACGGACCCCCCCCCCAACCTCCACCCCGGCACGGACCCCCTCCCGGCACTCCCCCGGAGCCCAGCCTACTCTAACCCCCCTCCCCCCGCCGCACACACACACACACAACCCGAGACACACCTCTCCTCACGCATTCAGACTGCGGCCACGCCATTTCCTGCCCAGAGCCAACCCCCCAGGCCGTCACTCACCTCCACGCTGGTCGGCGTGAGCCTGGAGCACCGGGTCACACCGATGAAAAGGAGGTTTGATTCACGTTGACGTGAACGGTCATCACGTCGACGGGACTTCGGCCCATCCGGAAGGGAGAATATCGGCAGGCCGAAAATCGGCTGCCTTGCGCAGACCCGTGACATTCTCCGCGGCAGCGGCGACATTAACGCCCCGCCGACTTTTCTCCCTTCGCAGACTTCGGCGGGGGCGGGGGCGGGATTCACGGCGGCCAACGGGCATTCTCCGACCCTCTGGGGGGTCGGAGAATGATGCCCCTGATTTGAAATCAAGCTGACCCAGGACAATTAAAATTCATTGATCCACGTAATGAAATAGTGAGGTTATAATCGTTAAAACATCTCTGACATGAAGTTGTGTATTACCTAATGCCGAGTTCTATATTTAACCCTTGATTGGAATAATACAATTTCTGAACGAATATAGGGGTTAGGATTTAGTTTTTATTTGACAATATAACTGCTTGCAAAGTTTTTTTTTACTTTGAAAACATTTAAGGGGAGGCAGTGGCATGGTGGTGTTGTCCCTGGACTGGTAATCCAAAGACCAAGTGTCTCTGGAGAACCGTATGGAGGCCCACCATGGCAGCGGGTGAAATCTGAATTCAATAAAAATCTGAAATTAGAAGTCTAAGGATGACCAGGAAACCAATGTTGTAAAAAAACATCTGGTTGATTTGTCCTTTAAGTCAGGAAATCTGCCACTCTTACCTAGTGTAGCCTAGATGTGACTCTGGACTCACAACAATGTGGCCCAGCAAACCAGTCAACTCAAGGGCAATAAGGATGGGCAATAAATACTGGTTCAGCCAGCGATACTCATGTCCCCTGAATGAATTTTTAAAAACTTAAGACATAGGCTTGGCTTAAAATGAAAATAGAAAATGCTGGAAATCTCAGCAGTTCTGGCAACATCTGTGTGGGAGCAGCAGTTAATTTTTGAGACCAATATGGCTCTTCTTCGGTGGACTTGAAACACTAACGTTGCTTCTCTCTCTCTGCCAGACCTGTGGAGATTTTCCAGCGTTTTATCTTTTTATTTCCGATTTCCAGCTTGTGCAGTGTTTGGCTTTTATTCAAGCTGAGCTAGAATTATTTTTCTGCCCCTGCAACTCATCAAGAAATCCAATCAGGAATTCAGAAGAAACGTCTTTGCCCAAGGGGTAATGAGAATGTAGGACTCACTACCGCAGGGAGTGGTGGAGTGAATAATATAAATGCATCTAAGAGGAAGCTGGATAATCATGTGAGCGAGAGGGAAATAAAGGATTATGCTGATTGATTTAGATAAGGTAAAATGGGAGGAACTCCAATGGCGCCTGGACACTAGAAGGGACTGGCTTCCCCGAATGGTTTGTAGCTATGCAATCCAGTGAAATCCAATTCTCTGAATCACCATTTTGAATTGATAATACACAAAACTATTGCTGAGTTTGCCATCCACATCTTGGGAGTTCGTACCTTGGCTCTTTCCAGACTTTTCCTCTGCTCATGGAATGCGGCTGGGCTCTTTAGCGCTGGAATAATAAACAAATCCAAATTGATCATCAGGACAATCAAGAACTCTAATTCCAGTTTGCAGACTGCCCCATAGTTACACATAAATATTTTCTCACCCTCGTACATCTCACAGGATACCAAGTTCAAACCCATGATACCATGCATGCGGATCTCTTCTGAACAAAGTAATTAAATATAATCTACACTAAATTATAATTGCAATCACATTATCATTCCATTGAAACAAAATCCACCCATGGATAGATACTGCACATCATCAGGACAGCATTATAATTACAGCCTTTACTTGTCTGAAAGTGCATTCTGCATGTTTAGTTCCTGCTGAATGAGTTTTCCTTCATAGCTGAACTGCTGAAATTCATCCTGCCAGTGTAACAAACACAACTTCAGGTAGTTCTGGCACCGTGTTAGAACTGAAAAATGGAAATCCGCTTCTAGATGTTTCATCATTAAAATGGGAAAACAGTTATGTAACCCGGCAAATCCACTTTATTGCTGAGTTCTGAAAGGGAAGCGCAGTGATAAATTCTCTGATTCATCACAGTGCTAAGCGACTCTTAATGGGGACAGTAGCTGCCCTCCAAGAGCCAATCTACTCCAGACAATGCTCCCAAAGAATCCGCTCTTCTTAACTTATGGGCTGGAGGGTGAGAGCGAGGTCAGGTCGATGGCACATCCTGGCCCACCCACTGAAATCAGGTTGGTGTCTCAGGCATAAAACAGCCAGAATGCACCAGGCGTTTGCTGCGCAGTTTACCAACACAATCCGTGAACAGATATCTTGGCCTGCAGTACCTGTATTTAGAAATTCTTCAACCAGCATTTGCTCACATTTTAAATACTCAGGTAAAGGGTTATGTCGAAGAAAGTTTCTGCTCTTTGCTAAACAGCATGAACTGTTGCCTTCTGCAATGATACTGACAGCAAATCCAGTGTCTATGATTTGGAACCCACAATGAAAGGTGCCTCCAACTTGTAGAATGGTTTATTTTTATGTGACAGTCCTTTGCTGACATGATCCTTATCCATTCACCTGTCAGCTGCAAGGATGCAGAAACTAAACAACAAAGATTTGACTGCCGCAAATTATCGCTGAAGTTTTTTAAAAAGTTGCTGATGTTTATCTTTCAATCTTTGATTCAGTGTTTTATGGAGCTGCACCTGGCTTATGTGTATCACATCCAAGTACAGGAGTCACGTGAATACCAATTGTGACCATTTTGGGCGGAATTCTCTGTTTGTGAGACAAAGTGCGAGAGCGGGCAGCTTCAGTGCCGCCTTTCCCGCTGGCCTGAATGGCGGGATCCGGCTCCAGGTTTTGCGCGTGTAACCTCATTAATTATGCATAAGTGAGTTCTCCCCAAATCAGCTGATAGTCCAGCACCTGATTCATCTGTCTGCTATGAGCTGGAGAGTTCAAAGGTCCTGGCACCATATTTAAATATCAGTCCAGTACACTCATGCCACACTCTCCAGTCCCACCTGTCTTCACCAGACTGTGCAGGACGCCAGCAACCCAGAGGGAAAAGGCTGGTAGACTCAAGAAGAAGTCTTTCTTCAACCACCCCACCCCCCGAGCCCAGCACTTGCCTATGCACCACTTGGACCGCCAGCCACCACATCTGGGTTCTTTGTGCATCCCTATCCAGTCAATGGCGTGGTCTCCCTTTGAACCCCCTATATTTTTGAGATTTCATGCAGCTTCCCTTCCTTCGGTCTTCTCTCTTCACCTTCTTCGTCCACCTCTTTGCAGCTCTACCTGCCATTGAGAGCCTTCGCCCTACACCTCCCCTACTTGCACAGCCCTCCTTCCACATTGCCCCCTTTGTCAGGCCACTCTGCCCTGCCCCTCTCACCCCAACCCTCCCTGCACCCCTGCAGCCTCACCTCGCACTCCACCATTGGTCGAACTTTGGACCTTTGTTGCGTTGACTACATAAGTCCCACACCACAATGCTGTCCAGACAGACACTGGTGTAGGATGGACAGGAGGCCCATGTACCCCCAATCCCTGGTTCTGCACTGATCTGACTTGGTGACACAGGAGAGTTCACGGATCCAGCATCACAATGTTATCCATGAAGACCAGTTCAGCATGGAGATGGAGTGCAGGAACCCCGGGCAAAGTGGTGAACAGCGCATCAGAAGTACACAGCACCATGGCAGGTCGGCATTGTCCCACTCACCTCAAAGTCTCTTGCGACCTGAGGACCGCCTTGTGCGCACAACTCTTTATCAATCGGGTTTTAGATTGACATAATGTCACGCTTTCATCCTGCAAGATTGAAAGGCTTGAAGGGATACCGGTGAGCAGCTGTTTTAATGAATGCTCGCGAGATGCAAAGGAATGCAAATGGCCTTCATGCCACCAGTCAGCGGGAAGCCATTAACCCACTATTGGGATTTGATTTTTGCAAAAATCAAATTGCAATGTGATTTTATACCAGCCAGTTTCTTGCTTTTTGCTTCTGCCAGCTTCTCTGTTCCTGCCCGCCACCAAACCCGTTGCCATGGAAAAAGCAACAGCCCACCAAGCTCCCGGGTAACGTGCCTCGTTTGCGCTTATTAGAAGCGATACACATTCATACACAGGGACCTGTTCTCTGCAAACAAGAGTACTATGTTCAAGCATTGTGTTCTTTTGAAAGACCTCGGAACTTGGGGGGCCTGGAGTTCCCCATTGCTTTCTCCATGGTAATTCCTCAGCCAATCAGGGTCCACTTGCCAACTCATCAGCACAATTTTCTCCTGTGGTATTACTTGTTGTGATTGTTTGTTTGAAATTTGGCATTTTTGTGTTTGTCCTGATGAGTGTAAGATGAAAAACTTCAGCAACATGTCTCTCTTTTCAGCAACACAGTGTCGCCTCATAAGTTCCACATGGAGCACCAGCCTCAATGATGTACCATGGTGGGACGAGAAACTAAAAACCATTGATTCAAGAGATGACATTGCCACTAATTGAGTCAGGCTGACATTGCCTCATCAGGAAGTGGTACATAAACGTCCAATTAATGAAAATGTTAACAATCAAAGTTATAAATAGATATTAAAGATCAGACAGAGCTATCCCGAGCTGCTACAATTGGGCTATTCTTTTTCTATTCTGACATTATCCCTTTCAGAGAAGCAAAGCAGATTTTGGGGTAGTCCGATCCAGTTTCAGGTAATGGTTCTACAGAAAATAGCATTCTTTTAAGATTTAGAAGATTTAGCAACCTCTTGAATTACAGGGTGTTATCCCATCATACGTGATTAAGGCACAGCATGGTCAATGCCATACTGTACCGTCAGTTTGTAGTTCAGCTGCTATCCCCCTGACAATGTTAACTAAGTAGTTTGCTGTTTGTGTAAAGCTCACCAGCAGAAGTTTTTTTAAATTCAAAAGATTGAATAAAAAGAACTACAAGTGAATACTATTATGTGGAAAGTGAAACCATCTCAGATGATTAAAGCTACACCAACCTTCTTACAAGTTTTTATATAAAGGAAATCATGCTGCACTTTACGGATGCAAAAGGTATTATGGGGCCCAATTTTAACCCATTCAAAACTCACTGCAGGAAGTTAAAATTTCATAGAATTTACAGTGCAGAAGGAGGCCATTCGGCCCATCGAGTCTGCACCGGATCTTGGAAAGAGCACCCTACCCAAGGTCAACACCTCCACCCTATCCCCATAACCCCACCCAACACTAAGGGCAATTTTGGACACTAAGGGCAATTTATCATGGCCAATCCACCTAACCTGCACATCTTTGGACTGTGGGAGGAAACTGGAGCACCCGGAGGAAACCCACGCACACACTGGGAGGATGTGCAGACTCCGCACAGACAGTGACCCAAGCCGGAATCGAACCTGGGACCCTGGAGCTGTGAAGCAATTGTGCTATCCACAATGCTACCGTTCTGCCCCCTAAAAGTGAGCCCTATTTGTCTCTTACTTTGTGCGAACACCTCTCATGTGTCTGGTCATTGCCATCAATATGCTCAAAAACTTTTCTTCTGAAAAAGGTTACAGTTGTTTTGTTACAAACCAGTTCCAACTTTCATGGTCACTTTTCTCCATTCTCATCTGAATATCAAAATGTCTTTTCTTTTACAGGCTGCCTATCACAGAGGCTTTTTACACATCTCTTAGTGATGTAGGAATCGGCAACTTACTGCAGTGGATTTATGGGGTGGCATTTTACCAGTCATATGAACGGCCGAACATTGGGAGGAAATGCGTATCGGGAACATGCGCAGGTGGCTTTTCCCCCTGAATTTTACAGGTGGTAGCCAATTAGTGGCTGTCGCCAGTGTCGTGTTGGGTATTCCGATGCACAAATGATCCAACACGGCTGTAGATGGTACAACTCTGTTTTATTGTCTTAAACAATAACAACTACTAACTGCTGGCTGAGGTTCGTGCTTCACCAGTTAACCTGTGGACCCAGCCCTATCACTATCTTTGTGAGGCACTCAGCACATGGTCTATGTCATGATATCCCCCCTTTTCATAAGGATATGTGCCTACATGCTAATAAATAGAAGTGTGTACTGAGTGCAGCTGAATATGTGTGTGCAATATTTACAACATGTACATGAGGTTAAACTATATAGAGAGGAAGGTGTCAGGTGCAACAGAGCAACGAGGTTGTACCACTAACAAAACAAATGCAATCAGCAAACGACGAGATAGAACTTCTGGAACGACAAGAAAGAAACACGTTAACAGTACTGTAAAAAAATTCAGTGAGTCCAATGTGCTAACAGGCTCATAAGTCAAGTCTATCAGGTGGGCGATGAATTCGGGTTGACCGTTAGGGTGGCACACCACTCATTGCCCGGACCAAAGCTGTGCATTGGCAGCAGCTGGTGGTTCCAACTTGGGGACATCTGGTTCTTGTGGATTACCGCAACGTGGAAGGGTTCCCTTCTTCGGTATCACTGGTCTGCGTGTTGTCAGGATATGACTCAGTGTATGGGGGCTGAATAGCCCGCACGTCCCTGCGAGGCTGGCAGAATTGTTGAGAGTTGGCAGGTTGAGCTGCTCAACAGCAGGCAGCGTAGTGGCCCATCCTGCCACAGCGGAGGCATTGGCGCGCTTTGGCCGGACATTGCCGCTTTAAATGGGCGGAGCCACAGTTGCCACACGTCGTGACGTCATGGCGTTCAGTGCGCCACCGCGCATGTGCGGTGCGGTCCTGCCTGCGCATCACATCCCTCTGCGTCAACGTCCCCTCTTTTGACGCGTACAAGCGTGGGAGGCCTCGGAAAGCGCGCGAAATGGCCGCCCTCGTCCAGGCCGCGAGGAACTCGATCGACTGGACCCATTCCACCTCGTAGGACCCCTGCCGTGCCGTTTCGGCCGCCTGGATTTGGGAGTACCGGCTGGTCGCGTTCTCGCGGAGGACACAGGTCTCAATGGCAGTTGCTAGGGTGAGGCGCCTAATTTTGAGGAGCTGCTGGAGCAGAGTGCCCGAGATAACCCCCAAAACTATCTGATCCCTTATCATGGAGTCGGAGGTGGCCTCATAGCCGCAGGACTGCGCGAGGATATGGAGGTGTGTCAAGTAAGATTAAAAAGGTTCATCCTTACCCTGCAGGCGCTGCTGGAAGAGGTACCTCTCAAAGCTCTCATTGACTCCCACGCTGAAGTGTTCCTCGAATTTTAGAAGCACCGTCTTGTATTTTGTCTTGTCCTCGCCTTCCACGAATGCCAGGGAGTTGTAGATGTGGATGGCGTGTTGCCCTGCCGTGGAGAGGAGGAGGGCGATCTTCCTGGTGTCCGATGCAATCTCCCTGTCTGTGGCTTCTAGGAAGAACTGGAAGCGCTGTTTAAACAGCTTCCAGTTGACGCCAAGATTTCCAGCGATTCGGAGTGGCTACGGCGGGCAGATGTTTTCCATGAAGCAGGATGGCGGATTTCTGAAAGGGTGCAGGTAGGTCTCACAGTCGCTGGTTAGCTTCCACTACTGGGATCATGTTGGGTGTTCCGATGCACAAATGATCCAACACGGCTGTAGATGGTACAACTCTGTTTTATTGTCTTAAACAATAAAACTACTAACTGCTGGCTGAGCTTCATGCTTTACCAGCTAACCTGTGGACCCAGCCCTATCACTATCTTTGTGAGGCACCCAGCACATGGTCTGAGTGGCACGCTGTGAGCTCTGTGCTCTGAGCTATCTCCTGGTAGAATGAGCGGGAACTGTGGTGTTCCCTGTTTTATAGTGCATGTGCTCTCACTGGTGATTGGCTACGATGTTGTGTGTGTGTTGGTTGGTCCAACTACCTGTCCATCAGTGTGTGTGTGACTGCACCATGATATGCTGATGTGGATATCATGACAGCCAGGGCTGCCATTCTATTCAGGGCAGCAACCAGCCCCTAAAAGCCACCAGCCAATCAGAGGGCAGGCAGCTCAGAAGCGCCACCTAGGGCTGTGGCCACTACCAAGACGGGCTGGAGGCCCGATTTGTTCAGCAGGTAGGAAAATAGAAATCTTGAAAATAAATACCACGCTGAATGCTGGAAGGGGAAACCCCATGAAAAATATTGCTGATGTATTCCTGAGCTACGGACACTGACTTTCCTGTCCACCACCTCCTCTTTCCTTTAAAAAAACTATCCCTCAGCACCCCTAGCCTACTAGTGACACTAATAAAGATTATGATTATTATTACAAAAGTGAAATATTCATTTAGGTTTCCCCTATGTCATTTTCTTTCATTTAGCCAAGTGTCATTCCTTTCAGTTTTAGCATTTGGTGCCAAGTCAGAAGTTTTGAGTTCCACTCTGGGACCAAGAGCGTCAATGTCGTACTGAGATCTCATTCGTTCAAACAGATGTGAAAAATAAAAATAGGGAACTCTCTCAATGTCCTGGCCAACATGATTCTTCTGCCAGATTCATCATTTATCTCAGTGCTGTTTGGAAGATCTTTCTATCTGCAAACTAATATTTGCCAACATAACAATAACTACTAATTCACTTACTGTGAAATATTTTGGGATGATGTTCTGAAGCCATGAAACACATAGAAGTTGTTCTTTCAGTCCTAACTAAACCTATTTTTTCCAGAAATCTATTTCTTGCTGTAATATAATTATTGTTACCGTCATTAATTTCACCTGCAAGAACTTAAAAAAATGCCTTCCTTATCATTTTCTTGCTCTGCTTTTATTACATTTTATAACTTCTCTTCTCATTCTTGTCAATATTATTCACTCTTATGCCTTCTCACTCTCATGAACTGTTTCATAGTGAATTCAATCAAAATACCCTCTTAACCTGGCATGTTTCTCATGACTAATTGGGTATCAACTGTTCTTTCTTGAACATGTTCAATAGATTTACATTCTTTCATCTTGATGTTCATATTTCTCCCCCAATCTACACACAGTTAATTTAATTTTTCTTTTTAGAGGCCTTCTTCATCTGAAGATATGTGCATTCTTTCAGTAAGTCTGTAATATATCCGAAGCAGTATTTTGTATACTTACTCTTCTCAACTCTTCCCCAGACGCCTGACCACTATTCTTGCCCACCAAGGTGTGAGTCTCTGCGCTGGTGGAGGGTGGGGATGACAGCTGTGATGCCTCGACGATGGCATCCCACAGCTCCATGCCAGTGAGGAGCGGATGGGACAATCTCCTCCCCAGCATGGGCCGCAGACTCAAGCCTGCCTTCCGGAACACTGCCTGGCAGGTGACAGCTGGTGATCCGGAGGGGTGGGGAAAACTGGCGAGTCCTCTGCCCTGTGAGGGGCAGAGAACCAGGGAGGGTTCCAAAGGCCACGATGCAGGTGGGGTGAGCTCTGCTGATCCCCTGCTTCCTCTGCAATGGGGCAGAAATTCTGAAGACTGCCAATACCTGGTGGGGTCCTGATGATACAGCTGGGGTACGAGGGTGTGTAGATGGGTGATCTCGGTGGGCTCTCATATGACCAGAGGCCTTCTGAGCATTTAAAAGGTCACAGGCAGCACTCAGCAGTGTGAGCAGCCAGTAGCCTGTTGGTAGCACCAAAGGGATGTGTTTAGAAGACAGATTGCAACAATGGTGGTCTGAGCCAAGCTACCCCGATCCCGAGGGGGACACCCCAAGTCCATGGACATAGCACCAAATCACTACCAGCGACTGCCCCCGGTCCGGGCAGCCATCCCTAGCAAGCCCGGAAGTTTTCAACGGTTTTTCAGTGTTTTTTAGCCACCTGCTCCGCCTCCACAGCCATGGTGCCCAGTCCACGTTTATAAATACTTGTAGTAACTCACGTCTGCGAGACTTCCGCCTAAGAGGAGTGGAACGTCGCCGAAGGGCAGAGTATGAAGTGTCCAACCCACTAATCACATTTAAATGCATGCAAATGATGGTTTTTCAAACTGCTGCTGGTGGCGGGTGCAAACCTCGTTATCGCCACGACCGAAGGTCTGGAGCATGACGATCGATTCGGCGCCAGACACGGACCTCGTTGTGGCCGGATGTCCAAATCTCCGCTCGTTCACGATTCGCATTTGCGGCATCGCCAGGTAGAGAAATAAACAGTCACCCCACCCCTCATTTCCAATTTTCATTGCCCAGTACTTTTAACCCATTTGTCAAATCTGTGACAAATGTAGGTGCTAAATATAATCTAACTCCCATGTCAGGGTTCAGTACAAGTTGTCTGTGAGCAATTCTGTAATGAGGCCAATTAATAGATGAAAATGGTTCATGAAATGTGATGCCTGTCTTGCAGTCAAAGCGGTGATGAACTTACTGAACCTTCTTAACGTTAACACTCACCATTCGGAGGCTTGTTTAATGCTGTGCTTGTCAACCCAAAAAGACGGCAGATTGCTTGGCATAATTTCAAATTTTCGTACAATGATAGGACACTACATCATAGAAACAGGTCACCTGTACCATTGAATCTGCCCTCATCTTTCTATTTCACCTAACCATTTAGAATAATCATAATCTCCTGCACAATTCCAACATTTTAGTATTCCCTTTTTCAAATAACTACTTTCTGATGGAATGTATGGACTCTACTTCTGTAGCATTTGATGCTTAATGCCAGCTCACCCTGAACCAATTTAGTCCAGACATATATTCAATCCATTTGAATAATTTTGTTGGTTTTTTTGGTTCACTGTATTTGGAGCTTTTACTAAAATCTCTTCAGTAATTCAATCTTTTTGAAGATAGCAGCTGAGCAAAAGTTGTCCACACAGCAATATGTAACTGAAAGCATTTGCTTATAATTCGGCATTATGGAAGTCAACAAGCAGTGAATAGGGAACACAAACATAAGAACTAGGAGCAGGAGTAGGCCATCTGGCCCTTCGAGCCTGCTCCGCCATTCAATAAGATCATGGCTGATCTTTTGTGGACTCGGCTCCACTTTCCTGCCCGGACCACTATAACCCTTTATTCTTCAAAAAACTATCTATCTTTATCTTGAAAACATTTAGTGAAGGAGCCTCAACTGCTTCATTGGACAGGGAATTCCATAGATTCACAACCCTTTGGGTGAAGAAGTTCCTCCTAAACTCAGTCCTAAATCTACTTCCCCTTATTTTGAGGATATGCCCCCTCGTTCTGCTTTCACCCGCCAGTGGAAACAACCTGCCCGCATCTATCCTATCTACTCCCTTCATCATATTATATGTTTACACAAGATTCCCCCTCACCCTTCTAAATTCCAATGAGTACAGTCCCAGTCTACTCAATCTCTCATCATAATCCAACCCCTTCAGCTCTGGGATTAACCTAGTGAATCTCCTCTGCACACCCTCCAGTGCCAGTACGTCCTTTCTCAGTTAAGGAGACGAAAACTGTACACAATACTCCAGAACACAAACATGTTCTGATGAATCCTGATCGAGATTGTTGAATGAAATCTCTGCACCAGATGTTTGTTTGTCGATTCCTTTCTGCATTACGAGATTCTGGTCTTGGACATTTTTTTTGAGTAGGCGGTGAGCCTCTGCTTGTTTCTTCACAAGGGAAGAAAGAATGAAAATTTAGCTGAGGGTTGGCTGAGGTGTTCCTGCACAACTTCAAAATGCTGGCGTAGGAGATTTTTTAAATCCCTATTGGCTAAGAAACAGTGCAAGGCTTGGGAAAACCAAAAGGTAGAAAAACAATTTTCAAACATGGGCGGAAAAGGAAGAAAAGGGAAGAAAGTAACAAAATGTGGCTAGACAAAGAACGTGTCAGCTTACTCTGAGCCGATTTCAGTTTATTTTTATTAACCCCTAAAAGCCTGCAAAGTTATTGCAATACATTTACCAACTCAGTGTAGAGATACAAATGCTGCGAAATTGCTACAAACCTGCATCCAAAAGGTTCTTGGCTGGTTAGGCTAGGATTGCATCCAATGATGTCCTCGGGTACTTTCCCAGGCAGCGCTTGTGGAATCAATGGGATAGCATCTAATTAGCATGGGACAGGTGGGCAGAGGTGCCACCTTTGGGTGGTTTTGCCTTTTTATCTTCCTTGGGGTAATATTCCAGGAATCCCCACATGCTCCCCTCCACCCCAGCCCCCTCGCAAACCTTTAACTTTACTTTCATAACTTGTGGGTTGATAAGCGTAGCGTTAACGCCCCTACAAAAATTGGCAACAATAAAAACGTTCACCAAGTTCAGGACCCCTTTTACCGAGAGACAGGCGTCACATTTCATGAACCATTCTCACCTCTTAACAGGCTTCATTACAGAACTGCAATGCCACAAACACTTTGAAGTGAACCTTGACATGGTAACCAGATTATAATTTAGAGCTACATTTGTCACAAATTGGAGACAATTATTCAAGCCCATGTTGGGTTATTAGTTGCAAAATGGTGCAGGGCTTGGAAAAAACTAATGCACAACAGCAAATTTCAACCATGGGCGAAAAATGAAGAAAAAAGAGACAGCCAGACGAAAAATCAGTCATGTTCCTCTGAGCTGATTTCAGTTTGTTTTCTTTGACCCTTAATAATCTGCAAAATGACTGATTCAGAATTGAGAAGGAAGTGCAAATAATGGAATTGTTCTTTCTCTATTGGCTTTTTCCCTACGTTTTTCTCTCTCCTACTAGATTTCAATTAGATAGCGTGATAGTCTATCCTGTTCTTCTCATGTTCATCTAAATTTCCTTCCTTCAAAATATTTTGCAGAGTTCATTGCTGCCACTTTGTTGCTGTCACCAATCATTTTGGAGGTTGCCATCGGTTAGGACACACTGGCATTTGCTTGGCTCAACGCCAGCTCCAATTGTCCTTTATCTCAGTCAAACCAATGGCAAATCAAATCCAAGATAGGATCGCCATGTTGTGAAGTATTAAGACTTTTTCTTTTGAATAGGAAAAGGCTGCTGGGCAGAATTTTCCAGTCCCGTCACGGTGGGGCAGGACTGGAAAATGCGGCTGCCTTTCAAACATCCAATCACTTCAGCGGAACAGGAAGGTCCCCCCGGCAGGAGTGGCCAGAAAATTCAGGTCAACTTGTTCAAACTGTTCAAAGTACTAGCATGAATACCTAAATGACGAACGACCAGATAGGTATTTCCCAGATTGGAAATTTATTGTTGTCATTGCCTTGCTCCTTGGAGGAAAAGTCCTTGTTTAATAAAAAAAAGTAATGTAATAAATATTTACCCCAATGAAAGCAAATAGACCAATTTGTTTGCACACTGATTTCAAACTCAAAATGTTACGACCGAACAGCAGGCCACTTCATTATATTTCAGAAATGTATGAGCAATGCAATATCAATGCACATGTTGCTGTCATATCCCTGTTCAATGGCAATGGCATTTTACAACATTCATGAAAATCAGCTAAGTTGTGCAGGAAATCTGGTTTTCCAGATGTCTGAGCCATCCTTCAGTTTAAAAAAAATCACCTTGGCCTCATTAGTTGTCTACACTTCATCTGAACAGATCTTCGGCATTGCACTGTAGCATTTCAGGAAGCAATATTAGGACGAAGTAAACATTTGTGAATGAATGTTTCTGATTCTCTGCACGTGTACGGGGGTCACACTGGTTTAGTAAACAGACTGCAGGACTAACGGTTGATCTCCAGCATCTGAATCATCACCATATGGAATCATCAACTGAATTGCCTTGTAAACATGACAACCTTGGTGATGGCTTATTTCCTTTTTCTAATTTATTATTATTTACTGTGCTTTCCAATTTCCAGATTTTCCAATTTACACATGTTCCCTTACTGAGTGCTGACAGGGGATTTATTTACTGACCCATCCCCTCCCCTCCCCTTCCCTTGCCTGGTGAGAAGGAGGGCAACCTGGTGTCTCTGCTCCTCACCCTGCCCATTTGGGCCTCCATTACATGCTACTCATTTCAATATGTGCAACTGGAAACTCTTCCCATGGCAGCTATTGGGCTGAAGTTATCATTCTGTCCAGCGTGTTGCTCTCCCAACATTTGTGAATGTTTAGAACATGTTTAGGAATCAGTTCCAAGTTAGGTGTTTATAACTACTGAAGGACACCTCAAATAGACAGCTGGCTCACTGAAGTACCAAACAGTGCAAAGGTCTCACTAAGTTAGAGTGAGTGAACCCTTCTCAGGGATCTGTTACACATCCAAGGAATGGGAGACACAAAAATAGGATACTGAATCTCACTCTGCTTCCTCTTTTGAAATTATTGCAGATGTTGCGGTAATCTCAATTATTCGAAAGTGAGATACGCGTTAAGGCCATTTTAACCAGCAATTCTAAAAACAACGTTCGGTGGTAGAGTACAGCAATATTGCCATAACTTCAAGAGATATCAATAAGGAAATTTAATTTCACCAATGGTTTTGTTAGCAAAGACCACCTCGGATGCTAAATTGTAGAGGCTCGAAGTACTGGGCTGGGTTCTCCGGTCCCCCACCCGCATGTATCTCAGCAGTGCGCCATTCACTGGCAGCATGATTCTCTACACCCGCTGCTTGTCAGTGGAATTTCCCATTGAAGACATGCCATGGGGAAACCCGTGGGAGGTGGTGTGCTGCCGGTGGAAACAGAAAATCCCAATGACTGGAGAATTCTGGCCACTGATTTCAATGGCCAGTGTGAGCCAAGTTTATGATTTCAGTTTGTATGTACTGTGTGCGCCCGCCCTGGTGTACTTCGGTCTGCTATCCCACATTCAATTTTAGTTGTTTGTGGGATGTGGGTATCGCTGGCAAGACCACAATATAGTGGCCATTCCTAGTTGATCCTGAGAAGAGGGTAGTGATATGCCTTCTTGAATTACTGCAGTCCATGTATTGTTATACACCCACAGGGAGGAAGTTCCAGGTTTTGATCTAGCGACAGCGAAGGAACGGTGATATATTTCCAAGGCAAGGTGGTGTGACTTGGAGGGGAAGTTGCAGGTGGCGGTGTTCTCATGTGTCTATTGCCCTTGCTCTTCGAGACGGGAGGGACAGCTGCAGAGTGGTGCTGTTACTGGACAAGTAACCCAGAGGCCAAGGTCAATACCCATGGACATTGTTTCAAATCCTACCACAGCAGCTGATGGAATTTCAATTCAATTAAATTATTCCAGATTTTTTAAACACGTCTTACTAAACACGTCATGAAATTATCATCGATTGTCGTGAAAAAAACCATCTGGATCACCGATACCCTTCAGAGAAGAAAATCTGCCATTCTTACCTGGTCTGGCCTACAAAGGACTCCAGACTCACAATAATGAGGTCCCAAATGGCTACAGAAAAGTAAAAGCCAATGTGTCATCCGACCCCCCCCCCCCCTTGACCCACCCAAACATCTCCCTGCCCTCCCCTCGCCCTCCCCTCACAACCACTTCCATGCTTCCTGGTCCAGTGGCACTCCATATCTGACCCCTACAACCCCACCCCTCCCGCTTCTCCTGGCCCGCCAACCCTACGCCTTCTCCTGGTCCGACATTCCTCCCTTCTCCCAGTTCCACACCCCTCCCTTCTCCTGGTCCCGCCCTCCTCCTTTCTCCCGGTCCAACCCCCCCCCCCCCCCACTCCAATCCTGTCCGACCCAACCTGGCCCCCCTTACTCCCCGGTCTATCATTGAAACTTATCTTTTCCGTCTAAATTGTCCCTTTAACACCTCCTTTGAGCAGCTGATGCTGTAAAAAGGGGGAGTTTCTTACCTCTCTGCGCCCCAATCACTCCATGCCAATGTAGTCGGGGCAGTGCTTCACTGTTGCTGTTCTCACACCCAGCCTGAGTGAGGAGGTTTGGGCAAAACAGGGGTTCTGTAGTCTGAAGGTGGATAAGTCCATCAAGAGTGGCCACTCTGAGGAATTTACGAACCAAAGTTTCCTCTTCACATTGAGGATACCCTCCAGAGTGCTGTGACATGATTATTTCAAACACATACAGCAGCTCAAAACTGGGCATCCATGAGGTACTGTGGTCAATCAGCAACAACAGAATTGTATTCAATCACAATCAGCAACCTTGTAGTCCAGCATATCCCTCAGTCTACAATTAACGTTGAGCCAGGGGGATCAACGAAGAGTGCAAAAGGACACCCGAAGACCAGTATCAGCAAACTTTAAAAATGAGGTGAGCAGAGTGAGGACATAACATAACATAATAATGACCACTTGCATTTCAAACAGTGGAAGTAACATGTGAAAGTCAGAGCTAATCCTACAACCAATGGCTCAGATCAGAGATGTGACCGAGTCATCCAGACTCAAAACATTAGTTCCCTTCTCTCTCCACAGATGCTGTCAGACCTGCTGAGATTGTCCAGTATTTTCTGTTTTTGTTTCAGATCCCAGCATCCGCAGTAATTTGCTTCTATTTAACTCAAATCAAAGCTCTGCAGTCCAGCCACATCCAATCGTGAATGGTGGTGGGCAGTTAAACAAATAACAGGAAGATGAAGCTGATAATTTGCTGATGACTCCACCGTAGTGGATCGGATTTCAAACAATGATGAGACAGAGTACAGGAATGAGATAGAGAATCTGGTGAACTGGTGCGACGACAATAATCTCTCCCTCAATGTCAACAAAACGAAGGAGATTATCATCGACTTCAGGAAGCGTAGTGGAGAACATGCCCCTGTCTACATCAATGGGAACAAACTAGAAAGGGTCGAGAGCTTCAGGTTTTTAGGTGCACAGATCACAACAGCCTGTCTTGGTCCCCCCATGCCGACACTATAGTTAAGAAAGCCCGCCAATGACTCTACTTTCTCAGAAGACTGAGGAAATTTGGCATGTCAGCTACGACTCTCACCAACGTCTACAGATGCGCCATTGAAAGCATTCTTTCTGGTTGTATCACAGCTTGGTATGGAGCCTGCACTACCCAAGACCGCAGGAAATTACAAAAGGTCGTGAATGTAGCCCAGTCCATCACGCAAACCAGCCTCCCATCTAATTCCGCTGCCTCAGAAAGGCAGCCAGCATAATTAAGGACCCCACGCACCCCGGACATACTCTCTTCCACCTCGTTCCGTCAGGAAAAAGATACCAAAGTTTGAGGTCACGTACCAACCGACTCAAGAACAGCTTCTTCCCTACTGCCATCAGACTTTTGAATGGAGCTACCTCGTATTAAGTTGATCTTTTCTCGACACCTTGCTATAACTGTAACATTATATTCTGCAGTCTCTCCTTCCTTCCTTATGTACAGTATGCATTGTTTGTACAGCAGTCAAGAAACAATACTTTTCACTGTATACTAATACATGAGACAATAATAAATCAAATCAAATCAAAATCAAATAATTGCGAAAGGTTCAGTGATGCGACCATCAATTCACACGAGATGGAGAGTTGAAGTGAGCAGTGGTTTTAATCAGCTAGAACTGTGCCTGCCTGTGACTGCTCTGTACTGAGTGACGTCTACAGGCTGCAGCTCTATATACCTGCCCCGAGGGGGCGGAGCCACAGGCAGAGCCCACAAGAGCATCAACATATTACAATACAATGTAATGCAATTACAATGGTGAATGGTAGCAGTAATACATTCACCACATTTACCCCCTGTTAAAAATTGAAGTCCAGCGGGGGTGAAGTGGGCTCACAGATCAAGTCTGTCCGGCGCCTTGATCGTTCACTGCGATCGCCTGAGCTCTGGTTTCACTGCGGGCACAGGTGTTGAACTCGTCGTTGCGGGCACGGGTGTTGGGCTCGTTGACTCCCGGAGCGTCTCTTCTGGAGCTTCATCATTATAGGTTGGCGATGGGGTGAGAGGGGGTGTAGGCCACGTAGGGGCGGGGGCGGTGTCCGGTGTAGGATGAGGAGGGTAGGTAATGGTCGCAGGGGAACCGGCAGGTGCCAGATCCCGGAGGGAGACTGTCTCTTGTCGGCCGTCGTGGTGCGCCACGTAGGCATACTGGGGGTTGGCGTGAAGGAGATGGACCCTCTCGACCAGGGGGTCGGACCTATGGCTCCTCATGTGCTTTCGGAGGAGGACAGGCTCCGTTGTTGTCAGCCAGGACGGAAGCGAGACCCCGGAGGTGGATTTTCTGGGGAAAACAAATAGGCGGTCATGAGGGGTCTCATTCGTGGCTGTGCAGAGGAGTGACGTAATGGAGTGGAGCGCGTCGGGCAGGATCTCCTGCCAGTGGGAAACTGGGAGACTCCTAGACCGTAGGGCCAGAAGGACGGCCTTCCATACCGTCGCGTTTTCCCTCTCCACCTGTCCATTTCCCAGGGGTAGTAGCTGGTAGTCCTGCTCGAGGCAATGCCCTTACTGAACAGGTACTGACGCAGCTCATCGCTCATAAATGAGGAGCCCCTGGTCACTGTGGACGTAAGTGGGGAAACCGAACAGGGTGAAGATACTATGCAGGGCCTTAATGACAGTGGCAGAAGTCATGTTGGGGCACGGTATGGCAAAGGGGAAACGGGAATACTCGTCAACGACGTTAAGGAAATATACGTTGCGGTCAGTGGAGGGGAGGGGCCCTTTGAAATCGATGCTGAGGCGCTCAAAGGGCCGGGATGCCTTCACCAGGTGGGCCTTGTCTGGACGATAGACGTGCGGCTTACACTCCGCACAGACTTGGCAGTCCCTGGTCATGGCCCTGACCTCCTCAGTGGAGTAGGGCAGGTTGCGGGCCTTGATGAAGTGGAGAAGCCGGGTGACCCCCGGGTGACAGAGGTCATCGTGGACGGCCCCGAGTCGGTCATCTTGCACGCTGGTGCATGTGCTTCTGGGGGCTCGTTGAGCTTCCCGGGACGATACACAATATCGTAATTATAGGTGGAGAGTTCGATCCTCCACCTTAAATTTTTTTCATTCTTGATCTTGCCCCGCTGTGTATTGTTGAACAGAAAGGCTACCGAACGTTGGTCGGTGACGAGGGTGAAGCTCCTACCAGCCAGGTAGTGCCTCCAATGCCGCACTGCTTCCACAATGGCTTGAGCTTCTTTTTCGACTGAGGAGTGTCGAATCTCGGAGGCGTTGAGGGTACGGGAAAAAAAGGCTATGGGCCTGCCTGCCTGGTTAAGGGTGGCGGCGAGGGCGACATCTGATGCGTAGCTCTCCACCTGGAAGGGGATGGACTCGTCCACCGCGTGCATCGCGGCCTTGGTAATATCTGCCTTGATGTGGCTGAAGGCCAGGCGGGCCTCAGTCGTCAGGGGAAGATAGTGGCTTTGATAAGTGGGCGGGCTTTGTCCGCATAGTTGGGGACCCACTGGGCATAGTATGAAAAGAACCAAAGGCATCTTTTCGGAGCCTTGGGGCAGTGGGGGAGGGGAAGTTGCAGGAGGGGGCACATACGGTAGGGGTCGGGCCCTAGGACTCCGTTTTCCACGACATAGCCGAGGATGGCCAGTCGGGTTGTGTGGAAAACACATTTCTCCTTGTTATAGGTGAGATTGAGGGCTTTGGCGGGTTGGAGAAACTTCTGAAGGTTGACGCCGTGGTCCTGCTAATCATGGCCGCAGATGGTGACGTTGTCCAAGTACGGAAATGTGGCCCGCAGCCCGTACTGGTCCACCATTCAGTCCATCGTTATTTGGAAGACTGAAACCCCATTGGTGACGCGGAGGAAGTGGAAGAGACAGCCGTCTGTCTCAAAGGCCGTGTAGTGGCGATCTTCCGGGTGGATTGGAAGCTGGTGGTATGCGGACTTCAGATCTACCGTGGAGAACACCCGGTACTGTGCAATCTGATTCACCATGTCCGCTATCCGGTGAAGGGGGTACGCATCGAGTTGCGTGTACCGGTTTATGGTTTGGGTGTAGTCTACAACCATCCGGTTCTTTTCCCCGGTCCTGACGCCCACCACTTGGGCTCTCCAGGGGCTATTACTGGCCTCGATGACCTCCTCCCTCAAGAGACGCTGGACCTCTGACTTGATAAAAGTCCTGTCCTGGGCACTGTACCGCCTACTCCTGGTGGCGACGGGTTTACAGTCGGCGGTGAGGTTCGCGAAGAGCGGGGGAGGGGAGACCTTAAGGGTCGCGAGCCTACATACGGTGAGAGGGGGTAGGGGCCCGCCGAACTTCAGGGTCAGGCTCCTGAGGTTGCACTTGAAGTCCAGTCCTAACAGGAGTGGAGCGCAGAGATCGGGGAGGACATATAGTTTAAAATTGGTGTACTCGGCGCCCTGTATCACAAGGTTCGCGACACAGTACCCCTGGATCTGCACTGAAAGCGATCCGGAAGCGAGGGAGATTTTTTGGAATGCGGAGGAAATTTGGAGACAACAGCGCCTTACGTGTCTGGATGTATGAAGCTCTCAGTGCTCCCAGAGTCAAACAGGCAGGGCGTTTCGTGCCCATTGACCTGGACGGTCATCATCGAGTTCCTGAGGTGCTTGGGCCGTGACTGGTCGAGGGTGACAGCGCCGAGCTGCGGGTAGCCGGCATGGTCGGAGGTGGTCTCAAGATGGCGGCCCCTGTTGGTAGCACGTGTCGGGCAGCGTTGAAGATGGTGGCCAAGATGGCGGCCCCCATGAGTTGCACGTGTCGGGTAGGGTTAAAGATGGCTGCCCCCACGGACAGCACAAGGCTGATGACGCATCCAAAGGGGGCGGTACCGGCAGGCACGCAGCCACACTGCGGGGTCTGCGGGCCTGTGAGTCTGAAAGTCGGGCCTGTGGTTTAGGAGCTTTGGATCTGGCCAGGCAGACTTTGGCAAAGTGTTCTTTTGTGCCGCAGTCGCTACAGGTCGCCTTCCGAGCCGGGCAACGCTGCCTGAGGTGCTGGTTCTGACCGCAGAAATAGCAGGGCAGCCCCCTGGGTTGGTAGGGCAGCTGCGCGGCAAAGGCTTGGGACATCCTCTGGTCGGGTGTCCAGAGGGGATCGTGTGGTCGGAGGGGAAAGCATCGAGGCTCTGAAACGCTACTTCTCAGGAGGTGGATAGTTTTACCGTCTCTTCTAGGTCGAGGGCGCCCTTTTCAAGAAAGCGCTGTCTGACGTAGTTGGACCGGACTCCAGCCACATAGGTGTCCCGGATGGCGAGTTCCATATGCTGCGAGGCCGTGACGTCTTTGTAGTTGCAGTTTTGAGCGAGTACCTTTAGATCGCGTAGGTATTCCTCCAGCGATTCCCTGGGTGTTGGTGCAGAGTTGTGAGGAGATGCCGCGCGAACACTTCGTTCACCTGCCTCATGTACTGCCTTTTCAGGATCGCAACCGCGTCAGCGTACGTGGTCGCTTCCTCGATCTGCACGGGATTCTGTGGCTCACCCAGGCGTGGAAGAGACTCAGTTTCTGTTCCTCGGTGACGGTGGCCGAGGAGGAGGCGGCGAGGTAGGCCTCAAAACAGCGGAGCCAGTGCGAAAAAATTCCTTTGGCCTCAGCTGCCTGTGGGTCGAGTTCCTGTCGATCAAGTCTGAAGGCTGCTTCCATAGCGATATTGTAGCTGATTACATTTTTAAAAAAAATATACATTTATTAAAGTTTTTGAACACAATTTTTCTCCCTTACAAACAATAACCCCCCCCCCCCCCGTAACAAAAAAAAAACGAGAAATCGCGCAGAGCAAGATATATACATGGCAAAATGATATATTTACACAGCTTTGTACACTGGCCCTCACCCGTACGTGCCAGTTTCCCCAACCCTTCATGTTATCTCTTGCTCATCCACCCTCCCAGGCAGTCCCCCCCTCCCAGGACGTCCCCCCCCCCCCCCAAGGTTGCTGCTGCTGCTGACCGACCTTCCTCTAACGCTCCGCGAGATAGTCGAGGAACAGTTGTCACCGCCTGTAAAACCACTGCGCAGACCCTCTCAAGGCGAACTTAATCCTCTCCAACTTTATGAACCCAGCCATATCATTTATCCAGGCCTCCAGGCTGGGGGGCTTTGCCTCCTTCCACATTAGCAAGATCCTTCGCCGGGCTACTAGGGACGCAAAGGCCAGTATGCCGGCCTCTTTCGCCTCCTGCACTCCCGGTTCGTCCACTACTCCAAATATTGCTAGCCCCCAGCTTGGCTTGACCCGGACTTTCACCACCTGAGATATTGCTCCCGCCACTCCTCTCCAGAACCCCTCCAGTGCCGGGCATGACCAAAACATATGGACATGGTTCGCCGGGCTCCCTGAGCACCTTCCACATCTGTCCTCTACCCCAAAGAACCTACTCAACCTCGCCCCCGTCAAGTGCGCTCTGTGGAACACCTTAAATTGTATCAGGCTGAGCCTGGCACACGAGGAGGAGGAATTAACCTACCTAGGGCATCAGCCCACAGACCTTCCTCGATCTCCTCCCCCAGCTCCTCCTCCCATTTACCCTTCAACTCTTCTACCAGCGCTCCCCCCTCTTCTTTCAACTCCTGGTGTATTTCCGACACCTTGCCCTCCCCGACCCATACACCCGAGATCACCCTATCTTGAACTTCTTGTGCCGGGAGCAACGGGAATTCCCTCACCTGTCGCCTCACAAAAGCCCTCACCTGCATATATCTAAAGGCATTTCCCGGGGGTAACTCGAACTTCTCCTCCAGTGCCCCTAGGCTCGCAAACGTCCCGTCGATGAACAGGTCCCCCATTCTTCCAATCCCCGCCTGATGCCAGCTCTGGAACCCCCCGTCCATCTTCCCCGGGACACACCGGTGGTTACCCCTGATCGGGGACCACACCGATGCTCCCATTGCACCCCGGTGCCGTCTCCACTGGCCCCAGATCCTTAGCGTTGCGGCCACCACCGGGCTCGTGGTATACTTTGTCGGCGAGAGCGGCAGCGGTGCCGTCACCAACCCCCCCCAGGCTCGTTCCTTTATAGGACGCCATCTCCATCCTCTTCCATGCCGCCCCCTCTCCCTCCATAACCCACTTGCGGATCATCGCCACATTTGCTGCCCAGTAGTAGCTCCCCAGGTTTGGCAGCGCCAACCCTCCTCGGTCCCTACTGCAATCCAGGAACCCTCTCCTTACTCTCGGGGTCTTATTCGCCCACACAAACCCCATAATACTCCTGCCTACTCTCTTAAAAAAGGCCTTAGTGATCACGATGGGAAGGCACTGAAACACAAACAGAAACCTCGGAAGGACCACCATTTTGACCGACTGCACTCTACCCGCCAGCGAGAGCGGTAACATGTCCCATCTTTTGAAATCCTCCTCCATTTGCTCCACCAACCTCGTCAGATTTAGTTTATGTAGGGCCCCCCAACTCCTGGCTATCTGGATCCCCAGATACCGAAAGCTCCCCTCCGCCCTCCTCAGCGGTAGGTCCCCTATCCCTCTTTCTTGGTCCCCCACCTGTAATACAAAGAGCTCACTCTTCCCTACATTGAGCTTATAGCCCGAAAACTCCCCAAACTCCCTTAGAGTCTGCATGACCTCCACCATCCCCTCCATTGGATCCGCCACGTACAGCAACAGGTCATCCGCATATAGCGACACCCGATGCTCTTCTCCCCCTCGGACCACCCCCTTCCATTTATTAGACTCCCTCAATGACATGGCCAATGGTTCGATCGCCAATGCGAACAACAGGGGGGACAGGGGGCACCCCTGCCTCGTCCCTCGGTACAGTCAAAAGTACTCCGACCTCCGCCGGTTCGTCACTACACTTGCCATCGGGGCTCTGTAAAGGAGCTTAACCCAATTGATAAACCCTACCCCGAACCCAAACCTGCGCAGCACCTCCCAGAGGTACTCCCACTCTATTCGGTCAAAGGCCTTCTCCGCGTCCATAGCTGCCACTATCTCCGCCTCTCCCTCCTCCAATGGCATCATTATCACGTTTAAGAGCCGCCGCACATTGGTGTTTAGTTGCCTGCCCTATACAAATCCCGTCTGGTCCTCGTGGATTACCCCTGGGACACAGTCCTCGATCCTCGTGGCCAGCACTTTTTCCAGTAACTTTGCATCCACATTGAGGAGCGAGATCGGCCTGTACGATCCACATTGCAGTGGGTCCTTGTCCCGCTTTAGGATCAAAGAAATTGGCGCTTCCGACATTGTCGGGGGCAGGGTCCCCTCCTCTCTTGCTTCATTAAAGGTCTTCACCAGTAGCGGGGCCAACAGTTCGCCAGGTACTTCCTGCAGAACTCCACCGGGAATCCGTCCGGTCCCGGGGCCTTCCCCGCCTGCATGCTCCCCAAACCCTTGCTCAGCTCCCCCAACCCAATTGGTTCCCCCAAACCAGCCACCTCTTGCTCCTCCACCCTCGGGAATCTCAGCTGATCTCGGAATCGTCTCATCCCCTCTTCCCCCGCTGGGGGCTGGGGTCTGTACAGCTCTTCATAAATGGCCTTGAATACCTTGTTTATTTTCGTCGCACTCCGAACCGTGGCCCCCCTTCCGTCAACTTTGACTCCCCCTATTTCCCTCGCTGCCATCCTCTTACGGAGCTGGTGTGCCAGCATCTGACTAGCCTTTTCCCCATACTCGTAGGTCGCCCCCTGCGCTTTCCTCCACTGTGCCTCCGCCTTCCCTGTGGTCAACAGGTCAAACTCCCTCTGGAGCCGTCGTCTTTCCCTAAGTAATCTTTCCTCCGGGGCCTCTGCGTATCTCCTGTCCACTCTCAAAATCTCCCCCACTAACCTCTCCCTTTCCATACCCTCTGTCTTCTCCCTATGAGCCCTAATGGAAATTAGCTCTCCCCTGATCACCGCCTTCAACGCCTCCCATACCACCCCCACCCGCACCTCCCCGTTGTCATTGGCCTCCAAGTACCTTTCCATACACCCCCTCACCTTCCCACACACCACCTCGTCCACCAGCAGTCCCACATCCAGCCGCCACAACGGGCGTTGGTCCCTCTCCTCTCCCAGCTCCAGTTCCACCCAGTGTGGGGCAAGGTCCGAAACGGCTATAGCCGAATACTCCGTCCCCTCCACCCTCGGGATGAGCGCCCTACCCAGAACAAAGAAATCTATCCGGGAGTAGGCTTTGTGTACATGGGAGAAGAAAGAAAATTCCCTGGCCTGCGGCCTTGCAAAACGCCATGGGTCCACTCCCCCCATCTGATCCATAAACCCCCTAAGTACCTTGGCCGCCGCCGGCCTCTTTCCAGTCCTTGATTTCGAGCTGTCTAGTGCTGGGTCCAACACTGTATTGAAGTCCCCTCCCATTATCAGGCCTCCTATCTCCAGGTCCGGAATGCGCCCCAACATGCGCTTCATGAATCCTGCATCATTCCAGTTCGGGGCGTATACGTTTACCAACACCGCCCACATCCCTTGCAGCCTACCGCTCACCATTACATATCGCCCTCCATTGTCCGCTACAATAGTCTTGGCCTCAAATGACACCCGCTTTCCCACCAATATTGCCACCCCTCTATTCTTTGCGTCCAGTCCCGAGTGGAATACCTGTCCTACCCATCCCTTTCTTAGCCTGACCTGGTCCACCACCTTCAGGTGTGTCTCTTGGAGCATGGCCACGTCCGCCTTCAGTCCCTTTAAGTGCGCGAACACTCGAGCCCTCTTCACCGGCCCATTCAGGCCCCTCACATTCCACATTATCAGCCGGATTGGAGGGGCTCTCACCCCCCCCCCCCCGCACACCCCGCCCCCCCCCCCCCCCCCCACGCCCCGCCGGCTAGCCATCTCCTTTTCTGGGCCAGTCCCGTGTCCACGCCTCCCTCACCCTCCAGTCCCCCAGAGGGGGGACCCCCGTCCCGACCACCTCTACTGTGTCCCATTCCCTTTCGGCCAATGCAGCAGCAACCCTTCCCCCCCCCTTCCCCCCCTCCCCTCCCCCCGCTAGACCCCTGTCTAGCTTTTTTGCTCCTCCCATGTCACTCCCGTAAGTCAGCTGACGCCTGCTGAACCCGGCTTCCCCTGCTGTCCCATTGACCTCCCCGCGTGGGAGTCTCCCAATCCATGTGCATTCCTTCGTTCCCCTTCCCGCGGGAAAACACCCCGCGCTTTCCAAAGCCCGCTCCGCCCCCTCTGGCGCAGCTCCTGTCGCGGCCTTGTTTCTCTCCCCCAGCCCATGTAACATTTCCTGCGCGTGATTGACCCCCTATATACAACAACCATCACACATCAAACCTCAAACATCCCCCCTACCCTCACAAACCCTCCAACTTTTCGGCTTGTACAAAGGTCCACGCCTCTCCAGGCGTTTCGAAGTCATAGTGTTGGCCCTTGTATGTGACCCACAGTTGCGCTGGCTGCAGCATTCTGAATTTCACTTCTTTCCGGTACAACGCCGCTTTGGCCCGGTTGAAACCCGTTCTCCGCTTTGCAACCTCCGTGCTCCAGTCCGGGTATATTCGGATCTCTGCATTGTCCCACTTGCTGCTCCGCTCCTTCTTGGCCTATTTCAGGACCCACTCTCTGTCCGTGAACCGGTGGATCCTCACCACCATCGCCCTTGGCGGCACATTTGCCTGGGGCTTCTTCGCCAGCACCCGATGTGCACCGTCCAACTCCAGCGGCCTCGAAGGGGCCTTCGTGCCCATCATCGCCTCGAGCATCGTGCTCGCGTATGCCCCGGCATCAGCCCCCGCCACTCCCTCAGGGAGACCCAGGATTCGCAGATTCTTTCTCCTCGACCTGTTCTCGAAGTCTTCGAGTCTTCCCGCCCACCTCTTGTGTAGCGCCTCGTTCTGCTCCACTCTCACCGCCAGTCCCACGAGCTCGTCCTCGTTCTGACTGACTCTTTTCTGTACCTCCTGGATCTTAGCTTCGTGGACCTTCTGGGTGATCCCGAGTCCTTCAATTGCCGAAAGCATTGGCGCCAACATCTCCTTGCGCATCTCCTCGCGCTGCTCCTCGAAGCAGCGCTTGATGAACTCCTGCAGCTCCCCTTTGTCCCTGGCCGCCGCCATTTTGTTTTCTTTCCCTCGCTTCTCCCATTGCTCCAGTGCCGCTCCTTTGGCCGTTACACTTCTGGTCCGTTTAAAAAGTCTATGGAAACTCCTGAAAAAGGTCTGTGAGTCAGTTCCAGACGGGAGCTTCTGAATGCGCGACCTACTCCTCCATGGCCGCCACCGGAAGCCTCGTCCCTGCTTCTTCAATGGCCCTTTTAGATCCTTTCACAGTTGTACCCTCTGCTGCTAGAATTCACCTTTGATAGAGTCAAGTCAGATTGCAGCTTTAAGCTTGCCCTTCCCCCGCCTGCATGCTGGAAGAGGCCGTTGTCTAAACCTGCAGCAAAAGCCAAATCTTTTACTGTTTCTGCCGGGTCTGGCAGCCAAAAGACACAACATTCCTGGGGGACACTGTCAGGGGAATGCTGCAGTCTTCTTCCCACACCGGGAAATGTCAAACAAATGCCGTGGGGGCCCTGTAAAAGAGCCCAAAAGTCCGTTCCAAGCGGGAGCTACCGAATATGCGACCTAGCTCTGCATAGCCGCACCCGGAAGTCCTAGATGATTAAATTGATGCGACCATCAATTCACACGAGATGGAGATTTGAAGTGAACAGTGGTTTTAATCAGCTAGAACTGTGCCTGCCTGCGACTGCTCTGTACTGAGTGCCGCCTACAGGCTGCAGCTCTATATACCTCCCAGAGGGGGTGGAGCCACAGGCGGAGCCCACAATGGCATCAACATAATACAATACAACGTAATGCAATTACAATGGTGAATGGTAGCAGTAATACATTCACCACATTCAGTAACATTCGCAACTCCTCAGATACTGATGCAGTCTGTGTCCATATGCAACAAGACCTGGACAACATTCAGGCTTGGGCTGATAAAGTGGCAAGTCGCAATGTATCACACAAGTGCCAGCAATAATCATCTCCCCTTGATATGCAATGACATTGCCATCATTAAATCCCTCAATTTCAACATCCTGAGGAATACCATTGGCAATAAATTGAACTGGAGACATCATATAAATACTGTGGCTACTATAGCAAGTCAGAGGCTGGGAATTCTGAGGCAAACTCCCCTCGTGACTTCCCAGAGACTGCCCGCCATCTATAAGGTGTGATGGAATACTCTCCACATGCCTGGATGAGTGCAACTCCAATAACATTCAAGGAGCTTGACACCATTCGGACAAAGCAGCGCAGTTGATCGGCAATCCATCCACCAATTTACACATTCACTCTCCCCACCACTCACAATGGCAGCAGTGTGTACCATCTACAAGAGGCACTGCAGCAACTCACCAATTTTGGATGAGTAAATTATTGGATTGGATTTCCTTTCAATCTTGTGGGAGAATGGGGGAGGGGTTTGTTCACCAGAATCTTTGTTAATTTGGAGGTGATTTACAGCTGATTGAGAGATGGGCACAAGTCAGCTCCCTTAGTCATCTATTGGTAAGCATCCAATATGCTGCTGATATAGTGAGTTATAATCCAGTGATAGGAATGAATATGATTTTCTTCCAGTACTTTGTTGTGGGCTTTATTAAATCCCTTTAGATCCAGTGGAAAACACAAACAATTCCCGAGTGGCTGGGTTTGTAACAGACATGCTCAGAGTTCCACCGTTGAATATACAACAGTTTGAGGTGTCATGTGAGAAGAGGTTTTCGATCCCATTTTCTGCGTTCTCCTCCCCAGGGGTAATTATTTTCAATCTCACATTTGGATCATTTAAATTTCATACACTGTGGTTGGAATTTTAAAAGACCTTACTATGTCAGAAGCACTTTGACTTTGGAAATGTGCAATGTAACACCTGCTCTACAAGATGCCAGTTAGATACTTTCTAAGTTGATGACTGACACCACAGATGTTCATCCCTGTTTACACCATAATTCGTAAATAGAAAGTCATTCGGTGACTCTGTTGGATCTGCAAGTGTTATATTCACAAATTGAATTTGGCGCTTAACCTGTTTAACTTGGCATTTGACTTTGAAATTAGATTTTGCTCTTGTTCCTTGCTATATAGTTGGGCAATGTCGTACAAAACCTTGTTCAGTTCATATACAAACATTTCTTCTTAAGTAAAGCTCTTCAGATAAATAACACCCTGCTGAAGGTTCTGACAGTCTGTTCACACCCTGCCATGTTCATCAATGGTCAGATAATGGCCTTGGTGGTGTTTATTTGGCTACAGATCTAAACATAACAGACTTACATGATCAGTTTATTTGTTTTCTGAACTTTTATTATATTTTTAACATGTTAGATGCTGGCCTATTGTCCTTATAGCACAATTCCTGCAGAAATATTGTAACAGATGTAAAGTCATAAGTTTGGTCAAAAAAAATATTGACTGCATGTATGCTCTATATGAAAGAGTACAGTTCAATATTTACTTTTAGCATATATATTGCCACCCTCGCGGTGTTACAAAGCATGCTCTCACCTATTATTTATCAACATGTCATGTGATAGTCACAAAAATCCACTTGTGGATGACATCAGGGGCAAAATTCTCCGTAAGCGGCGCGATGTCCGCTGACCGGCGCCAAAAATGGCACAAATTAGTCCGGCATCGCGTTGCCCCAAAGGTGCGGAATCCTCCGCATCTTGACCGGCTGAGCCCTAACCTTGAGGGGCTAGGCCCGAGCAGGACTCATTTCCGCCCCGCCAGTTGGCGGGAAAGGCCTTTGGTGCCCCGCCAGGTGGCGCGGAAATGACATTGCTGGGCGGTGCATGCGCGGGAGCATCAGCGGCCGCTCACGGCATCCCCGCGCATGCGCAGTGGAGGGTGTCTCTTCCGCCTCCGCCATGGTGGAGACCGTGGCGAAGGCGGAAGGAAAAGAGTGCACCCATGGCACAGGCCCGCCTGCGGATCGGTGGGCCCCGATCGCGGGCCAGGCCACCGTGGGGGCACCCCCCGGGGCCAGAACGCCCCGCGCCCCCCCCCAGGACCCCGGAGCCCGCCCGCGCCGCCTTGTCCCGCTGGTAAGAGAGGTGGTTTAATCCACGCCGGCGGGACAGGCATTCCAGCAGCGGGACTTCGGCCCATCCGGGCCGGAGAATCGCTGGGGTGGGCCCGCCAACCGGCGCGGCGCGATTCCCGCCCCCGCCGAATCTCCAGTGTCGGAGAATTCGGCAACCGGCGGGCCGGGATTCACGCCAGCCCCCGGCGATTCTCCAACCCGGCGGGGGGTCGGAGAATCTCGCCCCAGTTCAGAGTTGTTCAACAAGATTTCCATGCTGGGACAAACTTATTGGGTCAACATATTTGATTTGATTTGATTTATCGGCCCATGATACAAGATATATGCAATATTAACCAAACAAATGTGCAATCTTTTGAAAATAGGTTTGGGGCTTTAAACTATCAGCAATGGTGACCAACACATTCACTGTCAGAGCCAGTAAAACAGCTTTAAAAGAGTTTTGCAACCTCACTGTTCTGCAAATCAAGCCTAGTGCATTCACTCTCAAAGGGTGGTGACAATCTGCTAACTGAGGTGATCTGTTTCTGACAGTTCTCCAGTTCATTGGAAAAGATTACTCAGGAGTAAATAATCTCTACCTTATCAGAATTGATATACAGGTAGTGTATTCTCTATTTGTACATCTGAAAACTGAACACATCAAAAAAATGGAATTGTCTTTTGAATGGACGCTAATGTGAGCCAACACGAATGTCACCTACCTTTTGCCAGGGAAGTCTGTGACTTGAGCTGACATGAACCTGGCAAATGGAGAAACAACCTAGTATTTGTAGATTATAGCTAGCCTTGGTTTAGGTTATTGTAGTGTAAGCAGGCCTACCGTGTAAACAATAGGTCAGAAAACTGAAAATATCTGAATTTCGAAACGCAATCGGCTCCAAAGGTTTCGGTAAAAGATACTCGACCTGTATTGGGAGGCTCGGGGAGGGAAAAGAATTGATAAGTATCTATGTGTTGGCTTCTACAGTTGCCTTGCTTACGCTCTTGCAACTGCCATTTCCGAACACACCTTTTATTCACGGCAATCCTCTCCTGTAACCTCTCCTTTAACGCAATAGTGCTTTTAATTGTTCATTTCAACAGATCTATTAAGATGAAGGCTGAATACATTTAGATGTTGCCACACTGCCCCAGCTTGTCAAAATTGCACATTCCGAAATTCACCGGCAGCCTTGCCGGGTGGATTGAGGGCAGCACGGTAACACAGTGGTTAGCACCGTTGCTTCACAGCAGGGTCCCAGGCTCGTTTCCCAGCTTGGGTCACTGACTGTGCGAAGTCTGCACGTTCTCCCAGTGTCTGCGTGGGTTTCCTCCGGGTACTCCGGTTTCCTCCCACAGTCCAAAGATGTGCAGTTTAGGTGGATTGGCCATGCTAAATTGCCCTTAGTGTTCAAAAAGGTTGGGTGCGGTTACTGGGTTATGGGAGGGTGGAGGTGTGGGCTTGGGTAGGGTGCCCTTTCCAAGGGCCAGTGCAGACTTGATGGGCTGAATGGTCTTCTTCTGCACTGTAAATTCTATGATTCTATGATTTTTCTCCTCTATATCTCACTGATTCAAACTGCACCACTGGCTTTTGGAAACCATGGGCGGGATTCTCCAACCCCCCGCCGGGTCGGAGAATCGCCGGGGGCTGGAGTGAATCCCGCCCCCGCCGGGCCCACCCCCGGCGATTCTCCGGCCCGCGATGGGCCGAAGTCCCGCCGCTGTCAACGCTCTCCCGCGGCATCGATTAAACCACCTACCTTACCGGCGGGAGCAGGCGGCGCGGGCGGGCTCCGAGGTCCTGGGGGGGGTGCGGGGCAATCTGGCCCTGGGGGATGCCCCCACGGTGGCCTGGCCCGCGATCGGGGCCCACCGATCCGCGGGTGGGCCTGTGCCGTGGGGGGCACTCTTTTTCTTCCGCCTTCGCCATGGTCTTCACCAAAGGCCTTCCACGCCAGCCGGTGGAGCGGAAACCACTCCGGCACGGGCCTAGCCCCTCATGGTGAGGGCTTGGCCCCTATCTCCGCACCTTTGGGGCGGCCCGACGCCAGAGTGGTTCCCGCCTCTTCATCACGCCGGGACCTCCCGCCCCGCTGGGTAGGGGAGAATCCCGCCCCGGTGGGTAGGGGAGAATCCCGCCCCTTGTTCAAGACCTTGCAAGTCTGTAACTTGGATTGTCCAGGAGACTGGGATGAATGAAGTAATATTGATTATGCTCAGCTGAATTAAAAGTATTTGCATAAAACTAACCTGTTTGTTCAGAAAACACCCTCATAATTTAATGACCATTCTGATAGAAGAACATTTATTTTAACAATGGTCAGGAATGATCATTTTTCAACCATGAAGCATCATGTTGAAAACAAATGGAAAATTGCAAAAAGCAAGGCTTTAGAATGTGTGAAAATTAAGGTCGATTCTTGCTGAGTTTCAGAAAATTAAAGCGGGAATTGAACTGAAAACATAAAATCGAGATTATTCCTGTCATTTACTTCAGATTTGAGACTCCAATCTGAAACAGTTTGAATGAAGATAATCCTGTGAAACTTTAGCACCTCAGTGAGGCCCTTTGTGAATGAAGTTAAGACAATCAGCTATGGAATACAGTCAATCAATTATTCAATTGTGTTCCCTATAATAATAGAATCCCCACAGTGCCGAAGGAGGCTGTTTGGCCCATCGGGACCGCACCAACTCTCTGAACGAGCACCCTACCTAGGCCCACTCCCCTGCTCCACCCCTGCAACCCCTCACATTGGTCATGGCCAATTTACTTAACCTGCACATTTCTGGACTGTGGGTGGAAACAGGAGCACCCGGGAGAAAGCCACGCAAGCGCGGGGAGAACGTGTAAACGCCACAGTCACCCAAGGCCGGAATTGAACCTGGGTCCCTGGTGCAGTGAGGCGGCAGTGTTAACCACTGTGCCGCCGTGCCACCCTTGAAAAGTCAGCAAGCTGTCATGACAGCTGCATCACACACCGGTTGGAATTCCCAGACCTGAAGCATGTGGATGGAGGAAGTCTTTCGGCGACAGAGTTGCGGGTCAGTAATGCCACTTTTAATTCCTCCAACCCTCAGTATGGCAGTTGCCAGAGGTCACTCCTCCACAATGCAATTGTGGCCACATGTTATTTGAATTTTTTTTTAGGCATTGTCAGATGATAACTCCCTCATTTTCCCATCGACATCATCGACAGTAAGAGGAGGCCTGAAAAATAGAGCCTGAGAAAGGAATGCCAGCGACCCAGGGCCCAAGGATCGATCCCAACTCCCAGAAATACCTGCCAAGAGTGCGGTTGAAGATGTGACTCGAGGATCAGGCTCATCAGCCACTCAAGGATTCACAAAAATCATGCCCAGTAACACGGAGTTGCTTAGGTGGACAATCTTACTAGTTAGTTAGTGAGTGACCAGCAAAGAAGAGGACGACATCACCAACTTCCATCTCACCTGGTGGGGTTGCCAACTATCCCGAGCCCTTTATGCTCCCATTGGCCCCTTTGTTTGTGGGGCCCGACCAAAGTCCCCAATTGGACAGGTGGTCCAGGTGCACCCCCTTAATTGGTCGTTTCTTTGAAACTCTTCTCTAAAGTACCACCGCGTCTACTCCCGCATGTCGGCCTGGCACCAGGATTGGAATCTTGGACCTAAAATCCAGCCCCATTTTTCAGACCAATCATCTATTGTTTGATGGATCTGAAACATCTTCCACTAATTCCCCATAGATGATGCCGACCTGCTGATTATTTCCAGCATTTTCTGTTTTTATTTTAATTCCAGCACTCGCAGAATTTCACTTTTGCATTAATATTCCTCAGCATCACTACCTCAGGGACTGAGAAACTGGATCATGTTGCGCCTGTATTATAGTTTTTAAAAAAGAGAGACTTAAGACCCCAATATGTTAGGAGATGATGAGCATGTTTATTCTACTGCAATTCTATTACCTGCTTTATTGCTTAGGACTTTCTTCAAATGTCCAGGTGTAGGCCTAAAAGCCATTTCCAAATCCAAATTGGTGAGGGAGGCGGGGGGGGGGGGGGGGGGGGGGGGGTGTTAAGTGTATTTCAAGGCCCCCTTGCAAAATCTGCTTTGCTGCAGTTAGTTCCTTCAAACGCTTGGCACTTAGTCCAGCAGCCCCTAAAGAGGCCGCTGGAGGCTGCAACTGGAGTTTAGCTTTTTAAAATTTACTTCACTATGGAGATAGTCACTCCAGATAGCCATGGCCAGTTCTGATCATTGCTCCTTTCTCTACAACCAGTTTCTCCCAAGGATCTCAGCTGGCTCAACAGTGTCTGGGCCAGCTGATCTTGACCCTGTCCCAGACTGTCGAGCTACTGCTGGGACTGACACTCACATCTTGCAGATGAGGCTGGTGGCCAATCTTCTCTGACTAAATCCATTCATTCTTTTAGAATGTATGTACATGGTGAGCAGTTTTAAATATCTGGTAATTGAAATGACAGATTCAGAGATTTTAGTCCTAATTCAATGAATATAATATTGACGTCAACAAACCTTGGAACATAAACATTGGAGGCTATTCCCTGAAGGATGAGAAAAAGGCTAGACAGGAGATGAAGTAAGTCCCCTTATTCCAAGTAATTTCTGCTCAGGCCATGTTTAATTGCTGCTTGAATAGGGGACTATGCAGATTGGAAAGTTGAATGCCGCATTAACCTTTTACCTAACATGTTTTGTATTTTTTCTTTTACATGTGATTTGTGGAGGTGATGGAATTTATCGACATTGGTTCTGGTTGAACTCTTCATCTTCCACCCTCCAAGTCACCCAAAATTCAGCTGCTGATTCCAAGCTTGTACCATAAGGCGTAGGAGCAGAATTAGGCCACTTGGCCCCTCGAGTCTGCTCCGCCATTCAATCATGGCTGATATTTTTCTCATCGCCATTCTCCTGCCTTCTCCCCATAACCCCTGACCCGCTTATTGATCAAGAACCTATCTATCTCTGTCTTAAAGACAGTCAGTAATTTGGCCTCCACCACCTTCTGTGGTAAATAGTTCCACAGATTCACCACCCTCTGGCTGAAGAAATTCCTCCTCATCTCTGTTTTAAAGGATCTGAGATGGTGTCCTCTGGTTCTAGTTTTTCCTGCAAATGAAAACATCCTCTCCACGTCAATTCTATCCAGGCCTCGCAGTATCTTGTAAGTTTCAATAAGATCCTCTCTCATCGTTCTAAACACCAACGGGTACAGACCCAGAGTCCTCAAACATTCCTCATACGACAAGTTCTTCATTCCAGGGATCATTCTTGTGAACCTCCTCTGGACCCTTTCCAAGGCCAGCACCTCCTTCCTTAGGTATGGGGCCCAAAAGTGCTCACAATACTCCAAATGGGGTCTGACCAGAGCCTTATACAGCCTCAGAAGTACAGAAGTACATCCCTGGTCTTGTATTCTAGCCCTCTTGACATGAATGCTAACATTGCATTTGCCTTCTTAACTACCGACTGAACCTGCACATTAACCTTAAGAGAATCGTGAACAAGGACCCCCAAGTCCCTTTGTGCTTCTGTTTTCTGAAGTATTTCCCCATTTAGAAAATAGTCTATGCCTAGATTCCTCCTTCCAAAGTGCATAACCTCACACTTTTCCACATTGTATTTAATTTGTCACTTCTTTGCCCACTCTCCTAGCTTGTCGAAGTCCTTCTGCAGCCCCCGTGCTTCCTCAATACTACCTGTCCCTCTACAGATCTTTGTATCATCTGCAATCTTAGCAACAGTGCCTTCAGTACCTTCTTCAGGATCATTAATGTATATTGTAAAAGGATGTGGTCACAGCACAGACCCCTGAGGCACACCACTAGTCACCGGCCGCCATCCTGAAAAAGACCCCTTTATCCCCACTCTGCCAGTCAGCCAATCCTCTATCCATGCCAGGATCTTACCCTGAACACCATGAGTTCTCAACCAAACCCCATTCACCCATCATTCCTGTGCTCGCTGAGCTACACTGGCTCCTGGTTCACTGACACCTGGCGTTTAAATTTTTTAGTTCTGTTTCCAAATCTCTCATTGCTGTTGTTCCTCCTTATCTCCATTAACACCTCTGGCCTACAATACTCCAAAGTCTGAGTACACTTCCAATCATGGCCTCTTGAACATTTTCAACATCCAGCACTGGGAGCCGTGCCTTCAACCGCCTACTCCCTGTGAGTTCTGGAATTCCTTCCCTAATTCTCCTCCCTTCTCACTCTCAAGGTCTTAGATCAAGCTTTTGTCTTTTTTACCTGTCGTCATATTATCTCTTTATGTGACTCAAAGTCGTACATTCCCCAATAATGCTTGTGTGAAGTGCTTTGGAAGTTTTACCACATTAAGGATGCTATGCAAATGCAGGTTATTGTTGGCTAAGATCAAAATTTGATTGTCCTGCAGTTCCTAATCCACAGTAGTGGCTTTGATTTTTTTTTAAAGTCATTGCTAGGTCAAGGTTACGGCATTCTGGCCTTCCATATATTACTGATTGCTCAGTATCAGATTGTCTTCAGTGTTTCAATTGTGAAATCCATACCTCCATTTCGTATGATAATTAGGGTATATTGCAAATGACTACTTTGTTGGTATGTGTTTTTCCAGAAATATTATACAGGAGTGCAATAGCAGTATCGATAACGAGCTGAGTGATATTGATAATTATCTGTGTTTTGCTTCTGACATAGAATAATTTCTATGTCAAGTTGGCCATCACATTTCTTACAAATATGAAGTGTCAATGATTTAGGGTTATTTAAAAAAAATCAGAAATCAAATAACTTGAATTGCTAATCCTGAGGTCCTACTTCAAATCGCATACCATTTGGACTTGGAAACAAATCACCTTGCTTTCATCATCATTGAACCAAAGTCATGGAATCTCATACCTAATGATGAATGGCTCCAGAGCCAGATGGTCAAGTACGAAACTAGATGGAAATTCTTTAGTTAGATAGTTTGTTTATTTACTAACTGCAGCATGTGGTATTATAGGTATTACGGTACCTGAGAGGCTAAAGTACCATTGGTAGAACCTGTATGCTTGCTATTGGCTAGAGAGTATAATAGCTCTGCCCTGGTAGGTGGGGTATAAGAACCCGTGCCGCCCCAGCAGCCCTCATTCTGTACCTGAGCTACTGGGGGAAACATCTAGCTTATTAAAGCCTTCAGTTAGACTACAACCTCGCTTTAGTGGTCATTGATTGTGCATCAATTTAATAAGCTAGATTTTTAAGAAGAAAGGATGGAGCTCCGAATCAAACCGGAGTGTCTGCAACTTAGCCCCCACGCGGCGAACTCAGCGGCAATCTTTAAGAACTGGCTGGCGTGTTTTAAAGGGTATCTCGAGACGGCCGAAAACCCATGGGAGAGCAGAAACTGCATGACCTGCACTCAAGGGTGAGCCCGGTGATTTACACCCTCATCGAGGAAGCGGAAGACTTCAATGCAGCAATCGAGCTGCTAAAAGGACACTTTATTCGCCCGGTAAACCAGGTCTACGCCCGGCACCTGCTTGCAACAAGGTGACAAACCCCTGGGGAATCGTTGGAGGGATTCTACCGCGCACTACTGGTGCTGGGAAGAAGCTCCCCGCAGCGGCTGAACCCGAGACTTCCCCCGTTCCCCACAGGCCTGCGCTGCAAGGCAGCCTGGCAACCCCGAGGGGCCCCGCTGCTACTTTTGCGGGCAGGCCAAGCACTCCCGCCAGCGCTGCCCGGCCCGCGCATCCACCTGCAAGGGATGCGGCAAAAAGGGCCATTTCGTGGGGGTATGTCAGGCACGAGCGGTGGCCGCAGTCTCCAGCGGGGAATCCGGACTGCCACCACAAACCTCTCCACGGGCCCTGTGCGGCCAGCGGTCGCCGCCACCCCCATATCCCAGGGTCACATGCGGACCCAGGGCGCCGCCATCTTGTTCTGCGGACGCCACGCTGGAGGGATGGGCGCTGCCGTTTTGTGCACCCCCAGCCATGTGCGACCTATGGGAGACGCCATCTTAGATGAACCCCCAGGACCCCAGCTCGGCCGACCACACACTGCCTGAACAGAATTCTCAACTACTGCGATTGGCCTCGGTGACTCTGGATCAGTCTCGACCTCGAACACTCTCAACCTCTACGACGACCGTTTTCATCAACGGGAACGAGACGCCCTGCCTAATTGACTCTGGGAGCACGGAGAGCTTCATACACCCCGACACGGTAAGGCGCTGTTCCCTCCTCATCCACACTGTTAATCAAAAAATCTCACTGGCCTCCGGTTCCCACTCAGTGGAGATAAAGGGGTTTTGTGTAGCAAACCTCACAGTCCAGGGAAGGGAGTTCAAAAATGTCCATCTCTACGTCCTTCCCCACCTCTGCGCGGCTACACTCCTGGGTTTAGACTTCCAGTGTAACCTTCAAAGTCTGACCTTCCAATTTGGCGGCCCTATACCCCCCCTCACTGTCTGCGGCCTCGCGACCCTTAAGGTCAACCCGCCTTGCCCGTTTGCGAACCTCACCCCGGATTGCAAACCCGTCGCCACCAGGAGCAGACGCTACAGTGCCCAGGACCGGATCTTTAGTAGGTCAGAGGTCCAAAGGCTACTGAGGGAAGGGGTCATTGAAGCCAGTAACAGCCCCTGGAGAGCTCAAGTAGTGGTGGTAAAGACCGGGGAGAAGCATAGGATGGCCATCGACTACAGTCAGACCATCAACAGGTTTACGCAGCTGGACGCGTACCCTCTCCCCCGCATATCCGACCTGGTAAACAGGATTGCGGATTATAAGGTCTTCTCCACGGTGGATCTCAAGTCCGCCTACCACCAGCTCCCCAACCGCACTAGTGACCGCAAATACACTGCCTTCGAGGCAGACGGGCGGCTCTATCACTTCTTAAGGGTTCCCGTTGGTGTCACTAACGGGGTCTCGGTCTTCCAGCGTGAGATGGACCGAATGGTTGACTGGTACGGTTTACAGGCAACATTCCCGTATCTCGATAATGTCACCAACTGCGGCCACGACCAACAGGACCACGACATCAACCTCTGAAAATTTCTCCAGACCGCTAAAACCCTTAACCTAACATACAATAAGGATAAATGCGTGTTTAGCACTGACCGTCTAGCCATTCTAGGCCCCGACCCTGAACGCATGCGCCCCCTTATGGGGTTCCCCCTCCCTCGCTGCCCTAAGGCCCTGAAATGCTGCCTAGGGTTTTTTAGCTACTACGCCCAGTGGGTCCCCAACTATGCGGACAAGGCCCGTCCCCTGATCCAATCCACAGTTTTTTCCCTGTCGATAGAGGCCCGCCAGGCCTTCAGCCGCATCAAAGCAGACATTGCAAAGGCCACGGTGCACGCCATCGATGAGTCCCTCCCCTTCCAGGTCGAGAGCGATGCGTCCGACGTAGCTCTGGCGGCAACCCTCAACCAAGCGGGCAGACCTGGGCCTTCTTCTCCCGTACCCTCCATGCTTCCGAAATCCGCCACTCCTCAGTCGAAAAGAAGGCCCAGGCCATAGTAGAAGATGTGCGACATTGGAGGCATTACCTGGCCGGTAGGAGATTTACTCTCCTCACGGACCAACGGTCGGTTGCTTTAATGTTCGATAATGCACAGCGGGGCAAGATAAAAAACGATAAGATCTTGCGGTGGAGGATCGAACTCTCCACCTACAACAACGAGATCTTGTATCGTCCCGGGAAGCTAAACGAGCCTCCTGACGCCCTGTCCCGTGGCACATGTGCCACCGCACAAGTGGACCACCTCCGAGCCCTCCACGAGGACTTCTGCCACCCGGGGGTCACTCGCTTTTTCCATTTCGTCAAGACCTGCAACCTGCCCTACTCCATTGAGGAGGTCAGGACTGCCACCAGGGACTGCCAAATCTGCGCAGAGTGCAAACCGCACTTCGACCGGCCAGAGATAGTGCACCTGATAAAGGATTCCCATCCCTTTGAACCCCTCAGCATGGACTTCAAAGGCCCCCTCCCCTCCACCGACCGCTACACGTACTTCCTGAACGTGATTGACGAGTACTCCCGGTTCCCATTTGCCATCCCCTGCCCTGACATGACGGCCTCCACCGTCATCAAGGCCCTCCATAGCATCTTTGCACTGTTCAGGTTCCCGCTTACATACACAGCGATAGGGGATCCTCCTTTATGAGCGACGAACTGCGTCAATTCCTGCTCAGCAAGGGCATCGCCTCAAGCAGGACGACTAGTTACAACCCCCGGGGTAACGGACAGGTAGAGAGGGAGAACGGAACGGTCTGGAACAGCGTCCTACTGGCCCTACGGTCCAGGAACCTCCCAGTCTCCCGCTGGCAAGAAGTCCTCCCGGATGCCCTCCACTCCATCCGATCACTACTTTGTACAACCACCAATCAGACACCTCACGAACGTCTCCTTGTCTTCCCTGGGAAGTCCTCCTCTTGGAACTCGCTCCCGACCTGGCTGGCAGCACCTGGACCCATCCTGCTCCGAAAACACGTGCGGGCGCACAAGTCGGACCCGTTGGTCGAGAGAGTCCATCTGCTCCATGCTAACCCCCAGTACGCCTATGTGGCGTACCCCGACGCCCGCCAAGACACGATCTCCCTACTCCATGCACATTCCAGCCACCAGTCCCACCCTCCCCTCCACCGCGGCGCCTTACAGGAGGATCGGTCCTTCCGCCGCCCCCGTCTAGGCCCCCCCCCCCACCCACCGACGCCCCCCACAGGTGCTCCCTTCCCAGGTCAGCCGTTTTCCCCACCAGCGCCATTTAGGGGTGACGAAGCTGCCATGGAGATCGAAGCCACGCTCCCGGAGTCACAGAAGCCCGAGCCTCCCACCGGAGTCACCACCGAGGCTCCGACGATCACAGAGGACGACCAGGGCCCCCGATCGACTGACTGCTTCATTTTAACTGTAATCTGTAAATATAAACCGCCAAATGTACATAGCTATCAGACTTGTAAATAGTTACTAAACACTGTACAGAGGTATTACGGTACCTCCATAACTAATTATACCATGTTGTGATGTTTTGTAGTTTCTGGCCACCACCCCGCTGGACTTTTTTTTAACAGGGGGTGAATGTGGTATTATAGGTATTACGGTACCCGAGAGGCTAAAGTACCATTGGCAGAACCTATAAGCTTGCTATTGGTTAGACTGTATAATAGCTCCGCCCTGATAGGCCGCCCCAGCAGCCCTCATTCTGTACCTGAGCTGCTGGGGGAAACATCTAGCTTATTAAAGCCTTCAGTTGGACTACACCCTCGCTTTTGTGGTCATTGATCGTGCATCACAGCATTACATATGTCTACCTCCAATCTACTAACCCACCTCGTGTCAATTAACATAACATTAACATCTAACAACATCGAGATAGCACCATCAGCATAAAGACTGTAGCAGTTCAAAGCTCTGATCCAACTGATCAGAAGGAGTAGGAATAGAGAGTTAATGCGACTATGTGACCAGCACCACAGACATATCAAAAACTAAACAGTGACAACAATCTAACAACTTAATAAAAAGCAGGCATGGAAATCATTTTTCTAAAAATGTTTGCCTGATATTGTTTTCTCTTGGTTTTCCCTCACTAATCCATGTCCAACCCTAAACATAAGATTGCTAACATGTTAAATGCAGAAAATTCATAAACTTCATAACTGATATTAAAAACAGACATGTCAAAGTTTTTTGTCTTTCTATCATCAGGACACTTCACAAGAATACTGATAGATGGGGAAAGCAATAATTTATACCATATGAGAAGAAAGTGATGATTAGTTGCCAAGTAGACTGATTGGTAGAAGTGTTGCCATGGAGAATGCACCAGGTGACTGCCAAGCATTGCTTGAAATTTAAACCAGACAGTCTGACCCTGACCCCTGAGGAATGAGTCAGCAAATGGCTGTCACTTATTTTGTGCATTCTCCATGGCAATGCCTCTACCAATCAGAGCCCACTTGCCGACCAGTCAGCATTTCATCTCTTACAGTACAAAGTTAGTTTTCCCTTATGTCAGTGTTCTGATGAGTCAAGGCGAAAAGCTTCTACATGTCTCTTTTTTTCAGAAATACTCAAGTTCTGTATTGCCAAACAATCATTAGATATAAAAATGTATTTTTTTTGTCCCAGAGTACCTTCAATAACATTTTTACTTGGAAACCTGAGCCTCTCTTCAAACTTGGACTTGCTGTTGACAGGTTTTCCAAAACTCCAATTTGCACAATTAAATAAATTCATAATTACACCCCTGCCAGGAATTTTCAGGATACTACAAGCCAAGTGTGTACAATTCAGAGCATGTTTAGCATGCATCAATATGACTCAGAGAAAACGGAAACCTCAGGTGGCAACACTGTTTTGCGGGTGTGTTTCTCCAATTGGTCTGAAAAGAATCAGGGAGGTGAATATTAAAAGCTTTTCAAGAAGGTGTTATCCAGTGTTTAGCTTTTAATTCGGAGAGTGTTGCTGGCCCAGTAAAAGTGATGGGGGTTGGCTACGTGATTAAAGTACCTGAATTTCATTTTCAAACTGAAAACTCAGAATCCCAGAATTGTTAAGGCGCAGAAGGAGGCCAAACGAGCCGCATGAGTTAGTGCCATTGCCCTGCCTTTTCCCCATACCCCTACACATTGTCTCTTCTCAAATAATCATCTATTGCCCTCTTGAATGCGTTGGTTGAACCTGCCTCCACCACACTACCAGGCAGTGCATTCCAGACCCGGACCACTCGTTGAGTGAAGAAGTTTTACCTCACATCACATTTGCTTCTTTGCAAATCACTTCAAATCTGCGCTCTTGTGTTCTTGATCCTTTGACGTGCGGTAACGGTTTCGCCCTATCAACTCTGTACAGCCCCGTCATGATTTTGAACATCTCTATCAGATCTCCTCTTGGCACGCTTCTCTCCAAGGAGTACAGTCCCAACTTCTCCAATCTATCTTCGTAACTGAAGCTTCTCATCCATGGAGCCATTCTTGTAAATCAATCTCTCTTCATATAAAAAATTATTTATGCAGATGCAGTGGGTAAGCAAACATTCATTATGTATTTCCCTCAGATCAATCATAAAAATAAAACAATATTTGTGATCAGAGGTTTTAGGCACAGCTATTCAAATTATTTTGACATTATATATGGCAGCACCCTTCACTACTTCTTTCGGCAATACTAACACCCTTGCAACAGTAACATGGGGCGGGATTCTCCGACCCCCCGCCGGGTCGGAGAATCGCCGGGGGGTGGCGGGTGGCGTGAATCCCGCCCCCGCCGGCCGCCGAATTCTCCGGCACCGAAAATTCGGCGGGGGCGGGAATCGCGCCGGTCGGCGGGTCCCCCCCCCCCCCCCCACCCCCCCCCGTCCCCCCCCCCCCCCCCCCCCACGAATAAGATTTTCCAGCCCGCGATGGGCCGAAGTCCCGCTGCTATCATGCCAGTCAAGCCGGTGTGAATCAAACCACCTACCTTACAGCCGGGACTGGCGGCGCGGGCGGGCTCCAGGGTCCTGGGGGGGGGCGCGGGACGATCTGGCCCCGGGGGTGCCCCCACGGTTGCCTGGCCCGTGATCGGGGCCCACCGATCCGCGGGTGGGCTTGTGCCGTGGGGGCACTCTTTTCCTTCCGCCTCGGCTATAGCCTCCGCGATGGCCGATGCGGAAGTGACCCCCCCTTGCGCATGCGCGGAGATGACGTCAGCAGCCGCTGATGCTCCCGCGCATAAGCGGACTTCCGCCGGCCTGCTAAGTCCCTTCGGCTCCGGCTAGCGTGGCACCAAAGAACTTTCCCGCCGGCCGGCAGCACGCCAACCACTCCGGCACGGGCCTAGCCCCTCAAGGTGAAGGCTTGGCTCCTAAAGGAGAAATCCGCACCTTTGGGGCGGCCCGACGCCGGAGTGGTTCCTGCCACTCCATCCCGCCGGGACCCCCCGCCCCGCCGGGTAGGGGAGAGTCCCGGCCATGTTCTGACTCATTCTGAGCAATGCCACATCAGATCCCTCAGTATACTTCAGCGTTGGAATGCCCAACACACAGGCAAATTTCCATGTTATATTTAAGAAATGTATGTAAAACGAGGAAAGGAATTAACCTTGAATGACGTCAGCATATGCTGGACACAGAAATAAGACTATGTGGCCCTAAACAGGCAGACAAGATCAAACACAACCCCATTGTGGTAGCATAGTAATACAGAGATATGGTTACACGGTCAAATGCTTCTGTCATTCCAGAGAGGCCTTTGACTCTATGAACATTGCCAAGGGAAATCTACTGGCGAGATACTTTAATGAACTTCAATAATTATTTGCATTTTTACAAAAGAAACTGAGTGATCACAGTCTACTTTTAAATAGTTGCTATGTGCCTTGATTTGCAATTTAAATCTTTCAGTAAAGTTAACTCATTCTTGAAATATGGGCATTGCTGACATTTACTGCCCATCTCCGGTTTCCCTGAGAAGTTGGTATTACAACAGAGGGATTTGCCAGCAACTTTAGCGGCAGCTATGAGTCAGCCAGGCTTGTATGGGACTGGAGTCACATATAGGCCAGACTGGGTAAAGATGACAAGTTTCTTTAGTGAACCATCTAATAGCTGGATAGCTGCCTGGTCACATTTGCCAAGACCAACTTTATTTTCAGATTTAATTTTTTATTTATAAATTTAGAGTACCCAATTTTTTTCCCCCAATTAAGGGGCAATGTAGCATGGCCAATCCACCTAATTTGCACATCTTTTGGGTTGTGGGAGCGAAACCCACGCAGACATAGGAAGAATGTGCAAACTCCACACGGACAGTGACCCAGGCCCGGGATTCGATCCCGGGTCCTCAGCGCTGTAGTCCCAGTGCTAACCACTGCGCCACATGCCACCCTCTTTTCTGATTTAATTTAAAGTGAAATCAAATTATTGCACCATAATGGTGGGATTTGAACTCATGTTCCCTGGATTATTAGTCCAGTCTTCTGCACGACTAACCCAGTAGCATAAGCACCATGCTGATGTTACCATACACTGCGAACAAGTAACACAATGGTTCTGAAATACTATCGTTATTTTTTCATAAAGATGTCTCACTATAAGGGAGTCTGAACAATTAATCCTTTGATCGCTAAGAGCTTCAAGATGCTCCAATGTTTTTAATAGATGCTGGCTGGGCAACAGGGCCTGAATTTATCAGAAATTCAAGCTTCTTCAGTAGAGGCACAGTGACCGTGCCTTGGCTCTGAGAATTCATGTGAGAAAGTGCCACAACCTCCAGATGAAGTGCTGCAACCTGCCAGCATAAGTGCAAGATGAAGTTGGGTAAAAGAGAGTTATTAAATAGAACATACCAAACATGAGTCTCTCTTCATTTAGTTCTCAATGGAATTTACTATCTCAACCCTACCCCCTCAAAGCAATAAATTTGATTTAGTGCATTATTTTGCGCAGACGTTGCAGCTGAAGGGACTTTAATACAGCTAAAGAGATATTTCTTGGTTCACCAGTTACATTTACCTTTCTCGGAGTTCAAAGACGTTCCTTCGTGCTTTGTGCTATTTATAGCATAACTGGTGGTAGACAGTGGGTTCCTGGTTGCAAACCCCATTTCACATAAGTACACATATATACATATAGACAATTATAGAAAGAAGAACTTATGCCTTGTGTGTACTTACGTGGCATGATGCCTTGGTCTGCTAGCTGCTCGCGGGTTCGTCGCTGCTGGAGTCGGAGTTGTAGAACTGTGACAAAAACAAAATTTGCAGAGATCAGAACTCAAGCCCTTCAGTAGCATCTGTGAAGTAAGTGCTTGTTGGCTGCACTGAGGGTAATTGGACTTGGATGAGGAGGGGGTCCATGGCACCTGTTTGACGTCAGCCAGGCAGGCGGAGGACGTTGGTGGCAATCAGAGACAATCTGCGACTACCATACCTATCCCTATTAAAAAGCTCCTCCCTTTGTGTCAGATGTTTCCCAGAAATACGTTCACCTTTTGAGATGTTAATTCGCGTTTGCTGTACGTTTTGTTTTGAAAAGCAAATATGTGTTCAGCCAGAACATTTACATTATTTGACCATGATCTCTTGCTGAAGGTAACAAGCCTGTTGAAAATATATTTTACGCTGCAGGTCGCTTCTTTGCATTTTGTGGCTTTTACACAGGGAACAACAACGTGCAGCATTACAGTGTTAACAAGGTGGTAGCATCCTTGAGGTTTGAATTACATAAATAAACTGCAACAACAAAACAAAGATCAAGCAGTTTGTAAAACTTGAGATAGGTTAGCGCCTTGGAATTTCCAGAGTCTATGTGTTATGTAGGCCATGCAGTTTATAGGAAGAGAGACAACTCCCACCAGTTGTTGAACCAGGTGAGAGACATGGAGAAAAGCATGGACACCTACCTAATGGTGTAATGCTGCAGAATTGGGCAAGTTGTTTTATTGCACCTTCTGATTCTCACAAAAAAAAATCCATTCTAGTATTTGGCAACCATGTCAATTAGAATTTATTTTATACTTTGAGTGGAATATAGCAGCAAGTGCTAAATTTAACAACAGCTATACATAAAATACAAATTAAACTTTAGGATGACAAGTGGAGAGTAGATCTGGCTTTTAAAAAAAAAATCAAAGTTTACCAAGATTCCTCCCCCTTTCTAATTCTGGGCAGAATCTTACCACCGTTAAAGATATTCAGAGATCGGGACCAAAAGTAGGGTACTGATGCTGGCTGGCAGAGGAACACATGGGAGACTCGAGATGGAGGAAAATTTTAAATTATTGTTGCCAGAGCTGTCGGGAATCATCGTGTAGAGGTTTGGTTTGGAGGTTGGGGAGGGGGGAATAAATAAATGAGTCTTTGCTGGTTCCCCAGGCCTGCCACAGGTGGTCACCTGCAGGGACCTGCCAGGTTTCTGCACGTGCTACAGTTAATTGACACTAATTAACGACCCATTGCTGCTGGGTTTTCATTGCTTAACCACGTCCAGCAGGATCTGCCGCAAGTGGAATCAGGTTGGGTGGCTGAGTTGAAGCGCCACTTTGAAAAATCTCCCACCCACCCGTCCGCCACCAAAGCTGACTTTGCGCGGCTGGTAGGATTCCGCATATTCTATTCTCTCTGGAAGAAAGTGTAACCAGGGTCATGGGTTACCCCAATTACTACCAACAGCACTCGGTGATTCACCAACAAAAGGTGGATTTGCAATAGAGCAAACCAGCTACTCCCACTATCCTTTTGAATGTTTTAGGCAGCAACCAGTCAGCACAGCACTATTTGTTGTGCATTTAAGTTACCACTGATTAGCAATACGACTGTGCATACAAGCGATTAGCCTATGTTTGACCTGCCGCTGATAACGATTTGGCAAAAAGATGGCAGCACAAAGTTTCTACCTTTAAGAAAATATAGAAACACTTAAGATTGATACAACGATATGCATGTAGATGATTCAACACTGATACAAAAGCAAAATACTGCAGCTGTCGGAAATCTGAAATAAAGACAGAAAATGCTGGAAATCCTCAGCATGTCCGTCAGCATCTGTGGAGATAAATAGGATGATGACTACCGGTGTGACAGACTTTTAGGAAGTACAAACAGGGCACAATCGCTTGCAGTCTTTCAATTTTTGAGTTCAGAGAGGCATTCCACTGTCTGTACTTCTTAAAGGATACATCATTGAATTTTATTGCCTGCAGGTCATTTCATACATCTGCAAAGAGGTGCTTTATGTACAGCTGCACTTATTCAGCAAGGACCTCTTCATGGTCTTGGCATTTCTGTGGTTGAGGGATGTAACCACAGATTTTATGAGGGTACATGTGCATGTGTGCTGACTTCCATTTAGCTGTAGAAAATGCTTGTTAGCAAATCCACAAAAGTGTTGTGAAGGGGAGTCGAGGCCATGCGGGAGAATGAACAATATTTCAATTATGTTGAGACTTTAAAAAAATCTAGGATTAAAATGCTGTAATGAGGAAGTACGATTCCTTTTAAATGAAGCATTAAATTGTGTTCTGCCTGTTATGTGGAATTAAAGGCCACACGGTGCTATTCATGAACAGAGGGTCCTCCTGATGTCCTTGCAACAAGTTTCCCCTCCAGTCATCTCATTGTTCTTTGTGAGAGCTTGCTCAATGCAAAAACGGTTGCTGCAGTCTCAAGCTTTTCAACAGTGGCTGTGCGTCAAAGTAATTTTTGGACGTGAAGTGGTTTGGAACTCCTGGGAGGTGTGATAAGTAAGGCACTACACAAATTCTTCCTCTAACCAGATGCCCATGGATTTGCAATAGTGTGATACTCCCTCTAGTGGGTGCCCAGGGACTGACACAATACTCAAACGGCAGACAAGATTGAAAGGTTGGATCGAGATGCTGAGCTGCACAGATCGCCACCGGGCGATTTCAAAATAAAACAAAGTTAATACTGTTCTTTCCTCTTTTAAAAAATTTTGTGTTAACTGAAAAATATTCAATCGTTATTTAAGAACCAAACTCCGGTATCCAGGACAACAGCTGCACAAAATTGGAAGACAAACAAACAGCACAACCGTACAAATATATCGTGAAAAACAGGATGCACAGTTATAAACATGTCTTTTAAACAGAATCACGGCAGTGTGTGGTCCCAGCATAGTGAAACAAAAAAAACCGTGAACATCGAGAGGTTAAACACTGTCACATCCCTCAAGATAATTCAGAATTATGCTGTACAGCATCTGGACTATGGTATCAAACTTTCCTGAGAACTTGTTTACCATATGCCTGACCAACTCTTAAAACGGCCATTCAGAAATGCCAGTGCCAATGTTATGTATGTGCATCAGATTCAGATAGCCTGTGTGTCCTTAATACAGATATCACCTTGCTGGCGTTAAACTAACCAGCGAGGTACAGAATATGTCATAGGTTTCAGGATTGGAGATTTTTTTTTTACAAAAAAAGGTACAAGTTTCACATATACAAATCCAAATGGTGAATTCAAAGGGAGCAGCAGACCGGATCCTATTTACTACTGATGATTACCAACGCCCAATAATAGAAGCCATAACTTGTTTGGTGGCTAACAACTAGGAACAGTACAAGCGTTCAGGAACAACCCAGCATAAGCTCAACGTATGCACGTCATTACAGCTCAAGTTTATAAAAATGAGAAGCAGCTGAGCTTTAAGGGTAAAAAAAAAGCAATGTAAAATTGAGATGTTCAAACCTCCTTTTAATCCCTGGGAGATGAAATAAGAGCGAACGTAACAGCTGTCATCCTGGCTTCCATATACTTTGAAAGGCATGATCCCTGACAGATTGTCTTGTCTCTCTGTGGCATCAACCATGCTTAATTTCGCAAAAGAGTCACAGCCCTACAAGCACCTGATTGTAGTTGAGTGTTGTTGGAGGCCCCAGCCTCTACTAACTGTCCCCATACTTCCGAGTGTTTTCTTTAGAAACGAAAATGAATGGGCAGGGAAGCTCGCTTCAGATTATGAGATCATCCCCAGCACACCCTCCGGTGCTGTCAACCTGTGGAGAAAGCTTTTTTGCTGTCATGTTGGAACCTGCATAACATATTTCCTCACAAGTCCCGGCTGTTCTTTAGGCTGAACTGATCAACTCAAGCCTTCGGGAAGCTGCCTTTAAAAATAGAACCCTTTCAAAGATAGGCTGCTAGCTGAAAGTCAGGGTGAAGTGCTGAGGCCTCTGAACCGGCCACTGAAATCCAACCAGATGATTTATACACAACTGATCAAATTAAGCTGATAAAAATAGAACCACCAGTTGTCGGCTGTGAATACGTCTGCCCAACAGTTGCACCCTGGGTGAAAGTAAGCAAGTTGAAAACTGAGGACAATTTACACATTCTTGTTGCTTTTACTGTTGCGTTACTGCTAATACTGTGGCAGATGTTTGCTGCAAAGAGTTTTAAAAAACATTTGGAGAGAGCTATACAAAGTCAATACAATGCTACATGTCTGTCCTGCTATTCTGGCCCTTAGTAAACAGAATTGAATAACAGGCAAGGCAAGCAATATAATGGCCAGTCGATGTGATCCCCCTTTTGCTGACTGATCTCGACCCCCTTTAAGATTTTAAAAGAGCATTTTTGTGACCTGCACAAATTTGCAGTAATCCCACCTCTGACTTTCTATGATCAAAACTGCTATTTGGAGTAATCGATCCAAAGCTACTATGCTACGACCTTTTCAATGCACTTGTTAATGAGCACTCCATGTAGATTATGTGGTTAATTCTGTGATATCACCATTCTGGGATTCGTATGACTCATAATAGTTGTGGTCAAAACCTATTAAACCCAGTCCCGATCCTTTAAAAAGTCAAATGCTGGATTATTAATACTTATCTTATTTGGCCTATCTTGATGTTTCCATTCTATTAGTTTTAAAGTTAATTTTCTTACTTGTTAAGTTTCCTCAATTCCTTCTGAAATGCTGAGCCTCAGGTCTGTCAATGTCTCGATTGGATGTGTGCAAGCAGCCTCACGCGTGACTTATGTCCTCGTTCCCATCTCCTGACATCGCTAGGTCTTGATCAGGATTCAGCAGGAATGATACAGTATCCATTTCTTACATGGTTGTTACACTTGTGTACGGAAGGTTGAGGTGGTTGGGGGGGGGGGGGGGGGTTTGACCTGATGGAGGCATTTAAAACATTAAATGGTTTCAATATTGTGGATGGGGAAACTATTTCCTCCATTGGGGGGAAATCCAGAACGAGGGGATCCAATCTTGAATTTAGGTCGGAGATTAGAAAGCACTTTATTCCATGCTAGACGTCTTGGAAATCTGGAACTCTTACCACTAACAAGATGTGGATGGTGCAACAATTGGAGTTTTTGGTACTCAGATCAATAGATTCTTGTTAGGTATTGGTACGAAGGATATAGAGCAGTTGCAGATAAATGCAGTTGAGCGACAGATCAGCCACGATCTAACTGAATGACCGAGCAGACTCCAGGGAGTGAATGTTCCCATATGTTAGCGATCATACATTAATCGAGTTGTCTAAATACTCAGCACAGAGAGGCTGGGCGAGATTCTCTGATCCTGAGGCTAAGTGTTGACGCCGTCGTAAACGCTGTTGCGTTTCACGACGGCGTCAACATGCCCTCAGGAGCAGCGATTCTGACCCCTACAGGGGGCCAGCATGGTACTGGAGTGACCCACGCCACTCCAGCTACCGATGCCGGTGTTAAATGGGCACCGCGGGTCTGCGTATGCGCACTGCGACCGGCGCCAATGCGCGCGCAGTGGCTCCCTTCTCCGCGCCAGCCCCGAACAAACATGGCGTAGGGCTACAGGGGCCGGCGTAGAGTAAAGGAGGCCCCCAGCCCGAGAGGCCGGCCCGCCGATCGGTAGGCCCCGATCGCGGGCCAGGACACAGCTGAGCCCCCCCCCCCCCCGGGGTCGGACCCCCTCCCCCCTCCATCAGGCCACCCCCGGATGCATGCACACCGAGGTCCCGCCGGGTAAGACCACACGTGGACGGCGCTCGCGGGACTCTGTTTTTTGTGCGGCCGCTCGGCCCATCCCGGGCGGAGAATCGCCGGGGGCTCCGCTCCGGCACCAATGGCGCCGATTCTCCACTCTCCGGAGAATCGCCGGACTGGCGTTGAGGCAGCGTCGCGCGATACGCGCCTGGCCCGGCGATTCTCCGGCCCGCCGTGGGCTGAGAGAATCCCGCCCACTGTGTTTTGAAAATCGCAAAATAAAATAGAAAGCTTCTGAGATTCAATTACTATGCTAACCACATATTTAGGAACTTCTTTGTATCAGGAGGCTCATATCATCCTAGTCAGTCTCTTTTGAGAGTATTTTATTCTGCATCAAACTTGTTAAAGTGATTTACAGAGAGAACTTTATGCTGACAGTGAGTGCAAGGTGGATTAGGGGTGAGTGGCGGGCGGGGGGGGGGGGGGGGGTTGGGGGTGGAGGAGGAGGAGGGGGGGTGGCCTGAGTTTTCTTTAATAAGCCGGAAAATTAATATTCCCCCCAAAAAGCCAAACCCTGTATCCATCTAACAACTGTGGCGTGTGTGGAAAGCAATAGAGATACAGCTCAAGTGTAAATCCCAGCCAGAATCGAGACCGGGCACATGGCATCAACAGTCCTATCACTCAATAGTAAATGCACAGGACACCAACACATTTAGCAAGGCTGCCATGGTGGATCTTAGTCACAATGTTAAAGGTGAGGTTTTAGCACATCTCGAAAACAGCCAAAGTAGTGACACTTTTCAATCGCTCCCTTCATTTCCAATCACAGTTTTTCTGGTATTAATGGCTTATTCAGTGGTCACCTATTGACAGCAGAAAGTAGAAAGGAATAATTTGGTAATGAAGGTGATCGCAAGCATTTGTTCTTCCTCAAAAAATTTGAACTTTCAGCAATTATTTTTACAACGGGCAGTATTCTGCACCCTGACAGATGACTGAGGTTGAGAAATGTTCGAGATGAGTACAGGCTTGGTTACTCAATTAAAACCAAGGAGCTGCCAAGAAAACTTGCCCCTACAGCTCATCCTGATTGTTATCTTGCAAACCTTCCTGTGCATCGCCGCTCTTTTTAAGTGAACAGCAAAAGCTGTTTGGTAATTTATTAGACTGGGTATATAACTGTAGTTACAATTATGATATCTACAACTGCATTGGCAATCATTGCAACAGCGTGAGGTGATGCAGAGCATTTTCGGGTATTAAGACTGGCTCAACTCTTAAGTGTTTCCAAATCTACTTCGTATTTATTATGAACCTTTTTTACTTTCTCATTTTGCCCGTACCTGCCTGAACTCTCTCAACCATACTGCATCTGAGAGGGAGGGTGAGTCAATCACAGGTGCCTGAGGAATTCTATTATTTGGCTTTGCAAATTGTAAGTTTACTGCCATAGAAAGCCCTAATGAGCAATATATGGACACTGGCATATTTCAATTGCTAGTCAGTGTATTGCAAAGCACCATTTATATTTTGGCACCGTCCTGCTGAATCAGCTATCAGCCGTGGTTCAGTTTGCAGTACTTGTGCCCCGAAGTAGAAAATTGAGTGGACAAATGCTACTCCAGAAAAATGAGCACTATAGCTGACACTTCAGTGCAGTACAAACCTAACAGTGCACCAGAAAATAAGTTCAGAGCGGGGAAAAATAATCAAAAGGCAGAATCAAAGAATCTTTATTTATGAATACACGCAGCATGCCTAACAAGATGGATGAATTGAAAGCACAAATCAAAATAAATGAGTATGACTGGATGGCCATTACAGAATCATGGGTTGCAAAATGACCCAGATTTTCATGGGTACTGAATATTTCGGAAGGACAGGAAGGTAGGAAAAGGAGGTGAAGTAATTCTGTTAATAAAGGGTGAGATCACTGCATTCGCGAGAGATGATTTTAGTTTGGAGGATCAGTTTGCCCGCAAGATTCGTAGAGTCCAACTCAAACGTTCTCTGAGTGGCATGTTAGCACAATGGTTAGCACCGTTACTTCACAGCGCTAGGGATCCGGGTTCGATTCCTGGCTTGGAGCACTGTTTGTGTGGAGTCTGCACGTTCTCCCCATCTATGTGTGGGTTTCCTCCCACAATCCCGAAAGACGTGCTTGTTTAGGTGAATTGGATATTCTGAACTCTCCCACAGTGTACCCGAACAGGCGCTGTAGTGTGGCAACTAGGGGATTTTCACAGTAACTTAGTTGCAGTGTTAATGTAAGCCTACTTGTGACACTAATAAAGATTATAGTTAAGTTCAGCATTGGCAAGCAAAGCAATTCCTTTGCCCAGCTATGCGACTTAACTTGCAATTCAATATCATACCCAAATTTCACTGGAAATTTTCATTTAAAGTGTTCTATGCCAACATCTTCCATCCACCATCCACATGCTTAAAGCATGTGAAAAGTGGACAAGGGCAGGACTCGGCATAGCTATGATGCCTCCACCAACCTCAAGCTGAAACCTCTGACAATACGTACCTTGAGGGCTACAGCATAGAAAAACAGGCACTTGGGTGAGGGAGTGGAGTGAGTGGATCCCGTCAAAATGGAGACACGAGGGAAAGCAAATACATTAAGAATGCTTTGTTCTTTTTTGGTGCCAATCACAGCACAGTGCTCCTTCCTGGTGCCATGCAAATGTGATGCGAGAAAAAACTTTTTCACACCAACCCGTGGCCCAGGGTCTAGAATGCTTTGCCTGGAAGTATGCTGGAGGCAGGTTTAATCGAGGCATTCAAGAGGGCATTCGATGACTACTTGAATAGAAACAATGTGCTGTGGCTGGGATAAAAGGCACTAAGTTATAATGCTCATTTGGAGAGCCGGTGCAGACAGAATGGGCCAAATAGCTTCCTTCTGTGATTCAGTATAAAAGCCACTGAGAGCCCCTCCATGGTCAACATGCTACAAACCACGTTTCTACAAGAAAGGACCGACCCATTACACTTTTATCTCGGGAAGCCTGTGTTGTTATTTGTTCGTGCCTTCCAAAAATCACCTCCTTCCCAATGCTAGAAGGGAGTGATTTCAAACAAAAATTATCAAGCCTTTGTTCCTTTCTTCTTCTGCATTGTATAAATATCCTTAAATGCTTACACATGAGATTCGGAGTGACTGGGTTAACAGATTGTGCTTTCATCTGTGCAAGCTGGATTCAAGTCCAAGAGCACTGATGGGCCAAAGACGTTGTAAAAGAACCAACAAGTAAGTTTGAGCAGTTTCAGCCAAGCTTTTGATGGGCACAGGCTCCATGCAAAATATTAACCTGTCTTTCTTGTCAGGTACTGGCTGACATGCAGTGACTGACTTTTATGTTTTTAAGCTGATGGCACACTTGGATTTCAGGTGTTTAATCAACCAAGACAAATCTTACTTCCTCTTCTAACAACAGTACAGTTCACAATTTTCCGATTGCTGATATAGCAGTTGTTCAGGTGCCACTTGATTTGGGGAATATTTATGGACATTCGCTGTTGAAGTACAGACAAGCGTGCAGGGATGAATGAACTTGTTTCTTGACACAACTGGCTGCACAGTAAAATTCAAAGTACATAAGCTTCTTTTAATTCTAAAAAAAGAAGCGTTCATGTCATTTCGCTTCTCGTAGAGGAAACCCATGCAGGCATGGGGAGAACGTGCAGCCTCCACACAGATAGTGACCCAAGCCGGGAATCGAACCTGGGACCCTGGAGCTGTGAAGCAACAGTGCTAACCACTCTGCTACCGTGCTAACCTCCGGGTGCTCCGATATCCTCCCAAAAATCCCGAAAGACGTGCTGTTAGGTAATTTGGATATTCTGAATTCTCTCTCAGTGTACTCGAATAGGCGCAGGAATGTGGTGACTAGGGGCTCTTCACAGTAACTTCATTGCAGTGTTAATGTAAGCCTACTTGTGGCAATAAAGATTATTATAAAAGAGCTCTCTAGGCCACTGAGGTTCATGTGAACTTTGATTTAGGATTTGGGTTTTAAGCTCCTTCCAGCACAATGACAGCCCAATTTTCAGTCCCCAGAGCTGTTGCCACTTTCCATTAACAGTAAGTGCTGCGCAGAAGCAGAGGTTGAATACTCTGCGTGAAGAATTTTCCACCAAGTACCACACACAGCCAAAAACTTTAGAAACTTCAGTTTTGAAGATAGATTGGATAGGTTGCGACTGTTCTCCTTGGAGAGAAGAAAACTGTGAAGAGATATGACACTGATGTTCAAAATCATGAGGGGGCTGGATAGAGTAGATAGGGAAAAACTGTTCCCACTCGCAAAATGATCAAGAACAAGAGGGCACAGATTTAAGTGATTTGCAAAAGAAGCAAATGTGATCTCAGAAACAAATATCTTCACACAACGAGTGATCCAGGCCTGGAGTGCACTGTCTGGAAGTGTGGGGTAGACAGGTTTAATAGTGGCATTCAGGAGAGTATTAGATGATTACTTCAATATAAACAATGTGCAGAGGTACAGGGAAATGGCAGGGGAATAGCGTGAAGTCAAGGTGCCCGTTTGGAGAGCCGATGCAGTCACGACAGGCCAAATGGTCTCCTTCTGCACCGTAACAATTCTGAGACTAGAGTGACTAAAATGCAGAATGATCTGACAAATTTAAGTACAGAAGGGAGTTAACAAAATAAGTATCAACCCCAATTAATCTGTAACTTGGATGAATTCAAGTTTTGTTTACTGTGTGTGTGTTGCGGGGGAATGGCCCCTAGTATTCGAGATTGATTCAAACTAATTTATATTGGGAAGTTCATGATCAGCTGCGCGTTAGTGCAGCAAAGCTTAGATCAAAGACATATACAAACAGTTTGATGTTAGGTGTTGTAGATGTCAACATATTAGCATCTGTGTTGGCTTGTAAGGATAATGATAATGTGAAGTTACAGTGGAACTGTTTTGGGACAGCAATCACACTATCATATTCTGATATTACACTGGTAACATTGCAGCAATGATAAATTCCAGATGGGAGATTATACTTGAAGCTAATGTTGCAATTAAGCAGAATGATGTTTTCAGAGAAAACTGGATTAAAAAAAAAACTTTCTGTGAAAACAGAATAAATGATCTGCCCAGTTTCAGAAGCAGCAAAACTGTTCAAGCTAAGCTCACATTCTAAGTAACAAAAGCACTCTGCAAAGTGATTATATTGTCAAATTAAAAGTAAATTCTAATCACTGTACTTTAGTTCAAAAATTGTATTCTTTCAACCATGCCATAAATACAAGAGCTATACATCGAACCTGGCATGAGGCAACACACAATTTCAAATTGGAAATGGTTTAAAGATTATAACCTCATAATTTAAACGTGTGGATCAATGACTGTTAATTGTCTCGGGCCAGAATTATTTCAAATCAATTCTCACAATGCAAATAATGGATAGCGAACAAAGGGAATTCTGAGATGTGTGACCTTAAGTCCAACTTTGTTGGTCACAATGTGTCGCATATTTTTTAAAATGCTGTACTTTGCTCTTGTTCAATGTATTTTTAAGAAGTTACCTGCAGGTACATATACTGCAGGAACCTGAAAAAAAAGTACAAAGTCTTACAACACCAGGTTAAAGTCCAACAGGTTTGTTTTGATGTCACTAGCTTTCGGAGCGCTGCTCCGTCCCCAGGCGAATGAAAAAAATAGCCATTGAATTGCATAAATTAATCAATAACCCAATTAGCCCATAATTATCATGGCGTGTTTTAGTGCTATTTATTTAAATAGGATCAATTGATCACATAACCAATAGGTGTTATGAGAGAGACAAATATACAAAGAAAGTCTTGCCCTGAGGACAATAAAGGAGGCAATGATTGGTCTGTTTTCTGATAGACTCTACCGTCCAGTGTCTGAAGGGCATGAGCACAAACTCCTGTTGTAAAGACAGAATCGGAGAAGCTGACAACTCAACATTTAATTCACTGATGCAGAGCAATGTAGCACAGATCACAGAAATAGGCTGTGAAAGACGTCAGTTGCACAGCAAGATAAGTTTGCATTTGGAAGGGTGACTTTTCTGTTCCAGGGATCAGAAGTCTTTAATCTAACCTGCTGCATAGGTATTTTAAACTGGAATATTTTGTTGCGATATTCCACTGGTCACTCACGTTGCTGCATGCACTGTGTTTTTTATTAAGTAATGCACGTTTTCTTTTCAGGAACAACTTTACAAAGTAAGCGTTTGTGCAAAACACATGTTCAATAGAAATTTATTTTCTAATAAACTCCAATTTGGTGACTGTTTTCTGGTTCATTTGCATCCATTGCGCAGTAATGTACAGTTCATTTCCATTATCTACATGCCTTGTTCATTATGGGTACTGTTACCCATGCAGGGTTGATATTCAAAATTTTAAGTATTTTCCTTTAAAGAAAACACCCCCAAAAAAAATCAAAACTGCCACTATTTAGAAATGCAGGCAAATGCTGAAGCATTCTTCCTGAAATCAGAATCATGAATGAAATATGCAATGTCAAATTCAATTATAATCTGTTTCAGAAAGGTGGCAGTGTTGTCACAAAGTTGAAGAGTTACACTGTTATAATTCTAATGCACACAGAACTTATACATCAAACAAATACTGGTTAAAACATAACGAACAAATGCTCTTTAAAATTAATTATATATCTGCATAAACTACTCATTTCTGAATATAATATTCTATCAAAATCTTTGCTTGAGGCTTCAGACAAAGCAAAATACACGAAAGGCTATATTTTAGTTAGTTGAATAGGTCCTGGTTCTCAAATCTCCGCTGGCTAAAATGACATGATTTTAATTGATCTGTTCTCAGGACAATGCAAGCATATTTTGAAATGCATAATGCTCACGTTTATAACCACTTAATTTATAAAAATAGTACAAACGCATTTACCTCCAATATAATGTTGGTTTATATGATGGTTTAATCATAAGCGTTTTCATTGGGCTTTACATCTACTTGTGTGCTAACAACTGCCAATAAAGAGGAAAAGCCTTGAAATGCTGGTGCCATCAGATGGGTTAATCTTCGACAAATAATGACGAAAGGCCAATCAAAAGCAAAGATACAATGAGATGTTGAGATGTCTTTCCAGCAATGGTTAATTGGCTGTCAAGGACATAATGGCAGTGGTATTGGTTTATTCTGTTCTACTCCTGCACTGTCAACAGGCACATTCGAAGAGCCTCTTGTGTGAGCTGAAAACCTCTTGGAAGTTTTGGGTTTAAAATTAGCCTCACTCAAACAAACAGCAATCATTACTAAACAAATACACTGAAGGTCAGAAAGAGGTTAATTCTTTATTTAAACCCCGGAAAATACATACATGATTGATTTTCATTTCCCCCACCCCAGATAGCTTTGAACAGTAAAGTAAATTCGCACTTTTGTAGAAAAGGTGGAATATCAAATACCTCTCACAAGGCCCTAATGACCACCTATCTGTTGCAGTTTGGAAATATCCACACTACATCAGCATCTAATATTACCAGAGGTAGTAGATTGGTATCAACAAGTTACATTTTTCTAATTCCCTACAGGTCGGATGTGGCTATTGCTGTGAATGCTCTGTCCTGCAAAATCCAAGAAACGGAATTAAAGCTGAAACCAATAACAGGCGCATGAGAAGAGCAAAGAGAAAGGTGAGAGAATGCAAAAATAGCGTTTGCTGTAAGGGAACGGATCCAACATTGACCCTCATTGAGAACCAAAATGTGTTTGAAAGAGTACAGTTGCTCCATAAACTAACAGATCACGTCTTCAATTAACCTATTTCGAATACTTATCTGAAAACCAGGGTTGGAAATGATATTTGTCCACTTTTAAGATTATAAAAAAGTACTTGTAAGTTGCCTTACCTGATCTGAACTTGCTTCGGATCAGCAGTGAGTGTTCTGAGCCCAAAAGTGTCATGTTGATAGTTAAGACACAACAGACAATTCCAGTAAAATCGGCCAAGACCAGTAGAAGCGTTCCTCAATTTTTCAAACCATAAATTGGTTCCGACAGAGGGGGAGAAAAAAAAAACAGCAACTGGTACTGCAAGTGATAAATAAGAATTCGTCCACAAAGTGTTTCTCGTCTCTCTCTTACACACAGGCGCTGCTTCACTGCTTAGTTTCTGTGCTCTTACAGCAGGGGTAGCTGTGTGCAGCGAGAAACTTGTTCAAGGCTTTTTGGTTCCATCCATCCACCTCCCCCCACCCGCCCCCCCGACTAGCGAGACAGCAACTGGTTGCACTGTACTGGGGAGGGCTAATTAACGCGTGGCCAGTCCGGACCCTCCTACTACAACGGAGGCTGTTAACTCTCATCACCACCACCACTGCCGCGATCCTGGCTCCTTCGCAAGCCTGTGCCCGGGACGAGCAGTTAGCTGGTTGATATCTGATCCTGGAAAGTAGCCGTGACAGCTCGTCAAGCCGGAGAGGATGGAGAGGCCGGAGACTTGTGTATATGTCAGTGTGTGTGTCTGTGTGCTCCGGACAGCCTCGTCCTTGTTGATCTCCAAGGCTGAGTTGCACAGTTGGAAAGAGTTCAAGAGGCAGGCAAACTTTGCTGTCCATCCCCACTCCACCCCCACACGGGGAGTCTGGAGTTTGCCCTAAACTTTGTGGATATCTCGCAACTGCCGGCGAATGAGTAACACAAATAGGAAGTGACTTGGATGTTGGGCATTGTAATAACTGCGATGGGTCCGAGAGCTCGATCAAGAGCTATGGATAAAAAAAGGGTTTTTATAATGTGCCACGTTGAATCTTTAAAATTAACGTGTTCCCTAAAATTAACCTGTTCCCCTCGCCCCTTGTAAATTCCGACCAAAGCAGCTTCGTACACAAACTGAGTTTCCCCAGGAACTGATACAACCCTAATCGCATCCATTCTCGCTCTGCTTTCAACCCTAATCACATTCACTCTGGCTGTGTTTTCTGCCGCCTCCTTTCCGATGTAATTTAACCCAACATCATCTTCACCACGAAACAAAAACCACCCAGAACTCAAATTCATTTTTCTTTGTTGTTCTTTTGGGGAGGGGTGGGGGGGGGGGGCGCAACAATGAATTAAATCATTAAATAAGGAGGTGCTGGCTCAGTTGAAACGCGAGGTGGCGTTCTGTTTGGACAGTTGCTTTCGTCCCAGCCACCGGCTCCAGCTCCCTGAAGGCTGGTGCCTTGTGTGGATCACCAGCAGCTGCCAATGTGTCAAAGTGCGGGACACACACAGGGGCGGTGGCGGAACCAGGATCGGGTGTGAGCTAAACAGTCCCTCACACACCAAATCCACCCCGGCCCAGCACAAGGAGGACGGCCAACATTACAGAGGGGGATTGGGAGTCCTCAGAGAAAACCTTTTCTTTGATTTGATTTCCAGAATGGCCTGCGCGGAGATTAAACAAGCGCAAGACATTGACCCCCGATGTCCCGGTTGAGATTAAATACTCGCGTTTGCACACATACATGAACACGTGTGGCCCACGGACCCCTTTTATCTGCAGCTACACAGAGAAAGTTATGCCCCAAACCCCCAATTTAACACTGAGATAACTGAAGGGTGAATTGACCTACTCGTCTTGATTACAGATCGCATTATTTTGTTTCGTACCGGCTGAAGCCGATGTCAGGGGGAGGTGAAAGTCAGATTCACCGGCAGGAGCTCGGTTCTGCTGTGCTCCGGGATGGTTTACACCCTAATTTGCGCCCAGACTTGCGACGCAGGCAGTGGAAACCAGTCTGTGAAATGACAGCGCGCCGAACACACTCCTGGGCAGGGCTGCAAACCCGGGGACGGGGGGGGGGGTGGGGTGGGGGTGCTCGCCCGCCCCGCAGTGCAATGTCATGCCTCTCCCAATGAAGCAGCGTTTGGCTTTAACTCAGTGTAAAACGCGCGATGTCATTGAGGTGTGAAAAGTCGCTGAACTGATGATGGGTGGGGGTTGGTTAGCGTAGCGGTCCCTGAAAGATCGACCGAAATTACCCTGCAGGTGGATTGGCCATGCTAAAAAAAAAATCATTTTTGGGATGATGTGGCTTCTGGCTGGGCTAGCATTTGTTGCCCATCCCTAATTGCCCTTGAACTGAGTGGCTTGCGATGAGCAGTTAAGAGGCAACCACATCGCTGTGTTTGTTGCGTCACACCTAGGGCAGACTGGGTTAGGACATTAGTGAATCAGGTGGGTTTTTACGACAATGGTTTCATGGTCATAGAATCCCTACAGTGCGGAAGGAGGCCATTCGGCCCATCGAATCTGCACCAGCCCTTGAAAAGAGCACCCTACTTAAGCATACGCTTCCACCCTATCCCTGTAACCCAGAAACCCCACCTAACCTTTTGGACACTGAGGGCAATTTAGCATGGCCAATCCACCTAACCTGCACATCTTTGGACTGTGGGGTGGAAACCGGAACACCCGGAGGAAACCCACGCATATATCGGGGGAATATGCAAACTCCACACAGTCATCCAAGGCTGGAATTGAACCCGGGTCGCTGGCGCTGTGAGGCAACAATGTTAACCACTGTGTCACCGTACCGTCATTATTAGACCTTTAATTCCAGATTTTTATTGAATTCAAATTTCACCATCTGCCATGGTGGGATTCCAACCTGGACCCCCAGAGCATTACCCTGGGTGTCTGGCTTACTAGTCCAGTGACAATTGCACTATACCACCGTCTCCCCTAATTGACTGCCCGTGCTAAATTCAACCGCAAAAATTCAATGAATTCCCATTTCAAAATCCACAACCCTTTCGACCACACCATTCACCCCATTCCAGGGACAAAATGTAACTCCATTCACCCAACTCAGACTGAGCAATGAAAAAAGATGTCCCCCCCCCCCCCCCCCACACACACACACTCATACACCCTGTCAATAAATCTCTCCTGACTGGATTTCCAGGACAAATCCTTAAGGATTGTCTCAGACCCTACAGGAATGGTGGGAAATTTGGAGAAAGAAATCATTTGAGCGTTCAGAAAAGTGCGCATTTTTAATTTAAGTCACCCAATTTGGTCATTTAACAGACTTACTGGCTTTTCAAACAGTTTGGAGGAGGAGCTGGCTCATCAGGTATCCATCGGTGGGTGGGTTGGAGGCAAGGTGATTGGAGGTCGGAGGAGATATGATTAAAAATTCAAAAACATGTCCAACCACAGTTGGTGACCTTGGAATGAATGGGCATCGGGCTGGCAGAGTGCTAAGAGGTAAGTATTCAATGGGGATATGTTCATGCCATTGTAACGAGATGGGGGAGGTCAAAGGAATCTTCTTGGAATGTGCTCTCTGCCTCAAATTAAGGTTGTGCCATTAACTCTGTTGCTGACCAATGATGAATTACCCTTTTTAATCTCCATTTTTGTTCCAACACGGCAGATGAAAAAGAACAAATAATCACAATTCATTTTAAAAATAGACATCAGTTTGTATCGATAAGGTTTTGATCCCCTAGAGGCCATAACTTTTAAAATAAATTCAAACTTCCATTGACTGGCTGAAAGGATCACATGACAAATTTCTAAGTTTCAAGTCTCTTACTGAAACACAAAATAAAGATAACATTGACTTAATATTATTTTAGCAGACAACTGAGACTCAAAGTGACAGAAAAAAATCCCCATTTAACATTTAATGAAAATGAAAATCTCTCTTGGTTGTACTTTAATACTCTATCTCTTAAATAGTCATTTGATTCTCCAAAAAACAGACCAATGTTAATTTTAGCTCATTTTTCCTTATCCAGCTAAAGATTTCTAGGGATAGAATTTCTGGTCTCGCCCGCCACGGGAATCGTCTCAGGCTGAATGGAAAATTTGACATACCATTTAAAGGGCCATTGTCGTCGGGCGGGAAATTCCGGACTTGGGGCACCACCCCTAATCTCTGAACTGATTTTGATGTTGTGGGTTACATGATCCCTCCCTCTAGTCAAAGCTAAGCAAATCCGCTATCTTCATTTAAACCCGCAAGACCTTTCTTTTCAACCTGAATGTGAGTCCCATTCACATTTCGCATGGTGAACAGGAGAGGTTTATTGCCTCTATCTCTCTGCTCTCTTGTTCTCTCTCTTCTCAGATTCTTGACGATTGACCCTGTCTCTGAGGTGCAGTGATATTTTAGGAAAACTGTAGTCCGATCCTACAATGTCTGCTTATGGGCTCTTCCTTTCTCAAAGCCCATCACCATGGCAATGTAAATCACATGGGTCTTATATTAAGGTAGAAATGCTAACTAGCTATCGTCCAAACCCCAGAACTTCATTCCATCTTGGACTTAAATAGACATTTTAAAGTGTAACCATTCATAAAACCTGGCCTTCACAATACGTCCTTGGGAATTGGAGACTAACAGTCTATCCGCCATCAGCACAACCACTGTGGCCATTGTTTAGAAGTGAGAATATCTTGCACCTTCTTCGCAGTAAGATAATCTGCCCCTCCACCCACCTTAATCTTTAACAACCAAACCACACAAGCTTGTTGTCAGCGGAATTCAGACCCCTCCATCTCTCTATTTTATCCTAAATTATGAACACAGTCCTTAAACATAACAATCTTATAAATCCTTGTATTTGTAACAATGTAAAGACTCTGTGAGTGTTTTTGTCAACTAAGTAACAATGCCGCTCTCCTCAGCTCTTGATACCTCAGGGAGTAGATACTATACAGTAGTAAAACACTACACAGTAGTAAGCGACATAGACTCGACAAGTCCAAGATGGATTTCAACTAGGTCAGCAGTGGGGGAGTGACAATTGAACTCTGCATTTAGATGGGAGCAGTTTCTCATTCCGCATTGTTATCCAATCTTGAAGTGGACCCCATAAAAGCAGGTTAGCCTTTACTATGTTGGCCTTTCTCTCACATAAATAGCATGCCAACATTCACTGTCTAGACTCAAGAATAAATAATCGTCACTTGTTTCAAATATGCAAGTGTCACTGCTGTCTATAGAACTCTACCCCAAGCAGGAATTACTGGCTTCAGGAGGAGGAGGACGGGGAGAAAGTTGGTGAGAAAATTGGATGGAGAAAAACAAGCTTGTTATAATATATTTTTAAAGGAACACAATGAATATTTAAGGAACGGGGTCCTGATAAAAACACATATGAAAGCTAGTAATATAGAATTAAAGTCAATGTGAGGTAAAGCACACTGGACAGTCAATTTTGATGCCAACATAGGTTAAGTCAGTTGTAAAATATTCTCTCCCAACTTGGTTAATGTTTATGTATTAGTCTGTTTAAGTCCTGAAAATGCATATCACCTAAGATATAGTGTAGTTTCATACTCTTCTGGCCAGCGTGAAACTGTTATATTTCATATACCATCCATCCATCTTATGATCCTTGAGTGAGTGGACCTTCCTAATTTACGGCCGGTAACCTATGATCACTAGAAACTGCTTTGAGGCTCATCACCTCACATAGGATTCTTATCGTAGATGCGATTCTGATTACCTCACACTAGGCTCCATTTACAGGTAGTTATGAAAGACCAGTATCTAAACCACTATGTTGCCTAAGTCCCGGACTCAAGTTTTATTTTTAAGAAGAACACATGTAAAGATCGATTTCATGTGAAATTAAAGTGAGTGGCGTTTGTCAATTTCTGGATGTTTGGTGCTCCTTGTTGGAATGCTGCAGATACTTTTAAATCACCAATTATTCTGCTGGCTAGCACAGTTACTTAAGAGTACACCTCTGCATAAGTAAAACCCATCGCTAAAATCGTTGTACCACATCAGAGCTGGGAAAACTGTGAGTATTTCTCCATTAGCAATTGTTGTGCTTTTGGATGACCTGTGTAATAGAAGCCCTCAGACTTCCAATCACACACAATAGGCACAGAAGGACAAGAGCCAAGGAAGAGCTGAATCTGAGCCAGAGGAGACAGTTAATGCGTGACAGCAGCTGCTGCCAGTGTGGGACTACAGCTACCACATGTTTGGCAGCAGGAATGCAAGTAATGCTCCAATATCTAAAGGGTTGCCTGTGTTTTACAGCAGGAATGGATACCAGGGAGAAGACAGTAAAATAAGCGACATTTTAAAACATGACCTATTCATTCCAAAATGAACAAAATGCAATGTATTCTCAGAATGTAAATATACCCATGAATAGGAAACTACACACAGCATGCATGAATCTGCTCATTATGTTTGCTTTGTCACAACAAATAATTATGTCCAGATCACGAGAAATTATCTTCTCATTCATATTACATGGTGACATGGATATTACATGGTGACATGGAAAACTTTAATGATTATTCTGTATTCCAGTACAAAAATGAATACCCCAGGACAGTCACCCGTGACTTTTCGTGTTGAATTATAAAAGGAAACATAATTCTACTGGGAGAGGGAGGTGGCTTTGTTGTATGTTTTTGTGTTTTCATGGGAAAGAAAGATAACTCTGCAATTTGAAAGATATGTTCAAATTTGTGATATTGAAATTTGAAGCAAATGGAAGGCGAAGGGATGGAATTTATTTTATTGCCCGTTAACATTGAGGAGCAGGTCAGCCATGATCTCATCATGGCAGAAGAGGTTGAAGGTGCTGAATGGTCTACTCCTGTTCTTATGGGATTGGATATTTTCATGCTTTTTGGCAAAGCTAACATTGTGCGGCTGAAGGTTGGATGTAACGTAACTACACAACAAAATATCTCCACTACAACAATTTGAAATGAATATGCGCACCAGTAAGTTACCTGTGATGTTGCACCTCAGAACTCGATCTGCAGAGCCTGTGCCTGTCTTCACCTTGTGATAATTAACAACGGAGAACTAAATGTCGACAAAGCAATTTGGAATATTAAATGGTGATAGAAAAAAGTGTGATCAAAAATTGTGATAATTGGAAATACAGGTAGGAAGTGTGTTTGCTAGCCAAGAATTATAATGAATATTACGATTTGGTTTTTACAAAAAAAGCAGATGGTGCAATGGGCTAGGGGACTGTCCTCTTACCTCTGACAATTGGATCTACATCCAATCCAAGATGTAGGAGGAAATTCCCAGCTCTCTCCGTTAGGTGGAAGAGTTTGATATGGAATCACCTTGACAATCTTAACTATGCTACTGGTGACAATAAGTACCAAGCATTAAAAAAAAAACCTAACTTGGGACTAACTGATATTAAGTTGTCAATCTTGTTCAAACATGCAACAAAAATATCTGGGTTGGACAACTGAAAAACTCATCTGGTGCAATAGATGATGCTCTTCTGAGGATGAGATTAGAAAAATATTTTGTGGTCTCGAGCAACATTTGAAGCAAGTGGTAGCTGGTGTACCATGGGGCTCCATTGGCTCGAGCTTGGCATTGGTCCTTGAGTGGCTCTGAGGTACTGAAAGGAACTACTAAGGCGAGGCTTAGGTCCTCTTTATGCCACTGTGCTGCTATTGATAGCCGGCTCCACTTAAGCCAACAACAAATTCATTCTGATGTTGGTGGGGAAGCAGAACATTACCATATCATAGTATTCATCATCTACTCCTCAATGGCAGTAAAAGTCAATGCCTGATGTCAGCAGTGCAATTGCACTTCTATCATTTGTAGCCTTTGCTTAAAAGGTCAAAAGGTCTGGTGGGCAGAAGGGAAAGCCAAAGTGACAAGCTTTGCGCAAACTGCATATCTATCTAGGATGGGTTCAACAGCACCTGCCCTATAGCACCAGCTTGTCACAGAATATATTCCACTTGAAGCAATTTAGCAACATGAGGAAACATCAGAATGTGTGGGCACAGAGCAAGCTATACCTTAAAGCTGCACACTGCTCCTTGTCTAATCGATGAGAGTTAATATGCATTGCAAAAAGTCTTTCCTGGATTGTCAGCCATTACATAATGATTTCTAATAGTAGATTATTTTTCTAAATATATTTTCAGCTGGTATAATTAAAAAGATTTGAGCCCCATAGAGTGACATACATTATTCTGTTATAACAAATATTTCAAAGTAGATAATATTAATTCTATTTAAAGTTTTGCAGCTTCCAACAACTTTGGAATGGTGTAGTCCAAAAAATTAAACGACAGAGCCAGTCCTATGTTATATAATTATCTATGGCATTACATATTCATCTTTTTTGTCCATTCTGAAAGAACGTTAATTAGAAACAGACACATAAAGACACACTTACACTACATTTGCAAGGAAAGGCCAGCTGTAGACGGAGATTTTTAAATTCTGTGCCAAATAAACACATTGGGTTAGGTAATCTATACTAATGAAATCCTCTGTGGATCTGAATTAAATAAAGTGTCAAACTACCTTCTTAATTTAATTTGAATTTAATCCAAATTAAACAACTTTGAGCTATCCTACACCATTTAATCAGGTCAGATTAAATTTAAGCAGTCTCGAATCAAGGAGATTAATAATGCATTAAGTGGATTACCCCTATGTGTTGTGTAAATATCCAGTCAGCAAACCATATATTGTGTGCAACTAGTTCTTCAATGCGGATATATATTTTTGGCCAGATAAATATGTTGGACGTGATTCTTCGTCCCGCCAGCCCTGTTTTCCAGTGCGGCGCGCCCCCGCCGGCAATGGGGCTTGCCATTGTGGTCGCCCCCCACACCGTCGAGAAACCCACGGGCGAGGTTGCACTGTCGGAGGAGAACCCCGCTGCCTATCTTTTTGCTTACTTCCTTTTCGTGCGCTAGGATTTGGATGAAAGGGAACATCAATATGAACCATAGACTTTGCACTGTTGCTTAAAGAAAAACTGTTTTCAGTATTTAACATCCTGCGTTATGTTTCAAGCACAACTGTGCACGAAGTCTTCATTTCCAACCATTTCTATGGCGCATATGATGAAAGAGTTAATGTATCGCTGCTCTGATGCTGGTGGATTTTTTTTACTAACTGAGTTTGGTCCTTTTGCACTACTTCCAATTCATATCTTTCACAAATGTCTGCGTTTTTAGAAGTCGGCCCTCGGCTGATCCACCAAACTTGTGTGAATGCAGCAAAGGAGACAAACTTTGTTCCACCCAACTCACAAGGTAACCCTGTGATGCGACCATCAATTCACACGAGATGAAGAGTTGAAGTGAACAGTGGTTTTAATCAGCTAGAACTGTGCCTGCCTGCGACTGCTCTGTACTGAGTGCCGCCTACAGGCTGCAGCTCTATATACCTCCCCCGAGCCACAGGCGGAGCCCACAAGGGCATCAACATAATACAAAACAATGTAATGCAATTACAATGGTGAATGGTAGCAGTAATACATTCACCACATTCACCCCCTGTTAAAAATTGAAGTCCAGCGGGGGTGAAGTGGGCTCACAGATCGAGTCTGTCCGGCGCCTTGATCGTTCGTTGGGATCGCCTGAGCACTGGTTTTGCTGCGGGCACGGGTGTTGAACTCGTCGTTGCGGGCACGGGTGTTGTGCTCGTTGACTCCGGGAGCGTCTCTTCTGGAGTTTCATCACTCTAGGTTGGCGATGGGGTGAGGGAGGTGTAGGCCATGAAGGGGCGGGGGCGGTGTCCGGTGTAGGATGAGGAGAGTAGGTGATGTTCGCAGGGGAACCGGCGGGTGCCAGATCCCGGAGGGAGACTGTATCTTGTCAGCCTTCGTGGTGCGCCACGTAGACATACTGTGGGTTGGCGTGAAGGAGCTGGACTCTCTCGACCAGAAGGTCGGACTTATGGCTCCTCCCGTGCTTTAGGAGGAGGACAAGCCCTGGTGTTGTCAGCCAGGACGGAAGCGAAACCCCGGAGGTGGATTTTCTGGGGAAGACAAATAGGCGGCCATGAGGGCTGTTCGTGGCTGTACAGAGGAGTGACCTAATGGAGTGGAGCGCATCGGGGAGGACCTCCTGCCAGCGGGAAACTGGGAGACCCCTAGATGGTAGGGCCAGAAGAATGGTCTTCCACACCGTCGCGTTCTCTTCTCCACCTGTCCGTTTCCCCGGGGGTTGTAGCTGGTATTCCTGCTCGAGGCAATGCCCTTACCGAGCAGGTAGCCTTAATGACAGTGGCCGAGGTCATGTCGGGGAAAGGGGATGTATGGCAAAGGGGAAACGGGAATACTCGTCAACAACGTTAAGAAAATACACGTTGCGGTCAGTGGAGGGGAGGGGCCCTTTGAAATCGATGCTGAGGCGCTCAAAGGGCCGGGAGGCCTTCAACAGGTGGGCCTTGTCTGGACGATAGATGTGCGGCTTACACTCCGCGCAGACTTGGCAGTCCCTGGTCATGGTCCTGACCTCCTCGGTGGAGTAGGGCAGGTTGCGGGCCTTGATGAAGTGGAGAAGCCGGGTGACCCCCGGGTGACAGAGGTCATTGTGGATGGCCCGGAGTCGGTCATCTTGCGCACTGGTGCATGTGCCGCGGGACATGGCATCTGGGGGCTCGTTGAGCTTCCCAGGACGATACACAATATCGTAATTATAGGTGGAGAGTTCGATCCTCCACCTCAAGATTTTATCATTCTTGATCTTGCCCCGCTGTGTATTGTTGAACATAAAGGCTACCGACCGTTGGTTGGTGACAAGGGTGAACCTTCTACCAGCCAGGTAGTGCCTCCAATGCCGCACAGCTTCCACAATGGCTTGAGCTTCTTTTTCGACTGAGGAGTGTCGAATCTCGGAGGCGTTGAGGGTACGGGAAAAAGAGGGTACGGGAAAAAAAGGCTACTGGCCTGCCTGGTTAACGGTAGCGGCCAGGGCTACATCTGACGCGTCGCTCTCCACCTGGAAGGGGATGGACTCATCCACCGCGTGCATCGCGGCTTTGGTAATATCTGCCTTGATGCGGCTGAAGGCCAGGCGGGCCTGAGTCATCAGGGGGAAGATGGTGGCTTTGATAAGCGGGCGGGCTTTGTCCGCATATTTGGGGATCCGCTGGGCATAATATGAAAAGAACCTAAGGCATCTTTTCAGGGCCTTGGGGCAGTGGAGATGGGGGAGTTGCAGGAGGGGGCGCATGTGGTCGGGTTCGGGCCCTAGGACTCCGTTTTCCACGACATAGCCGAGGATGGCCAGTCGGGTTTTGCGGAAAACGCATTTCTCCTTGTTATAGGTGAGAATGAGGGCTTGGGCGGGTTGGAGAAACTTCTGAAGGTTGGCGTCGTGGTCCTGCTGATCATGGCTGCAGATGGTGACGTTGTCCAAGTACGGAAATGTGGCCCGCAGCCCGTACTGGTTCACCATTCGGTCCATCGTTCCTTGGAAGACCGAGACCCCGTTGGTGACGCCGAAGGGGATCCGGAGGAAGTGGAAGAGGCGGCTGTCTACCTCAAAGGCCGTGTAGTGGCGATCTTCCTGGCGGATTGGAAGTTGGTGATATGTGGACTTCAGATCTACCCTGGAGAACACCCAGTACTGTGCAATATGATTCACCAGGTCCGCTATCCGGGGAAGGGGGTACGCATCGAGTTGCCTGTACTGGTTTATGGTTTGGCAGTAGTCTATAACCATCTGGTTCTTTCCCCTGGTCCTGATGCCCACCACTTGGGCTCTCCAGGGGCTATTACTGGCCTCGATGACCCACTCCCTCAAGAGCCGCTGGACCTCTGACTTGATAAAAGTCCTGTCCTGGGCACTGTACCGCCTACTCCTGGTGGCGATGGGTTTACAGTCGGCGGTGAGGTTCGTCGAAGAGCGGGGGAGGGGCGACTTTAAGGGTTGTGAGGCTACATACGGTGAGAGGGGGTAGGGGCCCGCCGAACTTCTGGGTCAGGCTTCTGAGGTTGCACTGGAGGTCCAGTCCTAACAGGAGAGGAGCGCAGTGAGCGGGGAGGACATATAGTTTAAAATTGGCGTACTCGGCGCCCTGTATCACGAGGTACGCAACACAGTACCCCCGGATCTGCAGTGAATGCGATCCGGAAGCGAGGGAGATTGTTTGGAATGCGGGGGAAATTTGGAGAGAACAGCACCTTACCGTGTCTGGATGTATGAAGCTCTCCGTGCTCCCAGAGTCAAACAGGCAGGGCATTTCGTGCCCATTGACCCGGACGGTCATCATCGAGTTCCTGAGGTGCTTGGGCCGTGACTGGTCGAGGGTGACAGCGCCGAGCTGCGGGTGGCCGGCATGGTCGGAGATGGTCCCAAGATGGCGGCCCCCGTCGGTCGCACGTGTCGGGCGGCATTGGAGATGGCGGACGAAATGGCAGCCCCCATGAATCGTACGAGTCGGGTAGGGTTAAAGATGGCTGCCCCCATGGACAGCACAAGGCTGACGATGCATCTGAAGGGGGCGGTACCGGCAGGCACGCAGCCACACTGCGGGGTCTGCGGGCCTGTGAGCCTGAAAGTCGGGCCTGTGATTTAGGAGCTTTGGACCTGGCCAGGCAGACTTTGGCAAAGTGTCCGTTCTTGCCGCAGTCGCTACAGGTCGAGGTCCGAGCCAGGCAATGCTGCCTGGGGTGCTGGTTCTGACTGCCGAAATAGCAGGGCAGCCCCCCGGGTTGGGCGGGCAGCCGCGCGGCACAGGCCTGGGACACCCTCTGGTTGGGTGACCACGAGGGGATCACGTGGTCGGAGGGGAAAGCATTGAGGCTCTGAAACTCTACTTCTAAGGAGGTGGATAATTTTACTAGGTCGAGGGCGCCCTTTTCGAGCAAGCGCTGTCTGACGTAGTTGGACTGGACTCCGGCCACAGATGTGTCCCAGATGGCGAGTTCCATATGCTGCGAGGCCGTGATGTCCTTGTAGTTGCAGTTTTGAGTGAGTACCTGCAGATCTCGTAGGTATTCCTCCAGCGAGTCCCCGGGGCGTTGACGACGGGTGGTGAGGAGTTGCCGCGCAAACACTTCGTTCACCGGCCTCACGTACTGCCTTTTCAGGATCGCGACCGCGTCTGCGTACGTGGTTGCTTCCTCGATCTGCACGGAGATTCTGTGGCTCAGCTGGGCGTGGAGGAGACTCAGTTTCTGTTCCTCGGTGACGTTGGGCGAGGAGGAGGCGGCGAGGTAGGCGTCAAAACAGCAGAGCTAGTTCGAAAAAATTTGTTTGGCTTCAGGTGCCTGTGGGTTGAGTTTCAGTCGATCAGGTTTGAGGGCTGCTTCCATAGTGATATTTTAGCTTATTAAATTGATGCGACCATCAATTCACACGAGACGAAAAGTTGAAGTGAACAGTGGTTTTAATCAGCTAGAACTGTGCCTGCCTGCGACTGCTCTGTACTGAGTGCCGCCTACAGGCTGCAGCTCTATATACCTCCCCCGAGCCACAGGCGGAGCCCACAAGGGCATCAACATAATACAATACAACGTAATGCAATTACAATGGTGAATGGTAGCAGTAATACATTCACCACACCCTGCCACTCCACTCACTCCCTGTAATGCATTAATGATAAGATTGGTTTCCAGCCCTTATTTCTTTCTCTGTCACTGATGCCGAGGTCAAGATTCATCAACATTCACCCGCGCCGTCTCCTACTCCGAATTAATTCTTTACCAGGGCCGTGCAGCTGTCGAACAGTTCAAGAAGTTCAATCCACTTTATGATCCACAGGGATGTTTTATGGCCCCCTGCTTTGACTGAAAGTATAATACAAACTGGGTAGTTTCTGCAGTAATTGAAGTGGTAGGGAGTGATCATACCATATAAACGCAGCCATGTAGGAAGCTTTTAACATTTTTTTCAACCCACACCGTTTCTCCCCCCCCAACCCACATCTATACTTATTGAAAACAAATGATTTATTCCACCCATCCAGGGTGTGCTTGGGGTGTAAAAACACAGAAAAAAAATCCCCAGGTGCCGATGTACACAGCACAGTTGCTCTCTTGACTGAATGTTGGCTGCTTGAGACAGGTTGTTTAAAAACTCTGGAGGGAGTTTAAACATTTCACATCTTTACCACATCATTTATGGGAGGGGCTTTGCAGTTTAAGTTCTTCAAAATGGCCCCAGGGACATGCTGGCAACAGATTTGGCATGGCACCCAGTTTAAATTAATTACTGCACACCTACATCTTTTAATCTGCCTCGATAGGGGATGGTGCTGTTCATGTGCAAGAGAAAAGGAAACTCAGATCCACAAGGAAGCCTCTCAAAAAAAAAAGATATGTATTGGCACTGCCCTCTGGGGGTGACACAGCTGGCAGCAATTGTGTGTTTCAGAGCATTAACACACACAGAGCACATGTATTGGGGCGTGCTCTTAATTAAAAGCAGCATACTGATAAGTGCAGGGAAGCATTTGTTTTATTTAATAAGGGTTTCACATGCCAGATGCATTTAGTCAACAGGTAAAGAGGGTATTAGAAATAATTTAAAAGCAAGGTTTAGCTGAATATGCAAAGCGCTACCACAGAGTCATGATGCAAATGTGTTCCTGTAATTCATTACTCCAGATTGTCAGCCATGGTTCTATTCATAGCATTCTTGTTGCTGGGTCAAAAGGTTTTGGGTTCAAGTCTCACTCCAGAAGCTTGAGCACAAAATCGAGGCTGATGCTTCAGTGAGTACTGAGGAAGTGCTGCACTGTGAGATGTGCCATCATTTGGATAACATATTAGACAAGGCTTTGTCTGCCCTCTAAGGTGGGCGCAGGAGACCCCATGGAACTATTTGCAGAAGATCGGGGTGAGTTGTCTCGCTAAACTCGCCAATATTTCTCTCTCAGAAAATCACTAAAAAGAATAATCTGGACATTGTTCCATTGCTGTTTGTCGGATCTTGCTCTATGCATATTAGCTCGAGCATTTGCTACATTACAACAATGGGTACTCACTTCAAAAGTATCCTGGGGTCACAAGATGTGCTAAATAAATGCAGTCTTTCTTTTTACATCATGAGGTTGCAGGAGGGTTTCTTGAATAAAATTATATTTTAATTTCTTAATTATAGGGGAAATTCAATGTTCCTTCAGGGAGTCATATCAGGATAGAGATAAAGCATCAATACTGGCTGCCTATTCTCTGCTGAACCTATCCAGTTTTGGACCTTGCTTTCGAATTGATAGCTAAAATTTCAAAGCGTCTATTAGAGACCTGGGTGTGCTAGTGCATGAGTCACAAAAAGTTGGTTTACAGGTGCAACAGGTGATTAAGAAGGCAAATGGAGTTTTGTCCTTCATTGCTAGAGGGATGGAGTTTAAGACTAGGGAGGTTATGCTTCAATTGTATAAGGTGTTAGTGATGCCACACCTGGCGTATTGTGTTCAGTTTTGGTCTCCTTACCTGAGAAAGATTCTACTGGTGCTGGAGGGTGTGCAGAGGAGATTCACTAGGTTAATCCCAGAGCTGAAGGGGTTGGATTACGAGAAGAGATTGAGTAGACTGGGACTGTACTCGTTGGAATTTAGAAGGATGCGGGGGGATCTTATTGAAACATATAATATTATGAAGGGAGTAGATGCGGGCAGGTTGTTTCCACTGGTGGGTGAAAGCAGAACTAGGGGGCATAGCCTCAAAATAAGGGGAAGTAGATTTAGGACTCAGCTTAGGAGGAACTGCTTCACCCAAAGCGTTGTGAATCTATGGAATTCCTTGCCCAGTGAAGCAGTTGAGGCTCCTTCATTAAATGTTTTTAAGATAAAGATAGATAGTTTTTTTAAGAAAAAAGGGATTAAGGGTTATGGTGTTCGAGCCAGAAAGTGGAGCTGAGTCCACAAAAGATCAGCCATGATCTCATTGAATGGCGGAGCAGGCTCGAGGGGCCAGGTGGCCTACTCCCGCTCCTAGTTCTTATGTTCTTCATTGTCATTGGAAAATTACGTCATTGTACAAGAGACTGTCCATTTTGTTGCTCAAGGTCCACACCAGGAGTGGATATCAGGAAGTTTCACACTGGAGGATGGAAATCTGGGGCAGGGAATGCATAATTTCCAATTTGCACAAAGGGATGTGCGCCAAGGAACTGAAATTCCTCCCTTTCAATGAGCCAACCTGAACGTGACATTTCCTCTCTCGTATTTTTACCTTTTATTTGAAGTGTCCCAAAAGCAATCAATAGTTTATCTCCTCTTCCACAAATGGTGGTCAGTGACTGCCTATTAAGGACGTGACAAGCCCATCCAATTAATTTGTCATCTGATTTTCTCGTGTGCTCTTTGGCAACATCCATTACACCCATATTACAGGCATAAACCAGATGCAGTGGAGGTCAATTTTTGGAACTGAGCATCATGCACTCCAACAACACATAGCATACGTATCATCTAAAATTGGGCCTAGTTAATTTATGGGCGGTTGAAATGGCCACCTAAAACAGGCATTTGGCCCCTTATACCTGCTAATGAGGGGCCATCTACCTGTTTGAGGACACCTCAGGGAAATGGGAATTTGCATATTTAGCTGAATCTTTGCTTTAAATTGTTTCTAAACATGTTTTTACATGTTCACTAAATGCGTCTGGAATGTGATACCCTTATTAATAAAGGACAAGCATGTGGCTTAGAAACGATGAAAAAGTTTGTTTTCAATTGATGTGTAAGTACGAGGAGCAGGTGTGCCCCTCCCAACTTCACAGTCCTCCAAACACTTTGTGCCAACTGCAATGGTGTCCTCCTCTCCAGGCTTCATTACCCAGGCCGCTGTTGGCGAGGAAGGTGCCCTGAAATTGTTTGCTTGGATGGGCTGAAGGTGAAGGCGTCAGGGTGGCAGCAGCTCACCATAATCATTGTAGAGCCCCGGGGACCAACTTATCATGCTCTTCAGAGCTCTATCCCCACCTGGAGGCTCAGGGATCCCAGAGCCAATTTGGCATGTGAAAAACAAAAGATGTAAACCATATCCAGACACAAAATACCATCCGGTGTTTCCTGCTGATCAGGTGGGCGAAATGAAAGCTCACAAAATGGTGAAATGCAGGAACAAACTTGCAGTTCCCCAGACCGATGACTCAACCCGCAGCTTATGCTGCCAATGAGATTTTGTCTATGTTAATTCAGAAAGTGCATCATTTGGGAGGACGTACTGAAGCAGACAGCGTAAGGGAATTCAGTTAACAGGCACAGTTGAAATAAAATCACTAAAACAGTTGAAGTGATAATGTTATTGTGGGCACAAACCTCCAGCTGCAGAGGGCTGTCTGCATTTCAGTGTCAGCTGGAATCTGGAGAGCAATTCAGTGGACACAAGTTAAAGTCCGTTGAACGGCGCATTTAATGGGATGTTTCTTGGCGGCTAGTGCATCGAGAAACACCCTGCTTTCCAATACCACTTTGCCTTTTTTTTGGCCTTGGAGTTTCTCCCCACTGTGACTCCTCGCAGATCAGGGATTTTTTTGTCTGGCAGCCCCGATGTCCCCCCCCCCCCTCCCCCTTTAAGGCCCACTACACACTTTTGACCCCCATCTCCCCACAACCTGGGGGAGGTGCCCGACAACCCCTCCCACCCCCCCAGGACTCACTTCTGGTTGTGCCAACCTGGCACCTTTGTACCCTGGCACAGCCAGCCCTGCACCCTGGCAGTACCACCTGGGCACCCTCGAAGTGCCAAGGTTGCATTGTCAAGGTGCCTGGGTGACACTGCCAGGGTGCCATGCTGCCCTGTTCTCTCCTGGGGATCTCCAATGGCTTGGGTTGGGAGACCCCGCAGGTGCCGTTTCGTCTGGTCCACGTTGTGTGGGACGTGGCTAAATGGCACCCTGGTCAGATCTCCATTTGGTGACTGTATGGAGTTTGCATGTTTTCCTGTGTCTGCATGGATTTCCTCCGCATGTGCTCCGGTTTCCTTCCATAGTCCAAAAACATGTAGGTTAGGTGGATTGGCCATGCTAAATTGCCCCTTAGTGTCTAAAGATGTGCAGGTTAGGTGGGGTTATGGCATTAGGACGGGGGATTTGACCTAGGTAGGGTGCTCTTTCAGAGGTTTGGTGCAGATTTGATGGAACAAAAGGCTTCCTTCTACACTGTAGAGATTCTATGGATTCTATCATCATTTTGGGGACATGGCGGTTATGTTACGGACCAATAATCCAGAAAACTCGACAAATGATCTGGAGACATAATTCAAATCCCTCTGTGACAGTTGGGGAATTTAAATTCAGCGAATTAACCAAATCTGGAATAAAAGCTGGTCACTGTAAAACTAATGGACCATCAGAAAACATTGTCTGGTTCATGAAATTCTTTAGGGAAGGAAATCTGTCCTTACCTGGTCTGGCCTATATATGACACAACATACAGCTAGATGATTGGCCATGGTCTAATTGAATGGCAGCGGATCAGGCTTAATGGGCTGAATGCTTTTATGTTCCTAATAAGGTGCACTCGTTCTGATATCTGTCTTCTAGATGCCTTTGAACAGAATTCAAACTAGTAGACGGTTCGGGATCACCTGATTTGTTGTGATGATTGCATCCTCACTTGTCTCTGATTTTCACTCTGTTTCTCAATTGCACCAAAGTTATGGGGCGGGATTCTCCGTCCCACCGCACCCATTTTCTGGTGCGGCGGGCCCCCGCCGGCAGCGGGATCTTCCGTCCCAGCAGCTGGCCAATGGGGGTTTCCCATTGTGGGCACCCCCACGGTGCTGGGAAATCTGCGGGCGCGAATGTGCTGCCGGCAAAGCGGAGGATCCCGCTGACGGAGAAGCCAGCCGCTTATGTTTCACCTCTCTGTGCCCAGTTCTGCCTGGCCAATGTAAGGTCTTGGCTGTGGTGATTTCTCCACTATATCTCCAAATCTCAATTGATCTCTGATCAAAAACCCTGTTCTCTCATCTGAAGAACTGATAATGCTCTTGTTCTCTAATGATTATCATCGTGTTTCATCATGTTTACTTGGGTAAGTTTCTTTATCTCGTTCTTTCTCTAAGCCTGCGTCTTTGACCTGTGGTGTCAATGTGTGTGGAAGGATAGAAATCTGTGTCTGCAACCTTTTCCCCCATGAGTAACTCACATGGACCCAATTCATTTTGCAAGGGTGAGGATCACACAAAAAAATCATTGTCCTTTTTCAGTAACGCCTTTACAATTTGGACATCTCTCTCTGCTTCTCCACTAGGCCATGGAAACCTCATGAACTTGAGTGAACAAATCCAAGTTTTTCTGTAAATGCTTAAAATTCTATACTCCCGAATTGTAAACCGTCATCTAGTATCACAATGTCAGGAAGACAACGACCGCAAAAAATTATTTCAATGACGTTATCGCTGCTTCTGATGACTGGCCATGTAACTCTTTCATTTCAGTTCATCTTGAGTAGTAATCTAAGACCATCATGAATATTCTTCTTCTCTGCTCAAATACATCCATTCCTGGGCATTCCCATGGTCTTGGAGGAAAATAAGACAATGTTAGCAGTTCTTTTGATTCCTGTTTGTCAATTGAACATGTGATAAACTTGGATATAATTTCTTCCAATAATTCTGTCACCAAACCGAATATCATGCTCTGGTCCTACATTTTATAACTATTTTTTCAAACATATGTTCCTTGATCGAATGTGGGTATCGCTGGCGAGGTCAACATTTGTTGTGCATCCTTAACTGCCCTTCAACTGAGTGGCTTGCTGTGCTATTTCAGAGGGCTGTTAAGAGTCAACCATATTGCTGGGGTCTGGAGTCAGATGAAGACCAGACCAGGTAAGGATGGCAAATTTTTCTTTCCTAAAGGATGTTATTTTTAAAAACTCATTTACAGGATATGGGTGTCGTTGGCTAGGCCAGCATTTATTGCCCATCCCTAGTTGCCCTTCAGAAGGTGGTGATGAGCTGCCTTCTTGAACTGCTGCAGTCTTTGAGGTATGCCCACAGTGCTGTTAGGAAAGGAATTCCAGGATTTTGACCCAGCAACAGTGAAGGAATAGTGGGGATATATTTCCAAATTAGGGTGGTGAGTGACTTGGAGGAGAACCTCCAGGAGGTGGTGTTCTCAGGTATCTGTTGCTTTGTTCTCCTAGATAATAGCGGTCGTGGGTTTGGAAGGTGCTGCCTCTGGAAGCATGGTGATTTCCTGCAGTGTATATTGTAGATGGTTAACATGGCTGCCACTGTGGTGGAGGAATCGAATGTTTGTGGAAGGGATAGCAATCAAGTGGACTGCTTTGTCCTGGATGGTGTCGAGCTTGCGTGTTGTTGGAGCTGCATTCATCCAGGCTAGTGGGAGTATTTCATTACACCCCTAACTTGTGCATTGTAGATGGTGGACAGGCTTTGGGGGAGTCAAGAGATGAGTTAACCACTGCAGGATTCCTAGCCTTTGACCTGTTTTGGTAGCCAGAATATTTATATGGCTAGTCCAATTCAGTTTCTGGCCAATGGTTACCTCCAGGATGTTCATAGTGGGGAATCACTGATGGTAATGCCAGCGAATGTGAAGGGGCAATGGTTTGATCTTCTCTTGTTGGAGGTCGTGATTGCCTGGCACTTATGTGGTGCAAATGCTACTTGCCACTTGTTGGATATGGTCTTGCTGCATGTAACATGAACTAAAGATGGTTGGGACTAGGACACTACCCTGAGCAACTCTAGTCGTGTTATCCTGGAGCTTAGAGACTGACCTCCAACAACCACAACCAACTTCCTTTGTGCCACGTATGGTTGCAACCAGCAGTTGGTTTCCCCCCTGATTCCAAATGACTGCAGTTTTGCTAGGGCTCCTTGATGCCATATTCAGTCAAATAGTCAAGGGCAGTCACCCCTACCCCATCTCTGAAGTTCAGCTCATTAGTCCATGTTTGAACCAAGGCTGTAATGAAATCAGGAGCTGAGTGATCCTGGTGGAACCCAAACTCAGCGGTTGCAAGCAGGTTATTGCCGAGTAAGTGCTGCTTGATCTGTTAATGATGCTTTTAATCCCTTTGCTGATGATCGAGTAAGCTGATGGGGCAGTAATTAGTTGGGTTAGATTTGTCCTGTTTCTTGTGTACAGGATATACCTGAGCAATTTTCCACATCGCCAGGTAAATGCCAGTGTTATAGCTGTACTGGAACAGCTTGGCCAATGGCACACAAGTCTTCAGGACCATTGCAGCTAAATTGTCAGGACCCATAGCCTTTGCAGTATTCAGTGCCTTCAGCCATTTCTTGATATCATGTGGAGTGAATAATCAGGATGTTCCTTGCCTATGTTTGTCCTGGTGCCGTGAGACTTCATGGGATCCAGAGTCAATGTCCAGACTCGCAGGGCAACTCGCTCCTGACTGTATACCACTGTGCCTCTACCTCTGCTGGGTCTGTCCTGTTGGTGAGTCAGGACATACCCAGGAATGGTGATAGCAATGTCTGGGACATTTCCTGTCAGGTATGATTCTGTGAGTCAGGCTGTACTAGTCTGAAACAGTTCTCACGATTTTGGCATAAGCCCCCAGATGTTAGTAAGGAGGACTTTGCAGGGTCGATAGTTGACAGGGCTGGTTCTGCCGTTGTCATTTCCAGTGCCTAGATTGATGCCGGGTAGTTGGTTCGGTTTCATTCGTTTGTGTATTTATCGTAGCGGTGTCTTGCTGGGCCATTTCCGAGGATATTTAAGAGTCAACCAAATTGCTGTGGCTCTGGAGTCACATGTAGGCCAGACCAGATAAGGACGGCAGGTTTCCTTCCCTAAAGGACGTCAGTGAACCAGATGGGTTTTTATGACAATGGTTTCAAGGTCATCATGAGACTTTTAATTCCAGATGTTCTATTGAGTTTACATTCCACCATCTACCATGGTGGGATTCGAACCCAGGTCCCCAGAGGATTATCCTGGGTCTTCAGATTATTAGTCGAGTGACAATACCCACCTCTCCCTTCAGTGAAACAACCGGTGACAGTTCCATGGCCACCATTACTAGCTTTCAACTGCAGATTTTATCAATTGAATTTAAATTCCGTTAGCAGTCATTGTGGGATTTGAAACCAGTGTCCATTATAATATAAATCTTTATTGTCACAAGTAGGCTTATATTAACACTGCAATGAAGTCATTGTGAAAAGCCCCACGTCGCCACATTCCGACGCCCATTTGGGTACATAGGGAGAATTCAAAATGTCCAAATTACCTAACAGCACGTCTTTCAGGCCTTGTGGGAGGAAACCGGAGCGCCCGGAGGAAACCCACGCAGACACGGGGAGAACGTGCAGACTCCGCACAGACAGTGACCCAAGCCGGGAATCGAACCTGGGACCCTGGCGCTCTGAAGCAACAGTGCTAACAACTGTGCGACCATGCCACCCATATTATGGTCTAGAGCAGCGACGGGCGGGATCACCTTTTAGCAAATCGGCATATTAGAGTGAGGCAATAAGCCTCGCTCTCATGTGCAGATTCCCGAGGTACCTGAGGCTTTGGGATTCAAACACTTTGCCTTGGGGAATTTGGGCGTGCTTGTTTGGTACTGGTCCCCACAACCTGGGACCTGATGGAACGGCACTTGTGGGGGTCTCCAAGGGGATCGGAGGCCCAAGCTGCATGCTCTTTGGGCAGGGTGACGCCCTGGCACTGCTGTTGCTACCTGGGTATCCTGGCAGTGCCAACCTATTACCTTGGCAGTGCCACCTGAGTGGCACCCAGGTGGCACTGCTAAGGTGCCCAGGTGGCATTGACAGCTGGCATGGGCACTGCCAGGGTGCCAAGCTGGCAATCTTAGCGCACGTGCGATCGGGCTGAGGTTGCCCGGCATGGGTGTTGGCGGGCAATGCGGAGGGCCCCAGTGATCCTCCCATATTGCGTTCGGACTTGGGGGAGTGATGAGGTTGGGGATTCCTTTGGGGGCTTCAGATATCAGGATGCCCCCTGCAGCGTATTCCAGGCAGTCACCACCCTCTGTATAAAAAACGGGGCTGTGTGCAGCCTCGGCCGCGCATTCCCCGTCAAGGCGAATGCTTTGAATAACCATGTCTTTCTCGACACTGCGAGTGCCATCAAACATGCGGCTAAATGCACTCGATGGGGGACTTTGTTCTCTTTTGGGAAGATCGCGCCCATAATGTGCTAATATCTCTGATGACATCTGTGGTGATGTGCATCAATGTAAATGCATGTAGGCTAGCTAGACACTAGAGGGAGCACCAGAAACATCACACACACACACTCAACCAATAGATCAGCTAGATAGGACACAACCAATTGACATTCACGATACACACGGAGGTGACACGACCACAGGGCGGCATTATACCAACCCATATATAAAGGGCACCACACACATGATCTGCCTCTTTCCAGTGGAGACAGTCAGTGAGTACAGACACAGGGGTGATTCAATATTACACCCACCACGTGGATTGCAGCAACTGGTTAGTCAGTCTGGGTAGCTATAGTAGGATTAGCAGTAGTGTCGAACCTGAGTAATGGAAGTGTAAATAGTTTAATAAACGTGTTGAAGTTATCTCCACGTCTGAACCTTCCTTTGTCAAGTGCACCGCAAGGAAGCCGCTTATGTTATACCTACAACATAACAAATCATGGTACCAGGACTGAACTGTTTCAATCCATATAGCTATACCTCAGCATACAGTGACAACCAGCAATACCCAGGCAAGATGTTCGAGATCCGGGTTCCGCAGCAGCTCCGGTGCCACGGCGATCTCCGCGAAAACTGGCGGGTATTCCGGCAAATGTTTGAATTCTTTCTGAAAAGACGGAGCTTCTCCTCACCATCGCTGGTGCCAGAGCAGAAGAAATCTTTTAAAAATTAAAGTTCTCCAAGGGGCAAAACAGGAGCGACTTCCAGGCAGTCCTGGACAAATTCGGCAAATACTGTGAGGAAAACACACTCCAACCAGCAAGAAAAGGTAAGAGAAGCGCCAGTACTCACCACGAGGCCGAGATCCCGGAGCAGAGAACAGTTTTGATCGGTGGCTATCTTTCTAAAGGGACAGTACTTGCACAGTTGCGCGAGAAGCGCACAGAACGGGAAGGTCCATTTGCGCATGCGTGAGACGCTGCGCATGCGCAATCACGAAAACGGCCATCGGTAAAGGAACAGCGATCTGCGCATGCGCAATCACTTCCGACGCGCTACGTCACATGCGTCATGGTGTCAGAGGCCTCGGACCACGCCCATTTAAAGGGGCAACGTCTCAAATCAAAGAAAAAAGCTTTTAAAGCCGTAAAACAATCTTCCTTCACCTGGAATGACAGCACAATGCCTCAAATTGAACCAGGGAATGAAATTAACCTCCGAAGAACCCTGCAACAAGCAGTTACCTCCGCCCAAACCGATGATTCCGACCTTGAATACTTCAATACCGACCTTTACATTTTTTCTGGACCTCGCGAACCCAATGCCAGCTCCGACGCAAACAGTGATGATATGGTCCTAGAAGACAACGACACAGACAAACCTTTCACCTTGGGAGGCTACCCCAGTACCAAATCCGAACCGCAACTAGACGTGTTGCACATTGGCGAGCCCTGTACTGAATCCGACGCAGATGCGGATTCGTTCTTCGGATTTGAGGATCTTCAGCCCAGCATATACGACATCCCGACTCGTGAGTGCAGGATTATGCTGCGGCCTGACACCAAGAGACAGAGAGCAGTACAAACCCGCAGAGAGCGGCCTGCTGCCACACAGAGCGTGGTCCACGCACCGCTAAGGGTTCCCGACTTTACGAAAGAAGACACGCAAGACTCCACACCGCAGTCCCTGCACGAACACAAAGTGACTCCAGTGTCACAAGCCTCCGCAGCGAGCTCGTGGACAGACTCCACGATAGAAGCAACTCAAGACTCCGACACGCAGTCCTTGCAGGAACAAGACAATGAGGGTCTAGCAACGTCCTCTGACCAACTAGCAGCAGACGATGCAAGTCTGCCATGCTCAAGTAAACAGCAAGAATACTATGACAGTCTACCATGCTCCAATGCACAGCAGGACGACCATGACGGTCTATCATGCTACAGTGAAGAACAAAGCGACAATGACAGTCCAAGCCCAAATGAAGGACAACAGCAAGACAATGACAGTCCACCCACATTGTTTGCACCAACAGATGAAAACTCTGACAATTTGCCCAACCCAAGTGAACAACAAGCAGCTACTGAGGATCTACCCACGGTATGTGAGACAAGTGACGACAGCATCCCACTTCCCATGCAAGATGTGCAAAGTGACAGACCTCAGCTAGTGTGTACAGAGGCACTCGACGATCACTGTGAGACCACTGGTGACTCCGGTGACACCATGATACTTCCACCCTCATTCGCTCGAACCTTTCCACAAGTCAATGCATTCCTGCATGTTCTGACTCCAGACGTGCAGCTTCAAGTATTGTCAGCTGAGTCCAGTGAACCTGCTAAGACTCCAGACGGGGAGCATCAACAAACCAACACTGACTCAGTTAAAACAGACCAGACTCCAGGTGGGGAGCATCCAAACGCCGACTCTGATTTACGTAAGCCAGACTTTACTCCAGACAGGCCGCAATCTCAGTGATGGCACGCTCAGGATGACAGCAGATGCCACAACGACAGGAGATGGATCACTTAACAATTACACTGGGTCAGTAATAACAAGCAGCGGCTACAGTGCAAGAGGAATACACCAATATTCACCACAGCTATATCCACACATTTTTTCCGCACCAGCAGCGCAGCCAATGACAGCTCATGCTGGACAAACCCAGTATTCAGGCATGCAGCAGCCAGCAGTCTATGCAGCATATTCTCAAACAGGCCAGCACTACGGATTGCCCACTAATGGAATCAAGACCGAAGGAGGACTACCGCAAGCACAATCTGCACTACAGACTGGATGCCTTAGTTACAGCCTAGGATTTGCTGCACCCCAACCTGGCCAGACGGCATATTCCTATCAGATGCAAGGTTCGAGTTTCACACCATCACCAGGTATTTATACGAGCAGCAATTCTGTTTCCAATTCGACAAGCTTCAACGGTTCTCAGCAGGATCACCCTTCCTGCACAGCACGTGGCCAGAACCAGTATGTACAGTCTTATCCAACTTCAACATATGGCACATCCATGACCTCGAATGACACTGTTGATGGTACCTCTTCAACATCAACACCTTATCAGCTGCAGGATGCCATCCGACAGCATCATCACAAACATCGAAAAAAAGACTCCAAATCAGACAGCGAAATGATTTGACCACTTCTTGGTTCCTGTGGCCCAGGGACGTTGATGGCGTTCATAACCAAGAGAGACATTTGACCATGATGATTGATGGTTTTTGGACTCACACAAATTATTTGGACTTATTGTTTAATCACTGTTCCAATGATTTGTATACACCTTAACCTATCTACCTGTTTTTTGTTCAATTTTCTCAAAGTGTGCAGAAAATATGTAACATATAAAAAAGGGGGGATGTGGTGATGTGCATCAATGTAAATGCATGTAGGCTAGCTAGACACTAGAGGGAGCACCAGAAACATCACACACACACACTCAACCAATAGATCAGGTAGATAGGACACGACCAATGGACATTCACGATACACACGGAGGTGACACAACCACAGGGGGCATTACACCAACCCATATGTAAAGGACACCACACACATGATCTGCCTCTTTCCAGTGGAGACAGTCAGTGAGTACAGACACAGAGGTGATTCAATATTACACCCACCACGTGGATTGCAGCAATTGGTTAGTCAGTCTGGGTAGCTATAGTAGGATTAGCAGTAGTGTCGAACCTGAGTAATAGAAGTGTAAATAGTTTAATAAACGTGTTGAAGTTATCTCCACGACTGAACCTCCCTTTGTCAAGTGCACCACAAGGAAGCCGCTTATGTTACACTTACAACATAACAAATCAACATCAACCTCTCCTTTATTTGTTTCAAATGATTTCTGATGTGCTTCTCCCCAACACCATTCTTTGTTCAGGCGTTAATAACTGGCATACAGTGAAATGTTGCTTCTTGATCCACCATTCAACAAAGAACAAAGAAAAGTACAGCACAGGAACAGGCCCTTCGACCCTCCAAGCCTGCGCCAATCATGTGCCTGTCAAAACAAAAACCTTCTGCACTGTCGCGATCCGTATCCCTCTATTCGCATCCTATTCATGTGTTTGTCAAGATGCCTCTCAAACCCCGCTGTCATATCTGCTTCCACCACCTCCCCCTGCAGCGCATTCCAGGCGGTCACCACCCTCTGTGGAAATGTTGCCTCGTACATCTCCTCTAAACTTTCCCCCTTACACCTTAAACGTATGTCCCCTAGTAATTGCCTTTTTCACACTGGGAAAAATAAACTGACTATCCACCCTGTCCATGCCATTCATAATTTTGGAAACCTTTATTAGGTCGCCCCATCAACCTCCATCGTTCCAGTGAAAACAATCCGAGTTTCTCCAACTTCTTCTCAGAGCTGGTACCCTCCAGACCAGGCAACATCCTGGTAAACCTCTTCTGTACCCTCTCCAAAGCATCCACATCCTTCTGGTAATGTAACAAACAGAATTATACGCAATATTCCAAATGTGGCTTATGTAAAATTCTGTACAGCTGCAGCATGACTCGCCAGTTTTAAACTCAATGACCCGACCAATGAAGGCAAGCATGCCATATGCCTTCTTGACTACCTTATCCATCTGCGATGCCACGTTCATCTGTGGACCTGTACGCCCAGATCACTGTGTCAATACTCCATATGGTTCTGCCATTTACTGTATAATTCCCACCTGTATTAGACCTTCCAAAATGCATTACCTTACATTTGTCCAGATTAAATCCCATCTGCCTTTTCTGTGCCCAAGTTTCCAACTGATGTATATGAACCATGAACCTTTGTAACTCCGTGATGTTCCTTGGAGGTGGAAATTCTTTTATGACTCTGGTCTTCAGTGGATCAACCTGCAATCCCAATGTGACCAAGAAACCTGATTGTTGGCTGTGAAAACTCTCACTTGTTATTGAGCATGAATACTCTTGTTGTATTCTCAGCACTGCTTTCGCTCTGAAGGCATGCTTAGGTTGAGTGGACCCATGTATCAACACATCGTCCAAGTGACAAATAACTCTGTGTAAACCCTCTAAACAATTAGGCGTTGTTCTTTGAAAGATGTCTGGTGCTGATGTTATTCCAAAGGGTAGCTTGTTAAAACAGAATCTTCCAAATTATGTTTTGAACATCGTGACAAGCTTGGACTCTTCTCATGGTATTTGTAGAATCTGCTGTTAGGGTCTAATTTTACCCAATCCTTTCCTGAACCACTGCAGTAAGGTAACTTGTGGTGCCCCATCCATCCATGGGACAGTTTCTTCATGAGTATGAAAATAAAGGATAAGTTGCATTTATATGGGGTGGGGATTTCTGCCCCCTCCCCTCCTGCGGCATATTTTCCAACAGCGGAGGCGACTTGCTATTGGTTGCAGCAGGATCTTCTAGTTCCAACATGGATTTGCATGCCCTGTACCCTCCCCCGCTGGGGAACGTGCCACAGGAGGTCACCATCGGCAGGACCGGAAGATCCCACCAGCAGGAAGGACCAGAAAATTCCAGCCATAGTGTCCTTCATGACCTCAGAATGCCCTCAAGCTCTTTACAATCAACTGGGGCTGGTTTAGCACAGGGCTAAATAGCTGGCTTTTAATGCAGACCAAGGCAGGCCAGCAGCACGGGTTCAATTCCCATGCCAGCCTCCCTGAACAGGTGCCGGAATGTGGCGACTAGGGGCTTTTCACAGTAACTTTATTTGAAACCTACTTGTGACAATAAGCGATTTTCATTTCATTTCAAATACTTTTTGAAGGTAGTTGCAATGAAGAGATTTGGCATGTGCTGGTTTCACAAGTGTTATTCTGATAACAACTGGATTTGTTAATCTGCTTTTTGTAGTGATATTGGGTGAGATATACATTTTGATGAGAACACCATTGAGTGCTCCCCCTGCTTTTCTTCAGAATAGTGCCGGGGGATCTTTTGCACTCACCTGAGAGGTTTAATATCGCATCTGAAAGATGGCAGCTCTGACAGTGCGACACTCACTCAGTGTCGGCCTATTATTACAGTTTAACATTCAAAAATGGCCCGTCGGGTAAAATATCAGTAACTGATAAATACAGGTGATCATCACCATTTCAATTGCATTGCATATCTTGAAATCAGTGTTTTGAAGTGATGGTCCAAATCTCTCTGTGAACTTTGATGACGACCTTTGAAATAGTAGGCAAGCCAGCCCGCTAATGAATAACCACTCACCGCCCCACCTGTTGCAAAGATCTAGGCAGCCCTCAGTGGAACAGCAAGAGCTAAAAGTTAAACTCCTCCAAATATTTTTCAAGTGAGACTGTCTCGAGCGCGAGACATGATTCATTTGTTGTTTTGTTGTTTGCAGAACAGGGGCATCAGGGATTTGCTTGGTATTGCAATTTGGGAAGTCAAAATGACCTTGGTGTGAAAAAGCAGTTGGGACTGAAGTGAGGTCTTAAACATGTTGTTTATTATCAACAGCTGCTATATCAGTGACGACTGCAGAAATGAAGAAAACGTTGAAGTATGGGTTTGATTTCTATGTATCAAAGTATTATTTGGAACATCAGATAAACCCATAAACTTGGCCTGTGCTGCGGAATCGCAGTCTTTAATCACATAATTCAACATTGTTTAATCCACATTATATGCCAATTTAATATTTTTGTATTAAATTTCCAGCTGCTGTGCGAAGTGCTTAATTCAAGTTATTAGATCATTTGCATTTTTAATACGAACCGTGACATTTGATTATCACTTGTTCCTGAATATAGAAGATAATCCGTTTGATATTATTGCTCTACTATGGACAGGACAAAACGAGAAATTTTCATCTTTACTCTATGCACTGTGAAACTCGCCTTTCTGATTAATGGAATTTGGTATTGTATGACATGAACCGCGCCCAATGGGAACACTCTCACGAGAGTCAGTTTGAGCCATGGTCCAAGACTTGACAGCACATTATCTGTAGGCCGGCATTACGTTGTGAGGAAGTGCTTCATCACTGCAAGTGCCATCTCTTAAAGGAGGTGTTAAGCTGGATCTCTAAAGTCTGCTTGGTCAGGTTGGCATAAAGGAGGTGAAATTGGTCAATGCCAGCAATGCAAAATGGGCTCAGAGTGAATTGGAAGCCAATCGTTCACAGTGCCCATATTCTTTCTACTAGTTCAAACACATTTTTTGGAGGCTCATTTCCTAGTCTTACTTCACTTCCGCTTGAATTGAAAATTAAAAATCCTGGAAACATTTTCCAAGTACCAGGAAAATAAGAACTGACGTGGTGAAAAATTAGCTGCCGATTCACCTCAATGGATACATGGCCTCTGTTCAAAGAGAGCAGAGAGCGTTGTCGTTTTGCCCCTGGCAATATGTAATCTTCAACTCACCACCACCAAACCAGATTCACTGTTAATTTCCTCCTGGTGATCCGGTTTCCTCCGACAGTCCAAAGATGTGCAGGTTAGGTGGAGTTTCAGGGTCAGGGCAGGGCAGTGGGCCTGCTTAGGGTGCTCATTCAGAGTGTCGGTGAAGACTCAATGGGCTGAATGGCATTCTTCTGCACTGTAAGGATTCTATGATTCTATGCAACAATAGAAATTACAGGGGCAGCACGGTGGCGCAAGTGGTTAGCATGGTTAACTCTTGGTGCCAAGGTCCCAGGTTCGATCCCGGCTCTGGGTCACTGTCCGTGTGGAGTTTGCACATTCTCCCCGTGTTTGCGTGGGTTTCGCCACTACAACCCAAAAGATATGCAGGATAGGTGGATTGGCCACGCTAAATTGCCCCTTAATTGGGGAAAATTAATTGGATACTCCAAATTTATTTTAAAAAACAATAGAAATTACACTTCAAGAGTAATTTATTGGCCATAATATACTTTGAGATGTCCTGAGGATGTCAAAGGCAGCTAAAAATGCAAGTTATTTCTTCTACTTTAATTTAACAGAAACCATAATAACATGAATTTAATAATAATAATAATCGCTTAATGTCACAAGTAGGCTTCAATGAAGTTACTGTGAAAACCCCCCAGTCGCCACATTCCGCCGCCTGTTCGGGGAGGCCGGTACGGGAATTGAACCCGCGCTGCTGTTTAGCCCACTGTGCTAAGCGAGCAACAAAGGCCTTACATTTATATAGCACTTCTCACATTATCGAGGGAGATGGTGGCGAAATAGTAATGTGGTAATTCACTGGAATAGTGATGGGATCATATCTCACCATGCCAACTGGTGGAAATTGAATTCAATTAAATTGTTGTAAAATTGTTGTAAATTGTTGTTAAAAACCCATCTGGTTCATTAATGCCTTTTACGGAAGGAAATCTGCCGCCCTCACCTGGTCTGATCTACATGTAACTCCAGACCCACAGCAATGTGGTTGACTCTGAACTGTCCTCTGAAATGGTCTAGCAAGCCACTCAGTTGCACCAAACTGCTACAGGAAAGTCAATAAAAAAATGAATAAAACCGGATGAACCACCCACCATTAACTTGGACACTGGTTAAGATAATGTCACCACCTGCCCTGACAACCTTGCAAATTTGTTCTTACTAAGATCCGAGTGTTTGTCTCAAGATTGGGAGAGCTGCCTCAACGACTAATCAAGCAACAGCCTAACATAGTTGTACTCTCAGAATCACACCAGATGGTCAATGTCCCGGATACTTCTGACACCATCCCTAGGTATGTCCTGTCTCACTGGCAGAACAGACCCAGCAGATGCAATGGCAAAATGGTATACAGTCTGGAGGGAGTTGTCCTGGGAGCCGTCAACATCTGGACCCCATGAAGTCACATGGCATCGGGTCAAACATAGCCATTGAAACCTCCTGCTGAATCCCTCCTACCACCCTCCCTCAGCTGATGAAACAGTACTCCATCATGTGGAACATCACTTGCAGGAAGCATTGAGAGTGGAAAGGGCACAGAATGTACTCTGGGTTGTGGACCTCAATGTAGCATCATTCTGACAGAGCCAGCCAAATTCTGAAGTACTTATCTGCCAGACTGGGCCTGCAACAGGAACAAACAAGGGGAAAAGACCCACGAGATCTGGTCTTCACCAAATGGTTGCAGATACATCTGTCCGTGGTAATATAGGTAAGAGTGACCACCACACAGACCTTGTGAAGACAAAGTCCCATCTTCACACTGAGCATGTATTTGGGTCAGGTGACAAGTTGTAGAATGGCTCCCCTCCCTTTCCACCCTTGGTTAGTCGCAACAGTTTTGAAAAAAAAGAATTCACTTGGCAATTCAGTGAATGTTGAACTGTTCAAGTACTCCGACTGTAAAAGACCAACAGACAGGTTTTCATGTATGTTTTAAAAGAAAAGGGTGGAGTATTTACTGTACTTAACACCAGAGCTGAATTAAATAATAAAAATGCTGCAAGTCTCACTCGTATGTGAATTCAAGAGTTCATACACTCACACACATGCACAAGTACATCCACAAACACACACGCACAGAAATAAGTTTCAAGGTTGTAGAGTAGATTAAACTGTTTAAAGAGTCCAAAAAATAAAGCAAATTGCATACGGATCCTGTATATTGATGACTTGGATGGTTTCAGACTGGGCTTAATGGTCTTCCTGGATACTGCATTGAGACAATTTATGTTGATGGGCAATTTCTGTCCTGAAGTCAGCATGGCAGGGAGCTACCTGTCACTAAGTCCCAGGAGCCCGATGACAGGTGTGGCAGGGATCCCAGGATGGGGAGGGGTTGAAGTGCCTCGGGGATTGTGAAGGGTAGGACGATTGGGGTCTCGTGAGTTGGCCGGGGGTGGAGAGAGAGGTCTGGAGGTGATTGGGCATCTCCAGTCGGAAAAGGGTTTCTGATAGGGGGGTCCCATTCCCTTCGCCCGCAAGTTCCAGCTATGTTCATTTCTGCGTTTCCCCCTCTGCGCCGACATCCATCTGCCAGCCTGCAAATTGAGGCTGGGCAGAAAAAGGCCTTTTCCTACTTCCAAGGTGCCCAGGTGGTACGTCTGGCTGGCAGGGGCACTGCCAGGTTGGCACTGCCAAGGTGCCAAGCTGGCATTTATTTTGCAGGTACAATCAGACCGGGGGTGCCCTGCGCAGGTGTTGAGGGGAGTGTCGGGGACCTCCCATAACGCATTGGGGATTGGGAGGTTGGGGGTCATGTTGGGGGCTTTGGAGATCAGGACGCCATTTCCTCCTGCTACACTGAGGCAATCCGGCAAGCGGAACTCTTCGGTGTGGAAAACGGGTCTATGTGCGGCTTCGGCTTTGCTTTCCCCGTTGAAGCCTCTTATTTAATGTGAGTGGCATTGTATAGTCATGTGTTTCTCAGCACTGCGAGTGCAGGGAAACAAGCGGCTAAGCACGCTCGCTATGGGACTTTGTTCCCATTTAGTTGAATCGCGCCTGAAATGTCTGAACTCTGCTCCTGGTGCAAGAGAGAATGATCGAGATTGTTCTGGAACGTCTGAATCAAAAGAGGATTTTAGTATTTATAAACAGTGTGAAAATGTTGCTGCAGTAAATAAAGTGTGCGTTAAAATATCAATGCCGCAGATAGATGATTATGCTGCCAAGTTGTGGTTTGTTTTTACTGATCTCAATTTTCAGAGGTTTCAGGTGAAGAACTCATTGGACTCTACCCCACCATGAATCTCCTTCACGAGGAAAGGGGAGGAAGGAGGAGATATTTCTTAGAGCTTAATGATGAGGCCATTAGAGAACTTGATCCAAATGAGGTTGTTTAGAAGCTACACCTTTCAACACACTTCCACCATCCCCCCCAAAAGAAAAATTATTTAACCCCTTAAAATCCAAAGCATGCCAAAAAGACTGCCAATGTCTGATATTTTTAATGAAAAGTTGTGGCTGAAAACATTTGTGAAACATACAAAAGAAAACCATGGCCGGGATTCTCCCCTACCCAGCAGGGTGGGGGAATCCGGCGTAATGGAGTGGCAGGAACCACTCCGGCGTCGGGCCGCCCCAAAGATGCAGAATTCTCCGCACCTTTAGGGGCCAAGCCCTCACCTTGAGGGGCTAGGCCCGCGCCGGAGTGATTTCCGCCCCGCCGGCTGGCGGGAAAGGCCTTTGTTGCCCCGCCAGCTGGCAGCGAAAGGACTTCGCCGGGCGACGCATGCGCGGGAGCGTCGGCGGCCGCTCACGGCATCCCCGAGCATGCGCAGTGGAGGGGATCTCTTCCGCCTCCGCCATAGTGAAGACCATGGTGAAGGCGGAAGAAAAAGAGTGCCCCCATGGCACAGGCCCGCCCACCGATCGGTGGGCCCCGATCGCAGGCCAGGCCACCGTGGGGGCACCCCCTGGGGCCAGATCGCCCCGCGCCCCCCCCAGGACCCCGGAGCCCGCCCGCGCCATCTGCTCCCGCCAGTAAGGTAGATGGTTCAATCCACGCCGGCTGGCGAGTGTTGACAGCGGCGGGACTTCAGCCCATCGCGGGCTGGAGAATCGCCGGAGGGAGCCCGCCGACCGGCACTGCGTGGTTCCTGCCCCCGCCGATTCGCTGGTATGGGAGAATTCGGGAAACAGCGGGGGCGAGATTCACGCCAGCCCCCGGCGATTCTCCGACCCGCCGGGGGGTCGGAGAATCGCGCCCATGAACACAATGGCCAATCTTCCATTGGCGAGCTGTTGGTTGGGCTCAGATCCTGGAATACTGTGGAGGAGCTGGCTATAAATCTAAAAACTATACCACTGACATGTCGGCAACTGCAACAGGTTACCTCATCAATATTTATCTGAGCTATTCAATCGACATCATTGCATTGGTCTCTGGCTAAAAACGCAATAAAGCCTCTTATATGATTGTTTGGGAGAACTTTTGTTTTGAGATCTCAATCCTCTGGTAGGGCCTCACCACAGCGCAGAAAATAGCCAGCAATTCACCCAGGGATTTTCCTCTAATCCGTTTGAGATTCCACCAGCGAATGGAGACCTTGGAAAGATCAACTCTTCTTGATTGTCAGCTGCCCTTTAAAGTTGATGGGCTAGATTTTTAGATCAGCACCACATGCAAGCAGATGGCAACACATTCATTTTGAATAATATCAACTGGAGAATCTAAGGGTCTTTTTTGTTCCAATCCTAATGTTCTTTTGCAACAGTTAAATCACATGCAGTTTTATAGTATTAAAGGAATGCTTATTTTGAATCGGATTGAATTGAAACGAACTGTTTATCGAGATGAACAATATACACGATGTAGCAGTGGGTTAAGATTGCTTGATGTACTATAACTCATATTGATTTAATTAACATGAAAAAGAACCACTCCCAAATGTCTTGGACATTTATTTCAACACCTCACATTGCAGCCGGTGCACATTTCGGTCAGCTTGACATCTGCCTATGATATTCTCTTCTAGGTTTTAAACAAAATCATCTGTTGCGGTATACTCCACACCAGAGCCGGACTCACCACTAAGGCCCTTAGTGTAGCCTTCAATTCTGGCCCACTCCTTTCCTTTGCAGCGCATCAGGATGAATATATCAACTAGATTTGTTGATACAAATTATACTCTTCATCAGTTTTTACCCCTCAGTTTTCATTCGTTTTTCACAGTAACACAAATGCTTTCCTCCAAGTTTTACAAGTGTTTTTTTTCCCTCTGTCCCTCTCTCCATTCCCTTCTCCTTCCCTGAAGGCATCAGCTCATTGTGCAGCACATGATACTACCGATGTCCTCTTGATGTTGCCCCGAGTGTCTTTTCTTTGCCTGCGAGCCCAAATGGTGAGCGTTGGCAGGCTATCAGGGACAGAGTGCATCACATCTGAGCCTGAATCTGGTATTCACTACTGGTCACAGAACAGCAGTTAGGGACAGCTGTGTTGTCTGATCTTTTCCCTTTCCTAAATTAATTGCAGGACACCGACTGATAGCCGGCTGAGGACAGATAGTTCTTTAAAACTTGGGGAATTGAACCTGGAATCTTATCAATCTTTTTGGCTCACTACCGCACTATGCTGAGTGAGTCACGGAGAGAGTGTTGATTCTGCAAAAGTTGATAGTTTTCAAAATGTAGCCAATCAAATCAGACTGAATTCCAAATTATATGGCCCATCATTTAAATGGGATGTTAAACTCTCTCAAGGAATAGTAAAAGATCCAATGGCAATGTTCAAAGATGAGCAAGAGAGTTATTTAATTAAATTAAAAAAAATATAATGACTACATTTCACATTCTTTACTTTGGCTGTAATGCACTTTGGAACATCCTGAAGTTTCAAAAGAGGGTATGTAAATGCAAACTAATTCCTTTCACTATATATACTACGTTACTTTCAAAAAGGACACAATATATCTGATCAGGTCCTCACATGGCTTTCAAAGGAACCTCAAAATAATGACAAGTTTTATTGATTGCATTGCAGCATACAATATAGTCTGGATTATCAACCTATTCATTAAATTATCAAGAGTTCTCCTCCCTGGGTTACCAGAAGACCATAAGACATAGGAGTGGAAGTAAGGCCATTCGGCCCATCGAGTCCACTCCACCATTCAATCATGGCTGATTTCAACTCCATTTACCCACTCTCTCTCCATAGCCCTTAATTCCTCGAGAAATCAAGAATTTATCAACTTCTGTCTTAAAGACACTCTACGACCCGGCCTCCACCGCCCTCTGTGGCAATGAATTCCACAGACCCACCACTCTATGGCTGAAGAAATTTCTCCTCATCTCTGTTCTAAAGTGACTCCCTTTTATTCTAAGGCTGTGCCCCCGGGTCCTAGTCTCCACTGCTAATGGAAACAACTTCCCTACGTCCACCCTATCTAAGCCATTCATTATCTTGTAAGTTTCTATTAGATCTCCCCTCAACCTCCTAAACTCCAATGAATATAATCCCAGGATCCTCAGACGTCCATCGTATGTTAGGCCTACCATTCCTGGGATCATTCGTGTGAATCTCCGCTGGACCCGCTCCAGTGCCAGTATGTCCTCCCTGAGGTGTGGGGCCCAAAATTGCTCACAGTATTCTAAATGGGGCCTAAATAATGCTTTATAAAGCTTCAGAAGTACATCCCTGCTTTTATATTCCAAGCCTCTTGAGATAAATGACAACATTGCATTTGCTTTCTTAATTACGGACTCAACCTGCAAGTTTACCTTTAGAGAATCCTGGACTAGGACTCCCAAGTCCCTCTGCACTTCAGCATTATGAATTTTGTCACCGTTTAAAAAATAGTCCATGCCTTTATTCTTTTTTCCAAAGTGCAAGACCTCGCACTTGCCCACGTTGAATTTCATCAGCCATTTCTTGGACCACTCTCCTAAACTGTCTAAATCTTTCTGCAGCCTCCTCACCTCCTCCATACCACCTGCCCCTCCACCTATCTTTGTATCATTGGCAAACTTAGCCAGAATGCCCCCAGTCCCGTCATCTAGATCGTTAATATATAAAGAGAACAGCTGTGGCCCCAACACTGAACCCTGCGGGACACCACTCGTCACCGGTTGCCATTCCGAAAAAGAACCTTTTATCCCAACTCTCTGCCTTCTGCCTGACAGCCAATCGTCAATCCATGTTACTACCTTGCCTCGAATACCATGGGCCCTTATTTTACTCAGCAGTCTCCCGTGAGGCACCTTATCAAAGGCCTTTTGGAAGTCAAGATAGATAACATCCATTGGCTCTCCTTGGTCTAATCTATTTGTTATCTCTTCAAAGAACTCTAACAGGTTTGTCAGGCATGACCTCCCCTTACTAAATCCATGCTGACTTGTCCTAATCCGACCCTGCATTTCCAAGAATTTAGAAATCTCATCCTTAACAATGGATTCTAGAATCTTGCCAACAACTTAGGGTACGCTAATTGGCCTATAATTTTCCATCTTTTTCCTTGTTCCCTTCTTGAACAAGGGGGTTACAACAGCGATTTTCCAATCCTCTGGGACTTTCCCTGACTCCAGTGACTTTTGAAAGATCATAACTGACGCCTCCACTATTTCTTCAGCTATCTCCTTTAGAACTCTAGGATGTAGCCCATCTGGGCCCGGAGATTTATCAATTTTTAGACCTCTTAGTTTCTCTAGCACTTTCTCCTTTGTGATGGCTACCATATTCAACTCTGCCCCCTGACTCTCCTGAATTGTTGGGATATTACTCATGTCTTCCACTGTGAAGACTGACGCAAAGTACTTATTTAGTTCCTCAGCTATTTCCTTGTCTCCCATCACTAGATTACCAGCATCATTTTGGAGCGGCCCAATGTCTACTTTTGCCTCCCGTTTGTTTTTAATGTATTTAAAGAAACTTTTACTACCATTCCTAATGTTACTGGCTAGCCTACCTTCATAATTGATCCTCTCTTTCCTTATTTCTCTCTTTGTTATCCTCTGTTTGTTTTTGTAGCCTTCCCAATCTTCTGACTTCCCACTACTCTTTGCCACATTATAGGCTTTCTCTTTTGCTTTGATGCATTCCCTAAATTCCTTTGTCAGCCATGGCTGCCTAATCCCCTCTCTGATAACCTTTCTTTTCTTTGGGGTGAACCTCTGTACTGTGTCTTCAATTACTCCCAGAAACTCCTGCCATTGCTGTTCTACTGTCTTTCCCACTAGGCTCTGCTCCCAGTCGATTTTCATCAGTTCCTCCCTCATGCCCCTGTAGTTACCTTTATTTAACTGTAACACCTTTACATCTGATTCTACCGTCTTTCTTTCAAATTGGAGATTGAATTCTACCATATTATGATCACTGCCTCCTAAGTGTTCCCTTACTTTAAGATCTTTAATCAAGTCTGGCTCATTACATAACACTAAGTCCAGAATGGCCTGTCCCCTCGTGGGCTCCATCACAAGCTGTTCCAAAAAGCCCTCCTGTAAACATTCAATGAATTCCCTTTCCTTGGGTCCACTGGCAGCATTATTTACCCAATCCACCTGCATATCGAAGTCCCCCATGATCACTGTGACCTTGCCTTTCTGACATGCACTTTCTATTTCGTGGTGCATTTTGTGCCCCTGATCCTGACCACTTTTAGGAGGCCTGTACATAACTCCCATTTAAGTTAGATGGGCAGCATGGTCAGCGCAGCCTTGGAGGGCCGAAGGGCCTGTTCCTGTGCTGTACTATTCTTTGTTATTTGTTTATTGCTATTGTCCTTCATGACGACCGACATGTGCGAGGTTGGATTTCTGTTTGCACAAAAACAAAGATGGCACAAATGAATTGGCTGAAGTTTGCACCTGATATGCGCATTACCCTCTCCTCCTTTGAACCTGATTCAAGTGAGATCCTGAGGACCAAGCAGGCTTCCCTTTCACTTTAAAGATAAGCAAAGGTGGCGTGTGAAGGTAGGTCAGTATGGCCTGCGAAACTTGGCCAGCGAGGGTCCCAAAATTTGGCTGCTTGGCAAAAGTGGGTCCTGGGAAAAAATGTTAAAGAAACATTGACTTAACTCATTGCAGTAATTTTCTACCAAAAACTGCAAGTTTTTTATTATTTAGCTGCACTATGAAGTGGTAATCATCGTAATATGCTTTTAAGTGATAGCAGCGAGGGTTAATGTGTGACTGGAAAAAAGTGCCACTCATGGTGCGATGTAGAGAATCATGTGATCATAGACTGTATATTGTTGAGTCTGGAAGGAACCTGCATAGAAACAGTACCCATGCATGGTAGTAACTTGGATAAGTACATGGTATGGGTTACTAATAAACCAAACGATCCTAACAACAGTAATTATCAACAATTTAATGGCATTTCCTATACAGTCTTAGACAAGTCACTTCTTCAAGAAAATTAGCAATGGCTCATGTCTACCGACCCAGATTTGAATGATCAAAGTCAGCACTTGTCAGTTTTTCATGATCCAAATCAATCAAACCACATTGGAACTTGACCAGGGATCAAATTCAACCGTAGTTCAGACTATACAATGCTATTTCTTTGGGTTTGGTATTGAATGTGTTTTAATAGTGAATGTCAATGATTTATTGGTTGATTCAAAATGAAGGGGCCAATGTGATAATACTTGATTGAAAGAACTGCACAGCTTCATTCTCAATTGAAAGAATGTAATGCCCCACCCAGTGGTGGGCTGGGATGTGCGGGGGAGAGGTGAGTGGGAGTGGTATTTAATTAGGCAGGAAAATGTGGGGTGAGAGTCTATCACCTTCCCAACTCCATCTGATTACGGGCAGAGATTCTTAGGTCCCCGAGCCACTCCTTGGACAATTAAGGGCCGCTGAGGGAGGGGAGAATGCACATGCCAGGTGGTGAGGCTGCCAGGCATTAGCAGGCCCGCCTGCAGGCTAGGTATGGGCAGCCCTCCTGTTTGGATACACTTTGCCCAACAGTGGGCTTTGCCAATGGCATTGGCAATGGTCGACCCTGAGACAAAACTCTCCTCCACAATGATCCCACTGTCCCCAATATGCCACCAACATAATGTATGCGCAGTGATCAGTATAACAAAATACATTATTTAGCCTGTATCTATTTGACATTATTGTACTGGGCTTTGTGGCAGCTACTGAGTCAGAAGTTTGTGTATTCAAGCACTACTCTTCAAAGGCTGATCCTTTGAACTGATGATTAACTTTTACCAGTCCAGCAAACTGAAGCCGTGTTTACGTGTTCATGGTCAACGTGTAAAGTCCCATGGTATTACCTGAACAGCATAAAAGCAGAAGTAGGCACATCAGGCATTCAAACTGTTCTGTAACCCAGTTAGATCAGAAATGATCTCCACTTCAACTACATCCAGCTGTCTTGCCTGGCAGTATTAGGAGCAGAAATTCTTCACAGCACCACTGCTCAGAACTGTGGGCTGCGGATTTCTACTGAATAATTATTTCAGGTACATGAATGGAGTTGTCTTTCCCTTATGTCGCTGCACAAGTGTTTGGAACAGATGATATTGCCACTATATTATACATTTCTGAAAAGAACTGGGGCCCCTAAGAGTGGGATTACATTTTTTACCTCTTTTCAAAGATCGTTGACTTATTATTGAATTTTCCAATGGTTTTCACAGCAATGTGAATGGTAGAATTTATGAAAATGGAATCTGTACAATTCAAAATGAATGAAGAATATCTCTAATTCCTTTTCAAATTTCTGCAGTTAATTAAATCCTCCCTGGGTTACTGATGGCAGTAAACTGTTACTCCTGGACAGAGGGTTGAGGGTGCATATGAACAAGACTAACAGTTGGAGGTACAGACTAATGGGTTACCCTCGGGAGGGCCTGTCTTAGCCCCAACCCTGTTCAACTGGTCACCAACAATCTATCCCCAACCTGTCTTGTAAGATTATCTCTGCAGATGACATCCCAGAGCCTGCCCTCCCTTTTGAGAGCTGGCTGGTGGTGAATTAACCTGAGGGTCACCACATTGCAGGCGAGGGGCAAATATATGAAGAGTGAAGTAGAACAGGCCAGGATGTAAACACTGCAGAGAGATTTGCAAGTGACACAGACATTGTGAACAAAGACTTTGGCAGACGAAACAGACTGAAAGCTGTTCTCTCTCTCACTCTCTCTCGTATCAATGGCCACCCTCCCCTATAAAATTCATAGAAGAGATGGTCATTTGGCCTGTGGCATCAGTGCTTGCTCTTTGCTTCAGAAATCCAGACCTAATTCTGCTGTCATGCTTTCCTGACATGCACATGCATTTTGCACATATTCTTGGGATAGAAATCCATAAATGTGTGTCATTTTGCCGAGAATAGTGTGGTGTGAGTGAACCAAACAACTTCTGGCACAAAGCTATTGTTGCAGAAATCAAGGATGCAATCAAGTTTTCTAGCCCAGGGATTTCTTCCTCAAAGAGCAGGTTGTTATGGAAGCTTGCCCACACACATTGATCGAGAATTTATGGGAATTTATCTCGAAAGATTTTCAACGAGGCAGACAGACTGAATTCCTTTTTTTCCCGCCTGCCCGTAAGGGGTGGTGTTTTAATTTTTGAAATAGATTGTGGTGTGTTTATCCAGACCCCTTTTTTGTGAATCAATTGTAAAGTGACTCGCAGCAATCTCTTGGTTAAATCACAAGTATTGTTCAATCATATGTTCAAATCCAGTTGGGGTGGAGTTGGGGGGAGGATGGCTGTCGCAACTACACACACACCAGCAGACAAGAAGAAGAAAGAAAAGAAAACAGTTTTACAACTGGGAATGACTTAGAACATAAAGAGAACTGTCATAATATACACATCAGTATATGATGGTGCAGAGACACACACTGACTGACACACTGCAAGACCAATCAACACACACAACACAGCAGCCCATCACCAGTTAGGGCACGGTCACTATAAAGACAGAGGGCACTAGTTTTCCCGCTCACTCGGGATGCAGCCTCGGAGACAGACAGAACCCACAGTCAGTAGCACAAACATCCACCATGTGCTAGCAGTATAGGCTGGTCAGGTTAGGCATAGGTCTTCAGTCAATCTAACATAGTGTATACCCACAGTGCAATTATGTTTAACAGCTCTTAGTTAAAGAAAATAGAGTTGTACTATTACAAGTGTTGGTAGCCTGTCTATGTTACTGCTAAGGTAAACGCAGTCTCCACAGATCCAGAGTACCCAACACATCAAGAACAAAGATCTGGGGCTGGATTCTCTGAGCCCACGGTGGGTCGGAGAATCGCCAGGGATGCGGGAAATTCCCGCCACGCCTCTCCGACACCGGACACGATTCTTCGGCGACCGAAGATTCGGCGGCAATCGCGCCCGCGTGGTCGCCGGTCGGGGGCCGCTGAAAGAGGGCCGAGTTCCGCTGAGTGCCACCTGGCGGGAGCTCAGACCCACGGCGGCGGTGGTCATCCTGGTGGGGGGGCGGGTGGGATCTGACTCCGGGGGGGGAGGGGGGCGACCTCCACGGGGTCCAGGCCAGCGTTCGGGCGCCCGCAATCTGGAGGGGGCCTACCTCCTTCCGCGCGGGCCGGTGTAGTTCTCCGACATGTTGCTCCGCACCGGCACAGAGATGGCATTGATAAATTCTTCATTTCTCGAGGAATTAAGGGCTATGGAGAGAGAGCGGGTAAATGGAGTTGAAATCAGCCATGATTGAATGGTGGAGTGGGCTCGATGGGCCGAATGGCCTTACTTCCGCTCCTATGTCTTATGGTCTTATGGCAACCACGCGCATGTGCCAGCGCAGAGATGGCAACCACGTGCCTGCGTCGGCGTGGAGTCGGTAACCACGTGCATGCACCACCGCGGAGGCGGCCGTTGCGCATGCGCGGACTCACGCCGGCCGTGCAGGGCGCCTTTCGTCGCCGGAGCAGCGCGCAGCACTCCGGCATCGTGCTAGCCCCCTGAAGACTGCTAAATTGCTGGGCCAGGAGGCCCGTTGGTGCCAGTGTATACCACTCCGGTGTTTACACCGGCGTCAACACTTGGCCGGGATTCTCCGAAATGGGGCACGATTCAGCGACCCCGTTATGCCCAGCACAGATGCAGGTGCAATGGATGAATTGTATGAGAGCCCAGAATCGGACTCAGCAGCAGGCAAGGGGCAGATCCCGAGTCACTCAACTCACTCCACCGGCAAGATCTGGATCTTGCCTTCGCTGGATGAGATCCAGATCTGCATATTTAAATCAGTCATTATTCACCTGGTGCCCGGAGTCAACAGCCAGACCTTGAGTCCTCACCGGGGTGTTGTTTAGAACTGGTTCAGACAAACGTGAACCAGGCATGGCGGCACCTATGGGGATCTCGCAGGTCAGGGTGGCAGGCTGGCAATGCTTGGGTAATAGGCTGGCAAAACCATTGTGCCTGAGTGCCAGGTTGGCACTGCCGGGGGTTGGGCCCGGGCGGGGGCTTGCTTGCCCATTGGGGGAGGGTGAGAGTATTCTAGGGGTTTCTTCAAAGTTGGTGACAACATCGCAAGTTGAGGTTGGAAGAGACTTTATTGTTCCATAGGCGATGACAGGAATCTTCCGGAGAAGCAGGCTTTGAGGAGGTTTAGACTTAAGGCAGGCTCTCTTGTTAACCTGAAGTCTGGTTTTGGTGCTCACAGACTGCATGTGTCACAGCAGACCGCTCAGGGAGTCCAGGAATGTCACATTAAAACTTTCCAAAAGCCAGAGGATCTTATATCATATGATGCTGCCCATGGATCAGTCAGTTTCAGGTTAACAATCGGTTTCTATGGGCGAGATTTAATGGCCATGTCCCGCCGGAATCAGGAAGGGACATGGCCGATAGATCCCGGGAGAAGCCTCTTCCAGGATTCCCGGCGGTCACTACGCTTCGCAAGATCTAATCTAACCCTGTTGCCTCACGGCGCCGAGGACCCAGGTTCGATACCAGCTCTGGGTCACTGTCCGTGTGGGGTTTGCACATTCTCCCCGTGTTTGCGTGGGTTTCGCCCCCACAAGATGTGCAGTGTAGGTGGATTGGCCACACTAAATTGCCCCTTAATTGGAAAAAATGAATTGGGTATTCTAAATTTAAAAAGAAAAAAAAAGATCTAATCTAACTCATTGTGGGCGGCACCCAGACTTGCAGAGTTAAGTGGGTTTAAAAACTCACTTAACTCTATTGATGCCAGATGGAACGGCTACCGGAATCTACCAGCCTCGCCAAGGAGACCCCAGCCGGGCACAGTTTAGTACTGGTTCCCACAAACGGTGACCAGGTGGAACAGCACTTTGAGGGTGGGCATTCTACCAGGCGATCTGAGCAGGGTGGCAGACTGGCACTGATGATGTCACCTCAGCACCTTGGCACTGCCGGCCTGGCACCCTGGTAGTGCCGCTAGTATGCCCAGGTGGCACTGACAGGGACACTGCCAGGGTGCCTGGCTGGCAGTGTCATGAAAATGAAATGAAAATCGTTTATTGTCACAAGTAGGCTTCAAATGAAGTTACTGTGAAAAGCCCCTAGTCGCCACATTCCAGCGCCTGTTCGGTGAGGCTGTTATGGGAATTGAACCGTGCTGCTGGCCTGCCTTGGCCTGCTTTCAAAGCCAGCGATTTAGCCCTGTGTTAAACAGCCCCTTGTGCGTTATGATGCCCGGGTGGTATTTTGTCACGCTGGCGATAGGGCCCGGGTGTACGATGCCTATGTGAGGTGGGGTGCCATCAGAGCTCCTCAGTGCAGGAAATGACGCTAACTGCGGCCTTGGGGGGGGCCCAAAAACACAAGCATGCCATTAGATAGCGGGGTCATTCCTGGTGCTTGACCCTTCTAATCTCACCCAGAATGGACTCTGTTTTCTTTTGGTTAGATCGTGCCCTATGTCTCTGATCAAAATCTATTGTTCACCTCAGGAGTTAGATGGTGGCTATTAGCATATCCACATATACAATGAGTTTCTATGACTCTCTCTCTTTGTTATAAGTCCAAGCTGGGGAGACAGACTGGGTGCTGCTCCCTTGTTTTATGAACTGTAATGGGTCCACACAATGATAGATGTGACATTCCACAAGGATGAGGGTGAGCTTTGTCCTGTAATTACAGTTGGAAGTTTCCCAGCACTGTAGCCAACTTGCAAATCATATGCCTCGTAGCAGCCATGTTTTTGGTCCAACGAAGTCAAAATTTAAATAAGCAAATGGTAAGGTTTGAATTAAAAGTTTGTGATCTCTTTCATGTCTTATAGACATGACACAATTCACTATGATTCTGAACTGTTACTTTGCACAACCTTTTATTTTGTCCTTAAAAATGAACAGTTCCATTAAATGTTAAGCTTTGCAAATAACTTCTTCTCAGAGACTGATTGTCTTTCATGAACAGGTGGGTGGCGCAGTGGTGTTGTCACTGGACTAGTAAACCAGGTTCAAATCCCACCACTGCAGATGGCGAAATTTGAATTAAATTTGAATTACATTTTTTAAAACTCTGGAATTAAAAGTCTAATATAGAACATACTGTGCAGAAGGAGGCCATTTGACCCATCGAGTCTGCACCGACCATTTAAGCCCTCACTTCCAGCCTATCCCCGTAACCCAATAACCCCTCCTAACCTTTTTGGTCCCTAAGGGCAATTTATCGTGGCCAATTCACCTAACCTGCACGTCTTTGGACTGTGGGAGGAAACTGGTGCTCCCGGAGGAAACCCACGCAGACACTGGGAGAACGTGCAGACTCTGCACAGACAGTGACCCAGCGGGGGATCGAACCTGGGACTCTGGCACTGTGAAGCCACAGTGCTATCCACTTGTGCTACTGTGCTGCCCTAATGATGACCTTGAAACCATTGTTGATTGCCATAAAAACTAATCTGGTTCACTATTGTGCTTTAGGGAAGGAAATCTGCCATCCTTACCTGGTCTGGCCTACATGTGACTCCAGACCCACAGCAATGTGGTTGACTCTCGATTGCCCCCTGATGGGTAATTAGGGATGGGCAGTGAATGCTGGCACAGCCAGCGATGCCCAGGTCCCAAGAACGAATAAAAAATAATTATAGATAATGTGCAACTCTATAAATAAATGCTCATTAAAGTTTGTAAAGATTGGCTCCAGTTCTATCCTTCACCACCTGACTTTCTGGAAAATACACATGAGAAGACAGATTAATTAGCTAAAGGTGAATGTCGAAAACTAAGAAAAATCTTTTCAGACAGAAAAGTAAGATCCTATAAGCCATTGTAGAAAATAACAGAAAATAAATGTGAAGAGCTGGGGTTTGATTATTTTCTGATGCCTTAGTGCCTGAGCCATTTGACCAGTGGAAGAATTAAGCTGCTCCGCGGACTTTGGTTACGTCCGTACCAAAGAGGAAACAAGATCAGGGCTTGGAGTTGTTGCTCCCTTCATAAAGTAATACCAAAAGTAAAGTATTTTGTAAGATAGATACTTGTCAGCTGGATAGTGATGAAGATTTGGACCTTCTATTAGAGTTTTTGGACAAAAGCTACAGGAAAAGGGATTAGTTAAATGGCGATGAAATATGGTCAGAATTTAATAGATTTCAGAAAACAGACATACTTCCATGGGAGAATATATCGCTGGTTTTAACACATCGTATAAAAGATTAACAGCATTCAGTGGGGATCGTCGGAACAGTGCTAGCATTTAAACTGTTGGATTGTGCTAATGTGTCTCATTTTGGTTCCAGGTTCTAACTGGTGTTTGGTTCTCCGAGTGGGAGACATTGCTGCTTGGTGTCTTGAAAGGTTTCCTGGGTGAAGTCATTTCCTTCAACATTCATGGAACAGAAGTAACATTCTACGGTGATACAAGGATTAGAGGACTCAATGATTGTCAGGTTTTGAAATGGTTAAATACTGGGTGCAGGAGGCAATATAATGGAATTGTTAAAGGCACGCAGAATGAGGGTGACAGCACCTTTAGTGGATCTGGCTATTACAGCAGAGGACAGAATTAGAATAGCAATAAGGGGAAAATAAACCCCAGGAATGTCCAAGGAGCAGTTAATGAAAAGCAGAATACTGCAGATGCTGGAAACCTTGAATAAAAAACAGAAGGTGCTTGAAATACAAACATTCAAATCAATGAATTAGGAACAGGAGAGGCCACTCGGCCCGTCGATCCACCGATCAATAAGATCATGGCTGACCTGATTGTGGCCTCAATTTCACTTTCCTGCCTACCCCCGATAACCTTTGACACATTGTTAGTCAAGAATCTACCTATTTCTGTCTTTAAATTATTCAATGACCCAGTCTCCACCGCTCTCTGGGGCAGAGAGTTCCAAATACTCACGACCCTCTGAGCCAATTTTTTTTTTTTAGTCTCCATTTTAAATGAGAGACCCATTATTCTTAAAGTATGTCTTCTGGTTCTCAGCAGGTTTGGCAGCATCTGCAGAGAGAGAAACAGAGCCAGGTCAGACTTTTCTTCAGTCCTCATGCTGTTTGTTTGGTGATTCTGCAGTCATGGGCAGGGCTACTCTCAAAAAGAACATCGTCCCAAAAGGGAACAAAGTCCCCGAGCGTTGAATCTCGCGAGGCGTTGCGAGCCAGGTAGATCCCAGGAGTGGGGTCTTCCGGCTTTCAACGGCCACGCTGCGGAGCGTGGCCAGTAGATAGTGCCCACAGGTTGAAGAACTAATGGTACTTGTCTAAAACTAAACTTCCTGTATTGAGTCCCATACGAAGTTCCACTCTTCCTCTCCCTGTTCTCATACTTACACTGCTTCCCAAGGCATTATAGTTAAACCCTTCACCGTGTCTTCAAATCCCTTCCTGGTCTTATTCCACCATGCCTTTGCAATTTCCTTTGTCCTGTGAATTTTGTGCATTGCACTCTTGGTGGGAAAGCCTCCATGTGTCTTAGCCTTACCTGTCCGCAACCTCTTTCCTCAATCACTCCACCTTTTGCTCCTACTTTGAAAACCTTCTTTAAGACTTACATTTTCGGTGGTGCTTTCAGTTATCCCTGTTAGTATCTCCAAAACCTTGCATCTGTCCCTTTCGCCTGCTTTTACATTAAAGGCACAGCATAAGTATAAGTTGCTGTTACAGTTCTGCAGCCTATCTCTAACCTGCATTCTTGGTTTGCATGATAGTACAGAGAGCAGAGGATTGTGCAACTTGATCTTTACTTAAAAAAAATGTTTCAGAAACTAATTTCTTAAACATCTTTCAAAAACATTTTTATTTGCTCCAACATCACCTAAATTGGGCACAAGCCAGTTTGCTGAGAAACATTTGGTTCCAAATCAATTGTTCACCCTCTTTCAACAGCACAATTTTCTGATAGGGTGTGTAAAAGGAAGTGCATTCAACTAGGAGCAAGGACACATAACCCAGCAACCAAAGACTGATTGAACATTTGTATTTATTTGGATGTCCTGCCTGCCTCCCAGCTGAGCAGAAGGCAGGTCAGTCTGGTATTAACCAGGGCCTTGCGCTGTGTTTACAATTATATCCAATCTAGTATTTATTCAATGCCTTCAATGGTGTTACAAGAACATTTGTAACAAGCAATACAGTTTCTACCAATACCTTTAAATTTAGCTGGGAATATGCTGGAAAAAGAAAGTGCCATCAGATTTTTAAACATAATTTCAAAGGACATCATTTAAATGAAGAGAGTCTATCAAACAATCTCTTGTTCATTGTATAGATGAATATTGCTGCCATATATAATTATATCCAGTATAGAAAAAAGGCTATAAGCAAAACTACAAAACTGTATTTCCAAAAGAAGAAATTCTGCTTACAGTGGCCTGGGCCCATTTCAGCACTGGAACTGTATATTTCATTGGTGCAGGTATTTGATCAATATGCGCACCAGATAATGCTCTTCTGAGAGGCTGTAAGTAGACAGCTGTGAACTGTGTTAGCACAACAGTTAACCTTGCTGTACACTTCCTCTTTTTATTAAACATGGACATGTGAAATAGGAGCAGAAGTAGACCATTCGGCCCCTCGAACCCACTTTGCCGGTGGTGAAGGCTGCTCATCATTGGCTGCCAGCGGGATCTTCCAGTCTTGCTGATATCTACGCTTTAAATATATTCAATGATAGATCATCCAAAACCCTCGGTACAGAATTAGTGCTGTGTATCTTCTCAATATAAAACCCACGGTAACGATAACAGTGACATTGGTTTCACTTCCAGTATTCTTTTCTACATAAGCAAAAGAGAGATACAAATCATTGGAATAAATAAATTCAGAGCTAACGGGTTGTATCCCTACTGGAGATGTTCCACCTAAATAATTAAAGCAATTATTCTTGGTGTTTTTCAATTCAGCCATTGAAATGTTAAAAATGGACAGGTTGGGGTAGATCTTGACTTTGTGTGATAGTCTAAAATGGGTTATTCCCATGAATTATAATTGGGAGACATGTAAAGTAGGCTTCTCACTTACTTTTTATTGCCCCATTTTATTCAAATACATGACATCAATATCTATCTAGTAAATGCCAATGTTAAAAAGCATACAGAAAAGTCCAGTATGCTTGCAATGTCTATATTAAGTCTACCGTTACTATTTGATTAGCTTTGTAAGACTTTTTGTCCTCCGATCTTGAGTCCGCTCTTCTGAAGGTGCTGCTATCTTATGATGCCATGATACCAACCTCCGGCACCTCGTTCAGGTGCCATTTCTTCAGCTGAGCACAATTGCACAACTCTATTTCAACAGAGATTTTTAATTCAGTCCCAGGATGTGGGAGTCATTAGCAGAGCCCAACCCTAATTGCCCTCGAGAAAGTTGGGGTGAGCCACCTTCATAGAATTTACAGTGCAGAAGGAGGCCATTCGGCCCATCGAGTCTGCACCGGCTCTTGGATAGAGCACCCTACCCAAGGTCAACATCTCCACCCTATCCCCATAACCCAGTAACCCCACCCAACACGAAGGGCAATTTTGGACACTAAGGGCAATTTATCATGGCCAATCCACCTAACCTGCACATCTTTGGACTGTGGGAGGAAACCGGAGCACCCGGAGAAAACCCACGCACACACGGGGAGGATGTGCAGACTCCGCACAGACAGTGACCCAAGCCGGAATCGAACCTGGGACCCTGGAGCTGTGAAGCAATTGTGCTATCCACAAGGCTACCGTGCTGACCTTCTTGAGTACAACTGAGCAGCTAGTTTGGCCATTTCAGCGGGCTGTCGAGTGTCAGCCATGTTGCTGTCGGTCTGGAGTCACATATATGACTGCCCGAGAAAGGATGATAGATTTTGTCTAAAACACATCAGTGAAGGAAATCCTGTTTATTGCAATAAAGGGCTTTACTTCTGTTGCATGTTTGAAGGTGAATGGTTCGCTTAAAGTTGAGCTTAGGTTAGCTCAGGGAAGAGGAGAAACGAGAAGCAATTTCTTTCCTCTCAGAGGGTTGTGCGACTTTGGACCTCACTGCCTCAGAATGCGGTGGAGACGGGGTCATTGAATATTTTTAAGGTGGACATAGAGAGATTCTTGTGAGGCAAAGGAATCAAAGGTTAACAGGGGCAGATGGGAATGTGGAATTCGAAACACAAACAGATCAGCCATGATCCTGTTGAATGGCAAAGTGGGTTCGAGGGGCTGAATGGTCTACTTCTGCTCCTATTTCACATATCCATGTTTAATAAAAAGAGGAAGTGTACAGCAAGGTTAACTGTTGTGCTAACACAGTTCACAGCTGTCTACTTACAGCCTCTCAGAAGAGCATTATCTGGTGCGCATATTGATCAAATACCTGCACCAATGAAATATACAGTTCCAGTGCTGAAATGGGCCCAGGCCACTCTAAGCAGAATTTCTTCTTTTGGAAATACAGTTTTGTAGTTTTGCTTATAGCCTTTTTTCTATACTGGATATTGACTGCTTCTGCTTAATGATTCAACTCACCACATGATTCGCTAAGACACCACTGTAAGAGTCCTTCCTGTTTATTTCCTTTGTTCCCATTTCTTAGATTTTATTTTTATTATTTTGGTCTATGAACCCATAATCGGGATGTGCCTTTAAGGAGAAGAATCAAAGTTGAAACTGATGTGTTGGGTGCTCTGGATCCGTGGAACACATACAGGCCACCAACACTTAAAATAGTGCAACACTATTTTATTAAGTTTGAAACTGTTGAACATACTTTCACTGTGGGTTAACACGATGTTAGATTAAACTAAAGACCTATGCCTGTCCTAACCAGTCTATGCACTCAGCACATGGTGAAGATCTGTGCTGTAAGCTGTAAGCTCTGTCCTTCTAGGAGGTTGCACCCCAATGAGCGGCAACTCTGATGCCCCCTGTCTTTATAGTGAGTGTGCTCTAACTGGTGTTTGGCTGCGGTGTTGTGTGTGTTGATTGGTCTTGCTGCGTGTGATGCGCAATCAATTACTCTCAAGACAAGGTGTGTCATAACTAATAGGCTTTAACCTGCTAGAACTCTTCCCCAGCAGCTTCAATACAGAAAGTGAAGGCTGCTGGGATGGCATTGTTCTTATACTCCGCCTCTCAGGGCGGAGCTATGTACATCAGCCAATGGTAGACTCCTGGGTCTAACCAATGGTGATCCACCTCTCAGGTACCGCAATACCTGGTATTACCACATTCACCCCCTATTAAAAAAGAGCCCGGCGGGGTGATGGCCAGCGTTAATAGTCGCCTTTCGCATGGTATGACCAGGTATGGAGGTACCGCGATGTCGAGGGTAATAAAGTGTTCATGGTGCAGCAATCAGTCGATCGGGTGGCCTGGTCGTCCTTCTGGAGCGTCTGGGCTTCGGCGGTGATTCTGATGGGGGTCCCAGCGGTTGCAACTCCAGGAACGTAATGTCGTCCTCCCAGGCAGCTTCGTCACCCCTAGGCGGCGCTGTTGGGGCGAAAGGTGGAAAGGGGGGGAAGGCACCTGTAGGGGGCATCGGTGTGTGTTCGGGCCTAGGCAGGGGCGGCGGGAGTACTGACCCTCCTGTTAGGTGCAGTGGGGAGGGTGGGGGTGGGGGCAATGGTGCGGGTGCGCCTGGGGCTCCGGCAGGCGCCAGGTCCCGAAGGGAGACCGTGTCTTGGCGGCCATCAGGGAACGCTACGTAGGTGTACTGGGGGTTGGCGTGCAGCAGGTGGACCCTCTCGACCAACGGGTCCGACTTGTGCGCCCTCACATGTTTCCGAAGCAGGATGGGTCCAGGTGTCGCTAGCCAGGTTGGGAGCGAGGTCCCGGAGGAGGACTTCCTGGGGAAAACAAGGAGACGTTCGTGAGGTGTCTGGTTCGTGGTTGTACAGAGCAGTGACCGGATGGCGTGGAGGGCCACCGGGAGGACTTCCTGCCAGCGGGAGACTGGGAGATTCCTGGACCGTAGGGCCAGCAGGACGGTCTTCCAGACCGTTCCGTTCTCCCTCTCTACCTGCTCGTTTCCCCGGGGGTTGTAACTTGTCGTCCTGCTCGAGGCGATGCCCTTGCTGAGCAGGAATTGACGCAGTTCGTCACTCATAAAGGAGGACCCCCTATCACTGTGAATGTATGCGGGGAAACCGAACAGTGTAAAGATACCCTGGAGGGCCTTGATGACGGCGGTTGTGGTCATGTCTGGGCAGGGGATGGCAAATGGGAACCGGGAGTACTCGTCAATCATGTTAAGGAAATACGTGTTGCGGTCGGTGGAGGGGAGGGGGCCTTTGAAATCCATGCTGAGGCGTCCAAAGGGACGGGAAGCCTTTATCAGGTGTGCCCTCTCTGGCCGGTAGAAGTGCGGCTTGCACTCCGCGCAGATCTGGCAGTGCTTGGTGACGGTCCTGACCTCCTCGATGGAGGTTGCGGGTCTTGAACAGCAGGACCATGACACCAACCCAAGGAGGGTGGCTGCGCAGAGGTGCGGCAGGACATACAGGCGGAAATTGTGGAATTCCCTGCCTTGGACAGTGAGGTTTGCTAGGCAGAACCCCTTTATCTCCACCGCGTGTGACCCGGAGGCCAGGGAGATCCTTTGATTTACGGGATGGGTGACAAGAGAACAGCGCCTTACCGTGTCAGGGTGAACAAAGCTTTCCGTGCTCCCAGAGTCGATCAGGCACGACGTCTCGTGGCCATTGATGGAGATCGTCGTTGTGGCTTTCGCCAGCGTCCGGGACAGACTCTGGTCCAGAGTCACCGAGGCCAGCTGCAGTAATGGAGTGTTCTGGACGGGCAGCATGTAGTCGGCTGTGCTGGGGGCCTGGGGCCCCATCCAAGATGGCGTCACCCATGGGTCGCACATGGTGTCCGGGGATGAAGAAGATGGCGGCGGCGAGGGACAAAATGGCGGCGCCCACCCGTCCAGCGTGGTGTCCGGGGGGGCAAAAGTGCCACGCCCACGGGTCGCACGTGGCCTTAGGATAGCGGAGTGGCGGAGAGCGCTGGGCAGTCGGGGCCTGAAAGGAGGGTTGCCGATAGTCGCAGGAGACCACGGCCACGGCGCGGGCCTGGCAGACCCCCACATAGTGGCCCTTCTTGCCGCACCCTTTGCAGGTGGTGGTGCGGGCCGGGCAGCGCGGGCGTGGATGATTCGCCAGCCCGCAGAAGAAACAGCGGTGTCCGGTGCTTGCCAGGACCATGTGTTCCCAGGCTTCCTATTTTGGAGACTCCTCGGCACAGTGTGGATCTTAGGAGCCGGTTATGGAAGGAGTTAGTTTGAGTGGTTAACTGGCGACTGGTGGATTGTCCAGGGTCAGTGTTCTGCTTGACAAGGATCAGTGATTGGTTCTTGCGTTGTGCTTTCTGAGAGAACTGGGCAGAAGTGTATAGACCTTGGAAGTAAAAGAAACACTCTCTGTCTCTCTCTCCCCTGCTTGCTGACGTGAAAGAACTGCTCTATTGTCCTGAAAGCAGTGAGTGCCTGGCACATCCTTTGCTGTCAACTTGGAATGAAGCTGAGTCTGCAAAGAAAATGGACAACCTTGCCAAAGAAAATCATCTCAAGCCTATAAGGAAGAAGCACCAATTAAAATGAGCAAAAGACTAAGGGTAGTTGAGGGCACCAATTTGATTGAAAAATTAGATTGCAAGTTTCCCGTTCTCAGTCCCAATCTACTGCGCACCCGAATATCCACCCTTACTGAAACAGATCACGCAACCCAAATGACGGCATGTCTGTAACAGTTTACTGCAAATCCAAAGGTTTAACTCAACAGATTCTCCTGATGACCCAAACAAACAAAAAACACTGATTTATTTTCCCCTTAAATCTTGAAATAACTTCCAAATGAATTCTTAGTAAAGACCTTGTAAACAGATGCACTACCAGGTCTCCTGTGGTGCTGCTCATGGTGAGTCAGAACGCTCTGTTTGCCCTGGAGCAGCTAACTCTGTGCCACTACCTTACAGAGCCTAATAAGTCACATTCCATTCTTATTAAATGCTATTCTGAAATTCTTATTGGTGCTTGGGGATGGAATTTCACAACTTTGTCTACTATTCTGAGAATAAATAGCCTTTGCTTTTTAAGTATTCCCTTATCTGGTGTTCATTGCGTGTCATTTGTAAAGCTTGGAATACATAACAATGCAATGTACACTCAGATGGGGGCAGTTAGCTGGTATTTAATAGTGCTGGGGGTAGCAAATGAGAGTTCACTGCAGTTGGGGAGTGCTCTTGCACTTTGGTAGCACTCGAGTCTGATCCTTGAGGATTGTTAGAAATGGGATGCAAGCCCTAGAGGCATCAAATGTCCGAAGATGTGCAGGATAGGTGGACTGATGATTTCCGGTGGCGGCCATGGAGCAATAGGTCGCACATTTGATAGCTCCCATCTGAAACGGACTTTCGGACCTTCTTTTTCCGGATTTTTGTGGACTTTATGAAATACATCGGTGGCGTGAGCAATAGTAAGGAGGACTCCTTAGTAATAGTAAGGAGGACTAGTAAGTGAGCAATAGTAAGGAGGACTCGAGTCGCCAAATGATGTTTGGACATTTATTAAAGAGAAGAAGTTGCACTCAAGTTAAAAGACACTTAAGTTTTGAAGATGGGAGGTGGCGGTGGTTTGTAATTGTGTTCTGTTTTAAACAAGCTTGTATTTAGTCTTGGGCGAGGCGCTTTGTTTAGCAGGGAGTTGATCCGGAGGGAGGAGGGGGGCCCTGAAGTTAGCATTATCCTTCGGGAGACTGGGTTTTGTTTTAAGTGAGTGTGTCTGTCCTGCTTTATGGTTATGTTAATATCTTCTTGAGGGCTGTTATTTACTTACTGGGGAATGTGATACTGGAAATAGTTTTTTTTTCGATGTGGGGAGAGGGGTCCGAACAATGTGATAGTTTGATCGGCACCAGGGGCGGGGATTATCGGGGTCAGCATGGATCAGCTGACTCTCGGAAGCGTGGTGGGGGGTGAGCTAGTGTTGAGTTGGTGTTTGATTTGGGAGATTAGGTTTCTGGTGCTATGGTGGGGGGTGGTTAGGGGGATTGGGGGGGGGGGGGGGCTGCTTTGCTGGCAAGGGAGAAATTATTTTCAGGGAATAAATGGGAGGTCGGGGCAACTGCTGCTTCAGGGGGTGCTCGGGGAAGCGGGGGGCGCGGGCTCGGGGCTGGCCTAAAAAGGGGGATGGCTAGTCGGCAGGGGGTGGGTGGGTGGTAGTCCCCCGTCCAGGCTGATTATGTGGAACCAGTGAAGAGAGCACACGTGTTTGTGCATTTAAAGGGACTAAAGGCAGACGTGGCAATGCTGCAGGAGACACATCTAAAGGTCACAGACCAGATCAGATTAAGGAAGGGTTGGGTTAGTCAGGTGTTCCACTCAGGGCTGGACTCGAAGACCAGGGGGGTAGCAATTTTGATCAGTAAGCGAGTGACATTTGAGGCTGGGAGAATTGTGGCTGATAAAGTAGGTAGGTATATAATGGTGAGTGGGAAGCAGGAGGGGGTCCGAGTGGTGCTCGTGAATGTTTACGCGCCGAACTGGGACGGTGTGGATTTTATGAGGCGCGTGTTAGGCAAAATCCCAGACCTTGAGTCACACAACTTGATCATGGCGGGGGGACTTCAATACGGTTATTGAACCTGAACTGGACCGCTCAAACTCCAGGACAGGGAAGAGGCCGGCGGCGGCAAACGAGTTGAAGAGCTTTATGGAGCAGATGGGGGGCGTAGACCCCTGGAGGTTTACACGGCCGAGGGTAAAGGAGTTTTTCTTTTTCTCCTACGTCCACAATGTTTATTCCCATATTGACCTCTTTGTTCTGGACAGGGCGTTGATCCCAAAGGTGGCGGGGACGGAATACTCGACGATTACAGTCTCAGACCATGCCCCGCACTGTATGGATTTGCGGCTTAGGGAGGAGAGAGGACAGAGTCTGCTGTGGAGACTGGATGTGGGGTTGTTAGTGGATGAGGTGGTTTGCGGGCGGGTAAATAAGAGTATCCAGAACTACCTGGAAACAAACAACACGAGAGAGGTATCGGCAGCAATGGTCTGTGAAGCCCTGAAGGCAGTTGTTAGAGGGGAACTAATATCGATCTGGTCTCATAGAGAAAAGAGGGAAAGGGTGGAGAGGGAGAGATTGGTGGAGGAGATATTTCGGGTGGATAGGAGGTTTGCGGAGGCTCCGGATGCGGGACTCCTGAGGGAGTGGCGCAAGCTATAGACAGAGTTTGAATTGTTGACCACAGGGAAAGTGGTAGAACAGCTGAAAAAGGCTAAGGGGGCAGTTTATGAGTACGGGGGGGAAGGCGAACAGGATACTGATGCACCAGCTTAGGAAGAGAGAGGCGGCCAGGGAGATTGGTGGAGTAAAGAATAAGGAGGATAACTTGGTCTTGGACCCGGAGAGGGTGAATGAAGTTTTTAAGGAACTCTACAGCACCTGAGTACCTGTGGGAGGCGCTAGGTAGGTTTGGGTTTGATGAGGACTTTATTCGGTGGGTGCGATTGCTGCTGGGGGTGGAGGGGGGGGGGTGGAGCACCGGGTCTTGCTCTATGCGGATGATCTCCTCTTGTATATTTCGGACCCACTGGAGGGGATGGGGGAGATCATACGGATCTTGAGGGAATTTGGCAGTTTTTCGGGGTACAAACTGAACGTGGGGAAGAGCGAGTTGTTTGCGATGCAGGCTAAAGGGCAGGAGAAGAGACTGAGTGAGCTGCCGCTGAGGAGGGTAGAGAAGAGCTTTCACTACCTGGGAATACAGGTGCCTCGGACGTGGGATTCGTTGCATAAGCTTAATTTGACCCGGCTGGTGGAACAAATGGAATGGGACTTTAAAGGATGGGACAGTCTCCCGCTGTCACTGGCGGGGAGGGTTCAGACCGTGAAAATGACGGTCCTCCCCAGATTTCTATTTGTAATCCAGTGCCTTTCCATCTTCATCCCTAAGGCCTTTTTCAAGCAGGTGAATAAGATCATCTCGGGATTTGTGTGGGCGAACAAGACCCCGCGAGTGAAGAGAGTGCAGCTGGAACGTGGTCGGGGGGAGGGTGGGCTGGCATTGCCGAACTTTTGCAACTACCACTGGGCGGCCAACATTGCCATGATTAGGAAGTGGGTATTGGGGGAGTTGTCGACATGGGAGCGGTTGGAGGCGGCGTCATGTAAAGGCACCAGTTTCGGAGCGCTGGTAACGGCACCTGTGCCGTTCTCGCCGGCCCGCTACTCCACAAGTCCGGTGGTGGTGGCGGCACTGAAGATCTGGGGGCAGTGGAGGAGACACAAGAGGGTGGAGGCGCGTCGGTCTGGACCCCGATATGTAATAACCACAGGTTTCCACCGAGCAGGATGGATGGCGGGTTCCAGAGCCGGCAGAGGGCAGGTATCAAAAGGATGGGTGACCTGTTTATAGATGGGAGCTTTCCCAGTCTGCAGGCGCTGGAGGACAAATTTAAACTGCCGCCAGGGAACGGCTTCAGGTATTTACAAGTGCGGACCTTCCTGAGGAAGCAGGTGGTGGCCTTACCGCTTCTGCCGCCACGGGGGATACAGGACAGAGTAGTGTCCAGTACCTGGGTGGGGGAAGGGAAGGTGTCGGACATCAACCAGGTACTGCTGGAAGCGGAGGAAACCCCAGTGGAGGAACTTAACGGGCAAATGGGAGGAGTGTTAGAGCCGGGTCTGTGGGTGGAAGCCCTAAGTAGGGTCAATTCCTCATCATGTGGTAGGCTCAGTTTAATCCAGTTTAAGGTGGCCCACCGGGCACACATGACGGTGGCGAGGATGAGTACGTTTTTCGGGGTAGGAGACAGATGTGCGAGGTGTGCGGGAAGCCCAGCAAACCATGTCCAAATGTTTTGGGCATGCCCGAAGCTTGGAGGGTTCTGGCAGGGGTTTGCCAAGGCAATGTCCACGGTGCTCGGTACGCGGGTGGTGCCGAGTCCAGGTGGCGATCTTTGGAGTGTCAGAAGACCCGGGAGTTCAGGGAGTGAAAGAGGCCGAAGTTCTGGCCTTTGCATCCCTGGTAGCCCGGAGACAGATCCTTTTAATGTGGAGAGACTTGGGTCAATGACATGGCTGGGTTTCTCAGCCTCGAGAAAATAAAGTTTGCCTTAAGAGGATCAATGCTCGGGTTCTCCCGGAGGTGGCAGTCGTTCGTCGACTTTCTTGGAGAAATTTAAAATGTCGGCAGTAACAGCTTTCCGAGGGGGGGGGGGGTGTAAGTGTTGTTTTATGTTATTTCATGTGGTCTGTGAAGATAGAGCCGATTGGGGAAATGTCTATTTTTTCACCATGTCAATGTTTAATGTTTATTGTTCTTTTTATGTTATTGTTATAAAATTTTACAAATACTTCAATAAAAATATTTTTTTGAAAAAGGATAGGTGGATTGACCATGCTAAAATTGCCCCTAAGTGTCCCAATATAATAATAATAATTTTATTATTGTCACAAGTGGGCTTACATTAACACTGCAATGAAGTTACATGTGACGGTTAGGTAGGGTTACGGGGAAAGGGCGGGGGAGTGGGCCTTGGTGGGGTGCTCTTTTGGAGGGTCGGTGCAGATTCAATGTGCTGAACAGCCTCTTTCTGCACTGTAGGCATTCAATGGATAAAATGGATAGCCCCCACAATGGGCACGGGGATTGTGATGTGCAATTAAGGGACAAGGATAAATAACAGTCTTTCTTTGTGTGGCAACTTATTAAACATCCTTTGGAAATCTAAGAACACATCTAATGGATTCCCTCTATCTAACCCTACAAGTTACATTCTCAGAAACTCTAATTAATTCATCAAACATGTGACGAAGGGGTCACAGAGGCTAGCAACAGCCCCTGGAGAGCACAAGTATTGGTAGTCCGGTCTGGGGAAAAGCAACGAATGGTGGTGGACTATAGTCAGACCATAAACCGTTTTACGCAACTCGATGCGTACACCCTTCCCCGCATAGCAGAAATGGTTAACCAGATCGCCCAATACCGGGTATTCTCCACCGTTGATCTAAAATCCGACTGTCATCAGCTCCCTGTCCGCCCGGAGGACCACCCCTACACGGCCTTCGAAGCAGCCGGCCGGCTTTTTCACTTCCTCAGGGTCCCTTTTGGCGTCACAAATGGGGTCTCCGTTTTTCAAAGGGCGATGGATCAAATGGTGGACCAGTACGACTTACGGGCTACATACCCGTACTTGGACAATGTCACCATCTGTGGCCATGACCAGCAGGACCATGACGCTAACCTTAGAAATTTCCTCCAGACCGCCCGGGCCCTCAATCTGACATACAACAAAGAGAAATGCGTTTTCCACAAAGCCCGGCGAGCCATCTTCGGCTACGTTGTGGAAAACGGGGTCCTAGGCCCTGACCCCGACCATATGCGCCCCCTAAAGGAACTTCCCCTTCCCTGTAGCCTCAAGGCACTCAAACAATGCTTGGGGCTCTTTTCCTATTATGCCCAGTGGGTCCCCAGATATGCAGACATAGCCCGACCACTCATTAAGACCACGGTTTTTCCCCTGACGGCTTAGGCCCGGTCAGCCTTCAGTTGTATCAAGGCCAATATCATCAAGGCCGCCATGCACGTGGTAGACGAAACCATCTCCTTCCAGGTATAAAGCGATGCATCAGACATCGCCCAGGCTGCTACCCTCAACCAGGCAGGCAGGCCAGTAGCTTTTTTCTCCCGAACCCTCACCGCCTCGGAAATTCGGCACTCTGCAGTCGAGAAGGAGGCACAAGCCATTGTGGAGGCCGTGTGGCACTGGAGCCACTACCTAACTGATAGAAGGTTCGCCCTCATCACCGACCAACGGTCAGTAGCCTTCATGTTTGATAACGCACAACGGGGCAAAATAAAAATGATAAAATTTTGAGGTGGATGATCGAACTCTCCACCTATACGTATGATATTACATATCGTCCGGGGAAGCTCAATGAGTCCCCAGATGCCCTGTCCCGCGCCACGTGCGCCAACGCGCAGAAAGACCATCTGCAGGCCACCCACGGTGACCTCTGTCACCGGGGGTCACCCGGCTTGCTCATTTCATCAAGTCCCGCAGCCTACCTTACTCCACCGAGGAGGTCAAGGCCATGACCAAGGCGTGCCAGATCTGTGCAGATCTGTACCGACCAGACAAGGCTCACCTGGTGAAAGCCTCTGGACCCTTTGAGCGACTAAGCGTGGACTTCAAAGGGCCCCTCCCGTCCACCAACCGCAACATTTATTTCCTCACTGTCATCGACGAATTTTCCCGCTTCCCATTCGCTGTCCCCTGCCTCGATATGACCTCGGCCACCATAATCAAGTCACTGCACAGCATCTTCACCCTGTTTGTTTTCCCTGCCTATATCCACAGCAACATCCGCGGTACATCGTTCATAAGCGATGAGCTGCGTCGGTATCTGCTCAACAAAGGCATCGCCTCGAGCAGAACGACCAGCTATAACCCGCGGGGAAATGGGCAGGTGGAGTGGGAGAACACAACAGTTTGGAAGGCTGTCCTTCTAGACCTACGGTTAAGATGTCTCCCAACCACCCGCTGGCAGGAGGTCCTACCCGATGCCCTACATTCCATTAGGTTGCTCCTTTACACGGCCATGAACGAGACCCATCACAATTGTTTGTTTGTCGTCCCCAGGAAGTCCACCTCTGGGGTCTCGCTTCCACGTTGGCTGATGACTCCGGGACCAGCTCTACTCCGGAGGCACGCGAGGACCCATAAGATGGACCCTCTAGTCGAGAGGGTCCAGCTGCTGCATGCAAATCCTCAATACACCTACGTCGAGCACCTCGATGGAAGGCAAGACACAGACCACCGTGCTCCCGGAAATACCCCCACTGAAGATGACCGTGTCCGCCACACCACCGCCAGAGCTGAGAAGGTCAACACGGACAATCAGACCCCCCAAAAGACTGGACATGTAATTCCACTTCTCCCCCGACGGACTATGCGTTTTTTTAAAAACAGGGGATGAATGTGATGAATGATAACTGCACCTTTAATCTCATGATCCCTTTAAGACCGGGTTTGGAACCCTGGGGGACTCCGCCTCTGGCTCCACCCCCCCAGGGAGCCATATACAAGGTAATGTTCAGTGGGCAGTGTGCAGTTGTGTGAAATTAAGAAAGAGCGTTGACTGGAATGTTGAGCACCAAAATGACACCACTGGCATCAAATACAGCAATGCTCACTGACTGACTTCATGAACTGTCCACCTGCATATTTCTGGCAGACATTCACTGTGACAATCTGACATCTGTAACCAATGTAGTGTCCAGCAATATTGCAGCACATATCAGCCGCAGACTCCATTTTGAATCGTTAATTGTACTTCTGGCACCCAAAGTACAGGTGTTAATGAGCCCTCAAGTTTGACAGTACAAGGAGTCCTCTGAACTGGCAGTACTGAAGACAGGGAGTCCAGGGTTTAGAATATCAGAAATATGAGGTTTGGCGCTGCAGTAGATTTGTGGTGTCTATCAGCAGTGAAGGAGAGACAGGAAGTGTGCTTGGCAGATTAATGTTTTGTGATTAGCTCCAGGACAGACATCTCTGCCATTCTTCCTTCCACTTACAAAAATGAAAAAGTACAAAGTCTGTCTGTTTCCCTCTTTCTATGTTTAAAGCTCTTTGAGCTCATTTGTTAGAAAATACAGTGACAATGGGCGGAATTCCCTGTTTTCAAGACTAAGTCTCGAGCTGGGCAGCACCGGTAGCGATTTTCCCGCTGGCCAGAATGGCAGGGTCCCGCACCAGATTCTGTGCTAACTTGGTGTGCTGGGGGGGTTCAAAGGTCTCAACCCCATATTTAAACACGAGTCCCAGACGCTCATATCACTCCCTCCAGCCCACCTGTCTTTACCAGAGCATGCAGGATGCCAGTGATATGCCATCAATGAACACACGACGAGTGGTGAACGTAACTGAGGCTTTAATACACTAAACAGAAAGCCTCCTGGCCTCTGATCCCGAACTGGATCAGAGGCGGAGACCAGCCACCCTTATACATGAGCCCATGGGGAGGAGCCACAGGCGGAGCCAGCAGGGACAAGCCCAGGCATGTAACAATACAATACAATACAATACAGTGGTTTACCACATTCACCCCGTTAAAAAAAAGAGTCCAGCAGGGGTGAAGTGGGCTTAAAGATCAAGTCTGTCGGGGGCCTTGGCCTTCCGCCATGATCGCCTCAGTCCCGGCTGTGGTGTGGGCACCGGAGTCGAGACCTGTGCGTCCGGGAGCATGTTGTCCTCTTCTTCACCCAGTTGTTGAGTCGGTGGAGGGGGGGGGCGTTGTATGGGCAGGGGTGGTGGTGATGGTCGCCAGTGGGCCTGCGGGTGCCAGTTCCTTAGGTAGGTAGAGGTGGGGGAAGGCGGTGTAGGGTCAGGGGTGGTGGTGATGGTCGCTGGGGAACCTGCATGTGCCAAATCCCGAAGGGAGACTGTGTCCTGTCGCCTGTCCTGATGTGCCACGTAGGCATATTGTGGATTGGCATAGAGGAGCAGGATCTTCTCGACAAGAGGATGATTTTTGGCTCCTCGCATGCTTCCGGAGGAGGACGGGCCCTGGGACTGTCAGCCAGGACGGGAGCGAGACCCTGGAGGTGGACTTCCTGGGGAAGGCAAACATACGCTCATGAGGAGTCTCGTTGGTGGCAGTACACAGGAGCAACCGGATGGAGTGGAGCGCGTCGGAGAGGACCTCGTGCCAGCGGGAGACTGGGAGACCCATTGACCGTAGGGCCAGTAGGACGGCCTTCCAGACCGTCGCGTTCTCCCTCTCCACCTGTCCGTTGCTCCAAGGGTTGTAGTTGGTCGTCCGACTGTAGGCGATGCCCTTGCTGAGCAGGAACTGGCGCAACTTGTCGCTCATGAAGGAGGAACCCCGATCGCTATGGATGTAGGTGGGGAGCCCTAACAAGGTGAAAAGACTGTGCAGGGCCTTGATGACGGTGGCAGAGGTCATGTTAGGGCATGGGATGGCAAAGGGGAATCTTGAGTACTCGTCAACAATGTCGAGGAAGTACACGTTACGATCAGTGGAGCGGAGGGGCCCTTTAAAATCGACGCTGAGGCGCTCAAAGGGGCGAGAGGCCTTTACCAGTTGCGCTCTGTCTGGCCGATAGAAGTACGGTTTGCACTCTGCGCAGACCTGGCAGTCCCTGGTCACGGTCCTGACCTCCTCGATAGAGTAAGGCAGGTTGCGAGCCTTGATAAAGTGAAAAAGACTTCCGGGTGTGGCGATGCAGAGCTAGGTCGCATATTCGGTAGCTCCCGCTTGGAACGGACTTTTGGGCTCTTTTACAGGGCCCCCACGGCATTTGTTTGACATTTCCCGGTGTGGCAAGAAGACTGCAGCATACCCCTGACAGTGTCCCCCAGGAATGTTATGTCTTTTGGCTACCAGACCCGGCAGAAACAGTAAAGGATTTGGCTTTGGCTGCAGGTTTAGACAAGGGCTTCTTCCAGCATGCAGGCGGGGGAAGGGCAAGCTTAAAGCTGCAATCTGACTTGACTCTAGCAAAGGTGAATTCTAGCAGCAGAGGGAACAACTGTGAAAGGATCTACCAAGGCCATTGACGAAGCAGGGACGAGGCTTCCGGTGGAGGCCCTGGAGGAGTAGCTCGCGCATTCGGCAGCTCCCGTCTGGAACTGACTCTCAGGCCTTTTTCAGGAGTTTCCATAGACTTTTTAAACGGACCAGAAGTGTAACGGCCAAAGGAGCGGCACTGGAGCAACGGGAGAAGCGAGGGAAAGATAACAAAATAGCGGCGGCCAGGGACAAAGGGGAGCTGCAGGAGTTCATCAAGCGCTGCTTTGAGGAGCAGCGCGAGGAGATGCGCAAGGAGATGTTGGCGCCTATGCTTTCGGCAATTGAAGGACTCGGGATCACCCAGAAGGCCCACGAAGCTAAGATCCAGGAGGTACAGAAAAGAGTCAGTCAGAACGAGGACGAGCTCGTGGGCCTGGCGGTGAGAGTGGAGCAGAACGAGGCGCTACACAAGAGGTGGGCAGGAAGACTCGAAGACCTGGAGAACAGGTCGAGGAGAAAGAATCTGCGAATCCTGGGTCTCCCTGAGGGAGTGGAGGGGGTTGATGCCGGGGCCTATGCGAGCACGATGCTCGAGGCGATGATGGGCACGAAGGCCCCTTCGAGGCCGCTGGAGTTGGACGGGGCACATCGGGTGCTGGCGAAGAAGCCCCAGGCAAATGAGCCGCCAAGGGCGATGGTGGTGAGGTTCCACCGGTTCACGGACAGAGAGTGGGTCCTGAGATGGGCCAAGAAGGAGCGGAGTAGTAAGTGGGACAATCAGAGATCCGAATATACCCGGACTGGAGCACGGAGGTTGCAAAGCGGAGAGCGGGTTTCAACCGGGCCAAAGCGGCGTTGTACCGGAAAGAAGTGAAATTCGGAATGCTGCAGCCAGCGCGACTGTGGGTCACATACAAGGGCTAATACTATTACTTCGAAACGCCTGAAGGGGCGTGGACCTTTGTACAAGCCGAAAAGTTGGGCTCTAACTGAGGGTTTGTGAGGGTGGGGGGGATGTTTTGGGGTTTGATGTGTGATGGCTGTTGTATATAGGGGGTCAATCACGTGCAGGAAATGTTACATGGGCTGGGGGAGAGGGACAAGGCCGCGACAGGAGCTGCGCCAGAAGGGGCGGAGCGGGCTTTGGTAAGCGCGGGGCGTTTTCCCGCGCACGGGAAGAAAGGCGGGAAGGGGAACGAAGGAATGCATATGGATTGGGAGACTCCCACGCGGGGAGATCAATGGGACGGCGGGGGAAGCCGGGGCCAGCAGGCGTCAGCTGACTTACGGGAGTGACATGGGGGGAGCCCCTCCAATCCGGCTGATAACGTGGAATGTGAGGGGCCTGAATGGGCCGGTGAAGAGGGCTCGAGTGTTCGCGCACTTAAAGGGACTGAAGGCGGACGTGGCCATGCTCCAAGAGACACACCTGAAGGTGGCGGACCAGGTCAGGCTAAGAAAGGGATGGGTAGGACAGGTATTCCACTCAGGACTGGACGGAAAGAATAGAGGGGTGGCAATATTGGTGGGAAAGCGGGTGTCATTTGAGGCCAAGACTATTGTCATGGACAATGGAGGGCGATATGTAATGGTGAGCGGTAGGGACGTGGGTGGTGTTGGTAAACGTATACGCCCCGAACTGGGATGATGCAGGATTCCTGAAGCGCATGTTGGGGCGCATTCCGGAGCTGGAGATAGGAGGCCTGATAATGGGAGGGGACTTCAATACAGTGTTGGATCCAGCACTGGACCGCTCCAATCAAGGACTGGAAAGAGGCCGGCAGCGGCCAAGGTACTTAGGGGGTTTATGGAACAGATGGGGGGAGTGGACCCATGGCAGTTTGCAAGGCCGCAGGCCAGGTAATTTTTTTTCTTCTCCCATGTACACAAAGCCTACTCCCGGATAGATTTCTTTGTTCTGGGTAGGGCGCTCATCCCGAGGGTGGAGGGGACGGAGTATTCGGCAATAGCCGTTTCTGACCATGCCCCGCAGTGGGTGGAACTGGAGCTGGGAGAGGAGAGGGACCAACGCCCGTTGTGACGGCTGGATGTGGGACTGCTGGCGGACGAGGTGGTGTGTGGGTAGGTGAGGGGGTGTATCGAAAGGTACTTGGAGGCCAACGACAATGGGGAGATGCGGGTGGGGGTGGTATGGGAGGCGTTGAAGGCGGTGATCAGGGGAGAGCTAATTTCCATTAGGGCTCATAGGGAGAAGACAGAGGGTATGGAAAGGGAGAGGTTAGTGGGGGAGATTTTGAGAGTGGACAGGAGATACGCAGAGGCCCCGGAGGAAAGATTACTTGGGGAAAGACAACGGCTCCAGAGGGAGTTTGACCTGTTGACCACAGGGAAGGTGGAGGCACAGTGGAGGAAAGCGCAGGGGGCGACCTATGAGTATGGGGAAATGGCTAGTCGGATGCTGGCACACCAGCTCCGTAAGAGGATGGTAGCGAGGGAAATAGGGGGAGTCAAAGATGGAAGGGGAGCCACGGTTCGGAGTGCGACGAAAATAAACGAGGTATTCAAGGCCTTTTATGAAGAGCTGTACAGATCCCAGCCCCCAGCGGGGGAAGAGGGGATGAGACGATTGCTAGATCAGCTGAGATTCCCGAGGGTGGAGGAGCAAGAGGTGGCTGGTTTGGGGGCACCAATTGGGTTGGAGGAGCTGAGCAAGGGTTTGGGGAGCATGCAGGCGGGGAAGGCCCCGGGACCGGACGGGTTCCCGGTGGAGTTCTACAGGAAGTACGCAGACCTGTTGGCCCCGCTACTGGTGAGGACCTTTAATGAGGCAAGAGATGAGGGGACCCTGCCCCCGGCAATGTTGGAAGCGACAATTTCTTTGATCCTAAAGCGGGACAAGAACCCACTGCAATGTGGATCATTCAGGCCAATCTCGCTCCTCAATGTGGATGCAAAGTTGCTGGCAAAAGTGCTGGCCACGAGGATCGAGGACTGTGTCCCGGGGGTAATCCACGAGGACCAGACGGGATTTGTAAAGGGCAGGCAACTAAACACCAATGTGCGGCAGCTCTTAAACGTGATAATGATGCCATTGGAGGAGGGAGAGGCGGAGATAGTGGCAGCTATGGACGCGGAGAAGGCCTTTGACCGAATAGAGTGGGAGTACCTCTGGGAGGTGCTGCGCAGGTTTGGGTTCGGGGTAGGGTTTATCAATTGGGTTAAGCTCCTTTACACAGCCCCGATGGCAAGTGTAGTGACGAACCGGCGGAGGTCGGAGTACTTTCGACTGTACCGAGGGATGAGGCAGGGGTGCCCCCTGTCCTCCCTGTTGTTCGCATTGGCGATCAAACCATTGGCCATGTCATTGAGGGAGTCTAATAAATGGAAGGGGGTGGTCCGAGGGGGAGAAGAGCATCGGGTGTCGCTATATGCGGATGACTTGTTGCTGTACATGGCGGATCCAATGGAGGGGATGGTGGAGGTCATGCAGACTCTAAGGGAGTTTGGGGAGTTTTTGGGCTCTCAGCTCAATGTAGGGAAGAGTGAGCTCTTTGTATTACAGGCGGGGGACCAAGAAAGAGGGATAGGGGACCTACCGCTGAGGAGGGCGGAGGGGAGCTTTCGGTATCTGGGGATCCAGACAGCCAGGAGTTGGGGGACCCTACATAAACTAAATCTGACGAGGTTGGTGGAGGAAATGGAGGAGGATTTCAAAAGATGGGACATGTTACCGCTCTCGCTGGCGGGTAGAGTGCAGTCGGTCAAAATGGTGGTCCTTCCGAGGTTTCTGTTTGTGTTTCAGTGCCTTCCCATCGTGATCACTAAGGCCTTTTTTAAGAGAGTAGGCAGGAGTATTATGGAGTTTGTGTGGGCGAATAAGACCTCGAGAGTAAGGAGAGGGTTCCTGGAACGCAGTAGGGACCGAGGAGGGTTGGCGCTGCCAAACCTGGGGAGCTACTACTGGGCAGCAAATGTGGCGATGGTCCGCAAGTGGGTTATGGAGGGAGAGGGGGCGGCATGGAAGAAGATGGAGATGGCGTCCTGTAAAGGAACGAGCCTGGGGGCGTTGGTGACGGCACCGCTGCCGCTCTCGCCGACAAAGTATCCCACGAGCCCGGTGGTGGCCGCAACGCTAAGGATCTGGGGCCAGTGGAGACGGCACCAGGGCGCAATGGGAGCATCGGTGTGGTCCCCGATCAGGGGTAACCACCGGTTTGTCCCGGGGAAGATGGACGGGGGGTTCCAGAGCTGGCATCGGGTGGGGATTGGAAGAATGGGGGACCTGTTCATCGACGGGACATTTGCGAGCCTAGGGGAACTGGAGGAGAAGTTCGAGTTACCCCCGGGGAAATGCCTTTAGATATATGCAGGTGAGGGCTTTTGTGAGGCGACAGGTGAGGGAATTCCCGTTGCTCCCGGCACAAGAAGTTCAAGATAGGGTGATCTCGGGTGGATGGGTCGGGGAGGGCAAGGTGTCGGAAATACACCAGAAGTTGAAAGAAGAGGGGGAAGCGCTGGTAGAAGAGTTGAAGGGTAAATGGGAGGAGGAGCTGGGGGAGGAGATCGAGGAAGGTCTGTGGGCTGATGCCCTAGGTAGGGTTAATTCCTCCTCCTCGTGTGCCAGGCTCAGCCTGATACAATTTAAGGTGGTCCACAGAGCGCACTTGACGGGGGCGAGGTTGAGTAGGTTCTTTGGGGTAGAGGACAGATGTGGGAGGTGCTCAGGGAGCCCGGCGAACCATGTCCATATGTTTTGGTCATGCCCGGCACTGGAGGGGTTCTGGAGAGGAGTGGCGGGAGCAATATCTCAGGTGGTGAAAGACCGGGGCAAGCCAAGCTGGGGGCTAGCAATATTTGGAGTAGTGGACGAACCGGGAGTGCAGGAGGCGAAAGAGGCCGGCATTCTGGCCGTTGCGTCCCTAGTAGCCCGGCGAAGGACCTTGCTAATGTGGAAGGAGGCGAAGTCCCCCAGCCTGGAGGCCTGGATAAATGATATGGCTGGGTTCATAAAGTTGGAGAGGATTAAGTTCGCCTTGAGAGGGTCTGCGCAGGGGTTTTACAGGCGGTGGCAACCGTTCCTAGACTATCTCGTGGAGCGTTAGAGGAAGGTCGGTCAGCAGCAGCAGCAACCTGGGAGGGGGGGGAGGGGGGACTGCCTTGGAGGGTGGATGAGCAAGAGATAACATGAAGAGTTGGGGAAACTGGCATGTACGGGTGAGGGCCAGTGTACAAAGCTGTGCAAATATATCATTTTGCCATGTATATATCTTGCTCTGCGCGATTTCTCGTTTTTTTTTTTTTGTTACGGGGGGGGGGGGGGGGGGGGGGGGTGCTATTGTTTGTAAGGGAGAAAAATTGTGTTAAAAAACTTTAATAAATATATCTTTAAAAAATAGATAAAGTGAAAAAAACGGGTGCCCCCCGGGTAACAGAGGTCATTGTGGACGGCCCGGAGTTGACCCTGAGAGAGAGAGAGAGAGAGAGAGAGAGAGAGAGAGACAGAGAGAAAGACAGAGAGAGAGAGAGACAGAGAGAGACAGAGAGAAAGACAGAGAGAGAGACAGAGAGAGACAGAGAGAGAGAGAGAGATAGAGAGACAGAGAGAGAGAGACAGAGAGAAAGACAGATTGTACATTGCGCTGGTACATGTACCGCGGGATAGGGCATCTGGGGGCTCATTGAGCTTCCCAGATCGATACAAGATGTCACAGTTGTAGGTGGAGAGCTTGATCCTCCACCTCAGAATCTTGTAATTCTTGATCTTGCCCCGCTGTGAGTTATTGAAGGCAACCGACCGTTGGTCAGTGAGGAGAGTGAATCGCCTGCCGGCCAGGTAATGCCTCCAATGTCGCACAGCTTCCACAATGGCTTGGAGGGTACGGGAGAAGAAAGCCACGGGCCTGGTTGAGGGTAGCGACCAGCGCAAAGTCCGATGCATCGCTCTCCACCTGGAACGGAATGGACTCGTTCACAGCATGTATCGCGGCTTTGGCAATATCTGCCTTGATGCGGTTGAAGGCCAGGCGGGCCTCAGTCATCAGGGGGAAAATGGTGGATTTAATAAGCGGACGGGCCTTGTCCGCATAATTGGGGACACACTGGGCATAGTAGTAGAAGAACCCCAGGCATCTCTTCAGGACCTTGGGGCAGTGGGGGAGGGGGAGTTCCAGGAGGGGGCGCATGCGGTCGGGGTTGGGCCCTAGGACTCCGTTTTCCACAATGTAGCCAAGGATGGCTAGACGGGTTGTGCGGAAAATGCATTTTTCCTTATTGTAAGTGAGGTTCAGGAGTTTGGCGGTGTGGAGGAAGTGCAGGAGGTTTTCGTCATGGTCCTGCTGGTCATGGCCGCAGATGGTGACATTATCTAAGTACGGGAACATGGCCCGCAGCCCGTACTGGTCAACCATTCGGTCCATTTCCCATTGGAAGACCGAGACCCCATTGGTGACGCCGAAGAAAACCTTGAGAAAGTGGTAGAGGCGGCCATCTGCCTCGAAGGCAGTGTATTGGCGGTCCTCCGGACGGATAGGGAGCTGGTGGTATGCGGACTTCAAGTCAACTGTGGATAAGACTCGATACTGCGCAATCTGATTGACCATGTCAGATATGCGGGGGAAGGGGGACGCATCAAGCTGCGTGTTCCAGTTGATGGTCTGACTGTAGTCGATGACCATCCGGTGCTTCTCACCAGTCTTGACGACCACCACTTGGGCTTTCCATGGGCTGTTACTAGCCTCAATGATCCCCTCTCGTAGGAGTCGCTGGACCTCCGACCTGATAAAGGTCCTATCCCGGGCACTGTATCGCCTGCTCCTAGTAGCGACGGGCTTACAGTCCGGGGTGAGGTTAGCGAAGAGCGAGGGTGAGCGATCTTAAGGGTTGCGAGGCTACAGACAGTGAGGGGGGGCAGTGGTCCGCCGAACTTTAAAGTAAGGCTTTGGAGGTGGCACTGGAAATCGAGTCCCAGTAATAGGGCTGCACAGAGATGGGGAAGGACGTAGAGTTTGAAGTTAGTGTACTCTACGCCTTGTACAGTAAGGGTCACGACACAGTACCCCTGGATTTCTATTGCATGTGATCCGGAAGCCAGGGAGATTTTCTGGGTCACGGGTAAGATTGGGAGGGAGCAGCGCCTTACCGTATCTGGGTGTATGAAGCTGTCTGTGCTCCCGGAGTCGAAAAGGCAGGCCGTCTCGTGCCCGTTGATCGGGATGGTCATCGTCGATTTTGTGAGGTGATGAGGTCGGGACTGGTCGAGCGTGATGGAGGCGAGTTTCGGAAGGTGATGGGTAGGCCGATCGGAGGTAGCGGCGGCCAGCGTACGATCAGGTGAGCAGGGCTCCCGGGAGGCTGCGGAGTGGTCCCAAGATGGCGGCCCCCATGAGTCGCATGTGGCGGGTGGCATCGGAGATGGCGTCAAAGATGGCGGCCCCCCCGTGGGTCGCGCGCGCCGGGTGAAGTACAAAATGGCGTTAAAGATGGCGGCCCCCATGGGTCGCACGTGGCGGCCGAAATAGAAGATGGCGGCGAAGATGGCAGCGCCCACGGGTCGCACAGTGCCGTGTGTCACCAGGGGGAAAGGAGACTCCCAAACCCCAGGTGCAATACTGATGTGAGAGAGTGACACAGGAAGATCCATGGGTCCAGCAGCACAGTGCTGTCCATGAAGATCAGCTCAACATGGAGGGTAGGAAGCAGATTGCTCTGACACAGGGAGCAGCACAGCACAATGGCTTTGTTGCACTCACTTTGAAGTCTCTTGCAAACTGAGCATCACCCTGTGCACCCCACTCTTCATCAATCGGGTTTTAGACTTATCTAATCATAGGCTCCCGTGACGCTCGTCTAGAAGGCCTGACAGGCGGGCAGTTGGTTTAATAAGCATTTAGGAGATACAAATGAATGCAGATGGCATTCATGCCACCAGTCAGCGGGAAGACTCCCCGCCATTAACCCGCCATCGGGAGAATTGCAATATGATTTTATGCCGGTGGGTTTCCGACTTTTAGTTCATGCAGATTCTCCACTCATACCTGCCACCAAAACCGACATGGGCGGGATGGGAGAATTCTGCCCAATGTAATACAAATGATAATCAGGGTGGCAACAGGAACAAGGATAAAGGCACAGTAAGAAGTCTTACAACACCAGGTTAAAGTCCAACAGGTTTGTTTCGATATCACTAGCTTTCGGACCGCTGCTCATTCCTCAGGTGAATGAAGAGGTATGTTCCAGAAACATATATATATGTTTCTGGAACATACCTCTTCATTCACCTGAGGAAGGAGCAGGGCTCCGAAAGCTAGTGATATCGAAACAAACCTGTTGGACTTTAACCTGGTGTTGTAAGACTTCTTACTGCACTCACCCAAGTCCAACGCCAGCATCTCCACATCATAGGATAAAGGCGTGAGAGTAGGAACTGGAATCAAGGAATGAGAAAATATAATAATGAATAGTCAACAAAGATTTCACAAGGAAACATCTTGATCAATCTCATGAATTATTTGAAGAGGTAACAGACAGAGTAGAAAAGGGTAACATCGGAGATGTAATGGGCAGGATTCTCTGATCCTGAGGCTAAGTGTTGACGCCGTTGTAAACACCGTTGCGTTTCGCGATGGCGTCAACGGCCTCAGGATCAGCAATTCTGGTCCCAACAGGGACCCAGCATGGCAGTGGAGCGACCCATGCCGCTCCAGCTGCTGATCCCGCGGGGGGTCCGCGCATGCGCAGTGGCACCGGTGCCAATGCGCGCATGCGCAGTGGCTCCCTTCTCCACGCTGGCCCCGGCGCAACATGGCGTGGGGCTACAGGGACCGGTGCGGAAGAAAGGAGGTCCCCAGCCCGTGATGCCGGCCCACCGATTGGTGGGCCCCGATGGCGGGCCAGACCACAGCGGAGGCCGGGCCAGAGAATCGTCGCGACTGGCGCGAATCGCACCATGCCGCCCTGACGCCGGGACGGCATTGGCGGCGTGGCACCAGTCGGGGGCTGCTCTATGCGCCCCCCCCCGCCGATTCTCGGCAAGGGATGGGCCGAGCGGCCATCCACGCGTTGTCTTACCCGGCGGAACCTCGGCGTGGAAGGATCCGGGAGCGGTCTGTGGGGGTGGGGGTGGGTGGGGTGGGGGAGTCCGACCCCTGGGGAGCCTCCGCTGTGGCCTGTCCCGCGATCGGGGCCCACCGATCGGCGGGCCAGCTCTCGGGCTGGGGGCCTCCTTTATTCCATGACGGCCCCTGTAGCCCTACGCCATGTTGCGTTGGGGCCGGCGCGGGGAAGAGAGCCATTGCGCATACGTGCATTGGCGCTGGTGCCACTGCGCATGCGTGGACCCCGCAGCGCTCAGTTGACGCCGGGATCGGCAGCTGCAGCGGCATGGGTGGCTCCAGTGCAGTATTGGCCCCCTGTCAGGGCCAGAATTGCTGATTCTGAGGCCATACTGACGCCGTTGGGATACGTGACGGCGTTTACAACGGCGTCAACACTGGGCCTCAGGATCAGAGAATCCCGCCCAATGTATCTAGATTTCCAAAAGTCCTTTGATAAAATACCACATAATAGCCTAATGAATAAGGTGAGTGTGTGTCTGTAGTCAGGGGACAAATAGCAGAATGGATAGCTGATTGGGTGCAAGATTGAAATCAAGCAGTTATGAGTAGCTATTCAGAGTGGCAGAAGGTGGAAAGTGAGGTCCCACACGAATCAGTGCTGGAATCACCATTATTCACAACTAATATTTGCAATTTAAATTTTAAATTAAAGGCTCCATTTCTAAATTTGCAGAGGCCACCAAATTGGGAGCAATAGTCAGTAGCGAGGAGGATTGCAACAAATTAGAAGTAGACGTCAATAAACCTGAAGGATTGGCAAATTAATTTCAACAATTAGGTGTTAATTTTATTCAAGATGTGGAGAAACCGGTGTTGGGCTGGGGTGGGCACAGTAAGAAGTGTTACAACATCAGGCTAAAGTCCAACAGGTTTGTTTTGAATCACCAGCTTTCGGAGCATAGCCCCTTCATCAGGCGAGCATTCTTGAATTGTACTCAAGTGGTGGGTAGGAATTGGGGACTCACCTGTGCTTGTGGGCGGAATTCTCCAGCCCTTCCGGCAGGTTGGATCTTCTGGTTTGGCCAAACCCAACGTCCGCCATAGATTCCCCGGTGGCGGTTTGGGCGAGGAATGTAAATCTCCACTGACTTCGGCAGGTCATGAAGATTTCCCCCGGTGGCTGATGGTGAGCCATCTCTGCCACGGGGAGGCTGGGAAATTCTGCCCTGTGTCTCTGTAAATGAAAGCTGGGTGGCTGTGTTTTATTCTTCACCACCTGAGTTTTGATATGAGGTATTATATTCTGGTAAGAAAAACAAAGGTCCCAAATAACTTGGAAAGTAAGAATCTAAATAGGTTAGAAGAGCAATTGGAAGTCGGAGCACAAATACACACATCACCAGCAGTCGTGATGGAGGTCAATAGGGTCATAAGTAAAGCAAAGGAGTACTGGAGCTTACTTCGAGAAGGAGGGAATTGAAAAGCAGAGAAGTCATGTTAAACTTGAATCAAATCTTGGTCAGACCACACTCGGCGTATTGTGTACAGTTCTAGTCACTAGATTATAAAAAGGATATTGAGGTACTTGAAGAGGCTACAAAAAAAGATTTACAAGGATGATACCAGAATTGAGAGGTTACACCTTTCAGGAAGAAATGAACAGACTGGATCTCTTTTCCTTTGAAAAATTCTGAAAGTTTTTGAGAAACAGATTCTAGAGAGGGATTCTTTCCACCTCTGGGGAAGAGCAACATAAAAAGTCACATGGAAACCGAATTGAGATTTCTGAAGCACTTTTTCGGTCCAGAGAGTTGTAAGAAAGTGGAACGAGGTAAATGGTAAAGTGCATTTAAGGGGAAGCTGGATAGGTATGTAAGGGGGAAGGGACTAGTTAAGCAGTTACGGATAGATAGGAAAGAATGGGAAGAGGCATAACTTGTTGGGCTAAATGGCCTCTTTCTGTGCTGTATGTTCTATGTAATTAAAGGTTGCTTGCTTCAAATTTCAACTTTTATTTTTCATGGTGTAACTGCATTCTGGCTCCGGGGGAGATGCTCTATTGGGACTGCAGGAAAGTGTAATTTTAACAGGAGAATAAAGAGACAAATACCATCAGTAATGTGGAAACTGAGAAACAGAATGGGCAGGATTTCCCAAAATTGCTGGATCAGGTGAGAAAAGCAGTGTGAAACCCACCGGCTTCACGGATACCTTTTCCCGCCTCTGTGCAATTTCAAAGTGCTGGCAAGGATCACACAGCTAGCTGGAGGGGCGGGGCCTAAACACCCCAGCAAAGTCGGGATTCTGAGATGGGTGCCCTTTTTAAAGGACGGTCCGATCCTAAAGTTACAAATAAGGCCCACCTCCATACAGGAGATTGGTTCCCCCTCCCCACAAGCATTGGGATATCCTCCCCACTCCCCTCCCCCAAGCATAGGGGAACACCCCCACCACAACACCAACATCAGAGCACTACCCTGTTTCTCATTGGGGCTCACCTTTCTTCCCACCACCACACATAAGGTGAAGCGCCCCCAATGGAGGAGGGTTAGCCCCACCAGAGCCCCCTTGGCAATGACCCCTTCATGTTCCCCCTCAGCACTGCCCCATTCATGTTCCCACTTGGCAGTGCCCCCTGTGGATGCACTCCCAAAGGACGTACCAGGATGCCGCAGGCAACGCTCAGCCTTTCCCTCCAAACCCTGAGGCTTCCTGGCGCCTTCATGTTGGGCATGAAACTGATCACGTCGGCGGCGTGGTGTGGGGAAGATCTCAAACCAAGATCTTGCCGGTGCAAACCCTGTTTTGGCCCTCCCGCACGATTTGCGCTTGCAACGAATGGGGCCACTAAATTCCACCCAATGTGTATACATAAAAATAAGGACTGAAAATAGGGTGCCAAACTCGCGATTAAACAAAATTTGTGCCCTGGTTCAATTTTCTTTCCATAGTCATGTAAATTTTACTTCCTCTGAAGCAGTAACTTGATTTTCACTTTGTGTATAATGTCATGGGAGATTAATTATAAGCTGGGGGCAATTTTGCAACCCCGTACGCTGTGAGCGCAAATGTCGACGTGGGCGCAAACTCCCACGTGATTCGGAAAGCGAGGTTCTTGCTGGCGAGATCTCATTTTCCGATGTTCCCCAACCCTCACTGATGATGTAGCGAGGTTCCCATCTTTCATTTAAATACAGTTAACTGAATTTAAACACACCTCAAGGGCATCCCCACTGTTTCTTCCCCCCCACATAAAGAATTCCGCCACTTTGGCAAGGTTTACAATTGCTTTTGCAAAATGTGAAGCAGTCGAGGGAACCTGTCAGGGGCACAATGGTACCTATAACCCCCAGGGGCAGAGAGATATGTCCGGGCAATGCCCTGGCACAGTCCCTGAAACCCTGGCAGTGCGGGGGTGGTAATGGCAGAGTGGTACTGCCAGGATGGCACTGCCAGGAGACAGTGCCAGTGTAGGCCAAGGACAGGCCCTCTGGGACTTCAATTGAGGGGGTTCACCTTATCCATGGGGTATTGCCCTAGTGCTTGTGGAGGGAGGGGGGTCCTCATATCCATTGGGAGGGGGTTGGGTTTGTCGTATTTCTTTCAACGCAGATTAGGGGGCCCTTTAAAGATGGCGCTCCAATCTCTGTGGAGCCAGTATCACCGGCTCTATTAGGCCCGCCTTGCCAGCATGATGCCACAAACTACTCCCCCAGATATGCTGTTAACAGAGTGTCAGAGAATCTGGAGAGAAAACTCGGTTGTGCAGCTGGAGAGCTACACACTGGTTTTCTCATCTCAGCCAGCACAAAACCCCGCCTTTGGCTTAAATATAGCCCTCTGCATTGAAAATAGCTACTCCCCAGAGACTGGTTTTACTAGCGGTCGGTCCAGCCAACTCACACAGCTCTCACTAGTGGCTGCAAAGTTGCCCACCCCCAGAAACCTGCCTCATTCTAATTGCTAAACCCAGTAGCATAGTCAAGAACCAATGGTCAAACATTTGGCAAATTTCACTCTCTAAAAAGGGGCAGCACGGTAGCATTGTGGATAGCACAAATGCTTCACAGCTCCAGGGTCCCAGGTTCGATTCCGGCTTGGGTCACTGTCTGTGCGGAGTCTGCACGTCCTCCCCGTGTGTGCGTGGGTTTCCACCGGGTGCTCCGGTTTCCTCCCACAGGCCAAAGATGTGCAGGTTAGGTGGATTGGCCGTGATAAATTGCCCTTAGTGTCCATAATTGCCCTTAGTGTTCGGTGCGGTTGCTGGGTTGTGGGGATAGGGTGGAGGTGTTGACCTTGGGTAGGGTGCTCTTTCCAGGAGCTGGTGCAGACTCGATGGGCCGAGTGGCCTCCTTCTGCACTGTAAATTCTATGATAAAACCGATATAAGGCCCATTGTCTCTGTTGCATTCTATCCATTGCTTATTACTTCTCCGATACACTTCTCAGGAGCTGACTTATGCCTGGGCATGAGTCCACATATGTCAGTTACTTCCAGTACCTATATATGTGTGAACCTATGAACTGAATGGTGGCCAGCTACCTGGTTTTAGACTGTGCTCTCTATTGAAATCTAAAATTATCCTCCTTCAATAGCCACACATGCGCACCTGCTAGTAGAAACCATGGGATGTCAATCAGGAATAAATAAAAATCCATGGCACCTTTAATCATGGTTACAGCTAAACTGATCGAACTCAGCACACATCAGCGGTAAAAGCCTGGTACTTTAGTAGGAAGGGCTGATTCTTCCTCTCTTCTACAGTGGGTAGCAGACTAGTGTAGCACACCTGAGTGTGTTGTGCTAGTGAAGACTTCATGTTGCCTGACAATGCTGTTCTGGGCCAGCAGTATGGTACATGTACCTGTACCACAGGCCAGGTAGCACTGGCAGGGCTTACTGTTGGCAACCGGAGGAGATGGTGGGAAGAAACAAGACTTGCAGATCTGAATGGAAGAGAAGACAATGCCTGAAATGTTCCGCCGGCATGGTATTCTGGTCCCAGTGAAGTCAATGGACTTCTGAATAGCTCGCCGCAGTTCCCTGTCCCTGATCCCACCGCGTCGGGGTTGGAAAGTTCCAACCATTATTTACTTGCCGATTCTGTGATCTTTTGATTGTTCCTCATTCTAATTGAGGCCTCCCAGTCAGTAGAGCATCCAGACACAAGCTGCATTGATAGCTTTCTGTCCCATTTTGGACACAGAGGAAATTTAAGCACGAGGATTGTGAACACCGCTGGTTCACTCGTTTCCATAGGAAGGCTAAGCCTGCATCTATTGCAGGCACTTACCCAGTTACATCAGATTGAGGCCCACCACAAAATCATGAGGCAGGATAGTGGGGATAGAGACCTACTCCCTGTGCCTTTCTTTAATGCCAAGAATTTAATTCACCCTATATTATTGCACAGTAACAATTCAGTAGATTCTGTATGCGTCATTGCACAAGGTGGTGATTCTTGGGTAGAATTGGACCTCAGGCCTCCATTTAATAATAGAGATGAGCTATTGGCTCCTCATCTCCAGAGGCAGTGCATTCGACCGATGTCAGGATTCAAATTTGGGCCTTTTTCCTCATCATCAGCAGCCCTCAGGTAAGCCTATGGAGGAGGAACAGAGGAAAATATGGAGGTGCGGGGAGAGGGTGACCAGTATGTTTTGGCAATGACCTCCAGTAACTCTGTGGAAGAAGTAAGATCATTCCTACCTCTCTGATTCCACAGAAAACATTTCAAAACAATTCCATGACCATTTCTTCAACAGTATTCAATTCTTCCTGAAAGGATTGTCATAATATGCACTCATGTTCATAATGAGATTCAGACAGGCAGTGATGGACACACACAGGAACCAATCACCACACAGAATACAGAACAACCAATCACCAGGCAGGACACTACAGGGTACATTACCAGTATAAAGTGTACAGGCCATCGCTAGGCTGCAGGGCCTGAGCATTGAGGAGAGTGGCCGTTTTACGGGCTTCAGTGGCCGTTTCGCAGGCTTTCCACGTGGGCCTCGCACAGGCGCACCGCGACTGGGAGGACAATGCGGCCGAAAACCCTACTGCGCATGTGCGAACGTTTGCCGACCGCACGACGCAGGCGCGTAGGCGCACGGAACGCACTGACGTCAGCGTCATGACATGCCAAAATTGTGGCTCCGCCCATTTAAAGCGGCAATGCCCAGCCAAAGGAAGGCGATGTCTACAATGTGGAAAGCCTGGGCATTATGCGGCCTTATGCAGGCCCGCTCCACCGGTCAAAAGCCAGTGATCCCAGCTGCAACACAGACCTGTCCACTGCATACAGCAAGGCATGCAGGATTCCGACCCCGAAAGCCCAACGGACCCAAATGATGACTACCTCGAGTCTCCATATCAGGTGGGCATTATCACCACACGTGAGAATGTCTCCTCCACTCCTGCAAAGTGCCTCTCAATCCTAAGTGTGGATTCTGGTGACGAATGGTGCGCTGTCGTTAAAGTGAATCAGTGCAGAATCCAATTCAAACTGGACACTGGTGCGGCTGCAAACCTCATATCCCGGGCAGACCTCGACAGCATCCGAGACCAACCCAAAATTCTTCCACCAGCCTGCCAGCTCCTTGATTACAATGGCAATGCCATAGCTGCTAGTGGATCGTGTCATCTAGTTGTATCCCACAAGGCAATCATGGTGACGTTAAGATTCGAGATTGTCAGGCCTGACAAGGCATCCCTGCTCGGTGCCCATGCATGTAAACTCTTAATCTGGTAGAGCAAATCCATGCCATGTCCTCTGCACCTCCGACTGCCTCATCTCATGTGAATCGACAGGCTGACATAGACGACATCCTCACGCAATATCCCGATGTGTTTGATGGGATGTGCACACTCCCCTATCACTACAAAATACTACTCAAGCTGGATGCCACCCCAGTCATTCATGCACCACGCCGGGTGCCGGCTCCTCTAATGGATCGTTTAAAAGCGCAGCTGCAAGAGCTCCAAAGCCAGGGCATCATTTCAAGGGTCACGGAACCAACAGACTGGGTCAGCTCCGCGGTCTGCGTGAAGAAACCCTCAGGCAAAATACGAATCTGTATCGATCCCAAAGACCTCAATCGCAACATCATGAGGGAGCACTACCCGATCCCGAAGCGGGAAGAATTATCCTCTGAGATGGCACACGCCAAATTCTTTACCAAGCTGGACGCCTCACGTGGTTTCTGGCAGATACAACTGGACGACTCCAGCAGGAAGCTCTGCACGTTTAACACTCCGTTCGGCAGGTATTGTTACAACCGCATGCCTTTCGGTATCATTTCAGCCTCCGAAGTCTTTCACCGCATAATGGAGCAAATGATGGAGGGCATCGAGGGTGTGCGAGTCTATGTGGATGACGTGATAATCTGGTCCACGACCCCCGAGGAGCACATAGATCGGCTCAAACAGGTCTTTAAAAGGGTCCACGAGAATGGCCTCAAGCTAAACAGGGCCAAATGCTCATTTGGTCTGTCATCAATCAAGTTTCTGGGTGACCAGATATCCCAGCAGGGTGTGCAACCTGATTCCGACAAAGTAATGGCAATCAATGCCATGAAGACCCCAGAGGCCAAAAAGGCGGTACTACGATGTTTCAATAAGATTAGGGAGGGTGGTAAAAGAGGTGGGGGGGGGGTGGCATTATTAATTAGAGATAGTATAACAGCTGCAGAAAGGCAGTTCGAGGAGTATCACCCTATTGAGGTAGTCTGGGTTGAAGTCAGAAATAGGAAAGGAGCAGTCACCTTGTTAGGAGTTTTCTATAGGCCCCCCAATAGTAGCAGAGATGTGGAGGAACAGATTGGGAAACAGATTTTGGAAAGGTGCAGAAGTCATAGGGTAGTAGTCATGGGCGACTTTAACTTCCCAAATATTGAGTGGAAACTCTTTGGATCAAATAGTTTGGATGGGGTGGTGTTTGTGCAGTGTGTCCAGGAAGCTTTTCTAACACAGTATATAGATTGTCCGACCAGAGGAGGGGCAATATTGGATTTAGTACTTGGTAATGAACCAGGGCAAGTGATAGATTTGTTAGTGGGGGAGCATTTTGGAGATAGTGACCACAATTCTGTGACTTTCACTTTAGTAATGGAGAGGGATAGGTACGTGCAACAGGGCAAGGTTTACAATTGGGGGAAGGGTAAATACGATGTTGTCAGACAAGAATTGAAGTGCATAAGTTGGGAATATAGGCTGGCAGGGAAGGACACAAGTGAAATGTGGAACTTGTTCAAGGAACAGGTGCTACGTGTCCTTGATATGTATGTCCCTGTCAGGCAGGGAAGAGATGGTCGAGTGAGGGAACCATGGTTGACAAGAGAGGTTGAATGTCTTGTTAAGAGGAAAAAGGAGACTTATGTAAGGCTGAGGAAACAAGGTTCAGACAGGGCATTGGAGGGATACAAGATAGCCAGGAGGGAACTGAAGAAAGGGATTAGGAGAGCTAAGAGAGGGCATGAACAATCTTTGGCGGGTAGGATCAAGGAAAACCCCAAGGCCTTTTACACATATGTGAGAAATATGAGAATGACTAGAGCGAGGGTAGGTCCGATCAAGGACAGTAGCGGGAGATTGTGTATTGAGTCTGAAGAGATAGGAGAGGTCTTGAACGAGTACTTTTCTTCTGTATTTACAAATGAGAGGGGCGATATTGTTGGAGAGGACAGTGTGAAACAGATTGGTAAGCTCGGGGAAATACTTGTTAGGAAGGAAGATGTGTTGGGCATTTTGAAAAACTTGAGGATAGACAAGTCCCCCGGGCCTGACGGGATATATCCAAGGATTCTATGGGAAGCAAGAGATGAAATTGCAGAGCCGTTGGCAATGATCTTTTCGTCCTCACTGTCAACAGGGGTGGTACCAGGGGATTGGAGAGTGGCGAATGTCGTGCCCCTGTTCAAAAAAGGGACTAGGAATAACCCTGGGAATTACAGGCCAGTTAGTCTTACTTCGGTGGTAGGCAAAGTAATGAAAAGGGTACTGAAGGATAGGATTTCTGAGCATCTGGAAAGACACTGCTTGATTAGGGATAGTCAGCACGGATTTGTGAGGGGTAGGTCTTGCCTTACAAGTCTTATTGAATTCTTTGAGGAGGTGACCAAGCATGTGGATGAAGGTAAAGCAGTGGATGTTGTGTACATGGATTTTAGTAAGGCATTTGATAAGGTTCCCCATGGTAGGCTTATGCAGAAAGTAAGGAGGCATGGGATAGTGGGAAATTTGGCCAGTTGGATAACGAACTGGCTAACCGATAGAAGTCAGAGAGTGGTGGTGGATGGCAAATATTCAGCCTGGATCCCAGTTACCAGTGGCGTACCGCAGGGATCAGTTCTGGGTCCTCTGCTGTTTGTGATTTTCATTAATGACTTGGATGAGGGAGTTGAAGGATGGGTCAGTAAATTTGCAGACGATACGAAGATTGGTGGAGTTGTGGATAGTAAGGAGGGCTGTTGTCGGCTGCAAAGATACATAGATAGGATGCAGAGCTGGGCTGAGAAGTGGCAGATGGAGTTTAACCCTGAAAAGTGTGAGGTTGTCCATTTTGGAAAGACAAATATGAATGCGGAATACAGGGTTAACGGTAGAGTTCTTGGCAATGTGGAGGAGCAGAGAGATCTTGGGGTCTATGTTCATACATCTTTGAAAGTTGCCACTCAAGTGGATAGAGCTGTGAAGAAGGCCTATGGTGTGCTCGCGTTCATTAACAGAGGGATTGAATTTAAGAGCCGTGAGGTGATGATGCAGCTGTACAAAACTTTGGTAAGGCCACATTTGGAGTACTGTGTACAGTTCTGGTCGCCTCATTTTAGGAAGGATGTGGAAGCTTTGGAAAAGGTGCAAAGAAGATTTACCAAGATGTTGCCTGGAATGGAGAGTAGGTCTTACGAGGAAAGGTTGAGGGTGCTAGGCCTTTTCTTATTAGAACGGAGAAGGATGAGGGGCGACTTGATAGAGGTTTATAAGATGATCAGGGGAATAGATAGAGTAGACAGTCAGAGACTTTTTCCCCGGGTGGAACAAACCATTACAAGGGGACATAAATTTAAGGTGAAAGGTGGAAGATATAGGAGGGATATCAGAGGTAGGTTCTTTACCCAGAGAGTAGTGGGGGCATGGAATGCACTGCCTGTGGAAGTAGTTGAGTCGGAAACATTAGGGACCTTCAAGCAGCTATTGGATAGGTACATGGATTACGGTAAAATGATATAGTGTAGATTTATTTGTTCTTAAGGGCAGCACGGTAGCATTGTGGATAGCACAATTGCTTCACAGCTTCAGGGTCCCAGGTTCGATTCCGGCTTGGGTCACTGTCTGTGCGGAGTCTGCACGTCCTCCCCGTGTCTGCGTGGGTTTCCTCCGGGTGCTCCGGTTTCCTCCCACAGTCCAAAGGTGTGCAGGTTAGGTGAATTGGCCAATGATAAATTGCCCTTAATGTCCAAAATTGCCCTTGGTGTTGGGTGGAGGTGTTGATTTTGGGTAGGGTGCTCTTTCCAAGAGCCGGTGCAGACTCAAAGGGCCGAATGGCCTCCTTCTGCACTGTAAATTCAATGATAATCTATGATTAATCAAGGACAAAGGTTCGGCACAACATCGTGGGCCGAAGGGCCTGTTCTGTGCTGTATTTTCTATGTTCTATGTACGCTTCCTGGCAATGGTGAATTTTCTGGGAAAATGAAATGAAAATCGCTTATTGTCACGAGTAGGCTTCAATGAAGTTACTGTGAAAAGCCCCTAGTCGCCACATTCCGGCGCCTCTTCGGGGAGGCTGGTACGGGAATTGAACCGTGCAGCTGGCCTGCCTGGGTCTGCTTTCAAAGCCAGCGATTTAGCCCAGTGTGCTAAACCAGCCCTAGTTCATTCCGAACATGGCACCCCACACACCACAGCCCTCTGGCATCTAGTAAAAAAGACCACAGTGTTCCAGTGGACACCAACACATCAAGCGGAGTGGATGGAGCTCTTCGCACTGGTGATAGCTGTAGAAACAGTCAGGGTGCAATGTACAGTCAGCACTTACTACACATGGCACAGAGCAAGTCTGGGCAAGCCAGACCAAAGTTAGCAAGCTTAGATTAATAGAGTGTCGACCCACAGCGAACTATGTACATTACTCGGCAAGTTCAGTAAAGCAGTGTTGAACCATCTACAGCGTTAGAAGCCTGTTTTCAAGTGATACTGCATCGAGTTGCAGTCCGTGTTAATCCAACATATATAACACATCAAGGATCACTGCACAATTGGAAAAACTAGTTATACACCACGTAGTTTCTCCCCAGATTTTACAGAAGGGTCCCTTCTTTGCATATTGTGATTGGTCTAATGTTGGTGTCAGGCATGTGCCAAATATGTCTAAAATCAATGAGAGCCAATATGGAAGTGGCTATGCTGCTGATGCAAATTGGGGATGTCCCTCACACTCAGAAATTAGTGAATGATGCATCTATTTTATGCCTGTAAAGTTTCTACTACTCCAAATGGACCAGCTGGGATTAGAGTTTTTAAGTTTTGCCTGCGAGTTCATGATTCTTTAAAATCAATATTTAGCAACGTAAACTCAGGGGGACATGTGGCTCAGTAGGTTGTGACCTGGCCCCTAACCAAGGGGTCCCACTCCAGGACTTGTTGGCCATGGAAGGAGCATTCATGACGAGGTTTAGAAGGTTAAGCTTCTGCCTGCTAATCCTTCTCCAGTATTCCCGAAAAGTGTGCGAAAATACAAAACAACAAAACAGTATCAAGACTCTGATTGCATTTCTCAGTGATAAATATATTATCATTTTGAGTGTTTCAGAGTGTATATTAATGTTCCTTCGCAGAGCCATGTGAAACCATGCCAGGAGAAATGAAAAACACCACTGTTCTAATTTTTAACTTCATTTAACAAGTCTCTTAAATTAACAGCAACATATTTTCTCCATAGTAAACCTCAGCGGGTGCGTAACTGCTGGGCTTTCAGTTTTGCACAGCAGTACAAAAGGAAATGAGAACACACAGCTAATTTGACACCTGTCTGACACAATGCAACTTTGCCCATAGCGTTAAAACAAACATTTTTCTCTGGTGCTCATGCTATCATTTCCTGAGCTTATCCATCAGATTTTCATTTTGTTTCTTCAGTTCCCTTGGGTGTGGGTTGTAGGGCAATGTGCAGGAAAACAGCGCTCACCAGTTACACTCAAGTTGAAAGATGGAAATGGAAACACTTGGCAAGTTTTTAACAATAATTTAACATTGTCCATCTGGATCATTCCATTTCAACTCATTTATTAATTTTTTTCACAACTGATACTAATATATCTGTCTCTACTTTTTTTGTGCCCATGCGAGCCAAACAGGACCAAAAACCCGCACCAGGTCCAGACAGAAGAGAGCAGAGGGAGGAGTCGCATGAATTCACCTCAAAGAAACAACCTTCCGAATCAATGTTGCGCTGAAGGAATAAAGCCTTTCTCGTTTTTTTTGGTGATTCTGTGCATTAACACAGTCTGTTAATGTGCGGACCCATCTGTCACACTCTATTCACTTGATATGAAAGCACAGTTCAAAAGCATTTTTTCCACTCAGTATAAATTACATTGGATACCTGTTTAAAAATGCAATCTATCTGATCTGTTTGTTTCTCTTAACTTGGTGGATAGCTGGAATAACAGAAGTCATGAGCAAATGTTACACAGTACTACTGCAATTCCAATGACAAACATCTGGGGAGAACATCGACCGTTCAGTTACGAAGAAGCAATCTGATTAGAGATTGGATGATTTCTAAAGGTCTTCTCTTTTGTCTCTCTGTACCCAAGAGTGAGTTTGAATTGCATCATCAGCATTGCTGCAAAGCAATTTTGCTTGGAAATGTTTCTAAATTTACAGGCCCTGACCTGACTACCGTTATCCACAGAACCAACTATTCGTGCAACTATTTCAAGGACTAACATCCATTGGAATTCCTTCTATTCTGCTTCATTTTCTCTGAATCTATGCTTGCCTCCTTAGTTGGCAACACCAGATAGTTTGCTCCAGTTTCCTGTTTATTTTGCTCCTGGCCAGCATACCCAGAATGTACACAAGTGTTGCAGTGGAAGATGTGATCTCCTCTCTCATTATTTCTCTCCCCCTTTGACTATCACAAAGCTCCAATTCTTCCTTCTCCAGAGTCAGTTCCACTGAGCCAATGTTTGGGGAACTGCAGCTGGCACTGTTGTATTGAATTCTGGAGGTTTTATCTATAGGGTTACTGGCCATTCTCAAACGCTACAGCACAGGAGGATGCCATTCAGCCCTTCGATCAGTTGGTTTCCGATCTGACCCCGCTGCTGAGGGAGCTGTCAAGCAGAAGAATTCTGGACTTTGATGTGTTGGGTGCTCTGCTACACAGTTGAACCAACACGGTTGCGAATGGTACAACTCAGTTTTATTACTAACATATATTTACAGTGGTAAACTGGTTACTGAGGTTCGATCATAACCCTTGAATCTGTGGACCTATTCCTAACACTATCCTGGAGTGGCACTCAGCACATGTTGGATGTCTGAGTGGCTTGCTGTGAGCTCTGTGTCCTGAGCTGTCACCTGCTGGAATGCTTGGGAAGTGTCGTGTTCCCTGTTTTATAGTGTGTGTGCTCTTGCCTGTGATTGGCTGCAGTGTTGTGTGTGTATCGATTGGTCCGTTGATCTGTCCATCAGTATGTATGTATGCTTGCACCATGATGTTTACCTGAATATCATGACATCCCCCTTTTTTTTTACAAGAACATGTACCTATGTGGTTATAAATAGAGATGTGTACTGAGTGCAGCTGAATGTGTGTGTGTTGTGTGTCACCTGGAGCTGCTGGCGTAGGGTGCCCGAGGTGACCCCAAAAACAATCTGGTCCCGAATCATTGAATCGGAGGTGGTGTCGTAACCGCAGGACTGCGTGAGGATACGGAGGTGTGTAAGGAAAGTTTGAAAGGGCTCATCCTTACCCTGCAGGCGCTGCTGGAAGAGATACCACTCGAAACTCTCGTTTACCTCGACACTGAAGTGTTGGTCGAGTTTGAGAAGGACCGTCTTGCACTTGGCCTTGTCCTCACCTTCCACGAACACCAGGGAGTTGTAGACATGGATAGCGTGTTGACCTGCCATGGAGAGGAGGAGGGCGATTTTCCTGGTGTCCGAAGCGCTCTCCTTTTCGTTGGCTTCCAGGAAGATCTGGAAGTGCTGTTTGAACAGCTTCCAATTGATGCCGAGGTTTCCAGCGACTTGTAGCGGCTGCGGCGTGCTGACGGTGTCCATAGAGCAGGATGGCAGATTCCTGAGGATTCGTAGGTAGGTCCCACAGTTACCGGGTTCCAATCCTGGTACTATGATGTGTGGGGTGCTCTGCTACACAGGTGAACCAACACGGTTGCGAATGGTGCAACTCAGTTTTATTACTAACATATATTTACAGTGGTAAACTGGTTACTGTGGTTCAATCATAACCCTTGAATCTGTGGACCGATTCCTAACACTATCCTGGAGTGGCACTCAGCACATGGTGGATGTCTGAGTGGCTTGCTGTGAGCTCTGTGCCCTGAGCTGTCTCCTGCTGGAATGAACCGGAAGTGTTGTGTTCCCTGTTTTGTAGTGTGTATGCTCTTGCCTGTGTATTGATTGGTCCGTTGATCTGTCCATCAGTATGTATGTATGCTTGCACCATGATGTTTACCTGAATAGCATGACAGACTTCTTCTCGGGCAGTCTCTCAGGATCGAAGGTGATTTGCTTCCACTCCAGCTCAACTGTCCCTGAGATGGCTGATGAGCTCAATGCGGGGGAGGTGGTGATTGAAAGGGCGAGCAGGTGAAACATTTAGAGATATGTGCGCGCTCTCCGATGCCTAGACTTCGCCCCTGCATGTTCCTCACAAAGTCTCTTGATGTGTTTGATGTCTTCCTGAATGAATCCTCTCCATTTTGGTCAGTCACAAGCCAAGACGGCCATTATTCGACAGGGATGTTTGATCTTTTCAAAGATGCTTTTAAGACATCTCTAAAGTGTCTCTGCTGTCATCCTGGGAGTCTCCTGCCACGACTGAATTCCAAGTATCAAAGATTTCCCAGAATTATCTGAGTCGACAATGGCAGTCACATGTAACAAGTCTGAGTGATGCATTTCCCATCAGTCACAGAATATTATTGTGTGCGACATTCACATAGCTCATATTTTTATTTTTCAAACTTCCAATAAAGAAAAAATGCTAAACGTGTATGGAATTAAGAGATGAAGATAGCTGGGAGCTTCTCAACAATTTGATGTCCCATAGTGTTTTTGCAGCACTGTGCTATCAAGTTCAGCATTCTTTCACTCTTGCTCCATGGTATACCAGTCAGGAGCCAACCTGCACAAATTGCTGGCACTATCCGTGTGAGGCTGGTTTCTAAAACCTTTGATCTCATATATCCTTGGAAAACACAACAAGCAAATTCACCTCATTATTCTGCCACTGTAGGCTATTTATCCTTTCCCTTCCACTTCCCTTGCTGACAAATACCCCCAACTTACCGCCAAACATTCCACAACTAACTGCCTGTGCAGAAAGTCAACAGCCAACTCTTCCCCCAATGCTGCTCAGTCACTGGCAGCTGGTGAGCATGAAAGAGTAGGTCAGACTGGCGTATACTCTTCCGCTAACCTCTTCTTTCCTTTCTAAGGTCGGGATTTTGGTGCTAAGAATCATCAGTCCATTTATTCACGTCGCATTTTTATAAAAGTTGAATAAATGTTCGCAGGTGTAGTAAGATGTTGCAAAAGACATCTTTTAAAACAGGATATTTTTGTACATTCCTTAAAATGTTTCTATCTGCCATGAACATAACTTATTTGCTTAATTGGGTTTTTTGAAGTTGCCAGACCTATTTGTCAAAACACAAGGCATGTGAGCCTGTACACTGGATGGAGCTGCTCAAATTCTCTCTGTTGGCAGTCCGAACTGTTCTGTGAGCCCTGTAAATGATCTTGCAACTTGGTCTTTTTTTTGGGGGGGGTGGGGGGAACAACTCTAGCAATGGCTCAACAGGACTGCAAACTCAAAGATGCCTGTGGTAAAGAAAAACAGGTCCAAGCAGTTACAGAGTCAAGCACTGTTGAAAAACATCATCAATCCATGATTGTATTGGTGGATACAGGACTCCATATTTAGACTTTTATGGTATTGCTTGCACCACCTACTGCTGTTGTGCAAGGGTTGCATTTTTTATTTGGGAGAATATTTTATATCACATCTTCTCACGTAACGCTGGAAAGAGAAAGAAAACTGGAAAGACCAGAGCACAAGTCACTCGATGCCATACACCTTTAGATTACTGTCATTGTTTTTCCTTTTATCCTGTACAACAGTGTTTCCACCATACTCTGTGTGACCACAACAACAGTTAAAAAGCTAACTCTAATTACACAAACATTAAACAAGAATAATTGGCATTGAGTCTAATAATTCAATACCTGCATTCAGTGAGCATATCAACTTCACTCTTTAATGATACGATCAACTACATTTTGGTTTTGCAGTTCAATTTGTCATGGAGTTGCCGACATTACCATTCTCCATCTAGGTTTTATACAGACACAGTTTGCCAGAGGGGCTGTTTAGCACAGGGCTAAATTGCTGGCTTTGAAAGCAAACCAAGGCAGGCCAGCAGCATGGTTCAATTCCTGTAACAGCCTCCCTGAACAGGCGCTGGAATGTGGCGACTAGGGGCTTTTCACAGTAACTTCACTTGAAGCCTACTTGTGACAATAAGCGATTTTCATTTCATTTTCATTCACTACTGGATTGATGAAAATTAACTGTATACAGGGGGCAGCAAACACACACTTCAAAACCCATTTCTTGCATATCCTGTGTTTTATTAACACAGCAGCCAATCCTTGCCTTATCTACTGGCTGTGTGATCCAGTATTAAATGAATAATGCATGTTGTATGATGGACGATGATTTTGTACGCAATACTGGATTCCCATCTGGAGTTTGCTGCCTTGGAAAATCAGGAACCTGTGTTATTTTTGGAATTGCACTGAAATTAGATCAGGGTGTAATCCAAATCAGAAGATAAGGTGGCGCAGGTTGGCTAATTCCAGGTTTCATTATAGCCTCAAGAAGTACAGAAAATAATGGAAGCCAAACAGGAAATCTATGGGTATGTCTAGGAGTAAGACTGTGCTTTGCAAAATAGAGTCAGTTAAATAAGAGTGGTTAGTGGTAACTCAGAAGATCTGGGGCGTCATTCTCCGACCCCCCAGCGGGTCGGAGAATGGCCGTTGGCCGCCGTGAATCCCACCCCCGCCGGTTGCCGAAGTCTCCGAAGGGAGAAAGGTTGGCGGGGCGTTAATGTCGCCGCTGCCGTCGGAGAATGGCACGGGTCTGCGCAAGGCAGCCGATTTCGGCCTGCCGATATTCTCCCTTCCGGATGGGCCGAAGTCCCATCGACGTGATGACCGATCACGTCGACGTAAATTAAACCTCCTTTTCATCGGCGTGACCCAGTGCTCCAGGTTCACGCCGACCAGCGTGGAGGTGAGTGACGGCCTGGAGGGTTGGCCGCAGGGCAGGCGATGGCGTGGCCGCAGTCTGAATTTGTGAGGAGATGTGTGTCTCGGGTTGTGTGTGTGTGTGTGTGCGGCGGGGGTGGGGGGGGGGGGGGTGGTGGGGGGTGGTTAGAGTGGGCTGGGCTCTGGGGGAGTGCCGGGAGGGGGGTCCGTGCCGGGGAGGGGGATGGGGGATCCGTGCCGGGGAGGAGGTTGGGGTCTGTGCCGGGGAGGAGGATGGGGGGGGTCCGTCCCGGGAGGGGGATGGGGGGGATCCGTGCCAGGGAGGAGGATGGGGGGTCCGTGCCGGGGAGGGGGATGGGGGGACCGTGCCGGGGAGGAGGTTGCGGGGGGGGGTCCGTGCCAGGGAGGAGGTTGGGGTACGTGCCGGGGAGGAGGTTGGGGGTGTCCGTGCCGGGGAGGAGGTTGGGGTCCGTGCCGGGGAGGAGGTTGGGGGGGGGGTCCGTGCCGGGGAGGGGGATGCGAGGGCAAGTGAGTTGGTCCACCTGGCCAGCTGCCATCCTCCAACAGTTGGACCCATGCGGTCCATGCCACCTGGCTGGGGGGAGGAGGGGATATGGGCAATGATGACATGTCGTCGTTCCCCTCCCCCCCACCAGGCCGTCATGTTTTCCGATCATCCAGCGATGTTGGCCGCCGTGGCGGCAGCCGCTAATGTCTATGTTGCCCTGGATGAGGAGGAGGAGCGTGCCAGAGAGGCAGCGCAGGCTGCTGCAGAGGGACAGGCGGCAGCCGCACAGGCTGGAGGGACACCTGACCGACAGGACAAGGAGGGGGAGGAGGACGTCGCGGCCCCACGGCAACGGAGGCACCCGAGGACGCCCCATGTGTACCTTCCTCGGCAGTCATACCAGGACCTCACGGACCGGGAATGCAGGAGGAGACTCCGGATGAGCCGGGAAACCGTGGCACACATCTGCCACCTGCTGGCACACCTGTCACCGCGTGGCACTGGCGGGGGACACCCTCTCCCCGTGTCCGTCAAGGTTACGGTGGCCCTGAACTTTTATGCAACGGGGTCATTCCAGGCACCGAGTGGGGACCTGTCCGGCATATCGCAGACATCGGTGCATCCGGGCAGTGACAGATGCCCTATATGCCATGGCGCACCGCTACATCTGCTTCCCCGTGGACTGGGCCAGCCAAGATGCCCGGGCCGTGGGCTTCTCTGCCGTGGCCGGGTTCCCCATGGTTCAGGGCGCGATTGATGGGATGCACGTCGCCGTGCGGCCACCTGCAGATAACAGGGCCGTGTTCACCAATAGGAAGGGGACCTATTCGATGAACATACAGGTGGTCTGCGAGACCGCATGATGATCCTGCACGTCTGCGCCCGTGACCCAGGCAGTGTACACGACTCATACGTGTTGTCGCGGTCATCCATCCCCGGCATGTACGAGGGACGCCATCCCCGGCTGAGGGGCTGGTTGCTGGGCGACAGGGGCTACCCATTGCGATCGTGGCTGATGACGCCTATACGGAGGCCACGCAATGAGGCGGAGAACCGCTACAATGATGTCCATGTAGCGACAAGGGGAGTGATAGAGAGGCGCTTTGGCGTGCTGAAGATGCGTTTCAGGTGCCTGGACCTCTCTGGGGGCGCCCTCCAGTATCGGTCAGATAGGGTCGGCCGCATCATTGTGGTGTGCTGCGTCCTGCACAACATAGCCCAGCAGAGGGGCGATGTGCCGCAGGCAGAGGAGGGTGGAGTGGAGGAGCAGCAGGAAGAGGCGCAGTCCTCCCCAGATGAGGGGGATGGGGGTAATGGTCAGGGCAGACGGGGTAGACACAAGCGGGTGGCTGTCCACCGTTACCGGCTGGCCCAGCGGGCACGGGACAGACTGATAGCCGCCCGCTTCACTGATTAGATGGGCGTGGGAATCGGGTAGTATGGCCACAGACCGCACACCATGGCAACAGCCGACCACCCACACCCCCCACCCATCCACCCACCCAGCACCCTCACCCCCCTCCCCAACCCCACCCGCATGCACACCACCCCCCCATTGCCGATCCACCTGCGGCACAATGGGCCGGGCTCATACAGTTGCGGGTGGATGCGTGTCTATTGCAGGCCATGGAGGATGATGACAACCCACCCTGCGGTGAGCTCCTGGCTCCACATCGTTGGACTATGTCTGACCCATGGCCACAGTACCACCATCCACCCGGACCATCCCTGCATGCGGCTGTGACACTGCAGCGCACGGTCCCGTCCTCTGCCCGGGGGATGTTGATGGCGGCCCAGGGGGAAGGGGGCAGACTCACCTGGGGCTGAGGTGAGACCACTCCTCACACACACACTTGCGCTCAACGTACATGACACCCCCGCATGCTTTGGACAGAGCACAAAGGCAGCTTCTGTAGGTGTAACATTGACTTTAATAACCAAAGGGGTTCATGCACGTGCCCTAGCCCCTAAAACTCATCGGTGCCCTGCACCCGTGCCAACTTACTCAGTGTCTAATTGTTTGGCCTTACGGGACCTTTGACTACGTCTACGTGGTTCCCCAGACGGTACAGCAGAACTGGAGGTGGACTCCTGTGATTCCTGCCCTCTGACACTGGATCCCTTTGGCGGCCGTTTCCTGGGGCGTCCTGGCCTAGATGGGTGCGGCCCGGGCGACTGGGATGGCGAGCTGCCAGCCTGTCCTGCCTGTTGCCCACCTGATGCACCTGGGACGGAAGGGGGGAGTCCGAGGTGTCGCGGTGTTCCGGGACCTCCCCTACAGGGGGAGCCGGGACAGACCACACCACCTCCTCCTCCCTCGGGGTGCCCGATGGCCCCCAGGCCTCTACATGGGTGGGGGATGCGAACGGACTGGCCATCCGACGCCCCCCCCCGACACCTGGCGCTGCCAGTCCTGGAGGCCCATGCTGGTATCGACAGGGGTCTGCAGGTTTGCAGCCATGGAGCCCAGGGGGTTGGCAAACCCTGTCTGTGACAGTGCGACGCCGGCTCGCACATGGCCACTGGCGCCGATGCCCTCAGCGATGGCCTGCAGAGACTGGGCCATGGCCTTCAGAGACTGGGCCATGGCCTGCTGAGACTGGGCTATGGCGTTGAGCGCCTCTGTCATCTGCCGCTGGCGCTGGCTCATGGCCTCCTGTGAGAGGGCAGCCATGTCCTGGGCCACAGACGCCGCCTGCACGGAAAGCCCCAGGCCTCGCAAACCGTTCCCCATGTCTGACACCGTTGCACCCATTGCCTCCACCGCGGACGCCACCCGTGCGGTGTCGGCCTGGGTGGCACGCATGACCGGCACCACTCCCAGCTCCTGGACGTGGGTGGACTCCTCCACCTGCGACTGCAGCCGCCGCAAGCCGGCCGTCACCCTCTTCGCTCGTCTCCGGGTCGGTGGTTGCATCGGATCTATGTGTGGGTGTGGAAACTCCAGGAACCCGGGATCCATCTGGGCGGCAGATGTTCGCTTGGGCTGGGCTGCCCTCCGACCGCCCGGCCCCTCTGCTGCTCCTACCTCCACCTGCTGTACCGGGACGGCTGTGTTGTGCGCACCAGTGAGTGTAGCAGACGCCTCATCACTAAAGTGCCCAACCGAGGTGAGTGTTTCTGCGATGGTGGAGGGTGTTGCTGACAGAATTTGCGTTGTGTCGTGCTCTTCGTCCCACTCTAAGTCCATGGCACTTTGGGGTGGGGGTTCGTCTCCACCCATCCACTCTGAGTCACTGTCCGGTATTTCGTCTTCCTGGGTAGTGCTGTCCCGGGTAGGGGTGTCCTGGGCCGTGCTGTCCCGGGTAGTGGTGTTCCGGGTAGTGGTGTCCCGGGTAGTGGTGTCCCGGGTAGTGATGTCCCGGGTAGTGGTGTCCTGGGTAGTGGTGTCCTGGGTAGTGGTGTCCTGGGTAGTGGTGTCCTGGGTAGTGGTGTCCTGGCTCGGATGTGACGGGGGCCTGTGGCTGCCCCCCTCGTCGCTGGGTGGTCGCTCCCGCACGTGACGGGGGTGTCGTCTCCCTGTTGCTCCAGGTCTCTCCGTCTCCCGTGGTGTGCGAGGGGCATCCTGCGGGCGTCGCATGCTGGAGGGTCCGGGTCTCTCCCTCTCCCGTGGTGTGCGAGGGGCATCCTGCGGGCGTCGAATGCTGGAGGGTCCGAGTCTCTCTGTCTCCCGTGGCCTCCGAGGGGCATCCTGCGGACGTCGCATGCTGGAGGGTCCGGGTCTCTCTGTCTCCCGTGGCCTCCAAGGGGCATCCTGCGGGCGTTGCATGCTGGAGGGTCCGGGTCTCTCTGTCATCCGTGGCCTCCGAGGGGCATCCTGCGGGCGGTCTGCATCTGCGGGGATGGGTGCCTGGACGTTTGGTCCTGCGATACACAATGAAGCATGCATGGTTAGACATCAGGCAGTGATCAGGTGATATGGGGGAGGGGGATATAGGGGAGGGGGGATATGGGGACGGGCTGTCGGTGGCTCACTTGCTAGTACACCCCCGACCTCTGCATCAGCAACCTCCCGGTCGTCAGGTCCGCCAGCCAGTTCCAGGGCACTTTCCTCGTGTTCGGTCAGTGGCCTCTCATCAGCGGGGCCTCCTCCAGTCCTCACATGCTCCCTATTGTTGTGTGTGCGCTTATCCAGTGGGGGGGGGGGGGGGGGGTGGTGGCAGGGGTAAAAGGCAACACTGTTAGGCAGGTATATGAATGCACACCATCGGTTGCGCGTGCATTGCAGAGGTTAAGGTTAGGGCTGGATTCACTTGGGGATATGGGGGATATGGGGGAGGGCGATATGGGGGAGGGGGGTTATGGGGGATATGGGGGAGGGGGGATATGGGGGAGGGGGGATATGGGGGATATAGGGAGGAGGGATATGGGGGGTATGGGGAAGGGGGATATGGGGGAGGGGGAGATGTGGGAGGGGGGATATGGGGGAGGGGGGATATGGGGGAGGGGGGATATGGGGAGGGGGGATATGGGGGAGGGGTGGATACGGGGGAGGGGGGATATGGGGAGGCTCACCCTGCCTGCTCTGACGAGGACGTTCGCCTTCTTGTGGCACTGGGTGCCTGTCCGTGGTGTCAGGGCCGCAGCGGTGACGGCCTCTGCCACTTCCCTCCACAGACGCCGGCTGTGGCATGGGGCAACTCTGCGGCCGTGCCCGGGATACAGGGCGTCCCTCCTCTGCTCCACTGTGTCCAGGAGCGCCTCCACATCGCGTGACTCGAACCTCGGGGCTGAGCGGCGGCCAGCCATCCAGTCGGGTGTTCCGGTTGCGTGTTCCGGTCGGGTGGGGGGGAGCAGCGCGGCCTTATGAGCCGTCACGCCGTGCGGCGCGTATGACGCTGCATGGCGTGAACCACTGCGCAAGCGCGGTTCCCGTTACGTCGCTGCAAGCCCATTTCGGGCCGGAGACTTTCGACCCATTTTTCCGACGTGACGCAGGTCGGATTTGCGCCGTTTGTTGAGCCGATCGGCGGACTTTCCGCCGATAACGGAGAATTTCGCCCCAGAAATCCGATTTGGTGAAGTGTCACACATCAATGTTCACATTTCTTTCTCCTTCAAGTGCTGACCAACATGCGACTGTAGTAAATGGTTGGCGAGCACCAGTTGGCTAATGCACAATGAAGGGTTTATTAACAAACAAACTATATACAGAGCACAATCATTGATGCATTCATTCTCAGCGCTAGGATCACAATTGGCTGCAAAAACCTGCGCTCAGCAATGAGATTCCTGCGCTCGTTTCCCATTGGCGGATCGGGTTACACAGCCCTTCCGATGCACGCCTGCTACTACAACCACTCATTTCCTGGACATTAATGTTTCTGATTCTTGAGAAATTTATTCCTCCATTTCAACCTCGTTTTAATCAAATGGCTAGAAGTTTGGTGTCAACTGTCAGATTTTTAAGGACAGTGAGCAGATCTCTATCTTGGTCGATGGTGTGAAATGGTTCATCAGCCTGAAACTCAGCTCAGCTGTCAATGGAATCAAATACAGATGCTGTGCATAATGTGGGGTGACCTGCCACTGCCTGTTTTGTGCCACTGTCCAAGATGAATTTCTAGTCCACAGGGTTTCTCCATGGTTCTCCCAATTCCCGCTTTAATTCTGACAAAAGATGTCATGATATTCAAACACACACATCATGATAGACACACCAACAGACAAATCAGAACACACAACACCACAACCAATGACAGAAAGATATAAAAGCACAGACACGACCCCTGGTGGGCAGTAAGAGCTGCAGAGGAGAACCAGGACACAGCTATTGCCAAAGACACTCAGGGAGACAGCACGTGCAGAGTATCCAGAACGAACTGTATTATAAGAGTTATAATAAAATAGAGTTGTACCACATACAACTGTGTTGGCTCATCTGTGCACCAGAGCACCCAACACCACATGGTACAGGAGTGGATCGATACCTGCCGGCATACCTTAGTGTACACAGACAACCAGCAGTGCCCAGGCATGATGTACGAGCTCCCGGTTCCGCATGCGCTCCAGTGCGACGGCGACCTCCACGAAAACTGGCGGCGATTCCGGCAAATGTTCGAGTTGTTCCTGGCGGCAGCTGAACTCAAGGACCTGGATGATAAGGAAAAAATTGAATTTCTCCTCATCGTCGCCGGTGCAAGGGCAAGAGCAATGTTCAGAAGGTTCAGGTTCTTCAGGAGGCAGCAAAGGCACGATTACCAGGCAGTCATGGGCAAATTCGCCAAGTACTGTGAAGAATACGCAATCCAATGGGGACTTAAAGGTAAGAAAAGCTGCAGTACTCACCTCGTGGCTGGGATCCCGGAGCCCGAAATCCCGGGCCTGAGAAAAGGCTGGGTCGAGGTCGGCGGCCATCTTGCTAAAGGTATAACGCTAGCACAGTTGCGCGAGAAGTGCGCAGAACCGGAAGTTTCGTTTGCGCATGCGCGAGATGCTGCGCATGCACAGTCAAGAAAACGGCCATCGGTAAAGGAACAGCGATCTGAGCATGCGCAGTCGCTTCCTACGTGCTACATACCGAGCGTCAGGATGTCAGAGGCCCAAGACTGGATCAATTTAAAAAGGAAATGTCCCAAATCCAATTTAAAAGGGAAACGTCCCAAATCAAAAAAACAAAAATCTGTTAAAGCTGTAAAACAACCTTCCTTCACCTGGAATGACAGCACAGTGCCGCAAATTGACCCAGGAGATGAATTTTACCTCCGAAGAACCCTCCGACAAGCAGTTACCTACGCACAAGCCGATGATTCCGACCTTGAATACTTCGATGACGATTTTTACAGTGTTTCCGGACCTCGCGAGCCCAATGATAGCTCCGTGGTCCTATATGACTATGACTCGGACGAACCTTTCGTGTTGCACATTGGCGGCCCCCACATTGAATCCGACGCAGATGCGGATTCATTTTTTCGGATTTGAGGATCTTCAACCCAGCAGATATGACGTTCCAACTTATCAGTACCGGATGATGCTGCAGCCTGACATTAACAGACAGGGAGCGGTGCAAGCACACGGAGAGTGCCCTGCTGCCACACAGAGCGTGGTCCACGTCCCGCTCAACGTTCCCGACTCTATGAAAGAAGACATGCAAGACTCCAGAGTGCAGTCCTCGCATGAACCAGAAGTGACTCCAGTGTCACAAGCTTCCACAGCAAGCTCGTGGACAGCCTCCACGATAGAAGCAACGCAAGACTCCAGAGCGCAGTCCTTGCACGAACAAGAAGTGACTCCAGTGTCACAAGCCTCCACAGAGAGCTCGTGGACGGACTCCACGATGGAAGGAACGCAAGACTCCAGAGCGCAGTCCTTGCAGGAACAAGACCATGAGGGTCTAGCAACCTCTCCTGACCAACCAGCGGCAGATGATGCAAGTCTGCCATGCTCCCGTGAACAGCAAGAAGGCTATAACAGCCTACCATGCTCCACTACACAGCAGCATGACCATGACGGTCTCTCATGCTACAATAAAGGGCACAGCGCTGAAGACTGTTCAAGCCCAACTGAAGACAAGCCAAAGGAATCGCCTCGTCCAAGCCCGAAGAAAAAAGGTTTATGCGCTGACCTTCAGGATCATTGTAGCCGAACAGAGATTAATAATGCAGCACGGCCACAGAAGGATGCTGAGGATTTGCTAACGAAATTAATTGAATGTTTAACTTGCAAGGAGCAGACTGAGAATTGCCAGTGTTTTAGTACGGATCGAAAAAATGGACAAGACATTGATCCTCAGGTAATGGAAATAACACAACCTGAATCATATCTACAGCAGGGACAAATGTCTCCCTTCAACACAATGCCGCAAAATCCCAACTTCGGAGACCAGCAGTTAGTCAGTAATGACTCTTCAAACCTGGAGGGGAACATTAATTGCATTGAACCTATACACACTCCACTGATTATTGAGCAGAACATTGGAGCAAGAATCCTGAGGACACCGACATCGAGTAGCCAGATAACGAATTTAAAACCCACAGCAGTTTCAAGTGAACCAAGTGTGCTTTCCACTAATGGTGAAGATGCAGATAAGGTCGACCCGATTATCCATTGTACCACACTAACCCCAGTGATTAAGCAGTTATGTATGGGGAGTATAATGTGGGCAATTGAGAACAGTAAAAGAGAGACTGTGACCATGCCAGTCCCAGCAAAATCAGACCCAGAGACCATGAAGGCATGTACATTAAACAAAGTTACATATGAGGTACCTGAGAAGAAAAGTGAAACGGAATGTTCTTTGGAAAATGGTACAATGTCGATAGAAACAGTGGATCCTATATTCGAGACCATACATATGGGAGAATTTGGGGGTAATAAACAAGGTTCTGCAATGTCTGGGGGAAGATTTAAAGTTCCAAAGAAGAAAAGCCCAAATGAAGGACAATGGCAAGACAATGACAGTCCACCGACATGGTGTGCACCACCAGATGAAAACTCTGACAATTTACCCAACCCTAGTGAACAGCAAGCTGCTAATGACGATCTATCCACGGGATGTGAGACGAGTGACGACAGCATCCCACTTCCCATGCAAAAGGTGCAAGGTGACAGACCTCGCCTAGTGCGCACCGAGGCACTCAACGATCACGGTGGGACCACTGACGACTGCGGTGGCGGCGCACCGCTTCCACCCTCGATGGCTCGAGCCTCTCCACTGGTTGGTGCATTCCTGCATGTTCCGACTCCAGAAGTGCAGCTTCAGGGAATCTCGGCTGCCTCCAGTGAACCTGTTGGGACTCCGGACGGGGGGCATCGACGGAAGGCAGACCGGACTCCAGATGGGGAGCAGCCAAGCGCCGACTCTGATCTGCGCACGCCAGACCTTGCTCCGGACGGGCGGTGTCGCGGCCTCGGTGATGGCACGCTCAGGGTGACGGCAGATGCCACGGCGACAGGGAATGGATCGCGTGGCAGTCCCACTGGGTCGGCAGTGGCAACCAGCACCGGCGGTCCAAGATGGACACACCAACTCGCGCCATCGCCAGACGTTGATGCGAGCAACAATTCTCTCTCCAAGGCGACATGCTTCGACGTTTCTCTGCGGAGTCGCCCTTCCGGCACAGCAGGTGGCCGGAACCAGCGTACACGGTCTTGGCCAACTTCCACATCTGGCACAGTCATCGCCTTGCATGATATTAGTGATGGTGCTACTTCGATGGCAACGACCCATCGGCTACAAGATGCCGTCCACCACAAACATAAAAAGAAAACAGACTCCACCTTGTTCCTGGCATGCAGGGCGGATGGATTGGTGCGTAGGCGCAATCAGCGGGCTTTGTGCCGCCTTCCACGCTCGCAACTGCACCGTACGCACACGCCGGATCCTCCACTGGTTCCCAAGGATGACTTCGTGGAGATGCCACGGATCATGCCCCTTCCATCGCCACCAGAACCAAACCACAGCCAGGGCACCACTAACAAAGATGTTGAATGTTATATTTGCAAGGATGAAAAAAACCAAGCACTGCATGAAGTACAACAAATGGTAAAGTAGAGACTTCGGCAACAGCATCACCTCCAACAGTCCAAGGTGAACCAGTGTGACCCCAAATCTCCACAGCTGAACCGGCTTGAGGACCAGCCCATTCTTGAGGCGGTCACCCATTAGACTGGACTTATAACGCTGTTAATACGTTCAAAAAGTCAAACACTTCTGTATTATAACCTGTTGTTGTTTATTGTTCCAGATATCGTCTGACCGGACCAATGTTCAAGTTTTTTTTTCTCTCGCATCCAAGTTTTGTTATGGTACAACCTTGTTAGTGTGACGCACCCGACATCGCCCCATGTAAATAGTTACGTCATAAACACACGCTGTACACAACACAAACGCACACTCTTAGATGCACTCACGACACAATTATATTTATAACCACGTAGGCACTTGTCTTTGTAAAAAGGGGGGATGTCATGATATTCAAACACACACATCATGATAGACACACCAACAGACAAATCAGAACACACAACACCACAACCAATGACAGAAAGATATAAAAGCACAGACACGACCCCTGGTGGGCAGTAAGAGCTGCAGAGGAGAACCAGGACACAGCTATTGCCAAAGACACTCAGGGAGACAGCACGTGCAGAGTATCCAGAACGAACTGTATTATAAGAGTTATAATAAAATAGAGTTGTACCACATACAACTGTGTTGGCTCATCTGTGCACCAGAGCACCCAACACCACAAAAGGTCCACAGAAATTACACAAATGGTGCATCTTCATTTTTTAAAATATTTGTTTCCGAAAGATTTTCAATTATAACACACAAAATAAATTTATACAATTTTTATAAAAATATCCCACAACCCAGACCATCTAACCCGGATTTACCCAGAATCCTTACACCGCCCCCCACCCCATCCGCCCCCACCCCCCTTCATGATGTCCCCCCCCAAAAAAATTGCTGACGACAACCATCTTTTAAAAAAAAGTTATGAATGGCAGCTGCCTAGAGTAAAACCTCTCCTCCGATCCCCTTATGGCGTACTAATCTTTTGCGAATGCAGGAATCCCCCAACCAGGCCGAAGCCTTAGGCGGCGCTGATGCCAGCCATCCAAGCAAGACTTGCTTCCAGGCTATGAGAGAGGATTGGGCCAAGAAATCAGCTTTCTTCTGTTTCTGCAGCCCCGGCAAGTCCGACACTCCAAAGATCGCCACCATTGGGCACATCCATTCTCTAACTCCCCAAATCTCTGACATTGTTTTGAAGAAGGAAGCCCAGAGTGGTTCGCCGGCCCTCTCGAACAATGATCTCTTCTATCCTCAAAACCCAGGAATAACCCACTCATATGTGCATTGATCAAGTGTTCACTTTGTACTGCTTTAAACTGTATCAAACTCAACTTTGCACATGCGGAGGTAAAATTGACCCGATGCAGAACCTCGCTCCACAGCCCTCACCTCCAAAACCAACTCTTCCACTCATTTCCCCTTTACTTCCTCCAGAGAAGCCTTCTCCATCCCCATCATCTGCCCATACATATCTGATATCCTCCCTTCCCCTATCTCGTCCATAAGTGAAGGCACCGACAACCGAGGAAACAAAGTGCGTTCCTACTGCACAAAGTTTTGCACCTGCAAATACCTAAAAACATTCCTTCCCAGGAGCTGGAACTTCGGCACCAACTCCTCCAGCCCAGCATACCTACCCGCCACAAAGGAATCTCTAAACCACCCAGCCCCCACCCTCTCCTAGAACCTAAACAATGAATCTATCCCAGCTGGCATAAACCTATGGTTCCCACAGATTGGCACCAGTAACGACATAGACCCTAATTTAACCTGGTGTATGAATTGATTCCATATTCTCAGAGAGGCTATTACTACTGGGCTCGAAGAGAATCTGGCCAGAGAGAACGGAAGAGGAGCAGTAACAAGTGCCCTCAAGGTCGAACCTATACAAGAAGCCTCCATCCGCCCTCATAGCGGCCCCGGATCCTGAACCCACCCCTGCACTTTCTCAATGATTGCTGCCCAGTCAAATTAGGTAATGCCAACCCCCCTGACTGCCTATCCCTTTGCAAGAAAGCACTTCGAACTGGCGGTCTTATCTGCTCAACGAAAGTTGAAATTAATTTATTGACCCTATTAAACCAACAACTTCATTCAATTCTTCCTCAGTCCACGGTTCTTTACAAAGTCATTTGCCTCCTTCAGCCTGTCTAAATAATAGTCCCGGTCTCTGGGCGTGAACCGAAGGTGAGCTGGGTGCACCACTCCAAAACACACCTTGCTGTTGTAAAGAGCCGCCCTGGCCTTGTTAAACTCTGCACGCCTTTTTACCAGTTCTGTCCTGATGTCCTGATAAATTTTGATGGGTTGGCGCTCCCAACTACATTCTCAAATGTCCTTCAGCCACCTCAGGATCCTCTCTTTATCCAGGTTTCTGTGGGGTCAAACTATAATCGCCCGTGGTGGCTCCCCAGACTTGGGGTTCTGTCTCAATGATCGGTGGGCCTGGTCCACTTCGGGAGGGTTCGCAAAGAACCCCTTCCCAACCAGCTTCCCAAACACATAATTTGTGGCACTCGTACCTTCTATGCCCTCCAACAGCCCGACAGCCCTCAAACTCTGGAGTCTCCAGGTCATTGGCCTTCAATATTTTATAACCCTCCGCCAGCAATACCACCTCAGCCTGCAAAGAGGCAATCCTCTCACAGTGATCCGTGACTGTCTCCTCCAACTTCCAAATCATCGAGTAGGGTCAACAAGTTAATTCAACCGTTGATTCACCCTGTCCAAAGTTACACAAATGGGTGCCACTGCCTCCTCAATCGCCTTTGCCAGGTCATCAGAAACCGCATGTCTCTGTTTCCTAAGCTCCTGCATTAGGAATTCCAGCAGCCTCTCAGTTGTCCACTGAGAAGGCAATGACGACACAGGGGCCTCCGCCATTTTCTCCCTTCCTGCGACACGAGGGCCCTCCATGTCGAACAAGGATCTCTTATTCAACTTGTTCCTCGTATTATAAATTCCAGACATAAAACGCCGGAGGAGGAACCAAAACTTTCAAATAACACCATTTTTCTTCCCGAACAACACCCATTAAATGGGAAAAAAGGGCCAAAAACTGAATCCCCAAGTGGGAGCTACCTTATGTGCGACCGTTCACCTCGTAGCTGCTACCAAAAGAACATAAGAACATAAGAATTAGGAACAGGAGTAGGCCTGTTCTGGCCCCTCGAGCCTGCTCCGCCATTTAATGAGATCATGGCTGATCTTTGTGGACTCAGCTCCACTCTCCGGCCTGTACACCATATCCCCGAATCCCTTTATTCTTTAGAATGGTATCTATCTTTTTCTTAAAAACGTTTAAAGAAGGAGCCTCAACTGCTTCACTGGGCAAGGAATTCCAGAGATTCACACCCTTTGGGTGAAGAAGTTCCTCCTAAACTCGGTCCTAAATCTCCTTCCCCTTATTTTGAGGCTATGCCCCCTAGTTCTGCTTTCCCCGACCAGTGGAAACAACCTGCCCGCATCTATCCTATCTATTCCCTTCATAATTTTATATGTTTCAATAAGATCCCCCCCGCATCCTTCTAAACTCCAATGAGTACAGTCCCAGTCTACTCAACCTCTCGTCATAATCTAATCCCCTCAACTCTGGGATCAACCGAGTGAATCTCCTCTGCACTCCCTCCAGTGCCAATATGTCCTTTCTCAGGTAAGGAGACCAAAACTGAACACAATACTCCAGATGTGGCCTCACCAACACCCGATACAATTGCACCATAACCGCCCTAGTCTTGAACTCCATCCCTCTAGCAATGAAAGACAAAAGTCGATTAGCCTTCTTAATCACCTGTTGCACCTGCACACCAACTTTTTGAGACTCGTGCACCAGCACACCCAGGTCCCTCTGCACAGCAGCATGTTTTAACATCTTACCATTTAAATAATAATCCATTCTGCTGTTATTCCTCCCAAAATGGATAGCCTCACACTTGGCAACATTGAATTTCATCTGCCAGACCCTAGCCCATTCACCTAACCTATCCAAATCCTTCTGCAGACTTCCGGTATCCTCTGCACTTTTTGCTTTACCACTCATCTTAGTGTCGTCTGCAAACTTTAACACATTGCACTTGGTCCCCCAACTCCAAATCATCTATGTAAATTGTAAACAACTGCGGGCCCAACACTGATCCTTGAGGGACTCCACTAGTTACAGGTTGCCACTAGTTACAGGTTACAGAAAGTGTCGTAAAAGACACATTTTCACCGGTTCTCTGGCACCGCCACCAATCTTTTGTCAAAGTTATGGCAGACAATTGGGAAAACTCCTGTGAAAACTAAACCTCATGTCATTACTTTGTGCGACATCTGCAGTTAACTTAAGCATCGAATGATGCCCATTGTGGTAACCCTCTGTCCGGGACAGATAAAAGGCCTTATAAAGATATTCTGTCGACTCCACTAATATTCAGATTCTGAAAGTGATGACAATGTTAGTGTTTCTGGGCAACAACGATAATCCGCACTTTTCACTTTTATGCTGGTGTTTTAGCTTTGCACTTTATAACCTAATGACAAAGCGCATGGCACGGCAAGTTAGACAGAAAAAAATAAATTCATCCACTTTAATATAAACTGGTAGAGCTCACTTACGTATAAGACACAGACTAAATGACAAGTCAGCACATTCTACTGACAATATCCCGTTTTCCTGTTCGAGGTGTACTCTAAACTAATCAAAAATGAAATCTACAGACTAGATTTTATAAACATACTGCACAATTCTAATAAAATTTTGTTTAGATTCGATGGAAATTTTGAGGTCTTTACAAGCTCTCCTTGTTACTGTTATGAACTTTATCGTTCTAATTAAAGTTACCAAAATAACCAAGGAAAAGAAGGAGAACGGGACGGTACATAAAAGCAACGGCAAGATGTTATTGAGTTATGTCATACGTTCCCTTCAGGATTTAAGCACACAATTATGCAGCAGTACACAAGCTCTCCAGAGAATGTTGCCGCTACTGATAGGATAAGTTGACTTGGTGGGTAGCTTGTATGAGATGCAGCTAGCTTGAGTCTCAGCTGTCAGTCTCAATGGTAAAGTATAATTTAATGGGCAGATTCATAGAACATTTGCCAAATGACCCCCGACCAGAGAAATATCTGAGCTGGTCACTGTAAAACAAGGGGACCCGCAACACTCTACTTAAGGATGCAGATTATAGAATTCCAGGTGTTTGCAGTGCACCTAAAGTGAGCTTTTGATTTTACCGACTGAGAGAAAATAGGAAGTTTGCTGGACTTCAGCTTTTGTTTTTGCTGGTTGATGGAGAGATATCTGGTAAAGATACACCCAAGATATTGTAGTTTGTTGCGAAATGATAGAGTCTCAAGGCAATTCTTCGCTGCTTGTCAATTTTAGGAGGCAGGTCAAAGGTTGGCTTATTGTCCCTTTCTTTAAAAACCTTTTGTTTTCCATTCATAAGCAAGTGTGACATTTGGAGCTTGCCATCTAAAATATGACTGGCATGAGTTAAATATGTATCAATTTATAAACAAGTTGATATGTGCTCAGGGAAGTCTTGTGGCACAGTGGGTAGTGCCCGTACCCCTGAGGCAGGAGCACCAAGTTCTGGTCTCACTTGATAGCCAAGGGAGATGTATTTGTAATGCAGCCAAACAGATTGTGTATCAACCTGTAAATTCTTCCAACAGAAGCCAATGGCAGATCGTAAGAGTGGGAGAGATTCAGGCATGCGATGGTAAGAAATTGGAGCCTTGACCATCACTGACCATAAGACATGCATGTAAAAGTGTACATTGCATGAGCAACTTGGACTCTATAACACATCGTCGTGCATACATGCTGATGACACGACCGTGGTGGGTCGGATCTCGAACGACGAGTCAGAATACAGGAGGGAGATAGAGAACCTAGTGCAGTGGTGTAACAACAACAATCTCTCCCTCAATGCCAGCAAAACTAAAGAGCTGGTCATTGACTTCAGGAAGCAAAGTACTGTACACACCCCTGTCCGCATCAACGGGGCCGAGGTGGAGATGGTTGACAGCTTCAAATTCCTAGGTGTGCACATCACCAAAAATCTGCCCTGGTCCACCCACGTCGATGCTACCACCAAGAAAGCACAACTGCACCTATACATCTTCAGGAAACTAAGGAAATTCGGCATATCCACACTGGTTCTTACCAACTTTTACAGATGCACCATAGAAATCATCCTATCTGGCTGCATCACAGCCTGGTATGGCATCTGCTCGGCCCAAGGCCGCAAGAAACGTCAGAGAGTTGTGATCAACGCCCAGTCATCACACGAACCCGCCACCCATCCATTGATTCTATCTACAACTCCCGCTGCCTTGGGAAAGTGGGCAGCATAATCAAAGATCCCTCCCACCCAGCCTACTCACTCTTCCAACTTCTTCCATTGGACAGGAGATACAAAAGTCTGAGAACACGCACGAACAGACTCAAAAACAGCTTCTTCCCCATGTTACCAGACTCCTAAAAGGCCCTCTTATGGACTGATCTGATTTTTACTACACTCCTGTATGCTTCACCTGATGCCGGTGTCTATGTATTTACGTTGTGTATCTTGTGTTGTCCTATTATGTATTTTCTTTTCATGTACTAAATGATCTGTTTGAGCTGCATGCAGAAAAATACTTTTCACTCTACCTTGGTACACGTGACAATAAACAAATCCCAAACCATTCCAATCCAATCCAATGTTTAAATGGTTTGCAGGCTTTACAGTGTGTTGACTGTTGTAATCTGGCAGCATAATCATTAATTTTCATCTTTCTGTTTTGTCAAAGACACCATGAGGTAGCCACAGATAGATGACATCACGTTAACAGTGCAGCTGTTAATTTGATTACAATAAGTGTCACAGAGATTATACTTCAACTTTTGGAGTGTCAGGTCACTTTGCTAGAGTACTGCGTTGATTCACCTCCTATGGTTTAGTCCCATGTGGTATTGAGTCTTTGTATTCTGTTCAGATGTTCACAGGCATTCAAAATCATGAGAGGGCTGGCCAGAGTAAATAGAGAGAAACGTTTCCCCCTCGTACAAGGATCGAGATTGAGAGGACACAGATTTAAAGTGATTTGTAAAAGAAGCAAATACGACGTGAGAAAAGCTTTCTCACACAGTGAGTGGTTGGGGTCTGGAATGCACTGCTGGAAGTGCAGTGGAGGTAGGTTCAATCGAGGCATTCAAGAGGGCATTAGATGATTATTTGAATAGAAACAATGTGCAAGGTTACAGGAAAAGGCAGGAGAATGGCACAAAGTCACAATGCTCATTTGGAGAGCCAGTGCAGACATGATGGGCCAAACAGCTTCCTTCTGCATCGTAACAATTCTGCCATTCTGCGATAGAACATGGAACATACAGTGCAGAAGGAGGCCATTTGGCTCATCAAGTCTGCACTGACCCACTTAAGTCCTCACTTCCACCCTACCCCCGTAACCCAATAACCCCTCCTAACCATTTTGATCACTAAGGGCAATTTATCATGGCCAATCCACCTAACCTGCACGTCTTTGGACTGTGGGAGGAAACCGGAGCACCCGGAGGAAACCTAAGCAGACACGGGGAGAACGTGCAGACTCTGCACAGACAGTGACCCAGCGGGAAATCGAATCTGGGACCCTGGCGCTGTGAAGCCACAGTGCTATCCATTTGTGCTACCGTGATGTCTAGATTTCTGGATGTCCACATATCTGGATGGTGGTATCCGCAAGTGGCTCAGTTGGAAGATTGTGGGTTCAATTCCTACTCCAGAAACATGTGCACAAAAATCTCTACTGACACTCCAGCGCAGTACTGGAAGAGTGCTGCACTATTGGATGTGCCATCCTTTGGATGAGAAGTTAAACCCGCCTTCTCAGGTGGGCATAAAAGGTTCCATCGCACAATTTTGAAGAAGAGCAGAGGAGTTATTCCTGGTACTTTGGCCAATATTTGTCTCATCAAACAACATCGCAGAGACATTGTCACATTGTCGTTGGCTACACTTCAATAATACTTCAATGGCCGGAAAATCCTTTGGGACATCTTGCGGTTGTGAAAGGCACCATATAAATGCCAGTCTTTTTTTCATGAAGAACCAGGAGGAATTGTAATCTGTGCTCTATCCAATGACAGCCAGTAGGAATTAGATCTATTTGACATATTGCTGGAGTGGATGGTCTGCAGTTAGGGGGTTACTTAAGATTGCTGCTTGACTAAGAAAACAAAAAATTATCTCCTATATCAGCAGAGATATTGTCAGTGTCTTTCCCTTTCAGACTTCCCTTTAAAAAGTACTTTGCAAAGTAAATCCCAAGGGTAACATTCCCTTGGACATTGTACAATTAATTGCTGTTCTTTGACTGAAAGGGGAACACTGTACTTCTCCCTCAATATTACACAATGCTTGAGAGCCAAAGGAAAATAGCGCCATGCCCAATGTTCTGACTATTCTAACCCAGTACACAAGATGGTCTGATATATGTTTATTGCAAACATCCACTGTTTTCTCCACTGTATAAACAGCATTAGAATCCCCACTGAACAGCAGCAGCAGTTCAGAGCTCGTCTTGGATTGATACTATTAAGACTGTGGCCTGTGATAAAGATCTTCTTTAAATATGTTGACTTTGGACTGGAACTGGAGGTTTGAGGTTGAACATGTCATACTTATAGTGATTGCCTTTCCATCAAGTTCTGGGCCACCATTATCAATCCTAGCATTTATTCATTGAATCAAAGGGCATTTCAAAATGAGTTAAATACCTCTGGCTTTGAAGGAGGGAATGCTGATCAGCTGAGTTGTCTATTCTCTGTGTAAGTGAGGCTGATTTTGGAATAATGTTTCAGGGTTTAAACCTTTGAGCCTGATAGAGAGTCCACTGTTTTGGAGGAAAAATATATTTTTGGCACCAAATTCACGGAGTCTTTTTGAGGCAATTTCTGAACAGGATGACTAATGGACATTCCTTTTGAGATTACAGGAAACAGAGAGTCCAGAGATACCGAGAGGTAAATTTCATTCCACCCCCCCGGCACGAAAGTGGAAAAGTCGGTCGGCAGCTCGCAAATTTTACAAAGGGTTGGCCCATGGTGATAATACGGTGAGCATGAACTCTACAAGTTGAGAGTGGGACTTCTGCCCCTCAGGAACAGAAAGTCTCGCCTCTGAGAGCTGCTGGCAAATCTGATTGGTTGGCAGTTGTGCAGCCACGACAGTGCCAGAACGCAGCAGTGGCTCTGGGATTACAAGGAGTTCCAAGAAGGAAAGACATGGGGTGGAATTTTCTGCCAACCTTCCCCACACCGTACTGTGTTTTCTGGGCGTGGAGGTCCCACCGATGTCCACAGCATTTTCTGTTGTTCGACGGTCGTGCCATTGGGGAAATTCACTGGGGCGGTGTGGCCATTGGCGGGACCGGAAGATCTGGCCAGCAGGAAGGGCCGGTAAGTGCAACCCATGGATGCTGGACTGAGGGGAAAGTCCAGGGTCCCTTGTCAAGGAAGGATTGGAGACTCTAGCGAGTTGGGGAGAGGGGGATGGTAGGTCGGGTTCGAGAAGCAGGGGGAGAGGCACAAAGAGGGTGTAATCTTGGGATGGGGGTGCCCCGATGGGCAGCGGAGACCCCCCAAAGGTAGCACACCCTTTCCTTCATGCCTTTTATCCCAAGTTGGGAAAGTAGCAGGCTGGCAACTTTCCTTCTGTCTTTCCTTGCCTACCTATTGAGGCAGTGAAGATGGTAAGAGGCCCTTTAGTGGCCTTTAACTGGCAACTTAAGGGCCTCAATAGGCCTATGGGCTGGTGGGATTGCTGTCGCCTTAGCCAGCCACTGTAAAATGCGGGACAAAATGAGCAGGAAGGTACTGGGCTAGCCAACTGTTTTATTTTACCTGCCCACAACCCCCCCCCCCCCACACACCGCTGTCTTCAAATACACCAGCATGGAGGAAGCATTAAAATCGTAGAGATGAAGAAGGAATAAAAATGGAGCAAGGAAGAGTTGTTAGCTGTTGGCCGGACTTACAAGAGACGTATGCAAACTAGGGCACAGAAATGACACTCGGAAGTAATAGCATGAAGGTTTAGCACACTGGTCTGAAATGCTTTGGTTTGCAATTGTACTGGCGGTGTTGAACCATTTATATTAAATAAATTAAACCTTCTATTCAAATAACGAATGTAGGAATTTCAAACTACTCAAATGTTACAATTTTCTCAGCATAATTTCTAGGCCAATGGCTTAGAAAGTTTGTAAAAAAAGGGGTTTTCAATCCACAGTAACTAGTGATAATAGTGAACTTCAAGATATAAGTATAGCAAGTCTGTGCCCAAACTTGTTGTACCAGTGTTCCTTCACCTATATTCTAGAATTTGCTACATCAAACCATTGTGGGAGCATGATCATCACAAAGACTGCTACAGTTCAGAACGTTCTAACTACACAATCTCAGGGGATGGAGGGTAAAAAATGCATTTGTCTAGATTCCAAAATTGCAAGGTAAAGAATAAAAATGAAGAAAAATATATCAGGCGAAATTACCTTTTGTGTTTGAGAAATTGGCCTTTTAAAAAAATAATGTAAGTTTACTATCGCATTAATAAAACTGCTTAAACACTAGGAATATCTCAATAACAGAATTAATGTTATTTTCAAAATATCCTTGTGAATTTAAGACTTACAACTCAAGAAGGTGGACTTTTCCCTCAGTCTGCTGGCAGCCTAAGAGTTAACATTAACATTTGAATCAATGACCACACATGTTTACAACTTTAAGGTAAATGAGGCTTGAGGCTATTTTTCGCCCCAGTAGCTAATTGCCTGTCTGTCTGTCAGTTGATAAGATAAAACAGCTTCTTACACCTTTAGCTAACTATTTACCCAACCCCCCCCCCTTGATAAGAGATAACTTACTCCATTTGCTCAGTTACAATTACGATTTTCAAGTGCCTCCCTCCCATCTTGACCAAGATATCCATTTGACAGGTGTCAGCTGTTTCCAGGCATTCCATCAGGAGGTAATGTAGATTGGGGCCCAGCAATGTAAAACATCTGAAAGAATGTTCAGAGCAAATCCCAATTCCGGTGGACAAACACAGGTTGGTGTTTCCTTACATTGTACAGGAAACAGTGCCACAACCTGTTATCTATCTAAAATGAAAAATCTTTTGAATCACTCAATCACAGACTAACTCTGAAGAGGGGGCAAATCTTCATTTATTCATTTAGAATGACCCGATGGTCCTCTTATTGCTGCATCCTATAGTTTCTTAAACTAAACCTGGTGGCAAGGTGGCACAGTGGTTAGAAATGTTGTCTCACAACGCCAGGGACCTGGGTTAGATTCTGGCCTTGGGTGACTGTCTGTGTGGAGTTTGCATGTTCTCCTCGTGTCTGCGTGGGTTTCCTACGGGTGCTCTGGTTTCCTCCCACAGTCCAAAGATGTTCACGTTAGGTGGATTGGTCATGCCAAATTGCCCCTCAGTGTCCAACAATATGCAGCTTAACTGGGGTTGCGGGGGATGTGGGCCTGGGCAGGATGCTCTTTCGGAGGGTCGGTGCAGACTCGATGGACCAAATGAACCCATTCTGCAATGTAGGGATTTGATGGTTGTACGGACCGTTCTAGCATCAAATCTTTTTTGAAATCCCAGGGGTTTTGCCTCCATTACTGGAGCTGGAGGTCCATTCTATGATTGGAATTTTCTTGCTGCGTGGTATGTGACAAGCCAGCCAAAAGTCCACTAACTTTCGGCGGGACCGGAAGATCGTGGCCCTGGCCGGGGATAGAAAATTCCAGCCTATGTGTTGATGTGGGAAGAACTAATTTCTTGATACCATTTTAAATTTCCCTTCTGCTCGTCCTGAGATTCAATGGTGTGGGTTCCACTTTAAAAAACAATCGGATCTCTCTCCTGGTAATTTGTGGCCTCTTCTGGATTTGGAAGGTTTCCCACTACTTATGAGTGACTTATTTCCAACTCGAATATGTTTCTTCAAAAAACACCTTTATTTACACTCTCGTACGTTCTAAACTTCTAGGGAGAGATTATTCCATCTTCTTTTCGCAGTCTCTTGCACATGACTATTGATGTTAGTGTTGCATCATGGTACACATCACAAACTCATTACCATAACTATTAACCTATTATTCTACACATAATACTTTGCATTTGCCTGCGTTAATTTAATCTGTCATTATTCTGCCTCCATGCACAGAGAGGTAGAGTTTCCCAATTTGCCCAAAATCGGCCACATCAGTGCAAAATATTACGGAATTTCAAGTGCAAATTTGTTCCCTCAAAAATATATTTTCTGTGATCGTTAATGTGAATTGAAAAGGCATCATGCTGAACCTGCCCCCAAAACTGGTCACACTCTCAGGTCCAATTAATCCGGAGTTTCTGATAATTACGATGTTTGCAGTGCCTTGAGGAGGCTAGAAGATGAACCTCCTCAGTGATACAGGGAATTTAGGCACAAGGTCCAGTAGACACCTTTTAACATTTTTACAATATTAAAATAATAATAATTTACTAAAACTGGCTACTGTACACCAATGAAACTAGTGAATGTTCTGTATGTTTTTTTTCAGTCATTTTAAAGTTGGTTACTCACAGGTTGGTGGACAAGATATTGATGAAATGTTATTGGTGGTAACCCCATTTTAGCTGCACCAAGTCACTGCATAAACGCATGAAATATCTTTTAATTCCAAAAAGTTTTTCAAAAACCATGTCCGAAAACACTGTCCGATTGTCCTGATTTGTTGAAAATTTTATGTTTGATGCTAATGTAAATGACTGAGTGGAAACTTGAGTAAAATCTTTAGTTCAGAAAACTAGTGCAGTTTTGAAGACCATTTGGGCCTGGATCATTGATTGTGCTTAAAGCTGAAACTATTTCTCATTTTTTTTCATTCATTCTGCAATTTCTGAGTTTTAGATAAGAGCTTACGTGAAAATGTTCTTAATTTTTCAAGAAATCAATGAAATTTGTGTGTGTTTTCAGTCACATTGTACCTTACAGGTTTTTCTTCGTAATGCTTGTGTCTTTGTTTCTTATTTGCTCCTTATTTTGAACCGTTTCTGACCAATCCTGCATTCCTTCTTTTAGAGGAAGCTAGAATTATCCATGATTACAAGTTGTTATTTTCCTACAATTCCTTGATGTGACTGGAAGAAGTTTAGAATTTCAAATGATTTTATTTGCATCTGAATTTCTAACTTGCTGTAACTTTACACATCTGAAAGGCTTAAGTGTCTCCCCCTCCCCCCCAACCTTGGGGCACACCCCGGCAACCCTCTGTCTACCTGGCAAGCCCCCCCGGGCCTGATCTCTGGCAGTGCCAATCAGGCACCTGGGCATACGGCTTTGTCAGTCTGGCACTCTTGCAGTGTCAAGGTGCCCAGCTGCCAGGGGGAGTGCGAGGGTGACACCCTGCTCTGTCTCTGGTCACCTGGGGGTTTCCAGCCTGGGGAGACTCCAGCAGGTGCTCTTACGCCTGGTCCATGTTTGTGTGGAAACGGCGTCCTGGTGAGGTCTCCCATTGAGGCCATTGAGACACTGGCGTCAGGTGAACCCAGCGCCCAAGTACTTAAATATGCAGATCTGGATTTCGGCAAGCGAGAGCGAGATCCAGATCATGCTGGACGGAGTGAGTTGGGTGACTCACGATTGGCGCAATGCCTGGCATGGAGCACGATTTTGGGCTCGCAGGCGATTCATCCATTGCGCCTGGATATGTGCTGGGCACAACAAGTTCTCTGAATCGTGCCCTTTATAAATGCTTCTGGCAGAATTCTCCCATGCCCCTGCCAGAAAGTTCAATGGTGGGTGGTGGGGGAGGGGGAGAATTCATCTGAAGTCCAAAAGTTGGGTTTATGCCTGCATGAATTTCTCATGGGATCTTCTGCTGATGCCCACCCTGGCAGAGCGGGAAAGCCACTGGAGGACGGCATCGAATTGATTTGCGACCCACTAATTGGATGCAGATGAAGGCTCGACCAGAATCTTCAACCCACACCCGGGGCGGGATTCTCCGATATCGGCGCGATGTCCGCTGACCGGCGCCAAAAACAGCGTGAATCAGTCCGGCATCGTGCCGCCCCAAAGGTGCGGAAGTCTCCGCATCTTGAGGGGCCGAGCCCTCACCTTGAGGGGCTAGGCCCACGCCGGACTGATTTCCGCCCCGCCAGCTGGCGGGGAAGGCCTTTGGTGCCCCGCCAGCTGGTGCGGAAATGACTTTGCCTGGCTGCGCATGCGCGGGAGCGTCAGCGACCGCTCACGGCATCCCCGCGCATGCGCAGTGGAGGGGGTCTCTTCCGCCTCCGCCATAGTGGAGACCATGGTGAAGGCGGAAGGAAAAGAGTGCCCCCACGGCACAGGCCCGCCCGCCGATCGGTGGGCCAGGCCACCGTGGGGGCACCCCCCGGGGCAGATCGCCCCGGAGCCCGCCTGCGCCGCCTTGTCCCGCCGGTAAGAGAGGTGGTTTGATTCTTGCCAGCGGGACAGGCATTCCAGCAGCGGGACTTTGGCCCATCGCGGGCCGGAGAATCGCCAGGGGGGGCCCGCCAACCGGCGCGGCGCGATTCCCACACCCGCCGAATATCCGGTGCCGGAGAATTCGGCAACCGGCGGGGGCGGGATTCACGCCAGCCCCCGGCGATTCTCCGACCAGGCGGGGGGTCGGAGAATCCCGCACCTGATGTTCCGCAATGTCAGTGGGAAAACACATCGCTTCAGAACTCGTATGGAACAGTGCGGCATGCAGGGATCGGGACTCATCTCAACAATGTCTGGGGATGCCTCTGGAGTTTGGGATGGATGCTGCCAGTGACCCTGGATCCCAGAACACCACAACCGTGGGTGGGCAGGGGGGAGCATCAACATGTGGACCTTCTAGATTCTGTATCATTGAGGAGGTTCATCTTCTAGCCTCAGAATATTCCAGGGTATCCATCTTTTTCAGGATGTCCATCTTCTTTCTTGTCAATAGTGGGGCAGTGACGTTGGGCGCCATTTCAATATGGCACCCGGATGGGATGGTGCCCCACAATGAAATACGGTGCATAGTTAATGAGGTCAGCGCTGGAAGATATGCCAAAGTTTTCCTTTGGCATCTGCAGTAGGAAACATTCCTTGTTCTCGTCCCCACCAAAGGACAAAGGGAGAATCCTGCACTTCATGTTTAACACTATGTAGAGTCATAATGCCTTGCAGCTACAATACTTGGAAGGGAATCAATGGAAGTTAGCACTCCCACAAAGGATGAGAGGAAAACTGGACAGCCAGTCACAAGTGCTATTTTCACACTAATATTAGCAGCAATAGTATATCACTGATGGGAGACTTGGAGAAGATATACCTCCCATCCTCTTGGATGAGTAGTTTGGAGGTAAGATAAGCACAGAAATAAAACTGAAGAACAAAATAAACCACAAATTAAAAAGTTGAACAGCCAAATTGAATGTGTTGTGTATCGTAGTAATGATATAAAAGGCACCAATCACTCATTAGAAATTGTGCAACCACACTCTGGGTTCATTTATTGAGAACAGGCACCTGTGAACATGTATACATGGATAGAAAGTTTAGGTTCATCAGAGCTCTGTGTGCTGTGTCCTGCTTCAGGCCAAAATGAAATGGAGGCTGTATCACATGGCACACTTCTTTTAAAGTGATAGCATGTTGCTATCCCTTAAAGTGATATTACAACAGAATGTAAGAAGGGTGGTGAGATTTCACATGAGCACACATATATCTTCTCAAGCAGTTTTGTTTTCAGAACCATAACAACATCAGAAATCATGTTTGAGGCCACATCCATCCATAATTCATGGGATGGATTCCCCGCACCCTCGCGGCGAAATCACAGACAGCGCTGGGGGCGGAGGATAGATGTTGCAGCAAGAACTCGGGGCCGGCGCCGGTTCACCGATTCTGTGGGCCCCGAAAAGCGGCGTACTCGGGGAGTATGCCGCGCTGCCTGGGACCTACCTGGGGCCATTGCCAGAGGTCCCCTAGGCTATTCTCTGCTCCGACTGGCCGAAGTCCCGACAGCGTGGAACTAATTTGCTCTAGCTGGTTGGGATACTCACGCGGTGGCTGCAGACTCAGTCCGCGGCCGCCCTGGTCAGGGGTGGGCCGGTTGGAGGCCAGGGGGGCCCTTATAGGCAGCCGGGGAGTGCTTGTGTGGGGGTTGAGGGTCTGACGCCTGGCCGATCGGGGGGTCTCTTTTGCGGTCCGAGTACGCCATGGAGCACGGCGCGGCCACTGGAAGCCGCCGCCATGCGCATGCATGTCCTCTGACCCGGAGGTGCAGGGGCCTGTATCTACAGCAAAAGCTGCGAGACCTACTCCGGGTCCCTGCTAGCCCCCTGCAGGCCTAGGAATTCGTGTCCCTTTGAACCAAGTTTTTCTGGCTTAAAATTCTACCGTTTTGACACAGGCGTGGGGACATAGTCCCAATAATGGAGAATCCAGCCCCATGTGTATTTTAGATTGACATAGTTAGTATTTATAATCAGTCGGACTGGTATTAAAGTCTACCTCCGTTATGCTGGGGATTAATACTGGTTACACACAGTACAATATTGCAGTTGTCTGCTATTTTTGCTTTGTTTGATAATCAAATATTAGCAATATTCACTTTTTAGCTGCTCACTTAAGCTGGGGCTGATATTGGTTACCACACTCGCTCACATCAAAAGAGCCTTGTTATGTGCACTCACTGACTTCGCAGTGATGTGAGGCAGATCTGAATACCAGCAAGTCACCAGAAATTTACAACATTCAAGAATAAGATCAAAATTATATACATACTCTGAAAAAATATACAGTTAGGAGACGACTAAGACATTAAGCTGGAGCGCTGGCCGAATTTTGAGACACTTTTGTGCTGTGGAATGTGTCCATTGGAGAAAATAAGGATTGAGACAGCACAAAGTTACAACTTCCAACAGCTGTCGTGAATCAGTGCATCTCCTCTGTCTGGGCTCGATGGGAGGGATTGTCTCCAGAGATGAAGCAAGTGTATTGTAAATACAGATAACTACCCCTACTCCTCTCCTCTCTGGCAACTGCAGTGCTGGTGTTGTTTACTGAAGCTTACATTGCCGAGCAAAACCATTCACATTTTGTTTATAGTTTTTGTCTGCTGATTGCATGTATGTTCCACCAGTACACATCCACATCAATGGGGTTGTGATATGTGGACCCATTTCATCCTCTCAGAATACATCTGTACATTGGATGTCCAAATTACCAAATTGATCCCCAATGATTGAAATATAGCCCAGGTGGCATTTTTGTGTGACACAGTGCCACCCTTACTGCTTCCTAACCTGGCACATAAGTCACTCCCCTCACCCCCTCAATCTTTAACCCTCCTAACTACTCCTCTCCTGCCTCTGTCGCAGGCTTAAACTCGATTTGGATAAGCCCCTACTCAGACACTGGTGCTGCTTCGTACATCGTAGGAAAGGATTAGCAGTTAGGTGGCAGCTCACTGCAGCACCGGGGAACCATGTTGTGTGTATGTTTGTACATACTGGAGGGTGACGTGAAAAAGGGATGGAAAACATGGCCAGATTTCTTTCTGTCCTTTGTCTTCAGCCTCCTCATTGCCAATGCTGCATGCCCTCTATTCACAAATGATGTTGATAGCACTGTCCTTGAGAGCTGTAATAGTCTATAAATTGCACAAACCTTCCAATACTTCTCTGTTGTGTGTGTGTTTGTCCTGCAAGAGGTATCTGGAGGTGGGGCTTTACGGGTGGAGGGGGCATGGTTTGAGGTGTGTTTTACTGTGTGGCCTGCCAAAGGGTTTTGAAGGTGTGTGAAGCAGCAATGGACGGCCAACAAAAGAAGCAGCTTTAAAGAGGCATGTCGTTGGATGAAAGTATGTCAAGTATCAAAGAATTTAGTCAACATTTGAGAATTACTCCAAAGTCAAACAAATTCAAGCAGCATGATGCTTGTCAGTCTGGAGGGCAGTAGTGGATGTTGACTGTGCAAGTAAGAAAGCAGAAGGGGTTCAGCGAAATGTCCCATTGTGATTCGAGGAGATGGCTGTGCTGTAAGGGAGGTAAAGATTAATACTGCTGGGGGAAAGTGTGATGTTGCAGGTATATATGTAGAGTCATTTTATCACTCGGCAAGAGGCTCTTTGGCCCATCGTGTCTGCAAGGTCATCAAGCACTATCTAATCTAATCCTATTTTTCAGCACTTGGATGAAAGTATGTCAAGTATCAAAGAATTTAGTCAACATTTGAGAATTACTCCAAAGTCAAACAAATTCAAGCAGCATGATGCTTGTCAGTCTGGAGGGCAGTAGTGGATGTTGACTGTGCAAGTAAGAAAGCAGAAGGGGTTCAGCGAAATGTCCCATTGTGATTCGAGGAGATGGCTGTGCTGTAAGGGAGGTAAAGATTAATACTGCTGGGGGAAAAGTGTGATGTTGCAGGTATATATGTAGAGTCATTTTATCACTCGGCAAGAGGCTCTTTGGCCCATCGCGTTTGCAAGGTCATCAAGCACTATCTAATCTAATCCTATTTTCCAGCACTTGGCCTGAGGCCTTTAAAGATCTTTGAAGAATTTCTTACTTTGGCAATCGTGGTATGGGTAATAATGTTTCTGCAATGTTCTGGCAATGTCTGAGAAATTATACTGTTGGCATTAATGTACCGTGTTCCCTTCCTTTATACATGCTGATTTTTTAACACGGCTCCCATCTTCGATCTGAGGGAAACACTCTTCTTCCTGCTCTTTACTTGTTCAATGAACAGCTTCAAAAGTTTCCAAAAACTGTAGCTCCTTGGTCCTTCCGTGTTTGCGTTGGTTTCCTCCGGGTGCTCCGGTTTCCTCCCATGAGTCCCGAAAGACATGCTTGTTAGGTGAATTGGACATCCTGAATTCTCCCTCTGTGTACCCGAAAAGGCGCCGGAGTATGGCGACTCAGGGATTTTCACAGTAATTTCATTGCAGTGTTAATGACAATAATAAAGATTATTATTATAATGAAGGAAAATTCCCCATCAAGTTGACTTTAAGAAGTACCCGGTTCACTGCATTTTCTTCTCTCCTGAATGACAAACTACCCACCAGCAGCACGGTAGCATTGTGGATAGCACAATTGCTTCACAGCTCCAGGGTCCCAAGTTCGAATCTGGCTTGGGTCACTGTCTGTGCGGAGTCTGCACATCCTCCCCGTGTTTGCGTGGGTTTCCTCCGGGTGCTCCGGTTTCCTCCCACAGTCCAAAGATGTGCAGGTTAGGTGGATTGGCCATGATAAATTGCCCTTAGTGTCCAAAATTGCCCTTAGTGTTGGGTGGGGTTACTGGGTTATGGGGATCGGTGGAGGTGTTGACCTTGGGTGCTCTCTCCAAGAGCCGGTGCAGTCTTGATGGGCCGAATGGCCTCCTTCTGCACTGTAAATTCTATGTTAAGCAGTGTGTTTCGTGCTGGCGGCTCACCACTCAAATTTAAATAAACCTGATCACAACAGTGAATTTGGCCTCTCGCTGATGTTACCAGGTGGGTGAAATGCCCCAGGCACTGCTTGCCCCATTGTGAGTGCAGGTTAGATCACCACGAAAAATCAGAACTGTCTCTTGGTAAAATAGGCTCCAGGAACTGCCTGACATGATAACCGGATACTTTTCAATACAATTTATTAGATGATCTGGATCCTGCGCATTTTTCAAACCAGTTTCTGAATTTCTACAAATATTAAAATCTCCCCATATCTAAGTAGCTAACATTGCACAAGGAGGAAGACTACAGCACGTTTATCACAATATTCTCTTCAACGCAATCAATAATTTCTCTCTCCACTTTTGAATCTTATTCAGATAATCAAATAACATGAAGAAGAAAAGAGAGCAACAACTAGCATATATGCTGTGCCTTATCACATCTCTTCAGACTTCCCAAAGCACTTCACACACAATGAATTATTTTTTGAAATGTTATGTCTGAAGATATAAAAGCTGTCTACATTGTATAAGCATGATGTAAATACATCACTGTATTTGCTATGCTTCTTTTTTTAAAAATTGAGAGTAAGTTTGTGCATTAATTAGTCAGTTGGTACACTTCATGATGAATGTGGCCCCCCCTGGATGTTGGAAAGATTCAGACATAGCTTCTTTGGGAACCCATTGGCACATGGGTCAGGGCTCACACTGATGGGATTAGAATGGCTTATTTTGCAGACGGAGTGCTGTAGAAGCTCTGGATGGGTTCCAGGATTTGGGTTACGACTCCTCTTTGCAAATCACAACATAGATTCTGTGATCTTCATTCCAAATGAATGAAAACGCAAAAGGCTGCTGGGTCCATTAGCCACTTATGCGGATAAGGGCAGCATGGAATCCAGAGCTAAGCAAGTAATGCTTCTTTTGCTTTCATCTATAGAGTTTCCATAACATACTTCACACCCATCTTGATGCTTTCAAAGGAAGTATAAGATTGATTTGGACATCAGCCCTTTAATTGCTTAATGTGCACATGCATTGATCACAGAACTTTAATGGCAGTCTTTGGGTTCATTTCAAATTGAGGACGAACTGCTTACTAAATAGATTTATTTGGGTCTGAAGTTCAAAATGATACAAATGTCATTGTTATATAAACTGCAGCGTGTTCAGTGAGCTATGATGGTAGGCATGCTTTGCTCCATATTTATTTTTTGCCCAACAAGACACTTATAAGATGATGGTGATCCCCTGTGGTGTTAGGGAGCTTGTGGCCTTCATTACCGTTGTTGATTTTATTGCCTGTGTTTGTGGTTCCCAGGATTATCTTGATCGTTAAAATGGCCATGGTGAGATTGGAAGCTAAATATCTCAGATTTCACAATCAAAGACAGTCACCAGTGCTGCAAATCCCAGTGTTCGACTTGTTCAAAACTCCCTCCCCTCCTGTTCTCCCTCACCACCCAATAATAATAGACCAGCTTCTACAGGCAGTATGAAGGAATGAGGACAAAAGAAAATGACATTTCATGTCGTACTTTTGGGACAAAGGACTATTATTTTAAAATTCAAGTTGCAATATTTTTCTCCACATTAAGAACTATGGCTGTGTTTCTTTCCTTATATAGTTACTACGGGTGCGAATCTTTGACCGCCAGCTGCATGTTCCTCGGCGGCAAGCCCTCGCCGACAGTGGAATTCTCCGTTCCCGCCATATACCAATGGGATTTTCCATTGCGGAAACGCGCAGGTGCAGGTGCGCTGCCAGCGGAATGGAGAATCCCACCCCGACATTTGTTAAGATACCATTTTAAGCCGCCTGAAGAATGAAGAAAATAACAGACTTGGAGATGCTTATGATTTGTGGACACCTCAAAAGTGCTTTACAGCCATTTAAGAGCTTTCAAAGTGCTGAGACAATTGAAATGGAGGTAATTAACATCTGCACAGCAAACCTCAGTTAAAAGGAATGTGACAATGACCAGATAATCTGTTTTAGCGATGTTGGTTGAGGGGCAAATATTGGCCAGAACACCAGGGAGTACTGCCCTGGAGTGTCAGACCAGATCTTGTGCCGAAGTTGTTGGAGTGGGATGTGAGAATGCTACCGCTGAGCACAGCTAAAAACATGTTCTGCTTCCCAGTGTGTTATCTAAAATACTATAAAATTCTTTTGATGAACATTTAAAATGAAATATAATATTATATTAAATGGAAAAAAGCTTCACTACAATCTCCAAAGAATACCAAAGCATGATGTACTAATCGCGGCCAAGTTACACATTATTGAGTCCCACATGTCATTCTAACGGCATTCTAAAAGAATGCAAGTCAAAATTTAAAAGAGTAATATTTTGCACAAATAAAAACTTATTTAGAAGTAAAATCAGCCAGCTCAACTGGCTGTAACTGCAATAAAATTTGCTTGGTTTCCCTGACCATTACAATATAATGTATAATTCAAAGGTTTCCTTCCTTATAAGTACATCATGTGTTTAATTGGGCAACGTGTAGGAGTGAACCTTAAGTGGAGTGGGTTTACGGTGGGCTAATGTTCTCTGTTGATGTTCTGCCCACCACAAACAGCAGGAGGCTACAGTGAATGAAATGCCATCAATCCGCTTCCCACCCAGCATGTGGGCGGCACGGTGGCACAGTGGTCATCATAGAATTTACAGTGCAGAAGGAGGCCATTCAGCCTATCGAATCTGCACCAGCCCTTGGAAAGAGCACCCCACTTAAGCCCACACATCCACCCTACCCAGAAACCCAACCTAACCATTTTTGGACACGAAGGGTAATTTATCATGGCCAATCCATCTAACCTGCACATCTTTGGATTGTGGTAGGAAACCGGAGCACCCGGAGGAAACCCACGCAGACACAGGGAGAACGTGCAGACGCTGCACAGACAGTGACCCAAGCCGGGAATTGAACCGGGTAGATGTTGAAAAGCTGTTTCCTCTTGATAATAATAATCATTATAAGTGTCACGATTAGGCTTACATTAACACTGCAATGAAGTTATTGTGAAAATCCCCGAGTTGACATGCTACGGCGCCTGTTGGGTACACTTAGGGCATGTTCAATTCACCTAACAAGCACGTGTTTCGGGATTTGTGGGAGCAAACTGGAGCACCCGGGGGAAACCCACGCGGACACGGGGAGAACATGCAGGCTCCGCACAGACAGTGACCCGAGCCGGAAGCGAACCTGGGTCCCTTGCGCTGTGAAGCAACAGTACTAACCGCTGAGCTACCGTGCCGGTCTCTTGTGGGACAGTTTAGGACCGGAGGGCATAAGATCATGGTAAGGGGTCACCCACTTAGGACTGCGATGAGGAGAAATTTCTTCTTGCAGTGAGTAGTGAATCTGTGGAATTCTTTACCGCAGTGCGCTGTGGAGGCTGGGTTGCCAAGTATATTCAAGGCTGAGTTGTACAGATTTGTAATCAGTGAGGGAATCAAGGGTTATGTGGATAAGGCAGGAATGTGGAGTTGAGGATTACACATCAAATCAACCATGATCTCATTGAATAGCGGAGCAGACTGAATGAGCCGAATGGCCTACTTCTGCTCCTATGTCTTATGGTCTGTAGCGCACAATGACTTACGAAAGAGACGAATAGAGATGAAGTCGATGAGGCTTTATTAAGCGTGACTTGTTCCCAGCAGTTCAGCAACAGACTGGAGCTGCGGGGAGAAGCCCAGGTTCTTATACTCCGCCTTCAGGGCGGAGCTAGGGATCAACAGCCAACCAGGACCCGGGATCTGTCAGCCAATAGCATCATGGCTTCATAGTCCCACATGACCCCTAATGCATACTACCACATTCACCCCTTGTTAAAAATGAACCCGGCGGGGTGGTGCTTCGCATGGTGGTAGGGGTTTACAAGGCTGGTCCTGGGAGGAGAACATTTTTTTTTTTTTTTTTTGGCATGTCCTTTCAATGCTCTACACTTTGCCCTACATTGGGCTATGTACAGGGTTTGTGAACTATTTACAATATTCGTAAGAGGAAAAGAACATTCTCGTTAAAGTCCACAACATTCTTGTGTTACACCGATGCCACGAGTCGAGCGGGCGGTCTGGTCTTCCTTGTCGATCGCCTCAGCCCCGGTGGTGGTGCAGGTGCTTGTTCCCGCGTTGTCGTCTCCGGGAGCTTTTCGGTGTCTGCTTCTGTTTCACTCCTGGTCGGACATGGGAGGAGGACCGATCCTCCCGGGAAGGGGGCGGTCGCGGGATGCGCCGGTGGCAGGGAGGGGGTGATCGGTGTCGGGGGGATGTGTGTGTTGCCAGCGGGCGCCAGGTCTCGCAGGGAGACCGTGTCCTGTCGGCCGTCGGGGTACGCCACGTAGGCGTACTGCGGGTTTGCGTGGAGGAGATGAACCCTCTCGACCAACGGGTCCGACTTGTGCGCCCGCACATGTTTCCGGAGCAAGATGGGTCCTGGGGCCGCCAGCCAGGTCGGCAGCGACGTTCCGGAGGAGGACTTCCTGGGGAAGACAAGGAGGCGCTCATGAGGCGTTTGGTTAGTGGTGGTACACAGCAGCGACCGGATGGAGTGGAGAGCGTCCGGGAGGACCTCCTGCCACCGTGAAACTGGGAGATCCCTGGACTGTAGGGCCAGTAGGACGGTCTTCCAGACCGTGCCGTTCTCCCTCTCTACTTGCCCATTCCCCCGGGGGTTGTAGCTGCTCGTCCTGCTCGAGGCTCTGCCCTTGCTGAGCAGGAACTGGCGCAGCTCGTCACTCATGAAGGAGGACCCCCTGTCGCTATGGATATATGCGGGGCAACCGAACAGTGTGAATATAGTGCTAAGGGCTTTAATAACTGTGGCCGCTGTCATGTCGGGGCAGGGGATGGCGAAACGGAAACGGGAGTACTCGTCCACCACGTTCAGGAAGTATGTGTTTCGATCGGTGGAGGGGAGGGGCCCTTTGAAATCCAGACTGAGGCGTTCAAAGGGGCGGGAAACCTTGATCATGTGCGCTCCATCTGGCCTGAAAAAATGCGGTTTGCACTCAGCGCAGATGTGGCAGTTCCTGGTGACAGTACGGACCTCCTCCACGGAGTAGGGGAGGTTGCGGGACTTTATAAAATGGTAGAACCGAGTGACCCCCGGGTGGCAGAGGTCCTCATGGAGGGTTTGGAGACGGTCTATTTGTGCGTTGGCACATGTGCCGCAGGATAGGGCATCGGACGGCTCGTTCAGCTTTCCGGGACGGTACAAGATCTCGTAGTTGAAGGTGGAGAGCTCGATCCTCCACCTTAAGATCTTGTCATTTTTAATTTTGCCCCGCTGTGCATTATCGAACATGAAAGCTACCGACCGTTGGTCAGTGAGGAGAGTGAATCTCCTGCCGGCCAGGTAATGCCTCCAATGTCGCACAGCTTCCACTATGGCTTGGGCTTCCTTTTCCACTGAGGAGTGGCGGATTTCTGAGGCGTGGAGGGTTCGGGAGAAGAAGGCCACGGGTCTGCCTGCTTGGTTAAGGGTGGCCGCTAGAGCTACATCGGAGGCGTCGCTCTCGACCTGGAAGGGGAGGGACTCGTCGATGGCGCGCATCGTGGCCTTTGCGATATCCGCTTTGATGTGGCTGAAGGCCTGGCGAGCCTCTGTCGACAGGGGGAAGGTAGTAGTCTGTATTAGTGGGCGGGCCTTGTCTGCATACTGGGGGACCCACTGGGCGTAATATGAAAAAACCCCAGGCATCGTTTCAGGGCTTTGGAGCAGTGGGGAAGGGGAAATTCTAAAAGGGGGCACATGCGTTCAGGGTCGGGGCCTATTATCCCATTGCGCACTACGTATCCCAGGATGGCCAGCCGGTTTGTGCTAAACACGCACTTGTCCTCGTTGTATGTGAGGTTCAAGGCGTTTGCGGTCTGGAGGAATTTTTGGAGGTTGGCGTCGTGGTCCTGCTGATCGTGGCCGCAGATGGTTACGTTGTCGAGATACGGGAACGTGGCCTGTAACCCGTGTTGATCAACCATTCGGTCCATCTCCCGTTGGAAGACCGAGACCCCGTTTGTGACGCCAAATGGGACCCTTAGGAAGTGGTATAGTCGCCCATCTGCCTCGAAGGCTGTGTACTTGCGGTCACTTGGGCGGATGGGGAGCTGGTGATAGGCGGACTTGAGGTCCACGGTGGAGAAGACCTTATATTGGGCAATCCGATTTACCATGTCGGATATGTCGGATATGCGGGGGAGAGGGTACGCATCTAGCTGTGTGTACCTGTTGATGGTCTGGCTATAGTCTATGACCATCCTTTGCTTCTCCCCGGTCTTTACTACTACCACCTGTGCTCTCCAGGGACTATTGCTGGCCTGGATTATGCCTTCCTTCAGCAACCGCTGGACTTCGGACCGGATAAATGTCCGGTCCTGGGCGTTGTACCGTCTGCTCCTAGTGGCGACGGGTTTGCAATCCGGGGTGAGGTTTGCAAACAAGGATGGCGGTTCAACTTTGACAATTACGAGGCCGCAGATAGTGAGTGGGGGTATTGGGCCGCCGAATTGAAACGTTAGGCTCTGCAGGTTGCACTGGAAATCTAATCCCAGTAATGTGGGCGCGAAAGAGTTAGGGAAGGACGTAGAGCTTGTAGTTTTTAAACTCCCTTCCTTGCACCGTTAGGGTCACTATGCAGAACCCTTTGATCTCTACGGAGTGGGATCCTGCAGCTAGGGAAATCTTTTGTGTACTGGGACGGATGGTCAAAAAACAGCGTCTTACCGTGTCGGGGTGGATGAAACTTTCGGTGCTCCCGGAGTCGATCAGGCATGGTTTCTCGTGTCCGTTGATCAGCACCGTTGTTGTCGTCGTCTGGAGCGTCCGGGGCCGTGCTTGATCCAGTGTCCTGAGGCCAGATGTGGTCGTAGTGTCTCAGCATCTTCTTCGGACCCCGTGGAGCCGTCGATGCTGGGGTCCATTGTTGTCATCCAAGATGGTGGCATCCATGAATCGCACGCGGCCGGGGGTGGACAAAATGGCCACCCCCACGGATCGCACATGGTCGGGGGTGGACAAAATGGCCGCCCCCATGCATCGCACATGGCTGGGGGGTCACAAGATGGCGGCGCCCATCCTCCCCTCGTGGTGGCCGGGACGCAAAATGGCGGCGCCCGCGGGTCGCACATGGAGCGCTGGGGGGGTTTGGGGAGCGTTTGGGATGCGCTGGACTCTTTCTTCTCCGGGGACAGCGGCGACCCCCCGGGTCCGGCACACAGCCACGAAATGGCCCTTTTTCCCGCAGCTCTTGCAAGTTGCTGCGCGGGCCGGGCAGCGCTGCCGGGGGTGTTTCGCCTGCCCGCAGAAATAGCAGCGGGCCCCCCCGGGATGGTCTGGCGTCTTAACCGCGCAAGCCTGTGAGGGAGGGGGTTTGTCGCGACGGGGGTCCACGGAGCCCAAGGGGCTGCCGCGCGGTCGGGGCCGTAGGCGCGAGCGTTTTGCGAGGCCACATCTTGGGAAGCTGCAATGGCCCGTACCTCTGAGAGTCCTAGCGACTCTTTTTCTAAAAGTCTTTGGCGGATTTGGGGGGAGTTCATACCTGCCACAAACGCATCGCGAATTAACATGTCCGTGTGTTCCGTCGCGTTTACCGGCGGGCAGCCGCAGCCCCGACCCAAAATTAGCAGCGCGGCGTAGAACTCTTCTAGTGATTCTCCGGGACTTTGCCGTCTCGTTGCGAGTTGGTAGCGTGCGTAGACCTGGTTCACTGGACGAACGTAGACGCTCTTTAGTGCTGCGAGCGCCGTCGGGAAATCCTCTGCATCTTCTATGAGAGGGTAAATTTCCGGGCTTACCCTTGAGTGCAGGACCTGTAGTTTCTCGTCTTCTGTGATTCGGCCGGGGGCCGTTTGGAGGTAGCCTTCGAAACAAGTCTGCCAGTGCTTAAAAACTGCTGCCGCGTTCACTGCGTGGGGGCTGATCCGCAGGCATTCCGGGGCGATCCTGAGCTCCATAGTCCTTTAAGCACGCTTAATAAATTGTAGCGCACAATGACTTACGAGAGAGACGAATAGAGATGAAGTCGATGAGGCTTTATTAAGCGTGACTTGTTCCCAGCAGTTCAGCAACAGACTGGAGCTGCGGGGAGAAGCCCAGGTTCTTATACTCCGCCTTCAGGGCGGAGCTAGGGATCAACAGCCAACCAGGACCCGGGATCTGTCAGCCAATAGCATCACGGCTTCACAGTCCCACATGACCCCGAATGCATACTACCACATGGTCTTATGGGTTCTCTGCTCTGAAACCCTCACGCATGACGTTGTAGTTCTCCAGCATGGCAATTTGATGCTCTTCTGGGCTGGCCACCCATCCTTCATGTTCCATGTGCCTCAGCTCATTGAAAACTTTGCTGCATAGATCTTATCGCAGATCGAGTCCTATTCACCTTAACCCTATCCTTCCTGAGCTACACTAGTTCCTAATTCCCTTCAGGCACCTTGGTCTCATGGTTCCCTGTTTTAACTTCTCCATAGAGACCAACCAACCACTTCAACCAAATTTCTGGTGACCCCCACATCTCCCTTGTTGGCAACTGAATTTATTTCTGATTATGCCTCTGGAAATTTTACGTTGTTAAAAATTGCACACAAATGCACAACTTGTTGCATTGATTGAAAGAAAACAATCCAACGTTTTCTCTGTATCTTGCAGCGTATCTCCGGAACGATGATATTTTTACCACTCTTGAACACCATTTCAAATGCACATGCTGAATCTGCTGTGCTTATCAAATGTGCTTGACAGCAATGCCGAAAACTCATAACAAGTTTCACCCCAGCTGCTCTTTCCTCATTTTGTTTTTGTGCTTCAACTCCAACAGCTGAGAAATGAAGCAGTGATGTTTTGGTGCAAACACAAGGAGAACATTAAATAACAGGCTGGATTAACAGCAGAGCACAGTGAAGGAGAGCTTAAGTGTGCACAGTGACCTCAAACTATCCATGGCACAGGCACTGGCATTGCTCAAAGACAAAGAAAAATGAAAATGTAACAGTTTGATCTTAACTTGGAAATTGTGGCTGGGGATCAGCTCATCACTGAACAAAAAAAAATAGCTTTAGATTCATCTGGAAAATTGCTGCTTGTTGGCAATCTTAAATAAACATTGACACAGAGAGGAGAGTTTTCAATTGCTGGCCATTCCACTTCCTGCCTGGAACATGAGCAACCATCGCAACAAAATTGGGCGGGAGGGTATCCCATTTAGGCACAGCTTTCAGGTGGGCCGGTAAATGGACAAGTTGCTCCATTGGAGCCCACGTCAGAGATTCTCCACAACATGCAGGCCTAATCTGAGCTGGATCATAAACAGGCAAGGAAGAAGCCAAAGGCAATGGCCAGGCAATACTTCACTCCCCCATGCACCTCCTACCCAGCCTTCCACTCTTACCTGCTCTTAGACAGGATGTTGCCCTTCACTGTAATTATGTTCACATTCAGCTGCAACTTAACCCTTCGACCTGATCTTATCCAGAAAGTTATGTGAAGTGCAGAATTAGAAAGGGGATGTAAAAGCATGAGGCACTTTGGTGGACTGGAACATATGAACCTTCACACTGCCAAGAGTCCAATAACACCTGACAGATAGGGCAGTCACTGTTGTGCAAAAAAATTTTAAAATCCTAACACTAATTATTTGAACAGAAAAGGCCATTTTCATTTAAAAAAAAAAAATCTATTTATTCTCCTCATTTTCAACATTTTCATCAAATAAACAACCAAAGAGAAAATACAAAACAAAAACAGATACAAGAACAATTCCCCAAACACAAACAGCACCCTGCTCAATATACAGACCAAAACATCCACCCGTACATTCCAGGTAAAAATAACAATTAAAAGTCAATCAGTAAACAGTGTAATTGTAGCACCGTCAATATGGCGCGTGGCAGGTTGAGGTAATGTCAATTGAAGGCTTTATTAAGCAGAACTTTATCCCCAGCAGCGTGGTTACAGAATGCAACTGCTGAGGGAAATGGAGGGAAAAACTGGGTTCTTATACCGGCATTTCTGGGTGGAGTCCAGTAGGTGGCAGATCCTATCAGGACCTGGCATCCCTCCACCAATAGCCTGTTGACACGTGGTGTACCGTATTACCCCTAATACATACCACCACATTCACCCTTTGTTGAAAGAAAACCCGGCGGGATGGTGGTTCACATGGTGGTAGGGGTTTACAGAGTCGGTACTGTGCCGTAACTTTGAACAAAACACAAAATTATCGCTTCGACTGGGTCAACGGGCCAAACAGGGTCGGCATGATGCCATAACTATAACAAGACACAAGAACTGAAAACTGGGCCAACGGGCCAAACAGGGTCGGCATGATGCCATAACTATAACAAGACACAATAACTGAAAACGTTGAGAGTTAAAGTGATTCGATGAGCCGGATGGGCGCCCTGGTCGTCCTTTCCGATCGTCTTGGGCGTGGTGGTGATGGCGCTGGCTCGAGTCCCGTCGACTCTGGGAGCGTAGCACTGTCCCCTGTGTCCTTACTCCTGGGCGGGTCTGGGAGGAGAACCGAACCCCCCGGGAAGGGGGTGGCTGCGGGATGAACCAGCGGGAGTGAGGAGGTGGTGATTGGCGTTGGGGGGGGGTTGTGGGTAGCTCCGGCACGCGCCAGATCTCACAGGGAGACCGTGTCCTGTCGCCCATCAGGGTACTCCACATAGGCGTATTGCGGGTTGGCGTGAAGGAGATACACCCGTTCCACCAACGGATCTGACTTGTGCGCCCGCACATTTTTCCGGAGCAGAATGGGTCCCGGAGCTGCTAGCCAGGTCGGAAGTGGCGTTCCAGAGGAGGACTTCCTAGGAAAGAGGAGGAGGCGCTCGTGTGGCGTTTGATTCGTGGTGGTGTACAGCAGGGACCGGATAGAGTGAAGGGCATCCGGGAGGACTTCCTGCCAGCGGGAAATTGGGAGGCTCCTAGACCGGAGGGCCAGCAGGACGGCCTTCCAGACCGTTCCATTCTCCCTTTCTACCTGCCCGTTCCCCCGGGGGTTGTAACTGGTCGTCCTGCTCGAGGCTATGCCCCTGCTGAGCAGGAATTGACGCAGTTCGTCACTCATAAAGGAGGACCCCCTGTCTCTATTGATATAGTCGGGGAAACCGAACAGTGTAAAAATGGTACCGAGGGCTTTAATGACCGTGGACGCGGCCATGTCGGGGCAGGGGATGGCGAAAGGGAAACGGGAGTATTCGTCAACGACGTTCAGGAAGTACGCGTTGCGATCGGTGGAGGGGAGGGGGCCTTTGAAATCCAAACTGAGGCGTTCAAAGGGTCGAGAGGCCTTAACCAGGTGCGCTCTTTCTGGCCTGAAAAAGTGCGATTTGTACTCAGCGCAGATCTGGCAGTTTCTGGTGACTGTTCGGACGTCCTCGACGGAGTAAGGGAGGTTGCGGGCCTTAAGGAAGTTGTAGAAACGAGTGCGCCCCGGGTGGCAGAGGTCCTCGTGGAGGGCTTGTAGACGGTCCACTTGTACATTGGCACATGTGCTGCGAGATAGGGCATCGGAAGGCTCGTTCAGCTTTCCGGGACGATACAAGATCTCATAATTGAAGGTGGAGAGTTCGATCCTCCACCGCAAGATCTTGTCGTTTTTGATCTTGCCCCGCTGTGCATTATTGAACATGAAGGCAACCGACCGTTGGTCAGTGAGGAGAGTGAATCTCCTACCGGCCAGGTAATGCCTCCAGTGTCGCACAGCTTCCACTATTGCTTGTGCCTCCTTTTCCACTGAGGAGTGGCGGATTTCTGAAGCGTGGAGGGTTCGGGAGAAGAAGGCCACTGGTCTGCCTGCTTGGTTGAGGGTGGCCGCCAGAGCTACATCCGATGCGTCGCTCTCGACCTGGAAGGGGAGGGACTCATCGATGGCGCGCATCGTGGCCTTTGCGATATCCGAAGGCCTGGCATGCCTCTGTCGTCAGGGGAAAAGTAGTGGACTAGATTAGTGCACGGGCCTTGTCTGCGTACTGGGGGACCCACTGGGCGTAATAAGAAAAGAAGCCCAGACAACGTTTCAGGGCTTCGGCACAGTGGGGGAGAGGGAACTCCATGAGGGGGCGCATGCGTTCAGGGTCGGGGCCTTTCACTCCATTACGCACCACGTAGCCCAGGATGGCTAGACGATCGGTGCGGAACACACGTTTTTCTTTGTTGTAAGTGAGGTTCAGGGCGTGAGCGGTCTGAAGGAATTTTTGGAGGTTGGCGTCGTGGTCCTGCTGGTCGTGGCCGCAGATGGTGACGTTGTCGAGATACGGGAACGTGGCCCATAAACCGTGCTGGTCAACCATTCAGTCCATCTCTCGTTGGAAGACTGAGACTCCGTTCGTGACACCGAATAGAACCCTTAAAAAGTGGTATAACCGCCCGTCTGCTTTGAAGGCAGTATAGTTGCGGTCACCGGGACGGATGGGGAGCTGGTGGTAGGCGGACTTGAGGTCCACGGTGGAAAAGACCTTGTACTGTGCAATCCGATTGACCATGTCGGATATGCGGGGGAGAGGGTACGCATCTAGCTGAGTGTACCTGTTGATGGTCTGACTATAGTCGATGACCATCCTCTGTCTCTCCCCGGTCTTAACAACTACCACCTGGGCTCTCCAGGGACTTTTGCTAGCCTGGATGATGCCTTCCTTCAGCAGCCTCTGGACTTCGGACTGGATAAATGCTCGGTCCTGGGCACTGTACCATCTGCTCCTTGTGGCGACCGGTTTGCAATCCGGTGTGAGGTTCGCAAACAAGGAAGGCGGTTCAACCTTGAGGGTCGCGAGGCCGCAGACAGTCAGTGGGGGTATAGGGCCGCCAAATTTAAATGTTAAACTCTGGAGGTTGCATTGGAAGTCCAACCCTAGGAGTGTGGGCGCACAGAGATGGGGGAGGACATACAGTCGGTAATTTCGGAACTCCCTCCCCTACACCGTTAGGTTAGCGATGCAGAACCCCGTGATCTGAACGGAGTGGGATCCCGCCGCCAGGAAAATTTTCTGGGTGCTTGGCCGAATTACGAGAGAACAGCGCCTTACCGTGTCTGGATGAATGAAGCTCTCCGTGCTCCCAGAGTCGATAAGACACGGCGTCTCGTAGCCATTCACTAGGACTGTAGTGGTTGCAGTCTGGAGCGTCCGGGGTCGCGACTGGTCGAGGGTCGTCGAAGCCAGACGTGGTTGTTGAAGTTGAGCATCGTAATCAGGCAGTATGTGGCCGTCTGTGTCGGGGTCCTTCAGCCAAGATGGCGGCATCCACGGATCGAGCGCGGTCGGGGGTGGACAAAATGGCGGCGCCCATCTCTCCCTCGTGGCGTCCGGGGTCCAAAATGGCGGCGTCCGTTGGTCACACGTGGATCGCTGGGGGGGCTGGGTCTGTGGTCCCGTTTCTTCCCTGGAGATAGCGGCGACCCCGCGGGACCTGCACACCGTCGCGTAGTGGCCTCTCTTCCCGCAGCTTTTGCAGGTAGCCGCGCGGGCCGGGCATCGCTGCCGAGGGTGTTTCGGCTGGCCGCAAAAATAGCAGCAGGGCCCCCCCGGTTGGTCTGGTGTTTTGGCCGCGCAGGTTTGCGGGGGTGGGGGGGGGTGTCGGAGAGTCGACCGCAGCGGGGGTCCACGGAGCCCAAGGGGCTGTAGTGCGGTCGGGGGCGTAGGCGCGGGCGTTACGCGAGGCCACATCGAGGGATGCCGACAGGGCCCGAGCTTCTGTAAGTCCCAGAGATTCTCTCTCCAGAAGCCTCTGGCGGATCTGGGAAGAGGCCAAACCTGCCACATACGCATCGCGGACCAGGAGCTCTGTTACCGCCGGGCAGTTGCAGTTCCGACCCAGGATCTGCAGGGCGTTATAAAACTCGTCCAGCGATTCCCCAGGAAATTGCCGTCGTGTGGCGAGCTGGTAGCGAGCAAATACCTGGTTGGCGGGCCGGATGTAGATATCCTTCAGCGCGGCGATGGCACCGGTGAAACCGTCCTCGTCCTCGATAAGGGAGTAGACGTCAGGACTCACCCTGGAATAGAGGACCTGCATCTTTTGTTCATCAGTCGGTGTGCCAGGGGCCGTTCGGAGGTAGCCCTCAAAGCATGCCATCCAGTGTTTGAAGATAGAGACCGAGTTAGCTGCTTGGGGTGCGATGCGCAGGCACTCCGGGGTAATTCGAGGCTCCATGTTCCCACGTCGTTTTCTTCAATTTAAATTCTGCTTAATAAATTGTAGCACCATCAATATGACGTGAGGCAGGTTGAGGTAATGTCAATTGAAGGCTTTATTAAGCAGAACTTTATCCCCATCAGCGTGGTTACAGAATGCAACTGCTGAGGGAAATGGAGGGAAAAACTGGGTTCTTATACCGGCATTTCTGGATGGAGTCCAGTAGGTGGCAGATCCTATCAGGACCTGGCATCCCTCCACCAATAGCCTGTCGACACGTGGTGTACCGTATTACCCCTAATACATACCACCACAGTAATCAAAGACAACAATACCCAACCCCCCTCTTCCTCCCTCCCAATGTTCAATGCCACCCCAAAAATGGCTTCTAGGGGCCCTGGTTCTACGTTTATGTGCACTACCCCGAGATGACCCTGAAAAACTCCCTCCAACAAACCGCTCACATTCCACGTAACTGTCCCGACCGGAGGTCTCTCACCCTCCCCACCCCTCCTATTCGCCATCATCATAACTGCGGGCCCTGCCCACTGAGCTTGACCCGCCCCATCCCATTGTTACCAGCAAACCACTCCTCCTCTCCCAGAATCCTCCCATCCACTACCTCTCGAAGAAACCTCACCCAGTATTGGTCCCGTACCCCACTTTTCACACTTCCTAGGCCCATCAAAACCTGTTCTGCCAGGCTCCAATGGGCACAGCCCCTCCCCCCACCACACTCCCGTTCACTTGCCACCTTGTGCTGGCTCGTGTGGAGGACCCTGCCCAGGCTCCACTCCCCTCCAATCCCCTGCCCCACCCGGACCCAGGAAAACAAAGAAATCCTCGTCAAACACAAACCCAATGCAAACACAAAAACCTCTAAAAAACCATCATTGCAAAAAATCCCAAATCCCAACTCCCACCTTGTACAATTAGCAACATGAAATAAAAAATACAACTATATACAATCTTCAACCCCCCCCCCCCCTACCCACAGTCCAAGTTCAATCCTCAGTCCCATTTCTCACTTCTGCCCCAGTCCTTCTGCTTCACAAAGGCCTCCGCCGCTTCTGCCGTTTCGAAATAAAAGTCTTTGGCGTTGTAGGTCACCCTTAACTTAGCAGGGGTCACTACGCTGAACCCCATCCCACTGTTACACAGTGTTGTCTTCACTCGACCGAAGACCACCCGCCTCCTTTCCAACTCCATGATTAAGTTCTGGTATATACGTATACCAGCTCCAGCGCACTGCACCTCCCGTTTCTGTTTTGCCCAACTCAGGACCTTCCCCTTCACGTGGTGTCTATAGAAACAAATAATCACCGCCCTTGGTGGCTCATTCACCTTTGGTTTAGGCATCCAGAACCTATTAGCCTGATCCAGTTCGTACCGGGAAGGAATCTACCCCCTCCCCAAACAGCTCCATCAGCATCTTGCAAAGTACTCCGTTGGCCTCAGGCCCTCCACCCCTTCGGGCAAGCCCACGATCCTCAGAATTTGCCTCCTAGATCTGTTTTCCAGGTCCTCCACCTTGTCTCGCAGACCCTTGTTGGCCTCCACCACCCTCTGCAGCTCCTCACCCATTGAGGTGAGCTGATCGCTGTGTTGCGACAAGGTCTCCTCCACTCCCTTCAGTTACTCACCCTTCACACTGAAGCCTTCACCGGGACAATCGCCTCCTCCACCAGCACCTTCAATGGCGCCATCATCTCCTTCCTCATCACCTCCATGTGCTTTGCGAACTGTTTTTCAGATTCCAAAACCGTCATCTCGGTCATCTTTTCTGCCGTGAACATTGCAGCCCCACCCAGCGACCCAGCCCCCGCCATCTTTCCAGTTGCCGAGCAGACCTTTCCACCCGATGGCGACCCTTCACTCTCACCCTTCCTTATGGCGGCTTTCTTTTGGTTCTTGGACATCCTCCTCCTTCCTTCACTGTGGTTAGCACTGTTGCTTCACAGTGCCAGGGTCCCAGGTTCGATTCCCGGCTTGGGTCACTGTCTGTGTGGATTCTGCATGTTCTCCCCGTGTCTGCGTGGGTTTCCTCCAGGTGCTCCGGTTTCCTTCCACAGGCCCTGAAAGATGTGCTGTTAGGTGAATTGGACATTCTGAACTCTCCCTCAGTCTACCTGAACTGACGCCGGAGTGTGGCGCCTAGGGGATTTTCACAGTAACTTCATTGCAGTGTAAGCCTACTTGTGACACTAATAAAGATTATTATTATGTTTTCCTGAACTTATTTTATGAAAAATTGCCCCAGGACCTGGGCATTAAATTCTAAAAAAAAAATCAAGCCTTGAGTGGGAGCCACCCAACATGCGACTTCCTCCTCAAAATTATAAAATATTTAGACCGCTATTTTCATTTCTAGAATGAAATGCAAGTCAGATGTTGCACCACATGTTGGAGTATTATTGCATTTAACAGTCAGCACCAGTATTGGATTTCCTGCACCGCCATTGTCACCAACTGACACACTTAACAGCACAAATAACGACAGCCGTCTGACAACGATACAATATTTTCGACAGATTGCTTTTTTGGCTAAAAAGAGGGGAAACTATTTGAGAATTAGGATAAAAGCGAATTACTGAGCAGTTGCTGGAATCCGAAACAGAAAATCTCAGCAGGTCTGACAGCATCTGTGGAGACAGAACAGAGCTAACGGCTGGGATTCTCCAGTGAGAGTCTGCCCTGGTACCGCGGCTGGTGTGGACAGCGAATTTGGCACCTAGCCAAATCCCCCACTCATTACAGCGGGACCGGAAAATCCTGCTGCCGTGGACGCACGGAGAATCCCGCCCAACATTTTGAGCCTGCATGGCTCTTTGCCATGTTTACAATTAGGATCCCCTGTTACCAAATTCTCAGTTACAAAGATTAGCGCTGCCTATTTATTAAACTGAGAAAAGTTAGGAAGGTAGGTTTATATAGTGGGAACCATTTCAGACTGTTCTATTAAAAGTAATTCTCCTCAAAATGCTTCCATTTGTTTGAAACAAATGCAAGTTAATGTAAATGTCACCACAGTCCCAAAGGACCATAGGCTGTTCTCTTCTTTGAGAGCTCTCTGTCTGGTTGGTGGTGGTTAACCTGAGGGTCACCACACCTCAGGCGAGGGGCAAGGTTGAGAAGGCCTTCATGAATCACCTCATTGGTACGGGAATTGAGCCCGCGCCTTTGTCATCGTTCTGCATCATGAATCAGCCATTCAGGCATCTGAGCTAACAGACCCCAAATGCAACTTAATATAATATAACTATAATATAATATAGATAAAGAATAGTCAAAATATATTTAGATCCCATTTTTTGACAGATCCTGTAACTGTTTGCTACATTCCTCCATTTTCTATAAGGCATCTCTTTCTTGCTGTTCCTGAAGCACAGATGAGAAGGGAATAGTGGTTCCAGCTCCCTGACTAGTCTTTTGTCATATCTTCCTGTGTAGCTTCAAATGGCTGCCAGTATTACAGAGGGGCAGGCTGCAACTCGGAGTGAGTTTCTGGTGGGAAATCTTTACTTCGAGATGCTTTCCCTATCTGCACCGGCAGCAAATTACCATGGTGAGTGTGACTGCTGGAAATTGGAGGGCATCAGCTGCCTCTAGATTAGTGGCGGGGAGAAGGGTTCAGGAGGACCTCATGAGAAAGGGAGAGGGGGGTCCTAGGGCAGCAGAGGCCATGACTTTTAAGGCTTCTACTAACTCATCAAAGGAAAGTTTTACACTTACCAGGAAGGCCTGTGTTGTCCTCTGATCAGCTGCAGACCCGCCTCTGCTGGGAGTGAAGGCCACAGTGGTTTCACCACTCAGGCCACAGTTAAAATTGCATCTGCCTGAAAAACCCTGCAGGTTAACATCACGATCAATTGGAGCCAGTTGGGATCTGAGCGGGTAAGTAACCTGTCCATTATTAACTGCCTTGTTTCCACTGGGAGGGTACAGTTAAAATAGACCTTCAAGGTATCAGCTAAAGATATGGGAAATATCAATTATGATCAATTGTGGTGTGGCTTGCCCAATGAAAAACAATGCACTCTGCATCATATCCTGTCATTATTCAGTCACTGTATACTGGAAATGCCACTTCTGGAGAGTACACAGTGCATTGATTAAGTGTTGGTGTGCTAAAATCCAGCAATGGGGGAGCTCCCTGTGCAAGTTTGAAGCGAGGGATGTGGTTGAATTAATCTGGCACTTAGGCACAAAGAATATACTCTGTTCATTTTACGACGATAAAAGACTATGGGCGGGATTTTCCGTGCAACCTGCCGTGTGTTTTGAGGCAGGGAGGGCGGCCCACCATTGCCCAGTGGCAGGATCTCCCGGTCTCGCCTTTGATAATGAGCTTTCCTGTTGAATACACCCCTCGCTGCCGGGAAACCTGCGGTGGGGGTGCGCCATTTGCCGGACCAGAAGATCCCACTCTTGTGAACGGCCAGAAAGTTCCGGCCTATGTTCCACTGTGGATCTCATCACTTAAAAAGATTATACCATCTTATACCATGATGTAAACTTGCTGAGATGGATTGTGCAAGAGCAGATGATGTAACACGAGGGATAATTCTGGGTTTCCAGCAGAAAGCATGCAGAAACCCATTTCCGCGTGAGGATGGATATTCAGTCAGTGGTGTGACAGAGTACCTGAGGCACTAGGAGGAGGGAAATGTGGCACCTGCACTTCATTTAGAAATGGAATGTGGCCCTCAGGGACAATCTTTTTAAATCAATGCATCATTTCTGTCCAAACACAAATGAACTCTACCTGCGTGAGAAATTATCACCAGCTCTTCCATTCTTACTGTTTGTCAGCTCTCCCAGTACCTTGCAGATTCTACACGTTTAACGGATGACAAATTGTTTTACTTCCAAATGAAACATTTATATATTGCTGGCAAAGTCTGATTTAAACCTGCAGCTTTGACATTCCCTCCCACTTGGTACAGTCAGTTGGTCAATTCGATCACAATTCTGCAGCACAAATTGCAATGCTCACTGTCAAAATAGGTGTAAAAACAGCCACAGATTTTATGACAGAACCTATGTTTTAAAGCACCACATTTGCCAACTCGAGGCTTCATTGTTTTAGTTGCATGTCTGTTGCCCCTCCCCACCTTTCCTTTTCTTTCCCAAAGGTGTTCTTTTGATTTAAGTTGTTTTGTTCCACAGGGTCACTTCCACTAGTTTGTCCATTTGCCCACTATTTGCTGGAGGCGAATCATAGATTATCATAGAATTTACATTGCAGAAGGAGGCCATTCGGCCCATCGAGTCTGCACCAGCTCTTGGAAAGAGCACCCTACCCAAGATCAACACCTCCACCCTATCCCCATAAGCCAGCAACCCTACACAACACTAAGGGCAATTTTGGACACTAAGGGCAATTTATCATGGCCAATCCACCTAACCTGCACATCTTTGGACTGTGGGAGGAAACCGGAGCACCCGGAGGAAACCCACGCACACACGGAGAGGATGTGCAGACTCCGCACAGACAGTGACCCAAGCCGGAATCGAACCTGGGACCCTGGAACTGTGAAGCAATTGTGCTATCCACAATGCTACCATGCTGCCCTTGGGGAGGGGATGCAAATTTCCCAGGGTTCCTGCTCTTGAAGGAGCCCAGCGAAACCTCAGTGAGTGTGCTTGTTCGTTGGACATTGGACTCGGCTGTGCCAGCCACATTAATTTATCAGCCTGAAAAGGTTGAAACATGAACCTTAATGATATCTGCCATATTAGAAGGCGACCAAAGGCTGTGCAAGTGCACAGAATCAATAAGTCGACATTTTAGAAGAGGTGAGAACATTGGCAAAAAAATATGTCTGACAGATGCAGATTATGTGGAAAAACTAAACAGAATATGCCAGCAAAAGGATGCACTGGATCATATTTGTACACCTTTTCACAACTTCAGAACATTCCAAAGCACTTAGTAACCAATGTGGTTTAGCCGCTCATGCAATATAGAAAATACGAGAGCCAATTTGTGCACAAAATCTGAAGGGCAATAATGTGCTGATAATCTGATCATCTGTTTTAATGATATTGGTTGAGGATTAAACACAGTCCAGGGTCGAGCTATCTTCAAAATAGTGCTGAGGGATCTTTTACATGTCAACTATTTTTTCTTTATTCTGTGACAGGCTGTGAATGTTACTGACAAGGACAGCATTTTTGCGCATCCTTAATTGCCCTTGGATTGCTGGGCCATTTCAGAGGGCAGTTAAGTGTCAACCCCACTGGTGAGGTGCTGGAGCCAAATGTAGGCCAGACCAAGTAAGGACGGCAGATTCCACGATGAGTCCAGCTCCAACAACACTCAAGAAGCTCAACATCATCCAGGACAAAGCAGCCTATTGATTGCTCCCCCTTCCACAAAAATTCAAACCCTCCACCACTGACGAACAGTGGCAGCTGTGTGTACCGTTTATAAGATGCACTGCAGTAACTCACCAAGGTTCCTCAAACAGCACCTTGCAAACCCACGACCACTACCATCGAGAACGACAAGAATGGCAGATACCTGGAAATCCCACCACCTGGAGGTCCCCCCCCACTCCAAGTCACTCACCACTCTGACTTGGAAATATATCGCAGTTCCTTCACTGTCACTGGGGCAGCATTCTAGAACTCCCACCCCAGCAGCACTACCTACACCTCAAGGACTGCAGCGGTTCAAGAAGGCAAATCACTACCACCTTCTGAAGGGCAACTAGGGATGGGCAATAAATGCTGGCCTACCCAGTGACGCTCACATCCCGTAAATTAATTTTAAAGAATCAGACTTTCAGCTTGTCGATTTATGGAGACTCTACATTTTTGCGTTCTGCTACAAATGAGTGGATCAAGTGGAACCAGATCTGATTCTTGACCTGCTTGACGTTAGCTATCGCCTTACAATCACTTGTTCCCATTACAAGGCGCTTTGGAACCTGCACCAATGATCTGAGGTAACAGAAGACTCCTGATGACATGTCTCATTCTGCTTGAAGAAAATATATACCAGCAAGTAACAGATTAGGATCTTTTTTTTTAATAAAGCAATTCCAGAATATTATTTTGATTGTGCAGCAAATATAAAATACTGGTAAAAGGGTGAATCTAATCCAATTAGTCAGTAAGAAATTTGTTTAAGGTCACATCAGCTCTTGGCACAGAATAGCAGATGGCCTTTTGGTCTCCTATTTCATTGCTCATATTCAGTTACAGGTTGCCCTTGTGATATCCCATTGCACTATTTATGAGTATTAGTCACTGCACAACACTGACTAGCACTTAAGTTGGGATAGTCAGACTACAACTGGTTTTATTATTTCATTGCAGTTATCTTGTCCTCGTTTGCATTGAGCAAGTGCCACCATTTCAAATACTATAAATGTGCAGAGAGCTCCATTATGAAGGACACAGAACTGAGCAGCTGCCTCATCTACACCAAGAAGTCAAAACATGCTAGCTCCTGTATTAATAAACTGCTTACAGAAATATTCAGTTATGTTCGAAAGGCAGTTTGGAAGTTGGAGGTCATTAAAATAAACTCTTCTTAAGATCGAGAATATCCCCAAAAGTGCTGATTCTACAATTATTGGTTTAGTTACTCGGGTCAAAAGCAATGGCCAGACTTTTCTGGCTGTTCCCGCTGGCAGGATCTTTGGGTTTCCCGGCGGCAGGGAGTGCATAAAACGGGAAACCCTGTTGACAGCGGTGGGACTTTTCTGGCTCATGATGTGTTGGGTGCTCTGCTACACAGACGAACCAACACGGTTGCGGATGGTACAACTCGGTTTTATTACTAACATATATTTACAGTGGTAAACTGGTTACTGAGGTTTGATCATAACCCTTGAATCTGTGGACCTATTCCTAACACTATCTTGGAGTGGCACTCAGCACATGGTGGATGTCTGAGTGGCTTGCTGTGAGCTCTGTGCCCTGAGCTGTCTCCTGCTGGAATGCCCGGGAAGTGTCGTGTTCCCCGTTTTATAGTGCGTATGCTCTTGCCTGTGATTGGCTGTGGTGTTGTGTGTGTATTGATTGGTCCGTTGATCTGTCCATCAGTATGTATGTATGTTTGCACCATGATGTTTACCTGAATATCATGACAGCTAACAGCAGTCCATCTCCGCCGCCATGAATCACACAGTGGGAGGCGTGGAAAATCCCACCCAGTGGGTAGAATTTCCATGGAAATCTCCTGCTTTCCTGCTTCAATCCAGGTAGACTGTAAACACACACTTCTCTGGGGCTTCAGTTGATTTCCCGCCAATTTATGGATTGATTGGGAGTGCCAATGTCCCAACAAGAAATTTCCAGGGGAGGATTTTATGGGGGTGGGGGTACAGATTTCCTGCCCCTCGACCGAAAAGTCCATTGTCAGCCTGGCAATGGGCCATCAGAGTGTGACTTCCACCCCTCAGTGAAGTGGGGGTGGGGAGTGGGGGGGTGGGGGGCGGGGGGGGGGGGGGGGGCGGTATGAGGCAAAGGGAGGGGGTGTAAAATTCACCTCCGGATGCTTGTTTCCTAATATCAGTGCCATTTGAAGTGTGCAAGTTATTTTAGGAATGGGCTTCCCGAACTTGGGGCGTCATTCTCCGCCGGCGGGAGTCTCCGTTTTGCCGGCGCCCGGGGGATTCCTGACGGCGTGGGGCTAGGCTGCCCCACAATGGGAAACCCCATTGACCGGCCGGTGTTACGGAGACTCCCGCCGGCCGGTCGGGGCAGAAATGTGGCGGGGCGGGTAGGAGAATTTCGCCCTTGATTCTTAAGAATAAGGGGCGAACTTCTCCGGAAACGGCGTGATGTCCGCCGACTGGCGCCCAAAACGGCGCAAATCAGACGGGCATCGCGCCGCCCCAAAGGTGCGGAATGCTCTGCATCTTTGGGGGCCGAGCCCCAACCTTAAGGGGCTAGGTCGGCGCCGGACGAATTTCTGCCCCGCCAGCTGGCGGAAAAGGGGCGAGATTCTCCGACCCCCCGCCGGGTCGGAGAATCGCCGGGGGCTGGCGTGAATCCCGCCCCCGCCGGTTGCCGAAGTCTCCGGCACCGGAGATTCGGCGGGGGCGGGAATCGCGCCGCGCCGGTTGGCGGGCCCCCCTGCTCGTTTCTCCAGCCCGGATGGGCCGAAGCCCCACCGCTAAAATGCCTGTCCCGCCAGCGTAGATTAGACCACCTACCTTACCGACGGGACAAGGCGGCGCGGGCGGGCTCCGGGGTCCTGGGGGGAGGGGGCGCAGGTCGATCTGGCCCCGGGGGGTGCCCCCACGGTGGCCTGGCCCGCGATCGGGGCCCACCGATCCGTGGGCAGGCCTGTGCCGTGGGGGCACTCTTTCCCTTCCGCATCCGCCACGGTCTCCACCATGGCGGAGGCAGAAGAGACTCCCTCCACTGCGCATGCGCGGGAATGCCGTCAGCGGTTGCTGACGCGCCCGCGCATGCGCCGCCCGGAGATGTCATTTCCGCGCCAGCTAAGAGACCTGCGCAGCTGCATAACCAAGCGAATGGTCCACTGCAAAGGTAAGTGAGGGGGAGAGATTGACGACCTGGTTGAATGTGGCGAGAGGACAAATGAGGGGAAACAGAGGCGAAAAAAGGCCCAAGGTTTCATTGTTGGACAAGGAGGAGAAATCTTTCTAAACCATAAAGAAATTGTAGGAAAATGCTTCATGAAGCACTTACCCACACAAACATCAAACAAACCATTATTTGCAGCAAACTACCCAGCCTTCAGAACAGTGACCACGACACCACACAACCCTGCCGTGGCAATCTCTGCAAGACGTGCCAGATCATCAACATGGATACCACCATTACACGTGAGAACACCACCCACCAGGTACATGGTACATACTCGTGCGACTCGGCCAACGTTGTCTACCTCATACGCTGCAGGAAAGGATGTCCCGAAGCGTGGTACATTGGCGAGACCATGCAGACGCTGCGACAACGAATGAGTGGACATCGTGCTACAATCACCAGGCAGGAATGTTCCCTTCCAGTCGGGGAACACTTCAGCAGTCAAGGGCATTCAGCCTCTGATCTCCGGGTAAGCGTTCTCCAAGGTGGCCTTCAGGCCACGCAACAACGCAGAATCGCCGAGCAGAAACTTATAGCCAAGTTCCGCACACATGAGTGCGGCCTCAACTGGGACCTGGGATTCATGTCGCATTACATTCATCCCCCACCATCTGGCCTGCAAAATCCTACCAACTGTCCTGGCTTGACACAATTCACACCTCTTTAACCTGGGGTTACCCCATCTCTGGATCTGTAAAGATTTAATCACCTGCTAATGCTCGCATTCCAAGCATTGTCTGGCATCTTTGAATCTGTCTAAATATATGTTTCTGGAACATACCTCTTCATTCACCTGAGGAAGGATCAGTGCTCCGAAAGCTAGTGACATCGAAACAAACCTGTTGGACTTTAACCTGGTGTTGTAAGACTTCTTACCATACAATACCAGGTTGGAAGACACTAGCACAAATCTAAAGCAACTACTTTCAAAAAAAGTGTTGCACTTAACACCATTGATACAGTCTATAGAGGGTACCAAGGAATTTTTAATGCAGTACTACTATTATCCTTCCACAGATTGTGCAGGAACTTTGGGTCAGGATGGGCTGCTCATTGTGCTTTTTTTGAGCAACAGTGAAATTCCAAGAGCAGGAGTTGGTTATTTGAGCTTGTTCTGTCATTCAATTTGCTGACGTTTCTATTCTGTATCTTTACTCCCATCCGTTTATCTTTATTCTTTATATCAATAATCTATCAACCTGAGATTTGTGGGAAGAGAGTAACAGATTTCCACCATCCTTATTGTGAAGAACTACATCCTGACCTCACCCCTGAATGGCCTAGATTGAATTTTAAGTGCATTCCCCCTTGTTGTGAACCCTCCCCCTGTCCATCCCCCACCAGAGGAAATAATTTCACCTATCAAATTCTTCCACTTGGATCTGCTGCTCCCCACCCCTGGGGTTTCCAGTCTCGGTAACATGACACCTCATTTATATGGGGTCAAGGGGCACCTGATTTTTAAAATTTATTCAGTGATGGGATGAGGGCGTTGCTGGCAATGTCAGTATTAATTGTCCATCCCTAACTTCCCTTGAGAAGGTGGTGGTGAGCCCCCTTCGTGAATCGCTGCCATCCACATGGTGCAGGTACACCCGCGATGATGTTAGTGAGGCCCTGTTCCAGTCATTTCACCCAGCCAGAGTAAAGAAACAGCAACATAGTTCCAAGTCATGTGGCTTGGAGGGGGGCTTGCAAGTGGTGGTCTGCCCATGCATCTGCTGCCCTTGTCCTTCAAAGTGGTGGAGGACTCGTGTTTGAACCTTTGACACTGTGGTGCATAATCTACTGCTTATGTACCCCAACAATTCACCGTGACAATTGGTGACTGCACACCACTGGGGACTGGCTTCCCCAATTTGCACTTTCAGCCCTCCTGGAAGAGGGCCAATCAAACTTGTAAAGAAGAATTATTGGCTGTTCCTTCACGCAATTCTGGTTGCTCGTCTCACCTTGTCCCTCCCTCACCCGTCCCCTCCAGTGGAACCCACCTACATCCGTCTGAGAGAAGGAATGCTTAATCTCATTCTGTGTGCTGGACTCCAGTTGAAAATTAAAAAAATGAAATGAAAATCGCTTATTGTCGCAAGTAGGCTTCAAATGAAGTTACTGTGAAAAGCCCCTAGTCGCCACATTCCGGCGCCTGTTCAAGTCTGACTGGGAAATCTGAGAATCAATAGGCCCTGTTGGGTTGGCCAACCCCTGGAGGATTGCCCTGGAGTCACCCAGAATTAAAGATTAGTCACCTGAGCACGGCTGCGAGCAGCTTGACTAAAAGAAAATTGGTGTGCCAAAGAAAATGTATTTTTCTCACATTTTCTTTGAGCACTTTTATTTACTAGTTAGAAAAATTTGAAGCTGAAGAGGGGTGGGGGGAAGCGCTGCAGCATCTAATGGAGGTCATGTGATGGAACCTTCAGGATTCCCATTCCAAAGATAGTAAATAGCATGCAATGCCAGGGTCAGGTTCTATGTCATGTTCAGCATCCGAAAGGCTATATTTTCCTGATCAGTGTTAAATAGTTTAAAATGAATGGGTTAACGCGGGCATTTCCACTCTTCTTTGCATCTCGGCTTACAACTCGTGATGGAATTTCGAGGAGATACCCTCATCTAGTGGGGAACCAAATTAATAACTGTGCTGTCCACAGCCAAAGCCACCACACAAAATCTGATCACGGCCAGCATCAGGCACACAAGAGATCGGGCCCATGTTGCATACATCTGCTGGTGCTGACTCGGGCACCATGCTATATTCACGCTGCATGATCATTTCAATCACACGGGTGTGCAGCTAGTGCTACCTGGTCTACACATTGATTGCACGCTTGTTAGGTAATGGGTTAATCTGAGACATTGATGGCACTATTCAAAAGCATCTCTTTTTAAAAATAAATTTAGAGTACTCCATTCATTTTTCCAACTAAGGGGTAATTTAGCATATTCAATTCACCTACCTTCCACATCTTTGTGTTGTGGGGGTGAAACCCACGCAAACACTGTCAAAAGCATCACTTAAAGGGGGGGTGCAGTTTAACTGCAGACACAAAATACTGACTCTAACCAACAGAAACATGGCTGAAACCACTGCTGAGAAAGCCCCAAGGTTCTTAAATGCAGTGGGTTGATTAGAAGGAACCTGCATGGATTTCTAAAGGGGGATGTCATGTTGAACTAATTTGCCGGAAGATTTTGCGAAGGTAACAGAAAGGGGACGATGAGGGTAATGTATGTTGTTGCGCTGTACGCGGATTTTCAGAAAGCATTCGATGCAGTGCCACACAACTGACTTTTGAGAAAACCTATAGCCCACGGAATAAAAGGGACAGGAGGCTGAATAATAGGAAGCAGAAAGTAATGGTCAATGGATATTTTTCGGACTGGAGGAAGGTTTGTATTGGTGACCAAGGGGTCAGTATTGTGATCCTTGTTTTTCCTGATATATATTAATGATCTAAATATTCAATGAATGGCAGCACACTGGGAGATCCTGAGGAACAAGGAGACCTTGGTGTGTTTGTAAATAGATTTCTAAAGGCAGAAGGGAAGGTTAATAGGGTGGTGAAAAAGGCATATGATACACTTGCCTTTATCAATCGTGGCATAGTACAAAAGCATGAAGTCATGTTGGAGTTATATAGAACATTGGTGAGGCTACTGCAGGAGTACTGTGTGCAGTTCTGGTCGCCACATTATAGGAAGGATGTGAATGCACTGGAGCGGGTGCAGAGGCGTTTCACCAGCATGTTGTTTGGGATGGAACATTTTAGTTATGAAGAGATGTTGGATAGGCTTGGGTTGTTTTCGCTGGAGCAGGGTGGCCTGATCGAGGTGTACAAGATTATGAGGGGCATGGACCGGGTGGATAGGAAACAGCTGTTCCCCTTAGTTGAAGGGTCGGTTACAAGGGTACACAAGTTCAAGGTGAGGGGTGGGAGGTTCAGGGGGGATTTGAGGAAACACCTTTTTACCCAGAGGGTGGTGATGGTCTGGAACACACTGCTTGGGAGGGTGGTATAGGCGGGTTGCCTCACATCCTTTAAAAAGTATCTGGATGAGTACTTGGCATGTCATAATATTCAAGGTTTTGGGCCAAGTGCTGGCAAATGGGATTAGGATTGGCAGATCAGGTGCCTTCATGTGGCAGTGCAGACTTGATGGGCCGAAGGACCTTTTCTGCGTTGTATTATTCTGAGATTCTGTGATTATGTGATAGATCTTGATGTGCAGATGACAATTAAAAAATTTACAGATGATACAAAACTTGGAAGTAAACTGTGAAGAGGAGGGTATAGAACTTCAAAAGGACATTGACAAGTTTGCCCAAGGGAAATATTTGGGACGTCCGGTGGTGGTGGCCACGTTGAAGATATGGAGGCAATTTCGGCAGCACTTTCAGCTTGTGAGGGGATGGACGTGGATGCCGATCCGAGGGAATCATGGGTTTGAGCCAGCGAGGTTGGGTGCTAGTTTTCGGGGTTGGGAGGTGTGAGGGGTGATGGAAACTCGCGGTTTGCAAGTTTGGGGAGAAGTCTGCGGTCCTGCGGGCTGAGGGCTTTAGGTATACACAGGTGCGGGATTTCGTGCAGAAGGTTTTCCAGACTTTTCCGGTGGCACCACCCTCCTCGCTGTTGGAGGGGGTGCTTTCGTTGACGGGGCTGGAGGGGGGGCCATCTCGGCGATCTACGGGAGGAAATTGGAGGAGGATGTGGCATCTCTGGAGGGGGCGAAGGCCAGGTGGGAGGAGGAGCTGGGGTTGGTGTTGGAGGAGGGGTACTTTGGAGGGTGAATGCCTCAGCCTCATGTGCGAGACTGGGCTTGCTACAGCTAAAGGTGATACATAGAGCGCACTTGATGAAGTCGAGGATGAGCCGGCTGTTTGACAGGTGGAGGACATTTGTGAGCGGTGTGGGATATGTTCTGGTCCTGCCCTAAGTTGTGGAAATTTTCAGGACCATGTCGGTGATCTTGCATGTGCATTTGGAGCACAGTCCCCTGGGGGCCATATTTGGGGTGTTGGACTTGCCAGAGTTGCAGACGGGAGTCACTCACCTGATGAAGGAGCGACGCTCCGAAAGCTAGTGATTCCAAACAAACCTGTTGGACTTTAACCTGGTGTTCTAAGACTTCTTACTGGAAGATACAGAGGGGCTGCATTAAGATATAGACAGGTTAAGTGAGTGGGCAACAAGATGGCAGATGGATTATAATGTAGGTAAATGTGAAGTTATCCACTTTGGTCAAAAGTGTCATAATATACACCAGTATATCATGGTGCAGACACATACTGATGGACACACAGTGGGACCAATCAACATACACAACACCGCAGCCAATCACCAGTGAGAGCACACGCACTATAAAGACAGGGGATACCAGAGTTCCCGCTCATTCGAGTAGCAGCTAGCTAGGAGCACAGAGCTCACAACCTGCAACACAGACATTCACCATGTGCTGAGTGCATTAACTGCTTAGGACAAGGCAAAGGTCTTTAGTTAAAGCTGGTATTGTATTTACCCACAGTTCAAGTATGTTTAAATAGTTAATCTTTCAATAAAATAGTGTTTCACTACTTCAAGTGTTGGTGACCTGTATGTGATCCAGAACACCCAACACATCATGATACCAGGGGTGGTTGCATACTAGCACTTCTTAGACCTACCTACAAGTGATCTGCCTTCCGCCAGCATTCCGTCATTCTGCAACATGGACAACATCAGCCCGCCGCCGCCGCTCCGCATCGCCGGCAACCTCGGGGCCAACTGGAAGATTTTCAAACAGGGCTTCCAGCTCTACCTCGAAGCCACGGACAGGGAGGGCGCCTCGGACACCAGAAAGATTGCTCTTCTCCTCTCCACTGCCGGGGACCATGCCATCCATATCTTCAACTCTCTCATCTTTGCAGATGATGAAGACACGACGAAGTTCAAGACAGTTCTCCTCAAATTTGATACTCACTGCAGCGTAGAGGTGAATGAAAGTTTTGAATGCTACATGTTCCAGCAGCATTTGCAGGGTAAGGACGAACCTTTCCAATCCTTTTTAACGCACCTCCGCATCCTTGTGCAATCTTGCAGCTACGGGCCCACCACCGACTCCATGATACGCGACCAGATCGTTTTCGGTGTTCAGTCAGACCCCCTACGTCAGCAGCTCCTCAAAGTAAAGCAACTCACCCTAGCGACCGCCATCGAGACCTGTGTCCTACATGAAAATGCCACCAGTAAGTACTCCCATATGCAAGCGGCTGAAACGGCACGGCAAGGTCCCCACGAGGCGGAACGGGTCCAAGTGATTGAACATCTCCAGTGCCTCAGCCTGGATGAGGGCGGCCATTTCGCGCACTTTTCGCGGACTCCCACACTTGTACGCACCAAACGTGGCGACGGCGACCTGGAGGAACGTAATGCGCAGGCACGCACCATGCAGGACCGCACCGCGCATGCGCGGTGGCGCAGCAAACGTGCTGATGTCACAATGTGCGGCAACTGTGGCTCCGCCCATTTAAAGCAGCAATGCCCCGCAAAATCTCGGCAATGCCTACGGTGTGGCAGACTTGGCCACTATGCTGCCTGCTGTCGAGCAGCTCAGCCTGCCAATTCATATCACTTCAGCCAGCCTCGCAGGAATGTTCGGGCAATTTAACCCACGGTCACTGAGTCCGATTCTGACCTCCCACACAGCAGTGACACCGAGGACCCGAAGGCGCCTTTTCGAGTCGGTGTCGTAACGAAAAACAGGCTGTCCCCGAAGCAAAGAGACCAGCTGCTGTGGGTGTACAGCATCGATCCAGACGATGAGTGGTGTGCCACCCTGATGGTCAACCGGTCCCAAATACGATTCCGCCTGGACACTGGTGCCTCCGCCAATCTAATGACGTGGTCTGCTTTCCAAAGCCTTCGTGTCAAACCAACCATTCTCCCATCGGCCTGCCAGCTATTGGACTACAATGGCAACATCGTTCCTGCAACCGGCTCATGCCAACTCGAAGTGACGCACAAGTCACGAAAAGCCATCCTTCCTTTCGAGATTGTGGGCTCCTCGAAGGACTCTCTGCTTGGAGCACAGGCATGCAAATTGTTAAACCTCGTTCAAAGAGTTCACTCTCGCTCTCCTGACGACACGTCTGCCTTCCAGGATGCTGACTTCAGGGCGCAACTCAACGCCATCATCGACCAGCACCGCAACGTCTTCGAAGGCATGGGCACGCTCCCATATACGTACAAGATCATACTCAAACAGAACGCCACGCCTGTGGTGCATGCACTTCGCAGAGTCCCAGCACCCCTCAAGGACTGCCTCAAGCAGCAGCTGCAGGACCTCCAAGACCAAGGAGTGATCTCCAGAGTTACGGAACCAACCGACTGGGTCAGTTCCATGGTGTGCGTAAAGAAGCCTTCCGGCGAGCTCAGAATCTGCATTGATCCAAAGGATCGGATTCGCAACATAATGAGGGAGCATTACCCAATCCCCAAGCGTGAAGAGATCACATGCGTGATGGCTCGGGCCAAGCTCTTCACCAAACTTGACGCCTCGAAAGGATTCTGGCAAATTCAACTAGACAGATCCAGCAGGAAACTGTGTACCTTTAACACCCCTTTTGGCAGATATTGTTACAACAGGATGCCGTTTGGGATCATATCAGCGTCAGAAGTATTCCACAGGATCATGGAACAAATGATGGAAGGCATTGAAGGTGTTCGCGTCTATGTTGACGACATAATCATTTGGTCCACCACCCCGCAGGAGCATATCAGTCGCCTCCAGCGCGTGTTCAAATGCATACGGGAGCAGGGCCTACGCCTCAACAGAGCCAAATGCTCTTTCGGCCAGACAGAATTCAAGTTCCTAGGGGACCACATCTCCCAGTTGGGTGTGCGGCCGGATGCGGACAAGGTGGCTGCCATCACAGCCATGAAAAAGCCAGAGGACAAGAAGGCGGCCCTCCGATTTCTGGGCATGGTCATCTTCCTAGGGAAGTTCATCCCTAACCTCACCTCTCATACCACAGCTCTCAGGAACCTGGCCAGGAAGACGCCAGACTTCCAATGGCTTCCTGCCCACGAGCGCGAATGGAGAGAATTTAAAACCAAACTTACCACGGCCCCGGTATTGGCTTTTTTTGATCCAGCGAAAGAGACAAAAAATTTTGACCGATGCCAGCCAATCTGGCATTGGGGCAGTGCTCCTGCAACGCGATGAGGCCTTATCATGGGCCCCCGTTGCATATGCGTCGCGCGCCATGACCCCCACAGAACAGCGCTACGCGCAGATAGAAAAGGAGTGCCTGGGCCTGTTGACCGGTGTCGTCAAATTTCATGATTATGTGTACTGCCTTCCCCAATTCACCGTCAAGACCGACCATCGCCCGCTGGTCAATATAATACAAAAAGACTTGAACGACATGACGCCTCGCCTCCAGCGCATTCTGCTCAAACCCCGGCGATACGACTTTCAGCTCGTATACACCCCGGGCAAAGACCTGATCATAGCCGACGCTCTGTCCAGGGCAGTCAACACCCCGTGTGACCCAGCGGGATTCGTCTGCCAGGTTGACGCCCATGTGGCCTTCGTGGCCTCCAATCTACTGGCCACGGATGAACGCCTCATCCACATTCGCCGCGAGACTGCGGCTGACCCCCTGCTACAGCGTATCATGTGCCACCTAACAGACGGGTGGCTCAAGGGCCAATGCCCGCAGTTCTACAACATCAGAGACGATCTGGCGGTAGTCGATGGTGTCCTCCTGAAGCTGGACCGCATTGTTATCCCGCACAGCATGCGCCAGCTCGTCTTGGATCAGCTACACGAGGGCCATCTTGGCGTGGAAACGTGCCGCCGACGGGCCCGAGAGGCAGTGTACTGGCCCGGCATCAGTGACGACATCGCCAACACAGTGCTCAACTGCCCCACCTGTCAGCGGTTCCAGCCGGCCCAACCACGTGAGACCCTACAGCCCCATGAGTTGATCACGTCCCCTTGGTCCAAGGTCGGCATCGACCTGTTCCATGCACTGGGCAGCGACTATGTTCTGATTGTAGACTATTTTTCAAACTACCCGGAGGTGGTACGTTTGCACGACATCACATTGTCTGCAGTCATCCGTGCCTGTAAGGACACCTTTGCTCGTCACGGCATCCCACTCACTGTGATGTCAGACAATGGCCCCTGCTTCACAAGCCGGGAATGGTCCAACTTTGCCAGGAGGTACAACTTTGTGCATGTGACATCCAGTCCCCTGTACCGCCAATCCAATGGCAAAGCAGAGAAGGGCGTCCACATAGTCAAACGGCTCCTCTGCAAGGCTGCCGATGTGGGATCCGACTTCTACCTCGCCCTGTTGGCTTATCGCTCGGCCCCACTGTGCACTGGCCTGTCGCCAGCCCAGCTGCTCATGGGTCGCACACTGAGGACAACGGTGCCGTCCATTCAGGCCCCAGACCGCAACCACGTTCCGGTCCTTCAACGAATGCGACTGTCTCGTGCACTGTCTGCGAAGTGCATGCACCACAGGCGTGGCTCATGACGCCCGTGCAGCTGATCTCCCTGCTCTGGCTCCAGATGACAACGTCCGCATCCATCTTCTGGATGGTGGCTGGTCTGAAACTGCTGTGGTTCTTCGGCAGGTGGCTCCCCGCTCGTTCCTGGTTCGTCTACCGGATTGTTCCATTCTGCGCCGTAATCGGCGTGCCCTTCGTCTCGTTCCGCACTCGCTACGTGAACCTCCACCAGTGCCACGCCCTCCTGTTGTCCCTGACCTGGACTATGCAGAGATTCCGGTTACCCTGCATCCTCCTCACTCTGACGCAGTCCAGCCCGCTCCTCAGCTGTTGGCTCCTGACCCACCCTTGAGGCGGTCAAGCAGAATTCGTCGCCCACCTCAGAGACCTGATTTGTGAACTTTGCATTAATGGACTCTCTGGTCTGTTCTGTTCTTCCATTTAATCGTTCAAGTGGTTTGTATATAGTGTTCATCTCGTTATTTGTGTGACACACTGTTTTTTTTCTGCACCAGGCACCTTCCCATGTAAATAGCTTAGTTTTATGTACATAGTCCTGTAAATATTTCGCACACACATAGTCAGGAACATTCACCACACACTATTTATTGTCACGCAGGCACATTTTTTTATATAAAAGGGGGGATGTCATAATATACACCAGTATATCATGGTGCAGACACACACTGATGGACACACAGTGGGACCAATCAACATACACAACACCGCAGCCAATCATCAGTGAGAGCACACGCACTATAAAGACAGGGGGCATCAGAGTTCCCGTTCATTCGAGTAGCAGCTAGCTCGGAGCACAGAGCTCACAGCCTGCAAACCAGACATTCACCATGTGCTGAGTGCATCAAATGGTTCGGACAAGGCAAAGGTCTTTAGTTAAAGTTGGTATCGTATTTACCCACAGTTCAAGTATGTTTAAATAGTTAACTTTTTAATAAAATAGTGTTGCACTACTTCAAGTGTTGGTGACCTGTATGTGATCCAGAATACCCAACACATCAGAAAGGATAGAAGAGCTGCATAATTTTTTTTAATGTGAGAAACCTGTAAGTGTTGATGTTCAAAAAGAGACTTGGATTTTTCAAACAGAAAGACAAGAAATTAACATAGAAGTCCAGCAAGCACTTAGTAAGGTAAGTGACATATTGATGTTTATTGCAACGTGATTGGAGTACAGGAATAAAGAAGTCTTGCTAGAGTTGCACAGGGTTTCTGTGAGACCGCATCTGGAGTAATGCGTGTCGTTTTGATCTCCACATTTAAGAAAAGATATGTTTGCACAGGAGGCGGTAAAGCAAAGGTTCACTCAATTGGTCCCTGGAATGAGAGGGCTGTCCTCTGATGAGAGGCTGAGTAAATTGTGTCTATTTTCCCTGGAATTTAGAAGAATGAGAGACAGTCTCAGCAAAACAAACATGCTTCTGAAGGGATTTAATAGGGTGGACACAGAAATTATTTCCACTGATAGCGCATCTAAAACACGGAGGCATAGCCTCAGGATAAGAGGCTGAGATGAGGGGAAATTACTTCAAAGAGTTGTGGATCTTTGGAGTTCTCTGCCTCAGATTACATGATCTGATAACTGATTACATTTAAGGTTCGGATAGACAGACTTTTGGTCTCTCAGAGAATGAAGGGTTGTGGGAGATGCGCAGGGAAGTGGAGCAGAAGCCCAAGATCAGCAATGATCGTATTGAATGTGGAGCAGGCCCGACCAGCTATATGGTCAACTCTTGCTCCTATTTCGTGTGGTCTTGTGATCCATAGTTGATTCCATGAAGAGATAGATGCAGTGTGCAGGTTATAAAAATAATTCAATCTTCCTGTCAGATCTGTGAACTGATGTTCAGTTTAGTACAAACTTATTTTTCTATATGCCCACGCTCCAGTCAGTTAAATGTGGCTATTGTTCCATCACCTGTCCTATCCCATATCCTGTGCCGTTATCCATCACCAGTTACCAATGATCACATACCAAGAGCCCCAAAACACGTTGGCACAGAAAATATGGAAAAGCTCATTTTCTTTTATATAAGCAGTGCAGCCTGTAGCCATAGCTGCCTGCGTGAGGTGCTTAACTGTCAGATATCAAAATGTTTACTTTGTTCCTTTTTTAAAATATACAGTGTTTAACGAACTACTCCACTTAAGAGGACTGTTTACCTCCATGTGCTCATTTTCAGTTTAATTCATAATAGCGCAGACAGCCCTGACAAGCGCACTTTTAGTTAACAGCATATCTTTTTCCTCGTGAATTCTAGTTACTCGCAATCAACCCTGCTGGATGGTGGATTGTCATCAAGAACGTTTCTGAAAATGTGTCCATGTATGTATGCTGCAATCCAAAGGGGAAAAGGAAATTTGGCTATCGTGGTTGCCCTTCAGCAACATTTCTGCTTCTATTTCATACCGTGCAACCATAAAGGAATTAAAAATATAATTTCTGTTCTAAAAATAAAGCAATGAGGCATCTCCTAAATAAAGGCAAGTGACTGCAGTGCATAAAACATGTTTTTTATTAGCCTTGTGGATTTGAAAATATTCGAGCTTTCTTGTGAGCACAATAACAGCTCAATTGTTAAATCGGAAGAATGTTCTTTCCTGAACCAGACCAAAACATGACTGCATATTTTCGTGAAACGGTGTAGCAGAATGCAGAAAATGAAAGGAAACAGTTCAAGTATGAGAATTAATGTGCGGTCGCACAGTAAAACGTGGAATGGAATAACTGGTAGTTCTGAGGAATGTAACAAGGGGGCAGTCTAACAATCGAATGCAGATGAGCTGATTTGTTTAATAGTGCAAGTGAACTTATTCTTATACAATCAAAGAATATTGCACACACAGTAATGGAAGACATGCAAACCTGACCAAAATCAATAATGAAATATGAGCTGGATATGTATTAAAGATTGTCTGATCTCCATAAAGCTCTAAGCCAATTACTTCTATATCCAAGCACCGCCATCACACATATGGAACTGTTTGTGGATCAGCTATTTGGGTTTGTAAACCTGGAACGCATTTTAACATCATGACTGCTGTATATTAAAGGAAAAGCTTCTTTTGAAATGGGGGACTGGGAGATCATTAAAGCAGAGCCAAAAGCTGATCCCAGTAGCTGCCCAAGTGCTGGGTGAAAATTCAACTGTCAATAAGTTAGTGACAGGGATGCTGAGCTTCAGAAAATCCCACTGAATTGTAATTCAGGGCTCTCACTGCCAGACGTTTATGGGTTTCCTCCTAATTAGATAATACCGGTTGTCTCCTGTTTCAATAGTGGGACCTCATTGCAGGACGCAATATAAATGCAGCTGCAGCTGTTTAAAGGGCTGCAGCAGAATATGGGCAACTACTTATGTATTGCTGTTGGTAAGGACAGAGGGTAGTGGGTGGGGCACGGGTTGGCACAGGTTAGCACAAAGTTGGCATCAGCTATCATGGGCCATAGGAGGATGGGTAGAGAGCATATGTTGGAAATCGTGCCTGACTAATTTATTAGTGTTTTTCAACCAGAATGGATAGAGGAGAACCGGTAGATGCGCTGTATTTGGACTTCCAGAAGGTGTTTGATAAAATACCTCGCAAAAGGTTAAGTCATAAGGTAAGAGCCCATGGTGATGGCAGCAATATGCCGGTAGTATATTGGCATGGATAGAGAATTGGCTAATGGATAGGAAAGAGCGAGTGGGGATCAGGGTTCTTTTTCAGGTTGGTGACCTGTAACCAGTGAGGTTCTACAGGGATCAGTGCTTGGACCACAGCTGTTTACAATTTATATTAAGGACTTAGAGGAAGGAAGCGAATGTACTATAGCCAAATTTACAGACAACACAAAAATAAGGTGGAAAGACAACTTGTGAAACGGATACAAACAGTTTGCAAAGAGCTGTTGATGGGTTACGTAAGTGGGAAAACTGTTGGCAAATGGAGTATAATGTGGGAAAATGTAAAGGGACAACATTTTGGAAGGGACAACAAAAGAGCAGTATTATTTAAATGAAGAAAAACTGCACAAAGCTGCAACACAAATGGACTTGTGGGAATTATGCACGGAACACAGAAAGCTAGCACACAGGTGCAGCAGGTAATCAGGAAGGGAAATAGAATTTAGGACCTTATTTCAAAGGGGTTGGAGTATAAGAGTAGGAATGTTTTGCTGCAACTGTACAAGGTACTGGTGAGACCACACCTGGAGTACTATGAGCAGTTTGCATCCCCTAATTTAAGGAAAGACATTGGGTGGGATTCTCCGTTCCCTGACGTCGATTTTGTAATCGGCGATTGGGCAGAGAATCCCTTTTTACGATGGGATCAGGGGCGGTGCCTGTTTTTGCATGCTCCACCCCCTCCAAAACGGAATCATCGAGCAGCACGGCGCACGTCGTTGGGATGGCCACAGGACGTCACCGGAAGGCCCACCCCGATGCTCCTCCCTCAATGGCCAAGGTCCCGACCGCACGTTGACTCATGGTCTCAGCGGTCGGGAACCCGGCGTGGCGGCTGCGGACTGTGTCCAGCGGTGCGACAGTCGGGTGGGAGCCGTGCTGCTGGCCGGGGGGCCTTCGGCGAGGACTAGGAGGACTGGTGTGAGGTGGCCAGGGGATGTCGAATGGGTGTTCAGGGGGGCGCTATCTGGCAGGTTGGGTCCCCGCACTGCCAGCGCCAAGTTGTACGGCACAACCACTGCAGGCCATCGCTGTGCGCATGCATGACCCTGGACCCGGCAATAATCCGGCCATTTTTGGCGTGGAGGCTTGCGTTTTAAGTGGCGCTAGCCCCTTACCGGTCTGAGGATTGGTGCTGGGGCGCCGCCGAGTTTTCCCAGGTAAAATGCCATGGATCCTCCGGACAGAGCTTGCAAATCGGAGAATCCAGACCATTATTTCAGTGGAGGTGGTTCAGAGAATGTTCATTAGGATGATCCCCGATGGAGGGATTGTCTTATGAGGAAAGGTTAAACAGTTTGGGACTCTCCTCATTAGAATTTAGAAAATTGAGAGGTGATCTCATTGAAACATACAGGATTCTTTAGGGGCTTGACAGGGTAAATGCTGAGAGGATGTTTCCCCTCATAGGAGAGTCTCGGACCAAAGGACATAGTCTCAGAATAAAGGGGTGCCAGTTTAAGACTGTGATGAGGAGGAATTTCTTCTTTCAGATGGTTGTAAGTCTTTGGAACTCCTTGCCACAGAGAGGTGTGGGGGCAGAGTCCTTATGAATGTTTAAGACTGAGATAGACAGATTCTTGTTCAGTAAGGAAATCAAGTGTTATGGGGGTAATGGCAGGAAAGTGGATGTGAGGAATGTCGGATCAGCCATAATTCTATTGAATGGCGGAGCAGGCTTGAGGGGCCGAACCGTCTGCGACTGTTCCTATTTCTTTTGGTCTTATAGCATAGAGGTTGTGAGAGGCCTGGGGGGGGGGGGGGGGGGGGCGGCGGGGGGGCAGCGATTAATTTGATTTGATTTGATTTATTGTCACATGTACCGAAGTACACTGAAAAGTATTTTCCTGCTGCTGGGGGAACGTACACAGTATGTACATAGTGTTAAGTAATGGGTTAAGAGACATTCCAATTAGTTGTCTCATTTATGTTAAGTATCTAATCATTGATACTGATATGTAAAGGGGTGTCAGGTGGCCTTTGGGTCAGGTGATGTGATGTTAAGAGTTTTGTGCAGAGTCTGTTAAAGTGAAATAAAGGTGTTTGTGGAAAGAAGCAGAACTTTTGACTCTTTATACAACAGCAGCTAAACGTCTAACAAATGGTAGCAGAGGATGGCGGCTGTGCAAATGTGAAGGGTTGAAAGATACAACTTTTCCAGACCAAACCAAGGAGTGAGTGAGAAGAAAAAAAAACAAAGATATATGGTTGAACCGAGGATAAAGATGGCCGGATATGACTATCCCCCCTTATTTTCTGAAAGGGGATTGTACGACCAATGGAGAAATGCAGTAATTACGTGGACTAAGGTAACTGCCTTCGGAAAGAGAAAACAAGGTATGGCATTGGCTCTTTCTCTACCTTATGACAGTAAAATCCAGAGCAAGGTGTTTTCTGAGCTGGAATTGGAAGAGTTAGACTCAGAAGAAGGTCTGCAGACTCTATTACGTTATATGGATAAGATTTATAAGAAGGATGACTTGTTCAGTGCGTATGAAGCATTGTCAGATTCTGATAGGTTCCGGAAAGTAGAGGATTTCTCCATTGAAGACTATAAAATGGAATTTGGCAGACTATATAAAAGGCTGCAGAAACACAACCTGGAATTTCCACAGTCTGTGTTGGCCTTTAAATTACTTGACTGTGCTCGAGTGAGCAACATGGATAGGCTCCTGGTTTTGACAGGAGCTCAGTTTGCGGATAAGGATACCTTATTCGATCAGATGACAGAAGCTTTACAAAAGTTTCTGGGGAAACATTCGATTCCGATGGCTCTGATGACTCAAATAGGTCAGCCTGCAATAAGGCAGAATATGGAAGATACACTACTAACAGGATGGCGAAATCGTACGGTTCCGAACAGGTTCCAAGACTATAGAAGGAGATCGAGACCCGGAAATTATGAAGACTGAAACCCAGTTCGAACCTACAATAGGAAGATGAACCCCAGAAATGCACGGGGCATGATAAATCGATGTTTTCGATGTGACTCTCAATACCATTATGCTTTCAACTGTCCAACACTTTATAATAGAGTGTTTGAAGCGACACATGACACGGAAGAGTCAGAAGAGGAAAAAGATAGTCACCAGAAAGAAGGCATTGTCCTATTTGATGTGTTAAGTAAGTTGGTTCAATGTTGACTGCAACTGGATGCAGTGAAACTAGTAACTGGCTTCTGACACAGGAGATGGTCCAACACTGTTTTATTGAACTTCCTGATTGCTGTACATAGTCTGCTGTGAGTTTACACTCTATCAATCTAACTGATAACCTCCTACCGGCTTGACCAGACTAACTCTCTACTTCATGGTGATAGTGCTCACTGACTTGCACACTCTTACTATCTCAGTAGCTGTGTCCTGTAGAGAGAGGGAGAGTCTTAATGCCCTGTGTGCATTATAGTGGTGGTGTCCTGTCTGGTGATTGGTTGTTATGTGTCGTGTGTGTTCATTGGTTTTCCTGTGTGTCAATCACTGCCTGTCTGCATCTCATTATATACATGAGTGGATATTATGACATCTCCCCTTTTTGAAGTAAATTTTGGAACGTGGTGATATAGATACATGCATGATTATATACAAGTGGTGAGTGAATGAACATATGTACATGGGAAGGTGTCTATTGTGCAGATACAGAGCAAACTGAACAAAATTTACATGGTGTCGAGGGCATGGCATGAACTCGCTGTACCAGATTTAGCAGTTTGCATGCGCGAGCACTGAGCAGGGATGCCTGGTCAGGCTGGACGATCTCAAATCTCAACGTTGCTTTGATTTTCTTGTCAGAGACATCTAGCTGACACGACCCACTGGCAGCTATGGCATTACCATTGTAGTCAAGGAGCTGGCAGGCTGGTGGAAGAATGCTAGGTTGGTGTCAGATGCTGTCGAGGTCCGACTGTGATATGAGGTTCGCAGACGCACCAGTGTCCAATTTAAATCGGATGTGAGACTGGTTGACCGTGATGACGGCACACCACTCGTCATCAGGATCCACACTGAGGATCGAAAGGCGGTTGGCAGGCACGGTAGAGACCAACGCGCGTGTGGTGATGATGCCCACCCGATATGGAGACTCGAGGCAGTCAGCATTGGGGTCCATTGGGCTGTCTGGATCAGAATCCTGCATGCCTTGTTGTACGCAGCGGACACGTCTGCGCTGCAGCTGGGATCGCTGGCTGTTGTTCAGTGGAGTGGACCTGCAGAAGGCCGCGTAGTGGCCAGGCTTTCCACACTGTAGACATCGCCTGCCTTTGGCTGGACATTGCCGCTTTAAATGGGCGGAGCCACAATTCGGACACGTCATGACACTGATATCAGCACATTCTGTGTGCCATCGCGCATGTGCAGTGCGGTCGGCCGACGTTCGCACATGCGCCTCAGGGTCTTCTGCCTCATCGTCCACCCGGTCGTGGCGTGCATGCGTGGGAACCCGAGAAAAGCACGCAAAACGGCCACTCTCCTCGATGCTCAGGCCTTGCATTTTCCCTATGGCCTGCACCCTTTCTGCCTCGTGGGAGGCCAGGTTTGCAGTTTCTGCCGCCTTGAGGCGGGAAGAGCGATTTCTGGCATGCTCATGGACAACGCACGTTTCGATGGCGACGGAGAGGGTCAACTGTTTGATTTTGAGGAGCTGCTCCCGCAGGGAGTCGGACTGGACCACGAAAACAATCTGATCCCGGATCATGGAATCAGTCGTCGAGTCATAATTACATGACTACGCTAGGATGTGGAGATGGGTCAAGAAGGACTGAAAAGGTTCATCCTTACCCTGAAGCCTCTGTTGGAAGGTGTACTGTTCAAAGCTCTCATTCATCTCAATGTCGCAGTGGCTGTCGAATTTCAGCAGAACTGTCTTGAATTTTGTCTTGTCTTCGCCATCGGCAAACGTAAGCGAGTTATAGATGTGGATGGCGTGATCCCCCGCAGTCGACAGGAACAGCGCAACCTTTCTGGCATCCGATGCTGCCTCGAGGTCGGAGGTCTCGATGTACAGGAGGAACTTTTGTTTGAAGACATTCCAGTTGGCGCCGAGGTTGCCGGAGATCCGGAGTTGCGAAGGAGGCTGGATCCTTTCCATGCTGCTGGATGGCTGCTTGCTGGTCGTTGCAGATGCACTCGAGGTAGGTTCGTTAGGATTAATAGCACTCTGGTACCATGATGTGTTAAGTAAGTTGGTTCAACGTTGACTGCAACTGGATGCAGTGAAACTAGAAACAGGCTTCCGACACAGGAGATAGTCCAACACTATTGGACTATCTGATTGCTGTACATAGTCTGCTGTGAGTTGACACTCTATCAATCTAACTGATAACCTCATACTGGCATGACCAGACTAACTCTCTACTTCATGGTGATAGTGCTCACTGGCTTGTGCACTCTTACTATCTCAGGAGCTATGTCCTGTAGAGAGAGGGAGTGTCTTAATGCCCGGTGTGCTTTATAGTGGCGGTGTCCTGTCTGGTGATTGGTTGTTATGTGTCGTGTGTGTTCATTGGTTATCCTGTGTGTCAATCGCTGGCTGTCTGCATCTCATTATATACATGAGTGGATATTATGACACTATTAACAAGCAGTTTTACGCCGGTAATGAGGGTGTTGGTTGCAGAACCCTTCAATTGTGCTGTATTGGACAGTGGCTGCACATCTACTTGTCTGTGGAATTGACTGGTTAAAATGTTACCTGGACTCCTTGAATGCTGAAAATCGTAATCAGGTTAAGAAATTTGAAAGTTCCACAAGTTTCAGGTTTGGGGATGATAATACTCTGAAGTCGCTGAAAAGAGTGGTGATGCCTTGCAATATTGCTGTCGTAAATCATTTCATTATCAAGTGAGATACCTTTGCTTCTGAGCAGACCGCCAATGAAGAAAGCACACATGAAACTGGATATGGAACAGGATAAGGCAACAGTCTTTGGAAAGACGGTGGACTTACAATTTACACAGTTGGGACACTATTGTAGTCCATTACTGACAAATAATTTTTCAAGTAGAGTGGTTAAGGATGTGTTAATGGCAGTTGAAAATGGGACTTTAGCTGATAAAAAACTTGTTGTATTAAAACTGCATAGGCAATTTGCGCATCCGTCTCCTCGGAGGCTGAAACATTTATTAAAGGATGCAGGGGTAAGGGATGAACACTATACTAAACTGATAGAACAGGTTAATGATCGCTGTGAAGTTTGTAGGAAGTACAGAAGGACACCAGCACGACAGATAGTAAACCTACCTTTGGCCAGGGATTTTAACGGTATTGTAGCCAAGGACCTTAAGATCTGGGATAATGCCAATAATATACTTATTTCGCATTTTGTAGATTTAGCAACCAGATTTAGTCAATCAACGATTGTATGAAGTAAAGAAAAGAGAGTAATTCTGGATCAAATCGTGGAAAAACAGATAGGGACAGGAATGGGCCCACCGGCAAAATTCCTTACAGACAATGGGGGAGAATTTGCTAATGATGAGTTTAGGAATATATGTGAAAACATGAATATCACAGTTATGAATACGGCTGCAGAGAGCCCATTTAGTAATGGCGTCTGTGAAAGAAACCATGCTGTAATAGATGACGTGCTCTGGAAAATTTTGGCAGATAGACCGAATTTCAGGCTAAATTCAGCTTTAGCGTGGGTGGTACATGCAAAGAGTTCATTGCAGATGGTTGGGGGCTATAGTCCCTAAAATTCCATCCATTTTGGATGACCAGCTTGGGAAGGGACTACAATTAGCTCTGCCTTTGCTGAGCATTTAAATGCATTACATAGCAGTAGAAAAGCCTTTTTGGAAGCAGAAGTCTCTGAAAGAGTTCGCCGAGCTTTAAGGCATAATGTACGGCCATCAAGTACCGTTTTTCAGCAAGGAGAGATAGTATACAATATTAGAGACAATTTTAATGAATGGAAGGGCCCAGGGAAGATCATAGGCATAGATGGCAAAACAATTATTTTGCAACATGGCAATCAAACTGTATGGGTACATTCATCAAGGACAATGGGTACAGACTACAAATTTTCAAATTTAGATAGAGCAGACAGACATGACGAGGAACCAGGGTCATCTGGTATGCAAATGTTACAGAACTATGAGGACCAGTTAACTGACTTAGACAGGGTTTCTGTCGAGGAACACAACACTTCTAATGAATTAGAACAGGCCATTTTTCCAAAAGGACAACTGCCAAAAGTTGGTACAAAAGTGACGTACGTGCCTGAAGGGTCTTGTCAATGAAAGGATGCAACTGTTATTAGAAGAGCAGGGAAGGCCACTGGAAAGAATAAACATTGGTTGAATGTACAGCAATCAGGGGAGGGAGTCAAAGCAATGAATTAGGAACACGAAGTTCAAAAATGGAGGGCACAGAAATGCAGTGCCAGTTCAGATAGTACATCGGACAGTGAACAGGTCTGCAGGAAAAGGTCGAGAACTATTGAAAGGACATCCCACAGCAGAAGGGAAAGATCAAGCAGTAGCAGTACAGAACGAGATACCAGGCAGGAGAGGGGACGTAGTTTATCAAGGTCTCGGAACATGAGTAAGATTACAAATAATAATAGGAGTAGAAGCCCACATTCACGTGAGATTTTGGTGGCTTCCAATAAATTAGATGAAAAAGTTATCAAAGATGCCAAACAGCAAGAATTGCATTGTTGGAGTGAATTTGGGAGATACACGGAAGTACCGAATAGGGGACAAAGAGCTCTATTCCACAGATGGATTTGCACGGAAAAGGCTCTTCTGAATGGAACTTATAAGGCAAAGGCCAGGCTTGTGGCAAGGGGATTTGAAGAAAACTTAGAAGATCAGGATTTAAGGGTAGATTTACCTACGACAGGAAAGGTTATTTTAAACATCTTCTTGGTTCTATTAGCCACAAAGGCATGGGAATGCAAATCTATAGCAATATAAGATGCCTTCTTGCAGGGGCATCAGCTCCAGAGAGACATTTTTCTCCGTCCTCCTAAAGAGACAGCTAACACAGAAGGGGTACTCTGGAAGTTGAACAAATATGTATATGGATTGAATGATGTGTCTAGAGTCTGGTATTTTTCGGTAAACTCAGTTTTGTTAAAGTTAGGCTGTTGCCAGTTGAAAGCTGATCCAGCAATATTTTACTGGCACTATAAAGGAAATCTTTCTGGCATCTTTATGATGCATGTCGGTGATTTTTTGTGGGGTGGGACTAGTGATTTTGAAGCTATTGTAATCTCTGGTTTGAGGAAAGAATTCAGGGTTGGAAGTTAGGCTTCCGGTGCATTTAAATATATTGGAATGGAAGTCGGACAGGCTAAGTTAGGGGCAACTTTACGTCAGCAATCGTATTTGGAAAGCATCAGCCCAATAGCAATTAGCCGTGGCCGGGTTTCACAAAAAGACACAATGGTTTCAAAGATGGAAAAAGAGCAACTGCGAAGTTTAACTGGACAACTGAATTGGTTACGTAGACAGACTAGACCGTACGTGAGTTTTGATGTCTTAGAGTTGAGTACAAAAATGAATGATCCCAAAGTGGAAGACATAATAAGAGCAAATAAAGCATTGGTCAAACTAAAAATGCAGGAGTGTGTTTTGAGGTTACCTTAGGCTCTTGAAACTCATAGTTTCAAGTGATGCGTCCTATGCAAATTTTTGTGATGGGGTTTCAAGTGCAGGAGATTTTATAATTTTCCTTTTGGGGAACAATGGTAAATGTTGCCCTCTTGTGTGGGAAACAAAGAAAATAAGGAGAGTGGTCAAAAGCACTTTGGCTGCTGAGACGTTAAGCCTTGTAGAGGCAGTGGATATGGCCTTTTATGTATCTCAGATATTGACAGAAATTTTGGGATTAGGTGATTTGGGTAATACACCTATTGAATGTCACATTGACAATAAATCCCTGTGGGAAAATGTGCACTGTACAAAAAGTATCAATGAAAAAAGGTTAAGGATAGACATTGCAAGTTTGAAGCAGATGTTGGACAGAGGGGAAATAGCAAAAATTAAATGTGTCGACAGAAGCTATCAACTGTCAGACTGTTTTACAAAAAGAGGGGCTAGCTCACAGAAACTTTTGGATATTGTTTCTGAAGAGCGCCTGTTTCTGTGACTGTTTTTCTTTCTTAAAAAAATGAAAAAAAAGAAGGGGGAAATTGCGTGTGTGTTTTTGAATTTCTTTTTTTCTCCAAGGAAGGGGAGACTGTTAAGTAATGGGTTAAGAGACATTGCAATTAGTTGTCTCGTTTATGTTAAGTATCTAATAATTGACACTGATATGTAAAGGGACTTCAGGTGGCCTTTGTGTCAGGTGATGTGATGTTAGAGTTTTGTGCAGAGTCTGTTAAAATGAAATAAAGGTGTTGGTGAAAAGGAGCAGAACTTTTGACTATACAACAGCAGCTAAACGTCTAACACATAGTAGACAAAAGAATAATCAACAAAGAACATTGACAAATGGTACATCGACCAATAGTGATTGGTTACAGTGCGTAACAAGGGGCCAAACAAAGCAAACAAAGCAAATACATGATCAAGAGCAGCAGAGGGTGTCGTGAATAATGTTCTTACAGGGAAGAGATCAGTCCGAGGAGGAGTCATTCAGGAGTCCTGTAGCTGTGGGGAAGAAGGTGTTCCTATGTCTGGGTGTGCGGGTCTTCAGACTTCTGTACCTTCTGCCTGATGGAAGGGTCTGGAAGAAGGCAATGCCTGGGTGGGATGGGTCTCTGATAATGCCGTCTGCCTTCCTGAGGCAGCGGGAGGTGTATACAGAATCAATGTGGGGGTGTCAAGCTTATGTGATGCATTGGGCTGAGTTCACCACAGTCTGCAGTTTCTTGCGATCTTAGACTGAGTAGTTGCCATACCACAGGCTTGGTGGGGGCATGAAGTGGCATAGATTGGCATTGATGGGACATGGGGGAGTTTGAGGTGAGTGAGGAGGTGCAAAGGGTGAGGGTTGGAGGACTGTTTTTATTAAAGCTGGGATGAATGCCTGTATCACCGAGGAACAACCCACCTTCGCACCCGACAGACCCGGTGGGTGGCTAGCTCCGAATCCTTTCCGGGCCAGAGTGCCTGGCTCCAGAATAGAAATCTGACTACTCGGGGCATTTTCTCCCAAGTGTGATGTTGGGAATGTTCCTGACTATAAATTCAAGCCCTAGACTTTTCCTGCCCCTACCTGAAAGACTCTGCTTGTAAAATTGCAAATAGCCAATTTTCAACATCCATATTAAATGAATGGATTTAACAATGGATGGGAAATGAGAAGAATCTAGAGCTATATCATAACATCGCCATTTGCATTTTATTCCAACATCCAATACAGCTTGTACATTCCATGTAAGAGTGAGCAAAGGGAAAAGGGAAAAGGAAACCAGATATGGGAAGTCACACAGTTTGCAAATTGGAATGGGAGCCATTGAGTTCAGAGGCTCACTCATTTGTAGCCCCATGCATAATTTAGAGTGACTGAGATAGAAATGGGTGAGCAACTTAAATTATATCAAGTGTTTTGGTTTGTGACAAGTTATTGCCTTTGGGAAGGCCAGAGATGGAGACTCGCTCCAGAGGTACAAGTGATGGGGTCTAGCTGGCTGGGGAAGAAAACATCATGGGCTGGAATCAGGCTCTGAGGAGACACTGGTCCGAGAGGAAGTGAGAATTATACGCTTGGCAAAACCTGGCAGTCACATTTCTGAGGAGTTTGTTCATATTTTGGTTGCCGATGTACCTCAGAATAAAATAACATTTTATCTTAAGAGACCAGAAGACAAAAAAACTGTGGTCTGTCCTAATCCACCCTCTCTAATACCTCTGTTTCTTACTACCTCTTTCTCCAGGTCTGCTGTTGGGAGTGCCGGGGGCAGCGGAAATTAAGTGTTTCGCCATGATGCTCCAGCCATTATGAGGTGTGGGACGACCTTAACTATGCAACAGGTCTTTGCCTGCCAGTCAAGTTTTGTATGATGACATGCAATACACTACACTACTGGACAGCAGTTTTATTTCTATATATATATATTTTTTAAAGGGGCAGCTAGTAACTTTGGAACTATTGAGTGAAACGGTCAATTTTTAAACAATTAACAGAAAGCAAGGAATTATTCACCCTTTTTCCAGAGGTTATTTAATTTTTTCCACATCTTCTGCCACTAATAGTCAATGAGTGAAGACAATGGGCTGAAATGTGTTGCCTGTATGATTAAAGGATGACGGATGTGCTGGAGTTGAAGCAGACAGATGTGCTGAAAGGATGAAACTGCTGAAACAAAGCAAGATAGATTGCCATGCCAGACAATGGAAACTTTATCATATAATGATGCAAAATGAGTCCTCAAATTGCAATGCTACTATACCATTTTTATGCGGCAACAAGTGTTAAAGGTTCAAAATGAAGAACCAAATTATAGTGTTTAGAAACAGACGTGAGATTAAAACAAAGGCGTGATCAAGTTCAGATATTTTGCCATGTTAGCTTAATACTATAATTATATTCATTGTAAAGTATGCTCGAGGAATGCATCTCAGTTCCAGTTTCTTACGAGTACCCCCGGCTGTGCCAGTATGATTCTTCCCCAGTTTTGTGCTCCAACTCCCCCTTAAGTATATCTGCAGGACGCAGTCAGATTGAGTAAAGATATCTTTGTGACATGGAGTTAGATTGAAAATGCCCACATTTATTTTACTCACGATACTTAAAGTCAGTAAACAGAAAATACTTTTATCCCAGCAGTCTGGTCTGTATCTGAACCCAGGTTCAGGAGATGAAAGGTCACTCTTTGAAGCAATGCATTACTGCCCAGTCCTTCCTCTTTATTCGCACGCGTACACACACACACACATAAAATGTAACGCACTAGCACTTATTGGGAAACTCTCTCTTACAGTACATACTAAATGAAGCGCTCTCTCACACAGATCACTATTACACCTGTATGGAACCCTGCCCATCCATAAATAGCACTGCACGCACCTACATGAAAGCTGGATAGGTTTCACTGCTATAAGAGAGTGGGTGAGACCATTAACAACAAAATTATTTTAAAAAAACAAGTCCAAACTATGACTTGACTTTTTAAAATGTCACCATGCTGTTTGCAGGCTGTGAAGCTAAACCCTTTACTGCAGTGTACACTGTCTAGTTTAACCGGCCTAGAATAAAAAAGAATATTAAAGTATGGATCCTAAAGGGACTTGCGAGAACACCCTTTTTATATGGATTCCGAAGCAAAGCAGATAAAAGTGGATCCAGTGCAATTTCTTTTCTGACTAAAAGGGTTTGCAGACACTCCGAAGCACGGTACGTTAAGAATATGTGGCACTAAGACACTACACATGGCAGCATGTGTTTACATTCAAGCTGGAGAGGTTTAAATAAACATGGGTTTCCACCAAATACTTTGTGCCTGAAAGATGATTATTTAATAAACACTGGCCAGTCATTACAATATTTACCTAATAGTTCATGGTTCTTATTTTAAAATCTTTCATTTTCTGTTGCATTAATTTCCTGTTTCTGACATTTGCAACATTTTAAATGTTGCCAGGAAATATAGCTGGTACGTGGAAACCAAAACAAAACTCGCGTCTGTTCTGCCTCCCAATTTCAGCACCCATGATAGGAAACGTTTATTGTCAAGTAAAATAATTGACTGTCTCAAACTCTTAGTCACATAGAACGTTATTGCACTGTTACATCAGTGTGACACATGAAAGCAAGGCTTTTGTTCAAATGAAGGCAATTTATTTCATTTTGATTGCAAAAGGGCATTTTTTACAGTTTTGAAGGTTTAAGCAAGAAATGTTTCAAGTGGCATTATGGTCACAATACACAGCAGACAGACCTGTACACTTAACCCGACTATCTCAAGAGTGTGAAACATTGCAACTATTATTAGATGATAATGATGAATTCAGTCAATTTTTAACATTGAAAAACGTGAGACAAAATCCATTCTGTAGGACATTCCCAAAGCCAAAAGAAGTAAGCGAGGTAAAAGTATGAAAGCATCAGAGACACAAAGCTTGGTTTTCAGAGTATATAGGAGGAAGTGAAGTGTAAGGGAGGTAGGATGTCCCCTGAAAGACACCAATTAGACTAAGAGATAGTGGGATGAATCTTAATTTCAACACAATGAAGAAAGAGGGAGGTGGAAGAAGGACGTTAGATTGATGAAGAAGCAAGATAAATACATTCTTGAGATTCTGACCAGAGGAAATTTGATTGGAGACATTGAACTCTATAGCGGAAAGAGAAAGGATGGGGGTATTGATGAGAGATGCACCAAGACTGAGAGGCAACCATTTTATTACCCACATGTTCAGGGGCTGGTTTAGCTCAGTGGGCTAGACAGCTGGTTTGTGATGCAGAACAAGACCAGCAGTGCGAGTTCAATTCCCATACCAAATGAGAATTCTGAATTCTTCCTCTGTGTACCCAAACAGGTGCCGGAATGTGGCAACTAGGGGCTTTACACAGTAACTTAATTGCAGTGTTAATGTAAGTCTACTTGTGACAATAAAGGTTAGTTATTTATTCAAACATTGAAAATGGAGAACATTTTCAGTATGTTTCTTAGTCCTCAATCACTTAGAACATACAGTGCAGAAGGAGGTTATTCGGCCCATCGAGTATGCACCGACCCACTTAAGCCCTCACTTCCACCCTATCCCCGTAACCCAATAACCCCTCCTAACCTTTTTGGTCACTAAGGGCAATTTATCATGGCCAATCCACCTAACCTGCACGTCTTTGGACTGTGGTAGGAAACCGGAGCACCTGGAGGAAACCCACCCAGACACGGGGAGAACGTGCAGACTCTGTACAGACAGTGACCCGCGGGGAATCGAACCTGGAACCCTGGCGCTGTGAAGCCACAGTGCTATCCACTTGTGCTACCGTGCTGCGGTGAATGCATCAATACTAACTGAATTAACAGATCTAAAGATAAGAAAGAGATTATTCAAAATTCAGTTCTCATCCCAACCATAATATAATTTTTTTTTTGATATAGATTTAGAGTACCCAATTATTTTTTTCCAATTAAGGGACAATTTAGCGTGGCCAATCCACCTAGCCCGCATATCTTTTGGGCTGTGGGGGCGAAACCCATGCAAACACAGGGAGAATGTGCAAACTCCACACACAGTGACCCAGAGCCGGGATCGAACCTGGGACCTCGGCGCCGTGAGGCAGCAGTGCTACTCACTGCACCACCGTGCTGCCCTTCAACCTTACTAGAATAAAGAAAAAAGGAAAAGCAACAACAAAATTCATTGCCCACCACAACACTTTTTCGTTATTTATTCTTGGCATCTGGGTATCACTGGCATTTAATGTTCTGAACTCAGAGGCTTGCTAGACCATATCAAAAGATAGTTAAGAGCCAATCACAGGATATCTGAAAGGCCCAACTTGCTGCACAATTTACAATATCAGACGGGCAATGTTTTTTTTCTCTCAAATCAGTACATTTCACAAAATAATTTTCAGAATTGTAGCATTACATGGAATGTATTTTCGGTTGTAAATATTTTGGGCGTGATTTATGGAAAAGAAACAAGAGTCCCATTTTTGCCTTGTTTAGTGGGGTGTTTATCTGTGCCTGCAGGGCCAAGAACGACCCCACTGATAAATGGGACTCTTTTTTCCCGGGCCTCGTGAGAAATGCATGTACACTAATTTCCTGCACTGTCGAGCCATTTTTCAATGCTGCCCCGATCCCTTGATCCCCATCATGGCCTCCAGACCCCCGCAACACCCCAACATACATCTTAGGGGATCTTCGAGCTCCCCCGGCTCACCCCACCTCATATGGGCAGAGCACCCCCGGGCCCAATCCCTGGCATGGGCAAACTGGCACCTGGAACCTTTGGCACTGACAGGGTGCAGGCTGGCAGTGCAAGATGTCCTGGCATTTGGGGTGCCAGGGTATCATCCTGCCCAGCGCCCGAACATTTGTGGGCCTCTGATTGCCTGTGAGACCCCAGGAATGCCGTTACGCCTGGTCCATGTATATGGAAACCAGTGCTAGACAGAGCCACGGTGAAGTCTCCCAGGCAATGGCCTTCAATCCCATGCCTTGGGATGTCCGGCACAGACATATTCAAGTGAGGCTAACTGTTCATTTGAATATGCAAATCTGGATCCTGTCCATGAGGGCAAGATCCAGATGGCGACATTTTGCAAGACCTTGTTTGATCTCGCGAGGCATTCCAAGCAGTATAAATCTCACGAGAGGCCTCTCGCGAGATTTACTGGCCTTGTCGGGTCACTGAGTCGGGCGCAACGAGACCATATGATCCCGCACCTTTTAGCCTTGTGTGCAATGATGTGTGAAGACAGAGTTGTCCCTTCCACCCTTGAGGGAAAGAGAAGGATATGTTGGGGATAAAAGGGAAAATCACGATGGCACTGTTGTGAAAAGGACAGAGATAGATTGAAAAAAACATGCTCTTGCAGTTGCAATTGAGAAGTGTGACATTGATACGAGGATGTTTAATAGAGGTTTTTCAAATGTAAACGGGTTTCAAAATTGTGAACAGGGAAATTTCTTCTTATTGGAAAGTCATTAATGGGGTGGAATTTGATGGCCCCATAATGATGGGGGCGAGAGTGGAAAATGCAGTGAGCCATTCAATTCTCCATTGACTTCAGCAGGACTGGAAAATCCCACTGGCAGGCGGGACTGTAAAATTATGCCCGAAGAGTTATCAATTTATATATGTGATTGAGAGTGGTTAGTGAGGTTAGGAGAATTTCCTTTGTGTACTGAGTTGTTGGAGCATGAAATAAGATAAGGAAATGAATGAGGCAAGGAAGATGAAGGAAAGTGAGATGAATGCAAAGCGGTGAGATTAATTTTGGATTGCAAAGAGCTAGTCCAGATGCAAAGGTAGAATGGCCTACATCTATGCTGTAAACATCACGGTTTGTAAATAAACGATTGAAGAATTTTTATAGGAAATGTGCTATACACAAGACATTCACAATAAGGAGCGCAGTCCCATGAACTATACTTCATTTAGTTTTTTTGTAGTTTACTTAATGCACTAGTGCCCTGTCGTCTGTCTTCTTAATATGAAAATAGATTTTAACTATTGTACCACAGGCTGACCTTTATAAAGGTTTACTAATGACCTTTACTAATGTCTGGTCTTCATCACTATTTCCTGGCCCTGGGACTGGCAGCTCAAAGCACTGAAGTTAGTGCCATCTAGAAATAATAGAGTTTGAAACAAATTGCAATATGAATTTGAAAAATAACTGCATTTGAATCATATTCCCCAAATCACAATAAATGTGTGCTGAAGTATATGTGTTTCAATGCATTTGCCATAAGAAATTACCTTAGCGTCTGTGTTGCCAGTTGTGTTGTAAATCTTTGGTGGGCCATGGAAGAATGGGAGAAAAATAACTTAATAGTCAGTTACCATCAAGTTAATTCTATTCTGCTTTGGATCTGTCATACAGAGCAGTGAGACAATTAGGTATTGTCACTGGACTAGTAATCCAGAGACCCAAGGTAATGCTCTGGAGACCTGAGTTCAAATCCCACTTTGGCAGATGACCGTGAAACCATTGCTGATTGTTGTAAAAACCCATGTGGTTCATCCTTACCTGGTCTGGTCTACATTTGTCTCCAGACTTCACTGCAAAGTGGTTAACTTTGAAATGGCCTAGCAAGCCACTCAGTTTAAGGACAATTAGTAATGGGCAAAATCCCCAATGTGCCCACATCCCATGAATGAATAAAATGAATAAAAAGAAAAGACAGCACAAGACAATATTGGGCCGAGTCTCCTGAGGAGTTGCAATTAAGATGGAGCACCGCAATCTGACTCAAACATTTGACGTGGGCTATTTCAGAAGTGTGGAGTGCACCTGTTCTGGGAATTGTCTTTGCAAGAACATCAAGGGTAGCCTGCCCCTTTTTACAGCACCACCCGCAAGGAATAGAGTGGCAGATCAATGGGTAAGGAGCCAGGGTTGGAGTTAGGGAATTGGGAAAGGGGGGGGGGGCACGTCTGGTGGTCGGGGGATGTAGTCGTATCGGAGAGCTTTTCAAGGGGGTTAGTCATGAGTTCGAGGGGGGATAATTGGGTGATCTGGAGGAGTCGGGTGGCTAGAGGACTAAGTCAGGACTGGTGAGGAGAGTTGGGAGGTGTTATGCGAGAGAGATATTAGGAAATTGGGTCCAGAAATGAGATCAAAGACGTAGCAGGCAATTTAGGGGTTAAGCAGGCCGAAGGAAAAAAAACTGCTAGCATGGAGTTAGAGGGATATGCCCACACCTGGCTGAGTTTACTGTCCCAGTTGTAGTGATCTGTATACCTCCTGGTACGTAAGGGCTTAACATCTGTAAGTAAGTGCTGGACAACCACTAGGTGGCAGCACCAGATCTAGGTATATAATCTACATTCAGAGGAGAATCCCGCCTCTTTGTATCAGGAGTTACGACTGAGCTGAGTATTAGAGATATAGCTTAGTGAGAAGTGTAGTTAAACATTATATAGACTTTTAAAATCTAATCTTCAGTTACAGTTATTTTTTTTTAATAAACATTTTATTGAGGTATTTTTGGTTTGTAACAACAACAAAACAAACAATTTACGTGAAACTATAATCGTGGTGCAAAAGCCATCTCCCTTCCTTACAGGTCCCACCTTTATTAACCCCCTACTCTAAGCTAAACTAACCCCTTCTGCTGATGATTAATTTTCCGCGAAGAAGTCAACGAACGGTTGCCACCTCTGGGCGAACCCTAACAATGACCCTCTCAAAGCGAACTTGATTTTCTCCAAACAGAGAAAGCTAGCCATGTCTGATAGCCAGGTCTCTGACTTCAGGGGCTTTGAGTGCCTCCAAGCTAATAGTATCCGTCTCCGGGCTACCAGGGAAGCAAAGGCTAGAACGTCTGCCTCTTTCTCCTCCTGGATTCCCGGGTCTTCCGATACCCCGAAAATCGCCACCTCTGGACTCAGTTTTTAACAATGTGGACATGACATCTGCAAACCCCTGCCAAAATCCCCAAAGCTTCGGACATGCCCCGAACATGTGGACATGGTTCGCTGGTCCTCCCGCACATTTTGCACACCTGTCTTCCACCCCAAAGAATCTGTTCATCCGGGCCACTGTCATGTGAGCCCGATGAACGACCTTGGATTGTATCAGGCTGAGCCTGGCACATGTTGCGAACGTATTGACTCTACTCAACGCGTCTGTCCATAGACCATCCTCTATCTCTTCTCTCAGCTCCTCCTCCCACTTGCGCTTCAGCTCCTCAGTCTGCGTCTCCTCTGATCCCATACGTTCCTTGTAAATGTCAGAGATGCTCCCTTCTCCTACCCACCCTCTGGAAACTACCCTGTCCTGAATCCCCCTTAGCGGTAGGAGCGGGAAGGTTGACACCTGTTTACGTAGGAGGTCCTGCACCTGCAGATACCTGAATTAATTTCCCCTCGCCAACCCAAACTTCTCTCCCAGCGCCCTCATACTCGGAAAGCTCCCCTCTATAAACATATCCCCCATCCTCTCAATCCCCGCTCTCCGCCATATCCGGAACCCCCCATCCAAACTTCCCGGGGCAAACTGGTGATTATTACAGATTGGCGACCAGACCAATGCTCTCTCTGCTCCCACATGTCTCCTCCATTGCCCCCAGACTCTCAAGGCCGCCACCACCACGGGGCTGGTGGAGTACCGTGCTGGCGGGAACGGCAGAGGCGCAGTTACCAACGCCCCCAGACTGGTGCCCCTGCATGAAGCCGCCTCCATACGCTCCCATGCCGACCCCTCCCCCACCACCCACTTCCTGACCATGGCTATATTCGCCGCCCAGTAATAGTTACTAAAATTTGGCAGCGCCAGCCCGCCCTCTCCTTGACTCCGCTCAAGCATTACCTTCCTTACTCGCGGGTTCTTGCCCGCCCAAACAAAGCCAGTGATCACTTTGTTGACCCGTTTAAAAAAGGACTGCGGAATAAAGATGGGGAGATACTGAAATACAAACAGGAATCTCAGGAGGACCGTCATCTTCACTGTCTGCACCCTCCCAGCCAGTGACAACAGAAGCGCGTCCCATCTCCGAAAATCGTCCTTCATTTGGTATACTAGTCGGGCCAGATTTAATTTATGCAGCCGGTCCCATTCCCGCGCCACTTGAATGCCTAGGTACCTAAAGCTTCCCCCTACTAATCTAAACGGCAACACCCCCAATCGCCTCTCCTGCCCCTCGCCTGGACCGCAAACATCTCACTTTTCTCCATATTTAACTTATACCCCGAAAACCGGCCAAATTCCCCTAGAATCCTCATGATTTCTTCCATCCCCTCTATTGGGTCCGATACATACAGAAGCAGGTCGGCTGCATAGAGCGAGACTCTATGCTCCACAACCCCCCCGGACCAGTCCCTTCCAGCCCCTTGAGGCTCTCAGAGCAATTGCCAATGGCTCTATAGCTAGCGCGAACAACAGTGGGGAGAGGGGGCACCCCTGTCTTGACCCCCGGTGCAGTCTAAAATAGTCCAATGTTGTCCTATTCATCCGTCCGCTTGCTGCAGGTGCCTAATACAGCAACCTGACCCAGTCAATAAAGCCCCGCCCATATCCAAACCGTCCCAGTACCTCCCACAGATAATCCCATTCTACCCGATCAAAAGCCTTTTCTGCATCCATTGCGATTACTACCTCCACCTCCTTACCTTCTGGGGGCATCTTGATCACATTTAACAACCTTCTTACATTGGCCACCAACAGCTTACCCTTACCAAACCCCGTCTGGTGCACCCCAATAACGTCCGGAACACAATCCTCAATCCTGGAGGAAAAAGATTTGGCCAGCAATTTGGCATCCACATTCAACAGGGATATTGGCCTGTAGGACACACACAGCTCCGCGTTCTTGTCCCTCTTCAGAATCAGCGAAATCGTGGCCTGTGACATCGTCGGGGGCAGCACCCCTCTTTCCCTTGCCTCATTGAACATCCTCATCAACACCGGCCCCAATATCCCAGAGAACCTTTTATAAAACTCCACTGGGTACCCATCCGGCCCCGGGGCTTTACCCGACTGCATGGCCTTCAGACCCTCCACTATCTCTTCCAACTCGATTAGGGCCCCCAGCCCTTCTACCAGCTCCCCGTCCACCTTTCGGAAATTCAGCCCCTCCAAGAAGTGCCTCATCCCCTCCGGCCTCGTAGGGGGTTCCGACCTGTACAGCCTATTGTAGAAATCCCTAAACGCCTTATTCACCCCTGCTGAATCTCCAACCAGGTTCCGATCTCCGTCATTTACTTTCCCTATCTCCCTGGCTGCCTCCCTCTTTCTAAGCTGCTGTGCAAGCATTCTGCTGGCCTTCTCTCCATGCTCATAGATCGCCCCACTCGCCTTTCTCAGCTGCTCCACCGCCCTCCCTGTGGTTAACAAACTGAACTCTGCCTGTAGCCTCCGCTGTTCCCTTAAAAGCCCTGCTCTGGGGTTACCGCATACCTCCTATCGATCTGTAGTATCTCCTTTACCAGTCGGCCCATCTCTGCCCTGTCCACCTTCTCCCTATGGGCCCGTGTCGAGATCAGCTCCCCTCTGACCACCGCTTTCAGTGCTTCCCAGACCACCGCTGCTGAAATTTCCCCCATATCGTTGACCTGCAGGTAGTTCTGAATACATTTCCTCAGCCACTCGCACACCCCTTCGTCAGCCAAAAGTCCCACATCTAACCTCCAGTGCGGGCGCTGATTACTGTCTTTACTAACCTGCAAGTCAATCCAGTGCGGTGCATGGTCTGAGATTGTGATCGCCGAGTACCCTATGTCCACCACCCCTGCCAGTAAGGCCCTGTTCAAAATAAAGAAATCAATCCGGGAGTACACTTTATGCACGTGTGAGTAGAAGGAGAACTCCTTCACCCTCGGCTGCCCAAATCTCCATGGATCCACCCCCCCATCTTCTCCATGAACCCTTTTAGTTTCTTTGCCATTGCTGGACCCTGCCCGTTTTCGAGCTTGACCGGTCCAAGCAGGGTCAATAACTGTGTTGAAGTCCCCTCCCATGACCAACCTGTGCGAGTCCAGGTCCGGTATCTTCCCCAGCCTCCTCTTTATAAACTCCACATCATCCCAATTTGGTGCATGCACATTTACTTATACCACCTGCACCCCCTCCAGTTTCCCACTGACCATAATGTACCAACCTCCCACATCCGAGACTATTCTACCCACCCGCCTCAAACATCACCCGCTTATTGATCAGGATCGCGACCCCTCTAGTCTTTGAGTCTAGTCCCGAGTGAAAGACCTGACTGACCCAGCCTTTCCTCAATCTAATCTGGTCATCTCCTGCAACATTACCACGTCTGACTTCAGTCCTCTAAGATGCGCGAACACACATGCTCTCTTGACCGTCCCATTTAACCCTCGAACATTCCAGGTGATCAGCCTAGTTGGGGGGCTCATTTCCCCCCCCCCCTCCGCCAATCAGCCTTCCCCTTTTTTGGGCCCGCCTCCAGCCCATGCTCCGCGCCTCCACCGGTCCGCCCCCAGGCAGCCTCCGCCCCTAACCTCCTCTCTGTCCCTTAGCCCAAGTCCCTCCCTCGTCAGCAGAACATTTACAGCCCCCCCCCCCCCCCAGTAACAACACTCTGTAACCCAGCCCCTTTAATAAACCAAACATATGCACCCCCCCCCCCCACTGTGCTTCCAAGAGCTAGCCCGCCCAGCTAGCTTGGTGGCCCCCATCCCTGGCGCCGGATAGTCTCCCACCTATGGTTCCCTCCCCACCCTCCACCCCCGCTCATAGAAACATACTCCAACATCAAACAATCCCCACACAATTGCCCACCAGAAAAACACCAAGATCTAAACAAGCACACCTCCATCCCCCAACAGTGCAAATGAAAACCTTAACTCCCTCAGCTATACCGCTGGTCCCAAATCAATGCAAAAGGCGTTACAAACAGCTTCCACAAAACAAAAAAAGAAACGTTTTTTAAAAGAACAGAAAAACATACAAAAAAAAACCATGAACGTTGCAGCAAAGTTCAAAAGTTCTCAGTCCACCACCAGTCCTTTCCTTTTCGTGAAGTCCAGCGCATCCTCAGGCGACTCAAAATAAAAGTGCTGTTCCTCGTGCGGGCCGGATAAACTGTCCGAACTTCACCTTTTTCTTAAAAAAGATCAACCTAATCTGGTTGAAGCCTGCTCTTCTCTTGGCCACCTCCACACTCAGGTCTTGGTAAACCCGCAGGATACTGTTGTCCCACTTACAGCTCCATGTCTGCTTGGCCCACTGTAAAATGCGCTCCTTATCCAAGTACCTGTGGAATCTCACCACCATTGTGCTCGGGGGGGGTCTCTCATTCGCGGCTTCCTCGCGAGTGCTCTGTGAGCCCTGTCCACCTCCAAGGGCCGGGAGACTGCCTGTCTCTGCGATGTATGCCCCAGCGTCCGCTCCTTCGGACCCCTCTGGGAGCCCAACGATTCTCAAGTTCTGCCAGTATTCTCTAGGTCCTCCACTTTCTCCTGCAGCTTCTTCTGCTGGTCTCTCAGCATCCCCACCTCCAACTCCACTGCAGTTTGATGTTCCTCCTGCTCAGCCAGCGCCTTCTCTACCTTCTGGATCGCCCGATCTTGGGCGTTCAATCTAAGCTCCAGCCGCTCAATTGACTCTTTTATCGGGTCCAAGCAGTCCCATTTCTGCTTAGCAAAGCCTTCCTGAATAACTTGCATTAGCTGCTCCGTTGACCGCTGGATCGACAAACCAGAGGTCCTGTCCTCCGCCATGCTGTCTCCTGCTGCAGCTTCAGCCCAAGCCTTCTCTGTCTTTCTGTTTCTGCCTATACAAGCACTTCTAGTCCTTCTCTCCATGCACCGATGTGGGAATTCAGTACACAATTGCCTCTGTCATCAGTTTTACAATTCAAGTCTGGTAGAAAATCGGGGGGAAAGGTCCAAAAGTCCGACCAGGGCAGGAGCCATCAAATGTGTGACTTACTCCTTCATAGCTGCCACCGGAAGCCCAGTTATAGTTATCGAAGACTGAACAAACTCATAGTTAATTTATAATCGTTACTCAATAAATGGTATTTGCTTAATTTGAAGACTGATTGTGTTTCTGAACATCAACCATCAGACCATTCTGGAAGTTAGCAAAAGAGTAAGAAGATATTACTATAACGTGGGGGAGCATGGTGGCGCAGTGGTTAGCATTGCTGCCTCATGGTGAAGAGGTCCCAGGTTCGATCCCGACTCTGGGTCACTGTCCGTGTGGTGTTTGTACATTTCCCCCGTGTTTGCGTGGGTTTCACCCCCACAACCCAAAGATGTGCAGGGTAGGTGGATTGGCCAGGCTAAATTGCCCCTTAATTGGAAAAAAATAATTGGGTACTCTAAATTTTAAAAAAAGGATGTTACTATAACGTGATATAACATGGTACCAAGACATGGCTTCGAAAAAACTAGCTTGATAGATTAGGAAAATCAAGAAAAGAAGAAACTAGTAGCTGCTATTTAACTGGGGAAGCTTCGCAGCAAACGGATCCTTCGCAGAAAACCACCTTGATGGACCACACACAAGCTCCACGGCAACGCAAGACAACCGGTAATCTAAATTCTAATTGGAAATTGATCAAGCAACAATTTCGAATCTACTTAGAAGCTACTGATTTAACCACCGCTACTGGTGCTAGGAAAATTGCATTGCTTCTATCAATAGCAGGACAGCATGCAATTGAAATATATAATTCATTCCTATACTCTGGAGGTCAGAACAAGAGCAAATTTGATGTAATACTAAGTAAACTTGATGACCACTGCAAAATACAACACCAGTCAGACTTAAACTCATTAGTGGGAATACACAGGATACCCCAGATCCACTGTGCTTCAGGACCCTCCTGTCTGACCAGCCGTTATCCCATTATAAGTCCGATAGCCTCTTTGTCCGTCAGTGGGAGGTAGGTTGCTTTTCAATAGAATGGCTCTGTTCTTTTGTATAAATGGGAGTTGGCAATCAAACAGCCACGATAACAATGATGGGTTCAAGCCTGGAAACCCCAGCAGAAAACTTTGTTTGAGGGGCTGGGTGGAGCTTAGCAAGAGAGCAAGAGTAAGAATCCTGTTTTGAACAGGTAAAGGAGAAGGCGTTGGAAATCGACTGAAAGACGTCATGATAGTTGCGAAAATGGTTCTGAATGAATTTCCTGAACAGAAGAAAAATTGCTTCGTGAATGTGCTTAGTGCCTTTGTCTGCCTGTGTAATTGGCATGAGAGCTACATGTTCTGTTAAAGTGCTGTCTAATGGGAACTAAGGTTAAGAAACTACATGTAATCTGTTATTGTTAGGTTGAAGTTTAAAACGTAAAATATTGTTTTCTTTTCTTATAATAAATTTTGTTTATAAAATAACCAAGCCCTGTTTCTTATGTTATCACTCCTGGAACAAATCGATTTTTCCGCACCGCCATAAAACTTAAAAAAGTCTGGTCCTCTTAGCCACTGCTCAGAGCTGACCTGGCATCCGTAACAGAGGTCAGGAGGGTAATTGGGAGGGTAGTCCAGGGAGTTCAGTGGGGATGGTTGATGGGGGATCAAGTGTGTACTCAGGGGGTCCAGAGGGGAGCCATCAAGGGGTAGTCGGAATCGGGGGGGGGGGGGGGGGGGTAGCGGGGGGGCAGTAATTTGGTGGTTGGGAGTATAGTTGGGAGTCTAGGAAGAGTGAATAGTTTAGTTACCTAGAAGTTAGAACTGGTTTTAAAATTAACTGTTCCTTGGTAGCTATTTTGTTCAGTAAGATGGAACCATCTGAAGTCTCCGAATTTAACTCAGAGGTTCAGAGGATTCCAGGCACGGGGAATTGCCCATCGAAGTCCAAACTTCCTGCACAATTACCTTGTATTCAATGTGTCAGGACATCCAAGGGTTCCGGGGGTGGAGTACTTCTGGGTATGACCATCAGGAATCAGGAGATCAGAAGTTCTGGGCCATAATTTAAAACACTACAAAGAAAGAAATTGGGTGGAATTCTCCATTTCTGTGGCTCTGTGCCGACGCTGGCGTGGGACCCATTGTGTTTCAGGACCAGCAAATCTGTGCAAACCCCTCACCGATTCTGGTACTGGTGAGGGGCTAGCACTGGTGCCGCGTAAAACGCCACGGATTGCGCTGAAAATGGCCGAGTCCCAAACTGCACAAGGGCACGGCTGATGATCTGCACCGGTCGAGCCGTACAACATGGCGCCGGACATGCATGTCAGCTTACCCGCAAACCGTGACTCCACAGCCCACCCCTCACCAGTCCCCCCAGCCCGAGCAGATGCCCCCCCCCAGCCAGCAGCATGGATCCTGGTCGAGTGTGGTGGCGCTGGACACAGTCTGCAGCCGGCATGCCGTCGGTAACTCGGCCAATCGGGGGCGGAGCATCATGGGTGGGTTGGCCGATGACGCGCCAATGGCGCTGAAATGGTGCGCAGCATGCGTCATGGTGACGTAATTTTGTTGAGTATCAGAATGGCGGACCGGTGACGGCCCCGATTTTGGAATTGGAGTCCAGTCTCCTCCTGATCGCCGAACACGATTTTGGCGTTGGGCTACAATCCTGCCCATTGTGCCCATGTAGTGCTTTTCACATCCAAAGAATAATGCAGTCAACTAATTTGATTTGAATTGTAGGAATTGTTATTATATAGGTAAATATGCCCACCAGCATGCATGCAGTTAAGTCTGGGGGTAATTACCATTTAATCTATCTTTTGTTGTTGGCCGGGACGCCAGAAGAACCCTCCTGCTTTTATTCAAATAGGGACATTGGTATTTTATTTACATCTCGACAGACAGAACCTGGGTTTAACATCACACCTAAAATATGATACGCCTTGGTATTGCACTGAAGGGTCAGCCTAGATTCAATGCAAAAGTTACTGGAGTAAGGTTTGTCAGTATAACCTCTGATTCGGAGGCAGGAGTGTATCCACTGAGTCAAACTGGCACTTAAAATCAAATCATTCCAAAGCACACTTCACGAGAGTGAAAGAAAGTGTGCTTTTGGGAATAAATAGCCCTTGCAAACTGCTGGGTCACTTTTACCCTTGTTCCAAAGTTCTGACAAACAAACAAGGAAAGTGCATTGGAAATGAATTTAGATTGAAGCACAACTTATCTATTAGCACCACAAAATAACATAGTTGAAACACTGCCTCTTGTTCTAGATTTTGGCCCAATATAAAATTAGAAAGACTTTAATCCTAATACTGCTTTGGGGCACAGTTTAATAGCACAACAAAGATTGGCACTTTCTATGGGATTTATTATAACAAAATTCTTAATGAAGCAATAATAGATAAAACAAAAGGTTCATTAACAATCTAGGGGCACACCTCATATATAATTCTATCAATTCCACTGGAAGTCAGAATTGAGCAAACTCACAAAAAGAGTGTCAATAGAGGCTGCTCTGGATCCCATTCAAGAGTAGTCCAAATTTGATGAGTGCATATAGGCATGCAAGCATCATTGTCAATTCAAAATATATTACTAAAACTTTACTTGCAGCTCCGTTTGATAGAGGTGGCTTTGGAAATTACTCAAAAAGCAGTCATGATGTGATAACAGAAAGAAATATTCAGAGACATGCAAATCCCACTGTAAATTCAAAATCCATTACGGCGAATTAATTGGGCTCAAAGCTTTATTTTGATTGAATGCAAAATGCATACTTACATAAACAAGGACTGACCAAAATACTTTAAACCTCCTGCAATCAATGGAACTATCAGCTATGAAGCCTTAATTGGAAATTTGGTGATGTTAGGTAAATTTGTGAAATGATATCTTACAGTTAACTACTTAGGCTGTGAATTGCTGCAATAGGTTTCATTCCCCAAATTGTGCAGTTAACGTCCAGGAAAGAATAGATGTTAAGAGGCCAAGCATCCGGGTGTCTAAAATGTTACTGGCAGTGGAACGGCACCTGGAAATAAGCCACTGCCTGGATTGGAGGTTATAATTTGTGACATTTATGGCTGATGTTATAAAACAGGTTGCTGAGGCTGTCGATGAAACCCTGATTAAAAGTGAATAACTAAAGCAGGGTTGTAGCATGCTTAAGGGACCTTGGAAGATGCACCTATAAATTCAGTTTAGATATGATGCCAAAGGGAGGATATCAAAGTAGAATTCTGGCCCAATGTGACTGCCGTTATTCTGGTCAGGGAAGCATTTTAAAGTCAATGGTGTGCAACTCCTTGTCGTGCTTTGATGTGGGTCTATCACTGCTGCGTACTCAGAAAATGTTGCTGTACTTGATGGTACAGACTGTCATGGCGTTCACAATATGCAAAGACATGGATCTTGGTTCTTTTGAAATGGAAATCAAATATGGCTTAATTTAGTTATGTGGAATTCGCAGGTTACGCTATTCAAAAGAGAGTTTTAGAAACCAACCTAGGAGAATTCCTGCTTCTGAAAGGAGCCAATAATTAATGAGAAAAATAAGGTTACTCATGGTCCATGACTAACAAGCATTTATAGGTTTATAATATCGATAAGAAATTAAAGTTGGGAGAGGGAAATCATTTTTGACATTTGGGTACAAACACTTTTACATGGTTAAATTAGGTTCAGGTTATTAAGGGCAGCATCATAATATCCCCCCTCCCACCGCCAAGGTGATTAAAACAGCCTTACAATTCTGTATCTCTTATTTTCTTTCCAATACACTCTAAATTAATCATCAAATAACTCTTTTCAGATGTCTGACGGAAAATGTGGAGGGGATGTTGGTGGTGGGGAAGGATGAACTTTATTAGTGATATGCATCTGAGCAGCTTGAGTAAGAATTTCAAGGGAATGAAGACAATTCTATTATAGTCCAATTCTGACTCTACAAAGGCCCACGTAGACAATTGGCTGAACCTCAAATACTTTTAACTTTAATAATAATGACTGTTTTTTACGCAATATTGAAACCAGATCAGTTGTAGTGGGTTGGCACTGGTAACTAAAAACACTACATATTAACATACTTATATGATTAACTACAGTAGTGGTTTACTGATAACAACCTGCTTATATCGGAAGACTGCTAGCAATGTATTAATTCTATCAGGGATCTGTGGAACTTGTAAGTTGTTGCTAAAGGAATAAAGTTTTAAGATTTATATTTCTGGATGGTGAAGTAACCAGAAACTTTTTAGAACAATGCAATTTTGAGAGCGTAGCTATGAATCAAGTAGCGACATGTTGTACTGTATCTAGCAGAAGTATCTAGGCTGTCTCTCTGTAATATTTGGCATTAAAAAATTAAGGAATGCATTTATTTATTTCCATTAATTTTCTTGATCTGATCATGAACTCATGTGATTAAAATTCGATTGTGGGAAATGATTGAAAAATCTTTTTCTTGAATGACGAAAAATAAATATTCCCAAGCATTCCAGTTACCTGTAAATGTTTCGCAATTACTTTGTGCAAATAATTCTCTGTACTTTAAATGCTAACATTTGAGCTGTCAAACATCTAATAACTTGCATTTGTTATTATATATACTTTAAATGCTAACACTTGAGCTGTCAAACATCTAATAACTTGCATTTGTTATTATATAAAGTTAGATTTAATTCCTATCAAGGATTCAAAACTTTCTCCCTCATGAGTGTGCGCCTGTGTGCATGAATGTGTGTTGTTTGCACACACGTGTGTGTATGCGTGTTTGCGTATGAGTGTGTGAATGTGAGTGTATGTGAGTGCATGTGTGTGTGTGCATGCGTGTGTGCATATATGTGTGCATGTGCGTGTATGTATTCATCTGTATTATTATTATATTATTATGTGTGTGTGCATATGCGTGTGTGTATGTGCTGTGTGTGTTTATGTGCATGTGTGTGTGCGTGTCGGGGCAAGATTCTAAAAGGTTTGCACCTGCGAATGTTCCGTATGTTCAGAGTTCTACACTTCTCTGTCTTTTGCTGTCTCACAAGGCTCTTGAAAACTGATTAATTTCTGAAGTTCGATTTGTCTACCAGAGATACGGGGCTGAATTTACTGACCACCTCGCTGCATAATTTTTGGCGGTGGAGGCGGCCCGCCAGCGGGAACTACCGGTCCCGCCATTGTCAACGGAATTCCCTGTTGACTGCACCCCTTGTCGCCAGGAAACCCGTTCGCCAGCGCGGACCAAAATTTCCCGCCGACGTGATCAGCCGGTGAATCCCGCCCATGATTTAACAACCTTTATTCCTTTCATAGAAGTAAAACTACCATATCCAGGTTGAACCACAGATGCTCAACTTGATACAGTTTGGAAAATTATAAGTAATGCTCTAATACTCTAATCTCGCTCCTCAGTCATGAATGTAGTTAGTCATTCGGTGAGTAGGTTTAGCCACATGCAGATTATTTTTGTTGAATCTGACCAATCAGCTGCGTCATACTGATGTATAAAGCCGAACCACACTTGCTAAAGTTAAAACGTTATTTGGTGATGAATTTGGTCAACTGGATGTCCAGAAGAATGTGCTCGCCAGTTCAGTATGGGACACCGGTTTGCTGTCACCTCTCTTTGTCTTCTTTCAAAGCAATCAGAGTTCACATTCATCGTGACCAGTAATACCCCAGAGACTAAAGGCTTCAGGTTCAAACTCGATGCAGCTCCACAGCATAGCCAAAAGGTATATGCTGATCCTGAAACATGCAGTCAGCCCCCATCTGGTCCTAATTCCACACCTGGCCCTCAGCTGGAGAACACCACATCTGCCAATGGATGCAGGAGGTTGCACGGTCTAAAATACAATTAGACAACGTTAGCCAGATTTTTGATTCAAATGGGATTGAGTCATGCTGGCAGGAAAGTGGAGTTAAGGCAGCAGTCAGATCAGCCATGATGTTGGAGCAGGGCGAAGAACTGAACAGTCTAATCCTGCTCCTATTTTTCATGATTTTACAACTGTTTTTCATACGGCTAAGACAAACATTCCAGTACTCCCTACCCCCAGAATAAAAAACTTTGGTGTTCTTAGGTGGACTTGACCAATGAACTGGAGGAGGTCTGATAAATCCATCACATTGAAAAAAGCTGACTGCTTTGTGCTGCAGATGTAAGGATCTTTCTATGTTGCCATGAAGCAACATACAAGAGGGTGAAACAAGGAAATGGGTCTCCAATAAGATGTTTGACCTAACCTTCTGTGCACTTCAGTGGCAGGACGTGCCTGCAATAAAAAGAGTTTTGCTTCTCTTTATTTCAAAACATTAAAAGAACACATTGAAAAAACTTCCATCCAGAAACTGCATTGAGGTGAAACTGGCCTGGGGCAGCAGTGCGATAGCAGCTCATAGTGAATCAGTAGCCAGATTTTCATTTAGTTCAATGTTTTTTTCTGCTGAGATTTTCAGAACGACAGTTCAAACTTTCGGTTTTAGCACTGCCAGGATGCTTGGATGGCACAGCCAGGGTGCCAGGGCTCCAGGCTGACAGTGCTAAGGTTCCCAGTTGCCAGGTTGTCACTGTCAAGGGCCAGGCCCGGGGAGGAGAGGCTTGCCAATTGGAGTGGCATGAGGGGGCGGGGTTCTCAGGGGCCTCGGCAGGTTTGGGGTCGAGGGGGGAGGGGTCCAGAAGGCTGAAAGGGGGTGTGGATAGGTCAGGGCTGCCAATCAAAATGACGTCCCAATCTGCGAGCAGCTGTTCCTGTTGGCGAGTTGATCTCTCTAAGTGTGGCCTCGGTGGGGATAAACAGGCATAGCCGCAACCGAAAGTCTTAGGTGATATACCTATCATGGTTGAATAGCTGTCAGTTTGTTCAAGCTATGAGATGTAGGTGTGAGAGTTACAGCAGCGCTAAATATGTGAGAATGAGGTGAGGCTATGAATGTGAGGTATGAGTTGTGATTGATAGAGATTATTGGTCGGTGATATACTGTACTGATGTACTGAGCAACATCTGAGGCGAGTGCTACAGATGGTGGAACATGATGCTTAAGGTGAATTCTCTGATCTTGGCCATTCGTGTTAGCTTATTGAATGTCCCGTAGCCTTGCGTCAAGTCCCTCGGCGCTCAACTCCTGGCATTGTCTGCCATGTCTAAAAGCCCCAGCTGTCTTCGCACAATTGGTCTGGAAAGCCAAGAACAGAAAGTCCTGGACAATCTCAGCAGGTCTGACAGCTGCCCGCTTTGACAAAGGGTTATCCAGACTCGAAACGTTAGCTCTGCTCTCTCTCTCTCACCGATGCGATATGACCTGCTTAGACTATGCAGCATGTTCTATTTTCGTTTCAGATTTCAGCATTCGCAGTCATTTGCTTTTGTCTGGAGAGTCTCCTGGATCCCCCTGGAAAGAGAACCTCTAATCTCCTCTTCCAGCAAGGCCTCCAATGCAGCCTCAGAGGACCTTGGAACTTGTGCTCTCTCCTGCTCTTCCATGGTTCCTGTTCACACTCTTTTACAAATGTGTCATCGAATCACAGAATCCCTACAGTGCAGAAGGAGGCCACTCGCCCTTTGAGCCTGCATCAACCCTCTGAAAGAGCACGCTACCTAGGCCCAAGCGCCCACCTGTGCCCGTAGCCCAGTAACCTTTTGGACAATTTAGCAAGGACAATCCATCTATCCTGCACATCTTTGGACTATGGGAGGAAATTCAGGCAGACACGGGGGGAACGTACAAACTCCACACAGTCATCCAAGGCTGGAATTGAACCCGTGTCCCTGGCGCTGTGAGGCAGCAGTGCTAATCACTGTGCCACTGTGCCATTCACCACGTCAGCACCTTCTCCAACTAGAATGAGCCTATCCTTTCAGGGTGCTTTAAGTAACATTGGCTAGTTTTACACAGTGCAATCCTGAGCATACAGTCACCCAAGAACAAGCATTCTGAAAATTAGCACGAAACACAAAGTCGTTGTTCTGTCCGTGTCGGAATCAACAGGCATGGGTTTGCGAGTCTGTTTTCCGGAGGCTGTTGAATTCAGCCCCGAGTGACTCTTAATTATGCCACAGACTACTTGGGACTCCCATTAAATCTCCCTGCCTGTTCCATATGAGGGTGAATGCCACACTGCCAGAACCTAATCCTCAGGCTCAAACTGACATGGAGGGGGTAATTTTGCATCGCCTCTGACGTCAGCGAGAATGGCAATGCGGACGCAAATTCCCATGAGCATCAGGAATCGAAATTCTCGCTGGCGAAATTTCCATTTCCTGGTTTTCCATGCCTCTCAATGGTGACATAATGAGGCTCATGTCCACAAAGGGCGAGAATCTCGTTTTAATAGATTTACAAACTTGTTATTCTCATTACCAAGCCCCCCTGACACATCATCCCCACTCATTGAATATTGTAGCCACGTAAAATGGCTGCGTTCCGATTAATCTGGGCAAAACCCAGTTTAAAATGGCTAACCCGAAAGACTGCTGGAAAAAGCAGCTAAGAAGACACAAGCAGGCAGCTGCAGACAGTATTGCATATTCTGCTCTGGGAAGTTAGCCCAGATCAATACTCAGGGCTAGCAACAGCCCATCAACCCAGGTATTTGCAGTTTCATTCAGGACTGTTTGCAGCCCATCTATTCAGACATCCACAGTTAAATCGGCTATCCTGGGAACAATTGCAACATATTAGCAATTGAATACCGGGCCAGACCTGTCGGCGCCTGCAGTGGCCGAAACAAAGACAGGTGAGCGACCACCCCCCGATCGAGGAATCGCCTCACCATTGGACACATCGACCCCAGAGATTGGGGACAGATCCAATCACTTGGGACTCAGGGTCAAGGGCCGCCCCGGGAGGCGGGAAGCCCCTGGGCCCTATAAAACTGAGGGTCCAAGTTCAGATCTCTCTCGCTCTCCTCTTCGCCTGCTCGAGACCTTCGCAAGACCAGCCACCGGCAACTGTAAGTTTGAATCCAGCGATCGCTATCCGGTAGAGACACCTAGCCACCGACCTGTAGCAGCCTTTTGAATCCCGCGGGCCAGATCTGATTGGACAAGCCATTCGTTTCCCTGACCTGGTGGGCTCTTCCTAAGTTAAGTATTGGCCAGTAGTGATAGGCTTATTATATAGAAAGTAGTATTAGGGTATTAATATTGCTTGTTGTATATAATAAATGACCGTTGTTTTAATCCTTACTAAGCGGTGTGCTGTATTATTAATCATAACCTGAACTTGAACCACGTGGCGGTATCATAAAGATACCTGGCGACTCGTGAGCAAAGGTGACGTAATCAGAGCCAATATACTAAGGTTAAAAAGAGCAACAATATTCAAACCTGAGATTTACAACAGGTTCGGAAAAACGTGAATCAGTTGAGACACGTCCTGGGGGCACAAAGCTAAGCATACCCCCCTGGGGTCGGTGGGAGAGACGGACATGCCCTGGCATGGGGCAGCACCACTGGTGGTGAGGTTCGCATAATGTTTGTCGTGGGTAGGAGCCCCGATGCTGATGCTTGTGGTGCAAGGGGTGGTGAAAGCCCTGATGCTGATGGTGATGGGGTGCCCCCGATACTTGAAGGTGGGGTATCCCCTGTGTCGTGGGGAGGGGTGGGGGGAAATGTGTCAATTTTAAAGGGCCTCTGGCCTCACTGATTCTATCAGACCCCACCCTGCCACTGTGATGGCGTAAACTCTCTTTATTTAGAGAGGCCCAAGATTCAAACTAAAAACCCGGCGGTGCGGCTGGACAGATACACACCGGGATTCAGCCTGACACTGGAAAGGTATGGAAAATACGGGAAAATTCGGCCCTCTGGTGTTTATTCGTATTTAATAATCATAATAATAATAATCGCTTATTGTCACAAGTGGCCTTCAATGAAGTTACTGTGAAAAGACCCAAGTCGCCACATTCCGGCGCCCATTCGGGGACGCCGGTACGGGAATTGAACCCGCGCTGCTGCCTTGTTCTGCATTGCAAGTCAGCTATTTAGCCCAGTGTGCTAAACCAGCCCCATTTACAGTAATTATATACAAAAACACGACAAGTTACTGATGGTGTGTTCTGAAGGCAACCGTGATCAGTTTCATTTAAAAATAGCTATTTATGCCATAACATTGAGAATGCACATGATTCTTGGACTGGATGACACTTCCTGGTGCTTTCACAATTCCAGGCATGAACATGAAGACTAAGTGTTAAAAATTGAAATAGAAAAAGAGTGCAGTTCGCACCAGCCATGCAATATAACTGTGGTGGTGATGGCAGCTACAGAAGGTGGGCAATACGCCCGTACCATCTGCCGGCAATAAAATGTTATCCACAGTTTATTGATACCATCTTGAACTGAACCACATAAACATCTAAATGTACAGACAAAATTACAAACATTGGAGGAAAACAGAAATGAGAGGTGCATAATTTTTAATCGCAGAATTGTACGTCTGCAGACTTTAGCGCCAAAAAATTAAACCAGAGTGCCAAGTACTTATAGAAGATTGAACACCTCAAGTATGTGTCTGGAGACATGTGAAATATCCTTTACTAACCAGCATGTGTTATAAGCAAGACATTTAATGTTCTATTAGTTACATGATAAAAGTAGGGAGCACGATTCTCTATTGGCTGACGCTGGAATCGGGAAACGAGAATAGGTCTGACACCAAAATCTCGGCGCGTGCCGAGTTCACGGTAAATCGCAATGTGATCCAGAACACCCGTACAGTAAACGCCGTTGGCATTTCATTAGCAGGCCTGACCCGGTATTCTCCGGGGCCTCCATGATTATCCGTCCCCAATGGGCCGAATTCCCGACGGCGAGGTTCACTTGTGCTTTTAAAATGGTGAAACATGCACCGTGGCTGCTGAGGGAGAGAGCGGGAGTACGGAGAGAGTCCAACATCGCTATAGTTTGCTGACAGTTGTGCCACTGGGCTTCTGCCATGGCCAGGTGGGAGTAACGGTGGAGTGGCCAGGAGGTGGGTTGTGGGGTCAGGGTGGACGGACACGGAACACCATTGCCGCAGCCGACAAGGCAGCCATGCAGCTGCGCATGCCACCGACTGCCCACTGTGAAGTTAGGGCAACAGTCGTATGGATGTCCCCTCAGGCCAACCCCTAGGTGCCCTCTGGCCCCAGCCGACTCATGAGCGTTATGGGTGCGCTCCAGCACAGCCAGTGCCATCTTGTTGGCTGGGATGGCGTGTGAGGGGAGTGAAGTGTGTTTATGCGGCTGCAGCTTTTCGGCCTCCTGAGTGTCAATTGCGAATCTGGGGCGGGATTCTCCGTTGTCCAAAGCCGATATCGTAATCGGCAATCGGGAGGAGAATCCCTTCCGAGGCCCAAATCGTGGGGCCGGTGCCGGTTTCACGTTGGTTTTCGAGTCTGCGCCCCCTCCAAAATGGCGTCATCGCGCCAAGTGCCGTTGAAAGGTCAAGTGTGGCAAGAAACCACTAATCACCAATTAAGAACAATCTCCATTCCATTGGAAGGCCCTCCAGCAATGGTCCGCCCTGGATGGGCCGAGTTCCCGACCTTACGGTTGACATGTGGTCTGAGTGGTCGGTAACCCGGCGTGGTGGCTGCGGACTGGGTCCAGCGTCGCCACACTTGGCCAGGATTCATGCCGCTAGCCGGGGGGCTTCCACGAGGGCTGGGGGGAATGGTGGGGTGTGGCCAAAGGGTGGCCTGTGGGTTCGCATTTGGGGGGTCGGGTCCGTGCACGGATGGCGCCATGTTGTACGGCACGACCGCTGCAGGCTGTCGCCGTGCTCATGCGTGGCCAGGGACCTGGCCATTGTCTGGCTGTTTTTTGCGTGAGAGCCAGGAGTTTCACCCGGCACTGCTGCTAGCCCCTCACCGGTCCCGGAATCGCTGAGGGTTCGGCGCTGATTTTGGCGTTGTATAACGCCCGCAAATTCTCAGTTTCAGCCGGTACTTAGCCACTGAAATGGAGAATCCAGCCGCTGGTGAATCCCCTCAAAGGTCGTTGTATCTGTCCAGGTGCGGTGCCAGTTTTGCTTTCGTGGAAGTCCACGAATCCTGCCCCGGCATTAACACTTTGTTTCAGGAAAACAAATCCAGCCGAGGAACTCCCATTCTCTTTCTGCAATTTCCTGGCCTTTCTCTCCTCGAAAATTCCTTCATTAATATTGAGGAATCTCAAAGAAAGTTTCTAATGCGGAGGTGAAACTATCCACTTCATTTCCATTGTGTCAACGACACCACTCCTTTGACATCAGCACGTTAAGCCACAGCTTGGGTTTTAACCCTCAGATGTCCCCGTGATTTTCAGGCACAATCTACCGGCAGCATGCCTTGAGCATGCCAGTTAGCTAGCGGGAGGGGCCAGAATCGTGAAACACGCCAGGCGGCAATCGATTTCCAATATAACTGGCCTGGTCCCGTTGGTGAGATCCGGATCCCAACACGGTGTGGCGAGAAACCACTAATCACCAATTACGACCAATCTCCATTCCATTAATGGGTAGGATCCCCTATCGAATGGCCTCCTGTGATCTAACCGTCTCCCCAGCAAGCAGTCACGTTGAAGCTGTTCAGTACAACTATCAAAGTCACAGAGATAGCATGGTAGCAGAGTGGTTAGCACTATGGCTTCACAGCACCAGGGTCCCAGGTTTGGTACCTGGCTTGGGTCACTGTCTGTGCGGAGTCTGCACGTTCTCCCCGTGTCTGCGTGGGATTCCTCCAGGTGCTCCGGTTTCCTCCCAGAAGTCCCGAAAGAAATGCTTGTTAGGTGAATTGGACAATCCGAATTCTCCCTCGGTGTACCCGAACAGTCGGCGGATTGTGGCGACGAGGAGTTTTCACAGTAACGTCATTGCAGTGTTAATGTAAGCCTACTGGTGACAATAATAAAGATTATTACAATTAGGGAGCAGTCGGAGATCTCCAGAATCTTCAAGGGACATTCCAGGGTGACCGGCTGGCTTTTTGGGGGATAAGGGGTCCCATTTTGGACCTGTTAAATGACACTAGTACAGAGTCTGGTGACTAATGCGAAGGGCACCCTGGATGGCCCAGCACCATCAGATGGAGACCCTGCAGGAGAATTGGCATGTAGTCAGTCGGGGGGGAGGATCATCATCCTGGCATGAACAACTCAAATGTGACAGGTCATCTGGGTGCAGGCCGGTGGATACTCACGTCTGCTTGACGTTGATGACCGCTCTGTCCTTGGCCACCCCTGCGATCACCACGACCCCTTCCTCATAGTGGATGAGGACCCTGAGGCCCGGCACCCCGGTGCCCATCTTGGCCCTTCACGTTTGTTGTGGGCCAATGTCTCATGTGGGGATACAGAGGGGGCATGTTAGCCGCATGCTTCAGGCATCAGGGGGAGGGGAGGGTGCATGGTGGGTACAGGTGGGTATGTGGGTGCGCCACTACTGGGCATAGGTAGGGTGTGCTGGTGGGTGCAAGGGTATGTTGATGGGTGCAAGGGACATGTCAAGGTATTGTGCTGGGGGGGGGGGGAGGGGGTTGGTGTTAGGCTGAGAGCCATCGGGGGGGGGGAGGTTAGCAGGCAGGCCCATTGCCAAGGAGCCGATGCCAACTCACTGTGTGGCCCGGTGGAGGTCATTAAGCTTCTGATAGCACTGGGTGGCAGACCTCCTGCTGAGACTCTCCAAGCTGACGGCCGCTACCACTGCTGCCAGGAGGCATTGGTTGACCTGTTGCTAACCCTTCAACCCCCTTGGGGGAACAGGGTAACCTTTCAGTGCAGGGATACCCTGTGGTTGTTCCCCTCAATAACAGATATACCGTTTTGGATACTGTTATGGGGTGTGGGGGGGGGGGGGGGGGGGGGGGGGGGGGGGCTACCAGAGGTAAGCCACGGTGACCAGGTCTCTGGAACTGAGTTTGTCCCTGTGGCTCAGAAGGGAAGGGGGGGAAGAGCAGGAGAGCATTAGTTATTGGAGACTCAAGAGTTAGAGGTGTTTTCAGGATCCTTAAGGGGGATGGGGAGCAGCCACAAGTGGTGGTACACATCAGTACCAATGGCATAAGTAGGAAAAGGGACCGGGATGTAAAACAGGAATTCAGGGAGTTCGGGTGGAAGCTGAGAGCCAAGACAAACCATGTTGTCATCTCTGGTTCGCTGCCAGTGCCACTTGCTAGCGAGGTGAGGAACAGGGAGAGAGTGCAGTTAAACACGTGGCAACAGGGATGGGAGGGAAATATGCTGCAGCTCTTCGGGGGGGGGGGGGGGGGGCATTTAAACTAATTTGGCAGGGGGATGGGAAACTGATTTGTAGTCCAGGAGATAGTGTTGCTGGAGTTCAGGAAGTTGAGGGTAGTGCAGTACTGAGGAAGGTACCAAGGCCGCAAGAGTGGACCTGCAGGCATGAAGGTGGTTTGAAGTGTGTCTACTTCAATGCGAGGAGCATCAGGAATAAGGTTGGTGAGCTTGAAGCATGGATTGGTACCTGGGACTACGATGTTGTGGCCATTACGGAGATGTGGATAGAACAGGGGCGGGAATGGTTGTTGGAGGTTCCGGGGTTTAGATGTTTCAGTAAGATTAGGAAAGGTGGTAAAAGAGGTAGAGGAGTAGCATTGTTAATCAAGGATAGTGTAATGGCTGCAGAAAGGCAGTTTGAGGAGGATCTGTCTACTGAGGTAGTGTGGGCTGAAGTTAGAAATAGGACAGGAGTGGTCACTTTGTTAGGAGTTTTCTATAGGCCCCCAAACAGTAACAGAGATATGGAGGAAAAGATTGCAATGCAGATACTACGTGTCCTTGATATGTATGTCCCTGTCAGGCAGGGAGGATATGGTCGAGTGAGGAAACCATGCTTTACAAAAGAGGTTGAATGTCTTGTCACGAGGAAGAAGGGGGCTTATGTAAGGATGAGAAAACAAGGTTCAGTTAGGGCACTTGAGGGATATAAGATAGCTAGGAAGGAGCTCAAGAAAGGGTTTAGGAGAACTAGGAGGGGGCATGAGAAGTCCTTGGCGGGTAGGATCAAGGAAAACCCCAAGGCTTTTTACACTTATGTATGGAATAAAAGAATGACCAAGGTGAAGTTAGGGCCGGTCAAGGACAGTAGTGGGAACGTGTGCATGGAGTCTGAAGATATAGGAGAGGCCCTAAATGAGTACTTTTTTTCAGTGTTGACAAAGGAGAGGGGCCATGTTGTTGAGGAGGATAGTGCGATACAGGCTGGTAGGTGGAGGAGGTAGATATTTGGAAGGAAGATGTGTTAGAAATTTTGAGAAGCCGGAGGATAAATACGTCCCCTGGGCCTAATGGGATATATCCTAGGATTCTTTGGGAGGTGAGGGATGAGATTGCAGAGCCTTTGGCTTTGATCATTATGTCCTCACTGTCTAGAACATAGAACATAGAACATAGAAAATACAGCACAGAACAGGCCCTTCGGCCCACGATGTTGTGCCGAACCTTTGTCCTAGATTAATCATAGATTATCATTGAATTTACAGTGCAGAAGGAGGCCATTCGGCCCTTTGAGTCTGCACCGGCTCCTGGAAAGAGCACCCTACCCAAACTCAACACCTGCACCCAACACCAAGGGCAATTTTGGACATTAAGGGCAATTTAACATTGGCCAATTCACCTAACATGCACATCTTTGGACTGTGGGAGGAAACCGGAGCACCCGGAGGAAACCCACGCAGACACGGGGAGGACGTGCAGACTCCGCACAGACAGTGACCCAAGCCGGAATCGAACCTGGGATCCTGGAGCTGTGAAGCATTGTGCTATCCACAATGCTACCGTGCTGCCCTTAAGAACAAATAAATCTACACTATATCATTTTACCGTAATCCATGTACCTATTCAATAGCTGCTTGAAGGTCCCTAATGTTTCCGACTCAACTACTTCCACAGGCAGTGCATTCCATGCCCCCACTACTCACTGGGTAAAGAACCTACCTCTGATATCCCTCCTATATCTTCCACCTTTCACCTTAAATTTATGTCCCCTAGTAATGGTTTGTTCCACCCGGGGAAAAAGTTTCTGACTGTCTACTCTATCTATTCCCCTGATCATCTTATAAACCTCTATCAAGTCGCCCCTCATCCTTCTCCGTTCTAATGAGAAAAGGCCTAGCACCCTCAACCTTTCCTCGTAAGACCTACTCTCCATTCCAGGCAACATCCTGGTAAATCTTCTTTGCACCTTTTCCAAAGCTTCCACATCCTTCCTAAAATGAGGCGACCAGAACTGTACACAGTACTCCAAATGTGGCCTTACCAAAGTTTTGGACAGCTGCATCATCACCTCACGGCTCTTAAATTCAATCCCTCTGTTAATGAACGCGAGCACACCATAGGCCTTCTTCACAGCTCTATCCACTTGAGTGGCAACTTTCAAAGATGTATGAACATAGACCCCAAGATCTCTCTGCTCCTCCACATTGCCAAGAACTCTACCATTAACCCTGTATTCCGCATTCATATTTGTCCTTCCAAAATGGATAACCTCACACTTTTCAGGGTTAAATTCCATCTGCCATCTACAGGAATAGTGCCATAAAGAAGACTGGAAAGAGGCAAATGTTGTCCCCTTGTTCAAGAAAGGGAATAGGTATAACCCTGGGAATTATAGGCCGGTTAGTCTCACTTCGTCATAGATAAATTATTGGAAAGGGTCCTGAGGGATTGGATTTATGATCATTTGGAAAGATACAGCTTAATCCAGGATAGTCAACATGGACTTGTGAGGGGTAAGTCTTGCCTCACAAGTTTGATTGTATTCTTTGAGGAGCTAACTAAGTACATAGATGAAGGGAGAGCAGTTAATGTTGTACACATGGATTTTAGTAAGGAGTTTGATTAGGTGCCCCATGGTCGGCTCATGCAGAAAGTAAGGAGGCATGGCATAGAGGGAAATTTGGCCAATTGGATCAGTAACTGGCTATCACATAGAGGACAGAGGGTGGTGGTAGATGGTAAATTTTCATCCTGGAGCCCAGTCACCAGCGGTGTACCACAGGGATCAGTGCTGGGTCCTCTGCTATTTGTGATTTTTATCAATGACTTTGATGATAGAGTTGAAGGTTGAGTTAGGAAATTTGCTGATGACACCAAGATTGGTGGAGTAGTGGATAATGTGGAGGGCTGTTGTAGGCTGGCAAGAGACATTGATAGGATGCAGAGCTGGGCTGAAAAGTGGCAGATGGAGTTTAACCCTGATAAGTGTGAGGTGATTCATTTTGGTAGGACATATTTAAATGCGGATTACAGGGTTAATGGCAGGGTTCTGAAGAATGTGGAGGAGCAGAGACGTCTCGGAGTTCATGTCCATAGATCTCTAAAAGTTGCCACCCAAGTGGATAGAGCCGTGAAGAAAGCCTATAGTGTGTTCGCATTTATTAGCAGGGGGATTGAGTTTAAGAGCCGTGAGGTTATGCTGCAACTGTACAAGACCTTGGTTAGACCACATTTGGAGTATTGTGTGCAGTTCTGGCCACCTCATTATAGGAAGGATGTGGAAGCATTGGAAAGGGTGCAAAGGAGATTTACCAGGATGCTGCTTGGATTTGAGGGTAGGTCTTATGAGGAAAGGTTGAGGGAGCTAGGGTTTTTCTCATTGGAGCGAAGGAGGATGAGAGGTGACGTAATTGACGTAAAGATGATGAGAGGGATAGATAGAGTGAACGTTCAGTGACTTTTTCCTCGGGTGGATGTAGATGTTCATGGTGGAAGATATAGGAGGGATGTCAGAGGTAGGTTCTTTACTCAGAGAGTGGTTGGGGCGTGGAACGTACTCCCAGCTATGGTAGTGGAGTCGGACACTTTAGGAACTTTCAAGCAGTTATTGGATAGGCATATGGAGTGCCCTAGAATGATTGGGAGCAGGTTGATTTGATCTTAGTTTCAGTCTAGTTTGGCACAACATCGTGGGCCGAAGGGCCTGTACTGTGCTGTACAGTTCTAAACACCCACCGATTCGTGCTCGTTACCACACTTAGCACGCATTTGGTTAGATCGTACGCTTCATGTACAAGCTAGGTTCAATTTACATTGAAGGCACCTTTTCTGAAAGTGTTTGTCTATTCTTCACTTTAATTGTGATCCATCAATACAGCATTGCCATTGTGCTTCTGATTTTCAGATTACCATAGGTGTCTATCCCAACTTTAAATGCTCAGAAATAGGGTGCTATCACGGTTGATGGGGTGGATTTCATGCTTAGAATGCAATACAGGCATTTTCATAGGTTTTACTTTTAATTGCGATTGCAATCAATAACAGCAACTTACCTTGTCAAAGCTTGAAAAACACCTGTCACTGCAGCACAAGCCTTCAACAATATATTGTTAGCTGGGTGCCATATTTGCTTTTATCTGACCTTATCCACTTCAGGGTCAGAATGGCCAACTGCAAACCAAATGCACACTCTCAGCTTCCACAGCTGCTATCCCCATCTATAAATATCCGATTGCACTTTCATGATTCCAAGTTTTTTTTTTCCAAAGGACTGCAGCCCAGTATTTGTAAAAAGGTCATAACTGACAGCCCCAAGCAACTGTTCTACAATAACGCGGACTGCTGTGATGCAAGGGCAGCGAGATGCCAGTGAGCAGGACAAAAATATTCAAGGGCTTTGAAAAATGTGCCTGGATGACGTTACCACTGACCATAGTGCAAGAACAGGAACCTATTCCTCTGTCAGAGGAAATGATATTACAGCAGGATGAACGACATGAACCAAACACCAATGGGTGGGCACCTAACATTAAACTGAAATAGACAAGGCCCATGTCAGTTGCTGTATGTATGTTTTACAGCCAGCATGGACTGAGCCAGTGGGACACCGTAGATAACTTGGAACTGTGATATCATAAAGGTAATGAAATCAAGATTAGGTTATCCATCAGAAGACCAAAAAGAAATAAGGCATGTTTTACCTATCGATTCTGAATAATGAAGAGTTGCCCCAGAACTGAGGAACGGTGGGAAAGGAGAGGGGGGGGGAGGGATCTAACATGACAGAAACCCCAGCGAGTTGGTATAAATGACCTTCAACACTGTGGGCGCGATCTACTGGCTGTTGACGCCGGCGGGATGTTTCCGGTTTTCCGGCGATGCGGGGTGCAGTCACTGGGAAATCCCATTGAAAATGGCATGGTCGGGAAAGCCCGCTGGCGGGCCGCCTCTGCCACCGAAAAGTACGCGGCGGGTTGGTCGGTAAATCCCGCCATGTGTCTCTGAGGATTCTGGCAATCTTCCTCCAAAGTTATGGTGGGAAATCAGGAGAATACAACAGAAACTTTACACCTTGTAGTCAATTCAAACTCTCTAGTCCCAAAACCAGTACTGGGTTCAAGGAGTTAAACCGCTGGAAAAATAGTCCAGTTTTCTTGCCTGCAAACAAGATGTTTTGCAAACAGCCAATGACCTCATATTTATTAAATGAGCTGGTGTTGATTCTGCAAGTACATTGGTGTCTATAATATTGTTTGGAACTCTATTGGCTCGCCGAACCAACCAAAAAAAAGCTACTTTGAAACTATTGGAACCTAAATTTTCTATACTCTTGCGTTATGTTATCATCTGCACTTAATTCAGTGTTTGCATCAAAGCAAAATAAAATCAGATTCAGAAACTGAGTTCAGCTCGAAAAGCCTGGTGACGGCAGACTGGAAATTCGTGATGAAGATGGTTGCCTGGGAGTGCATTGCAATCTTTATTCGCAGTACATTTATGTTTCAAAAGACACAATGGGCATCAGAAAACGTCCACCCTTGGTGTTGCCTCTCGCTTGAACCGAGTTACCTTGGTTGACTGTAATTTTGCCAGCTCTCACACAACATGCAATGAAAGGGCAGAATATTCCAGCTGGCAGGCAGTTGGAAGGAACAGTGTATGACTCAACTGCTTGAATTGCCCCGATTGCTGGCTGTTCATGGGTCAGCTGCCATTAGCAAACACTCCGGGCCATCTGATCCCCTGGGACAGCAGCGAATAGAAATGGAGCTAAAAATACAAATGCCCGATCTGCCCTAAATTGTTCGATAGCCATCACACCTCGTCACTGAAATATGTATATAAATTGCCTGGAAAGGATTACGGCAATGAATTACAGCTTTTGGCTTTAATATAAAGTTCAATGTAACTGTTTAAATAAATAAAACAATGTTTTTGGCAGCAACGTAGTGCACTTAAGCCTTTATAGGTGTACCTGATACTCTAACAGAATGCCAGTTTAGTTCTTCCAGCATGTGTTCCACACGAAAGAGCCAAGATCAAACCCAAAGCTTCATTACCTCCTTCAATTAATCTGTATGAGAGGCAGGCCCTGCCACAGTACAGTACTCATTTTAGTTTACTAAACTCCCTTATGTGACACATTACTCAGTCCATATTAATCCATAGTTGGTCTGTGAAAGATCTATTTAAGGATATAATAAAGTGATGCTTACAAATGCATTTGGAAGTGAGAAAACCTGACCGGCATCAAATGCTTGTTACATGCCCATTTATCACAGCAATATCAATTAAGTAACACCTAATTGCGATATCATTAGCACTGTATTAATTCATGACCAATATCAGTATAGTTAGTCCTCCTATTGTTCCATTTTTTGATCCATGTTGTATTCCACATGTGCTCGCACACACACAAACACACACATGGTGCGGCTATTTGACCGGGCAGGAGGGTGCAGGGTGGGGACCCTGTCACCTTCCCAACTCCTCTGATCAAACTCCGGGTGGGAAGGGTTAAGGGTAACCTTCCAACCTGGAGGCTAATTAAGGCCTGTAAGTATTCACGTAAGCACCTTACCCCACTGCCGCTGGTATTCAACCAACATTGGGTGGGAGACTTGCCATCAATGGAGGCTTCCCAGCAAACACTATAATGTTTGCCAGCAGCCTACCAGGGAGATCCTTCATTCAGAGATGCTCTGTGCCCAATCGTGGGGCCCAGGTTTGAGAAGGGTGCCCCGCAGAAAGCCACCCCCTGTCCTTACTGTTGACGGCCTCACACACAATTACGTGCGGCTTATATTTATACTTAGTTTTACATTTAAGGTGGCAGATTTTCCAGTGTCCTTTGGTGGGATGGTTTGGGGACAATCCTGAATTGGTGGCATCAGCATTTACCAACTGACAACATCCCGTTCCAAAATGCTCACCCAACCTTGCCAAATTCAAATTGACCAACCTGAAGACTGAAAATGTGAACTTGAAGATACTGCAAGGTTACAGGAGTCACTTTTTCATACTAATAATTCCACTCAGTTAAAAGAGGAAAATGTGGTGGCACAATAACATAATGAGATACAGATTTCCATTGAATATTTGATCAGGTTTAATTTCTTTACAGTCTGTTTGATAGCTTTTAGCAATCCAGTGCTGATGCATGCATCAAATTACTATCGTTCTGCATATAGTCTGTGGGCTATAACTTGGAGTTACAGTGATTTGAAGGATCTTTATTCAGGGTATATACCACAAGCTTACTATTATCTAATCACGACTTGTTCCATTTTCTCTCAACATTGATGGTATCCTGCACTGTGAAGTCTGACTCTTTAGCTACACTTCTCAGTAACAATTTACAATAGTCTAGCATTTTTCATCAATATTTCAAATTATTACAGCAGTACTTTAAAAAAAAGAAGGAAATCCAAGCTTCAATATTTCTCAACAAAGTTCAAGAGGAACACCAGCTGTTAGCTGCCCCAGTCCCAACCATGGATGTCTGGAATGGGGGGGAAAGGAATGTAACATGTCAAAATAAAGAGACAGCATGTAATTTTTTTTCTTGGCTCACCTAATCGAGTTGTAAACCACAAAAAACTATTTTTCTTCTCAATTGGCCATTTTGTTTAAAATCCTCCAAACTGGTCAAAAAAGTTCCATGTTTCCAAATGTTTATTTTTTTTATTCACTCAAGAAATGTGGGTGTCATTGGCTCGGCCAACATTTATTCTCCATCCCTAGTTGCCCTTGAGAAGATGGTTGTGATGCTGCCTTCTTGAACCGCTGCAGTCCATGTAATGTATGTACACCCACAGTGCTGTTAGGGAGGGAATTCCAGGATTTTGATCCAGCGACAGTGAAGGAATGGCTGTTGTATTTCCAAGTCAGGATGGTGAGTGACCTGGTGGGGAACTTCCAGATAGTGGTGTATCTGCAAATATCTATTGCCCTTGTCCTTCTAGATGCTAATGGTTGTGGGTTTGGAAGCTGCAGTCTAAAGAATCTTGGTGAGTTCCTGCAGTGCATTCTGTAGGTCGATACACACTTCTGATACTGTGCATTGTGGTGGAGAGAGTGGAGGTTTATGGTTGGGGTGCCAATCAAACAAGCTGCTTTGTCTTGGATGGAGTCGAGCTTCTTCAGCGTTGTTCAAGTTCCAGGTAAGCATCCCATTCTTGACTTATACATTGTGGATGGTCGGCAAGCTTTGGGAAGTTAGGAGGTGAGTTACTGGCTGCAGGATTCCCAGCCTATGACCTGCTCTTGTGGCCACAGTATACACATGGCTAGTCCAGTTGTTTCTGGTCAGTGGTAACCCCCCAGGATGTTGAGAGTGGGAGATTCCGTGATCGGAATTTAAATATTGTAATTATACTTGAACAAATTGCTCAGTGTTTCTAAAAATGTTCAATTTCTCAATTAGGTCGGAGAAGTGAATGGTGTAAGATTTGTAGCAAAAATCTTCATTCACGATATAGTAACTGCTCGCTGCAGTAATTGACATTATTTTGCATTTTCTTTGCTCCATCTGGAAATAACTGTGGTGAAACCTATTTGTCATACAGTTTTCATAAACTTCCTACTCTACCTTAGTCTTACAATCACAAAGCATGATTATGTTGAAACTTCAGAGTTATCAGTGTATTTATAATAAGTTACATAGCTTTAATAAAGTGTAAATAATACTGGCATATGGGGTTTGATTCATCTGCCAATCTGTGACGCATGTCCTTTCCATAGCACAACCAACATTCCAAAAACCACCACCAAGCATGAGGAGAACTCATAGCGCGGTGAAGGAAGATGTGGTTTGAGCATTAAGCATTTTGGACCCTTTCCAGGAAATCTCACCAGCTTTTAAAACACACATCCTGGCAGCTACTTGAGAGACCTGGATGTGGAATGCAAATCGTTCAATTTTTGACAAGAGCAGTGTGTCCACTTGAGTTCAACACAACATGTGAGTACTGATAGGACACAGCATGGTACTGGTGCCATCTCCTGGTTCTGTGCTTAATGCTCGCTAGCACAGCCTCTTAAAACAAAATCAGGAGAACAATGTTGCGTCGACTGCTTTGTCAGATCAGAAACTGCGCTCAGAAATTAATTCAATAAATTGTTGACACGGAAAATGTCAGTGGGACTGTGTTGTTTCTCACTAAGTTGCTTTCTCTAGTCAAATGGCATTTAACCATATTTGTCTGTAGGCCCGATCACCTGAAATGGAGATAGAGATGTCAAGGAACGGAAGGGTCAGAAATGGACCATGTGGAGGCTAGGGAAGGGTGGAAATGGGAAGCAAACTTGCTTGAATTCTGCAGTTCGGAAAGCAGGAAACGGCAAGAATACAGTCATAAAAAAAGGTGAAGGAGGAGGGCTGGAGCAAAGAATGGTCAATCTTTCCCCAATAAAGGCAGCCAAAGCTGGAATTGTTGTTTCATGTGCCTCCGTGTTCTTTTGAGTACCTGGGTGGTCTTTCGTCACAAAGGCATCAGCTGGTTGTGGAACTGGAGCTGAGAAACTGTACTTACAAACACCCTGCTCATGAATAAAATCTCTGATCCAATGCTCAACCGAGTTGTCCGCCCAGGCTCAGAGGTGCTGTTGGTGACGCTTCCACCTCCTGGTCATCTTGTCAGCGGTGAGCAGGGTGACAGGCCTCCCGCCCAGAGGCCAATTGAGCTACGTGAAGCCAATTAACAAAGTCTTCCTACCGCTGCTGCCATTTTACTGTTCGGGGTGGGGGGGGAGTTGGCTGGAGTCCTCTGCCACGTTAGGAGACCACTGGGTGAACACAGGCAGCCTCCCAGGGGGACACCTCTCATTTGGGCATTCTTCAGCTCATGGAGGAATGCCCAGTGGCAAGGGCATCACCTGCTCTCACTAACAGCCACCCCTCCTGGTGGCCTGTCTGGAAGGCCCCAGCATTGGCAGACTCTAGTTGTGAGGGCGGCATCCATCCATGGTGTCCGCTTACAGGTGCAGTCCCAGCAGTGGCCACTGCTCCTGGTGGCACCACTGAGGCTGTTGAGCTGTTGGTGGTCCAGTTTTCCAGTAGCACCTGGAGTTAGCCATGGTTGATTGACCATCCTGCCCACATCAACCCCCTCCACCCCACCCCACCTGTACGTTTGGGCTCATCGTCGGGGTCTCGGATGTCAACACAAAATTCTCTAAGCTTACCTTACAATCAGGCACAAGTATCTCATTATCCTCTCCTTCGTGAAAATTCATTAGCTTTGGAGTGGGCCAGCAGGAGGTGCTACCAGAAGTTAACACACATTTTAGAATGGGTGTAACTCTGACATATGGCTCTTGACTCCGACAGCAGAACCACACCCCAAGGCCCCCTAACAATCTCAGAATGTCAGTTCCCAAGTCTCAGCTATGAATGGTTTTAGAAACTTTTACAATTATTGTGCACAGCAAGAGTGCTTCATTGAGAAGTACTGATATTTACAGTCTTAGGCCTAACTGTATCTGTGCTGATTCTTAGTTGAGGCACTGATTTAACCTTTTCCATGAGGGGGGACAAAGATAATTATAATCAAATGAAAATGCTCTTAAAAGAACATTTTAAAATCGTCATTTTTTAAAATACGTATGCTATTTTATTCGTGATCTTTGATATTTAGGGAGCAACCTCGCTTCAAATCATGGAATCACTACAGTGCTGAAGGAGGCCATCCAGCCCATCTAGTTTGCACTGACCCTCTGAAAGAGCCAGCACCATATCCCTGTAACCCAGTAACCCCACCTAACCTTTTGGACACAAAAGGGGCAATTTAGCATGGCCAATCCACTTAACCCACACATCTTTGAACTGTGGGAAGAAATCGGAGCACCAAGAGGAAACCCACATAGACATGGGGAGAACATATAAACTCCACATAGATGTGAGTCAACCAAAGCTGGAGTTGAACCCGGATCCCTGGCGCTGTGAGGTAGCAGTGCGAACCACTGTGCCACCCAAAATCAAATGGAACAAATGCGAATAATGGAGAAACACCAATTCAAGAATGAAAGGTGACAGTCCAAATGATGGCCAGTTCTTGATATTAACTATTGGAAGTCAGCTCAGACCTCCACAATTAAACGAGTCTCCAGAAAGGCCTTTTCCACACTCCTATGAAATATAGTGGCTATTTGTGGGTTGTCAACATAATGGTTTCCAGTTCACTTCTTACAGTAACATTTGTAGCGGTGGTTTTCTCTTGTGACTAACTAATGGGTCTTAGTCACCCAAATCATCACCCGTGCTCCCTTCAACAATCTTTGACTCAGAAATTAGTATCGTGCTTAATATCTATTTTCACTGGATGAATGCTATGCGTTACTGAATGGAGCTATTGATGTTGTTAATGCGGGCTGTAGCTGTCAGAATTTATTGTATAAGGTTTTCTGGATTGCCGGCTAGTAAAGAGATGCGCATGTCAGAAAACTGTAAAGTCTAGTGAAGGGTTGGGGGGGGGGTTTCAGCGATGATACCCCTTAAAACTGAATCGTTAGCATGCCACGAGAGTAGTTTGACATAAGTTCTTTTATTAAGGATTGAGATGAATTATTGGACTGAGTAATCATTACTAACCATTAAACATGTATTTTTAGGACATAGCAGTAATAAGTGATTTAGGATAGCTAACTTGACCGAAAGGGCATTACTTCTGACATCTGGGGCGGGATTCTCCGACCCCCCGCCGGGTCGGAGAATCGCCGGGGGCTGGCGTGAATCCCGCCCCTGCCGGTTGCCGAATTCTCCGGCACCGGATATTCGGCAGGGGCGGGAATCGCGGCGCGCCGGTTGGCGGGCCCCCCCGGCGATTCTCCGGCCCGGATGGGCCGAAGTCCCACTGCTGGAATGCCTATCCCACCAGCGTGGATTAAACCACCTCTCTTACCGGCGGGACACGGCGGCGCGGGCGGGCTCCGGGGTCCTGGGGGGGGCGCGGGGCGATCTGGCCACGGGGGCTGCCCCCACGGTGGCCTGGCCCGTGATCGGGACCCACCGATCCGCGGGCGGGCCTGTGCCATGGGAGCACTCTTTTCCTTCCGCCTTCGCCATGGTCTCCACCATGGTGGAAGCGGAAGAGACCCCCTCCACTGCGCAAGCGCGGGGATGCCGTGAGCGGCCGCTGACGCTCCCGCGCATGCGCCACCTGGCAAAGTCAGTTTCTGACATCTGGGGCGGGATTCTCCGACCCCCCGCCGGGTCGGAGAATCGCCGGGGGCTGGCGTGAATCCCGCCCCCGCCGGTTGCCGAATTCTCCTGCACCGGATATTTGGCGGGGGCGGGAATCGCGGCGCGCCGGTTGGCGACCCCCCCCCCCCGGCGATTCTCCGGCCCGGATGGGCCGAAGTCCCACTGCTGGAATGCCTGTCCCACCGGTGTGGATTAAACCACCTCTCTTACCGGCGGGACATGGCGGCGCGGGCTGGATCCGGGGTCCTGGGGGGGGCCCGGGGCGATCTGGCCCCTGGGGCTGCCCCCACGGTGGCCTGGCCCGCGATCGGGGCCCACCGATCCGCGGGCGGGCCTGTGCCATGGGGGCACTCTTTTCCTTCCGCCTTCGCCATGGTCTCCATCATGGCGGAGGCGAAAGAGACCCCCTCCACTGCGCAAGCACGGGGATGCCGTGAGCGGCCGCTGACGCTCCCGCGCATGCGCCGCCCGGCAAAGTCAGTTTAGCGCCAGTTGGCGGGGCACCAAAGGCCTTTCCCGCCAGCTGGCGGGGCAGAAATCAGTCCGGCGCGGGCCTAGCCCCTCAAGGTTAGGTCTCGGCCGCTCAAGATGCGGAGGATTCCGCACCTTTGGGGCGGCGCGATGCCGGACTGATTCGCACCGTTTTTGGTGCCGGTCGGCGGACATCAAGCCGATTGCGGAGAATTCCGCCCCTTGTCTTTGTGAAACAATTCGAGTGCTGGTTCTGTTGTTCTGCTTCTCACAAACACTCAGCAAGCTGCTGGGACTGTATGCAGCTGTCAGGATGAGGATCAATCAAGCACTGCTTGCGATTCTATCGGGTGAGGTTTAAACACTGCTTGCGATTCTATTGGGTGAAGTTCAAACATTGCTTGCAATTCTATTGGATAAGTTTAAAAGTAGCAGCTTCAGGGATTGGATCGCGTCCAACTGGTGTGGGCTATTGATTTTTGAACGTTGTATAATTACTGTGTTTGCGTCTTTGTTCGGCAGAACTGGTCTTGGCCGATATCCAGTCTGTTCTCCGTGCACACGTAACAAGCTTGATTAAATAGGCCATCTTTGTCCAGGTTGTCATGTTTGTTCCTCTCTGTACTGAACTGAACCACAGGGAATAACCCCACGTGGAAGCTGACTCAATACACACGTCTTGAAACGGCTCCTACACCTAGTAAATGACTGCCAGAAGACAAATCTCTTAAGCATTCCTCTATTTGATTTAAGATGAATAAGTAATGATGAATACATATGTTAAAACTGTGAATAAGGGAATGCCATCCAAATTCATTCAATGTTAATCAGCTGCTATGGCTGATGGTAGTTCATAGTCTTAGGCTTATAGGTTTTTTAAAAATTCTCATTTTTGAGCAAAACCTGCTGAGTTATGTGACCAGATTTTCTCAAAGGATGCAGTCCCCACTGCAAATGTGACACAATAGACTTCCATCTATCTAACTGCACTAGCACCTAACTCATCTTATTTTTACCCAGGTAACACTTCTGATTACTAAAATAGATAAATAGCAGAACATTTACAATGGAGGCCAACGCTGTCATTGTGACTGCATCCTTCCGTTTAATGCCTGCAAAGTGTTGAGAGTGACATTTTAGCCTGTGCTAATTTATTTGCATGGTTGGAAAAATTATCATTTCAAAATGCAACAAGATCAAAGCCAAAATTGAATAAATACAAGAGGTAGTTCACCAAATATATCTCACTATATGCTGTTAAGTTTTTGAATGACGAAGAAAGATTTTTGAATGACGAACAAGAATTATGAAGGTAAGTTAAAGCCCTTTTTCCAACATGTATTCTACTTATTTGATACACTTTCAGTCATGTTTGAGATGATTTTGTCAGGATGTAGACAATAGAAATCAAATCGAATAGACAACTTACAATGTCCAATTTTTTTATCCTTAGAATAATTTACACTAACTCTGGCAAGTCTTAATCCAGCAGATAGACTAATGAGGATATTTATGGGGAATTATTTGTCAGATACACCCCTCTATACCTGTGTAAAGGAGTCAATCATTAAATTTTAAAGATGCTTATTCGTGAAGCTCCATGCTGTTTCCCAGACCCGACACTACCATTTCCCTCACTCCCACCATTTTCCTTAACTGGACATCCTTTCTAAGCCCACCTTTACAGGACCACTCATGATGTTAAATACTTCAATGAAGTGACCCCCTTACTCTTCTGAACTCTAGTGGAAACAAGCCCAGTCTGTCCAACCTAACCTCATAAGATCACCCGCTCATTCCAGGTATTAGTAAATGTCCTCTGAACACAGCCCAGTCCATCACACAAACCCGCCTCCCATCCATTGACACTATCTACACCTTGGGAAAGTTGTCAGCATAATCAAAGGCCCCACCACATGGCTGACTCACTCTTCCAACTTCTTCCATCGGACAGGAGATACAAAAGTCTGAGAACATGCACAAAAAGATTCAAAAACAGCTTCATCCCCGCTGTTAGCAGGCTCCTAAACGACCCTCTTATGGACTGACCTGATTAATACGACACTCCTGTGTGCTTCACCTGATGTCAGTGTCTTCGTATTTACATTGTGTACCTTGTGTTGCCCTATTATGTATTTTCTTTTCTTTTCATGTACTAAATGATCTGTTTGAGCTGCTCGCAGAAAAATACTTTTCCCTGTACCTCGGTACACGTGACAATAAACAAATCTAATCCTGCCCAATCCTCTGTCCCTTTCACCTCCTGATATATAGCTATTACTGGAATGTATTTTATATCCTTTATTGTGAAGACAGAAGCAAAATATTTGTTCATCTGTTTGTATCATCCACCATTTCCTTATTATCTACTATTAACCCCCCATTTCCACTCTCTAGACGGCCAACATTCACTTTATTTACTCTATTCCTTTTTAAATAGAAACTCTTTGGCATAAAGCTTCTGGTCCTGGCTGAAATGGGAATTGTCACAGGAGCGAGGGAGAATTTGACAGACGGAAATTCCCTCAGGCGGGAATTTTCAGTCGTGGGACAGGGAAGACTGGAAATCCTGTCCTTTGAAATCCCTGTTATCCATTTTTGCATTTCGAGCTAGCTTCCTCACATACTGTAATTTATTTTTCCTTATTAACCTTTTAGTCATTCTCTGCCATTCTTTATATTTTGACCAATCATCTGACCTGCCACTCACCTTTGTGCAGTTGATATGCTTTTTCTGGTTTGATGCTTTCCTCAACTTCTTTAGTTCACCACAAATGGTGGGTCGTCCCTTTAGAATTGTTCTATATAGTGGGAATATGCGTATTATGAGTATTCTGAAATATTTCTTGAAATTTCAGCCACTGCTTCTCTATTGAGCTATCCCTGACCTTAGTATCCTAGTGCCATATCACTTGATGCCAATACATATTGCCTAATGAAAGGTTTCATTGCTCCTGACAATATTGGTTTCAATTGCTTATTCTTACACATAGCAACATAATAGATTAGGCTATCAGTGAAAATCTTCCATTCATCACACTCCTACTCTCCAACATAAGCAGTAATATAATTGGAATTTTACAGGATTCCAGGTGTGCGTTTCTGAATGAAATTTAATGTGTGTGGTTGGGAGGGTCTCGAAAGATGGTGGACTTAATTCTTTCAAGCGTGAGTCAATTCTGTTTTTGCTAGGGGTGAGGGCAGGGGGGCGGGGGGAGGCACCATGTGAAAAATGTAGCTTTTGGAAAAATGGATAAAATGAATCAAGGCCCAAGTAGTCCCCTGGATGAATGTCTGGCAGTGGGATGGGGTGGGGGGCAGTGTACAGAGGAATATTTCAGATTTTCTTTCTCTTATTGGCCTGGAAATGTATCAGGCTTTTCGCTGTCCCAGGTGATCCCGCAGGTTTAGTGTGGGGAGTGTCTGTATTGTGATGCACAAGACACATGGTGCATCGGTGGGGCCTTGCCACTTTTTGGATCTTCCTGAACATGTTGTTTACCAGTCAGGTGAAAAGCTGAATGGGGTAACCACCATTGGATCACCAGCATTAAGATAAAATGCACTATTGGTCAGTCTCCATCCCTATTGGACAGCTGATGGCCAGTTCCCACCCATGAAGAAGAATACCAAGCCATAGAATTTAAGCAGAGAACCTGAAGTATAAATTTCAAAATGCAAATATGTAGGGCGAGATCTTCCGGCTGTTCCCGCCGGTGGGGGTGGGGGGGATCTTCCAGTCCTACTGACGGCGCACCTCCATTGTGGGTTTCCCATCGGCGCAGGGTGGATTCAACGGGAAATCCCATTGATAGCAGCGGGACCTGGCCAATGGTGGGCCACCTCCTGACACTGAGACTCAAGCTGTGGGGAGACCAGAAAATCTCGCCCGTAATTCTGCTATATAAATGAAATGAAAATCGCTTATTGTCACAAGTAGGCTTCAAATGAAGTTACTGTGAAAAGCCCCTAGTCGCCACATTCCGGCGCCTGTTCGGGGAGGCTGGTATGGGAATTGAACCGTGCTGCTGGACTGCCTTGGTCTGCTTTCAAAGCCAGCGATTTAGCCCTCTGCTAAACCAGCCCATGTTTTGACACTTTTTCTCAATTAGAATACTTAATTTAAATAAGTTGTTGTGTCTAATTAATGTCTTTTTAAACTTAATATTTTTCACTTCTGTTCTTAAATTGCATTGCAACATTGTGTGTAACTCAGCCTCAGTAATTCAGCCGAGATCATTCCTTTTATCACATGTAACATAGTTAGCATTGTGGAAGCATTCAGTCAGTGACATGTGGCTAGAATAGATTCCATCTATAACTATTGCTGGTCTATCTTACTCTGCTTGACTTGGAATGAGTGAACTAACCTCAAGATTCTCAGTAATCAACTGCCCAATTGTCTGCATAATGGCATTTGTGAAGGAACATATTTAACACCACTGCTTTAATATCATGCTTCATGCTAATCCTAATGGCTGCAATAAAAAAAAGGTTACGACGACTCACGGAACTGCCTCATTCTTTAGTGGAGTCTGATTCATTGATTTGCACATCCAATATTTCAACCATCATAGCAACTTAACTCTGTCAAACATTTTCAACAAGGGGGTGACCAAACACTTCAATTATAAATTATTCGAGAAGAAAGACAGTTTTCCTCATCAGAGCAGTTTCTATTCAGTTGATCTATGAACCCATAAAACTCATCACATATTCATAGTGTTCACTTCTACGAGGCAATCAGTCCCTGACTGCACAGGCGTCGGGACAATGCTCACAATTTGTAACTTCACAATGACACTCAGAATTTCAGGAAAGAAAACATCCAGAACTGAAGATACCATGGTCCATTTTACTCTTTTCATATACCTTGAATGGTATGATGGTCCAGTCAAGAAAGATGATGTAACATCAGAAATTCAATTGCATGCAGGTTCAAAGCACAAACATTTCAGTGAACAGTTTCATAACAGTGTCCAAAGGAGTCAAAGTATGTGGAACTCAAACCTGTGTAGGCTTTCAGGTTTTGGATGCCTGCAAAATTAATTATGACACTTAAACTGAAAGATGAACAAATATAATTCTACACTGCGAGAGAGATTATACTTGCATATAAGTTCAATAAACACTCAATTCAGACAAACCTCTCCACGAAACCCATGATAAATCATTGTGCTACTTTTCAATCGGATAGCCATTCTTTTTCTAAAACCATTTTATTATACAATGCTAACAGAATAAGTTATAGAATATAAAGAAATGTTTAAAAAAGCATTTTCACTTTTAATTAAACATTTACCATTAGTTACATTGGATTTTCCTCAAAGCAGTGTAATCCATACTATCCATATATTTATGGAAAACAGTCAATGGATGGGATTTTCAGGCCTCTCCCACAGGTCCCCCTTCCACAGGTTTCCTGGCGGGGATGGGCAAACCATGCAAATTGCCACTGACTTCAGCAGAAGTGGAAAATCCCATTGGCTGGAAGAGCTGCAAATGCCCATCCATTGTCTCTATTCCATAATACTTTAATATGAATTACACTGCTCTTTCGCCATAGGAAAACCCACCACAGTGGTGGGAGGGGAGGCTGGAAAATGCTGTCAATGCTTCTGAGTGCATTGTAATTGTAAGGGTCCTTTCAGTTGATTCCCTTATTTCCCCTTACTTTATTTTTACCATTATCGTTTTTGATTCATGGATGCTTCATGGATATTTATCTTTAAGGCAAGCTTCCCCGTGTCTATGTGGGTTTCATCCCCACAACCCAAAGATGTGCAAGTTAGGTGGATTCGCCACGCTAAATTGCCCCTTAATTGGAAAACATAATTGAGGACTCTGAATTTATTTTTAATAATCTTTAAGTCAAGCATCAGAGAGAATGAGGAATTGAAGAAGATGCAACATAGTATATAGTGTTGCAAGCTTTGGACAGCAAGACCCAGACTTTTCAGCACCCAAGAGATGGGGTAAAACTTGATTTGAGTGATTGGCTGGTGACCAATGAATTGGTCAAAAGGCCGTATTCTGCCTGGCAACAGGTAATGATTGGATCCTGCATAAGTGGGATGATTTCCAGAGAGCCAAGAGAAGGACAGTTGGAGTTTTGGACACACAGGGACAAGGAACCGCTCCTTCTTCATCTCTTTTCTCTTCTATCTCTCTCCACAAAGGCTGTGAGTTGATGTATTTCTGAACCTACTGAGAACCTGAATGAATGAATCTACAGTGAAACCATTGCAGGTTGCAAAGAGACATGGATCTGAAAGCTTACTTTGAAGAAAGGTCTGCTGAAAGACAACGATCTGAAACAAGTCTCTTTTTCCTTTTACCTATTATTTTCACCCCTCTCCTCCCCTTCATGTGTGTCTATCTTGTGTGTGTGCGTGTGTAGAGGGTGGGGGCAAATTCAAGTTGGAGATTAGGAATTAGATAACAGTTAACCAGTTGTATTTGTTGCATTTTTCATTATAGTTCTTGTTTTAAATAAATAGTAATTGTGTTTAAATTGACAAACCTGGTGACTGTAATTATTGGTTAATTTAATTGGAACTGACCACCCTCTATCCCAGGGTGTTCTAAAATAATGTCCTCAGATCAGCTACAGTAAATGAAAATAATAGAAGGACGCATGATGCAGCTGATTGAAGCTCAGGCTGCAGAAATCCTTACATGGCTGTAGCCTGATCAATCTTTTTATGTTTCCAGAAGGTAAGAAGATTAACCGAATTATATTGTTTGCAAGTTGTAAAATGCATCAAGTCTTAATTCTAAGCTCCTAAACTTTGTCCCAGATTTGGTTTCCTGAAACTGACCTGCAACAAGAAGATAGACCTGAAACAAAACAATAAACCCAGGTGGCTTTAAGAACTTCTCCTTGCCTATTCACAGCCATGTATTGAATGTAAAGTCACAATTTTCCGCTTCAAACATTGTGGTCATGTGTAGTGTTGTCTAACTTTATATAAATTAACCTCACTAACAGTAACATTCAATAACCTAGGAACAGTTGTATAAACAGTTCCATCTCGTTTCAAAAATAATCTGCAATTACAACCAGATGTATGTAATCTCAACTTTAGCTACTAGAAATTCAGGCAAGAATTTTCTTTAAATCACCCTCAAGGCATGCTGGCAATTGGTGGCACTCTTAACTCTTAACATTACTCTTTAATCCTGCACTGACCCACTTTATTGCCGATAGGACACGGAAGTCAGCTTCTGTTTATTACCAAATAATGCAGAAGTGTAGTCTGAGTTTAAGCAATCATAACCTATGTAGCCTAATTTTAATAATTTGCATGATTAGATGTTTCACCAGCACTTTGGATTTTGTACAAAAGAAATGCAAACATATTGCCACCTATAAGGGCAAGGGCAGCAGATGCATCGTGGTACCACCACCTTTAGGTTCCCCTCCAAGCTACTCACCATCCTGACTTAGAAACATATCGGCTGTTCCTTCACTCTCTCCGGATCAAAATCCTGGAACTGCCTCCCTAACAGTACTGTGGGTTAGCTACACCACAGTGGTTCGAGGCAGCGGTTCACCACTACCTTCCGGAGGGCAATTAGGGATGGGCAATAAATCCCATGAACGAATAAATAAAAAAAATTACAGGCTGCACAAAAAGGAACCAACTCTATTTGCAATGCCGTATCATTCTGCTAAGATTATTTGTATTGTGCGAAAGAGAAAATAATTTAATCTGTCATGAAGGTATCGAGCACAATGCATTAAATGTCTTTCTAACTTTATCTGAACATCCCTGTGGACCAAAGGTTGAACTTGTGACCCTCTAAGAAATGGTACATGAAAAACTTTCCTTGGTGGGTAGGAGTGCTCTCTCAGGGCCCAACACCAGCTCTCTGCAATACTGGGCGACGTTTAATGGAGTTGACGGGGGTTTTGCTCACCTGCTATCAAACCAACGGGAGCCCTGTATTACCTCCTTTTGGGAGGGCCTGCCGAATTTATTTTCATTCAGGCACTTAACTGGCCAGCGGTGGACCTTCCCTTGGATCAAAGACCCAGGGGTTGAACAATTCCCACAAATTGTTGGGGATGTTGCATTTTTTCAGGGGGCTTTGAGGATATCCCTGTAAGGTTTTCCTCTGCCGTCCTGGTAACCATTTGCCGTGGCAAAGCTCAGAGCAGAGAGCTTGTTTTGGGAGTCTTGTGTTCGGCATATGGTTGATGTGACCTATCCAACATAGCTGATTAGCCATAACCAGTACATCGGTACGAGGTATGGCAATCAAAGGCTGGCAGCTCTCAGTGCTCGTCAGCTCCAAGGAGGTGTAGTGGCTGCTGACGGCACTGCACCGGAGAGGGCTAGGATGGATCCCAGCCCAACAGCTGAGTAAGGGAACAATGGGAGTTGCAGGCAGGGTGGTGGTCCCTGGCTGGGGAGAGGGGTGGGTCAGAGTTGACTCTGAACAGGCCCTCAATTCCCAATGTCTGATCCCTAGATCGACAGGCCCACCTGCCATTTATTTGATATCAGTAGCAGCAGGATGAACCCCTTACCACCTGTTCACTGAAGGACCTTAATTAGCGACGGGTTCTGAAGAGTCAGGAAGGTGTTACCGTCTTGGACTTACTTTTGGTGGAGGCGGGAAGAAATCTCCCACCCATCCAATTAAATTCCCTCCCCGCTGGCAAACTCACCATGGGGGAGAGCATTATATTTACCCACCAGAATCTGTGAAACCTCAGCAATATCTCTTTCCTGAACCTACCCTGTTGCTAGCAGCCTTCTGCTCATGCTGGCAAGCAGCCTCTGCACAGTGGGCCTCCTGAATTTCATCCATCTCTGCTGGCCAGCTGCCACTTTCTGTCGGAAATGGCCGAGCAGATTGTCCTGCAGCAGTGAAATGAATTCCAGTGATTAAAATATACCGGGTCCCATTGCTGTGCGCTCCTGCGGGAGTTAAAATTAAACATATTGGCCTTGACTGGCTTTCGTACTTTCTTCATTTTGAGCTGATTGAATCTGACACCTGACACTGCAGTCACTAAATTAAATGCCCATAAAACAGATGCAATGAAACAAACTGGTCAGAAAAGCTCTCTTACAATGAGAATGAAACACGAAGAATTATATCTTTCCACTTATTTCCCCTTCACTCCTAAACGGACTGAACCCAGTTGGTCTATGGTTGCGACGATGACTTTGTGGTAATATCACTGCACTGGTGTGGCCCAGAGGCTCAGACTTAGGCTAATGCTCAGCCAAGAATGCAAAATAAAATAAAAACAGTAAATGCCAGATGAACTCAGCAGGTCTGGCAGCATCTGTGAAGAGAGAAACAGAGTTAATGTTTCGAGTCTGTATGACTATTTCTGAAGCTCCGAAGAAGAGTCAAACCGACTCGAAACATTATCTCTGTTTCTCTCTCCACAGATGCTGCCAGACCTGTTGAGTTTCATCCAACATTTTCTGTTTGTACTTCAGATTTCCAGCATCCTCGGCATTTTCCTTTAATTTGAATGCATAATCAAAGTTTGGCTTAGAGCTCGGAACTCTATTTTGGAGGTATTAGAGGCCATTGGGGATTGGTAGGGGGGCATGAAGTGGCATAAGTAGGGCACAGAGAGAGTGCAGAGGTTAAGGCTGGAGGGTCTTTCTGCGTTTAATATAACTGGAACAGTGACTCATAGTGCCGAGACAGGCCTTTTAAACCAGGGCTTTTCAAAGTGCGGGCCATGGGTGGCTGCTGGGAGGGTTGTGGAGTGATCAGTCACGAACATTCCCGCGATGGTCCAACAGCTGCTATCGGTATTTAAATTGAGAATGGCAGCCGTTACCGGCTTTTAAATGAGAACGAAATGAGGCTGTGTGCAGTCTTCCGACCATAAGCAGAAGCAATGAACTGCTCACTCACCCTATACGTACACTTGACGCCAAGCGCCTTGTACGTATGTGCTTTTGCCATCAAATTACAGAGGAGAGCTTCTTCCATTTTCTAGTTGCTAGCTAACAAGGCCAGGGGACAGTGAAGATGGATCGTTTTGGGCAGAATCTCACAACTAAATCTGCTGGAGAGAGCTGCACAGGAGAGTCCAGGGTAGGACAGAGCAGTGCTAGTGTTAGCTCTCTACAGAGCTCCAGGGCCTCTGGTGAACAGCCTCCAAAGAAGAAACTTAATTTGGGAACAAAGTAGTCTAAAAATGACTTCTTGAGGTATGGTTTTGTCAATTGTACCAATGCAGATAAGGATACAAAGCCCATATATGTTATATGCAGGGATGTACTAGCAAATGAGAGGAGATGTTTCGGATTTTGAAAGAGAAGTCATTGGGCAGCACTTTAGCACAACTGGATAGCACTGTGGCTTCACAGCGCCAGGGTCCCAGGTTCGATTCCTTGCTTCATCACTGTCTGTGCGGAGTCTGCATGTTCTCCCCGTGTCTGCGTGGGTTTCCTCCGGGTGCTCCGGTTTCCTCCCACAGTCCAAAGACGTGCAGAATAGGTGGATTGGCCATGATAAATTGCCCTCAGTGACCAAAAAGGTTAGGAGGGGCTGTTGGGTTACGGGGATAGGGGGGATGAGGGCTTAAGTGGGTCGATGCAGACTCGATGGGCTGAATGGTCTCCTTCTGTACTGTATGTTCGATGCTTATTGATGAAAAATTCCTTTTAAGGCTGAGACACCAGAGTCAATTATTAACTTTCAGTCAACTCCAAATGAAAAGACGAAGCTGCTGTATCAGACCTCTGACAGCACAATAAAATCACGGCAAAAATCCATGAGGTTGTCAGTATTCTGGAGTAGCATCTCCCAGGAGTACCCAGTGCTGGGTAAAACAAGAATTCTGTTGCTGTTGCCCTTCACAACGACCTACATATCTAAGGTTGGATTTTCCATTCTCACAAAGGTGAAGATGGCACAAAGGAACTAGCTGAACTCTGCACCTGATATGCGCATTGCCTTCACCTCCTGTAAACCTGATTGGAGCGAGATTGTGAGATCCTAGCAGGCTTGCTCCTCTTTCGCATTAAAGATAAGCAAACGTGGCATGTGTTGCGAAAGTTGGCTGGTGTGGGTCATGAAGTTTGGCCAGCGCGGGTCCCGAAGGTCGGCTGGTTGGCAAAAATGGGACCGGGGAAAAGAAATTTGAAAAACACTGGGCTGGATTCTCCGATCCTGGACGGCAAAATCGCATTCGGCAACGGGCCGGAGAATTCCCGATGTCGCCGAAATCAGGGGCGATATCCACGACCTCCGAACGTTGGCTGAGGCCCGCCCCGAGATGCTCTGTCCCCGACCAGCCGAGTTCCCGACAGTATGGGTTTCTCATGGTCTCACCCATCGGGAACTCAGCGTGGCGGCTGCGGATTCGGTCTCCGCCCCGTCTGGCTGTCAGTCCCCCTGGAACAGGGAATCGGTGGCCGTTTTGCGGCAGTTTTCCTGGCATAAAATGCCACCGTTTCACGCCGGCATGGGGACTTAGTCTCCATAACAGAGAATTTCGCCCACTATTTTAAAATGGCCCACCTTTGCACCTGGGAGTGTCTGTGGCTGACTCTGAACCTTTTCCCGGCCCCACTGCATCCTTTGGGATGAAAATGCCATCCTTCCAGACATGGGTGGACTGAATTAGGAATTGTCGTGAGTCGCACTACCCACTTTACGGAAGACAAGCCGGCTCAATGTCAATGAGTAGAGATAGCCTTAATGCAGTGTAAAGGTACCAAAGTGTAACGCGGTGAGCAATAAAGCCCCAAAATAATTTAGTCTATCAATAACGGTTTACATTGTCAGCATAACACCATGAAGTACCACACTGAAAAATGTTCATTTTTTATTTATAGGAGGTAATAATTAGCATTCTTATAGTGCGTTATAAGTTCTTCCCAACTGCTCTCCAGACAATTAATTACTTTTGAAGCACTGACATTGTTGTTGCACACAACATTGTCTGAAAAACTGAGAGATAAGTAATCAGTTAATTGTTTTCTTTTTGGTGCTTGTCATAATATACACGCAGGTATCTGATGGTGCACAGACAGGCAGTGATTGACACACAGGATGACCAGTGAACACACAGAACACAGCAGACAATCACCAGACAGGGCACGACCACTATAAAGCCAGAGGGCACTAGTTTTCCCGTTCTCTTGGGATCCAGCCTCTGAGACAGTCAGAGCCCGTGAGCAGCAACTAGAACATACACCATGTGGTAGTAAGATAGTCTGGTCAGGTTAACCTCAGGTCTCCAGTCAAGTCAGCATAGTGTCAACCCACAGTTAAAGTCTGTATGATAGTTAAGAGTTCAATAAAATCGAGTCGCATTTCTTCAAGTGTTGGAAGCCTGTCTCTCTCACTGCTGTAGTAAACGCAGTCCTCGCAGACCCGGCATACCCAACACATCAGTGCTCATTGGTGAATGAGGGTTAACCGGGAGAGCAAGAGAACATCCTTTTGTTCTCCAAGTAGCATAATCAGCTGGTCATCCAATCAGTTAGTTAGATGGCACCATGGTTTAATATTGTCATCTGAAAGATTGCAGTGAAGTGTCAGCAAAGATTATGGGTCAGATTTTGCAGAGTCAAGAAGACTTCACGACACTTAAAAATATATATTTATATTCAGGACATTTTCCATTTTACAATATACACAACACTCATTCAATTTTATACAATTAAAAAAAAAATGTTGAGTATCCAATTTATTTTTTTCCAATTAAGGGGCAATTTACCATGGCCAATCCACCGACCCTGCAAATCTTTTGGGTTGTGAGGGCGAAACCCATGCAAACACAGCGAGAATGTGCAAACTCCACATGGACAGTGACCCAGAGCCTGGAATGAACTTGGGACCTCGGCGCCGTGAGGCAACCATGCTAACCACTTGCGCCACCATGCTGCCCAATTCTATACAATTTTCATAATAAACAAACAACCCAAAACCCACCCCAAATGCCCCTTTCTTGTGCAACCCCCACCACTCCTCGTAATCTACCCCCTCTCTATTTGCTGCCAATTCTTGAAGGAGATAAATATCCTCTACCCTGAATAGAACCCCTCCTCTGACCCCCTAATTGCGTATTAATTTTCTCCAGATGCAGCAACTCCGATACATCTCCCGATGCGATAAGTCGGCGTCTCCAGTGACAGCCACCTTAGCAGAATCCTCGCCTGTGCTATCAGGGAGGCAAAGGCCAATACATCAGCCCTCTTTCCCTCCTACAGCTCAGGTTCATCCGATACCCCAAATATCGCCACCCACCCACCTTTACCCCGCAAATCTCTGACATCTTCTAAGAAAGATTCCTAGAATTTCGTTAATTTAGGGCAGGACTAAAACACTCGTGAGTGATTCGCCAGCCCCCTTAAGCAACACTGTCATCTGTCCTCCACCTCTGAAGAAAACCCACTAATGCGTGTTTTATTCACGTGAGCTCTGTGCACCAATTTAAACTGTATTAGGCTCAGTCTCACATACGAGAAGGTACAGTTTACCCTACATAGGGCCTCACTCAACACCCCCCCCCCCAACTCTTCCTACCATTTTCCCTTTATCTCCTCCAGCGAAGCCTCTCCCTCCCCATCAACTGTTCATAAATATCAGAGATCTTTCCTTCTCCAATCTCATCCAACGACACAATCTTATCCATCAGAGGGGAGCGGGGGGCAACCGAGGAAATGTAGTAAACCCATTCCAAACAAGGTTTCTCACCTGTAAATACCTAAACTCATTTCCCGCCGGAAGCTGAAATGTTGCCACCAGCTCCTCCAGGCTCACAAACCTACCCTCCACAAATAAATACTGCGGCCATCAAAAGACGATGGGAATTGTGGTCAGCTTGGGACACAGACAAGACACAGCTTGTGTGTATTGGCAAACAGCAACCCAGACCTATACAGAAACTCGCATATGCTAGAGGTCACTCACAGATCTTCCCAGGGCAATGGGGCTCAGATTGAAACATAACATTTGTAGCAGACTCAGGGGCACTTATTCACCTTATTTGGGAGTGCATATGTGCCTTAGACAATAACAACTAGGACCCACCCAGATATCAAGGTACCTACCCCTAATTGGCCAGAATCGATTAGGGTGATTGAAATCCTATCGATCCATTGGACCCTTACCTGGGACCACCCAAAAGAGCGCGAAAGATCGGAGGATAAGAGGAACTGCGCGACCAACGCTCTGTCTCTTTTGGACTGGCCTCTGCCCACCAACTGCAGCAAATCAACCAGCCAAGTTCAAGGACCCGCAATCACGATCTGAAGGATGAACCTCAGCCTAGACGTACCAGACAACTTCCAGCCGGCACAAGTGGGGAACCAGATAAAGGCCTTATCTAACCTGCACAGAGCCGGTCACTTGAAAGTTAAGTAAAGGTCTTTTAAACTGCTGGATATAATTTAATGTGTAGTAGCATGTAAGTTATTAAGTATAGAACCAATCCTATGTTTAATAATAAACTATAATTGTACGAATATACTGGTCGTGTGGTCATTTGTCCAATACACGGAACTCACTCGCATCTTGTGGTCATTAATAAAGATAGAAGTCCAACAATACCTAAACCTTTCTACCCATTCCCAGACCTTGTAGGATGAGTCCATTCCAACTGGGATAAATGTACAGTTCCCATATATCGGCGCCCTTAACGACATTGATTCCAGCTTAAAATGTTGCCTAAACTGGTTCCACACTCTTAAGGAGGCTACTAACACCAAGAACAATAGTGTTCCTGGCTGTTGAGAATGGAAGAGGAGCATTCAGCACTGTCTTCCAACACCAACATGTACAGAAAGCCTCCGCCATTTGCCCCCAAACCGACCTTTCCTCCACGACCCATTTCCGAACTTTCTCGGTATTCGATGTAGTTTATCAAATTCGGCAATGCCAACCCCCCATACTGCCTATCTCTCTGAAAAAACACTTTCTGAACCAGCGGTGTCTTGCCTGCCCATACAATGGTGGAAATCAGCTTATTAATTTTCACAAAAAAAGATTTTGGTAAAAAGATTGGGAGACTCTGGAATATAAATCAGAATTTTGGAAGGACCAACATTTTCACCCTGCCAACGATGAGAAGACCATCCCACCTTTCCAAATCCTCCCTCACCCCTTCTACCAGTCCTGCCAATTTCAGCTTAAGCAGCAATGCCCAGTCGTGAGCCACCGTATTCCTAAATATCTGAAACTCGGCCGTGTCAGCCGAAATGGCAATTCCACCAAACCCACTCCCTGTTCCTGAGGTCTCACCGGAAACACCTCACTCTTCCCCACGTTGAGTTTATAACCCGAAAAGGAGGCAATCTTTCTTCTTTTCTGCACTGGAGAGAGAATCTGTTACATACAACAGCAAGTCATCCGCGTATAGGGACACTCGATGCTCCGTACCTCCCCTCTATCCCCTTCCACTCTGTTGATGACCTCAGTGCAATAACCAGTGGTTCAATTGCCAATACAAAAAGTAACAGGGAAAGTGGACACCCCTGCCTTGTTCTCCTATACAGTTGAAAGTACCCCAAGCTTAATGCATTGGTATGAACACTTGCAGTGGAGGCCAAGAAATGAACCTAGGTCCAAACCCAAACCACCCCAGTATCTCAAGAGATACTCCCATTCTATGCGGTCGAACACTTTCTCCATGGAAATTATTACCTTCAGTTCCGAACCTGACAGGGGCGATATCACCGCATTCAAAAGTCTCCTTATATTGGCCGACAATTGTCAGCTCTTCACAAACCCCATCCTCAGTAACTACCCCCAGCATACATCCTTCAAGTGAGTTGCTAGCACCTTGGGCAATAACTTTATGTCGGCATTCAACAGAGATATGGGCCTATATGACCCACACTCCTTGAGATCCTTATCCTTCTTCAGGATTGGAGAGATAGAAGCCTGAGCCAAAGTAGTTGGCAGCAGCCCCCCGGGACAATGAATCGTTGAACATCCCCAGTAGATGTGGCCCCAGCTCTGTCACAAATTTTTTATAAAATTCTACTGAGAATCCGCCTGGGCCTGCCCATACTGCATTGAGTCAATTCACCTCATAGTTTCCCATAGCCTGAGCAAAGTCTCCAGCCCTGCACTTTCTCCTTCTCTGCCACCGGGAAGTCAAAACCATCCAAGAATTGTATCATCTCAGAGCCCCCTGTAGGGGCTCCAACATGTACAACCCCTGGTAAAAGGTCTCAAACACGACATTTACCCTTCCTGAATCAGACACCACTCCACCACCCGGGTCCTTAATCTCCCTTGAGGCCGTCTGCCATCTCAACTGGTAAACCAGTAACCTACTGGCTTTCTCCCCATGTTCATAGAATGCCCCCCTTATATGACGCAGTTGGCCCATCGATACGAATTCAAACTCAATCTGGAGCTTCTTCCGCTCCGTCAACAGCTCCTCCTTCGGGGTAGCCAAGTATTGCTTTTCCACCGCCAAAACAGCCTCTACCAACCTCTGTTTCTCCATCCTTCCTGCCTTATCTCGGCGAGACTTAATCAAAATCAGCTCCCCTCTAACCACTGCCTTTAATGCCAGCCATATCGTGGAAGGTGAGACCTCTTTGTTCTAAATAAACTCCACTTACGTACCTATAGCTGCGGCTTTCCTCCTACATGCCCACTTATCAGCCAACAATGCCACGTCCAACAGCCACGGAGGTCGCTGGGCGCAACCCCTCTCCAAATACAAATCCACATAGTATGGCTATGGTCGGATATGACATTTACCAAGTATTCCGACTCTATCACCCCAGGGAGCAATGCATTACCCATGATAAGAATCCAGATCTGGGATGGCTGCCAGCACCCTCTTGATAAACTCCATATCCACCCAATTTGGTGCGTACATGTTCACCAAAATCCCAAAACACAAGAGCTCTCTCCAACCTTCTACTTATTATCACGTAACTGTCCCCCGGATCCACCCTGATGTTACCCACCGAAAAGGCCACCCTCTTATTGATAAGCACCGCGGGTCCCCTCACCTTTGCATCAAAACTAGAATGGAACATTTGTCCCACCCACCCTTTCCTGAACATCGTTTGATCCCTAATCCTCAGTTGCATCTCCTATAAGAAAGCCACATCCGCCTTCAAGCCCTTTAAATGGGTGACACCTGAGACCTTTTAATCGGCCCTTCAATCTCCTCATATTCCATGTAACCCAGTCTGGTCGGTGGCATCAACCACCCCTGGACATTACACCTACTACCCCCCCCCCCCCGCACATCCCGCCCCCGCCACTAGCCCTTCCCCCAACCCTCCCCCATTCCAAACAAAGAAAACCCAACCACCCTAGGCTAGGTTATCCCAACCAACAAAGAAAAACAACTCCTCCTCAATCTCCAGCTGTAACTTTCTCCTCCCTGACTTCACTTCCGTTAACCAGCATCTCTGCCAGCAGGGTGACCCCAACTGGCAAGTAACGCAAGTTATACTTTCAAAAGTTCCCCACAGAGCCCCCACCTATCCAAACTGGATTTTAATCTTGTACACCAAACCAATCCTTCCCCACAACCCCCACCTCCATTCCCAGCCATTCCAAGCAGTTGTTCTAAAACATCAAAAACCCACACCCCAAACGCAGGGTAACAGATATTACAAATACTAAATATAACAGGAAAATTAAATGAAAACAACACAAAACACACATCCAAAACTTCTGCATACAGGTGAAACAACCCCAAACTTGCAAATTCCCCTCCCCCAGACTGTGTTCCTTAATAAAGTTGTTTCCCTTTTCCAGTGTGTCAAAATAATGCTCTAACCCTAACCCCGTGCATGATCCGCAGGTGAGCCAGGTACATCATTCCACACTTCACCTTGCTCCTAAAAAGTGTTGACTTGGCCCCATTAAACCCTGTCCTCCTTTTTGCTATTTCAGCCTTCCCAACTGCATTCTCATGTTTCCTTCGCCCACCTCGGGACCATTTCCTTGTCTAAGTACCTGTGGAGTGGGACTATGGTCGCCATGGCGGCTCCCTGCTCTAGACTTCTTCCTCGGTGACCAATGGGCCCGGTCCACTTTAGGAAGGCGTGCAACGGCCTCCTCCCACACCAGCTGCACAAACATCTTTGCCACATATTTTGTGGCCTTCGTTCCTTCTATGCCCTCGGGCAGTCCAAGGATCCCCAGGTTTTGACATCTGGAGTGGTTCTCCAAGACATTGCTTTTGGCCTTCATCATTTTGTGCCCCTCCGCCATCATCACTTTTCCCTCCAAGGAGGCAATTCAATCCTCATGGTCTGAGATCTTCTCCCCCACCTTCTGGATCGACGAATTCTGGGCCTCCAACCTCTGGTTCATGCTTTCCAGAGCTGCCGAATTGGTTGTCACTTTTGCCATATTGTCCGTGACCACCTGCCTTTGCTTTCTAAATTCTGTCATCAGGAACTCCACTGACTTCTTAGTTGTCCACTGAGCTGGCAACGATGCATTGTTTTCCCCTCCTGCCCCATACACGTCCTCTGAATCCGAAGAGAGCCTTTTACTTGACACACTCCTAGTTTGATAACTTATACACATCTCACAATGGAGGAGGGATCTATATCACTTTTTCACTTGCACAGCACCCATTAAACGGGCAAAAATAAAGTCCTCAGGCAGGAGTCACCTTATATGCGACCTCTTACTTCATGGCCACCGCCAGAAGTCTCGGCTCCACATTACTGAATATGGCTGCAGGTCCAGATATGGATTGCCCACCACCAATTCTAACAGATCCACTTTTTGCAAGAAGGGACAAGGAGGAAGGGTATGATTCACACAGGCAGGAAATCAGGACTGCAGAGTCAGTTCTAACATACCACATTTTGGCTGGTCAAACAACCTTGAATCAGCGTGCGTGAGTCATGAATTGATTGAGTAGACATAAACACTCTTGAAAGGCAGATCAAGTCTGTATCGCTGTAATAAACTTAAGTTTTTAAAAATGCCTTGCTCTGTAAACTTTTAACAAATAGCTGTCACAGTTAGTGACAGTTAAACAAAAAAATCTTTGCTGGACTGCTTTAAGTGACAGGCCCGGTTAGAAACAATGTAGCATCCTTTCATGCAGTTTCAATCAAACTCCTTGTTGACATTTCTCCAAGGGTTTTAATTATGTCATTATGAATGGTTGGTTGAGTTTCAAAAGTTACAATTATCTCAGCAGGGGTTCTGAGTTCAGAGTTTGATTGACAGCTTAAATGGCTATTAAAGGATTACCATCTTTGATGAGGTTATTAAATAGAAGTTTGCTTGATTTTAATAAGAGACTAAATATTGAGGAGAACTATATTGATATTATGAATGGGTGTTTCTTTGTTCATGACCAAGATCTTTGTTTATGATAAATACCTTTGTTTCTTTGTTCATGACCATGCTTTTTACACTGTTGCTTCACAGCACCAGGGACCGGGTTTGATTCCCGGCTTGGGCCACTGTCTGTGCAGAGTCTGCACGTTCTCCTTGTGTCTGCATGGGTTTCCTCCGGGTGCTCTGGTTTCACCTCACAAGCCCTGAAAGACGTGCTTGTTAGGTGAATTGGTCATTCTGAATTCTCCTTGAGTGTACTCGAACAGGCACCGTAGTGTGGTGTATAGGGGATTTTCACAGGAACTTCATTGCAGTGTTAATGAAAGCCTACTTGTGACACTAATAATGAGTGTTATTATTATTCAGTGTGCAGAAGTGAGAGCTGCATTAGATTGCTAAAAGTTTACTTTTCCCTTCTCATTGTGGCTCCTGCGATCTGCCCATCATGATTATGGATGAGTGGCTATGGAATTAGAGTGGAGTGTGTGAGTGGCCAGGGGGGAGGGATAGAGGGTATAAAAACTTCTAAAACTGATGGGATGAAGTCCCAGAGTATCGAGGCAGCCCTCCCAATCAGCCCACCTCAGCATTCAGCCTGCCCCAGTGGCCCTCTGTGCTTTGCTTCCAAGGTTGATGGGCCTGACTGTCGCATTTTGTAGTGCTTTTAACCAAGGCTGGTCTGACTCCATGGCTCATGGAGTGGTGCTTGAATTCATAACTGAATCAAGGCGGCTTGGCACAACCTACTCCCCGTAAACATAACTATAACTCATAAAGAAGCTGTCGTTAACTAAGTTTAATTTATTTACATATTTACAATAACATGCTTGGCACAGCATCTCACTCCCAGTGCAAACCGCGCTGGGAGCATAGGTCCCACCATGTCCTGAGTTGGGCCTGTTTTATACCCTGCCTTAACGAGCCCCAGGTGGTTGGCCTCCATCCCCTACATGGGGAGCTAGTAATGCATGAGCCCCATGGGGGAATCAAAGGTTGTTTCCCCGTGGTCCTCGTGGGGGTTATAATAACTTACTTAATATGCAAAATAAGCTCTTCAAATATATTTATATGTCAACCAACCTGAGTTCCCAACTGAAAATATCATGCACTTATACACAAAAGCCCTGAGTACTGTGGAAATTAAGCTTCAAAAAGTGACCTTTAACTTCTTTGCATATCTATCCCTTGTCATGGAAAATTCACTTGTATCATTACTTTAACCCAAATGTATCTCCACAACAAGTAAATCTTGATATTCTAAAAATATATCTAACGCGAAATATCTGGAATTCCTCCGACTCTTACCCTCAGATTTAAGTGGCATTTAAACGCATACGATTAGCTTGTGAAGTGAAATACTAACCGTCAAGTGATGAATTCTTCAGTCTGCACGAATGTTGAGTGGGGTTTGTGTTACAAATTTCTCAATATCATTTTGTTTCTGGACAGCAAAGCCTTCAGCACCTTTTGAAATTGACTGCCACTATGCTTTTCATTCTAACAAGTGGTTTCAAAATCCAAGTCTTTAATCTTTCACATGGGAATTATATTTTAATCTCGAGCTTTACGGGGTTTTTTTTTGTTAGCTTTTGCGACACATTTCCATTCTGAGTGCCAAAAAAAGGTTCAGTGCAGTCATCCCTAATTCTGCAAAACTGAAATATATGCACTCATTCAACAACCGTAAATGATGAAGAGTTACTTTATTACTTGGATGATAAAGTATCAAATAAAGACTGACTCGGAGTTTCAACTTCAACTTGCAAATTAATTGCATTTTAAATGCTTACCTCAACGTACACACACACACACTTTCAAGAAGATAATCTTTGAGCTATCCCAGAACTAGTTCTTACAAATTCCATGTAATCCCATTAGATTTATTTGTTGAGGTAAAACTAAAATTGAGTGAAACAATGGGCGAAGATTTAGATGTATTCAAAAATCTGAAGGCATTTTTGATCAGGCGAGTAGAAATAGAGTAAATATTTCCTCTGGTTGGACAGTCAGGGATTAGGGAGTCATCGATTTAAGTTTGTCACTATGCAAGTGAAGGGCGAGTTCAGATGGAATTTTGTTTTGCAGAGAGTGGCTGGAATGCTTTGGAACAGGGAATAGCTGATGCATAGACCAATGTGTCTGTTCAGGAAAAAGCAGATAAGCAAATGGTGCAGTGGTAGAGATATGGATAGAGCAGGGAAGTGGTATTAAGTTTTGGTCGGTGGACTGGCCTTCTTCAGTGTTAGAAGCTTTTATGGTTAAATTAGGAACTGATTTTGAGAGCCTAAATCTCACAATCTTAGAATTTAAAAGGAGAGTCACAAAAGTCTGACCTACGAATGGGAACTTGCTCACTACATCACTTCGAGGCCTTTACATGTACTGGCATTAAACTCCGGGATTGAACACATAAAAACTCAGCAAGGCTGTGAGACAACAGGGGGAAATTAGGAAGGAAGTCAGGATGCTTAAGAATAAAAGCAGTGAAGAAATTGAGGATGCCGGGAAATATGGAAACCACTTAATGAATGTTTTTGGAAGGATTGTCTTGTGATTGAATATCTGGGGCCCAACAAAGAAAGTGCACTTGGCTCTGAGATCAGTGAGGCAGAGGAATTAAAAAAAATATTCTTTTAATTGTCTCTTTTCTTTCTACTACTTTTCTCATTTGCTATGTCTACCCTAGCATGCGCATAGCTGGAGAACTGTTTGTGGCTCTTTAAGGTAAAGGTAAAGTCGCCATAGTTTCATGTGACCATAGGCTGCTTTCCCTTTTGACGGGGAGAGTTGGCTGGTGGTAATTTAACCTGAGGATCACCACACCACACCTCAGGCGAGGGGCAAGGTTGAGAAGGCAGGGCCTCCATGAATAACTACAGCTGGTACAGGAATTGAACCCGCGCCTAGCTCTACATCATGAACCAGCTGCCTAGCCAACTGAGTGCTCTTTAATAAGGCACTAGATACATGCATGAAAGTTGGAAAGGTTGGACTAGAATCACAGTTCCATAGGCCTGTGTCCTGATTGGCTCCATCTTGTTTGAATTCAAGCGCCAATTAGCACTCACTGCTAATAACAGAGCAGATGTTTAATGCTTTTGCGAAAGAATATTTGTGTTCAACAACAAGGTTTAGTCCGACTTTATTTGAATTGTTCGATTTATACTTGACATGACAGCTGGAGAATAAAACTTTTCAAACTCTACACACAGAATTGTGATGCAATTACAATCTTTCTGTACTTTTAATTTTCCCTATCCATGTACATATTGGAATTTTAAGGAATCCGTCTTAAAGCAAACTGAAGCAAAGTTCCAGCAAATGTATTATTATTGATTCATTTAAAAATGTACTGAAATATAACAGAGGTAATTTTCTGTCCGCATTAGCCGTCAGCGAGAACGGCAACGTGGGCGCAAAATACGGCGGGAAACGGGATTCTCACCAGCATGATCGCGGTTTCAGATTTTCCGGACCCCTTGCCGGTGGCGTGACGAGAATCCTGCCACGAAAGGTAGGGGACCTAATTTAAATACATTAGCATCTTATTAGTGAGTCTTCCTGCTGGGACATACCCCCCGCAACCCCTTCACTGAATATTCATCGTGCGCCAGCATGACATCATGCCAGCGCGATTTACAACAGCTGTATAAGAACAAAAACTTGGTGACCTCGTCTCCGTAGGGGATATCGGAGGTGAGTGTTCAGGTCAAAATTATGCTCCAGTTATAGCGGGGTCACCCGAGACCCACTGGTCACATGGGACCCAGATAAGTGCAACTCAGTGTCAGGAGTGATAGGGGTGTGCAGTCGTGGCAATCTCATGGGGTGGGGTCACTCACAGGCCATGGCAGCCCTTCATGGTTGAGAGTTTCAAGGTTTAAAGGGGCTAGGTGGCTTATATGCAGTTATCGCTTCCCGTGTCCTCATTGCTGGGCTTGTGGCAATATCATCACTGAGGGATTATCCTTCTAGAGTGGCAGCTGGAAAGTAGATGGGTAGAGGTGAACCCACTGGTTCAGCACAGGCGACTGGGAGGTCACTGGGTTGGGTCCTGTGAGATGTCAGGCTACATGGGCGGATTGTGGGTCTCTGACAAGGGGTGGTTTCCAACCTCAGGAAGGCATACAGGGGGCAGGACGAGTGCAGTCAGAATGAACCCCCACACTCAGGCTGCACTTTGAAGTTAGAGGGCATGAAATGTCTGGAAGTTCATGACCACTGGTCATGGAGGCCAGGCTGTCAGGGATTAGTGTATTGGTGGCTGGCTGTTCAAGTTGGAAGGCTTGATTAATCCACAACCCATGAGAGCTGGGGAATGAGGGTGCCCTCTAAGGATGAAGTTGATTACAAATTGAAGTCTTCACATCAGGTGTGCCTCGCCTACCACAAGGGGAAGTCAGTTGTCTAATCATCTCCCTGATCCTTCCATGATGAGTCAATTGTGCTAATTTAGTCAGCACTGCAATGCATGAGTGCACCGACGATTGCCACCCAATTGTTAACCCATTGGAAGCCTAACTCCCAAGCATTGCACTCCAAGGCTAATACGCATATCTCCGTAACAGAGAGGTGACACAGGCGTGGCCCCCAATTCAAATCATTATGGTGAAGTCGCTCATCAATCACCCCATTCAGGAGATGATGGGTGACAGCGTTTCATTCTCCCGTGAGGTCAGAACACAGGTCCATTGACTGCATTCAACTACCCTAACTCCTCACTCTTGAGGAAGTCACACGGCCCTCTGAGGCTCTCAAGGGTGGAGGCGCTTCATTCAGGTGAAATTAAGAGGGGCAACTTTGGGGAAGAGACAATTGTGTGACAGGGGAGGGAGTGTGAGGTTCATTGGAAAGGTGCTCACATCGGGGGATGCGCATGGGTGGATGTCCCAGATCCTGAGAGGGCTGTGGGTCAGGCAATTGTCTGGATCCCTCGTCACTCACTTTGATATTGTCTTCCTTTCAGTTTTTGATTCAGGAGAATCATGGTGCCAGTCGATCTGGCAATTCTTTTGATTGCAATCGAGCAACAGCAGCGACATCGGCATGCCGCTGCACAAGGCCAGGGCCAGCGTCCTGCAGAGGAGGGGGAGCCAAGGCCGCTGATCTTCTGGGAGCGGGGTTCCAGCTGGTGGAACGTCAGAAGAGACACCACGGGCCGGCCATGGGTATTCCGCTGTAGAACTTCCTACCTCCAGATCTGAGGGTTCCAGGGTCGGAGAACACTGCATTTGTCCCAGAGCGCGCTGGACCACCTGTGCCAGGTGATGCAAGAGTTGGCACCATATGGACTGTGAGGTCACCCATAGCCTGTGACCCTGAAATGTATTGCCGCGTTGAGTTTCCATTCCAGTGGCTCCTTTCAGGACTGCGTGGGTGTCCTGTGCGGCATCTCCCAGGCTGCTGTGCACTAGTGCAGAAGGGAGGTCACAGATGCGCTCTTTGCAAGGGCCCACATGTACATCAACTTGGGCCAGAACCAGGCCAGCCAGGATCCAAGGCCATGGATTTCACCCACATAAAAGGCATGCCCCAGGTGCAGGTTGGTACCAACTTCATCCACATGGAGTTGCGCACACCCTTTCAGCATGTGCACCATTTGCCAACCGCAAGGGATACCATACTCACAATGTTCAGAATGTCTGTGACCATGCGACGCGCATTATGAAGGCGTGTGCCCATTTTCCGGGGGGCGTTCATGATAGTTTCATCTTGGGGCGCTCGGAGAGCCCAGCCTTTTTTCCGGGAGAGCACTCTCTGGAGGGATGGTTCCTTGAGGACAAACGGTACCCATCCAGCGAGTGGCTGATGACACCAGTGCGGAGGCCACACACACCCGCTGAGACTCAGTACAACGAGACTCATGCGTCAACACGTGCACTGGCCGAGTAGGTTATTGGACTGTTCAAGATGTAGTTCCAGTGCCTGTATAGGTGCAGTCCTGCTCCTCGTTGACCAGCTCAAGGGCTCTCTTCTCAAAGGACAGTCGGATTTTCAGCTCGGGCATGACTCCTGCAGGCTGTGCCCGCTCACACTGGTTGCGCTCGGGTTTGTCTGATGCGGAATGTGTAGGCCACGCCAGATGGTAATGAAGACTGGATGCGTGGGAGGTGAGTGGTGACATAAGGAGCAGCTTATCTATTGGGGTGAACTTGGGGATTTGGGAGTGGGGGGGAGCACCATGACAAGTGTTGGGACCCCATAAGGTGGCTGGGAGAGAGATCACCATGGAAGTGTGAGGTGTGAGTTGGAGGGTGCAGCGGTGGACATGAGGAGGCAGACTTACCCTGGCTACACAAAAAGGTCATTTATCTTCTTTTGGCACTGTAGTCCCATCCTCTTATGCAGTGAGCTGGCACTCACTATCATGGCCATTATGCTCGCAGGCGGGGTTGGTGCCTTTGCTTGCTGGATGTCTAGCCGATCGCAGGATGTCAGGTCTCTTCTCGGCACCATCTAGATGTTCGGTGAGGGCTCCCTCCATGAAACATGGTGCTGTCTTAGAATCGAATCAAATAGAATCCCAACAGTGCAGAAGGAGGCCGTTCGGCCCATCAATACTGCACCAATCCTTTGAATGAGCACCCTCCCCATTTACACTCCCCCATCCATCCTGCCCTATCCTGTAACCCAGAACCTAACCTGCACATCCCTGGACATGAAGGGGCAATTTACCTCACCCGCACATCTTTGGACTGTGAGAGGAAACCGGAGCACTCGGGGGGGAACCCATGTAGACACGGGGAGAACGTGCAAACTTCCCACAGATTGAACCCTGGTCCCTGGTGCTGTGAGGCAGCAGTGCTAATCACTGTGCCACCCGAAAATTCAGTCACAATTCCTGATAGTCATCCGCCCCCGAACTGGACTTGGAGCAAGTGCTGGGGAGGCGTTTATAAGAGGCACCCCACTGATTGCTGAGATCAAGTTATCGCAGGACAAGCGAATTAGAGGCAAGCCGCCATGAGCATGACGTGGAAAAATAAATTCTGTTAAAGAGGCTGAATATATGGTGGATTTTCCTGCCGTTGTCGCCGACGGAATTCTCCCCAGTTTTCTCGGCGGGACTGAAATTTTGAAAAATCTAGGAAAATTGCAGGCAATGGGTTTAATATTGAGATTGCTGGACCATAATCACCCTTGGATGCTTCAATGGAAGTTACCAGCAGGCACCAACAGTTAATGGTAGTGACGCACTTTAGCAGAAAAAAATTTAATTATCCAAACCATTTTGATTGGATAAAGCCCAACTAGTTGCAACTTTAACTTCTAAAGCTTCAATTAATAGCTCCAAAATGTTTCCAGTGAGCCATTCACCAGGTGGTGCATTGTAGTTTTTCTACCCATCCTGTTTGCGGTAGCCAAGTTCAGTACAAAAGTACAACCATTCTTCTACTTCCAATGAGTCTTATTCAGTTTCAGTACTTAGGGAACCAGAGGCACTTAACAAAACCAGATGCCAGTCTATCAAAACTTTATAGGCTCTGTTGACTCCCGAGGAGACGAAAATCAAATAGGCTGTAAAAGGAGCCCAGGTGTGTTAGGTTGAAAGCAAGGCTTTTATAAACGCTACCAGTAATTTTTCAATCTCCATAACCAAGGTTTGGTCTGTTTTGCTTTTGATTCACCCTCAGTCTGAGCACTGTTCTCCTATCCAAATTGCAAGCATTAAGACTTGGCTTCTCTTAGGTATAAGGAAGTGATGGGGATGAGAAAAGTGCCCAGGTCTTGTCACTCTACAGCCTCCTGGAGATGAACAACTCCTCATTAGAGGATTACGTGCCAACATAATGAGGTCTCATTCTTGGCTCAGTGATAGCATTCTCGCCTCGGAGTCAGAAGGTAGCGTGTTCAGGTTCTACTCCAGAGATGAGTGCACATAATCAAGACTGGCATTTCAAAGCTGTTCTGTCAGAGGTGTTGTATTTTGGATGAGATTCCATGATACCATTTCACCAAAGAGCAGGGGAGTTATCCTGATTTCGGTATTTATCTTTATAGAACTCCAGATTACATGTTTATTTATTTCATTCCTGTTTGTGGAACCTTGCTGTCAGTAAATTGGTTGCCACATAGAACCATAGAATAGAACTATAGAATTCCTACAGCGGAGCGCGAGGCCACTCTGCCCATTGGGTCTGTACCAACCCTCTGAAACAGCACCCTACCCGCCCCCATCCCCGTAACCCCACCTAACCTCCACATCTTTAGACACTTTAAAGGGCAGATTTAACATGGTCAATACACCTAATCTGCACCTCTTTGAACTGTGGGAGGAAACCAGAGCACCGGGGGGAAATATACGCAAACACGGGGAAAACGTGTAAACTCCACGTGGACAGTCATCCGATGCCGGAATTGAACTCGTATCCCTGACGCTGTGAGGCAGCAGTGCTAATCACAATGCCACCCTAGTCCTTGCAATTCAACAATGATTATACTTCAAATCCACTTTATTCCTGATCTCCCTCTGTCTCCAATGGTCTTATCACAACATTGCCAAAAATCTGGTTCACTAACGCACTGTGCACTTTGCTCGAACTTTCACAGGTACTGCAAAAGAGTAACATTATCATCACACAAACTGGAGTCTCTGGAGATAAAGAGTTTAATCTGCAACACTCCATAACCTTCTTTATATCAACTAGATTTATAACATATGCCAAATGTCAATGGTAAAATAGCAGTTTGAAGATAACCTAATTATATATGAAAGGTCTTTAGCAACAAGCATCAAGTCTTGAGGAAGACATTTACGCTAATTAAAAAAGGAAAAAAAATAGTGATCCACAAGATTTTCTAATCAACTCAGTAAGTTAGATTCAATTAGTTGCAAATATAGTAGACCAGATATGTATCCTGACAGAACTAACAGTTGGCAACTGAGTACAGTTGCCTTAAAAAAACCTGACAACTTTTAATTTCAGAATGAAAGCAAATAACCATTGCAGAGGACTGTGTCAGTATGAACACAGAGCATTATTGTTTTAACCAAAATTGATTCTGAAACTGAAGGGGACTCCAGTTTCTTTGGATTGGTGCTGTTGAAAATGAAGCTTCCCGAGTTCCGTCAGATATGTTGTAGATATTTTGGAGAATAGTGGATAGGAACCTTCCATTTCATTGAATTTTTAGGATGAGCAAGGTATTTGGTCCACACTATTGTTGCTTGGACTATTGAACAATATTTCACTCTGCACTGAAAAAATTTAAGACGAATTTGGGTTAGCTTATTCACTCATTGGCTAATAACTGTTATTCAATGCCACCCTTATGCCTTTCTCCATACAACAAAAAAACGCAGCTTACCGTTCTTCCGTTCCGTGAGAGGTGGCAGTGGCTGGTCTGGCTGTAGAGATAGATCTTTCATTTCGGTGGTCATACAGTCACTCCTGGGGTTGCCAATTTCTGTGTTCTGATGACCTGGATCAGCATTCTGGTCCACACCCTCATTTCTGGTCACTCCATTCAACTTGCTAGGGCTGGGATTTGGTTCTTTCGGTTGCTCCACTTTGAATTATTCCGCTCAACAACATTCATTAAAATTAAGCCGACCTGCAGAGTAAAACGCGTACAAAAATTATTGGGCAGTTCAGCATTTCCTCATGGAAAAATACACCATCACTTCCTCGGAAGAAGTTAACCTTTTTGTTTATACTTAATCAGTACGACAACCTTTGTGTTCCCCTCACCGTCCTAACACCACGCAAGCAGCCCTAGGTTCCAAACCCACGTTATGCAATGAGTAGACTCATGTGGCATAATTATACAATACAAAATTTAATTGGATAATGGAAAGTCAGACTGTCTTGTCTACAACTGGGCAGCTGGTAGAACAGAGGCCAGGTAGGAGGTGGGACTGCGTATTGACTCTATTGTTTGCTTTATTGCAGGTGAAAATTCATTGAAAATTCAAGTCACCTTATGGACAAGTATCTTCACCTGAGAAGATACATAAACTATGGACGCGATTTAAACACCGTGTTGCGCCCGGCATGGATCTGGCCTGATCGGTTAAATACCGAGATAGGCCTAAATCTGGCACAAATCAGTTTTTGCTACCTCACCGGCCCGCTCCTGCTGGAGAGTTCCGGATCATGCCCCAAAATGGCGAGCATATCATTAATCCTTATTTGCATTAATTTCCATATTATTCATGAGATCAAAGTTGAATGCAACGGCCTCCCGGGTATTAACTGGCACCCCAGCGAGACATCATGTGGGTGTTGTTTAGTACTCCTTTTTAAAAAGGTGATGTTGACGCAATGAAGGGAACTGAGGAGGTGAGTTTCCATTTTCCGGCTGCTGCCCCAGTGCTCGGGTGTGAGGGGGGGATACCCTTAGTGGGGTTTGTCGTGTTGGGTGTTCTGGTTCACAAACAAGCCAACAATGCTGGAAGTGGTGTAACGCTATTTTATTAACTGTTCAACTATGGTAACATACTGTAAACGTGGGTATAAGCAATACCAGCTTAACTGTGGACCCTTTCCTATCACTAGCTATGGTGAGGCACTCAGCACATGGTGAATGTCTGTGTTGCAGGCTGTGAGCTCTGTGCTCTGAGCTGGCTGCTGCTAGAATGAACGGGAACTCTCCTGTCCCCTGTCTTTATAGAGCTTGTGCTCTCACTGGTGATTGGCTGCGGTGTTATGTATGCTGGTTGGTCCTACTGCATGTCCATCAGTGGGTGTATGTGATTGCACCATAATGTACTGATGTATATTATGACAGGGTTGAGTTTGGTCGGGGGGCCAGAAGGGTTCCAGGTCAGGTGTCGCACCGGGCCAGGGGTGTGAGTGGCTTTTCATCTGTGAGGCCTTCAAGGTATCTTTAAATATTGTGGATGCCCATAACAGGGGCAACTACAGCTGCTGCCAACTTACCGGTGTAACTGGCATTGCTGTGCCACACTGTTCTGCCTGCTGTGGCAGGAAGGGGTATTTGGAAGAGCTAGAGACCATCATCATCTCCTTGGTGGCAGGCCCCGGGTTGGCCTCCAGCACCGCCTCCTCCCTGATGGTGCCCATTGGGCCGTCGGGGTCTTTCTGGTATGGAGGAGCAGCTGGAGTGAGCTCCAGAGTCCTCTGAGTCTTCTGGCTCTGCCAGTCCTGCCGGCTCCCCATTGCCTGTTCCGTGGTGTTGACGCCCTCAGTGGTGCTCCTCAGTGACTGGCCATGCACTGCAGTGCCTTGGCAATTTCCACCTGTGTCTGGGTCATGTCCCTCAGTGAATGGGACATCCTCAGCCATGGTCTCCACAGACTGAGGCATGCCTTGAGCACCACAATTCAAGACCCGGACAACGTTCTCCAAGCTGCAGTCGCCACCCTAGCAGTGTTGGCCTCGGTGACACGCATCATCAGCATCATCTCCTATTCCTGTAGCCTTTGGGACTTCTCCAATTGACTATGCACTCACTGGAATGTCACTGACATATCCTCCTGAATGTCAATGGCTGTGTCCGATCATCCACATCAGCTCCGGGAGAACCTTGTCCAAAGCCTCAGCATCTGACTGGGATCCAACTGAGTCCTGGTTATCCAGTAGACCTCCGACTGCTGACTCTCTTGAATGTTCCTGCCTCCATCTGATGTGCATCAGCAACTGTGTGGTGCTCACTAGATTGCGCCCCAGAAGCCTGTCCACTAATGTTGCCCACCGAGGTGTGAGGCTCTGAGCTGGTGCAAGGTAGGGTTGATAGCTTTGATGCCTCAATGGTGGTCTCTTCTGAGGTGGTCTCTTGGTTGGGTTGGGGTGGGAATGACTCCAGATGGACCGGCCTCATCAGATGGGGATCCTGCTAGACAATGGACATGTGGTCAGTGAGAGGGAAGGATATTTTGTCTGACATGAACAACTCACTTGAGACAGGTTATCTGGGTGAAGGAGCACTGGATGCTCACTTCTACAGCACAGGTCAACCTCACTGTTGGTGACTGATCTCTCCTCGATCAACTCCACGATTTCCTAGGACCGTTCCTCAAAGCAGGTGCTGGTGGATGCTGAAGAACACGCATGAAGATTGGATATGGCGAGGGTGCGAGGTGTCAGCCAGTGATTTGGGTGTGGGGAGTTGGGGAGCGGCGGGTTGGGAACTTGAGGGCTGGCAGGTGGAACTGATGCCAGGAGCTAGGTGATAACTTACCCTGGCAGCTCGGTGAGGTCGTTGGTCTTTTTCTGACATTGAATGGTGGTCCTCCTGGTCTTGTTGCCTGCACTGACAGTCACGACCACTGCCTCCCAGGTGGCATTGGTGACCCTGCTGTTGATCCTCCGACCCCCTCAGGGCAACAGGATGTTCTGTCTCATAGTGATGGCGTTGAGAATCCTGGCCAGATTGGCTTCCCCAAAGAGAGGAGCAGGTCTGTACTCTCCCATGCTTGTTGACTGTGTGTTGACTGGACGTTTGTGGTGAGGGAACGTTTAAAAGCAGCTCTCTCTTGTTAACGGCAAGGCGCTGAGGCATGCGTCCGGAGACTCAGACGGCAAGACAGCCAGTAATAGCAAGAATCCCGTGGGGCTTATTTCCAGCGCTAAGTGCTATTAAAAACGGGCCACGATCTCGCCAACCCGGCCGTCGAGAAACACCCTGCCAAACGCATCCAAAATCACACAGAAATGTTTAAGTTAAATCCAAGTCCCTTGCACTTTGGAAGAATCCCTAGGTTGGGGTTTGGTACTGGGTGAAGATATGCAGGCGGATGGAAATTCGGTCTCCCCAAAATTCTATCACTGCAGTGGGCCTTCTGGTACACCATTTACATATCTTGGTGTCTACTTTCAGTTTTTAAATCTCAAGACGAAATGCATAAAAAGGGTCATAACATTGGTTGATTTTAAGTAAAATTCATTTAAAAACATTTTAAATCTCAGAATGCTGTTAGTATCAGTCTATTATATGCTTTGTGTGCGTCTGAAGATTGAAGCAAAAGTCAATCTACGATGCCTATGGCTTATATAACATCTGTGATTCACAGCAAATGAACATCACCTGGAATTGTCCCCACCCCCGGGTTGACATTTTTTACCTAATGTTATCTTTGCTGAAGTACAGTAGTAAAAAGGAAGCATGTTCTTCATGTCTGAAGTTATTCCAACAGGAATCACAAATTAATATTTTACAACCCGGTGATTCTCCTTGCAGCTCGGACAACTCGCCTGCACATTTTCTCTGCTGCTCAGAACTAAATTAAAGCCTTGATTTCAGCTTCACGTCCGCTGACTTTGTCGGTTCAGTTATTGCGCACAGTCAATTTCCAATTCCCACATAGCTTGATTACATTTGATTTGAAATGCCTGAACACATTTAAGAGGAGAGGAACGTGCCTGACTTCAAGATTTGTTGCCAACATATTAATTTACAGACTGTTCCAAGAGCAGGTCTTGTGCAGTCTCCAGCTAGTCATAAATATTAACGACACTGCATTCTCTATTTCTGTGCATTTTAAGGGCTCCATCATTTAAGGGCTCCTGAAGAACGTAGCATTAGCATTTCTTCCCACTGATCTTGTCAATTGCTTTGCATAGATTAATTTATTGCCATGTTTTGTTTTAACCTTTACCTCACCAATTCTCTCTGCTTCCATCCCATCACACACCCTCCTGTTGAAGCACGTGTTTGCACAGTTTGTGAAGAGAAGTGCATGTTTTATGTGTCAGGTTCTGAGCATTTTCTTTCAACTAGTGATGTAGATACCACAGCAAAATTAAAAAACGCACAAAATTCTTTCAATTCACCCTTCTTTTAATAAAAGAACAAGCCATTATGGGTGTGAGCTAATGTAGGCTCCTATGGGCAATCGGTTTCCCATAGCTCAGCCAACTAGAACAAAAACATTAGAAGCTTCTGTTCTACCAACGAGCCAGCATTTACAGTCTTGAGCTCATTAGAGTATGATGAGCAGTCAAACAAGAAGGTTAAATAGCATTATTAGAGTGCGTTAAAAACTCCTGCAGATTTGTGTTTCATCTGAAGTTAAAAAGGAAACTACACTGAAGAGCTGCATGCAGCGCATAGGGTATCAGTTGGTCACACATTATCTACAACATCATAATCTCCTGCCATTATATAGGCTTCTGAATCTAGAATTTTACTTTAAATGAGTCTAAGGTTTGGATTTTAAGGATGGTAAGCGCCCCAAGAGCCGGCGCCTAACGTGCAGCTGGCGACTCTCTAACTCCCACCGCTGTTTAATGCTCACTCGAGCGTTGATCGGCAGTCGGTGGCATTGCCATCTGCCCTTGGAAGGAAGTCCAACGCAGGAGAGCTATCAGGCAACCAGACTGGCCAACAGCTCTCCCAACTCAGCCAGGCACAGCGCTGCAGTGGCCAGAAGCGGTACGGCAGTGCACTGCCTGGAACTAAGTACCGGCCGGGAGTGTTGGAAAGGAAGTCCCGGGAGTGAGAGGGTAGGGGACGTCCTGGGGGGAGGCAGTGGCGGGGAGGGTTGGGAGGAGGGTGATCAAAGCAATGAGGGCGTAGGCCAGGGTTTGGGGGAGGGGGGGGGGGGTTGGGTTCCCAGAGTTCCAATTCCTGGAGGGGAGGTCGCCCCCAACTCTGAAGGGGCCTTCAGTGCGAAGCGAACCCCCCCTTCCATGAACCTTCCCAGCTGAGATGGCAAAAAAGCTTTTTTGTCAGTTTGTCACATATTCGCACCTGCCCCTGCCAGCCTAAAAATTGAGGCAGGCAGGAAAAGGCTCGTAGGTGACCATTAGATGGCCACTTAGGGGCCTTAATAGGTGAAGGGGTGGGATTCTCACCTGAGGCCCTGCCTGCCCAAGCATGAAATAGTGCCAGCGGGTAGGTACCAGGGAGGGAGAATCCCATCCATTCACCCTCACCTTAGAATCCACGTTGGGAGTAGCGTAAGATTTTGCCCTAAAATTCAGACATGTGCATTTAATTAGCTTTCATCTTAATCCGATTGCAGTGTTTTCTATTTATCTTGCGCCATAGTGATAGCAAAACCTTGTCCAAGAAGCTTGTGTGTTGAACGGTCAACCTTTGGCACAAAGACCTCCCTCTTTGTAATCCACCCTCTTACTCATGTATCCAATTTAATGCTAAACTCTTGTACATTTGGCCAGTACAGGTACACTAAATGAATCGGTGATAAGATGAGGTCATATTTTGTCATTTAAGAATGTTGTAACTTAACACTGACAATTAGTTCTCAAGGGCCAACAACTTTCACGAGTGCTGCTGAAAAAGGAAAACATTGCATAGCTACACAGTGAGAAAACTAATCCTCGTTGAAGATTATTACAAATGTTGCTAATCCACAATCTTCCTTTAATCCAATGCCTGGTTTGTTCCGTCAATATAAACTTCAGCCTGATTCAGTATCAACCAACCAATTAATCACGGCTCCAATTAGCAATCTGAAGAAATATGTAGAAACAAAACATGAGTTTCCACCCATTGAGTTACTTTTTTTTATTTGTTTCCTCATAGTGAGTACAAACACCCAATTACTTATGAATGATTGTCTCAGTCGGCTCTTCTGTGCATGACAATTACCTTGAGACTGCTTGTTCTCTTACGTTTTTACTGGTTGAGAAGGTACAGCAGATAATGCCAGAAAAGGAGGCTTAACGGATCAGAGGAGGGAAGTGTTCAAGAACTTTTTAGTGTAAAAGCTAATTTCAAAAACTTTGATGAAGCGGCTGGAAAAAAAAGGAACGATTAGGCTAGGGTAATTATAGAATGCTCATCTTTTCAGTGACTAGATGTAGGTTTAACATTGGTTTTTCACTTCTTTGACCATGTTTTAAAATTAGCCCTGACTAATGGGGTGAATGCATTCTGTCTGTTGGTGAAATGCTGGATAGTCTCAATGCATGGGCACAGATTCACAACAAAGGTTGCCCTTAATTTGGCCAATTTGTTTAAGGAGACCAGATAGAACCATAGGAAAGTTACAGCACAGAAGGAGGCCATTCGGCCCACCTTATCCATGCCAGTCTGAGGTCACCCAGGTGCCCTATCTAATCTCACCTTCGCGCACCCTGTCCATAGTCCTGTAGCTGACAGCTCTTAAGGTGCTGACCCAGATACTTTTTAAAAGAGTTCAGGATTTCTGCCTCCGCCACCAACTCAGCAGCGACCCTGCCCTCTACACCTTCTGCCACTTATCTTGAATCTATGTTCCCAAGTTCTAGAATTCCCCACGAAGGAAAACAATTTCATTCTGTCCACTCTGCAAGGATAATCCAGGGAACTACAGGCCGGTGAGCCTTACGTCAGTGGTAGGGAAATTAATGGAGAGAATTCTTCGAGACAAGATCTACTCCCATTTGGAAGCAAATGGACGTATTAGTGAGAGGCAGCATGGTTTTGTGAAGGGGAGGTCGTGTCTCACTAACTTGATAGAGCTTTTCGAAGAGGTCACAAAGATGATTGATGCAGGTAGGGCAGTGGATGTTGTCTATATGGACTTCAGTAAGGCCTTTGACAAGGTCCCTCATGGTAGACTGGTACAAAAGGTGAAGTCACATGGGATCAGGGGTGAGCTGGCAAGGTGGATACAGAACTGGCTAGGTCATAGAAGGCAGAGAGTAGCAATGGAAGGGTGCTTTTCTAATTGGAGGGCTGTGACTAGTGGTGTTCCACAGGGATCAGTGCTGGGACCTTTGCTGTTCATAGTATATATAAATGATTTGGAGGAAAATGTAACTGGTCTGATTAGTAAGTTGCAGACGACACAAAGGTTGGTGGAATTGCAGATAGCGATGAGGACTGTCAGAGGATACAGCAGGATTTAGATCATTTGGAGACTTGGGCAGAGAGATGGCAGATGGAGTTTAATCCGGACAAATGTGAGGCAATGCATTTTGGAAGGTCTAATGCAGGTAGGGAATATACAGTGAATGGTAGAACCCTCAAGAGTATTGAAAGTCAGAGAGATCTAGGTGTACAGGTCCACAGGTCACTGAAAGGGGCAACACAGGTGGAGAAGGTAGTCAAGAAGGCATACGGCATGCTTGCCTTCATTGGCCGGGGCACTGAGTATAATAATTGGCAAGTCATGTCGCAGCTGTATAGAACCTTATTTAGGCCACCCTTGGAGTATAGCATTCAATTCTGGTTGCCACACTACCAGAAGGATGTGGAGGCTTTAGAGAGGGTGCAGAAGAGATTTACTAGAATGTTGCCTGGTATGGAAGTCATTAGCTATGAGGAGCGGTTGAATAAACTCGGTTTGTTCTCACTGGAACGATGGAGGTTGAGGGGTGACCTGATAGAGGTCTACAAAATTATGAGGGGCATAGACAGAGTGGATAGTCAGAGGCTTTTCCCCAGGGTAGAGGGGTCAATTACTAGGGGGCATAGGTTTAAGGTGCGAGGGGCAAGGTTTAGAGGAGATGTACGAGGCACGTTTTTTACACAAAGGGTAGTGGGTGCCTGGAACTCGCTGCCGGAGGAGGTGGTGGAAGCAGGGACGATAGTGACATTTAAGGGGCATCTTGACAAATACATGAATAGGATGGGAATAGAGGGATGCGGACCACGGAAGTGTAGAAGGTTTTAGTTTAGACGGGCAGCATGATCGGCACGGGCTTGGACGGCCAAAGGGCCTGTTCCTGTGCTGTACTTTTCTTTGTTCTATCTCTTACCCTCATAATTTTGTACAGCTCAATGAAGTTACCCCTCAGTCTTCTTTGTTCCACAGAAAATAACTCCAACCTGTCCAACTCTCCTCATAGCTCCACTTTTCTAGCCCTGGCCACATTCTTCTCCAGAGCAATTATGTCCTTCCTGTAATGTGGTGACCAGAACTGCACACAATACTCCAGTTATGGTCTCACCAGTGTTTTATACAATTTCAACAATATATCCTTACTTTTATGTTCTATACCTCTGCCAATAAAGGAGGGCATTCCATATGCTTTCTTTAAAACCTTGTCTACTTGAACAGCTGTCTTTAGGGACCTGTGTACTTGTATGCCAAGATCTCTCACTTCATCTACCCCCCTTAGTATGTACAACATGATGATGTTGTTGGAAAAGCAAGAATGTCACCCACTTGTCAAATTCGGAGAAGTTTATGTACTTTTGACGCATGCTGAGAAATCTCTTTAATAGTGCAATGGATATGTTCTTATTAGGCTGGGACTGAGATGTCTTCCAAGGACGCATTAGAGAATTTTCTAATATGCATTTAAGCATGATAACATTTGGCCTGAAAGTATTTGATACATACTGAAATAAAAAGTTCCATTCCTAAGTGTTACCCATCTTCCGTGAACATATAATTGAAAACATGTAAAACAAAACCATCCATATACTTTCAATTAACTTTAAAAAAAGAATGTAGAATTATTGCATCCCAACTATGGCTGGGCAAGTTCTGAACCCAGTGAGTTCTGTAGTTATTGAGAGTTCATGATGGTTTGGCACCAGCCCAGTCAACTATCGTAAAGAACATCACCAGGGTTGGTGAACAATAGCGTGTATTCATAATTATCAAAGCTTTTTTTTTGATTTTCCCAAATGTTAACCACTTTATCCCATGTGGCCATTCAGATGCACAAATCTCATTTTGAGAGGATATTGTAAGTGCCACAGATCTTATCAGTCCAAAGTCTTTCTTTAGTGATTGCATTTTATTCTCCCGCAAACCTTTTCAGAAATATAACAGAAAAACACTGCTGGCAAATAAAAATATCCATACATTTTTATTAACACTGAGCTGCTCAAAGAATGTAAGCAAGGGTTTGTGGAGTGTAAATGTTTTCCATCATCTAGTTTAATTATATGTTTAGGGGTGGTCACTGGCATATTAGATAGATGAGAGTCTATGAATGTTTCCTGTACATGTTTCCAGAAGGCATTGGTACAGTTCTACAGAAGAGATTATTAGCAATAGTGAAAGTGTACCAAATTGAGATAACTTTGGAACATGAATTGATAGTTGGTTAGGAGGTAAGAGACAGGGAGTAAGAGATCTTCCTTCTATCATAAGGTCAGAAGTGAGGATTCTACAGGTGACTACACAATGTTCAGGACAATTTGTGACTCCTCAGATACTGAAGCAGTTCATCCCCAAACGCAGCAAGACCTGGATAATATCCAAGCTTGATCTGACATATGGCAGGTAACATTCGCACCACACAAGTGCCAGGTAATAACCATCTTCAATAAGAGAGGATCTAACCATCGCCCCTTTACATTCAATGGCATTACCATCGCTGAATCCCCCACAATCAACATTCTGACCAGAAACTGCACTACACTAGCGATATAAATACTGTGGCTACCAAATCAGATCAAAGGCTAGGTATCCTGTGGTGAGTAACTCACCTCCTTGCCTGGATTAGTGTAGTTCCAACAACACTCAAGAAGCTCAACACCATCCAGGATAAAGCAGCCTGTTTGATTCCTACCTCTTCAATACACATTCACTCCCCCCACCACTGACATACAGTGACAGCAATGTGTACCATCTGCACTGGTACACATTGCACTGCAGCACTCACCAATGTTCCTTAGGCCGCGCCTCCCAAACCCACAACCACTACTGTCTAGAAGGACAAGAGAAGCAGATATCAGGGAACACCAGCACCTGGAGTTTCCCTTCCAGGTCATCATCATCCTGACTTAGAAACATATTGCAGTTCCTTCACTGTCGCTGGGTCAAATTCCTGGAACTCCCTCCCTACCAGCATTGTAGGTATACATACATCTCAGAGACTGCATCAGTTCAAGAAGGCAGCTCACCACTATCTTCTGAAGGGTAACGATGGATGGGCAATAAATGCTGGCCTAGCCAGAAACGCCCACATTCCGTAAATGGATAAATGACAATAATGGGATCCTTTTTTGATTGGCAGGATGTGATAAATGTTGTTCTGCAGAAGTCTGCACTGAGTCCTTCACTTTTCATTCTATACATCTGAGACTAAGATGAATAAATAGAGTTGTATATCCAAGGGATGATTTCTTAGCAGGCTCTTCAACTGAGGCCATATGGGTGGAACATCAAATCAAAAACGGGCCTTTGCTGGGAGTATACTATAGATCCCCATGTAGTTCGGGAGAGATTGAAGAGCAGATATGCAGACAAATCTCATAGAAGTGTAAAAATAATAGGGTAATAATGGGAGGGGATTTCAATCTCCCCAATATTAATTGGGAAGGCAAAGAGTGAAATGCTAAGGGAGGGCGGAATTCTGAAACTGCGCCCCGGAGAGCTTTTTGAGCCAGGACATAGAAAGTCCTTCAAATACCTATCTATTCTAATCCCATTTTACAGCACCTGGTCCATAGCATTGTATCTTTTGGTTTTCAAATTCTCATCTAAATGCTTCTTAAATGTTGTGAGCGCACCTGCCTCGACCACCCTTTTAGGCAGTTCGTTCCAGATTCCCACCACCCACTAGGTAAAAATGTTTTCCTCAAATCTCCTGCCCCTTACCTTAAATCCATGCCCATTGGTTAGTGACCCCTCAACTAAGTCCCTTCCTATCTACCCTATTAATATGCATCAGAATTCTGCACACTTCGATGATGTAATGTTCTTGTCAGATGGCCTGATTTATATTACAAGAACACTTGTAGCTAAAGCTATAAACGATTTGTTAACACTAACTGTGGGTCAAATATATACAAAACAACAGATGAATAACAGTATTAACATGCACAAGCAACCTCTCTCTTCCAGCTCTCCAGTCAGTCTCAGGTCACCTGACTCTATCATTCACTTATATACTAATGAGACTCCTGGTGGTCAGTCAGTGAATTACAACAAAACCATGTTATCACCACAGATGAGGCCCTCCCTCAGCCTTCTCTGCTCTAAGGAAACAATCCCAGCCTAACCAGACTCACTTCACACCAGAAATACTCCAATCCAGGCAAAATAATAATAATAATTGCTTATTGTCACAAGTAGGTGTCAATGAAGCTACTGTGAAAAGCCCTTAGTCGCCACATTCCGGCGCCTTTTCGGGGAGGCTGGAAAGGGAATTGAACCCGCGCTGCTGGTCTTGTTCTGCATTAGAAGCCAGCTGTCTTAGCCCACTGTGCTAAACCAGCCCATTGTGCAGGTGAATCTCATCCACACCCTTTCTTAATAATAATAATAATTTTTATTATTGTCACAAGTAGGCTCACAGTAACACTGCAATGAAGTTACTGTGAAAAGTCCTTAGTCGCCGCACTCCGGCGCCTGTTCGGGTACATGGAGGGAGAATTCAGAATGTCCAAATTACCTAATAGCTCATCATTTGGGACTTGTGGGAGGACACTGGGGCACCCGGAAGAAACCCATGCCACACGGGGAGAACGTGCAGACTCCACACAGACAATGACTCAAGCCAGAAATCGAACCTGGGACCCTGGCACTGTGAAGCCATAGTGCTAACCACTATGCTACCGAACTGCCCATCTAGTGCAATCAAATCTTTCCTATAGTGTGGCAACTAGAACTGCACATAGTACTCTAGCTGTGCCCTAACGCGCATTTTATTTAGCTCCATCATAACCTCCCTGCTCTTATATTCTGTAATTTGGCTAAAAAAGGCAAGAATCCCATATGCCTTCTTAACCAACTTATCTACTTGTCCTGCTGCCTTCAGAGAACTTTGGACATGCACCCCAAGGTCCCTCTGGATTTCTGGACATACTAGTGTGCTATCATTCATTATTTATTCCCTTGCCTTGTTAGTCCTCCCAAAGTGCATCATCCCATACTTTTCAGGGTTAAATGTCATGTGCCAATGTACTGCCCACCTGACCAAACTTGGCAGAGCATTATTGATGACCACAGCTTTTATAATAAACCATCTATCGTGGGCAGCATGGCAGCATAGTGGTTAGCACAGTTGCTTCACAGCTCCAGGGTCCGAGGTTCAATTCCCGGCTGGGTCACTGTCTGTGCGGAGTCTGCACGATCTCCCCGTGTCTGCGTGTGTTTCCTCCGGGTGCTCCGGTTTCCTCCCACAGTCCAAAGATGTGCGGGTTAGGTGGATTGGCCATGCTAAATTGCCCTTAGTGTCCAAAAAATGTTAAGTGGGGGTTACTGGATTACAGGGATAGGGTAGATATGTGGGCTTCAGTAGGGTGCTCTTTGTAAGGGCCGGTGCAGACTTGATGGGCCGAAAGGCCTCCTTCTGCACTGTAAATTCTATGATCTAGCTCAAAGCCAATGGAATATCATAGAATTTGCAATATCATAGAATTTACAGTGCAGAAGGAGGCCATTCGGTCCATCGAGCCTGCACCGGCACTTGGAAAGAGCACCCTACCCAAGGTCAACACCTCCACCCTATCCCCATAACCCAGTAACCCCACCCAACATTAAGGGCAATTTTGGACACTAAGGGCAATTTATCATGGCCAATACACCTAATCTGCACATCTTTGGACAGTGGGAGGAAACCGGAGCACCCGCAGGAAACCCACGCATACACGGGGAGGATGTGCAGACTCCGCACAGACAGTGACCCAAGCCGGAATCGAACCTGGGACCCTGGAGCTGTGAAGCAATTGTGCTATCCACAATGCTACCATGCTGCCCCCAAATCTATTTCAATGGTAAAAGAAATGGCTAAATTTTATTTAGACTATACCAAATGGCCTGTCAATCAAAGCTATCTAGGATAAGACCTTTTTTTCCCTCTAATTGACTGCTACTTAAGTTTTTAAAATCATTTTAAAATGTTCCTGGACATTTACATCACTTCAGATTATGACATTACATAATAATCGCTTATTGTCACAAATTGGCTTCAATGAAAAGCCCCTAATCGCCCCATTCCAGAGCCTGTTCAGGGAGGCCGGTACAGGAATGGAACCCGTGCTGCTGGCATTGTTCTGCATGACAAGCCAGCTGTTTAGCGAAACCAGCCCAACTCACAATGAAGCCAGTAAGAGCAGGAGTGCAGGCACGTAAGCATTGCTGTTAGGGAGAATGGTGTAGGAGTCCTAAAACTGGGTCCCGCCCACCATTTTAAAGTCCTCTAGGGTCTGCCTCATCCCACAAAAACCCAGGTCCAAGTTACGAGGGACAGTAAATTATAGATGCAGGACATTAAAAAGAGAGATTGACAGATTAAGTGAATGCGCAAAACTATGACAGATGAAGTTCAGTGTGAGGAAGTGTAAAATCATCCACTTTAGATTCAAACAGAGACAAATGAGAATATTTTCCCCATGATGATGGTCTAGTTGAACTGTAAAGGAGCAAAGTGTTTTGGGAGTCTGTGAACACAAGTCACAAAAAGCAGGTACAAAATATCATGAAAAAGAAGAACAGAATTTTGGAATTTTTGGAATCTCAAAAAAGCTGGAATGCACAGGCAAGGAATTTATGTTTTCATTGTTGAGAACTTTGGGTCAGACCTCATCTGGACCAATGCCTTATTGGCATCATGCCTCAGGAAGGCCTTGAAAGGGGTATATTGCAGATTCACCAGAATTCTGTGAGGGATTGAAGGGTTGAATTGTGAGGCTGAGTTGTATAAATTGGGCTCATGTTCCCTTGAGTTCAGAAGGTTGAGGTGTGATTTAATTGAGATGTCTAAAATTATAAATGGACTGAATAGGGTAGACAGAAGGAAACTATCTCCTCCAGTCAGAGAATCGATAACAAGGGGCCACAATCATAGACTCTCAACTCATTCAGGGCTGAAGTCAGGAAACATTTTCTTCAGATAAATGCTGGTGGAAATCTGGCACTCTCTTCCCTGAAAAGCGTTGGTTGCTGGGTCAATCAACATACTCTAGTCTGTTAACAACAGTATTTCATTCAGTGAGGAAATCAAAATATTGGTCTCAAGGGTGGGTACAATCAAGGACAAAGCAGCCTGCTTAATTGGCACTCCATCCACAAACATTATTGACTCACAGTGGCAGCAACGTGTACCATCTACAAGATGGACTGCAGGAACTCATAAAGGCTCCTTATACAGCACCTTCCAAATCTATACCAATACCATCTAGTAGGCCAAGGGCAGCAGATACCTGGGAACACCACCACCTTCTGGAGGTTCCCTGTAAGCCACTCACCATTCTGACTTGGAAATATATCAGCTTTCCTTCACTGTCTCTGGGTCAAAATGTTGGAACACCTTCCCTAACAGCACTGTGGGTGTACCTACACCCCATGGTCTGCAGCAGTTCAAGAAGTAGCTCACTACCATCTTCCCAAGGGAAAATAGGGATGGGCAATAAATGCTGGCCCAGCCAGTAACACCCACAACCCTTGAACAAATAACAAAGAAGCCATGATTATTTTAATAAATTATATTTGTGGTGATGAATGGCCTATTGATCCTATATTGTTTTCTAGAGTTTACAGTGCAGGAGAAGGCCATTCGGCCCATTGAGTCTCCACCGGCCCCTGAAAGAGCACACCTCCACCCTATCCCCACAACCTAGCAACCCCACCTAACTTTTGGACACTGTGGGGTATTTTAGCGTGACCAATCCACCTAACCCGCACATCTATGGACTGTAGGAGGAATCCGGAGCTCCCGGAGGAAACCCACGCAGACATGGGGTGATTGTGCAGGCTCCGCACAGTCAGTAACCCAAGCCGGGAATCGAACCCGGGTCCCTGGTGCTGTGAAGCAACAGTGCTAATCATTGTGCTACCGTGCCGTCCCTAAGATAGCTAACATAGCTACCGTATTACCTTTTGGTAATACTTTGTTTCACAGTCTTTGTGCATTTTATGACATTGATAAATTGTCCTTTTAGCAAGAGTTAATTATAATATATCCTTCTGCATTTACCTGGTGCCCCTTTACAATTAATACAGGTAGGCGAGACACTGACAAATAAGTGCACTATCTAATTTACTGAAGATCCCAATGCTTAATATAATTGAAACAGTTCTATAAAGGTGTTGCCTCAAATGTACAAGTGGGACAGGAGAGAAAGAACAGAGTTGCACCTATGTCGTGCTTTTTGCACCTGCCGGATATTTCAAAAGTACTTCAGAGATGATTAAACACTTCTGAGAAGCAATCACTGATGTCAGACAGGTATGCACATTTGCCAATTTGCACAAACCAAACTCCAACAAATATCAACAAGGTGAATGCCCAGTTGACATGCTTTTATTGGGTTGGTTGAAGGATGAATGTTGGAAAGGACATTGGGAAAACTCTTCTTCAAAAGGAACTGTCGGATCTTTTACATTCACCTTTAAGAGATGGGGGTGGTATCAGTTTGAAATTTGATTGAAAATACAACAGCTCACCAATGAATCTTTTCTTCATCGCTGCACTTAAGCCTAGAAAGAAGTCTTACAACACCAGGTTAAAGTCCAACAAGTTTGTTTCGATAAACTGATAAGTGACATCGAAACAAACCTGTTGGACTTTAACCTGGTGTTGTAAGACTTCTTACTGTGCTCACCCCAGTCCAATGCCGGCATCTCCACATCTTAAGCCTAGAGTATGTGGACCAGTTCTATCATGTGTTTGAACTCATAACGTTGTGACTCAGGTGAGGCGGTGATCATCGAACCAAGTTGACATTTCAACTAATGGTTCACAACTTAATTGGGAAAGAAATAGCAGCTGTAGGAAAGTGCATATTCAGATAAGAATTAAGTGCAAACAAGGGGATAAAAGATTTGCACTGAGCAAAAAATGTTTTACGCAACAGTTTAAGTGAGTCTAGACAGGTAACTTCCTTTTCATTGAAACAATAAAATATAATAAGGGTTTCCAAGTTTATTTCATAATCCTCTGATAAGAACTACCACCATGCTGATACCCCACAAAACTTTGTGATCTCTTCTCCTCTAGACATGTGCAAATTGTTTGGGATGTAAAATTGTCTAGACAAGCTTCACCTGGCTAAATCATTGAAGAATTCCAAAGAGATCTTTGAGCCCACATCCCACAGGCAATTTTGCAGCACCTGCTGTATATCAAGGAGACAACTTTCCAATCCCAAAAGCCTCTTACTTCAATGCCAAGCTTTGCATCAACAGACTTAGTGCGAGAGAGTCAGGGCATCATGTTTTAAATTGCAGAACCTGCCAATTAGAGTTTTCGTACCTAAATGAATTGGAATTGGAACACTTTGTATCAATGTTTCTTTTTCTTGGATGTGTACTTCTCATATTCCAATTTTGTTGACAATTTTTACACTTCTCTCAAAAAGTTTTTTTGAACAGACGTACCACCAACTCCTCCACCTGCCTCCCAAAAAAAAGCTTCTTGAAGTTGTACAATGTTGGCATAAACACCTTCCTTCTAATGTGTGTCCGAGTCTGTATGAAAGCCCACGTATGCATTACAGGAGTGACGCAGGTTAAAAATATAAACCATTTTTCCCTATTCTTTGACATTTATTATGACATTAGACAGTTTGCAATACAACATTCACAGCTCACTGGTAATAGTGGTCGAGAGGATCTGGATAATTGCAAAGTAACCTTTAAAGTAAATTCTTGAAACACTTTATTGCAATAATTAATTATTTTCTGAGCTTCCAATGAGTTGAATAACTGCTGACAGCATGGAAACGTTGACTACAATAGGGAAAATATTGCAGGCACAAGAGTTAGAGTGAAGATGAATTTTTTCCACCATGGTCGTCATTTTTGTTAATACATTATTCAGGTACAGATGCCAAATATAAGGCATCAGCTACTGTATATAAGAAAAATACAAGATAATCAATTTTTCTAAGATTTGGGGAGTTCTTTAATTATGCTACTTTCTCACATCCATTTTATCGTTCCTGATTGTCCTCGTTTCCATATCAATAATAACAATCCCATCCTCCTACCAAACCCCCAAACATTAGCCCGCATGTTAACATAAACAAATGACAAAGAGGAATCAGGAATCACACATAGTCACCATTAACACATACAGTTCCCCCTCCCCCAACCCGCCCAGCCCCCAACCCCCCTAATGTTCGATGTGATCCAATTCTCGAAAGTGCATAATGAAAAACGCCCATGAATTGTAGAATCCCTCCATCCTTCCCCTCAGTTCAAATTTGACCTTTTCAAGCGTCAAGAATTCCAGCAGGTACCCCCACCACGCCAGGGCACAGGGTGGAGAGGTTGATTTCCACCCTAACAGGATCCACCTTCGGGCAATCAACGAGGTGAAGGCTACAACACCTGCCTTTGCGCCCGTTTCCAACCCCAGCTGGTCCGACACCCTGAATATGGCCTCTCGAGGGCCCGGGTCAAGTTTCACGTGCACTATTTTGAGATTACCCTAAACACCTCCTTCCAGTAATCCTCCAGGTGGAGGTGTTCACCCTCCGGAGCACCTCACACCAGAACCCCTCCTCCATATCCTCTCCTAACTCTTCCTCCCACTTTGCCTTGATCCCTTCTAGCGACGCCTTCTCCTCCTCCAAAATAGTCCCGTAGACCGCCGATACTACCCCCTTCTCCAGTCCCCCTGTCGTCAGCACCTCCTCCAGCAATGTGGAAGCCGGCTCTACTGAGAAGCTCTGTATCTCCTTTCTGGCAAAGTCTCGAACCTGCATGTATCTAAATATTTCCCCCTGCTCCAGCCCATACTTCGCTCCCAGCTCCTTCAATCCCACAAAACAACCCCCAAAAAACAAATCTTTTAGTGTCCTAATTCCTTTCTCCTCCCATTTCCGAAAATTTCCATCCCACTTCCCTGGCTCAAATCTATGGTTCCCCCGAATCGGCATTTCCCTTGAACCTGCCCCCAACCCGAAGTGCTGTTGAAACTGCTTCCAAAAATCTCAACAAAGCTATTACTACCGGACTCCCTGAGTATCTCCCCGGGGACATTCTGGTTAATTGATATGTTGAACTGTTTTCTCTCCTCGGCTATTGACCTCGGCTCCTTCAAATCTACTTTCATCACAATTCTCCTCAAAAATGACCTGCTGTGCAAACCGCTGTCCCAGTTCCAACCTCCCTTTCCTCTCCAAATGTTTTGAATCTGCTGTCGCCTTGCATATCTGTCCCCATCTTTTTCAGAACTCCATGTTTGAATCCCTGCAATTGTCTTTCAGCCCACCTACAGTGCTGAAAGCGATCCAACCAAAGTTACAAGCAATATTCTGTATGACTGTGATAAAAGTACTCTATCTCGCCTCGTTTCTGCTCCAGCCCTACAATCTTCCAACATATCCGTGCTCCTCCAATTCAGGTCTTCAAGACCATAAGACGTAAGTGCAGAAGTAGGCCATTCGGCCTGCTGAGTCTGAAATTTGATGTGATAATGCTCAACTACACTTTCCCATAACACTTGATTCCCTTACTGATTAAACATCTGTCTTTCTCAGCCTTGGACATACTTAACGTCCCAGCCTCTACAGCTCTCTGTTGGATGGAATTCCACAGATACCCTCTGAGAGAAGAAATTCCTCCTCATCTCTGAGCTTAATTCCCTTACTCTGAGATAATGCCCTCTGGTGCTAGACTCTCTCACAGGGGGAAACAACCTCCAACATCTACCCTGTCAAGCCCCCTGGGAATCCTATATGTCTCAATAAGGTTGCCTCTCATTCTTTAAAATTCCAATTACAGGCCCAATCTACTCAACCTCTCCTCATAAGAAAATCCCTCCATAGCCGAACCAAGCTAGTGAACCTTCTCTGGACTGCCTCCAATGCCAATCTTTCTTTCCTTTAATAAGGGGACCAAAACTTCTCAGTATTCCAGGTGTGGTCCAACTAGTAACTTGTATCCTTTTTGCAAGACTTCCCTATTTTTATAGTCTGTTACTGATTTTATTCACTTCAGCAGCCATGCTTTCATCTGCCAAGAGTTTAAGCTTTGGAGTTAAGAATTCTCTCTCTAAATGTTTCTGACTCTCTATTTCCTTTTCCTCCATTAAGACGCGCCTCGCAATCAACTTCTTTCAATTACCCTAATATCACCTTATGGAGCTCAGTGTCAAACTTTGTTTAACAATGCTCCAGTCAAGTGCCTTGGGACATTTATTTTCACCATGTAAGTGCAAATTGATGCTGTTGTAGTGAGCTTCAGAAAATTAGGACTAATTCATCTGCAATTCCTCGTCTATTTACTTTAATGCCATGGGTAAAAACCAGAGTGACTTGCGGATTCGCTTATTTTATGTCCTATTATTTTGTTCATTCCAATCTACTAAGCTTCTTTCTTTGACTAATTTTGAAGTTCCCTTACACCAATGGTATTTGTGATGATTGATTACTGCACCTTTAATGTAATGATCCCTTTAATACCGGGTTTGGGACCCTGGGGGACTCCGCCTCCAGCTCCACCCCCAGGGAGCCATATATAAGGTAATGTTCAGTGAGCAATGTCCAGACTGAAGTTTATATAGTCTGCTGCTCAGGCACATAGGGCATCCGTCGCACCGCAGATACATTTATGTGCGGATGTCTGCGAAATCCCAGATAGGTCACTGCTCAGCCCCTGGAAACAACACAGAGGCGTAAAAGTTCAGGGCGACCATCACTTTTCACTTTGACAGTCGCAAAGAGTGGTATCACCCTTCATACCCCCATAGTGCGAGGTGCACCATCACCTGGCACAAGTGGCGCACGGTCTCTCCCTGGTTAGTCAAAGTCTTTGGCAGTACAGCGGTCCGGCAGCTCCTCGAAGGACAGAAGCCGATGTGATACACGTGCCTTGATGTGCCGTCAACTTCGCACCTCCTTCTCGGCCTGCCGGATGGCCAGCACTCAAGCCACACCGGTTGGCTCCTGCTCTCCTGTGCCTCCAGCCTCATGCGTCCGCAACGGCAGCCGCGGCCAGGTAGAGAGCGAGCTTGGCAGCTTGTACTCCGAAATTCATTCTCTGCAGGGGGGGGGGGGGGGTGGACGAGTAGACATGTTCGCAAGATGAGCATTCCCTTTCCCATCCAAATCCACCAGGCAACATAGTGACCCTGTGTTTCACTTCAGCTCTACCTTCCATATGTTCCTCCCAAATCCGCTCTCACCCTTCCGCCGTTCCCCCTGATATGGTGCCTTCCACTCTGCGCCCCTGACTCCATCAGTGAGTGTCACCGGGGAGCCTTTATTCTCACCAACCGTCCCTGTCAACAGGGCTACTGGTGGCTGCTGCAACCCATGCCAGTGATAGCCTCTGCGGCCCCTGTCCTGTTTCCCCAATGGGGTCCACTGTGGGCGTCCTCATTGGGTGGGCCATATGTTATCCCACCAACAGGGAGGTACCTGGGTGCGTAGTGGAGAGGATCACTGTGTGCCACCAATCGCCTCCATGCGTAGAGGCTTGTGTGCAGGCAGGTCGTACAGATGGGGGTGAGGCAGGGAAGTGGGCATCTGCTGGGAGCGTAGCTGCAGTGTGATGTGGGTCCTGGGTGTGACACACAGGGTGTGACAACCTGTCTAGGGGCAGGCTGGATGGGAATAGGGACGTAGTGCACAAGCAGGGCTTGGAGACAGTTTGTGGTCCAGGGGGATGGGCTAGCTGATTGTGTCACTGATGAGGCCTCTGCCCTGGGTGAGGCCTCTGCCCTGAGCGAGGCAGCGTGTGAGGGAGGGTGCCAAAGGCTATGGTGCATGTATCCTTTTCCCCTGCTTCTCCTGCAGTGGGGTTAGGCTTCTGAGGAGTGGCAGCACCTAGTGCGCCTCTGATTGAGCTTGGCCACGCCCACCCCATTGTTGGGTAAGCTGGTTTCTGAGGGATGTTTGAAGAATACATATTGGCCAGGACCTGCAGAGCACTTCCTAGTTCTTCAAAACCATAGAATCATGGAGGGTTACAGTACAGAAGGAAGTCATTCAGCCCATCATATCGGTGCTGGCTTATTGAAAGAGCGGTTATATGTTGTCCCACATCATTGTGTTTTATCCATAACCCTGTGGGTTCCTCATCTTCAAGCATTTGCCCAGCCTTCTTTTAACATTATTTATGCCGTCAAGAAGAAATGAACTGTCATCTGCTTTACTCACACACATTATTTGGGAAACCAGGGGCGGGATTCTCCACTCCCGCACCGAAGTGGCCGCGCCGTCGTGAACGCCGTCGAGGTTCACGATGGCGCGAAACGGCCCCGATCCCGACCGATTCAGGCCCTGACAATGGGCCAGGATCGGGGCCGCGTCATCTACACGCGTCAGGCCTTGTCGCCCACGTAAAGAACAAAGAACAAAGAACAAAGAAATGTACAGCACAGGAACAGGCCCTTCGGCCCTCCAAGCCCCTGCCGACCATGCTGCCCGACTAAACTACAATCTTCTACACTTGCTGGGTCCGTATCCCTCTATTCCCATCCTATTCATGTATTTGTCAAGATGCCTCTTAAATGTCACTATCGTCCCTGCTTCCACCACCTCCTCCGGTAGCGAGTTCCAGGCACCCACTACCCTCTGCGTAAAAAACTTGCCTCGTACATCTACTCTAAGCCTTGCCCCTCTCACCTTAAACCTATGCCCCCTAGTAATTGACCCCTCTACCCTGGGGAAAAGCCTCTGACTATCCACTCTGTCTATGCCCCTCATAATTTTGTAGACCTCTATCAGGTCTCCCCTCAACCTCCTTCGTTCCAGTGAGAACAAACCGAGTTTATTCAACCGCTCCTCATAGCTAAAGGCGGCGTCGCATAGATGACGCGGCCGGCGCCGCATAACGGGCGTCATCCGCGCATGTGCGGGTTGGCCGGCGCCAACCCGCGCATGCGTGGTTGCCGTCCTCTCTAAGTCTGCCCCGCAAGAAGATGTCTGAAGGATCTTGCGGGGCCGCTGAAGGAAGGAGGTCCTCCCTCAGAGAGGACGGCCCGACGATTGGTGGGCACCGATCGCAGGCCACCCCACATTTGAGGTGCCCCCCGGTGCAGGATCCCCCCTCGCCCCCCCACAGGCCGCCCGCCCCCCAGCGTTCACGCACCGTTCACAACTGCAGCAACCAGGGGCGTCATTCTCCGACCCCCCGCCGGGTTGGAGAATCGCCGGGGGCTGCCGTGAATCCCGCCCCTGCCGGTTGCCAAAGTCTCCGGCACCGGATATTCGGCGGGGGCGGGAATCGGGCCGCGCCGGTTGGCGGGCCCCCCCCCCCCCGCTCGATTCTCCAGCCCGGATGGGCCGAAGTCTCGCCGATAAATTGCCTGTCCCGCCGGCGTGGATTAAACCACCTTTTGAACGGCGGGACAAGGCAGCGTGGGCGGGCTCCGAGGTCCTGGGGGGGTCACGGGGCGATCTGGCCCCGGGGGGTGCCTCCACGGTGGCCTGGCCCGCGATTGGGACCCACCGATCCATGGGCGGGCCTGTGCCGTGGGGGCACTCTTTCCCTTCCGCCTCCGCCACGGTCTCCACCATGGCGGAGGCGGAAGAGACTCCCTCCACTGCGCATGCGTGGGAAACTATCAGCGACCGCTGACGCTCCCGCGCATGAGCCGCCCGGGGATGTCATTTCCGCGCCAGCTGGCGGGGCAACATAATTTCGCCCCAGGCGTGGACGGCGCCGGGGGGAACCCACCATTTTGGCCCGGCCGCTAGGCCCATCCGGGCCTGAGAATAGCGGGGGTGCCGGAGAATCGCCATTTTCGGTGTCTCCGGCGATTCTCCGGCCTGCGGCCCGTGAAACCCGACTGGGCCGTTCCCGCCGCTTGAGAGAATCGCGGGAGGGCGTCGGACCGGCGTCCCGGGAAATTTTGGCGGTCCAGGCGATTCTCCCAACCGGCGTAGGAGTGGAGAATCGCGCCCCAGAAGTTTCCAAAGTGGTGGCTGTGAATCAGCTCTACTTGCAGTAAGTCTGCAGCCACATTTGATTAACATCTAAGCATTTAGATTAATAAACTAACATTAACAGCCCGGTTAAATTTTGGCCGAAAAAGTGAAACCAACTCTTTGAATGTGATTTTGGAAAGGTGTGTTAGGAATCTGGAATATAACCAGTAAACTGCCTGCTGGATACTTCTCAAAGCTAAGCAGAATCTTTGCAATGTCACGAGAGGTTCAAAACATTAATGCTGGCATTTTCTACCTCTGCACTCGCCAGCCCAAAATCTTCCATGCATCAATTTTTAACAGGATGAAAACCGTGGATGGCAGGTGCAGAAGTGGAAAGTTACAGCCCAAACATTTGCTTCAGCTCAGCGTTGAGACCCAGTAAAATGCAGGCTGCACATTACTTGGTTTCCAGCATTCACAGCCCAATCTCCTACTCCCAGTCCCAGGTACAATAAGGAGGGCAGCCTTAATTTAAGTATGGGCTGCCCAGTATTGAGCCCTTTCCGAGCTAACCAATATTTGATCAAAAGAAAGCTGCGTGGAGACTTGATAGAGGCAATCAAGATCCTGAGGGGTTTTGACAAATAGTGAGAAACTGTCTCCACTCAAGACACCATTAAGAACTAGAGGGCACCGATTCAAGATCATTGGCAAAAGGAGCAAAAGTGATGTGAGGAAACATTTCCTCACCCAGAGCGTGGTTGGAGTCTAGAATGGCCTTCCTGAGAGGGTGGTGGGGGAAAGTCTGTTTGATCAAGGTATTCGAAGGGGAATTGGATTACTATTTGAAAAGAAATAATGTGCAAGGTTATGGGGAATAAGGCAGGGGAATGGTATGCGGTAGAATGTTCTTTCAGCGAGCCAGTGCAGACTCGATGGCCCAAATGGCCTCCCTTCTGCACTGTAAAGATTCTACAGTTCTGCGATGTGTGTCCATAATTAACTGGCTGACTGTGGCAACAGAGCTGATTGATTGTTTTTTTAATCAAAGTAGCGGTCGATATTTTGCGCAGTCAACAACAAACTTCAACATGTTTTATGTAACGATCAGGACAGTGCAATCAGATCTTAAGGTGAAGCAGATACGTGGAGTACAAAATAACAGGGCCAAGCTGAGCGTAGCCAACAACTTTCAATGTAGAATGATTTCATTTGTAAACACTTTGGAGGCTTTGGGTTTTATAGGTGGAGCTACACATTGTACCAATCAGCAGTGTAAAGGAAAGTGCAGACAGCAAAAAGAGAGGTCAGCATTTGAATTTTTACGGGCACTGGCACGTTCTTAACACTGCCAATTGCTTTGAAATTTAAATTGTTGTTTGCGGTTGCACCGTGATGCTCAAGACAGAAAAGATAGAAAGAACAACTTTACTGAGTATTAAGCTATCAGCTTTCTGAAGCAAAATTGGCCGAGAGCTTGCATTTTTCTTCTAACTTCACACACTTTAGCACAGACATAGCTAAACCAGTTCCACCTGTTGAGACCTGAGTACATTAATTCTTGGGATAAATCTGAGTCAAAAAGGGTCAAAACAATAGTGAGGTGTTTTTGGTGTTCTGCATTGGGATGATACACTGACGGGCTACCTTTCACAAAATTGGTGACACCAGCCCAGTTCATCATGGGAGTGCTGAAAAACCTCCAAAACAATACTGGTATGTATTTATTGAACAGCTTTTAAAACATTTGTTCATGGGATGTGTGTGTCGCTGGCTGGACCAGCATTTATTGCCCATCGCCGAGGGCATTTAAGTGTCAACCACATTGCTGTGCATCTGGAGTCACGCGTAGGCCAAACCGGGCAAGGACAACAGGTTTCCTTCGTTAAAGGACATTAGTGAACCAGATGGGTTTTTAGAACAAGTGACAATGGTTTCATGGTCACCGTTAGACTTTTAATTCCAGATTTTTATTGAATTTTAATGAATACAAATTCCACCATCTGCCATTGTGGGATTCGAACCCGGGTCCTCAGAGCATGACTCTGGGTCTCTGGATTACAAGTCCAGCGACAATACCACTATGACACTGCCTCTCCAAATGAAGTAAACCATCCCAAGGTACTTCACAGTAGAATTGTCAAACAAACTCTGACATTGAGCTACATAAGCAGATATGAAATAAAATCTGGCAGCATCTGTGGAGAGAAAAACAGAGTTAATGTTTCGAATCCATGGGACCCTTCTACGCAACTGAAGAGGGAGAGAAATGCAATGAATTATATAGTCAAAGAGGGGTGGGGCAGAACAGAAGGCCAAGGGTAGGTCGGAGCTAAGGAGAGATTGACAAAGATGCCATGGGCATAAGACAAAGGGGATATTAATGGTGGCATTAGGGACTGAAGAAAGTGCTAATAGCAGTCTTGTCAGTTCTGTAGGAGTGTCATATGGACTCAAAATATTAACTCTATATCTCTCCCCACATTTGCTGCCAGACCTGCAAAGTTTATCCAGCATTTTCTATTTTTATTTCAGATTTCCAGAATCCACAGTATCTTGCTTTTATTTAAGGAGGTTTTAAGACAGGGGACTAAAACCTTTGTCAAAGATCTAGGCTTTAAGAAGCATCTTAAGGGAGGAGAGATAAGTAGAGACGTTCAGGGTGCCAATCGGACTTATGTAGCTGTATATTTTGTGTGAGCTTACAGAGGCAAAAAAACTGTTAAATAAACCGGATCACATAATTCAGTGACCGAACTGCTATAATGACACTCAGTGAGATGGACACACACATTTCCTGAACAGGTACTCCAATCGAACAGCGTCATATTCATCAAGAACATACTCATTTCCATCATACATTGGTGAACATTATATTCCTTAGTCTGCTGCAGCTTCAATTAGAATTTATAATTGATGCCATAAATAAAAAGACACCCAATGTGTTTGGAGCAATAAGGCACGATTTCCTCACAGAATCTTTGAGACTGCAGATAAGAGGAGGATTTCCGACAAATTATTTTGTGCGCTGGGGTATTATTCTTCCTCGTTAGAATGAAGGACTTGAATCAATGGGAAGGATGAAGTATTGCGATCACTTACTTCTTAAGTACACTTGCCAACTCATGTGCTTGAGTTGTTCTGCAATCACACTACCACCCAATCAGAATATCTTCAACTCTTCTCCAATTACTGGTATGAGCATTGCTTAGAATTTATACTTTTATAAAGACTTAGCTTATAAATTTAAACTCAAAGTAGACTGAACAAGGATTAAATAATATAATTTGTCTACTTTTAGGCATTGCAGGTTGTGGCGCTTTAAATCATTCGGAAATTAGAAATTTCCGCAAGTGAACAGCATTATTTCTTATGATTCTGAATAGAAATGAATGCTTAGAGACTGACTCAGCATTGCTGTTTCACACCCGGGGTTCCCTGAATCCTCAATTACCCGTGTGTTGTTATGGAAAAACATTGCATTGAAATAAACAAAACGGAGCAAGGTAAGAATAGAGGATAAGTTCATCCCTTGTAACATACATGCACCAATTAACCAGTACAGAGGTAACATACTAAGAGCACAATGAAGCATGCCCTGCTGATTGTGAGTTGAAACACAAGAAACAAAGATGTAAAGGAAATCCAACATAAAAATAGCAGCAAAAAAAAGTTTATGAGAGACCTTGAGCAAGAAACCTTTAATATTGCAGTAAGATGTCAGTAGGCAGAATTAATCAACTAATTTGATGGCCTCATTCTTAACTCATTTATTCTTCCAGATTTCAATTCCTTTTCGACCACCGAAAGAATTATTTCAGCCCCGTATTTTCTGAAAAAGACCTTCCACGTGAATGATTTATTTTCTCTCGCGTAATGATTGCTATCAGATACACCCTAGCCACCACATATTACGCGGTTCATTAGCAGTTGTCTGGATTGCTTGCTCAACTGCTTCTAGGCAGTTGAGAATTCGCTCTACAGTACGGCAAAAGTGAGTTTTCAAATCCCCACGTCTAGGTTTCTATCAACAAATGATTTTTTTTCTCTCTCCAAAAGCTGGAAACAATAAAACTGCTGTTTTTGTGTGAATTTTATTGCTTTCCTTTCTTGCTTTTGGTTCGGTTTCAAGTTTAATGCTTTCCATCCTCACATGGTCAAGTGTAACTGGAATTTCCCAGTGAGTCCTTTGATGCATGCAGGATTTCAGTACTCAGTGAGTTCATAATTTAAAAGCTTGTAGCTTCGAATGAAACAGCATGCATAAATATATATGTCCCAGCAATGCTCTGGGTTTGCAAATCTTCTTCAATAAGCAGGTATAGCACAGTTTATGCTCAATGCTCTTCTTGAAGTTGCTTCAAGTCTCCACTAGTTCTTAACGGAATTATAGGATTTAACTTTTCCTCAATTTGCTTTTATTCACTCCCAATATCGGGTAGAGCAGCAAGTGGTTGACACTTACCGAAGCCGCATTATTTCTGTGCTGCAGTTGACACGGTGGGCACATCAGCTGCTGAGTGAAGCGCTGAGCAAAAAATACGGGACAGGTCTGCTCCACTACACACACCACCACCAACCTCCCCCTTCCCCACAACACCGAGTTTAGCAGTTTCAAACAGTGAGGGAGTGATACTGAAATTACGAGAGCTGTCCCTCAGATTCAGAGATTGAAATACTTTACAAACAAATTAACCTGCCCCTTAGTGTCCAAAGATGCGCAGGTCAGGTGGATTGACCATGCTTAGTTGCCCCTTAGTATCCAAAGTTGTGCAGGTTCGGTAGGGTTGCGGGGATAGGGGTGGGGGTGGGGGTTTGAGGTAGGATGCTCTTTCGGAGGGTCGGTGGTGACTCGATGGGCCAAATGGCCTCCTTCTGCACATAGGAATTCGATGATTCTACACATGATGCTGCTAAATCTTGAGTGCTGCGTTGCTAGCTAGTAATGGTATTTCCCAGGGTTCTAAAGGAGATAACTGAGGAGATTGTGGAGGCATTGGTGGTGATCTTTCAGGAATCTTTGGAGGCAGGGAGGGTCCCAGAGGACTGGAAAGTGGTAACATCTCTGTTTAAGAAGGAAGAGAGGCTGAAGACGGGAAATTATAGGCTAGTAAGCCCGACTTCGGTCATTGGTAGGATTTTAGAGTCCATTATTAAAGATGAGATTGCAGAGTACTTGGAAGTGCATGATAAAATAGGACTGAGTCAGCATGGCTCCGTCAAGGGGATGTCAGAAAAATCAATTAGACTTCCTTGAGGAGGTAACAAAGAACTTAGACAAAGGAGAGCCAGTGGACGTGATTTATTTAGATTTCCAGAAGGCCTCTAACAATGTGCCCTCAAGGAGATTGTTAAATAAGTTAAGAGCCCATAGTGTTAAGGGTAAGATACTGGCATGGATAGAGGATTAGCTGACTAGTAGAAGGCAGAGAGTGGGGATAAAGGGGTCTTTTTCAGGATGGCAGCGGGTGACTAGTGGTGTGCCCCAGGGGTCGGTATTGGGACCACAACTTTTCACAATATACATTAACGATCTGGAAGAAGGAACTGAGGGCACTGTTGCTAAGTTTGCAGATGATACAAAGATATGCACAGGGACAGGTAGTATTGAGGAAGCAGGGGGGCTGCAGAAGGATTTGGACAGGCTCGGAGAGTGGACAAAGAAGTGGCAGATGGAATACAATGTGGAAACGTATGAGGTTATTCACTTTGGTAGGAAGAATGGAGGAATAGACTATTTTCTAAATGGGAAAGGCTTAGGAAATCAGAAGCACCAAGGGACTTAGGATTCCTAGTTTACGATTCTCTTAAGGTTAACGTGCATGTTCAGTTGGCAGTTAGGAAGGCAAATCCAATGGTAGCATTCATGTCAAGAGAGATAGAATACAAGAGCAGGGATGTACTTCTTTGGCTGTATATCGCTCTGGTCAGACCCCATTTGGAGCAGTTTTGGGCCCCATACCTAAGGAAGGATGTGCTGGCCTTGGAAAGGGTCTGGAGGATGTTCAAAAGAATGAGCCCTGGAATGAAGAGCTTGTCATATGAGGAGCAGTTGAGGACTCTGGGTCTGTACTCGTTGGAGTTTAGAACGATGAGGGGGAATCTTATTGAAATTTACAGGATTCTGAGAGGCCTGGATAGAGTGGACATGGAGAGGATGTTTACACTTGTAAGATAAAATAGAAGCAGAGGACACAATCTCAGACTAAAGGGACGATCCTTTAAAAGAGAGATGAGGAGGAATTTCTTCAGCCAGAGGGTGGTGAATCTGTGGAACTCTTTGCCGCAGAAGGCTGTGGAGGCCTAATCACTGAGTGTCTTTAAGACAGCGACAGAGAGATTCTTGATTAATAAGGGGATCATGGGTTATGGGGAGAAGGCAGGGGAATGGGGAGAAGAAACATATCAGCCATGATTGAATGATGGAGCATTGGGCCAAATGACCTAATTCTGCTCCTATGTCTTATGGTTTTATGATAGAGAAAACAAACAACACAAATCTGACAACAGCCGCTTGCTTTGTTAATATAAGAAAGAAATACTCATATTTCTGTCGTACCTTTCACAATGATAGGACATCACAAAACACTTTAGACCAATTAAGTTCTTCTTGATGTGCTAACATGGTTTTGGTACAGGAAGATAATCAATATATATATGTATATATATATACATATATGAAGATGATGCTTCAAACATAATTAGTTCCAGGGGATTTCTTTGCTCAGCTGACTGATTTTGTTTCTTCCTTTCACTGTTCATGATTCTAAACTCATATACCACAGTGACCACTGCAGGGAGGTTCAGTGGTGAGGGTTTTATGTGAGGCAAGAGGTAGACTGGGCTATGAAGCTCTCTTGTGGTTAAAGCAGTCTGCAGACAGTCAAGGCTGAAGCTCACACACGAGGAACAGCCGCACGGGTGAGACACCGGAGGAGTGCCAGTGCGTCTGTAACTGTACACCAGCATCCTCCGCTGCCTTCAGGCTTCCAAGTGCTTTTTCTGTGGATTCTGACAAGAGAGAGAAATCACCTGACGTTTCCCCCAGCAATTTAGGTCCTGCTTGCATTGAGATTACTCTGTGGTATTGGGCATAATTTATAACGTACAACCTTTCAAGTTTCATCTGTGTGATTTTCTCCTTTTGGTCTTGCACTTTGCTGGCACAGCGCGCTCCACGTCCTTGTTGTGTGACGTGTTTCCCTAAACAGGATTAATGATTAGGACGTCAATACTGTAATTTATCTGGAATGTTATGCAGTTGCTGACTGGCAAATGGTGCAGGATTTATTATATGTCATAAACCCAATGCTTTATGACACCGCACATTAGCCCATCTGTCTGCAAACCTTCTATGTTTATAGATACACTTTTGTAGTATCTGTGTCTTTAACCCTCTGACTCCTTATACAAATAAAACCGGCACTTGTAACTACCAATGCGCTTAATGCATTGTACTCCTGCCATTGAAAACAATTGGAACACGAAAGAGAATGTGTTTCCGCACTACCCTGCAATTATCTTTTTGTTCTGTGCTCCCATTTGAAAGGGAAAAAACTAAACTGCTGGCGGAGTGCACACACATTGGATTCATTTTACAGGCAATAAAGCGGCATTCAAAAACACGTTGGAACTATTCATATAAAATTAATAAATGCTTCTGGAAGTTGAGGGCTTTGGGTGGCAGATACATCTGAGGGTTTGGGGCATTGATTATTTGTGGCCAACCTGGCCATAAGTTTAAGAATTTAGTTCTCCATCATTGGCCCATGTTTCATCCATCTTTGGCCTGGCATAAGAAGCTGAAGAGGAATATGAACAGATACCAAGTATTTATCCATTTTGTAACACTGAAGTCTGTTGTAATTTAACATAATCTGTAACAATAGAGGCTGTGGTTCTGGAAGCACAGATTTCTGCGAGATTGCAGGATATTAGCTGCAATTTCTGCATGTTTAATTTGCAGGAGTTGAGGGAAAGATGGTCACAGATATAGGCTGAGAGGTGGTCGATTTAGAACTGAAATGAGGAGGAACTGCTTCTCCGTGAGTCTGTCAGCGTGGTTCTATCCTCTTCATTTATGGAACTCGCTGCCACATAGTGCGGCGGAATCTGAGTCATCAAATGGTTTCAAGAAGGAGTTAGATATATTTCTGATAAAATAAAATGGGCTGAAGGGATATCGGAAACAGGCAAGGGGATGAATTTGAGACCAGGAGGAGATCAGCCATGATCCGACTGAATGGTGGAGCAGGCACGAAGGGCTGATTTGCCTACTTCTGCTCATAATTCCTACGTTCCTATGAACCCTTGTTTGTTTGTTCAATCAGAAAGAATGAAAGAAAATCTCATTCAGTGAGCCTGGTTTGATGACAAATGTTTGGAGATTAAATTGAAGGATTAAAGTCGATGATAGAGCTGATTGTACATGGCCCCTGAGAAAGAGGGGTCCTGCTGGGATTTTATATGCATCAGAGTTTATTATTATGCTGAAATTGTAACTTCTTCATTTGCTTCTCTAATGACTTTGCTTTGCTGCAGTCACAAGTCTAACTCAGATACAGAAAACGTTCGTAACCACAAATCTTAGACAAAATAGGCCTATTGCCCCTGGATACCATAAATTGTGAGGGCTGAAAGTTACTTACGTTGGATTGGGGAGAGGGGTTCTCATTAATTTGGGCATAACCCAGTTATGCCAGATTTGATATCATTAGCACTGATCCTTTAAATTCTGATGGAAGGAGCCAGTGTCAAGGGAGCACAATCTGGGAAAATTCCAGGGCTATGCTGGAGAATTCAACACTTTGAACCATCCCTAGGCTTCAGAAGAACTCACACCAACTGGGAGCGAGTATGAGACCCGTTCGGCACCTTAAGAAGACTGAAATCTTTACTCGGGAAAGGTAACTGATCCCAGAGAGGAATAGTTATGTATTGTATATTCATGTTTGTTCCTAGTTGGAACAAGTTCTTGTTAGGAGTCCGATTAAGGGACATATTCATGACATCATTGGCCATTTGCACCAGCAAACCGGCAGTATATCCTAACAGCCTTTAGAATAAACACCTTTCCAATACATTTCTTGTTTGTTGCACCTTTGTGATCTGAAAGCTGATCCTTTAAAAATACCACAAAGAAAACTAGCGATGAAGAGGATAGAACCATGCTGACAGACTCCGGAGAAGTAAAACAAAATTAGAAAAATCGTCAATCCGTGCGTAAACATCCAAAATGTATTAAGAAAGTAAAACTTTGCTACACCAAAGCTGGCAACTAAGGGGTGCCAAATATCGGTAGCAGCCATCAAAGGAACCTTAATTTAAATGTAGATTTCCGAGGAAACGGGGTCAAAAAGAAGCTTGCCAAGTGCTCTGCCCGGAAAGAACTGGAACAGTACAGGGAGCGCTGTGCGTGGCAAGTACCCTGCAGCAATGGTTTAGAGCTGAGGGTGTTCCAAAACCTTTAAGGGAACAGGCTGAGCTTAGGGGTACCTTGTTTGAAAAAAGAAGTGAGGAAGTGCTAACGGTTTCATGGCACATTGTGCTTATGCAAGCCCTTTCCATCGTAAAAATGGTGGCCATTTTTGGTTACATGGGACACATGATGAGAACACCAAGTGGTGGAGCTGGCATACTGAAAGATTCAATTATTTTGTCCAAGTGAATAAAACTGCAGGAGATATTGTAGCCCCAATCTTCCTGAGTATAATGTGAGGGAAAACATTCAACCTCCTGACAAGCCTAATTGGCCAAGAAAACAAGGCTCAAAAACCTATGATGAAATTGTGGAGATATCACAGGACCGCTTCTCATCTCAATCTTTGTTCATCGCTGAGCGGTTCAGGTTCCATAAACATAACCAACACGAAGGTGAATCAATCACACAATTCGTAGCTAAAGTCTGGAGTTGTCTTACAACACTGAATCATAGAACCCCTACAGTGCAGAACCATTTACCCATCAAATTTGCTCCGACCCTGTAAAAGAGCACCATACCGAGGCGCACTCCCCTGCCCTATCTCCGCTATCCTTGAAGCCCATCTAACCGTTGGATACTAAAGGGCAATTCAAGCATGGCCATTCCACGGACTTTGGGAGGAAACCAGAGCACCTGGAGGAAACGCACGCAGACGCGGGGAGAATGTACAAACTCCACACAGACGGTCACCTGAAGCTGGAAATGAACTCAGGAGCCTGGCACTGTGAGGCAGCAGTGCTAACCACTGTGCCACCATGCTGCACGATTAGAGACAGACTAGTGTGTGGATTGAGAAGCGAAGTTGTCCAAAAAAGGCTTTTAATAGAAAGCAACTGAAACCTAAAGAATGCTTTAGAGTTCCACTCTCCATGGAATTACCAGCTAAGGAAGCCCAACAAGTAAGTTTGAGCACTAGAATCCTTAAAATGTCAGCTGAGACCTGAACACAGACACAGGTTTGAAATTGCCACTGATGTGCCAAAACTGGGTGTGTAGCAACTGATGCAAAGGTGCAAAATGCAGGAATGATGGTAAAAAGGGCAACATCGAACGTGCGTGTTTGGCGAGAAACAACAAGTTCCAAACAGGAAATATAAAAAGAATCAAGTGTCTCAAAAGGAAAACCAAATAGAGTAAAAAGACTCCATATGATACAAAAAGGGTGTGAAAAGGACCAGAGTCACAGTCAGATGACGAACTTTGGACATTGCCTCGAAGAAGGCAGTCCAGTATTCCACAAGTCTGGGGCAAGACCAGAACATGTGGGCGTGGTTAGCCGGGCCACCTCCGTTCACATCCATCCTCCAACTCCGGGAAGAACCTACTCATACGGGTTCTTGTTAAGTGGGCTCTATATACCACTTTTAGCTGCGTCAGGCTGAGCCTTGCGCACGTGGAGGTGGAGTTGACCTTATGCAGTGCTTCGCTCCAGAGTCCCAACCCTATTTCGATCCCCAGGTCCTCCTCCCATTTCATTCTTGTTGCGTCCAGTACGGTGTCGGCCCTTTCTACCAGTCGGTTATACATGTCGCTACAGTTTCCTTTCTCTAATATGCTTGCATCCAGTAAATCTTCCTGTAATGTCTGTTGTGGCAGTTATGGATACGTCCTTGTCTCCTTTCGTAGGAGGTTTTTGAGTTGCAGGTACCTTAGCTCGTTCCCTCTGGCTAGCTGGAATTTCTCTGTCAGTTCGTCCAGTGTTGCGATCCTGCCGTCGGTGTATAGGTCCCTGACTGTCAGTGTCCCTCCGTCCTGTCCCCACTTTTTGAAGGTGGCGTCAGTCAGTGCTGGTGTGAACCTATGGTTGTTGCAGATGGGAGCTTTGTCCGACATTTTGGTCAGGCCAAATTGCTGCCTTGGTTGGTTCCAGGACTGGAGGGTGGCTATCACCACCGGGTTGCTGGAGTGTTTTTTGGGTGGGGATGGGAGTGCTGCCGTGGCGAGGGCCTGGAGGGAGGTCCCCGTGCAGGAGGCCTCTTCCGCGCGCACCCACTCGGCTTCTGGCTCCTTGATCCATCCCCTTATTCGCTCGGCCGTTGCCGCCCAGTTGTAGAATTGTAGGTTTGGGAGGGCTAGCCCTCCCCTCGATTTTGGTTTTGTAAGACTTTCCCGCTGATCCCAGCATTCTTCCCCCCCCCCCCCCCCCCCCCCCCCCCCCCGCCCCCCCACCATACGAACGCCATGATTAGTTTGTCTAATGCTTTAAAAAAGGCCTTGGGGGATGTAGATCGGGATGGATCTGAATAGGAAGAGGTACCTGGGCAGCACGTTCATTTTGATCGTCTGGACTCTCCCCGCGAGGGAGAGTGGGAGTGTGTTCCATCTTTACAGGTCCTTTTTTACTTCCTCTGTCAGACTGGTGAGGTTCCATTTGTGGATCCCTTTCCAATCATGGGCTGTTTGGATCCCCAGGTAGCAGAATTTGTGTCGGGCTTGTTTAGACGGTAGTCCCGTTAGTGCTGCCCCCCCCCCCCCTCCTTGCGGGTGAACCGGGAATATCTCGCTTTCGCTCATGTTGAGTTTGTAGCCCGAGAAGGCGCCAAACTCTTTCAGGAGTGTGATGATTCCGTCCATGCTGCTCTGTGGATCCGGAATGTAGACGAGCAGGCCATCTGCATAGAGTGAGACTCTGTGCTCCCTGCCGCCCCTTCGGATCCCCCTCCAGCTTTTTGCTGCTCTGAGCGCAATTTGTAGTGGCTCGATCGCTGGAGCAAACAGCAGCGGGGACAGTGGGCATCCTTGTCTGGTGCCCCTGTGCTGCTGGAAGTATCGGGAGTTAGTGTTGTTGGTCCGTACACTCTCCATTGGAGCGTTGTATAGGAGTTTTACCCAGGAGGTGAACCCTGTTCCAAGCCCGAACCGCTCCAGTACCTTTATGAGGTATTTCCATTCGACTCTGTTGAAGGCCTTTTCTGCATCCAGGGAGACGATCACCTTTGGTGTTCTCTCCCCGGAGGGGGGTCATTATCACGTTCAGCAGGCGCCTGATGTTGGAGGTAAGCTGTCTACCTTTGACAAAGCCCATCTGGTCCTCTGCGACCACCTCTGTCACGCAGTCTTCTACCCTTTTGGCTAGAATCTTGGCCAGTATTTTGGCATCGCGTTCAGCAGTGAGATGGGTTTGTATGACCCACATTCCATTGGGTCTTTATCTTTCTTAGATATCAGCGAGATTGAGGCCTGTGCTAGCATGGGTGGCAGTGTGCCCTTAGCCAGCAAGTCTGTGAATATCTCCCGCAGGTTCGGGGCCAGTGCAAATCTTTTGTAGATGTCTGCCGGGAATCCGTCTGGTTCCGCCTGTGAGATACCCTCAATTACGACTCAGGAGAGGAGTTTGATAATACAAAGGCTTTAATTACCAGAGAACCAGACAGCTGCCGAGAAGTGTGCTCACTGCACGCTGCCTACTGAACATAACCTTATATACAGCTTCCTGGGGGTGGAGCTGGAGGCGGAGTCCCCCAGGGTTCCAAACCCGGTCTTAAAGAGGCCTACGCAGTTAAGGTACATATGTATACAGATAACATTCATCACAGCCTGCATGGAGCTAATGCTGTCCATGATCTCTCCCAGTGCTAGTGGTGCTTCCAGGCCCCGTTTTCTGCCCTCCCCCATGACTGGTATGTCCAGTACATCAAGGAACTGATTCATCCCGGACTCCCCCATTGGGGGCTCTGAGGTGTACAGCCCTTGGTAAAAGGCCCTGAAGGCTTTGTTGATCTTTTCTGGCTCTGTTTCTAATGTGCCCCTGGTATCCCTGATTTGTGCAATTTCTCTGGTGGCTGCCTGCTTTCTCAGCTGGTGTGCCAGCAGGCGGCTTGCTTTGTCTCCGTGTTCGTGTAGGGACCCACGTGCTTGGCGAAGTTGAAGCACTGCTTTCCTGGTGTAGAGCATATCAAAGTTCCTTTGTAGCTCTTTCCTCTCCGCCAGGAGCTCTACGGTCGGGGCCTCGGAGTATTTACGGTCTACCTCCAGTATGGAGTCGGCCAGCTGCTGCCTAGCCGCCCTTTCCTCCCTATCTCTTCACACTTTGAAAGCGATGATTTTCCCTCTTAGTACGGCCTTTAGCGCTTCCCAGAACGTAGAGGATGAGACCTCCCCGTTCTGATTGTTCTCTGTGTACTCTGCTATGGCCCACGATATCTTTTCGTTGAAGGCCTTGTCAGCTAGTAGGGCAATGTCCAACCTCCATGTGGGGCGCTGGGCCTCCAGCCTCACGTCCATGTGGAGCGTGGTCCGATATCACAATTGCGGAGTATCCCACTTTGTCTATCCCCGGAAGCACCATTTTCCCCACCACAAAGATGTCAATTCTGGTGTATACATTGTGTACTGGGGAGAAGATGGAAAACTCCTTCTCCCCTGGGTGGGTGAACCTCCAGGGGTCCACTGCTCCCATCTGCTCCATAAAGTGACCGAGATCCCTTGCCATATTTGAGGTTTTCCCCGTCTTGTGGTTTGATCTGTCAGTCGTTGGGTCCTGTACACAGTTGATGTCCTCCCCCATGATTAGCCGGTGAGTCGCTATGTCAGGGATTTCTGCCATGGTCTTCTTGATGAAGCTCGTGTCATCCCAGTTGGGCGTGTACATGTTAATTAATACTACCGGTGCCCCATCCAGGGCCCCACTAACCATGACGTACCATCCCCCTGGGTCCGTAACCGTCTTTGTCGCCCTAAACATCGTCCATTTGCTGATCAGTATTGCCACCCCCGCGGCCCTCGTCCCGTAAAAGGAGTGGTAGGTCTGTCCCACCCAGCCCTTTCTTACCTGCAGTCGGTCCTGCTCTCTCAGGTGCATCTCTTGAAGGAAGGTTACGTCTGCCTTCATGTTTCTTAGGTGGTTGAGGACTCTGGATCTTTTCACTGGGCCGTTGAGTCCCCTTACGTTCCAGGTGACTATCCTGGTGGGGGGCATCTGTCCCCTCGCTCCTGTAGGATTAACCATATTTACCTGGTGGACGTGCCCCTGCCTTCCGGGGTTCCCCCTTGTTCGGGGGCCGTCCAGGATGGCCACTGTCACTGCTCTCTCCATGCGGTCAGGCCCCTGCGCTCCGGGGTTCCCCTCCGTCTAGGGGCCCCCCAGCATGGCCGCCCGCTGTGCAGCTGCCACGCGGGTAGTCCCCTGCACTCTGGGGTCTCCCTTCGCCCAGAGGCCGTACTGGGTGGATGCTTGCAGCGATTCCTTGTTCCGAGCCGTTGGTTGTGGCACTCTGTAGCCCTATTGCTGTTCCTTTTTTAGCCTTGTTTGCCCCTCCATCCCTGTGTTCCCCCACTATTCCCTCCCTTCCTGTGCACCCCCCAGTCTCTCCCTTTCCTCCCCCTCTCCTGTATATCCCTCCTTTGTCCCTCTTTCCCCTGCTCCTATCCCCGACTGCTCTCCTGCCTCTGTTGAGTGGTCCCCCCCTGCCAGACGCTGTCCCCCCTGTTGGGGGTGCACTGCGGCCCTGCTTGTTTGCATGTCCCCGGTGGTAGCTTTCTTGATAGTGCGGTGACCTCCCGCTAGGGAGTTACTGTCTCGCTTCTCCCCCACCCAGCCTCTGCGTTTTTCTGCCCTCTCTTCCCCCGTCCTACCCTGCGGTCCCCCCGTTTGCTCTCCCTTCTCCGCTACTCTCATGCCCTTGTGCTGTGGCCTGGTTTCCCACCTGTGTCGGTTCGTTGGGTAACGGTTTGCTTTTTGTTCAGGGTGCACTCGCCATGGTGGGGGTGGGGGGGCCTGGTGTTGCCTCCCCCCTCCCCTCCCCCCCTCCCCTCCCCCCCCCCAATCGGCGTGTTGTTGCCCCTTGCCAGGGGCCCCGTATTTCTACCCTCGCTGTTGGTTTTCCAGCCCGTGTTCCTCGATAAACTTGTTTGCGTCGGCGGGAGCTGTAAAGAAATACTCTCTTTCTTGGTATGTGACCCAGAGTTTCGCTGGGTACAGCATACCAAAACGCACATTGTTCTTGTGAAGGGCTGCGTTCGCTCTATTGAATTCGGCCCGTCTCCTGGCGAGATCTGTCCCAATGTCCTCGTACACTCTAATGAGGTGTCCTTCCCATTTGCAGGTTCTGTTTTCCCTGGCCCAGCGCAGGATTGTTTCCCTGTCTTTGTACTGGTGCAGTTTAGCAATAAGTGCCCTCGGGTGTTCCCCCGCCCTGGGCTTCGGGCGCAGCGACCGGTGTGCTCTGTCCATTTCCGGTGGGTTGGGGAAAGTTTCCCTCCCCACTAAGTTGCCCAGCATCTCGGCCACGTAGGCCGTGGGGTTTCTACCCTCGATCCCCTCTGGTAGGCCCACTATCCTGACATTTTGTCTTCTTGAGCGGTTTTCCTGGTTGTCCTTCCTGCCCTTCAGGCTCCCCTGCATTTTGCCCAGTCTCGCCACCTCTTTCTCCAGGGCCGTGATCCGGTTGCTCATGTCAGTCGCGGCTTTTTCCAGCTCCTTAATGGTCACCTTTTGGGTTTACAGTTTCTCCTCTTGGGCTTCCAGTTTCTTCTCTGCTCTGCCCAGGGCGGGCTGCACCTCTGCCAGGGCCTTGGCCATTGCTGCCTGTACTGCGGTCTCTATGTCTGCTTTGGTCCCTGCCTTGCTTTCCTGCTGGTGTTCCCTCAGTGCCTCGGCAAAGGCTGCCTTCCAGTTCCCCTCTGGCCCGGGGGTAGAAGCTCCTCTCTGCCCAGTTCTTTTTGTTGCAGCGAGGCTTCCATTCCGCCACTTCGTGCGCCGATTAGCTCGTCAGAGTGGGCTCGCGTATTGCCCCGTTTGCTTTGGTGCCCTTTCTCCCTCGGCTTTGGCTCCCTTCTGGCATTTCCCCCCCCCTTTTCTTTTCCCCATCCCCTCTTTTTTTCCCCCTTTTTTCCCCCTCCCTTTTCCCCCCCCCCTTTCTTTTTTTTCCCCTCTCCCCCCCTCCCTTCTAAAAAGACTCTTTTCAGGTAAGTTTGGTTTGCTTTTTTGAGAAACGTGGAAAGAGAGAGGGAATTTTCTGTCCCTTTAACAGTTTTCTTTTCTAATTCCCCCCCCCCCCAAAAAGAGGAAGTTCTTATTTTCTTTTTCTCCTCCTCACTCACCCTGGCACCAGAGAGAGAGAGAGAGAGAGAAAGGGTTCTCGTCGGGCCGGGAGTTCCGCCGCCTGTCTCGTGGTGGTTGCCGCCGGGTGGGTGGGGGGGGGGGGGGGGGGCGGTCGGGCCTCGTTGCTGGTTTGGTCCCCGCTTTGGCTCGGGCTGCTGCTCCTCCTGCCCTGCGTTTCGCTGCCCTACGTTGTTGCCCCGTGCCCTGCTGCCGCGCATGGAGGGGGGGGGTGGCTTGATCCCCGCTCCTGTGCTGCTTCTCCTTGGGCGGGGTAGCTCAGTCGGGCCGGCTCGCATGCCCGCGCTCCGATGCCCGCTCTCCGTTCGGGGGGGGGGGTGCCGACACCCTCCGGCCGCTTCCTGGTCTCCGGCCCCGGCTCCTCTCGCACACCTTTCCTCCCCCAGGCCGCAGCTTACCGCTCCGGTCCCTTGCGGCCTCTTCTCCTTCTCCCCGGGGGGGGGGCGGCTCTCCAGAAGTGGTTTGGTTGAGGGGTCATGGCGAAGTGAATGTGCAGCTAAACGGACAGACAGCAGAATTGTCCCTGCACATCATTAAAGGTAACTATCCAGCCCGACTGGGAAGAAACTGGCTGGAGAGAATCAAGCTAAACTGTGCCGAGGTGAATCTTCGGTGACTTTCTGAGTTCGAAGCAGGTCTTACAAAGATTGTAAAGAAACATGCTATTGTCTTTAATGGAGAGTTGGGAAGCATGGAAGAGATCTCAGTCAAGCTAAAGATTAAGGATAAAAGCCAAGCAAGCTGCTTAAAGGCTAGGTCAGTGCCGTACACCATCAAGCCCAAGGGCGAGGCAGAATTAGAGAGGCTGGTCAAGACGGGGGTCCTCAAACCCATTAATGTATGCTATTGTGCCACATTGATAGCACCCGTGATAAAGAAAGAAGGCTCGTATGCATGTGTGGCAATTTTAAAGTCACTCAGGTACTGCGTGTAAAGCAGCACCCTGTGCCATTAATTGATGGTTTATTTACTGGGTGGGCTGGAGGCCAGTATTTCAGTACAGTTGACCTTAGTCAAACTTATATCCAGATAAAAGTCAATCCAGATTCACAACAATATTTTACAATCATGACACACAAAAGGCTATTCAGATATAAAAGACTTCCATTTGGCATCATGTCCATACCTGTGCTGTTCCAACATGCCATGGATCAAATTCCAAGTGGACTAGAATGAGTCCAGTGCAACTTAGATGATATCATAATTACTGGAAAAAATTAGGAAGAGCATCTTCAAAATTATATAACAGAATTGTCTGCTTGTACCTTCATGGTCTGCAAGCCTATTCTTTCAACGTACCACATTACCTATCGCAAAAGGCCAGCTCACTCATTTTGGAGAAAAACAAGGTACACAGGAGACTGTCTTTAGGATCTAGCCAGGGTTCCTCTCCAAGTGAATGGTGTTGTTCCAACATTCTGAACAGATGATCTGAGAAATAACGGCCGGGATTCTCCAATCCCACGGCCACGTTCTGACGCCGGCGTGAAAAACGGCGGCAACAACTCCCTCGTCAACGGTCCCAGATAATCAGGAATGCTCCCCTTCCTAGGGGGCTAGGTCAGCGGCGGAGTGGTCCCCGCAGCTCCAGCCGACGCGGAACGGCCGGCGTGAGTTCGCGCATGTGCGCGACGGCCAGCACGATTCCGCGCATGCGCGTGTGTTCCCGTCTCCGCGCCGAACCCCGGGCAATATGGCAGAGCCCTACAGGGGCCCGGCGCGGAGGAACATAGGCCCCCACGGAACCAGCCCGCCCACCAATCGGTAGGCCCCGATCGCGGGCCAGGCCATAGTGGAGGCCCCCCCCCCCGGGATCGGATCCCCCTGCCCCCCCCCCTCCAGGAAGGCACCCGCAGACACACCTTCCAGGTCCCGCTGTGTGGGACGTGAGTAACCCAAGCCGGCGGGAGTTGGCCGAACTGGCGGGCACTCAACTCAGCCCGTCGAGGCCCGGAGAATTGGCGGAGGGCCACTTTCAACGGCCCCCGACCGGCGCGCCGGCGATCCCGCGGGCGCCTGAAAATTCTCCCCCCCCCCCCGGGCGATCTCCGGCCTGGCGCCGGGTCAGAGAATCCTGGCCAGGCAGTCCCATCCCAGTGATACAAATGACTTCATTCCTATAATTCACGGGTGACAGAGAAGTTTTGGGGATGCGTTTAACTTTATACAGTTGGAAAGTTGCAGAATGAAATCTTGGTGAAGCATAGAAATTGAACATCGAGGGGGAAATCTAACGGCCGCACCGCATCCGACTCAGGATGCGACGTGGACGGCAAATCCTGTGAGAGGCATCTCGTGAGATTTACCCAGTTCATTATGTTGTGTTATTCACCCTGGGGTAACACGGACTGCAACTGGATGCAGTTGTACTTGAAAGTCGACTCCAAACTGTGATGTTGGTTCAATACGCTTTATTGAACTTGTTAAGCAGTGCACACAGTTCGCTGTGGGTTTGACACTCTACTAATCTAAGCATGCTTGTCATAACTAACTATACCCGACTAGCTCTGAGCCACGTGTAGAAGGTGCTAACTGATATATACACCCTGACTGTCACGACAGTTGTCACCAGTGGAAAGAGGCAGAGAGCCGATGCCCCGCGTGCTCTACAGTGGGAGACCACCCTCCAGTGCCCCGCCCGATGATCGGCCGTGATCCGCCCCACGTGCTGACTGGCTGCACTGGGCATCCGCCACCTCCTGTCTGCATCTCATTCTGTACACGAGTGCATATCATGACATCCCCCCTTTATTAAAAAAAAATGTTGGTTGCTTGGAGCATATGCGACTGCATTTACATGTATGACTATTTACATTAAATGGCGAGTGGATGAATATATACATGAGAGGTGTCTAGCGTGCAGATACAGAACAAAATTTACAAGATAAATTTCTATAAGTCCAACCTTTGGGGCTTGCGTCAGATTCCTGTCAAACATCTGAGAACTGGAGGTGGGGGCGACGATGCCTTGACAGGCGGGGTTGCTGCCAGATTGGTGGCCTCGTGGTGCAAGGTGTCCGGAGGAGGCATAATAACATCTGGAAAAGTAGGATCTGGTGGTGGGCAGGCAACTTTGCACAGTGCCCTTCTGTTGCGCCTGACAATGGAGCCATCAGCCATACGAACTACAAACGATCTGGGAGCAGCCTGTCGAACAACAACAGCTGGAGCTGACCAGCCTCCATCAGGTAGCTTGATCCGAACAGCATCTTCCGGAGATAGCACAGGCAAGTCGGTACGTCAGCTTCTGCCGGTTCCTGAGTTGCTGCACCTTTTGCAGCACTGGGAGGTGATCCAGGTCTGGTAAGTGTATGGCCGGAACAGTCGTCTGCAGGTCTCTATTCATAAGGAGTTGAGCCGGAGACATACCGGTGGACAGAGGGGTTGCCCTGTATGCCAACAGCGCAAGGTTGAAGTCAGAAGCAGGGTCCGCAGCCTTGCAGAGCAGTTGCTTCACTATATGACCCCATTTCTTGACCTTCCCGTTGGACTGCGGGTAGTGTGGGCTTGAGGTAATGTGGTTGAATTGGTATGACTTGGCAAAATTGGACCACTCTTGGCTGTGGAAGCAGGGACCATTGTCACTCATGACAGTGAGTGGAATACCATGCCTGGCAAATGTCTCCTTGCAGGCCTTGATGACTGTCCTTGATGTGAGGTCTGACAGCTTCACAACTTTCGGGTAATTTGAGAAGTAGTCTATGATGATTACATAGTCACGCCCATTGGCATGAAAAAGGTCGATTCCCATCTTGGACCACGGAGAGGTCATGATCTCATGTTGCTGGAGTGGTTCAGCAGGCTGGAAACGCTGGCAGGTTGCAAAATTGAGGACCATGTTCGATATGTCCTGGCTGATTCCAGGCCAATAGACAGCTTGCCGGGCCCTGCGCCTACACTTTTCGACACCGAGGTGTCCCTAGGGGATTTGTTTGAGCACTAAGCTCTGCAAACTGTGAGGAATAACGATACAATCTAGCTTGAGGTGGATCCCCTCGACGACTGTCAGGTCGTCCTTCACATTAAAGAACTGAGGGCATTGCCCTTTTTGCCAGCCATTTGCAAGGTGGTGCATTACACGCTGCAGAAGAGGGTCTTTGGCAGTCTCTTCACGAATGCTGATCACTCTTTCATCTGAGGCCGGGAGGTTGCTGGCACACAGCTGCACCTGTGCCTCAATCTGGTGGATGATGTCAACCTGTTCACAAGGCGAGGTGATGGAGCGTGACAGGGCGTCCGCAATTATCAGCTCCTTGCCTGGTGTGTACACTAACTCAAAATCGTACCTTCGGAGTCGAAGGAGAATGCGCTGAAGCTTTGGCGTCATGTCATTCAAGTCCTTATGAATGAAATGGATCAAGGGTCTGTGGTCAGTCTCCACTGTGAATGTTGGTAGACCGTAGACATAGTCATGGAACTTTACAATGCCGGTTAGGAGGCCCAGGCACTCTTTTTCTATCTGGGCGTACCTCTGTTCAGTAGGAGTCATGGCCCTTGACGCATAAGCAACTGGAGCCCAGGGCGATGAGTCATACCTCTGGAGGAGCACCGCACCAATGCCGTCCTGGCTTGCGTCCGTGGAGATTTTTGTTTCCCTGTCCAGGTCAAAAAACGCTAGTATCGGAGCAGTGGTGAGCTTTGCTTTGAGCTCGAGCTACTCTGCTTGTTGTGTGGGTAGCCACTGGAATGCAGTGGACTTCTTCACCAGATGCCTGAGAGTCGTGGTGTGTGAGGCCATGTTGGGAATTAATTTTCCCAAGCAGTTCATCATTCCGAGGAAGCGTAGTACCGCCTTTTTGCCTTCCGGGGTCTTCATGGCATTAATGGCCTTGACCTTGTCCGAATCTGGTCGCACACCCTGCTGGGATATCTGGTTGCCCAAGAACTTGATGGATGACATGCCAAAGGAGCACTTGGCCTTGTTCAGCTTGTTCAGCTTGAGGCCGTTTGCATGGACACGTCAAAAGACTTGTTTGCGACGAGATATGTGTTCCTCGGGGGTCATTGACCATACGATTACATCATCTACGTAGACACGCACACCCTCAATGCCCTCCATAGTCTGCTCCATGATCCTGTGGAAGATTTCAGAGGCTGAGACAATGCCGAATGGCATACGGTTATAACAGTACCTGCCAAATCGTGTGTTGAACGTGCAGAGTTTCCTGCTGAACTCGTCCAATTGTACCTGCCAGAAACCACGCGATGCATCTAGCTTCGTGAAGAATTTGGCATGTGCCATCTCACTGGTCAGTACCTCCCGCTTCGGGATCGGGTACTGTTCCCGCATTATGTTCTGGTTAAGATCTTTGGGATCTATGCATATCCGCAACTCTCCTGCGGGCTTCTTCACACAGACCATCAAGCTGACCCAGTCAGTCGGTTCCATCACTTTGGAGCTCCTGTAGCTGTGTCTTTAAACGCTCCTTTAGAGGAGCCGGCACCTGGCGTGGTGCATGGATTACAGGCGAGGCATCAGGCCTGAGTAGGATCTTGTGAAAGTATGGCAGAGTACCCATTCCATCAAACACATCCGGATATTGAGCAAGGATGTCATCAATGTCTGCCTGAAGATCCACATTGGAAGAAGACATGGCATGGACTTGCTGTACGAGGTTGAGTAGCTTGCATGCATGGGCACCCAGCAGGAATGCCTTATCAGGCTTGATGATTTTGAATCGCAGTGTGGCATTGACGGTCTTGTTGGAGAGGAATAAATGACAAGATCCCAGCGTGATTTTTCTGGCATTGCCATTATAATCGAGGAGCTGGCAGGCTGGCGGAAAAATTTTGGGTTGCTTTTTAATGTGGTCAAAATCAGCTTGAGAGATGAGATTGGCAGAAGCACCAGTGTCCAGCTTGAACTGGATGCTGCATTGATTTACGTGTATGACAGCACGCCATTCGTCCGTGGAATCCACATTGAGGATAGATAGGCATCTTACTGAATTTGAGGAGGCATACTCACATGTAGTGATGATGCCCACACAATAGGGGGACTCCAGGCAGTCGTCCTCTGGATCTGTAGTGCTACCAGGATCAGAATCCAGTAAACCTTACTGAACACATCGAACGCAATTGCATTAAAATTGGGATCGCTGGCCCTTGACTGATGTTGCAGACCTGCACAAGGCTGCATAATGTCCAGGCTTCCCGCAATTTAAACATCGCCTGCCTTTTGCAGGGCATTACCGCTTTAAGTTGGCGGTGCCGCAGTTTGGGCACGCTCTGTGCGTCGTCGCACATGCACAGTGCGGCCAGCCGATGTTCGCACCTGCGCAGTTTGGTGTTCGGCCGCTTTGTTCTCCCATTCGTGTTGCACATGCGTGGGGCCCCGGGAAGAGCGCGCGAAATGGCCACTTTCATCGATACTGAGGCGCTGCATCCGGGCGATGGCCTGTACACTCTGCCTCGTGGGAGGCAAGTTTTTCGTATTCTGCCGATTTGAGACGGGAGTACCGATTTCTCGCATGCTCATGCACTATACACGCCTCGATAGCGACTGGCAGGGTCATGTGCTTAATTTTGAGGAGTTGCTACCGCAAACACGATCTGATCCCTGATGATGGAATCAGCGGTGTCACCATAATTGCAGGACTGTGCTAATATACGGATATGAGTTAGAAAGGATTGGAAAGGTTCATCCTTACCCTGAAGGCGTTGCTGGAAGATATAGCGTTCAAAGCTCTCGTTTGGTTCGACTTCACAGTGACTGTTAAACTTCTCCAAAACGGTCTTGAATTTGGTCTTGTCCTGACCGTCGGGAAAATTCAGCGAGTTGAAAATCTGGATGGCTTGGTCCACCGCAGTTGATAGGAGCAGCGCGATTTTTATGGCATCGGACTCATCCTCGAGGCCTGAGGCCTCAATGTAGAGATGGAACCTTTGCTTGAAGACCCGCCAGTTGGCGCCGAGATTGCCAGAGATCCGTAGCTGTGGAGGGGCCTGGATCTTCTCCATGCCACTGGAAGGCACTTGCTGGTCATCACGGAATCACTCGAGGTGAGCCACTTAGAGAAAGTAGACTACTGGTACCATGTTGTGTTATTCACCCTGGGGTAACATGGACTGCAACTGGATGCAGTTGTACTTGAAAGTAGACTCCAAACTTTGGTGTTGGTTCAATACGCTTTATTGAACTTGTTAAGCAGTGCACACAGTTCGCTGTGGGTTTGACACTCTACTAATCTAAGCGTGCTTGTTATAACTAACTAGACCAGACTATCTCTGAGCCACGTATAGAAGGTGCTAACTGACATATACACCCTGACTGTTACTAAGTTGTCACCAGCGGAAAGAGGCAGAGTGCCGATGCCCCGCGTGCTCTACAGTGGGAGACCACCCTCCAGTGCCCCGCCCGGCGATCGGCCATGATTCGCCCCGCACGCTGACCGGCTGCACTGGGCGTCCGTCACCGCCCGTCCGCATCTCATTATGTACACGAGTGGATATCATGACACCTTACGCCACAGGAAATCTAACGGGATCTTGCAAGCCGCCACAATCTGGATCCTGCCCAAAATGGGTCAGACCGAAATTTGCAAATGAAAAGTGTGTAGTAAGGCACATTTGGATATGCTCTCACCGGAGTTACCCAAGGCGTGGGCCCTAACCCCTGTGCCTCGGAGATCCCTCATGAGCGCTGGTTAGTACTGGTCTTCACAAACACAAACACAAACATACACAAACAGGTGTACCGACACTTGTGGGGGGTCTCACAGGTGATTAGAGGCCTCTGGGTGGCAGGGCTCTAGGCAGGGTTGTACCCTGACACCCGTAATGCGACCTGAGTAGCCTAGCACTGCCAGGGTGCCCAGGTGGCACTGTCAACCTGGCAGAGGTGGTGCCTGGGTGGCATTTTGCACATGCTGGGGATCAGGTCCGGGGCTGCCCTTCCCTTATGGGGGGGGGGGGGGGATGGCTAGATGACCCCCTTATAGGTGAGAGCAGGCTTGGGGGGATCTGGAGGCTACGGAAGGAGGTCTCGAGATCGGGGCAAAAATGATGCCTTGATCTTTGTCTGCATTGGTGAGTGGAGCTCGTTAGTGCACGAAATGTGTGGTCTCGGTGGGGCGTTCCTCGAAATGAAGGAGAGTGCCGCTCAATAGTTGGGTCGTTCTCGGCGTTGTCAGTGTCTGAAACACCTGGCTAAACGTGCTCGACATGGGCACCCTGAGTCTCCTACAAGGACTCAAACTACTATAATATTCTTAAATTCTCCACTTGAAATAAAGACCTTTCTTTCAATTGGTACAAAGTTAAAACAATATTAGTCAGAATTTTGAGCTAACAATGGAGGTCATGGTCACAGCAGATTTTTGCTCTGTTTCCGATTGAGAGATTCTAATTTGGGACATGTTTAAACCTCCTATCTGATGATTTGGAACTGACAGTGTTTTGGAACTAATCATTCAAGTTACTAATGGAAAAGTTGTAAATCCTGGAAGATTCCAATGTTTTTTTTTTATTGGACGTATCCAGAAATGTAATGGAACTTTTGTTAAAGACTGGTACAGTTTTATGGACCATGCATTGCACATTGCCAGCAGTTTGATTATCCTTGAAAGCAAGTACCCAGCACTGTAATAATAAACAGGTGGATGTATCTATCCTTATACAGTATCTGCTCACAATCACTGTGCAGTAGTTAAGATACACAAGCATATTTGACAAGTCTCCTCATGATCTTTAAAAACAAACACAATACAGCCTCAAAACAATCTTCCAATAAAGGTATTGAAATGGTAACTGAGTTCATGCACAATACGAGGGCCAAAATGCGACCTTCCAGCACCCTTTAATCAGCTTTAGAAGCCCTACTCTGGATAGTTACTACTTGCAAATTTAAGTGTTTCTCATTTGCTCCAATTTATGAACTTTCCAGGATAGGGTGTTTAGAAAATACAATCCCAAATCTGACAGTGATGAGGGAGCTTGCATTCACTCAGGGAATAGGTTTTGCCTGTTTCCATATACTGAAAACAACAATGGACGAAATGTCAGGGATCCAACTTCACAAAGCAATTGAACAAATGCACGTTGAAGAGAACCAATGGATCTTCACTGACAGCAGTGAAGAAAAGATGAAGGTAGCAAGCGGAATGAATGTGATTGTGCGGTGCAGGAATGGAGACAGCAGTAAAACTATTTGGACAGGATGAGAAACAAGTGCTATCATATCTGATGTAGTGATATGTATATATGCTGGTATGTAAAGAGTTAACAACAAAATCACAGTGTAATGCAACCACTATATGGCAGCACTAGATTCAAGTATAAATATAGGATCTCAAAGGATCTTGGTCCTCTTCGAACCAGGAGTGACTAGACAGCAGTTAGAGAGAGAGAGTTATAGCATAGTTAATACTTATAGTTAAATATTGTTAATAGTTATTCTGATTTACTTTATCATCAGTGATAGTTCTGTAAGAGTGAATAAACTCATTTCATCATTAATATTTAAATTGTTATTCATTAAATCTATTTTGCTTTGAATTGAAGATTGGTAGTTTCATTGAAATCTAACCATCAGACCATTCTGGAAGTAAAGCAGAGTAACAACATATTACAAACAAGTAATATAACATCTGCCACTGTGTTCCACCTGACATTTGGTTCAATTGGAGTCAAAGGGCCTCCAATAAACATGAAAATATGTTATTGCAAAAGAAAATGAATGCCTATGTGAATGTCTAATTAGGATTATTTCTTAAAGATTTCTGTGCTTGGCCACGATTAAGTTTGCAACATGCTCTCGGCTACCTGTGTCAAAGAAATCAAGTAGTTATTAAAAAATAATGCACTGAGATAAAATGGGATGTGCACTGAAGAAGCACCATGGAGAACGTAAAAGATACATTAAAAAACTGCATTATATTTCAGCATTTTGCCTCGTGAATGCTGCGTACATATTCGTTGCTGCTTCCATTTCAAGCATCGCTAATTCCATTTTGTCAGATAGCAGCAGACATACAAATATTCACATTCAGAGATAAGACATATCTGTAAATGTACATGAAGCAGCTTTGCACATTCTGTGAAAATGGATTTGATTAATTCTGGAATACCAAAACCTTTCAAAACAAAAACAAAAATTGCAGTAATCTTGGGCAAATGTTTTGGACCCAGACCTTTCCTTCTCTTGTTTGCCCGACCTTATTCTCCAATTTTCTAACGGTAGAACAGCTCAGAGAGCCGGAGCTAAAAATGCTCTGCACCCGCAAAAAAGTTAAGACGTGGACAAAATAAATAAATGACATATTTTACAAACTTTCCTTTCTGTGTGAAAGTTATCCTGAGGTTATTTGGCTCTTCATTGCTTTTTAAAAATAAATTTTGAGTACCCAATTATTTTTTTTCCAATAAAGGGGAAATGTAGTGTGGCAATTCCACCTAGTTTGCACATCTTTAGATTGTGGGGGTTAAACCCACGCAAACACGGGGAGAATATGCAAACTCCACATGGACAGTGACCCGGGGCCTCAGCGCCGTAGTTTTTCATTGCTGATGGATATTTCCAATGTATTGCCCATGTCAGCACCATTTTGATGATAGGGATAGCTGAAACAAAAGGTCAAATTTGGGAATTCCTTATTGCATCCATATTCACACTGGAAATCTGTAAACATAGATTAAAAAACTAGCCTGCATTTGCACCTGTGCTTGTTTGGGAGGTGAAAGTTGAGAAAGCTTATCAGGAACACAGATAAATTCAGGCTTCAGAGATGCAAAGCCTTACTGCTTCTACAGTTCATGCTTTTATGTTCAGGACTTGTTTCTAATCTGGAAACACAGGAAGAGCAGTTTTATATTTGGACTGCTCTGACGAAGATACTTTTGTTACAACTTTGCTAAGTTTGTAATGAAATAATAGCAGCTCCTCATCTGAACTATTGGTATAACTTGAACAACCTGAACAAAGTCAGAAGTCTTACAACACCAGGTTAAATCTGAACCCAGGTTGACATGTATCATCGTCTTTTGAGTCCAATGTGGAAGGCTTATCTGTAAAAGGGGATGACGATGACTGGGGTGATTGTAAACTCCACAGTAACTCTGAATTTTAGGTATTTTTTTTGCACTCAAAGGAAGCAAGCACATGAAGATAGATAGTTCAAGAGTATCCTGCCTTTGGGAAGTGAGAATGTAATAGGAAATTCAGAAAATTCTTTCATCTATTATGCACTAACACCTTAAGGGTCTTTTATAGATAGTTTCCTTTCCTCAAAGAATATTATTCACAGTATCACTTCTGTGGTAAAATATTCTTCCTCTTCTTCTGAGTAAAGAAGTCCATTGCAGTCCTTTCATGGTCTGGCAGGACTCCTCCTCAAGACCTGCGTTATGATTATGCAGCTTATTCTTCCAACCCTCCATGCGTCTGTCTTCCACCAGTTTTTCAGCTTCCTACTGTGCCTGCTCTCAATAATTGGCTTCTTGCATTTTGTATTTCCTATTTTAAATGATCCAGCATTTCTCGCCGTTTGTTATGGGTCTCCAGTAAATCATTCTCTGACACAGTGATAAGCTGCATCTGCAGCTAGTTCACTAATTTGCTGTCTGAACTCAGCGCTTGTCATTCTTTCCTTTTTCAAGTTCTTCAATTTGAACACGTGCTGTTGCAGTTTTGAACTGAGGTTTTAGGATCTCCCTCTTAGATACGTTCCTCTACTGAATGTACAACATGTGCTCCTTTTCTGCCTGTCACACTGTGTCCTGTTCAATCTTCAGCACTTCCAGCTCTGTGACTTTTTCTCTAGCTCAAACTTTTTATCTTCAAGTGCTGTGAGCTTCCGGAAATCATTTTTAGCTGCCTGAACTTTCCAACTTAGCTCTCTTCCCTTTCCTGCCAAGAGCTGTTCGTCTTTCAATATTGACCTTGAAAATGTCAGTATTTGACTGCAACCCATTATTTGGACTTGGCATGTTCATGGAATCATGGAATCACACAGTGCAGGAGAGGCCCTTCGGCCATCAAGCCTGCACCAACAAAAAAAATTACTCTAATCTACACTAATCCCACTTCCCAGCTCTTGGTCCAAGCCTTGAATGGTAATGGCATTTCAAATACTCATCCAAGTATGTTTTCACGATAGGGAGGTTTCCTGCCTCCAGCTACCCTCCCAGACAGTGCATTGCAGATTCCCACCACAATCTGGGTGTAAATAAAATCCTCAAATTCCCTCTAAGCCTTCTGCATCTCACTTTAAAATTATTCCCCCTTGTTATTGCCCCTTCTCCAATAACCCTCACAGGACCTACAGGGTGGAAATGATTATCTTCCCCGTGGTCCTTGTGGAGTACAAGCACCTCTGCTAGGGACGGGGGATCTCTATTAACCTTTGTATAAACAGGAATCCGGTATGGATCTACTGCACAGAGTATATTTTGTATTGTAAATAAATTATATTTCTTTATTTGACTCGGTGTGGACCCCGTGTGTCCTTATTAAACCTTCAATTAAGGGGAACAACTGCTTTATATCCACCCTGTCCATGCCCCTCACAATCTTATACACCTTAATCAGGTCCTCTCACAGCCTTCTCTGCTTCAAAGAAAACAACTCAAGCTTATCCAGCCTCTCTTCGGAACTAAACTGCTCCATCCCAGGCAAAATCCTGGTGAATCTCCTCTGCATCCTTTCTAGTGCAATCACATCCTTCCTATAGTGTGGTGACCAGAACTGAACACAATACTCCAGTAGTGGCCTAACGTCTGTAACCTGTACATCTCCACCATTACCTGCCTGCTCTTATAATCTATGATGTGGAGATGCCGGCGTTGGACTGGGGTGAGCACAGTACGAAGTCTTACAACACCAGGTTAAAGTCCAACAGGTTTGTTTCGATGTCACTAGCTTTCGGAGCACTGCTCCTTCCTCAGGTGAATGAAGAGGTCTGTTCCAGAAACACATATATAGACAAATTCAAAGATGCCAGACAATGTTTGGAATGCGAGCATTAGCAGGTGATTAAATCTTTACAGATCCAGAGATGGGGTAACCCCAGGTTAAAGGGGTGTGAATTGTCTCAAGCCAGGACAGTTGGTAGGATTTCGCAGGCCAGATGGTGGGGGATGAATGTAATGTGACATGAATCCCAGGTCCCGGTTGAGGCCGCACTCATGTATGCGGAACTTGGCTATAAGTTTCTGCTCGGCGATTCTGCGTTGTCGCGGGTCCTGAAGGCCGCCTTGGAGAACGCTTACCCGGAGATCAGAGGCTGAATGCCCTTGACTGCTGAAGTGTTCCCCGACTGGAAGGGAACATTCCTGCCTGGTGATTGTTGCGCAATGTCCGTTCATTCGTTGTCGCAGCGTCTGCATGGTCTCGCCAATGTACCACGCTTCGGGACATCCTTTCCTGCAGCGTATGAGGTAGACAACGTTGGCCGAGTCGCACGAGTATGTACCGCGTACCTGGTGGGTGGTGTTCTCACGTGTAATAGTGGTATCCATGTCAATGATCTGGCACGTCTTGCAGAGATTGCCATGACAGGGTTGTGTGGTGTCGTGGTCACTGTTCTGAAGACTGGGTAGTTTGCTGCAAACAATGGTTCGTTTGAGGTTGCGCGGTTGTTTGAAGGCAAGTAGTGGGGTGTGGGGATGACCTTGGCAAGATGTTCATCGTCATCAATGACGTGTTGAAGGCTGTGAAGAAGATGACGTAGTTTCTCCGCTCCGGGGAAGTACTGGACGACGAAGGGTATTCTGTCGGTTGTGTCCCATGTTTGTCTTCTGAGGAGGTCGGTCCGGTTTTTCGCTGTGGCGCGTTGGAACTGTCGATCGATGAGTCGAGTGCCATATCCCGTTCGTACGAGGGCATCTTTCAACGTCTGTAGATGTCTGTTACACTCCTCCTCGTCTGAGCAGATCCTGTGTATACGGAGCGCTTGTCCATAGGGGATGGCTTCTTTAATGTGTTTAGGGTGGAAGCTGGAGAAGTGGAGCATCATGAGGTTATCCGTGGGTTTGCGGTAAAGCGAAGTGCTGAGGTGACCGTCCTTGATGGAGACGAGTGTGTCCAAGAATGCAACTGATTTTGGAGAGTAGTCCATGGTGAGTCTGATGGTTGGATGGAACTTATTAATGTCATTGTGTAGTCGTTTAACGACTTAACTCTAACGATGTAAACGACTACACGATGACATTAATAAGTTCCATCCAACCATCAGACTCACCATGGACTACTCTCCAAAATCAGTTGCATTCTTGGACACACTCGTCTCCATCAAGGACGGTAAGGTTATATATTACCTCAGTAGGCAGATCCCTCTTGAACTGCCTTTCTACAGATGTTAAACTATTCTTGATTAGCAATGCTATTCCTCCACCTCTTTTACCACCTTCCCTACTCTTACTGAAACATCTATACCCCGGAACTTCCAACAACCATTCCTGTCCCTGTCTCCGTAATGGCCGCAACATCGTAGTCCCAAGTACCAATCCACCTCCAAGTTCACCTACCTTAATCCGGATGCTCCTTGCATTAAAGTAGACACACATTCAACCCACCTTCCTGCCTGCTGGTATACTCCTGCGACCTTGATACCCTCCTCAGTACCTCACTACTCTCAACACTGGCTTCTGGACTACAGCTCGTTTTCCCATCCCCCTGACAAATTAGTTTTAAACTCCCCCGAAGAGACGTAGCAAATTTTCCTCCCAGGATATTGGTGCCCCTCTAGTTCAGATGCAAACCGTCCTGTTTGTACAGGTCCCACCTTCCCCAGAATGTGCTCCAATTATCCACATAACTGAAACCCTCCCTCCTACACCATCCCTGCAGCCATGTGTTTATCTGCACTCTCTTCCTGTTCCTCAACTCGCTAGCACGTGGCACCGGCGACAAACCAGAGATGACAACATGGTTTGTCCTGGCTCTCAGCTTCCACCCTTGCTCCCTAAATTTCTGTTTTAAATCCCCGTCCCTACTCTTACCTATGTCGTTGGTACTGATGTGTACCATGACTTGTGACTGTTCCCCCTCCCCATTAAGGATTCTGAAAACACGGTCCGAGACGTCACGGACCCTGGCACCCAGGAGGCAACATACCATCCGTGAGTCTCTTTCGTTGCCACAGAACCATCTATCTGTCCCTCTAACTATCGAGTCCCCAATAACTATTGCCCTCCTGCTCTCCCTCCTTCCCTTCTGAGCCACAGGGACGGACTCAGTGCTGGAGATCCGGTCACCGTGGCTTACCCCTGGTAAGCCCCCCCCCCCCCCCCCCCCCCGCCCCAGTATCCAAAGCGGTATACTTGTTACTAAGGGGAACGACCACAGGGGATCCCTGTACTGACTGCTTCCTCCCAGCCCCTCTCACCATCATCCATCTATCTTCATTCGTCGGAGTAACTACATCCCTGAAGCTATTATCTATGACCACCTCTGCCTCCAAAATGATCCAAAGTTCATCCAGCTCCAGCTCCAGTTCCCTAACGCGGTTTTTGAGGAGCTGGAGATGGGTGCACTTCCCACAGGTGAAATCAGCAGAGACACTGACGGCGTCCCTCACCTCAAACATTCTGCAGGAGGAACATTGCACTGCCTTCCCTGCCATCTCCCCTGGATAACTTGCAATCAGTGGCTTATTCATGCATTGCAATGCTGCCTAAGTTGTCACATTTGATTTGTCAAGAAAGGGTCAGGGAGCAGATTAGGCAACTGACTTCCCCTTGCGGCAGATGAAGCACATTTAATGCATGTGAAGACTGCAATTTGCAGTCAACTTCATCCTTAGAGGGCACCCTCATTCTCCAGCTCTCATAGGCTACGGATTAAATAGGCCTTCCAACTTGACCAGCCAGCCACCCATAAACGAATCCCTCACAGTTTTGTCTCTGTAACCAGTGGCCTTGAATTTCCAGATATCGTATCCCCTTTGGCTTCAAAGTACAGCCTGAGTGTAGGGGCTCATTCTGATTGCACTCGTCCTTCCCCCTGTGTGAGGGTGTTCAGCCCTCATGAGGCTGGAGATCAGCACTTGTCAGACTGTGTCCCCACTGTGCCCATGCAGACTGGCATCTCACCTCACAGTCGCCCCCACTGCTGACCCTGTTAATTCACCTGTTCCCACGCACTTTGCAGCGGCCACTCTGAAAGGTCAATCCCTCAGCCGTGATATTACCATGGGTGTGCTCCGGTTTCCTCCCCCAAGTCCCGAAAGACGTGCTGTTAGGTCATTTGGACATTCTGAATTCTCCTTCTGTGTACCCGAACAGGTCCCAGAATGTGGCGACTAGGGGCTTTTCACAGTAACATCATTGCAGTGTTAATGTAAGCCTACTTGTGACAATAAAGATTATTATTAGTATTACTACGAGCCCAGCAAGGAGGACACAGGAAGTGATGCCTGCAAAGCAGTCACGAGACCCCTTTAAACCTCAAGGTTCACAGCCATGAAGGGTCGCTAAGTCTTGTGAGTAACCCTACCCCATGATCTGCCAGGACCGAACCCACCCCCCACCCCCCCACCTCCCCACCTCCTCCCGGCCCCCATCCAGCCCTTGGCCCCTAGATGCACACATCTGTGTCCTCCACTTCCTCTCCGGTGCCCCTTTTTGTAATTGGCACCCTGGAGTGTGATGGCAACCTGAGCACTGACCTCTGAAATCTCCTTCGGAAGTGAGGTCTTCAAGTTCTCATTTTTATAAAGCTGTTGCAAATCGCGGCCGATTAATATTGAGTGGGAGGGGGGAGTGGGAGTACGGTGGGAGGGCTCACTAATAAGATACTAATGTATTTAAATGAGGTTCCCGACCTTCCTTGGTGGAATTCTTACGATGCACCGGTGAGGAACCTGGAAAATCAAGAAATGCGAAATTGCCGGCGAGAATCGCATTTCCTGATTCTCATTGTATTCTGTGCCCGGGTTGTCATTCTGGCTGACGGCTAACAGAGGCTGAAAATATTCCCCCAATCAATTGTTTCATGGCAGTCTAAAACACTGGGTGCCATAAATCAAGTCATCTGGTTGAGTAAAGCCTAAATTAATTTTCCACCTGGCTGGCCCAATTCAAGATCGATGTTCAGAATGTAATCAGAGCAGTGAAAAGAAAAAAATCTTAACCACCGCCCTGGAGGGAGTCACTCCTGGTTTCGACTACATTGACCTCCCTAATTGAAATTAGTGTGCAGCAATTAGGATCAATTAGGTCAATTAAAAGATGCACAATTAAGGGATTTTTTTTGAAACGGTGAAAATTAGAATACATTAATGCAAAACAAGTGGCGGGATTTTCCAGGCCTACCCTCGCAGCATGTTTTCCGACGGCAGAGGTGGCTTGTCATTGGCTGTCACCGGAATCTTCCGGTCTCCACGATGTCTGTGGTGTATTGCGTGGCTTGCCTGTCCTGCTCCTGGGGATCCTGCCACCGGAGTGGGGTGTTTCGGCGAGACTGGAAGATCTCACTGGCCAGAAAATTCCACCCAAAGATTTCAAATGTTCCTTTCGCCCCCAGGATAGTGAAAAACGTCACGCCTCGTGAACTCAATTTCCAATAGCAACTGATGACAGTTCTTTCAAAAAATTGGAAAGGAAAACCCATAGGCATTGTGGCCAAAACAAGTTCTGGAACTCTTTCAGGAGACAGACAAACCTACAATCAATTGCTGCCACATCAAACAATTAATTCTGTGCTCACCACATCCAGTCTGTACATCTTTTAAGATTCTTTGTTTTGAAAGGGAAGAGAGAGTCCAAAGATGTGCAGGTTAGGTTGATTGGCCGTGCTAAATTGCCCCTTAGTGTCTAAAAGGTTAGGTGGGGTTACAGGGATAGGGTAGGGGAGTGGGCCTAGGTAGAGCGGTCGGTGCAGACTCGATGGGCTGAACGGCCTCCTTCTGCACTGTAAGGATTCTATGATTCTATGATGACAGTTTAGATGTCTGAAATATTGACAATCTGGGTGGTATAATTGACAATCACAAAGTCACTTGACTTTGTTCACTCAAACAGAGATTCTCAAAGTACATGTATCTTCTGCATTTACCAGAGGACAAGAGTTACTCTGCATCATTCAGCACTACAATGACTAGAACAGTAATCATCTTAAATCCTTAATGCACAGAGAACACAAGAGCAAATTCCTGAAAACACAACTATGTTCAGGCCTCTGCCTTTTACATCATAAGCGAAAGCAGATGTGAGAAGGCCATGACAGAACAGTAGAAACTGTGCTACCTCACCACTAGTAATAACTTCCCTGGGGTAATTGCAGCTGAACATTAAACAGCAGCTGACTCCACCAGAAGAATTTGGAGCTACCGAAAAAAAGTCTTTCAAGATCAAAGCATACTTGCCAACTTTGTCGATTTAGGTAGAAGATTAGCATTATTTCTTTTTATCTTGCATATATCATTCCTTGTCTCTATTCTGCTGCTTGCAATTCCTCCTGTCAATGCTCATTAACTGCCGTGAAAAATGAGAGCAGACAGCTTTCAAACTGTAAGAACCACATTACTAGATCTCTAATGAGCAAAAAGCCTCTCTCTTATTAGAATCCCAAGGGTTGTGTAAAAATACCACCTTTTATCTTGCCTCGAAACAGCTCATTCTCAAACGTCAAAACTTGTTTGTTTCTCCTCATCCACCTCAAAACAAAAGGACAGCTGGACTGACAGCCACGTATCCTTAATACTAGTCATAAAAGACATATTTTGATACTGATGGAGTGCTGTCAATGACAGGCCCATTGATGATCTGTTGACGATTCACGTAAATATAAATAAGTCGAAATCTGGAATCGCAGTGTCACTGGGTGAAAAGCAAATAGGGCGGCATTAAGTGAGGATCATAGCTTTGCCACTTGGTACCACTCAATCATGACTATATTTGAAACTGTGTTCAAAAGATCTCCATCAATTTAAAAACAAACCATATGACGTTCAGTTTGAAAACTATTGGAATCACAGAATGATACAGCACATGAGGTGGTCACTTCGCCCATTGTACTGATCCAATGCCATGGTGGAACTGGCCAATTCATCTCACTCCCATACTCTTTCCCTACAGCCTGTATTTTTTCCCCCTTTTAAGTGTTTGTTTAATTATCCTGTGAATCTGGTTTAGCACAGGGCTAAAGAGCTGGCTTTTAAAGCAGACCAAGGCAGGCCAGCAGCACGGTTCAATTCCCGTACTAGCCTCCCCGAACAGGCGCGGAATGTGCCGACTAGGGGCTTTTCACAGTAACTTCATTTGAAGCCTACTTGTGACAATAAGCGATTTTCATTTCATTTCATTTTCATTTCAATGTTACGACTGAATCTGCTTCCATCACCCTTTAAGGCAACAAACTGCAGATTAAGGGGGAGGTGGTGAAGCAGTGGTATTGTCACTGAACAAATAATCCAGAGGCCCAGGGAATGCTCCGGGGACCTGGGTTCGAATCCTCCGTTGCAGGTGATGAAATTCACATTCAATAAAAATCTGGAATTAAAACGATGAACATTGTCAATTGTCGTAAAAACCCATTTAGTTCATTAAGGGAAGGTATGGCAATGTATTTCCAAGTCAGGATGATATGTGACTTGGAGGGGAACTTAAGGGAAGGAAATATGCTCGTCTGACCTGAATGTGACTACAGATCCACAACAATGTGGTTGATTCTTAAATAGCCAGCAAGCCACACCCTCAAGGGGCACTTTGAGATGGGCAGTGAGTGCTGGCCCAGCCAGAAATGGCCACATTCCATGAGTGAATTTTTAGAAACCAATTAATTCTGTGAAAAGACATTCCTGTCAACTATCATTGAAGAGATTTGTACATGTGAGCTTTCCAAAAGAAAGGCAAACTAAATTGAAATGTTCATGTACATATGTCCTAAAAATCACTATGTAAAATTCCTAGCAGTTTACAGGGAATAGTAGTATCATGGTTATGTCACTGGACTAGTAATCCAGAGACATAGAATAATGAATGATCTGGAAACATCAGTACAAATCCCAAAATCGCAGCTGGGGAAGTAAAATTCAGTTATTTAAATAAATCTGGAATAGAACGTTGTTCTCAGTAACGGTAACCATGTAAGTTCCAGAGTACTGAAAAAAAAACTATCTGGTTTGCTGATGTAATTAGGGAAGAAAATCTGATCGTCTTGCCTATTCTTGCCTATACGTAACTCCAGATCTGTAGCAATGCGGTTGACTCTTAACTGTCCTCTGAAATGGCTTGGCGTGTCACTTGTTTGTACCGAACTGCTAAAGAATAAAATTTATGGACCATTTGGCATCAACCTATCTAGGCATGGCACACGCTGCCCAGTTGACCCTGTAAACCCAATACCATCTGGACATTTGTGCCAAAATTGGCGGAGCTGACTCAGAGACAATTCAAGTAATGCTCACGGAATCACAACTTTCAGCCAACATCCCAGACTCATCCATCAATATCCTATCTCGCCAGAAGTATAAAGTCAAGGGGGCATGACCCTGGACAGCCTCAAATTCGACTCCTTACCCCACAAAGTCTTGTGGTATCAAGTAAAACACAAACAAGGACATTTCCTGCTGATTCCCACCTACTCAACCCCCATCCCTCAGCTGATGATTCAATGTTAAACATCACTTTCAAGAAGCACAGAATGAACTACTTAAAGTAGCTGAGTGGCATCACTATGGACTGAGCTGGCCAGGTCATCAAGACAGGACTGGGCTTGCGGTAGGCGGTGGGAGTACAAATATGAGGGCAAAACCTACCTGACCTCCACCTCATTAATCTGTTATCACAGCTGCATCTGTCCATAACAGCATTATTGAGTAAGTAGCCAGCATACTGTTTCTATTTCCAAACCCTATCATATCCTATAATACTACCACTGTGCTAGATCTGAATCATCCATGAGGTGCTGTGGACCATCAGGAGGAGCACCTTGTATTCTACCTCAAGGCCCCTCACTCTACCATTACAATCAACTCAGCTGACACATCCTGGTTCAATTAGGATGTAGGAGAGCTTGCCCGGAGCATTATTCTAAGCATCTAAAAATGAAGTCATCTATTGGCACATGCAGCAAGACCTGGACATCGAACCTTGGGCTGACCAGTGGCAATCAACATTCATACTAAGCTAGCATTGGGCAACGACCACCTCCATAAATAGATCACTTCATTGCAATCAATGACATTACTGCAATTGAATTCCCCATCATCGACATCCTGAGGGTCCCCATTGACTGGACACTTAACTGAACTAGCCATGCAAATACCATGGCTATAATAGCAGATTAATAGCTCGGAATTCTGCAGCAAGTGACTCACTGTCTGACTCCCTAAAGCCTTTCCACAACCTATACAAAACAAATAAGAAGTATGATGGAAGACTCTTCAGTTGCCCTGGAGGAGTGCAGCTCCAACAACACTTCAGAGCTATCCAGGGCATGGAAGCCCTTTTGCGTGCCATCCATCCACCACCATAAATTTTAAGTCCCATCAATGGCACACTATGTCTGCAGTCCCTAACATCTACAAGATGCATTGCAGAATTTGTTAAGGTGTCTTTGACATCCTCTCTCAAATGCTCAACTTCGACCATCTAGAAGGACAGGGGCAACAGGCGTGTGGGAACATTACCACCCGCAAGTTCCCCTCCAAGTCACACATCATCCTGACTTGGAAATAAATTGCCATACCTTTGTTATGTATTCAGGTAACACTGCCTGCTGGTGGAATGTCACGTGATCTGTAGTGATGTCAGTGGTGTGTTTTGTGGGCTTTGAGGAGTTCACCATCGTACTCTGTTGAAGCAACAACTTTGAATCAACCCTACACTATGTTATTACGAATTTAAATCTTGGCACCTCCACTTGGCCCTACTGGCAGCTGACAACAAAAATTTAAGAGAAAACTCTTCAGGCCAGAAAACTGGCAATGAGGATTCGAGCCATAAACAACCATCAATGAAAATTTGGGGCCACAAGAAAACCATTGTTGAGATTCAGGCTGGAAACAATCATCAACAAGTTTGTGGCAAGTAAAAAGTAAAGGAAAAAACTGTTCAGACCATGGGAAGCCATTGATGAGTAAACTGATCGATTGTGACACAACCATGAGTAACTGGAGCATATCTTTAAGCAAGGAAATGAAACTTCAGGCAGGCATACTTACTGCTTGTAGTGAGTAGAAGCTGCAGAGACCACACACACAGCACTGTAAATAGGCTGCAGGAATGGGAACTTAGAAGGCTACCGACTCTGCAACCTACTGCTTGGGAACCGATACTCCATGCAAGGGAAGAACTAGTTTTCTTGTGGGCTTGGAGGTTGTTTGCTTCTAAAAATAAAATGGAAGAGAGGAAGGCTGAAGAAATCCAGACCAGAAACCGAGATCTGAAAAATGGCATGAAAAAATGGCACCATGGGCACTTCTGGCGAAAACTATGAGGCATGTAATTCTTATGAAGAACGGTTCCAATTGTATCTTTTAGGAAATCAGACACTGGAATAACCTGCAGGTTGCGAGTTTTCTCAGCTTAGTTGGGCAAAAAACATTCATGTTGTTACAAAATCTAGTCCGCCCAATTAAACCAGGAGAAAAGACCCACAACGAGGTAATGACAATTTTGGAAGGACATTTCTCTCCTGTCAGTTGTTGATAGATGAAATATTCTGCTTCCATTGCTGTGCACAAGAGGAAGGGGAAAGCATTTCTCAAATTGTAGCAACAGTATGTCAAGTACTGTGAATTTGGTCACTTTGAGACAGATTGGTTTGTGGACTCAAAAATGAAGCCATCCAAAGGAAACTGTTGACTAAAGGTGTATTAAACCTGAAATCCACTATGGTAATCACTACTTCCATGGAACTTGCAGCAAAAAAGGCTTTGATGTTTGGAGTCTGAGCAGAAATTCATCAGATGGGACCTGCTAAAAGCAATTCTGTGAAAAATCTATCGTGTTATTGCTGCACCCAAATAGAACATTCAGCTAGAGAATACTGCAGGAATGAGAATAAATGCAAAAATTGTGGTAAAGTAGGTCATATTGCCAAGGCATGTTGGTCACACCAACTTTCACCAGCACTAAAAAAGTGTCCCAAGAAAAATACAGCCAAGTCTGTTATTCGGGTTTATCAGTTCAGTGATGGAAATAAAGACTCACTAGGGGACAATGTGTCAAGTCATCTTGAATAATTCAAACATGATGCCTTGTCAGTACAAGGGAATCAGCAACGCATTAGCGTTTACCCAAAACCTAATGGAAATACTGTCAAGATGGAAGTGAATATGGGCACTGCAGTCTCAATAATACCTGAGACAATATATAGTCAGAAGCTAAAACACTTATATTTACAATCATCAGATGTTGTCCTAAGGATGTACACAGAGGAGATTGTACCACTGAAGGGATGCATCTTGGTGAATGTGGATGTTAATGGTCAAAAAGTGGAGTTGTCTCAATATGTTGTCCAAGGAAACCTCCCAGACTTGTTTGGTAGATTATGCTTGAGGAAGATAAAACTCAACTGGCTGTTTCAAAGAATGACCTGCAACAACTTTTGAACAACTATACAAAGGTGTTTAAAAAGTCACTGGACTGATGTTGACGTGAATCTAGAACAAGCCAGACAGTGCATCTAAATGTCTTAATGCGCGAACGGTACCATCAGGCCCAAAGTGGAAGAAGAAAAATTAGTTAAGTCAGGAGCCATTGAACCCGTTACCACCAGTGATTGAGTGACACCAATAGTTCCTATGTTGAAGCATGATGGTTCAGTAAGAATATGTGGAGGTTTTGAAAGCACAATTAACCCAGTATTGTGTTCAGACCACATTCCTCTACTGCCTATCGAAGATTTATTCGCTGGTTTCTCAGAAATTTAACAAAATAGATCTTTCTCAGTCATATATTCAGATGAGTGTGGCTGTAGGGTCACAGCCATTACTAACATAGTGGGCGCAATTCTCCACTCCCACGCCAGTTGGGAGAATCGCCAGGGCCGCCAAAATTTCCCGCGATGCCGGTTCGACGCACTCCCGCGATTCTCCTAAGCGGTGGGAACGGCACGGTCGTGTTTCGCGGGCCGCAGGCCGGAGAATCGCCTGAGACACCCAAAACGGCGATTCTCCGGCACCCCTGCTATTCTCAGGCCCGGATGGGCCGAAGTCTCGACGGCGTGACCCCAGTTCACGCCGTCGCTGTTCAGACCTGCTTTTTAAAGTCGTCCGCCAGTCGTGCTGGCTGACGCTGAGCAGGGAGGAGGTGAGCGGACAGTAGCGCAGCGCTCGGAGACCGGGTCGGCTTCCCTGAGAAGGCTGCGGCCAAAGTGGGGGGCAAGGGAGAGTGTGCAGGTGGGAGGGGGGGGTGCGGGAGAGTGTTCAGGTGGGAAGGGGGTGAGGGAGAGTGTGCAGGTGGGAGGGGGGGTGCGGGAGAGTGTTCAGGTGGGAGGGGGCGAGGGAGAGTGTGCAGGTGGGAGGGGGGGGCGGGAGAGTGTGCAGGTGGGGGGGTGAGGGAGCGGAGTGCAGGTGGGAGGGGGGGTGGGAGAGTGTGCAGGTGGGGGGGGGGGGCGAGGGAGAGTGTGCAGGTGGGGGGGGGGCGAGGGAGAGTGTGCAGGTGGGAGGGGGTGGGAGGGTGTGCAGGTGGGAGGGGGGTGAGGGTGAGTGTGCAGGTGGGGGGGCGAGGGAGAGTGTGCAGGTGGGAGGGGTGGGAGAGTGTGCAGGTGGGAGATGGGGTGCGGGAGAGTGTTCAGGTGGGAGGGGGGTGAGGGAGAGTGTGCAGGTGGGAGGGGGGGTGCGGGAGAGTGTTCAGATGGGAGGGGGGTGAGGGAGAGTGTGGATGGTATCATCCATCCGCGGATGCCACATGTCAGCTGCCCTGATATGGCAGGACGGCGACGAGGACACGGCCGCAGGGTGCATGTGGCTGATGGGCACAGGCGAGTGGCGCACTGGTGAGCAGTACGGTGTGAACTGACCGTTGGGCGCAGACAGTGACCAGGTGTTAGGCTGGCTGCGTATCTGCAGCGCGACCAGGCCACCGGGGCACACAGGTATCCCATGCAACCCGGCTGGCGAAGTGTGGAAGTGTGGAAGAACCTCCGTGTAACATGTCGTTTCTCTGCCCCCCACCACCCTCCTGCAGGTCACCATGTATGCCAACCAGACAGTGATGTTCACTGTCGTATTTGGAGCGGCAGCTCTGGAGTTTGCCATCCGGCAGCATAGAGTCAGATGGCCCACAGTGGCTGCAGATGCAGCGGTTGCCGGTGCAGCAGAGGGGATGACCGCGGAGTGGCCCCTCGTCGCCGCGCAGGCCGCAGGCGCTCAGGACCCCAATGTTCAGGGGGATGCCAGACGGCGAGGAATGCAGAAGAAGTGCTTGGGTGGGGGGGAGCAGGAGGAGGAGGAGCAGGTGGAGCAGGAGGATCCACTGATGGTGGTGCCAGGGCGCCACAGGCGTCCAACAAGGCCGAGGGTGTACCGTGACAGAATGTCGTTCGAGGCCCTACCGGACATCACATGCAGGAGGAGACTACGGTTCAGCAGGGAGACGGTCGCACATATATGCCAGCTCGTGGCGCACCTCGCACCACGTGGAATGGGAGGAGGACACGCGATACCAGTCTCTGTCAAGGTGACGGTGGCCCTAAACTTCTATGCGACCGGTTCCTTCCAGGCGCCGAGCGGGGAACCTATCCGGGATCTCACAGGCATCGGTCCACAGGTGCATCAGGGCTGTCGCCTTGTACGCCATCGCGGACAGGTACATTCAATTCCCCGAGGACCGAGCACAGCAGGAAGCACGGGCACGTGGATTCGCCAAGGTGGCCGGGATACCGATGGTCCAGGGTGTCATCGATGGTGTGCACGTCCCCATGCGCCCGCCTGCAGACAGCAGGGACGTTTTCATGAACAGGAAGGGCGCATACTCCATGAACATTCAGGTGGTGTGCGACCCCCACATGAAGATCATGCACGTGTGTGCAAAGTACCCCGGGAGTGTGCATGACGCCTACATTCTGGCACAGTCGTTCATCCCCGCAATGTTCGATGGATGCCCCCCCCCGGCTGAGGGGCTGGTTGCTGGGCGACAAGGGCTATCCATTGAGGTCATGGCTGCTGACGCCAATACAGAGGCCTCACACCAACGCGGAGAGCCTATACAACGAGGCCCATGCAGCAACCAGGGGTGTGGTGGAGCGATGCTTCGGGCTGCTGAAGATGCGCTTCAGATGCCTGGACCGATCAGGAGGGGCCCTGCAGTACCAACCCGACAGGGTCGGTCGCATTGTTGTGGTCTGCTGTGCGCTGCGCAACATTGCCAGGCAGAGGGGAGATGACCTGGTGGAGGAGCCGGAGGGAGGACCCGACGGCACCGGAGCCAACGCAAACGAGGGGGAGGAGGAAGAGGGGGGTGAGGAGGAGGAGGATGGCGTGCATCAGGGTGGGGGGGGTGGGGCGCAGGACACAGACACTGCCCGGCTGCTCGTTACGCCCAGGAGGCTGCGCGACGGCACCGCCGCGGACAGCGGGCACGCGACGTGTTGGTGGCCGCACGGTTCACCCACTGTGGGGGTGGGATTCGCTGAACACTGCCACTTGCACCGTCACTCCTGTACACGGGCACCACACTGCACCCCCCCACCCCACCTCCCCCGCACCCCCGCACCGTGTTCACGGCAACAATTCCACATCACCTTACCACTGCAGCACTACGGGATTGCACAACATTGATGATTGGGTAAGCGGGTGTGATCAGTGCCATGTTGAATGATGACAGCCCGCTCTGCGATGAGCTGTGTGCTCAGATTCGCCAGCCAAGGTCTGACTCATGGCTATAGCTGAACTATGCACTCCGGTGGTCACAGCCTTCGTGACGGATATTTCACCACATGCCCGTGGGGTGGCTGGCGTCGGTGTACCGAGGACAACGGTGTCCGATTATGGGGGGGCGGGGAGGGGGGGGAAAGGGTCACCATATCCGGAACAGACCTTGAATGGCTCGTATACCACGACGCCAATCGGGCACCCTCCCGAGCCCCCTGGCACCGGACATAGCACAGAGTCTTACAAGTCAAATTTAACAGTGCGTTTATTCGTGTGGTGAACATAGGTGGCCTACCCACTACAACTAAACTGTGCCCTGCACCCGTGCCAACTTCAGACGTGCCTAACGACTTTGCCTTACGGGCCCTACCACTACGTCTAGGTGTGTTTCCAGATGGTACAGCAGGAGTGGAGGCGGACTGCTGAGAATCAAGCCCTTCGACGTGGCTCCCCGTCGGCACACGTTTCCTGGGGCGGCCCGGCTTCGATGGGCCAGGCTGCTCTGCGGGCGTGCTGGATGGCGTGGTGCCACCCTGACCTGCCCGCTCCCCACCAGATGCGCCAGGGACAGAACGGGGGGAGGCCGAGTGAACCGGGACGACCCTTGGTGGAGCTACCGGGATGGGCCCCAGAACCTCCTCCTCCCTTGGGCAGCCCGGTGGCCCCCGGGCCTCACTGTGGGATGGAGATGCGCTCGGAGACATGCCCCGTCGCACCCCCGACACCTAGCGCTGCCAGTCCTGGAGGCCTGCAGCGGTATCGACCACGGTCCGAATGTTCGCCGAGACGGGGCCCAGGGAGTGCCACATTCCTGCCAAGGTCTGTGCTATCTCAACCTGTGAGTGCGCTACGCCATCCATCACGTGTGCCAGGCGGTCTATGCTCTCCGCGACCGACTGCTGGGACTGAGCCATCGCTTTCTGGGACCGGGCCATGGCATGGTGAGACTCAGCCAGGGCCCGGAGAGCGGCGGCAATGTCGTGTTGGCTCTGGCACATGGCTACCTGTGAGAGGGCAGCCCGCTCCTGGGCCATGGATGACGCGTGCACGTGATGCCCAATGCCTTGCAGAACCTGACCCATGGCCAAAACCCCTTCACCCATTGCCTCCACTGCGGATGCCACCCGTGCGGTGTCGGCCTGGGTGGCTGCGATGAGCGGCACCACTCCCTGCTCCTGGACGCGGATAGACTCCTCCAGCTGCGTGTGCAGGTCCTGGAAGATGGCCCTCATCCCGTTACTCAGTCCCTGGGTGTCCATACGCATCAGTTGTCCGGGTGGGTCAATTACATCCAGGAACCCGGGAACCGTCTGGGTGGCAGCTGGTTGCTGGGCCTGGGCTGCCCTCCGACCGTCCAGCCCTTCGGCTGCTCCAAACTCCACCTGCTGTACCGGCTCGGCTGTGGGGTGCGCACCAGACTGTGACCCGGGAGCCTCATCACTTATCTGCCCAACCGAGGTGAGTGTCTCTGCGATGGTGAACGGTGTGGGAGACAGCAGTGCCGCAAGCTCGAGGTCATCATCCGTCAAGAAGTCTGGTGTGGACTGGTCCCCCTCATGGCCCAGCGCAAGCTCCATGCGGGCCATGTCGTCTTGACCTCCAGTTCGATCCAGCGGGTGTGTGGCCATGATGTGGGCTTCGGCATGACTGTCCACCCTGTGCCCCTGACTAATGTCTGTCCCGGAGGTCTCGGCGTCCCGGTCCTGTGTCCCAGACTGTGAGGTCTGCCCTCCTGTCCGAACAACTGCCAACCTCTGGCGTGCGTCCCTGGGTGCCGTTGCGGTGGGTGGCGTTGCGCTGCTTCCTGGGCGAGACGTCCCTGAAGGTTCGGACGATGGCCCTAGGGAACATAAAAGATTCGGGGTTCGTTAGGACACGGTGGCCCGGGTGTATGGTGGTGGTGGGTGCACAGTGTGAGGGGGGAGGGGGATCTGGGGTGCAGTGGCCAGAGTGTGAGGGGGGATGGGGATTTGGGGTGCAGTGGCCAGAGTGTGAGGGGGGGCGATGACGGGTTGGAGGTGGAGAGGACATGCAGGGTTCTCTCACTTGCTTCTGCACCTCCATCCTGGCATGGCACGACCTCCCGGGTGGCGGATCCCCCAGCGAGGTCCAGGGCCCTCTGCTCGTGAATGGTTAGGGGGTGCAGGACCGGAGAACCCCCCTCCGGTTCTCATGCACTCCCGCTGGTTATGCGCTGTCTTGTCCTGGGTGTGGTGGTTGGGGGGGGGGGTGGGGGGGGGGGGCGTCGGATAAAGCATCACCATTAGGCGGGTATCATCAGGGCATGCAGATATTGACAACATTGTTGCTGGTTCAGGAGACAGCACGCCATGGGTTCGCTCCAGGGGGTCCCGGGGCTCATGTGGGTCGAGTAGATAGTTGGGCACCGTGACCCTCCCCAAACCCCCCTGACCCCCCCCCAAACCCCCTGACCCACCCAACATCACCCCTGATGCCCCAGTCCCCCCCCAACACTCCCAATGCCCCCCCCCAACCCCCCGTGACCCCCCCAAACCCCCTGACCCCCCAAACCCTCTGACCCCCCCAACATCGCCCCTGATGCCCCAGTCCCCCCAACACTCCCAACGCCTCCCCAACCCCCGTGACCCCCCAAACCCCCTGACCCCCCCCAACATCGCCCCAGATGCCCCAGTCCCCCCCAACACTCCCAACGCCCCCCCAACCCCCCCCAAACCCCTTAACCCCCCCAACATCGCCCCTGATGCCCCAGTCCGCCCCAACACTCCCAACGCCCCCCAACCCCCCCCGTGACCCCCCCCAAACCCCCTGACCCCCCCAAACCCCCTGACCCCCCCCAACATCGCCCCTGACGCCCCAGTCCCCCCCAACACTTCCAACGCCCCCCCCAACCCCCGTGACCCCCCCAAACCACCTGATCCCCCCAACATCGCCCCTGATGCCCCAGTCCCCCCCCAACACTCCCAACGCCCCCCCCAACCCCCCCCAAACCCCCTAACCCCCCCCAACATCGCCCCTGATGCCCCAGTCCCCCCCCAACAGTCCCAACAACCCCCCCCCCCAACCCCACTTCCCCCCACGTGCCGGGTGGGGGGGGAGAGCCTGGGGGCACCCCTCATGGCACTTACCCTGGCAGCCCGGGTGAGGTCGTGCAGTTTCTTGCGGCACTGCTCCCCCCGTCCGGGGGGTCTGCCCCACAGCACTGACTGCAGTGCCCACCTCCCGCCAGCTGCGCCTCACCGCGCTGGATGGCTGGCGATACCCACGTCTTGGGCAGAGGGTGTCCCTTCTCCGCTCCACCTCATCCACCAGGGTGCCCAGGTCCGTATCCCGGAACCTCGGTGCGGCTCTTCGGGGCTCAGCCATCTCCTCAATTCTCCTCCGGGTCCTCTGTGCGCGGTTCGCGCAATTTATGACGCAGGGGTGCGTCATTCGGGTGTCGCACGGTGACGACGCGGCCTTCGCGGAACGCCCCCCCCGAGGTTCTCGCTGCCCCGATCCTACCCCTTTTTCGGGCCCTGAATCGGTCGGGATCGGGGGCCGTTCCGCACCGTCGTGAACCTCGATGGCGTTCACGAGGGCGCGGCCACTTTGGCGCGGGAGTGGAGAATCGCGCCCAGTGTCTTTTTCGTTATCGGAGACTTCCATTTTAGATAACTTCAGCACCTGCTCTTTTTCAGAGATCCATGGATCAAATTCCGAGTGTGATATCTGGTGTGCAATGTTACCCAGATGATATTTTTATTACAGGTTCAAATGATGAAGAACATGTAGGGAACTTGGAAGCTACCCTGACATGATTACAAGGTCACAATCTTAGTGTCAAGAAAGAAGTCTTCTATCGACTATCTGGGTCATATCATTGACGGAGATGGTTTATATAAAGAACCAAAGAAGATGACCAAGATCCTAGAAGCTCCATGCTCGCAAACTGTGACGCAGTTGAGGTCGATTTTCGGATTGCTCAATTATTACGGCAAATTCATTCCTAATTACACAATTTTCTTTGTGTCAAACAAGCATGGTACTGCACTGAAGAATGTGAAGAGAAGTTTTAAAGAAGTAGGAGTTATTGGTCCACTACAATCCCAAACAGTTTGCTTGTGGCGCATCACCTTATGGGGTTGGCGCAGTTGTCTTGCACATAATTCCTTCAGTAGAGGAACAACCAATAGCATTTGCCTCAAGAATATTAATCAGCTACATGAAGGACATCCTGGCGTGGTTAGAATGAAGGAATTGACACACAGTTATTTTTGGTGGCCGGGGTGAGATGTCCAAATTGAGGGGAAGGTGGGGCAATGCAAATCTTGCGCTATACTAATGAATACTCTACCTCTGCAACCTTTACATCTGGAATGGCCGACACAGCCATGACAGAGAGTACATAGATCATCATAGAATTTACAGTGCAGAAGGAGGCCATTCGGCCCATCTGCACCGGCCCTTGGGAAGAACACCCCACTTAAGCAGTAACTTTTTTGGACACTAAGGGCAATTTATCATGGCCAATCCACCTAACCTGCACATCTTTGGACTGTAGGAGGAAACCGGAGCACTCGGAGGACACCCACGCACATACGGGAGAATGTGCAGACTCCGCACAGACAGTGACCCGTGCCAGGAATCAAATCTGGGACCCTGCAGCTGTGAAGCAAATTTGCTAACCACTGTGCTACAGTGCTGCTATGTTGGACCAACTGAGTGGCATATGTTCCTAGTGATGGTTAAAGCACACTTTTTGATTCCTACCCATATTAATTTATGGGAAGATATTTGCTATGAACCCTAACTGGCTTTTTAAATTACTCCCACTGATCTGGCACTGATTTACCTTCAAATAGTTGTTTCTTGCCCACTTTAGCTAAAACACATCTCGCTCAGCTTCGTAAAATTGGTGTATCCCCAATTGAGAACTTTTATTCCTTGTCTGTCCTAAAGCTCACTGAAGTATGATAACCCCCATCAAAGTGTTTCATAACTGATACCCTCTTCCATCTGCCCTTGTGCAGCATTGCCCCTCTCTTGGGCTTGCTAGGTACTGGATGAAAAAAATTCTCCTGAATGCATTTTAAGAACTGTGTTCACTTTGTGCTTGTTATACTAATTCAATCCCAAATTAATTTTAGTGGTTGAAATCCTCAGTGATCCTGTCCAATTGTTTTTTCAGTTCTCTGAGATTTACCTAGATATATGTTCTTCCACCACCTTCTGACTGTTTTTTTTTTTTAAGAACACTCTAATTAATGTGCTTGTCTGTGTTCTGGGGCGAAATTCTCCCCCAACGGCGCGATGTCCGCCGGCTGGCGCCAAAAACGGCGCCAATCAGACGGGCATCGCGCCGGCCCAAAGGTGCGGAATGCTCCGCATCTTTGGGGGCCGAGCCCCAACATTGAGGGGCTGGACCGACGCCGGAGGGATTTCCGCCCCGCCAGCTGGCGGAAATGGCGTTTGTTGCCCCGCCAGCTGGCGGAAATGGCGTTTGTTGCCCCACCAGCTGGCGCGGAAATGCGGCGCATGCGCGGGAGCGTCAGCGGCCGCTGACAGTTTCCCGCGCATGCGCAGTGGGGAGAGTCTCTTCCGCCTCCACCATGGTGGAGACCATGGCGGAGGCGGAAGGGAAAGAGTGCCCCCACGGCACAGGCCCGCCCGCGGATCGGTGGGTCCCGATCGCGGGCCAGGCCACCGTGGGGGCACCCCCCGGGGTCAGATCGCCCCACCCCCCCCCCCCCCCCCAGGACCCCAGAGCCCGCCCACGCCGCCTGGTCCCGCCTGTAAATACCAGCTTTGCTTTACGCCGGCGGGACAGGCAATTTCTGGGCGGGACTTCGGCCCATCCGGGCCGGAGAATTGAGCGGGGGGTCCCGCCAACCGGCGGGGCCCGATTCCCGCCCCCGCCCAATCTCCGGTACCGGAGACTACGGCGGGGGCGGGATTCACGGCGGCCAACGGCCATTCTCCGACCCGGCGGGGGGTCGGAGAATGACGCCCCTGTTCTTCATTCCGGTTGGCCTCATTTAATAAACCTCCTCACTGGTGCAGAAGAGGTCATTTGGCCCATGTGCCCATGTGTCTGCAACGGCTCCCCAGATGAGCAGTATAACTTAGTGCCATTCCCCTGCCTTTTTCGCCGGTCCCTGCGCATCATTTCTATTCAAATAATTATTTAATTTCTTCTTGAATGCCTCGATTGAATCTGCCTTCACCACATTTTAAATCTCACGGGATCCAGGGTGAGTTAGCCAATCGGATACAAAGTTGGCTTGAGGACAGAAGACACAGGATGGTTGTGGAGGGTTGTTTTTCAAACTGGAGGCCTGTGACTAATCAGGGATTAGTGCTGGGTCTACTTGTTATTTATATAAATTTATATTAATGATTTGGATGAGAATTTAGGAGGCATGGTTCGTAAGTTTGCAGATGACACCAAAATTGGTGGCATAGTGGACAGTGAAGAAGGTTATCAAGGATTGAGATGGGATCTTGATCAATTGGGCCAGTGGGCCGATGAATGGCAGATGGAGTTTAATTTAGATAAATGTGAGATGATGCATTTTGGTAGATAGAATCAGGGCAGGAGCTACTCAGTTAATGGTAGGGTTTTGAGGAGAGTTATAGAACAAGAGGATCTCGGAGTACAGGTTCAGAGCCATAGGTCCTTGAAAGTGGAGTCACAGGTGGACAGGTTGATGAAGAAGGCATTCGGCATGCTTGGTTTCGTTGGTCAGAATATCGAATACAGGAGTTGGGGCGTCTTGGTGAAGTTGTACAAAACATTAATAAGGCCACATGTGGAATACTGTGTACAGTTCTGATCACCCTATTATAGAAAGGATATTATTAAACTAGAAAGAATGAAGAAAAGATTTATTAGGGTGCTACTGGGACTTGATGATTTGAATTAAAAGGAGAGGCTGGATAGACTGGAACTTTTTTCCCTGGAGCATAGGAGGCTTAGGGGTGATCTTACAGAGGTCTATGAAATAATAAATGGCATAGTTAAGTTAGATAGTCAATATCTTTTCCCAAGTTTAGGGGAGTCCAAAACTAGAGGTCAAAGGTTTAAGGTGAGAGGGGAGAGATATAAAAGGGTCCAGAGGGGCAGTTTTTTCACACAGAGGGTGGTGAGTGTCTGGAACAAGCTGCCAGAGGCAGTAGTAGAGGCAGGTACAATTTTATCTTTTGAAAAGCATTTTCAAGACAATTCACACCTCTTTAACTTGTGATTATCCCTCTCTCCAGTCGCACCTGGGCCTGGAAAGACTTAATTACCTGCAAAGACTCGCATTCAAAGTATCATCTTGCATCAGTGAATTTGTCTATATATGTGTTTGTGGAGCCCACCCATTCATTCACCTGATGAAGGAGCTGCACACCGAAAGCTAATGATTCGAAACAAACCTTTAACCTAGTATTATAACTAGTATTATAACTAGTATTATAAGACTTCTGTGCCCAACCCAGTCCAACGCTGGCGTCTCCACATCATGGAAAGCATTTAGACAGTTATATGGGTCAAATGTGGGCAATTGGGACTAGCTTAGTGATAAAAACTGGGCGGATGGACAAGTTGGGCCGAAGGGCCTGTTTTCAAGCTGTAAACCTCTTCTGACTCTCTGACTCTATGACTCTAAGCCACAATCATGAAATGCAAGATAAACAAACAAACAATTGAGAGACTGGATGAGGTATTCACAAGGTTCAGAAGATCGGAGCAATTTGTAGGTGATAATGGGACTCAGTTTACGTCAATGGAGTTTGAATGTTACTTAAAGGAGATTGTTATTCAACATATTAAATCTGTTCCATATCATCCTGTAACCAACGGGCTGGCCGAACAATTTTTGCAATCACTCAAACATGCAGTGGAGGCATCGAGAGATCAAGGCTCATGACCAAAATGCGTTAACAACTTTTTAAAGTCGAATAGAAACTCCGCATATGCGACAACGCATCGTTGTTGAGATGCTACTCTTTAAGAGGAAGTTGAGAATGCAATTCGACCTCTTGATAACCAGCTGATACTTTGGAAATTTTCAAACCACAACAAGCACAAATTGTGAGGAGAGGGCAAAACACAGAGAGTAGAGTCTTCAACCGTACAGACCGAGTATTAGTTTGGAGCTATACAACGAGTGAAAAATGGACTCCTGCGATCATCCTCACAAAGGCAGGTCCGATATCTTACACCGTCCAGATGGATGATGAAAGTGTTTGGTGATGTCATGCTGACCAATTACTAGCTTCATGAAATGAACATACTGAGTCTTCCCAGAAAGAAGCATTCACGTCAGAATGTATGGACAGTTATACGTCAGAACTGCAGAAGAAATTACAGAATCTGTCACTGCAGAATCTTCAGTGCCAACAGAGGCAGATAAACGAGTTAGTTTCACAAGAGTACCACAAACAAGTGAACAGGAATACACTTCCATGATCTCGAAGAGCGAAATTCCTGAACGTCGGATATTACCTAAAAGAAACAGATGTCCGCCAAAGAGACTGTGTTACTAATGTACAGACTAACGTAATGTAAAGGAATATTTCGTTGGAGCTGTTGTTAAAATGTTTAAAAGAAAAATTGCTGTCACTAAAAGATTAAAGGGGGAGGGGTGTCATATATTCAAGTAACACTGCCTGCTGGTGGAATGTCATGTCATCTGCAGTGACATCAGTGGAGCATTTGTGTGGGCTTTGGGAAGTTCATCCTCGTACTCTGTTGAAGCAAGATCTCTTAATAAACCCTGAGCCATCTTTTTACTAACTTAGAATGTTCTTTCTCTTTGCGGTGAACCATTCAACATAGCTGGGAGAAATTATGGAAATCCCTCAGAGCACTGTATTAGCTATCTTCCCAATCAGCCTACAGCCTTTCCAGAAGGAAACCCAAAATCACCTTCTCATCCTGTGGATGAATAAATAAAAAATAACTACAGGGTGGCAATGATGGTTGTCTTTATTAGTAATGAGGATGTCAGAGGCAGAGACAAGGGAGCATTTAAGAAGGTGAATGGTGGCCAAAGTGCCATGCTGGGTGGAAGTTCAGAGTTCAAGAGAATTAAAATACCACAGCGACAGAAGATCTGGACAAAAGACAGTAAACTTCAACCTTGGATAATTTTCTGTGAGTTTTTCACAGATCTTTAATGCAAAGCTAAGTTAAGGGTTTGCTTCACCATTGCTTTTCTCTGGATTCACTGATCGTGGGCGGCACGGTAGCACAGTGGGTAGCACTGTTGCTTCACAGCTCCAGCGTCCCAGGTTTGATTCCCAGCTTGGGTCACCGTCTGTGTGGATGCTGCACGCTCTCCCTGTGTCTGCGTGGGTTTCCTCCGGGTCCTCCCACAAGTCCCGAAAGACGTGCTGTTAGGTGAATTGGATATTCTGAATTCTCACTCTGTGTACCCGAACAGGCTGGAATGTGGCGCCCAGGGGCATTTCACAGTAATTTCATTGCAGTGTTAATGTAAGCCTACTTGTGACAATTAAGATTAATATTATTATTAAAATTGAGACCCTGGATGAAAAGATTCTAAGTAATATATAATAAGCATAGCACAGGGGCATAAAAGTGGAACAGTGTTTCCAAAGCATTGGCTGCTGCCAATGACCAGTGACCACATTAGAAATGACCAGGCAACCTGCTCAAACTGGAGATTTAAGAGTTCAATGTTGCTGAATTAATGTAAGAGAAAGATGTTCTCCAGTCTGATCTTCATCACATCATATCACAAAGGCTCAGCGCCATTTAACCCGGCGTACAAATAGAACAACGACCAAGTTTATATAGTCACTGAATTAATGTAACCATGTTGTAAACTGACTTTTTAACCCAAGATTTTGGCAAGACTTGGGACTTTGCCATCCTTCAATAAATAATGGCATAGCGATATAAAAATATTTACTTAATGCACTGAAGTGACTTATGGCAAGAGCAGCTACAAAACAAAATGTCATGAGTGTTATGGCGTCAGGTGCCACAGACAGTATAAATATTCACTGTGCACTTGTTTATAGGAAAACCCCATCTGCACTTTGCTTAAACAGCAGACACGCTTATGACCCTACTTTCTGGAAAATAAAACTGGAACGAGTGCAGCAGTCCAACATGCTCACATAATCAACAAGTGACAGATGAAAGACAATTGGCTATTATCAAATGGCTACAGACATATCAATGTGGAGGGTTGAACACTAAACGATGGCCACTGTTTATAAATGGCTTTCCAGGATTTGGCAGCGCCAAGAGTCCATTTCTTAGTTGTTTCGATTTTTTAAAAAAATAAATAATTTTTCAGCAGCGTGGTGCTTTAACTGTGAAGTGTACAAGTTACCTTAAAGCAAAGTTTTAATTGCTAAACTGTAACAACAGCTTGCTTGCATTATGCAATAGCTGCTCAAATCAATAACGGTATCTATTTCTGTGCATAAAATGTTGAACAAGGGAAGAGGGCCTAATCATATTCTATTCTCATTTTGTGTTTTCCTAAAAATAGGGACAGTTTAAGCAAAGTGCAGTAAAGTGCAGCAGGCGGCCTAAAGAACTAAAAATCATCACATCCTCTAAATTGCTGACAAGCTAAAACAAAAGGACAAAGTGCTGTGGGCATACCTCAATTTAGGAATTTGCTAAAAGGGCAATTTTAACAACAATCCTCATTCCTGGGATGGCAGGATTGTTGCATGAGGAGAGGTCGGGTTGCCTGGGCCTGTATTTACCGAAATTTAGAAGAATGAGACGGGACCGCAATTGAAAGTATAAAATTCTGACAGACTGGATGCAGGGATGTTGCTCCCTCTGGCTGGGTTAAGGGTTTTGGAGGGGTGGGGGTGGGTGCACGTCTAGAACAAGGGAGGTCACAGTTTCAGGGTACGTGGTAAGTCAGTTAGGGCTGAGATGAGGAGAAATTTCTTCACTCAGAGGGTAGGGAACCTATGGAATTCTCAACTACAGAATGTTGTGAAGGACAAGTGAATGAGTGCATCTGTGAAAGAAATAGACAGATTTCTAGACTCGAAGGGTGTCAAGGGGTGCAGGGAGAGCATGGGAGCATGGTGTTGCGATAGAAGATTAGCAATGGTCATATTGAATGGGGGAGAAGGCTCGAAGGGCGAAATGGCCTACACCTGGGGCGAAATTCTCCCGAAACGGCGCGATGTCCGCCGACTGGCGCCCAAAACGGCGCCAATCAGACGGGCATCGCGCCGCCCCAAAGGTGCGGAATGCTCCGCATCTTTGGAGGCCGAGCCCCATCATTGAGGGGCTAGGCCGACGCCGGAGGAATTTCCGCCCTGCCAGCTGGCGGAAACGGCCTTTGTTGCCCCGCCAGCTGGCGCGGAAATGACATCCCCGGGCGGCGCATGCGCGGGAGCGTCAGCGGCCGCTGACAGTTTCCCACGCATGCACAGTGGAGGGAGTCTCTTCCGCCTCCGCCATGGTGGAGACCGTGGCGGAGGCGGAAGGGAAAGAGTGCCCCCCACGGCACAGGCCCGCCCGCGGATCGGTGGGCCCCGATCGCGGGACAGGCCACCGTGGGGGCACCCCCCGGGGCCAGATCACCCCGCGCCCCCCCCAGGACCCCGGAGCCCACCCACGCCGCCTTGTCCCGCCGTTCAAAAGGTGGTTTAATCCACGCCGGCGGGACAGGCAATTTATCGGCGGGACTTCGGCCCATCCGGGCCGGAGAATCGAGTGGGGGGGCCCGCCAACCGGCGCGGCCCGATTCCCGCCCCCGCCGAATATCCGGTACTGGAGACTTCGGCAACCGGCGGGGGCGGGATTCACGCCAGTCCCCGGCGATTCTCCAACCCGGCGGGTTAATCACTTTCTATGTTAATCACTTATCCTCTAAGAAATATGTTTTTGCTTTTTCTTCGTATATATTTAAACTGTTTATATGCCTGAATCAGTTTGGAATTATAGAATGGGAAAAGCGCAGAAAGAGATCATTCGGCCCACTGCATCCTTGTTGGCTCTTTGTAAGAGCAATTCTGTTCATCCCTACCATCTCCCTGTAGCCCTGATTGTTTTCTCCTTTCAAGTTTTAGAAGCCACTCCCTTTTAGAAGCCACAATTTAACCTACTGCTACCACACACTCAGACAGTGCAGACCAAGGCAGGCCAGCAGTGCGGGTTCAATTCCCGCACCAGCCTCCCCGAACAGGCACCAGAATGTGGCGACTAGGGACTTTTCACAGTAACTTCAGTTGAAGCCTACTTGTGACAATAAGTGATTTTCATTTCATTTCATTTCAGATTTGAACCACTCTCTGCATCATATCATTACTGCTTCTTTTGGAATCATGTTAAAGCTACATCCTCTGGTTCTCGACCCTTCTGCCCATGGGAACAGCTCCTTCCTATCCATTCTGCCGAGACCCATGGTGATTTTCAACACCTCTATCAAAATGCCTCTCCAGAATCTCTTTTCTCCGGAGACCAACCCCAACTTCTCCAATCTATCCAACTAACTGAAATCTCTCATTCTTCTCAGCCTTTTCTACAGTCTGCCTACAGCTTTCACATCTTTCCTAAAATTGGACACCTTACTCCAGTTTAGGTTGATACAGTGGGCTTCTCGCGACACCGCAAACATGAACAGCAATCAGGTGAAGAATCGGGCGCCCGTCTAAAATTGAGGTCTGCGCCTGGGGCCAATTTGGGCACCATGCTCCGGCCCCTCGCTGGTGGCAATAACGAAGTTTGCAGCCCACACTGACGGCAGCATGCAAAACTGGCATTAAATATGATCAGTGGGTTGGTCACAGTATGCTTTGCACTTCAGCGGTGCTCCGCTCCTCTTAGGTGGATGTCTTACGGGTGTGAATTACTATAAGTATTTACCAACGTGGTCTGGGCACCATAGCTGCGGAGGGGGAGCGGGTGGTTAAAAAAACCACTGAAAAACCATTGGAAACTCTTGAGCTTGCTGGGGAATGGCTGCCCAGGCTGGGGGCAATAACGGGTAGTGTCTTGGTGCAAAGTTCGTGGACTTGGTGTGGCCCCCTCAGGACCGGGTGACCTGGCTCAGACCGCCATTGTTGCAATCTGTCTTTTAAATGCACCCCTTTGGTGCTACTTACAGGATTCTGGCTGCTCACACTACTGAGTGCTGCCTGTGTCCATTAAATGCTCAGAAGGCCCCTGGTCATTGGGAGCCCACGCAGGCCACCCCTCTGGACACCCTTACAGCCCAGCTGTATTATCAAGGACCAAGCTCAATCAGGAGCCCACCGGGTGTTAGCATTACCTCATTGAAGATGAAGCAGGGGATCAGAAGTGCTCACACCAACCAGGGGACACCTGCACCGCAGTATACGGAACCCTCCCTGGATCTCTGTCCCATTTCAGGGTAGAGGCCTCACCAGTGACCCACACTCCTCCGGATCCCCAGTTGTCTCCTCCTGGTGAGACTGGAAGCGCTGACTGCCTCTGCCACCACCTCCCAGGCAATGTTCAGGAGGGCAGGCTTGAGACTACGGACCACCCTGGGGAAGAGGGTATCCCTACGTCCCTCACTGGCAGGGAGGCCTCATGATCTCGGAGGGTAGGTCTTCTGTGAGCCACCTTTGTGGCTGCAGTGAGTGTGTGGGACGTGGAGTGCTTAAAAACATCTCCAGCTGCCAGACTCTTTGGCGCTAACTCCGGCCCCAGCGGGTAGAACACATGCTAGGCCGGGAATTGCTTGGCATTCATGCCAGCAGAGTGCTAGCCCACAAGCATGTCCTAAATTGCTCCAGAAATAGTGCCCCCAACCAGAACATGAACTGCAATTCAGTCTGAGCTTCTGTACTAGGGGCACGATCTATCAGTCTTGTTGCACCCAACTCAGGACCCGGTAGGGTGCCGGTGGCTTCGTCATGCCTCGTGAGATCTAATGATAGGAGAGGCATTGCAATCTGGATCCCGCCAATTGAAGTTGGGATCCTGGGGCGGGATTCTCCCCTACCCGGTGGGGCGGGGGGGGGACCGGCGGGATGGAGTGGCGGGAACCACTCCAGCGTCAGGCCGCCCCAAAGGTGTCGAGTTCTCCACATCATTACGGGCCAAGCCCTCACCTTGACGGGCTAGGCCCATGCCGGCATGGTTGGCGCTCCGCCGGCCGGCGGGAAAGGCCTTTGGTGCCACGGCAGCTGGGGCCGAAAGGTCTTCACCGGCCGGCGGAAGTCCGCGCTTGCGCGGGAGCGTCAGCGGCTGCTGACATCATCCCCGCGAATGCGCAGGGGGGGTGTCCCTTCCGCATCGGCCATGTTGCAAACTGTGGCCGAGGCGGAGGGAAAAGAGTGCCCCCACGGCACAGGCCCGCTGGCCGATCGGTGGGCCCCGATCGCAGGCCAGGCCACCGCGGGGGCACCCACTGGGGCCAGATCATCCCGCGCCCCCCTCCCCTGGAACCCGGAGCCCGCTCCCGCTGCCTTGTCCCGCCAGTAAGAAAGGTGGTTTAATCCACGCCGGTGGGATAGGCATTCCAGCAGCGGGACTTCGGACCATTGCGGGCCAGAGAATCGCCGGGGGGGGGGGGGGGGGGGGGGGGGCGGGGCGCCGACCAGTGCGATTCCCGCCCCCACTGAATATCTGGTGCTGGAGAATTTGGCAACCTGTGGGGGCGGGATTCATGCCAGTCCCCGGTGATTCTCCGACCCGGCGGGGGGTCGGAGAATCCCGCCCCAGGTTTGCAAATCCAAGTGTGCAGTTAGGGTCATTTGACTTTGCTTGCGCTGGAGTTATCGTAGGCGCTGTATCTAAAGGCCTCACCTCAGAGATCCCAAGCGGATGCCATTTAGTACTGGTTTCCACAAACGTGGACCAGGCGTTCCGGCAATCCGGGGGGGGCATCACTCCCAGATGATCGGAGGCCCCTGGGCGGGTGGGCTCTGGGAAGGAAGGCTGGTATTCAAGCACTCCTGATGCCACCCAGGCACCATGTCCCTGCCCCTCTGGAAATGTCACCAATGCAGTGCCACTCAGGTGCCACCCTGACAATGCCAGGGTGCTCAGGTGGCACTGTCAGGCTGTTATGGGCACTGTCAGAGTGCCAGATTGGCAGTACCAAAGTGCCCAGGTGGCATCTTGCCCATTCCAGGTATCAGGCCGGGGGTGGTCTGCCCTTATGAAGTGGGGTGCACCCGGTGGCTCGATGACCCCTTAATCAGTATGTTGAGGCATCGGGGCGGGGGGGTCCGGAGCCCACGGTGGGGAGGTCTAGAGATTGGTACGCCATTTAAAAATGACTCCCCAATTTCTTTGTGCACTGCCGAGCGGAGCTCATTAGTGCAGGAAATGGGATTGAGTGCGGCCTCAGCGGTGCAGCGCTGGGAAACACCCGGTTAAACGCGCCCGACATGGGACTCAGTTTCATTTCTGTTAAATTGCACCCTTCATCTCCCAAACGCAGAATTTCATCAAGTGTTTTATAAAGGTTTATCATAACTTCTTTGCTTTTCTGTCCCTCTATTTATAAAGTCCAGGGTTTCAAATGTCTTTTTGTTCACTTTCTCAATATTCTCTGTCACCTTCAGTGATTTGTGCACATAGAGCCCAAGGTCTCTCTGTTCCTTCACCCTCTTTTTAATTGGTTTTATTTTGTCTCTCCTTGTCTTCCACCAGAATGCATAATTTCACATTTCCATGAATTAAGTTTCAATAGAGTTTATTCTGCTCAGAGTCACAATACTGTCTATCTGCAAATTTTGAATTTGTGCCCTGCACATCCAAGTCAAAGTCATTACCATAGATCAAGAAAAGCAGTGGGCCTGACACCGAACTCTGTGTAACCCCATTACAACCTTGTTCCAGGCTGAAGAACTACCATTGACATTACTCTCTGAGTCCTGTCATTCAGCCAACTTTACATCCATGCTGCCAGTGTCCTTTTTATCCATGGGCTTCAACCTCGTTGGCAAGCCTATTATGTGGCACTTTATCAAACATCTTTTGGAAGTTTTCCAATTAAAACACAAAATAGATGCGAACCTGAATTCTTTGCACCAGTTTGGTTTTTAAAGAGGCACTGATGATAAGCCTTCTCTCTTCAATTGTTCCCAAAATGTGCACATATTAACTTGAATATTAGTCATCAGAGTTAAATCCTTTTATTAATTATAGTCCAATCGCAATATGACCAAATTGGGCTGGAATTTAGTCTTTGCTGCCTGGGCAATAGTCTGGCAGAGTGAACTGCCCACTCTTCACAAATCCTGGCCAATCTTTACCCAGCTGACTTCAACGGAATGAAAACTGAGTGGTTTCATGATTAAAATAATAATCCTTTCCCCTGATTTATAAACTGTAGGTTTTCACTTGATGGCATGCACTGTTAAATATGTTACACTTTTAATATATTCAGAGGCAGAATTAACCAAAATATTTCCAACAATCACTTTCTTTAAGCGCAAAGAGCATAAACACCTCAAGAACAGCAGTAGGCCTCAAGCCTGTTCGCCAGTCAAGAAGATTCATGGCTGATCTCCAACCTCGACTCCATTTTCCAGTACGATCTTCATTTTTGATTCCCTTAGTGAATCCCAGCCTTAAATAGATTCAACCATTTGTGTGTTCACAGCCCTCTGTGATGGAGAATTCCAACAAAAACCCTGTGTGAAGACAATTCTTCTTAGCTATCTGAAATGTCCAGGATCCTTTAATCCAAAGATTATGACCCCTAACTCTGGACCATTCATGCAGGAGAACTCACTTCTCAGCAATTATCCTGTCAAGCTCTTTTAGAATCATGTACATTTCAATGAGGTCACCTTCACTCTTAGCATAGGCTCATTCTACTTAATCGCTCCCCATATGATAACTGTCTCATATTAGGGATCAATCTACTGAATCATAATTGTAACACCTCCAAGGCAGGTATAGTATTATCAAGTATATCCAGAAGAGTATTACATGTAATTATACAATATGAGGCCGATAGCATGATTGTTAGTGTGTTAAGTCTTAAGGTGCATTGGTTGTCGGTTCCCACACTGTTGGGCATTGAAGCTTGCGATGTACAACATGCCTAATGCACTGAATGCTTGACAATGCAATTAACAATGCTCATGTTAAGGGAAATTTGATTTAAAAATTGCACCCTGGCTGGTCTTTTCTCTAATACGGCTGCCCAATGTTTCTACTCTTGAATTTATAAAGGGTAGTTCAACAGTGGCCTAGCCACACGGTCCCCCGCCGTCTATGGCAAGGTTTGCAAGACATAATGGGCTACAAGATGAAGGCATGTAAAATCGCCGGCTCCAATGCACCCCTCCCTGATGAGCTCAATGCATTCTATGCATGCTTTGAGCAAGAGGTCAGCGAGAGCGAGCCCTCCACCCCAGAAGCCTCGGATGAACTTGTATCTGAGATCACCATTGCAGACGTCAGAGCAGTCTACCCGAAGATCAACCCACGGAAAGCCACTGGCCCGGATGGGGTACCCGGACGAACACTCAGTCTTGCGCGGATCAGCTGGCGGGGTATTCGCAGACATCTTCAACCTCTCTTTACAACAATCTGAGGTCCCCATCTGCTTCAAGACGACGACCGTCATCCCTGTACCAGCCTGCCTTAATGACTATCATCCTGTGGCTCTGACATCCATCATCATGAAGTGCCTCGAAAGGTTAGTCATGGCACAAATCAACTCAAGCCTCCCGGATTGCCTTGATCCATTATAGTTCGCCTCCCGCTGCAACAGGTGCACAGCAGACGCCATCTCCATGGCCCTGCACTGGAGCCCGAGATAACAAAGACACCTATGTCAGACTCCTATTTATCGACTACAGCTCAGCCTTCAACATCATCACTCTTACGAAACTCATCTCCAAACTCCGTGGCCTTGGCCTCGGCTCCTCCCTCTGTGACTGGATCCTGAACTTTCTAATCCACAGGCCACAATCAGTAAGGATAGGCAACAACACCTCCTCCACGATTATCCTCAAAACCGGTGCCCCACAAGGCTGTGTCCTCAGCCCCCTACTATACTCCTTATACACCTATGACTGTGTGGCCAAATTCCCCTCCAACTCGATTTTCAAATTTTCTGATGACTCCACCGTAGTGGGTCGGATTTCAAACAACGACGAGACAGAGTACGGAAATGAGATAGAGAATCTGGTGAACTGGTGCGACGACAATAATCTCTCCCTCAATGTCAACAAAATGAAGGAGATTGTCATCGACGTCAGGAAGCGTAGTGGAGAACATGCCCCTGTCTACATCAATGGGAACAAAGTAGAAAGGGTCGAGAGCTTCAAGTTTTTAGGTGTACAGATCACTAACAACCTGTCCTGGTACCCCCATGCCGACACTATAGTTAAGAAAGCCCACCAACGACTCTACTTTCTCAGAAGACTAAGGAAATTTGGCATGTCAGCTACGACTCTCACCAACGTCTACAGATGCACCATTGAAAGCATTCTTTCTGGTTGTATCACAGCTTGGTATGGAGCCTGCTCTGCCCAAAAGTGCAGGAAACTACAAAAGGTCGTGAATGTAGCCCAGCCCATCACGCAAACCAGCCTCCCATCCATTGACTATCTATAATTCCCGCTGCCTCGGAAAGGCGGCCAGCATAATTAAGGACCCCATCTTCTTCCGTCAGGAAAAAGATACCAAAGTTTGAGGTCACATACCAACCGACTCAAGAACAGCTTCTTCCCTACTGCCATCAGACGTTTGAATGGACCTATCTCGTATTAAGTTGATCTTTTCTCTACACCGTGCTATAACTGTAACATTATATTCTGCAGTCTCTCCTTCCTTCCCTAGGTACGGTATGCATTGTTTGTACAGCATGCAAGAAACAATACCTTTCACTGTATACTAATATATGTGACAATAATAAATCAAATCAAATCAGTGAGTGAAATATACTCATTTTCATACTTTTAGTTTGCAACATATTTATCTTGCCAGTACTAATTCATATATTTTTTCTCTGCCAGGGCCTGTGTGTGGTGCAGATTGTGAATCCTTGGGGGAATTGATTTGTTCTGAGGGTGCACCAGCACAGCACTCATGCCAACCTGCACCAGCCCAGATGCGCAAATGTTGTTGAGATCAGTTAGAATGACAGCTGGATTTTCACTGGGTGACTCACATATTACACAGGTGAGCAACAGCAGCTGGTGGTGGCAGGGACAGCTGTGGAATGTTTACATAGGAAAGCACAGGCCTCTTCAAGCTCTACTCTGCTGTATATAGATGCTGTACCATGAATGAAAAGGAGAATCATTGAGGAGGAGTAGAGTTTTTATCAGCGCCCACAACTGTCTTTGTGTTCTCATCTTGCTTTCAATGATGAGTCCCAGGAAGTTTAGGAAAGCCATAGATGTGAAATTAAGCTTGAATATGTGGTGAAATTGAACTCTAATTCAGCAACTGCTATATGTTATGAAGGAACCTGTCTCTTCCGAGTGGGTTATGGCAACCAGCTTAAGGCCCTGCTAAACGTGTAAAATCAGTGTGTTGGAATTTGCTTCTCAATGAGTTTCTATTTTTGTTGGAATTAAACCCCACTCACAGCCAGACACACATGTTCCTTCAGGTTAAAATTCCTTCCAAAGTTTCTGTAAAATACAGTGTGATTTCTACCGACTAATATCGCATCGTGGGTATGTGAAATATTTTCTCTATAGGACGCAATGAACATAAATCGTAGAATGTAGACATTTGAAAACTTTTGAATCTAGGTGGTAACTTACTCGATCTTTGAATTTTCTCATGCCAACAGTATTCACATGAACTTGCGAAAACGGCACATGACTGTACCATTCTCTTCCTAGCAACCTGTTGGCATATTATACAGTAACAGTGGCATATATAGTGCATTCTGCAACAATGATTGGTAATAATGCCACAGAATTACTGTATGTGGAGCATTAAAACCATGTAGCTCCATTACCAGCTCCAGCACTGCAATGTAAATCACACCAGTTCCATACCCGACTATTAAATATTCACCAAAAGCCGAAATAATGTCATTTTTCATCAGCCTTTTTCAGCTGGAAGAAATAAAGTTAAAACTATACTCTCAAATATCATAACAATACACAGACTCAGACTCAATTTAACCCTTCAACCTTTCCATTAAAAATGTCATTAAATCTTTGAATTCAGACTTAAAGAACAGGGCCAACTGGGCAGAAGTAATAAAACAGATTTTGTTAACTTCAGTAGAACAAATTCTAATACTATAACAGTGCACGACATGCATTCATTTATAACTTTTATGGGGTGTCCCGGACTACATTTATTTAGAAAAATGACAAGGTAAATGAAAGATCAAACAAACAGTATCCTTTCTGCAGGCTCTGGGTGGATTAAAATGCCTAATAATCTGTCATGCGTGAAATTTTGTAATATATCTGACAGATTCATTACATTTGAGGTATTCCTGCTTTAAAAGAGAGACAGCACTCCCATGTTATTGTCACTTTCTCCGTGCCAACGCCAGGTTTGCTACTCAGACCATGGCGACAGATTGAAGGGTCTCTATATTGGTGCATGATGCCCTCTGCTTGGAAGCATTCAAACCCCTGCTTCTGAGCAACGTACAAACCTGAAAGCAAGCCACTCTTTGCCGATTTCTGGCAGATTGATTGTACTGTGATCGCCTCTCCGTTTTAAAAAATTTCCTCCTGCTGGCAGGCCACCAATACATTACTCAAATGGACATTCCTCACGCATCTACCCAGACACTTTGTTCTGGCAGACTGTTTGACTGTGGAGTTGGCAAGGAGAAAACTAAGGTCAGCCCTGTCCTTACTGGACACCCACCAGCTCCTAATAAAGGGCCGTGGGACTACGATCAAAGGCAGAAACACTGGCCAGGATTTTTCTCCCTCAGCCTGGTGAGTTCTGAGACCACCTGCAGCATTCCACATCTGACTACCTGAAATTGGTCAACTTCATCGTGGGCTAGAGACATGAAGAGAAACACCACACTATCTGCCATAAACTTTTCCATTTTAAATGTTTTTAAAGGGAAAATAAATGTCATAACCATAGTAAAATACATTGGATTTATTTAAGAAAAAAGGGAAAGTGGACAATGAACCAGAAGGAACAATAAGTTGGAAAGTTTCTTTATCTGATGGAACCCACTTTTCCATTGATGAATTCATATGGGTTCACAATGACAATCGCTAAAGCAGGATTATTGAATTCCAGCTGGAAATACCCAAGCTTGTTCCTGAACCTATGTGGACAGTCAAGATCAATAGGTCTTTATGGAAGAGCATCTGTAGCTTCCTGGTTAGATTGGCAGACTGTCTAATTGGCTTGGCGCTGTTCTGTTCTACAGTAAGGGCATTATTCGCAGACTCTAGCCTCCGTATTGTGTCGATATGAAGCAATATTCTCCACTACTCTCCCCTCCTTCAAGTCTCACCTTAAAACTTAACTCTTTGACCAAGTTTCTAACACCTGTCCCCTTCTTTGGCTCAGTGTAATTTTTTGTCCTACAAAGCAACTTGGGCCACCGTACTACGTTAAAGATGTGATTTGAATGCCAGATATTACTTTTGATATGAAAGCAACGAAGGCCAATCTTCCCAGAATGCAGTAGAAAGCGAGCAGACCCAAAGCTGCAAAAGAGAGTTTCAAAAGAGGGAAAAATAAACAATAGGTCGAAATGATAATCAGGTTTTGTCACTCTTTTACATTGTTTTTGTATTATGGGCTTTAGCAGCACACACTTGAATGACTCAAGTGTGCAAACTATGCAAACATCTGCTTGATAGTAAGAGTCTATACTTGTACAGGTGAGTACAGTACATTACAAAGCAATATTTCACTTGCAAACTTACAGCCATTTTATTACAGATTTTTGTTGTGTGTGGCTTTTCTTACCCAACAGAATGTAACTGTTTGATCATAGCTTCCTCACACAGGCAGCATCCATTTAAATATTGTTCAGTCAACAATAACAATCAATCTAAAACTAATTGAATATTGCTTGCTTTCAGCATTTAAACCAATTTATTCACCAGTTATAGACATTGAAATTGATGACATTAAGTCATCCGATTAAATATAATTAAAACCAAAGTCAAAAGCAATATGCTGCAGATGCTGGAAATTGGAAATAAAATGCTGGAAATACACCAGGGGCAGGATTCTCCGACCCCCCGCCGGGTTGGAGAATCGTCCGGGGGGGGGGGGGGGGGGGGTGAATCCAGTCCGGCCACTCCGATGCCGGCTGCCGAATTCTCGTTGGCAGTGGCCCCCCCGGCGATTTTCCAGGCCCCAAAGGGCCGAGTGGCCGCCCGTTTTTGTCCGGTCCCGCCGGCATGAAATACACAAGGTTCATATCGGCGGGACCTGGCTCTGAGGGCGGCCTGCAGAGTCCTCGGGGGACACGGGGGGATCCAGCCCTTGGGGGGGCCCCCGTGATGGCTGGCCCACGATCGGGGCCCATCGATCTGCGGGAGGGCCTGTGCCGTGGGGGCACTCCTTCCCTCCGCGCCGGCCTCTGTAAAGCTCCGCCATGGCCGGCACGGAGAACAAACCCCCTGCTCATGCGCAGTGATCATGTCAGCGGTTCTGCGCATGCGCCAGAACACGCTGGCGCTCCCGCGCATGCGCCAACTCGCACCGACCGGCGGAGGACCTTCGGCGCCGGTTGGCGCAGCGCCAAACACTCCAGCGCCGGCCTCGCCCCCGGAAGTGCGGAGGATTCTGCACCTCCAGGCGGCCCGACGCCGGAGTGGTTCACGCCGCTCTTTGGCGCTGGTACGGCCCGCCTGCCGGTTGGGGGAGAATCCCGGCCAGAATGTCTGGCAGTATCTAGGGAGAGAGGGAACCGAGATGACAGTTCATGTTCATGATATTGTTTCAGAACTGAACAAAGGAACAAATGCAAGAGGTTTTAACAAAGAAGAGCACCCGGGAGTGGCACAGTGGTTAGTCATGCTGCCTCAGAGCGGTAGGGACCTGGGTTAGATTCTCACCTCGGGTGACTGTGTGGAGTTTGCACGTTCTCCCCATGTCTGTGTGGGTTTCCTCCAGGTGCTCCGGTTTCCTCCAACAGTCAAAGATGTGCTGGTTAGGTGGATTGCCCATGCTAAATTGCCACTTAGCGTCCAACGGTTGGGTGGGATTGCGGGGATGGGCCTAGGTTGGCTCCTCTTTCAGAGGATCGGTGCAGATTCGATGGGCCAAATGGCCTCCTACTGCACTGTAGGAATTCTATGGAAGTGCAGAAGCAATAGAAGGTGAGGTGGAGGGCAGGGAGCAAAGGAACAAAAGGTAAGGTCTGTGATAGGGAGGAAAATAAGAGAGGTGAAATGCTACAATGGTGCAAGACAAAATGAGACGGTGATGCGAAAGGAAGCAAAAGATAGGTCAAGAGAATTAAATGGGAACAGGAAATTTGCAGTGCATGAGGCGAGGGGTGCAGTTGGTGGGATATGGCATTTGAAAGTGAATTCATTGACCGTGATCATTCAAGTGAAGTCATTCTTCACTTCTAATATTGACCGCCAGAGCTATCTGCTCTCGTTGCTCTTGCACTGCTTGTATGGAAGGTCCTTTGGCTTCCAGTTGATAGAGGACTTCCTCCACCTCCTGCACCAAAGCATCTGGTGTAGCTTCAAAGTGCTTTGGACCACATTTTTCCCTGTTAAACCATAATTCACCTTTCTTCCCACTTGGAATCTCTTCCACTATCATTTCCAGTACCTGCTTCATGTAGAATGCACCTCCCCATCAAGAGGTATATAGGCTGGCTGGGGCTAGGTCAAACTAGCTTCTAGTGGTGCTAACATTGTGGAAACCTGCACCCTGCTGAGGCATGCTGACACTCAATAGCATGCTTAACACTGGCTTTACACAATGGTCATGCAAACTAAGAGCCAGTGCAAAGTTGGCAGGCTGCTTGAATGAACAACAATCATGCATCACAGTTCCCAGGACCATTTTTGAGAGGTTTTGAATTTAGCCCTCCCAGATGCTTAGCTATAAATTAGAATCCCTAATTCAGTGTCAAATAATGTACAGAAAACAAAAAAGAAAGAAGGGAAGAATTAAGAGAGAGAAAAAGAGATAAAGAGACAGGAAGAATATTTTAAAATAATATCTCCAATAGGAATTTCAATGATTGTGATTCCATACTTGTAACGTTTAATTTTCAGTGCCAGAGAGGTTGCTAAGCAGTAACTAAGCTGGTCGCACTATTAAAAATTCACATTCACGTGAATGGACAAGTCCGAGTTTTTCTGCTACGATTATTGGATAATTATCGCACCTTCATGCAATTGCATGTGCTTGAATATTGAACGGTAATCGTGTAACAAAGTTTCTTAAAGAATAGTTTATATTGGACATTTCCGCATTTAAATGTTCAAGTACGGAAATCAGAGGTTGTTGACTGATTTTCTACTTAATAGCATTCGGTGCTGATAACCTCACTGTTATTTCTATTGTAAATTCTGGGTTGAAGTTTCTTTGAAATTTAGTGTGGCTAATTTTGCCCCAATATTCTGAATAATTCCACTGCATTGCAGATGGACCATGGAAGGCATTCAGAACACACAGGAAATGTGCAGAGAACTCTCCTGCACCCTCAGAAAATCATCTTGATCCCACTGATAATGAATCCCAGGAAAAGAAAAATGCAAGTGCAAAGTACGGCAAAACATTTCGACAGAGCCAAATCCTGGACATAGTGGGCGTCATTCTCCGACCCCCCGCCGGGTCGGAGAATGGCCGTTGGCCGCCGTGAATCCCGCCCCCGCCCCCGCCGAAGTCTCCGCTCCCGGAGATTGGGCGGGGGCGGGAATCCAGCCGCGCCGGTTGGCGGGACCCCCCGCTGGATTCTCCGGCCCGGATGGGCCGAAGTCCCGCCCAGGAATTGCCTGTCCCGCCGACGTAAATCAAACCTGGTATTTACCGGCGGGACCAGGCAGCGTGGGCGGGCTCCGGGGTCCTGGGGGGTGGCGCGGGGCGATCTGACCCCGGGGGGTGCCCCCACGGTGGCCTGGCCCGCGATCGGGGCCCACCGATCCGCGGGCGGGCCTGTGCCGTGGGGGCACTCTTTCCCTTCCGCCTCCGCTACGGCCTCCACCATGGCGGAGGCGGAAGAGACTCTCCCCACTGCGCATGCGCGGGAAACTTTCGGCGGCCGCTGACGCTCCCGCGCATGCGCGGGGAAACTGACAGCGGCCGCTGACGCTCCCGCGCATGCGCCGCATTTCCGCGCCAGCTGGCGGGGTAACAAACGCCATTTCCGCCAGCTGGCGGGGCGGAAATCCCTCCGGCGTCGGCCTAGCCCCTCAATGTTGGGGCTAGGCCGCCAAAGATGCGGAGACTTCCGCACCTTTTTGCCGGCGCGATGCCCGTCTGATTTGCGCCGGCTTTGGCGCCAGTCGGCGGGCATCCCGCCGTTGGGGGAGAATTTCGCCCAGTGATTGATTTGGGTAAAAAGCCCAAACAAGTGCTTTAAAATGATCAATACATTCAGAAAGCAGCAAGTTATGATTTGTACTACTTATCTTAGGACACATGACTTTAAACAGCTCATTATTCAGCCAAAAAGCCTTTCCATTCCAATGTGTTGCTCAGAGCATTAATGTTATTCAGAATGTCAACATTTTCATTTTCTTCCATTGTTCCACAGACATTAATTCTGAGTGCAGCATTGCTCGACTATCTGAAATGTTGGCAAGTGCTAAGCAATACTGTTCAGCCATCACCCTTGACATCCTTTGGCCAGTACAGAACAACTCACGGTCTTAATATCTGCTCGATCTGACTGATTAATAATGTTTACAATTGGGCCAATTACCTTCCCAACAGTGGGGAACTACCACAGCAGTGATCACTACAATTGAACTGCACCGATGTCTACAAACAATAGCAGTGACAGTGTCAGACTGCTTGTGGCTTTCCAAAGAATAGAGTTTGCTCATTCTTGATGAACCACTCATCACTACAAATGGTGATCAGCTAAACAGGATTCCACTGGAACATCACAAATATTTACCGGTCCCTTACATTTTACCAAGGAACAATATTTCCCCGATTATAGTTTTTATACCAAATACATACAAGATATAAGCTTTGGACAAACTCGGCATTATGATACCAGAATTGTAACTCAGGATTATGGTACTTACTATATGGATACCCTGTTCTAAGTAAATGACCGGTGATAAAATCAATTGGAACCTATTCTTAACAAGATAATTTTGATTGAACTAGTGCCTGTAGCTGATATAATGTACTCTGCAGACAGTTTTCTTTCATGGCAAATAAAAATGGAAAGAGGCTGCATGATGAAGTAATTTGCAGTGAAGTACACCAGCAGGTTCCAAAAGACAAACAGTTGTATGACAAATGGCAAATTTGTTACAAAAAGGCCTTCAAGAAACAATTTGACGAGATCCACATGTAGAAATTTGAGTTAGATGCATCCAAGACTATGAATAGCAAAAGTGAGCAAAACCTATAACCTCAAGTGGTGCCAAAAGGAAAGCAGTCCAATGAACACTGACGATGTATAGTAATTACCTCAAAAGAAATGGCTCGACACACACTGCGCTAACCTCAGATAAGAGAGAATAAGTGTCTTAGAAGTTCTTGCACAAAACATTTACGACTATAAAATAGCTGAAGCGCTATTCATTTTTTCCAAGGTTTTTTTTTCCCTCTTCTTCTTCTCTTCGCTCATTTTATCCTCAACTACTTATAGTACTACAGGTACAGTATGTTCCAGACAATAATTCCAGGCATTTCCCCCAATACACAGAATAAAGAATGCCTGGAAGTTATTAAATGTCAGTAATTTAAGCAAAGGGTTCAGTTCCAGGGCGTTAGAATTGCTGTTTGAACCCTACGATTAGATTTAGGCTTTGAAATTATCCTCTGATATGCTGTGACATTTCTAACATGAGTGCATTTAACTTTATGTCGTGATTTTGCTGGTTTATGTTCCTGCTTTTGTGTGGGCAGTCAACTATCGGCGTTTTCCCCTTTGCTGGCATATGTGATGTGCATATGAATGGATTAATGATTGCTGTATCGTTAATGGATAATTCTGTCATACATCATGTTTTAGTCCGAAGTCAAATCTGTGAAACTATAACACTTTCTGTCATGTGGACAGACAAGGATGTTCAAAAGGGGTGTGCAGCAGTGAGGGAAGATAGAAATTCTTGATAAATTCAACACGGAGTAGCTCTAGACAATATGGAAAACTCTAAACCTGTATATCTATCAGAAAGACATGGCTGTGGATAGATGAGCAATACCTGTAACATGTTAAAAATGTTTCACAAAGCGCATACTTTCTGTGCATACTTACGTCCTGTAACACTCTGCTGACTGGAGCAAAGTAAAAGGATAATAAATCAGATCTGAAGAGGTAGGGGAAGGGTCAACCAATTGTAAGAACAGCAATTGGAAAAGCATCAGTCAGAAATTACTATGGATCTGTGAAAGCAACCAATCTTCAATGATCAGTCAGGAGATTAAGAAAATTTGGGAAAACCAATTGAATCACTTAAAAACCCAGAAGAAATAAAATTCTCTGCCCTTTTTAGCAAATGTAATTTTTACTGTCTGAAGAGTACAATCAATAATCATACATTTAATAATAACATGCTTAGACTTAATTAATTTATCTTTTGCTACAAATACTTTTTCACTTAATAACCTCAGCTGCTCTCAAAAGTCTGGACTTCACAGTTTAAATATTCTTCCTCAGAAATCTGACTTTCACAGCTGAAGGCTCACCCTGCAGCATGAGCATGTACAGTGTGCACTATTTCTCAGGATGCTTCTGTGCTGTCAATCAAACTGTCTCGTTAGTAGTCTCAGTATTAGATTTTTCATCCTCGTCAGCTAAAGTTTTGCTTGTGTTGTGTTTGTACATTGCAATGGCGAAATGCTGTGCCCATTGGAAAATTTCAGGGGCCTAGTTCGTTCCCAGGATCCAATCCCACACATATTCAGGGAAGTGTCCTGTGGCCTGATCTTATGGGAGGTGACCAAATTAAAGGGCCACCTCCGTGTTTGCCATTCAATTAAGGATGGTGGATGGCTTCCAGAGGGCGGAGGTCCAATCAGGTGGCCTGAAGTTGTGCAACCCTACTGGGAGACGTGGACATTCAAATGCAGCTAGGATAGAGCGTGGGCACCTCAAAATGGAGGTACTCTCTGAATAACCCTTGCATATCTGAAACTCCAGATTGGGGAGGGTTAAAACAGGTATTGATGGCCTCTGGCTTGTCACTGGAAGGCTACCCATGGCACTTGCTGGACATTGATCTCAGCGGGGGGCTGTTTTGATGTCAGGAAGATCCTGACAGCTTCACTAATTTCACTCCAAAGAAATAATTTAATGCCCTTCTTCAAGGTGAGTTTGGTGATTGTGGGGTGGGTTGGGGTAGTTTAATAGAGGTGGTGGGTGGGGGCTCACTTAATGTGCTAAACCTGATGTCTGTGCTGTTAACCCATGCCGGAAGCACGATAAGCAAATGCCTGAGGGTTACTTGTAGGCTCCTGGGGGTAGTGGTCCCTTGTTCAAAGGCACTCAGTGTCTGATCAAGGAACCTGGCTTTGTGAGGTGTGAGTGTGTGTCTGTGTGTGTGAGGGGATGGGGGCAGTGATAAGGACCACCCGATTTTCCTCGTTGCTGACCCCCAACTCCATCACCCCATGACTCCCCACTTTGCAATCCCCCTCCCACCATCATTCACCTGTGGCTGATATTCACCTGTGGCTGTGTCAGATTCAGCACTGATACTAGGCCTCAGGTGGGTGTTGGGCTGGCAGCAGCCACTACCTCCCTGTTGACATTGCCTTCCATAGACTTGCAAGCCTCTGATTAGCTGGCAGCTCTCAGTGGGCTCTCAGCTCCTTCCAGCATGATAGCTGGGAGACAGGAAAGCATCAGGGATCTGACCCAAAATGCAGTTTTCTGATGTTGCTCCTGGTCCCACATTCAGATCTGTCTCTGCGGGGCCAGGAAGATTCTGTCCCACATGTGCACATGTACATGAACGAAAATTGAGACCCACTTCAAATGCAAGCAAAAGTACCGGCAAAAGTTCCTCTTTCCCTCCCCTAACAACTTGTTTATTTTTGTAGTGGAAAGTGTCTTTGTGTACAACAACACTGAGTTTACACATTTTTGGAACTGAGCTGAATGCAAAATGAATAATAGATTAGAGCACATTTCAATTAAGTGTTGTGGTATTAAGTTAATTTTTTTTAGCTCAGAATCATGTCAGGATGAAACCAAGAAAAAAATTGAGAAAACCAGGCCCCTTTACATACAATCATTGAAAGAAGACACAGGAAAGAATGACTTTCACATCCTTCGGTGGTTCCAGAATTATTCCTTTTTGAAGAGCAGCACCATTTGCTACGTCGGTAGCCAACATATGCACAGCAAGACCCAATGACAGAATTCGGATCCGGTGCTGTAAATTAAAATATAAGTGGCTAGGAACCCAGTGCCCTTGTTCAAGAAACTTCATAATTAATAAAAATATATTATGATTACATTAAATCTGAAAAGACAGCTGAGACGTTGGTTCAATGTCTCATCTGGAGGACTGCACTTTCTCAGCTTGCTCTGATGCATCAGCATTTAGTGTCCAAAATCTGGGAGAGGGGCTTGAAACCCATAAGCTTCTGATTCTGAGTTGAGTCAACCTGCCACCCATACGAAGCACATGAGATTTGTTTATAAAGCTACTGCTGATCAGTGGAACGCTAATTATTTGCCATTGGGTAGCAGATTCTGGCAGGAAAATTATATTTTTTTGTCAGGAATGTAAACCATTTTGTTATTTGTGGATTGCGAATCCAAAAAAAGATTTTGGGAAGTTTATCTTGCATAAAGAAAATGCTTTCCGAGGTAATTTTTTCAAGTGTTTTAGTGGCTGGGAAACCAATCTTTTAAGGCTCAATCCCTTTTCCAGCCATTTTCCAATAAATACTAAACTTATTGAAAACAAAAATAAAATTTCACTGAAGGAACAAACCGTTTACTTCTTGAGGGAATCTACATACTTATTGTCATGATATCCACATTAACATATCATGGTGCAATCACACACACACACTGATGGACAGGTAGATGGACCAATCAACACACACACAACATCACAGCCAATCACCAGTGAGAGCACACGCACTATAAAACAGGGAACAACACAGTTCCCACTCAAGCTACCAGGAGATAGCTCAGAGCTCACAGCGTGCCACTCAGACATACACCATGTGCTGAGTGCCTCACAGATAGTGCTAGGGCTGGGTCCACAGGTTACTGGTGAAGTACGAACCACAGCCAGAAGTTAATGGTTATTATTGTACAGAATAATAAAACAGAGTTGTACCATCTACAACCATGTTGGTTCGTTTGTGTATCGGAACACCCAACACGACACTTATGTTTGTTACTGAGAAAGCTATTTATCCACGGAAAACATGGGTCAGAATTTTACCCCTGGGGTGTGTCATGATATTCAGGTGAACATCACAGCACATACATACACACATAATGATGGACAGATCAACGGACCAATCAACACACACAACACGACAGCCAATCACGGACAAGAGCATACACAGTACAAAGCAGGGAACACAACACTTCCTGGGCACTCGATCAGGAGAGAGCTCAGGGCACAGACCTCATTGCCAGCCACTCAGAGGTTCACCATGTGCTCAATACCAGAGTTTACTATGTTTATAGTTCAATGAAATAAAACTGCGTTGTACCATACACAACCGTGTTGGTTCGTCTGTGTGTCAGAGTACCCAACACTTCATGATACCAGGAGTGATTTGACACCTACCCACAAATCTGCCATCCTGTGCCATGGACACCGTCAACACACCGCAGCCGCTGCAAGTCGCTGGGAACCTCGGCGTAAATTTGAAGCTGTTCAAGCAGCGCTTCCAGCTCTTTCTGGAAGCCAATGAAAGAGGGAGCGCCTCGGACACCAGAAAGATCGCCAACCTCCTCACCACCGCAGGGCAGCACGCCATCCACATCTACAACTCCCTGGTGTTCGCGGAAGGCGAGGACAAATCCAAATACGAGACGGTCCTTCTCAAGCTCGACCAACACTTCAACGTCAAGGTCAATGAAAGCTTCGAGAGATATGTCTTCCAGCACGCCTACAAGGTAAGGATGAGCTCGTTCAGTCATTCCTTACCTTTCTCCGCATCCTCGCACGGTCCTGCGGTTACGACACCACCTCAGACTCCATGATTCGGGACCAGATCGTTTTTGGGGTCGCCTCGGGCACCCTACGCCAGCAGCTTTTAAAAATAAAAGGCCTCACCTTAGCCTCCGCAATCAAAGCCTGTGTCCTGCACGAAAACGCGACTAGCCGCTATGCACAATTTTAGGCGACCAAATCGGCGCGGCGGGGGTCCTACGCAGCCGGATCAGCGAGCCAGGTGCCCCACGGGGCCGTACGGGTCCAGGCGATCGAGTTCCTCCTGGCCCGCAGCCCAGACGACGTCGGCCATTTTGCGTGCTTTTCGGGGCCTCCCGCGCTTGTGCGCGCCAAAAGCTACGGCAACACTGAGGGACGTGATGCGCAGGCGCGCCCGACGCAAGACCAAACTGCGCATGCGCAGTGGCGCAACGAACGTCATGACGTCACGACGTGCGGCAACTGTGGAGTTGCACATTTAAAGCGGCAATGTCCTGCAAGAACCGACAATGCCTACGCTGTAGCAAGGTGGGCCACTACGCTGCTTACTGTCGAGCAGCTCAACCTGTCAATCTTCCACAATTCCGACAACCTCGCAGGGACTAGCGGACCATTCAGCCTCCCCATTACGAATCTTGCCCAGACGACATCCAGACCGGTGACACAGATGACCGAGACGCCTTCCGTGTTGCGGTCATTGATGGGAACCGGGTTAACACGATCAATCCGGGTGATGAATAGTGTGCCACCCTGACGGTCAACCGATCGGCGATAACTTTCCGCCTGGACACTGGCGCCTCCGCCAACCTCATAGCATGGTCAGCCTTCTACGCCATGAAGGTCAGACCACCAATTTGGCCGTCCCGGTGCAGGATGGTCGACTACAACGGGAATGTTATCCCGGCTATGGGATCCTGCCAGCTCCAGGTGACACACAACACACACACGGCCACTCTCTCATTCAAGACAGTCGGCTCACCGAAGGATTCCCTGCTAGGCGCACAGGCATGCAAGGCTCTTCACCTCGTGCAACGAGTCTTCTCTCTCTCTCCAGACGGAACGTCTGACTTTCCGGATGCAGAGTTTAACGCACAGCTCCAATCGCTCCTCGCCCACAACCAGGAGGCATTCGAGGGCATGGGAACACTGCCATACACCTATAGAATTTGGCTCAAACCAGATGCCACCCCGGTCATTCACGCACCTCGCAGGGTCCCTGCGCCACTCAAAGACTGCCTCAAGCAGCGGCTGCAGGATCTCCAGGACCAAGGGGTCCTATTCAGGGTCACGGAGCCCACGCCGTGGGTCAGCTCCATGGTGTGTGTCAAGAAGCCCTCCGGCAAGCTCCGGATCTGTATCGACCCAAAAGACCTCAATAACAATATTATGAGGGAACATTACCCCATACGCAAACGGGAAGAGATCATGAGTGAAATGGCCCAGGCAAAAATATTTACCAAACTGGATGCCTCCAGTTTTTTGGCTTTTGGCAGATCCAACTAAATCCGTCCAGCCGAAAGCTGTGCACTTTCAACACCCCTTTCGGCAGGTTCTGCTACAACCGAATGCCATTTGGCATCATCTCGCCATCCGAGGTCTTTCATAGGATCATGGAGCAGATGATGGAAGGCATCGAAGGGGTGCACGTCTACGTGGACGATGTCATCATCTGGTCCACCACACCACAGGAGCACATCTATCGTCTCCAACGCGTCTTTGCACGCACACGTGAAAACGGCCTGCGCCTCAACTGAGCCAAGTGTTCTTTCTGCCAAACCGAGCTGAAGTTCCTGGGGGACCACATTTCCCGGTCAGGAGTTCATCCGGATGCAGACAAGGTGAGCACCATCACAGCCATGTCGCAGCTGGCAGACAAGAAAGCAGTACTACGCTTCCTAGGCATGGTCAACTTCCTGGGGAAGTTCATTCCCAGCCTTGCCTCCCACACGACAGCTCTGCGCCACCTCGTCAAAAAGTCCACGGAGTTCCAGTGGCAGCACACACACCAGCAGGAATGGGAGGAGCTCAAACTCAAGCTCACCACTGCACCGGTACTGGCGTTTTTCGACACGTCTCGTGCCACTAAAATCTCGACTGATGCCAGCCAGTCCGGCATTGGGGCAGTGCTCCTGCAGCGGGATGACACTGCGTCATGGGCCCCGGTCGCCTATGCCTCGTGGGCCGTGACCCCCACAGAGCAGCGCTACGCGCAGATCGAAAAGGAGTGCCTGGACAAGTTCCATGGTTATGTGTATGGTCTTCCACGGTTCACTGTTGAAACTGCCCACCGGCCCCTGGTCAGCATCATAAACAAGGACCTGAACGAGATGACCCCTCACCTCCAGCGCATCTTACTTAAACTCAGGAGGTATGACTTCCAACTGGTCTACACCCCAGGGAAGGACCTTATCATTGCGGATGCCCTATCGAGAGCAGTGAGCACGCCGCCAGATTCGGAGGGGCTCGTATGTCAGGTCGTGGCGCAGGTGGCCTTCACATCGGCAAATCTGCCAGCTGACGACTCCAGTCTGTCCCGCATTCGCAGAGACTGTGGCCGACCCCCTTCTACAACGTGTGATGCGCCACATGACGGGAGGGTGGCTCAAAGGGCAGTGCCCGCAGTTCTACAATGTCCGAGACGACTTGGCCGTCATTGATGGTGTCCTTCTAAAGCTGGACCGGATTGTGATTCCGCACAGCATGCACAAGCTGGTTCTCGACCAACAACACGAAGGCCACCTGGGGGTCGAGAAGTGCAGAAGGAGGGCCCGAGAGGCGGTATACTGGCCGGGCATCAGTGACGACATTGCCAATATGGTGCTCAACTGCCCAACCTGCCAAAGGTTTCAGCCGGCGCAACCTCCTGAAACGCTTCTGCCCCATGAGCTGGTGACGTCCCCATGGGCGAAGGTGGGTGTGGACCTCTTTCACGCGCTCGGCAGGGACTATGTCATCGTCGTTGACTACTTCTCCAACTACCCAGAGGTCATATGCCTACACGATTTGACGTTGTCTGCTGTCATAAGGGCCTGCAAAGACACCTTCGCTCGCCACGGCATTCCGATGACGGTCATGTCGGACAATGGGCCCTGTTTCGCCAGCCAGGAATGGTCATCGTTTGCTGCCTCGTATGACTTCACACACGTGACGTCAAGCCCTCTGCACCCCCAGTCCAACGGAAAGGCGGAGAAGGGCATTCACATTGTCAAGCGGCTCCTCTGTAAAGCTGCTGCTGCTGGATCGGATTTCTGCCTCGCCCTGCTGGCCTATCGCTCGGCCCCACTGGCCACTGGTCTCTCACCAGCCCAGCTGCTGATGGGTCGCGCCCTCAGGACTACTGTACCTTCCATTCTGGCGCCCACGATCGACCATGCTCCGGTACTGCACAGGATCCAACTGCAGCGCGGTCGCCAGAAGAGGTCATATGACACACGGGCAACTGATCTTCCCGTCCTGGCCCCTGGAGACGATGTCCTCATCCACCTACCAGAAGGTGGCTGGTCAGCACGTGCCGAAGTTCTCCGACGCGTGGCTCCCCGCTCGTTCCTGGTTCGCATGCCTGATGGATCCGTTCGTCGGTGCAATCGCCGGGCTCTTTGCTTGCTTCCACGCTCGCTACGAGACCTTACACCGACACCGTGCCCTCCTGTTGTTCCTGATTTCGACTTCGTGGAGCTGCCTGCTACCATGCCCCTTCCGTCGTCGCCCGTGGCGCAGCCCGTTCCTCAGCCGGTGCTTCCAGACCTACCCTTCAGGCAGTCAACCCGAATACGTCGCCCACCAACTAGACTGGACTTATGAGACTGTTTATACATTGAACTCATGCAACCATTTTACTAATATGTTTATGTTCTTATCGTTTAGCGAGTTGGTCACACCGCAGGTGAAAGGTACTGAGGGAGATAGAAAATGGGTGCCCAAAAGACAGAGCAAGAGTAGGAAGGCAGTGCAGGTGTCCTCTGCGGTCATCTCCCTGCAAAACAGATATACCGCTTTGGATACAGTTGAGGGAGATGGCTCATCAGGGGAAGGCAGCAGCAGCCAGGTTCATGGCACCATGGCTGGCTCTGCTGCGCAGCTGGGCAGGAAGAAGAATGGCAGGGCTATAGTGATAGGGATCTCAATTGTAAAGGGAATAGACAGGCGGTTCTGCGGACGCAATCGAGACTCCAGGATGGTATGTTGCCTCCCTGGTGCAAGGGTCAAGGATGTCTCGGAGCGGCTGCAGGACATTCTGGGGGTGGGGGGTGAACAGCCAGCTGCCGTGGTGCACATAGGCACCAACGACATAGGTACAAAACGGGACGAGGTCCTACAAACTGAATTCAGGGAGTTAGGAGTTAAACTAAAAAGTAGGAGCTCAAAGGTAGTAATCACAGGATTGCTACCAGTGCCACGAGCTAGTCAGAGTAGGAATATCAGGATAGATAGGATGAATGCGTGGCTCGAGAGATGGTGCAAGAGGGAGGGATTCAAATTCCTGGGGCATTGGAACCGGTTCTGGGAGAGGTGGGATGAGTACAAACCGGACGGTCTGCACCTGGGCAGGACTAGAACCGATGTCCTAGAGGCGGTGTTTGCTAGAACTGTTGGGGAGAGTTTAAACTAATGTGGCAGGGGGATGGGAACCGATGCAGGAAGTTGGAAGGGAGTAAAACAGGGACAGAAACAAAAGGCAGTAAAGGGGAAAGTGTAAGGCAGAGAAGCCATAGTCAAAAATCAAAAAGGGCGACAGTACAAGGTACAGGGACTGAGGGGAGCTCAGTGAATAGGACCAGGAATACTAAAAGGAATAAAACGGGAAGTGAAAACATTAATGGTAAGCGACGCGGCAGGTTGTTACATGAAGATATGGGTTCAACGACAAGGAAAATTAGGAGAAAGGTTAAGAGGAAATATAACTTAGGAGAGGTTACTGATCGAGGTGTTAAGATTCAGAACAGAGGTAAAAAAGCCAACATAAGTGTACTTTACCTGAATGCTAGTAGTATTCGGAATAAGGTAAATGAGTTGATGGCACAAATCATCGTGAATGACTATGATTTAGTGGCCATTACTGAAACATGGTTAAAGGATGGTCACGACTGGGAGTTAAATATCTGAGGGTATCAAACTATTCGGAAGGACAGAGTGGATGGTAAGAGAGATGGTGTTGCTCTGTTATTTAAGGATGACATCCGGGCAACAGTAAGGGATGACATCGGTGCTATGGAGGGTAAGGTTGAATCCAATTGGGTGGAAATCAGGAATAGTAAGGCGAAAAAGTCACTGATAGGAGTAGTCTGTCGGTCACCAAATAGTAACATTATGGTGGGGCAGGCAAAAAACAAAGAAATAACTGCTGCATGTAGAAATGGTACAGCAGTTATCATGGGGGATTTTAATCTACATGTCGATTGGTTTAACCAGGTCGGTCAAGGCAGCCTTGAGGAGGAGTTTAGAGAATGTATCCGCGATAGTTTCCTAGAACAGTATGTAATGGAACCTACGAGGGGACAAGCGGTCCTAGATCTGGTCCTGTGTAATGAGACAGGATTGATTCAGAATCGCATAGTTAGGGATCCTCTTGGAAGGAGCGATCACAATATGGTGGAATTTAAAATACAGATGGAGGGTGAGAAGGTCAAATCAAGCACTAGTGTTTTGTGCTTAAACAAAGGAGATTACAATGGGATGAGAGAAGAACTAGCTAAGGTAGACTGGGAGCAAAGACTTTATGGTGAAACAGTTGAGGAATAGTGGTGAACCTTCCAAGCGATTTTTCACAGTGCTCAGCAAAGGTTTATACCAACAAAAAGGAAGGATGGTAGAAAGAGGGAAAATTGACCGTGGATATCTAAGGAAATAAGGGAGAGTATCAAATTGAAGAAAAAAGCATACAAAGTAGCAAAGATTAGTGGGAGACTAGAGGACTGGGAAAACTTTAGGGGGCAACAGAAAGCTACTAAAAAAGCTATAAAGAAGAGTAAGATCGATTATGAGAGTAAACTTGCTCAGAATATAAAAACAGATCGTAAAAATTTCTACAAATATATAAAACAAAAAAGAGTGGCTAAGGTAAATATTGGTCCTTTAGAGGATGAGAAGGGAGATTTAATAATGGGAGATGAGGAAATGGCTGAGGAACTGAACAGGTTTTTTGGGTCAGTCTTCACAGTGGAAGACACAAATAACATGCCAGTGACTGATGGAAATGAGGCTATGACAGGTGAGGACCTTGAGAGGATTGTTATCATCAAGGAGGTAGTGATGGGCAAGCTAATGGGGCTAAAGATAGGCAAGTCTCCTGGCCCTGATGGAATGCATCCCAGAGTGCTAAAAGAGATGGCTAGGGAAATTGCAAATGCACAAGTCATAATTTACCAAAATTCACTAGACTCTGGGGTGGTCCCGTCGGATTGGAAATTAGCAAACGTGCTAAAAAAGGAGGTAGGCAGAAAGCGGGTAATTATAGGCCAGTGAGCTTAACTTCGGTAGTAAGGAAGATGCTGGAATCTATCATCAAGGAAGAAATAGTGAGGCATCTGGATGGAAATTGTCCCATTGGGCAGACGCAGCATGGGTTCATAAAGGGCAGGTCGTGCCTAACTAATTTAGTGGAATTTTTTGAGGACATTACCAGTGCGGTAGATAACGGGGAGCCAATGGATGTGGTATATCTGGATTTCCAGAAAGCCTTTGACAAGGTGCCACACAAAAGGTTGCTGCATAAGATAAAGATGCATGGCATTAAGGGGAAAGTAGTAGCATGGATAGAGGATTGGTTAATTAATAGAAAGCAAAGAGTGGGGATTAATGGGTGTTTCTCTGGTTGGCAATCAATAGCTAGTAGTGTCCCTCAGGGATCAGAGTTGGCCCACAACTGTTCACAATTTACATAGATGATTTGGAGTTGGGGACCAAGGGCAATGTGTCCAAGTTTGCAGACGACACTAAGATAAGTGTTAAAGCAAAAAGTGCAGAGGATACTGGAAGTCTGCAGAGGGATTTGGATAGGCTAAGTGAATGGGCTAGGGTCTGGCAGATGGAATACAATGTTGACAAATGTGAGGTTATCCATTTTGGTAGGAATAACAGCAAAAGGGATTATTATTGAAATTATAAAATATTAAAACATGCTGCTGTGCAGAGAGACCTGGGGGTGCTAGTGCATGAGTCGCAAAAAGTTGGTTTACAGGTGCAACAGGTGATTAAGAAGGCGAATGGAATTTTGTCCTTCATTGCTAGAGGGATGGAGTTTAAGACTAGGGAGGTTATGCTGCAATTGTATAAGGTGTTAGTGAGGCCACACCTGGAGTATTGTGTTCAGTTTTGGTCTCCTTACTTGAGAAAGGACGTCCTGGCACTGGAGGGTGTGCAGAGGAGATTCACTAGGTTAATCCCAGAGCTGAAGGGGTTGGATTACGAGGAGAGGTTCAGTAGACTGGGACTGTACTCTTTGGAATTTAGAAGGATGAGGGGGGATCTTATAGAAACATATAAAATTATGAAGGGAATAGATAGGATAGATGCGGGCAGGTTGTTTCCACTGGCGGGTGAAAGCAGAACTAGGGGGCATAGCCTCAAAATAAGGGGAAGTAGATTTAGGACTAAGTTTAGGAGGAACTTCTTCATCCAAAGGGTTGTGAATCTATGGAATTCCTTGCCCAGTGAAGCAGTAGAGACTCCTTCAATAAATGTTTTTAAGATAAAGATAGATAGTTTTTTGAAGAATAAAGGGATTAAGGGTTATGGTGTTCGGGCCGGAAAGTGGAGCTGAGTCCACAAAAGATCAGCCATGATCTCATTGAATGGTGAGCGGGCTCGAGGGGCCAGATGGCCTACTCCTGCTTCTAGTTCTTATGTTACAGGAATTTGCTTTATCGTTCAACGTTTCCCCGTTCTTTGTTCATGGTACAACCTCGTTGTTATGTCACACCCGACATCGCCCCTTGTATATAGTTAAACCCCATGTACATGCTGTAAATATTGCACACACACACATTTAGCTACACTCAGTACACATCACTATTTATAACCACGTAGGCACATAATCCTGTAAAAAAGGGGGATGTCATGATATTCAGGTGACCATCACAGCACATACATACACACATAATGATGGACAGATCAACGGACCAATCAACACACACAACACGACAGCCAATCACGGACAAGAGCATGCACAGTACAAAGCAGGGAACACGACACTTCCTGGGCACTCGAGCAGGAGAGAGCTCAGGGCACAGACCTCATTGCCAGCCACTCAGAGGTTCACCATGTGCTGAATACCAGAGTTTACTATGTTTATAGTTCAATGAAATAAAACGGCGTTGTACCATACGCAACCGTGTTGGTTCGTCTGTGTGTCAGAGTACCCAACACTTCAGGGTGCATGCAAAGTCAGCGAGGGCAGAGGTGGGGACTTGATGTGAACCGAGCTCCTGTCCCGGATCGCATTGTTAATACAATATTACACTAGCTGGCCCTCCTGCACAAATTGTTCTCTCTGAACGACTGAGCGCAGTCAGGGAGGGTAGGAGGAGGGCGGGAGCCAAGAAAAGAGAGCGCGTGGATTGGCATTTCCAATGTACTCCCTCAGGGGCACAGCCACTGCGGAGCTGTCTGAGAGCACTGTTGACCCGTGAAGAATCAATATCAGTGCAAAACTATGACAAGAGTGTCTGGCTTGCGCAATCTCACACAGACCTCTGTCCCCAGACACATTTGTTAATTTTATTTGAGCCTTGACCTTTGTCCCGTCCTGGATCGAAGTTGCAGCTAAAACATAAAGACCACCTGGCCAATTGACCCGCCCGCCATTTAAATGAAATTACTGTGAAAAGCCCCTAGTCACCACATTCCAGCGCCTGTTCGGGGAGACTGGTATGGGAATTGAACCGTGCTGCTGGCCTGCCTTAAAAGCCAGCGATTTAGCCCAGTGTGCTAAACCAGCCCCAGGATGGTGGTGCTGATAGCTGCGGAGGCCAGTGAAAGTGTAACTGTTTGTTGTGCTGCTTATTTTTCTCAAGGGCTGCCTCGAACCATAATGAAAAACTTATTTGATGGCGGGATAGGCAGCTGTTCCCATCATCTTCCTTGCTGGACAGAATGTCTGTCTGCTGAACTGTTACAACAGATGAGATTTTCCAGTCTCTCTCCCGGTGGTGCGTCTTCTGGTCGCGGAGGCAGGCCACCGATGACATTTTCTGGTGCCGCCAATATCTGCAGCATTTTGCATGGCTCGCCAATCCTGTCACTGGGGAACCTGTTGCACAGGTCACCACCTTCAATGGGACCAGAAGTTCCTGCCGGTGGAAAGGGCCAGAAATTTCTGCCTAATATGTTCTCTGGTTTTCAGAGCAGTGGACAAACCTGATGGTGGAATCTCCCACTCTTCCATGGTGCTGGCTTTCTGTTTCACGTCCCCGTTTTCCACTTGCTCCATCAACTTCACCTTCACCCTGATTGACAACACCTTCAACTTCCTCACAGTTATTGCCATGCCTGTATTGTGATAAAATGGACAATGGTCTGAATTTTAGCCCGATATACAATTTGACACTTTAAAAATTAAACCACAGTCAGCCCACAGGCTGCCCTGATGGGAATTCGAACATCCAAGTTCAAATCCACTGAGTACAGACAATCGAGACAAGTCTGGGTCTGCCCTGTAAACAGGATATCGAATGGACCGATTGTTGTGGATTGCCCAGATAAAGTTAGACTTTCTGGCACCCAGATCTCCTGCCATTACTATATATGGAGTAAGGTTATGTGGGTTCCTGTATCTTGTGGAGTTGCAATCGGCAAATCCATTGGGTATTGCGGCCCTTGCCCCGAGAACGTTCTGGAAAGGCGCGAAGAGGGAAATGAGAATCGACTACCAGCACCCTCCCCAGCGAAGACTCACACAAAGTCATCAGAGAAGAATAAACAGCAGACCAGAGGACAGAAGGAAGCAGCATGTGAGACCCACCTTCATGGACAGGGGCCCAGGGACAACCGAGACTCAGAATTGGACCCACAGCGCAATTGAGTTCATTAGCACGGGTGGTATCAAGAATCTTGGGATTATTATAGTTGAGATAATTTAAGGGGGGTAAATGTTTGTAATAAACCAGATTGAATTGTAAGCTTGTATTTGTCCTTTGGGTAAAACATTTGATTAATAAACTGGTTGAAGTGTCTGAAGTTTTACAGACAACAGTTTGCTTGGCACATCACGTCACAGAAATTATGGTTCATCCAGTGTTCCATATTTAAGTGCTCTTAGGTCCAACCAATCCACTCTGATTGTTTGGCGGGGTAAGTGTAGTCACATGAGACCTGGCAGAAGATGTTGGCTTGCACGCGCCACAGAAGCCCTTCTTTTGCAAGGGGTTTTGGTCTTATTTTTCTTCCCAGTGACAAATAATGTTTGAATAAACCAGATAATCGAAGGCTTTATTCCATAGCTTTTGCTATTCTGCCAGTGGGAATGATTGATGCCTTTAGTGAAAGCGGATATTTATGTTGTTTGAGTTTGCCCTATCGAGAGGGCAAGGCGAGGTCAGGACACTGAACTTGATGATCAGCCATGATCATAATGAATGGCGGAGCAGGCTCGAAGGGCTGAATGGCCTCCACCTGCTTCTATTTTCTCAGTATGTTTCTTTGTGTTGCACTGTAATTGCATTAGTTTCCTGATGAATGTTCCAAGCTATGGTTCATTAGTTAAAAGATAATAGATCTAAGCCTTGGTCATCTTTCAATTTGAACATTGAGAAATCCATGTGAAAGGCCAACATTCAGGGTACTGGTCATTCTCTCTTCAAGTTGTGCCTTTGGTTATTTGAGGACTCTCTCCACACATTTCTATCTCTAGCCGTCTTTCCATGATATCACAATGGGGCAAGTGGAAGAGGCAGGCCCCAAGAACTACCTCCGCTGGTGCGGGGGCTGAACCCACATCATTGGCATTATTAAGCAGCGCGCCCTAACCATCTGAGCTAAGCTGACCCGCATCACCCAGCTTACGATGGGCAAAAATGACTTTGCGCTCAATCAGGAATAATTGATCAGATGAAACCAAGCATGGGTTCAAAAATGATGAAGGCCTTAAGAGGAATAAAAGATTGAGGAATTACAATTTTGATGTCTTGGAAAAGAACTAGTTAAAAGTAGATGACTGTGCAGTTACTTTGATTTCAGCACGATAAGACTGCAGGAAGGAGAAACATTTGGACAGTTCAGAAGAATGAGAGAAGAACCTTCAGAAGAATGAGAATATACAAACAAAATACAGCCAAATGCCAAATAATCTACCAAGCATGCTCCACGCTGGTGATGGCTGTAGCATCCTGCCAAAATACTACCTGGCTATCCCCATCCCTTCCATGTAATCCCAATTTTAACAATATTGATAGTAATAAAATAGAGAAAGGCATAAAAAGCCTACGGCAATCAAGAGATAGACTAGAGGTCTATTCGAGAAAACACCTTTGCTTGTACATGTCCAAGAGCGTAATGTCCAAGAGAGTGACAGAGAGGTGTTGCAAGAATGTTTCAAGATGGAGAACAGGATACAAGTCTTGACTTCAGCCTTACAGGGTTAAGAGCTTTCGAATTGGTGAAAAATGTTTGGAAATAGCTTCAGCAGATTCTGCAGAAATGTCACTAGAAGTCAGAGCAATGTACTGAAGCTAAAAATGTTAGGCACAAGGGGATTGCTGAACAGAGAACGTGGTTGATACTCAAGTTATCATTACACGGGCACATCTCCAAATATAGACTGAGAGGTTAAGAGGTACAGACGAGGCAGGAGGCAGCCAGATCAGGAAGTAGTTAATGAAAATGGTTGGTGTAGATTCTGAATGAAGCCCAAAGCCAAACCGGCATTCATTCTTTCTTATCTGCTCATTGTGTCTGCTTGCATTGTATCTGCAGCAATCTCGTTGTGTTCTCTGCCAGAACTTACGTTACTCCAGACTGCAATAAAACAAATCTGAAATAAGCCCAATGGATGAAATTCCAATGGGAAAATTAGGTGAAGGCTGAAGAGTAGAAAGGCAACAGTCTAATTATGGTATCTTTCACAGCATGATCATGGCAATGCAATAACGATGCCAGGACAAATGTTCTGAATTATGTGATTCATGTGGATAACATGCTGCTGTCTTGCAATGAAAGCGCTGGGAGAGTTCAAATAAAATCATAGGTAATACATTGTCCAATGGCACTGAACCATGGCTCAATATTCAATCCAAAGCTACATGGGTCCAAGAAAGGAAACATGACTGAAAAGCTTGTTCTTTCGGATGAATTAAAACCTGCCCACCACACATTACCTTCTCAGGGAACACAGCAGCATCAACTCCACTTGTCAGATGAAATGGAAATATGTTTGAGTGCAAAATAATTCCAACTGTTGCCAAGGCCCACCGAGGCAGGGCAGCAGTGCTGAGTTTGCAAGGCATGGATTGGAAGACATGATAAGCTAGATCAGAGGACACTGGAGTTTTATCACACTTGTATCAGTTACTTTATCTTCACAAAGAAGATAACAGATTTGACAGACTAAAGATCTGAAGCATAAAATGCTTCATATTTGATTACAACATCTGAGTTAAAGATTGTAAATGGATACCTGGTCTCAATTACAACGTTAAGTCTTGTTCACATGTGTGCAAATAGCTAAAATATTCTCAATAAAAGCATCTGAAATATGCCACAAATAAATTCTACAGGAAATACCATGTTATCAACATCCTGTACAGACATATACACGAGTAGGATTATCTTTGACTTTCTTAAAAACATTCATTTCACTGGAACTGGGTGGCACGGTGACACAGTGGTTAGCACTGCTCCCTCACAGCGCCAGGGACCCGGACTCGATTCCGACACCGGGTTACTGTCCATGAGGAATTTGCACATTCTCCCCATGTCTGTATGGGTTTCCTTCGGGTGCTCCAGTTTCCTCCTACAGTCCAAAGATGAGCAGGTTTGTTGTATTGGCCATGCCAAATTGCCCCTAAGTGTCCAAATGTTAGGTAGGGTTAGGGAGCTGCAGATTGGACCTAAGTAGGGTGCACTTTCGGAGGGTTGGTGCAGACTCGATGGGCCGAATGGCCTCCTTCTGCACTGTAGAGATTCAATGCTTCTACAGCACTACACCTTGGCTAATCTTTAGCAATGATACCTCTATTAGGAGTACGGCCAGGCTTTGTAACTTTTTGGCTTTGACTTGGCAAAGAAAGACTTCATGCTATCAATAAGACTACATTTTATAATGAAACATAATGGGCAAAATTTTCCCATAATTTGTCAAAAGTGTCAGGCTCTGACTGTAAACCAGCGTGTATCTCATCTCCAGATTCACAGCCGACTTTTGAGATCAGATCTTCAACCACTCTGACAAATAAAATCTGCGGGAGTGTGGTTTATGATGTCCATCTGGTGGAACGTGATCAAACAGGCAAGGCTGGCTTCACAGAGATCAGGGCAGTATTTTTAAAGGGCACCCCAATCAGCACTTATGTTAAACTCCCCCTCCCCTGCCATAATGGACATGGAGGATGTCCCCCAACAAGCATTGGGGCTCGCCCCCTCCCCGCCATGAAGGGCTCGGGGGCTCTCCCCGAACACCGCTCCCCCAGCCAAACAATTGCACAAGCATCAGGGCTTGCCCCCTTACTGGCAAGTTATCTCTCCCCCTTTTAACAGGCAAGCCTCCCCTGCCACTCCACTCCCATTGCAGTGGCAACCCCACCCCTTCAAAGGCATCAGCCCTTTCCCCTCCAACCCCCACCACACACAAGGGGAATTCCCCCGCCCATGGGGCTCCCCGGAGGACCTGCTCCAACACAGGTGGTGCCAATCTGCGCCAGGGGGCAGTGCCAGGACACTGCCTGGGAATGCCCATCTCCCCCTGGGGGCCATACATGCATTTCCTTGTCTGAATCCTATTCTTCTGAAGCTGCTGTAAACCTCACCGACGTGTTTTAATATTTTGTGAGTGTGGATCATGTGGCATAGGAGGCTGGTTAATAGAATTCAAATGTATTTAAATGTGCTTTCGGCCCGCTGCGGGCAGGAGCCTTGTTACGGCACTGATGTGGGGCGGGGAAAATTGGAAAACGAGACCTCGCTGGTGAGAATACCGGTCCCGATTCTCGCAAGATTTGTGCATCTTTACGCTGGTCGGAAACGCGAAGCCCATGCCAAGGTGTTATATTGGATGGATTTTCTGAAAACAGGAAAACACTATTAAACCAAAAACCTGGGGCGTCATTCTCCGCCGGCGGGAGTCTCCGTTTTGCCGGCGCCCGGGGGTTTCCCGACGGCGTGGGGCTGCCCCACAATGGGAAACCCCATTGACCGGCCGGTGTAATGGAGCATCCCGCCGGCGGGTCGGGGCAGAAATGTGGCGGGGCGGGATGGAGAATTTCGCTCCAGGTGTCTGCCCAGCATGGATAAAACATGAATTAATTTGATCCAACTCCACGTCGAACCTGGCATAGGTTTTTGGAAGTGCATAGCATCACAGTATTTATTGTTTAAAGCAAAGCTACCAAATTGCACCATCACCTTACTTAACAGAATGATCGCGTAAATGAAATGCAGTGTTATGAATTGCACTGCTCAATAAACATAAGATGCATTCCTGTTTTTCCATTGATTGATTCATTTGCAAGAGAGCAGCAAATAATGACTGATAATCCACATAGCAGCAACTCAGTCAACTCCCTCTGGTTAACACAGGAAATATTTCACAGTAAACATGGCAGTTGGGTTATAAACCTAAAATTTACAATAGACAAATTTTCAAGGATGAGCACACAGTTTGCTGAACAGCAATTTCAGACTCTAAATTGACTTGTTTATGTGCTTTTAATGGATGACCAAGCCAGGGAATTCACTTTGCACCCTGGATTTGCCTGATGTGCTTCCCTGCATTAAACTGGATGTAATGTACAAAGATTGAAAATGTTTCTAAAGGTCCCTTGCCATCTTAGACTGTGGATGACAAAGTCAGAAAATAGAAAAGTGCCAGATCATACACTCAGCTTTTTGATATTAACCTGAACAGCAGCATAATGTGTTGTGTGACGAGAAATACATGTCTGGTGACAGTAATTGATGCCCTCACTGGGCTGCCCCCACCTAGTCAAACTCCCCACTGACTCTCAGTTTCAAATGTTAGTTTGATCAAATTGATGGAGAGACTGCCATCCATGGAACATTTCCCCAACTGTGCTAATTATGCTCAACTGAAGCAGTTTTGGCTTAGAAAGTACATCCATTCAAACTGAATACATATGGCTTCAATTCACCCAACAGTATCTTAAATAGTCAGACATGACCCATCAAGGTTTTATTCAGCTCCCAGACCATTCGATGAAAAGGCAGTTGTAGTGAAGACTTGCTTACTGTCGAAAATAACCTTATTTTTCCTGGATCCACAGCATCGCATTTAGGGGGTACCCCAATGATGCGCTGGGGAATCCCCCAAGATCCTAACATTTGACCTGCATTTAACCACAGTATTTATATGATTTGTCTAGTTGAGTTCCTGGGAAATGGTAACGCTCAGGATTTTGATAGTGGAGGATTCAGTGATGATACTGCCATTGAATGTCAAGGGACAATAGTTAGATTTTCCCTTTTGAAGATGGTATTGCCTTTCTTTTGTGTGATGCAAATGTTCCTTGCTACTTATCAGCCCAAGTTTGGATATTGTTCAGGTCTTGCTGCATTTGGCCATGGACAACTTCAGTATGTGTTTCCCTCTTTTTTGCTCCCTTACCACCTGTTGCAGACCCAGTATAGCAGCTATGTCCTATAGGATTCAACCAGCTTTGTCTGAAGTGGTTCTACTGAGCCACTCTTGGTGATGGACATTGAAGTCCTCCACCCAGAGTGCATGCCACGCCGATGCCTCCCTCAGTGCTTTCTCCTAGTACTGTTCAACATAGAGGAATACTGATTCACTAGCTGAGGGAGTCGGTATGTGGTAATCAACAGCAGATTTCATTGCCCATGTTTTACCTGACACCATGAGACTTCATGAGGTCCAGAGTCAATGTTGAGGACACCCTGGGCAACTCCCACTCAAACTTCAACCAATGTGCCAGCATCTCTATTAGGTGTGACCTGTCGTTGGAACAGGATATACCCAGAAATGGTGACTGTGGTGTCTGGGACATTGTGCAGTACGATTATGTCAGGCTGTTGCCTAACTAGTCCCAATTTGGGCACAAGCCCCCAGATGTTAGCAAGGAAGTCTTTGCAGGGTTGACAGGGCTGGGTTTGCTGTTGTTGATCCTGGTGTCTTGGTCGATGCCAGGTGGTCCGTCCGGTTTCATTCCTTTTTGTGAACTTTGTAGTGGTTGGATACTACTGAGTGGCTTGCTAGGCCATTTCAGAGGGTATTTAAGAGTCGACCACATTGCTATGGTCTCGAGTCACATGTAGGTCAGACATGGCACTTCAAAATATCACTTAATCCATCCCCCACTTTGAACTCTATTTTGTGTGCATGAACCTGTGTACATGTGCGTGTGAACGTTGGAGCGTTTTTTATTATTTTTACTTAGACTGGGTTGTGGTGATCTTTGAGGGGTTTCCAGAATGGAAGGAGTAGAGACCTCAAAGATACACAAAGCTCTTTTGAAGAACTAAACTAATTTTATTAACACTACTAAATTTGTGTTTGACACTTATTCTGAATAACAAACATACATGTAAGAATTAAACTACACTCACTAACATTATCTCTATCTACTGACTATAACTATTCTATCTCAAATAACTCTGCAATACACTATGAATCTTACCTTCTTCAGCTCCAAATCTAATCTCCTCCCCAAGCCCAAGGACCAGTGCAATTTATCGTACTGTCCCTTAGCTTCCTCTACTGGCTAGGCTTAACATAACATTAACTCTTCACATGCTGTACATTTGTATAATGTCACATCCCCCTTTCTTTGAGAAAATATTTTCCTTTTTTTTCATACCAGATTAAATGGCTCTACATTTTCTTGTTTACAGTATTATACAGCATGTCAACAATAATAGAACTAATGTTAGATTTACAGATTTCATCTATTTGGAGATTTCCTACATCTTGTAGACCGTCTGAATGGTACAACATTGTTATTTGAGTTGTCTGGTACATTTGACAATATAGATTTTGGAAAGTCATTTTTTGGAACTATGAGTTAATTCTGTGAATGTAACAGGTTGTTTAGGTTTCTACAAAAAATCTTGCAGATTTTGTCCTGATCACGTATGGTCTTGGTGAGAGTTCATTGAGTACTTTTGCAATGTCCATCCATCCACCTTCAGGATTATGAATGCGTATAATATCACCGTCACTGAGTGTAGACAGTGGTTTGGAGTTTTTGTCGTCATACTTCTTTTGCTTATTCTTCAGTTGCTGCATTTTTTGATGCACAACTTGTTCATCTTTGTTTGGAACAATTAAAGTTGGTAGCGTCATACATATTTTTCGTACCATCAATAGTCATGCTGGAGAAAGCCCCGATGACAATGGTGTAGCCCTGTATGTTAACAGTGCTAAATCAAAGTCCATTTTGTCCTCTATTGCTTTCTTGAGAAGCGACTTCACAATTCCCACCCCTTTTTCCACTTTCCCGTTTGCCAATGAGTATAGTGAGCTAGAAGTTACATGCATGAAGTTATAGTCATTGACAAATTGTAACCACTCCAGGCTGCAAAAGCACAGTTCATTGCCTGTGCCAACAGTAACTGGTATGCCATGTCTGGTAAGTACATTTTCCATTGCCCTGACAGCTAAATGCGTTGTTGAGTCGGATAATTTAATAACTTTGGAAAATTTGAGTAATAGTCAATGATTCTCAATGAATCACAGCCTTGAAAGTAAACTATGTCCATGGCGGCTTTTGCCCATGGTTGAGTAACTAGTTTGCTTTCCACCAAGATTTGCTTACATTGTGCCAGTTGGTGCATTTAGCATATCCGACACTGTTGAATGTAGTTGTCTACATCCTTATTGATTCCCGGCCAATACACCGATTGCCATGCTCTTCTTCTACATTTCTCAATGCCTTGATGTCCTTCGTGGATTTGTGCGAGAATGTTTTGGCTAAGACATGATGGGATTACAATGTGGTCCCCTTTCAACAGAAAGTCATCTATGATTGTCAGGTCTTCCCTGATGTTGCGTAAGTTTGCACATTTCCCTTTAGGTCAGTCAGTATGTAGATATTGTATCACTTGCTGAAGTGTTATATCTCGTAGAGTTTATGCTTTGATTATTTGTAGTTTAGCATCTGTGACAGTTAGCATTGCTGTGATGAAGTTGGCTTGTGCTTCAATACTGAGAACTACGTCAACAACTTTGTTATCCTCGTGCATTGTGGCTCTGGATAACATACCCGCAAGTACTAAATCTTTTGAACCAGCGAAAGATTTGACAGTGTGAATTCTCTGCATCAGGTTAGCTGGATACATGCATCTACTCCTATAAATGAGGATTTTGTGGCATCCACAATTTCAAAATCAAGTGGAATTTTAATGTCACTACTCTGAACTATGAGGTAGCATGAACTTTCTGTTGCTATTTCATTTCAATTGTACTCTGTTAATCTACAATGTGTCTTTTTATATTTTGGATGGGTTTCTACTTTGCCCAAATCCGATTCTGTTATCAGGTCAGAGTGTGCGCCAGTGTCCAATTTAAATTGTACCTCTGGGTAACACGGTAGCACAATGGTTAGCATTGTCGCTTCGCAGCTCTATGGTCCCAGGTTCAATTCCCGGCTTGGGTCACTGTATGTGCGGAGTCTGCACGTTCTCCTCATGTCTGCGTGGATTTCCTCCGGGTGCTCTGGTTTCCTCCCACAGTCAAAAGATGTGGTTAGGTGGATTGGCCATGATAAATTGCCTTAATGTTCAAAGGGGTTGATTGGGGTTGCTGGGTTACGGGTATGGGGCGGAGGTGTGGGCTTAAGTGGGGTGCTCTTTCAAAGAGCCGGTGCAGACTCGATGGGCTGAATGGCCTCCTTCTGCACTGCAAATTCTATGTCTATGTCTATGATCCATTGATTATCAATGTTTCTATCCAATCTTTATTTCTATCGGATAATTGTCCAATTGGTTTATCAGCAGTATCATTTCCATTTGTTTTAGTGATTGCTTCTATTATGACGATGTCCAGCTTTACAGAGGCTGATGGCTTCTTCTAAAGTTAAGTTTGGTTTTCTTAGTAAACATTCCCACATTTGCTCTTCAAATATGCCAAACACAATTTGGTCACGCAGGATTGATTCAGTAATTGAGGAAATATTGCAGGATTGCGCTCAGAGCCTCAAAACAGTTAGAAAAGAGTCAAAAGATTCCCCTTTCAGCTGCACCCTTTTTAAAAACATGGCCGGGATTCTCTGACCCCGTGCCGGGTCAGAGAATCCCCGGGGTAATGTGAGAATCACGCCCCGCCGCCCCGATGCTGGCTTACCTATTCTCCGGCGCCGATTCACAGGCGCACGCGGGATCGCGTGGCTGGTTTAGCACAGGGCTAAATAGCTGGCTTTTAAAGCGGACCAAGGCAGGCCAGCAGCGTGGGTTCAATTCCCATACCAGCCTCCCTGAACAGGCGCCGGAATGTGGCGACTAGGGGCTTTTCACAGTAACTTCATTTGAAGCCTACTTGTGACAAGAAGCGATTTTCATTTCATTTCATTTCGCCGTCGCGCCGGTCGGGGGCCGTTGAAAGTGCCCCCCTGATTCCCCGGGCTCCGACGGGCTGAGTGGCCGCCAAGTTCGGCCGAGTCCCACCGGCGTGGGTTACTCAGGTCCCACATGGAAGGACTTGGAAAGTGTGTCTGTAGGGGCCGCCCTGGAGGAGGGGCCTCCGGTGGCCTGGCCCGCGATCGGGGCCTACCGATCGGCGGGCGGGCTGGTTCCGTGGGGGATATGTTCCCCCGCGTAGGCCCCTGTCGGGCTCCACCATATTGCCCGGGTGCCGCTGCTGAGATGGGAACCCACGCGCATGCCAGAATCATGCCGGCCGTTCCGTTCATGTGCGGAATCACACCGACTGTTCCACGCATGTGTGGAATCACGCCGGCCGTAGCGTGCATGCGCAAACTCGCGCTGACCGTTCCGCGCTGACTGGAGCTGCAGGGACCACTCCGGCACCGACCTAGCCCCTTAGGAAGGGGAGCATTCCTCATTATCGGGGACCGTTGACGCCGGAGTGGTTGGCGCCGCTTTGCACGCCAGCGTTGGAACTTGGCCGCGGAATTGGAGAATCCCGGCCCATGGATCTTTCATACACCTCATTGACCAATTTTGCAAAGAGAGTCAAATTTTTCCATTACTTTCTCATACATACTTTTTTCTTCATTTTCTGAGAAATCAAATGAGTTAAGGAGTTCAAATGCCTGCGGACCTGCCAGATTTAGTAGGAGAGCTATTTTTCTAGTGTCAGGAGCTGATTCAAGCACAGTGGCAGAGAGACAGACTTCAAACTGCTGCTTGAAGTTTTCCCAATTCAAACTTAGTTTACCGGACATCTTGAAGTTATCTGGTTTATGCACAGCATCCATGTTGGTCTCTGTTTTTCTGTTGTCTGCATATTTTGAGGTGTGTAGCGATGTGCTGATTTCTTTTCTTTCTTCTTTCTTACTGCTTGCTTTTCGGGGATACATTACCTGTTACCATGTGGTGATCTTTGTGAGGGACGTCCAGGATGGAAGGCATAAAGATACACAAAACTCTTTTGAAGAAATAAATGTATTTTATTAACACTACTAAATTTGAGTTTGACACTTATTCTGAACAGCAAACATATATGTAAGAATTGAACTACACTCACTAACAATGTCTCTATCTCCTAACATAACAATTATATCTTAGCTAACTCTGCAATACACTATGAATCTTATCTTCTTCAGCTCCAAATCTAATCTCCTCCCCAAGCCCAAGAGCCAGTTCAATTTATTGTAGTGTCCCTTAGCTTCCTCTAGTGTCTAGGTTTAACATAACATTAACACTTCACGTGCTGTACATTTGTATAATGTCACATGGGTTAAGTACAATAAATACTCTCCTCTTTTCTTTGTTAAAAAATTTGATGAAGCCTGTCTTTTTGTGTCTTTTAAAGTCACAGTGTGTAAACAGATAAGATCTCAGTTGTAGCCAAAGGAGGGGTGGGTAAAGATGGGAACCATTTTACTTGTCCTCACCTGATCGTAACAGTCGTATTGTAACATGCGGCACTGGAATTCCCCAATCAGTCAACTTTGTTAATCATAAAAGAGGTATTTTATCATTAAATAGATATTAAATATGTTTTGTGCACACTTGGTCACTTGTTGTAGATACAAGCAAAACATGTTCTTCACTGCTGCTCTAGGCTCCACCATTTCCTCCAGCTTTCTCAGCTCATGGGAGATCACACCTTCCAAAGAGATCGGGACGCTCCTGCAAGTCTGTTCTTCCACCCGAATGTGAGTTTCAAATGTGCTTTTGCTGTGATCATGTACTCACATGATCCTTCGTCCCTTCTTCAAAGAAATGAAGTGGATGAAAGCAGATTTGATTGTTTCTGCTAATTTTGGGGAGGATTCAGGCAAAATAAATCCCTGATTATGTCACCCACCATTTCATACAAAAAACTCCTGATTGCTCGAAGTAACTTTCTGTTACCAAGAGGCACAAGGGAATGAAACTGTGATCATGCACTGTGCCAATCAGGGAATGACTGAAGAAGGATGGTGAGTGCACAGATGAATTATATGTTATAAATCTTGTTTATTTTATGCTTCAGTATTCGTGTGATTCACTGTATTTTACTGTGACTAATTTTATAAATAAATTTGTTTAGTTGTTTCAGCTTTTTAAATTGCTGGGGTGACTGTAATATTTTCCATTGGTGTGTAATATTTTCCAAGCATCTAAAGGGAACGTGGGAGCACAGCAATACTTCATCCATTAGGAATGAACTGAGATATCTGTAACTCCACAGATCCACTTGTTCCTCAGGAAAAAAAAGGACACCAATTTTAGATTGGCAAGAATGTTGCCCACTTACGGAAACTGCCAGACCGTTGAACATGAACATCACGTAAGAGAGCCCCAACCCATAGTAGCACTTTTCACACTTAGCCATGCATGACAAAGTACAAGTTCCCTCAGAGAGAGACCACATCAAATACCTTCAGATACGAGCCCCCACTACAACAAACGTTTTGAACGGCTGCGAAAGACAAATTAATCTGAGCAAAGTTTATTGAAATCAGCTACGTTAAAGGTTCACCTTGTTTACTTTGAAAAAAATTAAAATAAGTATAATCTATTGTGTTGTACAAGTCTTTTTCCAAGAAATACATACAGAAACCAGATACCTGTCTCGTTTGTCTAAGCATCTTTCATTAAAGCTCTTCCAGTAACTGGCACAAGTACCTGCATGTTCCATTAGATCAGCCAAAACCTATGTGCAAAAATAGTCTGTCAATGAGGGGAAGTGGCAGCTGCAATCCCTTTATCCATTTTCCTCTTTTTATTTGCTGTGTGTGACGGCATCTCTAAAATCTGTGCAGGGCAGCATGAGCTTCCCGCCCACAAATGATCAGAAATAAAGTGCCCAGTTTTGAACCAAAGGCATGAGGATTTTCTTCAATTTTTTCACAGGATGCAAATCAAAAGTCTCAAGTGTCCTACTCCCACAAGTGGACTTGAAGGTACAGTGTATGAAGAAGATAAGATAGTTAAAGATGTTTGTGATTATATATCTCATCCATGTAATCAAAAAGAAACTGGCAGTGTAGCAATATCATACTAGTTAGTAGAAGGCAAAAAAACAGGCACGTTTCCATAACATTTAAAAAGGCTGAATGTTATTATAAATAATATTTACACAAGCATGTTTTCTAACACAAATGTTCCTTTCATTTGTAATCCTTTCGTTGTTCCGACAAGCCATTTCTAATAGTCGTAAATTTAATGGCTAAATCTGACAGTGTAATCAAATTAGTAAAGAAATCCCAAGCAAGAAGAGATAAGAACAGAGACTAAAAATCTTGTAGGTGTTGTTGAAGAACACTCACAAGCAATAAATCCCAGCTGAATCTCCTGAATTGTTAATAATGCCACCTTGTTGCTCTTTCCATTACAGACAGCCAGACAGAAGGTAAAGAATCACTGTCCAGGACAATACAAAGGTTGAAAACACTAGCTCTTTCTGGCTGCTGCTGAACTGTATCTGCAATGATCTGCCTTCTCACAAACTGGGTGGTTGACACAAAACTAGGGTTTTGAAAGATTGTGAGAGGAGAACTTTAGTAGACTGCACAATATTTAATGTCCCACTTGTACTAAAAATTCAGTTTTTAAAACAGTCTTGAAATGCTGATAATTCTCACTCTCACTTGGACTATGCCCCCCCACCTCCCGCTCTGGGTTTTCAGGCAGAGGGATCTTGCGGTCCTACTGAAGTCAACGGCCATTTGCGTTGTTCACCAGCCAGGCCGCCAGGGAACCCATGGTGGGGGGTCATCTTCAGCAGGACCAGGAAGGGCTGGAAAATCCCAGCCTATGTATCTGTGAGGGACAGCTTCCACATCAATTCTAATGTTCACAAAATGTTCCTACCGGCCACAGGTTTTATATCCACTCTCTCTAATGTGAGAGAAATTCCTGGATGCAAGTGATCGAGCAGACAGCCTGCTCTGCTGTGGGCATGGAGCCTGTTAGTTGTGGTATGTGACCAAAGCCAACTGCTTACTGATTTTCACTCCTTCCGTGTGAGAATGTATTGGCAGCATGTTTCTTGGCGGCTGGAGGCAGCCTGCCATTGGCCGGCAGCAAGATCTTCTGGTCCCGCAATTGAATCTGATCCCCCCCACCACCAGGAAACGTGTCTGCCAACAAGTTCTCTATCTATCATAATACCCTACCCGCAATTCCATGTGCTTTAATTTTACATGTTTACCTCTTATGTGGAACTTTGACGAAAGCCTTCTGAACATCCAAATAAACCACATCCACTGGCTCCCCCTCATCAACTCTACTAGGTGCATCCTCAAAGCATTAGATTTGTCAAGCATGACTTCCCTTTCGTAAATCCAATTCATCCACTGTTTTCCAAGTGCTCTGCTATAAAATCTTTGATAATGGACTCTAGAATTTTCTCCACTACCGATGTCAGACTGGCTGATCTATAATTCCCTGTCACCATGTCATACTTGTACTTAATCTTTTTCCATCCTTGCCACCATGTTGTGACTTGTCTTAAAGATGTCTATTAGCTGCCACCATTGGCACTGGGAAGGACCCATCGCTGGTCGCCATATCATAGGAACATAGGAACAGGAGTAGGCCATTCAGCCCATCAAACCTACTCTGCCATTCAATGAGATCATGACTGATATGTGGCCTAACTCTATATACCTGCCTTTGGCCATTATCCCTCAATACCTTTGCTGAACAAAAAATTATCTATTTCAGATTTAAAATTAACAAGTGATCTAGCATCAAATGGCATTTGTGGAAAAGATTTCCAAACCTCTGCCATCCTTTGCTTGAAGAAGTATTTCCTAACATCCCCCCTGAATGGTCTGGCCCTAATTTTTAGACTATGCCCACGAGTTCTAGCATCTTCAGCGAGTGGAAACATTACCTTTCTTTACCCTGTCTTTTCCTGTTAATATCTTGAAAAATTCGATCAGCTCACCCCTTAACCGCCTAATTTCTCGGGAAACAGGCCGAATTTGGCAGGGTAGTATGAGCTGATGCAAATGTGCCTTTTCCTGTTCGAGTTTGTGAAGCGTGCAAACTCCTCGCTAGTAAAAGGGGTACTATAGTCTGCGACCAATACCTCTGGGATGCCACAAGTACTAAATGAGAGGCGTAGCTTCCCGATGGTATCCTTCAAAGTGGTGGACGGCATTTGATGGATGTCTAAATGTTTGGAATGGGTGTATACTATCAGCAAAAACAAAGAGGCTTTAAAGGGCCCAGCAAGGTCTGCATGCAGGTGCACCCAAGGTAATTCCCAGGGGTGGAGGGTTGCGACGGGTGGAAGCTGCTGATGTTTCTGACATGTGGTGCATTGCTATGCCGACCACTTGATGTTGCCATCCAAACCTGGCCACCATACGTAGCTCCTGGCGAGCATTTTCAACTTTGACACACATCTGAGTGTCCATTGGTTGTGAAGTATCGAATTCCTGCCCTGACTTGGAATCAGAACGCAAGCATCCCACAGGAGGATCCCGTCATCCACGCTGAGCTCTTGCTGCTTGGCCTCAAAAGGCCCGCAACTCCGCAGCAGTTTCCCTTGCTGACCCCGTGCAAGGTGATGTGGCATAACTTAGCCACGACAGGGTCCTTCTGCACCCAGTGGTGAACTTGTGCGGCCGTGACCATCAAGGTATCCTTAAAGTAAAGGCCGATACAACTTTGTCAGTCATTGGCGGAGATGGAGGGGCGTGTTGGCAATGGGAGTAGGCTCAAAGTGTCCATGTTTGCGATCTGCGTGCCGGGCTATGCTGGAACACGTACTCGTACACTGCTAACAGACGACGAGCCCAATGTTACATCCAGACAGATGTTATCGGTGGAATTGCATTATCGTCTTTCAATAACCCCATGGCTTGTAGTCCATTTTGATCATAAAACGTTGCCCATAAACATATTGGAATTTCTTTATCGTGAAACTGATGGCCAGCCCTTCTTTCTCGATCGGAGTGTAATTGCACTCCGCATCGGCCAAAGTCCATCGGCCTTTCCGTTCCATCGTCCATACAGTGGGATAGCACTACCTCAGTCCCATATTGGCAGGCTTCACATGTGACCAAAAGAGGCCTTGAGGGGTCGTAGTGGGTCAACAAGCCCAATGATGACAGTCGCTGTTTCACCTTGGTGAACGCTTCTTCCTTTGGCCCCCTCCATGCTCAATCCTGGGACTTTTTCAATCATGTATGCAGCGGTGCTAGGATGGTTGCCAAGTTTGGGATGAATTTCCCATAAAATTTCACGAGTCCTAAGAACGGCTGCAATTTGGTTGCGTTCTTGGGTGTGGGGGCTTGTTTGATTGCCCGTACCTTCTCCTCCATCGGGTGCAAATCATCCCCGTCAACCCAGTACCCTAAGTACCTGACCTCTTTTGTGTGAAAATCACATTTGCCCCTCTTAAAGTCGACACCTACCTCAGAAAACTGGCGGAGGACTTCCTCCAGTTTGCTCAGGCGCTCCGTTTCAGTGGCTCTAGTGATCAGGACATAATTCAGGTAAACTGTCACACTTGGAAGTTCTTGGAGGAAGCTCTCTATGATGCTCTGAAAAATAGCACAAGCCGATGGCACCCCTAGTGGCAACCTTGTACATTCGTAAAGGCTCCTGTGGATATTAAAGATCACAAACCTTCTAGATGCCGCGTGTAGCTTCAATTGGAGGTCTCCGAGACCCATGCGGTTTAACTGCATGCACCCATCTTTGTCGGGCTGTGCTAGGTGAAAAGCCCTGGCTCTAGGCGGTGCTTTCCTTGACCAGGATAATGTGCTTGTGTTGACTGAAATGGCATTCCTTGTCCCTGCGTTCCTCCAAACAGAGGTGCAGCACCTCAGAGTCTTCCTCCAGTTTAGCACAGGGGTAAATCACTGGCTTTGAAAGCAGACCAAGGCAGGCCAGCAGCACGGTTCAATTCCCGTAACAACCTCCCCGAACAGGCACCGGAATGTGGCGACTAGGGGCTTTTCACAGTAACCTCATTGAAGCCTACTTGTGACAATAAGCGATTTTCATTTCATTTTCATTTCAGTGGTTCAGGAAAGACATCACGCCTGGCTGCAGTGGCCCTTGACCAAGGGGCCGAGCCCCAACTTTATTCATTAACGACTTGGATAATGGCACAGAAAGTCATATATCCAAATTTGCTGATGACACAAAGTTGGCTCATTAATTTCACGTGATAAAAGCTGGCCCAGTGGGGAACTGGCATCTCCAGATGGTCCTGGCTGGGACTAGTGGGGCTCTTCACTGCTGTGTGGTTTTACTTTGCGCTGGAAAGTAAACTTCTTGGACTTACCTTGGACCTCGGGCAAGGACGGGGTCTCAAGAGGTTTTATTGTTAAGGGGCGCCGCTCGCCTGAATAGGGGCCATCGTACCCTATTCAACTCCATCTCTCACATGCCCTGGCGTTCCTGGATTCCTTTCTCCACAGTCTTCCGCAAGTGGGAGATCTTTATGGCATTTTCAGGTCGAAAGACAGTTCAGCCAGCAATTTCCACTGGGTTGCCATGTTGTTAACTCCACACACAAGCCGGTCCCTGAGCAATTCCAGTAGCAACGGCCTGCAATCGCAGTGCTCAGCCAGTTTGCGTAAGAATGCCAGAAACTCAGGAACGGACTCCCCTGGGGTTCTCTTGACCGTATTAACCGGTATCTTTGGACAATAACAAAAGGCTTGGGGTCATAGTGGTCCACCCCGAGCGCCACTACTTTGTCAAACGTCTTAGAGTCTGGGGCCGCAGGGTAGGTTAGGCTCTTTATGATGCTAAAAGTTGGAGCCCCACTGGGGGTCAGGAGAATCACCTCCTGGCGATCGTCCCCAGTAATGGCATTTGTCCTGAAAAAGTAACACATTCACTCAACGTACTGAGGCCAGTCTTCCATAACCATGTCAAAAGTGTTGAGCCTCCAGAAGAGCGGCATTTTCAACCCAGTGCTAACCTTGCTCCTCCGCAGTGAGATGTAGCCGTAGTCTAGACATCCAGCAGTACCATCTGTAGTTTTGGCCTCATCGCCAATATCGCGATCAAAAGGAGCCGCGAAAAGGTAAGTCCAAGAAGTTCATTTTCCAGCGCAAAGTAAAACCACACAGTGGTGAAGAGCACCACTAATCCCAGCCAGGACCATTTGGAGATGCCAATTCCCCACTGGGCCAGCTTTTATCTTGTGGAATTAATGAGCCAACTTTGTGTCATCAGCAAATTTGGATATATGACTTTCTATGCCATTATCCAAGTCGTTAATGAATAATGTGAACAATTGAGGCCCTAACACAGATCCCAGTGGGACACCACTAGTCGCACCCTGTTAATGTGTCTCGCCTATCGTGTTCTTATAATGATACAAGTCGCTAAGCTCATTCGCTGAATAGAACACAAGGCACCAATCACTCATAATGGATTGGGATCATACATTGTAGTTTCATTTATTAAGATTAGGCACATGACGGGTCATACATTGTTTTAAAGCTTGGAAGCATTAGGAGCTGTTATCTGCTTGGCTGCTTACAGCAAAAGTGAAACTAAAACTGGATCATACAACACATACATAATTTCCCTTTGAGTGATGTTTACAGAGACATGCTTATGTTCTTATAGGTAGACTATAACAATTTGCTTCTCGTTTACTTTATGATTTAGAGTTAAGGGGGTTACCAACAAGGTTACTCATTAAGATGTCATTGTACACCTCTGAAAAGTCATGTTGTCGTCAGCTGCACTTTCTGGTTCCAGCAAAAGAAACGGTTGGTCTTTGGCTTGTCGGTTGTCTTACATAATCAGCTCAAGGTGTAATTAGTCTTTCTGTCAAACACTAAATTCACACAGTGTGCCATCCACTCACTCTTGTGTTCTTATTCTCAGGAAAAGAGATTCAAAGTCCAGAAGGAATGGGAGCCTGATCATGGACACAAGCCCGATATGTTCAAATTTCAGCCTCGGAGACGGACTATGTGAGGAGGACACTCTGAACAGAACAATGGAACATTGGCCAGGTGCTGCTGTGCTTGGCTGTTCAGTGTTTTATTAGAGCAGAGTGGTGCAGCGGAAGCGTGCTGGGCCCATAAACCAGAGGTCGATGGATCAAAACCATCCTCTGCTATTTACATTCTCACTTCAGTGTTTTATTGAGGTGTAGATGCCTATGTGTCTCTCTACATCTTTGCGGACATCAAATTACTGGCGAAGGGAGTTGGAATTGCAACAACTTGGTCAGCACCTTCAGTCTCCTCCTGTACACCATGTTGGATATTTCTTTGTGCATTATTAAGATGCACAACAGTATAATATTAAAGAAAACGCAATGGGCATTATTATTTAATGGGACTTTCTTGAATTTAGACTTGTCTTCATGTGCTAGTATATAAAATGTGTTAGTACATCTACCATGTAATAATCCTGTGAGGAAAGGTTGGAGAAGCCGGGCTTCTAAACTGCTGGAATTTAGAAGAATAAAAGGCGACTTGGTTGAAACATATCAAAGGCTCCTGATGGGTATTGTCAGGATGGATGTGGAGAGAATGTTTCCTCTTGTGGGGGATTCCTGCCCTCGGGGGCCACTGTTTAAAATTAATCGGTTGCCAATTGAAGACAGAGATGAGAAGACTTCTGTCTCTGAGGGTTGAGAGTCTTTGGAACTATCTTCCTCAAAAGGAATCTTGAATAAGACCATAATCGTGCTCATTCTCTCTGAGGTGTAAAATATATTAATAACCAAGGCAACGTTTGGAGGCAATTGAACATATGAATTAGGAGCAGGAATAGGCTACTTGGCCCCTCGAGCCTGCTCCTATTCAATAAGGTCATGATTGATTTGATTGCAACCTCACCCCCACATTCCTATCTACCCCCAAAAAACGTTCATCCCCTTGCTTACCAAGAACATTGCGATCATTGCCTTAAAAATATTCAAACACTCCTCTTCCATCACCTCAAAAGGAATAATCTACCGTGCTCGCTACGCGAGATGTCGCCATGTGAAGCCTTTTTGCCAAATCTGCATATTAGAGCAAGACAGCAAGGAGGTGACCAAGGCATTGAGATCTAACAACTTCGCCATGGAGAACTCGGGAGAGCGCTGTTCAGTATGGGGACCCGGAGGATCCCAGGTGCTTGCCCTTTGGGAAGGGTGGGTGTACATTGGAAAAGCCTGGTATCCTGGCAGGACTAGACTTGCACCATGGCAGTGCCACCTTGGTACCCTGTCACTGCCAAGATGCCCAGTTGGCACTGCCAGGGTGCCAGGCTGGCATTTATTGTGCGAAAATCAGGCTGGGGGTGCCCTGCACAGGTGTTGGGAGGGATGTGGGTTGGGAGGGATGTGGGGTGGGAGGGCCCAAAGGCCCCCTTTATACATGCATTGGGGCTAGGAGAGTGTTCGGGGGTTGCGAGATGGCGTTCCGAGCTCTCCCTGTGCTGAAGACTTTCTGCGTGGCTCCTCAGCGCAGGGAACGGGACAAAGTGCATCCTCAGCCGCGCTGCGAGCGCCGGGAAGCACGAGGCACAATGCCCTTGCTGTGAGACATAGTTCCCATTTCAACTGCGCCCTGTCATAATATACACCAGTATACTATGGTGCAGACACACACACACACACTGATGGACATGCAGTGCGACCAATCAGCATACACAACACCGCAGCCAATCACCAGTGAGAGCACACGCACTATAAAGACAGGGGACAGGAGAGTTCCCGCTCATTCTAGTAGCAGCCAGCTCAGAGCACAGAGCTCACAGCCTGCAACACAGACATTCACCATATGCTGAGTGCATCACCTGGTTGGGTCAACAGTTAAAGCTGGTATTGCATTTACCCACAGTTCAAGTATGTTAATATAGTTAACCTTATAATAAAATAGAGTTGCACCACTTCAAGTGTTGGTGACCTTTTTGTGATCCAGAACACCCAACACATCATGGTTCAAGGAGTGGTTGCATACTAGCACTTTTGAGACCCACCTGCAACTAATCGGCATTCCGTCATCCTGAAGCATGGAGAACAGCAACCCGCCGCCACCGCTCCGCATCGACGGCAATCTCGGGGTCAATTGGATGATTTTTAAACAGCGCTTCCAGCTCGTCCTCGAAGCCACGGACGGGAGAACGCCTCGGACACCAGGAAGATTGCTCTGCTCCTCTCCACGGCCGGGCAACACGCCATCCACATCTTCAACTCCCTCACGTTCGCAGACGACGAGGACAAGACAAGGTACAAGACGGTTCTCCTCAAATTCGATACCCACTTCAGCATGGAGGTCAATGAAAGCTTCGAAAGATACCTGTTCCAGCAGCGCTTGCAGGGTAAGGGCGAGCCTTTCCAATCTTTTTTAACACATCTCCGCATCCTTGCGCAGTCCTGCGGCTATGGGCCCACCTCCGACTCTATGATACGCGACCAGATTGTATTTGGTGCTCTGTCGGACCCCCTGCGTCAGCAGCTCCTCAAAGTTAAGCAACTCACCCTAGCGACTGCCATCGAGGCCTGTGCCCTGCATGAAAATGCCACCAGCCGGTACTCCCACATACAGGCGGCTGAAACAGCGCGGCAATGTCCCCATGAGGCGGAATGGGTCCAAACAATTGAATGCCTCCAAGGCTGCAGCCTGGATGAGGGTGGCCATTTTGCACGCTTTTCGCGGCCTCCCGCGCTTGTACGCGCCAAACGAGGGGACGGTGACGTGGAGGAACGTGATTCGCAGGTCCGCACCACGCATGCGAGGTGGCACAACGAGCGTACTGACGTCACGACGTGCGGCAACTGTGGCTCCGCACATTTAAAGCGGCAATGTCCTGCAAAATCGCGACAATGCCTACGATGTGGCAGACTTGGCCACTATGCTGCCTGCTGTCGAGCAGCTCAGCCTGCCAATTCGCATCGCTTCAGCCAGCCTCGCAGGAATGTTCGGGCAATTCAACCCACGTTCACCAAGTCCGATTCCGACTTCCCGCAGACCAGTGACACCGAGTACTTGAGGGAGCCTTTTCGAGTCGCTGTTATAACAAAGAACAGGCTGTCCCCGAATCAAAACCACCAGCCGATGTCGGTGCACAGCATTGATCCAGACGGCGAGTGGTGTGCCACCCTGACGGTCAACCGATCCCAGATACGATTCCGCCTGGACACTGGTGCTTCCGCTATCTCCTAGCGTGGTCAGTCTTTCAGACCCTTGGGGTTAAACCAACCATTCTTCCGTCGACCTGCCAACTAGTGGACTACAGTGGCAACGTCATTCCTGCTACCGGTTCATACCAACTTGAAGTGACGCATAACTCGCGAAAAGCCATCCTTCCCTTCGAGATCGTGGGCTCCTCGAAGGACTCTCTGCTAGGCGCACAGGCGTGCAAACTCCTAAACCTTGTTCAACGAGTACACTCTCTCTCTCCAGAGGACACGTCTGCCTTCCAGGATGCGGACTTCAGGGCGCAACTCAATGCCATCATCGACCAGCACCGCGATGTTTTCGAAGGCATGGGCACGTTGCCATACACTTACAAAATCCTGCTCAAACAAGACGCCACGCCTGTGGTTCATGCACCTCGCAGAGTCCCAGCACCCCTCCAGGACCGTAAGCAGCAGCTGCAGGACCTCCAGGACCAAGGAGTGCTCTCCAGAGTGACGGAACCAACCGACTGGGTCAGTTCCATGGTGTGCATAAAGAAGCCTTCCGGCGAGCTCTGGATCTGCATTGACCCAAAAGATCTGAATCGCAACATAATGAGGGAGCATTACCCTATCCCCAAGCGCGAGGAGATCATGTGCGAGATGGCTCGGGCCAACACCTTCACCAAATTGACGCCTCAAAAGGATTCTGGCAAATTCAACTAGACAGGTCCAGCAGAAAGCTGTGTACCTTTAATACCCCCTTTGGCAGATACTGCTGCAACAGGATGCCGTTTGGGATTATATCGGCATCAGAAGTATTCCACCGGATCATGGAGCAAATGATGGAGGGCATTGAGGGTGTGCGCGTCTATGTTGATGACATCATCATTTCGTCCACTGATATGCAGGAGCACATCAGTCGCCTCCAGCCAGTTTTCAAACGAATACGGGACCAAGGCCTTCGCCTCAACAGAGCCAAATGTTCCTTCGGCCAGACGGAACTCAAGTTCCTAGGGGACCACATCTCCCTGCTGGGTGTGCGGCCGGATGCGGACAAGGTGGCAGCCATCACGGCCATGCAGAAGCCAGCGGATAAGAAGGCGGTCCTCCGATTTTTGGGCATGGTCAACTTCCTGGGGAAGTTCATCCCCAACCTCGCCTCCCATACCACAGCTCTCTGGAACCTGGTCAGGAAGACGACAGACTTCCAATGGCTTCCCGCCCACGAGCGCGAATGGGAGGAGCTTAAGACCAAGCTTACCACGGCCCCGGTATTGGCATTTTTTGATCCCACGAAGGAAACAAAAATTTCAACGGATGCCAGCCAATCTGGCATTGGGGCGGTGCTCCTGCAACACGATGAGTCCTCATCATGGGCCCCCGTTGCATATGCATCATGTGCCATGATCCCCATGGAACAGCGCTCCGTGCAGATCGAAATGGAGTGCCTGGGCCTGTTGACTGGGGTCGACAAATATCATGATTACGTGTACGGCCTCCCCCAATTCATTGTCGAGACCGACCATCGCCCGCTGATCAACATTATACAAAAAGACGTGAATGATATGACCCCTCGCCTCCAGCACATTCTGCTTAAACTCTGGCGGTACGATTTCCAGCTCCGATACACCCCGGGCAAGGACCTGATCATAGCCGACGCTCTGTCCAGGGCAGTCAACCCACGCCGTGTGACCCAGAGGGGTTCGTCTGCCAGGTTGACGCCCATGTGGCCTTCATGGCCTCCAATCTGCCGGCCACGGATGAACGCCTTCTCCACATTCGCCGCGAGACTGCGGCTGACCCCCTACTTCAGCGTGTCATGCGCCACATGACGGATGGGTGGCTCAAGGGCCAATGCCTGCAGTTCTACAATATCAGGGACAATCTGGCAGTAGTCTATGGTGTCCTCCTGAATCTGGACCGCAGAGTGATCCCGCACAGCATGCGCCAGCCCGTTTTGGAACAGCTACACGAGGGCCATCTTGGCGTGGAGAAGTGCTGACGGAGGGCTTGAGAGGCTGTGTGCTGGCCCGGCATCAATGAGGACATCGCCAACACAGTGCTCAACTGCCCCACCTGTCAGCGGTTCCAGCCGGCCCAACCACGTGAGACCTTACAGCCCCATGAGTTGGTCACGTCCCCTTGGTCTAAGGTAGACGTTGACCTGTTCCATGCGCTCGGCAGGGACTATGTTTTGATTGTAGACTATTTTTTGAACTACCCGGAGGTTGTACGCCTACACGACATCACATCATCGGCGGTCATCTGTGCCTGCAAGGAGACCTTTGCTCGTCACGGCATCCCACTCACTGTGATGTCGGACAATGGCCCCTGCTTCGCGAGCCAGGAATGGTCCAACTTTGCCAGGAGGTACAACTTTGTGCATGTGACATCCAGTCCCCTGCACCCCCAATCCAATGGCACAGTGGAAAAGGGCATCCACATCATCAAACGGCTCCTCTGCAAGGCTGCCGATACAGGATCCGACTTCTACCTCGCCTTGCTGGCCTATCGTTCGGCCCCACTGTCCACGGGCCTGTCGCCAGCCCAGCTGCTCATGGGTCGCACCCTCAGGACCACGGTGCCGTCCATTCACGTCCCAGACCTTGACCACGTTCCGGTCCTTCAGCGGATGCAACAGTCTCGTGCACAGCACAAGGTGGCGCATGATGCTCGGGCGACTGATCTCCCTGCTCTGGCGCCGGATGACAACGTCCGTATCCATCATCCGGAGGATGGCTGGTCTGCAACTGCTGTGGTTCTTCGGCAGGTGGCTCCCCGCTCGTTCCTGGTTCGTCTGCCAGATGGTTCCATTCGCCGCCGCAATCGCCGTGCCCTTCATCTCGTTCCACTCTCGCTACGTGAACCGCCACCAGTGCCACGCCCTCCTGTTGTCCCCAACCTGGACGATGTGGAGATTCCGAATACTCTGCATCCTCCTCACTCAGCCGTGGTCCAGCCCGTTCCTCATCCGGTGGCTCCTGATCCACCCTTGAGGCGGTCAACCAGAATTCGTCGCCCACCTCAGAGACTTGACTTATGAATTTTACAATGTTGGACTCTGATCTGTTCTGTTATCCTGTTTCATCGTTCCTGTAGTTTGTATATAATGTTCATTTCGTTGTTGGTGTGACACCCTGTTTCTCTGCACCAGGCACCTTCCCGTGTAAATAGATTAGCCTCATGTACATAGTCATGTAAATAACACACACACACATAGTCAGGTACATTCACTACACAATATTTATTGTCACGCAGGCACATGTTCTTTATATAAAATTGGGGATATCATAATATACACCAGTATATTATGGTGCAGACACACACACTGATGGACATGCAGTGGGACCAATCAGCAGACACAACACTGCAGGCCAATCACCAGTGAGAGCACACGCACTATAAAGACAGGGGACAGGAGAGTTCCCGCTCATTCTAGTCGCAGCCAGCTCGGAGCACAGAACTCACAGCCTGCAACACAGACATTCACCATGTGCTGAGTGCACCACCTGGTTAGGACGAGGCAAGGGTCAACAGTTAAAGCTGGTGTTGCATTTACCCACAGTTCAAGTATGTTAATATAGTTAACCTTATAATAAAATAGAGTTGCACCACTTCCAGTGTTGGTGACCTGTTTGTGATCCAGAACACCCAACACATTAGTCATTTTTTGGGGCCTTGGGGAATTTCTCCCCATTCTCGTCCACACTTAGAAGTTTTTTCAACACTGGGGAGCTGAACTTGCCAGTAAGAGCGGCCCCTCAGAGACAAGATGGCCCGATCTCCAAGTAAACTTGAGCATTCCCACAACCTCCTCCAACCCACGGGTAATGTCACTCCCCTGTCATCCCCACACACGTGCATTACCCCACGCCCCCCCAAATGAGGACACCCTGCTATTGGGTCACTGAGGGGCCCTCATTTTTATGCCTCACTACCCCCTCCTTTTGGACCCCCACTTTTCAGGATCCCTACCCTTCACCTCCCGCCCAACCATTAGGAGGTGCCTTTTTACCCGCCCTTCACACCCCCATACCCTCTTTCATGGGCATGGCCCACTCAGACCCTGGCCCTTGGGCAGTCATCCTGGCACCAGGGCACCCTGGCACTGCCACCCTATCACCATCCCTGCCAGCATCACCCAGGCACCTGAGGAGTGCCAGACAGGCAATGCCACCTGGGCACCTTGGTAGGGCTAGCCTGGCAGTGCCACCTGGGCACCTTGACAGTGCCAGGGAGTGCCAAGATGCCCGAGTGCCAGAGGGAGAGTCAGGGTGCCATCCTGCCCTATCCATGACCACCCATAGCATCTCCAATGGCCCGGGAGACCCCCAATGGCTGATTGAAATATGTCGATCTGGATGTCGACTAGTGAGGTGTTCCGAGCATCGCAAATCTTGGGGTGACCCAATCCCCCCTCAACCGACCATCCCCAGATCCCCAAGACCACCCCATCAGAGACCCCCAGTCAGACCCTCCCCCATCAGAACATCCATCAGAGACTCCCCAGTGCTTTGCTGCTGTGAAAAAGAGGAAGTGAAAGCACCTTTCTTCTTTTGTTGTGGTGAGAAACTGTCAATCACAGCAAGAGTTTATATGAACATTCTGGTTAGCATCAAAGCAGGGTAATTGAGATGCATTCAAATGTGAAGGGAAAGATAAATAAACAAACCCCCTAAGCAGCTGATCCTGGACCAATAAAACTGGCTAGTGCAATGTAGAGCTGTGTGAAATTGAATTGAACATTTGCATTTCAAAGGCTGCCAAGGGATTTGAAGCACTTTGAAACCTACTTGGTTTCCAGGGAAGTCTCTGACACTTGTAACAGCTACTTCTTTAACCACTTTTGTCTGAGGCATCAGGTGTTAGGGAAGGGTAAGTGAAAATACAGTAATTGTTCACTCTACTGCCTGGACTGCTCTTCAGTTATCAGGCAGGGGTGTCCGATGAGGGTCTCTGAGGTGAGGTGTCTGATGGGGAAATCTGATGGGAGATGGCTGATGGGCTGGGTGTGGGAGGGGAGGGTTGGAGGGGAGCCCTCAGCGTGCGTGCTATGGAGCTATGGAGTGACCCATTAGTCCCATTTGGGGGGGGGGGGGGGGGTGGATGTCCCTAATTGTCAGCCGGGTGGTGGCATGATTTAGGTTTTATGGGAAAGGGGGGCCTTCTGATGGACTTTGGGGGGCACCTCAGCTCTGCACTGACCTCCTTCACCCACCATGAGGTTCACCATGTCAGGGCCATGCTTAAGAAAACTTGCACCGAAGCCCACCGGGAGGATTTTCCGCTGTGGGTGTCGGGCAAAACAGGAGAGTGGAGACTTGGGTTTCCAGCCTATGAATGAAATGGTTGCAAATCACCTATTTGCATTTCCCACCGGCACGGGGGTGTAGTGCGCTGAGGCCGCCAACAGGGAATCGGAGCATTGCAACCAGTTTGCTGCCCGGCGACGCCAAACCCATTTTCTCCTCGACGCTCCAATCTCCAGGAATCCCAGCTCCACTGCCGAGCAATGGAGAATCCACACCTTGGTTTTTCAACCTTTTGTGACTAATGGGACAGTCAGCGACTTGCTTCCGTGTCCCATCTGACACTGCACCAAAGCCAGGGGTTCTTCCTCATACGAAAACGGTTCATCAACCAGTCGACCTCCAATATCCTGACAACCTAATTTTGTTTCAAATTAACACAGGAATCAATTTGCACCCATTCGGTTGTTTCAAAACTACACATTTATTTTAATCGCTCTGCCATGCCTTCGGCCTTTTCTGAGTTCCTGAGATCACATCAATACGTCCATCATCAAGGGAAGTAAATCTTCCTTCTGCGACAATGTGTATCTTATTGCTATAGCACCGCAGTGTTATACAGTCCTGATGACCAACTGGATCGTGAAACCTGAGACCACTGTTTCTACAACAAGTCTCCCTGTCAGACTGCACAGAGTATCATTCACCAGTGGAACAGCTGTTTCCGTGGATAGCTTTTACCAGAGGATGAGCTTGAAGGGTAGCCCATTCCACCTGTTTGTATTTAGTACAGCCTGTTTCAAACCTGTGTCTCCACTAACTCACTATGCGCCACACCACAGGGAATACACTGCTTTATATTTATGTTGTAAAAGATTAGTTTCCCGTGTTTCAGCAACACAAAGTGCCTGCATGGTCACACTACCCGCAAAAAGATTGTGCTCTTTGGTTGATTTAAACTGCAGCATCGAGATGTATGTCGTAGCCACTGGTTTTACATCACTGGCTGCTGTCAGAATGATACGTGCAGACAGCATTCTGCTAAACTGACTATTACCAGCATTCCTGAGTGGGGCAAAAACAGAGCTCTGTCGAGCTGTACTGAAATAGCCTTGTGCTGAACTCTGCTCATGAAAACTCGACCGTCCATACCTTTATAACAGGACAATCAGCTCTTTGCTCTTTTCCAATATCAGAATCTATGACCAGGTCTGGCAGGCCATCCAGTCTCACGTTAACCTTCAAGATTATTGTTTAAAAAGATCGTTTTCTATCATTTGGGGCAGCAAGTCAGAGTTTGAGGCAGATTCCTGGAGGTGGTTGCCAAATGATGAAGTAACATTTGTGATTTTTGCACCCTTTGAAGCATTGCAATGTACACTGGATAATCATTGTCTTAAGATGATGTTATAAAATACAATGCATTTAAAAGCAACATTACTTCACATCAATCTCAGCAAGTTCTCTGAAAATATACATTCTGCAGTTCCACTTTTTCCACACAGCTTGGCTTTCTTATGATGCCCAAAGAATCCCTAAAGTGCAGAAGGAGACCATTCGGTCCATCGAGCCTGCACCAACCCTTAAAAAGAGCACTCTACCTAGGCCTTCTCCCTGGCCCTATTCCAGCAATCCCACCCATTGATCATGGCCAATCCACCTAACCTGCACATCTTTGGACCGTGGGGACAAACCGAAGAACCCAGAGGAAACCCACGCAGACATGAGGAGATTATGCGCACTCCACACAGTCAGTCACCCAAGGCTAGAATTGAACCCAGGTCCCTGGCACTGTGAAATAGCAGTGCTAACCACTGTGCCACCTCATGTTAACTTATGGCAAGGCATCAAATCCCAAGACATTCTGATTGCTCCCTGAAAAGCACTTTCTGGAAGGCTGCAATCAATAATTACACGTGAACAATTATTTTATTGGCAGTATGAAGTGTGGAATTAATCAAAACATTCACTGGATCAACTACAGAAACTCAAAATAGTTTCTAGTAACTTTGCATTTTCTTCTCTTTCAACCTCCAAAGGTGCAGGTTGAGGTAAGGCTTCCTGGGATGTCCTCTATCTTATCCAAGAGTCTTGATTACACCGCAAGATACATCACACCTCGACCCAATTTTCTGTTTGACCCTAATTAGTAGAAACAATGGTGCAGGAGTCACCGCTCAGCCTTCAGAGACAGATACGCTGTTTGGCCTTTGTTTTCCCCAACTGATGAGCACTGAGGGCAATAGTAGGATTATCAACTAGCAGTTAATTCCACAGGGAGCAAGGATTGATAATTGGCCTTTCCTTTGCTGGATGTCTCAATTCCACCCAAGAGAGTGACAGACCGAGTCAGGTTACTCTAACATTGATGGATAGAACTGAGGCATGTGTGCCTTGTGTCACATCGGATTTCGCATGCTGTGAACATGATCCCGAACAAATCCATCTGACTCTGTCTCTGGTGAAGCAGTAAGCAGTCGTGTTGCTCTCGCTGCCAGCTGCTAAATGCACTGGACAGAAAACGCTCATCAGTCAAAAGATTTTGCAACATCAATGAGCTGAGACAACTTGGAAACATTTCTTGCAGCATGAATTGAAAAGTTACAGCAAACCCGGTGGATTATATTGCTTACACTTGTAAGTAATCCCACACATCCATGAAACTTGCACTCGAGAGCGAGAACAAAATCCAGCTGGAGCATTTTAGCTAACCACATACAAAATCGCAACACGACCTCCTACACAGACATAATGGATAAAAACAACAAATTATCTCGGATATTTCTTTCTAAATTCCCAGCCGCTTTTTGTGTTTCAACCGCTTTCAATAAACATGTTACTTGGAGTGGCACATTCTCTTAATTTTCCGCTGAAGAGACTGGCTCAGAATTTGTTGAAACGGGATCCATTTGTTAGATTTCTTTCCTCCTTCTCCCTTCAGCTCAGAAATGGCTTTTTTTTGCATCAAAATTGTTGGGAGTGCTGATAAGGGTGCAGCTCAGTGAATGATGGAAACACTAACCGATTGCAGTAACCAGTGAGATTTAAAGATAGGGGAAAAAACAGCAATGACGGTGAACAAAATGCAATGAGAGTTTGATGCAGAGAGGAAAATCGAAAGAGGGAAAGAAAGATTGAGAGAAGTGGAAAAAAAAGGAAAAAATTAAAAATCTCTCTGGGAACAGTACACTCCAAGCAAGAGTGCATCTTCATAGCTTTGGACTGTTCCCTTTCTGAGAGGTTGAGTGATATTGCAGCAACATAAATTCTTTCTTTGAAATGATCCATGGGTCGTTAATTACTTTTTGTGACAGGTTTTAGTTGTTTTAAAGCTAAGGTGTATCAATTTATTGAAATGCTCGAGGAGACTGGAGCCGAGATTCTATTTTTGCAAGGCAAATGTCAGATTGGCACAAGATTGGCTCAACAATATTCGGCAATTTTCAACTTATGGCCTATTTCTTTGTCACAAATGTCTGGACATTTGCACACTAATGAAGGGATGCACTGTGAACTCATCATTATTTTTGTAGCAAACTTGAGGCTGTTGTTTCAGAAAAGGCAGCAAATTCTTGTTATGTCAGTGACAATTTGTGACAATTTAGCAAGTGAACGCAAACTAAATTCAATGCAAATCAGATGTACACGGCTCGCACTCCTTTCTCGCACTCCTTTTTCTCCCACTCCTTGCAGGAGTGAAGCATTGCCTTTGTATCACTGTGCTACTGCTCCTTAACCCTTGAACCAGACTTGAAAGAACATTCACACACTGATGATCCCAAAGTTACTGCAATATTGTGATGCATGGCCGATTTTAGAAGTTTTTGAAGCAAAGCATCTGCGGACTAAACAGAAATTCTAAGAAGTTGACAACTATATGGTGGTCAGGACTGGCAATTGACGCTATTATGTTCCAGAACCTGAAGATGACCAGAAGCCATATCTATGCATTTTTATTATATTGTAGTTAATGTTGTGCTTTAATGGACTTAATAGTGAACCAGCCAGAGAGCAGGTTAAACATGGAATCAGTTTGGAGGCAGTATATCAAAGAGTCTTCAGTGCAATGAGAATACTGACGACCACCACCTAGAGATTGATTTTACAAGTGCAACTGATAGGAAGCCTGTTCTGCCATTTGGCATACTGAGGAATCACAGGCATACTGAGCATCATTTTCCATTCATCAATGCAGATAAAGTTATGGGCAATCTACCAGTCTTGGGCAATGATCAAAGGGAGTTTTCTTTCTCCCCTTAACTATTTCCTTTGTCTCTGAAGACAGAGCACACCACATAGTGATATTGACTTTCAAGTACAGTGCCTGCACACCCTCAAATTGAACAAAGAGACATTTGAAAAACGTCTGGGGCTGTATTCTCCCCGACCCGCCACATTTCTGCCCCGACCTGCCGGCGGGATTCTCCGTTACGGTCAATGGGGTTTCCCATTGTGGGGCAGCGCCATGCCATCGGGAAACCCCCAGGCACCAGAAAAACGGAGAATCACGCCGTGGGAAAATCCTACCCCATATCTTCAATTACTTTAGATTCAGTTTACAGGTGTTTAAAGTACATCTCATCACCCTTTCCCTTCAGCACCATTGAATGCACATGGTGTGGTGATACACCACTGTACTTCCCTAGCATTGTACCTAGTTATATAATAGTTGTGTGTAACGTGGCCCTGTAATCCTGTGTATTGTACTGTGTATTGTACTGTAGCTCTGTAGAGGTTCGGTCACCTGTATGTAACCTGACCTGGCCACGGAGAGCTCCGCCTTGGCCACTCCCCCGGGAGTTAGGTATAAGACCCAGTTTCTGAGACCTGACCCATTTTGTCTGGGGTCGTCTGTGTCGGGTAAGCTTCCTATGTAGTGTATTAAAGCCTTGGTTAAAGTCTCACATGTCTTTGTGATTCTTGACGCTTAGTGCATCACATGGACTCTGGGTAATCAAGCCATCTCAATGTCATGTTATCACAGTCCCACAATGCTTGCTAAATAAATGCACCTTTTTCACAAACATCTCGATTGGGCCTTTCCAACATTAGTCTTTCCTTCTTTTGGTCAAATATAATCTTTAACTTCTCTTGCTGGGTTACCTTTCCTTTTGAATGTTGTGCTTCAAAGGAATGTCTATTTGCTGTAAACTATAGGGTTAAGTCATAGATGGCTACAGCACAGAATAGATGCTTCGACCCATATTCCCCGGACCGGTCAAAATTAACCAGCTAACTATTCTAATACCATTTTCCAGAACTTGACCCATAGTCTTGTATGCCTTGGCATGGCAAGTGCACATGCTGAATGTTGGAGTTCCCTGTTCCACCACCCTTTCCGGCAGTGAGTTCCAGACTCCCATCACCCTCTGGGTAAAATGGTTGTTCCTCACATCCTCTCTAAACCTTCTGCCCCTTACCTTAATTCTGTGCCACTGATCTCTCCACTTAGGGGAAAAGTTTCTTCCTGTCTACTCTTATCTACGCCCTCATAATATTATACATCTCAATCATGTCCCCCTTCAGACTCCTCTGCTCCAAGGAAAACAAGACCAGTCTATCCAATCTCGCTTCAGAGCTAAAACTCTCCAGCCCAGGCAATATCTTGGTAAATCTCCTGTGCACCCTTTCCAGGGCTATCACACCCCATGTATAATGTGGATTCCAGAACTGCACACAATACTCTAGCTGTGGCCTATCCAACGTTTTACGCAATTTCAGCGTAACCGCGCTGCTCTTAAACTCTATGGGCGTGATTCTCTTGCCTTGTTGCGCCCATGCGAGAATTCTGGAAGATGCCTCCAGAGGGCCCCCGACAGCCTCTGCGCCTCGCGGGATTCACCAAAGATGTCGGAACTCTGCCCAAAACCTATTTAAGACCTAACTGCCTAGGGTCCACCGGCCTCTGTCGATTCTCCGGCCTCCGCAGGGCGGCTGCAGCTGGGCGCCGATCAGTGCTGGTCCACACAAACGTGGACCAGGCGGAACGGCATCCGAGGGGTCTCTGAGGCCATCAGACACCTCTGGGTGGCCAGGGTAAGTGCAATGTGACCCCCTGACCCTCCCTCCTGGAACACGGGCACCTTACCACTGCCCAGCTGACACGTTGGCACTGCCATCCTAGCACTGCCAAAGTGCCTGGGTGGTACTACCAAGCCAGCAGGAGCACTGCCTGGGTGCCAGTGTGACATTGAAAGGGTGCCTGACTGCCAGGGTGGCACTGCCAAGATTCAGGGGCTGAGAGAGGCCCTGCCCATGAAATGAGGGTGGAGGGCAGATTTGAAAGGGGGGGGGGGAAAGGCAGGTAAGTATGGGCCTCTGGGAGGTTGAAGAGGTGATGGGAGGGGGCTGCTATAAGGGGCTTGGGGGAACCTGAAGAGGGGGACCCCATAGTGGGGTGTCCTCAATTGGGGCTGTGGGGTAATGTCCTGTGGTAAACCACTGTTGCACCTATATTAGGTGATGTAAGGTAGGCCCTGTACTACAGGTTCGCCGGTAGTCCCTGCCTGCTAACTCCGCCCAGTAGGCGGAGTATAAATATGCATGTCCTCCATTCAGCAGCCATTTTGCCAGCTGCTGTGGGAGGCCACACATCTTAGAGCAATAAAGCCTCAGTTGTATCCAACTCTAGTCTTTGTTCAATTGATCGTGCATCAATTTATTGCTCTAAGATGTGTGGCCTCCCACAGCAGCTGGCGAAAATCTTGCCATCCCTCCAACCTATTGCAGAAGTGAATCCTGTCCCCGTCAAGGAAGTGATTGCTGTGTGGTTAGAGAGTGAACGCGATGGTTGAGGCTGCACGGTTTAGGGAGCAGGTATTGGCGGGACAATGTCATTCAGCTCGCTCACTTCCAACTTCCAGTTTGGAAGCTTCTTAGTCGACAGGTGCCGCCTGGCGTGCTTGGTCAGGTGATCACTCCTCATGAACCGGCGCTCACACATCGGGCACACAAACTTCTTTTCACCCGTGTGGGTCCTGCGATATCGGGATAGTTCGTCGGAACGGGTAAACTTCCTGTCACAGTCCTCCCAATTGCAATTGAAGGGCTTCTCATCTGTGTGAGGCCTTATGTGGGCCTTCAGATGTGAGCTTTTGAAGTAAGTCTTTCCACAGCCGGGATGATCACAGATGTGACTGCGGTGTCGACATACATCGAGCTGGGCAACAATCTTCTGGACAGGTGGTGTGAAACCTGGGGCCGGAGCGACAGGGGAAAGTTTGGTGCCGTTCAGGCTGCTCACTAGCGGCTTTGTATACTTGACGACAGGCTGCGGCACAACAAACATCAGGGCACCTTTCGAAACTGGCGCTCCCATTAAGACAACAATTGGGAACAGGGTTGGGTGCTTTGTGTCAGGGCCGCTTGTGCTGACTGGTAACACTTGGCAGATGATGGGCATTGACATCACACTGGAGGAGACAGGTGTCGACACTAACATTGAGCATTGTTGACTCCGAGTGATTGCCTCAGTTGTATCCAACTCTAGTCTTTGTTCAATTGATCGTGCATCATGTCCATGTGTGTGGAGGGCGACATTGCATATGGGTGGGGGGCACAAGCTCACTTGAACATCGGGGCACCCTTTCAAAATGGCAGCCCGATCTTGGAGTTCAGTTCCCCAGTGCTGAAAAAATTCTAAGGGCACGATTCTCCGGCCTCATTGTGCTCTCGCTCAAGTGTAACGAGGCGGTGAGTAATGGCAGAAGCCAAAAACGAGATCCGCGCCAGGCACCAAACAATTTGCGATGCAACTGGCTCACTCCCATCGGTGAAATCGGGATTGCGCCATAACGTGGCAAGAAACCAATTATCACCACAGAAGCCCCATTTCTATACAATCAACGCGAGCGACCCCATATCAAATGGTTGTCCATCATTTAGCGGCCGCCGAGGCGTTGATTAGTATCCCTTTTGAAAAACGTGAACCTGGCAGAAGTGGGGAGCTGAGGTGAGTAGCCACCTTTGCTCAAAGAGGGTGGGTGGGCATGGGGGTGGATGCGCTGAGGGGGGCAACTGCTCGTGGTACCACCATGCCAACAGCTGGATTGTGTGTACCCATTCCAGGGACAACTCTTGTCCCTGCCCTCCTGCCCCACTGATCACCCATAACCCCAACAGACTGCTGAGGCCTCTGACTGCGCAGCCGAAGGCTATTGCTAATAGGGAATTGTTAATCATGGCTAAGCGAACACTTGACACATGCCAAGTGGATTCCCATTGGTGGGCAGGCCATGTAGCATGTGGAAGTCATTGCCTAGCATCCCAATCACACCCTGATGTCTGGACACCGTGCTTGAACACTGGAGAAGGCAACATCACTCACGCAACATCTGAGCATCCAGGGGATGGGACACAGCTCTGGGGACATGTCCACGGTCGGAGGGTGGGTGAGCACCGTAGGGAGGGAGGATGGGGCCGGGATGCCTGGAGAGATAGGTAAAGGGTCCGGGGGTCAGCCCTCATTGCGGTAAAAAGTGACAGAGGTATCTTACTGCTTGTGCAAAAAGATGTTTAATATGCTGTACAATACCCCACTCCCAGTGGTGCTGTCCTCCACCCTCATAGCCCCCAATAACCCCTGCTCCTCACCCCCTATCCCTCCCCACCCCATCCCCCGGTGCCCTCAGTGATCCTCAACGTGCTTGACCCTCCTATCACTACCAGTACATCTTGATGTTTCCTCAGGATGCACATCAGAGATGGAGGCAGCCAGCTGTTTACCTCGTCCCATTGCCTTCGATGCCCCTGGCGGACATCCTCTGGTGGCTCTGGGGCTGGAGGGCCCCGGCTCACTTGTTGGCGGAACATGCACAGCCGCGCGGCCCTGTCCTGTGCCAGACGCGGCCTTATCAGAGGGGTAGAACTCGGGGGATCTGGCGCTACTGTCGCCACTCCATGGGACGGGTCTGACCTGGCACTAATGCCCCCTCCTCCCGATCGGTGCCCTTAGGCCCTGGGGTTCATCTTGGTACAGAGGGGCAACTGCTTCAATCCACGGCTGCCCCTGTATCACCTGACTCTGCCAGCCCTGGCAGTTCCCCTTGGTCCGCACTATTGTGTCGACGCCCTCGGCAATGCTCTTCAGTGACTGGGTCATGCTCTGCAGCACCTCGGCAATGACCATCTGCGACTGGGAGGAGCTCCGCAGCGCCTCGGCAATGCCCATCTGAGAGTGGGACATGTCCCGCAGAACTACATCAAGGTCAACCTGGTGCTGGGTGACATTCCCCCAGCAAGGTGGTCATTCAGCTGAGGCCCTCAGTCATGGCCGTCACCGACTGAGTGATGCCTTGGACACCTTCACTCATGGCACCAACGTCGTGCACCAGGCTCACCCCTGCGGTCGCCATCCGAGCAGTGTTGGCCTCGGTGCCACTCATTGTCAGCGCCATCCCCTGCGCCCGTGTCCTCTGGGGCTCATCCAAGCTGCAATGGATCTGCTGGAGCGATGCTGACATCTCCCTCTGAATGTCCCGGCCGCTCCCTATCGTCTGCTACAGGTAACCCACTTCCACAAGCTCAACAATAGACTGGGACACAGCTGGGTCCTGGGTTCCACCAGACCTCCGACTGCTGTCTCACCTGGGGGTTCCTGCCTCCACCTGATGTGCATCATCAGCAGTATGGAGCTCACCAGACTGTGCCCCAGAAGCCTGTCCACTGAGGTATGTGTATCTACGCTGGCGGGGGTGGGGGGATGGGGGTGGGGGGGGGGGGGGGGGGGGAGGGATGACAGTTGCGCCGCGACCACGGTGGCATCCTCGGAGCTCTCCTCCGACTCAGAGTCAGGAGAGGGGTCTGCTCGGGATGGGCTGGCACAGTCAGCTGGAGGACCTCCGGGAGAATGGACATGTGGTCAGTGGGAAGGTTGGGTCAGTCAGTGAGGCAATCACTGCTCATGTTTGACAGGACTCCGGGTGGAGCCCGGTGGGTCGTCACATCTGCAGCGTCTCCAGCCTCCGCGTGGGTGGCCAATCCATCCTCGGCCACCCAAGTCACCTCCAGGGCCCGCTCCTTGAAGGAAGTGAGGATTCGTATGTCTGGCACCCCTCCGCCATCTGGGCCCTCTCCCGTCGATTGTGGGCGAGCTTTTCCTATGGAGTGTCATTGAATAGCGGTGGGTAGCTCGCCGGAACCTCCCTGAAAAACCCGCCACAAATGAACTTAGAAATTTTTCTGGAGAATTGCGCCTTATGCCTTGGCTAATAAAGGCAAGTATACCATATGCCTTCTTAGCCACTTTATCCGCCTGTCTTGCCCTGGTGTGCCCATGCACACCACGGTCCCTCTGATCCTCGGTGCTTCCCAGGGTCCTACCGTTCATCAGGTATTCCCTTGCTTTGTTTGTCCTGACGAAGTGCATCACCTCACACTTATCGGAATTGGATTCTATTTGCCACGATCAGCCCATCTGACCAGCCTGTCTATATCTTCCTGTAATAGAAGTCTAACCTCCTCACTATGTAAAACACCACCAATTTTCATATCAGCTGCAAACGTACTGGTAAACCCTCCTACATTCAAGTCTAAATCATTTATATGAACCACAAACAGCAAGGGCCCCAACATTGATCCCTGCGGGACCCCGTTGGACACAGGCTTCCAGTCAGGAAAAACACCCCTCGGCCATCAGCCTCGGCTTCTTGCCTCCCACCAACTCTGAATTCAATTTGCCAAATTTCCTTGGATCCCATGGGTTCTTACCTTCGCTATCAGTATGGGAGCTTATCAAAAACTTTGCTGAAGTCCAAAGAGTCTATGTCAAATGCATTGCTCTCATCTTCACACCTGGTAACCTCTTCCAAAACATGATGTCCCCTTAATAAAACCATGCTGACTGTTCCTGATTAATTCTTGCCTCTGCAAATGCAATTCTGTCTCTCAGAATTGTTTCCAATAATTTCCCCACCACTGAGGTTAGACTGACTGGCCAGTAGTTTCCTGGTTTATCCTTTCCTCCTTCTTGAATAATGGCACCACTTTGTCTATCCTCCAGTCCTCTGGCACTTGTCCTGTGACCGGAGAGGAATTGAAAAATATTGCCAGCGCCCCTGCTATTTCCTCCCTTGCCTCACTCAACGTGCATTAATTTTTGAAATGCTAGCTATTGCTTTACAACAAAGTACCTCCCAGGCACTTAACTGACCAGCATTGGATCTTCCCCAGGATTTAATAAAAATAATAATAATCTTTATTATTGTCACAAGTCGGCTTACATTAACACTGCAATGAAGTTACTGTGAAAAGCCCCTACTCGCCACATTCGGGCGCCTGTTCGGGTACAGGGAGGGAGAATTCAGAATGTCCAATTCACCTAACAAACCGTCTTTTGGGACTTGTGGGAGGAAACTGGAGCACCTGGAGAAAACACACACAGACACAGGGAGAAGGTGCAGACACCATACAGACAGTGACCCAAGCGGGAATTGAACCTGGGACCCTGGCGCTATGAAGCAACAGTGCTAACCACTGAGCTACCGTGCCGCCCTTCTTTTCTTTTTATGCTGACAGCCCTCCAATGTCAGGAACACAACCAGAACGGTGGCTGCTGCCGATGGTATTCTTGGATTCACCAGCAGCACAGTAGCATTGTGGATAGCACAATTGCTTCACAGCTCCAGCGTCCCAGGTTCGATTCCGGCTTGGGTCACTGTCTGTGCGGAGTCTGCACATCCTCCCCGTGTGTGCGTGGGTTTCCTCCGGGTGCTCCGGTTTCCTCCCACAGTCCAAAGATGTGCAGGTTAGGTGGATTGGCCATGATAAATTGCCCTTAGTGTCCAAAATTGCCCTTAGTGTTGGATGGGGTTACTGGGTTATGGGGATAGGGTGGAGGTGTTGCCCTAGGGTGGGGTGCTCTTTCCAAGAGCCGGTGCAGACTCGATGGGCCTCCTTCTGCACTGTAAATTCTATGTAATATTACAGGATCCCTGGACTCAGGTGAGAGAGGAAGAGCTGGAGGTCACGGGGAGTAGGTTGCGGTCAGACTGGAGTGGGGGTGGAATTCAGCAAACCCCTCTCTTCTTGATGCTAGCTCCTTTGACAGGGTGCCAGACAAGAGGGGAATCCCACTCGAGGTAGGCTGCTGGCAATCCCCAGAGGTTTTGCTGAACGGTGTCCAGTGGGCGAGGGAAAGCCCTGCGACACCCCCATTTAATCCCTGAATCACCATTAAATTCGAGTGGTCTCAGGAATAATTGGGGCCAATTGGCTCATTAATGAGCCTAATTGACATCCTGCTGCAAGCGGACAAGTTGCACATATGCGCCCACTCCTGCCTCCCACTTAATTACAGGAACTGACTCGTGGCTTCCTCGACAATAAAAAGTGCACCCAGCCACCTGGTTTCCCACCAAAACGGCTTTCTGATATCATGCTGGAGGCACTGGATAAAAGTTCAACCTGCTTCGCAGTACACCTCCTTTAACCTTTGTAATAATATGTATATGGGTACTCCAGTGAAGGGTTAATTATTACATCTCAGTGTAATTCAAACACTGAGGCCACCACCAGTTCCCAGTATAAATATCAGAACTCAGAGAATCTTGGGTAGTGTGTGTTGGCAGAGGAGAAGTATTGATCACAGCTCAGGGAGTAAGTTAGATTAGAGAGAAGTAGCATGAGGACACCATTAGTTAATTCTAGATTCTAGATTACTGTTTAACAGACTCAATCTTACTTGATTAGTAGTTGTAGCTCTGTAGAGTGTGCAAACTCTATTTAATTTAATCGTTATTCAATAAATCAGTTTTGCTTCAATCTAAAGATCGATGGTTTCTTTATCATCAACTCATCAGGCCATTCTGGGTCACAAGGCAAAGAATAACAACATATTACCACAAAGTGTAATATAACAACCTTTTTTAACATTGCAGTGGTGTGTTCAGGAGGGAGAGGTCTTTTAGCAGAAGAGAAATAACGCAGATGTGTGCAAAACCATTTTCGCAACCGTTTAATCTTTCAATACTTTCGCTACTGTCACATTTATGATACGCAGAAGCTTTGAGAAAATGCACATCAGAACAAGGCTGAAGAAGAGCTGAGTTGCTCTCCAGCTTTGATCGGTTGAAAGTTTGCAGTGGCATCAGCACATGCAGCGACCAATCTCCAATTTGTCACTGCTTAATTGCCTGCTTGTCAGAAGTGTCTGATCTGCTAGTGCTCTGCTGAGAACTCCTACAACATACCTCACCTGCTGAATCTAATTCAGCTTCACCTTTTAAAAGCACATGGGTGAGTCTGGTGAGCAGAAGAATGAATGTGCACAAGGTTTGAGCCATTTTCCAAACATCATTTCTGGCTATGTGGCGCCAATCTGTTTTTTTAATTTACCGCATGTGCTTTATGAAACATGGGACACGAATCAAACAAGAAAGAAAAATTGAACAGTTTAAGATTTAAACTCAGTTTTCTTCTGTTACCCCGAACACTTCAAAAGCGCAAGTTATTCCAGACGCAGTTTTCACTTCATAGAATCAATGAATCATACGGCACAGAAGACGGACCTTCAGCTTGTGCCGAAGTTTCCCCTGAATTCCTTATTGGATTTATTGATGACTATTTCCCATATTTGATGATCAATCCGGAAGATTCGGTTCAATTTGAACCCACAGGAACAAACGTGGGAGCAAGTGGGAGGTCAAACGTGGGGAGGTTCACAGCATGTTAGGAAGCTGGCTTTAAAACATCGATTTCTGCAATAAATTACAATGCATTCAAGAGGGGCGGGTTGAAAATTTTAATACATTAACTGCCAAATTACAGCGATATTACACTGGATTTTTCAATGTAACCGTGGGTCTATGGGTTTCCTGGAACTTGTCACTGAAAACAATCTGTGAACTCAGGGGGATGAGGGTGTACTTTGTTAAGTATTGAATGGTCGTAGCGTGAAAAGCTTTGGTCACAATACCTGTGCTGAGAAGTTACTTCATAATTTCAACAATAGGCCAAAGACATGTAGGTTAGGTGGGGTTCCAGAATTACAGGGATAGGGAGGGGGTATGAGCCTAGCCAGGGTGCTCTTTCAGAGGGTCAGTGCAGACTAGATGGGCTGAATGGCCACCTTCTCCACGATAGGGATTCTATAGTTCTCACAGTACCAGCAGAGGCTGCAAACGCCAGCCACCAACTTAGATGACCAGCCTGAGTCTCCTCTGGAGTGCCAAAGAGGCGGAGGAAGCTGATCCACAGCAGTTCACCCTCTCAAACCTCTTATTACCTCGAAGCAGACTTACCAGCCAATTGCTCGGAGACAAGGGTGTAATGCTGAAAACATCCATCGGGAAGCTGACCAACGTTGTGCAGGAGTGATGCAATGAAAATCTATCTGACAACCAGATGTGACAAGAGCTGGCTACTTGCATAATGAAGATGCACTTCAGGCATCCGGTAATATTTAGAAGTGCCTGATGCATCAACCAGTGTCTCCAGAATAACAGTGGTGCACATTGTTCAGTAAGGCATTAAGCAGATAGAGGGTTGGACCTGCAGGAGGAACTAAGTGCAGGGCACGGATGATTCTTTGGACAATTCCGAGGAGGAGGTGGAGGGAGAACGTGATGCAGCCAATGCACCAATCACAGTGGTCGGGTTCATTTAGGTTCCATCATTCCAACTATTTGACAATCACATACAAAGCCACTTCCCCCCAACCCCCCTCCACACCCCCCATAGCCTGTTCAATCCTTCACAAACCAAAGCAGCCCTGAAAACAATCAAACATTCCTTTCACAGTGCGCCCAAGCCCCCTCTCCCTCATTGCTCAGCATCAATTGTCTTACCATTCATCACAAACAAAAGAGGCTGCCATGGGAAATTGGCGGAAACAAATAATATTTATGCGCCTCAGAAACAAAACCTGAAGCAAAAACACCCATGTGCAGCTGCACCTGACTCTTCTTCCGGGCACTCCTGCACGGTATGAGCCCAATGCCTTCAGCAGAGGCAGAAGCAGGCTAATCAGATCCCTGCTCTGACTGCTGAGATGCCTAAGTCCTCTGGGTATTGGTGGCTGTGAGGTTACGGTGGTAAGCCACTGTGTTCTTATATTAAAGGTTGTGCAGTAGAACCTGCACCACAGGTTCACCTGGGCCCCTGTATGCTAGCTCCTCCCAGGAGGCGGGTTACAAAGATGCGTGGCCTCCAGCTCGCAGCCATTTCGCCAGCTGCTGTGGGAGGCCACACATCTGATATGAATAAAGCCTCAGTTTGGATTCAACTTTGTCTCCAGTCAAATTGATCGTGCCTCAATTTATTAGTATCAGATTCAGAACATGGACCTCCAGATTAAACCAGATCGCCTGCAGCTGGATCCACAGGCAAGCGACGCCAGAAAGCACTGGCTAGCTTGTTTTGAAGCGTATATCAATGCGGCGCCGACCCCTGTTCCAGAGGCTCAGAAGATTCAAATATTGTACTCCAGACTCAGCTCCAAAGTCTTCCCGCTGATCCAGGATGCGCCCAATTACGCTGATGCCATGACTCGACTCAAAGAAAATTATGCACAGAAGACTAACACACTCTTCGCCAGACATGCGCTCCCAACGCGTACTCAACTACCTGGTGAGTCAATCGAGGTCTTCTGGAGGGCCCTGATCCCACTAGTGCGGGACTGTGACTGCCAGGACGTTACAGCTAAGGAGCACTCAGATCTCCTTATGCGGGACGCTTTTGTTACTGGGATTGGGTCTGATGTTATCAGGCAGCGGCTCCTAGAAGGGGCCACGCGCGACCTCGCAGAGACTAAAACACTAGCGCTTTCCATGACGGTCGCCCTGCACAATGTCCAGTCCTACGCCCCCAACCGCACGGCCCACTCCTCCTACGTTTCATGGGCCCCACAGGCAGCCGCCCCAGCGGGGGCGCTACCCACCCAATACGCCTGCGCTATGCGCCAGCCAGTGATCTCCGGGGGCCCCCGATGCTATTTTTGCGGCCAGCAAAGACACCCCCGCCATCACTGCCCGGCCCGCGCTGCCCTGCGGGAAGAAGGGCCACTACGCAGTGGTGTGCCAGGCCCACTCAATGGCAACGGTCGCCCCCACCCCCCCACCCCCAGTCACGGACAATGGGCGGCGCTATCCTCCCCTCCTCCCCAGGCCATGTGCAAGCAATGATCGCCTCCATCTTCTCCCCCGCACAACACTTGCGTTTCATGGGTGCTGCCATCTTGCTCCACCCCCGCAACATGCGTTCCACGGGCGCCGCCATTTTGTGATCCCCAGGACCTCAGGGCGCCACCATCTTGTCCACCCCGCAGCACATGGATACCAACGGCATTTCAGGACCCCAACTCAACGGCCGCCTCACTACCCGACGATCAACCACGACTCGCATCCATGGCAATCGACCAGTCCCGACCACATACTCTGACCAACGCATTCACCAGCGTGAAAGTCAACGGCCATGTGACCTCCTGCCTACTGGACTCCGGGAGGACCGAGAGCTTTGTACACCCGAATACGGTAAGGCGCTGCTCCCTTAAGGTACACTCTACCAATCAAAGTATGTCCCTGGCCTCCAGATTCCATCGCGTAGCGATCCGGGGGTACTGCACGGTCACGCTCACAGTCCAAGGCGTAGAGTTCCACGGTTTCCGCCTCTACGTCCTCCCTAACCTCTGCGCTGCACTTATCCTCGGCCTGGATTTTCAGTGCAACCTCCAGAGCCTGACCCTTAAATTCGGCGGACCCTTACCACCCCTCACTGTGTGCGGCCTCGCGACCCTAAAGGTCGATCCTCCTTCCCTCTTTGCCAATCTAACTCCAGATTGCAAACTCGTCGCCACCAGAAGCAGACGGTACAGCACCCAGGATAAGGCCTTCATTAGGCCCGAGGTCCAGCGGTTGCTTCAGGAGGGAGTCATCGAGGCCAGCAACAGCCCCTGGAGAGCTCAAGTGGTAGTGGTTAAGTCTAGGGAGAAAAACCGAATGGTCGTGGACTACAGCCAGACCATCAACAGGTACACGCAGCTCGATGTGTAGCCCCTCCCACGCATATCTGACATGGTTAACCAGATTGCACAGTACCGGGTCTTCTCAATGGTGGACCTGAAATCCGCTTACCACCAGCTCCCCATCCGTAAATCGGACCGGCCATACACCGCCTTCGAGGCAGATGGCCGGCTATATCACTTCCTTATGGTCCCCTTCGGCGTCACCAATGTGGTTTCGGTCTTTCAAAGGGAGATGGACCGAATGGTCGACCGGTACGGCATGCGGGCCACGTTTCCATACATAGACAATGTGACCATCTGCGGCCATGATCAGCAGGACCACGACGCCAACCTCGCTAAATTTCTCCGCACCGCCACTCTCCTCGACTTCACATATAACAAGGAGAAGTGTGTGTTCCGTACAAACCGCTTAGCCATCCTCGGCTACGTAGTCCAGAACGGAGTTCTGGGGCCCTATCCCGACCGCATGTGCCCCCTTATGGAGCTCCCCCTCCCCCACTGCCCCAAGGCACTCAAACGCTGCCTGGGGTTCTTCTTGTATTCCAACTAGGGAAGGGGCGGTACTGGACCTGGTATTGGGGAATGAGCCTGGCCAGGTGGTAGAAGTTTCAGTAGGGGAGCATTTCGGGAACAGTGACCACAATTCAGTAAGTTTTAAAGTGCTGGTGGACAAGGATAAGAGTGGTCCTAGGATGAATGTGCTAAATTGGGGGAAGGCTAATTATAACAATATTAGGTGGGAACTGAAGAACCTAGATTGGGGGCGGATGTTTGAGGGCAAATCAACATCTGACATGTGGAAGGCTTTCAAGTGTCAGTTGAAAGGAATTCAGGACCGGCATGTTCCTGTGAGGAAGAAGGATAAATACGTCAATTTTCGGGAACCTTGGATAACGAGAGATATTGTAGGCCTCGTCAAAAAGAAAAAGGAGGCATTTGTCAGGGCTAAAAGGCTGGGAACAGACGAAGCCTGTGTGGAATATAAGGAAAGTAGGAAGGAACTTAAGCAAAGAGTCAGGAGGGCTAGAAGGGGTCACGAAAAGTCATTGGCGAAATGGGTTAAGGAAAATCCCAAGGCTTTTTACACGTACATAAAAAGCAAGAGGGTAGCCAGGGAAAGGGTTGGCCCACTGAAGGATAGGCAAGGGAATCTATGTGTGGAGCCAGAGGAAATGGGCGAGGTACTAAATGAATACTTTGCATCAGCATTCACCAAAGAGAAGGAATTATAGATGTTGAGTCTGGAGAAGGGTGTGTAGATAGCCTGGGTCACATTGAGATCCAAAAAGACAAGGTGTTGGGCGTCTTAAAAAATATTAAGGTAGATAAGTCCCCAGGGCCTGATGGGATCTACCCCAGAATACTGAAGGAGGCTGGAGAGGAAATTGCTGAGGCCTTGACAGAAATCTTTGGATCCTCACTGTCTTCAGGTGATGTCCCGGAGGACTGGAGAATAGCCAATGTTGTTCCTCTGTTTAAGAAGGGTAGCAAGGATAATCCAGGGAACTACAGGCTGGTGAGCCTTACTTCAGTGGTAGGGAAATTACTGGAGAGAATTCTTCGAGACAGGATCTACTCCCATTTGGAAGCAAATGGACGTATTAGTGAGAGGCAGCATGGTTTTGTGAAGGGGAGGTCGTGTCTCACTAACTTGATAGAGTTTTTCGAGGAGGTCACAAAGATGATTGATGCAGGTAGGGCAGTGGATGTTGTCTATATGGACTTCAGTAAGGCCTTTGACAAGGTCCCTCATGGTAGACTAGTACAAAAGGTGAAGTCACACGGGATCAGGGGTGAGCTGGCAAGGTGGATACAGAACTGGCTAGGTCATAGAAGGCAGAGAGTAGCAATGGAAGGATGCTTTTCTAATTGGAGGGCTGTGACCAGTGGTGTTCCGCAGGGATCAGTGCTGGGACCTTTGCTGTTTGTAGTATATATAAACGATTTGGAGGAAAATGCAACTGGTCTGATTAGTAAGTTTGCAGACGACACAAAGGTTGGTGGAATTGCGGATAGCGATGAGGACTGTCAGAGGATACAGCAGGATTTAGATTGTTTGGAGACTTGGGCGGAGAGATGGCAGATGGAGTTTAATCCGGACAAATGTGAGGTAATGCATTTTGGAAGGTCTAATGCAGGTAGGGAATATACAGTGAATGGTAGAACCCTCAAGAATATTGAAAGTCAGAGAGATAGAGGAGTACAGGTCCACAGGTCACTGAAAGGGGCAACACAGGTGGAGAAGGTAGTCAAGAAGGCATATGGCATGCTTGCCTTCATTGGCCGGGGCATTGAGTATAAGAATTGGCAAGTCATGTTGCAGCTGTATAGAACCTTAGGCCACACTTGGAGTATAGTGTTCAATTCTGGTCGCCACACTACCAGAAGGATGTGGAGGCTTTAGAGAGGGTGCAGAAGAGATTTACCAGAATGTTGCCTGGTATGGAGGGCATTAGCTATGAGGAGCGGTTGAATAAACTCGGTTTGTTCTCACTGGAACAATGGAGGTTGAGGGGCGACCTGATAGAGGTCTACAAAATTATGAGGGGCATAGACAGAGTGGATAGTCAGAGGCTTTTCCCCAGGGTAGAGGGGTCAATTACTAGGGGGCATAGGTTTAAGGTGAGAGGGGCAATGTTTAGAGTAGATGTACGAGGCACGCTTTTTACACAGAGGGTAGTGGGTGCCTGGAACTCGCTACCGGAGGAGGTGGTGGAAGCAGGGACGATAGTGACATTTAAGAGGTATCTTGACAAATACATGAATAGGATGGGAATAGAGGGATATGGACCCAGGAAGTGTAGAAGATTGTAGTTTAGTCGGGTAGCATGGTCGGCAGGGGCTTGGAGGGCCGAAGGGCCTGTTTCTGTGCTGTACATTTCTTTGTTCTTTGTTCTTTATTTGTTCACACAGTGGGTCCCAAACTATGTGGACAAGGCCCGCCCACTCATACAGTCCACTCATTTCCCCCTGACGGCAGAGGCCCAACAGGCTTTCGCCCGGATCAGAGCTGATGTTGCCAAAGCTGGAATGCACACTGTAGACAAAACACTTCCTTTCCAAGTAGAAAGCGGCGCATCGGACGTCGCTCTTGCCGCAACCCTCAACCAGGCAGGCAATGATAAAATCTTGCGGTGGAGAATCGAGCTCTCCATCTATAATTACGAGATTAAGTATCGCCCTGGCAAACTCAACGAGCCCCCAGATGCCCTATCCCGAGGTACATGTGCCAGCGCACAGGTAGACCAACTCCGGACCCTGCACGACAGCCTTTGTCACCCAGGGGTCACTCGATTGTACCACTTCATTAAGGCACAAAATTTGCCCTACTCCGTCGAGGAAGGACGATCACCAAGGACTGCCAGGTCTGTGCGGAATGCAAGCCACACTTCTACCGGCCGGATCGCGCGCACCTGGTGAAGGCCTCCCACCCCTTTGAATGCCTCAGCGTGGATTTCAAAGGCCCCCTCCCCTCCTCCGATTGACACACATATTTCCTCAGTGTGATCGATGAATACTTCCGGTTTCCCTTCGCCATCCCATGCCCCGAAATGACGTCCGTCACCGTCATTAAAGGCCTTAATTCTATCTTCACTCTGTTCGGCTTCCCCACCTACATCCACAGTGACAGGGGATCCTCATTCATGACTGATGAGCTACGTCAGTTCCTGCTCAGCAGGGGTATCGCCTCCAGCAGAACGACGAGCTACAACCCCCGGGGAAACGGACAGGTAGAAAGGGAGAATGGGACGGTATGGAGGGCCGTCCATCTGGCCCTACGGTCCAGAAATCTTCCGGCCTCCTGCTGGCAAGAGGTCCTCCCTGATGCACTCCATTCCATTCGCTCATTACTCTGCACTGCTACTAAGAGTACACCGCATGAACGTCTTTTTGCCTTCCCCAGGAAGTCCACATCCGGGGTATCGCTCCCAACTTGGCTCGCAGCTCTGGGAACCGTGCTTTTCCGTAAACATGTGCAGCTCCACAAGGCGGATCCGTTGGTGGAAAGGGTGCACCTGCTCCATGCAAATCCACAGTACGCCTACATGGTGTTCCCCGACGGCCGCCAGGATACCGCCTCCCTCAGGGACCTGGCACCAGCAGGTTCCACCCCCACACCACCCCCATCGCCCCCGGCGCCACCCTCCCCTCCCCCGCCGCCCCCATCACCTCCCCTAGGACCGTCCGTCCTCCCCCTGCCCACCCCTGTTGATGAAGAGGATTTTGTCACGCTCCCGGAGTCAACTTCGACCACGACAGCACCAACATCGCCGGCTCCACTTCGTCGATCTCAAAGGACTATCAAGGCGCCGGACCGGCTGAACCTCAGACCGGCCCACCGGATGACCGGAGACATTTTTTTTACTGCTCTGTAAATATTAAAGATTGCTAAATGTATATAGTTATCCACCACCCCCGTCGGACTCAATTTTAACAGGGGGTGAATGTGGTAAACTACTGTGTTCTTCTATTAAGGGTTGTACGGTAGAACCTACACTACAGGTTCACCTGGGCCCCTGCATGTTAGCTCCGCCCAGGAGCCGGGTTATAAAGATCCGTGGCCTCCAGCTCGCAGCCATTTCGTCAGCTGCTGTGGGAGACCACACATCTGATACTAATAAAGCCTCAGTTTGGATTCAACTTCGTCTCCAGTCAAATTGATCGTACCTCAGTTACCATCCAAGGCTATTCCAGCTATACCTGTACAGCAGCAGACTCGACCACTGGGACTCAATGCCCCACGCCGAGTGCTAACAGGGGTTACGGAAGAGAAATGGAAGTACTCTGAGCAGTATTCTCATTCTCAGTTCCATGTCCCCTTTCTTCATAATCTCTGTCATGGCCCATCTACACTCCCTGCTCACCATCAACTGCAGGACACTTTGTCACAGATCAGTTGGGTGATGAACTGCCATGAATTATTTTTCAAATGGAGTTCACATTGGGCATATCATTGGTGAGGGCCTTTCTGCACTTGCTTCATTGCGCTGTTTGATGCCCTATGCAGCTGACCATTCATTCATGCAGGAAGACCACGGGTCGCTCATCCATTCATCCGTGAGGTGGACTCCTCCAAAGTTGCTGCAAATTTACACAGTGCAGCTGTACAGATCACACACTCTTTGCTGCTGCTTCAGAAGTGCTCTCGCTGTCGAGGACCCCGGAGGCTCAGAAAATGCTGCCAGCTGAGCACAGCATGGAGCATCCTGCAGCCTCCAATGCAGTCTCTTCACTGCTGTCACTGGCCTCCACCATGCTGTTGCTGACTAGTGGCATGAGAGTCACCATCTTAAAACTCATCTCTCCTCCTTACTGGACCCACTGTAGTGTGAATATGTGAACTGGTGAATGGCCTGCATGAGTCCTGTGATGGTGCATCCTCAGGATGAATGGCCTGTTATGAAGAGCCTTCATCATTCTACTGCATAACGTCCTGTGGGAGATTAAAGACATGTCACATGTACGGGGCAGCACGGTAGCACAAGTGGATAGCACTGTGGCTTCACAGCGCCAGGGTCCCAGGTTCGATTCCCCGCTGGGTCACTGTCTGTGCGGAGTCTGCATGTGTCTGCGTGGGCTTCCTCCGGGTGCTCCAGTTTCCTCCCACAGTCCAAAGACGTGCAGGTTAGGTGGATTGGCCATGATAAATTGCCCTTAGTGACCAAAAAGGTTAGGAGGGGTTATTGGGTTACGGGGATAGGGTGGAAGTAAGGGCTTAAGTGGGTCGTTGCGGACTAGATGGGCCGAATGGCCTCCATCTGCACTGTGTATTCTGTTCTATGAATTAGAACAATTGATGAACATGATGACATTTCACTTGCTGCTGACAGTTAAACAATATGAGTCAATGTTGTATGCCTTGTGGCTGTGAGACATTTAATACTGTCACCCAGCAGCTGCTAGGCCCCAAACTCCCCATCACTGATAGGCAGATATGCTGAGACTCTGTAAATATCTAGTGCCTATGCCTTTGCAGATATTAGTAGTGAGATTTCTGGAGGATCAGCTCAAGTTTCCTGCCTCTCACTGGTGCTCAGTACCTTCTTAGCCTGCAAGGACGGGAGTTTGCACATTCTGTCCATGTCCACTTAGATTTCCTCCGGGTGCTCCGGATTCCTCTCACAGTCCAAAGATGTGCAGGCTAGGTGGATTGGCCATGCTAAATTGCCCCTTAGTGTCCAAAAGGTTAGGTGGAGTTACGAGGTTGCGGAGATAGAGTGGGGCCAGAACATTGTAGGGTGCTGTTTCAGAGGATTGGTGCAGACTCGATGGCCTTCTTCTGCAACGTGGGGATTCTATTCTATGAGATCTATGAGTGAGAGTAATCCATGCGTTGCATAACAGATGGAACATATTTGTGGAGGGTGCCAATGAGGGGGAGGCATGACATTGTATAAAGATGGGGATGAGTGTCAACGTAGATAGACAGCTGAGATTATGAGGAGGTGCTTGGACAGAAAGGGTGGGTGTTCCTGCAAGGTAAGTTAATGTGAGGAGTGGTGTGCTGGACCAGGATTGAGAAATCAGGGTTTGGGATTGGGGCAGTGTGTAAATCAGCAAATAGTTGAATGTGCCACTGTACTCACCTTCCCTGCCTTGCTCTGATCATTGAGCTTCTTCTGATGTTGAATCCATGAGTGTGGGATCACACTCCTGCTGACGACCTCGTGGACAATCTCTAGCTGTACGTTCTTGGTTTCATCTGTAAAATTCTTCCTCCCATCAGCCAGCAACAGTATATTGCTGCAAGTCCTTACAGTCCCCAGCATTACATCCAGGGAAGGGTCATTAAAATAAGGCACAGCCTTTGAATGTGGACACTCCATTCTACCAATGCGTTATGTCGATCCCAACTCCCGAATCCATAAATTTCTATGTTTGCACCATTGCGCCTGCTCAGGCTAATTGGTCAGAAAATCCAGATATAATAAGAGAATACATTAGCCGGGTTAAGACACCATTGACTAACCTGCTGTGCTAACCTATTGACCGACCTGCTGTACTAACCTATTGACCGACCTGCTGTACTAACCTGTTGACCAACTTGCTGTACTAACCTATTGACCAACTTGCTGTACTAACCTATTGACCGACCTGCTGCATTAACCTCGATAATAAAAGCTGCGGATGCTGAAATCTGCTGAGATTGTCCAGTATTTTCTGTTTTTGCTGCACTAACGTATTGACTGACCTGATGCACTAACCTCCAGGTTTCCAGTGTGCCACAAGACAGCCCCTCCTCCCACCGTGTCGGGAACTTAAAATTCAGCCGTCAAACTCAGATGCTGCCTGGCCTGCTGGATATTTCCAGCATTTATTTCAGATTTTCAACATCTGCAATACTTTGCTTTAGTTACATTAATGGTCCCTCATTTTAGTCTACCCCACAGGTGGAAATATCTTTACTATGCCTATCCTATCAAACCCATTCATATTTTTCAAAAACTAATCAAGTCACCACCTCCCACACCACCACCCCCTCCAAACAGCAGCCTTCTCTACTTTTCACTTAGAATTAAAAAGCCAAAAAAAAAGAAAAGAAAATCCGACTTAAAATACAAGATACCCATCAGGTCAGTCAGCTATGGAGTGATCAAATAACATCTTGGGGATAGACCCTTCATCAGAAGGATATGCACTGAAACACAACTTGTACTGTGAACTCTCAATACCTCCTCTCTCTTTTGGGCCTTCTCTTCTGTATCTTCCCTTTCTGTCACAAAGTCATGCCATCTTAAACTTTTACTCTATTGAAGAACTCCCCCAACTCTCAACCTCAAACCTTTATATGCCTTTCCCTTCTTACTCTCTTGTCATGATCCGAAACTTAAAACCTTTTTAGATAGGCCCATAACTACCCACTCTTGGCAGGCTCCAAAGCACCTATTAAGGCATTCAATACTGCCTCCTTTGGAGCTCGTGCCCCAACTACTCTGACTTTCCCACCCTGTGTGCCCACTGCGATAATTTCATCAAACACCTAATTTTTCCAACTATTGAAACCCTTGGACTCTGCCAGAATCATAGATCATATATTATTATAGAATTCACTGTGCAGAAGGAGGCTATTCAGCCCATCAAATCTGCACTGGCCCTTGGAAAGAGCACCACACCCAAGCCCATACCTCCACCCTATCCTCGTAACCCCACCTAACCTTTTTTGGACACTAAGGGCAATTTAGCATAGCCAATCCACATCTTTAGTCTGTCGGAGGAAACCGGAGCACCCGGAGGAAACCCACGGACATACGGGGAGAACGGCCAGACTCCACACAGACAGTGACCCAAGTCGAAATCGAACCTGGGACCCTGGAGCTGTGAAGCAAATGTGCTAACCACTGTGCTACCCTGCTGCACTACTGCCTCTTTCTGCATCTCTGTCCAGAATGTCCATTCATTCACGAGCAAGGCCCTTGCCAGCCATGACCTTATTTATTGTGGATGCTTGCACTGAAGCACAGGTGACTGCACCTTGTCCCTTCCTGAAATATCCCCATCTGGTGATACTTTCTACCACCTGCCCTGCCCAAACCTCCTACCTTTAGGTACTTCTTTCACTGCAATTCCTCTGCAACTATCAATCTACACAACCAGTCCCTCCCTCCACCGATCATGCCCTCATTTCCACTCTCTCCTATCGCGGTCGCTCCTCCTGGTAGTAATTCATCTGCATTCACGTTCCAAGTATGCAGATGACCTCCTTAAAACTCTCTTCTTTGACCAAACATTTAGGCACACCCCCTAATAGCTCCTTCTTTGGCTTGGTGCCAATTTTTGCCTGATTGCATTCCTATGAAGCAGGTTACTTACACAATAAGAGCAATACAAATGTAAGTTGCTATTGCTACATAACTCTCTCTTCACAGATGCGGAATATTTCCGGTATTTTCAATTGTTATTCTTTCACTTACATTTGCTCTTACCGGAGATCTGGGAGTCTAACACCAATTGGAGCCGGCATGGTCACTGCCAGGAATGGTTACAGTAGTCAATATGATTATTCACAACTATTGCTTTAATAAGATTTTAATAAGGCTTTACAGCTACCAAAAGCAAAAGCTGACTTGGCATGGGCTTGCTGCTTCAATTGACTATCCATTATGGCCCCTGTTTTAAATTAGTTCAGATCCTTCCTCAGGTACAACCATGAGCTTGCCCCACGCGGAATCCCTCACTCCCCTTTCTCTAAAAAGAGCCTGTGTTTTTCTGAAAGCGTGATCTCAAATCTAAGTGTTTGAAGTGGTAAGTGTTCATTTTACCTGCTTTCCCCCGGAGCTCCTTTCTCACGTCTGTTGAGGTTCCAATGATCCTGAGTTTGAACGTTGGCTCCCAAAGGTTTATTGGCTGGAAATCAATGTAAACACATCCCGCTGTCAGCTGCATGTATAAAGTCCCTTGAAAGTCATAGAAAGTGATAAATGATAACACAAACCTAGCTGTACAATGGGATGAACATGTGCAGCTTTCGGATGATTTATACCACCGACCATTCTGAAGATTTTATCCCCATTTGTACTGTCGGGTATTTTATAAAAATATATTTCTATTTCACATTTTTTGATAAATTCACAATGAACAGAAAAACAAAGAAAAACAAGTTCCATCACCCCCCCCCCCTCCCCACACACTGACAAACGCCCCCCCATCCTCCCTAACGGTGACCAGCTCTTTGAAGTTCAAAATAAACGGGTACAAAATAAACGGCCGCCATCTTTTGTAGAATCCCTCAATTGCACCCATCTAAATGAATTTAACTTTCCTGAGCTGTAAAAACTCCATAAGATCCCCCAGCCAGAGGTGATGCTGTGGTTAGCACTGCTGCCTCACTACGCTGAGGACCTGGGTTTGATCCCGGCCCTGGGTTACTGCCCATGTGGAATTTGTACATTCTACCCGTGTCTGCGTGGGTCTCACCCCCAAAACCCAAAATGATGTGCAGGGTAGGTGGATTGGCCATGCTAAATTGCCCCTTAATTGGAAATAAAAAGAATTGGGTACTCTAAATTTAAAAAAAATATCCCTCAGTCACACTGAGAGCATTGGATGGAGAAGCTGACCCCCACCCCAACAGAATCCACCTGTGAGCGATCAGTGAGGCGAACGCTAAGACATCTGCCCCTGTTCTCTTCTGCAGCTCTGGAGGTTCTGCCACCCCGAATATGGCCCCTAAGGAACTGGGATCCAAATCGAATTGTAGAATCACCGACATGGTGATGAAAAAGGAGATTAAAACATCACCAGTTTAGGACATGACCAGAATATATGTACGTGCTTGGCCGGTCCCCTCCCACACTTGACCACCCGTAAACAGCCGACTCATCCGAGACCTCGTTAGATGCGCCCTGTGCACCACCTTTAACTGTATAACCCAAGTCTCGCACACAAAGTTGCGGCATTCACCCTTCGCAGTGCTTGACATCACACTCCGCAGGAGATACAGAAGTCTGAGAACACGCACGAACAGACTCAAAAACAGCTTCTTCCCCACTGTCACCAGACTCCTAAATGACCCTCTTATGGACTGATTTCATTAACACTACACCCTGTATGCTTCATCCGATGCCAGTGCTTTTGTAGTTACATTGTATATGTTGTGTTGCCCTATTATGTGTTTTCTTTTATTCCCGTTTCTTCTCATGTACTTAATGATCTGTTGAGCTGCTTGCAGAAAAATACTTTTCACTGTACCTCGGTACACGTGACAATAAACAAATCCAATCCAATCCAATCCAATCCCTCCTCCAATTCCACCTCCAACTTCTTCTCACACTTAGCCTCAATCCCATCCAGCAACACAGTATCCTCCCCCAGGATCCTCCCGTAAATTCCCGAAGTACTTCCCTCTCCCGTCCCCATAAGCGACAGAACTGTCTCCAGCATCGGTGATGGCGGCACTAGCGGAAATGCCAAAAAGTTTTCTTTGCAAAGTCATGAACTGGCACATACCTAAACGTTTCTGACTGCGAGAGCCCAAACCTCTCCAACAATTCCTCCAAGCTCGCGAAGCTCCCCTCCAAAGACAAATCTCTCATTCCTTCCACCCCCTTGTCCTTCCAGCCCCTAAATTTAGCATCTAATTTCGCCAATTCAAAAATGTGATTTGCACAAATTGGTACCAACTTCGACACTGCCGCTAATTTAAAGTGTTGCCGAAATTGTCTCCATATGTTCAGTGTGATGCCCACCACCATGTTATTCGAGTATTTCCCTGGGGAGAACGGAAGTGAGGCCGTCACCAAAGCCCACAGCCCTGACTCCCTACATGAACCTAACTCCATCTTTATCCAAAGCCTCCTGATCCGTGCACCTTCTCCACATACTACCCAATAGTAGCAAATCATGCTCAGCAATGCCAACCCCCCTGACCATCAGTCCCTCTGGAGAACCATTTTACAAATCCTGTTTACCTCACCCATTCCGATAAAGGAGAGATCAATCTCTCCACTCCCACAAAGAACACTATTGGTAGAAAAAAACGGTAGACATTGCAATAGAAATAGAAACCACGGTAGAACTTCACCGATTGAGTTTGACCAGCCAATGATAGAGGGAAGTTGTCCCACCTCTGTAAATCGGCCTTAATCCTGCTCACCAGGCTCGTAAAGTTCAATTTACGAAGCTGGGCCCAATGCTGAGCCACTTGCACCCCTAAATAACTGAAGTGAGTCCCTATTAAACGGAAAGGCAACACCCCAGATTAGCTCCCTTCCCTGATGGAGACGCCAGAAAACACTCACTTTTCTCCAAATTCAATTTATATCCTGAGAAAGCCCAAATTACTTTCTCAACCCCATTATTTCCACCATTGTAGACACCGGATCCAAGATATACAAGAGAAGATCATCGGCATACAGGGACACCCTAATCTCCATCCCCCCTCACTATCCCCGCTCCATTTTTCCGAATTCCACAAGTGATGGCCAAAGGCTCTATTGCCAACCCAAAAAGGAGGGGGGGGCATAGAGCGCCCCTGTCTCGTTACCTTGTGCGACCGAAAGTATCCCGAATTCAAATCATTCATACGGACACTGGCCATGGTTTACTGAGACAACAACTTGCCATAGGGTCATCGGAATTAGGAGCAGGAGTAGGTAATTCAGCCCTTCAAGCTTGCTCCGCCATTCAATCAGATCATGGCTGATCTCTTCTTGGTCTCAGATCCACCTTCCTACCTGTTCCCCATTTCCCTTTAACCCATCTTTATTATCAGAAATATATATATCTCCTTCTTGAAACCATTTAATGACTCAGATTCCACCGCACTATGGGGCAGCGAGTTCCACAAATTCACCACCTCTGCGAGGAGTAATTCCTCCTCATCTCAGTTTTAAATCAAATGCCTCTCAACCTATATTTGTGACCTCTCGGTCTAGATATCCTACAAGTAGGAACATCTGGTCTATGTTTACTTTATCAATCCCTTTTAGTATCTTATATACCTCAATCAGATCCCCTCTCAACCTTCTAAACACCAGTGAGTATAAGCCCAAGTGGTTTAATCTCTCCTCATATGTCAACCCTTTCATCCCCGGAATCAATCTGGTGAACCTCCTCTGAACTGCCTCCAATGCCAACACATCTTTCCTCAATTAAGGAGACCAAAACTGGACACAATATTTCAGATGCGGTCCCACCAATACCCTTGCAACAACACTTCTCGATTTTTATACTCCAGTCCTTTTGCAGTAAACGCTAACATTCCATTTGCCTTTTTTTTAACCCACAACCCAAGTTTGGGCCCTATCCCGGACCATTCCTGCACCGCAAAGAAATAACGTCACTCTATCCTATCAAAAGCCTTCTCCGCATCCAATGCCACAATATCCCCCCCCTTCCTCCGGGGATAGCACCATATTCAACAGGTGCAGCACGTTAGAGGACAAACATCTACCCTTTACAAACCCTGCTTAATCTTCACTCCTCCAATCTGAGCGCCAACACCTTAGCTAGGATCTAGGCATCCACATTCAATAAAGAGATCGGTCGGTATGACCCACACTCCACTGGGTCCTTATCTTGCTTTAATAGAAGTGAGATGGATGCCTGCATCATCGTCTCCAGCCTTGTTACTGAATCCTTAAACATGTCCACCAACAGCGGTACCAGCCGATCAGCAAACTTTCAATAACATTCCACCCGGAACCCATCTGGCCACAGTGCCTTACCAGTCTGCATTCTCCCTATAGCCGTCCATACCTCCTGAACCCCCAATGGCCCTTCTGACCCCGCCATCTCTGTGTGTCCGGTATTAACAACCATGCGCGATGGTGTGGCTTTACATAGAGTTTTTTCTGAAGTTAAATAAAATCAAACTTTCTCATAATCCATCTTAAAAGTCCCAGTGTCGCTGTTGCAAATGATGCATTATATGCAAGTGGAAGCCATAGTAATCAATATGACGCGAGGCAGGTTGAGGTAATGTCAATTGAAGGCTTTATTAAGCAGAACTTTATCCCCAGCAGCGTGGTTACAGAATGCAGCTGCTGAGGGAAATGGAGGGAAAATCTGGGTTCTTATACCGGCATTTCTGGGTGGAGTCCAAAAGGTGGCAGATCCTATCAGGACCTGGCATCCCTCCACCAATAGCCTGTCGACACGTGGTGTACTGTATTATCCCTAATACATACCACCACATAAGCAAAAAATGCTGTTCCACTACATCATTCTCTTCAAAATATTACATTGACTGTAGTGCGCAGTTTTTCAGCAGCCGTCTGGGAACCATACATTATTGACAATGCATTTGCCTCAGCTTTGTTAACATTTTGCATCCCCAGGTAAATGCATACAGCTGTTTGCTGCTTCCTACACTTAAAGTGACAGGCACTTAGTAATGATTAAAGTTAAAGTCTTCCACACTGAACAAATGGAACACAATGGCCAATTGGCTCTTGATATCCTAATGACAGCTGCAAGGAAAAGTTTATTTTAATTAGACGCTGCATTCATTTACATTGCACATTATAATTTCAAGCAATATCCAACGATTCTGAAAGTTATTTACTTAAAAATTCTTTCTGGCATTCTTTTCATAAACCCAGTGTAGCTATTCTACTTGTAGACCAAACAGATTGCTTGATTTGCTGACAAATCTGATAGAAAGCACAGATTATCAAACTATCTGAATTCCTGTTACTGCATTTTGTAATTTTTATTTTAAAAGCCTCCAAATTTTTGCATAGCTCAGTCAGTTCTGAATAATGGCATTTCAAGCATCATTTCAATAAACCTTAATACTTTGTCTCAACAAGCATAGTCATATAGGGCGCGATTCTCCGGAAAGATTTCCAAGGAACTGCCGCAAGCTTCCCGGCGTTCGGCCGGGCGAGGCTGACAATGCAATACATTAATTGGCCCACTTTACGAGGCACCATGGGCTTCATGCCGCAAATGAAGGCTTGCCAGCCGATTTGCCGTGATCATGCTCGCCAGCCCCCCGCTAACAAAGTTGAGCCGCATTTAAACAGCTCTTGCACAGTCAACCCCACTTGTTCGCAGCTATGGCGCCAAGACGACCGGCCCCAAGGTTTGGAGGAGCCTGGGTAGGCTCCTGGATACGGTCGAGGCCAGGAGGGATGTCTTGTTTCTCCGAGAGTCCCGGAGGGTGAGCCACGGGCAGCCAGTGCTGCCAGGGCTGAAATGGCAGCGGCTATCAGCTCGGGCAGTGTGACCAGGAGAACAGGCCTCCAGTGCCACAAGAAGGTCAACGACATACACCGGGCTGCACATGCGAGTTGACACCTTCCCCCCCCTGTCCCACAATCATCGGGAGAGGGCGCAGATGAGCGACGGGGTGCCAGGCATAAGAATCCTCACCACCTTCGAGGAACGGGCCCTGAAGGTGACCAGGGCGGCTGAGGTCAGAGGGGTCACCAAAGCAGATTTCGGCGCACGCCGCAAAGGTGAGGATCCACCGGCCCCACCCGGAGGACCTGTCAAATGTGAGTTGTTATTGCCATACTGACTGACCCATCCCTCTCACTGACCACTTGCTAATTCTCCTGCAGGATCTCCAGCTGGCGGCGCCGGCCTATCCGGTGTGGTTTTCACCCCACCTCGCTTCCCAGGAGAACATCTCCGAGGGGAGCTCCGAGGATGCCACTATTGTTGCCACTATTGACGATGGTAGTCACCAGCTCCCCCCATTCCACCCGATGGGGCGGTACCATCGGGAGAGTGGGGGAATGGTGAACACTTGTATGAGACTCATTAAAGTACCCTCACCACAACCAGTATGACACCTCTGGCTCTTTGTTCCACGATGTGGGCCGACCAGCAATTCCATGCCCCATCCCCCCCAGACATGGAGTCCTGGCTGCTCCCGTTCCCTCACCCGACTCACCCTGCCCACATGGTTCTTTCATTCCCCTATTTCATGCATCAACAGCAGCTTGTCCTGCAACCCCAGGGGCGGCAGCCCAGGAAAGGATGGCACCTCGTTCCTCACGAAGTCCCGAACCTGCAGGTACCTAAACCCATTCCCCCTGGGCAACTCATACACTTCCTCAAAGTCCTCCAACCCCGCAGATTTGCCCCTATAAACGGGTCCCCAAAGTGCTCAATGCCCGCCTGCCGCCACCCCCTAAACCTCACATCCAGCCGTGCTGGCGCAAATCTATGGTTAGCGCTGATCAGTGCCCACACTGAGGCACCCTCCAGCCCCAAATGCTGCCCCCACACCCTTAGGGCCGACACCACAACTGGGCCCACGGAGTACCTGGCCGGCACGAACAGTAAAGGCACCAATAACAAAGCCCTCAAACTCGTTCCTCTACATGAATTCCCGTCCCAGCCTCCCCGAACAGGCGCCGGAATGTGGCGACTAGGGGCTTTTCACAGTAACTTAATTTGAAGCCTACTTGTGACAATAAGCGATTTTCATTTCATTTCATTTCATTATGCTGCCTCCATCCACCCCCACACCGACCCCTCCCCCACACGCCCCCATACTGACGCCCCCTAGCAATATTTTCTTACGTGACACATAGAATGAAATAATTTAACTAAAATGTTTTCAAGGAAGAACTGTATATCCCGTCTTTCACCATAAGACATAGGACTAGAATTAGGCCACTCACCCCATCGAGTCTATTCTGCCATTCTATCATGGCTGATATTTTTCTCGTCCCCATTCTTCCAACCTCAGGACACCTAAAACACTGCCACTGTGTTAATGTAGAAAATGCTGCAGGCTTTTTGTGCACAGTAAGGTGCCACCCGCAGCCATGAAGGAAGTGAAAATGAAATTAAAGCAAATAATGATAATAATCCTTATTATGCTCTCAAACAGTTTTCAGGATGTACCAAAGCACACTACAGCTAATGAAGTATTTCTAAAGCAGAGTCACTGTGATAATATAGGGATAGGCAGCAGATAATTTGCATCCAAAGCAACAACGATGTTGATGGACAGATAATCTGCATTCGGGTTGTTGGTTGATAGAATAAGTATTGACCAGCACACTGGTAGAACTCCCATGCCATGGGATCTTCCCCATGCAGCTAAGAGGGCAGACATGCCTCATTCTAAAGGTAGCACTAACATAGGAACATTGGAACTAGGAACAGAAGTAGGCAATTCCGCCCTTCGGGCTTGCTCTGTCATTCGATCAGATCATGGCTGATCACTTCCTCATCTCAAATCCGCCTCCCTGCCTGTTCCCCATGACCCTTTAACCCATTTTTAAAAATCAGTAATATATCTATCTCCTTCTTGAAACCATTTGATAATTCGGACTCCACCACACTATGGGGCAGCAAATTCCACAAATTCATCATGCTCTGAGAGAAGTAGTTCCTCCTCTTCTCAGTTTAAAATCTACCACCTCTCAAGCTTATATCTGTGACTTGTCAACAGTTCAGTACCCAGTGCGACACTAAAATGGCGTTTATGTGCTCTTGTCTCTGGAATAGTGTTTGAACCCATGGCCTTTTGGCTCGGAGGTGAGGGAGTCCTCAAAACAAACCCTTCCGACTGAAATAAATGCGATTTAAAAAAGGTGCAAACGAGGAAGGCCTGCAAGTGGCTATGTCATTCGTGAATCATGACTTTCATTTCCTCTTCCTATCGGGAGGCCTTGTTTCTTGTCCTTGGGTTACACCTGCGTGACTTTTCTATTCATCCAACACACCTTGGAATGCAGAATATGTGCTTCACAATAAAAGTAAATTTTTTAAACTCGTCTCACTTAACGTGCAAAATAATTGGAAATGTGGATTATCTTCGCAGCGGTGACTACTTGGAATTGCAGCAGCAGTTTTGATACTGATTGGTTTTGGGGCATTTGAAGAAACGCAGTCTTCAAATTGGGAAGAATTACGGTTCGACATTTAGGCTAGAATATTACAGCTATTTCCACCCAACAACTGGAAAAATCAATTATTGTATAGCTTATGAAAAGAAAATATTTACTGTAGTTAGCTGAACTGAACTTGACCACTGGAGCAGACCAAGCCAGACTGACTAAAAATGTGCTGGCCCTTTCAGGCGTAATTTATATTGGCTTTGGAAAATGAACCTAATTAATTACTGTTTGATCAACAGAATTTACAATGACGCACTTGAACAGCTTTTGTGAAGTGCATTCAGAACTTCCACTTGACATTTTGTTCAGATTAACATGCCCGTGGCCCAATGAACTCGATTAGAAGATTTAAAACAGTGCAGGACATCGATGCGTTGTTCGAAATGTGTTTGATAGTTTGTTTCAAATCGTTTAAGAGAAACTTACAATGAAGCAGAGAAGAGAGTTAAATCAAAGTCTGAATTGTCCACAAAGGAAATGTTTTTTGCAGATGCCTTCATGGCAAATATTCGCATCACACTACTGTGAGTGCAAACCCGGGTAAGTCACAAAATCTGTGGCCCCACATTACAATTCCATTAACACAAATATAACAATGCAATGACAAACCTGGATAAAGGCCATTTCACAGCTTCCCTGACAGCGGGCCAAGCACATGCACACAAATGAAATCTGCTGCTTAATGTCACAGCATCGGCACTCTCCCACTAAGAGTACGAAGTGTGTTACATTTGAACAAACAAATGTCATGGGTGAATGGTCAAACATCTGCCGGCACTTGCATAGCTTTGGTACCAAACCCTCTGTCCAACTGCCCTCGAGCCAAAGCAGAGTAAATAACTTCTTTCACGTACAATAGAATCGCATTAAACTTGCCACGGCATTGCCATGAAATACTGAGATGTGGTTCTGTTTGAATGGAACTGTACTTTATCAAACAGAAAACAGACCCGTTCGACTAAAAAGGTTTACATAAGATGTAATGCGCAGAATAACTCACACAATGGAGTGCCACACAATTCGAATGAATGCTTGCGTAGGCAATCCAGTAACATACAGTAAGCTAACAACTTTGTGATTGAATGTTTTGACTGTTTTTGGTTGGATGCGATTTCTCACCTTTTTAATAAAAATGTGTTTTCTTATGTCAAATCAATCCAGGTTTCAAATGGCAGTGAAATGAAGATCAGAGGTGTTTTAGGTGTTGTTTGGGGGATAAATGTTGGCCCCATAACTAGAAGAACTCCTCTGCTCTTCTATGAATAATGCAGTGGGATCTTTTAGGTCCACCTGAGAGGGCAGGTGGGGTCAGGGTTTAACATCTCACCTAATAGTCAAATTTCTAATAGTGCTCCTATTGAGTCACGGCAGACAATGATTACAATAAATCTGAAGTGAAATAGCAATATCCTGCACTCATTTGGATACCAAATATTTTTATTCTATAGGAACAGCTCTTCGAGCGTCAGAGGATAAAAACCAAGAATGGCTATAAAATACCCAAAATGGTGGCTGCTATTCATAGATATTCATAGAATTTACAGTGCAGAAGGAGGTCATTTGGCCCATCAAGTCTGCACCGGCCCTTGGAAAGAGCACCCTACTCAAGTCCACTCCTCCACCCTATGCCCATAACCCAGTAACCCCACTTAAACTTTTTTTAAAAACTCAGGGCAATTTAGCATGGCCAATCCACCTAACCCGCACATCTTGAGACTGTGGGAGGAAACCGGAGCACCCGGAGGAAACCCACGCAGACACGGGGAGAACGTGCAGACTCCGCACAGACAGTGACCCAAGCCGGGAATCGAACCTGATGGACATCAATTCAGTTGAGACGCTGAGTAGTAGTGAACCGATGCTTTAATAGACTAAAGGTGTGCCAACCTGTAGCTCCTCCTGCACTGCAAGACTGCCCCAGATCAACGGGCTTTATACCTCCTCAGAGGGGCGGAGCCAACAGCAGCACCAGTAACAACAATCCAACAGTACAATAGCAACAACCAATAACAGAACAGCAATAACAGTCAGTATATACAACAGTGGAGATAATGATAGTACTAGAACAGTAGAACAATAGTGAACATATATACAGCCTTACGTAGCCATACGTGGCTCACCACAGAACCTGGGACCCTGGAGCTGTGAAGCAACTGTGCTACCCACTGTGCTACCGTGCTGCCCTAATCTCAGGTTCCCTTGTGGCTTCTTAGGATCATGGAAACATAGAATCTACAGTGCAGAAGGAGGCCATTTGGCCCATTGAGCCTGCACCGGCCCTTAGAAAGAGCACCCTACATAAGCCCATGCCTTCACCCTATCCCTGTAACCCCACCTAACCTTTCGGACACTACTGGGCAATTTAGCATGGGCAATCAACCTAACCTGAACATCTTTGGACTGTAGGAGGAAACCGGAGCACCCGGAGGAAACCCACGCAGACACGGGGAGAACGTGCAAACTCCACACAGTCACCCAAGGCCGAAATTGAACCCTGGACTCTGGAACTGAGGCAGCAGCGCTAACCACTGTGCCACCGTGAAGCCGGTGAGCAGTACATAAATTTCTTCACACTGTTTTCGGTAAAGAATGAGACGTAAAAGACAATTTTCAGTATTTCTTTGATGCTCTGTTCGGCTCTCGGTGTTTATGCCGTTTTGCTAGACATCGTTGTCTCATGCTCTTTACATTCTCGTGGCTTTGTGTGTTGGTGGAGTTACACTTCATTCCTTTTTTTCTCCTTCAAAATTTTTTCAAGCTGAAGCAAGCCATAATCCAAGCTGTGCCGTCAAGTGTATGAAGTGATAATGCACTAACTGCTTCTTTTCTTTACTTGTTGAGACACGCTTCTGACAGTTTGACATGCGACAGACTCGAAATGCATAGACAGGCAGGAGCTTTAATTTATTTCGTGATTACAGTGAGAGGCTAGGACCTGCAATGCTGTTATCATTAAGTAAAGTAGCAACTCACAAAAGTAAAGACAACAAACTGATCTTTGTCTACCTGGCACAGATTGTTACATTTTGTAATTCATTAATTTGTTAGTTCATTGGGACAATACCATACAAAACATTACATTAGAGTATGCATGCAATCAAGAGGAACCAGTGTATTTCGCCATCTAAGATGCAGTGGCAGTGCCATATGCTGCATAGAATACCAGACTGGAGCCTACATTGAGACATGCATGTTTTCACTTTAAATGTATTTTTATCATAAACAGAATTTAAATTCTAGTGGATTTTTAAAGAGCACCACCAATTCATACAAGGTAACAGAAAGTGCTCGTCAAGTAACAATTCTTTAAAAGAAGTACACACCAAAGTTAAAAAGGCAAATGGTGTCAGTCATTATAAGGTGCTCTATGGTTGCAAATCCAGCAGGTGGCAGGTGTTGCAGCCTGGAAAGTTCAGTAGTTCCTCCGCAGTTTTACTTTAAACAAATCAATTACAATATAACAGAGACATAATTAATGCCCTTGTTTAGGAAGGGTGCCAGAGCCTGTGAGCTAAGGCAAAGAATAGCTGCTTGTTAGGTGCTTTGAGCAATGTCATAATTATTGTTGGTGGAAGGGTTATATTCAGCAGCACTCTCAATATCCTCCAAAACACAGAACGATACCACAAGTGCACAGGCATATACATGCGACTGGATACAACTGGAGCAGCCAGTGTGTGTGTGTGTGTGTGCGTGCGTGTGTGCGATGCATGTGCGTGGCTTGCTTCGCCTGGACTGTCCATTACCACTTACTTGTCTGAGGCAAAGGTCAGATTGTTTTTCAGTATAAGCAGCCAAGGCAAATTCACAACGACATGTATTGTTTGAGGGCATTTGATTACCCCAACCGGCCCAAGTGCTGACCTTGCTGACAATGCGCGGTGTTATGGAACTTTGTTGGCTATTTTAAAAGATTAAGGGAGATGGGGTTCAACATAATGGACAAAAAAAGGAAGCAACTCAAGTGTCAAACGAGGTGAATATTTGCTCAAAGATAATTAATGCCACCTATATTTCTAATACTATTGAAAGGGCTCCTCTATGGACACTTGTATATCTTGTTTGATTAAACCAAGTGCATTTGTGTTTGTCAGTGATTGAGCGAAGAAACATAAGATGGCCCACGATGTAAACAAATCAAGTCTACTGACACTAAAAGGGACAAACAGACTCCAGGCAACGCCTTGGCCTTCATCATTCCACCACATATATTCACTGCCTGTTAATACACAGAAACATTGATCTAAGGTTGAACCTGGTGCCTCAAACGATCCCCCTTTCCATTAATTAAAGTTAGTACACCATTGTGAGTTTATTGCTATTGTGTGAGTCAAATAGTGCTTCAACCTCAGAAGTACAGTTATTTTCCTTTATAAATCATAAGGTCGATGGTAACACAGTTGACATATGGCTATCACAGTAGCGTTGCAACAATATTCAAACACAGCTGGAAGAGGGGAGAAACTGGAAACAGATCAATCCTGCCGGATTCTCACCTATTCTGCACCTCAATCAAACTTCCAGTCAAGGCAGCCCAAGTGTCTCTCACAGCAAACAGCTAGGCGCTTTACCCATGAATGTTTGCTCATGGAACACGCAATAGCACAAATTTCCATGATACCTACCAGTGATCGTGTTCATTGAAAAGGGGCGGCAGAGGCAGGCACATTCTGGGCCGCCTGGAGGCCACTGCTTAAAGGGGGATCCGCTGTGTTTTCTGAAGGTGGAATTAATTTTTACTTGGCTCTCGGTGTAATTTTAACTTTGCTCTTTGTCCTTCGGTGTCTTCCCTCTCTGTTGACTGCAAAGAACCTCATGTGTACCAGCTCAAAAAAGAGCTGAGGAATTGTCCTGGTCCTCCGGCCAATATTCATCACTCGCACATCATTTCTATGAATAGATTGTATGGTCATTATTACACTGAGGATATCTATACATATATTTATGTCTCTTGATCAGTAGTATAATATTCTAAGCATAATCACAGAAGTTTCAACATTCTCAGAATTGTAATGCTTTGTTTAGTGGATGGACCTGTATTGCTAACACTGCTGCATGAACTTGGCCGGAGAGGGAGACAATGTACTACAGCAGGCATTTTTGCCTGTGAATGTGGTTAGTTGGCAAATCTTTCACGGATCCCAATCAAACATGGTACAAAAGTTCAAGGGATCAGTACCTTTAATGCCAAGGATCTTGAGCCAGACACAATTATGTCATCATGTTACACAAACTGTGTCTGGGTACAAAGGACCACATTCTGAGAAAACCATATTTAGTTAGTTCACTGAATGGGGATCTGCTATTGCATTTAAAAGATTATTCATCTCCTGGATTACTCTACTTCTCTTTATTGCAGTAAACTTACTTTCTCCTGTTTACCTTTGCAGTGCTGCTGGGGAATGTGGGGTAGGGGATGATATGCGAGTGGAGGGGGGGGGGCGGGGAAGGTGATTGGTGGTGGGTAGAAGAGATAGAAGATTCCAGAGTTAAGTGATCAAGGCCATTAAACAGACCAAGTCAGCAGAGGGAGGAAGAAGTAGTAGGCTTAAGGTGGGGGAGGAGGGGGGTGGGGGGATGATATTGACAGCCGGACTTCAATGTGGGGCTCCAAACATTCAAGACTTTGCAAAGCTGCAGACTTCCCAAAAGATAACAACATCCTTAGGTGGAACCGCCGATTGAAAGAGACATGGTGTGTCACACTGTCCTCCATGAAACACACAGTTTTTAAAGCTGATGTAGCCAGGTTTAGAGATACATTTTCAGCTTTGTCTTGGCCACATCGCTGTGGCCACCATCTCTGTGGACCAAGTGGTCACGTGAGAACGTGATGATGTGGCTACATAAAGAGGTCCCATGGTGGGGGCAGGGGTTATCCCCAGGGCAGGGCACAAGTGTTGAAACAGCTGCTCAGTGGGTGAAGACTCCTTGTTGAAAATCCTTGCTGTCAGGGATTTGGGAACGCACAGCATCTATGTGGTGTCGGAAGTTGGCAGTACAGCACAAGGACTTTGCCACATTGCCCCACTCAGCTTTGATGAAAATATTGTGGATAATTGGGAAAGGTTTGAGACGGAGTGGCGTATTTACAATGGTGCTGCATGGTCTGACAAGTCAAAAAGGTACAGGTTTCTACTCTATTAAACTTAACGGACCCCGAGGCTGTCAAGAAATTCGGGTTGTTGGAGGAAGAAAAAGAGGACCCTGAAATAATCCTAAACTAGTTTGAGAATATCTGCCTTACGTCAAAAACCATGATCCTCATTAAACATGCGTTCAAATTAACAAACCAGAGAACCGATGAATTCATACAATCACACACGGCCACCCTGAAAATATTAGTGTGCATTTGGAACTCTCACTGATGAACTAATCAGGAATCAAATAGTTTGTGGAATTCAAAGTGATTTAGTCTGCAAGCAACTTCTGCAGGAGAAGGACCTAACATTAAAAGCAGCCATCAGCATGTGTATGTTAAACAAACAATCAGAAAAGTGAAGCAGAGACGTTGGGAACAACTTTTCAGCAGCTCGCCGCAGCGCAGTGTGGCCGATAGAAGCTGGGAGACCCCGCTCCCAGAATCTACCTGGCTCGCAATGCCTCACAAGCTCTATGGGATTACTTTTTAGCAAACCTGCATATTAAAGCGAGACAGCTAGTCTCACTTTAATGTGCAGATTCGCGAGGTACCTGAAGCATGGGATGTATCTCCTTCACCTTCACCTCAGGCGAGCGGCATTCGGTACTGATATCTACAAATGGGGACCAGATGGAATGGCACTCGTGGGAGGTTCCCAGGGGATCGAAGGCCCCCTGTGCATGTCCTTTGGACAGCATGGAACCCTGGCACTGCTGGTGTCACCAGCTGGGTGCCAGCCCAGCACTACCAAGGTGTCCAGGTGGCACTGCCAAGCTGGTATTTTTTGCATGGTGGTAATTGGGGTGGGTGTTGTGGTGGTGTGAGATGTTGCGGGAGGGGGGAGTGGGGAGATGGGACCCTTCCAAAGTGTTTTGGGGTGGGGGGGTTGGGGATCGCTTTGGAGGCTCCAAAGATCAGGATGTCATTTAAAAATGGCCTCCTGATCTCTCACGACACTGAGGCCGGTGAGTGGATCTCCTCAGTGCACAAAACAGGGCTATGTGCAGCCTCGGCCACGCCTTACCCTCTCAGGCCCCCCTATCTAACGTGAGTGCCGTTTTATAGCATTGTGTTTCACGGCGCTGTGTGCCGTGGTCTTTGTTCACATTTCGGCCCATTCAGAGGTAAACAGAATTATTTGGACTGCAGAGATGCCCTGCTCCAACTGCAGTGGCCAAATCCCCCCGAACAGTTTGCCCTGCACATGGTAAAATATGCAACAAATGTGGGAAATGGAATCACAACGTTAAGTGCTGCGGATCGAAACCATGGCAGCCCTCCCTGCCACCAGCAACATGGAGGCTGGTCAGTTCCCCATGGGTAGGAACGTCAGTAAAGTGAATGAATTGGAGCTCAGCCAAAGCATCAAAGCTACAGAGCCTCCAACAACACTCTACTGCGAGAGTGCCGACACCGTCAGAGAAAAGCACTGAGATCTTCATCACATTCAACATCATTTGCTGTAGCGCAAGACTAAATGTAAAGATTGACACTGTAGCAAAGTGCAACGTATTATCCAGCTGAATGTTACAGGAACTAGATGCATGTGCAGCACCAGACACCAGAAACCATGGTTTTTGATGGACAAACCGTCCACACCGAAAGTGTGCGGCACACAGGGCAATTTCAAGTTTCATACAGTTTACCAGAATGTAAGGCCACAACTAGGTCTTTGGGACAGCATTACATTGGTGCTCATTGAACTTGGCCCAAAAGTGCATGCTTTACAACACTAAGACCCAGATATAAGAGTGAACAAAGACCTCTGCAACTGTGACATAATTCGTGAGCAACTAGATGTATACTACATGAGACTGGATGATTCGGTACGACTAACAGTTTGTGCTCTGAGAAGAGCACCAATAGCTATGAAGGAGAAAGGCATTCATGAGCCACATTGGATGTCAACACTGGGTGTCTTAACTGCGTTAGACAAGGCCACAAATGGGGTTCAGCAATGGTGGCCGCAGTAAAGAAAGACGGCACAGACAGGATTTGCATTGACCCAGTGCCCTTGAAGAAGGCGCTGCTCAAACCTCATCACCCATGAAGACAGTGGAACAGGTGACAGCAGACATGCCAAATGCTAAGATGTTCAGCATGCTTGATGCAAAATGGGAGTTCTGTCAGATCCTGTTAGATGAGCAATTCTCGAAACCAACCACATTCATGTCTCCGGTAGGCAGATATTGTTTTCTTTGTATGCCCTATGGGATCTCCACTGGCAGTGCGGTCTTCCAGAGGTGCATTGAGCAACTCTTTGCAGGCCAACCGTGCAAGATCATCATTGATGACATCCTGGTGTCGTACTCTGCAAGAACGTGATGCATGTCTTTGTCTCGTCCTTGACAGAATCAAGATCATACAACAGAAGTGTAACCCTATGAAATGCAGATCCAGGATCAACCAGGATCCTTACGGGTAGCATTTACTCACAGCCGATGGTGAAAAGCTTGATCGAGACAAAACAATGGCTGCATGACAGATGGCCAGTCATGTGAATAAGCATTTTCTTGGTATAACAAATGATCTTTCTAAGTTCATCCTGTGATTTAGTGACCTCACTGGACCTCTTCATCAACTGTGGTTATGTGCATCAATGTAAATACATGTAGGCTAGCTAGACACTAGAGGGAGCACAAGAGACATCACACACGCACGCACTCAACCAATAGACCAAGTAGATAGGACACGACCAATAGACATTCACGATACACAAGGAGGTGACATGACCACAGGGGGTTATTACACCAACCCATATATAAAGGACACCACACACATGATCTGCCTCTTTCCAGTGGAGACAGTCAGTGAGTACAGACACAGGGTTGATTCAATATTACACCCACCACGTGGATTGCAGCAACTGTTAGTCAATCTGGGTAGCTATAGTAGGATTAGCAGTAGTGTCGAACCCGAGTAATAGAAGTGTAAATAGTTTAATAAACGTGTTGAAGTTATCTCCACGTCTGAACCTTCCTTTGTCAAGTGAACCACAAGGAAGCCGCTTATGTTATACATACAACATAACAAATCATGATACCAGGAGTAAACTGTTTCAATCCACATAGCCATACCTCAGCGTACAGTGACAACCAGCAACGATACCCAGGCAAGATGTTCGAGATCCGGGTTCTGCAGCAGCTCCAGTGCCACAGCAATCTCCGCGAAAACTGGCGGGCATTCCGGCAAAAGTTTGAAATCTTCCTGGTGGCAGCCGAACTAGAAGAACTGGCCGATGCTGAAAGGACAGAGCTTCTCCTCACCATAGCCGGTGCCAGTGCAGAAGAAATCTTTAAAAAATTCAAGTTCTCCAAAGGGCAAAACAGGAGCGACTTCCAGGCAGTCCTGGACGAATTCGGCAAATAATGTGAGGAAAACACACTCCAACCAGCAAGAAAAGGTAAAAGAAGCGCCAGTACTCACCACGATGCCGAGATCCCAGAGCAGAGAACAGTTTTGATCGGCGGCCATCTTTCTAAAGGGTCTGCACTTGCACAGTTGCGCGAGAAGCGCACAGAACGGGAGGGTCCGTTTGTGCATGCGCGAGACGCCGTGTATGCGCAATCACAAAAACGGCCATCGGTAAAGGAACAGCGATCTGCGCATGCGCAATCGCTTCCTACGCGGTACGTCACATGCGTCATGACGTCAGAGGCCCTGGACCACGCCCATTTAAAGGGGAAACGTCTCAAATCAAAGAAAAAATCTTTTAAAGCCTTCCTTCACCTGGAATAACAGCACAATGCCTCAAATTGAACCAGGAAATTAAATTAACCTCCGAAGAACCCTGCAACAAGCAGTTACCTACGCTCAAAACGATGATTCCGACCTTGAATACTTCAATAACGACCTTTTCATTTTCTCTGGACCTCGCGGGCCCAATGCCAGCTCCGACGCAAACAGTGATGATATGGTCCTAGAAGACAACGACACAGACGAACCTTTCACCTTGGGAGTCTACCCCAGTACCAAATCCGAACCGCAACTAGACGTGTTGCACATTGGCGACCCCCATACTGAATCCGACACAGACGCGGTTTCGTTCTTCAGATTTGAGGATCTTCAGCCCAGCAGATATGACATCCCAACTCGTGAGTGCAGGATGATGCTGCAGCCTCAAACCAGGAGACAGAGAGCGGTACAAGCCCACAGAGAGCAGCCTGCTGCCACACAGAGCGTGTTCCACGCACCGCTCAGGGTTCCCGACTCTTCGAAAGAAGACATGCAAGACTCCACACCGCAGTCCTTGCATGAACAAGAAGTGACTCCAGTGTCACAAGCCTCCACAGCGAGCTCGTGGACAGACTCCATGATAGAAGAAACGTAAGACTCCAGAGCGTAGTCCTTGCACACACAAGAAGTGACTCCAGTGTCACAAGCCTCCGCAGCGAGCTCGTGGACAGCCTCCACGATAAAAGCAACGCAAGACTCCGACGCGCAGTCCTTGCAGGAACAAGACCATGAGGGTCTAGCAACCTCCTCTGACCAACTAGCGGCAGACGATGCAAGTCTGCCATGCTCAAGTAAACAGCAAGAAGACTATGACAATCTACCACGCTCCAGTGCACAGCAGGACGACCATGACGGTCTATCATGCTACAGTGAGGAACAAAGCGACGATGACAGTCCAAGTCCAAATGAAGGACAACTGCAAGACAATGACAGTCCACCCACATTGTTTGCACCATCAGATGAAGACTCTGACAATTTACCCAACCCAAGTGAACAACAAGCAGCCACTGAGGCTCTACCCACGGTATGTGAGACGAGTGACGACAGCATCCCACTTCCCATGCAAGATGTGCAAAGTGACAGACCTCAGCTAGTGTGTACAGAGGCACTCGACGATCACTGTGAGACCACTGGTGACTCCGGTGACACCATGATACTTACACCCTCATTCGCTTGAACTTCTCCACAAGTCAATGTATTCCTGCATGTTCTGACTCCAGACGTGCAGCTTCAAGAAATCTCAGCTGACTCCAGTGAACCTGCTAAGACTCCGGACGGGGAGCATCAACAAACCAACACTGACTCAGTTAAAACAGACCAGACTCCAGATGGGGAGCAACCAAACGCCGACTCTGATTCACGTAAGCCAGACTTTACTCCAGACAGGGAGTGCCGCAACCTCAGTGATGGCCCGCTCAGGGTGACAGCAGATGCCACAACAACAGGAGATGGATCACTTAACAATTACACTGGGTCAGTAATAACAAGCAGCGGCTACAGTCCAAGAGGAATACATCAATATTCACCACAGCTATATCCACACATTTCTTCCACACCAGCAGTGCAGCCAATCACAGCTCATGCTGGGCAAACCCAGTATTCAGGCATGCAGCAGCCAGCAGTCTATGCATCATATTCTCAAACAGGCCAGCACTACGGATTGCCCACTAATGGAATCAAGACCGAAGGAGGACTCCCGCAAGTGCAATCTGCACTGCACACTGGATGCCTTAGTTACAGCCCAGGATTTGCTGCATCACAGCCTGGCCAGGCGGCATTTTCCTAACAGAAGCAAGGTTCTAGTTTCACACCATAACCAGGTATTTATGAGAGCAGCAATTCTGTTTTCAATTCGACAAGCTTCAAAGGTTCTCAGCAGGATCACCCTTCCAGCACAGCATGTGGCCAGAACCAGTATGTACAGTTTATCCAACTTCAACATATGGCACATCCATGACCACAAATGCTACTGCTGATGGTACCTCTTCAACGTCAACACTTTATCAGCTACAAGATGCCATCCGACAGCACCATCACAAACATCGAAAAAAGAATGGGACTCCAAATCAGACAGTGAAGTGATTTGACCACTTCTTGGTTCCTGTGGCACAGGGACGTTGATGGTGTTCATAACCAAGAGAGACATTTGACCATGATGATTGATGGTTTTTGGACTCACACGAATGATTTGGACTTATTGTTTAATCACTGTTCCCATGTCTTGTATATACCTTCCCTTATCTACCTGTTCTTTGTTCAATTTTCTCAAAGTGTGCAGAACATATGTAACATATAAAAAAGGGGGGATGTGGTGATGTGCATCAATGTAAATACATGTAGGCTAGCTAGACACTAGAGGGAGCACAAGAGACATCACACTCACACACTCAACCAATAGATCAAGTAGATAGGACACGACCAATAGACATTCACGATACACAAGGAGGTGACATGATCACAGGGGGGCATTACACCAACCCATATATAAAGGACATCACACACATGATCTGCCTCTTTCCAGTGGAGACAGTCAGTGAGTACAGACACAGGGTTGATTCAATATTACACCCACCTCGTGGATTGCAGCAACTGGTTAGTCAATCTGGGTAGCTATAGTAGGATTAGCAGTAGTGTCAAACCCGAGTAATAGAAGTGTAAATAGTTTAATAAACGTGTTGAAGTTATCTCCATGTCTGAACCTTCCTTTGTCAAGTGCACCACAAGGAAGCCGCTTATGTTACACCCACAACATAACAAATCATCAACTTGTTCAACAGAATATCAAATGGTCTTGGCAAGAGCACGACACTGTGGTCTTCAACAGACTCAATCACTCTCAGCCCCACTGGTACTACTTGTTTGGGCATTCATACTTATATCAGTAGATGCCTTCCAGCATGGGCTTGGCACAGTCTGTATACAGAATGGCAGACCAATAGCCTTTGCTTCAAGCGCCCTCACTGACACTGAGACTCATTATGCACAGGTTCGAAAGGGAACTTCTTGCTTTAGCCTTCGCCTGTCAGAAATTTCATGACTTCATCTGTGGTTGCCCTGCAGTTGTTGAAGCAGATCATCAGCCACTTATAACTGTCTTTAAAAAGTCGCTTCGCACTGTGTCTGCACGATTGCAACGTGTGATGTTAAAGTTGCAATGTTACAAACTCAGCATGGTCTGCAAACGTGGCAAAGAGCTGTACTTGGCTGATGTCCTCTCCAGAGCCTTGTTACCCTCTACAGAGCAGGCAGATTGTGAGAAACACACAGTCATAATGCTGTTCTCTCATCAAATTCAGCAACTCACTTACGGGCAGACATCACACACAGCCAATTGCATGATGTCACCATGAGGAGTTGGCCTGAGTCCTCAAGGAAGCTTCCCCACGAGCTCCGCACATTCTTCGCCATCAGAGATGAACTAACCGTACAGGATGGGCAAATACTGCATGGCCAGCTATTCATCATCGCTACTGCTCTTCAAGATACACCCCAGTTTGGAACTGACCAGATACAGGTCCAAGGAATCACTCTACTGGCCCTTTGTATATGCAGAGATGGAAAGGGGAGTCTCCAGGTATGTACCACGTAATGCACTCAAGCTGCACCAAGCAAAAGAACTGTTGCATTTAAACGTGGTCCTGGACCTCCCATGGTCATTCACAGCAGCTGACATCTTTGAATGGAATGGCAAACAACATTTAGTCTTAGTTGATTTGTATTCCAGGTGCTTTGAACTTTAATACCTGCCAAACATGGTAAGCCTCACAGTCATTGTCTAGCTCAAGAGACAACTTAGCCATAAACAGAGACTCATAACAGACAGTGCTCGCCAATTCACCTCCACAGAATTTCGGAACTTTGCAGGCACATGGGACTTTGAGCATATCACGAGCCACTCCCTATATCTACAGTCAAACAGTTTGGTGGAGCCTGGCAGTTGGCTCAACCATGCATCTTCCAGAGAAATGTGCCCAGTATCGCATAGATTATTATGTTGCACTCCTCAACCTACAAAATCTACCACAACGGGCCCTACCCTCATCAGCACAACGACTCATTTCCAGGTGCACAAGGACCACAATTCCTACTGTTAAGGACGCTGCAGCCTAAACTTGAAAGCAAAGTGAAGGATGCCCTCGCGCAACGCCGATTGGGAAGCAAAATGCACTACGATCGAGATGCTCACAGACTTGTCTAACATCTGGTCAAATGGTCAGGTTCCAGACAGTACGTGACCGTGACCAGCTGGCGGTGGTACTCAGCCATGCGCCACAACTAAATAGTAAAGTGGTAACCTCGGACTGTGTCCACGCAACCGCCAGCGCCTTCTATAGGTATCAGAACCAGCACCAACAGATGACACAGCGCGTCAGGCACTTGGCCTATGGCACAGACCCCCTATATCAGTGGGCATGGAGACTACTCCAGAGCCCAACACAGTGAGTCCTGCACCTACAAAATACAGGCAGCACAGTGGTTAGCACAACTGCCTCACAGTGCCAGGGACCTAGGTTTGATTCCTGTCTTGGGCGACTGCCTGTGTGGAGTTTGCACATTACCCCGGTGTCTGCATTGGTTTCCTCCAGATGGTTCGCTTTTCACCCACAGGCCAAAGATGTATAGGTTAGGTGGATTGGCCAAGCTAAATTGCCCCTTTGTATCCAAAGATGTGCAAATTAGGTGGAATTACAAGAGAGGGCGTGGGGAGTGGGCCTAGGGAGGGTGCTCTTTCAGAGGACCAGTGCAGAGTCAATGGGCCGAATGGCCTCCTTCTTCAATGTACGCATTCTATGGATTCTATAGATTGAACACACTGAAGTGACGTTCCAGGTCACTACATTAAGGACACTACCAATCCGCACAGCCACAGGCCTGTGCAAACCAAACACAAGGGGCGGGATTTTCTGATCCCGAGGCTAAGTGCTGACGCCGTCGTAAACGCCTTCGCGTTTTACGACGGCATTAACAGGCCCCCAGGATCAACCATCCTCTGCCTCACAGGGGGCCAGCACGGCACTGGAGCGACTCATGCAGCTCCAGCTGCCGATACCGGCAACAAAGGGGCGCCGCGGGTCTGCGCATGCATGCTGCGGCCGGCACGAATTAGCGCATGCACGTTACGACCGGCGTGAACTTGCGCATGCTCGCTAGTTGCCTTCTCTGCGTCAGCATCGACGCAACATGGCGGAGAGCTACAGCGGCCTGGCGCTGAGTAAAATAGGCCCCCACCAGGAGAAGCTGGCCCACCAATCGGTATGCCCCGATCGCGGGCCAGGCCACGGTTGAGGCCCCCTTTGGAGTCGGATCCCTCTCCCCCACCAGGCACCCCCCCGCAGGATGAACGGCAAGGTCCCGCCGGGTAGGACCACACATGAACAATGCCGGTGGGACTCGGCTTATCTCAGCGGCCACTCGGTCTAACGCGTGTGGAGAATCGCCTGGGGGGGGGGGCCGCGTAGAGCAGCCCCTGACCGGCGGCGTGCCGACCGGCGTCAGAGCGGTGTCACATGAATCGCGCCCCCCCCCCGGCGATTATTCGACCTGGCACGGGGTCGGAAATCCCGCCCAAGGTTCTAGGTCTTTATTACCACTTAACCTAGAACAGGTTTTCGAACTTCAGCCTTCTATAACAAAAGGAGTTTGGTGGGGTGGGGGGGGGGGGAGAAGGAGACATGATGAGCTATGCACCAACTGCAACTGCTGAACCCGTGCCTCACAACATATGTAAATAGTTATGCATTGTTAGCTTTTTAACTTATCCGTTTGTGCATAGTTTCCTACTGTGCACACTGTTACATCTCATGCCACTGGGGTTCCAACTAAACGGGGAAGATGTAGACCAAGTGGTCACATGAGAACATGATGACATGGCTACCAAAAGAGGCCCTGTAGCAGGGGTGCAGGAGTTATCCCCGGGAGCACAGGCAGGGCACAATGTTGAGGTAGCTGGTAAGCTGGTGAATAAAAGACTCTTTGCTGCATATCCAGGCTGATGCACTATCAATTACCACAAAGACGAGAGTCGTGAATAATCGAGGCTTTATTGAGCAAAGATGTTGTGCCTCCTGTAGCTGGAACCAGAATGGCTGCAGCACCGGCGAGCACACACATTTATACGCCACCTACTGGGCGGAGCCAGCAGGCAGGGATTTACCCATGTACCTTGATTATACGTGTCTTACCGTAATACATATAATACTGCTAGTGGTGACTACCACACATGCTGTCAGTGATTTGGGAAGCCATAACATCTACAACCTCTTTTTTAGAGAATCAAAATAGCTCTTATGATAACTTAGCTCCAGTTTCCTGTCCTCCTTTGCGGGGCAACCTTGGCTTCTATTCAATATCTCGCCACAGCAATTGATCTCTTAGTGCAGTGCCACTGGAAATCTTGCGTGGAAAGGATTTTGAGCCATATAACTTTCCAGCAAATCACTTTAAAAACAAGGTTAGGTATTCTAACCCAAAGCATCTCTGTGTAGTGTGTCACATGGTTAAGAGGTGACATCATCAGAGGCATTTGGGAGATTTCCCTACCTTCCACTTTGGACTGTGAGCAAGCAGGACTTCTCGAATAAAGTCGCACTATCTTTGGAAAATTTTCATCCTTTGTATCTACTATAATGAAAGAGCAGGACCCTGTAGCCATCTGGGATGGCCACTTCCTGATTACAAAATGGACACTTTGCAAAGATTGCAAATGGAAATGGACAATGCTGAGAAAACAAGCAGGTTCAGAGCCTGTCTGTATATTGGAGCCGCAGCTCCCAGACAAGACCAAAACTGTAGGCCCATTAACATACTAATGGCCCATCTCCGGGAACAAAAGAGTAACATTTGAGTAACCGATACTAAGGCAGACACCCCGACGCCAGAGGAGACCGAAACAAAGCAGGCCAACGGCCACCTAGGACATGCCCAGCCATCAGGGCACCCACCCCTTTATTAGACGAAATCAATAGGAATGATCAAGAAACGGCCCAATTGATTTGGGCCAAGTTCAAGGTCCACCCAAAAGAGCGCGAAGCCCCTTTGGGTATAAGAAGAAGGCCCCGAGAGAGAATCGCTCTCTTGGACTTGGCTCCCACAGCGGAGAGACCTGTCCACTAGTTGCACCAGAAGCAAGTAAGTCCAAGGTCAACGCTCGCTACCAGACGGACAACCTTAGCTGTTCACCTTCACCACTCCGACCCCAACAGCCTCAGATCCGAACAACGGCCATTGTTCCTCTGACTGAGTGGGCGCCCGAAGCTAAGTATAGGCTTGAGCAGTAGTGATAGTTCAGTCTGTCGCGTTTCATGCATGAGTAGATATTAACTGTGTGTGTAAATAAATAAGCATTGACTTTGAACTAACTAACTGGTGTACCGAGTCTTTGATCAGTATTCGGTTTTGAACCTTGTGGCTGTATCGAAAGATACCTGGCGACTCGGGAGCAAACGTAATTAGAATTAAGAAAGGCGACCATATTGACCGCCATATTCAGAGCCAACCAAAGAGAGCAACAACACCTAACATAACAGTCAAGACAAAGCTGGTGATGAGGACGGTTTTCCAATTAAAACAGTCAGAAGAAACAATTTAGACCTGGACCACGAATCAAGGATCGATTTTCAAGGAGACCACTCCACCATCGATTGAAGTATGGTAATCTAGCTGTTGGAAACAAATTTTAGCCTTCGCTGAGGGTGTTCCTTAATTTTAAAATTCATAAAAAGCATGATTCCTTAATAATTTTTTACTCGACCGCAACCTCAGGAACACTCGGAGATTCGGAGTGGGGAAAATACCAATGAAACATTTTCAGCCAGCGAGTGGACTCCAAGAAAGCGAGCAAAAAGAGAAAATATGGGGGTAGGCTGCGTAAAATACGCATTTGCTTACCAACTCTAGGGAGTCTTTTCTAGTTGCGTGCCTTTGCACATGGCGGGCTGCAGCATTGGATCCACAAACTTAATGGGAGCTGCTTTTGGAAAAGCAACTGCTCAAAAAGGAAAAGAAAAGCAAACAAAACACAATAATAACCAGGATTAGGCAGAATTAAAGCTGAAATCCTTTGGTTTTAAAACACATTGGTGTTTGCAAAAAAAAAAAAGATAATTATTTTTTCTAAAAGTCACAATCCAACCAAGACAACAAATTAGAGGGGAGGAAAAGTTAAAGAAAGTACTACAACTTCAGAACAAGTAACTACGATAGCGGGAAAAGGTGGTACACTGGAACAATTCGATGAGAATGCAGAAGCTTGAAGCTCCTATGAAGAGGGATATCAATATTACCTTGTTATAAACAGGATAGCAGATGAATTTGAAGTAGTAACTTTCTCTGAGGGCGGCATGTGGAACAGTGGTTAGCACTGCCACCTCACAATGGACCCGGGTTCAATACCAGCCTTGGGTGACTGTCTGTGTGCAGTTTGTACGTTCTCCCTGAGTCTGAGTGGGTTTTCTCCAGTGCTTGCTTTCCTCCCACAGTCCAAAGATGTGCAGGTTAGATGGATTGGACATGTTACATTTCCCCTTAGTGTCCACAGGTTAGATGGAGTTACGGGGATAGGGCGGGGTAGTGGGCTTAGGTAGGGTGCTCTTTTGGAGGGTTGGTGCTGACTCAATAGGCTGAATGACTCCTTCTGCACTGTAGGGATTTGATGAATAGGATGGAAACCTTTCACCCCACTACCCTGGACACAGCATAACAAAATAAAACAATCAAGTCAGAGGGAATACAGCTATAATACGTTTTAAGGGAAGAAGGCAAGGCTGGATGGCCTCTACTTTAATGCCAGGAGTATTACAGATAAAACAGATGAGTTAAGGGCAAGGATTGACATGTGCATTATGTGGAATTGTGATATAGTAGCCATCACAGAGACGTGGTTGAGAAGGGGCAGGATTGGAAACTCAACATTCCGGATTATAGAATCTTCAGGCGAGACAGGGGAGGGAATAAAAGAGGAAGAGCTATTGCATTATTAGTTAAGGAGTCAGTTACTGCAGTAAGGAGAGATGATGGGCGCGATGTAACCAAAAATAATCAGAGTCCGTTCTGGGCACGAATATCCACACACGCCGGGATCGACTCTGCACTTTGTTGCCATTTCGGCTCCTGGCGGGGAAGCACCCCCCTACCCCAAGGCCGCACTAAGCGTCATTTCCTACGCTGCAGAGCTCCAGTGCAGGAAGAGATCGGAACCCCTAATCTGCTGACCCTCCCAACGTTACAAATCACCAAAATGGGGTCCTTGAGCACCCCCCCCGCACCCCACCTCACATGAGCAGGGTGCCACTGGGCCCGATTCTGGCACAAGCAAAATGCCAATCTAGCACCTTTCCACTGCCAGTTGCCACACTGGCGGTTCCCCTGCCAGCCTAGCAGTACGACCCAGGCACTGGCAGTGCCAGTATGGCAGCGTCAGGGTGCCCAGGATGCTATTCTGCCTGGAGGCCGATCAATAGAGGGCCTCCAATCACCTGGGAGACCCCGATCCCCACCCCAAGTACCATTCTGTCTGGTCCCCATCTGTGGTGACCAGTGCTGAACGGCGATCTGTTGGTGTCACCTCAGCGAGGCCAGTAGATGCTGGGTGGCCATTCCATTAGTTAGACCTCGTGAGGTGTAAGGACCGTCGGGAATCCCAGGAGAGGGCATCGAATGAATCTTTGTGGGTAGAGCTTAGGAATAAAAAAGGGAGAGCCTCAGTGCTAGGTGTTTATTATAGACCCCCAGATAATCTGGGAAATTGAGGAACAAATATGTGCACAATTTGCAGAGGTGTGTAAAAATAATAATAGCGTAATTATATTAGGTGATTTAAACTTTCCCAACATTAATAGGGATAGTCATAGTGTTAAGGGATTAGATGGAGTAGATTTCATAAAATAAATACAGGAGAACTTTTAGGTCAATATGTAGAGGGTCCAATAAGGGACGGCACAGTGATGGACCTAATTCTGGGGAATGAAGCCAGACAGATGATTGAGGTGGTGGTGGGGGGGGGGGGGGGGGGGGGGGGGGGCATTTTAGTGATAGCAACCACAACATGGTATAATTTAAGCCTGTTATGGACAAAAAAGTAGACCAGTTTCAGAAAACAGTTTTGGATTGGGGGAGAGCGGAATCTAGTAAAATAAGGCAGAACCTGGCCAAGGTAGACTACGAAGAGCTCATTGTGGGGAAATCTACAGAAGAGCAGGGGGAGGGGGGGGTTCAAAAAGGGAATGGGGAGGGTACAGGCCCAAGATGTTCTTTCCAGGGTGATAGGAAGGAGTAACAAGCTCAGAGAACCATGGATGATCAGAGCTATTCAAGATATGAAGAGCGGAATGGCCTCATTCTGTATTGCAGGGATTCTATGGATTCTAAGATATGGATTCTGGATGGTCAAATGGGCAAATAAGTGGCAGATGTAATTTAACCCTGAAAAGTGTGAGGTGATACACTTCGGAAGGAGTAATTTGACAAGGAGATATTCAATAAATGGCCTGACATTGGGAGTGCCGAAGAACAAAAGGACCTTGGCGTGTTTGTCCATAGATCTTGGAAGGTGGGAGAGCAGGTTAATAGGCTGATGAAAAAGGCATACAGGACACTTGCTTTTATCCATCGAGGCATAGATTACTGATATACCATCAATTATGACACGACAGAGAGATCAAGTGAATGAAGGCTTTAATACGCAAAGAACTTAGCGAGCCAGAGACTTCAGTACAAACTGAGCGCCACCCACTGGACGCAACATTATATACAGCCCCAGGGAGGAGGAGCCAGAGGCGGAGTCCACCGGGGTTCCAACCCAAGCCTTAAAGGCAAATCACACCAAACCTTAAAGGCATATCACCTATCGAGTCGCGAGGCTACAGACTGTGAGCGGGGGTAAGGGTCCGCCGAACTTCAGGGTCAGGCTTCGGTGACTACATTGAAAATCCAGACCAAGCAGTAGGGGCTCGCAGCGGTGAGGGAGGACATAGAGTTTAAAGCGGGCGTATTCAGCACCATGGATCGCGAGGTTCGCGATACAGTACCCCCGAATGGGACCCAGAGGCAAGGGAGATTGTTTGTGAGGCAGGGTAGGTGCGCAGGGAGCAGCGCCTTACAGTTTCTGGATGCACGAAACTCTCCATGCTCCCGGAGTCAAAGAGGCAGGGGGTCTCGTGCCCATTGACCTGGATGGCCATCATGGATCTCCGCAGGTGCTTCAGCCACGACTGGTTGAGGGTGACTGCTCCAAGCTGCGGGTAGTCTGCGTCATCCGGGGAATCGTAGTCACAAAATGGCCGCTCCCATTGGTCGCGAGTGCCAGGTTGAGAAGAAGATGGCAGCCAAGATGGCCGCCCCCACGAATCGCACAAGGCCGGTGACGCATCGGAAAAAGGCGTGTCCGGCAGGCACGCAGCCACCTTGCGGGGCCTGCGGGCCTGTGAGTCCGTTGGTTGGGCCTGGTGAGTTATCTGCTTCTGGGCCTTCGGTCTGGCCAGGCAGACTCTAGCAAAATGCCCCTTCTTGCCGCAGTCGCTACATGTTGCGGAGTGGGCTGGGCAACGCTGTCTTGGATGTTGGCCCTGACCACAGAAGTAGCACGACGGTCCCCCGATCTGGGCGGGCAGCCGCGCGGCACAGGCCTGTGGCGTGGTCGGGTCTGGTAAAGTCCGCGTGGGGCTCGCAGGGTTCGCGGGGTATGTGCCGAGGTTCTGGTAGGCCACCTCTAACGACGTGGCTAAGTTTACCGTTTCCTGCAGGTCATTTGCCCCGTTTCCTAGGAGTCGCTGCCTGACGTAGTTCGAGCGGATTCCAGCCACGTAGGCGTCCCTGATCTGCAGCTTCATGTGGTCCTCCATGGCTTGGTAATCGCAGTTTCTGGCAAGTATGGTGAGCTTTTCCAATACTCGTCCAGCGATTCCCCGGAGTGCTGCTGGCGGGTAGAGAGTAGATGCCGTGCGAACACCTCATTGATGGGCTTGATGAAGCGCTTCTTTAGAATCTCGACCGCAGCATCATACGAGACCGCCTTCTCGATTAAAACGGAGATTCTGTGGCTCACCCGGGCGTGGGGGAGGTGCAGCTTGCGAGTTTCGGGGATAGGTGCTTCTGAGGAGCCGATATATGCCTCGAAGCAGCGGCGCCAGTGCGAGAAGATCTCCTTGGCTTCTGGCACACGGGCATCTTGATCGAGTTTCTCTGGCTTGAGAGCGGGGTCCATAGTGTCGTTGTTTGCGTATTAAATTGATATACCATCAATTATGTGGCGACAGAGAGATCAAGTGGATGAAAGCTTTAATACGCAAAGAACTTAGCTAGCCAGAGACTTCAGTACAAACTGAGTGCCACCCATTGGACGCAACATTATATACAGCCCTGGGGAGGAGAAGCCAGAGGCGGAGTCCACCGGGGTTCCAACCCAAGCCTTAAAGGCATATCACACCAAACCTTAAAAGCATATCACCTATCTGGTGAATACATTCACCACAATTACATAAGCAGGGAGGTCATGTTGGGAGTTGTTTAGAACGTTTGTGAGGCCACAGCTAAAGTACTGTGTGCAGTTCTGGTCGCCACATTATAGGAAGAATGTGATTGCACAGGAAGGGGTGCAGAGGAGATTCACCAGGATGTTGCCTGGGATGGAGCTTTTAAGTTATGAAGAGAGGTTGGATAGGTTTGGGTTGTTTTCGCTGGAGCAGAGAAAACTGAAGGGCGACCTGATCGAGGTGTACAAGCTTATGAGAGGCATGGACAGGGTGAACAGGGAGCAGCTGTTCCCCTTAGTTGAAGGGTCAGTCACGAGGGGGCACAAGCTCAAGGTGAGGGGCAGGAGGTTTAGGGGGAATTTGATGACAAGTCTTTTTCCCCAGAGAGTGGTGATGGTCTGGAACGCACTGTCTGGGGGTGGTGGTAGAGGCGGGTTGCCTCACATTCTTTAAAAAGTACCTGGATGAGCACTTAGCACGTCATAACATTCAAGCTATATGCCTAGTGCTGGAAAATGGGATTAGATAAGTGGGTCAGGTTTTTTTCATGTGTCGGTGCAGGCTCGATGGTCCAAAGCTTCTCTTATGCACTGTGTATTTCTATGATTACAAAGTCTTGTCCATCCTGCAAAGCCTGGTACAAAAACATAAGAGGAATTGACTGAGACCTTTGAAGACTTCTCACGCAGACCATTGCAGAAAGATTCAGATTTCATCGATGCAGTCAAGACGAGGGTGAAAATATTCAACAATTTGTAGCCATACTACAGAAACTAGCAAAGAATTGTGAGTTTCGCCTGACTCTCTTTTAAAAAATGTACTTTATTACAAACATGTATCAAAGCAGGATACAGCAAATAAACACCCCGGGAAACAAACTTCCCAGAAATCAACTATACAGTCTGTACAGATTTTTCTCCTATTTCATCCTCCCCACTCCTCCCCCCCCTCTCCCTATCCCCACCCCGCTGCGATGAACAGTTCCTGAAACACGGTCACAAACATCCCCCCACCTTTTCTCAAACCCCACTGCAGAGCCCCTTAACTCATACTTTATCTTCTCCAACCGCAGGAAGTCGTACAGGTCACCCAAACAAGCCACTACCCCCGGTGGCGATGCCGACCGCCACTCCAGCAAAATTCGCTGCCGTGCAATCAGAGAGGCGAAGTCCACAACATCGGCCTTCCTCCTCTCCATGAGCTCCGGCTTCTCTGAAATCCCAAATATCACCACCAAAGGGTCCGGGTCCACCTCCTCCTCCACTATCCTGGCTAAGACTGCGAACACTCCTGCCCAGAATCTTCCCAATTTTTTGCAACTCCAAAACATGTGCGTGTGATTCGCTAGCTCCTGCCCACACCTCTCACACTCATCTGCTACCCTCTGAAAGCTACGCCCGAGTCATATGCGCCCTGTGCACCACCTTAAACTGTGTCAGGCTCATCCTTGCACAGGAGGAGGTCGCGTTTACCCTTCGAAGTGTCTCACTCCATGCTCCCCAATTGATCTCCCCTCCCAACTCCGCTTCCCATTTCTCCTTAATCTTCATCACTCGCCCACCTCTCTGCTCCCTCAGCCACTTGTATATATCCCCAATTCTTCCCTCCCTTTCCACATCTGGAAGCAGCAGTCGTTCCAGCAGGGTGCTGGAACACCCTCCAGACCTTTCGCGCAATGTCCCTAACCTGCTGATACCTGAACTCACTCCCCCTCGGCAGCTCTACCGTCTCCCTTAGCTCCTCCAGACTGGCGAACCCTTCCTCCAAATACAAATCCCTCACCTTGACCAGCCCCACTTACCTTCACGTCCTGTATACACTATCCATCTCCCCGGTTCAAACTCATCATTCTTGCACAGCGGCGTTAGCACTGACATCCCTTCCACCCTAAAATGCCTCCTCAACGGATTCCATATCTTCACCGTGCACTGCCCCACTGGGCTCCCTGAATACCTACTCGGAGCCATTGGCAACGCTGCCGTCACCATAGCCCTCAAACTAGACCCCTTACAAGATTCCTCCGCCATCCTAACCTACTCTACCTCTTCTCCTTCCCACCATCGCCGCACCCTGTCCACATTCGCCGCCCAATAATAATGAAGCAAGTTCGGCAGCACGAACCCCACCCCCCCCTGCTGCCTCTGCAGCAGGGTCCTCCCCACCCTCGGCACCTTCCTCACCCACTTTCCGAAAAAAGGCCTAGGTATAAAGATCGGGAGAGCCTGGAAGATAAACAAGAACCTCGGCAGAATATTAATTTTCACCACTTGGATCCTCCCCGCCAACGTTAAAGTGAGATGTATCCCACCTCCTAACATCCTCCCTGGCTTCCTCCACCAGCTTTGTTAAGTTACACTTATGGAGCCCCATCCATTCCCTCACTACCTGAAGCCCCAAATACCTAAACCTATCCCTCGCTACCGTAAATGGCATTCCACATAAATTATCCCGCTGTCCCAGCTCATTCACCGGGAATACCTCGCTTTTCCCTACATTCAGTTTGTATCCCAGAACCTCCAAACCTCCCCAGCAGGCCCATAACCCTTCCCATACTCTCCAACGGATCCGAAACATACAGCAAGAGGTCATCAGCATAGAGTGACACCTGACGTTCTCTCTGTCCTCTCATAATCCCCCGCCACTCCGCCGACCCCGAGAGCCATCGCCAACTGCTCTACGGCCAGCGCAAACCATAACTGTGACAGTGGACACCCCTGCCTCGTACCCCTTTTTAAGTCAAAGCTTTGTGAGCTCGTATCATTCGTCCTCACCCTCGCTCTTGGTGCCACATACAGCAACCGCACCCATGCCACAAATCTCGGCCCAAACCCAAATCTTCCCAAAAGTTCGAACAAATACCGCCACTCCACCCATCAAATGCCTTCTCCGAGTCCATGGACACCACCACCTCCAGTACCAGAGCCCCCGACGGATTCATCACCACATTCAACAGCTGTTTTATATTACTCGCGAGCTGCCTGCCCTTCACGAAGCCTGTCTGATATTCTGCAACCACCCCTGGGACACAGTCCTCCATCCTCCCCGCCAACAACTTAGTCAATACTTTCACATCCGTGTTCAATATTGATATGGGTCTATACGACCCACTCCCACCGGATCCTTCCCTTTTTGGGGGATTAGTGTGATTACTGCCTGTGTCATCATCTCAGGCAACTCCCCCTTCTCCAGCACTTCATTAAATGCCCCCAACAAATGTGGTGCCAGATCCGTAGCAAATTCCTCATAGAATTCCACCGGGTACCCATCAGCCCAGGGGCCTTCCCCGACTTCATACCCCTGACCCTACCTAGCACTTCCCTCAGCCTCAGGGGCTCCTCCAATGCCTTATCACAAAATCCTCCACCTGCCAACGACCCTGAATCAATTCTCCACCTCAGCCTCGCGTTTCGCCTCACCCTTGGGAACACACTGCAAGACAGACTTGCGTGCGGATTAAGAAATGAGGGAATTCAGCGACGATTGCTAACAGAAGACTCTCTAACACTCAAACCTGCTGTTGAAATTGCAGTGTCTATGGAGTTGGCAGCAAAGGAAGCTTCCCAAATTGAGGTTGGCACCAAAATAAACAAGATGAAAACTGAGAAAGATCTCTGAACACAAAAGCATGCAATAACCCAGGTGGGGCATTCTTGACAGAAATGTTGTTGTCCAGAAAACAAAAATTAACTGTGACAAGAAAGGTCACGTAACAATGGTTCTAACTGGGCTGGTTAGAATCCTCAAACCTTAAAGATGGGTAAAGGCAAGAACGCACGCAAATCAGCACAGAAAGTCTCTATAATGACCGAAGACAATGAAAATTCTCAGGAAGATACAATGGGTGGGATTCTTCCGTAATCGGCGGGGCGGGCAACTGCAGCGGGACGGAGTGGCGTGAACCACTCCGGCGTTGGGCCGCCCCAAAGGTGCGGAATCCACCAGAGTGGTTTGCGCCCTGCCGGCAGGCGGGAAAGGGGCTTGGCGCCACGCCAACCGGTGCCAAGTGCCTCCGCCGGCCGGTGCGAGTTGGCGCATTCGCGGGAGCGCCTGCGTGTGCTGTCGTCATCCCCGCGCATGCGCAGAGGGCTTTGTTTCCCCACCGGGAATGGCGGACTGGTACAGCCTCCGGTGCGGAAGGATAGAGTGCCCTCACGGCACAGGCCCGCCCATGGATCGGTGGGCCCCGATCGTGGGCCAGGCCACCGTGGGGGCACCTTCTGGGGCCAGATCCCCCTGCACCCCCCCAAGAACCCCGGAGGCTACCCGCACCACCAGATCCCACCGGTAAGGACCTACTCCAATTTAAGCTGGCGGGACTGGTAAAAGATGGGCGGGACTACGTCCCATCATGGGCCGGAGAATTCGGGCAGCCCCGGGGCCCATTGAGTCGCGCCAATCCCCGCCATTCTCCGACCCGGCCGGGGTCTAATGTCTAGTGAACTCAAAAAACTCAAACTTGGTGTATTATCGAGGAAAGGCGATTCACAGAGAGTTTGTGTCTATCCAAAATTGAAAGGGGAACAAAATTGAATGGCAGCAAATTCGGGAACCGCTGTATCTCTGAAAAATTATATCAACAACAGCTGAAGAACGTAAAATTAAAACCCTCTGATATAATCTTGAATATTTACATGGAAAAGGTGGTTCCAGTGAACGGTTATACTGTGGGTTATTCATGAAGGCCCTGCCTTCTCAACCTTGCCCCTCGCCTGAGGAGTGGTGATCCTCAGGTCAAATCACCACCTGTCAGCTCTTAAAAGGGAAATCAGTTCATGGTCATCTGGAACTATGGCGACTTTACCTTTTTCCTTATATCATGGTGCAAGTTGAAGCAAGCGATCAATCTGCAAAACTGCCATTACATGTAGGAAAAGGAATTTTTCCTGCACTTTTCGGGAGAGGGCGGTTGAACAAAATTAAACTAAATTGGCAATCTGTGAACCAATTAGTTGATGGATAGAACACATTACAGAAACTCTTCAAAAGGTCTAAGAAGGTATTTGAAAACACTTCAGGCGAAATTACCAGAGTAGAGGCACGACTTAAGATAAAGCCTGATAGCGTCCCTAAATGCTTAAATGCAAGAATTGTGCCATATGCTATCAAACCAAAAGTCAAAATGGAACTTGGAAATTTGGTCAAAGATGGAGCGAGTTTGTTGCAACATGAAAGTGGGCAGCCACAAATGTTCTAGTTATCAAGCCAGATGGCCCAGTAAGAATCTGTGTTGACTTTAAAATGACGATCAACCCAGCAAATTAGGGATGGGGAACAAATGTTGGCTTTGCCAGTGATGCCCACATCCCATGAAAGAATAAAAATAAAACAGAAAGTTAATCAATAGCCTTCCATTAACCGATAAGGAGTGTAGCCATCTGGGATGGCCATTTCCAACTAGGTGCAGAGGAACTCGCAAAGACTGGCGTGTAAAATGGACAAGCCAAGAATCAGGCAGGCTCAGAGCCTGAAATGCATATTTGTCAGCAAAGTCCAGACGGTATCGAAACTCCGTCCCATTAGCATGTTAATCAGGCCGATTAGCATTTGATGGCCCATCTTCACGAAAACAAAGGACTGGTACTCAAGCAACCGGGACAGTCCCAGACATTTCGGCGCCACTCCCTGTTCAAGGGGAACGCAAACAACGGGGTCAGTGACTGCTTGGGACATGCCCAGTCATCCAGATCCCCGCCCACTTATTGGTTAAGGAATCGAAAGGAGTGATCAGGGATCACCCAATTAGTAAGGCCCAAATCGAAGGACCGCCCAAAAGAGCGCGAAAACACCTGAGTATAAGATCATAGATCATAGAATTTACAGTGCAGAAGGAGGCCATTCGGCCCATCGAGACTGCACCGGCTCTTGGAAAGAGCACCTTACCCAAGGTCAACACCGCCACCCTATCCCCATAACCCAGTAACCCCACCCAACACTAAGGGCAATTTTGGACACTAAGGGCAATTTATCATGGCCAATCCACCTAACCTGCACATCTTTGGACTGTGGGAGGAAACCGGAGCACCCGGAGGAAACCCACGCACACACGGAGAGGACGTGCAAACTCCGCACAGACAGCGACCCAAGCCGGAATCGAACCTCGGACCCTGGAGCTATGAAGCAATTGTGCTATCCACAATGCTACCGTGCTGCCCACAAGAGGAAGTGTTCGCCATATGTTCGTTCTCTTTTGGCCTTGGTACCCCGGTCATCGCCAATCATGGTCATCGCCAATCGTAGCAACACCAGAAGCGAGTCCACGTTCAACGCCCGCTACCAGACAGATGAGCCCAGCTGAGCAGCAGTTACTCCTTTGAACCCGAGAGATCCAGAATTGAACAGCAGCCACTGTTTTCTGACCTAAGCCCGGTGCCCGAAGTTAAGTACAGGTTGTCTTAGTTGATAGGTGTAGTTAACTAGTAGTGTTTATGTTGCATGACTAATTGTGTGTAAATAAAGTACCTTTGACCTTGAACTAACTAACTGGTGTTTGGCTCTTTGATCGACATCCGGTTGAAACTTGTGGTGGTATCATTCGATACCTGGCGACTCTAAGCATTAGGACATAGATAGCATAGAAAGAATGGCAAATTCACTGATTGCCCTAATTGGAACAGAGCCACAGAAAAGACCAAGTAGAAAAATAATCGGCAACAGGAGATAGCAGTCGCTCCCAGTAATGCCCCTCTCATTGTGCAAAAACAACATGACTAATCATTTATTTCCAACGCAAGGGAAGCTTTATTCACTGCTTCTGACAAAGATAACAAAACATAAAAATCAATCGTCATAGCACACATCCATAAACTTGATCCCATAGCTGTCTTTAAGTCTATCTTGAACTGTATAACCTTTTGAGGCCCCATTCCCTTCATGTACCACCTCACTCACAGAGACAAATTGGTAACTTAAAATAAAATGCAAGGTACATTTCAATAGGATACAGGACACATTGCCAGACAATGTATCTACTCCTAGATTATGCATTCCTTAATTAATCAAAGTATTTATAAAACAGCCATGCTTTTATCTCGGTCATTCTTCCATGTTATTTTTCCCAAATTATTCCATTCAGCAGAGTGGACATGACATAAGCCACAGCAAAATAGTCTTCAACTAGAGCAATTGGCAAAATTTACTTTCCAGTTATTGCTACAATATCATCACACAAGTCTAAATATACCAAGCTGAGTGAGGATTGTGCATGTCTGGTTACACTTCAACACTATGTCAATGTTTGCAGCCACAGGAAGGAACAGAAAGACTGACCTCAAGTGTAAATGGAATGAGCATAAGGACTCAACAATCTGGAAAGAAGTTAGTGGACGGGATCTCATCGAGGTATTTAGAAAAAAATTAAACACTGTAGTTAAAGTAAACCCAAAAGAATTACTTCAAATTAAGCCAAAAAAGTAGGGCCAATAAATTTAAACAGATATTAAGGCGAAGTATTTATTCCAAGAGTGATAAATGTTTAGAATAAGCTGCCAGATGTAGCAGTGGTCGCAAAAACATTATGGGGGCTCAAAGTGCAAGTGAATGTTATAATGGGACAGATTTTGACAGGACAAAACTTATTATTATGTTTTTGTGGATCCAAAAACATGTATACAAATGTACAGATTACAAAATGTTCAGAATTCCCCTTCTAAGGGTGCAGAAGGACATGGTTAAAAAGATCTGTGGATTAAAGGGAAGCAACATCCTTTGAGAAAGTTTAGGAAATAAATCCAGACAAAATTACAGGCTAAAAATTGCTCACAAGTTCATTGGAATGTCAGCCTATATGACTATTTGAACTTTAAGGATGTAAGATTTTACAATATTTTGTGAAACTATCTCTGAACAGTAACAAAAGTTCATGAATGAGAGAAAGGAATGAGTGTGAGAGAATGAGGGAGTGCAAAGTGACAGCGTAAAAATGAGTCAGTGAATGAGTCAGAAAATTAGTTCGCAAGTTAGTGAGTGTGTCAGGGATATAAAATCAAATCTTCGCCCATGACACTTTACTCATCAAGTCACTTTACTTACAACTAGCTTATTCCAAGGTGCCAGTACACGTATCTCGCGAAATGCGTCTGGCAATAGGTCAGGGCTTTGCAGATATATGAGAGCTTCTTCAAAACCCGGGGAAGAAGCGAGGAGGGTTGTTAGTTTGTAAGCGTTTGCTGGAAACTTCACAAAAACAGCAAGGTCAGTTGCCTGCAACTGAGAAAACAGATGAACTCACGGCCTGTCCGGAGTCCTCAGCAATGTCTTTACCCTGAACAATCAGCAGTTGATTCTTGCTATGCTTTATCTTCTTTGCATAAATAACTCTCTTGTTAATTCAGCCGTACTTAGTGAGTGCCTTCACGGTTAAATCTGCAAATTGCACCGTTAGACATTTAGGAAATGACAGTCATTCATCATTAGAGTCAAATTACCTCTCCCACATTCAAATACACTGCAATCTGGAAAAGTTAGACAGTGTTTTTTTTTAACAAGGCAAATTGCCTTTCATTTATATTTATAGGATAGCTTATAAGAACTCTCAAATTATGTAAGAAGCCAGCATTTTCTGTTTAACTAAAACTCTATTAATACAGGTCAGTATAAAACCGTAATGAGAAAAAGGGAACACTTTGCCAACACAATACAGATTCAGAGGCCAGTTTTCATTAGATTACCTATAATCTAGATTTTTTAAAAAAGAAACCAACTATATATGGCTATTGTAGATACCTGAATGAATCAGGCAAGTTAAATTTTTCATCCTCAGATTAGTGAAAGCAAATTTAGAGGCCGATGAAGTGATCAAAAGATGATCATCCATTTTATAAATTAAGCGATGTTCAATTGAATTTCTCTTTCAAGTCAGACAGAATTTGTGAATTAATATTAAGTCCCATCTCTTGCTCCCAGACTTGGCTCCCAAACATAGCACTGGACTTGAAGAGGCAGTCCTGATTGTGCTAGAGTCCATTCTTTCCAGCACTGATGTGGCTGGTCTGTCAGTCCTTTCTAAAATTATGACTGCAACAACATCACAAGAGCTGCAAGGCACTTGAGCCAGAACTCTATGCTTATGCCAGGAACATAAGAGCTGCTGTCGCTGTGCGTCAACCTTCTGTATCGAATTAGCTAGACCGCACAGAATGCCAAGAGGGAGATTTTATAATCTGCTTCTCTCGGCAGGTATTATCATAGCCCAGTAAATATTTCTGCATTTGTTACATTACTGTTGTTTTTCGGTTGCAAACTTTTGTTCCACAATTTACACAATAGACAGTTTGATGAGTGCAACATCAGCAACAACTTGCATTTATATAGTGGGCAGGATTTTCCAGTCTTTCCCATTGGCGGGATCTTCTGGTCAACTCCCCCGCCCTGGGGCGGGTACCCCCACAGCATAGCCGGCATGCCCACCAGCAGCCAATGGCATGTCGCCTCTGCCGCTGGAAAACCTGCCATGGGGGGTGGGGCTTGAAAATCCCAGCCCAAATTTTAAACCTAGTAAAACATCCCAAAGCAGGTGACTGGAGCATTTTCCAACAAAATTTGACATGTTAGAGCAGATGATCAAAAGCTTGATCAAAGAGATAAGTTCGAAGGAACACCTTGAAGAACAGAGACTGAAAGATATAGTGAGGGCTATAAGGACCACATTAAATGTGTGACTATGCATTCTGAACAGTTTTTGTTATGTAGGAACCAGCTGGGTGCAATACTTGCTAATAACATCGATATTTGTTCATTGCTGGATTGAACAGAATAATTTGAATTCTGTTAATGACAACAAAATTATTGAAATTAGATGGAAAGCAGACAGGTAATCATAGCAGGACGTGAGAAAGTCCCATATGGCTAAGCCAATGGAAGGTAACGTGGAAGAAAACTTGGAAATAATCCAACCAATCAACAGTCAATCATGCACCCTGTTAACCAATCCATATCCCAGAGCCGATTGTGCATGAGCGCTATCACAAACTATGTTTCAAATGTAAACCCCTGAAAAGTCCCAAACAGAAAGAAGACAGAAGATATCTGTTGACACAGAGCACTTGAAAAAAGAGAGAAGATGCGTAGCCACGGGAAGAGTCCCGGAGATCCGAGAAGGAAGGTTAAGGATCACTCCTAAGTGATCTGCAGTGATCTCAAATTGACCACCTTAGGGGTAATTATGATTTAATTGAAACGGTTTTATTTAAAATTCTCAATAAGGTTGTTGGACTTACTGTGAGACTGTATCAGTTGCAATTCTCGGTCCCGGAACTGAAGAAAGAGATAAAATCTCCTCAAGGTACTTAGCTGCAGAAGACATGGTCACCATTAGTACAGTGATGGAAATCTGATTTGAGTGAGGCCAGTATTGGAGGGTTATGATGACCAATTATGTCAGATACAATGAGCTCGGTGATATTTTGTGGAGAAGGCAGTGGGGGAAGTGCAAAGTCTGAGTGAAGATTTTAGATATAAGACAGAGAGCAGAGGACATGTGTTTGTCCAATGGCAAAGTTTCATGGTTCACAGAAGATGGCACCAACAAGACAGCAGTTTAGTATGAACAAAGTACATTTACTATTTACTTAAATAAGTGAATGATCCTGAAGACAGAGCAGATGTGCATCTCTTTACCCAGCTGAGAGTAGCTAACTCCTGCAACAGGCCCAGGAAACAAGGGAAGGAAAATAAATGGGATAAGACAATCAACCATGCAGCTGCCAGCCTAGATTTCAATATCTTGCAGGTTGATTGAGGCAGATAATTCCACACTGAGGCTCGGAGAGAGAAACTCATTAGTTTATGCAAGTTGAGGAAGATTTGTGACGAGAAAGTAAATGGTTCTTGCCTATATGTTATTGGTAATATCCATCTCATACCTCAAAAGACCAAGGGCTGAATTTTCCGGCCCTTCTCGCCAATGCTGACCCACTCCCTACCTACCCGCCCGTGGTGCGTTCCCTGATGGCGCAGCCGGCGGACAATGTAAAACACCGTCAAACATCAGCAGGACCTGAAGGTCCCGCCGTTGGCCAATGGCAAGCCGCCTCTGCCGCGGGTGGTGTTGGGGCCGAAAATCCTGCCCCAAGTCAGGAGCGAGGGATACGTATGCAGTCCTGTCCAGTAGAATCAAATATATGCATATTTTACATTTGAATTGTTTCGCCAATGTCGGAGACCCTGTGCTATCATTGCTGGCTCCCAGTTAGTTTAGTATACATGGAGCAAAATACCATATGAAGGGAAACTGGGATTATCGAAGACTAGTCTCCATGGTTAAAAACCTGGGTTTTCCCAGCTTTCAGTCATAGCAAGTCTCTGCAGGTATGATGCACCGTCAATTACCACAAGACGAGAATGGTGGAACAATCAAGGCTTTATTGAGCAAGATGTTGTGCCTCCTGTAGCTGGAACCAGAATGGCTGCAGCATCGGAGAGCACACACATTTATACACCACCTGCTGGGCGGAGCCAGCAGGCAGGGATTTACCGTTGTACCCTTAATATACGGGCATGGCCGTAATGCATATAATATGCCACTAGTGGTGACTACCATATTCACCCCCTGTTAGAAAAAGAGTCCGGTGGGGGTGGTGGAAAATATTACAAATTAAGTCTGTCGGGGGCCTTGACCCTCCTCTGCCCTCAGTCCTGGTGTTGTTGTGGGTGCCGACTTGGTAACCTGCGACTCCGGGAGCGTGTTGTCCTCGTCTTCGTCACCCCTGAGTAGATCCAGTGGGAGGATGGATCCTGCTGGGGATGGGGTGGGGCTGCGGTGAGGTTCGCTGGAGGGAGGATGAGTGGCGCAGGGGTGAATGAGGCAACCGGGGGGGGGGGGGGGCGGTGTCAGGTCGGGGGTCGTGGGTGGGGATCCCGCGGGTGCCAGGTTCCGGAGGGAGACTGTGTCCTGGTGCCCGTTGGGGTGCGCCACGTAGGCGTACTGCGGGTTTGCATGTACGAGGTGGGTCTTTTCAACCAAGGGGTCCGACTTATGGCTCCGCACATGCTTCCGGAAGAGGACAGGTCCAGGAACTGTCAGCCATGTTGGGAACGAGACCCCGGAGGTGGACTTCCTGGGGGAGGCAAACTCACGTTCGTGAGGGGTCTCATTAGTCGCGGTGCAGAGGAGCGATCGGATGGAGTGGAGCGCGTCAGGGAGGACGTCCTGCCAGCGGGAGACCGGGAGATTTTTAGACCGCAGGGCCAGCAGGGCGGCCTTCCAGACCGCCCCGTTCTCCCTCACCACCTGCCCGTTTCCCGGGGTTTGTATCTCGTCGTCCTGCTCGAGGCGATGCCCTTGCTGAGCAGGAACTGATGCAGCTCATCGCTCATAAAAGAGGATCCCCGATCGCTGTGGATGTAGGTGGGGAAACCGAACAGAGTGAAGATGCTGTGCAGGGATTTGATTACCGTGGCAGAACCGGGAGTACTCATCAATCCATTCAGAAAGTATGTGTTGCGGTCGGTGGAGGGGAGAGGCCCTTTGAAGTCCATGCTGAGGCACTCAAAGGGGCGGGATGCCTTCACCAGGTGCGCTCGATCTGGCCGGTAGAAGTGCGGCTTGCACTCTGCGCAGACTTGGCAGCCTCTGGTGACGGTCCTGACCTCCTCAATGGAGTAGAGCAGGTTGCGGGCCTTGATAAAATGGAAGAACCGGGTGACCTCCGGGTGGCAGAGGTCATAGTGGAGAGTCCTGAGTCGGTCCACTTGAGCGCTGGCACATGTACCGCGGGATAGGGCATCAGATGCTCGTTGAGCTTACCGGGGCGATACAATATCTCATAATTATAGGTGGAGAGCTTGATCCTCCACCTCAAGATCTTGTAATTTTTGATCTTGCCCCGCTGTGTATTATTAAACATAAAGGCGACCGACCGTTGGTCAGTGAGGAGAGTGAATCTCCTGCCGGCCAGGCAATTCCTCCAATGTCGCACAGCTTCCACAATGGCTTGGGCCTCCTTTTCGACAGAGGAGTGCTGAATTTCGGAGGCATGGAGGGTGCGGGAAAAGAAGGCCACGGACCTGCCCGCCTGGTTGAACGGTGGCGGCCAGGGCTACGTCCGACGCATCACTCTCCACTTGAAAGGGGAGGGACTCGTCGACCGTGTGCATCGTGGCCTTGGTGATGTCTGCCTTAATGCGGTTGAAGGCCTGGCGGGCCTCAGCCGCCAGGGGGAAAACTGTGGACTGAATGAGTGGGCGGGCCTTGTCCGCATAATTAGGGACCCACTGGGCATAATAGGAGAAAAACCCCAGGCATTGTTTCAGGGCCTTGGGGCAGTGGGGGACGGGCAGTTCCACGAGGGGGCACATGCGGTCAGAGTCGGGCCCTAGGACTCCATTTTCCACAACATTGCCAAGGATGGCTAAGCGGTCGATGCGGAACACGCATATATGGGATTAAGGAGTTTGGCGGTCTGGAGGAATTTTAGGAGGTTTGCGTCGTGGTCATGCTGATCGTGGCCGCAGATGGTGACGTTATCTAGGTACGGGAAGGTGGCCCGCAGTCCGTACTGGTCAACCATTCGGTCCATCTCTCGCTGGAAGACCGAGACCCCATTAGGGAAAATGAAATGAAAATCGCTTATTGTCACAAGTAGGCTTCAAATGAAGTTACGGTGAAAAGCCTGGTGAAGGCCGCAGCATGGAGCTCAAATGAAGTTACTGTGAAGTTACTAGTGACGCCGAAGGGAACTCTGAGGAAGTGATAGAGGTGGCCATCTGCTTCGAACGCAGGGTATTGGCGGTTCTCCGGGTGGATGTGGAGCTGGTGGTAGGCGGACTTCAAGTCCACTGTGGAAAGACTCGATACTGCGCGATCTGATTGAGCATGTCAGATATGCGTGGGAGGGGGTACGCGTCGAGCTGCGTGTACCGATTGATGGTCTGATTGTAGTCAATGACCATCCTGTGCTTCTCCCCAGTCTTCACTGCCACCACTTGAGCTCTACAGGGGCTGTTGCTGGCTTCAATGACCCCTTTCCGCAGAAGCCGTTGGACCTCCGACCTGATGAAGGTCCTGTCCTGGGCACTGTATAGCCTGCTCCTAGTGGTGACGGGTTTGCAATCCGGGGTGAGTTGCTGTCTCGTGGCTAGGAGGTGCCTGGCGTATACTTGATTCACTGATCGAACGTAATGTCCCTTCAGGAGCTCCATCGCTTCGGAATAGTTGGGCGCATCCTGGATGAGGGGAAAAATGTCAGGGCTCACCCGTGAATAGAGGACTTGAGCTTCTGCGAGTCCGAGGGTTCTTCAGCGGCTGTTCTGAGATAGCTTTCGAAGCAGGCTAGCCAGTGGTCAAAGGCGGACGTAGCGTTGGCTGCTTGAGGGCTCAGCTGTAGGCGATCAGGCTTGATGCGGAAATCCATCGTTTAAAAAATCTTGATCAATAAATTGATGCACTGTCAATTAGCACAAGACGAGAATGGTGGAACAATTGAGGCTTTATTGAGCAAGATGGTGTGCCTCCTGTAGCTGGAACCAGAATGGCTGCAGCATCGGAAAGCACACACTTTTATACACCACCTGCTGGGTGGAGCCAGCAGGCAGGGATTTACCGTTGTACCCTTAATATACGGGCAGTGCCGTAATATATATAATATGCCACTAGTGGTGACTACCACATTGTATACCTTAAATGTTGAGCCAAATGTTTTCACAATGAAGCCTGGTGAACGAAATTGATCAGTTTGTCTGAATTGTAGAAGATTTGTCACAAGCTGACCTGTTTGAGAATAACCAACAACACTAGTCTTGTGAAGTGTGAAAACGGTTATTGTAAGACCTGTTGAGATTGTCCAGCATTTTCTGTTTTTGTTTCAGACTCCAGAAACTGTGGTGATTTGCTTTTATTATAGTAAACACCTATTCTATTTATCCCGAGCAGGTGAGAAACCAGATGAATTACATCTTCAAATAATTTTTTTAAATTGCAAATTCTAGAAATACGTAAAGGCCAAATTAACATCCAAAACAAAAACAGAAAATGCTGGAAAGACCCAACAGGTCTGGCAACATCTTCAGAGAGAGACACAGAGTTAACGTTTGAAGTCCGTATGATTCTTCTTCCACAACAACATCTAAAACACTCTAGTTCAGCAGTGGGCAACCTGCAGCCCATGAATGTGCAAACTCCACACGGACAGTGACCCAGAGTCGGGATCGAACCTGGGACCTCAGCGCCGTGAGGCAGCAGTGCTATCCACAGCGCCACCATGTTGCCCTTGATTTTCCTCTTTTTTCTTTAAATACTTCAACAGCTTCAGAGTAAATGTTTCAGTACAATGGTATTAAAACTTATCAGGAGCAGTAGGTTTTATTAATTAAATAAAGGTAAATAAGTACAAATAAAAGTAAGCATCTCAATCACATACCTGTGTAATTAAGAAATGTATAACTTTTAGTTGTAACTATTATTAGCTTTGATAATCAGAATAAATTGTAGTATACGCAAGCTGAGCATAAATATTTCTTTTGTTTTTCCTATTTGAAGTTTATGACAGATCCATTAAGATATGTATTGTTTAGCATTTTCTGTAAATCATTACAAAATATCCTGTCTGTGTTAAATGTATTTACTCTTATTCATGGGGTTATGGTTAGTGCACATGCCGGATTTCAACTTTGTGGCCCACTGAGACGAATGAGGGCCATTCATGCAGCCCACTCACTAGCCTAGGTTGCCCATTACTGCTCTAGGTAGAAGCCATTATCAGCACAATTCCCATCCAAAACATGCACAAAGATGTGTAGGTTAAGTGAATTGTTCATGATCAATTGCCCCTCAGGGTGGGGCTGCAGGAATAAGATGGAGAATTGAGCCTAGCTGGGTGGTCTTTCGAAGGGTCTGTGCAGACTCAATGCGTCGAATGGCCTTCTTCTGCACTGTATGGATTCTATGATTCTAAATGTCTATTTTTCTCTTTCCAGTAAGAAGTCTTACAACACCAGGTTAAAGTCCAACTGGTTTGTTGCAAATCACTAGCTTTCGGAGCACTGCTCCTTCCTCAGGTGAATGGAGAGGTAGGTTCCAGAAACATTTATATAGACAAAGTCAAAGATGCAAGACAATACGTTGAATGTGAGCATTTGTAGGTAATTAAGTCTTCACAGAGCCAGAGAGAGGGGTAACCCCAGGTTAAAGAGGTGTGAAATGTCTCAAGCCAGGACAGTAGGTAGGATTTCGCAAGCCCAGGCCAGATGATGCGGAGTGAATGTAATGTGACATGAATCCAAGGTCCGAGTTGAGGCTATAATCATGTGTGTGGAACGTAGCTATACGTTTCTGCTCTGTGATTCTGCGTTGTTGCGCATCCTGTAGGCAGCCTTGGAGAACACTTACCCAAAGATCAGAGGCTGAATGCCTCAACTGCTGAAGTGTTCGCCGACTGGAAGGGAACATTCCCGCCTGGCGATTGCCACGCGATGTCCGTTCATCCATTGTCGCAGCGTCTGCATGGTCTCGCCAATGTACCACACTTCGGGACATCCTTTCCTGCGGCGTATAAGATAGACAACGTTGGCTGAGTCGCACGAGTATGTACCGCGCACCTGGTGGGTGGCGTTCTCACATGTAATGGTGGTACCCATGTCGATGATCTGGCATGTCTTGCAGGGTTGTGTGGTGTCGTGGTCGCTGTTCTGAAGGCTGGATAGTTTCACTTTCCCATACAGGCTGACACGGTGACATCATTCAAATATTTTGTTTTTAACCAGATTTCCATTATTCCAAAGCCCACTTGCCAACCATTCAGCACTCTCTTCTCATAGAGTGTAAATTGTTGTTCCCTTTACATTTGGTTCTGATGAGTGGAAGCCAAAAACCTTTCACCAAAAGGCCTCCTTTTTCCAGCAATTTTCATTATTCTACTTACATGGAAAATTATTTTCATGCTTGAAATGTGTGATCTGGAAGAAGATGCCTTGGCCTCAGGGGCGGTTGGTATAACATTACAAAGCAATGTCAGCAGTGAAATAACAGTTTATTTTATTATAGGAATGATCCAAAGTAACCTTTATCCTGTTAACATCTGCTACCTTAAGAGCTCAAACTGGCGACACTGTAAGAAGCCACAGTGGTTCAAAGGAAAAGATATTCCTTCTAATCGGGAAAAGCTGAATTTCTGGAGGAAGATCACTGGTTGAAATCCAATCTTCGGGTTTAACAAATTAACAAATGAGTCAAACTTCATTCTTACAATTTATAATGTCATCTATACCCTCTGGTTGGATACAACCAACTGTTCCTAAGCTCTCTGCTGCTATTTGCTGGAAATATTTTGCTTTAATCAACCATTGTTATAACACCCTGGGATAGTGTGTGGTCAATTCCAGCCCACTGGACCCAGAGTCACAGCACAAGTGAATTAACCAATAATTCTTCGAAAAATACCCAAAGTCTTTGACCCTTGATTGCTCAATAATTACAGTCACCAGGTTTGTAAATATAAACACAATTACATTTTATTAATAATAAGAACTGAAATGAAAAATGCAGCAAATACAACCAGTTAACTATTATTTAATTCCTAATTCCCCGCTTTAACTTTCTCCCGTCCTACACACACACATGACAGACAAACATAGATGGGGAAGAAAGGGGTAAAAAATATAAGCAAAAGGGAAAAAGAGTCTTTGTTCAGACGGTTGTTACCAGTACCTTACTCCTCTTCAAACTCTACTTTCAGTCCGAGGCTTTACTGTAGATTCATTCTAGAGAGAGAAATTGAGAGTGAGAGTGAGATGAGAGAGAGAGAGACGAGAGAGAGATGAGAGTGAGATGAGAGAGAGACGAGAGAGAGAGAGAGAGAGAGGAGAGTGGGAGAGGCAGGCACCACTGTCGATTCATTTATTCAGGTTCTTTGCAGCTTTACAAATACAGCACTCACAGCCTTTCTGGAGAAAACACAGAGGAGAGAGAGTCCTTGCCCCTGTGCATCCAGGACTTGAACTGAGCTCCTTGGGACTCTGTAAATCATTCCACTGGAACAGGATCCAATCACCACCTGCTACCGGGCAGAGATGGGCCTTTTGGGCTGATTCATTGGCTCCCAGCCAATCAAACCAGGTCCCAGCCCATCTCTTTCTCGATCTAGTGCCTAAAAGTCTGAAGCTCCTGCTCAAACTAGTAGAGACTAGCAGAGTGTTCTCTCCTGTAACCTCTGAATTCCTTATTCTCTCTGCTGCTTGACTTAAAGATATATGTCCATTAATCACCCATGGATCAAAAATGATAACAATGATGGTAAAATAAAAGAAAGGGGAAATAAAGGATTAAATAGGAAGACCCTTACACCATTCATTGCTTGTTAGTAAATTTAGTGACTAAATTGCAATTATTAATCCAGTCCTTTTGTGTCAAAATCTTTATGAGAACATATTATCCAGCACACGGGTCACAAGCATTTGCATTTGCTGTCAGCAAACAGAACAGACCTAAAGTTATATAAAAGTGAAATAAAACTACCCATAAACTTTACAGGGAAGATTATAAAGCAACAGATACTCTGGAGTGACTTCAAGGCTGTAATCCCTCTTCAGGATTCAGATGTCACTGCTGAACTTATAAACTGCTCAAGTTTTGCTCTTGTGGTTTATGACGTAACCTGAATTTCCAAATGAGATAACTGCTTGAATTCATTTCCACTCTGATTACATGTGACACAAATATAATGGGCCGAGTAAATCTCATTGATCTGGTGAAGCGAGCCAGTCAGCACTAAGTGACAACTACTAAACGGTATTCTGGTACCAGTATGATACCCACTGCCACTAACAGTACAGCCAATACTCGCTGTGTTGATGGTAACTGAATGTTCTCTGCTGGATTCCTGACACAAAAAGTTGGACTTTCACCAGAATGTGAAGAAGCAGAATGAAGTTTAGGTTTATCCTGCTGCTTGGAAGAATTTCATTGAGGTGGACACTGAGGAGGGACAGAGAGGGTGTAAGGGTTGAATTGCTGCACTCTTCATTCTGCAGAGGTATATTTACAACCAATTTCTTTTGAAGTGTTATGTTAGTAAACAAGGGAACCAATTTACACACAGCAAGCACCTATAAATTGTAAGGAAAAGCAAGATCTAATAATCTGGTTTTGGTGATGTTGGTTGTAGGAGCAGGGGCTAGCCAAGAAAACACAATTTGACAATAGTAGACCACCAAACATCAAACCATTGTTTTGCTGACAGTCACTGATCTCATTTCCTCTGGAGAGGCCTCCAACTTCATAACCCCAAACTCACTCAGCTCATTTCTGAGTTCTTTAAAAGATCTACAACAGGACTCTCCTGATAAAATCCATTGCTACAACCAGTTCTTGTCCCACAGAACTGATTTCTTCCTGTCTCAATTCTATACTTTCTTCCTTTTCTCAGTTTCTTCTCCCTTAAAACTGGGACTCTGCTGATGTCCTCTAGTACTATAACAGTTTCTAATTTCCGAACTGCTATGTTATTGTAATGATATCGGTGGGGAGAAAATGGGGTCATGATATTGTCACTGGACTCGTAATCCAGAGACCCACAGTACTGCTCCAGGAATCCTGGTTCAAATCCCACCCCAGCAGATGATGAAATGTGAATTCAATTCAAAATCTGGAATTAAAATTCTAATAGAATCATAGAATCATAGAAGTTTAAGCATGGAAACAGGCCCTTCGGCCCAACCAGTCCATGCCGCCCAGTTTTTACCATTAAGCTAGTCCCAGTTGCCCGCACTTGGCCCATAACCCTCTATACCCATCTTACCCATGTAACTATCTAAATGCTTTTTAAAAGACACAATTGTACCCGCCTCTACTACTACCTCTGGCAGCACATTCCAGACACTCACTCCCCTCTGAGTGAAGAAATTGCCCCTCTGGGCCCTTCTGAATCTCTCCCCTCTCACCTTAAACCTATGCCCTCTAGTTTTAGACTCCCCTACCTTTGGGAAAAGATGTTGACTATCTACCTTATCTATGCCCCTCATTATTTTATAGACCTCTATAAGATCACCCCTAAGCCTCCTACGCTCCAGGGAAAAAAGTCCCAGTCTATCCAGCCTCCTCTTATAACTCAAACCATCAAGTCCCGGTAACATCCTAGTAAATCTTTTCTGCACTCTTTCTAGTTTAATAATATCCTTTCTATAATAGGGTGACCAGAACTGCACACAGTATTCCAAGTGTGGCCGTACCAATGTCTTGTACAACTTCAACAAGACGTCCCAACTCCTGTATTCAATGTTCTGACCAATGAAACCAAGCATGCCGAATGCCTTCTTCACCACCCTGTCCACCTGCGACTCCACCTTCAAGGAGCTATGAACCTGTACTCCTAGATCTCTTTGTTCTATAACTCTCCCCAACGCCAAACCATTAATTGATCACGAAACTACTGTCAATATCTAAAAACCCATCTGGTTCACTAATGTCCTTTAGGGAAGGAAATCTGCGATCCATACATGGTCTGGCCTACATGTGACGCCAGGCCCATGCAATGGCCTGAGCAAGATGTTCAGTTCAAGGACAGTTAGGACTGGGCAATAAATGTGTGAATGAATATATATATAGAGACCAACACAAGGCACCAACCACTCATAACAGAGCAGGTAAACATGTTATGGGTACATTTATTAGGATGAGCCACATGAGAACAGTTATACACAGGTCGAAAGCTTGAAGGCATCAGGGCTATGTGTGTGTGCGCTGCTCAAAGCAAAAGTGACACTAAAATGGGATCACATGACACATTTCACTTCTCATAATGCCATGCACTACACAACAGTTTTCTTTTCACCATGGACATCCAATCTCTCTACACCTCCATCCTCCACCAGGATGATATGAGGGCTCTTTGTTTTTTTCCTTGAATGAAGAACAACCACCACCAGCCTCCTCCACCTGGATGAGCTGGTTCTCAATCTGAGCAACTTTTTCTTCAACTCCACTCACTTCCTCCAAATAAAGCACGAGGCTATGGGAATTCATATTGTCCTGGCTTTATCTGCCTTTTTGTGAGATATGTGAAACATTCTCTGGTCCTAATTAAGTCCCTCTCCCTCCCTCAATACATTTTATAAGGTATATTGGTCACTCCTTTCTCTCTGAACTGGGAAATTTCAATAAGTTTGCTTCTCATAGCCACTCGTCCTTCCCCTTCACACGGTTTACATAGCATCTATAGAGTCTCCACAGTGCAGAAGGAGGCCGTTTAGCCCATTGAGTCTGCACCGACCCTCTGAAAAGTGCACTCCACCTAGGCCCATTCACCTGTCCTATCCCCGCAACTCTGTAACACCACCTAGCCTACATATTTGGACACTAAGGGGCAATTTGGCATGATCAATCTACCTAACCTGCACACCTTTGAACTGTGGAAGTAAAGAGCATCCAGAGGAAATCCACGTAGGCACAGAGAGAACGTGTAAACTCTACACAGATAGTCACCCAAAGTTGGAATCAAACCTGGGTCCCTGCCACTGTGAGGCAGCAGTGCTAACCACTGTGCCGCCCACATGGTCCACATGGCTCACATGTTTCACATGGCCCATATGGTCACTCTTCTTTTCTCTTTCTCAACTTTTCTATCTCAATTTCTAGGGATAGGCTATAGACCAATAAAACCGATTAGCCAACTGACTCCCACAACTACCTTGATGACACTTCCTTGCACCCTGCTTTCTGGAAAAAGTTATTCCATTCTCCCAGTTTCTCTGCCTCATTTCTATCTGTTCTGATGATTTGAATTAGCTTCCATGCAAGTGCTCCTGAGCTTTCAATTTTTCTTCTTTTTCCTCAGCTGAGGATACTGTGGGTTGCATGGCACTTGACCGTCTCTCTTCCATTTCCTGAACCTTCTTCTCTCATCCTTTCCATCCTATAACCATGACTGGGATATCTTTGACTTCATCATCCACCCCACCAGCCTCCATACTGAAGAAACCATCCTCCGTCAGTTCCACCATCTCCAGTGTGATGTCACCGATCAAGACAATCGTCCCTTCCCTTCCCCTTTCAGGAGTCTGAAGAGACTGTTCCCTCCATTCCTCAAATGCTCCACCATCCTAGACACATCTTGTCTTTCTTTACCTGGCACATTACCCCTCCATTTGGCTTCAGAAACATGAAACGTTCTGACATTTCAACTCTCCTGTCCTTTTTTCCTGTCACAGACATTCCACTTTGTTCTTATTTCCCCCTTCCCCATTTCACATGCTCAAAATTTATTACATTTCTAACTTTCCACAGTTATGATGAAAGGCCACGTGCCTGAACTGTTGGGTGGATTTTTACTGAGACAGGATAACTCAAGAGGTCCTTGAAAAATAAGGGATGTGTTCCGGTTCCTGGTTTCCCCACACCATTCCCAGGTTGCCTGATTTTTGGAGTGCCTTGGAAGAGTGCAGGCCAATTTGGGTCAAACCCCCTACTCGGCACTCCCAACGTGACCAGGTCCATTGCAGAGTTAGGTAACTCCTACTCCTCTGCAATTTTCATGGAGTTGGGTCAGGTTTTTAAAGAATTGTTGTTCATGGCCCCTCAGAGGAGCCGTGAACCATAGTCTGTATATGGGGACCTTTTCAAGGATGAATTCAAATTTTCCTCATCATGTCCCTTATGCCAAGCTATTGCACTCCACCCACCAGGCCCGTAATGCTCCCTAAGCCAAGCTATGGTCCTCCATCCAAATCCTCTATGCCAAGCTATGGCACTTAAACACCCATTGGTCCAATATGCAGTTACGGGATGTGGGCGTCGCTGGCCAAGCCAGCATTTATTGCCCTAGTTGTCCTTCACAAGCTGGTGGTGGGTGGCGTTTTTCAACCACTGCAGTTGTTGAGGTGTAGGCAAACCCATAATGCTGTTAGGGAGCGAATTCCTGGATATTGACCTTGCAACAGTGAAGCAAGTAACAGTGATATATTCCAAGTCAGGATGGTGAGTGATTTGGCAGGAAACCTCCGGGTGGTGATGTTCCCAACTGTCTGCTGCCCTTTTCTTTCTAGATGGTTGTGGTCGTGGGTTTGGAGGGTGCGACCTAATGAACCTCTGAGAGTTCCTGCCGTGCATATTATAGATGGTACACACGACTGCTACTGTTCATTGACAGTGGAAGGATTGGTAGTGACCCAGAGCCGGGATCGCACCTGGGACCTTGAGGCAGCAGTGCAAACCACCGCATAACTGTGCTGCCCGCTTGATAGTACTGTTGATGGCCCCGTTTGCGGAAAGGGTAGCAATTCAGCGTGCTGCTTTGTCCTGGATAGTGTCGAGTTTCTTAAGTGTTGTTGAAGCTGCACTCATCCAGGCAAATTGAAAGCATTCCATTACATTCCTGACTTATGCCTTGTGGATGGTGGACAGGCTCTGACAGGGTCAGGCGGTTAGTTACTCACCACAGGATTCCTAGCCTTTGCCCTGCTCTAGTAGCCACAGTATTTATATGGCTAGTGTAGTTCAGTTTTGGGTCAATAGGAACCCCCAGGATGTTGACATTGGGAATTCAGCGATGATAATGCCAAATGGTGATAGTTAGGTCCTCTCCTGCTGGAGATGGTCATCGCCTGGCACTTGAGTGGTGCAAATGTAACTTGGCAATTGTCAGCCCAAGCCTGGATATTGTCCAGGTTTTGCTGCATTTGGACATGAACTGAACATCTCAACTTCTGTCCTTATGACGGAAGAAAGGTCATTGGTGAAACAGAGGAAAATGTTTGGCCCTAGGACACTAACCTGAGGAACTCCTGCACTGATGTCCTGCAGCTGAGATGATTGACCTCCAATCACTATAACCATTTTCCTTTGTGCCAGGCATGAAATGAATCAGTGGAGAGTTTCCCCCCCCTTTATTACTATTGACTCCAGTATGACTTTAAAAAAGAAATTTATTTGAAAAAATTATACATTTATTTATTTTTAATTTAAAGTACCTAATTCTCCTTTTTTCCAATTATGGGGCAATTTAGTGAGGCCAATCCACCTAGCCTGCAAATCTTTGGGTTGTGGAGATAAGACACTATAAGACCATAAGACATAGGAGCAGAATTAGGCCACTCGGCCCATCGAGTCTGCTCCGCCATTCAATTATGGCTGATATTTCCTCATCCCCATTCTCCTGCCTTCCCCCCATATGGGGAGAATGTGCAAACTCCACACAGACAGTGACCCGGGGCCTGGATCGAAAACGGCTCCTCGGTGCTGTGAGGCAGCAGTGCTAACCACTGCGCCACCGTGCCCCCTGACTCCAGTTTTATTTGGGCTCCTTGATGCCACACTTGGTCAATTGCTGCCTTAATGTCAAGGGCAGTTACTCTCACCTCACCTCAGGCATTCAACTCTTTTGCCCATGTTTGAACCAAGGCTGTAACGAGACCAGGAGTTGAGTGATCTTGGCAGAACCCAAACAAAGTGTCCATGAGCAGATCATTGCTGAGTAAGGACCACTTGATAGTATGGTTGATGACCCCGTCCGTCACTTTGCTGATGACTGAGAGTAGATTGATGGGGTGGTATTTGGTCGGGTTGGATTTGTCCTGATTCTTGCGTACAGGACATATCTGGGCAATTTCCCACATTGCTGGATAGAATGCTGTTGGCTAGGGGTCAGGAAATCCTATGACAATCCTGTAATGACAATATGGGCGGGATTCTCCAAAAACTGGCGCGATGTCCGGGACCCAGCGCCAAAAACGGCGTGGATCACTCCGGCGTCGCCCCCCCCCCAAATAACACAAATTCTCCGGCCCCGAATGGGCTAGCAGCGGCGTGACGCCATTCGCGATGGCGTCACCCGACGTGGACGGTGACGCCGTCAATGACGCCGCATGGCGGGACGGCTCAAAATACTTGCCCCCCCGCCCCCACCCCAGAAGACCCGACAAGATGGGCGCCGCCGTGCAGCCCCGAAGTTCCAGGACCATGACATTGAGGCGCTCCTGGACGCAGTGGAGGAGAGGAGGGTGTCCCTGTACCCCGGACATGGCCGCAGGGTCACCCCCACGCCTCAGCCGGCGCCTGTGGAGGGAGGTGGCAGAGGCCGTCAGTGCTGTGGCTCTGACACCACGGACAGGCGTCCAGTGCCACAAGAAGGTGAACGACCTCTTCAGGGCAGCCAGGGTGAGTCCCCCCCCCCTCCCTGCCCGATGTGCGGCACACCCCCAGGTGAAACCAACCCTAACCCGAACCTCTGCATTATACGCGCAACCGATGGCGTGCATTCATATAGCTGTCTAACACTGTTGCCCTTTACCCCTGCCACCCACCCGCCCCCCACAGGTGAAGCGCACACACAACAATAGGGAGCATGAGAGGACTGGAGGGGGCCCAGCTGATAAGAGGCCACTCACCGTACATGAGGAAAGGGCCCTGGAACTGGCTGGCGGACCTGAGGACCGGGAGGTTGCCGATGCAGAGGTCGGGGGCACCCCAGCAATGTAGCCACCGACAGCCCGTCCTCATATCCCCCCTCCCCCATATCCCCCCTCCCTCATATCCCCCTCCCCCATATCCCCCCCTCCCCCATCTCACCTGCTCACCGCCTGCGTGTCTCACCATGCATGCTTCATTGTGTATCGCAGGAGCAAACGTCGAGGCATCCATCCCCGCAGATGCCGACTGCCCACAGGATGCCCCTCGGAGGCCACGGGATACGGAGACACCCAGACCCTCTGGCACGCGACGCCCGCAGGATGCCCCAGGGCGATCACGGGATACGGAGAGACCCGGACCCTCTGGCACGCGATGCCCGCAGGATGCCCCAGGGCGACCACGGGATACGGAGACACCCAGACCCTCTGGCACGCGACGCCCGCAGGATGCCCCAGGGCGATCACGGGATACGGAGAGACCCGGAGCCTCTGGCATGCGACGCCCACAGGATGCCCCATGGCGACCACGGGAGACGGAGAGACCTGGAGCAATAGGGAGACGACGCCCCCGTCTCGTGCGGGTGCGGCGATGCAGGCGTATGCCACCCAGCAATGAGGGGGTCAGCCGTTGGCCCCCGTCGCAGCCGAGCCATGAAACCACTACCCAGGACAGCCCTACCCAGGACAGCCCTACCCAGGGCACCCCTACCAGGTCACCCCTACCGAGGAAACCGAAATACAGGACAGTGACACAGAGTGGATGGATGGAGACGAACTGCCACCCCAAAGTACCATGGACTCAGAGTCGGACGATGCGCACCACACATTGCCACTGCTGTCTCCAACACTCTCCCCCATCACAGAGACACTCACCTTGGTTGGGCACTTTCGTGATGAGGTGTCTGGTACACTCACTGGTGCGCACAACACAGCCGTCCCGGTACAGCAGGTGGAGGTAGGGGCAGCAGAGGGACTGGGAGGTCGGAGGGCATCCTGGCGCAAGTGAACATCTGCCGCCCAGATGGATCCCGGGTTCCTGGAGTTACCACACCCACCCATAGCCCCGATGCAACCACCGAACCTGGGACGAGCGAAGAGGGTGACGGCCGGCTTGCAGCGGCTGCAGTAGCAGGTGGAGGAGTGCACCCGCATCCAGGAGCTGTGAGTGGTGCCGGTCATGCGTGCCACTCAGGCCGACACCGCATGGGTGGCGTCCGCGGTGGAGGCAATGGGTGCGACGGTGTCAGACATGGGGAACGGTTTGCGAGGCCTGGGGCTTTCTGTGCAGGTGGTGTCTGTGGCCCAGGACATGGCTGCCCTCTCACAGTAGGCCATGAGCCAGCGCCAGCGGCAGATGGCAGAGGCGCTCAACGCCGTGGCCCTGTCTCAGCAGGTCATGGCCCAGTCTCAGCACGCAATGGCCCAATCCCTGCAGGCCATGGCCCAGTCTCAGCAGGCCATCGCTGAGGGCATCGGCGCCATTGCTCATGTGCCAGCCGGCGTCGCACAGTCACAGACAGGGATGGCCAACTCCCTGAGCTCCATGGCTGCAAACCTGCAGACCCTTGTCGATACCAGCACGGGCCTCCAGGACTGGCAGTGCCACGTGTCAGAGGGGCGTCGGATGGCCGGTCCGTTCGCACCCCCTACCCATGTAGAGGCCTGGGGGCCATTGGGCACCCCGAGGGAGGAGGAGTTGCTGGCGCCTGTCCCTGGTCCCCCGGTAGGTGAGGTCCAGGAACACTGCAGCACCTCGGACTCCCCCCCCTTCCGTCCCAGGTGCATCAGGTGGGCAACGGGCAGGACAGGCTGGCAGCTCGCCATCCCAGTCACCCGGGGCGCAGCCTGGCCCATCTAGGCCAGGATGTCCCAGGAAACGGCCGCCAAAGGGATCCCAAGTCAGAGGGCAGGAATCGCAGGAGTCCACCTCCAGTTCTGCTGTACCGACTGGGGAACCACCTAGGCGTAGTCAAAGGGCCCGTAAGGCCAAACAATTAGACACTGAGTAAGTTGGCATGGGTGCAGGGCACAGACGAGTTTTAGGGGCTAGGGTACGTGTATGCACTGTTTGTTATTAAAATCACTTTAACACCTACAGAAACTGCCTTTGTGCTCTGTCCGAAGAGTGCGGGGGTGTCATGTACTTTGAGCGCCAATGTGTGTGTGAGGGGTGGTCTTATGTCGGCCTCAGGTGAATCTGCCCCCTGCCCACTGGGCCGCCCTCACCATCCCCCCCGGGCAGAGGACGGGACCATGCGCTGCAGTGTCACAGCCGCATGCAGTGATGGTCTGGCTGGATGGTGGTACAGTGGCCATGGGTCAGATATTGTCCAACGATGTGGAGCCAGGAGCTCATTGCAGAGCAGGTCATCATCATCCTCCATGGCCTGCAATAGACACGCTTCCACCGGCGCCCGTGAGAGCCCGGCCGCAGGTGGATCTGCAATGGAGGGGTGGTGTGCATGCGGGTGGGGTGGGTATGGTTGGAGGAGGTGGGCGTGGTTGGGGGGGGGGGTGAGGGTGCTGGGTGGGTGGATGGGTGGGGGGGGTGAGGGTGTTGCCATGGTATGCGGTATGTGGCCATACTCGCCGATTCCCATGCCCCCTAGTCAGTGAAGCGGGCGGCTATCAGCCTGTCCCGTACCCGCTGGCCCAGCCGGTAACGGTGGACAGTCACCCGCCCACGTCTAGCCCGTCTGCCCTGACCATTGCCCGCATCCCCCTCATCTGGGGAGGACTGCGCCTCTTCCTGCTGCTCCTCCACTCCTCCCTCCTCTGCCTGCAGAACATCGCCCCTCTGCTGGGCTATGTTGTGCAGGACGCAGCACACCACAATGATGCGGCCGACCCGATCTGACGGATACTGGAGGGCGCTCCCAGAGAGGTCCAGGCACCTGAAACGCATTTTGAGCACCCCAAAGCACCTCTCTATCACTCCCCTTGTCGCTACATGGGCATCATTGTAGCTGTTCTTCTCGTCATTCTGTGGCCTCCGTATAGGCGTCATCAGCCACGACCGCAAGGGGTAATGCCTGTCGCCCAGCAACCAGCCCCTCAGCCGGGGGTGGCGTCCCTCGTACATGCTTGGGATGTAAGACCGCATGTACAACGCATAGAATTTACAGTGCAGAAGGAGGCCATTCGGCCCATCGCCTCTGTACCGGCTCTTGGAAAGAGCGCCCAACCCAAGGTCAACACCGCCACCCTATCCCCATAACCCAGTAACCCCACCCAACACTAAGGGCAATTTTGGACACTAAGGGCAATTTATCATGGCCAATCCACCTAACCTGCACATCTTTGGACTGTGGGAGGAAACCGGAGCACCCGGAGGAATCCCACACACACACGGGGAGGATGTGCAGACTCCGCACAGACAGTGACCCAAGCCGGGAATCGAACCTGGGACCCTGGAGCTGGAAAGCAATTGTGCTATCCACAATGCTACCGTGCTACCCTTATGAGTCAAGTACACTTCCCGGGTACCGGGCAGAGACGTGCAGGATAATCGCAGACCACCTGGATGTTCATGGAATAGGTCCCCTTCCTATTGGTGAACACGGCCCTGTTATCAGCAGGTGGCTGCACGGCGACGTGCAACCCATCGATCGCGCCCTGGACCATGGGAAACCCGGCCACGGCAGAGGAGCCCACGGCCTGGGCATCCTGGCTGTCCCGGTCCCCAGGGAAACGGATGTAGCGGTCCGCAATGGCACCGGTGCACCGATGTCTGCGAGATTCCAGACAGGTCCCCACCTGGCATCTGGAATGACCCCGTGGCATAAAAGTTCAGGGCCACCGTAACCTTGATGGACACGGGGAGAGGGTGTTCCCCCCCAGTGCCACGCAGTGCCAGGTGTGCCAGCAGGCGGCAGATGTGTGCCATGGTTTCCCGGCTCATCTCCTCCTACATTCCCAGTCCGTGAAGTCCTGGTACGACAACCGGGGCCGGTACACACGGGCCTCCTCGGGTGCCTCCGTTGCCATGGCGCCGCGAGGTCCTCCTCCCCTCCTCGTGTTCCTCCTGCACTACACGCTCCCCCGCTCCTCCTCCTCGTCCTGTCGGGCGGCTGCCGCCTGCCCCTCTGTGGCATGCTCCTCTGCGGCAGCCTGCGCCACCTATCTGGCACGCTCCTCCTCCTCCTCCAGGGCAACATGGAGAATAGCGGCTGCCGCCATGGCGGCCAACATCGCTGGCTGATCAGAACACATGACGGCCTGCGGGGGGGGGGGGGGAAACAACCACATGTCATCATTGCCCGTACCCCCCCGCCCCCCAGCGAGGTGGCATGGGCTGCATGGGCGCGACTGTTGGAGGATGGCACCTGGCCAGGCGGACAAACTCCCTTGCCCTCGCAACCCCCCGTCCCCGGCACTCACCCCGCCCTCCCCCGTCCCCCGGCACTCACCGCCCCCATCCACGGCACTCACCCCCCACCCCCCCCCCCCCCCGTCTCCGGCACTCACCGCCCCGTACCCGGCACTCATCCCCCAGTACCCGGCACTCATCCCGCCCTGACCTCCTCGCCGGCACTCACCCCCCCCCCCCCCCCCCGTCTCCGGCACTCACCCCCCCGGCCCCAGCACTCACCCCCCCCTTTCTCCGGCACTCACCCCCGTTCCACCCGTCCCCGGCACTCACCCCCGTTCCACCCGTCCCCAGCACTCACCCCCCCCCCCTTTCCCCGGCACTCACCCCCGTTCCACCCGTCCCTGGCACTCACCCCCCCCCCGTCCCAGGCACTCACCCCCCCGTCCCCGGCACTCACCCCCCCCCCCGTCCCCTCCCCCATCCCTGGCACTAACCTCCCCCATCCCCGGAACTCATCCCCCCCGTCCCCAGCACTCATCCCCCCGTACCCGGCACTCACCCCCCCCCATCCCCCACGCCGGCACTCTCACCCCCCCCCCAGCACTCACCCCCCGCCCCCCCCGTTACCGGCACTCATCTACCCGTCCCCGGTACTCACCGCCCCGTACCCGGCCCTCATCCCACCATACCCAGCACTCATCCCCCCCGCCCCCCCCCCCGTCCCCGACACTCACCCCATATTCCCCGGCACGCACCCCCCCGTAACTGGCACTCATCACCCTGTACCCGGCACTCATGCCCCCCGTCCCCGGCACTCACCCCCCCGTAACTGGCACTCACCCCCCCGTACCCGGCACTCATCCCCCTCGCCGGCACTCACCCCCCCATCCCCGGCACTCACCCCCCCTGTCGCCGGTAACACCCCCGTCTCCGGAACTCACCCCCCCCCCCGGCACTCACCCCACTGGCACTCACCCCCCCGGCACTCATCCCCCCCCCCCACCGTCCCCGGCACTCACCCCCGACCCCGGCACTCTCCCCCCCGTCCCCGGCACTCACCACCCTGTACCCGGCTCTCATCCCCCTCGTCGGCACTCACCCCCCCATCCCCGGCACTCACCCCCCTGTCCCCGGCACTCATCCCCCCGTTCCCGGCACTCATCCCTCCACCGTCCCCCTCCCCGGCACTCACCCCCCCTGTCCCCCACCCCCCCGTCCCAGGCACTCACCCCCTCGTCCCCTCCCCCATCCCTGGCACTCACCTCCCCCCGTACACGGCACTCATCCCCCCCTGTCCCGCTCCCTGGCACTCACCCCTCCGGCCCCGGCACTCACCCCCCCCCCGTCCCCGGCAGTCACCCCCCCATCCCCGGCACTCATCCCCCCCGTCCCCGGCACTCATCCCCCCGTGCCTGGCACTCATCCCCCCGTCCCCCACGCCGGCACTCTCACCCCCCCCGGCACTCACCCCCACCCCACCCCCCGGCACTCACCCCCCCGTTACCGGCACTCATCTACCCGTCCCCGGCACTCACCCCCCCCCCATCCCCGGTACTCACCACCCCGTACCCGGCCCTCATCCCCCCATACCCAGCACTCGTCCCCCCCGTCCCCCTCGCCGGCACACACACACCCCCGTCCCCGGCACTCATCCCCCTGTCCCCGGCACTCACCCCCCCGTCCCCAGCACTCACCCCCCCCCTGGCACTCACCCCCCCCGGCTTTCACCCCCCCGTACCCGGCACACATCCCCCCGTATCCGGCACTCATCCCCCCTGTCCGCCACTCACCCCCCCTGTCCGCGGCACTCACCACCCCCCCCCCCCGGCACTCACCCCCCCCCCCGTCCCTGGCACTCACCCTCCCCCGTCCCCGGCACTCACCCCCCCCGTTCCCGGCACTCACCCTCCCTGTCCCTGGCACTCACCCTCCCCCGTCCCCGGCACTCACCCTCCCTGTCCCTGGCACTCACCCTCCCCCGTCCCCGGCACTCACCCCCCCCGTTCCCGGCACTCACCCTCCCTGTCCCTGGCACTCACCCTCCCCCGTCCCCGGCACTCACCCCCCCGTTCCCGGCACTCATCCTACCGTTCCCGGCACTCACCCTCCCCCGTCCCCGGCACTCACCCTCCCTGTCCCTGGCACTCACCCTCCCCCGTCCCCGGCACTCACCCTCCCCCGTCCCCGGCACTCACCCCCCCGTTCCCAGCACTCACCCTCCCCCATCCCTCACCCCCCCATTCCCGGCACTCATCGCCCCGTCCCCCTCGCCGGCACTCGCCCCCCCCTTCCTCGGCACTCCCCCGAAGCCCTCCCCACCCCACGCCCCCGCCGCACACACACCCACACACACCTCTCCCCCACACACACAGACTGCGGGAACACCATCACCTCTCCTGCGGCCAGCCCCCAGGCCGTGACCTACCTCCATGCTAGATGGCGTCAACCATCAGCAGTGGTTGACGGCGTTAAAAAGGTGTTTTGATTTACGCCGACGTGAGGTCTTCGGCCCATCCGGCCGGGAGAATATGGGCAGCCCCGGAGTCCATTGTCTCGCGCCCGCCCCTGCCATTTTCCGAGGTGGGCGGCGCGATTGACCCCCCCGCCGGCTTTTCACCCTTCGGAGAATTCGGCAGGCGGCGGGGGCGGGATTTACGCCGCCCCCCCAGCGATTCTCCGACCCGGCGGGGGGTTGGAGAATCCCGCCCCAGATGTGTACAATAAAACCTGAAAGAGTCATTAATTCATTACTTTCCACTATGTTAAAAAACATTATTTCACTACAAGGCAATACAAGCATAAATAACAGAAACTGAACGCTCTTGAAACCACTTATCCTTGTGTAAGTAAACATTGTGAAATTGACAACAGGTATCAGAGAGCCAGAGCTGTCAATCAAGCAACATGTTCTGAGGCTCAACAAGAATAATGGCTTTCTAGGCTCTCAGACAAGGCTTATTATGTACCCCGAAAGATGCGCTATGGGATCCCTCCGAGGTCCTAGTGCAAGGGCTCCATGGGAATTGACCAGGATGTTTGAACTTTCGATGGAAAATTTTCCTGCCTCCGAGGATGCTCCAGAGAAGTCTCCAATTCTGAGTTAGAGTCAGGGACTTATTTACTTGGATAGTTACCCATGAAATGACAGAAACAAACCGAGTCTAATTCCTGGGTAACTGTGAAATAGATTCCCTCCCCACCCTCGATGTTGCGCCGACCTGCGAAACTACTCTAAAGCCCATTTACACTATTCCCTTATCGTCCATATGTCTATCCAATGACCATTTGAATACCCTTAGTGTTGGTGAGTCCACTACTGTTGCAGGCAGGGCATTCCACACCCTTACTACTCTCTGAGTAAAGAACCTACCTCTGACATCTGTCTTGTATCTATCTCCCCTCAATTTAAAGCTATGTCCCCTCATGCTAGACATCACCATCCGAGGAAAAAGGCTCTCACTGTCCACCCTATCCAATCCTCTGATCATCTTGTATGCCTCAATTAAGTCACCTCTTAACCTTCTTCTCTCTAACGAAAACAGCCTCAAGTCCCTCAGCCTTTCCTCATAAGATCTTCCCTCCATACCAGGCAACATTCTGGTAAATCTCCTCTGCACCCTTTCCAATGCTTCCACATCCTTCCTATAATGAGGTGACCAGAATTGCACGCAATACTCTAAATGCGGCCGCACCAGAGTTTTGTACAGCTGCAACATGACCTCATGGCTCCGAAACTCAATCCCTCTACCAATAAAAGCTAACACACCGTACGCCTTCTTAACAACCCTCTCAACCTGAGTGGCAACTTTCTAGGATCTATGTACATGGACACCGAGATCTCTCTGCTCATCCACACTGCCAAGAATCTTACCATTAGCCCAGTACTCTGTCTTTCTGTTATTCCTTCCAAAATGAATCACCTCACACTTTTCTGCATTAAACTCCATTTGCCACCTCCCAGCCCAGCGCTGCAGCTTATCTATGTTCCTCTGTAACTTGTAACATCCTTCCGCACTGTCCACAACTCCACCGACTTTAGTGTCATCTGCAAATTTACTCACCCATCCTTCTACGCCCTCCTCCAGGTCATTTATAAAAATGACAAACAGCAGTGTCCCAAAAGTGTACCAGTGGTACACCACTAGTAACTGGACTCCAGTCTGAACACTTCCCATCAACCGCCACCCTTTGTCTTCTTCCAGCTAGCCAATTTCTGATCCAAACTGCTAAATCTCCCTGAATCCCATGCTTCCATATTTTCTGCAGTAGCCTACCGTGGGGAACCTTATCAAACGCTTTACTGAAATCCATATACACCACATCAACTGCTTTACCCTCATCGACCTGTTTGGTCACCTTCTCAAAGAACTCAATAAGGTTTGTGAGGCACGACCTGCCCTTCACGAAACCGTGTTGACTATGTCTAATCAAATTATTCCTTTCCAGATGATTATACACCCTATCTCTTAGAAATTTTTCCAAGATTTTGCCCACAACAGAAGTAAGGCTCACTGGTCTATAGTTACCGGGGTTGTCTCTACTCCCCTTCTTGAACAAGGGGACAACATTTGTATCCTCCAGTCTTCTGGCACTATTCCTGTTGACAAAGATGACTTAAAGATCAAAGCCAAAGGCTCAGCAATCTCCTCCCTAGCTTCCCAAAGTATCCTAGGATAAATCCCATCCAGCACAGGGGACTTATCTATTTTTACCCTTTCCAGAATTGTTAACACCTCCTCCTTATGAACCTCAAGCCCTTCCAGTCTAGTAGCCTGAATCTCAGTATTCTCCTCGACAACATTGTCTTTTTCCTGTGTGAATACTGAACAAAAATATTATTTAGCATCTCTCCTATCTCCTCGGACTCCAAGCACAACTTCCCACTGCTGTCCTTGACTTGCCCTACTCTTACCCTAGTCATTCTTTTATTCCTGACATATCTATAGAAAGCTTTAGGGTTATCCTTGATCCTACCTGCCAAAGACTTCTCATGTCCCCTCCTGGCTCTTCTTAGCTCTCTCTTTAGGTCCTTCCTAGCTAACTTGTAACTCTCGAGCGCCCTTACTGAACCTTCATGTCTCATCTTTACATAAGCCTCCTTCTTCCTCTTGACAAGTGTTTTGACTGCCTTAGTAAACCACGGTTCCCTTGCTCGAACACTTCCTCCCTGCCTGACAGGTACATACTTATCAAGGACACCCAGTAGCTGTTCCTTGAACATGCTCCACATTTCCATTGTGCCCATCCCCTGCAGTTTTCCTCTCCATCCGATGCATCCTAAGTCTTGCCTTATCGCATCATAATTGCCTTTCCCCCAGATATAACTCTTGACCTGCGGTATATGTCTATCCCTTTCCATTACTAAAGTAAACGTAATCGAATTGTGGTCACTATCACCAAAGTGCTCACCTACCTCCAATTCTAACACCTGTCCTGGTTCATTACCCAGTACCAAATCTAATACGGCCTCGCCTCTCGTTGGCCTATCTACATACTGTGTCAGGAAACCCTCCTGCACACATTGGACAAAAACGGACCCATCTAAAATACTTGAACTATAGCGTTTCCAGTCAATATTTGGAAAGTTAAAGTCCCCCATAACAACTACCCTGTTGCTTTCGCTCCTATCCAGAATCATCTTTGCAATCCTTTCCTCTACATCTCTGGAACATTTCAGAGGCCTATAGAAAACCCCTAACAGGGTGACCTCTCCTTTCCTGTTTCTAACCTCAGCCCATACTACCTCAATTGACGAGTCCTCATCAAACGTCCTTTCTGCCACCGTAATACTGTTCTTGACTAACAATGCCACCCCTCCCCCTCTTTTACCACCTTCCCTGAGCTTACTGAAATATCTAAACCCCGGCACCTGCAACAACCATTCCTGTCCCTGCTCTATCCATGTCTCTGAAATGGCCACAACATCGAAGTCCCAGGTACCAACCCATGCCGCAAGTTCACCCACCTTATTCCGGATGCTCTTGGCATTGAAGAAGACACACTTTAAACCACCTTCCTGCCTGCCGGTACACTCCTGCAACTTTAAAACCTTACTCATGACCTCACTACTCTCAACCTACTGTATACTGGAGCTACAATTCAGATTCCCAAGCCCCTGCTGAACTAGTTTAAACTCTCCCGAAGAGCATTAGCAAATTTCCCCCCCAGGATATTGGTACCCCTCTGGACCAGGTGTAGACCATCCCGTTTGTAGAGGTCCCACCGACACCAGAATGAGCCCCAGTTATCCAGAAATCTGAAACCCTCCCTCCTGCACCATCCCTGTAGTCACGCGTTCAACTCCTCTCTTTCCCTATTCCTCATCTCACGTGGCACAGGTAACAACCCAGAGATAATAAATCTGTTTGTCCTAGATCTAAGTTTCCACCCTAGCTCCCTGAATTCCTGCCTTACATCCCTATCCATTTTCCTACCTATGTCGTTGGTACCTATGTGGACCACGACTTGGGGCTGCTCCCCCTTAAGGATCCCGAAAACACGATCCGAGACATCACGCACCCTGGCACCTGGGAGGCAACACACCAACCGCGAGTCTCTCTCGTTCCCACAGAATCTCCTATCTATCCCCCTAACTATGGAGTCTCCAATGACTAATGCTGTACTCCTCTCCCCCCTTCCCTTCTGAGCAACAGGGACAGACTCTGTGCCAGAGACCTGCACCCCATGGCTTACCCCTGGTAAGTCCCCCCCCCCAACAGTATCCAAAGCGGTATTCTTGTTACTAAGGGGAACGACCACAGGGAATCCCTGTACTGACTGCTTCCTCCCAGCCCCTCTCACCGTCACCCATCTATCTTTATTCTTTGGAGTAACTACATCCCTGAAGCTTCTATCTATGACCACCTCTGCCTCCTGAATGATCCGAAGTTCATCCAGCTCCAGCTCCAGTTCCCTAACTCGGTTTCTGAGGAGCTGGAGATGGGTGCACTTCCCACAGATGAAATCAGCAGGGACACTGTCGGCGTCCCTCACCTCAAACATTCTGCAGGAGGAACATTGCACTACCTTCCCTGCCATCTCCCTAGATAAAAAAAGAAAAAGAAAGAAAGAGCTTACCTGTTATTCACTCCCCTTCTCAGCAAGCACTCACTCAGCAACCTCTGCGCCCTGCACAGTAACACCCGAGGGAATATAAAAGAAAAACTACTTACCAGTCACCAGCCAATCCCTTACCTGCAGGCTGTGGCGTCACGGTTCAACTTCTTCCTGACCTCGAGCCTTCCTCTTGATCTTTACAGCGGTTGTTTTTTTTGGTTAGAGGAGGGGGTAGGGAGGGAAACACTGAAGAAGTGTTTTGGGTTTAAGTGTCACTTGCCAACAGCTCCTCCACAAACTACCTTCAAATTAGGGTGACCACGACGGAGGTATGCAAATTTCCCTTGCAACACCAATCAGCAGCTCCCCTCTACTGCCCTCTGCTGGATGTCATGTCCAACTTCTTCTGTATCTCTACAGCAATTTTTGTCTGGGTCACCTGACCCTCTCTTTCACCTTACTTTAGTATGCCCTCGTGCACAGGTGCAGGGCTATCAGACCCACAATATTAAAGATATATTTTGGTTACCAAGGCAAGTGGTTCAAGTCGGAAGGTTTTCCTACTTGTCAGACCAGCCATGATATGAAGTACCCAGAAAAGCATGATCTCCGCTTCCTGGTCCTTCACACCATTTGTCAAAGAACATGGAGTTTTTTCACTCTTGTAAAAATCCGGACCGAAGTCAACATCATTCAGCTCTTAATGGAGACTGCATTACTTAGCAGTTAAAAAGTACAGTATAATTAGTTTGCTATTTACCACACAGCAGTGCACCGATTTTGAAATAAGAACAGAAGGTGTTGGGAAACTTTGCACCCAAAGCGTTAACGTTTTGTGTTGAGTTACTCTTCTCCAAAGAAGAGAAATATTCAACTCAAAACATTAACACTGTTTCTCTCTCCATTGATGCTAGAAAGCCTGTTTTTCCAGGATTGAGTTTTTGTTTCAGATGTGCCGCCACAGTATATTGCATTTATATTAAAGTACCAATTGTGATCTGGTTGTCAACAGGTACTGAAACATGGAGAGATATAAGGTTGAAAGTGATCCAATCAAGGCTGAGAATCATTGTAAAAGCTTGGAGCAGGATACATTATGACAGGCTTTATGAACGCATTACTGTCTCCATTTAAAATCCAATCTCTTCAGCACCACATTTGTAACAGTAGACTGTTTTTCAGCTGGATCATTCGAAATGTAGGCACAGTACAAGTGAGCCATTGACCCCTTTCATTCAATAATAAATGAAAAAAAAAACGGTTTAAAAATGAAAATGAAAATCGCTTATTGTCACAAGTAGGCTTCAAATGAAGTTACTGTGAAAAGCCCCTAGTCGCCACATTCCGGTGCCTGTTCGCGGAGCCTGGTATGTGTTTCTATCTTCGTACATTACTTCCGATCTCTGCAGGGTCATATACAGCGAGATCCCAGAAGGATGGAGGATCACTACCCTGGATGTCCCCACGCAAGGACAGGAATTGGCAGGGAAGTTCAAACTTACAATGGGTAATTACCTTGCACTGTGAATCATCAGATACTCTGATCCAAATCAAAGACTTTGGATGTTTCCAACTGTCTTACTGGAATAGTTACCCAGGAAAAGTTAGAAGAATTAAAATCATTTCTAACTCCTGGGTAACAAGGAGTTAGACTCCCCCTGAAGCCCACAGGAACATCCATGACCCCCCCGATTATCTCCCAACTACCTGTCCAATGCCCAACTACCTTTTCCACTCCCTGACTACTCCCTCACCCTTCGATAACCCTGAACCCTCCAACTGACCCCCCCCCCCCACTCACCAACCACCCCCACCCTCACTGAACACATGCTCCCCCCATATTTGGCATACAAACCACCCAATCAATCCTACCCCCTTGCTGACCATTTGACCTCTCCACTCCACAGTCCACCAGACTGACCTCCACCACCTGACCCCTCCACAGTCCACCCAACACTAAACCCCCAGCAATGATCATCTGACCCCCACCACTGAACATCCTATCCCCCCCCGCCCCCCCCCCCCCCCCATTGCTACCAACTACCTTCTCCTGGCTTCTAAAAATGGCTGGACCTTTGAACCTACCTGCTTTATGGCAGCAAGGTCAGATGAGAAAGATGCAGCTTCATTATATTGTCAGTAAATCCAACATCGATTGCAACTCCATGGGAGTTCTAGCCCATTGATTTTCATTGATTTTAAAAGAAAAGAAATAGCAACTATAATCACGCCATTTTTCAACATATCTTATCCTGAAAAACTCCTGCTTTGGGCTAGATGGGTTTCTAGTTTAGAAAAATGACAGCAAAAATTCTTTCAGGAACAATTCGACAACTAAACAATGATGATTAAGTCAAGCTCTGAGCATACTTCTCCAGGACACATAGTCTTAGAGTGTGGTTCAAAGCAGGAATCAAAAAAAAAATCAAGCAACAGAATATTAAATGAGATAACCTGTGGACCATGTGGTTTTTGTTGTAAAAGCAAAACGTATCTAATCTTTCATCTTTGCATTTATGGAATACAAGTTAAGGCCAAAGGGTAAATCAGGCAATACTGTAGATAATGCATAATTGCTTTTCAACAGCATGTGAAACAGGCTGCTTCTCATACATTTGTCATTCATGCAATCATTGTTATTACATATTTTGAAGGTAACACTCCATTAAATTTGTGTGACACTCGTGTCCATCTTCTGTTGTAGCTTTGTCCCCCTAATTAATGACAGCCTGCCTCAGTTGGTAAGCCTCTCGTGGGAGTGAGAAGATTCTTGGGTCAACTCCTGTTACAGCCACGAGCATATAGTCTAGGTTGACATTTTAATGCGGTAGTGAGGCCGAGCTGTTTGCCTTACAGATAAAATATTAAATGTCGGAACTCACATGGGTGCAAGAAATTTCATGGCACTACACAAACACACCTGTTGGACTTAAACCTGGTAGTGTAAGACTTCGTATTGCGCTCACCCCAGTCCAACGACGGCATCTCCACATCTTTACATTATAATTATGATATAAAACCCATTCAAATAAAATTTCTTATCCCAAGAATGAGGACAGAGAGTAACAGCCCTCATTCTGACTTTGCTTTAAATTCACAACAGCTCAAAGCCGACACTTGAAAAGCTGTTTTTTCTTGCTGGTGTGAGTTCAGGGTATACAAATCTCTACGTCTGTGCAAGTGCTGTGAATATCAGCTTCATTCTGGCATGAACTCTGTAAAAACATGGCAATAAAGAGAGCTTTATTTCCATAAGCCAATTAGTTTAAATAAATGCCTCAATCATTCTAGTTTATTTGTACAAATATAGTCATAAGAGATACTCACATCACCCAAAGGTACTGGTTAACATTTCTCCCTATATTTTTTTCAAATGCGCAACACTTGACTGATGAAAACTGCTTTAGTTTACTCTGCAACTAAATCCGCCTCATGCCCCAGATGCACATGGGGAAATAGAGACCTGCAACAGGCATGGCTCGTAGGTGGAAGAACCTGTGTTGAAGGCATGGATCATTCAAGTGACACCCCCCCTCCCCATAAATTTTTTTTACTAAAAGGTATGATGTTGTTTCCTCTGGCTGGAGGGTCTAGAACAAGGGGATACAGTCTTAGAATACGGGTTAGACCATTTAGGACTGAGACAAGGAGAAACTTTTCCACAAAGGGCTGTGGAGGCCAAATCATAGAATATATTTAAGAAGGAAATAGATAGATTTGTAGACTCTAAAGGTGTCAAGCGGTATGGGGAGCATGCAAGCATATAGTGTTGAGATGGAGGATCAGACATGATCATATTGAATGGTGGAGCAAGCCGAAAGGGCCAAATAGCCCCCTTCATCAAGGAGCAAAAAACATTCGTAGGGGTGGTATGCAGACCACCAAATTGCAGTGGTAATGTTGGGAATTGCATTAGACAGGACATTAGAGATACATGTGATAAAGGAACATCTGTGATTATGGGTGACTTTCATCAGCATATAGATTGTGTGACTCAAATTAGTCACAGTACAATAGAGGAGGAAGTTCTGGAATGTATGCGGAATGGTTTTCTGGACCAGTATGTTGAGGAACCAACAGGGAACAGGACATCTTGGATTGGGAGTTGCGTAATGAGAACGGATTAGTTGGCAATATAGTTGTGAGAGAACCCTTTGGGATGAATGCCCATAATATGGGAGAATTTTTTATCAAGGTGGATAGTGAGGTAGTTGATTCTGAGACCAGGATCCTGATCCTCAATAAAGGTAACTATTACGGTGTGAGGCATGAGCTGGCTATAGCGGACTGGGAAACGTAAAGGACAGCGGACAGGCAAAGGCAGGCATTCAAGGAACAATTAGGTGAACTCCAAATGTTGTTTATTCCTATTTGGCGCAAGAGTAGAAAGGGAACTGTGGCCAAACCATGGCTTACAAGGGAAATTAGAGACAGTATTAGATTCAAAGAAGAGGCATACAAATTAGCAAGAAAAAGCAATAGACCTGAGGATTGGGAACAGTTTAAATCTCAGCAAGGAAGACCAAGGGATTGATTAAAAAGGGGAAAATACGACTTGAAAGTAAACTAGCAGGGAACATAAAAACTGACTGTGAAGGTTTCTATAGGTATGTAAAGAGAAAACAATTGATAAAAACAGTCAGAAACGGGGGAATTCATAACAGGGAGCAAAGAAATGGCTGAGGAACTAAGTTCACACTTTGCTTCTGTCTTCACAATGAAAGACATGAATAATGTACCAAAAGTTCTGAGAACACAAGTTTTAGTGAGGGGCTGAAGGAAATTAGTATTAGTAAAGAAATGGTTTGGGGGAAATTAATGGGATTGAAGGCAGACAAATCTCCAGGGCCTGATAATCTTAATCCCAGAGTATTTAAGGAAGTGGCCCTAGAAATAGTATATCTATTGGTAGTCATTTTCCAAAATTCTTTGGACTCTGGAATGGTTCCTACATATTGGAGAGTAGCAAATGTAATCCTACTCTTCAAAAAGGGAGGTAGAGAGAAAACAGGGAACTATAGACCAGTGAGCCTAATGTCGGGAGTCGGGATGTTGCTTGAGTCCATTATCAAGGATTTCATAGCACAGCATTTGGAAAGCAATGGTGTAATCAGACAAAGTTAGCATGGATTTACAAAATCATGCTTGACAAAACGACTAGAATTCTTTGAAGATGTAACTAGCAGAGCTGACCAGGGAGAAATGGTGGTTGTGGTTTATTTAGACTTTCAGAAGACTTTCGACAAGATCTCACATATACAAAGTTAAAGCGCATGGGTTTATGGGTAGTGGCTTGAGATGGATAGAAAGCTGGTTAGTAGACAGGAAACAAAATGTTGGAATAAATGGGTCTTTTTCTGATTGGCAGGCAGTGACGAGTGGGGTACCGCAGGTATCTGTACTAGGAGCCCAACTATATGTTAATTATTTGGGCGAGGGAACTAAATGTCTTATCTCCAAATTTGCAGATGATACAAAGTTGGGTGGGTGGGTGAGCTGTGAGGAGGATGCAGAGATGCTTCAGCAGGTTGAGTGTGGGCACATGCATGGCAGATGCAGTATAATGTGGATAAATGTGAGGTTATTCACTTTTGTAGCAAAAATAGGAAGGCAGATTATTATTTGAATGGGTGTAAATTAAGAGAGGTGGATAATCAGCGAGACCTTGGTGCCCTTGCGCATCAGTCCCTGAAGGTAAGTGTGCAGGTACAGCAGGCAGTAAAGAAGGCAAATGGTATGTTGGCCTTCATAGCGAGAGGATTTGAGTATCGGAATAGACATGTTTTCCTGCAGTTGTATAGGGCATTGGTGAGGCCACACCTGGAGTAGTGTGTGCAGTTTTGGTGCCCTTATCTGAGGAAGGATGTTCTTGCTATGGAGTGAGTGCAGAAAAGGTTTACAAGGCTGATTCCTGGGATGGCGGGACTGTCATATGAGTAGAGACTAAATCGGTTAGGATTATATTTAGTGGAGTTCCAAAGAATGAGCGGGGATCTCATAAAAACTTACAAAATTCGAACAGGATTAGACAGGATAGAGTCAGAAAGAATGTTCTTGATGGTGGAGGAGTCCAGAACAGGGTTCATAGTTTGAGGGTAAGGAGTAAACCTTTTAGGACTGAGGTGAGGAGAAATTTCTTCACCCAGAGAGTGATGAATCTGTAGAATTCACTACCACAGAAAGTAATTGAGGCCAGAAAGTTGTATAATTTCAAGGAGGTACTAGATATAGCTCTTGGGATTATAGGGATCAAGGGATATGGAGAGAGGGGGAGGCGGGATCAGGGTATTGAACTTGATGATCAGCCATGACCATCAGCAGACTTCCTCGTCCTGCTTCTATTTTCTACGTTTCTATGTTTCTATGATAAATAAAACAAGCAACGCCAGTTTCACATTGGACAGTTGTTTTGTTAAAAGTATTTTGTTATGTTTTATATCAGAAGTGCCTGTCAAACAAGTCTTCATTTAATGGCAAGGAGATGTGTTTAAGCGATGGTGACAGACAGCCAGATGCTGTGCACTTAGATTAATGCAAACTTTAAGTGAATTGATTATGCCTTTTTACAGGCGTTTCCATTTCACCAGGAGCATGTGTGCCAAGTCACATGCTGCAAATGACCAGTAAATATCCCGACATGACTCCTCGGTAATTAATTGGATTTTATGTTCTTTTAAAAATAATTGACAAATATTAGCAGTTATTAGGCTCTTCAAACACAACCAGTTCATGACAAATTAACTACAATTTAAGTATCAGTACAAACCCTCCTTGCTCACTTTCTAAACTAATCTGCAATTAGATTCACTATTTAAACAACGGAGGCACGTCTTCTGGAGCTCAGTAGCGTTCTTTACTGAGCAGCAGGATTGAAGTGCTAATCAGGCAGATTCAACCTGAGCAAAGCCACAGAAAAGCAGCTGGAGTCTAAATGCACCTTTTGGATATCCAGAATACAGGCAGAAAACTATTTATTCTTGTGGGTTTCAAACATTTCTGCAGAAATAAGAATCCAGCATGTATTTTCTGTCGGTATGTCCCCCATTGCAATCCAGAACGTCCCGTCAGAAGTGAATTCACAAATCCAATCAGAAATCAACTGTATTGCTTTCAGGGAAGGGGCAGGGTACCAAGAGGGACAGCAACCATGCTCCTCCATCCAAATAGGCAGGTGATAAAATTGGTTCTGGGGTTCCTGTTTATGAATAGTAAATGACTGAGACAATAGAAACTGAAGACTCTGATGCATAACTTCCTATGCATGTGATGCACATGGTGTGGGAAATTGTGGGAATGCACAGCATAAAGTGCTGGGGGTATTCCTCGAGCTGCAGAAAGTGGAATTCAATGATCACTTAGCTACTTTTGAGAATAGAGTTTTAGTTATCTAAATTCATAGGTGCTATTAAAATGGGTGGAGCATTCTCAACTCCCATGAACTGGCCAAGGAATTGCGAAAGAAGCAAGGAAACAATTTGCAAAAAGGTAGAAATGTGTCAGACGCTGAGCATCACATGTTGCTTCCTCAGTAAATGTTGTTGCAGGAATGAGGGGCTGAAGGAGGTCTGGGATGGCCACTATCCAATCACACTGGAGCAAAGATAGCCCAGGGAACACACAGCTCTACCCTCACAAACAGCCAGGAATAGTCTGGGATTGTGTTGCTGATCTGCACAAATTGCATCTTGTGTACAGCATTAAGTTCTGGTCAGTGCAAACAAGAAAATCATCTCTGGTCTGGAAGAACACAAAGTAAAACCATGAGACTAATCCCTGGAGTCAGGGGACTCGAATTATTAAGAAAGGCTGGAGAGAATCATAATGTCGTTCTATCCTTGAAAGGAAGCAGATGACCATATAAAGGTGTATAAGAACCTAAGTTGAACAGAAAGCTTAATGCAGAACACAAATTCACATTAACTGTGCCTGCAGTTAAAGGGGATGTAAGGATCAAACTATAAAGTAAAAACTTAAACCCAATGTCAAAATCAATTTATCTTGCATTGATTAATATCTGTAAATGTTGAGGTGGTGTAGTGATGGCAGAATCTGATCTGGAATCAGTCAAAGGTTTGTTAAATACTGTGTCAAAATAAATGACAGATTTCTATGGCGGGGAAAGGTAAATGGGCTAAATGGCCTCTGGGGTAGTGTGGCCCCATTTAGGGGCGATACTTCATGGGTCACATGATGGGCCTAGAGCCTATGGGAGGCACAGTGCACAAATGTAAGCCTACCGGGAGTTTAGGTGCTACTCTGGCCTTTGGGGCGTGTTCAGTATTAGCCCAGGACTCGTGGAAACAAGACCTGTGTGTTAGTTTTGCTGTCCTGTGTATATAGTTTGCCGTAGTTCAATAACCCTCTTTTGTGTTTCAAAACCGCCTCATTGATTACCTCGTATTACAACAGCCTCCTTTAAATCTATTAATTTTGTAGAGAAATTTCTACACAGTAGGGTTTTCATTGTGGTTGACTGAATTATTATGATTTCTCAGTTATATCTGAGTATATAAATGAATGCTGAGATGTAGCTGGTCAACATACTCGTTACAAAACAGGACAATTTCTATCAACGAGCTGCCCGAGAATAAAATCAAACTGTGGTAGAACAGGAGATGATGCTAACTCTGACCTGCAGGCCACATGATGTTATCACGCAACATGAGTGAGCCTTTGCTCTCTGAATCCAAAGGTGCAGTGTGTGAGCTGCACTCTGGACACTTCCTTCAAGTCTTCGACATTTAGTGAGTTACACTTATCTTATAGCATGACTATTCACCCTGCTCTTTATATGTGACGTGGGACCCCGGAAACTTCCCACCATGTACTGCTAGCAATCCTCATTTGGCTGATATAAAAATGTCCATTTTGTAGCCTGATTATCAGCCTGAAAATGATTCCGCTACTTTAACTTACTCTCCAAGGGAAAACTGTGAAGGTATAATAACACCATTTTGGGCTTCAGACTCAACTATGATTTTCACACTGGTTAACAAGAATTGCCACTGGATTTATTCAACTTCTTTGAAACATACACAAATTTCTTGTTCACAATCATTTCCTTTTCCATAAATATAACACTGTCAAAATTCTTCAACAGTCTCGCTGTGATAACATCTTCCATCACCCGTGAACGATAATATTTGCCACTCATTTCTCCAGATAATTCCTGGAATCTAAACAAGAGGGTATTATTACCACAAGTGTCACCTCTCTGAGGAAGATTTTATGAGCAAAGATACCATCCAAATCAAATAGCAAAAATCAAGCTACAAGGAAAGTAAACCCTGGAATGTACTTTCAGGAATCAAGGGGATCTCTCATTTTCTCTTAAATTTAGGGCGGCATGATGGCACAGTGGTTAGCACTGCTGCCTCACAACACCTGGGACCCGGGTTTAATTCCGGCCACGGGTGACTGTGTGGAATTTGCACTTTCTCCCCATGTCTGCGTGGGTTTCGGCAGGTACTCTGGTTTCCTTCCACAGTCCTAAGATGTGCAGGTTAGGTGGATTGGTCATGCTAAATTGCTCCTTAATGTCCAATAGGTTAAGTGTGGTTACTGGATTACAAGGAAAAGGTGGGGGCATGGCACTAGGTAGGGTGCTCTTTCCAAAGGTTGGTACAGACTTGATGGGGTGAATGGCCTCCTTCTGCACTACAGGGTGATGTGTGAGGCAGGTAGGTTCGATGTGGACTGCACTCGATGCAGGGAAGCAAGAAACAGACGTCTAACACTGGAGAAGATCCAACACTGTTTTATTCAATGATAGAACTGATATACATATTCAGCTGTGGGTCGACACTATACTGAACTGACTGGAGACCTTGTAGTAGCCTGACTAGCTACCGCATGGTGTTTGCACTGTGCTAGCTCGTGGACTCTGACTGTCTCGGTGGCTGGGTCCAGAGATAGCGGGAAACCTAGTGCCCTCTGGCTTTATAGTGGTAGTGTCCTGTCTTGTGATTGGCTGCACTGTGTTGTGTGCTTACTGGTCATCCTGTGTGTCAATCACTGCCTGTCTGCATCTCATTATATACATGCATGGATATTATGACATCTACCCTTTTTTTTTAGATCAATAAATACTAAGGTGTGCGTGTGTATGCCTGACTATGTACAAAAGGTGTCTAAATGAACGTATATACATAGGAGGGTGTCGATATGCATCTACATGTCAAACAAAACAATATTTACAGAGGTTAAATCGATAAAGTCACAAAATGTACAAAAGTTCAGTCTACAGATTCAGTCTTTGTGGTGGGCGACGAATTCTTGTTGATCGCCGCAAAGGTGGATCAGGAGCCGCCTGCACGTGGATAGGCGGAATCTCTGACATTGCGGTGGTCGCGTGGGCCGGCAGGATTGCTGGTAGACCGGTGGCCTCGTGGCAGGGTACGTCCGGAGGAAGCATCGTAGGCGGCGGGGCACTTCGGTCAGGTAGCGGGCGTGGAACTCTTCGCAATGCCGTCTGTTGCGCTGTAGCAGGGAGCCATCAGCCATGCGGAGAAGGAATGATCTTGGGGCCACATGTTTGATCACAACAGCTGTGGCTGACCAGCCGCCCTCAGGCAACTGGACACGAACATAATCAGTTGGGGCCAGCTTGGGTAGATCCGTGGCATGAGCATCATATGTGGCCTTCTGTTGGGCCCGTGACTGCTGCATTTTCTGTAAGACCGTGAGGTGGTCAAAGTCTGGAACATGGATGGCTGGAACTGTGGTCCTCAGAGTGCGATTCATGAGCATCTGCGCTGGAGACAACCCAGTGGACAGTGGGGTTGCCCTGTATGCCAGCACCGCCAGGTTGAAGTCGGAGCCTGAGTCTGCAGGTTTGCACAGCAACCGCTTTACAATATGGACCCCTTTCTTGACCTTCCCGTTTGACTGCGGGTAGTGGGGACTGGAGGTTACGTGACGGAAGTTGTTGGACTGTGCAAAATCAGACCATTCCTGGCTTTAAAAGCAAGGACCGTTGTCGCTCATTACCGTGAGCGGAATCCTATGCCTGGCAAACGTTTCTTTGCAGGCTTTGATTACCGCCTTTGACGTGAGGTCGGACAGTTTCACCACTTCTGGGTAACTGGAGAAGTAGTCGACCAGGAGTACGTAGTCACGTCCCTTGGCATGGAAAAGGTCTACACCTACTTTGGACCATGGAGAGGTCACGATCTCGTGGTGTTGCAGCGTTTCCTTGGGTTGAGCCGGTTGAAACTTCTGACAGGTAGGGCAGTTGAGGACTGTGTCGGCAATGTCCTGGCTGATGCCCGGCCAATAAACCGCCTCCCGAGCTCTGCGTCGGCATTTCTCGACCCCAAGGTGACCCTCATGGAGTTGGCCCAGCACCATAGCCTGCATACTCTGAGGAATTACGATCCTGTCGAGTTTCAGAAGGATTCCCTCCACCACCGTCAGGTTGTCTTTTACGTTATAGAACTGAGGACATTGTCCCTTCTGCCAGCCATTGGTAAGGTGCTGCATCAAACGCTGCAGCAGAGGATCCTTGGCCGTCTCCTCACGAATTTGGACCACTTGTTCGTCAGAGGCAGGAAGGTTGGCGGCACACAACTACACTTGTGCTTCTATGTGGCAGATGAAGTCACTTTGTTCACACGGTGTGGTAATGGACCTGGATAGGGCATCTGCAACGATCAGCCTGGCGTGTAGACAAGTTCGAAGTCGTAGCGGCGTAGCTTAAGAAGAATCCGCTGTAACCGAGGTGTCATGTCATTTAAATCCTTCTGGCTTATATGGACTAGAGGCCTGTGGTCTGTTTCTACCGTGAATTTTGGTAGGCCGTAAACGTAGTCGGGAGGCCCAGACACTCCTTCTCAATCTGAGCATACCGTTGCTCAGTGGGCGTCATGGCCCTGGAGGCATACGCCACTGGAGCCCAGGACGAGGAGTCATCTAGCTGAAGGAGCACCGCCCCAATGCCGCCCTGGCTTGCTTCAGCCGATATCTTGGTTTCCTTGGTTGGGTCGAAGAACGCTAGACCCGGGGCTGTGGTGAGCTTTGCTTTCAGCTCACGCCATTTCTCTTCATGCGTGGGCAGCCACTGGAATTCCGTCGACTTCTTGATGAGATGGCGGAGGGCCGTGGTGTGGGATGCCATATTGGGAATGAATTTCCCGAGGAAGTTGACCATCCCGAGGAAGCGGAGGACCGCCTTCTTGTCCTCCGGGGTCTTCATGGCATTGATCGCCGAGACCTTGTAGGCATCTGGCCACGCGCCCTGCTGCGAGATGTGGTCACCCAGGAACTTACTATCCGATTGACCAAATGAGCACTTGGCCCTGTTGAGCTGGAGACCATGTTCATGAATTCTCTGGAATACCTTCTTGAGGCGAGCGATGTGTTCCTGGGGCATTGTGGACCAGATAATTACGTCGTCAACGTATACTCGCACCCCCTTGATGCCCTCCATCATCTGCTCCATGATGCGGTAAAATACTTCGGAGGCAGATATGATCCCAAAAGGCATCCGGTTGTAGCAGTAGCGACCAAACGGGGTGTTGAACGTGCACAGCTTGTGACTGGACGCGTCCAGCTGTATTTTCCAAAAACCCTTGGAGGCGCCCAGCTTAGTAAAGATTTTGGCATGAGCCATCTCACTGGTCAACTCATCACGTTTTGGTATCGGGTAATGCTCCCGCATGATGTTGCGGTTTAGATCCTCAGGGTCAATGCAAATGCGAAGCTCCCCTGACGGCTTCTTTACGCAGACCATGGAGCTGACCCAGTCTGTTGGCTCTGTGACCTTCGATATGATGCCCTGGTCTTGGAGGTCCTGTAATTGCTTCTTCAGACGGTCCTTGAGCATTGCCATTGTAGTCAAGGAGCTGGCAGGCCAGTGGAAGAATGCTTGGTCTGGTGCGGATGGTTTTGAGGTCGGATTTTGAGATGAGTTTCGCTGATGTGCCGGTGTCCAGTTCAAATCGGATGCGAACGTTGTTGACTGTGAGGACAGCACACCACTCGTCGTCGGGATCCACACTGAGGATCGAGAGGCGTTTCGCCATTGTGGTGGAAGGCAGTGCATGTGTAGTTATGATGCCCACCCGGTATGGGGACTTGAGGCACTCAGCATCAGGGTCTGTTGAGCTGTCGGGATCGGAATCTGGCATGCCTTGTTGTATTGAGCGGACACTTCTGCGCCGCAGCTGGGATCGCTGGCTGCTGAGCGGTGGAGCAGATCTGCAAAGGGCTGCGTAGTGGCCAAGCTTGCCACACTGTAGACACCGGCGTCCTTTTGCCGGACATTGACGCTTTAAATGGGCGGAGCCACAATTCAGACACATCATGACGCTGACGTCAGCGCGTTCCATGTGCCATCGTGCATGCGCAGTGCGGTCAGTCGCCATACGCACCTGCGCAATCGGATTGTCGGCCTCGTCGTCCACTCGGGCGTGGCGCGCATGCGCAGGGACTCTGGAAAAGCGCGCAAAATGGCCACTCTCCTCGATGCTCAGGCCCTGCATTTGTACAATGGCCTGCACCTGTTCCGCCTCGTGGGAGGCCAGCTTTGCAGTTTCTGCTGCCCTGATGTGGGAGTAACGATTCTTAGCATGCTCATGGACAACGGACGTCTCGATAGCGACAGAGAGGGTCAACTGTTTGACTTTCAGGAGCTGCTGCTGAAGGGAGTCAGAGAGAACCCCGAGAACGATCTAATCCCGGATCATGGAATCAGCCGTCGAGTCATAGTTACATGACTGCGCTAGGTTGCAGAGATGGATCATGAAGGACTGAAAAGGTTCATCCTTACCCTGAAGCCTCTGCTGGAAAACGTACCGTTCAAAGCTCTCATTCACCTCAATGTCGCAGTGGCTGTCAAACATCAGCAGGACTGTTTTGAATTTTGTTTTGTCTTCGCCGTCAGCGAACGTAAGGGAGTTGTAGATGTGGATGGCGTGGTCCCCCGCGGTGGAGAGAAATAGCACGATCTTCCTGGCATCCGATGCTGCTTCGAGGTCAGAGGCCTCGATGTACAAGAGGAACTTTTGTTCGAAGATTTTCCAATTGGCGCCGAGGTTGCCGGAGATTGCTGGTTAATGCTGATTCACTCGAGGTAGGTCCGTCAAGATCAGTATCACTCTGGTACCATGATGTATAAGGCAGGTAGGTTCGATGTGGACTGCACTCGGTGCAGGGAAGCTAGAAACAGATGTTTAACACTGGAGAAGATCCAACACTGTTTTATTCAACGATAGAACTGACATACATATTCAGCTGTGGGTTGACACTATACTGAACTGACTGGAGACCTTGTAGTAGCCTGACCAGACTTACTAGCTACCACATGGTGTTTGCACTTGCTAGCTCGTGGACTCTGACTGTCTCGGTGGCTGGGTCCAGAGAGAGTGGGAAATCTAGTGCCCTCTGGCTTTATAGTGGCAGTGTCCTGTCTGGTGATTGGCTGCACTGTGTTGTGTGCTTACTGGTCATCCTGTGTGTCAATCACTGCCTGTCTGCATCTCATTATATTCATGAGTGGATATTATGACATAGGGATTCTATGATTCTCCAAATTTTTAGCACAGGAAACAAGGGGCACATCAGCAATATTCAAAGATGTCTTGTGTCCCTCGCACTAAAATACAAGACCTCACAAAAAGGTGAAATTAGCCTCACTCCAGGATCAGGATAGATTTCAGGAAGCTCTGCAAGGTTGATTCAACCAGAGTCATAGGGATTCAAAGGGAGAGTTCTGACCAAACAAGGGAGGGTGGGTTTGCATGCGTGTGGCAACTTCAATCTCCTAAAATGGGTTTCCAACATCATCTGGTCCTCTCTGAGTTTCACCAAGGTGTAACTGAAGGCGAGCAGGACCTTAGATTTATTGGGTAAGTAATAAAGGAATTTAAAATTCCAACAAAGAACTGTTTCAACTCTCAATTCTGGATTTCCTGACCTGTCACCAAGTAACCGGGGTCACCTCAGCAAACGCACAGTGGGAAAAAGCTCCTTCAGTGAAACGGATAAGGCTATAGGCTTTGATTAGTGAAGCTGTAGGGCTCCAGTCATGGTCATTGAGAGACTCCCAAAAATTGACTGGCCACGATCTACAGGTTGCGACGCACTGTAAATCCCAGAATAAGCTTTCCGCTCCCGAATCTACTGGCCTTCCGAGGGAGGAATTGCCAGCGATTATTGTCCGGCAAGGGGGAGGGTGGTGGTGGTGGGGGGGGGGGGGGGGGGGGGGGGGGGGGGGGGTGACACCTCCTTTAAAGGTACCCTTTAAAGATAGCGCCCCGATCTCAGTGCAGCCGGCTGCCGGCTCAATCAGGCCCCACCCCTCAATGTGACGGCATTAACCACGCTGGCTCATTTTTGCTCTTTAAAGAGGCTCAATACTTGGATGGAAAACTGGTCTGTGCAACTGGAGCGATACACAGCATTTTTCAATCTCAGTCTGACACATTGTCAAATTCCGGTAAGGTTCCACCCAGGGTTTACAGGTAGAGGATCTGCTCTGTCTGAGCACCTCAGGAGATGCAGGTTCTCACAGAAGGTTGCTGCTGACATCCAGAACAAGACCCCCTTCCCAGTAGACCAAGTGGGCACACATTGCCAATGGCTGAAAAGGTGGACATCAACTGGAGGGCTGACCACCCCTCCACTAAGATTCCCTGCCTCTTGTCAATGGATGTGCTCTCTTCTCCTGCAAGTAGAGAAGCATGAGTGCTCTTCATGCCCTATGTGGAGAGGAAAGAAGGATAACATTTTTTGTGGGTAACTCCGAGGCAAAGATGTGAGAAGACAGGCGGAGGGCAATTGTGAGTGTCTGCTGCTCAGATGGTAATGTAAGGTGCCAAAAGAAAGATTGATTGGAGCTTCAAACTATGTTGACCTGAGGAGCACCGTGCAAGAGAATACTGGGTAAGTCAGAGTGTGGGGTTTGTCATCTGGAACTGCAATGGCATTCATCTTTTCCTCCTGCTTGATGTCCTGGATCCTCTTGGTGCAAGATCTCCAGGTTGGAAGAACAGTACTTCTGCTGTTGACTTCCTTGGTCACTTCCATCCATGTCTGTTGGGTTGGAGGAGTTGTCCACTTCCACCTTTTTGTGAGGGCCACGAAGAATCCAGCATGAGTTGAAGGAGAGAAAGAAATAACATTTATTTACAATAACATATATATATATATACACAACAGCAGCAGCAACTCCCTTGCTGCTCACTCTCCTATAGCCGGTTCCAAACTGGCCAGCTTTATTTATGCAGTGAATCTGCGAATGATTTCTCCACCCCCCTCATTGGGGAAGCTCATACTCCCAAAGGATTGTGGGATTTCCATTAGTCCCCAGCCAGTGGTAAGCAGGCAGGTTATAACATCCCTCCCCCCCCCCCCCCCCCCCCCCCAAAGTCCAAGGAATCCACCAAAGACCCTGGCGAAGGAGGGCGTCGGACTCGTTTTGCCGCAGGCCGGACACCATTTGCATGAGGCGCTGGATCGGGCGGCGTGTAACGAGACGGAGACCGGCGCTTCCGTGATGAACGGAGTAACGGTTGTACATCCACGGCCCATGGGCCCAAGGATTCCCCCTCTGAGGCGTCCTGTGTCTCCCTCTCAGAGTTGGAGTCCACTGCTTCCGTCATCTCGGCGTCTCTATCTCCACGCGGTTCTGCAACGACCTGTGCAGGCTTTGAGTGCGGCACCAGAGGAAGATTGTGAGGAATATGTTCCACTGTGTCTAGTCTCTGTGGCTGATCCCAAAACCAGGTGTGATTCTTCTTTAGCAGAAGGTGCAACGGGGCCAGTGTAGTTGCCAGATTGGGGAGGAACTTCCCGTAATAGTTTACGAGGCCGAGAAAAGAACGAAGATGCGAAGTGTCAGTCGGGGCGGGGGCCTGTTGAATTGCGCGCGCCTTCTCTGCGACAGGGTGCAAACCTTTGTGGTCCACCCAATAACCCAGGTAGACTATTTTGTTCGCCTGAAAGACGCACTTTGTGCGACGTAAACAGACTCCATCCTCCGAAAAGCGTCTAAGGACAGCCACCAAATTTTCCAAATGTTCCTGCTCCGACGTCCCTGTAATCAAAACATCATCTAAATAGACAGCGACACGCGGTAAACCTCTCAAAATGCCCTCCATGACGTGTTGAAAAATAGCGCAGGCAGAGGATACCCCAAAGGGCAACCGTGGATATTCATACAGGCCCGGTGTGAATTAATTGTTACATAAGGCCGGGAGGCAGGGTCCAGCTCCAACTGTAGGTAGGCGTGACTCATATCTAATTTTGTGAACGAGAGTCCGCCTGTAAGCTTCGCGTAGAGATCTTCTATGCGAGGCATTGGATATCGGTCAAGCCGGGAAGCCGTATTCACTGTAAGTTTATAGTCACCGCACAAGCGGACTGTGGCATCTGGCTTCATTACAGGTACAATTGGTGCTGCCCAGTCAGCGAAATGGACGGGCCTGATAATACCAAAGTCTCCAAATGAGTGAGCTCCCCTTCTACCTTCTCGAGCAAGGCATAAGGCACCTGGTGCGCCCGGAAATAGCGCGGCGTGGCTCCTGGTTCGATTTGGATACGGGCTACGGCCCCTTTTATTTTCCCCAAACCGGGCTGGAATACATCTGGGTACCATCCTAGCACCTCAGTCAACCCTCCAGAAACTGTTTGGAGGATGTGCTGCCACTGCAGCCGCAAATGGCACAACCAGTCCCGACCCAACAGGCTGGGCCCGTTGCCGCGCACCACGATAAGTGGGAAATGCCCCTCCTGGCATCCATAAACAACTGGGGTCATCGTAGTTCCTGCAATGTCCAATGGTTCCCCCGTATAGGTGGCCAACCTGGCCTGTGTGTCAGTTAATGTAAGGGTCTGTATACCCTGCTTGATGCGGTCGAATGTCCTCTGGGCGATCACGGAGACCGCTGCAGTGTCCAACTCCATCTCAAGCGGGTGACCATTGGCCCGTACTGTCACCTTAATGGGGGCTACACGGGGAGCTGCCACACAATGCAGCTGCAGGCAGTCGTCCTCCGTCTCCATGTCCTCAGGAGTAGTCGCCGCAGGTTCATCCACATGGAAGATATGGCCCCTGGTCTGGTCCCAGTTTCGGTCGGAACGACGGCACCTCTGGCGCCCCAGGACTGGCGTCCGCGACGGGGTCGGCGCCCACAAGTCTGACACGGACATGGCTCCTCATCCATTGGTTCTGGAGACGGCTCCCTTCGGGGAGGAATGTCCGACGGCCACTGGCGTCGATCTGGACGTTGCCTCGCCCAAGGTACCGCAGGGGTGCAGGGGGACGCTTTTGGATGGAAGGGGTTGCGCTCCAAGGCATGCACCTCCATTCCCTGTAGCTCCTGTACTCCCCGTTCTGTGCTCTCTCGGGACAATACTATTTGAATGGCCTGTTGAAAAGTCAAAGTTGGCTCAGCGAACAACTTTCTCTGGGTGGCCTCGTTGTTAATACCGCAAACCAAATGGTCGCGTAATATTTCTGACAAGGTCTCACACCATAGTCACAGTACTCCGCAATCCTGCGTAGCCTGGATAGAAAGTTGGCAAGGGATTCTCCTGGGGTCCTCTCAGCGGTATTAAACCGGTAACGCTGGACTATCGTGGATGGGGTTGGGTTAAAATGTTGCCCCACTAAGTTCACAAGTTCATCAAACGTTTTATGTCCAACGCAGCTGGGTACCTAAGGCTCCTAATCACCCCAAACGTATGCGGGCCGCAAGCGGTGAGCAATATGACCACCTGCCGCTCATTTACGGTGATGTTGTTTGCCTGGAAACAGTAACGCATCTGTTGTGCGTACTGGTTCCAGCTTTCCAGCACAGAGTCAAAAACATCCAAACATCCATACAGAGGCATGGTGTAATAGAAAACAACTTCTAACTAGTATCCAACAAAAATCCAGGGAGGTGGCTTCAGCAGTGTAGACAGCTGTTCGCTTTAACCCTCGTCGCCAGTTTCCAGCACGAGTTGAAGGATAGAAAGAAATAACATTTATTTGCAATAACATATATATATATATATATATATATATATATACAACAGCAGCAGCAACTCCCTTGCTGCTCACTCTCCTATAGCCGGTTCCAAACTGGCCAGCTTTATTTATGCAGGGAATCTGCTCATGATTTCTTCGCCCCCCTCATTGGGGAAGCTCATACTCCCAAAGGATTGTGGGATTGCCATTAGTCCCCAGCCAGTGGTAAGCAGGCAGGTTATAACACACCCTTTCTTTGGGAAAGCTCACCTCACTGCAGCCTCAGATCCCAACGCAGGACCTACAGGTAAGAAATTGATCCAGGGATCAGCCTTCCCAACCTTCGTCTCCATTTCTATGCTTGCTTGGAGATAAGTTATTAATATCATAGCTCAGTTAAAGAGCCTCGGGACAAAGCCCATTCCTTCATGACTTGTGTTTCCAACCTGAAAGTGGTTCTGCCTTTCTGGCGGGCTCAGGGTTCACCAAATTTGACGACAAAATGATCAATCAGACCTCCACACAGCCAGCTAAAGGCTATCCAGAAAGTCATCATCCACTGTCCCAGCTATCCATTTTGAGGTTGACGCTGGGGAAATGGCACAGCTCAAGGTTCCTCTCAAATTTACACTAGCAATTGACTGTAATCTAAAAATGTCAAGGCTTTTGATCAGTCTTGTGCCTTTTTTTCACAACTGTTCTTTACAATTGTGTGTTCTAGTTAAATATTAAGTTACATATTTTCATGTTGCACTGATTTATGTGAAGAACATATAAAATAGTCAAGCACTTTTTTAACAAAAATCACAACTCCATACATGGAATTGATATTGACATTCATGTGATCTAAGATTAATAATTATGTAGTGCACAAGGCTTCTTTTAACCAATTTGCAATGCAGTTATCCCACAATCTACCATAATCAAGGCATCACATCTATGTGCTGTGCCTTTTTTGCCTTCTCAGTGATTTATTTCTCCTTTGCACAAAGAGTGACAGATCAATACTGGCATGGTAATGCAGCCGAACCCTTGTCGATTAATACATTTCTAGAATCTTTTGTGGTCCCCCTTCATACTCAAGAGTCTTTTCTTCATTTGCCTAACATGTAGAATGTGGTTTGTCTTGTACAATTTCACCATTGTATAAACCATCTGTCATAGCAATACATTTTCATAAGCACATTTTGAAGATGTTCATTCCTAGTAAGTGATAAAATGTACTGACAGAATTTATATTATGAAATGTTAGCACTTAGCAGTACAGCAGGGAGCCAGTAGTTCACCGCCATAATTATTTATAATGGAAAAATACATAAATGCATCATATTATAAATCTTTCTTCAAATTCTAAAGGTTTCTTGCCCTGCACCCATCTTCTTTCAGATTGGTGGATTTCTAAAAAAAAAAACCTGATAGGGCCGAATTTTAAGATTACGTGATAGTCAACGTGAGCTGTCCTTCAGTTTATGGATGACATCTACTCAGGGTCATGGGTTTCTGCCATGGGTCTTTATGGAACTCAGCAGAGCGATTCCTGATCTGCAAATCTTTGGGGCGGGATTCTCCGTTTCTCAGACTATTTGTTGACTCCAACGCAGAATTCATGGACTTGCACGACAGAAAAACTGACGTCACACCTGGACGGATTCCGCGCCTCTTGAGGGGCTAGCACCGGTGCCGGGTGGAACACAATCGATTCCAATGAAAAACGGTGCAGGATTCACCGGGTCAGTGATTGACACTTGGGAGGCTGACAAGCTGCAGCCGCAGATACACATTACAATCCCCACACACTTATCCCAGCGAACAAGATGTCACTGGTTGTGCTGGAGCGTGCCCATACAGCTGATGGGTCGGTTGGGGCCAGAGGGCACCTGGGGGGACACCTATATGACCCGTGGCAGTAAGTTTAAAGTGGGCTGTTAGCAGTGTGCACAGCTGCATGGCTGCCTTGCCAGCTGCTGCAATGATGTTCCGTGCCCATCCACCCCGACCCCACAGCCCACCTCCTGGCCACCTCACACTATGCCCCACGGCCCAGGCAGAAGCCCCCCCTGGCCAGCGGCACAACTGTCATCAAACCATGGCGATGTTGGAGACTTTCCGTACTCCCTCTCTCTCGCTCAGCAGTCACCGCGATTTTGAAAAGCACAAGTGAACCACGCTGACGGGAACTCGGCCCTTCGGAGCATCGCAGAAGCCCCGGAGAATACCGGTTCGAGCCTGCTAATGAGATGCAAACGGTGTTTACTATACGTGCTTCTCGAACGCATTGGCGTCACTGTCGAGGTGCTGGAGAATTGCGATTTGGCGTAAAATCGGCACCTGCTGCGATTTCGGCATCAAAACTGATTCTCCAGCCAATCGCCTTTCTCGATTTTGGCGTCAACTAATGGGGAATCCCACCATTGGACACATGGACCAGAATGTCCCATGAGGCAGTGGGAACCGGAGTGTAGGATTTTCTTCGTTTTATTTCCGTCTCTGCCAATGCTATGCCTCATCCAGACGTTGGGCAGGATTCTCCGGCCTGGGATGAATGGATTACGTCCCCTGGTGGAACAGAGAATCGGACGTCAGGCAAAATGAAAATCAACGCCAGGCTCCGACCCGATCGCGCTGCTCCCACCCAGGGGGAATGACATCAATGGCTGCGCTCCGGCAGAGGGAGGAAAATGGTCTTAATGATCCATTTGCATCCATTTAGCGGGCCTAGTGCGCATACCCCGGCCCTCCTTGATTCTCCAGTCCCAACAGCCGGGAATCATGTGGGCATGGATCACTTGTGGTCTCTATCAGCATGGCCTTGGTGTGGTGGACCTCATGGTGAGCTAAGGCGCAATCCACCACAGTAGGGCCACACTGGTAGAGACCTTCTGAGGGCTGCCACCCTCCCTACAATGCACTACCTGCCCACTGACTCTCTATAAGATCCCCCTCCCAAGGACCCCTGCAATAGGGGGACTCCCCCCCCCACCCCAGGGATCCTGGTAATAGGGGGACCTTACCCCCCCTCCCCCAAGGACCTCTGTAATAGGGAGCCCCTCTGCGACCCCTTTAATAGGACTCCCCCAGGGGATCTCCCAAAGGGCCCCTGTAATTGGGAGACCCCCACAGGGACCCTACAATATGGGGATCAGCCCCAAAGACCCCGGTAATAGGGGGACTCTCCCAGGAACCCATTTGACCAAATGAGCCTCTCAGGGAACCGCTGATTAAAGGGACTCCTCACAGGGATCCTGTAATAGAGAGACCCCCCAGCGACACCCTGACTAAAGGGACCCGCCCCCTCTTCACAGACCCCTCCATATATAACCCCCCCCCCCAACAAAGAGACCCCTGTCTGGAAGCCGGAGAGCAGTCCAGACAAGGGCAGTGAGAAGAATTACTGTTGGAACACATACCTTGAAGCTCATCATGTCCATTCCTCTAAGGAGAACATCTATGACCTGCATCTTGTTCTGACAGATCCATTGGCTGCAAACCATTCATAGCTTTCTTTTAGTGGTCTGTGTTTGACAGCTTCTACAGACCATCTGCAGCTTTGATTCATCCATCTCCCTCCATGGTTCAGTGGCCTAAGTGGTGAATGCCCACCACATCAAAGAGAGGTAAGTGCAGTACAATCACACGCTTGAGTGCTTTGAATGCACTTAGTGCTTGGAATGCACTTACCTCTCTTTGATGTAGTCAATGTTTGTAAACATTTTGCCCTCTCTTAGAATGTTGCCAATTTGAGAGTTAAGAAACCAGGACCTGGTAGGGAGATGGTTTTTGGCCATCCGGACACAGTGTCCAGTCCACCAAAGTTGATTTTGCAGGAGGTTTTGCTCAGGCAGCAACTGTTTCACAGTTTAATAACCATGACCTCCGCAAGTCAACATAAGTTTGAGTATACAGAATAGTTGTCATCACCTCACTCCTGTACTGCAGCGATACCTGGATCGTATATCAGTGAGACATAAAAGCTTTAGAGAAATTCATCATCAATGCCTCCGCTCCATCATCTGGATTTAATGGGAGAACCATCAAATCATCTATGAAGCCAGATCCACAAGCATTCAGGCAAAACTGTCACACAAAGTCCACATATGATGTTTATAGAGAAGACCAGGACAACTGGAATGCAGGCATAGAAACTAAGAACAGGAAAAGGTAATTTGGCCCTTCGAGCTTGCTCCACCATTCCATATGATCATGGCTGATCCTCTTTCTGAATGCCATACGCCTGCTTTCTCCCTATACCCTTTGATGCAACTAAAATCTAAAAAAAAAATCTATCTATTCCTTGAATACATTCAGTGACTTGGCCTCTACAGCCTCTGTGGGAGAGAATTCCACAGGTTCACTGAGTGAAGAATTTTTTAACTTCAGTGCTAAATGGTCCACCCTGTTTCCTGAGACTGTGACCCCTGGTTCTAGATACCCCAATCAGGGAAAACATCTTTGCTGCATCTAATCTGTCCAGCCCTGTTAAAATTTTATACGTTTCAATCAGATCTCCTCTCATCCTTCTACACTCTAGCGAATACAGGCCTAGTTGAACCAGTCTCTCCACATAGGACAGTCCCGCCAACCCCATTGTCAGCCTAGTGAATCTTTGTTTCAGTCTCTCTAAGGCAGATATATCTTTTTTTAGGTAAGGTTACCAAAACTGCACGCAATTCTCCAGGTGTTGTCTCACCAAGGCCCTATATAACTCCAGTATGACACCCTACTTCTGAACTCAAATCCTCTTGCAATGAAGGCCAACATGCCATTTGCATTCCTAATTGCTTGCTGCACCTGCCTCTCCACTTCCATTGACTGGTGTACAAGAACACCCAGATCCCTTTGTACATCCACACTTCCCAATATATCACTATTTAAATAATACTCTTCCTTTCTATGTTTCCTTTCAAAGTGGATAATTGGATTGGCTTTTGAATAATTGGCGAAATTATATTTTGATGCTACCAAATACTATCCTCCCACATAAGCCAACCAAATTCAAAAAAGAAACACAGGATAGAAAGCTTGAATTGGCAGAAAACTGGCCGAGAGACCTCTCAGAAATTTGCCACAGAATTTACAGCAGCCTGGGAGGAAGCCCCCACAGGCATTGTAGTTAGTCTGTGGTGAACGAACGAAGTGCATCCATTATTGCCAGAAACAAAGAGAAAAACTAAATGGCAGATATTAGTTTGAGATTGTATTTTATTTTGGTGGGGGGAAGAGTGTGAAAGCAAACACTCTGGAGAAATACTACCCACTCGGCCCACTCGCTGACCAGTTGTAGCAATGCTCTGCATCCATGAGGATCATACAGATGTGCAAAACATTACCTGCCAGGTACTGCAACTATCAGCAACTATCAGCAGAAATGGTAAGAGTTGAAAATTCCCCTATCTTGAAAGGTGTAGTGCTAAAAGCAAGTAGATGAGGCACCTGAAGAAAAAAAAATCAAAATATAGCTTTTAACCTCAGCACAAGTGCACCCCCCAGGACAACTGACATTCGTAATATCAAAGTAACTTCTGCCCACTTACTTTGGTTTCTGTGTTCATGGGCTGAGCTGCATTGACCAGGCCAGCAATTATTGTCCATTGCTAATTACCCTTGGGAAGATGGTAGTGAACTGCCTTCATGAAATCCAAATAATGAAGATTCTTGTACACCCATGGAAAGGGGTTCTAGAATTTTGACTGAACAACAGTGAATGAGTGTGATTTGATTCAAAGTCAAAATTGTGTTTCACTTTAGACGAACTTGCAGGTTATGGTATTCCCAAGTGTCTACTTCCCATGATCAACTAGTTGGTGGAGGTCCTCGGTTTAAAAGGTGCTGTCAAAGGTGCCTTGAAAGTTTCTACAGTGCATCTTGTAGATGCCAGGCAATTCAGAGCACCAGTGGTGGAGAGAGTGAATGTTTAAGGTGGTAGACAGGGTGCCAGTCAAGCCAGCTGCTTTTTTCTGGATGGTTTCAAGCTTTCTGAGTGTTGTTGGGACTGCTCTTGCCCAGGCAAGTGAGCAGTATTCCATCACATGCCTGACTTTAGCACAGGGCTAAATCGCTGGCTTTGAAAGCAGACCAAGGCAGGCCAGCAGCACGGTTCGATTCCCGTAACAGCCTCCCCGAACAGGCGCCGGAATGTGGTGACTCGGGGTTTTTCACAGTAACTTCATTGAAGCCTACTTGTGACAATAAGCGATTTTCATTTCATTGTAGTGGGCAGGCTTTAGGGAGTCAGGAGGTGAGTTGTTCACTGAAGAATTCCCATCTTCAGACCTGCGCTTGTGGTCACAATATTTATCTGACTTAAATTTCAAGTCGATACTGATTCCCAGAATATTGATGGTGTGGATACAACAATCAAGGTGATGTAGCGAGATTCTCATTGCCTGTACTTTGTGGCTTGATTGCTATTTGTTATTTATCAGCTCAAGTCCATGTCTTCTTGCATATGGATGCGCACAGCTTCAGCATCTGAGTCATGATGAATGCTAATGAACACTGTGTAATTATTGGTGAACGTCCTCACTTCTGACCTTATGATGTATAGATGGTCATGGATGAAGCAGCTGAAGATGGTTGGGCCTAGGACACTATCCTGAGGAACTCCAGTTATGATATCCTGGGATATCAGCCACGATCACTTTCTATGTGTTAGGGATGACTTAACTTCAGCCAGTCGAGAGTTCTCCTTGTGATTCCCATTGACTTCAATTTTACTTGGGTTCCTTGATGCCATAGTGGGTCAAATATTGCCTCAATATCAAGGATAGTCACCCTCACCTCTGAACTTCAATTATTTTCCGTGTTTGGAAAAAGGCTTGAATGAGGTCTGAAACCCAAACTGAGCAAAGTGTTTAGATTATTGGTGAGTAAGTGCCACTTGATAGCATTTTGATGATGCAGTCCATCATTTTGCTGACGATTGTGAATAGGTTGATGGGTAGTAATTGACCAGATTGGATTTGTTCCACATTGGCAGGTAGATGCCAGAGTTGCAGCTGTACTGGAATATCTTGGCTCAGGAAGTAGCTATTCCTCAAATATGTCTTCAACACTACGGCTGGTCTACTCTGCTCTCAGAGTGCTCTCTGAGGGTGACATCAAATGGTTCTCCAGATCTGGCCTTGTCTACATTTTGTCTTCTATGGGATCTCATGAGCTACCACCCCCACACAGCTTTCAATGTTGTCCTAAATTTGTTTATCCCCTTTGATTTGACACTCTATTGTTCGCTATAATCCTTCAGACGTTCCCTTTTCCCAGAATTGATCAATTCCTTTTTTAAAAAAAGCATTATGGCTACTATATTTTAAAAGTACACTTACCCTAACTGTCCTCAACTATTTACAATCTTCCAATTTGAAAATGTTCCCCAAAGAAGTACAACAATCAACTTCAGACCACCTCTTTTGTTGCCTTGTGTAAACCTTCTTATTGATGTTTGACCTTTGCAGTCTTTCTGTTTCGAATCCACTTAAACCAATCGCACCCCAAACACTTGTTTTCCAGTACAAAATATTAGAATACTAATTTTCCTGACACTTCCCTCCTTTTTTGGAAAACGAAACATCATAATTCAAAAAGATGGCATTGTTTTCTCAACAACTTTCGCACTAATTTCTATACGCTAAACTATTACATTATAAGTCACTTGCATTAACATGATAATATACACAAATTTGCAGTATTTTAGTCCTTTCATTAAATTTCAAATGTCTAACCTTCCTTGAACTTTAAACTCTTGATAATACATCAGCAATTAGGTTTTCTCATCCAGCCACATGTATAATCTGCAAGTTAAATGGTTGAACAACAAACTCCACATGATACGTCCAGCAATTCCATCCTGAAACTTTCCCAAAATAGTCAATGGATTGTGGTCGGTGTAAATAATTGTTTCTGGAGAATTGTTCACAGTTTCAATTTCAAAATGTTGCAATGCCATTAACCAGACCCAATGTTTCTTTCTCGATGGTGGGGCAGCTTTCTTGATAGATGTTCGGCTTCTTTGAAAACATCCCACAGGCTTTTCAATACCTGTGTTATCTTCTTGCAGCAGGACAGCACCAATACCCACATCGCTTCCGTCAAAAGACAAATTAAACTGCGTGGTTTAATGAGGTGCTGCTAAAACTGCCGCCATCATTAACAGTTTTTAAATTGTTGAATGAAATTTCACACTCTGATATCCAGTGAAATTTTTTGTTTCTTTTTAATAGTTCAGTCAATGGATCAAGAATAGTGCCAAAGTTTGGCTCAAACGTTCAATAATGGCAAGAAATACTGTTGAAAGTACTTTGAATTCTGCTATATCTTTGATTTTTTAGCACCAGGGACCCGGGTTCAATTCCAGGCTTGGGTGACTGTGTGGAGTTTGTATGTTCTTCCCGTGTCTGTGTGGGTTTCCTCTGGGTGCTCCGGTTTCCTCCCACAGTTCAAAGATGTGCAGGTTAGGTGTATTGACCATGCTAAATTGCCCCTTAGTGTCCAAAGAGATGCAGTATAGGTGGGGTTATGGGTTTGGGAGGGGGTGCGATGGGCGAGTGGACCTAGGTAGGGTGCTCCTTTAGAGGGTCAGTGAAAGCTTGATGGGCCAAATGGCCTTCTTCTGTGCTGTAGAAGTTCTATGGTTCTATAGCATGTAGCTTCCACTGTTTAGCATACATGTAATGAAATTAAATTAAAATCGCTTATTGTCACAAGTAGGCTTCAAATGAAGTTACTGTGAAAGTCCCTAGTCGCCACATTCCGCCGCCTGTTCAGGGAGGCTGGTACAGGAATTGAACCGTGCTGCTGGTCTGCCTTGGTCTGCTTTCAAAGCCAGCGATTTGGCTCTGTGCTAAACCAGCCCCTTTTTTGTGTTTTGTGTTGCAGCTTCACCAGGTTGGCACCTTATTTTTAGGTATGCCTGATGCTTATCCTGGCATGTTCTCCTGCACCACTCATCAAACCATGCCTGTTCCTCTGGCTTGATGGTAATAGTAGGATGAGGGATATGTCTGACTACCAGATTGTGGTCAAATTCAACTCTGCTGCTGATAACCTACAGCACCTCATGGATATCCAGTTTTAAGCTCCTAACGTGTTTTGAATCTTATCATTTAGCATGGTGATAATGCCACACAACATGCTGTAGGGTATTCTCAGTGTGAAGACAGAACTTTGTCTCTGCGAGGACTGTGTGGTGGTCACAACTACCAATTGACAGATGCGACTGCAACAACCAAATTGGTGAGGACAAAGTCTGGCAGTTTTTTTCCATCTTATTAGTTTGTGCACCATCGTGCAGGTCCAGTCTGGCAGATAGGTCCTTTGAGAATCGTTCAGCTTTCTCGCAGTGGGGCGACTAAGACCCCACATAGAGTACATTCTATGCGCTTGCTGCAATTGTTGATTTACCCAGGAGTGCTGATACTACAGTTGAGGGAAGATGGTACTTGGTAATCAGCAAGTGGTTTCCTTTACCATGTTTCACCTAATGCCAGAGTCTTCACGGGGTTTGGGGTCAATGTTGATGACTCTCAAGATTCCTCCCACCCATCCCCAGTTGTAGACCAATGTGCCGCCCCACTCTGGGGATCTGTTCTGCCAGTTGGAAAGAACGTACCCAGGAATGGTGGAAGATTCAGGATCTTCAGTTCTAAAGTTATGCTTCGGTAATTATGGCTGTGTCAGGCTATTAATTGACTAGCAGTGTGGGACAACTCTCTGAATTCTGGCACAAGTCCTCAGAGGTTAAGACTTTACAGGATTGATGTTGAATCAGCACTGCACAGAAACCATTGTCTGACATGCTGTATAACTTCCCAATAACCTAGCTTCTAATAGGTTTCACATTTCTCTGTGATTTATCTTCCAAACTTGCCAGCTATTTACAGATTTTAGAATTAGGGTTTAACTAAAGTAAAAGGTCCAGAAGTCCGACTAATATTTGACATACTGTGGGTGGTGCAGTCAATAAATCTTGTCAAGTGCATCAAACATAAATCTCTGGAATACACATTAAATTCTTGGAATGCAAAATGTGGCAAAACATAAGACAGAAACCACCGGTCGCACAGGAGCAACACCCACATCACATGACATCATAGACACTCCACCCCCGAAATTATAAGCCTGGATCCCAGATAGTGTGCGAATTGATGCATTATCACAGTGCGGCAAACACTGCATATGCCTAAGGAGACTGGCGGCATGACCGCGTCCTTGATATGTTTGGCCCTGGCACCTCTCCAGTACTGTCACAGCCTCGGGGGGCCTCAGGTGAGTCTGGGAAGAAGAGGGATGTCAATCTGGAGGAGAATGAACAATGCCCAGCGGCAGCCAGTTCACCGGTCCCCAGCTCCACGTTCAGCAAAGTATTTATTTTGAAACTTAGCTGCCACTGGTCCTTCCAAGTACTGCCGGTTAGGTCACATTTAAAGCAATTAATTCAGAATTCAATAGGAATGCTATGTACATCGTAAGCCAATTTGCAATTCAAACATCGCTCAAAACAAAGCTCCCAAGATCTCTGATAATTCACAAAAGGTGCAAGGCCTGCACATATTCCTTTTGTTTGCAGAGAAAAGATCCCCGTGTATGAAAGTGTTTTGCTTCTCGCAAGCATAAATAAGCCATGATATGTACTCGATTGATTGTTCGGAACTGACTGTTAGTATAGCTATTAGAACATTCAGGATTGTTCAGCAAGTGCTGTCCAATGTCTGAATCGCATCTATAAGTAGACATGTGGGGTGGGATTCTCCACTCCCACTCCGAAGTGGCCGCGCCGTCGTGAACGTCGTCGAGGTTCATGATGGCGCGGAACGGCCCCGGTCCCGACCGATTCAGGCCATGACAATGGGCCAGGATCGGGGCCGCGTCATCTACATGCGCCAGGCCTTGTCGCCCACGTAAAAGCGGCGCCGCATAGATGACGTGGCCGGCGCCGCATAACGGGCGTCATCCGCGCATGCGTGGTTGCCGTCCTCTCTAAGTCCGCCCCGCAAGAAGATGGGGGACGGATCTTGCGGGGCCGCGGAAGGAAGGAGGTCCTCCTTCAGAGAGGACGGCCCGACGATCGGTGGGCACCGATCGCGGGCCACCCCACATTCCATGTAAAGCCCGGTGCAGGATCCCCCCTCGCCCCCCCCACAGGCCGCCTCCCCAGCGTTCACGCAAGGCCCACGACTGCAGCGACCAGGTGTGGACGGCGCTGGGGGGAACCTGCCGTGTTTGCCTGGCTGCTCGGCCCATCCGGGCCTCAGAATCGCGGGGGTGCCGGAGAATCACCATTTTGGGTGTCTCCGGCGATTCTCTGGCCTGCGGCCCGCGAAACTCGACCGGGCCGTTCCCGCCGCTTGGGAGAATCGCGGGAGGGCGTCGGACCGGCGTCCCCGGAAATTTTGGCGGCCCAGGCGATTCTCCCAACCGTCGTGGGAGTGGAGAATCACGCCCTTGAACTTTCTTTTTGAATTTTACAATTAAGGGGCAAATTGGCGTGTCCAATCCACATACCCTGCACATCTTTGTGTTGTGGAGTGAGACCCATGAGGAGAATGTGCCAATTCCACAAGGACAGTGCCCAGGGCTGGGATCGAACCCGGGGCCTCAGCACCATGAGGCAGCAGTGTTAACCATTGCGCCACCGTACCGCCCAAGAATAGCCATTTAGCTACATTAACAAACAATTTAAGACAATCAGTCGAGCACATTTACACTTGCCAGGGTGACATACATTCATTCACAGGGACCCGTTCTCTGCAAACAGAAGAAATATGTTGAAGCCTTAAGACCATAAGACCATAAGACATAGGAGCGGAAGTAAGGCCATTCGGCCCATCGAGTCCACTCCGCCATTCAATCATGGCTGATTTCAACTCCATTTACCCGCTCTCTCTCCATAGCCCTTAATTCCTCGAGAAATCAAGAATTTATCAACTTCTGTCTTAAAGACACTCAATGTCCTGGCCTCCACCGCCCTCTGTGGCAATGAATTCCACAGACCCACCACTCTCTGGCTGAAGAAATTTCTCCTCATCTCTGTTCTAAAGTGACTCCCTTTTATTCTAAGTCTGTGCCCCCGGGTCCGAGTCTCCCCTGCTAATGGAAACAACTTCCCTACATCCACCCTATCTAAGCCATTCATTATCTTGTAAATTTCTATTAGATCTCCCCTCAACCTCCTAAACTCCAATGAATATAATCCCAGGATCCCCAGACGTTCATCATATGTTAGGCCTACCATTCCTGGGATCATCCGTGTGAATCTCCGCTGGACCCACTCCAGTGCCAGTATGTCCTTCCTGAGGTGTGGGGCCCAAAATTGCTCACAGTATTCTAAATGGGGCCTAACTAATGCTTTATAAAGCTTCAGAAGTACATCCCTGCTTTTATATTCCAAGCCTCTTGAGATGAATGACAACATTGCATTTGCTTTCTTAATTATGGACTCAACCTGCAAGTTTACCTTTAGAGAATCCTGGACTAGGACTCCCAAGTCCCTTTGCACTTCAGCATTATGAATTTTGTCACCGTTTAGAAAATAGTCCACGCCTCTATTCTTTTTTCCAAAGTGCAAGACTTGTACATTTTCTGAATGACCCAGGAGCTTAGGGAGGCGATAGCTCCCCTCCCCATTGCTTTCACCATGGTAATTCCTCAGTCAAGCAGAGTCAGCTTATCAACCAATCAGCATCCTTTTCTCCTGTAGTTATAAACTGTTGTCAGTGTTTGAAATTTGGTATTTTTGTGTTTTTCCAGATGAGTGCAAGACAAAAGGTTTTGGCAACACTGCTGGCTGCCTAAAGCATCTGATAGGCCTCTCTTTTCAGCAATTTATAATTTGGATCCTAAAACGGACATTAAATAATAAGAGGCCTGATAGATGTTTTAGACAGCTAGCAGTGTTGCAGCCAATGTAAAATTTAACATATTTCTAATGGTATTACAGAGTGGAAGGGGAGGGCTCTAAATCTGGGGCGAAATTCTCCTACCTGCCCCGCCACATTTCTGCCCCGACCGGCCGGCGGGAGTCTCCGTAACACCGGCTGGTCAATGGGGTTTCCCATTGTGGGGCAGCCCCACGCCGTCGGGAAACCCCCGGGCGCCGGCAAAACGGAGACTCCCGCCAGCGGAGAATGACGCCCCAGATCTCACACACACTTCCCACCTGACAGGGTCCAGTTTCCCTGTGCAGCAGATTGCACAGATATAGATATAGGGATGGGCAATAACGGGATTATAGGGATGGTATAGCCAGCCATGCGCAGATCCCGAGAAATAATTTTAAAAAGCCAGTGGTATATGCACCTACAATCCGTATATTTCTGTGTCATGCAAAACCAAAGGTGCTTTCAATAATACTTCCAGAAGCCCTACTATCATGTCCCATTGCATTAAATATGAAATATGAAAGGAACCCATTCTATAATATCCAAACATTACACCACCATTCACATATTTCCAGTATTATTATACACACTTTCCGGACCTGATGGTAACAGTAAAGATGCTTTTCAGATTAATTAAAAGTTCGAGGGATGGAAGATAACAAGTCCAAACATGTGGATCTAATCCGGTGTGTAATATAAGGCTATACTGTAATATGTTCACAGAGGCAGAAGTCCCTTCACCAGAATTCCTTTTATTTACAAAACCAACAGCTGGACAACCATGACTATTCAGTCTGCTGTCTACACTGGGAGTGCAGAGGATCTGACACTCCCTGTTATATACACAGCAAGGGGTTCTCTGATTGGGCTACTGATCAGGGAGCTTGCATTCTAACTGGACAATCTCAAAGGCCTGGGCTAAGTCATTGCACCCCCCCCCCCCCACGCCGGGTCCGGATCCTCCACTTCGGCCTCCGACATGGGGGTTGTGGTATAATGGCTAGGCGCCCGTCTTTTCCGATGAGAGCGCCTGAGGGTGGGGGGGGGGTTCGCCCCCTTCCTCCAGCAGCAAGGGACAGCTGCGGCGTCATCCATGGTGTCTATATCCGAGTCCAATGTCCTCACCAGTGGTGCCGGAGGAGAGTGAATGTTTGTCGGGGAGGACTCTCCACGGTCCTCGGTATGCTGGTCTGAGTCAGCTCCGGGGGAGGAAACAAATCTGAGTCCCGCACCTGGTCCAGGTGCTTTTTTACTATGTGTTCTCCCAGACATATCTCATACAACACAGGTCCTGTCCTGGCCTTGACCATTCCTGCTACCCATGTGGGGCCATTGGCAAAATATCTGACCCATACCTTTTTACCGGCGTTGAACTGCCTTTCTTGGCGAGTGTTGCCGTGGCCCCTGCATTGGGCCTCTGATCAGGGAACCCATATTCTAATTGGCCAATCTCAAAGGCCTGGCCTAAGTCAGTGCACATACATTCTGTCCCCATTTTTATATCATTCCTTGCTTTGATACGATTTACCGTAAAATAGCAAAACCTACGTAAATTTGTGAAGCATAAAAGGAAAGATGGTTTGAGCAGAAGGGTTTCTCGACAGTATAAGGTAGGGAGACAGGTTAGGGAACAATGACAAACAACAGTGTCACCACCACAGGAAGGTGTGACTATAGAATGACCAGTTTACGTGGACAGTTAAAAAGTATACGTATACAGTATAAATATTAGCACAGGAATTTATAATTCTACAGAGTTAATATCAAGGTGTGACAGCAGCACGTAAGGCAGTGCTGACAGAAAGTATCTGAAGATATTAGATTATTAAACTGCTATTCTGAAAAATGTGTAATATCGCATACAATTTATACTGATATGTGAAAAAGCAAAGTAGTGGAAAACTGAAATTAAAACAGCAAATACTCAGCAGATCTGGCAGCATGTGTGTAGACAGAAACAGATGTAAATTATGCTTCACAAATTTACGTAGGTTTTGCTATTTTACAGTAAATCGTATCAAAGCAAGGAATGATATAAAAATGGGGACAGAATGTATGTGCACTGACTTAGGCCAGGCCTTTGAGATTGGCCAATTAGAATATGAGCTGACATTTTCAAGTCGGATAGAACTTTTTCAGAACTGATATATAAATTTAATATGTAACTGTTTATTTTATTCATTCATGGGATGTCGGCATTGCAGTGATCTCTGTATGTGTTAATACATGTTCAGTTAATGTAAAGTCAGTACAGACAAATGATCACTTGATGGCAACGCTAATAGGACCTATAAAAGGAGTTTCCCGCTCTTTCTTTAGTTCGTGTGTGTGTGGAGAATAGCTAGAGTGAAGACATGATCAGGTCAGAGTGTAGCGTATTATTATAATTGTTAATTTAATCTAAACTTATTAACTTGTTTTACTAGTTAAGTATTGAAGTGAAAGAACTCACTAGTTTATTATATATTACTCAATAAACATTTTGTCATCATGTGGAAGACTTCGATTATTTCTCATCAGAATTCAGTACAACTCGGCAAGACAAAAGAGTAATATTTATATTACAATTTAGTAATATAACAGGCATCTCTGGGCTGAGCAAGCATGTATTGCCCATCCCTAATTGCCCTTAACTGAGTAACTTACAGGGCAGCACATGGCGCAAGATAGCACTTGGACTGCGGCGTTGAGGACCCAGGTTCGAATCCCAGCCCTGGGTCACTGTCCGTGTGGAGTTTGCACATTCTCCCTGGGTCTGCGTGGGTTTCACCACCACAACCCAAAGATGTGCAGGTTAAGTGGTTTGGCCACGCTAAATTGCCCCTTCTTTGGAAAAAAAAAATTGGGTACTCTAAATTTATTTAAAATACCTGAGTAACTTACTAGGCCATTTCAGCGGGCATTTATGAGGCAACCACATTGCTATGTGTCTGGAGTCACATGTAGGCCAGACCAGGTAAGAATGGCAGATTTCCTTCCCTAAAGGACATTAGTGAACCAGATGGGTTTTTACAACAGCCAACAATGTCATTATTAAACTTTTAATTTCAGATTTTTAAAACTGAATTCAAATTTCACCATCTGCTGTATTGGGATTCGAACCTGGGTCGCCAGAACATTGCGATGGGTCTACTGGATAACTTATCTCGTGACAATACCACTATGCCACCAGCTCCTGCTTTCTGAATATCCGGGGCGGAATTCTCCGAGCCACGCGCCGGGCCGGAGAATCGGCGCAATCGCGCCACGCCGCCGGAACGTGATTCTCCGAGGAGCGGAGAATCGGCGCCATTTGCACCGGCGCGTTTGGCGCGCTGACGGTCGCGGGCCGCTGTCCGCGGCCGGGCCGCCGATTCTCCGGCCTTGATGGACCGAGCGGCCACGCGGAAACGGCAGGGTCCCGCCGGCGCCGTCCACACCTGCTCGCAGCCGACGCGAACTCTGCGCGCAGGGTCGGGGGGTGGCCTGTGGGGGGGGGGGGGGGCTCTGATGGGGTTTGGCCCGCGATCGGGGCCCACCGATCGGCAGGCCGGCCTCTCCAGCCCCGGACCTATTTTGTTACACAGCCGGCCCCTGAACCCCCACACCATGTTGCGTTGGGGCCGGCCGGCCCCCTGTGAGGGCCAGAATCGGTAGTGCCCGTGCCCGATTCGCGCTGACATGAAATGCGACGGCGTTCACGACGGAGGAGACACTCTGCCTCCATTTCGGAGAATCCCGCCCCTCATGTTTATATCTCAAATACACCACAATGCAAACTGTTTTCTTGGGCATATTTGAAAAATTGAAGTATCTAAAATGTCCAAACAGCAAAGTAAAAAGTTTGCTTCTTTGCCAAGGGTCCTTTCATTTTACATAGTTTCAGCCATGCCTCAGCGTTACCAATCTTGGCCCAGAGCCAGAAGGTTAGATGTTTGTTGTCCTGCTCCAGACGCTTAAGCACCGCATCTCAGCTGGTGCTGCAAGGCAGAACTGAGAACCCGCTGCACTGGTGGAGGTGCAATCTTTCAGAGGAGGCACTAAACCCAATGCCCAGTCGAACCCTTTCAGGTGGATGTAGCCTTTTGCACCAGTTGAAGCAAAACAAGGGAGCACTCTCAGCTGCCTTGGTCAATTTCGATCCCTGAACCAATGTAATTCAAACAGGTTATCTGGTCATTATCACATTTCTGGTTGCTGGGCCATGTTGTGTGCAAACTGTCTGCAATGATTCCTATATTACCAAAAAGTGACTGCAATTCAAAAAGTACTTTATTAGCTGTAAAGCACTACGGAACTTCTCAAGATCATGAAAGGGACTATATATTAAGAATAAGAAAGAATTGCATTTGTTGTGATAAGGTTCTGTCACCATGAACAAGAAGAATTAGGTTAAAAAGTGCTTGTGAAGCTCTTTCAGAGGTCACTGCCAAAAGAAAATGATATAAAAAGCCAAGAAATCAAGGGAGGTTTCCTGTAATGGTTCAGATCAAGAACACTGCAGACATCCTAGACCTATGCTCAGTTTGGTATCAGAATCCAGGAAATTGGCTTCTTCCATCTACCAAAAACCGCTTGCTAAATACCAGACCAACGGAAATGCCTTTTATTTTTCCAGACAGAACGAGATTGAAGAGGTCTTGGACAATTTTCTGTTTCTTTAGGTGAGATGTAACAGAGGAAAATATTCCTATTGAATTCACCGAGGCAGCCAGTTGATCTGCTGTGTTCCATTGAAGAAAATTATATACCGTCACTGTTGCAATATCGTTCCTTTCTATATTGTGACAGCTCCTGGGAAAACCACTGCTCGTCCCATCAGGTCATGAAAATGCTCAACTGACCCGTAGACTATTTGGAGAAAGTAAAACATGCATGCAGCGATTTCCTAAAGAGAGCAAATCCACCCATCCTGCCCTCCCAGTGGGCCGTTGTGCTCGATTTAGGGTCATGTCCATGCTTGTTTCTTTTGAGTCCATGCCCCGTTGGAAGCGTTGAGTAATTTCCTTTTAAAACCCATAAAGTTATTTTGATGAGCCAAATAAGAATTTGAAGCCCAGTCATCAGTCTCAGGCGAATGGAGGCATTCTCGCCATTCTCCATTTGGCCACGTAACGTAACTGTTAAAATGTTTCTGAGGTGCAGCACGGTGGCGCAGTGGTTAGCATTGTTGCCTCACGGCGCCGGGGTCCCAGGTTCGATCCCAGCTCTTAGTCACTGTCCGTGTGGAGTTTGCACGTTCTCCCCATGTTTGCATGGGTTTCGCCCCCACAACCCAAAGATATGCAGGGTAGGTGGATTGACCACGCTAAATTGCCCCTTAACTGGAAAAAAATTAATTGGGTACTCTAAATTTAGATTTTTTTAAAAAATGTTTTAAAAAACTGTTCCGAGTACTGGTCCAACATTTAAATGCTGAGACACAAACATTTTTCCGCTCACCCAGTTCCAAATGGAAACCTGCAGTCAGCCACTCAGGGCCCCACTCCTGCATTTTTGGAGATGAGGGGCATCATTCTCCGACCCCCCGCCGGGTCGGAGAATGGCCGTTGGCCGCCGTGAATCCCGCCCCCGCCCCCGCCGAAGTCTCCGCTCCCGGAGATTGGGCGGGGGCGGGAATCCGGCCGCGCCGGTTGGCGGGACCCCCCGCTGGATTCCCCGGCCCGAATGGGCCGAAGTCCCGCCCAGGAATTGCCTGTCCCGCCGACGTAAATCAAACCTGGTATTTACCGGCGGGACCAGGCGGCGTGGGCGGGCTCCGGGGTCCTGGGGGGGGGCGCGGGGCGATCTGACCCCGGGGGGTGCCCCCACGGTGGCCTGGCCCGCGATCAGGGCCCACCGATCCGCGGGCGGGCCTGTGCCGTGGGGGCACTCTTTCCCTTCCGCCTCCGCTACGGCCTCCACCATGGCGGAGGCGGAAGAGACTCTCCCCACTGCGCATGCGCGGGAAACTGACAGCGGCCGCTGACGCTCCCGCGCATGCGCTGGGAAACTGACAGCGGCCGCTGACGCTCCCGCGCATGCGCTGCATTTCCGCGCCAGCTGGCGGGGCAACAAACGCCATTTCCGCCAGCTGGCGGGGCGGAAATCCCTCCGCCGTCGGCCTAGCCCCTCAATGTGGGGGCTAGGCCGCCAAAGATGCGGAGACTTCCGCACCTTTTTGCCGGCGCGATGCCCGTCTGATTGGCGCCGGCTTTGGCGCCAGTCGGCGGGCATCCCGCCGTTGGGGGAGAATTTCGCCCGAGATGTTTAAATATGCAGACAGACTACCTGCCTGAAATGTGGCAGGTCATTGACACATAAAAATGGTGCAGCAGGACTATCCACAGAATTCCTACAGTGCAGAAGGAGGCCATTCAGCCCATCGAGTCTGCACCGACCCTACCAAGAGCACCCTACCCAATTCTCCCGCCCTATCCCCATAACCCCACCTAACCTGCATATCTTTAGACACTAAGGGGCAATTTAACATGACCAATCCACCTAACCTGCACATCTCTGGACTTTGGGAGGGAACCAGAGCTCCCAGAAGTAATCCATGCAGACATGGGGAGAATGTGCAAAAGATAATGTTGTCGAGGAGAACACTGAGATTCAGGCTACTAAACTAGAAGGGCTTGAGGTTCATAAGGAGGCGGTGTTAGCAATTCTGGAAAGTGTGAAAATACATAAGTCCCCTGGGCCGGATGGGATTTATCCTAGGATTCTCTGGGAAGCTAGGGAGGAGATTGCTGAGCCTTTGGCTTTGATCTTTAAGTCATCTTTGTCTACAGGAATAGTGCTAGAAGACTGTCGCATAGCAAATGTTGTCCCCTTGTTTAAGAAGGGAAGTAGAGACAACCCCAGTAACTATAGACCAGAGAGCCTTACTTCTGTTGTGGGCAAAACCTTGGAAAGGTTTATAAGAGATAGGATGTATAATCATCTGGAAAGGAATAATTTGATTAGAGATAGTCAACACGGTTTTGTGAAGGGTAGGTCGTGCCTCACAAACCTTATTAAGTTCTTTGAGAAGGTGACCAAACAGGTGGATGAGGGTAAAGCAGTTGACGTGGTGTATATGGATTTCAGTAAAGCGTTTGATAAGGTTCCCCACGGTAGGCAACTGCAGAAAATATGGAGGCATGGGATTCAGGGTGATTTAGCAGTTTGGATCAGAAATTGGCTAGCTGGAAGAAGGCAAAGGGTGGTGGTTGATGGGAAATGTTCATACTGGAGTCCAGTTACTAGTGGTGTACCACAAGGATCTGTTTTGGGGCTACTGCTGTTTGTCATTTTTATAAATGACCTGGAGGAGGGCGTAGAAGGATGGGTGAGTAAATTTGCAGATGACACTAAAGTCAGTGGAGTTGTGGACAGTGCTGAAGGGTGTTACAAGTTACAGAGGGACATAGATAAGCTGCAGCACTGGGCTGAGATGTGACAAATGGAGTTTAGTGCAGAAAGGTGTGAGGTGATTCATTTTGGAAGGAATAACAGGAAGACAGAGTATTGGGCTAATGGTAAGATACTTGGCAGTGTAGATGAGCAGAGAGATCTCGGTGTCCATGTACATAGATCACTGAAAGTTCCCCCCCAGGTTGAGAGAATTGTTAAGAAGGCGTATGGTGTGTTAGCTTTTATTGGTAGAGGGATTGAGTTTCGGGCCATGAGGTCATGTTGCAGCTGTACAAAACTCTGGTGCGGCCGCATTTGGAGTATTGCGTGCAATTCTGGTCGCCGCATTATAGGAAGGATGTGGAAGCATTGGAATGGGCGCAGAGGAGATTTACCAGAATGTTGCCTGGTATGGAGGGAAGATCTTATGAGGAAAGGCTGAGGGACTTGAGGCTGTTTTCGTTAGAGAGAAGAAGATTAAGAGGTGACTTAATTGAGGCATACAAGATGATCAGAGGATTGGATAGGGTGGACATTTAGAGCCATCTTCCTTGGATGGTTATGTCTAGCACGAGGGGACATAGCTTTAAATTGAGGGGAGATAGATATAGGACAGATGTCAGAGGTAGGTTCTTTACTCAGAGAGTAGTAAGTGCGTGGAATGCCCTGCCTGCAACAGTAGTGGACTCGCCAACACTAAGGGCATTCAAATGGTCATTGGATAGACATATGGATGATAAGGGAATAGTGTAGATGGGCTTTAGAGTGGTTTCAACGGTCGGCGCAACATCAAGGGCTGAAGGGCCTGTACTGCGCTGTAATGTTCTATGTTCTATGCTCTAACTCCACACAGACAGTCACCCAAAGCCAGAATTGAACCAGGTCCCTGGCGCTGTGAATCAGCAATGTTAACCACTGTGCCACCTGCAATTTTCAGGTACAAACTGAAAAATGTGCAACTCATTCATCCCATTGATTTGTAACAGGCAGGGAACGGTCTGACCAGAAGTTCTCAAAGAGATGTCTTGTAGAGACCATCACAAAAGATTTGGTTTTTTTTGGGGGGGCAGATAATTTTGTGAGAATCAGAGGAGCACCATCTGGTCTGAAACTTTTTGCACCACAGTCTTTGGGAGGGGTCCCCATTGCCAATCATCACCTCTTCATTATGAATCTTTGGTTTGGCTCACTCATAGAATCGCCGGATTGCATGTCCACTCTCCTTCAATGAGGTGAGTTGACCATTGCTGCTTACTGACTGTTTCGGAGCTCAATCAAATTATGTCGACAAAGGCCAAATCTCAAAAATAGTCGAGCTCCTTCCAGTGCAGGCTTCAGGTAGGAAGCTACACCAACTTCACACCACGTGATGGGTGGAAACTGACAATCCTCTCCACATTTTCTTTTTACCCAACGTGCAGATTTCATAATGACAGTGACAGGTTATAAGGGATATAGTGAGCATCTGATGATAAAACATGGACTATATGCCAGCCATCAAACTGTTCGCAGCCATTTGGATGTTCTGGCATTAATTGTTTGGAAGTAATGATTGTTAATGCCTCAACAGTTGGCACATCTTGGGCGGGGTTCTCCGAACCCCCCCCCCCCCCCCCCGCCAGGTCGGAGAATCGCCGGGGGGCGGCGTGAATCCCGCCCCCGCCAGCTGCCGAATTCTCCGGGGATTTGGCGGGGGTGGGAATCGCGCCGCACTGGTCGGTGGCCGCTAGTGGCGGCCCCCCCGGTGATTTTGCGGCCCGTAATGGGCCGAGTGGCCGCCCGTTTACGGCCGGTCCCGCCGGCATAAATTAGAGTAGGTAATTACCGGCGGGACCTGGCTGCGCGGGCGGCTTCCCCGATCCACGGGCGGGCCTGTGCCGTGGGGGCACCCTATTCCTCCGCGTCGGCTGCTGTGGTCCTCCGCGGTGGCCGATGCGGAGATGATCCCCCCTGCACATGCGCTGGGATGACGCCAGCACATGCTGGTGCTCCCGCGCATGCGCCAACTCGCGCCAGCCGGCAGAGGTCCTTCGGCGCCGGTTGACGTGGCGCCAAGCCCCTTCCGCGCTGGCCGGCGGGGCTCAAACCACTCCGGCGCCGGCCTAGCCCCTGAAGGTGCGGAGGATTCCGCACCTTCGGGGCGGCCCGACGCCGGAGTGGTTCACGCCACTCCTTCGCGACGGAGTTGCCCGCCCCGCCGGTTCGCGGAGAATCCTGCCCCATATCTGTCAAAATTGCAATTTCGCACTTCAAACTGATCAACCTTGTTACCTCCTAGTGTTGCTTTAAACTGCCACAGGGTGGCAGAACATTTCAGTTTGATCAATCAATTCTTCAATCTCGACTTCCTTGGTCCCTTCGCTGTGTGGTGGTGCACTCTTTGACGAACTGTCACTGGTGCATGGTTATGACATTTGTTTTGCAAGTTTGATAGACCTTTAATTCAGTAATTAGTTCAGCTGATCCTTAGAAATGCCCCCAAAAATGCCATTACGACTGAGGGATTCATTCAGTCCTGTGAGCATTTAACTCAAATAAATCCAAGAATACAGCATTCTGTTACTCATGAAATACCACCATATGCTTTGAAGTTCAGCCACCTTAAAAGTGAATATCACTAGACATGTAACCATGGAATACAGCAGAACGTGACACCAAGCAGGGGCAGGTATGTCATAAAACAATGAGCACAGCTGGACAATAAGTACTGAAATAATTGTTAGAGCAGTTGAGCTCACAAATAGTACAATTATCTTAAACCACAGCTGTCCTCCTCTTTATATTTAAAAAGAGTTTTTTTTTTCCGTGCAAAGTTTATGTAATTTTAAAGAATACAATCTGTAAAATTGTGCAACAGTCCTGTGTATGGCAGTGAGGCCATGTAGTGGTGTATCTCAACAGGGCAGCAGCTGAGGTGTATGTTCAATTTCACTCCCTCTGTGTAGCATCTCCTTGTCACTGTGGACAAGGCAAGCAGGCATGCCCCCAAGAGCTACCTCAGCTGATATGGGGCCAGAATCCAGACTGTTGGCATTATTCTGCACCACACTCTATCAGCATCTAGTCAACTGAGCTAACCATGCTTGATTTACACTTTTAAAATGATAATAAAAGTGCATCCCTTAAATCATGCCATAAATACCTCAGTCTCCTGCACCAAGAAAGCAGATGTAATGTAAAAATCTCCTAAGTGTTCCAGTTATCTTGTGTCAACAGTATGATCTTGATAGCTAAGTCACTTATGGGTGTTATCCTAAAGGCTGCTGAACAGTGAAATTCACCTGCCAAGGATTTGAGAGGTTTAATCCATTTTTCATTGGACCACTAAATAAAAAATACTTTGCTGACAGAGAGCATGAAAGTTTCAAACCACTACCAACATGAACTGAACCCCCATCTAACTGAAAGAGTAAAACAGAGACCAGAAAGTATCTCATGTGGTTAAATGGCAGCTTATTGATATATTTTTAAAAAAATTAAAAATCGGACATGTTGACAGGAGTAGGATGCTCCCCCAAGTACCACAATCTAGAATAAGGGACCAAAATATTAAAATCAGTTCTAATCCCATTGAAAGTGAATGCAAGGTAAGACTCTTTGCACAATTGTTTTTGAGTCTGTGGGATGCCAGAAGGTCACAGTTGGAGAGTCATTTGAGGTCTCGAGGAGGGAGAATGATATTTAAGAAGCAAGGATATTGAATATTATGGCAGATAATACAGACTGAACAGACCAAGCTGCAGGGCAAACAAAATATCCTTGACCTCACTCTCTTTTGGGGAGAGGTTCCAACAGTTCAGCCAATGCTTCAATCCCAGCAAGCAGGATACTTGCCCAGAGTTAAAACCAGGAAAGGTTTCTGAATGTGACTGATAAATATGACACCTGGGCTGCAGTGAGTATATTACGTCGAAGGACACAACTAAATAAGCAAAGGCTTCTAGATTGTCTTTCAGCTGCATTTCATAAGGAGAGATTCACAGTTCCAGAACAAGTGCACAGAAATCTAATTTGTGTGGGGTGTCAGGATCTTGCCATTGGCACTCATACAAGTGACTACAGCAACAATTTGAAATTTTCAAGCTTCGGGACCGCAAGCTCAGTCACCAGTTGGCTAAATATTTTATAAATCTGATTAACCTCAGAGCAATGCAGATATGATACTAGTTCTAAATGCACAACAAGTTTGTTCAAAATACTTTAAAATAACTCAGTAATTGCAGGTTTTTTACTCATATGCACTCAATGCAGATTCTGCAACCTTCTGTATTTTATCAGTTAATTCAGCTCTTTAGCTCCATGCACAGACTTAAGCAATGAAGTACAGTTAATATAGATGTTATTGAACACTTCACCATAGACCACAAAATGATTATATTTGAGAATAACCTTGTGGTGATATGCCTGTGCACAGTAGTTATCCATTAATGTATATAGCTATCGATACAACCTCCGACAGCAGGTGGTGATAGAGATCTACCACGTGACTCGAGATATCTGACAGTTGGTAGTAAGTCATACTGGAGGATAGTCGGAATAGAAGTAGCTCCAGGAAAATTCACTGAATTCATTTATTCGTTACCATTTGTATCATAGTTCGCTAGTTATCTTAAACGTGTTCATTTTGTGAATAAACTATCTTACTAGCCAAAGAACTAGATGTTCTGTTTGCATCTGTACTATAGCTAGTAAAGTCCAGGACATAATTAATCCACTTCAAAAGGCAGGTTTCAAACAAAACAGATAACAGGAAGAAACAAACTTGTAAGTATGGTTGGGAAAAAAATTAAAATTTCGGCACTATAAATCGGATGATATATATCTAACAAAAAGTGAACCCAAAGCAAAGCGAACCTAAAAACGTTTCATGACCAAATTATAACAAGGAGAACTGTTAAGGTGGAGATGTAAGTGGAGAGGTGGAGACATTTACTGAGGGCATATGTACATAGCACAGAGGTCTCCAGACTGAAAGAAGATATGGCTCATTGGGAATGAACTAAAATTTCAGGATAGGAGGCAGAATCAGTGGTTTTGTGGGGCCTAGATAACATTTCCACTGCGCTTGTCCCCACAAAAATAAAGTGAACCTTAGCTGTCACCTTCTCTTTAGTCCAACAACCATGATACCGAGTAGAACTTTCAAACTTTATTGAGACCATTTGTAAAGTAACATTGGGATCCTATTCATGACTCCACCTTTAATATTTCAATTAACTGTTCATCCATTTTAGGCAGTCGCCTGGGCCACCAATTCAGAGGACCCCAATAATGTGGAGATGGCCACTGTGAGATCAGAGATGGAGCAGTAAGAATACCGTTCACCTGGAGGCAGTGCCATGGTAAAGATTTGTGGTTTCTTTGAGGATGTCTGGGAATCTGTCATCATTTTTGGGGAAGGAGGTTGGGGGGGGGGGGGGCGGGCAGCAGAAAGGGAATTAGAAGACATGTGGCCAGACACAAAGGAGAGCCACAGACAGGAGAGCTAAAAGCAGAGGAGCTGGAGGTGAAAGCAATCAGTGCACAGATGCCAACAGGAAGAGAAAGCAGGGACAGAAAGAGGAAACAGAGTTCTTGTGATGGAGGAAGTAATTACACTCAGGACAAGATTAGTTTTTCTGTTTGGCATAGGAGCTCTTGGAGGTCCTGTGCAAGCTGGCTTCAAAGTTCTGAAATCTGGGAAGCTGAGAGAATAGCTCGAAGATACTAGAGAGCTGGGGATTTTCCCAGATGTGGCCAAACCATGAACCAGAGCAATATTGGCTGGTTGATTGAAAAGGAACTCTGGAAAGCTACATTATCAGGACTATTGTGACCTGAGGGAGAGGGGGGTTGTAGAAGTATTCTTGCTGATAATCGTACCTGTGAAAAACGGGGGGGGGGGGGGGGGGAGGGGGGGGGGTGAAAGCTGTTGTGGTATAAGACTCCTGACCTACCCTGCATGAATAAAGAACAGCACAGTGTGGAACAGTAGCCAAATTGTGCCACAGTACGGCACAGTGTGATCTGAATCCTTGTTGTTGTACAAGGCAAACTTTGTTGTATCGGCTATTTAAAGTGACATTGATCTTGTTATGTGAAGTATCATCTGCTAATTAATTCATGCTTATTGTTTGTTGGTTCTGACTCATGTTAAAGTAGAAGTTATAAAAGGTGAAACCTTGCTGGTAATTTTTTCATTGGGGATCATATAGTAAATTTTAGTTATGCTTTCTTTACCAGCATCATAACAATCTCTAGAATGAAGATCTTGGGCGAGATTCTCCTACCCCCCACCGGGTCGGAGAATCGCCGTGGGCCATCGTGAATTCCGCCCCCACCGCCCGCCGAATTCTCCGAAGGGAGAAAAGTCGGCGGGGCGTCAATCGCGCCGCACGCCTCGGAGAATAGCACGGGTCGGCGCGAGGCAATGGATTTCGGGACTGCCGATATTCTCCCATCCAGCTGGGCCGAAGTCCCACCTTTCAATCGGCGTCAACCAGTGCTCAAGGTTGACACCGACCAGCATGGAGGTGGGTGATGGCCTGGGGGGTTGGCCGCTGGAGAGGTGATGGCGTGGCCGCAGTCTGTATGTGTGGGGGAGAGGTGTGTGTAGGGTTGTGTGTGTGTGTGTGTGCGGCGGGGGTGGGGGGGGGGGGTGTGGTTAGAGTGGGCTGGGCTCTGGGGGAGTGCCGGGAGGGGGGGTGAGTGCCGGGGACGGGAGGATGACTGCCAGGGAGGGGGACGGGGTGGTCCGTGCCGGGGAGAGGGGGGGGGGTGCCGGGGAGGGGGACGGGGACGGGTCCATGACGGGGAGGGGGAAGGGGGGGGTCCGTGCGGGGGTCCATGCCGGGGAGGGGGGGCGGGCGGTGGTCCGTGCCGGGGAGGGGGACGGGGGGTGGTCCGTGCCGGGGATGGGGATGGGGGGGGTCCGTGCCGGGGAGGGGGACGGGTCCATGCCGGGTAGGCGGACGGGGGGGGGGGGGGTCCGTGCCGGGGAGGGGGGCGGGGGTGGGTCTGTGCCGGGGAGGGGGGCTGGGGGGGGGGGTCCATGCCGGGGAGGGGGACGGGGGGGGTCCGTGCCGGGGAGGGGGACGGGGGGGGGGTCCGTGTCGGGGAGAGGGACGGGGGTCCGTTCCGGGGAGGGGGACGGGGACCGTGCCGGGGAGGGGGGCGTGCGAGGGCAAGTCTAGTTGGTCCACCTGGCCAGGTACCAGCCTCCAACAGTCGGACCCATGCGGTCCATGCCACCTGGCTGGGGGGGAGGAGGGGGGATGGGCAATGATGACATGCCGTCGTTCCCCCCCCCCCTCCCGTCCCCCCCCCACCCCCCCCCCCCCCCGCACAGGCCGTCATGTTTTCCGGTCAGCCAGCGATGTTAGCTGCCGTGGCGGCAGCCGCTAATGTCCATGTTGCCCTGGATGAGGAGGAGGATGATGAGCGTGCCAGAGAGGCGGCGCAGGCTGCCGCAGAGGGGCAGGCGGTAGCCGACCAGGCTGGAGGGACACCTGACCGACAGGACGAGGAGGGGGAGGAGGACGTCGCGGCCCCACGGCAACGGAGGCACCCGAGGACGCCCCAGGACCTCACGGACCGGGAATGCAGGAGGAGACTCCAGATGAGCCGGGAAACCGTGGCACACATCTGCCACCTGCTGGCGCACCTGTCACCGCGTGGCACTGGCGGGGGACACCCTCTCCCCGTGTCTGTCAAGGTTACGGTGGCCCTGAACTTTTATGCAATGGGGTCATTCCAGGCACCGAGTGGGGACCTGTCCGGCATATCGCAGACACCGGTGCACCGGTGCATCCGTGCAGTGACAGACACCCTATATGCCATTGCGCACCGCTACATCCACTTCCCTGTGGACCGGGCCAGCCATGATGCCCGGGCCGTGGGCTTCTCTGCCGTGGCCAGATTCCCCATGGTCCAGGGCGCGATTGATGGGATGCACGTCGCCGTGCGGCCACCTGCAGATAACAGGGACGTGTTCACCAATAGGAAGGGGACCTATTCGATGAACATACAGGTGGTCTGTGACCACCGCATGATGATCCTGCACGTCTGTGCCCATTACCCGGGTGTGTTGTCGCGGTCATACATCCCCGGCATGTACGAGGGATGCCATCCCCGGCTGAGGGGCTGGTTGCTGGGCGACAGGGGCTACCCATTGCGATCGTGGCTGATGACGCCTATACGGAGGCCATGCAATGAGGCGGAGAACCGCTACAATGATGCCCATGTAGCGACAAGGGGAGTGATAGAGAGGTGCTTTGGCGTGCTGAAGATGCGTTTCAGGTGCCTGGAGCTCTCTGGGGGCGCCCTCCAGTATCGGTCAGATAGGGTCGGCCGCATCATTCTGGTGTGCTGCGTCCTGCACAATATAACCCAGCAAAGGGGCGATGTGCCGCAGGCAGAGGACGGCGGAGTGGAGGAGCAGCAGGAAGAGGCGCAGTCCTCCCCAGATGAGGGGGATGGGGGCAATGGTCAGGGCAGACGGGCTAGACACGGGCGGGTGGCTGTCCACTGTTACCGGCTGGGCCAGCGGGCACGGGACAGGCTGATAAGACGCCCGCTTCACTGACTAGATGGGCGTGGGAATCGGGTAGTATGGCCACAGACCGCACACCATGGCAACAGCCGACCACCCACACCCCACACCCATCCACCCACCCAGCACCCTCAACCCCCTCCCCAACCCCACCCACCCCACACGCATGCACACAGCCCCCCCATTGCCGATCCACCTGCGGCACAACGGCCGGGCTCACACAGTTGCCGGTGGACGCGTGTCTATTGCAGGCCATGGAGGATGATGACAACCCGCTCTGCGATGAGCTCCTGGCTCCACATCGTTGGACTATGCCTGACCCATGGCCACAGCACCACCATCCACCCGGACCATCCCTGCATGCGGCTGTGACACTGCAGCGCACGGTCCCGTCCTCTGCCCGGGGGGATGTTGATGGCGGCCCAGGGGGAAGGGGGCAGACTCACCTGAGGTAAGACCACCCGTCACACACACACTTGCGCTCAACGTACATGACACCCCCGCACGCTTTGGACAGAGCACAAAGGCAGCTTCTGTAGGTGTAACATTGACTTTAATAACCAAAGGAGTTCATGCACGTGCCCTAGCCCCTAAAACTCATCTTTGCCCTGCACCCGTGCCAACTTACTCAGTGTCTCATTGTTTGGCCTTACGGGCCCTTTGACTACGCCTAGGTGGTTCCCCAGACGGTACAGCAGAACTGGAGGTGGACTCCTGTGATTCCTGCCCTCTGACACGGGATCCCTTTGGCGGCCGTTTCCTGGGGCGTCCTGGCCTAGATGGGCCAGGCTGCGGCCCGGGCGACTGGGATGGCGAGCTGCCAGCCTGTCCTGCCTGTTGCCCACCCGATGCACCTGGGACGGAAGGGGGGAGCCCGAGGTGTTGAGGTGTTCTGGGACCTCCCCTACAATGGGACCCGGAACAGGCCCCAGCACCTCCTCCTCCCTCGGGGTGGCCGATGGCCCCCAGGCATCTACATGGGTGGGGGATGCGAACGGACTGGCCATCTGACGCCCCCCCGACATCTGGCGCTGCCAGTCCTGGAGGCCCGTGCTGGTATCGACAAGGGTCTGCAGGTTTGCAGCCATGGAGCTCAGGGAGTTGGCAATCCCTGTCTGTGACTGTGCGACGCCGGCTAGCACATGGGCAATGGCGCCGATGCCCTCAGCGATGGCCTGCTGAGACTGGGCCATGGCCTGCTGAGACTGGGCCATGGCGTTGAGCGCCTCTGCCATCTGCTGCTGGCGCTGGCTCATGGCCTCCTGTAAGAGGGCAGCCATGTCCTGGGCCACAGATGCCACCTGCACGGAAAGCCCCAGGCCTCGCAAACCGCTCCCCGTGTCTGACACCGTCGCACCCATTGCCTCCACCGCGGACGCCACCCGGCCTGGGTGGCACACATGACCGGCACCACTGCCAGCTCCTGGACGCGGGTGGACTCCTCCACCTGCGACTGCAGCCGCCACAAGCTGGCCGTCACCCTCTTCGCTCGTCTCAGGTTCGGTGGTTGCATCGGACCTATGGGTGGGTGTGGTAACTCCAGGAACCCGGGATCCATCTGGGCGGCAGATATTCGCTTGCGCCGGGCTGCCCTCCAACCGCCTGGCCCCTCTGCTGCTCCTACCTCCACCTGCTGTACCGGGACGGCTGTGTTCTGCGCACCAGTGAGTGTACCAGACGCCTCATCACTAAAGTGCCCAAACGAGGTGAGCGTCTCTGCGATGGTGGAGGGTGTTGGTGACAGCAGTGGCGTTGTGTCGTGCGCATCGTCCGACTCTGAGTCCATGGCACTTTGGGGTGGCGGTTCGTCTCCGCCCATCCAATCTGTGTCACTGTCCTGTATTTCAGTTTCCTGGGTAGGGGGGGTCCTGGGTAGGGGTGTCCTGGGTTGTGGTTTCGTGGCTCAGCTGTGACGGGGCCTGTGGCTGCCCCTCTCCTCGCTGGGTGGCACACGCCTGCGTTGCCACACCCGCATCAGACGGGGGCGCCGTCTCCCTGTTGCTCCAGGTCTCTCCGAATCCCGTGGTCTCCGAGGGGCATCGTGCGGGCGTCGCATGCCAGAGGGTCCGTGTCTCTCCGTCTCCAGTGGTCTCCGAGGGGCATCGTGCGGGCGTCGCATGCCAGAGGGTCCGGGTCTCTTCGTCTCCAGTGGTCTCCGAGGGGCATCGTGCGGGCGGTCTGCATCTGCGGGGATGGGTGCCTTGACGTTTGCTCCTGCGATACACAATGAAGCATGCATGGTTAGACACGCAGGCAGTGATCAGGTGATATGGGGGAGGGGGGATATGGGGGAGGGGGGATATGGGGATGGGCTGTCGGTGGCTCACTTGCTGGTGGGCCCCCGACCTCTGCATCAGCAACCTCCCGGTCCTCAGGTCCGCCAGCCAGTTCCAGGGCCCTTCCCTCATGTTCGGTCAGTGGCCTCTCATCAGCTGGGCCTCCTCCAGTCCTCACATGCTCCCTATTGTTGTGTGCGTGTTTCTCCTGTGGGGGGGGGCTGGTGGCAGGGGTAAAAGGCAACAGTGTTAGGCAGGTATATGAATGCACGCCATCGGTTGTGCGCGTATTGCAGAAGTTAAGGTTAGGGCTGGATTCACTTGGGGAAATGGGGAAAGGTGGATATGGGGAGGGGGGTATGGGGGTGGGGGATATGGGGGAGGGGGATATGGGGGAGGGAGGATATGGGGAGGGGGGATATGGGGAGGGGGGATATGGGGAGGGGGGATATGATGAGGGGGGATATGGAGATGGGGATATGGGGGATATGGGGGAGGGGGATATGGGGAGGGGGATATGGGGAATATGGGGGAGGGGTGTATGGGGGATATGGGGGAGGGGCTATGGGGAGGGGGATATGGGGGAGTGAGGTTATGGGGAGGGGGATATGGGGAGGGGGATATGGGGAGGGGGAATATGGGGGAGGGGGGATATGGTGAGGGGGGATATGGGGGAGGAGGGATATGGGGGAGATGGGATATGGGGAGGGAGGATATGGGGGAGGGAGGATATGGGGGAGGGAGGATATGGGGAGGGGGATATGGGGAGGGGGGATATAGGGGAGGGGGATATGGGGAGGGGAATATGGGGAATATGGGGGAGGGAGGATATGGGGGAGGGGATATGGGGGAGACGGGATATGGGGCGGGGGGATATGGGGGAGAGGGGATATGGGGGAGGGAAGATATGGGGGAGGGGGGTTATGGGGGAAGGGGGATATGGGGGAGGGGGATATGGGGAGGGGGGATATGGGGAATATGGGGGAGGGGAATATGGGGAATACGGCTCACCCTGGCTGCTCTGACGAGGTTGTTCACCTTCTTGTGGCACTGGGTGCCTGTCCGTGGTGTCAGGGCCACAGCGCTGACGGCCTCTGCCACCTCCCTCCACAGACGCCGGCTGTGGCGTGGGGCGACTCTGTGGCCGTGTCCGGGATACAGGGCCTCCCTCCTCTGCTCCACTGCATCCAGGAGCGCCTCAATATCGCGGGACTGGAACCTCGGGGCTGAGCGGCGGGCGGCCATCCGGTCGGGTCTTCTGGTCGGGTGGGGGAAGCAGCGCGTCTTATGAGCCGTCACGCCGTGCGGCGTGCATGATGCCACACGTGAACCACGTGAGCCTGCGCAGATAGCGTCACGTCGCTGCTAGCCCATTTCGGGCCGGAGACTTAGCAACATTTGGGGCGGCGTGATGGAAGTGGGATTTGCGCCATCTTTGGCGCCGGTCGGCGGACATCGCGCCGATAACAGAGAATTTCGCCCCTGATGATTTATCTTTTTATTTGTTTATGGGATGTGGTTTCACAATTTAGGCCAGCATTTACTGTTCATCCCTAAATGCCCTTGAGAAGGTGGTAGTGAGCCGTCTCCTTGAACTGCTGCAGTTCATGTGTCACAGGTACACCCACAGTGCTGTTAGTGTAGGAGTTCCAGGAGTTTGACCCAGTGATAGTGAAGGAATGGCGATGTACTGCCAAGTCAAGATGGGCAGTGGCTTGGAAATCAACTTGTAGATGCTGGTGTTCCCAAGTGTCTGCTGCCCTTGTCTTTCTAGATGGTAGTGGTTGTAGATTTGGAGGGTGCGGTCTAAGAAGGCTTGCTGAGTTCCTGCAATGCATCTTGTAGATGGTACACACTGCTACCAGTGCTACCACACTGCTTGTTCATTGGTGGTGGAGGGTGTGAATGTTTGTGGATGGAGTGTTAAGCAAGTGGGCTTCTTTGTCCTGGATGGTGTTGAGCTTCTTGAGTGTTGTTGGAGCTGCACTCATCCAGGTAAGTGGAGAGTATTCAATCACGCACCTGACTTGTGCTTTGTAAATGGTGGACAGGCTTTGGGGTGTCAGGAGGAGAATTCCTAGCCTCTGACCTGCTCTTGTAGCCACTGTTAATATGTCTAGTCCAGGTCAGTTTCTGGTCAACAGTAACCCCCAGGACATTGATAGTGGGGGGTCCAGCAACGGGAATGCCATTGAATGTCAAGTGCCGATGGTTTGATTCATTCTTATTGGAGAAAGTCATTGCCTGGCACTTGTGTGGTGTGAATATTACATATCACTTGTCAGTCCAGATCTTGCTGCATTTGGTCATGGACTGAGTTAGTATCTGAGGAGTTGTGAATGGAGCTGAACATTGTCCAATCGTCTGCAAACTTCCCCACTACTGATCACTGAAGAAGCAGCTGAACTTGGCCCGAGGATACGATGATGAGGTTTTACAATGTACTAGTCAGTTTTCATTTGGAGTGATGTGTTCAATTTTACTCACGCCACACGACAAAAATACATATACGTCTGCATATGTACCGGCCTCCCCAAGCAGGCGGCAGAATGTGACATGAGGGGCTTTTCACAGTAACTTCATTGAAGCCTACTTGTGATATTAAGCGATTATTATTATATTATTATTATTATATTACACCTTCAAAATCCTCTGCCAATTCATTTTAAATGTTCATTTCAGTAAAGCGGTTTCACTGGTATGGAGAAAAACAGGATTGATTCCAAATGTAAAAGTAAACAATTTGGAGATGGGTTGACAAAGCAGAGAAGTAAAATAATATTGTTCAAAATAGAGTTTGGATGCTATCATTGCAGAGTCAAACTAATGTAGGACTGAACTTCAGTGCAGTGTGTGGCCTTTCTTCACCTTTCCAATATTTGCTATGCTTTGAGAAGCTTTCTACCATTGTTAAGTTAACATTCAACAATCAATGATTCCCTATCCATAACAGCAGTCATGCAGAAATATAGCCACCATACAGCTTATTGCTATGGTCACGCAGTCCCACCATTTCTTGGTAAAAATGATCAAATGTTCACAAGTTTTATTTGATCATTGTGAGTGCTTTACTTCCTTAGTGGCTGAATGACAACTTACTTCTCACACTCCTGTTTTTAAGCAACTATCCTGTTACCTTTTAGAAGAAGACTTTTCATGGCAGTGAATTCCACGTCACAGTCACCTTCTCGATATGGACATTTCTTTCCAGGATCCCCCTAAATGCTTTTGGAATAGTTTTAAATTTGTGCCCTCTTGAAACCAACTGGATGGCGAACAGGGCTGCAGGAAGGATGAGTCAGCTGACCAAGGCACCATGGTTCAGCAGGCCATTCAAGGGAGGGAGTAAATAGGCAAGTTGTAGTTGTAGGGGATTCTATTATCAGGGGGATAGATAGTATCCTTTGTCAGCAGGATAAAGAGTCCCGCATGGTATGTTGCCTGCCCAGTGCTAGGGTGCGGGACATCTCTGACCGGCTTGAAAGGATACTGGAGAGGGAGGGGGAGGATCCAGTTGTTGTGGTCCATGTCGGTACCAACAACATAGGCAAGTCTAGAAAAGAGGACCTGTTTAGAGATTATAAAGAGCTAGGATTCAAATTAAAAAACAGATCCTCAAGGGTCATAATCTCCGGATTACTGCCCGAGCCACGTGCAAATTGGCATAGGGAGGCAAGAATAAGGGAAGTTAACACGTGGCTGAAAGAGTGGTGTGGGAAAGAGGGGTTCCTTTTCATGGGACACAGGCATCAGTTTTGGGACAGGGGGGACCTATACCGTTGGGATGGTCTCAACCTGAACCAAGCTGGGACCAGTGTTCTGGCGAAAAGAGTAAATAGGGTGGTCAATAGGACTTTAAACTAGAGATTGGGGGGGGGGGGGGGAAGGGAAAGTCAGGGAACCAAGAGGTGAAGTAATCAGTGGGAAGCATAGCTGCTTAGGAATACAAAAAAGCACGAAAAGACAGAACTCAGGAGAGGTTACGATAGTCCCCATCCCACAAAATATGACAGTGTATGGAAAGGCTCAGTAAACCAAGGTCCACCACACTAATAAAACAAAAAGGGACGGCCAATAGAGAATTAAAGGTGCTATATTTAAATGCGCGCAGTGTATGGAACAAGGTAGGTGAGCTTGTGGCCCAGATTGTGACTGGCAGGTATGATGTGGTAGGCATCACAGAGAGGTGGTTGCAGGGGGTTCAGGACTGGCATTTAAACATCCATGGATTCACAACCTATCGAAAAGACAGAGAGGTGGGCAGAGGGGGTGGGGCTGCCTTGTTAATTAGGAATGAAATTAAATCAATAGCACTAAATGACATAGGGTCAGATGATGTAGAGTCTGTGTGGGTAGAGTTGAGGAACCACAAAGGCATAAAAACCATAATGGGAGTTATGTACAGGCCTCCTAACAGTGGTCAGGACCAGGGGCACAAAATGCACCACGAAATAGAAAGTGCATGTCAGAAAGGCAAGGTCACAGTGATCATGGGGGACTTCAATATGCAGGTGGACTGGGTAAATAATGCTGCCAGTGGACCCAAGGAAAGGGAATTCATTGAATGTTTACAGGAGGGCTTTTTGGAACAGCTTGTGATGGAGCCCACGAGGGAACAGGCCATTCTGGACTTAGTGTTATGTAATGAGCCAGACTTGATTAAAGATCTTAAAGTAAGGAACACTTAGGAGGCAGTGGTCATAATATGGTAGAATTCAATCTCCAATTTGAAAGAAAGAAGGTAGAATCAGATGTAAAGGTGTTACAGTTAAATAAAGGTAACTACAGGGGCATGAGGGAGGAACTGACGAAAAGCGACTGGGAGCAGAGCCTAGTGGGAAAGACAGTAGAACAGCAATGGCAGGAGTTTCCGGGAGTAATTGAGGACACAGTACAGAGGTTCATCCCAAAGAAAAGAAAGGTTATCAGAGGGGGATTAGGCAGGCATGGCTGACAAAGGAAGTTAGAGAATGCATCAAAGCAAAAGAGAAAGCCTATAATGTGGCAAAGAGTAGTGGGAAGTCAGAAGATTGGGAAGGCTACAAAAACAAACAGAGGATAACAAAGAGAGAAATAAGGAAAGAGGGGATCAATTATGAAGGTAGGCTAGCCAGTAACATTAGGAATGATAGTAAAAGTTTCTTTAAATATATTAAAAACAAACGGGAGGCAAAAGTAGACATTGGGCCGCTCCAAAATGATGCTGGTAGTCTAGTGATGGGAGACAAGGAAATAGCTGAGGAACTAAATAAGTACTTTGCATCAGTCTTCACAGTAGAAGACATGAGTAATATCCCAACAATTCAGGAGAGTCAGAGGGCAGAGTTGAATATGGTAGCCATCACAAAGGAGAAAGTGATAGAAAAACTAAGAGGTCTAAAAATTGATAAATCTCCGGGCCCAGGTGGGCTACATCCTAGAGTTCTAAAGGAGATAGCTGAAGAAATAGTGGAGGCGTTAGTTGTGATCTTTCAAAAGTCACTGGAGTCAGGCAAAGTCCCAGAGGGTTGGAAAATCGCTGTTGTAGCCCCCCTGTTCAAGAAGGGAACAAGGAAAAAGATGGAAGATTATAGGCCAATTACCCTAACCTCGGTTGTTGGCAAGATTCTAGAATCCATTGTTAAGGATGAGATTTCTAAATTCTTGGAAGTGTAGGGTCGGATTAGGACAAGTCAGCATGGATTTAGTAAGGGGAGGTCGTGCCTGACAAACCTGTTAGAGTTCTTTGAAGAGATAGCAAATAGGTTAGACCAAGGAGAGCCAATGGATGTTATCTATCTTGACTTCCAAAAGGCCTTTGATAAGGTGCCTCACGGGAGACAGTTGAGTAAAATAAGGGCCCATGGTATTCGAGGCAAGGTGCTAACATGGATTGATGATTGGCTGTCAGGCAGAAGACAGAGTTGGGATAAAAGGTTCTTTTTCGGAATGGCAACCGGTGACGAGTGGTGTCCCACAGGGTTCAGTGTTGGGGCCACAGCTGTTCTCTTTATATATTAATGATCTAGATGACGGAACTGGGGGCATTCTGGCTAAGTTTGCCAATGATACAAAGATAGGTGGAGGGGCAGGTAGTATAGAGGAGGTGGGGAGGCTGCAGAAAGATTTAGACAGTTTAGGAGAGTGGTCCAAGAAATGGCTGATGAAATTCAACGTGGGCAAGTGCGAGGTCTTGCACTTTGGAAAAAAGAATAGAGGCATGGACTATTTTCTAAACGGTGATAAAATTCATAATGCTGAAGTGCAAAGGGACTTAGGAGTCCTAGTCCAGGATTCTCTAAAGGTAAACTTGCAGGTTGAGTCCGTAATTAAGAAAGCAAATGCAATGTTGTCATTTATCTCAAGAGGCTTGGAATATAAAAGCAGGGATGTACTTCTGAAGCTTTATAAAGCATTAGTTAGGCCCCATTTAGAATACTGTGAGCAATTTTGGGCCCCACACCTCAGGAAGGACATACTGGCACTGGAGCGGGTCCAGCGGAGATTCACACGGATGATCCCAGGAATGGTAGGCCTAACATACAATGAATGTCTGAGGATCCTGGGATTATATTCATTGGAGTTTAGGAGGTTGAGGGGAGATCTAATAGAAACTTACAAGATAGGGTGGGTGTAGGGAAGTTGTTTCCATTAGCAGGGGAGACTAGGACCCGGGGGCACAGCCTTAGAATAAAAGGGAGTCACTTTAGAACAGAGATGAGGAGAAATTTCTTCAGCCAGAGAGTGGTGTGTCTGTGGAATTCATTGCCACAGAGGGCGGTGGAGGCCGGGTCGTAGAGTGTCTTTAAGACAGAAGTTGATAAATTCTTGATTTCTCGAGGAATTAAGGGCTATGGAGAGAGAGTGGTTAAATGGAGTTGAAACAGCCATGATTGAATGGTGGAGTGGACTCGATGGGCCAAATGGCCTTACTTCCGCTCCTATGTCTTATGGAAAGAATTTTGACAGTTTACCTCGTCAAAGTCCTTCGCAATCTTGAAGAACTATCAGATCACTCTTTAGCAAGAGGCTCAGCTCCAGTAAACAATTTTCCATCGGTGTTTTGCAAGTGCGGTAAAACAGAATGCTGGAATTTCTATGGCTAGAGTGAGAAACTGTCATGTCATCACTCATGAATTAAGGAGTCTTGCTGGCTAGTGGCATGATCTTGATATTTCTCTGGTCTTGGAAATATATCTGGCACATTTCTTCTGCTATTAAATTTGGTGCAAACTGTTCAATACTGAACATGAAGCAGAACACCAGCATAATTTCTTAAACGACAGAAGTTGTGTGCAGCAAAGAATATCTTAGTCTATGTCCTATATTAAGCATACCGAGTCAAGCAAACCATGGGATTCTCCGCGATATTAATTGATATAATTCCCTTGATATCTACAAATGACGGTATGTTGGGGCTTGACAGCATGTTGTAAGTGTTATGACAATATAGGTAAAAGGAAAGTCAACTTCATATATCCTACTCAACTTTAATGCTGATTTTTCTTTTAAACCATAGCATATTAATTTTTATTTCACAGCCAACTCAGGATTTTATTGAGCATTTTCCACAGAATGAGGTTGAATTAAAAAAACATTTTAAATGTGTTTTGAAGCACGGTGTATTCGCACAACTTGAAAAGAAAAGGAGACCAAGATGACAGACAGTCAACATGTTGTTTTCGCCAAAGACTTTGAACAATTACTAACTTGTTGGCTTGACATGATAGTTGATGAAAAGCTCACGCTCGCTATGTTGGGAAGTCACTGGTCCCAGGCACTTGGCAGACAGTGTCTGGATCAGGCCTTCCTTCTATTTTGAGAACAGAAGGAGATCTTTTTTTTAAATGCAGGCAGAAAGAAAGTAAGTCAGGTCCAACAAAAGCTGTGAGGTCAGTCAGATTTTTAAATAGAATGCTGTGAGCATTTTGGCAAAAAACGCGCACAGTTAATAATATTGGAGGACAGTGAGGAGTCATCTTGTATATGTCAAGCAACCCTAGCCACGTGACCAAGAGGCACTGGATTCCATCAAGGCTAATATGGTTCTAAATTGTGGACATACTGTTTTTCTATGGAGGTTTTGAGTTTTCTTGATGTGGTTTTGAATCTTAGTTCAACATCCCACACAAAGGATAGCAGAATCATGTTGGGGGATTGCAGCCAGGAAAGAATGTTCCTGAAGCATTGAGGCTTGTCTGACAAATTGCAAATACATCTTTAATTTGTTTAAAACATAATGCAGATCATCTTGTGTAGGCATTTGTTTTCTGAATACCATGCATAAAATGAACAGAAATTAACTTATAATTTAATCGGTACCCCCAAAAATGGCTTTTAACCACCATGTGTTTTATGATTGATTCCAGTTTTTGTTGCTGCAAATGTTAAGAATCCTGCCGATGTTAAATGCGAGGGCATCCCAAATCCAGAAGGTAACTTGGAACACCGGTTCTTAGGGGTGTATATTTTCAATTTGGTATGTGAGGAAAGATATGCAAACCAGTAAGGAAAGGTCGAGTCTCATTGTAATCAATCATAAAATAATATGTATTAGCTTAAAAGAAACACACAAGAAAGATTACAATACAATACAACAGTACACTTAACTACCAGAACGGCTCTATACACAATGACCGTGATTTAACTATATGGGAACAAAGCCCCACAGTGAGCGCGTTTACCTACATGTTTCCCGACGCTCACAGTGCCGAGAAACACAAGACTATAAAACGTGATTCACATTTGTTAAAGGGCCTCAATGGGGAATAGCCCCATTTGTACACTGAGGAGCCCCACTCGCCAGAACTCCTCAGTGTAGCGACAGATTGGTACGCCATTTTTAAAAGGCGTCTTGATCTCCGAGGCCCTGAAGCGACCCCCGACCACCCCCAAGCCTGAATGTACTATGGGAGGGTTGTTGGGCCCCCCAACAGCCAGGCAGAGCACCCCCAGCCCAATCGCTCCCAAACAAACAAATGCCAGCTTGGCATGTTGGCAGTGCTCTTGCCATCTGGCAGTGCCACCTGGGCACCTTGGAAGTGCCATCTGAATGCCAGCCTGGCACTTCCAAGGTGCCTGGGTGTGACCCTGGCGAAAGGGCATGCACCTGGGGGCCACCGATCCTCTGGGAGACCCCCACGAGTGCCTTGTCGTCTGGTCCCCATTTGTGGAGACCAGTACTGAACTGCACTCGCCCATGGTCTCCAAGGTGCAGGAGATTGATCCCACGGCTTGGGTAACTCAGGAATCTACACATTAAATTGAGATTAGCCGTCTCGCTTTAATATGCAGATTTGTTAAAAAGGTGATCCCACTCACAATGGGCAGATTCATATCTTGCGAGGCATTGCGAGCCGGGTAGATCCTGGGAGCAGGGTCTCCCGACTTTTATCGGCCACACTGCACAGCGGAGAGCTGCTTTTTTGGCGCAGCATGGCCATTAAATCACACCCAATATCTTACAAAGTTAACCCCATTCTCATCTATTCATGTTCCTGAACTCTGAGAATTGTCCCTTGTCCCAAAATAACATGCCACACAGTGCAACTCTGTGAGTTAAAAAACATATAGTTACTGCCGAAGAGTTATCTTTAGGTTTTGGGAGACTCTTTTGTCAGCATAGTTGCCCTCTGGGATATTCAAAACCAGCAGCTTTTAGATTGGAGTTCTGTGCTTTTCGGGAGAATTCCTCCTGCCAGCTGTTTTTCCTCTCTTTCTCCTCTCCTGCTGTACTCAATTAATCCTGCTATGGATATACCGTTTTTTCTCTTTGACGTTATTCTATTGAAATAACCCCTTGGACCAGGCTTTCATTGTATTCTTATCTCTTCACTTTGAACTCACCTCTTCTACAGTTCTAACACCCATTTGTATATTCCATTGTTCACCCCACTAGTCACTTAGGTAAATACCTGTTTTCATGCTGCCAAGCTAATTCGCCGATCAAAAAACACTTCAGATACACATTTATCAATTCCTCATGTATCCCATTCTTCAAGCTATTTTGTCCAAATCTTTTTTTTAACCTTTATTTTACTTCATTCTTAAATCTTCATTTTTTTCAAAGGTAAAGACAGGAATATTAATCCTATTTAATACAAACATACATACCTGTTTTTGTTGAATTATTACTCCTCTTAAGTTTCTCCATATGTCATGCTTTTTGTTTGCTAACTAAGAGGATAAGAAGGTAATTTAATCTCAGACTTCTGCCAATGTCATGATGTATTTATGATGTGGAGATGCCGGCGTTGGACTGGGGTGAGCACAGTACGAAGTCTTACAACACCAGGTTAAAGTCCAACAGGTTTGTTTCGATGTCACTAGCTTTCGGAGCGCTGCTCCTTCCTCAGGTGAATGAAGAGGTCTGTTGCAGAAACGCATATATAGACAAATTCAAAGATGCCAAACAATGCTAGGAATGCGAGCATTAGCAGGTGATTAAATCTTTACAGATCCAGAGATGGGGTAACCCCAGGTTAAAGAGGTGTGAATTGTACCAAGCCAGGACAGTTGGTAGGATTTCGCAGGCCAGATGGTGGGGGATGAACGTAATGTGACATGAATCCCAGGTCCCGGTTGAGGCCGCACTCATGTGTGCGGAACTTGGCTATAAGAAACAAACCTGTTGGACTTTAACCTGGTGTTGTAAGACTTCGTACTATGATGTATTTAGTCAGCAGATGAGAAGCAACAGTCATATAGTTTAACATCACTTCATCCAACCATTCCATCTTGGTCACCTCACTGCCACATTTCACCCCTCCTTGTGAGGGAAAGTCCTTTTCACGAATTGTCCCCAAACCTAAGATCAGGAGCTTACACAATGAGGAATCATGGACGCAGATCATTTAAAAATCTTCAGGGTGCATTAAGCACTAAAAGCCGAAGTGGGGATATAATTTTATGCATTTACTTAAATACAGGAAATTGTCTCCAAATTAATAACAGTTAAAAACATAATTATACTATTTACTAAAATCATTGCGATCAAAGTGATTTATGGCAGATTTGGGGCTTTAATTGGAAGAGATGAGTTCAAAGTGATGAATTTATCAGAGGTAATGCGTGGTCGACTTGCAGACGCTCCTACTCATGTTAAAAAGGTAAAGCTGGGGAGCCTGCAAACTGAGCCATTTTATACCTGCTTAGCAAATCCTGCTGCCTAACTCGGTATCCACCTTCTCAAGGGAATATTGGGGAAGTTTCAGCTGCACCCAGAGTGACTCTATTATTTAATGTGTGGTGGGGGGGGGGGGGGGGGGGAGTTCAGATTGTAGAATTAGTATGAAACAGATGGCAAAACTACAGTACTGTACCCTGTAGTTTATTATGTAAACATATCTCTCAACACTTCCCAAAATAGTCTTAATATGGAAACAAAAATCAGTCGGAACGTTTCAATCACTGAAATGTTGTATTCACAGAAATATATATTTTTTAAGTTGTACAATCATTTGGGTGGGACTAAAGTCACATTTTCTATTATGGAAACAAGATCAGTACGCTATCACCGATAACTTGCATTCACAAGCTGAGGTGCTTCACCAAAATATTATAAGACAAAAATCAACACCAAGGTAAAGAAAAGTATATTCGGAGGGATTACTAAAAACTTGGTCAAGAGGTGGGGTTTAAGGAGGATATTAAGGTAGGAAAGGATGGTGGAGAAACAAAGTGATTTATCCAGGGAATTCCAGATCTTCAGGTTAAGGTGATTGAAGGTATGGCCATTAAAGGTTGGACAACGGGAGTGATGGATGCATAGGAGGCATAGGGTGAATGAATGCAGTCATTTCAAAGGGTTGCTGGGCTTGGTTTCTGAAGTAGGAAGTGGAGAGGCAAGGATGGAGTTTAAACACAATGATGAGCACTTTCAATGTGATGGTTGAGCAGGGCTTAGTGTGAGACTGGACATGAGAGGTAGAGCTTATAATGTGCTGAGGTTTATAGAGGGTGGAGGGTGGCACGCCATCCAGGAATGCATTAGAGTAATGGAGCAAGAAGGTTAGAGAGGATATAAATGAGGGTTTCCGCAGCAGACGTGCTGACGTAGGAGTGGAGACAGTGTAAGGGTCCTTCCTGTTTATTCCATTAGTTCCCTTTTTGTAAATTTTGCTATTATCAGTTTTGTTCCATGGGTAATGGACATGTATAGATGGGGTTACTGGGCAAAGGGGACAGGGTGGGGCTTAAGTAGGTTGCTCTTTCCAAGGGCCAGTGCAGGCTCGATGGGCTGAATGGCCTTCTGCACTGTAAATTCTATGATCTTTAAGTCAAGCAGCAAGGAGAATGAGGAATTCCGAACTTACAGGAGGAAGGAGTTTCAGACGTATTGGCTCCAGAGAGAGAGATGGGCTGGGCCTCGGTTTGATCGATTGGCTGGGGGCTACTGAATTGGCCCAACAGGCCTACTCTTCCCGGTAGCAGATGGTGATTGGATCCTGTCCCAGTGGAATAGTTTTTGAAGTCTCAAGGAGTTTTAGTTTGACTCCTGGACACAGAAAGGCAAAGACTTGCTTTTTTTTCTCCACTTCAGATAGGCTGTGGTGCTGTATTTCTGAGGCTGCAGAGGACTTGAATGAATGAATCTACAGCAAAACCATTACAGGCTGCAGGCAAAGACCAAGGGCTGGATTTTCCGTTTCTGAGGCTAAGTGCAGGCGCAAATGGAGAATTTGTGGGAGGATCACGACAGGAAAATCGGCGCGAATCCCTTACCGATTCCGGCACCAGTGAGGAGCTAGCACCAGCGCCGCGTGAAACTCCCACTGATTACGCCGAAAACGGCCTGAGAATGGCCATGTCCGGGCTGAGCATGCACAGGGCTGACAACCTGCAATGGTCGCGCCATAATACATGGCGCCGGCCGTGCTCGAACCCTAACCCGTCAATCGCAACTCCACAGCCCCCTGGCTATCCCCCACCAGTCTTCCCCAGCCTAGCAGAAGTCCCCTCCACCCGGATGCGCGCGGCAACGCTGGACTCTGTCTGCAGCCGGCACACCAGGTTCCCAATCGCTGGAACCACACATGGCCCGTGGGTGGGCCGGCCGATGATCACCAATGATGTTGAAACAGTGCGTGGCGCGCATCACGATGACGGCGGGTTGTAGGGGGTGAAGCATGACGGACCGGCGTCAAACCGGCGCCGGCCCCGATTCCAGCGGCAGAATCCATTCTCCGCCCGATTGCCGATCATGATTTCGGCGTTGGGCTATGGAGAATCCAGCCCCCCAGGACTATCTCTCTCTCCAGGCAGGCTGTATTCCTAAAACCACAGTAAAAACCTCAAACTAAGAGCAAGGTTTGAAGAGGAACCGGGTATGGAAACACCCATTGAAACAAAGACTCTGTGCTGGATTCTATGCAGCCCTGCGCTGAAATCACGGGCGGAATTCTCCATTATCGGCGGAAAGTCCGCCGATCGGCGCCAAAAACGGCGCAAATCCCACTTGCGTCATGTCATAAAAATGGGACGATAGTCTCCGGCCCGAAATGGGCTAGCAGCGACGTAACGGATCCGCGCTTGCGCAGTGGTTCACGCCGTGCAGCGTCATACGCGCTGCACGGCGTGACGGCTCATAAGGCCGCGCAGCTCCCCCCCACCCGACCGGAACACCCCGACCGCAACACCCGACTGGATGGCTGGCCGTCGCTCAGCCCCGAGGTTCGAGTCACGCGATGTGGAGGCGCTCCTGGACGCGGTGGAGCAGAGGAGGGACGCCCTGTATCCCGGGCACGGCCGCAGAGTTGCCCCACGCCACAGCCGGCGTCTGTGGAGGGAAGTGGCAGAGGCCGTCACCGCTGTGGCCCTGACACCACGGACAGGCACCCAGTGCCACAAGAAGGTGAACAACCTCGTCAGAGCAGGCAGGGTGAGCCTCCCCATATCCCCCCCTCCCCATATCCCCCCTCCCCCATATCCCCCCCTCCCCATATCCCCCCTCCCCCATATCCCCCCCTCCCCCATATCCCCCCTCCCCCCATATCCCCCCTCCCCATATCCCCCCTCCCCCATATCCCCCTCCCCCATATCCCCCCTCCCCCCTCCCCATATCCCCCATATTCCCTCTCCCCCATATCCCCCATATCCCCCTCCCCCATATCCCCATATCCCCCCTCCCCCATATCCCCACTCCCCCATATCCCCCATATCCCCCTCCCCCATATCCCCCTCCCCCATATCCCCCATATCCTCCCTCCCCCATATCCCCAAGTGAATCCAGCCTAACCTTAACCTCTGCAATGCACGCGCAACCGATGGCGTGCATTCATATACCTGCCTAACACTGTTGCCTTTTACCCCTGACCACCACCCCGCCCCCCCCCACAGGAGAAGCGCGCACACAACAATAGGGAGCATGTGAGGACTGGAGGAGGGCCCGCTGATGAGAGGCCACTGACCGTACACGAGGAAAGGCCCCTGGAACTGGCTGGCGGACCTGAGGACCGGGAGGTTGCTGATGCAGAGGTCGGGGGCCCACCAGCAAGTGAGCCACCGACAGCCCGTCCCCATATCCCCCCTCCCCTATATCCCCCTCCCCCGTATCACCTGATCACTGCCTGATGTCTAACCATGCATGCTTCATTGTGTATCGCAGGACCAAACGTCCAGGCACCCATCCCCGCAGAAGCACACCGCCCGCAGGATGCCCCTCGGAGACCACAGGAGACGGAGAGTCCCGCACCCTCCAGCATGCGACGCCCGCAGGATGCCCCTCGGAGACCACGGGAGACGGAGAGACCCGGACCCTCCAGCATGCGACGCCCGCAGGATGCCCCTCGCACACCACGGGAGACGGAGAGACCCGGACCCTCCAGCATGCGACGCCCGCAGGATGCCCCTCGGAGACCACGGGAGACGGAGAGACCCGGACCCTCCAGCATGTGACGCCCGCAGGATGCCCCTCGGAGACCACGGGAGACGGAGAGACCCGGACCCTCCAGCATGCGACGCCCGCAGGATGCCCCTCGTACACCACGGGAGACGGAGAGACCTGGAGCAACAGGGAGACGACACCCCCGTCACGTGCGGGAGCGACCACCCAGCGATGAGGGGGGCAGCCACAGGCCCCCGTCACATCCGAGCCAGGACACCACTACCCAGGACACCACTACCCAGGACACCACTACCCAGGACACCACTACCTAGGACACCCCTACCCGGGACACCACTACCCAGGACACCCCTACCCGGGACAGCACTACCCAGGACAACCCCTACCCGGGACACCACTACCCAGGACACCCCCTACCCGGGACAGCACTACCCAGGACACCCCTACCCGGGACAGCACTACCCAGGACACCCCTACCCGGGAAGACGAAATACCGGACAGTGACTCAGAGTGGATGGGTGGAGACGAACCCCCACCCCAAAGTGCCATGGAGTCAGAGTGGGACAAAGAGCACGACACAACGCCACTGCTGTCACCAACACCCTCCACCATCGCAGAAACACTCACCACGGTTGGGCACTTTAGTGATGAGGCGTCTGGTACACTCACTGGTGCGCACAACACAGCCGTCCCGGTACAGCAGGTAGAGGTAGGAGCAGCAGAGGGACCGGGCGGTCGGAGGGCAGCCCAGGCCAAGCGAACATCTGCCGCCCAGATGGATCCCGGGTTCCTGCAGTTACCACACCCACACATAGATCCGATGCAACCACCGACCCGGAGACGAGCGAAGAGGGTGACGGGCGGCTTGCGGCGGCTGCGGTCGCAGGTGGAGGAGTCCACCCGCGTCCAGGAGCTGGGAGTGGTCCCGGTCATGCATGCCACCCAGGCTGACACCGCACGGGTGGCGTCCGCGGTGGAGGCAATGGTTGCGACGGTGTCAGACATGGGGAACGGTTTGCGAGGCCTGGGGCCTTCCGTGCAGGCGGCGTCTGTGGCCCAGGAAATGGCTGCCCTCTCACAGGAGGCCATGAGCCAGTGCCAGCACCAGATGGCAGAGGCGCTCAACGCCATAGCCCAGTCTCTGCAGGCCATGGCCCAGTCTCAGCAGGCCATGGCCCAGTCTCTGCAGGCCATGGCCCAGTCTCAGCAGGCCATCGCTGAGGACATCGGCGCCAGTGGCCATGTGCGAGCCGGCGTTGCACTGTCACAGACAGGGTTGGCCAACACCCTGGGCTCCATGGCTGCAAACCTGCAGACCCCTGTCGATACCAGCACGGGCCTCCAGGACTGGCAGCGCCAGATGTCGGAGGGGCGTCGGATGGCCAGTCCGTTCGCATCCCCCACCCATGTAGAGGCCTGGGGGCCATTGGGCACCCCGAGGGAGGAGGAGGTGGTGTGGTCCGTCCCGGCTCCCTCTGTAGGGGAGGTCCCGGTACACCGCGACACCTCGGACTCCCCCCCTTCCGTCCCAGGTGCATCGGGTGGGCAACGGGCAGGACAGGCTGGCAGCTCGCCATCCCATCGCCCGGGCCGCAGCCTGGCCCAACTAGGCCAGGACGCCCCAGGAAACGGCCGCCAAAGTGATCCAGTGTCAGAGGGCAGGAATCACAGGAGTCCACCTCCAGTTCTGCTGTACCGTCTGGGGAACCACGTAGACGTAGTCAAAGGGCCCGCAAGGCCAAACAATTAGACACTGAGTAAGTTGGCACGGGTGCAGGGCACAGATGAGTTTTAGGGGCTAGGGCACGTGCATGAACTCCTTTGGTTATTAAAGTCAATGTTACACCTACCGAAGATGCCTTTGTGCTCTGTCCAAAGTGTGCGGGCGTGTCATGTACGTTGAGCGCAAGTGTGTGTGTGAGGGGTGGTCTTACCTCAGCCCCAGGTGAGTCTGCCCCCTTCCCCCTGGGCCGCCATCAACATCCCCCGGGCAGAGGACGGGACCGTGCGCTGCAGTGTCACAGCCGCATGCAGGGATGGTCCGGGTGGATGGTGGTACTGTGGCCATGGGTCAGACATAGTCCAACGAAGTAGAGCCAGGAGCTCATCGCAGGGCGGGTTGTCATCATCCTCCATGGCCTGCGATAGACACGCGTCCACCCGCAACTGTGTGAGCCCGGCCCGTTGTGCCGCCGGTGGATCGGCAATGAGGGGGGGGGTGTGGTGTGCATGCGGGTGGGGTGGGTGGGGTTGGGGAGGGGGGTGAGGGTGCTGGGTGGGTGGATGGGTGGGGGGTGTGGGTGGTCGGCTGTTGCCATGGTGTGCGGTCTGTGCCATACTACCCGATTCCCACGCCCATCTAGTCAGTGAAGCGGGCGTCTATCAGTCTGTCCCGTGCCCGCTGGCCCAGCCGGTAACGGTGGACAGCCACCCGCCTGTGTCTACCCCGTCTGCCCTGACCATTGCCCCCATCCCCCTCATCTGGGGAGTACTGTGCCTCTTCCTGCTGCTCCTCCACTCCGCCCTCCTCTGCCTGCGGCACATCGCCCCTCTGCTGGGCTATGTTGTGCAGGACGCAGCACACCACAATGATGCGGCCGACCCTATCTGACCGATACTGGAGGGCACCCCCAGAGAGGTCCAGGCACCTGAAACGCATCTTCAGCACGCCAAAGCACCTCTCGATCACTCCCCTCGTCGCTAAATGGGCATCATTGTAGCGGTTCTCCGCCTCATTGCGTGGCCTCCGTATAGGCGTCATCACCCACGATCGCAATGGGTAGCCCCTGTCGCCCAGCAACCAGCCCCTCAGACGGGGATGGCGTCTGTCGTACATGCCGGGGATGGATGACCGCGACAACACGAATGAGTCGTGTACACTGCCTGGGTGGCGGGCGCAGACGTGCAGGATCATCATGCGGTGGTCGCAGACCACCTGTACGTTCATCGAATAGGTCCCCTTCCTATTAGTGAACACGGCCCTGTTATCTGCAGGTGGCCGCACGGCGACGTGCATCCCATCGATCGCGCCCTGGACCATGGGTAACCCGGCCACGGCAGAGAAACCCACGGCCCGGGCATCTTGGCTGGCCCGGTCCACGGGGCAGCGGATGTAGCGGTGCGCCATGGCATAAAGGGCATCTGTCACTGCCCGGATGCACCGGTGCACCGATGTCTGCGATATGCCGGACAGGTCCCCACTCGGTGCCTGGAATGACCCCGTTGCATAAAAGTTCAGGGCCACCGTAACCTTGACGGACACGGGGAGAGGGTGTCCCCCGCCAGTGCCACGCAGTGACAGGTGTGCCAGCAGGTGGCAGACGTGTGCCACGGTTTCCCGGCTCATCCGGAGTCTCCTCCTGCATTCCCGGTCCGTGAGGTCCTGGTATGACTGCCGGGGCCGGTACACACGGGGCGCCCTCGGGTGCCTCCGTTGCCGTGGGGCCGCGACGTCCTCCTCCCCCTCCTCGTCCTGTCGGTCAGGTGTCCCTCCAGCCTGGGCAGCTGCCGCCTGCCCCTCTGCGGCAGCCTGCGCCGCCTCTCTGGCACGCTCCTCCTCCTCCTCCTCCTCCTCCTCCTCATCCAGGGCAACATAGACATGAGCGGCTGCCACCATGGCAGCCAACATCGCTGGATGATCTGAAAACATGACGGCCTGGTGGGGGGGAGGGGAACGACGACATGTCATCATTGCCCATATCCCCTCCTCCCCCCAGCCAGGTGGCATGGACCGCATGGGTCCAACTGTTGGAGGCTGGCACCTGGCCAGGTGGACCAACTCATTTGCCCTCCCATCACCCTCCTCGGCATGGGCCCCCTCCCCAACCTCCACCCCAGCACGGACCCCCTCCCCAACCTCCACCCCAGCACGGACCCCCTCCCCAACCTCCACCCCAGCACGGACCCCCCCCAACCCCCAACCTCCACCCCAGCACGGACCCCCTCCCCAACCTCCACCCCGGCACGGACCCCCCCCCCAACCCCTAACCTCCACCCCGGCACGGACCCCCCCCCCACCCCCAACCTCCACCCCAGCACGGACCCCCTCCCCAACCTCCACCCCAGCACGGACGACCCCCTCCCCAACCTCCACCCCAGCACGGACCCCCCCCAACCCCCAACCTCCACCCCAGCACGGACCCCCTCCCCAACCTCCACCCCGGCACGGACCCCCCCCCTCCAACCCTCAACCTCCACCCCGGCATGGACCCCCCCCACCCCCAACCTCCACCCCAGCACGGACCCCCTCCCCAACCTCCACCCCAGCACAGACCCCCCCCAACCCCCAACCTCCACCCCAGCACGGACCCCCCCAACCTCCACCCCGGCACGGACCCCCTCCCCAACCTCCACCCCAGCACGGACCCCCCCCCAACCCCCAACCTCCACCCCGGCACGGACCCCCCCCAACCCCCAAGCTCCACCCCGGCACGGACCCCCCCCAACCTCCACCCCGGCACGGACCCCGTCCCGGCACTCCCCCGGAGCCCAGCCTACTCTAACCACCCCCCCCCCCCCGCCGCACACACACACACATCGAGACACACCTCTCCTCACGCAATCAGTCTGCGGCCACGCCATTTCCTGCCCAGAGCCAACCCCACAGGCCGTCACTCACCTCCTCGCTGGTCGGCGTGAGCCTGGAGCACCGGGTCACGCCGATGAAAAGGAGGTTTGATTGACGTCGACGTGAACGGTCATCACGTCGACGGGACTTCGGCCCATCCGGGAGGGAGAATATCGGCAGGCCGAAAATCGGCTGCCTTGCGCAGACCCGTGACATTCTCCGCGGCAGCGGCGCCATTAACGCCCCGCCGACTTTTCTCCCTTCGGAGACTTCGGCGGGGGCGGGATTCACGGCGGCCAACGGCCATTCTCCGACCCTCTGGGGGGTCGGAGAATGACGCCCCACGTTCGGCGCGGGGGTGGAGAATCAACCTTCCTGCCGAAATCGTGCCCGGCACCGGTCCGCCGATTCTCTGGGACCCGAGAATCGGCGTTTTCGCGAATTACTCTGCGCGGCTGGGGATCCATTGCCAGAGGCCCGCCCAGCGAGTCTCCGCTCCCGACTGGCCGAGTTCCCGGCAGCGTGGCACTAACATGCTTTGGCCGGTCAGGACTCTCACATGGCAGCTGCGGACTCAGTCCGAGGCCGCCCTGGTGGGGATTGGGGGGATGGGGACCTTTAGGGCAGCCAGGGGACAGGTCGGGCAAGTCGGATGCAAGGGCGCGCGGCCGATTGGGGGGCCTACATCTTGCAGCTGCTTCTGCGATCTGAGTCCGCCATGGCGCTCGGCGCGTCCACTGGAGGCTGCCACCGTGCACATGCGCGGACTCGAAACCGGAGGTACGGGGGTCCGTATCCGCAGCTAAAGCTGCGTGAATCATTCTGGGTCCCTGCTAGCCCCCTGCTACGCCGGTGTGGGGACATTTTGGGAGAATCCAGCCCTCTTTTATTTCTGCTATTACTACCCCTTTCTTTTCCTCTGTGTTTGTCTGTCTTGTGTGTGTGTGTGTGTGTGTGTGTGTGTGTGTGTGTTGAGGATGGGGAGCAAGTTAATTAGTTGTACTTGCTGCTGATTGCATTAGAATTCTTGTTTTATATGAACAGTAATTGTGTTTAAACCTATACACCTGGTGACTGTAATTATTGGACAGCCAAGGGCCAAGGATTTGGATTTTTTCTAAAAACTATTGGTCAATTTACTTGTGTTGCAACTCTGGGTCAAGTAGGGCTGGAATTAACTGTGCACTAGCCCAGTGTGTTGTAACAACAGGTAGCGGGAAGTATGTGGTCTTTGTGATGGAGAGTATTTAGGGATAGAAACCTAAGCCTGGGATCAAATGAAGCAGGAAGATTGATCCAAATCATGATAATGACCAGGGACAACAGAGGAGAAGTGTTGATGGGATAGTCTGTCAATGTTGCAATCCTGTTACAATGAAGTGCACATTCCTGTTATAATTGAGAGCAGCTATTACCAACTGGGTAAAAGCTAGGCCATTATTTTGGAGTACATTTAACAACTGGTTTGCATCCATTTTGCCAGGGAAGGAAAAGGGAGTCTGCACCTATGTTCTTGGGTTTTGTGAATAAACCTATTTTAAGGAAATACTGGCTCCAGATTCCTCCTTTACTCAGTGAATAAGCAATGAATTAGAATATAGCTGACCATGTCAAAGGTTGCCGAGAGGTTGAAGAGGATGAGGAGGGATAGTAAAGCACAGTCACAGGCAAATAAGATGTATTTTTGATTTTGATTTGAGAAATCTCTGCAATAGGCATTGGGATCTTCAAACTTTTCTGCTACGAGACCACCTGCAAATATTGTCGGCAGCTTATGACTCCTAGTTTTAAACTCAAACAGATAGCACCAGTTAACCATTATTATAAATGTAGGAAACATGTTTGTTTTGAGAGAAAGGACATGCTATCGCAACAATAAATGGAGAATTTAAAAATAAATGTTTGACAGGTGGAGGGGATTGGTTGACCTCAGGAAACCTGTCATCGACTCCAGCTTGAAAACTCTTAAACTTCAATCATGGAACAGGACTGATGAATAATGCTTTATGGGCATTTCTGATTTTTTGACAAACACAACCTATTTTCAATATTAATAAACAGTTCAAGACCATGCGGTGTCACCAGGGATTGTGTGCTGGAAGGATGGTACTTTTCTCATAAGATTCTGAATGCTTGACAATCAAGTTGGTCACATGAAGTCAACCCAGAAGTCATATGACAGACTGATGGAAAAGCTTTATCAGGAATCAGTGCAATGAGGAACAGATGTGTAGCCATGCCAGACAATATAATCAGAGCACCGAGTCCTGCTAAGGGGTAAGCAACTTGGTGGATGCAAGGAAGATGCCTTGGAGAGTGAACATTTGCTGTGTGCATACTGTGATAAATATAAGCAACTAATATATATTATATTTTGTATTTGTGGCAGTAATGTTATTAAAAATCCAGGTTTAAAAGGGCATACAGGCAGTATCTATGCTAACGCTGTAATTAAGGTACCGTAAAAGAGTGAAGTAGTCATTCATTCCAACTACTTACTTGGTTACAGATAAAGGGCGAATGGAACATTAGGTTCCCTGGAGTGTGGATAATAGAGATTGTATTTAGTCCCAGTTAAGCAGGTCATGGAACCTAGTGGGATACTGATTATATCATTAATGGGAGGAGCCAGGTCTGTCTGGAGGTTTTCAGTCTGTTCGAAGATTTTAAGTTGAACAGCAGTTTGCTTTAGGGCTTGAGTCTGACAAGTCAGATGGGTACTGGATGTGCTCTTGAAACGGCCTCTCTCTAAAGGTATTGAGGACATTTGAACTTTTATAGGGTTGCCTAATTGGAATTAGTAGCAGGTGTAGAACATTCAAGTTTATTTTCTTTTATTTAAGAACTGTTTACTGCTAATTATGAAGCTATCTCTTTGATATTAATGTGGTTAATTCTGTGTTTAAATGAAAGTTTCTTTTAATGTAAGATTTGGTCAGAGTCATCGCTCCAGGGGTGAACTATCCTTTCCTCACAGTTTTATAAATTTAAAAAAAATTTGGGGGTTCTCGTCCGGTATCCAAACAAAAGTTTGGGTCTGGTCCAGTATCCTAACAATACTGTGTTTGTTGCTGGCCTCGGACTCTACGAAAACCCTGATTTGGATTGAATTTTGGCCTGTATCAGAACCCATATTGGTAATCTGACTGTTGGTGTTATATACTTTGTTGCGTTTTCCCTGGAAAGTGGATTAGCCATCCAGGTTTAAATAGGGATAAACTTTGTGTAACGTGAGGCTAAAGAAGAGCTGGGTGTTTATTTCCTTTCTTTTCTGTTTTGCGAAGTATCTGAAGACCTCTTTATAAACGTTCAGTTTTTGGTATTTGGGCTACTGAACTGAGCAACTCCACCCCGTCTACCCCAGCCCTTGTGGCCCCACAACCACTTAGCTGGTGTGAACAGTGTGTGCCTCGTATAAAAATGCACAGGACTAGTATAAACACTTGCACAAAGAAAACTAAATAAAATGAAGCACTGATACTTTATAGAGTGGATGATCATCATATGATATTTACTGTCTGTTCTGTTGAAACATCTAAATCAAACTGTGGGACTGGATGAGTAAATTGCTATAATTTTCTTTATACTGTAAGCCTTTTCAATAAGTCTGTTACAGCAATTATGAGCATTTAATGGTAATCATCACAACTTGTTATTAAATAATGCAGCAAAATTGCACAGTCAATTTGAGGAACAGCAATAATTCTGGCAATTGCACTTTCAATTTTCCATTGTGTTCTAAGCATGTTAATCTAAATGGTCCCAAACAAGCAGTGAAATACACAAACAAAAATAAGGCTAGCATTTATTGCCCAGCTTTACTTTGAGATAAAGCAATTAATTGCCTCCCAATTAACTAGAAGAATTTTCTTCTGTCAGTTAAACTTTATGCTTTGTTGAATGAAAGATGGAATTTGAGGGGGAAAGTCAATTAAATTAGTTAACCAAATATTTGGGAATATTATTGTGTGTATTTTTGAAGAGTGCCACGTTGAGATGAAATGAAATGAAAATTGCTCATTGTCACAAGTAGGCTTCAAATGAAGTTACTGTGAAAAGCCCCTAGTCGCCACATTCCGGCACCTGTTCGGGGAGGCTGGTACGGGAAGGCTTATTAGCTATTCGAAGGCTTGAACAATGTTCCACAAAAGATGGGGCCAAATTCAGACTATATGATAAAACTTCTAATAATTAAAGATATTTCAAGCAAGGAAACAGTTCACCGTAAACATTTTCAATTTGATTATAGATACGAAGAATAAGAAGTAAAATGATGTTTACCGTGAAAAGCATGCAAAACAACAGTTCACACACTAATCGGAGTTCTTCTAAACAGGTCAAGACAAGATGATATAATAGTGTGGAATCCTGGGCGAGATTCTCCACTCCCGCGCCGGTTGGGAGAATCGCCTGGGCCGCCTAAACTTCCCGGGACGCTGGTCCAACGCCCTCCTGCGATTCTCCCAAGCGGCGGGAATGGCCCCGTCGAGTTCCGCGGGCCGCAGGCCGGAGAATCGCCGGAGACACCCAAAATGGCGATTCTCCGGCACCCCCACTATTCTCAGGCCTGGATGGGCCGAGTGGCCAGGCCAAAACGGCGGGTTCCCCCCGGCGCCGTCCACACCTGGTCGCTGCCGCCGGGAACAGCGCGGGAACGTTGGGGAGGGCGGAGGGGGGATCTCCTGCACCGGGGGGTACCTCAAATGTGGCATGGCCCACGATCGGTGCCCACCGATCGTCGGGCCGTCCTCGCTGAAGGAGGACCTCCTTCCTTCCGCGGCCCCGCAAAATCCGTCCACCATCTTTTTGCGGGGCAGACCCGGAGAGGACGGCAACCACGCATGCGCGGGTTGGCGCCGGCCAACCCGCGCATGCGTGTGTGATGCCAGTTATGCGGCGCCGGCCGCGTCATATATGCGGCGCCGCCTTTACACGGCGACAAGGCCTGGCGCGTGTAGATGACGCGGCCCCGATCCTAGCCCATTGTCGGGGCCTGAATCGGTCGGGATCGGGGCCGTTTCGCGCTGTCGTGAACCTCAACAGCGTTCACGACGGCGTGGGCACTTCGGCGCAGGAGTGGAGAATCCTGCCCCCTGTTCCTGCAGCGAGGTTCCGGAGGCGAATTTGGAAATGCGCGGGACTTTGCGCCTTTCCCCAAGCAAGCAATCATGAGAAGCCCAGTCAATTATTTGTGCAGAGGTGCTGGGCCGAGCCAATTGTAGGGTGGAGGTGAGCAGGGAGTCGATAGCCTCACTATTAACTGAAGGGGGTTGAAGTTCTTGGCAACATTTATGAACAGCACCCAGACAGACAAGCCAGCAGCATCACTTTTCAAGAGTGTCCAACTTTGGTTTTTGGAAACTGCTGCCATCTTCACACTACTTGCCCCCTTTTGGACTTTGGAAACTCATGCCACATCCCCTGAAAATACTGACAGATGCCTCCGAGCAAACAACAAGTGGTCCCACAATTCAGCGGTGCCTCCCTGTAGGTTTTCCTCTAGGCCGTCTGGGAAAGACTGGAAGTGCTGTACCCCAGCGATGGGACCAGGAAACCCTCCCACCTGACCAATGTGGCCTGGATTGAGATCTTAACAGAGGTAGTAATCCTGCGGTCCGCAAGAAAAACTGTGCTGAAAAAGGGACAACAAACCCCTGCGTGGTGGGGGTTCAGCAAGTGGCTCTCACTCAAAGGGCAATTTATCATGGCCAACCCACCTAACCTGCACATCTTTGGACTGTGGGAGGAAACCGGAGCACCCGGAGGAAACCCACGCGCACACGGGGAGGATGTACAGACTCCGCACAGACAGTGACCCAAGCCGAAATCGAACCTGGGACCCTGGAGCTGTGAAGCAATTGTGCTATCCACAATGCTACCGTGCTGCCCGTAGCCTAGAAGGAAGAAGTACCAAAATGAAAGCCTAAACTTAAGAAAGGCATTGACTGGAAGCCATCCCAGTGCATCAAAGATCCTTTATCCTTTTATTTTATTCATATTTTCTTTACCTTTCCACCACCCTTTCCCCTTTGTGTTGTTTGTGTGTGTGTGTGTATATATAGAGTGTGAGGGATATTAGATAGTTACATTTTTCTGCCAGTTTAATTATAATACTGTACATAATAAAAGATTAAGTAACAAACCCGACGACTGCATTTAACTGGGCTCAGCCAAGGACCTCGAGTATTTTAAATAAAATCTAATTTCAGCTGTGTTACGATTCCGGGTCAAGTAGGACTGGAATTCACCGGCCCACTAGGCCAGGCGTCATGGAAGATGTAACAAGGCCTGAATGAATGGGAGCCAGTTCATACTGATGAAGGTATGCAAGGTTCAAGAGAGTGAATGTGTGGATCATCGACAAGGCATGAACCATTAGCTGTCATAGGGCTGCATACATACATAGAGGGGTTACCTGCCCAGTGAGAAGATGCTCAATCCTTCTGACTGCCTACATCGCAAAATAGCGGATAATAAAATGGCTCAAGATGGGTTTAGGAGTCCAGGACATCAGGATATTGACCCCTGCAGTGGAGGAAACGATGGAACTGGCCAGGGAGCAGGGCGACGGCACAATCGCAATGATAAGTCAGGAGAATGAGGATGCCTCCAATCTGGTGTCAAGCGTTGCGCATAAGGAGAACATGATACAGTGTGAATAGGAATTCTGCTTCATATTTGTCTAATTCTTTGTGTTCTCCACTGCAGGATCTCACATTCCAGAGACATGGCCACCTCAATCAGCAGCAAGTACGCACCCCCTCCCCCCCCCCCCCGCCTTTTGAGGATGATGACACTGAAGACTCAGAGGATGCACTGTCAACCTTTTTCTCTGACACCCTCCCGAAGCCCAGAGACCCCAGAGACCATCACCTTGGTGCGAAAGCATTCACAAGTTGCCCCAGGGTCACAATCTGTTGAGCATATCACAGTCACGTCATAGCAGCTAATTGAGATTGTAGCAGTTGAGGGACCTGACAGTCAGAGGCTTGCTGGAGACCAGGCCAATGCTGATCCCCAGGCTGATAACAGGCCTCTGATCATGGCCACAAGAAACCTGATGGAAATGCAGTGACAGGCAGCTGAATATCTAATGGCAATGCCAGAGGCCATTTGCAGCATTGCGCTGACAGTGGAGGAGTCGATTCAGCCATGGCTTAGGCATCTGAGCACATGACCTCATATCCATGTTCAGGTTGGCCGACTGCCATCAGGATACTCAGCAGTTGTCGGATATGTACCCGGACCTGCATTCCACTGCGCTGGCCATTCAGCAGCGATCAGATGAGCGGGAGACAGGGCACTTGGATGTTTCCCAGATGTTAAGGGGGTGCCATTGTGCACAGACATGGTTGGAGTACTAGCCAGCAACATCAGTGACATGTCACCTCAGGGTGCTCCAAAGGTCAGCTGCTGCTCCTCATCCCTCATCCATCATTTGGGGGCAGCACGGTAGCATTGTGATTAGCACAATTGCTTCACAGCTCCAGGGTCCCAGGTTCGATTCTCGGCTTGGGTCACTGACTATGCGGAGCCTGCACATTCTCCCCGTGTGCGCGTGGGTTTCCTCCGGGTGCTCCGGTTTCCTCCCACAGTCCAAAGATGTGCAGGTTAGGTGGATTAGCCATGCTAAATTGCCCTTGGTATCCAAAATTTCCCTTAGTGTTGGGTGGGGTTACTGGGTTGTGGGGATAGGGTGGAGGTGTGGACCTTGGGTTGGGTGCGCTTTTCAAGAGCCGGTGCAGACCCAATGGGCCGAATGGCCTCCTTCTGCATTGTAACTTTTATGAAATCTATGAAATCCCCTCTGCCTGCATGCTTCTAGTAGGTGAGGCCAAGCGGGTGTAACTATACCAATCCAGGGAAACCTCAGCAGGCCAGAGCTGTTTGGGCCTCTGACTACCAGACGACAGCCACCAAGGTCATCTCCGGCAACAATGCATAACACTGCAAACTGCCTCCTTCTGCCTGCCACAACCTACCTACCCTCCGACAACCAGGACACACCCGGGCGGCATGGTAGTACAGTGGTTAGCACAGTTGCTTCACAGCTCTAGGGTCCCAGGTTCGACTCCCAGCTTGGGTCACTGTCTGTGCGGAGTCTGCACGTTCTCCCCGTGTCTGCGTGGGTTTCCTCCGGGTGCTCCGGTTTTCTCCCACAGTCCAAAGATGTGCAGGTTAGGTGGATTGGCTATACTAAATTGCCTTTGGTGTCCTAAAAAGATTAGGTGGGGTTGCTGGATTACGAGGATATGGTGGAGGTGTGGGCTTAGGTAGGGTGTTCTTTCCAAGTGCTGGTGCAGACTCGATGGGCCGAATGGCCTCCTTCTGCACTGTAAATGCTATGTCACCCATCTCGAAGAGCCAATACCTGAATGCCTTGGAAAGCAAATACCTGGCCTCAAAGAAACAACTCCACCTCCTCTTCCCTGTTCCAACAACCTTCCCCATACAACAACGCAGCTCCTACTCACTGCAAGTCCACTTCGAAGACTACCTCACCTGTTCTAAGCCAGCTTTAGCCATTTGTGAAAGTGGAGGCAGATGTTTCACATTTGTTGCTGGCCTAATAACAAAGGGGTCACTTAATCTAGTGAATTGTGTTTTAATGAGTGTTCAGGATATGCTAATGCATTACTAATAGGTTCCCGCAGCTTGCCATCGAGAACCTCGATCTACCTCCAAGTCGATTTTTAATTTGAAACTTTCAACCAAATGTCTGAAAGCTGATTTTTGGCTCCTGCTCAATTAAGTTCCTCTGCCCACCTCACTTTCTACTCCTAGCAATACCATTAAATTCCACCCAAAGTTGACTGAACTTTCATATGTTTGCTCAGATGTTAAATCTGTACCGAAATTCTAATTTTGCAGTTGCCACATATGAAGAAATTAATTCTGACAAGCTTTGGCTCTTGCAGCTAGACATGAACTTAATATTACGCAAAGCACAAAATGCAGATGCAACTGGAGATTTATCAATAAAGCTCATCTGTCACAATACAAATAATCTACAGATACTAGAATATTAACGGTCAATACAATATAATTTGGAACAATGTCTGAATACTTCAAAAGTTTCAGCCAGTTCATTGAGAGTCTGAAGTACTCTTTCGATCTCATCTCTGTTTTTTAACTAATTACATCCTCATTTCCCTTGACACGCCTAGAGTGAAGGGTTTCTGAATATTTTTCTCCCCCACCTTCATTGACCTTGAAGCATTTCAGGTTGCCCCGAGGTTATGAACAGCGGCATCGAAATACAAGTTGTTTTTTTCTCGAGGAGGAATTGCTCTTCCAACTCTTTTGTCACAGAGGCTATTGCTTTGGCTGTGGCAACAACCTAGCAGATGTGTGAGCGACAAACTCAGCACAAATTACTATGTTCTAAATCCCAGTGTGTACACACGGAACAGGAAGTGGTGCTCTTATGAACAGAGGTTTCTGTGATTCCTTCCATAATTGATACAATTATTAAAACAAATTGGTCAGTTCCTCGATAATTTTGGATAATGACTGAATAATCTTAGCAAAAAATAGCACTGAAATATGCAGAGTTTTGCAAAGCTGTGAACCCCATGAATCATTTGTGCTGTATCACCATTACCGATTCATCAATTTTTCCTTTGGCAATAAGATGTTGATGCTATCAAGTTCGAATGTATCCAATTTACATGCCAGAAACTCACAAGATTACAATGATAAATAAGTGATTTCACTTCTGGTGCCTACTTGTGGGGAGCAAGAAGTATGTGATTTGATTCACTACACGATAATTGATCCTGATCCCAATCTGGTTTGTGTTTGTGGAACACTATGGAAGTGATTCTCCAATATTGGGCCCAAGAGTTCGCGCCGTCTTGAACGCCATCGCGTTTCATGACGGCGCGAACCGGGCCCGGTTACGTACGATTCTGGCCCCCACAGAGGGTCAACACAGCGCTGGAGCGGTTCACGCTGCTCCAGCCTCCTTATGCGGCAGCAAATGGGCGCCACGCCAACCCGTGCATGCACAGTTGTGCCACGCCAACCTGCGCATGCGCGGGGGACTTGTTTTGCACAACAACTTGTTTTGTTGGCCGGCCCCGACCAACATGGGGTCGGTGTTCAGGGGCTGGCCGCGCCAGGAAGTAGGTGGACCCCGATCGCGGGCCAGACACCATGGGAGGCCTCTCTCCGGTGAAAGGGGCCCGCCTCCCCCCCCCCCCCCACACACACACACAGGCTGCCCCCCGACCGTCCCCGCAGAGTTCCCGCCGGCAGCAACCAGGGTTGAACGGCGCCAGTGGACTCTGTCGTATCGGAGTGGCCACTCGACCCATCCGGGCCAGAGAATCGGCGGCCCCGCCAATTCCAGCAGCCGGTGCCGCGCCAAACGCGCCGGCGCAAATGGCACCGATTCTCCGCACCTCGGAGAATCGCGCGCCGGCATCGTGGCATGGTTGCGGTCATTCTCCGGCGCGGCGCGGGGCTCGGAGAATCGTCCCCTACAAGTTTGGACCATTTTACTCCATGTAGTGCATTTATTTTAAAGGTGTACATGGATGCAATGCTCACTACCACATGGAGTGGCTGAGACAAATAGCACAGGGGAAGCTAGATGTATGAGGGTGAAAGGAACAGAAGGATACGTTGATAGAGTAAGATGAAGTGGGAGAAGGCTTGTGTGGAGCACAAACAGTGGGTGCAATTTTCAGGCCCTTCCTATCAGATAGGGTTGGTGGATATTCCGATCCTGCCAATTACGGCCTCCCTGACAGGTTCTCCAGGGGCGGGAGAGGCGAACTACACAAAATGGCGTAGACATCAGCAGGTCTGGAAGATATCACCAGTGGCCAATGGTGAGCTGCCTCCCTGCCGGAAGACACCCCAGTTGTTGGGCTGGAAAATCCCATTCTCTGACTTGGCCCTGTTGGGCAGATTGGCCTGTTTCAATAGTCTGCAAGAATGTTGGCTTTCCCTATGCTATACACCTTCAAGGTCCAGAGCATGTAAGCAACTCACATTAACCAGATAGAAATGTGACCAAGGGAACTATTTACTGACAGCTGACTTCTCCTCTCCGTGCCATATCCAGTGTGTGAATTGTGGAGGTGGGAACAAAGAAGTGGAAATTTTGCTTCCCTTATGAAAACGCCCAATCCCAATAGGCAAATGGAAGAAATGTTTTGTCTCATTTCTAAATCTTCCCATTTTTTCTTTTATTTTGAACTTTTTCCCAGAATTTCAAATTACTTGGGGGAAAAAAAACTGATATTCTGGAGACAGATGAAGTATTTTGTTTGAAACAAGGAGATGGATCTGAATGATCTCGCATTCTGACAAAAGTGGCAGCACTTGAACCACACATTCACACAGGATTATCAAGAGATTTCATTTTTCACAACAAATAAATTTAAAACGTTTTGGGAATATATTGAGAAATATACTTGCGTGTGCGTGAGAGAGTGAATGGGGAAACTTTGAACCCCTCCTCCTGCTTTGTAGACACCAGCAGAGAGGCAGGTAATTAACATGGAGTGGAGAATATATCGCTATCATTTCACCCTGATTTGATCTGCAAGCGGGAAGGACGCACCTTTGAATGTAGTAGGATCCTTCTTCAAATCTGCAAACCCTGGGGAAATTACAGCATCGGGGTATTACTGCAATTGTTACCCGAGATCAGTAGTGTCAGTAATGGCTTCTCCATCAGTCCAAACTTGCTGAGTGTTTGCCTGCTGAATCTTTTTTTTTAGGTATGCCTGTCGGCTGGCATGATCAGGTGTACCTCTGTACTGCGCAAGGAAACTTGAACCCTTCCCTCGGCTTCCATCACGCTGGCTGCAATCTGACTGTTCTGTTGGGCCCCCAGCACATGTCTCTGCACTATCAGAATTTCCGTTAACAGTAATACTCGCCAGATCAGGTTGGAGTTTGATCCAAGTTATGGAAATGAGGGCCGGGGCTAAACTCTCTCTGGTTGTTCATCCCGGCCACTCCCCCTCATGCACACTCTGATCTCCCAGTAATACCACCCACCCCATCAAGCCTCTATGTATGCACATTTGGCTGTGTGTGAGAGAGAGACAGCGTGAGAGCGAAACAGGGGGATAGAGTTAGAGTAATCCGAGTAAAAGCCATCTGTCAGGTTATCTTTTTAAAATTTAGAGTACCCAATTATTTTTTTCCAATTAAGGGGCAATTTAGTGTGGCCAATCCACCTACCCTGCACATCTTTAGGTTGTGGGGGTGAGACCCACGCAGACACGGAGCCAGGTTATCTTAACACACCCAACAACTTAGTCACCAGTTTATGAGCTTCAGGAAAAATGACCTATTCTCCCACACTGTGCATTCTCCACACATCCAGGAAAGCCGTCTATAGTTCTGGGAATCACTGTCCAGGTCTTATTAATTACACCTACAGAACACAATGCAGAAGAGGCCCACCAACACGTGAAAAACACCTGACCTACCTATCTATTATCATTGGCCAGCACTTCGCCCATAGCCTTGAATGGTATGAAGTGCCAAGTGTTCATCCAGAAACTTGTTAAAGGATGTAAGGCAACCCGCCTCTACCACCCGCCCAGGCAGTGCATTCCAGACCTTCACCACCCTCTGGGTAAAAAAGCTTTACCTCACATCCCCTTTAAACCTCCTGACCCTCACCTTGAACTTGTGTCCACTCCCTCTCCATCCTGTCCATGCCCCTCATAATCTTGTACACCTCGATCAGGTAGCCCCTCAGTCTTCTCTGCTTCAATGAAAACAACCCAAGCCTATCTAACCTCTCTTCATAACTTAAATGTTCCAACCCAGGAAACATCCTCATGAATTTCCTCTGCACCCGCTCCAATGCAATCACTGTGGCGACCAGAACTGCACACAGTACTCCAGCTGTGACCTCACAAGTTCTATACAACTCCAATATGACCTCCCTGCTTTTGTAATCTATGCCTCAATTGTGACAGGTTTAATGGCAATAACATTGTTAAACAAGTGATGGTTATTTGTATACTTATAAATAGGGATGACTGGGACAGAATAGTGTTGATTGTGAACTAAATCAATAAACTCTCCAGCAAAGAAAGCTGCTGTATCTGAGTTTTAACTTCAATAACTGGCGTGGATCCAGTTAATAATCACACGGACAACATGAGGAACATGTGCCATTCAGACACTACATACGACACAATTGGCTCTTTGTCATTTATTGACCAGGAACAGGCCACTGAAACATATGTAGAATGCTTCACTTGAAGAATGGAAAAAGTATTACATATGTAAAAAATTCATCTTTACTGCAGGATCATTCTAAGTTATTCTGAAGGCTTTTACGCCCTTTGGAGGTCTCTGATATCAATTACATTTTCTTGACAACTTTCTGCACTGGCAACATTAGAAAAACTGCTCAATAATACAATCTTTTTTTTCAATTATTGCATTAGTTTTCACCAATCATTAATCCTTTATGGATTGATTGTGTTTATTTTATCACCAAACTCTTAAAAAGTTGCCTTTTGCTGTTTTCCTCCCGACTGGAAGCCGCATCTTTGAATATATTTAAAACAGAGCAAGGTAGATTATTGATTAACAAGGGGGTGAATATCGGGGGTAGGCAGGAATGTGGAGTTACGGTTACAATCAGATCAACCGTGATCTTATTGAATGGCGGAGCTGGCTCGAGGGGCTGAATGGCCTACTCCAGCTCCTAATTCATATGCACAACAGCACAGTGGTTTGCACAGTTGCTTCACAGCTCCAGGGTGCCAGATTTGATTCTCGGCTTGAGTCACTGTCTGTGCAGAGCCTGCACGTTCTTCCTGTGTCTGTGTGGGTTTCCTCCGGGTGCTCCGGTTTCCTCCCACAGTCCAAAGATCTGCAGGTTACATGGGTTGGCCATGATAAATTGCCCTTAGTGTCCAAAAAGATTAGATGAGGTTACTGGTGTGGCCATGTGGGATGACCACTTACAAAGGGTAACATGACCATGTGGGATGGCCACTTACAAAGGGAAACATGACCACTTGCAAAGAATCACGGGAAATATGGCCAATGCAGGATCCAGACGAACTCAGAGCTTAAGTGTATATTGGCCACTAGATAACCAGACACTATCGAAACCCCCAGCCGATTTGCATTCTAATGGCCCATTTCCCCAGAACAAAAGACTTGTACTCAAGTATCAGATCCAGATCCAGACTCATTGGCGCCACTCCAAGGAAGCCCAAATAGCCAAGGTCAATGACCGCTCAGGCCACACCCAACCATCAAAGCACCCGCCCCTTTATTGGCTAAAATCGAAGGCAGCAATCGAAGCTTGCTGAATTATTGGGTCCAAAGCTAAGGACTGCCCAAAAGAGCGCGAAACCCCTGAAGGATAAAAAGAGACACTGCCATGTGTTCGGTCTCTCTTGGCCCGGCCTACGCCTGACATCAATCGCAGCACCACGACCAGAAGCAAGTTCAAGACCAACGATCGCTACCAGACGAATGAGCCCAGCAGAAATGTAGTCACTTCTCCAGTCCCAGCCATGCAAGAGCCGAACAAAGGCCTTGTTCCTCTGCATAAAGCCGGGTGCCTGAAGTTAAGTACAGGTTGTTGTAGTGTTAGGTGTAATTTAGCTTGTAGTGTTTTATGTTGCATGTCGAAGTAATTCTTGTGTGTAAATAAACTATCATTGAACTTGAACTAACTAACTGGTTATTGGGTCTTTGATCGATATCTGGTTAATCCTTGTGGTAGTATCATCTGATACCTGGCAATTCTGAAAGCAATATCTTCATTAATAACTGTCATATCAGTATCCAGTTAAAAGGAGCAACATCATTGGTGACTCCGGTGCGAATTGGCAACACTGGGTTATGGGGATAGGGTGGAGGCATGGGCTTGTGTAGGGTGCTCTTTCTAAGGGCTGGTGCAGATTTGATGGGCTGAATGGACTCCGTCTGGACTGTAAATTCTATGATTCTATGATATTTTCAACATGTTCTGAAAGATTGAGCACAATCCACCTGTACATATTCACAGATGGATGATTATGCCCATCCTGGAAACATGATTGATAGGCCAAGTTAGATTCTATTTCAAAATCTGAATCTGATTGATCAAAACTGCTTCCATCAATATTTGCTTTCAAGTGTTTTGGGACAGCCTAAAGTCACAAAAGGTACTACATAAATGCAAGCTCTTTTTTTCCCTTTAACCCTGGGTCATTCCCTTTTCTCCCGAGGGTACTCCAATCATAAGGCATTATCCTCCCTGAACAATAACCAGTCATCAATATGTAAAATGTCCACATTTTAAGGTGCCTGACTTGTATAGTTCACAGGAAAAGCCTGCAAGCTACACATTTTGCTTGGATATTGTTCTGCAAATCATGAGTGGCTTTTGATTATAAGGTTTTCTGGTATCCGTATATGGGGTTTTCACGTACTTACATCCAGTTATTTGAACCAAATGTTTATCCAGCTCAACATTAAAGAGTAATGCACTCCATGCTTCAGTTAGAGGGTCTCTTATGCATTGTGCCACCATTAAATCTTACAAAACACCCCTTGTAATGCTAATCTCCAGTCTTCACAATTAAGCTGCAATATGTGCTTTTCATTCCTGAGGTCTTTTTTTTGTTGTTGTCGCTGTGTTTTGCCAAAGGGCTGTGATAACACACTGGGCATTCGGAATTTTCCCAGAACACATTGTGGTTTATACAGTACTGAGGAATAGTCATTCCAAGCAGCTCCACTCCCAGGGAAAATCACAACATTTGTTGTCATTTTCACAGTCAACTGCACACTTGTTACAGATGTTTACAGTCCATTCATTGCTTGGCGCAGATTCAAAAATTAATCTCAAGAACTGCTATGAGCGAATTGCGTTCTCATGGAGAGAGAACACCAGTCAAATACAATTCTTTTATGTGGTGCATAACTCTGGCTATCCTTTCAGAAACAGTGAGCTGTTTCATCAAGAGAACAGAAGGTTTGAGGACATTCAAAAACACAAAAAAGGCTCACAGCCATGAAAGTTTACATAAAACTATATCATGGCACCAATGGATTAAAGAAAGAAAACATTTAAAAAAAAAAAAAATCACCAGTTTCCCATGCTGGTTCAGCTTGTAAAAGCACGGCATGGGACGGAATGAGATACAGTCTAGCATGTTTGATCTCTGTATATGTTAAATTAGCAAATCTTCATTGGCACGCAGTGTGCTTGGAATGGAGGGGAAGTAAGGGGGGGGGGGGGGGTAAACAGCCAGAACTTCCATGGTTTGTCCTATAGAATCACCTCGACGGGAAAGTACGTATGTCTGAATTTCAGCTGAGAACATGCTCCAGCTCATCTGTGATGAGTTGACCAATCTGCCCAGGCCCGGCCAAAAAAATAATCTTTTCTAAAAAAACAATGTATTCTTGCATGAGATTTGGGCATCATTGGCAAACCCAACATATGTTTTGCCTGCCGCTTGAACTGAGTGGTTTGTAGATCATTTCAGAGGGCAGCTACGAGTCAGCCTGGGGTCTGGAATCACATGTAGGCCAGACCAGGTAAGGATGGCAGATTTCCTCCCTGAAAGGACATTCATGAACAAGATGGGTTTTTACAACAAGTGATGACAATACTCTCCTTGAAGCAACCTCCAATGGTTTCCTTTAAGCAAAGCTGGTTTCATGACTAAATCCTCACTTTCACTTCCACTGGAAGACCAAAACAGCATTGAGTTCCTCAACACACCTTAGGACCCCAGTCTAATTGTTTTAACAAGGTGAAAATATTATTACGGTTCTCGTCTTCTTTTTTGGTGGGGTGGGGGAGGGCGGGGAGCAGGAGCTGTACATCTGAACTGCAGTGTCAGTTGGACACGGGACCCAAAATCGGTGTGAATTTATTTTCAAAATTTCAAGAGCTACCATCTGTTCACAAAAACTGTGGAGGGAGAAGATGGCATGTGAAATATTATTCACGAGACACGATTCACTGCACATTTGAGTTAGAATCAAAATATACTCAGTAAAAGATAATGCAATCAATTATTATACTGTTTGATTTGTTAGACATTTTTAAAATTAAATTATAAACCCCATGTCCATAAGCCCATTTCAGCACTTGTGTTGTTGAGCTGTTTCCCTACAACAGACTTGTACCGTATAAAATTGGATCTGTAAGAATGCCTTTGACTGTACAAAGAGGCACAGGTTATGTGTTCTAAATAGTGACCCATGATTGAAATATCATCCCAAGAGCAAGGGAAACAACCACAAACACAAAGTGAATTGAATGGCAAAAAAACAAAGAGGAAGAAGGAAAGAATTAAGAGATAAAGAAGAAAAGCAGCAAAAGTATTCGCTAATCTGTCAGTGCTTGATCTGAGGAGTGAGCCTAGTGTTGTGGGATGTTGTTCTTAACCTACTGTTCCTCCCCAGCTACTGCCCCCCCCCTTCCCCCTTTATGGCTCAGTGGGACATTTACAATAATAAGATTGTGATAACATTCACACGTTAGTATCATCCTTCTTCAAAACAAAAGTCTTTCATGTGGTGAAGCACTTACAGCATCGGGACAGAGTTGATTAATTGAGCTTGTGAGAGCAGGGAAATTAATGATGAGGGCCTTCATATAAAGCAAAGTCAACAGAAAATGTGAGTCCCTCTTTAAAGTTAAAAGCAACAGCATCGCTTCGCTAATCCTTCTTAATATCAGACAAACTGAGTTTCTTGCTTGTGATTTGAGATTGTCAGAGGAGTGACACATATCTTAAATATAGAAGCACTCTTTAAGTACGTCATGCAGTGCTGTGTGGGAAAAACAAAAAAAGATCTGATTGTGTCATAGAGGTCGTTCAGCTCCCAGACTCACTTTTGATCCATCCACATTTTCTTCTTATCCAGCATAAGTATTTGAGCATCTTTTGATTCTCTGTTCTCCAGTTGCTCTTTTTGTTGAAGAATACATCATTTATGCTTTTTAATATCATAGTTCCCATGGAACATCTTGACATTTTTTTCTCAGAATTCTTCCTGAATATACTTTACAAGAAAATTACAGGACAAGTAAACTGTTAGGCTCACCTTCCCTCATCCAGATATATTCTACAGACCTTATCATCTCACTGTTTTATCAAATGATTTTTATTGCTGGCATAAATATCTGGAAGTTCATTTCATATGTTGACTACTCCTTGTGTGACAGAACTTAACTCTTGCCTGCATTATTTCCCACACTAGCTGCTGACCATCATTTGAGGTAGTTATGGTGATCCACTCTGGACACAATCAGACACATCTGCAAAATCTGAATTACTGGGACTGCCTCGACTCATTTCTTAACAGATTATCGTGATTATCAGACCTCAGCCAACCTTTGACCTTCTAGTGCTACTCTAAATTGTTCCTTACGTGCAACACGCTAATAGACCAATAAACAAAATCAATAATCTCAAGAGAGGATGAACACTCCTGAAGATCTTCTTACCGAGTGATGCATGATCAACTGCAGTTGGGTACAACTGTGGCTTTATTACAGTCAGATACGTGGCCTCCTGCTGCAGCTGGTGAAATCACAGGGCACTGGAGGTCATGCATATTTATACAGTACTCCATGGGCGGAGCCAGCCGGCAGGAGCTACCGGCGAACCTATAGTGCAGGTCCTACCTTACATCTCCAATGACAGTGGTTCACCACATTCACCCCCTGTTAAAAATGAGTCCGGCAGGGGTGACATAAAACTATATACAATTAGTGCAATTATGTACAGTGGTAGGTAAAGAAAAGTCAACGTTGACGGTCCGGAGTCCGTCAAAGGTTCAGCTGGTCACCCGGTGCTTTGGTGCTTCGTTGGGAGCGGCGTAACGGTGGCGGCGAAGTCGGAGCTGGTGGTGGTGGAGGTGGCACCAATGGCGCTGGTGGCGGTGCTGATGCTGGCCAGTCAGCGGGGAACTCCGGGAGCGTGCAGAAGTCCTCTTCGTCCTATTGTGCGGAAAAGGGGAGGGGGGGTGCTCTGGTGGGGTCAATATTGGCGGCGCGGTGGGAGGTAGGGGGAAGTGCATTGGTGGGGGTGGGAGGGGGGGGGTCTGTTGGGGTGGAACCTGATGGTGCCAGGTCCCTGAGTGAGACAGTATCTTGGCGGCCGTCGGGGAACACGATGTAGGCATATTGAGGGTTGGCGTGGAGCACCAAGGGGTCCGCCTTGTGGAGTCGGACGTGCCTACGGAGAAGGACCGTCCTGGAGCAGCGAGCCAAGTTGGGAGCGACACCCCAGATGTGGACTTCCTGGGGAAGGTAAAGACACGTTCATGGGGTGTGTTATTAGTGGCGGTGCACAATAGTGACCAGATGGCGTGTAGAGCGTCAGGGAGGACCTCCTGCCAGCGAGTGGCTGGGAGGTTCCTGGACTGTAGGGCCAGCTGGACGGCCCTCCAAACCGTCCCATTCTCCCGTTCTACTTGCCCGTTTCCCCGGGGGTTGTAGCTGGTCGTCCTGCTGGAGGTTGTACCCCTGCTGAGCAGGAACTGACGCAGCTCATCGCTCATGAATGAGGATCCCCTGTCACTGTGGATGTAGGCGGGGAAACCAAACAGAGCGAAGATTGTGCTGAGGGCCTTGATGACGGTGGCAGATGTCATATCGGGGCATGGGATGGCGAAGGGGAATCTGCAGTACTCACGACCACACTGAGAATGTATGTGTTATGGTCGGTGGAGGGGAGGGGCCCTTTGAAATCCACGCTGAGGCGTTCAAAGGGGTGGGAAGCCTTCACCAGGTGCGCACGGTCTGGCCGGTAGAAGTGCGGCTTGCATTCCGCACAGACCTGGCAGTCCCTGGTGACTGTCCTTACTTCCTCGACTGAGTAGGGCCGATTGCGAGCTTTGACCAGATGGTACAATTGAGTAACCCCCGGGTGACAAAGGCTGTCGTGCAGGGCCCGGAGTTGGTCCACTTGTGCGCTGGCACATGTACCTCGGGAGAGGGCATCTGAGGGCTCGTTGAGTTTACCAGGGCTACAAGATCTCGTAATTATAGGTGGAGAGCTCGAGTCTCCACCGCAAGATTTTATCATTTTTGATCTTGCCCCGCTGTGTGTTATTGAACATGAATGCTTCCGACCGTTGGTCCGTAAGGAGAGTGAATCTCTTACCGGCCAGGTACTGCCTCCAATGCCGCACAGCTTCAACGAGAGCTTGGGTCTCCTTTTCGACGGATGAGTGTCGAATTTCAGAGGCATGAAGGCTGCGGGAAAAGAATGCCACGAGTCTACATGCCTGGTTTAGAGTGGCGGCAAGGGCGACGTCTGAAGCGTCGCTTTCTACTTGGAAAGGTAGTGACTCGTCCACTGCGCGCATGCCGGCCTTGGCGATGTCTGCTCTGATGCGGGCGAAAGCGTGTTGTGCCTCGGCCGCGAGGGGGAATTGGGTGGACTGAATGAGTGGGCGGGCCTTGTCCGCATAGTTTGGGACCCACTGAGCGTAGTAGGAAAAGAACCCCAGGCAGCATTTAAGGGCCTTGGGGCAGTGGGGGAGGGGAAGTTCCATGAGGGGGCGCATGCGGTCGGAGTCGGGCCCGAGAAATCCGTTTTGGACTATATAGCCGAGAATGGCTAACTGTGTCGTGCTGAACACACACTTCACTTTGTTGTAGGTCAGGTTGAGAAGAGTGGCAGTGTGGAGGAATTTATCGAGGTTGGCATTGTGGTCCTGCTGGTCATGGCCGCAGATGGTGACATTATCTAAGTACGGAAAAGTGGCCCGCAAACCGTACTGGTCGACCATTCTGTCCATCTCTCTTTGGGAGACCGAGACCCCATTTGTGACACCGAAAGGGACTCTAAGGAAGTGGTAGAGGCGACCATCCGCCTCAAAGGCAGTGTATGGCCGGTCCGACATCCTGATGGGGAGCTGGTGGTAGGCGGATTTCAGATAATTGTTGAGAAGACCCGGTACGGCGCAATCTGATTGACCATATCAGATATTCTGTGACCATCCTGTGTTTCTCCCCAGTTTTAACTACTACCACTTGGGCTCTCCACGGGCTGTTGCTGGCCTCGATAATACCTTCCTTAAGCAGCCGCTGGACTTCGGACCTGTTGAAGGTCTTGTCCTGGGTGCTGTACCGTCTGCTCTAGTGGCAACGGGCTTGCAATCCAAAGTTAGATTGGCAAAAAGGGAGGGGGGATCGACTTTGAGGGTCGCGAGGCCGCAAACGGTAAGGGGGGGTAAGGGCCCGCCGAATTTGAGGGTGAGGCTCTGGAGGTTACACTGGAAGTCCAGGCCCAACAGGAGTGCAGCGCAGAGATTAGGAAGGACATAGAGGTGGAAGTTACTAAATTCTACACCCTGGACCGTGAGGGTGACTGTACAAAAGCCTCGGATCGGGACGAAGTGGGATCCGGATGCTAGGGAGATCCTTTGATTGGCAGGGTGGACCGCGAGGGAGCAGCGCCTTGCCGTATATGGGTGAACGAAGCTTTCGGTGCTCCCGGAGTCCAGCAGGCACAAAGTCGCGTAGCCGTTGATTGTATCCGTCGTCGACGGGGTGGCCAGGTTGTGCGGGCGAGATTGGTCCAGCGTCATCGAAGCGAGCTGCGGGTAGCCATCGGATGCTTCGGGTGGCGAGCGTGTGCGGTTCCATAGTCGGGATGTCCGGAGACCCTGTGGGGGACAAGATGGCGGCGCCCCTGGTGCGCACATTGCGGGGTCGGGACAAGATGGCGACGCCCATGGTGCGCACAATGCGTGTGTTCGGCGGCCGTAACGGCCTGACAGTCACAGTCCTAGACGAGTGGAATTAGGGCCCGCCAGAAGTCTTCGATGGACTCACCAGGTAGTTGCGAGCGGGAGGCGAGTACATGCCTGGTGAAGAGCGTGTTCGCCTTCTGCGTGTAGTGTTCCTTAAGGAGTTCCATTGCTTTTATGTAATTCGTGACATCATGGATCAACGGGAACACGCTGGAGCTCAGTCTGGAGTACAGGACATTTATCTTCTGAGCCTCCGTTGGCTCGGAGTCCGCAGCCTTGATGTAGGCCTCAAAACATGCTTGCCAGTGAGTAAAGTATTTTCTGGCGTCGGGCGAGTGCGGATCCAGCTGCAGGTGTCGGGCTTAATTCTGATATCCAGTCTGTGGAAAATATCACTGTAATAAATTGATGCGCGATCAATTGCACAAAGACTAAAGTTGGGTACAACTATGGCTTTATTACAGTCAGATGCGTGGCCTCCTGCTGCAGCTGGCGAAATGGCAGGGCACTGGAGGTCATGCATATTTATACAGTTCTCCAGGGGGGGAGCCAGCCGGCAGGAGCTACCGGCGAACCTGTAGTGCAGGTCCTACCTTCCATCTCCTATTACAGTGGTTCACAACACCGAGGGAAGTCCAAGTTTTTGTTTCTATGGTCCGCATGGACGTATAGCATCTAGCATCATTTGTTGTTTCAATCCATGTTCCATTTGTGAGCAAAACATCTCAGGTTCCTGCCATTAAAATAATTTGTGCTCTAATTTTGAGTTTGTTCAATGGTGCTGAAATCAGGCTGAAATCAGACTTTTGTAAACCTCTAGACACATTTTTTTTAATGGGACAACCAAGAAAAAAAGATCCAAGTACAAATAGGATTATGTTGCCTCCACTTTAGAGTGCAGATTCTGACCTGACAACCTACTTGGACCAGTAATCTAAAAGTCCAAGCTAATATTCTGGGGACAAAGATTCAAATACAACCACAGCAGCTGGTGGAATTTAAATTAAAGTAATAATCTGGAATTGAAAAGCTAGTCTCAGTAATGGTGACCATGAAGCCATTGTAGATTGTCATAAAAATCTAACTGACTCGGTTGACTCGGTCCTTTGGGGAAGGAAATCTGCCATTCTTACTTGGTCTGGTCTAGATAACAATAATCGCTTATTGTCACACGTAGGCTTCAATGAAGTTACTGTGAAAAGCCCCAAGTCACCACATTCCAGCGCCTGTTCGCAGAGGCCGGTACGGGAATTGAACCCACGCTGCTGGCCTTGTTCTGCATTACAAGCCAGCTGTTTAGCCCACTGTGCTAAACCAGATTCCTGACTCTCAGCAATGCGGATCTCTCTGAGCTGCCTTCTGAAATAGTGTGGCTAGCCACTCAGTTCAAGGGCAAATACGAATGGGCATCAAATGCTGGCCTTGTCAACGATGTCCACATCCCATGAAAGAACAAATTAAATTAACCTTGCTTCCACAGCATCAATGAAGCATCGTTAAAGAACTCTGCAGATGTTCCATGGGGAGCAGTTGTTCTGAAGTTTTTAAAAGGTTTGTCTGAAGCTAATACAGGATACAAGGGTATGGGAAAAATAATCCACAAATGTTCTTTTCTCAGGTTAGCAAAATGAGCATCAATTGCAATGAGCACTTTGAATTTGTATAATAATGTACTCAATTATTTTCAAAGGTTCTAACAACATCACACCTGGTAATATGAAATCTGGGAACATATCCTGACCAAAAATGAAACAAGACCTAAAAATAATTTTCCCATGTGTTTCGCACCAATCCAAAAATAAAAAGGTATGTTAGCGGCACTCTCTTGATACTGGGATATTTTTGTCATGGGAACTACTATATTGAGCAGAATCAAATTAGCTTCAGGCTTATTTTGAACAGGATTTTACCAACATTCTCCACTCTGTTCCTATAGGTTCCGTCTGCATACTAATAATGATAACATGGTTCAGAGCTTTCAAAATGGAAACAGTTTCCCGTATGTCTGTGGGCACAGACAGCAGCGACAGATACTATCAGTCAAGATAGAAATGTCAAGACAATTTGAATGGCACAAGATTAAATAAATACGACTCATTCTATGAGTCAGGAAACGGGTTTGTAATTTATTTCAGTTGGAGAAATGATGCTTCTGAAGGTAGCATTTGGGGTGCGTCTGTCATCCACAGGAATTGCTGACAAACACTGACACATGATGAACGTAAATAAGTCTTAACCTGTGACTAAAGTCACAAACCAGTTGTGAGCAATATATTAGGCAGATAATTATCGCAACTTCTAACCATGCCTTTTTTTCCCAAAAAGAAATATTTTCTTTCTGTCATACCATTATTGTGAAAACATTGGAGATTATCTCTGTAGTCATTTAAAGACCTCTGTTACATAAATACAGCAAACAAAAGGAATGGGAATAGAGTAGTGAGGACGTGGAATGCCCTACCTGCTACAGTAGTGAACTCGCCAACATTGAGGGCATTTAAAAGTTTATTGGATAAACATATGGATGATAATGGTATAGTGTAGGTTAGATGGCTTTTGTTTTGGTGCAACATCGTGGGCCGAAGGGCCTGTACTGCGCTGTATTGTTCTATGTTCTATACCTTTTTCTTCTTAAGTTGCATTCCAATAAATGGATGAATTATGGATCTCTGGCTGACAATGCTAAGAATTGACTTAAAACATTGACATTCATATGATTTTCATGTTTAAGTACATTTTGAATGATTGTTTTATTTAGTAGTAATTTTTTTTGAGTATTTTTTTAATTGATTTTTAATCACTTGCATGGAGTTAAAATAGGGCCCAATTGAAAAGAATATTGAATGTGGTGTAAAATGGGAAGCAAATTTGCCATGAGCATGATTCCAGCCCCTTAGGCATCGAATGCAGTCATTACTCTGGCTTTTTAGAGATATAATTTTGCGATATTACTCCTGTTAACAATTAGATTATTTTGTAACGAGAGGCTTGTATTCCACATTGACTGCTACACTCGCAGTTCATAATCACCTACATTAGTTATTATATAAACTAGCTACAGGTATGAACTACTTGAACACTCAAAATAAGATATTTATTGTAAAGTGATCTCTGTATGTGTTAATACATGTTCAGTTAATGTAAAGTCAGTACAGACAGATGATCGCGAGATGGCAATACTAACAGGACCTAGAAAAGGAATTTCCCGCTCTGTCTTAGTTAGTGTGTGTGTAGAGATCAGCTAGAGTGAAGACGTGATCAGATCAGAGTGTAGTGTATTATTATAATTGTTAATTTAATCTAAACTTACTTATTTGTTTTACTAGTTTCGTGTTGAAGTGAAAGAACTCACTAGTTTATTATATATTCAATAAACATTTTGGCATCATCTGGAAGACTTCGACTATTTCTTATTGGAATTCAACACAACTTGGCAAGACAAAAGAGTAATATTTATATTACAATATAGTACTATAACATGGTACCAAGCACAAACAAGCTTTAAGAAAGACTAGTAAGAAAATTAGAAAAGAAAAGATAAAGCTCCGATACTGACTGTTCGACTGTGGAAGTCATCGCAGCAAACGGATCCACAACACCAAATCGATTTGATGGACCAAATGAGGGATCCCAGACATCTGGGGCGAAATTCTCCGTTATCGGCGCACAAAACGGCGCAAATCTGACTTGCGTCACGCCGGGAAAATCGTTGCAAAGTCTCCGGCCCGAAATTGGCTAGCAGCGACATGACGGGATCCGCGCTTGCGCACGTGGTTCACGCCGTGCAGCGTCATACATGCCGCATGGCGTGACGGCTCATAAGGACGTGCTGCTCCCCCCCACCCGACCGGAACACCCGACCGGAACACCCGACTGGATGGCTGGCCGCCGCTCAGCCCCGAGGTTCGAGTCACGGGATGTGGAGGCGCTCCTGGACGCAGTGGAGGAGAGGAGGGAGGCCCGGTATCCCGGGCACGGCCGCAAAGTTGCCCCACGCCACAGCCGGCGTCTGTGGAGGGAGGTGGCAGAGGCCGTCACCGCTGCGGCCCTGACACCACGGACAGGCACCCAGTGCCACAAGAAGGTGAACGACCTCGTCAGAGCAGGCAGGGTGAGCCTCCCCCCCCCCCGCCCGATATCCATATCCCCCCTCCCCCATATCCCCCCTCCCCATATCCCCCCCTCCCCTATATCCCCCCCCTCCCCCATATCCCCCCCTCCACTATATCCCCCTCCCCCATATCACCTGATCACTGCCTGCGTGTCTAACCATGCATGCTTCATTGTGTATCGCAGGACCAAACGTCGAGGCACCCATCCCCGCAGATGCAGACCGCCCGCAGGATGCCCCTCGGAAGCCACGGGAGATGGAGAGACCCGGACCCTCCGGCATGCGACGCCCGCAGGATGTCCCTTGGAGACCACGGGAGACGGAGAGACCTGGAGCAACAGGGAGACGACGCCCCCGTCATGTGCGGGTGCGACGACGCAGGCGTGTGCCACCCAGCGACGAGAGGGGCAGCCACAGGCCCACGTCACAGCCGAGCCAGGACACCACTACCCAGGACACCACTACCCAGGACACCACTACCCAGGACACCCCTACCCGGGACAGCACTACCCGGGACAGTGCTACCCAGGAAGACGAAATACCGGACAGTGACTCAGAGTGGATGGGTGGAGACGAAACCCCACCCCAAAGTGCCATGGACTCAGAGTGGGACGAAGAGCACGACACAACGCCACTACTGTCACCAACACCCTCCACCATCGCAGAAACACTCACCTCGGTTGGGCACTTTAGAGATGAGGCGTCTGGTACACTCACTGGTGCGCACAACACAGCCGTCCCGGTACAGCAGGTGGAGGTAGGAGCAGCAGAGGGGCCGGGCGGTAGGAGGGCAGCCCAGCCCAAGCGAACATCTGCCGCCCAGATGGATCCCGGGTTCCTGGAGTTACCACACCCACACATAGATCCGATGCAACCACCGACCCGGAGACAAGCGAAGAGGGTGACGGCCGGCTTGCGGCGGCTGCAGTCACAGGTGGAGGAGTCCACCCGCGTCCAGGAGCTGGGAGTGGTGCCGGACATGCGTGCCTCCCAGGCCGACACCGCACGGGTGGCGTCCGCGGTGGAGGCAATGGGTGCGACGGTGTCAGACATGGGGAACGGTTTGCGAGGCCTGGGGCTTTCCGTGCAGGCGGCGTCTGTGGCCCAGGACATGGCTGCCCTCTCACAGGAGGCCATGAGCCAGTGCCAGCGCCAGATGGCAGAGGCGCTCAACGCCATGGCCCAGTCTCAGCAGGCCATAGCCCAGTCTCAGCAGGCCATAGTCCAGTCTCTGCACGCCATGGCCCAGTCTCTGCAGGCCATGGCCCAGTCGCAGCAGGCCATCGCTGAGGGCATCGGCGCCAGTGGCCATGTGCGAGCCGGCGTCGCACAGTCACAGACAGGGTTTGCCAACCCCCTGGGCTCCATGGCTGCAAACCTGCAGACCCCTATCGATACCAGCACGGGCCTCCAGGACTGGCAGCACCAGATGTGGGGGAGGCGTCGGATGGCCAGTCCGTTTGCATCCCCCACCCATGTAGAGGCCTGGGGGCCATCGGGCACCCCGAGGGAGGAGGAGGTGGTGTGGTCCGTCCCGGCTCCCTCTGTAGGGGAGGTCCCGGAACACCGCGACACCTCAGACTCCCCCCCCCCCTTCCGTCCCAGGTGCATCGGGTGGGCAACGGGCAGGACAGGCTGGCAGCTCGCCATCCCAGTCGCCCGGGCCGCAGCCTGGCCCATCTAGGCCAGGACGCCCCAGGAAACGGCCGCCAAAGGGATCCTGTGTCAGAGGGCAGGAATCACAGGAGTCCACCTCCAGTTCTGCTGTACCGTCTGGGGAACCACGTAGACGTAGTCAAAGGGCCCGTAAGGCCAAACAATTAGACACTGAGTAAGTTGGCACGGGTGCAGGGCACAGATAAGTTTTAGGGGCTAGGGCACGTGCATGAACTCCTTTGGTTATTAAAGTCAATGTTACACCTACAGAAGCTGCCTTTGTGCTCTGTCCAAAGCGTGCGGGGGTGTCATGTACGTTGAGCGCAAGTGTGTGTGTGAGGGGTGGTCTTACCTCAGCCCCAGGTGAGTCTGCCCCCTTCCCCCTGGGCCGCCATCAACATCCCCCCGGGCAGTGGACGGGACCGTGCGCTGCAGTGTCACAGCCGCATGCAGGGATGGTCCGGGTGGATGGTGGTACTGTGGCCATGGGTCAGACATAGTCCAACGATGTGGAGCCAGGAGCTCACTGCAGGGCGGGTTGTCATCATCCTCCATGGCCTGCAAGAGACACGCGTCCACCTGCAACTGTGTGAGCACGGCCGTTGTGCCGCAGGTGGATCGGCAATGGGGGGGGGGGGGTGGTGTGCATGCGGGAGGGGTTGGGGAGGGGGTGAGGGTGCTGGGTGGGTGGATGGGTGGGGGGTGTGGGTGGTCGGCTGTTGCCATGGTGTGCGGTCTGTGGCCATACTACCCGATTCCCTCGCCCATCTAGTCAGTGAAGCGGACGGCTATCAGTCTGTCCAGTGCCCGCTGGGCCAGCCGGTAATGGTGGACAGCCACCCGCCTGTGTCTAGCCCGTCTGCCCTGACCATTGCCCCCATCCCCCTCATCTGGGGAGGACTGCGCCTCTTCCTGCTGCTCCTCCACTCCGCCCTCCTCTGCCTGCGGCACATCGCCCCTCTGTTGGGCTATGTTGTGCAGGACGCAGCACACCACAATGATGCGGCCGACCCTATCTGACCGATACTGGAGGGCATCATTGTAGCGGTTGTCCGCCTCATTGTGTGGCCTCCGTATAGGCGTCATCAGCCACGATCGCAATGGGTAGCCCCTGTCGCCCAGCAACCAGCCCCTCAGCCGGGGATGGCGTCCCTCGTACATGCCGGGGATGGATGACCGCGACAACACGTATGAGTCGTGTACACTGCCTGGGTCACGGGCGCAGACGTGCAGGATCATCATGCGGTGGTCGCAGACCACCTGTATGTTCATCGAATAGGTCCCCTTCCTATTGGTGAACACGGCCCTGTTATCTGCAGGTGGCCGCACGGCGACGTGCATCCCATCAATCTCGCCCTGGACCATGGGGAACCCGGCCAAGTCAGAGAAGCCCACGGCCCGGGCATCTTGGCTGGCCCGGTCCACAGAGAAGCGGATGTAGCGGTGCGCCATGGCATATAGGGCATCTGTCACTGCCCGGATGCACCGATGCACCGATGTCTGCGATATGCCGGACAGGTCCCCACTCGGTGCCTGGAATGACCCCGTTGCATAAAAGTTCAGGGCCACCGTAACCTTGGCAGACACTGGGAGAGGGTGTCCCCCGCCAGTGCCACGCGGTGACAGGTGTGCCAACAGGTGGCAGATGTGTGCCACGGTTTCCTGCCTCATCCGGAGTCTCCTCCTGCATTCCCGGTCCGTGAGGTCCTGGTATGACTGCCGGGGCCGGTACACACGGGACGCCCTAGGGTGCCTCCGTTGCCGTGGGGCCGCGACGTCCTCCTCCCCCTCCTCGTCCTGTCAGTCAGGTGTCCCTCCAGCCTGGGCGGCTGCCGCCTGCCCCTCTGCAGCAGCCTGCGCCGCCTCTCTGGCACGCTCCTCATTCTCCTCCTCATCCAGGGCAACATAGACATTTGCGGCTGCCGCCACGACGGCCAACATCGCTGGATGATCGGAAAACATGACGGACTGGTTGGGGGTGGGGGGGGGGGGGGGGGGTGGGGGGAATGACGACATGTCATCATTGCCCATATCCCCTCCTTCCCCCCAGTCAGGTGGCATGGACCGCATGGGTCCAACTGTTGGAGGCTGGCACCTGGCCAGGTGGACCAACTCACTTGCCCTCGCATCCCCCGCCCCGGCACAGACTCCACGCCCCCCATCCTCCTCCCCGGCACGGACCCCCCATCCTCCTCCCCAGCACGGACCTCCCATCCTCCTCCCCGGCACGGACCCCCCCCCAACCCCCTCCCCGGCACGGACCCCCCCATCCTCCTCCCCGGCACGGACCCCGCCCCATCCTCCTCACCGGCACGGACCCCCCCATCCCCCTCCCCGGCACGGACCCCCCCCATCCCCCTCCCCGGCACGGACCCCCCCATCCCCCTCCACGGCACGGACCTCCCATCCTCCTCCCCGGCACGGACCCCCCCATCCTCCTCCCCGGCACGGACCTCCCATCCCCCTCCCCGGCACGGACCCCCCCCCCCCATCCCCCTCCCCAGCACGGACCTCCCATCCCCCTCCCCAGCACGGACCCCCCCATCCTTCTCCCCGGCACGGAAACCCCCCCACACCCCCCTCCCCGGCACGGACTCCCCCATCCCCCTCCCCGGCACGGACCTCCCATCCTCCTCCCCGGCACGGACCCCCCCATCCTCCTCCCTGGCACGGACCCCCCCCTCCATCCCCCTGCCCAGCACGGACCCTCCCCCCCCCCCATCCTCCTCCCCGCACGGCCCCCCCACCCCATCCTCCTCCCCGGCACAGAACCCCCATCCTCCTCCCCGGCACGGACCCTCCCCCCCCCATCCTCCTCCCCGGCACGGACACCCCTTCCTCCTCCCCGGCACGGACCCCCCCTATCCCCCTCACCGACACGGAGCTCCCCCACCCCATCCTCCTCCCCGGCACGGACCCCCCCATCCTCCTCCCCGGCACGGAGCCCCCACCAATCCTCCTCCCCGGCACGGACCTCCCATCCCCCTCCCCGGCACGGACCCTCCCATCCTCCTCCCCGGCACGGACCCGTCCCCCCGTCCCCCTCCCGGCACGGACCCCACCATCCCCCTCCCCGGCACGGACCACCCATCCTCCTCCCCGGCACGGACCTCCCATCCCCCTCCCCGGCACGGACCCCCCCCCCATCCCACTCCCCGTTACGGACCTCCCATCCCCCTCCCCGGCACGGAGCCCCCCCCCCATCCTCCTCCCCGGCACGGACCTCCCATCCCCCTCCCCGGCACGGACCTCCCATCCTCCTCCCCGGCACGGTCCCCCCCCATCCCCCTCCCCGGCACGGACCCCCCCCATCCTCCTCCCCGGCACGGAACCCCCCCCCCATCCTCCTCCCCGGCACAGACCCCCCCATCCTCCTCCCCGGCACGGACACCCCCCATCCCCCTCCCTGGCACGGACCCTCCCCCATTCTCCTCCCCGGCACGGAGCCCCCCCCCATCCTCCTCCCCGGCACGGACCTCCCTTCCCCCTCCCCGGCATGGACCCCCCATTCTCCTCCCCAGCACGGACCACCCCCCATCCCCCTCCCCGGCACGGACCCCCCCATCCCCCTCCTCGGCACGGACCTCCCATCCTCCTCCCCGGCACGGACCCCCCGCCCATCCCCCTCCCCGGCACGGACCTCCCATCCTCCTCCCCGGCATGGACCCCTTATCGTCCTCCCCGGCACGGACCCCCCTCCCGGCACTCCCCCAGAGCCCAACCCACTCTAACCACCCCCCCCGCCGCACACACACACACAAAACCCTACACACACCTCTCCCCCACACATTCAGACTGCGGCCACGCCATCGCCTGCCCAGCGGCCAACCCCCCAGGCCGTCACTCACCTCCACGCTGGTTGGCGTGAACCTGGAGCACAGGTTCACGCCGATGAAAAGGAGGTTTGATTTACGTCGACGTGACCGGTCATCACGTCGACGGGACTTCGGCCCACCCGGAAGGGAGAATATCGGCAGGCCCAAAATCGGCTGCCTTGCGCACACCCGTGCCATTCTCCGACGTCTGCGGTGCCATTAACGCCCCGCCGACTTTTCTCCCTTCGGAGACTTCGGCAACTGGCGGGGCGGGATTCACGGCGGCCAACGGCCATTCTCCGACCCGCTGGGGGGTCGGAGAATGATGCCCCTGAAGACTACCGGTAACTTAAATCTTAATTGAAAGTTATTTAAACAATTCCAGCTCTATTTAGAAGCTCACGACTTAAATACAGCCTCTGAAGCTAGACGCATAGCTTTGCTTCTGTCCCTGGCAGGTCAGCAAGCTATCTAAATTTATAATTTGTTCATTTTTGCTGAAGGCGAAGATAAAAGTAAATTTGGGTGATTGTCGCAAAAGTTGATGATCATTGCAAAATGCAAACCAATGAAATTTTGGAACGATTCAGATTTCACAAGCGTTTACAAAAGAATGGAAAATCATCACTTGCTTTATCACTGATCATAAACCTTTAGCCCAGACTTGTAATTTTGCTGATTTGCACGACTCTCTAATCAGAGATCAGATTGTTTATGGAATAACGGACGAAAGTCGAAGAGAGCTCTATTACGGCAAAATGATTTCACTTTAAAAATTGCTATCGAAAAGTGCATCTCAAATGAGCAGAGTAAAAACCAATACTTAGAATTTTATCCACGAGAAAAAGGCGGGAAAGTCCACCACGATGTTGAGAAAGTTAAAATGTTGTCGCAGGCATCAAAGAAGCACGTTTGAGACGGCAGCTATCTTGCGCATGCACATTCCAACTCGGGACATGCGCAGTTCGTACTGAAATGCAAGACTCCGCAAAAGAAGTCTGCGCATGCGAACATCACTCATGAGTCAGAAAGACGACATCATGACATGCTACAGATGTGGTAACGCCCACATAAAGGGGAATTGGCCTGCTCAAGGAAAACGCTGTTTAAAGTGTTCACTTTGCTTCTCAGTGCAAATCATCAGCAAATTTTCTCCCAACCACACAGAAAAAGTATTACAATGTAAGATCAATTGAAAAACATGAAAGAATAAATTCACAACAGAATTTTTCAGACAAAGATGAAAGTTTTTCTTTGGAAAACACATTTTTTGTTGGAGTCATTGAAGCATCAACAAAGACAGATCTTCAAGCGCAAACTCAAATCATCAAGCAACAGTAAAAAATCTCCAGGCAACAAAGAAGTTTCCTCAGAAAGTAAACATCATTAGTAATGACAATGAAGGGACGCTGACCATGCATATTAACAACAGCCCTATAGTTTTTAAGCTGGACACTGGCGCTTCCGCCAATTTGCTCAACTGTCAGGATATATCGTCTATCCATAGGGATTACAAGATTTTACCTGCGGCATGCACACTTAAAGATTATAATGCCAATCAGATTGTGTCACATAGTTCATGTCATTTAACAGCTCTCAATAGAGACATTCAGAGATCACTGCATTTTGAGATCGTGGATGACAACAGATCTTCGTTATTAGGTGCTCAGGCATGCAAGGAGTTGCAGTTAATTCAAAGGATTTTCCTGAACACATAGACCATATCTGAGACATCGAGATCAGAAAGTGACATTCAACAGTTACTCAGTGAATACCCTGATGTTTTTCATGCTATGGGCACATTGCCATATCAATATAAAATTCTGCTAAAAAAGGATGTGAAGCCTATCATCCATCCACCTGGAAAAGTACCAGCACCTCTAAGAGAAAGATTGAAAGAAGAACTAATGAGATTGCAATCTCACGGAATCATATCCAAGGTAACACAGCCGACCGATTGGGTTAGTTCCCTGGTCTGTGTAACAAAACCGTCAGGAGATATCAGAATTTGCATGCATCCTAAGGATCGCAGCTTAACAAGAATATACGTCGAGAACATTATCCTATTCCCAAAAGAGAAGAAATTACTTCTGAAATGTCAAATGCCAAAATTTTCACAAAGTTCGATGCCTCACAAGGTTTCTGGCAGATGCAGCTTGACGACGCAAGCAGGTTCCTCTGTACATTCAACACGCATTTGGAAGGTACTGCTTTAATAGGATGCCCTTTGTTATCATCTCTGCATCAGAGATTCTTCATAGAATTATGGAGCAGATGATCGAGAACATTGAAGCTGTTTGAGTCTACGTAGGTAACATCATTATCTGGTCTACCACTGAAGAAGAGCACATTGCAAGGCTCAGGAAAGTATTTAAACGCATACATCAGTATGGTTTAAAGTTAAACCAATCAAAGTGCACATTTGCAACTTCATCATTAAAATTTCTTGGTGATAACATCACAGCCAATGGTATCAAACCAGCCAAAGAGAAGATTGAAGCCATTAAGAAAATGCAGCAACCGAAAGACAAGAAAGCTGTACTAAGGTTTCTTGGTTTTGTCAATTTACTAGGGAAGTTCATATCCAATCTATCTTCCAGAACTATTGCACTACGTCAATTAATAAAGAATTTGAGTGGACACCACGTCACAATGCAGAATGGCTGGACCTTAAACAACAACTAATACAGGCTCCAAGCTTGAACTTTTTCGATCCAACGAAGCCCATAAAAATCTCGACTGATGCAAGTCAAAAAGGCATAGGTGCAGTCTTACTCCAGCAAGTCAACCATAGCAATTGGGTTCCCATTGCATATACATCAAGAGCCAAGACAATAACAGAGTGCAGATATGCGCAAATTCTTAGGACTCGTCACTGGTATTTTGAAATTTCATGATTATGTTTATGGTCTACCTAAATTCACAGTTGAAACTGACCATCGTAAATATCATTGATAAAAATTTCAATGATATGACCCCAAGTTACAGAGAATAATGATGAAATTAAAGAGATATGATTTCACTCTAATCTATACTCCGGGTAAAGCGTTAGTTATTGCAGACACACTTTTGAGATCTGTCAACACAGAAATTTGACAGATGGAATCAATCAATGATATAGAAGCTCATTTACAACTATTCAGTGACACACTTCCTGCATCAGAGCAAAAACTGAAGCAGATACGTGAAGAAACACAGAAGGATGTAACTTTAAGTAGAGTGATCCATCATCTACAGCATGGATAGCCAAAAGGACACTGTCCACAATCCCAAAGTATACAAGCTGAACTGACAATATTAGACGGCATAATATTGAGAAATGATAGAATTGTCATTCCGGAAAGTCTCAGGTCAGAAATGCTAAGCAAACTTCATGAAGGACATTTCAGCATCGAGAAGTGCAAACGAAGAACGAGGCAAGCAGTCTACTGGCCGTGTATTAACAAGGACATTGCAGAAATGATTATGTTCAACATGTCAGAAACATCAACCTTCTCAATGCAAAGAAACGTTACAACAACATGACATTACTACGTCACCAAGGGTGAAAGTAGGAATAGACTTATTTCATTCATTTGGAAAAGACTACATTCTTGTGGTTAACTACTATTCCAATTTTCAGGAAGTAGTGAGACTACCTTATCTCACCTCTACAGCTGTGATCAAAGCATGTAAATACATTTTTGTGAGACATGGCATACTGCAAACTGTTATGTCAGATAATGGTCTGTGCTTTGCAAGCTGGGAGTGGATGGAATTTTCAACAACATACAATTTCAGTCACAATACGTCAAGTCCTCATTTTCCACAATCAAACGGAAAGGCGGAAAAAGGTGTACATATTGCAAAACAATTGTTGAGTAAAGCTAGACATTCTCAAACAGATTTCTACTCCGCTTTATTATCCTACAGAGCCTCTCCATTGAACTCAGGCTTATCACCAGCACATATGTCGTATAATTGCGACATTAAAACAACATTACCTCAAATTCATGATCCTGATCAACTTCATGTTTTGAAGAAAATTCATCACCAACATGAGAAACAAAGAAATTACTACGACCAACATGCAAAAACACTAAAACCTCTTGTAGCAGATGATGTTGTAAGAATCAGACTTCCTGATGGAGGTTGGTCTAACATTGCTATGGTTCTCAGACAAATCTCAACTAGATTCTACCTGATCAAAACGTCAGACAGTGAACTGATTAGAAAATACTACGTGATCTTTTAAAAGTTCAAATTCACAAACCAATTTTTCCAGATCTAAACTTACACCTATCTGTAACCAGGCATGTACAAAAACAACAATCTGTTCAAACAGAACAACAGGACATTAAAGTTTCTGCCTCTCCAATCAAACTGAAAAGATCTACAAGACATAGAACAAAACCAAATCATATGAATTTAATTTTTAAGTGATTCATAATTTGCTATCCTATGCATACCAGAATACTGCATTTCTCATGTACAATTTTCTTTTTATGTAAATAGAAAAGTGTAGCACAGAAAAAAGGGGATGTAGTGATCTCTGTATGTGTTAATACATGTTCAGTTAATGTAAAGTCAGTACAGACAGATGATCACTAGATGGCAACACTAACAGGACCTATAAAAGGAGTTTCCCACTCTTTCTGAGTTAATGCATGTGTGGAGAACAGCTAGAGTGAAGACGTGATCAGAGTGTAATGTATTATTATAATTGTTAATGTAATCTAAATTTACTAACTTGTTTTACTAGTTTAGTATTAAAGTGAAAGAACTCACTAGTTTATTATATATTACTCAATAAACATTTTGTCATCATCTGGAAGATTTTTGACTATTTCTCATCAGAATTCAATACAACTCGGCAAGGCAAAAGAATAATATTTATACTACAATTTAGTAATATAACAGGTGATGGGGTCTTTGGAGGCAAGGGCAGTGTGGTGAGTCTCGGTGGCCCTCCTCTTACCTTTGATCATAAATGAGGGAGCCACCCTCCAGACCACTCCCCAGGAGCATGCGAGCAAAACCAACAAGGGTTTGCTTTACAGGCTTCCCATGTGGCGACTGCCCCTGCCCCCCCCCACCCCTGCTGCTGGTTGAATACCATTAATTGCCCACTTCAAAGAGTCAATTGACATCTGTGGGATGGTCACTCGTCAGTGGGTAAGACTTTCAGCCTCAAACATAATTTGAAGGCAGCAGGATCTTTATGCGGCACCCTCTTGCCCAATTAATGCCTCCCTGCTGTGGTGTTCTTTGTATTGCTTATTTCAGGGTGGTTGGCCATTTATTAAAACTACTAATTTGGATCCGACACGAACTCCTAAAGAACACACAGTTGATTAATAACATTTAACTATTCTCATCTACAGCTAATCTTAATAATGATATAAGCTATGATCTGCTCTCACTTACTCTATTTGTACTTCTGACTCTCTCCAGCTAACTCCTGCACACACTCTCCCCACAAGGCTTAGCAACACTGCCTTATATATTTGTAACTGTAGCTCCCTCTAGTGGCAACTCCAGGCACTTCATTAATCCTTGCAGTTCTGACAGCTATGATAATACCACATCTGCTTCCAAAACTGCCAGGTTCCACCTTATGTGGAAAGCTCTAGACTTGTATTTTGATCATTAAAATTGTCCTTTGTGAATAGAATCCATAGAATCCCTACAGTGCAGAAGGAGGCCATTCAGTCGATCAAGTATGCACAGACCCTCGGAAAGAGCGCTGTACATAGAGGGCAGCACGGTAGCCTTGTGGATAGCACAATTGCTTCACAGTTCCAGGGTCCCAGGTTTGATTCCGGCTTGGGTCACTGTCTGTGCGGAGTCTGCACATCCTCCCTGTGTGTGGGTGGGTTTCCTCCGGGTGCTCCGGTTTCCTCCCACAGTCCAAAGGTGTGCAGGTTAGGTGGATTGGCCATGATAAATTGCCCTTAATGCCCAAAATTGCCCTTAGTGTTGGGTGGGGTTACTGGGTTATGGGGATAGGGTGGCAGTGTTGACCTTGGGTCGGGTGCTCTTTCCAAGAGCCGGTGCAGACTCGATGGGCCGAGTAGCCTCCTTCTGCACTGTAAATTCTATGATAATCTTTGATAATCTATGACATAGGCCCGCTCCCCTCCCCTATCCCCTAAACCCAGCGCATTGACCACAGCCAATCTACCAAACCTGCACATTTTGGACACTAAGGGACAATTTAGCATGGCCAATCCACCTAGCTTGCACACCTTTGGACTGTGGGAGGAAACTGGTGCAGCTGGTGGAAACCCATGCAGACAGAAGGAGAACGTGCAAACTCCACACAGACAGTCAACCAAAGCCCAAATCGAACTTGAGTTCCTAGCATTGTGAGGCAAAAGTGCTAACCACTGTGCCAACCCAAGGGATATTACATTCTATTTTATGCAAAGTTTGCATTTTTTATAACATGAAAATAAGACACTTCATGGCAGATAAAATATTCCAATTGGCACATTTGAAGTTATTTTTTGATCTGATGACAAATGAGAGAACTTCCCCAAATTGAGATTGAACCAATGTACGAATGAATGTTGTAATAAATGCTGCCAGGGTAAAGACCCGTTACACAGGTGTGATTCAATAATTTTCTCACAAGGGCCATGATGTCATTACAATCATTATTCACTCTGCAACTACTGCCAGAAATCCCCACATCAGGCACAGTACAGCGAGAGTACTAATCTTGCAAAGGGTTTAAGTGAAGTGGCAAGAATTACCGAGCTTTCGCTCTGATAGACAGCCAGTGTGAAATTGGCAACATTTTTAACTTATTGTTTTTGGACAAAGCTACAATTATTTATATTAGTCCATGACTCACTTGTGAACACAGTGGTATCTTGGGCCAGAGCTGTCCAGTCAGTTTAGTATTTTAATATTTCATATTCACAAAGACGCCTTTTGTGTTAGCAAAAAGGTTACAGACGGCATAAGTGAGAATATCGAAGTGTACTCGACACTTGTAACACGACCTATTAAAAGGATCCTCTTTTAACAATTATTTTCAAAATGTCTATTTTCATAATCCCACATTCATATATCCATCAGAGATAATGGTATCCAGTTTGTTACACTAATGAGGTCTACCCTTTATGAATCTGCTTTGACTGCTTGTACGATAAAGTGAGCGTTTTGTTTGTTCTTTGTTGTGCTTCCTCTAAGTCTCAACTAATCATTATATCAAATGCTTTTCCACATGAAGAGAATAAACTTTAGATCTTATTGAAAGACTTTTTCAGAAGCAGTTTCCTTTGCTTCAAAACTCACCATTGTTTAGAATTGCTGATATACTGAGTACTTAAACGTCCAGTTATCGGATCGGATGGCACAATCAAGACCATTTTCAACAGCCGCAAACTAATCAAGTCAAGATTTTTGGAGGAATTCTGTGACACAAAGTGGAGGGACCATGGAACCCGCTGCCACATGGAGTGCTTGAAGTAGAAAGCATTGATGTGCTTAAGGGGGAGTTTTCATGGGAAAACAAGGGAGGAGATAGGGGTGAAGAATGGGCAAAGGTCATGACAGGAGAAGGATTCTCGCGTGGAGTGCAGATACTGACATAGACCTGTTTGAGTGCTGTGGATTTTATGTAATTTCGCCCCAGTAAGATAAATGAGCATCTCACTCAAATTTCAATTCAATTTTTTGTGCATATAACATGATATTATATAAATTATGTGTTCATTTTCTGTAACAAATTGAATTGTGATGTTGTGAAGTGGGCATTAGTTTATCTTTATTTGTCACTTTTTCTGCACAAACTGCATGACCTCATTGACTTGTCTGAGGCTGTGCTGAAGGCATGTTGGTATTCCTCTTCCTGGTGAAGAGGATGATGAATATTTTCTCTGTATCATGTCATACCTTATTCATCAGTGCTTGCTGCTGACATTGGTTAAGGAAAGTGGAAGAGCATTCTGTTCCCCAATATTGAAGTCCTATACTTCCATGAGCACCACCAGTGGAAGAAACAGCAAACATGTGAAGTTTATGCCATCAAACCATCAACAATGGCCTAACAGTTGCAGAGTTATTGGGTGGAATCCTCTCTCCTTTTTCCCTAATGGGATGGCTGGACAATTTTTGGGTTGGGACCCCAGGGACCCCATTTTCCAAAAGAGCATGCTTGCCAAAGCTCTTTGAGCCATAGTGTTGTCAGCCTGCTTTGAGGCTCCCTGACACATTTAGTAGGGCAGGCATGAAGCTGAGCCCATTTTATCAAAGGAAAGATTTTTGATTAAAGAGGCCATAGTTTACAAAAGTTCACCAGAAATTGGATGCTTCAGGCTGCGGTAACTACAGGAATAGAGAGAAGACCAGGAAGGTTTTTCTCCATGTCTCTTATTCTTACCTGGAGGTCCTATTGTGGCATCTGAGGGACTTCAATGAGGTGAGCTCTCCCAAGGATGGGAGGAAGAGGACAACCTCTCCTACCAGGCAGGCAAGCATCAAAGTCAGCACCAGAAGACAAGACCCTCCAACCTGGTGACAGCACACCGAGGGAAGTTAGGACTTCAAGTGGGCAGGACAAACAAGGGGCATAACACTTTCAGGCACCAGGACCAATATTCTGGCTTACCCAGAATTCCTCTGCCTCAGGTCCACACACCTTGCGTCTCCACTCCTTCCTCTCTCTCCAGGCAACTCAAATCTTCATCTGAGTAGTTGAGAGTCACACAACCTCAGTCCATTCCTCTCGTACGCGTACCTCATAGGCACCCTCCACAAAAGTTGCCCATCCTTCTTCTCCGCACAAGCCATTTTCTTGATTTCTAGCCATTCAGAAGAGCACATAAAACTTGGCAAGAGACAGGGAACCAGTGGGAGGGTGACCCTCCAATGACCTGCACCTGATTGGCCATTGATAATGTACGTCCGGCTGGCCCACTAGAAAGAAGATCCCTTTCCAGGAGGCAGCAGGCATCAGCAGCGACGTGCCGTGAGTGTCGGAGCCTCATTGAGGCACTGGTGCTGAGACTTGCTGAGAGAGCTGGCCTTCTTCATGTAAGCCTGTGCAGGGACCTCAACTTCTTCCATCTGTTCTTGGTGTCATAGTATCATAGAATCATAGAATTTACAGTGCAGAAGGAGGCCAGTTGGCCCATCGAATCTGCACCGGCCCTTGGAAAGAGCACCCCACTAAAGCACACAACTCCTCCACCTAATCCCCTTAACCCAGTAACCCCAATTAACCTTTTTTTTTGGACACTAAGGAGAATTTATCATGGCCAATCCACCTAACCCGCATATTTTTGGACTGTGGGAGGAAACCGGAGCACCCAGAGGAAACCCACGCACACACGGGAGAACGTGCAGACTCCACACAGACAGTGACCCAAGCCGGGAATCGAACCTGGGACCCTGGAGCTGTGAAGCAACTGTGCTACCGTGCTACCGTGCTGCACATTCCCTCTGTCCTGTACAGGGGCATGGAATTGAGGGGAAGGCAGTTATCACTGTTGCTGCTCTAGAGTAGTTGGCTGTGCTGTGACCTCTTCTCTTGCCTCTCAGCAGCAAGATGAAGCTGCATAAGCTGCTCCCATGCTGCAGTGGCGGCTGGCAGCAGAGAAGGGCAGCTGTAGGTGTGTTGCCTTCAATATAATTGACGATCACCTATCAAGCAGTGAACACACTCTCCGAGGGAAGAAGCGTTTTGAACAGCAGTCTCTCAAATAGCATGGCTGGAATTCTTCAGTTTAACTGATCCAAGCCTTTCCAGCTTGTCAGTTTCACTGAAGAACCTCCTCCCACTATGCACTTGCCTCGGTGACCTGTGGGAAAAGTGCAGACATAATGTAATGGGAAAGCAGTAATTCCTAGACAGGCCCTTTTAATCTATTTCCAACCAGAACTACAAGGGTTGCAATGTAGGGCTCTGAACACATCCCAGGGAAAGTTGGAAAAGGGTCCTGACCCAATGTCACTTTCCGGGGCTTCCTCACACAACAGCATCTGAACCCTCCGGCACTGAGCTGGGAAAATTTGTCCATTGTGCTTGTTACAAATAACTGTCTAGGTTCAATTCATCCAAGAGCGGTAGTCAGCACAGAGTTTTCCAAAGTAGTGGCATTTTTAAAAAGTAACACCATGTAAAATCATCATAGTTCCAGAGGCTACTCTCCCCTTTGAGAGAGAGCTGACCGGTGGTGATTTAACCCGAGGGTCACCACACCTCAGGCGAGGGACAAGATTGAGAAGGCGGTACCTTCCTGATAACCTCAGCTGGGAATTGAAACCGTGCAGTTGGCATCGTTCTTCATCACAGATGAGTTGTCCAACCACCTGTGCTAACCAACCTCCCTGATTCTATGTAAAGTATGTTTAAAAGGCAAATATTGTTAGACAGCCACCATCTCGAGTTTGAAATACAGAAAACGTTTGCATGTTAGTTCTGAGAAGTAGCTCTATTTTTCCTCTCAACCTTTTTACTGCAGAGGAGAAAGAACAGAAAGACATTCCAAAGCATCTCCCAACTAACTAATGCCTTGAGAGCAGGAGACAGCTTTGCAAAATGAGATAGATCAATATATCAGAGATTTTACTCTCCTAACTGTTCTCTTCACTCTAAAAGAACCATATGAAATGAAATGAAATGAAAATCAAAGTACCATATTTTGATAGGAGTCCAAGAAGTTGAGTAAAGAAATTGGAATACAACATTGCAGCAAGGGTAGCAAGAGTGTAAAAAAATATTTCTAAGAAAATGCTTCCAAAGAAATCATAGATGCTCTTGAAGGGCTTTCATCAATTGCACAGCATGTGAACAAAGAAGTGATCCCAAAATTAATACACAGCTGTTTTCACTCATCAAATTCTAGGCTGAATATAATACCACATTAAGCTTCAGCGGACTGGGGGGAAGTTCCACTCTGCAAGTCTTCAGTCTGGCTGAAGATTAGGTGGGAAACTATGCCATACTGTGATAATATGGAGAGGATGAGGAACATGAAAGAATGGCAAAGGAATGAAAAACGGAACTGAAAATAATGAAGAAAAAAAGGGGGGATGAGAACAAATGAGAGTTACGAAGGGGCATTGTCAATGAATTGTGACTAAGAAGGGAAGGAATAAAGATAAGAGAGGAATAAGATAAGAAACGAAGGAGAGTTCATGAAGAACAAGAAAAGGAGAGGAAAGAGGGAAGAAATGAAAGAGGAAATGGGAAAAGGAAAAAGACAGGTGTAAAAAAAGAATGGAATGGAACGTGAGAAAGAAACCACAAGCGAAGGGACAATGACAGAATGAGAGAGAGAGAGAATATAAAAGAGAGGAAACAAGCAAAATAGAAGAGATAATGAAAGAGAGGATAAATAGATTGAAAGAGAGGAAATAATAAAATGCAAACCAGAATTTAAGTAAAAATGTAGAAATAAAGCATGTCAAGAATAAGAATGATCAGTTAGTTCTTAAAGTTTGTTGCATGGTACACTTGCAGTTAACAGCGGAATTATTACTTTGCACAGTAACATATTATATTTACAACTTCTGGCTCTATTGGCATATCATTTATTTTTCCATCTCAAGTAATTTGGCCCTCTTGGTCAAGAATGATGACACTATCTTCTTTGTACTTCTTCCAAAATCGGGTCTAGGACTTAATTTGGAATAATACAAGTAGACAACTAGTTCAATGTTACCCAACATTAGGCTTCTGAAAAATAATTGTTAGTAAGCAGAGAGGAATGTGCAGGCCACCAAATTCCTCCTCCTCGATGTGTCAGAGGGAGCACTACTTGAAAAAGGCATAAAGCTAACAATTACTGTAAAGACTAATGTAATTATTTTAAACATCTTTTCTAGCTTGTGCCATTTGGCAAGATACAAGTATTTGTGAGCTTAACACTTCTGTCAACAGAATGTTCCTATTATCAACATTCTGTCAAATAAAAATCCATGTAAAAACACAGCAAGCAATAATATGATGCAAACGTGTTTATAATATATACAGAACTATTTATAAACTGGTAAACCACTGCATGGGGTCTGGAATAATGGAGAATACTTTACTTGATGTATCTTCAACTGGAAGTGTTGCTTTTCATTAATGACATTACGTACACCCACCATAGTTTCAGTGCAGTGTCGATAGAAAATGAACTTTGCTGAAGGTGTACGCTTAAGTGAGACTGAGAAAGCGATCTTGAAATTTATTGTCTAATCTCAATGCTCATGTTGCATTACAGCAATCTTGCACCTTATGCCATGCTTTCAATCATTATTCTCTGTTAATAAAGTGCACAAACTCACATGCTAGTTGTGGTGTATATGTACAAAAACAACATTAGAAATTTAGCCCAATTCAAATCCCAAATTAAACATGTTTGGAGGAACTGATGTTCTAAAATTTGATGATTGCTGTTTTAGTGGCAAATTCCTTGCCAGGGTGCACACTTGTCAGGAAAAGGAAAAGCTGCTGTAAAAATTAGTACAAACTGAGGGAGAATAGTCCACATAGAATTATCCTTTTGTGGTCCTTCTAGACAGGTTGCCAAAATAATTCAATACACTCACCGCTTGAAAGGTAGTAGAGACAGAACCCTTTAACTCATCTGAAAGGTGTCTGGATATGTACCTGAAGCACCTCAACTTCCAGGACTATGGAGCAAGTACTGCAAAATGGGATTACATAAGGAGGCTTACTTTTGGCTGGCACAGTTAGGATGGGCGGAGTGGCCTCCTTCTGTGCCCTAAATATTCCTACATTTTCACAATATCTGAAAAGGACAAATGCAGAGGGATTTGGGAGCGGGCAGGGGAGTGGCAGTATATGAATTGCTTCTTAGGAGAGCCAGCATTCACACAATGGGCCAAATGGTCACCTTCTGTGCTGGAATGGTTGTAGGGTCTGAATTTTCAGCATGATAGTGGCCTGTCCCCATTATCTGAGTAGATGGGGAACACATCCTCAACGACCCCAGCAGCCCCGATTCCACATTACACTCCATTCCATATTAGTGTTGATTGGCATAAGGCGGAACTTCCACCCTTACTGGGAGAAATTTCTGCCTCGGAGATCTTCAGTCCTTCCGAGCTCTCCAGTCCCTCCAGGCTAAGCGCTGCTGTGGTTGAAATATACACTGTAGGGAGTTGCCCAGCACTAAGTACCAAGAACCAGAGGACAAGATAAATGACAGGGCTCCAGGGCAGGGAGCTTGAGGGAGCATTGGGGGGAGAGGGGGATTGGAGTCTTGGGGAGGGGGGGAGGTACAGCCCGGAAATCTGGAGATCCTGGACCTTAACGGAAGGCCACCCCCAGTCAGAAGGGGGTTTCTGATGGGGGTGCCTCTCTCCCACCATCTCACCCCACCTTCCCCCCAAGATCCAGCTATGTTAATTTATGCACTCCCATCCCCCCAAGATCTAGCTATGTTCATTGATGCACCCCCATCCCCTCTAAAATTTGAGGCTGGGTGGGAAAAGGCCCTTAAGTGGCCATTAAACTGACACTTAAGGGTGTTAATTGGGGCAAAGGGCTGACTGCCCTATCAAGGCATTGCCCATCCCACCGTAAAATCGTTAGCAGTGTCTGGGTGGGTGGGAACCCAGAGAGAATCTCCTCCAAGCAATTTCACTCTCCGACCCTCCACTTCAGAACCCAGTTGTGGTGGAAATTGTGGAGAGGGGGGGGAGGGGGAGACAATAGAATTCAGGCCTATGATTCTATTCTATGATTCAATGTGTTATGAAATGTTTGGGAGTTACAGACTATCTAAATTCAAGTATTTTCTTTTTAATGTCAATCATGTCATGCTTACTCGCCCTAATTATTGTCCGTGAATACCGAAGCCTACTTCAAATGCACCAATTTTATCCTCACTTCAAGCCAATGCTGAACGCTGAATAATGAGCAGTAGGAACATGATAAATTCAACAAATAAATGTTTCTTTTTCACTCGGTTAAATGCGTACTGTACAGGTTTGCTGTTAGCTTTTTTGGCAGCAGCTTGATCAATCAAGACAAATATTATGAAGAAACCAGTCAAAATACGAAGAAGGAGTAACTAAGCTTGCATGATGTTGTAATTCATCACTTTATGGCTCAATCAATAGAATAAAGTGCTCTGCAGATCAATTTATTACAGAGTAACATGAAAACAATGTCTTCACATAACTGAAACGAGCTTCTGCAAGATCATTGATGTGCTCTATATTTTCTTCCATGCTTTCTGGATGAATTTCAAGTGTTTAAGACTTGAAAGTGCATTTTACATTTTTTTTAAACAGTCCATTGTGCAACATGTTGCTGAGATAATTATGCCGTTAAATACACTCATTCTTTGAGAATGATGCTGATCCCATTTGACCGCAATGATTCTTTACAAATTTACATCATTTTCTATGTAACCATTAGCATTATGATTTAATGTGAATTCTGCAAACATTGAGTGCAGCCTGGGAAAACAAATGTTTGCAGTTTGCCACTAATTTGTTTTCTGATCTGTGCCAGGAGGGGGAACACCTAGCAAAAGCCCAAGAAGAAAAGTGAACCAAAAATAAAAACAGACAATGCTGAATAAAATCAGCAGATCTAGCAGTATCTGTGGCGAGAAACAGAGTTGACGTTTTGAGTCTAAATGACCCCTCTACAGACTTTTAGATCTGAAACGTTAACTCTGGGATTCTCTGGCATCCCAGCCACTTGTTTCTTGCTGGCAGGGGCAGCGCGCCGTTCGCTGCCAGCAGTATCCTCTGCTCCCACAATGGGAATTCCCATTCAACCACCCTAAGCCACCGGGAAGCCCGCAGGAGGGGGTGCACTGCCAGTGGGGCAAGAGAATCCCGCCGACGTGAATGGCGGGAGAATTCCAGCTTCTGTTTCTCTCTCTCCACAGATGCTGCGACCCGCTGAGTTTATCCAGAATTTCTGTTTTTATTTCAGATTTCAAGCAGCTGTGGTATTTTGCTTTTATCTGAAAATTGCTCTTCCAAAGCTCTCAGTTCCAAGTTCAAAAGTACTATTGGCAGAAACCTCTCCTCGCCAAACATTCATACAGGCAGGGGTTGACTTATCAATGAGTAAGAAAATCTAACAGGAAGCACCCAAAGAACAAGAATGATTTCGAAAAAACAAAGGTGTAGCAGCTCTGATTTGGTATAACAAAGATCATCATGTAACTTGGAAAAATCAATGCAACAAAAATGCAACAGGACTGCTTTGCGACTAGAGTAGCTGTACTTCAAATTGTGACCCTTTCAGTCTTCTTGTCCATCTAAAATAACTATTCGGACAGAACTTCTGTTTGGTATCGAGACATGGCCTTGAAATACTGTTCATTGCTATTCATCTTTAACATTAACAAAATATCAATTGTAAAGAGTAGCGGTATTGTCGCTGGACAAGTAACCCGGAGTGCCAGGGTAATGCTCTGGGGACCCGGGTTCGAATCCCACCACAGCAGGTGGTGGAATTTGAATTCAATAAAAATCTGGAATCAAAAGTCTGGTGATGACCATCAAACCATTGTGGGTTGTCTTAAAAAACTCCATCTGTTTCATGAATGTCCTTCAGGGAAGAAATTTTGACAGTCTCGCCTGATACAGCCTAAATGTGACTCCAGACCCACAGCAATATGGTTGATTCTTAAATGCCCTCTGAAATGACTCAGTAAGCCACTCAGTTGTATCAAACTGCTACCAAGTCAATAAAAATTAATAAAACCACGACAGAGCACTCGGCATCAACCTTGGCACTGGAAATAACAATGGCAAACACAGCCCTGTCAACCTTGCAAACGTTACCTCACTAGCATCTGGGGGCTTGTGCCAAAATTGGGAGAGCGGCAGGAAAATGTGAAGTTATAGGGTGGGATTCTTAGTTTCCGAGACATGGGGCGTCATTCTTCGCCGGCGGGAGTCTCCGTTTTGCCGGCGCCCGGGGGTTTCCCGACGGCGTGGGGCTGCCCCACAATGGGAAACCCCATTGAACGGCCGGTGTAACGGAGACTCCCGCCGGCCGGTCGGGGCAGAAATGTGGCGGGGCGGGTAGGAGAATTTCGCCCTAGCAGCGCCGAATTCGTGGAGTTCCATGACAGCAAATCTGGTGGAGCACCTGGACCGATTCTGCTACTGTTGAGGGGCTAACACCGGCGCCATGTGGAACACAATTGATTCCAAAGAGAAACGGTGCAGGATTCGCTGCGTCCGAGATTGACACTCAGGAGGCTGACAAGCTGCAGCCGCATATACACACTTCACTCCCCACATACACCATCCCAGCCAACAAGATGGCAGCAAGATGCGTGGCCCCATGCTTCACCGATGCCGAGCTGGAGACTCTCCTGGATGCTGTGGAGGAGAGGCCCGGCCTGGAAAGTGGTACCCTGCTGAGTTACAGTTCTCCATGACACCTGTGCCAATCCACCCCCCCAACACCACTCCCCCATCAACCTCACCCCCACATCATCCTCACCCCCACACCACCCTCATCCCGAACACCTCCCCCCCCCCTCCCCCCACCCCCCTACTCCCCAAGGATCTAATCATGCATCTTGTCTTGTGTCTTGCAGGACCTGCTGGAGATTTGGCAGGCCCATCTGGTGTCCCCCGCCCCCAGCCAGTGCCACAGCAGGAGCCCCCGTGAGCCGAGTGCCAACGCTGAAAGCAGCTCAGACATCAGGCCTCCACCCGAGACACCCTGGAGCTCGAGTCTGAGGATGACACTGACTTCACGTAATATCAGTCTCCAACACTCTCCACCATCCAGAGACACTCACTTCGGTTGGGCACTTTAGTAAAGAGGCTCCTGGGGGTCTATCTGGTGTGTGCCACACAGCTGACTACCGAGGGGGCGGACGGTCGGAGGGTGGACTGACGACCAGGGACTAGCTGCCGTTCAGACGGGTTTCGGGTTCTGGAACGGACAGTCCACCGATTGTGGAGATGCAGTCGCAGAGCCAGGGACTACAGGAGGGGTTGTCGGTCAGCATCCAGCGCCTGCAGGTGCAGTTGGAGGCGTCTAACCGCATGCAGGAGCAGAAGGTGTTGCCGACCATGCATGCTACTCAGACCAATACCGCATGGATGGTGTCCACAATGGAGGCATTGAGGGTGACAGTTTTGGCTATGGATCAGCATGTCCAAGGCCTGGGGCATTCAGAGCAGGTGCTGGCCGAGGCCCAGGACAGGATTGCTGCCTCGCGGGCAACCATGTGCCAGAGCCACCTGGAAATCGCAGCGGCACTCCAGAGCATTGCCCTGGTGATTTGCCGGCGGGTGGCAGCAGGGTGAGGGGGGAGGTATGGCAGAGTGTGGAGTGTGGGGGTTGGGCAGGGGTGTGAGCATCTATATGGCAAGTGTCAAAACGAGGGGCCAAGGTGGATGGTCAATGTGGTACGTAGCAAGATGGCTGTCTTGCAGGTTGCAGTGATGGCGCTCCGTGCCTGGACACCACCCCAGTCCCATGTGCGGTCACCCCGGCCACACAGACTTCCCCGTTGAAGCACTATCAATCACGACCAGACAAGAGTAGAGAGTAATCGAGGCTTTATTAAGCAGAGATGTGTTGCCTCCTACAGCTGCTGCCAAAATGTGTAGAAGATTGTAGTTTAGTCGGGCAGCATGGTCGGCATGGGCTTGGAGGGCCGAAGGGCCTGTTCCTGTGCTGTACATTTCTTTGTTCTTTGTTCTTTGTTGAAATGGCTGCAGCTCGGTGAGCACACACATTTATACTCCGCCTGCTGGGCGGAGCCAGCAGGCAGGGATCAACCCCTGTACCTGTAGTACAGGAGCCTTACCGTATTGCTTCTCATATACGTCACATATACAAACAGTGGTGACTACCACATTCACGCCGTTAAAAAAGAGTCCAGCGGTGGTGGTGGAAAACTATTTACAGGTATGTGAGCATTTTTAAAGTGTACAGTTTGGAGAAAGGTTCACAAATTTAGCTGGTCGGGTGCCTTGATCCTCCGTTGTGAGCGCCGCAGTCCTGGTGGCAATGCAGGCGCCAGCTTGGTCGCCGGTGAGTCCGGGATCGTGTAGTCCTCATCTTCATCCCCGGGTGGAACCAATGGGAGGACGGATCGTCCTGGAGCAGGGACTGTGGTGAGGTGCGCTGGGGGGAGGATGGGTGGCGCCGGGGCAGTTGCGGGGGGGGGGGGGGGGACCCAGCTGGTGCCAGGTCCCTGAGGGAGACTGTGTCTTGGCTGCCGTCGGGGTACGCCACGTAGGCGTAGTGCGGGTTTGCATGGAGTAGCTGTACCCTGTCGACCAACGGGTCCGCCTTGTGGAGCCGCAGGTGCTTGCGGAGGAGAATGGATCCAGGAGCTGCCAGCCATGTTGGGAGTGAAACCCCGGAGGTGGACTTCCTAGGGAAGGCAAGGAGGCGTTCATGGGGGGTTGCATTAGTCGCAGTGCAAAGTAGCGATCGGATGGAGTGGAGGGCGTCAGGGAGGACCTCCTGCCAGCGGAAGACCGGGAGATGTTTAGACCGTAGGACCAGCAGGACGGCCTTCCAGACCATCCCGCTCTCCCTCTCCACCTGCCCGTTTTCCCGAGGGTTGTAGCTGGTCTTCCTGCTCGAGGCAATGCCCTTGCTGAGCAGGAACTGACGCAGCTCATCACTCATAAAGGAGGGTCCCCGGTTACTGTGGACGTAAGCGGGGAAACCGAACAGAGTGAAGATGCTATTGAGGGATTTGATGACTGTGGCAGACGTCATATTGGGGCATGGAATGGCGAAGGGGAATCTGGAGTATTCGTCGACCACGTTAAGAAAGTACGTGTTTCGGTCTGAGGAGGGGAGCGGCCCTTTGAAATCCATGCTGAGGCGTTCAAAGGGACGGGAGGCCTTCACCAGGTGCACTCGGTCTGGCTGGTAGAAGTGCAGTTTGCACTCCGCGCAGACCTGGCAGTCTTTGGTGACCGCCCTGATGTCCGCAATGGAGTAGGGTAGGTTGCGGGCCTTTATGAAGTGAAAGAACCGGGTGACCCCTGGGTGACAGAGACCATCGTGTAGGGCCCGGAGTCGGTCCACTTGTGCGCTGGCACATGTACCTCGGGATAGGGCATCAGGGGGCTCGTTGAGCTTACCGGGGCAATACAAAATCTTGTAATTGTAGGTGGAGAGCTCGATCCTCCACCTCAAGATTTTATCATTTTTGATCTTGCCCCGCTGTGTGTTATTGAACATGAAGGCTACCGACCATTGGTCTGAGAGGAGAGTGAATCTCCTGCCGGCCAGGTAATGCCTCCAATGCCGCACAGCTTCAACGATGGCTTGGGCCTCCTTTTCGACGGAGGAGTGCCAAATTTCGGAGGCATGGAGGGTGCGGGAAAAGAATGCCACGGGTCTGCCTGCCTGGTTGAGGGTGGTGGCCAGAGCGACGTCTGATGCATCGCTCTCGACTTGAAAGGGGAGGGTCTCGCCGACCGCGTACATCGCGGCCTTGAAGATGTCGGCCTTGATATGGTTGAAGGCCTGGTGAGCCTCGGCCGTCGGGGGAAAACTGTGGAGTGAATGAGTGGCCGGGCCTTGTCCGCATAGTTAGGGACCCACTGGGCATAGTATGAGAAGAACCCCAGGCATCGTTTGAGGGCCTTGGGGCAGTGGGGGAGGGGGAGTTCCATGAGGGGGCGCATGCGGTCAGGGTCGGGCCCAAGAACTCCATTTTGCACCACATAGCGAAGAATGGCTAAGCGGTTGGTGCTGAACACGCACTTCCCCGTGTTATACATAAGGTTCAGGAGTTTGGCGGTGTGGAGAAATTTGAAAAGGTTAGCGTCGTGGTCCTGCTGGTTGTGGCCACAGATGGTGACATTATCGAAGTACGGGAAAGTGGCCCACAGTCCATACCAGTCAACCATTCGGCCCATCTCCCGTCGGAAGACCGAGACCCCATTAGTGACGCCAAAGGGAACCCTAAGGAAGTGATAGAGGCGGCCGTCTGCTTCGAACGCAGTGTATTGGTGGTCCGCCTTGCGGATGGGGAGCTGGTGGTAGGTAGATTTCAGGTCCACTGTAGAGAAGACCCGGTACTGTGCAATCTGATTGACCATATCAGATATGCGTGGGAGGGGGTACGGGTCGAGCTGCATGTACCGATTGATGGTCTGACTGTAGTCAATGACCATCCTGTGTTTCTCCCAAGTCTTTACAACTACCACTTCGGCTCTCCAGGGGCTGTTACTGGTCTCAATGATGCCTTCTCGCATTGGATGCTGGACCTCCGACCTGATGAAGGTCCTGTCCTGGGCACTGTACTGTCTTCCTGGTGGTAACGGGTTTGCAATCGGGGGTGAGGTGTGCAAACAGGGAAGGTGGGTCGACCTTAAGGGTCGTGTGGCCGCATACAGTAAAGGGTGGTAGGGGCCCGCCGAATTTCAGAGTTAGACTTTGGAGGTTGCACTGGAAGTCCAGGCTGAGTAGCAAGGCAGCGCAGAGGTTGGGGAGGATGTAGAGCCAGAATTTTCTGAACTCTACGCCCTGAACGGTGAGGCTGGCGGTGCAGTACCCCTCCCTGGAGGCCAGGGAGATTCATTGGGTAATGAGGTGCACCGCGAGGGAGCAGCGCCTTACCGTATCGGGGTGGATGAAGCTCTCCGTGCTCCCGGAGTCAAGAAGCCAAGGTGTCTTGTGGCCATCGACCTCACCGTCGTTGTCGCAGTTGCAAGGTTGTGTGGCCGGGACTGGTCGAGCGTGATGGAGGCGAGCTGCGGCTGGTGTTGGTGGGCTCCGGGCTGGTTGGCGGCGGTTGGGGGCGATGAGCGGCCCGATGAGGTGCCCGACGAGCAGGGGTCCTGAGGCACCGTCAAAAATGGCGCCAAAGATGGCGGCGCCCATAGCGGGTGGCGTTAAAGATGGCGGCGTCCACGGGCCGCACGAGGTCTGACGGGGGAAGATGGCTGCGCCCACGGGCCGCACATGTTCTGATGCGAGGAAGATGGCAGTGCCCACGGGCCGCACGTGGGTTGTGGGGACGTAAATGGCGGCGCCCATGGGTCGCATGTGGGGGTTGCAGGAATAATGGAGTTGGTTACAGCGGTGATCGACCGGGCCTGGCACACCGCAGCGAAATGTTGTTTCTTCCCGCAGGCCTTGCAGATTGCGCTCTGCGCCGGGCAGCGCTGCCGAGGGTGCTTTGGCTGCCCGCAGAAATAGCACTTGGGCCCCCCGGGGTTGGTTGGCTGCCACGCGGCGCAGGCTTGGGGTTGGCTGGGGGCGGTCGCTGGTGGGGTCCACGATGTCCAGGAGGGGGGTGCCGTGCGGTCGGGGGCGTACGCTTGTACATTACGGGAGGCAACCGTGAGGGTGGTCGTGAGTTTCTTGATCGCCGCAAGGTCGAGCGTATCCCCTTCTAAGAGGCGCTGGCAGATGTGCGCCGACCCTATGCCCGTAACAGAAGCATCGTTGATTAGGAGTTCGGAACATTCAATGGCCGAAACTGCCTGGCAATCGCAGTTCCTCGCCAGGGCGTGCAGGGCACGCCAGAAATCTTCCAATGACTCACCGGGGAGTTGTTGCCGCGTGGACAGGAGGTGCCTAGTGTAGAGTTTGTTGATCGGCCGTGTGTAGTTCTCTTTCAGAAGCGTCATGGCCTCAGTGTAGTTGGGCGCATCTCGGATAAGTGGAAAAATATCGGAGCTCAATCGTGTGTACAGGATCTGGAGTTTCTGTGCTTCTGAGGGTTGTTCTGCCGCTGATCTGATGTAGGCTTCAAAGCAAGCTAGCCAGTGGTCGAAGGCCGACGTGGCGTTGTCTGCTTGAGGGTGCAGCTGCAGGCGATCTGGCTTGATGCGTAGGTCCTTCGCTGTAAAATCTCTGCTTAATAAATTGATGCACTATCAATTACAATGAGACGAGAGTAGAGAGTAATCGAGGCTTTATTAAGCAGAGATGTGTTGCCTCCTACAGCAGCTGCCGAACTGGCTGCAGCTCGGTGAGCACACACGTTTATACTCCGCCTACTGGGCGGAGCCAGCAGGCAGGGATCTCCCCCCGTACTTGTTGTACAGGAGTCTTACTGTATTACTTCTCATATACGTCATATATACAAACAGTGGTGATTACCACACCCGTCACCCCTCCTCCCCCGGCACATTCCAACCAGCCCTGCCTGTGTCTGGTCCAGTTGCCCATAGTCCCGCCTCTCAGTGTCCTACCCCCGCTCTCTCCCTCATCAGCCACGATGCCCGTTTCACGATTTTTAAAAGCACAAGTGAACCGCGCCGTCTGAAATTCTGGAGAATCACGGAAGCCCCGGGGAATACCGGGCCGGGCCCGCTAAATGGCATGCAAACGGTGTTTACTGTATGTGCATTCTGGGCTGCATTGACGAGGTGACCGAGAATTGCGATTTGACATCAAATCGCCGCCTGCCATGATTTTGCATCGGAACCTATTCTCCGCCCAATCCCTGATTTTGGCGTCAGCCGACGAAGAATTCCGCCCATATACTTTGGTCGAAAGAATAATGGAGCTGCATATTATTTAAATAGAGAAAGCTGCGGCACAGAGGGATTTGGGGGCACTTGCACACAAATCACTACAAGCTAGCATGCAAGCTCAGCAGGTAATAGGGGAGGCAAATAGAATGTTGGCCTTTATTTCAAAGGGGCTGGGGTATAAAAATAGGGAAGCCAGTCCAAAGCTACACAAGGCACTAGTTAGACCATACCTGGAATACTGGGAACAGTATCTAAGGAAAGATATATTGGCATTGGAGGCAGACAAGAGAAGGTTCACTTGATTGAATATGGAGGGATTTTCTTATGAGGAGAGATTGAGTAGGCTGGGCCTGTACACATTGGAGTTTAGAAGCATATAGCGACGTATAGGATTCTCAGAAGGCTTGACAGCATAGATGCTGAGAGGGTGTTTCCCCTTGTGGGAGAGACTAGGACCAGGAGGCTTAATGTCAAAGTAAGGGGTTGTCCATTTAAGACAGAGAAGAGGAAGAATTTCTTCTCACAGAGGGTAGAGAATCTGTGAAATGCTTTATCACAGAGAGTTGCAAAGGCTGGGTCATTCAGTATGTTCAAGGCTGAGATAGACAGATTTTTAATCAGTAAGAGAATTAAAGGATATGGGGATAAGGCGGGAAAGTGGAGTTGAGGATTAACATATTCGATCCGTCATGATCTCATTGAATGGTAGAGCAGATTTGATGGGCCGAATGGTTCCTATGTCTTTGGTCTTATGTCTCATAGTCTAGTCAAGCAACAGCCTAGCATAATCACGTTCGCAGAATCATACCTTATGGGTTATTTCCCAGGCATCAACATCACCATCTTTTGGGCATGTCCTGACCGACCAGAAGGACAGACCCAGCAGAGGTGGTGACTCAGTAGAATACAGTCGGGAGGGAGTTGCCTTGCGAGTCCTCAACATCTACCCTGGACCCCATGAGATCTCATTGCTTCAGGTCAAACATGGGCAAGGAAATCCCCTGTTGATTTCCATATACTGCCCTCCACCCTCAGCTGATGATTCAGCACTCCTCCATGGTGAACACCAGTTGGAGGAAGTACTTGAGGGTGACAAAGGTGCAAATTGAATTCTAGGTGGGGAACCTCAATGTCCATCACCAAGAGTAGTTCAGTTGCACCACCACAGACAGGGCTGGCTGAGTCCTAAAGGACATGACTGCTAGACTGAGTCTGCAGCAGTTGTGAGGAAACCAACAAGAGATAAAAACATACTTCACATCATCCTTACTAACCTGCCTGCCACACATGTATCTGTCCATGAGTGTAGAGGTAGAAGTGACCACCGCACAGTCCTTGAGGAGACAAAATCCTGTTTTCACGTTGAAGGCTGGTTTAGCACACTGGGCTAAATCGCTGGCTTTTAAAGCAGACCAAGGCAGGCCAGCATCATGGTTCAATTCCTGTACCAGCCTCCCCCAACAGGTGCCGGAATGTGGCGACTAGGGGCTTTTCACAGTAACTTCATTTGAAGCCTACTTGTGACAATAAACGATTTTCATTTTTCATTCAAGATACTCTTCATCATGTTGTGTGGCATTATAATCCCACTATATAGGATAGATGTTGGACAGAACTAGCAACTCAAGAGGTGCCGTCCATGAGGTGTTGTGGGCCATCAGTAGCAGCAGGATTATAGAATTATAGAATCCCTACAGTGCAGGAGGAGGCAATTTGGCCCATCGAGCCTGCAATGACCCTTTGAAAGAGCACCCGATAGGGCCACACCCCTGTCCTATCCCCATTACCCTACCTAACTTGCACATCTTTGGACACTAAGGGGCAATTTGGCATGACTAATCCACCTAACCTGCACACCTTCAGACCATGGGAAGAAACCGGAGCACCCGGGGGAAATCCACGCAGACACAGGGAGAAAGTATAAACTCCACACAGTCACCCAAGGCCGGAATTGAACCTTATTATTGCCTTGGTTCAAAAGAGCTGAACTCCAGATGAGGTGAAAGTGATTTCCATTGACATCATTGGCACTGTGAGGCATGAATACTAACCATTGTGCCAACCGATTATGCTCAACTACAATCTGTAACCTCATGGCCTGGCATATCTCCCACTGTACTACTGCCACCAAGCCAGAGGATCAACCCTGCTTCAATGAAGAGTGCAGGAGGACATGTGAGGAGCAACACCAGGCATATCGAAAAATTAGGTGTTAACCTACGAAACTACATAAGCATCAAGTAAGAGACAGAACAAACGATTCCACAATGAACGTATCGGATCTAAGCTCTGTACTCCTGCCACATCTCGTCGTGAATGGTGGTGGACAATTACACAACTCATTGGGGAGGAAGCTACACAAATATTCCCATTCTCAATGATGGAAGAGCCCAGCACACCAGTGCAAAAGATAAGGCTGAAGCATCCGCAACAATCTTCAGCCAGAAGTGCCAAGTGGATGATCCATCCCAGACTCTTCCTGAGGTTCCTACCATCAATACTGTCAGTCTTCAGCCAATTCAGTTCACTCTAGATGATATCAAGAAACAGCTGAAGGCACTGGATACTGCAAAGGCTATGAACCCTGACAATATTCTTGCAATGGTACTGAAGACTTGTGCTTCAGAACCAACCCGGCCAATTACCATCCCATCAGTCTACTCTCGATAATCAGTAAAGTGATGGACGGGATCATCAACAGTGCTCTCAATCGATGCTTGCTGACGAATAACCTGCTCACTGGTGCTCAGTTGCGGTCGGCTAGTGTCATCCAGCTCCTGACCTCATTATTGCCTTGGTTCAAGGGACTCCAGAGGTGAGGTGAGAGTGATTGCCATTGACATCAAGTCAGCAATAGACCACCAAGTGTGGCATCAAGGAGCACAAGCAAAACTGGAGTTGATGGGAATTGGGGGCGGGGGGGGGGGGAACCCTCTGTTGATTGGAATAATATCTGGGGCAAAGGAATATGGATGTGGCAGTTGGAGGTCAATCATCTTAGTCCCAGGACATCACTGCAGTAGTTCCTCAGGTTAGTGTGCTAAGCCCAACCACCTTCAGTTGCTTCATCAATGACCTTTCTTCCATCATAAGGTGAAAAGTTGGCTGATGATTGCACAACCTTCAGCACCATTTGATACTGAAGCAGTCCAAGTTCAAATGTAGCAAGACCTCAACAATATCCAGTCTTGGGCTGACAAGTGGCAAGTTTTATTTGCATCACACAAGTGCCAGGCAATGACTATCTCCACCAAGAGAGAACCCAACCATCGCCCCTTGACATTCAACGGCATTACCATCACTTAATCCCCCACTATCAACACCGTGGATGTTACCATTGATCAGAAACTGAACTGGACTAGCTGTATAAGTGCTGTGGCTACAGGAGCACGTCAGGAGCTAGGAATACTGCGGTGAATAACTCACCTCCAGACCCCAAAGCCTGTCCACCATATTCAAGTTTCATATCAGGAGTGTGATGGAATACTTTCCATTGCCTGGGTGAGTGCGACTTCAACAATACTCAATAAGCTTGACGCCATCCAAGACAAAGCAGCCCGCTTGATTGCTACCCCTTCCACAAACATTCACTCCTTCCACTACCGACGAACAGTAGCAGCAGTGTGTACCATCTACAGGATGCACTGCAGCTACTCACCAACACTCCTTAGGTAGCGGTTCCCTACTTCACAATCTAGAAGGACAAGAGCAGCAGATACTTGGGAACACCACCACCTGGAGGTTCCCTTCCAATTCACTCACTATCCTGACATGGAAGTACATCACCATTCCTTCACTGTTGCTGGGTCACAATCCTGGAACTGGGTCCCTAACAGCACAGTGGGTGTACCGACACCACGTGGACTGCAGTGGTTCAAGAACGCAGGTCACCAGCACTTTCTCAAGGGCCATTAGAAATGGGCAATAAATGTTGACCTAGCCAGTGATACCCACATCCCGTAAATGAATTTTAAAAGAGGAAAAGTTTGAGGTTAATCTAAATATATTAATTCTAACGTAAAGGTTCAACATGTTTGAAGAACATGCTTTTAAGCTACATGGAAATGTAACACTAGTTGGGAGGAGACAGGATTTGAAGGAGTGGGATGAATTTTATATTTGTTGCTAAGCTCCAGACTGGAATATGATCTCATTGTTAATAGATTAGGTTTGATCTCTCCACTTCCACTTTGGCGATTCTTTGAAAACAAAACCAATTTTCTTATTTTTTCCTTTAACAGATCAGTTGCTGTTGCACGGAGAATAAAGAAAAATAGCATTTTATTTTCTAATCAGGAAAATAGTGTAATGCAAATAGCCAGTTGACATCATCTGAGATGTAAGATCACATGACATTACAGCATTCTGAGAGATAGTTCTATGTGAAGCCTCGCGCTAAGCCTTTTTCTGTACATACTTAGAGTGGTAAATAAGGTAGGTTTTCCAACAACCTTGCTTCCAGCAGTTTCTATTTATCCCATCCAAGGACAACCTCAGCTGAGATTCACAATGGCGATAACAGATATAGACTTGTATTTATTTTAATGAAATTGAGCAAGTCCTTTTCTGCTTAAAAGAATGTGTGCCCATACTGACCCGAAGTAGAAAAGATACTGGAGATTATCTTTCAATACTTACATCCCTCTTCAAACCTTCATGCAGTTCAAGCTTTTCTCCAAAGGCAAGGGAAGGAATTTTGGATATATCTACAGGTTAAATTAAAAGCACGGGGCCAATTGCACTTTGCACAATAACCTGTCTTGATACGTAATGGGCTTTCATTCAGGCTGTTTTTTGTTCACTTTGCAACTTGGCTTGAAGAGTCGGTCAGTTTTTGTTTGGTTTCTAGGACTGCATATACTTATTCATGAGGAAGCTGTCTGACCTGCATGCAAAGCGGAAGTATATTTTGCTATTCAGCACAAGTCAGCTGGTCTTCATTTCGCACAGATGTCCTTGCAGCCTAACCTAGATTTTGTGATAGTCATAAGCCAAACTTGAGACTTGTGGCAAAGGCACTGCATTTGATCACGGCTTTAAATTTAAAAATATATATATATTACAACGTGAGAGAATGTGACAAATAACTGAGCTGACGGAACAAGAAGCCGTTGCATAATTAAATTATGATGGAGCCACACAGTCAAAACATATCAAAAGTCTGCAATCACATTCTTTCATAAGTAAACTTCATTTCTGTTTACCTCTCACACCTTGACACTCTTTTATTAAATAAATAAATAAAGTTGCCATTGTCCCATATGACCTTAGCTGCTTTGTCCTTTGAGTAGGGGGGGGAGAGCTGACTGGTGGTGATTTGGCGAGGAGCAAGGTGATAAGATGGGTCCTTCATGACTAACCTCAGCTGGTATGGGAAGTGAACCCACGCTGTTGGCGTTGCTCTGCATCATGAACCAATTTCCCAGTGAACTGAGCTATATCAACCCCCCTTTTCACTCAGTCTCAATGATTCAAAAAGTACCAGAATGTATTCCTTTCAACCATGTAACAGACTACTTCATCATTATAGCAGATAATTTAAATAGTATTTTGTCTCTGCAGACAAACCACTCTACACATAGTGATTTTAATAAACTAACACTGAAACAGCTAGAATTCATTAAGGTAGTCAATCTGTACATATGGTTGTAGTTTAAAAGAAGACACTGGTATAGTGGTAATATCACAGGTCTAGTTACCAGGCCTGGACCAATACTCAAGTTCAAACCTCACCACAGAAGATGGTGGAATTTGTCTTAAAAATATTTGTATTGAAAGTTTTAACATTTTAACATTTGAAAAACATTTACAACACACAATAAACTCAACCCAAAGCAAACCCCTATCTTAACAGTTGACGGTAACTAGTTCCCCAAAATGCAAAATAAACAAACCCCGGGCAGGATTCTCCCTCCCGCCGCGCGCCACATTTATGTTTCAGCACGCCGGCGGGATGCTCCATTACGCCAACTGGTCAATTGAGTTTCCCATTGTGGGGCAGCCCTACGCCGTCGGGAAACCCCCGGGCTGCCGGCAAAATGGAGCATCCCGGCGGCGGAGAATCAATCCCCGCATCTCTTGTGGAACCTCATTTGCATCTCTTAGGGCAAATTTCACCTTTTCTAAATGCAGGTGCTCCATTAATTCCCTCAGCCACACCGAAGGCACAGGGTGGAGAAGCTAACCTCCACCCCAACAAAACCTACCTGCGAGCGATCAGCGAGGCAAAGGCTAAAATATCTGCCCCCGCTCCCGCAACACTTGCAGGTCTGACACCCCGATTATGGCCCCCAGGGGACTAGGCTCCAAGTCCACATGCAAGATTGTCGACATGGTGCTGAAAATCAGCCTCCAAAATTTCTCGAACCTTGGGCAGAACGAGAACATATGTTCATTAGCTGGGCCCCTCCCACACCGTTCACAAATATCCTCTACCCCCTCAACAAGCCGGCTCATCCTCGACTTCATCACCTACCACTGCCTCTCAGTTGATGAAGCAGTACTCCCCCATGTTGAACGCAGAAGGGCACAGTAGGTAGTGTGGTTGGGGAACTTCAATGTCCATCACCAAGAGTGGCTCGGTAGCACTGCCACAGACTGAGCTGGCCGAGTCCTAAAGGAGACAGCTGCTAGATAGTGTCTGCGATCGGTGGTGAGGGAAAATTGCCCAGGTATTCCCTGTCCATAAAAAGCAGGACAAATCCAATTCACTGCCCCATCAGCTTCCATTCAATCAGAAAAGTGATGGAAGGTACCAGTGACGGTGCTATCAAGTGGCACTTACTCAGCTCACAGACACTCAGTTTGGGTTTTGTCAGGGCCATTCTGTTCCTGAACCTTATCACAGCCATGGTCAAAACAGCTGAAAACCAGAGGGGACGTGAGAGTGACTGCCCTTGACATCAAGGCAGCATTTGACCAAGTGTGGCATCAATGAGCCCCAACAAAACTGAAGTGAATGGAAATCAGGGGTAAAACTCTCCACTGGTTGGCGCCATATCTAGCAAGGAAGATGGTTGTGCTTGTTGGAGGTCAATCATTTCAGTCCCGGGATATCATTGTAGGAGTTCCTTGGGTTGGTGTCCTGGGACAAACCATATTCATCTGCTCCAATAATGATCTTTCCACCATCATAAGATCTGAAGTGAGGATGTTCATTGATAATTGCATATTGTTTAGCTCAGTTGGCTGATTGGCTGGTTCAATATGCGGAGCGACGCCAACAGCGCAGTTTTAATTCCAATACCAGCTTAGGTTATCCACCAAGGCCCCACCTTCTCAACCTTGCCCCTTCCCTGAGGTGTGGTGACCACTCAGGTTAAAAGGTTAAATCACCACCAGTCATCTCTCAGAGGGGACAGCAGCCTATGGTCCTCAGGGACTGTGGCAACTTTGATTTCAATGTTCAGCACTATTAGCGACTCCTCAGACACTGAAGTAGTTCATGGTCATTTACAGCAAAATCTGGACAATATTCAGGCTTGGGCTGATAAGTGGCAAGTAACATTCATGCCACACAAGTGGCAGGCAATGGCCATCTCCAACAAGCGAGAATCGAACCATTTCCCCTTGACATTCAATGGCTTTACCATTGCTGAAACCCCACTACCAATATTCTGGGGGTTTACTGTTGACAAGAAACTGAAGTGGACCAGCCATACTAATACTGTGGCTACAAGAGCTGGTTGGAGGTTGGGAACTCTGCGGAGAGCAACTCACCTCATGACTCCCCACAGTCTGTACACTATCTACAAGGCTCAAGTGAGGAGTGTGAAGGGATACTCCCCACTTGTCTGGATGAGTGTAACTCATGAAGCTCAACACCATCCAGGGCAAAGATCCAGCCAACACCTTCAACATTCACTTCTTCCAGCCCCAATGCACAGTGGCAGCAGTGTGTACTACCTATAATATTCACTGCAGCAACTCACTAAGACTCCTTTGATAGCATTGTTCAGACCCATGGCCTCTACCACCGGGAGCAGCAAATGAATGAGAACACCACCACCTGGAAGTTTCCATCCTAGTCAATCACCATCGTGACTTGGAACAATATCGTTGTTCTTTCACTGTTGCTGGGTCAAAATCCTGGAACTCCCTAACACTGTGGACGCACCTATGTCACATGGACTACAAGAGTTCAAAAAGGCAGCTCACCACCAACTTCTCAAGGACAATTAAGGATGAGCAATAAATGTTGGCCGAGAGGATTGGCTGACTGGCAGAAGGCATAGAGTGGGGATATAGGGGTCTTTTTCAGGATGTCAGCCGGTGACCAGTGGTGTGCCTCAGGGGTCGGTGCTGGGACTACAACGTTTCACATTATACATTAATTATCTGGAAGAAGGAGCTGAAGGCACTGTTGCTAGGTTTGCAGATGATACAAAGAGCTGTGGAGGAACAGGTAGTATTGAGGAAGCAGGCGGGCTGCAGAAGGACTTGGACAGGCTCGGAGAGTGGGCAAAGAAGTGGCAGATGGAATACAATGTGGAAATGTGTGAGGTTATGCACTTTGGAAGGAGAAATGGAGGCATAGGTTATTTTCTAAATGGGGAAATGCTTTGGAAATCAGAAGCGCAAAAGGACTTGGGAGTCCTTGTTCACGATTCTCTTAAGGTTAACGTGTAGGTCCAGTCGGCAGTTAGGAAGGCAAATGCAATGTTAGCATTCATGTCAAGAGGGCTAGAATACAAGACCAGGGATGAACTTCTGAGGCTGTATGTGGGGTGCGATTCTCCGACCCCCCACCGGGTCGGAGAATTGCCGGGGGACGGCGTGAATCCCGTCCCTGCCGTGTCGCGAATTCTCCGCCACCGGTGATTCGGCGGGGGCGGGAATCGCGGCGCGCCGGTCGGCGAGAATCCCCCGGCGATTCTCCGGTCCGCGATGGGCTGAAGTCCCGCCGCTGTCAACCCACGCCAGCCGGCGTGGATTGAACGACCTTTGGGACGGCGGGAAATGGCGGCGCGGGCGGGCTCCGGGGTCCTGGGGGGGGCACGGGGTGATCTGGCCCCGGGGGTTGCCCCATGGTGGCCTGACCCGCGATCGGGGCCCACCGATCCGCGGGTGGGCCTGTGCCATGGGGGCACTCTTTTCCTTCCGCCTTCGCCATGGTCTCCACTATGGCGGAGGCGGAAGAGACCCTCTCCACTGCGCATGCGCGGGGATGCTGTGAGCGGCCGCTGACGCTCCCGCGCATGCGCCACCCGGCAAAGTCATTTCTGCGCCGGCTGGCTGTGCACCAAAGGCCTTTCCTGCCAGTTGGCAGGGCGGAAATCAGTCCGGCGCGGGCCTAGCCCCTCAAGGTAAGGGCTCGGCCCCTCAAGATGTGGAGAATTCCGCACCTTTGGGGCGGAGCGATGCCGGACTGATTCGCGCCGTTTTTGGCGCCGGTCGGCGGACATCGCGCCAATTCCGTAGAATCCCGCCCAAGGTTCTGGTCAGACCCCATTTGGAGTATTGTGAGCAGTTTTGGGCCCCGTACCTAAGGAAGGATGTGCTGGCCTTGGAAAGGATCCAGAGGCACAAGAATTATCCCTGGAATTAAGTGCTTGTCGTATGAGGAACGGTTGAGGACACTGGGTCTGTACTCGTTGGACTTTAGATGGGTGAGGGGGGATCTTATTGAAACTGACAGGATATTGCAAGGCCTGGATAGAGTGGATGTGGAGAGGATGTTTCCACTTGTAGGAAAAACTAGAAGCAGAGGACACGATCTCAGACTAAAGGGACGATCCTTTAAAAGTTGAGGAGGAATTTCATCAGCCAGAGGGTGCTGAATCTGTGGAACTCTTTGCCGCAGAAGGCTGTGGAGGCCGAATCACTGAATGTCCATACAATTAACGGGAGCCACACCTTATCCAATAGCTTCCCGTCATTCATTGGCATCCCAGCAAATGGTCACATTGGCGCCGATTAGTACTCCTTTTCACAAATGTGAACCTGACAGGCTTGGGCGGGGAGCCGAGGAGGTAAGTAGCCACCTTTGCTCACAGGCAAAGAGCGCGGGGGTGCTGGGCTTGCCACCGCAGTGCTCGGCAGGGGGTAGGGGACCCTCAGCTGGGGGTGGGGGACCCTCCGCAGGGGGCTGCCATGGGAGGGTGGCAGGAGCGACGCTGGGGGGGGGGGGGGGGCGGAGGCAATGGGGGGGGCAACCGCTCGTGGCACCACCATGCCAACCCCTGGATTGTGAGTACTCGCTCCGGAGGTAACACTTGTCCCTGCCCGTCTGCCCCACCGACCACCCATATCCCCCACCGACTGCTTACAGATATTGAATGCTCCGGCAGGGATTTTGCATCCAGAATTTGCCCTCTTGTTGCTGCTGGTATTCCGGGCGGCCAGGCACCGGAGAAGGCGGCAGCAGCAGCGTCTGCAGGCGCTGGGGGCAGCGGCCCATTTGAGGTGGAGGCGGGCGTCCTCTCGGGGCTCTGGGACAGAAGGGCCCTGGAACACTCTGCCTGCCCTGGCGGTTCCCCATAGTCCGCATCATCGTGTTGATGACCTCGCCGATGCTCCTCAGTGATTGGGACATGCTCTGCAGCGCCTCGGCAGTGTCCACCTGCGACCGGGACAAGCTCCTCTGCACCTCTGCCATTCAGAAGCTCATCACGGTTGGCCTGGTATTGGGTGACATCCAGCAGCGAGGCAGACATTCTGTCGAGACCCTCAGGCATGGCGGTCACCGACTGCGCAGCCTTGGACACCTCCATTAATGGTGCTGACATCATGCACCAGGCCCTCCACTGCGCTCGCCACCCTAGCAGTGTTGACATCGCCCTCTGAATGTTATGGCCTAACAGCTCCATCAGCTCCGGGATGACCTCTTCCACAGGCTCAGTATCAAGCTGGGACTCAGCTGGGTCCTGGTATCCAGCAACCCTCCGACTGCTGTCTCGCCTGGGGGTTCCTGCCTCCACCTGATGTGCATCATCAGCTGTGTGATGCTCACCAGATTGTGCCCCGGAAGCCTGACCACAAACACTTTCCACCGAGCTGCGTGTATCTGCGCTGGTGGAGGATGGGGATGACTGCTATGACGCGACTATTATGGTGGCGTCCTTGGAGGTCTCCTCCAAGGGGTTCTCATGGGAGGCTTGAGACCTGGGATTGGCCGGCGCCATCGGCTGGAGGACCGCGGGAGAATGGACATGTTGTCAGTGGGAGGGATGGGTCAGTCAGTAAGGCAATAACAACTCACATTTGACAGGTCCTTTGGCTGGGACCCGGTGATTCCTCATCTCTGCAGTGTCTGCCAGCCTCTGCATTAATGACCGCTCTGACATCGGCCATTCCAGTCACCTCCAGGGCACATCAGACCATGTGGAGTCTTTGTATGCTTAACATAGTTTTACTGTTCCCTCAATCACCAATATAATCCTTGCCCAACAACTTCCGTCAATCCCCCAGTTTAAGCTACTTACCAAAACGTTGATGCTGACATGTCTTCATTCTTCCTTAGTCATGGTTTCCACCCACTGTGGTCGACAGGACTCTCAACCATGTCTGACCCATCTCCCACAACTCTGCTCTCACTCCTTCCCATTACTCCCAGAACCAGGGTTCCCCTTGTCCTCACTTTTCACCCCACTAGCCTCCCCATTCAAAGAATCATCCTCCGCCAGTTCTGCCAACTCCAGCACGATGCCACCACCAAACACATCTTCCCCTCTCTCCCCCTGTCACAGTATCTCTCTCCAGGATATCCTGGTCAACTCACCGTCACCCCCAACACCTCACCCTCTTCCCACACCACTTTCCCCAGCAATCGAAGAAGGTGTAACATCTGCCCCTTTTCCTCCTCCCTTCTCACCATCCAAGGGCCTAAACACTCTTCTCAGGTGAGGCAGTGCTTCATGCGCACCTCCTTCAATCTGATCTATTGCATTCACTGTTCCCAATGCAGTCGACTCCACATTGGAAAGACTAAACGCAGACTGGGTGACTACTTTGCAGAACACCTTCGGTCCGTCCGCAAGCAGGACCCAGACCTTCATGTTGTTTGCTATTTCAATTCACCATCCTGCTCTCACATCCACATGTCCGTCCTTGGCCTGCTGCAATGTTCCAGTGAAGCCCAGGAACACCATCTCATCTTCCGATTAGGCACGATACAGCCTTCCGGATTTAACACTTCAGACTGTGAACTCTCTCCTCCATCTTATCCCATTTTTATTTCTATCAATTCATTTTAATTTCTTCCATTGACCCGTTTCTCCCTCACCATCCCCCCCCCACCATTTGGGCCACCTGTTCCCTGTTTCTAGCTGTGCTTTAACTCACTGCTCACCTTTGTTCTGCAATTAAAACATTCTGATCTCTTAATGTGCCACTATAGCACCTTCTTAGTCTCAATAATCACCATTTATGTTCCCGTTGTCTTCCTGTCCATCTTGACATCTTTGTTAATCTCCACCTATCACTCTATCCAGCCCCATTGCTCCACGCCCCGCCATAACAGTATAAATCTGACCCTATTTCTAGTTCTCTCTATCTTTGACAGTCATCCAGACTCCAAACGTTAGCTCCCTTCTCTCCCCACAGATGTTATAATATACACCAGCATATCATGGTGCAGACACACACTGATGGACACACAGTGGAACCAATCAACATACACAACACCGCAGCCAATCACCAGTGAGAGCACACGCACTATAAAGACAGGGGACATCAGAGTTCCCGCTTATTCGAGTAGCAGCTAGCTAGGAGCACAGAACTCACAGCCTGCAACACAGACATTCACCATGTGCTGAGTGCATCAACTGGTTAGGACAAGGCAAAGGTCCTTAGTTAAAGCTGGTATCGTATTTACCCACAGTTCAAGTATGTTTAAATAGTTAACCTGTTAATAAAATAGTGTTGCACTACTTCAAGTGTTGATGACCTGTATGTGATCCAGAACACCCAACACATCATGATACCAGGGGTGGTTGCATACTAGCACTTCTTAGACCTACCTGCAAGTGATCTGCCTTCCGCCAGCATTCCGTCATTCTGCAACATGGACGACATCAGCCCGCCGCCGCCGCTCCGCATCGCCGGCAACCTCGGGGCCAACTGGAAGATTTTCAAACAGCGCTTCCAGCTCTACCTCAAAGCCACGGACAGGGAGGGTGCCTCGGACACCAGAAAGATTGCTCTTCTCCTCTCCACAGCCGGGGACCATGCCATCCACATTTTCAATTCTCTCACCTTTGCAGATGACGAAGACAAGACGAAGTTCAAGACGGTTCTCCTCAAATTTGACACTCACTGCAGCGTAGAGGTGAATGAAAGTTTCGAACACTATGTGTTCCAGCAGCGTTTGCAGGGTAAGGATGAACCGTTCCAAACCTTTTTAACGCAGCTCCGCATCCTTGCGCAATCTTGCAGCTACGGGCCCACCTCCGACTCCATGATACGCGACCAGATCGTTTTCGGTGTTCAGTCGGACTCCCTACGTCAGCAGCTCCTCAAAGTAAAGCAACTCACCCTAGCGACCGCCATCGAGACCTGTGTCCTACATGAAAATGCCACCAGTCGGTACTCCCATATACAAGCGGCTGAAACGGCGCAGCAAGGTCCCCACGAAGCGGAACGGGTCCAAGTGATTGAGCACTTCTAGGGCCTCAGCCTGGATGAGGGCGGCCATTTCGCACGCTTTTCGCGGACTCCCGCGCTTGTACGCACCAAACGAGGGGACGGCGACGTGGAGGAATGTAATGCGCAGGCGCGGACCACGCAGGACCGCACCGCACATGCGCGGTGGCGCAGCGAACGTGCTGACGTCACGACGTGCGGCAACTGTGGCTCCGCCCATTTCAGCGGCAATGCCCTGCAAAATCTCGACAATGCCTACGATGTGGAAGACTTGGCCACTATGCTGCCTGCTGTCGAGCAGCTCAGCCTGCCAAGTCATATTGCTTCAGCCAGCCTCGCAGGAATGTTCGGGCAATTCAACCCACGGTCACCGAGTCCGATTCCGACCTCCCACACAGCAGTGACGCCGAGAACCCGAAGGCGCCTTTTTGAGTCGGTGTCGTCACGAAAAACAGGCTGTCCCCGAAGCAGAGACACCAGCCGCTGTCGGTATACAGCATTGATCCAGACGATGAGTGGTGTGCCACCCTGATGGTCAACCGGTCCCAAATACGATTCCGCCTGGACACTGGTGCCTCCGCCAATCTCATGGCGAGGTCTGCTTTCCAAAGCCTTCGTGTCAAACCAACCATTCTCCCATTGGCCTGCCAGCTATTGGACTACAATGGCAACATCATTCCTGCTACCGGCTCATGCCAACTCGAAGTGACGCACAAGTCATGAAAAGCCACCCTTCCTTTCGAGATCGTGGGCTCCTCGAAGGACTCTCTGCTTGGAGCACAGGCATGCAAATTGCTAAGCCTCGTTCAAAGAGTTCACTCTCGCTCTCCTGATGACACGTCTGCCTTCCAGGATGCTGACTTCAGGGCGCAACTCAACACCATCATCGACCAGCACTGCGACGTCATCGAAGGCATGGGCACGCTCCCATATACATACAAGATGCAACTCAAACAGAACGCCATGCCTGTGGTGCATGCACCTCGCAGAGTCCCAGCACCCCTCAAGGACTGCCTCAAGCAGCAGCTGCAGGACCTCCAAGACCAAGGAGTGATCTCCAGAGTTCCGGAACCAACCGACTGGGTCAGTTCCATGGTGTGCGTAAAGAAGCCTTCCGGCGAGCTCAGAATCTGCATTGATCCAAAGCATCGGAATCGCAACATAATGAGGGAGCATTACCCAATCCCCAAGCGCGAAGAGATCACATGCGAGATGGCTCGGGCCAAGCTCTTCACCAAACTTGATGCCTCGAAAGGATTCTGGCAAATTCAACTAGACAGACCCAGCAGGAAACTGTGTACCTTTAACACCCCTTTTGGCAGATATTGTTACAACAGGATGCCGTTTGGGATCATATCGGCGTCAGAAGTATTCCACAGGATCATGGAACAAATGATGGAAGGCATTGAAGGTGTTCGCGTCTATGTTGACGACATAATCATTTGGTCCACCACCTCGCAGGAGCATACCAGTCGTCTCCAGCGCGTGTCCAGCATACGGGAGCAGGGCCTACGCCTCAACAGAGCCAAATGCTCCTTCGGCCAGTTGGAACTCAAGTTCCTAGGGGACCACATCTCCCAGTTGGGTGTGCGGCCGGATGCGGACAAGGTGGCTGCCATCACAGCCATGAAAAAGCCAGAGGACAAGAAGATGGTCCTCCGATTTCTGGGCAGGGTCAACTTCCTCGGGAAGTTCATCCCTAACCTTGCCTCTCATACCACAGCTCTCAGGAACCTGGTCAGGAAGACGACAGACTTCCAATGGCTTCCTGCCCACGAGAGCGAATGGAGAGAACTTAAAACCAAACTGACAACGGCCCCGGTATTGGCCTTTTTTGATCCAGCGAAAGAGACAAAAATTTTGACCGATGCCAGCCAATCTGGTATTGGTGCAGTGCTCCTGCAACGCACTGAGGCCTCATCATGGGCCTCCGTTGCATATGCGTCACGCGCCATAACCCCCATGGAACAGCGCTACGCGCAGATAGAAAAGGAGTGCCTGAGCCTGTTGACCGGTGTCGTCAAATTTCATGATTGTGTGTACGGCCTTCCCCAATTCACCGTCGAGACCGACCATCGCCTGTTGGTCAATATAATACAAAAAGACTTGAACAACATGACGCCTCGCCTCTAACGGATTCTGCTCAAACTCCGGCGATACGACTTTCAGCTCGTATACACCCCGGGCAAAGACCTGATCATAGCCGATGCTCTGTCCAGGGCAGTCAACACCCCATGTGACCCAGCGGGCTTCGTCTGCCAGGTTGACGCCAATGTGGCATTCGTGGCCTCCAATCTACCGGCCACGGATGAATGCCTCGTCCAAATCCGCCGCGAGACTGCGGCTGACCCCCTGCCACAGCGTGTCATGCGCCACCTAACAGACGGGTGACTCAAGGGCCAATGCCCACAGTTCTAAAATATCAGAGACGATCTGGCGGCAGTCGATGATGTCCTCCTGAAGCTGGACCGCATTGTCATCTGGGGCTGTTTTGCACAGGGCTAAATCGCTGACTTTGAAAGCAGACCAAGGCAGGCCAGCAGCACGGTTCAATTCCCGTAACAGCCTCCCCGAACAGCCGCCAGAATGTGGCGACTTGGGGCTTTTCACAGTAACTTCATTGAAGCCTACTTGTGACATTAAGTGATTTTCATTTCATTTTCATCCCGCACAGCATGCGCCAGCTCGTCTTGGAACAGCTACACAAGGGCCACCTTGGCGTGGAGAAGTGCCGCCGACGGGCCCGAGAGGCAGTGTACTGGCCCGGCATCAATGACGACATCGCCAACACAGTGCTCAACTGCCCCAACTGTCAGCGGTTCCAGCTGGCCCAACCACCAAACAGCCCCGTGAGTCCCCTTGGTCCAAGGTCGGCGTCGACCTCTTCCATGCGCTTGGCAGGGACTATGTTCTGATTGTAGACTATTTTTCAAACTACCCGGAGGTGGTATGTTTGCACGACATCACATCGTCTGCAGTCATCCGTGCCTGTAAGGACACCTTTGCTCGTCACAGCATCTCACTCACTGTGATGTCGGACAATGGCCCCTGCTTCGCAAGCCAGGAATGGTCCAACTTTGCCAGGAGGTACAACTTTGTGCATGTAACATCCAGTCACCTGTACTCCCAATCCAACGGCAAAGCGGAGAATGGCGTCCACATAGTCAAACGGCTCCTCTGCAAGGTTGCCGATGTGGGATCCGACTTCTACCTCGCTCTGCTGGCCTATCACTTGGCCCCACTGTCCACTGGCCTGTCGCCAGCCCAGCTGCTCATGGGTCGCACCCTGAGGACGACGGTGCCGTCCATTCACGTCCCAGACCTCGACCACGGTCCGGTCCTTCAACGAATGCAACTGTCTCGTGCACAGCACAAGGCGTCTCATGACGCCCGTGCAGCTGATCTCCCTGTTCTGGCTCCAGATGACAACGTCCGCATCCATCTTCCGGATGGTGGTTGGTCTGCAACTGCTGTGGTTCTTCGGCAGGTGGCTCCCCGCTCGTTCCTGGTTCGTCTACCGGATGGTTCCACTCTGCGCCATAATCGGCGTGCCCTTCGTCTCGTTCCATGTTTGCTACGTGATCCTCCGCCAGTGCCACGCCCTCCTGTTGTCCTTGACCTGGACTATGCAGAGATTCCGGTTACTCTGCATCCTCCTCACTCTGACGCAGTCCAGCCCGCTCCTCAGCCGGCGGCTCCCGACCCACCCTTGAGGCGGTCAACCAGAATTCGCCGCCCACCTCAGAGACTTAATCTGTGAAATTTGCACTAATGGACTCTCTGGTCTGTTCTGTTCTTCCGTTTAATCGTTCAACTGGTTTGTATTTAGTGTTCCTCTCGTTATTTGTGTGACACACTGTTTTTTTCTGCACCAGGCACCTTCCCATGTAAATAGTTTAGTTTTATGTACATAGTCCTGTAAATATTTTGCACACACGTTGTCAGGAACATTCACCACACACTATTTATTGTCACGCAGGCACATTTCTTGATATAAAAGGGGGGATGTCATAATATACACCAGTATATCATGGTGCAGACACACACTGATGGACACACAGTGGGACCAATCAACATACACAACACCGCAGCCAATCACCAGTGAGAGCACACGCACTATAAAGGCAGGGGACATCAGAGTTCCCGCTCATTCGAGTAGCAGCCAGCTCAGAGCACAGAGCTCACAGCCTGCAACACAGGCATTCACCATGTGCTGAGTGCATCAACTGGTTAGGACAAGGCAAAGGTCTTTAGTTAAAGCTGGTATCGTATTTACCCACAGTTCAAGTATGTTTAAATAGTTAACCTTTTAATAAAATAGTGTTGCACTACTTCAAGTGTTGGTGACCTGTATGTGATCAGAACACCCAACACATCAACAGATGCTGTCAGACCTGCTGAAACTATCCAGTGTTTTCCGTTTTGCCCCAGCTTACGTAACTTCCCTACCCTGTCGAAAAATGTGATGTGGCGATAGTAAATATTCATGTATCTTCAATCATCCTTCTCAACAGATATCAATCCTGTTTACTTTTGAAGTTAACCTCAAATCAATGTGCTCTTTGTTCTACATTATCCTGGAGATATCAAGGAAGGTTTTGCCAATCTTTAAGTGAACTTCAGACTTGTGAATTTCCTACTTGCGTCAAATAGTTGTTTATTATCAAAGTTAGGTAGTTTCTTTACTTCAACCTTATCTAGAGGCTCCATTATTTTAAAGGGCTGTCCCCCTTTAGTCTTCATTTCTTGTGAAAATAAATTTCAATCATTTGATCCTTTTTCCTTAGGTCTCATCGCTCTTTGTTGGACTCTTTTGAACATATGTATCCTTTTTTGCGTGAGACTGGCCAAAACAGCATACCATGCTCCACAACTCTGTTTTCCATTGGTTTGGGCAATGTCAAACATATAAATGTATCTCAAAGTGTTACTGCAGAGATATTGGCCACACACTAGCGAATCATTGCTCAAGATTCAAATTAACATGTTGGAGGTATAACGCTAGAGCTTGGGGCAAACCTGCGAGCCAAAAAAATGAAACCGGGTACAATCTTGCACATTTAATTCCCAACGCTGAAGGCAAGTTACTTATCCGTTGAAAATTCGCAAGGCATTTTTGAACTCCTGTTTTCCAAGAGACCTGAGGCACATCTTTCCAGCATTCCCAAAGATGGCACACTTTCACCACATTCTTTGGCAATAAATCTGCCACATGCTGCAGCTGATTGAATGCCCATGAAATTCGGCAAAGTTGGTGGAGAGCACAGAAGTGGGACAAGAGATTTCAAAGCCATTTTATGGAGCAAAATAAAAGACTATGGCAGCGATTCTCCGATATGGAGGCCAAGTGTTTGCGCCGTCGTGAACGTCGTTGCGTTTCACGACGGCGCAAACAGGACCCGGGCATGACCTATTCTGGCCCCCACAGGGGGTCAGCACGGCGCCGGAGTGGTTCACGCTGCTCCAGCGTCCTTACGCGGCGACCCGCGCATGCGCAGTTGGGGCAGCCCAATCCTGCGCATGCGCGGGGAACGTCTTACGCACGCCGGCCCCTCACCAACATGGCGCCGGTGTTCTGGGGCCGCACGCGGAAGGAGGTGGGCCCGGGGGAGAGGCCGGCCCACCAATTGGTGGGCCCCGATCGCGGGCCAGACCCCATCGGAGGCCACCCCGGTGAAGGAGCCCTCCTCCCTCCCCCACAGGCCACCCCCCAGCGTACCCGCAGAGTTCCCGCCGGCAGCGACCAGGGGTGGACGCCACTCGCCGGTTCTCCGAGCGGCCTGGTGCGAATCGCGCGCCTCTGGTTTCCGGGGGGTGAGAGAATCGCAAGCGGGGGTCGGGGCGGCATGGCGCGATTCACGCGGTGCCCCGGCGATTCTCCCACCCAGCGTGGGGGGGTGGGGGGGGGGGGAAATAGTGCCCTATTAGTCCAGATTCAATTCTGCCTTTTCCGCATCCACACATTCCAGCACAGATATTCTTAAGCAGGCCTAACACAAACAAGGCACAAAAAAAAGAACCTATCTGAACTGGATAATATATTAGTTACAAGGAACATACCGGATACACAAAAATTAGAAGTTTTCTTATTTTTAAATCTGGAAATCTCTCAGACATTATGGGCAGCATTTAACTAAATGGGACCAAAGACCCATATCGAGCACCTTTAGCCACGTGTTTCCAGGCACTCAACCACTTCCTTGCCAGTGTCAACCTGACAATGCCCCTACCAGCTGGAAATGCCACCTGGGCATCTTGGCAGTGTCAGCCTGACACTCAGGCATCACTGCCAGGGTGCCCAAGTGGCACCAGCAGTGCCAGGATACCACCCTGCCAAAAGGAATGTACCTGGGGGCCTCCAATCCCCGGGGAGACCCCCCAGGAGTGCCGTTCCATCTCGTGCCTGCTTGTGGAGGCCAGGACTCAACACCTCAGGTACCTCGGGACACTGCACATTAGAGTAAGACTAGCTTTAATATGCATATTTGCCAAAAAAGTGATCCCGCCCACAATGAGCGGAATTTTCATTGCAAAGTCTTGCGAGACCGCGTTAGATCTCATGAGGTGTTGAGAGCTGGGTAGTTCCCGGGAGCGGGGTCTCCTGACTTCTATTGGGCCATGCTGCACCGCAGAATGCTGCTTTTGGATTGGATTGGATTTGTTTATTGTCACGTGTACCGAGGTACAGTGAAAAGTACTTTCCTGCGAGCAACTCAACAGATCATGAAGTACTTGAAAAGAAAAGGAAATAAAAGAAAATACATAATAGGGCAACACAAGGTATGCAATGTAACTATGTAAGCACCGGCATCGGATGAAGCATACAGGGTGTAGTGTTAATGAGGTCAGTCCATAAAAGGGTCATTTAGGAGTCCGGTAACAGTGGGGAAGAAGCTGGTTTTGAGTTTGTTCGTGCGTGTTCTCAGACTTCTGTATCTCCTGCCCGATGGAAGAAGTTGGAAGAGTGAGTAAGCCGGGTGGGAGAGGTCTTTGATTATGCTGCCCGCTTTCCCCAGGCAGCGGGAGGTGTAGATGGAGTCAATGGATGGGAGGCAGGTTCGTGTGATGGGCTGGGCGGTGTTCACAACTCTCTGAAGCTTCTTGCGGTCCTGGGCCGAGCAGTTGTCATACCAGGCTGTGATGCAGCCAGATAGGATGCTTTCTATGGTGCAGTGGGCACAGCGGGGGCCGTTGGTTCACGCCCAACATTAAATCAATGTATGGTACACCAAAGCAAAAATCTGAAATAAAATCAGAATATTCTAGAATTATGCATCTGTTTGGGGAGAAACAACGTTAATAGGCCCGATTTTCACTCCGGGAGTGAATAGGTTAAAACAAGCTCAATATTGCAGTTTTGATATAAGATTGTCAACCCGAAATGTTAGTGCTGTTTCTGGCTCCACAGATGCCCCCCTGACCTTCAGAATCATGTCGGCAGTTATGGAATTTCTTTTCCATGAACTCTCCTGTGTAAATTCACATCAAGGTGTAGACATATATGAACGTCAGTTTTAAAGCACTAAATGAGAAAGGGGAACTAGCCCTGACCCCAAAGCCCACGAGGCATTGCTCCGTAGAACTCATCGGAGTAATCGATGCACATGCTGCACAATCACAACAAGCTTTTCCAATTGATCTGAATTTCAGTTTACTCATCTAACCAGCAGCCCATCTCTCAGATGATTTCTGATTGTGAGAGAGGGGTAAGGATGATGGGAGGTGGGTGGAAGCCAGGACAGCAAGAGGGGGCCGGGACCGATCAGGGCATGAACCACCCACCAGCACTACTCTGGGGTCAGGAGGCACACTGCCACACGCCTGAGCTCCACAACAATTGGAATATGTGCGATTTAACACACAAAACAGAGTTAGGTTTTGGGCGGGTATAGCAGCGCCAAGAACCACCCCACTATCAAATGGGACTCTGTCATTTTTTTTCGAGCCTCGGTGGGTATGGCCCACCGAGCTGAAGTTACCTCATTTTTAAATGGCACCTCGATCTCTCAACCCCCCTCAGACACCTCACCACAGCCCCAGCTTACCTCTTAGGGGGTCCTCAAATTCCCTTCCCATAAGGGCAGGGCACCCCTGGAGCCTGATCCCTGGCATGGGCAACCTAGCGCCCAGGCACCTTGGCACTGCCAGCCAGGCATCCTGGCAGTGCCCATGCAAGTTTGGCACCCGTGCACCCACGCTGGCACGTCCAGGGTGGCAGTGCCAAGGTGCCCAGGTTCCACAATGCCCACAGCCCGACCACCCAGGGGCCGATAGTCTGGGTGACCCCCCCCCCCAGGGCCAATAGTCTGGGTGACCCCCCCCCGCCCCCCCGCCCCCCCCCCCCCCCCCCCCGCCCCCCCCAGGTGTCATCACGTCTGGGCCATGTTTGTGTGGTCCAGTGCTAAATGGCGCGATAGCGATTACTCTCAGGCACGGGCATTAGTTCCCAGGCCTCTGGAGAATCTGGCTCACAGAACTATGTTAAGCTGGACCTCGCTCATGGCCAACCCAGATTGCGATGTCTTGGTGAGTCAGGTGTGACGAAGACATTCGATCGCACCATGCATCTTTTAAAGATACCCCCGACTTCTGCTCCACTGTAGGTAAATTTCACAGACTACCAAAAGCAGGTTCTTTGCATTCATACTCTGTAAAGGGTCCAACACCTGTTTTAGACAGCTGTTCCAGACTACTGGAAATGATCCAACCCAATTCGAGGTCAGAAATCCTTCAGGGATTCTTAGGAGACAGGGCTTATTCCTAAAAACTAGGCTGCATGGCACCCATTTCATACTCTCCAGAGAGCTGCAATGAAGTTCGATTCCTCATCCTAAATGTCAGGTACATTTTGTCTGCTGGGCACTTTTTATTTTTTTCACGTTGTTTCTTGTTAGAAATATACTATTATTAGGTGCTACAGAATCAAATGCCAAAATCTGTTCATCATACTCAGAATGTTTGTATTACAGTTTGGCCAGTGATCTTTTAAAGATAAACTTTGCTTAAGTGGGCAAGTAGGTAGCAATGGTTGAGAAGGTGCTCAGGCGTGATTTACTAGTTCATCTGTCATCACAGCTGGTGCAGGCTCCAATGGATACTTGCTGAGCGGGTGTTTGTAAATAAATAGTCTTTCAGGCAAATTTATGGAAAGCGAGGTGAAGATCATTCTGAAGGCCAACAACCTCAACATACTCAAAACATAAAGGGAACAGCTTAGCCCTCAGAAGCAACTTTCAGTAATTGCTAAGCATGTGCACAATGGTATTGGAATACTGAAGTAACTTGGGAGATACAGGATGCACATTAATAAAATCTACAACAAAGTTCTTGGCCTGCTGAAATCATGAGGGCGATTGAACGGGACAAGGTCTCAGTGCCGTAGCAAGAGAGGTTTCCCCGGAGCTCCTCGGCGGCCATGTTGGTAAGCTCCTGATTGCTATTGAACGGCACTTAGTTCAGGAAATGATCCCCACAAGCCCCTCGACGGAACTCGCTGATTCGTCTGGGCCCTCGCTCGGCGGCTCCCGCTAATGAGGGGGAGACAAACATAAACACACTCCCCCGAACACATTCTGGACAGCACACAGCCATGCAACCATGGAGAACAGCACCATGCTTCGGCGATGCTGACCTGACCTGGGTGCTGGACGCCCTTGATCCTGGATGCGAGATGGTGCATCCTGTTCCCCCGATGGAGGTTCCCCCGATCTGAGGTCAGCCACAGGGTCGCCAATGATGCTTGGGAGGCAGTAGCAGTGGCTATCATGCCAGAAAAAGACTAACGAGCCACACGGGTACGCTGTCACCGGCCCCATGGCACCAGTCCCATCGACACCACCCTGATCACCCCACCAACAGGTCCATGGCCACCAACCCCCCCCCCCCAGCACCCCACCTGTGCTCCAGCACTACCCTTCCATGCCTGGCAGCGGCGCCCACACATAACACTGATCACCCCCCCTCCCGATGCATCAAGTGCGTGCTCACGATGCCCTCCCTCTCCCCACAGGAGAAGCTGGCCCATAATCAGCAGGAGAGGGCCCAGATGGGTGGTGGGGTGCCAGACATCAGAGTCCTCATCGCCCATGAGGAATGGACCCTGGAAATCGAGGGACCACAGCCCTCCGCCCCCTCATCCAGATCAGGCATTGTCAAACTTGGGGGCGCAACCCGCGGGCGGGTTTTGGGAGGGTCGCAGAGCCGTCCGTCATTACGCTCCCGATCGCACAATTCTGCGCGCAACAGCCGCAGCGGCCGGCTGTTAAGAATGCCGGCTGCAAGCAGCCTTCAAAATGGCCGCCAACATGTAAAAAAAATGCGGCCACACTGCGCATGCGAGCCAGATCATCATCATGCATGCGCAAAACTATGCACGCGTGCGCCAATGATCGGGCGCGCATCCGCAGTTGGCGGCCGCATTTTTTTTTTAAACGGTCGCAGCTTTTTGTTTTACAAGTTCGGGGGGGTTTTATTCACTTTATTCATTTATTTTAATCATTGAGTCTTTATTTTTTTAATTTATTTTATTCATTTTTTTACAAGTTCGGGGGGGGTTTATTTGCTAAAAGTTTACAGGAAAGAGGTTTATAAGATGATCAGGGAAATAGATAGAGTAGACAGTCAGAGACTTTTCCCCGGGTGGAACAAACCATTACAAGGGGACATAAATTTAAGGTGAAAGGTGGAAGATATAGGGGGGATATCAGAGGTAGGTTCTTTACCCAGAGAGTAGTGGGGCCATGGAATGCACTGCCTGTGCAAGTAGTTGAGTCGGAAACATTAGGGACCTTCAAGCAGCTATTGGATAGGTACATGGATTACGGTAAAATGATATAGTGTAGATTTATTTGTTCTCAAGGGCAGCACGGTAGCATTGTGGATAGCACAATTGCTTCACAGCTCCAGGGTCCCAGGTTCGATTCCGGCTTGGGTCACTGTCTGTGCGGAGTCTGCACGTCCTCCCCGTGTCTGCGTGGGTTTCCTCCGGGTGCTCCAGTTTCCTCCCACAGTCCAAAGATGTGCAGGTTAGGTGGATTGGCCATGATAAATTGCCCTTAATGTCCAAAATTGCCCTTGGTGTTGGGTGGAGGTGTTGAGTTTGAGTAGGGTGCTCTTTCCAAGAGCCGGTGCAGACTCAAAGGGCCGAATGGCCTCCTTCTGCACTGTAAATTCAATGATAATCTATGATTAATCTAGGACAAAGGTTCGGCACAACATCGTGGGCCGAAGGGCCTGTTCTGTGCTGTATGTTCTATGAACAAAATGCAGAATTTTTGGACAGTTGGAGACTCCATACTTTCCGACACCGGAAGGCTTAACCTTCATCCAACAGGTTCCATTTGAGGAGCGTGTACGAGGGCCAAAGGGACCCAAAACCAGTTCCTCCATTTTTGTCAGCAGCAAACAAGATAAGAGAAAATGGTGGGTCGTGCAGGTCAGCCGCCGTGGGTCGCGAAGGTCGGCCGGCATGGGTTGCGAAGGTCGGCCAGCGAGGGTTGCGCAGGTCGGCCGGGTTGGGTCCCAAAGGTTGGCCAGTTGGTAAAAATTGTTCCCCGGAAAAAAGGTTTGAAGAACACTGATCCAGATGACGTGTCTCATGTGAGTCTTGCATGCCCGACAAAATGATCCTTCCCACTCACTGGCCACATGTCCTTCCTCCCGCAGGATCTCCACCTGATTGGGCCGGGCCATCTGGGGTGTGCTGGACTCCAAGACTCGGCTGAGTCCCAGTCAGATGCTGAACCTCTGGACAAGGGTATCCAGGGGCTGATGCTGGGACAAGGCCGCGAGTTCAGGAGGGTATGTCGGCGACACTCCGGCTTGTGCATAGCCGTTTGAAGGAGATGGTGCCGGCAATGCGTGGCACTGAGGCCATTGATGCTCGGGGTGGTGACCACAGTGGAAGGCCTGCAGCACCAACATCAGCGCCATGAGTGCTAGTGCCCAAGACGTGACAGTCTGTGACGACCTTGGCTGAGGGCCTTGAAAGCTAGTCCCAGTCACTGGAGAACATGTCCCAGACATAGGTGGACATCGCCCGGGCACTGCAGAGCATGTCCCAGTCACTGAAGAGCATCATCGAGGGTATAGACACCATGGCATAGGCAACAGCGAGGCGCCGGGGCCAGATGACACAGAGGCCACTGGAGCTCACTCCTAATCCCATGGCGTTCCCCAGGACCCCACGGGCACCTTCCAGGAGGAAGGAGCATTGGAAATTGACCCGGCACCTTCCATCAGGGAGAAGACAGCGGTCTCCACCTCATCCGAAAGCCCCCCACTTGCCAGCAGCGCAAGGTCAGCAGGCAGAACAGGGTCACGGCGATGCCAGTGCTACCGGCAATTCAGCTGGGGCCCTCCAGCACTTGGACCCCCCAGAGGATGTCCGTCAGGGGCATCTACGGCACGGGGTGCGAAAGGCAGCAGGGTGTCTCCACTTCCGGAGAGCATCCTGGAGCATCCTGGTGTTGCTCCTAGACATTGCGGCATGACACGTAAAATTAACAAAGCTGTGGATCACTGAGTTGGCACTGGGGTGGGAGGGGGGCACCATCGGTAGTTAGGGACAATGAAGGTTTCGAACGTTCACAATAAAAACTTGACGCACACAATACATGTGATGCCTCTGTCACATTATTCCATATGGTGGGCCAACCTCGGTTGCTGCCCAACAACCCCCCCCCCCCGCCCCCCCCCCCCCCCCCCCCCCACAAAGCCCCTGTCCCCCATGCACAGTTCACCACGGTGAGGAGCCCCCGATGCGGACTCAGCAGAGAGGATGGGTGTGAGCGCGCCAGCAGCGGACAGACTGGAGTCAAACTTTGGCATGGACTGAGGAACACCAGTGCTCACCTCACTGCGCACTCTCATCGCTCTCCTGCATTGTATATTGACCCGCTTACGGTCATCACCCTGGACTGATGTTGCACACACCCTGGGAGGGTGGAACAGATTGGGACGGGGCAGTGGGAGGTGAGGGAGTGTGTGGGAATGAGGGGGGGGGGGGGTGATGAGAGGGATGGACAGAGGTGTGGGAATGGGGGTGGCAAGTGAAGGGTGGAGGTGATGAAGGGATGTGGGGGGGCGGTGTAGGCGGGTCTGGGGATGGGGTGGTGTGATGATGGATGATGCCCCATCTTATGAGAAGTGTGTGAGGATGAGGGCCTCCTTAGACCTCCAGGCATGCTGGACCCTTGCCGCCGTCATCGCCACCTGTCCTCCCTCCCTCGGCTCCTCCTGTCGGTCCTCCCCGGGCTAGTCCTTTGTCCCTCCTGCTCTGGGTCATCCTCCTGGACCTCCTTTCCTAACAGCATTGTGTGTGTACCAGAGCACATGGACTGCAGCAGTTCAAGAAGCCAGCTCACTACCACCTTCTCAAGGGCAATTAAGGATGGGCGATAAATACTGCGCTTGCCAGTGATGCCCATACCCGCTGAACAATTAAATAAAAATCAAAACTTTACTTCAGTAGAAATCTCTGAGTGTAATAAGAACATTGTATCTTCAAAACAGTTTTGAAGCATTCAAACAATTCCCTTTCTGAAAGTTGGCCAGTCACTGCAGAACTGAACTCAAAGACCCCCAAATTATAAGTAACCTGAATCCAAACTCTGACATGCTGCTCTGTCAAATTCGGAATACTTAAAAAGTTTATTCGGATGATGTTTTGATAGTGTACACAGATCAGTGAAACAAATTCGAAGGAAATGCTGGCTCAAAATAGATGGTTAATAAGCTCCCCAGTCGCTCAGCCGGTTAGGGTATACGGTCGTAGGGTGACAAGGGCTATCTATTGACAACATGGCTAATGACTATAGAGTACAACCCATACTTGTGTGCGCCATGATATACACCAGTATATCATGGTGCAGATACGCACACACTGATGGACACACAGCAACACCAATCAACACACACAACACCGCAGCCAATCACCAGTTAGAGCACACTCACTATAAAGACAGGGGGCATCAGAGTTCCCGCTCATTTGGGATGCAGCCTCCTACAAGGACAGAGCTTACAGCTTACAGCACAGATCCTCACCATGTGCTGAGTGCATAGACTGGTTAGGACAGGCATAGGTCTTTCGTTGAATCTAACATCGTGTTAACCCACAGTGCAAGTATGTTCGACAGTTTCTAACTTAATAAAATAGTGTTGCACTATTTTAAGTGTTGGTGGCCTGTATGTGTTCCACGGATCCAGAGCACCCAACACATCATGATACCAGGAGTTGAGGGAAAATAGAACTTCTTAGACCTACCTGCAAGTGATCTGCCTTCCACCAGCATAGTCATCCTGCAAAATGTTCAGCGTCCGCCCGCCGCCGCCGCTCCGCATCACCGGTAACCTGGGGGCGAACTGGAAGATATTCAAACAACGCTTCCAGCTCTACCTGGAAGCCACAGACCGGGAAGATGCCTCGGACACCAAGTAGATCGGTCTCTTCCTATCCACGGCCGGGGAACATGCCATCCACATTTTCAATTCTCTCACCTTTGCTGATGATGAAGATAAATCAAAATTCAAGACGGTCCTCCTCAAGTTTGACACTCACTGCATCATAGAGGTGAATGAAAGTTTCGAGAGCTATGTATTCCAACAGCGTTTGCAGGGTAAGAATGAACCTTTCCAGTCCTTTCTCACCCACCTCCTCATCCTTGCGCAGTCCTGTAATTACGGGCCCACCTCCGACTCCATGATATGCGACCAGATCGTTTTCGGTGTTCAGTCGGACCCCCTACGCCAGCAGCTCCTCAAGGTAAAGCAGCTCACCCTAGCGACCGCCATCGAGACCTGCGTGCTACACGAACACGCCACTAGTCGGTATTCCCACATCCAAGCGGCTGAAACGGCGCGGCAAGGTCCCCACAAGGCAGAACGGGTCCAAGCAATCGAGCAACTCCAGGGCCTCAGCCTGGATGAGGGCGGCCATTTCGCATGCTTTTCGCAGTGGCGCAGCGAACGTACTGATGCTACAACGTGTGGCAACTGTGGCTACGCCCACTTAAGGCGGCAATGCCCTGCCAAATCCCGACAATGCTTGAGATGTGGCAAAACTGGATGCTATGCTGCTTTATGCAGATCAGCTCGGCCTGCCAATTCGTATCGCTCCAGCCAGACTCACAGGAATGTCCGGGCCATTCAACCCACAGTCACCGAGTCCGATGCGGACCTACTACCCGATATTTGCACCGAGGACCCGAAGACACATTTCGAATCGGTATCGTTACAAAAAACAGGGTGTCCCCGAAGCAAAGAATCCAGCCTCTATCAGTATACAGCATCGATCCAGACGATGAGTGGAGTGCCACCCTTCCGGTCAACCGGTCCCAAATACGATTCCGCCTGGACACTGGTGCCTCCGCCAATCTCATTGCGCGGTCTGACCTCCAAAGCCTTCGTGTCAAACCAGCCATCCTCCCATCAGCCTGCCAGCTATTAGATTATAATGGCAATGCCATTGCTGCCAGCCGCTCGAAGTGACGCACAAGTCACGCAAAGCCATCCTTCACTTTGAAATCGTGGGCTCCTCGAAAGCCTCCCTGCTTGGCGCGCAGGCATGCAAGCTGTTGAACCTAGTTCAGAGAGTTCACTCTCTCTCTCCTGATGATGCGTCTGCCTTTCAGGACACCGATTTCACGGAGCAACTCGACGCCATTATCAACCAGTACCACAAAGTCTTCGAGGGCATGGGCACGCTCCCGTACACCGACAAGATTTTATTAAAACCGAATGCCACGCCTGTGGTGCACGTACCTCGCAGGGTCCCAGCACCCTCTAAGGGCCGCCTCAAGCAACAACTGCAGGACCTCCAGAACCAAGGAGTGATTTCCAAAGTCATGGAACCGACCGACTGGGTCAGTTCCATGGTATGTGTAAAAAAGCATTCCGGCGAATTGAGAATTTGCATTGATCCCAAGGATCTAAATCGCAATATCATGAGGGAGCATTACCCAATTCCCAAGTGCGAAGAGCTCACATGTGAGATGGCTCGCGCCAAGCTCTTCACCAAACTCGACGCCTCAAAAGGATTCTGGCAAATCCAGCTCGATAAATCCAGCAGGAAACTTTGCACATTTAATACCCCCTTTCGCAGATATTGTTACAACAGGATGCCGTTCGGGATCATGGGCGAGATTCTCCCACCCCCCGCCAGGTCGGAGAATCGCCGGGGGCTGGCGTGAATCCCGCCCCCGCCGGTTGCGAAATTCTCCGACACCGGATATTCGGCGGGGGCGGGAATCGCGCCGCGCCGGTTGGTGGGCCCCCCCCGCGATTCTCCGGCCCGGATGGGCCGAAGTCCCGCTGCTAAAATGCCTGTCCCGCTGGCGTAGATTAAACCACCTACCTTACCGGCGGGACAAGGCGGCGCGGGTGGGCTCCGGGGTCCTGGGGGGGGGGCGCGGGGCGATCTGGCCCCGGGGGGTGCCCCCACGGTGGCCTGGCCCGTGATCGGGGCCCACCGATCCGCGGGCGGGCCTGTGCCGTGGAGGCACTCTTTTCCTTCCGCCTTCGCCACGGTCTCCACCATGGTGGAGGCGGAAGAGACTCCCTCCACTGCGCATGCGCGGGAATGACGTCAGCGGCCGCTATCGCTCCCGCGCATGCGCCGCCCGGAGATGTCATTTCCGCGCCAGCTGGCGGGGCACCAAAGGCCTTTTCCGCCAGCTGGCAGGGCAGAAATTCGTCCGGCGCGGGCCTTGCCCCTTAAGGTTGGGGCTCGGCCCCCCAAGATGCGGAGCATTCCGCACCTTTGGGGCGGCACGATGCCCGACTGATTTGCGCCGTTTTGGGCGCCAGTCGGCAGACATCGCGCCGATACCGGACAATTTCGCCCCAGATCTGCATCAGAAGTGTTTATGGAACAAATGATGGAAGGCATTGAAGGTGTTTGCGTCTATGTCGATGACATAATCATTTGGTCCACCACCCCGCAGGAGCATGTTAGTCGCCTCCAGCGCGTATTCAGACGTATACATGAGCATGGCCTCCGCCGCAACAGGGCCAAATGCTCTTTTGGTCAGACGGAACTGAAGTTCCTCGGGGACCACATCTCCCAGCCGGATGCGGACAAGGTAGCTGCCATCACAACTATGAAAACACCAGAGGACAAGAATGCGGTCCTCCGATTTCTGGGCATGGTCAATTTTTTAGGGAAATTTATCCCTAACCTCGCCTCTCATACCACGGCTCTCAGGAACCTGGTCAGGAAGACGACAGACTTCCAATGGCTCCCTGCCCACGAGCACGAATGGAGAGAACTCAAAGCAAAACTGACCACGGCCTCGGTCTTAGCTTTCTTTGATCCAGCAAAGGAGACCAAAATTTCGACCGATGCCAGTCAATCCGGCATTGGGGCAGTGCTCCTTCAACGTGATGAGGCCTCATCATGGGCTCCTGTTGCATATGCGTCACGTGCGATGACCGCCACGGAGCAGCGCTATGCGCAGATAGAAAAGGAGTGCCTGGGCCTTCTGACCGGTGTGGTTAAGTTTCACGATTATGTCTACGGGCTTCCTCAATTCACCGTCGAGCCTGACCATCACCCGCTCAATATAATACAGAAAGACTTGAACGATATGACACCTCACCTCCAGCGTATTCTTCTCAAGCTCCGGCGATATGACTTCCAGCTGGTATACACCCCAGGCAAAGACCTCATCATTGCTGACGCTTTCTACAGGGCAGTCAACACTCCATGTGACCCAGCAGGATTTGTCTGCCAGGTTGACGCCCATGTGGCATTCGCGGCCTCCAATCTATTTCGCACCCCACACGTAGTTAGGAACATTCTCACCATACATCATTTATTGCCACACACATACATTCTTTTATAAAAGGGGGGATGTCATGGTATACACCAGTATATCATGGTACAGATACACACACACTGATGGACACACAGCAAGGCCAATCAACACACGCAACACCGCAGCCAATCACCAGTTAGAGCATACTCACTATAATGAATGAAATGAAAATGAAAATCGCTTATTGTCATGAGTAGGCTTCAATGAAGTTACTGTGAAAAGCCCCTAGTCACCACATTCCGGCGCCTGTTCGCGGAGGCTGGTATGGGAAGACAGGGGGCATCAGAGTTCCCGCTCGTTCGGGATGCAGCCTCCTACAAGGACAGAGCTTACAGCTTACAGCACAGGTCTTCACGATGTGCTGAGTGCGTAGACTAGTTTGGACAGGCATAGGTCTTTAGTTTAATCTAACATCGTGTTAACACACAGTGAAAGTATGTTCAACAGTTTCTAACTTAATAAAATAGTGTTGCACTATTTTAAGTGTTGGTGGCCTGTATGTGTTCCACGGATCCAGAGCACCCAACACATCAGTGTGTAGCTTGCACACAATGAAAGTGATGCTGCTACATGTACAACAGCAGAACCTCCGACTGCTGTCATGCAAGGTCACAGTACTGCCTTTATGATCATGGTTTACAGTGCGCAAAGGGGTTCGGTCTGTGTCACAGCAGTGCAGCGATCTGGGCTGACCAGGGCTGGTTTAGCACAGTGGGCTAAATAGCTGACTTACAATGCAGAACAATGCCAGCAGCGCGGGTTCAATTCCCGTACCGGTGTTCCCGAACAGGCACCGGAATGTGGCGATTAGGGTCTTTTCACAGTAACTTCATTGAAGCCTACTTGTGACAATAAGCAATTATTATATTATTATCTTTCCTCCAATTGATTACCAGCTTTTGCTGAGGTGCCGCCCCAGGGAGTGACATTATCTCAATGGAGCAAGAACCTGCAGTCCTCTGTCAGGAAGACAGCACACATTCTCTCACCACTGCCCACTCCACCACTGCCTTTACTGTTGCCCGTCAGCCAGCCATACTTCTGCCACCCATGTTGAGGTGGTGCAGTCTCAGATGGTAGAGGTCATAGGTTTGAGAGGTGCTGTCGAAGACGCCATGGTGAATTGCTGAAGTAATTATTGTGGATGCGACACAATACTGTATCATCGGCGATGGAGGAAGGAAATGTTTAACGTGGTAGATGAGGTGCCGATCATGGAGGGTGCTTTGTCATTGTCAAGTTTCTTGAGACGTTTTGGAGCTGCAATGGTACAGGTAAGTGGAGAGTTTTCCATCACATTCCATGGCTATTTGCTACTGCCTTCTGAACGTGGAGGGTCTTCTGGCCCCCTGTGGATACAGGATATCTACCCTCCTTTCCACCTCCTCGAGCAAAGCCTCCAGTGCAATGGTCATGGATAGTGCTCGCCACTCATGACATTCAGCTCTTGTTGATGCAACTAGTAAGGGAACAGCACAGTCAACACCAGCTGAATTCACCGAAATGAGCAGGCTGCACAAAGTCGGTGTGCTGCCTGCATCATGACCAATGGGCGTGGGTTAATCATGCATCATGACTCATGCCTGTTGTCAGCCATGGTCAAACTTAGCCTCTTTCATGTTCAGGAGGGGGAAAAGTGAGAAGACAAAAGGACATTGAGAGAAAGGGGAAGAAATATGTGTGATCGTAAAAATGCAGAGAATCTATCAGGATTTCAACGGTCTCTGTGTTTCCCGGCTTAATTGAAATAAAAGGTGATATGCGCAGTGTGGTGGTACAGCCTCTTTAAGGGGCCTTTCCATGCGGTCCACATGACTGGCACAGGGTCTATCGTGTGGGAGCGCACAAATCCCGACCAATGAGGGAATTGCATGGGTCCAGGGGAGGGGGGTTCTGGTCAGAATAAACCCAGGAGGGGCGGCACAGTAGCACAGTGGGTAGCACTGTTGCTTCACAGCGCCAGGGTCTCAGGTTTGATTCCCGGCTTGGGTCACTGTCTGTGCGGAGTCTGCATGTTCTCCCCGTGTCTGCGTGGGTTTTCTCCGGGTGCTTCGGTTTCCTCCCACAAGCCCCGAAAGACGTGCTGTTCGGTGAATTGGACATTCTGAATTGTCCCTCTGTGTACCCGGACAGGCGCCGAAATGTGGCGAGTAGGGGCTTTTCACAGTAACTTCACTGCAGTGTAAATGTAAGCCTACTTGTGACAATAAAGATTATTATTATTATTATTAGGAGCCAGAATGTTAACACCGATATAATAGAGTCTGTGCCTGTACATAAGTTACCCTCGTTAGTTGTCGTCTACCTGGTATTGCCTCGAGCCAGCACATGCAGAATGGTTCTGTTTCTGAATAAAGAAATTCCATCTTGCTTTGAGAAATCCATTGGAAGCCATGGTACGCTGTTAACCTAAACAAAATTTTCAAGACTACATTGATACTGAAAGGGTTGAAGCAAAACAAAATGTTCACTGTTGTGAAGGCTCTCATACCAGGGAACGCAAATTAAAATGAGGTAGTTAGAAAAGAAAGAAGAATGAACAAACTCATGCCAGCGAGGTCAATGTAGATTTTGGCAACCGGTAATAAATAAAGACTGAAATACCAACATTGGCGCATATGGAAACTGTTGTTGGTTTTACAAGTGCAATATATAAGCAGGGTTACGAAGGCTTATTCGAAACAAGAGCATTTTTGGAGGATATTCAGGTTTGATGACCAGATATTAGTACTACATCTATCTGGTGAGGTGTGAATTATCAGTATTTTTTTAGACCTGCTGAAGCTCACCGGATAAAGTATCAATTAAGCAACAGGCCACTGTACCACTGGGATACTCAGCCCACTGAGCTAGTAATACTGAGAAAATAAATATCATGCAAATATTTTTAAAGAAAGCTTTAGCAGCTCAGTTCACACTTCGTAGTTCAAGAATAATTTATCCATCTATTCACAAGATTTGTTTTTATAGTTTTCCTTAAGAAACAGCAGTGACCCTTCAAAATAATTGCTTCAAGTCGAACACTTGGCACCAATTTAGCCACACACAGTCAAGTATAAACTTAATAGAAGCATGTTCCATGCTTTTCATCCAATGAATTTCGTCTGTGCTGAGATCAATTTAAAAAATTCAACCTGGGTTATCTCATTTTTAAGAAAATAATATAAGCTCTGATCTTTGAAGACTATTCGGTCAGCTGAAGGATTTACTGAATAACTTAAGTTTGGAGTCATGTACTGTAAGACAGTAGCACTTAACCTTTAATGATGTCATGGTTATGTATTTTTGAGATGAATCATTTGCTACATTTGGATATTTTTTCAGTCGCAGATCAATGCAAGAGGAATGGGTCTGACTACCACAATGCAAAGCGCAGGACACTGATGAACCTTTGAGCCATCTTCTTGTTCCTTTACAATTGACCAGAATCCAGCAATGTTGAATTCGATGAAGATTGGTCAATCTTATGCACTAATACATTTCTCACCTGCGTCATCCTGAGTATAACTTTCTTCATCAAACAGTAGTACACCACACACCAAATCAATTTGTGTGAAACAATTTTAAATGTTTCTCAAAGATGTAATAAGACAAGACAAATATAATTCTTCCTTAATTACTTCGGTTTTAATAAATACTGGATAGAAAATGCATTTGAGTTTGGAAAGAGACTGATTGCATATTTTGAGAGACTTCCTTCTTATAATTTTATGAGGATTTGTAGGGTTTGATGGAGGTGGCCAAAGGTTGTCTGTCCAATCTGGTGTCCTGTAGTTTTTGTTAAAGGTTCAGTATTTCAAGGGGCTCAGGCTGGTTTTGTGAGAATCTTACCAAGGCTTAGATCACCATACATATAAAAAATGGTTCACTAGAACTTGCAGCCCAAGGAAATTTTTAGAAGCCAATGATATTGGTTTTGCACAAATCCAGGTCTAAATTCACATATCTTTACTTCCAATTGTATTACAACACTTCAAAAATAATTAGGTCAATACTTGCCAAAACAGCTGAATGAAGTAAAATAAAGATTGTTTTTTTTAAAAAAAGGATTGCCCTGGTTTTACCTGGAAAGGTCAGCTGTGTTTCTTTCGCAGTATTATCACCTCTAAATCAAACGATTGTGGGCTCATGTTCCATCCCAATGAATTAGCATTGGCTGTTCACATCAACGGGAACTTCCTGTCCCTCCAACGGCATGGGGCATCCCCGCCACGGGCTTCCCGGCGGCATGGGGTGGATTCAATGGGAAATCCTATTGACAGTGGCGGGGCCAAAAGATCCCGCCGCCGCCCAACAACGCCGAGAAACACACTGCAGTAGGCCAGAGAATCTCACCCATAGTCCAGGCTGACACTGGAATGTGTATTGCCTTGTACTGTCAGAACGACCCTCTTACAGATGAAACGTTGAACTGGGGGCTTGACTGCCATCTGAAGATGTGCAGGGGGGTTCTCCTGGCCGATATTTATCCCTCATTAAACATCAGCAAAACAGATTATCCAGTCAGTATCACACTGTGGCTTGTGGGACTTACCTCTGTGCAAGTTGCCTCCGTGTTCCATACCTCACAACAAGGATTGAGCTTCCAGAATATTTGGTTGGTAGTAGACTGGTTTGGACATCTTGAGGTTGTTAAAGTTACAAATATTTCTTGAGAAGGTGGTTGCATTTGCATGGCTTAATCCATATTGTTGGAAATTTTGTAACTATTGGTTACTTCCCACTGCTTGTTTCCTTCATGAAATGTGCGTGTTGTTGGCAAGTCCAACATTTGTTGCCCCTCACTAATTACCCTTGAAGTGAATGGCTTGATAGGCAGTTAAGAGTCAGCCACATCACTGTGGGGTCTGGAGTCACTTGCAGGCCAGACCAGGTAAGGATGGCATATTTAGATGGGCTTTTATGACAATTGGTGAGAGTTTATTTTTTTTAATGAACTTAAAGTACCCAATTCATTTTTTCCAATTAAGGGGCAATTTAGCATGGCCAATCCACCCATGCTGCACATCTTTGGGTTGTGGGGGCAAAACCCACACAAACACAGGGAGAATGGGCAAACTCCACACGGACAGTGACCCAGAGCCGGGATCGAACCTGGGACCTCGGCGGCGTGAGGCAACAGTGCTAACCACTGTGCCACCGTGCTGTCCTACTGATGATAGTATCATGGTCACCATTACTGATACTAGCTTTATATTCCAGATTTATTACCAGCTGCCCTGGTGGGATCTGAACGCATGTCCCCCAAAGACTTTGGTTGGGTCTCTGGATTACTAGTTGAGTGACTTTACTTGGTTGGGTCTCTGGATTACTAGTTGAGTGACTTTACCACTGCACCACCGTATGCTGATACGCGTGGCTATGCTATCACTGTCCTGCCAAAACATCATAACCAGGGACACAACTGAATGCTTTTCAGGCACAGACATTGTGATAGAAATCTTTCATGAGCCGGGGACGAAGGGGGTAATGGCGATGATGTTGGAGGTCCATAAACAACATTGGAAACACTGTTTGCCAATTTCTCTTCAGTGAAACTTTTTATAAATTCCCTGTTGGTAAGGGGAGATAGCAACATTCTTATTAACGTTCTCCTGCCAAGTCTCGTTTTTAACATTAGACAGGATTATTCACTGTTTCTTTTTTTGCCAAAAAGCTTTCCTTCAAGGTCATGAATTTCCCAAAAGAAATTTATTAGAATCCATTATATTCATACATTTTCCTTGTTTGACTGGTTTGTCAAATTCCTTTGCCGTATCCAAGCTTCGTCAGAGACTTTCAATAATATTAACTTTACGAAAAATAACGAGCCAGAACTTGCTGGCAAAATAACGGCGAGTTAAGGGTGATGATCATCATTAATGTAAAAAAAAATCCAGTCATTTGTGGTGAGGAAGAGATGGGCTACGAGTTGCAAATCATCAGAATTTAGGGGTGCGATCTAACAGGAGAAGCATTAGGTGCGGTAGCAAGCACGACTTGCCGGGTGCTTCCCGCCTGGTGACCCGGCGAGACCGCAACCTGTATCGAACAACAATGAGGGTCGGATATGATCCCCCTTGGGCTTCACAGAGGAAATGGCCATTCCGCCATCTGATTCGCCTGGACCATGCCCGACAGCTCCCTGCTAACAAGGGGGAGCAACACATAAACCGTACACTCCGAACACACTCCAGACAGCACACAGCCAGGACACCACAGAGACCTGTGCCATGTTTCAGAGATGCCAAACTGGCCAGGCTCCTGGATGTCATGGAGCTGAGACAGGACACCCTGTTGACCCCTGAGGGGGTCAGAAGATCAGCCACAGGGCCGCCAATGCTGCTTGGGAGGCTCTGTAAGCGGTCAGCAGTTCAGGCAGCGTCACGAGGAGGACCGCAGTTCAATGCAGGAAGAAGCTCAACGACCTCCACCAGGCCGCACGGGTAAGTGGACATCGACCCCCTGACATTGGTCCTGCCTGCCACTCCCCAGACTGCCCCAACAGGTCAGTGGCTGGTGCCGCACACCACACCCCCCCCAGCACAATACTGCACCTGTGCCCCTGCACATCCTGGCACCCACCAGCACAATCCACCCATGCCCAGCAGCGGTGCCCATGCCTGTCGCCCACTATAGACCCGCCCCCCGATGCATCAAACCTGCAGCTCAGAATGCCCTCTCTTTGTCCCTACAGAAGAAGTCGGCACATAACAGGGAAGGGCTCAGACGGGCAGTGGGGTGCCAGACATCAGAGTCCTCACCCCCTATGAGATCGCGGGGATGACCAAGAATAAAATAGCCACCGACAGCGAGGTTAGCCTGTGCCATAGAGGTGAGGATCCACTGCCCCTTCACCCAGATGACCTGTGTCAAGTGAGTTGTTTATGCCGGACAAAATGATCCTTCCCTTTCACTAACCAGATGTGCATTCTCTCGCAGGATTTCTATTGGATGGTGCCTCGGTGGGGATGGACAATGGGGTTTGATTGAGGGGATGGAGAGTGGATAAGATGAGGCCATATGTCCCTCCTCCTCCACCTCTAGCAAATCGCCCCACTGCTGTGCCAGGTTGTGGATCACCACAATGCGGACGATCCTCTGGGGATGTACTGCAGTGCGCCACCAGAACGGTGGAGGCACGGAACTGCTTTTTGAGCTGACCGATGCACTGCTAATTGTCAGCAGGGGTGGTGACATTGGCCTTGTTATATTGGTCTCAGCACCGGTCTCCGTACTGGCATCACTAGTCAAGACCTCAGCGGGTACCCCTTACCCCCAATAGCTAACCTGTCAACATAGGGTGGTCCTCGAAGATGCCGGGGATCTCCGATTGTCCTAGGATGTAACTGTCATGCACATTCCCTGGAACAGGTGCACACACATGGCGGTGTTTGCACACGAGTTGAACATTTAGGGAGTGGAACCCCTTCCTGTTAATGAAGGGAACTCCCTGTTGCCCTGGTGTGTGCAAGGCGGCATGCATGTCATCAATTACCCCCTGGACCTGGGGCATCCTGGCAACGGCGGAGAATCCTGTTGCCCAGACATTTTGATGGGCTTGGTCCAGCTCGGGAATACAGGGCACCCATGACTTCACTGATGCATTGGGCTGTAGCTTGTGAAATGCTGCACAAATCCCTGCTCGAACTCTGGAATGAACCGGTGGCAAAGATGTTAAGGTCAGTGGTGGGATTTACAACCACCGAGGGCAGGTAGCCCCCTCCTCCATGGGTCACTGAGTCCACAAGGGCATGGCACAGGTGCCACACCATCACCTTGTTGAAATGGAACCTCCTGTGGCACATGATGTCCAACATCTCCTCAAATGACCAACAACACATGTACACCTTTAAAATTTAGAGTACCAAATTCATTATTTCCAATGAAGGGGCAATTTTGCGTGGTCAATCCACCTAACCTGCACATCTTTGGATTGTGGGGGCGCAATCCACGTAAACACAGTGAGAATGTGCAAACTCCACATGACAGTGACCCAGAGACGAGATCGAACCTGGGACATCAGTGCCGTGAGGCAGCAGTGCTAACCACTGCACCACCATGCTGCCCTGGTATACACTTGAATAAGAACTGAATAAAATGTAGAAATGAAATATCAAACAATACAGAAAAAAAGTCAAGCACATCGCAAAAGCATAGCACAAAATAAATCACGAAACACAAACGACCAGATAGATGATTCATGAATTCAGGAACAAACAACTCAACCACGAGGTCCTATTTTTAAAGGAATTCTTATCTATGGTTTAACCCCTCATTTACATTCATTGGCTCCTAATTCTTAGCTGGGACCTCTCGCTTTGTTCAAATGAATGTCTGTTACTTCAAGGGTAATTTGTTAATCACACATTGGACATTACTTGAGATTGATTGGTGCCTATCAAAACTAACTTAGCGTTTGCGGATATATTTTCTCATACTTTGCCATGTTTCATAGCTTGGTGGAGACCTAACAAAATTGATTAGTTGATTACACAAAGAACACTCCATTGTCAGTATTGAATACAATTGAATACAATGATTCATTCATTATATGAGAAAATGACTGGCTTCCCACAGTCAAGACAATTTTAATATTTTGCTTATTAGTTATATGCATTGAACAGTCCCCTAGATGAATAAAACTAGAAATAAAAGTAGACTCTATCACACCAGCACCATGAGGGAAGCTGCTGTGGGGCCTACAATACCATCTACAATGTGATATCTTGGGAGATTTGAGGGTTCATCCTGGGACCCTCAAATCCCTCAAGCCCCCCCCCCCCCCCCCACTCCTACATTTCCCACCTTCTCTCAGGGTGACATTCAGTGAGCCGGCTGTGCAGGGAGACCCCATCCTGCACACGCACCCCCGGCCACATCTGGAGCCCCTGGATTCGGACCTCAGACCCCAGAACCCTGCTAGGCACATTGCGTGGATCGGGCTTGGGTACCCTCGCTGATCCATACGCACTTACCCCCTGTTCACGGGGATAGCATAGTTCTGAAGCCCAGCTCTTGGGTGTTTGATTGTTGGTTGCTGCCTCTATGTTGTTGACACTTCCAGGGTTCAGGCAAAGTGTCCATGCCTCACAGTTTGATTGGTATGCTAAGCAATATCACTCGCCTGCGACATGGCACATGTACCCAAGAGATTCCACTTGAGAGCTGTAAAGTGCTCATATAACTAAAATGCCCATTCTCTACTAGCAATAGCCTTCAGCTGCGCAACCAGAGGCTGCTCATAGTCAGAGATGGTTAAAATGACCTGCACAATATTACCACGAACAGGGCTCTGCCATGGGTGTGCTCGGTGGGACAGAGAGGCAGCAGCTGAAGTTGCCCCTGTGATAGGTATACACAATCTGGGGGATGGCCTGTAGCATCTGCAGGCACTGAGCCCTTAACCCTCCAGCCCAGAGGCAACCCCCCCCAAACAATGGCACCTAGCCCCCCGATGAGGTACATTTCCAAGATGGCTTCTCACCGTCTCCAATCCCCCCAGCAGCCATTTCACCAGCTCACTGTTTTTAAATAGAGGTGCTAAAGGGCGCCTGTGTCACCTCCCGCTGAGGAGCCGGTTAGATCTTGGACGGCCATTAGATCGGGCGACCCCGTTAATGAGATGGAGGTTGTCCTTAATTGGGTTCTGGAACCCACCAACGGGAACGGGCCAGTTAGATCAGAAGCCGATCGGTGCCTGGCGCGGATCTTGATGTTGGCCTCCCCGTGATCGAGCCGGCTTGCACGGTTCTGCGCCATCAGGTTGCACCCTATGGATAATTTGCCTTGCAAAAAAAAAATGGAATCCACTGTCAACCCCCACACTGCTATCCAGAAATTGCTGCATTTGTGCTGCAAAAAGGCATCGCAAAAAGTTGGAGCTGCTACTTGCTGGTGCAAGAATCCAATTAATGGGTTAACTTATGCTTCTAAAGGCTTCGCATGTTGAAACCAGACAGCAGTTAAATGACAGTTCCACACTGACTGGGAGTAAAGTCAATGCCAACTTAACTTCAGGTTGGCAGAATTTAGAGTTACCCCACACCGCCTTCCACCACACCCTGCGCTCGCTAATGTGTGCGTATTTATTTACTTGTGAACAACAGACAGACACCATGCCAATTCCACAAGCAACAGATGCTCTGAGTTGTTACAAAATAAATATCTTTTACATGTAGGCAGCAGTTGCCTTTGTCCACTGAATATCGTGGATTTGAAAAACCCAATAATAGTGAGCTGTGAATAGAAAAAGTTAGCAGCACCCATTTTCCTACATCTAATTTAGTGATAGGCATTGCTTAACTAAATAGATTTCAAACTGTTCCTTCCGAGCTTTGTCAACCATTTATGTCCTTATGTTACAGAGGTAGACTTATTGGTTTCGTCATTCATCAAGATCCCAAATGTCCAATGATATTCGGCAATTTGCACCATAAGATTAGCTGGGACTGGAGGGTGATGATAGGTTCTCACCATGAGATGTTCTATTTCAGCCAATTCTTAGTCTACAAAATTGTCCTGTCACACAAAAGAATCACTGACAGATTGGTTACATACAAAGCAAACTGCGAGTGCAACACAATTCCCAAACCAAGCAAATTCATGAACAATAAGAAGTAACAGTGACATTAGCAGCATTTACAATTGGTTAATTAAGCCTTAGTGAAAACAGGAATGACAGTGGATTGATTTTGGTTCGTCCTGCAATTGCATGGTACTGCATGGACCAGGTAGCTCTCAGGTCAACTGGTCTTGTAAGAAACATTTAAAAAGAAAAATATGGTTGGAGGAGCTGAAAAATCAATTTACTGCCGATATCCCAACACCGCACATGGCAGGAAAATTGAGCTTGATGATTTGCAAACCCCACACATTAGTTGTACTTTGGGGGAAAATGTACCTTTGAGGTGTAAAATTACCAACTCCAAGTAGTTCCATTTATGGGTTGCATTAAGGTAAGTGATCATACTTCACATCTGAGGGCCAGTTTAGCACAGTGAGCGGAACAGCTGGCTTGTAATGCAGAACAAGGCCAGCAGCGCGGATTCAATTCCTGCAACGGCCTCCCCCAACAGGCGTGAGCATGTGGCAACTAGAGGCTCTTCACAGTAACTTCATTGAAGCCTACTTGTGACAATAAGCGATTTTTATTATTACACTCCAATAGGAGTAAACTAACTCGAAACTGCAGAACATTTACCCTTTGAAAGGTAATGTTGAAGGTGCCACTGCAATCACTGGTTACTTAACTTTTCAATAATTATCTATCTAAACTAACCTAGAATTAATGAAGGAAACTCATTATGCACTGTAACAGTGGTGACACTTCAAAGATACTCACTGACTGTAAAGTACTTGGGCACATCCTGCGCTAGTGAAAGACACTATATAACAGTAACATTCTAGATCAGCAGTCAGTTTGACATAGTCCTTTCATTAAAAAAAGTATGAAACAAGAACTTTGATGTTCTGAAATGTGTACTTTATACCAACTACTTAGTAGGATTACAAAGGAGGATGACATATAATTAATTATCAAATAGCACCATTAAGTTTAAACCAATGGACACAAACCAGCTGAGGTCAGAACTGAATTATTGCCCCATAATTCATAGGAAGGTTTCCTTTTGTCCTCTACTTCATGGATATCTTTGAACAATTGTGTCATTGACCTATGAACTTCACACTATTGTATGAACAGGCTTTGAAGAAAAGTATGAAACTTCCCAACACATCCCTCTTTTGAATTTACATTTTTGCACACAATTTTATGTGAGCTTACATGACCACATCGTGTATACTACAAGTCTTCCTTGGAAGGACTGTGCGGGCAAACTTCGAAACCGGAGGTTCAATCATCACAAAACCCGTACTGCAAGGCAATGTGGGAACAGTTGCCAAAACAGTAATGATCAGCAGTTGATTGGTCCATCTCTGAAAATTTCATTTAACTGACATGCTGCAGATGTATTCTGTTCCCACAAGGCTGCTCCAGTTGATAGTTATTGTTGATTTTCTATCAGCAAATCCCATTAGAATTGGAGATAATTAATTACCAGCAGAAATCCAGTTCCAAGAAATATTAGAATCTTTGAAGAACTTACTCTTTTAACAAATATACAGATCTGTTACGTTGAGATATTGGGTACCAAATAATATATTACTTCATTGTAAATGATACCAATGTCTGAAATAGAATTTTATAAATGATCCTTTCTCTGCATGGACCACAATTCAACTCAATTATAAAAAGTGACAAATGACAGTTTACAGTCAAGGAATACAATTTCTATTATCCTTGTCTGCAAAGTTTGCACTACAGTATATGCCAATGGATGAGTCATATATAACAACAGAGCCAAAATAAATCATGATGACTTTGATTTGTACCGAACCGATAGGATTATAAAAGCAATTATGGCCATTTGTATATGTCATGACAGAGCTGAGACACTGGGGTGGGAGTCAAAGATTAAATTCAAAATCAGTGAGTAAACTGATGCCGTTAAACATGTACCAACATAAGAGATCAGCGCGTCCTTCTCCAGTTCCCTCATCGAAAAGCAACATGCCAATATCTGCCAGATTTCCACAACACAAACTCCATTTAGCCAACAATTTAACGGGAAAAAACGTTTAATATATTCGACAGCAGGAAAACATTGCGCTAATTTTACTCCAGAGTTAGTTGAATTACTCTAGTTTCTGCAGTAGAGTGGTCACTCTAACTGTCTTAAGGCTCTTTTATTTATGTAAATACATTCAAAATTCATGAATGTCTGTGGTACATTTTTATTCAAAATAGATAGCATATTAGAATGCTGCCAGAGACAAATAGAACAAAGGAAAATTGGTCTTGACAGGTGTTGATAACCTGGAATGACTGAGAGAAATGCTGCCTGGGTACCAAGTGGGCAATGCATTTTTCAAAGATCGACTCACGGTCAAACAGTCCAGAGGTGGTTAAATGTGTATTTAAATTCAAAGAGCGTGCATTTTTCACATTCATTAAGAAACATCAGTGTCACACATCAGGGTCAATTCATTTATTTTAAAGGGAAATTTTATAAGGCCTGCAAGAGTGGGAAATGAGGCGGACGAGTAACTTTATTAGGCAGGAGCCAAACCTTTAACAAATAACTCAGTGGCAGGTTCCTACTTGCAATTCATGAATGCTGATTATATTAAAACTTTTTGTAATTGCATCCTACCTTCATGATTAAGTCAGTGGTGCACGAGAATCTCTTGGCATCTGGTTTACTTTTGTTTAAAGGTAGTATGCAACCATCGGCTTTATGCAGTTGTGTCCGAGGTCAGTGGTTTGCCTGGTTGAACTCTGTGGCACAAGGGAGATGGGAGCTTGCCTGGAGCCTCAGGCCTTGCAAGGGTGAGGGAGGCGGAGGTGTGGAGTAACCCGGGGGAGGGGGGGGGGGGGCGGTTGTCAAGGAGGAGTGGAAGGGGGATCAAAGGAAATACAGAGGGTTTGCCAAAGGGGAATAGAGGAATAAAGTGACAAAGGCCTGGCTGTTATTTTCTTCGGGGTGTGGGTAATGAGCCAGAAAAATAGTCAGTCGAAGTAAGAAAATGAGTGGCTGAATGAGTGGGGTCAGTAATGTCCATATTTGGTTTTATTTCAGTGTGTTGGCAGGGTCCTTACAGGGCTTTGATCTCACTGACAGCATTTTAATTATTCCCACTGAGGTTTCTCTTGGTCTGGGAGGGCCAGCTGGGCCTGCAAGTTCAGTCTCACCCCACAGAGTGGCGAGTGAATGCAAGAGCTTCTACCACAATAAAGAAATGTCCCTAATTCCTCTGTAACCATTAATGATTGCTAACTGTGAGGCGTGCCAGTATATTTAGCTCTCTGACTAGTCGCAACAAATAATGATGCACACATGAGTAAAGTGAAAATAATTTAATGTGAAATATTTACAAGTGGCATTTCAATTTGAAAAATGCCCATGCCACATTTGTGCCCTCGGTAAGTCTTATGTTAACGGCAATGGAGGTGGGCAGGAACCTTGTGGCAGTGATGCAGAGCCTCCCTGTATGTCTACGTGGCTCTTCAATAGCCTGCCCGTTTCTGCAGCATTGTCAACTGATGGGGCTTTCCCCTCCCACACCACATGATTGAACGTGAACCTGTACCTGCCAGCAGCACTTTACAGGGTATCATTTCAGAATTGGCATGGGGTGACCACCCATGCAGTTGGAGGCAATTCCAGGACCTACCATGTCACATATTGCTGGCACTGTGTCCCTGGAAGGCGTAGCCTCCTGTGGCACCGGACCACAGGCATTTGGAGGTAGTTGGAGCACTGACTGTGCAGACTAGCCACTGGATAATAGCGACTGCGATGTTCCCTCCCATCTCGGCCTCGCTGCTGGCACTGCACTGTTGTGTTATGCTGCTTCGGATAACACTTGATGCAGTCTTAACTAAAGAGTGTTCCAGACTCTGAAATGAGATCAACATGTTTATTGAACTATTAACACAGTTCTCAAATGAGTTCGACTCTCAACTAATCTAACTGTAGTAACTCAGACTAACTGTACCAGCTTGCTCTAAGCCACGTGCTGGGGTGTGATGCTGCAGATCAACCCTGTCTAACTCTCTAGATGTCTGTCTGTGGAAAGAGACAGGGTGTGAGTGCCTCATCCCTTTTATAGTGTTTATGTCATGCCTCGGTGTGGTGATGCCACCTCTGAGTGTCCTGACTGCCCATTGGTTGTGTCCTATTCTGAGTGTTCATTGGTTGCATGTTCGCATATCATGACATGCACCAAATGAGACGTGTCTCTCCGGGGGACGCGACCTGCATTTAACTGGTCTCCTCACCCTCCTGCCTCTCTTCAGAGCAGCTCTCACCAGTAGATTACACTATCCCGATTGAGCAGCTGCACCTTATAAATGAGGGGTCACTGTGCTCCAATCCGCAGGAAAACTTTCCAGGCAAGATGAGATCCTCAAATGTTGAAGGGTAGACTTGAAATGCTAAACAATTGCTAAGAAACTCAGGGACAACTCTGTACTCATACAATGAATTCGCAATGAGCGGAATCTGTGGGGAAAAGGCAAAATACATGACCGGAGTCCCTCATTTGACAGCAGGAAGATCTGATATACTGTTTCATGAGGTGAGTGTGAGGAGAGTTGTCTTGTTTCCCAATCTAGCGCTAGTTGCATCATGTTCACTACCACATAGCCATAAACACGATTGTGCAATCACACACCGCACAGTGCAAGGCATGCTGTGTTTAAATATGTTTGAAGCTACCTGCAGTGACTAGCGTTCTAACTTAGGATCAGAAATAACTCAATCATTGGATTGGATTTCTTTATTGTCACGTGTACCGAGGTACAGTGAAAAGTATTTTTCTGCGAGCAGCTCAACAGATCATTAAGTACATGAGAAGAAAAGGGAATAAAAGAAAATACATATTAGGGCAACTCAACATATACAATGTAACTACATAAGCACTAGCATCGGATGAAGCATACAGGGTGTAGTGTTAATGAGGTCAGTCCATAAGAGGGTCATTTAGGAGTCTGGTGACAGTGGGGAAGAAGCTGTTTTTGAGTCTGTTCGTGCGTGTTCTCAGGCTTCTGTATCTCCTGCCCGATGAAAGACGTTGGAAGAGTGAGTAAGCCGGGTGGGAGGGATCTTTGATTATGCTGCCCGCTTTCCCCAGGCAGCGGGAGGTGTAGATGGAGTCAATGGATGGGAGGCAGGTTCGTGTGATGGACTGGGCGGTGTTCACCACTCTCTGAATTATCCCCTTGAACTTGCATTATCATAAGTTAAATTATGTCTGATTTGTTTCGCAACTCTATTTTCCCGCCTTAGCTCTCTATCTCTTGATAGCTTAACTGACAGACACCTACTGATCCGAGTCTCAAACATTTCAAATTCATAATCTTGAGAGGAGAAGGAACCAGGGACGGGATTCTCCCCTACCCGGCAGGGCGGGCCGGCGCGAGCGGGCGCATGCGCGGGAGCGCAGCGTGTGCTGCCTTCCTCCCAGCGCATGCGCAGGGGAGTTCTTCTTCGTGCCGGCCATCGCGGAGGTTGACAGCAGCCAGCGCGGAGGGAAAGAGTGCCCCCACGGCACAGGCCTGCCCGTGGATCAGTGGGCCCCGATCGCGGGCCAGACCACCGTGGGGGCACCTCCCGGGGCCAGATCCCCCCGCGTCCCGTCCCCCCCCCCCCCCCCCCCCCACCCCCGAGGACTCTGCAGGCTGCCCGTAGAGCCAGGTCCCGCCGGTACGGACCTGGTTTGATTTACGCCGGCGGGACCGGCCGTAAACTCGGCCCATCGCGGGCCGGAGAATCGGTGGGGGGGCTGCTGCCAGCAGCAGCCGACCGGCGCGATTCCCGCCCCTGCCAAAACCCCGGCGCCGGAGAATTCGCCAGCCAGCGGGGGAAGGATTCACGCCGCCCTCCGGCGATTCTCCGACCTGGCGGGGGGTCGGAGAATCCGCCCCAGATTTTCCACGACTCTTTGTGTGAAAAAATGCTTCCTGATTTGTTTCCTAAATGGCCTTGTCTTTATTACTTCCAATAACTGTATGTGAATGAAAAATGAAACTGAAATTAGTTTGGACCTTGAAACAATTTTATTTCTAAGTAAAACCACAGGCCACGATTTAGAGGTCACGCTAGCCGTGGATGCAAATTTCATAATGGCTGCTAATTCTCGCAAGGGGCCAAAAATGGGATTTGCTCTAACGAGATTTTGGTTTCCGATCTACACCACCCCCTCTCTGATGACATGATCAGGTTCACACCCAGGAAGGATTTGCACACATTATAATATCATTGGCCATCTTGACATCACTACGTTTTCCCTCAACGTATCTTCCTACGCCATCGTGAACCATTACTGGCCCTAATGCTTGTGGGCTGGGGGAAATGCATGCCACGATCCTTGTGGGATGGAGGGTGCGTGCTCCGATGCTTATGATGTGGGGGATGCATGCCCCGCTGCATGTGGGGTGGGGTTGCACCCTGATGCTTATGGGATGCAGAAGGGGGCGCACCCTGATGCTTGTGGGATGGGGAGGTGCATCCCGATGCTTATGGGGCGCGGGGGTACGTGCCCGATGCTTGTGGGTGGGGAGGGTGCATGCCTCGATGCTTGTGGGGTTGAGGGGGGTCACACTCAATGCTTTTGGATTGGGAGATGCATACCTCAATGGGGAGGAGGAATGGCCGATGTTTGTGTGTGTGTGGGGGTGGGGGCAGTGCTCTCATGCCTGTGGAGAGGGGAGGGTCGGCCCGATGCTTGTGGAGGGTGTCCTCTGTGTCCATGGGGGGGTATATATTTTGCTCAGATCAGGTGGTCTTTCAGGATGGTGCTCTGACCTCTATCAGGTCCCATCAGAGTGACAACAGAAACCGTGCCCCCTGATTCTCGGTGCACAGAATCTGGAGAGAAAGCTTGGCTGTGCAGCCGGAGAGATACCTGCCAGCCTTTAGACTGACATTTGACAATTTGGGACGATTCCACCCACAGACCCTCCCAGACCCCTGGGCCGGGAATCTGGCGGTTGGGATTCTCTTTTCCCACCAGTCGTGCATCCTTGCCCATGGGGTTCCTGGCATTGATGCAGTGTGGTGGCATCAATGGAAAATCCCATTGACTAGCGGCAGGAGTAGAGAATCCTGCCTCCAGCGAACAGTGCGTTGCCGATAAGCCCCTAGATCGAATTGGGTTTCGACTCTTGCAATTATTTCCTCATCCTTCCTCAACTGGGGACAGGTGTGCTTAATTACCAACTTGCAGAGAGGATTGCCAAGGTGGCACCAGCAGTGTCAGGTACCATCCTGCCAAAAGAGCATGCACCTGGGGGCCTACGATCTCCAGAGACCCCCTGGATGCCAACCCGCCTTGTATCCCCACAAGCCCAGAAGATGTTTCAAATCAGATTGAGGAAGTAACAATGAACCTGCTGGTTGGATGACTTTTCCTCAGGAGCGAATATGATTAACCTGCTGGCAATTATGACCAACATCACAGCCTGATACAAACAAGGACAATTCATTAGCTGGTATAGAAGTCCTAGCTTGGAATGAACTGAGACAGGAAGAGTTTGCATAGACATAGATTATACATAGAACATACAGTGCAGAAGGAGGCCATTCGGCCCATCGAGTCTGCACCGACCCACTTAAGCCCTCACTTCCACCCTATTCCCGTAACCTAATAACCCCTCCTAACCTTTTTAGTCACTATGGGCAATTTAGCATGGCCAATCCACCTAACCTGCATGTCTGTGGACTGTGGGAGAAAACCGGAACACCCAGAGGAAACCCACGCAGACACGGGGAGAACGTGCAGGCTCCGCACAGTCAGTGACCCAGCGGGGAATCAAACCTGGGACCCTGGCGCTGTGAAGCCACAGTGCTATCCACTTGTGCTACCGTGCTGCCCCTGAGTTGAGGCTGGTGGATGGGACTAAGTTGCAGGTTAACTGCAGGTGCCTTTGCAGCAGTAAAGTTCTGTAATAGATGTCTTGCTGACTTGAAGCCTACAGAAGCTTTGTCCTCCATCATTAATAGATAAGCTTGCAGATAGTGTTGGTAGCATGATAGAAGATGCAGCCAGTTCCACTCAGTTATCTGATTTCCCTGTGCTGCCCTTTTTTGGCTTATGGCACTTGAGCTTTGAATATTGTACTGCCGACACATCTGAACTGATCCCCATTATTAACTTTAACTCACACGGGACTCTCTAGCTTTATCTGAGCCTCAATGAAAGATCATATTGAAAGGATTTCTTTTCATGACTTGAAAGAGAAAATGCTGGAAAATCTCAGCAGGTCTGGCAGCATCTGTCGGAGAGAAAAGAGCTACGTTTCGAGTCCGATGACTCTTTATCAAAGCTTTTCATGGCTTCTTCGTCATCTGTTTTTGTTCTGATTAACTTGTCTAAATGTACTGAGCAAGCAATAATGAACTGTATATTTCTAGGATACTAAGAACTAACTTCCGGTAAAAGTCTTTCTCCAAACATATTGATTAAAAGCTTTAGAAATATTGAACAAAATCTAATCAAATGGGCCAAAACCTCCGAGCCACCCAGTGTCAGATTGGGAGGGGCACCCCATAGATGTGCTGGGGAATCCCTCTCGAACTTTCACAGATAAGCATTTGCACGGCAATTGCCCAGAATTGCAAACTTCCGCTGGGTAATTACCACCCAATATGCGATTTCAATCACAAACTGTGGATGGTTCCTGCAGGGTCACACCATTAGTTACTCAGAAAAAGTTAGAAGGCTTAAAACCTTGTCTAACTTCTAGGTAACTATTGTAGAGACCCAGACTGATCCCCATCACGGGACCCCCCTCCAACCCTCAGAGGACACCCCCATCCCCCTGACTAACTTGCCCCCCATTGTTATTCCCTGACACCCGAGTCCCCCACCCCTCCCCATGGTATTCTCCAACACCTACCCCCCCCCATAGAATTCCCTCTACCCGCATAGGACTCCTCAACTGCCCCCCAATCCCAGCGGCTCAACTCGCCCTTCCTACCCCCCCCCAAAAAAAAATTCTATCCACTTAACTTAGCCACTTACCTTCTCCCCGGCCTGTCAATTTAAATTTAAATGTACCTTGTTTACTGCAGCCAGTGCTGTAAAAATGGAATCATATCTGCCTCTCCTGCATTCAACGCTGGGCCTCAGAGACGGCTGCGTTGCCTGGATCTCACCCAGCCTGAATTGGAAGGTCCGTTGAGACTGACTTGGAGGGCATTTGACATAGGTAGGCGGGCACAAAATGGCAATCCAACACTTTGCCACACCGAGAAAGTGATCGCCGAATGTAATGAATGGACAATTATTTTGCAAAAATGATTATAATCCAGTGTGTTTCCCTTTGCGAGCTCAGTCATCCATTTGCTTTCCTTACACTCATTGAAACTGAGTTTGCAGGCAAAAAGTTCAATATCAGTAAAAATGGAAATTATGTCAAGTATCCATTGAAGTAGTTTTGCATTCTTCACCTGAGTGCAACTACTGCACAGAATGCGTGCAAAGACTCTCTAGCACAACAACATACGCTGGATCAGTTCACCTAATTAATCTGCAGCTTACTGTTGCTTGATCTGTGCTTGTGCAACCAATCAGATAATCTATACTCTGCTGTCGAATTCACACAATGGAAGGTTATGATAAATTTACATTAAGGTGTGCTTTATGTGTGGGAACGGGACCTTTCTGTAACTGGGCAAAAAAAAAGTTAATTCAGAAACATGTTAATGGTAGCTGCAGCTAACTTGAATAAATCTGCAACATGCTACTTGTCCAGGGCTTCGAAAAGAGCAGCGACTGATTCATAAATTGTAATAATTATGAGGTTGATAAGATTATTGCAATTCAAGCTTTAAATATAGGTGTAAATGAAGAGGGTCATGTGGTCTGCATTAAAGTTTGACAGTAAACCCGAGTGGTTTTGATGATTAGAGACCAAAGAGTGTTTAGATAATTTCATTGAGAAGAAGGTACAAAGTATTAACATATACTCTGATACTCCCAAGATTCCAGAAGTGTCATGTAGGTAGCGGATTGTCAAAGAAAGAAAAGATTTAAAGGATTGAGGTCACAGAAAAAAATAAAGTATTATTGTTTCACATGAGTCCTGCGTCCATAATCAATCAATGACCAATAGTCTATTCTTTCACAGAGTCATAAAAGCAAATTACTGCGGATGCTGGAATCTGAAACCAAAAAAGAGAAAATGCTGAAAAATCTCAGCAGGTCTGGAAGCATCTGCAAGGAGAGAAAAGAGCTAACGTTTCGAGTCCAGATAACCAGATAATCAAAGCTAAAAGGCATAGAAAGTGGGAGATATTTATACTGTAGGGTGAGGGAGTGAAAGATGAAATATGGCAGGTTGAAGACTGATGATGAATAATTCACTTTTTCAATAGAGATAACTTTCAAGATGGAAGACGCAATCTACTGGCCACGTCCCATGGGAACGGTGGTGTGATGTGGCCAGTAGATGTCGGGAGAGGCCTCTCCCGGGCTTCCCGACAGCTGGTACGCCTCATGAAATCTACCAGATCTCGCGAGGCGCCACAATCTGGGTCCCACCTCCCACTGCCAAAGTGCCCATGTCGCATTGCCAGGCTGGCAGAAGTACTGCCAGGGAGGCAGTGACAAGAGCCAGGGCCTGAGAGTGGCCACGCCCATGAAAGGTGGGATGAGTGGGAGCCTGAAGGATGGGGGGGGGTGAAGCGTGGGTATAAAGGGGCCTCAGAAAGATTGGGGGGTGAAGGGTTGGGGTCCTGGAAGGGGGGGGGGGTCCAGAAGGCGGCATGGGAAGGCCTGAAAGGTGGGGCCCTCAGTGATTCCATAGTGGGGTATCCTCACTTGGGGGGGTGTAGGGTAATGCCCATATGTGTGGAGGGTGACATTGCCCATGGGTGGGATTGTGGGGAACCCTCAATCTCAGAGAATCGGGCACCTTTTCAAAATGGTGGCCCGATCTCTGAAGAGCCGGTCTGGCAGCGAATTCAGCTCCCCAGTGATTTTTTCCCCCCTTTTTTTCTTACTTAAAAATAAATTTAGAGTACCCAATTATTTTTTTTCCAATTAAGGGGCAATTTAGCTTGGCCTGTCGACCTAACCTGCTCATCTTTGGGTTAAGAGGGTTAAACCCAAGCAGACACGGGGAGGAGAATGTGCAAACTCCACACGGACAGTGACCCAGGGCCGGGATTCAAACCCGGGTCCTCAGCGCTGTAGTCCCAGTGCTAACCACTGAGCCGCGTGCCACCCAGTTCCCCAGTGATGAAAATAATTCTAAGTATGGGCTAGCCTGGAGGGAAATGCCCCAGGGCTCGAAAAAGTGACTAGGGGTGCGATCTACCCAAATGGGGACAGAGACCCATAGCACAAGATTAGCCGGGGGTTTTGTGGTGCTCGGAGCGCTGAGAAACACCCTGCTGCCTAACACCCATCCAGGCCGATCATGGACCTCAGCGGGAACTCCCCGACAAGGCCGCACTTAGCCCCATTTTCTGCACTCAGGAGCTTCGCTCGCCAAAATTCCTCAGTGCAGCGGGAGATTGAGACACCGTTTCTCCCAAGTCCCCAACACGACCCCCGAATCCCTTCCAAGCCCCAATTCATCCTCGCATCCCGTTGCACCTCCTCACCCCCTTACAGGCAACCCCTACCCCACTCCTGGCCCAATTACCGCCGCGCAAAGAAATGCCAACATGGCAGTGGCACCTGGGAACCTTGGCAGTGCCAGGCTGGCACCCAGATGGCACTGCCAGAGTACCATGCTGGCAGTGCCTGGGTGCCCATGTGGCACCAGCAGTGCCAGGGAACCACCCTAGCCCAGAGGGCATGCAGCTGGGGGCCTCCAGTCCTCTGGGAGACTCCCATATGTGCCATCCGTCTGGTCCCCATTTGTGGGAGCCAGCAGTGAAATGCACTTGCCCAAGGTCTTTAAGGTGAAGGGGTTAGATCCCACGTCTTGGGTTGATTGTGAGAATGCATATTAGAATGAGACTAGCTTTCTCACTCTAATATGCAGATTCACCAGAAAGTGATCCCGCCCACAATGGGCAGGATTCACATTGCGATGTCTCATGCAACCGCGTTAGATCTCGCGAGGCATGGTGAGCCAGGTAGATCTCGGAAGTAGGATCTCCTGGCATCTATGGGACGGGTTCCAGCCCGCTGCTTTTCGCGCAAAATGCAACTGGTTAGATCCCGCCCTAACTGTAGTTAGGTAGCAGTGGGAAACCCACCGACAGAGCCGGAGAGAAACTCCCATCTAAACCCGTCTGAAATGAAACCTCTCCATTAGTTCGCGCAGTGATAATGTGGTAAACCACTGTTGCACCTATATTAGGTGATGTATGGTAGGACCTGTACCACAGGTGCGACGGTAATCCCTGCCTGCTGGCTCCGCCCAGTAGGCTGAGTATAAATATGTGTGTCCTCCGTGAAGCAGCCATTTCGCCAGCTGCTGTGGGAGGCCACACATCTTAGAGCAATAAAGCCTCAGTTGTATTCAGCTCTCATCTTTGTGCAATTGATCATGAATCAATTTATTGCTCTAAGATTTTCAGAAAATGGACCTCCGTATCAACGGATCGCCTGCAGCTGGATCCGCAATCAAGCAACGCCAAAAAGGAATTTCTGCAATGGCTAGCTTGTTTCGATGTGTACATCAACTCGGCGCCAAGTCCTGTTCTGGAGGCTCAGAAAATACAGATACTGTACTCGAGGTTGAGTTCCAATGTCTTTCCGCTGATCCAGGACGCGCCAAACTACGCTGAAGCCATGACGCTACTCAAAGAAAATTACGCCCAGAAGGTGAACATGCTCTTCGCCAGGCACGTACTCGCCACTCGCTCTCAACTCCCTGGTGAGTCCATAGAAGACTTCTGGCGGGCCCTAATGCCACTAGTCCGGGACTGTGACTGTCAGGCCGTTACGGCCACGGAACATTCAAACCTCCTTATGCGGGACGCTTTTGTTATGGGGATTGGGTCGGACCTCATACGCCAGTGACTTCTAGAAGGGGCCACGCTCGATCTCACAGAGACAAAGAAGCTAGCGCCGCCACCTTCACTTCCCTGGATCACGTGTGGCCAGTGGGCGCCGCCATCTACACTCCCTCAGACCACACGCGGCCAGTGGGCGCTGCCATCTTCCCCTCCGCGCAACACGTGAGGCCCATGGGCGCCGCCATCTTTTTCAACCCCCGCCACGTGCAGTCCATGGGCGGCGCCATTTTGTCCTCCCCAAGATCTTCAGGTGCCGCCATCTTGTCTCCCCCACGGCACATGGGTACCACCAGCGTTCCAGGACCCGTGCCTCCTGGGCACCCCATCATCCGTGTCCAGCAACGACCAACCACGACTCGCCTCAGTGACCATCGACCAATCTCGTCTGCACAACCTGGCTACCGCATCAACCAGCGTTAAAATCGATGCACACGTGACCTCTTGCCTGCTGGGATCCGGGAGCACCGAAAGCTTCATCCACCCAGATATGGTAAGGCGCTGCTCCCTAGCGGTACACCCTGCCAATCAAAGAATCTCCCTGGCCTCCGGATCCCATTCTGGTGATCCGGAGGTACTGTACGGTCACACTCACGGTCCAGGGCGTAGAATTCAGTGGCTTCCACCTCTACATCCTCCCTAATCTCTGCGCTGCCCTACTACTCGGCCTGGACTTCCAATGTAACCTCCAGAGCCTAACCAGGAGCAGACGGTACAGCACCCAGGACAGGACCTTCATCAGGTCCGAGGTCCAGCGACTGCTTCGGGAAGGCACCATCGAGGCCAGCAACAGCCCCTGGAGAGCCGTTGAAACTGTGGAGGAACACAGAATGGTCGTGGACTACAGCCAGACCATCGATCGGTACACGCAACTCGATGTGTACCCCCTCCCACGCATATCTGATTTGGTCAATCAGATTGCACAGTACCGGGTCTTCTCAATGCTAGACCTCAAATCTGCGTACCACCAGCTCCCCATCCGTAAAGTGGACCGTCCATACACCGTCTTCGAGGCAGATGGTCGCCTCTATCACTTCCTCAGGGTTACTTTCGGTGTCACCAACGGGGTCTCTGTCTTCCAAAGGGAGATGGACCAAATGGTCGGCCGGTGCGGTTTGCGGGCCACCTTTCCGTACCTAGATAACGTCACCATCTGCGGCCATGATCAGCAGGATCACGATGCCAACCTTGCCAAATATCTCCACTCCTTCACTCTCCTAAACCTCACCTACACCAAGGAGAAGTGCGTGTTCAGCACAAACCGCTTAGCCATCCTTGGCTATGTGGTCCAGAACGGAGTTCTGGGGCCCGATCCTGACCGCATGCGCCCCCTCATGGAGCTCCCCCTCCCCCACTGCCCGAAGGCCCTCAAACGCTGCCTGGGGTTCTTTCCATACTGCGCCCAGTGGGTCCCAAACTATGCGGAGAGGGCCTGCCCGCTCATACAGTCCACCCATTTTCCCCTGACGGGCGAGGCTCAACAGGCCTTCGCCCGTATCAGAGCCGATATCGCCAAGGCCGGGATGCACGCAGTTGACGAGACGCTGCCCTTTCAAGTGGAGAGCGAAGCATCAGACATCACCCTAGCCGCCACCCTCAATCAGGCAGGCAGACCCGTGGCATTCTTTTCCCGCAACCTTCATGCCTCAGAAATTCGGCACTCATCCGTCGAAAAAGAGGCCCAAGCTATTGTTGAAGCTGTGCGGCATTGGAGGCATTACCTGGCCGGCAGGAGATTCACTCTCCTCACTGACCAACGGTCGGTAGCCTTCATGTTCAATAACACACAGCGGGGCAAGATCAAGAATGATAAGATCTTGTGGTGGAGGATCGAGCTCTCCGCCTACAATTACGAAATTTTGTATCGTCCCGGCAAGCTCAACGAGCCCCCAGATACCCTATCCCGAGGTACATGTGCCAGCGCATAAGTAGACCGACTCCGGGCCCTGCACGACAGCCTTTGTCATCCGGGAGTCACACGGTTGTACCATTTTATAAAGGCCCGCAATCTGCCCTACTCCGTCGAGGAAGTACGGACAATCACCGGGGACTGCCAGGTCTGTGCGGAGTGCAAGCCACACTTCTACCAGCCGGACTGTGCGCGCCTGGTGAAGGCCTCCCGCCCCTTTGAGCGCCTAAGCATGGATTTCAAAGGGCCCCTCCCCTCCACCGACCGTAACACGTAGTTTCTTGTGCATGGTCGATGAATGCTCCAGATTCCCTTTCGCCATCCCATGCCCCGACATGACGCCTGCCACCGTCATCAAAGCCCTCAACACAACCTTCGCTCTGCTCGGTTTCCCCGCCTACATCCACAGTGACAGGGGATCCTCATTCATGAGTGATGAACTGCGTCAGTTCCTGCTCAGCAGGGGTATCGCCTCCAGCAGGACGACAAGCTATAACCCCCGGGGAAATGGACAGGTAGAGAGGGAGAACGGGACGGTATGAAGGGCCATCCAACTGGCCCTACGGTCCAGGAACCTCCCGGCCTCCCGCTGGCAGGAGGTCCTCCCTTATGCACTCCACTCCATTCGGTCACTACTGTGCACCGCCACTAACAACACGCCGTCGTGCAGGGCCCGGAGTCGGTCTACTTATGCGCTGGCACATGTACCTCGGGATAGGGCATCTGGGGGCTCGTTGAGCTTGCCGGGACGATACAAAATTTCGTAATTGTAGGCGGAGAGCTCGATCCTCCACCTCAAGATCTTATCATTCTTGATCTTGCCCCGCTGTGTGTTATTGAACATGAAGGCTACCGACCGTTGGTCAGTGAGGAGAGTGAATCTCCTGCCGGCCAGGTAATGCCTCCACCCTAGGAAGTCCACATCCTGGGTGTCGCTCCCGACTTGGCTTGCAGCTCCAGGACCCGTCCTTCTCCGTAGGCACGTCCAAATCCACAAGGCGGACCCATTGGTGGAGAGGGTGCAGTTGCTCCATGCGAACCCCCAGTATGCCTACGTGGTGTACACCGACGGCAGCCAGGATACTGTCTCCCTCAGGGACCTGACACCAGCGGGTTCCTCACACACACACCCCTCCGGCTCGGCGTCACCCTCCCCTCCCCCAGCGCTCCCAGCAGCAACCCCCCAGGACCATTTGTCCTCTCCCTGCCCACGCCCGAGGATGAAGAGGATTTCAGCATGCTCCCAGAGTCACCGAAGACCAGACCAGCATCGGCATCGCCGCCACCACTGCGTCGCTCCCAGCGGCACATCAAGGCCCCGGACCGGTTGAATCTCTAACTGGTCCACTGGACTTCAAAAGACATTTTTTTTCTCACAAAAATTGTCCATGTAAAATTCAGTTGTTGAATATCATTCTCCACCACTCCGCCGGACTCAATTTTAACAGGGGGTGAATGTGGTAAATCACTGTTGCACTTATATTAGGTGATGTATGGTAGGATCTGTACTACAGGTACGAAAGTGGTCCTTGCCTGCTGGCTCCGCCCAGTAGGCGGAGTATAAATATGTGTGTCCTCCATGCAGCAGCCATTTCGCCAGCTGCTGTGGTAGGCCACACAGCATAGAGCAGTAAAGCCTCTTTGTGCAATTGATCGTGCATCAGATAGGCACATAGGGATTAATTAGTCTTGTGGATACTGGGACAGAAGTTCAAGTATAAACAGCACAGGCATTCAAACGTGAAACAGAGTTCTGGTTCTGAGCTGCTGTTTAGTTGATGGAAGGTGGCAGTCTGAGCTTTGCAACATGGTTAATCCAGCTAGGGGAGCTCTTGTGATATGACTTCTACACTTCCAACTTTGCATGGACAAATGAATCCTTTGTCTGGATTCTGGAGATCGTTTATGTTCTCCATTTGCTAATGCTCTTCGGGAGGGTTTAAACTAGTTCAGCAGGGGATTGGGAACCTGAATTGTAGCTCCAGTATACAGGAGGTTGAGAGTAGTGAGGTCATGAGTAAGGTTTCAAAGTTGCAGGAATGTAGCGGCAGGCAGCAAGGTGGTTTAAAGTGTGTCCTCTTCAATGCCAGCAGCATCCGGAATAAGGTGGGTGAACTTGCGGCATGGGTTGGTACCTGGGACTTCGACGTTGTGGCCATTTCGGAGACATGGATAGAGCAGGGACAGGAAGGCAGGTGCCGGGGTTTAGATATTTCAGTAAGCTCAGGGAAGGTGGTAAAAGATGGGGAGGGGTGGCATTATTAGTCAAGGACAGTATTACGGTGGCAGAAAGGACGTTTGATGAGGACTCGTCAACTGAGGTAGTATGGGCTGAGGTTAGAAACAGGAAAGGAGAGGTCACTCTGTTAGGGGTTTTCTATAGGCCTCTGAAAAGTTCCAGAGATGTGGAGGAAAGGATTGCAAAGATAATTCTGGACAGGAGCGAAAGCAACAGGGTAGTTGTTATGGAGGACTTTAACTTTCCAAATATTGACTGGAAACGCTATAGTTTTAGATGGGTCCGATTTTGTCCCATGTGTGCAGGAGGGTTTCCTGACACAGTATGTAGATAGGCCAACGAGAGGCAAAGCCATATTGGATTTGGTACTGGGTAATGAACCAGGACAGGTGTTAGATTTGGAGGTAGGTGAGCACTTTGGTGATAGTGACCACAATTCGATTACGTTTACTTTAGTGATGGAAAGGGAAAGGTATATACCGCAGGGCAAGAGTTATATCTGGGGGAAAGGCAAATATGATGCGATGAGGCAAGACTTAGGATGCATCGGATGGAGAGGAAAACTGCAAGGGATGGGCACAATGGAAATGTGGAGCTTGTTCAAGGAACAGCTACTGCGTGTCCTTGATAAGTATGTACCTGTCAGGCAGGGAGGAAGTGGTCGAGCGAGGGAACCGTGGTTTACTAAAGCAGTCGAAACATTTGTCAAGAGGAAGAAGGAGGCTTATGTAAAGATGAGACATGAAGGTTCAGTTAGGGCGCTCGAGAGTTACAAGTTAGCTAGGAAGGTCCTAAAGAGAGAGCGAAGAAGAGCCAGGAGGGGACATGAGAAGTCTTTGGCAGGTAGGATCAAGGATAACCCTAAAGCTTTCTATAGAAATGTCAGGAATAAAAGAATGACGAGGGTAAGAGTGGGGCCAGTCAAGGACAGTAGTGGGAAGTTGTGCGTGGAGTCCGAGGAGATAGGAGAGGTGCTAAATTAATATTTTTCGTCAGTATTCACACAAGAAAAAGACAATTTGTCAAGGAGAATACTGAGATTCAGGCTACTAGACTAGAAGGGCTTGAGGTTTATAAGGAGGAGGTGTTAGCAATTCTGGAAAGTGTGAAAATAGATAAGTCCCCTGGGCCGGATGGGATTTATCCTAGGATTCTCTGGGAAGCGAGGGAGGAGATTGCTGAGCCTTTGGCTTTGATCTTTAAGTCATCTTTGTCTACAGGAGTAGTGCCAGAAGACTGGAGGATAGCAAATGTTGTCCCCTTGTTCAAGAAGGGGAGTAGAGACAACCCCGGTAACTATAGACCAGTGAGCCTTACTTCTGTTGTGGGCAAAGTCTTGGAAAGGTTTTTAAGAGATAGGATGTATAATCATCTGGAAAGGAATAATTTGATTAGACATAGTCAACACAGTTTTGTGAAGGGTAGGTTGTGCCTCACAAACCTTATTGAGTTCTTTGAGGTGGATGAGGGTAAAGCAGTTGATGTGGTGTATATGGATTTCAGTAAAGCGTTTGATAACGTTCCCCACGGTAGGCTATTGCAGAAAATACGGAGGCATGGGATTCAGGGTGGCTTAGCAGTTTGGATCAGAAATTGGCTGGCTGGAAGAAGACAAAGGGTGGTGGTTGATGGGAAATGTTCAGACTGGAGTCCAGTTAGTAGTGGTGTACCACAAGGATCCGTTTTGGGGCCACTGCTGTTTGTCATTTTTATAAATGGCCTGGAGGAGGGCGTAGAAGGATGGGTGAGTAAATTTGCAGATGACACTAAAGTCGGTGGAGTTGTGGACAGTGCGGAAGGATATTACAAGTTACAGAGGAACATAGATAAGCTGCAGCCCTGGGCTGAGAGGTGGCAAATGGAATTTCATGGAGAAAAGTGTGAGGTCATTCATTTTGGAAGGAATAACAGGAAGACAGAATACTGGGCTAATGGTAAGATTCTTGGTAGTGTTGATGAGCAGAGAGATCTCGGTGTCCATGTACATAGATCCCTGAAAGTTGCCACCCAGGTTGAGAGGGCTGTTAAGAAGGCGTACGGTGTGTTAGCTTTTATTGGTAGAGGGATTGAGTTTCGGAGCCATGAGGTCATGTTGCAGCTGTACAAAACTCTGGTGCGGCCGCATTTGGAGTATTGCGTGCAATTCTGGTCGCCGCATTATAGAAAAGATGTGGAAGCATTGGAAAGGGTGCAGAGGAGATTTACCAGAATGTTGCCTGGTATGGAGGGAAGATCTTATGAGGGAAGTCTGAGGGACTTGAGGCTGTTTTCGTTAGAGAGAAGAAGTTTAAGAGGTGACTTAATTGAGGCATACAAGATGATCAGAGGATTAGATAGGGTGGACAATGAGAGCCTTTTTCCTCGGATGGTGATGCCTAGCACGAGGGGACAGAGCTTTAAATTGAGGGGAGATAGATATAAGACAGATGTCAGAGGTAGGTTCTTTACTCAGAGAGTAGTAAGGGTGTGGAATGCCCTGCCTGCAACAGTAGTGGACTCGCCAACACTAAGGGCATTCAAATGGTCATTGGATAGACATATGGACAATAAGGGAATAGTATAGATGGGCTTTAGAGTGGTTTCACAGGTCGGCGCAACATCGAGGGCCGAAGGGCCTGTACTGTGCTGTAATGTTCTATGTTCTATGTTCCATGAATAATTTCAAAAAAAGGTTTCAGGGTCCTTTGTCCTACCAGACAGACAGTTTCTGTTAGCTGGGACTATCCTTAGAAATATAAATGGCCTTTGGACAATTTTTGGGGATTTGATTTCTGCAGTCATAGGGGTCATTCGCATATCTTCAGGGTTAGTGAGGTGGCAGCTTTTCTGAATGTCAGGAAGTTCCTTTCGTTGGGAGTCATATATATTCATGCTTTCAGTTGTTTTTAAGCCTTTGTCCAGTTATTAAGATTTTATACATTAGCCATGATGATATAGAATGAGGTCTTAGCCCCCTGACAATCTGAATGCAAGGTTAATGTGTTTCACTTTGCCCTAGGGAGGAGGAGTTTAGAGGAGTGGTGCTCCTGCTTCTCTCACAAGCCCTCACTTGCTCTGGGTTTCTCACTAAAAGTTGGATTTGCCTCCTGTAGCACTCACCACACGCAGGAGACCATACTTCAGGGTCCCTCGCAGTTTCTTGCTAACCTACCAACCCAGATTGTGATGGGGGTGGGGGTTCTTTTCAGGAAACCCTTAAGTGTTGATTTCCCCGAACACTATGGAGTTTGACTCTGCGGTACACACATGTTTCACTCTTAAACAGGATCCCTGTCTAAAAGCTAGCCTGATTGATAGGTTTGGTTCCCAGCCAGGTGGGGAACACTGCAACAGAGGCTGCAGCTCAGGAACAAGTAAGGTTGTTTTGCTGAAGTAGAGATTGAGAAGAGAGTGTATGTACAGCCTGATGCATAGAGTCTGGAAGATGATTGCAGGTCTGGAGACAGTTTGAGGCAGGGAGAGAAGTTGTGTGGGGTCAATGAATATTGGGCAAAATGGGAATTATGTCCATAGTCAATGATTGCAAGGAAGGAGTATATAGATTTTGACTAGTGCTATTTACATTAGATAAAGGTGAGGTTAAAAATTGTACCAAGCATAAATGTCACAGGTTTACATATTTATTCACTATTTTGCACATTATTTCTATCTCCATAAGCTTATTAGGGTTTCTGTCATTGTCATTTGAACTCAGGACAAATACCTTGGCAGAGTATCAATATTTGCTACCACAGATGAGGGGTTTCAGCTATGCTGAGGGACCAGAAAAGCTGGGACTATTCTACTTAGGAGCAGAAGACATTAAAGAAAGATTTAATAGTGTTCAAAATTCTGAATATTTTGATTGAGCAAACTGAGAGAAACTGTGTTACTGACAGAAGAGTGGGTTCCCAAATGACACAGATTTAAAGTAATTGGCGGAAGAACCAAAGGGGAGACATGGAGAATTTTTTTTTTAAGCAGTAAGTTATGATGACCTGGAATGCATTGCATGAAAATGTGTTAGAAGAAGTTTCAAAAATAACTTCCAAAAAGAGAACTAGATAAATACTTGAAGGGGGGAGGGGAGAACACCAGGCTATGGGGAAAGAGCAAGGAGGTGGAAATAAGTGGATAGCTTTATTAAAGGGCTAGCACAGGCATGCTTGGCCAAATGGCCTTCCTTTGTGCTGTCTCATTCAGTATACCTGAATGAGACAGGAGGGGGAATGAATCACAAAGAAGTTGGAAATCACCACACCACCTGTTCGAGATTGAACTAAGAATGTTTGAGACTATTCCTGATTTCCCGTCAACCAAATATACTGGGTAGTGTTAAACGCTAACTGTTTTTTTTTGCAGGGGCATATAGGATTGCGAAATCTATGAAATATGGCATGAGGGTCAGATGAACTTTGGCACCAACATTTTTTTTCACTCTTGTGCCCATCAGTTAGTTGAGTTGACTCTGCTAAAATGACTGAAAGTGCTTTACAAATATGTGATTTTACACAACAGTATAAAAATCGATTTTTCGCATATTCAGGGAAACGTCTATTGAGAAAGGAATTCTCTATACTGAGCTCGATCATAAAATATTAAATAAGTAAAAAGCTTAATTCCCCTTTATTTAAAGGTTTTCCACATGAGACACTCCAGTTTGAATTCACTATTCAATCCCAAATTGATACTGTAGGGTTTGAAATGTTTCTCGTTAGGTCTACAGTTGTAGAGGTATACATATCACAGCAAGTCAGCCAACAAATTTCGATTTCAGCCTAATTCTCGTAAATCATGAATCAATTAGGTCAGAGCATGAGGGCACAAGTCAATGAGTTTGTTTATTTGACTTTTAATATTCGGGAATCAAGTTTAAATTGCACTTTCAAATCCCGTCCTCCTTAGAGATCTATTGGAATCCCACGGGAAATTTTTGTGGTTTGTCAGTAGCATAACCTGATGGCCAGAACAAATTCAGATTTTTTTTAACCACCACCATTCTATCCATTGAAAACAAAGCTTGAGAAACTATAGGAAACTAGTTTCTAAGAAACAACCCATATCAGCGCCATTGCCATTCTGGTCACCCAGTGGAAGCGATGCTGTTTTCGTTGGCATTCCCCGAAATGTCATGTTCTTTCCAATTATTAGATAAGGGCATAAGAGTTGAAATACCAATAATTCATTGCTGTATTCTTATACAATAATCTGATCACAAAATATTATGATTATAACGGCACAATTTGTAAATTCCATCAAGTACAGCACATTGAAATTGTCAGAGTTTAAACTGATTGAAAATGAAGTCTGCATTAAAGTTAAATGTGGCTGATGGTTGTATTAGCATAAAGATAAGATTAGCCAAAACGTATGTATTGAAAGGGCAAGACAGGTTTGCTGTGAGGGAATACTTTCTGTTGAAGTATACCCTTCGTCGTACCCCTCAAATGCAGCTGTTAAAAAGACCCATTTGCCAGATTGTTGGAAATGCAGAACCAATTAATTTTTTGGTGAAGGAGAGCCATCATCTTGGATCACCATCCCTCCAGAAATGTGATGATTAGCCACAGTAATTCCATTCCATTCCATGGACGTTGGAAGTTGGGATTAGTCGGTTTAGATCCATCAACACACTGATAAGACTTATGACTTCCTCTGAGACAAGCTGCCAGACCAGGGGCTGGATTCTCCAGTTCTGGGGCTATGTCGCCAGGCTGGTGTGTGAACGGTGGCGTTTTGTGACAGGAGAAATGGTGTAAAACAGCCACTGATTCTCCATTTGGCTGAGGGCTAGCATGCCGGCACTGTAGAGTGCCCAGCTCTAGCTGCTGATACGGCCCGGCGAATTGCCGGTTCTGTGGTCACGCATGCGCATGGCGGCGGCCTGCAGCGGCCACGCTGTGCCACGTGGCATCGGCCGCTCGCGGATCTGACCCGAGAAATAGTCCCCACCTTCGGCCGGCTCACGCTTCCCAGACCATCCCCAAAAGTGCCCCCAGCCCCTGATAAAGTACCCACTGCCCACTGATCAGCCCTCCCCTGACTGGCGGTGGTGGTCTGAGTTCCCGACGGATGAGACTACACGCGACTGACGGAGTCGGGGACTTGGACAGTCGGGGTCGGAACAATCGGGGGGGGTGGATCTTAGGCAATGTCCTGAGGCCATCGATACATCGCTTAGTGTACTCTCCGAGTGCGCCGCTTTGGAGGGAGCGGAGCATCGCAGCCCCCGATTTGGTCGGGAACTTTGATTCTCTGGCTGATCGCCGAACGTGATTTTGGCGTCGGTGACCGGAGAATCCAGCCCCATATGTTTAGGTTGAAATTTCCACCGTCCTTCAGACATATTCCTGAGAGAAAAAGGACACTTCCATTTATAGAGCATAAGTTGATGGTTAATTGAAATTGTGGCAACTCAACTGTGGAGGTCTTATGATGCAGTGAATAGTGTCCCCATCTCTGAGACAGAAGTCCAAGTTCAAGTCCCATGCTAGGGCTTGATGGCCATGGAAGGTTTGTTCCATGGCCAAGTAGGTTGACTGTCAATCTGCAAATCCTTCCCACATGCCTAAGGCAGGCAGTAAGAATGGGAGAGACGCATGGTCAGCCATGCTTGCTGTGGATTGGTGTTCCTCAAGCCACAGCCTGTGGCTTCAGTCTAGTAAACTGTTTGAGGATAAAAGTGACACACATAAGCATGAGCTTCATCTGTCTCTTGTGTCTCCAGACTCGGGAAGTTTTCTGAGTCGTGGACAACTATCGTCCGGCAGCTTGTGTTAGGGAGATGGAGAGGCACTTTGATTAGTTTTTTACTCTAAAATGTTTACAGATTTGCTTCTCTTCTTTTGTGGTCCATCCTACCCACCCCCATCCCCACCCCACCACCCCCACCCTATCCAGAAGACAGCTTTCTGAGGAACAAGTAGTAGGCAGTGCACACATTTCCATTGTTGAGTAAATGGGGTGTGTTCTTCTTAACTTCTTTTCAACCAAATCAGCTCAATAGGGAAAGAGAACCACATTGGAGGGTCTCTACCAGGTAATAAACCCAACAATGCACCATTGCTGACAACATGCAGATTCATTACACATTAAAATGGGACAATGCTCCGAAAAAAATACTTTCCCTAGATTCTTCTCCTCCTTCAGCCAAACACTCATTATTCATCGTCCCCAGTCAATGACTTATGAAAGCTAGAGAATTTTGAAATCCTTGACAGCAATTTTTCATTGCCCGCAGCAACCAATTCAGAAGAGCAAAGAATACTAAATCTCAGGCTTCCACTAATTACAGCTAAGGAACTGTTAATTAGCATAAATAAGTACGGTTTTTAAACCACAATTGCCTGCTGAGTATTATACAAATAGGGAAGTCACTAATCAGTCCGATGTGTATATTTTTCTCCAGTCATTTGTGACAGCAAAAAATGATGGCACAAATACAAAAGGAGTTTCCCCAATGGCACAGTTTTTGAAAGAAAATATAGTGGCAGGAGAAAAATATATACATTGGTGTTTAGATGGAAAAAATATCAGAAATAGCAAAAAAAAATGATCTAAATGCTTTAGTTGAATTATTAAAGCTCCTGGTTGCAGAAGGTAAGGACTTCATACGACACCAGGTAGGCAGGATAACAACTAGATTTATTTACTCTATTCACAATACTGCAATTACACTACTCCTCACCCCGCAGAGTGAAGCTCTGCTCCCCCCATCCCCCACCAATCACCTGGGGAGTTCGTACTCCCAAGGTGTGAGAGGGGAACCATATACGATATAGGGTTTGGTCCCTGAGAGGGTCGTAACAGCCCCTTTTGGAGAATTCTACACAAAAGCAATTGAAAGGCTGCTTGAAAAATGAGAAGAATCCTTGTTCAAGGATGAAGGCTCGGAAGGATCCGAGGCAACAATTTACTGCACAATTGCAACAGAAAGAACAGATGCAAAAAATGATTCAGTTTCATTCTAAAGTGGGGTTTGACTGGAAAACATGCGAAAATTTATCCAACTCAGTGTGCCAACTTCCATAATGGGACAGGAAAGAAAAATAAATATCCTTTACCCATAGCTGGAAGAGGCATCAGGCCTTTTGCCCATTAAAATAAGGAATCTTGCGTCTGTTCGCAGTTCACTCCACCCTGAGACAGTCGGTGTCAACACCGGCTCCATTCGCTGAAGCAAGACTGGGACTGCCTGTGATCTGAAGGTAAATTTCTTACATGTATTACCAGCATCTGAAGTCAGTGCTCCTATATATTTAACCAAGATTTAGCTCTAACCCTGATCCACACTCCTCTGAAATCAAGGTGACCAACTGAAGGGATACTTGAACCGGAGGTGGGGAGGGTTGGGGGGGTTGGTGTTTGCATGCGGGTGAACAAACCGTCAAGTGATGGGTGTTTTTGGAAGGGGGGGGGGTGGGTGGGGTGGAAAGAGTGGGCTGGATTCTCCAATTATGAGGCAATGTCCCCACGCCGGAGCAGGAACGGCGCACAACAGGAAAAATGGCGTACAACGTCCACCGATCTCGTGTTTGGCTGGGGGCTAGCAGCAAAGCAGCGCAGAGCACCCGGCTCTAGCTGCCAATATGGCCCAGAGAATTGCCGGGTCCGTGGCCATGCATGCGCAGCGGCCCAGCCTGCGAAATAGTGCCCGCACTTTACACAGCTCACGTCCCCCGGACCACCTCCCCACAGTGCCCCCAGCCCTTGGAAAGTCCCCCCTGCCCGCTGATCACCCCCCCCCCCCCCCCCACGATTGTGGCGGCGCTGGGCTGAGTCCGCAGCCGCCACGCCAAGTTCCCGGAAAAAAATTGCATGAGAGACCCACGTCGTCGGGAACTCGGTCGGTGGCGGAGCATCGGGGCGGGCCTCAGGCAATGTCCTGAGGCTGTTGATGCATCGGGACTCTCCGCTTTGGAGGGGGTGGAGCATCGCAAAAGCAGCGCCGCCCCTGATTTGGTCGTAGGGATTCTTCGGCCGATTGCCGAACGCGATTTCGGTGTCGGCGACCGGAGAATCTAACTCTATGTTTCTGGTGACCATACCTCCCTCTGGTGGCTAACAACTATAGTGCTCACAAAAATAAACAAAGAGGCAAAGGCAAGGGGAGAGCCCAGGCTCAGTCTCCCACAGGTGACATGGTTGCACCGTGGTTAATACCACTGCCTTATCGTGCCAGGGACCCGAGTTCGATTCCGGCCTTGGGTGATTGTCTGTGTGGAGTTTGCACGTTCTCCCCGTGTCTGGGTGGGTATCCTCCGGGTGTTCTGGTTTCCTCCCACAGTCCAAACATGTGCAGGTTACATGGATTGGGCATGTTAAATTGCCCCTTAGCGTAATGGCCGTGATTAATGCGAGCGTTATGGGGATAGGGCGGGTGTGTGGGCCTAGGTGGAGTGCTCTTTCAGAGGTTGCAGACTGAATAGGCCGAATGGCCTCCTTCTGCACTGTAGGGATTCTATGGAGGTTGTCCTAGAAATAAGGGACAAAGGGCAGTGTCCCTTAACCAGACATACAAGGGGCAATCCATTAAAATTGGGGACAATTGGTCACCCTGTCCCAAATCTACCCCTGACTTCTTACTATTCACCCACATCACCCCAACTTTGCCCCGTCACTGCGGTTCCTGTCCCGATCCCTAGCCTGATCTTAGGAATCGCCTTTGCCAGGATTGGGTCGATCAACCACACCCAAATCTCTCTACTAGTGATTAAATCAGAAGTGGGCAATTTTAATCAATTCCTTGAAAGGCAGAAGTGGAACCTAATCCAGCATATCCTCTTTTTGACTGGCTGTCTATGCACCCTGTACATAAGCCAAAGTGGGCAGGCAACCTGTTCACAAACCTCTCACAATCTTCCTCGCAAACGTCTTCCAAGATGCACAAGAGCACCCCTGGTTGGCTGGCATCTCATTTTCTTTCTCTTGCCTTTCATATCTGTAAGTATTCTAGTCAAATCAGAATCTCCCCAGGCCAATTAAACCAGCAAATCCCCTCTGTCCAGCTGAAATTGAGAAGCCAGATTGCACAATTGAAAAGGGAAATTGCTAGGATTTTCAAAATATAGAGTGGGATTTTCCATGCCCATCCACGGTGTGTTTTGTGGTGGCTGAGGTGCTCCGCCCTTGAACGGTGGCAGGATTTTCCAGTCCTGCCATTGTCAATGGGGTTACCTGTCATTTGAACCCGTGGCTGGGGCTCGCCATTGGCGAGACTGGACGATCCTGCTGGTAGGGTCGGCCGGAAAACCCATCCATACTCCATTATGTTTCCCTAATATGTACAAAGAGGACTTTTTACAAATTTATCAAAACTTATATTGTGTCAAAATCTTGGAATTCCCGTCCTAGGGATGGTAGCCAGCAATGTCTGCGTCCTGTGAAAGAATTTTTAAAAACTATGCACTGAAGTAGAATTAGTTAGGTACACAGACAAACTTTCCTGAAAGTGCAATATTCATCAACCAAAAGTATAATCTGATTTTTAAAAATGTTTCACAACAATCCTATTGGGATTACTGACATGCTGAAAAGTTTGTTGAGAAATGAATGATTGCATAGGTACAGGAGCATGACATTCAGACCATCAAACCTGCTCCACCATTTAATACAATCATAACTTCATAACAATCAGAACACTTCATAACTTCTATACCCACCATCCCCAGAACCCTTTATGTTATTGTTAATCAGAAATCTATTCATCTCTTCTTTAAACATACTCATTGACTGAGCTTCCACAGCCCCCTGGGGTAGAGACTTACAAAGATTCACAACCCTCTGTGTAAAGAAACTTCTCCTCATTTGATCCAAAGTGGCACCCCCCTGGTTCAAGACTTCCCAATCGAGGGAACCCCTGTCTATCCTATTAAGTATTTTGTAGGTTTCAATGAGATCACCTCTCATTCGTTGAAACTCTAGTGAATACACGCCCAGTTTTCACAATCTATCTTCATAAGACAGTCCCGCCAGCCCTAGAACAAATCTGGTGAAGATTTTCTGCACTCTCGCTATGACAATAATATCCTCTCTGAGGTAAGGGGACCAAAACTGCACACAAACGCCACAACGGTGGCACAGTGGTTAGCACTGCTGTCTCACAGCATCAGGGTTCAATTCCAGCCTTGGTCACTGTCTCCCGTATCATCGTGGGTTTCCTCTAGGTGCACCGGTTTCCTCCACAATCCAAAGATGCGCAGGTTAAGAGAATTGACCATGCTAAATTGTCCCTTAGTGTCCAAAAGATTAGGTGGGGCTATTGGGTTACAGGAGTAGGTTGGGGAAATGGGCCTAGGTAGGGTTTTCTTTCAGAGGGTCAAGTGCAGACTCGATGGACTGAATGGCCTCCTTCTGCACTATAGTGATTTTATCATTCTGAAATACTCCATGTGCGATCTAACCAAGCTCCTATACAATTGAAGCAAGAACTCGCTACCTGTACTCAAATCCTCTTGTGATAAAGACTAAAATTCCATTAGCCTTCCTAATAGCTTGCTGCACCAGCATGTTAGCCTTCAATGACTTATGGACAAGGACTGCCAGGTTCCTATTTTACATCTGCACATTCTAATTTCTTACCATTGAGGAAATACTCTGCATATCTGTTCCTTCTACCAAAGGGAATTACCTCACACTGTGATTTGAAACTATTTAACATGTTTTATGGTCCATGGTATTGCAGTGGATTACAGCACTGCTCTTTCACCTCTGTTACCTGAACTCCAACCAAGCTCAGATTGACGGAAAAGGTGCATTCTCTGGCAACAGCTCATGAGAAATATCTTTCCAGCCACCTTGTGCAAGTGAAAATCACAGCATTAAACCTCAGACTGCAATCCAAATCTGAAAGGACACAGCAACAGTGGAAAATAAAAATCTCAGCCTTGGAGTAATGCGTGATCTTCTTGGCATTTAGGTACATTATTGAGGCAGATTAAAGCAGTGTTCTTCAAACTTCTTTTCCGGGGACCCATTTTTACCAACCGGTCAACCTTCGCGACCCACGCCGGCCGACCTGCGCGAACGACCATTTTCTCTTACCTTGTTTGCTGCTGACAAAAATGGAGGAAATGGTTTTGGGTCCCTTTGGCCCTCGTACACGCTCCTCCAATGGAACCTGTTGGATGAAGGTGAAGCTTTCCGGTGTCGGAAAGTATGGAGTCTCCATCTGTCAAAAGTTCTGCATGTTTTCCTGTAAACTTTTATCAAGTAAAACCCCCCCCCTCGAACTTGTAAAAAAAATAAAATGAATAAAATAGATGGAAAAAAAATTAAATGAATAAAATAAATGAATAAAATGAATCAAACACCTCCGAACTTGTAAAACAAAAGCTGCGACCGTTTAAAAAAAAAGCGGCCGCACTGCACATGCGTGCCCGATCATCGGCACGCACTCATGCGCAGTGCAGCCACATTTTTTTTACATGTTCGTGGCCATTTTGAAGGCTGCTGCAGCTGTTGCGCACAGATTTGTGTGATCGGGAGTGCCTCGACGGACGGCTCCACGCCCCTCCCGCGGATCGTGCCCCCGTGTTTGACAATGCCTGGATTAAAGGGTGTTGTGTGTGATTATTCAGCAGCTGCCCTGGGAATGTGTCACACAAAGAACATCCAGGTAATTTATAGAGTTGCAACAATATGTTTCGGGAAATCTGACCTCAAAATCCAACCTGCACGGTGACTTTATAAAAAGAATGATAGACATTTATGAAACGAAATGTACAGGTACAGCATCCCAAAACCGGCAACCTCGAGATCAGGGTCGTGCTGGATTCCAGATCTCGCCGGATTTCTGGTTGGGCTGTTTGGTCAAGCTGGAACGAATGAGGTCAAGTGTCATTCAGAGCAGGACTAGACCAGTGCGCAAAACACCAAAGGGGATAACTTGTCTGGCACCACGCCAATACAGCACCCAACCGAATTGCGCAGGGAAATTTTTATCGTATTTTACTCAATTAAAATTGATGCATGGCACATTCTAAAAACACTCGGTTTTCCAGACAACCCGGGTTTTAGGACAGCTGGATTTGAGACACTGTACGGTACAATCATTCAAAATAGCCTGCTCAGTGAATATCAGGCACATCTCAGTTAATGGCAATAATTTCACTGTTTACAAAATGTTACACTCCAGCAGGCGTCAGTCTGAGAGTTCTTCTGAATGTTCAGCTGGCTGAGTGTATGGGCTTTTAAACTTCTGCTTCTTGCATTTCTGCTGTTCCATTCATACCTCACTTGCTGTGGTAGTCACCACTGTTGTTTATAGTGCACGTATGAGATATAATACAGTAAGGCTCTTGTACTACAGGTACGGGGGTAGATCCCTGCCTACTGGCTCCGCCCAAGAGGCGGAGTCTAAATGTGTGTACTCACCGAGCTGCAGCCATTTTGGCAGCAGCTGTAGGAGGCCACACATCTCTGCGTAATAAAGCCTCGATTACTCTCTTCCTTTGTCTCATCGTAATTGATAGTGCATCACCTGCCTAAGACCGGAGAAAATCTGGTGACGTGCATAAAAGGAGGTTGCATTCCACTCCTATCAAAGTGCGGCAATTCAGATAATTTATATTCACAAGGCTGAATCATGTGCTTATATCCAGCTGTCCTGACAAAAAGGAAAACGTGTTTCACTTGGAAGTTTCTGATGCTGGTTTTAGCAGCTCACAACAAACCAAATTTCAGAAGGGCCCATCACCTACAAAGCACCAACGCATATCTACCTTGTTACAGTCTGACTCTGAGAGTACTGCTAAATGGTACCATGGTTGAAAACAACCACTCTGGGAATGGAAGAATGTGCATTGCTTCCCTCTGTGGCGGCCAATGGGAAAACACACCAAACATTCCGTCTCCGACTTCATTCATTATTCCCCTTGGTGTTTCATGCTGTATTCAGAGGAGGGGAGGCCTGGATGGCACGTAGCCCACTGTTGTGTCCGCCGCCATATTAACCCAGGTCACTGACCCACCATTGAAGAAAGAAGGTGGGCCTCATGAAAAGATGGACCTCCTGAGAATAAAGGTGCATCTCCAGGAGCATTCTGAGGCTGGAAGATGGATCCCCTCCAGGACACCTGATCTGGAAGGTCCACTTGCAGATGCTTCCTGCACCCACTGCTGTGGTGCTCTAGGGTCCAGGTTTGCGGACGGACCCCATCACGATCTCCGGGGGCAGCCGCTGGCATTTTTTAGATGAGTCCCGACATCTGCACACCACATTGTATGAAGATGTTTCACGTCGGCATCGCAGAGAATCGGCATGGGGAAGGTTGGGCCTTCATCTGCATGGGATGAAAATGAGGCTCACCGTATTTTCAAACCCGCCATGACAGACGCGGGTGGAATATACTGTTATAATTTCATGCCAGCGTGAAACCAATTTCTGCCCCTCCTGCCATATTCTTCCACCTTGCCCGCCATCAAACTTGATGGCGGGGCTTGGGAGAAATCCACCCAGGGACTTATGCTTTCACTGGGAAATCCCACTTCCTTCTCACAAAGGACCCAGCTTCAGAGATGAGACCAGGATCTCAGGAGTCTCCAGAAAGGCAGAATTGGGTCCCACTGACAGAAGGTGGTTCAGCTGGGAAGTGGCTTGGGACCCTAAATATGAGAAAATTATTTTTCTTAAATATCAGTATTGACCTCTTTGCATTGGGGAGCAAAAGGGGGATGGGATGGAATCTCAATCGCCAGAGACTGAACAATAGTGCCATTTAGTCATTATGGGCGCAATTTAATGGCCACGTTGCTCTGAAGCGAGAGCGCATCAGGCTGTTAAATCGTGGGCGAGGCCAAATTCGAGAACCGTGCCGGGCGCCGATCTGTTTGCGATCTAACCGGCCAGCTTCCAATGGCAAAATCAGGATCCTGCTTGAGCGTAGCGAGAAACCAATAATCACCACTTATGCCCAATCTCAATCTAATTAAAGTTAGCGAACCCCTATCTAACTGCCCCATCCCAAGATCTAACGGCCTCCCCAGCCAGTGGTCTTGTGGGCGCTGATTAGTCCTCCTTTTTAGAAACATGAAGGGTGCTGCGGGAACCCGAGGAGGTGAGTAACCGTCTTCGAGTCCGAGCAATAAGGCCGGGGGCACGGGAGTTGATGCCCCGGTGCTTGGAGGGAGAGGGGGGAGGCGGGGAAGTCCCCGGGAGGGCCAGCCTCGGTCGGGTTGGGCCGCTATCGCTAGGGGGGGACCTGGCCTGGGCTGGAAGGGAAGTGGGGGAGGGGAGGGTGGGTGTAGCTGGGTGCCTCAGCATCCATGTCCGCCATGCCAACTCCTGGATTGTGTGGTTCCGCTCCAGCGGTACCCCAACTCCTGCCCGCCTGCTCCACCGACCAACCATAACTCACACTAACCGCGGATGTCCCTGGCAGAAGGATATTGCTGATTGGCAATCATAGTTAAGTGAGCATTTCACACCTCCCATGTCGTCCCGTCTGTAGGTGTGCCATGTAGCATGTGTGAGTTATTGCCTAGAATCCCAATCAGACTGTAATGACTGGACACTGCGGGAGGCAACATCACTGACACAGTGGCCAACATCTGAACACCCTGAGGCTGGGCCCCAGCACCAGGGACATTTCCACAATGAGAGGGTGGGTTTGTGCACCAGGGAGGGGACCAGCACCAGGTCCAGGTGACATTACATGCGGGTACAGGCTTGGGGTCGAGTGAGGATATCCCGCTGTCTCACCACTCCGTAGTCTGGCTCTGGGCTGGCACCCAACGCCTCCATCTCCCGGTCAGTGCCAATGGGGCCCTGGGGTTCACCTCGGGATGGAGGAGCAGCTGGCTCGAAACCCGGCTGCCCCGTGCCATCCAGCTCTGCCAGCCATGGCAGCTCCCAATGTCTGCAGCACAGTGTCGATACTCACGGCCCAGCATCTGACAGGGACCCAGCTGGGCCCTGGGATCCTGCGTAACTCTGACTACTGCATCCACCTGATGTATCTGCATCACCAGAATGTTCTCCAGAAGCCTGTTCACTACCGTTGCCCACCGAGGTGTGAATCTGTGCTGGTGGAGGGTGGGGATAAAAGCTAAGACACTTTGACGGTGGCATCCTCGGAGCTCTCCTCTGAGGTGTTCTCATGGCGGGTGGGGGTGGTGGGACCACCCTGCATGGGCTGGCACTGTCGGATGGAGATACTGCGGGAGAATGGACATGTGGTCAGTGGGAGGGTCAAGTCTATATGGCACTAACTCACGTGAGTGGCCATCTGGGTGGGAGCCAGTGGGCCCTCACCTCTGCGCCCTATGCCAACCTCTACATTGGTTATAGAACTGTCCTCAGCCACTCCCGTTCTTCGTAGAGGGTGAGGAATCCGCCACTCCGCCGTGCATGGGCCCTCTCCCATCTGTTGTGAGCCAGCGTCTCCTGTGGGGGATACAGAAGGGACACTGTCAGTCACATGTGTCGTCCATCGTGGGGGTGGGTGGGCTCGGAGGTGGGGTGGAAATGGGGAGTATGGGCGGGCGGAGTGGGTGGACATGGGCACAGAAAGGTGCTGGATTGGAGCGGTCCTTCCCGAGTATGAACGTCCGCAGCCACTTCCTCCAGGCGACACTGGCTGCCCTGTGGCTGACCCTCTGAGACCCTCAGTGGAACAGGGCATCCCGTCTGGCCTCGACTGCATCCAGTAACCTGTCCAGGTCGGTATCCCTGAATCGTGGGGCTGGCTGTCTTGGCGGCATGGCTGCGAGCTGAGTGGGGTTGACTATGCAGGACTGTTAGCGGGGATCTGGTGAGCACGGTCCTGGTGAATAAGTCGGCGGACCATCATTTGCGGCGGACCAATTAACGTTTTATAGCGGTAAGGGCCTCACTGGGCAGTTCCACTCACTACCAGACTTAGAAACGTTTTGGTCAAATCCCGCCTTATGTTTCCCATCAATTTCTTGTTAGTTTTACTTTTAACTCAATTGCAGTCGAGCCTTTAAACAAATGTTATCAAACCAGTGAACACAAACATCAATATAGCAGCTTTCTACTTACCTGCTTTTAAGGGGCAGTAAGTTGTCTTTTATTACCAAGTGACTGAGTCAGGACGAAATTCTGAAAAAAGTAAATTACCACAAGACGATCTTCTGAAATGGATGTTTTTATTCTAGTTTTCTTTCCCCTTAATATTCGGCAGGGGTTGTTTATACATTGCGGTGAAATAGGTCTGACCTACCACTATTGAATAACATTTATTTCACTGCAAACTGGCTGAACTGAAAAGTCGGAATCCCACTGGTGTAAACCAGACCCTGTCTCAAGGGTACGTCTCTTACCGGAGCCAATTCTTAATTAGTGGATACTTACCAATATAATCTACCAGTGCAGTTGTGATCTGACTCGTTCCTTAGCATTGACAAATGTATTACTTCCATGCCCTGACACCCCTCCCCCCAGCAACTCCACTTGCCACTTTCTATATTGTCCTTTCAGGTTTTTACTCTACCAGAGTGATGCACTATCAATTATGACGAGACGAGAGTAGAGAGTAATCGAGGCTTTATTAAGCAGAGATGTGTTGCCTCCTACAGCTGCCGCTAAAATGGCTACAGTTCAGATAGCACACACATTTATACTCCGCCTACTGGGTGGAGCCAGCAGGCAGGCATCCACCCCCGTACCTGTAGTACAGGGGCCTTACCGTAATACCCTTGTATGCAGTGCAGTATATACAATATAATACAACAGTGGTGACTACCACATTCACCCCCTGTTAAAAAGGAGTCCAGCGGGGGTGGTGGAAAACTATTTACATGAAATGAAATGAAAATCGCTTATTGTCACAAGTAGGCTTCAAATGAAGTTACTGTGAAAAGCCCCGAGTCGCCACATTCCAGCGCCTGTTCGGGGAGGCTGGTACGGGAATACAGGTTTTCATTAAAATTTCAGAGAAGGTTACAAATTTAGACGGTCGGGCGCCTTGATCCGTCGTTGAGAGCGCCGCAGTGCTGGTGGCGAGTTAGGTGTTGGCTCGATCGTCGGTGACTCCGGGAGTGTGTCAACATCTGTGTGGGCAGCACGGTAGCATTGTGGATAGCACAATTGCTTCACAGCTCCAGGGTCCCAGGTTCGATTCCCCGCTGGGTCACTGTCTGTGCGGAGTCTGCACATTCTCCCTGTGTGTGCGTGGGTTTCCTCCGGGTGCTCCGGTTTCCTCCCACAGTCCAAAGATGTGCAGGCTAGGTGGATTGGCCGTGCTAAATTGCCCATAGTGTCCAAAATTGCCCTTAGTGTTGGGTGGGGTTACTGGGTTATGGGGATAGGGTGGAGGTGTGGACCTTGGGTAGAGTGCTCTTTCCAAGGGCCGGTGCAGACTCGAAGGGCCGAATGGCCTCCTTCTGCACTGTAAATTCTATGATTCTATGATCCTCTTCATCCCCGGGTGGGACAAAGGGGAGGACGGACTGTCCTGGAGCAGGGGCTGTGGCGGGGTGCGCTGGGGGAAGGGAGGGTGGGGCCGGGGCAGAGGGGGGGGGGGGACCCAGCTGGTGCCAGGTCCCTGAGGGAGACTATGTCTTGGCGGCTATCGGGGTATGCTACGTAGGTGTACTGCGGGTTTGCGTGGAGTAGCTGTACCCTCTCAACCAACGGGTCCGCCTTGTGGAGCCTCACATGCTTGCGGAGGAGAACGGGTCCTGGAGCTGCCAGCCATGTTGGGAGCGAAACCCCGGAGGTGGACTTCCTGGGGAAAGCAAATAGACGTTCATGGGGGGTTTTGTTAGTCGCCGTGCACAGGAGCGACCGAATGGAGTTAAATGTGTCAGGGAGAACCTCCTGCCAGTGGGAGGCCAAGAGATTTCTGGACCGTAGGGCCAGCTGGACGGCATTCCATACCATCCCATTCTCCCGCTCCACCTGCCCATTTCCCTGGGGTTTGTAGCTGGTCGTCCTGCTCGAGGCCATGCCCCTGTTGAGCAGGTACTGGCGCAGCTCATCGCTCATAAATGACGATCCCCGGTCGCTGTGGACGTAGGCGGGGAAACCGAACAGAGCGAAGATGGTGTTGAGGACTTTGATGACGGTGGCAGACGTCATATCGGGGAATGGGATGGCGAAGGGGAATCTGGAATATTCGTCAACCACTTTGAGAAAATACGTGTTGCGGTCAGTGGAGGGGAGGGGCCCTTTGAAGTCTACGCTGAGGCGTTCAAAGGGGCGTGAGGCCTTCACCAGGCGCGCACGGTCTGGCCGGTTGCAGTGCAGTTTACACTCCGTGCACACCTGGCAGTCTCTGGTGTCAGCCCTGACTTCCTCGATGGAGTAGGGCAGATTGCGGGCATTAATCAAGTGATAAAAGCGGGTGACCCCTGGGTGACAGAGATCGTCGTGCAGGGTCCGGAGTCGGTCCACTTGTGCGCTGGCACATGTACCTCGAGACAGGGCATCGGGGGGCTCGTTGAGCTGACCGAGTCGATACAAAATCTCGTAATTAAAGGTGGCGAGCTCGATCCTCCACCGCAAGATCTTATCATTTTTGATCTTACCCCGCTGTGTGTTGTTAAACATGAAGTCAACCGACTGTTGGTGTGTGAGGAGAGTGAATCTCCTGCCGGCCAGGTAATGCCTCCAGTGCCGTACAGCTTCAACGATAGCTTGGGCCTCCTTTTCGACGGAGGAGTGCCGAATTTCGGAGGCATGGAGGGTGCGGGAAAAGAATGCCACGGGCCTGCCTGCCTGGTTGAGGGTGGCGGCCAGAGTGACGTCTGATGCATCGCTCTCGACTTGGAAGCGGAGCGTCTCGTCGACAACGTGCATCGCGGCCTTGGCGATGTCGGCCTTGATACGGTTGAAGGCCTGGTGAGCCTCGGCCATCAGTGGAAAACCGGTGGAGTGGATGAGTGGGCGGGACTTGTCCGCATAGTTAGGGACCCACTGGGTGTAGTGCGAAAAGAACCCCAGGCATCATTTGAGGCCCTTGGGGCAGTGGGGAAGGGGGAGATCCATGAGGGGCGCATGCGATCGGGGTCAGGCCCTAGAACTCCTTTCTGAACCACATAGCTGAGGATGGCTAATCGGTTCGCGCTGAACACACACTTCTCCTTGTTGTAGGTTAGGTTGAGGAGTTTGGCGGTGTGGAGAAATTCGGAAAGGTTAGCGTCGTGGTCCTGCTGGTCGTGGCCGCAGATGGTAAGGTTATCCAGGTATGGGAAAGTGGCCCTCAGTCCATACTGGTCAACCATTCGGTCCATCTCCCGTTGGAAGACAGAGACCCCGTTAGTGACGTTCAAACACAGTGTATGGGCAGTCCGCCTTGCGAATGGGGACCTGGTGGTAGGCAGATTTCAGGTCCACTGTCGAGAAGACCCGGTACTGTGCAATCTGATTGACCATATCAGAAATGCGTGGGAGGGGGTACGCGTCGAGCTGCATGTACCGATTGATGGTCTGACTGTATTCAACGACCATCCTGTTTCTCTCCCCAGTTTTCACCACTACCACTTGGGCTCTCCAGGGTCTGTTGCTGGTCTCGATGATACCTTCCCGCAGCAGGCTCCGGACCTCAGACCTGATGAAGGTCCTGTCCTGGGTCCTGTACCGTCTGCTCCTGGTGGCCATGGGTTTGGAATCCGGGGTGACGTTTGCAAACAGAGAAGGCGGGTCGACCTTAAGGGCCGTGAGGCCGCATTACGTAAGGGGTGGTAGGGGCCTGCCAAATTTCAGGGTTAGGCTCTGGAGGTTGCACTGGAAGTCCAGGCCAAGTAGCAAGGCAGCGCAGAGGTTGGGGAGGACGTGGAGCTGGAAGCCGCTGAACTCTACGCCCTGGATGGTGAGGGTGGCAATGCAGTACCCCCAGATCACCACAGAGTGGGATCCGAAGGCCAGGGAGATTATTTGGTTAATGGGGTGTACCGTGAGGGAGCAGCACCTTACCGTATCGGGGTGGATGAAGCTCTCAGTGCTCCCGGAGTCCAGAAGGCAGGATATCTCATGCCCGTCGACCTTCACCTTTGTCGACGCGGTCGCGAGGTTGTGCGGTCGGGACTGGTCGATTGTGACGGTGGCGAGACGCGGCTGGTCGCCGGTGGTTGCAGGCGATGAGCGGCCCGATGAGGTGCCCGACGGGCAGAGGTCCTGAGGCGGGGAATGTGGCTGCGCCCACAGGCCGCACATGTCCTGAGGCAGGCAAGATGGCGGCGCCCACGGGCCGCACGTATCCTGGGCAGACAAGATGGCTCCGTGCATTGGTTGTGAGGCAAGCAATATGGCGGCGTTCACGGGCCGCACCACGTGTTGTGAGGGGAGCAAGGTGGTGGCGCCCACAGGCAGCAAGTGGTCTGAGGCGAGGAAGATAGCGGCACCCACTGGCCACACACGGGGGGTGCAGGGACAATAGCAGCGATTGAGCGGGCCTGGCACACGGCAGCAAAATGTCCTTTCTGGCCGCAGGCCTTGCAGAGCACGCTCCGCGCCGGGCAACGCTGCCGGGGGTGTTTTGTCTGTCCGCAGAAGTAGCACTTGGGTCCCCCGGGGTTGGTTGGCTGCCGCGCGGTGCAGGCGTGGGTTGGCTGGGGGCGGTCGCTGATGGGGTCCATGATGCCCAGGAGGGGTGGGCCGTGTGGTCAGGGGCATACGCCTGTACGTTACGTGATGCGACTGTGAGCGAGAGCGCTAGTTTCTTGGTCACCGCGAGGTCAAGCGTAGCCCCTTCTAAGAGGCGCTGGCGGATGTAGGCTGCCCCAATGCCCGTAATGAACACATCTCTCATTAGCAGGTTAGAATGTTCAGCGGCCGAAATGGCCTGGCAATCACAGTCTCTCACCAGGGCGAGCAGGGCACGCCAGAAAGCTTCCACAGACTCACCGGAAAGTTGGTGCCGCATGGACAGGAGGTGCCTGGCGTAGATCTTGTTGATCTGCTGAGCGTAGTTCTCCTTCAGTAGCGCCATGGCTTCTGCGTAGGTAGGCGCGTCCTGGATGAGGGGAAAGACATCGGAGCTCAGCCGCGTGTACAGAATCTGGAGCTTCTGTGCTTCTGGGATTGGGTCTGTCGCAGATCCGATGTATGCTTCAAAGCAAGCTAGCCAATGTGCGAAGTCCTTTTTGGCGTTGTCTGCTGGAGGAAGCAGCTGCAGGCGATCCGGCTTGATGCGGAAATCCAACTTTGTAAAATCTCTGTGTAACAAATTGATGCACTATCAATTACGACGAGACGAGAGTAGAGAGTAATCAAGGCTTTATTACACATAGATGTGTGGCCTCCTACAGCTGCTGCCGAAATGGCTGCAGTTCAGAGAGCACACACATTTATACTCCGCCTACTGGGCGGAACCAGCAGGCAGGGATCTACCCCTGTACCTGTAGTACAGGGGCCTTACCGTAATACCCTTGTATGCAGTGCAGTATATACAATATAATACAACAGTGGTGACTACCACACAGAGGTAAAGTGATGCCTGTTTTAAACAGCTGCTCCAGAACATTTCATTTACCTCACTGACATAGTCAATGCGCACTGATCTACAAAACGCGTGAATATGGATTGGGTTCTTCAATTGATTCCCACTTCTAATAAGTTGATTCGAAACAAAACCAGCCCAATTCTCAATTTGCATTTTTGATTTTAGCATGAGATCTTAATATCAATATGTTGCTACTTTGACCAGCAAAACATCACATTACAGAATTCAACTGTGGGACCTGCACATTCACTCTGTATTCAAAATCAAGTACTTCTTTCTAGAGCATGGTTGGCACATCTTTTAATAAGGACACGGGGAGTCCACGTCGAGTAAAAATAAGAATAAAGTTCCATTCACAAATACACTTCCCGCTAGTCCCCTGCCGGGTGCCTGCTCGGTCGTGCCTTATTAGCTGAACTTATATACACTGGGTAATTGAGATACCCCAGCTCTAGCAGGGGAGCTGGCACTCTGAAAGGAGCATGGGGAAGACAAGCATTTCCACTCCGTAGGTCTCATGCGGGATATTACACATCCATTGGGCAGAGCTCCGAGCTCACCTAAATAGGAAACACTTGCTTTTCCTTTGGGTAAATCTGAGTGGTCATAGTGACAGTGCAAATGTTGGGAGAACCAGGGCAAGTTATTTTTTCATTCTAACTAGTGCAATCACCATTTGGCAATGCTCTGGGTGATTTGGATGATACGTCAAATAGCACACAATATATTGGTCCGGACTTTGCTGGGCTGTGTTATTGAGGGTTATCCTCCACTGACAAACCGACAAAATGTGCGCAGACAACTTTGCAAAATCTGTGTCATTTCCCAATCAATTATATTGTTCAGCCGTGCTTAACTGCACTTGTCACTCCAGTGCTGGAAAATCATTCACTGGAAAGAACAAATCCAAAGATCAACTGATGGCTAATTGCCATTTGTGTCACAGTTAGCAGATTGGCAAGAGCTTCAAATTGTTTGGGTCCAAGTCAGAAGAAATCAGCATGAAATGGCTGGCATTCTTCTTGATGCTTTAAAGTATGACAGCTTTAAGACCTTCTGTATGCTAACAGGTCTTCCTTAGTATTGTTTGTGGTAAGTCAGAGGATATGCAGAGCGGGAAGCCGATTATGTTATAGTGCATTCTTCACAGGATTGATTGTGTAGGAGCAAGAAGAATACAGGGAGTCTCCCCAAAACCCAGTCTTTCTCATGGAGATAGAAATAGTACACACAACACTGTGTGAGAAGGAACATTATAAGTCATCTTCATAAAACAAAAAGGGATTGGCAGTTGATTTTTGTGTGTGGTAGCAGACTCAAAGGGCGATCCTCCACTCGCATTGCGCCTGGCGCAAATCCCACTATGTCGGGGGAATAGTGGGAGAGTCCCGAAACGGGACCTGCACCGGGAGCCCAACAGTGCATGATGCTCACAGTCCACGCTTCACACCATCGCTAGGTGTGAACCAGATTAGATTTAGGCAGTGGCATAGCGGGATTGTCACTGGACTAGTAATCCAGAAACCCAGGGTAGTGCTCTGGGGACCCAGGTTCAAATCCCACCAGGGCAGATGGTTGAATTTGAATTCAATACAAATCTGGAATTAAATGTCTAATGATGACCATGAAATAATTGTCGAAAAAAACGGTCTGGTTCACTGTCCTTTTGAAATCAGTCATCCTTACCTGGTCTGACCTACATGTGACTCCAGACCCACAGCAACGACAGACATGTGACTCCAGACCCACAGACTCTTAACTGACCCCTCAAGGGCAATTAGGGATCGGCAGCAAATGTTGGCACACATCTCATGAACAAATAAAAACAAAAATGTAAATGACCATTTAAAAATGCTGGAACAGTTCAAACCGGTGGGAATCACTACTAGTCTCCACCACCAGAGATCAGACGTGATGACCACGCTGTGGGCTCTGAGGACGTCGTAGCCCCCAGCTGATCGGGAACATGGCATCTGCACCCCGACAGTGCCAGGTTGCAATGCCAAGGGATGGGGCCTAAAAGGGAGTTCAGCCTGAAAGTGGGCGCATTTGGCGACCCAAATGGGGGTGCAGAGGGGGCTGGTACCAACCATGGAGGGGGTGCGGGCCCACAGGGAGGACCCCGCGTCAGCAATCCTTGAACTGGGGGAGTGGAGGCTGGCAGGGATTGTGGTGCAAGGGCCCTAAATCCCCAATGCCGGCGATAGTGGTGAGAGGAGACCCTGAATTCCCGATGCTGGCAACGGTGGGGGAGGGGGAGGGACCATTATTGACACTTTGGGTGCCCTGACCCTAAGAAACTACAGAGAGTCGTGAACATGGCCCAGCCCATCACACAAACCCGCCTCCCATCCATTGATTCTGTCTACACCTCCTGCTGCCTTGGGAAAGCGGGCAGCATAATCAAAGACCCCTCCCACCTGGCTTACTCACTCTTCCAATTTCTTCCATTGGGCAGGAGATACAAAAGTCTGAGAACACGCACTAACAGATTAAAAAATAGCTTCATCCCCTCTGAAACCAGACTCCTAAACAACCCTCTTATGAACTGTTCTGATCTCTTCACACATCTCCTCTACTGAGTAGTACTACACTCAGTATGCTAGCCCGATGCCTGTGTCTATGTATTTACATTGTGCATTTTTTGTTTGCCCTATTATGGATTTTCTTTTCATGAACGGAATGATTTGTCTGAGCTGAACGCAGAACAATACCGTTTACTGTACCTCGGTACATGTGACAATAAACAAATCTAATCCGATCTCTGCACAGCTCGTCTTGTTGGTATGTTTAGACTCTGCCCTCTCAGTGCCGGTGCAAAACTTGCCCCTTCCCCAAAACAGTTTATAAGTGTGAGCGGATTGCGATCTGGATTGCACCAACTCACCTGGCGGGAATCGCGAAGACCACACTTAGAAATATTTTGGAAAAATTGCACCCATAAGAACCCAGTCTGACTGCAATTGGGATCTTCCAATAAATATGATGTACCATCAATAACCACGAGACGAAATGGTGAACAATTGAGGCTTTATTGCGCTGGACGTTAAGCTTCCTGCAGCTGGAACCAGAATGGAGGCAGTGCAGGAGAGTGCACACTTTTATACAGAGCCTGCTGGGTGGAGCCAGTAGGCAGGGGTTTACTGTATTGACTGTAGTACAGGGGCAGTACCGTAATACACGTAGTGTATAACCAGTGGTGTTTACCACATTCACCCCCTGTTTACAAAAAGAGTCCAGCGGGGTGAAGCAACGTTACAGGTCGAGTCTGTCGGGGGCTTTGACCCTCCGCCGCGATCGCCTCATTCCCGGTTGTGGTGTGGATGCCGATGTGAGCACCTGCGACTCCGGGAGTGTGTTGTCCTCTCCTTCTTCACCCAGTAGTGGCTCCGGGGGGGGGTTGCTGCTGCTGGGTGGGGGTTTCGCTGCAGGTCGCTGGTGGGGGGGGGGGGCATATGGCGCAGGGGGGGGCATACGGCGCAGGGGTGGGGGTGGCAACTGGAGGGGTAGGGGACGGTACCAGGTCAGGGTTGGTGGTGATTGGGGATGGGGAACCAGCGGGTGCCAGGTCCCGTAGGGAGACTGTGTCCTGCCGCCCGTCATGGTGTGCCACATAGGCGTACTGTGGGTACGCATGGAGGAGGAGGACTTTGTGGCTCTTCGCATGCTTTCGGAGGAGGAAGGGCCCAGGAACTGTCAGCCAGGTTGGGAGCGAGACCCCAGAGGTGGACTTCCTAGGGAAGGCAAACACACATTCGTGAGGGGTTTTATTGGTAGCAATGCACAGGAGCGGCTGAATGGAGTGGAGCGCACCGGGGAAGACCTCCTGCCAGTGGGAGACTGGGAGATTCCTAGACCGAAGGGCCAGCAGGACGGCCTTCCAGACCGTCGCATTCTCCCTCTCCAACTGCCTGTTTCCCCTGGGGTTGTAGCTGGTCGTCCTGCTCGAGGCGATGCCCTTGCTGAGCAGGAACTGACGCAACTTATCACTCATGAAGGAGGATCCCCGATCGCTGTGGATGTAGGTGGGGAAACCAAACAAGGTGAAGATACTGTGAAGGGCCTTGATGACTGTGGCAGAAGTCATGTCAGGGCATGGGATGGCGAAAGGGAAATGGGAGTACTCATCAATGATATTGAGGAAGTACACATTGCGATCGGTGGAGGGGAGGGGCCCTTTGAGGTCGATGCTGAAGTGCTCAAAGGGGCGGGAGGCCTTTACCAGGTGTGCTCTGTCTGGCCGATAGAAGTGCGTTTTGCACTCCGCGCAGACCTGGCAGTCCCTGGTCACCGACCTGACCTCCTCGATGGAGTAAGGCAGGTTGCGGGCCTTGACAAAATGAAAAAAACGGGTGACCCCCGGGCGACAGAGGTCATTGTGGAGAGCCCGAAGTCGGTCTGCTTGTGCGCTGGCACATGTACCGTGGGATAGAGCATCTGAGGGCTCATTGAGCTTCCCCGGATGATACAAGATCTGGTAGTTATAGGTGGAGAGTTCGATCCTCCACCTCAAGATCTTGTCGTTCTTAATCTTGCCCCGCTGTGTATTACTAAACGTGAAGGCAACCGACCGTTGGTCACTGAGGAGAGTGAATCTCCTGACGGCCAAGTAATGCCGCCAATGTCGCACAGCTTCCACAATGGCTTGGGCCTCCTTTTTGACAAAGGAGTGCCGAATTTCGGAGGCATGGAGGGTGCAGGAGAAGAAAGCGACGGGTCTGCCCGCCTGGTTGAGGGTGGCAGCCAGAGCCACGTCCGATGCATCACTCTCCACCTGAAAGGGGAGGGACTCGTCGACCGCGTGCATCGTGACCGTGATGATGTCCGCCTTGATGTGGTTGAAGGCCCGGTGGGCATCAGCCATCAGGGGGAAAACTGTAGACTTGATGAGTGGATGGGCCTTGTTCGCATAATTAGGGACAACTGCTCGCCTGGCCGTTCGTGGGCCCAACATCGCTGCACCCCCCACATGCAATCCAGGGGCGCCGCCATCTAGCGCAATAAACTGATGTGCCATCAATAAGCTCGAGACGAAATGGTGAACGATTGAGGCTTTATTGCGCTAAATGTTAAGTCCCCTGCAGCTGGAACCAGAATGGAGGCAGCGCAGGAAAGTGCACACTTTTATACAGAGCCTGCTGGGTGGAGCCAGTAGGCAGGGGTTTACTGTATTGACTGTAGTACAGTGGTAGTACCGTAATACACGTAGTGTATAACCAGTGGTGTTTACCACAAAATATTGAGAGCATTTCAATATGTACCACTGTCAACCTATGTTCCCACTAATCCGCACCGGTGCATAGCTTCGCAAAAATAAAGTAAAAGGGCCACGTATTGAAAAGAAAGGACACACAAAACAACTAAATTATAAAGGGAACATTTCTGTCAACTGCTTGCACTTCCAAGCAAGTGTCACAGCAATGGCAGTATGAAAATCTTCTTTACTCAGAGATCAGTCAGAATATGGAATTTACAAGCATAAGGAGCAGTTGAAAGGAAAAGCTTAGCTGCATACAAGGGGAAGAGAGATGAGCAATTTGTTGCTGGAGTTGGATAAAAAGGGGCAAAAGCAGGTTGCTGCAGAGCAAAAATAGACCTGTCTATTCACGTGCTGGAAATACTATTCATGTTAACTGTAACACGTCTTCATCCAAAATGGCGAGTAAGTCATGAGCAGTTAGAAATAAGTTCATTATAAAAAGTGACTGGTTAGATATTGCATGTAAGATGGTCTCTCTCCCTAGCTGTTGGTGGTCTCGTCTGCTCTCAGTCTTTTTTGAGCTACCCAGGTTGAGCTCAGGCCAGCATTGATCCATCCAAGAACATTCTTCTTTGTCTGATGTCTTCTTGAGATAATCAAGGTGTGAGGCCAAAGCCAGCATGGATCTTCCTCTGAAAACGAGTTCCCATTTGGAGTGTGTTCCCCCCTCCCAACAACATGTTTTATTACATCTTATTTCTATGGGTGTATCAGACCCATCACTTATTCAATTTTCCATTCAGCAAGGAGTATTTCTCCAAGATAGATCCCTCCTATTTTCTCTTGCGAGAACATCCATTCAACCTCACTTCGAGGTTGGTTGGTTTAGGGGCGTGGGGCATGAGATCGCACCTCATCAGTCTTGGGAAACTCTTCCACAAGGACTGGTGGTAGAGTCATGCCCATGGTAGCGATATAATGCCAATGTTTGTCTATGTCTGTGACATTGTCAGCCTGACAGGCTGTTGTAGAATATCTCTTAATTAGGGGAGAAAGAACATAGAACATAGAACATAAAACATACAGTGCAGAAGGAGGCCATTCGGCCCTCCCTTCCACCCCATCCCCATAACGCAATAACCCTTCATAACCTTTTTAGACACCAAGGACAATTTATCATGGCCAAGCCACCTAACCTGCACGTCTTTGGACTATGGGAGGAAACCGGAGCATCCGGAGGAAACCCAGGCAGACACGGGGAGAACGTGCAGACTCTGCACAGACAGTGACCCAATGGAGAATCAAACCTGGGACCCTGGCGCTGTGAAGCCATGGTGCTATCCACTTGTGCTACCGTGCTGCCCGGTAGAGAGAGAGCTATTTCTCACATTCAATCAACTTTAAGACTTATAAGGTCAGTGGACAGAACTTCAAAACATCAGTCAGTCAAATGTTCAATGCAGTCAAATTAAAACTTGCATCAGTCAGCTGATGGCATGGGAGAGAGGCATGGGAATCACTGAATAACTTAAAGTTCGCAACAAAGCTGTTAATGGCCGCTCCTGGGTAAATGGAAAGCATCCAGCTTGAAATTTGTGTTTATTGTACAGATGAAATGATAAAAATGAATTGGACTGGGAACTAGATTCTGGAGTTCTCTGTGAAGTTAAAAACGAATTACTTAGAACCTACAATTTTCCTTCAAATTGTCTACTGTTATCTTTAACACTTTGTCTCAACATACCAATATGGTCGAAAGGAATAACCCAGGACATAAAAACTAATCTTGTATTGTTAGTTTGAGGTTTATTTATTAAATAAATACAAAGTAATAGTTAAATTGACATTTTTTTTCTATTTTACAAAAGGCTTCAAATATATTTTTGAAAGATCTTGGGTTATTTATTTAATGTATCAGAATAAATGACATGCTTCTCAAATAAGCCAAATAGGCCACTGGAAAACTAACCAAGTAACCTGCAGAACTAGACCCAGCAGACAGTTTCTTGGGCTACCCAAATGGAATTTCCTAGTACTCCAATAAAGGAATACTCTTTTATATCCTTTAACTGCAGTCCATTGGTGCATCCCTTTTCTATGAAAAATGTCTAGATCGCACAGATATGACAATAAGGCGAGGATCCAGCTCAATGAAGAAGATTTCAGGATGCCAGAGGAGGGCTGCTTGTTAGTGAATGTCATCAAGAAAAGGCAACGAGTTTGGACTGGCCATATTCTAAGGCATGGTATCTTGCTGAAGCAGGTGACTGACAAAAGGTTAGAAGGAGGGAGATCAAGAGGGAGTAAGAGAGTGACGCTGTCAGCCAACCAACGTGAAATTGAAAATGAGAGGCGCCTACAAGCGACTGAAGAGGAACGCCCAAGACTGTGGAGATGTTGAGAAAGGGGCAGAAGACTTGGTGGATAATGGCTAATACTACGAACTAATCAGCACCACCCCACCATTATCGCTTATGGATTCTGGCTCTGTCTCAGAAAACCATGGACTAAATTAATTAAAAATCCTTCTAAATCGGGCGGGATTCTCCGATATCGGCGAGATGTCCGCCGACCGGCGCCAAAAACGGCGCGAATCAGTCCTGCATCGCGCCGCCCCAAAGGTGCGGAAGTCTCCGCATCTTGCAGGGCCGAGCCCTCACCTTGAGGGGCTAGGCCCGCGCCGGACTGATTTCCGCCCCGCCAGCTGGCGGGAAAGGCCTTTGGTCCTTTGGCTTTGCTGGGCGGCGCATGCGCATGCGCGGGAGCGTCAGCGGCCGCTCATGGCATCCCCGTGCATGCGCAGTGGAGGGGATCTCTTCCGCCTCCGCCATAGTGGAGACCATGGCGAAGGCGGAAGGAAAAGAGTGCCCCCATGGCACAGGCCCACCCGCGGATCGGTGGGCCCCGATCGCGGGCCAGGCCACTGTGGGGGCACCCCCCCGGGGCCAGATCACCCCGCGCCTCCCCCAGGACCCCGGAGCCCGCCCACGCCGCCTTGTCCCGCCGGTAAGAGAGGTGGTTTGATTCTCGCCGACGGGACAGGCATTCCAGCAGCGGGACTTCGGCCCATCGCGGGCCGGAGAATCGCCGGGGGTGGGGGGCCAACCAGCGCGGCGCAATTCCCACCCCCGCCAAATATCCGGTGCCGGAGAATTCGGCAACCGGCAGGGGCGGGATTCACGCCAGCCCCTGGCGATTCTCCAACCCGGCGGGGGGGTCGGGGAATCCCGCCCAAGATTTTGAACCCAGATGGTTTGTGTTCCTTATTGGCAGCTGGTCAGCACATAGAGTGTTCCAGTTCACCTTTTAAAAAGAGACCTGCAAATATCAAGTTTGTCCAAACAAAAGCGACCAATGACCAAGCACTGCATCACACACCAACACTATAGCTATCCGATGGAAATAGCCATTGACGATTCTAGTCACTGTTCGCTGTCGAATACATGTACTATAGAATGTGCAACAAATAATATCAATTAAACATGCAAACATTTTCTGTAACCAAATACATTTTGTTCGATATATTTGCATTGAAGTATAAGCATGTTATGGCTGTCGAGAAATCAAATTTCACAATAACCTGAAACTTCAGTCAGGCTGCAAAATGTGGGTGTGGGAGGTGGTGTCTCAACAGAGGCTGATAGGGTCCTTTACAGATCATAATGTGACCTGAAGCCTTTGGTGAGAATCCTCAAGTGCATTTGTATGAATAGTGATCATTTTCAATTTGTATCACAGCATATCCATTCAGCGGTTATAATACTGATTGTGTACTGTTAGGATCCCAGATGAGAACCCAATTATTTGCAATTTGTAAAACTATGAGGAAATGTTACTGCACCACAGGAGTGATAACACTGACCAACAAACATATTTTATGTTAAAACTTTAATTTAATCAGAGAATTAACCACATTAGCAACAAAGAAATAGCTTTACTATTAACAGTTACAACAGTTCTAATGTAGAAGATAAACTTTAACTTACTTCCTGAAACTGCCTCTGCATTTTAATTAAACAAACCAATTCAGTCCAAACACCACTCATTTGGCGTGATTCTCCGCCGGCATGATTCTCCGTTTTGCCGGCACCCGGGGCTTTCCCGACAGCGTAGGAAAGCCCCACAATGAGAAACCCCATTGACCGGCCGGCATAACAGAGAATCCCGCCGGTGGGGGCGAGGCTGAAAAGTGGCGTGGCGGGGCAGAGAAGTTAACAACCAGGTTTCTACTTGCTTTTCTCTGTACAGAGTCTTTGGAGAGAGAACCTTTTCGGACCAAACTGAAACACCTCACTTCAAATTAAAATCCTCGAAAGAACTAACTTTCAGACAGACTGGCTCCTCTCCTTAGTTATATCTCATATGTACCCAAAGCACAAGGTAATCTTCTGTCACTTCCCACATGATGTCCCATAACCTGTTTAGCCAAGATCAAACACAATGCCCCTCATAAAATATCTACCCCCATTTGTCCTTTAAATGTAAACAATATTCTATGAGCAGAACACTTCACGTGAAAAATCAATGAATACCTCACCTTTTTGACCCCTTAATCAAAGCTCTGGCAAGGCACACTGTCTGTATACATCTTAACCCATGTTTTAATACCATTACTGAAAAAATGTTATATGTGATAATTTCTTACATTCATGTAAAGATAATCCCAACTGGAATTGTTGCCTTCCATCTTCTAACCTGTCAGACCCGAATCAGTAGGAAGGCCTGTAATTTGCCTGAGGCAGAAGGCTAAGCAAAAAACAGGGATCTGCCTGCCATTGGAGAGGTTGCTTAGTAATTCCATTTAAGTTCCTGATGAGTTAAGATGTTTCAAAAAGACCTACCTCTCTTTGGTGCTCTGGGCTACCAGACTGACATGAATCCTAATTCAGTAGGAATCAAATCTGCTCCTCTGGAGGCCAACACATCTAAATACAGTCAGTATTGACTGAAGTCCCAACAGATGTTGCACCCCCCACCCCCACAGGTGACATTCGCCTTATAAAGGACAAGTAGAGATGTCTTACTTTAACAAGGCCCTTCCATTCCACTTACATTCAGAAATTCTTGGAAACATCAGAGGTCCAGAACAACCAATTCGTTGAAACTCTGAGGGAGGTCAGACCAGTTTCTCACTGGAGTGCCAGAGGGAGACTGATTAAACCCTCTAGGAATTTTGACCCAATAGCATTTACTTGTGTGTAGACTATGAATAGTGGGGAGAGAAGAGGTCACATTCTGAAGGTTATTCAACTGCAAACAACATTCTTAAAAAATACCCAGTGATATTACCAAAGAATGTAAGAGCTAAACTATGATCTGACATTTCATAATACATCATAGATTAGAATATTCCAGTAAAGTTCTTAATGTTTTCTCAATTTCCTGACATTAGTCTTTGACTTCAAACAGGCTACATCCTCATATACAACCTCACTAGATTTATGGTAAAAGAAAAGATGATTGTGAGGGAGGGTTCATGCAGCAATCTCTAATTATCAGGTTATTCCTTGCAGGGAACACATCCAGGATGCACAGAGATATAAAAGAACTTTTGATGTAAACTTGTATTGGATGTTGTTTCTTTTATCCAGCACTTTTAAAACCAACATATCTCCAAACTGGTGTATAAGCCAAAGATACACATTTCACATGGATAGCCGGCATCAGAACCAAGTGTCTAGCTTTGCAATCCTAACTGTTGGGGTTGGATGCTCCAGCCTATTTGAAACAGCTTCCTCTGCCAGGTTTTCACATGCATGTGCTATTGTGCTCATGGGCTCAGCAAGACAGGACAGCTGTGACGTGAAAAAGAGATAACAAGTACTGTTGGAATATATGCACTTGAGTTACATCGGAAATATTTACGAAATTGCAATACTGGATATAATTGCACAATGAGAAAAGGATATTGCACCATATTGCAGTCACAGGATCTCTACAGTGCAGAAGGGGTCCTTCAGCCTATCATGCCTGTATCAACACTCTGAAAGAACACCCTACCTTGGCCAACTCCCCCGCCCAATTGCCGCAACTCCACCTAACCTGCACCTCAATGATACAGCCAAAAGCAATGGTCAATGAGTGTACAGATGATATTAAACTGTGTGGTGGAGATGATGAGATGAGGACTGTGTACCTGGAGAAAAGCTCTGAAAGACAAGGGTATGAAGATAAGTTGACTAAAGACCCACTTTATAAACTGTCAGCCCGAGCCCAGGGAATAGTTTGAGGGTGACGATGTAAAGATTCTGGGTGAAGACATGGAGGGAGTGAGTTGTTTCAAGTAGCTGTGGTCAGTGGTGGCAGAAGGAAGAAGGTTAGCTTTGGTTGGAATAATTGGAAGGAGTGTAGTGGAGTGTTATGGGAGAGAAAAGTATTGCTGCAACTGAAAGAAAGAATCTACAAGCCAGTTGTGAGACCGGCCTTGTTACCTAGTGCAGAAACTATGGCAAAATCAAGGAGAGGGGAACGACTGGATACTAATGAGGTGCAGATGCTGAAATGGATGAGTCGGAGTAACGATAACGACAATATCCAGATACAGCACATCAGGGGGTTAATGAAGATAATGGGGTAATCGAAGAAAGTACCCTGGTAGAATCCCGACAGTGCAAGAGGCCATTCAGCCCATCATGTCTGCACCAACCGTCCAAAAGAGTACCCTACCGAGGGCCTGCTACCCCATCCAATTCATTCACCCCACCTAACCTGCACATCTTTTTGGTCTCCAAGGGGAAATTTAGCATGGCCAATCCACTTAACCTGCACATCTTTGGACTGTGGAAGCACCCAGAGGAAACCCACACGACAAGGGGACAACGTGCAAATGTTCAGCAGCAGGTTTCCTTGCCCATGGTTTCATGGGGTCCAGAGTCGATTTGAGCACTCCCAAGGCAATTCCCTCCCAACTGCATAGCACTGTGCCGCCAATTCTGCAGACTCTGTTCTGCCGGTGAGACAGGACATAGCCAGGAATGGTAATAGTCGTGTCTGGGACATTATTTGCAAGGCATGATACTGTGAGTATGAATATGTCAGCCTGTTGTTTGACTAGTCTGTGAGACAGCTCTCCCAATTTTAGCACAAGCCCAAAGATCTCAGATTTTCCACGTTTGACAGGGCTGGGTTTGCCATTGTTGTTTCCGGTGCCGAGGTCGATGCCCGGTGGTCCGTCTTGTTTGTGTTTCCTTTGTAGCAGTTGAATACAACGGAGAAGTTATTTCAGACAGCATTTAAGAGTCAACCACATTACTGTGGTAATGTAGGTAAGGTCGATAGGTTTGTTTCCCTAAATGACATTAGTGAACCAGTTGGGCTATTACAGCATTCTACTTTTCAGACTGGATTCTCTGTTTAGGAGTCTATGTTCTCCTGCCAGTGCTGAATCTCTTCTGGTTCATATTGGCACGAGGAACGGCGCCCTGAAGTTATTCACTCTCCCCAGCCATGCAAATTTATGCATGGCGGGGACCGCAAGTGATTTTGTCGCAAATCCCGCTATCGGGCTGCCACCTTGAGCAGGCAGCCTGATATCAAGTCTGCAATGGGCTTCCTCCCCCCCACAATGCTAATTCTTCCCCCTTCCCCCACAGATGAGTAGGGGAAACCTCCTGCCCCACCACGACCCCCAACCACAGGAATTGCTGGGTCACTCCCTCCGCCACAGCACCCGCCGACCTCCCAACAGAGACACCACACAAGACTTAGACCATATAACCATAAGACATAGGAGCAGAATTAGGCCACTTGGCCCATCGAGTCTGCTCCGCCATTCAATCATGGCTGATATTTTTCTCATCCCCATTCTCCTGCCTTCCCCCCATAACCCCTGATCCCCTCATTAATCAAGAACCTATCTATCTCTGCCTTAAAGACACTCAGTGACTTGGCCTCCACAGCCTTCTGCAGCAAAGAGATCCACAGATTCACCACCCTCTGGCTGAAAAAAATTCCTCCTCATCTCGGTTTTAAAGGATCGTCCTTTTAATCTGAAATGGTGTCCTCTGGTTCTAGTTTTTCCTACAAGTGGAAACATCCTCTCCACGTCCACTCTATCCAGGCCTCGCAGTATCTTGTACGTTTCAATAAGATCCCCCCTCACCTTCTAAGCGACAATGAGTACAGACCCAGAGTCCTCAAATGTTCCTCATACGACAAATTTTTCATTCCAGGGATCATTCTTGTGAACCTCCTCTGGACTTTTTCTAAGGCCAGCACATCCTTCCTTAGATATGGGGCCCAAAACTGCTCACAATACTCCAAATGGGGTCTGACCAGAGCCTTATACAGCCTCAGAAGTGCATCCGTGGTCTTGTATTCTAGCCCTCTTGACATGAATGCTAACATTGCATTTGCTTTCTTAACTGACGATTGAACCTGCACATTAACCTTAAGAGAATCGTGAACGAGGACTCCCAAGTCCCTTTGTGCTTCTGCTTTCTGAAGCACTTCCCCATTTAGAAAATAGTCTGTGTCTAGATTCCTCCTTCCAAAGTGCATAACCTCACACTTTTCAACATTGTATTTCATTTGCCACTTCATTGCCCACTCTCATAGCTTGTCCAAGTCCTTCTGCAGCCCCCTTGCTTCCTCAATACTACCTGTTCCTCTACAGATCTTTGTATCATCAGCAAACTTAGCAACAGTGCCTTCAGTACCTTCTTCCAGATCATTAATGTATATTGTAAAAAGTTGTGGTCCCGGCACAGACCCCTGAGGCACACCACTAGTCACTGGCTGCCATCCTGAAAAAGACCCCTTTATCCCCACTCTCTGCCTTCTGCCAGTCAGCCAATCCTCTATCCATGCCAGGATCTTACCCTTAACACCATGGGCTTTTAAATTGTTTAACAGTCTCCTATGCGGCACCTTGTCAAAGGCCTTCTGGAAATCTAAATAAATCACGTCCACTGATTCTCCTTTGTTTAACTTTCTTGTTACCTCCTCAAAGAACTCTAACAGATTTTGCAGACATGACCTCCCTTTGACAAAGCTGTGCTGACTCAGTCCTATTTTACCATGCACTTCCAAGTGCACTTTGCGATCTCATCTTTAATAACAGACTCTAAAACCTTACCAATGGCCGAAGTCAGGCTAACCGGCCTATAATTTCCCGTCTTCTGCCTCCCTCCTTTCTTAAACAGTGGTGTTAGATTAGCCACCTTCCAGTCCTCTGGCACCCTTCCTGCCTCCAGTCATTCCTGAAAGATCATCACTGATGCCTCCAAAATTTCCTCAGCTATCTCTTTTAGGACCCTGGGGTGTAGTCCATTCGATCCAGGTGACTTATCCACTTTCAGACCTTTCAGTTACCCCAGAACCTTCTCCTTAGTAATGATCACTGCACTCACCTCTGCCCCCTGGTTCTCCTGGAGCTCTGGCATCCCACTGGTGTCTTCCACCATGAAGACTGATGCAAAGTAACTATTCAGTTCGTCTGCCATTTTTTTGTTTCCTATTATTACTTCTCCAGCCACATTTTCTAGTGGTCCAATGTCTAATTTTGCCTCTCTTACCTTTTATATATTGAAAAAAATCTCTTCCTGTCTTCCTTTATATGACTAGCTAGCTTGCACTCATACCTCATCTTCTCCCCCCTTATTGCTTTTTTAGTTGTCCTCTGCTTGCTTTTAAAGGCTTCCCAATCCTCTGGGTTCCCACTAATCCTCGCCATTATGTATGCTTTTTCCTTAGCCTTTATGCTGTCCTTGACATCCCTCGTCAGCCATGGATGCCTTGTCTTTCCCTTAGCATGTTTCCTCCTCCTTGGGATGAATTTCTGTTGTGCCTCCCTAATAACCCCAAAAATTCCTGCCATTGCTGTTCCACTGTCTTTCCTGCTAGGCTCCTTCTCCAATCCAGAATTGCCTGTTCCCTAGTAGGTTCTGTCACAAGCTGCTCCAAAAAAACATCTCTTAGACATTCCACAAATTCCATTTCTTGGGATCCACTACCAACCGGATTTTCCCAGTCCTCCTGCATATTGAGTCCCCCATGATTATTGTAATATTGCCTTTTTTTTACATGCCTTTTCTATCTCCTGATTTATTTTCTGCCCCACATCCTGACTACTGCTAGGGGGCCTGTACATAACTCCCATCAGGGTCTTTTTACCTTTGCGATTCCTCAACTCTACCCACAGAGATTCCATGCCTTCTGATCCTATATCGCTCCTTGCGATCGATTTAACTTCATTCCTTACTAACAATGCAACCCCACCCCCTTTGCCCATCTGCCTGTCCTTTCGATAGAACATGTATCTTTGGATATTTAGATCCCAGCCGTGATTCCCTTGCAGCCACGTCTCTGTGATGCCCACAACATCGTACCGGCCAATTTCAATATGTGCAACAAGCTCATTTATCTTGTTCTGTATACTGCGCGCATTTAGGTACAACACCCTCAATCCTACATTGGCCACCTCCCTTTTCACACTCTCCTCAGTCACTGTACCCTGTACTGTGGCCCTTTTTGATTTTTGACTATGGCTTCTCTGCCTTACACTTTCCCCCTTACTGCTTTTTGTTTCTGGCCCCGTTTTACTTCCCTCCAACTTCCTACATTGGATCCCATCCCCCTGCCACATTAGTTTAAATCCTCCCAACAGCTCTAGCAGACACTGTTCTCGGACATCGGTTCCAGTCCTGCCCAGGTGCAGACCGTCCCTCTTGCGCCATCTCTCGAGCCATGCATTCATCCTATCTATTCCGACATTCCTACTCTGACTAGCTTGTGGCACTGGTTGTAATCCTGAGATTACTGCCTTTGAGGCCCTACTTTTTAGTTTAACTCCTAACTCCCTGAATTCAGCTTGTCGGACCTCATCCCGTATTTTTACCTATATTGTTGGTGCTATGTGCACCATGACAGCTGGCTGTTCACCTCCCCCCCCCCCCCCCCCCCCCCCCCCCCCCCCGCCCCCCTGCAGCCGCTCCGAGACATCCTTGACCCTTGCACCAGGGAGGCAACATACCATCCTGGAGTCTCAATTGTGTCCACAGAACCGCCTGGATATTCCCCTTACGATTGAGTCCCTTATCACTATAGCCCTGCCATTCTTCTTCCTGCCCTGCTGCGCAGCAGAGCCAGCCACGGTGACATGAACCTGTCTGCTGCTGCCTTCTCCTGGTGAGCCATCTCCCTCAACAGTATCCAAAGCGGTATATCTGTTTTGCAGGGAGATGACCGCAGGGGACACCTGCACTGCCTTCCTACTCTTGGTCTGTCTTTTGGTCACCCATTTTCTATCTCCCTCAGTAACGTTCACCTGTGGTGTGACCAACACGCTAAACGTGCTATCCACGACGTCCTCAGTATCGCGGATGCTCCAAAGTGAGTCCATCCACAGCTCCAGAGCCGTCAAGCGGTCTAACAGGAGCTGCAACTGGACACACTTCTTGCACGTGAAGGAGCCAGGGACGTGTTCCTGAGCTCCTACATTGCACACGAGGTGCATGACACGGGTCTGGCATCTCCTGCCATGTCTTAAACCTTAGGTTAACTTATACAACTACAATTCCAAAAAACTAAAGAAAAAATAAATAAATATACAAATGAAAAGACAAACTACTTACCAGTCATTTACCAGGGATAAAAAGCACCTCCTCCTCACCCAGCTTTGAATTCCCACCTAGGTTCAACTTCCCAAACTCACTCTTTGTTGTGTCTCACTCTGGCTGTGTCTTCTCTGGCTCACTGGGAGAACTCACTTCTCCACCAGAGACCCCATCAGCCTCAACCACCAGAGGCCTCCCCATATCAAAACACCCCCATAATAGAGACCCCCCCCCCAGGCAGAGGCCTCCATTATTTCAGAGACCCCCATACAGAGATAACAAATTACAGAGAACCTCACTATATCAGAGACCACCCACGTATCAGAGAATTCCCCCATATCAGAGAACCCACCATATCAGAGATCCACCCATAACAGAGAACTCCCCCCACAGAAGTCATCTCTGCTGTAAGGTTTTCGGGCAATTCGGCCTTTTTGGACTGCCCAAGGATAAAACCCAGAGACTGTAAACTGACTTTTCAGCCAAGAGAACGTAACCAGATTTCCCAGCAGGCTTGATCCGCTGAGCTGAGTAGGGGCATAGGTATTTACAAACCCCCCCCCCCTAGGAGCTACAAGGAAGAAGGAGCCAGACAACGAGATAAGATTAACACACAGACAAAGGGGCACGGGAATACACAGGGGGCCTGCCTGCAAGCAGGACAATGGGATGGTCATAGCCCCATGCAGATGTAAATGACTTGGCCTCCACCAGAGCAGAATCCAATTAACACCCCATCAACATAGCAAGGTGAGAATAGCAGCCATCTCCGGAGCAGCTGGAAGACTTTGAAAATCTTCACAAGAGAGCTTAACCTTGTTATCCCAAAAAGCAGACTGTCTGGGCTCAGTATATTGCGCTGGAAAAGCCCCTTGAAGATAAACGGTAGAAAAAAACCAAGTTGGAGGCGGACCTGGGGGAGGTACTCCAATCTTGACAGAAGCCACCGGCAGGAACTCACTGGGTGGAGGGGGCGGAGTCGGCGCCAAATTCAAATCGCGGCAGGTCTGCCTGGCTGGAAGGAGCGGACCTGCGAGGAAAACCCGGAAGCGAACAGCTCTGACCGGCTCAAAGGGGGCGGGACCAGCGGGAACTTTAAACTTGGACCGATACAACGCAAAGGGGGAGGAAAACCCGGAAGTCGACAGCTCTGACCGGCTCAAAGGGGGCGGGACCAGCGGGAACTTTAAACCTTACCAATTCAATGCAAAAGGGGCTGGCCGAACACAGGAAAAGGCCAGGGTAAAACGGATATAAAAGGGGCTGTGTTTCGATTGAGGGTCTCTTGGCTCGACCTCTCCACCTTTGACTTGACCTCTGCAGCCTGTGACTGTAAGTACCCTGCAGCAGCTTGCGAAACTCCCTTGACCTTGATAGTGGTTGAGGCTTTGGGGAAGGGGACTTGATTTGTGTTCTGTGTCATTGCTAAAACTGTGTAACAATAAGATTTTTCGTTGTGTCCGTTATAGTACTTTCTGAATAGACTTAGTTTGTGTTAGAGTTTAAGATTTTATTATAATTTCTTCTGTTTGATGATTTTGACCTGGGTTTTGCAATAAACCTTGATTTGCTGATAATTGGAGTCGTTTAAATTCTTCAATCTCTCACCAGCGATCTCTGACCAAGTCATTGTTAAGATATTCCTCACCTTAATTCCGGGTTCAAGAATCTAGGGTCATCTTGAGCGATTCACTCAGGACAGGCTGCTGGTTAGGTAATAAACAGCAGTGTCCTATTCTCTCTCTTGGGAAAGCTACTCCAGCGAAGTAGGAACCGGGTGGGTGTTGCACCACCGGCAAGAGAGAGAATCACCTGGGCATTGGTAGGGGTCTGGATATCTGTGTGATATAAGCCTCAGGCTTCCGGTTAGGGATAAACGGCAGGCTTGATTCAGTGCTCTCTTCCGTGGAGGTGTCCCAGTGCGGCATCCCCTGGCCTCTGAAGTTTCAGTGCCAGCTGGAGAGAGACACACACAGATACTCAAACCCCAGATATCGGCCCAGTAGTGGAGTAGCAGAGATGGCACCCTCTACACTGCCTGGAAAAAACGTAATGTTTATAAACATCTATGATTGACAGGTCCTGACCATATCAAAAACAATTTCTGCTGAGAAAAAGAAGTGAATGCACTTAACTCCTAGGTGTTTATAAGCATTGTTGTTCGGTTCAAAGTAGGCTACTTTTATTCAAGGGTGAAGGGAAATGAAAGTTATCAATCCAGACATCTGGCTGTCTGGAAGCTGTCAAGTACAGCTTACGAAAAGTTATTTTTCTTTGAAGTGAATAAAAGCCTTGCAGATCAAGGGAAATTAGGGGGTTTACAGCCTTGTGATGTGGTTTTGGCTTTCTATAAAGTCACAGCTGCTACTTTCCAGACACCTGTCTGAGTCAGCAAGTGCAAATGACAGGTGTGTGAAAAAGCAGTGATTGTTGTCATTGTTTCTGCCTGGATTGCTAGTGACTTTCCAGGCAGGTGTGACTGATGGGAGGAAGGGGGTCTCAGTCATGGGGATGGTCTCTGTTAAGGGAGGTTCTCTTTTATGGAGGTGTCTCTGTTATATGGGGTCTTTTTAATGGGATCTCTGATATGGGGGGTGTTTATTATGGGTGTCCAATTATATGGTGGGGTCTCTGATGGGGTTTCTGATGGATGTCTCTCTGATTGGTTATCTGGTGGGGGGGGGGGGGGGGGGGTGGGGGGGGGGGGGGGGCGGCTGCGGTGGTTTGGGCAGGACTAGCATTGTGGGGAGAAGTGGCCCTCCGTTGGTCTTTGGGGGCACCTACCTTAAATACTTACCCCTTTGGTCAACCGCGTCAGGGCCACACAAGCAAATATTTGCACCACACCACACCTGCGTGAATTCTTACCCCTAGGATTCTTTGACATCACCTTCCAAATTGGCAACAATTTCAGGCCATAATTCTTGCCGTCATTTTGTTACCATAGACTTGGATCTTTTTGTTTCAAGTTTAGAGTACCTAACTCTTTTTTCTCAATTAAATAACTACTTACAGGCAAAATTATATTCTCTGACACCTTTCTTTTTGAAGCCATGTTTTCTAGTGATTCCATTGTGAAGTTTATAATTCCAAAGATAAACAATATTTTCCTGAATTTAATTAAAAGACAAAATTCACACTCCATAAACCTCCAATGGCACAATTTCAGAATGGTGTGTGAGTCATAGAATTCCGACAGTGCAGAAGGAGGCTATTTGCCCAGCGAGTCCACAGTGACCCTCCAAAAGAGCACCCTACCAAGGCCCCCTCCCCTCCCCCCCCCCCCCACACACACATATTAACCATGGTCAATCACCTAACCTGCCCATCTTTGGACTGGAGGAGGAAATCGGAGCACCCGGAAGAAACCCACGTAGACGCAGGGAGAACCTGCAACCTTCACAAAGTCACCCAAGTCGAATTTGAACTCGGGTCCCTGGCGCTGTGAGGCAGCAGTGCTAACCACTGTGCCACCGTGCTTACTATAATAAGGAAGAGGGAGGTGACCAGTCTTGGTTCTGAGGATTAGTTGTGTAATTGTATATTTGTAGGTGAATAATGAGCCCTGATCAAATGGATTCCCAAATAATGTCATTCTTTTTTGTTTGGAATAGTGAAGTGATACACAAGAAAATGGCTAGTGGATGAAGTTCCAGAAATGTTGGACATGATACAGCCGACTTAAAGGTTATATCATATCCCCCTGAAATATTTCTATGCAAGTTAAGATGCAATGATTATGTGCAGAAATTGTTTTGTCGGAAATGCAGGAGTCATTTTACACATAGCAAGATTGCACAGACATTTATACCCATTTAACATGTTTTCTGGTGATGATGGCTAATTGAAGACATTGGCCAGAATTCTCCAGCAGTTGGGTTTCTCTTTTCCTGCCAGCAGCACACCCCTGCCTGCGGGTTTCCCGCTGACATGGAGTGGCTTCAATGGGAGATACCATTGACAAGCGGTGGGAGTTGAGAATCATAGGGCGAACTTCTCCCGAAACGGCGCGATGTCCGCCGACTGGCGCCCAAAACGGTGCCAATCAGACGGGCATCGCGCCGCCCCAAAGGTGCGGAATGCTCCGCATCTTTGGGGGCCGAGCCCCAACATTGAGGGGCGAGGCCGACGCCAGAGGAATTTCCGCCCCGCCAGCTGGCGGAAACGGCCTTTGTTGCCCCGCCAGCTGGCGCGGAAATGACATGTTGGGGCGGCGCATGCGCGGTAGCATCAGCGGCCGCTGACAGTTTCCCACGCATGCGCAGTGGAGGGAGTCGCTTCCGCCTCTGCCATGGTGGAGACCGTGGCGGAGGCGGAAGGGAAAGAGTGCCCCCACAGCACAGGCCCGCCCGCGGATCGGTGGGCCCCGCGCACCCCCCAGGACCCCGGAGCCTGCCCACGCCGCCTTGTCCCGCCGTTCAAAAGGTGGTTTAATCCACACCGGCGGGACAGGCAATTTATCGGCGGGACTTCGGCCCAAATGGGCCGGAGAATCCAGCGGGGTGGGGCCCGCCAACCGGCGCGGCCCGATTCCCGCCCCCGCCGAATATCCAGTACCGGAGACTTCGGCAACCGGCGGGGGCGGGATTCACTGCAGCCCCTGCCGATTCTCCAACCCGGTGGGGGGTCGGAGAATGACGCCCAAAGAGAGTAAATGCAGTGAAATCACATGCTTGAGTGATTGGAATGAACTTACCTCTCTTTGATGTGTTCAATGTTTACAAACATTAGGGTTTCACCACTTAGGCCACTGAACCGTGAAAGGAGATGAATGAATCAAAGCTGCAGATGGTTTGTAGAAGTTGTCAAACACAGACCACTACTAGAAAGTTATGAATGACTTGCAGTTAATGGATCTATTGGAACCAGAAGCAGGTTACAGCTGTTCTCCTTTCATGAATGGACACCTGGTGCTGCATAGTAAGTATTAAAGCTGTAATCTTTCTCACTGCCCCCGACTGGTCTACTCTCTGGCTTCCAGACTGGGATCTCATTTCTCGGGTGGAGGGCGTCTGGGTGTGTGTGGTTTGTGCAGAGGTCCTTTAGGCAGGGTACCCCTATGCAGTTCCCTATTACAGAGTTCCCTGTGGGACTCTCCTTATTACAAGGTGGGCCCCTGTGGGGGATCCCCCTATCATTGGGGTCCATGTAGGGGATCTCCCTATTACAGGGATCCCTGGTGGTGGAGTCTCCCCATCACAGGGTTCCCTATGGGTGTTCCCCATTACAGGGGTCTCTGGGGGAGGGCGGGTCAGGCCAACCCCGTAGTTGGGGGTAGGGAGCTGCTGTGTGGCGCAGCTTGGGGGGGGGGGGGTTGGGGCTGATTTGCAGTGCCTTCCATGGGGGGTGGTCGGCCGTGGGACCTCACCATCAGGCCGCCTGCTCACGATGGCGGCCTGATAGCGGGATTCCCTGGGAACCGCTCGTTATAACTTTGCATGGCATGGAACACTGATTTGCTTACTGGTTTGCGCTCCCAGAGGGATTGTAAACCAGTTGCAATTTAGTTCCAGCTGGAGAACATAGTGTCACAAACGGAGAATCCAGTCCACAATGTCCCAGAGTCTTTCTTTCCATATTTTTGAATATACCCATAAAAAAAAATTAAAAAATTAACCAATTAACTGCCCCTTAAAGTGACACTGTAACAAAAAGACAAAGGGTGGGATTCTCCGGCCTCCGGGTCGCGTGTTTCTCGGCAGTGGGAAGGTGTTCGTTGGCGGCGGGATCTCTGTTCCAGCCCCTGTCAATGGGAATTCCCACTGTAGCCACCCCATGCCATCGGGAAACCTGCAGGTGGGGGTGCGCTGCCGCCGGAACCAGAGGATCCCGCCACCAGCGAACGACCAAAGAATAAAAAATGAAATTAAAATGTAGTTCCCGGGGCTCACAATACACTCCAGCGCCTGCAGAGGCCATTGGTCACGGAAGGCATTAAATATACTAGCGGATACCGTAAGCTCCCTTTCCAGTGATACTCAGGTGTGAACATAGCTGAGGAAGAGGGGCAGACAGTCAGGCTGAATGACCCCCTCGACAACCTATTGCCTGGACCTGTTAATGGCCAAAGTGGGCAGGCCCAGGAGCAGACTCATGAGGAGGTCCTCCAATACACACTTTTGAACCAAAAGCAAGAAAATAAACAAAAATCAATAAATGAGAAAAGGCCTCGCACCCTCAACCTTTCCTCGTAAGACCTACTCTCCATTCCAGGCAACATCCTGGTAAATCTCCTTTGCACCTTTTCCAAAGCTTCCACATCCTTCTTAAAATGAGGCGACCAGAACTGTACACAGTACTCCAAATGTGGCTTTACCAAAGGTTTGTACAGCTGCATCATCACCTCATGGCTCTTAAATTCAATCCCTCTGTTCATGAACACTAGCACACCATAGGCCTTCTTCACAGCTCTATCCACTTGAGTGGCAACTTTCAAAGATGTATGAACATATACCCCAAGATCTCTCTGCTCCTCCACATTGCCAAGAACTCTACCGTTAACCCTGTATTCCGCATTCATATTTGTCCTTCCAAAATGGACAACCTCACACTTTTCAGGGTTAAACTCCATCTGCCACTTCTCAGCCCAGCTCTGCATCCTATCTATGTCTCTTTGCAGCCGACAACAGCCCTCCTCACTATCCACAACTCCACCAATCTTCGTATCGTCTGCAAATTTACTGACCCACCCTTCAACTCCCTCATTCAAGTCATTAATGAAAATCACAAACAGCAGAGGACCCAGAACTGATCCCTGCAGTACGCCACTGGTAACTCGGATCCAGGCTGAATATTTGCCATCCACCACCACTCTCTGACTTCTATCGGTTAGCCAGTTCGTTATCCAACTGACCAAATTTCCCACTATCCCATGCCTCCTTACTTTCTGCATAAGCCTACCATGGGGAACCTTATCAAATGCCTTACTAAAATCCATGTACACTACATCCACTGCTTTACCTTAATCCACATGCTTGGTCACCTCCTCAAAGAATTCAATAAGACTTGTAAGGCAAGACCTACCCCTCACAAATCCGTGCTGACTATCCCTAATCAAGCAGTGTCTTTCCAGATGCTCAGAAATCCTATCCTTCAGTACTCTTTCCATTACTTTGCCTACCACTGAAGTAAGACTAACTGGCCTGTAATTCCCAGGGTTATCCCTAGTCCCTTTTTTGAACAGGGGCACGACATTCACCACTCTCCAATCCCCTGGTACCACCCCTGTTGACAGTGAGGACGAAAAGATCATTGCCAATGGCTCTGCAATTTTATCTCTTGCTTCCCATAGAATCCTTGGATATATCCCGTCAGGCCCGGGGGACTTGTCTATCCTCAGGTTTTTCAAAATGCCCAACACATCTTCCTTCCTAACAAGTATTTCCTCGAGCTTACCAGTCTGTTTCACACTGCCCTCTCCAACAATATGGCCCTTCTCATTTGTAAATACAGAAGAAAAGTACTCGTTCAAGACCTCTTCTATCTCTTCAGACTCAATACACAATCTCCCGCTACTGTCCTTGATCGGACCTACCCTCGCTCTAGTCATTCTCATATTTCTCACATATGTGTAAAAGGCCTTGATCCTACCCGCCAAAGGTTATTCATGCCCTCTCTTAGCTCTCCTAATCCCTTTCTTCAGTTCCCTCCTGGCTATCTTGTATCCCTCCAGCGTCCTGTCTGAACCTTGTTTCCTCAGCCTTACATAAGTCTCCTTTTTCCTCTTAACAAGACATTCAACCTCTCTTGTCAACCATGGTTCCCTCACTCGACCATCTCTTCCCTGCCTGACAGGGACATACATATCAAGGACACGTAGTACCTGTTCCTTGAACAAGTTCCACATTTCACTTGTGTCCTTCCCTGACAGCCTATGTTCCCAACTTATGCACTTCAATTCTTGTCTGACAACATCGTATTTACCCTTCCCCCAATTGTAAACCTTGTCCTGTTGCACGCACCTATCCCTCTCCATTACCATTGAGGCGGGTAATTCCCCGGAGGCTGCTGCATTCAACTTCAATTGCATTAATGAGATTGAAATGAATGCAAATGAGGGTTAATGATATCTCACCATTTTTGGCGTGATCCGGAACTCGCTATCTCGATTTTGCCGTCTCCCACTATTTATCTGGCACGCTCTGATCTACGCCTGCTGCAAAGTGGCCGCTGAGTTGCGCCCGGGATGTTGAAATCTGGGTAATGGGCTTGAATCCATCATCTTCTAAGAGATGGGATTTCTTGCTTATGGAGAAAAGATGCTAAAAGGTGCCTTTTACGAACATTTTTGTGACATTTTTTAAAACAGGAGTGTGTATCTTAAATATTTACACACCACCAATCAACAAAGGCAAATTTCATTTGTAGTAACTGTTGTAGCTTAACCATGCAGCTAACAGAATAGGATGCGATTTTTATTGACTTGGCACCTGCCTGCTTCTGTAATTAAGAGACTAGACTAAAGCCCCCTCGCGACAGTAGAGTGGCTCCACTTCTGTGTGACTTCCTTCCCCGTATAATCACTAGTTTCTTTGCCTGCAGTGAAAAATAAAAACCTTCAGTCAACCAGAAGAAGCACCATAACATCATTTTGAAAGGGACTTGTGGCACATTTTGAAGAAGTATTTACATCCAATCCCTTGATTATTTCTCAATGCAACAACAGCGTTGGTATCTATATAATCGAACGTGCGGCTCATCCAGATAAAGGATAACACAAAATGCATGACATCTGATTGTTATGCTCGACAGTCCTGGCAAAATGTGAAACTCCTATGACAGCTTAAAGTATATGGTCATTAAAGTAGACTGATAGACACAACAGAAGACAAACCTTGCCCAGAGATAATTTTATGTAAAGTCACGGACGGGGTTGCAAAAGTTCGCATGCGTACTTTTAATAATTACTACTTTGAGCCAATAAATTAAACATGCTGTGATCAATTTGGAGACATTCTAAGTTTCGAAGTTTGACAAAGTACTTTATGGTGATTATATGACTAAGAACTGTCTTCATTACTGCATTCTCTCCTCCAGCACTTCAGTATAAAACACATCACATTTTATTACATTTTACACAGCAAATTATGCTGCTTGTGCCAAAACCACTATACACAATGCGTGACATTTAATGATATATTAAGATGATTTCTCTTTCTGATCTAGCTTTCCAGCTGTATGCTGAATGACAACCATTTCCATTCTTGAAAGGAATGGTCGGATGCCTTTTGACCTCAAGTGCTTTGGCATTCTGCATCAACATGTCTATTCTTTAGCTGATGCTTTTGTTGTTAAATTTTAGTGCAAATGGGGTTTAGTATGCAAATTCAGAAGGAGCCTATTTCATCTTGTAGCAGATATGGAATTGGTTGAACAAAGTTTTTAGTATCAACCTCAGGTAAATCAACACTGTTGCAAACGGGATACATTATTTTGAATCCTCATTTGTCCCCCTGTGAAAACTTAGCACAGGACTATTCTTCACAAATTGTAGCATTATTAAATGCACAGAGGTCCTCATTAGATTATTCATATGAGCTTTCCTTGGAAGCTGTGGGTCACAAGGTCCCTGAGGTATTATCTGTTTTATTTGGTCACATCTGTATGAAGTTCTGATTTAGCCCAGCAAAAAAATAAGGACAAATGCAAGGATGCCAAATTCCAAAGAAGCACAACAATTTCTACTACAAGAGAAATTAATGCTGATTGCCAGCCAATTTAATTGGCCAAGATGTTGCCATGGAGAAAGCAATGAGGAACTATCCCCTCAACCTGGGTGATGCAAAAAAAAAGCACAAGACTTGAACATATTCCTTTTGTTTGGAGAGAACGTGTCCCTGCAAATTAATGAATGTCACTTCTAGCAAATTTAGATGAATCAATCACAAACTCGACTGATTATTTAAAATTGGTTAAGTGCACCTATTAGCGCATTCGGGATTGTTCAGCAAGCGCACACCATGCTCCACTGCAGATATTTTATACAAAGGAGATTCACAATATCTCTCTCTCGATGCCCCTCCAAAGGTGTTTCGTATGTATTATTTACTCTGCAATCATCCTCAAATGCATATGTTTCAAAATACATAATTTAAAAATTGAAAGGTGGAATTTATGATGAGAATGAGTGGTCCAGGAATGCTAAATAAGCAAGTAAAGGTTGGAAAGTGATAACTTGGCAATTTCCTGGGTGCCCCCCAATTAGTTTCTAACGTGCTGTGGTGGACATAGTTTTAGGAACTTCACTGGGTACCCTGTAGGTTCACAGAGCGTTAATGCCAGTATCTCAGGCTGGTGAGGCATTCTGTTAATGAAAGAATAATACATAAAGGAGAAAGAATAATGATGAGCTGAAAACAAAATCTGAATAAGACCTCAGTGAGGTCTCATCGAATTAAAGGGTCAGCAGCAATGTGAATAGAAAATTGGCTCATCAATTAGAAGCAGAGAGTTACGGCCAGAGGATATTTTTCAGTATGGAGGAAGGTTTGTACTGGTGTTCACCAGAGATTGCTATTGAGACCCTTGCTTTTTTGGATATATATAATAATGATGTAGGTCTTGGTGTGGAGTTGGCAATTACAAAGTTTACAGATGGCAAAAAACAGAAGTATTATAAACTGTGAGGAAGGCAGTGTGCAACTTCAAAAGGACATAGGCAATTTGGTGGAGTGGACAGATGGATTGCAGCTGAAGTTTAATGTGGAGAAGTGAGGGGTAATGCATTTTGATTGGAACAACATGGAGAGGCAACATAATATAAGGGAGGACAGGCTCAGAACCCGAACAAAAGGCCATTCATTTCCCTGACCTGGTGGGCCAGTTCCAAGTTAAGTATTGGCCTGTTAGATGTAGAAGTAGCTTAGACGTAGAATTTGTACATGAGTAGTGATTACTGTGTATAATAAATGAGCTTTGATTTAAATCTTACTAAGTGGTGTATTGGATTATTGATCATTACTCGGACTTGAACCACGTGGCGGTATCATAAAGATACCTGGCGACTCAAGAGCAAAGGTGATAAAACAGACCAATTAAACTAAGGCAAAGTCAGCAACATTATTTGGCGACCTAGATGGGACCCCCATGAATGCAAAATTATCTCTCCACACCACAACGCAGGCCCCTTTATCGCTAAAACACCCCCCAGAAAGATATGTAGTTCAACCCAGAGCCCCCAGCACACGGACATGTATGAGCCCATAAAGATCTACGTGGATGGATCTTCCACAGTCTTGGATGGGAAGCGCATAACAGGTTGCGGTGTCTATGTTGAGGATGCCCAGGGACACGCCCTTGAGGAAATATCGTTAAAACTGCCAGGCCACTTAGGCGCGCAGGCAGCAGAGCTTGCGGCCATCGCATATATAGTGGAACACCCAGATTCCTTCCCCAGCCCAGCAGACATATACTCGGACAGCCTCTATGTCTGCAACAGCCTCACAGAATTTCTGCCCCTGTGGAAAGCAAGAGGATTTGTTTCCACAGACGGAAAACCCCTCCCCTCAGCCCCATTGCTCCGTCATATTTTAGAGCGAGCCCAGAACAGGGCTTATGGGATAACCAAAGTCCGCAGTCACCATTGTTCCTCCCCCCCTGGAAATGTAAAAGCCGACGCACTGGCTAAGGCAGGTTCCAGACATGGACACCTTTGGACACCCCCCGAAAGCGCACCAGTGAGTGCAGTTCAGGTCTCACAGACAAAGATCGAGGATCTAGTGGAGGCCCAGAAGCAGGACAGCAATCTCAAGGAGATTGTAAAAGGACAATATCCAGCGCCCTACGAGAGGTTCAAAAATGCACTGACCACACATGACAGTGTGGTGTTAAAAGACACCCTTTATGCGGTTCCTGAACAGGACAGGAATCAATTGATTTGCTTGTTCCATGACGGTCATGGACATCAGGGAATCAATCCCACTACAGCCCATCTCAAGCAGCTTTGTTGGTGGCCGAATTTGAAGGAAGATGTAGACCATTACATCGAGAATTGTCTTATCTGTGCCCAGAATAATCCGGAAAGATATGCCAAAAAGGCTCAACTCAGCCACACCCGACCCGTTAATGGCCCCTGGACTAACCTCCAGATTGATGTTATAGGACCATTGCCCCCTTGCAGGAATGGCTATAAATATCTACTTGTGGTAATTGACACATTTACGAAATGGGTGGAAGAATTCCCAGCCCGCACAAACACTGCAAAAACCAAACCCTGGAACGCCCACAGACTGCAGCAGCAGAGACAGTGACTGTGACTCGGACGACAGCCACAACACGCCTCCCTACTTTCCCCATGCAACAGGACCCATACCCAACGATTCCGACTACGATCCGAGTGATCCCTTCATGATCACTTTCCTAAATAAACCCCACCACCGACCACCGAACTACACTGACGACCCCGAGTTTGTCCCCACACAGCTAGACACCAATTATTGGCACAGAGATAACTCGTTCCGACTCGTCCGCAACGAGAGCGACCCCACTTCACAGCCCTTTTAGCCCTGATACACTCAAGAGTTTGGCACCCGGGAGACGAGGACGACCTTGGGTCTGACTCCCAAACCGAGAACCCCTTTGCGACACTGTTTGCAACCGAGAACTGAGGTGTCCAGATGATGTTTTAAGAGGAACCGCTTGGGAGAAGTGTTGTCCTTTCTGATGGAACCTGCAGAATGTTTTATGTTGTTTGTACGTTTGTTAAATGTTGTATGTCCAACAGGAGAATTTTATTTTCTCACTGCCCCACGCCTATTCGGCCGCAACCTCTGTGGACTTGCCTACAGAGACTCACTATTGCCGGACACTAGTTCAGCGGAACTAGCTTGTCTGCAGAGACTGGTTCAGGTTCCAGACGCCTGTTCATAACTGCCCTTCTGGTTCGAAGGAAAGAACCACTACGGCAGCCCCACCACGATGACTACATTTCTTCCCGTTCTTGTCGGTTGCTCAGGCAGTGGAGAAACGGCTTGGGACCCGCCCTGCCTGGGAACCCCCCTCTGGTCAACTACGCTTGGATAGGAGAGATACGGCATTGGTAGCCATCCTAACCGGGGACTCCATCCAACTCTTACCCGTCGCGGCCCATACGCACCTCATTTTGGCACTTTCAGTTCAAAATGTTTTGTTTTGTTTAGGTAATCTTTAGGTTGCCAACCACATGCTATTTACATCCTGAAACATTTGGATGGTAAATTGCACAGTCTGCGAGACGGCTCGCACTGGTTCAATATTGGGAAGTGTGTTTTGTCCTAAAATTCGGTTTTTGAAAAAAAATGAAGAAGTCACACATAGTGACCAATTATAAAGGGAGTAATTGACACTACAGGACAGACACACTATCGTACTAGATATTAAACAAAGATAGTTACAGACACTATGCTTGTTTCCACAGAACTCCAGGACCGAAGAGAAGAAAGAAAAGGAAAGAGAAGAGCCATGAGGACTTCCTCCACATGGATCAGCATCATATTTATGGACTTTTGGTTGCGCGTGAACGCGAACCCCATGACATCAAGCCCCCCAGCCGTTAATGTTTCACTTCCCCGCAGTACCCAGAGCCCAGTCACCAGCGGCATTACATCATCTTGGTGTGCCAGGTTTATAACCTGGTACTCTCTGTCCTATGTAATAGAAACATTACAGGTATTAGCGATACTCTGCTGCATAGTGCAGACTATGCGTCTACGGAAATGGAGAAGGAGAGCCTACCGCGCTTGAACCCCGGTATATAGGATCAGATCCCCTATGTTCGGATACGACCAAACCCCGACCCCCACGATCGATAATAAAGTGCATTCACTTGCGTTTATTGTAAATAAAGAAATGTAAAGAACCTGTTCATGAGCAAATTGTACGATCCTGAGCTACTTCTACAGCTAACAGGCCAATATTTAACTTGGAACTGACCCACTAGGTCAGGGAAACGATGGCCTTTCATTCAGGTTCTGAGCCTGCGGGATTCGAAGTTGGTTCAGATTGGTAGCTAGGAGCGCCTATCTCGTAGCGAGCGTTGAAGTAAGACTTACTGGATATCGGCGGCAGCTGAACCGGTCACTGTCAAGGGTTGGTTCGCGTTGCTCAGTGACCCGGTCAAGAAGAACGATTTGAACTTGGGCTTAATTCCTATAGTCTCCAGGGGCTTCTCGCCTTTCGGGGCGGACCCTGTACCTGGTTCCAAGTGATTGGACTTTGTCCCAATCATTTGGTTCGATTTTCTCCAATGCTGGAGCGGTTCCCTGATCGATGGCCGGTCCTGAGGTGGTCGTTCACCTCCCATTGTGTAGGCTTCTGCTGGCGCCGACGAGTCTGGTTTTGCTTTATGTGTCTAAATGTTGCTCATTGTTCCCGGGGAATGCTCATTAATATGCAGATGGCTGGTGTTTTGTTATGCTGATGGTTGCTGGTATCGATCTTGTCTGGCCTTTCCAGAGGTAAATACACACTCAACCTGCAGCTGCTCATTTGTGGATAGATCATTGAAGGTGACAGGACAGGTGAATTAATAAAGCTTATCGTCTTCTGGGCTTCATTGGAGGCAGAGAGTAAAAGAGCAAGGAGATTATACTGAACTTACACCAGACACTAGTTATACCTCAACTGGAATGTTGTGCCATACAATAGGAGATTTGTGAACACATTGGAGTGAGTCACCCAAGGCCGGAATTAAACCCTGGTTTGATTGATTGATTGATTGTCACATGTACTGAAGTACAGTGAAACATATTTTTTTGCGGCCAAAGTAACATACACAGTACGCACACAGTAGACAAAAGGAATAATCAACAGAGTACATCGACAAATAGTGATTAGTTACAGTGCGGAACAAGGGCCAAACAAAGCAAATACATGAGCAAGAGCAGCATAGGTGTCATGACTAGTGTTCTTACAGGGAACAGATCAGTCCGAGGGAGAATCGTTGAGGAGTCTAGTAGCTGTGGGGAAGAAGCTGTTCCTATGTCTGGATGTGCGGGTCTTCAGACTTCTGAATCTTCTGCCTGATAGATCTGGAAGAGGGCAAAGCCTGGGTTCGTGGCACTGCAAGGCAGCAGTGCTAACTGCTGTGCCACCCAGGTTGGGAATGTTCTCCTTGGAGAGAAGAAGGCTAAGAGAAGATTTGACAGAGATGTTCAGAATCATGAGGGGGCTGGACAGAGTAGATAGGGAATAACAGCTCCCACTCGCAAAATAATTGAGAACGAAAGGGCTCAGATTTAAAGTGATTTGGAAAAGAAACAAATGTGATGGGAGAATTTTTTTTATCACACAACGAGTGGTTTGGGTCTGGAATACACTGTCTAGAAGTGTGGTGGAGGCAGGTTCAATCGAGGCATTGAAAAGAGCATTAGATGATTACTTGAACAGAAAAAATGTGCTCGGGTACGGGGAAACGGCAGGGAATAGCACTAAGTCATGATGCTCATTTGGAGAACGTGCCGAGACAATGGGCCAAATGGACTCATTCTGCTCCTTAACAATTCTGTGATTCTGAGCGTTATGTGCAAAATTAAGCTCTGCACTATACAAGGGATGTTAAGGTTTTGGGGTGCAGACCAGATTCACCAGGATGCTACATGCCATGACGAAACGCAACCACAAAGAAAAGCAGGTTGCGCCCGTTGAAAAAGACCTGAGGCCAGGATGGGGGGGGGGCGGGGGAGGGAATTGGCCTCCAATCTCCCGTCTCCCTGCCTCCAATCTCTGTCCCGAAACCATCCAGAAAATCTCTCCATCATTTTAGAAGTATTTTGGCCTGTGTAATTCATAGCACAAAAATCTAAGCAAACACTTTGCCAATTGGTATTTTGTTCTCGAGCATAAATGCCATTTGCATTGGCGTCATTTGGAGTGTTAAATTTCAGTTGTTTTCTGGACTGCATCTGTGAGGAAGGAGAGTATCGCAGTGATCATGGTAATGATTATACTTTTTTGAAATTCTATCACATACGTGACGATAGTTGACAATAACACAGAAAGTGGTCAAAGAATGAAATAGGCAAAGATGCTTTGTTGTTATTCATACTGTATTTAATCTGTAACATACATTGCCAGCCAGCAATTGTCTTCAGTGTGTGGAAGTTTATGGTCTCCAATCTCAGTTTCCATGGCATGAGGGCTTGTAAAATGCAGTGCATAGTCTCTCCTTACCTACCCATCCGCCCACAACTGTGTCCCATTTTACTGAGGGACAGTGGAAGTGCTGGGTGCCCAGCTGGCCTTGAGCCAATTCATGCCCTTAAGCGGCCAATTAATAGCCATTTAAGAGGCTCCAACCCATCCCTGTTGAATTTTATCCATTTTGGGGATCCCCTGTGCCCTTGAAGAATCCCCGCTCCCTCACCCCCCGCAAAGTCACACCCCCTTTTAATTCCCCCCTTGCCACCAGCCTCTCAATCCTATCACTCTTGTTGAGACCTGCCAATACACCAGACTTACTGGAGGTTTGACCTCAATAATCACATATTCTTTGGGTACTGGCTGTAGTAACCACCGCTCGAGCCTGGACTGCTGGGCCTTTTTCTAATTGTCAGGCAGTAACTAGTGGGGTACCACAGGGATCTGTGATAGGAGCCCAACTGTTCACATTATATATTAATGGCTTGGACGAGGGAACTAAATGTATTGGGCGGGGTTCTCCCCTACCCAGCGGGGCAAGCCGTCACGGCGCCGAGGAGTGGCGTGAACCACTCTGGCATCGTGCCGCCCGGAAGGTGCGGAATCCTCCGCAGCTTCAGGGGCTGGGCTGGCGGTGGCAGGGTTGGCGCCATGCCAGCCGGCGCCGAAGGGCTTGGCACCGCGCCAACCAGTGCCGAAGGGCCTCTGCCGGCTGGCACGAGTTGGCGCATGCGCGGGAGCGGCAGTGTCTGCTGGCGTCATCCCAGCGCATGCGCAGGGGTTTTCTTCTCCCCGTTATGGAGTGGACCGTTACAGTGGCCGGCGCGGAGGGAAAGAGTGCCCGCCCGCAGATCGGTGGGCCCCGATCGCGGGCCAGGCCACTGTGGAGGCCAGACCATCGTGGGCACCCCCCCCCCACCCCCTGGGGCCAGATCCCCCACGCCCCCCCGAAGACTCCGCAGGCTCCCCGCAGAGCCAGGTCCCGCGGGCGTATATTACACCAGGTCCGTACCGGCGGGACCCACTGAAAACAGGTAGCCACTTGGCCCATCGCGGGCAGGAGAATCGCCGGCGGGGTCGCTGCCAATGGCCCCAGAACGGTGCAGCGCGATTCCCACCCCCGCCGAAAACTCGGCGCCGGCATCGGGGTGGCGGGGTGGGATTCACGCTGCCCCCCGGCGATTCGCCGGCCCGGTGGGGGGGGGGGGGGGGGGGGGGAATAATCCCGCCTCTTATCTCCAAATTTGCAGATGATACAAAGTTGGGTGAGAGGGTGAGCTGTGAGGAGGATGCAGAGGTGCTTCAGCAGCATTTGGACAGGCTGAATGAGTGGGCATATGCTTGGCAGATGCAGTATAATGTGGATAAATGTGAGGTTATCCATTTCAGAAGCAAAAATAGGAAGGCAGATTATTATTTGAATGGGTGCAAATTTAGAGAGGTGGATACTCAGCGAGACCTGGTTGTCCTTGTGCATCAGTCGCTGAAAGTAGGCGCGCAGATACAGCAGGCAGTAAAGAAGGTAAATGGTATGTTGGTCTCCATAGCGAGAGAATTTGAGTGTAAATATAGGGATATTTTAGTGCAACTGTATTGAGCATTGGTCAGGCCACACCTGGAGTACTGTGTTTAATTTTGGTGTCTTTATCTGAGGAAGGATGTTCTTGCTATGGAGGGACGCCAGTGAAGGTTGACCAGGTTGATTCCTGAGAATGCAGGTCAGTCATAAGAGGAGAGACTAAATCAGTTAGGATTATGGTCACTGGAGTTTAAAAGAGTGAGACGGGATCTCTTGGAAACTAATAAAATTCTAACGTGGTTAGACAGGGTAGATTTAGAAAGAATGTCTTGATGGTAGGTAAGTCGAGAACTAGGGGTCATAGTTTGAGGCTAAAGAGTAAACCTTTTAGGACTGAGGTGAGGAGAGATTTTTTCACCCAGAGAGTGGTGAATCTGTGGAGTTCACTACCATAGAAAATAGTTGTGGCCAAAACGTTGTGTAATTTCAAGAACGAATTAGATATATTTCTTGGGGCTAAAGGGATCAAGGGATATGTGGGGGAAGGCGGGATTAGTGTATTGAACTTGATGATCAGCCATGATCATAATAAATGATGGAACAGACACGAAGGGTTGAATGGCCTCCTCCTGCTTCTATTTTCTATGCTTCTGTGATTCTTGCCCTTAGCTAGTTGACACCTCGTTGAATATTGAATGGCACGCAGTGCAGTTAGTATTGACAGGATGCATTCTCAGCCGGTACTTCGGGTGGTGTCAAGAATGCTTGATGCCGACGGCACGGTGGCACAGTGGTTAGCACTGCTGCCTCACGATTTGTTTCATTTTTTTTTTCACGATGCCGAAGACCCAGAATCACCCCAATCAAACAAAATAGACAAACAAGCCTCAGTATTTGGTAATACAATAGTTCAACTTCACTGACTGTCAGGAGGCCAAATAACACAACATGTTACAGGGTACAGGTCCGACAGGAAAGTGGATCAGAACAGATGAGATGATTCTGCAGCACAACTGGCAAACAGAAGTGGAGAAACCATGTTACTGCCTCAATCTAACTGGAAGGTCTCACAGTAAGACTGAAGCAGAGAAAAATGCAGAGTTTACATGGTTTGGAGGTGAAATCTAATTAATTAAAAGGTCAACGCACTGTTAGTTATAAAAGACAAAGCACTTAAGATATATAAATATTATGTTTCATTACAAAGTCATGCTTTAGCAAAAGAAAATGGCTTTATGCACTTACTGGCACAAATCACTTACTAAGTTTTAAAAGAATTGAAGCAGCAAGTTATTAAGATGGCATCAAGAGAGATGACTTAAAAAAATTTTTTTTTTAAATTTTCTAATTAAGGAGAAATTTAGTATGGTCAATCCATTCATTCTGCACATCTTTTGGTTGTGGGGGTGAGACCCACACAGACACTTGGGGAATGTGCAAACTCCACATGGACAGTGACTTGGGGCCGGTGCTAACCACAGCACCAACGTGCGGCCCAAGTAAGATGACTTTTGAGACTAAGAATTACCTCAGGTCTACAGAATATTCTTCATTAAATGGCCCCACGGACACAAAACCAACCCCCCTCCCCCTTTCCTCCACTCACCACCTCCCCCCCACACACAAACAGGTATGGAAACCCCTCTCCCGGGGTGACCACCGACATAAACACAAAACACAAAACCCCTTCCCAAGGATCCACTCATCAACGCCCCACAAACATGGACCCCCCCCCCCTCCACCCACCCACCAAGTGAACCCCACACCACCACGGACACAAAACCCCCAGCACCTCACACAGAATCCACCCAGAATCGCCCCTGGCAGTGCCCCCTAGCATGCTGCCTGGCATACTCCTCCCCCACCCACACCCCGCAGGCGCTGTAGATACCAGTTCACCCCCAGCTGGTATTGTTCGCCAGTTTCCCGTCTTTAAACTCTTGTTGTCAACACCACATACGCAATGCCAAACTGCTGGGTGGTTGGACCTTCCTACATGGGGGAGATGCTGCAGTGGGGTGGACCGCTAATTAGATTATAATGTATTTGAATGGGGTTCCTGTCATTGCATGTCGGTGTGGTATTTTTAAAGGTTAGGCTTGCAGATCACGGAGTGGGGGGCATGACAGGCAGGGACAATGGAGCGGGGTAATCCCACCGGTGTAAAAGCCCTTTTGAGACTCTTCCCCGATTTCCCGACCCCACCACCATTCCTGACCGCCAGAAAACAGGGTAGAAAATCCTCCCCATTGTCTTTGACCTCAAAACCTAACCACCAGAACTGCAGAAAAACCAGTCAATTATAAATCTATGTGAATATCTACTATCCATCTCACCATTGTGTAGTGCAATGGCTGTTAGGGCAGGGAATAGTTAACTGTCAAAGAATGCTTAAGTTAGTAATTGTAGATTAATTGTTTAAGCACATATCTGGATATTTATAAAGGGGGAACATGTGACAATGAAGTTGGAGTTTTATGTCATTGGGAATAAAACTATATCTGGAAGAAGTCAGGACTCGAGCCAAGACCCACCCTTTGTGGGTCTCTCCTTCTCAATCAATTTTTACCAGCTCAAACTATCTCCTGTTTTTTACAATCCATGTGCCGCAGGCAGTGATTTCTTTTCAAGAATTCAACCCTGAAGTTGCTTTCTCCAGAAGAACAGATAAATGTTCCCTCCACATCTTTAAGCCACCGCGACAGCAAAACCAGACTGATAACCGAGCCCATCTTAGATCAACCTTAGTCATCAAGAACTACATTCCTTTAATCTTTACCGGAGTTTAAATTTTTCATTAATCTATCCTCGCTCTTTGTAATCTATTTTTGTATGTGTGAACCTACCTCTTTGTAAACTATTTTGTGTGTGTGTGTATATAAGAGTGGCGGAGCATTCTTTACTTAGACTGGTAAAATACAATAAAAACTCACTCACTGAAATAAACACTTACTGAATTTACATGCAGATCCTATTTGAAAAAAATGTGTCGCAGTCAAATGAAGAAGGAAAAGAGCGGAGCCATTCCACCTCTTCTCACCTGATCGTGACAATTTTGAAGACATAAACAAACTTCCTGTGCCATGCTACAGTAATGCACATTTCATATCATAGAGGCGCCTGGCAGAGGTTAGACATTTGTCCACAAAGTAAAGAAAATGCACTTTAATGGAGGGTCAGCCCAGGGCACCCAAGCGTCTAAAGTGCAGTTCACAGTGGTCAAGAAGCAGGAATACAGGTTGTTCCTCTTGACTGAGGATGGTGCTAAGCCTACAGAGGAGAATGGGTAACTCAAACACCTGAGAGACTGACCAGCTAATGAAATAAGGTCATCAGGAAGAAGAAGGGAAATATATCACAGGGTCACTGCTCAAGTTCCCAAACAGACGAGTTTTCAGTTCAATATTCTTTTTTGAGGGGAAAGCAGCAGCTGGATGCATAGAAGTTGAGAAATTCAAAGAAAGCTCGTTTGCAAAATTATTCAAAAATTTTATCTGAGTTGTAGCTCAGAAGTGCTGTGGAGTAATTAATCATGCAAGCTGCTTTTATTTTAGGAGAATCGTCATTTAATACAGCCCATGGTTTTAGTCTTATTTTACTGCATACACTTTTCCCATATAATTAAGTTAAATTTTAGCTCTTAGCAGCAAACTAGTTTGTGGAGTTTATTTGGTTTGACGTGACTAAATTATCTTCTGATTATTTCAAAGATGACTTTACCTCAATATGCACAAAGTACCATGCATCAGGTACCATGAATTGGTAACCATGGATGTCCATTGGTTTGGCCCATGATTACACTTGGCAAAGCATTGCACTGGTTTGCAGTTATCTTGTGCAGTACGCTGACCAGAAACCCTCCAACACTTACCACCTACCATCAGGTGATTGGAAGGATCTACAAACTGATTATCAACCTGTCTGACAATGCTATGAACACACCTTCCATGGTCACGAAGAATTGATGCGCGGCTTGAACCTGGAGCTTCTGGACCACAGATGCCGCCACAAAACATCCGCATAAAGTACATCTTTCAAGGTTTAGAAATTCCACAACAGTTTTTTCTGAAGCTGGTTTGATTCAATAAACTAATGTTACAGTGACTCCATGCTTGAAGAACCACACAAACCACAATACAACAGTAATGACAACAGCTGAACATATGCAACATGAAACAGAATTGCTATACAGTTGTTTCACATTATAGAATGAAACATCTGTTTGCCAGACTTGACTACAGCCAGCATTTTCAGTTATTAGTTTCGGAAATTAATTACTGATCCTGACTCTTCCTTTTCCATTAATCTTTGCCTCCTCGATATCTGCATATTCCCGTACTTTTATTCTTAATGTCTGCATATAAGTTGCTCTGTACACATGCCCTGTGATCCCTAATGTTTCAGTTTGATCAGGTAATACATCCTTTAACTTGCTATTTTACTAACATCCCCAGTCCCCTTTACTGCCCCTTGCTGTTCCATGCCTAAAACATCACAGTAATCACATAACCACAACATTTGTCTCACACTAGTTGTTTCTTCTTTACTTTTATAGCTTTTGCCAACTAAGATCAAGGGTGACTTTCCCCATGATGCTCTAGTTTTGTTCTCGGCAATCCTTTGTCTGCTCCAGTCAGTATATCAGTAATCCACACTGCTTTTCTTGCACCTGTTTCGGACAGGAGGGGAGGCAACGTGAACTTCTTTATTCTGTCACAGTATGTCTGTAAGCAGAGTTTTTGTTGACAAGTGCACACAAACAAACAGGAGATAAAAAAAGAAAGAGGGTTTACACATATGGATAACAATAGTAAAAACAAAACCCGAAGATGATGGATATTTGCTCACATGATTTCCAGACACTGAAAGTTAACATCTAAAGGGTGTTTTCTTTATGGTAGAGTTCAGTTTAGATAAATTCGTGGTTGGAGACGGCAGCCGGGGTTTATTGCTCCCATTCTTTTCGGGCAGGTTTGATGATGGGAGCAGGAAACCTCACGAGAGGCCTAAATTGTGTTTTAGATCGGCCGGTACTCTCACCGTGATTGTCCTTCCCCCTCCCCATGACAGCGATGAGACAAAAAATTCTTGCGCTCAATGCTGGGAATTATTATAATAAATTTGAATCAATCAATGCCTGTTAGTTAATCTATTCGCCACAGCGTGAGTTCACATCGGCGTGAATGAAGACTCTTCTCCCACGGGGCACACCTGTCAGGCAGACCTCCCAGAGGTGCTCAGGTGAGTGCATCACTCAGGAGAGGGAGATGGTTGTGCCCAGCACTGCCTCGGGCACTGCTCCTTGGCCATGAGGGCAGGTACTGAGTGCAGTGCCAGGGGGTAATATCAGGAGGTTGTAGCCATCTGAGATGGCCACCTGCAAAGGACCATGGGAATTATGGCCAACCCAGGACTCAGACAGATACAGAGCTTCTGTGTATTTGAAAGGCAGGTAGCTAGACCTGATTGAAACTCCGCTTGTTTGCATTCTAATGGCCCATTTCCCCAGAACAATAGGACTGCATGTAAGAAACCGATACAGCCACAGACTGACCGGTGCCACTCCTTTTACTCAGAAAGCCCAACTGCCAAGGTCAATGACCGCTAAGGACCCGCCCAGCCACCAAGGTACCCGCCCCGTGATTGGCCAAAATCGAAGGCAGTGATCGAAGCCTGTCGAATTACTGGGTCCAAGATTAAGGACTGCCCCAAAGAGCGCGTAACTCAGAAGGATAAAAAGGGACATGGCCTCTGTTCAGTCTCTTTTGGACCCGGCCTATGCCAGCCTCCTTTGAATCCGGCCTGTGCCAGCCCAACTGCAGCATAACAACCAGGCAGCCAAGTTCAAGACCAACGATCGCTACCTGATGGATGAGCCCAGCAGAGAAAGAGCCACTTCTTCAAACCAGCCACGTGATCAAGATAAAGGCCTTATCCACTTGCACAGTGCCGGTTGCCTGAAGTTAAGTATAGGTTATTGTGGTTGATAGATGTAGTTTAACTTGTAGTATATTGTGCTTGCATGTCGAAGTAACGCTTGTGTGTAAATAAACCATCTTTGAACTTGAACTGACTAACTGGTTGTGTGGTAATTTGACCGATATACGGGAAAACCTTGTGGTTCTGTAAGAGAAATAGAAACACCCACAGTATTGGCGACACTGTTGGGACATAACATGATATCATAAAAAGAGCCTCAGTATCATATTGGTGACTCTAAAGAGCAACATTATTATAGTATTCCATTAAATTGGCAACAAGGTCATGCCACACTCTTGAAAAACGATATTCCGCTGAGCAACATGAAAATCGTTTAAAGCAAATGAGGATGCTTTGGAAATAAAACATGCTTTTAGGATTGAGAGATGGTGACTGGTTGCTTGGTTGGCTGGGAGTCCTCCTGTTGTTTTTTTCAGGTTGGAAATAATCAGCAGTCTCATCTGTAAGGCTACAAATGTAATATTAAAATTGCCCAAGTGATTAGAAGCATTGAATCATGAGAAATGACCCAGTATTCAGCTAATTGCAGCTTCACAAGCAGTTCCCTTGCTTTTGGCCAAACTCTCTTGTTTCCCTTGGGAGAGAAATGCTAGCTGGTAACACCTCTTTCGGTATAACGAGTTTTGATTCCTCTGACTTTGTTATTGCCCCAGCTGAGGGCGTAACTCATCTGTTAGCGCAATTATTATGTGGCCTTATCATTGAGTGTGAGATTACACAAGGATGATTGTTGAATTCATTTGGTCCAGCAATCTGTGTTGTAAGCTCCACAGTAGATGTTGAATCTTAGGAGTCATGTGACCTGTATTTGCCATCTTTTGGTTCAGCAAAAATCCATTTAAAAATAGCAAAGAAAGAGTAAAGATTTGATGTACACAGTTTGATTTATTTTCATACCTAACTGACATGACACACCCAACATTCCTGTGGTCTCCATCTACTGCAATCCCTTTCCCCTTAATATCTTACACCCTTCACTGCCTTATTTCACCTGTAGCTCATTCCTTCCAGCTCACCCTCTATAATGTACTTTTCACTCCTGAATTCTTTCAGCAGCGAGTACACATTCTGTTGAAGCTGATGAGGTATTTTGATACACTTCACTTAAGCCTCCAAAGAAGCTATGTAGAGAACAGCAGAGTGAAGCAGAGGCAAATAAAGCAAAAAATAACAAGATATGTCATGGAAAGAGCCTCAAACAATGAACTAAACAGCTGAAGAACGGGATCTGGAACAGGGTGTGGCAAATGAGAAACAAACCATTTGGGAGAACAGAAAGGCAGTGACAAGATCAAAGTAGTAAATAAAGTAACCAATGCACACCAAAGAAAAAATAAAGGATTAAATACATTTTAAAAGTAATTGTGTAAAATGTAGCTTTGAAACTTAATGGCACAGAAACCAAAAACAACAGAGCCTGAGAGAAAATTTATAATTTTTGTGTACACCGCCATCTGCTGGCCATATTATACAATTAAAGGAGAACAGTTTACATAGGTGATTGCCATTATATATACTGACTGAACAACATATAATGATAATAAAAAATCTGTCACAGAAGTGTAATTACAAGACTGTATGGACAGGAAGGTGCAAGACTGTAAGTATAATACTGATTAAGACCAACAATTTGCTCTATTCTATTTTATGTAAAGTGGTGAAAAAATAGCGTGTGCCCAATAACACTGTGGAACTTTGACAATCATCCATGACGAAGACCACTCATCAGGGGAAATAATGAAAACTGATTAATGCTGAAGACTCTTCTAAACCTCTTTCAGCAACAAGTATTCTTTTGTGTACTAAAATATCCCAAGGCACTTTAATAATAACCTTTATTATTGTCACAAGTAGGGTTACATTAACACTGCAATGAAGTTATTGTGAAAATTCCCTAGTCGCCACACCCTGGAGCCTGTTGGGGTACACAAAGAGAGAATTCCGAATGCCCAATTCACTTAACAAGCACATCTTTCAGGACTTGTGAGAAGAAACCGGAGCACCCGGAAGAAACCCACCCAGACAAGAGGAGAACGTGCAGACTCTGCACAGACAGTGACCCAAGCGGGAACTGAACCTGGGACCGTGGTGTTGTGAAGCAACAGTGCTTCACATCATCAATATAAAATAAAATGTGACACAGATACACCCAAGGCGACAGGAGGCGAGATGCTTAAAAGCTTGGTCAAAGAAATTGGTTTTTAGAGGGAAAACGAGGTGGAGAGGGGTAGAGAAGGAATTCCAGAACTTAGCATCTAGGCAACTGAAGACAGGATGGAGCAATTAAAATAGGGTATGCATAAGAGACCAAAATTACATTGCGTGCAGATATCTGAGGGTTGTACGGCCCTGGATGAGATTCCAGAGGTAGGGAGAGGCAAGGTCATGGGAGGATTTGAAAACAAGGTTGAGAATCGAAGCATTGCTTAACTGGGTCAACTGGCAGAGGAATGATGGGTGAACGGGACTTGGTGGGAGTTAGGGCTTGGGCAACCAAGTTTTAGACCTCAAGTTTATGGAGGATCAAAAGGAAAGTATTTATACTGACAGAAAATGTGGGCTTGGGCAATTGAACTTTCACTGCCATTCGGTTCTTACAAGTGTAATTGTTCTACTCAAGACAGAGAGAATGCTCTGAGTACACTTGAAGAAATATTGGTGAGTTGTTGATACACGGACCACTGTGATTTACAGTAATGGTTCAGTGATTTAGTTTTAGACTTTCTACTCCCAGTCTACAGAGAACTGAAGAACTAAGGAAACTCACATGGCAACCTATTAGTGCCAAATTTCTTTGTCACTATACCATGTTAATAAAAATTCATACTGAAATAAGGAGGAGATAGCTTTGAAACTGTGAAAGATAATGGCTAGAGACAGACACAATGTGATAGCAGAACATGAAATAAAGGAGACACATAAATAACTAATGGAGATGAAGAAAAATCACAGAAGAAAATATATCATTTCAAAAGAACATTTTGGGACAGTCAAGTAAAAAGACAGCATTCTTCATGTACTTATGATAACACTGATACTTATAGCCTCTAAATTATAGCTAACAGAGCCAATTTATTACGCCTAATACTGTAAATTTACATTATTCAGATACGAAAATGAGAAACTTCTTTCAGCATTTAGGAATCTTTCTCCGAAAGATAACTTTCTGGCTCAACAGGCAATTAATCCAAGGCCATTTCATTCTATTCAGCAAACACGACACATCTACAATGATAAAATAAGCTTTCACATTGACTTGGCCTTTGTGTTCCTAAGTTGCTTGCTTTCAAAAGCAAAATGTAAAAGTTAATATTTTCAGACCCGTACAGCTGCTGCTTCAGTTCCAGACAAACTATAATGATTTGGCTTTGAGACTTTGAGAGATAGGTTACAAAATGAACTTCCCTAATCTTTAATTTGTCAGAACCTCACTTTCATGAATGGAAATTTGTCCTAAACTTTAAAACGGACATTTTACAGGGTATTTAAAACAGTAAGATTACAGATCCATTCGTATCGACTGCAAGGTCTCTGCTCCATAGGATGTCAAGTCTGCAGTGACACTTCAAAGCCGCATACTTCACATGAGAGAGAGCATGAGAAAGCAAGAAAGAGAGAGAGAACTGCAGAACAGACAGGCAAAGACAGATAGGCACGCACAATGCAAAACTGTCAGGCTTAGATCTTTGGTCACAAAATCAAGTAATTATAGTTAGCCCACAGTTAGGTCAGTGGCATTATCAATAGTGTTTAAACTCCCAACCCGAGATGGGTTCAGAGTCTTCAATGTTATTTAAGCTGACATGCAGGGGCAGCACGGTGGCGCAGTGGGTTAACCCTGCAGCCTCACGGCGCCGAGGTCCCAGGTTCGATCCCGGTTCTGGGTCACTGTCTGCGTGGAGTTTGCACATTCTCCCCGTGTTTGCGTGTGGTTCGCCCCCACAACCCAAAGATGTGCAGAATAGGTGGATTGGCCATGCTAAATTGCCCCTTAATTGGAAAAAATGAATTGGGTACACTAATTTATTTAAACAAAAGCTGACATGCTTTGGTCAAAATTCACCAAGTTTGACTTAACCACCAGATTCTGTACTTAAAAGTTAGAACAGAATCAAAAGAATCCACCATTAGTCAGTCACTTCAAAAGCCACTTAATTAACGACAACAAGATGTGTGCCTGCCAGAGCATACTCACCAGTCCCTGCTGCAATGGGAATTGTCGAAGCTGGGGATAAAAAAAATGATTGTACAAATGAAAAGGGTCAACCTCATTTATAAAATGGATATGGGAAAATATCTTTGGTCACCTGAATGATTGGAGGAGTGGCATGGTCGGGTCAGCAGGAATTGAGGTGGGGGGGGGGTCAATGTAAAAACATTATTAATCTGCAGTCTGCATTCATCATCCCCTCAAGGGTCAGTAACTGACTCTTCCAGGTCCATTTTACTTACACATTTAATCCTCATTGTACATGTGTGCCTGCAACATTTACAAATTAGGACTGCAAAACAGTACAAACAGCTCCGACACCCAGGGAGATCCTCTGTTTAAATTCAGCCTTCTGAAGCTGCGCAAAATACCACGAATATGGACTCAGACTATTGAGATGGTGGTAAGGGGACCTGAAAGCTTACATCCTTTCACTTCACTCTGAAAATGTATATGTCTCGGAGCCACTTTCTTGCTTCTCAATTTATATTTCAGACTGCCTTCAATGCCATGTTCTAGAACTGCTCGACTGCATTTTAAATTTATTTTGCCACCTGCTCTGTGAAATTACACAAGTTCCTCGCACCATAAGGGATCACATGCAAGTCACAGTAACTTCTGAAAAATGAAAAGATAAAATTAGTTTCAAAAAACTACACCTGATACTTGTGTCCCTAAGTAGAGATTCATTTCACTTTTTTAATATAGAGACTCATCTCACTTTTTCAGCACAATTTATTTGTCTATAAATGACATCATTATGTAAATGAAGGCCAGTTTCTGATAGAAAATAAATACACAATCACAGATAATATAAGCAGGTTACGCTGGAATGAAAAACACATATGCACATAATTAATCATGAGATGAGATGCCAGAGCAAATGTTTTCACTCAAGTGTAATCGCTGCAATTTGCCAATGCAAAGTTTTAATGAGGGCTAGAAGTCCGTCCTGTATTACGTAGGATGATGAATTATACGCAGGTCGGTGTTGTTTTTTAATGCTTCACCTGTAAATAACTTTGGACTCCCCAGCTGTTTAGCTTACTTTGCTTACTGTTCATACTGTCCCATCCTCAAAATGCCAATTATCTACTTGCGGAGAGCAATGTGAGGGGTTGGTTGGTCAGAGTTATACTGCAGATTGCAGATCACTTTAAGGCTGTTAGACAAAAGAATTTTTTCTGTGTGCCTCGTGGATCACAAGAGGGATGTCACCCAACCTTCATTTGTGCAGGGCTGCAACTCAAAATCATTATGACATGTATGTTAATGATATATTAATTGCATTGTTACTGTTATAACCCCCAAGGGAATCATGAGAAAATAATCACTGAGCTCCCAGTGGGGCTCATTGAAATGTAGTTATGCTTAAGGTTCAACAAGTGGAAGGTATCGATTGATTAATTATCGTGAAAACGGAACGGGGTGGGGCAGTGCGGGGCATGCATCATCACCCCCGGGAACAATATTTTGGTTTAGTTAGGTAAGTTCACTTTTGATGTTTTGTTTCAATGACCGGACCCCGTCAGGGGCTGTCATCCCCTATCATCATTGTTTAATTTATTGATTTTTTTTTTTGAAACAGTATAAAAAGGGACTGCTCTCATTTTTGATCTTTTGTTTAATTTGTTGATTTTTCGTTTATCAAAGGATTATAAAAAAGGGACTGCTGGGACACTGGGGTGTTGTTAGGGAGGTGGCAGAGATATGCAATGCTGCATTCTGCGAATAAATCTACTATCAAGAAAAGGAACTGTGTCTAGTTTCATACTTCATTATCTGTCTTAGATCCATTTATTAATGTCCTCTGAAAAGCATCTGGGAGCACCTCAGTGCCCTCAAAAATTGCAACTGGAGCCAATTCCTGAGTTATATCACCATCTTACAATTGTGACCACATAACCACTTCACAGTGATGTAAAGTGGTACTATACGTTCACTATAATATGACAGTATGACTTTGAATCAATGCATTTTCCCTAATTAAATACAATCCGTAACATCTTCATATCCAACTTTTTCATTATTCGTGTCGATCCATTTCTTGGCTTCCCATATGCAAAATGTACACATTTGGAAATTGTCGTACACATTTTGAACCTCCTTCAATAGATATTTCAATATCTTCAGACATATATGTTCAGAAACAATTAAACCATAAACATATAGGCAACAGTAACATACGACGTTTGACTGTGAGACCTCTGATTAAATTAAAACTTGACTGTTTTGTTTTCTACAGACAAATAAGTATTTAAATGCCAAAGCCAACAAGGAATCAATCTTTGAAACAGTTACTTGATTAACAATTGAAAAATCATAAGCGGGATTCTCCCAAATCCCCGCGATGGGCCGAAGCCGGCATAAAAAGCGGCGCGAGCCACTCCGGTGTCGGGCCGACAGGAAGTTGAGGAATCCTCAGCACTTCCGTGGGCTAGGCCAGTGCCGGAGGGGATGGCACTGCGCCATCCGCCGCCGAAGGGCCGGCGCGAGTTCGCGCATGCGCAGAACCACCGGCGTGGTTCTGCGCATGCGCAGACCGGCCGGTGTATTCTAGCGGAAGCGCAGGGGGGGTGTCTTCTCCGCACCGGCCATAGCTGAGCCCTACAGTGGCCGGCGCGGAAGGAAGGAGTGCCCCCATGGCACAGGCCCGCCCGCAGATCGGTGGGCACCGATCGTGAGCCAGGCCACCGAGGGGGACCCCCCCCCGGGGCCGGATCCTCCCCACGCCTCCCCCCCCCCCCCCCCCCCCTCCCGAGGACCACACCAGCTTACCAACCAGCCAGGTCCCGCCGTGTGGGACCATGCCTAACCCACGCCGGCAGGACTGGCCAAAAACCAATGGCCACTCGGCCCATCGGGGCCCGGAGAATTGCTGGGGGGGCCCGCTGCCAACGGCCCCCGACCGGCGCGGCGTGATCCCCGCCCCCGCCCAAAAACCGGTGCCGGAGAATTCCCCAGCGGGGGGGTCGGAGAATCCCGCCCGTCAAGTTCATTTGATCCCAATACCTTCCTTTGTGCAACATGTAGAAATGACTAACAGCGGGTGGGATTCTCCGTTCGTTCACACCGCCGAGATTCTCCTTTTCCACTGCGGTGAATGGAGGCCATTGGGATTCTCTTTTCCCGCTGGCAATGTTTCCTGGCAGTGTGGGGTGGCTCCAATGGGAAATCCCATTGACAAGCAGTAGGAGTAGAGAATCTCACTGCCGGCAAACGGTGCGCCGCTGAGATACACACGGCTGTGGGAATGGAGAATCCCACCCGGAGTTTTGGTTGAGCGCCAAATTCCCGTTCTCGCTGGCAGCGGTAGCAGGACGAATTCGGAACGGAGAATCGCAGCCAAATGGGTTGAATTACAAGAAAGCCTAGAACATGCACAGCAACTCAGTCAGCTTCTGAAAAAGTGAGACCATTCATCACAATTTAAGGATGAGTCCCACCCAAACATGAATTTACCTACATCTATCATTGATTGGATTCTCTGGTCCCCCAGGCGACTTTTTCTCGGCCACGTACTGTTCGCTGGCAGTGGGATTCTCTGTTCCAATTTGTTCAACTTTGACTATGTGATCTAACTTAAAGTGCTTTTTGAAACCTTCAGTCTCTGAAATGAGAGCACTACCAACTGAACCAAGCTGCTAACTGATTATGGGTTATTTTTGCTTTTTCTTCCAAGTTTAACCAAACATAGTTGCACAGTCTGTTCGAAGAGTAGCCAGTCTTTATGTAGATTTCACAATACCAATATTTGAATCAAGGCTGCTATTCTACATCTCATGATGCAGTGCCCTCCTCTTGATTGGTCTCCTTCATTCATCAAAAGACATTTCCATCTGATGCCATGCAGCCATTCACCTCTTCTCGTTTCGCTCCGTCACTAGATGTTGCAAGTTATGAGGAATATAAGGCTGGATTTTAAACCTCAAGATGAGTGGCAGGAGTCAGAAAATTTCCAGGAAAAAGCATCATGAATAACGAAGCTTGGCTGCGAGCCCATGAACCCATTAGGTTACCGAACCACCTGAACCACAAGGAATATCTCTCGATCTCTGATCGATGCTGTCCATTGCACAATGTTTGTTTACACAATATTGAGAGGTTTCAAGTGCTTCAGTTTCTACAACTGATATTTTAAAGGGTCTGGATGATTGGCACTTCTATTAGCCTGCAGTGAATGACAGTGTTTTTAAAAAAATGTTTTACACATCCTATTGACACCATTGGATTCACTGGTTAAATACAGTGTATAGTGGATGAATGGGCATGGAAGTAACATAACAAAACATGAGGAGCTATAGAGGGTAGGTAGGGGTCATACTTTGACATGGGACGGGGCATGAGCAGCCATAGGGGGTGTGGGAGACTATGGAATGCATAAACCCTTCCTCCTCATTCCCCATTTCCATGTTCATCTTTCTTTGCTCATGTTGATATTGCATGCATAACTTTCACTTCTTGGAAGCTAATATTTTGCAAAAATTCATATTAGCTCCTTTCCACCATTCTGGTTACAAGCAAGATTCCAACATAAGAACATAAGAACTAGGAGCAGGAGTAGGCCAGTTGGCCTCTCGAGTCTGCTCCACTATTCAATAAGATCATGGCTGATCTTTTTGTGGACTCTACTCCACTTACCCACCCGCTCACCATAACCCTTAATTCCTTTACTGTTCAAAATCCATCTTTTCCTTAAAAACACTCAATGAGGTAGCCGCAACTACTTCACTGGGCAGGAAATTCCACAGATTCACAATCTTTTGGGTGAAGAGCTTCCTCCTCAACTCAGTCCTAAATCTGGTCCCCCTTATTTTGAGGCTATGCCCATAAATTCTAGTTTCATCTGCCAGTGGGCGATTAGAGGGCGATTCTCCGATATGGCAGCCAAGTGTTCGTGCCGTCGTGAACGCCGGCGCGAACAAGGCCCGGGCACGTCCTATTCTGGCCCCCACAGGCCAGCATGGTACTGGAGCGGTTCACGCCGCTCCAGCCTCTGTACACAGCGCCAAATGGGTGCCGCGCCAACCCGCGGATGCACAGTTGGGGCAGCTCAATCCTGCGCATGTGCAGTTGGGCCGCGCCATCCTGCGCATGCGCGGTGAACTTCTTACGCGCGCCGGCCCCGACGCAATATGCTGTAGGTATTCAGGGGCCGGCCGCGGCGGAATGTAGGCCCGGGGGGTGGGGGGTGGGGGTGGGGTGGGGGGGGGGGGGAGGCCGGGCCGCCGATCGGTGGGCCACGATCGCGGGCCAGACCCCTTTGGAGGCCCCCCCGGTGAAGGAGCCCCCTCCCCCCCCCCCCCCCCACAGGCCGACCCCCGAGCGTTTCCGCAGAGTTCCCGCCGGCAGCGACCAGGGGTGGACGGCACCGGCGGGACCCTGTCGTGTCGGAGCGGCCGCTCGGCCCATCCAGGTCGGAGAATCGCTGTTTGCCGTGATTCTCCGATTGGCGTGGCGCTGGCTTCGGGGGGGGGGGGGGAGAATCGCGTGCGGGGGTCGGGGCGGCGTGGCGCAATTCGCGCGGTGCCCCGGCGATTCTCCCACCCGGCCGGAGGGGGGGGGGGGGGGGGGGGGGGGGGGAGTACTGCCCAACATTCCTGTTTCTATCTTATCTATTCCCTGCATAATTTTATATATTTCTATAAGATACACCCTCATTCTTCCAAATTCCAATGAGTGTAGTCCCATTCTACTCTGTCTCTCCTCATAAGCCAAACCTCTCAACTCCGGAATCAACCTAGTGAATCTCCTCTGCACCCCCTCCAGTGCCAGTACATCCTTTCTCAAGTAAGGAGACCAAAACTGTACACAGTACTCCAGATGTGGCCTCACCAGGGGCGAAATTCTCCCCCAACGGCGGGATGTCCGCCGACTGGCGCCAAAGCCGGCGCCAATCAGACGGGCATCGCGCCGGCCCAAAGGTGCGGAAGACTCCGCATCTTTGGCGCCCTAGCCCCTTAATGTTGGGGCTAGGAGGGATTTCCGCCCCGCCAGCTGGCGGAAATGGCGTTTGTTTCCCCGCCAGCTGGCGCGGAAATGCGGCGCATGCGCGGGAGCGTCAGCGGCCGCTGTCAGTTTCCCAGCGCATGCGCGGGAGCGTCAGCGGCCGCTGTCAGTTTCCCGCGCATGCGCAGTGGAGGGAGTCTCTTCTGCCTCCGCCATGGTGGAGGCCGTGGCGGAGGCGGAAGGGAAAGAGTGCCCCCACGGCACAGGCCCGCCTGCGGATCGGTGGGCCCCGATCGCGGGCCAGGCCACCGTGGGGGCACCCCCCGGGGTCAGATCGCCCTGCGCCCCCCCCAGGACCCCGGAGCCCGCCCACGCCGCCTGGTCCCGCCGGTAAATACCAGGTTTGATTTACGCCGGCGGGACAGGCAATTTCTGGGCGGGACTTCGGCCCATCCGGGCCGGAGAATCCAGCAGGGGGTCCCGCCAACCGGCGCGGCCGGATACCCGCCCCCGCCCAATCTCCGGGAGCGGAGACTTCGGCGGGGGCGGGGGCGGGATTCACGGCGGCCAACGGCCATTCTCCGACCCGGCGGGGGGTCGGAGAATGACGCCACAGTACTCTGTACTTAACCTCCCTGTTTTTAAACTCCATCCCTCCAGCAATGAAGGACACGATTCCATTTGCTTCCTTAATTACCTGCTCCACCTGCAAAACAACGTTTTGTGATTCATGCACAAGGACACCCATGTCCCTCTGCACAGCAGCATGCCGCAATTTTTTACCATTTAAATAATAATTTTGCTGTTATACTGACCAAAATAGATGACCGTATATTTACCAAAATTGTCTCCATCTGACAGACCCTTGTCTACTCACTTAAACTATCTATATACCGTTGCAGACTTTCAGTGTCCTCTGCACACTTTGCTCTACAACATGAATGTTATTAATTGCATTTACATGGTGTAGGCAATGATGTCCTTTGCTTAGCTTGTAGAAACTCTCTCAGCTTAGTATACTAAAAATTATACTATACTATATGCCTTGAGATTTGCCTTAATGGTATCTTTAACTTTGATAGTTATCAGACTTTGTACAAGCTTTGATTTAAAGTATTACCAAAGATTTCTACAGAACTGTACCTGTGAAAAATGTGTTAACCCGTTACACAATGAAACTGTGGCTTGCCCATAAAAAACTGTTTCCATAGCAAAAATTAAAATTTTCAGGTGTAATGCACTGCAAGAACAATCTAATATTTCATATTTCTTTGCATATCATTGATAGATTAAAGGTACCAAATAAAAACATAAACAACAATTTCTCCTTGTTTAGGACTTTAGTTTCTTTCGTGCATAAGAGATTTATCATGACAGAAAAACACAGGCGACAGACATAAACAATTCTATATGACTTTCAGCGACATCACAGGCACTTCTTTGCACAAATTATTCAGTTACTTGTTTTTCATCTCTCTCCAAAAAAGAAGCGAGATTTTGAAGGGTGAATGCACTAATCATTCAGCTTTAAAATCTCCTTCACGTGTCAAGAGTTTGGTCCAGTATTAGCTCAATGTGCTCGTTCATACAGCATTGTGCCGTCGGAGATCTTATCACAGGACTGCAGGTAGATTCACAGACATACAAGATGAATTTTGTGTCGGCAAACTTAGAAAAGCATGACACTTTCAGATCAGGTTGTCTGTAAGAAAACTCATTTCCATGTGTTTTTCTCACTTTTTCTGTGTTCCGAAGCTAAGTTATGTGCAAAGCAGCTATGCATGATTGAATAAGCAATTTATTCACTCGTAACTAAACACAAAGATACTTTATTTGATAGAAGCTGGAACTTGTTTCTTCACGCCAGTAAGCATCACAATGAATTCCGCCAAGCGCATTCTCACTTATTGACACTGATCTGTCGCTCAAGTAAAAACCAGAGATTGTGCTAATGAATCCGATTTGCCACAGCGACTCCACATTAACTCCTTCTAAAAGTGACTTGGTATTACAGCAGGCATTAGAAGTGTGGCTCCCCTAACGTTGGATGCATTGCCATTGTCCGCTGAAAGAAACTCATTTCTCCGCAGCTTCCAATGAAGCCTCAGCACTGAAAGGCCACTGGAGTATGACCAACTGGACAACATCTGGCTGAACACAGTGAGCCTCAACTTACCTGAACCTCAACTTAACGGTAAAGACTGCCACACACCACCATAACATACAAACTGAACTGACACTAAAATACTCTTTGATGGGAGGGAGTAAGCACATTGTAGCAATTCCAGTCCAAAGTCTTCTATAGTTTCACTTTGTTTTTCACTGATGGAGAGGAATTTTCGTACAGTGGGTAGCATCCTTAACTCTGAGCCAGAAGCGTTGGGTTTGAGTCCCACCCCAGGTCTTGAAGACCAAGCAAAATGCGCTCATAAGAACATAAGAACTAGGAGCAGGAGTAGGCCATCTGGCCCCTCGAGCCTGCTCCACCATTCAATGAGATCATGGCTGATCTTTTGTGGACTCAGCTCCACTTTCCGGCCCGAACACCATAACCCTTAATCCCTTTATTCTTCAAAAAACTGTCTATCTTTATCTTAAAAACATTTAATGAAGGAGCCTCTACTGCTTCACTGGGCAAGGAATTCCATAGATTCACAACCCTTTGGGTGAAGAAGTTCCTCCTAAACTCAGTCCTAAATCTACTTCCCCTTATTTTGAGGCTATGCCCCCTAGTTCTGCTTTCACCCGCCAGTGGAAACAACCTGCCCGCATCTATCCTATCTATTCCCTTCATAACCTTATATGTTTCTATAAGATCCCCCCTTATCCTTCTAAATTCCAACGAGTACAGTCCCAGTCTACTCATCTTCTCCTCGTAATCCAACCCCTTCAGCTCTGGGATTAACCAAGTGAATCTCCTCTGCACACCCTCCAGTGCCAGCACATCCTTTCTCAAGTAAGGAGACCAAAACTGAACACAATACTCCAGGTGTGGCCTCACTAACACCTTATACAATTGCAGCAGAACCTCCCTAGTCTTAAACTCCATCCCTCTAGCAATGAAGGACAAAATTCCATTTGCCTTCTTAATCACCTGTTGCACCTGAAAACCAACTTTTGGCAACTCATGCACTAGCACACCCAGGTCTCTTGTTTTAATATTTTATCATTTCAATAATAATCCCTTTTGCTGTTATTCCTACCAAAATGGATAACCTCACATTTGTCAACATTGTATTCCATCTGCCAGACCCTAGCCCATTCACTTAGCCTATCCAAATCCCTCTGCAGACTTCCAGTATCCTCTGCACTTTTTGCTTTACCACTTATCTTAGTGTCGTCTGCAAACTTGGACACATTGCCCTTGGTCCCCAACTCCAAATCATCTATGTAAATTGTGAACAGTTGTCGGCCCAACACTGATCCCTGAGGGACACCACTAGCTACTGATTGCCAACCAGAGAAACACCCATTAATCCCCACTCTTTGCTTTCTATTAATTAATCAATCCTCCATGCACGCTACTACTTTCCCCTTAATGCCATGCATCTTTATCTTATGCAACAACCTTTTGTGTGGCACCTTTTTCAAAGGCTTTCTGGAAATCCAGATATACCACATCCATTGGCTCCCCGTTATCTACCGCACTGTTAATGTCCTCAAAAAATTCCACTAAATTAGTTAGGCACGACCTGCCCTTTATGAACCTATGCTGCGTCTGTCCAATGGGGCAATTTCCATCCAGATGCCTCGCTATTTCTTCCTTGATGATAGATTCCAGCATCTTCCCTACTACCGAAGTTAAGCTCACTGGCCTATAATTACCCGCTTTCTGCCTACCTCCTTTTTTAAACAGTGAATGCGATCATAATGCGATCAAAAGGGTTGAATGTGTCAACTTTCCAAACACGCCAATGGCTGGTGGTAAGGCCGGAGAGGCTCTTAGTCAGCCATGCCTGATGTGAGCTATAAGCCTCTGGTGACCTGTTCCGGGAATTACTAGCTATGGGAACAATCAAGAGTCTGCTTTAGTGCACCACTGGCAGTGAATTGGAATTCACTGATGGAATACTCTGGGCATCAGGAAGAAGTTCTAATCACAGGAAAATGCGCGCTTCTTCGGACAGAACATATAAAACACAAAACGGGAAAACAAAATGCAGTGAAAGCATGTCACCTGCTGCAAAAAGGAGCAGTAGATGTTAAAATATGTAAAATATGTAAAGGCACCGTTACCAAGTCATTCAGAGGATGTGTTCCAAATGTAATACGACTGTGCAACTGGAATGCTATGACCATCCTGGTGACTATACAGCCTTGTGGACCAGATTAAAATTGAAACGATCGGCAGCACGGTGGTGCAGTGAGTTAGCACTGTGGCCTCACGGCACCGAGGTCCCAGGTTCGATCCCAGCTCTGGGTCACTGTCCATGTGGAGTTTGCACATTCTCCCACTGTTTGCGTGGGTTTCGCCCCCATAACCCAAAAATGTGCAAGCTAGGTGAATTGCCATGGTAAATTGCCCCTTAATTGGAAAAAAATGAATTGGGAACTCTAAATTAAAAAAAAAAATTAAAACAATCACTGGCCACACAATACTGCATTTGGATAAGAAAATATAAACATTCTGTTTAAGCATGTGCGATGTAGCATACGGTGGTTGATTTTTGGATCAAGTTGAGAAAAGTAATATTTCTGTGCAGGAGTTAATGCACTCCTTTGAAGTGCTTCAAATCAGTAAGAATTTCATAAACACATATGGTTTGAGGGGGAAAAAAAAGAGAAATCTGCTTTAATCCAAACTTTGCAATCGGTATTATAGTACATAATTGTACACTCTCAGTTTAGTATTAACAATCACTGTTTATAAACATGGTTTGTAATTGGAAGTTTGAATAAATACTTATAAAAGTTTAACGATTAGACTATGGAGAGGCTGTCAACATTCCCTCGAGCAAAGACGTGGACTTTGGCTTCGGAGGAGAAGGTCTCAGTAGGGATTTAACAATTAACTGACCACAAAACGTATAACTTGCCAACCAAGTTGTGAGCTTTTATGAGATCGAACACAGCGCGCACTATCGAAAGCAATAAAATATGATTAGTTCATGGTTTGTAAAAAAGTCCTGATAGGATGCTCTCCCTCTTATCTTGCTCTGTCAGGACAGACAACAAGTATCTTACAGGTTCAATCTCCAGTCTGTACCGAGTTACCTGATATCTGCAAAGGACTGCAGGAAGACAGTCAAAATCAGCTTCAGTACTGCTAAGTTAGGAAGGAGGGGGGAAAATGATCAAGGTTTACCCCTCCTGATCACTGTTCAGTAAGCCCTGCTTTCAGTGCCAATGTGCTGGCTCCAGTTGAGGACAGGATTGGATGGCATTTTATTGTCCACTATTCGTTAAAGTGCCTTTTCCCCAGCTCACACGTGCATCCTGCGTTCTTGTGCATGCCTATTAATTTAAACAACAATAACAAAACAAAGAACAAAGAACAAAGAAAAGTACAGCACAGGAACATGCCCTTCGGCCCTCCAAGCCCATGCCGACCATGCTGCCCGACTAAACTACAATCTTCTACACATCCTGGGTTCGTATCCCTCTATTCCCACCCTATTCATGTATTTGTCAAGATGCCCCTTAAATGTCACTATCGTCCCTGCTTCCACCATGTCTTCCGGCAACGAGTTCCAGGCACCCACTACCCTCTGTGTAAAAAAACTTGCCTCGTACATCTACTCTAAACCTTGCCCCTTGCACCTCAAACCTATGCCCCCTAGTAATTGACCCCTCTACCCTGGGGAAAAGCCTCTGACTATTCACTCTGTCTATGCCCCTCATAATTTTGCAGACCTCTATCAGGCCGCCCCTCAACCTCCATCGTTCCAGTGAGAATAAACCGAGTTTATTCAACCGCTCCTCATAGCTAATGCCCTCCATACCAGGCAACATCATGGTAAATCTCTTCTGCACCCTCTCTAAAGCCTCTTCATCTTTCTGGTAGTGTGGCGACCAGAATTGAACATTATACTCCAAGTGTGGCCTAACTAAGGTTCTATACAGCTGCAACATGACTTGCCAATTCATATACTCAATGCCCCGGCCAATGAAGGCAAGCATGCCGTATGCCTTCTTGACTACCTTCTCCACCTGTGTTGCCCCTTTCCGTGGCCTGTGGACCTGTACACCTAGATCTCTGTGACTTTCAATACTCTTGAGGGTTCTACCATTCACTGTATATTCCCTCTCTGCATTAGACCTTCCAAAATGCATTCCAAAACGTTATTGTAATGGTCTTATAGTTGTCATCTAAGGCGTCTGTACTCTAGGACTGCAGAATGATTACAGACAGGCAGCTACAGTATAAGTTTTCAACTGACAGTCATTTACTTACACTATCTGAAAGATGCAGGCATGAGCTCCATGTGTACGGAATTATTTAGCTGTGCACAACCCTGCTCGTGGCTAAGACTACATTTTAAATGTGCTCAGAACCATATTCCCAGTTCATGTGGATCAGCTGTGAACATCTTTACATTTAATTTATTAATCTATAAGTGTTTGGGAGGACCAATGCCCCTGCACACTTTGTAAACCTGAGGTGCGAACTATTGGAAAACTTTCTAAGTGGCGGGTTTTGCTCGGTGCTCCCACTGCTATCAAACTAGTCAGTTTTCTGGGCCCTGGGGAATTTCTCTCCGGTTTAGCCCACACTTAAAAACATTTTCATCACTGGGAAGCTGAACTCAGAGATTGGGCCACCATTTTGAAAGGGTACCCTGATCTCGAAGTGAGTTTGTGGGTTCCCCCGCCACCCCCCCCCCCCCCCCCCCCCCTCCATCCATGGGCAATGTCACCCGCCACACACACATGGGCATTACCTCAATGAGGACACCCCGCTATGGGGACCCTGGGCCACCCCTTCTTCTGGCCCCCCCACATGTCCTTACAGGCCCCCCTGCTGTTGCAGGACCCCACCCATCGTCCCCCCAACCTACAGTCGTAAGAGTCATAGATGTTTACAGCATGGAAACAGGCCCTTTGGCCCAGCTTGTCCATGCCGCCCAGTTTCTATCACTAAGCTAGTCCCACTGGCTCGCATTTGGCGCATATCCCTCTATACCTACCCTGCCCATGTAACTTTCCAACTGAGAGGGTTGTGGGGCTAGAGGTGATTATAGAAATATGGAGGGGAGAGACATGGAGGGACTTGAAAACAAGGGTGAGAACTTTAAAATCAAGACATCGCTTGTCCTCGAGGCAATGACGGTCAGCGGGCATTGTGTGTGTGCGTGTGTGTGTAGGGGGGGTGGATAGGTAAATGGGACGTGGTGCAAGTTCAGACACGGACAGTAGAGTTTTGAAGATCTTGAATTTACAGAGGATGGAGGTCTGCTGTAATAGTTCAGTCCAGATTTAACAAAGGCATGAATGAGGATTTCAGCAACAGATGAGTGACAATGTCGACACGGTTGCAACAAAATTGAGGGCTCCAGATGATATGCTAAACTTTGAATGTAAAGTTGGAGTAGTTTGTGAAGACTGAGCAAAGGCAAACCAGCAAATGCTATTACAAAAACAGAAAATGCTGGATAAACTCAGCAGGTCTGGCAGCAACTACAGAGAGAGAAACAGACTTAACGGTTCGAGTCCATGTGACCCTTCTACAGAACAGGAAATGCTATTGGTATTTTGATGCCGATATCATGATTTAGCTTTTTCAGATGTAGGAGTGACACTAGTGTGACTATGGGATCTACAAAACAAAATGAGTCACCCACTGAACCTAATAACAGTGTAAGGTACAACAGCAGTTACAACAAACAGCTCAATGTTATTCTCAGCTCGATGTTATTTTGTGACAACAGAGCTGGTAAGGAAGGAAAAGCGAGGTCATTGATATCAGTACCTGAATCATTAAACCTTTAGTGAAACCACTGACCTGTTAAGCTAAATAGCCCAACATCAATAACTTGGATTTATATAACTTTTAACTGGCAGAACATCCCAAGATGTTTCACGGAACTGTTAAACAAAATGTAGCACAGTAATGGAAAAACAAATATGAATAAGCTGTCTGGTACTGTTCTTGTATTTGGGTTCTATGTACGGCATGGATATTCATGGTTAGATTAAGCATGTAATTACAATACCACTAAACCAACTTCAGATGCATGTCAACATAAAAGTGGCACTGTAAATATGGATACAAGCCTTTTTTTATTCATTCATCGGATGTGGACATCACTGACAAGGTTGGTCCTTAAGTCTTCTTGGAAAGGTAGTGGTGAGCTGCCTTCTTGAACCAGGGAAGGAGTTCCAGGGCTTGGTGCAGCGACAGTGAATGGACATATTGTAGTCAATGAGGAATCCCGAAAAGGGGAGGCAAAAATAGTTTAGTTCCTACTAACGCGAGGAAGTACAGCAGCAAAGGTACAACCCAGGTCTCGACCGGGACCTTCATGAGATGCCGGCTCGTTCCTGGGCCAGCTTTTATCTCGGAGAATTATCCTGGGAGTGTCCCTTTAAGAAATGTTGTGTCTTATCATGGCTTCAGTGATGTCATTGTGTGGGTGGAGCTGGGCTGTGGCTCTGGGTTTTACTTCTGTTTTTGAGCTGGAAGCTGTTGTGTGGCTCTGAGATTTTCTGCTTTGGTTTTCACATTTGGAAACTGAATTCAGACAGAGAAGTCTTGTCTTGTCTCTCTCTCTCTCTGCATGTTAAAAGGTGTCTCCAGATCACTTCAGAATTTTAAAGTGATAACTGTTTTCTGGAAGGAATTCAAACCTACTGTTTTGGTAAAAGGGTTTTCTGGTTTATGGGATGTTGTCATCAAATTGAAACAGCTTAGGGGAACTCATTAAGGATTATATATAGAGTATATAGCTGTGTGGGGTATTTATTTTTGTAATTGATAAAAATGCTTACAGTGTGTGTTTATAAAAATGTTAACTAAACTTGTAGAATAAACTTTGTTTTTGATTAAAAGTGCTTAAGGCCTCTGTTGAATAACACCTGAAAGGTAAGCCCTTGTGCTCCTCATAACCAAAATCTATTAACAGTTGTAGGTCAGGTGAACTCCATGATAAACTTTCGAGTTTTCTAAACCCTGGCCCATAACAGAATTAACGTCCCCGCTGTTGGGCCTCCAACCACCAGCGGGGGAGCTCGTGCTCCATGAGCCCCATAGGGAGATCAATTGGGATTTTCTCGTGGCTCTCATGGGGGTTATAACAGAACACCAACCTAGTTCCATGTCAGGGTGGTGTGTGGCTTGAAGGGAAACTTACAGGTGGTGGTGGTGCTCCCATGCCCTTGTCCTTCTAGGTGGTAGACGTCTCAGGTTTGGAAGGTACATTTGAGAGAGGCTTGGGGAGTTGCTGCAATGCATCTTGTTGATGGTACACCCTGCTGCCACAGTGTGCTGGCCATGGAGGGAGTGAATGTGGTGGATGACAAGCCTTTCAAGTGGGCTGCTTTTTCATGGATAGTGTCATGCTTTCTTTGTGTAGCCTAAGCTGCACCCAGCCAGGTAAATAGAGAGTATTCTATCACATCCATGGTTTATGCCTTGCTGATGATGCAAAGATTTTGGGCAGTCAGGGGAGTTACTCACTGCAGAATTCCCATATTTTGATCTGTTCTTGCAGCCACAGTATTTATCTATGATGTGGAGATGCCGGCGTTGGACTGGGGTGAGCACAGTACGAAGTCTTACAACACCAGGTTAAAGTCCAACAGGTTTGTTTCGATGTCACTAGCTTTCGGAGCGCTGCTCCTTCCTCAGGTGAAGGAAGAGGTATGTTCCTGAGGAAGGAGCAGCGCTTCGGAGCAGCGCTCCGCAAGCTAGTGACATCGAAACAAACCTGTTGGACTTTAACCTGGTGTTGTAAGACTTCGTACTGTGCTCACCCCAGTCCAACGCCAGCATCTCCACATCATGGCTACCATCGACACCGCAAACCGCCGGCTCAAAGTGGAGAGGATCTCCAGGAAGATCGCGCATATAGACACTGACATTAAGTTTCTACAAAGATGCAAAAAAGCAAACAAGATCCCGAAAGGTCTACAGATCACAAACCCACTCAAGTCGACCTACAACACAGACTACGCTGAGAGACTCTGCCGGCACACCTCTCTCACACTCCTTAACCACCTCGTCCGCCAGCTCTACAGCAGACGCCGCAACCTGGAAACCAAGATAGAGGCCATATTCTCAACTTGCGCTCAGGACGCAGCAGACCAGCTGCGGAACACCGCCAAACAGATGAGACAACAATACTATGCCACCTATATGCACACCAAGAACAGAAAGCTTGAGAAACTCGGCATCACCACCAGCAGCAACCAAGCCACCCCCGGTACCACAGCAGAAAACAATACAGGGAAATCTATTGTCAACTTGTCAGACTACACCCTTCAACCAGACGAAATCGAAGTCCTCAGCAGAGGGCTCAATTTCTGCACCACCACCAAAATGGACCCCATCAGTCTCGTGGCAGACACGGAGGAATTCATCAGGCGAATGAGGCTCCGGGAATTCTTCCACAGACCCCAAGAGGCCAACAGCGAACCCAAGCAGACTACCAATGAACTGGAACAGCAGACCGAGAGATCTGCGGTGCGGCAACCGAAGAGGAAAGAGTCGAATGGGACCTCTCCGGAAGGCCGCTGCCCTAGACTCGACATGTATGCTCAAGCCGTCAGGAGTCGCATCAATGCCAGATTCATCAGTCGCATTCACAAGACAGCCCCGAACGTCACCCAAGCACAACGCAATGCCATCCGCGCTCTCAAGACCAACCGCAGCATCGTCATCAAACCAGCAAAGGAGGGGCCACTGTCATACTGAACATAACGGACTACTGCAAAGAAGTATACCGACAACGGAACAACCAAGAACACTACAGACAGTTACCCGCAGATCCGACCAAGGAACACATCCGCCAACTTAACAGACTGATCAAGACCTTGGCTCCAGATCTTCAGAGCACCCTACGTGCTCTCATCCCACGTACTCCCCGCATTGGAGATCTCTACTGCCTCCCGAAAATACATAAGGCCAACACACCAGGCCGCCCTATCGTTTCAGGCAATGGGACCTTGTGTGAGAACCTCTCTGGCTACATCGAGGGCATCTTGAAACCCATCGTACATGGTACGCCCAGCTTCTGTTGCGACACGATGGACTTCATACAGAAACTCAGCAACCATGGACCAGTTGAACCAGGAACATTCCTCGTCACAGTGGACGTCTCGGCACTCTACACCAGCATCCCCCATGACGATGGCATTGCTGCAACAGCCTCAGTACTCAACACCAACAACTGCCAATCTCCAGACGCAATTCTGCAACTCATCCGCTTCATTCTGGATCACAACGTCTTCACCTTCGACAACAAGTTCTTCATCCAGACGCACGGAACAGCCATGGGGACCAAATTCGCACCCCAATACGCCAACATCTTCATACACAAGTTTGAACAGGACCTACTCACCGCACGGGACCTTCAACCGACGTTATATACCAGATACATCGATGACATTTTTTTCCTTTGGACCCACGGCGAAGAATCACTGAAACGACTACACGATGACATTAATAAGGTCCATCCAACCATCAGACTCACCATGGACTACTCTCCAAAATCAGTTGCATTCTTGGACACACTCGTCTCCATCAAGGACGGTCACCTCAGCACTTCGCTTTACCGCAAACCCACGGATAACCTCACGGTGCTCCACTTCTCCAGCTTCCACCCTAAACACATTAAAGAAGCCATCCCCTATGGACAAGCTCTCCGTATACACAGGATCTGCTCAGACGAGGAGGAGCATAACAGACATCTACAGACTTTGAAAGATGCCCTCGTACGAACGGGATATGGCACTCGACTCATCGATCAACAGTTCCAATGCACCACAGCGAAAAACCGCACCGACCTCCTCAGAAGACAAACATGGGACACAACCGACAGAATACCCTTCGTCGTCCAGTACTTCCCCGGAGCGGAGAAACTACGACATCTTCTTCACAGCCTTCAACACGTTATTGATGACGATGAACATCTTGCCAAGGTCATCCCCACACCCCCACTACTTGCCTTCAAACAACCGCGCAACCTCAAACAAACCATTGTTTACAGCAAACTACCCAGTCTTCAGAACAGCGACCATGACACCACACAACCCTGCCATGGCAATCTCTGCAAGACGTGCCAGATCATCGACATGGATACCACCATTACACGTGAGAACACCACCCACCAGGTACGCGGTACATACTCGTGCGACTCGGCCAACGTTGTCTACCTCATACGCTGCAGGAAAGGATGTCCCGAAGCGTGGTACATTGGCGAGACCATGCAGACGCTGCGACAACGAATGAACGGACATCGCGCGACAATCACCAGGCAGGAATGTTCCCTTCCAGTCGGGGAACACTTCAGCAATCAAGGGCATTCAGCCTCTGATCTCCGGGTAAGCATTCTACAAGGCGGCCTTCAGGACGCGCGACAATGCAGAATCGCCGAGCAGAAACCTATAGCCAAGTTCCGCACACATGAGTGCGGCCTCAACCGGGACCTGGGATTCATGTCGCGTTACATTCATCCCCCACCATCTGGCCTGCGAAATCCTACCAACTGTCCTGGCTTGACACAATTCACACCTCTTTAACCTGGGGTTACCCCATCTCTGGATCTGTAAAGATTTAATCACCTGCTAATGCTCGCATTCCAAGCATTGTCTGGCAGCATTGAATCTGTCTATACATATGTTTCTGGAACATACCTCTTCATTCACCTGAGGAAGGAGCAGCGCTCCGAAAGCTAGTGACATTGAAACAAACCTGTTGGACTTTAACCTGGTGCTGTAAGACTTCGTACAGTATTTATCTAGCCAGCCGAGTTATCTTTTTGTCAATGATGATCCCCTTGGATGTTGATGGTAAGAAATTCAGTGATGATAATTCCATTGAATGTCAAGAGGCAGAGGTTCAATACTTTCTCGTTAGAGATGGTCATCATCTGGCACTTAGGTGTTGAGAATATTATTTGCCATTTATCAGCCCAAGCCTGGATATTGTTCAGGTTTTGCTTCTTGTGGGCATGGACTGCTTCATTTTCTGAGGAATAAAAAATGTAACTGAACACCTTGCAACGTCAGCGAACATCCCAACTTTTGATCAAACAGTGAAGAGTGGTTCATTGATGAAGCATAAGATGATGCTTGGGCCAAGAACAGTGCCCGAAGAAACTCCTGGGACAATGTTCTGGGCCTCAGTAGATTGGCCTCCAACAACCAGGTGTGTTTCATTAGAAGTGCAAAGTAGAATTGCATAAGCTGCTTCCATACTGTGGTGTAAGTTGACAGCAGGAGTAGCTGAAGGTGAATAAAGTGAAATTCAGGTGAACTGACTTCCAAGTAGTTAGCAATCACCTGTCAACCACTGAAAGCGCTCTCTGAGAATGAGAGCTGTGTGCAGCAGCCTCGCACCTGGCTATGGCTGGAGGGCGATCTTCAACTTTAGCTTCCCAGCCAGTCATTTTCACGGAAAAATCTCTTCCAACTGAACAGACACCTTGGTGATCCTGGTGAGTTACTGATGGTTGAGGAAATCAGCCTGCTGGCTGTTAAAGCCAGGTGATAGGGTTAAAATACAACTTACTGGAGTTTAATTACGTTCCCGAAGGCTGCACAGGGGATCACTCACCTTCAGATCCGCACGGGTGAAACTCAGAATTGGATGAGATGATGTCAGAGGGCGCGATTCAGCTACTGTGGGCACAAAGGGTGAATCCCGCAAGAACCCAAAATTGGGGTTCGAGCCAGGCACCGTGGCTGATCATGAGTCACCTGACTCACTCCGGCACAATCTGGATTCCACCCTCACTGGGTGGGATCCAGGTCAGCAAATACTCAGACGGCGCTTTCACCGGGTGCCCCGGAATCAACGGGCTGCCAGCGAGACCTCGATCATCGCCGTATTAGCACTGGTTTCCATAATCGTGGACCAGGCTTGATGGCACCTTGGGGGGGGGGGGGTCTTGCAGGCCATTAGAGACCCCCAGGTGGTTGGGGACAGAACAGGGTAGTACCCTTGTACTCCCCCTGACTTCTGGGCACCTTGGCACTGCCAGGGTGCCAGGGACACTGCCAGGATGTCAGGCTAGCAGTGCGGAGGTGCCCAAGTGCCAGATTGGCACTGCCAGGGTTCAGTCCTGGTGGGCCCTTGCCCATTAGAGGGGGGATGAGGGGGGAGGAATGCCAGTGGCCACTAGAAGGTTGAGGAGGTTAAGGGGGGTGCTGAAAGAGGGGGATGCAGAGATTGCTGCCAGTCAAAATGGTGCACCGATCTGTAAGGAGTCGTACCTGCTGGTTGTTATATTACCCTTTGTGGTAATATGTTGCGTTCTTTGTCTTTTCTTCCAGAATGGTCCGTTGTGTTGATGATAAAGAATCCACCAATCATTAGATTGAAACAAAACTGATTTATTGTATAACTATCAATTAAATGAAGTTTGCACACTCTACTGAGTTATAGTTAATAATAAAGTAATATTGAATCTGTCTAGCAGTAATCAATAATCTAAATAGTCACTAATTATACTATGATCTAACCCCGTGTTAACTCTATTTCATCTAATCTCCTCCTCGTGCTGTTCTCATGCTTTCTCCTTCACTAATTCCCTCAGGTCTGATTTATATACAGAGAAGTCGTGGTGCCCTCTAGTGGTTGAATTACACAGAGATGTAATAATTAACTCTTCACTAACCTGACTATATACATATCATTACACTGGTGATCTCAGTGTGGCCTTGGCAGGGAGAAACTCCCTGAGGCCCAAAAAATTGGCACAGTGTCGGTGAATAGCGGGACAAATCCCAGCGTTGCCGCCGCCAAGTAACACCCAGCCAAACTCGCCCGAAATCGCACTTACTTTTAAGATCACTGAACTGCACATGGAATCCTAACACAATGTCACTTTTAGAGAATTTAATTCCGTTCATCACCAAACCTGCCTTCCATTGACTGAAAATTCCCTCATTGCATGTTTCAGTAATGATTCTTCAAACTGATTGTGAGACACACCATTGCTTCACCTGCTCACACATGCTTTAGATGCTCTGTAGAGCCTGCTACTTCATTTTACCTCTTTACTTGTTGCAAGCCAGTAGCAAAATCAGCAGCACGTTCTGCGGGCAAGCGTAAATATAATGAACGGCGAGGGTCGGTCGTTTGACACTGACCACAAGATTGAGCTCATAATATTGAAAAAGATATCCTGTGGTGAAGAACAGAAAGCCAAGCATCTCCTGTGGATAATTCTGAGATATTTCAACAGTTCTAGATGCCACCACGATTCTTCATGGCATGTGGCATACAGTTAGAGCTGGGCAAGATGGTCATTTGCAGAAGTGAAGCTTGCATATGCGGCGATGCCCCGTCTTGATCACACTTACAACAATCACCGAACATTTTATATATGGGCACAGTTCAATTTTAATTATCATACACAGTTTCCTGTTCAGAGCCTGTGCCTTCCTGTTAAATTCCCCAGAAGGTGCCATACGCCTTTATGACACAATTACCATAGCAACAGCTGACAGGAAGAATATTTACTGAGGTCTCACATTCTATTTCATAGATTAACTAATACGTTTTGTGTTGAAGAAGAATGTGAGCTGTTCAGAATAGGATTTAATCTGTTGAGACACAATTCTCATTTACTTTAAAGAGAATGGGAACCTCAGGCTAGGCATTGAAACAATTCAGTTTTATACTTCCGTTACCTGCAGTCAGGAATGTCTGCTGTTCTGTAATTGAATTCAAGCACTGAAGTCCTTCAGGAACTTGCTGGATGCACCAAATGCCCCACCCAGTGACGAGGCTTCAAAGGCAATCCGGATGTGACTTCACTGCAGTGAAAAGCCATGATAATTCACTCCCATCCCCAATGTTCCTGGCCCATGGCGCTGACTGAGGGAGACACGTTTCTGTCTGAAGTAAAGTTATAAAGACCTTACTCTGCACAGGCTCCAGAAGTTTCATTCCCTTCTTCCAGAAGTAGGAGGAGAAAAGTGAGCTTTTCCCACGGTTAAACATGCCATTTATTTTAGGTACGAACAACAATGCTTCACACAAATATAACCTTTAACCATTTCATCACAGAATTCAGTCAAGTATCCTTATACTGTATATTTTCTTCATGTACACCCTCACTAACGTGTCATGTTTACATTTTTCGTTCCTCAGCTACCTCAAGCAGAACAATTTTTTTTCAATCAAAAATATTCGGGGCATGTAGACAGTTGTCCACAATAGATGCCACAAAGTTTGCTCAGCGTGACTTCCACAGTGAATGCTTAACTGCTTCTTTCAAGCAGCAGACGGGATGTTTTGAATCCTGCTTCATGCATCAGGAGAGACCTTAGCACAACATTAGGCAGTGAAAGAATCAACTGTTAACTGTTAGCAATCTATAATATAAACTGACACTGCTGCTGGAAAGGCATGGTGCATCAGTCACTATCTGAAGGAGGAATATATGTGAATGTTTTGAGGGAGAGTCCTAAGCAGGATTGGCAGAGGTTACACATCAGTCCCTTTACAACACTGGTCAAAACAATAGGCTGAGGTCAAGGGATTAAATACATGACAATTACCAATAGGAAGCTACTGCGTTTTAGTGCCTGCACATAGATTTGAAAATGTTGGAAAGGTGTGAAGTGCTACAGATTATACAGAGGCAATTGGAGACATAAAGAATAAAATGAAGGATATGCCAGAGAATACTTTAGCAGAAGAACACAAGGGTAAAACCGATGGATTAGAGGCTTGATTCTCCGTTCCTGAGACGAAGTGTTGACGCCAGGGCAGGATTCGTGGACTTCCACAACAGCAAAACTGGCACTGCACCTGGGCCGATTCAGCGACCATTGAGGGGCTAGCACCAGCGCCATGTGGAACACAATCGATTCCAATGAGAAATGGTACGGGATTCTCCAGATTCGCGATTGACACTCAGGAAGCTGACAAGCTGCAGACGCATATACACACTTTACTCCCCACATACACCATCCCAACCAACAAGATGGCAGCAAAGAGAGCGGCCCCAAGATTCACTGACGACGAGCTTGAGAGCCTCCTGGTAGCCATGGATGAGAGGCAGGCTACCCGGTACCCCGGCCTGGGATGTACGCTGCTAGTCGTCACCATTCACCGTGCCTGGGTGCAGGTGGCACGAGTAACACCATCTGGACTGGCCTGCAGTGCGGTAGAAAATTGCACGACCTCCTCAGAGCAGCCAGGGTGAGTAGGCAGCACTGTGCCCCTGGCACCAACCCCCGTCCCATACACCTGTTACCCCACTCGATCCCCCACTCTGCACCACATGCGAGCACCTATACCGGCTGCCAGTGCTGGATGCCCTGGCCAATGAAGCCAGCAGCTACCCACCCTCTGGACTGCATGCGTCGGACTGTTGAACACTGTCCGTTTTCTGTTTCCCCCCACAGGAAAAGGCTGCTCATAACTGCAGGAAGCGGGAGAAGACTGGAGGGGACCGCCAGACCTGCGGCCCACACTGTGGAAGAGCAGTGGGCCCTGGACATGATCACCGGGCCCGAGGAAATGGCAGCTGCCGGGGTGGAGATCGGTCTCGGGCGAGGAAGGTCTCGGGCGAGGAAGTGAGACCCCGCTGAGTTGCAGTTCCCCGTGGTATGTGTGTCAACGCCCCCCCCCCCCCCAAGACCACCATCACCCCCCCCACTGCCCTCACACCACCATCAACCCCCTTCCTCACCCCCCCCCCACACACCACTCTCACCCCCACAACCACACCACTCCTCACAACCACACCATCCCCATCACCACCCCGGCCCATGGTCTAATCATGCGTCCTATCTTGCATCTTTCAGAACCCGCTGGTGATGAATCCGGTCCTTCTGGTGTCCCTTACTCCCAGCCACAGCCAGAGCCCCGGGTGCCGAGCAGCGACAAGGATAACAACATGGAGTTGACCTATATGCCTGAGACCCAGGACACACCGGAGCTCGAATCCTATGATGACACTGACTTCCCGCCACAGCTGTTTCCAAGACCCTCCACCATCCCAGAGACACTCACCTCGGTTGGGCACTTTCATGAAGAGGCTCCTGGGACACGATCTGGTGCTCACCACACAAATCCTCCGGTACAGCAAGTGGAGGTCAGGACTCATGAGGGGGCGGACGGTGGGAGGGCAGCCCGACCCCAGGAACTATCTGCCGTCCAGACGGGTTCAGTCTTCTAGAAAAGACAGTCCCATCGACGTGGAGATGCATTGCAGAGCCAGGGACTACATGAGGGGTTGGTGGCAAGCATCCAACACCTGCAGGCATAGGTGGAGGAGTCCAACTGCATGCAAGAGCAGGAGGTGGTGCCGGCCATGCGTGCCACCCAGGCCAACACCCCATGGAGGAGAGGTTCGATGTTCTATGGATGGTGTCTGCCATGGAGGCCTTGGGGGCGAGGGTTTCGGCCATGTATCAGCATGTCCAAGGCCTGGGGCATTCTGTGCTGAGGCCCAGGACACGGTTGACCTCCTACAGGCAGCCATGTGCCAGAGCCACCTGGACATTGCAGCAGTGCTCCTGAGCGTGGCCCAGTCACAGCAGGCCATGACTGAGAGCATCAGTGGCATTCCCCAGGCGCTGTTTGACATGGCACCAATGCAGAGGGAGATGACCCAGTCCCAGAGGGTGCTGTAGGACAGACTCAGAAGGTGGTGGCACTGTCCATGGGTGATGTGACGCAGTCCCAGACGGAGGTGGTTCACTCCCTGTACTCTATGGCCAGGAGCAAGCAGACCATGGCCGAGACGGCAGCAGGCCTCCAGGACTGGCAGCGGCAGGTGATAGGGGAGCTTCAGGGGTCAGCTCCGCTTGCACCCCCACCCCATGGAGTAGCTCCGGGTCCACCGGGCACCTCGAGAAGGAGGTGGTAATGGGGCCCACGCCAGTGACTCCCGCAGGGGAGGTGCCGAAAGCCATGGCATTTCTGACTGCCCAGCCCCCTCCTGTCTCTGGCACATTTGGTGGGGCAGCAGGCAGAACAGTGCGGCACCACACCACCTGGGACACCTGAGCAGCAGCCGAGACCATCCAGGCCACAGAGGGGGCACGCGTGAAGGGGGGGAACGTTGGGGGTGGGCTTGGCTCAGGGAGCGCAGTTGAGATAGCGCTCACCGCTCCGGTGTCCCACCCCACTCTCTCCACCCCCTTGAATTATCCCCACCTCCACCACCCCAGGGATTTGATGGGACTATGTGATGGAATGGCCAGCCCTCATGCAGAGATCACCCAGGTGAACAGTGGGAAGTGCTATCATGGACAGGAGTCAGACGTTGTCAAATGATGCGAAGCACCAGAGCTCATTGCAGAGCAGGTTGTCACCACCTTCCATCCCATGGACCAGACCCGCTACCACTGCCAACCCAGGGGCGTACACCATAGTGCGGCAGGTACGTGTCGCGGAATAGGTTGTAGGTGGGTTGGTGGTCAGTGGGGGGGGGGATGCGGTGTATGTGCCCCTGGCCAGTCCCTGCCTAGTTGGAGCACCTGGAGAAGATTAGAGCGTCCCGTGCGCGTTGGCCCTGGCACAAACGCTGTGCAGCCTCTCATGCCTGCCTGAGCCTCATGTCATGTCCATCCTCGCCCTCCCCCACATTCTTCTCGTTGGACGAGGACTGACGTTCATCCTTCTCCTGCAGCAGAACGCCCTTCTGCTGTGCGATGTTGTGGATGACGCAGAAGGCCGCCATGGTGCGGGAGACCTTCCCAGCGTCACATTGGAGGGCCCCACCAGAGCAGTCCAGGCACCTGAACTGCATCTTCAGGGCGCCGAAGCACCACTCGATCACACTCTTGTCGCTGCATGGTTGTCTTTGTAGCGCGTCTCCGCGTTGGTCTGTGGCTTCCAGATAGGTATCATCAGCCATGATCGCAGCGGATAGCCCCTGTCGCCCAGGAGCCAATCCCCCAGCCGGAAGAGCTCCTTGAAGAGGCCGGGAATCATCGAGTATGCCGGGATTAAGGTGTCATGCACACTGCCCGGGTTATCAGGTGCAGACATGCATGATGCGCATCTGATGGTCACATATCAGCTGCACGTTCATTGAGTGGAACCCCTTTCGGTTTGTGTAGTGCAGCCTGTCATCTGCAGGTGCTTGTAGGGCAACTTGCAGCCCGTTGATCATCCCCATGACATCTAATGAATGATAGCGAACCCTGCTGCCCGGGCTTCCTGGTGGGCTCGGTCCACATTGAAATGGATGCATTGTGCCAACTTGGCATATACGGCCTCGATGATGGCGCAGATGCACCTGTGCACTGAGGTCTGTGAGATCCTGGACAGTTCCCCACACGGCGCCTGGAAGTGGCCCGTGTTGTAAAGGTTCTGGACGACTGTCACCATGAAGGCCACCACGATCGGGTGTCCTCCCCATGGTGCCAGGTGATCTGGCAGATATGTCGCACAGAACCCCTGTTCAGCATTGGTGTCTTCGACAGCATACCGGGTCCAGCAGGTCCTCTAATGTCAGGCACTGCCGGTACACACGAGGCCCATGCAGCGTCTCCTTTGCACCTCCTGCTGCTCCTCCCCCATGGCCTGTTGGGCGGCCGGCTCTCCATCCTCAGCGCTATCTCCTGTTCCGCTGGGGCACGTTCTGCAGCTGCAGTTTCCTCCTCCTCGAGGAGCTCCAGTTCGTACAACCACAGTGCATCCCCCAGGGCTGTGGCGACTAAGAGGAAGGCCACCATTGCTAGTTGAATTCCAATATCCGTTGTCTGCAGGGGGTGAAAGTCTGACATGTTAGCATAATGCGTACTCCCATGTCCAACCAGGTCCAACAGGCTACACGGTGGCCCCTGTTACCGCTGCGGACTCTGCATCCACATGTCCACCTCACCACTTCCTCTCCACACCCCTGGCCCCGGTGCCCGGCACCATGGAGGCCTCTGGCCCTGGCACCCGATCCTGCTGTCAGGGGTACCAAATATCGGCACTGCCTTTGCCAGCTGTACGCTCTGCTGCCCTCATCCGGCGCCCCCCCTTTCGGGGCTACTGTAGCTGTTGCCCTTGGGTGGGCCACGTGATGCCCCACCGGTGGGTGCTGGCTGGTTGAGTGGGGAGGGGGATGGTATGACGGAGGGTGGCATGGAATGCGGGGCTGGTGGGGTGGGGGCATCCATACGGCCGATGACACTCTGCAGAACCAGGGGCCACTGTGGGTGGTCAATGGGGTGCACAGCCCACACTCCGGCCCGACAGCCATTCCGTCCATAACCCCCCTCCCCCCTCCAAACCCTGGTAGGGTCCCCCATTCTCAGCCTGCCCGGCCAGGACCGGCAGCCCATGGTCGCGCCTCTCTGTGTCCTACCTCTTCTTTCTCCCTTATCAGCCCCGGTGCCTGTTTCACCATTTTTCATTCACCTGAGGAAGGAGCAGCGCTGCAAAAGCTAGTGACATCGAAACAAAGCTGTTGGACTTTAACCTGGTGTTGTAAGACTTCTTACCATTTTTAAAAGCACAAGTGAACCTCGCCATCTGGAATTTGCCTCAATGGAGGAGGAGAATACCAGGTCAGGCTGGCTAAGGATATACCAATGGCATTTTCAGTATGTGCGGAGTGGAACACATTGATGCCACTGTCGAGGCACCAGAGAGTTGCATGAAACCGCCGCCTGCCACGATCTTGGCATCCAAACCGATTCTCCGCCCAAACGCGTTTCTCAATTTCGGCGTCAGCTGACGGAGAATCCTGCCCTGTGTTTTGAGTGTGGACTTTTTTGTTGATTCATTCAAAGGATGTGGACTTCTCTGGCTAGGCCAGCATTAGGTGGTGGTGAGCTGCTTTCTTGTACCAATGCAGTCTATTTGGTGTCCGCAGTTCTGTTAGGGAGCCCCAGGGTTTTGATTCAGTCACAGTGAAGGAACGGCAATACATTTCCAAGTCAGGATGGTGAGTGTCTTGGAGCAGGGATGGTGGTGTTCCCATGTATCTGCTTCCCTTGTCCTTCTAGTTGGTAGTGGTGGTGGGTTTGGAAGATGCTGCCGAAGGAGCCGTGGTGATTTCCTGCAGTGCATCTTGTGCAGAGGGTGTGAATGTTTGTGTGTGGAGTGCCAATCAAGCGGGCTGCTTTGTCCCGGATGGTGTCAAGCTTCTTGAGTGTTATTGGAGCTGCACTCATCTGGTCAAGGGATGAATATTCCATCGCACTTCTGATTTGTGCTTTGTAGAGTTTGGACTTTGGCTGGGTGGGGGGGGTGGGTGCGAGGGGGTGCGAGGGGGGTCAGGTGATGAGTTACCCACTGGAAGATTCCTAGCCTCTGATCTGCTCTTGAAGCCACAGTATTTCTATACCCAGTCCAGTTAAACCTTTGGTCAATGGTCACCCCCAGGATGTTGATTCGGGGGATTCAGAAAAGATAATGTAATTGAGTGTCAAAGAGCAATGGTGAGATTCTGTCTTGTTGGAGATTATAATAGATTTACAGTGCAGAAGGAGGCCATTCAGCCCATCGAGTCTGCACCGGCTCTTGGAAAGAGCACCCTACCCAAGGTCAACACCTCCACCCTATCCCCATAACCCAGTAACCCCACCCAACACTAAGGGCAATTTTGGACACGAAGGGCAATTTATCATGGCCGATCCACCTAACCTGCATATCTTTGGACTGTGGGAGGAAACCGGAGCACCCAGAGGAAACCCATGCACACACGGGGAGGATGTGCAGACTCCGCACAGACAGTGACCCAAGCCGGAATCGAACCTGGGACCCTGGAGCTGTGAAGCAATTGTGCTATCCACAATGCTACCGCGCTGCCTCGAGATGGTCATTGCCTGGCACTTATATGGTGCAAATGTTACTTGCCACTTGTCCGCCCAAACGTGAATATTATCCAGGTCTTGTTGCATTTGGACATCGACTGCTCCAGCATCTGATTAGTTGCGAATGGTGCTGAACATTGCACAGTCATCAGCATACATCCCCACTTCTACCCTTATGGTGGAAGGAAGGTAATTTATGAACCAGCTGAAGATGGTTGGGCCTCGGGCACTACCCTGAGGAACTCCTGCAGTGGTGTCATGAAGCTGACAAGACTGACCTCCAACAACCACAATCATCTTCCTTTGTGCTGGTATGACTTCAACCAGCAGAGAGTTTTACCCTGATTCCCATTGACTCCAGTTTGCTAAGGCTCCTTGATGCCATACTCGGTCATTTGCTGCCTTGATGTCAAAGGCAGTTACTCTCACCTCTACAGTTCAGCTCTTTTGTCAATGTTTGAACCAAGGCTGTAATGAGGTGAGGAGCTGAGTGAGCCTGGCAGAACTGAGCGTCAGTGAGCAGGTTATTGCTAAGGAAGTGCCGCTTGATAGCACTGTTGATGATCCATCACTTTTAAGTTCTAATTTGAAGGCAATTTTTTTCATGTTTGGCTTGAGATGTCAGTGTCGCTGGCATGGCCAGCATCTACTGACCATTCGTAATTGGCCTCAAGAACATGCCAGTGAGCCACCTTCTTGAACAACTGCAGTCTGCCTGGTTTCGTTACACACACAAAGCTCTCTGTAGTAATTTGGTACAACTAAGAGGCTTGTTCTGCCGTTTTAGAGGGCAACTAAGAGTCAACCTGGATCTAGAGTCAATTGAAGGCCAGACCAGAAGGGCATTAGCAAACCTGATGGATTTTTACAACATCCAGATAGTTTCATGGGCATTATTAATGAGATTGGCATGCTATTCTAGATTTATTAATTGAATTTGAATTCCTCACAAGTCTCCAGATCAGTTGTCTAGGCCGCTGGATTGCTAATACAACATTATCATCTTGCTACCACCCTTGATTCTGTGCATAGGGAAGCCAAATAAGAGCAGTCCTTTCATGAGTGAAACCTCAAAGGCTAAAAGCAGTGTAAACAGCACTATTTACACAAAAAAATTACAGCACTATTTACACAAAAAAATTACAAATTGCACAATATTATGATATTGGCGAGATAAAAAAATAGTTAATCTATGACGAAGGGCTGGAGATAATTGGGATTTATTCTGGAGCTGTTTGTGAGAGAATCATATCATATTCGTCGCCAAATGTTTATTGATTTATCACATAATCAGCCACATTAAGCCAACAGATCAGACAACTTTTGATCTTTGGTCATTCCTTTTTGTCATCAGCGAGTCAAAAGTTAACTTACATGTAATTTTTGGGACATGGACATAAATACAGGCAGATTTACATTTGACTGCGGATGAATCATGCCCCACAGACTTTGTAAATGGAAAAATAAAAACCATTTTAATTGTTGAAAAAGCATTTAGTTATGGGCTGGATTTAACAAGGATTTAGATTGGCTGAGAAACATTATAAATCCCAAAATAAACATATAGTTTCACTAGGCTTTAGGGGGGAATCAGTGTTCTCCATCAGAGCGGCAGCTCTGAATGCAAGAAAATCCCAGATAGCAACACAGAATAAATATAAACCTTGCACATAAATAAATAGCAGAAGACAAGCATTCTAATCACAGAAATGAAAGTTGATGGGAGGCTCCAGGTCAAGGTCTACTTGACAGTTCTCCTTCACATACCAAAAATAGCCCCTCATGCAACAAAACCAGCAGTTTGTTAAATGACTGTTGAAATTCTCTCTATCAATGTAACTTTGTAGATAAAAGCACACATAGTAAATACACAGAGAGATCATCAACAGCGATGAAAGTCAGAGAAAATATCTTGTATTTCTGGGACTGTCATAGGTGCGAGGATTTAAAAGAAAATGAAACAGATTAGAGGGAAGCAAGAGTCAGAGAGAAAAAGGGGTATAATTTACTTGTGGGCACTACTTCTAGCAGCACCATGCAGGCTACATTGATTCCCCAGGGGCAGGTAGCACCACAGGTCCCTTTCCCCTCAGTTCCTATGACTTTCTTCAATGTGCTGCTGGGATAAATGGCATAGGTCTGTATAGCCCCGCAAAAATGACTCCCCCTTCCCAACCCGCACCCAAAGCGTTTAACAATTTTGAGACTCTGGGAAAGAATAAGTTAAAATGGGAGACTGTGAGATGAGTGTCTCACAGTGAGGATCCTTGGGGGAGGTAGATTGTGCACAAGGATGGATTCACAATTTGGGAAAAAGAAGGTGGCTGAGAGAAATACTGACCAAAGAATCACTGATGAAATGGCACCACAGAAAAAGGCTGTGATGGGAGAGAAGGAAAGACAGATAGAGAAGGGCAGAAGTGTTGGAAGCGAGAGGCATGAGAAATAAAGAGAGATTAAACAACAATTGTGTCTTAATTGAGCTAACAACAATAAACCGATTTTTCATCTCTGTCAGCTGGATTTAATTAAAATCTGGGGTTGGTGAGGATGTGGACAACTCATCTCTCACTTAGTTTCACCAGAGTATTGGAAAAAAAAAACACATTCTGGTTTGAAGCTGAGTGCACCACACGATGAAGCCACATCTTGATATACTGACCTCACTGGCAGAGCCACCTAACTCTAATTAGCTGCTTACACTATTACCAAGGTTGTCCTGCTTTCTATCAAACTAAATGATCTGTCGGAATCATCTGATTTATTCTGTGCTTCCTATTGCTGTGATTGTTATCGAACGTCAGGGGATATCAGCTGCTAAGTTAGCTTATCAGTCCCAAGTAGCTATTAATGCTCCAGTGCTGTGGCTGTAATTGTACTCTACAAGCTCCAAGAATTGGCATTGGAATAGCCAAGAGGTGAGTACTGTCGACAGCATTTATACTGCACACAGTTATCATGGTCAGCTGCCTATTATCATACACATCAATTACAAAGGAGCACTTACATCACATTACATTAAGCAGGCCAATTATTTCAAGCATATCTGTCATAGAATTATAGAATGGTTGCACAGCACAGGAGGAGACCATTTGGCCCATCACATCCATGCAATTGCTCTGCAACGGTAACTCAGCTAGTCCCAGTCCTCTGCTCTTCCCTGGAGCCTTGCAGATTTCTTCCCTTCAGGCGCTAATCCAATTCCTTTCTGAAATTCCCTTCTACAATTGAATCTGCTTCCACTGTCCTCTTAAGACAATGGGTGGGTCGTCGCCATGCGCATGCACGGCCCTGAACCCGCCCATTCTTGCCGCGGGAGCCGGGAGTTTTGATCGGCGCCACTGCTAGCCCCTCATTAGACCCGGAATCGGTGAGGGTTTGGCGCTGATTTTGGCGTTGTAAAACGCCACTGTTCCCAAGCCAGCGTCGTCACATAGCCGCAAAACGGAGAATCCAGCCCAATCAATTACAGATTGTAATCACTGTTACATAAAAACGTTTCCCTTCGCAAAACCTTCAGGTTGTTTTTTTTGCTAATCGCTTTGAAATTGTGTCCTCCAGTTCACAGCCTTTCCACCAATGGGAACAGTTTCTCTCCATCTACACAGTATGGACCCACGTTATTTTGAAAACCTCCGGTAAATCTCCTCTCAATCTTCTCGGCTCCAAGGAGAACAACCCGAGCTTCTCAAATATATCATCTAACCATAGTCCCTCATCTCTGGAGCCATTCTCATAAATCTTTTCTGCACCCTCCTTAAACGCTTTATAAAGTATGGTGCCGAAATGGATGAAATGCTCCACTTGAACCAGTGCTTAATAACGGTCCATCATAATTTACTAGCGCTTTATACCTCTGTTTATAAAGCTCAGGATCGCATATGTCTTCTAAAACACTTTCTCAACCTGTCCTGTCACCTTCAATGATTTTTACACATATACACCCAGATCCCTCTGTTCCCATATCCCCTTTAAATTATAGCTTTTAATTTATATCCCCTCTCCTCTATTCCCTCTCCTCATTCTTCCTACTAAAATGCACCTCTTCACATTTCATGTCGCTTTCCCTTCTGTCTCTGCCACTGCAGTCTTCTCCTATTTGATTGTATAAAAAGTCGGGCGATTCTTCGGTCTCTCAGCCATGTGTTGCCCGGTTGCGCGCCACTCAGTGGTGGCGGGATTCTCGGTTCCCGCCACTTGTCAATGGAATTTCCCATTGAAGCCACCCCATACCACCCGAAAACCCATGGGTGGGGATGCGCTGCCAGCGGGAAAAGAAAATCCCAACGGCTGTAAACTTCTGAATGCCATTTCCATTTCATGAGATTGCTTTACTCAAGTAGAAATATAAAGGTACTCTTAGTTCTTCCACTTCCCAACCATCCCAAAGGGACCAGCTGTAATGCATCCGTTAGCCGTACCATCCTAAAGTATTGTTTATGGGTCATTGTTTGATGGACCCCACCAAAATATGCAACACAGTCTTTCTACAACCTAACCTACTAGCTGCAGGGTATGGGCAGAAAACTAAACAACCAACGATCAGCAGTAGGACATACTAATCCAAACAAATAGGTAGGTGCCTTGCCGTACCCAGGTGGGTTTGGCCAATGGTGTGCTGGGACAGACCCAGGCCAGCAGGCTAGGCAGAGATGTAAAGTTACACTGATTTTTGGTCTGGAGATATTGCATCCCCAACATATATTCCTCACTATCAACACAACAGCACGGGTGGTCTCGACAATTGCTAATAGCCTGCATTCAGAGCAGGTACCACTTAGAGGTAGCGTGTTTCTAAAAGGGCCACGTGATAATAAAACTGCTGGATCCACACATGTGCACAAGTGAGGACCAAGCAACTTAATAAGAGATACTGGCAAACTTGGTGAGAATTCAAACTTTACGCTGTAACTCTAATGGCTTTCCAGAGATCATTTTTCATCTTAGCGAGACCTTTTCCTGCAAATTAGCTGCACATTGTTAAGGGGAAAGAAAATCAACTACGTAAGTGGAGCCTGTGATGACAGTTAAAAGGCACAAATGAAATCAGGTCAATCTCAATGCAGTTTGGAGAGGTCACAGACAAAAAACAACCCCAGATTCTGCATAAATTGGAATCAATTCAACAACCTGCTTCTAAGAGGCCACAAGAGTGGAGAATGAGAACAAACTTGGAACAGTCAATATGAGCTTGACCCATTATTCTAGTCATAGTCAGACTCAAAGATAAACAATGCTGAGCCAAGAGACAATAGATCAAAATTGCAGAATGCAGGACTGAAATGTACTAAATGATGTTTGTGTGGAAGTAAACATGGGACTAATCTGAGGTGTGAAATTTCCAGTCATTAGCCGTGTACGTTATGGCAAAAATCACATTAAAAGCAGCAAATTGTATGTGTTAAGTGAGCTGCTGAAAGCTACTAAGCTACAGTAATATATATCTCTTTGCTTATCGACTCTTGCGATTTTTCTTTCATTTTTGCTCATTTTTGCTCTGGCTCCCTTTTATTGTCTCATCACAAGATTGCTTAGGTTTGGAATTGAAAGTTAATTTACCATCTGCTGCTGCAAAGATATAAAGAGAACTCCACAGAGTTCTCTTTATATGCCAGCAATCAGGGTGGTAGTGAAAACAAACCAAAAGGACTCTTGGTTTCTACTTTTTCCCCAATGTTGTCTCATCCTCAAATTGTTACCTACTTGGCATTGGGTGGTCTCTTTTACTTTAGACAAGCAGTCATTTTCCCCACGTCTGTCTTTTTGATGAGATCCATCCATGTGTTTTCTTGAGAGCTAGTTATCCATCCGTTCCCTGTATGGCGGCCTAAAAGCCGCTCCGATTGAAATCACACGAGGGTCACACACTCAGGGACTTCAGGGACTGGATGGCTCAGTTACTTGTCTGAAACTTACTGAGCTAATGGCAGCGAAGGCCTTTGGCTGGGTTAGCTTTAGAAAGATGCTGTGTTCTCTGGCTCCTCTCACTCTTAGCTGAAAGAAGATCATGAAATGCAAACAGAAGAACACATTATGTCTTCAGAGCAGAAGCATCAGTGGTTAGCACTGATGCTTCACAGCGCCAGGGACCTGGGTTCGATTCCCGACTTGGCTCACTCTCTGTGCGGAGTCTGCACATTCTTCCCGTGCCTGCGTGGGTTTAGTCCCAAAGATCATGAAAGATATGCTTGTTAGGTGAATTGGACATTCTGAATTCTCCCTTTGTGTACCCTAACAGACACCGGTGTCATAATATACACCAGTATATCATGGTGCAGACACACACTGATGGACACACAGTGGGACCAATCAACACACACAACACCGCAGCCAATCACCAGTGAGAGCACACACACAATAAAGACAGGGGACATCAGAGTTCCCGCTCATTCGAGTAGCAGCTAGCTAGGAGGACAGAGCTCACAGCCTGGTTAGGACAAGGCAAAGGTCTTTAATTAAAGCTGGTATCGTAATTACCCACAGTTCAAGTATGTTTAAATAGTTAACTTTTTAATAAAATAGAGTTGCACTGTTTCAAGTGTTGGTGACCTGTATGTGATCCAGTACACCCAACACATCAACCAGAATGTGGCAACTAGGGGATTTTCAAGTAAAAGAGCAGTGTTAATGTAAGCCGACTCGTGACAATAATAAAGATATATAAAAGTAATAAAGCTGTGTGGGTTTTCCTCTGGGTGCCCCGGTTTCCTCTCACAGTCCAAAGATGTGCAGGTTAGGTGGACTGGCCAAGCTAAATTGCCCTTAGTGTCCAAAAGGGTTGGGTAGGGTTACTGGGTTACGGGGATAGGGTGGAGGTGTGAGCTTGGGTAGGGTGTTCTTTCTAAGGGCCAGTGCAGACTCAATGGGCCGAATGGCCTCCTTCTGCACTGTAAATTCAATCATTATTATTAGGCTTGTGCTGAATCCTGTCAATTGATCCTAGGCAAATCATATCTTCTCTATCTCGCGTATGGTACCACGGAATAAAATCAAACTAGATTGCAGGCGAAATTAATACTGGAGACAGGTTGTGAACTATTGTGAAACTCCAATGCATGCACCACAGGGGGGTGAAATCAGACAATACCAACAGTGCAAGATGGGGTCATAGCAAATCGGCAAATGATTTTTCATCATTGTTGTGATCCAGTTGATGTTATAATGGGACGGGAAGATCCCAGAACAGAACACTGACTCAAAAGATCATTACCTTTTTTATAAGAAAACATGGAGGAACAGAATCAGAGGACTGAAAATTAGTTTTTAGCAACAAGGAAAAACATTTATTGAACATGAAAAGTTTGATTATAATGGAATACTCCTTTACTCGCCCCTTAGCTTCACAAATGTGTACAGTTTTAAAAAATAATCCCCACTCTGAACCAAATGGTCAATGTCACTCAACCGATCTGAATGAAATGAAATGAGGGGCTGTTTAGCACTGGGCCAAATCGCTGGCTTTGAAAGCAGACCAAGGCAGGCCAGCAGCACGGTTCAATTCCCGTAAGAGCCTCCCCGAACAGGTGCCGGAATGTGGCGACTCGGGGCTTTTCACAGTAACTTCATTGAAGCCTACTTGTGACAAGCCATTTTCATTCATTTCATTTCAGCCCCCAACAGAATATTATTGCTTCAAAGGCTGCAAATGAGGACATCAAACTTTACGATTGCTTCTGATATGTGTTTTCTGTATTCAACCTCATTGTCTCTTCCTTTCGCAGGTCTTTGACTTCCATAAGAGGTATCTTATTCCCAAGGCAGTTCCTCTTTGGTTCTTTTAACTTCAGTATTCCTAGAGCTTCTTTTCCATCCTCTGGTCTCTAGAACTAACTGCCCTTTAGTTCCTCTGGAGATTGTTTTCGTGCATCTTACTCCATTGTTTGGCTTTTCTGCTTCCAGCAGAGCTGAGAGCGGTTCACCCTCATGCTTCCTCATCCTAACTGCTATAATTCCAGCTAAAATTAAACTCAAAAAGCATTCCTACCTAAAGGTGCCCCTGGTTGCTAAGCAATGACTTTTATTTCTCCCAGCTTGTTTATTTTTCATGCCGTAACTGTCATGTGAGAGTACCTTAAAGAAATGGATGTTTTTATAGCATAGCTGTAGTGGGTGTACCTTTAAGAAATGGGTGTTTATTACTACAGTGATGTCACACTGTGGGTGGAGCTGGGCTGTCTGTCAGCTTTTACTTTCGCTTTGTACTTGCAGCTACAGGGTGTGTTTAGTTTTGTATTGAGAGCTGGATAGCTGCAGGCAAAGCAAGCAGCTGAAAGGATCTCTCTGCAGGCTACAGACTAACTTCAGCTCTTTTGGGGATTTCAATGTGGTACATGTCTTAGGAGAGAAGTTAAACCTGATGTCTTTCTGTAAAAGGGTTCTTTTTTTGTCTTATGGAGTTGCAAGGAAAGATTAAGAGTTACTGATAGGGTAGTGTATTCTTTGGGGGATTTATTGGTGTTGATAGTTGTTAAGATGTTTACTGTGGGTATATAAAGTGTTAACTGGTTTCATAAATAAACATTGTTTTAATTTAAAAGTACTGTAAATCTCTGTTACATCACACCTGTAAGGTAGGCCCGTGTGCTCCCCAAAACCACAATCTATTAAAAGTTGTGGGTCAGGTGAACTCCATGATACACTTTGGGGTTCTCTAAATCCTGGCCCATAACATAACCCCCTCTAAGCACAAACAGGAGCACAGTTTGAACTAACCGAAACCACCACACATAAAAACACATTTGGTTAGTATGAATCTAACTATAGGTTTACCCTTCCTTCATAGAAACACTATTAAACCCACTTAAAACTATACCTTATATCTAATTTTTAACAAGACAAACATAGCTCATCAAGAACTACCTCTGTTTTGCTGATTTCCTGTCCAATTTTCTTTCCGTTGATGTTCCCGGGTCACTTTTTGGAGACCAGTTTCCTAATTTGCCTTTTGCTTTTAGTTGGTTTCAAATTTAAAAATCTCGACAATATTTTTAAGTCAATGGAAAATAAAAATTGGCGCAGTGCATTTACACTGCTGATTCACTATGACTACATTTCACACTGCTAGCTGTGTGAGCTTCAACCAACAGAGCTTTTCACTGCTCTGCAACAGACTCTGCAGTGAGGGCGTGAGGTGTGAAATGTGTGATAAAACGTGCACATAGTCCATTCATTGAAGGGGAAGGCTCTCTACAGTGCAGAAGGAGACCATTCATCCCATCGAGTCTGCATCGACTCTCCGAAAGAGCACCCCAACCCCACCCCATTTCTGCAACGTAACCTGCACATCCCTGGACACTAAGGGGCAATTCATCATGGCCAATCCACCCAGCATCTTTGGATTGTGGGAGGAAACCAGCACGCCCGGAGGAAACCCACGCAGACACAGGGAGGACGTGCAAGCTCCACACAGACAGTGACCCAAGGTCATAATCGAACCAGGGTCCCTGGCATTGTAAGGCAGCAGTGCTAACCATTGTGCCACCATGCCGTCCGTGGATTGGGTATCATTTAACGAGTGGCTGCTGAGCATTTTATCAAAAGCAGGATAGTGAAGGCATGTCACAACCTTAGTTGTGCATTCCACAAAATTAAGCACCAGCGCTAACCAGTGAGGCTGTTTCTGAATGATCATCGTGTCCAAGATCGTCCCACTATGTCCTTGTCCTCTTTAATTTTGGAAATGTTTATCCATATATATATATAGGTACATGTGCCTGTTGCTTGTCACAAGCCAAGTTGGTTCACGTCAATCGATTAGGTTCTGTCGCTATTTAGTCAAATTATTCTGGAGTAAACACTTTAACTCCAGGGACTAGATTGAATTACAGACAGCAGGTAGGGCTCCAAAAGAACTGGATTTGATTGAGGAATTCATGGGGAATTAAGCTACTAATTCAATGATCACAAAAATCTTCCATAACCACCATAATCATTACTGATCTCAGCTGTGTTATCACAGTGGGGGAGAGGGGGAGAATGGGAGTTACCCCTGCACAAAACGGAAGACATTCTTGTGCTTCTCGGAATGGACTTTCATGGGTGATATTGGAATTTCATTCTTCTTAGGGAGTGATAAGTAAATTTGAAAATGAAGAAAACAAATAAGCAAATAAGAGCATCGATGTTAAATATTTCAGATCTCACTCGAAGGATTTCCAAAACACTGGCGATCGTGTGTGGCTCTGCAGTCTGTCTTCCACGTCAATGTGCTGTACACAAAGGCATCAAATGTTGAAATCAATATTTTCAAACTTTACAAGCTTTTATTGACTATGCTCAAGTCTCAAGTTACATCCCAGAAAGCCAAGCTGACCCTTAGCTTGGCTCAACTTTGAGATTTTCTGGCTCTCCCACCTCAGAATTTGAGGGGATTTAAAACGGCATGCTGGTGCAGTGGAGCATGTTCCAATCGGATGGGGGCTGGAGTGGACCGGTCAATGCAAACTAAGCCAGCACGAGCAGAAAAAATATAGAAAACAGAACTTTTTCCCATCATTCCTCACCTAGAGAGCCCAATGAAAAGATAAAGTAAGTAGGGCACTCTCAAAATGTCATCGAAACACTGACTAATGTTGCTTTCCTTTCAATGCATAAGGAATAAGCTATTAAAATGCCATTCATCTTAATTTCTCAAAACCCAAACGTTGCAAGACAAAGGAACATTAAACCACCAAATAAATTGCTCATACATTAAAGATAAGCACTGACAAAAATTTACTGTTGCAGTGCATACTTGCAGGTTGTATAATGACTACATATGTTTTTGCTCTGACTGGAACAAATGTTTTCTGGCTTTTCCATTCTCACAGATTCTCTGCATCAAAAAAGATCTAGGGTGAAATTCTCCGTTTGAAAGACAAGAGTGCCGATGTCGAGACCGAATCGGAGTGCTCTACATTGACAAAAGTGGTGCCAATCCCGGAGCAATTTAGAATCCATTAGTGCGCTAGCACTGGTGCCACATGGAACTAGTGCAATTCCAATGCACGGCGGCATCTAATTCTCTGGGTTTGGGACTGGCAATGGAGAGCCTGATAAGCTGCAGCCGCATATAAGCCCCCACTCCCTACATACGCACTCATTCCAGCCAACAAAATGGCACCGCGAAGAGCGGAACCCAGTTTTGCCGATAAGGAGCTTGAGACCCTGATAAATGCCATGGAGGAGAGGCAGGACACCTTGTTCCCCGGCAAGGCAGCGAACATCAAATGGGCCTGGGCGCAGGTGTCAGAGGCTGTGACCCCTTTGGCCCCACCAACAGGACTGGCTAACAATGTCGCAAGAAGCTGCACAACCTCCTCAAGACGTCCAGAGTGAGTAACCAGCCACACGGTCCTGGCACCACAACTCCACACCCATAACCTCCTCTGCCACCCCCCCTCCACCTGTGCCCAGCAGACAAACCGGTAGGCAGCATTGGGCATGGCTGGGCATCCCCAGGGTGGGGCACCACAACACCACCCCCACTGGGCGATGGCACCAACCCCTGTCCAACACACCCATAGCTCTCCCCCCACCCCCGCCGAGGGCGATCGAACCCCAACCGCCAGCAGGGCGCCCACACTCCACCCTGCACGACAAGCCAACAAACATATCACCCGCCGTAGCCAGCTGCCCTGCACAGGCCACCAGCTGCAGACCCTGTGTGCTGCACGCGTCTGAGTGTCTCACATTATGCCTTATCTATCCCCCAGGAGAAGGTAGCCCACAACCTCAGAGAGAACAGACTGGAGGGAACCCACCAGACCTGCAGCCTGTCACCGCCACTGAGAGTAGGGCATTGGACCTGGTCGATGGGTCTGGAGAGCGGGCAGTTGCCGAGGCAGAGGTTAGCATCTGGGAAGCAAGTGAGCCCCCAATGGATTGCGATGTCCCTATGGCACATCTGGCAACCCCACCTCCCTTGGCTTGTCTTATGCCTTGCAGGATCACCTGGTGATGAAGCAGGCCCAGTGGGACACGGCAGCGGGATGGGATGGTTGGGCTGCCGGTGGCCAGGCCCCCTTGCTGTTAAACCTGGAGACGATTAAATTGTCCTGTGCTCGGCGACCCAGCGCACATGGTGTGCAGCCTCTCATGGCTGCCCAGCGCCATGTCCTGCCCATCTTGACCCTCCTCATTGGATGAGACCTGCCGTTCGTCCTCCTGCACCAGCATGTCACCCTTCTGCTGCGCGATTTAGTGGCACACAGGCACTCACAATGTGGCATCCTCTCCTAGCACTATACTTGAGCACGCTGCTGCACCCCGCATGGGTGTCATGCAAATGTTCTCCACAATGGTCTGTGGCCTCCGGATAGCCGTCATCAGCAACGTCCACAGCGGATAACCCATGTCGCAAAGGACCCAACCGCTCGCCCGGGGATGCGCCTCGAAGGTGTTGGGAACTGTTGAGTATACCAGGATGAAATAGCCGTGCACGCTGCGCGGGTATCGGCTGCAGATGTGCTTGATGTGCATCTCACGGTCACACACCAACTGCACGTTCATGGAGTGGATCCACTTTTGGCTTATGAAGACCACCCTCATTCTCCGGAACTCATAGGAGGACATGCATCCCATTGATCACCCCCTGGACCTGGGGCTTCCCGGCGAGGGTGGTGAATCCCACTGACAGGGCTACTTTGAGAATGCCATTTGAAGCACGTGAATCACAGCCTGACTCCACTAAATGCTCAGCTTCAAACTCTGCTCACACTTTACAAGAGTTAAATCCCACAGTTAGTATACAAATGCAGTACTAAGTGGTGCTGTGAAGTGCAGTACTAAGTGGTTTAGTGCATTAGTTTGAGGGGTGATGTGAATTATTTTGTGCGAGAGTGTGCGAGTTCCTCAGTGAAGGGTAGGAAGAACTTCTGCCGGAAAAGGGAGTGTTTTGTGTGCGAATAAGAGCATTTCTATGTGAGGGTGAGTGTATTTCCGAGTTAGAGCAAGCGCGTTTCTGTGTAGCAGTGTTTTGGTTTGAGAGGAAGAGAGTTGCTCTGCAAGAGTGTTTCCGTGTGAGTGCGTGAGTGTTTCTGTGTCTATGTGAGAGCGAGTGTGCTTATGTGCAGGTATTTCTATGCGGGTGTCTCTGTGCGGGTGTCTCTGGGCGGGTGTTTCTGTGCGGCTGTTTCTGTGCGGCTGTTTCTGTGCGGCTGTTTCTGTGCGGCTGTTTCTGTGCAGGGGTTTCTATGCGAGTGTTTCAGTGCGGGTGTTTCAGTGCGGGTGTTTCTGTGTGGTGTGTTTCAGTGCGGGTGTTTCAGTGCGGGTGTTTCAGTGCGGGTGTTTCAGTGCGGGTGTTTCAGTGCGGGTGTTTCAGTGCGGGTGTTTCAGTGCGGGTGTTTCAGTGCGGGTGTTACTGTGCAGGGGTTTCAGTGCGGGTGTTTCAGTGCGGGTGTTTCAGTGCGGGTGTTTCTGTGCGAGTGTTTCAGTGCGAGTGTTTCAGTGCGGGTGTTTCAGTGCGGGTGTTTCAGTGCGAGTGTTTCAGTGCGAGTGTTTCAGTGCGAGTGTTTCAGTGCGAGTGTTTCTGTGCGGGTGTTTCAGTGCGGGTGTTTCAGTGCGAGTGTTTCAGTGCGAGTGTTTCAGTGCGAGTGTTTCTGTGCGGGTGTTTCTGTGCGGGTGTTTCAGTGCGAGTGTTTCAGTGCGAGTGTTTCAGTGCGAGTGTTTCAGTGCGAGTGTTTCAGTGCGAGTGTTTCAGTGCGAGTGTTTCAGTGCGAGTGTTTCAGTGCGGGTGTTTCAGTGCGGGTGTTTCAGTGCGGGTGTTTCAGTGCGGGTGTTTCAGTGCGAGTGTTTCAGTGCGAGTGTTTCAGTGCGAGTGTTTCAGTGCGAGTGTTTCAGTGCGAGTGTTTCAGTGCGAGAGTTTCAGTGCGAGAGTTTCAGTGCGAGAGTGTTTCTTTGCAAGTGTTTCTGTGCGAGTGTGATGCACAATCAATCAAGCTCCGCGAGATAGTCTAGGAACGGTTGCCACCGCCTGTAGAACCCCTGCGCAGACCCTCTCAAGGCAAACTTTATCCTCTCCAACTTGATAAACCCAGCCATGTCATTTATCCAGGCCTCCACGCTGGGGGGCTTCGCCTCCTTCCACATTAGCAAGATCCTTCGCGGGCTACTAGGGAAGCAAAGGCCAGAATTCCGGCCTCTTTCGCCTCCTGCACTCCCGGCTCGTCCACTACTCCAAATAGTGCTAGCCCCCAGCTTGGCTTGACCCGGACTTTCACCGCCTTAGATACTGTTCCCGCCACTCTCCTCCAGAACCCCCTCCAGTGCCGGGCATGACCAAAACATATGGACATGGTTTGCCGGGCTTCCTGAGCACCTCCCACATCTGTCCTCTACCCCAAAGAACCTACTCAGCCTCGCCCACGTCATGTGCGCTCTATGAACCACCTTAAACTGTATCAGGCAAAGCCTGGCACACGAAGAAGAGGAATTAACCCTACTTAGGGCATCAGCCCATAGCCCCTCCTCAATCTCCTCCCCCAGCTCCTCCTCCCATTTACCCTTCAGCTCCTCTACAAACGCCTCCCCCTCTTCTTTCATCTCCTGGTATATCGCCAAAACCTTGCCCTCTCCGACCCATACACCCGAGATCACCCTGTCTTGAATCTCCTGTGCCGGGAGCAACGGGAATTCCCTTACCTGTCGCCTCACAAACGCCCTCACCTGCATGTATCTGAAAGCATTTCCCGGGGGTAGCCCAAACTTCTCCTCCAGTGCCCCTAGACTCGCAAACGTCCCATCAATGAACAGGTCCCCCATTCTTCTAAATCCTGCTCGATGCCAGCTCTGAAACCCCCGTCCTTCCTCCCTGGAACAAACCGATGGTTACCCCTGATCGGGGTCACACCGAGGCTCCCAGCGCTCCCCTGTGCCATCTCCACTGGCCCCAGATCTTTAGCGTTGCCGCCACCACCGGACTCGTGGTGTACCTTGTCGGCGAGAGCGGCAGCGGTGCCGTCACCAGTGCCCCCAGGCTCGTTTCCTTGCATGACGCCATCTCCAACCTCTTCCATGCCACCCCCTCTCCCTCCATCAACCAATTACGGATCATCGCCACATTTGCTGCCCAGTAGTAGCCACCCAGATTCGGCAGTGCCAACCCTCCTCGGTCACTACTGCGCTCCAGAAACCCTCTCCTTACCCTCGGGGTCTTATTCGCCAACACAAAACCCATAATACTCCTGCCTACCCTCTTAAAAAAGGCCTTGGTGATTACAATTGGAAGGCACTGAAACACAAAAAGAAACCTCGGGAGGACCACCATTTTGACCGACTGCACTCTACCTGCTAGCGAGAGTGGCAACATGTCCCATCGTTTGAAGTCCTCCTCCATCTGCTCCACCAGCCTCGTCAGGTTAAGTTTATGTAGGGCTCCCCCCAGCTCCTAGCTATTTGGATCCCCAGGTACCGAAAGCTCCTTTCCGCCCTCCTCAGCGGTAGATCGTCTATCCCCCTTTCCTGGTCTCCTGACTGTACTACAAAAAGCTCACTCTTCCCTACATTAAGCTTATAGCCCGAAAAATCCCCAAACTCCCTTAGAGTCTGCATGACCTCCACCATCCCCTCCACTGGATCCGCCACATACAACAACAGGTCGTCTGCATAAAGCGACACTCGATGCTCCTCTCCCCCTCTGACCACCCCCCTCCATTTCCTAGACTCCCTTAATGACATGGCCAAGTGTTCAATTGTTAATGCAAACAACAGGGGGGACAGGGGGCACCCCTGCCTCGTCCAACGATGCAGCCGAAAATACTCCGACCTCCGCCGATTCGTAACCACACTCGCCACCGGGGCTCTGTATAGGAGCTTCACCCAACTAATAAACCCTCCCCCGAACCCAAACCTACGCAGCACTTCCCAAAGGTACTCCCACTCTACTCTGTCAAAGGCCTTCTCCGCGTCCATAGCCGCCACTATCTACGCCTCTCCCTCCACCGATGGCATCATTATCACGTTTAGGAGCCGCCGCACATTGGTATTTAGCTGCCTACCCTTTACAAATCCCGTCTGGTCCTCGTGAATCACCCCCGGGACACAGTCCTCGATCCTCATAGCTAGCACTTTTGCCAGCAACTTAGCATCCACGTTGAGGAGCGAGATCGGCCTGTACGACCCACATTGCAGTGGGTCCTTGTCCCACTTCAGGATCAAAGAGATCGTCGCCTCCGACACTGTCGGGGGCAGGGTTCCTCCCTCCCTTGCCTCATTAAAAGTCCTCACTAGCAACGGGGCCAACAGGTCTACGTACTTCCTATAAAACTCAACCGGGAACCCGTCCGGTCCCGGGGCCTTCCCTGTCTGCATACTCCCCAGACCTTTGATCAGCTCCTCCAGCCCAATTGGTGCCCCCAAACCAGCCACCTCCTGCTCCTCCACCCTCGGGAACCTCAGTTGGTCCAAGAATCGTCGCATCCCCTCCTCCCCCGCTGGAGTCTGGGATCTGTACAGCTCCTCATAGAAGGCCTTGAATGCCTCATTTACTTTCATCGCACTCCGCACCGTAGCTCCCCTTCCATCCTTGACTCCACCTATTTCCCTCGCTGCCATCCTCTTACGGAGCTGGTGTGCCAGCATCCGACTCGCCTTCTCCCCAGACTCATACGTCGCCCCCTGCGCTTTCCTCCACTGTGCCTCTGCCTTCCCTGTGGTCAACAGGTCAAACTCTGTCTGGAGACGTCGCCTTTCCCTGAGTAGTCCCTCTTCAGGGGCCTCTGCGTATCTCCAGTCCACTCTTAAAATCTCCCCCACTAACCTCTCCCTTTCCATGCCCTCTATCTTCTCCCTATGAGCCCTGATGGAGATTAGCTCTCCCCTGATCACCGTCTTCAACGCCTCCCATACCACCCCCACCTGCACCTCCCCATTGTCGTTGGCCTCCAAGTACCTTTCAATACACCCCCTCACCTTCCCACACACCGCCTCATCTACCAGCAGTCCCACATCCAACCGCCACAATGGGCGTTGTTCCCCCTCCTCTCCCAACTCCAGTTCCACCCAGTGCGGGGCGTGATCTGAAATGGCTATGGCCGAATACTCTGTTCCCTCCACTTTCGGGATCAGCGTCCTGCCCAGAACAAAAAAATTTATCCGGGAGTAGGCTTTGTGCACGTGGGAGAAAAAAGAAAATTCCCTGGCCTGCGACCTGGCAAACCTCCACGGGTCCACTCCCCCCATCTGATCCATAAACCCCCTAAGCACCTTGGCCGCAGCTGGCCTCTTTCCGGTCCTCGATCTGGAGCGATCCAGTGCTGGGTCCAAAACCGTATTAAAATCCCCACCCATTATCAAGCTTCCTGCCTCCAGGTCCGGAATGCGCCCCAGCATGCGCTTCATGAATCCGGCATCGTCCCAGTTCGGGGCATATACATTTACCAATACCACCCACGTCCCCTGTAACTTACCGCTCACTATCACATATCGACCTCCATTGTCCACTACTATATTCTTGGCCTCAAACGACACCCGCTTCCCCACCAACATTGCCACCCCTCTGTTCTTCGCATCCAGCCCCGAATGGAATACCTGTCCTACCCATCCCTTTCTTAACCTGACCTGATCCGCTACCTTCAAATGTGTCTCCTGGAGCATGACCACGTCTGCCTTCAGTCCCTTTAAGTGAGCGAACACTCGGGCCCTCTTTACCGGCCCATTCAGGCCGCTCACATTCTACGTTATCAGCCGGATTGTGGGGGCCTCCTCCCCCTCCTCCCCCTCCTCCCCCCCTCCCCCTCCCCCCGCCTCTCCCCCCCCTCCCCCCGCCTCTCCCAACCCCCTCCCCCCCCCTCCCCTCCCCCCCTCCCCCCTCCCCCCTCCCCCCTCCCCTCTCCCCTCCTCCCCTCCTCCCCTCCTCCCCTCCCGCCGACTAGCCATCTCCTTTTCTAGGCCAGTCCCGTGCCCGCGCCGCCCTCACCCTCCAGTCCCCCAGACGGGAGACCCCCGCCCCGACCACCTCTTCTCAGCAGCAACCCTATTTCCCCCCTTCCCCCCCCCCCCCTCCCCGCTAGACCCGTGTCTAGCTCTTTTGCTCCCCCCATAGCACTCCCGTAAGTCAGCTGACTCCTGCTGACCCCGGCTTCCCCCGCCGTCCCATCGACCCCCCCGTGTGGGAATCTCCCAATCAGTGTGCGCTCCTCCGTTCCCCCCCCCTTCCGTCCTTCTCTCGCGCGGGAAAAAACCCGCGCTTTCCTCAGCCTGCCCCGCCCCCTCTGGCGCAGCTCCTGTCGTGGCCTTGTCTCATTTCCCCCATCCTCGAGCCTCCTCTCTCTCCAGCACCAGCGCCCACCGTCTCGTACGGCCTTCTCACCCGGTCCCTTTCCCCATCCCCATCCATCCCCCAGCCCGTGGAACATTTCCTGCCCGTGATTAACACCCTATGTACAACAAACATCAAGCATCCCCCCCACCCTCACAAACCCTCAGTTTGAGTCCAACTTTTCAGTTTGAATAAAGGTCCAAGCCTCCTCAGGTGTTCCAAAATAGTGATGTTGATCTTGTATGTGACCCACAATCGCGCTGGCTGCAGCATTCCGAATCTCACTCCTTTCCGGTGCAGCACCGCCTTGGCCCGGTTGAAACCCGCTCTCCTCTTTGCTACCTCCTGCTCCAGTCCGGGTATATTCGGATCTCCGCATTCTCCCAGCTGCTGCTCCGCTCTTTCTTGTCCCATTTCAAGACCCTCTCTCTGTCCGTGAAACGGTGAAACCTCACCACAATCGCCCTTGGCGGCTCATTAGCCTTGGGCCTCCTTGCCAGCACCTGGTGTGCCCCATCCAGCTCCAAAGACCTCGAAGGGGCCTCCGTGCCCATCATCGACTCGAGCATGGTGCTCGCATGTGCCCCAGCATCGGCCCCTCCACTCTTTGAGGGAGACCCAGGATTCTTTCTCCTCGACCTGTTCTCCAGGTCTTCGAATCTTCCCGCCCACCTCTTGTGCAGCGCCTCGTGCTCCTCCACTCTCACCGCCAGGCCCAAGATCTCCTCCTCATTCTCACTGACTTTTTTCTGCACCCCCTGGATCTTTACCTCATGGGCCTTCTGGGCCATCCCTAATCCTTCAATCGCCGACAGCATAGGCGCCAGCATCTCTTTCCGCAGCTCCTCAAAACAGCGCTTAATGAACTCTTGCAGCTCCGGCCCGCATTCCACTTTATCTCCGGCTGTCGCCATCTTGTTTTTCTTCCCTCGCTTCTCCCGCTGCTCCAACGGCGCTTTTTTGGCCGTTTCGCTTCTTGTCCGATCCATAAACAGTAAAGGGGGACCTCACGCTCTCCTTCCCACACGGAACGTCTTCAAAAAATTCCCGTTGGGGCTCTTCTAGAGAGCCCGAAAGTCCATGATTGCGGGAGCTGCCGAATCGTGCGGCTTAGCTCCGCATCGCCGCAACCGGAAAACGCCTTTGGACCTCTGACCTGATGAAGGTCTGGTCCTGGGCACTGTACCGTCTGCTCCTGGTGGCGATGGGTTTGCAATCCGGGTGAGGTTCGCAAACAGGGAAGGTGGGTCGAACTTAAGGGTCGCAAGGCCGCAGACAGTAAGGGGGGGCTATAGGGCCACCTAATTTAATGGTCAAGCTTTGCAAGTTACATTGGAAGTCCAACCCCAGGAGTGTAGCCGCGCAGAGGTGCGGCAGGACATAAAGGCGGAAATTGTTGAATTTCCTGCCTTGGACAGTGAGGTTTGCTAGGCAGAACCCCTTTATCTCCACTGAGTATGACCCGGAGGCCAGGGAGAGTCTTTGGTTTACAGGGTGGGTAACAAGTGAACAGCGCCTAACTGTGTCGGGGTGTATAAAGCTCTCCATGCTCCCAGAGTCGATCAGGCAAGACGTCTCGTGGCCGTTGATGAAGATCGTCGTCGTTGCTGTTGCGAGTGTCCGAGGTCGATTTTGGTCCAGCGTCACCGAGGCCAGATGGAGCAGTTGTGGGTTGTGATCGGGCAGCATGTAGTCGGCTGTGCTACGGGCCTGGGGCCCCATCCAAGATGGCGTCTCCCACAGATCGCACATGGTGGTCGGGGATGGACAAAATGGCGGCACCCATCCGTCCAGCGTGGCATCCGAGGGGCAAGATGTCCACGGCCGTGGGTCGGGCGTGGCCCTAGGATAGGGGGGTGGCGGTGAGTGCTGGCCGCCTGGGGCCGGATGGGAAGGTTGCTGCGGCGGTCCGGAGTCGTTGGAGGCCACGGCTCGTGCTTGGCAGAGCCCTACAAAATGGCCCTTCTTGCCGCACAGGCGGAGGTGCTTCGCCTGCCCGCAGAAGAAACAGCGGGGCCCGACGGAGTTAGCGGGCCATCTTACAGCGCAGGCCTGCGGGGACACGGGGAAGGTCAGTGGGGCTGCCGCTGCGGGAGGCCACGCAGCCCAGGGGGCCGCTGCGCAGTCGGGTGCATAGGACTGCGCATTTCTGGAGGCAACATCCGTGGACCCTGCCAGGGCCCGTGCTTCTCTCAGTCCCAAGGTGTCCTTTTCTAAAAGTCTTTGGCGGATCTCTGAAGAGCTCATACCTGCTACGAAGGCATCCCGGATTAGAAGTTCCGTGTGCTCGCTGCCCGAAACTTGCGGGCAGCCACAGTTTCTGCCCAGCACCAGTAGTGCACGGTAGAAGTCCTCCAGCGATTCCCCGGGGCTTTGTTGTCTAGTTGCAAGCAGGTGATGTCGTAGACCTGGTTTACAGGGCGTATATAATGTCCCTTTAACAGTTTGATCGCATCATCATAGTCCTCCGCCTCCTCGATGAGGGAGAAGATTCCAGGGCTGAATCTCGAGTGCAGGAGATGCAGTTTCTGTTCTGCTGAGGGGGTGTCTCCGGCCGTCTCGAGGTAGCCTTTAAAGCACGCCAGCCAGTGTTTAAATATCGCAGCCGAGTTCTCCGCGTGGGGGCTGAGTTGTAGACTCTCCGGCTTGATTCGGAGATCCATTCTTTCAGCTTCAGAGTAGTCTATTAAATTGATGCACGACCAATTAAACTCAAAGACGAGGTTGTATCATAACTGAAGGCTTTAATAGACTAGATCTGTTCCCCAGCAGCTTCGTTACAGAATGAGGGCTGCTGGGATGGCACCTGTTCTTATATCCCGCTTGTCAGGGCGGAGCCACATATCAAACAGCCAATGGTAAGCTGCTAGGCTTACCCAATGGTCTACAGCCTCTCGGGTACTGCAGTACCTGATACTACCACAGAGTGTATCTGTGCGAGAGTGTATCTGTGCGAGAGTGTATCTGTGCGAGAGTGTATCTGTGCGAGAGTGTATCTGTGCGAGAGTGTATCTGTGCGAGAGTGTATCTGTGCGAGAGTGATGTACCGTCAATTACCACGAGACGAGAATGGTGAAACAATCGAGACTTTATTGCGCAAGATGTTGTGCCTCCCGGAGCTGGAACCAGAATGGAATCAGCGCAGGAGAGCAGGAGAGCGGAGCCAGAAGGCAGGGATTTACCGTTGTATCTGTAATATACGGGCAGTGCCGTAATACATACTATCTACCACTAGTGGTGTCTACCACATTCACCCCCCCTGTTAAAAAGAATTCCGGCGGTGGTGACGAAAACATTACAAATTAAGTCTGTCGGGGGCTTTGACCCTCCGCCGCGATCTCCTCAGTCCTGGTAGTGATGTGGGTGCCGATGTGGTCACCTGCGACTCCGGGAGCGTGTTGTCCTCATCTTGGTCACCCCTGAGTGAATCCAGTGGGAGGATGGATCCCGCTGGTATGGGGGCTGCGGTGAGGTTCGCCGGTGGGAGGGTGGGTGGCGCAGCGATGAATGAGGGAACCGGGGGGTGGGGGCGGTGTCGGGTCGTGGGTGGGGACCCAGCGGGTGCCAGGTCCCGGAGGGAGACTGTGTCTTGGCGCCCGTTGGGGTGTGCATGTACGAGGTGGACTTTCTCGACCAAGCGGTCCGATTTATGGCTCCGCACATGCTTCCGGAGGAGGACTGGTCCAGGAACTGTCAGCCATATTGGGAGCGAGACCCCGGAGGTGGACTTCCTGGGGAAGGCAAACACACGTTCGTGTGGGGTCTCATTTGTGGCGGTGCAGAGGTGTGACCGGATGGAGTGGAGCGCGTCCGGGAGGACCTCCTGCCAGCGGGAGACCGGGAGATTTTTAGACCGTAGGGCAAGCAGGACGGCCTTCCAGACCGTCCCGTTCTAGCTGGAGCTGATCAGTTGTAGCTGATCATCCTGCTTAAGGCGATGCCCTTGCTGAGCAGGAACTGACGCAGCTCATCGCTCATGAACGAGGATCACTGATCGCTTTGGATGTAGGTGGGGAAACCGAACAGAGTGAAGATGCTGTGCAGGGATTTGATTACCGTGGCAGAAGTCATATCGGGGCATGGGATGGTGAAAGGGAACCGGGAGTACTCGTCAATTACGTTGAGGAAGTACACGTTGCGGTCGGTAGAGGGAGGGGCCCTTTAAAGTCCATGCTGAGGCATTCAAAGAGGCGGGAGGCCTTCACCAGATGCGCTCTATCTGGCCGGTAGAAGTGCGGCTTGCACTCTGCGCAGACTTGGCAGTCTCTGGTGACGGTCCTGACCTCCTCAATGGAGCAGCGCAGGTTGCGAGCCTTGACAAAATGGAAGAACTGGGTGACCCCTGGGTGGCAGAGGTCATAGTGGAGAGCCTGGAGTCGGTCCACTTGTGCGCTGGCACATGTACCGCGGGATAGGGCATCAGGAGAGCGAATCTCCTGCCGGCCAGGTAATGCCTCCGATGTCGCACAGCTTGCACAATGGCTTGGGCCTCCTTTTCGACAGAGGAATGCCGAATTTCGGAGGCATGGAAGGTGCGGTAAAAGAAGGCCACGCCTGGTTGAGGGTGGCAGCCAGAGCCACGTCCGATGCATCGCTCTCCACCTGAAAGGGGAGGGACTCATCGACCGCATGCATCGCAGCCTTGCCGATGTCCACCTTGATGTCTTTGAAGGCCTGGCGGGCCTCAGCCGTCAGGGGGAAAACTGTGGACTTGATGACTGGGCGGGCCTTGTCTGCATAATTAGGGACCCACTGGGCGTAATACGAGAAAAAAACCCAGGCATTGTTTCAGGGCCTTGGGGCAGTGGGGGAGAGGGAGTTCCAGGCGGGGGACGCATGTGGTCGGGGTCAGGCCCTAGGACTCCATTTTCCACTACGTCGCCAAGGATGGCTAAGCGGTTGGTGCGGAACACGCATTTCTCCTTATTGTATGTGAGGTTAAGGGGTTTGGCGGTATGGAGGAATTTTTGGAGGTTTGCTTTGTGGTCCTGCTGATCGTGGCCGCAGATGGTGACATTATCTAGGTACGGGAAGGTGGCCCACAGCCCGTACTGGTCAACCATTCGGTCCATCTCGCGCTGGAAGACCGAGACCCCATTGGTGACGCGAAGGGAATTCTGAGGAAGTGATAGAGGCGGCCATCTGCTTCGAACGCAGTGTATTGGCTCCTCCGGGTGGATGGGGAGCTGGTGGTAGGCAGACTTCAAGTCAACTGTAGAGAAGACTCGATACTGCGCAATCTGATTGACCATGTCAGATATGCGGGGGAGGGGGTACGTGTCTAGCTGCGTGTACCGATTGATGGTCTGACTGTAGTCAATGACCATCCTGTGCTTCTCCCCAGTCTTCACTACCACTACTTGAGCACTCATGGGGCTGTTGCTGGCCTCAATGATCCCCTCCCGCAGAAGCCGTTGGACCTCTGACCTGATGAAGGTCCTGCCCTGGGCACTGTACCGTCTGCTCCTAGTAGCGATGGGTTTGCAGTCCGGGGTGAGGTTCGCAATCAGAGAAGGTGGATTGACCTTACGGTTGGGAGGCTGCAGACGGTGAGGGGGGGTAGGGGTCTGCCAAATTTCAAAGTAAGGATTTGGAGATGGCACTGAAAATCCAGGCTGAGCAACAGGGCAGCGCAGAGGTGGGGGAGGACGTAGAGCCTGAAGTTGCGGAACTCTACACCCTGGACGGTGAGGGTCGCAATACAATACCCCCGGATTTCAATGAAATGGGATCCGGAGGCCAGGGAGATTTTCTGGGTGACTGGGTGTACCGTGAGGGAGCAGCGCCTTATCGTAGTGGGGTGGATGAAACTCTCTGTGCTCCCGGAGTCAAAGAGGCAGGTCGTCTTGTGCTCGTTGATCTTCACCGTCGTCATAGCGGTCGCGAGGTTGCGGGGCCGAGACTGATCCAGGGTGATAGAGGCGAGCTGCGGAAGATGTTAGGATGTCCCGGGCTGCTCAGCGGTGGCGGAGGTAGCAGTAGGCGGTGAACCGGGTTCCTGAAGCACGGTCCGAAATGGCGCCGAAGATGGCGGCACAGGGCGCGCATGGTGGGCGGCATCAAAGATGGCGGCACCCACGGGCCGCACATGGCTTGCGGTGGGGAAGATGGTGGCGCCCACGGGCTGCACGTGGTTTGCGGAGGAGAAGATGGTGGAGCCCCTGGGTCGCACGTTAGGGGTGTAGAAATCCCGGGCCTGGAAACAGCGGCGACCGACCGGGCCTGGCAAACAGAAACAAAGTGTCCTTTCTTCCCACACCCATTGCAGGTTGCATTCCGCCCCGGGCAGCGCTGCCTTGGGTGTTAGCTTTGTCCACAAAAATAACACTTGCGGCCCCCCAGAGTTGGCTGGCTGCCGTGCGGCGCAGGCTTGCGGTGAGCTGGAGTCGGCAGCTGGTGGTGCTCACGATGCCGCCGCGGGATCGGGGTGTGGGACTCCAGGTTACGGGAGGCCACTTCTCGTGAATTTGCAAGCTGCCTCGTCGCCGCAAGATCGAGGTTACTCCCTTCCAGTTGTCGCTGGCGAACGTACGTAGACTGCATGCCCGTGACATAAGCGTCTCTGATTAAATGTTTGGTGTGTTGGACTGCCGAAACTGCCTGGCAGTCACAATTCCTACCGAGGATCTGTAGGGCCCACAATAAATCATCCAGAGTCTCCCCGGGGAGTTGCCGACTCTTGGCCAGGAGGTGCCTGGCGTACACTTGGTTCACCGGTTTAACGTAATGTCCCTTTAGGAGCATCATCGCTTCTGAGTAGGCGGGTGCATCCCGGATGAGGGGGAAAATTTCAGGGCTCACCCGCGAATAGAGGACTTGGAGCTTCTGTGAGTCTGAGGGTTCTTTAATGGCTGCTCTGAGGTAGCCTTCGAAGCAGGCTAGCCAGTGGTCGAAGGTAGACATGGCGTTGGCTGCATGAGGGCTCAGCTGCAGGCGATCAGGCTTGATTAGGAGATCCATCTTTTAAAATCTTGTGCAATAAATTGATGTACCGTCAATTACAACGAGACGAGAATGGTGAAACAATCGAGGCTTTATTGCACAAGATGTTGTGCCTCCCGCAGCTGGAACCAGAATGGAATCAGCGCAGGAGAGCACACACTTTTATACGCCGCCTGCTGGGCGGAGGCAGGGATTTACCGTTGCACCTGTAATATACGGGCAGTGCCGTAATACATACAATATACCACTAGTGGTGTCTACCACAAGGTGTTTCTGTGTGAGTGTTTCGTTGCGGGAGTTTCTGTGCGGGTGTTTCTGTGCGTGTGTTTCTGTGCGTGTGTTTCTGTGCGTGTGTTTCTGTGCGTGTGTTTCTGTGCGAGTGCTTCTGTGCGAGTGCTTCTGTGCGAGTGCTTCTGTGCAAGAGTGCTTCTGTGTGGCTGTTTCTGTGCGGCTTGTAGCCATCTCAGATGGCCACCTGCAAAGGACCATGGGAATTATGGCCAACCCAGGACTCAGACACACTCAGAGCTTGTGTGTATTTGCAACCCAGATAGCTAGATGCGATCGAAACCCCCGCTCGTTTGCATTCTAATGGCCCATTTCCCCAGAACAAAAGGACTGTACTCAGGTAACCGATACAGGTACAGACTAACCGGCACCACTCCCTTTTCTGAGAACGCCCAAACAGCCAAAGTCAATGACCGCTCAGGACATGCCCAACCATCAAGGCACCCGCCCCATTATTGGCCAAAATCGAAGGCAGTGATCGAAGCCTGTCGAATTATTGGGTCCAAAGCTAAGGACCGCCCCAAAGAGTGCAAAATCCCAGAGGGATAAAAAAAGACACAGCCATGTGTTCGGTCTCTCTTGGCCCCGGCCTACACCTAAAACCAAGTGTAGCATTATGACCAGAAGACAAGTTCAAGACCAATGATCGCTACCAGACAGATGAACCCAGCAGAAACGAAGCCACTTCTTCTACCCGTCACACAAGATCCGAACAAAGGCCTTGTTCATCTGCAAAGAGCCGGTTGCCCTGAAGTTAAGTATAGGTTATTGTAGTTTAACTTGTATTGTTTTATGTTGCACGCCAAAGTAATCCTTGTGTGTAAATAAACTACCTTTAAACTTGAACTGACTAACTGGTTGTTTGGTCTTTGATCGATATCCGGTAAAGCCTTGTGGTGGTATCATTTGATACCTGGCGACTTTGAAAAGCAATATTATCATTAGTAACTGCCATATCTAGTTAATTTGGCAACATTATTGGTGACGCTGGTGGGATAGTATTCCACTCATTAAAAAGAGCAATATTATTGGTGACTCCGGTGCCGATTGGCAACATTATTGGCGACATCTGACGGGACTTGAATTAGGAGTGACTTTCCGAGAGAACCCACAAAACTCTGCATTAGAAATCCAATTGAGGAAAAGTGAAAGAAACCACAAATGTAAGGCCCGTATCGATCCAATCACCAAGATTCGGAAGTGTGTATTGACCTGCATGCGTACTAACAGGGATATAAGGTAAACTTGTTAGATTTTGCGTAAAACTATCGGGAGTATCGTGAACCGGAAAATAGTCTAGGCCATACCCGCTGTTCGAATCACTGCCTTATTCCCCCTGCCCCAAATTAACGGTAGGGAAAACAGAGATAATAGTAGCAATGGCCACAAAAGCAATGGAACACGTAATGAACCCACAGGAACCCGAGGTCGCAGCGACCAACAGTGCCCCATAGGGGAAAAAGAGTTGAGGAAGTATTTAAAGGGGAAAGGATGGCCCCTTTGGTCCGAGTTTTGTTCAAATGATGAGTCACTTCCAGGAAGCATAGGACAAACCGGGTGGGACAACCTAACTGAGGTACATAAGAAGAATGCAGCGAAAGTTCATAAGCCAATGGCAATAGTGTCCTGTTTGGCACAGTTGCGAGGCACAGAGGAGGTCGTGAGGACGCTCCGCAGACAGCTAGTTGAGGAAGAGGAGAAGAATGAGGGAAACTATAGTGAATGTGAAAAGATTAATGAGCAACTCCGGGAACAGTTGGCAGCTAAAGATAAAGAGATGGCTGATGTCAAACGGGCACACCAATCTTGTTTAGTTCACCTTAGCAGCTTTGAGACCCAGTACGATAAAGCCTACCAAGATACACAGCGTACAATTTTGGTATGAGAAGAGACAGAACAGCAGTTACCACAGTTAACAAGACAATGCACAGATTTAAAGGCAGCTTTACGAGCGCTCCAAAGCTCCACTACAGAACAAAGACAGAGCACAGTAGACCACGCGAAACGTAGACGAGAAATAAATAAGTTGCAGTCACTGCTGTCAGTGCAAAACGGATTCAGAGATACCTTAGGACAAGATTTAGATGAGGAGAATGGCCCCAATTGGCAAGAACTAAATGAAACCGCCCATAGATATGTGGAGGATACCGAAAATCACAATAGAGGCCCCCAGGCCCCGAAAAGGAAAGCACCCGCACCACCGACTGCACAGGCAGCACACACCCCCATGAATCCGGTCACCATACAGCGCAAATCAGCGGATCGGGATGGGCACCCCACGAACCATCACCCAATTGAGAGATGCCTGCGCCAAAACTGAACCATTCGAACCCACCGTAGACCCACATAATTTCATGAAGAGAGTACAACAGCAAACGGTTATGTACGGTCGAGATGAAAGGGAGGAAGTTAAGCTTATAGTCATGAGACTTGACCCGCCCGTTAGCTCAGCTTTACCAGAACCCTAGAATGTAGGAGGAGGAACCCTGCAGGAGATGAAAACGGCCATTTTAGATGTGATCGGGTACAACAAGGGAGACCCAGTAGAAGGTTTGAACCGTTGTAGGCAAAAAGTAGGGAGAGCATCCGACCGCATTTGCAGGACGCCTTTGGATCCATTTTAAAGCAGTATTTGGGGATTTGAACCTGCGCGCACTTAGATAATGATGACACAACCAAATGGGCCTGCACTTCAGTCTCCCACGCCACAGAAGAAGGTCAAAAAGCCTGTGTGAATTACGACCCCGCAGATGCCACACACAATGAAGTTTGGGTTTTAAAGCGACTCTCCAGAGCTTGGGAACAATCCCTACATCGGAAGGCAGATCAGTAAAAGGCAGAGGCGAATATGTACCCAGTCAGGACTAATCAGGACCCAGCATGGGTAAATGAGGGCAGACATGAAGGACAGCACCCCACAGCACAGGCATCACGAGGTTCCTATCATTGTGGACACATGGGACATTACGCCCGCGAATGCAGACAAAACCCCCCGAACCAGCAACGGCACCAGCAATCGAACGCCCCACCTAGGAACCATGTTAGGCCCATACATAGCATTAGCGCCTGAACAGATAATGCAGTAATCAACACCACAGATTGACGGTGGTCGGACTCCCCAACTTGGGTCTGCGACACATTGTGGGACAAATCAGGCAGACCAATAGTCACAGGCACAGTCCAGGGACATCCAGTAGAGTTCCTATGGGACACAGGAGGGTCCCGCACCCTTTAAACTCCTCCACAATGTTTCAGCACGACAAATGGCCCACCACAGACACCATCGCCATTAGTGGATTTACAGGACATGTGCAGCAGGGATACATTACAGCCCCCATGGATATTCAGATAGGAACCATAAACACCAGGCACCCCGTTGTTTTAGTCGCTGTTCTAGGAATCGACTTTATGAGCTCCCACAACCTTTCCTTTGACCCCGTGAATATGTGTGTATGGAAAATGGCCAAAACAGCGAGAGCCCCCGCTACGCTCACAGTAGGGGACTACGAACATAGGATTTGCTCAGTAGGAGACTATTGGTTTGATCCGCAAACAATTAGTACAGACTAGACAATTAGAGAGGCTCTCAGAAAACATAAAGTATCCTTTGCCCAACACAAGCACGATTGTGGGAAGATCCCAGGCATGGTCACAATTTCAGGTCCCGATCCCAAGCCCCAGAAACAATGCGGATTCCCACAGCAAGCCGAGGGCGAGATCTCAAAAGTCATCAATAGCTTACTAGATCAAGGAATAATTTGGCCCTTAGCCTCAACAAACAATGCCCCAATTTGGCCCGTAAAAAAACCCGACGGTTCATGGAGTTAACCATTGATACCGAGAGCTCAACAAGGTCACCCCATTAACAACCCCCACCATTGCCACGTGTCCCAAAACCATGCTCAAACAGGGAGTACACACGAAGTACTTTACACAGCTGGACATTAGCAATGGCTTCTGGTCCATTCCCTAAGATAAGGCTTGTCAATACAAGTCCGCGTTCACATTTCAAGGACAGCAGTATACGTGGACATGCCTCCCGCAAGGTTTCCACAACTCCCCCTCCATTTTTCACCGACAATTGGCCAACGGACTTTCCAAATTTTCCCGCCCCGAATGCTTTATACAGTATGTGGACGACTTACTCTGACAGACAGACCCAAAGGAAGAGCATGTTAAGCCTCTTTCAAAATTACTAGGTCTCTTCCGATCAATTGGATGCAAGGTTAACCCAAAAAAAGCCCAGATCCTAAAAGAAAAGGTCCTTTATTTAGGCACCATTATCACCCACACAAAGAGAGAGTTTGAACACAAACGAATTGAGTCAATAATTAAATTGCCCCTGCCCCACAATGTCACTGCACTCCGGTCATTCTTAGGATTAGTTGGATATTGTAGGAACCATATAGATGGTTTTGCCACAAAAGCAGCCCCATTCTCAAAGCTCCTGAAAGAGAACGCCCCATGGGAATGGCTTCCTCAGCACACGGACGCCATCGATGAATTACAATGCGCCCTAGGCACAGCTCCCGCTTTGCAAGTTCCAGACCTACACTCTCCCTATGCCATAGAAGTAGCAATCACCGAGCAAACCCTATCAGCAGTACTCCTACAGGAAAGACATGGCTGATTAGGACCCGTAGCCTATCCCTCACAAATTTTGGATCCCGTAGAGCAAGGATTTTCAGCCTGCGAATGGTACTTGCTCGCAGTCTTTTGGGCAGTACAGTATTTTGCATATATCACAGGCCTTAACCCCGTAACGATTTTAACCGAGCACACCCCAACTATTGTTAGTTGATAGGTTAAAGGATGGTTCAGTCAGCCAGATTAGAGCAGCTTGCTGGACACAGTTGTTACAAGGAAGGGACATTACAGATAAACGTACAAAGACCCACACATTTTTAGCAGACAACCTTCAGTATGCAGGAACCCCAAATTAGTGCCAGATCATTGCAGCCAAACACCACACAGGACCCGCTATTCCGAAGTCACTACACACACGAACAGGCATCAGAACCCAGAATCCCCAGACCGGACAACGCTTTAAAAATTTATGTAGACGGTTCCTCCACCATTGGGAATGGAAAGAGAATAACTGGTTGTGGAATTTATGTGGAAGACGCACAGGGACGCGCATTAGAGGAAATATCTTTAAAATTGCCCAGCCACCTAGGACCACAAGCAGCCGAATTAGCAGCTATAGCATATGTAGTGCAGCACCCAGATTCCTTTCCGACCCCAGCGGACATTCGGACAGTTTTTTGTCTGCAATAGTTTGACAGAATTCCTGCCCCTGTGGGAATCTCGTGGATTCGTATCCGCTGATGGTAAACCCCTACCCTCACCCCCATTGTTGAAGCATATCCTTAAGACAGCAAAAGACGGCACATATGGCATAATCAAAGTGAGAAGCCATCATCGTTCCTCCCCACCCGGTAATGTGAAGGCAGACGCCTGAGCCAAGTCAGGATCACGCCACGGACACTTTTGGCAACCCCTGAAAGTGAACCGATACACACAGTCCAGGTTTCACAGACCAATATCGAAGATTTAGCCCAGGCTCAAATGGCAGATGACACTCTTAAGCAAGTTTTAGACGGTAACTTCCCAGCCCCCTACAACAAATTCAAGGACTTACTGACGGTACAGGACAGTATAGTTTTGAAAAATGGAATTTATGTGGTCCCCACCCAGGACAGAAACCAGATAATTTGCCAGTTTCATGACGGACATGGCCATCAGGGGATAGACAATACCATTGCCCATTGAAGACCTTTGTGCTGGTGGCCCGATTTAAAAGCAGACGTCATGCATTATGTTGAGAATTGTTTAATCTGTGCACAGAACAACCCTGGAAGGTACTCCAAGAGAGGACAATTGAGACACACCCGACCTGTTAATGGCCTGTGGTGAATGTATTCACCATAATGCATGCATGATACCATAACCTGTGACCTATGACCTGGAAGTGGTGATATGAACTGCTTCCAGGTACTGTACTGTAACCCCGGTATGGCTCCGCCTCTGGCTCCGCCTCTGGCTCCGCCCACACCGGGGCATATATAGGCCGGCCTCTTGTGGGCGGCATTCATCTGTACTACTGACTCTGGCTAGGCAAGTTCATGACTAATAAAGCCTTATGTTCACTCGCTCTCGCTGCCTCTCTGTGGATTGAAGGTACATCATGGCCCATGGACAAATTTACAGCTCAACTACATTGGTCCCCTTCCCCGCTTCAGAAATGGCTTTAAATATGTATTAGTAGTAATCGACACCTGTACAAAATGGGTAGAAGCATTTCCCTCCCGGCTGAACACAGCAAAAGCCACAGCTATGATTTTGATCCAACAGATATTTACACGCTGGGGTCTTCCCCGCAGCATTGAGGCAAACAGAGGTTCCTATTTCACCGGCAGAGTCATGCAAAATGTCCTAACGATTTTTGGAATCAAACAAAAATTTCACATAGGGTATCACCCCCAATCCAGCGGCATTGTTGAACGAATGAATCGCACCTTGAAAGTTAAAGAAATGGTGCAACAGCATAACACCACATGGGACACAGTCCTACCATTCACCCTTATGTTTATTAGGAACACAGTATTCGGTTCCACAGGTTTCATCCCCTACACTCTCATGACCGGACGGCCCATGAAAGGAACTGAATATTTATTAGGTCTCGCTTTGGCAAGCCCCACAGTCACCGCCCTCATCCATGAAAAAGCAGTCCAACAAGTCACAGAAAATATTAAAGCAGCACAGCTGGCTGCAGCTGTCCGACTAGGCGCTAGGAAAAAACAGAGTAAGGCCTGCTTTGATAAATCAGTCCACCCGGTAGAATATACAGTCAGTCAGCAAGTGATGGATTCCCTGTACAATCCCAGTTCGTTCCTCTCCCCTAAATTTGCAGGACCCTACTCCATTTCGGACAAAGTGAGCCCCTTTGAGTGCAATATAACGTACCCCAATGGTAAAACTGGTTGGTTCCACATCAACCAGCTCAAAGACTATGGGACCCAATGTAGCCACTCCCACCACATCTCCCTGGCAATAGCAGACGATTCCACCCCGCCCATCAACATCCTAGTCCAACCCTCCCCAGCCATGACAGCATGTCCACGCCCACAGACCCGACCTTGTCTCCGACCACAAGTACGACTTTCCACCTTGAGCTTGATTCAGATGATAGCGCCAGCCTCCCCGAATTGACCACGATCAGTGACCACTGGTATAACCTCCCCGGCTCCAGTCACTCCAGCCCCTGGAACCACGACAAGGACATGTTTGGCCCCCAATATCCCCTTACACAGCCAGAGCCACCACCACCGCCAGACAACACTAATTTGCCCTTCACTGCCACCGCCCCTACGCCTCATGACAAACGAACCCCTCTTTGGCACCGCAACAACTTTTGTAGATTGGGAAGACATGACGATTCGGATTCCACGATGGCAGACGCGGGCACGGCACAAAAACGCCAGACATGAGTCTTGCAACCGGGAGATGGTGACGATTCCGAATCTGACTCCTGTTACGGTAACCCTTTTATAATGCTTTTCGATACAGAACCCTGAGGTGTCCAGATGATGAGAAAAAGGAGCCGCATAAGAATTTTGGTGTTCTATTTACTGATGGACCCTGCCCGCTTTTTATTTCCTCCTTTTTTTCTTATTGCTACATGGTTTTAATTAATGTTGGCCTGACACCCAATTTCTTAATACAGTCATAGTTACTCTTCCGACGCCACTCCAATGGCCGTTAAAGGAACAATTGTGGTATCTCACATGTGTTACAAATTCTTTCCGCTCATTTCGGTCACCCAGGTAGCGGAGGAACGGCACTAATCCCTGCCCTGCCTGAGGACCCCAAATGCACCCAGTCAGTTGAGCTCGGGTATTGGAGCAACGTCACTGATCACCGCCCTACACACTTTGGACTGTCTTGGGCAGGTCTTAGTTTTCCCTTCTCTGCTCTTTCATTGTGGTTTAAAGAATGCCCTTTGCCACTGTCTGTACACTTATCTCTTTACCTTCCCCGACCCTTTGGTCGCTTCCCCACCAGCTATTTACATGTTTGACACACTTGGTTGCCACATATATGCTGCTATACGCGAACTACCTCTGGACCCTGGGACGAAGAAACTTTATATGACTGGCCACCCTAAAATTCGGCTAGTTAAGATAAGCCTCAACCTCCAATGGTTGTGATTTGAGAAAGACCGGTCAAATAAATTGTCCGCCCACCCCAAGCATCGACCACAGGCTGCAAGATTCTCTGCACTTGAAAGGAAATTTTTTTCTCGCATGTCACATGTACTCATGTGACCGATACAGATGCAGACTAACCGGCGCCACTCCCTTTGCTAAGAAAGCCCAACAGTCATTGACCACTTAGGACACGCCCAGTCATCAAGGCACCCGCCCCATTATTGGCCAAATTCGAAAGCACTAAACGAAGCCTGTCGAATTATTGGGTCCAAAGCTAAGGACCGCCCCAAAGAGTGCAAAATCCCAGTGGGATAAAAAGAGACACAGCCATGTGTTCGGTCTCTCTTGACCCCGGCCTACGCCTAAAACCAAGTGTAGCATTACGACCAGAAGACAAGTTCAAGACCAACGATTGCTACCAGACGGATGAGCCCAGCAGAAACGAAGCCACTTCTTCTACCCAGCCACGCAAAATCCAAACAAATGCCTTGTTCATCTGCAAAAGAGCTGGTTGCCTGAAGTTAAGTATAGGTTATTGTAGTTGTTAGGTGTAGTTTAACTTGTAGTGTTTTATGTTGCATGTTGAAGTAATCCTTGTGTCAATAAACTATCTTTGAACTTGAACTGACTAACTGGTTGTTTGGTCTTTGATCGATATCCGGTAAAGCCGTGTGGTGGTATCATTTGATACCTGGCGACTCTGAAAAGCAATATTATCATTAATAACTGCCCTATCTAGTTAACTAGGCAACATTATTGGTGACGCTGGTGGGATACTATTTCACTCATTAAAATGAGCAACATTATTGGTGACTCCGGTGCCGGTTGGCAACAGTAGTTTCCGTGCGAGTGTTTCTGTGCGTGCGTTTCTGTGTGGGTGTTTCTTTGCGGGTGTTTCTGTGCGAGTGTTTCTGTGCGAGTGTTTCTGTGCGAGTGTTTCTGTGCGAGTGTTTCTGTGCAAGTGTTTCTGTGCAAGTGTTTCTGTGCAAGTGTTTCTGTGCGAGTGATTCTTTGCGAGTGTTTCTGTGCGAGTGTTTCTGTGCGAGAGTTTCTGTGCGGGTGTTTCGTTGCAGGTGTTTCTGTGCGAGTGATTCTTTGCGGGTGTTTCTGTGCGAGTGTTTCTGTGCGAGTGTTTCTTTGTGAGTGTTTCCGTGCGGGTGTTTCTGTGCGAGTGTTTCTGTGCGAGTGTTTCTGTGCAGGGTGTTTTGTGCGGGTGTTTCTGTGAGAGTGTTTCTTCGCGGGTGTTTCTGCGTGTATTTCTGCGCGAGTGCTTCTGTGCGTGAGTGTTTCTGTGCTAGAGTGTTACTGTGCGAGTGTTTCTTTGCGAGTGTTTCTGTGCGAGTGTTTCTGTGCGAGAGTGTTTCTGTGCAAGAGTGTTACTGTGCGAGTGTTTCTTTGTGAGAGTGTTTCTGTGTGAGAGTGTTTCTGTGCAAGAGTGCTTCTGTGCAGGTGTTTCTGTGCGAGTGTGTTTCTGTGTGAGAGTGTTTCTGTGCAAGAGTGCTTCTGTGCTGGAGTGTTACTGTGCGAGTTTTTCTTTGCGAGAGTGTTTCTGTGCGAGAATGTTACTGTGCAAGAGTGTTACTGTGCGAGTGTTTCTGTGCGAGAGTGTTTCTGTGCGAGAGTGTTTCTGTGCGAGTGTGTTTCTGTGAGAGAGTGTTTCTGTGAGAGAGTGTTTCTGTGCGAGAGTGTTTCTGTGCGAGAGTGTTTCTGTGCAAGTGTTTCTGTGCCAGAGTGTTTCTTTGCTGGTGTTTCTGTGCATGTGTTTCTGTGCGAGAATGTTTCTGTGCGAGAGTGTTTCTGTGCGAGAGTGTTTCTGTGCGAGTGTGTTTCTGTGAGAGAGTGTTTCTGTGAGAGAGTGTTTCTGTGAGAGAGTGTTTCTGTGCGAGAGTGTTTCTGTGCGAGAGTGTTTCTGTGCGAGAGTGTTTCTGTGCAAGTGTTTCTGTGCCAGAGTGTTTCTTTGCTGGTGTTTCTGTGCATGTGTTTCTGTGCGAGAATGTTTCTGTGCGAGAGTGTTTCTGTGCTAGAGTGTTTCTGTGCTAGAGTGTTTCTGTGCTAGAGTGTTTCTGTGCGAGTGTGTTTTAGTGCGAGTGTGTGTCTATGCGAGAGTGTGTCTGGGCGAGTGCTTCTGTGCGAGAGTATTTCTGTGCGAGAGTGTTTCTGTGCGAGAGTGTTTCTGTGCGAGAGTGTTTCTGTGCTAGAGTGTTTCTGTGCTAGAGTGTTTCTGTGTGAGTGCTTCTGTGCTTGAGTGTTTCTGTGCGGGGGTTTCTGTGCGAGTGTTTCAGTACGGGGATTTCTGTGTGAGTGTTTCTGTGCGGGTGTTTCTGTGCGAGGTGTTTCTGTGAGGGTGTTTCTGTGTGAGTGTTTCATTGTGGGGTTTCCTCTGCGGGTGTTTCTTTGCCGGTGTATTTCTGTGTGGGGTGTTTCTGTGCGGGTGTTTCTGTGTGGGGTGTTTCTGTGCAGGTATTTCTGTGCGGGTGTTCCAGTGCGAGTGTTTCAGTGCGAGTGTTTCTGTGCAGGTGTTTCTGTGCCAGTGTTTCTGTGCGGGTGTTTCCGAGCGGGTGTTTCTGTGCCAGTGTTTCTGTGCGGGTGTTTCTGTGCGAGTGTTTCTGTGCGAGTGTTTCTGTGCGAGTGTTTCTTTGTGGGGTTTTCTGTGCTGGTGTTTCTGTGCGGGTGTTTCTGTGCCAGTGTTTCTGTGCCAGTGTTTCTGTGCCAGTGTTTCTGTGCCAGTGTTTCTGTGCGGGTGTTTTTTTGTGGGGTTTTCTGTGCGGGTGTTTCTGTGCGAGTGTTTCTGTGCGACTGTTCCTTTGCGAGTATTTCTGTGCGAGTGTTTCTGTGCGGGTGTTTCTCTGCGGGTGTTTCTGTGTGGGTGTGTTTCTGTGTGGGGTGTTTCTTTGCGGGTGTTTCTGTGCGACTGTTCCTTTGCGAGTATTTCTGTGCCAGTGTTTCTGTGCGGGTGTTTCTGTGTGGGGTGTTTCTGTGTGGGGTGTTTCTGTGCGGGTGTTTCTGTGCGGGTGTTTCTGTGCAGGTGTTTCAGTGTGAGTGTTTCAGTGCGAGTGTTTCTGTGCGAGTGTTTTTTTGTGGGGTTTTCTGTGCTGGTGTTTCTGTGCGGGTGTTTCTGTGCGGGTGTTTCTGTGCGGGTGTTTCTGTGCGGGTGTTTCTGTGCGGGTGTTTCTGTGCGGGTGTTTTTTTATGGGGTTTTCTGTGCGGGTGTTTCTGTGCGGGTGTTTCTGTGCGGGTGTTTCTGTGCGGGTGTTTCTGTGCGGGTGTTTCTGTGCGGGTGTTTCTGTGTGGGTGTTTCTGTGCGGGTGTTTCTGTGCGGGTGTTTCAGTGCGGGTGTTTCTGTGCGAGTATTTTATTGTGGGTTTTTCTGTGCTGGTGTTTCTGTGCGGGTGTTTCAGTGCGGGTGTTTCTGTGCGGGTGTTTCTGTGCGGGTGATTTTGTGGGGTTTTCTGTGCGGGTGTTTCTGTGTGGGTGTTTCTGTGTGGGTGTTTCTGTGTGGGGTTTTCTGTGTGGGGTGTTTCTGTGCGGGTGTTTCAGTGCGGGTGTTTCTGTGTGGGTGTTTCTGTGCCAGTGTTTCTGTGCGGGTGTTTTTTTGTGGGGTTTTCTGTGCGGGTGTTTCTGTGCGGGTGTTTCTATGTGGGTGTTTCTGTGCGGGTGTTTCTGTGCGGGTGTTTCTGTGCGAGTGTTTCTTTGTGGGGATTTCAGTGCGGGTGTTTCTGTGTGGTTGTTTCTCTGCGGGAGTTTCTATGCGGGTGTGTTTCTGTGTGGGGTGTTTCTGTGTGGGGTGTTTCTGTGTGGGGTGTTTCTGTGCGTGTGTTTCTGTGCGGGTGTTTCTGTGCGGGTGTTTCTGTGCGAGAGTGTTTCTGTGCGAGAGTGTTTCTGTGAGAGAGTGTTTCTGTGAGAGAGTATTTCTGTGCGAGAGTGTTTCTGTGCGAGAGTGTTTCTGTGCGAGAGTGTTTCTGTGCATGTGCTTCTGTGCAAGTGTTTCTGTGCGAGTGCTTCTGTGCGAGTGCTTCTGTGCGAGTGTTTCTGTGCGGGTGTTTCTGTGCGGGTGTTTCTGTGCGAGTGTTTCAGTGCGGGTGTTTCAGTGCGGGTGTTTCTGTGCGGGTGTTTCTGTGCGGGTGTTTCAGTGCGGGTGTTTCTGTGCGGGTGTTTCTGTGCGGGTGTTTCAGTGCGGGTGTTTCTGTGCCAGTGTTTCTGTGCGGGTGTTTCTGTGCGAGTGTTTCTGTGCGGGTGTTTCTGTGCGGGTGTTTCTGTGCGGGTGTTTCTGTGCGGGTGATTTTGTGGGGTTTTCTGTGCGGGTGTTTCTGTGTGGGTGTTTCTGTGTGGTGTTTCTGTGTGGGTGTTTCTGTGTGGGTGTTTCTGTGTGGTGTTTCTGTGTGGGTGTTTCTGTGCCAGTGTTTCTGTGCGGGTGTTTTTTTGTGGGGTTTTCTGTGCGGGTGTTTCTGTGCGGGTGTTTCTGTGTGGGTGTTTCTGTGCGGGTGTTTCTGTACGGGTGTTTCTGTGCGAGTGTTTCTTTGTGGGGATTTCAGTGCGGGTGTTTCTGTGTGGTTGTTTCTCTGCGGGAGTTTCTATGCGGGTGTGTTTCTGTGTGGGGTGTTTCTGTGTGGGGTGTTTCTGTGCGTGTGTTTCTGTGCGGGTGTTTCTGTGCGGGTGTTTCTGTGCGAGAGTGTTTCTGTGCGAGAGTGTTTCTGTGCGAGTGTGTTTCTGTGAGAGAGTGTTTCTGTGCGAGAGTGTTTCTGTGAGAGAGTGTTTCTGTGCGAGAGTGTTTCTGTGCGAGAGTGTTTCTGTGCGAGAGTGTTTCTGTGCATGTGCTTCTGAGCAAGTGTTTCTGTGCGAGTGCTTCTGTGCGAGTGTTTCTGTGCGGGTGTTTCTGTGCGGTGTTTCTGTGCGAGTGTTTCTGTGCGGGTGTTTCTGTGCCAGTGTTTTTGTGCGGGTGTTTCTGTGTGGGTGTTTCTGTGCGAGTGTGTTTCTGTGAGAGAGTGTTTCTGTGCGAGAGTGTTTCTGTGCGAGAGTGTTTCTGTGCGAGAGTGTTTCTGTGCATGTGCTTCTGTGCGGGTGTTTCTGTGCGAGTGCTTCTGTGCGAGTGTTTCTGTGCGGGTGTTTCTGTGCGGGTTTTTCTGTGCGAGTGTTTCTGTGCGGGTGTTTCTGTGCCAGTGTTTCTGTGCGGGTGTTTCTGTGTGGGTGTTTCTGTGCGGGTGTTTCTGTGCGGGTGTTTCTGTGTGGGTGTTTCTGTGCGGGTGTTTCTGTGCGGGTGTTTCTGTGTGGGTGCTTCTGTGCGGGTGTTTCTGTGCGTGTGTTTCTGTGCGGGTGTTTCTGTGCGGGTGTTTCTGTGCCAGTGTTTTTTTGTGGGGTTTTCTGTGCGGGTGTTTCTGTGCGGGTGTTTCTGTGCGGGTGTTTCTGTGCGGGTGTTTCTGTGCGGGTGTTTCTCTGCGGGTGTTTCTGTGCGGGTGTTTCTGTGCGGGTGTTTCTGTGCGGGTGTTTCTGTGCCAGTGTTTCTGTGCGGGTGTTTCAGTGCGGGTGTTTCAGTGCGGGAGTTTCAGTGCGGGTGTTTCTGTGCGGGTGTTTCTGTGCGGGTGTTTTTGTGCGGGTGTTTCTGTGCGGGTGCTTCTGTGCCAGTGTTTTTTTGTGGGGTTTTCTGTGCTGGTGTTTCAGTGCGGGTGTTTCTGTGCGGGTGTTTCTGTGCGGGTGTTTCTGTGCAGGTGTTTCTGTGTGGGTGCTTCTGTGCCAGTGTTTCTGTGCCAGTGTTTCTGTGCGAGTGTTTCTGTGCGGGTGTTTCTGTGCGGGTGTTTCAGTGCGGGTGTTTCTGTGCCAGTGTTTCTGTGCGGGTGTTTCTGTGCGGGTGTTTCTGTGCGGGTGTTTCTTTGTGGGCTTTTCTGTGCTGGTGTTTCTGTGCGGGTGTTTCTGTGTTGGTGTTTCTGTGCCAGTGTTTCTGTGCGGGTTTTTCTGTGTAGGGTGTTTCTGTGTGGGGTGTTTCTGTGCGGGTGTTTCTGTGCGGGTGTTTCTGTGCAGGTGTTTCAGTGTGAGTGTTTCAGTGCGAGTGTTTCTGTGCGAGTGTTTTTTTGTGGGGTTTTCTGTGCTGGTGTTTGTGTGCGAGTGTTTCTGTGCGGGTGTTTCTGTGCGGGTGTTTTTTTGTGGGGTTTTCTATGCTGGTGTTTCTGTGCGGGTGTTTCTGTGCGGGTGTTTCTGTGCGGGTGTTTCTGTGCGGGTGTTTCTGTGCGGGTGTTTCTATGCGGGTGTTTCTGTGCGAGTATTTTTTTGTGGGTTTTTCTGTGCTGGTGTTTCTGTACGGGTGTTTCTGTGCTGGTGTTTCTGTGCGGGTGTTTCTGTGCGGGTGTTTCTGTGCGGGTGTTTCTGTGCGGGTGTTTCTGTGCGAGTATTTTTTTGTGGGTTTTTCTGTGCTGGTGTTTCTGTGCGGGTGTTTCAGTGCGGGTGTTTCTGTGCGGGTGTTTCTGTGCGGGTGATTTTGTGGGGTTTTCTGTGCGGGTGTTTCTGTGTGGGTGTTTCTGTGTGGTGTTTCTGTGTGGGTGTTTCTGTGCCAGTGTTTCTGTGCGGGTGTTTTTTTGTGGGGTTTTCTGTGCGGGTGTTTCTGTGCGGGTGTTTCTGTGTGGGTGTTTCTGTGCGGGTGTTTCTGTGCGGGTGTTTCTGTGCGGGTGTTTCTGTGTGGGTGTTTCTGTGCGGGTGTTTCTGTGCGGGTGTTTCAGTGCGGGTGTTTCTGTGCAAGTGTTTCTGTGCGGGTGTTTCTGTGACAGTGTTTCTGTGCGGGTGTTTCTGTGCGGGTGTTTCTGTGCGGTTGTTTCTGTGTGGGTGTTTCTGTGCGGGTGTTTCTGTGCGGTTGTTTCTGTGACAGTGTTTCTGTGCGGGTGTTTCTGTGCGGGTGTTTCTGTGCGGGTGTTTCTGTGTGGGTGTTTCAGTGCGGGTGTTTCTGTGCGGGTGTTTCTGTGACAGTGTTTCTGTGCGGGTGTTTCTGTGCGGGTGTTTCTGTGCGGGTGTTTCTGTGCGGGTGTTTCTGTGTGGGTGTTTCTGTGCGGGTGTTTCTGTGCGGGTGTTTCTGTGTGGGTGTTTCTGTGCGGGTGTTTCTGTGACAGTGTTTCTGTGCGGGTGTTTCTGTGCGGGTGTTTCTGTGCGGTTGTTTCTGTGCGGGTGTTTCTGTGCGGGTGTTTCTGTGCGGGTGTTTCTGTGCGGGTGTTTCTGTGCGGGTGTTTCTGTGCGGGTGTTTCTGTGACAGTGTTTCTGTGCGGGTGTTTCTGTGCGGGTGTTTCTGTGTGGGTGTTTCTGTGACAGTGTTTCTGTGCGGGTGTTTCTGTGACAGTGTTTCTGTGCGGGTGTTTCTGTGCGGGTGTTTCTGTGCGGGTGTTTCCGTGCGGGTGTTTCTGTGCGGGTGTTTCTGTGACAGTGTTTCTGTGCGAGTGTTTCTGTGCGGGTGTTTCTGTGCGGTTGTTTCTGTGCGCGTGTTTCTGTGCGGGTGTTTCTGTGCAAGTGTTTCTGTGCGGGTGTTTCTGTGACAGTGTTTCTGTGCGGGTGTTTCTGTGCGGGTGTTTCTGTGCGGTTGTTTCTGTGTGGGTGTTTCTGTGCGGGTGTTTCTGTGCGGGTGTTTCTTTGTGGGTTTTTCAGTGCGGGTGTTTCTGTGCGGGTGTTTCTGTGCGGGTGTTTCTGTGTGGGTGTTTCTGTGCGGGTGTTTCTGTGCGAGTGTTTCTTTGTGGGGATTTCAGTGCGGGTGTTTCTGTGTGGTTGTTTCTCTGCGGGAGTTTCTATGCGGGTGTGTTTCTGTGTGGGGTGTTTCTGTGTGGGGTGTTTCTGTGCGTGTGTTTCTGTGCGGGTGTTTCTGTGCGGGTGTTTCTGTGCGAGAGTGTTTCTGTGAGAGAGTGTTTCTGTGCGAGAGTGTTTCTGTGCGAGAGTGTTTCTGTGCGAGAGTGTTTCTGTGCGAGAGTGTTTCTGTGCATGTGCTTCTGTGCAAGTGTTTCTGTGCGAGTGCTTCTGTGCGAGTGCTTCTGTGCGAGTGTTTCTGTGCGGGTGTTTCTGTGCGGGTGTTTCTGTGCGAGTGTTTCAGTGCGGGTGTTTCAGTGCGGGTGTTTCTGTGCAGGTGTTTCTGTGCGGGTGTTTCTGTGCCGGTGTTTCTGTGCGGGTGTTTCTGTGCGAGTGTTTCTGTGCGGGTGTTTCTGTGCGGGTGTTTCTGTGCGGGTGTTTCTGTGCGGGTGATTTTGTGGGGTTTTCTGTGCGGGTGTTTCTGTGTGGGTGTTTCTGTGTGGTGTTTCTGTGTGGGTGTTTCTGTGCCAGTGTTTCTGTGCGGGTGTTTTTTTGTGGGGTTTTCTGTGCGGGTGTTTCTGTGCGGGTGTTTCTGTGCGGGTGTTTCTGTGCGGGTGTTTCTGTGCGGGTGTTTCTGTGCGGGTGTTTCTGTGCGGGTGTTTCTGTGCGGGTGTTTCTGTGCGGGTGTTTCTGTGCGGGTGTTTCTGTGCGGGTGTTTCTGTGCGGGTGTTTCAGTGCGGGTGTTTCTGTGCAAGTGTTTCTGTGCAAGTGTTTCTGTGCGGGTGTTTCTGTGACAGTGTTTCTGTGCGGGTGTTTCTGTGACAGTGTTTCTGTGCGGTTGTTTCTGTGTGGGTGTTTCTGTGCGGGTGTTTCTGTGCGGTCGTTTCTGTGCGGGTGTTTCTGTGCGGGTGTTTCTGTGCGGGTGTTTCTGTGCGGGTGTTTCTGTGCGGGTGTTTCTGTGCGGGTGTTTCTGTCACAGTGTTTTTGTGCGGGTGTTTCTGTGCGGGTGTTTCTGTGCGGGTGTTTCTGTGTGGGTGTTTCTGTGACAGTGTTTCTGTGCGGGTGTTTCTGTGCGGGTGTTTCTGTGCGGTTGTTTCTGTGCGGGTGTTTCTGTGCGGGTGTTTCTGTGCGGTTGTTTCTGTGCGGGTGTTTCTGTGCGGGTGTTTCTGTGCGGGTGTTTCTGTGCGGGTGTTTCTGTGCGGGTGTTTCTGTGCGGGTGTTTCTGTGACAGTGTTTCTGTGCGGGTGTTTCTGTGCGGGTGTTTCTGTGTGGGTGTTTCTGTGACAGTGTTTCTGTGCGGGTGTTTCTGTGACAGTGTTTCTGTGCGGGTGTTTCTGTGCGGGTGTTTCTGTGCGGGTGTTTCTGTGCGGGTGTTTCTGTGCGGGTGTTTCTGTGACAGTGTTTCTGTGCGAGTGTTTCTGTGCGGGTGTTTCTGTGCGGGTGTTTCTGTGCGCGTGTTTCTGTGCGGGTGTTTCTGTGCAAGTGTTTCTGTGCGGGTGTTTCTGTGACAGTGTTTCTGTGCGGGTGTTTCTGTGCGGGTGTTTCTGTGCGGTTGTTTCTGTGTGGGTGTTTCTGTGCGGGTGTTTCTGTGCGGGTGTTTCTTTGTGGGTTTTTCAGTGCGGGTGTTTCTGTGCGGGTGTTTCTGTGCGGGTGTTTCTGTGTGGGTGTTTCTGTGCGGGTCTTTCTGTGCGAGTGTTTCTTTGTGGGGATTTCAGTGCGGGTGTTTCTGTGTGGTTGTTTCTCTGCGGGAGTTTCTATGCGGGTGTGTTTCTGTGTGGGGTGTTTCTGTGTGGGGTGTTTCTGTGCGTGTGTTTCTGTGCGGGTGTTTCTGTGCGGGTGTTTCTGTGCGAGAGTGTTTCTGTGCGAGAGTGTTTCTGTGCGAGTGTGTTTCTGTGAGAGAGTGTTTCTGTGAGAGAGTGTTTCTGTGCGAGAGTGTTTCTGTGCGAGAGTGTTTCTGTGCGAGAGTGTTTCTGTGCATGTGCTTCTGTGCAAGTGTTTCTGTGCGAGTGCTTCTGTGCGAGTGCTTCTGTGCGAGTGTTTCTGTGCGGGTGTTTCTGTGCGGGTGTTTCTGTGCGAGTGTTTCAGTGCGGGTGTTTCAGTGCGGGTGTTTCTGTGCGGGTGTTTCTGTGCGGGTGTTTCTGTGCCAGTGTTTCTGTGCGGGTGTTTCTGTGCGAGTGTTTCTGTGCGGGTGTTTCTGTGCGGGTGTTTCTGTGCGGGTGTTTCTGTGCGGGTGATTTTGTGGGGTTTTCTGTGCGGGTGTTTCTGTGTGGGTGTTTCTGTGTGGTGTTTCTGTGTGGGTGTTTCTGTGCCAGTGTTTCTGTGCGGGTGTTTTTTTGTGGGGTTTTCTGTGCGGGTGTTTCTGTGCGGGTGTTTCTGTGCGGGTGTTTCTGTGCGGGTGTTTCTGTGCGGGTGTTTCTGTGCGGGTGTTTCTGTGCGGGTGTTTCTGTGCGCGTGTTTCTGTGCGGGTGTTTCTGTGCGGGTGTTTCAGTGCGGGTGTTTCTGTGCAAGTGTTTCTGTGCAAGTGTTTCTGTGCGGGTGTTTCTGTGACAGTGTTTCTGTGCGGGTGTTTCTGTGCGGGTGTTTCTGTGCGGTTGTTTCTGTGTGGGTGTTTCTGTGCGGGTGTTTCTGTGCGGTTGTTTCTGTGACAGTGTTTCTGTGCGGGTGTTTCTGTGCGGGTGTTTCTGTGCGGGTGTTTCTGTGCGGGTGTTTCTGTGCGGGTGTTTCTGTGCGGGTGTTTCTGTCACAGTGTTTTTGTGCGGGTGTTTCTGTGCGGGTGTTTCTGTGCGGGTGTTTCTGTGTGGGTGTTTCTGTGACAGTGTTTCTGTGCGGGTGTTTCTGTGACAGTGTTTCTGTGCGGGTGTTTCTGTGCGGGTGTTTCTGTGCGGGTGTTTCTGTGACAGTGTTTCTGTGCGGGTGTTTCTGTGCGGGTGTTTCTGTGCGGGTGTTTCTGTGCAAGTGTTTCTGTGCGGGTGTTTCTGTGCGGGTGTTTCTGTGCGGGTGTTTCTGTGCGGGTGTTTCTGTGCGGGTGTTTCTGTGCGGTTGTTTCTGTGCGGGTGTTTCTGTGCGGGTGTTTCTGTGCGGGTGTTTCTTTGTGGGTTTTTCAGTGCGGGTGTTTCTGTGCGGGTGTTTCTGTGCGGGTGTTTCTGTGTGGGTGTTTCTGTGCGGGTGTTTCTGTGCGAGTGTTTCTTTGTGGGGATTTCAGTGCGGGTGTTTCTGTGTGGTTGTTTCTCTGCGGGAGTTTCTATGCGGGTGTGTTTCTGTGTGGGGTGTTTCTGAGGGGTGTTTCTGTGCGTGTGTTTCTGTGCGGGTGTTTCTGTGCGGGTGTTTCTGTGCGAGAGTGTTTCTGTGCGAGAGTGTTTCTGTGCGAGTGTGTTTCTGTGAGAGAGTGTTTCTGTGCGAGAGTGTTTCTGTGCGAGAGTGTTTCTGTGCGAGAGTGTTTCTGTGCGAGAGTGTTTCTGTGCATGTGCTTCTGTGCAAGTGTTTCTGTGCGAGTGCTTCTGTGCGAGTGCTTCTGTGCGAGTGTTTCTGTGCGGGTGTTTCTGTGCGGGTGTTTCTGTGCGAGTGTTTCAGTGCGGGTGTTTCAGTGCGGGTGTTTCTGTGCGGGTGTTTCTGTGCGGGTGTTTCTGTGCCGGTGTTTCTGTGCGGGTGTTTCTGTGCGAGTGTTTCTGTGCGGGTGTTTCTGTGCGGGTGTTTCTGTGCGGGTGTTTCTGTGCGGGTGATTTTGTGGGGTTTTCTGTGCGGGTGTTTCTGTGTGGGTGTTTCTGTGTGGTGTTTCTGTGTGGGTGTTTCTGTGCCAGTGTTTCTGTGCGGGTGTTTTTTTGTGGGGTTTTCTGTGCGGGTGTTTCTGTGCGGGTGTTTCTGTGTGGGTGTTTCTGTGCGGGTGTTTCTGTGCGTGTGTTTCTGTGCGAGTGTTTCTTTGTGGGGATTTCAGTGCGGGTGTTTCTGTGTGGTTGTTTCTCTGCGGGAGTTTCTATGCGGGTGTGTTTCTGTGTGGGGTGTTTCTGTGTGGGGTGTTTCTGTGCGTGTGTTTCTGTGCGGGTGTTTCTGTGCGGGTGTTTCTGTGCGAGACTGTTTCTGTGCGAGAGTGTTTCTGTGCGAGTGTGTTTCTGTGAGAGAGTGTTTCTGTGAGAGAGTGTTTCTGTGCGAGAGTGTTTCTGTGCGAGAGTGTTTCTGTGCGAGAGTGTTTCTGTGCATGTGCTTCTGTGCAAGTGTTTCTGTGCGAGTGCTTCTGTGCGAGTGTTTCTGTGCGGGTGTTTCTGTGCGGGTGTTTCTGTGCGAGTGTTTCTGTGCGGGTGTTTCTGTGCCAGTGTTTCTGTGCGGGTGTTTCTGTGCGGGTGTTTCTGTGCGGGTGTTTCTGTGCGGGTGTTTCTGTGCGGGTGTTTCTGTGCGGGTGTTTCTGTGCGGGTGTTTCTGTGCGGGTGTTTCTGTGCGGGTGTTTCTGTGCGGGTGTTTCTGTGCGGGTGTTTCTGTGTGGGTGTTTCAGTGCGGGTGTTTCTGTGCGGGTGTTTCTGTGCTGGTGTTTCTGTGCGGGTGTTTCAGTGCGGGTGTTTCTGCGCGGGTGTTTCTGTGTGGGTGTTTCTGTGCGGGTGTTTCTGTGCCAGTGTTTCTGTGCGGGTGTTTCTGTGCAGGTGTTTCTGTGCGGGTGTTTCTGTGCGGGTGTTTCTGTGCGGGTGTTTCTGTGCGGGTGTTTCTGTGCGGGTGCTTCTGTGCCAGTGTTTTTTTGTGGGGTTTTCTGTGCTGGTGTTTCAGTGCGGGTGTTTCTGTGCGGGTGTTTCTGTGCGGGTGTTTCTGTGCAGGTGTTTCTGTGCGGGTGTTTCTGTGCGGGTGTTTCAGTGCGGGTGTTTCTGTGCCAGTGTTTCTGTGCGGGTGTTTCTGTGCGGGTGTTTCAGTGCGGGTGTTTCTGTGCGGGTGTTTCTGTGCGGGTGTTTCTGTGCGGGTGTTTCTGTGCGGGTGTTTCTGTGCGGGTGTTTCTGTGCGGGTGTTTCAGTGCGGGTGTTTCTGTGCCAGTGTTTCTGTGCGGGTGTTTCTGTGCGGGTGTTTCTGTGCGGGTGTTTCTTTGTGGGCTTTTCTGTGCTGGTGTTTCTGTGCGGGTGTTTCTGTGTTGGTGTTTCTGTGCGGGTGTTTCTGTGCGAGTGTTTCTTTGTGGGTTTTTCAGTGTGGGTCTATCTGTGCGGGTGTTTCTGTGCGGGTGTTTCTGTGCGAGTGTTTCTGTGCGGGTGTTTCTGTGCCAGTGTTTCTGTGCGGGTGTTTCTGTGTGGGTGTTTCTGTGCGAGTGTGTTTCTGTGAGAGAGTGTTTCTATGCGAGAGTGTTTCTGTGCGAGAGTGTTTCTGTGCGAGAGTGTTTCTGTGCATGTGCTTCTGTGCAAGTGTTTCTGTGCGAGTGCTTCTGTGCGAGTGTTTCTGTGCGGGTGTTTCTGTGCGGGTGTTTCTGTGCGAGTGTTTCTGTGCGGGTGTTTCTGTGCCAGTGTTTCTGTGCGGGTGTTTCTGTGTGGGTGTTTCTGTGCGGGTGTTTCTGTGCGGGTGTTTCTGTGTGGGTGTTTCTGTGCGGGTGTTTCTGTGCGGGTGCTTCTGTGCGGGTGTTTCTGTGCGGGTGTTTCTGTGCGGGTGTTTCTGTGCGGGTGTTTCTGTGCCAGTGTTTTTTTGTGGGGTTTTCTGTGCGGGTGTTTCTGAGCGGGTGTTTCTGTGCGGGTGTTTCTGTGCGGGTGTTTCTGTGCGGGTGTTTCTGTGCGGGTGTTTCTGTGCGGGTGTTTCTGTGCGGGTGTTTCTGTGTGGGTGTTTCTGTGCGGGTGTTTCTGTGCGGGTGTTTCTGTGCGGGTGTTTCTGTGTGGGTGTTTCTGTGCGGGTGTTTCTGTGCCAGTGTTTCTGTGCCAGTGTTTCTGTGCGGGTGTTTCAGTGCGGGTGTTTCAGTGCGGGAGTTTCAGTGCGGGTGTTTCTGTGTGGGTGTTTCTGTGCGGGTGTTTCTGTGCGGGTGTTTCTGTGCGGGTGCTTCTGTGCCAGTGTTTTTTTGTGGGGTTTTCTGTGCTGGTGTTTCAGTGCGGGTGTTTCTGTGCGGGTGTTTCTGTGCGGGTGTTTCTGTGCAGGTGTTTCTGTGTGGGTGCTTCTGTGCCAGTGTTTCTGTGCCAGTGTTTCTGTGCGAGTGTTTCTGTGCGGGTGTTTCTGTGCGGGTGTTTCAGTGCGGGTGTTTCTGTGCCAGTGTTTCTGTGCGGGTGTTTCTGTGCGGGTGTTTCTGTGCGGGTGTTTCTGTGCGGGTGTTTCTTTGTGGGCTTTTCTGTGCTGGTGTTTCTGTGCGGGTGTTTCTGTGTTGGTGTTTCTGTGCCAGTGTTTCTGTGCGGGTGTTTCTGTGTGGGGTGTTTCTGTGTGGGGTGTTTCTGTGCGGGTGTTTCTGTGCGGGTGTTTCTGTGCAGGTGTTTCAGTGTGAGTGTTTCAGTGCGAGTGTTTCTGTGCGAGTGTTTTTTTGTGGGGTTTTCTGTGCTGGTGTTTCTGTGCGGGTGTTTCTGTGCGGGTGTTTCTGTGCGGGTGTTTCTGTGCGGGTGTTTCTGTGCGGGTGTTTCTGTGCGGGTGTTTCTGTGCGGGTGTTTTTTTGTGGGGTTTTCTGTGCTGGTGTTTCTGTGCGGGTGTTTCTGTGCGGGTGTTTCTGTGCGGGTGTTTCTGTGCGGGTGTTTCTGTGCGGGTGTTTCTGTGCGAGTATTTTTTTGTGGGTTTTTCTGTGCTGGTGTTTCTGTGCGGGTGTTTCTGTGCTGGTGTTTCTGTGCGGGTGTTTCTGTGCGGGTGTTTCTGTGCGGGTGTTTCTGTGCGAGTATTTTTTTGTGGGTTTTTCTGTGCTGGTGTTTCTGTGCGGGTGTTTCAGTGCGGGTGTTTCTGTGCGGGTGTTTCTGTGCGGGTGATTTTGTGGGGTTTTCTGTGCGGGTGTTTCTGTGTGGGTGTTTCTGTGTGGTGTTTCTGTGTGGGTGTTTCTGTGCCAGTGTTTCTGTGTGGGTGTTTTTTTGTGGGGTTTTCTGTGCGGGTGTTTCTGTGCGGGTGTTTCTGTGCGGGTGTTTCTGTGCGGGTGTTTCTGTGTGGGTGTTTCTGTGCGGGTGTTTCTGTGCGGGTGTTTCTGTGCGGGTGTTTCAGTGCGGGTGTTTCTGTGCAAGTGTTTCTGTGCGGGTGTTTCTGTGACAGTGTTTCTGTGCGGGTGTTTCTGTGTGGGTGTTTCTGTGCGGTTGTTTCTGTGTGGGTGTTTCTGTGCGGGTGTTTCTGTGCGGTTGTTTCTGTGACAGTGTTTCTGTGCGGGTGTTTCTGTGCGGGTGTTTCTGTGCGGGTGTTTCTGTGAGGGTGTTTCAGTGCGGGTGTTTCTGTGCGGGTGTTTCTGTGACAGTGTTTCTGTGCGGGTGTTTCTGTGCGGGTGTTTCTGTGCGGGTGTTTCTGTGCGGGTGTTTCTGTGCGGGTGTTTCTGTGCGGGTGTTTCTGTGCGGGTGTTTCTGTGCGGGTGTTTCTGTGCGGGTGTTTCTGTGCGGGTGTTTCTGTGCGGGTGTTTCTGTGCGGGTGTTTCTGTGCGGGTGTTTCTGTGCAAGTGTTTCTGTGCAAGTGTTTCTGTGCGGGTGTTTCTGTGCGGGTGTTTCTGTGCGGGTGTTTCTGTGCGGTTGTTTCTGTGTGGGTGTTTCTGTGCGGGTGTTTCTGTGCGGTTGTTTCTGTGACAGTGTTTCTGTGCGGGTGTTTCTGTGCGGGTGTTTCTGTGCGGGTGTTTCTGTGTGGGTGTTTCTGTGCGGGTGTTTCTGTGCGGGTGTTTCTGTGACAGTGTTTCTGTGCGGGTGTTTCTGTGCGGGTGTTTCTGTGCGGGTGTTTCTGTGTGGGTGTTTCTGTGACAGTGTTTCTGTGCGGGTGTTTCTGTGACAGTGTTTCTGTGCGGGTGTTTCTGTGCGGGTGTTTCTGTGCGGGTGTTTCTGTGCGGGTGTTTCTGTGCGAGTGTGTTTCTGTGAGAGAGTGTTTCTATGCGAGAGTGTTTCTGTGCGAGAGTGTTTCTGTGCGAGAGTGTTTCTGTGTGGGTGTTTCTGTGCGAGTGTGTTTCTGTGAGAGAGTGTTTCTATGCGAGAGTGTTTCTGTGCGAGAGTGTTTCTGTGCGAGAGTGTTTCTGTGCATGTGCTTCTGTGCAAGTGTTTCTGTGCGAGTGCTTCTGTGCGAGTGTTTCTGTGCGGGTGTTTCTGTGCGGGTGTTTCTGTGCGAGTGTTTCTGTGCGGGTGTTTCTGTGCCAGTGTTTCTGTGCGGGTGTTTCTGTGTGGGTGTTTCTGTGCGGGTGTTTCTGTGCGGGTGTTTCTGTGTGGGTGTTTCTGTGCGGGTGTTTCTGTGCGGGTGCTTCTGTGCGGGTGTTTCTGTGCGGGTGTTTCTGTGCGGGTGTTTCTGTGCGGGTGTTTCTGTGCCAGTGTTTTTTTGTGGGGTTTTCTGTGCGGGTGTTTCTGAGCGGGTGTTTCTGTGCGGGTGTTTCTGTGCGGGTGTTTCTGTGCGGGTGTTTCTGTGCGGGTGTTTCTGTGCGGGTGTTTCTGTGCGGGTGTTTCTGTGTGGGTGTTTCTGTGCGGGTGTTTCTGTGCGGGTGTTTCTGTGCGGGTGTTTCTGTGTGGGTGTTTCTGTGCGGGTGTTTCTGTGCCAGTGTTTCTGTGCCAGTGTTTCTGTGCGGGTGTTTCAGTGCGGGTGTTTCAGTGCGGGAGTTTCAGTGCGGGTGTTTCTGTGTGGGTGTTTCTGTGCGGGTGTTTCTGTGCGGGTGTTTCTGTGCGGGTGCTTCTGTGCCAGTGTTTTTTTGTGGGGTTTTCTGTGCTGGTGTTTCAGTGCGGGTGTTTCTGTGCGGGTGTTTCTGTGCGGGTGTTTCTGTGCAGGTGTTTCTGTGTGGGTGCTTCTGTGCCAGTGTTTCTGTGCCAGTGTTTCTGTGCGAGTGTTTCTGTGCGGGTGTTTCTGTGCGGGTGTTTCAGTGCGGGTGTTTCTGTGCCAGTGTTTCTGTGCGGGTGTTTCTGTGCGGGTGTTTCTGTGCGGGTGTTTCTGTGCGGGTGTTTCTTTGTGGGCTTTTCTGTGCTGGTGTTTCTGTGCGGGTGTTTCTGTGTTGGTGTTTCTGTGCCAGTGTTTCTGTGCGGGTGTTTCTGTGTGGGGTGTTTCTGTGTGGGGTGTTTCTGTGCGGGTGTTTCTGTGCGGGTGTTTCTGTGCAGGTGTTTCAGTGTGAGTGTTTCAGTGCGAGTGTTTCTGTGCGAGTGTTTTTTTGTGGGGTTTTCTGTGCTGGTGTTTCTGTGCGGGTGTTTCTGTGCGGGTGTTTCTGTGCGGGTGTTTCTGTGCGGGTGTTTCTGTGCGGGTGTTTCTGTGCGGGTGTTTCTGTGCGGGTGTTTCTGTGCGGGTGTTTTTTTGTGGGGTTTTCTGTGCTGGTGTTTCTGTGCGGGTGTTTCTGTGCGGGTGTTTCTGTGCGGGTGTTTCTGTGCGGGTGTTTCTGTGCGGGTGTTTCTGTGCGAGTATTTTTTTGTGGGTTTTTCTGTGCTGGTGTTTCTGTGCGGGTGTTTCTGTGCTGGTGTTTCTGTGCGGGTGTTTCTGTGCGGGTGTTTCTGTGCGGGTGTTTCTGTGCGGGTGTTTCTGTGCGAGTATTTTTTTGTGGGTTTTTCTGTGCTGGTGTTTCTGTGCGGGTGTTTCAGTGCGGGTGTTTCTGTGCGGGTGTTTCTGTGCGGGTGATTTTGTGGGGTTTTCTGTGCGGGTGTTTCTGTGTGGGTGTTTCTGTGTGGTGTTTCTGTGTGGGTGTTTCTGTGCCAGTGTTTCTGTGCGGGTGTTTTTTTGTGGGGTTTTCTGTGCGGGTGTTTCTGTGCGGGTGTTTCTGTGCGGGTGTTTCTGTGCGGGTGTTTCTGTGTGGGTGTTTCTGTGCGGGTGTTTCTGTGCGGGTGTTTCTGTGCGGGTGTTTCAGTGCGGGTGTTTCTGTGCAAGTGTTTCTGTGCGGGTGTTTCTGTGACAGTGTTTCTGTGCGGGTGTTTCTGTGTGGGTGTTTCTGTGCGGTTGTTTCTGTGTGGGTGTTTCTGTGCGGGTGTTTCTGTGCGGTTGTTTCTGTGACAGTGTTTATGTGCGGGTGTTTCTGTGCGGGTGTTTCTGTGCGGGTGTTTCTGTGAGGGTGTTTCAGTGCGGGTGTTTCTGTGCGGGTGTTTCTGTGACAGTGTTTCTGTGCGGGTGTTTCTGTGCGGGTGTTTCTGTGCGGGTGTTTCTGTGCGGGTGTTTCTGTGCGGGTGTTTCTGTGCGGGTGTTTCTGTGCGGGTGTTTCTGTGCGGGTGTTTCTGTGCGGGTGTTTCTGTGCGGGTGTTTCTGTGCGGGTGTTTCTGTGCGGGTGTTTCTGTGCAAGTGTTTCTGTGCAAGTGTTTCTGTGACAGTGTTTCTGTGCGGGTGTTTCTGTGCGGGTGTTTCTGTGCGGTTGTTTCTGTGTGGGTGTTTCTGTGCGGGTGTTTCTGTGCGGTTGTTTCTGTGACAGTGTTTCTGTGCGGGTGTTTCTGTGCGGGTGTTTCTGTGCGGGTGTTTCTGTGTGGGTGTTTCTGTGCGGGTGTTTCTGTGCGGGTGTTTCTGTGACAGTGTTTCTGTGCGGGTGTTTCTGTGCGGGTGTTTCTGTGCGGGTGTTTCTGTGTGGGTGTTTCTGTGACAGTGTTTCTGTGCGGGTGTTTCTGTGACAGTGTTTCTGTGCGGGTGTTTCTGTGCGGGTGTTTCTGTGCGGGTGTTTCTGTGCGGGTGTTTCTGTGACAGTGTTTCTGTGCGGGTGTTTCTGTGCGGGTGTTTCTGTGCGGTTGTTTCTGTGCGGGTGTTTCTGTGCGGGTGTTTCTGTGCAAGTGTTTCTGTGCGGGCGTTTCTGTGACAGTGTTTCTGTGCGGGTGTTTCTGTGCGGGTGTTTCTGTGCGGTTGTTTCTGTGTGGGTGTTTCTGTGCGGGTGTTTCTGTGCGGGTGTTTCTTTGTGGGTTTTTCAGTGCGGGTGTTTCTGTGCGGGTGTTTCTGTGCGGGTGTTTCTGTGTGGGTGTTTCTGTGCGGGTGTTTCTGTGCGAGTGTTTCTTTGTGGGGATTTCAGTGCGGGTGTTTCTGTGTGGTTGTTTCTCTGCGGGAGTTTCTATGCGGGTGTGTTTCTGTGTGGGGTGTTTCTGTGTGGGGTGTTTCTGTGCGTGTGTTTCTGTGCGGGTGTTTCTGTGCGGGTGTTTCTGTGCGAGAGTGTTTCTGTGCGAGTGTGTTTCTGTGAGAGAGTGTTTCTGTGAGAGAGTGTTTCTGTGCGAGAGTGTTTCTGTGCGAGAGTGTTTCTGTGCGAGAGTGTTTCTGTGCATGTGCTTCTGTGCAAGTGTTTCTGTGCGAGTGCTTCTGTGCGAGTGCTTCTGTGCGAGTGTTTCTGTGCAGGTGTTTCTGTGCGGGTGTTTCTGTGCGAGTGTTTCAGTGCGGGTGTTTCAGTGCGGGTGTTTCTGTGCGGGTGTTTCTGTGCGGGTGTTTCTGTGCCAGTGTTTCTGTGCGGGTGTTTCTGTGCGGGTGTTTCTGTGCGAGTGTTTCTGTGCGGGTGTTTCTGTGCGGGTGTTTCTGTGCGGGTGTTTCTGTGCGGGTGATTTTGTGGGGTTTTCTGTGCGGGTGTTTCTGTGTGGGTGTTTCTGTGTGGTGTTTCTGTGTGGGTGTTTCTGTGCCAGTGTTTCTGTGCGGGTGTTTTTTTGTGGGGTTTTCTGTGCGGGTGTTTCTGTGCGGGTGTTTCTGTGCGGGTGTTTCTGTGCGGGTGTTTCTGTGCGGGTGTTTCTGTGCGAGTGTTTCTTTGTGGGGATTTCAGTGCGGGTGTTTCTGTGTGGTTGTTTCTCTGCGGGAGTTTCTATGCGGGTGTGTTTCTGTGTGGGGTGTTTCTGTGTGGGGTGTTTCTGTGCGTGTGTTTCTGTGCGGGTGTTTCTGTGCGGGTGTTTCTGTGCGAGAGTGTTTCTGTGCGAGAGTGTTTCTGTGCGAGTGTGTTTCTGTGAGAGAGTGTTTCTGTGCGAGAGTGTTTCTGTGCGAGAGTGTTTCTGTGCGAGAGTGTTTCTGTGCATGTGCTTCTGTGCAAGTGTTTCTGTGCGAGTGCTTCTGTGCGAGTGTTTCTGTGCGGGTGTTTCTGTGCGGGTGTTTCTGTGCGTGTGTTTCTGTGCGGGTGTTTCTGTGCCAGTGTTTCTGTGCGGGTGTTTCTGTGCGGGTGTTTCTGTGCGGTTGTTTCTGTGCGGGTGTTTCTGTGCGGGTGTTTCTGTGCGGGTGTTTCTGTGCGGGTGTTTCTGTGCTGGTGTTTCTGTGCGGGTGTTTCAGTGCGGGTGTTTCTGCGCGGGTGTCTCTGCGTGGGTGTTTCTGTGCGGGTGTTTCTGTGCCAGTGTTTCTGTGCCAGTGTTTCTGTGCGGGTGTTTCTGTGCGGGTGTTTCTGTGCGGGTGTTTCTGTGCGGGTGTTTCTGTGCGGGTGCTTCTGTGCCAGTGTTTTTTTGTGGGGTTTTCTGTGCTGGTGTTTCAGTGCGGGTGTTTCTGTGCGGGTGTTTCTGTGCGGGTGTTTCTGTGCAGGTGTTTCTGTGCGGGTGTTTCTGTGCGGGTGTTTCAGTGCGGGTGTTTCTGTGCCAGTGTTTCTGTGCGGGTGTTTCTGTGCGGGTGTTTCAGTGCGGGTGTTTCTGTGCGGGTGTTTCTGTGCGGGTGTTTCTGTGCGGGTGTTTCTGTGCGGGTGTTTCTGTGCGGGTGTTTCAGTGCGGGTGTTTCTGTGCCAGTGTTTCTGTGCGGGTGTTTCTGTGCGGGTGTTTCTTTGTGGGCTTTTCTGTGCTGGTGTTTCTGTGCGGGTGTTTCTGTGTTGGTGTTTCTGTGCGGGTGTTTCTGTGCGAGTGTTTCTTTGTGGGTTTTTCTGTGCGGGTGTTTCTGTGCGAGAGTGTTTCTGTGCGAGTGTGTTTCTGTGAGAGAGTGTTTCTGTGAGAGAGTGTTTCTGTGCGAGAGTGTTTCTGTGCGAGAGTGTTTCTGTGCGAGAGTGTTTCTGTGCATGTGCTTCTGTGCAAGTGTTTCTGTGCGAGTGCTTCTGTGCGAGTGCTTCTGTGCGAGTGTTTCTGTGCAGGTGTTTCTGTGCGGGTGTTTCTGTGCGAGTGTTTCAGTGCGGGTGTTTCAGTGCGGGTGTTTCTGTGCGGGTGTTTCTGTGCGGGTGTTTCTGTGCCAGTGTTTCTGTGCGGGTGTTTCTGTGCGGGTGTTTCTGTGCGAGTGTTTCTGTGCGGGTGTTTCTGTGCGGGTGTTTCTGTGCGGGTGTTTCTGTGCGGGTGATTTTGTGGGGTTTTCTGTGCGGGTGTTTCTGTGTGGGTGTTTCTGTGTGGTGTTTCTGTGTGGGTGTTTCTGTGCCAGTGTTTCTGTGCGGGTGTTTTTTTGTGGGGTTTTCTGTGCGGGTGTTTCTGTGCGGGTGTTTCTGTGCGGGTGTTTCTGTGCGGGTGTTTCTGTGCGGGTGTTTCTGTGCGAGTGTTTCTTTGTGGGGATTTCAGTGCGGGTGTTTCTGTGTGGTTGTTTCTCTGCGGGAGTTTCTATGCGGGTGTGTTTCTGTGTGGGGTGTTTCTGTGTGGGGTGTTTCTGTGCGTGTGTTTCTGTGCGGGTGTTTCTGTGCGGGTGTTTCTGTGCGAGAGTGTTTCTGTGCGAGAGTGTTTCTGTGCGAGTGTGTTTCTGTGAGAGAGTGTTTCTGTGAGAGAGTGTTTCTGTGCGAGAGTGTTTCTGTGCGAGAGTGTTTCTGTGCGAGAGTGTTTCTGTGCATGTGCTTCTGTGCAAGTGTTTCTGTGCGAGTGCTTCTGTGCGAGTGTTTCTGTGCGGGTGTTTCTGTGCGGGTGTTTCTGTGCGTGTGTTTCTGTGCGGGTGTTTCTGTGCCAGTGTTTCTGTGCGGGTGTTTCTGTGCGGGTGTTTCTGTGCGGGTGTTTCTGTGCGGGTGTTTCTGTGCGGGTGTTTCTGTGCGGGTGTTTCTGTGCTGGTGTTTCTGTGCGGGTGTTTCAGTGCGGGTGTTTCTGCGCGGGTGTTTCTGTGTGGGTGTTTCTGTGCGGGTGTTTCTGTGCCAGTGTTTCTGTGCCAGTGTTTCTGTGCGGGTGTTTCTGTGCGGGTGTTTCTGTGCGGGTGTTTCTGTGCGGGTGTTTCTGTGCGGGTGCTTCTGTGCCAGTGTTTTTTTGTGGGGTTTTCTGTGCTGGTGTTTCAGTGCGGGTGTTTCTGTGCGGGTGTTTCTGTGCGGGTGTTTCTGTGCAGGTGTTTCTGTGCGGGTGTTTCTGTGCGGGTGTTTCAGTGCGGGTGTTTCTGTGCCAGTGTTTCTGTGCGGGTGTTTCTGTGCGGGTGTTTCAGTGCGGGTGTTTCTGTGCGGGTGTTTCTGTGCGGGTGTTTCTGTGCGGGTGTTTCTGTGCGGGTGTTTCTGTGCGGGTGTTTCAGTGCGGGTGTTTCTGTGCCAGTGTTTCTGTGCGGGTGTTTCTGTGCGGGTGTTTCTTTGTGGGCTTTTCTGTGCTGGTGTTTCTGTGCGGGTGTTTCTGTGTTGGTGTTTCTGTGCGGGTGTTTCTGTGCGAGTGTTTCTTTGTGGGTTTTTCAGTGTGGGTCTATCTGTGTGGGTGTTTCTCTGCGGGTGTTTCTGTGTGGGGTGTTTCTGTGTAGGGTGTTTCTGTGCGGGTGTTTCTGTGCGGGTGTGTTTCTGTTTGGGGTGTTTCTGTGTGGGGTGCTTCTGTGCGCGTGTTTCGCGGCGGGTGTTTCTGTGCAGGTGTTTCTGTGCGTGTGTTTCTGTGCCAGTGTTTCTGTGCGGGTGTTTCAGTGCGGGTGTTTCTGTGCGAGTGTTTTTTTGTGCGGTTTTCTGTGCTTGTGTTTCTGTGCGGGTGTTTCTGTGCGGGTTTTTCTGTGCGAGTGTTTCTGGGCGGGTGTTTCTGTGCGGGTGTTTCTGTGCGGGTGTTTCTGTGCGGGTGTTTCAGTGCGGGTGTTTCTGTGCGAGTGTTTCTGTGCGGGTGTTTCTGTGCGTGTGTTTCTGTGCCAGTGTTTCTGTGCGGGTGTTTCAGTGCGGGTGTTTCTGTGCGAGTGTTTTTTTGTGCGGTTTTCTGTGCTTGTGTTTCTGTGCGGGTGTTTCTGTGCGGGTTTTTCTGTGCGAGTGTTTCTGTGCGGGTGTTTCTGTGCGGGTGTTTCTGTGCGGGTGTTTCTGTGCGGGTGCTTCTGTGCGGGTGTTTCTGTGCGGGTGTTTCTGTGCGGATGTTGCTGTCCGGGTGCTTCTGTGCGGGTGCTTCTGTGCGGGTGCTTCTGTGCGGGTGCTTCTGTGCGGGTGTTTCTGTGCGGGTGTTTCTGTGCGGGTGTTTCTGTGCGGGTGTTTCTGTGCGGGTGTTTCTGTGCGGGTGTTTCTGTGCGGGTGCTTCTGTGCGGGTGTTGCTGTGCGGGTGCTTCTGTGCGGGTGCTTCTGTGCGGGTGTTTCTGTGCGGGTGTTTCTGTGCGGGAGTTTCTGTGCGGGTGTTTCTGTGCGGTTGTTTCTGTGCGGGTGTTTCTGTGCGGGTGTTTCTGTGCGGGTGTTTCTGTGCGGGTGTTTCTGTGCGGGTGTTTCTGTGCGGGTGTTTCTGTGCGGGTGTTTCTGTGCGGGTGTTTCTGTGCGGGTGTTTCTGTGCGGGTGTTTCTGTGCGGGTGTTTCTGTGTGGGCTTTTCTGTGCTGGTGTTTCTGTGCGGGTGTTTCTGTGCGGGTGTTTCTGTGCGAGTGTTTCTGTGCGGGTGTTTCTGTGCGGATGTTGCTGTGCGGGTGTTTCAGTGCGGCTGTTTCTGTGCCAGTGTTTCTGTGCGGGTATTTCAGTGCGGGAGTTTCAGTGCGGGTGTTTCTCTGCGGGTGTTTCTGTGCGGGTGTGATTCTGTGTGGGGTGTTTCTGTGCGAGTGTTTCTGTGCGGGTGTTTCTGTGCGGTTGTTTCTGTGCGGGTGTTTCTGTGCGGGTGTTTCTGTGCGGCTGTTTCTGTGCCAGTGTTTCAGTGTGAGTGTTTCTGTGCGGGTGTTTCTGTGCCAGTGTTTCTGTGCGGGTGTTTCTGTGCGAGTGTTTCTGTGCGAGTGTTTCTTTGTGGGGTTTTCTGTGCCAGTGTTTCTGTGCGGGTGTTTCTGTGCCAGTGTTTCTGTGCGGGTGTTTCTGTGCGGGTGTGTCTGTGCGGGTGTTTCTGTGCGGGTGTTTTTTTGTGGGGTTTTCTGTGCGGGTGTTTCAGTGTGGGTGTTTCTGTGCCAGTGTTTCTGTGCGGGTGTTTCTGTGTGAGTGTTTTTTTGTGGGGTTTTCTGTGCAGGTGTTTCTGTGCGGGTGTTTCTGTGCGGGTGTTTCAGTGCGGGTGTTTCAGTGCGGGTGTTTCAGTGCGGGTGTTTCCGTGCGGGTGTTTCCGTGCGGGTGTTTCCGTGCGGGTGTTTCCGTGCGGGTGTTTCCGTGCGGGTGTTTCCGTGCGGGTGTTTCCGTGCGGGTGTTTCCGTGCGGATGTTTCAGTGCGGGTGTTTCAGTGCGGCTGTTTCTGTGCCGGTGTTTCTGTGCGGGTGTTTCTGTGCGGGTGCTTCTGTGTGGGTGCTTCTGTGCGGGTGCTTCTGTGCGGGTGCTTCTGTGCTTGTGTTTCTGTGCGGATGTTTCTGTGCGGGTTTTTCTGTGCGAGTGTTTCTGTGCGGGTGTTTCTGTGCGGGTGTTTCTGTGCGGGTGTTTCTGTGCGGGTGCTTCTGTGCGGGTGTTTCTGTGCGGGTGTTTCTGTGCGGATGTTGCTGTCCGGGTGCTTCTGTGTGGGTGCTTCTGTGCGGGTGCTTCTGTGCGGGTGCTTCTGTGCGGGTGTTTCTGTGCGGGTGTTTCTGTGCGGGTGTTTCTGTGCGGGTGTTTCTGTGCGGGTGTTTCTGTGCGGGTGTTTCTGTGCGGGTGCTTCTGTGCGGGTGCTTCTGTGCGGGTGCTGCTGTGCGGGTGCTTCTGTGCGGGTGCTTCTGTGCGGGTGTTTCTGTGCGGGTGTTTCTGTGCGGGAGTTTCTGTGCGGGAGTTTCTGTGCGGGTGTTTCTGTGCGGGTGTTTCTGTGCGGGTGTTTCTGTGCGGGTGTTTCTGTGCGGGTGTTTCTGTGCGGGTGTTTCTGTGCGGGTGTTTCTGTGCGGGTGTTTCTGTGCGGGTGTTTCTGTGCGGGTGTTTCTGTGCGGGTGTTTCTGTGCGGGTGTTTCTGTGCGGGTGTTTCTGTGCGGGTGTTTCTGTGTGGGCTTTTCTGTGCTGGTGTTTCTGTGCGGGTGTTTCTGTGCGGGTGTTTCTGTGCGAGTGTTTCTGTGCGGGTGTTTCTGTGCGGATGTTGCTGTGCGGGTGTTTCAGTGCGGCTGTTTCTGTGCCAGTGTTTCTGTGCGGGTATTTCAGTGCGGGAGTTTCAGTGCGGGTGTTTCTCTGCGGGTGTTTCTGTGCGGGTGTGATTCTGTGTGGGGTGTTTCTGTGCGAGTGTTTCTGTGCGGGTGTTTCTGTGCGGTTGTTTCTGTGCGGGTGTTTCTGTGTGGGTGTTTCTGTGCGGCTGTTTCTGTGCCAGTGTTTCAGTGTGAGTGTTTCTGTGCGGGTGTTTCTGTGCCAGTGTTTCTGTGCGGGTGTTTCTGTGCGAGTGTTTCTGTGCGAGTGTTTCTTTGTGGGGTTTTCTGTGCCAGTGTTTCTGTGCGGGTGTTTCTGTGCCAGTGTTTCTGTGCGGGTGTTTCTGTGCGGGTGTGTCTGTGCGGGTGTTTCTGTGCGGGTGTTTTTTTGTGGGGTTTTCTGTGCGGGTGTTTCAGTGTGGGTGTTTCTGTGCCAGTGTTTCTGTGCGGGTGTTTCTGTGTGAGTGTTTTTTTGTGGGGTTTTCTGTGCAGGTGTTTCTGTGCGGGTGTTTCTGTGCGGGTGTTTCACTGCGGGTGTTTCAGTGCGGGTGTTTCAGTGCGGGTGTTTCAGTGCGGGTGTTTCCGTGCGGGTGTTTCCGTGCTGGTGTTTCCGTGCGGGTGTTTCCGTGCGGGTGTTTCCGTGCGGGTGTTTCCGTGCGGGTGTTTCCGTGCGGGTGTTTCCGTGCGGATGTTTCAGTGCGGGTGTTTCAGTGCGGCTGTTTCTGTGCCAGTGTTTCTGTGCGGGTGTTTCTGTGCGGGTGTTTCTGTGCCAGTGTTTCTGTGCGAGTGTCTCTTTGTGGGGTTTTCTGTGCGAGTGTTTCTGTGCGAATGTTTCTTTGTGGGGGTTTTCTGTGCGAGTGTTTCTGTGCGAATGTTTCTTTGTGGGGTTTTCTGTGCTTGTGTTTCTGTGCGGGTGTTTCTGTGCGGGTGTTTCTGTGCGGGTGTTTCTGTGCGGGTGTTTCTGTGCGGGTGTTTCTGTGCGGGTGTTTCTGTGCGGGTGTTTCTGTGCGGGTGTTTCTGTGCGTGTGCTTCTGTGCGGGTGTTTCTGTGCGGGTGCTTCTGTGCGGGTGCTTCTGTGCGGGTGTTTCTGTGCGGGTGTTTCTGTGCGGGTGCTTCTGTGCGGGTGTTTCTGTGCGGGTGTTTCTGTGCGAGTGTTTCTGTGCCAGTGTTTCTGTGCGGGTGTTTCTGTGCGGGTGTTTCTGTGCGGGTGCTTCTGTGCGGGTGTTTCTGTGCGGGTGTTTCTGTGCGAGTGTTTCTGTGCGGGTGTTTCTGTGCGGGTGTTTCTGTGCTGGTGTTTCTGTGTGGGTGTTTCTGTGCGGGTGTTTCTGTGCGGGTGTTTCTTTGTGGGCTTTTCTGTGCGGGTGTTTCTGTGCGAGTGTTTCTTTGCGGGTGTTTCTGTGCGGGTGTTTCTGTGCGGGTGTTTCTGTGCGGGTGTTTCTGTGCGGGTGTTTCTGTGCTTGTGTTTCTGTGCGGGTGTTTCTGTGCGGGTGTTTCTGTGCGGGTGTTTCTGTGCGGGTGTTTCTGTGCTTGTGTTTCTGTGCGGGTGTTTCTGTGCGGGTGTTTCTGTGCGGGTGTTTCTGTGCGGGTGTTTCTGTGTGGGGTGTTTCTGTGCGGGTGTTTCTGTGCGGGTGTTTCTGTGCGGGTGTTTCTGTGCGGGTGTTTCTGTGCGGGTGTTTCTGTGCGGGTGTTTCTGTGCGGGTGTTTCTGTGCTTGTGTTTCTGTGCGAGTGTTTCTGTGCGAGTGTTTCTGTGCTTGTGTTTCTGTGCGAGTGTTTCTGTGCGAGTGTTTCTGTGCTTGTGTTTCTGTGCGAGTGTTTCTGTGCGGGTGTTTCTGTGCGGGTGTTTCTGTGCGGGTGTTTCTGTGCGGGTGTTTCTGTGCGGGTGTTTCTGTGCCGGTGTTTCTGTGCCGGTGTTTCTGTGCGGGTGTTTCTGTGCGGGTGTTTCTGTGCGGGTGTTTCTGTGCGGGTGTTTCTGTGCGAGTGTTTCTTTGTGGGTTTTTCAGTGTGGGTCTATCTGTGTGGGTGTTTCTCTGCGGGTGTTTCTGTGTGGGGTGTTTCTGTGTAGGGTGTTTCTGTGCGGGTGTTTCTGTGCGGGTGTGTTTCTGTGTGGGGTGTTTCTGTGTGGGGTGTTTCTGTGCTGGTGTTTCTGTGTGGGTGTTTCTGTGCGCGTGTTTCTCTGCGGGTGTTTCTGTGCAGGTGTTTCTGTGCGTGTGTTTCTGTGCCAGTGTTTCTGTGCGGGTGTTTCTGTGCGGGTGTTTCTGTGCGGGTGTTTCTGTGCGGGTGTTTCTGTGCGAGTGTTTCTGTGCCGGTGTTTCTGTGCGGGTGTTTCTGTGCGCGTGTGATTCTGTGTGGAGTGTTTCTGTGCGGGTGTTTCTGTGCGGGTGTTTCTGTGTGGGTGTTTCTGTGTGTGTGCTTCTGTGCGGGTGTTTCTGTGCGGGTGTTTCTGTGCGGGTGTTTCAGTGCGAGTGTTTCTGTGCGAGTGTTTCTGTGCGGGTGTTTCTGTGCGGGTGTTTCTGTGCGGGTGTGATTCTGTGTGGAGTGTTTCTGTGCGGGTGTTTCTGTGCGGGTGTTTCTGTGCGGGTGTTTCTGTGCGGGTGTTTCTGTGTGTGTGCTTCTGTGCGGGTGTTTCTGTGCGGGTGTTTCTGTGCGGGTGTTTCTGTGCGGATGTTGCTGTGTGGGTGCTTCTGTGCGGGTGTTTCTGTGCGGGTGTTTCTGTGCGGGTGCTTCTGTGCTGGTGTTTCTGTGCGGGTGTTTCTGTGTGTGTGCTTCTGTGCGGGTGTTTCTGTGCGGGTGTTTCTGTGCGGGTGTTTCTGTGCGGATGTTGCTGTGCGGGTGCTTCTGTGCGGGTGTTTCTGTGCGGGTGCTTCTGTGCTGGTGTTTCTGTGCGGGTGTTTCTGTGCGGGTGTTTCTGTGCGGGTGTTTCTGTGCGGGTGTTTCTGTGCTGGTGTTTCAGTGCGGGTGTTTCTGTGCGGGTGTTTCTGTGCCGGTGTTTCTGTGCGGGTGTTTCTGTGCGGGTGTTTCTGTGCGGGTGTTTCTGTGCGGTTGTTTCTGTGCGGGTGTTTCTGTGCGGGTGTTTCTGTGCGGGTGTTTCTGTGCGGGTGTTTCTGTGTGTGTGCTTCTGTGCGGGTGTTTTTGTGCGGTTGTTTCTGTGCGGTTGTTTCTGTGCGGGTGTTTCTGTGCGGGTGTTTCTGTGCGGGTGTTTCTGTGTGTGTGCTTCTGTGCGGGTGTTTCTGTGCGGGTGCTTCTGTGCTGGTGTTTCTGTGCGGGTGTTTCTGTGCCGGTGTTTCTGTGCCGGTGTTTCTGTGCGGGTGTTTCTGTGCGGTTGTTTCTGTGCGGGTGTTTCTGTGTGGGTGTTTCTGTGTGGGTGTTTCTGTGTGGGTGTTTCTGTGCGGCTGTTTCTGTGCCAGTGTTTCAGTGCGAGTGTTTCTGTGCGGGTGTTTCTGTGCCAGTGTTTCAGTGCGAGTGTTTCTGTGCGGGTGTTTCTGTGCGGATGTTGCTGTGCGGGTGCTTCTGTGCGGGTGTTTCTGTGCGTGAGTTTCTGTGCGGGTGTTTCTGTGCGGGTGTTTCTGTGCGGGTGTTTCTGTGCGGGTGTTTCTGTGCGGGTGTTTCTGTGCGGGTGTTTCTGTGCGGGTGTTTCTGTGCGGGTGTTTCTGTGCAGGTGTTTCTGTGCGGGTGTTTCCGAGCGGGTGTTTCTGTGCCAGTGTTTCTGTGCGGGTGTTTCTGTGCGAGTGTTTCTGTGCGAGTGTTTCTGTGCGAGTGTTTCTGTGCGAGTGTTTCTGTGCGAGTGTTTCTTTGTGGGGTTTTCTGTGCGGGTGTTTCAGTGCGGGTGTTTCTGTGCCAGTGTTTCTGTGCGGGTGTTTCTGTGCCAGTGTTTCTGTGCGGGTGTTTCTGTGCCAGTGTTTCTGTGCGGGTGTTTCTGAGCGGGTGTGTCTGTGCGGGTGTTTCTGTGCGAGTGTTTCTGTGCGAGCGTTTTTTTGTGGGGTTTTCTGTGCGGGTGTTTCAGTGTGGGTGTTTCTGTGCCAGTGTTTCTGTGCGGGTGTTTCTGTGTGAGTGTTTTTTTGTGGGGTTTTCTGTGCAGGTGTTTCTGTGCGGGTGTTTCTGTGCGGGTGTTTCACTGCGGGTGTTTCAGTGCGGGTGTTTCAGTGCGGGTGTTTCAGTGCGGGTGTTTCCGTGCGGGTGTTTCCGTGCTGGTGTTTCCGTGCGGGTGTTTCCGTGCGGGTGTTTCCGTGCGGTTGTTTCCGTGCGGGTGTTTCCGTGCGGGTGTTTCCGTGCGGGTGTTTCCGTGCGGATGTTTCAGTGCGGGTGTTTCAGTGCGGCTGTTTCTGTGCCAGCGTTTCTGTGCGGGTGTTTCCGTGCGGGTGTTTCTGTGCCAGTGTTTCTGTGCGAGTGTCTCTTTGTGGGGTTTTCTGTGCGAGTGTTTCTGTGCGAATGTTTCTTTGTGGGGTTTTCTGTGCGAGTGTTTCTGTGCGAATGTTTCTTTGTGGGGTTTTCTGTGCTTGTGTTTCTGTGCGGGTGTTTCTGTGCGGGTGTTTCTGTGCGGGTGTTTCTGTGCGGGTGTTTCTGTGCGGGTGTTTCTGTGCTAGAGTGTTTCTGTGCGGGTGTTTCTGTGCGGGTGTTTCTGTGCGGGTGTTTCTGTGCGGGTGTTTCTGTGCGGGTGTTTCTGTGCGGGTGTTTCTGTGCGTGTGCTTCTGTGCGGGTGTTTCTGTGCGGGTGTTTCTGTGCGTGTGTTTCTGAGCGGGTGTTTCTGTGCGAGTGTTTCTGTGCCAGTGTTTCTGTGCGGGTGTTTCTGTGCGGGTGTTTCTGTGCGGGTGTTTCTGTGCGGGTGTTTCTGTGCGGGTGTTTCTGTGCGGGTGTTTCTGTGAGTGTGCTTCTGTGCGGGTGGTTCTGTGCGGATGTTGCTGTGCGGGTGCTTCTGTGCGGGTGCTTCTGTGCGGGTGCTTCTGTGCGGGTGCTTCTGTGCGGGTGTTTCTGTGCAGGTGTTTCTGTGCGAGTGTTTCTGTGCGAGTGTTTCTGTGCCAGTGTTTCTGTGCGGGTGTTTCTGTGCGGGTGTTTCTGTGCGGGTGTTTCTGTGCGGGTGTTTCTGTGCGGGTGTGTTTCTGTGCGGGTGTTTCTGTGCGGGTGTTTCTGTGCGGGTGTTTCTGTGCGGGTGTTTCTGTGCGGGTGTTTCTGTGCGGGTGTTTCTGTGCGGGTGTTTCTGTGCGAGTGTTTCTGTGCGGGTGTTTCTGTGCGGGTGTTTCTGTGCGGGTGTTTCTGTGCGGGTGTTTCTGTGCGGGTGTTTCTGTGCGGGTGTTTCTGTGCGGGTGTTTCTGTGCGGGTGTTTCTTTGTGGGCTTTTCTGTGCGAGTGTTTCTGTGCGGGTGTTTCTGTGTGGGTGTTTCTGTGCGGGTGTTTCTGTGCGGGTGTTTCTGTGCGGGTGTTTCTGTGCGGGTGTTTCTGTGCGGGTGTTTCTGTGCGGGTGTTTCTGTGCGGGTGTTTCTGTGCGGGTGTTTCTGTGCGGGTGTTTCTGTGCGGGTGTTTCTGTGCGGGTGTTTCTTTGTGGGCTTTTCTGTGCTGGTGTTTCTGTGCGAGTGTTTCTTTGTGGGTTTTTCAGTGTGGGTCTATCTGTGTGGGTGTTTCTCTGCGGGTGTTTGTGTGTGGGGTGTTTCTGTGTAGGGTGTTTCTGTGCGGGTGTTTCTGTGCGGGTGTGTTTCTGTGTGGGGTGTTTCTGTGTGGGGTGTTTCTGTGCGCGTGTTTCTCTGCGGGTGTTTCTGTGCAGGTGTTTCTGTGCGTGTGTTTCTGTGCCAGTGTTTCTGTGCCAGTGTTTTTGTGTGCGGTTTTCTGTGCTTGTGTTTCTGTGCGGGTGTTTCTGTGCGAGTGTTTCTGTGCGGGTGTTTCTGTGCGGGTGTTTCTGTGCGGGTGTTTCTGTGTGTGTGCTTCTGTGCGGGTGTTTCTGTGCGGGTGTTTCTGTGCCGGTGTTTCTGTGCGGGTGTTTCTGTGCGGGTGTTTCTGTGCGGGGTGTTTCTGTGTGGGTGTTTCTGTGCGGGTGTTTCTGTGTGGGTGTTTCTGTGTGGGTGTTTCTGTGCCGGTGTTTCTGTGCGGGTGTTTCTGTGCGGGTGTTTCTGTGCGGGTGTTTCTGTGCGGGTGTTTCTGTGTGGGGTGTTTCTGTGCGGGAGTTTCTGTGCGGGTGTTTCTGTGCGGGTGTTTCTGTGCGGGTGTTTCTGTGCGGGTGTTTCTGTGCTTGTGTTTCTGTGCGAGTGTTTCTGTGCGAGTGTTTCTGTGCTTGTGTTTCTGTGCGAGTGTTTCTGTGCGGGTGTTTCTGTGCGGGTGTTTCTGTGCGGGTGTTTCTGTGCGAGTGTTGCTTTGTGGGTTTTTCAGTGTGGGTCTATCTGTGTGGGTGTTTCTCTGCGGGTGTTTCTGTGTGGGGTGTTTCTGTGTAGGGTGTTTCTGTGCGGGTGTTTCTGTGCGGGTGTGTTTCTGTGTGGGGTGTTTCTGTGTGGGGTGTTTCTGTGCTGGTGTTTCTGTGTGGGTGTTTCTGTGCGCGTGTTTCTCTGCGGGTGTTTCTGTGCAGGTGTTTCTGTGCGTGTGTTTCTGTGCCAGTGTTTCTGTGCGGATGTTTCTGTGCGGGTGTTTCTGTGCGAGTGTTTTTGTGTGCGGTTTTCTGTGCTTGTGTTTCTGTGCGGGTGTTTCTGTGCGGGTGTTTCTGTGCGGGTGTGATTCTGTGTGGAGTGTTTCTGTGCGGGTGTTTCTGTGCGGGTGTTTCTGTGTGGGTGTTTCTGTGTGTGTGCTTCTGTGCGAGTGTTTCTGTGCGGGTGTTTCTGTGCGGGTGTTTCTGTGCGGGTGTTTCTGTGCGGGTGTGATTCTGTGTGGAGTGTTTCTGTGCGGGTGTTTCTGTGCGGGTGTTTCTGTGCGGGTGTTTCTGTGTGTGTGCTTCTGTGCGGGTGTTTCTGTGCGGGTGTTTCTGTGCGGGTGTTTCTGTGCGGATGTTGCTGTGCGGGTGCTTCTGTGCGGGTGTTTCTGTGCGGGTGCTTCTGTGCTGGTGTTTCTGTGTGGGTGTTTCTGTGCGGGTGTTTCTGTGCGGGTGTTTCTGTGCTGGTGTTTCAGTGCGGGTGTTTCTGTCCGGGTGTTTCTGTGCCGGTGTTTCTGTGCGGGTGTTTCTGTGCGGGTGTTTCTGTGCGGTTGTTTCTGTGCGGTTGTTTCTGTGCGGGTGTTTCTGTGCGGGTGTTTCTGTGCGGGTGTTTCTGTGCGGGTGTTTCTGTGTGTGTGCTTCTGTGCGGGTGTTTCTGTGCGGTTGTTTCTGTGCGGTTGTTTCTGTGCGGGTGTTTCTGTGCGGGTGTTTCTGTGCGGGTGTTTCTGTGCGTGTGCTTCTGTGCGGGTGTTTCTGTGCGGGTGCTTCTGTGCTGGTGTTTCTGTGCGGGTGTTTCTGTGCCGGTGTTTCTGTGCCGGTGTTTCTGTGCGGGTGTTTCTGTGCGGTTGTTTCTGTGCGGGTGTTTCTGTGTGGGTGTTTCTGTGTGGGTGTTTCTGTGTGGGTGTTTCTGTGCGGCTGTTTCTGTGCCAGTGTTTCAGTGCGAGTGTTTCTGTGCGGGTGTTTCTGTGCCAGTGTTTCAGTGCGAGTGTTTCTGTGCGGGTGTTTCTGTGCGGATGTTGCTGTGCGGGTGCTTCTGTGCGGGTGTTTCTGTGCGTGAGTTTCTGTGCGGCTGTTTCTGTGCGGGTGTTTCTGTGCGGGTGTTTCTGTGCGGGTGTTTCTGTGCGGGTGTTTCTGTGCGGGCGTTTCTGTGCGGGTGTTTCTGTGCGGGTGTTTCTATGCAGGTGTTTCTGTGCGGGTGTTTCCGAGCGGGTGTTTCTGTGCCAGTGTTTCTGTGCGGGTGTTTCTGTGCGAGTGTTTCTGTGCGAGTGTTTCTGTGCGAGTGTTTCTTTGTGGGGTTTTCTGTGCGGGTGTTTCAGTGCGGGTGTTTCTGTGCCAGTGTTTCTGTGCGGGTGTTTCTGTGCCAGTGTTTCTGTGCGGGTGTTTCTGTGCCAGTGTTTCTGTGCGGGTGTTTCTGTGCGGGTGTGTCTGTGCGGGTGTTTCTGTGCGAGTGTTTCTGTGCGAGCGTTTTTTTGTGGGGTTTTCTGTGCGGGTGTTTCAGTGTGGGTGTTTCTGTGCCAGTGTTTCTGTGCGGGTGTTTCTGTGTGAGTGTTTTTTTGTGGGGTTTTCTGTGCAGGTGTTTCTGTGCGGGTGTTTCTGTGCGGGTGTTTCACTGCGGGTGTTTCAGTGCGGGTGTTTCAGTGCGGGTGTTTCAGTGCGGGTGTTTCCGTGCGGGTGTTTCCGTGCTGGTGTTTCCGTGCGGGTGTTTCCGTGCGGGTGTTTCCGTGCGGTTGTTTCCGTGCGGGTGTTTCCGTGCGGGTGTTTCCGTGCGGGTGTTTCCGTGCGGATGTTTCAGTGCGGGTGTTTCAGTGCGGCTGTTTCTGTGCCAGTGTTTCTGTGCGGGTGTTTCTGTGCGGGTGTTTCTGTGCCAGTATTTCTGTGCGAGTGTCTCTTTGTGGGGTTTTGTGTGCGAGTGTTTCTGTGCGAATGTTTCTTTGTGGGGTTTTCTGTGCGAGTGTTTCTGTGCGAATGTTTCTTTGTGGGGTTTTCTGTGCTTGTGTTTCTGTGCGGGTGTTTCTGTGCGGGTGTTTCTGTGCGGGTGTTTCTGTGCGGGTGTTTCTGTGCGGGTGTTTCTGTGCTAGAGTGTTTCTGTGCGGGTGTTTCTGTGCGGGTGTTTCTGTGCGGGTGTTTCTGTGCGGGTGTTTCTGTGCGGGTGTTTCTGTGCGGGTGTTTCTGTGCGGGTGTTTCTGTGCGGGTGTTTCTGTGCGTGTGCTTCTGTGCGGGTGTTTCTGTGCGGGTGTTTCTGTGCGTGTGTTTCTGAGCGGGTGTTTCTGTGCGAGTGTTTCTGTGCCAGTGTTTCTGTGCGGGTGTTTCTGTGCGGGTGTTTCTGTGCGGGTGTTTCTGTGCGGGTGTTTCTGTGCGGGTGTTTCTGTGCGGGTGTTTCTGTGAGTGTGCTTCTGTGCGGGTGTTTCTGTGCGGATGTTGCTGTGCGGGTGCTTCTGTGCGGGTGCTTCTGTGCGGGTGCTTCTGTGCGGGTGCTTCTGTGCGGGTGTTTCTGTGCGGGTGTTTCGGTGCGAGTGTTTCTGTGCGGTGGTGTTTCTGTGCGGGTGTTTCTGTGCGGGTGTTTCTGTGCGGGTGTTTCTGTGCGGGTGTTTCTGTGCGGGTGTTTCTGTGCGGGTGTTTCTGTGCGGGTGTTTCTGTGCGGGTGTTTCTGTGCGGGTGTTTCTGTGCGAGTGTTTCTGTGCGGGTGTTTCTGTGCGGGTGTTTCTGTGCGGGTGTTTCTGTGCGGGTGTTTCTGTGCGGGTGTTTCTGTGCGGGTGTTTCTGTGCGGGTGTTTCTGTGCGGGTGTTTCTGTGCGGGTGATTCTTTGTGGGCTTTTCTGTGCGGGTGTTTCTGTGCGGGTGTTTCTGTGCGGGTGTTTCTGTGCGGGTGTTTCTTTGTGGGCTTTTCTGTGCTGGTGTTTCTGTGCGAGTGTTTCTGTGCGGGTGTTTCTGTGCGGGTGTTTCTGTGCGGGTGTTTCTGTGTTGGTGTTTCTGTGCGGGTGTTTCTGTGCGAGTGTTTCTTTGTGGGTTTTTCAGTGTGGGTCTATCTGTGTGGGTGTTTCTCTGCGGGTGTTTCTGTGTGGGGTGTTTCTGTGTAGGGTGTTTCTGTGCGGGTGTTTCTGTGCGGGTGTGTTTCTGTGTGGGGTGTTTCTGTGTGGGGTGTTTCTGTGCTGGTGTTTCTGTGTGGGTGTTTCTGTGCGCGTGTTTCTCTGCGGGTGTTTCTGTGCAGGTGTTTCTGTGCGTGTGTTTCTGTGCCGGTGTTTCTGTGCGAGTGTTTTTGTGTGCGGTTTTCTGTGCTTGTGTTTCTGTGCGGGTGTTTCTGTGCGGGTGTTTCTGTGCGAGTGTTTCTGTGCGGGTGTTTCTGTGCGGGTGTTTCTGTGCGGGTGTTTCTGTGTGTGTGCTTCTGTGCGGGTGTTTCTGTGCGGGTGTTTCTGTGCCGGTGTTTCTGTGCGGGTGTTTCTGTGCGGGTGTTTCTGTGCGGGTGTTTCTGTGCGGGTGTTTCTGTGCCGGTGTTTCTGTGCCGGTGTTTCTGTGCGGGTGTTTCTGTGCGGGTGTTTCTGTGCGGGTGTTTCTGTGTGGGGTGTTTCTGTGCGGGAGTTTCTGTGCGGGTGTTTCTGTGCGGGTGTTTCTGTGCGGGTGTTTCTGTGCGGGTGTTTCTGTGCGGGTGTTTCTGTGCGGGTGTTTCTGTGCGGGTGTTTCTGTGCGGGTGTTTCTGTGCGGGTGTTTCTGTGCGGGTTTTTCTGTGCGGGTTTTTCTGTGCGGGTGTTTCTGTGCCAGTGTTTCTGTGCGGGTGTTTCTGTGCGGGTGTTTCTGTGCGAGTGTTTCTGTGCGAGTGTTTCTGTGCTTGTGTTTCTGTGCGGGTGTTTCTGTGTGGGTGCTTCTGTGCGGGTGTTTCTTTGTGGGGTTTTCTGTGCCAGTGTTTCAGTGCGGGTGTTTCTGTGCGTGTGTTTCTCTGCGGGTGTTTCTCTGCGGGTGTGATTCTGTGCGGGGTGTTTCTGTGCGGGTGTTTCAGTGCGGGTGTTTCTGTGTGGGTGTTTCTGTGCGAGTGTTTCTGTGCGAGTGTTTCTGTGTGTGGTGTTTCTGTGTGGGGTGTTTCTCTGCGGGTGTTTCTCTGCGGGTGTGTTTCTGTGCGGGGTGTTTCTGTGTGGGGTATTTCTGTGCGGGTGTTTCTGTGCCAATGTTTCAGTGCCAGTGTTTCAGTGCCAGTGTTTCAGTGCGGGTGTTTCACTGCGGGTGTTTCACTGCGGGTGTTTCTGTGCGGGTGTGATTCTGTGTGGGGTGTTTCTGTGCGGGTGTTTCAGTGCGGGTTTTTCAGTGCGGGTGTTTCAGTGAGGGTGTTTCAGTGCAGGTGTTTCTGTGCGGGTGTTTCTGTACGGGTGTGTTTCTGTGCGGGTGTGTTTCTGTGTGGGGTGTTTCTGTGCGGGGTGTTTCTGTGTGGGGTGTTTCAGTGCGGGTGTTTCTGTGCGGGTGTTTCTGTGCGAGTGTTTCTGTGCGAGTGTTTCAGTGTGGGGTGTTTCTGTGTGGGGTGTTTCTGTGCGGGTGTTTCTGTGCCAGTGTTTCAGTGCGGGTTTTTCAGTGCGGGTGTTTCAGTGCGGGTGTTTCAGTGCAGGTGTTTCTGTGCGGGTGTTTCTGTGCGGGTGTGTTTCTGTGCGGGTGTGTTTCTGTGTGGGGTGTTTCTGTGCGGGGTGTTTCTGTGTGGGGTGTTTCAGTGCGGGTTTTTCAGTACGGGTGTTTCAGTGCGGGTGTTTCTCTGCGGGTGTTTCTGTGCGGGTGTTTCTGTGCGGGTGTGATTCTGTGTGGGGTGTTTCTGTGCGGGTGTTTCAGTGCGGGTGTTTCTGTGCCAGTGTTTCAGTGCGGGTGTTTCAGTGCTGGTGTTTCTGTGCGGGTGTTTCTGTGCGGGTGTTTCTGTGCGGGTGTTTCTGTGCGGGTGTTTCTGTGCGGGTGTTTCTGTGCGGGTGTTTCTGTGCGGGTGTTTCTGTGCGGGTGTTTCTGTGCGGGTGTTTCTGTGCGGGTGTTTCTGTGCCGGTGTTTCTGTGTGGGTGTTTCTGTGCGGGTTTTCTGTGCGGGTGTTTCTGTGCGGGTGTTTCTGTGCGGGTGTTTCTGTGCGGGTGTTTCTGTGTTAGAGTGTTTCTGTGTTAGAGTGTTTCTGTGCGAGAGTGTTTCTGTGCGAGAGTGTTTCTGTGCGAGAGTGTTTCTGTGCGCGTGTTTCTGTGCTCGAGTGTTTCTGTGCTTGAGTGTTTCTGTGCATGTGCTTCTGTGCAAGTGTTTCTGTGCGAGTGCTTCTGTGCGAATGCTTCTGTGCGAGTGTTTCTGTGCGAAAGCAAAGGAAAGAGAAATCAATTCCAACAGTTTCTCTGCCTGTACTCCCAAAACTCCATTTGTGCAGTACCTGTAATTAATGCTGTTGCTCCTAGAGGAGATAGACTAAACATTGTTCCCTACTGAATGCCATTCATTTAGCTCCGTAGTGCCCATCGCATCCCGTCCCCTGTTCCATTCTGTCTTGAATCAGAGTCATAATTTAATTTTGGAAAATGCCATAAAATCAACATCTTCTTGGTGTTTTATGACCCCTTGTGAAATAAAACCTGCCCAATGCCCCCGCAGACACCCTGACCGGGATTCTCCGAGCCAGCGCCGGGTCGGAGAATTGCGGGGGGGGGTGGGGGATGCTAGAATCCCACCACGCCGCTCCGCTGCCACGCCGCCGGAGAATCGCCGCCAATCGTGCCCTCACGGATGCCGCGGTGCCGGTCAGGGGCCACTGAAATAGGCCCCCGTGGCGATTCGCTGCGGACGACGGACTGAACTCCAGCCGCGTTCCGTCGAGTCCCGCCAGCGTGGTTAAAACCTGGTACCACCCAGCAGGAGTGCGGACCTGCAGCCTATGTGGACATCCTGGTGGGGGTGCGGGGGGATCTGACTCCGGGCGGGGCCTCCACGGGGTCCAGGCCTGCGATCGGGGGCATCGGTCACCGACATATTGCTCAGCGCCGGCGCCGAGAGGGCAACCACGCGCATGCGGGAGATGGGCGTCACGCGAATGTGTGTACCCGCACCGGCCGTGCAGGGCCCGGATTAGCCCACGAAGAACAGGAGGATTACTGGGCCTGGAGGCGTGTTGACTCCGGCATCGCTTGCGCCGGTTTAGATGCCGACGGCAACACTTGGCCGCGATATCGGAAAATCCTGGCCCCTAACTTAATTCAAAGAGATCATTGCTGTTAAATCTATTATTCACACTTTTCAATTCATTTGGATCCTTGGGTCTGAAGCCTTGTAGACTCATCTCCTGCATGGTGGATTTTCTCTGATTTGACATAATCTCACAGATTCCACACACTGATGCTGTCAGGTTTAATTGTTGATAAGGTGTGTGTGAACAATATCTGTATCTGTGGTTCAGACAATTGCAGCCATGAATAATCCTGTGAAAAGAAAATCACCTGCTGTGGTGCAGCTGCGACGTGGAGACTGGTTTCCATGCCAATACTGTAAATTGAGGTCAATTCTGTAATCAAGTGGGCGCATTGGGTTAGCCCTGCTGCCTCACGGCGCCGAAGCCCCAGGTTCGGTCCTGGCTCTGGGTCACTGTCCGTGTGGAGTTTGCACATTCTCCCCGTGTTTGCATGGGTTTCGCCCCCACAACCCAAAGATGTGCAGGCTAGGTGGATAGGCTACAATAAATTGCCCTTAATTGGAAAAAAAATGAATTGGGTACTCTAAATTTTTTTTTCAAAATTCTGTAATCAAGTAATCTGCTGTATTTGGAGCGTCATTCAAGAAACATAGCCTCTGACAATCGATTGCCATTATTTCTCTCCTCTGGTCAAGTCTGTTCCTATTTTACTCTGGTAAGTATGCTAGCAGGTGGTGACGTTAAGCAGGTTTGGGTCACTGCATCTTTGGAGAGTCAAGCCAGTCCTTAGAGTGGAGTGAAGGTGCCTTGTATTTTCCCAGCAGATTTGCTGACCCAATTGTGGAGTTAAAACATTGCAGGTGTCTTTAATAAATTGTACAATAAATGAGTGGTAATCAGCTTGGGCACATACATAGGACTGTGTGTAAGATTCCAATTCATGCCCTCGCCCCTTGTACACCAAGGTCTGTCAGTTTTTTTTAACCCTGCTTTATTTTTGGTCTGCAGGTGTCTGGAAACCACAGAACAAAGAACAAAGAAATGTACAGCACAGGAACAGGCCCTTCGGCCCTCCAAGCCCGTGCCGACCATGCTGCCCGACTAAACTACAATCTTCTCCACTTCCTGGGTCCGTTTCCCTCTATTCCCATCCTATTCATGTATTTGTCAAGATGCCCCTTAAATGTCACTATCGTCCCTGCTTCCACCACCTCCTCCGGTAGCGAGTTCCAGGCCCCCACTACCCTCTGCGTAAAAAACTTGCCTCGTACATCTACTCTAAACCTTGCCCCTCTCACCTTAAACCTATGCCCCCTAGTAATTGACCCCTCTACCCCGGGGAAAAGCCAGGTTTAGGTTTCGATCTTGAAATCTAAAGCGCAGAACCTTTCTTTTCCATGCATATCCTGAAGAGAGCAGCCTCAAATGATATGTTCCAGGACTTTGCCTTTTGGTGCCAGTTTGTGTAGACAACTTGGTGTCCTTGGAAACCAGAGAAAAAGAAACACGCAAGGACTTGAATAAGGCAGATAAATCAACAAAACGTTTGACAGTATAATGTCTGGTTAATGTAACGTGGTTCTTTGGAGCATGAGGGGATGCTGATGCAACATTTGGTGATGAGTTTTTAACGGTGATGCTGGACTTTGTCTAATAGAAGAATAGGAACTCACGTGTGACAACACTGGTAATTTGACATTAATGCAAAGTATATAAATTACTGAGGAAGGGGAAGGCCTGTCCCACCGAGTTTCCTCAGTGGTTTCCATGGCCACCAATTAAGGATAATCGAGGTGCACATCGGTACCAACGACAGGTAAAAAAACAAACAATGAGGTCCTGAAAACAGAATTTTGGGAGTTAGGAAGAAAGTTGAGAAGTCGGACCTCAATCTCAGGATTACTACCAGTGCAACATACTAGTCAGAGTAGAAATCGTAGGATGTATCGGATGAATACGCAACTGAAGAGTTGATGTGAGGGGGAGGGTTTCAGATTCCTGGGGCATTGGAACCAGTTATGGGGAGGTGGGACCTGTACAAACTGGACGGTTTACACCGGGGCAGGACCAGGACTGATGTCCTTGGGGGGCGTACTTGATAGAGCAGTTGGGGAGGGTTTAAACTAATCTGACAGTTGGATGGGAACCTATGTAAGGATTCAGAACAAGAGAAAAAGACAGAAAAGAGAATAAGAAAAATGATGGGCAGAGAAATCAAGGGTGTGTATCAGAAAATGACACTGGCAAACATGGTAGGATGGGACAAGGAACATCAAAAGGGCTAACCTTTTGGTTTTGTACTTGAATGCACGGAGCATTCAAAATAAAATGGATGAATTAGTTGAGCAGATAGATTATGTAAAGTGATATGATATAGTTGGGTTTATGGAGACATGGCTCCAAGGTGACCAAGGATGGGAAGTAAACATTGAGGGCTATTCAATTTTTATGAAGGACAGACAGAAAGGAAAAGGTTGTGAAGTTGCTTTGTTGATAAAAGAAGATATTGATATAATATTGAGGAAAGATATTAGTATAGATGATGTAGAATCTGTCTGGGTCGAGTTAATAAACATCAAGGGGCAAAAAGCATTTGTAGGGGTGGTAAACAGACCACCAAACTGCAGTGGTAATGTTGGGAATAGTATTGGACAGGAAATCAGAGATACATGTGATAAAGGAAGATCTGTGTTTATGGGTGACTTTAATCTGCATATAGATTGGGTGACTCAAATTAGTCACAGTACAATAGAGGAGGAATTTCTGGAGTGTATATGGGATGGTTTTCTGGACCAGTATGTTGAGGAACCAACAAGGGAACAGGCCATCTTGGACTGTGTGTTGGGCAATGAGAAATGATTAGTTGGCAATCTAGTTGTGCGAGATCCCTTGGGGATAAGTGACCATAATATTTTAGAATTCTTTATCAAGGAGAATAGAGAGGTAGTTGATTCTCAGACCAGGGTCCTGAACCTTAGTAAAGGTAACTATGATGGTATAAGGCATGAGCTGGCTATTACGAACTGAGAAACATTACTGAAAAGAAAAACAGCAGACAGGCATTGGCAGACATTCAAGGAACGATAGACCTGAGGATTGCGAACAATAGACCTGAGGATTGCGAACAGTTAAAAATTCCGCAAAGGCAGTCTAAGGGATTGATTAAGAAGGGGACTGTAAAGGTTTCTGTAGATATGTAAGGAGAAAGGGATTAATAAGAACTAATATTGGCCCCTTACAGTCAGAAACTGGAATTCATAATAATAACAATCTTTATTGTCACAAGTAGGCTTACATTAACACTGCAATGAAGTTACTGTGAAAAACACCTAGTCGCCACATTCCGGCGCCTGTTCGGGTATACAGAGGGAGAATTCAGAATTTCCAAATTACCTAATAGCTTGGCTTTCGGGACTTGTGGGAGGAAACTGGAACCCCTGGAGGAAACCCATGCAGACACAGGGAGAACGTGCAGACTCCGCACAGACAGTGACCCAAGCCGGGAATCGAACCTGCAACGCTACGCTGTGAAGCCATAGTGCTAACCACTGTGCTGCCCACGGAATAGGGAACAAAGAACTGGTTGATGAGCTAAGTTCATACTTTGCTTCTGTCTTCACAAAGGAAGACATGAATAATGTACCAGAAGTTCTGAGAAGCATAAGTTTTAGTCAGGAGCTGAAGGAATTTAGTATTAGTAAAGAAATGGTTTTGGGGAAATTAATGGGATTGAAGGCAGACAAATCTCCAGGGCCTGATACTTAAGGAAGTGGCCCTAGAAATAGTAGATCCATTGGTGGTCATTATCCACACTTCTTTGGACTTTGGAATGGTTCCTCCAGATTGCAGGGTAGTGAATGTAACCCCGCTATTCAAAAAGGGAGCTAGAGAGAAAACAATGAACTATTAACCAGTGAGCCTAACGTCATTGCTGGAGTCCATTATCAACGATTTCAGAGCACAGCATTTGGAAAGCAGTGGTATAATCAGACAAAGTCAGCATAGATCTAAAAAAAGAAAAATGCTCGTCAAATCAACTAGAATTCTTTGAAGATGTAACTGGTGGAGTTGACCAGGGAGAGCTGGTGGATGTGGTTTATGAAGACTTTCAATGAGGTCTCACATAGCAGATTAATATGTAAAGTTAAAGTGCATGGGATTACAGGTAGTATCTTGAGATGGATAGAAAGCTGGTTGGCAGCCAGGAAGCAAAATGTTAGAAAGATGGGTCTTTTTTTGATTGGCAGACAGTGACTAGAGGGGTACTGCAGGGATCTGTGCCAGGACCCCAACTGTTCATATTACATATGAATGATTTGGTCGAGGGAACTAAATGTATTATCTCCAAATTTGCAGATGATACAAAGTTGGGTGGGAGGGTGAGCTGTGAGGAGGATGCAGAGATGCTACAGCAGGTTGAGTGTGGGCACATGCATGGCAGATGCAGTATAATGTGGATAAATGTGAGGTTATTCACTTTTGTAGCAAAAATAGGAAGGCAAATTATTACTTAAAAGGGAGTAAATTGAGAGACATGGATACTTAACTGATTCCTGGGATGGCAGGGCTGTCATATGAGAAAAGACTAAGTCGGTTAAGATTATATTCATTGGAGTTTAGAAGAGAGAGCGGGGATTTCATAGAAACTTACAAACTTCTAACAGGATTAGACAGGGTAGATTGAGAAGGAATGTTCCCAATGGTTGGAGATTCCAGAACTAGGGTTCATAGTTTGAGGATAAGGGGTAAACCGTTTAAGATTGAGGCGAAAAGAAATTTCTTCACCCAGAGAGTAGTGAATCTGTGGAATTCACTACTGCACACAGTAGTTGAGGCCTAAACGTTGTGTAATTTCACGAAGGAGTTAGATATAGCTCTTGAGGCTAAAGGATCAAGGGATAGGGGGAGAAGGTGAAGTTCAGGGTATTGAACTTGATGATCAGCTATGATTATAATGAATGGCGAAGAAGGCTCGAAGGGCCGAATGGCCTCCTCCTGCTTCTATTTTCTATGTTTCTATATAAGATAAGGGGTGCCCTCTAGAGGTGCAACCAACACCAGCAGCCTTCCCTAATTATTCAGATTAGCTGGCATGATCAATTACTGCCACTCCTGAGACCTCTTGCCTACACACTACCTGCACAGCATCTGGTCAGGGCCCAGATACAGACCCAGATGAATTCTTACCTGGTCTCTTTACTATTGTATTGGATTAGATTAAATGGCCCATGTAAGGGCAAAGCACACTGGTGCAGATTTGATGGACTGAACTTTTGTCACTGGTGGACCCTTCTGCTACTTTTTAATGATCTGCAACAGTTGGCAACGATTAAACAAACCAAAATTCTTTTGAAAGCAAAAGCAGGAAAAGAGAGAACGGAACAACCGAGATTTATTCCTTTGTGCTGCATTAATCAAAGTCAGCCAGTTTTGGACAGTTGTACGTGAAGAATTTAAGTCCCCCCAGCCCCCCTCCACCCACCCTCGCCCGCTCATGGGGTCTGGTCGTTCCTAATACAACTAGCATTTATTGCCCATTCCAAATTACCCTTGAAACGGTGGTTATGAATCACCTTCCTGATAACTGAGTTGCTTGCTGTGCCAGTTCAGAAGACGGTTAAGGGTCAATCACTTTGTTGTGTACCCGGAGTCACATATATGGCACGAATATGGATGTACAAACAAGGAGGAGGAGTGGGCAATTCAGAACCTCCAGCATGCTCCACCATTTGATAAGATCCCATGGCGGATCTGAAAGTAACCTTAACTAGGGATGATCGACAGATTTTCTTCCCTAAATGGGATTACTAAACCAGGTGGGATGCTCCGACAATCTAATAATTACATGGTCCCCATCACTGACACCATCTTCTTTTGCCAGATTTGCCTCAGTAACTGAATTTAAATTCCCCAGCTGCCGTTTCTGAACACATTTCTCGCAAATCATTCATCCAGGCCTTCAGACTGTAGAGCAAAATTACTGTCAAACTTCAAACATCTTTTGATGCGCAAGTACAGAAATTACAGATTATTTTTGTTCTTTCTCGAACTGACAAAACCCCAAAGAGCATCCTCCCATTACATCCTGCAAAATTCCCTTGAGATGATTCCCAAAGTTGGCTTATAGAAAAGTCCAGGGTACACTCATTGGCATGGACCTCTTTGCAAATATTTCAACTACAAACAAATCATTACCAACACCCAGTTTGGACAAATCGGAATGTTAAACATTAACATTACATGCTTTAAAGTTTTGTGAAACTAGTTTTCTTTTCTATTATGACCTTTTACATGCAGCTGATGGGATGAAGAACAGAGGAACAAAAAGTTCAAGAATTCCTCAAATTCTCTCTTTTAATAGTAAGCTCCATAAAGAGGTCAGACAAAGATCTGGACAACTGCCTGCTCGTCAGACACACCAATAGAACAATCCCAGACATTCCACATTAGGCAAAGAGTTGGCATGCTAGTAGAAAAAGGGGGAAGACCAAAAACGTCCCAGTGGATGACTGGGTTAGAATAATGATGAAACTTTCTGGAACAATAACCACTGGAACTCCCTCCATCAACCTCGCTGTCTCTCCCCCTGCTTTAAGACACTGCCCAAAACCTACTTCCTTGATTAAACTTTAGGTCTCCTCTTAATTGCGTAAGGTGCACGAGCAAGTGGGTCATTCGGCCCATTGGGTTTGCTCCGCCATTCAATGAGGTCATGGGTGATCTGAAATGATAATCCTTAACTCCACTTTCCCACCTTGCCTCCGTAGACCTTGATTCCCTGACTGATTAAAAATCTGTCAACCTTGAACATACTTACTGACCCAGCCTCTATAGCTCTCTGCGGTAAAAAATTCCACAGATTCTGTACCTTCGGAGAGGAGAAATTCCTCCTCATCTCGGTCTTAAATGGGTGACCCCTTACTCTGAGATTATGCCCTCTGGTCCTAGACTCTCCCACAAGGGGAAAAACCTCTCAGCATCCATGCGGCTTGCTGTAAAATTTTAGTTGCTGACTCTTCAATGCAGTGCCTTGAGACATTTTAACTACATTAAAGGCACTATACGGGTGTAGGCTATTATTGAATCAAAACAAATTTGTGCGGAGATAAAGAAGGTTGCAGGTAGTCCTGTTTTTTTGAAAGGGGTGTGGGTGCAGGGTGCAACATTATCACTGCTAATGTTTCGGGTCTGCATGACTCTTCTCCTGAAGAGTCAGGTGGACTCGAAACGCTATTTGTTTTTCTCCCTCCACAGATGCTGTCTGACCTGCTGGGTTTTCCCAGCATTTTCGGTTTTTATTTCAGATTTACAGCATCCGCAGTAATTTGCTTTCATAGACAAAATATCACTGCCCCACCCTTATTTTCCTTCCCTTGCATTCATTTCACTTCACTTCCCTTGAATCAACGTTATTCTGCAGCAAATCACTGGGTGATGCAAGCTAAATAGTCCAGAGATTCTCAGTCTCCAGTTGTCCAACCTTAGGGGGAAGTCTAGTTTCTGCTCAGAACCTCCACATTGTAACTTGGTTGAAATTTGCTCCTTAAATGATCAAAGCAAGGTTATACTCTCAGTGCCAGCTTTAATATATTTAAGAAAATTTTTTGAGGACACAAAATTCAATGTGAGTGAGGTATTGGAAAGTTCAAAGTGTATTGCTAACTAGCTGAATTAAAAAGCAAAAGTACATAATGCTTATGGGGTGCTTTGTTCAGGAGCTTCAAGTGCTTTATAGCTAATTGTATGCAACCAGTAAAATAAAATTAAAAACATTGCTCTAACAAATATTTTGCAGTCCTTTCTTCTTTTGCCAAGTACACACAACCTCGTATTACCAGTAATTTGTAATAGATTTATAAGTCATGCATTAGCAATAATAAAAGGAAGCCATCTGCATAAATCCAGTTATAAATTTACCTTTCATCTCTACAAATTGATTACAAACATCTGCAAGATTAGCAACTACTTTGTTTATTAATGTAACTACTTATGCTACACTTGACCACACAGATGTTTTTTATGTAAACATGATAGTGAGGCCATTACTGTTTCAACATAGCTCAATGACCTTCAGTCCCATTGCTTTTGTGGAATTCAAAATCCTGTAGTAAACATAATATGCACAAAATTGATTTTACTGATAATGATAACCCTATAACCCACCTATCAGAGACTTACTCGGTGAAATACTGCATGTAATATAACTTCAAAAAACCACTTCCTTATCACATCTGTGACATGCACGAAGCAACCTTTGCAAACACAGGCCATGGAGTCATAGAGGCGTGCAGCACAGAAAAGGACCTTCGGCCCATTGTGTCTCCACCGATAATAACTGCCCCATATCTTGTGCAAATCCCACTTACCAGCACTTGGCCCAAATCCTTGAATGTGATGGTGTTTCAGGTGTTCACCCAAGTGTTTTTTTACAGGTTGTGAGGTTTCCAGCCTCCACTACCTTCCCAGACAGTGCATTCCAGATTCTCACCACCCTCTGAGTGAAATTTCGTTTTCTCTAATCCCCTCGGAATCTGCTGCCCTTCAACCTAAAACAAGGGCTTAGCCCTTGTAACTGACCCCTCAACCAAGGGAACAGCTGCTTCCTATTTACCCTGCCCAAACCCCTCAATCTTATACACCTCAATCATATCCCCCCTCAGCCTTCTCTGATCTAAAGAAAACAATCCAAGCCTATCCAATCTCTCCTTATAGCTCAGATGCTCCATCCCAGGCAACACCCTGGTGAATCTCCTCTGTACCCCCTCAAGTGCAATCACCACCTTCCTGTAGTGAGGTGAGCAGAACTGCACACAGTACTCCAGCTGTGGCCTAACCAACTTTCTGTACAGCTCCATCATAATCTCCTTGCTCTTATATTCTATGCCATGACTAATAAAGGCAAGTATCTCATATGGCACCATAATTACCGTATTCACTTGCTCTGCCACCTTCAGGGGTCTGTGACCAAGAACCCCAAGATCCATCTGTTCCTAAGTTCATCAGATACAGGAGCAGAATTAGGCCATTCGGCCCATCAAGTCTGCTCCACCATCCAATCATGTCTGATATGTTCCTCATCTGCTACCTATAATGTGGACCAACAATGTTACAGACCAAGAGCTGGATTGCGAAATCAGCCAGAGCATCTCTTCCCTAGAACACATGGCCTAGGAGCGGGAGTAGGCAATTTAGCCTCCCGACCTAACACCCTCAATGTGATCATCGCTGATCCCATCCTGGCCTCAACTTCACCATCCTGCCCAGTCTCAATAACCCTTCAACCCATTACCAATCAAAAATCCAGCTGCTCCTTAAATTTACTCACTGTTCCTGCATCCACCGCACCCTGGGGTAGCGAATTCCACAGATTCACAACCCTTCGCGTTTTCTAGTGTCCTACCATTCATTACATACTCACTTGATCTGTTTCTTCTTCCAAAATGCTTCACCTGACACTTATCAAGGTTAAATACCATCTGGCACGGCTTTGCTCATCTGACCAACCCATCTATATTTTCCTGTAGCATACGACCCTCTTCTGCATTGTAAACCACTCAACCAAACTTGGTGTCAGCTGCAAACTTACCAATTATTCCCCTCACCTTCTCATCTATCTATATAATAAACACAGGTATATAAACAAATCACACACAGAGCTGCAACAAAGCCTCGGTTTCCTTCCTGCCATTGAGAATGCCAAATAGACTCATAGATTGATGCATTGTTCCATGACATGTGACTGTGGCATACTGGGATATACATTCACACAATAATTATTTCCGAGCTCTTTTTGAATGTTTGACAATAGCCGCATAACAATATAGCAGTAACCTTGGACTTCCCTCTCCCTTCCTCAATCCCGATGTCCTCCTGACCTCCATCAACGTCTTACCCTACCGCTGGGGCCTTTTCTTTGGGTGTTTTCTGACACCAAAGATCATGCTCCTCTCTCCTCGCCAGCGCGTGCTTCCTGCCAGGCAGGAGACTGTGTATTTGGACCCACAATTTCATGGGTCTTTCACCATTAGGGCTGATGATTTACTGTCCTTTTTGGTTTCCACCCCTGCATCTCCAGCCAGTGAGTTACGTTTAGGACTATAATGTTGGCAGACAAGTAGAGCAAGAAGTGTAAGTTTTTGTTTGCCTGAACTTGCTCGTTCACCGAAGGGCTTTTTTCCCCTTCCAGATGGTCTAGCCTTCCTTCCACCATTGGTTATTTTTTCAACCGACTAATGTATTATTTTAAATTTTACCCCATAATCATAAAGTTGCCTGACAGAAATTTTTTAGTTAAAAAATCCACTTGCCTCAATTATATTTTTGGCCAATTCTGTTTTTAAGTCATTCTTTACTACCAGTTATTGGAATGGTTCACTCAAACTGTATATTTTTCCTTTGGTTCTAAAGAGTTATCATCACCTGTCTGCTGCTTAACAGCTAGATTAACTTGATTCATTTTGATGACAAAGGTACAGGTAATTTTAAAAAAATTCTTTCAAGGGACGTGTGTGTTGCTGGCAAGCATAGCACTTAGAACATAGAACATACAGTGCAGAAGGAGGCCATTTGGCCCATCAAGTCTGCACCTACCCACTTTAAGCCCTCACTTCCACCCTATCCCTGTAACCCGATAACCCCTCTTAACCTTTTTGGACACGAAGGACAATTTAGCATGTCCAATCCATCTAACCTGCACATCTTTGGACTATGGGAGGAAACCGGAGCACCCGGAGGAAACCCACACAGACATGGGGGGGACGTGCAGACTCTGCACAGACAGTGACCCAGCGGGGAATCGAACCTGGGACCCTGGCACTGTGAAGCCACAGTGCTAACCACTGTGCTACCATGCTGCCACTTGTTGCCCATCCCTAATTTCCCTTGAGAAGGTGGTGGTAAACTGCCCTCTTGAACTGCTGCAGTCCATCTGTACACCTATAGCACTGCAGGGAAGTGAGTTTCCAAGACTTTGATCCAGCAACAGTGAAGGAAGGACAATATAGTTCCAAACCAGGATTGTGTGTGTGTTGTCTATAGTGAACACTGCATGGGGAGTGTATGTTTAAGTTGATGGATGGGGTACTTATCAAGTGGACTGCAATGTCCTGGATGGTGCCAAGCTTCTTGAGTGCTGTTGGAGTTGCACTCACTCAAGCAAGTGCAAATTATTCCATCACACTCCTGAATTGTGTGCCTTGTTTATGTTTTTTGGGGAGTCAGGAGGCGAGTTACTTGTGTCAGAATCCCCAGCCTCTCACTTGCTCTTGAAGTTACATGTGCTTATATGGTTGTTCCAGTTCAGTTTCAGATCAATGGTAATCCCCAGAATGTTGGTGGATGATTCAGCAATGTTAATGCATTTGAATATCATGGGGAAATGGTCAATTTTCTCTTGTTTAGATAGTCACTGCCTGGCATTTGTCTGATGCAAATGTTACTTGCCATTTCTTTGCCGAAACTTGAATATTATCAAGATCTTGCTGCATTTGGACAAGGACTGTTTCAGTATTTGAGTTGAAAATGGTGTTGAACATTGTGCAATCATCTGCAGTCGTCCCCACTTCTGACCTCATGATGGAAGAAAGGTCCTTGATAAAATAGTTGAAGATGGTTGGGCCTGAGACACTACGTTGAAGAACGTTTGAGAAATGTCCTGGGAATGAGATGATTGACCTTCAGCAGTCACAACAATCTCCTTTGTGCTCGGTATGACTCAAAACAGGGGAGAGTTTTCTCCCCGATTCCCATTTACTTCAATTTTGCCAGGCTCCTTGATGCCAGATTCTGTCAAATGTTACCTTGATGTCGAGAGCAGTCACTCTTACCTCCTTCTTGTGCTTAGCACTTGTGTCCATGTTTGAACCAAGGCTATAATGAGATCAGGAGCCAAGGCTATAATGAGATCAGGTCCTTCACTGGAAGGACCCAAACTGAGCACGTCCAGTGCCAGCCATGAAGTGAGTGATCGCACACAGAGCAGCAAGACTCAAAGGCATTATTTTAGGCATTTTATACCAGTTAGTGGGGTAACTCCGGCAGGAAAGTGGTGCAGAAGGTATAGAGGAAGAGGTTCTCCCCAAGATTGGCATGTTTACTGGCTACCAGACCTGGCAAAAAAACAATTAAATAAATAAATAAATAATCGTTTATTGTCACAGGTAAGCATACATTAACACTGCAATGAGATTACTGTGAAAAAACCCTCGTCGCCACATTCCAGCGCCTGTTCGGGTACAGAGGGAGAATTCAGAATTCTCAGCTGGTACGGAAATTGAACCCCCGCTGCTGGCCTTGTTCTGCATCACAAACCAGCTGTCTAGCCCACTGAGCTAAACCAGCTCTCTGTGTAAAGACCTGGCTAAGAGTTGTAACGTGGGGGTTTCACTCAGGGCTTGGTCCAGTGTCGTTGAGGGTGGCTACTTTGTTGAACAAAAGGATGGGGTTTGGAGGGGCCAAGGAAGTGCAGGAATGGGGCATAAATACGTGATAGTGAGTGGAGTGCTGGAGGGGACGGCAGTGGTGTTAGTCAATGTACACGCTCCAAATTGGGACAACATTGTGTTTGTAAAGGGTTTACTGGGAACAATTCTAGACTTAGACACGGACTAGCTGATTATGGGTGGAGATTTTAACTGTGATGGAACCGAAGGTGGACAGGTCGAACCCCAAGACAATGGGAAGATTGTGGATGGCGAAAGAGTTGGGAGGATTTATGGAACGCATGGGATGGTTGATCAGTGGAAGTTTAGGAACCGGGTGGGGGTGGTACTCCTCCTTCTCACACGTGTACAAGGCGTACTCGAGAACTGATGTCTTTGCGGTGAGTTAAGCGGTGCTGAGTGGGGGTGGATTTTGTGGAAATCGTGATCTTGGATCATGCGCCGCATTGACTGGAGGTGAGGCTTAGCTCGGGGCAAGTGCAGAGGCCAGGATGGAGGCTAGATTCGGGTCTTTTGGCAGATAAGGAGTTTTGTGAAAAGGTGAGGTCGGTGATTGGGGTTTAGGTGGAGCTTAATCAGAATGGGGAGGTGTCGGCGGCCACATTCTGGGAGGCGTTGAAGGCGGTGGTCTGAGGGGAGATTATCTTGTTCAAGGCGCACAGGAATAGCAGGAGGAGGGAGGAGCAAGGACGGTTGTTGGACGAGTTAGTCGAGGTGGACAGAGGATACTCAGGGGCTGCTTCTAAAGAGCTGTTGGTGGAGAGGAAGAGGTTGCAGGGGCAGTTTGATAGGTTGACGATGGGAAAGGCAGTGGGGCAGCTGCAGATGGCGAGGGGGGTTGCAATATGAATATGGAGAGAAGGTGAGCTGTATGCTGGCCCACCAGCTGCAGAGGCAGGCTGTGTCTCAGGAAATTCAAAGGATGTGGGGAGAGAAGGTGGAGGCAGTGTCAGAGCCGGGGAGGATAAACAAGCTGTTCAGAGGCTATCATGGGAAGCTGTCCAGGGATGAGCCCGATGGGGAGGAAAGGGATATGGGATGGCTTTTGGATGGGCTGGATTTTCCAAAGTTGATGAAACAGAGGAGGCAGGTGTTGAAGAGCCATTGGGGCTGAAGGAGCTGATTGACAATATTAGGGTGATGAAGGCGGGTAAGGTTTCAGGACCGGATGGCTTCCCGGCAGAGTTTTACAATACATTTGTGGCAGAGTTGGCACTGCATTTGTTGGGAATGTTGAGGCGTTGGAAACACTGGCACAGGCATCGATCACGTTAATCCAGAGAGGGGGAAGGATCTGTTGGAGTGTGGGTCGGATAGGCCCATTTCGTTGCTGAATTCAGGCATGAAAGTGCTGATGTCCGAGAGGAGGCAGATGCGGAGTAATTGGCCAGATTGGATTTGTCCTGCTTTTTGGGATCAAGATACAATCGGACAGTTTTCCACATATTTGTATATATGCCTTGTTGCAGCTATGCTGGAACAGCTTGGCTAGGGGTGCAGCTATTTCTGGACCACAAGTATTCAATACTATTGTTGGGAAGTTGTCAGGACCCATAGCCTTTGCAGTATCCAGTACCTTCAGACAATTTATGAAATCATGTGGAGCTATTTGACTTGGTAATTAACTGAAGATTGGTATCTATGATACAAGGGTCCTCTGGAGGAGGGAGAGATGGATCACCCACTCAGCAAGCTGGTTGAAGATTGCTGCAAATGCTTCAGTCCTGTCTTTTGTCCTGATCTGCTGGACTTCCCCATCATTGAGGATGAGATATCTGTGGGAGCCAATATCTTTTCTCTTTGCTTTCCTGATTGCCTTTTTGATTTTGCCCCACCACCTCCTATACTCCTCTCGGCTTTCTGCAGTACTAAGTTCTCAGGGAAAGGCATGAGCTTTGTTTTCTGCCCTATCCTGCCCTGTAAGCTTGTTGACATTCAGGTAGCTCTAGATTTGGCTGTCCCATCCTTTTTCTTTGTGGGAACATATTTTTTATTTTATTTATTTATTTATTTTATTTTAATAAATTTAGAGTACCCAATTCATTTTTTCCAATTAAGAGGCAATTTAGCGTGTTCAATCCACCTACTTTGCACATCTTTGGGTTGTGGGGGCGAAAGCCACGCAAACACGGGGAGAATGTGCAAACTCCACACGGACAGTGACCCAGAGCCGGGATCGAACCTGGGACCTCAGCGCCGTGAGACTGCAGTGCTACCACTGCGCCACCGTGCTGCCCCGTGGGAACATATTTACTGTGAACTCCTGAATCTCCTCTTTGAATGTCTCCCAATGTTCTCGCACCAATTTACCTTCAAGTGGCTGTTTCCAGTCCGCTTTTGTTGTCACTCCTCAGATTAGTAAAATTGGTCTTGCCCCAATTTTGAACTCTTAACTCTTCCAGACAATCCCTAGAATTTCTCAACAGTGCAGCGGGAGGCCATTCAGCCCATCGAGTCTGCACCGACCCTCTGAAAGAGCACCCTACCTAGGCCCACTCCCCCACCCTCCCCCTGTAACCCGAGTTAACCTGCACATCATTAGACACTCAGGGGTAATTTAGCATGGCCAGTCCACCTTACCTGCACATCTTTGGTGTGTTGGAGGAAACCGGAGCACTCGGAGGAAACACAGGCAGACATGGGAATACGTGCAAGCTCCACACAGATGGGAGCCTCCTCCTCTTAGTTGTTTAATTGTCCATCACAATTCACAACTGTAAGTGGCAGGGCTGCAGAGCTTTCACTGGGTCTGTTATAGTGGGATTGGTTAGTTCTGTCTTTCACATGTTTCTGCTGTTCGGCATGCAAGTAACCCTGTGTTGTAACTTCACCACGTTGACATCTAATGTTTTTAGGTATGCCCGGTGCTGCTCCTGACATGCCCACTGTATTGATATGCATAAGCAAGTGTATGTATAAGTACGTATAGTCTCCAACTAGTAGGTATCAGGCAAGTAATAGCACGTGACATTGTAATCTGGGGGGAGTCTGAAGGAGAAGTCGTCGCGGTTAGTCGTGTTTGTATTAGTTCTAGTTTGATAGCATTAGTTTCCTACCCACAGTATATTATACAATAATAAAATTGACTAGTCTTAAACTAGACATTCTTTAGTATGCCGACACAGTAATTGTCTCTGTACAAGAACATAACATAGTACCAGAAGTGGTGATCAAAACTAAAGATCAGAACGGGCAGCACGGTGGCGCAGTGGTTAGTACTGCTGCCTCACAGTGCTGAGGTCCCAGGTTCGATCCCGGCTCTGGGTTACTGTCCCTGTGGATTTTGCACATTCTCCCCGTGTTTGCGTGGGTTTTGCCCCCACAACCCAAAGATGTGCAGGCTAGGTCGATTGGCCACACTAAATTGCCCCTTAATTGGAAAATATGAATTGGGTACTCTAAATTTATTTTTTAAAAACTAAAGAAGAGAAGTGTGAAAATTTTAAGGACACAATCTTCAAATTTGGTTAAACGGTGCTACAACATCGAAGGAAATCTCTGAAAATGCAAAACCAGTGCAATGTTGCTCTTTTTAACCTTAGTCTATTTGCTCTGATTATGTCACCTTTGCTCATGAGTCGCCAGGTATCTTTATGATACCGCCACGTGGTTCAAGTTCAGGTTATGATTAATAATACAGCACACCGCTTAGTAAGGATTAAAACAACGGTCATTTATTATATACAACAAGCAATATTAATACCCTAATACTACTTTCTATATAATAAACCTATCACTACTGGCCAATACTTAACTTAGGAAGAGCCCACCAGGTCAGGGAAACGAATGGCTTGTCCAATCAGATCTGGCACGCGGGATTCAAAAGGCTGCTACAGGTCGGTGGCTAGGTGTCTCTACCGGATAGCGATCGCTGGATTCAAACTTACTGTTGCTGTTCTTGCGAAGGTCTTGAGCAGGCGAAGAGAGAGAGAGAGATCTGAACTTGGACCCTCACTTTTATAGGGCCCAGGGGCTTCCCGTCTCCCGGGGCGGCCCTTGACCCTGAGTCCCAAGTGATTGGATTCTGTCCCCAATCTCTGGGGTCGATGTGTCCAATGGTGAGGCGATTCCTCGATCGGGGGGTGGTCGCTCACCTGTCTTTGTTTCGGCCACTGCAGGCGCCGACAGGTCTGGCCCGGTATTCAATTGCTAATATGTTGCAATTGTTCCCGGGATAGCCGATTTAACTGTGGATGTCTGAATAGATGGGCTGCGAACAGTCCTGAATGCAACTGCAAATACCTGGGTTGATGGGCTGTTGTTAGCCCTGAGTATCGATCTGGGCTAACTTCCCAGAGCCGAATATGCAATACTGTCTGCAGCTGCCTGCTTGTGTCTTCTTAGCTGCTTTTTCCAGCAGTCTTTCGGGTTAGCCATTTTAAACTGGGTTTTGGCCAGATTAAACGGAACGCAGCCATTTTACGTGGCTACAGCAAGAAGATGGAAAGTTTAAAAACTCACAAATATCTTTGAGTAACTTGTAATGTTGATGGCAATTAGCAACATTTTAACAACAGTTTACACTGTATGTAGCAGCTCTAGGATTGGAAGCACAGCCAGATGAAAGAAAGATAACGTTGTTGCTAACAGTAGCATGCCCTCGGGTGATTGAGATTTCTAACACCTTTGTATATAATCAAGAGGACGATAGTAAAAGCTTTGATGCCGTCATAAAAAAATTTGATGAGCATTGCACGCCGAAAAAGAATGAAAATTTTGAGTGATACATATTTAGAATGCGCACGCAGAAGACAGGCCAGTCCATTGATAGCTTTCTTACCGACCTCAAGCTAAAAGCACAAATGTGTAACTTCGTGACTTTAAAATCCTTGATGCTTCGCGATAAAAATGCCTTTGGATTAAATTATGTTAAAGTGCGTGAACGTCTCTTATGGGAGAAAGAGCTTCAGTTAGAAGACGCGATTAAGATTTGCCATGCAAGTGAACTAGCTGCACAACGTGGCAGCACATTGAATGCAGATTTTGCCGTGAAAATCGGGAGCGATGCCAACGCTATAGATATTGTGACGCACTCAAAAATAAAACGTGGTCTCAGCAGTGGCAACCATTTTAAACGCTTGCAAGAAGCAGCCATTATTTAATGGACAAAAGACATGGGAACAGGCACCTACCAAGGTAATGTCCGGCATATGGCACAATTTGCACAAAATGCAAAGGAAAAAAATCATTTTGCGAAACAATGTTTCACAGGCAAAAAAGATAATGCAGGGAAGTCAATTAATACAATTGATGACATTAATTTGGAAGGCCCAGTTTTTGTTATTGATGTAGTCTCGGGTGAAGACAGAGCAAACACAGCCAAAAAGATTAAACTTTTGCCTACAGGAACAAAAGTGATAAAAATGATAATTCAACAGTGACAAAGGACAAATGGACAATTTCTTTGTTAATAAATAGATTGTTTATCACTATGAGAGCAAACCCATAAGCATCAGCGATATCAAGACAATGCAATTAAAACCGAAAATAGGTGAAATTGTGTCAGTTCCTTGGCAAAAGATTGGGATAGACTTATTCTACCTTGATGGTAAAGAATATTTACTACTGGTAGACAACTAAACAAATTATTCAGCAATAATTGTGTTATCATGCACACAAAAACAATGTTTGCAAGACATGGAATACCTAAGTTAGTAATGAGTGATAATAGACCATGCTTCAACAGTAAAGAATGGAAGGAATTTGCACAGCAATATGATTTTAAGCATGTAACATCCAGTCCATTATACGCTGTAGCCATCTGGGATGGTCACTTACAAAGGGAAACATGGCCACTTGCGAAGAATCACGGGAAATATGGCCAATGCAGGATCCAGATGAACTCAGAGCTTAAGTGTATATTGGATACTAGATAACCAGACACTATCGAAATCCCCAACCGATTTGTATTCTAATGGCCCATTTCCCCAGAACAAAAGACTTGTACTCAGGTATCAGATACAGATACAGACTCATCGGCGCCACTCCCTTCACCCAGGAAGCCCAAACAGCCAAGGTCAATGACCGCTCAGGCACCCGCCCCTTTATTGGCCAAAATCGAAGGCAGTAATCGAGGCCTGACGAATTATTGGGTCCAAAGCTAAGGACCGCCCAAAAGAGCGCGAAACCCCCAAAGGTTGAAAAGAGACACTGCCATTTGTTCGGTCTCTTTAGGCCCCGGTGCACCAGTACTCTCTTGGCCCGGCCTATGCCTGATACCAATTGCAGCACCACGACCAGAAGCAAGTTCAAGACCAACGATTGCTACCAGACGGGTGAGCCCAGCAGCAACAAAGTCACTTCTCCAGACCCAGCCATGCCAGATCCGAACAAAGGCCTTGTTCTTCTGCATAAAGGCCTGAAGCTAAGTACAGGTTGTTGTAGTGTTAAGTGTAATTTAGCTTGTAGTGTTTTATGTTGCATGTCGAAGTAGTTCTTGTGTGTAAATAAACTATCATTGAACTTGAACTAACTAACTGGTTGTTTGGTCTTTGATCAATATCCGGTAAAACCTTGTGGTGGTATCATTTGATACCTGGCGACTCTGAAAAACAATATCATCATTAATAATTGTCATATCAGTATCTAGTTAAAAAGAGCAACATTATTGGCGCCTCCAGTGCGAATTGGCAACAACCCGCAATCAAATGGCAAAGCAGAAAAAGGGGTTCAGATAGTCAAGCAATTACTGAAGAAGGCTCTGGACATTAAAGATGATCCATATTTAGCACTTCTAAACTACTGGACATCTCCATTAAGTTTGGGTTTATCACCAGCAGAAATGTTGATGAATCGGAAACTACAAACCACTCTGCCATGCCGTATCAAGCAATGAGTAAATGAGAAGATAAAGAATCAGATGGAATCTCGGAAGAAGAAACAAAAATAATATTATGACAGGTCTACCAGGACTCTGAAACCTTTGAAACCAAATGGCACGGTGAGAGTGGAGAATCCTGATGGCTGGTCAAAATGTGCTTAGTTATGGCAGAAAATAGGTCCAAGGTCCTATACTGTGATAACTGAGCACGACCAGGTTTTAAGGAGGAATAGATGAGCACTCCTAATAGCGAAACAACCTGTTGCTGAACAGCAAGGCAAGGATGTATATGAAAGTTTACATTCATCGAAACCGACACAAGTTGTGAAGTAGTCAAATGTCAATGTACAAATGATGTTAAGAACAATGATACGATCATAGCAGATGTACCTACAGACGTTCAGAACTATCACATAGATTCACCAGATTTACCAAAGTTGAGACGACCAACGAGAAACTGAAAAAAATTGGAAAGGTTGGATCTGTGAATGGACAATATAACTGTAATTGATGTAAAATACATTCAGCATATCATATGTAATATTTATTGAAATAATGTATGATATGTTTTCTTCAAAATCTCAAAGAAAGGGGATGTAGTGATATGCATAAACAAGTGTATATGTAAATATGTATAGCCTCCGACCAGTAGTAATAGCACGTGACACTGTAACCTAGGGTGAGTCTGAAGGAGAAGTCGTTGTGGTTAGTCGTGTTTGTATTAGTTCCAGTTGGATAGCATTAGTTTCCTATCCACAGTTTATTATACAATAATAAAATTGACTAGTCTTGAACTGGATGTTCTTTAGTACGCCGACTCATTAATTGTCTCTGTACAAGGACAGAACACCCTTCTCCACTCTTCATTGAACCATGTTTGATCCCTTGGCTGGATGGTAATGGTAAAGTGGGGATAAGGTGGGTCATGAGATTACAGATTGTGTTTGAGTATAAATCTACTGCTGCTGATGGCCCACAGCACCTCATGGATGCCCGGTTTTGAGCTGCTGGATCTTCTGAATCTATCCCATTTGGCATGGTGGTATGATATATAACACAATGAGGGTCTGCTCAATGTGAAGGTGGAGCTTCATCTTCATCCTGGCAAGGAGCATAGAAAAGAAAGCAGGTGAGCTGAGGCACAGGTTGAAGCATGGCAGGATGATATCATAGCTAATACAGAAATGTCACTTAAATAAGAACAAGATAGAGAGGGGGAGAAAGGAAGGTTGAGCGGTAATTGTGTTCAAAAAAAAAATTACAGCTGAGAGGAGGGATTATTTGTTAGAAGGATCATCAAATGAGGCCATATGAATTGAACTAAGCAACAAAAAAAAGGGCTAGCCACACTACTGGGAGTGTACTTTAGACCCCAAAACAGTCAGAGAGAGAACAGAAAATATGCAGGCGAATCTCTGAGAAGGGCAAAAACATTAGGGCAGTAATAGAAGAGGATATTAACCACCCCAATATTAACTGTGATAGTTTTAGTGTGAAAAGAATTGAGGGAGCAAAATACTTGAGGTGCATTTTCAGGAGAACCTTTTTGACCAGTATGTAGCAAGTCCGACAAAAGAGGACGCAATTCATGGAAATGGAAATAAAGTTTTTGGAAATGAAGTTGGGCAGGTGGAAGGAGAGGCAGTTACAAAAGCATTTTGATGGTAGTGATCATAATTCAGTGATCATTATGTTAAAACATAATGATGGAAAGGCACAAAGGTAGAACAACTCTGTCGTGTTGTCATGTTCTCCCCATGTCTGCTTGGGTTTCCTCCGAGTCCTTTGGTTTCCTCCAACACACCAAAGATGTGCAGGTTAGGTGGATTGGCCATGCTAAATTTCCCCCAAGATGTGCAGGTTGACTGGGTTTACAGGGATAGGGTGTGGGAGTAGGCCTAGGTAGGGTGCGTTTTAAGACTTTCAGTGCAAAGTCGATGGGCCGGATAGCCTCCTTCTACATTGTAGGGATTGTATGATAGTTAGAGTTCTAAATTAGCGCAAGGCCAATTTTATGAAGCTGAGGAATGAATTAGCGAAGATGGATTGGAAAGATGGATAGGGGCTGGTTTAGCACAAGGCTAAATCACTGGCTTTGAAAGCAGACCAAGGCAGGCCAGCAGCACGGTTCAATTCCCGTATCAGCCTCCCCGAACAGGCGCCGGAATGTGGCGACTAGGGGCTTTTCACAGTAACTTCATTTGAAGCCTACTTGTGACAATAAGTGATTTTCATTTTCATTTCATTTCATTTAGGGAGCATAAGGCCATTCATAGGAGCTGGGAGCAGAAGTTTGGGCAGCACGGTAGCATAGTAGTTAGCACAATTGCTTCACAGCTCCAGTTCGATTCCCGGTTTGGGTCACTGCCTGTGCAGAGTCTGCACGTTCTCCCCATGTATGCTTGGGTTTCCTCCGGGTGCTCCGGTTTCCTCCCACAGTCCAACTGCACACCGCAGGTTAGGTAGATTGACCATGCTAAATTTCCCTTAGTGTCCAAAATTGCCCATAGTGTTGGGTGGGGTTACTGTGTTATGGGGATATGGTGGAGGTGCGGGCTTCGCTAGGGTGCTCTTTCCAAGAGCCGGTGCAGACTCGATGGGCCAAATGGCCTCCTTCTGCACTGTAAATTCTATGAATAAAAAAAGTGGACAATTCAGTCCTTTTCGGGCCTGCTCCGTCATTCAATCAGATCATGGCTGTTTTTTTCCAGGTCTCAAATTCACCTCCACACCTGTTCCCCATATCCCTTTAACTTGCCTGTTTTTTAAAATCAGAAATATATCAATCTCCTTCTTGAAACTATTTAGTGACTCAGATTCCACTGCACTATGGGGCAGCGAGTTCCATAAATTCACCATCCTCCTTAGCTCAGCTCTAAATCTACCACCTCTCAACCTGTATCTGTGATATCTACTTCTAGATTACCCCACAAGGGGGAAAGTTCGGTCTACATTTGCTTTATCAATCCCTTTTGTACTTTATATACCTCAAGGAGAACCCCTCTCATCCTTCAGCAAGTACAAGCCCAAACTATTTTACTTCATAGAATCATAGGATCGCAACAGTGATTGCAGAAGGATGCGATTTAGCCCATTTTCATTGAATCTGCGCTGACCCTTTGAAAGAGCACCCTACCTAGGCCCAATCCCCTGCTCCATTCCTGCAACCCTATTCTAAGGAGCAATTTAGCATGACCAATCCACCTAACCTGAACATTTTTGGACTGTGTGAGGAAACCAGGGCACCCAGAGGAAACCAACATAGACACGGGGAAAATATGCCAAACTCCACACAGTCACCTGAAGTCGGAATCGAACCTTGGTCCCTAAGCTATGAGGCAGCAATGCTAACCACTGGGCCACGGTGCCGCCCCTCATACGTCAACCCTTTCATCCCCGGAATCAATCTGGTGAACCTCCTCTGAACTCCTCATGCGTCAATCCTTTCACCCCCAGAATCAATCCGGTTAACCTCCTTTGAACTGCCTTCAATGCCACCACATCCTTCCTCAAATAAGTAGACCAAAACTGGACACAATACTCCAGATGTGGTCTCATCAATACCGTATACAACTATAACAACACTTCTCTGCTTTTATACCCCAGTCCTTTTGCAATAACCATTAACATTCTATTTGCCTTTTTTATTACATGCTGTACCTGCATACTGACGTTCTGCGATTCATGAACAAAGATACCCAGATCCCTCTGTCTAGATGCAATTTGAATCTGCTTTCCATTTATATAAGAACTTGCCTTTCTTCTTTTTCGTCCAAAACGGATTACCTCATACTTATTTACACTAAACTCCATCTGCCAAATTTTGGACCAATCTCCTAGCTTATCTATATCCATCTGCAAAATATTTATCTCCTCTTCACTGCCTGTTTTCCCACCCATTTTAGTACCTTCCACAAATTTTGGTATGTTACACTCTGTCCCTGCTTGCAGATCATTTAAATAGATTGTAAATAGTTGACATCTAAGGACTGACCCCGCAGCACCCGCTAGTTACAGTTTGCCAGCCAGAGAAGGACCCATTTATCCCGCCCCTCTGCTTTCTGTCAGTCAGCCAATCCTCAATCCAATCCAGTACTCGACCCCCAATTACCTGTGATCTCACCTTCTGGATCAGTCAATTTTGTGGCACCTTGTCAAGCACCATCTGGAAATCTAGATATACCACATTCACAGGTTCCCCATTATCCACCTTGATGGTTATGTCTTCAAAGCACGTTTATCAAGCATGACTTACTCTTCATAAAACCATGCTGATAATGGTGGATTGAGCTTTGTCTTTTCAAATGTTCAGTCATATCCCCCTTAATGGTGGCGCAGTAGTTCACATTTCTGCCTCACAGTGCTGAGGACCCCGGTTTGATTCCGGCCTCGGGTCACTGTCCGTGTAGAGTTTACACATTCTCCCTGTGTCTGCGTGGGTATCGCCCCCACAACCCAAAAGATGTGCAGGGTGGATGGATTGGCCATGCTAAATTGCCCCTTAATTGGAAAAAATGAATTGGGTACTCTAAATTATTATTATTTTTTTAAAAATCTCGTCCTTAATGATTGATTCCAGAAATCAATGGCCTTTCTGCACCATCTTCCACCTTGTGCAGTAAAACTGCCCTGATTCCGTAAGAAGACGTGTCTGTCCTTTCAGAATACTGTGTAACCTTGGGCATTCAACTCCCAGTCCTCTTTCAGTAATCCCCACCAAATCATATCCATTTGTCTCTATTTGTGCTGTCAGCTTATTGACCTTATTCAGAATACTGCGTGCATTTAGGTACAAGGTTTTTAAATATGTCCCACTGATTTGTCTTTCCGTTGCAGGATTTTCTTGTGCACTCTGCTTTTCACACATTCTGATCTCCTTTATTAATCATTGATAACACTCAAGCCTCATCCCCAAATTTCACTCCCACAGTCACCTTACATTTTGATTTTTTACGTTTCCTTTCTCCTCCGCAGTCGTTAATGGGATGCCTGTTCATCCCTTTAATTTCTATCTTCTCCTCACATGTTGACCTGCTGCTTGGTTCTTATTAACCATTATACTTCTTGTAGTATTACCCTTCTCCTCCCCCATTTTCTAGTTTAAAGTCCTTGTGACTACTCTACTTATCCTTTCCACTCGGGCACTGGTCCCAGATCGGTTCAGGTGGAGACCATCCCAATGATACAGATCTCTCCTGATCCTATACTGATGCCTGTGCCCCATGAAATGGGACCCCGTGTTCCCAACCACTCTTTTAGGCACGTGTTTACTATCCCTAATTTTCTCATACCTATGCCAATTTGCATGTGGCTTGGGTCGTAACCCAGCGATTATAACCCTTGAGGACCGGTTATTTTATTTTGCTCCTGGTAATCCCCAAACAAGTCCTCTTTCCTAGTCTTGCTTATGTTGTTTGTCCTAACGTGGACCACAATAACTGGATCCTCCCCCTCCCACACTAATATCCTTTCAAGACGGTTAGCGATGCCCCTCACCATGGCAGGCAACATCCCATGCTGGGCTCCCAATCCTGCCCGCAAAGGATGCTATCATTTCCCCTAATTATAGAATCCCCTATAACCACCACTTGTCTTTTTGCCCACCCCACTTGAATGGCCTCCTATACCAAGGTGCAATAGTCAGCTGGTTCATCTTCCCTGAAGTCCGTTTCCTCATCCACCCAGGGAGCAAGTACCTCGTACCTGTTGGACAAAGTCAAGGGCTGAGGCTCTCCCATTTCTGAATTCATGATCCCACTACCTGCCTCACTTGCACTCACACCCTGCTGTCCCTGACCACTTGCTGAATTTGAGGTACTTAATCTACGGCGTGAGACCACCCCTTGAAAGAAAGCGTCAAGGTAACTCTTCCACTCCCGGATGTACCGCAGTATCTGAAGCTCAGACTGCAGCTAATCAATTCTGAGCTGAAATTCCTCGAGCAACAAACACTTGCTGCAGATGTAGTCACTGCAGGATGCAGTGGGATCTCCATCAGTGTACCCGAATAGACACCGTATGTTCCGTGTAGGGGATTTTCACAGTACCTTCATTGCAGTGTTAATGTAAGCCTGCTTGTGACCCTAACAAAGATTGTTATTATGAAAGAATTATGGGGCTGGTTCAAATTGGATCCATGCAATGGTCGTGGCCGGAACAGGTCCAGTGTCATATGTCCAAGAACAAGGGGTGAAGAAACACATGGACCATTTGAGAAGGAGAAAATCGTACACCGAACCAATGGGGCAGCCTGCCTTCGTATTCCTATCAGTGATATTGGATGTTATGGATGAAAGTAATGCTGCTGCAAGCTAACCTGAGGTAGAGCCCACCAATGTTTCAGGGGGAACTGGGGAAGTTATCCACATGACCTGCCTTAATAAACCATTTATTTGTTAATCTATTCTATTTGGTGTCCCCAGCCTTTTAAGATAGAACAAGTAAGGTCAAAATTTAAAACACAGCATGAGCTCTAGCTGCAGAGGATAAATATGGGCAGCTCACAGATGTGAAGACATAGAGAGAAAGGATAAAGAGGTCACAGGCTGTCTGCCGCCGTGAGTCAGTAGGAAGCAAGAACCTTTCAAACTCTAGGATATGAATTACCTTTGTTTGTTAAATATAATTGTTTTTTCTTTTATGTGATGTGCAGTTCATAGGCTATGAATCCTGTAATGAGTAACTAATCTCCTGACACCTCAAAGCCTGCCACCACCAACAAGGCACAAGTCAGGAGTGTCATGGAATACTCTCCACCTGCCTGGGTGAGTGTAGCTCCAACAACACTCAAGAAACACAACACCATCCAAGACAGAACAGCCTGCTTGATCGGTACCCCTTCTACAAACATTCACTCCCTCCAACAGCAACGAACAGTGGCAGCAGTGAGTATCGTCTACCAAGTTGACACTGTGGGAATTTACAAAGTCTCCTGAGGCAGCACCTTCCAAACCCATGACTGCTATCATCTAGAAGGACAAGTGCAGCAAACAGATGGGAACACCACTACTTGCAAGTTATACTCCATGCCACCCACTATCCTGACTTGGAAATCCATCCTGTTTCTTTATTGTCCCTGGTTAAAGTCCTGCAGCTCCTTCCCTAATAGCACTGTGGATGTATCTACACCACAGGGATAGCAGCAGTTCAGGAAGGAAGCTCACCGCCATTTTCTGAAGAGCAATTGGGAATGGGCAATTCATGCTGGCCTAGCCAACAACACCCACATCCCATAAATTAAAATGGATTAATTGAATTCAAATTGGAACAGTTTCCATGGTCTAATTTGAACCCATGTGCCAGAGCATTGGCCTGGGCCTCTAGATTACTGGCCCAGTGATATATAATTAAAAAATAATAATAATATTAGAATTATACCCCTGTTTCCTTAATTGTTGCTTAATAAATTACCCTCGAGTGTCTCCTCGTCCAAAATTTATTGTCTGGTCTCAAAACTTTACAGCTTACTTTTTAAAGATCCAAATGTAATACCTCACTTTTATCTTTGTATAAATTTATTTGCGTATGATCTGACCATTCTCAATGTTTCTCATCGATCTTGTAATTTGTTGTACTCCTGAGACTATGCCTTCCAATTTGGTGTCTTCGACAAATTTAGAGCGTTTGCTTTTGATTCTGAAGTCTGTGTTGGTGATATAATTGTGAGTAACAGCTGCCCCGGCATTGATCGCAGGAAAATACCACTTTTCACCTTCTGCCATTTCGAATAGTTACCCTTTATTCCAACTCCACTTTTTGTCAGCCAGCTATCTATCTGGCGACTTGTCCCCTGATTACGAGCACTGTGACCTGATTTGTTAGTTTATTAAATGGTACCTCATCAAAGGCCTTTTGGAAATCTTGATATATTACAGGCGCGATCTACCCGAATGGGGACAGAGTCCCGTAGTGCGAGATTAGCCAGGTGTTTCCCAGGCTCGGTGTGCCGAGAAACCCATCGCTATCTAATGCTCATCCAGGTAGATAGGGGACCTCAGTGGGGAACACCCCGACAATTGGAAGCACTTAGCCCCGTTTTCTGCACTGTGGAGCTCCGCTCGCCTGAACTCCTCAGTGCAGCGAGAGATCAGGATAACATTTTAAAATGTCATCCTGATCTCCTGAGCCCCCACATGACCCCAAACCCCCCACCCGAGCCCCCCCAGCCCAGCTCACTATAAGGCAGTGCACAGCACCCCCCACCCTGCCACATCTGCACAGTGCACCCCCTGGCTGGATCACTGTAGCGCAAAAGATGCCCGCTTGGCACCTTGTCTGTGCCAGCCTGGAACACTGACAGTGCCACTGACAGTTGGCATTACCACCTGGGCACCTTGGCAGTGCCAGGTGGCACCAACAGTGCCAGGGTGCCATCTTGCCCGGAGGGAATGCACCTGGGGGATTCCAATCCCCTGGGAAACCCCCACGAATGCCTTTCCACTGGATCCAGTTTGTGGAGATCAGCGCTGAACCGCGCTCTCCTGAGGTCTCCAAGGTGAGGGGGTTGATCCCCACACCTTTGGTAGATCTTGGGAACGTACATTAGAGTGGGACGAGCTGTCTCACTCTAATATGCAGATCTGTCAGAAAGTGATCCCACCCACAACGGATGGGATTCACAACATGATCGCGTTAGATCTCGCGATGCGTGGCGAGCTGAGTAGATCCCGGATGTGGGATCTCCCAGCATTGGTCGCATTGTGTCATGCTGCACTGCTTTTAGGGCATAACGCAACCGGTAGATCCCACCCTATGTCTACTGTATTAACCTTGTCAATTGTCTCAGTCACCTCTTCAAAGTATTCAATGAATTTGGTCAAACGAGACATTTCCTTTCAAAATCCATGTTGGTTATTCATTATTATATTTTTGGCTCCCAGATGCTTTAAGAGGAATTCCATTTCTTACTACCAATTTCAGCTCATTGGTCTACAGTCCCCTGGATATGTTTAATCTCCCTTCTTAAGCGTAGTTACATTTGTCATCCGCTTGTCCTCTGGCACTACACCTTTATCGACCAATCATTCAGTATGTATATCAGTATGTCTAATAGTGCCCTTGTCTTCTTTTCCATAAATTCTCTCGGTTATCGGCAAATTCAGATTTTCCCTGGAATTTATGGTTACGATTACAATGATGGAAATTGAGCAGAAACCTCTGGCATCTGAATTAAATGCAGAAATCGCTGAGTGGATCTGTTCCTCCACAAGCTGTGTTTTACTGGTGGTCCCACACTGACAAACTCAGCATTATCGTATACGGAGGGTGCAAAGTTGTGGTACTTACCCACTTAAAAAATACTAAGCACAGTAGGAAAAGTTAATGGTTGTGCATTCAGGTACAAGTGAGACATTTTAACAGCATTATCCTCAATTATTATAAACAATGTCGCTGGCACTGACAAGGTGACTTGTATTACTTGTTCGTTCTGTCTTTTAGCTCTCTCCAGTAGTGCATTTTCTATTTATACCTTCACTTTCGGTACATGGTTTTACATTGAATTAAATATTTAAATTTAGAATTCTTGGTTTAGACTTTGCGTGTCCCAGTGAGGATTCTCCAACTGATCAGTAATCCAGAGGCCCCAGGGTAACCAGTCCAGTGAAAAAACTATTACGCCACCACTTCCCCGCATGTATATACATACAATAAACATTGTAAATGGTTCATTTCATACAAATGGGAGATGTGTCGGAATGAAATTCAGCTTTGTCATAGTGTAAACAGAGAGTCTGCCCATTAGGGACCACATCAGTTGTTCTTTTCCACCAGAGCTGGATTTCACACGGATTGTCTAACACAAATAACAACAGTTCTAGAAATAAGAGAATGTTATGCAAATGCATCCATGAGAAATCAAGATCAGTAGAAGTTTTCTTAAAGTACACAGTCATTAAAAATCGTCATTTCTTTCCCATGTAATTGCGCTGGTCGAAACTATTCAGCAAAATGATGGATTATAAAATCCATTGCAAAATAAACATTCTATTTCTGCATAAATGTTTGGATGCAATTTGGAAACAAAAAAGACTCAACTTAATTCAGTGCACAGCTGAGTAAAGCTGGTTAAATCTCAACATCAAACAAACTCATGGCAACTTAAGTCTTCTGCATGCACACCAAGAGCAGAGCCAGTTTACTAAAGCACTACACCTACCTCAATCAAACCAGCATCACCATCAGAGTAAAACCACTGCTTTTTTAGTCATATAGTAGCCATGCGCCAGGATTTAATTGAAAATAAAATGTCTGATGCAATCATTAGGCAATGCGTTTCTTTATTGTTAAGCTACCTGTGAGCTTCAAAGGAAGATTATCCATCACTTGAGCTGATTTCCATTAAGAGGTAAGTTACACGATTATCAAATCTCTTTTAAAAATAAATTCCACTCACAGCTTGAATGCAACCTCTTACCCTCCATGACCATGAACTGTTCATCTAATTTACACATTTTTCACAAAAGCCAACGCATGTTGTTCTTAGAATTGACTTTCCCCAAATATTTAGGAAAAAGTTTCCAATTATTTGGGTGAACCACATGAACTGTATCGTCAGCTACTGACTCAGGGCTGATCTGACAAAGATCAGCACTGCAGCTTTATTTTATGAACTTTGTACAACAAACTGAAATAGAGGAGGGAATCTTCTTTCAAGTACAGGGTGCAAAACAGTGAGAGGTCTTTGAAAACAAGGCCCCTCTTTTCGGAGGGCGGGAAAGGCGGAAGGTGCCGAGAATCCAATGGGAGTCCCAAAGCAGCATTTGCACTGGCAGGATTTCCCAGTGAGATTGTCCCCGCATTTAACGTAATGGGATTCCCGCCATGAAAGGTCGTGAACCCCATTATCATATATTTAAATGTCATTAACTTTGCCTCCCCGCTGCATCACCCCGCCCACATCAGGAATTTCTCCCCCTCTCTGCTCCCCTCCCCACGTAAGGAATTTCTTCCCCCCCTTCCCCCCGACGACAGAGTTTACAACAGGTCTGGACATATGGGGACCTGGGGAAGAGAACTCAGTGGGGGCACATCGGGGGGGGGGGAAGAGGGCCGTACCTAAGCAGTACCTTGGTACTGCCAAGGGGGCAGTGTCTGGGCATTACTAAGGGGAGGCTTCCGTTGAGGAGGTTTGAGGTGGGAGGGGGTTTGGTTCCCTTGATGGGGAGTCCCATGTCCTTGGGCGCTTCCCAGAAGGAGATGGTAGGTCCCCTTGTGCGTGGGGGGATTTTAATTTTTTTTTACTTTTATCAAATCGGGACCGAAGTTGCTGACAGGGCAGCCTTTGACATCATGGGACCCACCTCCAGGATTTTTTACTATCTGTCAAAATATGTGATGGGAAAAGCCAGCAATACAGCTGGCGGGCTGCACCCCGCTTTTCCCACCTGCATTGACACATTCAAAGAAAGAGAAAATTCCATCTTAAGTGAATCATGGAAAGAAAATGAAATGCTTGTCACCATAGCTGCAATGAAGATGTAGCTCCACCTCAGTGTGTGTGTTACCAGGCCAGTGATGTTCTGGATGTGTGCGAAGAGTAGGTGCAGATTGACATTCAGTAGTTTTGTAAAAGACACTCGTGAAGGGGAAAAGGCCAACCACGTCCGTTTGTGGGCAGGACGTAACGTTTAGATCAATTCACTAGCTGGGAAATGTGTGAATGGCAGTAAAAAAGTAGCAAAGTTTTTGAGAAATACAGCACACAACTTCAGTGAAATTCAAAGTTGTGAATTTCAGAGACTGAGGCCAGAACCTGATGAGCCTGTTGACCAGGACGAGATTAAGAAATGTAGCCAGCAAGTGTAAATTCAAGGAAACAGATGAAAGTTTGAATCAGTTCATTTGGAGCTCTGCACACCCTGATGTAGAAAAAGCTCTGATTGAAAAGACAAGCTCACAATATTGCAGTTTGTTGACACTGGCAGAGCACAAATCGACAGGTGAAGATGCTGACCACCTTGAGTTTCATCCAGGCAGAGGAGCAGGGTTGGTGCAGTGAAAACAGCCACAAAAGAATGCACATCAGACAGAAAGAAAGATGTGTAATGGATGGCAACACAAGTCGGCAGGCAGAAGAAAGTGCCCTGCGTGTGGACCAAACCGCAGAGCTTGTGGAAAGCCCAATCACCAGGAAAAGATATGTAGAACAAGGAGAAAAGATGGTAAAATGGTAAAGCAGTTTCCAGAGGAAGACCAACAGGGTGAAGGAGAAAGTGAAGAAACCAGAACATCCATACTCTCTGCAAGATGATGATGAGTTGGAGAACACAATCGGTGTCGTGAACTGTCTGGACGCAATGGTTCCCAGCGAAAAGAACTTCACACAACTAGTCAGATCAGGAAGAGGGTTAGAAATAAGACCACAACGATAAATCTGAAGCTAAAATTTGATACCGGAGTACAATAACATCATCGCGTTCATACTACACTGGAAGATTTTTGCTCAGAATTTGAAAGAAAGTAAGTGTGCACCAAAAGAAAGGTGCTCAAGAATTGAACAATGTCACACTGACAGCGTATTGTAAAACTGCGCTTCGACAGATCGGAACAACCCAAATCATAAGGCAGTAGACAAAGGTAAAACTTGCATGGAGCAGGTTCTGCCCATTTCTAACTAAATTTAACGTCAGAGTTCTAAAACCAGAATAGTTTCCTGACTTTCAAAGTAATGACAGGCAGGTTTCCTGAACGTGGCATCCCACAAGCATTTGCACATCAACACGATTGCCAAGGTACCGTCCTGCAACATCACACTTCTGGCTGTCCATTTATCAGGTGTAAACAGCTGTAACTCAAATCTATCCCCATTGTCCTTCAGTGTATCGACACATTCCCTATTGATTTTGAAAGGGCATACGAGCTTTGCTGTTGCTGTTAATGGGACCAATGCCAAAAGATATCTTCCGCGACCCTTCTTTTGATCTCGTGAGTATTACTGTAGAAGCACCACTGCTCAACAACCTACATTTTCATGACAACTTTATTAGAATCTTTAACATGAACATTATCTTTGGAAACAGCAATTTGGCAGCTAAACATTGCAAATCTGCACTGGATGCGGATGAGCACCAAACACCTTCAGGCAGCCTGGTGAGAGATTTGCAAACATTTGATGGGAGTTTGTTTACCCACTGGATCCTTGTTAAGCCATAATGAGAAACAGTTTATGAAGCCAACTGTGCCATCTGTATGGTTTTAAGATTACAAGGTCATGTTTGGCAGGTCACTCACACACAGCACAAACCAGCAGGATTCACCAGCATCGCAGGCAGCATTCTTCTGAAGGATTCAAACAAAAATTGACTAACTGGGCCATCCACTGAAAATAACTAAACACTCTTGCTGTCAACATGACCTCAAACCAGTTTATTAAATGTTTGTATTTCTGACTGGCATCCAGCAGAGGGATAATATGAAACAGGAGCTTTTCCAATAATGAACAGCTATGGATTTGCTAACCGTTCTCTTGAAGTAGACACTGCTATTATCTGGAGAGTCACGATACAACAACATATTCTCATGTCAGGCAAGTAGATTTTACAGACTGTGGTGCTTAAGGTTGTTTCAAGTGCAAGCTTCCTTTTACAAAATAACTTCAGGTCATTTAACTGTATTTCATTCAGGTTATTGGATGCCACCTGTGGTTAATGTCCTGTTCAGCTGGCAGAGGAACCCCAGGGAAACCACATTTTCAGCTGGCGGGTTGGGACAACCCCAGTGCCAAAGGAAAAGTTGGAAACTGACACAGGATAATCAGTGGTTATAAAACATTGTTAAGATTTTACATCACGGCACAGGTCATTTGCTCCACACAAGCCTCCTTCAAGCACTGCTTGCCCTTTTAGTTGCCTCATTGTGCTTCAGACCCAAAGTCACTGTGGCTGCATGCCCCCATCACAGCCCTTGCAAGGGCAGATCATTTACTCCTCTGCCATCCCTGTGAGGATGCAGCAACAACCACAGCAACGCATCCAGAAACAATCTGCAGACTTTGCAGAAGCTTGGTAATAGCAGAAATTCTTCAGTTATCTTACCTGCAAGTCGGGTGCCTGGCCCTTTAAATAATGCCTGTGCAGGGCCCCTCTGACAACTCAGTGCTTCTTCTATGCAGAGTAATGGGGGCAGCACGGTAGCATGGTGGTTAGCACAGTTGCTTCACAGCTCCAGGGTCCCAGGTTCGATTCCCAGCTTGGGTCACTGTCTGTGCGGAGTCTGGACGTTCTCCCCGTGTCTGCGTGGGTTCCTCCGGGTGCTCCGGTTTCCTCCCACATGTCCCGAAAGACGTGCTGTTAGGTGAATTGGACATTTTTCCGAGTTTACCTGAACAGGCACCGGAATGTGGCGACTAGGGGATTTTCACAGTAACTTCATTGCAGTGTTAATTTAAGCCTACTTGTGACAATAAAAATCATTATTATTATATTTCATTGTCTGGATCCGTATGGCTCAAAGGAGCAAGTCCAGCATCCCATCAACTGGTAAGTCTGTGTGTCATCAGAATAGTGTCACATCATTTACTCCAGGTATATGCAGGAGTCACTTATGCAAAGGTCCTTCTCAAGAGGCCGCGTCGAGCTGGCCACACTGGAAGCAGCTGGTGAGGCATCATGTACCTCCAGAAAGGTGCAGGGCTCACATTTGAAATTTTTGCCCAAAGACCTCACATTATTCTGACTAACTGGCAAGCTATGGTTCCTCAGCTGCATAAACAGTTTTTGATTAATGATGCAACCGAACACCAGTTAGTTCACAAAATAGTGGTTTGGTAGCACAGAACTTGAGAATTGCTGAAAAAGGAGACAGACTGTCGGATGTCTTTTATTCTTGTACTGCCCAAGTTGGTGGTTGAGGCTGAAACGTTCAACCCAGACACAATGGGCTAATGGCCTCTTTCTACACCATAACTTCTTATGGTTCTATAGTTTCAGTGGTTAAGTGAAGAAGCATAGGATTATACTTTCTCATAGCTAGAATCAGGAGTAAGAAAAAAGTTAAAGAATCACTTTTTTGCAATGGAATTAATAGATCATAGAATTTACAGTGCAGAAGGTACTAGTTTTCCTCACAACTGTTGAAGTAAACATTAGCATTCGATAAGGTTCCCCATGGTAGGCTCATTCAGAAAGTTAGGGGGTATGGAATACAGGGAAATTTGGCTGTTTGGATACAGAATTGGCTGGCCGAAAGAAGACAGCGAGTGGTAGTGGATGGAAAGTATTCCACCTGGAGGTCAGTGATCCGCAGGGATCTGTTCTGGGACCTCTGCTCTTTGTGGTTTTTATAAATGATTGGATGAGGAAGTGGAAGGGTGGGTTAGTAAGTTTGCCGATTACACAAAGGTTGGTGGAGTTGTAGATAGTGTTGAGGGCTGTTGCAGGTTACAACAGGACATTGACAGGATGCAGAGCTGGGTTGAGAAGTGGCAGATGGAGTTCAACCTAGATAAATGAAGTGATTAATTTTGGAAGGTTGAATTTGAATCCTGCATACAGGGTAAAAGGCAGGATTCTTGGAAGTGTGGAGGAACAGAGGGATCTTGGGATCCACGTACATAGATCCCTCAAAGTTGTCACCCAGGTTGATAGGGTTGCTAACAAGGTGTATAGTGTGTTGGCTTTCATTAACAGTGGGATTGAGTTTAAGAGCCGTGAAGTTTTGCTGCAGCTTTATAAAACACTGGTTAGAACACAACTGGAATATTATGTCAAGTTCTGGTCGCCTCATTATAAGAAGGATGTGGATGCTTTGGAGAGGGTGCAGAGGAGATTTACCAGGATGCTGCCTGGACTGGAGGGCATGGCTTATGAAGAAAGGTTGAGGGAAATAGGGCTCCTTATTTTCTCATTGGAGAGAAGAAGGAAGAGAGCTGAATTTGATAGAGGTGTACAAGATGATCGATAGAGGCATACAAAATGATCAGGGGGTTGGATAGGGTGGACAGTGAGAGCCTTCTCCCGCGGATGGATATGGCTGGCACGAGGGGACATAACTTTAAACTGAGGGGTAATAGATATAGGACAGAGGTCAGAGGTAGGTTCTTTACGCAAAGAGTAGTGAGGCCGTGGAATGCCCTACCTGCTACAGTAGTGAACTCGCCAACATTGAGGGCATTTAAAAGTTTATTGGATAAACATATGGATGATAATGGCATAGTGTAGGTTAGATGGCTTTTGTTTCGGTGCAACATCGTGGGCCGAAGGACCTGTACTGCGCTGTATTGTTCTATGTTCTATGTTCTAAGGTGATGAGAGGCATGGATAAGAGTGGATAGCCAGAGACTTTTCCCCAGGGCGGAGATGGCTGTCACAAGGGGACATGATTTTAAGGTGACTGGAGGAAGGTATAGGGGAGATGTCAGATATCGGTTATTTACGCAGAGAGTGGTGGGTGAATGGAATGCACTGCCAATGGAGGTGGTGGAGTCAGAGTCATTAGGGACATTTAAGCAACAGTTGGACAGGCACATGGACAGCAGTAACTTGAAGGGGTGTAGGTTAGGTTGATCATCGGTTAGGATAGGTGGTCGGCACAACATCGTGGGCCGAAGGGCCTGTACTGTGCTGTACTGTTCTATGTTCTATAAACAAATGCACCAGCTGTACATAATCCCACCCACTCAACCTGCAATGGCAGCCAAAGCACAAGCTGACCATCACAGTGGGTGACTTAAAGTTAAGTTTTCAATTCACCTGAGAAGACAGTCAAGCTTCCCTGCCACCATTTCAAAGAAAGTGCCAGCCAATATTTATCCATCAACCAACACCTTCAAACACAGATGATCAGGGATGTACTTCTGAGGCTGTATAAGGCTCTGGTCAGACCCCATTTGGAATATTGTGAGCAGTTTTGGGCCCCGTATCTAAGGAAGATGCGCTGGCCTTAGAAAGGGTCCAGATGAGGTTCATAAGATTGATCCCTGGAATTGAGAGCTTTCCATATGAGGAACAGGACTCTGGGTCTGCACTCGTTGGAGTTTAGAAGGATGAGGGGGGGGATCTTATTGAAACTTACAGGATACTGCGAGGCCTGGATAGCGTGGACGTGGAGAGGATGTTTCCACTTGTAGGAAAAACTAGAACCAGAGGACATAATCTCAGATTAAAGGGACAATCCTTTAAAAGAGAGATGAGGAATTTCTTCAGCCAGAGGGTGGTGAACCTGTGGAACTCTGCAGCAGAAGGCTGTGGAGGCCAAACACTGAGTGTCTTTAAGACAGAGATAGATAGGATCTTGATTAATAAGGGGATCAGGGGTTATGGGGAGAAGACAGGAGAATGGGGATGAGAATAGTATTAGCCATGATTGAATGACAGAGCAGACTTGATGGGCTGAGTGGCCTAATTCTGTCCCTATGTCTTATGGGCTTATGATCCAGCTCTCATTGCAAAGCTTTTTTAAAATAAATTTAGTGAACCAAATTCATTTTTCCAATTAAGGGGCAATTTAGTGTGGCCAATCCACCTAACCTGCACATCTTTGGCTCGTGGGCGTGAAACCCACACAGACATGGGGATAATGTGCAAACTCCACACGGACAGTGACCCAGGGCCGGGATTCGAACTCGGGTCCTCAGCGCCGTAGTCCCAGTGCTAACCACATGCCACCCCTCTCATCACAAAGCTGCTTGTTGACCTAACTACGCCCAAATTACCTCTGGATTTTCCAATATTATAACAATGACTGCACCTCAAAAAAATTTCACTGGCTATAAAATTGGTTTGCTTTACCCTGAAGTTGTGGAAGGCGACAGGCCATTCTTTGTTCCCGAGAAGGGCATCATAGAATTATCATAGAATTTACAGTGCAGAAGGAGGCCATTCGACCCATCGCGTCTGCACCAGCTCTTGGAAAGAGCACCCTACCCAAGGCCAACACTTCCACCCTATCCCCATAACCCAGCAACCCCACCCAACACTAAGGGCAATTTTGGACACTAAGGGCAATTTATCATGGCCAATCCACCTAGCCTGCACATCTTTGGACTGTGGGAGGAAATTGGAGCACCCGGAGGAAACCCCCGCACATACGTGGAGGATGTGCAGACTCCACACAGACAGTGACCCAAGCCAGAATCAAACCTGGGACCCTGGAGCTGTGAAGCAATTGTGCTATCCACAATGCTACCGTGCATGCAGATGAGGGATAAGCATTAAACACGTTGGCTTTGCCAGCGATGCCCATGTCCCGTGAAAGAATAACAAAAAGGTATGTGCCTACATTTTAATAGATTCCTCTGAAAGGTGCTGTATGAATGCAATTAATTTTTAAAATTTAGGCATGCATGGCATGCATTGTTGAGTAGATGTATCTATAAAGCCCAGCTTCATACATTTAAAATGGTTTAAAGAGGTCTGACGGCTGGTTTGCAGGCATCGCCTCCCGTGTCCTCGTTGTTGGGTTTGTGGTGGTATCACCACTGAGGGGTTGCCCCTCCAGAGTGGTAGCTGGAAAATAGGTGGGAGGACGTGATTACATAGGCTCAGGACAGGGGTTGACTGTGAGAGCCCTGGGTGATGTCCATTAGATGCCAGGCTGCATGGGCAGAATGGGGGAGTCTGACAAGGGGTGAAAAGCAAATTACTGTAGATGCTGGAATCTGAAACAAAATCAGAAAATACCAGACATACTCAGCAGGTCTGACAGCATATGTGGAGAGATAAGGGAGCTAATGTTTTGCGCCTGGATGAGACATTGTCAAACCTGGAGTGACCTGGAAATTGGGTCAGATTTATACTGTTGTTGGGGGGCGTTGCATAGGGGCCCAGCAGTAGCTGGAGATTGAGAAAGATGTCATAAACAGAAAGACAAAAGGAATGTAAATGATGGTGATTAAGGCTAAGAAGCGTGCTGAGAGTGGCCTGTAAAAAGATGAGAATGTGTGATTGGCAAACAAAGGTGAACAGTGTGTCCGAGGGCAACTGGAAACAGGGAACAGATGGCCCAAGTGGGGTGGGGAGGGGGACAAGAGTGAGAGAAAAACAGATCTATTGAAGAAATTAAGATAAATTGATAGAAATAAAAATGGGGTGAAAGTAGCGGAGAGAGTTTACAGTCTGAGGTTGTTGAGCTGAATGTTAAGTCTGGAAGGCTGGAACATGCCTAATAGGAAGATGAGGTGTTGGTTTGCGCTGGACTTCACTGGAACATTGCAGCAGGCCAAGGACGGGCATGTGAATGTGAGAGCTGGACGGTGAGTTGAAATGGCCAATAACAGGAAGGCCTGGTCCTGCTTGTGGACAGACCGAAGGTGTTCTGCAAAGCGGTCCCCCAGTCTGCGTTTGGTCTCTCCAATATAGAGTAGACCGCATTGAGAGCAGCAAATGCAATAAATCAGATTGAAGGAGTTGCACGTGAAGCTCTGCCTCACTTGAAAAGAGTTTTAGATCTTCAGATGGTGAGCAGGGAGGAGGTAAAGGGGCAGGTGTCACACCTGCGATTGCTGGGAGGTGCCATAGGAAGAGGGTGAGGTGCTGGGTTGACAGAGGAGTGGACCAGGGTCCCTGAGGGAATGGTCCCTACAAAATGCTGACAAGGGGAGTGAGGTAGATGTGTCTGGTGGTGGCTTCTTGCTGAAATTGGTGGAACTGGCGGAGGATGATTCTTTGAATGCGGACGCTGGTAGGGTGAAAAGTGTACAAGGTACACAATCCTGGTTCTGGGAGGAAGGGGAAGGGGTCAGAGCAGAGGTGTGGAGATGGGTCGGACATGGTAAAGAGCTCTGTTGATCAGTGTGTGGGAAACCACGATTAAGGAATAATGAAGACACGTCAGCTGCATCTTTTTGGACAGTGGCATCATCGGAACAGATGCTATGGAGGTGAAGGAACTGGGAGAATGGGATGGAGTCCTTACAGGATTTGGGATGTGAAGAGCTGTAGTTGAAGTAGCTGTGGGGGTCAGTGAGTTTATAATGGATGCTAGTGGACAGTCTAGCCACAAAAATTGAAATAGAAAGGTCAAGGAAGGGAAGCAAAGTAATGGACTATGTGAAGATGGTAGAGGGGTGGAAATTGGAGATGAAATTAATACATTTGAGTGGCACCAAAACAGTCATCGATGTACCGATAAAAGAGTTGTAGGATGGGGTCGAAGATGGACTGGAACAAGGAATGTTCCACATACCCCATAAAGAGACAGGCAAAACTGGGACCCATCCGTCACTGGTGAGGCCACACCTGGAGTACTGTGTGCAGTTTTGGTATCCTTATTTGAGAAAGGATCACTGGTACTGGAGGGAATGCAGAAGCGATTCACGAAGTTCATCCGGAGTTGAGAGGTCTAGCTCATGAGGAGAGACAAAGTAGACAGGGCCTATACTCATTGGAATTTAGAAGAATGAGGGGTAAGTAATAGAAACATATAAAATTATGAAGGGAATAGATAATATAAAAACAGGGAGATTGTTTCCACTGGCAGGTGAAACTAGAACTAGGGAGCATAGGCTCAAAATAAGGGGGGCAGCTTTGGGACTGAGTTGAGGAGGAACTTCTACACCCAAAGGGTTGTGAATCTGTGGAATTCCCTGCCCAGTGAAGCAGTTGACGCTACCTCGTTGAATGTTTTAAAGGCAAAGACAGATTGATTTTTGAACAGTAAAGGAATTAAGGGTTATGGTGACCAGTCGGGTAAGTGGACATGACAAAAAGATCAGCCATGATCTGATTGAATGGCGTGCAAGCTCAAGGGGCCAGATGGCCTACTCCTACTCCTAGTTCTTATGTTATCCACAGCCACACCTTTGGTTTGGATGAAATGAGACATGTTAAAGGAGAAATTGTTCAGCAAGTGGACAAGTTCAGCCAGACAGAGGGGAATGGTGCTGGAGGGGGATTGTTCAGGCCTCAGTTCGAGGAAGAAGTGGAGTGCCCTCAGACCATCCTGGTGGGGAATGGAGGTAGAGAGATTTTGGAGGTGGTTGGGTCGGGCAACTGGAAGTTATTGATATGATTCAGGGCATTCTTTGTCAGCCTCTGCGAAGTAGAGGTCAGTATGTCAGACAACAATAGCCCCACCCTTGTCACCTTTGATGACAAAGTCAGGGTTGGACCTGAGAGAGCGAAGTGCAGCAAGTTTAGAAGTCAACAGATTAGTGTGTGTGAGAGGAGCAGAGAAATTCAGACGGTCAATGTCACACGGACAGTTCTGAATGAAAAGATCAAGACCAGGTAAGCGGCCGGAGGAAGGAGTCCAGTTGGAGGGACAATGCTGGAGACGGGAAAAAGGATGTGTTGAACGGGGGAAGGACTCCTGCTTGAAGAAGAAAGCACGGAAATGAAGGCGGCGGAAGAAGCGTTCAGCATCATGTCGAGCCTGAAATGTACTGAGGTGGGGGCATAATGGTTGAGTCCTTTGCTGAATACAGCATGTTCAGTCTCAGAGAGGGGAAGGTCAGAGGGTGTGGTGAAGCACGGTAGCACAAGTGGATAGCACTGTGGCTTCACAGCGCCAGAGTCCCAGGTTCGATTCCCCGCTGGGTCACTGTCTGTGCGGAGTCTGCACGTTCTCTCTGTGTATGCGTGGGTTTCCTCCGGGTGCTCCGGTTTCCTCCCACAAGTCCAAAGACGCGCAGGTTAGGTGGATTGGCCATGATAAATTGCCCTTAGTGACCAAAAAGGTTAGGAGGGGTTATTGGGTTACGGGGATAGGGTGGAAGTGAGGGCTTAAGTGGGTCGGTGCAGACCCGATGGGCCGAATGGCCTCCTTCTACACTGTATATTCTATGTTCTATGTTCTATGAATACACAGCAAGGTCTGGGGTTGGAAATGATGGAATCCAAGGGAAGGGGTGGAGGGTCCTGGATGGCCAATGGTATCGCTGAGTTGTTGGAGTGTTCGTTAACACCTGAAAGGAAGAATAAAAGTTTCTTGCGAAGGCGTCAGGTGAGTCGGCACTGCTAGAGAGGAATATTGAGTGAGTGGCAGCACTTGGCATTAAGTGTGGATCTTAGAATGCGAAGGGAACAGCAGTCTGTTTTTCCCTCACCATTGTCCCCCTCACCCCCACCCCACTTGGGCCACCTGTTCCCTGTTCCCAGTTGCTCTTTGACACACTGTTCACCTTTGTTTGCCAATCACACATTCTAATCCCTTTATGTGCCACGATCAGCACCTTTCTTCGCCTTAATCACCTTCATTTACATTCTTTATGTGAGCGAAGCCCATGGCCCTGACCTGCAGTGTGGGAATGGCAGTGTAATGTCTCTCCCACCTCCCACACTGATACAGTAATGCCGTGACGCTCCAGGAATAGGCTCCCCAAAAACCACCCCCCTCCCATCCATGGAAGGTTCCACCTCCCAACGCTCAGGTTCTGCGTTCTCCATTGTGGCATGTGTCCGATTTTTGAACTGCCAAGAATACCACTCCCTCAATGTTCAAGCTCGTATGTAACCATGCAATGCGCATCACATAGGTGTGTGTCCGTTTCGCGGGGAACATCCATGATAGTTACACTTGGGCCGCTCGTAGATCCCAGCCATTTTTGAGGGAGAGCAGCAGCTGGAGGGATTGCTCCCCAGGAACCAAAGGGTAACTATTCAGGAGGTGGATGATAATACCAGTGCGGAGGCCACAAACACCCACTGAGACTCACGACACACTGAGGCCCATGATTCAGCACTGGTCGATCAGGCAAATGCACTGTTCAAGACACCTTACCAGTGCCTGGACAGGTTGGGGGGAGCCCTCCAAAATGGCCTCCAGAGGATGTCCCACATCATAGTGGTCTGCTGCGTTCTGCACAATCTGACACTGCAGTGGGGAAAGCAACTGGACAAAGAGAAGATGACAAGCGCCAGATCTTTTTGGATGAGGAGGAGGTCATCGACATGGTCGCTCCATTCATGGGCAGGGCGCTAAAGTAACCAACTGGGCGCTACAGGAGAATGATGATGACCTGCAGTGAGGGCAAAGCGATGCTCACCTTAACTTTTGCGAAATGTCTGACTCCTGCCTGGCAGACAGCTGAACCCGACCTTCCACTGGGTGATCTAGGGGCCCAGAGAGCAGAATGACACATCTCAGCTGCTACTATTGTCATGTGAGAGTGCCTTTAAGACATGGATGTTTAAGCAATGTACCTTTAAAAAATGCAGTGATGTCAGAGTGTGGGTGGAACTGGGTTTTATCTCAGCCATTTTGCAGTTTAGTTTTAGTTTGAGAAGAAAGCTGAAAAGTGCCTGGCTGGTTTGCTGAGAGCTGCTGAAAAGGAGAAAGCCAGTTTGAGGAGAAAGCTGGGAGTGTTTGTGTGTTTTGCAAAGAGCTGCAAGAAGAAAAACACAGAGCTGGTCTGGTGGTGTCTGAAAATTCAGACTATAAGTATATTGAGTGTAACCTCATGTCTGTTGGTAAAGGTGAAGTCTTTTGGAGGTTTGAAGGAACATTTTGAGGGATTATTTACTGTTGTATTATTTTTGGGGTTATCTTTGAAGTAAGGGGAGTTAAGTGATCCAATGTTTATTTAAAAGGTTAACTTGAGTTCATGGAAAAAACATTGTTTTGTGTTTAAAAACCCACGTGTCCATAATTGCAATACCACACCGTGCGCTTCAAAAGCAACAATACATTAAAGGGGGCGGTTGGTTGAACTCCATGATACATTTTGGGGGTCTGAAAATGCCTCTCCCATAACACTATCACCTCCGAGGTCAGGGATCCAAGTGTGTTTACCATCTCTTGATGAGGTGGGCAGACTCTCTCACGCTTGCAGCCAACAGCATTGTCATAATTAGGGAATGCTGGCACATATGAGAGGCCCGAGCATTGGGAGGTGGAACCTTCCATGGATGGGAGGGGGGTGGTGGTTGGGGAGCCTATGCCTGGAGCAACGCGGTATTACTGCATCATCACTGTGGGAGGTCCGAGAGACATTACACTACCATTCCCACACTTTTCTAGGGATGAAACACCCGATTTTAACACAGGGATTTGCGGAGCATGGTGCCATGATTTGACAGTGTGGAGGATCTTTATGGGTGATCAAACTGATTTTTAATTCTCACTAGTTATTAAACTGGTGTCTTTTCTCCAATTGCATCGAGGTTTACCCCTGCCCACTAGGTGCCCATTGATTCTTAGTCTTCCTCACCCTCCCGCGACATCAAGGTGTAATCCACAGGATCCGCAGCTGAGGTTGGGGCAACCTGCTGACTTCCATGCCCTGTTGCCGGAGATGACCTTGGCAGGCGTCCCCTGGGGGGCCATGTGCTGGAGGGTCTGGGCCTGCTTTCAGGCAGCAGGGGAGTTGCTCTTCTCAGGATGCAGGGCTGGAGGTGTGTCGTTCATAAGGAGTTGGGTTGTCAGATGAGCTGGACACCAGTCTTCTGGGCCGAAGGCCCTAGGGCTGTGCACCTGACAATCCTCTTTCTTTTGGGTGCCTGGGTGGTTAGAGGGGCAGCTGGATTGAGATCCAGAAGCCCCTCCATGCCCTGGCGCAGACACTTGTGGATTCCAATTAGTGCCTGCACCATGCAGTTGAAGCTCTACATCATGGAGCTGAAGCTCTGCATCATGGAGCTCATACCCTCAGCCATAGAGGTCATGAGCTGAACCACGAAGCGGACATTCTCGCCTTCGGCATGCACGTTCTGCACCAAGGTCTCTACTGCGGACGCCATCTTTGGAGAGTTGGCCTTGTTACATTGGACCAGCGGCACCATCTCTTCAGACAGGCTCAAGGGCTCGTTCCTCAAATGTGGTTAGGATCTTGAACTCCGGCATCAATCCGGCAGGCTGTGCCCGCTCACACCTGTTGTGCTCGGATTTGTACTGCAATGAGAAAGATGAAGAGAGCGTAGATGTCAGAGGGGGAGGAAGTCTGGCATGCCTGTGAAATGAGGGGGAGTAGGTATTTGAGGAGCATCGGAGCTTATGGGAAGTGGGTGGGTGCCCCACTGACTAAAGAGATTAAATTTTCCCGAGGTGAGCGTATCAGAGGAAAGCCGCCACTAGTGCGGCATGAATCACTTGGGGGGGGGGGGGGGGGCGGCAGAAATTCTTAACGAGGCTGACTATACTGAGCTTTTCCTTCATCATCACCAGCGGGATTCTCCCCAGTTTTCTCACCAGAAACGGCACTTTGGAAAAAATATGGGAAAATTACACCCTAGGATTTAAAATGCGTTCCGTTCAGCTACTCTACGAAACAGAAACATTACATCAAATCTAGCAAAATGTTGTTCACATGTTCTGACAATGAGATATTCTCTTCCAAATATAACAGTCTGGAAAACAGTATTTAATCATGAGTGCTATTTTGTGTCACAAATAATAATAGTATGTTGTAATACAGTTTGTTCCCACACTTGGTACTCTGATTTCATTGGCACAGGAAGCAGAGTTGAGTTTGTCCACTGGCACATGAAAATGGGATTAATTCACCAACTCTTATTATCTTGCTAATTGCAGGTGTTACACCAGTAATTACAATTTTAATATTCAATCGATGTAACTAAATCTAGATAGCCAGACATTGTAGCTTCGTTGCCGAATGACCCAACCGTACACAGTTTCATCTGTGCCTACATGCATTGCATGCCCTGCTGTAAAGTTACACAAAATAGGTACAACATGGATGAATGTCCCTTACCAGGCTTACCCTTCAAAGATAGGCTTTCCAGTGAATCTTCAGTGATAGGTGAGTTTGCGCACGAGTCCCTGTCACTTCAAACATTTTGAATCTTGTTAGCGAGTTTAACATTTTGTGGTATTATCATAAATGTAAGAACTGCCAGGCTTAATGAAATGTCTAGATCATCCACTAGAGGGAGCTAGAGTTACAAGTATAAAAGCATTGATGTTAAGCCTTGGGGCGAGAGAAGTGAAGGAGTTAGCTAGAGTACAGACTGAAGGAAAGATAGTGTGAGTGAGAGCAGATCATAGTTTATTATAATGTAGAGATTAGTTGCAGATGAGTGTAGTTAATATGTTAATTATTAACTATTATTAGGAGTACATGTTGAATCCAAATTAGTAGTGTTGATAAATTTATAGCTTTGTTCAAGTTAAAGCTATTTTTGTGGTCTTTGTGAACACTACGCCAACCATCTGGAATTTAGCAATGGCACACATTTAAATTTGTTTTGAAATAAGTGATTGGTATTTTCACCAAATTAGTTGCAAAATGATATTCAAAGCACAATTGTGTGAGAGTTAATGGAATTCAATGATGCTGACAGCAACGATACCCATAATGTTCACTTTCATTACACCAGAAGGCAGAGTTATTCTGTAGTTGTAACACTGGCAGAGATACAACGCAAGAGTTTGCTCTCTACATGGTCCCATTGCTTTATTATTGTCGGTACTGGTGTTTTGGAACCAATCCAGCACAGAACTGAGGATGGACAAAACAATAAGGGTGCTGAGACAAACAACAACGTAAAATGGTTCAGTCTGACATGGCGGCATCATGGAAAGGAGGAAATGGACAACTAAATAATCAAGACCTATTCTATTGCATTTTGTTATAGTTAATATGGAAGATTCTATAATGTGGTTTGATGACAGGGGCGGTTTTGGGTGTGCATTGCTGAGTCACAATTAATAGCAGTTCTCTGCCAAGTTTTTCACAGGAAACAGATTAATTACAGAACGAAAGAGAGAAATAGAATTGGAAAACAGAAAAGAAATGAAAGGGAGAAATACAGCAAAATGAGATAAGTACCTGAAAATGAATTGAAATGGGATTCAAAACATCATTAAAAGCTCATTATAAATTGGCACCATTCAAGATATGCCTAGTCTATGGACGCAATCAAGTTGAATTAAAGAACACGTTTATAGAAATTTTTGGAAATCAATTCCCGATGAAAGGAAGCGCACCATTTCATGCGGAACATCCAACTGCAGTACAATAATAATTTTGGACTTTGAAGCTTGGGTTATGATTGGAGAATGCATCTTGAGCTCTGGAACACCAGGGCAAAGTATTGGTTCTTGTAAATCTGTCATAGATTCCACATATAACACAGTTCGCTGCAAGTAAAATTCAGGGAACTGAAAGAAAAGTATCACACAGATTTGGAGATTATTCAGGCAGTAGAAGGTAGAGAGTTGAGTTAATGTGTCTCTGCTTGAATTGGAAAAAAGTGACTTGTGGCATCCCACAGGGATTAGTGCTGAGGCCACAACTATTTACCACATTTCCTGGTGCCTTTGATAAATGATAAATTAACAGAGAGTCATATCTATCTAAGTCTGCCAATGGCAAAACAATTGGCAGCATAGTAAATAGTGTAGATGAAAGCATAGCATAGCATTATAAAGAGACATTAAAAGATTCAGTGAGTGAGCAGATAGCTTTCAATGCAGGTTACCTATGCGGGCATCAATTTTGGGCCAGAAAATGAAAATAGTATCTTTTTTAAATGATAAATAGTTACATACAGTGGAAGTCCAAAGATATTTAAGGGTCCATGTATACAGGTCACTAAAATGTGATTTTAATATCCTTCACCGGACCGACGGGGTGGGAATGTGTTTGTCTTCCCTGTGCTCCTTGCGGAGTATGACCTCTCTCGTTAGGTGCAGGGTATCTCAATTACCTAGAGGTATGTAAGGTGAGCCGTTAAGGCACTGACCAGAGAAGTGCCCAGCAGGGATTTAATGGGGAGTATAAATATACTGTTTGTAAATAAAACTTTGTTCTTAATTTTACTCAGTTTGGACTCCCGTGTCCTTATTAAAGTTGTGGGTACAAAAAGTAATCAATAAGGCTAATGGAATGTTAAGCTTTATAACTAGAATGTTAAAATATAATGTAAGGAAGATTTGTGACAGCTATACAAAAAATGTAGTTTGATTACAAGACGGAAGAGCAGAAGTAGGCCATGCGGTTCATCAAGCCTGCTCCGCTATTCAACAAGATCATGACTGATATGATGTGATAATCCTCAACTCCACTTTCTCCCCATAACCCTTGATTCCCTTCCTGATTAAAATTCTGTCTAGCTCAGCTTTGAACATACCCAATAACTCAGCCACAAGGGGAAACAACTTCTCAACATCTACCCTGTCAGCCCCCCCCCCCTGAGAATCCTACATAAGGTTGTCTTTCATTCCTCTAACTCCAATGAGTTCAGGCCCAACCTACTCAACCTATCCTCATAAGAATGTCGCTCCAGACCCGGGATCAACCTAGTGAACCTTCTTTGGACTGCCTCGAATGCCAAAACATCTTTCCTTAGATAAGACCACATTTGGAGTAGTGTGTACAGTTTTGGCCACCGCACATCAGAAAGGAATTTCCGATACTTTTTAAGAGTGTCAGGCTCGGACTGAAAAACTCCAATTGCACATCTGAGTTTTTAGTCCAGATTGTCAGGCACTGAGAAGAAAAAAAATGAGTGGGCAGGGTTTATACCATCAGTTTTGTGGGACGGGCCCCCAAGAGATCCAGCAAGGCAGGCTCCACAGATATCGAAGGTCCATCTTTAAAGGATGGCCCAATCAGCATTTAAAGTAATCAGCCCCTAGTCCCCTCCCACCCCCCATGCACATGGAGGTTCCCTATCACAAGCATCAGGGTCACCCCTCCACAACGCCAAAATTGGGGCACTCCCCACAACGTCAACATCAGGGCACCCTCCCTCACAAAGCCAACATTGGCGCACCCCCAGCATCACAGTATCGCTGGCTCTCTCCCCAATCTCCCCAACGCCCCCCCCCCCCCAGCACTGCAGTCTCGGGGGCAGTCTTCACACAGGCTTCAACACTTCCCCACACACGAAAAGGGAACCCCCTCCCATGGGGCTGACCAGAGGGCCCACTCCTGGCACAGATTGACTCTGCCAACCTGGCAGTGCCAACCTGTGCCGTTCGGGCATGTCCCTCGCCGCTTGGGATATATTCTTACCTTTGTGCCCTTGGGCGGATCCGCTGGACTGATTCACAATTTTAAATAGACGTTTTAAACCTCGCTGACGTGATGACGAGGTATGAATATTCAATGAGGGGATCATGTGGGGGGGGGGGGGTCTCGTTAATTATATGTAAATGTATTACAATAAGGTTCTCACCCTTTGTGGGCAGAAATCTCGTTATGTCATTGGCGAGAGTTGTAGAAAATCAGGAAACACCATCCTTCCCGCAAGAATTGCATTTACTCACTCTCTCAATATATTGTGCGCTCGTGTCACCATCCTTGCTGATTGCTAACGTGGCTGCAAAATCACCGCAAATATGTTAGCCTAAGAAAGAATGCAGCACATATTCACCAGAATGTTACCAAGGCTTCAAGGTTTGGATTACGATGAAAGGTTATATTAACTGAGTTTTTATTTCCTGAAAAAGACAATGTTAAGGGATTTTTTTTCAGGATTTTGCAAGAAATTGAGAAAGTGGAGAGAGAGAAACATTTTAAGCTGGTGGGAGAACCCCTGGCTGAGGGACATAACCTCAAAATCAGAGACCGACAATTCAAGAGAGAAGTTAGGAAACACTTCTTGATTCAAATGTTAGGGTGAAATGTGGAATCTTGCCCACAAGAAGCAATCAATAATTTGCTGGCCAAGAACTTGGATACAGATCAGCCATTATCCTACTAAATGGCAGAACAGGCCCAAAAGCTTGAATGGACTACTGCTGTCAGCATGTTAGAGGTGCAGGGATTGATTTGAGGTGTGTAACGTCATATAAGGGCAGCACGGTAGCAAAGTGGGTAGCACTGTTGCTTCACAGCTCCAGGGTCACAGGTTCGATTCCCGGCTTGGGTCACTGTCTGTGTGGAGTCTGCATGTTCTCCCCGTGTCTGCGTGGGTTTCCAGGCACTCCGGTTTCCTCCCGCAGGTCCCGAAAGACATGCTGTTAGGTAATTTGGACATTCTGAATTCTCCCTCAGTGTACCTGAACAGGCGCCGGAATGTGGCGACTAAGGGCTTTTCACAGTAACTTCATTGCAGTGTTAATGTATGTCTACTTGTGACAAAAAAGATTTTTATTATTATTAAAGCAGACTGGCACAAAATCAAAAACATAAATGTTTTAGTATCAATATGCTTTTTCCAATTGACAGTGACTAGTGGAGTACCACAGGGATCGGTGCTGGGATGCCAGCTAGTCACAATATATATTAATGATTTAGGTAAGGGAACAAAATGTAATATCTCCATATTTGCAGATGAAACAAAGCTGGGTGTGTGGTGAGCTGTAAGGAGGGTGTAAAGGTTCTTCAGTGAGATTTGGACAAGCTGAGTGAGTGGGCAAATGAATGGCAGATGCAGTTTAATTTGGATAAATGTGAGGTTATCTATCCATTTTGGTAGCAAAAACATGAAGGTAGATTATTATCTGATGACCATAAATTAGGCGAGGGCAATGTGCAACAAGACCTGGATGTCCTCAAACACCAGCAGGTATAGCAAGTGGTAAAGAAGACAAATGGTATGTTGACCTTTATTGCAAGAGAATTCAAGTACAGAGGCAGGAATGTCTTGCTGCAATTATAGCTGGAATAATAGGCGTGATTCTCCAGCCACGTTAAGCTCAAGGGAGAGCGCAACACAGAATCTCGGGAAAGCCCTCCAACGATACTCCCAATAGACTCCGTGCCTCGCAAGACGTCGGAGCCGGAGCCTGGCCCCAAATGGGTGGGACTGAATGACGCTCGTGGAAGTAGGTCTTAAACCTACTTATGACCTAGCTGCAGGGGATCCACTGGCCTCATTCGATTCTTCAGCCTCCCCAGGGAGGCTGCAACCGGGCGCTGATCAATGCTGGTCCATACAAACATGGATCAGGTGGAACGGCACCCATGGGGTCTCCCGGACCATCGGAGACCCCTGGGTGGTCAGGGTAGCCCCTGGCCCTCTGCTAAGGTGCCCGGATGGCACTGCCAAGCCAGCAGGAGCACTGCCTGGATGCCAGTGCAAGGGTGCCCAAGTGCTTGGGTGGCACTGCCAAGGACCAGGGGGTGAGGGGGGCCATGCCCATGAAATTAGATTGGAGGGGGAGGGGGTTTGAGGGGTGGAGGAGTGCAGGGCAGGTAGGTAAGGCCTCCAGGAGTTTGGGGGGTGATGGGTGGGGGTCTTAGAAGGGAGGAGTGCTGTAAGGGGGCTTGGGAGACCTAGCATAGCCAAATGACACCCAGGGACCCCATAGCTGGGTATCCTTACATGGGTCTGTGGGATTGTGTCCGTATGTGTGGGGAGGGTGACATTGCCCATGGGTGGGAGGTGCGGGGGATCCACAAGCTCACTTAGAGATTAGGGCACACTTTCAAAATGGCAGCCTGGTCTCTGAGTTCAGCTCCCCAGTGCTTAAAAAAACATTCTGGGCGGGATTCTCTGATCCTGAGGCTAAGTGTTGATGCCGTCCCAAACGTCTTCGCGTTTCTCGATGGCGTCAACATGGCCTCAGGAGCAGCGATTCTGACCCCTACAGGGGGCCAGCACGGCACTGGAGCGACCCACGCCGCTCCAGTTGCCGATCCCCGGCATCAGATGGGCACCGCGTGTCTGTGCATGCACAGTGCGACCGGCGCAAATGCGTGTATGCGCAGTGGCTCCCTTCTCCGCGCCAGCGTAGGGCTACATGGGCCGGCACGGAACAAAAAAGGCCCTCAGCCCGATCAGTAGGCCCCGATCGCGGGCCAGGCCACAGCGGAGGCCCCCCCCCCCCCCACCCGGAGTCGGACCCCGCTCTCCCCCACCAGGCCACCCACGGATGCATCCATACCGAGGTCCTGCCGGGTAGGACCAGGGTTGAACGGCGCCGGCAGGGTTTTTTTGCGTGGCCGCTCGACCCATCCTGTGCCGAGAATCGCCGGCGGAGCCGCGTAAACCGGCGCTGCGCTCTCCGGAGAATCGGCGGACCAGCCTCGCGCGGTTCGTGCCGGTCCCGCCGATTCTCTGGCCAGGCCTGGGCTGAAAGAATTCCGCCCACTAAGTGTGGGCTAAACCGGTGAGAAACTCCTCAGGGCCCCAAAAAAGGACTAAGTGTCATTGAATAGCAGAACCGGCGTGAAACTCGGAACCTGAAAAAAACGCCCCTAATTTACTTCAAAACTTTGGGGGAGAAACGCATCCATTGTGTGCAGTTTTGGTCCCTTATCTGAGGAAGGATGTTCCTGCTCTAGAGGGAGTTCGCAGAAGGTTTACCAGACTGACTCCTGGATTGCAAGACAAATGTATGAGGAGAGATTCACTGGAGCTCAGAATAATGAGGGGGGGAATCTCATGGAAACCTATAAAATTGTAACAGGACTAGAAAGGTAGATGCAAGAAGGATGCTCCCAATGGTGGGCGTGTCCAGAACCAGGGGTCATAGTCTGAGGATACAGGGTTGACCATTTAGGACTGAGGTGAGGAGACATTTCTTCACCAAGAGAGTTTCTGGCCTGTCATTCATTACCTCAGAAAGCATTTGAGGCCAAACATTGTATGTGTTCAAGAAGCAGCTAGATATAGCACTTGGGGTGGAGTGGATCAAAAGGATATGGAGGAGGAAGACGGGATCAGGCTACTGAATTGGATGAGCCATGGTCATAATGAATGGCGGAACAGGCTCGAAGGGCTGAACGGCCTCCTCATGTTCCTACGTTCTATGTTTTTGAGTTGCAACAACACCTTGGACTGGAATAAAGTTTAATGAAGTGTTGCATTCTAGAGCAAAAAATAAAGTATCATGAGACACTTACACTACTAGAGGCACATTCCTCTAATATAGAACTGTGACAACAGCAAGCACTTTGTATGCTTCATAAGAGGAGGAATCCATGCAAATCATTATAGTTGAATACCAATTTGACCAGATATGTTATGTTGAGTGGCAAGGAGCATAAAGCAGGAGAAACACTCTTTTCCCTCAGATCTATTGGAACATAGAATGGCACTGTTTCTGGTGCTCATTTTTCCTTGATAACACCTGGTTTTCATGAGGTATTTTACTGACAAGTAGTGCAACCCATGGCTTGTAAACTCATTCCCACATAAAGAACATCTGATGAACCCAGCATAATTCATTCTGAAAACCCTCTCATAGCCAAATGTTGCCATGATCTTCAAGAGTATAACACAATGGCGGAACATTGTTGGATGACACACTATGACAGTGCATACCCCTCCGCGTACCGTACCAGTGGTGTATACAACACAGCCACAGGTAAAACACATGAACCTCCAGAACAAAAGAATTAACCACAGGGAGCTGAATGGAATGTTGGGAATCAAAATTAACAGAATTACATTTGGACCAGGTATTTGTTCAAAAAGATTTTACTACATTCACAAATGTTACAACACCCTGGGCTAGGGCGCGGTCAATTCCAGTCCCACTTGACCTGGAGTTACAACACAATTGAATTAACCAATAAATCTGAGAAATAGTCACAAAGTCTTTGGTCCTTGGCTGCACAATAATTACAGTCACCAGGTTTGTAAATTTAAGCACAATTACTGTTTACATATAACAAGAACTGTAATGAAATATGCAGCAAATACAACCCTCACTGTAACTTGCACCCCCCCCCCCCTCCACCCCCAGACACACACAGCGGAGGAGAGGGTTGAAAATAATAAGTAAAAGGAAAAATAATCTTTGTTTCAGATGGTCGTCTTTGAGCAGACTTTCCTTGAAAGTAAGCTTTCAGATCCAGGTCACTGTTGACAGCCTGTAATGGTTTCCCTGCAAATTCATTCATTCAGGTTGGCTGTAGGTTCAGAAATACATGAACTTACAAATCCTTTGGAGAGAGTGAGAGAAGAGCTGGAGAGGAAGCAGGTCCTTGTCCCTGTGCTTCCAGGACCCAACACTCATCTCCTTGGGTCTCTGAAAATCATTCCACTCAGGCAGAATCCAATCACCACCTGTTACTGGGAGGAATACGGCCTTCTCGTCAATTCATTGGCCACCAGCCATTCAATTAAACCAAGTCCCACCCCATTTCTAGTCTGGGTCTTGCTGTCCAAAGCTAGCAACACTATATACTATGTTGCAACTTCTTGAATTCCTCATTCTCTCTGCTGCTTGTCTTAAAGATACATGGCCATTAAGCATCCATCGATCAAAAATAATAACGGCAAAAATAAAGAAAGGGGAAATAAGGGAATCATCAGGAAATGCCCTTACACAAATCTGTCACTGTACTCCAACCTATAAAGATTACTAAAGCTAAAGGTTTGGATGAGGGTGAAAGCTGCTTTATAGCTTCAGTTCATTGTCATATATTTTCGTGATATCTGCTCTGACTTTCAGAGATTTCTTTTTGTCTGAGAGACAGTTACCGATAATCTGGTCAAATTAATTTTGAACAATATGCTTGTTACTGTCTTACGCACACTTGACACATGGGTGGGATGCAAAGAAAAATTGTTGGATGTGTTCATGGTGTCAGTAGTACAAAGCATCTGTGAGCCCTCAGCACTTTAGCCTAACAGATCCTATTGAAAGTAGTGCTCAAGTGGAGTCTATTTCTTTTAACATTTCAAAAATGTCCTATAAATCAGGAAGTGATTAAATCGCCGACCCAGCAAGTTACCAGAAACAAACATCACTGACATGGGGCACCTACTAAATTGCACATAAAAAGAACATGAAGACTAATTAACTAATGGTGGAAGGACAAGGTGTTTCCTTAGTCACAGTCATCATTTACCAGTTTTGAAAGCATACATTCAAAATGGGCACAAAGCCAGGGAGCAATAGTCTGCTTTAATCAAATAATATTACATTTAATTTTAAGAGGAAACATTTGTTTAAGGTTATAGGAAAGGAATACCAGAGTAAGAAGAACAATACAGCTCAGGGGTAAAGGAATTTGACACTGCTTCTTTACAAAGTGCTGTGCCTCATGGACCTTTGCTCAGCAGATGCATCCGCTTTCAGTAATAGTCAGAGCTCCATTTCTATACGTTGGGCCTTTTTGCTGGGTTCTGGACAAATTTGCACCTAAAGTAAAGCTTCAGCAGGTTCAGCAAGGACAGTTTCTGCAGCCACAATGTAGCATGTCAAGTTTGAAGGGTTTCAATGGGTTACATGAATTTGAAGGTCAGTTATATATCCAACAATTACAATTGCCTTGGAGAGTAGGATTATAGAATTCCCACAGTACAGAAGGAGGCCATTCAGCCCATCGAGTCTACACCAACCCTCTAAAAGAGCACCCCACCTAGGCCAATGACCCTGCCCTATCCCCATTACCCCACCTAACCTTTTGGGTACGAAGGGGCAATTTAACATGACCAACCCACCTAACCTGCACATATTTGGATTAAGACTTTGGTTAAGACTTTGCCCACATGTGGGACACAGAACTGCCAGGCAGGATCAATATACAAATTGTATACAAATACTCTCAAGAGTATTGAGTCAGAGCGATCTCGGTGTACAGGTCCACAGGTCAGTGAAAGGGGCATCACAGGTGGAGAAGGTAGTCAAGAAGGCATACGGCATGCTTGCCTTCATTAGCCGGGGCATTGAGTATAAGAATTGGCAAGTCATGTTGCAGCTGTATAGAACCTTAGTTAGCCCACACTTGGAATATAGTGTTCAATTCTGGTCGCCACATTACCAGAAGGATGTGGGGGCATTAGAGAGGGTGCAGAAGAGATTTACCAGAATGTTGCCTGGTATGGAGGGCATTAGCTATGAGGAGCGGTTGAATAAACTCGGTTTGTTCTCACTGGAACGACGGAGGTTGAGGGGCGACCTGATAGAAGTCTACAAAATTATGGGGGGCATAGACAGAGTGGATAGTCAGAGGCTTTTCCCCAGGGTAGTGGGGTCAATTACTAGGGGGCATAGGTTTAAGGTGCGAGGGGCAAGGTTTAGAGTAGATGTACGAGGCAAGTCTTTTACACAGAGGGTAGTGGGTGCCTGGAACTCGCTGTCGGAGGAGATGGTGGAAGCAGGGACGACAGTGACATTTAAGGGGCGTCTTGACAAATGCATGAATAGGATGGGGATAGAGGGATATGGACCCAGGAAGTGTAGAAGACTGTAGTTTAGTCAGGCAGCATGGCCGGCACGGGCTTGGAGGGCCGAAGGGCCTGTTCCTGTGCTGTACTTTTCTTTGTTCTTTGTACATGTCTTCATGATTAATAAACACAAAGTTAAATTTTTTTTCTTGCAACACAATTGATGTATTAATAGACTTCCTCAATTTACTTTCACATTATATACAATATTTTTTACAATCTGATATCTATTATGACAAGTCTAACTTGGCAGAGCATAATTACAGCAAATCAGTTAAACCATCATTGAATTGAATTGGCAAGTAAATCAGTGCCTACCGAGATCAAGGAAAATCTGTGCAGGAACTTCATACTTATAAAGGTGACAAGTCATGATTAAGAAACACACAAACCAATGCACGGATGAGTTTCAATAGGTAACTGCTCAGGACAATGCGGGCACAACTAAGAGAAAATCATTTCAGAAGCACAGTGGCAATTTATGTTTAAGTTCAGTGTGTAATGTATATCGAGGGGCACTAATACAAACTTGATTCGCAGAATGCTCACTTTTTGGCAGTCAACCAGTCAAAAGAAAGCCATTCATCAGAAAGTGTGACATTCTGATGACTCAGTGGGTATCTAATATGTTTCAATACACCAGTGCTCTCAGGCAGTATTTAAATGTTAGTCAAACATGGAAAGGTACATAGTAATTACAACATGTGAACATGCCATTCAGATAAACCAGTGACGTATTGGTGTTTATCCTTCATGGAAGCAACACTTCTAAACCTTTGTCCACTCTCTGATACCACAATCCATTTATTGCCCTTTCCTCCAATCACCGACCTTAAAATATTTTCATGGTCTCGGCTGCAGTCACTAACTCTGGAAATGCAATCCTCCGAGTGAAAATGTGTCTCCGTTTTATCTCCTATATCTCTGACATTATCCACCATTCCAACAATTTTCAGTAACACTAGTGCAATGCCAATGGTGAGCTAAATGCCTAATTAACGTCACTCACTGCAAGATCAGCCATTACAGCAATTTCTGGCATGATGTATTTAATTGAAAACTCTGTCTTATTTGTTATTAGGTTGAATGTGTACAATTTCGAGCAATTCACAACTATTGCAGGAGCTTTTTAGATTCTGCAATCGTCTAATTACACATTAAATATTGAAAAAAACTATTTCTGTTCATCTACCGAATTTATTGCATGCAATGTAATGTGAAAGACTAGAGCTGTTCATGCAGTTTGCTCCTAAGATTGTTTTTGATTTTTTTAATGCAAAGGGTCTTATACTTATGAAGATATCGGCCTGGATTTTGCAGTCGGCAGTAAAGAAATTGCATCAGCTGTTCAATAGCAGCTTTTACACTGGGCCTCGGAGTTAATTGAAATAAAAAATAATGCAGCATTCTCTACTGGAAATTTGGTATCTGTGTGAAAAGGATCTATCCCATTTAACTGAGTCATTCAGAATTCACTTACACCTGAAAGAACAAGCCCTAACTTTTGCAAACATGTTTAGTGGGCTTTAAAATATAAGGGCAGGTGGTCGTATTGTCTCCATACCTGTGATCCAGAGACCCAGGGTAATACTCTGGTGACCCGGGTTTGAATCTCGTCACAGCAGGTTGTCGAAGTTGAATTCAATAAACATCTGGAATTAAAAGTCTAATGATGACCATGAAACCATTGTTGATTGTCGTAAGAAAGCTCTTTAGGAACAAAATTTGCCATCCTTACCTGGTCTGGTCTACATGTGACTCCAGATCCACAAATGGCCTTGGAAATTGCCCAGCAAGCCACTCAGTTGTACCATAACCACTACAAAGTCTAAAAGGAAAGAAATCGGGCGGACCACCTGGCACGACCTAGGCACCGGAAATGAGAACGGCAAACTCAGCCCTGTCCACTCTGACCTCCTTCCTAACATCTGGGAGCTCCTGCCAAAATTGGTAGAGCTGTCTCACAGACTAGTCGCATAATCCTTAACACCTTTAGTTGACAGGAATCTATCAATCATAGATTGCAAATTAACAATTGACATAGAATCAACAGCTGTTTGCAGAAGAGAGTTCCAGATTTCTACCACCACAGCTTGTATAAGTGTTCATAAACTTCATCCCAAAAGGCCTGCCTCTAATTCTTCGGCTATGTCCTCTGGTTCTAGATTCCCCAGCCGGAGTAAAATGGCCGTGATTCTGCAAAAACGCGGCTAAGTGTTGACGCCGGCGTAAACACCGGAGTGTTTCACACTGGCGTCAACGGGCCTCTAGGTCCAGCGATTTTGAAGCCCATAGGGAGCCAGCATGCTCCACGCAGCTCCGGCGCTGATTCGCGGACCTGCACTGCCGGCCATGGGACAGCGCATGCGTGCGGCAGCTGGCCAGGGGTCTGCGCGGCGGCCGCTTTCATGCTGGGCTTGCGCAACATGGCGGAGCCACACAGCGGTCCAGCGTGGAAGAAGGAAGCCCCCCCCCCTCCCCACACCCCCGGATCACACGCGCCCGCCAATCGGCAGCACAGTAGCATTGTGGATAGCACAATTGCTTCACAGCTCCAGGGTCCCAGGTTCGATTCTGGCTTGGGTCACTGTCTGTGCGGAGTCTGCACATCCTCCCCGCGTGTGCATGGGTTTCCTCCGGGCGCTCCGGTTTCCTCTAACAGTCCAAAGATGTGCAGGTTAGGTGGACTGGGCATGATAAATTGCCCTTAGTGTTGGGTGGGGTTACTGGGTTATGGGGATAGGGTGGAGGTGTTGACCTTAGGTAGGGTGCTCTTTCTAAGAGCCGGTGCAGACTCGATGGGCCGAATGGCCTCCTTCTGCACTGTAAATTCTATGATTCTATGATAATCTATGATTACGGGCCTGGCCATCATGGAGGCCCCCCCCCCCCCCGGAGTCTGATGCCCCCATCCCCCTACTAGGATGGCCACCGCGGCCACGAGTCCGAGCCCCCGTCGGGAGGAACCATGTTACAACCACGCCGGCGGGAATTCGGCCGGTCGACCACGGAGAGTCACCACGGGGGCCTCTTACAACGGCTCCCGGCCGGCGCCGTGGCGACTGCGCACGCACAGCTGGTGGCGATTCTCCTGTTGCCAGAGAATCGCGTACCGGCGTCGGACCCGATCGCAGGTCTGAGGCCCCATTTTCTGCCCCCGCACCGAGTGTGATTTAGGCGCGGAGGCTTGCAGAATCCCGGCCAAAATTCCTCTCTATCCACTCTTTCAGTTGCCTTAATATCTCATAAACTTCATTTAAATGACTTTTCACCTTTTGGTTCCAAGGAATGTAACCTTAATTTGTGCGATCTCTCCTCTTAACCCTTGGAGGCAAGGTATCATTGCAGTAAGTCGCACTTGCACCTCCTGCAGGGCCAATAGATCCTTTCCAATATCGGGACGGCCTGGAGCTGAACATATTGGGTGGGATTCTCCTTTCTGGGGACTAATTCCTGACACTAGCGGGAAAACCAGCGCAAAACACTCCGGCGTCAACAGTCCCAGGATACCCCCCCCCCCCCCGAGGACCGCCCTCGCCGACTTACCTGCCAGGTCCCGGCATGTGGGACCATGTCTAACCCACGCCAGTGGGATTGCCCAAAAATGGACGGCCACTCGGCCCATCGGGGCCTGGAGAATTGCCGGAGGGGGGGACCGCTGCCAAAGGCTTCCGACCGGCGTGGCATGAACCCCGTCCCCGCCCAAAAAACAGAGCCGGAGAATACGGCAGCCGGCGTCGGGGCGGGATTCGCGCCGCCCCCTGGGGATTTTCTGACCCGGCCGGGGGGGTCGGAGAATCCCGCTGCAGCATTCCAGGAGTGGTCTACTCAAGGCTTTGCGCTGCTGCAGTGTGATTCCAAACCCTTGGTTTTATTGTCCTCTAGCCTAATATCCTATTAACCTTTTTGACCATTTTTTCTACCCATCCATGACACATTAATAAGCTAGGAATCTGGACCCATGAAAGTCCCTTTGGACTTCCACTGCCTCTAGCCTTTCACCATTTTGAAAGTGCACTGATCAATTCCTTTCAGGTAAAAAATGGATGATTTCACACTTGCTTCAACTGATTTCGATTTATTAAGATTGGATTGGTTTGTCATGTGTACCGAGGTACAGTAAAAAGTATTGTTCTGCATACAGCTCAAACAGATCATTCCATACATGAAAAGAAAATACATAATAGTGCAAACATAAAATACACAATGTAAATACACAGACACAGGCATCAGATGATGCTTGGTTTAGCACACTGGGCTAAATCGCTGTCTTTTAAAGCTGACCAAGGCAGGCCAGCAGTACGGTTCAATTCCCGTACTAGCCTCCCCGAACAGGCGCCGGAATGTGGTGACTAGGGGCTTTTCACAGTAACTTCATTGAAGCCTACTCGAGACAATAAGCGATTTTCATTTCATTTTTCATGAAGCATGCAGGAGTGCAGTACTACTAAGTACAGAAGATGTGTGAAGAGATCAGGGGCGTCATTCTCCGACCCCCCGCCGGGTCGGAGAATGGCCGTTGGCCGCCGTGAATCCCGCCCCCGCCCCCGCCGAAGTCTCCGCTCCCGGAGATTGGGCGGGGGCGGGAATCCAGCCGCGCCGGTTGGCGGGACCCCCCGCTGGATTCTCCGGCCCGGATGGGCCGAAGTCCCGCCCAGAAACTGCCTGTCCCGCCGACGTAAATCAAACCTGGTATTTACCGGCGGGACCAGGCAGCGTGGGCGGGCTCCGGGGTCCTGGGGGGGGGCGCGGGGCGATCTGACCCCGGGGGGTGCCCCCACGGTGGCCTGGCCCGCGATCGGGGCCCACCGATCCGCGGGCGGGCCTGTGCCGTGGGGGCACTCTTTCCCTTCCGCCTCCGCTACGGCCTCCACCATGGCGGAGGCGGAAGAGACTCTCCCCACTGCGCATGCGCGGGAAACTTTCGGCGGCCGCTGACGCTCCCGCGCATGCGCGGGGAAACTGACAGCGGCCGCTGACGCTCCCGCGCATGCGCCGCATTTCCGCGCCAGCTGGCGGGGCAACAAACGCCATTTCCGCCAGCTGGCGGGGCGGAAATCCCTCCGGCGTCGGCCTAGCCCCTCAATGTTGGGGCTAGGCCGCCAAAGATGCGGAGACTTCCGCACCTTTTTGCCGGCGCGATGCCCGTCTGATTTGCGCCGGCTTTGGCGCCAGTCGGCGGGCATCCCGCCGTTGGGGGAGAATTTCGCCCCAGATCAGTCCATAAGTTCATCAGTCCATGAGAGGGTCATTTAGGAGTCTGGTAACAGCGGGGAAGGAGCTGTTTTACTCTGAGTGCCCTCTTCACTTTTTTGTATGTTTTAGGAAACTTAAATGTGGATATTGATGTAAAGCAGGGGAAACCGTGATATAGCCGTTGGTGGTAGCTGTAACATACAATTACAATACAATTTCAAAATAGTAAAAAGGCTCCAAGCTACCTAGGCAAGAGAGTTGCTGATGAAAATTTGGAATTTAAGTAGGTTGGAGTGCAGATGAACAGTTCAATGAACATTGAAAAGCAGAATCTGCATTTGGAAGATCCATGCAGGACAATTGGCTGGGGGTAATTGGCAGTAAACGGCAGGCAATATTTTGGAGTTGAAAAAAGTTAGTCTTGGCAATGGATTGAATGTGTGGAAAGTGAAGCTGAGCTCAGGGTTGAGCAAAATATGGAGGGTGTGCATGCATGACATAGAGCTTGAAAGCTTATGATAACACGCTGGTGCTGCTATAGTATTGAGAATTCATTTTTGGCAGATTATCACAAAATAAAACAACATCCATATATTATAATGCAACTGGAACAAACTCTGTCGTCTTAACTGCATTGGCTACCCTCATTCTTTCCAATTATAAACTTTGATACAAAGATCTGTTTAGGACAATCTGAAAGGTTTAAGTTTTATTTGTTTCTAGCTTGGCGACACGCAAATCAGCAATTGCACTTGTAGACATAACTAAGTAAAGAAAACTCCAGATAAGTTTAGTATAACTTCACTGGAAAATAGCCTGGTGCTGTAAGATGCATTACACACGCTGCAACAAAAGGGAGACGAACATCGTGTTCTCCTGTGTGCTGCAACCACTTCTCTACTCTACGGACTCCAGGATCACTTTTCCATTCCTTATGAGGTCATGTTCACTTAGCAGAGCACAAGAAGACCAACAGTTACATACTTCAGAAGTACTAATGGAATGAACTTTAACCCTTTTCTATTTGGTTCTCAAATGGGCACGACACTTCTGCAGAATCCAATCGTTAAAATGAACTTCATTTAAATCATCATCCCGAAAAGACTTGCATTGCTTTATTAGTAAAGGTCAGGATTAAATTTAGCACAGTGCAGAAAAGATTCCTTCCTGTTTCTATGGGCGTGGTTTAATGCCCTCGTCGTGCCCGACTTAGTGACGCGACAAGGCCGTTTAATCTTGCAACAGACCTCATGCGGGATTTATGACGCTCGAAAAACCGTGCACAGGGGTGCCCTGCCCTTAGGAGGTGGGGTGAGGGGGGGGGGGCTCAAGGACCTCCTCAAATATAAGTTGGGGCAGTGGGTGGGGGGGGGGGGGTTCAGAGGCCGCAGTAGGGATGCCGAGAGGAGCTGAAAGACTAGGGTCTCCGATCCACAAGTCATCTTCTTGCACTGACAAGTTGAGCATGTCAGTGCAGGAAATGAATTAAGTGCGACCTTAGAGAGACGTTCCTCAGAGGCCAAAAAAAAGGCGGCGTCCTATTAGATAGCGCTGCAGGTGCCGGGAAACACCCCATTATACACGCTCAGAACGGGACTATGTTTTGTTAAATTAAGCCCCATATTTCAGTTCCCTCTTCTAGCAATTGTCCTGCTATGCATTTTCCAAGTTTCGTTGTGTTCCAAGGGAATGTTGGCTGGCACCACCCATGCCAAGGAGCAACTGGAACTCAGAAACCTTGAAGTCATCAAAAAAACTGCTTCCGTGCCTGCTACACCACTCCAAAAAAAAAATCAAGAAGTTTGAAATGACCATGGAAACACCATAGAGACGTAAAATTGAAGCAACAGCCAAAAAGAAAATCAAGCTGGTTATGAATGCACGGTTTGACAAATTGGTTATATTTTGTTTTGCCTTTTGTAACTTAGGTAAAACTGACTGCCCCCCAAAAAAGGTTGGTCCATCATTCACTTGCCCCACATTCAACAGAAAACATTTTGTAAGCACCAGCGAGTGGGGGAAGATGTGTTTTGTTTGATATTATAGTTATAAGGTGGGGCATGTGGGGTGATATGGTGGAAGAAGTGTTTATAATGAGAAATGTATTGGAATGTTGTGAATAAAAAAGCCTATTGCTGCGCAAAATCAAGAAATGCATTTTGCACTCTTAATTCTGAATCACCTTTTGCAGACGTAAAGTAATCTAACACTGCAAAAGTCACACTTTTATATGATTTTCTTTTCCCTAAAATGCAACAGTGGAATATTGTGTATAACTACAGCTTAAACCATGACAAGTTTCATCTCCCTTTGCATTTTGAAACTTCCTGGTCAATGTGAAACCACTGGTTTAACTTTTAACAGGAAACCAAGATTAATTATAAAATGTGATCCCAAATCAAAATGATTCCGAAGGTCTTAGAATTACATAGTACAGGACAGAAACAAGCCATTCAGCCAACAGGTCCACATCTGTATTTCTGCTCTACTTGAGCCTCCTCCAATCCTTCCTCATCTAACCCTATCAGAGTAACCCTCCATTCCCTTCTCCCTCATATGCTCACCTAACTTCCTTTTAGTTGTACCTATTCTATTTGCCTCAGCAATCCCTGTGGTAGCGAATTTCACGTTCTCAACACCATGAGTGAAGTGGTTCCTTTTGAATTCTCCATTTAATTTTTGAGTCACTATCTTATATTAATCGCCTCTAATATTACTGTTTCCCATTAATAGAACCATTCACTCTGTGTCTATTTTATCAAAACCTTTCAGAATTGTAAAAGAACCCTATTAGACCATCCCAAACCCTTCTATTTTCAAGAGGTGAGAGTCAGGACAGGGTTCGCCAAACTTCCTGCTGCGTGTTTCCCGGCGGCGGGAGGCACTGCACCGTTTGCTGGCATTGGGATTCACTGCTCCCGCCGCAGTCAATGGAAGTCACCCCACTCCGCCGGGAAACTCGACAGTGGGCGTGCGCTGCTGTCGGGATCAGAGAATCTTGCCGCCAGCAAATGGCTGGAAAATTCTGGCCCCAGTTTATTCAGCTTTTCCTGAATGGTATAACCTCACCACTCTGGTAAATCTCTTGTGAATCTTTTCTACACTTTCTCCAATGCCCCTGTATCCTTTGTTTTATTATAACAACCAGAAATGTACACCGTACTCCTACATGTGGTCTAACCTAGTTGTGGTAGTCACCACTGATGTATATATTGTATATATAGGATGTTGATATAGGTGCTTTACAGTAAGGCCCCTGTACTACAGGTACGGGGGTAGATCCCTGCCTGCTGGTTCTGCCCAGTAGGCGAAGTATAAATATGTGTGCTCCCAGTACAGCAGCCATTTCGTAAGCTGCTGTAGGAGGCCACACATCTCAGTGTAATAAACCTCGATTACATCTTACTCTCGTCTTTGTGTAATTGACCATGCATCACTAGTTTTAATACACATTTTGCATAACTTCTCTACTTTTTAGTTCTAACCCCCAGAAATAAACCTTGGTTTTCTTAATTTTAGGGCATCAATCTGCATTGTTATTTTTATTTACTTTTAATAAGTGATTAATCTATTTGTATTTTCTGTCCCTTTGCTCCTTTATACCATTTCAATGCTCATTTTCAGAGAAATATGTGCCTTCCTTATTTTTTTAAACCAATATGTGGCACCTCATACTTTGGGCAGAAATCTCCCACCCCGTGCGCAGTGGGTTTAGTGGCAGGTGGGAATGGGAGAATCTAGCAGGAGCTAGTCAGAAACCTGCCGGTGTAATTCTCGACAATTCTCCCAGTGGCGGGGTCAGTCTTCCTGCTGGCAGGTGGTGTGAAGGTCATTTGCATTCATTCACATCTCATAAATACTCAAGAAAACAGCTGCCCGCTGGCATCCTGTCAGGACTTTCAATCTTGCATCATGCCAGTGTGAGCTTAGGTCAGTGTAAAACCCTATTGCTTAAGAATAGCATGCAGGGACTTCCGGGTGCGGCTATGCAGAGCTAGGTCGCATATTCGGTAGCTCCCGCTTGGAACGGACTTTTGGGCTCTTTTACAGGGCCCCCACGGCATTTGTTTGACATTCCCCGGTGTGGGAAGAAGACTGCAGCATTCCCCTGACAGTGTCATCCAGGAATGTTATGTCTTTTGGCTACCAGACCCGGCAGAAACAGTAAAAGATTTGGCTTGAGCTGCAGGGATAGACAAAAGCCTCTTCCAGCATGCAGGCGGGGAAAGGGCAAGCTTAAAGCTGCAATCTGACTTGAGGGCCTCCATCAAAGGTGAATTCTAGCAGCAGAGGGATTGAAGACCATTGAAGAAGCAGGGACGAGGCTTCTGGTGGCGGCCATGGAGGAGTAGGTCGCGCATTCGGCAGCTCCCGTCTGGAACCGACTCTCAGACCATTTTCAGGAGTTTCCATAGACTTTTTGGGGCAGACTGGTGAAGCGAACACTGCCAAAAGGATTCTCTCTCGACTTCCGGATGCGGCTATGCGGAGCTAAGCCGCACGATTCGGCAGCTCCCGCTACCACGGACGTTCGGGCTCGTTAGAGGAGCCCCAACGGAACTTTTTTTTTTGACACAACCCGTGGGGAAGGGAAGAGAGAGGTCCCCCTCCAACTTCTATGAAACGGACCAGAAGTGTAACGGCCAAAGGAGCGGCACTGGAGCAACGGGAGAAGCGAGGGAAAGAAAACAAAATGGCGGCGGCCAGGGACAAAGGGGAGCTGCAGGAGTTCATCAAGCGCTGCTTCGAGGAGCAGCACGAGGAGATGCGCAAGGAGATGTTGGCGCCTATGCTTTCGGCAATTGAAGGACTCGGGATCACCCAGAAGGCCCATGAAGCTAAGATCCAGGAGGTACAGAAAAGAGTCAGTCAGAACGAGGATGAGCTCGTGGGACTGGCGGTGAGAGTGGAGCAGAATGAGGCGCTACACAAGAGGTGGGCGGGAAGACTCGAAGACCTGGAGAACATGTTGAGGAGAAAGAATCTGCGAATCCTGGGTCTCCCTGAGTGAGTGGAGGGGGCTGATGCCGGGGCATACGCGAGCACGATGCTCGAGGCGATGATGGGCACGAAGGCCCCTTCGAGGCCGCTGGAGTTGGACGGGGCACATCGGGTGCTAGCGAAGAAGCCCCAGGCAAATGAGCCGCCAAGGGCGATGGTGGTGAGGGTCCACCGGTTCACGGACAGAGAGTGGGTCCTGAGATGGGCCAAGAAGGAGCGGAGCAGTAAGTGGGACAATGCAGAGATCCGAATATACCCGGACTGGAGCACGGAGGTTGCAAAGCGGAGAGCGGGTTTCAACCGGGCCAAAGCGGAAAGAAGTGAAATTCGGAATGCTGCAGCCAGCGCGACTGTGGGTCACATACAAGGGCCAACACTATTACTTCGAAACGCTTGAAGAGGCGTGGACCTTTGTACAAGCTGAAAAGTTGGACTCTAACTGAGGGTTTGTGAGGGTGGGGGGGATGTTTTGAGGTTTGATGTGTGATGGTTGTTGGATATAGGGGGTCAATCACGTGCAGGAAATGTTACATGGGCTGGGGGGGAGAGACAGGAGCTGCGCCAGAGGGGGCGGAGCGGGCTTTGGAAAGCGCGGGGTGTTTTCCCGCGCGCGGGAAGAAAGGCGGGAAGGGGAACGAAGGAATGCATATGGATTGGGAGACTCCCACGCGGGGAGGTCAATGGGATGGCGGGGGAAGCCGGGGTCAGCAGGCGTTAGCTGACTTACGGGAGTGACATGGGAGGAGCAAAAAAGCTCGACAGGGGTCTAGCGGGGGGGAGGGGAGGGTGGGGAAGGGGGGGGGGGGGAAAGTGTTGCTGCTGCACTGGCCGAAAGGGAATGGGACACAGAAGAGGTGGTCGGGACTGGGGTCCCTCCTCTGGGGGACTGGAGGGTGAGGGAGGCGTGGACACGGGACTGGCCCAGAAAAGGAGATGGCTAGTCGGGGGGGGGGGGGAGCCCCTCCAACTCCAATCCGGCTGATAACGTGGAATGTGAGGGGCCTGAATGGGCCGGTGAATAGTGCTCGAGTGTTCGCGCACTTAAAGAGACTTGAAGGCGGACGTGGCCATGCTCCAAGAGACACACCTGAAGGTGGCGGACCAGGTCAGGCTAAGAAAGGGATGGGTAGGACAGGTATACCACTCGGGACTGGACGCGAAGAATAGGGGGGTGGCAATATTGGTGGGAAAGCGGGTGTCATTTGAGGCCAAGACTACTGTAGCGGACAATGGAGGGCGATATGTAATGGTGAGCGGTAGGCTGCAAGGGACGTGGGTGGTGTTGGTCAACGTATACGCCCCGAACTGGGATGATGCAGGATTCATGAAGCGCATGTTGGGGTGCATTCCGGAGCTGGAGATAGGAGGCCTGATAATGGGAGGGGACTTCAATATACTGTTGGATCCATCACTGGACCGCTCCAAATCAAGGACTGGAAAGAGGCCGGTGGCGGTTTATGGATCAGATTGGGGGAGTGGACCCATGGCGGTTTGCAAGGCCGCAGGCCAGGGAATTTTCTTTCTTCTCCCATGTACACAAAGCCTACTCCCGGATAGATTTCTTTGTTCTGGGTAGGGCGCTCATCCCGAGGGTGGAGTGGACGGAGTATTCGGCTCCAGCCGTTTCGGACCATGCCCCGCACTGGGTGGAGCTGGAGCTGGAGCTGGGTTGGGAGAGGGACCAACGCCCGTTGTGGCAGCTGGATGTGGGACTGCTGGCGGACGAGGTGGTGTGTGGGAAGGTGAGGGGGTATATCGAAAGATACTTGGAGGCCAACGGCAATGGGGAGGTGCGGGTGGGGGTGGTATGGGAGGCGTTGAAGGCGGTGATCAGGGGAGAGCTAATTTCTATTAGGGCTCATAGGGAGAAGACAGAGGGTATGGAAAGGGAGAGGTTAGTGGGGGAGATTTTGAGAGTGGACAGGAGATACGCAGAGGCCCGGGAGGAAAGATTACTTGGGGAAAGACGATGGCTCCAGACGGAGTTTGACCTGTTGACCACAGCGAAGGCGGAGGCACAGTGGAGGAAAGCGCAGGACCTACGAGTATGGGGAAAAAGCTAGTCGGATGCTGGCACACCAGCTCCGTAAGAGGATGGCAGCGAGGGAAATAGGGGGAGTCAAACATGGAAGGGGAGCCACGGTTCTGAGTGCGACGAAAATAAACAAGGTATTTAAGGCCTTTTATGAAGAGCTGTACAGATCCCAGCCCCCAGCGGTGGAAGAGGGGATGAGACGATTCCTAGATCAGCTGAGATTCCCGAGGGTGGAGGAGCAAGAGGTGGCTGGTTTGGGGGCACCAATTGGGTTGGAGGAGCTGAGCAAGGGTTTGGGGAGCATGCAGGCGGGGAAGGCCCCGGGACCGGACAGATTCCCGGTGGAGTTCTACAGGAAGTACGCAGACCTGTTGGCCCCGCTACTGGTGAGGACCTTTAATGAGGCAAGAGAGGAGGGGACCCTGCCCCCGACAATGTCGGAAGCGACAATTTCTTTGATACTAAAGCGGGACAAGGACCCACTGCAATGTGGATCGTACAGGCCGATCTCGCTCCTCAATGTGGATGCAAAGTTGCTGGCAAAAGTGCTGGCCACGAGGATCGAGGACTGTGTCCCGGGGGTAATCCACGAGGACCAGACGGGATTTGTAAAGGGCAGGTAACTAAACACCAATGTGCGGCGGCTCTTAAACGTGATAATGATGCCATCGGAGGAGGGAGAGGAGGAGATAGTGGCAGCTATGGACGCGGAGAAGGCTAGAGTGGGAGTACCTCTGGGAGGTGCTGCGTAGGTTTGGGTTCGGGGTAGGGTTTATCAATTGGGTTATGCTCCTTTACAGAGCCCCGATGGCGAGTGCAGTGACGAACCGGCGGAGGTCGGAGTACTTTCGACTGTACCGAGGGACGAGGCAGGGGTGCCCCCTGTCCCCCCTGTTGTTCGCATTGACGATCGAACCATTGACCATGTCATTGAGGGAGTCTAATAAATGGAGGGGGGTGGTCCGAGGGGGAGAAGAGCATCGGGTGTCGCTATATGCGGATGACCTGTTGCTGTATGTGGCGGATCCAATGGAGGGGATGGTGGAGGTCATGCAGACTCAAAGGGAGTTTGGGAAGTTTTCGGGCTATAAGCTCAATGTAGGGAAGAGTGAGCTCTTTGTATTACAGGCGGGGGACCAAGAAAGCGGGATAGGGGACCTACCGCTGAGGAGGGCGGAGGGGAGCTTTCGGTATCTGGGGATCCAGATAGCCAGGAGTTGGGGGACCCTACATAAACTGAATCTGACGAGGTTGGTGGAGCAAATGGAGGAGGATTTCAAAAGATGGGACATGTTACCGCTCTCGCTGGCGGGTAGAGTGCAGTCGGTCAAAATGGTGGTCCTTCCGAGGTTTCTGTTTGTGTTTCTGTGCCTTTCCATCGTGATCACTAAGGCCTTTTTTAAGAGAGTAGGCAGGAGTATTATGGGGTTTGTGTGGGCGAATAAGACCCCGAGAGTAAGGAGAGGGTTCCTGGAACGCAGTAGGGACCGAGGAGGGTTGGTGTTGCCAAACCTGGGGAGCTACTACTGGGCAGCAAATGTGGCAATGATCCGCAAGTGGGTTATGGAGGGAGAGGGGGCGGCATGGAAGAGGATGGAGATGTCATTTAAATCCTTCTGGATTATGTGGACTTATCTGGCTTGCGTCTGTGGATATCTTGGTATCCTTGGTTGGGGCAAAGAACGGCAGTACTGGGGCTGTGGTGAGCTTCACCTTCAGCTCAAGCCACTCCGCTTGATGTGCGGGAAGCCACTGGAACACTGTTGACATTTTAACGAGATGCCGGAGGGCCGTGGTGTGGGATGCAATGTTGGGAATGAATTTTCTGAGAAAATTTACCATCCCGAGGAAGCGGAGGACCGCCTTTTTGTCCTCTGGTGTCTTCATGGCATTGATTGCCAGCACCTTGTCGGCGTCAGGTTGCACACCTTGCTGTGAAATGTGGTCACCTAAAAACTTGATAGCGGACCGCCCAAACGAGCATTTGGCCCTGTTGAGCTGGAGGCCATTTTCATGAATCCTCTGGAAAACCAGTTTGAGGCGAGCAATGTGATCATCGGGCGTCGTGGACCAAACAATCACGTCGTCCACATAGACTCGCACCCCCTCGATGCCCTCCATCATTTGCTCCATAAACGAAAAGCAAAAATACAGTCTCAGAGTAAGAAACATTCCAGAGAAAAGCCTGACTAATCAGCACGGCCCATCAATAAGACCTGGCAAAATAAATACCTCACTGGGTGAGAGCCAAGTCTACCAAGACAAGCCATCACTGATGCCAGCACATCCTGCTGGATTCCTTTTTTGTAAAATTAAAGGTGAAGTTCATCTTAAAGGTGTAGAACTGGTGTAGAAAATGTTAGAACGGTGATGAGGAGGAACTACTTGTCACAGAGGATGGTGAATTTGTGGAACTCGCTGCTCCATAATGCGGTGGAATCGGAGTCATTAAATAGTTTCAAGAAAGAGAAGGATATATTTTTGATTTTTAAAAAAACCTGGTTCAAAGGGGTATGGGCAACAGGGAGGGAGTTGGATTTGAGACCAGGAAGAGATCAGCCATGATTAAATGGCGGAACAGGTTCAAAGGGCTGAATTGCCTACTTTTGCTCCTAATTCCTATGTGTAGGTCCCAGTAATTGTCCAGGTACAAACATTATAAAAGCCAAAATAACTGAAAATAAACGAATACACAGGGAAAACAGGGTTTAAACAGGAAGGTTCTTGCAGTTATTAATCAAAGCCTTACCCATGTCTTCATCACTTTTAGACTTGTCTATTCTATCATACTCCTGGCTGGGCTACCATGTTGTAGCTTCCAAAAAAGCCTGGCACTTTCAACATTATGGAGAGCAGGAAATGTAATCTCAGCCAAGAGGGATTTGGAATAGCCAAGTTGAGAGGTAATGAAGGTGTAAATGATAATTTCAGCAGCACATTAACTAAGTAAGGGGCCGCAATAGACAATGAAACAGAGGGCTGAGTGATGATCAAATATGCCACCAAGTTTGCAAATAGTCTGGCTTGATCTCAGGCAGTTTTTATTTTATTCATCATTGGATTGGGGTGTTGCTGGTGAGGCCAGCATCTATTGTCCATCCCTAATTGCCCTTGAGAAGGTGATAGTGAGGTCATAAAACATACGAGATCCACTCAGTTGGTACGAGTCCCTCTTGTCTGAGATTACATTTCCTGCTCTCCATAACATTGAATTGGCAACCCCCTATGCTCCACATTACAGCTAAAGGACTATTCATCTTTGATTGGTCAGGAGTTGAAAATCAAACTAGTGGAGGCTCCTGGGAAGGGATCGATTAGACTAATGGTGACTGATAGTAAAGGAAACCTGACCGCACATAACGGCACGTATTTTATCTGTGGCCATACCAGAAAATTGGGAAGGCTCCTGATATTTGGGATATGCAGTCCCTTATGTGCATCACATTCAGCAATTGCAGGACCATCCCCATCACAGGACGACACAAAGTATTATGATATGGGCACAAATGCTGGGAATAATGATACCACCATAAGGAATAGCCACTATTGCATACGAACTATGCAAACTATGAGACATCCTTGAGCAGGTAGCTAATGACACTGCAGAAGCTGTTAACCAGATAGAAACTGAGATGGTTGCTATAAGAGCGGTTGCCCTACATAATAGGATGGCCCTTGATTTCTTGTTAGCTGAAAAGGGAGGTACTTGCGCCCTGATTGGCGAAAACTCGAAGTGCTGACTATTTAATTTCTTCAACACCTTTGTTACTTGGAGGGAAACTTTCAGGTGGTGGTGTTACCATGTGTCTGTTGCATTTGTCCCGCTAGATGGCAGCGGTCGTGGGTTTGGAGGTGCTGCCCCTAAAGCCTTGGTGACAGTGACAAACTTCACTTTTGGAGGCCCCTGTTCTCCCTCTTTGAGGGGACTTTGCGTCACGCCCTGGTGACGTGGCAGCCAGCCCCCAATAATGTCAGGCTTCGCCCCAAATGACATCAAATTCTGCACTCCTCCCCCCTCAATTATGTCAACACCCTTCTAACAGTTACAATAACTGTGCACGGAAGAATCGCCGGTGGGGCCGCTCACCGGCACTGCGCCGAACGCACCAGTGCCAATGGCGCTGATTCTCCACTCTCCGGAGAATCGGTGGACCGGCATCGCGTGATTCGCGCCCGGCCCGGCGATTCTCCAGCCCGGCGTGGGCTAAGAGAATCCTGCCCAAAAAGCCTGGGGCGTCATTCTCCGACCCCCCGCCGGGTCAGAGAATCGCCGGGGGCTGGCGTGAATCCCGCCCCCGCCGGTTGCCGAAGTCTCCGGCACCGGATATTCGGCGGGGGTGGGAATCGGGCCTCGCCGGTTGGCGGGCCCCCCCGCTCGATTCTCCGGCCCGGATGGGCCGAAGTCCCGCCGATAAATTGCCTGTCCCGCCGGTGTAAATTAAAGCACCTATTTACCGGCGGGACAAGGCGGCGTGGGCGGGCTTCGGGGTCCTGGGGGGGGGGGGCGCGGGCCGATCTGACCCCGGGGGGTGCCCCCACGGTGGCCTGGCCCGCGATCGGGGCCCACTGATCCGCGGGCGGGCCTGTGCCGTGGGGGCACTCTTTCCCTTCCGCCTCCTCTACGGCCTCCACCATGGCGGAGGTGGAAGAGACGCCCTCCACTGTGCATGCGCGGGAAACTGTCAGCGGCCGCTGACGCTCCCGCGCATGCGCCGCATTTCCGCGCCGGCTGGCGGGGCACCAAAAGCCTTTTCCGCCAGCTGGCGGGGCGGACATTCCTCCGGCGTCGGCCTAGCCCCTCAATGTTGGGGCTCGGCCCCCAAAGATGCGGAGCATTACGCACCTTTGGGGCGGCGCGATGCCCGTCTGATTTCCGCCGTTTTGGGTGCCAGTCGGCGGACATCGCGCCGTTTCGGGAGAATTTCGCCCCTGACCTCTCGGTTCCAACTTGACAGGCTTTTTTTTTTTAAAGAAACACAATCTATAGAGAGGAGAGAGAAAGAGGGTGAAGAGATGGCAAACTGGAATAGTAGGTGGAGCTGTTCATCGATTGTTTGGCGGCATTATGTTTTTGGTTGTTTCTTGGCAACCTCAGGCGCAACTTGCAATACCTTGCTACAGCTGTCATTTTTAAAAAAACTGCCAATTGGAGATTTCAGGTATTCTGCTTTTCTTTGACCGACTGGAAGAGATATTACAAACTGTTCAGCTTCTTTACCAGAGAGAGAGAGAGAGAGACAGAATTCTCTGGCCGCAATGCAAAGTGATGATCACTTAAAAAGGAGAAGGAAGCTTGATCTATTATAGTGTAAAACTGCTTAGGGGCTGGTTTGGCACAGTGGGCTAAACAGCTGGCTTGTAATGCAGAACAATGCCAGCAGCGCAGGTTCAATAGCTGTACTGGCCTCCCTGAACAGGCGTGGGAATGTGGCGACTAGGGGCTTTTCACAGTAATTTCATTGAAGCCTACTTGTGACAATAAGCGTTTTTTATTATTATTATTAACTGAGAGCAAGTAAGGACTGCCGTGTGCTTCAAATCTGGGTGTGTTACAGTCAATGACTCTGCACTTTGGCAATAGAACGGCAAAGTTTGCTCTGTACTGCGGAAGCATTGGCATCGAGCGGCCAGAGCCAAGCACATGCATGCAGAGGCAGACTTACACTGACTGGTTCTTCTATAATTGAAAATAGCACAAAATGAAACTCTTGCCGGGAACAGTGACTTCAAGCAGACCAAAACCACAATTTGTTTGGCATCCTCGTCCTCCTCCTTCAAGTGCCATTCCCCAAGAGCACACTGGCGGCCATGAACTTCCATTGGACTGCTCAATGACAATTCTTAGCGAAGTGCTGCAGTGGTTTTCCATTGCCTTCAGCAGCCTGGCTGACCAGGAAACTCTCTGCTCTTACCATCTGCCGTCAGGTGAAATGGAAGGATTTACAGGCTGATAATCAACCTGTTAGGCCATGTTATGAACACACCTTCTGTGGCCATCCCAGAATTAGACTTGAACCCAAAGTTTCCAGCCCAGGTGTAAGATTCTACCGCTAGGTCACAAGTACACTCCTTGTTTGGCATACCTGACTTGAACGATATTATCAGTGGGGTATCAGGTTGATTGGTTGTGAATCATTACAGATGATGACGTCCTTTAGGACAATGATTTCCGAAACCTGAAAGAGCCCTTTCCAAATGGATTTGTAATCACAGAACCCCAAACCTCTGTACATTTAATATTCATAGTGTGAAAGTGCTGCATGTTTCAAACTTTTTAATAATCCTTGTTGGCCATACAAACAGCACCTGTGTTGCAGACTTCCTGAAACGTTCCTGTTTGAGGACCACCGCTTTCAGAAACATTAATGTAACATTTTCTCTTTCTCCTGAGATTCTACCTGACCTGCTAAGTGTTTTCAGTATTTCCAATACTCTGAGGCAAAAAAGGGTTAGCTGGTGATTGCAAGAGGCTGCTTGTTGCAGTTGTCCCCCAAAAAATAATTGCACGTCAGCAATTATCGATTCCCTAGAAAATGCTCCTCCATGTCCCGAAGATGTGATAGAGTGACGCAGGGTACATGAGCTGTGCCGCAGAATTCATCTTTTCTCAACACTTGCCCCCATAATTTCTCATTAAATCACTCAAGGAGGTTTTGCCTAGTTGTTCTCACTGCCACTGCTGCTTGAGCCAGAAAATTTGGCACAGGATTACAATCTGCTCCTCCCACAGCTAACTCCATGTCTCTATTTCACCATGGCTGTCATCGGCATATATTAAATCAACTGATTCACACACTATTGGCAAATGCACACGTATAGTTTGAGGTAGGAGCAACAAAACAACCAAAATGGGCTAAAACACACAACTGAAATATAGCAACATATAAATCAACACCAAGTGTACGCTGGTGCAAATACAATGGATATCTTGTTCTGTCTTGCATATTGTTGGCTTTGTGTGCTTCATGTCCTTCAAACCAGGAACAAAGGGTGGAGCTCTCCCAAAAAAAATGACTAAGTGCCATTTCAGTTGGGAAAAACGTTGCAAATTGCCAGCCATCTTCCCACATGTAGTCATTCTTTTGGAGCCATGTGTGATTCATGTCGAAAGTGTGGGACGGGATTTAACTGAATGGGAACAAACTCTCATAGTGAGCGCGATTAGCCACGTGTTTCCCGGTGCTCGCAGCGTCGAGAAACACCAACGTTAGAAAACGGCACTCATGTTAGGTCGGGGGCCTCAGCTGAGAACATGCGGCCTTGTTTTGTGCAGTGAGGAACTCTGCTTGCTGGAACTCCTCAGTGTAGCGAGAGAGCGGGATGCCATTTTTAAATAGTGTCCCGATCTCTGGTATCCCCAAAGCGACGTCCTTGTGCTCCCTGGGTCCCTAGAGGTATGTGGAGAAGGGTACTCACCTCCTTGCTCCCCCTCTGGAGTGCATGGTGCATGCTTACAACGCCATCGTCACTTAGCCTCAGGATCAGAGAATACCGCCCAGGGTATCAGGCAGGATGGGGTCGTTCTCAGGTGTTCTGTTCAATGGTTTAATTGATCTGTGTTTGATTATGTGAACCTGTTAAGTGATCTATGCTTACTGTGCTTGATTAATTAAGCCGAGATGCAGACTCAGAACTAAAGAGAAAGACTAGATGCTGGTCTGTCAGCATGAGTGCAGACATTTTGTGACTGCAGAGGTATTTTAATACTCTTGTAAATAAACCGTTTGCACACTTAGAAGCTAGTGCCATCTCTGCATAGATGTGTGACAAATGAAAAAACAACAACAAACCAGTAAAACAAAATATTCGGCAGAAGGGGACTAGTCTCAGATTTAAGTGTCCTCGTATTATATAGAACATACAATGCAGAAGGAGACCATTCAGCCCATCGAGTCTGCATCGACCCACTTAAGCCTTTATTTCCACCCTATCCCCGGAACCCAATAACTCCTCTTAACCTTTTTGGTCACTGAGGGCAATTTATCATGGCCAATTCACCTAACCTGTACGTCTTTGGACTGTGGGAGGAAACTGGAGCACCCGGAGGAAACCCACGCAGACACGGGGAGAATGTGCAGACTCCGCACAGACAGTGACCCAGTGGGGAATTGAACCTGGGACCCTGGCGCTGTGAAGCCACAGTGCTATCCACCTGTGCTACCGTGCTGCCCTACACTGCAGGACTCTTGCCAACCGCAGCCTGCTTCAAGGTTCAGATGCTGATAGCCCCTAAAACATGTATATGGACAAGTTATTGAAGGGTTAATTATTACATCTCAGTGTAAATCAAACACTAGAGAGAGCCACCACTTCTCTGTATCTAAGTTAGACCCTGAGGGAATTCTGGGAGTAGCATTGGAGAAAGCATGGTGACAGCATTAGGAGAAGATTCGATTACATAGAGTTAACACGAGGTTAGATCATAGTGTAGTTAGTGAATATTTAGATTATTGAGTACTGCTAGACAGATTCAATATTACTTAATTATTAACTGCAGCTCAGTAGAGTGGGCAACCTTCATATACTTAATAGTTTTATAATAAATTAGTTTTGTTTCATTATTTGGATTGGTAGATTCTTTGTCAATCACACATCGGACCATTCTGGAAGTTAAGACAAAGAACACAACATATTGCCATGAATGGTAATATACCCACATTTTCCACTTTGATTTCGGCAGCACGGTAGCACAAGTGGATAGCACTGTGGCTTCACAGCGCCAGGGTCCCAGGTTTGATTCTCCGCTGGGTCACTGTCTGTGTGGAGTCTGCACGTTCTCCCCGTGTCTGTGTGGGTTTCCTTCGGGTGCTCCGGTTTCCTACCACAGTCCAAAGACGTGCAGGTTAGATGGATTGGCCATGCTAAATTGCCCTTAGCGTCCAAAAAAAGGTTCGGAGGGGTTATTGGGTTACGGGGATAGGGTGGAAGTGAGGGCTTAAGTGGGTCAGTGCAGACTCGATGGGCTGAATGGCCTCCTTCTGCACTGTATGTTCTATGTTAAAAAACTATGTTAAATAACACGCAGCACCTCCTTCCACATCAAGTGGCAAGGTGGCAGTGCCTCGAGCCCCACTTCCAGATACAAAGTTATTGATGGCAGCCATTAATTGGTGCGAGTTCACTCCACCAATGGAGGTCAGAGCAGGAGAACGTTGCCACACACTTTGGTTTCCGCCTCTGCACCAGTTCAGGTAAAATTCTAGTCTCAGTCCAGACAACTTCTCAATTGGCTTGCTTTAGTCCTCAGTAACATATGTGTCACTAACAGTTGTCCGACACCTCCAGCAAAACCGCAGGGAGTTGGGCGTCGCATCAAGAAGCTGTAGTCTGCTCAATGATCCCATTCTGTCAGCATGCCTGCCTCTGGTCACTGCATTGAGGACATTCAGTCCTCAGGTCTTCTGTCGTCACATCAGGGCAGGTTAACATATTTGTGGTAATCCTGCACATAAAGGCAGGCTGGGCAGTTGTCAGAAACAGTCTCAAACCCAGAGCTACCGAAAATAATTTAGAATTGCTCACAAGGGTTAAGAAAATTTGCCATCAGTCACAAAGAGGAAGTGGCATATCTCTCTGACCGACTTTCAAATCTCCATTTGGAGCTTTGCTATTCTAAATAAACAAGAGGTTATTCATTTTACTTTAGGGATCTAATAAAACAGCAGAAATTGGAGACAAAGAGCAAAGCATCTGAGCAAAGCTTTCCATTCATGATTTCACTGCAGTCAGTCATCCATGTAATTTTACCCAAGAGATCAATAAATTAACAGAAACTCAGTTTCACAGAACTTAATTGCATCTAAATATCTGTAGGCGCCATTGAAATTATTTTTACTGCAAAAATAATTAGTATACATTTCAACACAAGTAAATGTATGAGTCTCTGAGGTTATTGAGAGCACAGCAATATCTTATGAGGGGTGTTGGTGAAACTGATCTGACTCAATTCCAAAGCTAACAGGCTAAATATGCAATATGTCATCCATCTCACCACAAAACAATTACAAATATTGTTGGGAATGCACTCCAACTCTGAGAAAATGGTCACTATTCAGAGCAAGGGGTAATAAGAACAATTATCAAAGTAGTTTTATTGCACTGAGGGCAGAATTTATCAGCTGTTCACGCCAGCAGGATATTCCGGTCCCACCGACCGCGCATACCGCCCGGTGACAAGGGATGCAGCCCACGAGAAATTCCATTGACAATTGTAGAACCAGAAAATTCGGCTGGCGGGACGCCTCCACCTCTGAAAAACACGCGGCGGTAAATCCCACCTTAGTTTTAATTAGCCATTTTAATGACAATCCAAACTTTTGTTACCTTAATGCCCAACTATTGTAATGTTCTCCTAGACAGCCTCCCATCATGCACCCTCTGTAAATTAAGCCTCATTTGAAAATCTGCTGCCAGTAGCCAAACTCACACTATTTTACATTTATCCATCACACCTGTGCTTGCTGCAATGTTCCTGCAATGTCTCAACCCCACCCACACCCACCATGGCCTCACCCTTCCCCCCCATTCAGCCCCATCATCCTCGGAGGTCACTGCTCTCCTCCAATTCCGGCCTCTTGGCCATTCTCACTTTCCATCGCTCTTACCTGTGGCAGTCGGGTTGATTCCAAGAGGTTTCATCACATGATTGTCTCCCACGGTCCAGCCATTACTCAGCCAACACGTCCATCCTGGTGAGGCACTGCCATCCTATGCTAATTGGAAAGCAAAAATCTCATTACCCAATTGGGTGATGCTTCATTGTCAGCCTAACAGCCATTTTTCCATTTTGATTATTTTTATATCTGTAAAGAGAATAGCTCAAAGAAAATGACAAATAATGTCCCAATAATTTTTGTCCAGGGTTGCACGCATCAATGTGCTGCAGACTGATCTTCAATTCCTGAGATTCCAGGCCAGTCGTGAGATCCTAATTGGCAGCCGTGTTATTATGGGCGGGATTCTCCGGCCTTCAAGCCGTGTGTTTCTCGACGGTGCGAGGTGACAGGCCATTCACTGATGGCGGGATTCTCTGGTCTTGCTGGCCGCGCACCCCCGCCTACGTTTCCCGGCAGCGTGGCGTGGCTTCAATGGGAATTCCCATCGACAGCGGCGGGAACAGAGAATCCTGCCGTCAGCCAACGGCTGGAAAAGTTTTTTTAAATTGTGTTTGTTCCAATCATCAAAGAATGTAGAAATCTGGCACAAAGTTGATGGTATTGTACTTCAATTTATTTGTTGGCAAAAATTCACATGTTTAGTAAATTAAACAGAACTTTCATTCTTGCACCTCCACTCAGAATCAGCCAGAAGCTTCCCTAGTGATGGGAAAGAAATGGGCAGTTCCCCTGGACCATTCCCACATTAGCTCCCTGTAAGCATCTATAGCATCTCCAGACCAACCTCCCTCTGGCAAACCATTAATCAGAGGCATAAAGTGACAATCATCAATAAAAATAAATACAATAAGCAGGATCGTCTAGTTCTGATGGCTGCTGCTGTTCACACAGAAAGTAAATGGCAACACAGGCAAATGCTTGTGTGCTGTCAATATTATGTATTTATATTGAATGTAAAGTTGTTTCCAACTATAATAAATCTGATTGATTTTCCTTCATCATTTGATCCTGGATTTTTAGACCCCCTAAGGACAATATTATTTGAGAAAGCACAAGAGCCCAGCATGAAGGCTTGCGCACTTTTTTTTTAGGTAATGTCACTGAAAGGCTGACAAGGTATATGCTGTAGAGGAACTGCAGCACACTATGCAATAACTGTGTCTAATGGCTCTAGTTTGCATTATAAATTCTGAGACGCCAACAATGCGCTCATCATTTAGCTCTGCCCTTTGCAATGCTGTTGACATTCCCAGTAGTTCTCCAGTGCTCTGGTATCTTACATTCTTTCTGTCTGTTTAATCATCGCTATCAGTCAAAGACTAAATTAAACTTCAAAAGAGTAAAACATCTCAACTTTCTTTTTTCATCATGTAACAAGCTTTGAATAAACAGTTATTAGTAAATCAAGCCAATAGCTTGTGGGAGTTACTGTAAGGCTTGCAGACCAAGTGGATAATGCTGGACATCCTATGTTCATTGGCATGCACATGAGAGTGCATAACACAAACATGAAGAACTAAGTTTAATTTTCATAACTACACAACAATTAGAATAGTTGTTGGGTAAATATTGAGATTACAATGTTTTTTCCCCCCCACACAAAAATTATTGAAAGAATATACAATTATAGAAAACATAAATAGTGAATCATTTAAGTAAATTACTAAAACTTTAGAGCCTGCTTACAGATGGAATTAGTGGCATGAAAAATAAAACAGAGACTGGGTAGGAGACAGGCTATAAAGTAAAATCTCCATGGTCCGGTACCAAATTCTAGGCTTGTAACTCTCTGGTAAAAGAATACGCTGTTCCGCATTGTTGAGCTTTTCATTTTAAACAAATCAATATATCAATAAACAGTAACAGGAACTCTGCTTACTACCACCGTCAACTTACCTAATTTCAAAAGTATTACAAATGCTGAAGTAAAGTCAACACTGAACATTTTCTTTGGATTCTTTGGATCAGTATAATAAAATAGCTTAGGACAAAAGAAGAAACTACTTTATTTACGCCAGCTCAGCCATGTTCAATACTCATAGTTGATAGTTAACAGCGTTAAGATGCAATCACGGATGAAACTAGGCAGTGTTAAAAAAAAAAGTCTGATTCAGTTGTCGCAAAGTGTTAACCATGATGTGGTCATTTTCAGTTGAATACGAACATTGCCACCTAACACTGCAATCGACATTTTGGCCAACATAAGAAAATAGCAAACAAGTAAGTTGCAGTAATTACTCGGTCACTTTATGAAACAGATGGGAGCGGTGGACCCCTGGAGGTTCACCCACCCAGGGGAGAAGGAGCTCTCCTTCTTCTCCCCAGTGCATAACATATGCACCAGAATTGACTTCTTTGTGGTGGGGAAAACATGCTTCCAGGGATAGACAAAGTGGAATACTCTGCAATTGTGATGTCCGACCACGCTCCATACTACATGGACGTGAAGCTGGAGATGGGCAGGGCCCAACGTCCCACATGGCAGTTGGAAATTGCCCTACTAGCAGACAAGGCCTTCAACGAAAAGATATCACAGGCCATAGCAGAGTACATAGAGAACAACCAAAAGGGGTAGGTTCTGGGAAGAGCTAAAGGCCTTAGTAAGAGGGGAAATCATTGCTTTCAAAGCTCTAAGAATTAGGGCAGAAAGGGCAGCTAGGCAGTAGCTGGTCGACTCCATACTGGAGGTAGACCGTAAACACTCCGAGGCCCTGATCATAGAGCTCCTGGCGGAGATGAAAGAGCTACAAAGGAACTTTGATCTGCTCTCCACCAGGAAAGCAGTGCACTAACTCCACCAGGCACGTGGGACCCTGAAGGAGCCAGAAGCCTGGTGGGTGCGTGCGAAAGAGGCCTCCTGCAAGGGGACCTCCCTCCGGGCCCTCACCAGGCCTCCTGCAAGGGGACCTCCCTCCGGGCCCTCACCACGGTGGCACTCCCATCCCCACCCAAAAAACACTCCAGCAGCCCAGTGGTGATAGCCCCCCTCCAGTCCTGGAACTAACTACGGCAGCAATTTGGCCTGACCAAATTGTCGGACAAAGCTCCCATTTGTAACAACCAGAGGTTCACACCAGCGCTGACTGATGCCACCTTTAAAAAGTGGGGACAGGACTGAGGGACATCGACAGTCAGGGACCTATATATGGACGGCAGGGTCGCAACAATGGACAAACTGACAGAGAAATTCCAGCTAGCCAGGGGGAACGAGCTAAGATACCTGCAATTCAAAAACTTCCTACGAAAGGAGACAAGGACGTATCTCCAACTGCCACTACAGACATTATTGGGAGAGTTACTGGACGCAAGCATCCTAGATAAAGAGAACTGTAGCGACATGTATGATCGACTGGTAGAAAGGGCCGACACCGTACTGGACGCAACAAGAAAGAAATGGGAGGAGGACCTGGGGATTGAAATAGGGTGGGGACTCTGGAGCAAAGCACTGCATAAGGTCCACTCCATGAGGCACGATCAATTTGGCTGGAGACGAAGTTGAATTCAAACTGAGGCTTTATTAGTATCTGAAGTGTGGTTTCCTACAGCAGCTGACGAAATGGCTGCTAGCTGAAGGCCACGCATATTTATAACCCGGCTCCTGGGCGGAGCTAGCATGCAGGGGCCCAGGTGAACCTGTAGTGTAGGTTCTACCGTACAACCCTTAATATAGGAACACAGTGGTTCACCACACTCCACCTCCACTTGCGCAAGGCTCAGCCTGACGTAACTAAAAGTGGTGCATAGAGCCCACTTAACAAGAACTCGTATGAGTAGGTTCTTCCCGGAGTTGGAGGATAGATGTGAACGGTGCCAAGGAGGCCCGGCCAACCACACCCACATGTTCTGGCCTTGCCCCAGACTTGCGGGGTATTGAACAGCCTTCTTTGAGACAATGTCCAAAGTGGTGGGGGTGAGGGGGGAGCCATGCCCGAAAGTGGCGGTCTTCGGGGTTTCAGACCAGCCAGATCTATTCCTGGGGAGGAGGGCAAACGCCCTTGCCTTTGCCTCCCTGATCGCCCGCCGTAGAATCCTGTTTAGCTGGCGGTCAGCAGCACCAACCAAAGCTGCAGACTGCCTGTCCGACCTTGCAGAATCTTTCCAAATGGAGAAAATCAAATTCGCCATCCGAGGGTCAGACGACGGCTTCCACAGAACGTGGGAGCCATTCATCCAATTGTTCCGGGACCTGTTTGTGGCCAACGAACAAGCAGAAAAATAGCCAGGTAGCCAAGAATCAGGGGAAAGTAGCCGAGGCGGGGGATGGAGGGATAGACCGGGGCAGCTAAACCTAAGAGAAAGGAAAGGTGAACCACAGGAGAAGGGGAGGGGGGGGCAAGAGGGAGGAGACAGGGAACCAGAGGGGAACCAGTGAGGTGGTGGGGTCAAGGGAATGACAGCCGGAAGGAAGGCACGGGAAACAATAACAAACTTGGCATCTACAGGAGCAAAGAACAAGGAAAATCCGGGCGAAAGACGGCTGAAGCGGAGGTGATCGCGAGACGACAACGGCAGCGAAAACCGTCCAGGAGAAGCAAGCGACAACACCAACACCAGATCCATTCGCGTATTGCCCTCTGTAATTGTTTCCCCGGCACCCAAATGCATATGTAGCTCCCCAGTTTCTGCCCCCCCACAAACAGATGCCTACTTATGTGCGAAAAACAATACTGCCAATTGTACAGAGCTGCTGTTGTTGAGCTAGCACATAATACCCTACCAGTTATTTTATTCTAACTTTATTTTTTGTTGTTTGTTTTTCGTGCGTGTTCCCTTCTCTTCTATGTGTATATATATATATATATATGTATTCTATTTTGTGTACATAACGGTAAATATACTTTATTCAAAAACCCAATAAAAAACATTTACATAAAATAAATTGCAGTAATTAAAACCAACAAACATTTTTGGAACTGTTTAACTCATAGCAATTTATTCAAAATTTTGAAAGCATTTATCTTTGCTAAACATACTTAACTAGAGAAATATATAAAAGTACGCCTCCAGGGGTCTCATCGCCACCAAAAGCAGGAGGGGATTCTGCTTTTGTCCCCGGCAGCGGAATTTCGGCACTCTGCTTGAAAGTCAACCCATGAGGTGCTCAAGGGCATTAAATGGAGAGGTCTTAAAAAGGTACATTTCACACACATATTTTCACTTAAAAATTGACATAGGGAGCCCATCACATAATTACTGGGGCAAATGCCCCTTGAGTATTTACCTCAATTATGTAATAATAATAACCTTTATTGTCACCAGTAGGCATACATTAACCTGCAAATTACGGCGAAAAGCCCCTAGTCACCACATTCCGGCACCTGTTCGGGTACACTGAGGGAGTATTCAGAATTCCAAATTACTTAACAGCACGTCTTTCGGGACTTGTGGGAGGAAACCGGAGCACCCGGAGGAAACCCACGCAGACACGAGGAGAACGTGCAGACTCCACACAGACAGTGACCCAAGCCAGGAATGGACCTCTCCATTTAATGCCCTTGAGCACCTCTGGTATACATGGGTTGACTTTCAAGCAGAGTGCCGAAATTCCGCTGCCGGGGACAAAAGCAGAATCCCCTCCTGGGACCCTGGAGCTGTAAAGCAACAGTGCTCATCACTGTGCTACCGTGCCACCCACGTGTACTCTGAACTGCACGGTATCGTTCCAATTCTCTTCCCGCACCTAGTGGTAAACTGAGGCAGACTTTTGTCCGTTTCCATAGTCGGTCGTTCCTGCAACAGGTCACTAGTCTGTTGCCAGAGGCTTGTAACTTGAGGGGCGCCACTCCACATTAATCATAGCTGACCAGGAGTCTCTCCCGCTCTTGCCACCAGCCATTGGCAACATACACACAATGAGTATTGTTACTCACCTTAAATGAAGATCTGTGCAAGAAACACATAGTACTAGGACTTCAACTCTTAACAAGATTGTTAATTTCATAAATGTGTTCATATTTTCTTTCTGTATCAGATGCAGGATACTGGCAAGTGGTATTTTTGATGATGTAACAGGCAGTTATGATATATTTTAATCATCATTGTACAACCTGCTGGTGTTTTTGTTAATGTGAGGTCAGAACCAAAAGGTGCACACTTCAAAGAGTAAATCAATCTTGCGGATGTAGTTTTTGTATTCAAATGTTGAATGTTTGAGACCATACCAAAGCCACCTATTTCAGAATTATGGGGGAATTTTTAAGATCATTAATGATTTCATGATCTTAAACAATCATGTCAATGAGTTAATAGTTTCATAACTCAATGACTCAGCCAAGACCGAACCATGTTTAATATGGGGGAAAGCCAGGAAATAAATGCCGCTAAATATTTGATTTTGTAGAAATTTGAACGGCCACCATCGATTGACCGGAAACATGAAAATCATATTTTTTTTAAGCATTTCTCAACGGCACGATTCCGCTGGTGGTGAGATTCTATACTGTTGCTCTTTTTGATAATGGAATACTATCCCACCAGCGTCACCAATCTAATGTTGCCAATTAATAATGATGCTCTTTAGAGTCGCCAGGTATCAAATGATACCACCAGAAGGCTTTACCGTACATCAATCAAAGGACTACACAACCAGTTAGTCAGTTCAAGTTCAAAGATTGTTTATTTACACACAAGGATTACTTCGACATGCAACACAAACACTACAAGTTAAACTACACCTAACAACTACAATAACCTATACATAACTTCAGGGCAACTGGCTCTATGCAGATGGACAAGGCCTTTGTCCGGATCTTGCGTGACGGGTGGAAGAAGTGGCTCTGTTTCTGCTGGGCTCATCTGTCTGGTAGCGATCATTGGTCTTGAACTTGTCTGTCTGGTCGTTATGCTGCAGTTGGATTGGCATAGGCCGGATCCAAAAGAGACCGAGCTGTGTCTCTTCTTATCCCTCTGGGATTTCGCCCTCTTTGGGGCGGTCCCTAGCTTGGACCCAATAATTCGACAGGCTTCGATCACTGCCTTCGATTTTGGCCAATAAAGGGGCGAGTGCCTTGATGACTGGGTGTATCCTTAGCGGTCATTGACCTTGGCTGTTTGGGCTCCCTGAGTAAAGGGAGTGGTGCCGCTTAGTCTGTATCTGTATCAGTTACCTGAGCACAGTTCTTTTGTTCTGGGGAAATGGGCCATTAGAATGAAAACAAGCAGGGGTTTCGATCACGTCTAGCTATCTGGGTTGCAAATACACACACAAGCTCTGAGTCTGTCTGAGTCCTGGGTTGGCCATAATTCCCATGGTCCTTTGCAGGTGGCCATTTGAGATGGCTGCATCCCGTCCTCTTGATCCTGAACGCGAAGCGTGGTGGATCGCACTGTTGATTCCTATCCATCCTCGGTGTACCGGTTACCCTTGGCCAAGGCAAGGTTCTACACTCCTCTGTCTTATGTTTTTGGAGCATTTACCTAACATTCTTATTCATACATTCATAATTTCTAACAGGTCGCTATAAACATTTCACTATTACACGTTTAACTTAATCGCACAAGGGGACATCTAACTATAACTGTCTAAGCTACTCTCATGCTCCTGGCAAATATCAAAAAGAACTTATGTGCAATACAAAATTTCAAAACAGCAGCATCACATTTCTACTTAATCTATCAAAGTTACAGAGGTATACGGTCTTTATTGTTATCAGCGATTACAGTGTTTGTTGAGTTGGGTGAATTCTAAAGAAGGGGGCTCGGAGTGTATATAATCGGGGAGCGGGAGGCTCTTTTTCGCCATTTGAGGAGTCTAAGTGTCTGGGTGACACTGCAGATTATTGCAATTACCAGAAGAGCGTCTACTGTGTATGAAAGGGGGTACCATTTGGCAATGTTTTCGCACCAAGTGGTGGTTTCAGTGTCTATCTCTATGTGTGGTGTGGTGTCCGGGTTAGGGGTGTCATGTTGTGTGGTGGTGTTTGGGGCTGGTGTGGTACAGAGGCTTGTAACACGCGCAGTTGTAGGAGTCCAGCGATGATCACAATTTAGGTCATCAGTCCTCTCTTCATCTTGTCTTCCGCTTTCCGTCTATTCCTGGGGGTGCAAGCATAATATCTGTTATTATCTTCAGTTAATTTCTGGTTTATTTGTCTTACTCTCCTTAACTTTAATTACCCATTAGAATCGTCACCATGTGTGACTACCTCAATTTCTTTTTTGAAATAACATTTTGAGAGACAAGACATTGCCAAAAAAAATTTCTTTATAAATGCAGAGATTCTCGCAGGTGGTGGTCGATGCAGGGAGTGGGCGGACAATTTCTCCATCTAGTCTTTCCTTTACTGCAACCAGTGATGGCTGAGGCTCAACTTAACTAGCCGAATTTTAGAGCGGCCAGTTTTATAGAGTATCGTCGTCCCAGGGTCCAGAGGTAGTTTGTGTGTAGCAGCATATGTGGCATCCAAGTGTGTCAAATGTGTAAATAGCAGGTGGGGAATGACCAGAGGGTTGCAGAATGTAAAGGGATGAGTGTACAGACTGTGGCAAAGGGCATTCTTTGAACCACAATAAAGAGCAGAGAAGGGAAAAACTAAGATCTGCCAAAGACAGTGAAAAGTGTAAAGAACCATTCCCAAGTACTCAAAGCGACAGGAACACGAGGTGCGTGTGGGCCGCGGCAGACCAAGAATGAGTGGAATCCCCGGGTAGGGTGGTGATCAGTGCCGTTGCTTCATGACCCGAGCTTAACTGACCGGATGCATTTGGGGTCCTCAGGCAGCGTGGGGATTAGTGCCGTTATTCCCTACCTGGGTGACCTAAACAAGCGGAAAGAATTTGTGATACATGGGAGATCCAACAATTGTTCCTTTAACAGCCATTGGTCAGTAAATTGGAAGAGTAACTATGACTGTATCAAGAAATTGGGTGTGAGGCCGACATTAATTAAAACCATGCAACAAGAAGAAAGAAAGAAGAAAAATAAATAGGCGGGCAGGCTCCATCAGAAATTAGGTCACCTTAATACTTAGGCGGCGGCTTTTTCTCATCGTCTGGACACCTCACGGTTCTGTATCAAAGAGCGTCATAAAAGGATTACCGTAACGGGAGTTAGAATCTGAATCATCACCAGCTCCCGGTTTCCAGACTCGTGTCTACCGTTTTTGTGCCGTGGCCGCGTGGGCCGTCATGGGATCCAAATCGTCATGTCTAACCAGTCTACAAGAGTTGTCGCGGTGCCAAAAAGGGGTTCGTTTGTCATGAGGCGTAGGGGTGATGGCAGTGAAGGGCAAGTTATTGTTGTCGGGCGGTGGCGGTGGCTCTGGCTGTGGAAGGGGGTATAGGGGGCCAAACATGTCTTGGTCGTGGTCATGGTACCGGGGGCTGGAGTGACTGGGGCCGGGGAGGTGGTCAGTGATCGTGGTAAATTCAGGGAGGCTGGTGCTGCCGTCGGAGTCAAGCTCAAGGTGGAAGGTCATACCTGTGGGCGGAGACAAGGTCGGGTCTGTAGGCGTGGACGTGCTTTCAGGGCTGGGGGAGGGTTGGACTAGGTTGTCGATGGGCGGGGTGGAATCATTTGCTATTGCCAGGGAGATGTGGTGGGAGTGGCTACATTGGGTTCCATAGACTTTGAGCTGGTTGATGTGGAACCAACCAGTTTTACCACTGGGGTACTATAATCTTGCACACAGAGGGGCTTACTTTGTCCGAAATGGAGTTGGGTCCTGCAAATTTTGGGGAGAGGAAAGAACTGGGATTGTAAAGGGAAACCATTACTTGCTGACCGACTGTGTACTCTGCGGGGTGGACGGTTTTGTCAAAGCAGGCTTTACTCTGCTTCCTTCTAGCGTCTAGTCGGACAGCTGCAGCAAGCTGTGCTGCTTTAATATTGTCTGTGACTTGTTGGACTGCTTTTTCATGGGTAAGGGACTGTGGGGTTTGCCGAATCGAGACTTAATAAATATTCAATTCTTTTCATGGGCCGTCCGGTCATGAGATTGTGGGGGGTGAAACCTGTGGAATTGGAAACGGTGTTCCGAATAATCATAAGGGAAAATGGGAGACCTGTGTCCCATGTGGTGTTATTTTCTTGCACTATTTTTCTGATGGTTGCTTTTAAAGTGTGATTCATTCTCTCAACAATGCCGATGGATTGGGGGTGATACGCGATGTGAAATTTTTGTTTGATTCCAAAAATCGTTAGAACATTTTGCATGACTCTGCCGGTGAAATGGGAACCTTAGTCTGACTCAATGCTGTGGGGGAGTCCCCATCGTGCAAATATCTGTTGGGTCAAAATCTTAGCTGTGGCCTTTGCAGTGTTTGTCCGTGAGGGAAATGCTTCTACCCATTTTGTAAAGGTGTCGATTACCACTAATACGTATTTGAAACCATTTCTGCAAGGGGGAAAGGGGCCAATGTAGTCGAGTTGCAAATTTGTCCAAGCGCCATTAACAGGTCGGGTGTGTCTCAATTGTCCTTTCTTGGAGTACCTTTCAGGGTTTTTCTGTGCACAGATTAAACAATTCTCAACATAATGCGTGACATCTGCTTTGAAATTGGGCCACCAGCACAAAGATCTTAAATGGGGAATGGTATTGTCTATCCCCTGATGTCCGTGTCCGTCATGAAACTGGTAAATTATCTGGTTTCTGTCCTGGGTGGGGGCCACATAAATTCCATTTTTCAAAACTATACCGTCCTGTGCCGTCAGTGAGTCCTTGCATTTGTCGTAGGGGGCTGGGAAGTGACTGCCTAAAACTTGTTTGAGAGTCTCGTCTGCCTTTTGGGCCTGGGATAGATCCTCGATATTGGTCTGAGAAACCTGGACTGCGTGTATCGGTTCACATTCGGGGGGGGGTTGCCAAAAGTGACCGTGGCGTGATCCTGACTTAGCTAAGGCGTCTGCCTTTACATTACCGGGTGGGGAGGAACGATGATGGATTCTCACTTCAATAATACCATACGTGCGGTCTTTAGCCGTCCTAAGGATGTGCTTCAACAATGGGGCTGAGGGGAGGGGTTTACCGTCAGCGGGTACGAATCCTCAAGATTCCCACAAGGGCAGAAATTCTGTCAAATTATTGCAGACATAAAAACTGTCCGAATGTATGTCTGCAGGGGTTGGGAAAGAATCTGGGTGCTGCACTACATATGCTATAGCTGCTAATTCGGCTGCTTGTGATCCTAGGTGGCCGGGCAATTTTAAAGATATTTCTTCTAATACACTTCCCTGTGCGTCTTCCACATAAATTCCACAACTAGTTATTCTCTTTCCATTTTCAATGGTGGAGGAGCAGTCTACATAAATCTTTAAAGTGTTGTCTATGGTCTGGGAATCCTGTGTTTTACTACCTGCTCGTGTGTGCAGTGACTTCGGAATAAAGGGTCCTATGTGGTGTTGGGCTGCTATGATCTGGCACTCATGTGGGGTCCCTGCATACTGAAGGTTGTCTGCTAGAAATGTGTGGGTCTTTGTACATTTGACTGCAATGTCCCTTCCTTGTAAATGCTCTGATCTGGCTGACTGAACCGTCCTTTAACCTACCATCTAACAATAGCTGTGTTGGGGTGTGCTCAGTTAAAATCGTTACTGGGTTAAGGCCTGTGATGTATGCAAAATACTGTACTGCCCAAAATACTGCAAGCAAGTGCCATTTGCAGGCTGTAAATCCTTGCTCTACGGGATCCAAAATTCGTGAGGCAAAGGCTGCGGGCCCGAAGCGGTCATGTCTTTCCTGTAGGTGTATTGCTGATAGGGTTCGGTTGGTGGTTGTACTTCTGTGGCATAGGGAGAGTGTGGGTCTGGAACTTGCAAAGCGGGGTCTGTGCCTAGGGCGCGTTTTAATTCATCAGTGGCACCTGTGTGCTGAGGAAGCCATTCCCATGGGGCGTTCTTTTTAAGGAGCTCTGAGATTGGGGCTGCTTTTGTGGCAAAACCATCTATATGGTTCCTACAATAGCCAATTAATCCTAAGAATGACCGGAGTGCAGTGATATTGTGGGGCAGGGGCAATTTAACTATTGACTCAGTTCACTTCTGTTCGATCTCTCTCTTCCCGTGGGTGATAATGGTGCCTAAATAAAAGGACCATTTCTTTTAAGATCTGGGCTTTTTTGGGGTTGACCTTGCATCCAATGGATTGTAGCAGGCCTAGTAATTCCGAAAGAAGCTTTACATGCTCTTCTTTTGTGTCCGTCTGTAGGAGTAAGTCGTCCACATACTGTATAAGGCATTCGGGGCGGGAAAAATTGGGAAGTCCGTTGGCCAATTGTCGATGGAAAATGGAGGGGGAGTTGTGGAACCCTTGCGGGAGGCATGTCCACGTATACTGCTGCCCTTGCAATGTGTACGCAAACTTATATTGAAAGGCCTTGTCTAGCGGGATGGACCAAAAGCCATTGCTGATGTCCAGCACTGTGAAGTACTTTGCCTGTACTCCCTGCTTGAGCATGGTCTCGGGACTCATGGCAGCAGTGGGGGCTGTGAAAGGGGTGACCTTGTTAAGTTCTCGGTAGTCGATTGTCAGTCACCAAGAACCATCGGGTTTTTTCACGGGCCAAATTGGGGCATTATTTGTTGAGGCTACCGGCTGAATTACACCTTGATCTAATAAGCTATTGATGACTTTTGAAATCTCACCCTCGGCTTGCTGTGGGAAACCGTATTGCTTCTGTGGCTTAGGATCAGGACCTGAAATTGTGACCATTCCTGGGATCTTCCCACAATCGTGTTTGTGTTGGGCGAAGGAAGCTTTATCTTTTCTGAGGACCTCTCTAATTGTCTGGTCTGTACTAATTGTTTGCGGATCAAACCAATAGTCTCCGACTAAGCAAATCCTATGTTCATAGTCTGCTAGCTGCTTTGGGCATTTTCCATACACATCTATTCACGGGATCAAAGGAAAGGTTGTGGGAGCTCATAAAATCGATTCCTAGAATGTGCTCGGCTGTTTGGGGCAAGTCGACTAAAACAACGGGGTGTCTGGTGCTTATGGTTCCCTATCTGAATATCTACGGGGGCTGTGATGTATCCCTGCTGTACGTGTCTGGTAAATCCACTAAGAGTGATGGTGTCTGTGGTGGGCCATTTGTCACGCTGGAACATTGTGGAGGAGTTTAAAGTGGTGCGAGACCAAAGAAATTCTACTGGATGTCCCCAGACTGTGCCTGTGACTACTGGTCTGCTGATCTGTCCCAGAGTGTGTCGCAGACCCAAGTTGGGGAGTCCGAACGCCATCAATCTGTGATGTTGATTGCTGAATTATCTGAATGGGCGCTAACACTATGTATGGGCCGAACATTGTTCCTAGGTGGGGGGCCTGGTTGTTGGTGGCGTTGCTGGTTCGGGGGGGGGGTTGTCGCCATTCACGGGCGTAATGTCCCATGAGTCCACAATTATAGCAACCTCGTGATGCCTGTGCTCTGGGGTGTTGTCCTTCATGTCTATCCTCATTTATCCATGCTGGGTCCTGGTTAATCCTGACTGGGTGCATATTTGCTTCTATCTGTTCCTGATCTGCCTTCCTGTATAGGGATTGTTCCCAAGCTCTGGAGAGTCGCTTTAAAACCCAAACTTCATTGTGTGTGGCATCTGCGGGGTCGTAATTCACACAAGCCTTTTGACCTGCTTCTGTGGCGTGGGAGCCTAAAGTGTGGGCCCATTTAGTTGTGCCGTCGTTGTCTAAGTGTGCACGGTTCAAATCCCAAAATACTGCTTTAAAATGGATCCAAAGGCGACCTGCAAATGCGGTCAGATGCTTTCCCTTCTTTTTGCCTACAGCGGTTTAAACCTTCTACTGGGTCTCCCTTGTTGTACCCGATCACATCTAAAATGGCCGTTTTCATCTCCTGGAGGGTTCCTACTCCTACATTCTGGGGTTCTGGTAAAGCTGAGCTGATGGACTGGTCAAGGCTCATTACTATAAGTTTAACTTCCTCCCTTTCATCAAGACCATACATAACCTTTTGCTGGAGTACTCTCTCAAAGAAATTATGCAGGTCTGCGGTGGGTTCGAATGGATCAATTTTAGCGCAGGCATCTCTCAATTGGGTAATGGATAATGGGGTGGTGTAAACGCAATCGGGCTCCTCCCGATCCGATGACTTGCGCTGTGTGGTGACCGGATTCATGGAGGTGTGTGCTGCCTGTGCAGTCGGTGGTGCGGGTGCTTTCCTTTTCGGGGCCTGGGGGGCTCGATTGTGATTTTCTGTGTTCTCCACATATCTCTGGGCGGTTTCATTTAGTTCGTGCCAATTGGGGGCACCTTCCTCATCTAAATTTTGTCCAAAGGTATCTCTAAATCCGTTTTGCACTGATAGCAGTGACTGCAACTTCTCTATTTGTTGTCTACATTTCACGTGGTCTACTGTGCTCTGTCTTTGTTCTATCGTGGAGCTATGGAGCGCTCGTAGAGCTGCCTTAAATTCCTCGCATTGTCTCGTTAACTGTGCTACCTGCTGTTCTGTCTCCTCTTCTCGTGCCAAGACTGCGCGCTGTGTATCTTGGTAGGCTTTAGCTTTATCGTACTGGGTCTGAAAGCTGCTAAGGTGAACAAAACAAGATTGGTGTGCCCGTTTGACATCAGACATCTCTTTATCTATAGCTGTCAACTGATCCCAGAGTTGTTCATCAATCTTTTCACTTTCACTGTAGTTTCCCTCATTCTTCTCCTCTTTCTCAACTAGCTGGCTGCAGAGCGTTCTCACGACTCCCTCTGTGCCTCGCAACTGTGCCAAACAGAACACTATTGCCATCGGCTTTCGAACTTTCGCTGCATTCTTCTTATGTACCTCAGTTAGGTTGTCCCACCCGGTTTGTCCTATGCTTCCTGGAAGTGACTCATCATTTGAGCAAAACTCGGACCAAAGGGGCCATCCTTTCCCCTTTAAATACTTCCTCAACTCTTTTTCCCCTATGGGGCACTGTTGGTCGCTGCGACCTCGGGTTCCTGTGGGTTCATGAAACGTTCCATCGCTTTTGTGGCCATTGCTACTATTATCTCGTTTTTTCTACCGTTAATCTCTGTTTTTCCTACTGTTAATCTCTGTTTTCCTACCGTTAATCTCTGTTTTCCTACCGTTAATTTGGGATGGGGGAATAAGGCGGGTATAGCCTAGGCTATTTTCCGGTTCACAATACTCCCGATAGTTTAACGCAAAATCTAACAAATTTACCTTATATCCCTGTTAGTACGCATGCAAGTTAATACACACTTCCGAATCTTGGTGATTTGATCGATACGGGCCTTACACTTGTGGTGGTTTCACCTTTATTCTCGCAATTGGATTTCAAAGTTTTGTGGGTTCTCTCGGAGTGACAAAATCACTTCTAAATCGAGTCCCGTCAGAGTTCGCCAATAATGTTGCTTTTTTTAATAATGGAATACTATCCCACCAGCATCACCAATAATGTTGTCAATTCATAATGATGCTCTTCAGAGTGAAAAAAATGAAAATGAAAATTGCGTATTGTCACAAGTAGGCTTCAAATGAAGTGACTGTGAAAAGCCCCTAGTCGCCACATTCCGGCGCCTGTTCGGGGAGGCCGGTATATACCACCACACGGCTTTACCGGATATTGATCAAAGGACCACACAACCAGTTAGTCAGTTCAAGTTGAAAGATGTTTTTTTACACACAAGGATTACTTCGACATGCAACACAAAACACTACAAGTTAAACTACACCTAACAACTACAATAACCTATACTTAACTTCAGGGCAACCGGGTCTATGCAGATGGACAAGGCTTTTGTCCGGATCTCACATGGCTGGGTGGAAAAAGTGGTTCTGTTTCTGCTGGGCTCATCCGTCTGATAGCGATCGTTGGTCTTGAACTTGTCTGTCTGGTCGTTATGCTGCACTTGGGTTAACATAGGCCGGATCCAAGAGAGACCGAGCACATAGCTGTGTCTCTTCTTATTCCTCTGGGATTTCGTGCTCTTTGGGGCGGTCCTTAGCTTGGACCCAACAATTCAGCAAGCTTCGATCACTGCCTTCGATTTTGGCCAATAAAGGGGCGGGTGCCTTGATGGCTGGGCGTGTCCTTAGTGGTCATTGACCTTGGCTGTTTGGGCTCCCTGAGTAAAGGGAGTGGCGCCACTTAGCCTGTATCTGTATCGGTTACCTGAGCACAGTTCTTTTGTTCTGGGGAAATGGGCCATTAGAATGCAAACGAGCGGGGGTTTCGATCGTGTCTTGCTATTTGGATTGAAAATACACACACAAGCTCGGAGTCTGTCGGAGTCCTGGGTCGGCCATAATTCCCATGGTCCTTTGCAGGTGGCCATCCGAGATGGCTACAATACTCCCACCACTTGTCAATGGGATTTTCCATTGAAGGCACCCCACATTGCCAGGAAACCGGAGTGTGGGGCTGCGCTGCCAGTGGAAAAAGTGAACCGCAATGGCCAGAGTAACTCCAGCCAAAATTTCCCATCAATTATAATTGCCAACTTGACAGATAAGGTGCCCTCTTCACTGCATGAAAAGGTGAAGGTCCCTCCTAGCTCCCACACCAGTCTGGAATCTGGGTAGATTGAATACTCAGGAGTACAGCATCCTTGTAATTACATCCTCCAGATTAGGTGTTAACCTGACGTGCTTCTGCCTCTGCCTGTTCTGATAGATCCAGGATCAAATGACCATATTTTTCAAGTGTATTGACAAACATTCCTCCCTGAAACTATATAATCGAAAGCCAATTGGTCAGTCATGCATCTCATTGTTGTTTCTGGGATCTCGCCAGCTAACATAATTCTCTATCTGATAACCATGACCACATTTCACTGAGGCTAATTGCAATTTGAGGCCTATCTGAGACACATGATAAGAAACTATTGAAATGCAAGTGCTTATTTTATCTATACACCATTCCATGAATGAAGCTCAGCAATATTATAAAATAACTGGAGCACTTCTCCTAACATTATTAAAAAGAATTGTGAATCATGATCATTTTCCCCTAAAGCTTCAAATAAATCAGCTGCAAAACAGCAGTATGGAGATCAGAGCACACCAAAACCCTTCATCAAAAGTTACTACTTCAGTGAACATTTGAGTGACTCTAAAATTTAGAGATGTCTCCAGACCCAATACAAACTTCACTTAATTGTCACCCCACTGTTTAATGTTATTAAATCATCCATCTACAAGTCTGAGAACTGGGATTGCAGATTAAAAGCGCATCTCATAGGCCAACTAAGGTCACTGCTACAACTGGGGGGGGGGGGGGGGGGGGGGAGGACATGTTACTATGTGAGGGCAGATGCAGGCTGATTTGCAGATCAGCAAACTCTGCTAAGAACTCTTGCAATTTGGCCTCAATATTATGTGCGCTACTGATCAGTCTGAGAGACTTATCATGTCTCTATGATGCAGGATCCTGTGCAATTGGTCCAGTTGCCCAATTCTCATTCAACAACCGGTTCAACGGGACCATTTGACAACTGGTTTGGATTCATGGGATAGTGGCATTTGACGGCCACGTCCTCCTAATGCTGGTCAGTGAGAAATGAGCTACTGTGCTGATTGATGCATTAGTGATTTCTTCAGTGCATCTCTGTTCAGCAAAATGGCTGTTCTCTCCGTTAGATCCATAAAGATGCCAAGGCAAAGTGTTGCTGCCTGCTACTGATAGTCCTGTCTCCATTATACAGAATGACCCCAGTTATCCTTGCCGGAGATAAAACTGAGCATCTAAGTAGCTTCATGTCGAGCTGCAATAAATTTTCCTTGGTTATTGCCAGATTGGTTTTCAATGCAAATATGGATAATTGCATCATGCTGTGTCAGAAATCAGGTGTCTCCTGATCTCCTTGGCATGTCTTATTTGTCAAGCATTATTTGCAACGTAAAATACAATGCTTGGGGTTCTGTTAGAGAAATCCCAACCACTGAAGGGACAGCCAGTTAAAATCCCCTCCAGGGGATTTAATGTCGGTATTGTGAAGGACGTTTCACAAAACTGATCTGTTTTATGGATCTTTCTGTTCTTGTTCTGCCGAAATCCTGGCTAGAGTTCGTGTACGGTCATTTTCTCAGTCATTGATAGCAGAAATTATGCTGAACACTCATTCTGCAAAGATACCCATGGTCTGATTCAGAATATATTAAAACATTAGCTAAAAATTAAATTTCAAAGTATTTCCTTCTATGCTTTAAATTAAGACTTTAATAAGCTTGACATTAGCCCCTGTTTACAATGGGCTGAATGATCCTCAAATATTAGAACTGTTGCCAGGCCTCAGCTGCATTTATATTGTTCTTTTCATGACCACCAATGCTTCAAAGAACTTTACAGTCAATGAAGTATTTTTGAAGAGTAATCACTGACATAATTTAGGAAAAGTGACAACCAATTTGCACAGTGCAAGGTCTCACAAGCAACAATGCGCTTAGGACCAGATAATCTGTTCTTGTGATGTTGATCGGTGGGATAAATATTGGCCACGACAAGAGGATAATTTTATGCTCTTCTTCAAAATAGCACCATGTAATCTTTTATTCCCACCGGGGAGGTTTAGCATCCTCATTGAAAACACTCCATTAATGTAGCACTGCCTCAGTATTGCACTGGATATTTTGTGCTAAGAGGAGATTGGTCGGGCCAGAAGAAGGAAATGGTAGGATTACTAGTCCCCTTTTGCCCGTACCTCTCAGCTGTCTGCAACAGGCGTGTTTTAGAGGGAGCATTTTAAACCCCTCAGAGTATTTTGATTTTCAGTAATAAGCACGACGCACGCTTTCAGGTACATTTATATCAGAAGAAAATCTAATGTTCATTCACACATGGTAAACTGTAATCGCAACAAAACACACCCGCTCTCTCACGTGTGCATACACCTACACACAAACAAACACACACACCAAATCCTGTAATGCAGGCATGGATGGGTTCTCTCTCATGGACCAAATGAAAGTTGGAAGTCTTGGGATTTATGGCTGAGTTTCTTCAGAGGCAATCCCCCGCACACTACCCAAGTTGACTGGTTGTTAGGAAAGGTTCTTTTGGCTGGGGGAATTGACCTGTTGGCCTTCAGGAGTGTCTGGTCGTCCCCTAATTCTTGGGATAAAAAGATCAATTATCTGTAGCCAGTTTCAGTTACATGATCAATACATCTACAGTCTGTCCAGAATGATTTAGCAAAAACTAAACAATGGAGAATGGATGGACATCTTCACAGCTCTCATAGTTAAGCTTTGAGGTTGGGCACAGAAAGTCTGGGATAGATTTAAAATTTTGGGTCAGCCCACATAAAATAGATGATGTGAACTTCACAGATAGGTTTTTTCTTGGTATGTCCACTCGAGGGAAGGCATTCCACCTATGGTTACTTATATTTTAAGAACTTTCCAGAAGCATGTTCAGGGGTGAGTTAATCCTTTGTCTATGTGTAAAATCACAAATGGTCATCTGACTTTTGGTGGCCACCTTGGGCAGCATTTTGACCATTCTGTAAAATTTATTTTAAAAGGACCACAGTGACTGAAGTCTGTGGGCTGGATTCTCCGCACGCCAATACCAAAATTGCGTCCAGCGCCGAGGCGCAGAATCCATTTCCACACATGGAATCGAGACCGTGCCGGTTCCCCGATTCTCCGGAGAGTACGCCGCGCCGCATATCCACTACCTGCGGCCATTGCTGGAGGCCCGCCCCGCTATTCTCCACCCCCAATTGGCCGAAGTCCCGACAGTGTGGATCTAATGTAGTCCAGCCATTCGGGATACTCGCGTGGCAGCTGCAGACTCAGCCCGTGGCCACCTGGTCGGGCGCGGGTCGATCGGAGGGCAGGGGAGGGCCTCATATGGGTCCGGGCAGTTTTTGCGCGTGGCGGATCGGGGGCACTATTTGGTAAGTCCAGCTCTGCAGTCGGAGTCCGCCATGGAGCACGACGCGGCCGCTGGAGGCCGCCACCATGCGCATGTGCAGCCTCTGACCTGGAAGTGCGGGGGCCCGTATCTGCAGCTAAAGCTACGAGCTTCCCGATGGGTCCCTGCTCGCCCGCTGCAGGGCTATGAATAAGTGGCCTTTTCACGCCAACCCTATATCTTGAAAGTAAGGAATATGATATTCTTACTGGATATGACAAGTTTTAATCTGAAATATATTAATCCTGGAAGTTGTGTCATTTTTTTCACTCCATCTATCATTAAATTAATCGGAACTAAAATGCAACACAGCTGTGTTGCGACATAGGCTAAAGCAAGGTTCTGATCTTTTTTACGTCCAAAAATCCACCCCCAGAAGAATGATCTCTCGATTTCCATTTCTGAAGCCAACTATCCTTATGATCTGACTGAGATTGTCAATCTAGTGCCAATAATGTGAATTACCAACAGTTGCATGCGAAGGGGGCATGTATATACACATGAGAAACTTAAATATGTGGCTAGTTTTTCTTAGCTGACAGGCAGAGGAGACAGCATTCTGGCAAGTATTCAATTTCAGGTCCCAAAGATGAAATAAATAATAGTTGTCACCTGGTCTAAACTATTCACTTCTTTAAGGCAGGCAAGTAGATTACAAATCGCTGAATCTCCTGAATTTCAGGAGATGTGCATTTTTCCAGGGCAGTTTTTTTTCCACACGTTGGGATATGTCCTCACTTGATAACAGTTTGAACAACAAATATTTAGAAGGTAACTTGACCTCACTTAACTTCACATTTTCTGCAATTTCCAAGCTAGTGAGAAGATTTTCAATTGAAGTTAGGTCAGAACTATTATGCATAATTAATCTGAGAGGCCAAATCAAATTAAAAATTTTACATCACTTTGCAATTTCAACCAATTTTGGCATGAGTTTGATATAATCAAAACGCAAACCAATAACAGAGAAGAGGTTTGCAGAGTCCAGAGTGTTAGTTAAATTATGGGAAAAATGATAATTATTCCAAAAGCATTTGGCCAGGATACAATATATCCACTCGCTACACACTGGAACACAGGATTGTTTGAGAATCAATTAGAATCTGATCAAGACTGAATGTAGAACTGAAAGATTTCATTTGACAAATGTAATTGAAACCTCATGAAGTAACTCGCTTGTTTACAATGTTAATAACAGTCCGAGCAGTGCTGGGAAATTTGCTCATTGAATTATGCCAAAGCAAAGATTACAATAAGGAAACCCAAGAGCACAATTTATTTGCACCAACAACGAGCTGTCCATTTTCAAATGATGGTCCTAACATACTTTTGAAGAAAGCAAATGTACCAGAGGGCCGAACTCCAAGTCTGTTACTTCATCCCCAGAAGCCCACAAAACAACAGGAATCCAAACAATTGGCCCAAACAACAAGGTTTAAATGGGCAACACTGTAGATGGAGGAGAATAATTCTTCGCAATGCTGGACAGAAGAGATACACACTGCTGCAAGGAATGGCAAGTCCAGTGCAGATGGTAACAGGAGAATGAAGACCGTATAAACTATAAGCAATTTACTCACACAAAAGAATGTATGAAAACATAACTGAAGCAACATATACATAGAATTTACAGTGCAGAAGGAGGCCATTCGGCCCATCGAGTCTGCACCGGCTCTTGGAAAGAGCACCCTACCCAAGGTCAACACTGCCACCCTATCCCCATAACCCAGCAACCCCACCCAACACTAAGGGCAATTTTGGACACTAAGGGCAATTTATCATGACCAATCCACCTAACCTGCACATCTTTGGACTGTGGGAGGAAACCGGAGCACCCGGAGGAAACCCACGCACACACGGGGAGGATGTGCAGACTCCGCACAGACAGTGACCCAAGCCGGAATCGAACCTGGGACCCTGGAGCTGTGAAGCAATTGTGCTATCCACAAGGCTACCGTGCTGCCCCACAAGAGCTCATTGTTATTACTGGGAGTCTACACCTTTGAGAGGTGGCAATGGTGTAAGGATGTTGCTTAGAGGGGTAGGGAAGTCCCATCAGGCAGCCACAGGACCAGGCACTCCAGATATCTGATCCCTCTCAAACTCTCAGCTTTCAGATCGTTTTGCTTTAGAAGCTGCAGAAATTGGCCGAGTTTCAAAAGAAAGGAAACCTTGATTTTTGTTGTTATTTCTTGCAGTTCCATGGCCAATTCCTGTCAAAGACATTATATGACCACACTAACCAGTAAGAAACTGCCAAAATATATTAGCTTAACAAAAAGACTAATCTGAAATCACCAGACATTTCATGTAATTCAATAGGGAAATCAGAAAACGGCAGATTGCCGTTCACATGCTCTATTGAGCAGCACTTAATCTGCTACCTCAATGTCATTTCACCATTCTGTGCTGACCTGTGTTCAATATCCAATTTTGTTGATTGTCTGCAATAGAACTGAAGTAGGTAAATATCAGATCACTAATGGCCCTCACCAAACACCACAAAACAATGTCTTCTGCACATAAACCAAAGTTGTTTTAGGCCTCCTCACCTTCTCTGTATAATTTGATGCAGTTGCCCATATCATCTTTCGCCATCATATCTTCCCCACATTCACTTCTGTGGGCCAACACTTGCACCGTCTAACCTGACCTCCATTGAGGAGATGCTGCTGGCTATTATTGGAATGCCCACTGCTGAGAGCGTTGTCAGAAGAGGGGCTGAGACCATTAACAATGGCATCCTTGCTCCTCATTCTCCTTCTCATATTCCACCTCCCAACCCCATTATCAAATTATAAACTGCAGATGGTGTAAGCATGTGCCTCTTATTTTCCCCTCTTCCCTGCACCTTTCCTGAAAGGAAGGATGCACAAGGGTAACCAAGAGGTCCAACTTGGCCGGCCAGGCAGTGAAGAAATAGCAAGAAGACACCGATATTGAAAGCACAGCACCATCACTTGATTTCAGGCTCACTGCTACCAGCTCAATACTGACACTGCAGTTAATTTAGAGGGTAGTACAAAGACGGGATCTGCACATGATGAGACACAAGGCCTGAAACCAGAGCGCAGCAGCGACAGCACTGAAGGTGAGGTAACATGTGAGTTCTGCTGCTGCAGGGGACTTGGATGAGTAATTTGATGGAGCAGTCCACAGAAGAACACAGATGGGTATTGTCACGAACTGTGCTGGTGGTATTTGCGAGGGTATCCCAACTTGGGACCTGTTCGTGGGGGCGTATATATATATATTTTTTAATGGTGTGAGGAGTCAAATGAAGCCCCAATGAAGATAATCAGCCCAGTCATCGTATAAAAATTATTAACGACTATTTATTACATTAATGAAAAGACGAATATGCACAAACTCGACTACCATATTCTAGGACAATAAAGCATAAGAGTTACGAAACACACAGATACACAGTTTAGGTAGAATGTAGCCCTTGTTCCAAACTACGATCCCTGAACTTCTCAAAACTTCCCCATTCCCAAACAAGATCTATGAATCAAATTCAGCTTCTAATTACCACACAATACACTACGGATAGTCAAATCTGGGAAATGCTTTCCTGGTCCAATGAAGATATTTAAACTGTCTTTATGAAGGTTTTTGCATGACTGTGACTCTCGGGGCGTGATTCTCCCCCAAAATCTCTAAGTTAATTTGTGGCGGGTTTTTCAGGGAGTTTCCCGCCGGATCTGCTGGCGAGTTCCCCACCGCTATTCAATGACACTTGTTCACTTTTCTGGCCCCCTTCGCCACCTGACCCTTGGCAATGACACTCTGGCACTCGGGCACCCTTGCACTGCCACCCTGGCAACCAGGCAGTGCTCCTGTCAACTTGGCAGTGCTATCAGTGCACCTTGGCATTGCCAGGGTGTCAGTGTCCAGGTGCCCATGTTCCAGGGGGAGGGCCAGGGAGCCAATTTGCACTTACCCTGACCACCCAGGGATCTCTGGTGACACGGGAGACCCCCTGGGTGCCTTTCCGCCTGGTCCACATTTGTGTGGACCAGCACTGATCGCACCCCCTGCAGCCTCCCTGGGGAGGCTGAAGAATCAAGGGAGGCCAGTGGATCCCACACCGGTAGGTTGTACATAGGTTTACAACCTACATCCACGAGCGTCATTCAGTCTCGCGCATTTGGGGCGGGCTTCCGACTCCGATGTCACGCGGGACTCTAGAGAATCCCGGGAGGCATGGAGCCTGTTGTGAGGCTCGTTGCAAGACTCTCCCAGCCAGCATTCACCGGCTGCGCTACGCTCAACAAGAGCACAACGTGGCCAGAAAATCACTATGTAAGACTCAGTTAGCATCAACTCCTGAATGTTAGATTTCAAACTCACCTCTCTGGCTGTTCGGTTTAAAACTACCGGTCAGCTTATGCGGGTTCTGGCAACTGTATGACGTTGGTCTAGCCAATGTATCTCGTTACTTTTAAAATTGTATCTCATTATGCAATTGAATACAGATACTCCAATCTCGAAGCAGATGTCTACCTGTTGCCGGGGAATTACTGATGGGCAATAAAGTTTCCTAGCCAACAACATCCCCATCAAAAAAGTTTTAAAAAGACGACAAATCCACAAATGTTTAATTCTATTTATTCATTCATGGTATGTAGATGTCGCTGGCAAGGCCAACATTCCTAATTTGAAACGGTGGTGCTGAGCTGTCTTCTTGAACCACTGTAGCCTATGTGGTATTGGTACACCCATAGTGCTCTTTGCAAGGGAATTCCAGGATTCTGACCAAGTGGCATTGAAGGGGAAGTGATATATTTCCAAGTCAGGATGGTGCATTGCATGGAAAGGAACCTGCAGGTGGTGGTGTTCCCAAGTATCTGCTGTCTTTGCACTTCAAATTGATATGCATCACAGGTTTGGAAGGAGCTGTCGAAGGAGCCTTGGTGAGTTTCTGCAGTGCATCTTGTAGATAGTACACACTGCAGCCACTTGTGTGTCAGTGGTGGAAGGAGTGAATGTTCAAGGTGGTGGGTGGGATGCCAATCAAGCGGGCTACGTTGTCCTGGATATCAAGATTCTTGAATGTTTTTGGAGCTGCATTCATCCAGGCAAGTGGAGAGTTTTCCATCACATTCCTGACTTGTAACTTGTGGATGACGGACAGGTTTTGGGGAGTCATGAGGCGAGTTGCTCTCTGCAGAATTCCCAGCTCTTACCTCTTATTGTAGCCACAGTACTTATATGGCTGGTCTAGTTCACTTTATGGTCAACAGTAACCCCCAGGATGTTGCTCGTGTGGGATTCAGTTATGGTGCTGCCACTGAATGTCAATGGAGATGGTTAGATTCTTTCTTGTTGGAGATGGTAATAGCCTGGCACTTGTATGGCATTAATGTCATTTGCCACTTATCTGCCCAAGCTTGAATATTCCTCAGGTCTTTGTGAATTGTGGCTTATTTTTTGACTTGTATTTAATAATAATTATAATCTTTATTGTCACAAGTAGGCTTACATTAACACTGCAATGAAGTTACTGTGAAAAGCACCTAGTCGGCACATTCCAGTGCCTGTTCGGGTACACAGAGGGAGAATTCAGAATGTCCAAATTACCGAACAGCACGTCTTTCAGGAGTTGTGGGAGGAAACCGGACCACCTGGAGAAAACCCACACAGACACAGGGAGAACGTGCAGACTCCACACGGACAGTGACCCAAACTGGGAATCAAACCTGGGACACTTGAACTGTGGAGTAACAGTGCTGACCACTGTGCTACCCAGTATCTTTTCATTAAGGTCAAGCATGTGATGATGAATTTGTGAGTGATGCTAAGGCTTGGGACTGTTGGTGAATTAGAGATTGAGGTAACAGTTACTGGTATTGTACTCAGAAGAATTCTTCAAGATTAGCGCAGACAGAAAGTGGCTGTTTAGGTTGGCTTTTCTGCTTCTCATGTTCCTGCTTCTCATGTTCCTGCTCTTCAGCTGCTCGCTGAATAACTGGTGGGAAATGCGATCGCTCTATGATCGCGAGGTTGTGCAGCCTGTGGCAGACTACTACACACCTTGCATGCAATTTTTGGAGTGCTGCAGGGTTCCTCCAGCACAGTCAAGCCAGTGGGCATGCTGTTTCAGTATGCCAACATATGGGAGGAGATTGTCATGTAGTGGCAATGTCACTGGACGAGTAATCCAGAGACCCAGGCTAATGCTCTGGTAACATGGGTTCAAATCCCACAACATCAGCTGGTGGAATTTAAATTCAATCAATAAACTCTGGAATTGAAAACTAGTCTCTGTAATGGTGACCATGAAACTATCATGGATTATCATTAAAAAAAACACCTAGTTAACTAATGTCCTTTAAGGAAGGAAATCGCCGCTCCAGCCGGCCCCAAAGGGACAGCGCGAGTTCGCGCATGCGCGGAACGACCGCCTTGGTTCCGTGCATGCGCAGAACGGCCGGCGTATTCTCATGCATGCACGGGGGGGGGTCTCTTCTCCGTGCCAGCCCCCAGGCAATATGACGGAGCCCTACAGGGGCCCGGTGGGGAAGGAAGAAGTGCCCCGACAGAACAAGCCTGCCCGCAGATCAGTGGGCCCCGATCGCGGACCAGGCCACCATGGGGGCCCCCCATCCCCGAGGTCCGATCTCCCCGTGCCCGTTGGGGGGTCGGAGAATCCTACCCGTAGAGGGCAGAGCTGACGCACACAGCGATGCATTTGCAGTCAATGCCCCTTGGAAGACAGGAAGCCTGCACCCCGAACAAAGCCATGTTCTCAGTCCGCCTGCTGCCCTTGGACAAGAGAGAATGAAATGTAATTAGCTCACAATGAAGGGAGGGCCTTAGTGATCTCCTTTACGCAATACTAGACAGCACACTTTCCGATTTTGCAAATATCTTCAACTCCATCCTGGAAGGAGCCAGATGTCAAATATCATGGCCACAGTCACCTTCATAGCCTCTGGCAATGCTGCACTGCCCTGCTCACAGGTTGCAATTCTGGCTGCAGCAGGTGGCAGATTTAAGTGAGGAAATCCGAGCTAAAATGCAAATGCTGCACACACTGTCCCTTGTGGAGGTTCAGGTCGGGGTTGCAAGTTGATTGATGTCATGATCTGTCTGCTCTGCATACTTCCAGCAGTGAGTCACCGCATGTACACTAACACCCTCAGCGCAGTGTGGCACCAAGTGCAACTTGCCACAAGAATCCCACTGATGCCGTCACCAATCAGCACACACAGCACCGAAGCAACAGACTTTATCCACCCTAATTGTGTACTGATTGGTGTAGTGATGCATCATCTAGAATAGTCATTTTCAAACTCAGGGTCGCAATTGGTGGGTCATGGGCAGGGGCCGGGAGGGTTGTGGGGCTATCAGTCATGTTGTTCCTGAACGTGGGAAGAGGTGCCCAATTGCCACAACCAGCTTTTAAAAATGCCGGCTGCGACCAGCTTTCAGAATGAGGGCCGTCCCGCGCATGTGTGCCTCAGTAGTGCCCGGAGCCCAGCGAGGCAGAACGCGCTGACCCAGGAGCAGATTCTCTTTAAAAATCGATGGAATCTTCTCTCCAAAAGCAGCGACAGAGAGCAGGTGCACTGATGTCCCGTGACAAGAGAGATTCCTCCATTTTTTGACTGCCAGCAATGCTGGTGTGAAATGCAGGGTCTCTAATGAATAACCCATAAGAAGCTGAAACCAGGAACAAAGCAGCATAAAAATTCTTGAGGTCTGGGTTTATTAATTGTGCCTCTGCAAATCAAGATGCAAAGCTCATGTGTGTTACATACAGAGAAGTACTGGCCATTGAGGCACGATCAATTAGCAGCTGACAAAATGGCTGCTAGCTGAAGGCCACGCATATTTATAACCCGGCTCCTGGGCGGAGCTAGCATGCAGGGGCCCAGGTTAACCTGTAGTGCAGGTTCTACCGTACAACGCTTAATATAGGAACACAGTGGTTTACCACATTCACCCCCTGTTAAAATTGAGTCCGGCGGGGGTGGTGGATAACTATATACAATTTGCAATCTTTAATATTTACAGAACAGTGAAAAAAAAATTTCTCTGGTCATCCGGTGGGCCGGTCAGAGGTCCAGCCGGTCCAGCGCCCTGATCGTCCTTTGAGATCGACGAAGTGGAGCCGGCGATGATGGTGGTGTTGTAGTCAAAGTTGACTCTGGGAGCGTGCCAAAATCCTCTTCATCAACGGGGGTGGGCAGGGGGAGGACGGACAGTCCTGGGGGGGGTGATGGGGGCGGCGGGGCAGGGTGGCGCGGGGGCGGTGTGTGGGGGGAACCTGCTGGTGCCAGGTCCCTGAGGGAGACGGTATACTGGCGGCCGTCGGGGAACGCCACGTAGGCGTACTGTGGGTTTGCGTGGAGCAGGAGCACCCTTTCCACCAACGGGTCCACCTTGTGGAGCCGCACATGTTTATGGAGAAGCACGGTTCCCGGAGCTGTGAGCCAAGTTAGGATACCCTGGATGTGGACTTCCTGGGGAAGGCAAAAAGACGTTCATGCGGTGTGCTGTTAGTCGCAGTGCAAAGTAACGAGCGAATGGAATGTAGTGTATCAGGGAGGACCTCTTGCCAGCGGGAGGCCGGGAGATTTCTGGACCGTAGGGCCAGCTGGACGGCCCTCCATACCATCCCATTCTCCCTTTCTACCGGTCCGTTTCCCCGGGGGTTGTAGCTCGTCGTTCTGCTGGAGGCGATACCCCTGCTGAGCAGGAACTGACGCAGCTCATCACTCATGAATGAGGATCCCCTGTCACTGTGGATGTTGGCGGGGAAGCCGAACAGAGTGAAGATAGAATTAAGGGCTTTAATGACGGTGACAGACGTCATGTCGGGGAATGGGATGGCGAAGGGAAAACGGGAGTATTCATCGATCACACTGAGGAAATATGTGTGTCAGTCGGAGGAGGGGAGGGGGCCTTTGAAATCCACGCTGAGGCGTTCAAAGGGGCGGGAGGCCTTCACCAGGTGCACGCGGTCCGGCCGGTAGAAGTGCGGTTTGCACTCCGCACAGACCTGGCAATCCTTGGTGATCATCCTTACTTCCTCGACAGAGTAGGGCAAATTTTGTGCCTTAATGAAGTGATACGACCGAGTGACCCCTGGGTGACAAAGGCTGTCGTGCGGGGTCCGGAGTCGGTCTACCTGTGTACTGGCACATGTACCTCGGGATAGGGCGTCTGTGGGCTCGTTGAGTTTGCCAGGGCAATACTTAATCTCGTAATTATAGGTGGAGAACTCGATTCTCCACCGCAAGGTTTTGTCATTTTTGATCTTGCCCCGCTGTGTGTTGTTGAACATGAAGGCTACCGACCGTTGGTCAGTGAGGAGAGTGAATCTCCTGCCGGCCAGGTAATGCCTCCAATGTCGCACAGCCTGAACGATAACCTGGGCCTCCTTTTCGACGGATGAGTGCCGAATTTCGGAGGCATTGAGGGTGCGGGAAAAGAATGCCATGGGCCTGCCTGCCTGGTTGAGGGTGGCGGCAAGGGCGACGTCCGATGCGTCGCTTTCTACTTGGAAAGGAAGTGTTTCGTCTGCAGCGTGCATTCCAGCTTTGGCAATATCAGCTCTGATCCGGGCGAAGGCCAGTTGGGCCTCGGCTGTCAGGGGGAAATGAGTGGACTGTGTGAGTAGGCGGGCCTTGTCCGCATAGTTTGGGAACCACTGAGCGTAATACGAGAAGAACCCCAGGCAGCGTTTGAGGGCCTTGGAGCAGTGGGGGAGGGGAAGCTCCATGATGGGGCGCATGTGGTCGGGATCGGGCCCCAGAACTCCGTCCTGGACCACGTAGCCGAGGATGGCTAAGCGGTTTGTACGGATCACACACTTGTCCTTGTTGTACGTGAGGTTGAGGAGAGTGGCAGTGCGGAGAAATTTAGCGAGGTTGGCATCGTGGTCCTGTTGATCATGGCCGCAGATGGTCACATTGTCTAGGTACGGAAACGTGGCCCGCAAGCCGTACCAGTCGACCATTCGGTCCATCTCCCTTTGGAAGACCGAAACCCCATTGGTGACACCGAAGGGGACCCTAAGGAAGTGATATAGCCGGCCATCTGCCTCGAAGGCGGTGTATGGCCGGTCCGATTTACGGATGGGGAGCTGGTGGCAAGCGGATTTCAGGTCCACCGTTGAGAAGACCCGGTACTGTGCAATCTGGTTAACCATGTCAGATATGCGTGGGAGGGGGTACGCGTCGAGCTGCATGTACCTGTTGATGGTCTGGCTGTAGTCCATGACCATTCGATTTTTCTCCCCAGACTTAACCACTACCACTTGATCTCTCCAGGGGCTGTTGCTGGCCTCGATGACTCCCTCCTGAAGCAACCGCTGGACCTCGGACCTGATGAAGGCCTTATCCTGGGTGCTGTACCATCTGCTCCTGGTGGCGACGGGTTAGCAATCTGGAGTTAGATTGGCAAAGAGGGAAGGAGGATCGACCTTTAGGGTCGCGAGGCCGCACACAGTGAGGGGTGGTAATGGTCCGCCGAATTTAAGGGTCAGGCTCTGGAGGTTGCACTGAAAATCCAGGCTAAGGATAAGTGCAGCGCAGAGGTTAGGGAGGACGTAAAGGTGAAAACCATGGAACTCTACGCCTTGGACTATGAGCGTGACCGTGCAGTACCCCCGGATCGCTATGCGATGGGATCCGGAGGCCAGGGAGATGCTTTGATTGGTAGGGTGTACCTTAAGGGAGCAGCGCCTTACCGTATTTGGATGTACAAAGCTCTCGGTACTCCCAGAGTCCAGTAGGCAGGAGGTTATGTGGCCATTGACTTTCACGCTGGTGGATGCGTTGGTCAGAGTGCGTGGTCTGGACTGGTCGATTACCATGGATGCGAGTCGTGGTTGATCATCGGGTAGTGAGGCGGCCGCTGTGTCGGGGTCCTGAAACGCCGTTGGTCTCTGTGTGCTGTGGGGTGGACAAGATGGCGGCGCCCGGAGGTCCCGGGGGGTCACAAAATGGCGGCGCCCATGGAACGCACGTTGCAGGGGTGGAGCAAGATGGCGGCACCCATAAAACGCACGTGTTGTGCGGGGGAGAAGATGGCAGCGCCTATTGCTCGCACATGGCCTGGGGAGGAGGGGAGGAGAGCGGCGCCCATTGTCCGTGACCAGGGGGGGGGGGGGGGGGGGGGGAACCGCTGCCACTGAGCGGGCCTGGCACACCGCTGCGTAGTGGCCCTTCTTCCCGCAGGCCTTACAAAGGGCAGCGCGGGCCGGGCAGCGTTGGCGGGGGTGTCTACGTTGGCTGCAAAAATAGCATCGGGGCCCCCCGGAGATCACTGGCTGGCGCGTAGTGCAGGCGTACTGGGTGGGTAGCGCCCCCGCTGGGGCGGCTGCCTGTGGGGCCCATGAAGCGTAGGAGTGGGCCGCACGGTTGGGAGCGTAGGACTGTACATTGCGCAGGGCGACCGTCATGGAAAGCGCTAGTGTTTTAGTCTCTGCGAGGTCACGCGTGGCCCCTTCTAGGAGCCGTTGCCTGACAACATCGGACCCAATCCCAGTAACAAAAGCATCCCGCATAAGGAGATCTGAGTGCTCCTTAGCTGTAATGTCCTGGCTGTCACAGTCCCGAACGAGTGGGATCAGGGCCCTCCAGAAGTCCTCGATTGACTCATCAGGTAGTTGAGTAAGCGTTGCGAATGCGTGTCTGGTGAAGAGCGTGTTCGTCTTCTGCTCATAACTCTCTTTGAGTTGAGTCATAGCGTCAGCGTAATTGGGCGCATCCTGGACCAGCGGGAAGATTTTAGAGTTGAGTCTGGAGTACAAGATTTGAATCTTCTGAGCCTCTGGAACAGGGGTCGGCGCCGCGTTGATATACGCTTCAAAAAAAGCTAGCCAGTGCTGAAAGTCCTTTCTGGCGTCGCTTGTGTGTGGATCCAGCTGCAGTCGATCTGGTTTAATCCGGAGGTGCATCTTCTGAATAAGATTGATGCATAATAAATTGAGGCACGATCAATTTGGCTGGAGATGAAGTTGAATTCAAATTGAGGTTTTATTAGTCTCTGAAGTGTGGCCTCCTACAGCAGCTGACGAAATGGCTGCGAGCTGAAGGCCACGCATATTTATAACCCGGCTCCTGGGCGGCGCTAGCATCCAGGGGCCCAGGTGAACCTGTAGTGCAGGTTCTACCGTACAACCCTTAATATAGGAACACAGTGGTTTACCACAGCCAATTAAAGTTTAAAACCCTCAAAACCTCAAAGGCATTTGAAGGCATGGCGAGTTTGAGGACAAGCCTCGTGATTTTTTTCAACAGATGCAGTGAGAGTTAAAATCATCAGCTGAAGTTCTCAGCAGAAATGTAACATTGTATAACAAAGCAAGTGAGATCGTGAGGACCAAGCAGGCTCACCTGCCACATTAAAAGATTAGTGAAAATGGTGGGTGATGATGTTCGGTAGGCACGGGTCATGAAGGTCGACCGGCGTGGGTCCTGAAGGGCGGTTGGTTCGTAAAAGTGGGTCCCGGGCAAAAAAAGTTTGAAAAACACTGATCCAGAAACAAATAACGTCAGAGATTTCAGTGCTGCTTGTCACAGTAACCTATCTGACGATTGCGAAATTTCCTGACATTTCGCAGAGAAGGACACTCATACCACAGGCTGAGCAGCAGATTCTCAAGCATAATAAAGGATGATCACATGATGCTGGCTCAGGAGGCTGTTTAATCCACTTAACTGGTCTCGATTGAAAAAAAACCTAAAAATCACCAAATTTGCAACTTGGAGAATGAGCAACATTGGCAAAACAGAGGAGGTGTACACTAAAGCAATGCTTAATATAGTGTCCCGAGGTCTCCGAAAACTAAGCGCAGCGATGAGGGAACATGTACTGAAGTATACGGTACTGCTTTTAAAAAAAAACTACATTTTAGAAATGCTACTCTTCATGTATAGTTTTAGATGCAACTTTAGCTCTGCATCTGTCGAAAGCACATTGAGCCTCACCTCATCTTTCGTCCCGTCAATCTCCAATTGCACCCATTGGACCGACTGCAGCAAATTCTTTCCATGCAAGTTTCCATAAACACTATGATTTAATACATTTTACACACCTTTCATTGAAACTCTCCCTAATATCAACAGAGTATTTTAGTACAGTTTGACTGTGTAAGCAAATTATGTGTCCTGGCAGAGGAGGGGGGGGGGGGGGCAGGGGGGAGGGGGGAGGGTACTGGGGGAGGAAGATTAAAAAAATGATGAGCTGGCTGGTTTCAAACTGCACATTCTAGGAGAAGGAACAATAAGTAGTGTGATTTGCAGTGGTGGAACAAAAACAAACAGGTTTGCTAAAAATATTCAAAGAGCCATTTGTAGCACACCCTGCTGAGAACGAAATTTGATCACGTTGACCAACCATCCTGTCTGCGTTGAGGGTTTTTACTTCTAGACATTTCAAAACAGAAATGAACATGGAGCCTCATGGAGAATGAAATGTGGGTGTAAATATTAGGCAATAATTTCAGAGAGCAAAATAGTTCTAGTTTATAACCATCACTCACATGATGGCATTGCGGCAACAGTGGTTAGCACTGTTGGCTCACAGTGTCAGGGATCCGGGTTCGATTCGGACCATGGGTGACTGTGAGGAGTTTGCACATTCCCCCCATCTCTGCGTGGGATTCCTCCACGTGCTTCGGTTTACACCCACAGTCCAAAGGTGCGCAGGTTAGATGGGGTTACGGGGTAGGGAGGGGGAAATGGGCCTAGATAGAGTTCATAGAATTTACAGTGCAGAAGGAGGCTATTCGGCCCATTGAGTCTGTACCGGCTCTTTGAAAGAGCACCCTACCCAAGCCCAAACCTCCACCCTATCCCCATAATCCAGTAACCCAACCCAACACTAAGGGCAATTTTGGACACTAAGGGCAATTTAGCATGACCAATCCACCTAACCTGCACATCTTTGGACTGTGGGAGGAAATCGGAGCACCCGGAGGAAACCCACGCACACACGGGGAGAATGTGCAGACGCCGTACAGTGAGCCAAGCCGGGAATCGAACCTGGGACCCTGGAGCTGTGAAGCAATTGTGCTAACCACCATGCTACCGTGCTGCCCTGGGTGCTCTGTCATAAGTTTGGTGCAGACCCGATGGGCCGAATGGCCTCCTTCTGCACAGTAGGGGTTCTGTGACTTTAAACACTGTCCCACACACCTGTTACCTTTACAATATATAACATACTCTGAGGGATACGTTTCATCCATTCTGAACTCTTTACATTGGCAGTTGGCAAGACACCCATTTTAAAGATCAACAATAATGACTTAACAGCATATACTGTGCAATGAGAATGGGGAAAGGTATTTTTCAACATAGAACGACATGAAATCCATTGTGTATAATAATATCCAGCATTGCCTGCTTGTTTGAATTTCTAAAACAAAATGGTTGCGATGTTTAATCCACAAGATATTGGATATATCACAAATCTATTGCTTAAAAAGGTTAGATGATGCAATATGTTTGAGCCATACTGCTCTGTAGCACAGAATAGGAGTGTTCGCAGAATAAATACCCCCCAACTGGCAAATTCCCAACCTTGATCAGATTTGGGAAAGGCAAGAGGAGGCAGCGGGTGCTTTGTCGACTGTTGGCCTATTCCAATCAGACTAGAAGTGGGGAGCTGAAACCAGAGGATAAATGATCCAGGTTACTGGTGTCAAGCTTTAACTTGTCTGATGATGATTGGCACCTACATCACTACAGAGTTAATGGTCCGTAACTTGCTCGCCGTGGCATTCAGCAGTGGATTGCGACTTCGCACTGACTTACCTGCGCTTAAATTCTAAAGTGCCTGTCTCGCCTGAGGGCAACACATAGTACAGTGGTTAGCACAGTTGCTTCACAGCTCCAGGGTCCCAGGTTCGATTCCCGGCTTGGGTCACTGCCTGTGCGGAGTCTGCACTTTCTCTCCGTGTCTGCGAGGGTTTCCTCCGGGTGCTCCCGTTTCCTCCCACAGTCCAAAGATGTGCAGGTTAGGTGGATTGGCCATGGTAAATTGCCCTTAAGAGTCCAAAAAGGTTGGGTGGGGTTACTGGATTATGGGGTTACGGGAATAGCGTGGAGGCATGGGCTTAAGTGGGGTGCTCTTTCCAAGGGCTGGTGCAGACTCGATGGGCCTTTTTCTGCACTGTAAATTTTATGATTCTGAGCTTCCTGACTCAGTTCAGGTGAGATTCAGGTAGCGCAACGCATCCCCTGCTCCGGCGGCAAAGTGGGTAAAAGAAGCAAAAGGCAGGAGGGCTAGCCCCCTTTTTACAGCACAAGCTCATAAAGCAGGGGAGTTTAAAGGGGTCATTGTAAATATCAGGCCAGAGAGAAGGTACATTTCTAAGGTAAATAAATGGGATGGGGTGGGGGTGTTGAACATCGGTGAGGGGAGATCCAGACATGGAGGGGGGGCATGGACAGGACATCCGCTCCTTTTACACTTCACCGTTCTACACTGCCTGCCTCCTTGCCTTACCCGTGGTGGAGGTTGTGGTGCCCTGGGTCAGACCTGCCTTCGGGCAGAAAACTGGAGAAGAAGGAGGTCAGTGCTACATAAGAATTAATTCAAAATATGTTGTTAGAGTGAACAAGGGAACTTTTATTGTGATAGATTCAATATTTTCTAAATGCACAATAGACTAGATTAACAATGCATTTCAGTGTCAGTAAGGTCTTGATACAATACATCCAAGGGTTAGGGTTAGGGTTAGGGTCCCAAAACCTCCGTCAAAGCTAGGTACATTTTTCTAACTCATCCTTTTCTATGTTGTCATGTTTGAATTTGCTTCACCTCTTATACACTTGAGTTCAGTTTCTAATATCCAGATTGGAAACGAACTTCTGTTGCATTAAAAATTCAGCTGAAATCAAATAAAATTGTAAAGAATGTATACGAAAAGGCCTCCAAATTACTACCCATGACCCATATACAGCAATACAGTTCTATTTGTACTTATATTTCTTAACTCACTGGTTTGTCCTGTTTGATTTTAATGGACTTTGAGGTTTTGAAAAAGCTTTTCTTTGCACTATTATTGCAGTGGTGGATAAGTCCCAAATTACAGGAACTAAAGAGGCTGCTTGAATTACATGTAAAATAAAGGACAGCTGAATTAAACTTTAAATATGGCCCAGGAGACTCGGTGGTGCATACCACAGTGGCCCACATAAACTAGGCACTCCTGTTAGGATACATCAGGAGATATGATGGGATGCCTCTGCTCATTAGTCATCTTCTGCTTTCAAAACACACACATTCTCTTCCAACACTCGACCAACAGAACATTCTGTGAATCTGATAAATATTGCAACATCCAAATACTGCAACATCCATTAATGGAAAACAGCAAAAATCTATTATTTGATAATGTCCAAGAAATATGTCAAACGCTCTTATGTAATGATGTAGAAATGCTATTGTTGGAACTGCTTGTTGAGAACTGCAAGTGTGAGTAATGAGCTTAATAAGAAGTAACATTGTAATGGCCTCTTACATTATGTTTTGCTTTTAATTTTGGCTTTGTTGCTCAAATGTGGTGATAATTGATAAACTGAGTGCAGTGCTTGTTATGTGGATTAAAATCATGGTTCTTCAGTGCTGGCCAAATATCTTGTTGCTTCCATAAGGATTTTGGTGTCATCAGTGTTCCTGATGTCACAGCACTCGCACTTTTGGGTCAGGGGGTTGTTGGTTAAAATCCCTTTCCAGGACATGTGCAAAAATCAAGGCTAACACTCCAATGCTGTTCTTCCAGGGGTGCCATCTTTTGGATGAGAGGTTTGGATAAGGCCCCATTTACCCTTGCAGCTGGATGTAAAAAGTTCCATCACACTATTCTGAAGAAGAACAAGGGAGTTATTATCTCCAGTGTTCTGGCCAATATTTACTCCTCAATCAACATCCCAAGCACAGATTATCTGGTCATTATCAATTGCTGTGTGTGGGACCCTGCTGTGTGCAAATTGGCTACTGTGTTTCCTACATTAAAACAGTGAATAACTTCAAAAGTACTTAATTGGCTATAAGGCACTGTGCAATCTTCTGAGATCGTGAAGGTGCTATATAACGGCAACATGTTCTCTTCTGAGAAGTTTTAAGATGCTGCTTAAAGTGGTTACAAGGGTTCCACTTGATGGGTAACACCGAATCAGCTCTCGGACAGATCCACAATCAGGGTCATGCTCGTGCAAGACACTATATAAATGCAAACCTTTCTTTATTTTTGTTCCTGCCAGCCATTTGTTTTTGGATACAAGGCCAGTTCTGTAGCAATAACATTTGGTTCACAAACACTTCAATTCATTGCTAATCAGTAAATGCTTTTTGATATAGCATAAGTACGAAAGGTGTCGGCATCGATCTCCATTTATTTCCAGACAACCTCACTGGTGCTTGGATTGCGTTGATTTGGAAAAGCTGTACACCTAATCGAGACTCTGAGCCATCTGCCTTTAAAAACAAGAGAGAGGTTCTGTGCTTGAGACTGTGTTTCATAGTTTTGAAACCATGGCATATTTCACTTGTAAGAGGTGAGCTTCTGCTTGATATGTTCTGTGTATGGACAGGAGTGAGTGTCGGATGTATTTATGTATGTATCAAAGGGAATAGATGTCTGTGAATAATTTGTTAATACTAGATGCTCTTTCGAAGAGTCGAGGCAGACTCGATGGGCCAAATGTCCTCCTTCTGCGCTGTAGGAATTCAATGATACCAGAAGCATGTAAAATCAATAAACATTTTGAAATGGGGAAAATCATCAGGTGACACATGATACACACGGAGTGATGACTCTTTGCTGTGATTCATGGGTCTCAGAATAATTTATCCAGATATTGGACTGGAAAATGAGCACTCCCCATTATAGCACCACCACTGCAATACACCCCCACCCCAATCACCAGACTCTGTCTGGTCCCCAACTTTCACCCCCAAAATCTTACTTATCTTTAAGGGTCCTCTCCTTCATGCTGCAGCCCCAGGGGTGGCCACCCCCAAGGTTGTGCTGTCCAGGCTGCTGTGTACTGGACCTCTTATTGGACCCTATGCTCTGGAAAGAGGATTGCAATCCATTCTTCAACAACTGTCCTGGCAGGCTCTTATTTGGCCACTGCCAGTAAAATGTTGCCTCAGATCCTGCTGCCCACCAGTGTGGCATCAGCTTTCACCTTTGGTCCTATGTATCGTCCTCCCCCTTCAGATACCATGTCCAAAGCGGATGTTGGTGATCATGGAATTTCATTGGATTGGACCATGAGTATGCTTGTCAAAGTACTGCCTGGTTTTCCTTTGCCTTCTGCAGTATGGCTGAAGAAGAAACTCTTCTACTCTTAAACAGACAAGCCTAAAGGCATTGTGCCTGAATGCTCGGAACATTCATTATAAGGTACACAAATTCACAGTACAAATTAATATAAACGGGTATGATACAATTGTGATTATGGAGACGTGGCTACAAGGTCACCCAAGCTGGGAATTGAATATCCAAAAGGTACTTGACTTTTAGGAAGGACACACAAAAGAGAAAGGTGATGGGGCCAATGTTGTTAGATAAGAATGAAATTAGTGCAATAGTGAAACAGGATTTTGTCTCAGAAAATCTAAATGTAGAATCAGTCTGGGTGGAACTAAGCAGCAGCAAGGAGTGGCGGTAAGGTACAGGAATGCATTAAACAGGACATTAGAGATGCACGTAACAAGTGCTACAGTATTCATGGATAACTTTAATCTACATATAGATTGGGCAAACCAAAATTAGCAATAATGCTGCGGTGGATGAATTCCTGGAGTGTGTACGAGATGGATTTTTAGACCAGTATGTCGAGGAACCAACTGGGGAACATACGATCCTAGATTTGTTGTGTGGGGTCCTTTAGGGAACAGTGACCATAACATGATAGAAGTCTTCATTAAGAGTGAAGGTGAAGGGGTCCAATCTGAAACTAGGGTCCTAAATCTGAACACAAGAAACTACAAAGGTACGAGGTATGAGTTGGGCAAGGTAGATTGGGGAACTTCATTAAACAGCATGACAGTGCTAAACAATGGCAAAAATTTAAGAAACAAATGTATGCACTGCAATAGTTATACATTCCTTCCCAGTGCAAAAACAGAACAAGAAAAGTGGCCTAACCATGACCAAAAAAATAAATTAAGGACTTTATTGGACCCAAAGAGGAGTCATATAAAGTTGCTCGAAAAAGTAGTCTGAGAAGGAAAGGTTGAGCATTCAGCAAAGGAGGATCAAGGCATTGATTAAGAGGGGGAAAATAGACAATGAGAGTACACTTGCAAGTAACCTAAAAAGAGGATTGTAAAAGTTTCCATAAGTATGTAATAAGACAAAAGTTTAGTGAAGAAAAATGTAGGTCCCTGACAGTCCAAAATGGGAGAATTTATAAAGAGAACAAGGAAATCGTACAACAATTAAACAACTACTTGAGTTCTGTCTTCTGGCAGAAAACACAAATACTAGGGAACCAAGGGTCTAGTGAGAAGGAGGAATTGAAGGAAGTTGTTAAGAAAAAAATTGCTGGAGAAATTAATGGGACTGAAAGCCGAAAAAATCCCCAAGACCTGATTTACCTACATCTGAGGGTCCTAAAGAAGGTGTCCATGGAAATAATGGATGCGTTGGTTGTCCTCTTCCAAAATTCTGTCGCCTTTGGAACAGTCCCGGTAGACTGGAGGGGGGCAAATGTAACACAGTTATTTTAAAAAGGGAGGAAGAAAACGGAATTACAGATTGATTAGCCCAACATCAGTAATACGGAATATGCCTAACCCTAATGCAAAGTCTATTACAATGGAATGTGATAACAGGATGCTTATCAAAGGGATTAGACAAAGTCAACATGGATTTATGAAAGGGAAATCATGTTTGACAAACCAACTGAAGATTTTTGAGGATGTAACTAATAGAACAGATAAGGGTGAACCAGTAGATGTGGTGTATTTAAATTTTCAGAAGTTTTTGATAAAGTCCCACATCGGAGATTAGTGTACAAATTTAAAGTGCATGGAATTGGGTTAATATGTTGGCATGGATTGAGAATTGGTTAGCAGGCAGGAAAGAGAGTAGGAATAAATGGGTCTTTTTTGAAGTGGCAGATGGTGACTCATGGGGTCCCTCGGGGATCAGTGCTTGGGCCCCAGCCATTCACAATATACAGAATTAATTTGGATGATGTAACCAAATGTAATATTTCTAAGTTTGCTGATGACACAAAACTTGGTAGGAATGAGTGGTAAGGAGGATGTTAAGAGCCTTCCCGGTGATTTAGACAAGTTGAATGAATGAACAAATATGTGACAGATGTAGCATAACATGGATAAATGTGAAGTTTTCCAGTTTGGATGGAGAAACAGAATGGCAGAGTATTATTTAAATGGTGATAAATTGGAAAACGTCCTTGTACATCAATTACTGAAAGCAAACATGTAGGCACAGACAAATGATATGTTGGTCTTCATTGCAAGAGGACTTGAGTACAGAAGCAGGGGTGTCTTACTGTACCTGTACAGGGCCTTGATGAGACCACACCTGGCAAATAAATTATGTGCAGTTCTGGTCTACTTATATAAGAAAGGATAGACTTGTCACAGACGTAGTGTAGCAAAGGTTCACTAGAGTCATTCCTGGGGTGGTCGGATTATCATACGAGGAGTGATTGGTTCAAATGGGCCTGTATATTTGCCAGAATGTAGAAGGATGAGAGGGGATCTGACTGAGATACAAAAAATTCTGACACAGCTGTATAGACTGGATGATGTTTCCTTTGGCTGGGAGGGATCTAGAACAAAGGGTCACAGTCTCAGGGTACTGTGTAGGCCATTGAGGACTGAAATGAGGAGAAGTTTCTTCACTCAAAGGGTAGTGAACATGAGGAACCACAGAAGGCTACGGAGGCCAAATCACTGAATGTATCCAAGAAGAAAATAGATAGACTGTAAAGACATCAAGGGGTATGGGAAGAACGTGGGAGTATGTCATTAAGATAAAGGATCATCCGTGGTCATACTGAATAGCAGAGTAGGCTTTAAGGGCCGAATATCGTACTCCTGCTCTTAGTTTCTATGTTTCGTACCATCTGTCATCAGGCATATTGGAAGGATTTACAGACTCTGCATTAATGAACCTATTTGGCTATCCAGTCCGAAGGCTGGACTTGAAAACAGGACTCCTCATCGAGAGGTAGAGCCAGTACCACAGCCCCACATCCACCTCCCACGTATCAGGCATTTTGAACTTAAAAGTGCCATTAATTTTACTAAAGTTGCACCAAAAAATATCAAAGGACAAGGTTGAATTCTGATACTGTTTTTTCGCAGATTATAACATCACACACTCCTCATAAAATGTAATCGTCCTCCATTGATTTTTCTTCAGTTTTTCTAATTCACATTCCCCTCCGAAAGTTCATCCAGATTTTCGGCAATGTAGTAGTTCAAGTAGTTCTCTGCTAAGATACCATTACTTCTCCTCTTGAACAGATTTTTTAAAAAAACTGTCAGCATGGGAGAATTGTGGGAGGGGGTGTCAGTGTTAAATAATTGAATAAACAGACGGTTACTTGGCAAAGTCTCTGAAATCATTAATATCCATAGACAACCTTGTAATACATTCACCTTTTGCGCATTTTTCTATTAATACCACACAAGTAGCCATTTGAGCTGTGCGATGTCATAACCCAAGGGTACACTTGAACTTACGCAGCTTCCACAGAAAGGAGACACACAACATGAAGCAGATCACGATATATTTCATTGGAAGCCAATACAAACGCTAAATTATTATATCTCAATGTGTTCTAAAATTTAAATGTTTACCCCACGTTTTTGTGAGGGGTAAAGTGATACATGCAAGAAATATTGGAATGGGCAGCCAATAATTTGCCTGAATTTTAACGAAGCAGGGATGGGGGGGGGGGGGGGGGGGGGGAGGTTGAAAACAGTGACAAACGTTCCTGCTCTGGTGAAAGGAGAGAGTTCCAATGACCCTTGCGCTTTTTTTGTGCAAACCTGCTGGCCCCTATGGGGCAAAGGATTGCTTAGACTAGAATTGACTCTTCCTCTGCCACTCACTGCCTTCCTCCCTTTCAGGCATTCACTCCTGAAGAAAGTATGTTCCACTGTCACCCTCCATTCCATTGCTGAAGTAGTTCTTTTTCCCCATGTGAACAGAGTGAGGCAGCGTGGAGTGAATGTTAGCAGAAAGGAGGAAGCCCTGACATCAGGATCTGATTCAGGCCACGATGAGTGGCGATGCACAATAACTGACTTTGCCAGTTCATGACCGCAGACATGGGAGCCAGCTACTAAACCGGTGCTGGGTGGAAATCCCAGGAGCTGAAATGCAGGTGCCATTTTTAAAGGAAAGGCAGCAGTCACAACAAAAGGAGTCACACACATCAGAGGCAATGGGAGAGGAGGCTAAATAAGGGGGGCAGTGAAGGAATAGCCACAGTTAGAGGGATGGTGGCTCCAAGGTTCGGTGTCACCACCCTGGAGTTGCTCCAGCTGGCAGCAAGGGCATAGAGAGAGGGTGCCCTTCCCAGTCAGTGGGAGGAGAGGCCCCTGAGCCCCACCCGATTTGCATGGCTGGAGGGGACCGAGGAGTTGAGCAACTTCGGGATGGTCACACAAACCATGGGTGCAGTGCCAGAAGCGATTCAGCAAAGTGGTGCAGTCTAGCAAGGTGAGTCAGATTCATCATACCAAGCTCACAGCTCTGGATGTCACAAAAGACACCAATAAAATGAGAAGCAGCTGCTGTCCCAGGCATTGGACATGATCAGGTATCTGCATTCACTGCAAATATATAGTAGCCTCACAGTTGAGATCCCTGGTTGGTCAGCATTGATAACAGCATCGCCAATGCTAAACGGCCACTTACAGCAACAAGCCTCCCATTGATATAATGCTGGACAAATAGGCTGTAAGAGATGAGTGACACCGTGTATGCCTATGTTGGAAAGAGAAAGAGCTCACAATGTCAGTGCTGAGAGGAACTGGATGCATCATTGTATGCTGATCCAGGGGCGGAGAGGAGGCAATGGAGCTTGGAGGGTTCGCATCAGGGTAGCCTGTCACTGATGGTGAGGCACTTTAGAGCCCACTGAGTGAGTAACTTCATGGAAACAGTCATTGAAACCTCTGACCAGCATTGTCTATGGCGCACATATTGGCCAGCGGTGACCACAAGGTACTCCAGATACATGAGGGCAGCAGAGGTTGTTGGAAAGTGCAGCACTCTGAAATTTCTCATCCCTCTCACAGGTCAAGTAGATTATGAGGCAACAATGATGGCAGTGAAACAGCATGAGGCCTCAGAGAAGGAGCCACCATCTGAGGATACAGCGTTACGTCATCCTTCACCAGCACACACATGTTCACATTTGTGGGCAGTTAGAAAAGGGTGTTAAGCAGCTGGTAATTAAAGCACAGAAGTATGAATTCAGTTAACAGGGGAAAGTGACAGCTCCTACTGCTCCGCAGTGGAAGAGTAGGCAAGGTCAGTCGAGGCCCAGCTTCATGCAGATGTCGAGCCTCGGGAGCCATCAGCAAACTGGCAAATGCTGGGAGGAGCAGAGTGAAACGTGTGGACGTCGGTCAGAGTTCCCAAAGGCTGTTCACTTCCACGTGCTGACGATGGAAGAATCCATTCATGCCACAATAGTTGCCATGTCTCTAGTATATGAGCACATGTGCTCTTCCATTGCATGAATGGATACCCTCAAGGAGAACAACATGCAGCATATCACCCAGTGGATAGAAGAGAAATGTACTGACCTGCATAATGTTTTCTCATCTCTGAGCTCTGTGATGTGATGGATGTGCAAGGTGGGCCTGCGTCACCTGGATGGATGCATCACCAGGTGTGCAGTCTCTTCGGGAAGCAGGGAAGAATAGATGGGCTGTGAAAGGATGGAGGGGCAGCTGTCCAAATCCCCTGGGGGTTCCTCTCAGGGTGTTCCTGGCACTGACAGTGCCTCCTCAACCCCTTTGATGGCAACACCAATACTTAATGTGATGATAGAGATGGCTACTGCATAGGTGCCGCAGTTATCAAATACAACAGAGCAGAAAAGCAAGAAGCCAGTCTCCACTTCAGCCATACATGACAGGAGAGCACAGCTTAAGAATGAATACTCACAAGCAGTCGTGTAATTCCGCCTAGATGTATTTGGGTCTCAGTGGATGATAATTTGTTGTGGCACATCAAAGATTTGGATTAAAGTGTCAAATGACAGGCCTTGTTTTGCATTAGATAACATATTGAGTGCTCATTTCTGCACCAGTGGTCATTGCAAAGGAGAAAATCTGCACTGCACAAGGGTAGTGGTGAATGTACCTCTTGGCTGGATGTCATTGAAGTCCCACAAAGATGGTAAGGGCATTTAAGGAAAGGCCGCCAAGACTATATGAAGGAGAAAAACTCATTATTTACATGGGCATTTAAGGGGTGCGGAGTAGAAACGGGTACATGTCTCTTTGGCACACATGTCAATGGCCATTCATTGATAAGAGATTGCTCAGATGCACTGTCAAAACCTGAAGGTCTCGGACCTGCTCCAAATCTTCCAGAGGAAAAGGAGGAGGTCCCAATTCTCCAAAGCAACCAAGAGTCAGGTTGTGCAGACCACGGCATAACAGAACAATGGGCTGGATTCTTCGATCCCCAAGACCGTAATCGCATTCGGCGACGGGGCGGAGAATCCCCGATGATGACAAAATCGGAGGCAGCACCGCTTACCGGCCGGGTTCCCGACGGCATGGGACGGGTGTGGTCTCAAACGTCGGGAACTCACAGTGGCGGCTGCAAACTCAGTCCAGCGCCGCCACAGTCGGGGAAGGGCTGATCCGCGGGCAGGAGGGGCTTGGGGCACCGTTGGAGGGGGGTGTCCGGGCACGCGAGCCGTCCAAAGGGAGGGACTATTTTTGCGGTTCGGGCATGGCTTCAACTAAACGCCCCTGGCATTGTATCATAAAAGACACAGAAACTAACAAGCTGTGTCCGCCATGAAGACGGCGTGGCCGCTGCAGGCTGCCACCATGCGCATGCACGCCCACGGACCCGGCAGTGCTCCGGGCCATTTCGGCAGCTAGAGCTGGGAGCTCTACACTGCCAGGCTGCTAGCCCCTCCCCGGAGCAGGGAATCGGTCGCTGTTTTGCGCCAGTTTTCGTGGCGTAAAAGGCCACCGTTTTCACGCCGGCGTGGGGACTTAGTCTCCCAAACGGAGAATCCAGCCCAATTGTCAGGCCTAGATGTAGTATATTTCAAGGCTCCGCCAAATACATCACATCATCTGTCCCCCTTTTTCAGAAGGCGCATGGCCTGTTTAATGGTTGCCCTTGTAGTTACATGGCACCAGTCATGAGGTATCCTCTCCCTCTGTGTTGGGGGTTGCACACAGTCATAGCCAAGTCTTTAATGAATGCCCTCATCACCCAGTATCCACCAACAAAGATGTTTGGATGTCCTTTAAAGCTGAGGCAACTAGGAAATCTTCAGCAGCTCAGGATGAACAAGTTGTGGCAGCTTCCTTGGAACCTTGTGTAGACCTGCATGAACCTTTTTTTAAAAAAAGGTTTTACAGCTGACAGTGACCAGTTCCTTGAAAAAGGAGATGAAGGGCTGCCACATCGAGTAGAACTCTTCCGCCGACCCCTCATGGTATACTTGATCTTCTCCAGGTGCAAAACTTCCATCAGGTCCCCCACCAAGCTGAGGCCATAGGTGGCACCGACGACCTCTACCCAAGCAGAACCCGTCTCCGGGCTATTAGCGAGGGAAAGGCTAGGACACCTGCCCTTGTCCCCATCTGCAGCATCGGCAAGTCGGAAACTCCATAAATGGCCATCAACGGGCACGATTTCAACTAAACGCCCCTGGCATTGTATCGTAAAAGACCCAGAAACTAACAAGCTTGGAAAAAGGCCAAAACATGTGCATGTGGCCCCTAGAGCACCGCTCACACATGTCCATCCCCGAGAATTGCCTACTCATATGCGCCTCAGTCAAGTGCACCCTGTGCATCATCGTGAACTGGATCAGGCTTAACCTCGCACATGAGGTGAAGTTGACCCTGTGAAGAGCCTCACTCCATATTCCAACCTCAAAGACCAAACCCAGCTCACCCTCCCACTTCCTCTTTACTTGCTCCAACGATGCCAATTGCTGCCCATAGACATCCAAAAATTACCCTCTCCTAACTCGGCCAAGGACAGGATCCTGTCCGTAAGCAAAGGCAGTACCAGGGGAAATGAAGGAAGCTCCTTGCATAACAAAATCACGCCCCTTAAAGTAACTAAATACATTCCCTCTCAGGAGCTGGAACGTCTCTTACAACTTGTCTAGGCCAGCGAACCTATCTTCCAGAAACATGTTTCTAAACCTCTCAAACCCCTCCCTCTCCCATGCCCTAAACGATGAATCTAAGCCAGACACACAAACCTATGGTTCCTGCAAATTGGAGCCAACAGCAACATTGAGCCCAGTTTAAAATGCTGCCTAAACTGATTCCAAATTCTCAAAGTGCCTATCACCACCAGGCTCAAAGAGAATTTAGCAGGGGAAAATAGGAGGGGTGCTGTAACCAGGACCATCAGACTCAACCCTATGCACAGAACCTCCTCCATCCACCCCCATATACAGTTCGGATCCTTGAACCACCCTCACACCTTACCAATATTTTCTGTCCAGTACTAGCACAACAGATTAGATAATGCCAACCCCCCCACCCCCTCCCCTCATCCCCCGACTGCCTATCCCTTTGCAAAAACGTCCTATGTACCCAAGGAGTCTCATCAACTCACACAAAGTAGACATCATTTTGTTAACCCTGCAAAAGAACGCCTTGGGAAGAAAGGCTGGAAGACAATGGAAAAAAAGCAAAACCCTCGGGAGAATATTCACCTTCATCATCTGTACCTTTCCCGCTAATGTCAGAGGAAGAGCATCCCACCTTTCAAATCAGACTTCACCCCCTCCACCAGACTAGAAAAGTTAAGTTCATGGAGTGTAGCCCAGGCATGGGCCACTTGAATATCCAGACACCGTAAGCTAGTCTTGGCCGGACCAAATGGCAGCTTCCACAGATCAGCTCTCCTCCCCGGGGGTTCACTGGGAAAAGAAAATCATTCTTGCCCAGATTTAGCTAGTACTCCGGAAAGGAACCAAACTCCCTGAGTCTCTTCCCCCACATTGGAGAGAGGATCTGTAATGTTTCGCAACAGACCGTCCACATTCAAGGACCCCCAAAGCTTCCTCCCCCCCACGCTCTATCCCTCTCCATCAGGTAGACGGCCTGAACGTAATGGCCAATGGCTTGATTGCTAAGGCCCCCATTCAATCTTCTCGAATGCCTTCTCCGCATCCATTGAAATAATCACCTAAGAGGGGAGGAACAACACAACATCCTCCTAATATTGGCTGACAACTGCTGGCTTTTAACAAATCCAGTCTGAAATCACCCCCAGTAGGCAGGGCACCACACGCATTGCCAACACCTTAGGCAACAATTTAGCGTCAGCGTTTAACAAATAAAAAGGCTGTTACAACCCACATTCCATGGGATCCTTATCCTTCTTCAGGATCAAGGAAATCAACGTTTGCGGCAATGTGGCCGGCAACAACCCAGGGACAGGAAATCATCAAACATATCCTTTAGAAGTGGGACCAACTGACCAGCAAACTGTTTGTAAAATTCAATGGGGAACCTCTCCGGACCCGATGCTTTGCTCGTCTGCATTAACTGAATACAGCTCATGATCTCTTCTAGTTCTATCGGTGCCTCCAACTTTGGCCTTCTCTCCTGCTCCACCTCCGGGAAGGTCCACCCATCCACAAATTGCCTCATTGATGATCCTTCCTCAGGGGGCTCTGACTCATACAACCCACGGTAGAAGGCCTCAGACATCTCATTAAACTTCTCAGGGGCAGAAACTACCCTGGCACCCAACTCTCCGATCTGCACTATCTCCCAGGATGCAGCCTGCCGCCTCAGGCAGTAAGCCAACAGACAATTGGCCATCTCCCCATGCTCATAAAAGTCCTACCTCGAGCGACGCACTGGGTCACCGCCTTACCCTTTGACAACAACTCAAAATCCATTTGCAACTTCTTTCTGTCTGCCAGTAACTCTGGCATCAGGGTGGTTGAGTCCTGGCGATCCACCTTGAAAGTGGTCTGCACCAACCTCTGCTTCTCCATCTTCCAAGGTTTATCCCTATATGCCTAAAAAGAGATTATCCCACCCCATCCCATCCTCCAATCGCTGCCTTCAGGGCCTGCCAAAGCACGGATGGCAAAACCGCCTCATTCCTGTTGAACTCAATGTACTCCCCAATAGCAGAGGTTACCCGTTCACAAAATCCCTTATCTTCCAGCAACGGCTTGTCCGATCCTCCACAGGGTCGCTGAGAGGGGGCTGGTTCCAACATCGGGTCCACAAAATGCAGAGCATGATCCGAGATAACAAACACTGAGTAGCCCGCCCCCCTCACCCAAGGGAGAAGAGACCGACCCGCCATGAAGAGGTCAATCCGGGTGTATACCCAATGGACAAGTGAAACAAAAGAAAACGCCACCTCTCACCGCACCCTGCCCCCCCCCCGTCCATCTGTTCCATGAACACCAGTAGCTCCTTTGTCACCCCCAACCTATCCAACCTAGGATTCGAAACACAATTGAAGTCCCCCCCCCATCCCCAATAATTAACTGATGTGAATCAAGAACATAAGAACTAGGAGCAGGGGTAGGCCATCTGTCCCGTTGAGCCTGCTCCGCCATTCAATCAGATCATGGCTGATCTTTTTATGGACTCATCTCCACTTACCCGCCCACTCACCATAACCCCTAATTCCTTTACTGTTCAAAAATCTATCTATCTTTGCCTTAAGAACATGCAACGAGGTAGCCTCATCTGCTTCACTGGGCATGGAATTCCACAGATTTACAATCCTTTGGGTGAAGAAGTTCCTCCTCAACTTAGTCCTAAATCTGCTCCCACTTATTTTGAGGCTATGCCCCCTAGTTCTATTTTCACCCGCCAATGGAAACAGTGGGAGAGATGCCAGCAGCTTGTTAATAAATGCTGTGTCATCCCAGTTTGGTGCATACACATTGACCAACCCCGCCGACGTGCCCACCAATGACCCACTGATAATTACGTACCTCCCACTTGGGTCTGCCAATATATTACCCGCAAAGAAATGTTATGGGCCAGTGTTTAGAGAATCCCAAAGTGTATCATGGAGTTCACCTGACCCACAACTTTTAATAGATTGTGGTATGGGGAGCACACGGTCCACTCTACAGGTGTGGTACAGCAGAAATGGTAAAGTATTTTTTAAAGCAAAACAATGTTTATTCTATGAACTCAAGTTAACCTTTTTAAAACTTACAGTGAACATCTTAGCAACCATTAATTCAAATACAACCCCCCAAAAATACAACACTAAGTAATCCTTAAACTGTCCTTTTAACATCCATCAGACTTAAACAAAACCTTTAAACAGAAACACATCAGGTTAAAGTCACTACTGAGAGCAGTTATTAGTTTTAAATCACCAAAGGATCAATTTACAGTCTTTAAGCTACAGAGAGAGAGAGAGAGAGAGAGACTCATACACCTTCTGGCTGTGGCTGCAGCTATCCAGCTCTGAAAACGAAACTAAAACACAACCTGCAGCAGCCTAAAATGAAAGTAAAAGGCTGACAGACAGCCCAGCTCCACCCACTCTCTGACATCACTGCAGTAGTAAATACCCATTTATTAAAGGTACTCTCACTACAGATATTTATATACATACCCATTTATAAACACCCATTTCTTAATGGTACTCTCACATGACAGAAATCAACCCTTTTATTAATCAACACACCCCGCGCCCTACAATCGAAACCTGAGTGATACTCCTGCCCCACCCATCCCTTCCACAACCTTATTTGAGCCTTAATTCTCAAATGATATCCTGTTTAAAAAAATATATATCCGCCTTCAAATTTCTCAAGTGCTCAGACACCCGGGACCTTTCGCCCCCTCACATTCCAAGTTATCAACCGGATTGGAAGCCTCCGGCTTACCGACCCAGAATCAACCATATACCATGAGGCAATCCAGCAGTGCTCCAATCTGTGCCAGCTCTGGGCCAATCCAAGATGGCTACCACATCCCCCATAAAGCCAGTCCAAAAGTAAAGGAATCATAACCGTCAGCAGCCATCCCTCCACCTCCCAGCCCCACCCCACGCTGAAGACCAAATGAACAACAAAAGAAGAAAAGAACTCTCCGCATCCCCCAAATCCAAACAAATAAAAGCAAAAAGCTGAAGCTCATTACCTGAAAAAAAACCACTCCCCCGAGGTAACAAGTTGCAGATAACTCCCTTTCTCCACTGCCGTTAACTAGCTATACTGCTGGCAGGGTGACCCCCACACATGGTAAAAATCAACGTCAACTCAAAAGTATATCAACAAGCAGCACCCCCGCCCACACCAAACTTTAATACAGAACACAAGAGGAAAAACAAAACACCCGGTCTCCTTCCCCAAAAAGCAAACTCAAGAGTGCAATCAATTTACAAACCCCAACTTCGCCCAGAACAAACACCTAACAACAAGCCCAGGCATAGCCCCAAGTCCTCCACCATATTACAAAAATCCCCCCCCCAAAATACAAATACAGATGGACTTAACAATGAATAAACCCCTCAGAATCAAAGCTATTTCAGGAAGTTCACCCCAGCCCCCAATTCTTCTAAACTTCAATAAGTACAGACCTAACCAAAACCGTACACAGCACTCCCAGTATGGTCTCATCAACATCATGTACAGTGGCTGCAACATTTCCCTTCTTTGATACTCAAACTCCTTGAAAAAAAGGCCAACATTCCATTTACTTTCCTAATTACTTGCTGTACTAGCACACTGTCTTTTTGTGATTCATGATTCACCCAGATCCCTCTGTACTGTAGAGTTCTGCAGTCTCACTACATTTCTGTGTTTCCATTCTCCCTCCCAAGGTGGACAACCTTCCAGTTTACCACATTATATTCCATCAGCCAAATTTTTGCCCACTTACTTACCTATCTGTATTTCTGTATTTTCCTCTTAACCTGCTTTCCTAACCACCTCCATATTATCAGAAATGTGTCTACAATAGACTCTGATCCTTCACCAGAACACATGGACACAAGAACAAGGAGGAGTTGGCCATTCAGCCACTCAAGCCTGCTCCAATAAGAACACGCATTCAATAAGATCATGGCTGATTTGATTGTGGCCTTTAATCCACCATCCTGCCTGTCCCTTGGTCAATCAAAAATCTGTCGACCTCAGCCTTGAATGTATTAAATGACCCAGCCTCGACTGCTGTCTGGGGAAGAGAATTCCAAAGACTACCCTCTTGTGAAACTTTGTCTCAGTCTTAAATGGGAGACCCCTAATGTTTAAATTGTGTCCCCTGGTTATAGACTCCTCCACAAGATGCTCTCAGCATCCACCCTGTCAAGTCCTCTCAGCACCTTATAGGTATCAATAAGATTACCTCTCAGTCTTCTAAACTCCGATGAGTTATAGACCCAACATGCTCATTAGGCAATCTCATCATTCCAGGATGAAGTTCAATAAGGATGTTCCTGTGTCCTTAAGACGGTTGCCTAACTAGTTCCATTTCCTTTTTTGCCATCTATCCCCAATGTCCTATTCTTATCACCACTTCTCAATTTACCTGACTCTTTTCAATTTTAGCATTGCTCTCTTGACTACTGGATTTGACCTTTCATTGAGGAATTCTTAATTTTTTTAACAAAATGATCGCTAATGGCTCGGCAGCATTGCATAGTGAATAACTAAATCCCAAACGTTCAGGAAAAGTTCCAAGTTGATTAACCCAATCCCACCTGAGGCGTTATGAGTTCCGTTGTCACTCTTGGGTTAAGAAGGGGAAAAAGTCTACCAGGTTCAAGCACCTGCAGGAAATAAGAGTGCGTGGATCCAGGTAAGGACAGGATTAGCTTGAATGTCCCATTGTCAAACTGCTCACCATCACTCACACATTAATAATGACCACTTTGGCAAATATACTGGGAGGTGGCTGTTACCGGAGCCTGAACAAGAAGAAAAAACCTTCAGGGAAGGAGAGAAGGAAAGAAAAGGAGAGTAAAACCAAATGATTATGCTTAGCTCCAACAACCAAATGTAGTTTTCTAGCAATCTTCAGTATTTCAGAACTGTGACTATGGAGTGGGGAATTCCCTGCTCATTCACGGTATCACTATATCAACACTCAGCTCTCCTTTTAACTTCCATTGTTTGGCATTACATAAAATACATATGGAAGTACAGATTGCAAGAATCTATGAAAATCAATCATTTCCAAATTTCCCAATCAATGATCTTTACAAAAAAAATAGAATGAAATAGCTTTTGCACAGTGCCTTTCAAATTAACATTGAGAGGGAGGGGGTATTTGCGGTTTTAACAGGCTTAAAAATGGATAAACACTCAGACCCCGATTAGATGTATCCCAAGCTACTGTGGAAGGCAAGGGAGGAGATGCAGAGGCTGGAACAATAGTTTTCAACTCTTCGCTGGCCACAGGTGAGGTGCGAGAGGACTGTAGGATAGTTAATGTGGCACCATTATTCAAGAAGGGTGGTAGGGATAAACCACCTGTGAAGAAAGGTACGGTAGCACAGGGGAAGGCACAATAGCATAGTGGTTAGCACTGTGGCTTCACAGTGGCAGGGACCCGGGTTCCCGGCTTGGGTCCCTGTCTGTGCGGAGTCTGCTTGTTCTCCCCGTGTCTGCATGCGTTTCCTCCGGGTGCTCAGATTTCCTCCCACAAGTCCCGAAAGACGTGTTTGTTAGGTAAATTGGACATTTTGGATTCTCCCTCAGAGTACCCAACAGGCGCCAGAGTGGAGCGACTAGGGGATTTTCACAGTAACTTCATCACAGTGTTAATGTAAGCCTACTTGTGACACTAATAAAGATTATTATTATAAGCTCGGGGGCAATACGGTGGCCTAGTGGTTAGCACTGCTGCCTCACGGCGCCGATGTCCCAGGTTTAATCCCGGTTCTGGGTCACCGTTTGTATGGAGTTTGCACATTCTCCCTGTGTTTGCATGGGTTTCACCCCCAAAACCCAAAAGATGTGCAGGGTTGGTGGATTGGCCACGCTAAATTGCCCCTCAATTGGAAAAAAATGAATTGGGCCCTTTAAAAAATGTTTTTAAATTATTATAAGCTCGGGTTGTTTTCTTTAGAGTGGAGAAGGCAGAGAGGGGACCTGCATGGACAGGATGGATAGAAAGCAGCTGTTCCCCTTAGTTGAACAAGTAGGTATACAAGTGGGCATAATTGTCCGGTGAAAGACAGGAGGTTTAGAGAGGATTTGAGGAAAAGACTTTTCAACTGGGTGGTGGGAATCTGGAATGCAATGCCTGGGAGAGTAGTTGAGGCAGGAAACCTCACAATCTTTAAAAAGTACTTGGATGAGCACTTGAAATGTGAGAACATTCAAGGCTCTGCGCCAAGTGCTGGGAAGTGGGGTTAGTGTAGCTGAGAGTAGGGTTTTCTTCTGTTGGTGCAGGTTTGTTGGGTCAAAGGGCTTCTTCTGTACTGTGTGAATCTATGATTCTGTTATGATGGAGCTGTACAAAATGCTGGTTAGGCCATAGCTGGAGTACTTTGTGCAGTTCTGGTCGCCACATTATAGGAAGGAAGTGATGGTACTCAAAAGGGTGCAGAGAAGATTCCCCAGGATGTTGTCTGGGCTGGAGCATTTCAGCTATCAAAAGACACTGGATAGACTGGGACTGAAGTCTGAGGGGGTACTTGACTGAGGTGTATAAAATTATGAGGGGCATAAAAAGGGTGGATAGGAATAACTTTGCCCCTTAGAGGAGGGGTTAATAGCTAGGGGGCATAGATTTAAGGTAAGGGGCAGGAGGTTTAGAGGCATGTGAGGAAACCATCTAGAGGATGGTTGGAATCTGGAGCCTGAAAGGTGGTAGAGGCAGGAATCTTCAGAACATTTAAGATATAGATGTACACTTGAAACATAATATCATACAAGGCTACGGGCCAAGTGCTGGAAAATGCAATTAGAATAGGTAGGTGCTTGATGGCTTGGACAAAATGGGCTGAAGGGCCTCCTTCCATGCTGTAAAACCTCTATGTCTCTATGACTCTAAGATCTCAAGACTCCTTTAAACACATTACAGTCAATGACGTATTTGGAAATGTAGTCACATGTAGAAAACACAACAGCCAAGTTTCACAAACAGTGATGTGATAATGACCAGGCAATCTACTTTAATGATGACAATTGGGCAAGCAGTGAATATTAGCCAAGGCGTCAGGGAGAGTATTCCTGCTCTTCTTTGAATAGTGCCATGGGATCCTTCACATCCTCCTGACCGGGCAGGCAGGGTCTCGGTTTAACATCTGAACTTAAAGACAATGTCCCAACAGTGCTGCACTCCATCAGTATAGAGTGAATACTTAAAAGATTGAATGTTGCTTTGTGGATTCCTTTTAAAAGTAAAATTTATACAGAAAACCACAAATAATTTAACCATACTTCTGATTTTTACAGTCGAATTCAGTTGTGCCTCAAATTTTTATTTAAATGATAAAAGGGGCTGGAGACACCAGTGGAGGGAACTGCCTGGAATAAACCAATGAAAGTGAGGTGTGTTGTTAGAGGGATGCTTTAGGGAGTTAACTATTTCACAATGTTCGCTACGAAAACTCCAACAAGCGTGAACCACTGAGGTCATTAGCAGTCACCTTTTACTCAAAAGATAATGCTTTTATTAGAAAAAAATATACACCAGGAGCAAAAAAAAGGTTAAAATTAACGAAAGCAGTTTACGGATTGGTATGCTCCATAAATATAAAGCATATATTCATATCATAAATAGTTTACATTCTTATCTATCTACTTAAGCATCTATTCATATCATAAATAGTTTACATTCTCATCCATCTGCTTCTAATGTAAAATTGAATGAAAGTGTTTTTGAGAAGTAGCTAGGATAGCAAGAGTGAATAGAGTGCTGTCATTTATTATTCTTATCGACTGAAAATACTTCCAATACCTTGAACAAATTTGAATATTCCGTGATCACTGCCCCACCTATTGTAACACAGCAGATATTACACGAGTTTAAGACAGCAGGTATCATCTAAGAGGGTCCCTGTTGCTGAGAAACATACTTCAAAGACTAGGAAGAACATTTCAGCCCAAGAGTGCGCAGTGAGGGGGTGTGGAGGGGGAAAACACAAACGTGGAAGTTTAAAAAAAAACTACCTCTGCGTCTTGAAGCTGAGTGTGGAGGTCGCAACTTGTACAAGTGTTGCTGAGGAAAGACTTTCTGCCTTTTTTTTTGTTAAATATCAAATATCTGGAGCACAGGCTGGACAGCTGCAAGTGAGCGACAGGGAGCCTGGAACTTGCGGAGGACAGGCTGCTGGTTCTCGCCAGGCAATGGGGCTGTCGGAAACAGCCGAGTGCGCCCATGGCGGAGACAGCCGAAATCTCCTGGTGCTCAGTGTCTTCTGCTGGAGCTCTTCAGTGCCAGCAAACCCAGAATTTAAAAGGTCCACACGGTAAAGAGTCGAATTAAAAGAAAATAAAATGTTGCTGACGGAAACCGTCGGATAAATTCTGATCTTTATCTGTGGCAAGCTTCTTCGTTTGAAAGAAAAATAGGAACGACCAAGATTGCAAAGGGCGAATTAAAACCTGTTTTGTTTATGGAGGCAAAAGCGAAAGGAGCAATCGATTAAAATGACCTGAAATTTAAAAATAAATACCAAAGGAATAAACAACCTCTCCCCCCAGCGTTCATCATGAATTTTGATTTGAAGCACATAACTCCATCCAGACTGACCTGCAGCCAATTAGTGTGGAAAGTGCACAGGGCAATTTGGGTGGAACACTGGAGAAGGGCAGGACCATTTCAGAAGGCTGCAAAAAGTAAACAATTTAACTTTCCCATCAAGATAAGGCTTTTAGATATCACTTATGCGCATCTATCTCTCCATGGACAGGCAGTGAGAGATCAATCAATGCGCCAACACACTGCACTGTCAAATTGTAGGAAAGGGTGCAGTTTGTAGAGATGTCAACTTCGATAGTGCGCAAAATTTTGAGGTTAAGAGCCAGATGAAAATGGGTGTCACGGCCAATAACCCCTAGGATCAATGAGATGCATTATGTTGACATCAATTCAATCCTGATAAGAGTTCAAACTTGCCAAAACTCCCTGTTGTGAAGGGCATTATTAAGAATTAGAACTGTGCTCTTGTGTAACAACCAAAATAGGGACATGCCACACGATTAAGATCATCCGCTATGTCAACAAGTTCGAAAATTACGGAGCAGCTACTTTAAATTAATTCCAATTCACCTACTCGTAAACTGTTCATAATACAGAAATAAATAAATATTGTAATGCTTCCAATTTAATAACTGGTCAATCAATGTTTGCTCTCCACTTCTTTTCATTGAGTTGGACTAGGATTTCAAGCTTGACTCGAGGTATGACTTTGGTTGATTAAGAAACTTGCTACCCTCAAGTAAGGGGCGATATGGTGGCACAGTGGTTATCACTGCTGCCTCAAAGCGCAGGTGGCCCAGCTTCAATTCCGGCCTGGGGTGACTGAGTGGAGTTTGCACATTCTCACTGTGCCTGCACGGGTTTCCCCCGGGTGCTTTGGTTTCATCCCACAGTCCAAATATGTTCAGGTTAGGTGGATTGGCCATGCTAAATTGCCCCTTAGCGTCCAAAGGGGCAGCACGGTAGCCATGTGGATAGCACAATTGCTTCACAGCTCCAGGGTCCCAGGTTCGATTCTGGCTTGGGTCACTGTCTGTGCGGAGTCTGCACATCCTCCCCGTGTGTGCGTGGGTTTCCTCCGGGTGCTCCGGTTTCCTCCCACAGTCCAAAGATGTGCGGGTTAGGTGGATTGGCCATGATAAATTGCCCTTAGTGCCCAAAATTGCCCTTAGTGTTGGGTGGGGTTACTGGGTTATGGAGATAGCGTGGCGATGTTGACCTTGGGTAGGGTGCTCTTTCCAAGAGCCGGTGCAGACTCGATGGGCTGAATGGCTTCCTTCTGCTCTGTAAATTCTATGATCTATGAAAGATGTGATGGCTAGGTGGGGTTACAGGGATAGTGTGAGGGAATGGGCCTCGGTAGGGTGCTCTATCGGAGGGACAGTACAGACTCGATGGGCAGAATGGCCTCCTGCACTGTAGGGATTTTATGGATTTCTAAGTTCCCTGACTACTGTCAAATGCTATCCTATTCCTAAACCTGGTGACTTCCCTAACTAAGTTTCAGCATGATCGTTTGTAAAGGTTGTTGCCACTGAATCATAGAATTCCATACAGTGTAGAAGGAAACCATTTGGCCCATCGAGCCTGCACCGACCCTCTGTGTAAATGTTTATTATCTGCTTAAAATGTTTTATTTCTTCCTTCAAAAATCCTAATGCTGATAATGCACAAGATTTTTGTTTCTAGGCATTGTGGTTTTTTTTAACCCACCCAGTAAAGAATGATTTTGCTTCCAGTTGATGTCACATGATTGTTTTTAACTCCAACTCACCAAAAAAACATGAGAATCAGGAGGCTTCAGAATACTGTATGGACAAATTTCATCAGGAAACTCAGGAACTCCTAAATTAAGAATGATGCAGAGAACTATCATATGTCTACTCTTTTCATTGAAATGGTAAATATCCCTTGACATTGCTCAGTGTAAATCAGCTGACATACTGTTTTAATAGAATCACAAAAATAGCGCAATGTGGCATACAATGAAATTATCTGCTTCTAAGGTGGACATGGGTTAAATGGGGCCTGCCCTTGAAAACTGCAAAGTCAATTCTTACAGGCATACAGAACTGATTGTAATCAGAGTTTGATGAGGGATCTTTGCATTTTAAGCCCATGTTTCATGTCCTCATCAGAAAAATCAGCCTGGATTTACCCATTTTTCTTTCCCTATAAAGAACAATCATGTTGACATCTTGTAATATGATCAATGTTATCAAAATGTTTCAACTGGTAGGAGAGTATATATTGGCTGGGGATGGGAGGGTGGGGCTGTGGCGGTGGGGGGGTGGGCAGCTGTACCATCTTTCTCTCCATGTGATAACGCTAAAACAAAGAGTACAATATAAGAAAGATAATTACCTAGGTCTCAACAGCTGAGGTACACCACCCCAACCCTCTACCTCCATCTACACATGTTACTAGTAAGGAGGGAGAAAGCACAAAGGACAAAAAAGACACTGGATTGCATTGCACACTTTAAATCTGTGTTCTGGAACAAGCCAAATACCGTTGTTTGCAAATATTTTATGAAAACCTGGTGAAATCCTAACCTCCCATGAGTGTCGAAAAATGCATTAACATTTCGCCCATCCTATTAATTTTATCATACAGGGGGGGGTTTCGGTCCAGGACTGACCATTTTAATCCATCATGGTAATGGCACTGAATTCTTCTTCACAATAAAAATGATGAACTACTTAAGAGAAATGCTATTCCTACTCTAGACATCTGTTCAGCAGCTCTGGGAATGCACTTTAAAAACACAAAGTTGTTGTAATTGTTTCCTCTGCACCAGTCTCCTCACATTGCACCCTTGTTTCATACGGTGTCATAAGATCTTTTATGAGGGTAGATGGGTCATCACGTGAAATTTGGCACCTCCAACAATGCAGCGCCCTCTAAGTATGAAACTGAGATTCTAACCTTGATTTGGAGAGTCAGGCCAATGGAACAGGTTTGAGCCTACATCATTCAGGCTCAAGAGACAAGAATGCCACCACTGAGCCAAGCCTGACACCTGTCACTCACTCACTCCAGTTACCTTTCAAAAGCTTTTTAAAAGCTTTTTGAAGAAGATCAAATCCCCTCATGATCTGAAATCTGTACTTTCCACTTCACAACACTAACACAATTAACTTTATTACCGTATGGTGCAAAATGGAATTTATACCGAAATCATGCTCACTTCAGTGTCAGTGAACATGGAAAATACACACAGGCCACACAACCTTTTTATGGACAAAAACAAATTATCAAATTTATTTATAAATTAAAAATAGTCCAGAAATTACTTCTTCCAATGCACATGATCAGTTTCTGTTTCCTGGTCAAGTTAGAACTGTCATCTTTTGAAATGTCACAGATCCTGAAATTTGCTGTGGGATACTTGTAAACTAAAGATACTCCTGAGGCATTTGTCTAAAATTCCGGACCACACAATATAATCAAAATGCTCACAAAGGTTATAGTGAACCAAAAGTAGTCCAATGGAACAAATAAGTTCAGAAAATGTTCCTAGTTTTTTTTTTAGTATTAATTCATTTTAAGATGAAGCCACAATGAATTGTTTAATTAATTAATTTGACAGGTGACCAAAACGCACATTCTCATAAAACTTCTTCGAAGATTATGCAATGTGTATTATAAAGAACATCTCATGATAAAGCCAACACACATTAGCTGGAAATCTGAAGTAAGTGCAGAAAATGCGAGAAATTTTCAGCAGACCTTGCAGCATCTTTGGAGAGAAAGAAGCAGAGTTGATCCAAAGATCTTCCTCCAAAGATGCTGCCTGAGCTGCTGAGTCTTTCCAGCATTTTCTGCTATTATTTTAAATTTTCAACATCTGCAGTATTTTGCTTCTCTATCATTTAGGAGCTTCTTTGCTTGCTACTTGAAGGCAGGTCCAACGCACAGTGCCACAACCTCCAACGTGGGTAGGCCGAGGAGCCAGGGCTCGGCGCGGGGGCGGAGAATGGGACATCAGACCCCCGATCGGGTCCAACGGCTTCCCACGATTCTCCATGGACCGGAGAATTGTTGCCAGTCGCGCGGCGCCGATCGGGGCCATTGAAAGAGGCCCCCGCGGTAATTCTCTGCCGACAACTGGCCAAGTTCCCGCCGGCGTGGTTCACTCATGGTTCCACCCAGCGGGAGCTCGGAGTGGTGGTCCGTGGCCGCCCTGGTGGGGGGGGGAGGATCCGTCACCAGGGGGGGCCTTCAGGACGGCCAGGCTCGTGATTGGGGGCCACCGATCGGTGGGCGTGCGCGATCTGGGGGGGCCTATACTGTCGGTGCTGGCTCGGTGTGTGGGTCCGCCATGTTGCGCAGGACCGCCGCCACAGCCGGCCGCCGCGCGTATGCATGGACCCGCAGCTGGATGTGCAGGGCCCGGTATCAGCAGCCGGAGCTGCGAGGACTACTCCGGGGCCCCGCTAGCCCCCTTCAAAACAGAGAATAATTCTGAACTTTCTCCTGGAAAGTCCAGAGTGAGTCGCGCCCATTTTCTCGTGGGCGTGGGGACATAGCCCCATTATCAGAGAATTCCGCCCCAGATCTTGGGCGGGATTCTCCACTCCCGCGCCGAAGTGCCCACTCCGTCGTGAACGCCGTCGAGATTCACGACGGCGCGAAACGGCTCCTATCCCGACCGATTCAGGGCCCGATAATGGGCTAGGAGCGGGGCCGCGTCATCTACACGCGCCAGGCCTTGTCGCCGCGTAAAGGCGGCGCGCATACATGACGCGGCCGGCGCCGCATAACTGGCGTCACCCGCGCATGCGTGGTTGCCGTCCTCCCCGAGTCCGCCCCGCAAGAAGATGGCGGACGGCTCTTGCGGGGCAAGAGGAAGGATGTGGAAGGATGGAGGTCTTCCTTCAGAGAGGATGGCCCGACGATCGGTGGGCACCGATCGCGGGCCACCCCACATTTGAGGTACCCCCCGGTGCAGGATCCCCCCTCCCCCCCCCCGCAGGACGCCCCCCCCCCCCCAACGTTCCCGCGCTGTTCCCAATGGCAGCGACCAGGTGTGGACGGCGCCAGGGGAAACCCACCGTTTTGGCCGGGCCGCTCGGCCCATCCGGGCCTCAGAATCGCGGGGGTGCCGGAGAATCGCCATTTTGGGTGTCTCCTGCGATTCTCCGGCCTGCGGCCGTGTAACTCGACCGGGCCGTTCCCGCCGCTTGGGAGAATCGCGGGAGGACGTCGGAGCGGCGTCGCGGGAAATTTTGGTGGCCCAGGCGATTCTCCCAACCGGCGCATGAGTGGAGAATCTTGCCCCTTGCATCCATCCGAGCCAGAATGGGGAAATTAACCCATGTACTGCTGGTACCAACCTGATCCAGACAAGCAGTCCATCCAACTCAGCTAACCAGCCCCCCAAAGAATCAACGTTGATGTGACAACATGCGCTTTTACACTCATGTTGTAGTGAGGTATGAACAGTGATGGTAAAGGCAATTGTAACCTTGCTGAGTAAATTTTTTAAATAATTCTGCAAATACTCAAGATGCATATTAACCACTAAGTCAATTTCAAGAGTAGAAAATCTAATCCATACCTGGGTGAAAGATTTCTTTTCCTGTAAATTCACAAAGTCTTGCAGCTGCCATATTAGTTTTCAACAAAATAAATGGAATCTATTCAAACACACCTCATCACAGCATTTGTCCCATCTAATTAACCTTACAGTCTTTAACGAGTGATGTGAGAGTTGGACTCTGAAGAAAGAGGAGGAGAGGAGAATAACTGCTTTTGAAATGTGGGGAATGTTGGAGGGCGTTCTGAATCAGCTGGATAGACACAAAGACAAATGAGTGGGTTAGATCAAAAGTAGAAGTTCAGGAGTCAAAGTGTTGCCAAGTACAATTAGAGGAGAAAGAGTGCCTGACTGTTTTACCCTGGCAGCAATTGATGGAGAAAAGGAGGGTAAAACAGAAGAGGGAGAAGAAAGATTGGATGGGTGAATAACATGGAGATGGGGACTGATGGAGGCTTGAAGAAAAGCAGAGAAGAAGCAAGACGATGCCAACAAAGGCTATGGTTAGACAAACAAATGAATGATCAATCTTTACAATGTACAACTTAATGTATGATGAACTGAACATTATCAATCAAAAGCGGAGTATTACTTAAATGGGGAAAAGCGGCGCAACTCTGAGGCGCAGAGATCTTGGTGTTCTAGTGCATGAGTCTCGAAAGGTTATTATGCGGGTACAGCAAGTAATTAAAAAGGCTGATAGAATGCTATCCTTTATTGCAAAAAGAATTAAACATAAAAACAAGGATGTTATGCTTCAATAATACAGGGCATTGTCAAGATCACGTATTGAATATTGTGTGCAGTTTTGGACTCTTTATTTAAGGAAGGATGTAAATGGATTGGAGACGATTCAGGTGAAGTTTACCACATTGATGCCAAGAATGAGTGGGCTGCCTTTTGAAGAAAGGTTAAACAGAATGGGCTTGTGTCCACTGGAGCTTAGAAGAGTGAGAAGTGACTTGATTGAAATACGTAAGGTCCTGAAAGGCCTTGACAAGTTGGAATGCGGAAAGGATGTTTCCTTTTGTGGATGAGTCCAGAACCAGAGGGGCACTGTTTTAAAATTAGTGATCACCTTTTCAAGACAAAGATGAGGAAATGTTTCTTCTCTCAGAGGGCTGTGCGACTTTGGAACTTTCTGCCTCAGAAGGCGATTGAGGTGGGGTCATTGAATATTTTTAAGGCAAAGGTAGAAAGATTATTGTTAGGCAAGGGAATCAAAGGTCAACGGGGGTTGATGGAAATGTAGAACTTGAAACACAAACAGGTCAGCCAGGATCTTATTGAATGGCGGAGATGGCTCGAAGGGCCAAATAGCCTACTTCTGTTTTATTTTGTATGTTCGTAATAGTTTAAATGTACAAAAGTACAGATAATGCTAAGCTGGTTTTGAAAGAATGCTGCTGCTACTTTTGTAAATAGGAGCTAATAATGTGGTCCTGTTGCAGTAGACATGATGTGCTCTCAGCTTCTCTTGGATTTCTGATAGATGTTCCACCAAAGTTCTGGCAGATGATGGAGAGACTCCTTGCAGAAATTAAAGGTAAGGTTATTGACTGCCAGTGACTCTTCATGATCTATTTGTCACCTTAAACCTGCCCTGTTACTGACAGGAAATAAATAGATGCAGTGGTGAAACAAAGGAGAACGGCGCCTTTTTGAGGGCCAGCTTTGGAGATCTTTTTGCAGGAAATTGTCCACAGTAGCAGGGTCTGATTAGAAGTGGAAAATAAGCCCCAGTCAAGCACCAGATTGTACTGGGTAGAGATTGCAGAAAGAGTGAAGCATTCATGGATGGCCTGATTGTGGCTACAGATGCAGGTCTCTGGTAGGCTGTCAAAACACTGGCTGCCCATCCTCTGCCAACTCACACAATATTGACTTCCAATACATGTCAACAACACTTTGTACTTGGTGCTACTTCACAGAGTAATCCTGAACAGCAATCTGGCAACTGCTCATTTACTGCCCAAATGATCAGGCATGCCAATATCTTTGTGAAGCATTCTGTACTGCTGCTATGTTAATTTATTTGGATTGTTGTCCATTAAATCTTGCAAGTTACAAATATGCTGTCAACATCATTTTCCTGCTTGCTGCTTCTCAGTTACATAAGGTGAATGGTAGGCTGGACTCTTCAGATTATTAATGCCTTCTCCTTCCAATATATTTCCCTTTATATCTTGCTAGCTGGATGGGAGGGCGGTCTTGTGGTGAGCGAATAGCATCCCTACCTCTGAGCCAGAAGCTCCAGGCTCCAGCCACACCCCAGGACATGATGGCCATGCGAGGTGCCTTCCTAACATTGCCAGACAGGTTGCTTATCAACCCGCAAAGCCTTCCCATAAATGTCATGGCGGGAGGTAAGATTGGGAGGGTCTCCTGGTCAGCCATTCTGTGGAAGGCAGTGGTAAGCCACTGCAGCACCTTGTCAAGCATAATCATGGATCAACATGAAGTAAAAAAAATGGAAGTCCATGGTTGCTAATGCCTTCTTAGGGCATAGCACCCGAAGAGAATGTAGGATAAGGATAAACATCCTCGGTTGATTAAAAACCTAACATCTTTGCTTGTGTGAAATGGGCACGATAGTCTCTTGGCCAGGAGATGGGTGGGATGTTTTCTGAAACTCTTTTTTGCTTTTTCGTCCTTATTATCCTCTCAGGCTTTCAGTATCTCACACATGTAGTGTTCTTTGTGTTGCTTATTTCAGGATGGTTGTTCAAAAAGACCACAAAATAGCTTAAACTTAAATAAAGCTGTAAATTTGTGAACACTACTAATTTGGATTCAACACATACTCCTGAAGAATACACAGTTGATTATTAACATTTAAACTACACTGATCTACAGCTAATCTTACAACTGATATAAACTATGATTTGCTCTCACTTACATTCTGCATTTCTGACTCTCTCTAGCTAACTCCTACACACACTCTCCCACAAGGCTTCGCATCACTGCCTTATATAGTTGTAACTGTAGCTCCCTCTATTGGCTATGCTGGACACTTCATTAACCCTTGCAGTTATTCCAGTTATGATAATACCACAACACATAGATAAGCACAGCAGAGTGACAGCCTAATATAAGACTATCACCTTGAGTTTCAAAGGTGGCTTATTTAGTAGTATTTTAAAATGGGATGGGTTTCTGATCTACCAGGGGCCAAGAAAGAGAAGGTGGCAAAACTGTATGTCTTCTCTAAACCGAGCACCTCACAGCATCCTGTCCCACTCAGGCCTACAGTTGTAAGCATCAATACATTTCCTCCAGGGGACTATTATCGAATTACAGCAAGCAGCAATTGATGATTCATTGAGCACGAATGATAAAGGGAACAAAGGAAGTGATATTAGGAGCGACACAATGCATTGGTTAGAGTAGTGTTCTTAAACCTTTTTTCCGGGGACCCATTTTTACCAACCGGCCAAGCTTCGTGGCCCATGCCGGCCGACCTGTGCAACCCACCATTTTCTCTTACCTTGTTTGCTGCTGACAAAAATGGAGGAAATGGTTTTGGGTCCCTTTGGCCCTCGTACACACTCCTCCAATGGAACCTGCTGGATGAAGGTGAAGCCTTCCGGTGTCGGAAAGTATGGAGTCTCCAACTGTCCAAAGTTTTTTGTGTAAAATTTTATGAAATAAAACCCCTCCAAACTTGTAAAAACAAATAAAAATAAAATGAATAAAATAAATGAAAAAAATGAATAAAAAAACCCTGAACTTATAAAACAAAAAGCTGCAACCTTTAAAAAAATGTGGCCGCACTGCGCATGCATGCCCGATCATCGGCACGCACGCGCATAGTTTTGCGCATGCGCGCCGATGATCTGGCATGCATGTGCAATGTGGCCGCATTTTTTTACATGTTCGCGGCCATTTTGAAGGTTGCTTGCAGCCCGCTTTCTTAACAGCCGACTGTTGCGTGCAGATTTGCGCGATCGGGAGTGCCGTGACAGACGGTTCCGCGACCCTCCCGACACCCGCCCGCAACCCACCTGCGGGTCGCGCCCCCGAGTTTGACAATGCCTGCGTTAGAAGACAAGTTTGTGAGATCCTACATTTTTCGATCCTAAGGATTTAGGCCTCACAGGATGGAATGCAGGCAGATTTGGAGCTCCGAATCAGCGCTACTTACAGTTATTTGGGAGTGTGCCAAGCTATCTGAAAATTTGGGGATGTCTATGGAACAGTTCACAAATTTTGTATCGAGCTTCATGACACTTGACAGAGCTGGAACCCACCTAGGAGAGCAAAGCTACAGCAGAGACTGTAAAGTCAGGTCAGGCCATTAGCTCTGGTGTAATTTTCATAATGAATTTGCAGACCAAGCATGCAGATACGAGAGTATCAACCTACAGCCGTCTGTCTCATCAGAATGGTGACTGAGACAGACATAATACATGAACACTCCCCTTTGTCTCATGTCCATGACAAATTTGTTCATATCTCCTTTGCCCCGACTTATCCCTGGTCTTACACTCTGCCCTACCTTCATTTCCCCCTTTCCAACTGTATAATTCTGTACATTTGAACCTTGCTTCAGTTCTGTAAAAGGACCATTCAGGTCCGAAAGGTTAACTCTGTTTCTCTCTCCACAGATGACTGCCAGATCCACTGAGCATATCCAGCATTTTCTGTTTTTATTTCAGATTTCCAGCATCTACAGTATTTTGCTTTTATAATTCAGAGCTTACGGTGGCCCAGTAACTTGAACCACACAATTCTCTCAATAGGCTCAAAGAGTACCCAGCGACAGGGGATCGACAGGAGTCGGCATGGATGACAATCTCCTGCAAGGTGATGGAACTTCCCCACCACCCTGCCCAAGTGATTCCACTTGTGTCAGAGGGCACACAGATAGCCATGACAGTGTTGTCTCCAGCATCTATGGTTACAATCTGTCTGCTGAGCACCATAAGGAAGCACTGGAGCACCTGCATAATGTGAAGCTGTTGCCAATTTATTGGAATACTATCCCACCAGCGGCACCAATAATGTTGTTCTTTAGAGTCGTCAATATGATACTGAGGCTCGTTTTATGATATGATGTTATGTTCCAACAGCATCGTCAATACTGTGGGTGTTTCCATTTCTCTTACTGAACCACAAGGCTTTCCCGTATATCGGTCAAATGACCACACAACCAGTTAGTCAGTTCAAGTTCAAAGATGGTTTATTTACACACAAGGGTTACTTCGACATGCAAGCACGATACACTGCAAGTTAAACTACACCTATGAACTACAATAACCTATACTTAACTACAGGCGGCCGACACTGTGCAAGTGGATAAGGCCTTTTTGTTGATCTCACGTGGCTGGTTTGGAGAAGTGGCTCTGTCTCTGCTAGGCTCATCCGTCAGGTAGCGATCGTTGGTCTTGAACTTGGCTGTCTGGTCGTTATGCTGCAGTTGGACTGGCACAGGCCGGATTCAAAGGAGGTTGGCACAGGCTGGGTCCAAAAGAAACAGAACACATGGCTGTGTCCCCTTTTATCCCTCTGGGATTTTGCGCTCTTTGGGGCGGTCCTTGATCTTGGACCCAATATTTCGACACGGCCCTGATCACTGCCTTCGATTTCGGCCAATAAAGGGGCGGGTGCCTTGGTGGCTGGGCGGGTCCTTAGCGGTCATTGACCTTGGCAGTTGGGCTCTCTGAGTAAAGGGAGTGGCGCCGATCAGTCTGTGGCTGCACCGGTTTCTTGATTGGAGTCCTATTGTTCTGGGGAACGAGCCATTAAAATGCAAATGAGTGTGGGTTTCGATCAGGTCTAGCTACCTGCGTTTCAAATACACAGAGGCTCTGTATCTGTCTGAGTCCTGGGTTGGCCATAATCCTTTGCAGGTGGCCATCTCAGATGGCTACATCCCGTCCTCTTGATCCTGAACGCGAAGCATGGTGGATCACACTATTGATCCCTATCCATCCTTGGTGTACCAGTCACCCTTGGTCAAGGCCAGGTTCTACTCTATCCTAGACTATGTTTTGAGGCATTTACCTAATATTTATTAACACATCATACATTAATTAATCTCTAACGGGTCACTATAAAACATTTCACTATTAAACATTTAACTTATCCATACAGTTGATTACTAACTAACACTATCTAAGCTACTCTCATGCTGCTGGCGAATATAAAAAAGAACTTATGTACAGTACAAAAATTTTAAAACAGCAGTATTACATAACTACTTAATTGTGGTAACATTTACAGAGGTACACGGTTTTAATTCTTAGCAGCAGTTAATACATTTGTTCAGTTATGTTGAATTCCAAAAAAGGGGGCTTGAACTGTATATATCAGGGACCAGGAGGCTTTTGCTTGCCATTTACGTAAACAAAGTGTCTGAATGACACTGCAGATTATTGCAATTACTAGAAGGGCCTCTCAGGTGTATGAAAGGGGATTCCATTTGGCAATGTTTTCGCACCAATTGGGGGTTTCGGTGTCTGTCGCTATGTACTTTAGTACTTGCAGGCACGGAGAGGGGTTGAAGTGTGTATACTTCAACGCAAGAAGCATCAGGAATAAGGTGGGTGAACGTAAGGCATGGATCGGTACTTGGGACTACGATGTGGTGGCCATCACGGAAACTTGGATAGAAGAGGGGCAGAAATGGTTGTTGGAGGTCCCTGGTTATAGATGTTTCAATAAGATTAGGGAGGGTGGTAAAAGAGGTGGGGGGGGTGGCATCATTAATTAGAGATATTATAACAGCTGCAGAAAGGCAGTTCGAGGAGTATCAGCCGACTGAGGTAGTATGGGTTGAAGTCAGAAATAGGAAAGGAGCAGTCACCTTGTTAGGAGTTTTCTATAGGCCCCCCAATAGTAGCAGAGATGTGGAGGAACAGATTGGGAAACAGATTTTGGAAAGGTGCAGAAGTCATAGGGTAGTAGTTATGGGTGACTTTAACTTCCCAAATATTGAGTGGAAACTCTTTAGATCAAATAGTTTGAATGGGGTGGTGTTTGTGCAGTGTGTCCAGGAAGCTTTTCTAACACAGTATGTAGATTGTCCAACCAGAGGAGGGGCAATATTGGATTTAGTACTTGGTAATGAACCAGGGCAAGTGATAGATTTGTGAGTGGGGGAGCATTTTGGAGATAGTGACCACAATTCTGTGACTTTCACTTTAGTAATGGAGAGGGATAGGTACGTGCAACAGGGCAAGGTTTACAATTGGGGGAAGGGTAAATACAATGTTGTCAGACAAGAATTGAAGTGCATAAGTTGGGAACATAGGCTGGCAGGGAAGGACACAAGTGAAATGTGGAACTTGTTCAAGGAACAGGTGCTACGTGTCCTTGATATGTATGTCCCTGTCAGGCAGGGAAGAGATGGTCGAGTGAGGGAACCATGGTTGACAAGAGAGGTTGAATGTCTTGTTAAGAGGAAAAAGGTGACTTATGTAAGGCTGAGGAAACAAGGTTCAGACAGGCATTGGAGGGATACAAGATAGCCAGGAGGGTACTGAAGAAAGGGATTAGGAGAGCTAAGAGAGGGCATGAACAATCTTTGGCGGGTAGGATCAAGGAAAACCCCAAGGCCTTTTACACATATGTGAGAAATATGAGAATGACTAGAGCGAGGGTAGGTCTGATCAAGGACAGTAGCGGGAGATTGTGTATTGAGTCTGAAGAGATAGGAGAGGTCTTGAACGAGTACTTTTCTTCTGTATTTACAAACGAGAGGGGCGATATTGTTGGAGAGGACAGTGTGAAACAGATTGGTAAGCTCGAGGAAATACTTGTTAGGAAGGAAGATGTGTTGGGCATTTTGAAAAACTTGAGGATAGACAAGTCCCCCGGGCCTGACGGGATATATCCAAGGATTCTATGGGAAGCAAGAGATGAAATTGCAGAGCCGTTGGCAATGATCTTTTCGTCCTCACTGTCAACAGGGATGGTACCAGGGGATTGGAGAGTGGCAAATGTCGTGCCCCTGTTCAAAAAAGGGACTAGGGATAACCCTGGGAATTACAGGCCAGTTAGTCTTACTTCGGTGGTAGGCAAAGTAATGGAAAGGGTACTGAAGGATAGGATTTCTGAGCATCTGTAAAGACACTGCTTGATTAGGGATAGTCAGAACGGATTTGTGAGGGGTAGGTCTTGCCTTACAAATCTTATTGAATTCTTTGAGGAGGTGACCAAGCATGTGGATGAAGGTAAAGCAGTAGATGTAGTGTACATGGATTTTAGTAAGGCATTTGATAAAGTTCCCCATGGTAGGCTTATGCAGAAAGTAAGGAGACATGGGATAGTGGGAAATTTGGCCAGTTGGATAACGAACTGGCTAACCGATAGAAGTCAGAGAGTGGTGGTGGATGGCAAGTATTCAGCCTGGATCCCAGTTACCAGTGGCGTACCGCAGGGATCAGTTCTGGGTCCTCTGCTGTTTGCGATTTTCATTAATGACTTGGATGAGGGAGTTGAAGGGTGGGTCAGTAAATTTGCAGACGATACGAAGATTGGTGGAGTTGTGGATAGTAAGGAGGGCTGTTGTCGGCTGCAAAGAGACATAGATAGGATGCAGAGCTGGGCTGAGAAGTGGTAGATGGAGTTTAACCCTGAAAAGTGTGAGGTTGTCCATTTTGGAAGGACAAATATGAATGCGGAATACAGGGTTAACAGTAGAGTTCTTGGCAATGTGGAGGAGCAGAGAGATCTTGGGGTCTATGTTCATACATCTTTGAAAGTTGCCACTCAAGTGGATAGAGCTGTGAAGAAGGCCTATGGTGTGCTCGCGTTCATTAACAGAGGGATTGAATTTAAGAGCCGTGAGGTGATGATGCAGCTGTACAAAACTTTGGTAAGGCCACATTTGGAGTACTGTGTACAGTTCTGGTCGCCTCATTTTAGGAAGGATGTGGAGGATTTGGAAAAGGTGCAAAGAAGATTTACCAGGATGTTGCCTGGAATGGAGGGTAGTTCTTACGAGGAAAGGTTGAGGGTGCTAGGCCTTTTCTCATTAGAACGGAGAAGGATGAGGGGCGACTTGACAGAGGTTTATAAGATGATCAGGGGAATAGATAGAGTAGACAGTCAGAGACTTTTTCCCCGGGTGGAACAAACCATTACAAGGGGACATAAATTTAAGGTGAAAGGTGGAAGATATAGGAGGGATATCAGAGGTAGGTTCTTTACCCAGAGAGTAGTGGGGGCATGGAATGCGCTGCCTGTGGAAGTAGTTGAGTCGGAAACATTAGGGACCTTCAAGCAGCTATTGGATAGGTACATGGATTACGGTTAAATGATATAGTGTAGATTTATTTGTTCTCAAGAGCAGCACGGTAGCATTGTGGATAGCACAATTGCTTCACAGCTCCAGGGTCCCAGGTTCGATTCCGGCTTGGGTCACTGTCTGTGCGGAGTCTGCACGTCCTCCCCGTGTCTGCGTGGGTTTCCTCCGGGTGCTCTGGTTTCCTCCCACAATCCAAAGATGTGCGGGTCAGGTGAATTGGCCAATGATAAATTGCCCTTAATGTCCAAATTGCCCTTGGTGTTGGGTGGAGGTGTTGAGTTTGGGTAGGGTGCTCTTTCCAAGAGCCGGTGCAGACTCAAAGGGCCGAATGGCCTCCTTCTGCACTGTAAATTCAATGATAATCTATGATTAATCTAGGACAAAGGTTCGGCACAACATTGTGGGCCGAAGGGCCTGTTCTGTGCTGTATTTTCTATGTTCTATGTTCTATGTGTAGTGTAGTGTCCGGGCTTGGGGTGTCATGTTGTGTGGTGGTATTCAGGGCTGGTGTAATGTGCATTAAAATAGTTTGTTGCGCGCACAGTTGTAGGAGTCCAGCAAAGATCAAAACGTATGTCAGCGATCCTTGCTTCATCTTGTCTTCTTCCGTGTTCCATGTGATCCTGGGGGTGCAAGCATAATATCTGTTATCATCTTCGGTTAATATCTCGTTTTCCTTGTCTTTCTTTCCTTAATCCAATTGCCCATTATGATCGTCACTATGTGTGACTCCCTCATTTTTTTTTGAATAACGTTTTGAGAGACAAGAAATACCAATGTTTAAAGTACAGAGACTCTCGCAGCTTGTGGTCGATGCGGTGAGTGGGCGGACAATTTCTCCGTCCAGACTTTTCTTTACTTGCAACTAGTGGTGGTTGAGGCTCATCTTAACTAGCCGAATTTTAGGGCTGCCAGTTTTATAAAGTTTCTTCGTCCTAGGGTCCAGAGGTAGTTCGCGTGTAGCAGCATATGTGGCAACCAAGTGTGTCAAACGTGTAAATAGCAGGTGGGGAACGACCAGAGGGTCGCGGAAGGTAAAGGGATGAGTGTACCGACTGTGGCAAAAGGCATTCTTTAAACCACAATAAAAGAGCAGAGAAGGGGAAACTAAGACCTGCCAAAGACAGTGTAAAGTGTAAAGAACCATTCCAGAGTATTCAAAGTGACGGGAACATGAGGTGCGTGTGGGCCGCGGCAGGGAAAGAATGGGTGGAATCCTCGGGTAGGACGGTGATCAGTGCCATTGCTCCACTACCCAAGCTTAACTGACCGGATGCATTTGGGGTCCTCAGGTAGGGCGGGGATTAGTGCCGTGACTCTCTACCTGGGTTGCCGAAACAAGCGGAAATAATTTGTAGTCATGTGAGATCCAACAATTGTACCTTTGACGGCCATTGGTCAGGAAATTGCATCTGTGTCTCTGTGAGAAGAGTAACTATGAGTGTATCAAGTAATTGGGTGTCAGGCTGACATCAATTAAAACCATGTGACAAGAAGAAAGGAAGAAGGAAAAAGGCGGGCAGGCTCCATCAGAAATTAGGACATCTTTTAATACTTAGGCGGTGTCTCTTTCTCATCATCTGGACACCTCAGGGTTCTGTACCAAACAGCGTTGTAAAAGGATTACCGAAACGAGAGTCAGTATCATCACCATCTCCTGGTTGCCACACTCGTGTCTGCCGTTTTTGTGCCGTGACAGCGTGGGCCGTCGTAGGATCCGAATCGTCATGTCTTACCAGTCTACAAGAGTATTGCGGTGCCAAAGAGGGGTGTGTTTGTCGTGAGGCGTAGGGGCGGTGGCAGTGAAGGGCAAGTTACTGTCGGCGGGCGGGCGGTGGCTGGGAAAGGGGGGGGTAGGGCTTGTTGTGATTTTGGGGCCTGGGGTGACTGTGGGCAGAGAGATCGTACCATTGGTCAGGGATAGCAATCAATTCGGGAAGGCTGTCGCTGTCGTCGGAGTCAAGCTCAAGGTGAAAGTCTGTACCTGTGGGCGGAGACAAGGTCGGGTCTGTGGGCGTGGACGTGCTGGTATGGCTGGGGAAGGTTGGACTAGGTTGTCGATGGGCGGGGCAGAATCATCTCCTATTGCCAGAGAGATGCGGTGGGAGGGGCTACATTGGATTCCATAGACTTTGAGTTGGTTGATGTGGAACCAACCAGTTTTGACATTGGGGTACATTATCTTGTACACGGAGGGGCTCACTTTGTCCGAAATGGAGTAGGGTCCTGCCAATTTGGGGGAGAGGAAAGAACTGGGGTTGTAGAGGGAAACCATTACTTACTAACTGGCTGTATACTATACGGGGTGGACTGTTTTGTCAAAGCTGGTTTTACTCTACTTTCTTCTAGCGCCTCATCGGAAAGCTGCAGTGAGCTGTGCTGCTTTAATATTCTCTGTGACTTGTTGGACTGCTTTTTCGTTGGTGAGGGCGGTGACTGTGGGGCTTGCCAAATCGAGACCTAATAAATATTCAATTCCCTTCATGGGTCATCCGGTCATGAGAGTGTGGGGGGTGAAACCTGTGGAACTGGAAACGGTGTTCTGAATAAACATAAGGGCAAATGGGAGAACTGTGTCTAGTGTGGCGTTATTCTGTTGCACCATCTTTCTAATGGTCGCTTTTAAAGTGCGATTCATTCTCTCAACAATGCCGCTGGATTGGGGGTGATATGCTCTGGAATTTTTGTTTGATTCCAAAAATTGTTAGAACATTTTGCATGACTCTGCCGGTGAAGTAGGAACCTTGGTCTGACTCAATGCTGCGGGGGAGACCCCAGTGTGTAAATATCTGTTGGGTCAAAATCTTAGCAGTGGCCTTTGCTATATTCGTCTGTGAGGGAAATGCTTCTACCCATTTCGTAAAGGTGTCTATAACAACTAAGGCGTATTTGAAACCATTTCTGGAAGGGGGGAGGGGGCCAATGTAGTCGAGTTGCAAGTTTGTCCAGGGGCCATTAACAGGTCGGGTGTGACGTAATTGTCCTTCCTTTGAGTAATGTTCGGGAGTGTTTTGAGCACAGATAATACAATTCTCTACAGAATGTGTTACATTGGTTTTTAAATTGGGCCACCAACACAAAGGTCTAAAATGGGCAATGGTATTGTCTATCCCCTGATAGCTATGTCCGTTATGAAACTGGTAAATTATCTGGTTTCTGTCCTGGGTGGGGACCACAAAATTCAATTTTTCAAAACTATGCCGTCCTGTACCGTCAGTGAGTCCTTCCATTTATCGTAGGAGGCTGGGAAGTTGCCATCTAAAATCTGTTTGAGAGTGTCATCTGCCTTTTGGGCATCGGCTAGATCCTCAATATTGGTCTGGGAAACCTGGACTGAGTGTATCGGTTCGCTTTCGGGGGGCTGCCAAAAGTGACCATGGCGTGACCCTGCCTTGGCTAGGGTGTCTGCCTTTAGATTACCGGGTGGGGACGAGCGATGATGGCTCCTTACTTTAATAATATCATATCTGCAGTCTGAGGCTGTCCTGAGAATGTGCTTTCACAACGGGGCAGAGGGTAGGGGTTTTCCATTGGCTGAAACGAATCCTCTAGATTCCCACAGGGGCAGGAATTCTGTCAAGTTATTGCATACATATAGACTGTCCGAATGTATGTCTGCGGGAGTTGGGGAAGAATCTGGGTGTTGCACTACATATGCTGTGCCTGCGAGTTCTGCTGCTTGTGAGCCGAGGTGGCCGGGCAATTTTTAAGAGATTTCTTCTAATGCGCGTCCCTGCGCGTCTTCTACATAAATTCCACAACTGGTTATTCTCTTTCCATTTTCTATCGTGGAGGAACCATCCAAATAAATCTTTAAAGCGTTGTCTATGGTCTGGGAATCCTGTGTTTTACTGCCTGCACGTGGGGGTAGTGACCTTGGAATAAAGGGTCCTGTGTGGTGTTGGGCTGCTATGATCTGCCACTCATGTGGGGTCCCTGCATACTGAAGATTGTCTTCTAGAAATGTTTTGGTCTTGGTGCGTTTGACTGTAATGTGGCTTCCTTGTAACAGTAGTGTCCAGCGAGCTGCTCTGATTTGGCTGACTGAACCGTCATTTAATCTACCATCTAACAAGAGTTGCGTTGGGGTGTGCTCAGTTAAGATCATTACCTGGTTAAGGCCTGATGTACGCGAAATACTATACTGCCCAAAAGACTGCGAGCAAGTGCCATTCGCAGGCTGAGAATCCTTGCTCTATGAGGCCAAATCTCTTGAGGCATAGGCTACGAGTCCTAAGCGATCATGTCGTTCTAGCAGGAGTACTGCTGATCGGGTTCGGTCGGTGGTTGTCACTTCGATTGCATAGGGCGAGTGTGAGTCTGGAAGTTGTAAAGCGGGGGCTGTGCCTTGGGCACATTTTAAATCTTCAATGGCGTCTGTGTGCTGTGGAAGCCATTCCCATGGGGCGTTCCTTTTAAGGAGTTCTGAGAGTGGGGCTGCTTTTGTGGCAAAACCATCTATATGGTCCCTACAATATCCTACTAAACCTAGGAATGATCGGAGTGCAGTGACATTGTGGGGCAGGGGCAATTTAACTATTGACTCAGTTTGCTTCTGTTCGATCTCTCTCTTCCCGTGGGTGATAATGGTGCCTAAATAAAAGGACCATTTCTTTTAAGATCTGGGCTTTTTGGGGGTTGACCTTGCATTCAATGGATTGCAAAAGACCTAGTAATTCCGAAAGAAGCTTTACATGCTCTTCTTTTGTGTCTGCCTGCAGGAGTAAGTCGTCCACATACTGTATAAGACATTCGGGTCGGCAAACTTTGGAAAGTCCGTTGGCCAATTGTCGGTGGAAAATGGAGGGGGAGTTGTGGAATCCTTGCGGGAGGCATGTCCACGTGTACTGCTACCCTTGAAATGTAAACGCAAACTTATACTGGACCTCTCTAATTGTTTGGTCTGTACTAATTGTTTGCGGATTAAACCAACAGTCTCCCACTGAGCAAATCCTGTGTTCATAATCCCCTACTGTGAGCGTAGCGGGGGCTCTAGCTGCTTTGGCCATTCTCCATACACATTTATTCACTGGATCAAAGGAAAGATTATGGGAGCTCATACAATCGATTCCTGGAATGTGCTCGGCTGTTTGGAGCAATTCGACGAAAACAACGGGGTGTCTGGTGCTAATGCTCCCTATCTGAATATCTACGGGGGTGTGATATATCCCTGCTGTACGAGTCTGGTAAACCCACTAAGGGTGATGGTGTCTGTGGTGGGCCATTTGTCACGTTGAAACATGGTGGAGGAGTTTAAAGTGGTGTGGGACCCTCGTGTGTCCCAAAGAGATTCGACTGGTTGTAATATTGAATCAACCCTGTGTCTCTACTCACTGACTGTCTCCACTGGAAAGAAGCAGATCATGTGTGTGGTGTCCTTTATATATGGGTTGGTGTAATGCCCCCTGTGGTCGTGTCACCTCCGTGTGCACCGTGAATGTCCATCGGTCGCGTCCTATCTAACTGATCTATTGGTTGAGTGTGTGTGTGATGTTTCTGGTGCTCCCTCTAGTGTCTAGCTAGCCTACATGCATTTACATTGATGCACATTACAACAGAATCCAGCTAAGAAGGTCGTGCAGTGCTGGTCCGAGGAAACAGAAGAGCTCTTACGTGATTGCTTAGAGACAGCAGACTGGTCCATATTTAAGAACTCAGCGACCAACTTAAATAAGTATGCCACCACCGTCACAGACTTCATCAGCAAATGTGTGGACGACTGCGTGCCAAAGGAAGCGGTTCATACGTTCCCCAACCGGAAACCATGGCTCAATCGTGAGATTGACTCTCTGATGAAGGACAGATCTGAGGCGTTCAAGTCAGACAACCCTGCCCTATACAAGAAATCCAGGTACGACCTCCGCAAAGCCATCCGAGATACCAAGAGAGAATATCAAACCAAGCTCGAGTCACAGACAGACTCTTGGTGGTTGTGGCAAGGACTAAACAACATAACGGGCTACAAAGCAGTATCTCCGGCAGCAGCGCACCCCTCCACGGTGAACTCAATGCATTCTATGCTCGGTTCGAGCAGGTAACCAACAATCCGCTGCCGAATGCCCCAGCAGCCAATAACTCACCCATACCCACCATCACAGCTTCCGAAGTCAGATCAGCCTTCCTGAAAGTGAACCCTCGGAAGGCGACGGGCCCGGATGAGATCCCTGGTCGTGCACTCAGAGCCTGCATGGACCAACTGGCAAAGATGTTCGCAGACATCTCTAAGCTGTCCCTACTCCAGTCCGAGGTCCCCACCTGCTTCAACAAGACCACCATCATACCAGTGCCAAAGAAGAACCAGGCAATGTGCCTCAATGACTACTGTCTGGTGGCCCTGACTTCAGTCGTAATGAAGTGCTTCGACAGGTTGATCATGGAGCGCATCACCTCCATACTCCCAGAATGCCTTGATCCACTGCAATTCGCATACCGTCGCAACCGGTCCACAGCAGTCGCCATTTCCCTGGCCTACACACATCCCTAGAGCAACATCAAGCTCCTATTTATTGACTTACAGCTCCGTCTTCAACACCATAATCCCAGCCAAGCTCAGATCAAAGCTCCAAAACCTAGGACTTGGCTCCCCACTCTGCAACTGGATCCTCGATTTTCTGACCAACAGACCACAATTAGTAAGAATGAACAACAACACCTCCTCCACAATAGTCCTCAATACCGGGGCCCCGCAAGGTTCCGTACTTTGCCCCCTACTCTACTCCCTGTACACACATGACTGCGTGGCAAAATTTGGTTCCATCTCTATCTACAAGTTTGTTGATGATACGACCATAGTGGGCCAGACCTCGAATAACGACGAGTCAGAATATAGGAGGGAGATAGAGAACCTAGTGGAGTGGTGTAGCGACAACAATCTCTCCCTCAAAGCCAGCAAAACTAAAGAGCTGGTCATTGACTTCAGGAAGCAAAGTACTGTACACGCCCCTGTCAGCATCAACGGGGCCGAGGTGGAGATGGTTAGCAGTTTCAAATTCCCAGGGGTGCACATCTCCAAAAATCTGTCCTGGTCCACCCACGTCGACGCTACCACCAAGATAGCACAACAGCGCCTATACTTCCTCAGGAAACTAAGGAAATTTGGCATGTCCACATTAACCCTTACCAACTTTTACAGACGCACCATAGAAAGCATCCTATCTGGCTGCATCACAGCCTGGTATGGCAACTGCTCGGCCCAGGACCACAAGAAACTTCAGAGAGTCGTGAACACCGCCCAGTCCATCACACGAACCTGCCTCCCATCCATTGAGTCCATCTATACCTCCCGCTGCCTGGGGAAAGCAGAAAGCATAATCAAAGATCCCTCCCACCCAGCTTACTCACTCTTCCAACTTCTTTCTTGGGCAGGAGATACAGAAGTCTGAGAGCAAGCACGAACAGACTCAAAAACAGCTTCTTTCCCGCTGTTACCAGACTCCTAAATGACCCTCTTATGGACTGACCTCATTAACACTACACCCTGTATGCTTCATCCGATGCCGGTGCTTATGTAGTTACATTGTATACCTTGTGTTGTCCTATTATATATTTTCTTTTATTCCCTTTTCTTCCAATGTATTTAATGATCTGTTGAGCTGCTCACAGAAAAATACTTTTCACTGTACCTCGGTACAAGTGACAATAAACAAATCCAATCCAATCCAATTAACTCTTCCTCCCATAAGGGATGTGCCAGTCTGCAACACTCGGTCGAGGACAATTCTTTGCACTGGAAGATCAACAAGTTTCGGGCAGACCAAAGAGCGTCTTTCACCGAGTTGATGACCTTCCAGCAGCAGTTGATGTTTGTCTCGTTGTGTGTCCCTGGAAATAGTCCGTAGAGCACAGAGTCCTGTGTCACAGAGCTGCTCGGGTTAAACCTTGACAATACCACTGCATCTCTCTCCAGACCTTCTTTGCAAAGGCACATTCCACAAGGAGGTGTATGACCGTCTCATTTCCCCCACAGCCACTCCGAGGGCAGCGTGCATTGGCGCAAAGCCTTCGGGTGTGCATGAAGAATCTGACAGGGAGGGCCCTTCTCACCACCAGCCAAGCTAGGTCTTGGTGCTTGTTTGAAAGTTCTGGTGATGAGGGGTTCTGCCAGATGACTCTGACAGTCTGCTCAGGGAACCATCCAATGTCCTCCACGGTCTCCTTTTCCCTGAGGGCCTCGAGGACATTACGTGCCTTGTGGTCAAAGGTGTTTTTCTTCAAAAACTTTTCCACGAAGGACAGGTGGTACGAGACGGTCCAACTACTCGGAGCGTTCCGCGGCAATGAGGCCAGGCCCATCCTTCGTAACACCGGGGACAGGTAGAACCTCAGTATGTAGTGACACTTGGTGATTGCATACTGGGGGTCCACGCACAGCTTGATGCAGCTGCACACAAAGGTGGCCAACAGGATGAGGGAGGCGTTGGGTACGTTCAGCCCTCCCTTCTCCAGAGGTTTGTACATGGTGTCCCTTCGGACACGGTCCATCTTGGATCTCCAGACAAATTTGAAGATGGCCCGGGTGACTGCTGTGGCATAGGGTCGGGTTATGGGTCAGACCTGCGCCACGTACAGTAACACCGAGAATACCTCACACCTGATGACCAGTGTTTTGCACGCAATGAAGAGGGAGCGTTGCTCCCACCAGCCCAGTTTCTGTCTTACCTTGGCTATGCGCTCCTCCCAGTTTTTGTTGCACGCCCCAGCAGCTCTGAACTATATCCCCAGCACCTTCAGGTAATCTGACCTGACAGTGGAGGGGACAAAGGACCGGTCGGCCCAGTTCCCAAAGAACATGGCCTCGCTCTTGCCACGGTTTACCTTGGCTCCCGAGGCCAGTTCAAACTGGTCGCAGGCATTCAAGAGCCTGCATACAGACGCAGGATCCGAGCAGAAGACGGCGACATCGTCCATGTACAAGGAGGCCTTGACTTGCATGCCTCCACTGCCTGGGATCGTCACTCCTCTTATACCCGGATCCTTCCTGATGGACTCGGCAAAAGGTTCAATGCAGCACACAAACAGGGCAGAGGAGAGAGGGCAGCCCTGCCTGACTCCAGATTTGATCTGGAACTTTTCTGATTCCCACCCATTGATTGAGACTGCGCTATAGATGTTTGTGTAGAGCAGTTTGATCCAATTGTGAATTCCCTCCCCAAACCCCATTTTGGAGAGCACATCCATCATGTAGGTGTGCGATATTCTGTCAAAAGCCTTCTCCTGGTCAAGGCTGATGAGGCAGGTGTCCACCCTCCTGTCCTGCACGTAGACGATCGTATCCCTGAGTAGCGCGAGGCTATCAGAGATCTTCCTGCCGGGTACAGCACAGGTCTGGTCAGGGTGGATCACCGACTCCAGAGCAGACTTGACCCGATTGGCGATGACCTTGGCTAGAATTTTGTAATCCACATTCAACAGTGAAATGGGTCGCCAATTTCAAATTTCTTCCCTTTCCCCCTTCTGTTTGTAGATGAGGGTGATGATGCCTTTCCTCATGGACTCTGACATGCTGCCTTCCAAAAGCATACTCTCGTACACTTCCAGCAGGTCTGGGCCCATCCAGTCCCACAGAGCCGAATACAACTCAACCGGTAAGCCGTCACTTCCAGGAGTTTCACTCGTCTCGAAGGACTTGACGGCCTTTGTCAGCTCATCCAGAGTTAGCGGTTTGTCCAGGTTTTCCAGCTCGCTGTCGCCTAAGACCTCCGTGATAGTCGACAGGAAGGTCTGGGAAAAAGTGCTATCTGTTGGCTTCAGGTCATACAGTCCGTCATAAAAGGATTGGCTGATCCTCAGGATGTCAGACTGTGATGACTTTACAGAGCCATCTTCTTCCTTCAGGCTGCTGATCACAGAGGTCTCTCTGTGCACCTTTTGGAAGAAGAAGCGTGAGCACTTTTCATCCTGCTCCACGGAGCGGACTCTGGAACGGAAGATAACCTTGGAGGCCTCCGAGGTGTAGAGCGAGGCTTGCTGGCTCTTCACCTCTTGGAGATCCTCCTTGACATCCACCCCCATCGACTGCAGCTGGAGCAAATTCTGCATACTTTTCTGGAGCCTGGACATGACCCCTCGTCTCTCTCTCACCCTTTGAACACCCTTGAGGATGAAAAACCTTTTGATATTCCCCTTGATTGCTTCCCACCAGAGATGTGGAGCCTCAAAGAGGGGTTTCACGGTTCTCCAACCTTTGTAATCCCTCCTGAGTTCCTCGAGATTCTCAGGGGTCAGCAGTTTTACATTCAGCTTCCATGTCCCCCTGCCTACCCCCTGGTTTTCCTGCAGGTGGCAGTCGGCCAGTAGGAGGCAGTGGTCAGAGAAGAACACCGGCCTTACATCGATGAACCTGACCGTGAAAGCACGGAACACAAAGAAGAAGTCTATCCTGGAGCGGACGGACCCATCTGGCCGTGACCATGTGTATCTACGCTGCGCTCCGTCTGCAGGGTTGCTGCAGACGTCAAGCAGCTTGGCGTCTTTTACCGTTGCCATCAGGAGTCTGGACGTAGCGTCTAGTTTGCTGTCAGCTCTGCCGGATCGTCCAGCCGCATCGATGATGCAGTTGAAGTCACCGCCCAGAATGACCGACTTGGAGGTGGCCAACAGCAGTGGGAGTTGCTGAAGGACTGCCAGCTGCTCACTTTTTATGGCCGGGGCGTACACATTAATAAGTCTGAGAGGGGTGTATTTGTATTTGACGTCTGCTACGAGGAGGCGCCCGCCCACCACCTCCTTAATGTCGGAGATGGTGAAGTAGCCTCCCCGCAGCAGAATACCCAGGCCAGAGGAGCGGCAGTCATTTCCTCCAGACCAGATGGATGGCCCGTGGGACCACCAGCTCGACCAGCGCCTGTAGTTGCTGAGGTGCGGAATTCCGCACTCCTGCAGGAACAGTCGGTCAGCTTTCACATTTGCTAAATAGTTGAGTGTGGCTACACACTGCGAAGTATCTTTGATGCTCCGCACATTAATGGATGCAATTTTAAAACCCATTATAAAAAGGTAGATTTACCAGTCTCAGAGTTCAGAGTCTATACAGTTGGCTGTTCCAGCTGTTGGATGTTCCCCAGCATGCCGCTGGTGCTCGCAAACTGTTGCACAGTTGCAGGGCTGAGGAAACTGTCCTGGTCCGCACTGGCCCCGTGAACTTGATGCAGATGCATTGGGGGGGGGGGGGGGGGGGGGCTGTAGCCCAGGCATCCGTTGTGGCAGTCAGTAGGTGTTGGGTTGCAGGCCGGTCTTCGCCTGGGTTGTTGCTGCTTGTTAATTTCGGGGGTTGGTCTGTGACCTTGTTTTCGATGTCCGGCGTTTGGTGGCCGTTGGTCATATTGCTGTTCCCATGAGCCAGAGGTTGATTGTCTCGGCGTGTTTTATTTTCTTCCCTGTCTGTGGTCTGGGGGGTCTGTGCATCCCGTTCCACATTGGTGCTTTGCCTCTTTATTTGAGGCCGATTCTTGTCTTGTTTTCCCTCATCGGAGGAGGTGTCAGCGCTAAGTCCGCTGGCTGAAAGGTGTCGCTTTTTGCCACTCACCATCGGGGGGTTCTTCAGTTTGTTTTTTTGTTTCCTCTTTCGTTTGTCCCTGTTCACTGTTTCCCAGGGCTCTTTATTCTTCGTCCCATCCTCTTCCATTGAGTGTTCCTCGTCAGATGAGGTTGGGGTTGAGTTGACAGGGTGTGCTGGGGCCTCCCCTTTTTGTTGAGGGCCCTTCTGTTGCTTTTCCGCATTCTGTGCTGTGGTGTCTTTGTCGATGGAGGGTGTATGAACCACCTCTCTGGCTGCCTTTTTGACTCCGCTGCAGATGATTTGTGCATATGTTGCCCCGCGTTTCGGGCAGGCCCTGTGTAGCGCACAAAGACTCCATGAGACGAATAGAGTGAAGTCGATGAGGCTTTATTAAGCGTGTCTGTTCCCCCGCAGCTCGATAGTAAACTGGCCTGCGGGGGAAGACTCCGGCTTCTTATACTCCGCCTTCAGGGCGGAGCTTGAGGTCAACGGCCAACCAGGACCCGGGATCTGTCAGCCAATGAAATTAGGGCTTCCAGTCCCACATGACCCCCAATACATACTACCACATTCACCCCTTGTCAAAAATGAACCCGGCGGGGTGATGCTTCGTATGGTGGTAAGGGTTTACAGGGCTGGTCCTGGGAGGATAAAACATTCACATGGCAATGCAGTATTGGACAATTTTGTCCTGTTGCAACTATTTACAGAGGGTATAGGAAAGAAAAGCAAAATGTTCTTTGAACAGTCCATCTTTGTTTTACATCGACGCCACAAGTCGGTCGGGCGGTCTGGTCGTCCGTGTCGATCGCCTCGGCCCCGGCGGTGGTGGTGGTGCTTGTACCAGTGTTGTCGCCTCCAGGAGCCGTACGGTTTCAGCTGTCGGTGCAAAGGGGAGGGGGACCGATCCTCCTGGGAAGGGGGCGGTTGCGGGGTGCGGCGGTGGCAGGAAGGGGGGGGTTGGGTTGATGGTGTTGGGGCGGTGTGCGTGTTGCCGGTGGGCGCCAGATCCCGCAGGGAGACCGTGTCCTGTCGGCCGTCGGGGTACTCCACGTAGGCGTACTGGGGGTTTGCGTGGAGGAGGTGAACCCTTTCGACCAATGGGTCCGCCTTATGTGCCCGCAAATGCTTTCGGAGCAGGATGGGTCCTGGGGCCGCCAGCCAGGTCGGCAGCGACGTTCCAGAGGAGGACCTCCTAGGGAAGACAAGGAGACGCTCGTGAGGCGTTTGATTAGTGCTCGTACATAATAACGACCGGATGGAATGGAGAGCATCCGGGAGGACCTCCTGCCACCGTGAAACTGGGAGATCCCTGGACCGTAGGGCCAGTAGGACGGCCTGCCAGACCGCGCCGTTCTCCCTTTCTACTTGCCCGTTCCCCGGGGGTTGTAGCTGGTCGTCCTGCTTGAGGCTATGCCCTTGCTGAGCAGGAACTGGCGCAGCTCGTCACTCATGAAAGAGGACCCCCTGTCGCTGTGGACGTATGCGGGGTAACCGAACAGTGTGAAGATGCTGTTCAGGGCTTTAATGACTGTGGCCGCGGTCATGTCAGAGCAGGGAATGGCAAAAGGGAAGCGGGAGTATTCGTCCACTACATTAAGAAAATATGCGTTGCGGTCGGTGGAGGGGAGGGGCCCTTTGAAATCGAGACTAAGGCGTTCAAAGGGGCAGGAAGCCTTAATCAGGTGCGCACCATCTGACCTGAAAAAATGCGGTTTGCATTCCGCGCAGATGTGGCAGTCCCTTGTGACTGTACAGACCTCCTCTAAGGAGTATGGGAGATTGCGGGACTTGGTGAAGTGGTAAAACCGAGTGACCCCCGGGTGGCAGAGGTCCTCGTGGAGGGTTTGGAGGCGGTTAATTTGTGCGTTGGCACATGTGCCGCGGGATAGGGCATCGGACGGCTCGTTCAGCTTTCCGGGACGGTACAAGATCTCATAGTTGAAGGTGGAGAGCTCGATCCTCCACCTTAAGATCTTGTCATTTTTAATTTTGCCCCGCTGTGCATTATCGAACATGAAAGCTACCGACCGTTGGTCAGTGAGGAGAGTGAATCTCCTGCCGGCCAGGTAATGCCTCCAATGTCGCACAGCTTCCACTACGGCTTGGGCTTCCTTTTCCACTGAGGAGTGGCGGATTTCTGAGGCGTGGAGGGTTCGGGAGAAAAAGGCCACGGGTCTGCCCGCTTGGTTAAGGGTGGCCGCTAGAGCTACGTCGGAGGCGTCGCTCTCGACCTGGAAGGGGAGGGACTCGTCGATGGCGCGCATCGTGGCCTTTGCGATATCCGCTTTGATGCGGCTGAAGGACTGGCAAGCCTCTATCGACAGAGGGAAGGTCGTGGTCTGTATTAGGGGGCGGGCCTTGTCTGCGTACTGGGGGACCCACTGGGCGTAGTACGAAAAGAACCCCAAGCAGCGTTTCAGGGCTTTTGGGCAGTGCGGGAGGGGAAATTCCATGAGTGCGCGCATACGTTCGGGGTCGGGGCCTATTATCCCATTGCGTACTATGTAGCCCAGAATGGCTAGCCGGTCGGTGCTAAAAACACACTTGTCCTCGTTGTACGTGAGGTTCAAGGCTTTGGCGGTCTGGAGGAATTTTTGGAGGTTGGCGTCGTGGTCCTGCTGATCGTGGCCGCAGATGATTACATTGTCGAGATACGGGAACGTGGCCCGCAACCCATGTTGATCAACCATTCGGTCCATCTCCCGTTGGAAGACCGAGACCCCGTTTGTGACGCCAAAAGGGACCCGTAGGAAATGGTATAATCGCCCGTCTGCCTCGAAGGCTGTGTACTTGCGGTCACTTGGGCGGATGGGGAGCTGATGGTAGGCGGACTTGAGGTCCACGGTGGAGAAGACTTTATATTGGGCAATCCGATTGATCATGTCGGATATGCGGGGGAGAGGGTACGCGTCTAGTTGTGTGTACCTGTTGATGGTCTGGCTATAGTCAATGACCACCCTTTGTTTCTCCCCTGTCTTCACTACTACCACCTGCGCTTTCCAGGGACAATTGCTGGCCTGGATTATGCCCTCCTTTAGTAGCCGCTGGACTTCAGACCGAATGAAGGTCCGGTCCTGGGCGCTGTACCGTCTGCTCCTAGTGGCGACGGGTTTGCAATCCGGGGTGAGGTTCGCAAACAAGGACGGGGGTTGCACTTTGAGGGTTGCGAGGCCGCAGATAGTGAGTGGGGGTATGGGGCCGCTGAATTTGAACGTAAGGCTCTGTAGATTACATTGGAAATCTAATCCCAGCAAGGTGGGGGCACAGAGTTGGGGAAGGAGGTTAAGTTTGTAGTTTTTGAACTCCCTCCCCTGCACCGTAAGGGTAACTATGCAGAATCCCTGGATCTGTACGGAGTGGGATCCTGCAGCTAGGCAAATCTTTTGTGCGCTGGGATAGGTGGTCAAGGAACAGCGTCTTACCGTGTCAGGGTGTATAAAGCTTTCCGCGCTCCCGGAGTCGACTAGGCATGGCGTCTCGTGGCCGTTAATTAGGACCGTTGTCGTCGTCGTCTGGAATGTCCGGGGCCGAGCCTGATCGAGCGTAATCGAAGCGAGCCGTGGTTGTAGTAGTGGAGTGGGGTCCGTTGTTGCCGTCCAAGATGGCGTCGGGGATGGACAAAATGGCCGCCCCCATACATCGCACGTGGCTGGGGGTTCACAAGATAGCGGCGGGGGTGGACAAAATGGCCGCCCCCATGCGTCGTACAGGTCTAGGGCGGTCCAAGATGGTGGCGCCCCTCCTCCCCTCGTGGTGGTCGGGACCCAAAATGGCGGCGTCTGCGGGTCGCACATCGGCGCCCCTCCTCCCCTCGTGGTGGTCGGGACCCAAAATGGCGGCGTCTGCGTGTCGCACATGGTGTGCTGGGGGGGGGGCTGGGGAGCACTAGGACCGCGAGCGCTAGGACCGCGCGGAGCTCCCTCCCCGCGAGCGCTAGGACCGCGAGCGCTAGGACCGCGCGGAGCTCCCTCACCGGGGACAGCGGTGGTCGGGGCCCAAGTTGGCGGCGCCGGCGGGTCAGGCGTGGGGCTGCGAGCGCAGGGACCGCGAGGAGCTCCCTCACCGGGGACAGCGGTGGTCGGGGTCCAAGTAGGTGGCGCCGGCGGGTCAGGCGTGGGGCGCGGGACGGGGGTTAGGGTGGCGTTAGGGACGCGAAAAACTCCCTCCGCTCCGTGGAGAGTGTTGGCCGGGACCCAAAGCGGTAGCGCCGGTGGCGGGTCATACATGGGCTGCGGGGAGGGGGGTTGGGGAGTGTAGGCGGCGTGCAGGGCTCCCAGTTCTCCCGGGACCGCGGTGGTCGGGACCCAGAGCGGCTGCGCCTTTGGGTCGTACATGGCGTGCTGGGGGGGTTGGGGCGCATAGACTGCTTGCAGGGCTCCCTGTGCTCCCGGGACGGCGGCGACCTCGCGGGACCGGCACACAACCGCATAATGGCCCTTTTTCCCGCAGCTTTTGCAGATGGCTGCGCGGGCCGGGCAGCGCTGTCGGGGGTGTTTCGCCTGGCCGCAGAAATAACAGCGTGATTGAGCTTGAGGTCAACGGCCAACCAGGACCCGGGATCTGTCAGCCAATGACATTAGGGCTTCCAGTCCCACATGACCCCCAATACATACTACCACACCCTGTAAAGATGGCCGGCCTCCCCACACAGGTTGCAGCACTTGTCTTCCTTGCAGTCCTTAGTCATGTGTCCCTCCTGCCTGCAGTTTTTGCAGAAGGTCACACTGCAGTTTGCAGCAACATGCCCCGTTTTGCCACAGGTGTGGCATACTCGTGGCTGTCCCACGTAGTAGAGGTAGCCACGATTTCCTCCAATGGCGAAACTGGAGGTGGGATGCAGGTGGTTCCGTCGCCATCTGTTCTCAGTCACCTTGATCTGGTGCTCACTTGTCCAGATGCCAAAGGTGTCTTTCAGTTGCACGCTGTTACTTTTCAGCTCAGCTTACCTGGCGAGGAACGTGAGCACTTCAGACACGGGGACGTGGGGGTTGTACGTGTGCAGTCTAACAACCTGGTTTTGCTGCGACGGTAGCGTAAACAGAGGCTCCGCAGTCAGGATAGGCAGGGGACTCTGGTTACCATTTTCTTTGAACACGTTCAAGAATTTGATGCACGCTGCGGCACTCTTGAAGGTGACATCAAAATATCCATTATTGGGGAAGTTTTGCAAGCAGAAGTTATCTGTTGCTTGAAACCCACAGCACTCGTGCAGCACCCGCTTCACGAAGAAGTTTCGGTCCACAGGTGACTCCCCTTCCGCCTTCTTCGCTGTGACTCGGACAGTGTTTTGCACTCCCCAGCCTGGTAGTCGGGATGCAGCTGCAGCCATAGCTCACACGTTGAGTCTAAACTGTATCGGCGTTAGGCCTAAACCAGAGGCTTAGACCAGCATGTAGATCCACCAATAGCAGCCGAGCTCTAAACGTTTCCTCTTCGACGACTTCAATCCCTCCGTGTTCTCCAATCCACGATCGACATCGAAATCCTCAGCTTCCCTTGATCAAATATACACTTGATCTTAGCCAAAAGGTCTCTGAGACAAAGGGGATGAATCCGAGAGCCTTAGGTACCTCGGGAATCTACACATTAGAGTGAGACTAACTGTCTCGCTCTAATCTGCAGATTTGCCAAAAAGCCACAATGGGCGGGATTTAGATCGCAACATCTTACAAGGTCACTTTCGATCCCGGGAGTGGGTCTCTCTCCTGGTTTTTATCGTCCATACTGCACCGTGGCGATTTGCTTTTTGGACCATTGGATTGCGCCCATTAGAACAGATGATCAAAAAATTGGTAAAAGGGATAGTTTTTAGGGGGGGTTTTAAAGGAGGAGAGAAAAGGAGAGATGGAAAGTGTAGTAGCTAGCCCCTTTGAGGCATGTTCTCTGAGTGAGTGGCCATTTAACTCTCTCCAATCAGGGACAGAAGCTGGGAATTCACTGGCATGTATTGGGACTTGTCCCAGCAGTTGAACCCCAGAACTGAGTACGGAAAGACCATTTGAAAGCACAGTTGCTTATAGTTAGAATAAATTGTTGTTTATAAGTTAATCGGTGGAGCCAATTCTTGAACTTATTACATTGGCGACAAGGTAAAGACCAGCAACTCATTTTGCAAGAATCTGTGGGAAAGGTCCAATGGCAAGAGTTGCAGAACAAGTCCGGACAAGTCCAGCCTGCATGGAAGAGAACAATCAAAATGCCTCTTTTTGGAAAACTAAAGCCATCCAATCTTGCTACAGAAGACTGGGTACAGTGTGTGGAACGCTTAAAATTATTTTTCCATGTGAACGAAATAGAGGGGGAGGAGAAGCAGAGAGTAATTTTGTTAATTATTGTGGGGCACAGGCAGACAGTCGATTCGAAGCTCAATGTATCCAGATGCCCCAATACCAAAACATTCGCAGAGATCATAGAGTTACTCAAAGGTCACTACCACCCCAAACCCCCATTAATTTTACAGTGTTACAAGTTTAATTCGACCAGAAGAGACCCAAGAAAAACCATTGCAGCCTTCATGTGGAGGCTGAAGAAGATACCAGGGCGTGGCAGTTTTGAGACTACATTCTACATTAAATGAGATGCTGAGAAATTATTTAGTATGCATCATTAATGATTTTTGATGGAATTAGAAGTAGATTTTAAAAAGCGGCTGGAGGATTGCTTTGGCCATGGAGAGCCTGGAGAAGGGCGCCCAGGAGTTACAAAGCGCTCTGAGCAGTGCCGTCCACCAGGCTGAGGAAGGAACCAGAACCACAATTCATTTAAATGTACAAGAGCATTCGAGATAGAGGATCCAGTGTTTGTGAAGAATTTCAGTAATGGGCAAAATTGAGTTCCGGGAGTTTCTGGAGAGCAGTTCTGGTGTCCTATGAGGTTAAAGTACAGAACAAGATTTTAAAGAAGCCTGCAGACAACTTGCATGGGCGGGAACCGCCCCAAGAGCCAATTGTGACCTGATCCAATTGTGCCAGCAGGAAAGGGTCGTGGGTTGTCCAAGGAGTGAATTATCGGACCAGTGAGTAACAGACCAGAGTGTTATCCTCCAGGAAACAGTGGAAACAGAAGAAGGTGAATCATCAGTACAAGGAGCGAGTCCTTGTGAAATAAAGCCAACAGTAAACATCTCAATAGGAGAACCTCAGTCACTGGAGTTATGTTGCTCGATGAGAAAGAACAAGTCACCGGACAGATTGAGTTATTGATGGACTAGTGTAAAAGAATTCATGATTGTTACTGTTTTGGCAATGTGAAACGAAATTAGGTGAAGCCCGAATGCTTGAAACTCCAGATGACTCACATCAGCAAATGCACACCAGCAGTGCTGGGACTAAACTCCGAATGACCTATTAAGGAATTCTCAAAGGTGATATAATGGGACACCTTTGAGCTCCAACATGTTATAATGATGGAGTGTGCCCACAGAGAGACTGCGGCAGCTTCATTACCACTATAGTCTGCAAAATGCTTTACCAAAGAAGAGTTTTGCCACAGTGGAGAGATGTCAAGTGGGGAATCCTGACATTTCTTGGAAAAATCACCGGAACTGGGAAAACAAATTAAGGGTCATGTCCTCCATCATGCCATTGAGTAGTTCAGTGGCCAACAGTGGCACGGGAAAAATCCCAGGAACAGTTCACTTGCCTGAATTCAGTGAAGAGATAGTACATGGAGGAGAAAGGTAAACATACCTCAAAGATAAGCGTTCTCATAAAATCAAACCTCTTCCAGAGAAAACTTAAGGTGAATGTTATGGAAAAGTGGATTTTCTGCTTCTTCTCGAATTTATGAATCAATTAGCTGCCGTAATAATGTTGTGATTGTTTACACTTTGACGTCTGTGCGATTAGATGGCTCATAACAATTTAATTGGCCTTCAGTCTACTTTCCACTGATGGTAAACTTAAAAAGTCCATTTTAGCTTTCTCCCCCTCTTCGTAACTCTCTACCTCAACTTCCAGCTGATTGCACGCGAGGTGGGGATTGACAACAGCCATTCCTGTGTCATTCCATTTGTGGGTGAACTGTTGAGCTGAATTGGCTGGTGAGGTTGTAAAAAAAATCAGAACAGGCCTTCCTCCCATGAGGACAGGACCAAAAGCAGTAGGCAACCGTGTTGAGAATTGGCATTGTTGTATTATGTTGCTTCGTGTAGCATAAGCTGCTTCCTTGATGTATGCTTTGACAAAGGAAGCTCTAGGCTATGAAATGAGTTCAACGTGTTTATTGAACTATTAACACAGTTCTTAAATGAGTTTGACTCTCTGCTAATCTAACTGTTGTAACTCAGTCTATCTTTACCAGCCTGCTCTAAGCCACGTGCTGGGTGTGATGCTGTTGATCAACCCTGATGTACTCTCTAGATGTCTGTCTGTGGAAAGAGGCAGAGCATGTGTACCCTGTCCTTTTATATGGGTTGTGTAATGCCCCCGTGTGGTAATGCCACCTCTGGGTGTCCTGATTACCCATTGGTTGTGTCCTGTTGTAATGATCCATTGGCTGTATGTCTGCATGTCATGACATCTCTGGTGCTCCCTCTAGTGGTTACTTAGTTGTAGTGTATTTACATTAACCCCTTGTCACCACAGGCATGAAACTAGATCATTTCTGTGACTCGTAATGTTGGACTCAAGTGACTGGCTCAGGATTGGAATAGCCAGACCCCATAGAACAGGACTCCATCTTGCCCTCTGGGCATGACAATGGAATATCGCTTAAAAAGGAAATGAGTAAATAAAAACGATACAGAGAAAAAGTAGAGAAAATAATGTCTTTATGGATACCTACAAAAAGATAGTCAAATAAAATCTGTATTTACATATTTTTCTACCAAATATGAAATAAATATAGTAATCTTTATCATCTTCATTCTGATGTGGGTTTATTTATATAAAACATGAAATCCTAAATCACTGATGGATGTGATACAGATTAATAGACACAGGCCATCCAGTCAGTCTTCTCAGTTAAGATTGCTTCCCACTTGAGATCAAATAAATAATCAAAGTACTTAAAGTACTGAATGGCGCCAAAGCACAAGTACAATATTGCTGAACAAGTAAATATTTAGTGATAAGAACCGTTAAATCACTCCTTTGTATCAGGTTGTTCTCTCTATCACTAACTTGCAATCTGCTGATTCAGAAATAACAGTGGATTTGATAAATTATATTTTACCTCAACCCCAATAATACAGTGTAAGAAGGATACAGAAAGATCTAGGTGAGTCAGTCTGTGCATACACAGGAAATGTAGTTAAAACTACTTGCATAATGTGAGCAATTAGAAGACCTATCAGCTCAAGTCTACTTGAGTGCATTATGGTGCAAATTTGCAGTCATTGCCTGGATTACCTTTAGAATAGAATCTGAAGCAGAAAGCATAACTTCAGATCTTCTGTTTATTTCAAACAGCAGAATATGTGCACAAAACCTTACAAAAGGCATTGTTTAGTCCAGTGTGTAACAATATGATAGAACTCTACAAGGTTTGCGCACACTTTCAATTTTTGTAAGCAGGGTTACTGTCAGCACTTTGGGAAAATGCAAAGGTTTTAGAGAATGTGCAAATTAAATTGATAACAATAGTTCCAGGGATGAGGGACTCCAATTTTGAGGATAGATTGGAGAAGCTGGGCTTGTTCTCCTTGGAGAAGGGAAGGTTGAGAGGAATTTTGACTGAAGTGTAGAAGTACTAGATTGCAATAACTGGCGTCAAGGGACTAACAACAACAGAGATTTATTGATTATACTGAGCAGCTCTTACATGCTGTATGTCTGCCCCGTGCCCAGTGGGGAGCTCTGGTACTCCCGAAACGTGCCCCCTTTGGACCTGCGCCATCCCAGTGTCCTTTGGGTAATGTGTTGAGAACAAATGGATGCAAAATTAAGTTGATTGGCAATAGAGCCAAAGGCGACATGAGGAAAAATATTTTTATACGTGTGTGGTTAACATCCGGAATCCACTTCCTGAGCGAGTGATGGAGGCATTTCAATTGTGGTTTACAAAAGTGAATTAGTTAAGAACCAAAAGGTAAAAGACGGATTCAGGGGCACAGCAGAGGAATGTGACTAGCGGAATTGCTCTTGATGAGAGCTGACATTAATATTATGCTAATTATATTGTTAGGATACACAGGTGAAGATCTTTGAACACATATAAATAGAGGATATCCTTCGATTGACAGTACCCATTTGTTGCACTGAAAGAGTTAATGTCAGTTGTGACTCAGGTGGTAGCTTTTTCCCCGACGTCACAAGGTTCTGGCTTCCTGCCCCACTCCTGGGTTTGAGAGCAAAAATTCAGGTTGCTATTCCGATAAAATGCTGAAGACGTTCCGCAAACTTTCAGATGAGATGCCAAAGGCCCCATCTGCCTGCTTGGGTGGGTGTAAAAGATCCTCTCAGTAGAGGATAGCTGCGGCACTGGTTGTGCAGGAGGAGAGATGTTAGACTGAACAAAGTCAATAAACTGTCTGGATAAAGAAAAAGCTCTGTGCCTTGGTTTCTGCTTCATCAACCAGCTTGGATCCGATAAACAGCTGAATGGTCTCCCTTTCTGCTGTAACAATTCTATGATTCTATTTTATAATTTAGCAGTCGTCAACCTATGAAGGCTACTCTGCACATATAGCACGACTTCTGTTTGTGTGGAAGGTACTTCTCTGCGCACCGTCATAGTCAAGATTTGCAATGCCAAGTTAGACTCTTTTTAAAACAATTTATATTACGTGTGTATGCGCCTTGTTCTGTTGAGGGACTCTGTGCCCATATCTCATGAACATGTTTTGGAAATCCAATTTATTTTTGGGACTGAAACTTAGTTCCTCATGAACTTACTTTAACCTACTTTGAACATTTTAAGGTTGTTCCAAATGGATGTTCTGCCAATGCTGTTTAAAGTGACCTTCATAAAAGTAGCCAAGATGAAGTATGAGGTCTAGTAGAATGTTTTGTTACCTTACCCAATCATTTCTGCTTGGGAGTTAGTAACAATACAGATCACATTCAATTAGACATTTTCCTTTGGAAATTCTGGCTGAAATAGTAATTCCCAACGAGACACAAAGTTCATGCACACTTAGTGCTGTTTACTTAACAGGACAAAACTTTTTGGCATTTATATTACAAAACCGATATTGCAACCCAAATCTCTTAAGGATTACAAACAGCTAATTCTAGTTCCCCAAGGGAATACACATGCAAATGCTGGATGTGAATAGTATCCATTTTTTTAAAAATGCATCCAGCTATGCATCACTGGCTTTGCATTCTTTCTAGTTCAAAGTGTTTGCATGGAAAATTACACTATTGATAGCTTTTCTTTCAACTAGATACATTTTTGAGCTGCAAAGATTGGTCGTCGACCAGCAACTTTTCAAACGGTATAGTGGTTAGCAACTTGAATCCCTTTCAAAGGTGATTTGTTATGTTGTAGGTGTAACATAAGCGGCTTCCTTGTGATGCACTTGACAAAGGAAGGTTCAGGCGTGGAGATAACTTCAACACGTTTATTAAACTATTTACACTTCTATTACTCGGGTTTGACACTACTGTTAATCCTACTATAGCTACCCAGATTGACTAACTGCAATCCACGTGGTGGGTGTAATATTGAATCAGCCCTGTGTCTGTACTCACTGACTGTCTCCACTGGAAAGAGGCAGATCATGTGTGTGGTGTCCTTTATATATGGGTTGGTGTAATGCCCCCCTGTGGTCGTGTCACCTCCGTGTGTATCGTGAATGTCCATTGGTCCTGTCCTATCTAACTGATCTATTGGTTGAGTGTGTGTGTGTGATGTCTTTGGTGCTCCCTCTAGTGTCTAGCTAGCCTACATGCATTTACATTGATGCACATCACCACATCCCCCCTTTGTTATATGTTACATATTTTCCGCACACTTTGAGAAAATTGAACAAAAAACAGCTAGATAGGTTAAGGTATATACAAGTCAAGGGAACAATGATTAAACAATAAGTCCAAATCATTCGTGTGAGTCCAAAAACCATCAATCATCATGGTCAAATGTCTCTCTTGGTTATGAACGTCATCAACGTCCCTGTGCCACAGGAATCAAGAAGTGGTCAAATCACTTTGCTGTCGGATTTCGAGTCCCTTTCTTTGTGCGATGTTTGTGATGGTGCTGTTGGATGGCATCTTGTAGCTGATAAGGTGTTGACGTTGAAGAGGTACCATCAACAGTATAATTCGAGGTCATGGATATGCCACATGTTGAAGTTGGATAAGACTGTACATACTGGTTCTGGCCACGTGCTGTGCTGGAAGGGTGATCCTGCTGAGAACCGTTGAAGCTTGTCGAATTGGAAACAGAATTGCTGCTCTCATAAATACCTGGTGATGGTGTGAAACTAGAACCTTGTATCTGATAGGAATATGCCGTCTGGCCAGGCTGGGGTGCAGCAAATCCTGGGCTGTAACTAAGGCATCCAATCTGTAGTGCAGATTGCGCTTGCGGTAGTCTTCGTTCGGTCTTGATTCCATTAGTGGGCAATCCGTAGTGCTGGCCTGTTTGAGAATATGCTGCATAGACTGCTGGCTGCTGCATGCCTGAATGCTGGGTTTGTCCAGCATGAGCTGTCATTGGCTGCACTGCTGGTGTGGAAGAAATGTGTGGATATAGCTGTGGTGAATATTGGTGTATTCCTCTTGCACTGTAGCCGCTGCTTGTTATTACTGAACCAGTGTAATTGTTAAGTTATCCATCTCCTGTCGTTGTGGCATCTGCCGTCACTCTGAGCGTGCCATCACTGAGGTTGCGGCACTCCCTGTCTGGAGTACAGTCCGGCTTACGTGAATCAGAGTCGGCATTTGGTTGCTCCCCATCTGGAGTCTGGTCTGTTTTAACTGAGTCAGTGTTGGTTTGCTGATGCTCCCCGTCCGGAGTCTTAGCAGGTTCACTGGAGTCAGCTGAGATTTCTTGATGCTGCACGTCTGGAGTCAGAACATGCAGGAATGCATTGACTTGTGGAGGGGTTCGAGCGAATGAGGGTGGAAGTATCGTGGTGTTACCGGAGTAACCAGTGGTCTCACAGTGATCGTCGAGTGCCTCTGTACACACTAGCAGAGGTCTGTCACTTTGCACATCTTGCATGGGAAGTGGGATGCTGTCGTCACTCGTCTCACATACCGTGGGTAGATCCTCAGTAGCTGCTTGTTGTTCACTTGGGTTGGGTAAATTGTCAGAGTCTTCATTTGATGGTGCAAACAATGTGGGTGGACTGTCATTGTCTTGCTGTTGTCCTTCATTTGGGCTTGGACTGTCATCGTCGCTTTGTTCTTTACTGTAGCACGATAGACCGTCATGGTCGTCCTGCTGTGCACTGGAGAGAGGTAGACTGTCATAGTCTTCTTGCTGTTTACTTGAGCATGGCAGACTTGCATCGTCTGCCGCGAGTTGGTCAGAGGAGTTTGCGAGGCCCTCATGGTTTTATTCCTGCAAGCACTGCGCGTCGGAGTCTTGCATTGCTTCTATCATGGAGGCTGTCCACGGGCTCGCTGCGGAGGCTTGTGACACTGGAGTCACGTCTTGTGTGTGCAAGGACTGCGCTCTGGAGTCTTGCATTTCTTCTATCGTGGAGTCTGTCTACGAGCTCGCTGTGGAGGCTTGTGACACCGGAGTCACTTCTTGTTCGTGCAACGACTGCGGTGTGGAGTCTTGCATGTCTTCTTTCATAGAGTCGGGAACCCTGAGCAGTGCGTGGACCACGCTCTGTGTGGCATCAGGCCGCTCTCTGTGGGCTTGTACCGCTCTCTGTCTCTTGGCTTCAGGCTGCAGCATCATTCTGCTCTCACGAGTTGTGATGTGATATCTGCTTGGTTGAAGATCCTCAAATCCAAGAACGAATCCGTGTCTGCGTCGGATTCAATACGGGGGTCGCCAATGTGCAACACGTCTAGTTGCGGTTCAGATTTCGTACTGGCGTAGCCTCCCAAGGTGAAAGGTTCGTCCGAGTCGTAGTCTTCTAGGACCATATCATCACTGTTTGCGTTGGAGCTGGCAGTGGGCTCGTGAGGTCCAGAGAAAATGGAAAGGTCGGTGCCAAAGTATTTAAGGTCGGAATCATCGGTTTGGGCATAGGTAACTGCTTGTTGCAGGGTTCTTCGGAGGTTAATTTCATTTCCTGGTTCAATTTGAGGCATTGTGCTGTCATTCCAGGTGAAGGAAGGTCGTTTTACAGCTTTAAAAGATTTTTTCTTTGATTTGGAAGGTTTCCCCTTTATATGGGTGTGGTCCGGGGCCTCTGATGTCATGATGCATGTGACGTAGCACGTAGGAAGCGATTGCACATGCACAGATCGCGGTTCTTTTACCGGGGGCCGTTTTTGTGATTGTGCATGTGCGGCGTCTCGCAACTGCGCAAGTGCAGTCCCTTTAGAAAGATGGCCGCCGATCAAAACTGTTCTCTGCTCCGGGATCTCGGCCTCGTGGTGAGTACTGCCGCTTCTCTTACCTTTTCTTGCTGGTTGGAGTGTGTTTTCCTCACAGTATTTGCCGAATTTGTCCAGGACTGCCTGGAAGTCACTCCTGTTTTGCCCCTTGGAGAACTTGAATTTTTAAAAGATTTCTTCTGCTCTGGCACCGGCAATGGCGAGGAGAAGCTCTGTCTTTTCAGGATCAGCCACTTCTTCTAGTTCGGCTGCCACCAGGAAGATTTCAAACATTTGCCGGAATACCCGCCAGTTTTCACGGAGATTGCCGTGGCACTGGAGCCGCTGCGGAACCCGGATCTCGAACATCTTGCCTGGGTATCGTTGCTGGTTGTCACTGGATGCTGAGGTATGGCTTTGTGGATTGAAACAATTCACTCCTGGTATCATGATTTGTTATGTTGTAGGTGTAACATAAGCGGCTTCCTTGTGGTACACTTGACAAAGGAAGGTTCAGACGTGGAGATAACTTCAACACGTTTATTAAACTATTTACACTTCTATTACCCAGGTTCGACACTACTGCTAATCCTACTATAGCTACTCAGACTGACTAACCAGTTGCTGCAATTCACGTGGTGGGTGTAATATTGAATCAACCCTGTGTCTGTACTCACTGGCTGTCTCCACTGGAAAGAGGCAGATCATGTGTGTGGTGTCCTTTATATGTGGGTTGGTGTAATTCCCTCCTGTGGCCGTGTCACCTCCATGTGTATCGTGAATGTCCATTGGTCCTGTCCTATCTAACTGATCTATTGGCTGAGTGTGTGTGTGTGTAATGTCTTTGGTGCTCCCTCTAGTGTTTGGCTAGCCTACATGCATTTACATTGATGCACATCATCACAAAAGGGATTGGGATAAATCAGATTTTAAACTGAATGGCAAGGAAAGTGAGCGGTGGAGATGTCGGGTGGGGCCAACCGATAAGGAAGTGAAGGAGTTAAAGCAAAAGGTACAAAATGAGTGAAAGGTGAACGGGTACGAAAGGAACTGAAAATAATGTGGGAGGTAATAATATAATGCCCATTAAAAATAAAGCAGGAGCAATAAACACATTGGATTGCCTGTATGGCAGCAGACAGACAATCTGCAACAAAGCAGGAAGACTGAAGGCAATGATCTGAGGTTAAGAAAGAGATGTAATGGGGATAATGGAAACAGGACAAAACTGACTGTTAAACTTATTTATAAGTTTATAAGTTCATAAGATATAGGAGCAGAATTAGGCCATTCGGCCCATCAGGCCTGGTCCGCAATTCTATCATGGCTGATATGTTCTTCATCTGCTACCTACAATGTCACAGACCAAGAGCTGAATTGCAAAATCAGCTAGAGCATCTCCTCCCGAGAACACATGACCGAGGAGCTGGAGTAGGCAATTTAGCCTCTCGAGCCTAACACCCTCAATGTATCATGGCTGATCCCATCCTGGCCTCAACTCCACCATCCTGCCCGTCCTCCTTAACCCTTCAACTCATTACTAATTAAATATCTGTCTAACTCCTCCTTAAATTTACTCACTGTCCCTGCATCCACTGCACTCTGGGGTAGCAAATTCCACAGATTCACTACCCTTTGGGAGAAGTACTTTTTCCTCAAATCTGTTTTAAATTTGCGACCTCTTATTCTAAGATTATGACCTCTCGTTTTAGAATTCCCCACAAGAGGAAGCATCAACTCCACATCTACTTTATCCATGCCTTTTAGCATATTGTATACCTCAAATTGATCTCCCCTCAATCTTCTAAACTCTAGAGAGTATAGGCTTAAACTTCAATCTTTCCTCATATGACAAACCCCTCATCTCGGGATTCAATCTAGTGAACCTCCTCTGAACTGCATCCAATGCCACTACATCTTTCCTCAAAGCAGGGGACCAAAACTGTGCACAATACTCCAGGTGCAGTCTTACCAATGCCTTGTACAGTTGCAACAACACTTCCTTACCTTTATACTCAATTCCTTTTGCTATAAATGCCAACATTTATAAATGACGGGGCAGGAAAAAGGGATGGTGGAGTAGCTGTGTTAATCATAAATAACATAAATCTAAAATGCATCTGTCGAGATAAAGGATAGGAAAGGGTCAGCCACATAATTAGGGATCTACTATGGACCATCGAAAAAGATCTTGTGGTGTGGTGCAACAGTTAGAGTACTTGCCTCTGAGTTAGGACTTGATGGCCAAGGACGGTGTGTTCATAACATGGCCAAACAGGTTGGAAACCCATCCAACACACACCAATGGCAGATGGTAAGAGCTGGAGAAATCTCTGCTCTGCCAAGTGATTGAAATAATTTTGGAGACTCCACCAGCATTATCCATAGCCCCAGATACATCATGCATCTAAAAGTGCACGTTGCCACAGCAACTTAGCTTAAAGTGGAGAATCCGCGAGGGTTAAGCGAAAACGTACATCTGGACAGATATGCCAAACAGTAGGTTATTGTTTACAGTACAATTCACAGCTGATGCTGCCTAAATTGATCTTCTTGAAGACAACCAAGAAGAGAATTAGTGGGACATCTGCTACCATGGCAGTTGGTCACCCTGCTCCAGAAAGCCAGACCATTGGATATATTCAAAGATAAATAAGGCAAAGTTTTGATCTACAATGAAGCCAGGCTGTTAGGGCACAAGAGGGGAGTGGAGTTAATGTCACAGTCAGATCAACCAATGTCATTGAATGGTTGAGCAGGCTCGAGGGGTTAAATGGGCCAACTTGTGCCACAATATTTCCCTAAGTGAATTGTAACACGCTGCCACCACAGACCAAACAGTGAAAAGAAAGTTGAGAGTGTGTTATGGGCCAGAGTTTAGAGAACCCCAAAGTGTCGCTTGGAGTTCAACTGACCCACAACTTTTAATAGAGTGTGGTGTGGGGAGCAAATGGCACACTCTACAGGTGTGATACAGCATAAATGGACAAGTGTTTTTTAAAATAAAACAATATTTATTCTATCAACTCAAGTTAACCTTTTTAAAACAACCACTGAATATCTTAACACCCATTAATTCAAAGATAACTCCCAAAGACTAAGTAATTGTTTCAGCTGTCCTTTTAACATCCAAAAGACTTAACCGAATTTCAAAACAGGAGCACATTGGGTTACATTCAATATACATAGTCTTTGGATTGAAGAAATCAACAGACCAGCTGTGTGTTTCTTCCTGCAACTCACAGCAAAACACACAGACACTCCCAGCTGCTCTCTCAAACTGAAACTCAAAAAGCAAAAGTGAGCTCAGCTCCCCCCACCCTCTGACATAATTTCCGTAATATGATCAGCTCCATTTCTTAAAGGTACATTGCTTAAACATCCATTTCTTAAATGTACTCTCACATGACAAGTTAAATATGTGGAAAATATATAAAATGAGTCAAAGAATCATAAACATGGTGGGTTTCAACTATCCTCCTTCATCCACTATGTCCCCATAATAAATTTGCAAGGAGAGTTAATGGGAGAAGAAGATGGAGCTTTTACAGTGTGTCCGAGGCTCCTTATGAATTCAATATGTGAACAGCCCAACAACTGATAAGAAATGAATCAGGACAGAGTAGAGAGTGGGTGCACATCTAGGACATGGTGACTTAAATATTATATTGTTTAAGATAATGACAGGGAGAGGTATATAGATGGTACGAAGACAAAAGTAATAAGTTGGAAAAAAGTCAGGGAATGGGGACAAAGCTAAAGAAGATAAACAGAAGTAAATTAGATGAATATCAGTTGGCAATGTTTAAAGGAGATTGACTGAGATCAGAAGAAATATATTGCACTAAAATTGAGAACAAATGAGCCAAAAGTTCGACATTATATAAAAATAACGAGCTGGAGTTAAATTGAATGTGAAAAAAAGCAGATGCAAAGTACGTGAACAATAAAGGAGAGGTAATGAAAGGGAAAATTATAAATTTAAGTTAAGAAGTACAAACAATTAGCAAGGCAAAGAGGAAACATGAAATTAAAATATAATTTCATCTGAAATTAATTTCACTAAAGGAATGACTAAAATAAATTCACAGGCGATGATGGCCAGGATTCCACACCTTCACTCCCCTCCCCCCATCAGCTCGCATTGGAGGGAGCATGCCATTGGCCGCCAGCGAGATCGTCTGGTCCTAGCGAAGGCTATGATGTTTTGTATGGCTGACCCTCCCCGACTTTGGGGAACCCACCACAGGGGGGGTCATCTTCGATAGTGCTGGATGATTCCACCATTAGAAAGAGCTGGAAAATCCTGCCGATTAAATGGCAGAGATATTGTAGAAATACATTGCCTGTGTTCTCATTGAAGAGGCTAACAGGGCACAATGAAAACAGTAGACAAAATAATTAATTATGCAAAAGTTAAAGTGGAAAAAGGTGATACTGAACAAACTCACCAAACATTAGCACGACAAGCCCCAATGTCAAGATAGATTGTGCCGATAAATACTCAAAGGAACTGGAGAGGAGAAAGAAAGGACAGAAGTAATGATATATAAAAATTTAATAAAGAAAGGAACAGTGCCAGAGAACTGACAGGCAGCAAATTTAATTATTATTTTTGAGAAGGGAGATAGAATTAATCCCGGGAACTATAGGTCTGCTTTTAGCTCATCTCACCTGTTTGTGATGTAGCACAGGCTTAATTTTGTGATACTTAGAAAGGTAAGCGATATTAAATCTGCCCAAATTCACTGTGCACTACTAGGTATTACTATGGCAATCAGCATTTCCAAATAATCATGAGCAAAGAGCCTTGTTAAATTTATTATACACTGTGACCAGCTCCCAGGCAGGAGAATTTTAGGTATGGGAGCAGATGTCCCACTAATGCTTTCCTCAAGTTGTTCTCAATTTGGTCAATTTAGACATCAGACGGCTTCCATTTGGAGTAACCCTAATATGTTATTTGAGGTTTACTGTGAGCAATAATCCAGTTTGGCATATCTCTCCAGATGCAGGTTTTCACTTAACCTTCAAGGATCCTCCTCCCTCTTCCTTCAAGCTGCTGATGGATTGGAGCTCTCAAGAGTCTCTTAAGTTTTGTGGAATGCATGGGCCTTTTCATTCTTCAAATGGATGCATCCTCCACACATTAAGATTCCTCTTAGCCAACATTCAATACCTTTCCAAAAGGAATCAAAGATAGAATGTAATAATGTCATTACATTACTGCATTTACTTTAGTTCTGGAATACCCAGTTTTATGTGGTAGATATGTTCCTGGAAACCACAACTACCGAAATCAAAGCTACCGAGATCAAGGTATGCACAGACCCCAGAGATTCTTGGACAATGGCAAGGGGAGACTCCAGCAGCTTCGGGACATATCCAGGGCAAATGGCACCTTGGGCAACCAACATACGGGACAAGCAGCAAGCATATTTTGGGACGGTCCTGTAAAATGTGGGATAGGTAGTCAGAGAGCAGTTGAAGCTGGATCATTGAGTTAGACAGATGTTTCATCTACAAAGGAGCCAGGGTATTGTGGGGCAAGCAGGAGAGTTGAGTTAGGGGTCACGATCAGATGTTTTTGAATAGTGGAGCAGGCTCGAGGGGTCAAATGGCCAAACTCCTGCTTCTTTTTATTCCTTATATTCTTATATAATCCTTATTATTGTCACAAGTTGGCTTACATTAACACTGCAATTAAGTTACTGTGAAAATCCCCTCGTCATCACAGCGTCTGTTTGGGTACACTGAGGGAGAATTCAGAATGTCTAATTCACCTAACAAGCACGTCTTTTGGGACTTGTGGGAGGGAACAGGAGCACCCCGAGGAAACCCACGCAGATACGAGAGAAAGTGCAAACTTCACACACACAGTCACCCGAGGCCGAATTGAACCCAGGTCCCTGGAGCTGCGAGGCAGCAGTGCTAATCACAAAATCCCACGCGGCTAACTATCTTGCCACCCAGTGGAAGCCACTCTCATTTCCACTTCTGCCAGCCAACTCATACTCCAGAATGTAAAATACCACCCAGAGTTAACGTTACAGGGTGATGACCTTTCATCAGAACTGGGAAGAGTTTCCATGGGTTTTAAGCAGGTAAGAGTTGGGGGTGGAGGGGGTGGGGGTGAGAAAATCAACAAAAGGAGAAGTCTGTGATCGGGTAGAAGGCAGGCGTGATTAAATGATAAAAGGGCTGGTGCCGCATGGCTGAGTGGATATGGCAAAGGAAAAGGAAACAAAGTTAATCATGACGTTTTCCCAGTTCTAATGAAAGGTCATTGCCCTGTTTCTCTCTCTACAGATGCTGCCAGGCCTGCTGAATATTTCAAGCATTTTCTGTTCTTTTCTTTCAGATATCCAGCATCCGTAGTATTTTCATTCATATCGTCGCACTCAGGTTTACCACCATTGCATTGCCAGCAGGCACAACTGTTGCTGCAAGTAAATGGTGACATTTTTACAAGTACAAAAATACCAGAGATGCTGGTAATCAAAAATAAAAATAGGAAATAGTGCAAATATCTGGCAGCATCCGTGGAGAAAGATCCATGGATGCATTCCGCCAATTCTGAAATGGAAGCTGAGGCATTGGCCATCGTGGATGAGTTTGTATGTGTTGTCATGGAGTTGGACAACTCCACTGGAATGGATAGGCTCCAAGCTCTATGTGAAGCTCTAAGCCAAGTTGGTGCTGGACTACATGAATATATACGAGGGAGGCTGGGTGGAAAGATAGAAATGCATGGCTACATCCTCAGCAGCTTGCACTTCACGCCAAACTGTGGGACGAGGGTGAAGTGAAATTTGAGAAGTGAAGGAATGTATGGTCATCCTGGATGGCTTCAGCAACACTGGTTGTAACTGTGTTAGTGACGATTGCACTAATAGTGCTCAGCACCTTCTCCATGGAAATGAGGATATGCAGCCATTCCTGTCCCTTACTGGCTCATTACTGCTGCCTCCTATAATGTGCCAACTTATCCTACAAGAGACAGGGAACAGTGTCAGTAAGTGTGTTGTTATGTGCTTGCATGATGTGCCTATCATGACTGAATAACGGTATGTGGAAACTGCTAGATGTGGGTGCACAACTTGCAGCAGTAATAAGTGTCTGAGGGTTAGCTGGACCATAATAATGTAGGTATGTGTCCTGATTCTTAGGGATTGTCGATGGGTAAGTGATGGACAGGGGTCAGGGGAGTTGGGTTGTGTGTGGGGGGGGGGAGGGGGAGGCCATTGGTAGGATATGGCATTTGAAGGTGCATTCATCCACCAGGGTCACTTGCGCAAAGTCCTAGAATATTTTCTGGCACTGGAGACAAGATGTTGAGCCAGACAAATGCATGAATAAGCTCTCTGCTCCCACTGCCTTCAGAAAATGTCTGTAGGGTGTTCTTGCCTCCGAGAGAAAAATAACCTTGCTGCTCCTTTCCACCTCCTCCTTTAAGGCTTCCAAGCTTTGCAAGAGAATCTTGGTGCCCCTCTCTGGCCTGTTGCTCCATCATCCATACTTTGTCTTGCTCACAGAGACTTTCCCAGCCATTTCCAGCACCCGTTTCAGCCAGAATGCACCTCCCCTTTATGAGCTACAGGCTGACTTTAAGAAGTGTCTTGATCCTGCTGCTGATGTATGTAAGCACTCAATAGTGCAGTTAGTGTTGGAATGCATGCCACAGATGAACCTAAAGTTTGCGTCATTTACATCAGACGCAGGGTAATCGCACACTGTAATCTGCAATCCACCAGTCAGCATTAGCCAACGTTTACCCTCCTCTATTTATATTGCACTTTTACATCCCTAGAATGTTCCAAAACCAATGAAGTACTGCTTAAATGTACCTACTATTGAATGTAATTTGAAGCATTCCAATATGAAATATTGCAAGCGATTTCATTTTAAAAATGTCAAATAGCATTAAAAACAGCACCACTTTGTATTTCATGGGATCACTTGAAATTTGCAACCCTGAAACCCATTGACAACTTTCAAATCTGAAATACTTTGGTATCTGGAAAATGCAGCATGAAGAGATAGATTTAAATTCGCATTAACGTTCTCTGGCCTCGCATTCTAATCATTTTTAATTCAGAAAGACTTGGCGACAGCAATGACAGTGATTGTAGAAGACAACGGAAACTCCAGTAGCAAAGTTCCTTTGGAAGAACTGTCAAACCTAAAATAAAATATCAAGTCATGAATTCTTAATCAGGTTGATGACTGCAGGCGTTTAAGGGTGTAATATGTGATGTGTTAAGTACTCTGGGATAACACAGGCTGCAACTGGATGCAGCTTCATCAAAAGATACTCCAGACCTTGAAGTTAGTTCAACCTGATTTATTGAACCAGTAGCACAGTTAGCACAGTTCTCTATGAGTTCGACTCTCTGCTAACCTAAGTGTGGTTACTCTGTCTGACTGAACCAGACTAGCTCTTAGCCACGTGCTGGAGGTGTGATACTGTACATACACCCTGACTCACTCTGTAGATGTTCATCAGTGGAAAAAGGCAGAGTGTGAGTGCCTCGTGCCTTTTATAGTGAGATACCACCCCTGAGTGTCCTGCCTGCTTATTGCTCATGTCCTGTTCTCTGTGTTTATTATCTGCCTGTCTGTGCCTGTCTGTATATCATTATCTGCATGTCTGCATATCATGACATCTCCCCTTTTTAAAAATGTTTTGTTGGCACATGAAAATGCAAATGAAAAATGATGGGAACGTACTTACATGTGGTGGCATATATTAACATATTTACAAGCGGTGGCATATGTGAACGTACTTACATGTGAAGACAGCTGTCTAATGTGAGAAAACAGAACATAGCAAACAAAACAAATGTTCATAAGTCCAGTCTCTGGGGCTTGCGTCTGATCCTTGTCGACCGCCGGAGAGGTGGTGGTGGGGACGATGGCGCCTTGACAGGCGGGATGTTGGAAAAAACAAGGACGGAAATGGAGAAGAAAGCGGTTGCGGGCAGGCAACTTTGCGCAGTGCCCATCTGTTTCATCGCACAACAGAACTATCAGCCATACGTACAACATATGAGCGGCGCGCAGCCTGTCGAACAACGACAGCTGGAGCAGACCAGCCACCATCTGGTATCATGATCCTGACAGTGTCTGCCGAGGATAACACGTGCAAATCGATGGCATGAGTATCATAGCCCTGCATTTGCTGGTTTCGGAGCTGCTGCACCTTCTGCAGCACCCGGAGGTGATCCAAGTTGGGCAAGTGTATGGCTGGAAGTGTCGTCCACAGATCCCTGTTCATCAGGAGTTGAGCCGGCGACATGCCAGTGGACAGTGGGGTCGCCCTGTACGCAAGCAGCGTGAGGTAGATGTCAGAAGCAGAATCCGCAGCCTTGCAGATGAGCTGTTTCACAATGTGCACCCATTTTTCAACCTTCCCATTGGACTGTGGATAGTGTGGGCTGGAAGTGACATGTTTGAAATGGTATGACTTGGCAAACATAGACCACTCGTGGCTGTTGAAGCACGGGCCATTGTCACTCATGACAGTGAGTGGGATACCATGCCTGGAGAACGTCTCTTTCCAGGCCTTGATGACGGTCCGAGATGTGAGGTCTGAGAGCTTCACGACTTCAAGGTAATTGGAGAAATAGTCAATAATCAACACGTAGTCACGACCATTCACACGAAAGAGGTCGATGCCAACCTTGGACCACGGGGAGGTCTCGATTTCATGTTGCTGGAGCGTCTCCTTGCTCTGCGCTGGCTGGAAGCATTGACAGGTCGCACAGTTGAGGACCATATTCGAGATGTCCTGGCTAATACCGGGCCAGTAGACAGCCTGCCTGGCTCTGCATCTGCACTTCTCGACGCCCAGGTGTCCCTCATGGATTTGGCGGTGCACCAAGCTCTGGAGACTGAGTGGAATGACAATCCGGTCCAGCTTGAGGAGGATACCATCAATCACCGTCAGGTCGTCCTTTACATTGTAAAATTGAGGGCACTGTCCTTTCTGCCAGCCATTGGTGAGGTGGTGCATGACACACTGCAAGAGGGGGTCTTTGGCTGTCTCCTCGCAGATACGAACCATCTTCTCATCAGACGCCGGGAGGGTGCTAGCACACAGCTGCACCTGTGATTCAATCTACCGGATGATTTCCAGCGGTTCACTAGGCAATGTGATGGAGCGGGACAATGCATCAGCGATGATGAGCTCCTTGCCAGGCGTGTACACTAAGTCAAAGTCGTACCTTCTGAGTTTGAGGAAGATGCGCTGCAACCGAGGCGTCATATCGTTCAGGTCCTTGTGGATAATGGACCAGAGGCCTATGATCCATCTCGACAGTGAATGTCGGCAGGCCGTAGACATAGTTGAGAAACGTGAGAATGCAGTGAGAAGACCCAGGCATTCCTTCTCTATTTGCGCATACCGTGTTTCGGTGGGCGTCATGGCCCTCGATGAGTAGGCTACCGGTGCCCAGGATGAAGTGTTATCGTGCTGAAGCAGCACCGCACCGATGCCATCCTGGCTTGCATCTGTCGAGATCTTCGTCTCCCTGTCTGGGTCGAAAAATGCCAAGACGGGTGCAGTGGTGAGCTTGGCTTTCAGCTCCAACCACTCTGCCTGATGGGACACCTTCCACTCAAAGGCAGTGGACTTTTTCGCCAGGTTTCGTAGGGCCGTGGTGTGAGAGGCCAGGTTTGGGATGAACTTGCCCAGAAAATTGACCATGCCCAGGAAGCGCAACACCAACTTCTTGTCTTCAGGGACCTTCATGGCTTCGATGGCCTTGGCCTTGTCTGTGTCTGGGCGCACGCCCTGCTGAGAGATCTGGTCACCTAGGAACTTGAGTGTCGACATGTCAAAGCAACATTTGTATCTGTTCAGCTTCAGGCCATTGGCATGGACACGGCGGAACACCTGCTGGAGGCGAGAAACATGCTCTTCAGGGGTCGTGGACCAGATGATGATGTCGTCCACGTACACACGAACCCCTTCAATGCCCTCCATCATCTGCTCCATGATGCGATGGAAGATCTCCGATGCCGAGGCAATGCCAAAGGGCATGCAATTATAGCAGTATCTGTCAAACGGTGTGTTGAAGGTGCAGAGTCTTCTGCTGGACTCATCCAGCTGGATTTGCCAAAATCCATGTGATGCATCTAACTTGGTGAAAAAAACTCACTGGTGAGTTCTCCCACTTCGGGATGGGGTAGGGTTCACGCATTATATTCTTATTGAGATCCTTGGGATCAATGCAAATGCTCAGGTCTCCCTAAGGCTTTCTAACACAAACCATCGAGCTGACCCAGTCAGTCGGTTCGGTTACCTTGGAAATTATGCCTTGTTGCTGAAGATCCTTGAGCTGTGCCTTCAGGCGCTCCCTCATCAGAACTGGGACCCGGCGTGTTGCGTAGGCCACCGGCTTGGCATCAGGTCGTAGCAGAATCTTATATCGATATGGCAGCGTGCCCACCCCGTCAAACACATCCGGATACTGAGCGAGGATATCGTCAATGCCGGCCTGAAGACCCACATTGGAGGTATTGTTGTGTAAACCCGCTGCACGAGGTTCAGCTGCTTGCCGGCCTGCGCGCCAAGTAGCGATGCCCTGTCTGGCTTGACAATTTCAAAACGTAACCGTGTATGGGTGCTCCGGCTGGAGACGAGTAGTTGGCAGGATCCCAGTGCCGTGATGGCATTTCCGTTGTAGTCCAGGAGCCTGCAGGCTGCTGGAAGGACCTTGGGGGGCTTCTTGATGCGTTTGAAATCTGCCTGTGAGAGGAGGTTGGCAGAAGCACCTGTGTCCAGCTTAAACTGGATGGAGCAGCGGTTGACCTGCATCACCACCATTCGTCCGCAGAATCCACAGCGAGGATGGATTGAATTTGTGATGAGTTGGATGTGGCATATTCGCATTTGATAATGATGTCCACACGGTAGGCGGAGTCCAGGCATTCTTCCTCTCGATCCGTGCTGCTGGCAGGATCAGAATCCTGTAATGGTTGTTGCACACTCTGAACGCGCCGTCGTCGGAATTGGGAGTGTTGGCCCCTGACTGGTGGTGCAAACCTGCACAAGGCTGCATAGTGTCCAGGCTTCCCGCAGTTTAACCATCGCCTGCCTCTTGCCACTTGTTCTTTAAGTGGGCGTTGCCGCAGTTCGAGCACGTCATGACGTCGGCGTCCTGACGCTCCGCACGTCGTCGCACATGCACAGTGCGGGTGTCGGCCGCTTCGTTATCTTGTTCGCATCGCGCATGTGTGGGGCCCCGGGAAAAGCGCACAAAATGGCTGCTTTCACTGCTGAGGTGCTGCATGCGGGAGATGGCCTGGACACTCTCTGCCTCGTGGGAGGCAAGTTTCTCATTTTCAGCCGATTTGTACTGGGCATAGCGATTTTTGGCGTGCTCATGCACTGTGCATGTTTCAATCGCGACTGGTAGGGTCATATGCTTGATTTTCAGTAGCTGCTCCCTCAGAGGATCAGAGTGAACTCCAAAAACGATTTGGTCTCTGATCATGGAGTCAGCAATATCACCGAAGTTGCAGGACAGCGCTAGCAGGCAGAGGTTAGTTAAGAAGGAGTTGAAAGATTCATCTTTACCTTGTAGACGCTGTTTGAATATGTAGCACTCAAAGATTTCATTGGTGCCCACTTCACAGTGACTGCCAAACTTGTCCAGTATGGTCTGAAACTTTGTCTTGTCCTGGCCTTCGGTGAAGTGAAAGGAGTTGAAGAGTTCGATGGCTTGATCACCCGCTGTTGAGAGGAGAAGCGCGATCTTCCTTGCATCAGACGCACCCACAAGGTCTGAAGCTTTGATGTACAGCAGAAACCTTTGCTTCAATGTCCGCCAGTTGGCACTGAGATTGCCGGAGGTCCTGAGCTGGTGAGGAGCCTGAATCTTCTCCATGGTGCCGGGATGCATTCGCTGGTCGTCACGGAACGGACTGAGGTAAACCACCTAGATTAAGCAGGCTCCTGGTAGCATAATGTGTTATGTACTCTGGGATAACACAGGCTGCAACTGGATACAGCTTTAACCAAAAGATACTCCAGACCTTGAAGTTAGTTCAATCTGATTTATTGAACCAGTAGCACAGTTCTCTATGAGTTTGACTATTTGCTAACCTAAGTGTGGTTACTCTGTCTGACTGAACCAGACTAGCTCTTAGCCACGTGCTGGAGGTGTGATACTGTACGTACACCCTGACTCACTCTGTGGATGTTCATCGGTGGAAAGAGGCAGAGTGTGAGTGCCTCGTGCCTTTTATAGTGAGATACCACCCCTGAGTGTCCTGCCTGCTCATTGGTCATGTCCTGTTTTCTGTGTTCATTAGCTGCCTGTCTGTGCCTGTCTGTATATCATTATCTGCATGTCTGCGTATCATGACAATATTTTCCTTGCATTTCAATGATGGTCATAATCTACTTGACCTTTATCCATGCCGTTTGTGGTGTCATCTGAAACGTTACAGCCTTGCAGCCAGTCAGGTAATTATTATTTCTGCTTATTATGAAAACAATCAGTAGCAAAATGTTTCCATGAACACTGCATTTTATGGCTGTCTTTCTGCAGTAACGCAGCATAACTGCACCCTCACATTGCAAGCAAAAAACAGCTACTCCAGCAAAAGCAAAATACTGCAAATACTGGAAGTCTGAAATAAAAACTAAAAATGCCGGAAATACTCAGCAAGGCAGGCAGTATCTGTGGAGAGAAAGAAGCAGAGTTAATGGCTAGGATTGTCATGCCCCGTCATGGGTGGGATCTGCCACGGGGGATTCAGTGTCTCAGCCAAACGTCGATTGACTTTGGGCAGGACCGGATGGTCCCGGCGGTAGGCGTAGCTGCAAAATCCCACCCGACATTTCAGGTCGAGCTGATCTTTCGTGGGGATGGAGGTCTGTTTCTCCACACAGATGCTGCCTGACCTGCTGAGTATTTCCAACATTTATTGTTTGTTCCTCTTTAACATCTACTTCAATCTTTACTGGGGTAATGTGTACCAGATTCACAATTATTTTTGCTTTTCACAGAAATTAACTTACGCTTTTATTTTAATGGGTTTCTTCATTTATCTGGTGATACTCTTACATCCATTTTGGAGATTTTGGAGATCTATTTTGCTCCAAACTCAAAGCTATTTCCCATTTAGCTTAGTACAAATAGATTGTTATCACTTTTTTTAATCTTGCCATTAAAGTATAATCTTACATGAATAAAGTTAATTGATGCAGTAATCAATGGTAGGATAGGCTTAAATAAACAAACACAAGCATGCCTTAGAGTTTTTAAATTCCTTTTGAGCCCAGGATTCTTCATACAATGTTTTGTCTCACTGATACTTTTGTTTAAATAATTAACACAGACTTAGTGACAGTGACATTCATACTTACAAGAAAGGGCTCTGTCAACAATTGAACCAGGATGTGACTAGCCTGCATAACTGAACCGTGGATACGTCCAGTTCTGTCATTATTTTTTCTTCTTTGATCAAGCAATATTGCTTCCAAAATATGCTGGACGTCTTATATATTTCAAATTTTAACAATCTCATTTAATACAAGAAAATAAAATACATTCACCCCCGAAACATTTCTCTGTGCTGCACTCTTCAACCTCATCTCTGTTTACAATAGTGAACGTGCCAATTTTGCAGATGTTGGAAGATGGAAATCAGGTCTTTTCTTTGATATGTGAATCCGGCGCCTCTCGAGTTATCGGCAACACCAAACTGCATATTTAATTCAAGTTTCTCCCTTCTTTAAAAAGAAAAGACGCTGCAAATGCTGGAAACCTGAAAAGAAAACATCACAGAAAATGCCGGAAAATCGCAGCAGGTCAGGCAAAATTTGTAACGAGAGAAGGCTGCGCGAGGACGGCGCACACCTGGAATATTAACCTGTCGTTTCTCTATGCAGAAGCTGAATACTTACAGAGTGTTTTGTTTTTCGAAACTGTGTTTTGCCAGCTTGCTCTCCAACAATCTGTCTGGCACGGTTATACACTGCTATCATTCTGCAGACAGTAACCACCTACGGAAGATTAAAATGACTAACACATCCAGCCTTTTGCTGTCAAAAGTGCATTTGCTGTGTCATTAATTCATACATAGCAGGGGAGTGTAGGGGGGCTTAGATTGAAGAGGTCCTAACTCCCTGCCACCTTTAACTTGATAAGCTTCGTTGTAAACCCTGAAACATACATGAGACAAAAAAAGACATGTTCTCAAGAGGGGGGGATTTGATCGTCGGTAACTTTTGATAGACTCTGCCAGCAGCTTTTTGCTGATACAAACTTCAGATATCCTGTCAAAGCGAGCATTTTTCTTTCCCTGTCGAGTCAACAGCTGTACAAGCCCTTGGGTTTATTCAACATGAGAATTGTGTTGCTCAGAAGAAATTGTTGAAATGCAGCTACTGACACTTCTCAAAAAACATGCAGAAATAAAGTGAATCGATTAAAGTAAGGATGGTCCAACTACAAGCACTGAATTGTCAGTGCCTGCTTTATGAATCAGTGGCTCGGGTAATCTGAACAATTGTAAGCAATAGTAGAGTTGGCTCCGAACTTGTCATTGATACGGAATGAGTATCAGGTGCAGACTCATACCAATATATGGAATATCTGCTCTGGAAGCTGTCCAATATTTATGACTGTAACACAATAGGAGGAAATACAGGGTTCTAATTGAAACTTGATGTGCTTTCAGGGTTTGGACTGGGAGAAGGGAAGTATCACATCTGGCAGGTCAAAGGTGACCTCTTTCCACCCTGAGGGTTTATGATTAAAATAGAAACTCAGTTGGAAAGTTGGCAGCACATCAAACTGATGCCTTTGACCAGATTCTGAGATTTCACTATTGACCATGAGTGTCAAAACATTTGCAGTAGCTGCTTCTACTTGATATCGAAACATGTTTGGTGCTTCCAAGTGTCTGTTATTTTATCTTGGGAATTCGTGAATTTATACATTGCACCACTTAACATGTGCCCAGTTATCTGTTCCTTGTCCACCAACAATAAAGCTTTATCCTTCTTCAGTTCTCTGATTCACAGCACCACGGCCTCCACTACAGGCAGGGCAAGGGGACAGGACCCAAATCCACTCGGCCAGAATGGGTATCAGATCCCATACTGTTTTGCACCAATCAGAACCAAATTATCCCACCAATTCTCAAGGAGTCTGAATTGCTGTGACAACATGCACTTTTTTACATGAATGTTGTGGGCTGGAGCTATGGATAGTGATGGTCGAGACTCCAATTTCTTTCCTCCACATGGCAGACCAGGAATCTATCCCACTCTGCATGTTGAAAAGTTTAACCACAACATCACAAATGCACCTTCCTTGGCCATCAAATCCTGAAGTGGGACGTGAACATGTAGCTTCTGATTCAGAGGTAGGAACTCTATCCACTACACCACAAGATCTCCAGCTTCAATCTAATGCAACACTAAAACTGAATAGTAACTCAAGAATAAAATTATGATTTGCATCTGTTTACAGTCTGGTCTAATCAGTGTCACTATTTTTCTTTCCAATTAAGGGCCAATTTAGTGTGCCAATCCACCTACCATGCACATCTTTGGATTGTGGGGGTGAGACCCACACAGATTGGGGAGAATGTGCAAATTCCATACGGACAGTGACCCAGGGCCGGGATTGAACATGGGTTCTCGGCACCCTGAGGCAGCAGTGCTAATCACTGTCCCTATCAGGGACACTATTGGCCATACATGGTGACATCCTTGGGTGCCAGCCTTGCCCCACCCACAATTGTGTTAAATGTGTCATACAAGCATGTGATTCCCCTGGATTGAGAGCAACCTTTACCATCGCAATGCGAACAGCTGGTGAACATTCTTGTTTATAAACATTGAAGCTTTTTCTAACTTCAAAAAGGAACAAATTTCAATCACGGTTTCTTTTCCTCCAGGACTTAAATTGGTAAATACTGTTGTTTTGTACAAGAAAATCACTGGGGGGGCTTTCCAGCTCTAATTACTGAGTGAAAGTCATATGAAGTTTGTTGCATTGGTTTACATTAAGTGCTGCCAGTCAAAAATGGGGGTGAGACTAGATGCTATTTCATCCAGTCCGATAGCAGCACGTGGCCCTAACCACACCTACCCAACTGACTGACAGCCCTTAATGTAAACCAGCATCGCAATATGACACGACTCTCACTCAATAATTAAAAGCAGGCTCTCTTTCCTTGCCCTTCAAAGTCTTTAAGGTTGCCAGAATGTTACAAATTGATCACTGAAACTTTACCAAAGACTGAGAGGGTTTCTTGATACGCAATGGGGAGTGTGCTATCGACATGGTACTGGAGACACAGAAACCACTAAGTCCCTACACTCTGACCTTGATTTTCACCATGATGGACAGCTTTTCCATCACAGCAAAAATAGTGGAGCTGCCTCAATATTTGGAGTATTGCGTGCAATTCTGGTCACCGCATTATAGGAAGGATGAGGAAGCATTGGAAAGGGTGCAGAGGAGATTTACCAGAATGTTGCCTGGTATGGAGGGAAGATCTTATGAGGAAAGGCTGAGGGACTTGAGGCTGTTTTCGTTAGAGAGAAGAAGGTTAAGAGATGACTTAATTGAGGCATACAAGATGATCAGAGGATTGGATAGGGTGGACAGTGAGAGCCATCTTACTCGGATGGTGATGTCTAGCACGAGGGGACATAGCTTTAAATTGAGGGGAGATAGATATAAGACAGACGTCAGAGGTAGGTTCTTTACTTAGAGAGTAGTAAGGGTGTGGAATGCCCTGCCTGCAACAGTAGTGGACTCACCAACACTAAGGGTATTCAAATGGTCATTGGATAGACATATGGACGATAAGGGAATAGTGTAAATGGGCTTTAGAGTGGTTTCACAGGTCGGCACAACATCGAGGGCCGAAGGGCCTGTACTGCGCTGTAATGTTCTATGTTCTAATATCCTAAGTCCCACTCCTGAACACGACGCTTCCCATTTTCATGGGGATGGGAAACATTTTGCGCGTACACTTCGGAAGCAGGTAGCCATTTAAATCAGCAGCTGCCTCTACTCTTCGGTAGTCTAGGAGTGAGGAACTCACAGTGTGCAAAGTAGACGTAATAAGAGCAGATCTCACCTTTGCGTTTTTCTTTGGATAGTCAGGGACCCCTGTGGAATTTGCATTAAAAAGTTATTCAGGAGTGGCACAAAACACATTCCAATATATTCCCTAAGGGGAGTTGAAGGATAGAGGCCCTGCTCTCGCAGGGGAATTATTTTTGCCCCTGCTGGCACGTGCAACCATGTGCCAATTGGAACTTTGTGCTGGGGACAGTCGCATCGCATTTTATGCGAGGGAACATAGAATACAGCACCCTGGCACACGGAGGCCACAGAAGCCAATCACTGTGAGTGGCTGGAGACTGAAGGGATGGCAGAAGGTCAGGTGGAGGAGGCTGCTGCCCGCATACTAGGAATGAGGAGGAGAGGCAGAACAACCAGGTACTACGGTGTGGTGAGGGTGTACAGAGCCGGTACTTCCTACCTCAATAAGATGGAGAACCAATGTCGAAGGCAACAAAGGCTAAGCTGTGAGGTGGTGACAGACATTTGTCACATGCTCTAGTAGCAGCCCAAGTCACAATTCATTGACCCGCATGTCCGACCAGTGGTTGTGAAAGTAAACATCGGTCTCAACTTCTGTATCTCAAGATCTTTCCAGAGATCATCAGGAGACCTGCCTGTCAGCAGCACAGTGGCTGGAACTAATTCCCTGTTTGCTCATGTGGAACAGCACATTTCTTTCCCTATAGATTTGGCATCTTGGATCCAGAGAGCCACAGCTTTTATCCAGTTAGCAGGCTTCCCTCAGGTACAGGTTTTTATTGATTGAACCCATGTTGCCACAGAGACCCCAACTCAACATATGAACACGTTTGTCGACTAGATGTCTTTCCACTCATTCAATGCAGGGGGGTTGTGATGATCACAATGTCTTCCTTCATGCTTGTGAAAGGTTTCTGGCAGCTGCCACGACTCTGTCATACTAAGAGGTTTCAACCTCAACATCTATCTCAACCACCAACGCATATCCATGGGGCAAGGGATGCCCCTCAAGAACTTTGATAATTACCTCCTTTAGGAGTCCACAAATGGAGGTAGAGCCCTACTACAGAAGCAGCCATGTCATCACCAAGAGTAGCGTCGGGCAGGAAATTGGCATTTTAACGGTGCGCTTCAGATATCTATTATGGGCCAGGGTTTAGAGGACCAAAGTATATCATGGAGTTCACCTGACCCACAACTTTGAATAGATTTTTGTTATGGGGAGCACAAGGGCTCCCCATACAGGTGTGATGCAACAGAGAACTAAAAGTATTTTTAAAACAAAACCAAGTTTATTCTATGAATCCAGTTAATATTTTATAAACCCACAGTAAACATCTTACCAACTACCAACACTGATAACACCCCAAAAAGATACAGTGCTCCATAGGCAACCCTTAATAACTTTCCAAACAACATCCATAAGTCAAAAAACCCTTTTTAACAAAGACAGTAGGTTTGCTGTCCTTGCAGAAACAGGTATTACTTTGAAATCATCAAGTGATCTGGAAACATGCTTCAGATTGCAGAGAGAGAGATCAATTCACATTTTCTTGGTTTGCATGCAGCTCTCCAACTGAAAGCGAAACTAAACACAGAGCCAAAAAGAGCTTTCAGTTCCATCCACACAATGACATCACTGCAGCCATTTGATAAAGCACACTTTTCTTAAAGGGACATTCACATAACATACCTCAATTGTGGATGGTGTTGAACATTGCCAATGCATCAGCGAACATCCCTATTTATGACCTTATGTTGGAAGGAAGGTTGTTGATGAAGAACCTGAAGATGGTTGGGCCTAGGCCATGTCCCTGAGGAACTCCTGGACTGATATGATTTACCTTTGATATGGTGTTATGATCCCGGCTGATGTTATGACTGGACTGTTGCCAATTCGCACCGGAGGCGCCAATAATGTTGCTCTTTTTATCGGGATACTGATATGACAGTTATTAATGATGATATTGCTTTTCAGAGCCGCCAGGTATCAAATGATACCACCACACGGTTTTACCAGATTTCTCACATTCACTAAAGTTTCCCTCATTCTTCTCCTCTTTCTCAACTAGCTGTCTGCGGAGCGTCCTCGCGACCTCCTCTGTGTCTCGCAACTGTGCCAAACAGGACACTATTGCCATCGGCTTACGAACTTTCACTGCATTCTTTTTATGTACCTCGGTTAGGTTGTCCCACCAGGTTTGTCCTGTGCTTCCTGGACCTGACTCTTCATTTGAACAAAACTCGGACCAAAGGGGCCATCCTTTCCCCTTCAAATACTTTCTCAATTCCTCTTCCCACATGGGGCACTGCTCTGCTCTACTGGTCGCTGCGACCTCGGGTTCCTGCGGGTTCATTAGGCGTTCCATTGCCTTTGCTGCCATTGCTTCTATTATCTCTTTTCCTACCGTTAATTTGGGGCAGCACGGTAGCATTGTGGATAGCACAATTGCTTCACAGATCCAGGGTCCCAGGTTTGATCCCAGCTTGGGTCACTGTCTGTGCGGAGTCTGCACATCCTCCCCGTGACTGCGTGGGTTTCCTCCGGGTGCTCCGGTTTCCTCCCACAGTCCAAAGATGTGCAGGTTAGGTGGATTGGCTATGATAAATTGCCCTTCGTGTCCAAAATTGCCCTTAGTGTTGGGTGGGGTTACTGGGTTACGGGGATAGGGTGGAGGTGTTGACCTTGGGGTAGGGTGCTCTTTCCGAGAGCCGGTGCAGACTCGATGGGCTGAGTGGCCTCCTTCTGCACTGTAAATTCTATGATAATCTATGACAGGGGGAATAAGGTGGCGATTCGAACAGTAGGTATAGCCTTGGCTATTTTCCGGTTCACAATACTCCTGATAGTTTTACGCAACAAAACCTAACAGGTTTACCTTATATCCCTGTTGGTACGCATGCAAGTTAATACACACTTCCGAATCTTGGAGATTTGATCGATACGGGCCTTACACTTGTGGTTTCTTTCACTTTTCTCAATTGGGTTTCTAATACAAAGTTTTGTGGGTTCTCTCGGAGTGACAAAATCCCTTCGAGGTCGAGTCCCACCAGAGTCGCCAATAATGTTGCCAATTCGCACTGGAAACGCCAATAATGTTGCTCTTTTTAATGATTTATTCATGATGATATTGCTTTTCAGAGTCGCTAGGTATCAAATGATACCACCACACGGTTTTACCGGATATCGATCAAAGACCCAACAACCAGTTAGTTAGTTCAAGTTCAATGATAGTTTATTTACACACAAGAAATACTTCAACATGCAACATAAAACATTACAAGCTAAATTACACCTAACACTACAACAACGTGTACTTAACGTCAGGCACCCGGCTTTATGCAGAGGAACAAGGCCTTTGTTCGGATCTTGCGTGGCTGGGTCTGGAGAAGTGACTTTGTTTCTGCTGTGCTCATCCATCTGGTAGCGATCGTTGGTCTTGAACTTGTCTTCTGGTCGTGATGCTACACTTGGTTTTAGGCGTAGGTCACGGCCAAGAGAGACCGAGCGCTGGGGCCAAGAGAGACTGAACACATGGCAGTGTCTCTCTTTATCTTTCTGGGGTTTCGCGCTCTTTAGGGTGGTCCTTAGCTTTGGACCCAATAATTCGGCAGGCTTCGATTACTGACTTCGATTTTGGCCAATAAAGGGACGGGTGCCTTGATGGCGGGGCGTGTCCTGAGTGGTCATTGACCGTGGCTTTTTGGGATCCCTGAGCAAAGGGAGTGGCGCCGATGAGTCTGTTTCTATATGTTAGCTGTATACAGGTCTTTTGTTCTGGGGAAATGGGCCATTAGAATGCAAAGTAGCTGGGGGTTTTGATAGCGTCTAGTTATCTGAGTTGCCAATATACATAAGCTCTGAGCGTCTGAGTCCTGGGTTTACCTTATTTCCCATGGTCCTTTGCAGGTGGTCATGTTTCCCGGGATCCTTTGTAAGTGGCCATCCCAGATGGCTACAGAACAGTCAGGCTTCGGATTTGAACCCAACTTGACAGATCCTAACTCATTTAGAGATATGGACGAACAGAGTCACAGGACTGCTGACTAACTATTAACAAAATAATTAAACATTTACTTAACAAGAAAAGATTAACTATAATACACTACTTCTTCACTCTAGCAATACCTTCACAGATTTGTAAAGATAACACAAATTAGAAAATATATCTTAGACTCTAATGTTCTCAGTAAGCACACAGTCCATGTAAACCAACAGGCCAACTGTGGTCAGAAACACGACACTCTGAAACCAAGTGGCAGGTGCCAGCCAAAACACTTCTGCTGATTTTTCATCAAATCCCCTCAGATGTTTGTCACACTGCAAGCCAACTGGTCTCACTGAAACTTTGGCTTTCGCACGAGGGTTTCCAAACTCCACTCTCAAAAACACGCCTTGGAATATTTTCCCAAACAATGCTTTTTCTCAGATGCCTTTACCAAAGATCCACATTCAGGATTTCAATCTCTTTTTTCAGTATTCCTCTGCCTGGAAACTCGATAAGTATTCAAGCTTCTCACGCAATTTTCTCAGGTACCCAGCCACTTCTGCTGCAGAGGTGTCACCAACTTTTTTCACTTCGGATGTCTGGCTTCTTGATAGCTGATGTCTCCATCTCTGAACCTTGCAGCCTTGTCTTTAACTGTAAGCCTCTCTCTCTCTGTTCCTGACTTCACTGATGATAACCCTTTTTTCAGATTTTTGTTCTTTGTTTCTTTAACTTCCTGGAACTCTCATGCCCTGGTTTCTGGGACTTTAGCTGCTCTTTAGATTCTGGGGCTTGCTTTCTATCCCTCTATATTGTGGTGCCCATTCTGGCAGTTTCTGTGGCAAGCTTCTAGCCTCTGGGTCAGCTGGTTCCAAACTGAAACTCAAGTGCTTTTCTTTTTCAGTGTGAGCCTCTGGTTGCTAAGCAACAGCTTAGATTTTCTTTTACCTCAGCAATTGTTTTTACGTCATAAACTTTAATTACAACGCAGCAAAATTTAAATTGAAAACCTTTAGATTTGTAGGCACCTTTGTTTAAAATGAAGCTGCACTTAAGTTTGAACCCTTTCTTTACCCACAAATACAGAAACATAAATTAAGCTTAAACTCAAAATTCTACCTTATTTCTAACAAACAGTACAAGATTATTTAAACTATCTATATTTCCTCACAGTGAAAAGAGGGCAATTGGATGGGATGATGAGTCTTACCCCAACTGTTTAACATTCATCCACCATTGAGCCTTGGCAGCTAACTACATGACTGCATAATATCTACAGCAAGTGGTGGTGGCATGATGATGCTATCTTCATGGTTATGTCTTTGGAATCTACCCTATTCTGTCACTGGTTCAATAAAGTATACATTGATTAGATAGCAACAATGGCAATTCCTCCATAGAGAAAGCCCATGGTAGGCCATCCATTCCTGGGTCAGCTAACAATTGGACAATATTTGCAGCTTTGATACTCACCTGACAAGGAAATTACATTTCTGCTGAGGTGCAGGGACCTCACCATTGATGACCAACCTCTCACATGGGCCTTTCATTTGACTCCTATTTTAGCCCCACTGAAAATTGGATGTTCAGGCAGCCAATAATGGTTGGGTTCATGAAGCCAGGAATTCTCTCCCCTGAGTGAAAATCTGGGCCTCCATCACTGATCTGAGCTTTACCGGCTGACCTCTGGATTTGATATAATGCTGGAATGGATCTCAGCTCCATGGGATCAAGAGGGGTAGAACCAGCTCCTGGTAACTAAAAAATGGTGAGAAAGACACTTGACAGTATAGGGAAGATAGGTCACTGCCACTACATTAAGGATGACGGTGTAGTGATATGTATATGTGCTGGCATATAAAGAGTTAACAACAAAATCATAGTGTAAGACAACCACTAGATGGCAGCACTAGATTCATGTATAAATAAGTGAACTCAAAGGATCTTGGCTCTCTTCGAACCAGAAGTGACTATTCAGCAGTTAGAGAGAGGTATAACTTAGTTAATACTTACAGTTAAATACAGTTAATACTTATTCTGATTTACTTTATCACCAATGATTGTTCTGTAAGAGTGAACAAACTCATTATTATTTAATTCGTTATTCATTAAACCTATTTTTTTCCCTAAATTTAGAGTACCCAATTCGCTTTTTCCAATTAAGTGTTAATTTAGCGTGGCCAATCCACCTATCCTGCACATCTTTGTGTTGTGGGGGCGAAACCCATGCAGACATGGGGAGAATATGCAAACTCCACACCGACAGTGAGCCAGAGCCGTACAAACAAGTAATATAACAGCTGGGCCTTGGGTTGCAGGGCTGAGATCATGGAAACCTTCTGCGCTGGAGAAGTACTTCTTTAGATTTAGGACGTGATTCTCTGGAAAAATTTCTAAGTATGGTAGTGAATGGGAATTGCCGCGACCTTCCCGGCACTTGGCCAAGCGCAGCTGGCAATGCAATTCAACATTAATTGGTCCACTTAATGAGGCCTCACAGGCTTCTCGCCGCAAATGAAGGCTCAAGGTTCGGGGACACAGATTTTGGGAGACTCTCAGATGCAGTGGAGGCCAGGAGGAATGTCCTGTTCCCCCGAGGGTGTAGGAGAGTCAGTCACAGGGCAGCCAGTGCTGCCTGGGATGAGGTGGTGGCAGATGTAAGCTGGGGGACTGTGACCAAGGGGACTGGCCTTCAGTGCCGAAAAAGGTCAACAACCTCCAATGGGCAACACCGGTGAGTAGACACCAACGTGCCCCATCCCCCCGCCAAGGGAACATCAACCCCCCAACTCCCCATGTAACCCCCAACCCTCCTTCCATCGCCCTACCCCTTAACCCACCCCAACCCTCCCTTCACACACCCCTTCCCACTATTGTGAACTACGCGTGTGGCGAACGATGCCCTCTCTGTCTCCTCAGGAAAAGCTCTCCCATAATATGCCGGGAGAGGGCCCAGACTGGTGGAGATGTGCTGGAATTAAGAATCCTCACGTCCTTCAAGGAGTATGCTCTGAAGGTGAAGGTATCCAAGACGTTGCGCAGTCGGTGACGGCCATGGCTAAGGGTATCGGCAGTATGTCTCCCTCGCTGGGGTGTGTCACCCAGTACCAGGCTGACTTTGATGAGATTCTGCGGGACATTTCCTGCTCTCAGATGGGCATGGCCGAGGCATTGCAGAGCATGTCCCAGTCACTGGGGAGCATCGCCAAGGGTGTCAACACAATGGTGCAGCCAATCAGGAACTGCCCACCAGCTCCCCCAAGTTCCACCCCTCTGATAAGGCCGCGTCTCGAAGTCTGCACACGGGACAGGGCGGCACGGCTCTGCATGTGCTGCCGACAAGTGTGCCGGGGCCCTCCGGGCCCAGAGCTCCAAGAGGATGCCCGCCAGGGGCGAGGTAAGCAGCTGACTGCCTCCACCTCAGATGTGCATCCTGGGGAGACACCTAGACATAGTGATAGACCTAGGAGGGCCAAATATGTTGAGGATCACTGAGGGCACCGAGGGAGGGGGGATGGGGGCGTAAGGTAAGGGTGGGGAGGGGAGGGGGTGTAGGTAGGGGGTGGTGAGGGGATGGGGGTTTAGTAGGCGGTGGGGCGGGGTGTGGGGGGGTGGCACCATTGGGAGAGTGGGGAATTGTGAAACACATTAAAAACCCTTGTGCATAGCCATTATGATGCCTCTGTCACTTTATTCCACTATGCAGAGAGACCTCTGATCCCTTGGCCCATGTCTCTAGGCATCTCCCCCATCCCGTGGACCCACTCGCCCTCCGAGCATGGACATGTCCCTGAAGCTGTGTCCCATCCCCTGGGTGTTCGGTTATTGGCTGCTGCATGTGTGGTGTTGCCTCCTGTAGTGTTCAAGCAGTGTCCAGCCATCAAGATGTGATTGGGATGCCAGGCAATGACTCCCACATGCTACATGGCCCACTGATGCACGATCAAAGACGAGAGTTGAATGCAACTGAGGCTTTATTACACTAAGATGTGTGGCCTCCTCCAGCAGCTGGCGAAATGGCTGCTGTATGGGAAGCACACATATTTATACTCTGCCTACTGGGCGGACCCAGCAGGCAGGGAACTACCCCCGTACCTGTAGTACAGGGCCTTACCACAAATCACCTAATATATACATCAGTGGTGACTACCACATTTACCCCCTGTTAAAATTGAGTCGGAGGGGTGTGTGTGTGGAACCAGCTGGTGCCAGGTCCCTGAGGGAGACAGTATCTTGGCGGCTGTCGGTGTACGCTACGTAGGCGTACTGCGGGTTGGCGTGGAGTAGCTGTACCCTTTCAACCAACGGGTCCGTCTTGTGGAGTCGTACATGCTTACGGGGGAGTACGGGTCCTGGAGCTGCAAGCCAAGTCGGGAGCGACACCCCGGAGGTGGACATTCTGGGGAAGGCAAAGTGACGTTCATGGGGTGTGTCATTGGTCGCAGTGCATAGGAGCGACCGAATGAAGTGCAGTACATCAGGGAGGACCTCCTGCCAGCGGGAGGCCAGGAAATTTCTGGACCGTAGGGCCAGCTGGACGGTCCTCCAGACCATCCCATTCTCCCTCTCCACCTGCCTGTTTCCCGGGGATTATAGCTGGTCGTCCTGCTCGAGGCGATACCCTTGTTGAGCAGGAACTGACGCAGCTCATCGCTCATGAATGAGGATCCCCTATCACTGTGGACGTAGGCGGGGAAGCCGAACAGAGCGAAGATGGTGTTGAGGGCTTTGATGACGGTGGCAGACGTCATATCAGGGCATGGGATGGCGAAGGTGAATCTGGAGTACTCATCGACCACACTAAGGAAGTACGTGTTATGGGCGGTGGAGGGGAGGGGCCCTTTGAAGTCCACGCTGAGGCGTTCAAAGGGGTGGGAGGCCTTCACCAAGCGCGCACGGTCTGGCTGGTAGAAGTGCGATTTGCACTCCTCACAGACCTGGCAGTCTCTGGTGATTGCCCTGACTTCTTCGACGGAGTAGGGCAGATTACGGGCCTTGATGAAGTGGTACAAACATGTGACTCCCGTGTGACAAAGGTTGTCGTGCAGGGTCCGGAGTCGGTCCACCTGTGCGATGGCACATGTACCTCGAGATAGGGCATCGGGGGGCTCGTTGAGCTTACCGGGGCGATACAAAATCTCGTAGTTGTAGGCGGAGAGCTCGATCCTCCACCTCAAGATTTTATCGTTTTTGATCTTGCCCCGTTGTGTGTTGTTAAACATGGAAGCTACCGACCGTTGGTCAATGAGGAGAGTGAATCTCCTGCCGGCCAGGTAATGCCTCCAATGCCGCACAGCTTCAACGATGGCTTGGGCCTCTTTTTCGGCGGAGGAGTGCCGAATTTCAGAGGCATGAAGGGTTCGTGAAAAGAATGCCACGAGCCTGCCTGCCTGATTGAGGGTGGCGGCCAGAGCGACATCTGATGCATTGCTCTCGTCTTGGAAGGGGAGAGTCTCGTCAACTGCGTGCATCGCGGCCTTGGTGATGTCAGCCTTAATAACGTTGAAGGCCTGGTGAGCCTCCGCCGTTAGGGGAAAAAGAGTGGATTGGCTGAGTGGACGGGCCTTGTCCGCATAATTTGGGACCCACTGGGTGTAGTAAGAAAAGAACCCCAGGCAACGTTTGAGGGCCTTGGGGCAGTGGGGGAGGGGGAGTTCCATGAGGGGGCGCATGCGGTCGGGATCGGGCCCCAGAACTCCGTTCTGGACCACATAGCCGAGGATGAATAAGCGGTTCGTGCTGAACACGCACTTCTCCATGTTGTAAGTGAGGTTGAGGAGAGTGGCAGTGCGGAGAAATTTGGCAAGTTTGGCGTCATGGTCCTGCTGATCCTGGCCGCAGATGGTGACATTGTAAAGGTACGGGGAAGTGGCCCGCAGCCCGTACCGGTCGACCATTCAGTCCATTTCCCGTTGGAAAACCGAGACCCCGTTCGTGACGCCGAAAGGAACACTGAAAAAGTGGTAAAGGCGGCAATCTGCCTCGAAGGCAGTGTATGGGCCTTACGGATGGGGAGCTGGTGGTAGGCAGATTTAAGGTTCACAGTTGAGAAGACCCAGTACTGTGCAATCTGATTGACCATATTAGATATGCGTGGGAGGGGGTACGCACCGTGTACCTATTGGTGGTCTGGCTGTAGTTCACGACCATTCTGTGTTTTTCCCCAGTTTTCATCTCTCCCACTTGGGCTCTCCAGGGGCTGTTGCTGGCCTCGATGATGTTTTCCCGAAACAGTCGCTGGACTTCGGACCTGATGAAGGTCCTGTCCTGGGCGCTGCACCGTCTGCTCCTGGTGGCGATGGGTTTACAATCTGGGGTTAAGTTTGCAAATAGGGAAGGTGGGTCGACCTTTAGGGTCGCAAGGCCGCACACAGTAAGGGTGGTAGGGGCCCGCCGAATTTCAATGTTAAGCTCTGGAGGTTGCACTGGAAGTCCAGGCTGAGTAGTAAGACAGAGGTTGGGGAGGACGTAGAGGCGGAAGCCGATAAACTCCACGCCCTGGACAGTGAGAGTGGCTATGCAGTACCCCCGGATCGCCACGGAGTGGGACCCGGAGGCCAGGGAGATTCGCTGATTGGCGGGGTGTACCCCGAGGGAGCAGCGCCTTACCATATCGGGATGAATGAATCTCTTGGTGCTCACGGAGTCCAGGAGGCAGGAGATCTCGTGCCCATCGACTTTCACATTTGTAGAGGCTTGGGCGAGACTGGTCAATCGTGACCAAGGCGAGGCGCGGCTGATCGTTGATGGTGGCAGATAATGGGGTGCCCGGGGGGCATAGGTCCTGGTAAGATGGCGGCACCCACGGGCCGCACGTGCCGTGGGGGAGATAAGATGTCGGCACTTGATGTTCCTGGGGAGGACAAGATGGCGGCGCCCACGGGCCGCACGTGGTGAGGGTTGAACAAGATGGCGGCGCCCATGGGCCGCACGTGGTCCGAGGAGGGGAAGATGGCGGCACCCACTGGCCGTGCGTGGTCCGAGGAGGAGAAGATGGCGGCGCCCACTGGCCGTACGAGGGTTGGGGGGTGGTCGGAACAATAACGACGACTGAACGGGCCTAGCACACCACCGCAAAGTGCTCCTTCTTGCCGCAGGCCTTGCAAAGGGCGCTCCGGGCCGGGCAGCGATGTCGGGGGTGTTTTGGCTGGCCACAGAAGTAACATTTGGGGCCCCCGGGGTTGATTGGCTGCCGCATGGCAGAGGCATGGTGTTGGATGAGTGGGGTCCCCGATGGGGCGGCCGTCTGCGGAGTCCACGATGCGTAGGAGGGGTGGGCCGCACGGCCATATGTGTAGGCCTGGATGTTGCGCAAGGCGACCGTCAGCGAGAGCGCAAGCTTTTTGGTTGCCGCGAGGTCGAGCGTGGCCCCTTCTAAAATGCGTTGCCGGATGTAATCCGACCCTATCCCCGTAACAAAAGCGACCCTCATAAGGAAGTTCGAGTGTTCCGTGGCAGTAACGGCCTGACAGTCACAGTCACTGACTAGGGGAATTAGAGCACGCCAGAAGTCTTCTACTGACTCACCAGGGTGTTGACTGCGCGTGGATAGGATGTGTCTGGCGTAAAGCATGTTAGTCCGCTGAGCGTAGTTTTCTTTCGTCGTAGTTCGGCGAGTCCTGGATAAGCGGAAAGACGTTGGAGCTCAGCCGCGTGTAGAGGATCTCAATCTTCTGAGCTTCCGGAATTGGGTCTGGTGCAGACCTGATGTAAGCTTCGAAACAGGCTAGCCAATGTTCAAAGTCGTTTTTGGTGTTGCCTGATTACAGGTCCAGCTGCAGGCGATCCGGCTTGATGTGGAGGTCCATCTTCTGAAAACTTTAATGTAATAAATTGATGCACGATCAATTACACAAAGACGAGAGTTGAATGCAACTGAGGCTTTATTACACTAAGATGTGTGACCTCCTGTAGCAGCTGGCGAAATGGCTGCTGTATGGGGAGCACACATATTTATACTCCGCCTACTGAGCGGAGCCAGCAGGCAGGGAACTACCCCCGTACCTGAAGTACAGGATCTTACTGCAAATCACCTAATATATACATCAGTGGTGACGACCACACCCACCCACCCACGGGATGTGTGAAGTGCTCACTTAACCACGATTCCCCATTAGCGATAGCCTTCAGCCGCATGGCCAGAGGCCTCGGCAGTCGATGGGGGTTATGGCTGGTCATTGGGGCAGATGGGCAGTGACAAGTGTTGCCCCCGGAACAGGTAAATGATCCACGGGTTGGCATGGTGGTGCTGCGAGCGGTTGCCCCACCGTTGCCCCCCCCACGCCTCTTCCCCACCCTCCTATGGCGGCCCACTCCTGCAAAGGGTCCCCCACCCCCAGTCGAGGGTCCCCTACCCCCACCGAGCTCTGAGGTGGCATGCCCAGCACCCCCAGGCTCTTTGCAAAGATGGCTACTCACCTCCTCGGCTCACCTGGCCCTTCCGCCAGGTTCACATTTTCAAAAGAAGTACTAATCGACGCCTGCGTGAACATTTGCTGGGGGGGGGGGCGCTGAATGACGGGAGGCTGTGGATATGGGGTGGCTCTCGTTAATTATAGGAAATTGGGCTTAAGTGGTGATAATTGGTTTCTAACCTCACTCCAACGAGATCCCGATTTCGTCCAAGGGAGTGGGCCAGTTGCAACTCAAAGTGTTTGGCGCCTGGCACGGTTCTCCATTGTGGCCTCTCACGCTATTCACCAGCCTCGATTTGCTTGAGCGAGAGCGTAACGAGGCCAGAAGATGCCGCCCATAGGTTTTCCCTTCGGGACTACATTTTCTTATTACCATATTTTAATAAAAGGATTAGCCTAGTTCTATTCATTTTATTATTATCTATACTGAAACAAACTGGGATTAATAATGTTCATGACACCCTTTACCTTTGTCAAAGTTTTTCTTTTTTAAAAAAAATATTTTATTGAGAATTTTTGGTCAACCAACACAGTACATTGTGCATCCTTTACACAATATTATAACAACACAAATAACAATGACCTATTTTATAAACAGAAAATGAATAAATAATAAATAACAAAAATGAAAACTAACCCTAATTGGCAACTGCCTTATCACAAGTAACACTCTCCAAAAATATAATTTAACAGTCCAATATATAATTATCTGTAGCAACGACCTATACATATTATACAGTATATATTAACAACCCTGAGAGTCCTTCTGGTTCCTCCTCCCCCCCCTCCCCCCCCCACCCCCCCTCCCCCCCCCCCCTCCCCCCCCCCCCCCACCCCCGATCCTGGGCTGCTGCTGCTGCCTTCTTTTTTTCATTCCATCTATCTTTCTGCGAGGTATTCGACGAACGGTTGCCACCGCCTGGTGAACCCTTGAGCCGACCCCCTTAGGACGAACTTAATCCGCTCTAGCTTTATAAACCCTGCCATGTCATTTATCCAGGTCTCCACCCCCGGGGGCTTGGCTTCTTTCCACATTAGCAATATCCTACGCCGGGCTACTAGGGACGCAAAGGCCAAAACATCGGCCTCTCTCGCCTCCTGCACTCCCGGCTCTTGTGCAACCCCAAATATAGCCAACCCCCAGCTTGGTTCGACCCGGACCCCTACTACTTTTGAAAGCACATTTGTCACCCCCATCCAAAACCCCTGTAGTGCCGGGCATGACCAAAACATATGGGTATAATTCGCTGGGCTTCTCGAGCACCTCGCACACCTATCCTCCACCCCAAAAAATTTACTGAGCCGTGCTCCAGTCATATGTGCCCTGTGTAATACCTTAAACTGAATCAGGCTTAGCCTGGCACACGAGGACGACGAGTTTACCCTGCTTAGGGCATCTGCCCACAGCCCCTCCTCGATCTCCTCCCCCAGCTCTTCTTCCCATTTCCCTTTTAGTTCATCTACCATAGTCTCCCCTTCGTCCCTCATTTCCCTATATATATCTGACACCTTACCATCCCCCACCCATGTCTTTGAGATAACTCTGTCCTGCACCTCTTGTGTCGGGAGCTGCGGGAATTCCCTCACCTGTTGCCTCGCAAAAGCCCTCAGTTGCATATACCTGAATGCATTCCCTTGGGGCAACCCATATTTCTCGGTCAGCGCTCCCAGACTCGCGAACTTCCCATCCACAAACAGATCTTTCAGTTGCGTTATTCCTGCTCTTTGCCACATTGCATATCCCCCATCCATTCCCCCCGGGGCAAACCTATGGTTGTTTCTTATCGGGGACCCCCCCAAGGCTCCAGTCTTTCCTCTATGCCGTCTCCACTGTCCCCAAATCTTCAGTGTAGCCACCACCACCGGGCTTGTGGTGTAGTTCCTCGGTGAGAACGGCAATGGGGCTGTCACCATAGTCTGTAGGCTAGTCCCCCTACAGGACGCCCTCTCTAATCTCTTCCACGCCGCTCCCTCCTCCTCTCCCATCCACTTACTCACCATTGAAATATTAGCAGCCCAATAATACTCACTTAGGCTCGGTAGTGCCAGCCCCCCCCTATCCCTGCTACGCTGTAAGAATCCCTTCCTCACTCTCGGGGTCTTCCCAGCCCACACAAAACCCATGATGCTCTTTTCGATCCTTTTAAAAAAAGCCTTCGTGATCACCACCGGGAGGCACTGAAACACAAAGAGGAATCTCGGGAGGACCACCATCTTAACCGCCTGCACCCTCCCTGTCAGTGACAGGGATACCATATCCCATCTCTTGAAATCCTCCTCCATTTGTTCCACCAACCGCGTTAAATTTAACCTATGCAATGTGCCCCAATTCTTGGCTATCTGGATCCCCAGGTAACGTAAGTCCCTTGTTACCTTCCTCAACGGTAGGTCCTCTATTTCTCTACTCTGCTCCCCTGGATGCACCACAAACAACTCACTTTTCCCCATGTTCAATTTATACCCTGAAAAATCCCCAAACTCCCCAAGTATCCGCATTATTTCTGGCATCCCCTCCGCCGGGTCTGCCACATATAGTAACAAATCGTCCGCATACAAAGATACCCGGTGTTCTTCTCCTCCTCTAAGTACTGCCCTCCACTTCTTGGAACCCCTCAACGCTATCGCCAGGGGCTCAATCGCCAGTGCAAACAATAATGGGGACAGAGGGCATCCCTGCCTTGTCCCTCTATGGAGCCGAAAATATGCAGATCCCCGTCCATTCGTGACCACGCTCGCCATCGGGGCCCTATACAACAGCTGCACCCATCTAACATACCCCTCTCCAAAACCAAATCTCCTCAACACCTCCCACAAATAATCCCACTCCACTCTATCAAATGCTTTCTCGGCATCCATCGCCACTACTATCTCCGTTTCCCCCTCTGGTGGGGGCATCATCATTACCCCTAACAGCCTCCGTATATTCGTGTTCAGCTGTCTCCCCTTCACAAACCCAGTTTGGTCCTCGTGGACCACCCCCGGGACACATTCCTCTATTCTCATTGCCATTACCTTGGCCAGGATCTTGGCATCTACATTTAGGAGGGAAATAGGTCTATAGGACCCGCATTGTAGCGGGTCCTTTTCCTTCTTTAAGAGAAGCGATATCGTTGCTTCAGACATAGTCGGGGGCAGTTGTCCCCTTTCCTTTGCCTCATTAAAGGTCCTCGTCAATACCGGGGCGAGCAAGTCCACATATTTTCTATAGAATTCGACTGGGAATCCATCCGGTCCCGGGGCCTTTCCCGCTTGCATGCTCCTAATTCCTTTCACCACTTCTTCTACCTCGATCTGTGCTCCCAGTCCCACCCTTTCTTGCTCTTCCAACTTGGGAAATTCCAGCCAATCCAAAAAGCCCATCATTCTCTCCCTCCCATCCGGGGGTTGAGCTTCATATAATTTTTTATAAAATGTCTTGAACACTCCATTCACTCTCTCCACTCCCCGCTCCATCTTTCCTTCCTCATCCCTCACTCCCCCTATTTCCCTCGCTGCTCGCCTTTTCCTCAATTGGAGTGCCAGCAACCTGCTCGCCTTCTCCCCATATTCGTACTGTACACCCTGTGCCTTCCTCCATTGTGCCTCTGCAGTGCCCGTAGTCAGCAAGTCAAATTCTACATGTAGCCTTTGCCTTTCCCTGTACAGTCCCTCCTCCGGTGCTTCTGCATATTGTCTGTCCACCCTCAAAAAGTTCTTGCAGCAACCGCTCCCGTTCCTTACTCTCCTGCTTCCCTTTATGTACCCTTATTGATATCAGCTCCCCTCTAACCACCGCCTTCAGCGCCTCCCAGACCACTCCCACCTGGACCTCCCCATTATCATTGAGTTCCAAGTACTTTTCAATGCACTCCCTCACCCTTAGACACCCCCCCTCATCTGCCATTAGTCCCATGTCCATTCTCCAGGGTGGGCGCCCTCCTGTTTCCTCCCCTATCTCCAAGTCTACCCAGTGTGGAGCGTGATCCGAAATGGCTATAGCCGTATACTCCGTTCCCCTCACCTTCGGGATCAACGCCCTTCCCAGCACAAAAAAGTCTATTCGCGAGTAGACTTTATGGACATAGGAGAAAAACGAGAACTCCTTACTCCTAGGTCTGCTAAATCTCCACGGGTCTACACCTCCCATCTGCTCCATAAAATCTTTAAGTACCTTGGCTGCTGCCGGCCTCCTTCCAGTCCTGGACTTCGACCTATCCAGCCCTGGTTCCAACACCGTATTAAAATCTCCCCCCATTATCAGCTTTCCCATCTCTAGGTCCGGAATGCGTCCTAGCATCCGCCTCATAAAATTGGCATCATCCCAGTTTGGGGCATATACGTTTACCAAAACCACCGTCTCCCCCTGTAGTTTGCCACTCACCATCATGTATCTGCCCCCGTTATCCGCCACTATAGTCTTTGCCTCGAACATCACCCGCTTCCCCACTAATATAGCCACCCCCCTTTTTTCGCATCTAGCCCCGAATGGAACACCTGCCCCACCCATCCTTTGCGTAGCCTAACCTGGTCTATCAGTTTCAGGTGCGTTTCCTGTAACATAACCACATCTGCCTTAAGTTTCTTAAGGTGTGCGAGTACCCGTGCCCTCTTTATCGGCCCGTTCAGCCCTCTCACGTTCCACGTGATCAGCCGGGTTGGGGGGCTTCCTACCCCCCCCCCCCCTTGTCGATTAGCAATCCCCTTTTTCCAGCTCCTCACCCGGTTCCCACGCAGCTGTATCTCCCCCAGGCGGTGCCCCCCCCGCCCATCCCCTCCCATACCAGCTCCCCCCTCTCCCCAGCAGCAGCAACCCAGTAATTCCCCCCTCCCACCCCCCCCCAATAGATCCCCCGCTAGCGTAATTACTCCCCCCATGTTGCTCCCAGAAGTCAGCAAACTCTGGCCGACCTCGGCTTCCCCCCGTGACCTCGGCTCGCACCGTGCGACGCCCCCTCCTTCCTGCTTCTCTATTCCCGCCATGATTATCATAGCGCGGGAACCAAGCCCGCGCTTCTCCCTTGGCCCCGCCCCCAATGGCCAACGCCCCATCTCCTCCACCTCCCCTCCTCCCACATCACCACCTGTGGAAGAGAGAAAAGTTACCACATTGCAGGATTAGCACATAAAACTCCTCTTTCCCCCCTTTTTAACCCCCCTCTTCGCCCCCCACATTCGCCCCACCACTTTGTTCAAACGTTCTTTTTAATAACCCGCTCATTCCAGTTTTTCTTCCACAATAAAAGTCCACGCTTCATCCGCCGTCTCAAAGTAGTGGTGCCTCTCTCGATATGTGACCCACAGTCTTGCCGGTTGCAGCATTCCAAATTTTATCTTCTTTTTATGAAGCACCGCCTTGGCCCGATTAAAGCTCGCCATCCTTCTTGCCACCTCCGCACTCCAGTCTTGATAAACGCGGATCACCGCGTTCTCCCATTTACTGCTCCGAGTTTTCTTTGCCCATCTAAGGACCATTTCTTTATCCTTAAAACGGAGGAATCTCACCACTATGGCTCTGGGAATTTCTCCTGCTCTCGGTCCTCGCGCCATCACTCGGTATGCTCCCTACACCTCCAACAGACCCGCCGGGGCCTCCGCTCATATTAACGAGTGCAGCATCGTGCTCACATATGCCCCGACGCCGCTCCCTCCACACCTTCAGGAAGACCAAGAATCCTCAGGTTGTTCCTCCTTGCATTGTTCTCCAGTGCCTCCAACCTTTCCACACATCGTTTCTGATGTGCCTCATGCATCTCCGTCTTCACCACCAGGCCCTGTATGTCGTCCTCATTCTCAGCTGCCTTTGCCTTCACGACCCGAAGCTCCCGCTCCTGGGTCTTTTGTTCCTCCTTTAGCCCTTCGATCGCCTGTAGTATTGGGGCCAACAGCTCTTCCTTCATTTCCTTTTTGAGCTCTTCCACACAGCATTTCAAGAACTCTTGTTGTTCAGGGCCCCATGTTAAACTGCCACCTTCCGACGCCATCTTGGTTTTTGCTTGCCTTCCTTGCCGCTGTTCTAAAGGATCCACTGCAATCCGGCCACTTTCTCCTCCTTTTTTCATCCGTATCCAGGGGGGATTCCCTTCTGGTTTACCGCACAGTGTTTTTAGCCGTCAAAATTGCCGTTGGGGCTCCTATCAAGAGCCCAAAAGTCCGTTTCACCGGGAGCTGCCGAAACGTGCGACTCAGCTGGTCATCGCCGCACGCGGAAGTCCCGTCAAAGTTTTTCAAGAGCAGATTTCATCAAATACCTTTCCTACATGGTTCAGTAATCTCTGTACTCTTAAGGAATTTGCTTTCCAAAGACAACAGTGCGAGGCAAGACATCCAAGAAGGAGAACAGTCTTAACCACAGCCATATGGAAGGACCTCATGATTATCGGATCTACACGAAAGAAGTCTAATTTTACTATTTTAATTCTAATGTTAAAATAACTCCGATAGGAATACTTCCTGGGTTCAGGAAACATAATGTTGCATTGATAGTGATGCTAGTTCCGTCTGAGGATGAATGACTAAAATATTGTCAGTTTTCCACTTTGTTTACTACCATTGTGGTAGTTATAAAGGAAAATGTAGGCTATAGTTAGAATGAGCAGGAATGAACTCTGCTTTCTGATGTTCAGCTAGATCTGTCTACTTTTACACTGTTGACATATTTCTTATTGTAGTTTGCAGTTCAACCTAAAAATAAACCAAATTTAAACGTATTACAAAAATAAAATGCGCATGAAGAATGTCAGGTGAGGACAAGATCAAAACAGAGAGTGCTCGAAAATCTCAACAGATCTGGCAGCATCTGTGGAGAGAGGAAGAGAGTTAACGTTTCAAGTCCAATATGATCCCCCTTCGGAGCTTGGGTTCACAGCTGCAGTATCCACAACATTTTGCTTTTGTGAATGAGGACAGAATCAAACATTGGCTGTGTCACCGTAAATCTAATTTCACTCACTGAGCAAAGTGAAAGGTTAAAGGCTGACCAACTGCTGTGGTGCTGGGATAGCTGACATTGCTCATAACCTTGTGTCACGGAACATCATCTGTGGAATCGGGGTTAAGGGGGAGGATAGTAATGAGCTGCGCAGGCTGTAGCCCCACAGTAGGTAGGTGCATCGCCTTGTAACCTATGCAGAAATAAATGGGGTAACAAGATGCATGGTTGCACTGAAGCACCGTAAAAAGAACAATAGGACATCATTTCTCAAGCAAATTTGAATGACAAACTATCATGGGCAGCACGGTAGCACCTTGGTTAGAACTGTTGCTTCACAGCACCAGGGACCCGGGTTCGATTCCCGGCTTGGGTCACTCTCTGTGCGGAGTCTGCACATTCTCCCCGATGTCTGCGTGAGTTTCCTCCGGGTGCTCTGGTTTCCTCCCATAAGTCCCCTAAGACGTGCTTGTTAGGTAAATTGGACATTCTGAATTCTCCCTCATTTCACAGTAACTTCATTGCAGTGTTAATGTGAGCCTACTTGTGACACTAATAAAGATTATTACTATAAACCCAGGGAATAACTCCTTCCCAGTTTGCTTTGAATATGTTCGCTTGTATATGCGAAAAGTGATAGTAATTCCTGTAACGTCTGTCATGATATCCACATCAGCATATCATGGTGCAATCACACACATACTGATGGACAGGTAGTTGGACCAACCAACACACACAACATCACAGCCAATCACCAGTGAGAGCACACGCACTATAAAACAGGGAACACCACAGTTCCCACTCATTCTACCAGGAGATAGCTCAGAGCACAGAGCTCACAGCGCGCCACTCAGACATAGACCATGTGCTGGGTGCCTCACAAAGATAGTGCCAGGGCTGGGTCCACAGGTCAGCTGGTGAAGCACGAACCTCAGCCAGCAGTTAGTAGTTGTTGTTGTTTAAGACAATAAAACAGAGTTGTACCATCTACAGCTGTGTTGGATCATTTGTGCATCGGAACACCCAACACGACATGATACCAGTAGTGGAAGCTAACCAGCGACTGTGAGACCTACCTGCACCCTTTCAGAAATCCGCCATCCTACTCCATGGACAACATCAGCCCGCCGCAGCCGCTCCGAATCGCTGGAAATCTTGGGGTCAACTGGAAGCTGTTTAAACAGCGCTTCCAGCTCTTCCTAGAAGCCACAGACAGGGAGAATGCATCGGACACCAGGAAGATCGCCCTCCTCCTCTCCACGGCGGGGCAACACGCCATCCACATCTACAACTCCCTGGCATTCGCGGAAGGCATGGACAAGACAAAATACAAGACGGTGCTTCTAAAATTCGATGAACACTTCAGCGTGGAAGTCAATGAGAGTTTCGAGAGGTACCTATTCCAGCAGCGCCTGCAGGGTAAGGATGGGCCTTTTCAATCTTACTTGACACACCTCCGTATCCTCGCGCAGTCCTGCGGCTATGAGGCCACCTCCGACTCCATGATACGGGATCAGATAGTTTTTGGGGTTATCTCGGACACCCTGCGCCAGCAGCTCCTCAACATTAAGCGCCTCACCCTAGCGACTGCCATCGAGACCTGCGTCCTCCACGAGAACGCGACCAGCCGGTACTCCCAAATCCAAGCGGCCGAAATGGCACGGCAGGGGTCGTACGAGGCGGAGCGGGTCCAGTCGATCGAGTTCCTCCCGGCCCGCGGCCCGGACGAGGGCGGCCATTTTGTGCGCTTTCCGAGGCCTCCCGCGCTTGTACGTGCCAAAAGAGGGGGCGTTGATGCAGAGGGACGCGATGCGCAGGCGCGCTCTACGCAGGACCGCACCGTGCATGCGCGGTAGCGCAACGAACACCATGACGTCACGACGTGCGGCAACTGTGGCTCCACCCACTTAAAGCGGCAATGTCCGGCCAAAGCGCGACAATGCCTCCGCTGCGGCAGGATGGGCCACTACGCTGCCTGCTGTCGAGCAGCTCAACCTGCCAACTCCCAACAATACCGCCAGCCTCGCAGGGACGTGCAGACTATTCAGCCTCCATACACTGAGTCATATCCTGACAACATGCAGACCAGTGACACCGAAGGCAGGGAACCCTTCCGCGGTGCGCTAATCCACAAGAACCGGATGTCCCCAAGTCGGAACCACCAGCCGCTGCCAGTACACAGCATTGATCCGGGCGATGAGTGGTGTGCCACCCTAACGGTCAACCAATCACAGATCGCATTTCGCTTGGACACTGGTGCCTCCGCCAATGTCCTTGCATGGTCAGCCTTCCAGACCTTGAAGGTTAAACCACCGATTCTGCCATCCCACTGTCAGCTGGTTGACTATAACGGAAATGTCATCCCGGCCACAGGGCCCTCCCAGCTCGAGGTTACACACAACTCATATAAAGCCACATTGTTTTTTGAAATGGTTGGATCCTCGAAGGACTCTCTGTTAGGCGCACAGGCGTGCAAGGTCCTCCACCTCGTTCAGCGGGTACACACTCTGTCTCCGGAAGGCACGTCAGACTTCCCGGATGCAGACTTTAGCGCAGCTCCACTCACTCCTCGCACACAACCAGGGGGTTTTCGAGGGCATGGGCACACTGCCCTACACATGCAGAATACGGCTCAAACCGGACGCCACCCCGGTCATTCATGCACCTCATAGAGTCCCAGCACCACTCAAGGACCGCCTCAAGCAGCAGCTGCAGGACCTGTAGGACCAAGGAGTGCTTTCCCGGGTAACGGAGCCAACGCCATGGGTCAGCTCCATGGTGTGCATCAAGAAGCCCTCCGGCGAGCTCCGGATCTGTATCGACCCAAAAGATTTGAATCACAACATTATGAGGGAACACTACCCCATACCCAAACGAGAAGAAATCACGAGCGAAATGGCTTGGGCAAAAATATTCACCAAGCTTGATGCCTCAAAGGGCTTTTGACAGATTCAACTGGATCAGTCTAGCAGGAAGCTGTGCACTTTCAACACTCCATTTGGCAGATACTGCTACAATAGGATGCCGTTCGGCATCATCTCGGCCTCCGAGGTGTTCCATCGTATCATGGAACAGGTGATGGAGGGCATCGAAGGGGTATGCGTCTATGTAGACGACGTTATCATCTGGTCCACCACACCACAGGAGCACATCAATCGTCTCCAGCGTGTCTTTGCACAGATACGAGATCAAAGCCTGCGCCTCAACCGAGCCAAGTGCTCTTTTGGCCAGACTGAGCTAAAGTTTTTGGGGGACCACATCTCCCGGTCAGGGGTGTGACCGGATGCCGACAAAGTGGCAGCCATCGCAGCCATGCAGCAGCCAGCAGACAAGAAGGCAGTGCTGCGCTTTCTCAGGATGGTCAACTTCCTGGGGAAGTTTATTCCTAACCTTACCTCGCACACGACGGCTCTTCGCCACCTGGTCAAAAAAACAACGGAATTCCAGTGGTTGCCCGCACACCAGAGTGAATGGGAGGAGCTCAATGTCAAGCTCACCACCGCCCCGGTACTGGCGTTTTTCAATACCACACGGGAAACAAAGACCTCAACTGACGCCAGCCAGTCCGGCATTGGGGCGGTACTCATGCAATGGGACGACACCGCATCATGGGCCCCGGTCGCCTATGCGTCACGGGCCATGACCCCCACAGAACAGCGCTATGCGCAGATTGAGAAGGAGTGCCTGGGCTTGTTGACCGGCATCGACAAATTTCACGATTATGTGTATGGTCTTCCGCAGTTCACTCAGAAGGAACTCAACGATATGACCCCTCGCCTCCAGCGCATTCTGCTCAAGGGAGGTACGACTTCCAACTTGTCCACATCCTGGGAAAGGATCTCATCATCGCTGATGCTCTGTCCAGGGCAGTGAACACACCGCCCGAATCGGGGAGGTTCGTTTGTCAGGTCGACGCACAAGTAGCCTTCACATCGGCCAATCTGCCGGCCACTGACGCACGTCTGGCCCGCATTCGCCGTGAGACTGCGGCTGACCCCCTTCTACAGCGTGTGATGTGCCACATGACGGAAGGGTGGCTCAAGGGGAAGTGCCCACAATTCTACAAAGTCCAGGACGACTTGGCCGTCATTGATGGTGTCCTCTTAAAGTTGGACCGGATTGTGATCCCCACAGCATGCACTGGCTTGTCCTCGAACAATTGCACGAAGGCCATCTCGGAGTTGAAAAGTGCAGGCGGAGGGCCCGAGAGGCTGTGTACTGGCCGGGCATCAGCGATGACATCGCCAACATGGTGCTCAACTGCCCCACCTGCCAAAGGTTTCAGCTGCCGCAACCCCCTGAGACACTTCAGCCCCATGAGTTGGTCACGTCCCCCTGGGCGAAGGTGAGCGTGGACCTCTTTCATGCGCTCGGCAGGGACTACATCATTCTGATTGACTATTTTTCAAATTATCCGGAGGTCATACGCCTGCACGACATGACATCATCAGCTGTCATCTGGGCATGCAAAGAAACCTTCGCTCGCCATGGAATTCCGCTCACTGTCATGTCTGACAACGGGCCTTGCTTTGCGAGCCAAGAATGGTCTTCCTTTGCCACCTCATATAACGTCACGCACGTGACGTCCAGTCCCTTGCATCCCCAGTCGAATGGCAAGGCGGAAAAGGGAGTCCACATTGTGAAGCGGCTCCTCTGCAAGGCTGCTGATGCCGGATTAGACTTCTGTTTAGCCCTGCTGGCCTATCGCTCGGCCCCACTGTCCACGGGCCTCTCGCCAGCCCAGCTGTTGATGGGTCACACCCTCAGGACCACTGTGCCGTCCATTCATGTTCTTGAACCCGACCATGCTCCAGTACTGCGAAGGATGCAACAACAGCGTGCTCAGCAGATGGTGGCACATGACGCTCGGGCAACTGATCTTCCTGCCCTGGCGCCTGGAGACAATGTCCGCATACACCTACCGGAGGGTGGCTGGTCGGCAACTGCCGAGGTTCTCCGCCGCATGGCTCCCCGCTCGTTCCTGGTTTGCATGCCTGATGGCTCCATTCGCCGATGTAATCGGTGGGCCCTATGTCTGGTTCCGCGCACGCTACGAGATCATGCACCGGTACCACGCCCTCCTGTTGTCCCTGATGCCGACTTCGTTGAGCTTCCTGCCACTCTGCCTCTTCCTCTCTCGCCCGTGGCCAGGCCCATTCCTCAGCCGGTGGATCCTGACCCACCCTTGAGGCGGTCAACCCGAATTAGTCACCCACCTGATAGACTTGACTTATGAGCCTGTTAGCACATTGGACTCACTGAATTTTTTTACAGTACTGTTAACGTGTTTCTTTCTTGTCGTTCCAGAAGTTCTCTCTCGTCGTTTGCTGAATGCATTTGTTTTGTTATTGGTACAACCTCGTTGCTCTGTTGCACCTGACACCTTCCTCTGTATATAGTTTAGCCTCAAGTACATGTTGTAAATATTGCATACACATACTCAGTTGCATTCAGTACACACTTATATTTATTAGCATGTAGGCACATATCCTTGTGAAAAGGGGGGATGTCATGATATCCACATGAACATATCATGGTGCAATCACACACACACACTGATGGACAGGTAGTTGGACCAACCAACACACACACAACATCACAGCCAATCACCAGTGAGAGCACATGCACTACAAAACAGGGAACACCACAGCTCCCGCTCATTCTACCAGGAGATAGCTCAGAGCACAGAGCTCACAGCGTGCCACTCAGACATACACCATGTGCTGAGTGCCTCACCAAGACAGTGATAGGGCTGGATCCACAGGTTAGCTGGTGAAGCACGAACCTCAGACAGCAGTTAGTAGTTGTTGTAGTTTAAGACAATAAAACAGAGTTGTACCATCTACAGCTGTGTTGGATCATTTGTGCATCAGAACACCCAACACGACAACGTCTTTTGAAATTCTTTCACGGGATGTGGGGGTCGAAGGCAAGGCCGGCATTTGTTGCCCATCCCTGTTTGCTCTGGAGAAGGTGGTGGCGAGCTGCCTTTTTGAACTGCTGCAGTCCATGTGCACATTCAAGCAAACATCAAAACCGAACAGAAACAAATACCAGACACATAAAATGGTTTTAATATGCTGCACTCATACCACAGATTCTCATGATGGGCAAACACGCGGGGGGGTGGGGGGACGGGGAGGTGCCTGTGTGTGATTTTTCTCCTCTTCCAGTTGTGTGCTTGTAAACATATTCAGGAAAATCTGGCCTATTAACATGGGGTAAATACCATATGCATCTGATTGTGCAGTTCCGGTTGAAAACAATTCCATTAGATTGGGAAAGTGAAGATGATTGTCTGAATAGTGGGAGAATTCAATCAGATTGTGTTGCAGTGTGCTGAGGGGAGGTGGTGATTTTCCAATCACTGCTGCAAAGTTAACCAAGCTTTGTGCTGGTGAAACTAGGAAGGCTGCAGACATGTTTGCACAGTGTGTTTTGCATCTGCCCCTACAAATCTGATTGTTGATTATTTTATTCAGGGCTGCAAAATAGAGCACATCCTGCATCTTAAACCAAATTTGATAAATGTATTGATTTCCTCTTTCATAGCTCCTTATCGCCCTGTATCTAATTATTTTTCCTGCTAAATGGAGGTTGACAAACTTCCCTGCTCTCAGTCCCAGTGCGGTTCAGCACACCAGCTGACGAGAGTCCCACGCAGCTTTCCCATGGACAGGACTGATTGTACAGGCAGTTCTTTCCTTTCAGGCTGAGCTCATGCTTCTCCTGCCCCCAGCAGGCTGTCTGAGCAACAATGTGTCATTTTACAGTTAACCAATTGGCCTGCCAGCCAGTGGGCTACTTGAACTGATGTTTCTTTAACTCATACCTTTGCTGAACTAATCAGAATTCCCACGTTTAGATGGTCAGTAGGTAAAGTCGCCATAGTCCCAGATGACCATAGGCTGCTCTTCCTTTTGAAGGGTAGCGCTGCCTGGCGGTGATTTAACCTGAGGATCACCACACCTCAGGCAAGGGGCAAGGTTGAGAAGGCAGGGCCTTCATGAATAACCTCAGCAGGTACATGAATTGAACCCGTGCTGCTGACCTCTCTCTGCATCACGAACCAGCTGTCCCGCCAACTGAGCTAAACAGGCACCCATGTTTAGAAAACACACAATCCGTGAATCATGCTTTGTGGGTCAAACAAAACAGGCAAGAACCCAAACAATATACCACAGTTGCTGACTTATGTGGCACTTTAACGTGTGACTTGCAAGCTGATTCTTCAATGAAATCAAATGTTAAAAGGCTAACCATCTTGCATTTAAGGGTGTTTGTTTGAGGGAAGGGATGTGGATTCTGTTTTACAATTTCATCAATCATTTTTCAGAAATTTGATATTTTTTCTCGTTTCTTGCCTTGATTGAAGATTGATTTTGTGTGTCTATATGATTCGATCATAGTCCTCCCTGGTTTGCTGAAGTCTGAGGTTTATTACTGGATGCACAGAACTGAATATCAATATATAACTACTTTGAGATCGTATTTGCCTCACTTCTTACTCTTCTGGTTTCAAATAAATGGGTGCGATTTAACTAAACGGGAACAAAGTCCCATAGTGATGCATTTAGCCGTGTGTTTCCCGGCGCTCGCAATGTCGAGAAACACAACGCTATCAAACGTCACTCAGGTTAGATCGGGGACCTCAGGGGGGAACGCATGGCTGAGGCCGCACATAGCCCCGTTTTCTGTACTGAGGAGCTCCACTCGCCGGAACGCCTCAGTATAACGAGAGATTGGGAGGCATTTTTAAATGGCGTCCTGATCTCTGGAGCTCCCGACGCATCGCCCAAACCCCCCAATCTCCAAATCACTGTGAAAGTGTGTCCCCTCCCAAACACTGATGCAGGGCACCCCCAGCCCAATCGGCACTGCACGAAAAATGCCAGCTTGGCACCTTCATTGTGCCAACCTGGTACATTGACAGTGCACCTGCCAGCTTTCAATGCCACCTTGGCACCACCAGAGTGCTAAGTTGGCAGTCTAGGGTGACTGGGTGCCACCAGCAGTGCCAGAGTACCATCCTGCCCAAAGGACATGCACATTGGGGCCTCCGATCCCCTGGGAGACCCCCATAAGTGCCGTTCCATCTGCCCCCAGTTTGTGGAGACCCGTACAGAACAGCGCTCACCCGAGGTCTCCGAGGCAAAGGGGATAGATCCTAAATCCTTGGGTGCCTTGGGAAACTGCATATTAAAACGAGACTAGCTATCTTACTCTAATATGCAGAGAGGCCAAAAATGGATCCCGCCCACAATGGGTAGGATTCACATCACAACGTCTCGCAAGATTGCGTTAGATCTTGCGAGGTGTTACGAGCTGAGTAGAGCACAGGGGGAATGTGGTCTCCCGGCTTGAATCGGCCATGTTGCGCCATGGCGAGCTATTTTTCAGGTGCAGCGTGGCTGGTCGATCGCTCTCAATATCGTTTTTAATCAATACCAGTGACTTGCGACGATTTCAATGTAACAAAGTTTAGTTAATCCCGCCATTAAATTGCAAGCATTTAGATTTATGAATGCCATTAAGATTAATTATTTGCAGAAGCCTGCTCTTTTATATACTGTTTTGATTTTGTAAACTTATAAATTAAAATGGCAATTTCTTTTTGTTCAGGATATCTAGTGTTATGTGGAAGAAAATGTTAACCTAAAACCTCACTTGCTTTAATCATGGAGAAGATAAATTAAAAAGATGAATGTTTTCAGCTTACTGCTAAGCTACTTGGGAATTTGAATTTCTTTTACTGTAAGGGAGACTGGACAACATGACCATCCTTTATCACGACAAAGGTCATTAAAACCAAAGCCCAATGAAATTCAGAAAAGGGTATTGTCCAATTTTTGTAGCATCCTCAGTGCAGTAATTTCAGGGCGATTGTACACACAGCTATATATTTTTCTAGTTATCTCTGTTAATTATCACTCAACAAACTTGCAAAGTGGGGTCAATTTACCACACCTGCAAAATGATGGGTATATGTTATTGCTAACAGCGAGTTCCAGGACTCTTGCTGACATTTTAATAGTCCCCAGCGGCTCACTGAACCAGTAGATTGCTTGGGAACTTTTGCAACTTGGCTCCATACCAGCTAGTAATGTTCACATGTCGAGGTAGTTTTGTCCCTCTAGTGTAATCTGCAGTCAGCTCACTTCACTGAATGACTCATCAGATATATCTACATCTGATATATTCTTAAGACTTGGTTTCACTTTATTGCATAGTAATATATAATACACTTAAGTGTTGATTTTAACTTATAAAATCATGGCAAAAGTCTCAAGATGGCATTGGAAACTTAACTTATTTGCACCGACAACTGGCTCCCTGCCACTTTTATGGTGTCCTATTGTTGGGTGTGCAGAGCAGTGCTTGTTTCAAATGATGGGTTACTTATCGTATGCAATTTGGGAGACCCAGGACATGCACAAGACCCCAATTGCTATTTCCGGATAGAGTGGGTCAGAGACCGCACCATACGCTGTCGATCCGATTTCCCTGACGACAGAGCTGAAGAGGCACGCAAACATACAAATTAGGGGCAGAAATGGGCCATTCGGCCCTTCAAGCCTGCTACTTCATTCAATAAGATCATGGCTGCTCTGATTTTAACATTAACTTCACATTCCTGCCCGCCCCAATAAGCTTATCAAGAACCTATCCACCTCCACTTTAAAAATATTCAAAGATTCTTCCTCCACCGTCTATTCAGGTAGAGAGTTCCACGACCCCCTGAGAGAAAATAAATTCTCCTAATTTCTGTCTTAAATTATTTTTAAACAGTGACCCCTAGTTTTAGATTCACCCACAAAAGTAAACATTCTTTCTTCATTCACCCTGCCAAGCCCCTGAAGAGATCATATATGTTGCCTCTTACTCTTCTGAACTCCAGTGGTTACAAGCCTAGCCTATCCAACCTTTCCTCACAAGACAACATGTACATTCCAGCGAGTATACCTGGCCTCATACTTGGTGCCGGTTATAATATGGGGTTCTTTAATATGGTGTCTCAATGCTGTGGTGTCTCATTGCTGAGGTCTTGAAATTTGTATATTTAAACATGAGCCCTTTATTGGTAGTCTTTAACTATTCACAGATCCAAGGTATGGTCATACTGTTCCATACAGGTATGCTGCTTGAAGAGCTCTGCTTTTAGACAATTCTCTGACAGTCTGTCACATGTGACTGTATACATCATACTGTGGGCAGTGCTATTTTTCAGTCTCACATTAACCCTTGCTCTGCCGAGCACCTTTACATTACAATTGTATTCAGGCACATATCACAACATCCCCCTTTCTTCTCCCTTCTATGGAGTATTACACTGCAATTTCTACTGACTATCCCTGTTCTCCCATCTCATGTCTCTGGCTTTATAAATTCACAAGGTCTTGAGGCTTGAAAGTTCTTCTGCATCTCGGTCTGTCTCTCACGTTTGGTGGAATGGTAATGGTACTCTGTGTTTCTGGTACTTGGTTATCTCCATTTGATTTACTTTTTGTACTCTCTCGAGTTCTATTTCTCTCTGTTAGCAAGTCTTCTCTTTTTTCCGGGCTCCCTGTTCCTTCCGAGGGGAATGTGTATTCCTGCAGTGGCTACCATGTCCTTGCTGGAGCCATTTGTTTTGCAAATGGTACCTTCATTTCCACTTCTTTCACAACTTCAGCCAAACGTTTGTTTGCTCTTTTATTTTCAAAATCTTGTGCAAGCTTAAGAATATTTTCATTCAGCTCTGCTTTTTGTTCTTCCTGTGCCGTGTGCTTCATTTTCTGATCTTATTTCTGCCTGTTCTTTCTCTGTTGCCAACAGAACTTTGTCCTTTATTTTGGGTTCAGTGTTGGTCAGGTCTGTCTCCGGAGCAAAGTCTGGACTTCTTTCAGTTCTGCAAATGTGCTGCTGGTGGCTGCATTATTTGCCCACCATTTGGAAAGTTCTGTGGCTGTTCCTTCCAGTCAGTGACTCTTCTTTTCCAGTCAATTGCTTCTTCAGCTCTTGAGTCCTATTTCTTGTCGCTGTTGGTTCGTCCTGGAATATGGGACATTGCTGAGTCTTCTCTGCCAACTGGTTTTGTCAGTTCTTTCAAAGTGACATTCAATTTATTTTCCTTCTCTTCGTAATCTTCCAAAGGAAGAAACTTTGACCTAAGGAATTTGTGTAGCGTGTGAAAGTCTTTCGACAGATTTTCCTTTTCTTTGCGAAGCTCACTTGTGTCATCTTGAGCTTTCCGGTAATTCAGCAAAGTCACCTCGAGTGTCTCCTGTTGTGCTTCAATTCTGCTTTTTTAAGAAAGGTTTCATTTCTTCATGTTGCAGAATGGTAACAGATTCAATTTGCATTTCATCTTGAAGGACAATCAACTGTTCTTTCAACTGTTTATTTTCTCATTGCCCTTCCTCTGACGTCTCTCGTTTCCCTCCATCTGGGGTACTTTATTGTTCTCACGTTGGGGTTTTTTGCTGCCTTTGGCGGAGTTGCCCTCTCTCTGGGGCCTCTTGTTGCCTTTCGCAGAGTTTCCCTCTCTCTCTGGGGTGTCTTGTTGCCTTTGGCAGAGTTTCCCTCTCTCTCTCTGGGATCCCTTGTTGTCTTTGACAGAGATGCCGTCTCTCCGCGGTGTCCTGTTGCTTTGACAGAGATGCCCTCTCTCCGGGGAGTCTTGTTGTCTTTGACAGTGATACCCTCTCTCCGGGGTGTCTTGTTGCTTTGACAGAGATGCCCTCTCTCCGGGGAGTCTTGTTGTCTTTGACAGTGATACCCTCTCTCCGGGGTGTCTTGTTGCTTTGACAGAGATGCCCTCTCTCCGGGGAGTCTTGTTGTCTTTGACAGTGATACCCTCTCTCCGGGATGTCTTGTTGCATTGACAGAGATGCCCTCTCTCCGGGGAGTCTTGTTGTCTTTGACAGTGATGCCCTCTCTCTGGGGTGTCTTGTTGCTTTGACAGAGATGCCCTCTGCCTGGGGTCTCTTGTTGTCTTTGACAGAGATGCCCTCTCTCCGGGGTGTCTTGTTGCTTTGACAGAGATGCCCTCTGTCCGGGGTCTCTTGTTGTCTTTGACAGAGATGCCGTCTCTCCTGGTTGTCTTGTTGCTTTGACAGAGATGCCCTCTGCCTGGGGTCTCTTGTTGTCTTTCACAGAGATGCCCTCTCTCCGGGGTGTCTTGTTGCTTTGACAGAGATGCCCTCTCGCCGGGGAGTCTTGTTGTCTTTGACAGAGATGCCCTCTCTCCGGGGTGTCTTGTTGCTTTGACAGAGATGCCTGTCATGATATTCAAACACACACATCATGATGGACACACCAACAGGCAAATCAGAGCACACAACACCACAACCAATCACAGACAAGAACACCAACCACATAAAAAGCACGAGCACGACACCTGGTGGTCAGTAGGTCTGGGGACAAAGAAACAAGAAAGAGCTGTTAAAACATCACAAGCAGGGAACCCCCACGTGCAGAGTGCAAAGACAAAACTGTACATAGTAAGTTTAAATAAAATAGCGTTGTACCATATACAACCGTGTTGGCTCATCTGTGTGTCAGAACACCCAACACCACATGGTACAGGAGTGGATCGATACCTGCCTACTAACCTGCCATTCTGGACATGGACCACACCGACGGACCGCAGCCGATGCAAGTCGCGGGGAACCTAGGTACCAATGGGAAGCTCTACAGGCAGCGATTTGACCTGTACATCCGTGCCACCGAAAAACAGAGTGCCTCGGATGACACGAAGATTGCAATGCTCCTCTTCTACGCAGGTCAGCACGCCACCAACGTCTTCAACTTACTGGTGTTCGAAGAAGGCGAAAACCAATCCAAATATGACACGGTCATCCTCAAGCTGGACCAGCACTTTCAAGTTGAAGTAAATGAAAGTTTTGAAAGATACCTCTTTCAGCAACGCCTGCAAGGTAAGGAGGAGCTTTTTCAACCCTTCTTGATGCACCTCCGGATTCTAGCGCAGTCCTGCGGTTACGGCACCATCACAGAGTCCATGATCAGGGACCAGATTGTTTTTGGCGTTGCCTCTAGTGGCCTACGCCAGCAGCTTCTTAAAATAAAAAGCCTCACCTTAGCGTCTGCTGTGGAAGCCTGTGTCCTCCACGAAAATGCTACCTGCCGTTTTGCCCAATTTCAGGCGTCCGAGTTGGCACGGAGGGGGTCCCCAGCCGTCGAATCGGCAAGCCAGGCCGCCCACGACATCAAACGCATCCAGGCCGTCGATTACTTCCCGACCCACGGCCCGGACGACAGCGGCCGCTTCTCGCGCTTTTCGCGGTCTCCCGCGCAGGTGCGCGCCAAAAATAACGGCCACAACGAGAGACGCACTGCGCAGGCGCGCCCACCGCAAGATCGCACTGCGCATGCGCAGTGGCGCAACGAACGCCAAACGTGACGTCATGACGTGCGGCAATTGTGGAGCTCTACATTTAAAAGGGCAATGTCCTGCAAAAAACCGACAGTGCCTCAGATGTGGCAAGATGGGCCACTACGCAGCCCACTGTCGTTCGGCTCAACCCATGGATCCGGCGCATCCTCGACAATCTCGCAGACAAGTCAGGACCGTCCAGCCCACGCATCAAGACTTCCAGTTTAGTGATGCAGATGACCAGGATGCCTTCCGCATTTCCGTCATCGATGTCAACAAGGTCAATGCCATCAATCCAGCCGATGAGTGGTGTGCAACCCAGACGGTCAACCGAACGCGCGTCGCCTTCCGTCTGGACACCGGCGCATCCGCCAACCTGATTGCATATTCTGCAGTCCAGGCCATGAAGGTCAAACCACCCATCACGCCATCCCGGCTCAAGATGGTTGACTATAACGGGAACGTCATCCCGTCCATAGGATCTTGCCAGCTACAGGTGACCCACAAGATGTACACGGCCACACTCCCCTTCGAAGTTGTCGGCTCATCAAAGGACTCGTTACTGGGCGCACAGGCGTGTAAGGTCCTTCACCTGGTACAGCGCATTATGTCTCTCTCTCCAGATGAGATATCCGACTTCCCGGATGCTGAGTTCCACGCAAATCTCCATTCCCTCCTTGCTCACAACCAGGAGGTTTTTGAAGGCATGGGGACATTGCCATACACGTACAAGATTCGACTCAGACCGGACGCCATCCCTGTCGTTCACGCCCCTCGCAGGGTTCCTGCGCCACTCAAAGACCGCCTCAAGGCACAACTGCAGATTCTTCAGGACCAAGGGGTCCTATCCAGGGTCACGGAGCCCACGCCATGGGTCAGCTCCATGGTCTGTGTAAAGAAGCCCTCTGGCGAGCTCCGTATATGTATAGATCCTAAAGATCTGAATAACAACATCATGCGGGAACACTATCCCATCCTGAAACGAGAGGACCTCACCAGCGAGATGGCGCGAGCCAAAATATTCACCAAATTGGATGCGTCCAAAGGATTCTGGCAGATCCAACTGGACCCGGCCAGCCGAAGACTATGCACATTCAACACCCCTTTTGGCAGATTCTGCTACAACCGGATGCCATTCGGCATCATTTCAGCATCTGAAGTTTTCCACCGCATTATGGAGCAGATGATGGAAGGCATCGAAGGGGTACGTGTATATGTGGACGATATCATCATTTGGTCCACCACTCCGCAGGAACACATGCATCGTCTACGACGTGTCTTCACCCGCATACGACAAAATGGCCTGCGTCTCAACCGTGCGAAGTGTGCCTTCGGCCAGACGGAGCTGAAATTCCTCGGGGACCACATCTCAAGGTCAGGGGTCCGTCCCGATGCAGACAAGGTTAGCGCCATCACAGCCATGCCACGGCCGGCTGACAAGAAGGCTGTCTTAAGATTCCTGGGCATGGTCAACTTCCTTGGGAAGTTCATTCCCAACCTGGCTTCTCATACAACAAATATGCGCCATCTCGTAAAAAAATCGACAGAATTCAACTGGCACCAATCGCATCAGCGGGAATGGGAGGAGCTCAAGCACAAACTGGTCACGGCACCAGTGCTGGCCTTCTTTGACACGACTCGCCCTACAAAGATCTCAACAGACGCCAGCCAATCTGGTATTGGAGCGGTACTCCTGCAAAAAGACAGCACGTCGTCATGGGCCCCGGTTGCATATGCCTCACGAGCCATGACCCCTACCGAACAGCGCTACGCGCAAATCGAAAAAGAATGCCTGGGCTTGTTAACTGGACTGGACAAGTTCCACGACTATGTGTATGGCCTGCCACGATTTACGGTCGAAACTGACCACCGCCCCCTGGTCAACATCATTAACAAAGACCTGAACGACATGACTCCTCGCCTCCAGCGCATCTTACTTAAACTCAGGAGGTACGATTTCGAACTGATCTACACTCCGGGGAAGGAGCTCATCGTGGCGGACACTCTTTCCCGAGCAGTGAGCACACCACCAGATGCGGAGGGGTTCGTGCGTCAAATTGAGGCACACGTAACTCTGACAGCAGCAAATCTGCCAGCTGATGATCCTAGTCTGGCCCACATACGCGCAGAGACGGCGACTGACCCCCTTCTGCAGCGAGTGATGCGCCACATGACGGAAGGGTGGCTCAAAGGGCAGTGCCCCCAGTTTTATAATGTGCGAGATGATCTTACCAACATAGACGGGGTCCTTATGAAATCACACAGGATCGTTATTCCGCACAGCGTGCGCCAGATGATTCTTCATCAACTACACGAAGGCCACTTGGGCATCGAAAAATGCAGACGAAGGGCCCGGGAGGCGGTATATTGGCCGGGTATTAATGAAGACATAGCCAACATGGTGCTCAACTGCACAACCTGTCAGAGGTTTCAGCCGGCGCAACCTCCGGAAACACTTCTACCACACGAGATGGTGACGTCCCCCTGGGCGAAGGTGGGTGTTGACCTATTTCACGCGCTCGGCAGAGATTACATCGTTATTATAGACTACTTCTCAAACTACCCGGAAGTCATGCCTCTCCATGATCTGACGTCGTCCGCAGTCATTGGGGCCTGCAAGGAAACATTTGCTCGCTATGGCATTCCAAGGACTGTCATGTCAGACAATGGACCCTGTTTCGCCAGCCGTGAATGGTCGTCCTTTGCCGCAGCATATGGTTTCACTCATGTGACATCCAGCCCTCTGCATCCACAATCAAACGGGAAGGCTGAAAAGGGTGTCCACATCGCCAAGCGGCTCCTGTGCAAGGCGGCTGCTGCCGGATCGGACTTTAACCTTGCCTTGCTGGCCTATCGATCGGCCCCGCTATCCACGGGTCTCTCGCCAGCGCAGCTACTAATGGGTCGCTCCCTCAGGACGACGGTACCTTCCATCCTGGCACCAACAACAGACCATGAGGCGGTTCTTCGGAACATGCAACTGCAGCGTGATCGCCAGAAAAGTCGGTACGACACACGAGCGACGGACCTGCCCCCCCTGTCCTCCGGAGACAAAGTACGCGTCCATCAACCGTATGGTGGCTGGTCAGCACCGGCCGAAGTCCTCCGACAAGTGGCTCCCCGCTCGTTCCTGGTTCGCATGCCGGATGGTTCCGTGCGTCGCCGCAATCGGTGCGCCCTTCGCCGACTTCCACGCTCACAGCCACACAGTACGCACACGCCAGATCCTCAACAGGCTTCCGAGGATGACTTTGTGGAGCTGCCGCACATCACGCCCTTTCCATCGCCACCCATGGCCATGCCTGCACAGCAGCCGGTGGTTCTTGATCCACCCTTGAGGCGATCAACCCGAACTCGTCGCAAGCCCATTAGACTGGACTTATAATACCGTTCATATGTTTAACAAGTTGCACAATTTTACATGATAACCTGTTGTTGTTTATCGTTCCAGATGTCGTCTGGCTGAACAACTGTTCAAGTTTTTTTTTCCTTCTTCTCTCGCTCGCATTTATGTTATGTTATGGTACAACATGGTTCATGTGACGCACCCGACATCGCCCCATGTACATAGTTCCGTCATATGCACATGCTGCACACGACACACACACACTCTTAGATGCACTCACGACACGATCATATTTATTACCACGTAGGCACATATCTTTGTAAAAAGGGGGGATGTCATGATATTCAAACACACACATCATGATGGACACACCAACAGGCAAATCAGAGCACACAACACCACAACCAATCACAGACAAGAACACCAACCACATAAAAAGCACGAGCACGACACCTGGTGGTCAGTAGGTCTGGGGACAAAGAAACAAGAAAGAGCTGTTAAAACATCACAAGCAGGGAACCCCCACGTGCAGAGTGCAAAGACAAAACTGTACATAGTAAGTTTAAATAAAATAGCGTTGTACCATATACAACCGTGTTGGCTCATCTGTGTGTCAGAACACCCAACACCACAATGCCCTCTGTCCGGGGTCTCTTGTTGTCTTTCACAGAGATGCCCTCTCTCCGGGGTGTCTTGTTGCTTTGACAGAGATGCCCTCTCTCCGACGTGTCTTGGTGTCTTTGACAGAGGTGCCCTCTCTCTCGGGTCTCTTGTTGCCTTTGACAGAGATGCCCTCTCTCCGGGGTCTCTTGTTGTCTTTGACAGAGATGCCCTCTCTCTCGGGTCTCGTGTTGCCTTTGACAGAGATGCCCTCTCTCTGGGTGTCTTGTTGTCTTTGACAGAGATGTCCTCTTGCTGGGAAATCTTGTTGCTTTGACAGAGATGCCGTCTCTCCGGGGAGCTTTGTTGCTTTGACAGAGATGCCCTCTCTCCGGGTGTCTTGTCTTTGACAGAGATGCCCTCTCTCCGGGGAGCTTTGTTGCTTTGACAGAGATGCCCTCTCTCCGGGGAGTCTTTTTGTCTTTGACAGAGATGCCCTCTCTCCGAAGAGTCTTGTTGTCTTTGACAGAGATGCCCTCTCTCCGGGTCTCTTGTTGTCTTTGACAGAGATGCCCTCTCTCCGGGGTGTCTTGTTGCTTTGACAGAGATGCCCTCTCTCCGACGTGTCTTGGTGTCTTTGACAGAGATGCCCTCTCGCTCGGGTCTCTTGTTGCCTTTGACAGAGATGCCCTCTCTCCGGGGTGTCTTGTTGTCTTTGACAGAGATGCCCTCTCTCTCGGGTCTCTTGTTGCCTTTGACAGAGATGCCCTCTCTCTCTCTGGGGTCCTGTGTTACTTTGACAGAGATGCCCTCTCTCTGGGTGTCTTGTTGTCTTTGACAGAGATGCCCTCTCTCCGGGGTATCTTGTTGTCTTTGACAGAGATGCCCTCTCTCCGGGAAATCTTGTTGCTTTGACAGAGATTCCCTCTCTCCGGGAAATCTTGTTGCTTTGACAGAGATGCCCTCTCTCCGGGGTGTCTTGTTGCTTTCACAGAGTTGCCCTCTGCCTGGGGTCTCTTGTTGTCTTTGACAGAGATGCCCTCTCTCCAGGGAGTCTTGTTGCTTTGACAGAGATGCCCTCTCTCTGGGGTGTCTTGTTGTCTTTGACAGAGTTTCCCTCTCTCCGGGTGTCTTGTTGCTTTGACAGAGATGCCCTCTCTCTCTCTCTGGGGTCCCTTGTTGCTTTGACAGAGATGCCCTCTCTCTCTCTCTGGTGTCCCTTGTTGCTTTGACAGAGTTGCCCTCTCTCTCTCTCTGGGGTCCCTTGTTGCTTTGACAGAGATGCCCTCTCTCCGGGTGTCTTGTTGTCTTTGACAGAGATGCCCTCTCTCCGGGGTCTCTTGTTGCCTTTGACAGAGATGCCCTCTCTCTCTCTGGTGTCCCTTGTTGCTTTGACAGAGATGCCGTCTCTCCTGGTTGTCTTGTTGCTTTGACAGTGATGCCCGCTTTCCGGGGAGTCTTGTTGCTTTGTCAGAGATGCCCTCTCTCCGGGGAGTCTTATTGTCTTTGACAGTGATGCCCTCTCGCCGGGGAGTCTTGTTGTCTTTGACAGAGATGCCCTCTCGCCGGGGAGTCTTGTAGCCTTTGTCAGAGATGCCCTCTCTCCGGGGGGTCTTCTTGTCTTTGACAGTGATGCCCTCTCTCCGGGTTGTCTTGTTGCTTTGACAGAGTTGCCCTCTCTCCGGGGTGTCTTGTTGCTTTGACAGAGATCCCCTCTCTCCGGGTGTCTTGTTGCTTTGACAGTGATGCCCTCTCTCTGGGGTCTCTTGTTGCTTAGACAGAGTTGCCCTCTCTCTGGGGTCTCTTGTTGCCTTTGACAGAGATGCCCTCTCTCTCTCTCTGGGGTCCCTTGTTGCTTAGACAGAGATGCCCTCTCTCCTGGGCCTCTTGTTGCCTTTGACAGAGATGCCCTCTCTCTGGGGTCCCTTGTTGCTTAGACAGAGTTGCCCTCTCTCTGGGGTCCCTTGTTGCTTAGACAGAGATGCCCTCTCTCCGGGGTCTCTTGTTGACTTTGACAGAGATGCCCTCTCTCTCTCTGGGGTCCCTTGTTGCTTTGACAGAGATGCCCTCTCTCCGGGGCATCTTGTTATCTTTGACAGAGATGCCCTCTCTCCGGGAAATCTTGTTGTCTTTGACAGTGATGCCCTCTCTCCGGGGTGTCTTGTTGCTTTCACAGAGTTGCCCTCTGTCTGGGGTCCCTTGTTATCTTTGACAGAGATTCCCTCTCTCTGGGAAATCTTGTTGCTTTGACAGTGATGCCCTCTCTCCGGGGTGTCTTGTTGCTTTCACAGAGTTGCCCTCTGTCCGTGGTCTCTTGTTGTCTTTGACAGAGATGCCCTCTCTCGAGGGTCTCTTGTTGTCTTTGACAGAGATGCCCTCTCTCCGGGGAGTCTCGTTGCTTTGACAGAGATGCCCTCTCTCTGGGGTCTCTTGTTGTCTCTGACAGAGTTTCCCTCTCTCCGGGTGTCTTGTTGTCTTTGACAGAGATGCCCTCTCTCCGGGGTATCTTGTTGCTTTGACAGAGTTTCCCTCTCTCTCTCTGGGAAATCTTGTTGCTTTGACAGAGTTTCCCTCTCTCTCTCAAGGAAATCTTGTTGCTTTGACAGTGATGCCCTTTCTCTCTCTGGTGTCCCTTGTTGCTTTGACAGAGATGCCCTCTGTCTGGGGTCCCTTGTTGTCTTTGACAGAGATGCCCTCTCTCCGGGGTGTCTTGTTGTCTTTGACAGTGATTCCCTCTCTCCGGGAAATCTTGTTGCTTTGACAGTGATGCCCTCTCTCCGGGGTGTCTTGTTGCTTTCACAGAGTTGCCCTCTGTCTGGGGTCTCTTGTTGTCTTTGACAGAGATGCCCTCTCTCGTGGGTCTTTTGTTGTCTTTGACAGAGATGCCGTCTCTCCGGGGAGTCTTGTTGCCTTTGACAGAGATGCCCTCTCTCCGGGGTCTCGTGTTGCTTTGACAGTGATGCCCTCACTCCGGGGTATCTTGTTATCTTTGACAGTGATTCCCTCTCTCCGGGAAATCTTGTTGCTTTGACAGTGATGCCCTCTCTCCGGGGTGTCTTGTTGCTTTCACAGAGTTGCCCTCTGCCTGGGGTCTCTTGTTGCCTTTGACAGAGATGCCGTCTCTCCGGGGTGTCTTGTTGCTTTGACAGAGATGCCCTCTCTCCGGGGTGTCTTGTTGCCTTTGACAGAGATGCCCTCTCTCGGGGGTCTCTTGTTGCTTTGACAGTGATGCCCTCTCTCTATCTGGGGTGTCTTGTTGCTTTGACAGAGATTCCCTCTCTCCAGGGTCTCTTGTTGCTTTGACAGATATGCCCTCTCTCCGGGGTGCCTTGTTGCTTTGACAGAGTTTCCCTCTCTCTCTCCGGGAAATCTTGTTGCTTTGACGGAGTTGCCCTCTCTCTCTCTGGTGTCCTTTGTTGCTTTGACACAGTTTCCCTCTCTCTAGCTGGGGTGTCTTGTTGCTTTGACAGAGATTCCCTCTCTCCAGGGTCTCTTGTTGCTTTGACAGAGATGCCCTCTCTCCGGGGTGCCTTGTTGCTTTGACAGAGTTGCCCTCTCTCTCTCTGGGGAATCTTGTTGCTTTGACAGAGATGCCCTCTGTCTGGGGTCCCTTGTTGTCTTTGACAGAGGTGCCCTCTCTCTATCTGGGGTGTCTTGTTGACAGAGTTGCTCTCTCTCTCTCTGGTGAATCTTGTTGCTTTGACAGAGATGCCGTCTCTCCGGGGTGTCTTGTTGTCTTTGACAGGGATGCCCTCTCTCCGGGGTGTCTTGTTGCCTTTGACAGTGATGCCCTCTCTCCGGGTTGTCTTGTTGCTTTGACAGTGATGCCCTCTCTCCGGGTTGTCTTGTTGCTTTGACAGAGATGCCCTCTCTCCGTGGTGTCTTGTTGCTTTGACAGAGATGCCCTCTCTGTCAAAGGAACCTACAAGGGAACAAGCTGTCCTAGATCTGGTCCTGTGTAATGAGGCAGGATTGATTAATGATCTCATAGTTCGGGATCCTCTTGGTGGAATTTAAAATACAGTGGAGGATGACAAGGTAAAATCAAACACTAGTGTTTTGTGCTTAAACAAAGGTGATTACAATGGGATGAGAGAAGAACTAGCTAAGGTAGACTGGGAGCAAAGACTTCATGGTGAAGCAGTTGAGGAACAGTGGAGAACCTTCCGAGCGATCTTTCACAGTGTTCAGAAAAGGTTCATACCGACAAAAAAGAAAGACGGTAGAAAGGGGAAAAATCGACCGCAGATATCTAAGGAGGTGAGGGTCAGTCTTCACAGTGGAGGACACAAATAACATGCCAGTGACTGATGGAAATAAGGATATGATAGGTGAGGACCTTGAGATGATTATAATCACTAAGGAGGCAGTATTGGGAAAGCTAATGGGGCTAAAAGTAGACAAGTCTCCTGGCCTTGATGGGATGCATCCCAGAGTGTTAAAAGAGATGGCTAGGGAAATTGTAAACGCACTAGTGATAATTTATCAAAATTCACTAAACTCTGGGGTGGTCCCAGAGGATTGGAAAGTAGCAAACGTGACACCACTGTTTAAAAAAGGAGGTCGGCAGAAAGTGGGTAATTATAGGCCGGTAAGTTTAACTTCGGTTGTAGGGAAAATGCTGGAATCTATCATTAAGGAGGAAATAGCGGGGCACCTGGAGGGAAATTGTCCCATTGGGCAGACGCAGCATGGGTTCACAAAGGGTAGGTCGTGTCTGACTAATTTGGTAGAATTTTTTGAGGACGTTACCAGTGCAGTCGATAACGGGGACCCAATGGATGTGGTATATCTGGATTTCCAGAAAGCTTTTGACAAGGTGCCACACAAAAGGTTGCTGCATAAACTAAAGATGCATGGGATTGAGGGTAAAGTGGTAGCATGGGTAGAGGATTGGTTAACTAACGGAAAGCAGAGAGTGGGGATAAATGGGTGTTTCTCTGGTTGGCAACCTGTAACTAGTGGGGTCCCTCAAGGGTCAGTGTTGGGCCCGCAGTTGTTCACAATTTACATAGACGATTTGGAGTTGGGGACCAAGTGCAATGTGTCAAAGTTTGCAGACGACACTAAGATGAGTGGTAAAGCAAAAAGGGCAGAGGATACCGGAAGTCTGCAGAAGGATTTGGATAGGTTAGGTGAATGGGCTAGGGTCTGGCAAATGGAATTCAATGTTGCCAAGCGTGAGGCTATCCATTTTGGGAGGAATAATAGCAGAATGGATTATTATTTAAACGGTAAGATGTTAAAACATGCTGCTGTGCAGAGGGACCTGGGTGTGCTGGTGCATGAGTCGCAAAAAGTTGGTGTGCAGGTGCAACAGGTGATTAAGAAGGCTAATCGAGTTTTGTCTTTCATTGCTAGAGGGATGGAGTTCAAGACTCGGGAGGTTATGCTGCAATTGTATAGGGTGTTGGTGAGGCCGCATCTGGAGTATTGTGTTCAGTTTTGGTCTCCTTACCTGAAAAAGGACATATTGGCACTGGAGGGAGTGCAGAGGAGATTCACTAGGTTGATCCCAGAGTTGAGGGGATTAGATTATGACGAGAGGCTGAGTAGACCGGGACTGTACTCATTGGAGTTCAGAAGGATGCGGGGGGGATCTTATTGAGACATATAAAATTATGAAGGGAATAGATAGGATAGATGCGGGCAGGTTCTTTCAACTGTTCGGGGAAAGCAGAACTAGGGGGCATAGCCTCAAAATAAGGGGAGGTAGATTTAGGATGGAGTGTAGGAGGAACTTCTTCACCCAAAGGGTTGTGAATCTCTGGAATTCCTTGCCCAGTGAAGCAGTTGAGGCTCCTTCTTTAAATGTTTTTAAGAAAAAGATAGATGCCTTTCTAAAGAATAAAGGGATTCAGGGATATGGTGTACGGGCCAGAGAGTGGAGCTGAGTCCAGAAAGATCAGCCATGATCTCATTAAATGGTGGAGCAGGCTCGAGGGGCCAGATGGCCTACTCCTGTTCCTAGTTCTTATGTTCTTATGTTCTCTCCGTGGTGTCTTGTTGCTTTGACAGAGTTTCCCTCTCCCCGGGTCTCTTGTTGCTTTGACAGGGACGCCCTCTCTCCGGAGTGTCTTATTGCTTTGACAGAGTTTCCCTCTCACCGGGGAGTTTTGTTGCTTTGACAGAGATGCCCTCTCTCCGGGGAGCTTTGTTGCTTTGACAGAGATGCCCTCTCTCCGGGTGTCTTGTCTTTGACAGAGATGCCCTCTCTCCGGGGAGCTTTGTTGCTTTGACAGAGATGCCCTCTCTCCGGGGAGTCTTTTTGTCTTTGACAGAGATGCCCTCTCTCCGAAGAGTCTTGTTGTCTTTGACAGAGATGCCCTCTCTCCGGGTGTCTTGTTGTCTTTGACAGAGATGCCCTCTCTCCGGGTGTCTTGTTGTCTTTGACAGAGATGCCCTCTCTCCGGGTGTCTTGTTGCCTTTGACAGAGTTTTCCTTTCTCTCTCCGGGGCCCCTTGTTGCCTTTGACAGAGTTTCCCTCTCTCTCTCTGGGTGTCTTGTTGCCTTTGACAGAGTTTCCCTCTCTCCGGGGCCCCTTGTTGCCTTTGACGGTTTCCCCCTCTCTCTCTGTGGTCTCTTGTTGCCTTTGACAGAGTTTCCCTCTCTCTCTCCGGGTGTCTTGTTGCCTTTGACAGAGTTTCCCTCTCTCTCTCTCTGGGTGTCTTGTTGCCTTTGACAGAGTTTCCCTCTCTCCGGGGCCCCTTGTTGCCTTTGACGGTTTCCCTCTCTCTCTCTGTGGTCTCTTGTTGCCTTTCACAGAGTTTCCCTCTCTCTCTCCGGGTGTCTTGAACGACACTTATCGTCATCAACTCAGCTTCATTCAACTTGACCAGTCCCGGCCTTGCCATCTTCAAAGCTCGATGATGGCCATCAGCATCAACGGGCAGGAGACATCCTGCCTCTTCGACTCCGGGAGCATGGATAGCTTTGTCCACCCCGACATGGTAAGGCGCTGTTCCCTCCGGGTGGTCAACGTCTCACAAGTCATATCCCTAGCTTCCGGAACACACTCCGTGCAGATCCGGGGTACTGCACCGTCAACCTGACAATACAGGGCGTTGAATACGCCAATTTCAAACTCTACGTCCTCCCCCATCTCTGCGCCCCTCTCCTACTGGGTTTAAACTTTCAGTGCAACCTCCGCAGTCTAACCCTGAAGTTTGGGGGACCCCTGCTCCCTCTCACCGCCTGAAGCCTCATGACCCTGAAGGTTGCCCCTCCCTCGCTCTTCGCGAACCTCACCCCAGACTGTAGGCCCGTCGCCACCCGGAGCAGACGGTGCAGTGCTCATGACAAGGCCTTCATCTGGTCAGAGGTCCAGCGACTCCTGATGGAAGGGATTATTGAGGCCAGTAATAGCCCCTGGAGAGCACAAGTGGTAGTCGTCAGGACCGGGGCGAAGAACCGGATGGTAGTCGACTACAGTTAGATGATTAACCGGTACACGCTGCTTGATGCGTACCCCCTCCCACGCATATCTGACATGGTCAATCAGATTGCGCAGTATCGAGTCTTCTCTATGGTAGACTTGAAGTCCGTGTACCACCAGCTCCCTATCCGGCGGGAGGACCGCCAATACACTGCCTTTGAGGCAGATGGCCGTCTCTTCCATTTCCTCAGGGTCCCCTTCGGCGTCACCAACGGGGTTTCGGTCTTCCAACGAACGATGGACCGAATGGTCGGCCAGTACGGGCTGCGGGCCACGTTCCCGTACTTGGATAATGTTACCATCTGTGGCCATGACCTGCAGGACCACAACACCAACCTTCAAAAATTCCTCCGCACCGCCCGACTCCTTAATTTGACATATAATAAGGAGAAATGCGTTTTCCGCACAACCCGGCTAGCCATCCTCGGCTATGTCGTGGAAAACGGAGTCCGAGGGCCTGACCCCGAACGCATGCGCCCCCTCCTGCAACTCTCCCTCCCCCACTGCCCCAAGGCCCTGAAGAGGTGCATGGGGTTCTTCTCCTACTATACCCAGTGGGTCCCCAACTACGCGGACAGAGCCCGCCCACTCATTAAGTCCACCACTTTTCCCCTGACGGCTGAGGCCCGCCTGGCCTTCAACCGCATTAGATCTGAAATTGCCACGGTCACGATGCACGCCGTGGACAAATCCATCCCGTTCCAGGTGGAAAGCGATGTGTCTGACTTTGCCCTGGCAGCCACTCTTAATCAGGCAGGGAGGCTGATGCACTGTCAATTACGACGAGACGAGAGTAGAGAGTAATCGAGGCAGTGGGGAAGGGGGAGATCCATGAGGGGGTGCATGCGATCGAGCTGCGTGTACTGATTGATAGTCTGACTGTCGTCAACGACCATCCTGTTTTTCTCCCCCGTTTTCACCACTACCACTTGGGCTCTCCAGGGGCCGTTGCTGACCTTGATGATACCTTCCTGCAGCAGCCACTGGACCTCAGACCTGATGAAGGTCCTGTCCTGGGCGCTGTACCGTCTGCTCCTGGTGGCGACGGGTTTGCAATCCGGGGTGAGGATTGCAAACAGAGAAGGCGGGTCGACCTTAAGGGTCGTGAGGCCGCATACAGTAAGGGGTGGTAGGGGCCCGCCAAATTTCAGGGTTAGTCTCTGGAGGTTGCACTGGAAGTCCAGGCCAAGTAGCAAGGCAGTGCAGGGGTTGGGGATAACGTAGAGCCGGAAGCCGCTGAACTCTATGCCCTGGATGGTGAGGGTGGCGATGCAGTACCCCTGGTCACCACAGAGTGGGATCCGGAGGCCAGGGAGATTCTTTGGTTAATGGGGTGTACCGCGAAGGAGCAGCGCCTTACCGTATCGGGGTGGATGAAGCTCTCAGTGCTCCCGGAGTCCAGAAGACAGGATATCTCACGCCCGTCGTCCTTCACCTTTGTCGACGTGGTTGCGAGGTTGTGCAGTCGGGACTGGTCGATCGTGACGGAGGCGAGACGCGGCTGGTCGGCGGCGGTTGCAGGCGATGATTGGCCCGATGAGATGCCCGACGGGCAGGGGTCCCGAGGCGGGGAAGATGGTGGCGCCCACGGGCCGCACGTGTCCTGGGCAGGCAAGATGGCTCCGCCCATTGGTTACGAGGCAGGCAAGATGGCGGCGCCCATGGGCCGCACGTGTTGTGAGGAGAGCAAGATGGCGGCACCCACGGGCTGCACGTGGTCTGAGGTGAGGAAGATGGCGGCACCCCCTGACCGCACGCGGGGGGTGCAGGGACTATAGCGGCAATTGAGTGGGCCTGGCACACTGCAGCAAAATGTCCTTTCTTGCTGCAAGCTTTGCAGAGTGCGCCCCACACTCCGCGCCGGGCAGCGCTGCCGGGGGGGTTTTGTCTGTCTGCAGAAATAGCACTTGGGGGGGTTGGTTGGCTGCCGCGCGGCGCAGGCGTGGGTTTTGCTGGGGGCGGTCGCTGATGGGGTCCACGATGAGTGGCCGCTGGCGGGGTCCATGATGCCCAGGAGGGGTGGGCCGTGCGGTCGGGGGGCATACGCCTGTACGTTGCGTGAGGCAACTGTGAGTGAGAGCGTTGGTTTCTTGGTCGCCACGAGGTCAAATGTAGTCCCTTCTAAGAGGCACTGGCGGATGTTGGCCGACCCTATGCCCGTAATGAACGCGTCTCTCATTAGCAGGTTAGGATGTTCAGTGGCCAAAATGGCCTGTCAATCACAGTCTCTCACCAGGGCGAGCAGGGCACGCCAGAAAGCTTCCACAGACTCACCGGAAAGTTGGTGCCGCGTGGACAGGAGGTGCCTGGCGTAGATCTTGTTGGTCTGCTGAGCGTAGTTCTCCTTCAGTAGCGCCATGGCCTCTGCGTAGGTAGGCGCGTCCTGAATGAGGGGAAAGACATCGGAACTCAGCCGCGTGTACAGAATTTGGAGCTTCTGTGCTTCTGGGATTGGGTCTGTCGCAGATCCGATGAATGCTTCAAAGCAAGCTAGCCAATGTGCGAAGTCTTTTTTGGCGTTGTCTGCTTGAGGAAGCAGCTGCAGGCGATCCGGCTTGATGCGGAGATCCGTCTTTGTAAAATCTCAGTGTAATAAATTGATGCACTATCAATTACGACGAGATGAGAGTAGAGAGTATTCGAGGCTTTATTACACAGAGATGTGTGGGCTCCTACAGCTGCTGCCGAAATGGCTGCCATTCGGAGAGCACACACATTTATACTCGGCCTACTGGGCGGAGCCAGCAGGCAGGGATCTACTCCCGTACCTGTAGTACAGGGGCCTTACCGTAATACCCATATCTACAATATAATACAACAGTGGTGACTACCGCAGAGGCTTGTCGCCTTTTTTTGCTATACCCTCCATGCCTCTGAAATTCGACACTCCTCTGTTGAAAAGGAGGCGCATGCCATTGTGGAAGCTGTGCGGCACTGGAGGCATTACCTGGCCGGCAGGAGATTCACTCTCCTCACAGACCAACGGTCGGTTGCCTTCATGTTCAACAACACGCAGCGGGGCAAAATTAAGAATGACAAGATTTTGCGGTGGAGGATCGAGCTCTCCACCTATAACTACGACACCTTGTATCGTCCTGGAAACTCAATGAGCCCCCAGATGCCCTGTCCCATGGCACCTGTGCCAACGCGCAGACTGACCGGTTACGGGCTATCCACAATGACCTCTGTCACCCGGGGGTCACCCGGCTTCTCCACTTTGTCAAGGCCCGCAACCTGCCCTACTCCACAGAGGTCAAGGCCATGACTAAGGACCGCCAGGTCTGTGCGGAGTGCAAGCCGCACTTCTATCGGCCAGACAAGGCCCACCTGGTGAAGGCTTTCAACACTTTTGAACGCCTCAGTATGGATTTCAAAGGGCCACTCCCCTCCACTGATCGTAACTTGTACTTTCTCAATGTTGTTGATGAGTATTCACGTTTTCCTTTCGCCATCCCATGCCCGGACATGTCCTCTGCCACAGTCATCAAGGCCCTGCGCAGCATCTTCATCCTGTTCGGTTTCCATACTTATATTCACATTGATCGTGGTCCTCATTCATGAGCGATGAGCTGCGTCAGTACCTGCTCAGTAACGGCATCGCCTCGAGCAGGACTACCAGCTACAACCCCAGGGGAAACGGGCAGGTGGAGATGGAGAATGCTACGGTCTGGAAGGCCGTCCTTCTGGCCCTATGGTCTAGAAGTCTCCCATTCGCCCGCTGGCAGGAGGTCGTCCCTGACGCGCTCCACTCCATCCGGTCACTGGTGTGTACTGCCACTAACGAGACCCCTCACGACCGTCTATTTGTCTTTCCCGGGACGTCGATCTCCGGGGTCTCGCTTCCTACCTGGCTCATGACTCTTGGGCCGGTACTCTCCCGGAAGCACGTGAGGAGCCATAAGGCCGACCCCTTGTCGAGAGGGTTCACCTCCTTCATGCACACCCTCAGTACGTATATGTGACACACTGCGACGGGCGGCAGGACACAGTCTCCCTCAGGGCCCTGGCCCCCGCGGGTATCCCTGCACCCACCATCACCTCACCGCTTCCTTCTACCTCCCCATCTACTCCATCAATTCATCCGGGGTCCATTAGCACCGCCCCTGCGCCATCACCCTGTCCGGGACCCTGTTGTGGGGACGGCGTGCTCCCGGAGTCGAAGGTCTCAATGCCAGCACCTACACTGCGACGTTCACAGAGGACAATACTCCCTCCTGTGAGACTGAACCTGTGAGTCCACTTCACCCCCGCCGGGCTTTTCTTTTAACAGGGGGTGAATGTGGTGAGCCACGTCTGGCTGTTGTATATATTATTGTATTTACTCACGGCTGTTGTATATATTATTGTATTTACTCACGACTGTTGAATATATTATTGTATTTGCTCACTGTTACTGTTGTTGTTTTGATGTTGTTGTTGGCTCCGCTTGTGGCTCCGCCCCTCTGAGAAGGTATATAACCCATCGATCCGGGACAGCCTCACAGTTCTTGTTAACTACCGTTTTGACTGGATTGATTGGTATCAATGTGCAAACTCCACACAGAGTGACCCGGGGCGGGGATCAAATCCGGGTCCTCGGTGCCATGTGGCAGCAGTGCTATCCACTACGCCACCATGCCACCCTTACTTATTGGAGTTCTTTGAGGAAGTAACCTGTGTTGTATGTAAAGGGGAACCAGTGGATGTGCTGTACTTAGATTTTCAGAAGGCATTTGATAAGGTACCACATCAAAGGTTATTGCGGAAAATAAAACTCACACAACAGGGGGTAACATATTGCCATGGATAGAAGATTGGCTGGCTAACAGGAGGTATAGAGTAGGTATAAATGGGTCTTTTTCTAGTTGACAAGAAATAACGAGTGGTGTGCCACAGGGATCAGTGCTGGGATCTCAACCATTTACAATTTATATAAATGACTTCGCTGAAGGGATTTCAAGGGCTTGTTACCAAATTTGCTGATGACACAAAGACATGTGAAAATGAAAATGAAAATGAAAATCACTTATTGTCACAAGTAGACTTCAAATGAAGTTACTGTGAAAAGCCCCTAGTCACCACATTCCGGCGCCTGTTCGGGGAGGCTGGTACATGTAGGATTGTATGTTAGGAACAGTACATAAGGGGGTATAATTTAAGAAATTATTCATTTTGTCAGAAAGAATGAAAAAGAAACATATTATCTGAATGGTGAGAGATTGCAGGACTCTGAGGTGCAGAAGGGTCTGGGTATCCTAGAGCATGAATCAGAAAAGGTTAGTATGCAGCTACAGCAAGTAATTAGGAAAGCTAATAGAGTGTTTTGTTTATTGTGAGGGAAATTGATTGCAAAAGTAGGGAGCTAATGTTGCAGTTGTGCAGCACTTTGGTAAGGTCACATTTGGAGTATTGTGGACCATATTGGTCACCTTATTTAAGGAAAGATGGAAATGAGAAGGTTTACCAGACGTATACCTGGAATGGGAGGTTGCCATATGAGGAAAGGCTGGTCAGGCTAGACTTGTGTCCGCTGGCATTCAGAAGAGTAAGAGGCGACTTGATAGAAACATATAAGATCCTGAGGGGTATTGACAAGGTGGATGTGGAGAGACTATTTCCTCTTGTGGGAAAATCTAAAGTTAGGAGTCACTGTTTAAGAATAAGAGCCATGATGTGGAGATGCCGGCATTGGACTGGGGTGAGCACAGTACGAAGTCTTACAACACCAGGTTAAAGTCCAACAGGTTTGTTTCGATGTCACTAGCTTTCGGAGAGCTGCTCCTTCCTCAGGTGAATGAAGAGGTATGTTCCAGAAACCGCACCGCACCGACCTCCTCAGAAGACAAACATGGGACACAACCGACAGAATACCCTTCGTCGTCCAGTACTTCCCCGGAGCGGAGAAACTACGCCATCTTCTTCACAGCCTTCAACACGTCATTGATGACGATGAACATCTTGCCAAGGTCATCCCCACACCCCCACTACTTGCCTTCAAACAACTGCGCAACCTCAAACAAACCATTGTTTGCAGCAAACTACCCAGTCTTCAGAACAGTGACCACGACACCACACAACCCTGCCATGGCAATCTCTGCAAGACGTGCCAGATCATCGACATGGATACCACGTTTACACGTGAGAACACCACTCACCAGGTACGCGGTACATACTCGTGCGACTCGGCCAACGTTTTCTACCTCATACGCTGCAGGAAAGGATGTCCCGAAGCGTGGTACATTGGCGAGACCATGCAGACGCTGCAACAACGAATGAACGGACATCGCGCAACAATCACCAGGCAGGAATGTTCCCTTCCAGTCGGGGAACACTTCAGCAGTCAAGGGCATTCAGCCTCTGATCTCCGGGTAAGCGTTCTCCAAGGCGGCCTTCAGGACGCGCGACAACGCAGAATTGCCGAGCAGAAACTTATAGCCAAGTTCCGCACACATGAGTGCGGCCTCAACCGGGACCTGGGATTCATGTCGCATTACATTCATCCCCCACCATCTGGCCTGCAAAATCCTACCAACTGTCCTGGCTTGAGACAATTCACACCTCTTTAACCTGGGGTTACCCCATCTCTGGATCTGTAAAGATTTAATCACCTGCTAATGGTCGCATTCCAAGCATTGTTTGGCATCTTTGAATTTGTCTATATATGTGTTTCTGGAACATACCTCTTCATTCACCTGAGGAAGGAGCAGCGCTCCGAAAGCTAGTGACATCGAAACAAACCTGATGGACTTTAACCTGGTGTTGTAAGACTTCGTACTAAGAATAAGAGGTTACCCATGTGAAAGGAACATGAGACAAATTTGCTTCTCTCAGAGGTCATGCATATTTAGGACTCTCTTCCTGAAAAGATGGTGAAAGCGGTGTTTTGGGGCAGAATTTCGACCCCACGTTAGCTGTCAGCAAAAACAGCGATGCGGACGAAAAATACCAAGAGAAACAGGAAGTGCAGTTTTTGCCGGAGAGACAGTGTTTCCCGATTTTCCACACCTCTTACTGGTGCCCCGGAAGGTCGGGAACCTGATTTAACAACTCCTTAGCAAGACTTCCCTATGTAACTTCCTTACCCAACAAATATCCATCGGGTGTCGGTGTGATGTCATGCCGGAACAATATACGACAGCTGTGTAAAGACGAGATTCTGGCGATCTCACCTCCGAAGGGGATATCAAAGATGAGCGCTCAGGTCACCACCACCCTCCATGGTTCCAATTCAAGAGAGAGAGAGGCATTGGAGAGGACACAGGGGACACCAATAAGTACAACTTGGGGCTGGAGGCGGTGGGGGGGGTGGGGTCACCTGAGTCTTGGCATTTCAGGGGGAGGGGTCACTCGCAGGCCTTTGTGGCCCATCATGACTGTGAGCCTCTAGATTTAAATGGGTCTGGCGGCTGATGCGCATGCATCGCTCCCTGTGGCCTCCTTGCTGGAATTGTGGCAATATCATCGCCGAGGGGTTGCGCTTCCAGAGCGACAACTGGAAAGTGGGTGGGAGCAGGTGAATTCACAGGGTCAGCATATGGACGATTGTGAGGTCCCTGGGTGGGGTCCCTTGAGATGCCAGGCTGTATGGGAAGAGCAGAGGACTTTGACAAGGGGTGGTTCCCAGGTTAATGAAGGCAGAAGACCCTCACTAAGGGGGGAGGCCAAATGCAGTCAGAATGAACACACACCCTCAGGCTGCACTTTGCAACCTGAGGGTATGAACTGTCTGGAAGTTCAAGACCAGTTCTCGTTATGGATGGCTGGCTGTTCAACTTGGGAGGCTTATTTCAACTGCAGCCCATGAGAGCTGGGGGACAGAGGGAGCCATCTAAGGATGAAGCTGACTGCAAATTGCAGTTTCACATGCATCAGGTGTGCCTCACCTGCCACAGGATCAGCACCCTGCAGAGGAGAGGGAGGCAGGGCTCGCTAAGTCTCAGAGGAACACTATCAGCCATGGGTATACCGTTGGAGAACTTCCTACCTCCAGATGTCTGAGGTCCAGTGTTAGAGAAGGCTGCATCTGTGCAGAGGGATGGTGGACCACATGCTCCATGATGCAATAATGGGCACCACGTGGACTGGGAAGTCACCCTGTGGCCCTGAAAGTCGCAGCTGCTCTGAATTCTTATGCCAGCGGCTCGATTCAGGGCTGCTTGGATGTCCTGTGCGGCATCTCTCAATTTACTGTGCACAAGTGTCTAAGAGATGTCTATTTTTGAGGGGTCACATGTACGTCAACTTGGGTCGGGGCCAGGCAAGCAAGGATGCCAAGGGCGTGGGCCTCACCTGCTGTACAGGCATTCCTCAGGTACAGGGTGTCCTAGACTGCATTCACGTGGCCTTATGTCCTCCATGGCGGCAAGGTGCCCCGTTAATAAACTGTAAAGGATTGCACTCCCTCAACATCCAGATTGTGTGCAACCATGTCATATGCATTATGCAGGTGTGCGCCCATTTCCTCGCATCACAGATCCCAGTCGTTTTTGAGCGAGACTAGCGACTGGAGCGATGGCTCCTCAGGGACAAAGGGTATTCACTCAGAAGGTAGCTGATGATGGCAGTGTAGAGGCCCCAAATACCCGCTGAGACTCAGTACAATGAGGCACAAGAATCTACCCATGTGCTGTGTAAGGTGTCATGGGAGAGTCCCTTCAAGAAAGTTTGTTGTCTTATCACATGGGTTCAGTGATGTCATTTTTGTGGTTGGAGCTGAGTTGTGGCTGTGAGTTTTACTTTCGCTTTCACATTTGACTGCTGTGGACTCAGGCAGGAGAAAGAAGTGCTTTGGCCAGTCTCTCTCTAGTTTCATTTTAAATATCTGTCCCTGAAATTAAAAATCACCTTGGTGGTGGCTTTTAAGATATAGTTTGCTTTCCGTAAGGGTTTAAACCTGCTGGTGAGACGGGGTCAGAATCTCAGGGAAAGCCAGTCTTATTCAAGTGAGAATGCAGAGCGCTGGGCCACGCCCTTGAAAAGGGTTTTATGGTTTATGGTATTTTGCTTTTGAATTGGAACAGTTAAGGGGGAATTCATTAAGTGATATACATAGATTCCTGTAGCTGTGGGGTATCTTTATGTTTGTAATTGATAAATGTCCTTGCTGTGTGTTTATATAAATGTTAACTAAGTTCTTAGAATAAAGATTGTTCGATTAAAGTGTCTGGGAAGACTGTTGAATAACACCTGTAGGGTAGACTCTTGTGCTCATCCTAGCCAAATTCAACATAAAGTTATACGTCAGGTGAACTTCACAATATACTTTGGAGTTTTAAAATTCTGGTCCATAACAAAGGGTCCTTCCTGTTTGTTCCCTGTTTATACCCTTATTTCCCTTTTCTTTTATTTTTGCCGTTACATTTTTGATCCATGGGTGATTAATGGACATGTCTTTTTAAGGCAAGCAGCCTGTAAGCAGCCTGTACCTTTAATCCAAACAGAAGAACCCAAAGGGCTGAGCTGGTTTAAACTGGAGATTAACCAGAGACAGAACGAGATTGGTGGTGTCTCTGTTAGATTGGCTGGTGGCCAATGGATTGGCCCAAAAGGCTGTGCTCTGCCTAGTAACTGGCGGTGATTGAATCCTGTTCCACTGGGATGTTTAAAGAGTCCCAAGGTTTCATTTTGGTTTCAGTTTGACTTCTGGCAACCATGAGGTTGCTATCCTCTCCCCGTCGCCGTTTTTCTTCAGAAAGGCTGTGTTTCTGAATTGGCAGAGAGCCTAGATGAATCCCTGTTCAGGCCGGGCCCAGAACCGACCAACTCTCTCTCCAGAATGATAGAGGCCTGAACGTGAACCTCAAACTGAAAGCAAAGTTTGAACAGCAATAACGTGTCTCCCCAGAAAGCCTGTTACCTGTGGACACTGCATTTTTCTACAGAGACCCTGAATTAATGAATCTACAAGGAAAGTCATTACAGGCTGCAAACTAAGGACTTTAGTCTGAAAGCTTGCTGGGAAGAACGTGTGCCAAAAAGTACCATTTGAAGCAAAGCCTCTTGTCTTTTGACCTTCATCTTATTTATTTTTACCGCTTTCCACCCCTCTGTGTTTGTCTGTCTTGCTTGTGTGGGTAGAGTGTGGAGGGGTCTCAGGCATTAGCCTGTCATTAACCAGTTATATTCACTGCATATTTCAGTATAGTTCTTGCTATAATTTAACAATAATTGCATTTAAACTTACAAACCTGGTGACTGTAATTATTTGGTAGCCAAGGGCCAAAGACTTTGGGTATTTTTATAAGAATTATTGGTGAATTCACTTGTGTTGTGACTCTGTGGCACGTGGGCTGGAATTGACCGCATACTAGCCCAGGGTGTCACAACAGCTGGTCGAGCAGGCAATTGGATCGTTCAAGATGCGGTTCCGGTCCCTGGACAATTTGGTGGGAAGCCCTCAAATACAGCCCCCAGAAGTTGTGCCGCCTCATAGTGGTGTGCTACGCTCTGCAAAACATGGCACTGAAATGTGGCGGGCAGCTGGACAAGGAGGACATGGAGGAGCGCCACATCTCCTCGGATGTAAAAGAGGTTATGGAGGAAGGCGGTGGGGGGCAAACCGTGGAGGAGGTGGAGGAAGGACCTCAGGTGGAGGTCAGGGTCTGCATGGGGCATAGAGCTAGACACTATCATTGCCTCTTTGTTTAGAGATGACCAGGACAAGGGTGCAAAGATCTCTCCTCTCACCTCCCCATGAGGTCTTATATCTTTTCACTAGCATTTTGACAGCAAGAGGTCATTGTCATGGTCGCCCCGTTCATGGGCAGAGCAGGAAAGCAACATGGCCGGATGTTGCTGAAGAATGATGATGACTTGCAGTGAGGACAGAGCGATGTTCCTCTTTATTCTCTGTGACTGTCTGATTCATACCTGACAGAGAGCTGAGGGTGACCTGCCACTAAACAGGGTGATCTAGTGGTGCAGAGAGGCTCCATGCCACATCTCAGTTGCTATTGCCTCTCCCGAGGTCAGAGGTCTTGGTGTTTTCCTCCACCTAATGATGAGGTGGATACATTCTCACAAGCTTACAGCCCATGATATCCTCGTTACTTAAGAATGCTGTGGACATGAGAGGCCTGAACAATTCTCTGAGAGGGGCGGGTGGGGCTTCCTTCCCTGGGTGGGGGGTTGGTGGGGGTGTGCACCTGGGGGGACTATGACAGTAACAGCACGGCAGTACTGCATGATCAGTGTTGGAGGTGGGAGAACCATGGTGCTGCAATCCTCTCAGTGCTGATGGAGGAAACACTGTGTTTACACATGGGTTGGCGGAGCATGGCACTGTGACAGGAGAGGAGGGGCACTGTGTGAGTGTTCAATGTGATTTTTACTATAAGCTTGTTATTGTACTGGTGACGTATCTCTACTAGTGCCATGTCCACCATATGACTATCTTTTCTTGGCCTTCTGCACTCTCCCGCTACATCCAGGTGTATCTCCAAGATCCACAGCTGAGAGAAAGGTGACCTGTTGTCTGAGATAATCTTGGCTGGCATCTTCGAGAGGGTCGGGACCTTGAGGGTCCGGGTCTGCTTTTGGGCAGCATACGTGTTGTAGTGCTTCTCTCCTTGGCGTGTGGGGCTGGAGGTGTGTTGCTCACAGGGAATGGGGTTTCAGATAAGCTGGACACTCCCAGGCTCTCCTGGTTGGAAGGCCCCGGGCTGTGCAGCTGCCGATCCTCTTTCCTTCAGGTTCTCGGGGGGCCCTGGGATTCGAGGGGTAGCTGGAGTGAGGTTCAGAATCCTACACCTCTGGCACTGACACTCATGGATTCACACTAGTGCCTGTACCATGTAGTTGAAGCCCTGCACCATGGAGCTTATACCTCAGCTATGGATCTAATACCCTCAGCCATGGAGGTCATGAGCTGAACCATGGAGCGGACATCCCCTGCCATGGAGTGCTCATCCTGCACAAAGGTCTCCAATGTGGACGCCACCCTCACAGTGTTGGCTTAGTTATGCCGGAATTATGGCATGACTAGTGCTGGGATCCCTCGTGGCGGCTGTGCGGGAGATCACCATAGAAGTGTTCGGGGAGTGTTAAGGGGTGCCATTAGGAGACAGACTTACCCTGGATGCATGAAGAAGGTCATTCATCTTCTTCCGGCACTGCAGCCCCGTTCTCTTATGGAGTGTGCAGATGCGCACAATGGCGGCCATAGCCTCCCAGGCAGGTTGGTCATCTTGCTGGCAGGATGTCTGCCTGATCGAGGGTAGAGGGTCTCCTGCCTTTGCTGGCCCCCATCCAGAAGCTTGTTGAGGGCTTCTTCGATAAAGCATGGTGTAGTCTTTCTGGCAGTCACCCCCCAATTGGACTTGGAACAAGTGGTAGGGAGTGCTGAGGAGGCGTTTAAATGGTCTCCACCCCACCCCAATGATTACAGCGAATAAGTTGTAGCGGGGCCAGCAAATCAGAGGCAGGCCATGGGCGTGCCATGAAACTTGTGAAATGTTTTTTATTAATTCATTCTTACGGGGTGGAGGCTTTGCTGGCTCGGACAGCATTTGGGCATTTGTTGCACACCCTAATTGCCCTTGATAACAATAATAATAATCTTTAATAGTGTCACATGCAGGCTTACATTAACACTGAGGTTACTGTGAAAATTCCCTAGTTGCCACACTCTGGCGCCTGTTCGGGAACACTGAGGGAGAATTCAGAATGTCCAATTCACCTGACAAGCACATCTTTCGGGAACGTACTGTGACTTGCTAAGCCATTTCAGAGGGCATTTAAGAGTCAACCATATTTCTGTGGATCTGGAGTCACATGTAGGCCAGACCAAGTAAGGATGACAGATTTCCTTCCCTAAAAGACATTAGTGAACCAGCTGTTTTTTTTTAACGACAATGGTTTCATGCATCATTAGACTTTTAATTCCAGTGCTAACCACTGTGCCGCCGTGCTTCCCAGTGGCTGGTTCCCACTTGAATGCTGAGCTTCTATTGGGAGTGCAGCCCAGCATCTATGATGACGTCCTGACCGAACAAGATGGACTTGGGGCACTGTCAGGGTGGGATGCAGGAAGGCCTGGCCCACCTCTGACAGTGAATCTGCCCTGAAGAAAAATGTACCCCCCCCCCGCCACCATGCTTAAAGAAAATTTATCTCAGGCGACAGATGTGAAACTTTTTTCAAGTGTTAACATTAATTATTGCACCATACTGCTGCAGAATACTATGCCGCGAGGGATTGAAGAAAATATTTACTTGTGAACCAATTTAGTCGTGTTTTTAGAAACAAAGGTAGGATTTAGTGGATGAGAACTGTGTTCTTCCTGCTTTTCCTAAATGGAGACATTAGCCTGCTCAAATGGTTTAACCTCCGTGTTAAAATAACAGGCAGAAGAACGTCCGTGTTTGTCTGCTAATATACATTCTTCTCTCATGAATGTAAATCGCTAAATAAGAAATGACGGCAAAGAATTTGAAAAAAAAGTCAAGGAGGGAAGAATTCTAACCGACAGGATTGTGGTTATCTGATGGTTGCTCAAATGATTACACACTGTTGTCATTGTAATCGGAGCTCAAGCCCTACGGGTGGCTTAGATTATAACATTCTTCTTTGAAAACAACAAATTCTATTTTAAGTGGTCTATTTTTGAAAGTAAAAGAGAACATGGAATTTGTGGCCTATAGCCAGAGCATAAATTTGTCCACAGGAAGCTACCCCTTTATGCCTGGCTGCCAGTGCTGAGAATTTTGGGAGAGTTCTTTCTCGGCAAGGAGAAGTCTGTGATGATAATAATTGAAGAATGCTGCTATAGAATCATAGAATCCCTACGGTGCAGAAAGAGGCCATCCGCCCCATTGAGTCTGCACTGGACCACTGAAAGAGCACCCAACCTAGGCCCACCCCCACTCACCCCCACCCCCGAACCCAGTAACTCCACCTGTACATTTTCACACTAAGGTGCAATTTTATCATTTTAACAGTGGTTAGCACTGTTGCTTTACCATGCCAGGGACCTGGGTTCAAATCCCGGCTTGGGTCACTGTCTGTGCGGAGTCCGGGTGTTCTCCCCGTGGCTGTGTGGGTCTCCTCTGGGTGCTCCAGTTTCCTCCCACAGTCCAAAGATGTGCAGATTAGGTGGATTGGCCATGCTAAATTTTCCTTAGTATCCAAAAAGGTTGGGTGCGGTTACTGGGATAGGGTGGAGGCATGGGCTTAGGTAGGGTGCTCTTTCCATGGGTCTGTAAATTTGATGATTTTATGATTCCGTGAAGGGGCAATTTTATTACAGACAGTCACCCAAGGCTGTAATTGAACCCAGGTCCCTGGCGCTGTAAGGCAGGAGTGCTAACCACTGTGCCAACATGCTGTCCCTATGTTACCCTTGGTAATTCGTTAATCATTTAGAAACAATCACTTTGGTGCTCTCATAGAAACTCTTTTTATTTAAAATCATTCATACATTTATTGTTCATTCAGCCAACAGTTTAGTTCTGCGACCGGTGAGAAACCTCTTGCACATAGGAACATAGAAACAAAGGAACATGGGGGCAGGCGTAGGCCATTCAGCCCCAGACCGGCCCCTTGAACTTGCTCTGTCATTCAGTAAGATCATGACTGATCGGATTGTAGTCTTAATTCCTCCTTCCTGTCTGTCCCACCCACCTCCCCCTAACCCTCAACTTCCTCGTCTATCAAAAAATCTAACTCAGCCTTGAATAAATCCAATGACCCCCAAAGTCCTCTGTTTTCTGGGAAGGGAATTCCACAGACTAACGAGCTCTCGGGAGCAAAAAGAAATTCTCCTCATCTCCGTCCACTTATTTTTAAACTGTGTCCCTTAATTCTGGTCTCTCCCACGGCTGATTACGATGAGTACTTGTAGTGAAAAGTGTCATTTCTACTTGTTACTTTGCCAAGTTTTTGCTTATCTGATTAAAACAACCTGTTTTCAGGCTAACTGGTCCATTGAGTAAAGAATTATAAATGGTACTGTCCACGAATTACAATTGTGCTCATGAGTGGAAATATAAATCATACCAAATTGCTGACCATGACGCATCCTGAATGTTATTTTTGTTTCAAAAGCCAGTGTATTAAAAACAAGTCAGAAAACAAAGCACAGCTTCATCGGAGTCATCTGGAATACTGTGTTCAGTTTTGGGAAATGCACCTTAGGAAGGATATATTGGCGTTGGAGGGGAAATGCAGCACAGATTAATCATGATAATACTCGGGCATGGAGGATTTGAATTTGAGATGAGGAGAGATTACATACTGTTGTCCCCTCCCCTCCTCTTTCTGCATTCTGAAGAGTCTAGTCGCTCTGTCATCTCATAGTCACTCAGATGTTACCCTCACAACCTCCTCCCTTTGGTAGGGCACCTTTTGATGCAAGGACAGAAGATGTGACATCTGCCATTTAACCTCCTCCCTTCTCACTGACCAAGACCCCACACATTCCTTCCAGGTGAAACAGCCATCTATCTGCCTTGTACTTCTTTCAATTTAGTATGCGGTATTTATAGCTCGGCAGAGGTCTTGTGGCGTGATGGGTAGCGTACTTGACCTTGAGCCAGAATCTCCGGGTTCAGGTCCCACCCCAGGACCTGATGGGCATGAAGATGCATTCATAATGCGGCCAAACAGGTTGAGCATCAACTTGTAAATCCTTCCAACCTGTGGTAAAAGCGGGAGAGATTACTGCTCAGCCAAGAAAATTAGAGCCTCTACCATCACTCTCCATAGCTCTGGAATACAACATTCATGTAAAAGTGCATGTCGCCACAGCAATGATGACACCTCAGGGAGGCTGCTTGGATCAGTTGGCTGCATGGTCAGTGTCGATCAGGTTGGTGCCCGCAATGCCGAGTTTGATCCTCGTTCTGGCTGTGGTGGATTCGGGACCTGCCTCCTTGCCCTACCCATGATGGTGCTCTATGGGCCGCCCTTGCCTTCAGGCAGGGAACAGAGGAAGAATTGCTAAGGTTGTCCGTACTTTCTGTTTTTGATTCACTGCTCAAGATGTGGTCTCCTCTACATTGGGAGGACAAATGCTCAGTAATTCTGGGTCCTGTTTGAAACAATCGTAAAGGTTATTAAACACGCATTACAGCACAAGTATTATTATGTGACACTATTTGCTTGTGATTCCCTCACCTCAATTATTCTCTCAGTTATTCGCACTTGTAGGCGGTCACTTTGCTGAAGACCTCCGTCCAGTGTGCAAGTGTGAACTCAAGCTCCCAGTCGCCTGTCATGTTAATTCTTTTCCTTTCTCCCACTCTGACCTTTCAATGTGACCTGGCCTGCTGCTGTGTTTCAATGAAACTCAGTGCAAGCTCGAGGAACAGCACCTCATCTTTCAACATTAATATGGTTGGATCAGAAACTGAACTGGACTAGCCATATTAACACTATGGGTACCAGAGCAGGTCAAAGGCTAGGAATCCTACGGCAAGTAACTCACCTCCTGACCCCCAAAGCCTGCCCAAGGCACAAGTCAGGGGAGTAATGGAATGCTCTCCACTTGCCTGGATGAGTGCTCCAACAACACTCAAGAATTTCAACATCATCTAGGACAAAGCAGCCAGTTTGATTGCTCCCCCTTCCACAAACATTCAAATCCTCAACCACCGACGAACAGTGGCAGCCGTGTGTACCATCTGCTAGATGCACTTCAGTAACTCACCAAGTTACTTAAACAGTTCCTTCCAAACCCACGACCACAACAAACCCACTTGTCCCAGAAGGACAAGAGCAGCAGATACCTGGGAACACCACCACCTGGAGGTTCCCCTCCAAGTTACTCACCACCCTGACTTGGAAATATTTTGCCGTTCCATCACTATCGCCGGGGCAACATTCTGAAACTCCCTACCTAACAGTACAGTGGGTGTATCTACACTACAAGGACGAAAGAGAAAATGCTGGAAAATCTCAGCAGGACTGGCAACATCTGTAGGGAGAGAAAAGAGCATTTACTCTTTCGTTTCAGATTCCAGCAACCACAGTAATTTGCTTTTATACACTTCAAGGACTGCAGCGGTTCAAGAAGGCAACTCACCACCACCTTCTGAAGGGCAGCTAGGGATAGGCAATAAATGCTGGCCTAACTAACGACGCCCACATCCCATAAATGATTTTTTTTTAAACTGGACACTTCACAGCCTCCTGGATTCAACAAATTAGAATCATAACCTCTGCCCACATTTCATCCCATTTGAAACTTCTATTACATATTATGTTTGAAACTGTTTATGGGGTGTTACTCTGCAAAGTTGCCAAGTGCAGTTTCAAGTCCTTTATTTTATTGAAGAGTCTCTCATTTACTTTATAAATGCACAGCATCAGATAAATAGTTCTGTTGCTTAAGAGTCTCAAAACTAGACTGCACGGAGACAAGAAATTACAATTTTAGGTAAGAATTTCTGGCTTGAAAATCAAAAAAAGGTCCTGAAAATTGCTTCAAACATTTGATCCTTGAAATATTTTTAAAATATGAAAATGACTTGAGTAAAATTCGGTTGACTCTTTTACCTACTTCTTTCTTCAGCAGATGGGTCAAGAGAATGTGACTGTTAAACAGTGATGGTTGCTGGTACTTACCCTTTCTTTGAAGGTCTTGTACAAGCAAAGGTCATATCAAATTACTCAGGAGTGAGGTCATATTTTGGGATTATGATGAGTGTTTTAACCATGGAAAGTATTTGGGCATTGTTTCAGTTTAACCGTTGTGCTTCAAAATAAAATAAATGCACAGACGTTTTCGAAGAATGAGGCCGAAGACATGGTAGATTTGTATTGAAGCCAGATTGTGAAATGTCAAAACTAATACAATGAAGATCCAATGTGTCTTTAGTAAGGATACGAGGAGTCCACACCTAGTGAAGAAAGAACTAGGTTTATTTACAAATGGTATATACAACGCCCGGTAGATCCTTACCGAGTTACTCTCTCTTTGAGGTTGGTGCCTTCCTGGCCGACCTTTTATACATTAGTTAATGGATATCCCTGCCACTAGTGGGGGAACGCGTACTCAGCAAGGACCACAGAGGAGACAATAATTCTCACCCTGTAAGCCCTGTGCGGGCAAATGGTCCCCTTTCATTTTTAGAAAGGCAGGAGTTTTTTTTCCTGAAATCTAGACCCTAAAGAAGGGGAAAGGTAGTTGTTATTTTGTTAACGGGCCAAATGGCATATCAGTACTAGGGAACAATGTAAAATGCCTTGCTAATTAAAGGTCACAGACCTGCTGCGGGATTCTCCATCGGCGGGATCCTCCGCTTTGCCGGAAGTGTACCCACACCCGTGGGTTTCCCGATAACATAGGGATGGCCACAATGGGAAACCCCGTGGGAACGGAGAATCCCGTTGACGGCGAGGGCGTCTCGCGCAGGAAGACGGGGCTGGCGGGACAGAGAATCCCGCCCCTGAAGTGTTAACTCTGTTTCTCACTTCTTCCGATGCTACTAGACCTGACTTTCCCAACATTTCCTGGTTTTATTTCAGATTCCGAGGAACCCACAGTATTTTGTGTTCATTGCAACCTTCCTCTTGGTTAGAAAATAGAGACAAAGAACATTCGTGCAATTTTTAAAGAAAGCTACCGTGGAGCTAATAATGCAAGAGGTCAGTTTTCATTTACAGTAAGAAGTAAAGAAAGAACTTGCATTTATATAACATCTTTCATGACTTCATGATGTTCCAAAGCGCTGTACAGCCAATGAAGTACTTCCAAATTGCGGTTACTGTTAATTGTGGTAACTGTTGTAATTACTGTTCCTGCCGTGGTAACTAATTGCAGCTGCTGTTGTAATTTTGGATTATAACATAGTTGATAAAGAAAGGTTCAAACCAAAAACAAGTCAATTGGCCCAGATAACGGACTTAGTGCTTTATTTTTCATTCCTATTTCTCGAGTTTGAGTGAAGTTGGAATGCGCCCCTGTATGTTTGTTTGTAAAATAATGTGGAGATGCCGGCGTTGGATTGGGGTGAGCACAGTACGAAGTCTTACAACACCAGGTTAAAGTCCAACAGGTTTGTTTCAATGTCACTAGCTTTCAGAGCGCTGCTCCTTCCTCAGGTGAATGAAGAGAAACCCATCTTGAAACCCATCGTACAAGGTACACCCAGCTTCTGTCGCGACACGACGGACTTCCTACAGAAACTCAGCACCCATGGACCAGTTGAACCAGGAACATTCCTCGTCACAATGGACGTCTCGGCACTCTACACCAGCATCCCCCATGACGACGGCATTGCTGCAACAGCCTCAGTACTCAACACCGACAACTGCCAATCTCCAGACGCAATTCTGCAACTCATCCGCTTCATTCTGGATCACAACGTCTTCACCTTCGACAACAAGTTCTTCATCCAGACGCACGGAACAGCCATGGGGACCAAATTCGCACCCCAATACGCCAACACCTTCATGCACAAGTTTGAACAGGACCTACTCACCGCACAGGACCTTCAACCGACGTTATACACCAGATACATCAATGACATTTTTTTCCTTTGGACCCACGGCGAAGAATCACTGAAACGACTACACGATGACATTAATAAGTTCCATCCAACCATCAGACTCACCATGGACTACTCTCCAAAATCAGTTGCATTCTTGGACACACTCGTCTCCATCAAGGACGGTCACCTCAGCACTTCACTTTACCGCAAACCCACGGATAACCTCATGATGCTCCACTTCTCCAGCTTCCACCCTAAACACATTAAAGAAGCCATCCCCTATGGATAAGCGCTCCGTATACACAGGATCTGCTCAGACGAGGAGGAGCGTAACAGACATCTACAGACGTTGAAAGATGCCCTCGTACGAACAGGATATGGCACTCGACTCATCGATCGACAGTTCCAACGCGCCACAGCGAAAAACCGGACCGACCTCCTCAGAAGACAAACATGGGACACAACCGACAGAATACCCTTCGTCGTCCAGTATTTCCCCAGAGCGGAGAAACTACGTCATCTTCTTCACAGCCTTCAACACGTCATTGATGACGATGAACATCTTGCCAAGGTCATCCCCACACCCCCACTACTTGCCTTCAAACAACCGCGCAACCTCAAACGAACCATTGTTTGCAGCAAACTACCCAGTCTTCAGAACAGTGACCACGACACCACACAACCCTGTCATGGCAATCTCTGCAAGACGTGCCAGATCATCGACATGGATACCACTATTACACGTGAGAACACCACCCACCAGGTACGCGGTACATACTCGTGCGACTCGGCCAACGTTGTCTACCTCATACGCTGCAGGAAAGGATGTCCCGAAGCGTGGTACATTGGCGAGACCATGCAGATGCTGCGACAACGAATGAACGGACATCGCGCAACAATCACCAGGCAGGAATGTTCCCTTCCAGTCGGGGAACACTTCAGCAGTCAAGGGCATTCAGCCTCTGATCTCCGGGTAAGCGTTCTCCAAGGCGGCCTTCAGGACCCGCGACAACGCAGAATCGCCGAGCAGAAACTTATAGCCAAGTTCCGCACACATGAGTGCGGCCTCAACCGGGACCTGGGATTCATGTCACATTACATTCATCCCCCACCATCTGGCCTGCGAAATCCTACCAACTGTCCTGGCTTGATACAATTCACACCTTTTTAACCTGGGGTTACCCCATCTCTGGATCTGTAAAGATTTAATCACCTGCTAATGCTCGCATTCCTAGCATTGTTTGGCATCTTTGAATTTGTCTATATATGTGTTTCTGGATCAGACCTCTTCATTCACCTGAGGAAGGAGCAGCGCTCCGAAAGCTAGTGACATCGAAACAAACCTGTTGGACTTTAACCTGGTGTTGTAAGACTTCGTACTTTGTAAAATAAAGCAGTGAAACAATTGATTTTCTGGTTTAGTTTCGCAAAGTGTTCCAGTCCACTTTCGGGAAAGATTGGAGAGATTCACCTGAGGAAATGAATGAACAACACAGGAAACAGTTCAAATTGCAAGAGAATACTGTTGCTTGATTCCCAGGTGACACTATCATCTTATTAGATATAGAGTGGATGGGCACACTACTAAATGTAAGACCCTCAGAATACTTACAGAAGGGGATTGAAGGGGGATCTGAAATATGTAACAAAATGAGACATATATAATTAATTTGAATCTATATTGACCAACGATCTTATTCAATATGGCCCAGATCTTCCAGGTGCTCGGAGACCGGGGGTAGCCCAGATGTTTTTTGGGACCCTGGCCTAAGCTGACAACCCCTTCCTTATTCTGCCCAAAACCACCTATCCGTCTCTCCTACCTACCACCCTACCTACCTGCACCACCTTATTACACTTACCCACTTACCTGGCAGCGTTCCGTAAACCTTCAAGTAAGGGGGAAGATTCGTCTTGCTTTCCTGGATTTATTTGGCCCACTGAGGCCTTGCACCCACAGCAATGATGCCGCCAGTCCTCACCAGACCCCAACACGCTCCTCCCCCTCACTGGAATCTGCCTGAGTGGCACTGCTGAGGCTACAGAAGTGTTGGCCCTCTGATTGGCCAGTAGCTGCTGTGAGAAGATGGGAGAAGGTGGTCATCCTTAATAGGCTGCCCTGGTGACAGCTAAATATTTAATTGGCTGCGACTGACAAGATGTGGCCTTTCATCCCGGTGACCACTAAAGCAAGGTTAGCGCAACTCCACCTTCACCCACTTTGTTTTTGGGCCTGTTGGCAGGGCTCCATTATCAATATTAGATTCAGTCCTTTATTTTCTAAAATCAAAACCTGACATCAACAGTCATTACCATCGGATGTTTTTGTCACGTGAGCCAAAGGTTCTCGAATACAAATAAATATCAATTCCCATCTAAAGAATCATTCCAGGGAGGAAATACAAATATCACATCAAAGCCCTTGAATCTCTAAATGTAAACCCCGAGAGTAAAGAAGGCACTCCTGGAATGGGGTCACGGAGAAGGGGGCTTGGCCTCCCAAGCTTTATTAACTATTACTGGACGGCCAACATATCGATGGTCAGGAAGTGGGTAGTGGGGGAGGGGTCAGTTTGGAGCGAGTGGAAGCGGCATCCTGCAAGGGTACGAGTTTGGAGGCTTTATTAACGGGCCCTCTGCCATTCTTGCCAGCTCGATACTCTACAAGCCCTGTGGCGGTGGCAGCCCTGAGGATGTGGGGGCAATGGAGGCAGCACATGAGATTGGAGTCAGCACTTGAGTCAGTGTGGTCACTGATTTGTGACAACCACCGGTTTGCAGTGGCGGTCCGCATTTGCCACCGGAGACCGCGGCGACCGCACGGGCCTGGCATACCACCACGACGTGGCCCTTTTTACCGCATCCCTCGCAGGTGGATGCACGGGCCGGGCAGCGCTGCTGGGGGTGCGGCCAACATATCGATGGTCAGGAGATGGCATTAAAAGATGGCAGTGGGCAGCGATTGAGAGATTTGGGGACCTATTCATCCAGGAGCGTTTCCGACCTTGGAGGCATTAGAGGAGAAGTTTGAGTTGCTGGGTGAGAACGGGTTCTGGTACCTTCAGGTGCGGGACTTTGTACGGAGGCAGGTTCCAAGCTTTCCTCGTCTTCCTCTGAGGGTACTACAGGACAAGGTGATGTAAAAAACAAGGGTTGCAGAGGGGAAGGTTTTGGAGATATACAAGGAGTTGATGGAGTGGGAAGGGGCCCCTATCAGAGAGGTGAAGAGAAGTGGGAAGAGGAGCTGGAAGGGGAGCTGGAAATTGAACTGTGGGAAAAAGCCTTGAAGAGAGTCAACTCATCCTCGTCGTGTGCCAGACTTAGTTTGATCCAGTTCAAGGTGGTCCACAGGGTGCACATGACGACACACCGGATGAGCAGGTTCTTTGAGGAGGTGGAGGACAGATGTGGGCGGTGTGGGGGTAACCCAGCAAATCATGTACACATGTTTTGGGCATGTCCAAAATTGAGGGGATTCTGGCAGGGATTCGCGGACGTTATTGTGGTAGTCTGTGTAGAGGTATTACGGTACCTGGTAATGCTGGAACACCATTGGTAGATATTGTATGTTTCCTATTGGTGAAGCTGTATGGTAGCTCCGCCCTGCAAGGCGGGGTATAAGAGCCCATGCCGCCCCAGCAGCCTTCTTTCTGTTCCTGAGCTGCTGGGGGAAACATCTAGCTTATTAACGCCTTCAGTAGGACTACAACCTCGCTTTGGTGGTCATTGATCATGCATCAATTTAATAAGCTAGATTTAAAAGGGTGGAGCTCCGAATCAAGCCGGAGTGTCTGCAACTCTGCCCCCAAGCGGTGAACTCAGCGGCAACCTTCAAGCACTGGCTGGCGTGTTTTAAAGGATATCTCAGAACGGTCGAAATCACACACACGGGAGAACAGAAATTGCAAGTCCTGCACCCGAGGGTGAGCCCGGAAATTTACACCCTCATCGAGGACGCAGACGACTTCGATGCAGCAATGGAGATGCTAAAAGGACATTATATTCGCCCGGTAAACCAGGTCTACACCCGACATCTGCTAGCAACGAGGCGACAAATCACTGGGGAATCACTGGAAGAATTCTGCCGTGCGCTCCAGGTGTTGGGGAGAAACTGCAGCTGCCTGCAAGTTTTGGCGAGCGACCACACAGAACTCTTGATCCGGGACGCTTTCGTGGCAGGTATGCTGTCCTCCCAAATCCACCAGCGATTGCTGGAGAAAGACACCCTAGGCCTCAAGGAGGCACGGGCCCTTGCAGGCTCCCTGGATGTGGCCTCTCGAAATGCCCACGCTTATGTTCCTGACCATGCGGCAGCCCCCTGGGCAGCGTGGAACCCCTCCGCAGCCGACACCAAGACATCTCCCATCCCCCCACAAGCTTGTGCTGCAAGGCGGCCTGGCAACCCCAGGGGGGGGGGGGTCCCGCTGCTACTTTTGCGGGCATGCCAAGCACCCCGGGTAGCGCTGCCCGAGCATCCATCTGCAAGGGATGCGGTAAAAAGGGCCACGTCGTGGTGGTATGCCAGGCCCGTGCGGTCGCCGCGGTCTCTGGTGGCAAATGCGGACCGCCACCACAAATCTCTCCATGGTCCCCTTGCGGCCAGTGGGCGCCGCCTTCTTCCTCCTCCAGGGCCATGTGCGGCCCCCGGGCACCGCCATCTTGTCCCGCGGATGCCACGTTCGATGGATGGGCACCGCCATTTTGTGCACCCCCCGGCCATGTGCGAACAATGGGAGCCGCCATCTTGAATGGACTCCCAGGACCCCAGCTCGGCTGACCGCACACCGCCCGAAGAGAACACTCAACTGCTGCGATTAGCCTCGGTGACCCTGGACCAGTCCCGGCCTCAGACACTCTCAACTGCTACAACAACAGTACTAATCAACGGGCACGAGACATCCTGCTTAATCGACTCTAGGAGCACGGAGTGCTTCATACACCCCGATACGGTAAGGCGCTGTTCTCTCCTCGTCCACCCCGTTAATCAAAAAATCTCCCTGGCCTCTGGTTCCCACTCAGTAGAGATAAAGGGGTTTTGTGTAGCAAACCTCATGGTCCAGGGAAGGGAGTTTAAAAATTACCGGCTCTACGTCCTTCCCCACCTCTGCGCGGCCACACTCCTAGGTTTAGACTTCCAGTGTAATCTCCAAAGTCTAACTTTCAAATTCGGCGGCCCTATACCCCCCCTCACCATCTGCGGCCTCGCGACCCTCAATGAAAATCGCTTATTGTAACAAGTAGGCTTCAAATGAAGTTACTGTGAAAAGCCCCTAGTCGCCACATTCCGGCGCCTGTTTGGGGAGGCTGGTACGGGAATTGAACCGTGCTGCTGGCCTGCTTTGGTTTGCTTTCAAAGCCAGCCATTTAGCCCTGTGCTAAACAGCCCCTTAAACATTTGCCCCAAGGTCGATCCGCCTTCCCTGTTTGTGAACCTCATCCCGGATTGCAAACCCGTCGCCACCAGGAGCAGACGGTACAGTGCCCAGGATCGGATCTTTATTAGGTCAGAGGTCCAAAGGCTACTGAGGGAAGGAGTAATTGAAGCCAGCAACAGTCCCTGGAGAGTTCAAGTAGTGGTGGTAAAGACTGGGGAGAAGCATAGGATGGTCATCGACTATAGTCAGACCATCAACAGGTTTACGCAGCTGGACGTGTACCCTCTCCCCAGCATATCCGACCTGGTAAACAGGATCACGCATTACAAGGTCTTCTCCACGGTGGATCTTAAGTCCGCATACCACCAGCTCCCCATCCGCACTAGTGACCGCAAATACACTGCCTTCGAGGCAGATGGGCAGCTCTACCACATCTTAAGAGTTCCCTTCCGTGTCACTAACGGGGTTTTATAGTCAGATCCCACCCCTGAGTGTCCTGCCTGCTTATTGGTCATGTCCTGTTCTCTGTGTCCATTAGCTGCTTGTCTGTATATCATTATGTGTGTGTCTGCATGTCATGACATCTCGCCTTTTTTTATGTTTGGATGACATATGTGAACGTATTTACAAGAATAGGCCAATATTAACAAATATACATGCAATGGATGTGAACATATGTACATGTGAAAACAGCTGTCTAATGCAAGAACACAGAACATAGCAAACAGAATAAATGTTCATAAGTCCAGCCTCTGTGGCTTGCGTCTGATCCTGGTCGACCGCCGGAGAGGTGGTGGTGGGGACGACAGCGCCTTGATGGGCGGGATTGAAGCTTGACTGGTGGCCTCGTGAGTCGAGGTGTCAGGAGGTGGCAAAACAACAGAAGGAAACAGAGAAGAATGTGTTTGCGGGCAGGCAACTTTGCGCAGTGCCCGTCTGTTTCGTCGCACAACAGAACCATCAGCCAGACGCACAACATACGAGCGGGGGACAGCCTGTCGAACAACGACAGCTGGAGCTGACCAGCCTCCTTCAGGGATCTTGACCCGAACAGTGGCTGATGGGGATAACATGGGCAAATCGGTGGCATGAGCATCATAGCCCTGTTTCTGCCGGTCTCGGAGTTGCTGCACCTTCTGCAGCACCGGGAGGTGATCCAGGTTGGGCACGTGTATGGCTGGAAGTGTAGTTTGCAGGTCCCTGTTCATTAGGAGTTGAGCCGGCGACATGCCAGTGGACTGTGGGGTCGCCCTGTACGCAAGCAGCGCAAGATGAATGCCAGATGCAGAATCTGCGGCCTTGCAGATGAGCTTCTTCATTATGTGCCCCCTTTCTCAACTTTTCCATTTGACTGCGGATAGTGTGGGCTGGAAGTGACGTGTTTGAACTGATACGACTGGGAAAACAGAGACCATTCATGGCTGCTGAAGCACGGGCCATTGTCACTCATGACAGTGAGTGGGATACCATGCCTGGAGAACGTCTCCTGACAGGCCTTGATGACGGTCCGAGATGTGAGGTCTTAGAGCTTCACGACTTCCACGTAATTGGATAAGTAATCAATGATTAACAAGTAATCACGACCATTTGCCTGAAAGTGGTCGATGCCACCTTGGACCACGGAGAGGTTTCGATTTCATGCTGCTGAAGTGTCTCCTTACTCTGTGCTGGCTGGAAGCGTTGACAGTTCGCACAGTTAAGGACCATGTTCGCGATGTCCTGGCTGATCCCAGGCCAGTAGACAACCTGCTTGGTTCTGCGTCTACACTTTGCCACACCCAGGTGTCCCTCATAGATTTGGCGGAGCAGCAAACTCTGGAGGCTGTGTGGAATTACAATCCGGTCCAGTTTGAGGAGGATACCATCAACCACCGTCAGGTCGTCCTTTACATTGAAAAATTAAGGGTACTGCCCTTTTTGCCAGCCATTGGCTAGCTGTTGCATAACACGCGACACGAGGGGGTCTTTGGCTGTCTCCTCATGGATACGAATCACCTTCTCATCAGATGCCGGGAGGGTGCTAGCACACAGCTGCACCTGTGACTCAACTTGTGACTCAATTTGGCGGATGATGTTCAGGGGTTCACTAGGCACAGTGATGGAGCGGGACAGTATCGGCAATGATGAGCTCCTTGCTAGGCGTGTAGACCAGGTCAAAGTCGTACCTTCTGAGTTTGAGGAGGATGCGCTGCAACCGAGGCGTCATGTCATTAAGGTCCTTGTGGATAATGTGGACCTGGGGCCTGTGATCTGTCTCGACTGTCAATGTCGGCAGGCCGTAGACATAGTCGTGAAACGTGAGAATGCCAGTGAGAAGGCCCAGGCATTCCTTCTCGATTTGTGCATACCTTTGTTCGGTGGGCGTCATTGTCCTTGGTGTGTAGACAACCGGTGCCCAGGATGAAGTGTCATCGCGTTGCAGCAGGACCGCACTGATGCCATCCTGGCTCGCATCTGTCGAGATTTTTGTTTCTCTGTCTGGGTCGAAAAATGCCAATATGGGTGCAGTGGTGAGCTTGGCTTTCAGCTCCAACCACACTGCCTGATGAGCCGCCTTCCACTCGAAGGCAGTGGACTTCTTCACTAGGTTTCGTAGGGCCGTGGTGTGTGAGGCCATGTTTGGGATGAACTTGCCCAGAAAATTGACCATGTCCAGGAAGCGCAATACCGCCTTCTTGTCTTGCGGGACCTTCATGGCTGCGATGGCCTTGACCTTGTCTGTGTCCGGGGGCATGCACTGTTGAGAGATCTGGTCTAGGAACTTGAGTGTCGACATGCCAAAGCAACATTTGGTCCTGTTCAGCTTCAGGCCATTGGCGTGGACACGGCGGAATACCTGCTGGAGACTGGAAACATGCTCCTCAGGGGTCGCGGACCATATGATGACGTCGTCCACATACACATGATCCCCTTCGATGCCCTCCATCATCTGCTCCATGATGCGATGAAATATCTCCGATGCCGAGACGATGCCGAACGGCATACAATTATAGCAGTACCTGCCAAATGGTGTGTTGAAGGTGCCGAGCCTTCTGCTGGGCTCATCCAGCTGGATTTTCCAGAATCCATGTGACACATCTAACTTCGTGAAAAACCGTGCATTTGCCATCTCACTGGTGAGTTCCTCCCGCTTCGGGTTGGTGTAGTATTCACGCATTATATTCTGGTTGAGATCCTTGGGATCAATACAGATGTGCAGGTCTCCAGAGGGTTTCTTAAGCACCACCATCGAGCTGACCCATTCAATCGGTTCGGTTACCCTGTAAATCATCCCCTGCTGCTGCAGCTCCTTGAGCTGTTCCTTCAGGCGCTCCTTCAGCGGAGCCGGGACCCAGCGTGGTGCATGGACCACTGGCTTGGCATCAGGTCACAATAGGATCTTGCGCCGATATGGCAAAGTGCCCATTCTGTCAAACACATCTGGATACTGAGCGAGGATGTCGTCAATGCCAGCTTGAAGATCCACGTTGGAGGATGTCGTTGAATAAACCCGCGGCACCAGGTTTAGCTTTTTGCAGGTAGGCGCGCCCAGTAGGGATGCCCTGTCCGGCTTGACAATTTCAAACCTTCGTCGTGCATGGGTACTCCGGTTGGAGACGAGTAGATGGCAGGACCCCAGTACCGTGATGGCATTACCGTTATAGTCCAGGAACTGGCAGACTGCTGGAAGGACCTTGGGGGGCTTCATGATGCGTTTGAAATCTGCCTGTGAGAGGAGGTTGGCAGAAGCACCTGTGTCCAGCTTAAACTGGATGGAGCAGCGGTTGACCTGCATCACCACACGCCATTCGTCCGCAGAATCCACAGCGAGGATGAACTGAATGCGAGATGAGTTAGGTGTGGCATGTTCACGTGTGGTAATGATGCCCATTCGGTAGGCAGACTCCAAGCACTCGTCCTCTGGAACCGTTGTACTGCCAGGATCAGATTCCTGTAATCGTCGTTGCACATTCTGTACGCGCCGTCATCGGAATTGGGAGCGCTGGCCTCTGACTGGTGGTGCAGACCTGCACAAGGCTGCATAGTGTCCAGGCTTCCTGCAGTTTAAATATCGCCTGCCTCTTGCAGGGCAGTGTCGCTTTAAGTGGGCGTTGCCACAGTTAGAGCACGTCATGACGTCGGCGTCGTGATGCGGTGTATATCGACACACATGAGCAGTGCGGTCGGCAGACGTCTGTACCTGCGCAGTGTGGGTGTCGGCCGCTTCGTTATCCCGTTCGCATCGCGCATGCGTGGGGCTCCGGGAAAAGCGCGCGAGATGGCAGCTGTCCTCAATGCTGAGGCGTTGCATCCAGGAGATGGCCTGCACACTCACTGCCTCCTGGGAGGCAAGTTTCTCATTTTCAGCTGATTTGTATTGGGAATACCGATTTTTTGCGTGCTCATGCACTGTACATGTTTCAATCGTGACTGCCAGGGTCATATGCTTGATTTTTAAGAGCTGCTCTCTCAGAGGATCAGAGTGAACTCCAAACACGATTTCGTCTCTGATCATGGAGTCAGCAATATCACCAAAGTTGAAGGACAGCGCTAGCAGGCGGAGGCTAGTTAAGAAGGCATTGAAAGATTCATCTTCACTTTGAAGACGTTGTTTGAATATGTAGCGCTCAAAGATTTCATTGGTGTCCACTTCACAGTGACTATCGAACTTGCCCAGGATGGTCTGAAACTTTGTCTTGTCCTGGCCTTCGGTGAAGTTCAACTTGATCACCCGCTGTTGAGAGGAGAAGCACGATCTTACTTGCAGCAGACGCACTCTCGAGGTCTGAGGCTTTGGTGTGCAGCAGAAACCTTTGCTTGAATATCCGCCAGTTGGCACTGAGATTGCCGGAGGTCCTGAGCTGGTGAGGAGCCTGAATCTTCTCCATGGTGCCGGGATACATTTTCTGGTCGTCACATAACGGACTGAGGTAAGCCACCTTAAATTAGTAGTCTCCTGGTATCATGTTGTGTTAGGTACACTGGTCTAACACTGGCTGCAACTGGATGCAGCTTAGATCAGAAAGATACTCCAGACCTTGAAGTTAGTTCAATCAGGTTTATTGAACTAATAGCACAGTTAGCACAGTTCTCTGTGAGTTCGACTCTCTGCTAATTTAAGTGTGGTTACTCTGTTTGACTGATCAAGACTAGCTCTTAGCCACGTGGTGGTGGTGTGAGATTGTAACAACACCCTTGACTGACTCTCTAGATGTTCATCAGTGGAAAGAGGTGGAATCTGAGTGCCTCGTGTCTTTTATAGTTAGATCCCACCCCTGAGTGTCCTGCCTGCTTATTGGTCATGTCCTGTTCTCTGTGTCCATTAGCTACTTGTCTGTATATCATTATGTGTGTGTCTGCATATCATGACAGGGCTGGGGTAGTAGGAGACGTTGTTTTCTGTTTTTTGTTTGTTTAGGTGTTTTGCGTGTGTTGGCCCACGCGGTTATTTGAGAAATGTTAATGTGTTAAACTGTGGAAATTACAAATGCTTCAATAAAATATTTTTGGGGAAAAAAAGAATCTCTTTAAATGTATATGTGGTCAACACGGCTGGAATTTTCCAGAGGTTTGCTTGCGGCGGGTTCTCTGGTCCCAGCAGTGCACCCCCACTCGTGGGTTTCCCGGCTGCATGGGATGGCTTCAATGGGAATTCCCATTGACAGCGGTGGGAACAGAGAATCTCACCACCAGCAAATGACGTGCCGCCTCCTGCCGCCAAGTCAATACGTGACAATACATCCACCCGCACAGTAATGTCAATGCTCTTGCTAATGTTAATAGTTTGCTTGTCCTTCATTTTGTTCAAAACTATCCATGCATCTTTTTTGGCCTATTACAGAGATTCAGATGTGTCCATAAATAACTAACAGCATAAATAAGCACAGGTGCTGCGAAAGTTGAGTTATTGGCAATGGTAACAATGGTCTAATGGTTGCTTTTTAGAACGTTCACCCTCTGGGATTCGGATTACATTACTGCATTCACTATCTAACTTTTTTTTCAACCTTTCTTATGTTTTCATGCTTGCCTACTTTTCCTTTATTTCATATCCAGTGCAATTTTAACAGCTTGCATACCTAAAGACAGCAAAACCACAACTCTTACGGTATTGTGCTTGAAATGATGTCCATTATTTCACAACATTTTCTTGTACAGCTGAGTATAGCTTGATGGAATGTAGTCAGTTCACACCATAGTTATATTCTTCTGGAATGTGTGTTGCCGTGTTGGAACCTACATTGGCACCTCTCGATCTTTAGAAATTTATGAATCATTCAGTAAAACACACAAGCATTATTTTAAGGTGGATCAGTGGCAGAACTTTTGTCTTACAAGTCAGAAGGTTTTGGATTTCAAGGGTCGGAGGACAAAATCTAAGTTGACATTCAGTGCAATGCATTTGAAGAAGAGCAGGGGAGTTATCTGTGGTCACTGGCTAATATTTATCCCTCAAACAACATAACTAAAAAAGTAGGGGGCGGGATTCTCCGTCCCACTGCACCCGTTTTCTGGTGCGGCACGCCCGTCCCGGCAGCGGGAGCCTCCATCCCACCAGCCGGCTAATGGGGTTTTCCATTGTGGGCACCCCCATGCCGTCAGGAAATCCATGGGCATGAGTGCGCTGCTGGAGAACCAGAGGATCCTGTTGATGGATAATCCAGCCCGGGATATCTTGTCATTATCACATTGCTCTTGCTGGGACCCTGCTGAGCTCAAATGGACGACAGTACTTCTACATGCTAAGGTCATGACAGGCACTAGATAAAATACACACCTTTCTTCCTTTCTTTCATAATGGGAATCAAGGAAGGTTTGTTCAGCAAGTAACCACTTCTGATGCTTCCCCAGCAACCTTATCCTTGTATGCAGTGTGAAGCTATGCTTTCTTGCAATTGGCACGTTACAAAGCAAAGAAAGATAATTATGTTTTTATCGTGCTTTAATCACTTTGTTGAGAAACCTTAAAATATTTCACACCACAAATGAAAGTCAGGGTAAAATCACTGCCCTATCAGCTAAAATGGCAGCCGTTCACCACCAGTATCAACAGGCAAACAACTTTGAGATGAACGTCCAGTTAATCTATTTTTTTTGGCAGTGCTAATTGAAATGGAACATTGGCCAGGACACCAGGAGAGCTTGCTGTTCTTCTTCAAAGAATGTCACAGGATTTTTAACCTGTACCTTCACCGTAACATCAGAGATGACAGCTCTGATGATCTACCTCAGGCTGGATTGGGCATGGGAGTCTGAATCCATGACCTGCAAATAAACGACAATCACATTTTTCCTCAGGTAGCAACTGAATATTGTACTACTTCATTCAGGGATAATTCTAATGAGTTCAACTGAAAACTAAAAAAATAGCGGGCTACTTAAATGAGCTGGACAGAAATATCCAGCATTTAGGATAAATCTGCAAATCAAAATAATAGTCAATAATAAGAGGCCCCATATACAGACCGTTGCGTCCCTTTGTGGGCCACACATGTTTATGATCGAAGCAAGAAATCCAGATACAAAAATTAGTAGAATAAGGGTTAGCTACTGAGCATGTGCACAGGGAGTTATGTCACATTGATGTTGTTGTGTTATGCTTCTTCACGTAGCATAAGCTGCTTCCTTGATGTATGCTCTAACAAAGGAAGGTTCAGACTTGGAGATAGGTTTAACCCATTTATTGAACAGTTAACAATTCTCCTACTTGAGTTTGGCTCTCCTGTTAATCTTGCTATAGTAACTCAGTCTAACTAACCAGTCTGCTCTAAGCCATGCGGTGGGTGTGATGCTTCCGATCTGCCCCTGTCCTCTGAGTGTCGCCTGTGGAAAGAGAAAGAGCATGTGTCCTTTTATATGGGTTGCCCCCCGGTGGTCATGTCACCTCTGGGTGTCTTGACTACCCATTGGTTGTGTCCTAGTCTATGTGTTCATTAGCTGTATGTATGCATGTCATGAGGTATCTGGTGCTCCATCTAGTGTTTACTTAGTCTTAGTGTATTTACATTAACCCCTTGTGTATTTACAGTGATGCATATCACCACATATTCCCTTTTTTCATATTACATATTTTCTTTACAGTGTTAAAGAAAATTGAACAAAATAGGTAGATAAGTGATGACATGTACAAGTCATGATGATTATACAATGCCAAATAATATGTATGAGTCCAAAGTTAATGAATTTACACGGTCGAGTGGCTTTCTTGTGCTGTTATGGAAGTGTCGATGTTGATGTTGTCATTCCCTTGTGAATGTCAGTGTCCCTGTGCTTAAGGAACCAAGAAGTCATCAGGAGGTGTGCAAATGGTCAAATAATTTTGTTGTCTGATTTGGACTCTTTTTTTTCTATGCTTGTGGTAGCGATGCAGTATGTCATCTGTGTTGTCCAACCTGGACTGTTTCTTGTGATTGTGATATTGCTGCAGTATGTCATCTGCCTTGAAAGCTGGTTTGCTTGTTCGTAGTGGAGCAAACTCATCTGCTGTGAAAGCTGGTTTGCTTGTTTGTAGTGGAGCAAACTTGAATCAGTGCTGTCATTCCATGGTATGTCTGTACTCTAGCCAGTGTTAGGAGCTTTGCTGTTACATTGTCCTGCAGTTGCAGAGTTGTTCCATGTCGTACAGTCATTGTTCCAGTGTTGTTATTTTTGTCGTGCTTGTTGTTGACGTTGGTGCCTTTGGTATGCTTCTTTTTGTTGCCTTTGTTGTTGTTTTCATAGGTTTTGTTGTTGTGTTTGTTGAGCTCAATGACCACACCGAGTGGAGAATTCGAATCCTTCACAAAGTCACTTGTGTCAGTATCCTTTGTGGCATCTGCTGTTTCATTGAGCGTGCCGTCTCTGATTCCTCGGCACTCCCCATCTGGAGTCAAGTCCGGTTCACTAGAATCATCTTTGACTTGTCGATGCTCCCCGTCTGGAGCCCTTTCTGGTTCACCTGAATCAGCTTTGGTTTCTTGACACTCCCCGTCCGGATTCATTTCAGGTTCACTTGAATCATCTGAGGTGTCACTTGAATCATCTGAGGTGTCTTGATGCTCCCCGTCCGGAGTCAAAACGTTCAGGAATGCACTTTCTTGTGGAGAGGCTCGAGTAGATGAGGTTTGAATTAACGTGGTGTCACTGGAGTCACTAGTAGCCTCACTTTGATTGTTGAGTGCCTCTGTACATACTAGCCGAGATCTGTCAGTCTCGCTGAGATGTTGTACATCTTGTATGGGAATTGTGAAGCTTGTGTCACTTGTTGCACATACAGTGGGGAGACCTTCAGTGTCTTCTTGTCGGTTAGATGAGCTGGGTAGACTGTCAGAGTCTTCTTCTGGTGGCTCAAATAATCTGGGTAGACTGTCATAGTCTTTTTGTTGTTTACGTGAGCGTGGTAGACTGTCATAGTCGTCTTGCTGTGCACTTGAGTGTGGCAGACTTGCATTGTCTGCTGCTGGTTGCTCAGATAAGGTTGATAGACCTTCATGGTCTTGTTCGTGCAAGGACTGCGTTCTGGAGTCTTGGGTTGCTTCCATCGTGGAGTCTGTCAACGAGCTCACTGTGGAGGTTTGTACCGCTCTCTCTGTGGAGTCTGGCATCGTTCCCTGTGTGGAGTCATGCAGTGGTCTCGCTGTGGAGTCTTTCTGTGTTCTCTGTGTGGAGACGTGCAGTGGTCTCGCTGTGGAGTCTGTCATCGCTTTCTGTGCGGAGTCGGGGACACTTCGTGTTGCTTGGACCACTCTGTGTGGAGTCGGGGACTCTTCGTGGTGCGTGGACCACTCTCTGTGTGGAGTCGGGGACTCTTTGTGGTGCGTGGAGCACTGTTCGTGGTGGGTGGACCACTGGTGTGGCATCAGGCCGCACTCTGTGGGCTTGTACCGCTCTCTGTCTCTTGGCGTCAGGCCGTTCTCTGTGGGCTTGTACCGCTCTCTGTCTCTTGGCTTCAGGCCGCAGCAGAATCCTGTACTCACGGGTCGGGATGTCGTCTATGCTGGGCTGAGGATCCTCAAATCTGAAGAACACATTCATGTCTGTGTTGGATTCTTCACTGTACAACACATCTCGTTGCGGTTCGGATTTGGGACTGAGGTCGCCATGTCCAATGATGAAATCATCTTCTGAGTCGTAGTCTTCAAGGACCATATCATCATTTTTTGTGTCGGAGCTGTCATTGTGCTCGCGATGTCCAAAGAAGAAATCAACGTCTGAGTCGTAGTCTTCAAGGACCAAATCATTTCTTTGGGCGGTGCTAACTGCTTGTTGCAGGGTTCTGCGGAGGTTACTTTCAGCTACTGGTCGAAGTTCAGACATTGTGCTGTCGTTCCAGGTGAAAGAATTGTGTTTTACGGCTTTAAAAATGTTTTTCCTAATTTTCGGGCATTTCACCTTTAAGTGGGCAAGGTCCGGGGCCTCTGACGTCATGACGCTTGTGACGTAGAGCGTAGGAATGGATTGCATATGCGCAGATCGCTTTTCCTTTACTTTGCGCCTTATTCGCAACTGTTTTGTCGATTTGTGTCTTTTAGGGAACTGCGCATGTGCGGCTCCTTTCGCAAGATGGCCGCCAATCAAAATCGCTGTTTGCTGCTGTTACAGGCCTACCTTCGGCTCGTGGTGAGTATTGGCGCTTTTTTACCGATCTCATTTGTGTTTCCCTCGCAGTATTTTTCAAACTTGTCCAGGACTGTCTGGAAGTCCCTCTTGTCTTGCCCTTTTTAGTACTTGAAGGTCTTGAAGATTTCTGCTGCACTTTCACCCGCAATGGTGAATAGAAGCTTTATCTTCTCAGCATCTGCCATGCCATCTAGGTCGGATACTACCAGGTAAATCTCAAATCTCTACCTGAATGCACGTCAGTTGGCTCTGAGATTGCCCTGGTACCTGAGCTGCTGTGGAACCGGAATCTCGAACATCTTGCCTGGGTGCTGTTGCTGGTTGTCACGGATATGTTGAGTTTAACTATATAAATTCAACAGGCACTCCTGGAACCATGTTGTGTTATGCTTCTTCATGTAGCATAAGCTGCTTCCTTGATGTATGCTCTGACAAAGGAAGGTTCAGACTTGGAGATAGGTTTGACACATTTATTGAACAGTTAACAATTCTCCTACTTGAGTTCTACTCTCCTGTTAATCTTGCTATAGTAAATCAGTCTAACTAACCAGTCTGCTCTAAGCCATGCGGTGGGTGTGATGCTTCCGATCTGCCCCTGTCCTTCTCTCTGAGTGTCGCCTGTAGAAAGAGAAAGAGCATGTGTGCCCTGTCCTTTTATATGGGTTGCCCCCTGGTGGTCATGTCACCTCTGGGTGCCTTGACTGCCCATTGGTCGTGTCCTATTCTATGTGTTCATTAGCTGTATGTATGCATGTCATGATGTCTCTGGTGCTCCCTCTAGTGTTTAATTAGTCTTAGTGAATTTCCATTAACCCCTTGTGTACTTACAGTGATGCACATCACCACAGATGTCACTCACAGAGAGGAGTTGAGTGAGAAGCATCTCAGAGAGTACAAAGAACAAAGAACAAAGAAAGTACAGCACAGGAACAGGCCCTTCGGCCCTCCAAGCCTGTGTCGACCATGCTGCCCGTCTAAACTAAAATCTTCTACACTTCCTGGGTCCGTATCCCTCTAGTTCTAATAGTTCTAGTTATGTCCTAATCTTATTTAACCTTTGTAAGTAGTTATCCCGTATATAAATGATTTTGAACACACTCTCTCAGAGTATGGTCAACATATACCAAAATCAGAAATTGGGTCCCCTCATTGCCCTTTCCCCCCCCCATACTTCCTGCCTGTCCTCTGCCATCATTATTCCTCTCCTCCGAAGCCTAGATCTTTCACATTCCTCCTTCTCTTTCTTTACCATCTGACAGCTTTCCCCTTTCTAGTCCTCTTTCTCGTTCCTCTTCCAATCCTTTGTCTCTCTCTCTCTCCCCCCTTCATTCTTAGCTATTTCAACATCAGAAATTGAAGATATATATATATCTTTTTCCTTACTTCCTAGGCTTTACATATGTAATTTGCATTACATGTGAGCGCTATTAATAAGTCCACCACGATGTTTCACTTATTCTGATTAGTTTATGGAATGCTGCCTGACGCTGCTGTCCTACTTGTTTGATTATAGTCTGGGAATTTGAGCAAATTGCATTGAGTTACTGAATGCAAATCATTGATGCCAATGAGAAACTACAGTTGTTCTAACACCGAACCCTGAGTCATCGCAACTGGAACTCTTCCCCTTACTCCCCCAATCCCCGCCCACACAACACCACATAATTCCTTTGAATAGAACTAATCCGAGGATTCTAGCCAAAAAATTAATTGTGCATTCAAATTATAAACTATTAGTTTTAAAATATATCTGTAATGTCAGAGTTTCTTCCTATTGCAAATGTCGGAACAGATGAAAAATGACAAATAGATCGATCCCGGCCCCGGGTCACTGTCCGTGTGGAGTTTGCACATTCTCCCCATGTCTGCGTGGGTCTCACCACCACAACTCAAAGATGTGAAGGTTGGGTGAATTGTCCATGCTAAATTGCCCCTTAATTGGAAAGAAATTATTGGGTACTCTAAACTTACTTTAAAAAAACAGAAAAATGACAATTAACGGCCAGTATATGAGGGATTTCTGTTCAGGACTAGTACCTCAGTCATTGCTAGCCGCACACTCCAGTTTTGGATTTGAGTAAAGCACACTGGAGTACCACAGCGTGCTCAGCTATCACTTATGCCTCCAAAGCATGTAACGCACACCTGTTGGCATACCCTGGTTTTTGGTCTCTGCTGATGAGCTAAAGTAACTGAGCGCACCATCTGCTTCATCTGGTGTCGATCGAGGACATTACCCCGTGAAGTGCGTGAAGTCTGGAATGACGGAAGAGGCAGAGGAAATTAGCATAAGAATGGCTCTGAAGGAGGATGTGAGACACATCCAGTGCACCATCTTGACGAAGCGGACTTGTGTCCAGTAACCTCCGAAAAGGTTGGGACCTTATCAAGTATCATCCCATGGTATCAATGAAATCTAGTCTCAAAAATGCTATTGCTCACAGTGGAAGTGACTTGCTTGCAAGTCCTTGCAAGAGGAGGAACCTGAAGAGATAGGCTCATCGAGACTGTCCAATATTCTGTCATTGCACAGCTTCTGGACACCATCATCCCTATCTCTCCACTCACCCTCCTCCAGCCGTACAACCTTCTCAGAAGATATTCTTCTTCTGAGCCTAAAGGTGACCAGCCAAGTCCCATGAGTCAAGATTTGCTGGCAGACACATCGCCCATGCTGAGGAAATCATCCTTCTGATTGTCAAATGTAAATCTGCACTAATTGCATGTACCCAGAAACTGGTTGCATACGTGACAACTTAATTGCTAATGAGAAAGAAATGCCAATTCGAAATGTTCAAATCCCAGTGAAAATCAATATATAAAGCCAATTTGGACAAGTCTTACTGGTACCCTTCATTTCCATGTTTTACTGTGGTTTTCCCTATGTATACCTGGTCCTTCTTAACCTACACATTCAAGTAGCCTATCCAGAAGCCTAGATATTCATTATTTTAATGGTCCCAATCAAATCTATTCACAGTTTATGCTTTTCCGGAGTAGAAATAAGCATCTCTTTTATAAGCCAATCATGGTTACTGAGGTTCTGCTGTTTATTGCACTGAATAATTTGGGGACTTGTGTCCAGTGATCTCCGAAATGGTTGGGACCTTATCAAGTATCATCCCATGGTTATCAATGAAATCTAGTCTCAAAAATGCTACTGCCTACAGTGGAAGTGACTTGCGCAACCCTTGCAAGAGGAGGAACCTCCCCAACGGAAAGGAGAGCAAAAGAACAAAATGCTCAGATCTTACAATATATGACAATGCCTGACAAAGGCCGAATAGCTTTTCATTTGTATTTGACCATCTTGGTTGTTATTCCTGAGGTAATTGAACCTAATGGGTAACATAGGTTTTTGGATTTTGACTGAAGCTTTGGATGTATCGCTCTCCAAAATCAAACAAATGAATCACTTGATAAATAGGCATTTGGGCAAAAGTATAAATTACAGCATACGTCACCATCTTCACGAGAAGAGAAAAGAAACTTGGGAAAACATCCTTAAGTAGCAGCCTTTGTGCAATATAACAAAGCTATTGTTAATGTGGTTCTTAATACATAATCTTGAGTAATGAAGTCAAGTATCATCTATGGGAGTTGAACAACAATTGTACAAAAATATTATTGAGTTTATTCTTTGTATGACATGAAATTAAAATAGCCACTATCATATAAAGGATAACACCTTCCCATTTTCTGTTAAAACATTCAATTCCAATTTTTTAATACAGAGATGGTACAATATTTAACATATTTAACACATTTTTAAACCATCAAAGTGCAGAAATGGTCATATTTTCACCATCAATTGTTTATTTAATGTATAAGTTACATATTTCTGTTCATGGAGTTTTGTGATCAAGGTAGATGTATGCTGTTTTTTATTGCAAGTTATTACATTAACAGGAACATGTTAGGCAATGCACCATGTCGGTCATAGGATCACCTCATGATATAAAACAGCTCACAATGGAGTCTCGGCTTGGCCAAATGTTCAAAGGAAGATCCAAACTGAAGAGACACAATTAACTTGAAGAGTGGCTGAACTCCAAGATAATTGATTCCTGTCATGGCTAATCCTAAATCAGACCAGAAACACAACCCCCATAAATAAATATTGGCCTAGACACAGCAAGATGGACAGGAACCAGACTCTACAGATCCAAATGTACCAAACATCACCTTAGTCCTTAAAATCTCATCATCTAAGTTGACACAAATGAAATCACCAAAAGAAACGAGCCTTCAAAATCCAGTTTATGTTCTTAATTTACCAAGTAGATGAGCATTCGACCATGGAGATTACCTCAGAATGTCCTTTGTTTGAACTAATACACTTCTCAGAGATTAGTATGGCAAAATATTCCTTTATTGTTGAAGCATAGATAATTATCCCCTTCCCCCATCAGTTTCAAATCCAATCATTCAAATAAGACTCCTTGAAAGATTACTGGTGGCCAAAAAATGGAAACTCCTTTGCTATCAGATTGATTCACTCGAGCCCCCAGCCATTCACCAGCTGTAGGCTGAAATATTCAGGACAGGTAATACACTGACAAAACACCTCTTCATGGACGGCATGGTGGCGCAGTGGTTAACACTGCTGCCTATGGCGCTGAGGACCCGGGTTCGATGCCAGCCCCAGGTCACTGTCCGTGTGGAGTTTGCACATTCTCCTCGTGTCTGCGTGGGTTTCACCTCCACAACCCAAAGATGTACAGGTTAGATGGATTGGCCATGCTAAATTGCCCCTTAATTGGAAAAAGATAAGTGGGTACTCTAAATTTATTTTTAAAAAGAACACCGCTTCATGGGCAACAAATACTTTGAAAGGGTACATTGCTCTGGCAAATTAAAATCATCAAGTCAAACAGTAGGTTTCTTGGTTACAAAGGCAGTCCTGTTTCAAAACTCAAACAATACCAAAGGGACTTAAATGTTAAGGAAGATTGCATATCATACTGGAGTCTGAGGAGGAATCACAGAATCACAGGATAATACAGTGCAGAGGAGGCCCTTCGGCCCATCGAGTATGCACCGATGCATGAAAAACGCCTGGCCTGCCTACCTAATCCCATTTTGCAGCACTTGGCTCATAGTCTTGGGAATTGGTCACTTTTATGTCAATAAATACAGTTCAGAGTTCGTGCACAGCGAAATAATGCAGGAAAATACATTCCATTTTGATGAATATTTACACCTGAAACATTAATCTGACTTAAATTATTTTCACAAGTTGACAGACCTGCTGTTTCTTTTCTGGTTTTGATTCAGTGCGTTTGAGACAGAAAGCATACTTTGCTCAGAGCAATAGTTTCATTTTTATAATGACTTGAGTCCTTCAAACTCAAATGAATGCTTATATCTGCAGGGAAGCAAAAATCACGACTTGATTCTTTCAGCAAGAACAAAACAAATGATCAAAATTCATAACCGTCAGCAATCTCATCAGACAAATTCTCATATTTGATTATAAAAGTAGCTGGAACAATTTTTCAGTTTCTGTCTTTGCATTGACACCTTTGAGAATTTTTTTAACTGAAACCCATAAGATCCCGAGGGGACTTGACAGGGTGGATGTGGAGAGGATGTTTACTCTTGTGTTAGCATCTAGAACTGAGGGTCTCTCTTTCAAAATAAGGAGTCGCCCATTTAGATCAGTGATGAGGATTTTCCTTTGTCTCAGATTCTCTTCCTCAATAAGTGGCTGAGGCAGAGTCCTTGAATATCTTTAAGGCAGAGGTAGTTAGACTCTTGATAAGCAAGGAGACGAAAGCTTATTATGGATAGGCAGGAATGTGAAGATGAGGTGAAAATCAATTCAGCCACGATCTTATTAAATGGTGGAGCAGACTCGAGGGGTGAAGTGGCCTACTCTTCCTAAATCATATGTTCGTATGGATTTACACCAGTTAAATAGGCATATTCGTCGACAGTTTTTTTGAAACTTGCTTTGAAAATGAGGTGATGGCGGAAATTTTAGATAATCACTCATACACAGACTGACGATCTCCAGACAATACTTTTAATATTAAAACCTGTTTTTATTTATTGACAAGAAAGTCATGGGGCGGAATTCTCTGTTAGCCGAAGTTGAAATCGGAAAAGGCGATTGGGAGGAGAATTGGTTCCGATTCCGAAATCGTGGCAGGCGCTGATTTGACACCAAATCGCAATGCTCCAAAATCTCGACAGCAACGGCAATGTATTCCGGAAGGACGTACAGTAGACACCGTTTGGGCAGCACAGTAGCATAGTGGTTAGCACAGTTGCTTCACAGCTCCAGGGTCCCAGGTTCGATTCCCAGCTTGTGTCACTGTCTGTGTGGAGGCTGCACGTTCTCCCCGTGTGTGCGTGGGTTTGCTCCGGTTTCCTCCCACAGTCCAAAGATGTGCAGGTTAGATGGATTCGCCATTCTAAACTGCCTTTAGTGTCCAAAAAGGTTAGGTGGGGTTACTGGGTTACGGGGTTAAAGGGTATATGGTGGAGGCGTGGGGCTTAAGTAGGGTGGGCTTTCCAAGGGCTAGTGCAGACTGGATGGGCTGAATTGCCTCCTTCTACACTGTAAATTCTATGAAATCTATGAAATATCATTAGCCGGCCCAATCCGGTATTCTCCGGGACTTCTGCGATTTTCTACATCCGATGGGCTGAGTTCCCGATCGCGTGATTCACTTGTGCTTTTAAAAATCGTGAAACCGGCGTGGCAGCTGCTGAGGGAGAGAGAGGAAATGCGGAAGATGTCCAATGTCCATGTTTTCTGACAGCTATGCTGCTGGCTGGGAGTTGCTGCCAGGGCCGGGGGCAGTAGTGGAGGGTGGCCAGGAGGTGGGCTGTGGGGTCGGGGTGGACGGGCATGGAACCATTGCTGCATCCGGCACCACTCACAGCCCACTTTGAACCTAGTGCCACAGGTCGCATAGGTGTCCCTCCAGGCCAACCCCCGGGTGCCCTCTGGCCCCAGCCGACCCATCAGCTGAAAGAGCGCGTTCCAGAACAACCAGTGCCATCTTTTTGGCTGGCATAAATATGCGTGGGGAATGAGACGTGTATGTGCAGCTGCAGCTTGTCAGCCTCCCGAGTGTGGACCCAGCGAATCCTGCACCATTTTTCATTGGAATCGATTGCGTTCCATGTGGCACCGGTGCTAGCCCCTCAACGGTAGCAGAATCGGTCCAGGTGCAGCGCTGGTTTTTCTGCCATAAAAGTCCATAGAGTTTGCGTTGGCATCAACATTTAGTCTCAGAAACAGAGAAACCCGCCCATGATCTGCAATCATTGCCCAGAGGCAACAATCTCATTCTATCTGAATCCATGGCTCATTTATTCCTGGCTAATTCACAACAGATTACTTTAGTGTTTTTCAAACTTTTTTTCTGGGGACCCATTTCTACCAACCGGCCAACCTTTGCGACCCGTGCCGGCCGACCTTCGTGACCCACGCTGGCCAACATTCATGACCCACTATTTTCTCTTACCTTTAATGCGAGAGGTGAGCCTGCTCAGTCCTCACGATAGCACTCCAATCAGGTTCACTGAAGGAGAGGGCTACACACATATCGGGTGCAGGATTCAGCCAGTTCCTTTGTGCTGTCTTCGTCTTTGTGAGGACAGAAAATCCAACCTCGCACATGTAGGTCATTGTGAAGGACAAAAGCAACAAAATGCTTGTTTTACTCAGCTCCGGATACTCTTTGGAGATGATACTACAGAATGCTGACAGTTTCATTGACTTGTGCCATGTTTTTAATGTGCTGTCAAAACTAAGTTCAGTCAGCTTCATTTGGAGTCAGGCTTGCCAGTCCATTTACAGTTTCCTTACTAATGATGTTTTCTTCGATGTGTCGTAGCAGTGTGAGGAACATATAGTAATTTTGGCTTTGCACTCGCAATTGCCAAACTTTCAATGAGTTTTGGAAAGCTGCAATTTCTTCATACTGCTGAAAGCAATCATCATCCTTCCCTTGCAATTTGAGGTTCAGTTCATTTAGAATTGAAAAGATGTCTGCAAGGTTAAATATAGTTAGCATCCAAGTTTCATCAGGAAACAAACCAGCCAGAGAGGACAATTTCTCGAGGAGGAAAGTTTTGATTTCGTACCTCAGTTCGTAAACTCTGAGTAGCTCCCCTATTGACTGATAATTGTGTGGCTAAATTCCCCTCCAACTCAATTTTCAAATTTGCTGATGACACCACCGTAGTGGGTCAGATAGACGAGACAGAGTACAGGAATGAGATAGAGAATCTGGTGAACTGGTGCAATGACAATAATCTCTCCCTCAATGTCAACAAAATGAAGGAGATTGTCATCGACTTCAGGAAGCGTAGTGGAGAACATGCCCCTGTCTACATCAATGGGAACGAAGTAGAAAGGGTCGAGAGCTTCATGTTTTTAGGTGTCCAGATTACCAACAACTTGTCCTGGTCCCCCCATGCCGACACTACAGTTAAGAAAGCCCACCAACGACTCTACTTTCTCAGAAGATTAAGGAAATTTGACATGTCAGCTACGACTCTCACCAACTTTTACAGATGCACCATTGAAAGCATTCTTTCTGGTTGAATCACAGCTTGGTATGGTTCCTGCTCTGCCCAAGACCGCAGGAAATTACAAAAGGTTGTGAATGTAGCCAGGTCCATCACTCAAACCAGCCTCCCATACATTGACTGTCTATAATTCCCGCTGATCGGAAAGGCAACCAGCATAATTGAGGACCCTACGCACCCCGGACATACTCTCTTCCACCATTTTCCGTCAGGAAAAAGAGACAAAAGTTTGAGATCACGTACCAACTGACTCAAGAACAGCTTCTTCCCTACTGCCATCAGACTTTTGAATGGACCTACCTCATATTAAGTTGATCTTTTCTCTACAGCCTAGCTATGACTGTGACATTACATTCTGCAGTCTCTCCTTCCTTCCCTACGTGCGGTATGCATTGTCTGTACAGCATGCAAGAAACAATACTTTTCACTGTATACTAATACATAATAATAAATCAAATCAAAACAAAAATACAGCAACTTGTCAAGCGAATGAAGTCCACCATCATTGGGATTGATTAGTTACTGTTTCGATTCAATGCTTTTATTAGTCTAAAATGTCAGCAAAAAACTGCTAGCCACCCTTCAGTACACAGAGAGCGAGATGTGATGATTTCCCATGGCTTTCATTACATCCCTTGCCACACGTTCAGTTCTGTCCATGATTAAACCGTGAGGAATATATACTCACTCCAGATCATTTGAGTAATGTTTAGGGATGCAAAACAGATCGAGGTCACCGCCTTGTTCATCATCGGTGATCACCACGCAGTCAGCTACCAGCCTGCCGCGATCTCACTTTGACCCCGGGTTCAGGTCCCAAGACTCCCGGGCCACATGTGCACTGATGAGTGGGCACGCATGCGCTGTGCGCCCACATTTTTTAGCTGGTCACGGCCGGCATTTGTAAAGCCGCTCGCAGCCGGCATTGTTAAAAGCCGGCTGCTCCGACTGTTGCGCGTGAATTCCCGCGATCGGGAACGCTGCGATGGACGGCTCCGTGACGCTGCAGACACCCGCCTGCGACCCACACCTGGGTCACGACCCCCACTTTGAAAATGCCTGTATTGCATCATGTAATTATCGAAAAGAAAAAGGGATTAAGATCATTCTTTGTATCTTTGCAGACATTCCAAAGACAGCGGGCGGGATTCTATAATCCTGAGACTAAATGTTGACGCCATTGTAAACGCCATCACGTTTTACGACTGTGTCAACATGCCCCTAGGAGCAGCGATCCTGTGCCCTACAGGGGACCGGCCCGCCACTGGAGCGACTCACGCAGCTCCAGCTGCTGATACCGGCATCAAACGGGCGCTGCGGGTCTGCGCATGCGCACTGCGACCGGCGCGAACCCGGCCATGTGCGCTAGTTCCCCTCTCCACGCCGGCCCCAACGCAACATGGCGGAGAACTACAGGGGCCCGGCACGGAGTAAAAGCAACCCCCATCAGGAGAAGCCGGCCCACCGATCAGTATGCCCTGATCGCAGGCCAGACCCTGGGGTCGGACCCCCCCCCACCCCCCTTTCGCCCCCACCAGGCCGTTCCCGCCGGCAGGACTCGGCCTATCTCAGCAGCCACTCGGCCCATCCCGCGCGGAGAATCGGCGGGGGGGGGGTGCGCTCTACCGGCGCTGCGCCGGCGCCAATGGCGCTGATTCTCCGGTCATTGGAGAATCGGCAGACTGGCATCGTGTGAATCGCGCCCCCCCCCCATCGATTCGACCCGGCCCAGGGTCAGAGAATCCTGCCCAGCATTACTGAAACTGCATTGAAGATTGTAAAGGGACATGGCACCTGACAAAGTGGTTTTTGGCCATTATAAAGGAGGATTGATCAAAACTCTGATTGAATTGAAACAAAAACGTGCATTATATATTTTTTAAATCACACTGCGGCAATTTGTTTACCTTTCCTGGGATATGTGCATCGCTGGCAAGTATTTGATGCCCATCTCTAATTTCCCTTGAACTAAGTGGCTTGCTGAGATCATTTCAGGAGGAAGTTAAGAGTCAACCACATTGCTGTCGGCCTGGAGTCACATATTGGCAGGACCAGGTTAGGACAGCAGATTTCCTTCCCCAAAGGACATTAGTGGACAAGATGGACCTTTTACAATAATCGGTGATGGTTTGATGGTCACTATTACTGAGATCGGTTTTCAATTCCAGATTGTATTATTTAATTTAATTGCCACCAGCTGTTGCGATGGGATTTGAACCCACGTCACCAGAGCATTAGCTTTAGCCTTTGGATATTGGAATCATCGACTCACTACATTTGGCCCATCGAGTCCACACTGGCCCTTGGAAAGAGCACCATACCTAAGCCCACACCTCCAACCCATCCCTGTAACCAAACCTAACATTTTGGTAACTAAGGGGCAATTTAGCATGGACAATCCACCTAACCTGCACATCTTTGGACTGTGGGAGGAAATCGGAGCACCCGGAGGAAACCAACGGGGAGAAAGTGCAAACTCCATGCAGACCGTCATCCGAGGCCGGAATTGAACCCGGATTCCTGGAGCTGTGAGGTAGCAGTGATAACCACTGCGCCACCGTACCACCCATCAGACCATACACCACCATGTCCCCGAAATGTGGTACACGTATGACTTTCATTGGAAGTAACTATAAAGTGAAGAAATAATATTGCATCTTTCTTGTCCAAACGTTAAGGCAAAGTTGACCAAGTTCATCATCTGGGATGTCTGCTGGGTTCTGTTGGGCTTGCAGGCAGCTGCGAAGGCACTCTTTCCACTCTTTGGAAAACAAAGGTCGTTTTAAGGGCGATATGGCTGAACCGAGGATAAAGATGGCCGGATATGACTATCCTCCTGTGGTGATACACCACTGTACTTCCCTAGCATTGTACATAGTTATATAATAGTTGTGTGTAACGTGGCCCTGTAATCCTGTGTATTGTACTGTGTATTGTACTGTAGCTCTGTAGCGGTTCGGTCACCTGTATGTAACCTGACCTGGCCACGGAGAGCTCCGCCTTGGCCACTCCCCCGGGAGTTAGGTATAAGACCCAGCTTCTGAGACCTGACTCATTTTGTCTGGGGTCATCTGTGTCGGGTAAGCTTCCTATGTAGTGTATTAAAGCCTTGGTTAAAGTCTCACATGTCTTTGTGGTTCTTGATGCTTAGTGCATCACCTCCCTTATTTTCTGAAAGGGAATCGTACGACCAATGGAGAAGTGCAGTAGTTATGTGGACTAAGGTAACTGCTTTGGGAAAGAGAAAACAAGGTATGGCATTGGCTCTTTCTCTACCATATGGCAGTAAAATCCGAAACAAAGTTCTTTCTGAGCTGGAATTGGAAGAGTTAGACTCAGAAGAAGGTCTGGAGACTTTATTACATTATATGGATAAGATTTATAAGAAAGATGACTTATTAAGTGCGTATGAAGCATGGTCGGATTTTGATAAGTTCCGGAAAATGGAGGATATCTCCATGGAAGATGATATAATGGAATTTGGCAGACTATATAAAAGGCTGCAGAAACACAATCTGGAATTTCCACAGTCTGTGTTGGCCTTTAAATTACTTGACTGCTAGAGTGAGCAACATGGATAGGCTCCTGGTTTTGACAGGCGTTCAGTTTACTGATAAGGATACCTTATTCGAACAGATGACAAAAGCTTGACAAATGTTTCTGGGGAAACATTTGATTCCAATGGCTCTGATGACCCAAATAGGTCATCCTGCAATAAGGCAGAATATGGAAGATACATTACTCACAGGATGGCGAAATCGTATGGTACGAACAAGGCTCAAGACTATAGAAAGAGACCGAGACAAGGAAATTATGAAGATAGAAACTAGTAGGAAGATGAACCCCAGAAATGCACGGGGCATGATAAATCGATGTTTTCGATGTCACTCTCAATACCATTATGCTTTCAACTGTCCAACTCGTTATGATAGAATGTTTGAAGCGACACATGACATGGAAGAGTCAGAAGAGGAAAAAGATAGTGACCAGAAAGAAAGCATTGTCCTATTGCCAAGCAGTTTTACGCTGGTAATGAGGGTGTTGGTTGCAGAATCCTTCAACTGTGCTGTATTGGACAGTGGCTGCACATCTACTGTGTGTAGAATTGACTGGTTAAAATGTTACCTGGACTCTTTGAATGCTGAAAATCGTAACAAGGTTAAGGAATTTGAAAGTTCCACAAGTTTCAGGTTTGGGGATAATAATACTCTGAAGTTGCTGAAAAGAGTGATGATCCCTTGCAATATTGCCGGAGTGAAGCATTTCATTAGCACGGATGTTGTATCAAGTGAGATACCTTTGCTTCTGAGCAGACCGTCGATGAAGAAAGCACACATGAAACTGGATACGGAACTGGATAAGGCAACAGTTTTTGGAAAGATGGTGGACTTACAATTTACACAGTCGGGACACTATTGTATTCCATTACTGACAAATAATATTTCAAGTAGAGTGGTTAAGTGTGTGTTAATAGTAGTTGAAAATGTGACTTTAGCTGATAAAAAGCTTGTGGTAATATAACTGCATAGGCAATTTGCACATCCGTCTCCTCGGAGGCTGAAAAATTTATGAAAGGATGCAGGGGTAAGGGATGACGACTATACTAAACTGATAGAACAGGTTAGTGACCGCTGTGACGTTTGTAGGAAGTACAGAAGGACACCAGCATGACAGATAGTAGCATTACCTTTGGCCAAGGATTTTAACAACATTGTGGCCATGGATCTTAAAATCTGGGATAAAGCAAATAATATATTTATTTTGCATTTTGTCGATTTAGCAACCAGATTTAGTCAATCAACGATTGTACGAAGTAAAGAAACAAGAGTAATTCTGGATCAAATCGTGGAAAAATGGATAGGGACAGGATTGGGTCCACCGGCAAAATTCCTTACGGACAATGGGGGAGAATTTGCTAATGATGAGTTTAGGGATATGTGTGAAAACATGAATATCAGAGTTATGAATACGGCTGCAGAAAGCCCATTTAGTAATGGTGTCTGTGAAAGAAATCATGCTGTCATCAATGACGTGCTTCAGAAAATTTTGGCAAATTGACCAAATTGCAGGCTAAATTCAACTTTCGCATGGGCAGTACATGCAAAGAATTCATTGCAGATGGTTGGGGGCTATAGTCCTTATCAATTAGTGTTTGGTAGAAATCCTAAAAGTCCGTCCATTTTGGATGACCAGCCTCCAGCTTGGGAGGGGACTACAATTCGCTCTGGTTTTGCTGAACATTTAAATGCATTACATAGCAGTAGAAAAGCTTTTTTGGAAGCAGAAGTCTCTGAAAGAATTCGCAGAGCTTTAAGATATAACATACGGCCATAAGATGCCGTTTTTCAGCAAGAAGGCAAGGTATACTATAAGAGAGACAATTCTAATGAATGGAAAGGCCCAGGGAAGATCATAGGGGAGCAGAGACAACCCCGGCAACTATAGACCGGTGAGCCTCATGTCTGTAGTGGGTAAAGTCTTGGAGGGGATTATAAGAGACAAGATTTATAATCATCTAGATAGGAATAATATGATCAGGGATAGTCAGCATGGCTTTGTGAAGGGTAGGTCATGCCTCACAAACATTATTGCGTTCTTTGAGAAGGTGACTGAACAGGTAGACGAGGGTAGAGCAGTTGATGTGGTGTATATGGATTTCAGCAAAGCGTTTGATAAGGTTCCCCACGGTAGGCTATTGCAAAAAATACGGAGGCTGGGGATTGAGGGTGATTTAGAGATGTGGATCAGAAATTGGCTAGCTGAAAGAAGACAGAAGGTGGTGGTTGATGGGAAATGTTCAGAATGGAGTACAGTCACAAGTGGAGTACCACAAGGATCTGTTCTGAGGCCGTTGCTGTTTGTCATTTTTATCAATGACCTAGAGGAAGGCGCAGAAGGGTGGGTGAGTAAATTTGCAGACGATACTAAAGTCGGTGGTGTTGTCGATAGTGTGGAAGGATGTAGCAGGTTACAGAGGGATTATAGATAAGCTGCAGAGCTGGGCTGAGAGGTGGCAAATGGAGTTTAATGTAGAGAAGTGTGAGGTGATTCACTTTGGAAGGAATAACAGGAATGCGGAATATTTGGCTAATGGTAAAGTTCTTGAAAGTGTGGATGAGCAGAGGGATCTAGGTGTCCATGTACATAGATCCCTGAAAGTTGCCACCCAGGTTGATAGGGTTGTGAAGAAGGCCTATGGAGTGTTGGCCTTTATTGGTAGAGGGATTGAGTTCCGGAGTCGGGAGGTCATGTTGCAGCTGTACAGAACTCTGGTACGGCCGCATTTGGAGTATTGCGTACAGTTCTGGTCACCGCATTATAGGAAGGACGTGGAGGCTTTGGAGCGGGTGCAGAGGAGATTTACCAGGATGTTGCCTGGTATGGAGGGAAAATCTTATGAGGAAAGGCTGATGGACTTGAGGTTGTTTTCGTTGGAGAGAAGAAGGTTAAGAGGAGACTTAATAGAGGCATACAAAATGATCAGGGGGTTGGATAGGGTGGACAGTGAGAGCCTTCTCCCGCGGATGGATATGGCTGGCACGAGGGGACATAACTTTAAACTGAGGGGTAATAGATATAGGACAGAGGTCAGAGGTTGGTTCTTTACGCAAAGAGTAGTGAGGCCGTGGAATGCCCTACCTGCTACAGTAGTGAACTCGCCAACATTGAGGGCATTTAAAAGTTTATTGGATAAACATATGGATGATAATGGCATAGTGTAGGTTAGATGGCTTTTGTTTCGGTGCAACATCGTGGGCCGGAGGGCCTGTACTGCGCTGTATTGTTCTATGTTCTATGTTCTATAGGCAATGATGGCAAAACAATTATTTTGCAACATGGTAATCAAACTGTTAGGGTACATTCATCAAGGATAATGGGTACAGATTACAAATTTTCAAATTTAGACAGAGCAGACAGACATGACGAGGAACCAGAGTCATCTGGTACGCATGTGTTACAGAACTAAGAGGACCAATTAACTGATATAGACACGGTTTCTGTGGAGGAACACAACACTTCTGATGAATTAGAACAAGCCATTTTTCCGAAAAGGGCAACTGCCAAAAGTTGGTACAAAAGTGACATACTTGCCTGAAGGGTCTAGTCAATGGAAGGATGCAACTGTTATTAGTAGAGCAGGGAAGGCCACTGGAAAGTATAAACATTGATTGAATGTACAGCAATCAGGGGAAGGAGTCAAGACAATGGATTGGGAAAACGAAGTTCAAAAATGGAGGGCACAGAAACGCAGTGCCAGTTCAGATTGTACATCGGATAGTGAACAGGTCCGCTGGAAAAGGTCGAGAAGTATTGAAAGGACATCCCACAGCAGAAGGGAAAGATCAAGCAGTAGCAGGAAAGAACGAGGTACCAGGCGAGAGAGGGGATGTAATTTGTCAAGATCTCGGAACATGAGTAAGATTACGAATACTAACAGAAGTAGAAGCCCACATGCCTGTGAGATTTTGGTGGCTTCAAATAAATTAGATGAAAAAGTTATTAAAGAAGCTAAACAGCAAGAATTGTATAGTTGGAGTGAATTTGGGGTATACACGGAAGTACCGGATAGGGGGCAAAGAGCTCTATCCCACAGATGGATTTGCACGGAAAAGGTTCTTCCGGATGGAACTGAAAAGGCAAAGGCCAGGTTTGTGGCAAGGGGATTTGAAGAAAACTTAGAAGATCAGGATTTAAGGGTAGATTCACCTCCAGCAGAAAAGGTTATTTTAAAGATCTTCTTGGCTCTATTACCCGCAAAGGCATGGGAATGAAAATCTATAGATATAAAAGCTGCCTTTTTGCAGGGGCATCAGCTCCAGAGAGACATTTTTCTCCGTCCTCCTAAAGAAGCATCTAACACAGAAGGGGTACTCTGGAAGTTTAACAAATGTGTCATATGGATTAAATGATCCATCTAGAGTCTGGTATTTTCCGGTAAGGTCAGTTTTGTTAAAGTTAGGCTGTTGCCAGTTGAAAGCAGATCCTGCAATGTTTTACTGGCACTATAAAGGAAATCTTTCTGGCATTTTTATGATGCATGACGATGATTTTTTGTGGGGTGGGACTAGTGATTTTGAAGCTATTGTAATCTCTGGTTTGAGGAAAGAATTCAGGGTTGGAAGTCAGGCTTCGGTGCATTTAAATATATTGGACTGGAAATTGGACAGACTAAGTTAGGGGCAACTTTACATCAGCAATCTTATTTGGAAAGCATCAGCCCAATAGCAATTAGTCGTGGCCGAGTTTCACAAAAGGACGCAATGGTTTCAAAGATAGAAAAAGAGCAACTGCGAAGTTTAATTGGGCAACTGAACTGGTTAGGTAGACCAACTAGACCGGACGTGAGTTTTGATGTCTTCGAGTTGAGTACAAAAATGAATGATCCCAAAGTGGAAGACATAATAAGAGCAAATAAAGCGTTGGCCAAACTAAAAATGCAGGAGTGTGTTTTAAAGTTCCCGGTTTTAGGTGACCTTAAGCACTTGAAACTCATAGTTTATAGTGATGCGTCCTACGCAAATTTATGTGATGGGGTTTCAAGCGCAGGAGGTTTTATAATTTTCCTTTTGGGGAACAATGGTAAATGTTGCCCGCTTGTGTGGGAAACAAAGAATATACAGAGAGTGGTAAAAAGCACTTTGGCTGCTGAGACGTTAAGCCTTGTAGAGGCGGTGGATATGGTCTTTTATATAAGTATGATATTGACAGAAATTTTGGGATTAGGGGATTTGGGTAATATACCTATTGACTGTCACATTGACAATAAATCCCTGTGGGAAAATGTGCACTCTACAAAAAGTGTCAATGAAAAGAGGTTACGGATAGACATTGCAAGTTTGAAGCAGGTGTTGGACAGAGGGGAAATAACAAAAATTAAATGGGTTGACAGGAGCTATCAACTGTCAGACTGATTTACGAAAAGAGGGGTGAGTTCACAGAAACTTTTGGATATTGTTAATGAAGGGCGCTTGTTTCTGTGACTGTTTTTTTTTCTTTTTCGTCCAAACAAAAAAAATGGGGGAAAGCATGTGTGAGTTTTTGAGTTTCTTGAAATTTTGTTTTCACCTAATTATTTTTTTTCTCGAAGGAAGGGGAGACTGTTAAGTAATGGGTTAAGAGACATTGCCATTAGTTGTCTCATTTATGTTAAGTATCCATTAATTGACACTGAGCTTCAGGTGGCCTCTGTCAGGTGATGGATGGTTAGAGTTTTGTGCAAAGGCTGTTGGAATTAAATAAATGTGTGTTTGTGAAAAAGGAATCAGAACTTTAGAGTCTTCATATCACAGCAACTAAAATGTATCACACACAGCACTCAACACCTGGTTTCCTTTTCAAAACCAGCAGTTTTGAATTCCTTCCAGAAAACAGTTATTTATTTCCAAGTTATCAAGCAGTCTGGAAACAGCTTTTAAAATGCAAAGAGAGAGAGACGGGACAAGACTTTTCTGTCTGAATCCAGCAGCCAAAATCTGGAAACAAAAGCAAAAACCTTAGAGCCACAAAACAGCCCCAAGCCAAAGCAAGAGTAAAACTCTGAACCACAGCCCAGCTCCACCCACACAATGACATCACTGAAGCCATGTGTGAAGACAAAACATTTCTTAAAGGGACACTCCCATGGCAGGGGAAATGAGACATGATAAAGGAGAATTTCTATTGTGCTCAGAGAGGGCCGCAGATGAAAAATAAATAAACCAAGAGGCATTTCTTGAGACCAGGAGACCACTTGCCAGAGAGAGAAAGCTTTGCTTTGTTCTTAGTTTTTTAATTGAAAGCCATAGCAGTTGGAGCCACATCACTGAGGAGTGAACAGTTCTTACCTCTGCCAGGAGAAGCTGGACAGGATAAGGGAATTGAAATGCTGCAAGTTTCCTAAAGAGCAAAATACAATCCAGATAACCAGGGAATTGGGAGAGAAAGAATCTCTTAAGAAGGTTGGAGTCAAACAGAACAGAGGAAACAATAACAAGAACAGATAACTGTTCAGTAAAGTCACAAAGAGTTGAAAAACCATTGGATCTTGAGATGCCAGAGAAGGTATCTGCAGTGGTGCTAAGCTTTGTGAGACATTACTGCAGTTTCCGAGACATTACTTGAAATATTCGAGTAAATCAAAGGTTGGGTCTCAGAATTTGTGTAAAAGCCTTTAAGACCAAGAAACCCTGAAGGGTTTGGGTAAAATCCTGGACTAAATTCTCTGGTAAAAGTGGAGTGGAAGCTCTGTTCACAAGAGTCTTCTGGAAAATGTGGACTGGATTTCCAAATGTAGACTGCTAATAGAAAGCATAATTATGAGAAAATACTTTATATTTTGGAAACTCTTATGTTAAATTCATCTGGGGGGATTCTGAGGAGACATTCACTTGGGGTTTCAGAGTGGAGTGTGTATTTGAACATAAGCATTTTATGTGCGTCAAAGGCATTTTGTGCGTCAATGAGACCATTATAGCTTCAAATGTACTTCATTGTTGTGTTAATCTTAAAACTTGTGTGTATTTGTTAAGCTGGGGAGTGCGTAAAGGATTGTTGTTTTATAATCCAATTTTATGGGGCAGCATCGTGACACAGTGGTTAGCACTTCTTCCTCACAGCGCCGAGGACCCGGGTTCGATCCCGGCCTCAGGTCACTGTCCGTGTAGAGTCTGCACATTCTTCCCGTGTCTGCGTGGGCCTCACCCCCACAGTCCAAAGATGTGCAGGGTAGGTGGATTGGCCATGCTAAATTTCCCCTTAATTGGAAATAGTTTTTTAAAAATCTAATTTTGCCATGTTTAATAAAAACAATTCTTGATGGTAAAGCTAATTAGTGATTCAGTAACTCTGTTCCTCCATGTTTTATTAAAAAAAGTAAAAATTACTCTCTTTTGAGCTAAGGTTCCATTCTGGAATCTTCCTGGCCAGTTATAACACAAACTAGGCTCATAACACCATCCAGAATGTTCTGCTGCAAATAAGATGATTACATTTTGGTGAGTTGCTGGCTTAGTATTTCCTCTCCTTTCTTTATTTCTCTGCATTTGGTTTGTTCCTGCTTTTGAAGGTGGCCAAACCATTAGTTTGTTTGCGCCTGATTCAGCAATCCTGGTCGAGCTTTCCCAGGGCTCAAAGTCGATATCAAAATTCCTCAGTGAAGCCTTCAGAGTGTCCTTGCGGCACTCTATTTGACTGCCACGAGAGCGCTTTGGTAAGTGAGTGTCAGGTGTACTGGCTACGTGACCAGTCCAACTCAGTTGTGACTGTCTCAATATGGTGTGGATGCATGGCATACCAGCTTGGGTGAGCGCCTCAGTGGCTGGTATTTTGTTCTGCCATCTGATCTTTAGAAGCTTCCGAAGAGAGCTCAAGTGAAAATGGTTGAGCTTCTTGGCATGGTGCTGGTACACAGTCCAAATCTCATAGAGGCTGAGCAGAGTGGGAAGGATATTTGCTCTGTAGACATTCAGCTTGGTAGGCAAATTTACTCCTCTTCATTCCCAGACTGATGTTTGAAGCTGCTGAGGACTGCATTTGCCTTTCGTGTCCAGGCAATTCCTACCTGTGTCTTGACATCATTATCACAATTCGAGAGTGTGCTGGGAGATAAGTGAATTTATACATTAATGACAGGTTCTGGTCATGGACAGAAATTTTGGGCTTAAGATGGGGCTTTCCTGAAGCAGACTGGTACATTATTTAATTTTCATTGTGCTGATTGTAAGGCTGAAGTTGTTTGATGATTTGGAGAACACATCCTTACTCGTTGCATGTCCAGCTCGTACACAGTCATCAGCACAGGAAATCCCAAAGTATGGCCTTGGAAACCTTGATCTTTGTCTGGAGTTGTTGCAAACTCAGCAGCTTCCTGCCCATGATTTTGATGCCATGAATACCATCATGGAAGATATCGGAGAATATGGCAGAGGAAAATATGCTGAAGGTAGTTGGTGCTAGCACACAGCAATCAGTGAGCAGGGGTCAGAAGACTCACCATACCCAGGACAGCTTGATAGCATCACTAGACATGAATTTGATTGCGTTTGTAATTTCTAACAGCTTGGGAGGGACCGCTAGAGAGCAGTTGATGGTAACTTGTGATCGCCTGTTCATTGCTTCTTCATTGATGGATGAAGGCTGATTGAGGACTTGGTTCAAGTGCTCTTCCCATTTTTACACCATTTAGACATTTTGTTATGAGCAGTGTTGACCCATTGGCACAGAGGTTTGGCGCTGAACCAGTAGACTGAGAGCACCCCAGAATCTCTTCCAGTCTTGCAGTTTGCATATGACTGAGGTTCGTCTTCTCTCTGATTCAGCCAAGTGTCTTGCATCTCTCTGAGCTTTCATTGGACAGTCCTGTGGATGTTTATGTAGGCATGGTGCTTAGATAGTGAAGACTTGTCATTGAGATAAACCCTGAAGAAGCAATATTTGTCTTCCATCATTTTCTGGAATACCTAATGTTTTCATCAAACCAATTGTCATGACCACTAATGGGCGGTCAATTTCAACCCCACTTGGCCCGGAGATGCAACACAGGTGAAATTAAATTAAATTTTATTTTAAATACCCAAGATTCTTGGTGGATCCCAATAAACTGCAGTTACCAGGTTTGTAACTTTAACACAAGTAATCTTTTCCCTAGAATCCCTGGAATCCCTACAGTGCAGAAGAAGGCCATTTGGCCAATTGAGTCTGCACCGATCTTGGAAAGAGTACCCTACCTAGGCCCATGCCCGCACCCCATCTCCTTAACCCTGTCATCTCACCTAACCTTTTGAACACGAAGGAACAATTTTGCATGGCCAGTCCACCTAACCTGCACATCTTGGGAGGAAACCCACGCAGACAGAGGAGAAAGTGCAAACAGCACATAGACGGTCATCGGAGGCCAGAATAGAACCCGGGTCCCTGGTACGGTGAAGCAGCAATGCTAACCACTGTGCCACCATGCCACCCTTTTATTATGTACAGTATTATAACTAAATGGACAGAAAATATAACTGGCTATCTACTACCCCGATCCCAACACCCCCCCCCCCCCACTAACTACCCACTCTTTATGCACACACACAGTCAAACAACATGAGGGCAAAGGGTGGTGGAAAGGGAAAGAAAATATGAACAAAAAAAAAGGATAAAAATCCTTGATGCTTTGATGATTTCTAGTTACTGTCTTTCTGAAGTTCAGCTTTCATTTTGATATGTTTTCCTTCTAGGCATGAGATGGTTTTCTCTGGCAAGGTTGTCTCCCAGTTCTCTCAGAAAACATCACAGAGGAACCAATCACAGACTGTTGTCAGGCAGAACACTGTCCTGGGCCAACCCATCAGTAGACAGCCAACTAATCAATCCAACTCCCTCCAAATCTGGTTTCTAAGATCCACTCGGTGCCAAGGAGTCTGCCTTCTCCTTTCCAAAAATGAAACCTGGGAGCTCAGTATCCTGACAAGCAAGCTGCTTCAACTTTGAGTCTTCTGCTTGAAGGCATATTCTGATTATGGGCCCACGGACCAAAATAATAAAATAACATAAAGGTAGCAGGAACAACGAAAATAAACAGGAAGGTCTCTCACACAATCCTGATGCTTTAGAGAGGCAGGGCCAAGCTCTTCTCGAGCTGTGTAGTAAACTATATCCCTGAATGTTATCCTGAAAGCAATTTGGGGCAATCTTCTCTGTTCACAGGCAACTCTCGAGTTTCTCTGAGAGAGATACCTTCATGACTGCCTGTTTGAGCCTTGACACATTGAGATGCTTCGGGACCTTCACCCTCTGGGGGTGGCTCGGAGTACAGACCTCGATGTCTAGCTTTGAAATGTGAAGATGGTAGTCAGTCCAGTAGTCAGTGCTGCGCATGGCCTGACATGCTTGATTGGATGCCAATGTATAGGGTGCATCCAAGACATCTTGTTGGGATTAGGGAGGCAGAAAATGTGTTGGTGATTAAGAGCACATGCTCAGTACATATCGTCAGCAATAGGAGACCATTGCTTTCACAACTGCCAGCCTTATTTTTTCCGTGACCCCATTCCCATGCCTTGTGTTGAAGTCTCCAAGGATGATTAGCTTGTTTGAAACAGTAGCCATCAAGGAGTGAAACTCATCATGTAAATTATTCTAGACTTCCACAGGATTAGTCCTGGTAGGGACGTATCGGATGAGAGTTGCTTGCTTGTTACTGTGCAAGGGGAGTTTAAGCATCATCAGACAATCATTTGTGTTAACAGTAGATTGATTATATTGTTAAGATACACAGGTGAGGGGCATTGTTTAATTAAATACTTTGGACACATATACATAGGGGACGTCCCACCAGGGAATGTAACCCCTCTTTAATTTGTTTAATTCACTGTATGTTTTTTCTCAAAAGAGTATAAATATGGGTGCCCCACAAGGGACTGTCACCCCTCTCATTCTTGTTTGGTTATTTTTGGTTATTAAGGGTATAATCAGGGGAGGGCCTTCCGGTGGGCACCACAGGGGCTGTTTTTTTAAATTGACCTCCATAATCACATTTTGTTTCGACTTTCCAACGTTCCTTTTGTGATTTTGCTCTTCAGTTATGGTGCTCCTCTAAGGGGTTATCCACTTTTATTAGTTAATTTGATCCTTTTTAATTTGTAAATTTTTGCCCTTTACTACTGTTTGAAATTTAAAACCATATAAATGGGCGACAGCTGAAGTGAGAGGAGAGTCACGGCTGAACAACGTCAACAAGCTCACTTAGTTAAGGAAAGCTCTGTGTCTTGGTTTTGACTTTGAGTAACAATTGACACCCTTGGGAAAACTAGTCCACTAATTGATGAGATGTTTTGTGGCTAAAAAGCCAACAACAGCTTGGCGGCTGACTTCTTTCTCATGGTCGCTCCTAAAGAATGAGTGACCTGCCAGCTCTCTACCAATGTGCGATTCCTCTTTCATGATGGCGGCTATGGCATTGTCCATGAGTGTGCGCCTCAGGTGGTCAGTGCCCTTTTACATTCTACTTTGAGATTGATTTACGACTGTTGATCGTTTGTTTTGTTACCTGTGGCCTGCTGGTCAGGAAGGTGAAGCAGACATTGGTTAGGGCATCATTTCTTGTCTCTTTCTCATACTAGGGAGGTGAGAACTGTGGTTCTAACAAGGGCTGCTCAGTCACTCAGAGCACTGCAAATCAACATTGCGCAATTTCCCCCTAGATATTTATATACATTGTCATTAGCTTCAAAGCAGATTACTTGAGATGCAATCAAACATGAAGGGAAATTAAAATAAACAATCTCTACACCTGGCTGTCTGGAAGCTATTACCCTGTCAATTACAGCCTACTATAAGCTATTTCTCTTTGAAAGTGAATAGAAAGCTTGCAGATCAAAGGACCACAGGGGATTTAAAGCCTTGTGATGTGTTTTGGTTTTCTTTGAAGTCTAAGACACCTGTGACAGCTGGTGTTTTCAACACTTCTGTCTCAGGCAGCAGGGGCAAGGGACAGGTAAATTAAAATGCAGTGATTTTGCCTGGGCTGCTCTTTAGTTTCCAGACAGGAGGGACTGATGGAGGTTGGGGGGGTGATCGCTGATAAGGGGATCTCTGTTGGGGAGTGTCCCTGAAATTGGGGTCTCTGATATCGGGGTCTCTCTGATATCGGGGTCGTCAACCTGAAAGACCTGGGCCCGTAATCTATGCTGAACTTTAGTGCAATACTGAAAAAGCACTGCACTGTTGAAGGTGCCGTATTTCAAAAGACACGTTAAACCGAGGCTCAGTCTATTTGTTCAACTGGAAGAAAAAGATTGCATGGCACTATTCAAGGAATAGTAGAGAGTTGTCCCCAATCTCCCCATCATTCCAATACTAAAACAGATTCCATATGGCCATTTATTTCCTTTGCCATTTGGGAGAACTTGCTATTTGCAAATCAGTTTCAGCCTAATAGCAATAAGTGATCGCAATTCAAGAGTAATTCATTCTCTATAAAGCATATTGAGATGCCCTGAAGATGTGAAAGGTGCTGAGTAACAGAGTTCTTTCTTTTCTTTACTATTCATGTGGGGATGATATCTGGAGGTATTAGTGTCACACTGCTTACATTAATGAAGTATGAGGTGACTGTAGTTAAGCACATGAAGTGTACTGTGGAATTTCATATCAGGAAAAAAAAGGAGTTGTTGAAACACTTCAAACTTCCACAGCTGGTAGTGTCAGCAGAGTTGCTGAGGTTATTTAAATCATATCAGGGGACCAGCGAGTTTTGGTATCGGCCAGACTTGAAACACTGCATGCTGAGAAAAAAAATTATTAAGACAATTTCAACAAATTTTACTAGTTTGTCTTTCAGCTGGCTCTGTTTGTTGTCTGGGATACCCACCAAGACACAGAGTTGAAACGTGGCCATGCATACCCCAAGGGTTTTGAGTGGTAATGAAATACAGCTGCTTTTTCAGTGAACGGTGACCTATTTTGTTATTTAGATGATAATACATGGACCAGGGACTTTACACACAGAATACCTCTGAGGAACTAAGCACAAAATGTATATTCAGACAGTTTACTCCAAAAGTGCCCACAGTATATTTTATCACAATATTCAAATTAAATTGAAGATAATACCTCAGTACATTTGAAATAAAATTGAAAAAATGAGGTGGCTAAATAGAATATAACCTCTAACGCAACTTATTTGATATTTAATATGGGAATTGACTTTTAATTCGTAAAATGAGCTCTAAAATCAACTTACATTATGTATAACATTTGAGCAGTTGGCACTCGGCTCCAGCCACAAAGTCAACAATTGTATTTGCACTTCTTTTGCAGCTTTCTTCATTGTAAATAAGCCCCAAGCAACTACAAACCAAAGCTGCAGTCAATGGTAAGGACAAAAGGCTCACAGATATTATTGTGTCAGTAGGGTCGATGGCATGGTTTAAATAGATGGCTCAAGAATAAAATTCAGATGACTGACATGGTCCTCTGAACCTCTATTTTTACAGACTTCCAAACATCCATTCTATCTCTATTAATGTGTCCACTATTAGTCCTGTGAATTTATTAATTGCTCTTTCTGCCATGCACTGACGGCTACACTGTTCACAGGAAACAGCTGCACAATGAATATAACTCAACATTTATCCATTATGTGTTGCAACTTTGCTTAATTTCCAATGTAGAAAAACTCAATAGCAGCAGTGTTATGCAAGGTAGCCAAAATAAGAAATGTGCTTTTATTTCAATTTAATCACAGTTAGGGCACATAGAGGAAATGTTCCCTCCAATATTCCTTCTGATGTTTTTTATGTCATTAAATTATATCTATCAGTTTTATTTTAAATTACCTATGTTACGATAGATTTTATGCATTTGTGCTCCCGGTGAGCGACTTGTGAACTGAGAGAACATATTACGAATTTCTGACCATCAATATACCTGTGGGATTATATATTTGTTAATTTCGATGGACCAGATCCCTGAAAGCACCAGTATTTCTTATTTTGATTATTTTTTCTCCTAGCTCCATGTAAGTAAGTTACAAGTAGTGTTGCAGTGAGTGAGTAATAATGAAAAAACTTACAGAAAACGTAACAGCGATTGTATGGATATTTAGAAATATGTAAAAGCATAAATATCGAGTAATGGCCTGGACGTGAATAACTGAACTCATTCAATAAAATGACCATGTGCTGATACTGCCTCTGTTCTAAATTAATCCACACAGCTACTTGTAATCTCTGCAGTTTCGACAAATTCAATGCATCAAGTGCCATTCATTAGAGTGACAAAAACTGATTTTGGTTTTAAAATGTTCTATTTTGATGTCTGCCCCTTGTTGAAAATGAGCAATGTTTGTTTTACATTGTCAGATCTCAATCCTAAAATCCCTGACACATATTCAGTAATTGCAATACTGTACCTGAAATGCTCTGTAACCATAGAACCACAGACGGGAACAACAGAATGCCTACAGCGCAAAAGGAGGCTGTTATAACCTGCCTACTGACGATTGGCTGGGGACTAATGACTATCCCACAATCCTATGGGAGTATGAACTTCCCCAATGAGGGGGGCGGAGAAACTCCTACTATAAATAAGCTGGCCAGTCCAGGAACCAAGAGGAAGGAGAAGGTAGCAAGGGAAGTTACTGCTACTGCTATGTATATATTGTTATAGTAAATAAACTTTATTATTTTGTATCCTTAAAACTCGTGCTGGATTCTTCGGGGCCCTTACAAAACTGGCGACGAAGGTAAAAGTGAATAGCTGTCTACACTGCTGAAGCCACCTCCCTGGATTTTTGTTGGATACAGGTTGGAAGTTGTTTTCTATTATACCATGCCTCTGTACGGACGTTTGGATGTTTTTGATGCTGCGCTGGAAAGCTGGAACCAGTACACGCAACGGATGCGTTACTATTTCCGGGCAAACAATATCACTGAAAACGAGCGCCAGGTGGTCATATTGCTCACCGCCTGCGGGCCGCATACGTTTGGGGTGATTAGGAGCCTTACGTACCCAGCTGCGCCGGACACCAAAACGTTTGACGAACTTGTGAATATAGTGGGGCAACACTTTAACCCAACCCCGTCCACGATAGTCCAGCGTAACCGGTTTAATACCGCTGAGAGGACCCCTGGAGAATCCCTTGCCGATTTTTTATCCAGGCTACGCGGGATTGCGGAATACTGTGACTATGGTGAGACCTTGTCAGAAATGTTACGCGACCGTTTGGTTTGCGGTATTAACAATGCGGCCACCCAGAGAAAGTTGTTAGCGGAGCCAACATTGACTTTTCAACAGGCAATACAAATAGTCTTGTCCCGAGAGAGCGCAGAGCGAGGAGTACAGGAGCTACAGGGAATGGAAGTGCATGCCTTGGGGCGAAACCCTTTCCGCCCAAAAACGTCCCCCCGCACTCCTGCGGTACCTTGGGCGAGGCAACGACCAGACCGACGCCAGTGGCCATCGGACATTCCTCCCCGAAGGGAGCCTTCTCCAGAGCCAATGGATGAGGAGCCATGTCCGTGTCAGACTTGTAGGCGCCGACCCCGTCGCGGACGGCGGTCCTGGGGACGCCAGAGGCGCCGTCGTTCCGACCGAAACTGGGACCAGCCCAGGGGCCGTAACTGGGACCAGCCCAGAGGCCGTACCTTCCATGTGGATGAACCTGCGGCGACCACTCCTGAGGACGTGGAGACGGAGGACGACTGCCTGCAGCTGCATTGTGTGGCAGCTCCCCGTGTGGCCCCCATTAAGGTGACAGTACGGGTCAATGGCCACCCGCTGGAGATGGAGTTGGGTACTGGCGCAGCGGTCTCCGTGATCGCCCAGAGGACATTCGACCGCATCAAGCAGGGTATACAGACCCTTACACTAACTGACTCACAGGCCAGGTTGGCCACCTACACGGGGGAACCACTGGACATTGCAGGAACTACAATGACCCCTGTTGTCTATGGACGCCAGGAGGGGTGTTTCCCACTTATCGTAGTGCGTGGCCATGGGCCCAGCCTGTTGGGTCGGGACTGGTTGCGCCATTTGCGGTTGCAATGGCAGCACATCCTCCAAACAGTTTCTGGAGGGTTGACTGAGGTGCTAGGACGATACCCAGAGGTATTCCAGCCTGGTCTGGGGAAAATAAAAGGGGCCGTAGCCCGTATCCAAGTTGAACCAGGAGCCACACCGCGCTATTTCCAGGCGCGCCCAGTGCCTTACGCTTTGCTCGAGAAGGTAGAAGGGGAGCTCACTCGTTTGGAGAGTTTGGGTATTATCAGGCCCGTCCGTTTTGCTGACTGGGCAGCACCAATTGTGCCAGTAATGAAGCCAGATGCCACAGTTCGCTTGTGTGGCGACTATAAACTTACAGTGAATACAGTTTCCCGACTCGACCGATACCCAATGCCTCGCATAGAGGATCTCTACGCGAAACTTGCAGGCGGACTCTCATTCACAAAATTAGATATGAGTCACGCCTACCTGCAGTTGGAGCTGGACCCTGCCTCCCGACCATATGTAACAATTAACACACACCGGGACCTGTATGAATATACACGGTTGCCCTTTGGAGTATCCTCTGCCTGCGCAATTTTTCAACGTGTTATGGAGGGCATTTTGAGAGGTTTACCACGTGTGGCTGTCTACCTAGATGACGTGTTGATTACAGGGACGTCGGAGCAAGAGCATTTGGAAAATCTGGAGGCTGTCCTTAAACGCCTTTCGGAGGCTGGAGTTCGTTTACGTCACACAAAGTGCGTATTTCAGGCAAAAGAAGTAGTCTACCTAGGTTATCGGGTGGACCGCGAGGGTCTGCACCCCGTCGCAGAGAAGGTGCGTGCAATTCAACATGCCCCCACCCCGACTGACACTTCGCATCTTCGTTCTTTTCTCGGTCTCGTAAACTATTACGGGAAGTTCCTCCCCAATCTGGCAACTACGCTGGCCCCCTTACACCTGCTGCAAAAGAAAAATCACACCTGGGTTTGGGGTCAGCCGCAAGAAACCGCTTTTCGGCGGGTAAAGCAACAATTGTCGTCGTCTGGGTTACTAACCCACTATGATCCGGGAAAGCCTTTGCTCGTCACATGTGATGCATCCCCGTATGGTATTGGGGCTGTCCTGTCCCACAAGATGGAGAACGGGGCCGAGCGACCGATAGCTTTCGCCTCCCGCACATTGACTGCAGCGGAGAAGAAGTACGCGCAGATCGAGAAGGAGGGCCTGGCAGTGGTTTTCGCGGTGAAACGCTTCCACCAGTATGTGTACGGCCGCCATTTCACTATCGTGACTGATCATAAGCCCCTGCTGGGACTCTTCAGAGAGGATAAGCCGATACCGCCCATTGCTTCTGCACGGATCCAGCGCTGGGCTTTGTTGCTTGCTGCATATGAGTATTCTCTGGAGCACAAACCAGGTACGCAGATAGCAAATGCCGACGCACTGAGCCGATTGCCTTTATCGACCGGCCCCATGTCGACCCCCACGACCGGTGAGGTGGTCGCAACCCTAAATTTTATGGACACCTTGCCTGTCACGGCATCACAGATCCGTGAGTGGACCCAGACGGAGCCAGTCCTGTCAAAGGTTCGGCACGTAGTCCTGTATGGTGGGCAGCATAGACAGCTCCCAGGCGAGTTACGGGCATTTTCCTCCAAGCTGTCAGAGTTCAGCGTGGAAGACGGCATCCTCTTGTGGGGGACGCGTGTGGTTGTCCCGGAAAAAGGCCAGGAGCTGATATTATCAGACTTGCACAATGGGCATCCGGGCGTGACCAAGATGAAAATGTTGGCCCGGAGTTATGTCTGGTGGCCAGGCCTCGACACCGACATTGAGAAGGTGGCCCAAAACTGCTCCATTTGCCAGGAGCATCAGAAGCTTCCGCCGGCCGCGCCCCTACATCACTGGGAATGGCCAGGGCGGCCTTGGGCACGCTTACATGCAGATTTCGCAGGCCCTTTTCAGGGATCCATGTTCCTTCTACTAATTGACGCCCAGTCCAAATGGCTGGAGGTGCATAAGATGCAGGGGACAACGTCCTGCGCAACAATTGAAAAAATGCGTTTATCATTTAGCACGCATGGCCTCCCCGAGGTGCTGGTCACGGATAATGGCACTCCATTCACGAGTGAGGAGTTTGCTAGGTTTACAAAGATGAACGGCATCCGCCATATCCGCACTGCCCCTTACCACCTGGCTTCAAATGGGTTGGCAGAGCGTGCAGTGCAAACATTCAAAAGAGGCCTAAAGAAGCAGTCTTCCGGATCAATGGACACGAGACTGGCTCGGTTTTTGTTTACGTACAGGACCACACCCCATACAGTGACTGGGGTAGCTCCCGCAGAACTCCTAATGGGCCGGAGACTTCGCACCCGCCTTAGTATGGTCTTCCCGGACATTGGCGCAAAAGTACGCCGCACACAAGAACGGCAGGGACCGGGATTGTCTCAGCATCGTCCGATTCGGCAGTTTGCGCCCGGTGACCCAGTATTCGTGCGGAATTTTGCTGGTGGTGCCCAATGGGTTCCTGGGGTAATCTTTCACCAAACGGGCCCTATATCGTACCAAGTGCAAGCCCAGGGTCGTCTCCAGCGAAAACATGTAGACCACGTCCGGTCCAGAAGATCATCCCCGCAAAAGATTCCCCGCCCCCGGAGCTCAGTTCAACAGCGGCAAAGACCAGAAATAAGGGAAGGTAGTCCTCCAAATCTTCCACTGGTGCCTCACTCAAAGCCTGCGCAGGTCATGACGGGACCGAATGGGGACAGAGACGCTGACATGACGGAGGCAGCAGACTCTGACTCCGAGATGGAGACACAGGATGAATCAGAGGGGGAATCCTCGGGTCCACAGGCCGTGGATGTACAACCGCGCCGTTCATCACGGAAGCGCCGGTCTCCGTCTCGTTATACGCCGCCTGATCCAGCGCCGCGTGCAAATGGCGTCCGGCCTGCGGCCAAACGAGTTCGACGCCTTCCTTCGCCAGGGCCTACGGTGGATTCCTTGGACTTTGGGGGGGGAGGGATGTTATAACCTGCCTACTGACGATTGGCTGGGGACTAATGACTATCCCACAATCCTATGGGAGTATGAACTTCCCCAATGAGGGGGGCGGAGAAACTCCTACTATAAATAAGCTGGCCAGTCCAGGAACCAAGAGGAAGGAGAAGGTAGCAAGGGAAGTTGCTGCTACTGCTATGTATATATTGTTATAGTAAATAAACTTTATTATTTTGTATCCTTAAAACTCGTGCTGGATTCTTCGGGGCCCTTACAAAAGAGGCCATTCGTCCCATCGAGTCTGCACTTACCCACTGAAAGAGCACCCTGCCTAGGCCCTATCCCCATCCATCCTTGTAACCCCGTATCCCCACCTAACCTACACATCTTTGGACTGTGGGAGGAAACCAGAGCACCCAGAGGAAATCCACACAGTTATAAGGACAAAGTGCAAACTCCACTGTTATGGGTCAGGGTTTAGAGAAGCCCAAAGTGTATCATGGAGTTCACCTGGCCCACAACTTTTAATAGATTGTGGTATGGGGAGCACATGGCCCACTCTACAGGTGTGGTGCAGCAGAAATGGAAAAGTATTTTTTTAAGCAAAACAATGTTTATTCTATGAACTCAAGTTAACCCCCAAAGAATACAACACTAAGTAATCCTTTAAGCTGTCCTTTTATCATCCAAAAGTCTAAACAACCTTTAAACAGAAGCACATCAGGGTTTACATTCAATACTGAAAACATTTAAATTTCTGAATTCACCAAATGATCAAGAGATAGTCCTTCATGGCAGAGAGATCAACAGTACAGCTGCTTTGGCTGACTTCAGCTGCAACACCCTGAAAAACGAAACCAAAAAGACAGACACACCCAAGCTTTTCTCAAAGCGAAACTAAAAAGCAGAACCAGAGCTCAGCTCCACCCACACTCTGATATCACTGCAGTAACATGAGCAGCTAACCATTTCTTAAAGCGACATTCTCATGACACCACACACAGTCACCCAAGGCCGGGATTGAACCCGGGACCCTGACACTGTGAGGCAAAAGTGCCAAACACTGTGCCACCGTGCCGCTCATTGTAACATTTTGAAGACTTCGGACTCTATCCTTATATGAATTGCAAATTTAACCAGTTACTGCCAGGACACCTGTTGCACTGTGTGTCCACTGAGCTTAAAAACCCTCTTGTTGTTCACTCTAAGTTGGTTGATGTGGGTTGATGTGATTCTCATATATTTTGGATTTGCTGGCTTTTAGCTCATGAGATCTGTACACAATAACATGAAATTGCCCTGTGCCTTAGTTGTGGTGTCAATTGAATAAGACACATGTAAATGGTAAAATTGTTTTAATTGATAAGCTAGAAGCCAATAATGTGTAAAATTATGCAAAGTATTATGGCATAGATGTTCTGATTATAATGCTGACAGTATTATGTGATTGCCACACTACACCAACATAGCTTTTAAAAAATACTGCTGTGGAAGTAGGAACAAAACACATTAAAAGCTCAAACTTGCTTCTCAAAGGTAATCCCATCATTTTTAAACAAGGGGAAGGATGGTTGCATCATAAATCATTCAATTCTCACAGGTAATGAAAGAAAATGACATAAAATAACGTAAAGTCACCATAGTCCCAGATAACTATAGGCTGCTTTCCCCTTTGAGGGAGAGAGCTGACTGGTGGTGATTTAAACTTGAGGATCACCACACCTCAGGCGAGGAGCAAGGATGAATAACCCTCAGCTGGTATGGGAATCTAACCAACTTAGTTGGCCTCACCCCACATCACAAACCAGCTGTCCAGCCAACTGAGCTATCCTGGCTCCCATGGAATGTACAGCACAGAACGAGGCCATCTGGTCCATGCAGGTGAGTCTGGGCAGAGGGTAGCATTGTCATAATGTCACTGGACTAATAATCCAGAGGCCGAGGCTAATATGCTGAGGATATGAGTTTGAATCACAGCATGGTGGAATCTGAATTCAATTAATCAATGATAAAATTAAATTGATTATGTTTTTCAAAATCTGCAATTGAAAGCTGGTCTCAGTAAACCATTGTCGATTATTTTTTAAAACTATTTGGTTCAAAAATGTCCTTCAGGGAAGGAAATCTGCCATCCTTATTTGGTCTGGTCTACATAAGGCTCCAGATCCACAGCAAAGTATTTTCATTCTTTAATGGGATGTGGGCATCGCCTGCTGGGTTAGCAGTTATTGTCCATCCCACAATGCCCTTAAGCAGGTAGTTAAGAGTCAACCACACTGCTGGAGTCACATGTCGGTCAGACCAGGTAAAGATGGCAGATTTCCTTCCCTGAAGGGCATTCGTGAACCAGATTGGTTTTTACGACAATCAACAATGGTTTCATGGTCACCATTAGACCTTTAGTTCCAGATTTTAATGAATTCAAATTTCACCATCTGCCATGGTGGGATTCGAACATGAGTGCCCAGAGCATTATTACCCTGGGTCTCTGAAATACTAGTCCAGTGACAATACAATTACACCACTGCCTCCCTATTAATGTGGTTAACTCTTAACTGCCCACTGCGAGTGCCTCGCAGGCCACTTAGTTCAAAAGCATTCAGAGATGGGCAACAAATGCTGGCTTTGCCACATTGTGATGAACGGTTACTGCCTTATCATCATGTAAGGTGATGTCCCCTTTAAGACCGGGCTTGGAACCCTGGGGACTCCGCCTCTGGCTCCGCCCATCTGTGAGCCATATATAAAGGGCTGCTTCATGGGCTGTGCAGCAGTCAGCACATGTCTCAGCTCTAGCATACTTCTTAGTCTAATAAAGCCTTCTTTACCGTTTACACTCTGAGCGTCGTTATTTAGGGTACCTCAATTTATTAAACTAAGCTAGATTCAGGATGGACGCAGGCCTAAAACCGGAGAAGCTCAATCTGGAAGCACGGACACCGGAGGCGAAGGAAAATTTTAAATACTGGCTGCGGTGCTTCGAGGCCTACCTGGTCTCCGCAGAGACTCCCATCCTGGGGCCACGCAAGCTGCACCTACTCCACGCACGGGTGAGTTACAGAATCTCCGCCACGCTCGAAAAGGCGACAACTTATGAAGAGGCGGTCGAGTTACTCCGCAAGCGGTTTGTCAAACCCATCAACGAGGTACACGCCAGGCATCTGCTCTCTACCTGCCGGCAGCGCTCGGGGCAATCGCTAGACGAATTCGTCGAGAAACTCACCGCGCTTGCCAGGGACTGTGACCATCAGGATGTGACAGGATGTGACATATGAACCTGCACATCAGAGACGCTTTCGTATCCGGCATCCGCTCGACCTACATCCGGCAGCGGCTGCTCGAAAACGGGGCAAAAGACCTCCAGGACACGCTAACGCTCACCTCCTCGCTGGAGGTGGCCCGACATAACTTGGGTACGTACCCCGCGGACTCTGCGAGACCCCCCCGGACTTCCTCAGACTCAGCCGTATTACAGGCCTGCGCCACGCGACGACCCGCTTACCATGGGGGCACACCATGCTACTTCTGCGGGCAGGGCCAGCATCAACGCCCGTGCTGCCCAGCCCGCTCCGCGATCAGCAGCGACTGCGGGAAGAAAGGGCATTTTGCGAGGGTCTGCCTGGCCAGACCCAGGGGCCAGAAAAACAAAGAACAGCCGGCCCGAAAATAAGGCTCTCAGGCCCGCAGGCCTCTCAATGGTGCTGCGCACCGCCCTGACACGCCCCCTTCTGACGCGTCATCAGCCTCGTGCGAATCATGGGAGCGGCCATCTTGTCGGCGGCCATCTTCTCGACCCGACACCTGCAACCGATGGCGGCGGCCATTTTACGAGTCCGACTCGGCTGAGGACTCCGAATACCCGCGAGTGGGTGCGATCACCCTCGACCAAACTCGGCCAAAACACCTGCAGAACTCTATGATGCAGGTCCAGGTCAACGAGCGCGACACTGCATGCCTCTTCGACTCCGGAAGCACGGAGAGCTTTATCCATCCTGAAACGGTAAGGCACTGCTCCCTACGCACCCATCCCGCATCCCAAACCATAGCCCTCGCATCCGGGTCCCACTCGGTACAAATCAAGGGGTACTGTATTGCGGATCTCTCAATCCTGGGCGCCAAATACACCCGTTTCAAATTTTATATCCTTCCCCACCTCTGTGCCCCCCTGCTGCTCGGACTGGATATCCAGTGCTGCCACCGAAGCCTGACACTGAAGTTCGGCGGACCCTTGCCCCCCCTCACGGTGTGCTGCCTTGCGACACTGAAAGTCACACCCCCTCGCTATTTGCGAACCTCTCTCCCGACTGTAAGCCCGTCGCCACCAGGAGCCAGCGCTACAGTGCCCAAGATATGGCTTTTATCAAGTCAGAGGTCCAGCCCAGCGCTTACTGGGAGAGGGGGTCATCGAGGCTAGCAACAGCCCTTGGAGAGCGCAAGTGGTGGTAGTCCGGTCCGGGTAGAAGAAACGGATGGTCGTGGATTATAGCCAGACCATCAACCGATTCACACAGCTTGATGCGTACCCCCTTCCTCGCATCGCGGAAATGGTAAATCGGATCGCCCAATACTGAGTCTTTTCCACGGTCGACCTCAAATCCGCCTACCACCAACGCCCCATCCGACCAAAAGACCGCCCCTATACTGCCTTCGAAGCAGCCGGCCGGCTCTTCCACTTCCTCAGGGTCCCCTTCGGTGTCACAAATGTGGTCGCTGTCTTTCAAAGGGCAATGGACCAAATGGTGGACCAGTACGGTTTGCGGGCTACATACCCGTACTTGGACAATGTCACCATCTGCGGCCATGACCATCAGGACCATGACACTAATCTCAAAAAGTTCCTCCAGACCGCCCGAGCCCTTAACCTGACCTATAATGAGGACAATTGCGTTTTCCACACCACCCGGCTAGCCATCCTTGGCTATGTCGTGGAAGACGGAGTCCTAGGTCCCGACCCTGACCGCATGCGCCCCCTTAAGGAACTCCCTCTCCCCTGCAGCCACAAGGCCCTCAAACGGTGCTTGGGGCTTTTCTCTTATTACGCCCAGTGGGTCCCCAAGTATGCGGACAAAGCCCACCCACTCATAAAGACCACCATTTTTCCCCTCTCGGCTGAGGCTCAATTGGCCTTCGACCGCATCAAGGCCGACATCATCAAGGCCGCTATGCACGCGGTGGACGAAACCATCCCTTTCCAGGTAGAGAGCGATGCATCAGACATCGCCCTGGCTGCTACACTCAATCAGGAAGGCAGCCCAGTAGCGTTCTTCTCCCGAACCCTCACCGCCTCCGAGGTTCGACACTCTGCAGTCGAAAAGGAGGCACAAGCCATTGTGGAGGCTGTGCGGCGCTGGAGACACTACCTCGCCAGTAGGAGGGTTACCCTCGTCACCGACCAACGGTCAATTGCCGATATGTTCGATAACACGCAACGGGGCAAAATAAAAAACGATAAAATTTTAAGGTGGAGGATCGAACTCTCCACCTACACGTACGATATCAAGTATCGTTCAGGGGAGCTCAACGAGCTCCCAGATGCCCTGTCCCGCGGCACATGCGCCAACGCGCAGAAGGACCGCCTGCAAGCCATCCACAATGACCTCTGCCACCCGGGGGTTACCTGGCTCGCCCATTTTATCAAGTCCCGCAACCTACCTTACTCAACCAAGGAGGTCAAGGCCATGGTCAGGGCCTGCCAAGTCTGTGCGGAGTGCAAACCGCACTTCTACCGGCCAGACAAGGTTCAGCTCGTGAAGGCCTCAGGTCCCTTTGAGCAACTGAGCGTGGACTTCAAGGGGCCCCTCCCATCCACCAATCGTTATGCCTATTTCCTCACCGTGATCAATGAGTTCTCCCGTTTTCCATTCGCCATTCCCTGCCCCGACATGACCTCAGCCACTGTGATTAAGGCACTGCACAGCATCTTCACCCTGTTCGGTTTCCCCGCTTATATCCACAGCGACCGGGGTACATCGATGAACTGTGTCAGTATCTGCCCAGCAAAGGCATTGCCTCGAGCAGAACGACCAGTTATAACCCGCGGGGAAACGGGCTGGTGGAAAGGGAGAATGCGACAGTGTGGAAGGCTGTCCTTCTGGCCCTGCGGTCGAGAAGTCTTCCAACCACCCGTTGGCAGGAAGTCCTATCCGATGCCCTACACTCCATTAGGTCACTCCTCTGCATGGCCACGAATGAGACCCCTCACAACCGATTGTTTGTCTTCCCCAGGAACTCTACCTCCGGGGTCTCGCTTCCACCTTGGCTGATGGCTCCGGGACCTGTTCTTCTCTGGAGGCACGCGAGGAGCCATAAAACGGACCCCCTGGTGGAAAAGGTCCGACTGCTCCACGCCAACCCCAGTTACGCCTACGTTGAGTACCCCAACGGCAGGCAAGATACGGTTTCCCTCCGGGATCTGGCACCCGCTGGATCCCCCAACACAGACGCCCCTTCCCGCGCCGCTCCCCTGCAGAACTCGGCACCCTCTACAACACACCCCCTCCCGGCCCCACTCCCCATTGGTGAGCACCTACCACATGCCCTCCCCCCCACCTTGTGTACCCTTTACACACCCCACTGGCGCCGGCACCGCTACCCCCGGCCCTGCCTAGTCCCCCTGCCCCGACCCGGACCAAAGCTCCGACCGCTGTGCTCCCGAATGTGCCCTCAACCGGGACGTCCGTGCATGCCCGCACCACCGCCCGAATTGAGGAGGTCGATGAAGACGATCCGGCCACCGAGACGGATGGACCTATGATGGCACTTCACCCCCGCCGGACTCTTTTTAAACAGGGGGTGAATGTGATGAATGGTTACTGCCTTATCATCATGTAAGGTGATGTCCCCTTTAAGACCGGGCTTGGAACCCTGGGGACTCCACCTTTGGCTCTACCCATCTGTGAGCCATTATATAAAGGGCTGCCTCATGGGCTGTGCAGCAGTCAGCACATGTCTCAGCTCTGGCATAGTTCTTAGTTTAATAAAGCCTTCTTTACCGTTTACACCCTAAGCGTCGTTATTGAGGGTACCTCACACATCTCATGAAATAATTTTTAAAGATTACCCCAATTTATCGAACTGCACAACTTACTATTTATTTCTCCCTTGTGTGTTTACCTAACTTCCCTTAAAAGTATTTATGCTATTTTCCTCAACTGCCCCTTGTGGTAGGAAAATGGACTGGCTGAACAGCTTCAGGGAATTCCACCACCTGAGCATGTGCTTAATAATCCAGCCAGGAGATATAAATATAGTATCCTACTCCTGCTGTACCCTGGAATTTGCATCACTGCAAAACATTGTTTTGGCCTGAAGCTAATTTGAAACTTGTCAACAACTTAACACTAATGTCAGGTCAAATACAACTGATCTGTAGCAAGGACTCTTAGTTATGAGCTGAATCTAATGCAAATAACAGTGCACCGTTCCAATTGTGAGCTCAAACTGGTTCAAATAGTAGCTCCATGAACTTTTGATAATAATAAAATTAGGTCCCAATTGGCAACTTGTGGCCACAGTTTGTAAAAAAAAATGTTTTCATGAAAAAGATCACCAGTAGGCGACCTTCCAATAATCGAAATGTAAATAGATCACAAATTACAAGTAGCCACAATATGGAGAGGAAAGAGGAGTAGGGTTTTGAATTTATTTTTAACAAATGCTGAAGAAAAATGTGGAAGAGATCACAAGTTGGAATTAATTGATTCCCATTTTTGCACAAACTATTTTCCGTATGATGTTATTGGGTTAAAGATTGAGTACAGTGCAGGAACCAAATGATTATCACCCGGTCAGAAGGCGGCCTTGTGGATCAGTGGTGGCACACCCATTGCTGGACCAGAAGCTCCGAGTTCCAGTCCAATGTCAGGACTTGTTGACCATGGAAGGAGCATTCAATGCGGTTCAACAGGCTGATAATCAGCACGGAAATCCTTGCACAGGTTCCCCCGCTATTCCCCAAGAGGGTAAAAAAACAGTATATGGGTGTGAATATAGGCCAGCATCAACCGAGTCAGAACTCAGTCATTCCTTGATTCACCAGGCTTGCACCAGGCTCATCAACAGGCTTGTAATGAGCATCTTCCGCTTTCCTTTCTGCGTTGCTTCCCCAAATTCTTTCCGCTGTGACCCCAGAGTGAAAATTGTGGTGGCGGGATTGAGTGATGGTTGACTGGGGTAGGGTGGAGAGGTGAGGGGTTGGTTAGAGTGTTGTTGAGGCGGATGGCGGGGGAAGAACTGTTCAGCAGGGAGGTGGAGGGTGTTTAAAACTACTGGGTTAGTCCTGTAAAAAAGAAAGACCCAATCTGACCAGAGACCAGATGGTTTAAACCATGCCCCCTGACAAAAAAGAAATGGTCATTTAAAGGACCCACACAGCTTTCAAAACTTTGTCCATGTTCCACGGCCAACATTCCTTCCTCAATAGCTCGTGGTCCCAAACCTTCGTCCCGCGACCCCCATTGCGACCCATAGTTTGGGAACCACTGCTTTAAAGACCGCTTGTTCAGAATAAATTCATCTGTAAACAGATTAGGATTACATTGGGAATAAGGTAATGTCTTTGGAACACGGTGAGCAATTGTACACCAGCATGGCGTTTGGGAATTTCTTGGTTTCTGTTCTAGCTGGGCTCATTTGTCACATTGGGGGAAAATTACTTCTGCCTGTTATGTGTAATAAGACTGATTGTAAAGAACGGGTTTAAGATTTCATTGCGAAGAACACACAGAGGAGATCCAATCAAACGCAGCACCAAACCAAATAGTACCAAATCTTTTAAAAGTTTTTCACCATTGACAACTCGACAATTTGATATTCTTAAGAGCAATTTCAAACAATAAAAATCATAAGGCAGATATCAACTTTGATTATAGCCGCTACTTTAAATGGACTGTAAGAAAGCCAGACTTTACACATGTTTTGCCCTCTAAGTAAAATAAGATTAGTGACCACAACATAATGTAATGTAATGCGCATCAACCTTGCTCAGTCTCATAAACAGTCTAGACAAGTGCCTGGAGGAGATGCCTTGGCACTGTAGGATGGATCCGCAGGGAAAGATGAACTTGCAATTATTCTATGGTAAAAATGACATAACTAATTACTGATGGCTGAAGAGTAACTTAGAACTTAATCCAAATTTTATGCATAGCTTAAAAAAGCTTGCTTTCCATATGGCAGACATTTCTAATACTGAAATCTTACCTCATTGTTGCATAAGAAAACATTGTTGATTCTTACAGTATATGCAGTACAGCTTTCTCTAACCCTAACCATTTCTGTGGAAAGCAATTATATGAATATAATTGGAACTTGTTCATTATGCTTCACAAGGTTGTGCGTGGACCCAGTTTCTATTCAGATGACTGAAAGTGAGGGGCTAACAGGAGTGTCTGAGATGAGTTGATCTGCTGCCTTCCAGTTCTACTCTTATGAGCAAAGTCCATGACAGTGCCGCTAGATTATCCCTCCCCCCTTTACTTCTTAAAGTATTAGCTGCGGCTCAGTGGTCGGCCTCTCATTTCTCACTCATTGGTTAGGGATCCAGGTTCCACATCAGAGACTTGAGAGAGTGCTGCACTGCTGGAGATGCCGCCTTTCAGATAACACAATAGACAGAGTTCACACTTTCCCTCGTGGGTGGGTGTATAGGTTAAGTGAGTTGCAGTTGAGTGGATGGAGGTTCGAGTGGAGTGTAAAAACATCCAGATGGGCCAAATGGCCTATTTCTAACCTGTAATTTCTAACTTTTCCCAATTCTGCGAAAAGGCCATTGACCTGAAGCATTAACCCTATTACTTTCTTGCTGCTTGATCTGCTGAGTTTTACCAGCATTTTCTGCTTTTAGTTCAGACTTGTGGCAACTAGGGGCTTTTCACAGTAACTTCATTGCAGTGTTAATGTAAGCCTACTTGTGACAATAAAGATTATTATTATTATGCCAATGGTAGCACCATAGTGCTTCAATTTTGAGTATCCCAGTCATTATACCTGGATCACTAAGAACCCAGAATGCTTCAAAATATTTAATTTCTTGGCTTGTCGAATTGTCTTCCATTTTTACTATTTAACTATAAATTATATGAAGTCAAAACTTGGTAAGAAAAAAAGGACAGGACCTTATAATGGAGATGGGATTATGATTGTGCACACTGGTCTGACCACCCTCCACTATTTAACTTTGCTGCATGTGGGCTGCATTTGTCCTTGACCTGTGTTCAATGCAATTGGCAATCAATTTGAATGGACTTGCCTGAGATATTTGCAACCAAATGAATCAATGGAATGATTGTTCATTCTAAATTGGAGTATGCACTTCATATTAATTTCATAAATTATGGAGGTGTAAATCTACCCCTATGCATTTCTGATTAAAATATACAGGCAACGCATTTTTAAAATCCGTTCTATGGGATATGGAAATCACTGGGTGGGCCAACATTTGAATTGACTAGCTTGCTAGGCCATTTCAGAGAGCTGTGAAGGGTCAATCACATTGCTTTGGATCTGGAGTCACATGTCGGCCAGACCAGGGTGAAGACAGCAGATTTCCTTCCCTAAAGCACATTAGTGAACCCAATGGGTTTTTATAACAATCGATGATAGTTTCGTGGTCACCATTCCTGGGAATGGATTCATTAGTTGAATTTAAATTTTACCAGCTACTGTGGTGGAATTTGAACCCATGTACCCAGAGTGTAGCTTGGGTCTCTAGTTTAGTGTCATTGCCGCTATGCAATCATCTCCTCCAAAAAGCCATCATAGGAAGTATATATTGAAGGACTCCATATTCAAAGTCTTGAGAGAAAAGTTGTAATCATGAGAAGTGAAAGTCAATAGTTCCAATGAATTTTTGTTCAAACCTACTTGTTAAATTATTTTCTGTGCATACAGCAAAATTTGGTTGTCAAGTGTTCTTTCGGTGTTACATTTTAACCATAAACATTCACTCCTTTCACTATCGATGACAGCTGTGTATACATCTACAAGATGCACTGCAGGAACTCACCAAGGCAGCACCTTCCCAGCACGTGACCGCTATCATCTAGAAGGACAAGGGTAGCAGATACCTGGGAACATCAACACTTCGAGAGTTGCCTCCAAGCCACTCACCACCCTGACTTGGAAATATATCCCCGTTCCTTCACTGCCACTTGGTCAAAATCGTGGAACGCCCTCCCTAACAGCACAGTGGGTGTCCCTACATCTCAGGGACTGCAGCGATTCAAGAAGGTAGCTCACCACCACTTTCTGAAGGGTAATTCGGGTTGTGCAATAAATGTTGGCCTAGTCAGCGAGGTTAACATCCTGTAAAAATTACTAAAAACTGGTTAGTTGATTCCAGATCAATTTCGTATTATTGCTAATGAACCAACTGAACTGAGGGGCTTTTCACAGTAACTTCATTTGAAGCCTACTTGTGACAATAAGCGATTTTCATTTCATTCAGTTTTCAGGATGGTTCTGAATTAAAGTCAATGTAAACGAAGGATCAGGGCAACATTCAAAACAACCTTGATAAGAAAATGACAGGAATAGGTGACACTTAATTATGCTTCCATTGTTCTGAAGACTTCCGTATGAGCATTAAAAAAACAATCTGAAAATGGTTAAAGTAACTTTCACACTACAGGTGGAACAGATTGCACTTTTTAATCTCTTACCCAACAATACATTTTCAAAATGATCCAAAATATTCATAAAACTTTAATTGGTCAACATTCTCTTTATTTTCTGTACAGTAACTTGTTGAAAACATTACTTTGCTTGCCAATAATATTGCAATAACAATGACTGTGGTGTGAATTGATGGAATTTCCATAAATATTTTCAAATGTGTTTGAATTGGAAAGGGGTAAAAATAACAATACTTAAATAAAAATGTAAAAAGAAAGCTTAAAACTGCAAGGTTTGAAGACATTATACTGTGGAAGCCAGCGTGCGTCATTCCACTTTAACCTGACAAAAGATTGTAAATGATTTCATTTTCCAGCCAAAGTAAATTGGTCTCTGTGTTATTTCAGAAGACAGGGGCTGTTTAATTTTTCAAAATGATTGCACCTAAGGTGAAGTAAGGAACCTTTCCAATGGACATCATGGGGGACCTCTGCCGATGGCTCTGCACAGTCTGTGAACCATGATAGCTGGTCTCCTTGTTTCCTTGTCCCTTTGTGATTGACTCATTCCCACGATGCATCATTTTTAGTTGTCGTGGCTTTATGAATACAACCCCTGAGCCAGTCAGGTGCAGTTGTGACACAAGCTCTCGCATGTAAAAAAAGATGTGGCGCCCAGGGTGGAAATTCTGAAATTTGACAGACATAGGTGTGTGAAAATAGTATTCAGGCCCCACCTTCTCAACCTTGCCCCTCGCCTGAGGTGTGGTGACCCTCAGAAGTAAAATCACCACCAGTCAGTGCTCCCCCTCAAAGAGGAAAGCAGCCTATGGTCATCTGGGGCTAGGACGACTTTATTTACTGAAAACACTAGATGAATTGATGGATAAATGCAATTAAATTAGGATAAAAGGTATGGTGACAATGACTATCCTTGACATCCAAGCAGCTGTTGACCAAATGTGGCATCAAGGGGCCTTTCCAAAGCTGAATTGATTAGCGATGAGGGGTGAAACATTATCCAGTGGATGAAGTCATACCTGCTGGAAAGGATGGTGGCTGTGGTTGTTGGAAACTATTCACTTCAGCCCCATGATATCTGTAAAGGATTTTCCCCAGGCAGCATCTAAGGATGAACTATCTTCAGCTGCTTCATCAATAACCTTTGTCCCATCATTACGTTGTTTGTGGGGATGTTCGTTGATGATTGCACAGTACTCACACCCATTTTCAAATTGGTCTGCACACAGCAAAATCCAGAGTTATCGCTTGCATCACCTAGAGAGAATGGAGGTGACACTGGCAGTAGCAGAAAGCGGTGGCATAGTAGTTCCAGATCCTCAGTAAAATAGGCAAGATAGAATTCTGCCCATTTTGATTTTTCTTCTTTGCCCTCTCTGGGGACCAGAACATGCACCACCCTTTTTGTGTAACACTTGTACAACTAACCACCTCTATTTAATAGCAGGGAAGGCATGCCTACCTCAGCAACTTGCACTGAGCCTACTCAACTCCCCTCTTGGCAACTATTATGTACCCAAATCCCTGTCCTCCACTTTACCAACCTCATACATGACGTCCCTCATGACACTTGACAGGGTAGGCCGCAATTCTCTGGCTGTTCGCTGGCAGCAGGATTCTCTAGTCCTGCCGGCAGCCCAGACTTGCCCGCGTGTTTTCCGGCAGCGTGTGGTAGCTTCAATGGGTAATCCCATTTACAGCTGCGGGAGCAGAGAATCCCACTGCCAGCAAACAGTGCGCCGTCTTCCGCTGCCGAGAAACACGCAGCTGGAGGGGCGGAGAATCCCACCCCTAAAATGTTACCCTTATTCACTCTATCTTACTGCAACACAAATTCGCACCCCTCATCCCTGACACAGGCAGGCCAACAGAGGAGCATGTCCTCCATTAGTCCTTTCACGCCTTTCAAGGACAAGGAGTTTGTGGGTGGCACTCAGTTGTGGGAAGGTTGATGGTAGTAGTAAAGTAAGTAAAGTCGCCATAGTCCCAGATGACCATACGCTGATTTCCCCCGTGAGGGGTAAAGCTCTCTGGTGGTGATTTAACATGAGGATCACCACTTCTCAGGCAAGGGGCAAGGTTGAGAAGGCGTGGCCTTCATGAATAGCTAGATTATTGATTGAACAGTTCACTGTTGGCTTCATATTCCTGTTAGAGCACCATATAGGCACAACCTTCCATTCCCCTCTGCCCAGATTTTTTTGGGAGGTGAAGAATAAAATCAACATTTTGTGAGCTATATCTGGGGAATAACTCTTTATGAAACTGATTTCAGGCAAGATCATGATTGCTGTTCTCCGGTTGTCGGGACTCATTTTTCCTGCTGGGAGCACAGTGCATGGCGGCGTGGGGTGGCTTCAAGGGAAATCCCATTTGCAAGTGGCAGGAGGATAGAATCCCGTCGCCAGTGAGCGGCACGCAGCGGAGAAACAGGGGGACCAGAGAATCCCACCCCAGGTAATCAATGCAACGGAAATTAAGAACAAGCCAGGAATCCCACCATTGCTGTTGGACTGTGTGCTCCAGTGGACCAGATTATCATGCTCTGCATTGAAGTTATGTCATTGATATCTTTGATATTGGACCTTTGGTGGCCTCGACCTATAATAATTATTTTTTTTAATTTATAGTACCCAATTCATTTTTTCCAATTAAGGGGCAATTTAGCATGGCCAATCCACCTAGCTGGCACATTTTTGGGTTGTGTGGGTGAAACCCACGCAACCATGGGGAGAATGTGCAAACTCCACACAGACAGTGATCCAGAGCCAGGATCGAACCTGGGACCTCGGCGCCGTGAGGCCGCAGTGCTAAGCCATCGACCTATAATAATAACAATAATCTTTATTAGTGTCACAAGTAGGCTTACATTAACACTGCAATGAATTGCAGCATAGGGAACATGACAGAGGCTGAATTTGAAGTACATTGCATGTACAATGTGGTGAGTTTGCATTACCCTAATATTACCCAGCCAGGGGCAGCACTGGGCAAACGATGGCAAAAGAGGTGCATTTGAGAGCAAATTAGTACTTTAATTTAAAAAATTGGTTAAACTGGAGATTTATTCGAAAATTGCTGTCTGTCTTTCCACAGGTACAATGCCACAGACACAGTTTTGGTACGTATGTACTCATGTTGATAACGTTTAAAAACTCAGACATTTTCACTAACTGGAGCATAGTTTCCAGGAACTCATGTTTGCACCAGCTATTGGCCAACATGCGGCACCGCACGTTGAACAGTTTGAACTTTTACTTTAAAAATGACAAAACAAAGAGCAAAATGTCAATCTAATCTCTCTGATACTCCATGAAGCAAGGCACTCATAAACTGTATTTAATGATTTATCCCCCACACACAACTTTTTGAAAAATATTAAAATGCTAATTAAATTATATGACGGCATATACTGCACTGTTAAACTTAATACCGCAGCAAAACACATGACAGAATTTTATTTGTTTCTGAAGCTCACCATGTGCAAGTACTGCACTTTGTATTTCACTGATTATGGACAGGATAGATTACATTTGGCAACAATTCTTGTGCATGTCTATACTCTGACTCTGGTTGGTTCTTAAGCAAAATATCTCCTTTGTTCTGATATACATGTGATGTTACCTCTTTACTTTGGGGGGGATTTTTAAGGCTGGCTTTTAAGATCATCAAGGTGAAGATTATAATGCTGGGAGGTAAAATATCTCTCCACTTTCAGAAAGCAGAGTGAAGCATTCCTGGGTTTGATGTACCACAGTCAGAGTAAAGCTTACTTTCCCTGCCAGCAATATACCCAATAGTTAACCACAAATAAACACCGCCTATGGCATCGAAGTGTTTGTCTCATTACACTCATCAGATTTCTTTTAATGATTTCTCCGCATCAAAGTTTTGGTTTTGTACCAATTTGGAACATTTTATGGTTTTGTGATGCGGAGCCTTTCTCAGTTTGAGATTAATTTTACAGAGGATCCTCAAGGGGTGTAGAAGAATAGGCTTGTATTCTATAAAACATCATTTGAATAGATTATTAAGAGTACATAGAAAATAGAACATAAAACTGTACAGAAATCAGGGAATGGGATTCCACCACCGTTGATCAGGAATCGGATTATACTACAGATGAGATGGAATTAAATGGCATTACAGATGGGTAGGACTGGTCTGGCACTATTCTCTGGCCTCCCAGCCTCGTGTTTCTGGGCGACGGGAAGCAGCGCGACGTTCGCTAGTGGCGGAATTCTCCGCTCCCGTGCTGCCAATGGGATTGCCCATTGAAGCCACCCATGCAGTCAGAGGTAGCACTGCGAATGGCCAGAGAGTTTTGTCCTATGTGGGTAGGAACTACAGATAGATTGATTGCAGTTGAACTGTGAATGCATAGGAATGGAGTTACACTACAGATAGGTAGGACTACACCATGCATGGGTAGGGTTGGACAGTTACACTCTGCTGTTGCAATAAGGATGGTTCTGCAATTTCAAGAAGCTAGGTGTGCGCAGTCAGAGATGATTTCCACACTCTATTGACTTTCCTGACCATCTGGTGGGCAAGTGCATTAGTGAACCCAGGCAACTCTCACACATGGAGGAATAACAATAATGACAGCTATACCCAAGCTACTCCAGTGGCCATCATTTCATAACAATAGGCCCAGGGACAATTTGGCCATATTTGCTATGTACCTTGGGGTAAGTCAAGGGGCTGAAAATAGTGAGGGAGGACGGAAATAGAATCCAAGCACCCCATTGAAAACATCTGTGCAGCTGCCGCCCAGCAAGGTCTTTGAAAGGAACAATGTGTCCACGGCAGCGCAAATTTAATTAGTCAGTTGAAATGAGCATCCAAACCTTGTGAAGAATTTTCTTTGCCACACCCGCTAATTCTTTTTACTTATTCCTGATCCAAAACAACCTCATAATGCTACAAAATCTCACAATGCGCAAGGAACTCAGAATATGTGCTCCATGGTGGACTTAAATCACCTGATGCTTGTGCACGTATGGCCACCAAAGGCAGAAATAACTTCATTTTACAATCAACACTGTAACGCAAAACCTGCTTTATTTGAAAAATTCACTATTCATATGAGAAATATATAATAAATAGTACCAGGTGCATTATAAATGGTGCCATGTTTAGTAAAGATTTAACACTGCAATGTATCCTCCATGTTAAGATGGTGTTCATAACCCCTTGATCTCCACTTGGATAGTTTGTGACATGGGTCGAATCTTACAGTCCTGTCACAATCAAACAGCTCTTTTGTACTGTGTTGTTTGCAAACCACAGATTCTGGAACTTTCAAATTCCCTGCTGATCACGTGAATGAGCCAAATGCTGTACTTCGATACTAAACATATTATTAACCTCTCATTTCCAGTTAAATGGTTCATTCCTATATTGGTAATTAAAGCCGAACAACAGCTCAGGAAGGTTCTGTGGTATTACACAGAAAAACAAGAAATTGCAGGAGTGTCCACTGCCCCTAACTCTTTGAACAACCTTTCTCACACAAATAGATCACAACATATCTATTACTTAGAGTTAGCTATTCCTGACTTAATAAAACAGAATCAAATGAAATATGTTGGATAATGGCAGATTAGAAGATGGAACAAAGCTGGCAATTGTGTATGTTTTTTTTCCCCTCTGCTATGATAGTCTGGGACTTGCCTGGATTTGTTTCACCATCTGGTATTGATTCTTGAATTCAGATGGGGGCTCCTACTAACACTCAGGGAAGCTGACATTTGTATTGTGCGGTCTTCACAACTTGTCTTGAAATTGGCCCTTAAACGTAGTTAAAAAACAATCAATTTTTCTGATCTGTTATGAATTCAAATGGAATTGCAAAGCTTTGTGCTGATGGAGAGATATTTTCATGACCCTGCACTTGAACAACACAAGGTACTTTAACTTGTATATTTAAGATTTGTTATGTATTCCAATTGATTCCTATTTGATGAAATCTGATTTCAAAGAATGTCTCAATTAATTGTTATTGCTGAAAAAAGAGACACACTGCCGAAGCTTTTTATCTTGCACCCATCAGGACAGACGCAAGAATAATACATTTCAAAGGGAGCAACAATTTATAGCAAATGAGAAGAGTGTACTGACTGGTTGTCAAGTGGACTGTGATTGGTATTCACACAGAGGACTCTGTCCTTTCCAAACAAAAAAAAGATGTCCACAGAATTTAGTATAAATTGTTATTCCTTTTGAGATTTGGTATTCTTGTCCTGATGGGCATGAGATGAAAAACATAGACAACACAGGTGGGATTCTCTGTCCTCCCAGCTGAGTGTTTCTCGGAGGTGGGAGGCGGCATGCTGTTTACTGGGGATGGAATTCTCTGCTCCCGTTGCTGTCAATGGGAATTCCCATTGAAGTTGCCCCACACCGCCAGGAAACCTGTAGGCAGGACCAGAGAAGCCCGCCACCGGTGAACGGCCCGAAAATTCTAGCCCATGTCTCTTTTTTCAGCAGTACCCGAGTTCTGTAACGCCAAGTGTTGAATAATTATTAGGCATATCTATTGAAAGAAATTGAGTATGTTACATTTTTACTCTTTATATATTCTATGGTAAGATATTTGACATGAATTGAAAAAGTTCAATCAAATAAATAAAACCTCTTTTTGAGTCCGTGCACAAAATTAGACACAAATGGACAACGTTTTGAAGGGTGGAGTTGTGTTGGCTACCCTCCAGTCCGTTGTAGCTCTTCTAGAGTCTATAGAATGTTGGGAAATGGTCACCAACGTGTCTGCTGTTCCTGGGACTACTTCCTTCATGCGCTGGAATGCAGAGCATCTCGCCCTGGGGACCTGTCAGGTTTTAATCCCATCAATTCCCCCGGTACAATTTCCATCTTTCAGTTCCTTCTTCATGCTAGACCCGCTGTCTCCTAGTATTTCCAGAAGGTTATTTGTGTCCTCCTTAGTGAAAAACAGATCCAGTTCAACTGGTCTGGCATCTCTTTGTTGCCCATTGTAGGTTCTTCTGATTGTGGCTATGGGGGACCTACATTGGTCTACACTAGTCTTTTTCTCTTCACATATCTACAGAAGCTTTTGCAGTCCGTTTTTGTGTTTTCTGCAAGCTTATTCTCATATTCTATTTTCCCCTTCTGAATTCAACCCTTTGCCCTCCTCTGCTTAATTTTAAATTTCTCCCAGGCCTCAGGCTTGCTGCTTTTTCTGGCCAATTTGTATATGTCTCCTCTTTGTCTTTAACACTATCCCTGATTTCCCTTGTTAGCCATGGGTGAGCTACATTCCCCATCTTACTCTTGCACCAGACAGGGATGTATAGTTGTTGAATAATTGATTCTTGGGATGCCGGGACCATCATACGAGGAGAGACTAAATCTGTTAGGATTATATTCATTGGCGTTTCGAAGAGTAATGGGGGATATTGTAGAAGCTTATAATATTCCAACATGATGCGAAAGGGTAGACTCAGAAAGGATGTTCCCTATGTTGGGGGAGTCCAGAACCAGGCGTCACAGTTTGATGATAAGGGATAAACCTTTACAGACTGAGGTGAGGAGAAATTTCTTCACTTAAAGAATGTTGAATCTGTGGAATTAACAACCACAAAAAGTGGTTGAGGCAAAAACGTTGTGTAATTTCAAGAAGGAATTAGATATAGCTCTTGGGGCTAAAGGGATATGGGGGGAAGGCGGGATCAGGGTATTGAACTTGATGATCAACCATGATCATAATGAATGGCAGAGCAGGCTTGAAGGGCCGAATGGTCTCCTCCTGTTTATATTTTCCATGTATGTTTCTATGTATGCTTGATCTTTCTTTTTGATCTGTAGGATGGAATCTTCCCTGCATGCACAAGCTGCATTGAACTTGTGCTTAAACAATGCAAACACACAAACTTGACAAATAGGAAAAGACGAGTCAGCCTCGACTTTGTTGTGATGATGACAGTATCTCTGAAAGAAAGAAAAACTTATCGTGTCCTCGGGATATTCCAAAATGCTTCAGAGGCAGTGAATTACTTTTGAAGTGCAGTTGCTTTTGTTGATGCACACAGGCAGCAATCAATGTGACTACAGCAAGATTATGGAAACAGTACATGTCTTGAGTGACCAGTTGGCTTATTTTTGGTCTGGCTGGTTGAGTGCTGTCAGCTATGACATCTGGAGAAGTCCCCTGTTCTTCTTTGAAAAGGTTTTTGTTTGATTGTTACCATCCACCCCGATGGTCGCCTGACTTCATATCATCTAAAAAAAAAACAGTTTGAGGTCTGATGGACCCCAGGATCCAGCTGCATCCCAGTCAGATGTCGAGCCTGTGGACCAGGCTATCCCGGGGCTAATACAGATGCTCCGGTGAGGCCGTGAAATTCAGGGGGGGGTGTCAGCGACACTCCAGCAGATCCATAGCTGATTGGAGAAGTCTCAAAAGTTATGGTGGCAGTAGATGCCGCCAGTAATGCATGGCACCAAGGCCAACACTGCTAGGGTGAAGAGCCTGGAGCACAAAGTCAAGAAAATGAGTGGTGATGTCCAAGGCGTTGCTCAGTCAACCACAGCCATGACTGAGCACCCTGACAGCATGTCCCAGTTACTTGGGGATGTATTCTTGATACAGGTGGACATTGCCAAGATGCTGCAGAGCACATCCCAGTCTCAAGTGCATTGCCGATGGGCTCCTGTGTATGTCCCAGTCTCAGGTGGACCTTGCCAGGACGCTGCAGAGCATGTCCCAATCTCGGTGGACATTGCTGAGGCACTCAAGAGCATGAAGATAAAAGCAAATTACTGCGGATGCTGGAATCTGAAACAAAAACAGAAAATACTGGAGAATCTCAGCAGGTCTGACAGTATCTGTGGAGAGAAAAGGGAGTTAACGTTTTGAGCCTGGATGTCTGAATAACATCTCGAGGTCAGCAGGTGGAACAAGGTGGCAAGGCAACGCATGTGCCACCGGCAAGTTGGCCTGGATCGTCTGGCCCCAGGCCCTTCAGGGCATCAAAGGCTACAAGGGCATTTTAAGCAACAGGCTGCCCCAGCTCTGGGATTAGATTAGACTAGAGGCAGAGTATGCAGGGCTAAGCAGGCCGAGGATCAATGAGATGGCCCAGGGGTGAGGGGGGGGGGGGCATCACTATTGGTAGCTAGAATAGTTGGGGTCATGATTGTACACCATTAAAACACTTTACACCCGGGACCTGTGAAGCTTCTGTCATGTTATTTCGCACTGCGGGCAAGCCTGCACCTGCCTCCCACTGATGCCCTCCACCCTTCCCCAGTCCCTCCAGGCAGGGTGATAGGGTGATCCTAGAACATCCCCCCTCCCCCCCCCCCCCCCCCCCCCAGGGCGTGTCACGTGCAGGTGATGGGTGTGAGCGTGCATAGACCCTGGGAAGGTGAAACAGGGAAATTGGGGGATCAGGTGGAGGGGGGATGATGGGGGAGAAAGGGAGAGGGGGGGCTAGATGATGGATGAAGCCACATTCTATGAGAAGCGGGCAAGGATGTGGGTCTCCTTGGCCCTCTGGAAATGCCGGACTCTCTCTGCTGCCACCTATATTCCATCCTCTGGCTGCTCCCATGGGATCCCCCAGGCTCATCCTCCAGCCCTACGTGGTTCAGCTCCTGCTCGCCTACTTCTCTGACGAGGTCTCATGTTCCTCCTCCTCCTGCAGCACATCGCCCCATTGCTGTGCCAGGTTGTGGAGTGCACAACAGACTAACACAAAGCAGGCAACCCTCCGGAGCATGTACTGCAGTATACCCCCAGGGTGGTCGAGGCATTGGATCCACATTTTGAGCAGTCCAATGCACTGCTCAATGACAGCCCGGGTGTCCACATGGGCTTTGTTATATCACGTCTCTGCATCGGTCTCCGGCCTCCATACTGGCATCATTAGCCAGGACCTTATCCACCAAGAGCCAACCAGTCATCCCTCGAAGACGCTGCGTATCTCCGACTGCCCCAAGATGTAGCTGTCCTGCGCACTCCCTGGGAAACGTGCAGACATGTGTATGATCCAGAAGTGGTGGTCACACATAAGTTGGATGTTCAGGGAATGGGACTCCTTTCTGTTAATGAAGGGCGCTCCTGGACCGCCAGGTGTATGCAAGACGACATGCTTGCCATCTATTACCGCCTCGACCTGGGGCATCCCAACGATGGTGGAAAATCCTGCTGTCCGGGCATCTTGATGGACCTGGTCCAGGTCAAAGTTTACATCGTCAGTTGCCCAGGCAAACAATGCATCCTTGAGTTCACGGATGCACTTCTGGGCTGATGTTTGGGATATGGCGCACAAGTCCCCCTTCGAACCTTGGAATGATCCCGAGGCATAAACATTCAGAGTTGCGGTGACCTTGACGGCCACTGAGAGTGGAAATGCTCCTCCTCCACATGGTGCCAAGTCCATAAGGGCATGGCACAGGTGCTGCATCATCTCCTTGTTGAGGTGGATCCTCCAGTGGCACATGCTGTCCGACATCTCTTTGAACGACCAGCGATGCCTGTCCACCTTGGGCCGTTGTTGGACTCTCCCTCTGGGTCCTGTCCGACCTGATGGGTGGCCGGGTCCTCACGGGCTGGCTCCTGCACATGGGCTGGTGCCTCAAGCCTTTATTGATGCTGCTACTGCCACATTCTCTGGGTCTGGCTTCCTTGACTGCCACCATCATTGCTGCGGGGTCTACAATATCGTCCATAATGTGATATCTATAAAGAACTGGAGAGGGTGAGAGATCGACAATCAGATATGGATGCCGCACCAGTACCCTTGGGTCCCCCAGGTCTCCTCCACCCTCACATCCCCTGCCATCACCCGATGCCATCCAACAAGCCGGTTGTGCTGGGGGACCCCGCCATGCACGCACACTCCTGGCCGCAGCAGGGGCCCCTGGTTACCGTAACCCAGATCTTGTACCCAGACACACCTGGAACATTCCTTGGACCAGGTGCAGCTTCCCACCCCGGTCCACACACCCACCCACTGGTCGCGGGGATGTCCCCAGTGCTGGGGCCTAGCTCTTGGGTGTTTGAATGTTGGCTGCTGCCTCTGAGGTTGAAGCCTCCAGTGTTTAGGCAAAGTGTAAAGGCCTCTTGTCTGACTGGGATACTAAGCAATAACTCTCATCTGTGTCATGGCACGTTTACCCACGGAATAACCTTGGGAGCTGTGAAGTGCTCACATAACTAACATAATAATCTTTATTATTGTCACAAGTAGGCTTACATTAACACTGCAATGAAGTTACTGTGAAAAGTCCCTAGTCGCCACACTCTGGCAGCTGTTCGGGTACACTGAGGGAGAATTCAGAATGTCCAATTCACCTAACAAGCATGTCTTTCGGGACTTGTGGGAAGAAACCGGAGCACTCGGAGGAATCCAAGCAGACATGGGTAGAACGTGCAGACTCCGCACAGACAGTGACCCAAGGTGGGTATCGAACCTGGGACCCTGAAGCTGTGAAGAAACAGTGCTAACCACTGTGCCACCGTGTGGCCCGTCGAATCAAAGTGGAGAATGGGGGCATTGATCCCAATACCTCTCACGTGCAAAGCAAGTGCTCTACTATTTGCGCTAATTCCCCCAGTCAGCCATATCGCCAATTCTCCTTCAGCTGTGCGGCCAGCGGCCACCATGGTCAATGGGGGTTAAAGTGACCTTAACCATATCATGACAGTGTTCAGTCCTGGAAGTGTTTGGTGGGTGGACAGGCGACAGCTGAAGCTGGCCCTGATATGGGTATATACAAACCGACTGGTGGCATGCTGGACACATGGGCGCTGAGCCCTTCACCTCCAAACACAGCGACGAACCCACAGCATTGGAGGCCCACCCCCCTTGACCGGCCCCGAGCATTGGGGCAGCGGCCCAAGTGTCCCCGGCCTGACTGCCCAATTTCAAAGATGGCTAGTCATCTCCTCTGATTCCCACAACAATCATTGCGCAAGTTTCACATTTTTAAATAGCTGTACTAAATGGTGCTTGCATGTCTGCTCGCTGGGGAGCCGGTTTAGATCATGAGAGGCCATTAGATAGGGGGTCCTTCCAAGTGATGGGATGGGGATTGGGCTGAATTGGTGATTATTTGTTCCTCGCCACGTCAAGGTGGGATCCAGATCTCGTCAACGGCATCAGGCCGGTTAGATTGGAAACTGTTCAGTGACCGGCGGGGTTCCTGATTTTGTATTCTCCCGCTTGCCCTGCTCCCCGCTGGCCAAACACGGCCGTTAGATCACGCCCAAGTTATAGCAGGAAAATTAACATGACAGACAGTGGGAGGGATATTCTGTACCCATTACGGCAGGCTTCATGGTGGTGGAGGCCACCCACCATTGTCAACAGGGTTTCCCCTGCTGGAAATGAATTGTCAATTCTGGATCAGGAATTTCATAAAGTGCTAAATAAAATTGCACAACTTAAAAATCTTCGTACCAGACAAGAAGCTCATCACGAACCAGGACAAAGCAGCCCACTTGATTGGCACCCTTTCCACCACTTTCAATATCCATTCGCTCCACCACTGATACACTGTGGCAGCTGTGTGTACCATCTACAAAGATGCACTGCTGCAACTCACCAAGGCTCCTTTCGACAGTACCTCTCAAACCTGTGACCTCCGCCATCAAGAAGGAGAAAGGCAGCAGACACATGAATTACATGGCGCTCATTCGGGTGGGTCCAAGATGAAAATGCTGGCGAGAAGTTACTTGTGATGGCCTGGAATCATGTATATATAGAAGGGGTTGTGAAACAATGTGACCCATGCCAGTTATACCAGAAGTTGCCAGCCGCAGCTTCCTTACACCCCGAGGAATGGCCAGGTCGACCTTGGGTGAGGGTTCATGTAGATTACGTTGGCCCATTCATGGGCATTATGCCCCTTTTGCTAGTGGCCGTCCATTCAAAATAGATGCAGGTATTTGAAATGAAGTCCACCAATTCATATGTCACCAGTGAGAAACTGTGCCAATGTTTCGCCAGCCATGGCGTACCAGAAGTACTGGTCTCGGACAATGAAATGGCATTCACAAGTGCAGAATTTCAGAAATTCATGCCTTTTAAAAAGAACAAATCACATTTGGACTGCACTATATCACACCTCATCAAAGGAGTTGGCTGAGCGCGCAGTCCAGACTTTCAAGGCTGGTATGAAGAAGCAATTACCTGCTTCACAAGGAACCAAGATAGCGTGGTTCCTGTTAACCTACAGAATCACCCCACATACCACTACTGGTATAGCCCCAGCTGAGCTGCTGGTGGGTCGATGCTTGAGAACAGTGTTGATTCTGGTAGTCCCAAATTTGGCTGGGAGAGTGGAGACAAAGCAGTGTTGTCAAAAAAGGAGCCATAATTTGGTAAATGTGGCATGAACATTTGAGATAGACGATCCAATTTTTGTAAAGAATTTTGGAAGTGGAACAGGTTTGGTCCCATGGGTGGTGTTGGCCAAGATGGGGCCATTGTCCTACAAAGTGAAAGTGTGACAAGTTTCTGAAGAAACATATAGATTAATTGCGGAGACAGGAGCTGTCCCAAGAACCAGTATTACTACCTGCTCCAATTGTGCCAGCAGACTGGAGTCAATGGGAATCAGTGGGAAAACTCACCATTGCTTGGAGTCATACCTGGCACAAAGGAAAATGGTTGTGGTTGTTCGAGGTCAAATATCTCAATCCTGATACTAGGTGGCACGGTGGCAATAGTGGTTAGCACTGCTGCCTCACAGTGCCAGGGACCCAGGTTGCACTTTCTCCCCGTGGCTGCATGGGTTTCTTTTGGGTGCTCCGGTTTCCCCCACAGTCCAAAGATGTGCAGGTTAGGTGGATTGGCCATGCTAAATTATCCCAAAGAGGCCACAGATGTGCAGATTAGGTTATGAGGTTATGGAGATAGGACGGAGTGGATGGGTGAATGGACGTGGATAGAGTGTTCTTTTGAAGGGTCGGTGCAGTCTCGATGGGCTGAATAGCCTTCTTCGGCACTGTAGGGATTCTATGATTACTGCAGGATTTCCTCAAGGTAGTGTTGTAGGCCCAACCATCTTCAGCTGCGTCATCAATGTCCTTCCCTCCAACATACGGTCAGACGTGGGGATGTTCGCTGATAGTTGCATAATATTCAACACCATTTGTGACTCAGGAATGGAAGCAGTCCATGTGCAAATGCAGCAAGACATGGAAAATATACAGGCTTGGGCTGAGAAGTGGCAAGTAACATTCACACCACACAGGTGCCAGGCCATAAGACCATAAGACATAAGAGCAGAATTAGGCCACTTGGCCCATCGAGTCTGCTCCGCCATTCAGCCATGGCTGATATTTTCTCATCCCATTCTCCTGCCTTCTCCCCATAACCCCTGATCCCCTCATTAATCAAGAACCTATCTATCTCTGCCTTAAAGACACTCAGTAAATTGGCCTCCACCGCCTTCTGCAGTAAAGAGTTCCACAGATTCACCACCCTCTGGCTGAAGAAATTCCTCCTCATCTCTGTTTTAAAGGATCATCCCTTTAGTCTGAGATGGTGTCCTCTGGTTCTAGTTTTCCCTACAAGTGAAAACATCCTCTCCACGGCAACTCTATCCAGGCCTCGCTGTATCTTGTAAGTTTCAATAAGATACCCTCTCATCCTTCTAAACTCCAACGAGTACAGACCCAGAGTCCTCAAATGTTCTTCATACGACAAGTCTTGTATTCTGGCCCTCTTGACATGAATGCTAACATTTGCCTTCTTAACTGCCGACTGAACCTGCACATTAACCTTAAGAGAATTGTGAACAGGGACTCCCAAGTCCCTTTGTGCATCTGCTTTCCGAAGCATTTCCCCATTTAGAAAATAGTCTATGCCTAAATTCCTCCTTCCAAAGTGCATAACCTCACACTTTTCCACATTGTATTTCATTTGCCACTTCATTGCCCACTCTACTAGCCTGTCCAAGTCCTTCTGCAGCCCCCTTGCTTCCTCAATACCACCTGTCCCTCTACATATCTTTGTATCATCAGCAAACTTAGGAACAGTGCCTTCAGTACCTTCTTCCAGATCATTAATGTATATTGTAAAAAGTTGTGGTCCCAGCACAGACCCCTGAGGCACACCACTAGTCATTGGCTGCCATCCTGAAAAAGACCCCTTTATCCCCACTCTCTGCCTTCTGCCAGTCAGCCAATCCTCTATCCATGCCAGGATCTTACCCTGAACATCATGAGCTCTTAACTTATTTAATAGTCTCCTATGCGACACCTTGTCAAAGGCCTTCTGGAAATCTAAAAAAATCACATCCACTGGTTCTCCTTTGTCTAACTTCCTTGTTACCTCCTCAAAGAACTCTAACAGATTTGTCAGACACGACCTCCCTTTGACAAAGCCGTGCTGACTCAGTCCAATTTCACCATGCACTTCCCAGCACGGTAGCATAGCGGTTAGCGCAATTGCTTCACAGCTCCAGGGTCCCAGGTTCGATTCCCGGCTGGGTCACTGTCTGTGCGGAGTCTGCACGTTCTCCCCGTGTGTGCGTGGGTTTCCTCCGGGTGCTCCGGTTTCCTCCCACAGTCCAAAGATGTGCAGGTTAGGTGGATTGGCCATGCTAAATTGCCCTTAGTGTCCAAAATTGCCCTTAGCGTTGGTTGAGTGGGGTTACTGGGTTATGGGGATAGGGTGGTGTGGGATTGGGTAGGGTGCTCTTTCCAAGAGCCGGTGCAGACTCGATGGGCCGAATGGCCTCCTTCTGCACTGTAAATTCTATGAAATAAATTCTATAAGTGCTTCATGATCTCATCTTTAATAACAGACTCTAAAATCTTACCAATGACCAAAGTCAGGCTAACTGGCCTATAATTTCCCATCTTCTGCCTCCCTCCCTTCTTAAACAGTGGTGTTACATTAGCCACCTTCCAGTCCTCTGGGACCCATCCTGCCTCCAGTGATTCCTGAAAGATCATCACTAATGCCTCCACAATTTCCTCAGCTATCTCTTTCAGAACCCTGGGGTGTAGTCCATCCGGTCCAGGTGACATATCCACCTTCAGACCTTTCAGTTTCCCCAGAATCTTCTCCTTAGTAATGGTCACTGCACTCACCTCTGCAACGACCATCTTCAATAAGAGAGGATCTAACCATCTCCCTTTGACATTCAATAGCATTACCATCACTGAATCACCCAGAGTCAATGGGCCGAATGGCCTCCTTCTGCACTGTAAATTCTATGAAATCTATGAAATCTATGAGCAATGCAGCCTGATTGATTGGCACCTCTTCCACAAACATGCACTCCTTCCACCACCGACACACAATAACAGCAGTGTGTACTATCTACAAAATGGACTGCAGGAACTCATCAAGGCTCCTTTGGTCACATCTTCCAAATGCATGACCATTACCATATAGAAGGACAAGGACAGCAGATACATCGGAACCCCACCACCTGGACATTCCCCTCCAAGTCACTCGTGATCCTGACATAAAAATATATCGTTGTTCATCACTGTCGCTGAGTCAAAATTCAGGAACTGACTTCCCAGCAGCACTGTGGGTTTACCTACATCAGAAGAACTGCAGGCGTCTAGGAAGGCAGCTCACCACCACCTTCTCAAGGGCAATCAGGGATGGGCAACTAATGCTGGCCTCGCCAGTGAAGCTCACATCCCATAAAAAATGTAATTTTGTTGTTTGTTCAGAGTGAAGTGGCTGATCAACCAGTAGCAGGCCAAAGAGCTGCTCCCAGTGAAGTCAAGAAAATAGTGGAAAGTGATGTGCTTGTACCAGGAGAGAGTCCCAGTGAAGCAGGTCCAACCAAAGTTATGTCTGCAGTGGAACCTCAACGAGCTGAGCTACTTGGATCCCAGGGAAAGAACAAGTTCCTTGACAGACTAAGTTTCTGATAAACAGTGTTAAAAATTGTTCATAATTGCTGATATTTTGAAAGTAAAATATTATCAATGTACTATGAATAAGGGAGTCAAAAAGGAACGATGTAATCGCCCGCGCCTCTAATGAGGCGCGCATTGGAATTATCATGCCGGCCCTATCGTCCAATGGGAAACCAGCGCAGGGATCTCAGTGCAGAGCGAGGGCCTTTTGCAGCAGATTTTGTGATCCTCGTGCTGAGAATAAAGACATCGATATAGTGATCTGCATACATTTTGTATTGTTAATAAACCCGTCCCTGTTAATTTGCTAACAGGTGTTTGCCAATTATTGCATTTATTACAGTGACATTTAGCAAAACACTACAAATTTAAAATTATTTTTTCAGGGCCAGACCAGCTGCTAAGTAATAGCTATTACTCAGATCTCTGTTAAAAGGGCAGCACGGTGGCGCAGTGATTAGCATGGCTGCCTCACGGCGCCGAGGTCCCAGGTTTGATCCCGGCTCTGGATCACTGTCCATGTGGAGTTTGCACATTCTCCCAGTGTGTGCGTGGGTTTCGCCCCCACAATCGAAAGATGTGCAGGATAGGTGGATTGACCATGCTAAATTGCCCCTTAATTGGAAAAATGAATTGGGTACTCTAAATTTTTTTTAAATAGATCTCTGTTAAAAACCCAGTTCCACTTGATTGAGCAGGATGTAATTTTTTTGGGGGTTCCGAACAGCAATGCAAGAGGGGAAAAAGAGGGTGACTGCATAATCTGTAGCGAAGAAGCAAATGATAGACCATAGGAATTTCATCGTACTAAGTCCATGTGCTGAATTTTAAAGTTATGACAGATTGATACGAATAATTATGGCAAACGCAGACAATTGGCCATCAAAATACATTGAAAATTCAGGCCATTACCTATCATTGCTGAGCATCAGAAACACATACTGTACAAATTTGAAACATTTTATACTCAGGTCTGGATTTTCTATTTAATTAACCTCTTTGGATCAGGATCTCTTTCGGGAATGAATAGCAAGTGCATTGGAATTCTTTTACTTGGATTAGAATTATCCTTAAGTCAGGTGCATATTTATCTCGAGCCAAATCGGCTGTTCTTAAAATGATATTGAAATATTACCCTGTCTATAAGCCAACTGTTGGAAGTCTACAATTTAAGTCAATTCACTTATTTCAATGCATTCCTGTAAAGATTGCAGCCCAGACGTGTTGACTTGTTTGACGCTTTGCAACTTAGAATGATCATTTCAATCAATTTCATAAATCAACTGTGAATTAATGTTTCGAAAAGAGCGCTTTGCTTACGGATGACATGATTCTTTAATTCACTTAACATTGCTTTTAAATTTTGGCTGGCAGATTTTGTGGAAATAACATTCTGAGATTCAGACATACATTGACGTGATTTAGCAGATACGGTAATAAAATGTAGAGGAAAATTTATTTGACATAATGGAAAATTATCCAAAGATAAATTTGGATAACTGCCTAATATTTGGAATGTAGGTTCCCACTAAAGCCACTTAAGGCTAACAGTGAATAAAGGATGTCTTTCTAGAGATGGTATAATGGATGGAATCTGTTATAACATGATTATAGTGTGTAGTCTCCTGTAGTCTTACGGTATGAGAAGCAGAGTACTGACTAATTCCTATGACAATAGCCAACTGCCTTGAATCAGGTTGGTGTTAATCTGCTTGAAACTCCTGTTCTATTTTACAGAGAAGTTATACTGTACACATCTTTTGATATCAGTACCATTTTTGGAGTGCAGTGAGTCATTCAGCCCACACAAAGCACTCTCCAGTGAGGCAAAGCAGAGCTCATGCACGAGGATTTAAAGACACGCTGTGCTCACTGGTCTCCAAAGTGTCGGTTAAATTTTCAACATCAGACAAGTGCTCAAAATAAGGTGACTACGTAAATCACCCAAAGGACCTCAAAACTCAGCTATGCTGCTGGAAATACACAGATCGGAACAATTCTAAAAATCATTAAGTGGATCAAATATTTATTTTGGGGAGCATAAATATCGCAATGTTGTTATAACATTAGACCGCACTCATAGTTAAGGGTCAAACTCATTCATCCAGGTACTGACTCATTCCCCTTACAGTGATTTCTTTATGGGTACATGAGGCTAAAGGGGTCATTTGCTTACCAAAGGAACATTCCTGTTAAGAATGTTCTACTTTATACGGAATAAAGTTACATTGATTGCTGGAGAAAGTTCTTAGTTCTAGAGCAGTAAGCTGCATGAAGAGTTATTAAGAAAAGGATTGGAGAGAAGTAATGCAGAGGTCATTGGTAAAATTAACAGTCGCTTTCTGGCTCCCCTAAGAGTTGTTAGTAAAGTAATATCCCTTTCCAGTGTGTGTTAGCTCCTCGGTACTGTTGCTCTTGGCCTGGCACCAAAGCATGAAAGTATGAAAGTTGTCCAGTCATGGGGTAATGACTGTGTGTTTTCATTGTGTAACAGTCAAATGTTAAGAGGACCTGAACATGTTTTACAACAAGGAGGTCAAGATAATAAAAAACACAACTGAAACCACTTCTACATTCTAAACATTCCCAAGCCAAGTCAATATATTCATACAAACCAATAGATAAAGGCAGTTAACTTTCCTCAGTCTTATCTTATCATATGTCACAGTTCTGCATGACCCAGAACACAATGGCTAAATATAACATGGTAAATGGTTTATGGGTCCACTGATAATTTTGTAAGATGCTGTGGCCTGCTTTCTGGGCATAGGCAGAATACGGTTGTGCTTTTAAAATGAAATTGAAGTAGCTGCCAAAAAAATGCAAATATCTTCTAGTGGTTTTTGTGTAGCTTTTATGAATCTGAAATGATGCTTCAAATTGCATCTTTCATCTCAATATACAGGTTTGTAAGGCAAAAAATGTTAATTGCTTTTGGCAAATTAAGTTCACAGCTATTAGAAAATCCAGATATCTTACTGAGACAGAGACTAATGAGACGTTGCATTGGAATACTGTGCTCAGGTGCTTTGGTTTAATCTCTGTAACCGCGTTTTGAAATGGGCTTGGACAGGATTAAGGATTTGGAGGCAGTAATAGCCCTGCTAAAGAAAAGCTGACAGCCTCAGCTTTAATGGATATGACATTGTGTAGTTAAACCTTTGACTCGTAACCCCGTGAGTACCAAAGACCTAACAAGTGGAACCCTGATTACAGCACACATCCCATTATCTCCAACAATTCCTGTGGTCTTCATGGTCGGTTCATTGTGATCAGTAAAGAAACTGGAACTTTGATAAAAGTAATGCTGATATAGAGTTTGTCAGATGTATATATTTATACAGTAAATATTAAAGAACAGAGTGGGGTCTTCTGCATACTTAACCATATTGCAAATCTAGGGAATGCACAGAAAGAACACATGTCAATTGCGTGTGATTTTTCATCCAAAAATCATAAAATGTGTCCAAAACTCATAAAACAGAATGACAGGTAACGGAGCCACAATTTGACGAGATGCACGTATCCCTTGTGAGGTATCTCACCGCATGGAAGGATTCCAAAAAAATACCTTTAGTGCCCCATTATTCAATGAATCAATTTTAATGTGAGCTGATTGGGTTTTTGCATTCATCCAGTTACCCAGGGAATGGTCTCCAAGACTGAAAGAGACCAAGTTCAGGATTGTGGTGATTTAAAGCAGCAGACCGATGCAATGGAAGGTACTCTTTCCCTTCAGGAGGTGGCTTGGAAATCGTTGGGTTCTGATGGTGGGAGGGAATAGCATTGTCCAGGGGTGGATTGATTCTGGGAATGGGATCACTGCTCAGAGAAGGATAGAGCATGGCGAAAGAGGATTAGTTAACTTGGGAAAAATTGGGGCGGTTGGGGGAGGGGGGAGGGAGGGAGGGGGAGGGGGGCAGGGGGGAAACAAACAAAATCTTTTTTAAAGCCAAGTCAAATTGGGTCCGTCGTTCAGTCTAAGAGAAAGATTCTTCAGTAACTTTAGTTGACATCATTTTTCTTGTTTCAATTTCAATTTAATAACAAACATTAAAATTTCCATGGCAAAGGTATCCTCGCATCAATAACGTTTCCTGTTTTCCATCATGGACGTTAATCTATAGTTCCAACAATACTGCTTACTCTGGAGACAAGCTTTAAGGCAACTTACAAAAAGTTCTGGTTGTTAAATGATTGTCTACAGATTCTTGTGATTGTATGTTGGCTTGCCTGAAGATACATTTTTGACTATATGGATCTACTAGCTCCTGTCAGGACCTTATGCCAGTGGATTAACAATATTCAAACCAGATGCCTTTTAAAAGATAGACTTCTAGATCTGTCTGGCAGTCGTAGAAACAAGTATTTCTTCAGTGCTAGTTCTTGTTTATTGTACTGTAAGCCTTGGCATGAAGCAATATATGCACTTTGAAACTGGTTCATTCTGATGTTAATGCATAATTACCTTGTTGTGGATCTGCCACATGTAAATGATAGTGTTGATGATTTTATCTACATAATCTATGAAGGTGAACTTTAGTTAATCGTTGAGCGAAGCCCTTCCAGATGCTATTTTATATCTACGGTGGGATTGGATTGGATTTGTTTATTGTCACGTGTACCGAGGTACAGTGAAAAGTATTTTTCTGCGAGCAGCTCAACAGATCATTAAACACATGGGAAGAAAAGGAAATAAAAGAAAATACATAATAGGGCAACACAAGGTACACAATGTAACTACATAAGCCCCGGCATCGGATGAAGCATACAGGGGTGTAGTGTTAATGAGGTCAGTCCATAAGAGGGTCATTTAGGAGTCTGGTAACGGCAGGAAGAAGCTGTTTTTGAGTCTGTTCGTGCTTGCTCTCAGACTTCTGTATCTCCTGCCCGATGGAAGAAGTTGGAAGAGTGAGTAAGCCGGGTGGGAGGGGTCTTTGGTTATGCTGCCCACTTTCCCCAGGCAGCGGGAGGTGTAGATGGAGTCATTGGTGGGAGGCAGGTTTGTGTGATGGACTGGGCTGTGGGGTGGACTCTAATGCTCCCCTTCTCTCGTAGTGAGTTTGGAGGCAAGGGGCACTTAATCAGACAGGAGACGGTGAGGTAGGGATCCCACTACCTTCCCACCTCTGCCCAATTAAGTACGGAGCAGGAAGGCTCATGGACAGCCTTCCCACCCGGACACAAATTGAAACCCTTAAGTGGGTGATTATTGCCTCCCAACCTCCTCCCAAACAGCACTCTGTGTGTACCTACACCATATGGACTGCAGCAGTTCATGAAGGGACCTCACCATCAACTCTTAAGGACAATTAGGGGTGGGCAATAAAAGTGCTGGCCTAGCCAGCGATGCGCACACCCCTGGAATGAATAAAAAAACTTAAGGGCCTCATCTGCTGCCACAAGAACTCATCCAGTGACAGGTGAGGGAGTGTCGCTTTTGCGAGGTCGTCCCACATTAAATGCACTCAGGTCCCTGATCGAGGGTCATTCGCCTGTGGCCTGATGGCCAGAGTCCCTGATTGATACTAGGCCACTCAATGGGTGCATTCCTGGTAGCCGCCACCTCTCCCTGTGGCATTACCATTCAATAGAGAGCTGGCAGCCATGATTGGTCCTAAAGCTGGGGAAGGCCTGACACTAGCCAGAGTAGTGCCTGACAAGCACTCAATTCCAGCAGGCCTTCCTGAATGGAGGCTACACAGGTCTCTCGCTGTGCTCTCCAGCTGGCAGGTGAGACCCCCATTGCCAATATTAATACATGTTGGGCGAAATTCTCCGGTATCGGCGCGATGTCCGCCGACCAGCGCCAAAAACGGCGCAAATGAGTCGGGCATCGCGCCGCCCCAAAGGTGCGGAATCCTCCGCATCTTGGGGGGCCGAGCCCCAACCTTGAGGGGCTAGGCCCGCGCCGGACTAATTCCCGCCCCACTAGCTGGCGGAAAAGGCCTTCGGTGCCCCACCAGCTAGCACGGAAATGACATTGCCGGGCGGCGCATGCGCGGGAGCATCAGCGGCCACTCACAGCATCCCCGCGCATGCGCAGTGGAGAGAGTCTCTTCCGCCTCCGCCATGGTGGAGACCGTGGCGAAGGTGGAAGGAAAAGAGTGCCCCCACGGCACAGGCCCGCCCGCGGATCGGTGGGCCCTGATCGCGGGCCAGGCCACCGTGGGGGCACCCCCCGGGGCCAGATCGCCCCGCGCCCCCCTCAGGACCCCGGAGCCCGCCCGCGCCACCTTGTCCCGCCGGTAAGAGAGGTGGTTTAATCTACGCCGGCAGGACAGGCATCCTAGCAGCGGGACTTCGGCCCATCCGGGCCGGAGAATCGCGGGGGGGGGGGGGCGCCAATCGGCGCGGCGCGATTCCCGCCCCCGCCGAATCTCTGGTGCAGGAGAATTCGGCAACCGGCAGGGGCGGGATTCACGCCAGCCCCCGGCGATTCTCCGACCCGGCAGGGGGTCGGAGAATCTCACCCGTTGTATGTATTACACGTGTTCACACCATCCCTTATGTGATCCAAAAATATTTAGCCTTCTAGACTGTGTGATGAACAAATGTATAATTTTTATGTTTAATTAAAAATATGTATTTTTGCATGATGGAAGCTAGAGTGATGTCAGGTGTGTTATGTGTCTTCATGCCTAGAGGTCTGGGTGGCCAGTGGCTTAAAGGTCAGTGTTTTGAGTTTGTTTATATATATTTTTAATGAGAGTTTACAACCCCTGAAGAGATGGGTTAAAAGGGGTCAGATTTTTAGTGATTTTGGAAAGAAAAGCACAAAGTAGAAAAAAACTGGCTGTTGCGAGCGACAGTGGTCAAGTGACACAGCGGCACAGAGAAAGACAGGGAAGAGTTCAATGTGCGTCAGAGAGTGAAGACAGGGATTTTAGCTTCCTGTGATAAGACATACTGCAAGGCTACTGGGGACTGAGTTTAGGGAACTCGTGTTTGCTCTACAGTTTATGCAATTCAGAATACAGTTTTGGGTGTCTTGGGGAGAGGTATGAGTTTGGTGAGAAGCATAGTGTGAATGCTCAAGAATTTACCAGAAGAAAATTGTTTACACATTTGCCAATCACAAGCAAGGAGCCTTTGTTGCAAGCTAATGGTAACTCTTCACTAGTTTATGTGTCTGTAAAGATATAAAGGAATATTGGGAATTTGAATCATCTTCTTGTGTTTGTATTGAGATCTTTCCAACCTTTTTATCTGGAACATTTTTCTTATTTTATTTGTTGTGTTAAAAGTTCTTCAGCAGACTTGTGAATTTGTTCAGTAACTTTCCTCAGCAGTTTCTAAAAAAAAAAGTTAGGATCTTTCAAGACATGCTTCACTCTGGCATCTGACTTGTCCAGATTAACAGCAGCTGGGATGACAGACCTCACAATTAAATATGCCGTATCATTATGCCATGCCATGTAAAGGAGGTGAAAACACAGGTGTAGCAGGTAAGTTACCAACAATACTATTATAATGCCTTCATTCTTCTGAAGCATAGAAACAAATCTAAACTGAAAACAAAACCCAAAAAATTGCACAACATTTCAGCTATCCTCAAACCCTATCCTCAGGTCGCTGAAACATAGCTTTCTTCTGTGAAGCAGTTGAAAACGATGCTACCTTTGTTCGAGCAAAAATTGAAAGAATATACTTCAGCAACTGAGTGGGACGTCCATCAAAGTGGCCGGTAATCAGCCCTGGGGAAATGAGCCAGAAAATTTGTTTACATTTGAATATGAACCAGATGCAGGTCGTGAACTCAGGTGTAATTATGATTAAGATGGTGTATATAAGAAAGATGTAGAAGAGCTGGTGATGCAGAGTTATGCCAAGTTTACGAACAGATGGCAAGTGTTAATGGAGGGATAGTAGAACTGGATTGCTTGTTCTTTTAAGCATCCTTCCCTGCCTTTCTTGCAGTCTTTTTACTCCCCCAAAAGTACGAGGCACAAGGAAGTTGTGCAGCACACCGTATCAGAGCCGTCAAAATTGGCACAATGTTTGAAATGGCAGGTACGATTAATAATGGTGACATACCTTTCAGTTTAACTAAATTCACAACATTATAATTTAGCAGTATCATATGTCAAATTAGGTTACATTTATAAAATAATAAATAATCTTTATTGCCACAAGTAGGCCACTTGGAAACCAAACTGAGTGATTGTCACTTGTATTAAGTGATTAATTTGTGGTTCAGAGCACACTATGAGTAATGATATATGAGTAATCTCATTCTCCTTATTGTATGTGCGCATAAGAAGCTTGAGACGCATAATTATCTTGGATATTGTTGCTGGTTTCAGAGGAGATATTTCCTATCTCCATCAAACAGGCAGCTTACACTGTACAATAGTCACCTAAACATTTCCTGTCCAACCAAGCACAAAAGTAAATGGCCACCAATGTTGATTCTCACCCCAACAACAGTTTCTGTTTAAAAATTCGGTTCCAGCGATTTGTTGCAGTAAACATACAAAACAGACAATATTTAACTGGTTTTATTGCAAATCGTCCTTAAGACGAAATGGATTCTTCACAATAAAATGACAACGGCTTCTCTGTTTGTTATCTGTTGGACTCTGTCCCTGTTCACTCTGAATTTTGAGGAACTCTGAACTTGGTAGATGGCTCATGATGGGTTTAATTCAGTTACATAAAAATAACATGAAACAAGACAATTTGGCTCATTCAGCTCACTCCTTCCATAAAAAATTGCTTGACCAAACTAGGCATTTGGACTGTTGTTCTCTAATAGGATCCAGACAAAGATGGAACAAATTATCACACACAGTAGCTAATACAGGTGAGTATCTACTTTATGGTAGAGCTCCTTACAATTGTGATGGAAGCCTTTGTCTTGGGATCAAGGAGAAGTTAGATATTCTACACCACAGAGCATTCCTGGTTATTCTACATTATCAAGAAGAATAACCATATATGGTCTTTTCTGCTTGGTATTATCAGACTCTCCAACTTTTTAAAAGCAAAAGATAAATTAGCATGACATTTTCCCCTTGTATACATCACTCTTGAGCCTTTTCCTGGAATCTTTAATGGAATTATTGCCTTGAAATTAACTCTTCACCCTCTATTAATCCAAAAATACATAATCAAGGTTTTAAGCAACAATAGTAAACGTTCACACTAACATACCCATCCTCAATACATATTTGGATTCTGCCAGATCTCAGTGCAGCCTTGGTCCGAAGGGACATGAGCTGAATTCCACAGGTAAGGAAATAATGACTGTTCTTGACAGCAGGGCAGAATTTGACTGAGTGTGGCATTAAGGAATCCCAGTAACACTGAAGTCAATGGATTTCAGGGCAAACGTTTCACTGGTTGAGGTCATTCCTATCTCAAAGGAAGATGCTTGCGCTTATCCCTGACCAATCATTTTGGCTTCAGAACGTCACTTCACAAATGCCTCAGAATGGTGTCCTAGGCTCAACCATCTTCATCTAATTAATCAGTGATCTTCCCTCCATCATGAAGTTAGTGCTGTTTGCTGTTGATTGCACAGAGTTCAGTTCCTCTGGTAATTCCTCAGATAATGAAACCGCGGCAGCAAACCCTGGGCGAGACCTTGATTTGGGATTGGAACAAGAACACCATGCAAGTACCAGGAAATGATCACCTCCAAGCGTGAGCACTTTTCCTTGACATTATCATCAATAAAATTCCCCCCCCCCTTCCATTGTCAACACCCTGGGATTACCACTGAACAATTAAATGCCGTGCTAACTACAGCAAGTCAGAGTCTGGGTATTCTGCAACAAGTGGATCACCTTCTGATTTCTCACGACCTCTCTATCCCACCCACAAGGCAGAATATGGAACATTCTCCATAACTCTTTGGAGGCAGCAATTCTCAAACGTCTGATCTCGATCACTGTGGGGAGCAAATGAGTTGGAATCCAACATCACCTAATTCCCTACTAGGTCACAGACCGACCTAGTGATGGTATATATTGTCCATTATTGCTGGTACAAAATCTTGGACTTCCTACCTAATTGTGAGGGTGTCTGTACTACATGGACTGCATGTCCCTGGAAGAGGGTCCAGCACCACGTTCTTAAGGGCAACTAAGGATAACCTTGGTAGCCACAACCATATCCCCAGAATCAATTAAACAAACAAACATGTATCTACTTGCTGCTCAGGCAGTTATTCTGGCCATGGTACAGCACTATTCACTCATCTGATTTAAAATTCAGTTTTGTCAATTTGCTTGGATGGCAAATAAAAATATCAATAATGTTTGGGTCTTTGAATTACTAGCTACCTCATTGACAGGCCCTGAGTATGGCATGTAGCCACGTTCACATTGAGGAGGGATGACTACTAGGCAAGGTTGTAGCTATTTTGTTTTAATAAATAGGCATTGCAAGCTTTCATTAAACCACCATTTTGCAGGTGAGACGTTAGCATTAGGTTACCAAATTTAATTTTCTTTTAAAAAAGACTCTATTTAATCTGCCCAGGAGTTTTTAAAGGTTTGGTTGTGACAGAAAAATGTGGGTAAAATGTGCCCTGTGAGGCGCAATGTTATGTTATCCAACATTCTACGTCCTGCCAGGGAAATAGGGAAACCACACCTCCTCACACCGGTCATGGTCATTGGCCACAGTTGCAGTCACTGGCCATTCAGTGGAGAACTTGCCCCTCCATGATGACCTTGCAAGTGTGTTCTTTTTACTGCTGAAAATTTTACAAATCTCTTCATTGAACGCCTGCTTCTTGAGGTGCCCTCCCTCTCTTTTACCTGTATTGGCAGCTCTCAACTTCAATGATGTATCATTGATTATCATAGAATTTACAGTGCAGAAGGAGGCCATTCGGCTCATCAAGTCTGCACCGGCTCTTGGAATGAGCACCCTACCCAAGGTCAACACCTCCACCCTATCCCCATGACCCAGTAACCCCACCCAACACTAAGGGCAATTTTGGACACTAAGGGAAATTTATCATGGCCAATCCACCTAACCCGCACATCTTTGGACTGTGGGAGGAAACCGGAGCACCCGGAGGAAACACACGCACACACGGGGAGGATGTGCAGACTCCGCATAAACAGTGACCCAAGCCGGAATCGAACATGGGACCCTGGAGCTGTGAAGCAATTGTGCTATCCACAATGCTACCGTGCTGCCCCTCTATTTGATGGACGACCCTCAATTTGTCTCCATCCTCAGGAGTCCATTAATTGGCCAGGAGTTGAACTGCCTAGTTATAAATTGGCCAGCATGTCAAGGAACATTTCACCTGTCAGGAATTAATGCAATATGGGTATGATGCACGATCAATTAAACTCAAAGACGAGGTTGTATCATAACTGAAGGCTTTAATAGACTAGATCTGATCCCCAGCAGCTTCGGTACAGAATGAGGGTTGCTGGGACGGCACCTGTTCTTATAACCCGCCTGTCAGGGCGGAGCCACATACCAAACAGCCAATGGTAAGCTGCTAGGCTTACCCAATGGTCTTCAGCCTCTTGGGTACTGCAATACCTGATACTACCACAGTGTATGAACCTGGAAATACACTGAACTTTGGGGTCCCAACTCTGGAACTCAGCTCTAGATTATTTAATCCTCTTTTTCCCCAGAAACTCATTTAACTGTCTGTTGAATATCTTTACATTGTCCACATCAATGTTCTTCATTGGTGTGTTTAATCACAATTATTTTAACCATTGAGGAAACAATTCCTCCCAATATTTCAATTTACTTTTTGAACCGGTGTGTCCTGGTTAATCTAATCCTGAATCAATGTTGTAATTTAATTAACTGGAAAAATTAAATTAGAGCTCTTTAAAATGTTTACCTTTCCAGAGTAAATGTGCCAACTTCATTAACCTTTCCACATAGATGGAATTATCTTCATTGTTCATTTATGGCTGCTTAAGCCACTATATTGTATCCATTTGGGGTTGCCTGGTGTCAATCTGGACTGTACACTGAGGGCAGGTTCCCCACATCACAGCATAAATGTCAGGAATGAGTCTCACTCTGCTTGACTGGTTGAAGGTGACAGGCCTTTAATTAGGATGAGGCGGGAGGAAGGTTGCCTTCTCGAGCTTCTGGCCAATTGGAAGTCAGCTACCCGGCACACCAACAACACCAGCTGGAGCAGTGGCCACTGAAGGTGCTGCATGTATGCCAAGGTGTTAAATGATGGGCTGAATGCATCGCTGATCCCTCTATTATCCATTTTCCCGGATCGTTTTTTTGGCTATCACCTGCGATTGTGTGGCCTAGGAGATGAGAGTTGCTGTGCTGAAGCTGTCACCACTCAGCAGGGGCCTTTTGGGCTAGAATCCATCTGTATAGGAATGAGTTGGGCCAACACGAGTGGGTGGTCTCCTTGGCTTGGAGGCTTTTGATAGTGGAGAGAGGATCATGATATTAAGGATGGCCGAGTGTCTGCCTGGGAGAGTTTCCTAACACTCCATACTTACCTCATCTTCATTTTTCTTAATATTCCATTGATGCCTGGCGCAGATGAAAGTTGGAGGACGCAGTCACATCACCAATTTGGGCAGATGTACCTGCACTGTGGAGGGAGTATGAAGATCCAAGACTCCTTTTTTCTATCTTTATCTTTTTGCTACCCAAACAGGTGCCGGAGTATGGCGACTAAGGTATTCCCACAGTAACTTCATTGCTGTGTTAATGTAAGCCTACGTGTGACACTAATAAAGATTACTATTATTATTATTGATTCCCCTTGGCTGTGATCATGGCACTGCACTACAGCAACAAAAGATTGTTATATCTCCCTGTCAGTCTTTTCTTATTTCTTGCTGGTTATGCATGAGCAATTCTACCCACAGCGAATTTGAATGAAGGACAATGAATGTGTGCTGAATTGAATCAAGGGCTGAATGGCCTACTCCCGTTCTTATTTTCTAATTGAAGTAAACGTTGGACATCATGAAACATCCAACTGAATGACCATCAATCCATTCAAAATGTTCTCATCAGATGCCATTCGTTGTTTACAAATGGCCAACTCTTCATTAAAATCATTTTCCTGTTGTCTGGGCCAAGGGATCACCGATAGGACTGCTCGAAACCGTTTCGTTTCAGTCCAGGTCGATTTATTACCGATAATAAATGCAGAATATGACTTGAAGTTTCAGCTCTTTCCTGTCTCCATTTGTTTTTTTTTGTCGATTAATGAAAAAAGAAAAGTCGAGGGTTAGACTTTGAAACTCGGCCATATTTTTTGGCAATTGCCCATTTTGCTCGCCAATAATGGTCAGCTTGGCTGCAACCTGACTCTAAAAAAAATGTTCTTTAACTTCTTGGTCCTGTGACAACAATCATTCTCTTGTACTTGGGCGGCTGTGGTTTCACCAGCAATGATGACAAAAAATACCTTGATGAATCACTGTCCAAAGTGTTTTTAGCCACCCAGCCCTGTAATATATTGAAAAATAGCCTGTTCAGACTCTCAGCTCCCAGGACAAGGCGGATGAGGTCAATAAATTAAACTAATATTGTGTAATAGATCTTAGATCAGGCACGTGTTTAAAATGAGAAGTCGCAGACGTTTTTTTTTAAACTTCCAAAATTACATTATCTCCTGCCTTGAGACTTTCTGGACCAGTGTTGAAATCCATAAGAAAAATATAAATTGTTATTATCCTGTTTTCGTTACTCCAATGATTTCACCCCAGACATTTTTCTTGTTCAATTTGATTGCTGACAACACGGTTTCTAACTTAGACCAAATCCACAGAGATGACCGGCTGAATATTTCTAACGATGTGTAATTGACCTGAAATTGACAAGCAAGTCAATGCAGAAAGAATGCTGCATTCTTAAAAAGAATGAAATAGGTGTATTTTGTTATAATAACTGACATTCTACATAACTGTAGTGTTACATCAACTGGAGCAGTGTTAAACAAACAGTATGCCTTAATATGGAGCTGTTGGTGATCGAGACGCAGATATTGTTACCTCTGGCAAATTGAAATGTATTTATTTTAAATGGCCTCCCATTTTCAATAAAGATTGAATTCAAATCGGCCAAGTGCACCTACTACTTCGATATTGATTGAGCTCATGGAACTATGACTGTTGAATACCATATACCCGCAGTGCCATCCTATGCAAAGTGTGATGCGGAGACATGTATGGGACTCCTATTGTGTTTATTGCTTCCTAATGACCCCGTTTCTGGATCAGCTAGCTTGGGGACCGGCAGCAAAATTTATTTTTAAAAGATTGGAAACTGAAAACAGTTCAAAAACTGCACTCCCATGTGAGAAATCCAGAAGATTAACAGTTTGTTAAAATAAGAGTTCGAGAGAGAGAGGGCTTAATGGGTAAATGAAATCCTTGTTGTCTGACTGAGATCTGCAGAGCAGTATGTCTCAGGATTGATCTTTGGTCGGTGAGAACTTAACCCATATCATCCACAACAGCGGTTAGGCCAGGTTGCTGGACTTGGATGGGGAAATCACTCAGGGTTTCCAGTATCAAGTTCCGAAAAATTGAATGCAGACAAAAGACGGCTCAGCTGTGATGTTCTTAACCCTCAAATAAAAATCAAATTAATGATGTTGTAAAGATTCTGTAAAGTTAATACTGCTTCTATCATAAAGAAAGGCAAGCACCACAAACTTTAGCCACATCTGACAACACTGCAAAATATCACAAAATATGGAAAATGGTAATATATGATAATAGCGATGTCTTTCATTTGCAACAATTCTGATTGGAGACAGAAGGAATTTGCGTTTATATTGCATTTCACAGTAAATGAAACATTCTGTGAAGTGTAGTCATTGTTACAATGTAGAAAAAATAATGTAGACAGCAAATTTCAGCATAGAAATGGCCCACAAGCAGCAATCAGACATATCTCAATGAGATATATAATAAGATAATCTGTTCTTTGAGGGATTAATGTTGGTCAAGATACTGGGAGAATCCCTTTGTTCCCCCCAAAAAGTCAGAAGATCCTTTACACTAACTCGAGAGGGCAGACAGAAATTCAGTTTCCTGTCTCATCTGCCAGTCTGCGGTACTCAAATATCAGCCTAGTTTATGTGCTCAAGAGTTCTGGGGTGGGACTTAACCCATGACCTGCAGGCTCGGAGTGCTACCACTGAGCAACATGCGTCACCAACATGAAGAAGAAATGGAAACTAAGCAACTCTGTCACCTTATTTGCAATTTTACGGGTAGGGCCTGAGGCCCTGTCCCAGGACAGGAAGCGAGTTCCTCTGCCACTTTCATTCCCCACTGGAATCACGCATTATCCAGTCAATTAATCTCCAGCAGGAGGGGATGCCAACTAGTCCTGGAACAGAAGCAGACTATGAGGCAGCCAATGCAGCCACTGGAGGAGCAGGTGCCATATTTAAAGGACTGTCAGGACTCTTTGAATAGAGCTGCGGCCCTGACTGCAACCTTCAACGCCTTCCAGTGTGAGAAGCGCTTTCTTTTATTCTTCCATTGGATGTGGGCATCGCTGTAAAGGCCAGAATTTGGTGCCCATCCCTAATTGCCCTTGACTGTTTGGCCATTTCAGAGGACAGTTACGAGTCAAACACACTGCTGTGGGTCTGGAGACACAGGCTAGCCAGAGCATGAAAGATTTTGTTCCCTCAGCACATTAGTAAATTGGATGGTTTTTACAACAATCATTGATAGTTGTTATAGTCACATTTACTGAGACTAATTTTAGATTCCAGATTTTATTAATTGAATTTAAATTCCACCAGCTGCAGTGATGGGATTTTAATCCATATCTCCACATCATTATCCTGGGCCTCTGGATTGCTAGTCCAGTGACATTACACTATGCTACCGTCTCCCCACATGCCATCATCTCTCTCCTACTGTGGCCAATTTAGACATTCTGAAGGCCTGAGGCATGAGGGATTTGTAGGCATGGCAGAAGGAAGATCCCAAGTGGCCCCACAGTTCAGTGATGCCTCCCTGCATGCTCTCCTCCAGACAACTGGGGAAAGCTTTGCCAGGGACATGCCCAATGAGTGAGCCTGGACTGAGATCGCCAAGGAGCGAGGTCAACAGCTGTGAGATCATCCGGCGAATCCAGCTGCACTGCTGCAAGCATGTGCATGACCTTATTCATTTCACCAGAATGAGTATCCCACTCCTTGGTTTCCTTAGACATTTATAAATGCCAGTGTGTGAGGGTGCAGTTATTGGAGGAGAAAAGCCTCATTGGGGTCAGGCTGCAACAGCTCCTGCAAGGGGAATGGCTGCAATTTTAGTCAATGGCCGCTTCTTTGCCAGGGATGACTCTTCAAGGTCGCTCCATAGTGGCTGAATGCAGAGGCATTCAAATACCCCCAACATTGACAGCTGGGCTGCAATTGGCTTGGGCACTGTGTCTGTCTTTTTTTGGGTGACTAATGTTGTTCATTTTTGTTCCTGCAGCAAAAGAGAGCCCACAATGTCAAGGAAAGCAACCAGACTGGTGATAGGGTGCCACTTCTCACCATCCACGCAACAATGAAAAAGGAAGCTCTGGAATTGGCATGACGGCCACTCCTTCACAGACAACGAGCCAGGAATGCAGCCGTGAGTTGCCTCATGAGCAAGCACGAGGGAGCCTTGGTCAAGCAGTTTATGTCCTGTTGCCTCCACAGCAAACACATGCATTGGCATGCCGGCCAATTATAGACTTGTGTTTGGAAACTCTGTTCTCCCCTGCAGGTCAGCCACAAGAACCGAGAGTTACCGTCTCCAGGGGACAGCAGGCCTACTTGGAAAAAGAGGGTCCTCAAAGCGTGCGCCGTAACATCATTGCCATGCGCCTTCCACAAGCACAGCTACTCTCACTTTGGTGGCTCTCTGCTTGCACTGAGATTCGGGTTAACAATCTCATGAGAGCAACACAAATGCACCTGAGCAGTAGTGAGCAGCCAAGACCACTGACACTCAGAAGACTGTGAGGGAGTAGGTCCATGCAGAGTCTCAGGCTGTTGCCACACCTTGGGAGTTATCAGTAAGGCAACAAATGCTGGAATATCAGCATGAGGTGTATGAGCATATGGAGGGGGGTTCCAAAGGGTATGTCCAAAACGGTAAGGACAGTGGTGGAGTTCAGCCAGTTCATGAGCGCCTTGATCTCCTCTAGACTGCGCACACGGCCTCCTCCATGCGAGCCATTTTCAAGAGAGCAGACAGTAAATGCCAAAGGTGCACACAGACCTGCTTACCATTGCTTTGTCATGAGCTCAATGCTACAAGGTAAGAAGGAAATGGGGTCCCAGGGATCACCACCAGGTCCTCAAACTATTCAGGTGTACAGGGAGGTAAAAATCTACTTTACAAGGGAGGATGAGCAGCTACTTTCTGTGTGTGGGGCTTCCCTCAGGGTTCTCCCGATGTGGACATCACCTCCTTAGCCAGTGGCACAAGCACCTCAAGTAGCCGTGACCCTAGATGCGGTTCCAGAGATGGATTTACAATCATTGTTTGTGTGATCGCTCTCCTCTATCTATTGCATGCTGCCTCTGATGTCTGGCATGGATGTAGCTCTGTGTTGTAGTTTCATCGGCTTGGCACCTTATTTGTATGTATGCAGGGTGCTGCTCCTGGCTTGTTCTCCTGCAGTGCTCACTGTGAACCTTGGTAATTTACAAGTGTTAGGATGGTGTTCAGGCATTTTGAAATGTCACTGTCTAGCACAGACCTATTAAAATACTAAGTTGATTTTCCACAGGAATCACTGGTTAGTAACCATAAGTAGGAGCTCTGGAGACTCTTTATCTCTCTGTTTAAGTTATACCAACGCCACTGAGTGAAATTCATTAAATTAGTACATACCAAGGATTGAACATGAAACTTGTTCATCTGCCATTCATCTTCCCTCTTCTCATATTTCTTTATCAAATATGTATGAAATATTTTCCCATGTCCCTTTTAAAGGTTATTTAGACAGTATTCAAACTTGGGCTGACAAGTAGCAAGTAGCATTTGGGCCTCAAGTGCCAGGCAATGACCATCTCCAACAAGTAAAAATCTAAACATCGCCCCTTGACATTCAATGGCATTACAATCACTGAATCTCAAACTACCAACATCCTGGGAGTTACCATTGACCAGAAATCAAACTGGACGAGCCATATAAATACTATAGCTACAAGAGTAGGTGAGGGGCTGGGAATCCTGTGGCGTGTAACTCACTTCCTGGCTCCCCAAACCATGTCCACCATCTATTATTACTGTGATGGAGTACCCTCAGTTTGCCTGGATGACTGCAGCTCCAACAATACTCAAGAAGCTCCACAATATCCAGGACAAAGCAGATTGCTTGATTGACACCCCAGCTACCACCTTAAACATTCACTCCAAGCCACACACCAGCCTGACTTGGAAATATATTGCTGTTTTGTTCACTGTCGCAGGGTCAAATTCCTGGAACTCCCTCACTAATAGCAATATGGGTGTACCTACACCACATGGACTGCAGCAGTTCAAGAAGGTCACCACCTTCTCAAGGACAGTTAGGGATGGGCAATAAATGCTGGCCTAGCCAGTGACACTCTTCACATGAATGAATAAAAATAAAATACCAACTTTCAAGACTGGACAATGTCCTGCCAAAAACCTGGAGCGGGATTCTCTGTCCCGCCAGCTCCGTTTTCTGGTGCAGCGTATCCCCACCAGCAGTGGGATTCTCTGTTCCCGCATCCGGCCAATGGGGTTACCTCATTGGGGGCAAACCCACACCATCGGGAAACGCGCGCGCGGTGCGCTGCCGGTGGGGCGGAGGATGCTGCCGACGGAGAATCCTGCTGCTGTTTTTTTTAATAAAAGTAATCCTACATCACCAATTCTCTTTTGTCAATGATCAGTGAAAATATTTTTTTCTCTATTTAATAGAACATACAGTGCAGAAGGAGGCCATTCGGCCCATCGAGTCTGCACCGACCCACTTAAGCCCTCACTTCCACCCTATCCCTGTAACCCAATAACCCATGCTAACCCTTTTTTGGTCACTAAGGGCAATTTATCATGGCCAATCCACCTAACCTGCACGTCTTTGGACTGTGGGAGGAAACCGGAGCACCCGGAGGAAACACACGCAGACACTGGGAGAACGTGCAGACTCCGCACAGACAGTGACCCAGCGGGGAATCGAACCTGGGACCCTGGCGCTGTGAAGCCACAGTGCTAATCACTTGTGCTGCCGATGATTATTCAATCATCCTCCCTTCAACCCCACCCCTATAATTTTGAGCACTTCTTTCAAATCTTTGAGCTTTTTCTCTTTTCGAGTACATATTTAAAACCTCAGATTGTGGTGAATGTATTATATTAATAGTCCACCATTTGTATCTGTGCTATGCTGTTGCCTATTTAATAGAACATACAGTGCAGAAGGAGGCCATTCGGCCCATCGAGTCTGCACCGACCCACTTAAGCCCTCACTTCCACCCTATCCCTGTAACCCAATAACCCCTGCTAACCCTTTTTTGGTCACTAAGGTCAATTTATCATGGCCAATCCACCTAACCTGCACGTCTTTGGACTGTGGGAGGAAACCGAAGCACCCGGAGGAAACCCACGCAGACACTGGGAGAACGTGCAGACTCCGCACAGACAGTGACCCAGCGGGGAATCGAACCTGGGACCCTGGCGCTGTGAAGCCACAGTGCTAATCACTTGTGCTGCCGATGATTATTCAAACATCCTCCCTTCAACCCCACCCCTATAATTTTGAGCACTTCTATCAAATCTTTGAGCTTTTTCTCTTTTCGAGTACATATTTAAAACCTCAGATTGTGGTGAATGTATTATATTAATAGTCCACCATTTGTATCTGTGCTATGCTGTTGCCCTTGTGGGCTCCGCCTATGGGCCATTGTAGGGCATTATCCATAAGGTAACATGCTGGGGCCTGCATAGGCTCCGCCCATGGCTTCTCCCCTCGAAGGGAGGTATAAAGAGCAGTCGACCAGTAGGCGGCTCTCAGTGGTAGATCAGTCGCAGGCAAGCACTGTTCTAGTTGATTAAAGCCAGTTTATTTCTACTCTTGTCTCGAGTGAATTGATGGTCGCATCAACTTAATCAACTACAACGTAACTATGGAATCGGCCCTCAAACCTTTTTTTTTTAAATATTTTTTTTACTGAAGTTTTGCAAAGTTTTTCATAATAAATAGTAATAATCCTAACACAGCAAAATAGAGTGAACATTAACATAGTGCAAAAAGAGAATATACAATAACAATGACCAGATGTGACCCCACGCGCCTCAGTCTTCCCACACCCTCCCAACGGAGAACTCACCCCCACTCCCCTACAGGTCGCTGCTGCTGACGTTTTAATTTTCCCTGAGAAGCCATCGGACGGTATTATGCCCCCGCTCAACAGCAGCAGCTCTGTACACTTGACAAAATTATTTACACACATAAGTAGGCATCTGTTCGTGGTGTTGTCGTTCCTTGCTTCTCCCAGACGGAGTTCGCTGCCGTTGGCGTCTCGTTCCGCTTCTGCGCACTTCCGCTTCTGCGGCCCTCCCGTCTTCCTTGTTTTCTCTGTTCCTGTGGACGTTAAGTTTGTTAACGTTTCCCTGCCTCCCCCTCCCCCTCCCTGGCTCTCCTCTATTTTTCCATCTCTTCCCTCTACCCCCCCCTCTCCCCGCTCCTGCCCCCCCCCCACCCCAGCTCGCCTTTCCTTCCTCTTAGATTTAGCTGACCCCCCCCCACCCCCCCTCCTCTCCCGGTCTATCTCTCCCTCTCATGCTTTGGCCACTCTCCCCTGCTTCTTGGCTACCTGGCTATTCTTCTGCTTGTTTGTTGGCCACAAACAGGTCCCGGAACAATTGGGTGAATGGCTCCCACGTTCTGTGGAAGCCGTCGTCTGACCCTCGGGTGGCGAATTTGATTTTCTCCATTTGGAGAGATTCCGAGAGGTCGGACAGCCAGTCTGCAGCTTTGGGTGGTGCTGCTGACTGCCAGCCGAACAGGATTCTACGGCGGGTGATCAGGGAGGCAAAGGCAAGGGTGTCTGCCCTCCTCCCCAGGAATAGATCTGGCTGGTCTGAAACCCCGAAGACCGCCACTTTCGGGCATGGCTCCCCCCTCACCCCCACCACCTTGGACATTGCCCCAAAAAAGGCTGTCCAGTACTCCATAAGTCTGGGGCAGGACCAGAACATGTGGGCGTGGTTGGCTGGGCCTCCTTGGCACCACTCACATCTGTCCTCCACCTCCGGGAAGAACCTACTCATACGTGTTCTTGTTAAGTGGGCTCTATGTACCACTTTTAGTTGCGTCAGGCTGAGCCTTGCGCACATGGAGGTGGAGTTGACCCTATGCAGTGCTTCGCTCCAGAGTCCCCACCCTATTTCGATCCCCAGGTCCTCCTCCCACTTCATTCTTGTTGCGTCCAATGCGGTGTCGGCCCCTTCTACCAGTCGGTCATACATGTCACTACAGTTTCCTTTATCTAGTATGCTTGCTTCCAGTAACTCTTCCAGTAGTGCCTGTCGTGGTGGTTGTGGGTATGTCCCTGTCTCCTTGCGTAGGAAGTTTTATAGTTGCAGGTGCATAAGCTCGTTCCCCCTGGATAGCTGGAATTTCTCTGTCAGTTCGCCCAGTGTTGCGATCCTGCCGTCCGTGTATCGGTCCCTGACTGTCAGTGTCCTTCTGTCCTGTCCCCACCTTTTGAGGGTGGCGTCAGTCAGTGCTGGTGTGAACCTATGGTTGTTGCAGATGGGAGCTTTACCCGACATTCTGGTCAGGCCAAATTGTTGCCGGAGTTGGTTCCAGGACTGGAGGGTGGCTATTACCACCAGGCTGCTGGAGTGTTTTTTGGGTGGGGATGGGGATGGGAGCGCCACTGTGGCGAGGGCCCGGAGGGAGGTCCCCATGCAGGAGGCCTCTTCCGCGCCCACCCACTCGTGATCCATCCCCTTATTCGCTCGGCTGTCGCCGCCCAGTGGTAAAGTTGTAGGTTTGGGAGGGCAAGCTCCCCCCTGGATTTTGTTTTTTGTAAGACCTTCTTTGGGATCCTAGCATTCTTCCCCCCCATACGAAAGCCATGATTAGTTTGTCTAGTGCTTTGAAAAAGGCCTTGGGGATGTAGATCGGGATGGATCTGAATAGGAAGAGGTACCTGGGCAGCACGTTCATTTTGATCGTCTGGACTCTCCCCGCGAGGGTGAGTGGGAATGTGTTCCATCTTTGCAGGTCCTTTTATACTTCCTCTGTCAGACTGGTGAGGTTCCATTTGTGGATCCCTTTCCAATCATGGGCTATTTGGAACCCAGGTAGCGGAATTTGTGTCAGGCTTGTTTAAGCGGCAGTCCCGTTAGGGCTGCCCCACCTACTTGTGGGTGTACCGGGAAGATCTCGCTTTTGCTCATGTTGAGTTTGTAGCCCAAGAAGGCGCCAAACTCTTTCAGGAGCGCGATGATTCCGTCCATGCTGCTCTGTGGGTCCGAAATGTAGAGGAGCAGGTCATCTGCATAGAGTGAGACTCTGTGCTCTCTGCCTCCCCTTTGGATCCCCCTCCAGCTTTTTGCTGCTCTGAGCGCGATTGCTAGTGGTTCGATTGCTAGAGCGAACAGCAGTGGGGACAGTGGGCATCCTTGTCTGATGCCCCTGTGCAGCTGGAAGTATCGGGAGTTGGTGTTGTTGGTCTGTACGCTCGCCATGGGAGCATTGTATAGGAGCTTTACCCAGGAGGTGAACCCTGTTCCAAGCCCGAACCACTCCAGTACCTCTATGAGGTATTTCCATTCAACTCTGTCGAAGGCCTTTTCTGCGTCTAGGGAGACGATCACCTCTGGTGTTCTCTCCCCGGAGGGGATCATTATCATGTTCATTAGGCGCCTGATGTTCGAGGTAAGCTGTCTACCTTTGACAAAGCCCGTCTGGTCCTCTGCGACTACCTCAGGTACACAGTCTTCTAACCTTTTGGCTAGGATTTTGGCCAGTATTTTGGCATCGCATTCAGCAGTGAGATGGGTTTGTATGACCCACATTCCGTTGGGTCTTTGTCTTTCTTAGGTATCAGCGAGATTGAGGCCTGTGCTAGCGTGGGTGGCAGTGTGCCCCTCGCTAGGGAGTCTGTGAACATCTCCCGCAGGTGCGGGGCCAGTGCTGTCGCAAATGTTTTGTAGAAGTCTGCCGGGAACCCGTTGGGTCCCGGCGCCTTCCCCGCCGGCATGGAGCTAATACTGTCCATGATCTCTCCCAGTGCTAGTGGTGCTTCCAAGCCCCGTTTTTTGCCCTCCCCAACGACTGGAATGTCCAGTCCATCAAGGACCCGTTTCATCCCAGACTCCCCCATTGGGGGCTCTGAGGTCTACAGCCCTTGGTAGAAGACCTTGAAGGTTTTGTTGATCTTTTCTGGTTCTGTTTCTAGCGTGCCCCTGGTATCCCTGATTTGTGCAATTTCTCTGGTGGCTGCCTGCTTTCTCAGCTGGTGTGCCAACAGGAGGCTGGCTTTGTCTCCGTGTTCGTATAGGCTCCCACGTGCCTGGCAGAGTTGGTGCACTGCTTTCCTGGTGGAGAGCAGGTCAAAGTTCCTTTGTAGCTCTTTCCTCTCCGCCAGGAGCTCTAAGGTCGGGGCCTCGGAGTAATTACGGTCTACCACCAGTATAGAGTCGACCAGCTGCTGCCTCGCCACCCTTTCCCCCCGATCTCTTTGCGCTTTGAGAGCGATGATTTCCCCCCTTTGTACGGCCTTTAGTGCTTCCCAGAACGTAGAGGGTGAGACCTCCCCGTTCTGGTTGTTCTCTGTGTACTCTGCAATGGCCCGTGATAACCTTTCGTTGAAGGCCTTGTCCGCTAGTAGGGCGACGTCCAACCTCCATGTGTGGCGTTGGGCCCTGCCCGTCTCCAGCCTCACGTCCATGTAGTGTGGAGCGTGGTCTGATATTACAATTGCGGAGTATTCCACCTTGTCTATCCCCGGAAGCACCGTTTTCCCGACCACAAAGAAGTCAATTCTGGTGTATACGTTGTGTACTGGGGAGAAGAAGGAGAATTCCTTCTCCCCCGGGTGGGCGAACCTCCAGGGGTCCACCGTTCCCATCTGCTCCATAAAGTGACTGAGTTCCCTTGCCATGCTTGAGGTTTTCCCCGTTTTGGGGTTTGATCTGTCTGTCTTTGGGTCCTGTACACAGTTGAAGTCCCCCCCTGGTCTTCTTGATGAAGCTCGTGTCGTCTCAGTTGGGTGCGTACACGTTAACTAGTACTACCGGTGCCCCATCCAGGGCCACGCTGATCATGACATACCGTCTCCCTGGGTCCGTAACCGTCTTTGTCACCCTAGACATCGTCCTCTTGCTGATCAATATCGCCACCCCCCTGGCCCTTGTTCCATAGCAGGAATGGTAGGTTTATCCCACCCAGCCCTTTCTTACCCGCAGTCGGTCCTGCTCTCTCAGGTGTGTCTCTTGGAGGAAGACTATGTCGGCCCTCATATTTCTGAGGACCCTGGATCTCTTCACTGGGCCGTTGAGTCCCCTTACGTTCCAGGTGACTATCCTGGTGGAGGCCTTCTGCCACCTCGTTCCTGTGGGATTAACCATACTTACCTGGTGGACGCGCCCCTGCCCTCCGGGGTTTCCCTTTGTTATGGGGCCGTCCAGGATGGCCGCTGTCACTGCTCTCTCCATGCATAGAACATAGAACATAGAACATTACAGCACAGTCCAGGCCCTTCGGCCCTCGATGTTGCGCCGACCTGTGAAACCACTCTAAAGCCCATCTACACAATTCCCTTATCGTCCATATGTCTATCCAATGACCATTTGAATGCCCTTAGTGTTGGCGAGTCCACTACTGTTGCAGGCAGGGCATTCCACGCCCTTACTGCTCTCTGAGTAAAGAACCTACCTCTGACATCGGTCCTATATCTATCTCCCCTCAATTTAAAGCTATGTCCCCTCGTGCTGGACATCACCATCCGAGGAAAAAGGCTCTCACTGTCCACCCTATCCAATCCTCTGATCATGTTGTATGCTTCAATTAAGTCACCTCTTAACCTTCTTCTCTCTAACGAAAACAGCCTCAAGTCCCTCAGCCTTTCCTCAGAAGATCTTCCCTCCATACCAGGCAACATTCTGGTAAATCTCCTCTGCACCCTTTCCAATGCTTCCACATCCTTCCTATAATGCGGTGACCAGAATTGCACGCAATACTCTAAATGCGGCCGCACCAGAGTTTTGTACAGCTGCAACAAGGGGTACAAGGGAGAGGGGGGAAAGGGGAGAGACCGGCAGTGGGGGGGGGGGGGGGGGGACACACAGGGAAGGAGAAACCGGGGAGGGACGACACAGGGAAAGAGGGACAAACAGGGCTAAAAAAGGAATTGGGCGACAAAGTACAACAACCAAGGGCTCGAAACAAGGAATCGCTGCAAGCACCCACCCAGTCAGGTCTCTGGGCGAAGCGGTCGGGTCCCTGCACTCCAGGGTTTCTCTTTGTCCCGGGGGCACCCGACATGGCCGCCCACTTTGCGTCCGCCATGCGGGTAGTCCCCTGCACTCTGGGGTCTCGCTTCGCCCAGAGACCGTACTGGGTGGGTGCTTGCAGCGATTCCTTGTTTCAGGCCCTTGGTTGTTGCACTTTGTCGCCCAATTCCTTTTCTAGCCCTGTTTGTCCCTCCTTCCCTGTGTCGTCCTTCCCCGGTCTCTCCTTCCCTGTGTCCCCCCCCCCCCTCCCGGTCTCTCCCCTTTCCCCCCTCTCCCTTGTACCCCTCCTTTGTCCCTCTTTCCCCTGTTCCTGTCCCAGTTTGCTCTCCCGACTCTGTTGAGTGGCCCCCCTCACCTTCAGCCTGGCGCCTTCCCCCCTGTTGTTGCTGCCCTGCTTTGTTGCATGCCCCCGGCGCTAGCTTTCCTGCTAGTACGGTGGCCCCACTCTCGGGAGTTAGTGTCTCGCTTCTCCCCTGCCCGGCCTCTACGGTTTTCTGCCCGCTCTTCCCCTATCATACCCTGCACTCCTCTTGCTTGCTCTCCCTTCTCCGCTACTCTCGTTCCCTCGTGCTGGGGCCCGGCCTCCCACCTGAAGCGGTCCCTCGGGCAGTGGTCTGTTCTTAGTTCAGGGTGTGCTCGCTGTGGCGGGGGTGGGGGGGGTGCCTGGTGTTGCCTCACCCCTCCCCTTCCCCCCGTGTTGTTGCCCCCTGCCAGGGGCCCCTCATTTCTACCTCACTGGTGCTTTTCCAGCCCGTATTCCTCGACAAACATGTTTGCTTCGGCAGGGGCAGTAAAGAAGTATTCTCTTTCTTGGTATTTGACCCAGAGTTTCGCTGGGTACAGCATACCAAAACGCACGTTGCTCTTGTCAAGAGCTGCTTTCGCTCTATTAAACTCGGCCCATCTCCTGGCTAGGTCTGCCCCAATGTCCTCATAAATTCGAATGGCATGTCCTTCCCATTTGCAGGTTCTGTTTTTCCTGGCCCAGTGTAGGATTGTTTCCCTATCTTGGTACCGGTGCAGTTTAGCTATAACTGCTCTCGAGTGTTCCCCTGCTTTGGGCTTTGGGCGCAGCGACCGGTGTGCTCTGTCCATTTCTGGTGGGCTGTGCCGTGTTGGGTTTTCTGATGTACAAACAATCCGACACGGCTGGAGATGGTGTAACTCAATTTTATTAACTCCTCAACTATAACAGCACACTGCTAACTTGGGTACGTGCATTGCCAGCTAATCTGTGGACCCTGTCCTATCACTATCTGGGTGAGGCACTCAGCACATGGTGAATGTCTGAGTGGAAGGCTCTGAGCTCGGTGCTCTGAGCTGACTGCTGCTGGAATGAGCGAGAACTGTAGTGTCCCCTGTTTTTATAGTGCGTGTGCTCTCACTGGTGATTGGCTGCGATGTTGTGTGCGTGTTGGTTGGTCCTATTGTATGTCCATCAGTGTGTGTGTGATTGCACCATGATATGCTGATCTAAATATCATGACATCCCCCCTTTTCACAAAGAATATGTGCCTACCTGATGATAAATAAAGAAGTGTAGTGAGTGCATCTAATCATGTGTGTGCAATATTTACAATAATATGTACATGTGGCTATACTATATACACAGGAAGGTGTCAGGTGCAGAAACTAACTATGTTACACCAAGAACGAAACCAATGTTATTAACAAACAATAACAAAATCTTAAGCAGTATGGCAAAAAGTCTGAAACAGTGGGCGTCATTCTCCGACCCCCCAGTGGGTCGGAGAATGGCCGTTGGCCGCCGTGAATCGGAGAATCGAGCGGGGGGGCCCGCCAACCGGCGCGGCCCAATTCCCGCCCCCGCCGAATATCCGGTACCGGACTCTTCGGCAACCGGCGGGGGCGGGAATTGGGCCGCGCCGGTTGGCGGGCCCCCCCGCTCGATTCTCCGGCCCGGATGGGCCGAAGTCCCGCCGATAAATTGCCTGTCCCGCCGGCGTAAATTAGAGTACCTATTTACCGGCGGGACAAGGCGGCGTGGGCGGGCTCCGGGGTCCTGGGGGGGGGGGCGCGGGGCGATCTGACCCCGGGGGGTGCCCCCACGGTGGCCTGGCCCGCGATCGGGGCCCAATCCGGGCCGGAGAATCGCTGGGCTGGGCGCGAATCGCGCGACACCGCCCAGAAGCCGGTCCGCCAATTCTCCGGAGAGTCGGCATCAATGGCGCCGGCACGGTCAGCGCGGGGAGGGCCTCCGCTGTGGCCTTGCCCACGATTGGGATGTACCGATCGGCGGGCCGGCCTCTCGAGCTGGGGGCCTCTTTTGCTCCGCGCCGGCCCCTGTAGCCCTACGCCATGTTGCGTTGGGGCCGTCGCGGAGAAGGTTGCCACTGCACATGTGCGCAATCACACCGGTAGCACTGCGCATGCGCGCATTGGCGTCGGCTGCACTGCGCAAGCGCAAAGCCGCGGCGCCCATTTGACGCCAGTATTGGCAGCTGGAGCAGCATGTGTCGCTCCAGTGCCATGCCGGCTCCCTGTAGGGGTCAGAATCGCTGCTCCTGGGGGCATATTGACGCCGTCATGAAACGCGACAACGTTTATGACAGCGTCAACACTTAGCCTCAGGATTAGAGAATCCCGCCCGTAGTTTAAATAATTTATTAGGAAACAACTGCATGGAAAATATAACTGGAATAAATATATAACGAACTAACACTAAATAACTATTATAGACAAAGTATGACTATCCACCAACAGGACTGACTCCCAACTCCCCAGACACAGAGTCACGTGGCGTATTCATACTGTCACCTGGTGGCCTGAGGTCGTGTATAATATTATATACAGAATTGCTTTCTGCATATCATCACAAGGTGACCAAGACTGGACATAAAACATTGGTCCAACTCATGATAATAACTTTAACATGAGCTCCTTATTATTACATTCACTACTCCTATTTATAAAGCCAAGGATTCTAGCTTTTGCATAGCGTTATCAATATGCTACCCCACTGCTAAAGATATATTTCTGTGAATACTTAGGTTTGCTTATCCTGAACTGCATTTATGGTTTACTGTATGTGTCCTCTTCATAATCACAAAATATATCACCAAGCATTTCTCCACACTAAATTTTATATATGTGCTAAATAATTTTTGTCCTTCTGCATTCACCTTTCTGGTGATTTTTTGATGATTTACATGTACTATATTTTCAATAGCTTTGAATGCTTTCTATGGCATCAGAACTTGTTGCATTAAAAAGAGAAATCATTGGTGCGATTTTGCAGTCCCCAGGGGCGGGATTCTCTCAGCCCGGGGCTGGGCCGGAGAATCCCCATGACCGGGCCACGTCGCCCCGACGCCCCCCACCCCCACTTCATCTCAGGTTCCATTGTTCTGACACCTCTTTTGAACTTGTCCAAAATTTAAAATGGTTCCTATCTTTCCTCTTGGCCTCACTTCAGTGATCAAATAAAATTTATTAACCTTCCCTCATTTACTTATGCAACATTTGCAAGCTGTTAAAAGCCTTTTACTTCCCTTTGAAAGTTAACAGCTAACATTGCGGGAGGTCGGGGCCCGCAAACCACGTTCATATGTTTTGGTCCTGTCCAAAGCTGGAGGATTACTGGAAGGGTAATCTCTAAAGTGGTGCACGTGAAACTGGACCCAGGCCCTCGGGAGGCCATATTCGGGGTGTCAGACCGGCCGGGGTTGGAAACGTCGCTGAGGCAGATGTTGTAGCCTTCGCCTCGTTGATCGCCCAAAGGCGGATCCTGTTAAGGTGGAGATCACCCTCTCCAACCTGTGCCCTGGTGTGGCGGGGGGACATGCTGGAATTCTTGACGCTTGAAAAGGTCAAATTTGAACTGAGGGGAAGGATGGAGGGGTTCTACAATTCGTGAGCGTTATTCATTATGCACTTTCGAGAATTGGATCCCATCGAACATTAGGCGGGGGGTGCTGGGAGGGTTGGGGGGGCGGGACTGTATGTGTTAATGGTGACTATGGGTGATTCCTGATTCCTTTTTGTCATTTGTTTATGTTAACATGCGGGCTAATGTCTGGGGTTTGGTGGGAAGATGGGATTATTGTCATTGAAATAGGGGTTGACATTACGTTTGTTACTGATTATTGTTTATTGTTGGGTGTAAATTTGGGAGAAAATGTGTAAAAGGAGGAGAATTGAAAACATTTTTGAAGAAAATTAACAAATGAAAACAACATCCCCTGCATCTCCCAATGCATATTTTTGAACCTAGTCTATTTATTTATAGACTTGACCAGGAAAGCCTCATGACAAATGTTTCCATTTACCACCTTCACTCCTTTTCATGTCTCAATTCTCCCAGACAACCTGCCTCTAGTGATCTTTCCCCAGCTTAATTAAATAATTTACACAAACAGAATACACAATATTGCCCCAAAATATTTTTAAAATCCATTCTCACAATGATGGAATAGCAAGAGGAAAATGTGTTGTTGTAGCGTCAGAGTGTACATCCTTTGTTGGACGTCATAGACAATTTGAAAATTAAGTGGGAAGATCCCCTTCATGTTGATAATGTGAAAGGGCCCTTGAATGAAGCATTCAGGACTATTCATCAAGAGTAATGTTTATCGGGAGGCGTGATTACCAGAAATGCTCTTCAGCAGCAGTTGAAGTGGCAGTGCCGTGCAGCTTTATCAAGTCTGTGGTTATTAGAAGCAATGGTTATCATGTAGGCATCCCATGAAAAGCTTGGTTTGATGAAATTGAGAGGATTAAACTTATCCTTGGATCTGCTCAGGGATTCATGGAATTACACCCCACCCCACCAATCCCACCAGTAGCTCCCATCTATACACTTTTGCACCCTTGGAAAGCCAATTAACTTGTGAAAATTTTTGGTGGTCCTTCTCCTTACTCCACAGGTGACGTGCAGTATTTGTGGAAATCTGGTGCTGTGCCAAAGAGGGCATCTGACCTGGGTCGAATGGAGGTTTCCAAGGCCCCTTGACTGGTGTGCAAGGATTGTAATGGTAACAATAGAATCATAGAATCCCTACCATGCAGAAGGGGGCCATTCGGCCCATCAAGACTGCACCAGCCCTCTGAAAGAGCACCCGTCAAAGGCCCAAACCCCGCCCTATCCCTGTAACCCCACCCAAACTTTGGACACTAAGGGGCAATTTAGCATGGCCATTCCACCTAACCTGCACATCTTTGGACTGTGGGATGAAACCGGATCTCCCGTAGGAAACCCACACAGACACAAAGAGAATGTGCAAACTCCACACAGACAATCACCCCAGGTCGGAATTGAACCCGGGTCTCTGGTGCTGTGATGCAGCAGTGCTAACCATTGTGCCACCGTGCCACAATGTAGTAGAACTGCGATGAGACCTGCACTGGATGACAGGAAGGAATGCTATGAACATTTTAATTTTATTAACTATGAAAACATATGCACAGGCCAAACATCACATTGTTAATTCTCATGAACAGAGTGTGAAACAGGCTAGGTATGTAGATTAATTAATTTAAATTGTAACGTAAAATGGCTCTAAGTTCTTATCGACTTACCAGAAAATATTGAATTCCAATTCAACGTCAGGAAAACCCTCCTCGTTTTGCCTGTGCCCAATGCATTTTAATAAGAAATAACAATGATAGTTTTCCAGAGCGAAGGCTTCTGGACCTCAACATTTGTGTTAATTCCCATGTATCTAAGAGAAATTGTCATCTATCACGATGAACACCTGACCGAGATGGTTCAGTGTGGGTCATTTCAGGTTCTCTTTGACCTGTCTCCCTTTGACCTGCCTGCTTATGCAACTGGAAGCCAATTAAAAGAAAATGTTTGTTTAGATCAGCTGACACCAGTGACAGTGCATTAAAGTTGTTGGCATTTGCTCAATACCAGATTGAATTTGTTCCTTGTACAGGGCTCAAAAAAGTGTCATCTGATGATGTGTCAGCTGGAACAGACAATCGTATTTGGTACTACACCATGATTTTTCAGCTATGAATTGAATACTTGACCTATTCAGTACAACACTAGCTCTGAATACCACAGACCTGCAACTGTGCCTCTGGTTGAAAGATTTGTTTCGTAAATTCCACTCGAGCTTACTAGTCGCAGATTAATCAGCATGTTAATCAGCAGCTACCATTACAATTCTTTACAATTATGAAAACAATGCTTCAGTTGCAACTTGGAAAGATGAAAGGAGATGGAACTAATTATTCTGAGTTAGATGGGATCCACCTGTTTGTTACAAGGTGCTGCTCTTTTGTGAAGGAGCTGTGTATTTTCCATATCAAAAATCTCTCGGAAGGATCAAAAGCAAAGTTGCTATTACCATATGATGCCTGATTACACAGAAGACTGTATCAAAAGGAGAGCCAACATCTGTGACAAGAATTTTAAACATAATAACCACAATGTTTAGATGTGTAATTGTCACGAGTTGCTGGTCTTGATTTGCACTGGGGTGCTCTTTTAGATTTTTAACTCACATCCTCAAAAGTAATATTGCAGGTAAAATAACCGTGAAAAGTGCAAATGGGATTCTGGAGTTCATATACAGAGGCATTGAATACAAAATCAGGAGGTGATGAATTGGTCCAAGGCACAGTTGGGGTTGCAATTCTCGGCGTCGCAGAAAGAATATTCGAGCCTTGAAAAATCTGCGATAACGAAGACCTTGGATGATACTAGGGAAGAAGGAAAAAATGTATGATGGACCAATTGACTACACAAGATGGTATGGACCAGACCATAAATTAAATAATGTGTTCAAAGTTATAAACATTCTCAAAAGGTATAAGGCAGTTTTCATTGGTCATTGAATTGGTGGCAAAGGAATTGAATTATAGGAGTAACAAGGGCCACAAGAAGAGGAAAGCCGGAGGACTATTTTGTTTCCACATAGGGTTTTATTAGAATACAAATCCAAATTGGCTATTAAGGCCCCAATTTAACTGAAAAATACAGAGTTCCATTTTCATAGAATCCCTACAATGCAGAAGGAGGCCATTCAGCCCATCGCATCTGCACCGACCCTCTGAAAGAACACCCCACTCAAGCCCACTGCCCCGCCCTATCCCCAAATCCTCTTAACCTAACCTACACATCTTTGGACACTAAGGGCAATTTAGCATGGCCAGTCCACCTAACCTGCACATCTTTGGACTGTGGGAGGAAACCCGGAGCACCCAGAGGAAACCCACGCAGACATGGGGAGAATGTGCAAATTGCACACAGACAGTCAGCCAAGGTCGGAATTCGATCCCGGGTCCCTGGTGCTGTGAGGCAGCAGTGCTAACCACTGTGCCACCGTGCCGCACTTTGGGCGTGTTGAGCAGGCTGGTGCCAAGAATGTCTCTGCTATCAAACCGGACTCTGTTTCTCTTTTCGCCCTCAGCGAGAAATTCCCCGCCAAGACCAGACTTACTTTCATTTCGTTAGAGCAGCAGACTTCGGGGTGCCATTTTTAAATACTGCAAAGTCACCAGACCCTGCTGTTTGTAAGTGTGCATTTTAAATTAGGTTTTGCAACTGTTGAAGTGGTGCTGAGTAGGAAAGATGGATAACATTGTGCCGTGAGGCATGACGGTAAGAGGAAAACAGATTTGTCTGGGTGAAAAACTGCCTCTCTGCAGAACGAATTTTGTGGAAACGGACAGAACAACATCTTGCAACTGGACATTTCACTGATAACATTTTTGGAACACTGAGAACTAGGCTCTCTTAAGGGCGAGTGATGCCCCTATGACTACAGGACTGTTTCACTTAAACCTTACAAAATGCAGCAGCTTTAAGATTTCAAAGACAATAACCCTGGGATCAACATTCGCAGGACCAGACCTGAGTTTGAAAGTTCACAGGCACACATCCTCCAGAGTGAGCCTGGCCAAGTTCTTTCTGTCAGGGTAGTATATTTTGCCTCAGATTGTGAATCTTGAAACTTTGTATTTCAAATTCTTTGTATTTAAAAGTAAATCAAACTGGCAATGAATACCATATTTGTCTGTTTTGTCAGTTAATGTCATCAGAGGGCAGCAACAATGGGTTCCCGAAGGGTTACTAGTTTAGGAAGTTAAAACAAACACAAAGCAGGAAAAGCGGTGCTGTTGCCGAGCAACATGGGGATCAGAGGGCAGGATTGTCTTCCCTCACCACCGGCATGTTTTGCAGTTGCAGAGGTGGCCCACCATTTGCCGGGATTGGGGGTCTTCCTGTCCCGTCATTGTCAACAGGGTTTCCCATTGTACGCACCGTCCATCACCACCGAGCCCGCAACATGGGGTAACCGTTGGTGGGACCAAAAGATCCCGCCGGCAGGAACAAACGGAAAATCCCGCCCAGAGACACAAGAAAAGCAGTTTTAGCTTCAGTTGGCATGGATATACCATAGAGTGAAGACAAAAACGTTGAAGACTCTCTTTATATTAAAATGATGCCAGATTGCGGAAGACATGAGTTTAAGGTACAGCAGACTCCTGTGAATCTGTTCAGTAAGTACCCTCCACAGTTTTAAAAACAATATTACCTGCCAATCTAGGTTTCATTCTGGAATCTGATTTATTGGGTAATAACATCAGCTGGGATCATAACACCCACAACAAACACCTACACTGAGTGGGTGAGAAAACAAAAATGAATAAAACTTCCCACCTGAAGGCTGACGTGAACATTGACCTTCAATGAACAGGGTTACCTGCTTGCCAGCACCTCCTCATTACCCCAAGCCAAAATGAATCCGAGGAACCCAAACAACATAACGAAGAACTGTAACCGGATACACTCCGAATACCTAACTGTGAAGAATCAGTTTCAAGTGGGACAATGGTTTTTCTGATTTTAAAAATTATTCTCAAATTGTTTTCAACTTACGTGGATGGAAAGAATTGCAATCAAAGGCAGATGTTTGATATACTTTAATGATGTATTTTTATGAAGAAGGTTTTTTAATACCATGAAAATAATCCAATATCATCAGTCAACTATGTAACAGTTGGACATGCACACATGACAAGTTCCAGGTTGCTCCTGCTCTTTATTACAAAGGTAACATAGAAACACAGAATCATGTGGACCACTCTTAATGAGGAAGGAAGGTCCAGGGCAAGTGTTTCCTTGGAAAAATGTTTTTTTTTATCGTTGTTAAATATTTGTTACAGTTTTAGAAATGTGAATTCCGTGCCCCAATGGCTGTCCACCATTTTGAGTTTCTTTCCCACCAGCTCACGAGGGTGACATAACTGACGGGGAAGAACTGTCTTCACCCATTCATTTTAACTTGCCACTGGTGCAGAAGCTAATCTGAAGCTGTCGGGCCATGAGTAAACACATGATTGGCTGGTTACGTTATATACCTCGAAAAGCATGTTTTCCCTTTTAAGGTTGCGTTTGCCGTTTGAAACTTGGATAACCCACACGTTCATGGAAACGAGACCGAGCGAGGTGTCAGAAGAAAATAGTTTGGAGTTTGACAGGTTCAAATAATGTGTGGCTTCATATATTTGGATATGAGAACAATCCTTTTGAAGCATTTCCAGAATGAATTAAAATCCTGTGAGGTCTTCATCTTTATCTAATGCTATGGAATAATGCGTTTACACTTTCCAGAGATTTGGAACAGAGCAGCTTATTTGTGTCTGACAGGCACAATCTGAATAAGTGTCTGACTTTCAAATGAGCTTATCTGTATTAAATCTGCAATTCTGGCTTGAATGAAACTCTCATTCCGAATTCTGTGGATTTTGTTGTATGATACATAAAACTTTGTTCTGACGAAGTCTTGCTTGCTTTGAAAATGAGAGTGCAGAGAACTGGGGAAATCTTTTGGTGGGCAGGTGAGTATTCAATTAATGATGAGTTGATCTGAGCACATGGGGTGTTAAATGGTGTGTGTTGCTTGACTATAGAGTAATTCCACAAAGAATGCTCAGTGTATTTTGGATTTCATTTGTGCAAAGTCGCATTGCAGCCACTGCCACATTAAGCATGGAAGAGTCTGGGCTATTCCTGAAAGGGAATGGTGATGAAAGATCTGAGAATGAAGCCATGGAGGAGTAGTGATTAAACACACTGGCAAAGTAATATAACTGGAATTACTTATAGTCCGAAAAGGCCTGATGGAAAGGAACAGGTTTGAGGAGTGAAAGAGAGGAAGTGATAAATGAAAAAGAGTTTGCACAAGCTAGGAGGAAAAGAACTGAACCGATGGGGAGAACCTGGAGACTGTTAGCACATCAGACCATTTGGTGCTTAAGTCTTGTCTTGGTCATTTGTGACCTCTTTCGTTATTCTCATTTAAATGAACATTTATCCTTAGTTCTTGGGATTCTGCGCACTTTCAAATAAATTACAGATGGTCCACCTTACATCGCAGTTTAATCATCAACAGAAAATGTATTTGCAGTTAAGCCAAATACAGCAGGTAGTGCAAGTAGTGTTCTTAGTATTGCTAAATTTAGGATGGTTGACATAGTGTTCACAAATACCTCAAAATAGCTTTAAATTGAACAAAGCTATAAATGTATTAACACCACTAATTTGGATTCGACACTTACTCCTAGATAATATACAGTTGATAATACACTCAACTACACTCATCTACTACAAATCTCTACACGATAACATTAACCATGATCTACTCTCACTCACACTATCTTTCCTTCAATCTGTTCTCCAGCCTTCTCCTCAACTTCTCCCCCATAAGGCTTAGCATCAATGTCTTATATACTTGTACATTTAGCTCCATCTAGTGGTTGAGTTAGACATTTCATTAACCCTTGCAGTTCTTTACATTTATGATAATGTCACAGTGCAAATCTAAAATAGAAGACAAAATTGCTGAAACATCCAGCAGGTCAACTTAGCATCTGCGGCGATCAAACTAAAATCCTAACTGTTAGAAAAGCAAAATGCTGCAAACCTGAAATGCTGACTCTCTTTATCGCTCCACAGATGCTGCCTGATCTGCAGAGTGTTTCCAACAATTTACCTCCCGATTTATTGCAGCATTCTATGAAGCTGGAGTTTGGAGTGATACATTTTCAATGGGCGAGGTGCTAAATTGAATGGAACCTACCTGACAAGAGGTGGTTAATGGCAGGAATAGCACATGGAAAAATGGCAATCCATCTAAATTAAATCACGGGATCAATGAGCTTTATTTTCACAGATAGTATTTACTTGAATTTGCTTCAGTATGCAAAATATGAGCTTACGCTTTGCGTGCTCTGCCGAGTTCTTTTAACACTTCCCCAGATGATATCAAGAAAACTAATCCTCTGTAGGATTCCAGATTGCCATACTAAAACAATTACACTTTAACCTTGGCAGATTATGGAATTCATCAGAAGAAAGTAGAACGTGTTTGATATGACATGCAAGCGACTTTTCGCTTTGTAAGTGTTTTTAAACAATACTGAAGCGCCAAATGGCTTTGCCTTGCTCATGTGATATTATGAGAATACATAATAGCTCAGGAGTAATGGGCATGGTTCCAGTCAGCAATGTCCAAACTCATTCCTCAAGCCATCGCTGTGTTTTGTTTTTTGCCAGCACTCCTTTCAATTTTCTTTCCTTCTCCCTTGAAGATGCACACTTGCCTTTCCGCAGGCACTGCCAGCCAAGTAGCTCATGCTCATGTGAAACCCTGGATAGGAAGTCTCTTCAGAGTAGTTTATTCCAACCATGCACACATCGGTGGTAATATTGGCTTCAAGCAATATAGAATTAGCTGCCTGTTATACATCTCCCAATTTTTCTTCCCGTCGAATCCATCCAAAGTCAGAATTGCCTCTGTACTGTATAACAAGAGCATTGAATAACAGTTGTAAACGGAGGCTAAAGGCTCCTCCCAAGGTCAATTATAACATCTCTACTGACTCAGGTAAGGTTGGCTGACTCATGATAGACAACAGATAGGTTTTGGGAATGCCCTGGCTTGCCATTGCTGGTTTGCTTAGCAGGATGTGTCACTGTATTGGTTGTTCAGAGCTTGTTCTTCATACACCATCATGAATTTCATGATTCTATGCTGCATTTATTTACATCTCATATGTGACTGGCAGGCATGTATTTCCCTTAATGCAGTTTTTACAGAACAAGCAGATGTAACATAAACACATTAAGCCATAACTTCAAACTCTGCTGGCGTATAACTCTACCTTATCTATCATGTCGCTGTCAAAATTAATAAAGTTTAAACCCAATATTTTTCATTGAAAATAGATAACCCATTTTACAAGATGAGTTAAATAGAAAGTGCAGGTTAAAGGTTCATTATGCTGTTGATTTTTGTTCGCAATTCAAGAGGTGTCACTATAGCTTTTCACAGGTCTAAGCTTTCTATGATTTATTTTTGGGAGAAGGCTCAAATCAGACTGACTAAATAAATATTAGTGACCTTGAAGACCGGGAACCTGAATTACTAAAATCCTTCTGCGGTTAAGTTTTTAAACTTTTGCAGAACTCAGTTTAAACGTATTCTTCAGAAGAGGTCCCAGGTTGGAACGTATTGGATGAGGAAGTGAAGCTAGCAGAGACATCCCCAACCAGAGTTTCGCTGTTCTTGATCAGGGAGCACAAAAGTGGCCAGATGTTTGGTGAATGTATCAGTGGAATATCTCAGGTGGCTTGCAATCGATTATTAAATTTCACCTTTCAAACCCAATCTCTCCAGCTGGCACATTGTCGGAATGTTTGCTGACCAGATGACGATCTGTCTAAGGCGGGGAAATGCAGGGGCATTTAACATTTGGAGCGACATCATGAAACTCTCTGCAGTTCTCCAGCCAATGAAAAGTGCACATTGTCATTCTGGAACACACATCTGTGAATTGCCCAATTATGGAAATGAAAAATGAAAAGGAAATAGTGCGAATGGATCACAGAAACGTTCCTTTGGGAGATTCATGGGTCAAACAGTTTGGAAAAGAATGCTGCTGCTGTTCAGTGTCAAGCCACTAATACTTCATCCCCCCCAATCTCTCCAGTGCAGAAAGGATTCCTAGGGCTGGATTCTTCGCCACTGGTGAGACTCGGAAAATGGAGAAGTCCATTGGCCTCTGGCGGAATTCTCCGGTCGCCGGGCGGATGCGACCAGAGAATCCCGTCGAAACCTTGAACTTGAGTTGGAATCTGGAACTGTCTCTCTTCCAAAAGGTCGCTGAGGGACATATTAAAAACTAAGATTGGTGGATTTTTGCAGGATGAAGGCATCAAAGGGTATAAAGCTAAAGTAGGTAAACAGAGCTGAGCTACAACTGAACCATGATCGAATTGAATGACAGAGCATGTGTCAGGGACTAAATAGGATCTCTTGTTCCTAATGCTCCAATGTCCCACCACCTTCTCGTTCTTTCAGACTAGTCTTAAAACTTACCTCATTGACTAAGTCTTGGGCCGTTATGTTTCTCTGAATCCAAAAGGCAGGTTATGGTTGTCCGCAACATAACATGCCTTTGTCACAGGAAAAATGATGGCTGAAATTTTCCGGCCCTTCCAGCAGGCTGGATCTTCCTGTCCCACCGATGGAAACACTCCCTGTTGGGCATTCCCAGGCAGCGGAGGTTGCGGATCAGGCAAAGCCCCACAGACATCGGCGGGACCAGAAGATCCTGCTCCCATCAATGGCGGATGCGTCCGTCGCCAGAAAATACTCTGTGGGGGGTGGTTGGGGGCGGAGTGGAAAATCCTGCCCAATATATTTTGAAGTCCAATAATAACATATGAGGAAAGAATGAGTCTAAAGCTATTCTTTAACCTCAGGCTAGTTTAGTCGCAAGACAACTCAGCAGAGTGACAGACTGTCTCAGTTCCTCCCCCCCCCCGCACCCCCCACCCCCCACCCACCCCCACTCCTGCACTGTTCCTGTTCCAACAGTACCTATGATTAGACTATTACACTATTTTAGGTTGAACCAATCTGTGTTCATTTGTAGATGAGCCAATGCTTTAACAATGCCATTGCTGATACATTGACAACATGCAGTACGGGACAGTGATTTCTCTCTTGCTCCACTTTCTTTTTCAATTTGTGAACTGTCACCATTTGAACAATGTACTTCCTTGCAATTGATCCAGATATGCATATTTAAGTGAGCAGTTAATGTCTGTGCTGGATTCTCCTAAGGCCCGGGATCGAACGCCCATGCCTGGGAAACCTCGCAGTGACGCCATTTAGTGCTGGGCTACACAAACGTAGACCAGATGTAATGGCATCTGGTGGTGTCTCCCAGGCAATTGGTGGCCCCTCAGTGGTCGGGCTCTGGGCAGGGTGGTATTCTGGCGCTCCTGCTGGCATCTGGGCACTGCCAGATTGGCACCTTGACAGTGCCACCTGGGTGATGTGTTATGTACTCTGGGATAACACAGGCTGCAACTGGATGCAGCTTTAACCAAAAGACACTCCAGACCTTGAAGTTAGTTCAATCTGATTTATTGAACCAGTAGCACAGTTAGCACAGTTCTCTCTGAGTTTGACTCTCTGCTAACCTAAGTGTGGTTTCTGTCTGACTGAACCAGACTAGCTCTTAGCCACGTGCTGGAGGTGTGATACTGTACACACACCCTGACTCACTCTGTAGATGTTCATCAGTGGAAAGAGGCGGAGTGTGAGTGCCTCGTGCCTTTTATAGTGAGATACCACCCCTGAGTGTCCTGCCTGCTCATTGGTCATGTCCTGTTCTCTGTGTTCATTGCGTGGGGCCCCGGGAAATGCGCACGAAATGGCCGCTTTCATCAATGCTGAGGCGCTGCATCCGGGAGATGGCCTGCAAACTCCCTGCCTCGTGGGAGGCAAGTTTCTCATTTTCAGCCGATTTGTACTGGGCATAGCGAGTTTTGGCGTGCTCCTGCACTATGCATGTTTCAATTGCGACTGGTAGGGTCATATGCTTGATTGTCAGTAGCTGCTCTCTCAGAGGATCAGAGTGAACTCCAAAAACGATTTGGACTCTGATCATGGAGTCAGAAATATCACCAAAGTTGCAGGACAACACTAGCAGGCGGAGGTTAGTTAAGAAGGAGTTGAAAGATTCATCTTTACCTTGTAGACGCTGTTTGAATAGCGCTCGAAGGTTTCATTGGTGTCCACTTCACAGTGACTGTCAAACTTGTTCAGGTTGGTCTGAAACTTTGTCTTGTCCTGGCCTTCGGTGAAGTGAAAAGAGTTGATGAGTTTGATGGCTTGATCGCCCGCTGTTGAGAGGAGAAGCGCGATCTTCCTTGCATCAGACGCACCCACGAGGTCTGAAGCTTCGATGTACAGCAGAAACCTTTGCTTCAATGTCCGCCAGTTGGCACTGAGATTGCCGGAGGTCCTGAGCTGGTGAGGAGCCTGAATCTTCTCCATGGTGCCGGGATACATTCGCTGGTTGTCACGGATCGGACTGAGATAAACCACCTAGATTAAGCAGGCTCCTGGTAGCATGATGTGTTATGTACTCTGGGATAACACAGTCTGCAACTGGATGCAGCTTAAACCAAAAGATACTCCAGACCTTGAAGATAGTTCAATCTGATTTATTGAACCAGTAGCTCAGTTAGCACAGTTCTCTATGAGTTTGACTCTCTGCTTACCTAAGTGGGGTTACTCTGTCTGACTGAACCAGACTAGCTCTTAGCCACGTGCTGGAGGTGTGACACTGTAAATACACCCTGACTCACTCTGTAGATGTTCATCAGTGGAAAGAGGCGGAGTGTGAGTGCCTCGTGCCTTTTATAGTGAGATACCATCCCCTGAGTGTCCTGCCTGCTCATTGGTCATGTCCTGTTCTCTGTTTCATTAGCTGTCTGTCTGTATATCATTATCTGCATGTCTGCATATCATGACACTGGGAACCCTAGCAATGCCAGGATTAGCGTGCCTGGGTGGCACTGCCAGGTTTGCAGGGGCACTGTCAGGGTGCTAGGTTGGCAGTGCCTGCGATGGGGCCTGGCAATAACCAGCCCTTATGAGGTGGGGTGAAGGGGACTTGAGAACCCCCTAATAGGTAGGGGGATCCAAAGGTCGGGCCAGTATTTAAAAATGGAGGTAAGTGCAGCCTTGGTGGGGCTTTCCACACTGAGGTCAAAAATAACAGAGTCCCGTTTGTTAGCGGGGTCGTTCTCGGCGCTGCAGGCACCGAGAAACGCCCTGCTAAATGTGCCGATAGTCTAAAGATAGTCCCAAAGTTTTCAATATTTTTGGCATTATATATTTATTTTTAAGGTGTGTTTTTACAGAGCTGGTGACTCTAAGCCTTTCAAAAAGCTTGAACCAGTTTTTTCCGAACCAACTCTGTTGTCAGTTTCACTGGCTGATATAAAGCCACGGCAGCAATGTCAACATTCATTTCTCTTGCTCTGATTGGAAGAACTGGTGCTATCCACAACCTGCTATTATTATCATCGCGGGAAGATTTCCGAACAAATCTGTCACACAAGCAGCATTGGTGTAATTTGCACCAGTAACTCACCTCCTGACTCCCCAAAACCTGTCCACGTGACTGTGGACACAAGGCACACGTCTGGAGTGTGATTAATGCTTCATTTGGCCTAGTTCATTAGTTTTCTGAAGCAGCATTTGGGGAGCAAAAGGAGAGTAAACCATAAAAGAACCAAAGTTGTGAGGAAAATGTTGGACGTTTTTGTGTGTGCTGTGAATGGAAGTAGGTCCAATGCAAGACAGAATGGTGATTTTAATGAGATTTAGAAATTGAGGAAACCACAGGAAAAATTTACATTCTTTCCCTTTGAAGGAATGATCAACATGCTTGACGAAAATAAATTTTCATTTACGAGTCATGGTTTCTAGTAAGGCCAATATTTATTGGCCATCTTCAATTGTCCTTGTGGTGCTGAGCCACTTTCTTGAATTACTGAAGCCTGTGTGATTAACGTATACCAGAGTGCTGCCAGCAGTGGTGGGAGGGTCCAACAATGACAAAGCAACACATTTGTAGAGCTGACTTGGAGGAAATTTACATGTAACTGTTGCCCATACCCTTCAAGGCGGTTAAGGTATCATGGGTTTGGGAGGTGTTGGCAAAGGGACCTGGGCAGGTTTCTGCAGTGCATCATAGAGTGGTACATGCTACTGCCACTGTATGCCAGTGGTCAAGGGCAGAACGATGGCACAGTGGTTAGTACTGCTGCCTCACAGCACCAGGGACCTGGGTTCAATTCCGGCCTCGGGCGATTGTCGATGTGGAGTTTGCACGTTCTCCTCGTGTCTGCGTGGGTTTCCTCCAATAGCCCAAAGATGAGCAGGATTACTAAATTTCCCTTCATATCCAAAGGTCAGGTAGGGTTTTGGGGTTGCAGAGATAGGGTGGCGGAGTGGGCCTAGTGGGAGTGCTGTTTCGGAGGGTCGGTGCAGACTTAGTGGGCTGAATGGCCTCCTTCTGCACTGTAGTGATTCTATGAGTGCATATTTAAGGTGATGGATGTGGTGCCATTCGAGTGGGTTGCTTTGTGCTAAATTCCCTCAAGCTTATCAAGTGTTGTTGGAGCTGACCTCACCTAGTCAAATGGTATTAATCACACTCCTGACTTGTGCCTTTTAGGTGGTGGACAGATATTGGGAAGTCAGGAGGTGAGTTACTCACCGCAGAATTCCCAGCCCCTGAACTGCTCTCCTATCTTAGTTTCATATTTTATCTTGTAGCATTGCAACACCTCTCTAAATTATTGAAGTTTTACTAACATTAGTACTAATTAGAATTATTACTGTCCTTAAAAATATATTTTTATGTTATTTGTGTGAATGCTGAAATTTCTGACTGGCTTTCATTCATTATTATTTTGGTATTCACTGTTTAAATATATTCACCATTAATTATTTTTACTTATTGTCAATAATCTGAAATTTAGAAATAAGGGATAATTAATAGGGGAGTTGATACATCAAATATAAATTACACATACAACAGTGCACGGTAGCACAGTGGTTATCACTGTTGCTTCACAGCACCAGGGACCCAGGTTCGATTCCCGGCTTGGTTCACTGTCTGTGTGGTGCATGCACGTTCTCTCGTCTGCATGGGTTTCCTCCGGGTACTCTGGTTTCCTCCAACAAGTCTCGAAAGACGTGCTTGTTAGGTGAATTGGACATTTTGAATTCTCCCTCAGTGTACCCGAACAGGCGCTGTAGTGTGGCGACTGGGAGATTTTCACAGTAACTTCATTGCAGTATTAATGTAAGTCTACTTAGACTCACAGAATTTGCAGTGCATTCGGCCCATCGAGTCTGCACCAGCCCTTGGAAAGAGCACATCACTTAAGACCACACCTCCACCCTCTCCCTGCAACCCAGGAACCCCACCTAACCTTTTTGGACACTAAGGGCAATTTAGCATGGCTAATCCACCTAACCTGCACAATTTTGGAGGAAACCGGAACACCCGGAGGAAACCCATGCAGTCATGGGGAGACTCCGCACAAACAGTGACTCAAGCCAGGAATCGAACCTGGTACCCTGGAGCTGTGAAGCTACAATGCTAACCACTGTGCTACCGTGCCGCCTGTTGTGACACTAATAAATATTATTATTTAAGTCCAAGCTGCATTTCAACAGTGTCTGAAATACGAAAAAAAAATCACTGGAGGACAGGCAGATCTCCCTGAAACCATCGGATTTATTCCCTAACTTGTTTAAACAAGAAATTAGAAATCCTCATTCCATCGAAGATAAGTGTGTTGTTGCTCAGCGGTTGCGAGTGTTAGAAGATACTGTGGAGTTATTCCACCACCTAGTGACTTAAGCATGCAATTACACCATCACCTGACTCTGTTTACATAACAGGTTGCCATTAAAAGTGGTCCCATCGCTATTTTCCATGATATATGTTCGTATAAGAGGCACAGCCAAAGATTGTGAGTAAAGTAGGTGGTTTGTGAAGCCAAAGGAATTTAGGCAGATGCAAGTTTAATCGTTACTGCTTTCGTCCATGACCAGCTTGCTTACCTGCTGTGGAAGTCAGCTCGAATTTTAATGAATCCCAGGTCCTGTCAGCCGTCACCCACGTCCTCACTGACCTACACCAGTTCTCGGTTCGAAAACCTCTCAATTTTATTATCTTAATCCTTACCCTTTCCTAGCGCCGAAAAGCCTCTTGCAACCAGACAAAATCTTTGAGATCTCGGTCCAACCCCAATTTTAGTATCCCTAATTGCAATCACTTCACAATTGGTCCCTGCTTTCAGTTACTAAGGCCCTCACTGAACCTCCCTATCTCTCTCAGCTCTCATAATTAATTAACTGCCATTCCTAATTACAGTTAAAGGAAACAACTGCCAGACTCAGTGTTGGGAAAATACGTAATGCTTGGAGCATACTTCAAACGTGGATATAATTAATGTTCCAATACTGATCAAATAATTCACATCTTCATTCACTAAGAACTGCAGTGACATCTATTTATTTTCATGAAAAACACTAAAATCTGTGGAAAATAAAAAGCCATTCTGGATAATTTCCTCATTTCATTTACAAAGGTCTTGGAAACACAACATAGTGAAATTTCTTGCAATGAATTTCTGATCTTCGTTTTGCAGACGAACCTCACAGAATATGTTGCAGGACAGAAGGAGGCCATTTGGCTCATCGGGTCTAAGGTGCCGCTCTGCATGAACAATGCACCTTGTGCTATTTCCTCAACTTCTCCTCATAACCTTGCACCTTCTTTCTTTTCAGATAATAATGTGTTCAGATTAATGTGTTCACTCGCAACAGCTGAGCAACAACACATTTATCTGAACATATCTGTGCACACCTCGATTTAACCTGCCTCCGCTGCACTCTCAGGCAGCGCATTCTTGATCTTAACCACTGTGGTAGTCATCACTGTTGTATTGTATACACTGCATATGAGGCCATTTCGGCAGCAGCTGCGGGGGGCTCCACATCTCTGCGTAATAAAGCCTCGATTACTCTCTACTCTCGTCTCGTCATAATTGATAGTGCATCAATTTATTACGCAGATATTGTACAACGATGGATCTCCGCATCAAGCTGGATCGCCTGCAGCTGCACCCTCAAGCAGACAACGCCAAGTCTGCCTTTGCACATTGGCTAGCTTGCTTTGAAGCACACATTGGATATACGACAGACCCAACCTCAGAGGCACAGAAGCTCCAAATCCTTTACATGCAGCTGAGCTCCGATATCTTTCCCCTCATCCGGGATGCACCGACCTACGCTGAGGCCATGGCTCTACTGAAGGTGAAGTACACTCAGCATCCAGGCACCTCCTGTCCACGCGGCATCAACTCCCCGGTGAGTCTGTGGAAGATTTCTGGCATGCCCTGCACGTCCTGGTGAGAGACTGTGATTGCTAGGCCGTTTCGGCCACTGAACATTCTGACCTGCTACTTAGAGACGCATTCGTTACGGGCATAGGGTCAGCCTACATCCACCAGCGCCTCTTAGAAGGGGCTACCCTCAACCTCATGGCGACCAAGAAACTAGCGCTCTCGCTCACAGTGGCCTCACGCAATATACAGGCGTATGCCCCCGATCGCACGGCCCACCCCTTCTGGGTCATCGTGGACCCCACCAGCGAATACCCCACCGTGGACCCCATCAGCGACCTCCCCCAGCCAACCCCAGGCCTGCGCCGCGCGGCAGCCAATCAACCCCGGGGGACCCAAGTGCTACTTCTGCGGACACTCAAAACACCCCGACAGCGCTGCCCGGCACGGAGCGCACTCTACAAGGCCTGCGGGAAGAAAGGACATTTCGCTGCTGTATGCCAGGCCCGCTCGGTCGCTGCTATTGTCCCGGCACCCCCCATGTACGACCCGCGGACACCGCCATCTTCTTCGCCTCAGACCACGTGTGGCCCGTGGGTGCCGCCATCTTACTCCATTCACAACACGTGCAGCCCGTGGGCGCCGCCATCTTTCTCACCATCTTGCTCGCCTCACAACACGTGCGGCCCGTGGGCGCCGCCATCTAGCCTGCCTCAGGCCACGTGCGGCCCGTGGGCGGCGCCATCTTCCCCACCTCAGAACCCCTGCTCGTCGGGCACCTCATCAGGCCGCTCATCCCCTGCAACCGCCGCCGACCAGCCACGTCTGGCCTCCATCACGATTGACCAGTCCCGGCCGCACAACCTCGCGACTGCATCGACGACAGTGAAGATCGATGGGCATGAGATATCCTGCCTTCTGGACTCCGGGAGCACTGAGAGCTTCATCCACCCCGATACGGTAAGGCGCTGCTCCCTCACGGTACACCCCATCAACCAGAGAGTGTCCCTGGCCTCCGGATCCCATTCCGTGTTCGATCCGGGGGTATTGCACCGCCACCCTCACCATCTAGGGCGCAGAGTTCAGCGGCTTCCGGCTCTACATCCTCCCCAACCTCTGCGCTGCCTTGCTACTTGGCCTGAACTTCCAGTGCAACCTCGAGAGCCTAAACCTGAAAGTTGGCGGGCCCCTACCACCCCTTACTGTGTGCGGCCTCACGACTCTTAAGGTCGACCCACCTTCCCTGTTTGTGAATCTCACCCCGGATTGCAAACCCGTCGCCACCAGGAGCAGACGGGACAGTGCCCAGGACAGGACCTTCATCAGGTCTGAGGTCCAGCGACTGCTGCGGGAAGGTATTACCGAGGCCAGCAACAGCCCCTGGAGAGCCCAAGTGGTAGTGGTGAAAACTGGGGAGAAAAATAGGATGGTCGTTGACTACAGTCAGACCATCAATCGGTACACGCAGCTCGACGCGTACCCCCTCCCACGCACATCTGATATGGTCAATCAGATTGCACAGTACCGGGTCTTGTCGACAGTGAACCTGAAATCTGCCTACCACCAGCTCCCCAGTCGCAAGGCGGACCGCCAGTACACCGCGTTTGAAGTGGACGGCCGCCTTTACCATTTCCTTAGGGTTCCCTTTGGCGTCACTAACGGGGTCTCGGTCTTCCAACGGGAGATGGACCGAATGGTTGACCGGTACGGACTGCGGGCCACTTTCCCGTACCTGGATAACGTCACCATCTGCGACCACGACAAGCAGGACCACGAAGCTAACATTTCCAAATTCCTCCACTCCGCCAAACTCCTCGACCTATCCTACAACAAGGAGAAGTGTGTGTTCAGCACGAACCGATTAGCCATCCTCGGCTATGTGGTTCAGAACGGAGTTCTAGGGCCCGACCCAATCGCATGCGCCCCCTCATGGAACTCCCCCTTCCCCACTGCCCCAAGGCCCTCAAACGATGCCTGGGGTTCTTCTCGTACTACGCCCAATGGGTCCCTAACTATGCGGACAAGGCCCGCCCACTCATCCACTCCACAGTTTTTCCCCTGACGGCCGAGGCTCACCAGGCCTTCAACCGTATCAAGGCCGACATCGCCAAGGCCGCGATGCACGCGGTCGACGAGACGCTCCCCTTCCAAGTCGAGAGCGATGCATTAGACGTCGCTCTGGCCGCCACCCTCAACCAGGCAGGCAGGCCCGTGGCATTCTTTTCCCGCACCCTCCATGCCTCCTCTGTTGAAAATTCGGCACTCCTCTGTCGAAAAGGAGGCCCAAGCTATCGTTGAAGCTGTGCGGCATTGGAGGCATTACCTGGCCGGCAGGAGATTCACTCTCCTCACTCACCAACGGTCGGTTGCCTTCATGTTTAACAACACACAGCGGGGTAAGATCAAAAATGACAAGATCTTGAGGTGGAGAAGCGAGCTCTCCACCTACAATTACGAGATTTTGTATCGCCCCAGTAAGCTCAACGAGCCCCCCGATGCCCTATCCCGAGGTACATGTGCCAGCGCACAAGTGGACCGACTCCAGACCCTGCACGACGATCTCTGTCACCCAGGGGTCACCCGCTTTTATCACTTCATAAAGGCATGCAATCTGCCCTACTCCATCGAGGAAGTCAGGGCTATCACCAGAGACTGCGCGGAGTGTAAACCGCACTTCTACCGGCCAGACCGTGCGCGCCGTGAATGCCTCAGCGTGCACATCAAAGGGCTCCTCCCCTCCACCGACCACAACACGTACTTTCTTAATGTGGTCGACAAATATTCAAGATTCCCCTTCACCATCCCATGCCCCGATATGACTTCTCCCACCGTCAGCAAAGCCCTCAACACCATCTTCGCTCTGTTCGGATTCCCCGCCTACATCGACAGTGACCGGGGATCCTCATTTATGAGCGATGATCTCCGCCAGTACCTGCTCAACAGGGGCATTGCCTCGAGCAGGACGACCAGCTATAACCCCCGGGGAAACGGGCAGGTGGAGCGGGAGAATGGCACGGTCTGGAAGGCCGTCCAGCTGGCCCTATGGTCCAGAAATCTCCCGGCCTCCCACCAGCAGGTCGTCCTCCCCGACGCCCTTCACTCCATTTGGGCACTCCCTTAATCCTGTGCCCTCTCATTCTCGATACTATCACAAATGGGAACAGTTTCTACTCTGTCCCGACACATCCCATTTTGAGTAACTCTATCAATCCTCTCTCAGCCTTCTTCTCTCCAAGTAAAATTGCCCCCACTCAAAGAACAAAGAACAAAGAACAAAGAAATGTACAGCACAGGAACAGGCCCTTCGGCCCTCCAAGCCCGTGCCGACCATACTGCCCGACTAAACTACAATCTTCTACACTTCCTGGGTCCGTATCCTTCTATTCCCATCCTATTCATATATTTGTCAAGATGCCCCTTAAATGTCCCTATCGTCCCTGCTTCCACTACCTCCTCTGGTAGCGAGTTCCAGGTACCCACTACCCTCTGCGTAAAGAACTTGCCTCGTACATCTACTCTAAACCTTGCCCCTCTCACCTTAAACCTATGCCCCCTAGTAATTGACCCCTCTACCCTGGGAAAAATCCTCTGACTATCCACTCTGTCTATGCCCCTCATAATTTTGTATACCTCTATCAGGTCGCCCCTCAACCTCCTTCGTTCCAGTGAGAACAAACCGAGTTTATTCAATCGCTCCTCATAGCTAATGCCCTCCATACCAGGCAACATTCTGGTAAATCTCTTCTGCACCCTCTCTAAAGCCTCCACATCCTTCTGGTAGTGTGGCGACCAGAATTGAACACTATACTCCAAGTGTGGCCTAACTAAGGTTCTATACAGCTGCAACATGACTTGCCAATTCTTATACTCAATGCCCCGGCCAATGAAGGCAAGCATGCCGTATGCCTTCTTGACTACCTTCTCCACCTGTGTTGCCCCTTTCAATGACCTGTGGACCTGTACTCCTAGATCTCTTTGACTTTCAATACTCTTGAGGGTTCTACCATTCACTGTATATTCCCTACCTGCATTAGACCTTCCAAAATGCATTACCTCACATTTGTCCGGATTAAACTCCATCTGCCATCTCTCCGCCCAAGTCTCCAGACAATCTAAATCCTGCTGTATCCTCAGACAGTCCTCATCGCTATCCGCAATTCCACCAACCTTTGTGTCGTCTGCAAACTTACTAATCAGACCAGTTACATTTTCCTCCAAATCATTTATATATACTACAAAGAGCAAAGGTCCCAGCACTGATCCCTGTGGAACACCACTGGTCACAGCCCTCCAATTAGAAAAGCATCCCTCCATTGCTACCCTCTGCCTTCTATGGCCTAGCCAGTTCTGTATCCACCTTGCCAGTTCACCCCTGATCCCGTGTGACTTCACCTTTTGTACTAGTCTACCATGAGGGACCTTGTCAAAGGCCTTACTGAAGTCCATATAGACAACATCTACTGCCCTACCAGCATCAATCATCTTAGTGACCTCCTCGAAAAACTCTATCAAGTTAGTGAGACACAACCTCCCCTTCACAAAACCGTGCTGCCTCTCACTAATACGTCCATTTGCTTCCAAATGGGAGTAGATCCTGTCTCTAAGAATTCTCTCCAGTAATTTCCCTACCACTGACGTAAGGCTCACCGGCCTGTAGTTCCCGGGATTATCCTTGCTACCCTTCTTAAACAGAGGAACAACATTGGCTATTCTCCAGTCCTCCGGGACATCCCCTGAAGACAGCGAGGATCCAAAGATTTCTGTCAAGGCCTCAGCAATTTCCTCTCCAGCCTCCTTCAGTATTCTGGGGTAGATCCCATCCGGCCCTGGGGACTTATCTACCTTAATATTTTTTAAGACACCCAACACCTCGTCTTTTTGGATCACAATGTGACCCAGGCTATCTACACCCCCTTCTCCAGACTCAACATCTACCAATTCCTTCTCTTTGGTGAATACTGATGCAAAGTATTCATTTAGTACCTCGCCCATTTCCTCTGGCTCCACACATAGATTCCCTTGCCTATCCTTCAGTGGGCCAACCCTTTCCCTGGCTACCCTCTTGCTTTTTATGTACGTGTAAAAAGCCTTGGGATTTTCCTTAACCCTATTTGCTAATGACTTTTCGTGACCCCTTCTAGCCCTCCTGACTCCTTGCTTAAGTTCCTTCCTACTTTCCTTATATGCCACACAGGCTTCGTCTGTTCCCAGCCTTTTAGCCCTGACAAATGCCTCTTTTTGACGAGGCCTACAATATCACTCGTCATCCAAGGTTCCCGAAAATTGCCGTATTTATCTTTCTTCCTCACAGGAACATGCCGGTCCTGTATTCCTTTCAACTGACACTTGAAAGCCTCCCACATGTCAGATGTTGATTTGCCCTCAAACATCCACCCCCAATCTATGTTCTTCAGTTCCCACCTAATATTGTTATAATTAGCCTACCCCCAATTTAGCACATTCATCCTCGGACCACTCTTATCCTTGTCCACCAGTACTTTAAAACTTACTGAATTGTGGTCACTGTTACCGAAATGCTCCCCTACTGAAACATCTACCACCTGGCCGGGCTCATTCCCCAATACCAGGTCCAGTACCGCCCCTTCCCCAGTTGGACTGTTTACATATTGTTTTAAGAAGCCCTCCTGGATGCTCCTTACAAACTCCGCCCTGTCTAAGCCCCTGGCACTAAGTGAGTCCCAGTCAATATTGGGGAAGTTGAAGTCTCCCATCACCACAACCCTGTTGTTTTTACTCTTTTCCAAAATCTGTCTACCTATCTGCTCCTCTATCTCCCGCTGGCTGTTGGGAGGCCTGTAGTATACCCCCAACATTGTGACTGCACCCTTCTTATTCCTGATCTCTACCCATATAGCCTCACTGCCCTCTGAGGTGTCCTCTCGCAGTATAGCTGTGATATTCTCCCGAACAAGTAGCGCAACTCCACCTCCCCTTTTACATCCCCCTCTATCCCGCCTGAAACATCTAAATCCTGGAACGTTTAGCTGCCAATCCTGCCCTTCCCTCAACCAGGTCTCTGTAATGGCAACAACATCATAGTTCCAAGTAGTAATCCAAGCTCTAAGTTCATCTGCCTTACCCGTAATGCTCCTTGCATTAAAACATATGCACTTCAGGCCACCAGACCCGCTGTGTTCAGCAACTTCTCCCCGTCTGCTCTGCCTCAGAGCCACACTGTCCCTATTCCCTAGTTCTCCCTCCATTCTATCTATGCAACTGAAGCTCCTCATCCCTGGAATCATTCTTTTGGATTTTCTGACTATTGCCTTAATATCCTTCCTAACGTGTGACACCCAGCAATGGACACAATAGCCCAGTTGAGGACAAACCGGTGCTTTATACAAGTTTAATGTACAAGTTTATAAACTCTATGCTCTGGTGCTCCATGGCCCTATTAAGAAAGCCGAGGATACTGTATGATTTATTATCCGCTCTCCCAACATGTCCTTCCATTTTCAATGACTCGTCCATATTGACAGCCAGGTTCCTCTGCTTCTGCACCTGCTTTGTGCCATCTCTAGTAAGCATTTATGATTTAGAAAAGACAAGGATACTGTATCTGGCCGTCTTGTGGGAACCAGCCTGTGAGCCAAAAGGGTTGAAGTCTGACTCCAGGGCTTGTTGGCCGTTCAAATTGTGACCAAATAGGTTGATTATCAACTTGTAAATCCTTCCAATATGGCAGGGGATAAGAGCGGGAGAGTCTTCTGGTCGCCCAAAACCTTCTGCAGGCAATGACAAACCACACACCCTATTAGGGCAGGGACCCTCAACAGAGAGATGTCATATCTCAGAATACGCTCCAACATGTTGAAGCAGTGAGAGCTGGATGTGAGGCTGGTAATATTGGTTCATGTGTGAGGTGAAGTATCTGAATGTTAAGCATCAATCTTGCTGGTGAGTGAATGGTAGGCCGTGGTGTATTGAACAGTGTGTGATGTTGGTGGATCGTTGGGCAAGAGGTGTCATGTGAAGGCACATTTACTGACCTTGAACACTTTGTGAGATTGGTGAACATTTTCTGGCACTACTGCCATGTCCTCAGGGCCCGACTCCAGGAGTTGACCAAAATGGCATCTGCTCATGGCTTCCTGCAGGAACATGTGACAGAATTTCACAGCTCCTGTTGATGGGTTTGAAGGTGGGAAGGGGGCCTACAAAATGCAACTGAGGCCTGTCTGCTGTCTACTCACCTGCCCCAACCCATCTCCCAATTTACAGGTGTATGGGGGCGGTGTCAGATGTCCGACTGCGGTTAGGCCTATTGAGCTCCTTAATTGACCATGTAAGTGCCTCATCCTATCTCTGCCACTATTTTACCATTATGAGGTAGGGGGAGGCCCAGACCAAGCAGGCAGCCAACAGATTTAGCCTCACAGGCTGGTGTCGGAAAAGTGGAAGGCTTATCTCCTTTGTGGTCCCCTGCGCCCAGAGGAAGAAACCCCCTCCCCTTTGTGGTCATACTACAACAGCCATTTTATTCTTTCTCCCCCTCTGCGCCCCCCCCCCCCCCCCCCCCCACCTCCAGGCCTCTTAAAACTGGTCGTACAACCTCCTCACTTCCTTCACTGCTGCCTGCTGTCAGCCTCTCTGGATACCCCACCAGGATATACCCTCCATCTGGCCTCCTTTAGCTCCCCTTCTTTGGGGACTGTAGTTCCACCAATGGCAACCATTCAACCCGGCTTTGCCAGGAATACCGAGGTGCCAGCCATCTAATTGGCTGGCAGCACTTGCCAGATGGGGGCGGATGTTTTGCCCTTATCCAATTAACGCCTCACCAAACGTTAAATGGCGGTGGGATAGGTGGTATCACCGGAGAAACTTTCTCCGTTGGCTGTTCGGGTGGCAGAATGGAATCTCTGCATTCTGAAAAATCTTGTCCGTGGAGCTTTCCTACTTTCCACCTCCGTCACTAATTTCTCCAGCGCCACATCAGAAAACACGGGAGCCCGCTCCCTTGCCTTTTGCTCCATTCTGCTTTTCCTTTCAGTCAAGTGCTCCAGAGAGTGATCTCGCAGTTCCCATTGCACTCGTGCAATTCTGCTTTAAGAAGAAAGCAAAATGCTGCAGATGTTGGAAATCTGAAATAAAATCAAAATGCTGGAAATACTCAGCAGGTCAGGCATCGTCTGTGGAGAGGGAAAAACAGAGTAAACGTTTCAGGTTGATGATGACTCTTCAGCAGAGCAGATCAAGAGGTCACTTCGACATGAAACATGATCTGTTTCCCTCAACAGATGGTACCTTGCCTGCCGAACATTTTCAGCATTTTCTATTTTTTAGTTTGGCTTGAAGAGGGCCTGGGTGCCTTTAAGAAAACAAGATAGCCATGTGTCAGGCAGGTCAGACACACTGCTGGGCCCCTGCTGAGCGTGCAGCTAGTCAGCGCGTGTTCCACACTGGGCTGCACACTAAAATCATTTGGATAAGCGACAGAACACAGGGAGAAGGCAAACCTCCCCCACTGGGAATTTCAATGGTCTGTAAAAATAGGGATGAGGATTCAGCAGTAATGAATCCTGGTCTATTTCGCTCCTCACCTTGCAGGGCCGCGTTGTTGTTTGCACAAAATGTTAGGGGGTTGGTTGTTCTTTGTTGTGGACTTCACCTGGGTTGTTATTAATGACACTCTGTACTCAGCCATTGATATGACTGAATGTGGAGCAGGACCACATTGGCCTGTCCCCGTTTCGCCCAAAGGTTGAAATGCACCATCATTGTTCACTGATTAAGGAACAAACTTACTATAACCCGAACCCGATTAGCTCAAATATCAAGCCAAGAATTGAACCTCAGTTCCCTTGCTTAGGGACGTGTCAGCTAAATGCTGACGATAGCTCCTTGGCAACTGTAACGGTTAACTTTTTAAAAATCCTTCCAAGAACTTGACGTTGGAACTAGTCAGAAGTTGGTGTCACTGATTGTTGCTGAGCTACTGCTGTGAATAAAACTGTGGCTCGTGGGGCTGAATCTCAACCTCTTATGAAATATCATCCACATACCAGGCATAAGATTCCATTTAGCTACATCAGCCTATGACCTCAGTGACTGAGATTGCCAAATTGATTCTAATTAGTGCTAGATTATGAGCAGTATTATTCTGTAGATTTATGTCCATTGGGAATTGGATTAGGATTGCTCAAAGTCCTACAATTTAGGAGTTGTATGACCAATTATAGTGAATAGATTTCCATTCTGACCAATTTGGTTTGACTTGAATTCTACTTCCCAAGGGTTCAGGTTTTGAGTTTTAGGTTTTGTTCTCTCCTGTTAAAACATTCTTTCCACAAATTGTTCCTCCTCTACTCAAATAATCTATGGCTGGGGAGCTGGACGGTACCAATCCATGGAGCTAAGAGGCTGCGGGCAAGGCTTTCACACTTTCTTTCCTTTTGGGCCGGGACCCCGATTTTAGGGTCAGAGGTGGGTCCTGGCCCCGCATTCCATTGACGGTGCCAACACTGACAACAATTTTTCCTTAATTGACCAATTAGTAGGTGGTTGGGGGGGTGGGGGGGAGGGGGTTGTTGTGTGCTCGTGTCCATTTAAGGACAGTGGGCAGACTCTTAAAGCTGAAGGGCCAATCGACGGCTTTCCAGCACAAAAGGAGCTAATGCCTGCCGTTGCACATGAGGGGGAGACAGGGGGCAGGATTCTCCGTCCTGCCAGACGTGTTTCTGTAGCCGGCCAACGGGGTTTCCCATTGTGGTCATCCCACGCTGTTGGGTAACCTGCGGATGTAGGTGCTCTGCCGGCAAAGTGGAGGATCCTGCTGACAGAGAATCCTGCAGAGGATGTCTCCGTCCTGAGGTGCCACCTTTAAGAGACTGGAACTGAAAAAATGGCCACATTTGCTGTGGCCACCATTGTGAAGGGGGAGCCCCCTAACAGGTTGACTGGCTGTGGCTGCAGGCAGGAGCAGGAAGTTTGGGGAGGTGGTGGGAGGTGGCCTTATAGGCATCTTGGAGACCCCAGTCTACTTGCAGGAGGATGTTTCCAGGCAGCTGCCAGGTTCCCGATGCTGTGAGGGGCCAAGGGCCCAATCAGCCTCTGATCATTCACCTTAATTGGTCTTTGAATCATCTTACATGGATACCCACCACCTGAAGGTGGGCAGCCTTTCGCCCCTGATTTGGCCTTTTCAAAAATTGAACAAGGTGGGAAGGGGCATGGCAGCTATTGGAGCAAAATGGCGTGCCAGCCCACCTCAGTCCCTGCCCAATATCAGGGTGAAAATTCTGTCTTTGGTTTTGCATAGCCATGGAAGTCAAAGGTGTGCAACAAGCCACTTGACAAACTGGTCAACTGAAGAATGCTGGGATCCTACATCCTTCTCTCTTGTGACAACATGTATCAGAATTCTGAAGCACCATACTTCAAGAGATAAGTTATTTTAGTTACAGGTGTTAATAAGACTTCTTTGGGTGTCATATAAGACGCATATTATCAGACAAAAAAGGGTGGGTGAGGAAATTAGGCATTTCTGCACCAGCTTTCAATGTGAGTGGAGGTCTTGTGACGTAAAGGGTAGCGTCCCCACCTCTGAGCCAGAGCTCCGGGTTCTTGATAGTCAAGCAAGGTGCATTCATAGCACGGTAAAACAGGTTGAGTGTGCCAACCTGCAAAGCCTTCCAAACATGCCAATGGCTGGTAGCAAGAGTGGGAGAGACTCCTGGTCAGCTATGATATGAAGCAGCGCCCCTCAAGCTATAAGACCTGGCGACAGAGTAGCGACCTGTTTCAGGAATTACTAGCTATGGAAATGGACAAAGGTCTGCCTTAGTGCACCAGTAGATGTAGGAAGAGAATTGGAATTGGAATTTCAATGCGAGTGCGACTGGTAGCCCACCTGTTAATTGCTCTACTGGGTTTGGACGCTGACTGTGTGTTCAGTACCTGAAAACTGCCAAGGAACGATTTCTCCTCCCAAGTCGTGTTTTCCTAATCTGTTTAACCATAAACCAGTCCGTGTTATAATTCAAGGTCATGCTGTTAGTTCAAAGGTCTCAGTTAAAAAACATATCTTGGCTACAAACTAGCTCCTGCTATTTGAAATGCCACCCCTGTTGGTTAGCTTTGTTGTGGAGTCCAGACTGGAGTACCCTACCTGTCACATGTGAATGCTGTTAGAAAGGCAAAGTTGTTGTAAGTCATCATCAAACCTTGATGATATGGTTGACATCCACTAGCCAAACAATACAGGTAAGAACAGGCATTCAAACCACCTGGATGTGATTCCAATCCCACATCAACGTGATTGACTATGAACCGCTCGTGGTAACCTTAGCCTTGCCAGGGACTTCAGTGTTCCAAAAATGAATTAATTTTTAAAAATTCAGTCATAAATGTTGACAGAAAGCATCTGGAAGACTAAAGTATATTAATCTGGTATCATTTCACAGCAGGTGCCTGGCATAAGTCTGTGCTAATGTTCCACAGTACTTGTGGGGAAATTCTCCTCTGTGAACCCATCCAAAGTTCGGCAGGATCCCGAGAATGATGTTGAATCATTTTGGTGCCAACGTTTATCGTTGCCTACTTCCTAACTGGGAGTTATCCCTCCTGCCCCCCTGCACCCCGCCCCCCCAACTGGGACTGCTGCCAGTGACTCCTCCTCCAGCTGCTGCATGTAAATGGTCGCACAGGGTCAGGGACGAGCTCCCTGACAGATTTCCTTTCTATTTCTCCCGCTGGTTTCAGGAGGTACCTCAGGATGTCCCAAAGCTGCGTAAGTGCCATGTAAAAGTATGTACTTTCTTTGTCTCCAGGAAGTGGAAATAAAAGTTCTGAGTTCCTCCAGTAGAGGGAGAACACACTGGACTGGCCTCCTCTTCCTCCAAACCCTAGGCTGCTGATGCCCTCGGCCGAGGCCTTCAGTGAAAAGCAGCCATCGAGGCTCATCTACTTCTTCAAGGTCCCTCACCATCTCTTCTGGAACATCGCAGTGGAGATGATAATGGAAGACGGCAGAAGTCAATCAGGAGCCTTTCCGGTTTCTGCACTAAATTCTAACCTGGGAAAATGAGTCAGGAAGCAGTTGGATTCGGAAGGGCAAGCTGAAGACTTGAGGTCCAGCTCGAAATATCAACCCTTGACATTTTATGCCTTGTGTTGTACAAAGGGCTCAGCAGTTAAGCATTTGTGATGAATGATATCTGTATACATGTGTACCTTTAATGCGTAGGCCCCTTTAAGACCAGGTTTGGAACCCTGGGGGACTCCGCCTCCGGCTCCGCCCCCAGGAAGTTGTATATAAGGTTACGTTCAGTCAGCAGCGTGCAGTGAGCACACTTCTCGGCAGCTGTCTGGTTTTCTGGTTATTAAAGCCTTTGTATTATCAAACTCCCCTCCTGAGTCGTAATTGAGGGTATCTCAATTTAATAACCAGACTACATCTGGTAGACTACGGTCGAAAGCCGGAGAAGCTCAATTTGGACGCTCGGTCGCTGCAAGCCTCTGACATTTTTAAATACTGGCTCCGGTGCTTTGAGGCCTATCTGAATTCCTCAGAGACTGAAGTTGACGGACCGCGCAAGCTGAGCTTACTACATGCCCAGGTGGGCCACCGACTATCCTCCGTGATCGAGAAATCTACGACGTACGAAACGGCGGTCGAAATCCTACAGAAGCGCTTCGTAAAGCCGATAAACGAGGTACACACCAGACATTTGCTCTCAACCTGCCACCAGCGCTCCGGGGAAACGCTAGATGAATACTTGGAGAGACTCACCGCGCTCGCCAGGAACTGCGACCATAAAGAGGTGACGACAGAAGTCCATATGAACTTACATATTCGTGATGCTTTCGTGTCCGGTATCCGATACACGTACATCCGGCAGCGGATCCTAGAAGACGGAGCGAAGGACCTCCAAGGCATGGTAACGCTCACCTCTTCCCTGGAAGCGGCCCACCATAATCTCCGCACGTACTCCGCAGACCTTACGAAGCCCTCTCGATCCCCTCCAGACTCGGCCATGCTTCAGGCCTGCGCCGCGCGTTGACCCGCTCACACCGGGGGCCCCCAATGCTATTTCTGTGGGCAAGGCCAGCACTCATAGAACATAGAACAATACAGCGCATTACAGGCCCTTCGGCCCACGATGTTGCACCGAAACAAAAGCCATCTAACCTACGCTATGCCATTATCATCCATATGTTTATCCAATAAACTTTTAAATGCCCTCAATGTTGGCGAGTTCACTACTGTAGCAGGTAGGGCATTCCACGGCCTCACTACTCTTTGCGTAAAGAACCTACCTCTGACCTCTGTCCTATATCTATTACCCCTCAGTTTAAAGTTATGTCCCCTCGTGCCAGCCATATCCACTGTCTCACTGTCCACCCTATCCAACCCCCTGATCATTTTGTATGCCTCTATTAAGTCTCCTCTTAACCTTCTTCTTTCCAACGAAAACAACCTCAAGTCCATCAGCCTTTCCTCATAAGATTTTCCCTCCATACCAGGCAACATCCTGGTAAATCTCCTCTGCACCCGCTCCAAAGCCTCCACGTCCTTCCTATAATGCGGTGACCACTCATGCCAGCGTTGCCCGGCCCGCTCCGCTATCTGCGGCGAATACGGAAAGAAGTGGCACTTCGCGAAGGTCTGCCTGGCTGGGCCCAAAGGCCAGAAACAAAAGTCTCATCAGGCCCAGAAATCGAACTCCCGGGACCACAGGCCCCGCAACGTGGCCGTGCGGCGGCCAGGCATGCCTATTTCCGACGCGTCATCGGCCTCGTGCGAGTCATGGGGGTGGCCATCTTGGAGGCGGCCATCTTCAAAACCCAAAACGTGCAACCGACGGCAGCGGCCATTTTGCGAGTCCGATTCAACCGAGGACTCTGACTGCCCGCAACTAGGAGCGATCACGCTCGATCAATCTTGGCCGAAGCACCTGCGAATCTCAATGATGTAGGTTCAAATCAATGGCCACGACACCCCCTGTCTTTTTGACTCCGGGTGCACGGAGAGTTTTATCCATCCAGACACGGTAAGACGCTGCTCCCTGCGCACCTATCCCGCCTCCCAAACTATCGCTCTCGCATCTGGGTCTCATTCGGTCCAAATCACGGAGTATTGTGTCGCGATCCTTGCTATCCCAGGCGCCAAATACGCCCGTTTTAAACTTTATGTTCTCCCTCACCTCTGCGCCCTCCTGCTGCTTGGTCTGGACTTTCAGTGCAACCACCGAAGCCTGACCCTGAAGTTCGGCGGACCCCTGCCCCCGCTCACGGTATGTAGCCTGGCGACACTCAAAGTTGCACCACCCCCCTCTTCGCGAACCTCACCCCCGATTGTAAGCCCGTCGCCACCAGGAGTCGGCGGTACAGTGACCAAGACATGACTTTCATCAAGTCAGATGTTCACCGGCTACTAAAAGAAGGGGTCATAGAGGCTAGCAACAGCCCTTGGAGGATACAAGTACTGGTAGTCCGCTCCGGGGTAAAACAACGTATGGTGGTGGACTATAGCCAGACCATAAACCTCTTTACGCAACTCGATGCACACCCACTCCCCCGCATAGCAGAAATGGTGAACCAAATCGCCCAGTATAGAGTATTCTCCACGGTCGACCTGAAATCGGCCTATCATCAACTCCCTATCCGCCCAGAGGACCGCCCCTATACAGCCTTCGAAGCAGCCGGTCGGCTCTTCCACTTCCTCAGGGTCCCTTTCCGTGTCACAAACCGAGTCTCTGTTTTCCAAAGGGCAATGGATCAAATGGTGGACCAGTACAGCTTACGGGCTACATACCCATACTTGGACAACGTCACCATCTGCGGCCATGACCAGCAGGTCCATGACAAAAACCTGAGGTAGTTCCTCCAGACCGCCCGGGCCCTCAATCTGACATACAATAAAGAGAAATGCGTGTTCCACACAACCCGGCTGGCCATCCTCGGCTACGTCGTAGAAAACGGGGTCCTAGGGCCAGACCCCGACCGCATGCGCCCCCTTAAGGAACTTCCCCTCCCCCGTAGCCTCAAGGCACTCAAACGGTGCCTGTGGCTCTTTTCCTATTATGCCCAGTGGGTCCCCAGATATGCGGACAAAGCCTGTCCACTCATTAAGACCACGGTGTTTCCCCTGACGGCTGAGGCTCAGTTGGCCTTCAGTCGTATCAAGGCCAATATCATCAAGGCCGCCATGCATGCGGTGGACGAAACCATTCCCTTCCAGGTAGATAGCGACGCATCAGACGTCGCCCTAGCTGCTACCCTCAACCAGGCGGGCAGACCGGTAGCGTTCTTCTCCCAAACCCTCACCGCCTCGTACATTCGACACTCCGCAGTCGAGAAGGAGGCACAAGCCATAGTGGAGGCTGTGCGGCACTGGAGGCACTACCTAGCCGGTAGGAGGTTCGCCCTCGTCACCGACCAACAGTCGGTCACCTTTATGCTCGACAACGCACAACGGGGCAAAATAAAGAATGATAAAATTCTGAGGTGGCGGATCGAACTCTCCACCTACACGTACGATATTACATATCGTCCGGGGAAGCTCAACGAGTCCCCAGATGACCTGTCCCGCGGCACGTGCGCCAACGCGCAGAAGACCGTCTGCATGCCATCCACGATGACCTCTGCCACCCGGGGGTCACCCGGCATGCCCATTTCATCAAGTGCCACAACCTACCTTACTCCACCGAGGAGGTCAAGGCCATGACCAAGGCTTGCCAGATCTGTGCGGAGTGCAAACCGCACTTCTATCGACCAGACAAGGCTCACCTGGTAAAGGCCTCTGGGCCCTTTGAGTGACTAAGCGTGGACTTCAAAGGGTCCCTTCCGTCCACCAACCGCAACACCTACTTCCTCACTGTCATCGATGAATTCTCCCGCTTCCCATTCGCTGTCCCCTGCCCCGATATGACCTCGGCCTCCGTAATCAAGGCACTGCACAGCATCTTCACCCTGTTTGGTTTCCCCGCTTATATACACAGCGACCGGGGTACATCGTTCATGAGCGATGAGCTGCGCCAGTATCTGCTCAACAAGGGCATCGCCTCAAGCAGAACGACCAGCTATAACCCGCGGGCAAACGGGTAGGTGGAGAGGGAGAACGCAACAGTTTGGAAGGCTGTTCTTCTAGCCCTACGGTCAAGAGGTCTCCCAATTGCCCGCTGGCAGGAGGTCCAACCTGATGCCCTACACACCATTAGGTCCCTCCTCTGTACGGCAATGAACAAGACCCCTCACAACCGTTTGTTTGTCTTCCCCAATGAGTGTCTCCACCGACAGCCAGTTCCACATCAACTGTTCTGTCCATTGCAATGCCTGTCTTTAAAGTACAAATTGATAATCAATGTTTCTCCTTTCGTTGATGCCCCTGAGTGTCCCAAGCCTTCGAAAATATTTTCAATAGGCTACCATCTGTTTTCTTCTATCTCCAACCTTGTCTTCCCAACTGGGTTCTTGCACTAAGTACAGAAATGTTTCAGCCGAGATCAGGTCTGTACTTATCCACATTTTTCTTATATCCGTGCTATCAAATTTCAAACAACCAACTCAAACATCGGATCGATAATATTATTGTTAAAACTACAACCTTCTAATGACACTGTGAAATTAAATAAATAATGACGCGATAGCCGTTTTGTAACTGATTTGTTATTTTTTCAATTAAACACTGTTGCTGGGCAGTTATTCCACTTGGGTGGGAAGTTCACCTATTCACTGTGAATTGGATAAATCCCAGGCTTCATCTTTTCCCCTTAATGTGCTTGTTCAGCTGCACCATTGTCAGTCTTACTGAATCATTAGTAATGCGCTCAAGGAGAACTTGACGATGCTAATAATCAACATCAGTAATTTTATGCTTTGCTCTATGATCCCAGAAGGTTCCAACTAAAGTGTTGTTGTTTTTATTGAATTATATCATACAAGAGAGTTTCACCAAATTTATACACAGGGAAAGATACAGGGTGATGTTATTGTTTGTCCACGTATATGGCAGCACAGTTTATTTGGTAATTAATTATTACTGCCATAAATCATTTGACTGCAACATTATCAACAGGACCAGCTGACTAAAAATTGGCATGACATGAGTCATATCTTAAGGCTTCAAACAATGCTGATATGGTGCTGACTATTATTCTTTAATTTGATGTCTGAATATTTCCAAATTAGGTTGGAACTTAAATGAGATGCCAGTGCGTTAATGATCACATCACCATACCTATCCTTATGCACAAGTTTAGTGAACCTACTCGAAAGACATAATATCGCTCAACAAGCTTTGAGTAAATGAAGTATCAGTTGATAAGACCCTTGAAATGTTGTAGTACATCAAAGGTGCTTGCTAGATGCAAGTTGTTGTTGCTGTAAAGGAATGAATATAGGAAAACAAGCCAGACAGGTACAAACTTCACTACTCCTTACTGAAGCCAGTCAACAAATTGGATATCTTGCCATGTCCTAGTACATTTTCCCATTGCTTCTAAATTCTGGAAATAAAATCCCCATCAAGAAAATGCAAGACAAAGATACAAATGTGTTACAGATTAGCAGCCGTCAACAGCAACATTCAAATGTGAAAAGTGTAGGAATGATTTCTGTTTAAAGACATTGCATTGACAAATCCATCTATTTGTTTCTCTGACAGATGTGGTAAAGCTGCTTCGGTTTCTTACTGTAGCAACCGTTGTCAACTTTTTGAAGAGAAAAATGTGTTGAATTAAACTTTCTTTAAAATCATCCCCTTCAAAAAGGGAATGGCACCCAGGAACCGATCCTCCAATCAATGGAGAAATCAGCAACGTGATCCAATTGCCACAGCCCTTATGAATTTTATTTCCACCATTGCTTATGGTAGGATATTCCATGTTCCAACAACTTAAATATCGATGTAATAATGTTTTATTGAAACACAGAAGAATAGTCAGAAAGGCTGCATTTCGTGAGTCTCCAACTGTGTTATGGCCAAGTTGACGCAAGCTCGCTATTCCCTTCTCTCGCAGTGCACTAACACATCGGCTGGAATCTCCGTTGGGATTCACTTTTCCCTCCAGCGGCGCACCCCTGCCCACGGGTTTACCGCCGGCAAGGGGTGTCTTCAATGAGAAATCCCATTGGCAAGCAGCGACAGGAGAGAATCCCGCCATGAGTGAATGTCGGGCTGCCGAAAAACACACAGCTCGCAGTCCGGAGAATCCCTCCCATCCTCTTCAATGTAGCACAAAAGGAACAGTGCTTCTCCCAATTGGGTGCATTGCTGAACTCCTCACTGATGCCTGTGGGAAGACTGCAATTGGAATCCTCACCCCGAGACCTATGGCAGCCTCGACAGACCTTCCCATCTCACACAAAATCCGTTGTTAGGATAGAATGTAACTCTTTGCTCTTCCCTTGAATAATGTAAGGTAAGAACGTCTTCATGCATTAATACTGTACAAAAGACATATTCAGTGTTCTCTGCAGTCAGATGCTCTCGGGCATTGTTATTGTTAATGTGCTTCTTTAATGGTACGATAATATGATCACAATGGGATGACTGATCTGGGGCCAACTACTACTGAAAAAAACTGACGCCACTGCATCAACTGAAGACAGGAACCATTAACATCCATGCATTATATCACATTCTTAGAAATGCAAAGATATTCCCAAATTTGGTATGAAATAAAAGCGTGATGTTGTTTAGAAGCATGTGTTTGAAATAATACTTAAATTGTCACAGCCAGATTTAATGAAACCTTGTTTTTCTTTGTTCTGTTATTGTCTGATCGGGAAGGTTCTGTGGCACAGTTGGCTGCATCTCTCCCTCAGGACTAGATGCTCAGAATTCAAATCCCATTCCCAGATTCGATAGCTACGGAAAATGTATTCATAATCATAGAATCATAGAATTTACAGTGCAGAAGTAGGCCATTCGGCCCATCGAGTCTGCACCGGCCCTTGGAAAGAGCACCCCACCTATGTCCATGTGTCCACCCTATCCCCATAACCCAGCAACGCCACCTAACCTTTTTTGGACACTAAGGGCAATTTAGCATGGCCAATCCACCTAACCTGCACATCTTTGGACTGTGGGAGGAAACCGAAGCACCCAGAGGAACCCACACATACACGGGGAGAACGTCCAGACTCCGCACAGACAGTGACCCAAGCCGGGAATCAAACCTGGGACCCTGGAGCAGTGAAGCAACACTGCTAGTCACTGTGCTACCGTGCCGCCCCTGTGGCCAAACAGGTTGATCATCAGCCTGTATCTTTCCAAAATGGTTGATGGCGGATGGGAGGAGGAAACCACGGTGCAGAAGGCAACAGCAAATCACCGCAGCAATTATGCCAGTCAGAATTATGTATCAATCCAATGGAAGTTCATGGTCGGCAATTGTGGCATGGTAGCATTGTGGATAGCACAATTGCTTCACAGCTCCAGGGTCCCAGGTTCGATTCCGGCTTGGGTCACTGTCTGTGCGGAGTCTGCACATCCTCCCCGTGTGTGCGTGGGTTTCCTCCGGGTGCTCCGGTTTACTCCCACAGTCCAAAGATGTGCAGGTTAGGTGGATTGGCCATGATAAATTGCCCTTAGTGTCCAAAAATTACCCTTAGTGTCCAAAATCGCCCTTAGTGTTGGGTGGGGTTACTGGGTCATGGGGATAGGGTGGAAGTGTTGACCTTGGGTAGGGTGCTCTTTCCAAGAGCCGGTGCAGACTTGATGGGCCGAATGGCCTCCTTCTGCACTGTAAATTCTATGAATCTATGAATGCACTGTCACGGCATGTAACTTGGGTGAGGATTACCTGCCTTTCCTATGAATTCCCACTGCCTGCGAAGTATATCCCACATTTGGACCTCTGCAGTCTTATTTTTTGAGTTTTAGTTTTAATAATAACGTGAGCTGGAAAACCCTTATTAGAAATTCAGCAAACAAATCTCACACACAACCGTCAACTAACCTCCTGATGACCTGTATCACGGCTGATTGTAATGCATCCGAGTCTTTAAAATGGGCACAGGTTTAGCTCAGTGGGCTAGACAGCTGGTTTATGATGCAGAACAAGGCCAGCAGTGCGGGTTCAATTCCCGTACCAGCTGAGAATTCTGAATTCTCCCACTGTGTACCCAAACAGGCGCCTGAATGTGGCAACTAGTGGCTTTTCACAGTAACTTTATTGCAGTGTTAATGTAAGCTTACTTGTGACAATAAAGGTTATTATTTAAAAGGTAAAAAGATGCTCACAGAAAACAAATGGGACACTAGAAGCCTGATGGGGAAGGCAATGTTCTCAAGAGAGTGTCACCGGTTGTAACTGGCTATAAAATGTGTTCAGAAACATTTTGTACTTCACTAAGTTGTCGCAGAAAAATAGTCGAATTGCAAGAATTCTCACTGGGAAGCATCACATTGCTGCAGCCTATGCAACAGCCGGAATTTCCGGCATTAGCTAGTCCAGAAACGGAGAGGGGGTTGTATATTGCCCTTGATATTCAGGGAGGTCAAGATAAAAATGGTTATGCCTCCATCTAAATTCTTCAGATAATGTTCCTCTTTAATTCAATACAGCAAGTATTTTCCATTTAATCGCAACAAAATATTGTAACAGGGTCTTTTTCCCCTATTTGTTTCACATGTTTGGTTTGTCAGCGATGTGAGGTGTTCAGCAATTTAGAGGCAAATCACAGGCGCCTCTGTCACGGAAGCCATCAGCCTAACTGAAGTGATGGTTGCACTTGCAGCAAATTGGAAGTAGTACGCCTGGAGCACCGGAGAACATCATCTTTCATCGATGGGTCATCAATTTGAGTACCGCAGTTCAGAAATTGACAACAGCATGCGTGATGTTTACATGGTTGGCACCTTGCATGCATGCAGCAACACACCTGGAGTGCAGATTTTCTCTTCCCGGCCAAACATTTCTTCCAAAATTAAAAATTCCTGAATTATAAATGAACCGAGTGTGTGCTGTGCTTTCCATGTTTATTTTTGGAATAAAATTAAGCACTTGATTTAGGATCCTTCACAGAGCCCTCATAAGCGAGGAACATGCCATAACTTATTTATAATATCGTTGTGCGTTTTTAGCGATCCAGGAATGATTATTAAATCACTGACACAAATCACTCGAGTTGAATGTGGGATTTTGGAAAGAAATGTGGCGAATAAAATCCCCCATTAATCCAGTCACCTTCAAAAGAAAACACTTGACTGCTTTCCAAAGATGACTGATGCATCTTCATCAATTTAAACCTCGAAGCTAAAAAAAAACACCACGAAGATTGAATATATCGCAACATACTCACTGTACAAAGAGGCCCGATGTCTGACAATCTGTGCTACTGTTTACGGATGCTACTCAGGGTTCTGCCAGATGTTTCCAGAGCGTGTGAGCTCAACTTGCTTGTTATCCTCCCTAATTCTGCATTGATAATGGCAAAATAGTGTGCAATTCGATAAGGACAAAAGTAAAAACTGTAACATCTGCAATTCAAGCTTGCTGCCAATTAAGTTGGAGTAGTAATCAAACTGCATGTGTGTCCTGGTTAGATCAGTCATTAATATCTGCCCGGGACTACATTCAATGTAAATATGTATTGCAGTGTAATCTCAGTGTTGCAAATAGCTGTTATTATAGATTACTAAATGTAATGTACAGTTTCCCCAGGTTCCAGTAAGACTGCAAGTAGCAGAGAAAGAAACCATTTGGCCCATTTAACATATGATACCTCCTTAAAAGAGCTAGCATCTCTCTCCTTTCCTGATATCCTTCTAAATTTTCCGACTTCAAATATTGAGCCTACTTGCTTTTTAAAAGGTCTTATAGATTTTACTTCCGCCATCACTTATGGTGGGGCATACTATTTTCCAACAATTTAAATTTCTTCTTATACTCTCTGGTTACCGACTGACCAACCAATGGAATTTTTTCCCTCAGCTTACCTAATCAAATTAATTAGCATTTTCAACACCTCTATCAAATTTTCTTTTATCGAATGAAAAGAAGCCCACTCTCTTGCTCATGTACGCTTATAAATTACTTCCCTCATCCCTTTTACATCTCAGTGACATGCCTTTGCAGTCTCTCGGTGATATCCTTCCTGAATATTTTAACTGTGACCTAACCGGTGATTTGTATCGGTCTAAAACCGAGATGAGGAAGAATTTCTTCAGCCAGAGGGTGGTGAATCTGTGGAACTCTTTGCCGCAGAAGGCTGTGGAGGCCAAATCACGGAGTGTCTTTAAGACAGATATAGATAGGTTCTTGATTAATAAGGGGATCAGGGGTTATGGGATGAAGGCAGGAGAATGGGGACAAGAAACATATCAGCCATGATTGAATGGCAGACTCGATAGGCCGAATGGCCTAATTCTGCTCCTTTAATCTAATAATAATCTTTATTGTCATAAGTCGGCTTACATTAACACTGCAATGAAGTTATTGCGAAAAGCCCCTTGTCGCCACTTTCCAGCGCTTGTTCGAGTACACGGAGGGAGAATTCAGAATATCCAAATTACCTAACAGCACGTCTTTCGGGACTTGTGGGAGGAAACCGTACCACTCAGAGGAAATCCACGCAGAGATGGGGAGAACGTGTAGACTCCGCACAGACAGTGACACAAGCCGGGAATCGAACATGGGATCTTGGTGCTATGAAGCAATAATGCTAAACACTGTGCTACTGTGCTGCCTGATGATCTTATGGTCTTATGATTGCTTTGATTTGTGCACTCGCCCTTGCATCCCAGATGTTCATTTTGTCCTGTTTTGCTGTTTATTCATCTTGTTATCTCATTTGTACAGGCTTGCGAATCTGACGCTCAAAGTCTTTCTGTTCCTCCAAATCTTTTAAAGTTTCACGTTTGTTGTATGTGTCCTCCCCTTAGTCTCCAAGCCAAGTTGTAACACTTCAGCTTTGCACATGACAAATTTGCAATTTTGTCTACATCCCCCAAAGGCACATTATTCTTCACAGTTAACTGCATTTGCCATTTGTTGTTAACACTAAGTTTTCAATATAGTATATGTATATGTTGAGAAGAACAATCGTTCTGAAATTGATAAAATCAAATTACTGCGGATGTTGGAATCTGAAACAAAACCAGAAAATGCTGGACAATCTACGCAGGTCTGGCAGTATCTGTGGAGAAAGAAGGGAGCTAATGTTTCAAGTCTGGATGACTCTTTGTCAAAGTCCTAAAACTGATCCCTAGTGAACACTATGGGCTGGATTCACCGTTTTTGAACATAAGTGCGGAGGATCTGTGGCGTTTTACATCAAACAAATCAGCGGCGCACCCTCACTGATCGTGCGACCGGTGAGGGGCTTGCAGCCGCGCAGCGTAAAACTCCCGGATCCCACAATACAAACGGTTGGAGAATGGCTGGGTCCATGGCCGCGTATGTGCACGGTGACAACCTGCAGCGCTCGCGCCGTAAAACATGGCGCTGGCTGTGCGCAGACCTGACCTGCCAGATAGTGCCCCCCTCGCCACCCCCTACCAGTCCCCCAAGCCCTCGTGGAATTCCATCCCACCCCAGCCAGCACCACGGCTCCCGCCCAGCTGTGGCGGCGCCGGACACAGTCCGCAGCTGCCACGCCGGGTTCCTAACCTCTGAGACCACACGTCAACAGCGCCGGCAGGAACTCAGGGGCGGAGCATCAGGGGAGTGTCTTCAGGTGACACGCTAAGGCCGTCCCAACAGCATGCAGCACGTGACGCAATGATGCCCTTTCAGAGGGAGTGGAGTGTGGTAGTCTGTGTAGAGGTATTACGGTACCTAGTAATGCTGGAACACCATTGGTAGATATTGTATGTTTCCCATTGGTCAAGCTGTATGGTAGCTCCACCCTGCAAGGCGGGGTATAAGAGCCCGTGCCGCCTCAGCAGACTTCTTTCTGTACCTGAGCTGATGGGGGAACCATCTAGCTTATTAAAGCCTTCAGTTGGACTACAACCTCGCTTTAGTAGTCATTGATCGTGCATCAATTTAATAAGCTAGTATTAAAAGGATGGAGCTCCGAATCAAGCCGGAGTGTCTGCAACTCAGCCCCCATGCAACAAACTCAGCAGCAACCTTCAAGCACCGGGTGGCGTGTTTTAACGGATATCTCGGAACGGCCGAAAACACACCCACGGTAGAACAGAAATTGCAAGTCCTGCACTCAAGGGTGAGCCCAGAAATTTACACCCTCATCGAGGGCGCGGACAACTTCGATGTAGCAATGGAGCTGCTAAAAAGACATTATATTTGCCCGGTAAACCATGTCTACACCCGACATCTGCTAGCGACGAGACAACAAATCCCTGGGGAATCGCTGGAAGAATTCTACCATGCGCTCCTGGTGTTGGGGTGAAACTGCAGCTGCCCGCAAGTTTCGGCGAGTGACCACACAGAACCTTTGATCCGGGACGCTTTCGTTGCAGGTATGCTGTCCTCCCAAATCCGCCAGCGAATGCTGGAGAAAGACACCCTAGGCCTCAAGGAGGCACGGGCCCTTGCCGGCTCCCTGGATGTGTCCTCCCGAAACGCTCGCGCTTATGTCCCCGACCGCACGGCAGCCCCCTGGGCAGGGTGGAACCCCCCCCCCCCCCCCCGCGGCCGACCCCGAGACATCTCCCATCCCCCCACAAGCTTGTGCTGCAAGTCGGCCTGGCAACCCCGGTGGGCCCCGCTGCTATTTTTGCGGGCAGGCCAAGCACCCCCAGCAGGGCTGTCCGGCCCATGCATCCATCTGCAAGGGATGCGGTAAAAAGGGCGACTTCGTGACGGTCCGCAGTCGCTGTGGTCTACGGTGGCGAATGCGGACCGCCACCACAATCCTCTCTACGGTGCGGCCTTCGGGCGCCGCCATCTTCCTCCTCCAGGGCCATGTGCGGCCTCCGGGCGCCGCCATCTTGTCCCGCAGACGCCACGTGCGATGGATGGGCGCCGCCATTTTGTGCACCCCAGCCATGTGCGACCAATGGGCGCCGCCATCTTGGATGGACTCCCAGGACCCCAGCTCGGCTGACCACACACCGCCCGAAGAGAACATTCAACTGCTGCCGCGATTAGCCTCGGTGACCCTGGACCAGTCCCGGCCTCGAACACTCTCAACTGCTACAACAACGGTACTAATCAACAGGCACGAGACGTCCTGCTTAATCGACTCTGGGAGCACGGAGAGCTTCATACACCCTGATACGGTAAGGCGCTGTTCTCTCCCCGTCCACCCCATTAATCAAAAGATCTCCCTGGCCTCCGGTTCCCACTCAGTAGAGATAAAGGGGTTTTGTGTAGCAAACCTCACGGTCCAGGGAAGGGTGTTTAAAAATTACCGGCTCTACGTCCTTCCCCACCTCTGCGCGGCCACACTCCTAGGTTTAGACTTCCAGTGTAACCTCCAAAGTCTGACCTTCAAATTTGGTGGCCCTATACCCCCCCTCACTGTCTGCGGCCTCGCGACCCTTAAGATCGATCCGCCTTCCCTGTTTGCGAACCTCACCCCGGATTGCAAACCCGTCGCCACCAGGAGCAGACAGTACAGTGCCCAGGATCGGATCTTTATTAGGTCAGAGGTTCAACGGCTACTGAGGGAAGGAGTCATTGAAGCTAGCAACAGTCCCTGGAGAGCTCAAGTAGTGGTGGTAAAGACTGGGGAGAAGCATAGGATGGTCATCGACTACAGTCAGACCATCAACAGGTTTACACAGCTGGATGCGTACCCTCTCCCCCGCATATCTGACCTGGTAAACAGGATCGCGCAGTACAAGGTCTTCTCCACGGTGGATCTTAAGTCCGCCTAACCCCAGCTCCCCATCCGCACTAGTGACCGCAAGTACACTGCCTTCGAGGCAGATGGGCGGCTCTGCCACTTCTTAAGGGTTCCCTTCGGTGTCACTAACGGGGTCTCGGTCTTCCAGCGCGAGGTGGACTGAATGATTGACTGGTGCGGTTTACGGGCAACATTCCCGCATCTCAATAATGTCACCATCTGCGGCCACGACCAGCAGAAACACGACACCAACCTCCAAAAATTCCTCCAGACCGCAAAGATCCTTAACCTTACGTATAACAAGGATAAATGCGTGTTTAGCACCGACCACCTAGCCATCCTCGGCTACATAGTGCAAATGGAGTTATAGGCCCCGACCCTGAACGCATGCGCCCCCTTATGGAGTTCCCACTCCCTCACTACTCCAAGGCCCTGAAGTGCTGCCTAGGCTTTTTTTCTTACTATGCTCAGTGGGTCCACAACTATGCAGACAAGGCCCGTCCCCTGATCCAATCCACAGTTTTCCCCAGTCGATAGAGGCCCGCCAGGCCTTCAGCCACATCAAAGCAGACATTGCAAAAGCCACGATGCCGCCATCGACGAGTCCCTCCCCTTCCAGGTCGATAGTAACGTGTCCGACGTAGCTCTGGCGGCCACCCTCAACCAAGCGGGCAGACCCGTGGCCTTTTTCTCCCGGACCCTCCATGCTTCCGAAATCCGCTACTCCTCAGTGGAAAAGGAGGCCCAGGCCATAGTAGAAGCTGTGCGACATTGGAGGCATTACCTGGCCAGCAGGAGATTCACTCTCCTCACTGACCAACGGTCGGTCGCCTTCATGTTCGATAATGCACAGTGGGGCAAGATAAAAAAACGATAAGATTTTACGGTGGAGGATCGAACTCTCCACCTATAACTACGAGATCTTGTATCGTCCCGGGAAGGTAAACGAGCCCCCTGATGCCCTGTCCCGCGGAACATGTGCCAACGCACAAGTGGACCGCCTTCGAGCCCTCCACGAGGACCTCTGCCACCCGGGAGTCATTCGCCCCTTCCACTTTATCAAGACCCGCAACCTGCCCTACTCCATCGAGGAGGTCAGGACAGCCACAAGGAATTGCCAAATCTGCGCGGAGTGCAAACCGCACTACTACAGGCCAGAGAAAGCGCACCTAATAAAGGCTTCCCGTCCCTTTGAACGCCTCAGTATAGACTTCAAAGGCCCCTCCTCTCCACTGACCGCAAGACGTACTTCCTGAACGTGATTGACGAGTACTCCCGCTTCCCATTCGCCATTCCCTGCCCCGACATGACCACAACCACCGTCATCAAGGCCCTCCATAGCATCTTTGCACTGTTCGGGTTCCCCGCTTACATACATAGTGATAGGGGGTCCTCCTTTATGAGCGACGAACTGCGTCAATTCCTGCTCAGCAAGGGCATTGCCTCGAACAGGAAGACCAGGTGGTAACGGACAGGTAGAGAGGGAGAATAGATCGGTCTGGAAGACCATCCTACTGGCAGGTAGAGAGGGAGAACGGAACGGTCTGGAAGACCATCCTACTGGTCCTACGGTCCAGGAATCTCCCAGTCTCCTGCTGGCAGGAAGTCCTCCCGGATGCCCTCCACTCCATCCGGTCACTGCTTTGTACCACGACCAACCAAACACCTCATGAATGTCTCCTTGTCTTCCCCAGGAAGTCCTCCTCTGAGACCTCACACCCGACCTGGCTGGCAGCTCGGGGACCCATCCTGCTCCGAAAACACGTGCGGGCGCACATGTCGGACCCGTTGGTCGAGAGGGTCCATCTTCTCCACACTATCCCCCAGTACGCCTATATGGCGTACCCCGATGGCCGACACGATATTGTCTCCCTACGAGACCTGGCGCCCGCCGGATCCCCAAGCACACCCGAGCCACCGTCCCACCCTCCCTCCCACCAGTGCACCTTACAGCCGCCCGCTTCCCAGGAGGATCGGTTCTTCCGCTGGCCCCATCTAGGCCCCCCCCGCCCACCGACGCACCCCGCAGACGCTCCCTTCCCAGGTCAATTGGCTTCCCCGCCAACGCCGTCTAGGGGTGTTGAAGCTGCCACAGAGATCGAGGCCACACTCCCGGAGTCACAGACGCCCGAGCATCCACCGGCGTCACCACCAAATCTTCGACGATCACAGAGGATGACCAGGGCCCCCGATCGGCTGATTGCTTCATTTTAAAGTGCATATAGTTAATTGTGAAATTGTAAATAGTTACAACAATAAGACAAAACGCTGTACGGAGGTATTACGGTACCTCCATAACTATAGCTTCTACCACGTTACCATGTTGTAATACCAAGCCACCACCCCCGCTGGACTTTTTTTAAAAAAGGGGGTGAATGTGGTAGTCTGTGTAGAGGTATTACGGTACCTAGTAATGCTGGAACACCATTGGTAGATATTGTATGTTTCCCATTGGTCAAGCTGTATGGTAGCTCCGCCCTGCAAGGCGGGGTATAAGAGCCCGTGCCGCCCCAGCAGCCTTCTTTCTGTACCTGAGCTGCTGGGGGAAACATCTAGCTTATGAAAACCTTCAGTTGGTCTACAACCTCACTTTAGTAGTCATTGATCGTGCATCACGGAGCATACAAAACCTGCGTCAAAAAGGCGCTGCCCCCGATTTGAGCGCCAACAGGGATTCTCCACCCCAATGCCGATTACGAATTCGGCGTCGGGGAATGGTGAATCCCGCCCTATGTTTTTGTTTTACCAACAGTATTTTAAGTAGCACCTTTTCATATTTCATTTGAATATCCATGTACATCTACTGCATTTCTTTGATTAATGCACATCATTATTTCTCCAAAGAATAAAGTATGTCCAGCACAACATGCCTTTTACAAATCTGTGCTGAATTCTTATTAATCTGTGTCATTATTAGTGGACCTTAATTTCATCCCCTATTAACAGCTATCAATGCTAGACTAACTGCACCCGTTAATTCTTTCCCCCATTTTGCACAGAGGCACACTGTTGTCAATCCTACAGCCCTCTGGCACAACCTCCATATTTAAGGAATTGTCAAAGGTTGTTGTGGCTACAACACCTGTTGGTTCCTTACAGACTTCCCGCGTATCAGAGAATGCAACACATCAGGATAGGAATGGCAGCAGGCAGTCTGCTCCACCATGTGGATGTACAGGAACATTTCACTCGCAAGCAAGGCCTGACTAAAGACCCTGATGTCATCGGCCTACATTGCATTTCCACGCAACAGATGCCGAATAATTTTTTTTAAAAGTTGCAAGCAGTGTACAGATGAGACTAATAAAATTTTGATTGGCCTATCAGACAAATTCCCTAATTAAACTAGAATGTTGCATGTGCGAGTGCCAAAGACATGAATGTTGGAAAAATTAGTAATAAGTGGTTTAATTAGTCTGTCAAATGTTTATAAAAGCTGGTTTTACTTATTCTAACTCTGCTGTATTGTTAAGTGGATGTGTGAGGACTAACCTATGCTAAATCTTTGATGAACTAGTTTCTGTTTTATATTGCACGACTGCCTGGTTAGCTCCACACAGGGATTGCTACATTTCAAAAGAAGACCTTCAAAAGCGCAGTCTGAAAACAACCCAATACATAACAGCAAGACATCTACCATGTCAGAGGTTGAGGGTCACACAGTAAACCAGTGTGTGGTCTGTTTAGTTCACAATTTGTTTGCTTACTTGAATGACTTCATATTCCTCCAGGCATCCAGTCACAAACAATACGACATTTTCCTTTCCCAGAAAAATAAAATTACAATAATTCTGAAGGAATGATAATGTTTAAGTAAATAACCATTGTAATGTTTTGAATTTTGCCTCAGATTAATTCGTTAGATGTTCCTTCAAAGTCTGGTGATTTGTCATTAATGTTGAATAACCGTTTGGCTGTGGGTGGAGATTACGTAGATAGATAAATACAATAGGCACTCTATAGTATTGCTCTAGGGAGTTGGATAAAAGAAAGTGAGTGGACATGGCAGCATATATTACTGTGAGAGGATTTTATGTAATGCCCCATTTGGCTCTCTTGGGCTTGGTTCTCAAAGCGGAGAGTCCCGTCCACCAGCTGCACCAGAAGCAGGTATGTCCAATGTCAATGCTCGCGACCAGACGGACGACCTTAGCTGTTCTCCTGCACCTCTTCGAACCCAACAACCTCAGATCCGAACAACGGCCATTGTTCCTCTGACTGAGTGGACACCCGAAGCTAAGTATAGGCGTTAGCATTAGAGATAGTTTAGTTTGTAGTACTTTGTGCATGTGTAGATATTACTGTGTGTGTAAATAAATAGTATTGACAATACACTAACTGGTGTATTGGCTCTTTGATCAGTATTCGGGTTTGAACGTTGTGGCGGTATCGAGAGATACCTGGCGACTCTAAGGCAAACATAATTAGGATTAAGGAAGGCGACCATATTGACCGCCATATTCATAACCAGAGAAACAGAGCAACATTACTGGCGACATCTGACGGGACTCGACCTAGAAGTGGCCTAGTCACTCCGAGAGAACCCAAGATTTGAATTAGAATCCAATTGGAAATAGAAAAACCACAAGTCTAAGACCAATACTGATCAAACCACCAAGATTTGGAAGTGTGTTGTTTGCATGCATACTAACAGGGATATAAGGTAAACCTGAGCGATTTTGTTGCGTAAAACTGTCGGGAGTTTTGTAGGCCGGAAATTAGCATAAGCCGTACCTGTGTTTCCATCACCACTTTATCACCCCCTGTTCCAAATTCTGTAGAGACCCCAGAGATAGCGATAGAAATGGCAATGAAGGCAATGGAACGCCTTATGAACCCCCAAGAATTCGAGGTCGCAGCGACCAGTAGAGTAGGACAGTGTCCCGTATGGCAAGAGGAGATCAGAAAATACCTCAAAGGGAAAGGATGGCCCCTTTGGAGCGAATTCTGCGCGAATGACGAAACAGGTCCCGGAAGTATAGGGCATACTTGGTGGGAGAACCTGACAGAGATCCATAGGAAGAGCTTAGGGAAAGCTTGCAAGCCGATGGCAATCGTGTCCTGCTTGGCACAATTGCGAGGCACAGAGGAGGTCATGATGACACTCCGTAGAGAGATTGAGGAGAGAGACAAGAATAGTGAAGGGGACGTGAGTGAATATGAGAAAGAGAAGAGGGAACTGAGAGAGCAGTTAGCGGCGAGGGACAAGGAGATGGCTGATGCCAAGCGGGCACACCAATCTTGTCTTGCCCATTTAAGCAGCTTTCAGTCACAATACGACAAAGCCTACCAAGACACGCAATGCATGGTGTTGGTAAGGGAAGAAACGGAACAACAAGTTGAGCAGTTACAGAAACAATGTAACGATCTAAAAGCAGCCCTACGAGCACTCCACACTTCCACGAAGGAACAAAGGCAGAGCTCGGTAGACCACGCAAAGTGCCAGAAGCAAATTGCAGAACTGCAATCTCTGCTTTCTGTCCAAAATGGGTTCCAGATCACGTTTGGATCCCAATTAGACCAAAAAAGTGGCCCCGACTGACAGGAGTTAAATGAGACTGCCCACAGATATGTACATGGCACATGTACACAGGACAAGCCACAAAAGAGAAAAGCACCCCAACCCCCGACTGCACAGGCAGAACACAACCCTATGAACCCTGTCACCACACAGCGCAGGGCCACAGTGGAAGGAGACCCAGATTTTCTATACACCACCTCATTAACCGTCACTCAATTAAGGGACACGTGCGACAAGATTACACCGTTCCTACCCACAACGGACCCCCACCATTACTTTGCAAGAGTAAAACAACAGGCGACCATGAACAGCCTGGATTAAAAGGAGCAAGTGAAGCTCACAGTTTTAAGCCTCGACCCTTCAGTCGTGGCAGCCCTTCCCGACCCACAGAATGTAGGAGGAGGCACCCTCCAAAAAATGCACACCGCGATCCTAGATGCGATCGGCTTTAACAAAGGAGACCCCGTAGAAGGCCTAAACAAGTGGAGGCAAAAGTAGACAGAGCACCCCACAGCGTTTGCTGGATGCATGTGGATACATTTCACAGCGGTGTTTGGAGAGTTAGTCTGCGCCCATTTGATCCCAGACAATATGGCCAAATGGACCCACATCCTAGTCTCTCATGCGACAGAGGCAGGACAGAGAGCTTGCGCAAATTACGACCCCTCAGACGAGGCCCACAACGAGAAATAGGTTTTGAAAAGATTGTCCCGCACTTGGGAACAGTCTATCGAAGGTAAAACAGCTTATGGCAAAGCAGAGGAAGAGCAAGCAGATGCGAACATGCATCCTGTTAGGACGCACCAGAACCCTGCATGGGTAAACGAGGGAAGAAACAGCCCACAGCAGACTAAATCCCAGGAGTGTTATAATTGCGGCCAACTCGGACACTGTGCATGAGAGCACAATGCGCCCCAGAAACAGCAGAGAAACCAGCAGACAGGCACCCTAAATAAGAATAGGGCAAAGCCAATTCACAGTGTTAGCGCCCGTTCTGATAACGCAGATATGAATGCACCGACTGACGGTGTTCGGGCTCCCCAACTTGGGACAAGTCCGGTAGACCGGTAGTGGCAGGCACAGTCCGGGGACACCCCGTAGAATTTCTTTGGGACACAGGAGGGTCCCGCACCACGCTCAACTCCTCCACGATGTTTCAACGAGACACGTGGCCCACTACAGACACCATTACACTCAGCGGTTTTACAGGGCATTTGCAGCAGGGACACATCACAGCCCCTGTAGCAATCCAGATAGGGAACATTAAAACTAAACACCACGTAGTTCTGGTCGATCTACCCCAAACAGCCGAACACATTTTAGGCATTGATTTTATGAGCTCCCACAATCTATCATTCGATCCAGTAAATAAATGTGTATGGAGAATGGCAAAGGCAGCAGGAGCCCCCGCCACGCTCACAGTTGGAGACTATGAAAATAAAATTAGCGCAGTAGGAGACTTCTGGTTCGACCCTCGAGCCATTAGTCAGAATAAAGAAGTTAGGGAACTCCTGCAGTGACACAAAGCAGCATTTGCACAGCACAAGCACGACTGTGGCAAGATCGCTGGCTTGGTGAACATTACAGGTCCCGACACCCGACCCCCGACCCCAGACCCCAAAAGCAGTACAGTTTTCCCCCAAGAAGCAGAGAGAGAAATCTCAAAAGTTATGCAGAGTCTGCTTGATTAAGGTGTACTTCGATCAGTAGCCTCCATGAACAATGCCCCAATTTGGCCCATCAGGAAACCCGATGGATCATGGCGACTGACCATTGATTATCGGGAACTGAACAAAGTAACCCCAGTAGCTGCCCCCACCGTAGCCGCGAGTCCCGAGTCCATGCTCAAACAGGGACTACAGTCAAAAAGAAATTCCGGTTTTGGACATTAGCAATGGCTTTTGGTCCATTCCATTGGATAAAGTGTGCCAATACAAATTTGCTTTCACATTCCAGGGACAGCAATATATGTGGACGTGCCTTCCACAAGGCTTCCACAATTCCCCCTCCATTTTCCACCGACAGCTGGCAAATGGTTTAGCAAACTTTTCCCGACCCGATTGTCTGGTCCAATATGTAGATGATTTGCTTTTACAGACGGACACAAAGGGAGAGCACATTTCGCTTCTCGCCGAACTATTAGGACTCCTTCAACAAATTGGCTGTAAAGTGAACCCCAAAAAGGCCCAGATTTTACAGGAAAAAGTGATTTACTTGGGAACAGTAATCACACATGGCAAACGCGAGGTCGAGCAGAAACGAATCGACTCGATCGTCAAATTACCCCTGCCCCATAACGTCACAGCCCTCCTCTCATTTCTAGGACTGGGTGGCTACTGTAGAAACCACATCGACGGTTTTGCCACAAAGGCAGCGCCCCTATATGAACTTCTGAAGAAGCAGGCACCTTGGAATGGCTTCCACAGCACACAGATGCCGTGGATGCTTTAAAAAGAGCCCGCAGCACAGCCCCCGCATTACAGGTCGCCGAATTTGAACGTTAAACTTTGCAGGTTACACTGGAAGTCCAGTCCCAGGAGTGTGGCAGCGAAGAGATGGGGGAGGACGTAGAGTCGGAAGTTGTTGAACTCCATGCCCTGGACCGTGAGGTTGGTTATGCAGTACCCCCGGATCTCCACAGAGTGGGACCCAGAGGCCAGGGAGATCTTTTGCTTAATCGGGTGTACATCGAGGGAGCAGTGTCTTACCGTATTGGGATGGATGAAGCTCTCCGTGCTCCCAGAGTCGATCAAGCAGGATGTCTTGTGCCCGTTGATGAGTACCAACGTCGTAGCGGTTGAAAGCGTTCGGGGCCGAGACTGGTCCAGTGCCACTGAGGCAAGTTGTGGCAGAAGCTGAGAGATCTCGTCGGGTGATACACGACCACCTGAGTCCGGGTCCTGAGATGTCATCCAAGATGGCTGCCCCCATGAATCGCACATGGCTGGCTGGGAGATCTCATCAGGCGATACATGGCCAGCCGAGTCAGGGTCCTGAGACGTCATCCAAGATGGCTGACCCCATGAATCGCACATGGCCTTTGAGGAGAGGAATGGCAGCGGGCCCGGTTCGCCTGTAGAGACAGCGGTGGCCTCCCGGACCTGGCATCCTGCGACGAGGTGCCCTTCTTCCCGCAGCCCTTGCAGATTGCGGATCATGCCAGGCAGCATTGCCGGGGGTGTTTGTTTTGCCCGCAAAAATATCATCGACCCTCCCCCCCCCCCGCCGCCCCCACCGCAGTTTCATGGCTGCCGCACTGCACAAGCTTGTGGGGAATTTAGGGATGCTTTGGAATCGGCCGCGGGTGGGGTCCACCCTGTCCATGCGGGTACCGTGCGGTCGGGAACGTAGGCCTTGGCATTGCGGAAGGCTACATCCAGGGAGTGCGCAAGTTTCCGTGCCTCTTTAAGCCCGAGCGTGTCATTTTCCAGCAGTCGCTGGCGGATTTTAGAGGACAGCATGCCTGCAACAAACACATCCCGTATTAAGAGTTTGGTGTGGTCATTGGCTGTGACTTGTGGCCAGTTACAGTTTCTACCTAACACTAACAACGCGCGGTAAAAATCGTCCAGTGATTCCCCTGGGATCTGCCGTCTGGTAGCTAAAAGATGCCGAGCGTATACCTGATTCACAGTGCGGACGTAGTGCTCTTTTAACAAAGTCATTGCGTCCTCGAAATCGTCCACGTCTTCGATAAGCATGTAGATTTCTGGGCTCACCCTTGAGTGGAGGACTTGCATTTTCTGTTCCTCCATGGGGGTAGTCGGGGCCGTCCTGATGTACCCGTTGAAACATGCCAGCCAATGTTTAAAAGGTGCTGCTGCATGTGCCGCATGGATTGGATTGGATTGGATTTGTTTATTGTCACGTGTACCGAGGTACAGTGAAAAGTATTTTTCTGCGGGAAAGCTCAACAGATCATTAAGTACATGAAAAGAAAAGGGAATAAAAGAAAATACATAATAGGGCAACACAACATATACAATGTAACTACATAAGCACTGGCATCGGATGAAGCATACAGGGTGTAGTGTTAATGAAATCAATCCATAAGAGGGTCATTTAGGAGTCTGGTGATAGTGGGGAAGAAGCTGTTTTTGAGTCTGTTCGTGCGTGTTCTCAGACTTCTGTATCTCCTGCCTGATGGAAGAAGTTGGAAGAGTGAGTAAGCCGGGTGGGAGGGATCTTTGATTATCCTGCCCGCTTTCCCCAGGCAGCAGGAGGTGTAGATGGAGTCAATGGATGGGAGGCAGGTTCGTGTGATGGACTGGGCGGTGTTCACGACTCTCTGAAGTTTCTTGTGGTCCTGGGCCGAGCAGTTGCCATACCAGGCTGTGATGCAGCCTGATAGGATGCTTTCTATGGTGCATCTGTAAAAGTTGGTAAGAGTCAATGTGGACATGCCGAATTTCCTTAGTTTCCTGAGGAAATAGTGGCGCTGTTGTGCTTTCTTGGTGGTAGCGTCGACATGGGCGGACCAGGACAGATTTTTGGAGATGTGCACCCCTAGGAATTTGAAACTGCTAACCATCACCACCTCGGCCCCGTTGATGCTGACAGGGGTGTGTACAGTACTTTGCTTCCTGAAGTCAATTACCAGCTCTTTAGTTTTGCTGGCATTGAGGGAGAGATTGTTGTCGCGACACCACTCCACTAGGTTCTCTATCTCCCGCCTGTATTCGGACTCATCGTTATTCGAGATCCGGCCCACTATGGTCGTATCATCAGCAAACTTGTAGATGGAGTTGGAACCAAGTTTTGCCACGCAGTCGTGTGTGTACAGGGAGTAGAGTAGGGGGCTAAGTACGCAGCCTTGCGGGGCGCCGGTGTTGAGGACTATTGTGGAGGAGGTGTTGTTGTTCATTCTTGCTGATTGTGGTCTGTTGGTCAGAAAATCGAGGATCCAGTTGCAGAGTGAGGAGCCAAGTCCTAGGTTTTGGAGCTTTGATATGAGCTTGGCTGGGATTATGGTGTTGAAGGCGGAGCTGTAGTCAATAAATAAGAGTCTAATGTAGGAGTCCTTGTTTTCGAGATGCTCTAGGGATGAGTGTAGGGCCAGGGAAATGGTGTCTGATGTGGACCGGTTGCAGCGGTATGCGAATTGCAGTGGATCAAGGCGTTCTGGGTGAATGGAGGTGATGCGCTTCATGATCAACCTCTCGAAGCGCTTCATTACGATGTGAAGTCAGGGCCACTGGTCGCTAGTCATTGAGGCACGTTGCCTGGTTCTTCTTTGGTACCGGTATGATGGTGGTCTTCTTGAAGCAGGTGGGGACCTCGGAATGGAGTAGGGACAGGTTAAAGATGTCCGTGAATACCTCTGCCAGCTGGTCCGCGCATGCTCTGAGTGCACGACCAGGGATCCCGTCTGGGCCCGTCGCCTTCCGAGGGTTCACTTTCAGGAAGGCCAATCTGACTTCGGAAGCTGTGATGGTGGGTATGGGTGAATTATGGGCTGCTGGGGCACTCGACAGCGGATTGTTGGTTACCTGCTCGAACCGAGCATAAAATGCATTGAGTTCATCGGGGAGGGGTGCGCTGCTGCCAGAGATACTGTTCGGCTTCGCTTTGTAGCCCGTTATGTTGTTTAGTCCTTGCCACAACCGCAGAGAGTCTGTCTGTGACTCTAGCTTGGTTTGATATTCTCTCTTGGCATTCCTGATGGCTTTGCGGAGGCCGTACCTGGATTTTTTGTGTAGGTCAGGGTCGTCTGCCTTGAACGCCTCAGATCTGTCCTTCATCAGAGAGTCAATCTCACGATTGAGCCATGGTTTCCGGTTGGGGAACGCAAGTACTGCTTTCTTTGGCACGCAGTCGTCCACACATTTGCTGATGAAGTCTGTGACGGTGGTGGCATTCTCATTTAAGTTGGTCGCTGAGTTCTTAAATATGGACCAGTCCACTGTCTCTAAGCAGTCACGTAAGAGCTCTTCTGTCTCCTCGGACCAGCACTGCACAACCTTCTTAGCTGGATTCTCCCGCTTGAGTTTCTGCTTGTATGCCAGGAGAAGGAGCACCGTCTTATGGTCTGATTTCCCAAAGTGCGGTCTGGGGATGGAACGGTAGGCGCCCTTAATTTTTGAGTAGCAGTGGTCAAGAGTGTTGTCGCCCCTGGTGGGAAAGGAGATGTGCTGGTGGAATTTTGGCAGTGCACTCTTGAGGTTGGCCTTGTTGAAGTCTCCGGCCACGATGAACAAGCTGAAGTGAACTCACATGGAAGATAATATGGGCGGCATTTCACGGTCAGGTATTCCAGGTCTGGGGAGCAGTAGGTCGCCAGAGTCGCCACATCCAAGCACGATGAGTAGTTGATGAGGAGGCAAACCCCTCCACCCTTAGCTTTGCCTGATGATGCCGTGCAGTCCGCCCGGTGAATTGAGAAGCCTTTAGGTTGTATGGCACAGTCCGGTGAGGCGGGGGTGAGCCATCTCTCTGTGAAACAGAGCACACAGCAGTCTCTTCCTTCCCTCTGAGAGGTAAGTCTGGCGTTAAGTTCATCCAGCTTGTTTTCGATCGCTTGGATGTTTGCCAGGAGTATGCTGGGGAGAGGGGTCTTGAAACCGTGATGCTTCAGTCTAACCTGCAGACCGCCGCGTTTTCCTCGCTTCCTCGGTCGGCGGCTGCTGCTGGATGATTCTGGGATCCGATAGCCGATGTCGTCTCTTGTGGTGGTTGCATCTGGCAGGGTCCAGGGCGCTGGCGGGGACCAGGGTGCTGTTTACGTATCTGGGGTCGCGTCTGGCAGGGTCCCGGGCACTGGTTGAGGTAGAGGGATTGCTAGGGGGGCATGTTTGCGATCTGGATGGGTCCCGGCGTTCTGCGGGTGTGGGAATACTTTGCAGCACGTTCGGGTCCTCATGCGCGGCCTCCGCCGTTTCGGGGGTCCTGGGTCGTGGGCAGGGGCATCCTGAGGCAGGTTGGGCTTGGTCCCGTGGTCTCTTCGTTCCCTGGGCGCTCCTGGGGTCGGATCTTGAAGTAGGCCCGGTCGAGCCGCCACGTGGGTTTTTTTTCTTCCATCACCAGGTAGGTCGGGTCGCTGGGCGGGCCTCTCCGGGTCGGGTCGCTGGGCGGGTCTCTGGGGGTCGCGTTGGGCCGGGTCTTGCCGTCGGGGGTCAGGTCGGGAGCTCCGGGGACTGTGCAAGGCGATCCGGGGGCTGGCGTTGGTAGTTAGGCCGGGTTTGGTGCTCCGAGGTCCGGATCAGCTCCAAATCGAGGTCGGGGCTTCACTTCCGGTATGGGCCCGATCTTCTTCCAGGTCGCGGAGGTCAGGTCGGGTCGGGTCAAAAGGTCTCCAAGGGCCTCGGAGGATGTTCAAGCCTTTATTCTTGGGCATGGGGGTTGATATGTAGTCACTCTGGCTTGATGCGGAGAGCAGCCATTCTTCAATTTTGTTCATTAAATTGATGCACGATCAATCACTACTGAAGCGAGATTGTAGTCCAATTGAAGGCTTTAATGAACAAGTAGTTACCCCAGCAGCTCCGGTACAGAACGACTGCTGTGGATGAAACACAGACTCTTATGCTCCACCTGCTGGGCGGAACCAGCAGGCAGGTTCTACCACTCATACTACAGTATAAGGTACATCCCACCTAGGTACCGCGATATCCGTAATATAGCCTACCACACATGTTAAGTGGTGTTTGTTCATTTAAAGTTTCCATGGTCCCACACCACCACTCTTTTAATGCCCACTGGCAGTTAAAGGAACACGTTTGTCCACAGACAACCGATCATAGCTACTCTTCTGCTTTGAAGGTAGAAGATAGCAACAATAGGCAACCCCCACGATGATCACAATTTCTTACCGTTCTTGCCGGTCGCTCAGGCAGTGGAGTAATGGCACTGGTCCCCGCCCTGCCTGAGGACCCCCATCTGGTCAGCTACGCTCGGGTAGAGCACAAACGGCACTGGTCACCGTCCTACCTGGGGATTCCACCCATTCTTACCCGCCGCGGCCCATACGCACCCCATTTGGAACTCTTAGTTCAAAACTCTTTTGCTTGTTTACGGCGACCCTTAGGTTGCTTTCCATATGCTATTTACATCCTCAAACTGGGATGGTACATTCACCGCATCGGTCACACAGATATGTGAGATGGCTCGCACTGTGTCAGTATTTTTCTTCTCAGCTGTCTTGTCCCAAATATTTGGTTGAAAAAAAAAATGAGGGAGTCACAGATGGTGACCAATTATAATGGTTAATTGGCAATAAAAGGACAGACAGACAGACATATGAGATCTTAAGCAAGATAATAACAGAAATTATGCTTGTGTCCACAGAACTCAGGAACCACAGAAGCCTCAGGAAGATTACGAAAGAAAGAAGAAGAACGTGAAGACAACCATCATAGTCTACATTTGGATCTTCGCGGGATTCCTACAGTTGCGCGCGGACGCGATCCCCATGACCCCTACCATACAGGCCGTGAATGTTTCCCATCCCCGTCATACACTGTACCCAGAGATAGCAACCGATACACCAACCTGGTGTGACAAGTTCATTACTTGGTATCCCTGTCCTATGTTGTAGAAGCACTATTAGTACTTGCAGTACTCTGCAGTGCCGTTCAGACACTAAGGCTCAGGAAGTGGCAGAGGAAAGCCTCCCGCACTCCGGTATACACATTCAGATCCCCTATTTTTGGACTTCAACAAACCCCACACCCTCTTTAAGTGAATTAAAGTGGATCGACCATTTTTTTGTTTGTTTACTTGTTCTAATAAAAATGTAAAACTCTGTGCTTGACTGCCAAGCCAGAGAGAGCTGTGTTGCTGCTACTGTATAGTTTAAAATGTTGTACATGTTTTTCATGATTAAGGATAGTTTAGTTAAGGACAGTTAGAGGTTCCAGTTTTTGCTTATGGGTGCCCGACTTAGGAGGAGAACGAAGAAGATGCAGTAATTTGGTCCTTCACGCTTCGCGTTGAGGATCACAAGGAGGTCACAAGGAGGGAGTGTAGCCACCTGGGATGGCCACTTCCAGAATACAAAATGGATGCCCACAATGAATGTCGGGAACTATGGACAATGTTAGGAAAGCAAGCAGGCACAGAGCCTGTATGCATAGTGGGACTGCAGCTCCCCGACGAGACTGAAACTGTAGGTCTATTAGCATATTGATGGCCCATCTCCGGGAACAAAGGAAAGACACTCAAGCAACCGATACAGCTCCAGACATCCCGGCGCCAGTTCCCCAAACTGAAAGCGCAAACAAAGCAAGGCCAATGGCCACCAAAGACATGCCCAGCCATCAGGGCACCCACCCCTTTATTGGTCAAGATCAATACCAGTGATCAAGAACCGGCCCAATTAATTGGGGCCAAGTTTAAGGCCTGCCCAGAAGCACGCGAAACCCCTCCGGGTATGAGAAGAAACCCCCGAGAGAGAGTCGCTCTCTTGGACTTGGCTCTCAAAGCGGCGAGACCGACCACCAGCTGCACCAGAAGCAAGTAAGTCCAAGGTCAACGCTCGCTACCAGACGGACGACCTTAGCTGTTCTCCTGTACCTCTTCGAACCCAACAACCTTAGATCCAAACAACGGCCATTGTTCCTCTGACTGAGTGGACACCCAAAGCTAAGTATATGCGTTAGCATTAGAGATAGTTTAGTTTGTAGTACTTTGTGCATGTGTAGATATTACTGTGCGTGTAAATAAATAGTATTGACTTTGAACTAACTAACTGGTGTATTTGTTCTTTGATCAGTATTCGGGATTCAATCTTGTGGTGGTATTGAGAGATACCTGGCGACTCTAAGGCAAACATAATTAGGATTAAGGAAGGCGACGATATTGACCGCCATATTCATAACCAGAGAAACAGGGCAACAACACCAGCACTGACTGACGCCACCTTCAAAATGTGGGGGCAGGACGGAGGGACATTTACAGTCAGGGACCTATACATTGACGGCAGGATTGCAACACTGGACGAAATGACAGAGAAATTTCAGCTCACCAGGGGGAACGAGCTAAGGTATCTACAACTCAAAAACTTCCTACGAAAGGAGACAAGGAACTACCCACAACCGCCACGGCAGACATTACTGGGAGAGTTACTGGACGCAAGCATACTAGATAAAGGAAACTGTAGCGACATGTATGACCGACTGGTAGAGAGGGCCGACACCGTACTGGACGCAACAAGAAAGAAATGGGAGGAGGACCTATGGATTGAAATAGGGTGGGGATACTGGAGCGAAGCACTGCATAGGGTCAACTCCACCTCCACGTGCGCAAGGCTCAGCCTGACGCAGCTAAAAGTGGTACATAAAGACCACTTAACAAGAACCCGTATGAGTTCTACCCGGAGGTGGAGGATAGATGTGAACGGTGCCAAGGAGGCCCGGCCAACCACGCCCACATGTTCTGGGCTTGCTCCAGACTTGCGGGGTACTGAACTACCTTCTTCGAGGCAATGTCCAAAGTGGTGGGGATGAGGGTGAAGCCATGCCCGGAAGTGGCGGTCTTCGGGGTTTCAGACCAGCCAGATCTATTCCTGGGGAGGAGGGCGGACGCCCTTGCCTTTGCCTCCCTGATCGCCCGCCATAGAATCCTGTTCGGCTGGCGGTCAGCAGCACCACGCAAAGCTGCAGACTGGCTGTCCGACCTCTCAGAATCTTTCCAAATGGAGAAAATCAAATTCACCATCCGAGGGACAGACGACGACTTCCACAGAACGTGGGAGCCATTCACCCAATTGTTCCGGGACCTGTTTGTGGCCAATGAACAAGCAGAAGAATAGCCACGTAGCCAAGAATCAGGGGAAAGTAGCCAAAGCATGAGAGAGAGAGATAGACCGGGAGGGTGGGGGGGTGGGGGGTGGGGGGGGGGGGGGGGCGAGGGAGGGGGGGTGGCCAGCTAAACCTAAGAGGAAAGAAAGGCGAACCACAGGAGGGGGGAGGGGTGAGGGAGAGGGAAGGGACAGGAACAAGAGAGGAGAACCAGGGAGGTGGAGGGGAGGCAGGGAAATGACAGCCGGAAGGAGGGCAGGGGATACGATAACAAACTTGGCATCTCCAGGAACAGAGAACAAGGAGAATACAGGCGAAAGACGGGAAGAGCAGCTGAAGCAGAGGTGAGCGCGAGACGGCAGCAAGATCCATCCAGGAGAAGCAAGTGACAACACCAACACTAAACCCATTCAAGTATTGCCCACTGTAATTGTTTCTCCAGCACACAAATGTCTATTTACCTCCCCAGTCTCCACCCCCTCCTCCCTCCCCTCCCCCCCCCCCCCCCCCCCCCCACACACAAACAGTCACCTACTTATGTGTTGTAAATAATTTTGCCAGTTGTACAGAGTTGCTGCTGTTGAGCTGGTGCACAATATCCTATCAGTTATTCTATTTTTTTTTAAAATCTTTATTATTACTTTTTGTTTGGTATGTTTGGGTGTGCCCTTCTCTTCTATGCATGTATATATATATATTTCTTATTCTGTGTACATAACGGTAAATATACTTTGTTCAAAAACCCAATAAAAACATTTTTTTTTTTAAAAATCATTGGACTTTTAATTGTAGATTTTTAAAATGAAATTCAAGTTTCCCCACCTGCCATGGTGGGATTCAAACCTGGATCCCCAGAGCATTACCATGGCTCTCTGGATTGCTAGTCCAGCGACAATACCACAACACAGTTGTATGACCTGCAATGTTCTGGGTCCTTCTCCTGCTTCAAAATCAGAGAAACCGAAGCCTGACATTGTTGGGGGAAGGACACCTCGTTCCCCAGCCTCATTAAATGCCCTTACCAACAAAGGCCCCAGCACCCCAGAAAACGTCTTCTACAATTCCACTGGGTACTCATCCGGCTCCGGGGCCTTGCCCGACTGCATAGCCTCCAATCCTTCGACTACTTCAAAGAGCCTGATCGGGGCTCCCAGGCCTTCCACCAACTCTGAGGCAGTATACGAGGTTACCTTTCGGCATCGCTTCAGACTGTGCTATTTTCCAGTGAACGATGGAAAATCTCCAGCGAATTCCCAAGGCCATGGTCTACCTTGACGACGTGTTAGTCACCGGTACTATCCCTCAAGAACACGTCTGACCTGGGGGAACTTTTACAGAGGTTTCCAGATTCAGGGATTTGCCTCAAACATGAAAATCGCCGCCTCTGGACTCGCCGCCACCATTGTTTTTAGTACCGTGACATGACATTCGCAAATCCCTGCCAGTATCCTCTAAGATTTGGACATGCGAAACACATTCCTCCTGGCAGTTCAAACTCCTCCTCCAAATCCTCCAAACATGGAAAGCTCCCATCAACAAACAGGTCCCCCAACCGCTCAATCCCCACTCTCTGCCACCTCCAGTTATGGGCCAGGGTTTAGAGAACACCAAAGTGTATCATGAAGTTCACCTGACCCACAACTTTTAATAGATTGTGGTATGGGGAGCACACGGTCCACTCTACAGGTGTGGTACAGCAGAAATGGAAAAGTATTTTTTAAAGCAAAACAATGTTTATTCTATGAACTCAAGTTAACCTTTTTAAAACAAACAACGAACATCTTAGCAACCATTAATTCAAATACAACCCACAAAGAATACAACACTAAGTAATTCATAAGCTGTTCTTTTAACATCCAGAAGACTTTTTTTAAAAACCTTCAAACAAAAGCACATTAGGTTTACATTCACTACTGAGAACATTTATAATTCTGAATTCACCAAATGATCAAGAGATAGTCTGTTGATGGCAGAGAGAACAGCAGCACACCTGCTTGGTCTGGCTTCAGCTCCAACATTGAAAACGAAACTAAAACACACCCTGCAGCCTGCTCAAAAATGAAAGTTAAAAAGCTGACAGACAGCCCAGCTCCACCCACTCTCTGACATCACTGCAGTAGGAAACACCCATTTCTTAAAGGTACTCTCACTACAGATACTTACATACATACCCATTTATAAACACCCATTTCTTAAAGGTACCCTCACATGACACTCTGAAGCCCTCCATCCAGCCTCCCTGGCACAAACCGGTGGTTCCCACAAATTGGAGCTCCCTCCACTCCCATATGCTGTCATCACTGCCCCCATACCCTCAGAGCTGCCATCATCGCCGGGCTTGTGGAGTACCGAGCCGGCGAGAACGGCAGAGGTGCCGTTACCAGTGCCCCTAAACTTGTGCCCCTACATGATGCCGTCTCCACCCGCTCCCACACCGACCCCTCCCCCACTACCCACTTCCTAATGATAGCTATATTCGCCGCCCAATAATAGTTCCTAATATTTGGTAGGGCCAACCCCCTCCCCTCTCGGCTTCGCTCCGACAGAACCTTCCTTACTCGCGGGGTTTTACGTGCCCATAAGAAGCCAGAGATCACCACATTGACTCTCTTAAAAAAGGCTTTTGGGATATAAATAGGGAGACACTGAAAAATAAACAAAAATCGGATAACGGTCATCTTTGCAGTCTGTACCCTCCACGCCAGTGACAACGGGAGCATACCCCACCTCCGAACGTTTTCCTTCATCTGCTCAACCAACCAGGCCAGATTTAATTTATGTAACTGCGCCCAGCCCCGTGCAACCTGAATTCCCAATTATCAAAAACTTCCTCCCACCAGGTTAAATGGCATCTCCCCCAATCTCCTCTCCTGTCCCCTCGCCTGGATCACAAAGACCTCACTCTTGCCCATATTCAATTTATACCCCGATAAACAGCCAAATTCCCCAAGGATTCGCATAATTTCTCCAATCCCCCCCCCCCCGCGGATCAGAAATAAGTCGTCCGCATATAACGTGACGCTGTGCTCCAAACCCCCCCCGGACTAACCCTTGCCAGTCCTTTAATGCCCTCAGTGCCATCACCAGCGGCTCTATAGCCAAGGCAAACAACAGTGGAGAGAGTGGACATCCCTGCCTCGTCCCCCGGTGCAGTCTGAAATAATCCGAGCTCACTCAGTTCGTCCGCACACTCGCCACCAGTGCTTCGTACAGCAACCGGACCCAGTCTACAAAGCCCTGCCCAAACCCAAACCACCCCAGGGCATCTCACAGATAATCCCACTCTACCCGGTCGATGGCCTTCTCTGCGTCCATAGCAACCACTACCTTCAACTCCCTACCCTCGGAGGCCATCATGATAATATTCAAGAGCCTTCTTACGTTGGCTGTTAACTGCCTCCCTCTTACAAATCCCGCCTGGTCCTCCCCTATCACCCCTGGGAAACAATCCTCTATTCTCGAGGCCAAAACCTTGGCCAGCAATTTGGCGTCTAGACTCAAAAGGGAGATTGGCCGTATGACCTGCAATTTTCAGGGTCCTTCTCCCGCTTCAAAATCAGAGAAATCGAAGCCTGACATTGTTGGGGGAAGGACACCTTGCTCCCCAGCCTCATTAAATGCCCTTACCAACAAGGGCCCCAGCACACCAGAAAACGTCTTGTAGAATTCCACTGGGTACTCGTCCGGCCCTGGGGCCTTGCCCGACTGCATAGCCTCCAATCCTTCCACTACTTCAAAGAGTCTGATTGTGGCTCCCAGGCCCTCCACCAACTCTTCCTGCACCTGTTATATTACACTTTGTGGTAATATGACATTATTCTTTGCCTTGTTATCCAGAGTGATCTGGGGAGTTGATTATAAAGAAACCACTAATCTTTAACTTGAAGTAAAACTGATTTATTGAATAACGATTAAATTAAACAGAGTTTGCACACTCTACAGAGCTATAACTATTAATAAAGTAAGATTGAGTTTGTTAAACATTAATCTAGAATCTATAATTAACTAATGATGTCCATGTGCTACTACTCTCTAATTTAAATTAGTCCTTGAGCTGTGATCAATCTCTCTCCTCTGCTAACACGTAACTGACTACCCAAGATTTCCTGAGTTCTAATATTTATACTGGGAACTGGTGGTGCCCTCTAGTGTTTGAATTACATTGAGATGTAATAATTAACCTTCCACTGATATACCTACATACATTTCATTACACCACCCTCGGAAACTCCAGTCCTTCCAAAAACCATCTCATCTCCTCCCCCCCAGCTGGGGGTTCCGATTCGTACAGCCTACTATAGAATTCCCTGAACATCCCGTTCACCTCCGCTGGGTCCAAGATCATGCTCCACCCTCTATCCTTCACTCTTCCTATCTCCCTCGCTGCCTCCCGTTTCCTAAATTGGTGTGTCAACAGCCTGCTGGCCTTCTCCCCATATTCACAAACTGCCCCTCTCACCTTCCTCAGCTGCCCCACCGCCTTTCCTGGAGATAGAAGACTGAACTCTATCTGTAGCTTCTGCTGCTCCTGCAACAGCCCCATCTCCGGGGCCTCTGAGTCCCTTCTGTCTACCTGAAGAATCTCCCTAACCAATCTGTCCATCTCCACCTGCTCCACCTTCTCCCTATGCCCCCATATCGAAATAAACTTCCCCCATAACCACTGCCTTCAACGCCTCCAAAACCGTCGCTGCCGAAGCCTCCCATGTCATTTATCTCCACATAGTTCTGTATGGTCTCCCTTACCCGCATACACCCCTCCTCCTCTGCTAACAGTTCTACATCTAATCTCCAGTGCGAGCTCTGGCCCCCCTCCTTACTCACCCATACATCCACCCAGTGTGGGGCATGGTCCAACACTACAATCGCCGAGTACTCGGTATCTACCAACACTTGCCAGGAAAGCCCTATCCAAAACGAAAAAGTTGATCTGGGAGTACACTTTGTGTGATTCATTTCAAATTTAGCCACAACATTGGCACCATTACACCAGTTACTAAAGAAGTATCAGTGGTGGAAATGGAGGGAGTCCAAGATGAAGCCTTTTGAGTTGTGAAGCAAGCTTTGCAATCCTCAAACCTCTTGGTGTATTATGACCCGGGGATGCGCCCCCTGACCATATAGAGGCAGTTTTATCCCACAAAATGGGAGATGGCTCCGAACGTCCTTTCAGTTTTGTTCCAAGGACCCTTTCAGAAGCAGAACGGAACTATTTCCAGATCGGAAAGGAGTACTTCACCGTTCTATATGATGTGAAGAAATTCCACCAATGTGTGTATGGGCGGCGGTTTGACATAGAGGTCGACCATAATCCATTACTGGATTGTTTAAGGGAAGATAAGCCCATACTGCCAATAGCCTTGGCAAGGGTGCAACATTGGGCCTTGCTAATGGTGGCCTGCAATTATGCTTACCAGCACCGGCCCCACACTCAAATTGCCAATGTGGATGCATCAAGGTGCCAGCCCCTGCCAAAGAGCATTCTGCCATCACCAGATGATACTGGTTCAGAACCTTCTAGACATTCTGCCACAGTCCAACTTGCACATCCGAAACTGGACCCAGAGAGACCCCGTGCGATCAAAGGTTAAAATAATGGTACAAACTGGGTGGCACCAATAGAAATGAGCAACTTGGGCCCGACTTCACCAGTCAGGACGGGTTGACCTGTGATAATGGTGTGATTCTATGGGTATCACAAGTAGTCGTTCCACCTCCAACCAGGGGTCCCCTCCTACAAGAGTTACATAGCGCCCAGCCAGGGCAAACATCAATTCTGAAGCTGGCATGTTGTTACGTCTGGTGACCTGGCATAGATAAAGCCATTGAAGAATTGGTGCAACAGTGCCACCTTTACCAAACACAGCAGTCCTTACCACCCCCAGTACTCCTAATCCTATTATTGGCAATGATTTCCAGATTTTTGCACGAGCAAATGGCAGAATACACACAAGGACCTGTCCGAGAGATTAGACCCTGCCCCTCTCAGTTGCAGTGTGGATCCCGGTGTGCCATGGAATGGCACAGAAAACCTGATTTGCAAAAATTGTTTTTTCCAAGTGCCACAGAAGTGTCGGGGGTGCTCCTAGAGCCAGCAGAGACCAGTCTCGATTCTTCACTTGCGGGAGCACTTAGACTCCCAAATGGAGAATCCCGGCCTGTATGTAGATTTTTTTGTGTAGTGGTAGTAAGGGAATTAGCACGGCCCCTTTGGGGTGGCAAGCTCGACAGACCACATGACCGCCTCGGGGCCAATCTCATGGGAGCGCACGAACCCCGAACAATAGGGAGTTTGAGCCACACCCTATGAGCAGGACCCCAGACACTGTGAACCCCAGAGCTGAAGTGTTAAGACCTGTTATACTGTGTTCTGTGCCTGTTAGTTTGTCTTTCACCAATAAACCCCTTTGTTTACTGCTGGAAGCCTCCAGTGTACGTCTTGAGCCACCACACCAAAACATTTGATGAATCAACACTTGCTTGCAATTCTGAAAAGTAACAATATCCAACTGATAGAAACTAAGAGCAGGATTCTCCGTTTCAGAAACTAAGCGTTGACGCCGGGACTGAATCAGGGACGTCCACAACAACTAAATTGGCGCCGGTCCTGGAGCAATTCAGGATCTGTTAATGGTGCTGTTCTCTTTGGTTGGCTCTTAATTTGGCTCTGTTTAATTACGTTTGCTCAAGAGTCACCAGGTATCCTTCGACACCGCCACAAGGTTCAGAACCGAATACTGATCTATGACTCGATACACCAGTTAGTAAGTTCAAAAGCAATGCTCATTTATTTACACAGTCAAATCTACTCATGCATAAACTCTACAAACCAACCTACCACTATTACTAAAGCCTATACTTAGCTTCGTGTGCCCACTCAGTCAGAGGAACAATGGGCGTTGCTCGGTTCTGAGGCTGCTGGGTTGAGCTGTTTACAGGGTAGCAACTAGGAGCGTCTATCTCGTAGCGTGCGTTGACTTGGAACTTACTTGGTCTGATGCAGCTGCTAGGCTGGTCTCTCTCTGCGCTGAGAGCCAAAGCCAAAGGAGAGAGATTCTCCCTTGGGGAAGACCTTTTATGCTAAAAAGGGCTTTGTGCACTTTTGGGCGGGCCTGGAACTTGGCCTCAACTAATTGGGTCTTTCCCAATCATCCGTATCGATCTTCCTCCAATAGAGGGGTGGTTCCCTGATCGCTGGGCGTGTCCTAGTGACTGTCAGTCTGCTTTGTCTTAGCCTCTTCTGGCGCCGGGGTGTCTGCCTTAACATTGTATATCTAAATGTTTCCCTTTTGCCCCAGGAGATGGCTCATTAGTATGCAGATAGATTGGCAGTTTCTGTCCTGTCTGAGAGTTTAAGGTTCTAATCAACAGACAGAGCTTGCACCTGCTTGATTCTTAGTATTGTCCAATTTTCCCTGCATTCTGTGCGGGTGTCCATTTCGTAACCGGGACGTGGCCATCCCAGATGGCTACAACCCTCCTTGTGATCCTCAACGCGAAGCGTGAAGGATCACACTACTATGTCGTCTTCATCCTCTGACCACCGGGGCACCAATACTTAGGCTCTACACTGTCCTATCCTATGCAACACAATTTTACCTAAACCATTTTAAATACATTCATTATCATAAAACTCTACGGGGCGCTATGACATTAATACATGCATTACAGAATTTTTTTTTTAAACAGGAACCTCTAACTTTTCTCAATAAACTATCCTCATTCAAACAATCCAAAAATACAAACAATCCAAAAATAATCTATACATCTTAAACTGTACAAAGCACACACATTTCTCTGGCCTGGCAGTCAGACACAGGGGTTTACATCTCTTTATTCCACAGAATACATAAAGAAAATGGATGCACTTTAATCCGTCCCAATGGGTTCAGGGGTCTGGTGAAATCCAAAAATGGGGGACCTAAACCTGCATACCGGGGTGCGAGAGCGATATGCTCTCTTTCGCCATTTCCTAACTCTAAACGTTTGCACGACACTGCAAAGTATCACCAGCACGAAGAGTGCTTCGACTACATATGAGAGTGAGTACCAGTTGATAAACCTATCACACTAGGTCGGGGTATTGCTAGCTGTCGCTGGGCTAGTTATCTCGGGGTTCCGTGTATTGCAGGGGTGAGAATCATTTACGGTTTGTGTGGTAGAGGTCAGGGGGTAGCGTCCGTGGGCAATTGAAGGGATCCCGCTAAGAACCATGTGAACACGGAGCCTGTCTTCAGCTTTGTCGGTCTTCTTCTTTGTCTTCCTCTGGGGTTCCTGAGGTTCTGGAGTTCTGTGAACACAAGCAAAATTTCTGTTATTATCTTGCTTAAGATCTCGTATGTCTGTCTGTCTGTCCTGTATTGCCAATTTCCCTTTATAATTGGTCACCATCTGTGACTCCCTCACTTTTTTTTAAAACCGAATATTGGGACAAGACAGCTAAGAAAAATACTGCCAGACTGCGAGCCGTCTCGCAGCCTGCGTGATTTACCATCCCAGTGTTTGAGGATGTTAATAGCATAGGGAAGCAAGCTAAGGGTTGCCAAAACCAAACAAAAGGATTTTAAACGTAATGAGCCAAAATGGGGTGCGTATGGGCGTATGGGTAAGAAATGGGTGGAATCTCCGGGTAGGACAGTGATTAATGCTTTTTGTGCTCTACCCGAGCGTAGCTGACCAGAGGGGGGTCCTCAGGCAGGGCGGGGACCAATGCCGTTTCTCCACTGCCTGAGCAACCGGCAAGAACGGGTAAGAATGTGATCGTTCAGGGGGGCTGCCTCACTATTGTCTGGGGACAAACTTGTTCCATTAACAAGTTTCTGGGGACAAACTAGTTCCTCTAACAGCCAGGGGGCATCAAAGGAGTGGTGACGTGGGGCCGTGAAAACTTTCAAGTTCACGAACAACACTTAACGTTAACACAAACCAACAAACATTCAACAACATCAGAAAGCACACCGTATCTCTCCATCAGTTCCTTTTTTCTCCATTATCTGGACACCTCACTGCTCAATAGCGAACAGGGTCGCAAAGGGATTCGTTTGGTGGGAGTCAGACCCTAAGTCATCATCTTCTCCCGGCTGCCAAACTCTTGACTGTAGTAACCGTGCTAAAGCTGCTTGGGGCGAATTGGGGTCCATCTTATCATTCCGGATGAGCCTGAATGAATTGTCTCGGTGCCAGAATCGTGTGTCGAGGTTGGAGCTACTATGCTTCAATCCGTAATCATCGGGCGGTGGGTCTGGGTCAGGGACTTTGGTATAATTTATTTCAAATGGGTCAGTAGAATCATGCTCGGATTCGCTGGGAGTGGGGCCTGGTGCAGGGGTATAGTCGTAACGTGGTGTGCTATGGCTATCGTCATTGTGATCACTATCACTGTCGCTGTCGCTGCTGGTTAAAGGGAGTGAGAGGCGGAGTCGTGCCTCTGGGGGCGGAGTTGAAGTTGTGTCTGAGGGTGGGCTGGAGTGGTTGGGGGAGGGTAGGAATACGTCATCTGTGGGCGGGGCATGATCGTGATCAGGATGTGGTGTGTGTGCTTATTCTGCGAGCCGTAAGCCTTGAGCTGGTTTATATGAAACCACGCAGACTTACCATTGGGATAGGTTATTTTGTATACTGAGGGGCTGACTTTGTCCAAAATAGAGTACGGTCCGGAAAATTTGGGGAAAAAGAATGAACTGGGGTTGTGAAGGGAAAGCATAACTTGTTGCACTACTGTAAACTCAGTGGCATGTACTGTTTTGTCGAAACAAGCCTTGCTCTGTTTCTTCCTGGTTCCCAGTCTCACAGCTGCTGCGAGTTGGGCTGCCTTTATGTTTTGTATCAGTTGTTTAACCGCATTTTCATGCGTGAGGGCTGTAACTGTGGGGCTGGCCAAATCCAGTCCTAATAAATACTCAGTGCCTTTCATGGGGCGTCCGGTCATGGGGGTGTGGGGGGTGTATCCTGTGGACGTGGATACCGTGTTTCTTAAAAATATCAAAGCAAATGGGAGTACTGAATCCCAGGTGCTATTATTTTGCTGTACCATTTTCCTGAGGGTGGCTTTCAATGTCCTATTCATTCGTTCTACAATACCACTTGACTGGGGGTGGTATGCGATATGGAACTTTTGTCTAATGCCGAAAATCATGGGAACACTTTTCATTACACATCCGGTGAAATGGGAGCCTTGATCGGACTCTATACTGCCAGAGAGGCCCCATCTTGTAAAGATGTGGTGTGTTAATATTTTAGCCGTTGTCTTGGCCATATTAGTTTGGGATGGAAATGCTTCCACCCGATTTTGTGAAGGTGTCTCTGACCACTAACACATACGTGTAACCATTTCTGCACGGGGGTAGGGGTCCTATATAATCTATCTGGAGATTTGTCCAGGGTCCATTAACGGGGCAGGTATGACTAAGTTGAGCCTTTTCGCATATCTGTCCGGATTGTTCTGGGCACAGATTAAGCAATTCTCAATGTAGTGCGTTACATCGGTTTGTAAATCAGGCCACCAACAAAGTGGTCTGATGTGGGCTTGGGTGGGTTCAATTCCTTGGTGTCCATGATTGTCATGGAACTGATAAATGATCTGGTTCCTGTCCTGGCTGGGAACTATATAAATGCCATCCTTTAAAATCACTCCGTCATGTGTGGTGATTGAGTTTTTGAACTTGTCGTACGGGGCTAGGAAGGTTCCCTTTAAAACTTCCCTGAGTTTCTCGTCCCCTTTCTGGGCCTTCGCTAAATCCTGAATGTTGGTATGTGAGACCTGAACTGGGTGTACTGGGGTGCTCTCGGGGGGGGTTCCAAAAATAACCATGCCTGGAGCCTGCCTTCGCTAGGGCGTCTGCTTTAACGTTACTGGGGGGGAAGAACGGTGATGACTGCGAACCTTAATTATTCCGTATTTCCTATCCTTCGCTGTCTCTAGGATATGGCGGAGTAATGGGGCTGAGGGTAAGGATTTACCGTCTGCGGAAACAAATCCGCTTGTTTCCCAGAGTGGTCGGAATTCTGTCAAACTATTACAGACATACAAGCTGTCCGAATAGATATCTGCTGGGGTCGGGAACGAGTCTGGGTGGTCTACAATGTATGCAATCGCTGCCAGTCCTGCTGCCTGTGAGCCTAAGTGTCCTGGCAACTTTAATGAAATTTCATCTAGGGCGCGTCCATGCGTGTGCTCTACGTATATACCGCAACCGGTAATTCTCTTTCCATGTAACACTGTGGATGAACCATCCACATAAATCTTCAGGGGTGCGCACGTGTCTGTGGGCTGGGGTCTCTGGGGTGTACTACCTGTTTTCCTGGGAGGTTGCTTGGGAATAAATGGGCCTGTGTTCTGTTTCGTGGTGATGATCTCACATTCATGAGGGGTGCCTGCATACTGCAAATTATCGGCAAGGAAGGTATGGGCTTTGGTTCTCTTTACCGTGATGTCCCATCCCTGCAAAAGAAGGATCCAACGGGCTGCGCGGATTTGGCTGACTGTGCCATCTTTAAGTCGGCCGTCTAAAAAGAGCTGTGCCGGTGTGTGTTCTGTGAGGATGGTGATGGGGTTGAGTCCTGTAATGTAGGCGAAGTATTGCACTGCCCAAAAAACTGCGAGAAGGTGCCTTTCACAGGCAGAAAATCCTTGCTCCACAGGGTCTAACACGCGTGAGGCATATGCTACGGGGCGTAATTGGTCATGGCGTTCCTGGAGGAGCACGGCCGAAAGGGTTCAGTCGGTGCTTGCAACTTTAATTGCGTATGGGGAAAGTGGATCTGGGACCTGTAGTGCAGGGACTGTGCTGAGTGCTCTTTTTAAAGCGTCCATGGCATCTGTATGCTGTGGATGCCATTCCCAAGGTGCCTGCTTCTTGAGAAGTTCGGAAAAGGGTGCTGCTTTAGTGGCGAAACCATCAATATAGTTTCGGCAGTAGCCAACCAGTCCTAAAAATGACTGGAGGGCTGAGACATTGTGGGGAAGGAGCAATTTGACGATCAAGTCAATTGTCTTTTGCTCGATCTCGCGTTTACCATGAGTGATCACTGTTCCCAAGTAAATCACTTTTTCTTTCAAAATCTGGGCCTTCTTGGGGTTGACTTTACAACCAATTTCTTTTAGGTGTGCTAGGAGTTCGTCGAGAAGCAAAATGTGCTCTCCCTTTGTGTCTGTCTGTAGTAACAAGTCGTCTAAGTACTGGACCAGACAGTCGGGGCGGGAAAATTTTGCTAATCCATTTGCCAGCTGTCGGTGGAAAATGGAGGGGGAGTTGTGGAAGCCTTGTGGAAGGCATGTCCATGTGTATTGTCGCCCATGGAATGTAAAGGCGAATTTGTACTGGCACGCTTTAGCCAATGGAATGGACCAAAAGCCATTACTAATGTCCAAAACCGAAAAATAAATTTGACTGGAGTCCCTGTTTGAGCATGGTCTCGGGACTCGTGGCTACGCTGGGGTCTGCTGCTGGGGTTACTTTGTTCAGTTTCCGGTAATAAATGGTCAGTCGCCATGATCCATCAGGTTTTCTGACGGGCCAAATCGGTGCGTTGTTTGTGGAGTCTACTGATCTGAGTACGCCTTGATCCAACAAACCCTCTATTACTTTGGAGATTTCTCCCTCTGCTTCCTGGGGAAATCCGTACTGCTTCTGGGGTTTAGGGTCGGGACCTGTAATGTTGACAAAGCCAGCCAAATTGCCACAGTCATGCTTGTGCTGTGCAAATGCTGCTTTATGTTCCTGCAGGACTGCCCTAACCTGTTTGTCTGCACTAATGGCTCGAGGGTCGAACCAGAAGTCTCCTACTGAGCTAATCCTGTTTACTGTGAGCGTGGTGGGGGCTCGTGCTGCCTTTGCCATTTTCCATACACACTTGATAACTGGGTCGAAAGAAAGGTTATGGGAGCTCATGAAATCGATCCCAAGGATATGTTCTGCTGTCTGGGGCAGATCAACTGAAACTAAGGGGTGCTTAGTCGCAATGTTGTCTATCTGTATTGCTACAGGGGCTGTGATGTGTCCCTGTTGTAAATGGCCTGTAAAACCGCTGAGTGTGATGGTGTCTGTTGTGGGCCACGTGTCTCGCTGGAACATCGTGGAGGAATTGAGTGTGGTGCGGGACCCTCCTGTGTCCCAAAGAAATTCTACGGGTTGTCCCCGAACTTTGCCTGCTACTCCCAGTCTATCGGACTTGTCCCAAAGGATGTCGCAGACCCAAGTTGGGGAGGCCGAACACCATCAGTCAGTGCCGTTCATGTCTGCATTCTCTGAACGGGCGCTAACACTGTGGATTGGCTTTGCCCTATTCTTATTTAGGGTGCCTGTCTGTTGGTTTCTCTGCTGCTTTTGGGGCGCGTTGCACTCTCGTGCAAAGTGCCCTAGCTGTCCACAGTTGTAACATTCCTGAGCTTTGGGCTGGGGTGGGCTGTTCCTGCCCTCATTTACCCATGCGGGGCTCTGGTGTGCTTTAACTGGGTTCATCTCTCCCTGCTCTTCATCGAGTGTTATAAATGCGGTTTTGCCTGCAATTGATTGTTCCCAAGCGCGGGACAATCTCTTCAAAACCTATTTTTCATTGTGGGCCTCATCTGAGGGGTCTTAATTTGCGCAAGCTTTTTGTCCTGCTTCTGTGGCGTGGGAGACGAGAATTCGGGTCCATTTGGCCATATTATCTGGGGACAAATGGGCGCGGGCTAACTCTCCAAAAACTGCGGTAAAGTGAATCCACAAACGTCCAGCAAACACTGTGGGGTGCTCTGTCTGCTTTTGCCTACACTTATTTAGGCCTTCTACGGGGTCTCCGCTGTTAAAGCCGATCGCATCAAGGATCGCCGAGTGTATCTCTTGGAGTGTGCCTCCTCCTACATTCTGTGAGTTGGGAAGGGCTGCTACGACTGAAGGGTCGAGGCTTAGAACTGTGAGCTTCACTTGGTCCTTTTCGTCCAGGCCGTACATGCTAGCCTGTTGTTTGACTTTCGGGAAAAATTGGTGGGGGTCTGAAGTGGGAAGGAACGGTGTAATTTTTCCACACGCGTCCCGTAATTGGGTCATGGTTAATGGGGATGTGTAAAGGAAATCTGCTTCTCCTTCTCCTGCGGCCCTGCGGTGTGTGGTCACAGGGTTCATGGGGGTGTGTTCTGCCTGTTCGGTTGGTGGTTGGGGCGCTTTACATTTCTGGGGTTTTTCCTGCGTACATGTCCCATGGACGTATCTATGGGCAGTCTCATTTAATTCCTGCCAGTTGGGGCCGTTTTCCTGATCTAATTGTGGTCCGAATGTACTTTGAAATACATTTTGAACGGAAAGCAGAGATTGCAATTCTGTAATTTGCTTCCGGCACTTTGCGTGGTCTACGGAGCTCTGCCTTTGTTCCATTGTGGAAGTGTGGAGTGCTCGAAGGGCTACTTTTAAATCATTACAGTTTCTGCAATTTCTCAACTTGCTGTTCTGTTTCTTGTCTTACCAAGACCACACGTTGCGTGTCCTGGTAGGCCTTATCATATTGCGTCTGAAAACTGTTCAAATGCGCGAGACAAGACTGATGTGCCCTCTTGGCATCATCCACCTCTCTGTCCCTTGCTGCTAACTGCTCTTTTAAATCTTGATTCTCTTTCTCTACCTCATTCACGTCTACCTCACTGGTTCTGTCTTTCTCCTCTATCTCTACGGAGCCTGCTAACGACCTCCTCTGGGCCTCGCAATTGTGACAAACAGGACACGATTGCCATCGGCTTGCCAGCTTTCCCTAAGCTCTTCTTGTGTATCTCTGACAGGTTCTCCCACCAAGTATGTCCTATACTCCCGGGTCCAGTTTCCTCATTATTGCAGAATTCACTCCAAAGGGGCCATCCTTTCCGTTTGAGATATTTCCTGATATCATCTTCCCAAACGGGCCACTGCCCTACTCTACTGGTCGCTGCGACCTCGAATTCCTGGGGGTTCATAAGGCATTTCATTGCCTTCATTGCCATTTTCTCTATCTAGGTTCTCTACTGAATTTGGAACAGGGGGTGATTAAGTGGTGATGTAAACACGGGTACGGCTTACACTAATTTCCGGCCTACAAAACTCCCGACAGTTTTACGCAACAAAATCTCTCAGGTTTAGCTTATATCCCTGTTAGTACGCATGCAATAACACACTTCCGAATCTCAGAGGCTTGATCAGTATTGTTCTTACGCTTGCGGTTTTTCTTTCTGTTCCCAATTGGATTCTCAATTCAAATTTTGGATTCTCTCGGTGTGGTTCGGCCACTTCTAAGTCGAGTCCCATCAGATGTCGCCAGTAAATGTTGCTCGCTTTGGTTGGCTCTTAATTTGGCTCTGTTTAATTACGTTTGCTCAAGAGTCGCCAGGTATCTTTCAACACCGCCACAAGGTTCAGAACCGAATACTGATCAATGACTCGATACACCAGTTAGTAAGTTCAAAAGCAATGCTCATTTATTTACACAGTCAAATCTACTCATGCATAAACTCTACAAATTAAACTACCAGTATTACTAAAGCCTATACTTAGCTTCGGGTGCCCACTCATCAGAGGAACAATGGCCGTTGCTCGGTTCTGAGGCTGCTGGGTTGAGCTGTTTACAGGGTAGCAACTAGGAGCGTCTATCTCGTAGCTTGCGTTGACTTGGAACTTACTTGGTCTGATGCAGCTGCTAGGCTGGTCTCTCTCTTCGCTGAGAGTCAAAGCCAAAGGAGGGAGATTCTCTCTTGGGGAATACTTTTTATACTAAAAAGGGCTATGCGTGCTTTTGGGCGGGCCTTGAACTTGGCCTCAATTAATTGTGTCTTTCCCAATCATCCGTATCGATCTTCCTCCAATAGAGGGGTGGTTCCCTGATCGCTGGGCGTGTCCTAGTGGCCGTTGGGTCTGTTTTGTTTAGTCTCTTCTGGCACCGGGGTGTCTGCCTTAACATTGTGTATCTAAATGTTTCCCTTTTGTCCCCGGAGATGGCTCATTAGTATGTAAATCGTTTGTAGTTTCTGTCCTGTCTCAGAGTTTAAGGTTCTAATCAACAGACAGAGCTTGCACCTGCTTGTTTCTTAGCATTGTCCAATTTTCCCTGCATTCTTTGCGGGTGTCCATTTTGTAACCGGGACGTGGCCATCCCAGATGGCTACAATGGCACCGGCGCCACGTGGAATACGATCGATTCCAATGAAAAACGGTGTCCGATTCGGGGTCGAGAGGCTGATAAAGCTGCAGCTACGTATCAGCACTCCACTCCCCGCACAGTCTCATCATTTCCAGCACATATTCAGAACAAAGCCTGTGAGCAAAAGCCTTTCACTTCGGATAGGACGCAGGTGTGAGGTTTTAGGGTCTGCCATTTGTTGGATCCCCTCGATTTGCTCTGCCTTCGCTGCCCTGTTTTCACTGCTCAGTTCCGGGAAGCTAAATTTGTGCACAGAGAATTAAAAATTCAAAAACCACAATTAAAACGACTGCTGATTTTCCTTTTCCATAAACAACTGGCAAGCCACCTCGCGAAGGGCTTCTGACATGCAGCCGAACAAGCTGAAGTTGAAGGTGGATGTCGATGGCTACCAACTTCCTAACGCGCTGTTAATTTCAGCCAACCTAACCAGCCGCCACCTCCCAAACCCACTCATTCAGTTATATGGACCTTCCTCCCACTGTCACCCCCAGTGTGCCCCCCGCCCCAACAATGTTCCCCCAAACCCCAGAGAATCTAAAGAGTGCAGATCTGCAACGGCAGGAATTTTTAACTTGTTTTCATTTTTGGTTCCTGCTAACACAGAGTCAGGGCTTGTCAGCTGTAGGTATTTTTGTAAAATACATTTAGAGCACCCAATTCATTTTTTCCAATTAAGGGGCAATTTAGAGTGGCCAGTCCACCTACCCTGCCCATCTTTTGGGTTGTGGGGGTGAAACCCACGCAAACACGAGGAAAATGTGCAAACACCACACGGAGAGTGACCCAGAACCCAATCGAACCTGGGACCTCGGCGCCGTGAGACAACAGTGCTAACTGATGTGTTGGGTAAGCTGGGTCTGCGAGGACTGTGTTTACTGGAGCAGAGAGAGAGACAGGCTTCCAACACTTGAAGAAATGCAACTCTATTTTATTAAACTCTTAACTATTAAACATGCTTGAACTAGGGTAATGTTCGAGGCAAAGACTATAGTGGTGGATAACGGGGGCAGATACGTGATGGTGAGTGGCAAATTACAGGGAGAGATGGTGGTTTTGGTAAACGTGTATGCCCCGAACTGGGATGATGCCAACTTTATGAGGCGAATGCTAGGACGCATCCCGGACCTAGAGACGGGAAAGCTGATAATGGGGGGAGACTTTAACACGGTGTTGGAACCAAGGCTGGATAGGTCGAAGTCCAGGACTGGTAGGAGGCCGGCAGCAGCCAAGGTGCTTAAGGATTTTATGGAGCAGATGGGAGGTGTGGACCCGTGGAGATTCAGTAGACCTAGGAGTAAGGAGTTCTCGTTTTTCTCCTATGTCCATAAAGTCTATTCGCGCATAGACTTTTTTGTGTTGGGTAGGGCATTGATCCCGAAGGTGAGGGGAACGGAATATACGGCTATAGCCATTTCGGATCATGCCCCACACTGGGTAGACTTGGAGTTAGGGGAGGAAACAGGAGGGCGCCCACCCTGGAGAATGGACATGGGACTAATGGCGGATGAGGGGGTGTGCCTAAGGGTGAGGGGATGTATTGAAAAGTACTTGGAACTCAATGACAATGGGGAGGTTCAGGTGGGAGTGGTCTGGGAGGCGTTGAAGGCGGTGGTTAGGGGGGAGCTGATATCAATAAGGGCACATAAAGGGAAGCAGGAGAGTAAGGAACGGGAGCGGTTGCTGCAAGAACTTTTGAGGGTGGACAGACAATATGCGGAAGCACCGGAGGAGGGACTGTACAGGGAAAGGCAAAGGCTGCATGTGGAATTTGACTTGCTGACTACAGGCACTGCAGAGGCACAATGGAGGAAGGCGCAGGGTGTACAGTATGAATATGGGGAGAAGGCGAGCAGATTGCTGGCACACCAATTGAGGAAAAGGGGAGCAGCGAGGGAAATAGGGGGAGTGAGGGATGAGGAAGGAGAGATGGAGCGGGGGGCGGAGAGAGTGAATGAAGTGTTCAAGACATTTTATAAAAAATTGTATGAAGCTCAACCCCCGGATGGGAGGGAGAGAATGATGGATTTTTTGGATCGGCTGGAAATTTCCAAGGTGGAAGAGCAGGAAAGGGTGGGACTGGGAGCACAGATCACGGTAGAAGAAGTGGTGAAAGGAATCAGGAACATGCAGACGGGAAAGGCCCCGGGACCGGACGGATTCCCAGTTGAATTTTACAGAAAGTATTTGGACTTGCTCGCCCCGGTACTGACGAGGACCTTTAACGAGGCAAAGGAAAGGGGACAACTGCCCCCGACTATGTCTGAAGCAACGATATCGCTTCTCTTAAAGAAGGAAAAGGATCCGCTACAATGCGGGTCCTATAGACCAATTTCCCTCCTAAATGTGGATGCCAAGGTCCTGGCCAAGGTAATGGCAATGAGAATAGAGGAATGTGTCCCGGGGGTGGTTCACGAGGACCAAACTGGGTTTGTGAAGGGGAGACAGCTGAACACGAATATACGGAGGCTGTTAGGGGTAATGATGATGGCCCCACCAGAGGGTGAAACGGAGATAGTAGTGGCGATGGATGCCGAGAAAGCATTTGATAGAGTGGAATGGGATTATCTGTGGGAGGTGTTGAGGAGATTTGGTTTTGGAGAGGGGTATGTTAGATGGGTGCAGCTGTTGTATAGGGCCCCAGTGGCGAGTGTGGTCACGAATGGACGGGGATCGGCATATTTTCGGCTCCATAGAGGGACAAGGCAGGGATGTCCTCTGTCCCCATTACTGTTTGCACTGGCGATTGAGCCCCTGGCGATAGCGCTGAGAGGTTCCAAGAGATGGAGGGGAATACTTAGGGGAGGAGAAGAACACCGGGTATCTTTATAAGCGGATGATCTGCTACTATATGTGGCGGATCCGGCGGAGGGGATGCCAGAAATAATGCGGATACTTGGGGAGTTTGGGGATTTTTCAGGGTATAAATTGAACATGGGGAAGAGTGAGCTGTTTGTGGTGCATCCAGGGGAGCAGAGTAGAGAAATAGAAGACCTACCGTTGAGGAAGGTAACAAGAGACTTTCGTTACCTGGGGATCCAGATAGCTAAGAATTGGGGCACATTGCACAGGCTAAATTTAACGCGGTTGGTGGAACAGATGGAGGAAGATTTCAAGAGATGGGATATGGTAGCACTGTCAATGGCAGGGAGGGTGCAGGCGGTTAAGATGGTGGTCCTCCCGAGATTCCTCTTTGTGTTTCAGTGCCTCCCGGTGGTGATCACGAAGGCTTTTTTTAAAAGGATAGAAAAGAGCATCATGGGTTTTGTTTGGGCCGGGAAGACTCCGAGAGTGAGGAAGGGATTCTTACAGCGTAGTAGGGATAGGGGGGGGCTGGCATTACCGAGCCTAAGTGAGTATTATTGGGCCGCTAATATTTCAATGGTGAGTAGGTGGATGGGAGAGGAGGAGGGAGCGGCGTGGAAGAGATTAGAGAGGGCGTCCTGTAGGGGGACCAGCCTGCAGGTTATGGTGACAGCCCCATTGCCGTTCTCACCGAGGAACTACACCACGAGCCCGGTGGTGGTAGCTACACTGAAGATTTGGGGACAGTGGAGACGACATAGGGGAAAGACCGGAGCATTGGGGGGGTCCCCGATAAGAAACAACCATAGGTTTGCCCCGGGGGGAATGGATGGGGGATATGGAATGTGGCAAAGAGCAGGAATAACGCAACTGAAAGATCTATTTGTGGACGGGAAGTTTGCAAGTCTGGGAGCGCTGACCGAGAAATATGGGTTGCCCCAAGGGAATGCATTCAGGTACATGCAATTGAGGGCTTTTGCGAGGCAACAGGTGAGGGAATTCCCGCAGCTCCCGACACAAGAGGTGCAGGACAGAGTCATCTCAAAGAAATGGGTGGGGGATGGTAAGGTGTCGGATATATATAGGGAAATGAGGGACGAAGGGGAGACTATGGTGGACGAACTAAAAGGGAAATGGGAAGAAGAGCTAGGTGAGGAGATCGAGGAGGGGCTGTGGGCAGATGCCCTAAACAGGGTAAACTCGTCGTCCTCGTGCGCCAGGCTAAGCCTGATTCAGTTTAAGGTATTACACAGGGCACATATGACTGGAACACGGCTCAGTAAATTTTTTGGGGTGGAGGATAGGTGTGCGAGGTGCTCGAGAAGCCCAGCGAATCATACCCATATGTTTTGGTCATGCCCGGCACTACAGGGGTTTTGGGTGGGGGTGACAAAGGCGCTTTCAAAAGTAGTAGGAGTCCGGGTCGAACCAAGCTGGGGGTTGGCTATATTTGGGGTTGCACAAGAGCCGGGAGTGCAGGAGGCGAGAGAGGCCGATGTTTTGGCCTTTGCGTCCCTAGTAGCCCGGCGCAGGATATTGCTAATGTGGAAAGAAGCCAAGCCCCCGGGGGTGGAGACCTGGATAAATGATATGGCGGGGTTCATAAAGCTAGAGCGGATTAAGTTCGTCCTAAGGGGGTCGGCTCAAGGGTTCACCAGGCGGTGGCAACCGTTCGTCGAATATCTTGCGGAAAGATAGATGGGGGAAAAAAGAAGGCAGCAGCAGCAGCCCAGGACTTGGGGGGGGGGGGGGGGGGGGATGGGGGGGGGGGTATAGCCTGTGACAAGGCAGTTGCCAATTAGGGCTAGTTTTCATTTTTGTTATTTAATATTTATTTATTTGTTGTTTTTTGTTTATATAAAAAAGGTCATTATTATCTGTATTGTTATAATGTTGTGTAAAGGATGCACAATGTACTGTGTTGGTTGACCAAAAATTTTCAATAAAATATTTATTAAAAAAAAATAAAAAAAATAAAAAAATAAAACATGCTTGAACTGTGGGTTGACACTATGCTGAGTTGACTGGAGACCTGAGGCTAACCTGAACAGACTACCTTACTACCACATGGTGGATGTTCTAGTTGTTGCTCACAGGCTCTGACTGTCTCAGAGGCTGCATCCCAAGAGAGCGGGGAAACTAGTGCCCCCTGGTTATATAGTGGCCGTGTCCCGTCTGGTGATTGGCTGCTGTGTTCTGTCTGTTCATTGGTCATCATTTGTGTCACTCACTGACTGTCTGTGCACCATTATATAATTGTGTGTATATTATGAGACTAACCACTGCGCCACAATGCTGCCCTACAGTTGTCGCTATGACAGTCCCAATGGGCATACTCATGTAAGTCACTGTGGATTATCACCTGTGCTGCATGATGGAGCAGCGGAGAATCAGCAGCACTTATTACAATAAGCGTCACTGCATGTCTCATCACCAAAGTCTACTCTTTTGTGGAACATACACCATCTTTGATGCTTTATCTCCTTCTAACCCTCATTGCCAATAAAAGGACATTCCCTCAGACCACAATCCATCCGCAGGATAGCACAATTCTTTTCCCCATCATGTGTGTGACAATCATCATTATGTCGGCATGGCGGCACGGTGGCACAGTAATTAGCACTGCTGCCACACTCACAAGGGTTCAATTCTGATCTTGGTTGACTGTATGGAGTCCGCACATTCTCCTCGTGTCTGCGTGGGTTTCCGCTGGGCGAGTCGGTTTCCTCCCACAATCCAAAGATGTGGGGGTTAGGTAGATTGGCCATTCTAAAAGTGCCCCTTAGTGTCCAAAGATGTGCAAGTTCTGTGGGGCTGGAGATAGAGCGGGGGTTTGGGCCAATGTAGGGTACTCTTTTGGAGGGTTGACACAGACTCAAGTGGGCCAAATGGCCTGCTTCTGCACTGCAGGGATTCTGTGGTTCTATGATCAGTGGAGACATGAGTGCAGGATTTTCTGGATGATGGTCATCTCCCTCAGAAACAAAGTGCATATCAGTCAATCAGTGTGATACTTTATTTCAGTGAATTCAAAAGTATGCCGAATCAACCACCCCTGAGTGTGCACACATGCTTTTTTTTTTTTTAATCCAATTATCAAGCCTTTTCGAGGTGCATCACCCACACTCATCGAGGTTGAAGGAGGTGGTGTGCTCCTCCTGTGCTTTGGCAACGACTCATAGAAAATGACCCTCCTCTAATGTCAAATTGTTCCTTGCAACTTAGATATTGTCTCCCCCATTCTATGAGTAGTTACTCTCTTGTATTCACTCACTGCTTGTAGGCATCGTTGCCAAGGCCAGCATTTCTTCCAACCCTAATTGCCCTTTCAGAGCAGTTAAGTGTTGTTTTGAGTCTGGAGTTACATGTAGACTAGACCAAGTAAGGATGGCAGATTTCTTTTCCTGAAGGGAATGGATTTTACACCAATCAATTATCATCTCCTGGTCATCATTACTGCCAATTGCAGAATATATTATTTAATTGAATGTAATTTCTATTCGCTGCCATAGCAGGATTTGAACCCATGTGCCAGAGCATCAGCCTGGGCCTCTGGCCTTTTTGTTCAGTGACATTATCACTAAGCTATCAACTCCCCATAGTGCTGTACCAGTGATGGATGAAGGCCCTGGGGGCTGGATTCTCCGATTTTGGGGCAATGTCCGGAGGATCTGAGGCGTTTACGTGGGATACATCTGCGGCGCCCCAGCACCGATCCTCCGACCGGTGAGGGGTTAGCAGCCGCACCACGCAAAACGTCCGGCCTCCACAAAATAAACTGCCGGAGCATTGCCGGGTCCATGGCCGTGCATGCGCATGGTGACAACCTGCAGCGGTCGCACCGTAAAACATGGCGCCGGCCATGCGCAGACCCGACCTGCCAGATAGTGCCCCCCAGGACACCTCCTCGCCAACCCCCCCAGTCCCCCCAGCCCTCGCCAAAGCCCTACTGGCCAGCAGCACGGCTCCCATGCTGGACGCAGTCCATAACCACCACACTGGGTTCCTGACCGCTGAGACTACACATCAACCGTGCAGTCGGGAACTCGACCCATCGGGAGCGGAGCATCGGGGGAGGGCCTTCAGGTGACACCCTGAGGCTGTCCTAACGGTGTGCGGCGCCTGCCGCGATTATGTTTTGGAGGGGCCAGAGCATGCGCAACCTGCGCAAAACAAGCGCCTCCCTGATTCGGTCGTAAAAATGGATACTCCGCCCAATTGCCGATTACAAAATCGGTGTCGGGAAATGGAGAATCCCGTCCTTGGTATGTGGTCCTGCCATGCAAAACATTCAAATGCCCCCACAGATAGCTTGGTCCTCCTCATTTGCTCGACCAATGTCTTCCTCCTCTGAACCTCCCTGTTGCTGTGATGAACTAGCAGCACTGTCGGGTCGAGACTTAGAATAGATGAGCATGCCTTCCTTGAGATTTAGATGTCAAAGGAAAGGTACCTCAGGGAGATTTCAGCGTGTTAGTACAGTGCTTCATTAGTAATCTCGTGCTGACAATCTCGTCACCTTCTGCACCAAAAGCTAAGAGTTTGCTCATGAGTTTCAAGGCTTTCTCCTTGAACGACCTCAGGTTGTTTACATGCGTAAATGTGTCCTGCATGAAGACAGAGAGTGCAAGGGTATAACTAGCAGTTTGAGGAGTCCATGATGCGTGGCATGGGCGAGATGAAACAAGGGATACGGGAGCTTGTGGTTGTTAAAGAGGAGAAAGGGGATTGATGGATCCAAGTGATTGCTGAGAAGGGAGCTGGGTGGCCATCTGCAAAATGTCGAGTTGGATTCTCCCCATCCTTACCGAGTGAACAATGTGAAGGATTTGTTGTGGAAGCATAGCTTTCAGAGGGTGAAGAGTATGCTGGTGCCCATAATAGACCAGGGCGAAAAGACAAGTATCCGTTATCTTATCTGCCTTATTAAACGTTTTGTGGCATTGCTGTACACCTTGGCATGATGGAGTGTGTTTTCTGGCTTAGTGCCCGACCCTGCTGCTCTCTGGGCACAGTTGGTGCTTAATTGCTGATAATTCTGTCCAAGTATAATAAAACAAAATTGGTACGGTATGGCAATGAAATTATACGAAAGAGCAAAACACAATGTTCTTGTCTGAGCTGTTTCCTTCAGACGGCTGCTGAAAATACTGTTAAACTCTCTTTTCAAAAGCCGTGCAGAGGTTTCCTGGTAGTCCAGCTGTTTACTCCAATGAGATTGTCGAAGGCAATCGAAAACCACAGGGCGATATTATCCTTAATTCGACATTAAACTAGCAAATTGAGTTTATTAGTACTGTATATTTAACATGCCTTGGAGCTGTGCAGAGATGACACTCTTTTCTATGTCATCCACGACATAGATGACGATGTGAGGGCTAGGTCCAGTAAGTTTGCGGATGACACAAAGATTGGCTGGGTGGTTAACAGAGAGGTTGAGTGTCAGGTTAAGGAAAGCTATAGACCGGGCGATCAAATGGTCAGATAAGTGGTAGATGGAATTTAACCCTGAAAAGTGTGAGGTGATACACTTTGGAAGGAGTAATTTGACAAGGAAGTATTCAATGAATGGTATGACACTAGGAAGTTCTGTGGAACAAAGGGACCTTGGCATGTTTGTCCATAGATTTCTGAAGGCGGAATGGCAAGTTAATATGGTGATGAAAAAGGCATATGGGACACTTGCCTTTATCAATCGAGGCATGGATTACAAAAGCAGGGAGGTAATGTTGAAGTTGTATAGAACTTTGGTGAGGTCACAGCTGGAGTACTGTGTGCAGTTCTGGTCGCCACATTATAGGAAGGATGTGATTGCACTGGAGGGGATGCAGAGGAGATTGACCAGGATGTTGCCTGGGATGGAACATTTAAGTTATAAAGAGAGGTGAATAAGCTTGTGTTTTTTTTGTTGGAACAGGTAAGACTGAGGAGGCGGGCTGACCGAGGTGTACAAGATGAGGGGCACGGACAGGATAGATAGGAAGCAAAAGTTCCCCTTAGCTGAAGGGTCAGTAACGAGGGGACACAATTCAAGGTGAGGGGCAGGAGGTTTAGGGGATGTGAGGAAAATCATTTTTACCCAGAGGGTGGTGACGGTCTGGAATACACTGCCTGGGAGGGTCATAGAGGTGGGTTGCCTCACATCCTTTAAGTCGTGCCTGGATCAACACTTGGCACTTCATAACATTCAAGGCTGTGTGCGAAGAATTGGTAAATGGAGTTAGCTAGGCAGATCAGGTGTTTTTCATGCGTCGGTACAGACTCAATGGGCTGAAGGTCCTCTTCTGTACTGAGTTATTCAGTGATATGTGTCACAGGATTTATTCATAATACTTTAAAATGTCTGTTTCATATTTACAGCTCTACAGTTTGTTTAATGTTTGACACTGTGGAGCAGTTTTTTTCAAATTCTTTTGCCTGGGACCCACTTTTACCAACCGACCATCCTTCGGACCCATGCCGGCTGATCTTCATGACCCACACTAGTCGACCTTCACGACCCACCATTTTCTCTTACCTTTAATGCAACAGGTGAGCATGCTTGGTCCTCACGATCTCACTTCAATCATGTTCACAGGAGGAGAGGGCTATGCGCATTTTGGGTGCAGAGTTCAGCCAGTTCCTTTGTGCTGTCTTCATCTTTGTGAGGACGGAAAATCCAACCTCGCACATGTAGGTCATCGTGAAGGGCAAAAGCACCAAAATGCTGTGTTATTCAGCACTGGAGACTCCTCGGAGAGGCTATTCCAGAATGCTGACAGCCTCATGGGCTTATGGCATGTTTTTAATGTGCTGTCACAGGTGAGGCACAGAAGTTCAGTCTCTCCATTTGCAGCCAGCTGCAAGTTAATAATTGACTCTGGGGTCTCAAATTCAAAAGGATTTTTCACCCAACGGTTCTCACTCAAAAACTGAAACTTGCCCTCTGGAGATTAGCGACAAAAACTGTTGATCAGAACACCCAGGTGCGACTGAATAAGGCTTTCCAGCCTGACAGTTCCATTAATAATACTGTTTTCTTCAATGTGTCGTAGCAGTGAGGGGAACATGTAGTAGTTTTGGCTTTCTACTCGCACTTGCCAAACTTTCAATGACTTTTGGAAAACATCAATTTCTTCACAGTGCCGAAAGAAAATCATCCTTCCCTTACAATTTGAGATTCAGTTTGTTTAGAATTAAAAAGATGTCTGCAAGGTAAGACAAGGTAAGGCATCCAAGTTTCATCAGCAAATGAATCAGACAGACGTGACGAATTCTCGAGGAGGAAAGTGTGGATTTGATACCTCAGTTCGTAAACTCTGACAAGCACCTGGACCCTTGAAAGCCAATGTACTTCTGTGTGAAACAACAAATGTACGCGCTCGGTCTCCATATCGGAACACAATGCCTCAAAAAACGTGGTATTGAGTGCACTGCATTTAATGAAATTCAAAACTTACATTTCCTTTCAATGCCACTTCAAGATCAAATGGAATTTCTTTTGATGCCAATGCCTCACAGTACATAAAACAATGATTCCATTGGTCGTACGATTCCCTTTCAGAAAATAAGGGGGATAGTCATATCCAGCCATCTTTATCCTGGGTTCAGCCGTGTATCTTTTTTTTTTCCTTCTCACTCACTCCTTGGTTTGATCAGGGAAAGTTGTGTCTTTCAAACCTTCACATTTGCACAGCAACCATCCTCTGCTACCATTGTTAGATGTTTTAGTTGCTGTGAAATGAAGAGTCTAAAGTTCTTGTTCCTTTTCACCAAACACCATTTATTTCACTTCCACAGTCTCTGCACAAAACTCTTAACAACACACCACCTGACAGAGGCCACCTGAAGCCCCTTTACATATCAGTGTCAATTAATGGATACTTAACATAAATGAGACAACTAATTGCAATGTCTCTTAACCCATTACTTAACACTGAGGAAATGTTACGCCCAGCTGGAGATTTTAGAGCTGGGGGGGTGGGTCACAGTCTTAGAATAGGAGTTTGGGACTTCTGGTGGCGGCTATGAGAGAGTAGGTCGCACATTTGGTGGCTCCCGTTTCAGTCGGACTTTTGGACATTTTCCCCCGACTTTTTTGTGCTTTTGAACGCGGAACTAGAAAACAATAGTACTCAGGCACAGGACCCAGACAGAACTGTATGGACCTAAGAAGCCGGAGGGACTGTAAACAGCAGAAGAAGTGGTCGAGTAAGGGCACAGTGGAGGCTGTGAGAGAGACCAGCATGGCTGGTGTTCAGAGCAAGGCGCCGACAGCCCAGCCCACAATGGAGCAGCTGCTGCAGACGATGCAGGAGGGCTTTTTGGCTCTGAAGCATGACAACATTGAGCCGCTACAGAAGTAAATTGACCGGATGGGAAAAAGGCTGGATGATCAGGCTGAGAAGCTCCAATAGTTGGAGAAGTCAGTGGAGGAGCAGGCTGACTTTCAAACGGTGGTAGATGTGGAGATTCAGAGGCTGAGGGACCAGCAAAAAGTGCTTCTGGAAAGGCTGGAGGACGTGGACAACAGATCTCACCGGCAGAATGTGAGAATCGTGGGCCTCCCGAAGGGGGCAGAGGGGCTAGAGACTGCCGCATATGTGGAGGGTATGTTTCAGAAGTTGCTGGGGAATGAGGTGTTCCCGCGCCCGCCGGTGGTGGACAGGGCACACAGAGTGCAGGTGAGGCAGCCGCGACGAAAGGGTCCCCCACGAGCGATGGTGGTACGCTTTCACAGGTACCTGGACAAGGAACGGGTGCTGCAATGGACAAAGAGCACACAAAGCTGTACTTGGGACAATACCACCCTGCGTGTTTACCAAGATGTGTGCGCTGAGGTGGCCAGGAGGAGGAGAGGCTACAGGTAGGTGAAGGAGGTACTGTATAAAAACAAAGTGAAATTCGGGCACGACTGTGGGTTACGTATGAGGGTCAGCACCACTATTTTGAAGAACCCGAAGAGGCGATGGACTTCGTTAAGAAGCAAGGGCTGGCCCTGAGCTGATGACGTTGGGACTCATGTTAGAGCTTTTAAGTATATGTGGTGTCTCTCCCGTTTTGAAAGGTGCATGCATGTTTGGGTCAGTTTGTGTTGTTTCTTTTTTCGACCTTTTTAGGGTGTTGGAAGGTGGTAGGGATGTGGGTTTTTGTTGCGTGCTTTTTGCGTGGTTTACCTGAATGTTTCCTGTTTGGGCTCATTGATTAATTGGAGTTTGGCTGGGGGAAAATAATAAAGAAGACAGTTAAAAGGGTTGGGTTAAGATGGATGCTTCAGGGGAACTTTGTGCAATCTTTTTCTGTGTCTGTATGGGAAGGACTGAGAGTGCCGGTTGTTTCTTATCTCTTTTTTTTTCTTGTTTAACTTGAATTGTGCTATTGTGGTGGTTGTTTATGGCTTGTATAGAGTGTTTACTTAAGTAGGGCTGATCTGTGGAAGTGGTATGGATTGGTTGGGGGAGAGGTGACTGGGAACAATGGGTGGGAGACGTGCTGGTGCCGAGGCTGGGAGACCCAGGCTAGCTGAGTGCGGCTAGTCAACGGTAGCCGAGGTGGGGGTGTGTGCACATAGTTAGATTAGAGCAGGGGTTAGGTGATAGGATGAGTGTTGCTGGGGGGGGGGGGGGGGGGGGGTCGTTCTGCTGATGGGGATGGAAACTGGGCATGGCAACAGTGAGGAGGTCATGGGTGGAGCCGGTCAGGAGGCGGTCCAGATGAAGCGCGACACATGGCTGGGGGGCTGGCCAAGGAAAGGGGATGGCTGATTGGCAAAGGGGGTGGGGCAAAGTGCCCCCCAACCAGGTTGATCACCTGGAATGTTAGAGGGTTAAACGGGCCAGTGAAGAGGTCACGTGTGTTTGCGCACCTGCGGGTTCTGACGGCGGACATAGTCTTGCTGCAGGAGACGCACCTGAAAGTGGCAGACCAGGTTAGGTTAAGGAAGGGCTGGGTCAGTCAGGTCTTTCATTCGGGGATTGATTCCAAGATGAGGTGGGCTGCGATCCTGATTAATAAAAGGGTACAATTTGAGGCGGAGGGCACAGTCGTGGATGGGGCTGGCAGGTTCGTTATGGTGAGGGGTAAGCTCGAAGGGGTGAGAGTAGTCCTGGTCAGTATGCATGCCCCTAATTGGGACGATGTGGATTTTATTAGGAGGATGCTAGGGAAGATCCCCGACTTGGACTCGAGTAAGCTGATCATGGGCGGGGACTTTAACACAGTCCTGGACCCGAGCCTGGACCGGTTATGTTCAAGAACGGGCAGGTTGTCAGCGATGGCAAAGGAACTGAGAGGGTTCATGGAACAAACGGGGGGAGCAGATCCGTGGAGATTTAGCTGGCCGATGGCGAGGGAGTTCTTGTACTACTCCCACGTCCACAAGGTGTATTCCTGAATTGCTACTTTGTTGTGAGTAGGGACCTGCTGGCCGAAATGGTGGGGGCAGAATATTCGGCAATTGCCATATGGGACCATGCTCCACACTGGGTAGACCTGCAGTTTTGTAAGGACAGCTTTCAGCGGCCACCATGGAGGCTGGAAGTTGGACTCCTCGCGGATGAGGCGGTGTGCAGTGGCTGAGGAAATGCATGCAGAATTACCTGCAGGTGAACGATACTGGAGAAGTCTCGGCAGCAGTGCTCTGGGAGGCACTGAAGGCAGTGGTGAGAGGGGGGCTGATTTCAATCCGGGCGTACAAGGACAGGACAGATAGAGCAGAGACGGACCGACTGATCAAGAATCTCCGAGGCCAGAGTTACTCAGGAAATGACAGAGGCTGCAGGCCAAATTTGGGGTGCTGGCTACAGGCAAGGCTGTAGAGCAGCTTAGAAAGGTAAAAGGTGTGATTTATGAGCATGGGGAGAAGGCCAGTAGAATGCTTGCGCAACAACTAAGGAAGAGGGAAGTGGCTAGGGAAATAGGGAGGGTAGTGGATAGGGAAGGTAATCTAGTGGGTGACCCGGCAGGGCTGAACAAGTTCTTAAGGGACTTTTATAGGAAGCTGTACACTTCGGAACCACCCGGGGGACCGGGGGGGATGAGGCGATTCCTGGACGGACTGACCTTCCCAAGAGTGGGGTGGGGGTTGGTGGATGGACTGGGGGCCCTGGTCAGGATCGAAGAGGTATTGGGGGGCCTGAAGGTCATGCAGTCGGGTAAAGCCCCAGGGTCGGACGGGTATCCGGTGGAGTTTTACAAAAAATTTGCCGGGATAGTGGGGCCGGTGCTGGTCAGGGTCTTTAACGAGGAAAGAGACAGAGGGAGTTTACCCCTGACGATGTCGCAGGCCACCATCTCGCTCATTCTGAAACGGGATAAGGACCTGCAGGCTTGTGGGTCATACAGGCCGATCTCTTTGATCAACGTAGACGGCAAGTTACTGGCCAAGGTTTTGGCGACTAGAATTGAGGACTGTGTACCGGATGTAATTGTGGAGGACCAAACCGGGTTTGTAAAGGGGAGGCAGCTGGTGGCCAAACTAAGAAGGCTGCTCAACATGATTATGATGCCCCCGGAGAGTAATGAGGTAGAGATAGTGGTGGCCATGGATGCTGAAAAGGCTTTTGACCGGGTCGAGTGGGATCATCTGTGGGAGGTACTAGGACGGTTCGGGTTCGGGGCGGGGTTCATCGCCTGAGTTAGGCTATTGTATAAAGCCCCAGAGGCGAGTGTAAGGACGAACAGGACGGCATCGGACTACTTTAGACTGCACCGTGGGACAACACAGGGCTGCCCTCTCTCCCCGCTGCTGTTTGAGCTGGCCATAGAGCCTCTGGCAATTGCACTGAGAGCTTCTAGGGGCTGGAAAGGGCTGGTCCGGGGAGGAGTGGAAGATAGAGTCTCATTATACGCAGATGATCTGCTGTTGTATGTATCGGACCCAACGGTGGGGATGGACGGTATTATGGCAACCCTGAGGGAATTTGGCCGGTTCTCCGGATACAAACTGAACATGGCTAAGAGCGAGTTGTTTGTAATTCAGGCGAGGGGGCAGGAGAGTAGGCTGAAGGGGTTGCTGTTCAGGCTAGTGGGGGAGAGTTTCCGATATTTGGGGATTCAGGTGGCACAGGAGTGGGACAAGTTGCAGAAGCTCAACCTGTCCCGACTGGTGGAACGAGTGAGGGAGGAGGTCCGGAGGTGGGATGCACTCCCGCTGTTATTGGCGGGGAGGGTGCAGACTATTAAGATGACGATTCTCCCGCGGTTCTTGTTTGTTTTTCAGTGCCTCCCCATCTTTATCCCGCGGTCCTTCTTTAAGAGGCTGAATAAAATTATTCTGGGATTTGTATGGGCAGGGAAGTCCCTGCGGGTGAGGAAGGTGATGCTTGAAAGGAACAGAGGAGAAGGGGGGCTGGCGTTGCCGAACTTCAGCAACTATTACTGGGCAGCCAACATAGCGATGATAAGGAAATGGATGGTGGGTGCAGGTCAGTTTGGGAGCGGATGGGGGCTGCTTCGTGCAGGGGCACTAGCTTAGCAGCCCTAGTCATGGCGCCTCTGCCGCTTCCGCCGACACGGTGCTCCACCAGCCCGATAGTGTTGGTGGCTCTTCGGATCTGGGGCCAGTGGAGGAGGCATGTAGGGGATGTGTGGGGAGCATCGGTGTGGACCCCAATCTGTGGCAACCACCGATTTGCCCCGGGGAACATGGACGGGGGATATCGACTGTGGAGGAGGGCGGGGATTGTGAGGATGGGAGATCTGTTCCTGGAAGGGAGCTTTCCGAGCATGAGGGCGCTGGAGGAGAAGTTTGGGTTGGCAAGAGGGAACGACTTTAGATACTTACAGGTGCGGGATTTTGTACGCAGACTGGTGCCGTCCTTCCCATGTCTCCCGCCGAAGGGGAGGCAGGACAGGGTAGTTTCTACCCTGGACCGGATGAGCAGATTCTTCGGGCTGGAGGACAAGTGTGCTAGATGCGCCGGAGGGCCACCTAACCATGTACACATGTTCTGGTCGTGCCCTAAACTCAGGGGGTATTGGCAGGGCGGTGACTAGGGTAGAGTAGAGTAGAGTAGGGGAATATTGAGGCAGGTCCGTGCGTGAACAGAGCCGTGGTTTGCACTATGTTTAATTTGTGTCTTGACTTCTTTTTTATTGTACTGTACAATATCACTTTTTCTATTTGCTTAAAATACTTCAATAAAATTGTTTGTTAAAAAAAAAGAGTAAGAGTTTGGCCATTTGGGACTGAGATGAAGAGCGATTTCTTCACTCAAACTGTTGAGAATCATTGGAATTCTCCGCATTAGAGAGCTGTGAATGCTCAATCATTGAGTATATTCAAGGCAGCACTAAGTAGATTTTTGGTAGTAAGGGAATTAAGAAATATGGGGACAATGTGGAGAGGTTGAGGTAGAAGATGAGCCATGATCTGGGTGAATCTCACAGCCGGCTAGAAGGGTCGACTGACCTCGTTCAGCTCCTACTTCTTATGGTTTTATTTCTATTAGTGGCTGCTTGAAGAATCTGGAGCAAAACATTAGCTCTACAAGATCCAATTTCTACTTAACCCTTTCTTATCTGTACCTCTGGGATGGCCGAGCAAACCACTCACTTCAAGGGTAGAGCTCTGGCGGCCACCTTCAACCAAGCGGGCAGACCCATGGTCTTCTTCTCACGTACCCTCCATGCTTCCGAAACGGTCGGTTGCTTTCATGTTCGATAAAGGATGGAGCTCCGAATCAAGCCGCAGTGTCTGCAACTCAGCCCCCACGCGGCGAACTCAGCGGCAATCTTCAAGCACTGGCTGGCGTGTTTTAAAGAATAACTCGGGACGGCCGAAAACACACACACGGGTGAACAGAAAATGCAAGTCCTGCACTCGAGGGTGAGCCCGGAAATTTATACCCTCATCGAGGACGCGGAAGACTTCGATGCAGCAATAGAGCCGCTAAAAGGACATTATATTCGCCCGGTAAACCAGGTCTACGCCCGACATCTGCAAGCAACGAGGCGAGAAATCCCTGGGGAATCGCTGGAAGAATTCTACCGTGCGCTCCTGGTGTTGGGGTGAAACTGCAGCTGCCCGCAAGTTTCGGCGAGCGACCACACAGAACTCTTGATCCGGGATGATTTCGTGGCAGGTATGCTGTCCTCCCAAAACCGCCAGCGATTGCTGGAAAAAGACACCCCAGGCCTCAAGGAGGCACGGGCCCTTGCAGGCTCCCTGGATGTGGCCTCCAGAAACGCCTGCGCTTACGTTCCCGAATGCGCGGCAGGCCCTGGGCAGCGTGGAACCCCTCCGCAGCCGACCCCGAGACATCCCCCATCCCCCCACAAGCTTGTGCAGCAAGGCGGCCTGGCCGCTCCTGGGGGCCCCGCTGCTACTTTTGCGGGCAGACCAAGCACCCCCGGCAGCGCTGCCTGGCCCGCGCATCCACCTGCAAGGGATGCGGTAAAAAGGCCACTTCGTGGTGGTATGCCAGGCCCGTGCGGTCGCCACGGTCTCCGGCGGCGAATGCGGACCGCCACCACAAACCTCTCCACGGTCCCCGTGCGGCCAGCGGGTGCCGCCATCTTCCTACTCCAGGGCCACGTGTGGTCCCCGAAGCCGCCATCTTGCCCTGCGGACGCCACGTTCGATGGACAGGCGCCGCCATTTTGTGCACCCCTAGCCATGTGCGACCAATGGGAGCCACCATCTTGGATGGACTCCCAGGACCCCAGCTCGGCTGACCACACACCACCCGAAGAGAACACTCAACTGCTGAAATTAGCCTCGGTGACCCTGGATCAGTCCCGGCCTCGAACACTCTCAACTGCTACAACAACAGTACTAATCAACGGGCACGAGACATCCTGCTTAATCGACTCTTCGAGCACGGAGTGCTTCATACACCCCGATACGGTAAGGTGCTGTTCTCTCCTCGTCCACCCCGTTAATCAAAAAATCTCCCTGGCATTTGGTTCCCACTCAGTAGAGATAAAGGGGTTTTGTGTAGCAAACCTCACAGTCCAGGGAAGGGAGTTTAAAAATTACCGGCTCTACGTCCTTCCCCACCTCTGCACGGCCACACTCCTAGGTTTAGACTTCCAGTGTAATCTCCAAAGTCTGACTTTCAAATTCGGCAGCCCTATACCCCCCTCACTGTCTGCGGCCTCGCGACCCTCAAGGTCGATCCGCCTTCCCTGTTTGCGAACCTCACCCCGGATTGCAAACCCGTCGCCACCAGGAGCAGACGATACAGTGCCCAGGATCGGATCTTTATTAGGTCAGAGGTCCAAAGGCTACTGAGGGAAGGAGTCATTGAAACTAGCAGCAGTCCCTGGAGAGCTCAAGTAGTGGTGGTAAAGACCGGGGAAAAGCATAGGATGGTCATCGACTACAGTCAGACCATCAACAGGTTTACGCAGCTGGATGCGTACCCTCTCCCCCGCATAACCGACCTGGTAAACAGGATCGTGCATTGCAAGGTCTTCTCCACGGTGGATCTCAAGTCCGCCTACCACCAGCTCCCCATCCGCACTAGTGACTGCAAATACATTGCCTTCGAGGCAGACGGGCGGCTCTATCACTTCTTAAGGGTTCCCTTCGGTGTCACCAACGGGGTCTCGGTTTTGCAGCGCGAGATGGACCGAATGGTTGACTGGTACGGTTTACGGGCAACATTCCCGTATCTCGATAATGTCATCATCTACGGCCACTGTCTTAATATACACCAGTATATCATGGTGCAGATACACACACACTGATGGACACACAGCAAGACCAATCAACACACACAACACCGCAGCCAATCACCAGTTAGAGCACATGCACTATAAAGACAGGGGCATCAGAGTTCATTCGGGATGCAGCCTCCTAGAAGGACAGAGCTTACAGCACAGATCTTCACCATGTGCTGAGTGCATTGACTGGTTAGGACAGGCATAGGTCTTTAGTTTAATCTAACATTGTGTCAACCCACAGTGAAAATGTGTTCATGAGTTTCTAACTTAAGAAAATAGTGTTGCACTAATTTAAGTGTTCATGACCTCGGTATGAGTTCCACGGATCCAGAGCACCCAACACATCATGATACCAGGAGTTGAGGGATATTAGAACTTCTTAGACCTACCTGCAAGTGATCTGCCTTCCACCAGCATACCGTCAACCTGCAAAATGGACAGCGTCCGCCCGCCGCCGCCGCTCCGCATCACCGGTAACCTAGGGGCCAACTGGAAGATATTCAAACAACGCTTCCAGCTCTACCTTGAAGCCACAGACTGAGAAGATGCCTCAGACACCAGGAAGATCGCTCTCTTCCTATCCACGGCCGGGGAACATGCCATCCACATTTTCAATTCTCTCACCTTTGCTGATGATGAAGATAAATCAAAATTCAAGACGGTCCTCCTCAAGTTTGACACTCACTGCAAAATAGGAGTGAATTAAAGTTTTGAGCGCTATGTATTCCAACAGCGTTTGCAGGGTAAGGATGAACCTTTCCAGTCCTTTCTCACCCACCTCCGCATCCTTGCGCAGTCCTGTAATTACTGGCCCACCTCCGACTCCATGATATGCGACCAGATCGTTTTCGGTGTTCAGTCGGACCCCCTACACCAGCAGCTCCTCAAGGTAAAGCAGCTCATCCTAGCGACCGCCATCGAGACTTGCGTGCTACACGAACACGCCACTAGTCGGTATTCCCACATCCAAGTGGCTGAAACGACGCGGCAAGGTCCCCACGAGGCACAACGGGTCCAAGCAATCGAGCAACTCCAGGGCCTCAGCCTGGATGAGGGCGGCCATTTCGCGCGCTTTTCGCGGACTCCCAACTATGCGGACAAGGCCCGTCCCCTGATCCAATCCACAGCTTTTCCCCTGTCGATAGAGGCCCGCCAGGCCTTCAGCCGCATCAAAGCAGACATTGCAAAGGCCACGATGCACACCATCGACGGGTCCTCCCCTTCCAGGTCGAGAGCGACGCATGTGATGTAGCTCTGGCGGCCACCCTCAACCAAGCGAGCAGACCCGTGGCCTTCTTCTCACGTACCCTCCATGCTTCCAAAATCCGCCACTCCTCAGTCGAAAAGGAGGCCCAGGCCATAGTAGAAGCTGTGCGACAGTTACCTGGCCGGCAGGAGATTCTCCTCACTGACCAACGGTCGGTTGCTTTCATGTTCGATAATGCACAGCGGGGCAAGATAAAAAACGATAAGATCTTGTGGTGGAGGATCGAACTCTCCACCTACAACTACGAGATCTTGTATCGTCCCGGGAAGCTAAACAAGCCTCCTGATGCCCTCCACGAGGACCTCTACCACCCGGGGGTCACTCGCTTTTTCCACTTTATCAAGACCCGCAACCTGCCCTACTCCATCGAGGAGGTCAGGAAAGACACGAGGGACTGCCAAATCTGCGCGGATTGCAAATCGCACTTCTACCGACCAGAGAAAGCACACCTGATAAAGGCTTCCCGTCCCTTTGAACGCCTCAGCATGGACTTCAAAGGCCCCCTCCCCTCCACCAACCACAACACGTACTTCCTGAACGTGATTGACAAGTACTCCCGGTTCCCATTCGCCATCCCCTGCCCCGACATGACCGCAATCACCGTCACCAAGGCCCTCCATAGCATCTTTGCATTGTTCGGGTTCCCCGCTTACATACACAGTGATAGGGGGTCCTCCTTTATGAGCGACGAACTGCGTCAATTCCTGCTAGCAAGGGCATCGCCTCGAGCAGGACGACCAGTTACAACCCCCGGGGTAACGGACAGGTAAAGAGGGAGAACGGAACGGTCTGGAAGACCGTCCAACTGGCCCTACGGTCCAGGAATCTCATAGTTTCCCGCTGGCAGGAAGTCCTCCCGGATGCCCTCCACTCCATCCGGTCACTGCTTTGTACCACAACCAACCAAACACCTCACAAACGTCTCCTTGTCTTCCCCAGGAAGTCGTCCTCTGGGGCCTCGCTCCCGACCTGGCTGGCAGCTCCCGGACCCATCCTGCTCTGAAAACACGTGCGGGAGCACAAGTCGGACCCGTTGCTCGAGAGGGTCCATCTTCTCCACGCTAACCCCCAGTACGCCTACGTGGCGTATCCCAAAGGCTGACAAGATACGGTCTCCCTACGAGACCTGGCGCCCGCCGGAGCCCCACGCACACCCCAGCCACCAGTCCCACCCTCCCTCCCACTAGTGCACCTTACAAGAGGATCGGTCCTTCCGCCGGCCCCGTCTAGGCCCCCCCACTCACTGACGCACCCCGCAGACGCTCCCTCTTCAGGTCAACCGTTTTCCCCACCAACGCCGTCTAGAGGTGTCGAAGCTGCCACAGGGATCGAGGCCACGCTCCCGGAGTCACAGATGCCCGAGCCTCCACCGGAGTCACCACCGAAGCTTCGACGATCACAGAAGACGACCAGGGCCCCCGATCGACTGCTTGCTTCATTTTAAAGTGTATAGTTAATTATGAATCATAAATTGAAAATAGTAAATAGAATTGTAAATAGTTACAAAACGCTGTACGGAGGTGTTACGGTACCTCCATAACTATAATTTCTACCACGTTACCATGTTGTAATATCAGGCCACCACCCCACCACCCCCTTTTTTAACAGGGGGTGAATGTGGTAGTCTATGTAGAGGTATTACGGTAGCTGGGAATGGTGGAACACCATTGGTAGATATTGTATATTTCCTATTTGTCAAGCTGTATGGTAGCTCCGCCCTGCAAGGCGGGGTATAAGAGCCTGTTCCACCCCAGCAGCCTTCATTCTGTACCTGAGCTGCTGGGGGAAACATCTAGCTTATTAAAGCCTTCAGTTGGACTACAACCTCGCTTTAGTGGTCATTGATCGTGCATCAAAGGGTAATTAGGGATGGACAACAATCAACAATTTCTAGCCTTGCCAGTGATGCCTATATCGCAGAAAATAATTTTAAAAATCTATTTGCCTTTCACTGCCAGCTACATTGGTACATAAGAACATGTAACGATCAATGTACGTTCAAAAGAGAATCAAATCATTGCTCCTTGAAATTCTGTAGCATGATCATCACTAGATCCCCCACCATCAACATTCTTGGGGCTACCATTGACCAGAAACTGAACTGGAGTAGCCATATAAATACAGTGGCTACGAGAGTAGGACAGAGGTTAGGAATCCTGTGGCAAGAACTAATCGACTGGCATTTCAAAGCCTGTCCACCATCTACAAGGTACAAGTCAGGAGTGTGATTTGCCCGGAAAAGCATAACTCCAACAAGACTCAAGGAGCTCAACACCTTTCAGGAGAATGTAGCTTGCTGGTCTGGCACTCCACCCACAAACGTTCAGTTCCCCACCATCGATCCACAATGACATCAGTGTGTACCATCTACAAGATGCATTGCTGGAACACACCAAGGCTCCTGAGACAGTACATTCCAAACCCACGACTGCTACCATCTAGACGGGCAATGGCAGCAGATACATGGGAACACCACCACCTAGAAGTTCCCCTGAAAGTCACTCACCATCCTGACTTGGAAATATTTTGCCATTCCTTCATTGTCACTGGGCCAAAACCCTGGAACTCCCTCCTTAACAGCACTGTGGGTTTACATACACCGCAGCGACCGCAGAGGTTCACAAAGGCAGCTCACCACCACCTTCTCAAGGGCAATTAGGGATGGGTGATAAATGCTGGCCTAGCAAGCGATGCTCACATGCCAAGAATTAATAAATTCTTTGAATACCCCAAATCTCTTTCTTTAGCATCCATGGCCATATTGGGCAGGATTCTCCATTTGGGAGACTATGGGCAGAATTCTCTGTTTGAGAGACCGGGAGCGGAATTCTCCGATCACCAACGCTGAAATCACGTTCAGCGATTGCCGGAGAATCCTTTTTTACACTGGAATCAGGGGCAGCACTGTGTTTCCGATGCTACTCCCCCTCAGAAACGGCGTACCCGAGGAGTATGCTGAACACCGTCGGGGTGGCCTCAGGACGTCACCTGTGGCCCCCCCCCCCAATGCTCCGACCCCAATGGGCCGACTTCCCGATGGCGTGGGGCATGTGTCCTCTCGCTTTTCGTAACCCTGGCTGCAGACTCTGTCCAGGCGCCACCATAGTTGGGGGGTGGGGGAAGCCATTCCGCTGGCAGGGGCGGCTTCAGCGGGGGCTGGGGGACTGATGGCTGGCAGTCCAGAGGTGACGAGGGGGTTACAGGGGAGCAGTTTTTGGCAGGCCGCTGGCATGCGCGGCCACGGACTGGGCCATTCTGCATCCGTATTGGCAGGTAAAACTGGTGCAGCTGCTAGCCCCCCACCGGTACCGTAATCGGTGAGGGTTCTGCGCCGATTCTGCCGTCGTAAAACGCCCGCGAATTCTCCGCTTGAGCCGGCACCTAGCTACTGAAATGGAGAATCCAGCCCGAGGTGTCGATGCTGGGACTGAATGGCAGGTGCTCTAAGGTCCCGATGACGGTGCTAGTCCCAGAGCAATTCAGGACATGCTAATGGACCAGCCCTCGTGCCACGTCGAACTAGTGCAATGCCAACTGAGGCCAGCGGCGGATTCGCTGGGGTTGGAATTAGCACTGGAGGGCCTGAAAAGCTGGAGCTGCATATAAGCACTCTGGTCGGAGGGATGGGAGAGCGAGTAGTCACAGATGTGGACGTTGGCATGGGACAGACTAAGCGAGCTCCCAATGTGTTGCTATGGCCCTATGGCAAGTGAGTCACCCCTTCCCCCCCATACTACGGCTACCCGCGATCTCACCATGCGTCTTGTCTTTTGTCTTGCAGGGTTACCACCAGATGATGCGGAACAAGCTGCTGTCCCCCTACCCAGCCACATCAGCGTGACTCACGGCCGACGAGGCGGGAACGTTAGGGCTCCCACACCCCCAGTTGCAATCCCACGACATCCCGGGGCACATGGCCAGGGATGACACCAACTTCTCCACACTGCTTTCACCGGCACCCGCCACCATCCTGGAGAATCTCACCTCGGTTGGGTGCTTTACTGAAGAGACTCCTGGCGCACTATCGGTGCACACCACACACATGCAACGGTACACCAGGTGGAAGCAGGAACCTTCGAAGGGTGGACGGTCAGAGGGCGGCCCGACCCCAGAGACTAGCTGCCATTCAGACAGATCTAGAGCTTTTGGGAAGGGCGGTCCCATCAATGTTGGAGATGCAGGTGCAGAGCTGCACAATGGTGAGGAAGATGCAGGAGGCCACCATGATGCAGGAGACCCTCCTGTACTGGAAGGCACCTCCAGAGTGATCCAGGCGCCTGAACCACATCTTCAGGAAGCCGATGCCTCATAGTCGCTGTATGGGCATCCTTATAACCTTTTTCCAGGGAGGCATGTGGCGCAGTGGTTAGCACTGCGGCACTGAGGACCCGGGTTTGAATCCCGGTCCTGGGTCACTGTCCGTGTGGAGTTTGCATATTCTCTCTGTGTCTGCATGGGTTTCACTCCCACAACCCAAAGATGTGCAGGTTAAATTGTCCCTTAATTGGAAAAAAAATAATTGGGTACTCTAACTTTATTTTTAAAAACATTTTGCCTTTCTCCGTATCAGTTTAAGCCCTCCAGATTGGCGTTATCAGCCACAGTGGATCCCTCCTGCGCAGGAGTTAGACCCTCACTCGGGGGAGCACCATGAAGGTGTTGTGGACCATCGAGAGTGCCAGGTTATAGATTTTGTGCATGCTGTCAGGATACCAAGTGCAGACGTGTCCAATGTGCAGCCGGTGGTCGCACACCAATTGCAGAATGAGGGAGTGGAATTCCTTCTGATTGATGAAGGGCAACCCTGCACTCCGATGCCCATAGGCGGACATGCGTTCCGTCAATCACCCCGCTGCCCGGGCAACCTGATGGGCTCGAACCACAAAGTCTGGGAGATCCCAGACAGGTTCCCACTTCCCACTGGAAGGACCCTGGGAGTGGGTGTCCTTCCACCTACCCCTGCAGTTCCAGGTGCGCCATGATTCAGCACAGATGTTGCACGGTCTCCCTGCTCAGCCACATTCGGTGGTGGCACACCCGGTCCGGCAGATCCTGGTAGATCCACGGGGCCTGATGCAATGCCACCTCCCATCCTCCCCGTCGGCCTGTAGGGCAGCTGGCTCTCCATCATCACCAGCTGGCTCCTGCGTCTCTGAGGCAGGCTCCTGATCTGCAGGGTCCTCCTCAAACAGCTCCTGCTCATACAGCCTCAGTGCATCCACCAGGGCTGCAAACTACACCTGGCTGTATTTCTTCAGGGGATAAAGGGACAGAAGTGTTAGCATGGCTTGTACTCCCGTGCCCAACTAGGTCCAACGGGCTGCTCGGTGGCTCTGGTGTGCACTGCTGCCTCTGCCCCTACATGTCCCCCTCCCCCTATTTGGTCCTAACCCCACCCCCTGGTCAATTCCCCCGATACCCTTGCCTCTGACTGTCACCCCCGGCCCTGCCAGTGCCTGTCACCAGGGGGCCTCCTGCCAGTGTTATGCTCTGCAGCTCCTGTCCTGCGCCCGCCTGTGGGGTCTACAATGGATGCCCTCCTTGTGTGGGCTGCTTTTTACCCTGCCAGCAGAGTGCCACCTGGTTGCGGGGGGGGGCACCACATTTCACTGACCGGCGCCATGCTTCGTGGCATGTGTGTGGGCAAGGACCTTGGATGGGGCAGGGCGAGGGTGATGGAGCCTTAGCTGCAGTGTGCCATGGGTCCTCTGTGCGGTGGAATCTGTCGAGGGCAAGATGGATGGGAGCCGGGAGCAGGGACACAGTGGGAAGGCGGGTCTTGGTGCCGGTCGGTGTTCCTCCGGGGTCGACTAGCTGACGGTGCTACTGGTGGGGCATCCACCCTGACGCATGCAGTGTGCCACTGAGGGTGGAAAGGGCCACGGTGCATGCGTCCGTTGTTCGGGCTGCGCTCTGCACCCACCCCCCCCCCCCTCCCCTGGTGAGCCGTTGGCTGCGCTAGGCCATGCACATCCCGTTGATGGATTAGTATAAGCCTTGGGGTTCCGGGAGGAGGAGGGCTGCAACCATACGATTGGTGGCGCTCCGCACATTTATGACTCACGGTGAGCAGTCAGTAGAGTGTGTAGCCTTGCTGACTGTGGTAATGGTGGTCCATGCCCATGGCCCATCTACTGGTCGCCCCCCACTACTCTCCCTGGCCCTGGCAGTCACTGCCCCCCCCCCTCCCCCCAGCCAGCGGCACAACTGGCAGCCCATGGTTGCACCTTTAGACATTCCTTACCTCCTCTCTCACCCTCAGCAGCCACTGCACCTGCTTCCCGTTTTTAAATACCAGAAGTGAACCACAAAAGCGCCACTTCCCGTACCAGCCTCCCCGAACAGGAGCCGGAATGTGGCGACTAGGGGCTTTTCACAGTAACTTCATTTGAAGTCTATTTGTGACAATAAACAATTTTCTTTCTTTTCTTTCTTCCTTCCGCCTGGCGGAGGCGGAGCATTGTGGAAGGCCGCAGACAAACAGGTTGGGCTCGTTACTGATATGCTAATGTTCATTCCTGTACGATTTGCATGCCAATGCCGATGCAGGGCATGGCATGCATTCATGCCACCATTGAGGCTCCGGCATGGCATTTCGTTGGGAGCTTGGCGCCGACCTGGATTTCTGCCTGACGCCCGATCGCGATTCATGACTCCAGCGTCGCTGGATGGAGAATCCCACCCTACGTTCTCCCGCCGGAGGAGAATTGGTACTGATCTGTGCAAATCAGGAACAAATTCAGTACCCCTCACCATACAAATGTATGCATGTCGATAAATGTGACGGACGAGGAAATCCTGCGATTGGGCCGCCATTTTGACCGGGTGGCTCGATCGTGAAGTCCTACGGCTAGCCACCCACCCTCTGCACTGCAAATCAGCCTCCCACCACCCTCCCCCCCCCACCACACCGCAAAGCAGCCCCCAACCCCTGGATTTTCTGGGTGCACCTCTCTTCCCTCAAATACGGGGGTGACCTGACACGCCCTCTCCCCAAAGTCCTGCTAAATAGGGTTTCCCTCCCAGCAACCCCCTTAATAGGGAGACCCCCACAGGGAACCCCTAAATAGGGAGAACTCCCCAAAGACCACCTAAATAAAGGGCTCTGCCCAGGTACCCCCTAACTAAAGGGACTCCCCCCCCCCCACATTTTTCTTTATTCATTTATGGGGTGTGGGCATCGCTGGTTTAGCCACATTTATTGCCTATCCCTAGTTGCCCTTCAGAAGGTGGTGGTGAGTTGCCTTCTTGAATTGCTGCAGTCCTCGAGGTGTAGCTACACCCACTGGACTGTTAAGGAGGGAGTTCCAGGATTTTGCCCAGCGACAGTGAAGGAACGGCGTTATATTTCCAAGTCAGGGTGGTGAGTGACTTGGAGGAGAACCTTCAGGTGGTGGGGTTCCCAGGTATCTGCTGCTCTTGTCCTTCTAGATGGTAGTGGTTGTGGGTTTGGAAGGTGCTGTCTAAGGAACCTTGGTGAGTTACTGCAATGCATCTTGAAGATGGTGCACACGGCTGCCATTGTTCGTTGGTGGTGGAGGGTTTGAATGTTTGTGGAAAGGCTAGCAATCAAGCAAGCTACTTTGTCCTCCTAAATAGGGAGACCCCCTAACTAAAGGGACCCCTCCACAGAGCACCCCCCTCCCCCAACCCCCCACAGAAAAGAGACCCTTGTCTGGAAGCTTGAGAGCAGTCCAGACAGGAGTAATGAAAAAAAAACACAGTTGTAATGCTCAATTGGAAGCACCATGGGCGGGATTCTCCCCTACCCGGCGGGGCGGGGGGTCCCGGCGGGATGGAGTGGCGTGAACAACTCTGGCGTCGGGCCGCCCCAAAAGTGCAGATTTCTCCACACCTTTAGGGGCCAAGCACTCACCTTGAGGGGCTAGCACCGCACCGGAGTGGTTGGCGTGCCGCCAGCCGATGGGAAAGTCCTTTGGCGCCATGCCAGCTGGGGCCGAAAGGACTTCACCGGGCGGCAGAAGTCCGCTCATGCCCGGGAGTGTCAGCGGCTGCTGACGCCATCCCCGCGCATGCGCAGGGGGGTGTCTCTTCCGCGTCGGCATGGTGAAGACTGTGGCCGAGGCGGAGGGAAAAGAGTGCCCCCCAGGCACAGGCCCGCCCGCGGATCGGTGGGCCCTGATCGCGGGCCAGGCCACCGTGGGGGCACCCCCCGGGGCCAGATCGCCCCGCGCCACCCCCAGGACCCCGGAGCCCGCCCGCGCCGCCACTCCCGCCGGGAAGAGAGGTGGTTTGATCCTCGCCGGTGGGGCATGCATTCCAGCAGCGGGACTTCGGCCCATCGCGAGCCGGAGAATCGCCGGGGGGGGGGGCTCGCCGACCAGCGCGGCGCGATTCCTGCCCCCGCCGAATATCCGGTGCCGGAGATTTCGGCAACCGGCGGGGGCGGTATTCACGCCAGCCCCCGGCGATTCTCCGACCCGGCGGGGAGTCGGAGAATCCCGCCCCATGTGCCCATTCCTTGAAAGTGAACAGCTGTGACCTGTATTTAAACCCCTCAGGTTCATTAGCTGCAAGCCATCCATTCATTTCTGATAGTGGGCTGTGATTGACAGCTTCCATAAAATAGCTGTTAGTCTTGTTCAATTAATCTTCTTCACACAGTACTGTAACCACAAATGTTTAAAACCATATCAAAGTGAGTTGTGCTGTTAATTTCCAGTTCTACACTTCAAAATGACTCAAGCGTAAACTGCCGTGATTGGAATGCACTTAACTCTCTTTAATGTGGACCAGAACGGTTGCACCCTGTAGGGGGTAAGATGCAGGCAATAAAACAGGCCCCAGTGCCCGGCGGCCAGACAGAACTATGCTCTTACCTCAGATTAATGAATTAGTGAGGGAAATTCATCCCAAACCTGGCAACCCTGCTCAGTTCCCTCCACCTCTTACAAAAGAAGTGTCAACCATGGGACTGGAGTTGTCTCAATAGCGGGCATTCGACATGACAAAATGGCAGCTGTCGTCCTTGAAACTACTAACACACTTCAATCCCAGCAAAACGCTGCTGTTGACAGGTGACACGTCCCCTTATGGGGTGGGCACGATCCTCTCCTACCACATGGCCGATGGATCAGGGCAACCAATTGCATTCGTATCATGCACACTCGCTGACGCTGAGCACAATTATGCCCAGATTGAATTGAAAGCATTGCCGGTGTCTTTGCAATCTGTAAATTCCATCAAAATGTTTACGGGCACACTTTCACGATCTACACAGACCATAAACCGTTATTGGGCCTATTCAAAGAAGACCGAACAATTCCCCCAATCATGTCTGCCAGGATCCAGCGTTGGGCCCGATTGGTGGTGGCATATGATTACTGCTGGGAACACAGCCCTGGTGTGAATATCCCGCATGCATATACGTTAAGCCATCGCCGATGCCCCCTCCGCGGAGGAGGTGGTGGCTGCGCTTTAATTTATGTACTCATTGCCAGTGACCAGGATAAAGGATTGGACCTAGACAGACCTACAGTTGTCCCAAGTCCACTACATCGTGCTGTACGGTTTGAAGGCCTACACCTCATAAATTCCAGAGCTCAGTGTGAAGGTCAGAATCCTCCTTTGGGGTATCAGGCTGGTCATTCCGGAACGCAGTCGAGCCAACTTACTACACGACCACCATAACGACACCCGGGGGTGTCCAAGGTGAAGATGCTCGGCCACAGTTATGTCTGGCAGCCGGGCATCGATACAGATATAGAGAAGCTGGCCCAACGATGCGGGCCATATCAAGTGCACCAGTAAGCTCCATCAGCGGCGCCGTTGCACCCTTGGGAATGATCAGGCGGACCATGGTCACGCCTTCACATCGACTTTGCGGATCCTTTTCCGAGATCGATGTTCCTGATCTGTTTTCTCGGAGCCCGACTCAAACTCTGACATGGACGTCTAGCCACAGGAAGATACAGATCCCCAGCAATCGATATTCGCGGCTGCTCCTCCTCTGATACCTGCCCCACTGGTCCAGCCTGACACTTGACACAGATGCAGCACTCACCAATCAGATATATGCCTCCTGGGCCAAACCCTTCAACGCCGGAACATTGACACCAGGCAAAAGGACTATGGATCCCACGGATCAGCCAGAGGACATGGACATTTCTCTGGACTTTTCGGAGGGGGAGTGTGCGGCGCAGGGGAGGGGTGTTATCACCCCCTGGAAAGTAAGGGAGTGTGGGCCATCTGATTCCCATTAACTCGTAATGACTAAGAACACCCCTAGTAATTGGTGGTGGAGCATCCCCCTGAACAGGAAAGGCTTCAAACCGTGTCAATATCCCGGCCTGGGTGCAGGTCCGGGAGGGTGACTCTTCAGGGCGTGGGAGTTTAGTAGTATATCTTAATAAATAGGGGCAGCAAGATGGCACAGTGGTTAGCACTGCTGTCTCACAGCACCAGGGACCTGGGTTCGGTTTCGACCTCGGGTGACTTTCTGTGTGGGTTTGCACGTTCTCCCTGTGCCTGCGTGGGTTTCCTCCGGGTGCTCTGGTTTCCTCCTACAGTTCAAAGATGCGAGGATTAGGTAGATTGGCCATTCTACAATTGCCCCTTAGTGTCTAAAGGTTTGGTGGGGTCATGGGGATAGGGCAAGGGTACTCTTTTGGAGGGCCGGTGCAGACTTGATGGGCTGAATGGCCTCCTTCTGTACTGCAGGGATTCTATGATTCTATTGATTCTATGTTTGTAAACCTTGCGTTGACAGCACTTAAAGTGAAGCAGATGGATGAAGCAGGGCTAACATCCGTTTTGTGGAAGCTGTCATTCACAGTCCACTACCAGAAATGAATGAATGGCTTGCTGCTAAAGGATCTAAGGGGTTTGAACACTGGTCACCGCTGTTGCTTTTCCAGGAATGGATACGTGGTGCTTCCACGTGAGTGTTACAACTGTAATTTTTCACATTGCCCCTGTATGGACTGCTCTTTAGCTTCCAGACAGTTGCCCTTTTCTGGGGGTGTCTGTGGGGTGGGGCTGTGGGAGGGGGGGGGGATCTCTTTAGTTAGGGGGCTCCTGTGGAGGTCTCCCTATTTAGGGAGTCTCTGTGGGGGTCCCTTTAGTTAGGGGGTCTCTGTGGGGTCTCTGGTTTTAGGGGTCTCCGTGGGGTCTGGTAGGGGAGGGCAGGTAGTGCATTGTGGGGAGGCGGGGGGCCCTCGGGTGGACTTTGGGGATAACACCAAGTCATCCCCATGACCCACTGTGAGGAATTCCAGGTACACATTTGGTGATACCTGCAGTGATCCACACCCATGTGATCTCGGCTCAGAGGACTGGAGAAATGCGAGGGCCCGGAGAATCTGGTGCCGGGCCGCTAAGTGGATGTAAATGGGTCATTAAGACCCATTTGCATCCATTACCATCCTTCCGCTGGCCCATGGGTGCAAAGCCGATCCCGCCACCAGCGGGGGGGTCGGAGCATAGCAGTCAGTTCAGCGTCCGGCACTTAACTCAATTTCGGCCGGACACCCGGTTTTCCATCTGATATACCTTCAATTCACCAAGAGGCAGAGAGAGCGAGTGAACATTCGGCTTTATTAGTCATGAACTTGCCTAGCCAGAGTCGGTTGTACAGATGAATGCCGCCCACAGGCGGCCGTCTATATATGGCCTCGGTGAGGGCAGAGCCAGAGGCAGAGCCCACCGGGATTACAGTACAGTACCTGGAAGCAACTTGTATTACCACCTCCAGGTCATAGGTCATATGTTACAGTATCATGCAAGCATTATGTGAACACTTTCACACCATCCGGTCATGATCCATGTTGCTGGCGTCGCGGGTTGGAGAATCCCACCCATTGTAAATCCCTAAATCCTTTGTCTCCACTACCCCACCTGGCTATTCTCAGTTCCAAATTTTGCCGCACACATATGCACTAATAAAACAATGGTGATGGAGTCGGAGGTACTATTTTCTACCTGAGAGTGGTTTCACAGGTCGGCGCAACATCGAGGTCCGAAGGGCCTGTACTGCGCTGTAATGTTCTATGTTCTATGTTCAGGTGCACATTAAAGAAACAGCAGCACTTTTCAACAAAGAATAACGGTGTTCCAACTGATGCACGATCAATTACACAAAGACGAGAGTTGAATGCAACTGAGGCTTTATTACACTAAGATGTGTAGCATCCTACAGCAGCTGGCGAAATGGCTGCTGTATGGGGAGCACACATATTTATACTTCGCCTACTGGGTGGAGCCAGCAGGCAGGGAACTATTTCCATACCTGTAGTGCAGGGCTTTACCACAAATCATCTAATATGTACATCACTGGTGACTACCACACCAACAGTATTCTGGCCATCATTTATCCCTCAATCAACATGGCTAAGATTATCCAGTCATTCACATATTGCTGTTTGCAGGATGTGTTGTGCACAAACTGGCTGCCACGTTTCCTCCCTTTAATGACCACACGTCGAAAAGTACTTAACTGGCTGTCAAGCACTTTGGACCACTCTGAAGACATGAAAGCTGAAGGCTAGAAACAGGTCCAGGCAGCGGTGACCGAAGGGGCCATCCTACCCGATTGTCTGCCCCTTTACCGCAGCTCCATTCGTGGTCGGGTTTCCTTAGAGAAGGAACGTGTGGTGTTCGCAGGCACTATTGAACCCTTCCATGCCCGCTGGGTACCACAGGAACTGGAGTGCCTTATTGACCCTTCTAATCACATTTTAGTTTGATGCTTTAAGTTTCATTTCTGATTTGCTTTTGTTAAAGGCAGTATCTCTTTAAGGGGCTGCCCCTTTTAATTTGCCCCTTTGTTTATTTCATTTAGTTCATTTGGTTTCATCAAAATAGTTGAAAGCTGAACAGTCAATTCAGATCCACAGCAGGCAGTGTCTTTACAGGGTGAGTCACTGTGGAAGCTCTGTATGTTACTTTTGAATATCCTGCAGCAAAGGAACATTATTAAGAGTCAAGAACGTGCCATAACTTGACAGCTAATGTCTGCAACACCAAACGCTTCAGGCACAAAAATGAACCAAAACCCGAATATAATCCCTACATAAATTTGAAACAGATCATCTCATAAACAACAACAGATGCTGTGGGATCAATTTTCAGTTTTGGAGTTTGTGATGTCATCTGTACTCTTTCAATTGGATTAACCCCCTTGTAATCTCTCCCAGGTATCCATGTGTCTGTGCTTGCTACACACAACCATTAAAGTCTAGGAATTGGCCTCGGCAGTCCAAAAACCAGAGGAACTTAAAAATGATTGAAATTTAAGTTGAAATGTTATTGGTTATTCCTATTAGTTATAAATATGCAAAAATTGAACTTTATCACTGGGCAATACTGAAGCTTTTTCTGAAATGGATGTCGCTGTTCCATTGCATCAGACAGACCAAGAGGTTACTTGATTTCCAGTAGCTAATCGTTTTAACGTGTGTGATTAAATTTACAGACCCAATCAGCGCAGTCGAAGGAATTAGTGATCAGGAAAGATGGGGACTGGGCGTAACAGTGGGCGCAATCTTTGAAAATGTTCATTGTCAGGTCAAATGGTGGATCGAATCACCAATGGTCTGTGAATCCTGCCCACCTGTGCAAACATCCCCGAGACGGCTCATTCAAAGGCTGCCATGAGGAGTCCAATCCGATTAAGGAAGGTGAGTGAATTCTTGAGGCTTTCTCCTCAATCAGGGGGCCTGAACGTTTGGACTGTTGGCAGTGCCACTGGAAGAGTTGGACTCAAGCAGCAAAGAGAAAGCAAAGGGCACTTCAGAACAGCGAAACTCTAGGGAGCCGCCACGAAATTTTAATTTGATGAGGGTTGAATCCATTAGTCTTCCCCTCTGAGGGAATCGTTCAGGCTGAAAGTATGGCCCATCCTACTCACTGTTCTGTCATTGGAGCACGGAGCCTCTGCCTCCAATGTCCCTACGGCCTTCTCGCAAGGCTCCACCTCCACAAGATTGCCAGACTTGGCACTCAATGGGAGACCACTCTGATGCCAGGAAGCGCCTGTCAGAGTTGTAGTGATCTGTACATCTGTACATACATCTGCACATACACCAGGGACTACAGACAGATGTAACAGACACAGCATCACTAGAGGGCATCAGAGACTGATATAAAGGGTGCAGCCCAAGGTAGGATCCGCCTCTTTCAGAAACACAGGGCTAGTGAGCAGCAGCACACAGAGACAGCTCAGCATAGGCAGTTTACCTTAGCTTCACTGGTCATACCTCTTGACTGTATTATATCTAGTTAAGCTCTAGAAACAGAACAAACCCATTGAATAAAGTATTTGTGTTAACTGGAAATCTCAATCTTTATTCAGACTTAGAGAATAACATAAGAGTCTTCTCTATTCCCACAATCAGCCTTCTTAGTTTCATAGAATTTACAGTGCAGAAGGAGGCCATTCGGCCCATCGAGTCTGCACCGGCTCTTTGAAAGAGCACCCTACCCAAGCCCACATCTCCACCCTATCCCCATAACCCAGTAACCCCACCCAACACTAAGGGCAATTTTAGACACTAAGGGCAATTTAGCATGGCCAATCCACCTAACCTGCACATCTTTGGACTGTGGGAGGAAACCGGAGCACCCGGAGGGCACCCACGCACACACGGGGAGAACGTGCAGACCCCGCACAGACAGTGACCCAAGCCAAGAATCGAACTTGGGACCCTGGAGCTGTGAAGCAAATTGTGCTAACCACCATGCTACCGTGCTGCCTTTCTAATTGCTAATTATTGGCTACCCGTTGCTGCCAGCTGGGCTGTTGATAACCTGCCTCTGGCTGAATGCAACAGAAGGGCCATGGGCCTTGACAATATTCTTGTGCTCCAGAACTGGCCATGCCCCACACCAAGCTGTTCCAGTAAAGTGAGAAGACTGGCATCGATTCGAGAATGCGAAAAATTGCCCTCCTGGCCAGAAAGAGCAGAACAAATCCATTTTGGCCAAATATGGTTACATCCTGATCATCAGCACATTCGAGGGTGGTGTTATCAGGTGGTACGTACACAGCAATAAGCCGCTCACCAATGTTCAGTTTGGATTCCACCAGGAACACATGGGATCCAAACATGGGTAAAATCTGAAATTCTTGAGGTGAAGTAAGTGTGGCTGCTCTTGTTGTCAAGACAGCACGTGACCAAGTGTGGCACCAAGGGGCTCCAGCAAATTTGAAATCAAGTGCCATTAGCGTCAGACAATTGCTAGGAAATGACCATCTCCAAAAATTTATCTCCCCTTGACATTTAACAGCATTACTATTGCTGAATCCTGCACCTCAGCCCCCCACCCACTCCCACCCCCACCCCTCACCCCCTATCAACATCCTGGGGGTTACCATTTATCAGAAACTGAACTGGACCAACCTTATAAATACGTGGCTGCAAGAGCAGGTGAGAAGCTTGGAACTTTACAGAGATTAACTCATCTCCTGACTACCCAAAGCCGGTCTACCTTCTACATGGCACAAGTCAGGAGTGTGATGGAATACTCTCCACTTGACTTGGTAAGCGCAGCTCCAACAACACTCAAGAAGATTGACAACACCTAGCAGAGAACAATTTACTTCATTGACACCCCATCCACCACTTTAAACATTCAATCCCTCCATCACCGACGCACAGTGGCAGCAGTATGTACCATCTACAAGTTACACTGCTGCGACTCATCAAGGCTCCTTCAACAGCACCTTCCAAACCTGAGACGTCTCCCTCCTAAAATGACACGGTCAGCAGATACATGGGAACATTACTGTGGTAGTCACCACTGATGTATATATTAGGTGCTTTGTGGTAAGGCCCTGTACTACAGGTACGGGGGTAGTTCCCTGCCTGCTGGCTCCACCCAGTAGGCAGAGTATAAATATGTGTGCTCCTCGTACAGCAGCCATTTCGCCAGCTGCTGTAGGAGGCCACACATCTTAGTGTAATAAAGCCTCAGTTGCATTCAACTCTCGTCTTTGTGTAATTGATTGTGCATCAATTTATTGCACTAAAGTATTCAGAAGATGGACCTCCACATCAAGCCAGATCGCCTGCAGCTGGATCCGCAATCAGGCAACCCCAAAAAGGACTTTGAACATTGGCTAGCCTGTTTCGAAGCTTACATCAGGTCTGCACCAGACCCAATTCCGGAAGCTCAGAAGATTGAGATCCTCTACACGCGGCTGAACTCCAACGTCTTTCCGCTTATCCAGGATGCGCCGACCTAAGAAGACGCCATGGGAAAACTGAAAACTACGCTCAGCGGACTAACACGCTCTACGCCAGACACATCCTCTCCACTCGTAGTCAACTTCCTGGTGAGTCAGTGGAAGATTTTTGGCGTGCTCTCATTCCCCTAGTCAGAGACTGTGACTGTCAAGCCGTCACGGCCACGGAACACTCGAACTGGCTCATAAGAGACGCTTTTGTTATGGGGATAGGGTCGGATTACATCCACCATGACCTCTTAGAAGGGGCCAGGCTCGACCTCGCGGCAACCAAAAAGCTAGCGCTCTCGCTGACGGTCGCTTCGCACAACATCCAGGCCTACACCCCCGGCCATGCGGCCCACCCCTCCTACGCATCGTGGACTCCGCAGACAGCCGCCCCATCGGGGACCCCACTCAGCCAACCCCCACGCCTGTGCCGCGCGGCAGCCAACCAACCCCGGGGGCCCCAAATGTTACTTCTGTGGGCAGCCAAAGCACCCCCGACAAGGCTGCCTGGCCCGGAGCGCCCTTTGCAAGGCCTGCGGCAAGAAGGGACACTTCGCTGCGGTGTGCCAGGCCCGCGCAGTCGCCGCTATTGTTCCGACCCCCCCTCATACGGCCAGAGGCACCGCCATCTTCCTCTTCCCAGACCACGTGTGGCCCGTGGGCGCCGCCATCTTGTTAAACCCCCACCACGTACGGCCCATGGGCGCCGCCATCTTGTCCTCCCCAGAATCATCAGGCGCCGCCATCTTGATTCCCCCACGACACGTGCGGCCCGTCGGCGCCGCCATCGTACCAGGACCCATGCCCCCCAGGCACCCCATCATCTGCCACCATCGATGACCAGTCGCGTCTCGCCTCGGTCACGATTGACCAACCCGCCCACGCAACCAAGCAACGGCCTCTACCAATATGGAAATCGATCGGCATGAGATCTCCTGCCTGCTGGACTCCGGGAGCACCGAGAGCTTCATCCATCCCGATATGTTCCCTCGCGGTACACCCCGCCAACCACAGAATCTCCCTGGCCTCCGGGTCCCACTCCGTGGTGATCTGGGGGTACTGCATAGCCACTCTCACTGTCCAGGGCGTGGAGTTCAGTGGCTTCCGCCTCTACGTCCTCCCCAACCTCTGCGCTGCCTTGCTACTCAGCCTGGACTTCCAGTGCAACCTTCAGAGCCTAACATTGAAATTCGGCAGGCCCCTACCACCCCTTACCGCGTGCGGCCTCGCGACCCTAAAGGTCGACCCACCTTCCCTATTTGCAAACTTAACTCCAGATTGCAAACCCGTTGCCACCAGGAGCAGACAGTACAGCACCCAGGACAGGACCATCATCAGGACCGAAGTCCAGCGACTGTTTCAGGAAGGCATCATCGAGGCCAGCAACAGCCCCTGGAGAGCCCAAGTGGTAGTTGTGAAAACTGGGGAGAAACGCAGAATGGTCGTTGACTACAGTCAGACCATCAATAGATACACGCAGCTTGACGCGTACCCCCTCCCACGCATATCTGATATGGTCAATCAGGTCTTCTCAACTGTCGACCTAAAATCCACCTACCACCAGCTCCCCATCCGTAAGGCCCATACACTGCCTTCAAGGCAGGTGGCCGCCTTTACCACTTTCTTAGGGTTCCCTTTGGCGTCACCAACGGGGTCTCGGTTTTCCAATGGGAAATGGACCAAATGGTTGACAGGTACGGGCTGCGGGCTACTTTCCCGTACCTAGGTAATGTCACCATCTGCGGCCATGATCAGCAGGACCATTACGCCAACATTGCCAAATTTCTCCACACCACCACTCTCCTCAACCTAACTTATAACAAGGATAAGTGCGTGTTCAGTACAAACCGCTTAGCCATCCTTGGCTATGTGGTCCAGAACGGAGTTCTGGGGCCTGATCCCGACCGCATGCGCCCCCTCATGGAACTCCCCCTCCCCCACTGTCCCAAGGCCCTCAAACGTTGCCTGGGGTTCTTTTCTTACTACGCCCAGTGGGTCCCAAATTATGCGGACAAGACCCGCCCACTCATTTAATCCACTCTTCTTCCCCGAATGGCCGAGGCTCACCAGGCCTTCAACCGTATTAAGACTAACATCGCCAAGGCCGCGATGCACGCAGTCGACGCGATGTTACCATTTCAAGTCGAGAGCGACGCATCAGACGTCGCTCTAGCCGCCACCCTCAACCAGGCAGGCAGACCTGTGGCATTCTTTTCATGAACCCTTTTCACGAACCCTTCATGCCTCCGAAATTCGGCATTCCTCCGTCGAAAAAGAGGCCCAAGCCATCATTGAAGCTGTGCGGCATTGGAGGCATTACCTGGCCGACAGGAGATTCACTCTCCTCACTGACCAACGGTCGGTAGCCTTCATGTTTAACAACACACAGCGGGGCAAGATCAAGAACGATAAAATCTTGAGGTGGAGGATCGAGCTCTCCACCTACATCTACGAGATTTTGTATCGCCCCGGTAAGCTCAATGAGCCCCCCGATGCCCTATCCCGAGGTACACGTGCCAGTGCACAGGTGGACCGACTCCGGACTCTGCACGACAACCTTTGTCACCCGGGAGTCACACGTTTGTACCAGTTCATCAAGGCCCGCAATCTGCCCTACTCCGTCGAGGAAGTCAGGGCAATCGCCAGAGACTGCCAGGTCTGCGCGGAGTGTAAACCGCACTTCTACCAGCCAGACCGTGCACGCCTGGTGAAGGCCTCCCACCCCTTTGAACGCCTCAGCGTGGACTTCAAAAGGCTCCTCCCCTCCACCGACCATAACACGTACTTCCTCAGTGTGGTCGATGAATATTCCAGATTCCCCTTCGCCATCCCATGCCCGACATGACGTCTGCAACCTTCCTCAAAGCCCTCAAGACCGTCTTCGCTCTGTTTGGCTTCTCCGCCTACGTTTACAGCGACAGGGGATCCTCATTCATGAGCGATGAGCTGCGTCAGTTCCTGCTCAACAAGGGCATCGCCTAGAGCAGGACGACCAGCTATAACCCCCGGGGAAATGGGCAGGTGGAGAGGGAGAATGGGACGGTCTGGAGGGCCATCCAGCTGGCCCTATGGTCCAGAAATCTCCCAGCCTCCGGCTGGCAGGAGGTCCTCCCCGATGCACTGCACTCCATTCGGACGCTCCTATGCACTGCGACTAATGACACACCCCATGAACGTCTCTTTGCGTTCCCCAGAAAGTCCACCTCCGGGGTGTCGCTCCCGACTTGGCTCGCAGCTCCAGGACCCGTACTCCTCCGTAAGCACGTACGACTCCGACCCAGCGCCACCCTCCCCTTCCCCGGCGCACCCCACCGCAGCCCCGCCCCAGGACAATCCGTTCTCCCCCTGCCCATGCCCGAGGATAAAGAGGATTTCGGCACGCTCCCGGAATCACCGAACCGACACCGGAATCGCCGCCATCACTGCGGCGCTCCCAACAGCAGACCAAGGCTCCAGACCGACTGAACCTGTAACTTGATCGGGACTCTTAAAAAATAAAACATCATCCTTCTGTATAACTCTCCTCCACCCCCGCTGGACTCAATTTTTTTCTGTACTTTAAAACATCTACTTGTATATAGTTCTCCACCACCCCCGCCGGATTCAATTTTAACAGGGGGTGAATGTGGTAGTCACCACTGATGTATATATTAGGTGCTTTGTGATAAGGCCCTGCACTACAAGTACGGGGGAAGTTCCCTGCCTGCTGGCTCCGCCCAGTAGGTGGAGTATAAATATGGGTGCTCCTCGTACAGCAGCCACTTTGCCAGCTGCTGTAGGAGGCCACACATCTTAGTGTAATAAAGCCTCAGTTGCATTCAACTCTTGACTTTGTGTAATTGATCGTGCATCAATTACTACCTGCAAGTTCCCCTCCAGGTCACTCACCATCCTGACTTGGAACTATAATGCCCCGTCACTGAGTGAAAATGCTGGAGCTTCATTCCTAAATGTACTGTGAGGGTAGCATTTATTGCCCATCCCTATTTGCCTTTGTGAAGGTGGTGGTGAGCCACATTCCTGAACTGCTGCAGTACATGTGGTGTAGGTACACCCACACTGTTGTTAGTGAGGCAGTTCCAGGATTTTTTGACCCAGTGACAGTGAATAAATGGCAATATCATTCCAAGTCAGGATGGTGTGTGTGGTTGGATAGGCTTGTGTTGTTTTCTTTGGAACAGAAAAGACTGAGGGGGCGACCTGATCGAGGTGTACAAGGTTATGAGGAGCATAGACAGGGTGGAAAGGGAACTGACCCTTAGTTGAAGGGTCAGTTACGAGGGGACACAAGGCAGGAGGTTTAGGGGGGATGTGAGGGGAAACCTTTTTGCCCAGAGGGTGGTGACTGTCTGGAATGCACTGCCTGGGAGGGTGGTAGAGGCCGGTTGCCTCACATCCTTTAAAAAGTATCTGGATGAGCATTTGGCTCGTCATAATATTCAAGGTAATGGGCGAGGTGCTAGCAAATGGGATTAGGTAGGTAAGTCAGGTGTTTTTCATGTGTCGGTGCAGAATCGTTGGGCCGAATGGCCTCTTCTGCACTGTTTGATTCTGTGATTCTGGTGGTGTTCATCTCTGCAGAAGTTCAAGAAGGTGGCTGACCATCACTTCTCAAGGAAAATTCGGGATGGGAAACAAATACTGACCTTTCCAGTGACGCTCACATCCCACAAATCAATTGAAAAAAAGATCACGCAGAGGTGAGAATGCATTGGCTCGCAGAATCGCTGCCCTCATTTCCACGTTTGCTTGTACTCCCACCTTTAAGTCTGTCTCCACGAGACCAGGATGATCACCCCAATATTTCAATGAATAGCATTTATTCTGTTCAACTCCAAAGCAAATTCCAAACATAATCCAAAAGCACATGTATATGCTGATGACACCCAGAATCAGCCACCTCTCTCGACTCCTCCACAGTTGCTAATTTATCAGACTGCTGATCAAATATCCAATACCGGATGAACTGAAATTTTCTGCAATCAAATATTGGGGCGACAAAAGATATTATTTTCGGAGTCTGCTCCAAACGCTATTCCCTAAGCTACAGAGTTCATCCTTCTCCCTGGCAACAGTCAGGGGTTAAGCCAGGCCACTTGCAACCTGGGACACACATCTAACCTAAAGATGAGCTCCCGACCGCACATTCTCATCATCACCAAGACTGTCTTTTCTGCCTCTGCAACATCGCCTGACTTCAAAAGAACAAAGAACAAAGAAAAAAGAAATGTACAGCACAGGAACAGGCCCTTCGGCCCTCCAAGCCCGTGCCGACCATGCTGCCCGACTAAACTACAATCTTCTACACTTCCTGGGTCCGTATCCCTCTATTCCCATCCTATTCATGTATTTGTCAAGATGCCCCTTAAATGTCACTATCGCCCTGCTTCCACCACCTCCTCCGGTAGCGAGTTCCAGGCACCCACTACCCTCTGTTTAAAAAACTTGCCTCGTACATCTACTCTAAACCTTGCCCCTCTCACCTTAAACCTATGCCCCCTAGTAATTGACCCCTCTATCCTGGGGAAAAGCCTCTGACTATCCACTCTGTCTATGCCCCTCATAATTTTGTAGACCTCTATCAGGTCGCCCCTCAACCTCCGTCGTTCCAGTGAGAACAAACCGAGTTTATTCAACCGCTCCTCATAGCTAATGCCCTCCATACCAGGCAACATTCTGGTAAACCTCTTCTGCACCTCTCTAAAGCCTCCACATCCTTCTGGTAGTGTGGCGACCAGAATTGAACACTATACTCCAAGTGTGGCCTAACTAAGGTTCTATACAGCTGCAACATGACTTGCCAATTCTTATACTCAATGCCCCAGCCAATGAAGGCAAGCATGCCGTATGCCTTCTTGACTACCTTCTCCACCTGTGTTGCCCCTTTCAGTGACCTGTGGACCTGTAATCCTAGATCTCTCTGACTTTCAATACTCTTGAGGGTTCTACCATTCACTGTATATTCCCTACCTGCATTCGACCTTCCAAAATGCATTACCTCACATTTGTCCGGATTAAACTCCATCTGCCATCTCTCCGCCCAAGTCTCCAAACAATCTAAATCCTGCTGTATCCTCTGACAGTCCTCATCGCTATCCGCAATTCCACCAACCTTTGTGTCGTCTGCAAACTTACTAATCAGACCAGTTACATTTTCCTCCAAATCATTTATATATACTACAAACAGCAACGGTCCCAGCACTGATCCCTGCGGAACACCACTGGTCACAGCCCTCCAATTAGAAAAGCATCCTTCCATTGCTACTCTCTGCCTTCAATGACCTAGCCAGTTCTGTATTCACCTTGCCAGCTCACCTCTGATCCCGTGTCTCTGTCTTCATCTCTGTCTCGGCTCATTTGCTTCTGAAAATTCATTTATGCCTTTATCGCTAGTCTTGGCTATTCCAATGCAGTTCCCACATTCGACCCTCCAGGAATCGGAGGTTATCCAAAAAATAACTTACCTGGACAATTTGGCTCGGCTCTGCATTGGTGTGGTGTGGCACCTGACTAGTTATCCCTTTTGCCATTTGCCCATCCATCTAGTCCCACACTCCAAGCGGTCCTTGACCCCACTTGACCCGGCTTGGTATGAATTGCCCAAGACCTGAAATGGCCTGACCCAAAGCCCAGCAAGATCTGAAATCTACAGTCTCAGTCCACATAAATCATTCGATATGGAATTAGATTAGAAGTATAACAGTATGCTACAACATTCTGAAAATATAATTATGTTTCAGAGATGCTGGTGACACCTTGTCAGCATAAGTTTACCCGTCCCCCTCATTACTGAGGACATACTCTTGGGATCTCCTTCGATAGTGACTTTCCTCTGGGGGAGCCCTGTAAATATCGACAAACGGCATAATATCCAGTGCAAATATTGACATGCAAATATTGAGACAGATCTGAGGAACCCCTGAAAATCTTGACCCACTCCGAGGGAACCTTGGCGAGTATTGACACTCTTCTTGGGAACCATTGCAAATGATGCACTCCTAGAAACCATTGCAAATATTGGCTCACTTCTAGGGAACCACTGAGACAGTTCTGAGGAACCATTTGGGATATATACACAATCCCAAAAATATGGAAATATCAACACACTTCTGCTGATCCCTGCAAAAGGTATACAAATTCTGGGGAATCCCTGCAAATATTGGAAATTAATAGAACAAAGAAAGAACAATATCACATTATTATAACAAAATTAACATATAATATAAGTATTGACTTACTCCCAATGATCTTTTGAAAGAATAATGATGATCTTACATGACGAGGACACATTCACCCTCCGCAAGACCTCCGCCCATGTCCCCGCCCACACTACCCGTCCCAGCTCCTCCTCCCATTTGCGCTTGATCTCCTCCACCAGAGCGCCCTCCTTCTCTATCAATTTCTTGTACATATCCAACACTCTCCCTTCCCCATTTCATAGATGTTGTGTTATGCTTCTTCATGTAGCGTAAGTTGCTTCCGTGATGTATGCTCTGACAAAGGAAGGTTCCGACTTGGAGATAGGTTTAACACATTTATTGAACAGTTAACAATTCTCCTACTTGAGTTCGACTCTCCTGCTAATCTTGTTATAGTAACTCAGTCTAACTAACCAGTCTGCTCTAATCCATGCGGTGGGTGTGATGCTTCTGATCTGCCCCTGTCCTTCTCTCTGAATGTCGCCTGTGGAAAGAGAAAGAGCATGTGTGCCCTGTCCTTTTATATGGGTTGCCCCCTTATGGTAGTGTCACCTCTGGGTGCCTTGACTGTCCATTGGTCGTGTCCTATTCTAAGTATTCACTAGCTGTATGTCTGCATGTCATGATGTCTCTGGTGCTCCCTCTAGTGTTTACTTAGTCTTAGTGTATTTACATTAACCCCTTGTGTATTTACAGTGATGCATTTCACCACACCCCCTTTTTATCATGTTACATATTTTCTGTACCTTGTTGAAGAAAATTGAACAAAATAGGTAGATAAGTGGTGACATGTACAAGTCATGATGACAGTGATGATTATACAATACCAAATAATATGTATGAGTCCTAAGTTCATGAAGTTATATGGTCAAGTGGTTTTCTTGTGTTGTTATTGAAGTGTCGGTGTTGATGTTGACATTTCCTTGTGAACGCCGTCAGTGTCCCTGTGCTTAAGGAACCAAGAAGTGGTCAAATCACTTTGTTGTCTGATATGGACTCTTTCTTTCTATGCTTGTGGTAGGGATGCAGTATGTCATCTGTGTTGTCCTACCTGGACTGTTTCTTGTGATTGCGATATTGATGCAGTATGTCAGTTGCCTTGAAAGCTGCTTTGCTTGTTCGTAGTGCATCAAACTCATCTGCCTTGAAAGCTGGTTTGCTTGTTAGTAGTGCAGCAAACTTGAATCAGTGAGATTTGCTGTCATACCATGGTATGGCTGTATTCTTGCCAGTGTTAGCAGCTGTGCTGTTACATTGTCCTGCATTTGCAGAGTTGTACCATGTCGTACCAGTCGTTGTTCCAGTGTTGTTGTTTTTGTCGTGCTTGTTGTTGATGTTGGTGCCTTTGATACGCTTCTTGTTGTTGTCAGTGTTGTTGTTTTTGTAGGTTTTGTTGTTGTGCTTGTTGCGCTCAATGACCACACCGAGTGGAGAACTCGAATCCTTCACAAAGTTACTTGTGTCAGTGTCCTTTGTGGCATCTGCTGTTTCATTGAGCGTGCCATCTCTGATTCCTCAGCGCTCCCCGTCTGGACTCATTTCCGGTTCACAGGAATCATCTTCGACTTGTCGATGCTCCCCAATTGGAGTCCTTTCTGGTTCACCTGAATCAGCTTTGGTTTCTTGACACTCCCCGTCCGGAGTCATTTCAGGTTCACTTCAATCCTCTGAGGTGTCACTTGAATCATCTGAGGTGTCACTTGAATCATCTGAGGTGTCTTGATGCTCCCCGTCCGGAGTCAAAACGTTCAGGAATGCATTTTCTTGTGGAGAGGCTCGAGTGGATGAGGTTTGAATTAACGTGGTGTTACTGGAGTCACTAGTAGCCTCACTTTGATTGTCGAGTGCCTCTGTACATACTAGTCGAGATCTGTCAGTCTCGCTGAGATGTTGCACATCATGTATGGGAACTGTGAAGCCTTTGTCACTTGTCGCACACACAGTGGGTAGACCTTCAGTGTCTTCATGCCGGTTAGATGAGCTGGGTAGACTGTTAGAGTCTTCTTCTGGTGGCTCAAATAATCTAGGTAGACTGTCAAAGTCTTTTTGTTGTTCACGTGAGCATGGTAGACTGTCATAGTCGTCTTGCTGTGCACTTGAGCATGGTAGACTTGCATCATCCGCTGCTGGTTGCTCAGATAAGGTTGCTAGGCCTTCATGGTCTTGTTCATGCAAGGACTGCGCTCTGGAGTCTCGCGTTGCTTCCATCGTGGAGTCTGTCAACGAGCTCACTGTGGAGGCTTGTACCGCTCTCTCTGTGGAGTCTGGCATCGTTCCCTGTGTGGAGTCATGCAGTGGTCTCGCTGTGGAGTCGATCTGTGCGCTTTCAACTGTCATCACTTTCTGTGCGGAGTCGGGGACACATCGTGTTGCGTGGACCACCTTTCGTGTGGAATCGGGGACTCTTTGTGGTGCGTGGACCACCCTCTGTGTGGACTCGGGGACTCTTTGTGGTGCGTGGACCACCCTCTGTGTGGCGTCAGTTCACTCTCTGTGGGATTGTACCTCTCTCTGTCTCTTGGCTTCAGGCTGCAGCAGAATCCTGTACTCACGGGTCGGGATGTCATCTATGCTGGGCTGAGTATCCTCAAATCCGAAGAACTCATCCATGTCTGTGTCGGATTCTGTAACGTACACATCATCTCGCTGCGGTTCGGATTTGGTACTGAGGTCGCCACGTCCTTCAAGGACTCTATCATCACTTTTTGTGTCGGAGCTGTCATTGTGCTCGCTATGTCCAAAGAAGAAATCATCATCTGAGTCATAGTCTTCAAGGACTAAATCATCTCTTAGAGCGGTGCATCCTGCTTGTTGCAGGGTTCTGCGGAGGTTACCTTCAGCTACTGGTCGAAGATCAGACAATGTGCTGTCGTTCCAGGTGTAAGAATTGTGTTTTCTGGCGATAAAACTGTTTTTCACTTTTTTGGAACATTTCCCCTTTAAGTGGGCATGGTCCGGGGCCTCTGACGTCATGACGCTTGTGACGTAGAGTGTAGGAATGGATTGCACATACGCAAATCGCTTTTCCTTTATTCTGCGCTCTTTGCACAACTGCGCATGCACGGCTTCTCGCGCATGCGCAAAACACTGTTTTGCCGGTTCCCATCTTCTGGGGAACTGCGCATGTGCGGCTCCTTTCTCAAGATGGCTGCCAATCAAAACTGCTGTTTTCTGCATTTGCAAGCCTACCTTTGCCTCGTGGTGAGTATTGGCACCAGTTTTCCAATTTCTTCTGTTGTGTTGACCTCGCCGTAGTTTTTAAACTTGTCCAGGACTGTCTGGAAGTCTCTCTTGTCTTGCCCTTTTGAATATCTGAAGGAGTTGAAGATTTCTGTTGCACTTTCACCAGCAATGTTGAGTAGAAGCTTTATCTTCTTAGCATCGGCCACGCCATCTAGGTCGGATGCTACCATATAGATCTCAAATCTCTGTTTGAATGCACGCCAGTTGGCACTGAGATTGCCCTGGTACCTGAGCTGCTGAGGAACCAGAATCTCGAACATCTTGCCTGGGTGCTGTTGCTGGTAGTCACAGATCTTGAGTTGAACTATATAGATTCAACAGGCACTCACTGGTACCATGTTGTGTTATGCTTCTTCATGTAGCATAAGCTGCTTCCTTGATGTATGCTCTGACAAAGGAAGGTTCAGACTTGGAGATAGGTTTAACACATTTATTGAACAGTTAACAATTCTCCTACTTGAGTTCGACTCTCCTGCTAATCCTGCGATAGTAACTCAGTCTAACTAACCAGTCTGCTCTAAGCCATGCGGTGGGTGTGATGCTTCTGATCTGCCCCTGTCCTTCTCTCTGAGTGTCGCCTGTGGAAAGAGAAAGAGCATGTGTGCCCTGTCCTTTTATATGGGTTGCCCCCTTGTGGTAGTGTCACTTTTGGGTGTCTTGACTGCCCATTGATCGTGTCGTATTCTGAGTGTTCATTAGCTGTATGTCTGCATGTCATGATGTCTCTGGTGCTCCCTCTGGTGTTTACTTAGTCTTAGTGTATTTACATTAACCCCTTGTGTATTTACAGTGATGCATATCACCACAAGTAAGTCAACAGAAAAAGAACTGGAAGTATCAAGATACTCTGCTCACTGCCAGGCAGACAACTCCAAGCAGACAGAAATCTGATAACCCTATGAACCCTTCAGATCTGTTTGCAGAGTCCCCAGAGCCTACATTTGCATCTGCAGAGGGAGTTTGGTACACCAAGAGTTAAAGAGAGAGAGATAGTTGAAAAGTGATGACAGAAAATACTATTTTATGGAGACAGAACTCATTTCCAAATTAAACACTGAAGTGACAAGAAGATGAATAAGCGATCGTAAACACGGCCTCTAATTTTAGACAGAATTCTTTCTAAACGATGTGGATTTTCAAAAATGCGAAAATTCTTTCGCGATGCATCATGAAACACTGTTCAAGCAATCCTCAGTTCTGTCAAACTGTAGGGATTTTGTTTGTAAGCAAGTCTAGATTTAATAAGGTCATGGACCATATGGTCTTGATTATTCTGCCTTTCAAATGTAATAAAAAAGATCAACATTTCTTCCAGCTTCAGAAATATTTTACCCAAAGTTCCAGGCAGTATAAAAGGAAATAGATTGAGTTTACACGGCATATGGGTTGATCATGAAACAAAGAGATGTTCTACAGAAGTCAGATGCTTAACTTTTCCATCATGCATAAAATGAATTTTAACATAAACAGCAGTTAAGTGAAGGCTAGAGAAATGTTTTACAACATTTTCATAGAATTTACAGTGCAGAAGGAGGCCATTCGGCCCATCGAGTCTGCACCGGCTCTTGGAAAGAGCACCCTACCCAAGGTCAACACCTCCACTCTATCCCCATAACCCAGTAACCCCACCCAACACTAAAGGCAATTTTGGACACGAAGGGCAATTTATCATGGCCAATCCACCTAACCTGCACATCTTTGGACTGTGGGAGGAAACCGGAGCACCCGGAGGAAACCCACGCACACACGGGAAGGATGTGCAGACTCCGCACAGACAGTGACCCAAGCCGGAATCGAACCTGGGACCCTGGAGCTGTGAAGTGATTGTGCTAGCCACAATGCTACCGTGCTGGATTGAATCACAGCAACTCCGCTCCATTTATGAGGCACATAATGATTATCTTGCAGGACTTGTACTCCATCCAGATGCTTTTAGACTAAAGGTCAGCTGCTATGACTATCGCACCATGAATTTACATTGAGTGAAATTTCAGAAAAAATGCCAGTATCAATATTGGCGACCATGAAAACCTATTATTTAAAAACCACCTGGTTCACTACAATCCTTTAGGGAAGGACATCTGCCATGCTGAGAATGACCTGTAATGTGGTTGTGTCTGGGCTACCCTCTGAAATGGTAGCAGTCCACTCAGTGGCTCGGGGATGGACAATAATTGCTGACTTTACCACGAGCACCAACGTCATGTGAATGAATAAAGAAACATGTAGCATAACTGGTCGACAATACAATTTCCAAGCTTGCTTCCGTCAATGTTTCCTGAAGTAAACATGTGTGTTTGCTGAATTCAAATATTAGTTGCACTTTTTGTTTATTTTTGGATCCAAGACAAAATTTTTAAAATAACACTACACTGCAGAACATGCAAAGTCAAAACATTGATTTCCATAGCTTGCTAATGGAGCACCAAGACAAAGCTACAACCAACCGTTTACTCAATCCATTCTCCCAAAGGTCTGAAGGACCCACTTTTAATTGTTCTGGCATTCCTCCAGGATGTTTTCCCCTCTCACACACTCTCCCATATCCTCTCTTACTTTCAACCTGTCTCTCTTGCAGCCTCTTTCACTATACTTGTCAATTTTTCAGATACAATTCCATTCTCTGTAAATTACATGGTAGAAATGCTCAATAATTCATTGCACATTGAAGAATATAAGGTTCAAGACTGGAGCAAACTCCCCCATGGTAACAGGAGTACATCCTGAGGCATTCAACTGCAAAAACATAAACAATAGGCTTGTGCTTATAATGTGCTATCAAATGCTACAAGGTAGCATGTATAGTAAGCAGCAAACAACTTCTTAAAGAGGACAAAGAAAATTATTTACAGCCTTTCATGACTTCAAGAAGTTTTGAAGTGCTTTGCAGTCAGTGGAATAATTTTAAAATGCAGCGACTTTAAACTTGGGGAAACTCAGCAAGCAGCTGTTCACACAAGCTGCAAAGAAAGGACCAGCTAATTTGTTTGTTTTTTTTATTAAATATTTTATTGAAAATTTTTGGTCAACCAACACAGTACATTGTGCATCCTTTACACAATATTATAACAACACAAATAACAATGACCTATTTTATAAACAAAAAAAATGAATAAATAATAAATAACAAAAATGAAAACTAGCCCTAATTGGCAACTGCCTTGTCACAAGTAACACTCTCCAAAAATATAATTTAACAGTCCAATATATAATTATCTGTAGCAACGACCTATACATACTATACAGTATATATTAACAACCCTGAGAGTCCTTCTGGTTCCTCCTCCCCCCCCCCCCCCCCCCCCCCGCCCGATCCTGGGCTGCTGCTGCTGCCTTCTTTTTTCCATTCCGTCTATCTTTCTGCGAGGTATTCGACGAACGGTTGCCACCGCCTGGTGAACCCTTGAGCCGACCCCCTTAGGACGAACTTAATCCGCTCTAGCTTTATAAACTCCGCCATGTCATTTATCCAGGTCTCCACCCCCGGGGGCTTGGCTTCTTTCCACATTAGCAATATCCTGCGCCGGGCTACTAGGGACGCAAAGGCCAAAACATCGGCCTCTCTCGCCTCCTGCACTCCCGGCTCTTGTGCAACCCCAAATATAGCCAACCCCCAGCTTGGTTCGACCCGGACTCCTACTACTTTTGAAAGCACCTTTGTCACCCCCATCCAAAACCCCTGTAGTACCGGGCATGACCAAAACATATGGGTATGATTCGCTGGGCTTCTCGAGAACCTCGCACACCTATCCTCCACCCCAAAAAATTTACTGAGCCGTGCTCCAGTCATATGCGCCCTGTGTAATACCTTAAACTGAATCAGGCTTAGCCTGGCACACGAGGACGACGAGTTTACCCTGCTTAGGGCATCTGCCCACAGCCCCTCCTCGATCTCCTCCCCCAGCTCTTCTTCCCATTTCCCTTTTAGTTCATCTACCATAGTCTCCCCTTCGTCCCTCATTTCCCTATATATATCTGACACCTTACCATCCCCCACCCATGTCTTTGAGATCACTCTGTCCTGCACCTCTTGTGTCGGGAGCTGCGGGAATTCCCTCACCTGTTGCCTCGCAAAAGCCCTCAGTTGCATATACCTGAATGCATTCCCTTGGGGCAACCCATATTTCTCGGTCAGCGCTCCCAGACTCGCGAACTTCCCATCCACAAACAGATCTTTCAGTTGCGTTATTCCTGCTCTTTGCCACATTCCATATCCCCCATCCATTCCCCCCTAGGCAAACCTATGATTGTTTCTTATCGGGGACCCCCCCAAGGCTCCAGTCTTTCCCCTATGCCGTCTCCACTGTCCCCAAATCTTCAGTGTAGCCACCACCACCGGGCTTGTGGTGTAGTTCCTCGGTGAGAACGGCAATGGGGCTGTCACCATAGCCTGTAGGCTAGTCCCCCTACAGGACGCCCTCTCTAATCTCTTCCACGCCGCTCCCTCCTCCTCTCCCATCCACTTACTCACCATTGAAATATTAGCGGCCCAATAATACTCACTTAGGCTCGGTAGTGCCAGCACCCCCCTATCCCTGCTACGCTGTAAGAATCCCTTCCTCACTCTCGGGGTCTTCCCGGCCCACACAAAACCCATGATGCTCTTTTCAATCCTTTTAAAAAAAGCCTTCGTGATCACCACCGGGAGGCACTGAAACACAAAGAGGAATCTCGGGAGGACCACCATCTTAACCGCCTGCACCCTCCCTGCCAGTGACAGGGATACCATATCCCATCTCTTGAAATCCTCCTCCATCTGTTCCACCAACCGCGTTAAATTTAACCTATGCAATGTGCCCCAATTCTTAGCTATCTGGATCCCCAGGTAACGAAAGTCCCTTGTTACCTTCCTCAACGGTAGGTCCTCTATTTCTCTACTCTGCTCCCCTGGATGCACCACAAACAACTCACTTTTCCCCATGTTCAATTTATACCCTGAAAAATCCCCAAACTCCCCAAGTATCCGCATTATTTCTGGCATCCCCTCCGCCGGGTCTGCCACGTATAGTAGCAAATCGTCCGCATACAAAGATACCCGGTGTTCTTCTCCTCCCCTAAGTACTCCCCTCCACTTCTTGGAACCCCTCAACGCTATCGCCAGGGGCTCAATCGCCAGTGCAAACAATAATGGGGACAGAGGGCATCCCTGCCTTGTCCCTCTATGGAGCCGAAAATATGCAGATCCCCATCCATTCGTGACCACGCTCGCCACTGGGGCCCTATACAACAGCTGCACCCATCTAACATACCCCTCTCCAAAACCAAATCTCCTCAACACCTCCCACAAATAATCCCACTCCACTCTATCAAATGCTTTCTCGGCATCCATCGCCACTACTATCTCTGTTTCTCCCTCTGGTGGGGCCATCATCATTACCCCTAACAACCTCCGTATATTCTTGTTCAGCTGTCTCCCCTTCACAAACCTAGTTTGGTCCTCGTGGACCACCCCCGGGACACATTCCTCTATTCTCATTGCCATTACCTTGGCCAGGATCTTGGCATCTACATTTAGGAGGGAAATAGGTCTATAGGACCCGCATTGTAGCGGGTCCTTTTCCTTCTTTAAGAGAAGCGATATCGTTGCTTCAGACATAGTCGGGGGCAGTTGTCCCCTTTCCTTTGCCTCATTAAAGGTCCTCGTCAGTACCGGGGCGAGCAAGTCCACATATTTTCTATAGAATTCGACTGGGAATCCATCCGGTCCCGGGGCCTTTCCCGCCTGCATGCTCCTAATTCCTTTCACCACTTCTTCTACCTCGATCTGTGCTCCCAGTCCCACCCTTTCCTGCTCTTCCACCTTGGGAAATTCCAGCCGATCCAAGAAGCCCAACATTCTCTCCCTCCCATCCGGGGGTTGAGCTTCATATAATTTTTTATAAAATGTCTTGAACACTCCATTGACTCTCTCCGCTCCCCGCTCCATCTCTCCTTCCTCATCCCTCACTCCCCCTATTTCCCTCGCTGCTCCCCTTTTCCTCAATTGGTGTGCCAGCAACCTGCTCCCATATTCGTACTGTACACCCTGTGCCTTCCTCCATTGTGCCTCTGCAGTGCCCGTAGTCAGCAAGTCAAATTCTACATGTAGCCTTTGCCTTTCCCTGCACAGTCCCTCCTCCGGTGCTTCCGCATATTGTCTGTCCACCCTCAAAAGTTCTTGCAGCAACCGCTCCCGTTCCTTACTCTCCTGCTTCCCTTTATGTGCCCTTATTGATATCAGCTCCCCTCTAACCACCGCCTTCAACGCCTCCCAGACCACTCCCACCTGGACCTCCCCATTATCATTGAGTTCCAAGTACTTTTCAATGCACCCCCTCACCCTTAGACACACCCCCTCATCTGCCATTAGTCCCATGTCCATTCTCCAGGGTGGGCGCCCTCCTGTTTCCTCCCCTATCTCCAAGTTCACCCAGTGTGGAGCGTGATCCGAAATGGCTATAGCCGTATACTCCGTTCCCCTCACCTTCGGGATCAATGCCCTACCCAGCACAAAAAAGTCTATTCGCGAGTAGACTTTATGGACATAGGAGAAAAACGAGAACTCCTTACTCCTAGGTCTGCTAAATCTCCACGGGTCTACACCTCCCATCTGCTCCATAAAATCTTTAAGTACCTTGGCTGCTGCCGGCCTCCTTCCAGTCCTGGACTTCGACCTATCCAGCCCTGGTTCTAACACCGTATTAAAATCTCCCCCCATTATCAGCTTTCCCATCTCTAGGTCCGGAATGCGTCCTAGCATCCGCCTCATAAAATTGGCATCATCCCAGTTCGGGGCATATACGTTTACCAAAACCACCGTCTCCCCCTGTAGTTTGCCACTCACCATCACGTATCTGCCCCCGTTATCCGCCACTATAGTCTTTGCCTCGAACATTACCCGCTTCCCCACTAATATAGCCACCCCCCTGTTTTTCGCATCTAGCCCTGAATGGAACACCTGCCCCACCCATCCTTTGCGTAGCCTAACCTGGTCTATCAGTTTCAGGTGCGTTTCCTGTAACATAACCACATCTGCCTTAAGTTTCTTAAGGTGTGCGAGTACCCGTGCCCTCTTTATCGGCCCGTTCAGCCCTCTCACGTTCCACGTGATCAGCCGAGTTGGGGGGCTTCCTACCCCCCCCCCCTTGTCGATTAGCCATCACCTTTTTCCAGCTCCTCACCCGGTTCCCACGCAGCTGTATCTCCCCCAGGCGGTGCCCCCCCGCCCATCCTCCCCCATACCAGCTCCCCCCTCTCCCCAGCAGCAGCAACCCAGTAATTCCCCCCTCCCACCCCCCCCCCGCTAGATCCCCCGCTAGCGTAATTACTCCCCCCATGTTGCTCCCAGAAGTCAGCAAACTCTGGCCGACCTCGGCTTCCCCCCGTGACCTCGGCTCGCACCGTGCGGCGCCCCCTCCTTCCTGCTTCTCTATTCCCACCATGATTATCATAGCGCGGGAACCAAGCCCGCGCTTCTCCCTTGGCCCCGCCCCCAATGGCCAACGCCCCATCTCCTCCACCTCCCCTCCTCCCCCCATCACCACCTGTGGGAGAGAGAAAAGTTACCACATCGCAGGATTAGTACATAAAACTCCTCTTTCCCCCCTTTTTAACCCCCCTCTTTGCCCCCCACATTCGCCCCACCACTTTGTTCAAACGTTCTTTTTAATAACCCACTCATTCCAGTTTTTCTTCCACAATAAAAGTCCACGCTTCATCCGCCGTCTCAAAGTAGTGGTGCCTCCCTCGATATGTGACCCACAGTCTTGCCGGTTGCAGCATTCCAAATGTTATCTTCTTTTTATGAAGCACCGCCTTGGCCCGATTAAAGCTCGCCCTCCTTCTCGCCACCTCCGCACTCCAGTCTTGATAAACGCGGATCACCGCGTTCTTCCATTTACTGCTCCGAGTTTTCTTCGCCCATCTAAGGACCATTTCTCTATCCTTAAAGCGGAGGAATCTCACCACTATGGCTCTGGGAATTTCTCCTGCTCTCGGTCCTCGCGCCATCACTCGGTATGCTCCCTCCACCTCCAACGGACCCGCCGGGGCCTCCGCTCCCATTAACGAGTGCAGCATCGTGCTCACATATGCCCCGACGTCCGCTCCCTCCACACCTTCAGGAAGACCAAGAATCCTCAGGTTGTTCCTCCTTGCGTTGTTTTCCAGTGCCTCCAACCTTTCCACACATCGTTTCTGATGTGCCTCCTGCGTCTCCGTCTTCACCACCAGGCCCTGTATGTCGTCCTCATTCTCGGCTGCCTTTGCCTTCGCGACCCGAAGCTCCCGCTCCTGGGACTTTTGTTCCTCCTTTAGCCCTTCGATCGCCTGTAGTATCGGGGCCAACAGCTCTTTCTTCATTTCCTTTTTGATCTCTTCCACACAGCATTTCAAGAACTCTTGTTGTTCAGGGCCCCATGTTAAACTGCCACCTTCCGACGCCATCTTGGTTTTTGCTTGCCTTCCTTGCTGCTGTTCTAAAGGATCTACTGCAATCCGGCCACTTTCTCCTCCTTTTTCCATCCGTATCCAGGGGGGATTCCCTTCTGGTTTACCACACAGTGTATTTAGCCATCAAAATTGCCGTTGGGGCTCCTATCAAGAGCCCAAAAGTCCGTTTCACCGGGAGCTGCCGAAACGTGCGACTCAGCTGGTCATCGCCGCACCCGGAAGTCAGCTAATTTGTTTTGATGTTGGCCAGGGCATTGTAGCAGAATTCCACTGCTCTTCTCAAAATGCACCATGGGATCTTTCCTTTCCATTTGAGGTGGCAGACTGGGGGCGGGATTCTCCGCCGGCGGAATTCTCCGTTTTGCCGACGCCTGGGGGGTTTCCCGATGGCATGGGGCTGCCCCACAATGGGAAACCCCATTTACCGGCCGGAGAATCCCGCCGGCTGGTCGGGGCAGAAATGTGGCACGGCGGGGCGGAGGATCCAGCCGTGGGTCTCAGTTTAGCATCATACAAAAGGTGTCACCTCTGACAATGCAACATTCCCACAGTACCACGCTGAAGTGCAGCCTAGATTAACCGCTCAAGTCTCTCAGTGAGAAGGAACTGACAACCTCCTGATGTAGAGGTAAGTCATAGAAGGCAGAGAGTAGCAATGGAAGGATGCTTTTCTAATTGGAGGGCTGAGACCAGTGGTGTTCCACAGGGATCAGTGCTAGGACCGTTGCTGTTTGTAGTATATATAAATGATTTGGAGGAAAATGTAACTGGTCTGATTAGTAAGTTTGCAGACAACACAAAGGTTGGTGGAATTGCGGCTAGCGATGAGGACTGTCAGAGGATACAGCAGGATTTAGATTGTTTGGAGACTTGGGCGGAGAGATGGCAGATGGAGTTTAATCCGGACAAATGTGAGGTAATGCATTTTGGAAGGTCTAATGCAGGTAGGGAATATACAGTGAATGGTAGAACCCTCAAGAGTATTGTAAGTCAGAGAGATCTAGGATTACAGGTCCACAGGTCACAGAAAGGGGCAACACAGGTGGAGAAGGTAGTCAAGAAGGCATACGGCATGCTTGCCTTCATTGGCTGGGGCATTGAGTATAAGAATTGGCAAGTCATGTTGCAGCTGTATAGAACCTTATTTAGGCCACACTTGGAGTATAGTGTTCAATTCTGGTCGCCACACTACCAGAAGGATGTGGAGGCTTTAGAGAGGTGCAGAAGAGATTTACCAGAAGGTTGCCTGGTATGGAGGGCATTAGCTATGAGGAGCGGTTGAATAAACTTGGTTTGTTCTCACTGGAACAACGGAGGTTGAGGGGCGACCTGATAGAGGTCTACAAAATTATGAGGGGCATAGACAGAGTGGATAGTCAGAGGCTTTTCCCCAGGATAGAGGGGTCAATTACTAGGGGTCATAGGTTTAAGGTGAGAGGGGCAAGGTTTAGAGTAGATGTACGAGGCAAGTTTTTTACGCAGAGGGTAGTGGGTGCCTGGAACTCGCTGCCGGAGGAGGTGGTGGAAGCAGGGACGATAGTGGCATTTAAGGGGCATCTTGACAAATACATGACTAGGATGGGAATAGAGGGCTACAGACCCAGGAAGTGTAGAAGATTGTAGTTTAGTCGGGCAGCATGGTCGGCACGGGCTTGGAGGGCCGAAGGGCCTGTTCCTGTGCTGTACATTTCTTTGTTCAAGACTGACACCTTGAGAAGCTACGTTTTGTCTGGTTTCTAGGTCTTAAATATTACAATATTATAAATGTAGGGTGGGATTCTCCAGCAACTGGCCGGCTGGCCCGACGCCGGCGCCAAGAGCGGCGCAAACCACTCTGGCGTCAGGCCGACCGGAAGGGGGCTAAGCTGGCGCCAGAGGGGTTGGCGCCATGCCAACCGGCGCCGAGGGGCCAGCGCGAGTTGGCGCATGTGCAGAACCGCCGGCATGGTTCCGCGCATGCGTAGACCAGCCGGCGTGTTCCTACGCATGTGCAGTGGGGTTCTTCTCCGTGCCGGCCATGGCTGAGCCCTACAGAGGCTAGTGCAGAAGGAACGAGTGCCCCCATGGCACAGGCCTGCCGGCAGATCGCGGGCCAGGCCACCGTGGGGGACCCTCCGGGGCCGGATGCCCCCGCACCCCCTGTAGGACTCACCTAGCCGGCGTAAAAGCCAGGTCCCGCCGGGATGGACCATGCCATTTCATGCCGGAGGGACTAGCCGAAACCGGGCGGGTGCCCGGCCCATCGGGGCCCGGGGGGGCCGCTGCCAGGGGGGCCGCTGCCAACGGCCCCCGACTGGCGCGGCGTGCTCCCCGCCTCCAACCGAAATGCAGCAGCCGGCGTCGGAACGGCAGGGTGGGATTCACGCCGCCTCCCGGGGATTCTCCGACCCGGCGGGGGGTCGAAGAATCCCGCCCGTAATGTTGGCTGAGTTTCCTAATGTGCAGAGGAGAAATTTGAGAAATTCCTCCCTGACCTATTTAGGTGTTTGAAACTAGTCCAGGGGCCGGATTTTGGGTTTTGAATCAATGGCTGTGAATTAGCGGGCTCGTTAGCTGTGGGTGCAAATCTCATCATGGCCGCAAAATATCGCGCGAGGTCAAAATCAGGATTTGCACCAGTGAGATTTCCGATTGTGATGTTCCCTCCCTGATGACTTGATCAGGTTTGCACCCAGGAATGGTGCGAACCTGATTTGCACCAATTTGAAAGCATTAAAGTGTGAAAAGTGAGGTTAAAGTCGAATCTTCAGACGTCGTTAGATCTTTAGACCCACCAAGCGTGACGTTACATGGACACTAATTACTACTGCTTTTTAAAAATGGGAACCAGGCGCCTTGACCTCCGAGAGGGAGGAAGGAGGTGAGGATCCCTCTCCACCTAACACCAGGGAGCCCAAGTGGATAGAGCCCATCGCCCAGCTCCAGGGCGGGGGGGGAGGGCAGAGTTGGGGGGGGGGGGGGGGGGGGGGGAGGGGGGTGCGGGCGGAGTTGAGGGGGGGTTCAAGGGTGTTGGGGGAGTGATTCTGAATGTGGAGGGGATGTCAGGCCATCCGGGATAGGGATTGCAGCTGGTGTATGTAGCCCTGAAACCTGCTGCCTCTGTCGTTTAAACATTTTTTAGAGCATTGTGTCAGTTTTCTGCCTGTGCAGTTAATACAGTCTAATGGACACTGAGGTAGTCCGCTCTTACTGGCATGGGAATATGTGGCGCCTGTGGGTGTGGGGTTTATGAGGTTGGGGGAAAGGTGTGATGGAACTGAAGGATGCAGGCCTAAAGGAATGTGTGGATAATGGAATTGCTGTCCAGGTGTCTTAAGTATAAAGGCCTGACAGCAATGAGATCTCGGGATGATGCAGCCTGAGTAAGAAGGATGCCTATTAGACTTGCCTATCCCTGATCCAGAAAGCAGTTGTGCCCTCTACTATTTCTGAGACTCAGGCTTGGCAAATTAACTGACCATCAATTGTCAACCCTTAACAATGTCAGCTGCCCATATTCTCAAAATGAAGATGAGTAATAACTCATGGTTCAAGGATAAACACTTGGATGCAGGGCATCAAGAGGGACTGTGTCTCCATAAGTGCTGGCTGCCAGCACCTGTCAGTGCGGATCCATTAGCCCTCATGATGGACATAACCATCCAGTTGACCTGCCCATGAGGGAGAGGCAACCATTGAAACCTCCTGTCAGAACCCCCAGTTGTCTGGAGATGAAGGGAGAGGACAGTCAGAGAGGAAGCCAGAGATGACTCTGACGGGGTGAGGGCATTGAATGGGGCCGGCGAAGCAACGGATATGGAAGGGCTCTTGGGATGTGAGTGAGTGGTAGCTGCCGGCTAGGTATAGGACGGACTGCTTCCAGGATCAGGTGGGCAATTGGTGAGGGAAGACACGTAAGTTAAGTGGCTGTGACACCAACCTGACTGTCTCTGTGTGTCTCACTCTTTCTCATTCCTCGCAGCTTGCCAAGAGATATTGGGATGGAGCCTATGGAGCTGGCAATTCTGCTTCTTAAAGCAGTGGATCAGCACAGACACAAGCACAACAAGCGACAGCACCCAGAGAACATCCAGCACTAGGAGACCAGTTGTAACAGCACGAGGTATCAACGAAGTGACAGCCTAAATCACAAAGTGATTTATTTGAACAAACAACAAAATTAAACGATGTACAGGAACAGCAGTTGAAATTTGAAATACAGGTCTTTTCTCCTTGACTCATGTCTCCACACACCCCCTGGGCCAGGCACTTTCTTCCCATTGGTCAGGGTTCACCCACTCCCATGCAATAGGCCTTAGTCGGGTCATTTGGCCAGCAAACCACTTACCTTTACAGGAGCAGCCCTTTGGATTTCGGCGGCAGCGGTGCGCAGGGGCCCTCTGGGAGGTGAGTAGCGACTTTAAAACCACTTATCTTTACAGGAGCAGCCATTTGGATTTCGGCGGCAGCGGTGCGCAGGGGCCTTCTGGGAGGTGAGTACTTACTTTAAAACCACTTACCTTTACAGGAGCAGCCCTTTGGATTTCGGCGGCAGCGGTGCGCAGGGGCCCTCTGGGAGGTGAGTACTTACTTTAAAAAGCCTTACCTGGTCCCGTGTCTGTTCTTTTCTGTTTTATTTGTTTTTATATAAGGCGGGAACCGGAAGTACGACCCGCGGACCTCTGGGAAGTCCCCCCCCCCAACCAATAAATTCTGGTGGAGAGGAAACCCGAGACACTACACGTGTAGTGTCTCCCACCTGCCCTCCTCCTCTAACCTAATAATAAGACCCATTGGTGTAAGGTAAGTGCCATATTATATTATTATTATATTATTAGCATTGTGCAGGTCAAGGTTCGGAGGTGGAGGAGCAGTCTCTGTCAGCGAGAGAACCTGAGAACATCTAAGACACTCAGAAGGTAAGAAGATAAGTAAGTGATTTTTACTTATTTTTACTTTTATACCTTTTTTCAAATTGTGTGTGTCGGGGGGAAACTGAAGTGACATCACAGAAAAGCTGTGGCCAGAGTGGCTGGTTGGGATTCTACCCTAAATTTAAAAAAATTTGAGTATTTGGTAACTAATTAAACATAATAACTTAATTATAATTTAGAGGGATATCTAAGCCAGAGATCGGAGAGTACTATAGTTAGCTATCGCATTTCTATTAGAAATCTAGTGCTAGGAAACAGATAGTTGACAGTAACTTTGACATTTTTTAAAAAATATTTTTTAAAAAAAGACAAATTTTAATTTTAATTTTAATTAATTGACGCAATGTCAGTTAGAGGGGTGCTGTGCTCTGACTGTGAGATATGGCAGGTCCGGGAGGCTTCCAGCATCCCGGATGGCTTCATCTGCAGAAAGTGCACCCAACTGGAGCTCCTCACAGACCGCATGGTTCGGTTAGCGCAGCAATTGGATGCACTTAGGAGCACGCAGGTGGCGGAAAGCGTCATAGATCGCAGTTATGTAAATGTGGTCACACCCAAGGTGCAGGCAGAGAAATGGGTGACCACCAGAAAGGGCAGGCAGTCAGTGCAGGAATCCCCTGTGGTTGTCCCCCTCTCAAACAGATATACCCCTTTGGATACTGTCGGGGGGGATAGCCTATCAGGGGAAAACAGCAGCAGCCAGAGCAGTGGCACCACGGCTGGCTCTGATGTTCAGAAGGGAGGGTCAAAGCGCAGAAGAGTAATAGTAATCGGGGACTCTATAGTCAGGGGCACAGATAGGCACTTCTGTGGACGTGAAAGAGACTCCAGGATGGTATGTTGCCTCCCTGGTGCCAGGGTCCAGGATGTCTCCGAACGGGTAGAGGACATCCTGAAGGGGGAGGGCAAACAGGCAGAGGTCGTTGTACATATTGGTACTAACGACATAGGCAGGAAGGGGCATGAGGTCCTGCAGCAGGAGTTCAGGGAGCTAGGCAGAAAGTTAAAAGACAGGACCTCGAGGGTTGTAATCTCGGGATTACTCCCTGTGCCACGTGCCAGTGAGGCTAGAAATAGGAAGATAGAGCAGATAAACACGTGGCTAAACAGCTGGTGTAGGAGGGAGGGTTTCCATTGTCTGGACCACTGGGAGCTCTTCCGGGGCAGATGTGACCTGTATAAGAAGGACGGGTTGCATCTAAACCGGAGAGGCATAAATATCCTGGCCGCGAGGTTTGCTAGTGCACACGGGAGGGTTTAAACTAGTATGGCAGGGGGGTGGGCACGGGAGCAATAGGTCAGAAGGTGAGAGCATTGAGGGAGAACTAGGGAATAGGGACAGTGTGGCTCTGAGGCAGAGCAGACGGGGAGAAGTTGCTGAACACAGCGGGTCTGGTGGCCTGAAGTGCATATGTTTTAATGCAAGGAGCATTACGGGTAACTTAGAGCTTGGATTAGTACTTGGAACTATGATGTTGTTGCCATTACAGAGACCTGGTTGAGGGAAGGGCAGGATTGGCAGCTAAACGTTCCAGGATTTAGATGTTTCAGGCGGGATAGAGGGGGATGTAAAAGGGGAGGTGGAGTTGCGCTACTTGTTCGGGAGAATATCACAGCTGTACTGCGAGAGGACACCTCAGAGGGCAGTGAGGCTATATGGGTAGAGATCAGGAATAAGAAGGGTGCAGTCACAATGTTGGGGGTATACCACAGGCCTCCCAACAGCCAGCGGGAGATAGAGGAGCAGATAGGTAGACAGATTTTGGAAAAGAGTAAAAACAACAGGGTTGTGGTGATGGGAGACTTCAACTTCCCCAATATTGACTGGGACTCACTTAGTGCCAGGGGCTTAGACGGGGCGGAGTTTGTAAGGAGCATCCAGGAGGGCTTCTTAAAACAATATGTAGACAGTCCAACTAGGGAAGGGGCGGTACTGGACCTGGTATTGGGGAATGAGCCCAGCCAGGTGGTAGATGTTTCAGTAGGGGAGCATTTCGGTAACAGTGACCACAATTCAGTAAGTTTTAAAGTACTGGTGGACAAGGATAAGAGTGGTCCGAGGATGAATGTGCTAAATTGGGGGAAGGCTAATTATAACAATATTAGGCGGGAACTGAAGAACATAGTTTGGGGGCGGATGTTTGAGGGCAAATCAACATCTGACATGTGGGAGGCTTTCAAGTGGCAGTTGAAAGGAATACAGGACCGGCATGTTCCTGTGAGGAAGAAAGATAAATACGGCAATTTTCGGGAACCTTGGATGACGAGTGATATTGTAGGCCTCGTCAAAAAGAAAAAGGAGACATTTGTCAGGGCTAAAAGGCTGGGAACAGACGAAGCCTGCGTGGAATATAAGGAAAGTAGGAAGGAACTTAAGCAAGGAGTCAGGAGGGCTAGAAGGGGTCACGAAAAGTCATTGGCAAATAGGGTTAAGGAAAATCCCAAGGCTTTTTACACGTACAGAAAAAGCAAGAGGGTAGCCAGGGAAAGGGTTGGCCCACTGAAGGATAGGCAAGGGAATGTATGTGTGGAGCCAGAGGAAATGGGCAAGGTACTAAATGAATACTTTGCATCAGTATTCACCAAAGAGAAGGAATTGGTAGATGTTGAGTCTGGAGAAGGGGGTGTAGATAGCCTGGGTCACATTGTGATCCAAAAAGATGAGGTGTTGGGTGTCTTAAAAAATATTAAGGTAGATAAGTCCCCAGGGCCTGATGGGATCTACCCCAGAATACTGAAGGAGGCTGGAGAAGGAATTGCTGAGGCCTTGACAGAAATCTTTGGATCCTCGCTGTCTTCAGGGGATGTCCCGGAGGACTGGAGAATAGCCAATGTTGTTCCTCTGTTTAAGAAGGGTAGCAAGGATAATCCCGGGAACTACAGGCTGGTGAGCCTTACTTCAGTGGTAGGGAAATTACTGGAGAGAATTCTTCGAGACAGGATCTACTCCCATTTGGAAGCAAATGGACGTATTATTGAGATGGAGCACGGTTTTGTGAAGGGGAGGTCGTGTCTCACTAACTTGATAGAGTTTTTCGAGGAGGTCACAAAGATGATTGATGCAGGTAGGGCAGTAGATGTTGTCTATATGGACTTTAGTAAGGCCTTTGACAAGGTCCCTCATGGTAGACTAGTACAAAAGGTGAAGTCACACGGGATCAGGGGTGAGCTGGCAAGGTGGATACAGAACTGGCTAGGCCATAGAAGGCAGAGAGTAGCAATGGAGGGATGCTTTTCTAATTGGAGGGCTGTGACCAGTGGTGTTCCACAGGGATCAGTGCTGGGACCTTTGCTCTTTGTAGTATATATAAATGATTTGGAGGAAAATGTAACTGGTCTGATTAGTAAGTTTGCAGACGACACAAAGGTTGGTGGAATTGCGGATAGCGATGAGGACTGTCGGAGGATACAGCAAGATTTAGATTGTCTGGAGACTTGGGCGGAGAGATGGTAGATGGAGTTTAATCCGGACAAATGTGAGGTAATGCATTTTGGAAGGTCTAATGCAGGTAGGGACTATACAGTGAATGGTAGAACCCTCAAGAGTATTGAAAGTCAAAGAGATCTAGGAGTACAGGTCCACAGGTCATTGAAAGGGGCAACACAGGTGGAGAAGGTAGTCAAGAAGGCATATGGCATGCTTGCCTTCATTAGCCGGGGCATTGAGTATAAGAATTGGCAAGTCATGTTGCAGCTGTATAGAACCTTAGTTAGGCCACACTTAGAGTATAGTGTTCAATTCTGGTCGCCACACTACCAGAAGGATGTGGAGGCTTTAGAGAGGGTGCAGAAGAGATTTACCAGAATGTTACCTGGTATGGAGGGCATTAGCTATGAGGAGCGATTGAATAAACTCGGTTTGTTCTCACTGGAATGAAGGAGGTTGAGGGGAGACCTGATAGAGGTATATAAAATTATGAGGGGCATAGACAGAGTGGATAGTCAGAGGCTTTTCCCCAGGGTAGAGGGGTCAATTACTAGGGGGCATAGGTTTAAGGTGAGAGGGGCAAGGTTTAGAGTAGATGTACGAGGCAAGTTTTTTACGCAGAGGGTAGTGGGTGCCTGGAACTCGCTACCGGAGGAGGTAGTGGAAGCAGGGACGATAGGGACATTTAAGGGGCATCTTGACAAATATATGAATAGGATGGGAATAGAAGGATACGGACCCAGGAAGTGTAGAAGATTGTAGTTTAGTCGGGCAGCATGGTCGGCACGGGCTTGGAGGGCCGAAGGGCCTGTTCCTGTGCTGTACATTTCTTTGTTCTTTGTTCTTTGAACAATCACACCTTAAAAGCAACGCCAGCACACCCCTCCCTCCTCAAGACCCTCGATACCATATGCATTACAGGATAATAACAGGTAACTATTTGCAACAAGGACATAACTACACTAAGGGGGTGATAGGGTACAGTCTCTCATTAGATGACTTCTGAGGTCAGGTGGAATGCCTCAGTTCTCTGACTGGTTTTCCCACCATCGAGGCAGTGGCATCATCAGCAACCGACGGTTGTTCAAAGGTCTCGGAGGTGCGTCAATTTTACCCCTGTGGTAATACCAGGTATTAAGGTACCTGAGAGGTGGATGACCATTGGTTAGACCCAGGAGTCTACCATTGGCTGATGTACATAGCTCCGCCCTGAGAGGCGGAGTATAAGAACCGGTGCCGTCCCAGCAGCCTTCACTTTCTGTATCGAAGCTGCTGGGGAACAGTTCTAGCAGATTGAAGCCTTCAGTTATGAATCACTTCGTCTTGAGAGTAATTGATTGCGCATCAACCCCCCTCTCCAGTTTTGTCTGACACACCAGGTTCCTCATTTCAGGCTCTGATGAAGAAACATTGATCGTAACCACTGGATCCACTTGTTTTGCTGTTGGGGCTGCAGCCACTCTCCTTATGTGGTCCACATACTTTCACACCTCTCTCCTTTTTAGTCCACCAAATAAGATACAGTCCCAGACCTTGCTAAAATTCTCCCAGGTAATCGGGCAGTGCACTAAGAGGCCATTTGGCCCATCGAATCTGCACCGACTCTCTGAAAGAGCAACCAACCCAGGCCCACTCCTCCACCCTATCCCCACAACCCCACCTATCCTGCACAACGTTGACTGTGGGAGGCAACTGGAGCATCTGGGGGAGTCCCACACAGACAGAGAGAGAACGTGCAAACTCCACACAGTCACCCAAGGCCAGAATTGAACCCGGGTCCCTGGTGCTATGAGACAGCAGTGCCAACCAGTGTGCCACTGTGCCGCCCAACCCCGAAGTTTCTGGCAAAAACTAGATCATCTGCTTTGAAGGATCTGTTACCCGGGGTCAAGTCATGGTATTTCTTTTGTGCAGCTTGCCTTGCCTCCACCCTCCCTGCCAAATTGGGACACACCAGGTTAAGCCGAGTACAGATAGGGCGCGGGATGAGAGTGGTGAGGTGGTGACGGACCCGGAGGAGGTGAATGGGGCATTCAAGACCTTCCATAGGAGGTTGTATGAGTCGGAGACCCCAACAGTTCCTGGATGGATTGGAATTCCCCAAGGGGTTCAGGGGCTGGGCCCCCAATTGGGCTGAGGGAGGCAAGGGATGGCATAGGTGTGATGCAGGCTGGGAAGGTCCGGGGCCGGAGAGGTACCCAGTAGAGTTTTATAAAGTGTTTGGCACGAAGCTGGGGCCACTGCTGGTGAGAATGTATAACAATGCGAGGGAGAGATGGGAACTCCCCCCGCATCGCAAATTGAGGGTTGTGTGCCGGGGGTGATAGGGGAGGACCAGGTGAGATTTGTGAAGGGAAGGCAGTCATCGGCGAATGTTCAGATGCTACTTAATGTAATTGTCCTCGGAAGAGCAGGATACAGAAGTATTGGTGACAATGGCTTTTGAGCGTGTCGAGTGTGCATATTTGTTGGAGGGGCTGGGGCGGTTTGGGTTCAGGCAGGGGTTTGTGGATTGTGTCAGGCTGTTGTACAGGGAGCCGGTTACGAGCGTTCGGACGAACCGGATGAGTTCAGGGTACTTTGGGCTACATCGTGGGATGAGACAGGGGTGCTCACTCTCCCCATTGCTTTTTGCCTACGTGATAGAGCCGTTGGCAATGACGCTTTCGGCGTCGAGATATTGGAAAGGGATTGTGCGGGTGGGTGCCGAGCATAGGGTTTTGCTACACATGGATGATTTGTTATTATCTATCTCGAACCCAGTGGGCAGCATTGGAGTGATTATGGAGATTTGGGGAGAATTTGGCCGGTTTTCAGGTTACAAACAGAGCATGGGGAAGCGTGAGGTATTCCCAATCAAGGCAGAGGACAAGAGAGGAGATTCGGGGATTTGCCATTCATGGTGGTGGGGACGAGCTTTACGTATTTAGGAATCTAGGTGGCGCGGAGCTGGGTCCAGCTACACAGATTGAACTTGGCTCGATTGGTGGAGAAAATTAAGGCAAATTTTAAGAGGTGGGATGTGTTGCCGCTATCGCTGGCTGGGCGCATGCAGACAGTGGAAATGCTGGTGCTGCCCAGGTTTCTGTTCGTGTTCCAGAAACTTACCTTTGTGCCCAAGAAGTTTTTGAGGAAGGTTAATGGGCTAATTTTGGAGTTTGTGTGGGTAGGAAGACCCCGCGGATGAGTTGGGTGCTCTTGAAGCAGGGGCGAGGGGGGAAGGCTTGGTGCCGCCGAATTTGATAAATTATTGGGCAGCGAATATTGCGATGGTGAGGAAATGGCCGTGGGAGGAAAGGTCAATCTGTGAGCCCAGTGGTGGTGGCAGCGTTAACGGTGTGGGGTCAGTGCAGGCCACATTATGCGCTAGAGGGCATATTGTTGTGGGCGGCGATATGCGACAACCATAGGTTTGTGCCAGCGGGGCTGGATGCGAGGTCTCAGTGGTGGCGGCAGGTGGGGATTGAGTATTTTAGGGACTTGTTTATGGGGGTCAAATTCAGGGGGCTGGAAGAGTTGGAGGAATTATATGAGTTGCCCAAGGGGAATGGCTTTACGTTCCAGAAGGTAAGGGATTTAGTGAGGAGAGAGGTACCGTCCTTCCCGGGGCTGCCACCTCCAGTGTTGTAGGATAAGCTGTTGTCGAAGGTTACTGGGTTAAGGGGATAGCGTGAAGGTGCGGGCTAGGATAGGGTGCTCTTTCTACGGCCGATGCAGACTCGAGGGGCCGATTGGCCTCCTTCTGCACTGTACATTCTATAATTCTATGAATCTATTGTGGTGATATGCATCACTGTAAATACACAAAGGATTAATGTAAATACACTAGGACTGAGTAAACACTAGAGGGAGCACCAGAGACATCATGCCATGCAGACATACAGCTAATGAACTAATAGAGTAGGACACGACCAATGGGCAGTCAAGACACCCAGAGGTGACACTACAACAAGGGGGCAACCCACATAAAAGGACAGGGCACACATGCTCTTTCTCTTTCCACAGGTAACACCAAGAGAGAAGGACGGGGCAGATCGGAAGCCTTACACCCACCGCATTGCTTAGAGCAGACTGGTTAGTTAGACTGGAGAGTCGAACTCAAGGAGGAGAATTGTTAACTGTCCAATAAATGTGTTAAACCTATCTCCAAGTCTGAACCTTTCTTTGTCAGAGTATACATCAAGAAAACAGCTTATGCTACATGAAGAAGCATAACACAACATCTATGGAATAGGCAAGGGAGAGTGTTGGATATGTACAAGAAATTGATAGAGAAGGAGGGCGCTCTGGTGGAGGAGATCAAGCGCAAATGGGAGGAGGAGCTGGGACGGGTGGTACGGGCGGGGACGTGGGTGGAGGCCTTGCGGAGGGTGAACGTGTCCTCGTCATGCGTGAGGTTAAGTCTCATCCAGTTTAAAGTGGTGCATAGGGCCTACATGACAGTGGCAAGGATGAGCAGGTTCTTTGCGGGGTGGAAGATAGGTGTGGGTGGTGCGCGGGGATGCCTGGGAACACGCCCACATGGCCCGGGCGTGTCCAAGACTGAGAGGGTATGGCAGGGGTTTTTATTTTATTGGCGGCACTCGGAGCTACCGAAGGCTGGGGTATGGGTGAGCGACATGGCAGATTTCCTGAGGTTGGAGAAGGTCAAGTTTGCCTCGTGGGGTTCGGAAGCGGGGTTCACCTGGAGGAGGAAATGGTTCATTGATTACTTCAAGGTAGATTGAAGGGTCAGCAAGGGAGGGGGAGGGATTGGGGTTTAAGGGGGTAAAAATTAGGAAGATGCAATGTGGTGGAATGTTGGTATCAGGGGAGGTTGGGGATTTGTTGTTGTTCGTTGAGGTTGATGTGTTGGTCTTCTGATATTTTGTGTACATATGTAAAAAGCCTTGAATAAAATTTTTTTTTAAAGATTTTGCTGTCAGCCGGAGGTGGATTTGTAATGAAACACACCGTGCCCAGGCACAGGGCCCCAACCTATAGGGGTGGCCTGTGCCAGACCTGGTAAGCATCAGCTCGACATGGCCAGTGTTGACAGTAGCAGGACATCCAATTGGAGGTTGATTACGCTGCATTTGCTGCAGATAGGCGATCAGACGGAAAATCAAAGTTCCCGACCAAATCGGGAGCGGCGCTATCGCGATGGACCGTCCCATCCAAAGCGGCGGACTCAACGCAGAATTGCCAAGCAGAAACTGATAGCGAAGTTCCGCACGCATGAGTACAGCCTCAACCAGGACCTTGGATTCATGTCACATTACATCACTACATTCACCCCCCACCATCTGGCCTGGGCTTGCGAAATCCTACCAACTGTCCTGGCTTGAGACAATTCACACCTCTTTAACCTGTGATGATCCATCTTTCCAGTCGCACCATCTGGACCTGTAAAGACTTAATTACCTGCAAATACTCGCATTCAAAGTATCATCTTGCATCATTGAATTTGTCTGTATATGTGTTCGTGGAACCCACCTCTTCATTCACCTGAGGAAGGAGCAGCGCTCCGAAAGCTGGTAATTCAAAACAAACCTGTTGGACTTTAACCTGGTGTTGTAAGACTTCTTACTGTGCTTCATGTATTTGCATTGACCATTGCTCTCACTAAATTTAGTCTCATGCTGAACACTCACACAAGTCACTGACCCACAACAATGACATCATTAGTTGTCCAATTATGGAAACAGGACCCAAATGAAATGAAAACAGTTTAAGATGTCTCCAATAATCTGAAAGGAATACCGTATCTTGCACGGTATAAACAGAGCTGGATAAATGTGGCCTTTGTAGATGACCCACAAGAACTGCCACTGCTAGTGATATTAAGAATCAATCTTGTTTTACAAAACATGTAGTCTGGAATCAAGGTAAAATGCCATTTTCTGCTTTCAAAGTTGTTTATCACACAGTTCAGTTACAATTAGAGATGAAATTGCTTCGGAGGAATGTGTTGAGTTCCAGTTCGTCATGGAAGAAACATTTCAAACATGCAAGGATGGAAAACATGAGCCACCCAGATTTAGAAAATAATCAAATTTATTGCAAAGAATGTTCAAAAACCCATGGGCGGGATTCTCCATTCCTGAGGCAACGGGTGGCATTCTCCGTCCTGCCACACCGATTTCTGGTGCCACTTGCCAGTGGGACGGGAATCGTCGAGTGTGTCAAGATGAAGGCATCATGCACACTGCCCGGGTATGTGCATGTGTCTGATTGTCACATATCAGCTGCACGTTCGTCGAGTAGAACCCCTTTCGGTTTGTGTAGAGTGGCCTGGTATCTACAGGTCCTCTTAGGGGGACATGCATCCCGTCGATCACACCCTGGAGCTGGGATATCCTGTCGATGTCGGCGAACCATGCTGCCTGGGCATCCTGGTGGGCTCAGTCCACATTGAAATGGATGTATTGTGATGACTGGCATATAGGGCCTCTGTGATGGCGTGGATGCACCTGTGCACTGAGCTCTGTGAGATCCTGGTCAGGTCCCCACTCGGGATGTTCCCCGTGGCGTAAACATTCAGAGCATACGTCACCTTGATGGCCACCGGGAGCGGGTGTCCTCCCCCATTCCTTACGGTGCCAGGTGCTCCATGATCTGACAGATATGTCACACTGTCACCCTGCTCAGCTGAAGTCTTCAACAGCATGCCCGGTCTGGCAGATCCTTGAATGACAGGCGTTTGCTGTTCACCTCATGCGGTGCCTTCTTTGCAGCTCCTCCTCCTCGGCCGGATCTTCATCCTCACCGCTGCCTCCTTTTCCACTACAGTACTCTCTGCTGCTGTAGCTTCCTCCTCCTCAAGCAACTCCAGCTCGTACAGCTGCAGGGCATCCCCCAGGGCTGCGGCAACTAAGAGGAAGGCCACCATTGCTGGTTCAATTCCAATATCTGCAGGGGTTGAAATGCCGACATGTTAGCATGGCATATACCCCGGTGCCTAACCAGATCCAATGGCCTACACAGTGCCACCGGTTAGCCCTACGGGCTATGGCCCTGCATATTACCACCCTCCCCCACTCCACCGCGCCACAGACCCCATTAGTGACCTGAACTGTGTGGGCCTCCGACCCTGGCACCCGCCACTGCTGCTAGAGGTACCTATCAGCTGGTGTCACTCTGCAGATCCAGGTGGGTGGTCAGTGGTGGTCAAGATGGCTGCCTTGCGGGCCACGGCAATGGCAGTCTGTGCCTGGGCACCGTCGCAGTCCCAGGGGTGGTCACCCCAGCTATACGGGCGGTTCGCCCGCTACCACAAGTGAACCTTGCCATCGGGAATTCGCACCAGCAGAGACGGAGAATCACGGAGACCCCGGAGAATACCGGGTCAGGCCCGACAATGATGTGCCAAGGCGTTTACTGTATGTGTGTTGTGGAACGCATTGGCGCCACTGTCGAGGCGACAGAGAATTGCGATTTGGCGTGATTCCAGCGCCCGCCACAATTTTGGTGTTGGAACTGATTCTCTGCCCAATCACGTTTGCCAATTCCGGCGTCGGCTGATAGAGAATCCCGCCCCACACCTTTGTCTGTGCTCAGAAGAAAGAATAGTGTCAAACGTTTTCATCAATGCAGCTGAAGGTGAATTACATTTCTTACGGATCGAAATACATATAATTGCTCCATACATATGAACGTGTTGGGGCCAGTGTATCAATCCAGCATTTACCTTTAACTGATTTGTTGTGGGAATTCACTTCTCATCCAAATGCTTTTGGCTTCCTTCTTTTAGAGAAGTATTTCTCAGAGGTTTCGTGTGGTTAATAAACACAGGAGACAGTGGTGCTATGGCCGTAGGCCAGAGCTATTTCGAACTGACTGTTCAAGAATACCCATTTTCACCAGAATTTCCAATTTAAACCTAAAATATATGTTCCTGCCAAAATCCTACTCCAAACCTGGGTACTGTTAGGAACTCCCGACAGGGGCTGAACTTGGGGAGTGCCATTTTGCAATAATGTTGGAAAACAGTGGAGAACAAGGATTGGAACAGCTTGCAATTTGACATGAACAGGGAGTTCATCAATGAAATGGGCTGCTGGAGTAGAAGAACTTGTTTTAATTAGCCACAGAGTCAAAGATTTTACAGCATGGAAACAGGCCCTTTGGCCCAGGTTGTCCATGCCGCCCAGTTTCTATCATTAAGCTAGTCCCACTTGCCCACATTTGGCCCATATCCCTCTGCACCCACCCTGCCCATGTAACTGTCTAACTGTTTTTTAAAGGAAAAAGGTGTACCCGCCTCTACCACCACTGCCTCTGGCAGCTCGTTCCAGATGCTCACCACCCTCTGTGTGAAAAAACTTCCCCTCTGGTCACTTTTGTATCTCTCCCCTCTCACCTTAAACCTATGCCCTCTAGTTCTTTCATGCAAGAATGCAAACATTAAACTTAATTTAATAACGCTTGAGGATAACACTCCAACAACCAAAGTAATTCTGAATGGGAACACATGAAAAGATGTCTGCCTAGAGAAGAGATAAGCCACAGGGGTCTGTGAAGTATGACAGTCTACAATGGGATGTGAGCTTCGCTGGCAAGCACAGCATTTGTTGCTCATCCCTTCTTCACCTGCAACAGTCCATATGGTTTAAGTACACCCACAGTGCTGTTCGGGAGGGTATTCCAGGATTCCAGTTACAGTGAAGGAAAAGAGATACAGTTCCAGGTCCGGGCGTGGTACAACTTTGTGGGGAACTTGCAGACGGTGGTGTTCCCATGCACCTGCTTCTCTTGCCTTTCTGGGTGGTAGAGGTTGCAGGTTTGAAAGGTACCATCAAAGGAGACTTGCCAAGTCACCACATTGCATCTTACAGATGATACACATTGCTTGTCACTGTGCATCGGTGGTGGAAGGAGTGAATGTTGAAGGTCGTGTATGGCGTGTGAGATGAACGGTTACTGTAATACTGTACCCTGTCATCATGTAAGGTGATGTCCCCTTTAAGACCGGGCTTGGAACCCTGGGGGTCTCCGCCTCCGGCTCCGCCCATCTGGGAGCCTTATATAAGGGGCCGCCTTATGGGCGGCACCACTGTTAGCACACGTCTCGGCACCAGGCTAGTTCTTAGCTTATTAAAGCCTTCTTTACCGTTTACACTCTAAGCGTCGTTATTGAGGGAACCACAATTTAATAAGGTAAACTACATCAGGATGGACGCAGGCCTAAAGCCAGAGAAACTCAACCTGGAAGCACAGACACCGGAGGTAAAGGAGATTTTTAAATACTGGCTCCGATGCTTCGAGGCCTACCTGGACTCCTCAGAGACTCCCATCCTGGGGCCACGCAAACTGCGCCTACTCCACGCCCGGGTGAGTCACAGAATCTCCGCCACGCTCAAAAAGGCGACGACTTATGAAGAGGCGGTCGAGCTACTCCGCAAGCGGTTCGTCAAACCCATCAACGAGGTACATGCCAGGCATCTGCTCTCTACCTGCCGGCAGAGCTTGGGGGAATCGCTAGACGAATTTGTCGAAAAACTCACCGCGCGTGCCAGGGACTGTGACCACCAGGATGTGACAGGGGAAGTCCATATGAACCTGCACATCAGAGACGCTTTCGTGTCCGGCATCCGCTCGACCTACATTGGGCAGCAACTGCTTGAAAACGGGGCAAAAGACTTCCAGGACACGCTAACGCTCGCCTCCTCGCTGGAGGTGGCCTGACATAATTTAGGTACGTACCCCGCGGACTCTGCGAGCCCCCCTCGGACTTCCTCAGACTCAGCCACGTTACAGGCCTGCGCCGCACGGCGACCCGCTCATCCTGGGGCACACCATGCTACTTCTGCGGGCAGGGCCAGCATCCATGCCCACGCTGCCCAGCCCGCTCCGCGATCTACAGCGACTGCGGGAAGAAGGGGCATTTTGCGAGGGTCTGCCTGGCCAGGCCCAGGGGCCAAAAGAACAAAGAACAGCCGGCCCGAAAATCAGGCTCTCAGGCCCACAGGCCTCGCAATGTGGCTGCGCACCAACCCGCCCCGCCCCCTTCTGATGCGTCATCAACCTTGTGCGAATCATGGGAGCGGCCATCTTGTCAGCGGCCATCTTCTCGACCCGACACGTGCAACCAACGGCGGCGGCCATTATGCGAGCCCGACTCGGCTGAGGACTCGGACTACCCGCGAGTGGGAGCGATCACCCTCGACCAAACCCGGCCGAAACATCTGCAAAACTCGATGATGAAGCTCCAAGACAACGGGCACAACCCGGTATGCCTCTTCGACTCCGGGAGCACGGAGAGCTTTATCCATCCAGAAACGGTAAGGCGCTGCTCCTTGCGCACCCATTCCGCGTCCCAAACCATAGCCCTCGCATCCGGGTCCCACTTGGTACATATCAAGGGGTACTGTATCGCGGATCCCTCGATCCAGGGCGCCGAGTACACCCGCTTCAAATTTTATTTCCTCCCCCACCTCTGCGCCCCCCTGCTGCTCGGACTGGATTTCCAGTGCAGCCACAGAAGCCTGACACTGAAGTTCGGCGGACCCTTGCCCCTCCTCACGGTATGCAGCCTTGCGACACTGAAAGTCGCACTCCCCTCACTATTCGCGAACCTCACTCCCGACTGTAAGCCCGTCGCCACCAGGAGCCGGCGGTACAGTGCCCAAGACATGACATTTATCAAGTCAGAGGTCCAGCGTTTACTGGGGGAGGGGGTCACCGAGGCTAGCAAAAGCCCTTGGAGAGCACAAGTGGTGGTAGTCCGGTCGGGGGATAAGAAACGGATGGTCGTGGATTATAGCCAGACCATAAACCGCTTCACGCAGCTTGATGCGCACCCCCTTCCTCGCATAGCAGAAATGGTCAATCGGATCGCCCAATACCGAGTATTTTCTACGGTCGACCTCAAATCCGCCTACCACCAGCTTCCCATCCGACCAAAAGACCACCCCTATACTGCCTTCCAAGCAGCCGGCCGGCTCTTCCACTTCTTCAGGATCCCTTTCGGCGTCACAAATGGGGTCTCCGTCTTTCAAAGGGCGATGGATCAAATGGTGGACCAATACAGTTTGCGGGCTACATACCCGTACTTGGACAATGTTACCATCTGCGGCCATGACCAGCAGGACCATGACGCAAACCTCGAAAAGTTCCTCCAGACCGCCCGAGCCCTTAACCTGACCTATAATGAGGAAAAATGCGTTTTCCACACAACCTGGCTAGCCATCCTCAGCTATGTCGTGGAAAACGGGATCCTAGGTCCCGACCCCGACCGCATGCACCCCCTTAAGGAACTTCCCATCCCCCGCAGCCTCAAGGCCCTCATACGGTGCTTGGGGCTCTTCTCCTACTATGCCCAGTGGGTCCCTAAATATGCGGACAAAGCCCGCCCACTCATAAAGACCACCATATTTCCCCCCTCGGCTGAGGGTCAATTGGTCTTCAACCGCATCAAGGCTGATATCATCAAGGCCGCTATGCGCATGGTGGACGAAACTATCCCCTTCTAGGTAGAGAGCGATGCGTCAGACATCGCCCTGGCTGCTACCCTCAATCAGGCAGGCAGACCAGTAGCGTTCTTCTCCAGGACCCTCACCGCCTCCGAGGTTCGACACTCTGCAGTCGAGAAGGAGGCACAAGCCATTGTGGAGGCTGTGCAGCGCTGGAGGCACTACCTAGCCGATAGGAGGTTCACCCTCGTCACCGACCAATGGTCGGTCGCCTATATGTTCGACAACACGCAACGGGGCAAAATAAAATACTGTAAAATTTTGAGGTGGAGGATCGAACTCTCCACCTACACGTACGATATCAAGTATCGTCCAGGGGAGCTCAACAAGCCCCCAGATGTCCTGTCCCGCAGCATGTGCGCCAACGCGCAGGAGGTCCGCCTGCAAGCCATCCACAATGACCGTTGCCACCCAGGGGTTACCCAGCTCATCCACTTTATCAAGTCCCGCAAACTACCTTACTCAACCAAGGAGGTCAAGGCCATGACCAAGGCTTGCCAGATCTGTGCGGAGTGCAAACCGCACTTCTACTGGCCAGACAAGGCTCGGCTCGTGAAGGCCTCTGGGCCCTTTGAGCGACTGAGCGTGGACTTCAAGGGGACCCTTCCGTCCAGCAATCGTAATGCCTATTTCCTTACCGTTATCAATGAGTTCTCCCGCTTCCCATTCGCCATTCCCTAACCTGACATGACCTCAGCCACTGCGATTAAGGCACTGCACAGCATCTTCACCCTGTTCGGTTTCCCCGCTTATATCAGCAGCGACCGGGGTACATCGGTCATGAGCGATGAACTGCGTCAGTGTCTGCTCAGCAAAGGCATCGCCTCGAGCAGAACGACCAGTTATAACCCGCGGGGAAACGGGCAGGTGGAGAGGGAGAACGCGACAGTGTGGAAGGCTGTCCTGCTGGTCCTACGGTCGAGAAGTCTCCCAACTACCCGCTGGCAGGAGGTCCTGCCCGATGCCCTACAGTCCATTAGGTCGCTCCTCTGCACGGCCACGAATGAGACCCCTCAAAACCGATTTCGCTTCCACCTTGGCTGACGGCTCCGGGACCTGTTCTTCTCCGGAGGCACACGAGGAGCCATAAAACGGACCCCCTGGTCGAGCAGGTCCGATTACTCCACGCCAACCCCAGTTACGCCTACGTCGAGTACCCCGACGGCAGGCAAGATACGGTTTCCCTCCGGGACCTGGCACCCGCTGGACCCCCCACGACAGATGCCCCTTCCCGCGCCGCTCCACTGCAGGACCCGGCACCCCCTACAACACACCCCCTCCCGGCCCCACTCCCGTTTGTGAGCACCTACCGCGCGCGCCCCCTAGCGCCACCCCTCTACACACCCCGCCGGCGCTGGCACCACTACCTCCGGCCCCACTTATTCCCCCTGTGCCCCATTCCCCTACCCCGACCCGGACCAAGGCTCCGACCGCCATGCTCCCGGGCGTAACCTCAACCAAGACGTCCGTGTCCGCTGCACCACCGCCCGAGCTGAGGAGCTCGATAAGGATGATCTGGCCACCAAGACGAATGGACTTATGATGGCACTTCACCTCCGCCGGACTCTTTTTAAACAGGGGGTGAATGTGATGAACAGTTACTGTAATACTGTACCCTTGTCATCATGTAAGGTGATGTCCCCTTTAAGACCGGGCTTGGAACCCTGGGGGACTCTGCCTCTGGCTCCGCCCATCTGGGAGCCGTATATAAGGGCACCACTGTTAGCACACGTCTCGGCACCAGGCTAGTTCTTAGCTTATTAAAGCCTTCTTTACCGTTTACACTCTAAGCGTGCCACAGGGTGCTAACCAAGCTGGCTACTTTGTCCTGGATGGTGACGAGCTTCTTGAGTGTTGTTGGAGCTGCACTCACCCAGGCAACTGTCAGAATCTGGAAGGCGGTAGTCAAGGCACGACTGCAGGGAGGCTGGGCATCATCTTAACCAAGATGTTTCCATTCACAGGGTATCCAGAACCAGGAGCAAGAAATATGACAAATAAATGCAATAAAGAATCCAGGAGAAACTTCCTGCCCGAGAGAGTGGTTAGAACCTGGAACTTGCTACCATATCGATTGGTTGATGCAAATTACATAGGGAAAGCTATCGAAGGGAGAAAAGAAAAAATAGATATGTGGTTAAGAGTTAGATGAAATAGGGTGGGAAGTGATTCATGTGGAACATAAAGACCATCATAGACCAGTTGGGTTAAATGGTCTGTTTTGGTTCTGAAGAGCTGGGTGCAAGCCGGTGGGGAAGCCACTACAAGAGTTAATGCAGTTTCCGGAATCCATAGAACCCAGATTCACATGTGATTTGAAGAGAACCGTCAAGGTTATCCAACCCAAAGAAGTGTCCCGTACTAAGTACCTCAGCCAAATAAGCCGATCACAAACCGTTTCAGTTTCAATCAGTGATCATTGTGCTGCTGTGCCAAGGAAAACACTGCCAAGCTAACAGCTTCATTAATTACCGTGCATGGCCATACTACAGCAGGGCATTCTACAAGCTGTAACTTGCTGCTCTCACTGTTTTCACATTCATTTCTCAACAGGCCTTCACACTAAGCCTCTTAGAAACACAACCTCACAGCACACTTTTAAGCTTGCACGGGTGCACACACACATACTCGGATAGAAACTTTGGCGTCACCTCATATGTACATGCTCTTCCAATATAAAGCATCTGAGCACTATTGGCTAAATTTCCCTGGCTCTGTGGTGTGAGCTTGGAAGTGGGGATAGCCGAGGAAATGTGGGAAGCCATGACAAGATGGCTCGCTGCACGTTCCTGCCACTGAGGAAATTTCCCAAGGATGAGCTGGGAAGTCTGTTCCAAAGAGCCCGGCAGCCAATTTGCATTGTTCAAGCTCCAATTAGGGGTAATTTTGCGGCCTCCCCAGTGCTTTTCCACCGGTGGAGCAGTCACCCATCTCATGCAGAGACCACTGCCTGCGGCAGGCCAGGTGGATCATTGGAGCAGGAGACTCCATTCCGCAAAGTGGGGGCTTTGTTTATAAAAGGCCCCAGTAGTGATCAAAATGAATCCAATGCAGGGTTTTCCCCTCCACCCTGTTTGACATACTAGCCGAGATCCCGGTTTTATATTCACTGATGTTTGGACGTCAATATGGGTGCCTCCATGTCGAGTGCTATCCTTCAGCACAGCACCAATCTCTCCTGATGGGACTGCCAAGTCTTGTCCTCTGATCGACAGGGCATTATGGGAATCACCCCCCCCCCCCCCCCCCCCCCGCATCCACCACACCCTCCCACCATCACCCACAGACATCTTCGATAAGTTCAGAGGTGCCGATGAGGAGTAGCTTTGGGGAAGGTTGCTTCATTGGTCTTTCTCCCGGCAAGCGAGGGCACAGGACCTCATTTTGGTCCCGGCATTGTGGTCCCAAAGCCCACGGCTAAATCCAAACTTAGCTCTCTATTTTCAGCACAAATGATCTCACAGCAGGGATCTCAATGGGTGGAATTTCATGGCCCTGTTGTTTGGAATGGGAGTGGGTCTGGAAAATGCCATTGACTTCAGTGGGACTGGAAGATCCTGCTGATGGGAGGTGCCCCAAAATGGCGCCCAATAATCTAACATTACTGACAACATCTGAGGAGGTCACACTGCAGACCAACAGCTAAATGTTAGGACTTTTCACAAAATGTCAGAATTCTGTTCCAATAACTTTAAGTTTGATCTGGGGCAGAAAGGCGGCCAGGGAAATTGGGGGAATTAGGGACAGGGGGGTAACACGGTGCTGAGCCCGGCAAGAATCAATAAGGTTTTCAAGGACTTTTATGGTAAACTGTATAGTCAGAACCCCCGGAGGGGGGGGAGGGGATGAAGCGATTCTTGGACCAACTGAGGTTGCCTAAGGTGAAGGAGGGATGGGTAGAGGGATTGGGGCCCCCGATCGAGATGGAGGAATTGGTTAAGGGTTTGGAGGGTATGCAGTCGGGAAAGGTCCCGGGACCGGACGGATATCCCGTAGAATTTTACAGGAAATTCTCAGAGCTGTTGGGCCCGTTATTGTTGAGAACCTTCAACGAGGTTAAGGAAAAGGGAACCCTTCCCCCGACGATGTCGCAGGCTCTGATCTCGCTCATCCTTAAGCGAGATAAGGACCCGTTGCAATGTGGCTCCTACAGGCCGATATCGCTCCTTAATGTAGATGCCAAACTGTTGGCCAAGATCCTGGCCACCAGAATTGAGGACTGTGTCCCGGGAGTGATCAATGAGGATCAGATGGGGTTTGTGAAGGGCAGGCAGCTGAACACGAATGTGCGGAATCTCCTGAATGTGATCATGATGCCCTCGGGAGGAGGGGATGCAGAAGTGGTAGCGGCAATGGACACGGAGAAAGCCTTCGATCGGGTGGAGTGGGTGTACCTGTGGGAAGAGTTAGGCAGATTTGGATTTGGTGAGGAATTCATAAGGTGGGTTAAATTGCTGTATCAGGCCCCTGTAGCGAGTGTGTCGACGAACCGACTGCGGTCGGAGTACTTTAGGCTACATCAAGGAACGAGGCAGGGGTGCCCCCTGTCCCCCCTGCTGTTTGCCCTGGCAATCGAGCCGCTGGCCATGGCGTTGAGGGAGTCTTGAAACTGGAGGGGGCTGGTTCGTGGGGGTGCGGGGGGGGGGGGGGGTGAATCATGTTTCACTGTATGCGGATGACCTGCTCCTGTACATTGTGGATCCGGTGGAGCGGATGGGGGAGGTCATGCAGATCCTTAAAAATTTCGGGGACTTTTCGGGGTAAAAGTTGAATGTCGGGAAAAGCGAGTTTTTTGTGATACATGCGAGGGGCCAGGAAAAGAGACTGGGAGAGCTACCGCTTTAGATGGTGGAGAGGAGCTTTCGCTATTTGGGCATACAGGTGGCTAAGAGTTGGGATGCCCTGCACAAGCTCAATTTAGCACGGCTGATGGATCAGATGGAACATAGAACATAGAAAATACAGCACAGAACAGGCCCTTCGGCCCACGATGTTGTGCCGAACCTTTGTCCTAGATTAATCATAGATTATCATTGAATTTACAGTGCAGAAGGAGGCCATTCGGCCCTTTGAGTCTGCACCGGCTCCTGGAAAGAGCACCCTACACAAACTCAACACCTCCACCCAACACCAAGGGCAATTTTGGACATTAAGGGCAATTTATCATTGGCCAATTCACCTAACGTGCACATCTTTGGACTGTGGGAGGAAACCGGAGCACCCGGAGGAAACCCACGCAGACACGGGGAGGGCGTGCAGACTCCGCACAGACAGTGACCCAAGCCGGAATCGAACCTGGGACCCTGGAGCTGTGAAGCATTGTGCTATCCACAATGCTACCGTGCTGCCCTTAAGAACAAATAAATCGACACTATATCATTTTACCGTAATCCATATACCTATCCAATAGCTGCTTGAAGGTCCCTAATGTTTCCGACTCAACTACTTCCACAGGCAGTGCATTCCATGCCCCCACTACTCTCTGGGTAAAGAACCTACCTCTGATATCCCTCCTATATCTTCCACCTTTCACCTTAAATTTATGTCCCCTTGTAATGGTTTGTTCCATCCGGGGAAAAAGTCTCTGACTGTCTACTCTATCTATTCCCATGATCATCTTATAAACCTCTATCAAGTCACCCCTCATCCTTCTCCGTTCTAATGAGAAAAGGCCTAGCACCCTCAACCTTTCCTCGTAAGACTTACTCTCCATTCCAGGCAACATCCTGGTAAATCTTCTTTGCACCTTTTCCAAAGCTTCCACATCCTTCCTGAAATGAGGAGACCAGAACTGTACACAGTACTCCAAATGTGGCCTTACCAAAGTTTTGTACAGCTGCATCATCACCTCACGGCTCTTAAATTCAATCCCTCTGTTAATGAACGCGAGCACACCATAGGCCTTCTTCACAGCTCTATCCACTTGAGTGGCAAATTTCAAAGATGTATGAACATAGACCCCAAGATCTCTCTGCTCCTCCACATTGCCAAGAACTCTACCGTTAACCCTGTATTCCGCATTCATATTTGTCCTTCCAAAATGGACAACCTCACACTTTTCAGGGTTAAACTCCATCTGCCACTTCTCAGCCCAGCTCTGCATACTATCTATGTCTCTTTGCAGCCGCCAACAGCCCTCCTCACTATCCACAACTCCACCAATCTTCGTATCGTCTGCAAATTTACTGACCCACCCTTCAACTCCCTCATCCAAGTCATTAATGAAAATCACAAACAGCAGAGGACCCAGAACTGATCCCTGCGGTACGCCACTGGTAACTGGGATCCAGGCTGAATATTTACCATCCACCACCACTCTCTGACTTCTATCGGTTAGCCAGTTCGTTATCCAACTGGCCAAATTTCCCACTATCCCATGCCTCCTTACTTTCTGCATAAGCCTACCATGGGGAACCTTATCAAATGCCTTACTAAAATCCATGTACACTACATCCACTGCTTTATCTTCATCCACATGCTTGGTCACCTCCTCAAAGAATTCAATAAGACTTGTAAGGCAAGACCTACCCCTCACAAATCCGTGCTGACTATCCCTAATCAAGCAGTGTCTTTCCAGATGCTCAGAAATCCTATCCTTCAGTACCCTTTCCATTACTTTGCCTACCGCCGAAGTAAGACTAACTGGCCTGTAATTCCCAGGGTTATCCCTAGTCCTTTTTTTGAACAGGGGCACGACATTCGCCACTCTCCAATCCCCTGGTACCACCCCTGTTGACAGTGAGGACGAAAAGATCATTGCCAACGGCTCTGCAATTTCATCTCTTGCTTCCCATAGAATCCTTGGATATATCCCGTCAGGCCCGGGGGACTTGTCTATCCTCAAGTTTTTCAAAATGCCCAACACATCTTCCTTCCTAACAAGTATTTCCTCGAGCTTACCAATCTGTTTCACACTGTCCTCTCCAACAATATCGCCCCTCTCATTTGTAAATACAGAAGAAAAGTACTCGTTCAAGACCTCTCCTATCTCTTCAGACTCAATACACAATCTCCCGCTACTGTCCTTGATCGGACCTACCCTCGCTCTAGTCATTCTCATATTTCTCACATATGTGTAAAAGGCCTTGGGGTTTTCCTTGATCCTACCCGCCAAAGATTGTTCATGCCCTCTCTTAGCTCTCCTAATCCCTTTCTTCAGTTCCCTCCTGGCTATCTTGTATCCCTCCAATGCCCTGTCTGAACCTTGTTTCCTCAGCCTTACATAAGTCTCCTTTTTCCTCTTAACAAGACATTCAACCTCTCATGTCAACCATGGTTGCCTCACTCGACCATCTCTTCCCTGCCTGACAGGGACATACATATCAAGGACACGTAGCACCTGTTCCTTGAACAAGTTCCACATTTCACTTGTGTCCTTCCCTGACAGCCTATGTTCCCAACTTATGCACTTCAATTCTTGTCTGACAACATCGTATTTACCCTTTCCCCAATTGTAAACCTTGCCCTGTTGCACGTACCTATCCCTCTCCATTACTAAAGTGAAAGTCACAGAATTGTGGTCACTATCTCCAAAATGCTCCCCCACTAACAAATCTATCACTTGCCCTGGTTCATTACCCAGTACTAAATCCAATATTGCCCCTCCTCTGGTCGGACAATCTACATACTGTGTTAGAAAAGCTTCCTGGACACACTGCACAAACACCACCCCATCCAAACTATTTGATCTGAAGAGTTTCCACTCAATATTTGGGAAGTTAGAGTCGCCCATGACTTTGACTTCTGCACCTTTCCAAAATCTGTTTCCCAATCTGTTCCTCCACATCTCTGCTACTATTGGGGGGCCTATAGAAAACTCCTAACAAGGTGACTGCTCCTTTCCTATTTCTGACTTCAACTGCTCCTTTCCTATGGAGGAGGACTTTAAGAGGTGGGACATGCTGCCGCTTTCCCTGGCGGGTAGGGTGCAGTCCGTGAAGATGACGGTCCTCCCCAGGTTCTTGTTCTTCTTCCAGTGCCTTCCCATCCTCATCCCCAAGTCCTTCTTCAAGCGGGTGAACAGGATTACCACGGGATTTGTGTGGGCAAACAAGACCCTGCGTATTAAGAGCCTGTTCTTAGAGCGCAGTCAGGGTGGGGGTGGGCTGGCACTGACGAACTTCTGCAGCTATTAGTGGGCAGCGAATTTATCCATGATTCGGAAATGGGTAGTAGAGGGAGGGGGGACGGCGTGGAAACGGTTGGAGGCGGCGTCTTGCATTGATACTAGCCTGGGGGCATTGATAACGGCACCGCTGCAGCTCCCGCTGACACGGTACACCACGAGCCCGGTGGTGATGGCGACATTGAGGATCTGGGGTCAGTGGAGACGGCACAGGGGGGGAGGTAGGGGCCTCAGTCTGGACCCCGATATGAAACAATCACAGGTTCGTTCCAGGTAGAATAGACGGTGGGTTCCTAAGCTGGCACAGAGCGGGTATTAAAAGGATGGGGAGCTTGTTTATTGACGGGACTTTTGCTAGCCTGAGGGCGCTGGAAGAGAAATTTGGACAGGTCCGGGCTTTCGTGAGGAAGCAGGTGGGGGAATTTCCGCTGCTACCGGCCCAGAGGATACAGGACAGGGTGGTCTTGGGCATGTGGGTAGGGGACAGAAAGGTATCAGACATATACCAGGATCTGCGGGAGGCCTCGGAGGCCTCGGTGGAAGAGCTGAAGGGCAAGTGGGAGGAGGAGCTGAGTGAGGAGCTGGATGAGGGCCTGTGGGCAGACGCCCTGGGAAGGGTCAATTCCTCCTCATCTTGCGCCAGGCTTAGCCTGATTCAGTTTAAGGTGGTGCACCGGGCGCATAAGACAGTGGCGAGAATGAGCAAGTTCTTTGGGATTGAGGACAGGTGTGTGAGGTGTTCAGGGAGCCCAGCAAACCATGTCCATATGTTTTGGGCATGCCCGGCACTTACAGAATTTTGGAGAGGCTTCAACACTCTTGGACACTCGGATAAAGCCGAGCTGGGGGATAGCGATATTTGGGGTGTCAGAAGATCCGGGAGTGCAGGTGTCAAAAGAGGCCAGAGTCTTGGCCTTTGCCTCCTTGGTAGCCCGGAGATGGCTCTTGTTAATGTGGAGGGATGCGAAACCCCCAAGTGTGGAGACTTGGGTTTCTAAGTTTGGAAAGGATAAAGTTTGCCTGAAGAGGGTCCTTTCAGGGCTTCTCCTGGCGGTGGCAGAGAGGTTTGGGGAAGGAATTTCAGAACTTTAAAGCTTTGGCACAGATTCCAATGGCAGAACAATTATGCAACGACTATATAATTAACAATTATGTAAATTGGCTCCACCAGTTAACTTATAAGAAACAACAATTGATGCCAGCTATAAACAACTATTTACAGATTGCTTTAAAATGGTCTTTACATACTCAGCTCCAGGGTCCAACTGCTGGGACAAGTCCCAACACGTCCCAGTGAATTCCGAACTCCCACCCCTGACTGGTCACATCACCTCTCCCTCAGAGACTGTCCCTTAAAGGGGCTAGCTACTTTAGATTAAAATTGAGGATGCGCAAGAGACGAGGATTGGAGGAGCGCAGAGATATTTGGCAGTTGTAGGTTTGGAGAAGGTTATAGCGATAGGGCAGGGCGAAGTCTTTCAGGGGATTTAAAACCCAAAGTTGTGCTCAAAATGCCAACTTAAGACCGCTTGCTCCATTTTCCTAACTTTCTTCCTCTTCCAACGCCAATCTCCACAAACAACAACAGTGGTAAAAATACTTGCTGATGATCTGAATCTCTTGATGATGTAAATTATAAATATATGTCAAGTTTCTTACCTCACAGCACTTGAACTGACTGAGCACAGTACTTTGTATCAGCCCTGGGGAACTGTACTCAGTTCAATTTATTCTAATTCAAACTAGTTGACACCCCATGGGGCCTTAAGTGTACAAACAAGATGATGACCTTGACCTTGTAAACACTTTTCCCTGTTTATATTGGCATATATGTAAAGTCCAATCCATATTCAGTAAGTGATAAAGATCAGAACTGATCTGTTTACACTGCAATTTCATCGTGGGACCGATTCAAGGAAAGATTATGGACAGGGTACACCAGTTACACTTTAAACTGTGCGCACTATGGAAAGGTGGAAAAATAATCTGAATAGAATCATTTTTGGTTGCTTCATGACAATCTGAATTCATCTTATTTCAGGATGAACAAGAGGATAGAACAAGAACAAAGAACAGCATAGCACATGAACAGGCCCTTTGGCCCTCCAAGCCTGCGCCGATCATGATGTCTGTCAAAGCTAAAGCCTTCTGCACTTCCGGGGTCCGTATCTCTCTATTCCCATCCAATTCATGTATTTGTCAAGATGCCTCTTAAACATCGCTATTGTATCTGCTTCCACCACATCCCATGGCAGTGCATTCCAGGCACTCGCCACCCTCTGAGTAAAAAAACCTACTTTGCACATTTCCTCCTTGCACTTGAAACCGATGTCCCCATGTAATTGACTTTTCCACCCTGTGAAAAAGCATCTGACTATCCACTCTGTCCAGGCCACACATAATTTTGTAAACCTCGACAAGGTCGCCCCTCAACCTCCGTCGTTCCAGTGAAAACAAGTTTATCCAATCTCTCCTCATAGCTAATACCCTTCAGAACAGGCAACATCCTGGTAAACCTCTTCTGCATCCTCTCCAAAGCATCCACGTCTTTCTGGGAGTTTGGCGACCAGAATTATACGCAATATTCCTAAGGTTCTGTACAGCTGCAGCATGACTTGCCAATTTTTATACTCAATGCCCCGACTGTTTAAGACAAGCATGCAATATGCCTTCTTGACTACCTTATCCACCTGTGGTGCCACTTTCAGTGATCTGTGGACCTGGAGCCCAGACCTCTCTGCCTGCAGATACTCCTGATGGTTCTGCCATTTACTGTATAATTCCCACCTGTGTTAGACCTTCCAAAATGCATTACCTCACATTTATCGGGATTAAATTCCATCTGCCTGGCTGAGGGTGGATGTGTGGGCTTAAGTAGGGTACTCTTTCCAAGAGCCGGTGCAGACTCGATGGGCCAAATGGCCTTCTTCTGCACTGTAAATTCTATGATTCTATGATCTGCCATTTCTCCGCCCAAAGTTCCAACCGATCTATGTCCTACTGTATCCTTTGACAATCCTCTTCACTATCCGCAACTTCAGCAATCTTTGTGTCCGCAAACGTACTAATCAGACCAGCTATATTTTCCTGAATGTCATTTATATATACTATGAACAACAAAAGTCAAATAACTGATCCCTGCGGAATACCACTAGTCACAGCCTTCAATTCAGAAAATCACCCTTCCAACCGCTAAGTTCTGCTTCTATGACAGAGCCAGTTCTTTATCCATCTTGCCAGCTCCCCTCTGATCCCATGCGACTTCACCTTTTGTACGAATCTGCCATGAGGGACCTTGTCAAAGGCTTTACTGAAATCCATGTAGACAACTGCCCTTCCTTTATCAACCATCTTCGTCACTTCCTCAAAAAACCTGATCAAACTAGTGAGACATGACCTCCCCTTCACAAAACCATGCTGCCGATCGCTAATAAGTCCATTTGTGAGTAAATCCCGTCCCTAAGAACGGGATTTCCCGACCATTGACGTAAAGCTCACCTGCCTATAATTTCCTGGATTAGCCCTGCTACCCTTCTTAAACAAAGGAACAACATTGGCTATTTGCCACTCCTCTGGGACCTCACCTGTAGCCAATGAGGATACAAAGATTTCTGTCAAGGCCCCAGCAATTTTCTCCCATGCCTCCCTCAGTATTCTGGGGTAGATCCTATCAGGCCCTGGGGACTTAATGCTTTTTAAGACGTCTATCACCTCCTTTCTGATATTGACATGCCACAGACTATCTACACACCCTTCCCCAGACTTATTATCAACCAAGTCCTTCTCTTTGGTGAAAACTGATGCAAAGTACTCATTTAATATCTCACCCATTTCCTCTGGCTCCACACATAGATTCCCTCCTCTGTCCGTGAGTGGGCCAACCCTTTCCCTGGCTATCCTTTTACTCTTTATATACATATAAAATGCCTTGGGATTCTCCTTAATCCTGTTTGCCAAGGATTTTTCATGACCCCTTTTAGCCCTCCTGTCACCTCACTTAAGTTCCCTCCTCCTTTCTTCACATCCTTCAAGGGCTTTGTATGTTCTCAGCCTTCAAACCCTTATGAACGCTTCCTTTTTCTTTTTGACTTGGCTTACAATATCCCTCGCTATCCAAGGTTCCGAAACTTGCCATACTTATCCTTCATCCTCATACGAACATGCCGGTCCAGAATTCTAATCCAGTGACTTCTGAAAGACTCCGACATGTCAGATTGTAATTTATCCTCAAACAGCCACTGCCAATCTAAATTCTTCGGTTCCTGCAAGGTCATTTTGTGGGGGTTGCTATGAATTTGACGGGCTGGAGTGTGACCCTTTCTTATTTTGTGTCTCCTTAATTTTGAACAGGAGATGGGTAACATGGTTCTATGTAGAAGGAATTGCAGCCTTATTCCCACACTGCACAAAACATGACACCCATTTGATCCAGTTTGATGCTTCATTCTATCCCATTGTCAGTACTGATTCCACTTACAAACTTTTCCAATCTTCACTCCTACCTCAGCCACTCTATTGCTGAAATCTTTGTTTCTGCCTTTAAATACTTGTCCTTACCCTATACTACCACAAACACGTCTGCTCTTTCCAACACTTTCCACATCTTTACTCTCTGATTGTCTCCCCTTGTACAGCTTTGTACCTCACCTGGACCATCATTGGTGGCAGAGCCTTCAGCAAACTCTATCCTACTCCCAGGAACTCCCTTCTTAAAGCCCTCGGCCTTTTCCTTTCTCAATTTATAAAGCTATTCTAAACTCATCTCTCTCAACGGCTTGGCGTTCATTCACATGATTCCATTGCGAAGGACTTTTTTAAAAATGTTACAAAAATGTCAATTATCGTTGATGGTAGTCTACAATCTCTATTCATTCGACTCATGTTTCTGTGTTGTTGGGGTGTTGAGAATTGTGGCCAGAGTGTTCCAATACTGCTCCCCCCCCACCCCCCCCCCCCCGCATGGTGTGTTTTCCCACGGCAGAGGCGGCTCGCCAATGGTGATCACTGGGAGCTTCCAGTCCCGCCAATGAGTATGGTGCTTATCATGACTCGTGCGTCCTGTCGCCGGGATCCCATAGAATCCATAGAATCCCGACAGTGCAGAAGGAGGCCATTCAGCCCTTCATGTCTGCACCAACCCTCTGAAAGAGCATCCTACTCTCCCGCCCCATCCCTCACAACCCCACCTAACCTGCCCAATCTTTGGACTGTGCGCGGAAACCGGAGCACACGGAGGAAACCCACACAGACATGGAGAGATGTGCAAACTCCTCACAGACAATTACCCAAGGTCACAATCGAACCTAGGTCCCAGACGCTGTGAGGCAGCGGTGCTAACCACTGTGCCACCATGCCGCTCATCGCCACTACCAGTCATTTCTCACGTTTTCGCAGTATTTTTCTTCTGGAATTTGTGTGAACTTTGAGGGAGAAAAATGTCAGCAATGGTTCAAGGTTGATGCAAATCACTAAGCTTCAACTAGATCTGTGGCTATGTATCTTTGTTATTTTAAAATAAATAAAGCTTCCGAGATCTCAGCTGAGAATTGGGTTATTAATTTAACAATAAACACTCAAGAAGCTTCCAACTCCAACCTACATGTGTGGACAGGACCAGGCTTGACTGTAATGGCTGCCAAGGTTAAATAGCTTGTTGTGATTCACTTTCAAGGTTCATATGTGAAGGGTTAATACTTGGGCAAGACACAGAAGACCAAATGGTATCCATCAACCTGCACCCAATATATCAGCGATTTTAGGTAAGCATTTTAAAATACAAATTGAAAAAATACAACAGGAGAGTCCTGGGGCTGGATTCTCTGTTTTTGGGACTATGTAACCACGCCGTCGTAAAAACTGTGGCCTTTCACACCAGAAAAACTGCCGTCAAAAGGCCACATATTCATAGCCCTGTATGTGGCTAGCAGTGACCCGTCGTGAATCTAGCAGCTTTAGCTGCAGATACGGGCCCCCGCACTTCCAGGTCAGAGGCCGCGCATGTGCACGGTGGTGTCCTCCAGTGGAGTTGCACCTCCCAAATAGTACCCCCAGTCGGCCGCTCGCCCAACCCAGACTGCCTGCCGAAATGTAGCCCGGTCCCGTATGAGGTCCCCCACCCTCCCTCCGATCGGCCCGCCCCTGACCATGAGTATCGTGAGTCTCCCGAACGGCAGGACCACATTTGAAATACGCCGTCGGGACTTCGGCTAGTCGGGGGCGGAGAATAGCGGGGCAGCCCTCTGGCAATGGCCGCTGGTAGGGGATACGCGGCACAGCGTACTCTCTGAGTATGCCACTTTTCGGGGGCCGGAGAATTGTGGAACCGCCGCCGGTCCCGATTCCATGCCCGGAAATGGATTATCTGCCCCGGCGGCGGACGCGACTACGGCGTCATGGTGCGGAGAATCCCGCTCCTGATTCTTAGTCCAATCTGTAGTTTTATTAGTGTCATTTCAAATTACATTGTTTTGATTAAGAGGCACGGTAGCACAGTGGTTAGCACTGCTTCCTCACAGTGCCAGGGACCCCGGTTCAATTCCATCCTTGGGTGACTGTCTGGATAGAGTTTGCATGTTTTCCCCCTGTCTGCTTGGGTTTTCTCTGGGTGCTCCAGTTTCCTCCTACAGTCCAAAGCTGTACAGGTTAAGTGGATTGGCTATGCTAAAATTGCCCTTTAGTGTCCAGAGATGTGCAGGCTATGTGGGATTATGGGGATAGGACGGGGAGTGGACCCAAGTAGGGTGCTCTTTCAGAGGTCGGTGCAGACTCAATGTGTCGAATGGCCTACTTCTGCACTGTAGGGATTCTCTGGAGATGAGTATTAATTGTCTTTGAAATAGGGGATTTGGTGGGCACCATGGGGACTGGGATACATCATCACCCTCAGTATTAAGATCCCAGACCAGACCCCAACGGTGGCTAGGAAACTGGACCGAAACTTCAATATTTTCATTTATTTGTAAGACTGTGGAGAAAAATTGATTGGCTCCAGGAGTGATTACATGAAGAAATAGGGATTTGGTATCTCTAAAACAAAACTTTAGTATGAATACAATGTTAAACTTTTGAATTTCACATCTGAAAAGAACAGCTTACAATTACCCCTTAACACTACTCCTAAATTTCCCATTAAACAACAAGATTTTAAGCTAGATTGAGAGCTCTCAATCTAGCTTAAAATCAACAGGGCCTGGAGAAATACTTGCTTTACAGAACAGATTTGGATTCTGTTAGAACCTGTTCAGACTCTAGCTGGTTGTCTTCAAAAGTTGGTTCACCTGCCGTTTTTCAGCTTCTTTTTTGGCCCCAGACAAGACTGCTCTGCTTTACAATTATTACTCTTTCAAATAATTTTTTAAAATTAAACATGTATAAAATGATAATACAGAAAAATAAACAAAAAACGATAATACTCACACACCCCAAGAACCCTGCACCCCAACAGCTGATGGAGACGAGTTCTTTAAAGTATAAAATAAATGGCTGCCATTGTTTCAATTGCACCCCTTATAGTGTACTTAATTTTCTCGGAGTATAAAAGCTCCATAAGATTCCCCAGCCATACTGAGGCATTGGTGGAGAAGCTGACCTCCATTCTAAGAGAACGTGCCTGTGATTCATCAGCGAGGCACAGGCTAAGACATCCACACCCGTCTGCAGCTCCAACAGGTCTGACACCCCACAAATGGTCCCTATGGGACTAGGCTCCAATTCAATTAATAGATCGCCGACATGGTGCTGAAGAAGGAGTCCTAAAATCTCACAAGCTCAGGACATGACCAAAACACATGTACATGTTTGGCCGGTCCCTTGCAATTAACTAATGTTATTTGCTCTTTTATGACTATTTTACTGTGAGTGAATTGGCGACTCAGGGTCAGGCAGATCAGAATTCAGCTCTTCTCTCTCCCAAAGCTTTTCCAAAACCTATCTGCCCCTCTGCATTCCTTGGCTCCTCCCAGCAATGACCTCAACTTGCCAAGCTGTAAAGCAAATTATCTCTGCAGACTTTAAAAGCTCATTAACTCCCCAGGGACTACCCCAATCAATCCACATTCCTCTGATCAATTTCACCTGTTGATTCCAAGAAGCAAAACAAAATCTTTTTTTAAAACGTGACCACTGCAGTCAAACACACTATACCCTTCGGCTTTTAACCCTTAAATTGCCCCAAAATTTAGACGCCAATATTCCTAAAATCCCCCATTCGTCACATTAGTTAAGTATCCTTTGACGTTTGATATTTTTTTGTTATAGTGACCTACCAGGGGCTATCATCCCTGTCATGTTTTGATTTTTTATTTACTTTTTCATTGAAAAGATTATAAATAGGGATTAGCTAGGACACTGGGTTGTATGGGAGGAAGGCTGAGAGACTGAACAAGTAAATAAAGCCTCTTCTTAATAAAAAGCTCTGTGTCTTGGTTTCTGCTTCACCAACCAGCTCGGAGGGGGTGGTTTAGCACACTGGGCTAAACAGCTGGCTTGTTATGCAGAACAAGGCAACAGTGTGGGTTCAGTTCCCGTACCGGCCTCTCCGAACAGACGCCAGAATGTGGCGACTAGGGACTTTTCACAGTAACTTAATTGAAGCCTACTTGTGACAATAAGTGATTATTATTATTATCCTCTTAAGAACACAGAACATAGAACACAGAAAAATACAGCACAGAACAGGCCCTTCGGCCCACGATGTTGTGCCGATCCTTTGTCCTTGATTAATCATAGAATTTACAGTGCAGAAGGAGGCCATTCAGCCCATCGAGTCTGCACTGGCTCTTGGAAAGAGCACCCGACCCAAGGTTAACACCTCCACCCTATCCCCATAACCCAGTAACCCCATCCAACACTAAGGGCAATTTTGGACACTAAGGGCAATTTATCATGGCCAATCCACCTAACCTGCACATCTTTGGACTGCGGGATGAAACCGGAGCACCCGGAAAAAAAACCACGCACACACAGGGAGGATGTGCAGACTCCACACAGACAGTGACCCAAGCCGGAATCGAACCTGGGACCCTGGAGCTGTGAAGCAATTGTGCTATCCACAATGCTACCGTGCTGCACTATTAACGTGGTGCAGCTTTCAAAAGAGATCTATGAAGTGATCCAAGGTGGCTCTTGATGTCATCATTTCTGTTTATCTATCTGGGATGAAATTAATCTTCATTGTTTGCCCAAAATGGGAGACTGCAAATTGGTACATGTTTTACCCCCAATTCCCTTCTTCATTGAAGTTGTAGTCCATAAGAACTGTGTTTCAGAAATTTTCCATTTTTCTGCACTTGTTGAATTGCTTACATATTATTTCTCCTACCGTTTAATAATAGACATTTTTGCAATGATGCTATCAAATTAATGGATTGTTTACACATGGTTTTTGGAGTATGTCAATCGAAATAAGTTTTTTAAAAAGTTCTTATCTATGGCGAGATGTTTTCCGTAGATTATGAACTTCAGAAATTCAGTGGCGAGCTTTAGACTGTTTTGCGCTGATTAACGTTAAATTTAGGAGACATGGCGGAGCTTCACAGGAAATGACCAGACACCGCACAACTCAAAAACGTGTGCACCCTCATCGCATCTATGTCAGGCCAAAACAATCATATTTGAAGGAAGGGTGAATTTAGTTTGAAAGTGTTATGAAGTATAGTTGCGCTGGTATGTATGTAAACTGAGATATTTCAATTCTATTTTGATATTGTTAATTGTTGTGTACACATAAATTTCATTTTTTTAAATGAAGTCACTCATTTTGAAAGTTGTATGTATTTTGATTCATTTTCCTAAGTCCCTATATATATATATAAAACAATATAGCTAAAGTATTATATTTTATCTATTTTTGTCAATGTTCCAAATGTTCTTGCTTATTAGCATACTCTCTCTGGTCTAACTTCAAGAACAAAGGAACATTGTTTTGTAAAGTGGAATGTTGCCTGTTACACATATTGTATTTATGAATGTGGCAATCTTTGCTCCAAACAGTCGATCCAAGCATAACATGATTCAAATAAACATAAAATAAAATAAAATTGAAGGAAAGGAAAAGACCAACCGGCCCATCAAACCTGCTGCAAACTCACGTTGGCTGAAGCGTCAATGACTAAACATCTTTGACACCTCTCCCAGAACCATAGAATCTCCTGGGAGAAGCAAACACAAAACTCAAGAAATATCCCAGGACCATTTGGGGAAATATACACTGGAAACGTCCCCTCCGATGCCCTGGAATAATCAAAGCCAGTCCAGGGGATTATGTTGATTAAATGATATCTGCAAAATATTTTGACCAACAGTCATCCAGACTCGAAACGTTAGTTCCCTTCTCTCCCACAAATTCTGTCAGACCTGCTGAGAATGTCCTGCATTTTCTAGTTTTGGTTCAGATTCCAGCATCATTTAATTTGCTTTTATCTACAAAATATGTACCTCCCACATTCCTCAATCAAGAATCGTTCCTGCTGCGAAGAAAACAAGACAAATGATGGGGAGACGGTGGTGATTGGTAATGTCACTGGACTAGCAATCTCGAGGTCCAGGTTAATCCCTGAGGATTCAAGTTCAAATCCCACTATGGCAGCAGGTGGAATTTAAATTTGATTAATGAATAAAAATCGGCAATTGGTAATGGTGCCATGCAATTATCATCGATCGTGGCAAAGACCCATTTGGTTGACTAATGTACATTAAGGAAGGAAATCTGCCATTGTTACCTGGTCTAATCTATATGTGGCTCCAGTTCCACAGCAAAGCAGTCAGCGCTTAATTGCCTTCTGAATTGGCCTAGCAAGCCACTCAGCTCAAGGGCAAATAGGGATGAGCAAGAAATTCTGGCATTGCCAATGGCACCCATGTTCTATGAGACCATAAGACGTAGGAGCAGATATAGGCCATTTGGTCCATCGAGTCTGCTCCGCCATTCAATGAGATCATGATTGATCTGATGTGATAATCCTTAACTCTACTTTCCCACCTTATCCCCATACCCTCCTATTCCATTACTGACTAAAACTCTGTGTATTTCAGCCTTGAAAACACTTCACCCAGCCTCTGCAGCAATCTGCGGTAAAGAATTTCACAGATTCACTATGTTATGAGAGAAGAAAGGAGCTGGGGTTGATGTCCCTTCCAGGTCTCAGTTTGGGTGCTTAAAACAGTTACTCCAGCATTAAAAGTTCTTTTTTTCCTTCTAACTCGTTCAGAGTAACAATGGGTGTGATCTCATTGAATCATATCATGTCTAATTAAAGAAAAGTAGAGTCCGTTATGGGTGGGGCTAGCCCCACTATCTAACGGCACTCTTCTTTCACTGACCAGGCAGGAACGCCTCCCCCAACCCACCACCCACCAAGCCGGCCGCACCCAGCATAATTTCCTGCACTGAGGAGCGACGTCGAGCGGAGATCCTCTGTGCAGGAAAAGATCGTCCCAATCTCTCGACCCTCTGATGCAACCCCCGGACCTCGCCCAATGCCCCAACTCACCTATAAGGGGATCAATGAGCCTCCCCGCAACCCACCTCAAACGGGCAAGGCACCCCCAGGCCTGATCCCAAATCAGGCAACATGCTAGTCTGGCACCTTGGCACGGCAAGCCTGGCACCCTGGTAGTGCAACCTGGGCACCCCAGGAGTGCCAGGGTGGCACTGCCAGGTTCCTAGGGTGGCATTGCCAAGGTACCCAGGTGGTATTTGCAGTGCCAGGGTGCCAGTCTGCCAAGAGGCCGACCACCCGGGGGTTACTGATCGCATGGGATATTCCCCACAAGTACTGTTATGCCTGGTCTCTGTTTGTAGGGACCGTCACCGAACAGCGCCTGGCTGGGGTCTCCTCAGCGAGGCCGATAGATGCTGGGTGGCCATTGGATCTGACACGAGCATGTGCTAAATGGCTTCTTAAGCTCACTTAGCCGTGTGAGACGTTGTCCCACCCACTGTGGGCGGGACCAAGATCGCGACATCTTGCAAGATCTGGTTAGATCACACGAGGCATAACGGCCGTTGGAAATCCCGGAAGAGGCCTCTCCTGGGATCTACCTTCTGTGTCGCTCTCCAGTTCGGATGGGACATGGCTGGTAGATCGCGCCCTGTGAGTGTAAAACTGGCTGAACCAGAGGGATGGTTCCCAGAGCAATTGCCCAGGAGAAGTTAGCACTTCTGCATAATTACCATATAAGCTCTTACCAGGAAACTTCCGAGATTGATTTCCTATCTCATCTTTGGAGTACCCCACCAAATTGTGATGCTTGGTGGCACAGAAGCACAGTGGTTGGCACTGTTGCTTCACAGCACCAAGGTCCCAGGTTCGATTCCTGGCTTGGATCAAAGTCTGTGCGGAGTCTGAAAGTTCTCCCTATGTCTGCATGGGTTGCCTTCGGGTGTTCTGGTTTCCTCCCACAAGTCCTGAAAGACGTGCTGTTAGGTAATTTGGACATTCTGAATTCTCCCACTGTGTACCGGAACAGACGCTGGAATGTGGCATCGAGGGGCTTTTCACAGTAACTTCATTGCAGTGTTAATGTAAGCCTATTTGTTTCAATAAAGATTATTATTATGGGGAGCCAGGAAGTTACAGGCCATTATTTTATAATGGTACCAACCCATTAATCCTTGTTTTTAACCAACTTGTTTGGAATGCAGCCAACATTAACAGATTCATTTCAACACATCAGTTTGAATCCTTATGGACTCGAATGTCATGGAAGTGTCCCTTTATGAAATGTTTTTGTCTTATCACTTGGCGCCAGTGATGCCATTGTGTGGGAGGAGCTGGGCGGTGGCTCTGAGTTATACTTTTGCTTTGAGTCTGGACTGGTTTTGAACTGCACAGGTTGAAAGAAGTGTCTCTCTAGCTTCATTTTAAAAGCTGTTTCCAGACTGCTGGATAACTTAAAAGAAATAATTGCTTTCTGGAAGGAATTTAAACCTGCTGTTTAGAAAGGAGAACAAGAGTATCAATATCAAGTCTTATGCCAGTAAGAATGCCGTGTTCTGGGCCACACCTTTGAAACACGGTTTCTGGTTTTACTTAGATTTTATTATTGAATTGGAACAGTTAAGGGGAAATTCATTAAGGATTATACTTTGATTCCTGTAGCTGTGTGGGGTCTTTATGGTTGTAGTTGATAAAAATTCTTACTATGTGTCTTTATACAAATGTTAACTAAATTTGTAGACTAAAGCTTGTGTTTTGATTAAAAGCACCAAAGAACTCTGTTGAATACACCCGAAAGGCAGGCTCATTGTAATCAAAACCAATGAACAGTTAAAGGGCAGGTGGATTCCATGGTATACTTTGGAGTTTCCTAAATCCTGGCCCATAACATGAAGCACAAGAATAGCCATGGTTGAGCACAACTTAATAGCATGGTTCATTATATTGCATGTTTGTCAATAGGACATCATGAACTTTTACATTGCACTCCTGCCACTTGATGAGATGTACTGGTGCTTCCTCATAATGTTTGCCAGTAACTTGTAAATTTCCTTGCTGATCTTACTCAGTGCACTGGGATAAATACTGTAGTGGAATCATTTGTTTTGGACCTATCTGCATACCTGGACTTATACCGACATCATGAGTTGCGCCTTGATCCTAAATTTTTTGCAAACTAGGGTTCACATTGTTCCTGGTAAATCACTTATTTAATAAATATTTTTTAAAATTCATTCATGGGATGTGGGCATCGCTGGCTGGGCCAGCATTTATTGTCCATCCCTAAAGGCATTTAAGAATCAACCACATTGCTGTAGGTCTGGAGTCACTTGTAGGCCAGACGGGTTAGGTCAACAGATTTATTTCCCTAAAGTACATTAATAAACCAGATGGGTTTTTACCCATCGACAATGGTTTCATGAGTCATTATTAGATATTTAAGTCTAGATTCTTATTGAATTTATTGATCTGGAGAGTGGTAACTGGGTGAAACTGTTTGAGAGAAAATTAACATCTGGCATGTGGGAGGCTTTCAATGTCAGTTGATTCTAATTCAGGACAGGCATGTACCTGTGAGGATGAAAGATACGGTGGTAAGAATAGGGAACCCTGGATAACGAGGGATATCATGACCCGTGTCAAAAAGGAAAAGGAAGTATTCATAAGGTCTAAAAGGCTTAGGACAGATGAAGCTCTTGAAGTAGAAAGCACGTAGGAAGGAACTTAAGGTAAGTGTTAGGAAGGCTAAAACGGGTCATGAAATGTCGTTGGCAAACAGGATTAAGGGAAATCCTAAGGCGTTTTATACATATGTAAAGAGCAAGAGGGTAGTCAGAGAAAGGGTTGGTCCATTCAAGGATATTGGAGGGAATCTATGTATGGAACAAGAGGAAATGGGAGAGATACTAAATGAATACTTTGCATCGGTATTCACCAAAGAGAAGGACTTGGTGGATGAGGAGTATAGGGTAGAGTGTGTAGATATTCTGAATCATGTTGATATTAATAAAGAGGAGGTGTTGGGCATCTTAAAAATCATTAAAGTGGATAGGTCCGCAGGGCCTGATTGGATCTACCCCTGAATACTGAGGGAGGCAAGGAAGGAAATTGCTGGGGTCTTGACAATCTTTGTATCCTCATTGGTTACAGGTGAAGTTCCAGAGGACTGGAAAGTAGCCAATGTTGTTCCATTGTTTAAGAAGGGCAACAGAGATAATTCAGGAAACTATAGGCCGGTGAGCCTTACGTCAGTGGGAAGGAAATTATTAGAAAAGATTTTTAGAGATTGGATTTCCTCACATTTGGAAACAAATGGACTTATTAGTGATGGACAGCATGGTTTGTGAAGGGGAGGTCGTGCCTCACTAATTTGATCGAGTTTTTTGAGGAATTGACAAAGGATAGATGAGCAAAAGGTGTACAAGATGTTGTATCCATGGACTTCAGGAAAGCCTTTAACAAGTACCTCATGGTAGACAGGTACAAAAGGTGAAGTCGCATGGGATCAGAGGAGAGCTGGCAAGTTGGATACAGAACTGGCTTGGGCACAGAAGACAGAGGGTAGCAGTAGAAGGGTGCTTTTCTGAATGGAGGGCTGTGACTAGCGCCGTTCCACAGGGATTAGTTCTGGGGCCTTTGTTGTTCGTGGTGTATATAAATGATTTGGAAGATAATGTAGCTGGGCTGATTAGTAAGTTCGCAGATGAAAAGAAAATTGGTGGAGTTTGGGATAGTGACGAGGATTGTCAAAGGAAATAGCAGGATATAAACTGGTTGGAGTCTTGGGCGGATGAAATGGCAGATGGAGTTCAATCCAGACAAGTGTGAGGTAATGCACTTTGTAAGATCCAATGCATGAAAGAATTACACAATAAATGGTAGAACTCTTGCGAGTACTGACAGGTAGAGAGATCTGGGAGTGCATGTCCACCAATCATTGAAAGTGGCACGCATGTGGATAAGGTGGTCAAGAAGGCATACAACATGCTGGCCTTCATTGGTTGCGAGTACTGACAAGTAGAGAGATCTGGGAATGCATGTCCACCAATCATTGAAAGTGACAACGCATGTGGATAAGATGGTCAAGAAGGCATACAACATGCTGGCCTTCATTGGTAAGGGCATTGAATATAAAAATTGACAAATTGCATGTTGCAGCTGTGCAGGACTTTAGTTAGGCCTCATTTGGAATATTCTATACAATTCTGGTCGCCACACTACCAGAAGGCTGTGGATGCTTTGGCGAGGTTACAAGCGGTTTACTAGGATGTTGCCTGGTATGGAGAGCATTAGCTATGAGTAGAGGTTAGATAAACTCGGTCTGTTCTCACCTGAACGACGAAGGTTGAGAGGCGACCTGATAGAGGTCACAAGATTATGAGTGGCATGGACAGAATGGATAGTCAGATGCTCTTTCCTAGGGTAGGAGAGTCAAGTACTAGGGGACATAGGTTTGAAGTGCGTCGGGAAAAGTTTAGAACAGATGTGCGAGGCAAGTTTTTTACACAGAGGGTGGTAAATATATGGAACGCGCTGCCTGGGGAGGTAGTGGGAGCAGGTGCGATAGCAGCATTTAAGGGGCATCTAGACAAATATATGAATAAGGTGGGAATGGAAGGTTACGCACTCCGTAAGTGTATACGGTTTTAGTTTAGGCAGGTATCATGGTTGATGCATGCTTGGTGGGCCGAAGGGCCTGTTCCTGTGCTGTACTGTTCTTTGAATTCAAATTTCACAATCTGCCATGGTGTGATTCGAACCTGGATCCCTAGAGCATTACCCTGGGGCTCTGGATTACTAGTCCAGTGGCAATACCACTATGCCACTGCCCCCCCTCAGAATATTCCGCTTCAGTTTCAAGCCCATTTTCATCTTTTAATGGCTCAATGTCATTGCTCACCTCATGGACATTTGGCCTCATATTTTTAACAGGTTTGTCAGCCAAGATTTCCTTTTTTAGTCATTTCTTTCAGCCAGCCTTTGATGACCATCCCTAATTGCCTTTGAACTGGCTGGCTTGGCATGGCCATTGCAGAAAGCAGTTGAGAGCCTGCTGTGGGGCTGGAGTCATATGTAGGCCAAACCAGGTAAGGATGGCTGATTTCCTTTCCAAAAGGACATCAGTGAACTCAGATGGGTTTTTGCAACAATTGGTGAAAGGTGTCATGGTCACCATTACTAAGGCTAGCTTGAATTTCATTAGCTCCAACTGCCATGGTGGAATGTAAACCCATATCTCAAGAACTTTAGCCTGGGCATCTGTGTAATGTTCTTGTCGGGTGGCCTTATTTATTACAAGAACATTTGTATGAATGAATATGAATGAATATCACTTATTGTCACAAGTAGGCTTCAAATGAAGTTACTGTGAAAAGCTCCTAGTCGCCACATTCCGGTGCCTGTTCGGGGAGGCTTGTACGGGAAGTTAAAGCTTCCCATAGTTAAAGCTATAAGCAATTTATTAACTTTAACTGTGGGTAAATCATATACAAGAGATGATTGATGCAGGTAGGGCAGTGGATTTTGTCGATGTGGACTTCAGTAAGGCCTTTGACAAGGTCCCTCATGGCAGACTGGTACAAAAGGTGAAGTCACACAGGATCAGGGGTGAGCTGGCAAGATGGATACAGAACTGGCTAGGTCATAGAAGGCAGAGAGTAGCAATGGAAGGGTGCTTTTCTGATTGGAGGGCTGTGTCTAGTGGTGTTCCGCAGGGATCAGTGCTGGGACCTTTGCTGTTCGTAGTATATATAAATGATTTGGAGGAAAATGTAACTGGTCTGATTAGTAAGTTTGCAAACGACACAAAGATTGGTGGAATTGCAGATAGCGGTGAGGACTGTCAGAGGATACAGCAGGATTTAGATTGTTTGGAGACTTGGGCGGAGAGATGGCAGATGGAGTTTAATCCGGACAAATGTGAGGTAATGCATTTTGGAAGGTCTAATGCAGGTAGGGATTATGCAGTGAATGGAAGAACCCTCAAGAGTATTGACAGTCAGAGAGATCTAGGTGTACAGGTCCACAGGTCACTGAAAGTGGCAACACAGGTGGAGAAGATAGTCAAGAAGACATACGGCATGCTTGCCTTCATTGGCCAGGCATTGAATATAAAAATTGGCAAGTCATGCTGCAGCTGTATAGAACCTTAGTTAGGCCACACTTGGAATGTAGTGTTCAATTCTGGTCGCCACACTACCAGAAGGATGTGGAGGCTTTAGAGAGGGTGCAGAAGAGATTTACCAGGATGTTGCCTGGTATGGAGGGCATTAGCTATGAGGAGAGGTTGAATAAACTCGGTTTGTTCTCACTAGAACGACGGAGGTTGAGGGGTGACCTGATAGAGGTCTACAAATTTATGAGGGGCATAGATAGAGTGTATAGTCAGAGGCTTTTCCCCAGGGTGGAAGGGCCAATTACTAGGGGGCATAGGTTTAAGGTGCGAGGGGCAAGATTTAGAGGAGATGTACGAGGCAAGTTTTTTACACAGAGGGTAGTGGGTGCCTGGAACTCGCTGTCAGAGGAGGTGGTGGAAGCAGGGACGACAGTGATGTTTAAGGGGCATCTTGACAAATACATGAATAGGATGGGAATAGAGGGATACGGACCCCGGAAGTGCAGAAGATTTTAGTTCAGATGGGCAGCATGGTCGGCACAGGCATGGAGGGCCGAAGGGCCTGTTCCTGTGCTGTACTTTTCTTTGTTCTTTGTTCTAAGAGAACAAATGAAAAAACAGTAACATCATGCACAAGCAGCCTCTCTCTTTGACTTTCTCTAGCCAGTCTGAGGGGTCAGCTGACTGTAACATTCATTTATATACCAGTGAGACTCCTCGTGGTCAGTTGGTAAATTAGAACACGACCATGTTATCTCTACACTCTGGATTACTAGTCCAGTGACATTACCAATACACAACCCACCTCTTTAGTTCTGCATATTATTTACAGGGAAGCTGTGACATTTGTGAGCAGACCAAACAAGAGGAAGAGAAGTTGCTGTTCTTTCATCTAGACTGCTAAGACTTGTTTCAATTGAAGCATTCAAAACTGAGATTGATAGATTTTTGTGACGCAAGCGTATTAAGGTTTAAAACAGATAAATGGAGTTATGATACAGCGAAGTCACAATCTAATTAAATGCTGGAACAGACTCAAGGGGCTGAATGGCCTACTCCTGTTCCTCCCTTTCTTCCTCTGTAGGACAGAAAGAATTGTTACTATTATATTTTGCCTCTGTAGCTTTATTTTTGCTTCAATCTCCCTTTCGGCCTCCTGATTAGCCTTTAGCCCTGACTGCATGGTCCTCTTTTCACCAAAATGAACACTTATTTTTTTCTGTTGTATTTGAAGCGGTCATTAGTTATTTGATTTGTAATTCCTTTGTTAATCTATTTAAGGTTACACTTGGTCAGTTTAAGCTTTTTGATTCTCCAAAGTTTGTTTAAAATCGATCCATTTGTTTTTCTACTGATATTTTGGCAAATACTTTCTTCCAATTCATTTGCCTCAAATGTTCTGTTATTTAAAATAAATAAAATAAATAAACCTGATTCCTGGACTTTGACGTAATTGTATTCCATATGATGATCATTTGCACGTGACAGTTTCCAAAGGGACGCCGCAACTTCCATTCCCTTTGGACTCTCTGGCTTATTCATGAATTACTGGTGATGAGATCCGTCTCTTGTGCCTTGCTGCACTTGCTTGGGCAATGAAGCAGTCGTGCATTGCATCTACCAACTCTGAATGATGCCTTTGAAGCAGTTACACAGCCCACCTGGGAGATGTTTCTGTGAAGTCAGCTGTATCAATCCTCAAAGAGGTGGAACCGCCATGTGGTGCCGTGATGGTTTAACGAGTAAATCTATCAAATGGTGACGTGCAAATCATGAAGACTGAGGGTTTAGTCCGATTATCTACCAGGCAGTTTTGGGGGTTTGATAATTAGCTTTGGTGCTCTTGTGCTAAAGATGGGGAAGAAAAACAGGCAGAGCTCCCTTTATTTCTGCCACTTTTGATGTGAGACCCCTTGTTATTCAACAAGTCAAGGGCAGTGTCGTGTTGGGTGTTCCGATATACAAACGAACCAACACGGTTGTAGATGGTACAACTCTGTTTTATTATTCTGTATAATAACAACTGTTAACTTCTGGCTGTGGTTCGTACTTCACCAGTTAACCTGTGGACCCAGCCCTAGCACTATCTTAGACAGGCACTCAGCACATGGTGTATGTCTGAGTGGCACGCCGTGAGCTCTGTGCTCTGAGCTACCTCCTGGTAGAATGAGCGGGAACTGTGGTGTTCCCTGTTTTATAGTGCGTGTGCTCTCACTGGTGATTGGCTGTGATATTCCGTGTGTGTTGATTGGTCCGTCGACCTGTCCATCAGTTGTGTGTGTGTGATTGCACCATGATATGTTAATATGGATAGCATGACATCCTCCCTTTTCACAAGAATATGTGCCTACATGCTAATAAATATTGGTGTGTACTGAGTGTGGATGAGTATGTGTGTGCAATATTTACAACATGTACATGAGGCTAAACTATATACATAGGAAGGTGTCAGGTGCAACATAGCAACAAGGTTGTACCACAAACAAAACAAGTGCACTCATCAAATATCGAAAGAGAACTCCTGGAACGACAAAAAGAGAAACACGTTAACATTGTTGCGCAACAATTCAGTGAGTCCAATGTGCAAACAGGCTCATAAGTCCAGCCTAGTAGGTGGGCGATGAATTCGGGTTGACCGCCTCAAGGGTAGGCCAGGATCCACCGGCTGAGGAATGGGCCTGGCCAGGAGCGATAGAGGAAGAGGCAGAGTGGCAGGAAGCTCCACAAAGTCGACATCAGGGACAACAGGAGGGCGTGACACCGGTGCATGATCACGTAGCGAGCGCGGAAGCAGCCGAAGGGCCCGCCGATTACGCCGGCGAATGGAGCCATCAGGCATGCGAACCAGGAATGAGCGGGGAGCCACGCGGCAGAGAACCTTGGCAGTTTCCGACCAGCCACCCTCTGGTAGGTGTATGCGGGCGCCAGGGCAGGAAGATCAGTTCATGACACCCGAGTGTCATGTGCCACCTTCTGCTGAGCACGCTGCTGTCGCACTCTTAGTAGTGCTGGAGCATGGTCGGGTTTAGGAACATGAATGGACGGCACAGTGATCCTGAGGGCGCGACCCATCAACAGCTGGGCTGGTGAGAGGCCTGTGGACAGTGGGGCCGAGCGATAGGCCAGCAGGGCTAAACAGAAGTCAGATCCGGCATCAGCAGCCTTGCAGAGGAGCAGCTTCACGATATGGATGCCCTTTCCCGCCTTGCCATTTGACTGAGGATGCAGAGGGCTGTACGTCACGTGTGTGAAGCCATTATTGTGGTGTTGGGCGTTCTGACACACAGATGAGCCAACACAGTTGTATATGGTACAACGCTATTTTATTTAAACTTTCTATGTACAGTTTTGTCTTGATACTCTGCACGTGGGGATTCCCTGTTTGTGATGTTAAAACAGGTTGTGTCCGTGTCCTTGTCCCCAGACCTACTGTCCACCAGGTGTCGTGTTCGTGCTTTTATATGGTTCCTGTCTTTGTGTGTGATTGGTTGTGGTGTTGTGTGTTCTGATTTGTCTGTTGGTGTGTCCATCATGATGTGTGTGTTTGAATATCATGACAATTATGAAGCGGCAAAAGAAGACCATTCTTGGCTCGCAAAACAGGGCCCATTGTCCGACATGACGGGAAGCGGAATGCCATGGCGAGCGAAGGTTTCTTTACATGCTCTGATTACAGCTGATGATGTCAAGTCATACAGGCGTATGACCTCCGGATAATTGGAAAAATAGTCAATTATGATGACGTAGTCCTTGCCGAGCGCATGAAAAAGATCCACACCCACCTTTGCCCAGGGGGACGTTACCAACTCATGGGGCTGAAGCGTCTCAGGGGGTTGCGCTGGCTAAAACCTTTGGCAGGTGGGGCAGTTGAGCACCATGTTGGCGATGTCGTCGCTGATGCCCGGCCAGTATACAGCTTCTCGGGCCCTCCGCCTGCACTTCTCAACCCCGAGATGGCCTTTGTGTAATTGTTCGAGGACACGCCTGTGCATGCTGTGTGGGATCATAATCCGGTCCTACTTTAGAAGGACACCATCAATGACGGCCAAGTCGTCCCGGACATTGTAGAATTGTGGGCAATGCCCCTTGAGCCACCCTTCCGTCATGTGGCGCACCACACGTTGTAGAAGGGAGTCAGCCACAGTCTCACGGCGAATATGGGCCAGACTTGCATCAGTAACTGGCAGATTGGCCGATGTGAAGGCTACATGTGCGTCGACCTGACAGACGAACCCCTCCGAGTCGGGCGGTGTGCTCACTGCTCTGGACAGGGCATCCGCGATGATGAGGTCCTTTCCCAGGGTGTAAACCAGTTGGAAGTCGTACCTCCGGAGCTTGAGCAGAATGCGCTGGAGGCGAGGGGTCATCTCATTGAGGTCCTTTTGTATGATGCTGACCAGGGGGCGATGGTCGGTTTCCACAGTGAACTGAGGAAGACCATACACATAGTCGTGGAATTTATCTATGCCGGTTAACAAACCCAGGCACTCCTTCTCAATCTGCGCATAGCGCTGTTCTGTGGGGGTCATGGCCCGCGAGGCATAGGCGACCGGGGCCCATGATGCAGTGTCGTCCAGTTGCAGGAGTACCGCCCCAATGCCGGACAGGCTGGCATCAGTCGAGATCTTTGTATCTCGAGTAGTGTTGAAGAACGTCAATACCGGGGCGGTGGTGAGCTTGATCTTGAGCTCCTCCCATTCCTTCTGGTGTGTGGGCAGCCACTGGAACTCCGTAGTCTTCTTCACCAGGTGGCAAAGAGCCGTTGTGTGGGAGGCAAGGTTGGGAATAAACTTCCCCAGGAAGTTGACCATCCCGAGACAGTGTAGCACTGCCTTCTTGTCTGCCGGCTGCGGCATGGCTGCAATAGCTGTCACTTTGTCTGCATCCGGACGCACCCCTGACCGGGATATGTGGTCCCCCAGGAACTTCAGCTCAGTTTGGCCAAAAGAACACTTGGCTCGGTTGAGGCGCAGGCCGTGTTCTCGTATCCGAGCAAAGACCCGCTGGAGATGACTGATGTGCTCCTGTGGTGTGGTGGACCAGATGACGACGTCGCCAACATAGACTAGCACCCCTTCGATGCCCTCCATCATCTGTTCCATGATTTGATGAAACACCTCGGATGCTGAGATGATGCCAAACGGCATCCTATTTTGCAGTATCTGCCAAAGGGAGTGTTGAAAGTACACAGTTTCCTGCTGGACTGATCCAGCTGAATCTGCCAAAAACCCTTTGAGGCATCAAGCTTGGTAAAAATTTTAGCCCGGGCCATTTCGCTTGTGATCTCTTACCGTTTGAGTATGGGGTAATGTTCCCTCATGATGTTATTGTTCAGTCTTTCGGGTCGATGCAGATCCGGAGTTCGCCAAAGGGCTTTTTTACGCACACCATGGAGCTGACCCATGGCGTAGGCTCCGTGACCCGGGAAAGCACTCCTTGGTCCTGCAGCTGCTGCTTGAGGCGGTCCTTGAGTGGTGCTGGGACTCTACGAGGTGCGTGAATGACCGGGGTGGCGTCTGGTTTGAGCCGTATTCTGTAAGTGTAGGGCAGTGTGCCCATGCCCTTGAAAACCTCCTGGTTGTGGGCGAGGAGCGAGTGGAGCTGCGCCCTAAAGTCTGCATCTGGGAAATCGGACGTGCCTTCTGGAGACAGAGTGTGTCCCTGCTGAACGAGGTGGAGGATCTTGCAAGCCTGTACGCCTAGCAGGGAGTCCTTCGAGGGTCCAACTATCTCAAAAGACAGTGTGGCTGTGTATGAATTGTGTGCAACCTCGAGCTGGCAAGACCCCATGGCCAGGATAACATTACCATTATAATCGACCAATTGACAGCGAGATGGCCGAATCAGTGGTTTGACCTTCAAGGTGTGGAAGGCTGACCATGCAATGAGATTGGCGGAGGCACCAGTGTCTAAACGGAATGTGATTGGTGATCGGTTGACCGTTAGGGTGGCACACCATTCATCGCCCGGATTAACGCTGTGCACTGGCATCGGCTGGTGGGCCCTACTTGGGGACATCCGATTTCTGTCTATTACCGCAACGCAGAAGGCTTCCCGGTCGTCGGTATCACCGGTCTGTACGTCGTCAGGGTATGACTCGGTGTATGGAGGTTGAATGGCCCGCACGTCCCTGCGAGGCTGGCGGGATTGGGGAGCGTTGGCAGGTTAAGCTGCTCGACAGCAGGCAGCGTAGTGGCCCATCTTGCCACAGTGGAGGCATTGTCGAGTTTTAGCTGGACATTGCCGCTTTAAGTGTGCGGATCCACAGTTGCCGCACGTCGTGACGTCATGGCGTTCATTGCACCACCGCGCATGTGCAGTTCGGTCCTGCGTAGAGTCCCTCTGCGTCGACGTCCCCTCTTTTGGCGCGTACAAGCGCGGGAGGCCTCGGAAAGCGCGCAAAATGGCCGCCCTCGTCCGGGCCGCGGGCCGGGAGGAACTCGATCGACTGGACCCGCTCGGCCTCATAGGATCCCTGCCGTGCCGATTCGTCCGCCTGGAATTGGGAGTACCGGCTGGTCGCGTTTTCATGGCGGACGCAGGTTTTGATGCCGGTGGCTAGGGTGAGGCTCTTTATTTTGAGGAGCTGCTGGCGTAGGGTGCCCGAGGTGACCCATCTGGTGACCCATCTAAAACCATCTGGTCCCGAATCATGGAATCGGATGTGGCCTCATAGCCGCAGGACTGCGTGAGGATACGGAGGTGTGTCAAAAAAGATTGAAAAGGCTCATCCTTACCCTGCAGGCGCTGCTGGAAGAGGTACCTCTCAAAGCTCTCATTCACTTTGATGCTGAAGTGTTGCTCAAGTTTTAGAAGGACCGTCTTGTACTTCATCTTGTCCTCGCCTTCCGCGAATGCCACGGAGTTGTAGATGTGGATGGCGTGTTGCCCTGCCATGGAGAGGAGGAGGGTGATCTTCCTGGTGTCCGGTGCATTCTCCCTGTCTGTGGCTTCTAGGAAGAGCTGGAAGCGCTGTTTAAACAGCTTCCAGTTGACGCCGAGATTTCCAGCGATTTGGAGCGGCTGCGGCGGGCTGATGGTGTCCATGGCACAGGATGGCAGATCTCTGAAGATGTGCAGGTAGGTCTCACAGTTGCTGGGGAGTTTCCAATCCTGGTATCATGTCGTGTTGGGTGTTCCGATATACAAACGAACCAACACGGTTGTAGATGGTACAACTCTGTTTAATTATTCTGAATAATAGCAACTGTTAACTTCTGGCTGTGGTTCATACTTCACCAGTTAACCTGTGGACCCAGCCCTAGCACTATCTTAGACAGGCACTCAGCACATGGTGTATGTCTGAGTGGCACGCCGTGAACTCTGTGCTCTGAGCTATCTCCTGGTGGAATGAGCAGGAACTGTGGTGTTCCCTGTTTTATAGTGCGTGTGCTCTCACTGGTGATTGGCTGTGATGTTGCGTGTGTGTTGATTGGTCCGTCGACCTGTCCATCAGTGTGTGTGTGTGATTGCACCATGATACGTTAATATGGATAACCTGACAGGCAGAACGGTGGCGCAGTGGGTAGCATTGCTGCCTCAAGGTGCCTAGGTCGCAGGTTCGATCCCGGCTCTGGGTCACTGTCCGTGTGCAGTTTGCACATTCTCCCCGTGTTGCATGGGTTTCGCCCCCACAACCCAAAGATGTGCAGGCTAGGTTTATTGGCCCTTAATTGCCCCCTAAATTGCCCCTTAATTGGAAAAAAATTAATTGGGTACTCTAAATTTAAAAGAAAAAGAAAAAAAAAAAATTTAATAGGTCAAGACTTACATTAAAAATGTATTCCTTGGGAGGGCTTATCCCAGCAACAGTTAACATTTTGATTTGGGCAAAAATGAAAATAAATGACAAAATTTTGCCACAATTTAAGAACCTAGCAGTTTTTTGTTTGCTTTACCTCCAGTTAGCTCAACATCAACCAGAGGGTAAAATGTTCCTGTTACACTGGGGCTAGACCATTTAAACAACAGTATATCACTGTAACTAGATATATTAGGTTTCTGCTTATGCTGAAGCTTTCGATTGTTTTGTGACCATTTATTAAAAACACCACAGTTTTAATAAACCAGGGAACATGTGGTAATAAATAATCAATCATAATTATTTTATTGCTAGAGGTCCCAAGTCAGGTACTCTTGGGACTGAGCCGGTGCTGGATTTTGGATTTTCCCAGATTTTGAAAATAGGGCCGAAAAGCAGATGACATCTTTCAATCAGAAGCGCAGAGAGAATCCCCAACTCCATTCTGCCAGTGGAATGGGCAGCTTTGTATCCGGAGAACAGGGGAGGTTTTGGGGGGTAAGACAGATCTTAGAGTGTTGTTAAATGGGCTCAGGTCCTATGGGTGCACAATTCTCACTGATGCTCTTCTCTGGGATCCACTGGGGAATGGCCTCTTCATTCCTGCACTTACACTGTTCCAGGAGTGGTGCCCAGATATCCTGAGAGAGAAAAATCACATTGTATTATTAATTGAAGTTGTGGAACTTTTCATATAATTATCAACAATGCAGTAGGATGGCCCCAAAGGATTTAACAGTAGGAAGTTCTGCGGAACAAAGGGACCTTGGTGTGTTTGGCCATAGGTTGGTGGCACAGTGGTTAGCACTGCTGCCTTATAGTGCTGGGGACCCGGGTTCAATTCCAAACCTGGGTGACTGCGTGAAGTTTGCACATTCTCCGCGTATCTGCATGGACTTTCTTCGGGTGCTCCGGTTTCCTCCCACAGTCCAAAGATGAGTAGGTTCGGTGGATTGGTCTTGCTAAATGGCTCTTCGTGTCTACCTGCCTCACTCGAAGTCACATCCTGCTGTCCCTGACCACTGGCTGAATTTGAGATGTGACTGCCTCCTGAAACAAAGCGTCCAGGTAACTCTCCCCCTCCCAGATGTGCCAGTGTCTGAAGCTCAGGCTCCAGCTCATTAATTCTGAGCCCGAATCCCTCGACCAACAAACACTTGCTGCAGGTGTGGTTCCTACTGCAGCTCGCAATGGGATCTGCCAGCTCCCACATCACGTAACTACAACACATGGCCTGCCCAGCCATCTCTACTTAGTGAATTAGTTTCTTAATTTTTTTTTCAAATTTAGTGCAGATTCCCCACCAGCCAACCAGGTGCTGTTATTTTTCAGTGTTTCAGCTTCCCTGAGATACGTTACTTTATACTCACCGCTCCGATGCTTGCCCACCCCGAGTCCGCTCCCTGGAGACTTACCCTGTGTCTCTGATGCTGTCCTTGAGCTCTTTTACCCTGTGTCTCCGCCGATCCCCTCCTGCTCTTTCATCCTGTGTCTCCTCCGCTCCCCTCCTACTCGTTCACCCTGTGTCTATACCGCTCCCCTCCTGCTCTTTTACCCTGTGTCTCCTCCGCTCCCCTCCTGCTCTTTCACCCATTGTCTCCGCCGCTCCCCTCCTGCTCTTTCACCCTGTGTCTCCGCCGCTCCCTCCTGCTCATTCACCCTGTGTCTATACCGCTCCCCTCCTGCTCTTTCACCCTGTGTCTATACCGCTCCCCTCCTGCTCATTCACCCTGTGCCTATACCGCTCCCCTCCTGCTCTTTCACCCTGTGTCTCCACCGCTCCCCTCCTGCTCTTTTACCCTGTGTCTCCGCCGCGCCCCTCCTGCTCATTCACCCTGTGTCTATACCACTCCCATCCTGCTCATTCACCCTGTGTCTATACCGCTCCCATCCTGCTCATTCACCCTATGTCTCCTCCGCTCCCCTCCTGCTCTTTCACCCTGTGTCTCCTCCGCTCCCCTCCTTCTCGTTCACCCTGTGTCTCCGCCGCTCCCTCCTGCTCGTTCACCCTGTGTCTCCTCCGCTCCCCTCCTGCTCTTTCACCCTGTGTCTCCTCCGCTCCCCTCCTGCTCTTTCACCCTGTGTCTCCTCCGCTCCCCTCCTGCTCTTTCACCCTGTGTCTCCCCTCCTGCTCTTTCACCCTGTGTCTCCTCCGCTCCCCTCCTGCTCTTTCACCCTGTGTCTCCTCCGCTCCCCTCCTGCTCTTTCACCCTGTGTCTCCTCCGCTCCCTCCTGCTCTTTCACCCTGTGTCTCCGCCGCTCCCCTCCTGCTCGTTCACCCTGTGTCTCCGCCGCGCCCCTCCTGCTCATTCACCCTGTGTCTATACCGCTCCCCTCCTGCTCTTTCACCCTGTGTCTCCTCCGCTCCATCCTGCTCTTTCACCCTGTGTCTCCGCTGCTCCCTCCTGCTCTTTCACCCTGTGTCTCCTCCGCTCCCCTCCTGCTCATTCACCCTGTGTCTCCGCTGCTCCCTCCTGCTCTTTCACCCTGTGTCTCCGCCGCTCCCTCCTGCTCGTTCACCCTGTGTCTCCGCCGCTCCCCTCCTGCTCTTTCACCCTGTGTCTCCGCCGCTCCCTCCTGCTCGTTCACCCTGTGTCTCCGCCGCTCCCCTCCTGCTCTTCCACCCTGAGTCTCCGCCGCTCCCCTCCTGCTCTTTCACCCTGTGTCTCCGCCGCTCCCCTCCTGCTCTTTCACCCTGTGTCTCCGCCGCTCCCCTCATGCTCGTTTATCCTCTGTCTCTGCCACTCTCCTCACTTTCTTTCACACTGGGTCTCCAACGCTCTCCTCACGCTCTATTAACCTATGTCTCCACCGTTCTCCTCGCACTCTTTTAACTGTGTCTCCACCACTCCTTCCACCTTTTTACCCTATGTCTCTGCTGCTATCCTCGCACTCTTTTATCCTGTGTTTCTGTTGCTCACCTCGTACTATTTTACCCTCTGTCTCTGCCACTCCCCTCACTTTCTTTCATATTGGGTCTCCAATACTCTCCTCACACTCTTTTAACCTGTGTCTCCACCGCTCTCCTCGCACTCTTTTATCCTAAGTCTCCACTGTTCTCCTCGCACTCTTTTAACTATGTCTCCGCCACTCCTTCATCACTTTTATCCTCTGTCTCTGCTGCTCTCCTCACTTTTTTTCACCCTCGGTCTCCACCGCTCTGATCACGCTCTTTTAACCTGTGTCTCCGCCACTCTCATTGCGCTCTTTCCCCCTGTGCCTCTGCCGCTCTCCTCGAACTTTCTTACTCTCTATTGCTCTCCTCACGCTCTTTCTGCTGTGAATGTTTGCTGCACCGCTCAGATTGCAAGGCTTGATGGATTAATTCATCTGTGTTTAGACCAAGGTGGTAACACAGATAGGCTAACGTACTGAGCTCAACAGTGGTAGGATGACTGCAGCCATGGAGACCTTGTTCCAGAACATCTGTCCTGCGCTGCTGTGGGAGCTGCAGTCCATGGCTGAGGTACTCGCTGGCATCCATCAGTGTCAGCCCTCAGGGGGGTGGGGTTTCTTGAACTTACTCCAGCTTCCATTCCCACTCAAGGGGGCATCCAGGGACCATGCGGCTCCCATAGAGAGGAGTATTAGCTGGTGCACTCCCCAGGTGACTCGGTGAGTGACGCACCATACGAAGCCCATCTTCCTGTGAACACTTCAGCTCCAGCTCTACAGGCCAAGGAGAGTGGCACTGCCGCACAGCAGGACTCTGAAAGCCAGCTGGGGCACTCCAGCTCTTGGCCCTCCAGAGGATGCCCATCAGGGTCATCACATATACTAGGGTGTAGCAATTAGCAGGCTGCCTCCACCTCTGCTGTGGATGATGGGGATGCACCAAAACACAGCGGCAGGGTTAGAAAGGTCAAGAAAGTCTTGTTGCACATTTTGGGCACAGGCTTTAATCACTTTTCTGTAATGTTCACTAGTCATAGAATTTACAGTGCAGAAGGAGGCCATTCGGCCCATCGAGTCCGCACCAGCTCTTGGAAAAAGTACCCTACCCAAGGTCAACACCTCCACCCTATCCCCATAACCCAGCAACCCCACCCAACACTAAGGGCAATTTTGGACACTAAGGGCAATTTATCATGGCCAATCCACCTAACCCGCACATCTTTGGACTGTGGGAGGAAACCCACGCACACACGGGGAGGATGTGCAGACTCCGCACAGACAGTGACCCAAGCCGGAATCGAACCTGGGACCCTGGAGCTGTGAAGCAATTGTGCTATCCACAATGCTACCGTGCTGCCCTGTGTGAGCAAACTTCCAGCAATGTCACCCTGTCTATGGCTCCTTGTTATGATGGATAGTGTTCCCTTCAGTCTGAAGTGAAATCTTGGTTCCTGAACAAGATAAAGGCAGGTGTCTCAGTCCAGGGCCTCCTCCCTGTGCTGTGTATAGCCTTCCCAGCACATCGATGGTGCACCTTTACAGTCACTGGACACATCAGTCATGCCTGCACCTTGATGCTCTGAGTAGGAATCACAGAGTTCATTGCTCGGTGTGCTCTCTGCATCTTTGAGATGAGGCTTCCCCCCCATCTCATTAGCATCTGTGTCCGGTGTCTTGTTGTAACTTGTTTCAGCTGCATTCTGTAGCCTCCCCAAAAGGCATCATCAGCCAAATCCCCAGTGTGTAGCCCTTGTCCCTGAGGAGCTAATCCTGCAGCCTCTGTTGATCCTGGAAGATGTCAGGGCCTGAGTGTAGCTGAGAATGTAGGAGTGATGCACAGACCTGCAGGATGCATTTGGAATTGTCTCAGACCACCTGAACATTCAGTGAGTGAAAGCCCTAGCGGTTGACATGGTTGACTGCTTATCGCCATGGATATCTGAGTGCCACATGAGTGCCGTCAATGGAACCCTGCACCTGTGAAAACCCAGAGATTAGCGAATATCCCAGCGCTCTTGCTTCCTGCCTTGCCTAATCCTAGTTAATGCACAAAGTTTGTGTGCCTTTCTGAAGGTGGCGTCCATGGATTCCTGGATGTATTTGTGTATGGAGGTTGCGAGATATTGCAGAGGTCAACCGTGGAGCCCTGGAAGGAGCCACTGGCATAAAAGTTGGGTGCTTTCATCACTTTCATGAACAATGGCAGTCAATGCTCTCAAAGTCCTTGTCACGCCAAATCCTGCAGCCGGCGGCAGATGTGACCGAGTAGTTTGAAGTTTTTGGTGACACTGGTCCTCCGTCATTTGCATGAATGAAAGTCACCACTGTAGACTGTGGGCCTAACAAGACACCTATGAGTGATGGCTCTCTATGGTTCCCCCTCTGCGTGCGGAGGAAGCCCTGTCACCAATTGCACTTGATGGTTTTGCTCCTGCCTACGGTGAGCCAAGCAACACTATTGTATACTTCTCCATCTTCTCTTCTGCCTATAAGTAAAGGAACAGACCATGAGATCACCAGCTCAATCTTCCTGACGGCCTCCTCACCGCAGTATCAACAAGAGATATGTGTTGGTCACCATTTGTCTGCTAAAGACCATTCTTTGTCACATCAACACCTTGGTCAGCGCTCCATGATCACCTTTCTAAGGGATCCTCAAGCTTGCCCAGTCGTCCAATGGTTCTGACGAACCATAGCACTCATTTGGGTTTGGAAGTCTGCACCCGACGGGTTAAATGTAGAGCAACAACCATTAGTATTCAGACATTAGCACTGCTTGAATGGGCACAATAGTTTGACTAGCCTGACTCCAAGCATGTCAGCTCAATTTACACAATTCAATTCAAGTTACACAATCTCAAATGTGTTCGAGTGCTCATCATGCCGACAGTTCTTAATGAAAGGATAAAGAGCAGGTTTGGAGGGCAGAGGCAGTGATCCAGGCAGAAGAAGAATGCTGGAGATGGGTGATAGGATCTGTTGAATAGGGGGAGGACTCCTGCCCAAAGAAGTGAGCATAGAGACGGAGGCGATGGAAGAAGAGTTCAGAGTCGTGTTGACGCCAAATTCATTGAGGTGAGGGCGGGAGGGAATAGAACTGAATCCTTTTCCGAACAATGGGGCACTAGGTAGCTTGCAGAGGTTTTAAAACATTTTCTGTACTGACGGTGAGAGCTGGTTAATCAATCACTTCTGTATACAGACCATGCCTGACTCAGTGCCAACTTCCTGCTAAGTGCATTATCACTCTATATAAATGAACAGTGTTTACAAAACCAATTAGAACAGACAAAGACAGCAAGAGACAGAAATCTTATTGTGGAATGTCTTGCAATTTTATGTTAGTTTAAAAATATCCTGGAGCTGTTAAGACCACCACAATGGGTAGAAATTTCAGCTTGGCGCAATGCAGTTGTGTGAGCAATGTTCGATTGCTTCTTTCTCTCACCCAAAATGTCCCCTCTTATTTCCATTCTGGAACCAGGCTTTGATTAAACTATAATACAGGACTGCAACAGCATTTAGGTTTTTCTTAAAATTTGGTGCAGTTTAAGCCTTGTGCACAGGGTATTAACTTAGATCCCACATTATTTGGGGAGGACAATCATTTTACAGGAAAACAACAAAATCCTTATTGATTTTCAATGAGGAAATTTATTGACTTCATTAAAGAAGTCAACATTCTCTTTTTCTGTGGAAGTGGGGTGATTGATTTGGCATTTTCTACTTCAGAGTGAAGCTGTTCAAAGACAATGAGAGCCCTGAATATCCCTGCATCTGCTTTCTGGTATTTGCACCTAACAACGAAACACATTTTCCAGCTCCTCCCTCTGATTCAATCTATCAGATAGATCGTACCTATCAGGAACAGCCAGACAGCACATTTGGCCTCCATGTGAGCTGGGTGGGGATTGGACAACAGTGACTTAGAGTCACGAAGGAAGAAGATTACTCTCCCACATTGCTAACAAGATCGGCCTGATTGTATTTTTCATTTTGATAGTATTAAGCTAACCGAACAAGTCACCAAAAAAGGGATACTGCAGCCTTGAGGCTGTTTTTATATAGTATCCAGTCAACATATGTCATGTTCTTCGATGGTGTTTGGCTTAAGGGCTGTATTCTTTTCCCAAACAAGACCGACAATGATCTGAGCTATTATTTTGCAGCAACACCACACAAAAATCTCTGGGTTACACACAGCAGAAACATTAAAGGCTTGTTTTTGCTGTGTCTTTCTGTTGAAAGCATGTGTTTGCAGTCGACAAAACACATTTCCCTTTACTGTGGGAATATCTGTTCATGTTCTGTCCATGATTGACACCTCAATCAGTAAAGGAACCAAAATGCAATGTCCCCCAATGTTTAACAACCTCCTAATCTAACTCTATCGCTTTCCAATAATAAGCCAAAGAAACTGTTAGCAATAAATCAGCAATCGACCTTTCATTCTGAAGGTGGATGCTGTACATTTTTAACACTGGGTGCCAAATCAACATTTCACCGATATTAACACAAGGACTATATTTCCATTTAACATTTTATCAGAGGATGAAGTTGTTCCAAATGCTGTGCTGAATGATGCCAATGTCATATATTCAAGTATAACATAGTGTGATAATTTTCCAAGTTGTGCCAATAGCCCATGAATGCCATGTGTACCCTTAGCCTACCACAGCACCATTGAGCAGCCCAGATCGGATGTTAGGCACTTTTTCACTCGATACAAGGGAAAATATGAGACAGTCAGCCCTAGTCGTTGCTGCTCATTTTTATTTTACTTATTCATTCACGTGACATAGATGTTGCTGGCAAGAGCAGCATTTATTCTCCATCCCTAATTGCACGTGAAATGTTGGTAGTGAGAAACCTCTTGAACAGTTATAATTTGGGCGGTGAAGATTCTCCTACAGTGCTGTTAGGTAGGGGGTTTCCAGCAACAGTGAAGGAACAGCAATATATTTCCAAGTCAGGCTTGTGTACCCTTGAAGGTGATATTGTTCCTTTGTGCGTGATATCCATGCCTTTCTAGATGGTAGAGAGCATGTGGTTTGAAACGCAGTGTCCTAGAAGCCTTAATGAGTTCTGTGGTGCACCTTATAGATAACATACACTGCAGCCACTGTGGTAATACCAGGTATTGCAGTACCTGAGAGGTGGATGGCCACTGGCTAGACCTAGGAGTCTACCATTGGCTAACGTACATAGTTCCCCCAGTGAGGCTGGGTATAAGAACCAATGCCATCCCAGCAGCCTTCACTTTCTGTGTCAAAGCTGCTGGGTACAGTTCTAGCTGATTAAAGACTATTAGTTATGACTCACCTTGTCTCGAGAGTAATTGATTGTGCATCAATTTAATCAGCTATTACTTCTGAAAGGATGGATCTCCGCATCAAGTTGGAGAGCCTTCAGCTCAGCCCCCACGCACACAACTCCGTTGTTATCTTCAAGCACTGGCTGGCGTATTTTAAGAGCTTCGTCGACACGGCCGCCGACACCCCCACAGAAAGGCAGAAAATGCACCTTCTACGCTCCCGGGTCAGCCCTGCAATCTACCCTCTGATCGAAGAGGCGGAGAATTATGCTGCAGCTATCGAGCTGCTAGAAGGACACTATATCCGACCTGTGAACCAGGTCTATGCCCGTCACCTGTTGGCAACTAGAAGGCAGAGCCCTGAAGAAACACTGGAAGACTTCTATCGGGCACTGCTAGTGCTGGGCCGGAACTGTGGATGCCCGCCCGTTTCGGGGAACGAGCACACGGAACTTTTGATTAGGGATGCTTTTGTGGCAGGTATGACTTCTCCCGATATCCGCCGAAGGCTCCTAGAAATAGACACACTGGGACTTACTGAGGCACCGGCCCTGGCGGGGTCTATGGACGTTGCGTATAAAAACGCGCTGGCTTTTGCCCCCGGACGCGCGGTGCCCCCCTGGGCTGCGTGGCACCCCATAACAGCAGCCCCCCAGACCTATCCCCTAACCCCACAAACCTGCGCAACAAGACAGCCCACTATCGCTACCAGCCAACGCTGCTTTTTCTGCGGGCAGGCGAATCATCCCCGCCCGCGCTGCCCGGCCTGCACCGCCACCTGCAAAGGGTGCGGCAAGAAGGGCCACTATGTCGGGGTCTGCCAGGCCCGCGCCGTGGCTGCAGTCTCCAGCGACTATCGGCAGCCTTTCGTTCAGGTCCCGGCCGTCCAAAGCCCACTGCCGCACTCCTATCCCCTGGCCGCGTGCGATCCACGGGCGTGGCCAATTTGCCCCCCGGCCACCATGCTGGATGGGTGGGCGCCGCCATTTTGTCCCTTGGCGCCGCCATCTTTGGCATCCCCGGACCCCATGTGCGACCCGTGGCTGACGCCATCTTGGATGGGGCCTCAAGCCCCCAGCACAGCCGAATCCACGCTGCCTGACCAGAACTTCCCCTTGCTGCAGCTGGCCTCCGTTACCCTGGACCGGCCTCAAGCCCCCAGCACAGCCGAATCCACGCTGCCTGACCAGAACTTCCCCTTGCTGCAGCTGGCCTCCATTACCCTGGACCAGAGTCGGCCCCGGACGCTAGCGAAAGCCACCACAACGATCGCCATCAACGGCCACATGACGTCGTGCCTGATCGACTCCAGGAGCACGGAAAGCTTTGTCCACCCCGACACGGTAAGGCGCTGTTCTCTTGTCACCCATCCCATAAACCAACGGATCTCCCTGGCCTCCGGGTCATACGCAGTGGAGAAAAAGGGGTTCTGCCTAGCGAACTTCACTGTCCAAGGCAGGGAATTCCACAATTTCCGCCTGTACGTTCTGCCGCACCTGTGCGCAGCCACCCTTCTTGGGCTGGATTTCCAGTGCCACCTACAAAGCCTGACCTTTAAATTTGGCGGCCCTATCCCCCCCCCCTTATTGTCTGCGGCCTCACGACCCTTAAGGTCGACCGCCTTCCCTGTTTGCGAACCTCACCCCGGATTGCAAACCCGTCGCCACCAGGAGCAGACGGTACAGTGCCCAGGACGGGACCTTCATCAGGTCCGAGGTCCAAAGGCTGCTGAAGGAAGGGGTCATCGAAGCAAGCAACAGCCCCTGGAGGGCTCAAGTAGTGGTGGTAAAGACCGGGGAGAAACATAGGATGGTCATCAACTATAGCCAGACCATCAACAGGTTTACGCAACTGGACGCGTACCCTCTCCCCCGTATAGCCGACCTGATAAACAGGATTGCGCAATACAAGGTTTTCTCCTCGGTGGATCTCAAGTCTGCCTACCACCAGCTACCCCTCTGTCATGGTGACCGCCAGTACACTGCCTTTGAAGCAGATGGGCGGCTCTATCACTTTTTAAGGATTCCCTTCGGTGTCACGAACGGGGTCTCGGTCTTCCAACGTGAGATGGACCGAATGGTTGACCGGTACAGCTTACGCACAACGTTCCCGTATCTTGATAACGTCACCATCTGCGGCCATGACCAGCAGGACCATGACACCAACCTCCGAAAATTTCTCCAGACCGCGAATATCCTTAATCTGACCTACAATAAGGAGAAGTGCGTGTTTAGCACCGACCGTCCAGCCATCCTAGGCTACGTAGTGCGAAATGGAGTCATCGGCCCCGACCCTGAACACATGCGCCCCCTTATGGAGTTCCCCCTCCCTCACTGCCCCAAGGCCCTAAAGCGCTGCCTCGGCTTCTTCAGCTATTATGCACAGTGGGTCCCTAATTACGCAGACAAGGCTCGACCCCTGATCCAGTCCGCAACCATCCCCCTGTCGACGGAGGCCCGCCAGGCCTTCTGCCGCATCAAAGTGGACATCGCAAAAGCCACGATGCGCGCCATCGACGAGTCCCTCCCCTTCCAGGTCGAGAGCGATGTGTCCGACGTAGCTCTGGCGGCCACCCTCAACCAGGCGGGCAGATCTGTGGCTTTCTTCTCCCGCACTCTCCATGCTTCCGAAATTCGCCACTCCTCGGTCGAAAAGGAGGCCCATGCCATAGTAGAAGCTGTGTGACACTGGAGGCATTACCTGGCCGGCAGGAGATTCACTCTCCTCACGGACCAACGGCCGGTGGCCTTCATGTTTGCCACATTGTGCTGGTAATGGAGGGAATTAATGTTTCAAGTGGTGGATGTGGTGCCGACCAAACACGATAGAATTTTCTAGATGGTGTTTATCTTCGTGACTATTTTGGAGCCACATGCTGGCAAGTCGGGTGCAGTTCATCACACCCCTCATTTGTTCCTTGCAGGCAGTCGTAAGCTTTGAGGATTCAACAGACAAATCGCATGCCATAGAATCTGACCTGTTTTTGCAGCTGCAATGTTTATGTGGTTAATCCAGTGAAGTTTCTGGTCAATAAAGATCCCCAAGATGTTGATAGGAAGAAATTCAATGGTGATAATGTCATTGAACGTCAAAGGGAGAAGATTAGGCTCTCTCTTCTTGAAGATAGTCATTGCCTGGTACTTGTTTGGCATTTATATGCCTCTTATCAGCTCAAGCCTGAATGTTGTCCAGATCTTTCTCCAATTGGGCACAGACTGTTTCATAGTCTGAAGAATTGAGAATTGAATTGGACATTGTGCAATCATCGGCAAACATCACTACTTCTTACCTTCTGATGGAGGGAATGTTGATGTCGAAGCAGTTGAAGATAAGACATCCAAGATACTAGCCTGGACAACTCCTGCAGTGATGTTGATTAGCCTCTAACAACCAAAACCATCTTGTCTTAGGTATCACCCTAGCAAGCAAAGATTTTCCACTGATTCTTATTGATTTTAAATTTACTAGGATTCCTTGATACCAAACTCAATCAAGTACTGTCTTTATGTCAAGCGTTCAGTCAGCTGCAACAAACCCAAAAAGTCAAGAAGAAATAAAAGCAGATGGATGACTCAGCATTGAACCAAACACCGGAAATGACAACAGCATACCTAACCCAGTCAGCCCTAAGAAATTCTCCTCACTAACATCTGGGGGACTTGTGCCGAAATTGGGAGAGCTGACCCACGCACGAGTAGAGCAACAGCCTGATATATTCCTACTTACCAAATCATTGCTTACAGCTAATATCCCAGAATTCTCCATCATCATCTCAGGGTATCTCCTGTCACACTTGCAGGACAGGTCCAATAAAGGTGGCAGCACAGTTGGGAGTAAGTTGCCTTGGGAGTTCTCAACATTGACTCTGGATACCATGGTGTCTCATGGCAGCAGGTCAAACATGGAAAGGAAACCTCCTGCTGATTACCACCAACTACCCTCCTTCAGTTGATGAATCAACACTCCTCCATGTTGAAAACCACTTGAAGAAGCACTGAGAGTAGTGAAGACACCAAATGTATTCTGGATGGGGGACTTCAATGCTTATCGCTAAGAGTGGCTTAGTAGTACAACTCCTACCAAGCTGGCCAAGTGTTAAGGACATATTTGGAGGCAGGTGATGAGAGAGCCAGCAAGAGGGAAAACCCTACTGGACTTAGCCCTCATCAACCTAACTGCCACAGATACATCTATCCATGGCAGTAGATAGGTGCTATGCATTCATCGGTTTGCTCTATATCTTATATGTCTGATTTATCTCAGAGCAATGCAGGGATGATGCAAGTTTCAAATCTTCAACAGATTCATTTTCAATATTTAAAAACACCTCAGAACTCACAGATGTTTTTATGCAGACATGGTGCTATCCAGAACCTAAGGTATTTTCTCCGGAAGCTGCTCTGTTTAATTAACTCACTGGCCCCACCCACAGCAATAACATAGAGTTAACCAGGCAAAATGTCTCATGGCCGTTGATGAAGACCGCTGTTGCGAGAGTCCGAGGTCGACTTTGGTCCAGTGTCACCGAGGCCAGATGAAGCAGATGCGAGTTCTGATTGGGCAGCGTGTAGTCGGCCGTGCTGGGGGCCTGGGGCCTCATCCAAGATGGCGTCTCCCATGGGTCGCACATGGTGGCCGGGGATGGACAAGATGGCGGCGGGGATGGACAAAATGGCGGTGCCCACCCGTCCAGAGTGGTGTCTGGGGGGCAAGATGGGTCGCACGTGGCCCTAGGATAGGGGGATGGCGGTGAGCGCTGGCCGGTCGGGGCCTGAAGGGGGGGTTGCCACGGCGGTCCGGAGTCGCTGGAGACCGCGGCCACGGCACGGGCCTGGCATACCCCCACAAAGTGGCCCTTCTTGCCGCACCCTTTGCAGGTGGCGGTGCGGGCCGGTGCTGTGGGTGGGGCTGGGATGATTCGCCTGCCCGCAGAAGAAACAGCGGGGCCCAGCGGCGTTTGCGTGCCGTCTCGCAGCGCAGGCCTGCGGGGTCAGGGGGAAGGTCTGTGGAGCTGCCACTGCGGGGTGCCACGCAGCCCAGGGGGCCGCCGCGCGGTCGGGGGCATAGGACTGCGCGTTTTGGGAGGCTACGTCCATGGACCCTGCCAGGGCCCATGCCTCTCTAAGTCCCAGGGTGTCCTTTTCTAGGAGTCTTCGGCGGATATCTGAGGAGCTCATACCTGCTACGAAGGCATCCGTGATTAAAAGTTCCGTGTGCTCGCTCCCCGAAACTTGCGGGCAGCCACAGTTTCGGCCCAGCACCAGTAGCACCCGATAGAAATCCTCCAACGATTCCCCGGGGCTTTGCCGTCTAGTTGCAAGCAGGTGACGTGCGTAGACCTGATTTACAGGGCGGATATAGTGTCGTTTTAACAGTTCGATCGCGGCATCATAGTCGTCCGCCTCCTCAATAAGAGTGTAGATCCCAGGGCTGAACCTTGAGCGCAGGAGATGCATTTTCTGTTCTTCTGAGGGGGTGTCTCCGGCCGTCTCGAGGTAGCCTTTAAAGCACGCCAGCCAGTGTTTAAATATTGCAGCCGAGTTCTCCGCGTGGGGGCTGAGTTGTAGACACTCCGGTTTGATTCGGAGATCCATCCTTCCAGGTTAAGTCTAGTCGATTAAATTGATGCACGTTCAATTACACTCAAGACAAAGTGATTTCATAACTGAAGGCTTTAATCGACTAGAACTTGTTCCTCAGCAGCGTCGATACAGAAAGTGAAGGCTGCTGGGACGGCACCAGTTCTTATACTCCGCCTGTCAGGGCAGAGCTACGTATCAACAGCCAATGGTAAACTTCTAGGTTTAACCAATGGTCATCAGTCTCTTAGGTACAGCAATACCTGATAATACCACATTGGGTATTCATATGCTTCACTTATTAATTTTTTTTGTGCACTCCTGCTGCTTTCTGTGGTAAACCACTGTTACACCTGTATTAGGTGATGTAAGGTAGGACCTGTACTACAGGTACGCCGGTCGTCCCTGCCTGCTGGCTCCGCCCAGTAGACGGAGAATAAATATGCGTGTCCTCCATTCAGCAGCCATTTCGCCAGCTTCTGTGGGAGGCCACACATCTTAGAGCAATAAAGCCACAGTTGTATCCAACTCTAGTCTTTGTTCAATTGATCGTGCCTCAATTTATTGCTCTAAGATTTTCTAAAAGATGGACCAAGCCAGATCACCTGCAGCTGGATCCGCAATCAAGCGACGCCAAAAAGGACTTTAATCACCGGCTAGCTTGCTTCGAGGCGTACATCAACTCAGTGACCACCCCTGTTTCGGAGGCTCAGAAGATACAGATCCTGTACTCAAGGTTGAGCTCCAACGTGTTTCCGCTGATCCAGGACGCCCCGAACTACGCCGACGTCATGGCGCTTCTCAAAGAAAACTACGCACAGAAAACGAACACGCTCTTCGCCAGGCACGTACTCGCCACTCGCTCTCAGCTCCCTGGTGAGTCCATAGAAGACTTCTGGCGGGCCCTAATGCCACTAGTCCGGTACTGTGACTGTCAGGCCGTTACGGCCCCTGAACATTCGAACCTCCTTATGCGGGACACGTTCATTACGGGGATTGGGTCGGACCTCATACGCCAAAGACTGTTGGAAGGGGCCACGCTCGATCTAGCTGAGACAAAGAAACTAGCGCTCTCTATGACGGTCGCCTCGTGCAATAGTCAGGCCTACCCCCCCAGCCGCGCGGCCCACACCTCCTATGCATTGTGGACCCCACAGACGGCCACCCCAGCGGGGGCCTTACTCAGCCAGTACGCCTGCGTCACGCGCCAGCCCGCGGAACCCGGGGTCCCCGATGTTACTTCTGCGGCCATCAGAAACACCCTCGCCAACGCTGCCCGGCCTGCGCGGCCCTTTGCAAGGCTTGCGTCAAAAAGGGCCACTTCGCCACAGTGTGCCAGGCCCGCGCAGTCGCCGCTATCGCCCACACCCCCTAGTCTACACACAATGGGCGCCGCATCTTTTCCCCCTCAGTCCACGTACGGTCCATGGGTGCTGCCATTTTGTCCAACCCCCGCAACGTGCGGTCCATGGGCGCTGCCATTTTGTCCCCCGCAGGATCTTCAGGCGCTGCCATATTTTCTCCCCCACGGGACATGGACACCAACAGCATTCCAGGACCTGGGCCCCCCATCATCCGATGCCTGCGACGACTGACCACGACTCGCCTCAGTGACGATCAACCAGTCTTGTCTGCACAACCTGGCCGCCGCATCGACCAGCGTGAAAATCAACGGCCATGTGACCTCTTGCCTGCTGGACTCCGGGAGCACTGAAAGCTTCATGCACCCAGATACGGTAAGGCGCTGCTCCCTCGCGGTACACCCCGCCAACCAAAGAATCACCCTGGCCTCCGGATCCCATTCCATCGCGATCCGGGAATACTGTACGGTCACACTCACGGTCCAGGGCGTAGAATTCAGCGGCTTCCGCCTCTACGTCCTCCCTAACCTCTGCGCTGCTCTACTACTAGGCCTGGACTTCCAATGTAACCTCCAGAGCCTAACCCTCAAATTCGGCGAGCCCTTACCACCCCTCACTGCATGCGGCCTCGCGATCCTAAAGGTCGATTCGCCTTCTCTCTTCGCAAATCTAACCCCGGATTTCAAACCAGTCGCCACCAGGAGCAGACGGTACAGCATCCAGGACAGGACCTTCATCAGGTCCAAGGTCCAGCGGCTGCTTCGGGAAGGCATCATCGAGGCCAGCAACAGCCCCTGGAGAGCCCAAGTGGTAGTCGTTAAAACTGGGGAGAAACACAGAATGGCCGTGGACGACAGCCAGACCATCAATCGGTACACGCAGCTCGACGCGTACCCCCTCCCACGCATATCTGATATCGTCAATCAGATTGCACAGTACCGGGTCTTCTCAACTGTGGACCTCAAATCCGCCTACCACCAGCTCCCCATTCGTAAATCGGACCATCCATACACTGCTTTCGAGGCGGACGGTCGTCTCTATCACTTCCTCAGGGTTCCCTTCGGCGTCACCAACGGGATCTCGGTCTTCCAAATGGAGATGGACCGAATGGTCGACCGGTACGATTTGCGGGCCTCCTTCCCGTACCTAGACAACATTACCATCTGCGGCCATGACCAGCAGGATCACAATGCCAACCTTGCCAAATTTCTCCACACCGCCACTCTCCTCAACCTCACCTACAACAAGGAGAAATGCGTGTTTAGCACGACCCACTTAGCCATACTTGGCTATGTGGTCCAGGACGGAGTTCTGGGGCCTGATCCCGACCGCATGTGCCCCCTCATGGAGCACTCCCTTCCCCACTGCCCGAAGCCCTCAAACGCTGCCTGGCGTACTTTTCATATTACGCTCAGTGGGTCCCAAACTATGCGGACAAGGCCCGCCCACTCATACAGTCCACACACTTTCCCCTGCCGGCCGTGGCACAACAGGCCTTCGCCCGTATCAGAGCCGATAGCTCCAAGACCGGGATGCACGCAGTAGACGAGACACTGCCCTTTCAAGTAGAGAGCGACGCATCGGACGTTGCCCTAGCCGCCACCCTCAATCAGGCAGGCAGACCCGTGGCATTCTTCTCCCGCACACTTCATGCCTCAGAAATTCGGCACTCATCCGTCGAAAAAGAGGCCCAAGCTACTGGTGAGGCTGTGCGGCATTGTAGCATTACCTGGCCAGCAGGAGATTCACCCTCCTCACTGACCAACGGTCGGTAGCCTTCATGTTCAATAACACACAGCGGGGCGGGACTTCCGGTTGCGGCGGGAATGAGCTAGCCGCACGTTTCGGCGGCTCCAGCTCCGACGGAACTTCAGGCTCTTTTAAGAGCCCCAACGGGGACTTTGCCGGCCGAAAAACCCGGTGTGAGGAGCGTGGGAAGGGAGTCCCCCCACCCCCGAACGGCGGAGGGAAAAACCGGCGGCGGCGGCTGCAGCCCGAAGAATCTTCAACCACAAGGTCAGAGGGAGTGGAGAACAAAATGGCGGCGGAGAAATCGCAGGCGACATGGGGGCCTGAGCAGGACGAGGTTGTGAGACGGTGCGTGGATCTGCTGAAGAAGGAGGTAATGACCCCGATGTTACAGGCAATAGAGGGGCTTAAGGAGACTTTAAAGACCCAGGAGACTGAGCTTCGCGTGGTGGAGCAGAAGGTGTCAGGTATTGAGGACGAGGTCCTGGGCCTGGCGGTTAAGACTCAGACGCACGAGGCACTTCATAAAAAGTGTGCTGACAGGATTGAGGCCCTTGAAAATGGAGCGCGAAGGAAGAACCTTAGGATACTAGGTCTCCCGGAGGGTGTGGAAGGAGTGGACTGTGGAGCGTACGCAAGTAAGATGCTGAGCTCACTGATGGGTGCTGAGGCCCCTGCCGGCCCCATGGAGGTGGAGTGGGCAAATCGGATCCCGGCGAGAAGACTAAAAGCGGGAGAACCACCGAGGACGATAATCGTGCGATTCTACTGCCTTAAGGACAGAGAAGAGGTCCTGAGATGGGCTAAAAAGGTGCGGAGTAGCAGATGGGAGAATGCTGTGGTAAGGATCTACCAGGATTGGAGTGCAGAGGTGGCGAGAAGGAGGGCGAGCTTCAACCGAGCCAAAGAGGTTTTGCACAAAAGGAAGGTGAAGTTTGGGATGCTGCAGCCGGCAAGACTATGGGTCACGTATCAGGAGAGACACTATTATTTCGAGACGGCGGAGGAAGCATGGTCCTTCATCAATGAAGAGAAACTGGACCGGAACTGAGGGACTGATGCTGCAGGGAACTGTTATTGCTGTTATTGTTATTGTTTTTGTTAATGTGATGGTGAAAGTTAATCGAGAAGTAAACAGGGAAGGGGGGGGACACTGGGGAAATGTGGGCGCCGGTGAGGGAGGAAAGGCGGGACATAGTCGGAGAATGGGGAAGGAGAGGGGGAGGGGAAAGGGAGCTGCGCCATAAGAGGCGGGTCAGGTAAAGGGATGTTCCCGCGCCAGAAAGAATAAGGCGGGAAAACAGGCGCAAGGCGGATGGAAGTTCCCTCACACCGGGGGGGGGGGGTCGAGGAGCGAGCAGGAGTAGCCGGGGTCAGTTGAAGTCAGCTGACTTACGGAAGTGATATGGGGGGTGCAATCAAGCTAGATAGGGATCTAGCGGGGCGGGGAGGGGGGAGTGGGGGGGGAAGGGGACAACTGGGTTGCTGCTGCGGAAATCCAAAAGGAAATGGCTAAAGAGTGGGTGGTCGGGGGTGGAATGCGACGCCGGGGGAGCGAGCGGGAGCGCGGAGGCGGGATATGGGACTGACCTAGAGAAGGTAATGGCTAGTCGACATGGGAGGGGTGCAGGTAGCCCCCCAGTGAGGCTGATCACGTGGAACGTGAGAGGCCTAAATGGACCGATAAAAAGGGCCCGAGCGCTTGCGCATTTGAAAGGACTAAGGGCAGACGTGGTTATGCTCCAAGAGACGCACCTAAAGGTGGCGGACCAAGTTAGGCTAAGGAAAGGATGGGTGGGACAGGTGTTCCACTCAGGACTGGACGCAAAGAACAGAGGGGTGGCCATTTTGGTGGGGAAACGGGTAGCATTTGAAGCAAAGAACATCGTAGCAGATAGTGGAGGTAGATATGTAATGGTGAGTGGTAGGCTGGAGGGAATGGAGGTCGTGTTGGTTAATGTGTATACCCCAAATTGGGACGATGCGGGGTTCATGAGACGGATGCTGGGGCGTATTCCGGACCTGGAGGCAGGAAATTTGATTTTAGGAGGGGACTTCAATACGGTGCTGGACCCGGGGCTAGATAGATCCAGCTCAAGGACTGGAAGAAGGCCGGCAGCGGCCAAGGTACTTAAGGGGTTTATGGACCAAATGGGGGAGTGGATCATGGCGATTTCTTAGACCCAGGACTAGGAAGTATTCCTTCTTCTCCCACGTCCATAAACTGTGCTCCCGGATAGATTTTTTTGTTTTAGGAAGGTCGTTGATCTCTAGGGTGGAAGAAGCTGAATACTCAGCCATAGCGGTTTCGGACCATGCCCCACATTGGGTGGACCTGGAAGTAGGAGAGGACAGGGAGCAGAGAACACTCTGGCGATTAGATGTGGGACTGATGGCGGATGAGGGAGTGTGTGCAAGAGTGAGAGGGTGTATTGAGAGATACCTGGAGGTCAATGACGATGGCGAGGTCCCTGTGGGAGTGGTCTGGGAAGCACTAAAAGCGGTGGTCAGAGGAGAGCTGATTTCTATTGGGGCCCACAAAAGGAAAACAGAGGCCAAGGAAAGGGATAGATTACTGGGGGAGATTTTAAGGGTGGACAGGAAATTTGCAGAGACCCCGGAGGAGGAGCTGTACAGGGAGAGGAGACGACTCCAGACCGAGTTTGACCTTCTGACCACCAGAAAGGCGGAGGTACTGTGGAGGAAGGCACAGGGGAGGAGGTATGAATATGGGGAAAAGGCTAGTCGCCTGTTGGCGCACCAACTGCGAAAGAGGGCAGCAGCGAGGGAGATAGGAGGAATTAGGGATGAAAGGTGAGACACTGTGCGAAGGGCAGGAAAGATAAATGAGGTGTTTAAGACCTTTTATGGGGAACTATATAGGTCTCAGCCCCCAGAGGGAGAAGAGGGGATGCGGCAGTTCCTGGACCAATTGAGGTTCCCGAAAGTGGAGGAGCAGGCGGTGGCAGGCCTGGGGGCGCCGATTGAGGTGGACGAGGTTATTAAGGGACTGGGAAGCATGCAAGCAGGGAAGGCCCCGGGGCCGGATGGGTTCCCGGTGGAATTCTACAGAAAATATGTGGACTTGTTGGCCCTGTTGTTGGCGAGGACGTTCAATGAGGCCAGGGAAGGGGGGACTCTACCCCCGACGATGTCGGAGGCGACGATATCGCTAATCTTGAAGAGGGACAAAGATCTGTTGCAGTGTGGGTCCTATAGACCTATTTCACTATTGAACGTGGACGCCAAATTGCTGGCAAAGGTGCTGGCATCGAGGAGACAGGACTGTGTCCCGGGGGTGGTGCACGAAGACCAGACAGGGTTCGTAAAAGGGAGACAATTGAATGTTAACGTGCAACGACTATTAGGGGTGATAATGATGCCCTCAGTGGAGGGGGAGGCAGAGATAGTGGCGGCAATGGACGCAGAGAAGGCATTTGATAGGGTGGAGTGGGAGTATTTATGGGAAGTGTTAAGGAGATTTGGGTTTGGGAACGGGTTTATTCGCTGGGTTAGACTACTTTATGCGGCACCAACGGCAAGCGTAGTTACAGGTCGACATAGATCAGAGTATTTCCGATTATCTAAGGGAACAAGACAGGGATGCCCGCTGTCTCCATTGTTGTTTGCATTGGCAATTGAACCTCTGGCCATGGCGTTGAGAGACTCCAGGAAATGGAGTGGGGTGACTAGAGGGGGAGAAGAACACCGAGTCTCGTTATATGCGGATGACCTACTGTTATACGTGTCGGACCCAGCGGGGGTGATGATAGAGGTTATGCGAATTTTGAGGAGGTTCGGGGAATTTTCGGGCTATAGGTTAAACATGGGGAAGAGTGAATTATATGTGATACATCCAGGGGACCAGAGTAGAGAGATAGAAGGCTTACCGCTAAGGAAAGTGGAAAGAAACTTCCGATACTTGGGGATTCAGATCGCTAGGAGCTGGGGAACCTTGCACAGACTTAATCTGACACGGCTGGTAGAACAAATGGAGGAGGACTTTAAGAGGTGGGACATGCAGCCTTTATCGCTGGCGGGCAGGGTGCAAGCAATTAAGATGATGGTCCTCCCGAGGTTCTTATTTGTATTTCAATGTCTCCCTATTTTAATCACCAGGACCTTTTTTAATAAAATAGATAGGAGCATTACGAGCTTTGTGTGGGCAGGGAAAGTTCCGAGAGTAAGGAGGGGGTTCCTTCAGCGCAGTAGGGACAGAGGAGGACTGGCACTACCGAACTTGGGAGATTATTATTGGGCCGCCAATGTGGCAATGATACGTAGATGGATGATGGAGGGTGAGGGAGCGGCGTGGAAAAGGCTGGGGAGAAGGTCCTGTAAAGGGACGAGTCTAGAGGCGCTGGTGACGGCACCGCTACCGCTCTCACCTAAAAAGTACACCACGAACCCGGTGTTGGCGGCAACACTGAACATATGGGGACAGTGGAGGCGACAGAGAGGGGTGCGGGGAGCCCTGGTGGGGTCCCCTATCAGGAACAACCATAGGTTCGCCCCAGGAAGAATGGATGGAGGATTTCAGAGCTGGTACCAGTTGGGAATTAGGAAGGTGGGAGATTTATTTATAGATGGGACTTTTGCGAACTTGGGAGCATTGGAGGAAAAGTATAAGTTACCCCGGGGAAATTTCTTGAGATATATGCAGGTGAGGGCATTTACTAGACAACAGGTGAGGGAATTTCCGTTACTCCCGACACAGGGGATACAGGACAGGGTGCTTTCAGGGGTGTGGGTCGGAGAGGGCAAGGTGTCAGAGATTTACAGAGAGATGAGGGAAGAGGGGGAGGAGTCGGTGGGAGAACTAAAGGGAAAGTGGGAAGAAGAATTAGGGGAGGAGATAGAAGAGGGCATGTGGGCTGAGGCCCTAAGCAGGGTAAACTCCTCTTCCTCATGCGCCAGGCTTAGTCTGATTCAATTTAAGGTGCTACATAGAGCACACATAACGGGGGCAAGATTGAGCAGGTTCTTTGGAGTGGAGAACAGATGTGGGAGGTGTGGCGGGAGCCCGGCAAACCACGCACATATGTTTTGGGCGTGCCTGGCACTGGAAGGATATTGGAAGGGAGTGACGGGAGTGATCTCGCAGGTGGTGAATGCCCGGGTCAAACCAAGCTGGGGGTTAGCTCTATTTGGATTTGCGGAAGAGCCGGGAGTGCAGGAGGCGAAAGAGGCCGATGTCGTGGCCTTTGCGTCCCTAGTAGCCCGGCACAGGATCCTACTTCTGTGGAAGGAGGCGAAACCCCCCGGACTGGAGGCCTGGGTAAACGATATGGCGGGGTTTATTAAACTGGAGCAGATAAAGTTTGCCCTGAGAGGATAGGCTTAAGGGTTCACCAGGCGGTGGCAGCCATTTCTCGACTACCTAGGGGAACGTTAGAGGGAAGACAGATGACCAGCAGCAGCAACCCAGGGGGGAGGGTGGGGGGGGGAGGGGGGGAGGAGGTTTAGTTGAGTATAGGTCAATAGAGTATGAGGTTTTGTTACTTGTGTATTATTATTATTATTATTGTTAAAAAGTTAAACATTTCTGTTTTGTTATTGTTATCGTTTCGCTTGTTTTGTACGTGGGAAAAATGTTGCTCAGGGAAAAAAAATTTCAATAAAATATTTTTTTTTAAAAAACACACAGCGGGGCAAGATCAAAAACGATGAAATCTTGAGGTGGAGGATCGAGCTCTCCACCTATAATTACGAGATTTTGTATCGCCCTGGCAAACTCAACGAGCCCTCAGATGCCCTATCCCGAGATACATGTGCCAGCGCACAAGTAGACCGACTCCGGACCCTGCACAACAGCCTTTGTCACCCGGGAGTCACACGGTTGTACCATTTTGTCAAGGCTCGCAATCTGTCCTACTCCGTCGAGGAAGTACGGACAATCACCAGGGACTGCCAGGTCTGTGCAGAGTGCAAGCCGCACTTCTACCGGCCGGACCATGAGCGCCTGGTGAAGGCCTCCCGCCCCTTTGAATGCCTCAGCGTGGATTTCAAAGGGACCCTCCCCTCCACTGACCGAAACATGGTCGATGAGTACTCCAGATTCCCCTTTGCCATCCCATGCCCTGATATGACGTCTGCCACCGTCATCAAAGCCCTAAACACTATTTTCGCTCTGTTCGGTTTCCCCGCCTACATCCACAGTGACAGGGGATCCTCATTCATGAGCGATTAGCTGCGTCAGTTCCTGCTCAGCAGCGGTATCGCCTCCAGCAGGACGACCAGCTGTACCCCCGGGGAAACGGGCAGGTAGAGAGGGAGAACGGGACGGTATGGAGGGCCGTCCAACTGGCCCTACTGTCCAGGAACCTCCCAGCCTCTCGCTGGCAGGAGGTCCTCCCTGATGCACTCCACGCCATTCGGTCACTGCTGTGCACCGCCACTAACAACACACCCCATGAACGTCTTTTTGCCTTCCCCAGGAAGTCCACATCCGGGGTGTCGCTCCCGACTTGGCTCGCAGCTCCAGGATCAATCCTGCTCCGTAGACACGTCCGCCTCCACAATGCGGACCCGTTGGTGGAGAGGGTGCAATTGCTCCATGCAAACCCCCAGTATGCCTACGTGGCTCACCCCGACGGCCGCCAGGATACTGTCTCCCTCAGGGACCTGGCACCAGCAGGTTCCACACACACACTCTTCCGGCCCGGCGCCACCCTCCCCTCCCCCGGCGCTCCCAGCATTAACCCCACCAGGACCATCCGTCCTTCCTCTGCCCATGCCTGAGGATGAAGAGGATTTCGGCACGCTCCCGGAGACACCGAACATCAGGCCAGCATCGACATCGCTGCCACCACTACATCGCTCCCAGCAGAACATCAAGGCAGCGAACCGGTTAAACATCTAACTGGTCCGCCGGACTTCAAAGACATTTTTGTCTGCTCAAATACTGTAAATATAGATTCATTGCTGTATATAGTTCCCCACCACCCCCGCCGGACTCAATTTTAACAGGGGGAGAATGTGGTAAGTCACTGTTACACCTGTATTAGGTGATGTAAGGTAGGACCTGTACAACAGGTTCGCCGGTAGTCCCTGCCTGCTGGCTCTGCCCAGTAGGCGGAGTATAAATATGCGTGTCCTCCATTCAGCAGCTATTTCGCCAGCTGCTGTGGGAGGCCATACATCTTAGAGCAATAAAGCCTCAGTTGTATCCAACTCTAGTCTTTGTTCAATTGATCATGCCTCACTTTCCCTTTTGTGACGATATATACATGTTGTAAGTCTTCTTTGGTGACTTGCACATCTTTGCCAAATGTTTATACTTAAAGGATGTGTTGCACTTTTCCCCTTAAGCTGGACGTGGTTTTGTGACTTGATGGGCATTTCCACAATTTGGGCACATTTTTGAAGGCATCTGACTGTGATGAGTCATGTATTGATGAAGGTGCTGATATTTCCCTGTCCGTAACCCTTACACTTGAGCTGGCTGAACAAGTTTGCATTTCAGGGTGCATTGCTGTGTAACTTCTTCAAATCTAACATGGCAGATTCAATGTGGACTGCCAAGTATTTTTTGGGGGGGGTGGATTCTGAGGTTAAATCATTATCCTCCACTAATGGATGTTCCCTAATTCATGGAATTGAAGTCTTTACAATTATTGGTCACAAATTAGTTCTTTGGTTAGTGTACCAAAGTTTTGTGTGAAAGCCAATTGTCACAATGTTGCCATGTATTATTTGCTGGGCTCACCATTTCCCAGGTATATATATCATTTGATCATCACACTTTACTTTGGCCTGAAGTATATTTCGAGAACACTTACTGCTATGCCCAACATAGATGTATCTTCTGTGAGCTGCTCGAATATTCATTGGCCTTCTGCTCTGAGACAAATGTAGAAGTAATGTTTTCTTCCAAATAATTGCTACATTCAGACTGTCCATCCCTATAGTGAGCAAGTACATCTTGGACCACACAATCTATCGCTCATGACATGGGAGCATTGCCCGGCAGTGAGAAAAACGGTTCTGGAAATGCAAAGTTAAACTTTTCTCAACCAACATTGTTCTGTGTTTTCTGGATTGCTGTCGAACTAATATTTTATCTTAGGGCAATGCAAAGATGATACACGTTTCAAATCTACAACACATTTATTGGCAATACTTTAATACAGTTCGGAAGTCATAGGAGTTTCTATACACACACACAGTGCCAGTCAGAACTCAGGTCTTTGCAATGGAAGCTTCTCTGTTTATGTAGTCCTCCATTACATAGAATTTACAGTGCAGAAGGAGGCCATTCGGCCCATCGAGTCTGCACCGGCTCTTGGAAAGAGCATCCTACCCAAGGTCAACACCTCCACCCTATCCCCATAACCCAGTAACCCCACCGAACACTAAGGGCAATTTTGGACACTAAGGGCAATTTAGCATGGCCAATCCACCTAACCCGCACATCTTTGGACTGTGGGAGGAAACCGGAGCACCCGGAGGAAACCCACGCACACACGGAGAGGATGTGCAGACTCCGCACAGACAGAGACCCAAGCCGGAATCGAACCTGGGACCCTCGAGCTGTGAAGCAATTGTGCTATCCACAATGCTACCGTGCTGCCCAGTGCCACTCACAGCAATCAAATCCAGTTACTTAGATCAGAATCAAACATAGATTTATCAAACCATTCAACACTGCAGTAGGGGTGACAACTATAAAGTCAGAGTCAAGACAAACTACCATCTTGATACTGAGGATACCATCCATTGGATTTGTACCATTACCACTAATGTTAAATGAGATCAGTTCTATCAGAACTACAAGTGAAAACTGGATATCCATGAGGTGTTTTGGACCATCAGCAGCAGCAATATTGTATTCCAGCACAATCTGAAACCTGATGGCCTGGCATCTCCCTCACTCAGCCAATACCTGTGGTAGTATGTATTGGGGGTCATGTGGGACTGGAAGCCCTAATGTCATTGGCTGACAGATCCCGGGTCCTGGTTGGCCGTTGACCTCAAGCTCTGCCCTGAAGGCGAAGTATAAGAAGCCGGTGTCTTCCCCCGCATGCCAGTTTACTATCGGGCTGCTGGGGAACAGACACGCTTAATAAAGCCTCATCGACTTCACTCTATTCGTCTCATGGAGTCTTTGTGCGCTACAATTTATTAAGCGTGCCTAAAAAGGACTATGGAGCTCAGGATCATTCCAGAATGCCTGAGGATCAGCCCCCACGCAGTGAATGCGGCAGCAGCCTTCAAACACTGGCAGACTTGCTTTGAGGCCTACCTCAGAACGGCCACCGGCCGAGTCTCAGAAGACCAAAAACTACAGGTCCTGCACTCGAGGGTGAGCACGGAGATTTTCACCCTCATTGAAGACACCGACGATTTCCAGACGGCGTTCGCAGCACTCCGAAGTCTCTACGTCCGCCCAGTTAACCAAATCTACGCTCGTTACCAGCTCGCGACGAGACGGCAAGCTCCCGGAGAATCGATGGACGAGTTCTACGCCGCGCTGATGATTTTGGGACGAGCCTGCAGCTGCCCGTCGGTGAACGCAAACGAACACACGGACATGTTAATGCGCAACGCTTTTGTGGCAGGTATTCAATCCTCCCAAATCCGCCAAAGACTTCTAGAAAAAGAGTCGCTAGGACTCTCAGAGGCACGGGCCCTAGCAGCCTCCCTAGACGTGGCCGCGCATAATACCCGCACCTACGACCCCGACCGCGCGGCAGCCCATTGGGCCCCGTACATACCCGTCGCGGCAAACCCCCTACCCCCCCTCCCGGACGCCCCGCAGGTGCAGCCGCTCTGGGTCCCGACCACCGCGGCCCCGGGAGAACTGGGAGCCCTGCACGCCGCCTATGCTCCCCAACCCCCCTTCCCGCAGCCCACGTATGACCCGCCGCCGGCGCTACCGCTTTGGGTCCCGGCCAACACTCCCCACGGAGAGGAGGGGGTTTTTCGCGTCCCTAACGCCACCCTAACCCCTGTCCCGCGCCCCACGCCTGACCCGCCGGCGCCACCTACTTGGACCCTGACCACCGCTGTCCCCGGCGAGGGAGCTCTGCACGGTCCCAGCGCTCGCGGCCCCACGCCTGACCCGCCGGCGCCGCCGACCTGGGCCCCGACCACCGCTGTCCCCGGCAAGGGAGCTCTGCACGGTCCCAGCGCTCGCGGCCCCACGCCCGACCCGCCGGCGCCACCTACCTGGACCCCGACCACCACTGTCCCCGGCGAGGGAGCTCTGCACGGTCCCAGCGCTCGCGGCCCCACGCCTGACCCGCCGCGCCGCCGACTTGGGCCCCGACCACCGCTGTCCCCGGTGAGGGAGCTCCTCGCGGTCCTAGCACTCAGGGTCCAAAAGCTCGCGGTGAGGGAGCTCCGCGCGGTCCTAGCGCTCGCGGTCCTAGCGCTCGCAGTGAGGGAGCTCCGCACGGTCCTAGCGCTCGCAGTCCTAGCGCTCCCCAGACCCCCCAGCACACCATGTGCGACCCGCAGACGCTGCCATTTTGGGTCCCGGCCACCACGAGGGGAGGAAGGGCGCCGCCATCTTGGACCACCCCAGACCTGTACGACGCATGGGGGCGGCCATTTTGTCCACCCCCGCCGCCATCTTGTGACCCCCAGCCACGTGCGATGTATGGGGGCGGCCATTTTGTCCATCCCCGATGCCATCTTGGACGGCAACAACGGACCCCACCCCACTACTACAACCACGGCTCGCTTCGGTTACGCTCGATCAGGCTCGGCCCCGGACACTCCAGACGACGACGACAACGGTCCTAATTAACGGCCACGAGACGCCGTGCCTAGTCGACTCCGAGAGCACGGAAAGCTTTATACACCCCGACACGGTAAGACGCTGTTCCTTGACCACCTATCCCAGCGCACAAAAGATTTGCCTAGCTGCAGGATCCCACTCCGTACAGATCCAGGGATTCTGCATAGTTACCCTAACGGTGCAGGGGAGGGAGTTCAAAAACTACAAACTTAACGTCCTTCCCCAACTCTGTGCCCCCACCTTGCTGGGATTAGATTTCCAATGTAATCTACAGAGCCTTACGTTTAAATTCGGCGGCCCCATACCCCCACTCACTATCTACGGCCTCGCTACCCTCAAGGTGCAACCCCCGTCCTTGTTTGCGAACCTCACCCCGGATTGCAAACCCGTCGCCACGAGGAGCAGACGGTACAGCGCCCAGGACCGGACCTTCATTCGGTCCGAAGTCCAGCGGCTACTAAAGGAGGGCATAATCCAGGCCAGCAATAGTCCCTGGAGAGCGCAGGTGGTAGTAGTGAAGACAGGGGAGAAACAAAGGATGGTCATTGACTATAGCCAGACCATCAACAGGTACACACAACTAGACGCGTACCCTCTCCCCCGCATATCCGACATGGTCAATCGGATTGCCCAGTATAAAGTCTTCTCCACCGTGGACCTCAAGTCCGCCTACCATCAGCTCCCCATCCGCCCAAGTGACCGCAAGTACACAGCATTCGAGGCAGACGGGCGATTATACCATTTCCTACGGGTCCCTTTTGGCGTCACAAACGGGGTCTCGGTCTTCCAACGGGAGATGGACCGGATGGTTGATCAACATGGGTTACGGGCCACGTTCCCGTGTCTCGACAATGTAACCATCTGCGGCCACGATCAGCAGGACCACGACGCCAACCTCCAAAAATTCCTCCAGACCGCCAAAGCCTTGAACCTCACGTACAACGAGGACAAGTGCGTTTTTAGTACCGACCGGCTAGCCATTCTGGGCTACATAGTACGCAATGGAATAATAGGCCCCGACCCCGAACGTATGCGCGCACTCATGGAATTTCCCCTCCCGCACTGCCCAAAAGCCCTGAAACGCTGCCTGGGGTTCTTTTCGTACTACGCCCAGTGGGTCCCCCAGTACGCAGACAAGGCCCGCCCCCTAATACAGACCACGACCTTCCCTCTGTCGACAGAGGCTTGCCAGGCCTTCAGCCGCATCAAAGTGGACATCGCAAAGGCCACGATGCGCGCCATCGACAAGTCCCTCCCCTTCCAGGTCGAGAGCGACGCCTCCGACGTAGCTCTAGCGGCCACCCTTAACCAAGCGGGCAGACCCGTGGCCTTTTTCTCCCGAACCCTCCACGCTTCAGAAATCCGCCACTCCTCAGTGGAAAAGGAAGCCCAAGCCATAGTGGAAGCTGTGCGACATTGGAGGCATTACCTGGCCGGCAGGAGATTCACTCTCCTCACTGACCAACGGTCGGTAGCTTTCATGTTCGATAATGCACAGCGGGGCAAAATTAAAAATGACAAGATCTTAAGGTGGAGGATCGAGCTCTCCACCTTCAACTATGAGATCTTGTACCAGCCCGGAAAGCTGAACGAGCCGTCCGATGCCCTATCCCGCGGCACATGTGCCAACGCACAAATTGACCGCCTCCAAACCCTCCACGAGGACCTCTGCCATCCGGGGGTCACATGGTTTTACCACTTCATCAAGTCCCGCAATCTCCCATACTCTTTAGAAGAGGTCCGTACAGTCACAAGGGACTGCCACATCTGCGCGGAATGCAAGCCGCATTTTTTCAGGCCAGATGGAGCGCACCTGATTAAGGCTTCCCGCCCCTTTGAACGCCTCAGTCTCGATTTCAAAGGGCCCCTCCCCTCCACCGACCGCAACGCATATTTTCTTAATGTAGTGGACGAATACTCCCGCTTCCCTGCTCCGACATGACCGCAGCCACAGTCATTAAAGCCCTGAACAGCATCTTCACACTGTTCGGTTACCCCGCATACGTCCACGGCGACAGGGGTCCTCTTTCATGAGTGACGAGTTGCGCCAGTTCCTGCTCAGCAAGGGCATAGCCTCAAGCAGGACGACCAGCTACAACCCCCGGGGGAACGGGCAAGTAGAAAGGGAGAACGGCACGGTCTGGAAGGCCGTCCTACTGGCCCTACGGTCCAGGGATCTCCCAGTTTCACGGTGGCAGGAGGTCCTCCCGGACGCTCTCCATTCCATCCGGTCGTTATTATGTACAAGCACTAATCAAACGCCGCACGAGCGTCTCCTTGTCTTCCCTAGGAGGTCCTCCTCTGGAACGTCGCTGCCGACCTGGCTGGCGGCCCCAGGACCCATCCTGCTCCGAAAGCATGTGCGGGCACATAAGGCGGACCCGTTGGTCGAAAGGGTTCACCTCCTCCACGCAAACCCCCAGTACACCTACGTGGAGTACCCCGACGGCCGACAGGACACGGTCTTCCTGCGGGATCTGGCGCCCGGCGGCACCACGCACACCCCCCCGACACCATCAACCCAACCGCCCCCCTTCCTGCCACCGCCGCACCCCGCGACCGCCCCCTTCCCAGGAGGATCAGTCCCCCTCCCCTTTGCACCGACAGCTGAAACCGTGCGGCTCCCGGAGGCGACAACACTGGTACAAGCACCACCACCACCGCCGGGGCCGAGGCGATCGACACGGACGACCAGACCGCCCGACCGACTCGTGGCGTCGATGTAAAACAAAGATGGACTGTTCAATGAACATTTTGTTTTTCCTGTACCCTCTGTAAATAGTTGTAACAGGACGAAACTGTCCAATACTGTACTACCATGTAACTGTTCTATCCTCCCAGGACCAGCCCTGTAAACCCGTACCACCATACGAAGCATCACCCCGCCGGGTTCATTTTTGACAAGGGGTGAATGTGGTAGTATGTATTGGGGGTCATGTGGGACTGGAAGCCCTAATGTCATTGGCTGACAGATCCCGGGTCCTGGTTGGCCGTTGACCTCAACCTCCGCCCTGAAGGCGAAGTATAAGAAGCCGGTGTCTTCCCCCGCAGGCCAGTTTACTATCGGGCTGCTGGGGAACAGACACGCTTAATAAAGCCTCATCGACTTCACTCTATTCGTCTCATGGAGTCTTTGTGCGCTACAATACCATCCAGTCATAAGACCAAGCTTGGTTTGATAAGCAGTTCAGTAGGAACATACCAGACATAATTAAAAATAAGGTGCCAACCTAGTGGAGTTATAACACAGAACTACTTACATGAGAAACAGTGAATGTAGCATTCTATAAACAGAGGTGTGTGATCCCATAATCAGCAGATCCTAGTTGCCCCATCCCTTCATGAATGGTGGTGAACAATTAAACAACTAGCAGGAGGAGGAGGCTTGACAAATATCCCCATGATCTGGGAGCCCTGCATATCAGAGCAAAATACAATATTGGGAGGGTGATGTTGCCCGACGCCTCTCCTCCCATATCTCACCATGATGTTTGGGAATGTCAGAAGTGAAAACTGAATTATCAGGAATATTTCTAATGTTTCCAAGTAAATATGAAGAAGCTACAGCTTCCCCTTGTGACATTTTAACGATTTGCAAACCTTTTGAAGAAATTTGAGCTGCATCATCTCCTTCTGATTAAGGAGAAGGAAGTGTGCAAGAAATTTGAAACCTGGAGCTCAGCAATACTCTCGCAAGACAGATAAAACGTTTGCGTGACAAAAACTCAGAAAATAGTCAACTGCAAAAACAATATTGAAAACATTGAGTGACATTGCTTAACCCTTGTGAGCAGAGCCCATTAGAAATATCCTACCAAAACACAAATGTTGTTTTGATTTCAACCTCTCCGGAATTATAATAATTTCATTAAAATAGCACGGCATGTCCTTGGACATATAAGGGAACTACAAAAAGCAGTTTCACAGCTCTGATAATGTGGTGATTGACACTGCGCCCCTGTTTTTAAGAAAATAAAAGATAACACGAGGCCAGAAAGCCAGTTGGCTCGCCAAGCCCATTCTTTCTGGAGCCCAAACGCTGCAATGCCCTTTCATGGGCTCTCTGTTGCTGGTTTGATCTCCTGAGGGAGCAAAGCAATCACAGTTCAAACCTGCAGATATTCGAATTTCTGATTATTGTTCTAATCTTACATCTTACAACATTCAATCAAGGTCAGTTATATTCAACAAAAGGCATCCTTGAGTTCCAGAAGCACACAAATGATTGTGCTCGGCACAGCATTTGATTTATGTTTCTGCAACTAACTTCCAATATCATATTAACCAGATATTTGTGCAGCTCTTTTGATTTTGTACTTGCGTCTTCCAATTCTGCGATCACAATCCAAGGTAAATAGCTTGCTTTCATCTGCATCGTCCATGCCTCTCATCAAGTTAAAAACCTGGATTATGTCCCATCTCAATTCTCCTCTCTCCAATGAAAACAAACCCAGCCCCAAAAATCTCTAAAACCTCAAGGCACGGTACCACCCTTGTTACGCTTCCCCAACGCTGTGTAGAGCACCGGTGGCCTTTTGAAGGTGGAATTTCCAAAGCTTACTCTCATTATTTTAACTTATTTTATTTTATGCCTGTTACAATAACTGATTTCAATCTCAAATGTACTTCGATGTATCTCAGTCTTGTTGATCCAGTTTCACATTAACTCGATACCGGCATGGATTAGACCTCCAGTTGTCATTCACATTCTTTAAATTGCATATTTAATTTTTCGCAAACTTTAATGCTCAAAAACTGAAAGCTGGAAGTGCTGATGGGGAAAAAAAATGCACCCTTTCTTTCTTCAACACCATTATCCAGCTCTTTCAGTTGCTAAAGTACAGCTCGATTAAACCCTCTTCTGTATTTTACTCCCTCTGCCGTACTACAACTATATATTTGGGTCCAAATTCTACAAATTGTACAAAGTACTGCCATACCACTAATCCAGGATAAGATGGGTAATTTATAGCCATCCATAGTGAACACAGTTGAGACCTCTGAAAATTATTTCATATTTTCATTTCAAAGCACCGTGAAACCATACTGTTTCATGGGAATAAAATGTGTCTGTGAGACTTTAAGCATGCCTTTCCTTTTGTGTTGAAATTGATTTAATTCATATTTAACATCAATTTAACCTTTTGGGGAACTAAAAAGGGTCAGAAAATCAGCAAGTTGTGATCCCGGTGCAAGTACATCTTACAAAATGGTTTTAAACTCAGCCAAAGTACGGTAGCCAAAGAGATTCTGTCACTGTTATTCTGACAAAGACAGATGACTCAAGAGAGACTACATCAAAGTGTGACCAATAAACCATCACATCGCAATTTGTTTGGCAGTTCCTCCAGGCTAGCTTTCCTTTCGCAGACTAGTTCTTCCAAACTTTGGAAGAGCAAAAGATTAAGCTACCTATAAACATCATTTTTTGTAATTACCCCAGGAGGCGTGGAATGAAAGGCCAAACTGGTTTATTTTAAACTGAAAATATCACCGCTACTGTGGCTCACAAAACAAACGTCCCAGCCCAGGATTATCTGGAATTCCCTGTCCGAGTTTGGGAGCAACATTTAACGGTCCCGCTAATGGGCCCAGCTGGGTGTGTTTCCGCCCACTCGCCACGGGAACACCTATTCCACGAAGCCCGTGGGGAAAACAATCAACGCTTCCCAGTTCACCTCGTGAGGGTTATCACAACTTTGCTGTGCGTAGCAACACATTAATGAGTTCACAGTGACATTTCGCTCCAAGTGATACCTTACCCCATGCTGCTGTAGCATTTGCTGTTTGATCAGCAAAGTTAATTTGACACAAAAATGGAAACAGACTTCTTTGTTATTAAAGTTGACATTAAGTTTTCTTTGGGCTGCAGTGCGAAAATCTTGTATATTGTTTTAATTTTCACCTCCTAATTCTCAATAGACCTACTTGCCAAGAAACACATGTGAGGTTTGTGAAGTTCTATCCACTGAAGTACTGAGTCATATCAAGCTCGACTGCTGCCCTGAATCAAGCTGATCTGTGGAGGGAGGGAGTGCAGTTTTTGTCTTCATTATATTTTGATGCCACATGCATACAAAATCATAACTGCCGTGCAACAATTTGCCCCTGTTTTCTTTCATCTCGGGTATATCTGTTATCTGTTATTCAGTTTATAAATTAGTTGAATTATGTATTTAAAGATCATCTCCCTCAGTAATTTAACTTCCAGAACTGGATGGTGAATAGGAGGCAGGTTAGGTGACAGCTTCATAGCTCACGTCTGAAATGACGCACTTCTAATTGTTATCTTGACATTTGTTTTCAAACCCAGCAGTGTGAAAGGTGACCATTGCCTCCTGCAGAACAAACATGATGCGATGATCAAAAAGCTCTCATGACTTGCTTGCTGTTGACTGAAGCTGTGCCAGTCCTGCAAGAAGTTCAGAACTGTTAACTGTTTGAAATCGATGTCAAAACAATAACATGAAGTCTCTATCTATCCATGCACTTAGCTGCCACCGTGCTAACTATTGAAATAATAATACATTGCTGAAGGGCTTGATGCACTTGTCTTGTTCATGTCATAGATTTATAGAGTTTTACAGCACAAATGAGGCCCATCGTGTCTGCACTGGTCATCAAGCAGCTATCTATTCTAATCCAGCATTTGGTCCATAGCCTTGGATGCTATGGCATTTCAAGTGTTTATCTAAATGTGTCTTAAATGTTTTGAATGTTCCTGGCTCTTACCATTCTTTCAGCCAGTGAGTTCCAGATTCTTATTGAGTTTAAAAGGTTTTTCATCAAATCCCCTCTAAATCCCCTGATTCTTAGATCTATGCCCCCTGGTTTTGACTCCTTTCTATCTATCCTTTCTATGTCCCTTCTAATTTTATACACATCATCCAGGTCCCCTCAGCCTTCTCTGCTATTTAAGGAAAACAACCCCATCTTAACTAGCCTCTCTCCATAGCTGAAACGCTCCAGCCCAGGCAACATTCTGGTGAATCTCCTCTGCACCCTCTCTCATGCAATCTCATCCTTTCTATAATGTGACGACCAGAGCTGCACACAGTATTCCAACAGTGACCGAAGGAGTGTTTTATACAGTTCCACTATAACCTCCGTGCTCTTATATTCTATACCTTGCCTAATAAAATCAAGTATCCCATATGCCTTCTTAACCACCTTATCGACTTGTCCTGCTGCCTTCAGAGATCTACGGGTATGCACCTCAAGGTTCCTCTGATCCTCTTTAATTCCTAGCATCTTACTGGTCATTTTGTGGTCCCTTGCCCTGTTAGTCAACACAAAATAATAATAATAATCTTTATTATTGTCACAAGTAGGCTTACAAGAACACTGCAATGAAGTTACTGTGAAAATTCCCCAGTCGTCATACTCCGGCGCCTGTGCGGGTACATAGAGGGAGAATTCAGAATGTCCAATTCACCTAACAAGCACGTTGGCGCTGTGAAGTGCATCACCTCCATTTCCACTGTTCTGCCCATCTGACCTATATCATCTATATCTGGACCTATATCTGACCTCTGTCTATATCATCCTGGAAAGTGAGGCTTTCCTCCTTGCTATTTATCAAACCACCCATTTTCATGTCATCTGCAAACTTATTGGACATACCCCCCACATTCATGTCATGTACAATCAGCAAGGGGCCCTGCGCTGATCTCTGTAGTACACCACTGGAAATAGTCTTCAACCATCACCCTCTGCCTTCTGTCACAAAGCCAATTTTGGATTAAATATGTTAATGCGATACTCTCATTTCCCAGACAACCAAATGGGAACAATTAATACTACAGCCATTTAGACAAAGGCTGAAAGATTCAATTCAGAAGCAAAATCCTGCAGCTGCTGAAGTTCTGAAATAAAAACAGAAGATGCTGGAGATACTCATCAGGTTTGGCAGCAGATGTGGATAGAGAATGTTGCAAGCCGATGAGCTTTACTGGATTCAATCCAGTTTTGTTGATAGTTCTCAAAGGAAAAAACTCACATTTCACTACTTGGCGTTCACGGTAGCATTCTTTCACTGAAACAGAAGGTGGTGGGATTGATCCTCACTCCTGACGCCAGCAAAGGGAAACCAGAATCTCGGGCTGGATTCTCCGGTTGCTGACGCCGAAATCGCGTTTGCCGACCGGCTGGAGAATCCAAATTTACGACAGAATCGGGGGTGGGGGCGCGCTTTTGCAATGCTGAGCCCCCTCAAAAGCGACGCACTCGGAGAGTACGCCGCGCCACATATCGACGGCCTCAGGACATTGTCTGATGCCCGTCCCCAATGCTTTGCCCCTGAGCAGCCGAGTTCCCGATGGCGTGGGTCTCTCATGGTCTCACCTGTCTGGAACTCGACTTGGCGGCGGCGGACTCAGACCAGCGCCGCCACCATCGGCGGCGGGTCAATTCCTGGGCAGGGGGACATTATTTGGGGCTGGGGGCACTGTGGGGGATGGTCTGGGGCACGCGAGCCGGCCAAAGGGGGGGACTATTTCGCAGGCTGGGTCCACGAGCGACCTCCACATGAAGCACGGCTTGGCTGCTGCAGGCCGCTGCTGTGCGCATGCACGACCATGGACCCAGCAATTATCCAGAGTATATCGGCAGCTAGAGCCGGGTGCCCTATGCTGCCGTCTTGCTAGCTCCCAGCAAAATGGGGAATCGGTGGCCATTTTGCATCAGTTTTCCCGGCGTAAAACAATCCTATGCCAGTGTGGGGACACAGTCCCAGAATTGGAGAATCCAGCCCGTGGTCTCCAAATACTGGCTTGGCAGCTGGCACCTGCATCCAGGTGGGAAGAACATTGGTTGAAGGGCAGTAATTCCACTTTGGGTTAGTGTTGTGCCCCAGTCTAGACGCCCCAGAGAATTCTAAATACTATATTGACCCACAACGCAGGCACATGTCATCCTCCCTCTGCTCCCCACACCCCTATTCTAAAAGGCAGACAGGGCTCTTTGGCCTGAGTTACCTCTTCCACTAGAGAAGATACTCCAACTATAAAAACTGTGAGGAAGACAATGTAAAACCACGTCACTTCCGCAGTAAGTAACTCAAGAGATCCATGAGTGAGACTTGAGCTTGGGCCTAGCACTATGGTAGAGCACAATCATCGAACTTTCCCAATCAATGAAATGAGACCATTCAGCCGATCCTGTCTGCACTGGTCAACAAGGGACTCTCGAGCCCAATCCCACTTTCCAGCACTCTTTCTGTAGCCTTGTAGGTTAAGGCATTTCAATTGCGTGCCCAAGCACTTTATAAAAATTACGAGAATTTCTATCTCCATCACACTTTCAGATTGAGTTCCAGATCCCCACCACCCTTCAGATGGAAATAATTTCCCCTTGAATCCGTTAATCTATGCCCCTCCATTGGTCATGTACCCCTCAATGAAGGGGAATAGGTCCTAGCCATCAACTCTATTTAGTCCCTTCAATTTTAGGCACTTGATTAGGCCTCACTTCAGCTACATCTGTTCCAAATAAAAGAGCACTAGTCTATCCAATTTCTGTTTATTACTAAAATTCTCCAGCCCTGGCAACATCCTTGTAAATCTGCTCTGCACCTTCTCTAGTGTAATCACATCTTTCCAATTCTGCATAAAACCAGAAGAGATGGGAAAATACAAATACAAATAGCATCCAGTGTCTACAATTGTGGATACTAAAATATAAGTTAATTAATCCTACGTTGGATGCAGATAAAATTCAAAGCTTTTAGTCATTTAGCTCGCCAATTATAGCCAGTGCATCTCCACCTCTCCCCCACCCCCCCCCCCCCTCCCCTCCCCCAACCTCATTCCTCTGGAGTCCCCATAAGTTCTATCCTTGGTCCCCTCCACGTTCTCATCGATCTATTTCCCCTTAATAACATCATCTGAGCAGACAGCATCAAGTTTCACATGGACACTGCCGGCATTTAATTCTCCACCACTTCTCTCAATCCCTCCCTTGTCATTTTGCTGTCTTCCTACTTGCCTGACATTCAATCCTGAATTAGGTGTAATCTCCTTCCGTTAAACATTGAGAAGAATACTGGTGTGATTGAACGGAAATAAAACCGAGTCCCATGTTGGGCGCATTGAGCCAGGATTTTCCCAGTGCTGACAGCGCCGGGAACAAACCCGCTATGAAATGGGACTCTGCTTCACTTCTGAGCCTGGCCGATGAATGCCCCGCCAAGTCCCCATTTCGTCCAATTTCCTGCACTAACGGGATTTGCTTGCCAGTTCAGGAAGAGATCAGGACGCCATTTTTAAAATAGCACCCCGATCAATGAACCCCCCACCACCACAGACACCAGGCCCTCCAATCCCCCAACTTACCAAAGAGGGGGTCCCCAAGCACCCCGCACACCAACCCATAAGGGCAGGGCACCCCCAGGCCCAATCCCTGTTGTGGGCAAAATGCCACTTGGGCACCTTGGCACTGCTGGCTTGGCCTGCACCTTGGCAGTGTCCCTGCTAGCCTGGCATTGCCACCTGGGCACCTTGGCCATGTCAGGGTGGCACACAGGTTGCACTGCCAGGGTGCCCAGGTGGCATTGGGGCACCCTGTCCAGAGCCCAACTACCCAAGTGCCCATGATCGCCTGGGAGCACCCCCCCTCCCAGGAGAGCCCCCCTCGCCCCCCCAAGTGCAGGTATGCCTGGTCCACATTGGTGTAAACCAGTGCTAACCGGCATTTGCTCAGGGTCTCCAAGGCACGGCGTCAGATCCCGCACCTTGGGTAAATCTGGTGCGGAAATATTTAAGTGAGCCTGACTGCACACTTGAATATGCAAATCTAATTGTGATGCCTCGCGAGATCCCATTAAATCTCACGCGGCGTAACAAGGCCGCTAAATCTCACGAGAGGCTTCACGCAAGGTTTAATTGCCTCATTGCGTCCAGAGTCGGGCACGACGAAGCCAGTAAATCGTGGCCATTATTTTTTTACTCTGACCAAGGAACAACACTAAACAGCAATTTTAAACATCTCCCTGGACATGTTCTGATGTTAATGTCAATTGTTTGCAACCTTGGTATCCTGTTTAGGGCCACACAGTGCCTCCTCTTAATAAGAGGATCAGGGGTTATGGGGAGAAAGCAGGAGACTAGGGATGAGAAAATATCAGCCATGATTGAATAGTGTTGCTCGTTTTAGCCTAAGTTTAATTACTCTTGTTCTGTCACCTTTGCTCTTGAGTCACCAGGTATCTTTCTGATACCGCCATGTGGTTCAAGTCTGAGTAATGATCAATAATCCAACACACCGTTTAGTAAGAGTTAAATCAACGCACATTTATTATATACAGCAATCAATACTTATACATTAATTCTACTTCTAAGCTACATCCTACAACTAACAGGCCAATACTTAACTTTGGAAATGGCCCACCAGGTCAGTGAAACGAATGGCCTTTCGTATGGGTTCTGAGCCTGTGGGATTCAAAGCTGACACAGGTCGATAGTCAGGAGTGTCTATCTCATAGCGAGCGTTGGAGTAAGACTTACTGTTTTTTTCGGCTGTTGTAGAAGGTCAGCAGAAGGGTCTCGAAGGGTGCGGAGAGGAGAAGAAGGGTGCAGCCGGGAGAAGAAGGGTCGATTTGAACTTGGCCCCTATTCTTATAGTCCCCAGGGGCTTCCCGCCTCTCGGGGCGGACCTTGTACCTGGTTCCAAGTGATTGGACTTGGTCCCAATCACTTGGTTCGATATTCTCCAATGCTGGAGAGATTCCTTGATCGAGGGGTGGTCATCCACCTCTCTTTGTGTAAGCTCCTGCTGGCGCCGAAAGGTCTGGGCTGGCTTTGTGTTTCTAATTTGTAGCATATTGTTCCCGGGATTGCTACTTGCTAGGCAGATGGTTGGTGTGTTGTTGTGTTGATGGCTGCAGGTATCGTTTCTGTCTGGCCTCCCCAGAGGCGAATACACAGTTTTACCTGCAGCTGTCTGTTTGAGTCCTGTTGGCTGATTTTCCCATCAGCCTCTTCCGTTCGCCATTTTAAATCGGGGTTTGGCCATTCTAATCGGGAGTTAGCCATTTTAAGTGGCTACAGCCCTCCTTGTGATCCTAACGCGAACCCTCGATCCGCACGGTATCATTGTGGATAGCGCGGTTGCTTTGCAGCTCCAGGGTCACAGGTTCGATTCCGGCTTGGGTCACTGTCTGTGCGGAGTCTGCGCGTCCTCCCCGTGTGTGCGTGGGTTTCCTCCGGGTGCTCCGGTGTCCTCCCACAGTCCAAAGATGTGCAGGTTAGGTGGATTTGCCATGATAAATTGCCCATAGTGTCCAAAATTTGCCTTAGTGTTGGGTTTGGTTACTGGATTATGGGGATAGGGTGGAGGTGTTGACCTTGGGTGGGGTGCTCTTTCCAAGAGCCGGTGCAGACTCGATGGGCCGAATGGCCTCCTTCTGCACTGTAAATTCTATGATTCTATGATTGTTACTTTCCATTCCCTGACTGGGGGACACACCTCCTACATGGCCTCTGCACTGACCATAGCTATGCACAAAAAATTTTAACTAACAATTTTAAGGGCGCTATGTCAGACAGGGACATGCATTACAAAACAACAAACTTGGAACCTCTAACTTATCCTTAGTATACTACACTCGCTAAACATTCCATTATCCTACCTTCCTCAAACATACAACAAAATCACAGCATTTCATACAATCTTTCCTGGCTTGGCAGTCAAGCTCAGGATCATACAATTTTCGCTCATGAAAAGGTTTTTTTTACATCTCTTTATTTACAACAATAAACGCAAGTGAATGCACTTTATTATTTTATTATAGATCGCAGCGGTCGGGGGTCTGGTCAGAACCGAACATAGGGGATCTGATCCTATATACCGGGGTTCGAGCGCGGTAGGCTCTCCTTCTCCATTTACATAGGTGCATAGTCTGCACTACACAGCAGAGTATCGCCAACGCTAACAGTGTTTCGATCACATAGGACAGGGAGTACCAGGTTATGAACCTGGCACACCAGGATGATGCAGTGTCGCTGGTGACTGGGCTCTGGGTACTGCGGGGCAGTGAAACATTAATGGCTGGGGGGTTTGAAGTCATGGGGTTCGCGGTCACGCGCAACCAAATGTCCATATATAGAATGTTGATCATGATGAAGGAAGTCCTCATGGCTGTTCTCTTTCCTTCTCTTTCTTTATTTTCTCCGGTCCTGGAGCTTCTGGAGTTCTGTAGAAACAAGCATAGTATCTGTAACTATCTTTGTTTAATATCTGGTATGCTAGTGTGTCTGTCCTTTGGTGCCAATTATTCCCTTATAATTGGTCACTATGTGTGACTCCCTTATTTTTTTTCAAAACAAATGTTAGGACACGGCACACTTCCCAATCATGAACCAGTGCTGAGTTACCATCCAAATGTTCCAGGATGTAAATAGCAGATGGCGGCAACCTAAAGGTTACCTAAACAAACAAAAACTTTTTGAAATGAAAAATGTCAAAACGAGGTGCGTATGGGCCGCGACGGGTAAGAGATGGATGGAGTCCCCGGATAGGATGGCTACCAATGCCGTATCTCTCCTACCCGAGCGTAGTTGACCAGCAGGGGGGTCCCCAGGCAGGGCGGGTCTCACACCGTTTCTCCACTGCCTGAGCAACCGACAAGAACGGGCAAAAATGTAGTCATCGTGGTGGGGCTGCCGTAGTGGTTCTATCCTTCGAACCAGAAGGGCAGTTATGATCGGGCGTCTGATACCCGAACAAGTATCAGCTGAAAAGCTCGTTCCTCTGAACGAGCGTGTGGTCTCTTGACCAGTTTCTGCAGAAAAGCTAGTTCCGCTGAACAAGTGTGTGGAAAAATTCTCCTGTCGGACATACAACATTGAACAAACTTACAAACAATATAAAACATTCTGCAGGTTCCATCAGAAAGGACAACACTTCTCCCAAGCAGTTCCTTTTTAAAACGCAAAGAGTGGTGAGGCCGTGGAATGCCCTACCTGCAACAGTAGTGAACTCACCAACATTGAAGGCATTTAAAAGTTTATTGGATAAGCATATGGATGATAATGGCATAGTGTAGGTTAGATGGCTTTTGTTTCGGTGCAACATTGTGGGCCGAAGGGCCTGTACTGCGCTGTATCGTTCTATGTTCTATGTTCTAAAACATCATCTGGACACCTCAGTTCTCGGTTGCGAACAGGGTCGCAAAGGGGTTGGCGGTTTGGGAGCCAGACCCAAGGTCGTCCTCTTCTCCCGGGTGCCAAACTCTGGAGTGGATTAGGGCTGAAAGGGCTGCATGGTGTGAGTTGGGGTCGCTCTCGTCGTTGCGGACAAGTCTGTAGGAGTTGTCGCGGTGCCAATAATTGGTGTCTAGTTGTGTGGGGACAAAATCCGGGTCGTCAGTGTTGTTCGGTGGTCGGTGGTGGGGTTTGTTCAGGAAAGTGACCAGGAAGGGATCACTTGGATCGTAGTCGGAGTGGCTGGGTGTGGGTCCGGTTGCATGGGGCTAGTAGGGAGGCGTGCTGTGGCTATCGTCCGAGTCACAGTCGCTGTCTCTGCTGCTGCAGTCTGTGGGCGTTCCGGGGCGGAGTGTATATTTTGAGGGTGGAGTTGAGGTCGAGTCCGTGGCTGGGCTGGACGTGGTGGTGGTTGGTAGGGTTACGTTGGCTGTGGGCGGGGTGTGGTGTGCTGCGTCAAGCATGACGTGGTGTGCGTGGTTCGACTGTGTTCCATAAGCCTTTAACTGGTTTATATGAAACCACGCAGTCTTACCATTGGGGTACTTTATTTTGTAAACGGATGGGCTTACTTTGTCCGCAATGGAATACGGACCCAAGTATTTAGGTGACAGGAATGTGCTGGGGTTATATACAGAAAGCATCACTTGCTGTCCGATATCATACTCAGTCGCATGCACTGTCTTGTCGAAACAAGCCTTGCTCTGTTTCTTTTTGGTGCCCAATTTTACCGCGGCTGCTAACTGAGCCATTTTAACATTTGCAACTAGTTGCTCCACGGCTTTCTCGTGTGTGAGGGCCGCTACTTCGGGGCTGGTCAGGTCCAAACCTAACAAGTATTCTGTGCCTTTCATGGGGCGTCCGGTCATGAGAGTGTGTGGGGTGTAACCTGTGGAAGTAGAAATCGTGTTACGCAAAAACATCAGCGCAAAAGGGAGGACTGAGTCCCAAGTGGTGTTGTTCTGCTGGACCATTTTTCTGAGGGTGGGTTTTAGGGTCCGATTCATGCGCTCCACGATACCACTCGACTGTGGGTGGTATGCTATGTGGAATTTTTGGGTGATGCCAAATATCGTGAGGACGTTCTGCATGCCACGTCCCGTAAAATGGGCGCTTTGGTCAGATTCAATGCTGCGGGGGAGTCCCCATCTTGTAAAGATGTGGTGGGTTAGAATCTTGGCTGTGGTTTTTGCAGTGTTTGTGCGGGCTGGAAATGCTTCCACCCATTTTGTAAATGTGTCTATGACCACAAGTACGTATTTATAGCCATTCCTGCAAGGGGGCAATGGACCTATAAAATCAATCTGGAGGTTAGTCCATGGGCCATTAACGGGTCGGGTGTGGCTGAGTTGGGCCTTTTTGGCATTTCTGTCGGGGGTATTCTGCGCACAGATAAGACAATTTTCTATGTAATGGCTTACATCTTCCTTCAAATTTGGCCACCAACAAAGCTGTTTGAGGTGGGCTGTAGTGGGATCGATTCCCTGATGTCCATGACCATCATGGAACAAACAAATCAATTGGTTCCTGTCCTCTTCAGGAACCACATAAAGGGTATCCTTTAACACCACACCGTCATGTGTGGTCAGTGTATTTCTAAACCTCTCGTAGGAGGCTGGAAACTTCCCCTTTACAATCTCCGTGAGATTGCTGTCCTGCTTCTGGGCCTCTACTAGATCCTTGATCCTAGTCTGTGTGACCTGAACTGCCCTCACCGGCGCGCTTTCGGGGGTTTTCAAAAATACCCATGTGTGGAACCTGCCTTAGCCAGTGCGTCAGCTTTTACATTCCCAGGGGGGGAGGAACGATGGTGGCTGCGGACTTTGATGATGTCAAAAGTCCTGTCCTGGGCTTTTTCTAAAACATGGCGGAGCAATGGGGCTGAGGGGAGGGGTTTTCCATCTGCGGAAACAAATCCTCTTGCTTCCCACAGGGGCAGAAGTTCCGTGAGGCTGTTACAGACATAGAGGCTGTCCGAGTATATGTCTGCTGGGCTGGGGAAGGAATCTGGGTGCTCAACTATATATGCAATGGCCGCAAGCTCTGCTGCCTGCACGCCTAAGTGTCCGGGTAGTTTCAACGATATTTCCTCAAGGGCGTGACCCTGCGCGTCCTCGACATAGATCCCGCAACCTGTTATGCGCTTCCCATCTAAGACTGTGGAAGATCCATCCACATAAATCTTAATGGGCTCACACGTGTCCGGGTGATGGGGGCTCTGAGTTGAATTACCTATCTTTCTGGGGGGTGTTTTAGCGATAAAGGGGCCTGTGTTGTGGTGTGGAGAGATAATCTCACATTCATGGGGGGTTCCGGGGTACTGTAAATTGTCGGCTAAGTAGGTGTGTGTCTTTGTCCTTTTTACTGTGATGTCCCGTCCCTGCAAGAGAAGGGTCCATCTAGCTGCTCTTATTTGGCTTACTGTACCGTCCTTGAGCCGTCCATCCAGTAAAAGTTGGATGGGGGTGTGTTCGGTCAGAATTGTGATGGGGTTCAGACCGGTAATATATGAAAAGTACTGGACTGCCCAGAAAACTGCGAGCAGGTGCCTCTCACAGGCTGAAAATCCCTGCTCCACAGCATCTAACAGTCGGGAGGCGTAAGCTACAGGTCTTAACTGGTTGTGCCGTTACCTGGAGGAGCACGGCTGAAAGGGGGCGGTCTGTGGTCGCTACCTCTATGGCGTAAGGGGAAAGCGGGTCTGGAACTTGTAGTGCAGGGGCTGCTATGAGTGCTTGTTTTAAAGAGTCCACAACATCCGTATGCTGTGGAAGCCATTCCCAGGGGCTCCTTTCTTTAGGAGGTCTGAGAGGGGTGCTGCCTTGCTGGTGAAACCGTCAATGTGGTTTCGGCAGTAGCCAACCAGTCCTAAAAACGACCGGAGGGCTGAAACATTCTGGGGAAGGGGCAATTTAGCAATCGAGTCAATTCTTTTATGCTCAATCTCGCGTTTACCGTGCGTGATAATTGTTCCCAAATATACCACTTTTTCTTCCAAAATCTGGGCCTTTTTGGGGTTGACTTTACAACCAATTGAATGAAATAGTTCCAGGAGTTCGGACAGAAGCTCAATGTGCTCTTTCTTGGTGTCTGTCTGCAGTAGTAGGTCGTCTACATACTGTACCAGACATTCGGGCCGAGAGAAGTTTGCTAATCCATTTGCCAGCTGTCGGTGGAAAATGGAGGGGGAGTTGTGGAAGCCTTGTGGCAGGCATGTCCACGTGTACTGCTGTGCTTTAAAGGTGAAGGCAAATTTGTACTGGCACGCCTTTGCCAATGGAATGGACCAGAATCCATTACTGATGTCCAAAACCGTGAAGAAGCGGGAATTAAGTCCCTGTTTGAGCATGGTCTCGGGACTTGTTGCTACGGTGGGGGCTGCTGCGGGGGTGACTTTGTTGAGTTCCCGATAGTCGATGGTCAGTCGCCATGATCCATCGGGCTTTCTCACTGGCCAAATCGGGGCATTATTAGTGGAGGCTACTGATCTAAGTACGCCCTGCTCTAATCAGCTCTCTATTACTTTTAAGATTTCTCCCTCTGCCTCTAGGGGAAATCCGTACTGTTTCTGGGGTCTAGGGTCAGGTCCTGTTACTTGTACGGAGCCAATCATCCGTCCACAGTCGTGCATGTGGGTCGCGAATGCTGCCCTGTTCTTTTGCAGAACTGCCCTAACCTGCTTGTCCGTACTAAGCGTGGTCGGGTTGAACCAAAATTCACCTACGACGCTAATTTTGTTCATGTATTCCCCTATGTTGAGCGTTGCGGGGGCTCTTGCGGATTTCGCCATCTTCCAGGCACACTGGTTGACTGGATCGAATGAAAGGTGGTGGGAATTCATGAAGTCAATTCCCAGAATGTGCTCTGCTGTGTGGGGCAGGTCAACTAAAACCACGGGGTGCTTGGTGGTGATGTTGCCGATTTGAATGGGTACAGGGGCTGTGATGTGTCCCTGCTGTGAGTGGCCTGTAAAGCCGCTGAGGGTGATAGTGGCTGTAGTGGGCCACCTGTCCTTTTGAAATAGGGTGGAGGAATTTATGGTGGTGTGGGACCATCCTGTGTCCCAAAGAAATTCGATAGGCTGTCCCCGAATTTTCGCTGCAACTACGGGTCGTCCTGACCTATCCCAAAGGGTGTCGCAGACCCAACTGGGGGAGCTCGTACACCGTCAGTCCATTCCGGTCAGGTCCGTCTGATCTGAACGGGCGCTAACTCTATAAATGGGCTCTGTCTTCTTCTTACTCAGAGTGCCCGTCTGCTGGGCTCTCTATGGCTTTTTAGGGCCATTGCACTCTTTCGCGAAATGTCCCAACTGTCCGCAGTTGTAACATTCTTGTGACTTGGGTGGGGGGGCTGTTCTTTCCCTCATTTACCCATGCGGGGTTCTGGTGTGTTTTTACTGCCTGCATGTCTTGCTTTTCTTCGGTGTTTTTAACTGTGGGCTTGCTCTGAACAGATTGCTCCCAAACGCGGGACAATCTTTTCACCACCCATTTCTCGTTATGGGCCTCCTCTGAGGGATCATAACTAGTACAGGCTTTCTGTCCTGCATCTGTGGCATGGGAGATAAGGGTGCGGGTCCATTTGGCCATGTTGTCTGGGGACAAATGGGCACGGTCTACGTCTCCAAAGGCTGCTGAAAAGTGAATCCACAGGCGTCCAGCGAACGCTGTGGGGTGCTCGGATTTCTTCTGCCTACATTTATTGAGACCATCTACGGGGTCACCCCGGTTATACCCGATCGCATCCAGGATCGCGGTATGCATTTCTGCAAGGGTGCCTCCTCCTACATTCTGTGGGTTGGGAAGGGCTGCTGCTACCGACGGATCTAAACTTAAAACCATGAGCTTTACATGCTCTCTCTCGTCCAGGACGTACATGTGCGCCTGGTGTCTAACTGTGGCAAAGAACAGGTGGGGGTCTGAGCTGGGGAGGAACGGTGTGATCTTCTCGCACGCGTCCCGTAATTGGGTCACTGTTAAGGGGGTGGAATATAGATATTCCGCATCGTCCGGTGTGGCTGTGCGGAGGGTGGTTACAGGGTTCATTGGAGCTTGAACTATCTGCTGTGTGTGGGGTTGGGGTGCTTTTCTCTTTAGGGGCTTTCCCTGCGCACATGTTCCCTGAACATATCTCTGCGCTGTTTCGTGTAACTCTTCCCAATCAGGGCCGTCTTCCTGGTCTAATTTTTCCCCAAAGGTGTCCTGAAAACGCTTTTGAACAGAAATCAGTGATTGCAGTTCTGCAATCTGCTTCCGGCACTTTGTGTGATCTATGGTGCTCTGTCTTTGTTCTGTGGTGGCAGTGAGGAGTGCTCTTAGTGCTGCCTTGAGATCACTACACTGTTTCTGTAGCGTCTCTACCTGTTTTTCTGTCTCTTTTCTTACCAGGACTGCACGTTGCGTGTCCTGATAGGCCTTTTCATACTGCGACTGGAAACTGCTTAAATGCACCAGACAAGACTGGTGACCCCGTTTGGCGTCAGCCACCTCTTCATCTTTTGCTGCCAATTTCCTCCTTATTTCTAAATTCTCTTTTTCAACTTCGCTGACATCGACTTTACTCATCCGATGTATGCCCTCAACTTCTTTGCGGAGCGTCTTAACGACCTCCTCTGTGCCTCGCAATTGTGCCAAACAGGACACGATTGCCATCGGCTTGCGAGCTTTTCCCAAGCTCTTTTTGTGTATCTCGCTCAGGTTCTCCCACTAAGTATGCCCTATACTTCCAGGACCTGATTCCTCATTATCGCAGAAATCATTCCACAGGGGCCATCCTTTGCCCTTGAGATATTTCCGGATTTCCTTCTCCCAAATGGGACACTGTCCCACTCTACTGCTGCTGGTCGCTGCGACCACAAATTCCTCAGGGTTCATGAGGCGCTGCATTGCCTGCATGGCCATCTTTCCTCTCCGACTGCTTCTTCTAAATTTGGAACAGGGGGCTAAGGCGGTGTTGTAAATGCGGATACAGCTTTCGCTACTTTCCGAAAATACAGACTTCCGACAGTTTTGACGCAACAAAATCTATCAGTTTTACCTTATAGCACTGTTAGTTACGCATGCATACACACACTTCCGAATTATGAGTATTGATCAGAACTGCTTGAACACTTGTGGTTTTCTGTTTCCAATTGGATCTCTAATTCAAATTTCTTGGGTTCTCTCGGAGTGGTTTTCCACTTCTAGATCGGGTCCCGTCAGGATGTCGCCAAAAAATTGCTTGTTTTAGTCTTAGTTTAATTACTCTTGTTCTGTCACCTTTGCTCTTGAGTCGCCAGGTATCTTTCTGATACTGCCACGTGGTTCAAGTCCGAGTAATGATCAATAATCCAACACACCGCTTAGTAAGAGTTAAATCAACGCACATTTATTACATACAGCAATCAATACTTATACATTAATTCTACTTCTAAGCTACTTCCTACAACTAACAGGCCAATACTTAACTTTGGAAATGGCCCACCAGGTCAGGGAAACAAATGGCCTTTCGTATGGGTTCTGAGCCTGAGGGATTCAAAGCTGATACAGGTCGATAGTCACGAGTGTCTATCTTGTAGCGAGCATTGGAGTAAGACTTACTGTTTCTTTCGGCTGTTGTAGAAGGTCAGCAGAAGGGTCTCGAAGGGTGCGGAGAGGAGAAGAAGGGTGCAACCGGGAGAAGAAGGGTCGATTTGAACTTGGCCCCTATTCTTATAGTCCCCAGGGGCTTCCCGCCTCTCGGGGCGGACCTTGTACCTGTTTCCAAGTGATTGGACTTGGTCCCAATCACTTGGTTCGATATTCTCCAATGCTGGAGCGATTCCTTGATCGAGGGGTGGTCATCCACCTCTCTTTGTGTAAGCTCCTGCTGGCGCCGAAAGGTCTGGGTTGGCTTTGTGTTTCTAATTTGTCGCATATTGTTCCCGGGATTGCTACTTGCTATGCAGATGGCTGGTGTGTTGTTGTGTTGATGGCTGCAGGTATCGATTCTGTCTGGCCTGCCCAGAGGCGAATACACAGTTTTACCTGCAGCTGTCTGTTTGAGTCCTGTCGGCTGATTTTCCCATCAGCCTCTTCCATTCGCCATTTTAAACCGGGGTTTGGCCATTCTAATCGGGAGTTAGCCATTTTAAGTGGCTACATTAGCAGAGTAGACTCGATGGGCCGAGTGGGCTAATTCTGCTCCTGTGTCTTATGGTCTTATGGTCTCCCAGCGCTGAGGACCTGGGTCCGTTCCCGGCCCCGGGTCACTGTCCGTGTGGAGTTTGCACATTCTCCCCGTGTTTGTGTGGGTTTCACCCCCACTACCCAAAAGACTTCCAGGGTAGGTGGATTTGCCACACTAAATTGCCCCTTAATTGGAAAAAAATAATTGGGAACACTAAATTTAAAAAAAAACCTTGGCATCCTGTTTAAACTGAAGCTGATCTTTTGTTCTGATTGCCTCCCCAACATGAAGAAAACCTACTTCCACCTTCATAAAGGGCTTGCTTCTTTTCGGTAACCAAGTAAACTGAATCAACAAACTGCGGGATAATTAAATAAAAATGCAGCTCCTTAAATCACCAAATGAAAACGTGATTAGAGGGAGCGGCAACACCCCAGTCCCCACCAGGCCCACAAGGCCATTGAAGGACTTGATGATGCCAGCAGACACGGTGTGCTCCTTTTCTACGGACACCCGGCAGCGAACATAGCCACGGAAGAAAGGCAGGCAGTCGGGACGGACGATGGCCTCAACTGCCTGCTGCCCGGACCTATTACTGGCAAGCTTGGCTAGGCCCAGGAGCAGCCCCACAGGAGATCCTCTTCTCGCTCCACTCCCCCTCTGCACTGGTTGTGTGTGAGTGTTTGTGTGTGTGTGTGTGTGGGGGGGGGGGGGGGGGGGGTTGCTGTCTGATGGCTGTTAGCAATTAAAATAATTACATGTTTAACTGATAAAAGAACAGATGATGATGCGTTTTATTTCCAAATTCAACTAATTTTTGAAGAATGAGCTCAATTATAATGAAATAATATACTCTCTGAACTTTATGAAGCTGAGAGAAAGCAGAAATTACTGCAGGTGGCCACTTGGTAGTCTGTCTCTTTTATTTATCTCTCTCACAGATACACGCACGCAGTATTTATATGGCTAACCAAAAGAAGCACAACATCAAATGTTTAAAACTACTTGATACACAATCAAGGGCAGCACGGTAGCATTGTGGATAGCACAATTGCTTCACAGCTCCAGGGTCCCAGGTTCGATCCCGGCTTGGGTCACTGTCTGTGCGGAGTCTGCACATCCTCCCCGTGTGTGCGTGGCTTTCCTCCGGGCGCTCCAGTTTCCTCCCACAGTCCAAAGATGTGCAGGTTAGGTGGATTGGCCATGAAAAATTGCCCTCAGAAAAATTGTCCAAAATTTCCTTAGTGTTGGTTACTGGGTTCTGGGGATAGGGTGGAGGTGTTGACCTTGGGTAGGGTGCTCTTTCCCAAGGCCGGAGCAGACTCGATGGGCTGAATGGCCTCCTTTTGCACTGTAAATTCTCTCTGAATACTCTTGAGACCTCGAGGAATCATATCGATTCAGCTTTAATCAGATAGAACTGTACCCAGCAGCGATGTTACAGAAGTGAAGGCTGCTGGGATGGCATTGGTTCTTATACCCCGCCTCTCAGGGCAGGGCTATGTACATTACCCAATGGTAGACCCCGCGGTCTAGCCAATGGTCATTCACCTCTCAGGTACTGCCATACCTGGTAATACCACACTACTCAATATAAATGTTACCAATTTTAAAATCTATCCTTCCAATTGTCTTCAAATCAAATGATAATCAAATTGCTTTCAACAATGTAGTTGATTGAATGATACTGATAAAATTATCTAATTAGGCATTCTGTGCATGCTCTCACAGTCAGACTCCACAAATCAAATTCAACTCAGAAACATAGCTCTTGGCAAGATATCTAATCCAATCTCAGGCAAATAGAAACATTAATCCAAAAATTAAAAGACATAAAGTCAATTCAGTTGATAGATATAATTAAGCTGTCATGAAATATGAATTTTTTTGAAGTTTTAAGTTTGTTTATATCTTTTTTTGGACAATGAGGAAAATGACATGAAGATATTATTCCGAAGCTTTTAAAAAATGATTTGACAGGTTGTGGGCATCGTTGGTTAGAGTCATAGAGTCATACAGTCCAGAAGAGGCCCTTTGGCCCATTGAGTCTGCACCAACAAAACTGCACTAAATCTACACTAATCTCACTTTCCTTGAATGCTATAACATTTCAAGTGCACAGCCACGTACTTTTTAAATGTTGTGATGTTTCCCGTCTCTACTGCCCTCCCAGGCACTGCTTGCGGACTACCTCCACCCTCCGGGTGAAAAAACTTTCCTCAAATCTCCTCTAAACTTCCTGCCTCTCACTTTAAAATTATGCCTCCTCATTACTGACCCTTCAACTAAGGGTAACAGCTGCTTCCTATCTCCCCTGTCCACACCCCTTATAATCTGATAGACTGCAATTAGGTCCCCCTCAGTCTTCTTCAAGCCTTACGACGAATCTCAAATGTTCTATTCCAGGCCATCCAGGTGCATCTCCTCTGAATCCACTCCAGTGCAATCAGATCCTCTCCATGGTGATTTGACCAGAACTGTACAGAGCTCCAACTGCTCCAGGGAAGGCAGTGGTGCAGTGGCATTGTCGCTGGGCTAGTAATCCAGAGACACAGAGTCATGCTCTGGGGATCCGGGTTTGAATCCTGCATGGCAGATGGTGAAATTTGAATTCAATAAGAACAAAGTCTGGAATTAAAAGTCTAATGATGACCATGAAACCATTACCGGTTGTCGTAAAAACCCATCTGGTTCAATAATGTCCTTTAGGGAAAGAAATCTGCCATCCTTATCTGGTCTGGCCTACATGTGACTCCAGATCCACAGCAATGTGGTGGGCTCTTAAGTGCCCTCAGGAATGGGCAATAAATGCTGAGCCAGCCAGTGATGCTCACATCCCATGAACGAATAAGAAAAAGTTTTGTACGGCCTCAACATAAGTTCCCTGCCCTTAAAACCTATGCCAAGACTGATCAAGGCAAGTGTGCCCTATTCTTTAACTACCCTATTAACCTGTCCTGTCACCTTCAGGGATCTGTGGACAAACACCCGAAAATCCCTCTGTTCCTCTGAGCTTACTAGTGTCCTGCCAATCATTGAGGACTCCCTTATCTTGTTACTCATTCCAAAGTACATCACCTTGCACTTTTCAGTTTCAATTCCATCTGCCACTGATCTGCCCATCTGACCAATCCGTCTATATCTTCCTGCAATGTAATACCTTCTTCCTCACTATTAACCACTCTGACAATCTTTACGTCATCCGCAAACTTATTTATCACCACCCTCCCAGCACATTGTCAACTCTATCGTTCTTTTATATCACTAACAATAAGGGACCTCACACTGATCCCTGTAGTACACCACTGGACACCAGCTAGGCCAACATTTGTTCTCCATTCCTAGTTAACGTTGAGAAGATGGTGGTGAGCCGTATTTTTGAACCTCTGCAGTCTATGTGGTGGAAGTATCCATGTTGGAATCCGCTAGCCAGACTGATGTTTCACGGTGATGTACTGACATATTGCCTGAATTCTGCAGTTGTAACGGTGGAAAAACTGTCAGTGTTCATGGGCGCGATTCTCCGACCCCCCACCGGTCGGGGGAAATCGCGCCGGTCGGCGGGCCCACCCCCGGCGATTCTCCGGTCCTCGATGGGTCGAAGTCCCGCCGCTGTCAACCCACGCCAGCCGGCGTGGATTGAACCACCTTTCGAACGATGGGACAAGGCGGCGCGGACGGGCTCCGGGGTCGTGGGGCGATCTGGCCCTGGGGGGTGCCCCCACGGTGGCCTGGCCCGCGGTCGGGGCCCACCGATCCGCGGGCGGGCCTGTGCCGTGGGGGCACTCTTTTCCTTCCGCCTTCGCCATGGTCTTCACTATGGCGGAGGCGGAAGAGACCTCCTCCACTGCGCATGCGCGGGGATGCTGCGAGCGGCCTCTGACGCTCCCGCGCATGTGTTGCACGGCAAAGTCATTTCCGCGCCAGCTGGCGGGGTGCCAAAAGCCTTTCCTGCCAGCCGGCGGGGCGGAAATCAGTCCGGCGCGGGCCTAGCCCTTCAAGGTGAGGGCTCGGCCCCTCAAGATGCGGAGAATTCCGCACCTTTGGGGCGGCGCGATGCCGGACTGATTCGCGCCGTTTTTGGCGCCGGTCGGCAGACATCACGCCGATTGCGGAAAATCTCGCCCCATGTTCATTACAACTGAGAAACTGGCAGCAACTTCTAGCATTCACATATGCTCAGTTAAGCACAGAAATCCAGAGGTTGCTGTCAGAATTGAAATCGAATTAAATAAACTAGGAATGGAGAGCCAAACAATGCGTTGTAGCTGCAGCATGTGGGAGATGATTGACCCCATTGTGGTTCATAGTGGAGCAAATGTTGGTTGCTCGAGGAAATTTGGCCCAGAGTTAATGAGCTGCAATCTGATCTTCAGACATTGCGACACATCAGGAAGGGGGAGAGCTACCTGGGCGCTGTGTTTCAGGAGGCAGTCACAACTCTTAGATTAACTACCTTGAATTCGTTCAGTGGTCAGGGGCTGGAGGGTATGACTACAAGTGAGGCAGGTAGAGGGATCCAAGGGGTAGCATTGCACAAGCCTGAATAGCTTCCCTTGTCCAACAGGTTTGAGATTCTTGTTTCCTGTGTGGACGAGAATGGGTGCTGTAGGTAGGATGAGCAAAGATACAAGGAGCCATTCACGCGGGGGGGGGGGTCTCTGTAGCCAGGATCGAGAGTCCCGATGACTGTGTTGCCTATCCAGTGCCAGGATTCAGGGCATCTGCTCTGGGTTGAAGAAGAACTTGCAGAGGGAGGGGGAGGATTCCATTGTCGTGGTCCATGTAGGTACCAACGACATAGGTAGAATGATTAAAGAGGTTCTGCATGGGTTGTTTGAGGAGCTAGGCACTAACTTAAACCACAGAGCCTCCAAGGATATAATCTTTGGATTATTATCTGAGTCACATGCAAATTTACTTGGGTGCAGAAAATTGACTCGAGTTGAATATGTGGCTCAAAGACTTGTGGGAGAAGTGGCTTTCTGTTCGCAGGACACTGGCATCAGTACTGGGGAAAGTGGGGGCTGTACCATTGGATCGGCCTGCAACTGAACTGTACTGGGACCAGTGTTCTTGCAAACCACATAACTAGAGAAGTAGAGAGGGCTTTAAACTAAATAGAGTGGGGTGCCGATTCTGTAGAGGGGATACATAGGCTTACAATGTAAAAGGATGCAATAGTATTACAAGGCAGCTATTTAGGTAATTACACCCGGAGTGTGAAAGGCTGGGGTAGAGTGTCCAACATTTTTTTTAAAACAGCAACAAATAGGGTCAAAAAGGGAAAAAATGGTAACCAGGCAAAATTAATGGGGTTTTACTGAAATGCGCCCAGCATTCGGCACAACATTAATTAATGTCACAAATTGAGGTTAATGGGTATGATCTTATAGGCATTACAGGGAGATAAAAACTAGGAACTAAATATTCAGGGGCATGTGGCTTTTTGTAAGGACAGGCAGGAAGGAAAGGGTGGAGTAACTTTGTTTGTGCGAGATGGAATAAGTACAATGGCAATAAATGATCTTGGACGTAGAATCCATATGGGTGGAAATATGAAATGACAAGGGAAAGACGACACTAATGGGAGCAGTCTATAGGCCCCAAACAGTAACTATACTGTAGGACCACTGATCTTCTCCCTCTTCCTTGCAGCAACACTCCACCCTATCACCCGGAAGGTCCCCGCTGGAGTGGAGCTACCCCACGAGACAAGTGGGAAACTGTTCAACCTCCGATGCTTCCGGGCCAGAACCAAGACCACCCCAATGTGTGTCATCGAGCTGCAGTGCACAGGCAATGCCTGTGTGTGCGCACATTCAGAGACCGAACAAACCATCGACGATGAATTTACCAAGGTATAGAAGAGACTGGGCCTCAGAATAAACATCTGGAAAAAAGGTTCTCTACCAGCGCATTCCTGCCACACAAAGCTGCCCTCTGACCATCAAGATCTATGATGAGCCCTTGCACAATGTGGATCATTTCCCATACCTCAGGAGCCGCCTCTCGATGCGAGCAGACATTGACGACAGTGCGCCAGTGCAGTCTTTGGACGCCTGAGGAACAGAGTGTTTGAAGACCGAGACCTCAAACCCAGCACCAAGCTCATGGTCTACAGAGCAGCCATGGTCCCTGTCCTCCTGTACCCATCAGAAATATGGACAATGTACAGCAGACACCTAAAATCCTTGGAGAGATTTCACCAACGCTGCCTCCGCCAAATCCTGTAAATCCACTGACAGGATAGGCATACCAACATGAGCGTCCTCTCCCAGGCCAATATCCCCAGTACTGAAGCACTGGTCACATTTGAACAGTTGTGATGATCGGCCCACACTGTCCGCATGCCTGACACAAGACTTCCAAAACAAGTGCTCTACTCCAAGCTCCGCAATGACAAACGATCACAAGGAGGGCATAGGAAACTCTACAAGGGCACTCTGAAAGCCCCCCTAAACAAATACAACATCCCCATCTACACATGGGAATCACTTGCCTTAGAAAGCACAAACTAGAGAAGAAGCATCCGTGAACGCGCAATCACCTCAAGTGTCGCAGGGTGGAGCACGTGGAGGGCAAGCGGAAATAGGAGAAGGAGAATGCACCCACCCACCTCATCAAGCATATCTGCCAAACCTGTGGCAGAGTCTGCGAATCCAGGATTGGACTTTTCAGCCACGACAGAACACACCTCCCTGGAGTGGACGCAAGGCATCCTCGATGCTGAGGGACTGCCCAAGAGATACTGTAGGATGGAAAATATATCAGGAGAAAAGAAAGGCATTTTAGAAATCATGGATGAGTTTACGCTTCATGTAGATTGGGAAAATCAAATTGGTAGAGAAAGCCATGAGGAAAAATTCATAGTGTATTCGAGACAGTTTCCTAGAACAATATAGTACCATTGAAGTAAGAGGCCATTTGGCTGGTCGAGTCTGCAGTGACCCTTTGCAAGAGCACTCTACCCAGATCCATTGCCCTGCCCATCCCGCCTTATCCCCATCACGGAACATGCACACCCTTGGACACTGAGGGGCAATTTAGCATGACCAATCCACCTAACCTGCATATTTTTGGACTGTGAGAGGAAACCGATCACCCGGAGGAAAAACTTGCTATCACAGGGCGAACATGCAAGTTCCACACAGATAGTCAGCCAAAGCCGGAATTTGACCCAGGTCGCTGGTGCTGTAAAGCAGCAGTGCTAACCACTGTGCCACTGTGCCACCACGGCATGTTGTGGATCCAACCTGGGATCAGGCTATTTTGGGTTTCGCAATGTGTAAGGAGGTAGATTTAATAAATAACCTCAGAGTAAAAGAATCCCTCGGAAGCAGTGACCATACCATTTAAAAAAAAATACATTTAGAGTACCCAATTCATTTTTTCCAATTAAGGGGCAATTTAGTGTGGCCAATCCACCTACTTTGCACATCTTTGGGTTGTGGGGGCGAAACCCATGCAAATACGGGGAGAATGTGCAAACTCTACACAGACAGTGACTCAGGCTGGGATCGAACCTGGGACCTCGGTGCCATGAGGCAGCAGTGCTAACCACTGTGCCACCATGCTGCCCTCGAAGCAGTGACCATAACATGATAGAATTTAGCATTCAATTTGAGAGTGAGAAACTTGGGTCAGAAACAACTGTGCTAATTTAAATAAGGATAATTATAAAGGAATGAGCGCAGAATGGCTGGAGTGAATTGGGAAATGAGTTTAGCAGGAAAGGCAGTTGAGCAGTAATGGCAGACATTTCTGAAAATAGTTCTTGACTCAACAAATATACATCCCAGTGAGGAAGAAGGGTTTCAGGAAGGAGCTAAACCAACCATGGTTAACCAAAGAAGTGAAGGATCGTATTAAACTGGAAGAAAAAAACAATGTTGCAAAGATTAGTGGTAGGCCAGAGGATTGGGAAAGTTTTAAAAACCAACAAAAGGTGAGCAAAAAACAAAGAGTGGGAAGATAAACTATGAGGGTAAACTAGCAGGTAATATAAAAGTGGACAGCAAGAGCTTGTTTAAATATATAAAAAGGAAGAGAGAGGCCAAAAAGAACATAGGCCCCTTAGAGATTGAGACTGCAGAATAATAATGGGGATTTGGAAGTGGCAGAGGAGTTCGACAAATACTTTGCATCAGTCTGTGCAGAGTCTGCACATTCTCCCTATGTCTGCGTGAGATTCCTCCGGGTGCTCCAGTTTCCTCCCACAAGTCCCAAAAGACGCGATGTTAGGTTATTTGGACATTCTGAATTGTCCCTCCGTGTACCTGGACAGGCACTGGATTGTGGCGACCAGGGGCATTTCACAGTCACTTTATTGCAGTGTTAATGTAATGTGTGGCAATAAAGATTATTATAATAATATTCCAAAAACAATTAATCAAGGGTAGAAGAGGTTGTGCGGGGCTGAGAGGGGGGGGGGGGAGCAGACTAAGTACAATAACAATCACTAAGGAAAAAGTACCAGAGAAACTAATGGTGCTAAAAGCCGATAAATCCCCTGGTCCTGATGGTTTACATCCCAGGATATTAAAGGAAGTAGCTATAGAGATAGTGGATATACTGGCATTGTCCAAGAATCCTTAAATTCTGGAAAAGTCCCAGAGAATTGGAAAACTACCAATGTAACATTTATTCAAAAAAGAAGGGGGATGAAAGCAAAGAACTACAGGCCAGATGGCTTAACTTCTGTCATTGGGAAAATGTCCATTATAAAGGAAGTAATAGCAGAGCATTTAGAAATGCATAATATAATCACAAAAACACAGCATGGCTTCATGAAGGGGAAATCATGCCTGACAAATGTATTAGAAATCTTTGAGGTGGTAACGAACAGGATAGATTGGATTGGATTTGTTTATTGTCACGTGTACCGAAGTACAGTGAAAAGTATTTTTCTGCGAGCAGCTCAACAGATCATTAAATACATGAAAAGGAAATAAAAGAAAATACATAATGGGGCAACACACCATATACAATGTAACTACATAAGCACTGGCATCGGATGAAGCATACAGGGTGTAGTGTTAATGAGGTCAGCCCATAAGAGGGGAGCCAGTAAATGCAATATACTTGGATTTCTAAAATGTGTTTAATAAAGTACCACACAAAAAGCTACTTAATAAGATAAGAGCCCACGGTGTTGGGCCAGTTTATTAGCATGGTTAGAGGACTGACTAACTGACAAAGTCAGGGAGCTGGGATAAGAGGGACATTTTGAGGATGGCAACTTGTGGTATGCCACAGGGATCAGTGCTGGGGCCACAATTATTCACAGTATTTTTAATGACTATTGCCAGGCTTGTGAATGACACAAAAATAGATGAGAAGGCAAGTGGTGAGGTTGACACAAAGAATCTACAGAGAGATAAAGACAGGTTAGGTGAGTGGGCAAAAACTTGGCAGATGAAATATAATGTCGGAAAATATGAAGTTATGCATTTTGGTGGGAAGAATAAAGGAGCTGAATATTATTTAAATGGAGAAAGACTGCAGAAAAGTGCAGTACAGAGGGATTTAAGGGCCTTTGTGCATAAATCACAGAAAGCTAGCATGCAAATTTGGCGGGTAAATAGGAAGTCAAATAGAATGTTGGCTTTATTTCAAAGGGAATGGAGTGTAAAAATTGGGAAGACCTGCTAAAACTATATAAGGCACGAGGCAGACGACACCTGGAATACTGTAAACAATTTTGGTACCCTTAGTTAAAGAAAGATATACTGGCAATGGAGGTGGTCCAGGAAAGGTTTGCTAGGTTCACCTGGGTATAGAGAGATTTTCTTATGAGGAGAGGTTGAGTAGATTGGGCCTGTACTCATTGGATGTTAGAAGTGTGTGAGGAGAACTTATTGAGACATATAGGATTCTCAGGGGGTTTGACAGGGTAGATGCTAAGAGGGTGCTTCCTCCTGTGGGAGGGCCGAGGACCAGAGGGCATAACCTGCCTTTTAAGGCCGAGATGAGGGGGAATTTCTTCTCTCAGAGGGTAGTGAATCTGTGGAATTCTTTACCACAGAGGGCTGTAGAGGCTGAGTTGTTAAGTATGTTCAAGGCTGAGATAGACAGATATTTAATCAGGAAGGGAATCATGGGTTATGGGGATAAGGTGGGAAAGTGGAGTTGAGGATTATCATATTAGATCAGCCATCATCTCATTGCATGGCAGAGCAAGCTCGATGGGCCGAATGGCCTACTTCTGCTTCTATGTCTTATGGTCTTATTCCTGCTCCTCCATATGATGCAGTGTTAAAATCCCCATAGATGGAAATCTTCGAAATCACTTATATTGACATGAACTACTACTTTTAGTCCATTAGCTTTGCTGCAAAACTCCTTGAAAGATGGGAAGGAGAAAGGGTGAGGGCAGATGCGGGGGATGGGTCGGTCATGGTGGCGGGCCCTGTCAATGATAGTGGGGGGAAACCTCGATTCAGGAAAAAGGAGGACATGTTAGGAGTGTCATATTGGAAAGCAGCATTATTGGAAGAGAAACAGAGGCAGAGAAACTGAGAGAATGGGATGGAGTCCTGACAGCAAGTGGGTTGTGAGGAGCTGTAGTCAAGATAGCTGTGGGCGTCAGTGGCACGTGATGAATATTGGAAGACATTTGATCAGCAGAATACAGGATACAAAGAAGTCAAGGAAGGGAAGGGAAGTGTCAGAGATGGTCCAAAATGGCGCTTCTGCCTTGTCTTCCTTTTTCCTGAACCATGGTTGCCCAGCACCTCCAATACTGTGGTTGACAAGGCCCCCAAACCGCTACCCTCATCCCTTTCCCTCCCTCTCAGATAGGGTTCCCCTTGTCTTCACCTTTCACCCCACCAGCCCCTGCATTCACACATTCAAAGGATTATCCACTATCATTATCCAACTCTAGCATGGTACCACCACCAAACACACCGTCCCCTCACCTCCCCTGTCAGCTACTGTAGTCTACTGTAGTCACTATTCCCAATGCGTTCTCTCCTCTATTGAGGTGACCAAATGCAGGCTGAGTGCTCGCTTTGTGGAACACCTTTCCTCAGTTCGCAAATATGACCCCACTCTTCCTGTCGCTTGCCATTTTAATTTACCATCTTGCTCCCGTGCCCACATATCTATCCTTGACCTGCTGCAATGTTCCATTGAAGCCCATTGCAAACTGGAGGAACAGCACTCATCTTCCGATTAGGCAAGTTACAGCCTTTTGGACTGAACACTGAGCTCAACAATTTCCAACCATGAACTCTCTCCTCCATTTTGATTTATTTTCCCAACCCCTCCCCCATAGGGCCATTTGTAATTTGTTCTTTGGTTTTGTTTATGTATTTGCTACAGAGTGCTGACCCTCATTCTGCTTTTCTTATAATCCTTACTTTTATCCCACTATTAGCACCTTCTTTAGTCCTTAATACTAGCATTAACACTCGCTTTATCTTGTATACATGACATCTTTGCCAATCTCTCCTGATCTCCCGCCTACCCCTGACCTAGTCTGCTCCAGCCTCTCCATCACCCTCACCAACTTTATAATCCGTCAAATTTCTGCCCCTCTTCAACTCTGAAGAAGAGCCATATTGGACTCGAAACGCTAACTGTTTCTCTCTCCACAGATGCTGCTGGATCTGCTGAGTCTTTATTCCAAATAACTGCAGCATTGGCCAAGTCCTGATGGTGGCAGTATGGGATGCTATTGCTTCTGACAGCATCACCTGCAGGAACTCAATGTTGCAGGCTTTATTCAATTGGAATCCGCTCTCTGTTTCTTCCTGCTTGCAAACCGAGAGTCTTCAGAATAATTTTTTTTCAAAGATTACCATTGTGAATGTTTGCATTCTGTTTCTCTCTTTTGAAGGGCAGAGGGCCAGCCACTGAATATGAACCAACTACTCCAATATACATACAGGCAGCACAATAGTGCTCTTGAATTACTCTCCAATTCACTTCCTGTGCACCTTCTGAGATATGGTGGCATGGTAGCACAGTAGTTAGCATGGTTTCTTCACAGCTCAAGGGTCCCAGGTTCGATTCCCCGCTTGGGCCACTGTCTGTGCGGAGTCTGCACGTTCTCTCCGTGTCTGCGTGAGTTTCCTCCGGGTGCTCTGGTTTCCTCCCACAGTCAAAAGATGTGCAGGTTAGGTAGATTGGCCATGCTAAATTGCCCTTAGTGTCCAAAAAGGTTAGGTGAGGTTGCTGGGTTATAGGGATAGGGTGGAGATTTGGACTTAAGTAGGGTGCACTTTCCAATGGCCGGTGCAGACTCGATGGACCGAATGGCCTCCTTCTGCACTGTAAATTCTATGATTCTATATCGCCCAACTTTCTTTCATTTCAATATCTGTTAAGATAAAGATATGATTAAGGGAACTGAAAATATGCTGTAGAACATGCCTGGGCTTCCTTTGCTTGACCACAGGAAAAAATAAAACAGGATTGCCAGCTTAAAACACAGTGAAAAGCTGGCTGTGATTGGTTGCTGTCCCACTGAAAGAGCAAAGTGGTGGTAAGCTGCTGGCGGGCAGTTGATTTAGTGAAACCAAATAACTCAAATCAGCAGACATGATGTTAATATTACAAACATCCTTTTTACGATTTGACAAGTCTGCTGATAATTTAATGGCTTTAAAGGCTTTAAAACTGCACACATTCTAAAGCTTTCAAAACATCTTTATTTTAATATTTGCACATGATTTGAATTCCTCTATCACTTTGAAGACTCCAAATGGTCCTCTCCCATTGAACCTTTCTAAACAAACATAACAGAAACATGATTAAATGCTCCTCTATTTAATGGAGTCACTTGCACAGGGAATCCCAATTCAATTCCGAGCGCATTTTTCTCGAAAGGGCAATTTATGGACCAGGGATCTCATTCAGAAAAGTGTAAACAGGATTGGGGGAAACCGAGCGAGATTTCACACACATTACAGATAGGGTGGGTAGCAAAACTTGAAAAAACTTGCTTTATTTGTCCCTCTAGACTAGACAGGTTTTAAAAGTCCTGATTAGCCTATAATTGGCCACAATTCCTTTTCCGTCCTTTAGTGGGATCTTACAACTTTTGTACACTTCAACAATTGTCGATTATGGGGGATAATTGATTCATAAAATCTTTGGCTCTTGTTACCATCATACATACTACAGACACCAAAATTGCAACACGTGCAATTGTACAATAGGGAATAAGACAATGCAGGTATTTTGGACATTACAAAAGTGCCCAAGAAAACAAAAGAAGCCATTGTAGCAGTAGGGTCTTCTACCTAAAGGGTTAACGTGGGACTGAGTACATTATCACTCCACAGGGATGTAAGAAGGCACATGGCTCAAGGCTAGATGGATGGTGATGTGTAAAAAAATGGTCGGGAGTCCTCTCCAATCCTGTACCCTCTACTTTTAATACATATATGGGGTGGCATGGGAGCACAGGGGTTAGCACTGTTGCCTCACAGCACCAGGGTCCCAGGTCCCACTTGGGACACTGTCTGTGTGGAGTCTGCATGTTCTCTCTGTGTCTGCTGGCTTTCCTCCGGGTGCTCCGGTTTCCTCCAATAAGTCCCGAAAGATGAGCTTGTTAGGTGAATTGGACATTCTGAATTCTCCCTCTGTGTACCCGAACAGGCGCCGGAATATGGTGATTAGGGGTTTTTCACAGTGACTTCATTGCAATGTTAATGTAAGCCTACTCGTGACAAGAATAAAAAGATTATTATATTTAAGTATTGTTAATAAAAAGCTTGCTGATAACTTATATAAGACTACGTGAACTGCTTCACGGTGTTGAAATAGCATCCTTCAAGGGATCAATGGTATAATGTATCAGCCATGACTGTCACTAGCCTGTCTCCCTCTTGCTCGCTCCCTTCCCACAGTTGAAGCAGTCTTTATAAATAACTTTTAAAAAAAATTTAGAGTACCCTGTTATTTTTTTTCCCAATTAAGGGGCAATTTAGCATGGCCAATCCATCTAACCTGTACATCTTTGGGCTGTGGGGGTGAAACCCACGCAGACATGGAGAGAATGTGCAAACTCCACATGGACAGTGACCCGGGTCCTCAGCGGCGCAGTCCCAGTGCTAATCACTGCACCACATGCCGCCCTAAAATATAACTCTTGTTCATTAAGATGCAGGACGAAGTACGTTTGATTTAAAAATAAGTTTTGAAAAAATAGGCACAAGTCATTTGTATTGAGCTGTTATAGATGCCGTTAAAGGGAAAGACTTTTGCAACTGTTATTTTTAAACAAGCAGAAAGCGAAGGAAGATCAGGCACCACTGTCACAGCTGGAGTAGGACGCTGGTTGGTTGGCGATGGGAATCATTCTGTTTCACCCACCATCCTTTTCTCCCAATGTCTGTTCAACCATTCAGCAGAAAAAAAATAGGATTGTGTCACTGGGAGAATTCACTGCCTCCAGATGCCTCCTGTCATTTCAAAAAGTGGCTCCGCAGAATAAATAAACCATCGGAATCCACTGAACTTTAACGTGATCACGAGAGATTTTCCTGATTGGCAGGCTGAAAACAAATCCCATCGCTCCCGCGCCCAACATCACCCCCCCCCCGCTCAAATCACAGCAGTCACTTACAACTGATCTCAAAGTTGTTAATATTTGCTTGTATTTTAGAGAACCCCACTCTCTTTTTGCCACCTTTTCTATCTTTGAATAGCCTTGGGATAAGTGTGGAAACATTTGCTGATGGTAATAAGTTAGGGTCCATTCAGTGGTTGTAATGGTTGGATTTTGAGCAGGAAAAGGCATTGGGCTGGATTCTCCATTTGGGAGACTAAGTGTTGACGTCATAGGACATTACAGCGCATTACAGGCCCTTTGGCCCTCGATGTTGCGCCGACCTGTGAAACCACTCTAAAGCCCATCTACACTATTCCCTTATCGTCCATATGTCTATCCAATGACCATTTGAATGCCCGTAGTGTTGGCGAGTCCGCTACTGATCTGTTGGGTGTTCTGGATCACAAACAGGTCACCAACACTGGAAGTGGTGCAACTCTATTTTATTATAAGGTTAACTATATTAACATACTTGAACTGTGGGTAAATGCAACACCAGCTTTAACTGTTGACCCTTGCCTAGTCCTAACCAGGTGATGCACTCAGCACATGGTGAATGTCTGTGTCGCAGGCTGTGAGCTCTGTGCTCCGAGCTGGCTGCTACTAGAACTCTCCTGTCCCCTGTCTTTATAGTGCGTGTGCTCTCAACTGGTGATTGGCTGCGGTGTTGTGTATGCTGATTGGTCCCACTGCATGTCCGTCAGTGTGTGTGTGTGTGTTTGCACCATGATATACTGGTGTATATTATGACAACTACTGCTGCAGGCAGGGCATTCCACGCCCTTACTACTCTCGGAGTAAAGAACCTACCTCTGACATCTGTCCTATATCTATCTCCCCTCAATTTAAAGCTATGTCCCCTCATGCTAGACATCACCATCCGAGGAAAAAGGCTCTCACTGTCCACCCTATCTAACCCTCTGATCATCATATACACCTCAATTAAGTCAGCTCTTAACCTTCTTCTCTCTAACGAAAACAGCCTCAAGTCCCTCAGCCTTTCCTCATAAGATCTTCCCTCCATACCAGGCAACATTCTGGTAAATCTCCTCTGCACCCTTTCCAATGCTTGCACATCCTTCCTATAATGCGGCGACCAGAATTGCACGCAATACTCCAAATGCGGCCGCACCAGAGTTTTGTACAGCTGCAACATGACCTCGTGGTTCCGAAACTCAATCCCTCTACCAATAAAAGCTAACACACCGTACGCCTTCTGTAACCTGCAAGGCTATAGACCAGGTGCTGCAAAATTGGATTCAAATGAGCGGCTAGTTTTTTCTTCCTCTTTTTTTGTCCGGTGCTAACATGATGGGCTGAGTGGCCTCTTTCTGTACCGTAACCTTTCTATGGTTAAATGTTCCTAATTCACCATCATGCTATTCATGTTGGAGGCGGATGAGGAACTCCTTCGAATTCCACACTCAGGTGAAACCTTTCTTCGTGGACATGTTCAAGGGCATGGAAGAGTTACTTTTACGACATGCGATGTATAGTTGACTGAAACACTGTGAACTAATTTATCTGCCAAGATGCGCCTCCTAATGTTGAATTTGACTTCTTAGTATGTTTTTAGTCTGCGGTACGGGTCTGTCACTGTCCATTTTCCATCAGACAGTGGAATCAGGCAGGCCCTAAAGTATTCTAATAATAATATTCTTTATGGTCACAAGTAGGCTTACATTAACACTGCAATGAAGTTACTGTTAAAAGCCCCTAGTCGCCACATTTGGGCGCTTGTTCGGGTACACAGAGGGAGAATTCAGAGTTCTCAGCCAGTCCGGGAATTGAACTCATGCTGTTGGTCTTGTTCTGCATTGCAAACCAGCTGTCTAGCCCACTGAGCTAAACCAGCCTGTGCTTTTTCCAGGGTTCCTTGTTATCTTCTAGTCCTACTATCTGCAGGCACTTTGCCTGTGAATTTAGGTTGAATTCCAATGGAAGCTAATCATTTCACAGTGTTTGAATATGGGGAGTGAGGTTCAATTGTAACATCCAGCTTTCCCTAACACATGGTATTGCAGCAAAGTGTTATTTGCCAATCCTGTGGCATGTTGTAATTCATGTCGTGCATTTCAGGCTGTAAAGTGTCAGATCACTGTGGACAGGGGCTGGCTTATGAAAACCACCTTTTTGCTGCAAAGACTGATGGAGAACGTTGGGGCAGGGCCCATATTGTGACAGCTGGGGCAATGTGGAGACCAACGGAGTGAAGTGTTGGTGATTTATTTTAGTGCGATTCTGGCTGTCACAGCTGTGAGTTCACATCACAACACACATTACAATACTGTCTCAGTGAAAAGTTTCATGCAGGCTCCATCCACTGGCAAAGAAAGACATAGCACAACTCCTTCATGTCCTCTGCTGAGGAAGAGTAGACTGCACAGTTTGTTTTCTCCTGGTCAGGCTCCTCTTCCCAATTAGTTTCATTTGTTTAAGAATCAAATTCAGTAGCAGAAGATCTTGTAAATAAAGAATGTTATTGTTACTACAGTACCTTATGGTAATAAAACATCTCCAAGTGTTTCGGACATAATGGACAAGATTTTTCATGTCACTGGGGTTTCTGACCATTTCCGTCTCTGGCAAAAAGGAGGCTTGTTCTCTGCAAACCCAGAGACTTACACAGCTACCTTGACTGCACTTTCTCATACTTGCTTAATGTCAGGACATTCTCCTGGTTTTTCGGTCTCCATCGTATCTTTTCAGAAAATACACACTTCCATGCAAAGCTTTTGATATTTCTTACTTTTTCCACAACCCAGGATTCCCCTTCTCCCACAGTGTGGTTGACAGGACCCTTGACTATGTCCGATGTATTTCATACGCCTCTGCACTCAACCCTTGCCCTCATTCTCATGACAGGGTTCCACTTCCACAACTTTCACGCTGACAACCTGTGTATTCAATGGATCATCCTTTGGCATATCCATCACCTTCAACACAATGCCAATGCCAAACGTATCTTCCCCTTCCCTCCTCTTTCTGCATTCTTAGGAGACAGCTCAGTCCATGATACCTTGTTCAATCGTAAGTCATTCCCAACATCCTCTCTTCCCTAAGCCACCTTTCCACTCAAGCGCAGGAGATACAACACCTGCCATATTCCTTTCTCCCTTATCATCCAAGGCTCCAAAAATTCCTTCTCAGTGAAAGAGTAATGAGTTTGTATTTAGCATACTGCATTCGCTGCTCACAATGTGATCCCCTCCACATTGGAGAGAACAAATGCAATTGGCTAACACCTCCATTCAGTCTGCAAACCTGACCCTGTGTTTCCTATTGCCTGCCTTTCAATTCTCTACCTTGCCCCCACTCTGACCTTTCTGGTCATCACCCGCTGCTGAGTTCCAATTGTTACGACACCCTGGGCTACTGCATGGTCAATTCTAGCCCTACTTGATCCGGAGTCACAACACAAGTGAAATTAGATGTTAACTTAAAATATACGAGGTCTTTGCTTGAACCCAATAAACTCTGGTCACCAAGTTTCAAACTCTAACACAAGTAACCTTTTATTATGAAAACAGAAAATACTGGACAATCTCTGCAGGTATGACAGCATCTGTGGAGAGAGAAGGGAGTGAATGTTTCAAGTCTGGATGACTCTTTGTCAAAAGATTTTTTCCAAAAGCGATGGGCTAAATGGCTTGATTCTGCACTGTAGGAATTCTATGGGATGACTTCTAGTTAGTGATTTTCTGAAGTTCAGGCTTTTGTTCCGGTACTTCTTCCTTCTGCGCTGGAGATGGTTTTCTCCGGCAAGATTGTCTACTTTATCTGTAGATTCAGGATCATTTCAAGTTTATGGTAAATATGTACTAGGCACTCATTGGTTTTAGAACAATTAAGCAGTTCTGCCACTTCAGCGAGCAAGAGAGAGAGAGAGACTTTTCCTTTCACTTCCAAGATTTAAACACTTCTGCCAAACTTTCTTAGAAAGCATCATGCAGGAATCAATCCCTGACTGTTGTCAGGCATAACACTGTCCCTGGTCAACCCCCCTGGTGGCCAGTTAGTTAATTGAACCAATTTCCTCCAAAACCAGTTCCTACGATTCACTCGGCACTGATGGGTCTGTTTCTCCTCTCCAAACAACAAAACCGAGAAACACATTGGGCTGGATTCTCCGATTTGCACTAAGTGCTGATGGCGGCGTGGGAACAGTGGCATTTTAAGCTGGAAAAAACGGCTCAAAGGCTGCACTGATCTTCCGTCCGGTGGGGGGCTAGCAGCCGCGCAGCGTAAACCGCGACTTTGCCTGCGGATATGGCCGGAGAATGGCCGGGTCCACAGTCTGCGGCAGCCGCGCCATGCAACATTGTGCCGGCCACGCGTGGACCTGGCCTGCCAAGAAATGTCCCCTAGTGGCCCCCGTCGCCATCCCCGTATCACCCTCCACCAACCCCCCCCCCAGCCCTCGCCGGAGCTCCACGGCCAGAGGCACGGCTCACCCCCCCCCCCCCCCCCCCCCCCGACACACGGGGTTCACGGATTAAGCTGCATCTTTCCAAATGGTCATTAATCCGATCCCTCAGGACCCTTTCCATTAACTTACCGACCACCGAAGTAAGACTGTGAAAACAGTGCGAGAGGAGAGACCGTCGGGAGAGTGAAAACAGCACGACAGGAGAGGCAGCCGGAACATTGAAAACAGCGCAAGAGGAGAGACAGCCGGGAGAGCGAAAACAGCGCGAGAGGAGACACAGGCGGGAGAGTGAAAACAGTACGAGAGGAGAGACAGCAAGGAGACGCAGTGGTTGCTGGTTAAGTGTTTTATTTTTACCTGCATTTAAGTTGACCTCGGCGCCGTGAGGCAGTAGGGTGATGCACGATCAATGACCACTAAAACGTGGTTGTAGTACAACTGAAGGCTTTAATAAGCTAGATGTTTCCCCCAGCAGCTCACGTACAGAATGAGGGCTGCTGGGACGGCACGGGTTCTTATACCCCACCTACCAGGGCAGAGCTATTATACTCTCTAGCCAATAGCAAGCATATAGGTTCTACCAATGGTACTTCAGCCTCTCAGGTACCGTAATACCTATAATACCACACAGGGCTAACCCACTGCACCACCGTGCTGGCTCCCAGTGGTGTATAGAGAGCCAGTGAGAGACCTGCTGTGGTGGTATATATTAGGGGTAGTACGGTACCCAGTGATTCCGAGAGGCTATTGGTGGACAGACACTGGGTCCTGATTCGATCTGCCTCCTGCTGGCTCCACCCAGTAAGGCGGAGTATAAGATCCCGGGTTCTCCCAGCAGCCGCATTCTGTAACCGAGCTGCTGGGGAACAAGTCTGCGTAATAAAGCCATCGATTGACTTAATCTCTTCTCACCTCGTGAGTGATTGATTGTGCTACAATTTATTACGCACACTTTAAAGGACTATGGAGCTCCGGATCGCCCCGGAGTGTCTGCGAATCAGCCCCCATGCAGCAAACTCAGCGGCCACGTTTAAACACTGGCTAGGGTGCTTTGAGGGATACCTCCGAACGGCCCCCAGCAGACCTACAGAAGACCAGAAAATGCAGATCCTGCTTTCCAGGGTGAGTCCGGAGATCTACACGCTCATTGAAGACGCGGAGGATTTCCTGACGGCGCACACCATGCTGAGAGGGATCTACATTCGGCCCGTAAACCAGGTCTACGCACACCACCAACTCGCGATGAGACGGCAAATCCCCGGAGAATTGCTGGGCGGGTTCTACAGCGTGCTGCTAATATTGGGAAGGAGCTGCAACTGCCCACCGGTGACGGCTAATGAACATACGGAACTCCTAATCAGGGATGCTTTCGTAGCAGGTATGACCTCACCCCAAATTCACCAGAGACTGCTGGAGAGAGACTCATTAGGGCTCATGTAGGCACGGGCCCTTGTGGCCTCGCTCGATGTGGCCTCGCAGAATGCCCGCATTTACGCCCCCGACTGCGCGGCAGCCCCTTGGTTTCCGTGGACACCCGCCGCGACCGACTCCCCGGCACCCCCCATCCGCAAGCCTGCGCGGCCAGAGCACCAGACCACCCAGGGAGGCCCGCTGCTATTTTTGCGGTCAGTCAAAATACCCCCGGCAGCGCTGCCCGGTCCGCTCAGCCATCTGTAAAAGTTGCGGCAAGAAGGGACACTATTCAGCGGTGTGCCAGTCCCGGGGGGTCGCCGCAATCTCCGGGGGAGAACTGGGACCACAGACTTAACCCCCCCAACGATTCATGTGCGGCCAACGGGTGCTGCTATTTTGGGTCCCGGACCCCATGCGGGGGGGGATGGGCGCCGCCATCATGTGACCCTCCGGCCACGTGCGATTCATGGGCGTGGCCATTTTATCCGCCCCCGACCGCGTGCGATCCGTGGACGCCACCATCTTGGCTGACAGCCAAGGACCCCAGCATGGACGGCTCCACGGGGCCTGAAGAAAACGCTCCGATGCAGCTACCGCGACTGGCTTCGGTGACCCTGGACCAGTCGCGGCCCCGGATGCTCCAAACGGCAACGATGGCGGTGCTGGTTAACGGGTACAAAACGCCATGTCTGATCGACTCTGGGAGCACGGAAAGTTTTATCCATCCGGATACGGTAAGACGTTGTTTTCTTTCAATCCACCCGAGTACCCAAAAGATTTTTCTGGCAGCGGGAACCCATTCCGTAGAAATCAAAGGGTTCTGCATCGCGAACCTAACGGTGCAGGGGAGAGAGTTTAAGAATTACCGGCTTTATGTCCTCCCCCACCTCTGCGCTCCCACTCTCCGAGGGTTAGATTTTCAATGTAACCCTCAGAGTTTAACGTTCCAATTCGGCGGCCGTATACCCCCACTAACTATCTGCAGCCTCGCGACCCTCATGGTTGAACCGCCTTCTTTGTTTGCGAACCTCACCCCGGATTGCAAACCCGTCGCCCCTAGGAGCAGATGGTACAGCGCCCAGGACCGAACATTTATCCGGTCTGAAGTCCAGCGGCTGCTGAAGGAAGGCATAATCCAGGCCAGCAATAGTCCCTGGAGAGCTCAGGTGGTAGTTGTAAAGACCGGGGAGAAGCAGAGGATGGTCGTAGACTATAGTCAGACCATCAATAGGTACACGCTGCTAGATGCGTACCCTCTCCCCTGCATATCCGACATGATCAATCGGATTGCACAGTACAAGGTCTTTTCCACCGTGGACCTTACGTCCGCATATCATCAGCTCCCCATCCGCCCGAGCGACCGCACGTACACTGCCTTCGAAGCAGACGGGCGACTCTACCACTTTTTAAGGGTTCCATTCGGCGTTACTAACGGAGTCTCGGTCTTCCAACGGGAGATGGACCGAATGGTTGACCAGCACGGTTTACGGGCCACGTTCCCGTACCTCGACAACGTCACCATCTGCGGCCATGACCAGCAGGACCACGACGCCAACCTCCGCAAATTCCTCCAGACCGCTAACGCCCTGAACCTCACCTATAACAGGGAAAAATGCGTGTTTAGCACCGACTGTCTAGCCATCCTTGGCTACATAATGCGTAATGGAGTGATAGGCCCCGACCCTGAATGCATGCGCCCCCTTATGTAGTTCCCCCTCCCTCATTATTCCAAAGCCCTGAAACGCTGCCTGGGCTTCTTCTCTTATTACGCCCAGTGGGTCCCCAACTACGCGGACAAGGCCCGTCCGCTAATTCAGTCCACCGTCTTTCCCCTGTCGACAGAGGTCCGCCAGGCCTTCAGCCGCATCAAAGCGGATATCGCAAAGGCCACGATGCACGCAATCGACGAGTCCCTCACCTTCCAAGTCGAAAGCGACGCATCCGACGTAGGTCTGGCGGCCACTCTAAACCAAGCGGGCAGACCCGTGGCCTTTTTCTCCCGTACCCTCCACGCTTCAGAAATCCACCACTCCTCAGTGGAAAAGGAAGCCCAAGCCATAGTAGAAGCTGTGCTGCATTGGAGGCATTACCTGGCTGGTAGGAGATTCACTCTCCTCACTGACCAACGGTTGGTAGCCTTCATGTTCGATGATGCGCAGCGGGGCAAGATCAAGAACGACAAGATCTTGCGGTGGAGGATCGAACTCTCCACATATAATAATGAGATCTTGTATCGTCCTAGAAAGCTGAACGAGCCATCCGATGCCCTAACTCGCGGCACATGTGCCAACGCACAAGTGGACCGTCTCCAAGTCCTCCACGAGGACCTCTGCAACCCGGGGGTCAATCAGTTCTACCACTTCGTGAAGACCCGCAACCTCCCCTATCCGTCGAGGAGGTCTGATTAGCCACCAGGAACTGCCAAATCTGCGCAGAGTGCAAGCCGCACTTTTTCAGGCCAGATAGAGCGCACCTGATAAAGGCTGCCCGTCCCTTTGAGCACCTCAGTCTGGACTTCAAAGGCCCCCTCCCCTCCACCGATCGCAACACGTACTTCCTAAACGTGGTTGACGAATACTCCCGTTTCCCTTTCGCCATCCCCTGCCCTGACATGACCGCGGCCACGGTCATTAAAGCCCTCTGCATCATCTTTACACTGTTCAGTTTCCCCGCCTACATCCATAGCGATAGGGAGCCCTCCTTCATGAGCGACGAACTGCGTCAATTCCTGCTCAGCAAGGGCATCGCCTCGAGCAGGACGACCAGTTACAACCCCCGGGGGAACGGTCAGGTAGAGAGGGAGAATGGTCAGGTAGAGAGGGAGATCTGGAAGACCGTCCTAGTGGCCCTACGGTCTAGGAGTCTCCCAGTTTCCCGGTGGCAGGAAGTCCTCCCGGATGCACTTCACTCCATCCGGTCGCTGCTGTGTACCACAACTAATCAAACGGCTCACGGGCGTCTCCTTGTCTTCCCTAGGAAGTCCTCCTCCGGAACATCACTTCCCACCTGGCTGGCAGCCCCAGGACCCATCTTGCTCTGAAAGCATGTGCGGGCGCACAAATCGGACCCGTTTGTCGAGAGGGTTCATCTCCTCCATGCGAACCCTCAATACGCCTATGTGGCATACCCCGACGGCTGACAGGACACCCTCCCTCGGCCGGCGCACCCCACAGCCGCTCCCTTCCCGGGTGGATCGGTCCTCCTCCCGTGCCCGCCCAGGAGTAGTGAAACAGGAACAAACATTGCGATGCTCCCAGAGACGACAGTGCCCGAGCCAGCACCTGCACCACCACCGGAGTTCAGGCGATCAGCAAGGACGACCAGGGCACCCACTCGACTCATTGAATCTGCGTGACAAAGCAAGATCTGTAAATAATTCAGTAGCCCAGTAAAAGCGGCATTGTAAATAGTTAACCGTTGATATCGATGCATAGCCACTGTGTTAATGGAATCCCAATACCGACTTTGTAAACCCCTACCATCATGCGACCCACCACCCCGCCGGGTTCTTTTTTAACAAGGGGTGACTGTGGTGGTATGTATTAGGGGTAGTACGGTACCCAGTGATGCCGAGAGGCTATTGGTGGACAGACACTGGGTCCTGATTGGATCTGCCGCCTGCTGGCTCCACCCAATAATGCGGCGTATAAGAACCCGGGTTCTCCCAGCAGCCGCATTCTGTAACCGAGCTGCTGGGGAACAAGTCTGCGTAATAAAGCCATCGATTGACTTCATCTCTTCTCGCCTCGTGAATGATTGATTGTGCTACACCTACGCTGCCTCTTTTTAGGAAGGCCCATCAAACCACAAGCCAATCAGGCAGTGGTGAGGCCAGCAGTGGGCCTTCCCCAGAAATCAAGACCCTAGGGACAGAAGTCTTGCCGAGTGAGAGCTGCCGGCCAATCAGAGACTGGCAGCTCTTGTGCCACTGGGGAGGCTGTGGCAGCTGCTGGAAGGACAGGCGCCGGAGTCCAGGATCACAGGGCAACCCAGGACACCAGGGAGCGGTAGGTGAGTGGATATTCTGGGTGTTGATATTGTGGGAAGAAGGGTGAAAGGGTGTCTGCAGCAAGAGCAGGCCGATGGTTTTTAGTGGCCTCTCCTTTGATGTTCAATTCCTTGATCAGGCACTGAGTGCCTTTGATTGAGGGATTGCTCCCTTACCCGCCAGACATGGCAACAGACTACCTGCGGTTGGGTTAATATTAGTGGCAGTGGGATGAGACCCTTATATGGTCGTTTATTAGCCACTTAAGGACCTGAATAGGTGGCGGGCCAAAAAGGTTGACTGTGGGCCTTCATGCCCAGAACCTAATTCTGGCAGAGGCATGAAAATGGTGGATTCTAGTATGCCACAACCCTGTCTAATTACTTCCTCTTCCCACCTTCAAGCTCACTATCAGTGGGAGTACAAGATTCTGTCCTTTAAAAATCTGTTTCTCTCCACAGATCCTGCCATCCTGTTGAGCGTTTTGGGAGGGGGGGGGGGGGGGGTGCTGTGGGGTTCTGTCGTTACTTTACCTCAATTTCAAAGTTTTGTTTCATTAATGGTGATTCACCTTATCCTTCCTAATACTACAAGCAAATTAAAAAAAGATTAATTTTAAATAGTTAAATAACCAGAACTTCAATCCAAGCAAGATCCTTGCATATTCTGGAGTCAGGAACAGAGATGGATCCAAAATTGAGTGTGTGTTTGTAAATATGATATGCATTACCTATTGCTATTGTTATATAAAGTTTCAGTCCATAAATTAAAGTGAGGTCTGATTCCCATTGGATACTTGTACAAACGTCCCTACTCTTCCCATTCACAGAAAGGTCATGAAGCAGAGGTCAAGTGACTTCAGGTGAATAGCAAACAGAAACACAAGGGGGCCATGAGGAAAAACCTTTTTCAAGCAGCATGTGGCTAGGATCCGAACTGCCTGAGTGTGATGGAGGCAGGTTCGATCATGGCCTGACAGGAAATTGTATAATTATCTGAGGGGGAAAGGGAAAAGGGCGTGTGACTACCAGAGAGCCCACCTCAGGGAAAATCAGCAAATTGGGGCAGTGACCGGTACTGGACCAAACTGGTCTTGCCTACTTTAAACTGGAATTCCAATTCGCACCACGATTGATCATTTCCTAAGTTTTACTGTCCTCCCCAACCACCTTTCTAACCATGGTGGGCTGAATGGCCTCAATACTGTAACCATTTTATGATTCTATAAGTTCCATACTTAAATAATTGCTGATGAGCAATCAAAACTGTTTTGTGAGATGTCCCCTCAACCCCTATCCCCCCTCCCTGTGGAACAGCTCAGTTTGCAAAAAGATTGCCTGCACCCAAAACACTGTTTTAGTTTATTGGGGGGGAAATTATTTTGCAATGGTTAATACCATTGGGCAGCACGGTAGCATTGTGGATAGCACAATTGCTTCACAGCTCCAGGGTCCCAGGTTCGAGTCCGGCTTGGGTCACTGTCTGTGCGGAGTCTGCACATCCTCCCCGTGTGTGCGTGGGTTTCCTCCGGGTGCTCCGGTTTCCTCCCACAGTCCAAAGATGTGCAGGTTAGGTGGATTGGCCATAATAAATTGCCCTCAGTGCCCAAAATTGCCCTTAGTGTTGGGTGGGGTTGCTGGGTTATGGGGATAGGGTGGAGGTGTTGACCTTGGGTAGGGTGCTCTTTCCAAGAGCCGGTGCTGACTCGATGGGCCGAATGGCCTCCTTCTGCACTGTAAATTCTATGACAATACTGGGATTTCTCCAGGGCCCTTCAAGCTGGACACAATGATTCCATCTGGCCAGGGAGAGATGGTGCTGAAACTGTTACAGAAAATGACTGGTCAGGTGCAACTGTACCAATGCTTGTCCAAATCGGGATTGGTTTGTGGAATCACCCTTCAATACTTGGGGGTTGGAGTTTACTCAGGGAGAGAAGGCCACTCACTCAGCCTGGGGAAGGGACCCAAGGACAGCACACTGTCTGAAAACCAGCTCCTGTTGTTGGCAGAGACATAATCAATTGTCAAAATGTCCCTTTCACTCTTGAAATTAACTTCTGCGACCAAAAGCAATACTGTGATTGCTCAGACTGTGACCTGCAATGGTTGTCACGGTGGATTGGCAACTTTTGGTATCGCTTTTTTCTTTGCTGTAATTTTTGTCTGAACTATTGGGAGTAGTGTAATTTCTAGTGGTTGTCATTCTGATTGTCAACGCTCCGCAGCATTGAGAAGTTGCACTGTGAGTGTGCCTGTTGGGGAGTGTAGTTTTTATCTCTTTGCATGCATTGCGGAAGTGACTTTATTTTTTTTTGCATCTCCGGGGCGGGGATTCAGTACCAGAAGTTGTCAGAAAACAGCGACGGAAGAATATTGAATACACAGCGAGAGAGAGAGAGAGCGAGCACCATGCACGAGAGGTGAAAGCTGCTGAATTGCCAGTCTGTATGTTGCTGCACAGACTCGCTCGCCGGACGCTGCACCACCGATCCTGCTTCCAACTCGCCCTCCCCCCACCCTCTGCCTCTCCCCTCCGGCTCCCCACCGGCTCCAGCATGTCCCTCAACCCGGCTGGGGACCGCAGGACGCTTTCCAGCAGGAGGGAGAAGCCGCCCAAGGACACCCTGAGGCACATCAAGTCCAGGGAGAAGAGGAAACGCGTGGACACTCACGGACCTTCCACGGTCTACCTGCAGGTCGTGGGCTCAGGGAGCAGAGAGGCTGCAGCCTCCCTCTATGTCTTCTCTGAATACAACAGGTAAATTATGAAGACCCTGGGTGTCACCCTGTGAAATCTCTACAATTGCCAAACTCCCTTTAAAAATAAAATACTAATAATTATTATATTTATAATAATAATTTATAATAATAAGCTTTTTGTCACAAGTAGGCCTACATTGCATTGAAGTTACTGTGAAAGGCCCCTAGTCGCTACATTCGGCGCCTGTTCATGTGTGGGAGAATTCAGAATGTCCAAATTACCTGTCCGAGTTAGGTTCTTTACTCTGAGAGTGGTTAGGGTGTGAAATGGACTGCCTGCTGTGATGGTGTAGTCGGACACTTTAGGAACTTTCAAGCGGTTATTGGATAGGCACATGGAGCACACCAGAATGACAGGGAGTGGGATATCTTGGTTTCGGACAAAACTCGGCACAATGTCGAGGGCCGAAGGGCCTGTTCTGTGCTGTACCTAACAGCACGTCTTTCGGAAGGAAACTGGAGCACCCGGAGGAAACTCACGCAGACATGGGGAGAACATGCAGACTCCGCACAGACAGTGACCCAGCTGGGAATCAAACCCGGGTCGATGGTGTTGTGAAGCCACAGTGCTAACCACTGCCCTATGTTACCAATTTGAAATGGGAACAGGAAATGGTGAGGTCTGGCTGAGTGAGGAGCTGGCTAAATCTTTATGGAGTTGGGCCTATTCTAGAGGCCCTTAAAAGTGGCAGAAGGGACCTGATCCCTGCCCCCCCCCCCCCCCCCCCAATTCCCAATGCCATCGGTTTTAATGGGGTTGGGATCTGGAACTCCTGACCCGGCAGAGGTAAGCATATCATTTCCACCCCTCCTTTGCTTTTACGGGTTAGACCAGATTTTTGAGGAAACATGGTTCAAGGTCCCTCGGGGAACCTGAATGAGAGTTTGGATTCAGGAACCTTTTGAAAGGTATGATTCAAAGGTTTCATCCGTGGCTTTCATTGTCACATCCAACTCGCCCACTATTCGATCCTCACTGTCTTCAGTTGATGTCCCGGAGGACTGGAGAATAGCCAATGTTGTTCCTCTGTTTAAGAAGGATAGCAAGGATAATCCAGGGAACTACAGGCCGGTGAGCCTTACTTCAGTGGTAGGGAAATTACTGGAGAGAATTCTTCGAGACAGGATCTACTCCCATTTGGAAGCAAATGGACGTATTAGTGAGAGGCAGCATGGTTTTGTGAAGGGGAGGTCGTGTCTCACTAACTTGATAGAGTTTTTCGAGGAGGTCACTAAGATGATTGATGCAGGTAGGGCAGTGGATGTTGTCTATATGGACTTCAGTAAGGCCTTTGACAAGGTCCCTCATGGTAGACTAGTACAAAAGGTGAAGTCACACGGGATCAGGGGTGAGCTGGCAAGGTGGATACAGAACTGGCTAGGTCATAGAAGGCAGAGAGTAGCAATGGAAGGATGCTTTTCTAATTGGAGGGCTGTGACCAGTGGTGTTCCACAGGGATCAGTGCTGGTACCTTTGCTGTTTGTAGTATATATAAATGATTTGGAGGAAAATGTAACTGGTCTGATTAGTAAGTTTGCAGACGACACAAAGGTTGGTGGAATTGCGGATAGCCATGAGGACTGTCAGAGGATACAGCAGGATTTAGATTGTTTGGAGACTTGGGCGGAGAGATGGCAGATGGAGTTTAATCCGGACAAATGTGAGGTAATGCATTTTGGACGGTCTATTGCAGGTAGGGAATATACAGTGAATGGTAGAACCCTCAAGAGTATTGAAAGTCAAAGAGATCTAGGAGTACAGGTCCACAGGTCACTGAAAGGGACAACACAGGTGGAGAAGGTAGTCAAGAAGGCATACGGCATGCTTGCCTTCATTGGCCGGGCCATTGAGTATAATTATTGGCAAGTCATGTTGCAGCTGTATAGAACCTTAGGCCACACTTGGAGTATAGTGTTCAATTCTGGTCGCCACACTACCAGAAGGATGTGGAGGCTTTAGAGAGGGTGCAGAAGAGATTTACCAGAATGTTGCCTGGTATGGAGGGCATTAGCTATGAGGAGCGGTTGAATACACTCGGTTTGTTCTCACTGGAACGAAGGAGGTTGAGGGGAGACCTGATAGAGGTCTACAAAATGATGAAGGGCATAGACAGAGTGGATAGTCAGAGGCTTTTCCCCAGGGTAGAGGGGTCAATTACTAGGGGGCATAGGTTTAAGGTGAGAGGGGCAAGGTTTAGAGTAGATGTCCGAGGCAAGTTTTTTACGCAGAGGGTAGTGGGTGCCTGGAACTCGCTACCGGAGGAGGTGGTGGAAGCAGGGATGATAGTGACATTTAAGGGGCATCTTGACAAATACATGAATAGGATGGGAATAGAGGGATACGGACCCAGGAAGTGTAGAAGATTGTAGTTTAGTCGGGCAGCATGGTCGGCACGGGCTTGGAGGGCCGAAGGGCCTGTTCCTGTGCTGTACATTTCTTTGTTCTGTGTTCTTATTCACTGTGAATGTTGCCACAGTCCCAGAGGACCACAGGCTGCTCTCCCCTTTAATTTATTCTGAGGGTCACCACACCTTGGGTGAGGGGCAGTGTTGAGAAGACTGAATGACTTCAGCTGGTGTAGAAATTGAATCTATGCCGTTGCCGTCACTCCTCATCACAAACCAGCCCCTCAGCCAACTGAACTAACCACCGCCCCCCCCCCCCTTATTCACTATGTACAGAGTCAATTTGCCATATAACAATTTAAGTTTTGAAATGCTAATGGTAAAACAACACCAATTACTGGTTTGACAAAAACAAACTGTTGTTCTTACATAGAAACATAGAAAATAGGAACAAGAGTGGGCCATTCGGTCCATTGAATCTGTTTCATCATTTATTATGATCATGGCTGATCATCCAACTCGGTAACTTGTTCCTGCTTTCCCCCGATATCCTGTCACCTCTTTAACCCCAAGAGCTGTATCTAATTCCTTCTTGAAAACAAACTATGCTTTAGCCTCAACTACTTCCTGTAGTAGTGAATTCCACAGGCTTACCACTCTCTGGATGAAGAAATATCTCCTCATCTCAGTCCTAAATGGTTTACCCAATATACTCCGACTGTGACCGCTGACTCCGAACACCCCCGCCGTCAGGAAAATTCTTCCTACATCTACCCTGTCTAGTCCTGTTAGAGGAGGTTTCTATGAGATCGCCCCCCCCCCCCCCCCCCCATTCGTCTAAACTTCAGCAAGTATAGTCCTAACTGTGTTCTGGGCCAGGGTTTAGAGAACCCCAAAGTGTATCATGGAGTTCACCTGACCCACAACTTTTAATAAATTGTGGTATGGGGAGCACACTGCCCACTCTACAGGTGTGGGACAGCAGAAATGGTAAAGGTTTTTTTTAAAGCAAAACTATGTTTATTCTATGAACTCAAGTTAACCTTTTTAAAACATGCAGTGAACATCTAAGCAACCATCAATTCAAATACAGCCCCAAAGACTACAACACTAAGTAATCCTTTAAGCTTTCCTTTTAACATCCATAAGACTTAAAAGCAAAACCTTTAACAGAAGCACATCAGGTTAAAGTCACTACTAAAAACATTTATAATTCTGAATTCACCAAATGATCAAGAGAAAGTCTTTTGATGGCAGAGAGAACAGCAGTACACCTGCTTGGTCTGGCTTCAGCTCCAACACTGAAAACGAAACTAAAACACACCCTGCAGCAAACAGCCTAAAACGAAAGTAAAAACCTGACAGACAGCCCAGCTCCACCCATTCTCTGACATCACTGCAGTAATAAACACCCATTTCTTAAAGGTACTCTCACTACAGATACTTGTATGCATACCCATTTATTAAACACCCGTTTCTTAAAGGTACTCTCACATGACAACTGACACAATTTCTCCTCAGTATCTCAGTCCCGTCCAGCCATGCTAGGAATTAGTCTGGTAAACCTTTGCTGCACACACTAGAGCAAGAACATCCTTCCTCAGATAAGGAGACCAAAGCTGCACACAATATTCCAGGTGTGGCCTCACCAAGGCCCTGTATAATTGCAGCGGGAGATCCCTGCACCCTTGTTATTGTTACGAAACCCTGGGTGAGTGCACAATCAATTCCAGGCCCACTTGACCTGGAGTCACAACACAATTAAATTAACTCTTAATTTTTAAAATACCCCAAATCTTTGGTCTTTGGCTGACCAATAACTAGTCACCAGATTTGTAAATTTAAACACAATTAACTCTGATTAATAACAACTGTAAGTAGAAAGCAGCAAATACATCTGGTGAACTATTATCTTAAGTCCTAACCCCCCTCTCTTTAACTTGCCCCACCTTCTACACACATAAGACAGACAAACACAAGAGGGAAAAGAGGGGTGTAAAAAATACTAAAACTAAAGGATAAAAACTCTCAGTCGGACATCTTCTGGTTGGGTTTTTCTTCAGTCTCAGCCTCTAGTTGGATGTCTTTGCTTTCAGGCTGTAATAATTTTCATTGTAGATTCATTTGGGTCTCAAGACTTCTCTGCAGACTCAGAACTAGCAGGCAGAGATTGTTTGGGAGAGAGAGAAAGAGAAGCACACAATCTCTCCTCTCAGCATCCAGGAGCTTTCTCGCGTGTTCTCTGAAAAAGCTCTACCTGGCAGAACCCAATCGCTGCCTGTTGCTGGGCAGAGTATGGTCCTTGGCTAATCCATTGACTGCCAGCCAACCAATCAAATAAAATCCCTCTAATCTCTCGGGTGCCATAAAGCTTAACTCTTCTGTTCAAAGGCTAAATCTTCATAGCACGGTGTGCTATTTTGCACGTTTTGCAACTTTCCCTGCTCGACTTAAAGGTATATGTCCATTAAAGGTCCATGGACCAAAAAAATGATAACGACAAAGTATAGGAAATAAGGGAATCAACAGGAAGGGTCCATCTGCTATGAAGACCAACATGCCATTTGCCTTTTTACCTGCATGCTTACTTTTAGCGACTGGTGTACAAGAACACCCAGGTCTCGGTGCACATTCCCCTCTCTCAATCTATAGCCATTCAGATAATCAGCCTTCCTGTTTTTGTTACCAAAGTGGATAACCTTACATTATACTGCATCTATCATCTAGCATCTACCACTCAGCTTGTCCAAATCACAACAAAACATCTCTGCACCTCCTCACAGCTCACCCTCCCACCCAACTTAGTGTCATCTGCAAATTTGGAGGTATTACATTTAGTTCCCTCATCTAAATAATTAATATATTGTGAATAGCTGAAGTCCTTGCACTGATCCCTACGGTACTCCACTAGTCACTGCCAGCCATTTGGCAAAAGGCCCATTTATTCCTATTTTTTGTTTCCTGTCTGCCAACCAGATTCAGTTTTCTCTCTACCACCCGTTTTCAATAGTGGGGCTACATTAGCTACCCTCCAATCTGCAGGATCTGTTCCAGTGTCTGTAGAATCTTGGAAGATGACAACCAATGCATATCCACTATTCCAGGGCCACTTCCTTCTTAAATTCTCTGGGATGTTGTTTATCAGGCCTTCAGTCCCATCAATTTCCCCGACACTACAGCACCATTTTCCTATTAATACTGTTTTCTTTCAATTCCTCCCTCACTAAATCCTGTATTCCCCAACATTTCTGGTACGTAGTTTGTGTCCTCCTTTGTGAAGACAGAACCAATATATGTCGCTGGTCTGCCATTTCATTGTTCCCCATTATAAATCTCTCTGCTACTGACTGCAAGGGGCCTACATTTGTCTTCAAGTACCTAAAGGAAGCTTATACAGTCAGTTTGTACGCTCCCCACAAGGTTACACTCATACTCTATTTTCCCCTTCTTAATCAATCCCTTTATCTTCTTTATTTTTATAAATTTAGAGTACCCAATTCATTTTTTCCAATTAAGAGGCAATTTAGCGTGGCCAATCCACGTACTCTGCACATTTTTGAGTTGTGGGGGTGAAACCCACGCAAACACGGGGAGAATGGACAGTGGCCTAGAGCCGTGATCGAACCTAGGATCTGGGCGCTGTGAGGCAGCCTTGCTAACCACTGCACCACCGTCCTGCCCCCTTTATCCTCTTTTGCTGAATTGTAAATTGCTCACAATCCTCAGGTCTGCTGTCCAGTTTGTGTGCATCTTCCTTGGATCTAATACAGTCTCTAATTTCACTTGTATACATGGTTTGCTTACCTTGCCTGTTTTTGTTTTTGTGCCAGACAGGAATGAACAAGTGTTACCGTTCATCAACTGTCGTCCCTTTTAAGTAACACCTCCAACCCATCATAGCCAAATCGAGCCTCATAACATTGTAATTAATTTATTTTAGATTCTAATACCCTAGTCTTAGAATCAACTAAGTCACTCTTCAACTTGATGAAGAATTCTATCATATTATGGTCGCTCACCCTCAAGGGACCTTGCACAACTAGATTGCCGTTGTTTCCTTTCTTGTTATACAATATCCAATTTAGGATGGCCTGTTACCGAGTTGGCTCCTCAACGTATTGGTTCATTAAACCATCCCGTACGCACTCCCGGAATTCCTCCTTGACAGTAGTGTTACAAATTTGATTTGCCCTGCACAATCTTTATGCAGATTAAGGTGACTCTTAGTTACAGATGTCCCTTGATTGAATGCATGTCTACTTTCCTGTTTAATGCCATTCCAACATCACTACAGTTTGGGGGTCTTTATACAGCAGCCAACGAATGTTTTTTGACCCTTGGTGTTTCTCAACTTCACCCATACAGATTCCACATCGTCGGAGCTAATACCGTTCCTCACTATTGCGTTAATTTCTTCTTTAACCAGCAATGCAACCCCATCACCATTTCCTTTTACGTCTGTCCTTCCTAAATACTGAATATCCCTGGGTCTTCAGCTCCCACCCTAGGTCACCCTGCAGCCATATCTCTGTAATCCCGACAATACCACACCCGTTTACATCTATTTGTGTGAATCCACGTTATTGCAAACGCTCCGTGCATTAAGACACAACGCCTTAAGGCTTGCCTTTTTAACATTCCTTGTCCCGTTCCCATTACTTTTCACTGTGCTCCTTTTGATTCGGGCCCTTGGTTTCTCGGCCTGCCACTTTTCTTATTCTTTTTTCTGTCTTTTGATCTTGCCCATGTTTTTCTGCCATCCTCTGACACCTTGCATACATGCCCATTCCCCTGCCATTTTAGTTTAAATCGTCCCCAACAACACTCCCAAATACACCCCATTGGATATCCGTCACGTTCCTGCCCAGATGTAACCCATCAAGTTTGTACTGGTCGCATCTCCCCCAGAACCGGTCCCAATATTCCAAGAATCTGAAAGCCTCCACGTTGCACCATCTCTTCAGCCACATATTCATCCAATATATCCTGCTATTCCTACTCTGATTAGCATGTGGCACTGGTAGTAACCCTGAGGCCCTACTTTTCAACTTAACTCCCTATATACTGCTTGCAGGACTTCATCCCTTTTTTTAACCAATGTCATTTGTACCATTGTGTAACACGACTCCAGGCAGTTCACCCTCCCCCTCAGGAATCATAGAATCATAGAGTTTACAGGCAGGAGGAGGCCATTCGCCCATCAAGTCTGCACAGGCCCTTGGAAAGAGCACCCCACCCAAGTCCACACCTTCACCCTATCCCCGCATCACAGTAACCCCACCCAGCCCTTTTGGACACTAAAGGGCAATTTAGCATGGCCAATCCACCTAACCTGCACATCTTTGGACTGTAGGAGGAAACCAGAGCACCCGGCGGAGACCCACGCAGACACTGGGAGAACGTGCAGACTCGGCACAGACAGTAACCCAAGCTGGGATTCAAACCTGGTGCCCTGGAGTTGTGAAGCAACTGTGCTGCCCACTATGCTACCCAATGTGCTGTAGCCACTCTGAAACATCCCTGCCCTAGTACTAGGGAGGGAACATACCATCCTGGAGTCTCGTTTACGGCCACAGAAACACCTATCTATTCACCTTACGATTGAATCCTATAACTATTGCATTCCCACACTTTACTCCTTCACTGTGCAGCAGAGCTGACCATGGTGCAACAAATTTTGCTTTTGCAGCTTTTCCCTGAAAGGCCATTTCGTCTCAACAATATCTAAAGCAGTATATGTTTTACTGGGGAATGGCCACAGGAGATTCCTGCACTGCCTGCCTAGTCGTCTTGCTCTACTTGGTGGTCACCTCTTAACTTCCTGCCTGTGGAGTCTTAGCCTGTAGTGCGACCACCTTTCTATACACCCTATCTGCCTTGCGGATGATCCACAGTGACCACCAGCCACTGCCTCATCTCCAAAACCTGGCTTCCAAGAACTGGAGCTGCAGACAATTCCTGCACGTGCTGGCTCTGAACACTGTGTCCCCGGCTTCCCACATAGAGCTTTGCGCTCTCCTGGCATGACTTAACCCTTTAAATTAAACCTTTTGGAAGATACTTAAAATAAAATAATTACAATTCTGCTAGGGCCGTTCTTCCCTGGTCGTTGTTACTACATAATATAGCCCTTACAATCTAGAAGTGACGAAAGTAGTGCTGTACTTGCCCAATCAGATGCTTTAACTTGCCTCGCATCACTTTTGAATCCTGATACCACCTGAGGGGCTCTAAATACAAGCTAGCGTTCCACTCGCAGTCTTGCGCTCCTTTATCCTCCTGGCTCTGCTCTCAGCCTTTCTCATGCTCTTTTTTTTCCATCCCGGCTCTGCTCTCTAACCGTATCTTACTTTGTTTAATAAATTTCCTTATTTCACTTTGGCTTGATTTAACTTTTATTTCCATATTGCTAGTTTTCTTTAATAAATTCAAGAAGCTGTCTGGGCAAGGGAGAGATCCACAGACTCACCACCCTCAGAGTAAAAAAATATTTTTCATCTTTAAACTGTGTCCGGTTTTAGCCAAGCCTAGGAGGGGAAAGGTCCTTTCAGCCCTGTCAAGTCCCCTCAGGGTGTTGTATGTTTCAGTAGGGTCACCTTCCAATCTTCTTGGGTCCAGTGGATGCAGGCCCAGCCTGTTCAATTGTTCCACATAAGATAATTCTCCCCCTCTGCATCCCAGGTAACAGTCAAGTAAAGGTGCAATAGGGACTGGTTTAGCACAGTGGGTGAAATAGCTGGCTTGTAAAGCAGACCAAGGCCAGCAGGGCGGGTTCAATTCCCGTAACAGCCTCCCCGAACAGGCGTCAGAACGTGGCGACTAGGGGCTTTTCACAGTAACTTCATTTGAAGCCTACTTGTGACAATAAGCGATTTTCATTTTCATTTCATTTTCAATATAAATGCACTATCGTTTGTTCTGATCTCCCATTGCTCATGTAAAATTGGAGACACCAGCAAATGTGTGGGGCGGTGATTCCCAAACTCCTAACAGAGGTTGGGGCAGAGGAGAGTTGTGCTCTAAATATCACTGGTTTGAGGAGTAGCCCAACGTGGATGTGAGCTACAAACTGAAAAGAGAGACGATGTGTTTGTTGACGACAGTTATTTACAAAACAAAACAGCCTATTTGGCTGTAAAGAAAAACAGTCAGCTGGAGTGGACTGATGTTCAAGAACTATTAATAGCATTTGAGACCTTCCATTATGGATATCTTGGGGCCATGCATTTTATTTTTGCATGTGTTCTTATTTTCAAAATTAGTCACTGTTTGTACTGAAAAATATTTTCAGTAACAGACAATTGACCCAGCATTCGTAGCAACAGAGGAACTGCTCTAAGATAAAAGGGTTTCTCTGCTGCTATGGATGTTGGGTAAATTGCTTGCCATTCCACCAACGCTATTACTATCTCAAAATCCATTCTACCTTGCTTGCCCTCTGTTTTAGACTATTTAAGTGCCTCGTATGTTGAAAGTTGTCCATGGGTTTGTAATTTGCATGTGACCATGATTTCAGAGTGCCTTTTGTATGTATTTTATCATGCAATTTATTTGGGTCTCTGAGGTGTTAGCTTTTTGTAGGTTCTTTTTATATAGTGTTGGTTGCACGAGCATTAGATATTGAGTAAGAAGACTTGCAGCAATGCATCACTGTTCTTGTTCTTGGGACGTCCCAAAGTGATTCATAGTCGATAAGTTACTGTTGTTCGTGTATATACTTCAGGTATATCCCAAGAAAAAATTATGTGGGTCACAAAGATATTGGAGAACCTCAGAGGCCACATATAAAGCTTATCTCACCCTTAGTGTGCAAATCTTGCTATTCTGATTTAGTGTTTACCCAACAATGAGGCAGTTGCACAAATTTAAAGCAGGATACATTAATAAGATACATTGCCATGGCTCGGAGTCACAAATTTCACCAAAGTTGTATAGATTTCAAAAGCAGATTGCCTGGGCTCCGAGCCCACTCTTATTATAGAAATATAACTTGCGTGTTAAAAAATGACGCCTTCTGGAATGTTGTTATTCAGCCACTGGATGTCAGTAGTGCACTTGGTAACAACAAGATGTTATGATCCCCACAGAGGCTGATAATTTTTAAAAAGAGATGAATTTCCTAGATGACCAATGGAAATGACTGTAGGACAAAAGTTCAGAATTTAGCGTGGCCAATCCATCTTTTGGGTTATGGGGGTAAGACCCACACAGACATGGGGAGAATGTGCAAACTCCTTTAGCACAGTGGGCTAAACAGCTAGCTTCTAATGCAGAACAAGGCCAGTAGCGGGTTCAATTCCCGTACCGGCCTTCCCGAACAGGTGCCGGAATGTGGTGACTAGGGGCTTTTCACGGTAACTTAATTGAAGCCTACTTGTAACAATAAGTTATTATTATTAGATAAAGACCTGGGGCTGAATCCGAATCCAGGTCCTCGGTGCCATGAGGCAGCAGTACTAACCACTGCACCACCGTGTTGCCCCTAAGGTTTCACTTTTTAAGACTTTTACTGTAACAAACAAACTCAGATCAACATAGATCAAACATTAATTAATTAAGAGACAACTGATACATCAGACTGAATAAAAAGGTAAGTTCCGGACTAACACAACTGAAATGACGTACAAAATGTGTTTCCGCTGTGCCACTCTTCTGGAAGACGTGTAGCACTAAACGAACAGTCTCAAACATCACTGCCAGCTCTCCAGTGGAGATTCACCACACAGGACCGTGTCCTTCGACAATCGTTCCAATCTGCTTCGAGTTTCTCAGATTGAATTATTACCAGCAAGGCACACCTCTCGACGACTAACCTTCTCTAACTCTTGCCTGTTCTGGCTCTTTAGAACAGAAAATAAACATGTAAAAGCGTCTTCTTTGCTCTTTAACACAAACAGTATTGTTCCGCTACCCCCCCCCCCCCCCCCAACCCGCCAGCAACCTTTTATCACCGCATCTCAGCAGCTGCTTTTCTTCTGCCAAGTGAGCTGCAGAAGGTGCTGAAACTACCATTCAACACCTTGGTGGGTTTTTGTTTGAGTTTCTCACCACATGGCAACGTGAGATCACATGGGCACTTCATAGGACTGAGGTGTTGACCAGGAATTCCAATGACCTCTTTTCCCAATTCTCCCATCACCTTTTTGGGATTTAAAGGGACATTTCAAAACCTATTCGGCTACATGACAACGATCGCAGCCTTACTTTAAAGCATGCTGCGGCGGTTAAATGGAGGCGTATTATGATTTCACCAACCGGTTTCCACTTTAACTTTATCATGGGTTCATGAGACGGAGGCATGTTTTGCACTCTAGCGGTATTTGCAAGGAAAGCCACCACAACTGCTTGTTGCATAGAGAGTTTATTTCTGCTGACAAAGAAGCTAGAGTGATGTAAGAGGTAACAGTGAATTAAAACTGGTTTGGCCCCTGATCACCCTTTACTGATTGTACATGTTGCTACATGTTGCAGGTATCTCTTTAACTGTGGAGAAGGGACACAGCGGCTGATGCAGGAACACAAGTAAGGATGATCTCTCTCTCTCTCTCTCTCTCTCTCTATGTTGCTCTTATCAAATGCTCCAACATGCAAATAAATCATGTCTGGGGATGTGTGATATTCTTATGGATGTTCATGCTCTCATTTACAGGCTGAAGGTTTCTCGTCTTGACAATATTTTTGTGACAAGGATGAGTTGGTCGAATGTCGGAGGATTATCAGGTAGGAATAAGAAAGTTGTTTGAATGTGAGCCCATTTAAAAAAAAAAAGCGAGAAGGGATTTATGGAGCATTTTGGGTTTGGAATCTAACAACTGTGAAACGTTTCCTGAATCCCTGCACTAGAAAACTGAAGTGTTTATGTGGAAGGTTATATGGTGGATCGATTCTGCAGTTGCATCAGGATTATATGTGAGGACTCTATGGGGAATTTAGTGCAGGGGGGGGGGATGTGGTGGGGAATTGGTGAAGGATTTATTACATGTGGGGTACATGGATTTAAAAAAAATTCATGTTGTGTCTAAAACCTCAGATACTTCGACCAGTGTATTAATCAAAAGTTTTACACAGGTGCCCTTATTTGCGAGATGAACAAAGGGCAAAAATGGGTTCACGGCTTAACTCCATTTTATTCACAATTCTCTCACTTAACAAAGTATGACTCAGACTCCTGGGAGGCTCTAAAGGCGGTGGTGAGGGGTGAGGTGATTTTGTTTAAGGCCAGGGTGGACAAAGAGGAGAGGTTGGAGCGGTAGAGGGTAATAGATGAGATGTTAGAGGTCGATAGGAGTGATGCGGAAGATGGGGACCCAGCGAAGCTGGAAAAGCAGAAGGACATACAAATGAGCTTTGACTGACTATCTACCAGGAAGGCGGTGCGCCAACTGAGACGAGCAAAGGGTGCAGTTTACGAACATGGAGATAAGGCAGGGCGTATGTTAGCAGGTCAGCTCCGGAGGGAGGCAGCGGTAGGGGAAATTGTTCAGGTGAGGGACAGGGCAGGAAAGTTGGTGGTGGCACCGGATCTGATTAACATGTTTTTTGACGAATTTTATGAGAGGTTGTACAGGTCAGAGCCACCTGGGGGAGACCGTGAGATGCAGGAATTTCTAGATGGGTTGGAGTACCTGAGGTTAGGGGAGGGGGACAGGGCTACATTAGAAGGAGCGATAGTGGAGCAGGAGATAAAGGATGCGATTGGGAGGATGCAGTCGGGCAAGGTGGCAGGGCCAGATGGGTTTCCGGTGGAATATTATAAAAAATTCAAGGATAAGCTGGCACCGCTGATGGTGGGGATGTTTGAAGAGGCGATAGGGAGGGGGGGGGTGTTGGCACAGACTTGGGGCAAGCATCGATTTCCGTGTTGCTAAAAAAAGATAAGGATCCAACGGAGTGTGGGTCGTATAGGCCCATATCACTTCTGAATGTGGACGCAAAAGTATTGGCGAAGGTACTGGCGGGTACGCTGGAGGACTGCCTCCCGAAGGTGATAGGTGAAGACTCGGTTCGTGAGAGGGTGGCAGCTCTTTTCAAACGTTAGAAGGGTATCGAACGTCGTTATGGCACCGGCGGAGGGGAAGGGAACAGAGGTGGTTGGGGCATTGGATGCTGAGAAGGCGTTTGACCGGGTAGAATGGGGGTACTCGATGGCAGTTCTGGAGCGGTTTGGGATTGGACCAAGATTTGTGAACTGGGTAAAGCTACTATATAAGGAGCCGAGGGCGAGTGTCCGCACAAATAACATCAGCTCGAGTTACTTTTCTCTCCACGTGGGACGAGGCAGGGATGTCCTATGTCCCCACTGCTGTTTGCACTCGCGATTGAGCCGTTGGCCATCGCATTAAGAAGTTTGGGGGTATGGAAAGGAATAGTGCGGGGGGTGGATAGGGCATAGGGTGTCCTTGTATGCCGATGACTTGCTGTTATACGTGTCGGAACCAAGTATGTCGATAGGGGGAATATTGGAGCTGCTTCGAGTGTTTGGGTCTTTCTCGGGGTACAAACTAAATCTCGACAAGAGTGAGTATTTTGTGGTGTCTCGGCCGGGGATGGAGGCAGGGGCGGGGGGGTGCTGCCATTCCGTAGGGCAGGGACTCACTTTATGTACCTGGGGGTGCAGGTTGCCCAGGAGTGGGGGGGGCTCCGCAGGTACAACATTTCTAGTTTGGTGGGGAGAGTGAAAGCTGATCTGGCAAGGTGGGATGGTCTCCCTCTGTCACTGGCGGGTCGGGTACAGGTGGTTAAAATGAACATGTTGCCGCGATTTCTGTTTATTTTTCAATGCCTGCCGATTTTCCTGCCAAAGGCTTTTTTCAGAGAGATTGAGGGAAGGATTACTTTGTTCCTCTGGGGAGGGAAGGTGGCCAGAGTTAGAAAGGTGCTGCTACAGAGGGGAAGGCAGGCAGGGGGTTTGGGTCTTCCGAACCTGATGTACTACTACTGGGCGGCGAATGTGGAGAAGGTGCGGAGCTGGGTCAGAGGGGTTGATTCCCAGTGGGTCAGAATGGAGGAGAGTTTGTGCAGGGGGTCGGGATTGAAAACACTAGCAACAGTGCCACTCCCGATAGCCCTGGGGAAATACTCAGGGAGTCCGGTAATAATAGCTTCATTGAGAATTTGGAGGCAGTTTCAACAACACGTCAGGTAGGGGGCAGTGTCAAGGGAAATCCTGATTCGGGGGAACCACAGGTTTGAGCCAGGGTGGTGGGATGGAAATTTTCGGAAATGGGAGGAGAAGGGGATTAAGACACTAAAAGATTTGTTTCTTCGGGGTCGGTTTGCAGGATTGAAGGAGCTGGAAGCGAAGTATGGGCTGGAGCAGGGGGATATGTTTAGATACGTGCAGGTTTGAGATTTTGCCAGAAAGGAGATGCAGAGCTTCCCGGTGGACACGGCCTCCACATTGCTGGAGGAGGTGCTGACGACAGGGGGACTGGAGAAGGGGGTAGTCTCAGTGGTTTACGGAGCTATTTGGAAGAGGAGAAGGCACCACTGGAAGGGATCAAAGCAAAGTGGGAGGAAGAGTTGGGAGAGGATACGGAGGAGGGGTTCGGGTGTGAGGTGCTCCGGAGAGTGAATACCTCCACCTAGTGCGCGAGGTTGGGGCTGATACAGCTGAAGGTGGTATACAGAACACACCTCACGAGGGCGAGACGGAGTAGAAGATGTGTGTGAACGTTGCGAGGGGGGTGCCTGCTAATCACGTTCATATGTTTTGTTCCTGTCCAAAGCTAGAGGATTACTGGAAGGAGGTTTTTAGGGTAATTTCTAAAGTGGTGCACGTGAAACTGGACACGGGCCCCCGGGAGGCCATATTCGGGATGGCAGACCAGCCAGGGTTGGAAACGGGTGCGGAGGCAGATGTCGTAGCCTTCGCCTCGTTGATCGCCCAAAGGCGGATCCTGATGGGTTGGAGAGCAACCTCTCCACCCTGTGCCCTGGCGTGGCAGGGGGGACCTGTTGGAATTCTTGACTCTTGAGAAGGTTAAATTTGAACTGAGGAGAAGGATGGAGGGGTTTGATAATTCATGGGCATTATTCATTATGCACTTTCAAGAACTGGATAACATCGAACATTAGTTTGGGTGGGTGGATGGGAGGGTTGGGGAGAGGGGGGCTGTGTATGTTAATGGCGACAATGGGTGATCCCTAATTCCTTTTTGTCATTTGTTTGTGTGAACATGCGGGCTAATGTTTGGGGTTTGGTGGGAGGATGGGATCATTGTTATTGATATGGGGATTGACATATTTGTTACTGATTATTGCTAATTGTTGGTGGGTGCAAATTTGGGAGAAAATGTGAAAAAGGAGGAGAGTAAAAAAATATATATTTTAAAGAGTATATGACTCAGACTCACAGCTGAGCTTTAGGTTTTACCAACACTTAGTGAAGGAGGCTGGCCAGGCTACGACCACTTGATGTGGATGTCTTCTCTAGGCTTCGAAACCCAGGGTCCCGTCTTGCGATGGTTGTGCCCGGGGGACTCCCAGGTTATTGCTAAAGATCTGTTCCAAATAGTCCTTCCTTTACACTGGTCTGCTAGCATTGAGTCACAGCTGTTTGCCCACAATTGGTCATTGTCCCATCCAAACCCCAACTCGTTGATTGAAAAAAACATACTCCTATTTATCCATGGTGATTCAATCAAGACCCATTGTTCTCTGAAACATCCTCATCTGACCAGCCATCAGCTCATTATAGAGTTTGATGGCTTCTTTTGTCTGTCCCTCGTCCTGCTGCAAAGTTGATCACCTGAGCCTGGAAGTTTGTTACACATTCATAGCATGATCTTGTTCTTTTGTGTAAACGTAAGTGGGTAACCACAAAGTCCATATAGCGATAACGAGTTTGTGTTGACTTGAGTGCTCTTGTAGGTGGCAAGTACCGATTCTAGTCAGAGCCTCGTGTGACAGTTCCTGTTCCCGGTCTATATGCCTTGCCAACCTTGCCACATTGAGTTTTAGGTAGATTCAGTAGCTGTTTGATGCAAGTTACTTGCTGAGCCAATTCGGAGGGGAATTGAAAGTCAGTCCTGTGGGTGTGCTGTTGGGGCTAGGTGAAGGCCCCACTGGGTGGTGATGTCAGACTTCCTTGGGTCTCTCTCTTTCTCTCTATGCTGCTCTTATCAAACACTCCAGCACGCAAATAAATCATGTTTGGGGATGTGTGATGTTCTTCGGGAAGTTCATGCTCTCATTACAGGCTGAAAGATGGGCAGCACGGTAGCATAGTGGCTTCACAGCGCCAGAGTCCCAAGTTCGATTGCCCGCTAGGTCTCCTCGTGTCTGCGCGTGGGTTTCCTCCGGGTGCTCCAGTTTCCTCCCACTGTCCAAAGACGTGCAGGTTAGGTGGATTGGCCATGCTAAATTGCCCTTAGTGACCAAAAAGGTTAGCAGGGGTTATTGGATTAGGGTGGAAGAGTGGGCTTAGGTGGGTCGGTGCAGACGCAATGGACCAAATGGCATCCTTCTGCACTGTATATTCTATTCTGTGTTCTTCCCTAAATCATGCCAGGTAGACTAACACTGTCCTTTAAACATGTGCTCTTTAGGTATGATTCTAACGCTGAAGGACACGGGCGTTCCCAGATGTGTGTTCTCTGGACCGCCACAGTTTGTAAGTAGGAAGGAGATGTTTCGGTAGCAAATGATGATGTGTTGTGTGCCGTGGCATTTCTCACTTTAATGTCTTGTTCTGGGGAAGAATGAAATATAGCTCACTATGCCCATCAATCTGCTTATTGGTCTGAGGACAATGAAATATGGGAAATAGAACAACAAAAGTTACAGCATAGGAACAGGCCCTTCAGCTCTCCAAGCCTGCACCAACCATGCTGCTCATCTGAACTCGCCACGCTACCCGAAAGATGTGGAGGCTTTGGAGAGGCTACAGAGGAGGTTTATCAGAATGTTGCCTGGTCTGGAGGGTGTTAGCTATGTGGAGAGGCTGAATAGATTCGGTCTGTTTTCATTAGAAAGACGGAGGTTGAGGGGTGACCTGATAGAGGTCTACAAGATTATGAGGGGCATGGATCGAGTGGATGGGCAGGCACTCTTTTCCAGGGTGGAGTGGTCAATCACCAGGGGCATAGGTTTAAGGTCCGTGGGGCAAAGTTTAGAGGAGACTAAAAGCGAGGCAGGCTTTTTACGCAGAGGGTGGTGAGTGCCTGGAACGGGTTGCCAGGGGAGGTTGTGGAAGCAGATTCATTGATGGCGTTCAAAAGGCATCTTGACAAACATGGATAGGATGGGTATAGAGGGATACAAGGAAGCGCTGAGGATTTTGGCAACGGTTGGTATCATGACTGGTACAGGCTTGGAGGGCCAAAGGGCCTGTTCCTGTGCTGTATTGTTCTTTGTTCTTTAAAATCCCCTACCCTTCTGGGGACCATATCCCTCTATTCCCATCCTAGTCATATAATTGCCAAGACGCCTCTTAAAAGCCACTATCGTATCTGCGTCCACTACCTCTCCCGGCAGCGAGTTCCAGGCTCCCACCACACACTCGGTAAAAAGATTTTGCTTCGTACCTCTCCTTTAAACCTTGCCCTTCACATCTTAAACCAATGCCCCCTAGTAATTGACTCTTCAACCCTGGGAAATAGCTTCTGACGATCCACTCTGTCCATGCCCCTCTTAATCTTGGAGACTTCTATCAGGTTGCCCCTCAACCTCCGACGTTCCAGTGAGATCAAACCACGTTTATCCAACCTCTCCTCATATTACTGGTGTCCATACCAGGGGACAGCCTGGTAAACCTCTTCTGCACCCTCTCCAAAGCCTCCACATCCTTCTGGTCGTGTGGCGACCTGAATTGAACACTATATTCCAAGTGCGGCCGAACTAAGGTTTTATAAAGCTGCAACATGACGAGCCAATTTTAAATCTCAATGCCCCGGCCGATGAAGGCAAGTATGCCATATGCCTTCTTGACGACCTTGACCACCTGCATTGCCACCTTCAGTGACCTGTGTACCTGTACACCAAGATCCCTCTGCCTGTCAATACTATTAAGGGTTCTGCCACTTACTGTATATTTTCCATCTGTATTAGACCTTCCAAAATGCATTAACTTGCATTTATCCGGACTAAACTCCATCTGCCATCTCCGCCCAAGTCTCCAACCGATTTATATCCTGCTGTATCCTCTGACGGTCCTCATCGCTATCCACAATTCCACCAACCTTTGTGTCATCCTCAAACTTACGAATCAAACTAGTTATATTTTCCCCCAAATCATTTGTATATGTATATTACAAAACGTCAAGGGTCCCAGCACTGATCCCTGAGGAACGCCACTAGTCACAGCCCTCCATTCAGAAACGCACCCTTCCACTGCTACCCTCTGTCTTCTATGACTGAGCCAGTTCTGTATCCATCTTGCCAGCTCACCTCTGATAATCGAAAGGTATGTTCGAGTGTTGTTCAGGCTTACCCTCTGTCAACATCGCCTTGGTCAAGTTGGTAATTTCTAGATGCTTCTGTTTCTGAATCTCTGCAGTACAGCGTTTGTCATTTTGAATATCATGTGACCTGTTTTGTCTAAGTCGTACTACATAACTTTTTTTTCTATCCTTGTTTTTACATGGAATCCCGTGGTCATTATCTAGAAGCAGTTTTCAGATTAATGCTGATGACAGCTAGCTTTACTTTGCTGTTTCCTTCATTAATCGCCTGTTTGTCCTGTAATTGCTGACCCAGGTTGTATCTTTAATTAGGGAGTTGAGAGCCTGGGCCTGAAATGTACACTGCTTTGGTCCTTTTGAGTTTTTGAACAGAGCTTCATTTTTGGGTATTAAACTGTTCAATACAGAAGTCCAAAATCTAGCTGTCCAAAAACCCGACCATTTTGAGAAGGGGAATGAGTGCTGCCCTCTGCTGTTTTACCTTGGTTGATGGTTTCCCCATAACAATGTGATAAAGGGTGCTTGTGGTCGTACATCTCTTGTTCTGGTATCATCGTTTCAATTTAGTTTGAGAATGTCTCCATAAGCGTGCTGTGTACAAAACTGGTGCACTGACACCAAGAGAGTCGGGAAAATTTATGAAATCCCGCTGTGATGTTCATAGAAAATGTTACATATTATATTTCCTAGTTGCGGCAGCAATGTTATTAAAATCCCTGGTTTAAAATACATGTAGGCAGTGTGTCTACTACGCTGTAATTAAGGAGTCATAAAGGGTGAGGTAATAATTGATTTTAACCATTTACTTGTTTACAGAGAGATGGCTGATGGGATGTTGCTTTGATTGTTGGAGATTCCCTGGAGAGTAAATAGTTTGAGGGGTTTTATTTAGTCTTGGCTAAGCAGGTGCTGGGACATCTTGGTGGGATACAGATGATATAATTGATGGGAGGAGCCAGGTCTGCCTGTAGTTTGCAGTTTTGTCAGATGCTGTTAGCAGAAGGGCCTGACAAGACATAAGGATTTTCAGGTTGGTCCTGAAATGTCGGTCTCTCTCCAAATATCTGTATGGATGAGCAAGTAACCTGTTTTGTTAACTTATAATTGGTATTTTCTTAATTGGAATTCATGGTAAATGGAGATATTAAGTTCAATGTTTTCCTTATTTAACTTTTCAACTGATAATTGTAAAGCTGATGTTTATGTGGTCAATTCTGTGTTTAAATTAAAGTTTGTTTTAACATAAAAGATATCCATTGGTCAGAGTCATCACTCCTGGGGTGCAGTGTCCCTTTCTGTTTACAAATTAAAAATAGTTTTGTGTTCTCGTCTGGTATCCTAACAAATGTCTGGTATCATAACGTGGGCGGCACGGTGGCACAGTGGGTAGCACTGCTTCCTCACAGCTTCAGGGTCCCGGGTTCAATTCCGGCCTCTGGTGACTGTCTGTGTGGAGTTTTCACTTTCTCCCTGTGTCTGCGTGGGTTTCCTCTGGGTTTCCGGTTTCCTCCCACAGTCCAAAGATGTGCAGGTTAGGTGGATTGGCCATGCTAAATTGCCCCTCAGTGTCCAAGTTAGGTGGGGTTACTGGGTTTCAGGTATGGGGTGGAGGCGTGGGCTTAAGTAGGGTGCTCTTTCCAAGGGCTCATGATGACTCGATGGGTTGAATGGCCTCCTGCTATGATGTAACACCTACAAATGGGACGGTCAGATCAGGTTGCAGACAATGGTATGTGAACACACTCGCCTAGCTATGAGGGCAGTAACAGTGCCCCACCCTCAATCCACCTGGGAGCTGAAAAACAGAAACCAAATTTTTGCTTAATTCTGCCTTTCCACGGCCATCCTTTTCTGTGCAACCGTTGCACATAGCAGACGTTGAGCGGCATCCGATGGTCCATTAACTGACTCGGTCAGACTTTGGGAGGGGACTGAAATCCATCTGGTCCAAGCTGTAAAACCAACAAGAAATGAGGTCGCATTTTGCCAATAAAAATGGTGTCTTGCCCTCGTTTGATGGATTACTTGATCCAAGAATATCCAAAATCTGGCATGGTCTTAGTCTTGATGGTGCCAGATTTGGGGGCCTTGTGCCTGTAAACAGAAGCCTGGTCCTAAAAGATTTAAAATCATGAATTACCAAGTCACAAGACATCAAGATGTGAAGTTCCTTAGCGGCTGAGTTGGAAATCATGTATTAATCAATTAACACCAATTTTCTTGTTTCCTTCAAAGGATAAGTACTTGGCTGCAATTAGAACATTCTCTGGCCCCCTACAAGGACTGGATTTAGGTAGGACATGTGGATTTATGTTTGAATTACCCAGGACGTTGTATCTGAATGAATCCTTTTGACTAATTATGAAATGCATTCCTTCATTGCCAGCTGTGCGTCCTTTCACAGACCCAGAATATACTGATGATACTATGACCGTGCATCAGGTTCCCATATTTGGTAAGTGTCATTTATCCTACTCAACGTCCTTGTTTGTGAAGAATGTTGATGTGTTTCCTGTTGGTTCCCTTCAGACCTGGTAACCTGGGCTCTGCTTTTGAGGGGAAGAACATAGAACATAGAAAATACAGCACAGAACAGGCCCTTCGGCCCACGATGTTGTGCCGAACCTTTGTCCTAGATTAATCATAGATTATCATTGAATTTACAGTGCAGAAGGAGGCCACTCGGCCCTTTGAGTCTGCACCTGCTCTTGGAAAGAGCACCCTACCCAAACTCAACACCTCCACCCAACACCAAGGGCAATTTGGACATTAAGGGCAATTTATCATTGGCCAATTCACCTAACCCGCACATCTTTGGACTGTGGGAGGAAACCGGAGCACCCGGAGGAAACCCACGCAGACACGGGGTGGACGTGCAGACTCCGCACAGACAGTGACCCAAGCCGGAATCGAACCTGGGACCCTGGAGCTGTGAAGCAATTGTGCTATCCACAATGCTACCGTGCTGCCCTTGAGAACAAATAAATCTACACTATATCATTTTACCTTAATCCATGTACCTATCCAACAGCTGCTTGAAGGTCCCTAATGTTCCCGACTCAACTACTTCCACAGGCAGTGCATTCCATGCTTCCACTACTCTCTGGGTAAAGAACCTACCTCTGATATCCCTCCTATATCTTCCACCTTTCACCTTAAATTTATGTCCCCTTGTAATGGTTTGTTCCACCCGGGGAAAAAGTATCTGACTGTCTACTCTATCTATTCCCCTGATCATCTTATAAACCTCTATCAAGTCGCCCCTCATCCTTCTCCGTTCTAATGAGAAAAGGCCTAGCACCCTCAACCTTTCTTCGTAAGACCTACTCTCCATTCCAGGCAACATCCTGGTAAATCTTCTTTGCACCTTTTCCAAAGCTTCCACATCCTTCCTAAAATGAGGCGACCAAAACTGTACACAATACTCCAAATGTGGCCTTACCAAAGTTTTGTACAGCTGCATCATCACCTCACGGCTCTTAAATTCAATCCCTCTGTTAATGAACGCGAGCACACCATAGGCCTTCTTCACAGCTCTATCCACTTGAGTGGCAACTTTCAAAGATGTATGAACATAGACCCCAAGATCTCTCTGCTCCTCCACATTGCCAAGAACTCTACCGTTAACCCTGTATTCCGCATTCATATTTGTCCTTCCAAAATGGACAACCTCACACTTTTCAGGGTTAAACTCCATCTGCCACTTCTCAGCCCAGCTCTGCATACTATCTATGTCTCTTTGCAGCCGACAACAGCCCTCCTTACTATCCACAACTCCACCAATCTTCGTATCGTCTGCAAATTTACTGACCCACCCTTCAACTCCCTCATCCAAGTCATTAATGAAAATCACAAACAGCAGAGGACCCAGAACTGATCCCTGCGGTACGCCACTGGTAACTGGGCTCCAGGCTGAATATTTGCCATCCACCACCACTCTCTGACTTCTATCGGTTAGCCAGTTCGTTATCCAACTGGCCAAATTTCCCACTACCCCATGCCTCCTTACTTTCTGCATAAGCCTACCATGGGGAACTTTATCAAATGCCTTACTAAAATCCATGTACACTACATCCACTGCTTTACCTTCATCCACATGCTTGGTCACCTCCTCAAAGAATTCAATAAGATTTGTGAGGCAAGACCTACCCCTCACAAATCCGTGCTGACTATCCCTAATCAAGCAGTGTCTTTCCAGATGCTCAGAAATCCTATCCTTCAGTACCATTTCCATTACTTTGCCTACCACCGAAGTAAGACTAACTGGCCTGTAATTCCCAGGGTTATCCCTAGTCCCTTTTTTGAACAGGGGCACGACATTCGCCACTCTCCAATCCCCTGGTACCACCCCTGTTGACAGTGAGGACGAAAAGATCATTGCCAACGGCTCTGCAATTTCATCTCTTGCTTCCCATAGAATCCTTGGATATATCCCGTCAGGCCCGGGGGACTTGTCTATCCTCAAGTTTTTCAAAATGCCCAACACATCTTCCTTCCTAACAAGTATTTCCTCGAGCTTACCAATCTGTTTCACACTGTCCTCTCCAACAATATCGCCCCTCTCATTTGTAAATACAGAAGAAAAGTACTCGTTCAAGACCTCTCCTATCTCTTCAGACTCAATACACAATCTCCCGCTACTGTCCTTGATCGGACCTACCCTCGCTCTAGTCATTCTCATATTTCTCACATATGTGTAAAAGGCCTTGGGGTTTTCCTTGATCCTACCCGCCAAAGATTGTTCAACTAGGAAGACATTTGCAATTTACTGGCAGCTGCCAGTGGTACAGCCGAATTTCCCAAACCAAAATTTGCCCAGCTCAGAATATGTGGCTTCAAAGGGCCAGGTAAGAATAAGCGCAAAACTGTCTTAGGAACAGAATCCCTCGGTGTTCTTCTGATTTATACTTGAGGTTCTGAGCCTGTGTCATTATGTGGATTTGAAATTCAATTCTTGCAGAACATGTTAAACATGAAGGTGCTGATATATCTCAAGTATGTTTCTTTGAATTTGAAAGATTGTGGAGTTGCTGGTTTACACCTAATGAGGTACCACCTGAATGCTTTGAGGTTTGTGCTGATTAATTTTGAGTTTCCTGAACAATTTCATGGGCTTTTGAGGAAAGGACACCGAGTGGGCAATAGTAATACCAACAGCATGCTGTAACTAGACTTTAGGAAAAGGGATGACAGAATTCCTCTTAACAGGTGCATGCGACATAAGAGTGGAAGTAGGCCACTAGGCCCTTGGAGCCTGTTCTGCCATTCATTAAGATCATGGCTGATCTGTTTGTGTTTCTAATTCCGCATTCTCGCCTATCCCAACTATTGTTTAGAATCCCTCGGCTAACCTGAATCTACCTACCTCTGAAGGAGCAGTGGTTAGTTAATCTCGGTGCTGTGAGGAATCGGAGTAAACCCTGGGTATGGATAAATAATCAGCGGAAGGAAGAGCAGGTGCTGCTCATTGTTGCATTGGGTGGGAGAGGGGAATAAGTACAGTGTGATGTTCTCCTGAAATTACTATTGGGAATGGTGTTGTTTTTAATTGAACTCAATCCCAATGTGAGCTGGCCAAACCGCTGGATGATAGCAAACTAGGCAAATAATAGGACCAGGCAGCTCCTGAAAAGCTACAGTTAGGAAGGAAGGGCAACAGATGCGTTCTGCTGATGGTATAAAGTAGTGCAGTTGAAGCTGAAAGAGACCGAAAAGTCTTACAAGTCCAAACAGTGCAGGAACTAACAAAGCCAACAGTGATGCATGATCTAAATAAAATAGAATACAAATTGTGCAATATACTCGACAGATCGCACCTCGTGCACTTTAAGGTTTGTTCCTTTGCAATGAGAATTGACCTATGTTTTTCTTTGGGTGGGGCAGTGAAACAAATGTGTCAATGTATTGGTGTCAAATTTATATGTGCTAGCTTGTCCACTGCACTGTTCCAGTGAACTACAACACGGGTTCAGGGAAACGGTATCTCACCTTTTCATGGAGACACATCTGGACTCGACACTGGGCGGGATTCTCCGCCTCGCGACACCACAAATGCGAACCGCGATTGGGCGGAGAAACAGGCGTCGGACCAAAGTAGAGGTCTGCGTCCGGCGCCGATTTGGGCGCAATGCTCCAGTCTCTTGCTGGTGGAGATGATGAGGTTTGCGCCCCATGCCAGCGGCGGCATGCAAAACCGGCATTTGCATTCATTTAAATGTGATTAGCGGGTTGGAAACCCGGCCGGATGTCTGGCTGGTGTGAATTACTACAAGTATTTACAGATGTGGACTGGGCGCCATGGCTGCGGAGGGGGAGCAGGAGGCTAAAGAAATTGTTGAAAACTGTCGGGCTTGCTGGGAGATGGCTGGGGGGGGTGGGGGGGGGGGGGGGGGAGTAGCGGGTAGTGACTTGGTGCCACGCCCGTGGTCTTGGGGTAGCACCTTTGGATCGCAGTGGCCTGGCTCAGACCACCATTGCTGCAACCTGTCTTTTAAACGCACCCCTTTGGTGCTACTTACAGGGGAAGCTCACACTGCTGAGTGCTGCCTGTGTCCTGTAAATGCTCAAAAGATCTCTGGTCATCTGGGAGCCCACACAAGCCACCCCTCTGGACACCCTCATACCCCAGCTGTATCGACAAGGGTCAAGCTCAATCAGGATCCCACCAGGTGTTGGCACTTCTAAGAAGCGCTGCCCCATTGCAGAGGAAGCAAAGGATCACCGGAGCTCACCCCAATCAGTGGACATCTGCACTGCAGCCTTTGGAACCCTGGTGAAGGTGCCCTGGGGGTGCCCTACCCAGAAATGGGGTGAGGGGGGCTCGAGGAGACCCTAAAAGGTAAGTTGCGGCAGTGGGGAGGTCCAGAGGCTGCACAGAGGAGCGGGAGGGGTTGAAAGATTGGGGCGACATTTAAAAAGGTGCCCTGATCGGCAAGTCATTTTCCTGCATGGACTAGCTGAGCTTGTTTGTGCAGGAAAAGAGGCCAGTGCGGCCTCAGTGGGCCATTCCCAATGGAGGCCAAAAACCCCTGGGGAAAGTCCCATTAGATAGCGGGGTCGTTTTCGGCACTGCAGGCATTGAGAAACACCCCGCTATAAGCATGTTAAATTGTACACTTTGTCTTTTCTGCTTGCCTGACATTACATTCTATGCTCGCACATTTCTGGAGAGAGCTGGGAAGAGAGATGGCCAAATAAACCATTGACATGGTTCCCGGTTGGAGGGGGGGGGTGGGGGGGGGGGGGGGGGCTGTTGAAAGACCCAGTGAATCTATTTGCAACTGTAGGTAGAGTGACACTAAGAGTTACCCGTTTCTGTGAGAAAGTACCTCTGTCTGCTACTGCTCGTCAAGCTTAAATGTGCTGTCAGGTTGACTATTTTATTCCTGAAGTTTACCACAGTTTTGATTCAGTGCTACTTACAAACCATTTCACATAGATCGAAAATAGAAAAGTTATAAAACTGTCCATTTGCTTTTTCGATTGGGGGGGGGGGGGAGACGACGAATGTCCGCCATCATAAGAATGTGTGGAACATGGGTAAATGTGCAGTTTTGTTGTTCTCTGTGTGTCACTGCTAACCTATTATAGCTTGAGATATTTTGACGAAGGAGTTGGGGACATGGTGGTGGGTGTTGTGAAGAGAGTGTTTAAATATATCACCGTGTAATATTGGGTTTGCAGCCAAACTGGACTCTAAGGAGAGTCGAGGGGCAGATAGTCCAGATGGTTCACTTGGCAAAACCAACCCCGATTGGCCCCGTTCACCAAAATCTGGAAAGCGGAAACTGGAGGATTGTGAAGGTCGCTTACAGGAAAACCTGAAGGAAAAGCCAGGTAAAAGGCACAGTGAGATCCTTTAGTAAAACTTAAATTCCTTCCGTTTGTGCTGCTGTTCATTCTTCTGTGTGTCTTTGCCTGGGTGATACTGAGCTGGAATCTTTTGAGCAATATCGCAGAAACTCCATTGCTATCCTCACAGTATCCTCGCGCTACTTACCCAGAATGTAGCTGTTTTAGTGTTGTGCAAACCTGTTTGTGCTTCTACACGTACTGCGGAATTGTATGCCGATTGACTAGCCAACGTGTTACTGTGAATGTAAATGATTTAGTATTGGTCTGTGGTGAGTGGAGTCAGATAGTCAAACGGAAAATAGATCCTTTTCCGGGGGGGGTACGATTGAGATGGGGCAGAACTGTCACTTCGCACACTGCTTGCATGTGTGACAGCAGCAATGGCCCTTGTTGAGCTGAGTTGGAGAGGTTAAATTCTAGAGGTTAGGTTATTTTCAATTTATAAAAAATGTTTTTGTTGACATTCATCCGCCCTTTTATTTTAAAGAGAGAAGTCCAAAAATACCAACGAGAGACCCTTCCCTGGTGGTGGCTTTTGTCTGCAAGGTAGGTGTTTTTCAGCTGAATGGTAACAGTTACATGACTAGATTGGAAATGCTGCAGCTCTCCTTCGAGCAAATGGAGGCATTGAACAAAAGTCGTGAAGGAATTTGTAGAATAAAGGCACTGTTTGCAGTGGCAGAATGTTCAGGAGCCGATTTTGGGTGATTGGCGAAAGAGGCAGTCAGACATTTTGACACCGTGACTTGTGATCTAGAGTGCACTGCCTGAAGGGTGGTGGACACATTCAGTAATTACTTTCAAAAGCAAATTTGTGAAATACTTTGAAAGGTAAAGTTTTGCAGGGACGTGATTAAGGGAGGACAGGTGAGCGGGCTTGAATGGATAGATATTTTTCACTGAAGCGCGGTGGCTTATTGGCCTCCTTCTTTGGTGCGATATATTGTCCTGCGGTTCTACAGGACTGGTATTAAGGTGGCAATCCGAGAGCTCGGACAACCCTTTACTGAGTTATTATAATTAAACTACGTTCACTTGCAGCTTCATCCTAAGAAAGGAAACTTCCTCGTCATGAAGGCTAAGGAGCTCGGTTTACCCGTGTAAGTAACAGGGCTTTAATCTTCAAAATCCTCTTCTATTGAACCCCTGGAATACTGAAGGAGATGGTTACCATGAGAGTGGAAACCATAGTAGGAAGATACATTCTAACCTCTCGAAATGTAAAACAAAGAGGAGGTGCACAAAATTAGTCAAAATCGGAAGAGAAAAAGCAGCGCACTCTTTGGATGGGACCCAGAACACCAACATCCCACACCATCACCCCCAGCCCTCCGTCTGAAAGATAGGATGCCCCTTTGTATAGACTAATCAGAACTTTCCAAAATAAGTTCTTTGCATATTTGTAACGACTAGCATGTCAGGAAATTCATCACTTTCCGATGAAGAATCCCACCTGAAACTTTAATCATCAATGGGTCAGGGGCTGTTTATTTACACTATTTTATTTAGTACGGTCATGTGTTAGAATTCGGAATCTATTAATTTCTGAGCTACACATAATGGTGATCTTTAAAAGTAGATTTTTTTAAACATAAATTTAGAGGACCCAATTATTTTTCTTTCCAATTAAGGGGCAATTTAGTGTACCACCTAACCTGCACATCTTTGGGTTGTGGGGGTGAGACCCACGCAGACATGGGGAGAATGTGCAAACTCCTCACAGACAGTGACCCGTGCCGGGATTCGAATCCGGCTCCTCGGTGCTATAGTCACAGTGCTAATCACTGTGCCACATGCCGCCCTCTTTCAAAGTAGATCTAATTATGTTTCAATGCAAAAATGTTCAGACATCCATCACCATCGACCCCTCCCCAAAAGGTCAATCATTTTAAAGACCATTTGAGCGTATTTTCTAAAATTCAGACACGATGTGAAATCAAACATTTGGTTTGCTTATTTACTTTCTCATGTGTAAAAGCTTAAGTAGTTCCACCACAGATCCTTTAGTCCACTGGAGCCTGGCTTAGACAATCGACAGGGAGGAGGCTGGGTGCAGGATTTCTCCTTTCGAATGGATTTTGCCCCATGAAACGAAAAGGTTCAGGCCGCTCATCAACTTGCCACCCTGACTTGGGAACATATTGCCGTTCCTTCACTGTCGCTGGATCAAAATCCTGAAACTACCTCTTTAACCGCGCATGCAGTGTGAGGGTGTACCCAACACCGCAAGGATTGCTGCGGTCAGGAAGGCAGCTCACCACCGTCATCTTCCTGATGGCAATTCGGGATGGGCAACAAATGCTAGCTTAGCCGTCGAAGTCCCCATTCCTCGAATGTGCGTGTTGAATAATTCACACCACTCTTCGAGATTCACACTGTGGAAGGGAGGCCATTACCTGCCTTCTAATGTACTAATGTCATTATCTTCAATTATATCAGAGCGGAAAGGGGGATAGAATTTTGCTAACATTTTAGTTTTTGGACTCCTTGTTTACCCATGGGTAATTTTATGGACCCCGTTACTCTTTTTGATGACGGTGTATACGCTTATCTTTTCTTCTGTGTTTCAGGGGGACCTCGGCCATCGGGCCAATTGTTGCCGCTTTGAAAAGTGGAAAGAGTGTAACATTTGAAGGCAAGGAGGTTTGTCATATTCCTTCAGATTTTGACATCGTATTGGATTCATGAAAACTATCTGCGCAGCCCTTGTGTGGGGAGACCGCACAGTATCCAGTAGTGTTGCAAGTTTAGGGGAGTCAGAGGGCAAGCAACACTAATCGAATGTCCTGCCTCCAATTGTCATTGTTTTAGGATCTTTTTTTTTTTTTTACTATTTGCGTTCTTCCAGTAAAACCACCTTCATTGCAAATGACTTTCTTTTATTAGCTTAGATTGTGTTATATTGGTAAAGTTGCCGCATCGGTGCAAATTGTACTTGATTCAAAGAACAGCGCAGGAACAGGCCTTTTAGCCCAAGCCTGCGCCGATCATGATGCTTGTCTAAACTAAAACCTTCTACATTTCCAGGTGTCCATATCTCTTTATTCCTATCCTGTTCATGTATTTGTCAAGATGTCTCTTAAATGTTGCTATTGTATCTGCTTCCACCACCTGCCCTGGCAGCGCGTTGCAGGCACTTGCCACCCTTTGTGCAAAACAAATTTGCCTCGCACATCTCTAAACTTTCCCCCGTCGCACCTCAAACCCATGTCCCCTAGTAATTGACTTTTCCACGCTGGATCTAACGGTCCACTCTGTCCCTGCCACTCATAATTTTGTAAACCTCTATCAGGTCGCCCCTCAACCTCCGTTGTTCCAGTGAAAACAATCCACGTTTATCCAACCTCTCCTCATAGTTAATACCCTCTAGACCCGGCAACAACCGAATAAACCTCTTCTGTACCCTCTTCAAAGCATCCACATCCTTCTGGTAGTGTGATGACCAGAATTGTACGCAATATTCCAAATGTAGCCTAAAGGTTCTGTACAGCTGCAGCATAACTTGCCAATTTTTATACTCAAATGTCCCGACCGATGAAGGCAAGCATGTCGTATGCCCTCTTGACTGTCCACCTATGTTGCCAGTTTCAGTGATCCTAAGGGTTTTGCCATTTATTGTACAATTTCCACCTATATTAGATCTTCCAAACTTCATTACCTCACATTTGTTGGGATTAAATTCCATCTGCTTTTTCTCCACCCTAGTCTCCAATCGGTCTATATCCTGCTGTATCCTCTTCACTATCTACATCTTCACCGATCTGTGTCATCTACAAATGTATCAATCAGACCAGCTACATTTTCCTCCAAATCATTTATATATGCTACTAACAACAAAGGTCCCAGCACTAATCCCTGCGGAACACCACCAGTCACAACCTTCCATTCAGTAAAGCACCCTTCCACTGCTACCCTCTGTCTTCTATGTCCAAGTCAGTTCTGTATCCACCTTGCCAGTTCCCATCTGACCCGTGTGACTTCAGCTTTTGTGCCAGTCTGCCATGGGGGACTTTGTCAAAGGCTTTACCGCAGTCCATGTAGCCAACATCCACTGCCTTTCCCTCATCAATCATATTCGTCAAAAAGGAGGCCATTCGACCCATCGGGTCTGCACCAATCCTCTGAAAGAACACCACACCAATCCTCTGAAAGAACACCACACCAAGGCCTCCCTCCACCACTTGGACAGCATGGCCAATCCACCTAACCTGCATATCTTTGGACTGTGGGAGGAAACCCACGCTGACCTGGGAGATTTGCAAACTCCACACAGACGGTCATCTAAGGCCAGAATTGAATCCGGGTCCCTGGCGCTGTGAGGCGGCAGTGCTAGGCACTGAGTCGGCAGTGCGAACCACTGTGCCACCGTGCCGCCCCCGCACCTGTTTAGAGCCAAAGTTACTGCAGTCAGTAGAATGGAGCTCCTTAATATTTTTTAAAAACCCCAACCCAAGTTCATTTCTACCCGGTGCTGATCATTGAAGGACTGGAGCAAGTTCCCACTTTGTGCTGAAATTTCTGTATCCCAAATCCAGCATTTATCAGAGTTCTGCATTTCAACGCTAGAACTGATCCAAATTTAAATATTCAGCATACCTTTACTTGACCAGCTGTTTCCCCCATTACGTTGCTATGGATACTCAAGGCTGTTGATTTGTTGCTTTTTAGTGGTTGCAAATTTCCTGATTATGCCCCATTAATATATTCTGCAGATCCGACCTGAGGATGTGTGCACACCTGATGATCCAGGGCCCACTTTTCTGGTGTTGGAATGTCCCAGTGCGGAATTTATTGTCTCCATGTGTGAGAATGAACAACTCAAAAGGTAAGTTATCCACTGAGTGGATTAGCCTTTATTTTTCTCGGAACCATTGTTCATTAAGATAGAATGTTGCCTATTTTCTTGAAAAGTTAAATCCTAGTATAGACTCCTGAGAATCCCTCCACCCTAAGTAGTAGGACAGATGATCACCAGCCTGAATGCATGTTTATTCCTCGTGACTTTAGGCCCATGTACCTCCCTTCCTTCATAAAAGGTGAGTGGGCAGAATGCTCCCTGTCATTTACTGATGCCCCCTGTTCTCTTAATTGCCTCACTTAGGAGTATTAGGTAGCTGCTAAAAGCGCCTCTTGATGCACTTTACGTATGGATTGTCTTTTCATTCTTCCTCAATGCAAGGTTAGAGCAGGAAATGAAGCTGTGTTATATTTAAGCAGTGCCTTTCGTAAACTGAGCAATGTCCTTTTATCTTGTCTCTGACTTTAGTGAAGCTATGTTTCTTGCAGGTATCAAATGGGAGGATCCGAAAGCCCCGTTGCACTGGTTGTGCATATTACGCCCGAGTCTGTTCTGGCAAATAATGTGTATAAAGCATGGATGGAGAGGTAATTGAATTTTGTAAAGTTTGCTTTGTCGGCACAACTAGCAGTGTTTTAAATTGCCGTGTGGGGATGAAGGACTGATCATTATTCAATGTAGCAATAAAAAGAAAAGCAAATATTGCCCTGTGAGACTTCTTGGATTGAGGTTTTCTCTTTTTCCAAGTAAATTATTTCTGGTAATGGACAGAATGCTAAATTGCTGCAATCTACTGGCGATGCCTTGAGTTTACTGCCAGTGTCATACTGCTTGTTACTCTTTCCAATATCTTCATATAGAGCTCAGCACATACTTCATTATGTTTGTGTTATAATTCTGTTATAATTGCTAACATGGTTCAGTGAAATTTGAAATTGATTTTAAAAATATATAGGTTAAAGGTTAATGTTTGTCGTCTTTCTGAAATTTTCACTCCAAATTATGGGCTGGATTCTCCGTTTCTGAGGCATAACTAACAGTGTTTTAAATTGCCGTGTGGGGATGAAGGACTGATCATTATTCAATGTAGCAATAAAAAGAAAAGCAAGTATTGCCCTGTGAGACTTCTTGGATTCTCCGTTTCGGAGGCTAAGTACTGGCGCCAATGGAGAATCCCTCACCGATTTCTGCACCGGTGAGGGGATGGCACCGGCGGAGAATCGCCGGGTCCTGGACCGCACATGGGCAGGGCTGGCAAACTGTAGTCTTGCACGCCTACCACCCCCCACCGGTCGCAACGGAAAACATGGCGCTGGCCGTGCGTGACCGCGTACCCGCCCACCTTGACCCAACAGCCCAACCCTGGCCACCCCCCCACCACTCCCTCAGCCCTGGCAGAAGCCCCCCGGGCAGTGGCACAGATCTCGGCCGAGTGTGACGGCGCTGGATACTGTCTGCAGCCGGCACGCCAGGCTCACGAACGCTGGGACCACATGTGGCCCATGCCGTCGGGAACTCAGCCCATCAGAGGCGGAGCATCGCAGGTGGGCTGGCTGATGATGCGCCCACGGCGTTGAGCCTGCAAGTGGCCCGATGATGCCGATTTTGGGGGGGTGGAACATCGCGAACCGGCGCCTGCCCCGATTCCGGCGTCGGAAGCCATTCCCTGACCGATCATCGTTCCCGATTTTGGCGTTGTGCTACGGAGATTCCCGTCCAATGTTCAGGAATTACTTATGAGGGCCTTGGTGAATGCTTCAAAGTATGCATTTGAAATTCCTTTGTGATCTATTGCCATGGCTTGGTCACTAGTGCTCTCATTTTCTGAGTCCGGTACTTTTGGATCCAAATTTAACTTCAGTAAGAAGAGACAGTTGCAGTCCGCAAAGCTGCATAAAACTTCCTTGTACAGAGCTTGATTTTTGAGTGTAGCTTTGTACGGATGTGCGTAGGGGACCTTGCATAAAGAGGGCACCATGTTGTAAATTATGCATTTGGACGAGAATGGAAAGGACCAGTCGGGCAGAAAAACGCTGAAATGCTGAGGAGAGCAGGCGAACAAACATAGAAATTTGGGGAGTGCAATAAGGAACAGGCAGAGCGACTAGGTCGGGTGCATCTTTGGAAGTAGACTTGTTAGAGGTTAGAGGTATTATGGATGGTAGATTACAAGGCAAAAGAGGAAGAACGAGAATATTGATGGCTTGAAAATGGAAGGAAGTTACTCACAAATTAAAAGGCTGACGCAGGGTAGAGATATGGAAAGACTACTATGAGCCAAGGACTTGGCGTCTGGCAGAGCAGACATGATTTGGGCATAGAGCAGGCTGGTATCTTGTGTGGTGCTGAGAGACCGCTGGATTGTCAAGAGGTGTCATTTTTCAGTAAGTGCTGTATTCCTGTTCCAGTGGTTTGGCTGAATATCAAACATCCAACTGCATCCATCCAAAGGAGAGGAAGAAGTTCTTCCAACCATCATTCTTTCCTTAAATATCATCAAAATCAGATTCACCTGGCAGTTGCTGTTTGACATCCAGCTGAGCGAATGGCCACTGCGTTTCTCAGGAATTTATTTTAATATGGAGCACTTTTGAGGTGTTTCTTAAATTCCAGTCCTTTTCATTCTTACAGTTCCTTAGATTTGTGAATGTATTTTTCTTGAACTTGATAGAACTCGGGCGGCACGGTAGCACAGTGGGTAACACTGTTGCTTCACAGCTCCAGGGTCCCAGGTTCAATTCCCGCCTTGGGTTACTGTCTGTGCGGAGTCTGCTCGTTCTCCCTGTGTCTGCATGGGTTTCCTACGGGTGCTCCGGTTTCCTCCCACAAGTCCCGAAAGAAGTGCTGTTAAGTGAATTGGATATTCTGAATTCTTTCTCTGTGTAACCGAACAGACGCCGGAATGTGGCGACTCGGGCATTTTCGTAGTAACTTCGTTGCAGTGTTAATGTAAGCCTTATTGTCACAAGTAGGCTTACATTAACACTGCAACGAAGTTGCTACGAAAATGCCCTAGTCGCCACATTCCGGCGCCTGTTCGGGCTCATAGTAGTCTTTCCATGTCTCTACCCTGCGTCAGCCTTTTAATTTGTGAGTAACTTCCATTTTCAAGCCATCAATATTCTCGTACATAAATCTACTAATTGTGCCTGCTAGTTTGCCTTAGTCTTTTTATTCTCTTGTCTTTCGCTCCACTCACAGGTTTGAGCCGACAGCAGAACACCTGATTCTCAATGAACACAATGAGACTGTCCATAACCTCCGCAGCCACAAAATCCAGACCCAGCTAAACCTGATTCACCCAGAGATCTTTCCGCGGCTGAAGACCTTTCGGACCAAGGTAGGAACAAGATTCAAAGTCTTGGGAACTGGGGGAGGTATGGGGGAAAATTAACCTTTGATGACTTAAACAAGATCTTTGGGATCCAAACTGAAGTATGTACGTCATTCGAGGGGGGAGGGTGGGTTGACTTAGAACTTCTATACCTGCCTTTCTTATCTACCTGCTTCTCTTCGTAGCAGCCATTTTATGTTTCATAATATTTATACTGGAAAATTGAATAAAAGCAGCATGAATGCCCACTTGTTTCCTCACTGGAGTATTGGCTGGAATAAGACTCCTTTCCCTTCACGATTTCTTGTGTGATTTCCATTAAGGGCCTCTCAAAACTGTTACAAGGGTATGTCTGAGATTGCTCCCCTGGGGGGCAGCAATGTAGCTAGTGTTGAAAAAATACAGAGTGAAGCAACAGAAGAAGAACACAATGGTACCAGTTACACACCAGGGGATGTGATATTGATGGAAGAGGCCTCCGAGGGAGTAGCATGGGATTGCAGTCAGTGTGTGTGCTCCAATGCCAGAAGAGCTGTTATCTGAAAAGTGCAGAATCAACAATGGGAAGAACGTGAAATTCAAATTACTGGTACTCTTTCTTGGGCCTTGTTTCAATCCTCTTATTGCGTGGCACAATTGTCATACTCTAGAATATCCTTGTGTTTTAATATGGAACGGATGTGTTATGTTGCCGTTTATCATGAGCATATACTGCTGAGCTAACCTTTAGGAGAGAATGCTTTTAGCTTTTAAAATCAGCAAGACACCATTTTGGGCACCTTTCAGCTCTTTGGTAAAGGAGCAAGCATTATGGATTGAAGCCAATTTATTTGTTAGTTGAGTAAATCCGGCTTGTGGCATGACTTACTGGTGTATTGTGGAGATAGTATGCATTCAAAAAGAAAGTGATAAATTCTAATTTATTACACTAGTTTGATCCAATCCGTAGCGGGAGTTCACTTTCTTTTTGGTTTCAGGAACAGCAAGCCTCTCTCAATCTGCCAGCTGTTCGAGGCGAATGCTTGCTAAAGTACCAGCTGAGGCCCAAATTTGAATGGCAAAGGTCAGTTCACGTAAGTTAGACATATTTATCGTGGCCATCTTCTGGAGACTGATGCAGCATCAACTCCAGCAAAATCAAAAACCGATGTGTAGTCTTTCAAAACACAGAGAATTGTTGGCTCCACGATTGTGCATTTGTCTTTGTGACTTTCTGTGCTCGTGTAGTATTCATCATATAGAATTTTTGTTGGATTATTTATGCTCTTGCATGAATATTAAATGAAAAGCATGTTCAAAATCCACTGGTGCATTCTAGAGAAACCTCTTGACCAACAGAGTGGAAGGTGCTACCACAAGGATTTGCTGAGGCAAATAGCGTAGCTATAGTTGAGGTGAAATTCATTAAGCACATGAGTAAGAGGTCATGCTAATGGGGTGAGGTGAACAAGGGTGGCAGAAGACTTGTTTGGATCATATGAGCACTGGCATGGATGAGTTGAACCTATTTCTGTGCTGTGAACACTTTGTGATGTAATTTGCAGAGCAGAAAGAAGCCATTTGCCCCATTGTGCTCTGCTGGTTCCTTCAGCCCAAAGCTTACACAAGCGTCCCCAATTTATTCCTGCCTTTCTGTATCTTGTTCAGATTCAAAAGGTTAAATGTGACTGAATTTGATGTCTTAGTTGCAATGACTTTGTAGAATCACTGGTTACAGCACAGAAGGAGGCCTTTCGTGTTGGCTTTTTGGGGGAGCAACTCGGCCGGCCCGACCTCTCCCCTTTGACCTGGAAATCCTCTCCCTTCAGATCATTATCCATTTCCCTTTTTGAAAGCCATGACTGAACCCACCTCCACCACACTCTCTCGGGCAGATCCTAATAACATGCTGTGCAGACTTTTCCTCCCGCCACATTTTTGCTATTTACCTTAAGTCGGTGTCCTGTGGTTCTTTGCTCATTCACCAATAGGAGAAGTTTCTCCCTACCTGCCCTGTCCTGACCCCGTCCTGACCCCTCATGACTTTGAGCATGCCTATTAAATCTCCTCTCAAATTTATTTTCTCCTTGGAGAATAGCCCAAGCTTCTGCAGTTTATCCACATAACTGAAGTCCTTCATCAGTATAACCATTCTTGTAAATCTTTTTGGCACTCACCCCTCCTAACGTGTGGTCTCAAGCTTTGGATGTACTATCTCAGTTGAGTCGAAACAGTACTTTAAAAATGTTGACAATAAGGGGCAGCATGTGGCGCAGTGGTTAGCACTGGGACTGCGGTGCTGAGGACCCGGGTTCGAATTCCAGCCCTGGGTCACTGTCTCTGTGTGGAGTTTGCACATTCTCCCCCCTGTTTGCGTGGGTTTCACCTCCACAACCCAAAGATGTGCAGGTTAGGTGGATTGACCATGCTAAATTGCCCCTTAATTGGAAAAGAAAAATAATTGGGTACTCTAAATTTATTTTTAAAAACATTCACATTAACCCTTTGTTTTGTTATGGACCACGCTGATGGTATTTGCAAGGTTATCACAATTTGAAACAGCAGTTCATGGGGGTGTATAGTTTTGTTTTTATAATGTTGTGAAGACTCGCATGAAGCCCTAGTGAGACTAACCAGCCCAGTTGTCATGTAGCAATTATTAAAGGCTGTTTATTAAATTAAAGAGAAGACAAATATACAAACAGAACGACAAATAATTGATCACTAAACACATGCACCATTTATGTAGAACATACCTCTTGTTCACAAAGTATATCTATGATCTCTGAACTTTCCCCACACAACATCCAAATTAAATAAGTCTATAAGTCAAATCCAAATTATGGTTACCACACAATATAGAGCTGATAATTAATACTGGGAACCATCTTTTCCTGGTGGAGTGATGATAATTCAACTGCCTTTACGAAGGTTTCTGCACCGCCTTGGCTCTAAGACCTGGATGCGGGTCTAGCTTTCTAGCTGAGAATTGTGGCCTCTCCGGCTGTTAGATGTCAACTCCCCTCTCTGCTTCTGAGTGTACTGGAATTTCTACCATTTTTTCCCCTTTGATTCTCCATTTTGTGTATTTGGCTGTCTGCCTCTCTCAAATTCCTTGACTCGAGAAATTAACGTGTATACCGCCACTGATCTTTTCTACGTAAGCTGTTTCTACTAATGGGACAATTGGCACCTGATTCTGTCTAGATGCCTGCTAACCTCGTTACCAGGAAAGTCGCATTTCATTTTGCCTTTTGAATGGTGGCTATGCTGTTGCTGGGCATATTTCTACCTGTTGCTGGGCAGACCGCATTCTATCATGCCTTGTTAAATTAGTTTTTCTGCTGCTACTCGGCAGATCCATGACTGTGCTCGATATCCCTTTTTCTTAGCCCAGGATCCCAATGTTTTACTAACCATGGGCGGATTCTCCCCCACCCGGGGGGGGGGGTTCCGGCATAATGGAGTGGCGGGATCCACTCCGGCGTCGGGCCGCCCCAAAGGTGTGGAAGTCTCCGCACCTTTAGGGGCCAAGCCCTCACCTTGAGGGGCTAGGCCCGCGCCGGAGTGGTTTCCGCTCTGCCGGCTGCCGGGAAAGGCCTTTGGCGCCACGCCACCCAGCGCCGAAAGGTCTTCGCCGGGCAACGCATGCGCGGGAGCATCAGCGGCTGCTGACGTCATCCCTGCGCAGGGGAGGGGGTCTCTTCCGCCTCTGCCATAGTGAAGACCATGGCGAAGGCAGAAGAAAAAGAGTGCCATCACGGCACAGGCCCGCCCGTGGATCAGTGGGCCCCGATCGCGGGCCAGGCCACTGTGGGGGCACCCCCCAGGGCCAGATCGCCCTGCCCCCCCCCCCCCCCAGGACCCTGGAGCCAGCCCGCGCCGACTTGTCCCGCCGCTCAAAAGGTGGTTTAATCTACGCCGGCTGGAGAGGGTTGACAGCGGCGGGACTTCGGCCCATCGCGGGCTGGAGAATCGGTGGGGGTGGGACCGCCGACTGGCGCGGTGCGATTCCCGCCGACTGGCGCGGTGCGATTCCCGCCCCCGCCGAATCTCTGGTGGCGGAGAATTTGGGACACGGCGGGGGCGGGATTCCCGCCAGCCCCCGGTGATTCTCCGACACGGTGGGGGGCCGGAGAATCGCGCCCCATGTTCTTAACGTACCCTGTTGCCGTCAAAAATTTGTGCTTGACGAGTCTTCAGTTGTTGGGTTTACTCTTGCATCCTATGTATGAACATTAGACACTCTGGCACCATCCCTGTGTACACAGAGGATTGGAAGATTATAGCCAGTGCCGTCACAATTTCCTCAATTACTTCCCTCGCTATTCTCTGATACATGATCTGGTCTCAGTGACTTAGCAAAGTACAGCCAACCTTTCTGATACTTCCTCTTTACCAATTTGTCGGTGTTCCAGTGTCTCATCTATCTTCTTTCACAATGACTTGGGCAGAATCATCTTTTTGATGAAGACCTGTGCAAAGTACATATTCAGTACCTCAGCCATGCCCTCTGTCTCTATGCATAAATCCTCTTTTTACTACCCTTTTACTTTTATATAGGGCTCAAGAAAGCTTGCAATCTCTTTTTTTAATGTTCCTTCTGAATGTTCTACATTTGGCTTAATTCTCACTTTTATTATCAACCTGATATTTGTCGTTTTTCTGCATAATATTTCTCTCTCTTTCATCATCCAGGGAGCTCTGACTGTTTCTTCTACCTTTCCCCGCATAGAAATGCACCCAAACTATCTCCTCTTTAAAGGCAGAACACTGTTCCGATACAGCACTACCTGCCAATTTAACCTGGGATGAGGGCGACATTCATTCTCACCCCACTGAAATTAGCCTTCTCCGAATGAATTATTCCTACTCTGGATTGTTCCTTGTCCTTTTCCGTCGCTAACCTAGACTCTTATGGATACTATTCCCTGAAGGTTGCCTGAGTGACAATTGACCCATCCCATTTCCAGATCCTGATACAGCAATGTTGGGCTGGAAATTTACTGACTTGGAAAATTCTCCACTTGGGTGACTCCTCTCCCACTCTACCACTTACACTATTACTATTCCATTCTATAAGGACAATTGAAGCCCTCCCATTATGGTTCGCACCTCTCTCTAATCTCCTTGCAAATTTGTTCCCCTTATTTTCTTCAGTATTAGTTTGTGACCTGTACAATACACCCAGTGTAGTAGTTCCTCTGTGCTTCTTTGCTACAACCAAGTCTATCCTGTTCTTGACCATCAACCACCCCAACAGCTTCTTACATCAGAAGTATTACATATGCTGTAAAATGGGATTAGAATAGACAGGTGCTTGATGGGAGGTGCAGACACGATGGACCGAAGGGCCTCTTTCTGTGCTGTGAAATTCTGACTCCATGACAATCTCTCCCTCCAGCAGTATAATGTTCTCTGTGATCCCCTCTTCCTCCTCTTTTCTTTCCTCCATTATCTTTGCTGAACACCTCGTAAATATTCAGGAGTATTTATAATCCAGTTCTGCCTGTTTTTGATACAGTATCATACTCCCTGTGCCTGAAGCACCCCCGCACCCACCTTACTAACCACGCTCCTTGCGTTAGAATGCACACTGTAAAGCTAATTTAGAATTTTATTTCCCTCCTTATTACCCAAACTGCACCTAATGACTTTGGGCCGTAACTTCTGAGCTCCAGGGCGGTGTATCTAGGGGGAACCCAAAATGTGCTGGGCAGCCCCATGAACGTTTCCAGTTAACAATTGCATGGCAATTGCCTGAAGAGTTCAAACCTCTGAGGGGCAATAGCCCTGCACTGGGAACTATTCAAAATGTGATTTTAAAACGCACACTTTGGATGGTTCTGACTGTCTTGCACATGGACCGGGTTAGCTCAGTGGGCTAGACTGCTAGTTTGTAATGCAGAACAAGGCCAGCAGCGCGGGTTCAATTCCCGTACCTGCTTACCCGAACAGGCGCCAGAATGTGGGCTGTTTGCAGTAACTTCATACTTGTGACAATAAAAGATTATTATTATTATTATTAGTTACCCAGAAAATGTTTGAAGAACGAAAAATCAATTTCTGACGTCTGGATAACTATCGCACTGATCCACCCAAAACCCAAAATGTTCAACTTACAACAGAAGAAGGCGACGAATCTCTCCAATCGGCCCATAATTCTGCCCATACTTTCTAGCGGGTCTGACACAAACAACAACAGGTCGTCTGCATACAGCAACACCCAGTGCTCCCTACCCCCCCTTGCAATCCCTTGCCACTCAGCTGACGACTGAATGGGCCATCGCCAAGGGCTCAATTGCCAATGCAAATACCAATGGTGACCGTGGGCGCCTCTGCTTCGTTCCCCTATGTAATCCAAAATACCCCAAACTCCTCTCATTCGTACTCACACTAGTCACAGGGGACGCATATAAAAATCGAACCCACGCCACAAAGTTCAGTCCATACCCAAACCTACCCAGAATTCCAAACCGATACCTCCACTCTACTCGATCAAAAGCCTTCTCCGGATCCATGGATACAATAACCTCTGGTGCCCTCCCCCCTGACAGTCTTCATTACATTCAGCAGCCTCTAAATGTTACTGGAGAGCGGCCTACCTTTCACAAAGCCCGTTTGATCCTCAGAGACAACCTCTGGCACACACCCCTCCAGCCTATGACCTTCACCGGTACTTTCACATCTGCGTTCAACAAGAAAATGGGCCTGAGGAACCCACACTCCAGGGGGTCCTTCCCCTTTTTTGGAATCAACGAGATCATCGTCTGTGATGATGTTGCTGGTAACTCGCCCTTCTCCACCACCTCACTGGACATCCCTAACAAGTAGGGGGCTAACTCTGTCACAAACTGCTTATAAAACTCTGTTGTCAAGCCAACTGGGCCCTGGGACCTTCCCCCGACTACATCCTACTGATACAAATCACCTTTAGCCCCACCTGCTCAATCAACAACTTCCCTTGTGTTGATCTCACTATTTTATAGGGAGGTTAACTTCAATGTATTTTTTACTCCTATTATTTGTATCCCTCAGATTTTCATTTATTGAACATTTTGGAACCCTGTAATACTGCTATCCTTGGTTGTTTCATTTTAACCTCATCCCCTCGATCTGTTTGATTAATTGAGTACTGTTGGGTGTACTGTGAAAATTTGAAAGGTTTTTTCAGGCAGGCTGATCAATCAATCATCGTTCTTCAAGGCAATTAAAACTTGGGTAGGCCCCTCAATTTTGGTTTGATTTCTAACCCCCCCCTCCCCAAACCCAAGAATTTGTGCACCTTCACTCATTACTGAACATGGGGAAAATAGGGTTAACAGGAAACTATACATAAGCGGGTGAAGAAAATTTACAAAATCAAAATCTTGAGACTCCGTATACCTGCACAGCAGCAAAGGTATATAAAGTTGTCCCTTACATCAATATCTATAAAGAGACAGGAGAAAGATTCCTTCATATCCAGCCTGTTTTTGAGGTCTAGGTCCGCTGGTACCAGCTTAACAAGATGCCAACATTTTTTTGATGTTAACCCATATTGTCTGCTTTTCTATGCTTCCTGCAGCGCTCCTATTTTATGATGATTCTTGTATTTTGAAACCTGCGATGTGAGGCCTAACACTTTCTGTCCTCCAGAGGAAGGGAGGGAATACTAGTAACTAGTGTGCCTACCTAAGATTAAGTGGTTCTGCGTAGTGACCCCTTTGTTGTCCAAACAAGAGGGAGTTTTAAACTTTAACATCATTGTGTCCACATCACGTGGTGTTCAGTATGGCAAGCTAGCATTTAACTTCAAATTTGTTCAGCTATTTGTTTAGATTCAAAGACTAGTAGTGGTGGATGACAGGTAGCAAGTGGTTGTGAGAAAGAGTTGCTGCAGGAAAATGATCTTTACTGGCTGAGTGTTGCCCTAAGCCAGATTGGAGAGGCTTTTCATGTCTCCTCATTTTGAATATTAATTGCAAGTTTTATTTTCTGCACTTCTTGCATGTAGAGACGCTGTGGTTGCGGCTGACACTGAAGAGTTCATTAAAGAAGCGACAGAAATCCCAGGCTTCTTGGAGAAAGTTGAAGAATGTAAAAACGTGTTGGCGGCAGACGCTGTTGTTCAATCAGGTAAATCAGGTTTAAAAAGGGCTCACTAGACTGATTCCTGGGATGGCAGGATTGTTGCATGAGGAGAGATTGGGTCGACTGGGCCTGTATTCACTGGAGTTTAGAAGAAAGAGAGGGGATCTCTTTGAAACGTATAAAATTCTGACAGGGCTGGACATACCGGATACAGTCACAAAAAACTCAACCCCCTCAGATAGCCCAGAGGAGTATAGAAAGCACAGGGATCAATTTAAAAAAAGGAAATAAGGAAATCAAAGAGAGGGCATGAAAAAGTATTAGCAAGCAAGACTAAGGAAAACCCAAAAATATTTTACCAGTATATAAAGAGCAACAGGATAGTTAAGGAAAAGGTGGGACCTATCAGAGATGAAGAAGGAAACTTGTGTGAAGATGCAGCGGATATGAGAAAAGTTTTAGACAGACCTTTTGTCACTGTATTCACAAAGGAAAGGGATGATGTGGATTATAATAGTCCAAGAGGAGCAATGTGAAGTATTGAATAAAATAATTATGACAAGAAAGGAGGTATTCAAGGAGTTGGAATCCTTGAAAGTGGACAAGTCATAAGGGCCGGATTGATTGTTTCCCTAGGAAGTTGAAGGTCAGCGAGGAAATGGCAGGTGGCTCTGTGGATTATTTTCCAATCTTCACTAGACACCGGGAAAGCACTGGAGAATGCAATTGTGGTCCCGTTGTTTAAAAAGGGTACAAAGGAAAGGCCAAATAATTATAGGCCGGTTGGCCTTACTTCGGTGGTGGGCAAATTGTTAGAGTCAATCCTGAGAGATCAGATAAACTGTCACTTCAAAAGGCATGGACCAGTCAGGGATAGTCAGCATGGCTTTGTTTAGGGAAGGTCATGCCGTACAAATTTGATTGAAGGACATGACTAAGAAGATCATTTTAAAAAGTACCTGGATCGGCACCTTGGGTGCTGTAAGCTGCAGGGTTATGGGCCGGGTGCAGGAAGATGGCATTAGGAAGGGCACCTGGGTATCTGCGTTGGCATGGTCAAGATGGGCTGATTGGCACCCTTCTGTGCTGTATCTTTCCAATGGTTCTATGGATGTTGTTTCCTTTGGCTGTGGGGCCTGGAACAAGGAGTCACAGTCTTAGGATACAGGGTAGGCCATTAAGCACTGTGATGAGGAGAAATCTCTTTAGTCAGAGGAATATATTTAAGAAGGAAATGGATTTCTAGACTCTAAAGGCATCAAGGGGTAAGGGGAGTGTGCGGGAATTTGTTGTTGAGGTAGATGATCAGCCATGATAATTCTGAATATTGGAGGAAGCTACTCTAATGGCCTACTCTTATTTTCTGTTCCTAAATTGTTGGGGTGAGCAGTTTTACCTTGTGTAGTAAAGGAGATGGCCAGCTCTTTTTCTGTTAAAGCTGCTGTGCTTTGCTATTCTCGCTCTGTGGTGTAGAGCAGTATGCTACAATAATCAAATGTATGGTTGCCTTCCCCACTGCAATCACTCTCCACCTTCAAGATTTATGTGATCTTGTGTTGTGGTTGCCTCAATCGTTTTTGGACTGCAGTTGCACCTTTTAAGAGGCAAGTGTTGGTGATGTTCTGGACACGAGTCTCTATAATTTGACAAGCATTAAAAAGGTGACTGTAGGAATTGCACTTCTGTACGAATTGTTTAAGAGTCTAAGGTATAAAATTATTCTGTACCATCCCGACAGCGGTTTGCTCTTAAAGAAATTTGTTATCTGTTCAATTGAATATAAATGTTGTTTTAAAATGTGAAACCACTGCAGTGGTTGGATTTCAATCTTTTGAGTTGCTTTTGGCCAATATCACTGCTGGCAATTCAGAGCATCTAAACTGAATAAGAACCTTGCAATGTCTTTCACGATGTCTGTCACTTATATACTGAAAGATCAAACACCCAGGATTATGACGTGAATGTAATACACCAATATCTTTGCCTCATGGTTTATGAGATGGTCTAAATAAGCTGCTTTTCCCTCCTTTGTAATTTATTCTGTAACTCTGTTGATAAAATATACCCTTGGCTTGTATTCCCAGGGAAAGAAGACAAATACCCCGAGGTGGTTTTCCTTGGAACTGGATCTGCCATCCCAATGAAAATCCGAAATGTTAGCTCCATTATTCTGAACATCGAGTGAGTCTCTTTTTTTTCTCAAAGCGGTCTGCTGATATTGTAGATTGAGGAGCATTCTGTTGCAGTTGTTTTTTTAAAAAACACATAATTACATAATTTGTGCTTTGTGTTTCGTATTTTGTCTGTTTGTTTTCGTCCTAGCTTTTGGCCATCTCCCCATATATCTCCCCCTGTGGCTCAGTGTCACAGTTTGTTTCATAACGCTGCTGTGAAGTGCTTTGGGATGTTTGACTATGCTAAACGTGCAATGCAAATGCCTGTAAAGTTCATAGAGCTCTTGTAGTAAAAAAACGCACTAATTGGTCGACGTCATGGAATTTAAAATATATATATTTAAAGTCCAGTCAATTCTTTTTCCTTTTGCGGCTTGAAAAGCGACAGCTGGATATAATTCTGTTGCTGGCAATCTGCGGACAATTATATTTTCCCTCCTTCCTGCACCACTTTGAGTTATTGAGACCTGCTTTGAGTTCTGTGCTGGCACCAGCCCCGTTACGCTTTAAGGAGCATTGAAGTTCTTTAGTAAGGAACAACCGATAATCAAATTGCTGCAATTTTCCTTTTACTGTGTCCTGTTACTAAGGTAGAAAGTCAACAGATTTCAAGAATGAGAGTAGGAAAGAAGGTGTAGTAATGTTACAAGAATCCTTTGATCCTAATTAAACTTGTTTTACTGTTAGCGCTACACGCTCTCTGTTATTAGATTGTGGTGAAGGAACCTTTGGACAGCTCTGTCGACACTATGGCAATGATGTGGACATGATCCTCTGTAATTTGTCAGCCATCTTTCTGTCTCACATGCATGCTGACCATCACACAGTGAGTATTCTTCTTTACGATTTGCCTAATCTTCAAATCTGACGGGTGTCATTTGTTTTTTTTGGCCCATAAATAAAAATGTACCTGTTCTTGAAAACTGAAAATTTTAACCTGTTAGGATATTGAAGTAACTTGATCCTGGATCTTACTTTTTTCTGAATAAACAGATGTAGGCTGGCAAGGTTGACTTGGGGGGTGGGGTAAAACTGTTGTCCCTACTGTCCCTTTGGGCATTCTCTGTCTGTTCAAATCCAATAAATTTTACACCCATGGGATTTACACCCACGGGGCAGCACGGTAGCATTGTGGATAGCACAATTGCTTCACAGCTCCAGGGTCCCAGGTTCGATTCCGGCTTGGGTCGCTGTCTGTGTGGAGTCTGCACATCCTCCCCGTGTGTGCGTGGGTTTCCTCCGGGTGCTCCGGTTTCCTCCCACAATCCAAAGATGTGCAGGTTAGGTGGAGTGGCCATGCTAAATTGCCCATAGTGTCCAAAATTGCCCTTAGTGTTGGGTGGAGTTACGGGGTTAGGGTGGAGGTGTGGACCTTGGGTGGGGTGCTCTTTCTAAGAGCCGGTGCAGACTCGATGGGCCGAATGGTCTCCTTCTGCACTGTTAATTCTATGATTCCCACTCTGGTTTTAGTCTGGGGCTTATCTTGACCATTGTCTCTGAGAGTTTTGTGTGTGACGATCCCAGTTGGTATTACAACTTAACGGGAAGATCCCAGAATGGAACTCTGGCCCTAAATACCTTTTTAAAAACGTGGACGAATGGAGTCACAGGACCGTAAATTAGTTTTAATGATGAGAAAAAAAAGATTACACATGGAAAAATTGGATTATTAAACAACACTCCCCTTTAGTTTTGCACTTAGACATGTGTTTTAAGATTAACACTGATTACAAAGTACATCTTAAGCTACAATGGTCTCATTAACACATAAAGGCCCTTTTAAGCACACATGACGACTGATAAGACACAGTCCTCTCCGAACCCAACTGAATGTCTGTGGATTTCTTCCCCAAAACCCACCCCCGATGATCTGTATACTATGAGCCACCTTGTCTCACTGAACTCCAGTTTCATACTATTGATTTCAAATTCCACCTTCAAAAGTCACATTTTAAAACATGCTTTCCCTCCACTGCTCCCATCGAGGTTTTACTTTCTGATTTTTCACCTCTCCTTCAGGTTTCCTTTGTCTGAAAGGCTTTTACACAAACTCCAAGGTTCAGCCACCGCTTTCCACAATTCATTCAAATAATGTCCCCCAAAATGTAGTAATTTTTCACAACCGTAACTCTACTGCAGGCATCTTTCTGGCCTCACGGTCCAATGCCTTTTCAACTATGTGACTTTTAATCTGTCCTGGTTCCCAATTTCCTTGATTAACTCCAGGCCTCTTGGAAATTTCTCTAGTTTCCTAAACTAGCTGGACTTCTGGGGCTGGATTCTCCGATCCCCGACACCGAAATCCCGTTCAGTGAGGGGGCGGAGAATCCCCAATGATGCCCAAATCGGGGGCGGCGCCGCTTTCGCGATGCTCAACCCCCTGAAAAGTGGCGTACTCTAGGAGTACGCCGCATGCCTTATCCAGAGCCTCAGGCCATTGCCTGAGGCCCGCCGGGCGATGCTCCATCCCTTACTGCATGGGACATATGTGGTCTCACCTGTCGTGAACTCAGCATGGCTGCTGTGGCCTCAGTCCAATGTCGCCACAGTCGGGGAAGGGCTGATCTGTGGGCAGGGGAGTCTTCAATTGGGGCTGGGGCACTGCAGGGGGGCGGTCCGGGGCGTGCGAGTGACCAAAGGGCGGGGGGTACAATTATTGCGGTCCGGGTCCGGAGGGGAACTATTTTTGCGTTCCTGGTCCGCGGGTTGCGTCCGCCATGAAGCATGCTGCGGGCCCCCACCATGCCACGGACCCAGCAATTCTGCAGGCCTTATCGGCAGCTAGAGCAAGGAGCTCTACGCTGCCTCCCTGCTAGCCACCCGCCGCCCCGAGCAGGGAACAGTTTTCCTGGCGTAAAACACCACAGTTTTCACGCCAGCGTGGGGACTTGGTCTCCCAAACGGAGAATCCAGCCCCTGTTTTCTTTTTTTTTAAGAAGTGTGCAGAAAGGAAAGGCTAGATTTTTATTAATATAATTTTAAAAAGATAAATTCAGAGTACCCAATTCATTTTGCCAATTAAGGGGCAATTAAGCGTGGCCAATTAACATACCCTGCACACCTTTGGATTGTGGGGCTGAATCCCACGCAAACACGAAGAGAATGTGCAAACTCCACACAGACAGTGACCCAGAGCCAGGATCGAATTGTGGCAGAAATGCTAACCACTGTGCCACCGTGCTGCCCCGCCCAGCATCTGTTTTCCTAACCATTCCACTATCTTTTGGCTTTTCTCATAGCAGTGCTGAGAGAGATGTTCCCTCTTTAGCCTTCTAAAACCAACTGCTTCCAGCAGAGCTGCGAGATCTGCCTTCTTTCTCACTACCTATTTCCAACTGAAATCAAATTGGCTAAATTAAAGCTTAAAAGCTTCTCTACCTTGCAATGCCCCAGTTGCTAAGCAACACAGTTGAAATTGAAACCAACTCCCACACATTCAAACGCCTTTGTCTAACATTAATCTAGTTATAAATTTTACTCGTCCAGGCACAGAAACATGAATGTGAATGCCACAAGCCACTTTATGGAGACAAAAGTCTGCATGTTAGTAAAGTAAAGGTAGTTTTAAGGGATTTATACTTGTATCAGTAAACATTAGAAATATTGGGCGTCATTCTCCGACCCCCCGCCGGGTTGAAGAATCGCCGGGGGCTGCCGTGAATCCCGCCCCCGCCGGTTGCCGAAGTCTCCGGCACCGGATATTCGGCGGGGGCGGGAATCGGGCCGCGCCGGTTGGCGGGCCCCCCCCCCGCTCGATTCTCCGGCCCGGATGGGCCGAAGTCCCGCCGATAAATTGCCTGTCCCGCCGGCGTGGATTAAACCACCTTTTGAACGGCGGGACAAGGCGGCGTGGGCGGGCTCCGGGGTCCTGGTGGGGGGGGGGGGGGGGGCGCGGGGCGATCTGGCCCCGGGGGGTGCCCCCACGGTGGCCTGGCCCGCGATCGGGGCCCACCAATCCGCGGGCGGGCCTGTGCCGTGGGGGCACTCTTTCCCTTCCACCTCCGCCACGGTCTCCGCCATGGCGGAGGTGGAAGAGACTCCCTCCACTGCACATGCGCGGGAAACTGTCAGCGGCCGCTGACGCTCCCGTGCATGCGCCGCCCGGACATGTCATTTCCGCGCCAGCTGGCGGGGCAACAAAGGCCGTTTCCGCCAGCTGGCGGGGCAGAAATCCCTCCGGCCTAGCCCCTCAATGTTGGGGCTCGGCCCCCAAAGATGCGGAGCATTCCGCACCTTTGGGGTGGTGCGATGCCCGTCTGATGGGCGCCAGTCGGCGGACATCGCGCCGTTTCGGGAGAATTTCGCCCATGGTATAGTTTTAAGTGGATTTAGTTCAATGTTTCTGTGCCTGGACGAGTAAAAATTATAGTTAGATTCATGAATGTTGCCCTCCCGTGCTGCAAACCTCCATGGTTAAATGCAAGATGCAAAATACAGAGTCGATCAACTCATTTGTAAATGTTACCTTCACTCGGCTTAATGAGCATTATGAAGAAGCTCTGATCAGTGAATCCTCCTGGAATTCTTGATATACCCGTATTAACCCCTTGTACTGCTGAGAGAGGGATTTAGGGCAGATACTGTGCATATATTCTGCTTTGAGAGGGATTGTACAGAAACTGTGTATGATTACTGCAATAAGGTAATCACTGTGTGACTCACAGTGCAGCTTTCTTGTTCATTTCCTTTTGATAATAAATCTTGATGTATTACAGGGCTTAATAAATGTATTGTTGGAACGAGAAAAGGCTCTGGTAAGTTGGATTTCTTTTTTGATGTGTTTGAATAAATCTGAAACAGGTGCCCAATTGCACATTGGTTCTGAGGTTTTCGTGCAAGAAAGCTGGAACATCTTAGATAAAAGCTTAATTGGTACAAGTTTGTTTAAACTCGGTGTTGCCTTTTTAAGAAAGAATTCCATGTGCATAACTGCTGTTCCCTGGGCAAGGAGGAGAGCAGGCAATCTTCTCCCCGCCTGTGTTTATGATGTTTGTGGTCCTGTTGGGAATTGTCACGTTCCCCGTTTAATGCAAGAAACCTGGAGCTTTGATGAATTGTGTGACAATGCCACGCTCATAAGAAATTAGATTCTTGCACGTCTGATAACAAAGAATCCAGCCCTCCCACTAAAGATCCGCAGACACTGGTGCAGACACTGGCGCGTACGCTCTCCACCAATACTGCTCAACTTGCTGAGTGTTTTTGGACTTTTTTCAAATTTGCAAAATTAACAAAAGTACTGCCCTGAAACCTCTCCAATATTGGGAATAATCTGACTGGTCTTGAGTGAGAATAGGTTTCTTTCGTTCATGGAGGTCAGTAGAGAGATTAATTGGGTTGGAGAGTGGGAGAGACACCGACTCTGATGCGGTCTATTGAACCGTGGTATCCATCCAGCTCCACTTCCGTATTTGTTCCCCTTAACCCTGAAAATGGTTTTCTTTCAAGCACATAACCAGCAGCTGCTTTGATAGTTACCATTAACTCTGCCTCCAAACACCATTTCAGGCAGAGCATTCCAGATCACTACAGCTGTCTGTTTACTCACGTCACTTCTGGTTATTGTGGCATTTGCGTTTTAATCTGTGGCCTTTGGTTACAGACCCATCCGTCTCTGGAAGCATTGTCTCCTCGTTTACTTGTTCAAAATCATTGATCATTTGATATTCTCTATCAGGTCTCCCCTTTAGCCTTCTGTACTTAGAACAACGCCGATTCTCTAGTATCTTCACATAACTCAAGTCTCTTAACGCTGGTACCATTTTGTTTAATCACTGCATCCTTTCGAAGGCTTTGCCACCCTTCCGAAATGTGTCCAGAACTGAACACAGTACTTTAGCTGAGTGCGGCATAACCAGTGAGTTTAGCACAAGCTCCTTGTTTTTGTATTCTATTCCGCTGTTAACAAAGCCAGGGGTCTTGGATATGTTTTTTTTAAATAGCTGCCGTCTCAACTTGTCCTGCCAACTTTTAAAAATTGGAAGACACTACCCTCTCTGTCCCTGCACCCGTTTTTAAAGTTCTACTGTTCAATTTATAATACCTCTCCTCATTCTTCCAATTAATATGTATGTCTTCACATTTCTTTGCATTAAATTTGGGGCACAACTTACCGGCCTCGTCATCCCCGACTTGGTGATGCGACGAGGACGGTGCATCTCGCGAGGTGCCTCTCGTGAAATATGCGACCTCTGACACATCTCGCAAGATCACCTGAACCTCGTGAGACGTCGTGATTTGGATCTTGCCCAGGCTGGGTGAGATCCAGACATACATATTTAAATGAGCCGTACAGCGAGGCCTGGACAGGGCGCCATTTAGTACTGGCCCACAAAAACATGGGCCAGGCGTAAAGGCACTTTGGCGGTTTCCCAGGCCATTAGAGACCCCTGGTGGTCGGGGACGGGGCAGGGTGGCTCTCTGGCATCCAGGCACCATGGTGTTGCCAGCCAGGTACCATTGTGCTGCCACCCTGGCACTGCCAGGTTGGCAGCAACACTGTCAGGGTGGCATTGCCGAGGGTCGAGGCCTGAGGCGGCCATGCCCAGGAAAGAGGGCTGAAGGGCGGTTTTGAAGGGGCCTCACAAAAGCTGGGGGGGGTTAAGGGTGGGGTTTTGAAAGAGGGGGGGGATGCCTGCAAAGGACGGGGCCCTCATCGATCCCATGGCAGGGTGTCTTCATTTGGGGTGGAGGGGGTGGAGTAATACCCATTTGTGCGGGGGGTGACATTGCCCATGAGTAGGGGATGTGGGGGATCCTCAAGCTCACCTAGAAATGAGACATCCTTTCAAAATGGTAGCCCGAAAAAACTTCTGAAGTGTGGGCTTGACCAGGGAGAAACTTCCAACAGTCCAACAAAATGACTAAGTTTGGTTGAATAGCTGTGTGGATCTCATCCAAAATGTCGCGGTAAACACCCAGCCAAGCTCGCCCAAAATGACACTTAGAAATGTTTTGATTGAATCGAGCTCTTCGTCTGCCCATTTCACCAGTTTTTCTATTTCCTTCTGAAGTGTCTTGCTATCCTCCTCACTGTTCACTGAACTTTGCCCTATAAACCCAAGTCCAGCAATATACATACAGGAAAGAGCAGCGATCTGACACAGAGCCCTGAAGAATGCCATTGTCTACATTCCTCCTCACTATGAAACAATTGTTTACCACCAAATCCCTGAGTTCTGTCCCTTAACCAATTTTGTATCCACGCCGCCTCCATCCGTTTTAATCACATAGCTTTAATATTACTTAAGACTTTGTTATTTTTCAATTTTGCCCTCTGTTCACCAGCAGTAAATGCAGGTTTTTTTTTTCAGGTTTCACTGGGTAAAGCCTTCAGCCCAGTTTTACTCGTGGGCCCATTACAGATCATGACTTGGTTGAACCAGTACCATAACCATTGCCAAGAGATTCTTCGGCACATCAAGTGAGTTTACACTCGGGAGAATAATTCTGTAGGTCAAGCTATGTGTTTTTGGGTGGGGACAAGGAGAGAGGTGAAACTGCGTAAAATAAGTCAACCTAATTATGGTTTCCTGTCATTAAAAAAAAGAAGTTGGAGGAGTAAAGTGCAGAACAGTTCCAATAAACCTTTCAATGCTTTGGTCAGGTTCTCTGCACTTGAGTTTAAAAAAAATTTCAAGTACCCAATTCATTTTTTTTACCACTTAAGGGGCAATTTAGTGTGGTCAATCCACCTACCCTGCACATCTTTTGGGTTGTGGGGGGTGAGACCCACACAGACATGGGGAGAATGTGCAAACTGAACATGGACAGTGACCTGGGGCCGGGATCGAACCCGGATCCCTGGCGCCGTTAGGAAGCAGTGCTAACCATTGCACCATTGTCCTGCCCTGTGCTCGTGAGAGTTTAAATGTATTAAAATAGTTGCCAACATTTATAGAGGTGATTACGCTTCATAAAAGTTCTTAATTGGCTCATCATAGAATTCGTACAGTACAGAAGGAGGTCGTTCGGTCGATTAAGTCTGCACCGACCCTCTGAAAGAGCACTAGGCCCGCTCCCCCGCCCTATCCCTGTAAACCCACCTACCGTTGATCACTTAAGGGGCAATTTTAGCATGGCCAAACCACCTAACCACATCTTTGGACTGTGGGAGGAAACCGGTGCACCTGGAGGATACCATGCAGACACTCGGAGAATGTGCAAACTCTATACAGTCACCCAAGGCAGTCGTGTCTACCATCTACAAGGTGCATTGCAAGAACGTGCCAGGTTCCTTAGGCAATACCTTCCAAACCCACGACCATCTAGAAGGACAAAAACAGCAGGTACCTGGGAACTCCACCAGATGGAGATTCCCCTCCAAGTCGCTCACCACCCTGACTTGGAAATATATTGTCGTTCCTTCACTGTCGCTGGGTCAAAATCCTGGACCTCCCTCCCTAACTGCACTGTGGGTGCACCTACACCTTGGGGATTGCAGCGGTTCAAGAAGGCAACTTACCACCACCTTCTGAAGGGCAACGAGGGTGACCAATAAATGTTGGCCTAACAAACGAAGCCCTCATCCCGTCAATTAATTTTTCAAAAAAGGCTGGAATTGAACACGGATCCCAGGTGCTGTGATGCAGTAGTGCTAACCACTGTGCTACCGCGCTGCTCCAAAGCAGTTTGGGTCAAGTTGCGAAAAGGGATACATGAACTGAGCCAAAATGTTAAAGTTGAATTCCTTAAATAGGCCCAGAGTGTTGTTCTGTAGATTTTATTTTTTTATTTTGTACTGAGACTTAATATTTGCACTGCCACAATTATTAATAATTATCTATGTTCTGTTGACTCTAAATTGAGTTGCGGTTACGGATAATCAAACTTTGCTACGAATAATCAAGCTCATAATAAGTTGTCTCTCCAGACTTAGTTAACTGTTAAATATATTACCACTATCTGGAGAACAGGGGAGAAATTCTCCCCAAACGGCGCGATGTCCGCCGACTGGCGCCCAAAACGGCGCCAATCAGACGGGCATCGCGCCGCCCCAAAGGTGCGGAATGCTCCGCATCTTTGGGGGCCGAGCCCCAACATTGAGGGGCTAGGCCGGAGCGGAGGGATTTCCGCCCCGCCAGCTGGCGGAAACGGCGTTTGTTGCCCCGCCAGCTGGCGCGGAAATGACATGTCGGGGCGGCGCATGCGCGTCAGCGGCCGCTGACAGTTTCCCGCGCATGCGCAGTGGGGAGAGTCTCTTCCGCCTCCGCCATGGTGGAGACCGTTGCGGAGGCGGAAGGGAAAGAGTGCCCCCACGGCACAGGCCCGCCCGCGGATCGGTGGGCCCCGATCGCGGGCCAGGCCACCGTGGGCCCCCCCCCGGGGTCAGATCGCCCCGCGCCCCCCCCCAGGGACCCCGGAGCCCGCCCACGCCGCCTTGTCCCGCCGGTAAATAGGTATTCTAATTTACGCCGGCGGGACAGGCAATTTCCCGGCGGGACTTCGGCCCATCCGGGCTGGAGAATCGAGCGGGAGGGCCCGCCAACCGGCATGGCCCGATTCCCGCCCCCGCCCAATCTTCGGTACCGGAGACTTCGGCAACCGGCGGGGGCGGGATTCATGGAGGCCAACGGCCATTCTCCGACCCGCTGGGGGGTCGGAGAATGACGCCCCAGATTGTTTCACCATTGGTGAGACAGCCTTCCTCCCGTCTCAATTCTGACAAAATCTGACGACACTAGAGATTGAGACATTGCGTGTCAATGAGATTCACAAGAATGGCCCGAGGGATGAGGAACCTCAGTTACGTGGATGAATTGGAGAAGCTAGGTTCGGCATGTTCCTGAGAAAACATTGAGAGACGATTTGATAGAGGTGCTCAAAATCACCAGGATGTGTGGACAGACTGGATAGGGAGAAACTGTCTCTGCTGACTGAAATGTCGAGAACCAGAAGGCCAAGATTTAAAGTGAGTGGCAAAACCATCAAAAGCGGGAGGTAGAAAAACCTTTTTTCAAATGGCGGCTGATTAGGATCAGAAATGCACTGCAAGAGAGCATGGTGAAGACAAATTCAATTGTGGCTTTCAAAAGAGACTTAAGCAATCGTGTAAAGTAAAAGAAATTGCAGAATTATGAGTGGGGTGGGTGGGGGGAGAGGTTAGGACTATGCGCGTTGCTCTCGCAGAGAGTCCGCACCGACGCAAAGACCTGAATAGCCAACTTCAATGCTGTAACCACCAGTCATACGGCACGGTGGTTAGCACTGCTGACTCACAGCGTCAGGGATCTAGGTTCAATTCCGGTCTTGGGTGACTCTAGAGTTTGCACGTTCTACCCTTGTGCGCGTGGGTTTCCTTTGGGTGCTCCGGGTTCTTCCCACAGTCCAAAGATGTGCAGATTAGGTGGATTGACCATGCTAAATTGCCCCTTAGTGTCCAGGGATGTGTAGCTTAGGTGGGGTTCGTGGGATAGCGCTGGGTCTAGATAGGGTGGTCTTTGAGAAAGTTGGTTCATACTCGATGGGCCGAAGGGCCTCCTGCTGCATTGTAGGGATTCTATGATGGTGATGATGAAAAGTCATTGGGTATTTGAACTTTTGTTCCAAGAATTCACAGTATCAGCTTATATCTCCTTTGTTCCATCATCCGTACAAGAATCATCTGGTTAAATATCCTATTTCTATCCAATATGGCCCAATTATAAATATGTATATAAGCATTATCCATACAATTCATTCGTGACATTGGATAATTATAGAACACATACACACTTTTGACGGCTAACGAGCTGAGTTCGACTCCACTTAGGCTCTGAGCTCCCAATTATAAATGGGATGTGATCTTATTCTAGTCATGACATTTCCATTAATCATCAATTCTGACATTATTATTCATACCATGCACTGCTACGGCTGCAAATCTTAAGGTTCCTGAATAATCACATCATTCACATTGCGTACAATGCTATGCTAGTTGCAAAAAGCCGTTTTCAGTCTGCACAGCAGAGTTGTGGCAATTTTGATTTTAACCGTTTCGATTCTGTGCTCAAAGAACGCCTTGACCAACAGTCCATTTTCTGGGTGTAGTTTACTGCAACTATCATAGTGATAGCTGGATGGGAAGGACATCTTTACTCCGAAGCTACCGAGAACCTTTGATAGTCATGGGAATTCTGGCTGCTATAGGTGGATAGGGGTTGCACAACCGGTATCCTGTTTTTAAAAAAAATTCTTCCGCATCATCAGCAGTGCCAGCATTTGCGCCTCCCTAATTGCCCCTTTAAGGTAAATTAAAAGTCAGCAACATTACTGGGGAGTCTTGAGCCATGGATTGACCAGATCAGGATGACAAATTACCTTTCCGAAGGAACATGGGTGAAACAGAGAGGGTTTTTACACCAGACGATTAGATTAATTGTCACTCATTAAAACTATTATTAATTTTCATTCCAGATTTTCTTTTCAATTGAATTTAAGTTTTGCCAGTTGTTGTGATGGGATTTGAATCTATGCCCCCAGAGCTTTAGCCTGGCCCTCTAGATTACTAGTCCAGTGACATTACCACAAAGCCACCATCTCCTGATACTGCTGAAACCCCATTGCCAGCAGTTGTTCCTCACCTGCAAATGGGTGGTTAGCAACATTCCCCATCTCATTGTTCTTGTAGTATGCGTGTGAATTGTCTGTGTGTGTGCCCTTTAAATCTTTAAAGGAGCTGACTTGTGCACCACCTACATAGAAAGATTTAGATTGCAGCTCAACTTTGGGGAGCGTTGATTGGAAATTGGACATACGGTGGGTGTGGGCATTTTGATTGCCCCAATGATGCTCGATGCCTCCTGATGAATTTCTCAGGTGGGCCTCTAAAAAGGCGAGTGGACCGTCCACCTCAAAGCGAAGGAAGGCTGGTCTTTTCGATCCACTCCAGTTACAGGGCCCCAGTTACAATTTTCAGGTACAAATGGGTGCCGAGAGCGCTCACCCACCTGTACCAGGCTGTCAGCAGCTGAACTTGGAGGCAGTCGTCTGGGAATTTGTGGATTTTATTTTTGTAGCAGAGGCGTTCTCATTGGGCCCGCAAAGTAGATCTGACCCACTTTCAGCCCAATGGCGAACCCCTCTGGCAACACTCTGAGGAAGATGGGGGAAGGCTACGGGTTATGGAGAAATGGCAGAAAATTGGTAAAGGTACAAAGCAGCCATGAATCTAGTTGAATGGCCAAGCAGGTTTAAGGGGCTGAATGGTCGCTGAATCTCCTAGTGAATGTATTTCACGTGTCCATGTGGAAATGGGTTTTGAGGAAAGAACAATCTCCAAGCTTCTTGTCTATGACTGTTCTGGTTGGGCAGGCAATTCAGTTATCTCCCTTGTGTTTCAGTATTATTCCTGCTCGGCATCTTGTGGAAGGTGCGGAAGTTACAAAGTTTGACGCTCAAGACTTCATTCGGTCTTTGCTAAAGAAACTTGAACTGGAAAAGGTAAAGGCACCTTTTTAGTCTGGTTTGTATGTTGGATTCAATTCTCTTGTTTGGTGATGACAGTGATGTTTTTCTATTATTACTAAATGGCACGGCAGGTTGAATGGAGCGGGGCTGTGGGCAGAGCACCAGTGTGGAGGTGGGGACTATGGGCTGGGCCCTGGAGGGGAGCGGGGGCGAGGCACTGGTGCGGAGCGGGGACTGCAAGTCAGGCCCAACTCCATCTGCTAAGTGTCTGTTCTGATCTGGGTTGAAGCGGGAGACATCACTGGGGATGAAATTGGTCTTGGGAAGTAGAATAAAATGAGCAATAACATATCACCGGCTTGTATTCCATCTCACCCTGTTTTCTTTGAAATACTTCAATTGGAAGGAGAATCAGGCTGGGTCCTGCACACTGCTACTCCTGAAGATAATTTGTCACCATTATTGAAGAAATTGACCCCCTCACCCATCAGTCCCTGTCCAAAGTGCACTCTTAACAGCTTGACAAAGACTGTGAGAAGGAAAATAGTGTTGGGATGAGGCTCACTTATTTCCTACTTTTGGAGATATTCTTGTTGCCATGTTTATTTAAAGCAGGAGGGCTTTAATGTGTAAGAATGGGAATATCTGCTGCTCCCGAGCATCTCCAGGTACCCGGCACAGAATGGACAAGAGGTTGAAGCTTGAGGATAAGGCCGTTTTTCACTCAGTTGGCTGATGAACGTTGTCTGAGGTGATGAGCGAACACAATTTAGAGGAAAGTTTCCCAAAGTAAATCCAACAGGTGCTAAGGTGCCGTCTCAGCGGGTCTCCGCATCTGTCAATGAAAAAGACAGGTTATCACTGAATGGAGATGGTTGGGAAACAGCGTAGCTCATTGTTTTCTCCTTTTCCTTCTCTCTACATGTGGCACTTGTCACCGACAGTTCCAGACGTGTGTCGTGCGTCACTGCAGGAACGCCTTTGGTTGTGCACTTCAACACAACTCGGGCTGGAGAATCGTTTACTCGGGGGATACCATGCCGTGTCCAGCTCTCGTCCAAGCAGGTCAGTTTAATAATATTGATTCTGCAGAGCTGATGTTCAGGTGAAGTAAAACATTGGTCTAAATCCTCTTTTTTTCAGGAAGCACAGGAACATTGGGAAGGGACCAGGCCATTCAGCCCTTGTGTTTGTTTTCTCAGTCAATGAGATTGTGTATCTTACCTCCATTCGGCAGCTTTGGCTCCATATTCTTTTCCTACCCATCCAGCAAAAATCAGTTCTTCTTGGATTTAAAGTTATTAGTCCACTCTATGAATGAGGTGTTTCCTGACTTCTCTTCTCAAAGTCTTGACTCCGATTTTAAGGTTATGTCCCCTTGTCCTAGACTCGCCCAACAATGGAAGAATCTTCTCTCCATCTCCCCTCTCTCTGTTCCTTTCAAAATCTTAAAAAGCTCAATTAAATCACTCTTTTTTTACTTTCTACACTCCAGTCTCTTCTAATTTAACATTTGAAGCCTTGGTAACATTCCGGTAAAAGTGGCCATGTTGTGTATTTTTTTTTCCTGATATCTGCCAACTTTTTGAAGCCTGTCCATTTTGGCTTTGCATTGTATTCCCTGCATGTTGAATTATGACTCCCCCAATCCAGCGCCAGATGTTTTGGGTGTTAAATATAATGCCCGGTGGGGTTTGGTTAATAAAGATAAAAGCCCCGAGTTAGTTTTGAGGCTCATCTACATAACTGTGACCTCTCTACTTGAGGTCAATGGCAGCGTCGGGCTCTTCCCCCTTGTTTGCTGTGTTCATCCACTGCCCCCCTCGTGCCTTTTTAATGAGGGATTTCTGTTGGATAGTGATGCGCCGACCAGCTGCGTTTGTCAGCCATGGCTGACCAGGAATGTGTTCCGCTCTTACCCACTGCCATGCGTGTATTAGAAGGAAGATAAAAAGGAAATTAATTATTAATTTTTATGACACTGGTGTTTTAGCCACCTTTTTGATTTATTAATCTGCCTTCTCAGATTGGATTGAAACATCTAAATTGTTGGGGAAAACCAGGCTTCTGTGTGTGGTGCCATTTTGTAGCAACTTTTAACTTCTTAGCACAGATTATTTTCACTGCTGTGGCAGACAGGTTTTCGGCACACATGCCAGATAAAGGTTAGTGCCAAATTCCCTTTGGTACAACAAGGTACTTGCTGTTAGTTTTCTCTGTCTGAGGTACTTCCCAATCTCTCGTGACGTTCCCATGAGTGTTGGACGTTATGTAGCACAAATTGAAGACAGTTGTTTTAGACCGTGTGGGAGAGCTCGTAAACATGTTTGATAAATGTTATGACCGCAGCTGATGTTGGTGTCGATCAAGCCAGACCCCCGAATGAATTCTGCCTCTTTGATCGTCAACCTTTCGTTTAATTGTGAAAGCGAGGAGGAAAAACTACTGACCTCAAAAGCTTAGAACTCCAATAACCCCCATTAGAATGTTAAAAATGAAAAAAATATATATTAAAAAAAAAACTTTAAGTACACAAGGTGAAATTTACAGTTTATAAAGTCTTCCAGAACAACCCCTAAAAAACATGCTTGATCAAAAGTACAGAATTAAACCACCTTCTTGGCAATAGCCCCTTATAATTCTTATCTAATAAAATCCTTGCCCTTAAACACCTTTCTGCACTCAACTTCTCCAAATATAGAAATCTTATGTTTTTTCATTTTGCCTCTACTTTTGGGTAAATAAAGTTTAATATGCTCACTCTCTACTCTCTCTCTCTCACTCACGCTCTCTCTCACTCACGCTCTCTCTCACTCACGCTCTCTCTCACTCACGCTCTCTCTCACTCACGCTCTCTCTCACTCACGCTCTCTCTCACTCACGCTCTCTCTCACTCACGCTCTCGCTCACTCACGCTCTCGCTCACTCACGCTCTCGCTCACTCACGCTCTCGCTCACTCACGCTCTCGCTCACTCACGCTCTCGCTCACTCACGCTCTCGCTCACTCACGCTCTCGCTCACTCACGCTCTCGCTCACTCACGCTCTCGCTCACTCACGCTCGCTCTCACTCACTCACGCTCGCTCTCACTCACTCACGCTCGCTCTCACTCACTCACGCTCGCTCTCACTCACTCACGCTCGCTCTCACTCACGCTCTCACTCACTCACGCTCACACTCACTCACGCTCACACTCACTCACGCTCAAAATATAATCACAAAAATAGAAAAAATACATCTCTCATCACATGAAGCATTTCTAATGCTGTCAATCTGGGGCAAAAACATAGTACATAGAACATTTCAGCGCAGTACAGGCTCTTCGGCACTCGATGTTGCGCCGACCTGTGAAACCACTCTAAAGCCCATCTACACTATTCCCTTATCGTCCATATGTCTATCCAATGACCATTTGAATGCCCTTAGTGTTGGTGAGTCCACTACTGTTGCAGGCAGGGCATTCCACGCCGTTACTACTCTCTGAGTAAAGAACCTACCTCTGACATCTGTCTTATATCTATCTCCCCTCAATTTAAAGCTCTGTCCCCTCGTGCTAGGCATCACCATCCGAGGAAAAAGGCTCTCACTGTCCACCTTATCCAATCCTCTGATCATTTTCTTTGCCTCAATTAAGTCACCTCTTAACCTTCTTCTCTCTAACGAAAACAGCCTCAAGCCCCTCGGCCTTTCCTCATAAGATCTTCCCTCCATACCAGGCAACATTCTGGTAAATCTCCTCTGCACCCTTTCCAATGCTTCCACATCCTTCCTATGATGCGGCGACCAGAATTGCACGCAATACTCCAAATGCGGCCGCACCAGAGTTTTGTGCAGCTGCAACATGACCTCATGGCTCCGAAACTCAATCCCTCTACCAATAAAAGCTAACACACTGTACGCCTTCTTAACAATCCTCTCAACCTGGGTGGCAACTTTCAGGGATCTATGTACATGGACACCGAGATCTCTCTGCTCATCCACACTGCCAAGAATCTTACCATTAGCCCAGTACTCTGTCTTCCTGTTATTCCTTCCAAAATGAATCATCTCACACTTTTCTGCATTAAACTCAATTTGCCACCTCTCAGCCCAGCGCTGCAGTTTATCTATGTCCCTCTGTAACTTGTAACATCCTTCTGCACTGTCCACAACTCCACCGACTTTAGTGTCATCTGCAAATTTACTCACTCATCCTTCTACGCCCCCCTCCAGGTCATTTATAAAAATGACAAACAGCAGTAGCCCCAAAACAGATCCACTAGTAACTGGACTCCAGTCTGAATATTTCCCATCAACCACCACCCTTTGTCTTCTTCCAGCTAGCCAATTTCTGATCCAAACTGCTAAATCACCCTGAATCCCATGCCTCCGTATTTTCTGCAGTAACCTACCGTGGGGAACCTTATCAAATGCTTTACTGAAATCCATATACACCACATCAACTGCTTTACCCTCATCCACCTGTTTGGTCACCTTCTCAAAGAACTCAATAAGGTTTGTGAGGCATGACCTACCCTTCACAAAACCGTGTTGACTATCTAATCAAATTATTCCTTTCCAGATGATTGTACATCCTATCTCTTATAAACCTTTCCAAGGTTTTGCCCACAACAGAAGTAAGGCTCACTGGTCTATAGTTACCGGGGTTGTCTCTACTCCCCTTCTTGAACAAGGGGACAACATTTGCTATCCTCCAGTCTTCTGGCACTATTCCTGTAGACAAAGATGACTTAAAGATCAAAGCCAAAGGCTCAGCAATCTGCTCCCTAGCTTCCCAGAGAATCCTAGGATAAATCCCATCCGGCCCAAGGGACTTATCTATTTTCACACTTTCCAGAATTGCTAACACCTCCTCCTTATGAACCTCAAGCCCTTCTAGTCTAGTAGCCTGAATCTCAGTATTCTCCTCATCAACATTGTCTTTTTCCTGTGTGAATACTGATGAAAAATATTCATTTAGCACTTCTCCTATCTCCTCGGACTTGAAGCACAACTTCACACTACTGTCCTTGACTTGCCCTACTCTTACCCGAGTCATTCATTTATTCCTGACATATCTATAGAAAGCTTTAGGGTTATCCTTGATCCTACCTGCCAAAGACTTCTCATGTCCCCTCCTGGCTCTTCTTAGCTCTCTCTTTAGGTCCTTCCTAGCTAACTTGTAACTATCGAGCACCCGAACTGAACCTTCATGTCTCATCTTTACATAAGCCTCCTTCTTCCTCCAGACAAGTGTTTCGACTGCTTTAGTAAACCACGGTTCCCTCGCTCGACCACCTCCTCCCTGCCTGACAGGTACGTACTTATCAAGGACACGCAGTAGCTGTTCCTTGAACAAGCTCCACATTTGCATTGTGCCCATCCCCTGCAGTTTTCCTCTCCATCCGATGCATTCTCAGTCATGCCTCATCGCATCATAATTGCCTTTCCCCCAGATATATCTCTTGCCCTGTGGTATATACCTATCCCTTTCCATCACCTAAAGTAAACCTAATCGAATTGTGGTCGCTATCACCAAATTGCTCACCTACCTCCAAATCTAACACCTGTCCTGTTCATTACCCAGTACCAAATCCAATATGGCCTCGCCTCTCGTTGGCCTATCTACATACTGTGTCAGGAAACCCTTCTGCACACATTGGACAAAAACGGACCCATCTAAAGTATTCCAACTATAGCGTTTCAGTCAATATTTGGAAAGTTAAAGTCCCCCATAACAATTACCCTGTTGCTTTCGCTCCTATCCAGAATCATCTTTGCAATCCTTTCCTCTACATCTCTGGAACTTTTCGGAGACCTATAGAAAACCCCTAACAGGGTGACCTCTCCTTTCCTGTTTCTAACCTCAGCCCATACTACCTCAGTAGACGAGTCCTCATCAAACGTCCTTTCTGCCACCGTAATACTGTCCTTGACTAACAATGCCACCCCTTCCCCTCTTTTACCACCTTCCCTGAGCTTACTGAAATATCTAAACCCCGGCACCTGCAACAACCACTCCTGTCCCTGCTCTATCCATGTCTCCGAAATGGCCACAACATCGAAGTCCCAGGTACCAACCCATGCCACAAGTTCACCCACCTTATCCCGGATGCTCCTGGCATTGAAGAAGACACACTTTAAACCACCTCCCTGCCTGCCGGTACACTCTTGCAACTTTGAAACCTTACTCATGACCTCACTACTCTCAACCTCCTGTATACTGGAGCTACAATTCATGTTCCCAAACCCCTGCTGAACTAGTTTATACCCTCCCGAAGAGCATTAGCAAATTTCCCCCCCAGGATATTGGTACCCCTCTGGTCCAGGTGTAGACCATCCCATTTGTAGAGGTCCCACTGACCCCAGAATGAGCCCCAATTATCCAGAAATCTGAAACCCTCCCTCCTGCACCATCCCAATATTGAATTACATCTCCTTGGATCAGTGCCAAAAGAATGTAAGATCATTTTGACTCCCTTGTGAATCAAAAATCCATTGAACTCGGCCTTGGATATACTTAGTGGCCCAACCTCCACTGCTCTCTGGAAGAGAATTCCAGAGACTTAATGACCCTCTGAGAGAATAAATTCCTCCTCATCACCATCTTAAATATTTTAAAACTGTGCCCCCTAATTCTAGATTCCTTCACAGGAGTAAACATCCTCTCTGCATCCACCCTGTTGAGCCCCCTCAGAATCTTTTATGTTCCAATAAAATCACCTCATTCTTTTGGGCTCAAACTGCGCAACCTTTCCTCAGAAGTGTCATTTTAATGGAGAAGTCGCTAGATTTGAAGACCACCGCAGTTGCTCTTTGTTTGAACTGTTTCTGTCTGCTGAACAGGACAGAATGCAAACCTACTGATTCATGAGGCCACGCTGGAAGATGGGCTGGAGGAAGAGGCTGTTGAGAAAACTCACAGGTAAGGATGGGATTAGAGAACTGCTACGCTTGTTGACTTTACAACTCCCCTGGAAAGGTTGCACAAAATTGCTAAACCTAACCGCCATGTCTTGCAGGAACTGTAGCTTTTTTTTTTTGAAGCAAAGGATAAATTTCCGCTTCTCTGGTGATTGGACAGCATTGATCGAAAGAATGCCAGGAAGTACCGAGATTTAGATCTGGATTTTCGCAGAGTCGGAATGACTCCAGAGCCATTTAAAAATGATGGGTGGAACCCAATTCCAGGATTCCTGCCCCCATTTTGGGCTCCTCGATGTTTCTGGCAGCAAGCCTGCACCTTGCATTCCCGACTTGTTCAGCTCCATTGTGGGTGTAGGCATCTCTTAGAGCCCCAGTGATTTAGTGGAACTGAGCCAGCTACTTAATGATTCATGGTTTGTGGGTCTCTGAGAGGAGTTGTGAACCATTGTCTGGATTCGGGAATTCTTTACAAAGGTAACATCAAAGGTTCATATCTATTTCTCTCCATGCCAACTCCCCAACACACGCTCTCACATGGCCCCTTTTTAGCTCCTTGTCAAATCATCCCCCATTCCGTGCATTTTCCCCATGGCCACTAGTAGCCCTTTGCCACCTCATTGCCAACTTGTCACCCTACTTACCCTTTAGTCCCCATGCCAACTCACAGCCATTGCATGCCGACTTATCCAATATACACTATGTACAGAACCAATTAACACTCTGGATTAGACTTGACTGCGATTGTGCCTTCCATAAATGCAGTCCCTTCTTTCCTTATGGGATAGAAGCAGCAGTAGGCAGTTTTGGCCCTCAAACCTGCACATCTTTAGACTGGGAGGAAACCGAAGCACCTGGGGGATACCTACGCAGACATGGGGGAAAATGTGCAAACTCCACATAGACAGTCACCCCAGGTCGGAATTGAACCCCGGTCCCTAGTGTGGTGAGGCAGCAGTGCTAACCACTGTGCCACCAGATGCCTTTAAGTACACAATGTACACTGGTTTCGCTTTATCCATCTTGCTTGTTACATTCTCAAAGAACCCAATTTGTCAAACATAATTTCCAGTTCATAAAACCATGTTGACTCTGCTTGATTGTGTCTGTCCTGATAGTACTTCATAGAATTTACAGTGCAGAAGGAGGCCATTCAGCCCATCGAGTCTGCACTGGCCCTTGGAAAGAGCGCCCACTTAAGCCCACACCTCCACCTCATCCCTGTAACCCAGCAACCCCACTCCACCTTTTTGGACACTTAAGGGCAATTTATCATGGCCAATCCACCTAATCTGCACATCTTTAGATTCTGGGGGCTAAACCCATGCAATCGCGGGGAGAATATGGAAACTCTGCACGCACAGTGACCCAGAGCTGGGATCGAACCTGGGACCTCGGTGCCGTGAGGCAGCAGTGCTAACCACTGTGCCGCCATGCTGCCCCCCTTATTTTACAGCTTAACCTATTTTCTTAGTCTATATTATCCAACTACCCTTGCAATTGCCTTGATTTAAGTTTACGGCATTATGTTCAGACATGTTTCCCACGTCAAACTGATTCTCAACATTCTATTATGTACTGGTTGCTTTTCCTGAGAAAGTCCTTTGCTGTGAGATCATGGCTAATCTTCCAGCTCAAACCCCGTTTCCCGCCCCACCACTTCTGAGTTTCAAGAAACAGTTGGATAAGCATTTAACGGATCTAAGGTTCAGGCAGAAAGCAGGATTAGGCTATTGAGTTGGATGGTCAGCCATGATCATGATGAATGGCCGAGCAGGCTCGAAGGGTCAAATGGCCTCATTGTACTCCTATTTTCTATGTTTCTAAACTCCAAAGAGTATAGGGCCAGTTTACTTAATGTCATCAGACAACCCTCTCATCCCAAGGAGCCAATCTAATGACTCCTTGCTGTACCAAAACTGTGCGCAGTGCTCGATGTGTGATCTCGCCAAAAGTACAATTGTTGCAAGACTTATTCTTGTACTCCAGTCCCTTTCCAATTAAGGCCAACATGTCTTTTGCCTTTTTAATTGCTGACTGTACCTCCATGCCAATATAAACATTTACATGTTTCACCTTTTAAGAACTATTTTCTATTGTTGCGACCAAAGTGAGTGACCTTGCGCTTCCCCACATTATATTCCATCTGCCACCTGTTGCCCATTCATTTAACCTGTCTTTATCTCTTTGGAGCCTCACTATGTCCACCTCAGTTTGCATTTCCACCTAGCTTTGTATCATCAGCAATGAGACAAGTGAAAACTCTTGCAGTTTTGACTATCTGCTCAAATTCTTCTGTACTTGTACATGAGTGTAATTTTGTCTTTGTGTTTTATTAAGATTAGGTATCTTCATCCTAGTGACGACGTTTCTCATTTTTTGTTCTCATTGCCATCAAAGACTCCCATTATCTAATATAGCACAATATTGAGGGTTAATCTCCTTCCCCTCTCGTTCAGCAATGTGCCTTAATCTCTACATCTTTTGAGGGTACAAGAGAGTGTTTGTAAAATGATGTGGGTACAATAGTTCTTGATGGAATTGGGGCTATACCTCAGTACTAAACCCAACCAATAGGCATTCCAAAGGGACAGACAGATGCCAGTATTGGCCGAACGATCGGAACCTTAGTTACATATTTGTCTTGATACCAACCAGATTGAATTCTCAGGCAAATTGGCATTGTGTGCTGTTCGTATTGTGAGGTAGTATTTGGCAGTGGTTCTGTGACATGAACCATAGATATCGAAAGAGGCTAGTTTTGAAGAACTCCGAAGCTGCTGCTTTAAATGAATAAGAACAAAAGGAAGAGGAGCTGGAATAGGCCATTCATCCCATTGAACCTGCTCCGCCATTCAATAAGATCATAAGGCCATAAGACATAGGAGCAGAATTAGGCCACTCGGCCCATCGAGTCTGCTCCGCCATTCAATCATGGCTGATATTTTTCTCCGCCATTCTCCTACCTTCTCCCATAACCCTTGATACCCTTATTAATCAAGAACCTATCTATCTCTGTCTTAAAGGCACTCAGTAATTTGGCCTCCACAGCCTACTACGGCAGAGTTCCACAGATTCATCACCCTCTGGCTGAAGAAGTTCCTCCTCATCTCTGTTTTGTAGGATCGTCCCGTTAGCCTGAGATTGTGTCCTCTGGTTCTAGTTCTTCCTACAAGTGGAAACATTCTCTCCACGTCCACTCTATCCAGGCCTCGCAGTATCCTTTAAGTTTCAATAAGATCTCCCCCCTTCATCCTTCTAAACTCCAATGAGTACAGACCCAGCGTCCTCAACAGTTACTCATACGACAAGCTCTCTGTTCCAGGGATCATTCTTGTGAACCTTCTCTGGACCCTTTCCAAGGCCAGCACATCCTTCCTTCGATGTGGGGCCCAAAACTGCTCAAAATACTCCAAATCGTGTCTGACCAGAGTCTTATACGGCCTCAGAAGTACATCCCTGGTCTTGTATTTGAGCCTTCTCGACATGAATGCTGACATTGTATTTGCCTTCCTAACTGCCGACTGAACCTGCACGTTAACCGTAAGAGAACCTTGAACAAGGACTCCCAAGTCATGATTGATCAGATTGTGACTTTATTGTCACTTTCTTGCCCCCCCACCTCAGCCCTTGAAGTTGAAAATCTATCTATTTCAATCTTTTAATATACTCGATGGGCCAGCCTCCCCCTCCACTGCTCTCTGGAAGAGAATTCCAAACAGTAACTATCCTCTGTGAGGAAGTTCCTCGTCCATTTTAGTTGACACTCCTTATTTTAAACCATTCTTTCGAGTTCCAGATGCCCCCGTGAGAAGAAGTATACTCTCCGCAACCAGCCTGTCAAGTCCCCTCAGAATCCTATGTTTCAATAAAACCACCTGTCATTGGTCTAAACTCCAAGGAATATAGACCCAACCTGCTAAACCTTTTCTCGTCGAACAAACCCTTCATCCCAGGAAGCCTCGTGAACCTTCTAACTGTTTCTAATGCAGATCTCCTTTGGGGTAGCACGGTGGCACAGTGGTTAGCACTGCTGCCTCTACAGCTCCAGGATCCCAGGTTCAATTCTGGCCTTGGGTGACTGTGGGGAATTTGCGCTTTCTCGCCGTGTCTGCATGGGTTTCCTCCGGGTGTTCCGGTTTCTTCCCAATGTCCAAAAATGTGCAGGTAAGGTGGATTGGCCATACTAAATTGCCCCTTAAGTGTCCAAATGTTAGGTAGGGTTGCTGGGTTGCAGGGATAGGGTGGAGGGGTGGGCTTAAGTCGGGTGCTCTTTCCAAGGGCCGCTGAAGACTCGATGGGCTGAAATGCCTCCTTCTGCACAAAATTCTATGAGAAAAGCTATTGGCCACTCTTTTGCACTTCTGGAGCCTGACTGGGTTCATTAATGGAAGGAATGACTACATTTTATGCTTTTTGATTGGGCAGAGGAACGGGCACTCAGTCCTTGAACCATATATTTTTTTAAAACGGTTTCACTTCAGGATTGGTCGAGCAGTGTTGGTCCTCCCACTAAAATCCGAATTCCTTGAGATGTGACATTTTGAATCTTTGAGGAGGAAGGAAAAGATCAGATATTGCAATAGTGGAAGTCCGAAAAGAGTGCTGTGTCCAGAATTACCTGGGATGTGAGGGAAAAATAATAAGTTCAGGTGAAAAGAAATGAAGCTAATGAAGATTAACTGGACATGTGGCTATAAAGAAATTACCTTGAATGTTTTTTTTTCCGATTTAAGGAGCAATTTTGCGTGGCCAATCCACCTACCCTGCACATCTTTGGGCTGTAGAGGTGTAGCCAGTGCAGGCATGGGGAGAATGTGAAAATTCCACAGGGACAGCGACTCGGGTCTTCGGTGCCGTGAGGCAGCAGTGCTAACCCTGCGCCACGATGCCGCCCTGTCTTGGATGTTTATACACTTGATTGGTGTCAATACTACAGAAAATAAATGATGGACTATATTATCCACACACGGGTGCCTGAGGAGCTGATCAAACATGACTTACGGACAGGGCTTCCTCTGCTCTAAAGCTGAGGGGAAGGATTTTGCCCTTTGGTTCGACATTCCTATTCAGGGAAAATAGGGGGTGAAAACCCTGCGCTGTGTGGAGAACATTCCCTCCTGCTGGGCAACTATTTTGACTGAATTAGTTAATTCGTGCCAAAGCGTGAGCTTGACAACCAATTAATGCCAACAGGAGGCTCTCCAGCTTGAAGGAAAATAAACCTGCAGTTTGTGTAAGACAGAGGGTGTCTGGATTTTGGAGGCGGCCTATCTCCAAATTTTTCAGCTTTCCAATTAAAAGATGTCTTCAGAAAGGCGGGACCCCTTGGGGATGGCCTGAAATTAGGCAGGCGGGAAGGCTTCAAGGCCCACCTGGAGCCACTGGTCAGCTGCTCGAAGGCTGTCCCTCGGCAGCTGGTGTAGTGCTCGAAGCCTCCTGAGGCCTGAGTGGCAACTGGAATTTTCTTACAAAAGGCCTTAATACGTCTTTAACATCTCAATTGACTACACGCCTACTTCGCTTCTCCCTCCCTGCCCCCCTCCTCCCTACATCACGGTTGAATGATCCTGTTCAAGGAGCTGGCACAAACACATTGAGTTTTTAATGAGAAGGAAGATCATCCTACATGGCCTACTGGCTTCAGCTTTCTCATAGATCCTTCATCGTCTTCTCTTGATCCATGGCTCTGAAACTTCCAGCTTCTTTGATTTGTTCTAATTTCCCTTGTGTTTACCCAAGTGGAACAAAGCTAATGAGCATGCTGCTTTTAATTAAGCTCACTTGTAATTAAACTTTCCCTGCAGACTTTTTCAATAAATTCTTTGTGATTGGGGCTTACTTTATAAACTTTATGTTGAATATTAATTTGCAGCCTTCGATTCTGATAGTTTAACCCGCTGTCGCTCTCCATCACCTGAATAGCGATCATTTGGAGGACAAATTATTTCTCATGCTGATCCACTTGTGACAGCAACACCTTGAATTCCTTTCACTACATTCACCAGGACATTGCACTCCATGTTACAAATCACTCATCCCAGTATTAGTTGACACTGCTGTTCTGCCAGCCTCCTGTTTTAACGCTTTGTCTGTTCTCTCCTTGCTTCAGCACCACCTCACAAGCCATTGATGTCGGTATGCAGATGAATGCCAAGTTTATAATGTTAAATCATTTCAGCCAGAGATATGCCAAGATCCCCCTCTTCAGTGCTGACTTCAATGAGAAAGTTGGAATAGCTTTTGATCATATGAGGGTAAGTATGCTCTTATTTGAGTGTGTTTTGGATAGATTCACCATGGTTACGTGTTCTGCAATGCACTAACATGTCTATATGGGGGGCAAGGTAGCACAGTGGTTAGCACAGTTGCTTCGTAGCTCCAGGGTCCCAGGTTCGATTCCTGGCTTGGGTCACTGTATGTGCGGAGTCTGCACGTTCTCCCAGTGTCTACGTGGGTTTCCTCCGGGTGCTCTGGTTTCCTCCCACAGTCCAAAGATGTGCAGGTTAGGTGGATTGGCCATGCTAAAATTGACTTTAGTGTCCAAAAAAACAAATTTAAGTGGGGTTACTGGGTTACGGGGACAGGGGGTTACGGGGACAGGGTGGAGGTGTGGGCCTAGGTAGGGTGCTCTTTCCAAGGGCCGGTGCAGACTCAATGGGCCGAATGGCCTCATTCTACACTGTACATTCTACGATTCTATGAAAGAGAAACCTAGATGACATCAAACCTTCCGCTCCACTCAATGATTGGAGAAGTCACAGACACCTGCAGCCAAGTAATCCCTTGGGAGCAGGAAAAACTTCCATGACCCATATGTCGATGGCATAGTGATATTTTCACTGGTCTAGTAATTTAGAATTGCCCTGGGGACCTAAGTTTGAATCCCACCATGGCAGATGGTGACATTTGAATTTAATAAAAATCTAATGATGCCCATGGAAAGAAACATCTGGGAAGGAGATTTACCATCCTTAGCTGATCTGGTCTACATGTGACAATGTGATTCATCAGAACCTGGATATCATCAGCCTGTGAATCTGTAAGTAAACAAGCCTGTGGGTGGGGATTGTAGGGTATTAGAAGGGGAAGATTTGCAGTCACGAAACTGAAACAAAACATCACACCAGGTTCTGATGGATTTGCCCAATTTATCAAGGACAATTAGGGATAGGCTGGCTCAGCAGCAACACCCACCTCCCATGAGAAGAATAAAGAATGGGGACAATCTGGATAATTCCTTCCTGGGTCTGACTGGAGAGCTGTACAGAGAGCCAGCATGGATCTGCTGGACTGACTGATCTCAGATCTGTGCTGTTATACTTCTGGAATCATTCAAAACCAATCCAAGAAATGATATTGACTATTTTTATATGTGATCATTGTATAATGTTACATGGCACCGCAAATTCCTTGTTTAATGGTTAATTTCAATGATTCTATTGAGATTCATGCTGCAATTTGATCTCCATGGCAATGGAAACCTCCTGACAGCTTTGCATAGAGTCCTCATTGTTGATGGGCCAAGATTTTCGACTCTTCAATATGCAATATGGTGACACCGTCCTCCCCCTTTTAATAATGCGACTTGCGTGCCGTATTCATTGTGAAAACTCGACTCTAATCCAAAAATCATTTCCGCGCAGGTTCGGTTTGACGATTTTGCAGTGGTGCCTAAACTCATCCCCCCCCTCAAAGCCCTTTTTGCGGATGAGATTGAAGAGATGGAGGAACGCCGCGAGAAGCGAGAGCTTCGACAACTGAAGGAAGCCCAGAGCTCTTTGAGTACAAATGGGCCTGTGGCCCAGGGACCAAAGTGCACTCTGAGCATTGCTGATGCAGTCACCAAAAAGAAACACAAAGTTGATGACACTGATCAAGACCTGGACCACAAAAAAATTAAACTAACCTGAGATACCTCTGGAAAATAATTAATTTGAAAGATCTGGATCATTACCCTGGATGGATAATGTATAGGAAAGCATTCCCATCGTGCGTGACAAGAGATTGATTTGAATTTGGTCCATAAATGAAATATTGTGCATAGTTTTTGCCAACAGGGTAATAATGACTGTGGCTTGAAATAATTCAAACTATATTTTGTTTTTTATTTGTCATAGTAATTTATTTATGAGTTGGGGGCCCAGATAGCTATACACCTTTAAACCAGCCCCACCCCGCCACTACCTGATGTCTTTCCAGATATCTCAAATAAAGAAATGGGGCAAACGGCCTATATTTTTCCCACTCCAAATGTGGAGAACAAATAATCTGAAGTGTTATGTTGAATTTGGGGTTGGGAATCGTATGCCTGAAGTGTTTTTTTAAAAGGTACCTTTTTATTTTTGATTTGCCTTATGGGAAGTGGGTTCCCCATAAGGGCTCCTTCCACGTTTGCTTCCAATCTACCACTGTTGCTCTGAAGTGCTATCTACATGGGGCAACGAACGTGGCCAAATTCATTTGGCATCTGACTCCTCCCTCCCTTGGGAATGCACCGTCAGAAAGAATTCCTGTTGCGATGAGGAACTTCCTTGTTTTGAGTGGAGTGGATCGGGAAATTCCCATGCCTTATTCCATAACTGGGATCGTGTGCATCAATCTCCAATTATGGTATTTATTGCAAGGATGAGTAAAAATTATTTTTTGACATCTGCAGAATGGACCGCAAGCAGTCTTCATGAAGATGATCATAAACTTTCACTTTGTCATTAGTGCTTGTACCAGGTGTATAATTTATTTTAAAACCAGAGTTGAATCTTTAGAATAATAAACCAACTTCTTGCCAATTTATGATGCTGTATGACAATATTGGTTTATCAGTTATTGTATGACAATATTATACTTTGGTTTATCAGTTATTTAAAAAAAACAATGTTCAGGTCACCATTGCTGCAATAACAGTGGTGAAAGAAATATGGACAGTAAGTAGCTTGCGATTCTTGCCAAACCCATTATCATGCTTAAGATTTATTTTGATTCCGATTTCACCTTTGTCTACTTTTTTTAGCTGAATGTGTTGCTATTTCAAAATTGTGGTGGTGTTTTGGGGATTTCTTTTGTGAAAACTAATTTTGCTTTGAGGAGTCATTACGAATATGAATTAGGATCATAGGAGACCACTAAGCCTGGCCTGCACCACACCATTCACTAAGATTATGGCTGATCTGATTGTAACCTCAACTCCACATTCCATCTTCCCTTCAATAACCCATCACCCACTTGCTTATTGAGAATCTATTTACCTCTTCATAAAAATATTCAAAGGCTCTGCTTCCAATGGATTTTGAGCAAGACCATTCCAAAGACTTGTGACTTTTAGAGACACAAATTCTCATCTCTGTCTTGAATGGGTGACCTATTATTTTTAAACAGGGACCCCTTGTTCTAGATTCTGCCACAAGAGGATTTACCCTGTCCACATTCACCCTGTCAAGACCCCTCAGGATCTTCTATGTTTCAAGTTGCCTCGTACTCTTCTAAATGTGAGTAGATGCAAGTCTAGTCTGTCTATAGTCTTTCCTCGTAACCCAACCCGCTCATTCCAGGTATTAGTCTAGTAAATTCCTCAGAACTAATCCAATGCATTTATATCCTTCCTTTAAATGGGACCAATATTGTACACAGTGCTCCAAATCTAGTTTCACCAATGTCCTGTATAACTGATGAGTAACCTCCCTACTTTTGTGTCCAATTTGCATCCAATGATAAACGATAACATTCTATTAGTTTTCCTAATTACCTTGCTGTACTTGCATCCTAACCTTTTGTGATTCATGCACAAGGACATGTTTTGGCAATATGTTGCCTTATTATTCTTCCTGCCAATTGGTCAATTTCACCTTTTTCCACATACTCCCATTTGTCAGATCTTTGCTCACTGATTTAACCTATTTATATATTTTTGTTTCCTCCTTGCGTCCTCTTCACAACTTACTTTCCTACCTATAAAAGAACAATGCAGCACAGGAACAGGCCCTTCGGCCCACCAAGCCTGTACCGGTCATGGTACCAACCTTTGTCAAAACCCTCAGCACTTCCTTGTGCCGTATCCCTCTATACCCATGTGCTTGTCAGGGTGTCTTTTGAATATCATTAATGTATCTGCTTCCACAACCTCCCCTGGCAATGCATTCCAGGCGCTCATTACCCTCTGTGTAAAAAAACCTGCCTCGCACATCTCCTCTAAACTTTGCCCCACGGACCTTAAACCTATGTCCCCTGGTGACTGACCCCTCCACCCTGGGAAATAATGTCTGCTCATCCACTCTATCCACACCCCTCATAATCTTGTAGAGCTCTATCAGGTCACCCCTCAATCTCTGTCTTTTTAATGAAAACAGTCTGAGTCTATTCATCCTCTCCACATAGCTAAGTCCCTCCAGACTAGGCAACATCCTGGTAAACCTCTTCTGCACCCTCTCCAAAGCCTCCAGTGTGGCGACCAGAATTGTGCGCAATATTCCAAGTGCGGCCTTACCAAGGTTCTGTATAACTGTAGCATGACTTGCCACTTTTTATACCCTATGCCCTGTCCAATGAAGGCAAGCATTCCGTATGCTTTCTTGACTACCTTGTCCACTTGTGTTGCCACCTTCAAAGATCTGTGGACTTGCACGCCCAGATCTTTCTGACTTTCTATATTCCGAAGAGTTTTACCATTTATGGTATATTTCCCCTCTGTCAGACCTACCAAAATGTATTACCTCCCATTTGTCCGGATTAAACTCCATTTGCCATTTCACTGCCCAAGTCTCCAACCTGTCTTTGTCCTGCTGTATCTTCTGACAATCCTCAACGCTATCTGCCACTCCGCCAACCTTGGTGTTATCAGCGAACTTACTGATCAGACCAGCTACATTTTCCTCCAAATTGTTTATGTACAGCTCAAACAACAGAGGCCCAAGCACCAATCCCTGTGGAATACCACCAGTCACAACCTTCCATTCAGAATAACACCCTTCTACTGCTACCCTTTGCCTTCTGTGACCGAGCCAGTTCTGTATCCATTTTAGCACCCCACCTCTGATTCCGTGTGACTTCATCTTTTGTACCAGTCTGCCATGATCAATCAATCAATCATCTTTGGCACCTCCTCAAAAAACTCAGATCAAGATAGTGAGGCATGACCTCCCCTTCACAAAACCATGCTGTCTATCGCTTATGAGTCCATTTATTTCCAAATGGTTATAAATTCTATCCCTGAAAATGCTCTCCAATAATTTACCTACTACCGACGTGAGGCTCACCGACCTATAGTTTCCAGGATTATCCCTGCTGCCTTTCTTACAACATCAGCCGTTGTCCAGTCCTCTGTGATCTCACCTGTAGCCAATGAGGATACAAAGATGTCAGTCAAGGCCCCAGCAATTTCCTCCCTTGTTTCGCTCTGTATTCTGGGATAAATCCCATCTGGCCCAGGAGACTTATGTACTTTAATATATTTGTATCAATCAGCAGATTTAGTAACCATTCCTCTGGTCGCTTCATCTAAGTCAGTGATATGTTGAGGCTCCAGAACTGATCCTTGTGGCATAGTGTGCCTTGTCAACTATGAAATGACCCATTTATGACTACTTTGTTCCCTGTTAGCCAGCCAATCTTCTATCTTTGCCAATATGTTATCCCTACACCATGAGCTTTTATTTTCCACAATAACTTTTGATGTGGCAGCTTATCAAATGTCTTCTGGAAACTAAGTACAGCATATCCACCCTTTAATTCACAGCACCTGTTATAGAATCATAGAATTTACAGTGCAGAAGGAGGCCATTCGGTCCATCGAGTCTGTACCGGCCCTTGAAAAGAGCACCCTACTTAAGCCCACATCTCCACCCTATCCCCGTAACCCTGCCTAAACTTTGGGACACTATGGCACAATTTAGCATGGCCAATCCACCTAACCTGCACATCTTCGGACTGTAGGAAGAAACCGGAGCACCCAAAAGAAACCCACGCAGACTCGGGGAGAAAGTGCAAACTCCACACAGTCACCCGAGGCCGGAATTGAACCTGGGTCCTTGGAGCTGTGAGGCAGCAGTGTTAACCACTGTGTCACCGTGCCACTCATACTTCGAAGACCTTCAATAAATTGGTTAAACATGTTTTCCCTCTCACAAAACCATGTTGACTCTGCCCAGTTACCTTGAATTTTCCAAGCCCTGCTGCTGTGACAGATTTTAGGTTAATTGGCCTATAGCTTTCTGCTTTCTTCCTCCCTTTTTGAATGAAGGAGTTGTATTTGCTATTTTATGATTTAATGGAGCCTTCCCTGAATCTAGGGAACTTTGGAAAATTAAATCAATTTAAGTTGATACATTATCAAACCTAAGAATGTGAGGGAGCTGAATGAATGAACATTTTTATGATCAGCGCCATATGAAATCATCCCTAAAGCATGTGTAATAGGGACACTCAAAACACGCATGGGGGTGGGGGAGTAAGAAGGAGTTGGTGGTTGTCCGCTGTGTGTACACTGCCCTCCCTGCACTCATTATTTCATAGCCTCCATAATAAGAAGGAAGTGGAAATTTTAACTTGAGGATCACTCCTGTATGTGCAGGGTGTCACTTCTAAATCATGCTGAATAATTATTTACCTGATTCTGTAAAAAATTTCAAACCCCGAGTCCGGGTATCGAATAGCACCACTTCTTTTTCACGGAACTATTGTTGCGCGAAGGCATGTTGTTCAATTTAATGTTTATTAATAAGCTGACATGGATAACACTGATGCTACCTTAATGGAGTGGAACGGCAGCTAAAGAAAATCGATAAACCTTACCTAATTATTCTGGCTTAATTAAGTCATCTCAAACAGAATAATCTTAATATAATTAAAATACGTTGATCCAAATGTTTGCTGCAAGACAATTTCAGCACTGACAGTATATTACCTCCGAGCAAAAGTCTGGTGCTCGTTACTGATCATGTTTCTATTAAGTGGATTGCTAACTCATACCTCATACCAGTCAGGGGAATTTATGCTTGAAGTTTATCTGTATCAAAGCATGATTGAAACTTATCCATGCAATATTAAAACTAAAATACCAGTAATTAAAAGTGATCTATAAACTGCGAGCAATACTGATGTTGCGTGGGATGAATTTTAACAGCCAAAAATAAGTGATTGGGTTCAGGGCAATGTTGAAAAATCTCTCTTCTCCCCCCGCCCCCCAAGCCACCTAAGTCTAGATTTAAAAGGGGCAGAACAAGAGGCGGACAGCCAACCCGGCCCCAGGAGGTGGATTAGCAATTTAAATATTTTGAGGAGAGTTGCTGCCTCAGATTTAAACTGCTTTGTAGGGTTAGCAATGGCAGGCTGGGTTTTCTTCTTTGGCAGCTAAGCAGCTGCAGGGAGGCATTAATAATAATAATCACTTATTGTCACAAGTAGGCTTCTATGAAGTTACTGTGAAAAGCTCTGAGTCGCCACATTCCACCACCTGTTCAGGGAGGCCGGTATTGAACCCGCGCTGCTGGTGATGTTCTGCATTACAAGCCAGCTGTTTAGCCCACTGTGCTAAACCAGCTCCTAAAGGGCAGTTTTGAGGGGGAAAGGTGTCTTTGCAGTACTGCTTATGGGTCAGGAGGAGCATAAGTGTTGTCCTTCGCCCCCCTCTCTCCATGGCGGGGCACGATTTTCACGAGATCACCCTGGTTGTGGATCATACCTACCTTCCCAAATGGAATCCAAGCCATTTGATCATGCTGGCTTTTTATTTCCTGTCTGAAACTGCGTCACTACACCTAAATAGGGTGTATCAAAGCTGTCCTGATCATATTGTTACACTGCGAGTACATCGTTTTGGAGGGGGCAGAGCCAATGATTTTGGTGCCAACGGGGATTCTCCAGCCGATCGCCGAATGCGATTTCAGCGTCAGACCGAAGACTCCCGCCCCAGGCATCTACACCTTGTCCTGCAGCAACTGGAAACTTGAATCAAACAGCATGTCCCTTCACCTGTTCAAAACCGGCAGTACGGATCGTACTCAACCAGCCTACTCTTGCAAAATTCAGAACATAGTACAGGATTCTCCTGCAATCGGCGGGATGGCCCGACGTTGGCGCTAAGAACGGCGCAAACCACTCCGGCATCGGGCCACTCAGAAGTTGTGGAATCCTCCGCACTTCCGGGGGCTAGGCTGGCGCCGGAGGGGTTGGCGCTGAAGGGCCACTGTGATCCCGTGCATGCGCAGAACCACCGGCGTGTTTCCTGCGCATGCGCAGGGGGGTTCTCTGCGTCGACCATGGCAGAGCCCTACAGAGGTCGGCGTGGAGAGAGAGAGTGCCCCCATGGCACAGGCCCACCCGCAGATCGGTGGACACGATCACGGGCCAGGCACCCCCTCCCCGGGGCCGGATCCCCCTGCTCCCCCCCCCCCCCCCCACCGCGGACCCCGCTAGACGGCTGACAAGCCAGGTCCCACTGTGATGGACCATGTCCATTTCACGCCAGCGGGACTGGCCAGGAAACGCCGGCCCATCGGGGCCCGGAGAATTGCCGGGGGGTCCGCTGTCAATGGCCCCCGACTGACGCGGCGTAAACCCCACCCCCGCCCACAAATCGTCGCCGGAGAATACGGCAGCCAACAGCGGGGCGGGTTTCACGCCGCTCCTGCAGGAACGGGGGGGGGGGGGGGGCGGGGGGTCAAAAAAAACCCACCAGGATTGTTACCTGAAACGTAAGGGGACCCAATGGCCCGGTCAAAAGATCCAGAGTCTTCACCCACCTAAGAAACCTGAAAGCAGACATAATCTACCTACACGAGACGCACCTGAGGGAGAAGGACCGACGGCTGGTATGGAAGGGCTGGGTGGGACAGACATACCACTCACGCTACGGAACGAGGGCTAGGGGAGTAGCAAAGTTTTGGGCTTGCCCCAAGCTTGCTGGGTTCTGGAAAGCCTTCTCCGAGGCAATGTCCAAGGTTGTGGGGGTGAGGGTGAAGCCATGCCCAATAGTGGCAATCTTCGGGGTATCGGGGCAGCCAGAGTTACACGGGGAAGGGGGCCAACACACTTGCTTTTGCTTCCCTAATCGCACGCCGGAGAATCCTGCTCGGCTGGCGATCGGCAGCACCACCCACAGCTGCAGACTGGCTCGCTGACCTCTCGGAATTTCTCCACCTGGAGAAGATTAAGTACGCCACCCGAGGGTCAGAGGAAGGCTTCCTGGATACTTGGGGGCAGTTTGTCGGTCTGTTCCAAAACCTGTTCGAGGCCAACAACAAGGAGTGACCTAATAAGAATTTTTTTGTTTTAATTATTAAAACACCAAGATAGATGAGTTACCAAAAGACTGCGCAACCTGGTGGCTGGGGGGGGGGGGGGGGGGGGGGGGCGGAAGGAAGGCAGGGAAACCGCGAGAGATGATTCCACTCTGTCCGGAAAAGAAAAGAAAAGAAAAGCACAGCCGGGAGGGGGGTGAAGGGGGAGGAACCATAGATTGATCCAGAGGGCAATGATAGGCATGTAGGGTCAGTTAAACGAAGTACAAACTAAACCTCTGTATAATAAAGGAAATTAGCGCAGGCGAGAAAAATGTGATGTGTATATATACAACTGTTTATAAATGAGAAATGCCAATAAAAAGATTTTTTTAAAAAGAAAACAATAATTAAAGTTTTTTACTTCAGCTCTAACACTAACTACATGCAGTTTCATAACTTTAACACACAAAAAAATCTCATTACACAACACTGCACAAGAACATGCAGCCCTCGTTCCAAATATGAACAGACAAAGGCAATGCCTGCATTAACGAAGCACTTTTCTTCTGTTGCAGCTATTTGTTCAGAACTTTTTTCCAAAGTCTGCCTCTGGCAACTTTCATGACGTCTGGACGATTTTCACAGCCTTTTGCCTGTAATTGTTCAGTACAGCATTCTTTCTCTCTCTGTCTCTAAGCTCTAAGCCCCCTCAAACAAAGGTTCTCCCTTGAGGTGACCAAACTTGAATCCATTATCGTTATCTTGGCCGGCTGATTTCCCACTCCTGTTTCTACAAAAGAACAAAGATCATACCATTCATATGCAACTAACCTCTTATTGATGGCCAAATAAGCCATCAGATTCTGTGATGGGATAATGGCTGGTCAAGCAAGGTTGTCCTGAATGACAATAGATCTTGAGTGGATCATTCTGGCTGAACCAGGGCATCCTGTGTATTCCCACTAACGAGGTTACGTCTGAATGGGACACGATTACTCAGGTTGTGGCTGTATCCCTCTGACTCTGCTGCTAGCAATCTTTTCCTTCAGTCTGTCTAACCCCTACATTGCCTGCCACAGCTTGGAACCGATTTCTGTACCCAAATTCCTAATATCTCCCGATCGTGACGCCAAGCTCTCTCAGAAAGCATCACACAGGATAGCATCAGGCAGAACACTGCCCCGGCAAACCTACTGCTGCCCGTTAATCAGTTGAACTGGGTTCTTCCAAGAGGTACATTATGTGCCAAAGAGTCTGGTTTCTCCTCTCCAAAATACAAAACCTTGGAACACAGTGTCCTGGCAAGCAAAGTTGTTTTAGTATTATGCTGAAAGGTGCATCGTGATTTTGGGTCCATGAACCAAAAATAATAAAATTAAAGATGTGGAAATAATAGGAGTCTTACACCATAATCCCAAGTTCACCCTTGCATACTTTATGGTGGAACTATGATATTTATTTATTTTTTTGATACAAATTTAGAGTACCCAATTCTTTTTTTTTTCCGATTTGATGTTTTTTGGATTTGATTTGATTTGATTTATTGTCACATGTACCGAAGTACAGTGAAAAGTATTTTTCTGCAGCCGAGGAAATGGACACAGTATGTACATAGTAGACAAAAAGAATAACCAACAGCGAACATTGACAAATGGTACATCGACAAACAGTGATTGGTTACAGAGCGGAACAAGGGGCCAAACAAAGCAAATACATGAGCAAGAGCAACATAGGGCGTCATGAATAGTGCTCTTGCAGGGAACAGATTCAGATGCAATTTAGTGTGGCCAATCCACCTATCTGCATATCTTTGGATTGTGGGGGCAAAACCCACGCAAACATGGGGAGAATGTGCTAACTCCACACGGACAGTGACCCAGAGCCAGGATCGAACCTAGGACCTCGGTGCTGTGAGACAGCAGTGCTAACCACTGCACCACGGTGCTTTCCCTGGAACTATGATAATTAGCTGCTTAGTTTTTGTCAGAGGTAGTGGCAGAGTGGCCTAAAAATCCAAGGAAATTATGGTGTGGCTGAAAATGTAAACTGACATTGCATGGATAACAAGCTACCTTTTGGAGGATTGAAAGTTCTGCTACACGATCTGAAATGCATCAAAGGTAAGGATCAGAGAATGATGGCATATGCGGGGACATAAACGGGGTTGCAGAAGTAGGATGGGGCAAGACCATCAATACATGTCCTCAGGGCTAAAAAAAAGAGACTAGGATACAAACATTTTCCTCTCTCTCTGCACCTAATTTGACTCATAATTCATCTACTCTAATTCACCTCCTACCTTCACAGTTCTCTTTACTTTCTCAATGCCTAAATCCCACTGGTTAAGGAGATTCACTGTTGGTCCCACACTCCTCAAGGTCCAGGTAGCTTGTCACCAGTCCCGCGTGATGTCAGTTTGCATTCCCAGGCACTCCATAATTTCCTGGGGTTTTTGGGCCACTCTGTTGCTACCTTTGCCAAAAACTGAGCAGCTAATTATCATAGTTCCACAATAAAATCAATGCGAGTGTGAACTAGGTAATATGGTGTCTTTCCTGTTGGTTCCTTCGTTCCCCTTTCTTTTATCTTATTATTGGTGGACCCATAATCAGATGTGCCTTTAAGCAGAATACTGAAGGTTGAAACAGCCTGCTTGACAGGATTGTGCTCCCATGGTGTATTTAACCCCTAGCCCTTTCCAGCTCATAGCCCCCTCCCTCACCCTCCAATAACTTGGGGCAGCATGGTGGCACAATGGTTAGCACTGTTGCTTCACAGCGCCAGGTTCGATTCCCGGCTTGGGTCACTGTCTGTGCGGAGTCTGCACGTTCTCCCTGTGTCTGAGTGGGTTTCCTCCGGGTGCTCCGGTTTCCTCCCACAAGACCGGAAAGACGTGCTGTTAGGTAATTTGGACATTCTGAATTCTCCCTCTGTGTACCCGAACAGGCGCCGGAATGTGGCGACTAGGGGATTTCCACAGTAACTTCATTGTAGTGTCAATGTAAGCCTACTTGTGACAATAAAGATTCTTCTTATTATTATGGTTAATGACTTCTCCCTCCACCTATATTTCTTGTTCTTTGCCATATTCTTCCCGTACCAGTTCTCACTCTCACTCTCACCAGCCTGGTGTGGGGAGGAGCTGAAAGTTTGTTGACTGCCAGCCGAGACTTCTCTCCTTCCAAACACTTAGCACCTCCCTGCCCCCCTCCAACACACAGACACATAGACAACCTGCAAACAATCCGGTTGCTATGGGCACGACTCGCCCAGCTTATTTCCTCTCGCTGGGCTCTCACAGAAGCTAGGGAATTTTAAAACAAAGCCATGGCGGACAGCAGCTCCGAGCAGAGGTGGGACTTTCTACAGGACTATGTCCTGAAGGCGCTGAAGCTGAAGGCTGACCGCTGGCAAAAGTGCGTGGGCACCGAGGAGCACCGGCTTGCCATCCAGGACTTTCTGGAGAAGAGCGAGCAGACGGTGCTGGTGATGTCCCTGAGCCCGGCCGGACACCTGGTGGCCAGCCTGGAGTTCCCCAACCTCAGCAAAAACAAAGCCGTCTTCTTCGTCAAGAGGCGCAAATGCAGACTGGCCGCAGACTCCATGAAGAGCAACCTGGTGTTCGGTGACCTGGCTTACTGCCCTCTAGACCAGTTCGCCGCCCTGGTGGACGAGGTAATTCCAATTCAAAGCTCCCCAGAAGATTGACTCAAGACATTTTGTAGCAAGGTCAAGACCGGGAGGGTCGCTGGAATAAAAATTCAGGTGCAAAATCCTCAGGTCAGAACAGCGGGTGGTGGGCTCGGGATAAAGCAAAGCATTTTGATACAGGTTTGGATAAGTTCTTGGGTAGGTTTCGGTACAGATTTGAATGAGTAATTGGGTAGGTCTTGATACAGGTTCGAATGAGCGTTTGGGTAGGTTTTAATACAGGTTTGAATGAGCTCTTGAGTAGGTTTTAATACAGGTTTGGATGAGTTCTTGGGTAGGATTAGAAACATAGAAAATAGGTGCAGGAGTAGGCCATTCGGCACTTCGAGCCTGCACTACCATTTAATATGATCATGGCTGATCATGCAAATTCAATATACCACTCCCGCTTTCTCTCCGAACCGCTTGATCCCTTTAGCCGCAAAGACCAGGTCCAGCTCCCTCTTGAATATATCCACAGAACTGGCCCCAATGGCTTTTTGTGGTAGAGAATTCCACAAGTTCACAACTCTGAGAGAAGAAGGGCAGCACGGTAGTACAGTGGTTAGCACTGTTGCTTCACAGCTCCAGGGTCCCAGGTTCGATTCCCGGTCACTGTGTGGAGTTTGCACATTCTCCCTGTCTCTGCGTGGGTTTCCTCCGGGTGCTCCGGTTCCCTCCCATAAGTTCTGAAAGACGTGCTTGTTAGGTCATTTGGATATGCTGAACTCTCCCTCAGTACCCGAACAGGCGCCGGAATGTGACGACTAGGGGCTTTTCACAGTAACTTCATTGCAGTGTTAATGTAAGCCTACTTGCGACAAAAAGATTATTTTAAAAAAAGTTCTTCCTCATCTCAGTCGTGAGTGGCTTACTCCATATTCTTAGGCTGACACACCTGACAGATCTGGACGTCCCCAACATCGGGAACGTTCTCCAGGCAGAATACTGTACAGCTCTCTATTTTCGCAACCCTCTATTATTGTCTCAAATGAACAATTTGCCATTTCTATTTTTTATTTGCTAACAGGGATAGTGATTTATTTCTCAACTGGCCCAGCAACGTGTAAAGATGCAAGCACCCCAGACAGGTCTCTTAGGTTCACACCTAGGTACAGGAATTTGAAGAACTCATGGGTCTCAGTAAGTGTCAGTGCAACTAAGCAATTATGAGGGAGCTTCAGGCCCTGCTTACATTGCAATTTGCTCTTAAATACATCCAAACAGAAGAAGTTTCAAAAGGACATAGATTTCAATTTGGCCATTACACCAGTAATTTAAAGACACAAACATGAATTTAAACAATTAGTATTTAGTGGGGGAAAACAGACGCACATAAGAGTGTGAATATTTTGTTCAGGAGAGCATTACAGAAAAGTGCTGAAATGAAATTAAGGTTAAATAAAATCACCTGAAGCAACTTACAAAGGAGGATACTGTTTAGTGCAATGTGTCATAAAATAAGAACTAGGAGCAGGATGAGGCAATTCAGCCCCTCGTGCCTGCTCCACCATTCAATACGATCATGGCTGATCTCATCTTCACCTTCCTGCCTGCTCTCCTTAATGCTTCATCCCTTTGCTAATTAAAAGCCTTTCTATCTCCTCCTTAAATTTGTTTAAATGTCTGCGTCCACTGCACTCTGGGGTAGAGAATTCTACAGATTCACGACTCATTGGGTGAATTAATTCCTCCTAATTTCTGTTTGAAATCTGTCACCCTTTAGCCTAAAACTTTGGCCTCTCGTTCTAGAATGTCCGACCAGGGGAAACATCCACTCTACATCTACCTTGTCAAACCCCTTTAGCATCTTATATACCTCAATTAGTTCTCTCATGCTCCTAAACCCCAGTGACTATAGGCATAAATTTCTCAATCTCTCTTCGCAAGACAAGTCCTTCATCCCTGGAATCAATCTGGTGAACCTTCTTTGAACCGCCTCTAATGTATTTACATCCTTCCTCAAGTAAGGGACCAAACTGTGCGCAGTCCTCCAGATGCAGTCTTACCAATGCCCTATACAGTTGCAACAGCACTTCCCTATTTTTATACACAATTTAATTTACAATGAATGCCAAAATCTCATTTGCCTTCCTTATTGGCTTTGAAAGCAGACAACTGCAGGCCAGCAGCACGGTTCAATTCCCGTACCAGCCTCCCCGAACAGGTGCCGGAATGTGGCGACGAGGGGCTTTTCACAGTAACTTCATTTGACGCCTACTTGTGACAATAAGCGATTTTCATTTCATATCATTTTATTACCTGCTCCACCTACTGCTAACTTTCTGCGATTTGTGCACTTGGACACCCAGATCTTGCTGCACCAAAGCATTTTGAAGATGCTCTCCATTTAGATAATAAATTGCCTTTTTATTCCTCCGAGGAAATTGGATAACTTCACACTTATCCACTGCCAAATTTTGGCCCACTTACCTATCTTATCCATATCTGTTTGTACATTTCTTATTTCCTCATTGTAACTTGCTTTCCTACCTATTTTAGTGTCATCTACAATTTGACTGTAGTACATTCTATCCCCGCATCCAAGTCGTCTCTGTGGAGCAGCAGTCATCTCTGGTGCAATTGGTTAGCACGTTCGGCTGTTAAGCACAAGGTTGGTGGTTCGATCCCACCCAGGAATGAAGTGGTTTTGGGGGTGGTACTGTAGCACAGTGGTTAGAACTGCTGCCTCACAGCGCCCTGGGTGACTGTCTGTGTGGAGTTTGCACTTTCTTCCCGTGTCTGCGTGGGTTTCCTGCGGGTGCTCCAGTTTCCTCCCATAGTCTAAAGAGCTGCAGATAAAGTAGATTGGCCATGATAAATTGCCCCTTAATGTCCAAGGATATGCAGGTTAGGTGGGGTTACAGGGATAGGGCATGGTAGTGGGCCTAGGTAGGGTGCTCTTTCAAGGGGTCGTGGCAGATTCAATGGGCTGAATGGCTTCCTTTCACATAAAAAAAGAAGAAAAGACTTCCGGTTGCGGCTATGCCTGGGCAGATCGCACGGTCGGCAGCTCCCGCCGAGAACGGACTTTTGGGCCCTTTTAAGGAGCCCCAGCGGCACTTGGACGACGATTCCCGGTGTGGGAAGGCAGCAGTAAGGTTCCCCCAGCACTGCATGGAGTGGACCAGGAGTGGAGCGGTCAAAAAAGTGATCTTGGAGAAGAGAGGAGAACGCGCGCGAAAAAGTAAGATGGCGGCTGGTGGAGACCAGGCAGCGTGGGCGCAATGGTCGTGGGAGCAGCAGGAGTTCCTGAAAAGCTGCTTTGCGGAGCTGAAAGCAGAGATGCTGGCCCCAATGAAAGGGTCGATTGAGAGGCTGGTGGAGACCCAGAAGGCTCAAGGGACGGCGATTAGAGAGGTGCAGCAGAAAGCCTCTGAAATCGAGGACGAGATCCTGCGCCTGGCGGTGAAAGTGGAGGTGCACGAGGCGCTGCATAAAAGTGGCAGGAAAAGTTTGAGGACCTGGAGAACAGGTCGAGGAGGATGAATCTCCGGATTCTGGGTCTCCCTGAAGGTGTGGAGGGGTCCGACATCGGGGCATATGTAGCCATGATGCTGAATATGCTAATCGGCGCGGGAGCCTTCCCGAGGCCACTGGAGCTGGATGGGGCTCACAGAGTCCTGTCAAGGAGGCCTAAGGCAAATGAGCCACCAAGGGCCGTAGTGGTGAGGTTTCACCACTTCATGGACAGAGAGTGCGTCCTGAGATGGGCGAAGAAAGAACGGAGCAGCAGGTGGGAGAATACGGAGATCCGCATCTACCAAGACTGGAGTGCAGAGCTGGCCAAGAAGAGGGCAGGATTCAACCGGGCCGAGGCTGTTCTCCACCGAAAGGGGGTGAAGTTCGGGCTGTTGCAGCCAGCGTGATTGTGGGTCACTTTTCAGGACCGCCACCATTATTTTGATATGCCGGAGGAGGCGTGGACCTTTATTCAGAACGATAAATTGGGCTCGAACTAATGGTTTGCTGTGGGTTTTGGGAAAGCTGGGGGGTGGGAAGGGGTGATTGGATGTAATGTGTGTGTGTTTTAATGGGCATGGGTATTGTTTGGGAGGGGCCGCCCCTCACGTTCGAAGGGGGGATGGGGGGAGCAGGAGGCCCTGGGTCATTGGGAATTGGGGAGAGGCTGCAGGAGAAAGAGCTGCGCCACAGGGGGCGGGGCTGGCCCAGGTAGAAAATCGCGGGTTTTTTTCCCGCACTAAAGAGGGGGAGGGGTGTGGCCCAGCGGGAGGGGTGGTGCCGGAGGGGTGTCCGTATCGACCTGAAGGGGGAGGGGGGTCTTTGACGGGGAATCTAAACGGGGGATCGTTGGCAGAGGCGGGAGCGGTTGAGGTCAGCAGGAGTCAGCTGACTCATGGGAGTGCAATGGGGGGAGCAAGGGGGCTAGACAGTTTTCTGGCTGGTGGGGGGGGGGACTGGGTTGCTGCTGCATTGACCGAAGGGGAGCTGGAGGTAAGAGGGAAAGCCGGGGCGGGGGTCCTCCGCCTGGGGGGCTGGAGAGTGCGGGAGGCGTGGGCACGTGGCTGGCCTAAGAAAGGAGATGGCTCGTCGGCAGAGTTGGGGGGGGACGGGACGGGGGGCAGTCCCCCGATCCGGCTGATCACATGGAATGTGAGAGGCCTGAATGGGCCAGTCATAGGGCCCGGGTGTTCACGCACTTAAAGGGACTGAAGGCAGATGTTGCTATTTTGCAGGAGACGCACTTGAAAGTGGTGGATCAGATCAGGCTGAGAAAGGAATGGGTTGGGCAGGTCTTTCATTCGGGGCTGGATGCAAAGAATTGAGAGGTTGCAATCCTGGTGAGTAAGCGGGTGTCGTTCGAGGCGCTGAACATTGTGGCTTATAATGGGGGTCGATATGTGATGGTGAGTGGTAGGCTGCAGGGGACAAGGGTGGTGCTGGTGAATGTGTATGCCCCAAATTGGGACGATGCAGCGTTCCTGAAGCGCATGCTGAGTCGGATCCCGAAGCTGGAAGCGGGGAGCCCGATAATGGGGGGGACGGACTTTAATATGGCACTGGATCGATCCAGGTCGAGGTCGGGCAAGAGGCCAGCTGCGGCCAAGGTTCTCAAGGGGTTTATGGATCAGATGGGGGGGAGTGGATCCGTGGAGGTTTGCTAGGCCGGTGGCCAGAGAGTTATCTTTTTCCGCCACGTGCATAAGGCCTACTCACGGATAGGCTTCTTTGTGGTGAGCAGGGCACTGATTCCAAGAGTGGAGGGAACGGACTATTTGGCCATAGCGATTTCGGACCACGCCCCGCACTGGTTGGAGTTGGGGGAGGAAAGGGACCAGCGCCCGCTGTGGCGCTTGGACGTGGGACTGTTGGCAGATGAGGAGGTTTGTGGGCGGGTCCAGGGGTGTATTCAGAGATACATAGAGGCCAATGATAATGGGGAAGTACCGGTTGGTGTGGTTGGGAGGCTTTGAAAGCGGTGGTTACGGGAGAGTTAATTAGGGCTCACAGGGAGAAGAGAGAGAGGACGGAGAGGGAGAGGTTGGTGGGGGAGATATTAAGGGTGGATAGGAGGTATGTGGATTCCCCTGAAGAGGGGCTGCTGAAGGAGCGACGGAGCCTCCAAATGGAATTTGATTTGTTGACCACGGGGAAAGCTGAGACCCAGTGGAGGAAGGTGCAGGGGGCAGTATACGAATACGGGGAGAAGGCGAGCTGGATGCTGGCGCATCAGCTATGCAAGAGGGAGGCGGCAAAGGAATTGGAGGAATCAAGGACAGAGGGGGGAACACGGTGCGGAGTTCGGCTAAAATAAATGAGGTATTCAGGGATTTCTATGGAAACCTGTATAAGTCAGAATCCGGGGGTGGGGGGGGGGCGGGGGGGATGCGGCAGTTCCTGGACCAATTGAGGTTCCTGAGAGTGAAGGAGGGGCAAGTGGAAGGCCTGGGGGCCCCGATTGGGATAGAGGAGCTGGTTACGGGGTTGGGGAGCATGCAGACAGGCAAGGCCGCGGGGCCTGATGGGTTCCTGGTCGAATTTTACAGGAAATTTGTGGATCTGCTAGGTCCGCTGCTGGTGAGAACCTTCAACGAGGCGAGGGAGGAAGGGATTCTCCCCCCCGACAATGTCTCGGCCGCTGATCTCGCTGATCCTTAAGCGGGACAAGGATCCGCTGCAGTGTGGCTCGTATAGGCCGATCTCGCTCCTTAATGTAGATGCCAAGTTCCTGGAAAAGGTCCTAGCCACAAGGATTGAGGATTGTGTCCCGGGAGTGATGCACGAGGACCAGACGGGGTTCGTGAAGGGCAGGCAGTTAAATGCAAATGTGCGGAGGCTCCTGAATGTGATTATGATGCCCTCGGAGGGTGGTGATGCAAAAGTGGTGGCGGCAATGGACGCGGAGAAGGCCTTTGATCGGGTGGAGTGGGAGTACCTATGGCAGGTTTGGGTTCGGGGAGGGGTTCATAGGGAGGGTCAAATTGTTATACCAGGCCCCGGTGGCGAGCGTATCTACGAACTGGCGGAAATCAGAATATTTTAGGTTGTACCGTGGGACGAGACAGGGGTGCCCCCTGTCCCCTCTGTTTGCTTTGACAATTGAGCCGCTGGCCATGGCGTTGAGGGAATCTAGAAACTGGAGGGGGTTGGTCCGGGGAGGGGAGGAACTTCGGGTCTCGTTGTATGCTGATGACCTTTTGTGCATCGCAGATCCAGTGGAGGGGATGGTGGAGGTCATGCGGATCCTTAGGGAGTTTGGGGACTTCTCAGGCTACAAGCTTAACGTGGGGAAGAGTGAGCTCTTTGTGGTGCATGCGAGGAGCCAGGAAAGGGGCCTGGAGGAGCTGCCACTTAAGTGGGCGGAGAGGAGCTTCTGATATTTGTGTATCCAGGTGGCCAGGAGTTGGGGGGCCCTGCATAAGCTTAATTTGGCACGGTTGGCAGACCAGATGGAGGAAGACTTTAGGAGATGGAATGAGTTGCCACTCTCCCTGGCGGGTAGGGTGCAGTCCGTTCAGATGACAGTCCTCCCTAGGTTCCTGTTTGTGTTCCAGTGCCTGCCCATCCTCATCCCCAAGACCTTTTTTAAGCGAGTAAGCAGGAGCATTATGGGGTTTGTATGGGCAAGTAAGACCTCGAGGGTCAAGAGGCTGTTTCTGGAGCGTAGTCGGGACAGGGGTGGACTGGCGCTACCGAACCTGTGTAGTTATTACTGGGCAGCCAATGTGGCAATGATTCAGAAATGGGTAATGGAGGGAGAGGGGGTGGCGTGGAAAAGATTAGAGGTGGCGTCATGCGTGGACATTAGCTTGGGAGCGCTGGTGACGGCATCTTTGCCACTACCGCCGACGCGGTACACCACGAGCCCGGTGGTGGCGGTGACACTGAGGATCTTGGGGCAGTGGAGACGGTACATGGGTGAGTTGGGGGCCTCAATTTGGTCCCCAATACGGAATAATCATAGGTTTGCACCGGGCAGGACAGATGGCGGATTCCTAAGCTGGCATCGGGCGGGAATTAAAAGGATGGGGGACCTATTTATCGACGGGGCTTTTGCTAGCCTGGGGGCACTGGAGGAGAAATTTGGGTTACCCCCGGGAAACGCTTTTAGGTACATGCAGGTGAGGGCGTTTGTGAGAAGGCAGGTAAGGGAATTTCCGCTGCTTCCCGCACGGAGGATTCAGGACAAGGTGACCTCGGGTGTATGGGTAGGAGAGGGCAAGGTCTCGGCGATCTATCAGGAGTTGCAGGAGGCGGAGGAAGTCTCGGTGGAGGAGCTGAAGGGCAAGTGGGAGGAGGAGCTGGGCGAGGAACTGGGTGAGGGCTTGTGGGCGGAGGCCCTGGGCAAGGTTAACTCCTCCTCGTCTTGCGCCAGACTTAGCCTGATCCAGTACAAAGTGGTTCACAGGGCACATATGACAGAGGCGAGGATGTGCAAGTTTTTTGGGGTGGAGGACAGATGCGTTAGGTGCTCAGCGAGCCCAGCAAATCACGCCCCATATGTTCTGGGCGTGCCCAGCGCTAGAGGGGATCTGGAGGGGCTTAGCAAAGGCTGTGTCCAAAGTCTTGGACACTCGGATAAAACCGAGCTGGGGGATAGCAATATTCGGGGTATCAGATGAGCCGGGAGTACAGGAGCCGAAAGAGGCTGGAGTTCTGGCCTTTGCGACCTTGGTAGCCCGGAGGAGGATCCTACTAATGTGGAGGGATGCGAAACCCCCAAGCGTGGAGGCTTGGATTAATGACATAGCAGGGTTCATCATGTTGGAGAGGATAAAGTTTGCCTTGTGAGGGTCTGTGCAGGGGTTCTCCAGGCGGTGGCAACCGCTCCTAGACTTTCTCGCGGAACGCTAGGTGGAGGTCAAGAGCAGCAGCAACCCGGGGGGGGGGGGGGGGGAGGCGTTTTTGGCTTGTTTTTATTATTGTAAGGGGCGTTTGCCCCATTTTTGTTCTTAGTTTGTTAGATAGTTTAATGTTTAGTGGTTTAAGTTGTTGATATTTTCTTTCCTTTTTGGAGTGTTTTGTAAAAATTTATTGAAAACCTTGAATAAACATATATTTTTTTTAAAAGAAGAAAAAGGGCGACACGGTGGCACAGTGGTTAGCATTGCTGACGGACAGCGCCACGGACCCAGGTTCAATTCCGGCCTCGAGTGGCTGTGTGGAGTTTGCACTTTCTCCCTGTGTCTGCGTGGGTTTCCTCCGGGTGCTCCGGTTTCCTCTCACATTCCAAAAATGTGCAGATTAGGTGGATCAGCCATGCTAAATTGTCCCTTAGTATCCAGAGATGCGTAGGTTCGATTAAAGGGATATAGGAATAGGTTGGGGAAGTGGGCTTGGATGGAGTACTCCTTCAGAGGGTGGGTGCAGACTCGATGGGCTGAATGGCCTCCTCCTGCACTGTAGGGATTCTATTGTCTGATTTCTTCATATAGATTGTAAATAGATGGAGCCCGAGGGCCGAACACTTTGGCACATCATTAGTTACAGCTTGAAAAACAGAAAATGACCCATTTATCCGCGCTCTCTGCTTTCTGTTGGTTAGCTAATCCTCTATCATAGCTAATATATTACCCCATACCCCATGTGATCTTACCTTCTGGAGGTCTACAGGACCCCCGTTATCCACTTTGCTTGTTATATCATCGGAGAACTCCAGCAAATTAGTCAAACACGATTTACCCTTCAGAAAACCTTGCTGACTCTGATGAATTGTGTTTTGACTTTCCAAATGTCCTACTGCTACTTCCCGATTAATGGATTCCAACAGTTTCCCAACAGATATTAAACTAGCTGGTTTATAGTTTCCTACTTTCTGTTTTCTCCCTTTTTGAACAGGAGTGTTACATTAATCTTTTTCCAATCCACTGGAACCTTTCCCGCATCCTGGGAATTTTGGAATATTATAACCAATGCCTCCACTATCTTTGGTGCCACTTCCCTTAAGACCCTTGGATGTAGGCTATCAGGGGAACTTGTCTGCCTTTCACCACAGTAGTGAACATTTGCTCAGTACTTTTTCCCACTTGATAGCGAATTTCAAGTTCCTCCTTTCCAACAACCTCTGCATCACCTGTCACTATTAGAATGGTTCTCGTGTCCTCCACCATGAAAACTGCGGTAAAGTATTGATTTAGTGTCTCTACCATTTCTGTGTTCCCCATGATTAACTCCCCAGTGTCGTCCTCTAAGGCAGGATTTTTCAAACTCAGGGTCACACCCGTGGGCGGGTCACAGATGGGTATCGGGAGGGTTGTGAAGCATATGGTTGCGCGTTCCTAATCGCAGGAGAAGCGCCTAACTGCTGCAACTGGCTTTTAAAAATGCAGCCGCGACTGGCTTTCAAGAATGCCAGCCGTTCCGCGCTTGTGGGCCCCCTCAGGCGAATCCAGCAGTGCGCAGTCCCAGAGCTCAACGAGGCAGACCGCCTCCTGATGTCAGCGCACTGCCCCAGGACCAAATTTAGAAAAAGAAAATGTAGACGTTCTGCCAGAAACGGCAGCAGAGAGCAGGTCATGCATCCAACATATACACTGATGCCACGCACCCTGTACGCCCATGCTTTCGGCGTGAACTCACAGAGGAGAAATTCCCACATTTTGTAGCTGCCTATAACAAGGCATCAGTACGGTAAAGAGCTGAGGATGGATTATTTCGTAATAAGGCAGAGAGGGCCAGAGACACAAACTGGCCAGGATCTCCCAACTAAATCTGCTGGAGAGAGCAACTCAGGAGAGTCCATGGCAGGACAAAGCAGTGCTGGTGTGAGCTCCAGGGCTTCTGGTGAACGACCCATTAAGAAGCCGAAGTAAGGAACAAAGCCCATGTGCTTTATTAATTGTGCCAATGCAAATCAGGATGCAAGCCCATGTGTGTTATATGGTGGGAAGTACTGGCAAATGAAAGTTTAAAACACTCAAAACTTAAAAGGCAATTGTGAGTTCAAGGACCAATCTCTTGAATTTTTTCAAAGGATGCAGTGAGAACTTAAGTCGTCAGCGAAAGTCCTTAGAAGAAATGTAACATTGAATGACAAAGCAAGTGAGATTGTGCACATTCAGATACAAGGCTTTAAGTTTGTCTTATTATTAATTTTCCTTACTCTTGTATGATTCCCTGGTGTTATATGACGTTTACATACTCTGCTACTTCCTTTCATTATCAGGTAACAATTAGCCTCATCATTAACCTGTACTTCTACCTTCTCCTTACACTTTGATTTTTAAAATTTCTACGCAACTGAACTTTCCCACACTATTTAGTTGAAAGCCCTATCTACAGCCCTAGTTGTTTGATTTGCCAGGACACTGCCCCAGCATGGTGCAAGTAGTGCAGCAATGGAACAACTCCCCCTTTCTCCAGTGCTGGTGCCCATGTCCCATGAACTTGAATCCATTTCTCCCACATCAATCTTCGAGTGTGGGAGACTCAGTGTCCTCATGGACTCTGTCTATTGATTTATGGTGACTAAATAGTTTAGATTTTATTTTTCTAGGTAGGATTGCAGGGTGAACTTGGATTTTAGTTTCACGTTTCGATTCCCTCGTAATTAGAACTAGTGAAGTTTTTGATAATTCCGCCAAATTTTACTTTACAAATGATTTGGTGATTTTAACCAGCAATTCGAGGGTGTCATTCAAAGAATCTGTTTGTTTCCTGTAAACACATGGCACTCGACACCATGTTGTTGAGTATTGAGCTGTCGTTGCTATGGATTAGTGTTCAGTCTAATTCTGTATTATTTTTGATAAATCTTCAACTACATTACAGCTAAATAAAAACAGTGTCAACTAAAATTTAGACCTGTTACAACTAACAACTAGGTGTAATCAGTTCTTGTAGCTCTTTGGCTACATGAAAGAAAATAAAAGTACATTCCATTGATGGAATCAGTGATTTTCTGTGACTTTTTAACTCTCTCCTGGGGTGAGAGCGATGAAGAATTAACAAGGTCTTCCACTCTTGAATACTGTCTCGTGATCCCTCTTGTAAAGAAAAAGTGTTGAAAGATGAAAACATTTTGCAAGTTTGGCTCAGATACCCTTTACAGTTGAATATTGCTGTCCAGGCTCAAACATGCAGACGGGTTACTTGGTTAAGGCATCGGAGGATTGCCTATGGTTAGGAACCTACACCAGAAAATATTTTCAGGAGAAAGAGAGTTCAGGAGGAAAGGCATTTTACAATAATCCCCCAGTAGTTTATATCAGTCAAATCCCAAGTTCAATTCATCTTCCGCTCCGTCTTCACTTAGCTGATTTGGAGAGAAGTAGGGTGCTAATCGGAAATGCAGAGAGCGACATTCACTAGGCTTCTTTCCTTTGATTGCTGCAAAATAGCTTCAGCTGAAAATCTACCATTTGGTTAGCTGCTGGCACTCACGTTTTAGCCCAACGCCAAGACACCAAGGGGAGGCAGTGACATAGTGGTATTGTGACTGGACTAGTAATCCAGAGGCCCAGGGTAATGCTTTGGGGACATGGATTTGAATCCTACGAGGGCAAATATTGGAATTTGAATTCAATTAAAATCTGGAATTAAAAGTCTAATGACGACCATGAAACCATTGTCGATTGTTGTAAAAACCCATCTGGTTCACTGATGTCCTTTCAGGAAGGAAATCAGTCATCCTTACCTGGTCTGGCCTACATGTGACTCCTGACCAACATCAATAAGTGCCCTCAGGGATGGACAATAAATGCTGGTTCTGCCAGTGATGTCCACAGCCCATGAACGAAAAAAAAAGGTGACACCTAGGGACAATCAGTTAATACCTTCAGAAGAGGACAAAACAAAGGGCAGCTTGATTTTGTTGGATGGTAAATGTGGCTCTGGAAGGTCAATTTTATCATTCTCAATCTTGTGCAAAGTTGCAGTAATGTCCTGCCATTAGCACCATCATCTGCCGCTACTCTTGAAATCTAATTTAAAAGTTTTAAATAAAATCAACACTCAATTTTTTTTTTAAATGCCCATAATGCACTTGTGGTGATGTGCCTGTGAATAATATTACATGCACTCAGCAGTGCGATTTCCCACTAACAGGTGGCGTCACACATCAGTCATATGACATCTCACTAGAGGCAGAACGTTGTAAGGCGTACACCAGGCAGTTGCACATAAGGGTAGTTCCAGGAGAGTCTAATGTAACTCAGTCATAACTTGGTCTCTATAGCATTCTGATTGTTACCTTACCATGTGTTCATCAAAAAAATCATCATTATAGTTAAGTCACCAGCTGTTCTGTAGAATCATTGCAAGACAGGATCATGGAACACAACAGCACCGTTCTTCATTGAGGACATTTTTGAGTGTAACAATGTTGCAGATTTGAATTGAGCTCTTAAGTGTAGGCTCCTATTGCAAAGATCCCACACAAAATAACTAAGTACAATTACAACAGTGTGTACCCACAGTTGAAGAAGTGCAGCAGAATTTGGGGGATTGTATTCCACATTTCCATTCATTCATATTTGGAACCAATTGTTTCTGGCAGCAAAACTCAACTTTTATGACATGTGATTTGAGGATTTTATCTGGTGTTCGGGTGTAATTCAATGAGTCAGTTCATTTTCCCATAAATGACATGAAATGTTGTAATTGCAGGAAAAGGTGACAAAACAGATGTTACTTCATCAGTGGTTTGAATGTTAATGATGGTGTAATGAAGTACAATGAAATAAAAGGTAAAGTCGCCATAGTCCCAGATGACACTAGGCTGCCTTCCCCTTTGAGGGGGAGAGCTGACTGGTGGTAATTTAAACTGAGGATCACTACACCTCAGGCGTGGGGCAAGGTTGAGAAGGCAGGACCTTCGTGAGTAACTATTATGAGTATAATGAAGTATCTAACCATGGAGCCATATAGTGGCTTGATTTCTTACACACCCAATCTCGGACATGGTCCAGAAATCAGACCTCCTTCTGCAGGCAGAAGAAATTTGGAAATCTTGTTGCTTCTGGTACACTCTGTGTTCTCTTAGACCATAAGACCATATGATATAGGAGCAGAATTCGGCCAATCGGCCTATCGAGTTTACTCCGCCATTCAATCATGGCTATGTTCCTCATCCCCATTCTCCAGCTTTTTCCCCAGAACCCATGATCCCCTTATTAATCAAGAAATTCCCTTATAAATCGAAACACCCTGGGTGTGATTCTCCGCTTTGCCGGCGCCTGGGGGTTTCCCAACGGCGTGGGGCTGCCCCACAATGGGAAACCCTATTGACCGGCCGGCGTAACGGAGAATCCCGCCAGCGGGTCAGGGCAGAAATGTGGTGTGGCGGAACAGAGAATCTAGCCCCAGATTTTTGCTTCATCTGCCGTTATCTCCAGGGTTACAGACCAAGAGCTGGAAGGTAGAATTAGGCAGGTTAATTCTTTCTTAGAACATTAGAACTAGGAGCAGAAGTAGGCAATATAGCCTTTCAAGTATGTCCTACTGTTCAATACGATCATGGCTGACCTCCTCATGACCTCAACTCCACCGCCTGCCCCTTCTCTGTAACCCTTCAACCCATTACAAATTAAATATATGTCTAACCCCTCCTTAAATTCACTCCAGTGTCCCAGCATCCACTGCACTCAGGGGTGGCGAATTCCACAGACTCACGACCCTTTGGGAGAAGTCATTTCTCCTCATCTTTGTTTTAAATTTGCTACCCCTTATCCTGAGACTATGACCTCTCGTTCTAGAATGCCCCACAAGACGAAGCATCCATTTCATGAATACTTTACCCACATCTTTTATCATCTTATATACCTCAATTTGATCTTCCCTCATTCTTCTAAATTCTACAGTGTTTGGCCTAAACTGCTCAATCTCTTTTCACAAGACAAACCCTTCATCTCGGCAATCAATCTAGTGAACTTCCTCTGAACTGCCTCCAATGCCGCCACATCTTTCCTCAACTAAGGGTATCAAAAATGCACAATACTCCAGGTGTGGTCTCACCAATGCCTTGTACAGTTGCAACAACATTTCCTTACCTTTAAACTCTGTTCCTTTAGCTAGAAATTCCATTTGTTTTCTTTATTACCTGATGCACCTGCATGCTAGTTTTCTGCGACTCATGCACGAGGACACTCAGATTCCTCTGCACAGGAGCACCCTGAAATCTCTCCCCATTTAGATAATAAGTTGCCTTTCCATTTTTCCGACCAAAATGGATGACTTCACATTAAACTCCATCTGCCAAATTTTGGCCTACTCACCTAACCTATCTATATCCATTCGTGAGATTCTTGTGTCCTCATTGCACCTTACTGTCCCACTTATTTTAGTGTCATCTGCAAATTTGGCTATAGAATCTTCTATCCCTGTACACAAGTCATTAATATTGATTGTAAAAAGTTGGGGCCCAAGGACTGAACCCTGTGACACCCCACTAGTTACATCTTGTCATCCAGAAAAAGACCCATTTATACCGACTCTATCTTCTGTCTGAAACCAGTCTTCTGTCCAAACTAATAAATTACACTGAACCCCGTGTGATCTAACCTTGTGTATGAACCTTTTGTGTGGCATCTTATCAAACGCCTTCCAGAAGTCCAGATGTTCTACATCTACAGGATCCCCATTATCCACTAGTTTGTTGCACCTTCTAATAACTCTAGCAAATTAGTCAAACGTGATTTACCCTTCATAAAACTATGCTGACTCTGATGTTTTGGTTTTCCAAATATCCTAATATTACTAATGGATTCTAACAATTTCCCAACAACAGATGTTGAACTAATAGGTCTGTGATATCATACATTCTGCCTCCCTCCCTTTTTGAATAAGGGTATTACATTTGCATTTTTCCAATCCACTGGAATCTTTCCTGTGTCCAGGGAATTTTGGAATATTACAACCACTGGATTCACTACCTCCACTGCCACTTCATTTAACACCCTTGGACCTGGACCATCAGGCCTTGGGGGACTTGTCTGCCTTCAATCCTAATAGTTTGTTGCGTACTGTTTCCCTATTAATGCTGATTGTTCTAAGTTCTACCCTTTCTATTACCGCTGAATTACCTGTTCCTATAGGGATGGTACAAGTGTCATCCACCGTGAAAACTGAGGCATAATATTGATTTAGCATCACTGCCATTTCTGTGTTCCCCACTATTAACTCTCCGGTTTCATCTTCCAAGGGACCAACATTCACTTTAGCGACTGTCTTGACTTTTATGTACTTAATTGAAGGTTTTGCTATCCTTTTTGTTGTTTAGCATTAGCTTTCTTTTGTAATTTACCTGAGCTCTTTTTATTACTTTGTTGGTAATCCTTTGTTTATGTTTGAAGTTTCCTTCTTGATGACTGGATGTAGAGTGACATTGATCAGCTATCTAACTGTAGGACATATATAGCCCAGTGATATCTGTACTAACAGAGAAAGACAGACAATGTAAAAAAGCTGAGGAACATGGGGCGAAATTCTCCGACCCGATCGCTGGGGGCTGGCGTGAATCCCGCCCCTGGCGGTTGCCAAAGTCTCCGGCACCGGAGATTCGGCGGGGGTGGGAATCGCGCCGCGCCGGTTGGCGGCTCCGGGGTCCTGGGGGGGCTGCGGGGCGATCTGGCACCGGGTGGTGACCCCACGGTGGTCTGGCCCGCGATCGGGGCCCACCGATCCACGGGCGGGCCTGTGCCGTGGGGGCACTCTTTCCCTTCCGCCTCCGCCACGGTCTCCACCATGGCGGAGGTGGAAGAGACTCCCTCCACTGTGCATGCGTGGAAAGCTGTCAGCGGCTGCTGACGCTCCCGCGCATTCGCCGCCCGGAGATGTCATTTCCGCGCCAGCTGGCGGGGCACTAAAGGCCTTTTCCGCCAGCTGGCGGGGCGGAAATTCCTCCGGCGCCGGCCTAGCCCCTCAATGTTGGGGCTCGGCCCCCAAAGATGCGGAACATTCCACACCTTTGGGGCGGCGCGATGCCCGTCTGATTTGCGCCGTTTTGGGCGCCATTCGGCGGACATCGCGCCGTTTCCGGAGAATTTCGCCCATGTTAACATTACTACTCTGATAGAGACCAATTCCCCATCCTTAGATTTGCCTCGATAATATGCTGCAGAGGTTTCTTCAGTGAGCATGTTCGAGCAGTATTAAGCTAATTTCTTCCTCCTGTGAGATAAATGCGCCATTTAAAATTTTATTTTCTATAATCTGAAAATCAATTTAACTGGAGGAAGGAAGAAACTGAACATAGTAATTAGATCTTGCATGACCATTATTCACAAACCTGAAATTTTTTTTAACAATGGTCTCACCTGTGTGGATGATTTATGAGGTCCTTTTTAATACAAACGAGTGAAGCTACCCATTGTATTAAAAGTAGTGATGAATTTTAGTCCTCAGTAATATGTCCCATAACTTGATGCAGGCTGTGATAAAATAAATATTTGCAATTAATATTGCGATTCTCATTGGTACTTGCAAGAGAAAGCTAAATGATTTATGCACACTCTCCAGCAATTTTCATCCTTTTTATCAATACTATTCCTTTGCATTCAGATCCCCCTGTATTGTAGATACCCCTGCTTGCCTGCTCACAGCACCGATTTATTCTTTCTTGGGACCTCACCTCAAAATGATGGCATTCCTTTTCTCTGCTCGGGCCCGTTCCTCCGACACGCTTTTAAAACTCTTCAATAAAATATTATTCTATTTTAACTCTTCCATCTATCTTCTGAGACAGAAGCCGATGATGGGGCCAGGTGACATTTTAGAAGGGATCAATGAATGGATTGTGAATAAAGTCACGATGATCTGTACTTTTATATGGAAATCCTCTGCTTCCAACAAATGTAAATTATTTGGCACTGATATCATTGATGATTCAATCTCTCCAGTGTTTTTTAAATTTTCACTTGGTCTAAATCCCGCTGCATAATCATACACCAACAACCTTTCCCAATCCGTTATCATTTATTCTGTCTGCACATCCCAACCATTTAAGTCATGTTTTGGATTTGGTTTTTCTCACCTTATTTCATATTGTATTTTTATATCATTTCTCAGCCTCTGGATCGCACATCTGTCCAGAATGGATTTCAAAGTGATCCATTTTTACTTTCAACTTATTGATCCATTTCCCATCCAAAGGCAGAACAATACAATGAAACAGGCATTCTGAAATTTGCACAGAGCTAGAGTTTCACTTGCAAAGACACATTCTTTATTCTGCAATTATTCTTCAAATTGTAAAAATAGTAGCTATAACTCCTTGATATATTGAGTCAACTTTTTAAATCTGACCGTGTAATGTGAGGAGGCAGTGGCGTAATGGTATTATTTCTGGACTAATAATTCAGAGACCCAGGATAATGCTTTGGGGACCCCTGGGTTCAAATCCCACCATGGCAGATGGTGAAGTTTGAATTCAATAAAAAATCTGGAATTAAAAGCCCTATGATGGCCATTGCTGATTATTGTAAAAAAAAACACCTGGTTCAGTAATGCCCTTTCGGGAAGGAAATCTATTATCCTCACCTGGTCTGGCCTACATGTAACTCCAGATCCACAACAATGTGGTTGACTCCTAAAAAGATAAGGCAAAGGAAAATCCAAAGATCTTTTACAGATACATAACAGGCAAAAGGGTGACTAGGGAGCGAGTAGGGCCTCGTAAGGATAGACAAGGTGCAAATCTATGTGCAGATCCACAAGGCATGGGAGAGGTCCTAAATGAAAATTTCTCGTCAGTATTTACTGTTGGGAAAGGCACGAATGTTAGGGAAATTGGGGAAATAAAAAGTGATGTCTTGAGGAGTGTACATATTCCAGAGAAGGAGGTGCTGGAGGTATTAAACCGCATCAAGGTGGTTAAATCCCTCAGACCTAATGGAATGTATCCCAGGATGTTGTGGGAGGCTAGGGAGGGAATTGCCGTCCCCCAGCTGAGATATTTGAATGTTCGACAGCCACAGGAGAGGTGCCTGAAGATTGGAGGGTAGCAAATGCTGTGCCCTTGTTTAAGAAGGGCTGTAGGGAAAAGCCTGGGAACTACAGACCGGTTAGCTTTACTTCTGTCATGGGTAAATTGTTAGAAGGTATTTTGAGGGACAGGATTTAGACAGGCAAGGGCTAATTAGGGTAAGTCAGCATGACTTTGTAATAGGAAAGTCATGTCTCACAAAGTTGATTGAGTTTTTTGAAGGGGTAACCAAGAAGGTAGATGAGGGCAGTGCAGTCGACATTGTCTACATGGACTTTAGCAAGGCCTTTGAAAAGGTACCGCATGATAGGTTGTTGCAAAAGGTTAAACCTCACGGGATCCAGGGTGAGGTAGCCAATTGGATACAAAATTGGCTTGGCGACCGAAGCCAAAGGGTGGTTGTGGAGGGTTGTTTTTCAAACTGGAGGAGAGGCTGGACAAGGCTGGGACTTTTTTCCCTGGAGCGTAGAAGGCTTCGGGGTGATCGTATAGAAGTCTATAAAATAATGAGGAGCATAGATAAGGTAGATAGTCAACGGGCGGAATTTCCCCCCCCCCACGCTAGGTGGGAGAATCACCAGGGGCCGTGTGCCCCGACACCCGCACACGATTCTCCCACCCCCCCAAACCAGTGCGGCGAGAATCACGGCTGCCCGCTGGGAGAACCGGCGCTTGCTCGGCAGGCTGGGCCGAGCGGCCGCCCCAACACGACAGGTTCCCGCCGGCGCTATCCATAACTCGTCGCAGCCGGCGGGAACTGCGCGGGAATGCTGGGGGGGGGGGTCGGCCTGTGGGGAGGGGGGTTTCTGCACCGGGGGGGGGGGCTCCAATGGGGTCTGGCCCGCTATCGGTGCCCACCGATCGGCGGGCCGGCCTCTCTGAAGGAGGACCTCCTTTCCTCCGCCACCCCGCAAGATCCATCCGCCATCTTCTTGCGGGGCGGCCTCGGGGAGGACGGCAACCGCGCATGCGCTTTTTACGCGGCGCCAAGGCCCAGCGCGCGTAAATTACATGACGCCGCTCCTAGCCCCCCGGGGGTGGGAGAATAGGGGGCTGGGAGTGGGCTCCGACACCGGAGTGAAACACTCCAGTTTTCACTCCGGCGTTGGCACTTAGACTCGCGCCCAAAATCTTTTCCAAAAGGTAGAAGACTCTGGAACTAGAGGGCATAGGTTTAAGTGGGGAGAGATACTAAAGAGATCAGAGGGGAAATGTTTTCACATAGAGGGTGGTGAGCATCTGGAACGAGCTGGCAGAGGCAGTGGTAGAGGCGGGTACAGTTTTTTCCTTTAAAAAACAGTTAGATAGTTACATGGGCAGGGTGGATATAGAGGGATATGAGCCAAATGCAGGCAAGTGGGACTAGCTTAGTGATAGAAACTGGACGGCATGGACAAGCTGGGCCGAAGGTCCTGTTTCCATGCTGTAAACATCTATGACTCTATGACACTCGGGGATGGGCAACAAATGCTGGCCAAGCCATCCACATCCCATTGAGAAATTGAAAAAAATTAAATTCCATGAAAAAGAGCAGAGTATTATCTATTTTATGTCTTGAGATATCAGTTGAAATTGTACCCCTTTCACGTTCAGATTGAGTAATCTTTTGCACTAAATGGACTTTGTGTTCACCTAAAATAAGCTAAAGATGAGGTAAAGTCGCCATAGTCCCAAATGGCCATAGGCTGCTTTCCCCTTTGAAGGGGAGAGCTGACTGGTGGTGATTTAACGTGAGGGTCACCACAACTCCAGATGAGGGGCAAGGTTAAGAAGGTGGAGCCTTCATGAATATCCTATCAAATAAACTATGTTCTTCTTGAATGGTAGAGCAGGCTTGAGGGCCAAATGGTCCACTCCTGCTTTTTCTTACGTCCCAGGTCTCTAAATGTAAGAATTAAATTTAAGAGTCAATAAAGTACTTTTTGAAGTGTAGTGGCCTTTGCAATGTAGGCACTGTGGCAGCCAATTTGTCACAGCAAGCTCCTGTGGTGGCAGTATGATAATGGCCAGATAACCTGTTTTTTGTGATGTTGATTGAAGGCAGTCAGATGGGGCCTCAATTTAACATCTTAACTAAAAGGTGGCACCTCTGACAGGCAAACACTCCCTCAGTACTGCAATGAAGGGTCAGCCTTGTCATGATATTCAGGTAAACATCATAGCACATACATACTGATGGACAGATCAATGGACCAATCAACACACACACAACACCACAGCCAATCACAGGCAAGAGCATACACTGTGCAAAACAGGAACACAACACTTCCTGAGCATTCCAGCAGGAAACAGCTCAGGGCACAGAGCTCATAGCAAGCCACTCAGACATCCACCATGTGCTGAGTGCCACTACAAGATAGTATTAGGAATAGGTCCACAGATTCTAGGGTTATGATTTCAGTTCAGTTCAGTTTACCACTGTAAATAAATGTTAGCAATAAAACTGAGTTGTACCATTCGCAACCGTGTTGGTTCGTCTGTGTAGCAGAGTACCCAACACATCAAGCCTCTGATTTCAAGCCCTGGAGTGGGACTTAACAGATTTATTCCCTGCTCTGTGTTGTGCTTGCTGCTGTCAGAAGAGGGATTGTGAGGAGGGAGAAAACAGTTGATCAGAGTCACTGGACTAGGGTCACATGGTTCCACTTATGCAGCAACCTCTAAAAACATAGTGCAAATGTGAATCTTGCAGGTGAGGAAGGGAATTTACTCATTCGCAATGCCTTCATGGCTGGATAGCATCGTGGCACTTACAGTCCAGTCTTCCACATCGAGAACCGGTCACACTCCTGAAGTTCTGGAGAGCTGCTTGAACCGAGATGCAATCGTCCCTTGAGAGTGAGCGACTACTTCCAGGCCAGGGATATGAAGAGGAGAGAATGTTGGGCAGAACACGAGGGAAAAATGTTTGAATCTATAAAATTTACCGTTAGAAATAAAATGTTAGATTTTAAAATAAATTAATCAACATTACCTGTGCCTCCATAACAACTCCTGACTCCGCCCCTGCCTCAGTTCAACTGCTGCTGAAACCCTCACCCATATCTTTGTCACCCCTAGACCTGACTAGTCTAATACACTTTTGACTGGCCTCCCAACTTCTCCCTTCCCTAAATATGAGGCCTGTGCCCTAAATGGCGTCAAATCTCATTCACCCATCCCCTCCGTGCTCGCTGACCTACCTTGGTTCCGGCTTAAGCAGTGCCAGGGTTTTAAAATTCTCATCCACCCTTGTTTCCAAACCCCTCCATGGCTTTGCACTTTGTTGCCTCTGTAATCTCCTCCTGCCCTCCAAACCTCTGAGATATCTGCACTCCTCGAATTCTGGTCACTTGAACATCACTGCTTTAACCTCTCCAACATTGGCAGGCGTCCCTTCAGCTGCCTGAACCCTATGCTCTGGGATTTTCTCCCTCTCTCTGCCGCTGTTTTCAACTCTTAAAACCCTCCTCTTCAACCAGCTTTTTCTCACCAGCCCTAATATCTCCTTATATGGCCCGGCATCTTATTTAGTTTTATAACGCCTATGGAATATATCATTATGCTAAAGGTGATCTATACAAATCGAAAAGGTCAAGGGGCGCGATTCTCCGATCGTGGGACAGAGTGTCTGTGCCGTTGTGAACGCCATCGCGTTTCACGACGGCGTGAAACGGGCGCGGGCACTAGAGATTGGGGCCAGCACGGCGGTTCACGCCGCTCAAGCCTCACTTCCAGGCGTGCACTGGGCACGGCGCCAACCCGCGCATGTGCAATGGCGATGCGCCAACCCGTGCATGCGTAGTGGCGATGCGCCAACCCGCGCATGCACCGTGGCTTTACGGAATGCACCGTCGCAACATGGCGCGGTGGTTCTGGGCCCGGACGCGCAACAAAATATGCCCGGGGGTGGGGAGAGGCCGGCCCGCCGATCGGTGGGCCCCGATCGCGGGCCAGACCCCATCGGATGCCCCCCCGGGGACGGAGCCCACCTCCCCCCCACCCGACCATTCGCACAGAGTTGTCGCCAGCAGTGACCAGGTGTGGACGGCGCTGGCGGGAGTATGCTTTTTCGGCGCATCCGGGCCGGAGAATCAGCGGCCTGGCCTCGTACAGCGTTCTCCGTACCTCCGAGAATCGCGCGCCGGCGTGGCGTCGGTGCGGTTGCGCTGATTCTCCGGCCCGGCGCGCGGCTGGGAGAATCGTGCCCAAGATGTCTCCAGTGTGGACAGCTCCAGATAGGGAGCTTCTCAACATGTTCTTTCATCCATGGCCATCTGCTTGCATCCATTGTCTCTTTCTTTCTCTTCGTCCTCACTTCTGCTTTTTCAGTTTCTCTGATTCTAACTGTGTGCGCATTTTAGTGTAAACTTCAAGTTAACTGTTAATTTAAACAGTATCTCTCTGATGGTTCAAAGCCCAATCCCCGACCTACCTTGTTGACTCTGTCACGGATCTGGAGAGACGTTTCTCCCATGTCTGGCTTCACATTCGTGGACTTCACTGGAAATCTGGATCACATGTTCCCAGAAACAGTGAGGTCCTGCTTTCATCCAGGATCTGCTATCTTTATTTGTTTACTTCTTTGCTGATCTGCACCCTATGGTAAAAGTTAGATCACATCATCTTTCAAGCTTGGCTTCAAATGCTTGCAACTCTCAACATCATGAAGACATTTGCTACATATTGGCAATGCTGTGACCAATCCATGCATGCGCGCCACAGCTGCCTCCGCGCTGCCCCCTGGGCAATATGGCGGAGCACTATAGGGGCCCGGCGTGGAGGAACATAGGCCCCCCCCTCGAATTAGCGCTCCCGCCGATTGGTTGCTCCCGATCGCGGGCCTGGCCACCTTGGAGTCCCCCCCCCACCCCCCCGGGAGTCGGCTCCCCCCCCCCCACCAGGATGGCCCCCGCAGATAGAATGCCGAGGTCCCGGCGGGTAGGACCATATGCAAACGATGCCGGCGGGACTCGGCAGAACTCGGCGGGCACTCGGCCCGTCAAGTGCGCAGAATCGCCGCGGGGGCTGCTGTCAACGGCGCCCGACCGGCGCCGCGGCAACCGCTCCGGCGTGTCTACCACGGCGACCGGACAATCAGTGGCCCGGCGTTGGAGCGGCGTGGCGAGATTCGTGTACCCCCCCCCCCCCCGGCGATTCTCCAACCCGGCGTGGGTTGGGAGAATCCCAGCCCATGACTGGTTTGACGAAAGCAACGAAGAGATATTGGGTGGGATTCTCCACTCCCGCGCCAAAGTGGCCGCGCCGTCGTGAACGTCGTCGAGATTCACAACGGCGTGAAACGGCCCCAATCCTGACCGATTCAGGCCCTGACAATGGGCTAAGATCAGGGCCGCGTCATCTGCACGCGCCAGGCCTTGTCGCCCGTGTAAAGGCGGCGCCGCCACCTTAAATGTGGCATGGCCCGCGATCGGTGCCCACCGATCATCGGGCCGTCCTCTCTGAAGGAGGACCTCCTTCCTTCCGCGGCCAGCGCCGCATAACTGGCGTCATCCGCGCATGTGGCCGGCGCCAACCCGCGCATGCGTGGTTGCCGTCCTCTGTAAGTCCGCCCCGTAAGAAGATGGCGGACGGATCTTGCGGGGCCGCGGAAGGAAGGAGGTCCTCCCTCAGAGAGGACGGCCCGATGGTCGGTGGGCACTGATCGCGGGCCATGCCACATTTAAGGTACCCCCCGGTGCACGATACCCCCCCCCGCAGGTCGCCCCCCCCCCCCCCCCAGCGTTCACGCACCGTTCACGACGGCAGCGACCAGGTGTGGACGGCGCCGGGGGGAACCGCCGTTTTGTCCTGGCCGCTCGGCCCATCCGGGCCTGAGAATAGCGGGGGTGCCGGAGAATCGGCATTTTGGGTGTCTCCGGCGATTCTCCGGCATGCAGCCCGTGGGACTCGACGGGGCCGTTCCCACCGCTTGGGAGAATCGCGGGAGGGCGTCGGACCGGCGTCCCGGGAAATGTTGGCGGCCCAGGCGATTCTCCCAACCGGCGCGGGAGTGGAGAATCGAGCCCATTGGACCTAATTGAGCGTACACAGAAAGCTTTCATTGACAGGGAGACCCACCACTGCTCAAGAGAAAAGCAGCAGGCAGGCAGCTGAAGGCAGTGGTGCAGCATAAAACTTAAAAAATAAGGAACAAATGGTGGGTAGAAAGAGTGCAGGAGATCTAACAACTCAGGGACACCACCTTCATGCGTGGTTTTTTCAGGGCGGTGAAGACCATCCAAGAACCAAGTACTAAATAGCCCACCCCACTGAGAGCTAAGTATTGAAGGGAGCTCATCAAGGACAGGAAGGCAGTCAGTGATCACTGGAGAAAACATTTTGATGAACTCCTCAACTGAGACTCTGTCTTTAATTGCATCCCCAAATCCATTCATCAATGCCCCATCTGGCTGGTATCAGCAACAACCAGAGCATTGATCTGGCATTGAAAAGATTTAAAATCGACAAAGCTCCTGGACCAGATGATCCTTGTTGAAATTCTGAAACATGGCCAAGATACATTAGCAGCTGCACAACCTCACATCGCTCACCTGGGAAGAAGAACGCATGTTGGACGGGTCTGTGACTGTATTCAGAAAGGAGACTGGTCTGATTGTGGTAACTACAGATGAGTCTCTCTGCTTTCTGCCACAAGGAATATCATTGCAAAGATCTTCTTCAACCGCCTCATCGCAGTGACCAAGGAGCTCCTTCCAGAATCGCAATGCAGTTTTCGCCCATTGAGAGGCACCACAGACATTATCTTCACTGCGTGGCAAATTCAAGAAAAGCGGGTGGAACAGAACAATTGCTGTACACATCCTTAACTCGCAAAAAGCTTTGACACTGTCCACTGCGAAGCATATGGAGTTTCCTCCTCAACTTTGGCTATTCTCAGAAATTTGGCACTATCCTCTGCCTACTCCACGATGACATGCAGACCATGATCCTTACCAACCAAACCATCCAAAACCCAATCTCAGTGAAACCAGGGTCAAGCAAGACTGTGTCATTGTACCAACTCCCTTATCCATTCGCCTCATTGCAATACTGCACCTCAACTCTAGCAAATTAGCCACAGTACAGTATAGAAAACAGGAACGTGTTCCACCAAATCGAAAACTACTCCAAGCTCAATCATAGATTGTCAGTATGCATTTGATGTGCATGTGTGTGTGTGCTCATTCAGAAACTGAATTCCAGGTCTCTGAAGCATTTGGGAAAATGGGCCATTCACTGAACACCTGGAAACCCCAGGTCCTCTTCCAAACAACACCCATAGATCCTGGAAAATGTGGGCCATTTTCTGGAACTTGAGAGCCTCCTCTCAGCAAGAGCAGACACAGATGACAAAATTTATAATTTCCTCAAAAGTGCCAGCTTAGCCTTTAGTCGAATGGAGACAAGAGTATTTGAGGATCAGGACCTCAAACCCGAGATTAAGATCATAATTTACTGGTGAGCAATAATCCCCATGATTCTATCTGCTTCAGAGACTTGGACAACCTACAGCAAGCATCGCATAGCACTGGAGAAATGCCACCAGTGGTGTCTTCAAAAGGTCCACCAAATTTGGTGGCAAGAAAGATGATTGAATAGCAGCATCTTCTCCCTGACCAACTTGCCCAGCACTGGTTACTCACTCGAAACCAGCTCCGTTGAGTGGGACATTTTGTTTGCATGCCTGACACCAGATTCCTGAAGTAACTGTTCTACTCAGAACTCGGTCACGGCAGGAGACTCCCAGGAGGGCAATGGAAACACTTTAGGGATGTCCTCAAAGCAACCCTGAAGAGGTCAAACATCCTCCCCGACTTTGGCTTGTGACTGAACAAAACGGAGAAAGGCTCGTTTGGGAAGGCACCGAACACATCAAGAGACTTCTGGAATGTGCAGGGGCTAGCTTGAGGTATCAGAGCGAGGAGCAAACCTCCAAACAACCCATTTACCCAACCCTTCATGTGACAGAATCTGCAGTTCACATATTGGAGTTATCAGCCATCTCAGGACGCATTGAACCAGAGCGGAAGCCTCATTCTTGATGGATGAAGGATATAAAATCATGTTGCAGTTGTTGGGGGAGAACAAAGCCAATGAAAGAACTGGATAGCTGTCAGTTTGCCTAGAGTTTGGTTGCTTACCAGGTGGATACCAGGCTCAATTAAACATTGTACAGTGAGGTGCTAAGCGACAGACTATGTAACCAGAATGACTATCAGAGTGTGCACTTCTTACAACAAAAGGCTTGATTGCCTCTGTTTCACGTTGCTAAGCAAATGCTGTCACAGAGACTGCCTCTTTGCAGCAAACACCACAAAAGGGTCAAAGACCGTGGCTGCAGTTATGCAACACGATAAGTTTGAGACTGTGGTGTGCAACGTGCGAGCAGCAAGTCCAGAGTAATATCATAGCTCTGAACCAAACACTCCAATTAGGAGAAAATTCTTTTCTTCTGGGACAAGCAGGGAATACACATTATAGACCTTTCCATTTCCTGAGACAGAACAAAGTGGGAGCCATTTCTTGCTCCACCTTCGGTCCACCTTCTGTTCTGATCACCTGCCTCATCACTTCCATGCGGGCAGGAATGCTTGCTACATTTTCAAAGGATTTGTGAATCTTTTGTGAGGATTCCTGACCAGGATTCCTGGGCGACAGCTCTGCTGCCACACAGCACCAGGGACCCAGTTTGATTCTGTCTGCGTGGGTTTCCTCCGGGTGCTCTGGTTTCCTCCCACTGTCCAAACATGTGCAGATTAGGTGGATTGGCCATAATAAATTGCTCCTTAGTGTCCAAAGGTTAAGTGGGGTTATGGGGATAGGGCAGGGGAATGGGCCCAGGTACGGTATGGGCTGAATGGCTTCATTCTGCATTGTAGGGAATCGATGCAGAATTTGTTTTCCTGCAGCGGAGCTGAGTAGAGAAGGTGTGGTGTTGCTCTTTTTAGCCTTAGTTTATTAGTTCTTGTTATAACCTGCCTACTGACGATTGGCTGGGGACTAATGACTATCCCACAATCCTATGGGAGTATGAACTTCCCCAATGAGGGGGGCGGAGAAACTCCTACTATAAATAAGCTGGCCAGTCCAGGAACCAGGAGGAAGGAGAAGGTAGCAAGGGAAGTTACTGCTACTGCTATGTATATATTGTTATAGTAAATAAACTTTATTATTTTGTATCCTTAAAACTCGTGCTGGATTCTTCGGGGCCCTTACAAAAGTTCTGATTACGTCACCTTTGCTCACGAGTCGCCAGGTATCTTTCTGATACCGCCACGTGGCTCAAGTTCAAGTTATGATTAATAAGTCAGCACACCGCTTAGTAAGATTGAAATCAACGGTCATTTATTATATACAACAAGTAATGTTTACACAATAATCCTACTATCTATATAATAAACCTATCACTACTGGCCAATACTTAACTTTAGGAAGAGCCCACCAGGTCAGGGAAACGAATGGCTTATCCAATCGGATCTGGCCCGCGGGATGCAAAAGGCTGATACAGGTCGATGGCTAGGAGTCTTTATCGGATAGCGATCGCTGGATTCAAACTTACAGTTGCCGGTTGCTGTTCTTGCGAAGGTCTCGAGCAGGCGAAGCAGGGAGAGAGAGAGCGATCTGAACTTGGCCCCTCACTTTATAGGGCCCAGGGGCTTCCCGCCTCTCGGGGCGGCCCTTGACCCTGAGTCCCAAGTGATTGGACTTGTTCCCAATCACTGGGTTCGATACGTCCAATTGTGAGGCGATTCCCCGATCAGGGGGTGGTCGTTCACCTGCCTTTGTTTCGGCCACTGCAGGCGCCGACAGGTCTGGCCCGGTATTCAATTGCTAATATGTTGCAATTGTTCCCGGGGATAACCGATTAAACTGCAGATGTCTGGGTTGATGGGCTGTTAAGAGTCCTGAGTATAACTGCAAATGTCTGGGTTGATGGGCTGTTAATAGCCCTGAGTATCGATCTGGGCTGACTTCCCCAGAGCCGAATATGATATTCTGCCTGCAGCTGTCCGTTTGTGTCTTGTTACCTGCTTTTCCCATCAGCCTTTCCAGTTAGCAATTTTAAATTGGGTTTTGGCCAAATTAATCGGGAAGCAGCCATTTTACGTGGCTACAGTGGAGGGAAAAACGTATTAGCAGGACTGTGGGGAGAGAAGAGTGCCAGCAAGAAATGGGGGAGAAGTGTGAAGAGGCCAAGGAGGGACAGGAGCTAAGGGATGAAAAATGAATGTCCCACTGGGAACCTAGGTATAGTGAGATGTGGAGAGACTGCCTTTGAATTATTGTGATAACCATTTGGGCGGCACGGTAGCACAGTGGGTAGCACTGTTGCTTCACAGCGCCAGGTTCCCAGGTTTGATTCCCGGCTTGGGTCACTGCCTGTGCGGAGTCGGCACGTCCTCCCTGTCTCTGAGTGGGTTTCCTCCGGGTGGTCCAGTTTCCTCCCACAAGTCCTGAAAGACGTACTGTTAGGCAATTTGGACATTCTGAATTCTCCCTCTGTGTACCCGAACAGGCACCGGAATGTGGCGACTAGGGGCTTTTCACAGTACCTTCATTGCAGTGTTAATGTAAGCCTACTTGTGACAATAAAGATTGCAATTATTATATGAATGATTTTAAAGCAACTCTGAACTTGACCATGGCCTTACCCGTTATTAGTTGATGAATATATTTTTGCTTTGTAGAAGTTTGCAGATATCAATTATGCTTTATTTGAGGGCAGCACAGTGCGCAGTGGTTAGCACTCTGCCTCATGGCACTGAGGTCCCAGGTTCGATCCCGGTTCCTGGTCACTGTCCGTGTGGAGTTTGCACATTCTCCCCGTGTTTGTGTGGGTTTTGCCCCCACAACCCAAAGATGTGCAGGGTAGGTGGATTGGCCACGCTAGATTGCCCCTTAATTGAAAAATATGAATCGGCTAATCTAAATTTATTTTTTAAAAATAATGCTTTATTTGGACATTTCACTTTTCCATTAGATATTATTTTATATGGGGCAGCACGGTGGCGCAGTGGGTTAGCACTGCGGCTACATGGCGCAGAGGTCCCAGGTTCGATCCCGACTCTGGGTCACTGTCCATGTGGAATTTGCACATTCTCCCCGTGTTTGCGTGGGTTTCGCCGCCACGACCCAAAAATGTGCAAGCTAGGTGGATTGGCCACACTAAATTGCCCCTTAATTGGAAAAAATGAACTGGGTACTCTAAAATTTAAATTAAAAAAAAAAAGATATTATTTTATATGACATAGATATGAAAAATCAGTAATCGATAAGCGTATGTTGATATTTCTAAATGTTCAGGAAAATTCAAGGGGATGGTAATTTCTGTCTTCCTTTTTTACTCACCCCTCGTCGTTAACATTACCCCCTCTAATTAGTTAATGCTCCTGAGAGTTACCTCCTCAACTTATTTTCCTCACGTTGCCAGGAGTTTCATTCCTGTTTCAATTTTGTATGTTAAAAGATCATTAAACAAAACCACCATTTCATTTAACGATAAGATTAATCAGTAGCAGGAGCCAGCTACTGAACAGGTTTCAAACCTTGGTTGAAGATGGAAAAGCAAAAGTAACCAGCAAAGGAGCGAGGTCACAATTAAATAGACTCCCAGAGAACTGGGGGCCAACCAGTACAAGAGAACAAGGCGAGCAGCGATGGGGAAACAGTGAATTTGACTCGAGAATGAGACTAGAGCGGATTAGCAAACACCAGAGTCACAGACAGACCTGGGAGAGGCGTAGCACCAGAAGCCAAGGGCAGTGGGAATATCAGATATTTATTGAAAATGGATTGAACACGCATTAGCGATTATTGAATACAGCCAATAAAATAATCTTTCTGTGACTTCTTCGCCATATCTAGGTCGACAAACTGATGTGTTTTATCTCCTGCTGGATTGAGAAGGTCACTCGGCTCATCTGGCTGGTCAACTAGAACTGCTGGTGGGACAGAACTTATTCAGAGTCAATGGGGAATCATATCAATGTAACACCTAACAGAAAGAGGGGGTATCATGTTCGCCAACCATTGACATTTTAAATTTTGCAGGTCTTTTGGAAATCTTTTCCACGCGGAAATCTTTTCCACGCAGCACATGGCTCATCTGCTAATTTTATATATGAATACAAATCAGAATCAGCTTTCTCCCAAATTTTCTGAAATAAATTGGAGAGGGTGCCCTAGACATTTGTGACACTTTCACCATGCACGTGATGTTGTGTTAGACACCTGGAGTTCATGTTTACTTTCAGTGCATCTGTGCCCCACAGGCCTACCCTGAGTCCTTTTTCTTGCTACATTCCTGGGTTTTTTACTTGTACTAAAATGGTTTCAGTTTGGGACCTTGTTCTCTGCTGCTAGTGGGAGTTCCAGGCCTTGAAAAAAAACAGGAATCCCCTGCTTGTAGCAAATGGATGGAGCAGCTAGGAGCTACAGCCAGCACAGATTGTACAGAACATCCCAAGGAGCTATGAATTGAGCGACGGTAGGGTGTAGCTATGAATTGGATTGGGGAAGTTAGGGGAGAAAGTGTTTCTGCAAAAAGCAATGGAGTGACTGTTACTTTTAGTAGTGATAATCTGATTGTTAAATATGAACAATCCAAATTAGTTTTGTATGGCATTTAGTGATTTCCACTATTTTCAATTGACCAGAGCTATCTGTCATTCTCCCTAGGTGGTCGTGCCAGTTTTAACCAACAGCAGGAATCACAACTGTTGGCCGCAGGTTGTGTCCCAGGATGTCGTACGTCATGTCCACAGTCTGAAGAGCAATGTCTTTGTAGTCGTAGGTCAAGTGAAGGGCAAGACTCTGCTGCCTTTGCCAGTTGGAGCAGAGAGAGCAACAGCTTTGTATGAGTTGCGAAAAAAGTAAGAGCTTTGTTTCTGAAAACTTTCGTTTCTGAGGAAGAGCGAGATTCTCAAAGGCATTTCTCTCCTGCCCTTTTCTTACTTTCCTGATCGAAACATCCACTGGGATCCATTTCCTGGGCCTCTTCCAAAGCTGATCTGAAACTATGGAAGTGCACGATAGTAGCCTTTGAGTGACTTTCTCTCCTCTTCTCTTTGTGGAGGTCTTACCCAATCTGCTTACTCTGATTTGGCTGTTAGTGAAATCTCAGCATTTTGGACAAGTGTGTCCTTTGGGCACAATTTAGTGTCACTTCAATGGAAAATAAAATCAGGTGGGCATTCTTCCTTGCACCAAACACTATAGCCTCTCTCAATTCTCAGAGTCACTCTGGTTGGAATTCTCCAGCTTTTGAGATTCTCTGTTCCCACCGGCAGTGCACCCCGCCCGTGGGTTTCCTGGTGGCGTGGGATGCCTTCAATGGGAAACCCCATTGACAAGCGGTGGGAGTAGAGATATTCCACCGCCAACGAATGAGAATAAAGCAGAATATAGATAGATTGGAGAGTTGGGCGGAGAAAGGGCAGATGGAGTTCAATCCGGGCAAATGCGAGGTGATGCATTTTGGAAGATCCAATTCAAGAGCGAACTATACGGTAAATGAAAAAGCCCCGGGAAAATTGATGCACAGAGAGATCTGGGTGTTCAGGTCCATTGTACCCTGAAGGTGGCTGCGCAGGCCGATAGAGTGGTCAAGAAGGCATACGGCATGCTTTCCTTCATCGGAAGGGGTATTGAGTACAAGAGATGGCAGGTCATGTTACAGTTTTATAAGACTTTGGTTCGGCCACATTTGGAATACTGCGTACAGTTCTGGTCGCCACATTACCAAAAGGATGTGGATGCTTTGGAGAAGGTGCAGAGGAGGTTCACCAGGATGTTGCCTGGTATGGAGGGTGCTAGCTATGAAGAGAGGTTGAGTAGATTAGGATTATTTTCATTCGAAAGATGGAAGTTGAGGGGGGACCTCATTGAGGTCTACAAAATCATGAGAGGTATAGACAGGGTGGATAGCAAGAAGCTTTTTCCCAGAGTGGGGGACTCAATTACTAGGGGTCACAAGTTCAAGGTGAGAGGGGAAAAGTTTAAGGGAGATATACGTGGAAAGTTCTTTACGCAGAGGGTGGTGGGTGCCTGGAACACATTGCTGGTGGAGGTGGTAGTGGTGGGCACGATAGCATCATTTAAGATGTATCTAGACAGATACATGAATGGGCAGGGAGCAGAGGGATACAAATCCTTAGAAAATAGGCAACAGTTTTAGATAGAGGATCTGGATCGGCGCAGGCTTGGAGGGCCGAAGGGCCTGTTCCTGTGCTGTAATTTTTCTTTGTTCTTTGAATGGCATGTCCCACCAAGGAAAGCATGGCTGGGGATTGGAGAATCCTGCCTCCTATATCTCCTTGGTATGCTCCACACAGCTTCTAAGATGGGCTGCCAATTAACTTTGAGCCCCAGACTAATTTCACCTCCTATGGTTGAGCTACACAACCTATTGTTTGATATTTGGATTGGACACTGCTACCAGAAAATGGTGAGCAAATTACTTATCTATCTCCTGTCTTGGGAACACTCGTATACAGCTCAGTAGAATAAGGCAAGAATAAACTTGATTAATTTTCCATTGACACCAGAGTCTTTGTCTTAGCTGCCCTGGTTCAGGGATGGATTGATAGGAAATCAAGTAATCAAGGTTAAACTGCCTGGACTCTTTTCACTTGTTAGAGGGCACGGAAAAGTAAATGGTCCATCCTGTGGGCCACTGGAAACATGAGACCTTCTGATACCAAAGAGAAGGAGAAGGGAATCAAAGTTGGTGCGTAGTGCCCTTTAGAACAAAATTGGTCGGGATTATCTGGCCTCGTGGTGGGACTGCTGCGGGAGATATGGCCGCCCAACCAAGAGTCAATTGACTTTTTGGCAGGATTGGACACCCCTGGTAGTAGGCAGGGCTGGAAAATCCCACCCTTTTCTTTGTTTGCAAGGAGAGTGTTCCTCCGCGCTGAGACAGCTGAAAAGGTCACCCCTTGTTTAATCTGACAGGATTCCTGCCAGATCAAAAAATCCAAACCTTAGATTTAAATAATGTGTTAATATTATATCTAATATATTTCTCTAATCTCCTTGCAGTGGTGAAATCCTAGACAAAGGGATTGTGCATACCGTTGAGTCTGTTATAATTGATTGGAGCCACCAGATCAGCGAGGTGCTAAAGAGAGACTCTTCCGAACCTCTGCTTAAAGGCTGCAATCCCAATCCAAATGTGGAGCTGGAGTTCTGGAAAAATAGGTAATAGTTGTTTCAAAACAGCCTGCAGTAGAACAGCGAGTTATGGCCTCCTAAGAAATACAGTTAAAAAAGCCTACATTTTATTAACATTTATTTGTTTAGTTTGCTATATTTTTAAATGGCTATTAACTTTGCAGGGAAGCGTTTGTCAACTATCTTTCTTTGTTCACCATCGAGTCAAATTGCATTGTTTTATTCATTCATTTGTGGGTTGTCAGTGTCTCAGGGAAGGCCAGCATTTATTGTCCATTTTTATTTTCCCTGAGATGGTAGCCACCTTCTTAAAAAAAGCAATTGAGCGGCTTGATAGGCCATTACAGAGTCAACCACGCGACTGTCCTTTTCTGACAGGCAAGGAATATTGTTGCTGGGAGACAAATGGGAGGTTGAGGACGGAGGGTGCCGAAGAGCGGGCCTGCGGGGGCGCGGGGCGCGAGCTGGAGGCTGGCCTAAGAAAGGTGATGGTTGATCGACAGGGGGGGGGATGCGGGCGGAGGGGGCGGGATGCCTCCCGGTCAGGCTGATCGCGTGGAACGTTAGAGGGCTGAATGGGCCGGTTAAGAGGGCCCGCATGTTCGTGCATTTGAGGGGATTGAAGGCGGGCGTGTCAATGCTACAGGAGACACACCTGAGGGTAACAGATCAGACCAGATTGAGGAAGGGGTGGGTCGGGCAGGTATTTCACTCGGGCTTGGACTCTACGATTAGGGGGGTCGTGGTCCTGATTAATAAACGGGTGTCATTTGAGGCGGGGAAAATAGTTGTGGATATGGGGGGCAGGTATATCATGGTCAGCGGGAAGCTGGAGGGGACACCGGTGGTGCTCGTGAATGTCGATGCACCAAACTAGGATTATGCAGAGTTTTTAAGATGGTTGTTAGGGAAGATCCCGGACCTGGATTCACCCATTATCATGGGGAGGACTTTAATACGGTCATTGATCCAAGGTTGGACCGGTTGAGCTCAAAGACAGGGAGGGTGCCAGCAAAGGCGAAGGAACTAAAGGGGCTCAAGGAGCAGATGGGTGGGGTAGACCCATCGAGGTTTGGTCGGCCAAGAGCGAAGGAGTTTTCTTTCTTTTTGCATGCACATAAAGTATACTCCCGGTTCGATTTTTTTATCCTGAACAGGGCACTACTGGCAGGGGTGGTTGATACCGAGTATTCGGCGTTTGCTGTGTCGGACCATGCCCCACATTTGGTGGATTTACAGGTGTGCAAGGATGTGGACCAGCGACCACAATGGAGATTGAACGTAGGACAGTTAGCGGACGAGTGTGTGTGCGGGCGTGTGAGGGTGTCCATCCTGAACTATCTGGAAATAAACGACATGGGGGAAGTCTCGGCAGCAATGGTTTGGGAAGCGCTGAAGGCAGTGGTTAGAGGGGAGCTAATATCGATACAGGCCCACAGGAGGAAGGTGGAGAGAGCAGAGATACATAGGTTGGTTGGGGTAATACTTCAGGTAGACAGGAGATACGCAGAGGCCCCGGAGACAGGGTTATTGAAGGAGCGATGGAAGCTACAGATGGAGCTTGGTCTATTGTCTACGGGGAAGGCGGTGGAGCAGCTGAGGAAGATGAGGGGGGCGATATATGAGTTTGGAGAGAAGGCCAGCAGGATGCTTGCGCACCAGCTAAGGAAAAGGGAGGCGGCCAGGGAGATAGGTAGAGTGAAGGACAGAGCTAGGAACACGGTCAAGGACCCAGCAGGGGTGAACGAGGCGTTTAAGGAGTTTTACAGCCGGCTATGTGAGTCGGAACACTCAGCTGGGGTGGAAGGGATGAGGCAGTTTCTGGGAGGGCTGGAGTTTCTGAGGGTGGAGGAAGGGTTGGTGGATGGGCTGGGAGCCCCAATCGGAATTAAAGAAATAGCAGAGGGGCTAGAAGCCATGCAGTCGGGTAAGGCCCCGGGACCGGACGGCTAGCCAGTGGAATTTTACAAAACATTCTCTGAGGTGCTGGGCCCACTGCTGGTGAGGACATTGAATGAGGCAAGGGAATGGGGGCTTCTTCCCTCGACAATGTCCAGGCCTCGATCTCACGGGAGAAGGACCCTGAGCTGTGCGGGTCATATAGGCCAATCTCCCTATTGAATGTTGGTGCCAAATTGTTGGCTAAAATCTTGGCCTCAAGGATAGAGGAATGTGTCCCAGAGGTGATAGGGGAGGACCACATGGGGTTTGTTAAGGGCAGACAGCTAACGGCCAACATTAGAAGGCTCTTAAACGTGATCATGATGGCCCCAGAGGGGAGGGAGGTGGATGTAGTGGTCGCGATGGACGAAGAAACACCTTTGACCGGGTGGAATGGAACAATTTGTGGGAGGTGTTGGGGCGGTTCGGGTTTGGGCGGGGCTTTATTGATTGGGTCCAGTTGTTGTACCAGGCACCGACGGCGAGTGTCCCAACGAATCGGTTGACATCAGACTTTTTAAAGTTGCACCGGGGGACTAGGCAGGGATGACCCCTCTCCCCACTGCTGTTCACTTTGGCCATAGAGCCACTGGTGATGGCGCGAAGAGCTCCACGGGACTGGAAGGGGTCGGTCCGAGGGGGGTGTGTAGAACACAGGGTCTCGCTAAACGCCAATGACCTGCTCCTGTATATTTCTGACCCGTTAGGGGGGATGGGAGAGATTATGAGGATTTTAGGGGAATTTGGCCGGCTTTCGGATGGAGGGACCATCGGTCTGGGCTCCAATCGGCAATAACCATCGGTTTGTACCGGAAAAGCTAGATGGGGGGTTTCGGAGATGACAGAGAGCAGGGACTGAGAGGATGGGGGATCTATTTATAGATGGGAGCTTCCCCTGTTTGAAGGACATGTAGAGGAGAAATTTGAACTGCCAGCAGGAAATGGATTCAGATATCTGCAGGTACGGGATTTTTTGCAAAGGCAGGTTTCGATCTTTCCGCTCCTACCGCCATGGGGGATACAGGACAGGGTAGTTTCCAGAACGGTGTTGGGCGAGGGGAAGATTTCGGACATTTGTAAAGCACTCATGGAGTTGAAAGAAACGCAGACAGAGGAGCTAAAGCACAAATGGGAAGATGAGCTGGGGGGTGGGGGAGATAGAGGCAGGTCTTTGGGCGGATGCGTTAAGCAGAGTCAACACGTCCTCATCATGTGCCAGGCTCAGTCTGATTCAGTTTAAGGTTGTTCACCGGGCACACATGGCGATGGCCCGGATGAGCATGTTTTTGGGGATAGAGGACAGGTGTGCGAGATGTGCGGGAGGGCCAGAAAACCATGTCCATAGATTTTGTGCATGTCCGAAGCTTAGAGGATTTTGGCAGGGTTTTA